>NC_073647.1:0-5000000 GCF_029407905.1 Bubalus kerabau | reverse complement strand
CTAAAACTAGCGCTGTCTGTCAGGTTGGAGAGCTGGTTTGGTGTTTGCAGAATTAGGAAGTCAACATCACTCATACATTCCCTGAGAGTGTGGTGGCAAGTTAAGGGTCAGCTGGTCCCCAGAGGATATAGGAGAGACTCTTCACAGCCACCAGATAGACCAGGTATGCTTCTACATGACCCTGCCACTAGACCGGGCAAAGTGATAAGTTCCTGCCACTGAAATATGTGCAGAAGTGATGTGTCAATGCCAGGGTGAGGCAATGAAGGCCTGTGGGCTTCCAGCTGTCTTTTCCTCTGCCACAGTGCCCTTGGAGGTCATGTGTGCCAGATGGCACTACTACAAGGTTAAAGAGAGCCAACCAGTCTGCATCAAGTCTTATTTATGTGAGCGACATATGTATTGCTTATTTGTTACTGCATCAGAGTCTGGGGCTTCCCAGGTGGCTCAGTGGTAAAGAGTTTGCCTGCCAATGCAGGAGATACAGGAGATTTGGGTTTGATCCCCAGGTTGGGAAGATGCCCTGAAGCAGGACATGACCACCCACTCCAGTATTCTTGCTTGGAGAATCCCATGGATAGAGAAGCCTGGTGGGCTACACTCCATGGGGTTGCAAAGAGTCAGATATGACAGATATGACTGCTCAGTGAGCAGGGGTCCCTGCAGAA
The DNA here is from genome assembly GCF_029407905.1 of Bubalus kerabau. Classification (NCBI taxonomy): domain Eukaryota; kingdom Metazoa; phylum Chordata; class Mammalia; order Artiodactyla; family Bovidae; genus Bubalus; species Bubalus kerabau. The sequence continues at coordinate 4,999,332 of NC_073647.1, read as the reverse complement.
TCTAGCTTATCCTGACTAATACAGGAGACAAAGCATTGGGCCATCCCCGATGCTGGAGACTTTAGTGCACGAAATTAACCTAGTCACACTCAAACTCTATGAGGATGACTGTTTCTCACATGTTTTCCAAGACTTTCTTCAACAAAACCTTGTGTCTGAGAAAGGAGGGTCCATCCTGAAACAGTAACTTCAAGTGTAAAGGCCGCCTCTCCCAAGACATGTGTCTTCTAAATATCATAAAGCATCTACAACTCGTTCAATAGCTCATGAAACCTCTGCCCAGGCACCTATAATCTGCTGCTGTCTCCCAATGTACTAATATGACCAGACACAAACGCTGGCTTATAGCCTCTATAAACACAACATCCTCATAAATTCAGGTTGCCATAAAAATCAAACAAGAGAAAAGTAAAAAAAAAAAAAAAAAAAGATCCACGACTAAGTTTTTCTCTATCAAGACCATCGCAGGTTCTTGAGAGCCTTGGCTCAGTTTCCTAAAGTTTAGAACAGGAGAAAGAAGAACTTCCCTCATTCACTGTCTCTAAAATGTCTGTATGTTTCTCAGGGAGCCAGTAAGACCAGCAGGAGATAGGAGGTACATGCTTTAACGTTAGAACCAAAAGGACTGGGGACAATTTGGGCTGGGCACTCTTCAAAGTCCTACATTTCAGAGCATCTACCTACTGATATGCCAGGGACCCTGTATATGACTGTCTGTTGCAAATGAACACAGTGTGTCTTTAAAAACATGTCTTTCAAAGGCAGGTCACGTTATCAGTGTGAGTTGGAGAAATTACACACACATCTATTTTTCTGGGGCTGGGACTTGATGGAAATGTTCAACCCCTAAGGAGAAGGCCTGTCTGTTGCAGGAAAGCCATGGCTTGGGTTCGTACTCCGCACTGGAATCTGCTTCTGGCAGGAGGAGACAGAGCAGCCCTTACTCCCTGACCCAGAAGGCCTCTTCTGAGCATTGCCCAATGCTCCTGTTATACAACATGCAAAATAAATAACCAACCTTAAAAGTCAGGCAGCCAAAGCTCCACTCAATAATAAGCCCTTTTACAAGCTGCTTATCACTTGCCAAAATCAGCTCCAGAGGAACACCAGGAACTCTGAATTCTATTGTTCTTATGAACTACTTGGGGAATATAGACAAGCGTCACTGGCTTTATTGGTTTTCTAAGAGAAAAGACCAACATTTTTATCTACCCCTACCCTGTCCTTGATCTCAAAAATGTTAATATAGCCCCATCCCACCATCTCAGAGAGATCTCTATGAGAGGTGGGAGTGAGAAAAGGGTCCTGGCCTTTTCTTAGAAAACATGTCTCTCTCTGCTTTGCCTGTCACCTGATGGTGGGGGTGACGAAGGGAAGAGAATGCCAACCTTTTCAGAAAATCCACTGGGAGGGAGGGTGAAAGCAGGCCAGAGGCCTGTGGGATGTGCTCCTCTGCCCGTGTGGGCCCTCTGGCTTAACGACAAAAGGAAAGAGGAGTTTTGCTGAAGGAAAACTGTTCAAAACCATTTTTGGTACACTTAGGTTGGACTGATGATGTGTTGTTGTTGGCCCAGAATAGTTTCTCTCGGTTTCAAAATAGAGGGTGGGACCTCTCATGAAGGGGTCTTATTCAGGAAATCAGTGGGAGACGTCTGTTCTAAAACTCATTTCCAATGAACCACAAGAAGGATTTTGATACCTATTTGACATTCTTATTCCAGGATCTGCAACCCACAGATTTCAAAGCTCAGGATGTACCTGCTCCAAAAAGCCTTGCATGGGTCCTCAGTGGCTCAGTCATGCCTGACTCTTTGCTACCCTATGGACTGCAGCCCATTAGGCTCCTCTGTCCACGGGATTCTCCAGGCAAGAATACTGGAGTTTGTTGCCATTTCCTACTCCAGAGGATCTTCCCGACCCAGGGATCAAATCCAGGTCTCCTGCATCTCCTGCATTGCAGGCAGATTCTGTACCACTGAGCCACCAGGGAAAACCCTAAAAAAACCTTATGACCCTCCCTTTTCCCCTCACTGGTCCCTCTCAAAAAGTTGCTCCCTTCCTCTGCTAGGCTCTATACCTACTGACTTGCTGCCTTCCCCAGCAGAGGGGTTCTCTTAGAGCAGGAACCAAGCCTTACTCATTTCTGCATCTCTGTTGTCCAACACAGTCCATAGAACATCAGAGGTACATATTAAGTCACTTAATTAATAAGATTAGAAATAGATACAGTTAATATTTGAATGTTCAGTAACTGTTTAACTTCCTATATATTTTTCTCATTTTCCAGATGAGGAAGCTGAGGCTAACAAGCTAGTAAGTGACTAAGCAACAACACAGACCAAGGCATCAGGTTCTAGAACCTTCATTCTTAACCACTACACATTGTGGAACACAGCAATAAATAAGTGAGCTGATGAAAGGGCCATACACATATGAAACTGTTAAACACGAACTTGAATTTGATTTAGAAACCTGTTGAGTCACACAAATATGTATTAAGCACCTAGTACTCTGTGCCAAGCTCAGTGCTAACAAAAGGGCGTGGTCTTATTCCTCAAGGAGAAGAGAGACAAATAACAAAAGCTTATACTGCTGTACACCTAAAAGTAACACCACATTGTAAATCAACTCTACTCCCATAAAAATATTTTTTAAAGCTTATTGAGCACTTACTACATGCTGGGCACTGTTCTAAGTACTTCACATGTATTCACTGCTTTCATCTTACTACTATTCTATTTGGATGAGACAGAGGAGAAACTGAGGCACAAAGACATGCAGCCAGGACTTCCCCGGTGGTCCAGTGGCTAAGACTCAATGCTCCCACTGCAGGGGGCCTGGGTTTGATCCCTGGTCAAGAAACTAGATTCCACATGCCACAACTAAAGATCTCATGTGCTGCAACTTAGACTTGATACAGCCAAATATATATATATATATATATATATATATATATATATAATATTATATATATCATTATAATTATATATTATATATGCTATTATATATAATATATAATATATATATTATTTATATAAACCCAAGCATCCTTGCTCCAAAGCCTGTGTTCTTATCCACTGTACTCTGCCATCTCTTGCATTCACAGGCAGACACACCTCAGTGTTACAGGTGTGAGAAGACAGAAAGAGAAAAAGTGGTCTGGAAACTCAGGGAAGGAAATGATGCATTTTGTCTGAGATGGGGCTCACAGAAGGTTCTGCAGAACAAGTGACACTTGAGCTGGGCCTTGAAGACATGAGACATGGAAACAAGTTCAAATACAAAAAAAGAACATGGTGACTGGTGATCAGTGAAACTTGTATGTGTTCTCAAAGCCATCGCTCCTAGTACACACAGCTAAGAATTGAGCCCAGCTAGACAGGAGGTTCTGCTGTGAAGCCCACTTCTGGCCAGGGAATAAGGACATCAATAGTGGTCAGTTCAGTTCAGTTGTTCAGTCGTGTCTGACTCTTTGTGACCCCATGGATTGCAGCACACCAGGCTTCTCTGTCCATCACCAACTCCTGGAGCCTACTCAAACTCATGTCCATCGAGTTGGTGATGCCATCCAACCATCTCATCCTCTGTCATTCCCTTCTCCTCCCGCCTTCAATCTTTCCCAGTATCAGGGTCTTTTCCTGATGAGTTGGTTCTTCACATCAGGTGGCCAAAGTATTGGAGTTTCAGTTTCAGCATCAGTCCTTCCAATGAATATTCAAGACTGATCTCCTTTAGGATGGACTGGTTGGATCTCCTTGCAGTCCAAGGGACTCTCAAGAGTCTTCTCCAACACCACAGTTCAAAAGCATCAATTCTTTGGTACTCAGCTTTTTTTATAGTTCAACTCTCACATCCACACATGGCCACTGGAAAAACCATAGCTTTGACTAGACGGACCTTTGTTGGCAAAGTAATGTCTCTGCTTTTTAATATGCTGTCTAGGTTGGTCATAGCTTTTCTTCCAAGGAGCAAGCATCTTTTAATTTCATGGCTGCAGTCACCATCTGCAGTGATTTTGGAGCCCAAGAAAATAAAGTCTCTCACTGTTTCCACTGTTTCCCCATCTATTTGCCATCAAGTGATGGGATGGCAGAAAGTGAAGAGGAACTCAAAAGCGTCTTGATGAAAGTGAAAGAGGAGAGTGAAAAAGTTGGCTTAAAGCTCAACATTCAGAAAACGAAGATCATGGCATCCGGTCCCACCACTTCATGGGAAATAGATGGGGAAACAGTGGAAACAGTGTCAGACTTTATTTTTCTGGGCTCCAAAATCACTACAGATGGTGACTGCAGCCATGAAATTAAAAGACACTTACTCCTTGGAAGGAAAGTTATGACCAACCTAGACAGCATATTCAAAAGCAGAGACATTACTTTGCCAACAAAGGTTCGTCCAGCCAAGGCTATGGTTTTTCCTGTGGTCATGTATGGATGTGAGAGTTGGACTGTGAAGAAGGCTGAGCGCTGAAGAATTGATGCTTTTGAACTGTGGTGTTGGAGAAGACTCTTGAGAGTCCCTTGGACTGCATGGAGATCCAACCAGTCCATTCTGAAGGAGATCAGCCCTGGGATTTCTTTGGAAGGAATGATGCTAAAGCTGAAACTCCAGTACTTTGGCCACCTCATGCGAAGAGTTGACTCATTGGAAAAGACTCTGATGCTGGCAAGGATTGGGGGCAGGAGGAGAAGGGGACGACAGAGGATGAGATGGCTGGATGGCATCGCTGACTCGATGGACGTGAGTCTCAGTGAACTCCGGGAGTTGGTGATGGACAGGGAGGCCTGGCATGCTGCGATTCATGGGGTCGCAAAGAGTCGGACACGACTGAGCGACTGATCTGATCTGATCTGATCTGATGGGACTGGATGCCATGATCTTAGTTTTCTGAATGTTGAATTTTAAGCCAACTTTTTCACTCTCCTCTTTCACTTTCATCAAGAAGCTCTTTAGTTCTTCTTTGCTTTCTGCCATAATGGTAACATCATCTGCGTATCTGAGGTTATTGCTATTTCCCCCAGAAATCTTGATTCCAGCTTGTGCTTCATCCAGCCTGGCATATTGCATGATGTACACTGCATATAAGTTAAATAAGCAGGGTGACAATATACAGCCTTGACATACTCCTTTCCCTATTTGGAACCAGTCTGTTGTTCCATGTCCAGTTCTAACTGTTACTTCCTGACCTGCATACAGATTTCTAAGGAGGCAGGTCAGGTGGTCTGGTATTCCCATCTCTTGAAGAATTTTCCAGTTTATTGTGATCCACACAGTCAAAGGCATTAGTGGTATTGTGGTACTGTGACCTGAAATTCTATGTCAGTTTTCCTACTTGCTTCACACCCCACCTGGGGTTTTGTCATGTTCACAGCATCTACAAGAATTTATTTCCCTCTCCCTTCTGTAAATAATAATAGATAATGTTTCTGGAGGTAGATGTACAGGCTGTCTTCAGTATAATGGAGGCCAGATCCACCAAAGTGGGCATAGGAGGCTAGAATCACCCAATAGACTAGGGGGCTGGCTATAGCTCATGACCCCAACTGTTTGCTTGCACACGTGGAGGTACTCTCCCCTTTCCTAACTGTGGAGGTTCTAGGTCCAGTTTTATTAAAGGCTGTCCACGGGTTTCCTTAGAGTTTGTTCCAGTCAAACCTGCTGGCAATTTCCCCTCCCTCAACACCTTGCTTCTCTGAGAATTACCAGAAACGTATGTGACTAAGGACTAGCGAACTCCAATGACTGGTGAGTACTCCTGGGGCAAACGTTCCATTATTCCTCCCACCGTGAGTTTATTTTTGTCTGTGGTGTGAGGGTATGTTCTGACTTCATTGTTCTGCATGTAGCTGGCCAGCTTTCCCAGCAACACTTGCTGAAGAAACTGTTTTTTCCCCAGCATATTTTCTTGCCTCCTTTGTTGTAGATTAATTGACCATAGGTGTGTGGGTTTATTTCTGGACTCTATTTTCTCCTATTCTGATACTTTCTCTTGATCCTCCCACACACCATTCCAGTTACTGCCTCATCTCTCTCCTCTTCTTGACAGCAAAATTCTTCAAAATATTTGTCTATATTCCCCATGTACAATTTTTCTCCTTCCCTTCTCTCTTGGCCCCACTCCCATCAAGCTTTTGTCCACTGAAAAGGCTTTTATCCAGGTCACTAGGGGCCTCTATGTTGCGAGAGTCCATCGAATATTCTGGGCCCTCACCTTGCCTGGCCAACCAGAAGCACTTATCACAGTTGATCATCCCCTCTTCCTGGAAGCACCTTCTTCACGAGGCTTCGGCTGCACCACATTCTTCTGGTTTTCCTTCCACCTTACTGGCCACTCCTTGTCAGTCTCCTTTGCCAGTTCCTCATCATCTTCCTAATCTCTGGCTGTCAGAGTGCCCCAGGGCAGGGTCCGTGATCCCCTCCTCTTAACTATCCTCACTCCTGGAGATTTCATCCATCTCAGAGCTTGAAATACTATCTAGACATCTGTGACTTCATAACATTTATCTCCTGCCCTAACCACGCCTGTGAGTGCCATGCTCCTGTACCCTACAGCTCACTCATCAACTCCACTTAGATGTCTGACTGGCATCTCAAATTCAACACATCCTCAATGTAACTTCTTTTATACTGTTTTCCCCAGTCTTTACCACTGCAGTTAGTGCTAACTCCATCATTTCGGCTACTCAGAATGAAAACCTTGGCATTGTCTCAAACAGAAACACTGTGTTGTGTCACTCCAGAGAGCACCAGCCACATTTTAGGCAATGCTATTGGTGCTATGCAACATGGTGATTCTGTTTTCCTTGATTCCTCTTTCACATCCCACATCTAATCTGTCAGCAAATCCAACTTCAAGATGCACCCCCAAATCCAACAACTTCTCCCAAATTTCACTGTTACCAGTCTGGCCCAAGCTTATTCTCTTAGATATAATGTATTATACAGAAAACAATAGTGATCCTTTTAAAACGTGTCAGATCACACCATTCCCACTCAAAATTCCCCAATGCTTCCCATCTCATTTATAGTAAAAATCAAAGTTCTTACAATGGCCTATTAGACCTTGCATTGTCTTTCTCCTTTAGCACTCATCCCTATCTAATAAACTACACATTGTATCTATCTATCTTACATATTATCTGTTACCCACCTGAGTCCACTTCATGAGTTCCATGTGGTCAGAGACTTGTTAGGTTTTGTTCACAGATGAAGCTCAGCATCTACAATACTTGACAGAAAGTACATGATTATTATATATCTGTAGATGAAATAAATGACTGGGGAGAGGGAAATCTTTACACATGGACCAGAATCATACTGAAACCCAATATGACAAATGAAATGGTATTTGGGCCAACTGGTGCTGGAACCAAATCAAGTCCCAAGTCCCAAGTTCCTACTTCCTATTGTTTGTATTCCCATTGCTTCAATATTTTGCCTGATGAAGTCTCCTTTCTTTTGCCTCTAAAGAAAAAGAAATTAACCTAGATATAGTAAGGAGCTCCCCCTGGTGGAAGCAGTTCCATCAACACCATGGCAAAGAAAATCATAGAAAACAGGCTTTAAGTTACAAAGGAGATTGCTGGGGACAAAGGAAATGACTCCAGTATTTTCACAGGAAAAGTCCTCACTAGAAACAAGAGAAACTAAAGATTAGATTCCAAGTACACTGGGGAACTTATCAACTTACCTCACTGTTGAACCTCTTTTGTACCTGATGATGAGAAAGAAAATTATTCATTTAAAGTTGAACAACCTAAGTACCTTCCCTTAAGGAATTTAAAATCAAGTAGAGGATATAAGTCATGAATATGAACAAGTACAGGGACTTCCCTGGCAGGGGAACTAAGATCCCACATGCTGCGGCATGGCCCAAAACAAAGCCAAATAAGCACAAAGCAGTGAGTATGACTGTGAAAAAGTGAATGGGGTCTAAATAAAACAAATAAACTAAGAGCTATGAGAATCCTTTGGACAGCAAGGAGATCAATTCAGTAAATCCTAAAGGAAATCAACCCTGAATATTCATTGGAAGGACTCATGCTCAAGCTGAAGCTCTAATACTTTGGCCACCTGATATGAAGAGCTGACTCACTGGAAAAGACCCTGATGCTGGGGAAGATTGAGGGCAGGAGAAGAAGGGGGTGACAGAGGATGAAATGGTTGGATGGTATCACCGATTCAATGGACATGAACTTGGGCAAACTCCAAGAGATGGTGATGGACAGGGAGGCCTGGCATGCTGCAGTCCATGGGGTCACAAAGAGTTGGACACGACTTAGCAACTGAACAACAAGATTTATGACTTACCTCAGAAAAAGAAGGATTACTTTGGGCTGAGGAAATCCAGGAAGACAACTCGGAGTGGATGGTTCTTGAACTGAGCCTTGAAAAACAGATAAAATTTTATTGAGTGTATTCCAGGTAAAGACCTAAATGTAGAGAAAGGCGCATCACAGGGAAACCCAAACTAACCAATGGGGCTCTGTAAAGGTCACAATTTGCGTGAGAACACAGAATTCAAACCCTTTCATAATAAAAGCAGAGAGAGGGTTTCCCTGGTGGCTTGGTGGTAAAGAATCCGCCTGCCAATGGAGGAGACACGGGATCGATCCCTAGTCCAGGAAGATCCTACATGCCATAGACCAGCTAAGCCTGTACGCCACAACTACTGAGCCTGGGCTCTAGAGCCCAGGAGCCGCAACTAGTGAAGCCTGCGTGCCCTAGAGCCCAAGCTCCACAACAAGAGAAGCCACCGCAATGAGAAGCCCACGCACCACAATTAGAGAGTAGCCAGCGCCTCACTGCAACTACAGAAAAGCAGCAACTAAGACCCAGCACAGTCATAAATAAATAAATAAAATCATTGAAAAAAAAGATATAGTCCTAAGTTTAAAAAAAGAGCAGAGAGGGATTCTCAAGAGAAAAGTCCTTGGCAGAAGCAAACACAGGAGGGAACCAAAGAAAGCTTCTTTCCTAGTTTTCCCTTGGATGAGAGGAACACTATTGAAAACCATAGAGGAAAAAAAGATAAAATATAGTTTCCATACTCAAGAATTTAGAATCCATAAAACTAACAACAACAAAAAGAACCCATATGGACATGCAGGGTCTCTTCTGCTCTATATTTTATCTGAAGATAATGCCCAGAGAACATCCTTTTCAGAGGAGATGGTTCTCCCTTCTATTCCTTCCTACTCAATGTCCTTCTGGTGGAGATGCCAACAAGTATCCTGAATCCATCCACCCCCCTTGATCTCCACTGCCATCCCCTTGTCTGAGCCATCATCATCTTTCTCCTGGTCTACTGCCACTGTCTCCTGACTGATCCCCCACTTATACTCTGGCTCCCCTATAAGCCAAACTGCAGATTGCAGTCAGATCACCTACGGCTATTTGGGGGTGTGGTAAATGACTCCCATGTCCCTTTCACCTTTTCATTTTGAAACTACAGAAAACAAAAAACAGTTGCAAAATAGCCCAAAGAATCCTCACATATCTTTCACCCAGATTCTCCAAATGTTAACATCTGCCATAATCATAAAATAATACTATTAATATAGATCAAGAAATTAACATTCATACAACACAATTATCGAATCAATAGACTGTATTCAGTTTCCTTCAATTGCCCCAACAATGTCCTTTTTCTGGTCTAGGATCACACCTGTCCCTTTCAGCTCCTTTAACCTGGCATAGTTCCCTAGTCTTTTTGTTTGTTTGTTTTTTGGTCTTTCATTACCATGACACTTTTGAAAAATACTGGCTGTTTCAATTTTGGGTTTCTCTGATGGTTCATCATGACTCAATTTAGATGATTTGTTTTGGCAAGAATACTATAGATGTGACACTGTGTCCTTTTCAGTGCATCCTATCAAGAGGCATATGATATCAGTTTGTTCCATAACTATTAATCTTAATTGATCATTTGGTTAAGGTGATGTCTGCCAGGTTTCTCCACAGTGAAGTTACTAGGTTGCCCTTGGTAATGAATAAGCATTTTGTGGAATGTACCTAAAAAAGTACCAGTAGAACTGCCATATGGCCCAGGAATTGACTTCTGAGTATTTATATGAAGAAAACAAGAACACTAATTTGAAAAGATATACGCACCCCAATTTTCACTGTAGCACTATTTATTAAAACAAAAGCAAAGATATGGAAGCAAGCTAAAGGGTCCATTGATACATGAATGGCTAAAGTAGATGTGGTATACACACACACATACACACACACACATACGATGGAGTATTACTCAGCCATAAAAGTTCTCCCATTTGCAGCAATGTGGATGAGCCTGGAGAATATTATGCTAAGTGAAATAAGTCAGACAGAGAAAGACAAATACTGTAAGCTCTCACTCATACATAGAATCTTAAAAAACAAACAAAATGAAAGCAGACTCACAGATACAGAAAACAAATGGGTAGCTACCAGAGGGGAGGAGGGTGGTGGGAGCAAAATAGATGAAGGGAATAAAGAGGTGCAAACCTCCAGTTATAAAATAAATAAGTCACATGAATGTAATATACAGTATAAGGAATATGGTTCATAATACATAATAACTGTATGGGAACAGATGGTTACCAGACTTAACCATGGCGATCATTTTGTAAGGCATGCAAATATCAAATCACTATATAGTACAACTGAAACTAACATAATATTTCATGTCAACTCTATTTCAATTTGAAAAAAAAAGAAATCCAATCTAAAGAGTAATCTAGAGTCATCTGAAACTGGGAATACTGACACATGCTAATAAAGCTTAGAAGAGAATGAAGTTTATAAATTAGAACATCAATTTATTAATTTAATTGTAAAATGGGCATTCTCTCCCCCACAGGCTCACCTACTAAGACAGTTTTCTTGTGAGCCTAGAACAGAGATCCATAAACTTGTTCTTTTTTAAAGGGCCCGATGGTAATTTTTTTTATTTTGTGGGTCATACACTTACATCTGTCACAACTACTCAACTCTAGCATGGCGAGGCAAAAGCAGTGATAGACAATATGTAAAGTGTTGCAGTAAGACTTTATTTACAAAAATAGCTGTCAGGGTCTATGAATCCCTGGCCTAGAATAAAAGGAGTAGGAGTTACATGATTCAAATGCTTGATCACATCTGGCTTCAGTATCCTGATGTGTCCATCACTGGAGGAGATAAACCTGTATCCACTATCAGATTAGGCATGGTGCTTAGCTGAACATAGTCAACCTTGACCTTGCTAGGCCTTCTTTTTTAATGCTAGCCATCCTACAGAATCCCACCCCATTTTAAAGCCCAGGGTATAAGAAAGCTCTACTTACCAGCAGCGAAATGCCAGGAGCCTCTGTTTATATTCTACAGCCATTTCACAGAGAAAGACTGACCCTTTGTTAGCTTCTGGGGAGAAGAGCACCCTCCATTCTTACTTGTGTTTCCCTAGGAAAAAAATGACAGATTTGGCAATATTAATACTTAAAGGGGCACTAGCAGGTAAGCACCATGAAGACAGATTATGTTTTAAATTAGAAAGAATCTTTTATTTTTACAAAAGCAATGTATATTTGTTCATTGTGGAAAATTAGAAAATAAAAAGATCAGAAACAAGAACAGACTTGTGGACACAGTGGGGGAAGGAGAAGGTGGGATGAATTGAGAGAGTAACATTGAAACATATATATTACCATATGTAAAACAGATAGCCAGTGGGTATTTGCTGTATGTTGCAGGAAGCTCAAACCGGTGCTCAGTGGGTGGGATGGGGAGGGAGGTGGGCGGGAGGTTCAGGAGAGAGAGGACATATGTATACCTGTGGCTGATTCATATTGCTATATGGCAGAAACCAATACAATATTGTAAACAATTATCCTCCAATTAAAAACAAATAAATTTAAATTAAAAATAACAAACTTTCTATTTCTATCACCCAGAAATTGTCACTATTAACGGCTAAGTATATATCCTTTCAGATCTTTTTCTAAGTATATATAATATATATATATGTATTTTCTACCAAAATGACATAACACATGTACACAATGCTTTGTAACTCTATAACTGCTTTTTCTCAATTATCAACCTCTACCATTCCATGTTAAGAAGCTTCCACTGCAGTGAACCTAAGATCCCACATGCCATGCTGCTGCTGCTGCTAAGTCGCTTCAGTCGTGTCTGACTGTGTGCGACCCCATGGACAGCAGCCCACCAGGCTCCTCCGTCCCTGGGATTCTCCAGGCAAGAACACTGGAGTGGGTTGCCATTTCCTTCTCCAATGCATGAAAGTGAAAAGTGAAAGTGAAGTCACTCAGTTGTGTCCGACTCTTAGCGACCCCATGGACTGCAGCCTACCAGGCTCCTCCATCCATGGGATTCTCCAGGCAAGAGTATTGGAGTGGGGTGCCATGAGGCATAGTCAAAACACTTAAAAAAAAGTTTTCATCTCATCTAAGACCCATCCATACTTATATTTGCCTACTTTCCCCCAAAATTCCCTATAAAGCTAGTTTATTCAAATTAAAGATCCAATCTCAGATCACACATTGCAACCTAAATCTCCTTTCATTTAGAGCAGTATCCTTCTTCAGGACAAGAACATTTTTTCCTGCAGTATCCTCAATACCTCTAACAGTTCTTAGAACACAGTAGTATCTCAAATATTTGCAAAACTAAATCATTTATAAAAATTTAGGGGATGGGCGGGTTTTCACTCTAGAGCTTATCTCATCCACCCATCACCCTTTATCTCTATTTTATAGATAATAAAAATCAAGGCCAGAGAAGTAAAGTGACTTCCCAAGGTCACCCAACAAGTACATGGCAACTGCTTTCTATGTCTGTTTATTCTACTAAACCAGGAGTTGGCAAACTTTTTCTGTGAAGGTCAGATAGTAAATATTTTAGGCTATATGGGCCAAGAAGCAAAATCAAAAATACTATGTAGGTACTTATATAACAACAGAAAAAAACAAATTTCCATAATTTTTTATTGATGAAACCCAAAATATAATAATAATTGATTACATGGTTTTATAATATGGTCTACTAATGAAAAAAATGGAATTGAAAAATTACACTTTTTTTCATTATGGTTGAGCTTGGGATTAACAGATACACACTACTATATATCAAATAGATAAACAACAAGGACTTATGTACAATGCAGGGAACTATATCCAATATCTTGTATGTATTCATTACCTACAATGGAAAAGAATCTGAAAACATATGTATATAACTGAATCACTTTGTTGTACACCTGAAACTAACACAATATTGTAAACCAACTATATTTCAATTAAAAAAAAATTAATACTTTCCTCCATCCTCTCCCCAGCCTACGTTAGGTTTCTTCTGCTCCCCACAACTCGTGGGGAGCTGTGCTCAACTCCTTCAGAGCATTTAACACACTGTAACTGTAATTATCTGTTTCTCTACCTGTCTCCCTGAAGGAACTATACATTAGCTCCTTGCAAAGAGTGACCATGTGTTATTCATTTCAGCTCCTTCATTAAAATAGTAAAACAGGTATTCATTAAAGTGAAGTAAAACTAGCTAAACCAACTACCACTCAGTCTAGTCAAATTAACATCACAATGAGATACTGACAATAAGGCAAAACAAGTGTTGGTGAGGATGTGGAGAAATTGGAACCTTCATACATTTACCAATGGGAATATTACATGGCAGCCACTTTAGAAAAGTCTGGAAATTCCTAAAGAAGTTAAACATGCAGTTACCTTATGATCCAGAAATACCACTCCTAGACCAGGGAACAAGTGAACATGGTCCTTGCCCTCTCTAGAGGAGAGACAGAAAATGAACCCAAGCTTACTCCGCAGTGTGTTAAGTGTTATAACAAGGGTCTGCTAAGGGTGATATGGCAGCACCGGAGCAGAGCAGTGAAATCAAGAGAACTGAACACATATGTCATCATATGTGTTCACAATAGGATTATTCATGATAACCAAAAAGTGGAAATAAATGTCCTTCAGCCAATAGATGGGTAACAAATGTGCTATATCCATACCATGGAATACTATTTAGCAATAAAAAGCAATGATGTACTGATATATGTTACAACATGGATGAACCTGAAAAACATTGTTAAGTGAAAGAAGTCATTCACAAAAGACTACATATTGTATGATTCCATTCACATGAACTGTTCAGAAAAAGCAACTACAGAGACAGAAGGCAGTTTACATGGCTGCTCAGGACTAGAGGTGGGAGGAGAGATAAACTACAAATAGTCTTTTGTGAATTTAGGGGGTGGAGTGGGGTGATAAAAATGCTCTAAATCTGGACTGTGGTGACAATTACTAAAGTTTACTAAAAACAAGTGTACACTCAAAATGAGTGAATTTAATGGTATCCAAAATATAAGGCTCTTATACCATTAATCTATTACATTATTTCGTTTTTATCTAAATTAACTTTTGTCCTCCATGGCAAGACCTGGTAAGAACTGTGGTGAATGAAATTTCGGATGCATTTTTGTCGACTGGGGCTTTGGGTTGTGCTGACAGAAACAGCAAAGTCAGCATCTCTGAATACTGCACGATGAGGTGTAGAATCCATTTCCGATTGGGTGATCCCAGTGTGTACTCTGGACAATCCGTGGCCTGCCAGTTTAAGTGTGAGTGTGCCTAGGCCCCTACTCCAAGCAATAAACTGTAGTCAGGTAACAAGTTCATTTCTTGCAGCTCTCAAGCCCTGTTCATAAATGGTGAATTGTTCTATTCTAGCATATCTGTGAAAATGTTAATGATTTTTCTTTGTTTGGGGGTTTTCTAGCAATTTGGTTAATGCTTACAGGGCTAGGAAGTCCTGCCAGAACAGCTGAAAGATACAAACTCCACTCCCCCAGGCCCGCCTCCTGGGATACTCCAGAGGAGAGCACACCCCTCCAAGGGCAAGAGGATGGAAGGGCACCTCTCCGATCTAAGGGAAAGGTTGGGACCAAGTCCCTCCTTTGCGTTACAGGATGGCAAAAACTGCCACAAAGTCAGGGTGAGGTGTCTCCTCCCAGGGCCTGCTGGTACCCGGGAAACTCACGCTGCCGCTCCTCAGGGTTGCCAGGAGATTACAGCGCCCCAACTTCAGTCGTTTTCACCGCTGCAGTTCCACTGCGTGGCCCATGCACAGCGAAAGGAGAAGGTGATGGAAGAAGAAAAGCAGCTTGAGTAGGCTCGCAGCCCTCCCGGGCTCCTAGCCACGGTCCCCTACGCCCCAACGCGCGGCTCCCGGACCACTTGGCCGCCGCCCCTCCTAGCACGTGCGATTGGGTCCTAGCGCCCCCTGGTAGCCGGAAACCAGAAAAACCGGCGCGGCGGGCATCAGATGGTCGGAGCATGCGCGGGAGGGGGTGGGGTGGCTTCCGGTCTGCCGAGCAGCCAAATCCGAGGCGGGGACCTCTGCTATGAGCAGGGTCACCGACCCCAGGGTGAAGCCGCGATGTCGAAGGAAGCGGATGGTGCTGCTGTTGCTTAGTTGCTCAGTCGTGTCCAACTCTTTGCAACCCCATGGACTGTAGCCTGCCAGCCTCCTCTGTTTATGGGGATGCTCCCCATGGCAAGAATACTGGAGTGGGTTGCCATACCCTCCTCCAGGGGATCTTTCCAACCCAGGGATCAAACCCAGATCTGCCGCATTGCAGGCGGATTCTTTACCATCTGGGCCACCAGGAATCCCAAGGGGGGGGGGTGACCCAGATCCAAAGTGGAGCAGATGGAGGCTGCCTCCATCACTTCCTCAGTAATTCCCAAAGGTAAAAGGACCCCCAAAGAGGACAGAATGGCCAAATAATCTTGAACCTGGATCCCCTCGGTGGGGGGGGGGGGGGGGGGGAGAATAGAATCAGGCAGCTTTGTTGAAGTTGTGTTTTCTTGACGTTCTGAAAAAATGAATTAGTGCCAACTTCACAAGGTGTTTGTGAGAATTAAATAAATAAACCTAAATGGCTTAGCAAACTGTTAAAGCTAGCTATTTAATTAGTATCTCAGGGCTTAGCAAACACCTAATAAGAAGAGTAGGTGTCATTCCCCGGGGTTCAGGGGAACAGAAGGATCATGACACTACAAAATAAACGCATACCTAAGGTCAATTATTTGTAAAATGTTTTGTGTATGAGAATTAAAACAGTCCATCCCCACACTCAGCCTGGACACTAAGAAACTAAATGAAAGTGAAGTTGCTCAGTGGTGTCCGACTCTTTGTGACCCCATGGACTGTAGCCTATCAGGCTCCTCCGTCTATGAGATTTTCCAGGCAAGAGTGCTGGAGTGGATTGCCATTTCCTTCTCCACGGGATCTTCCTGACCCAGGAATCGAACCCAGGTCTCCCACATTGCAGGCAGATGCTTTACCGTCTGAGCCACCAGGGAATTAGCTACATAAATGTGACTTTGTTAGTCCACTGTCTTCACTGACATTACCTTTCCAGGAAGTTCCTCCCATCAGGAAGCTTCCACAAGCCTCCTAGCCCTATACATCAGAGGGCAGAGAGAATGAAAACCACAGTCACAGAAAACTAACCAAACTGATCACATGGATCACAGCCTTGTCTAACGCAATGAAACTATGAGCCATGCAATGTAGGGTTAACCAAGATGGATGGGTCACAGGTGGAAAGTTCTGACAAAATGTGGTCCACTGGAGAAGGGAATGGCAAACCACTTCAGTACTCTTGCCTTGAGAACCCCATGAACAGTATGAAAAGGCAAAAAGATATGACACTGAAAGATGAACTCCCCAGGTCGGTAGGTACCGAATATGCTATTGGAGAAGAGTGGAGAAATAGCTCCAGAAAGAATGAACAGGCTGAACCAAAGGGAAAACAATGCCCAGCTGTGGTTGTGACTGGTGATAGAAATAAACTCTAATGCTGTAAA
Source organism: Bubalus kerabau (assembly GCF_029407905.1). NCBI lineage: Eukaryota > Metazoa > Chordata > Mammalia > Artiodactyla > Bovidae > Bubalus > Bubalus kerabau. The sequence goes on along the minus strand of NC_073647.1, from coordinate 4,982,461 downwards.
GAACAATATTGCGTAGGAACCTGGAATGTTGGGTCCATGAATCAAAGAAAATTGGAAGTGGTCAAACAGAAGATGGCAAGAGTGACCTTGACATTTTAGGAATTAGTGAACTAAAATGGACTGGAATGGGCGAATTTGATTCAGATGACCATTATATCTACTACTGTCGGCAAGAATCCCTTAGAAGAAATGGAGTAGCCCTCATAGTCAACAAAAGAGTCCAAAATGCAGTACTTGGGTATAATCTCAAAAACGACAGAATGATCTCTGTTCGTTTCCAAGGCAAACCATTCAATATCACAATAATCCAAGTCTATGCCCCAACACCTAATGCCCAAAAAGCTGAATTGAATGGTTCTGCAATGACCTACAAGATCATCTAGAACACCAAAAAAAAAAAAAAAAAAAAGATGTCCTTTTCATCATAGGGGACTGGAATGCAAAAGCAGGAATTTAAGAAATACCTAGAGTTCCCCATCCTGATATATGGCAAAACCAATACAATATTGTAAAGTTAAAAAATAAAATAAATTAAATTAAAAAAAAGAAAAGGAATACCTAGAGTAAGAAGCAAGTTTGGCCTTGGAATACAAAATGAAGCAGGACAAAGGCTAACAGTTTTGCAAAAAGAACACACTGGTCATAGCAAATATTCTCTTCCAACAACACAAGAAGCGACTCTACACATGGACATCACCAGACAGTCAATACCGAAATCAGATTGATTATATTCTTTGCAGCTGAAAATATAATCAGCAAAAACAAGATGGGGAGCTGACTGTGGCTCAGATCATGAACTCCTTATTGCAAAATTCAGACTTAAATTGAAGAAAGTAGGGAAAAACACTAGAACATTCAGGTATACCTAAATCAAATCCCTTATGATTATACAGAGGAAGTGACAAATAGATTCAAGGAATTAGATGATAATGTACCTAAAGAACTATGAGCAGAGGTTCGTAACATTGTACTGGAGCCTGTGAGCAAAATGATCCCCAAGAAAAAGAAATGCAAAAAGCAAAATGGTTGTCTGAGGAGGCCTTACAAATAGCTGAGAAAAGAAGAGAAACCAAAGACAAAGGAGAAAAGGAAAGATATATCCATCTGAATTCAGAGTTCCAAAGAATAGCAAAAAGAGATAAGAAAGCCTTCCTCAGTGATCAATGCAAAGAAATAGAGGAAAACAATAGAAGGGGAAAGACTAGAGATCTCTTCAAGAAAATTAGAGATACCAAGGGAACATTTCATGCAAAGATGGGCACAATAAAAGACAGAAACGGTATGGACTTAACAGAAGCAGAAGATACTAAGAAGAGGTGGCAGGAATACACAGAACTATACAAAAAAAGATTTTAATGACCCAGATAACCACGATGGTGTGATCACTCACCTAGAACCCACCATCCCTGAGTGCGAAGTCAAGTGTGCCTTAGGAAGCATCACTATGAACAAAGCTAGTGGAGGGGATGGAATTCCAGCTGAGCTATTTCAAATCCTGAAAGATGATGCTGTGAAAGTGCTGCACTCAATATGCCAGCAAATTTGGAAAACTCAGCAGTGGCCACAGGACTGGAAAAGGTCCATTTTCATTCCAATCCCCCCAAAAGACAATGCCCAAGAATGCTCAAACTACCACACACTTGCACTCATCTCACATGCTAGCAAAGTAATGCTCAAAATTTTCCAATCTAGGCTTCAACAGTACATGAACTGAGAAATTCCAGATGTTCAAGCTGGATTTCGAAAAGGCAGAGGAACCAGAGATCAAATTGCCAACATCCGTTGGATCATCAAAAAAGCTAGAGAAGTCCAGAAAGACATCTACTTCTGTTTCATTGACTGTGCCAAAATCTTTGACTGTGTGATTCACAACAAACTGTGGAAAATTCTTCAAGAAATGGGAATACCAGACCACTTCACCTGCCTCCTGAGAAATCTGTATGCACGTCAATAAGCAACAGTTAGAACTGAACGTGGAACAATGGACTGGTTCCAAATTGGGACAAGAAGACCTTAACGCTGTATACTGTCACCCTGTTATTTAACTTATATGCAGAGTAGATCATGAGACATGCCAGGCTGGATGAAGCACAAGCTGGAATCACGATTGCTGGGAGAATTATCAATAACCTCAGATATGCAGATGACATTACCCTTATGGCAGACAGTGAAGAGGAACTAAAGAGCCTCTTGATAAAAGTGAAAGAGGAGAATGGAAAAGCTGGCTTAAAACTCCACATTCAAAAACAGAGATCATGGCATCAGGTCCCATCACTTCATGGCAAATAGAAACAATGGAAACAGTGACAGACTTTATTTTTGGCCGGCTCCAAAATCACTGCAGATGGTGACTGCAGCCATGAAATTAAAAGATGCTTGCTCCTTGGAAGGAAAGCTATGAACAACCGAGACAGCATATTAAAAAGCAGAGACATTAGTTTGCCAACAAAGGTTCGTCTAGTCAAGGCTATGGTTTTTCCTGAGGTCATATATGGATATGAGAGTTGGACTGTGAAGAAGGCTGAGTGCTGAAGAATTGATGCTTTTGAACTGTGGTGTTGAAGAAGATTCTTGAGAGTCCCTTGGCCTGCAAGGAGAGCAAACCAGTCAATCCTAAAGGAAATCTGTCCTGAATATTCATTGGAAGGACTGATGCTGAAGCTGAAACTTCAGTACTTTGGCCACGTGATGCAAAGAACTGACTGATTGAAAAAGACCCTGATGCTGGGAAAGATTGACGGGAGGAGGAGAAGGGGGCGACAGAGGATGAGATGGTTGAATGGCATCACCGACCTGATGGACATGAGTTTGAGCAAGCTTCTGGAGTTGGTGATGGACAAGGAAGCCTGGTGTGCTGCAATCTATGGGGTCGCAAAGAGTTGGACATGACTGAGAGACTGAACTGACTGACTGACTTTTCCAGGACTCCTCTGTCCAGGCAAATGGTTTCTTCACTACAGCATCCTCCCCAAAGATCCATAAACTTTTCTGTGGAACGCATCAACAGTTTACACTCTGAAATTCTTTAAGTCTCCCTCCTCAAAATCCTCCCCTTGCAGCTTCCACCAATCCCAGACTTTTGGTTTCATGATCTATGCTGTGTGTGCTAAGTTACTTCAGTCATGCCTGACTCTTTGCAACCCTATGGACTTTAGCCTGCCATGCTCCTCTGCCCATAGAATTCTTCAGGCAAGAATACTGGAGTGGGTTGCCTTGCCCTCCGGCAGGGGATCTTCCCAACCCAGGGATCAAACTCACTTCTCTTATGTCTCTTGCATTGGCAGGCAGGTTCTTTACCACTAGCTCTACCTGGGAAGTCCATCAAGGTCCCTGCTGCTGCTGTAAGTCACTTCAGTCGTGTCCGACTCTGTGCGACCCCATAGACGGCAGCCCACCAGGCTCCCCCATCCCTGGGATTCTCCAGGCAAGAACACTGGAGTGGGTTGCCATTTCCTTCTCCAATGCATGAAAGTGAAAAGTGAAAGGGAAGTCATTCAGTCGTGTCTGACTCTTCGCGACCCCATGGATTTCAGCCTACCAGGCTCCTCCGTCCACGGGATTTTCCAGGAAGAGTACTGGAGTGGGGTGCCATCGCCTTCTCTGATCAAGGTCCCTACTCCAATCCTAATCAAGTCCCAGATTAAAAGACACTCAACCATAAACCGTGCTTTCATTTCTCAATCCACTGGAACTTCCTTCCTCCCTAAAACACTTGCAAAGCTTTGTGAGGTGGGGGTTCTCGCTTACAGAGGTAAGCGATAAATTCAACTTTGTCATATCAACAGGTGTGTTGGAGATATTTGGAGAGTTGGCACTTGATGGTTTTGAAGTCCCCACTGACATCCAATGCAGCTGAGACCTCAGCACAACAGCTCAAGAACTTCAACTTGGAAACAGTGTGCTCCTCTGTCCTCTTGGACTGCCTGCTTGGGGCTCTCTGACCACAATGGTAAGGTAGGTAGGTTTCACATTGGTTAGCGCTCTGATCCCTTTGATCTCCCAGTTGCTGAGGATACTAGTCCTATGGCCTACACTTGACACCCTGTGAGAAGATATTTCTGACCCCCTGGATTATAGGGCCCTTCTCTGTGTTCTGTCCCCTGGCTCCCCCTGCCATGGTTCTCATCACTCTTGTTTTATTCTAATTAGCTACTTTACTCAGGGCAGAGGATCCCTGCATTCTAATTGTAAGGTCAGTCTGTGATGTGGCTGGGGCCTGGGTGAATTTATAATCATGTCTTCCTCTCTACAGCTACCAAGCTCACTCACTATCTTCTAGCTTAACTTGAGTTCTGCCCTTTCACTCATATCCTCTAAAAATAAAAAGTTCTTCTTATCATTTTCCTTTCCTAACCCTTTCAGATTTTGCATTAATGTCCCTCATTATTTTCAGAAATGTTCCCACCAATTCTTTTGCTTTGTCTGTGAAAATAATCTTACTACAGTTAATGATCATTATTTGTCAGCCAGTAACAGTTTACTTCTTGTAGGTTTTCTTGGTATGTTTTTATATTTGCTCAGATGTTACCACCCCCTTACTTCTCTTTTACCAATCTTTATTTTGTGCTTTTGAAGTTATTTTACTTATTAATAGAAAAAGAACAAATTTTACTCAATAAATTGTACATATATCTACAGTCACACTCTCAAAGTTAGAAAAAAGATTTAAAAGAAATATGCCAAATGTTCAGTACTTACCCAAGGCTTATTTATTCTTTCTGTATACTTTGATGCCTTTTAAAATATTAACCATATAAAAATTTTATATAATATTATGGTATTCTAAATATCCTACTTTTATAACAACTCTAAAATCATTTCATGAATAAAATAGTTTTACCAAACATTCTGGCAGACAAAGAAGGAAAAAGTTTATGTGTCAATTTCTTGAGTTTCAGAGATCAGTGATACTAAAGAGATTCTATTTTCAATTATGTTTCCCTGAGCTAAATTAATCTTGGTCCATTCAGGATATTTAAAATCAACTTCCATCATGTTCCCTCTAGTAAAATTTAAGTTCTTTCACTTACAGATTTTCAAACAGCTTTAACCTGTACTTGATGAACAGGAAATTGATCAGATGTTCATATCTGTCTGTTACCCCTGCCCCAATAACTGATCTTCTACTGTGATACAGGTTTTCTCATTAATGTCGACACTTTTACTTCAAATATATAATGGAAAGTTCACAGGCTTTGGTACCCAGCTTACTCTGTGTTTACGGGCATATAACACCTTAATCCTCTTGCTCTCTCTTACTGAGACCCATTTAACTCCTCTAAAATGGGGTTAATAATTCTTACTATATTACTGACATGTTCAACACATAGCAAGTGAAAATAATATTCATTATTACTCTTTTTTTACATCTTAGGTTATTTATTACGCACATAAGTCTTACATATTTTTATTGAAGTATAGTTGATTTACAATACTGTGTTAATTTCAAGTGTACAGCAAAATGACTCAGTTTCTTTTCCATTATACGTTATTGCAAGTTATCGAATATAGTTCCTTGTGTTACACAGTAAATCCTTGTTGCTTATCTGTTTTATGTATAGTAGTTTGTATCTGTTATCCCATACTCCTAATTTATTCCTCTCCCCTTTCCCCTTTGGTAACTATCAGTTCATTTCCTATGTCTATGAATCTGTTTCTGTTTTGTAAATAAGCTCATTGTACAATTTCTCAAATTCCACAAAGGAGTGATATCATGTGATATCATAGTATTTGTCTTTGTCTGACTTACTTCACTTAGTACGATAATCTCTAGGTCCATCCATGTTGCTGCAAATGGCATTATTTCACTTTTAATGGCTGAGTAATATTCCATTGTATGTATAATACCACATCTTCTTAAACCTGTCATCTTTAAATGGGCTCTTGGGTTGTTCCCATGTCTTGACTATTATAAACAGTGCTGCTATGAACACTGGGGTGCATGTATCTTTTTAAATAAGAGTTTTCCTCTTTTCTGGATATAGGCCCAGGAGTGGGATTGCTGGGTCACATGGTAAGCTCTATTTTTAATTTTTTAATGAACCTCCATACTGCTCTCCATAGTGACTGCACCACATAATTATTCTTTTTACTTATCCTTTAGTAAAAGGGAAATAGCAAAGAGTACCCAAAACATCCAGGGCAGTTGTCTTTTAATACTTACAAGTGCACATGAAATTGGGAGTTTGAAACACCTAAACCTAAGATCTGTTGATGTGATATGGATGAAGCTACAAAGAAACCCATCTCTCTCTTTCTGCCTTGCTAGGAGTGAATGGTCCAACTAACAAGTCACAGAGAGTGAGTGGGAGAGAAGAAGCAAGCAGTTGATTTAGAATGCCTCCCAGGTTCCTGATCTCATCAACTCGATGGATGGCGGTTCAGCAGTATACACTGTTGTTTCCTTGACTGACTCCCCTCCAATAACGTTTCTTCTGGGAGCGTAGCAATAATAAAGGCTGCCATTCTCTGTGTACCTACTGTGTGCCAAGCACTTGGTTCGTTCCATTCACTAACATTTATTGAGATCCAGCTTATGTTCCAGGTAGTGTTCTAGGAGCTGGGGATACCACAGTGAACTAAGCAGACTAAAATGTTTACAGTCTAGTGGGGGATAGACAGGAATAAACAAATAATATAATAAATCAGTAGTTTATGTGTTGTGCTAGAAGAGAGGCATGTGATGGGCAAACAGAGGAGGGAAAACAGAATGAGAATGCTGGTCCAGGCATGCAGTTTTATTTATTTATTATTGATTCATAATGTGTTAATTTCTGCTGTACAGCCAAGTGACTCAGTTATATATTTCTTTTTTATGTATTCATTTCCATTATGCTTTATCATAGGATACTGAATATAGTTCCCTGTGGTATAAGGAGGACCTTGTTTGTTCATTCCACACATGATAGAATGTGCAATCTGCTTCCATCTGCTAACCTCAACCTCCTTCTCCATCCTTCCCCCACCTCCCTCCCCCTTGGCAACCACCAGTCTGTTCTCTGTGTCCATGAATCTCTTTCTGTTTCATAGATAGGTTCATTTGTGTTATATTTTGTGTGTGTGGGTGCTTAGTCACTCAGTCATGTCCGATTCTTTGTGACCCCATGACTGTAGCCCGCCAGGCTCCTCTGTCCATGGGATTCTCCAGGCAAGAATACTGGAGTGGGTTACCATGTCCTCCTCCAGGGGATCTTCTGGACTCGGGGATCCAACCTGCATCTCCTACATCTTCTGCATTGGCAGACAGGTTCTTTACCACTAGCGCCACCTGGGAAGCCCATCAAGATCCCTGTGCTGTGCTGTGCTTAGTTGCTCAGTCATGTCCAACTCTTTGTTACCCCATGGACTGTTACCCCACCAGGCTCCTCTGTCCATGGGGTTCTCCAGGTGAGAATACTAGAAGCCCATATTATATTTTAGATTCCACATATAAGTAATATCATATGGCAGCAGTCCCCAACCTTTTTGACACCGGGGACTGATTTCATGGAACAGAATTTTCCCACAGACTAGGGTGCAAGGATGGTTTCAGGGTGATTCAAGTGCATTACATTTCTTGTGCGCTTCATTTCTAATCTAATGCTGCCACTGATCTGGCAAGAGGTACCAGTCCACAGCCCAGAGGTTGGGGACCCCTGTCATATGGTGTTTGTCTTTCTACTTCTGACTTACTACTTCATTTAGTATGATAATCTCTAGCTGCATCCATGTTGCTTCAAATGGCAATATTTCATTCTTTTTATGACTAATATCCCACTGTGTATGTATATATTAATATGTATATATATACACGTGTATATGTATATTGTGTATATATATATATGTATTTGTTGTGGCTGTTGTGGTTGTTTAGTCATTCAGCCATGTCCAACTCTTTTGCAACCCCATGGACTGTAGCCCTCCAGGCTCCTCTGTCCATGAGATTTTCCAGGCAAGAATACTGGAGTGGCTTCCCATTTCCTCCTCCAGGGGATATTCCCAACCCAGGGATCTAATCAATCCACATCTCTTGCATTGGCAGGCAGATTCTTTACCACTGATCCACCAGGGAAGCCCACTAAACACTCGGGCATTTCTGATTTCACTCCTGTGCCTGCCAGGGGCCAGGCTCGGCACAGCTCCTGGAGCCCAACTGTCACAGTGTCAGATTATCACTGAGTAAGCACTGTCTGCTTAGCAAAGACAGCATTTACTTTCCCCCATCCTTTCTTCTGTAGCAGAATCATACATACTAATGGAGTAATAGTTACCATTTTTGAAAGCCTGATGCTAATCACTCATACACCAAGCACCTGGGGAAGGCAGGTCTTATCATCCTGAATTTAGAAACTTCAGTTTCCCACAGGCAGCTTCAGCAGCACCTACATTGTAGGGTGCTGTGGACACAGGAGAGCTAAAATATGTAAGAAGTGTAGGCTTCCCACCCTAGAGTGTGACCTCTGGCTCCACCACTAACTAGCTGCATACCCTTAGGCAAGTTTATTTAACTTTGCAGTGTGTTTCCTCATCTGTTGTTGTTGTTGTTTAGTCGCTAAGTCGTATCCAACTCTTTGGGACCCCCATGGAATGTAGCCAGCCATGCTCCTCTGTCCATGGGATTTCCCAGGCAAGAATATTGTTGCCATTTCCTTCTCTAGGGGATCTTCCTAACCCAGGGATCGAACCTGTGTCTCCTGCATTGCAGACAGATTGTTTACTGCTGAGCCACCTGGGAAGCCCTTTCCTCCTCTGAAACATGTGCTAATAGTAATACCTATTTTATGAAATTGATGTGAGGGCTAAAGGAGCTCATGCATTTAAAGTAGGCGTCCCAAACCTCTGGGATCTAATGCCTGATGATCTGAGGTGGAGCTGATATAAAAATAATTGAAACAAAGTGCACAATAAGTGTAATATACTTGAATCATCCCCAAACCAGCCATTCCCCTCCACCATAGGAAAATTATCTTCCATGAAACTGGTCCCTGGTTCTAAAAAGGCTGGGGACTGCTGATAAAGGACTTGGTACAGGCACGCAATAAGCTCTTAAATAACAATTGTAATGATTTTGATTTTGATTACTAGTATGGAGAAGGAAATGACAATCCACTCCAGTACTCTTGCCTAGAGAATTCCGTGGACAGAGGAGCCTGGTGGGCTGTTGTCCATGGGGTCGCACAGAGTTGGACATGACTGAAGCGAATTAGCAGCAGCAGCAGCATGGAAAGATCAGGAAAAGGAAGAAGATTCAGCAAAGTAAACTGAGAACTGGGCACCAAACAGGTCAGGGAAGAGGGGAACCGTGAGAGAGGGGCATCATGGAAACCAAGGAAAAAGAACGCCAGGAAGGAGGGGTCCTTAATGCAGAAAGGCACTAGAAGGCCGGTTTCTTCTGACAAGACAAAAGAGTGATTTTCATCTCTTAGAGACCAATGAGAATGAAGGCAGAAAGGAAGAAAGAAGCCTAGAGTTTGAAATGAAGGCTTTTTTCGGCTAACCCCATTAGTCTGATCTGAATGCCCAGGTATTGGGTCCATGTCTCCTAATTAGGGAGAATATGTATTTCTCAAGTAAAGGAAAAGCCAGTGTCACACAAAGTGAAACAGAAAAATGTCAGATGACATCAGGTTGGTGAAATAAAAACCTAGACAGTCTCAAATTCATACACCAGAGAAGAGGATGAAAGAGGGAAGAAAAAGGTGGTGAATCACAGAACATATTTTTAAAGCAGTGGTCTAACTGAACTCCCAAGCTAACTCCAGTGAAAAGGAGGTTAGTGAAGTGGGCAGGATTTATTTTTGTCTTATTTCAGCTCTGTCTTCTACTGGGTACTAGAGAGACATGGCAACATAGAGTGTGTCTTTGGGCAAATATTCAACAAGTGTTTATAAAGTAAAATTAGGAAAAGAGCAGAGATGGAGAGGTAGAGAAGAATTAAGGGCTAAATTCTATGTTATTGTTGTTGTTCAGTTGCCCAGTCGTGTCCAACTCTGCAACCCCCTGGACTGCAGCATGCCAGGCCTCCCTGTCCCTCACCATCTCCCAGAGTTTGCCCAAGTTCATGTCCATTGCATTGGTGATGCCATCCAGCCATCTCATCCTCTGACACCCTCTTCTCCTTCTGCCCTCAATCTTTCCAAGCATCAGGGATTTTTCCAACTCTATATGATCTGGGAAATGTTGGGGGTCCCTGTGGCTTTGGGGGCCTGAGTGCACCTGCCTCTTGCCTGGAGGTGAGGGAGGGGGTCCCCTTCGGCTCTGGAGAGATGGTGGTGGCTATCAGGGTCTCATAGGTGCCGGGGATGGATGCAAGGAGAAGGCCTCTGGAGTCTGCACTCTGGGCCGGTTCTCAGCTAAAGGGTCCAAAGCAGAGAGGCCCTCCCAGTCTCCCTCTGGTCAGGAGGGTTAAGGAGGCTGAGGCTTAAGCCAAACCTGGGATGCTGGAGTCTGGGGGAGGGGTAATGGCAGAACAAGGAAGGCTGAGCCTGTACCCTCTCCACTGATGTAGAATGTGCCTGGGGGTGGGGGTGGGGTGTTCTTTCTAAGCAGGTTCCAGAGGTGTGACAGCCCAGGAAAGGCTGCACTGGCTTCTTACAGCACCTGGTGTCTCCCTCTCCTTCCTCCCTCAATTGCTAACACAATGGGAACCCCACTGTCTCTCTCTGGGTGCCTCAACCAGTGCATTGCTGGTACCCTCAGCCTGGAGTTGTATACACAACCTGGGGATCTGTGATTCCAACTAGCCTTCCTGTCACTGTCAGTCTCCTGTGAGTGTCCCCGATGGGCCCTCACTTGCTCTCCTCTTACTCTCTAGCCCCTGACACACCCTCTCCAGCCACTGGGCTCCCTCCTCTCGGCTCTGAGGAGCACTGATTTCCGGTACACCAGCTCCTTCAGGTCCTCAGGTGTGCCCATTCCTTCACTCCGCCCCCTGTCTTAAATGCAGTCCTCTCCACTCCCGTGCCCCTGGCCCTATGCTGCTCACAGAGGTAGGTATTTATAAATCTACAAGAAGCGTAAGGACCTCGGGGTCTGAGGTCAGACATGTCCTCTTTTACCACCCTCCGATATCTCCAATATGAGATCAGGAGAAGGGACAGGGCAGGTTCCTGGGAAGGTGTTTCCCCCCACCTCCCGCCGCCCTGCTTCTTCTCCCCAGGCCATGAATGTCCACCACTCCACTAAAATGTGGAAGGCTTCCTGCTCACTGTGTTCCTTCATGTGTATGGGCAACTATATTGCTTTTCATCCCTCCCCACATATTCTCAGTTGTGGGATTGAGAGGGGTTGCCTTGAAGTCATTGGGCTGCCAGTGTCCTCTAACATGTAACTTCAGGGCTTCTGGGGGCTGAGCCCCCTGATGCTGGCTCCCACCAGTAGCTTCTCTCTCCTTCCTTAACTGGGGGAGTGGGGTGGGGTAGGGGCCGCATCAGCCCACAGGAGAGATTTCCCATTGTAACCTGGACGGGGTGAAGCCATGGCAACAGCGATGTCAAAAACCCACCCAGAGCAGGGAGAGCTGCCCCTCCCCAAAGTAATCAGGAATGGACCCCTGGTATCCTCCGTTTGGGCTATTACCTCAGCACCAGCCTCCCTCGCTGTCAGAATCTTCTGGATACCTTAGAGAAGAAAGCCTTAAGTTGTCAACTAGTGGGTGCCACAGTTTGGCTCTGTGACCTAAGGGACAGGTCAGTGGTGGTAAGGGGCTCTGTCCATTTACCTCTGGGGAAGATTTCAGCCCATTTCTTCTTCCCTTTTCCTCATCTGCAAAGTGAAGTTAATCAAAACCCCACCTCAGTGTATAACCCCACCCTTTATAGCTTTTTACTGTATTTTTCTTATTCCTTTTTCCTTTACTTCCCCTTAAAATAATACACAGACAGTAAGCTAGCTGCTGCTGTTTATTTGTTGATCTAGAAAGAAGCTCAGAACATATATTATTTGCTGAAAAAATACAGACTTTAGAACAACACTTATATTTGCTCACTCTTATCTATACATATATCTATCTGGGTACATAGGTAAAGGGAACTACCTAGAAGGACATTCATCAAAGGGTTGACAATGGTTATTTAAGGGTTGGAGGGTTTGGGGTAATTTGTACATTTTGCATTTGTCTTTATTGTTTTAATATTTAACAATGAATTATATCACTTTCACAAAGAGAATAAAGGCATCAAGGAAAGGGGTGCACGCAGAGGGTAGACCCTTAGGCAGCAGGGGATTAGTAGCAAGGATGGAGGTCAGGCCATCTCCCCCCACTATACCAATATTCAAGACCCTCCATCCTCCACCCCAAAAGAAAGCTGCTTTGTGGATTAATTTATGTGATTAGAAGCATCCTCTCCCCCCCCATTTTTCCCATTGCTGGACTCTGCATATAGGTTAGGGTTCACTTAAAGCTGGGTGCTAGCACCTCACTGTAGCTCACAAGGGTCGCTGGGTTCGACAGGGGCCTCTCTTGACCTCTCCTCGGTATGTGCCAGCTCCTGCAGGGTGATGATCAGATTTTCAAACATCTGGGCCTTGTTGCTCTCATTGTCACAGGTTTCCTTTGAGTGGCCCTCTTCACCACAATATGAACAGCGAAGTGTGTGTTTTCGCTTCCTGGTTCTACGCATATTCCCAGGGCCATCATTCTTATACCCAGAACCCCCACTGGTGCAAGGAGATGGAAACTGGGAATTGTTGGGGGAATCAATGATTAGCACTTGATCCTGAGGTCTGGCCCTGCGTCTGGAGGGAGGAGAATCCGAGAATGAACGTGGAAGGTCCTGAGACTCCCCCACCAGGATCACATCCTCATCTGAGTCATCAGGGGTATCATCTATCTCAATCACGTTACAGTCTTTATTATCAATCACTATGGGTGGGGAGCCCCCAAATGCCACTGGGCTAGTTGCCCTTGCCACCACTGACTCAGATCTCTTGGCCCGCTTCTGTTTAATGAAAATGTCATCCCAATCCTCTTCCTCCCTTATCATCCTGATTAACTCCAGGAAACTGGGGAGACGCTCCTGCTCATTTGCATACATCCTGAGAAGATTCTTCAGCCTGAAGCGCAGGTCCCCATTCAGCTCTGCCCCTAAAAGGAACTGGTGCAGGCGAGACTGGTTGGCATCTTTCTGAGCTATGATCCCTGCCTGAATAGCATTCTGGAGCTGCACCTCTAAACGGATCACATAAAGGGAGGCTTTCTCCCCTTGCGCCTGCAGGGTGTTAAAAAATTTACTATGAGCAGTCACACTGCTTTCAGACTCCCCAAACACCAGTTTCATGGCGTGCAAGAAATCTGCCACGCTGAGGTTGGGGTTGGCCGCCTGCAGCAAAAGCATCACCTCCCGCGCAGGGCCCCTCAGGGTTTTAATCAAGCGCCTGAGCTTTTCCTCTTCAGACATATTCCAATCTGGCAAGATCTCATTGACTTGGATCAGCCAGTTCTCAAAAGTTTCTTCCCCCTGGGCTGGCACCACCCTCCCCGAGAACAATTTCAGGTTTCTCTCTGCCAGGATGGCCATTAAAGGACCAAGACTCCTTTCCAGAGACCTTAGCATAGAATGGGCCCAAGGTGGCAAGCATGTGTTCTGCCGCCGGCTGTTACTCATGCGCGCAATGATGCTAGTCATGACGGATGATGACTGGGTCTCTAAATGTTAACAAGATTCCCAGGCTTTTACAAAAAGCCTGATCTGCAGGCGTGCCGGGGGGTTCTGTCGTCCTCCTGTCTCAGTAGGAACTGTAAAAAAGAAACAAACGAAACAAAACAAAAAACGGGAGCAGGGGTTATTTTCTCCCTTCCTGAATATCCTACAGTACATTTTATATCTGCCCACTACCCTAAAAATATCCTCCAGGAGACTGGCAATTAATTACAACCTCACGGAGCCAGCCAGTGTCTCGTGTTAGCAGGATGCTTTTTACAGCCACTTCTATCCCTTCCCTCCGTTCCTTCAAGAGGGACGGCAACTGTTGCTTCTAAGTGTAACAGTGTATGGAGAGGATAGTGGGCTCTCAAAATAGAGCACAGCGGTCTCAGGTATGTTGGAATAAATAAGATCTCATTAGCCTCTTGGTTTCCGGTCTCAACCACACCCCCTTCTAAAAGTCCACCCCCCACCCCGCCCCGCTATTTCTCAGATTCTTACAGGAGCTCAGGAACAAGTGCGCGCCTTTATTTCACTTCCAGCTTCTGCAACCGGTGGCCTCCGTGGGAAAGCTCGCCTCCGGGCTTCAACTGATCGCTGTCCACCGGGGGTCGCCGATCCAGGACCTCAGGGCGTCAAGACTGCGCCGCCGCAGAGGGCATGGAAGGGAGGGGAAGGGTCAGAAACAGCCTCATTCCTCATTCCGCTTCTTCCTCCCCACCCCGCGGCCTCCGCAGTAGCCAGGTGGAAAACTCCTTCTCCCACCTTCTGAATACAAGCCAAAGAAGGCGCCCCCCATTCCACTTCCCCCGGGGAAATCGTCGTCCTACCAGCTCTGTAATCAGCCGCACAGAATTCAAGTTCAGCTTCGGTTCTGGTGGCCTGCCACCGAGAAAGAGAATCGGAGTTGGAGACGCACACCCACATATTCCTCCCGCCGAAAGGGATGAGGAGATGCAAAAGGGGTTCAAGGCAGACAGTTTGCGATTCTCCCACCTCCCCAAAGCGCCCCTTGCCACCTCCCCCTGAAAACGCCCCCTTTCTCAATCCAGGCAAATCCTACCCATTCGGCAGCATCCAGTGGAACCCCACCTCCTCCCTCAGCGCAGCCAGGCCTCGGGAGGGCTCCTTCCCCTGCCGCGCAACCCTCGATTCCCTAAACTGGGAGCCGCCAGTCCTGGTAGGGCTTCCCCCTCCTCTCTCCGCGCGGGGCAATCTTGCCCCACTTTCTTTACCTGTGTTGGGCTGGTGGGCAGCGGACGCTCTGGCGTCGACTGCTGCGTCTCCGCTTTCGGTCTCCGCGGTCCTACAGGGGAAAAGGATGGGCGCCTCCTCAGCCGCTGAGCTAGCCGGGACCACCTGATAAAGCTGCTTTGCACTGCCGCCCTGAGACTGGTAGCCGAGTCGAGACAGCACGGTTCCCACGGCAGCCGCGGCAGCTTTTATCCTCAGCTAACAGAGACAAAAGAGCGTGACGGGCGGGCGGGCGCGGCCAATCAACCGGGCGCGGGGGCGGGCTTGCCGCGCAGCCTAGGGCTGGATACAAATGTGCGCCAGCGGTGGGGGTGGCGATAAGCAGCAGGTCCCCGCGAGGTCAAGTGCGACTTGGTTGTGGGAACTGGAGGAGTTTTCTCGAGTCTTCCCTTCTCCCTCTCTCTGTCGGCTCAACTTTGGGTCTTGGAGCCAGGTTCATTAAACATGAGGCGGAATCCAAATCAAATAAGCAATAAAAGTTCTTCACCTTTGTATTAGGGGAGTGGAAAATAAAAGCGTTAGCGTTTTCTTTGTGCAAATAACTTGCACAGACTTATTTTTATTTTTATTTTTTTTACTGTGAAGAAGGTGGTAGTACTGCGTCCATTTAACAGTGAGGGAACTTGGGCCCTCAGACTCTTTAACCAATACTCACGAAAAGATGTAGGCAAGGCTGGCTGCCTCAATCATTTTGGGGTGCTTGTTGCAAATGCAGATTCCTGGGCCTGGCCTGTGGGATATTCTGACTTACTAGGGCTAGAGTTGGGGGGTTTTGTATTTTTTTAATTGGCGTTTAGTTGCTATACGATGCTATGTTAGTCACCTCTTCATCACCAGAGTATTGAGCAGAGTTCCCTGTGTTACACAGCAGGATCTCATCAGTTGTCTATTTTATACATAGTAGTATATATATGTCAATCCCAGTCTTCCAGTTCATGCCCCCTCCTATCCCCCCTTGGTGTCCATCCATTTGTTCTGTACATCTGTATCTCTATTTCTACTTTTTAGAGGGGAAAAAAGCACTGCATTTGATTCAGAGGTATCAAGAGGATGGTGAATAATAGACCTGCTTCCAATGTATCTCTGGAAGTACTGATGCTGAAGCTGAAGCCCCAATACTTTGGCCACCTGATGTGAACAGCCAGATCACTGGAAAAGACTCTGATGCTGGGAAAGATAGAAGGCAGGAGGAGAAGGGGACAACAGAGGATGAGATGGTTGGATGGCATCACTGACTCAATGGACATGTGTTTAAGCAAGCTCCAGCAGATGGTGAAAGACAGGGAAGCCTGGCATGCTGTAGTCCATGGGGTCGCAAAGAGTCAGACATGACTGAACTGAACTTCCAGTGTATATGTTCACAGCATACCTATGCTGACATGCAACGACAGAGCAGATATTCTTCCTGGGGTCCATGATCTTCCTGAAATTGTTTGCAAAGATTTTGGACTCTGTTGGAGAAGGCAATGGTGACCCACTCCAGTACTCTTGCCTGGAGACTCCCATGGACGGAGGAGCCTGGTAGGCTGCAGTCCATGGGGCCTCGAAGAGTTGGACACGACTGAACGACTTCACTTTCACTTTTCACTTTCATGCATTGGAGAAGGAAATGGCAACCCACTCCAGTGTTCTTGCCTGGAGAATCCCAGGGATGGGGGAGCCTGGTGGGCTGCTGTCTATGGGGTCGCACAGAGTTGGACATGACTGAAGCGACTTAGCAGCAGCAGGAGACTGAATGAAAGTGAAAGTGAAAGTGAAAGTGAAGTTGCTCAGTTGTGTCCGACTCTTTGCAACCACATGGACTATAGCCCACCAGGCTCCTCCATCCATGGGATTCTCCAGGCAAGAATACTGGAGTGGGTTGCCATTTCCTTCTCCAGGAGATCTTCCCATCCCAGGGACTGAACCTGGGTCTCCCGCATTGTAGGCAGATGCTTTACCATCTAAGCCACCAGGGAAGTCCACCCAAATACATCAAGGCCTAAGCGCTGGAACCTTCAAATATTACCTTATAAAGTGAAAGAGTCTTTACTGTTCAGATCTGTTCAGTTCAGTTCAGTCACTCAGTCGTGTCCAACTCTTTGCAACTCCATGGACTGCAGCACGCCAGGTTTCCCTGTCCATCACCAACTCCCAGAGCTTGCTCAAACTCATGTCCATCCAGTCAGTGATGCCATCCAACCATCTCATCCTCTGTGATCCCCTTCTCCTCCTGCCTTCAATCTTTCCCAGCATCAGGGTCTTTTCCAATGAGTCAGTTCTTCACATCAGGTGGCCAAAATATTGGAGCTTCAGCTTCAGTATCAGTCTTTCCAATGAATATTTAGGACTGATTTCCTTTAGGATTGACTGGTTTTATCTTGCAGTCCAAGGGACCATCAAGAGTCTTCTCCAATGCCACAGTTTAAAAGCATCAATTCTTTGATGCTCAGCATTCTTTATGGTCCAACTCTCACATCCATACATGACTACTGGAAAAACCATAGCTTTGACTAGACAGACCTGTGTTGACAAAGTAATGTCTGCTTTTTATTAACTTGTCTAGGTTGGTCATAACTTTTCTCCCAAGGAGCAAGTGTCTTTTAATTTCATGACTGCAGTCACCATCTACAGTGAATTTGAAGTCCAAGAATATAAAGTCTGTCTCTATTTCCATTGTTTCCCCATCTATTTGTCATGAAGTGATGGGACTAGGTGCCTTGATCTTCGTTTTTGAATGTTGACTTTTAAGTCAGCTTTTTCACTCTCCTCTTTAACTTTCATCAAGGGTCTCTTTAGTTCCTTCTTGCTTTCTGTCATGAGAGTGGTATCATCTGCATATCTGAAGTTATTGATATTTCTCCCGGCAATCTTCATTCCAGCTTGTGCTTCAACCAGCCTGGCGTGTCACATGATGTACTCTGAATATAAGTTAAATAAGCAGGGTGACAATATACAGCCTTGCTCCTTTCCCAATATGGAACCAGTCTGTTGTTCCATGTCTGGTTCTAACTGTTGCTTCTTGACCTGCATACAGGTTTCTCAGGAGGCAGGTAAGGTGGTCTGGTATTCCCACCTCTTTAAGAATTTTCTACAGTTTCTTGTGATCCACACAGTTAAAGGCTTTGGCATAGTCAATAAAGCAGAAGTAGATATTTTTCTGAAACTCTCTTGCTTTTTATATGATCCAACAGATGTTGGCAATTTGATCTCTGATTTCTCTGCCTTTTCTAAATCCATGTTGAACATCTGGAAGTTCTCAGTTCATGTGCTATTGAAGCCTAGCTTGGAGAATTTTGAGCATTACTTTGCTAGTGTGTGAGATGAATGCAATTGTGCAGTAGTTCAAACAGTCTTTGACATTGCTTTTCTTTGGGATTTAAATGAACACTGACCTTTTCCAGTCCTGTGGCCACTGCCGACTTCCAAATTTGCTGGCATATTGAGTGCAGCACTTTCACAGCATCATCTTTTAGGATTTGAAATAGCTCAGCTGGAATTCCATCACCTCCACTAGCTTTGTTTGCAGTGATGCTTCCTAAGGCCCACTTGACTTTGCACTCCAGGAGGTCTGGTTCTAGGTGAGTTATCACACCATCATGGTTATCTCTTTTGTATAGTTCTTCCGTGTATTCTTGCCACCTCTTCTTAGTATATTCTGCTTCTGTTAGGTCTATACCATTTCTGTCCTCTATTGTACCCGTCTTCACATGAAATGTTCCCTTGGTATTTCTAATTTTCTTGAAGAGATCTCTAGTCTTTCCTATTCTATTGTTTTCCTCTATTTCTTTGCACTGATCACTGAGGAAGGCTTTCTTATCTCTCCTTGCTATTCCTTGGAACTCTGCATTCAGATGGGTATATCTTTCCTTTTCTTCTTTGCCTTTAGCTTCTCTTCTATTCTCAGCTATTTGTAAGGCCTCATCAGACAACCATATTGCCTTTTTGCATTTCTTTTTCTTGGAGATGGTCTTGATTACTGCCTCCTGTATAATGTCATGAACCTCCATCCATAGTTCTTCAGGCACTTTATCAGATCTAATCCCTTGAATCTCTTTGTCATTGCACTGTATAATCATAAGGGATTTGATTTAGCTCATACCTAAATGATCTAGTGTTTTCCCCTACTTTCTTCAATTTAAGTCTGAATTTTGCAATAAGGAGTTCATGATCTGAGCCACAGTCAACTCCCAGTCTTGTTTTTGCTGACTATATAAGAGCTTCTCCATCTTCAGCTGCAAAGAATATAATCAATCTGGTTTTGGTATTGACCATCTGGTGATGTCCATATGTAGAATCGTTTCTTGTGTTGTTGGAAGAGGGCATTTGCTATGACCTGTGCGTTCTTTTGGCAAAACTCTTTTAGCCTTTGCCCTGCTTCATTTTGTGCTCCAAGGCCAAACTTGCCTGTTACTCCAGGTATCTCTTGACTTCCTACTTTTGCATTCCAGTCCGCTGTGATGAAAAGGACATCTTTGTGTGTGTGTGTGTGTGTGTGTGTGTGTGTGTGTGTTAGTTCTAGAAGGTCTTGTAGGTCATCGTAGAACCAGTCAATTCAGCTTCTTAGGCATTAGGTGTTGGGGCATAGACTTGGGTTACTGTGATATTGAATGGCTTGCCTTGGAAACGAACAGAAATTATTCTGTCGTTTTTGAGATTATACCCAAGTACTGCATTTTGGACTCTTTTGTTGACTATGAGGACTACTCCATTTCTTCTAAGGGATTCTTGCCGACAGTACTAGATATAATGGTCATCTGAATTAAATTCACCCTTTCCAATCCATTTTAGTTCACTGATTCCTAAAATGTCAATGTTCACTCTTGTCATCTCCTGTTTGACCACTTTCAATTTACCTTGATTCATGGACCTAACATTCCAGGTTCCTATGCAATATTGTTCCTTACAGCATTAGACTTTACTTCCATCACCAGTCACATCCACAACCAGGTTGTTGTTTTTGCTTTGTCTCCGTCTCTTTATTCTTTCTGGAGCTATTTCTCCACTCTTCTCCAGTAGCATATTGGGCCACCTACTAACTGGGGAGTTCTTCTTTCAGTGTCATATCTTTTCGCCTTTTCATACTGTTCATGGGGTTCTCAAGGCAAGAATACTGAAGTGGTTTGACATTCGCTTCTCTAGTAGACCATATTTTGTCAGAACTCTCCACCATGGTCCCTTCTGTCTCAGGGGGCCCTACATGGCATGACTGATCGTTTCATTGAGTTAGTTAAGGCTGTGGTCCATGTGATCAGTTTGGTTAGTTTTCTGTGATTGTGGTTTTCATTCTGTCTGCCCACTGATGGATAAGGATAAGAGGCTTATGGAAGTTTCCTGATGGGAGAGAGTGACTGTGGGGGAAACTGGGTCTTGTTCTGATGGATGGAACCATGCTCAGTAAATCTTTAATCCAATTTTCTGTTGATGGGCAGGGCTTGTATCCTCTCTGTTGTTTGGGCCAAACTATGGTAGGGGTAATGACGGTAATGGTGACCTCCTTCAACGGAAGGAGAATCCCATGGACAGAGGAGCCTGGAGGGCTACAGTCCATGGAGTCACAAAGAGCCGGACATGAATGAGCACGCATATGTGCATCTCCAAATACAGTCACATTCTGAGGTGCTAGGGCTTAGGTCTTCCACATATGAATTTTGGGAAGATGCAGTTCAGCTCACAACACTCTCTTTTCCCTTACTTCTGATTCTGGGAAAGTATGTCTACTTTCCTTCATGTAGATTGTGATTAGGAGGTCCCTGTGGCACTGTGGGGGTCAAGGTGGAGGCAGCATGTGCTGCACAAGTGGACTGCCCAAGGACAATATTGTTGCTGTTGATCTTGTTCTTGGCTTTTCTTGCTTGGAAGCAAGTGAACGGTCCGATGTCTTTTGGCTGCTGTGGGGTTCCTCTTTAGCCTGCCAAGGTACTTCATCTGCTCCTTTCTGCTTTCTTATTCCCAATCCTAATAGTTAGAATGCTTTGGAATAGACAGTTCCAATTTGGAGATGAGGCATCTTCCAACTCAGGAGTGTGGCCTTTATCTTGTGGACAGAACAGTAGGGTGCTGGTGGTGGAGAGTGAAGGGTGGTGGAGGAAGAGAGAAGGTAGGTTGGTCACCTGGCAGGGTCGAGGGTAATGCTGGCATTAGCTTGTGGGTTACCTTCAGACTCTCCCTTCAGCTTCCCAGTGCTGTGAAATCTGACCCTAATCTCTCACCACACCCTTGTTCTGAATTTCTTATTAATTGATGAATTAATTTTCATTTTTGGTTGTGCTGGATCTTTCTTGCTTTGCACAGGCTCTCTCTAGTTGTGGCAAGAGAAGGCTACTCTTCATTGCAGTGCATGGGCTTCTCATTGTGATGGCTTCTCTTGTTGCAGAGCACAGGCTCTAGGGCATGTGGGTTTCAGTAGTTGTGGCACACAGGCTCAGTAGTTGTGGCATGGGCTTAGTTACTCTATGGCATATGGAATCTTCCTGGACCAGGGATCAAACCCATGTCCCCTGCATTGACTGACAGATTCTTATCCACTGTACCACCAGGGAAGTCCCTTTGTTCTGAATTTGAATAGCTTTGAGGTAGAAATTACTAGGCAGTCAGTGTAGAACTCTGAGACCTCTGTCTTGTGTTCTGTAAACATCCCACTCCATTGTCCTGAATTCCAGAATGTGTCTTTAATCTGATAAATAATCAGCACTCAGATCCAGGGAAGGGCAGTAATTAAATTCTGTTCCATAGACTTCCCTGGTGGCTCAGATGGTAAAGCATGTGTCTACAATGTGGGAGACCCGGGTTTGATCCCTGGGTTAGGAAGATCCCCTGGAGAAGGAAATGGCAATCCACTCCAGGACTATTGCTTGGAAAATCCCATGGACAGAGGAGCCTGGGAGGCTACAGTTCATGGGGTCGCAAAGAGTCGGACATGACTGAGAGACTTCACTTCACTTCACTTCACTTCCATATGCTTGAGGGAAAAACAACTGGTGATCATTAGTCTTAAGCCCATACATCTGGTCCATGGGAAAATGGCCAGAAGGTATGAAAAAGGGTGGAGACTTAATCCAAGGATCAAGAGAGGCCATAAAGAAGTTAAGTATTTTGACCTTTAAATTGATTGGTTAGAAATAATGTGATTTAAGGAAGGATATAAAAACTGCTGTAAGTCCCACCTTGGGGGGGACTCTTAACCTCCTCTGAGTGTCTATGCTGAGAACTTTGTACTTTCCTCCTCTTTAATAAATCCTATTCACTTGCTACCATGAGTGTCTGAGTGTTCCTGGATTCCATTCCTTGGCTCTGCAGATAAAAACTCGGATTCCCATCTCAGCTTCATCACCAAATCAGGTGACCTGCAGTTGGACATGGTGGCATCATAGATGCCAAAAGACAGACTGGACTTCAGAGATCTGGCAAAATGTTGGGAGAAAATGGATTGTGTATCATGGTGCCTGGGTGGGGTCATTAGAACAAAGACGGGGTCGCTCCATGTAGCGCTAGGAGAAGCATGTTGGTTATTGAGCAGCATGGTCTCCGGTCTTATCTCTGGTCTCATGTTGCTAGGTGTCAAGGGACACTTTCAATTGCAAAGATTCAGGCTCTGGTGGCTTGGAGGAAGCCATATTTTATTTTCCAGCATTTAAAACCTGAAGGTTAGGAGCTAAAGCTTTCAGTTGAAACAGTATAAGCTACTTTTGATGGCCTTACTCCTCTCTGTTACCTGTCTACTTTCATCTGTTACCTGTTTAAGCTTCTCCTGAAACTTTGTTGAGATAGACACTGTTCCCTCATCAAAGGACTGAGAGCATACAGGCACTTCACACCAGGGCTTCAACTCAGCCCTGGAAGTTAAAACCGGGGTGAGGGTGCTTACAGGAGATCCTGCCTATCTGGGACCCTGAGGGCAGCATATTTCATGAAAATCTTCAACAAGAGGGTGAAATAAGATATTTTTAAAAAAACATAAACTAAGGGGGTTTGTTACCAGCAGACTGCACTAATGGAAATCTTAAAGGATGTACTTCAGGAGGAAAATGATTTGGGAAGAACTAAATGCAGGAAAGAATGAAGAGCAAGAAAAGCGATAGTATGTAGACAGTGTAAGGGAACATTGACGACAGAAGGAATCATAAAAAAGTCTATGCTGTTTTTTTAAAAAATAAACTTTAAGTACCATACAGTAAGAAAAGACGTCAGAAGGGGCATAAATGGAGTTCAACTTTTCTAAGAGACTTGTATCATATCGGAAGTGATTTAGGTATTTATTAAATTTATACTTTGATAAGGTAGTTATCTATGTAAGAATTAATAGGATGTAACTATTAAAATGTGGGGTCGCTAAGAGTCAGACACGACTGAGCGACTTCACTTTCACTTTTCACTTTCATGCATTGGAGAAGGAAATGGCAACCCACTCCAGTGTTCTTGCCTGGAGAATCCCAGGGACGGGGGAGCCTGGTGGGCTTCTGTCTATGGGGTCGCACAGAGTCGGACATGACTGAAGCGACTTAGCAGCAGCAGCAACTATTAAAATAATAGCAACAGGGAATTCCCTGGTGGGGGGGGGTGTCCAGTGATTAGGACTCTGAGCTCTCATTGGGCAGGGTTCAAGTTTGATTCCTGGTCAGGGAACCAAGGTATCACAAGCCACATGGCGTGACCAAAATTAATAATAATAATAGTGACAGAATAATTGAATAAAAAAATTCTGAGTCAATTTTTTTAAGTCAAGAAAGAAAAGGTTAAAATAATAGAAGGAAAAAAGATAGATTAAAACTATACGAGTACAGAAACCCAAATATATTAATAATTTTATAAATGTTTCTGTATTACATGCTCAAGTTAAAAAATATTGTCAGATGGAACTACTAAATACACCCATATGCTTTTCAGGAGAGATTAATCCAAAATATAAGGATACAGATAGGTTGACAAAAAAAGATGGAGAGAGACAAATCATACAAATAACATTTAAGTGATAGAAAACTTGTACAGCTGTGTTCGTATCAGACAAAATACACTTAAAAGCAGAAAGCATTATTAGAGATAGAAGGTTATTTTTAATGATAAAAGGTTCAATTCACTAGGAATGATTTTGCACTTATAATAAAATTCCAAAATACATGAAGGAAAAGTTAACTTATGTAAAGAAGAAATAGATACCACTCATAGTTGATCAAGGAGAGGAAAAAAATTGTCTCTGAGGATATAGAATATATATATATATTATATTTGAATATAATTAATAAATTTGAGCTAATAGCCAATGTATAGAACAATGCCCACCAACGACTATAGAATACACATATAGAACATTTGTAAAATTTGAGCTTGTACTAGGACAGAAAGCAAGTCTCAATACACTTCAAAAATTGAAATCTGATCATAATGCAAATAAATTACAAATCAATAAATAGAAAAAATAACTGGAAAACCTCTATGTTTAGAAATTAAGATACTGACTCTGAAATAACAGATTGGTCAAAGAAGAATCATAGTGAAATTACAAAAATTTGTAGTCGAACAATAATGAAAATACTCACATCAAAACTTGTGGCATGTAGCTAAAACAGTGCTTAGAAGGAAAAGTATCTTTTGACAATGATGAAAGGTTAAAAGTTCATGAGGTATCTATTTCAAGACTTAAGAAAGCAAAAAGTATAAGCCCAACAAAATTAGGGCAACATGAAATGATAAAAATAAGAATATAAATTAATGAAATAGA
Organism: Bubalus kerabau; assembly: GCF_029407905.1. Taxonomy (NCBI): domain Eukaryota; kingdom Metazoa; phylum Chordata; class Mammalia; order Artiodactyla; family Bovidae; genus Bubalus; species Bubalus kerabau. The sequence goes on along the minus strand of NC_073647.1, from coordinate 4,957,888 downwards.
AAGCAATAAAGACAACAAGTCAAGAATGTCCTATCTTGAACTGGAGTTCTAGCCGGGGAAATCAGACAAGAAAAAGAAGTACACAGTGCTGGACTGGAAAAAAAAAAAGTAAAACAATCTTTATTTATAGAGGACATTATTTTGCATATAGAAAAGACTACAGAAACCATTTAAAAAAAAACTTCTAGAGTGAATAAATTAGTTCAGCGTGATTGTAAGATGTAAGATCAAGCCTGGGTGCTTGGTATACTGGGCAAGTTCATATAGTATACATAAATGGCACATATAGTTCATATATAGTTCACATATAGTTCATATATAGTTCACATATAGTTCATATAGTACAAATAAACCCACTCCAATATTCTTGCCTGGAAAATCCCATGGACAGAGGATCCTGGTGGGCAACAGTCCTTGGGGCTGCAAAGAGTTGGACACGACTGAGTGACTGAGCATACACTCTTTCAGAGAAAACTTTAGTCTCTTTCATTCAGTAGACAAGTGTTCTTAGAAGTTGCTTAAATCATAATGTAGACATTTCTCCAGGGATGGTATAGAAATGGCCAATAAACACATGAAAAGATGCTCAACATCATTAACCATAAGGGAAATGCAAATCAAAACCACAATGAGATACCACTTAATACCTACTAAGGTATCTGTAATAAAAAAGAGACAAGTGTTGGCAAGGATATGGAGAGATTTGAATCCTCAAATATTGCTGGTGGGAATATAAAATAGATGAATACCTGAGAGAAATGGAAATGTATATCAATATAAAAACTTGTACACAAATGTTCATAACAGCACTATTAGCTCCCAAAATGGAAACAACCCAAATGTCCATCAACTGATGACTAGTTAAGAGGAAGGAAGTTCCGATATATGTTACAATATGGATAAAACTTGGGGACATTATCCTAATCCATGAAATAAGCCAGTCACAAAAAGGTCACGTATTGTATGACTCCATTTATAGGAAATGTTCAGAACAGGCAAATGTAAAGAGGCCAAAAGTAGATCAATGGTTGCTAGGAGTTGATGGAGGAGGAAAAAGGGGGAGACTGTCAATGGGTACAGACTTTCTTTCTTTCTTTTCTTTTTTTTTTGGCCATGCTAGGCAGCATGCAGGATCTTAGTTCCCAGACCAGGGATAGAACCCATGCCCTTTGCAGTGGAATATAGAGTCTTAACCACTGGACTGCCAGGGAATTTCCCATGGTTTCTTTTTGTGAATATAAAAATATTTGCTGATATAAAAATATTCTAAAATGATTGTGATGATGATTGCACAACTCTGAATTATTTTTAAAAACATTGAATTGTACACCTTAGAAGAACAAATTTTATGGATGCACACTGTAGCACAATAAAGCTGTTTAAAAAAAAAGAATACTTGTGGTATGGATCCATTTATATAAAGCTTAAACACAGGTGGGACTATATTGTTCAGACATGTATTCAGAGATGATAAAACTAAAAGAAAGCAAGCAAATATTAAATATATACATATTAAATAAAGTCAGGACAGTGGTTACCCTGCAGGTGAGGGTGGAGTTTTGATTGAAAAGAAACCTCCAGCAGGCTTCCCCAGTATTTTATTCCTGACCTTGATTGGTGGTTACATAGGCATTTTTTTTTCTGTTTGTTAAAATGTACATATGTGTTCTGTGCACATTTCTATATAAATGTCCTATTTTGGATAAAACAATAAAATTAAATTCATTCACATAAGTGTATGTGGACTACACCAAACTGTTAAAATGTTGGACTGAGCCAAGTTATTCATTCCAGATATTTAAAGAAAAGAATTTCTGATATTTGGCATAACTAATACAATTTTGTAAAGTTTAAAAATAAAATAAAATAATAAAAAAAGAATTTCTGTATTAACTGTCAGTGAGAGTCTAAGACTTCATAGAGGTGGACAGGAAATAGGGCAGAGGAAGAAAGAAGAGGATTTGACTTTCTTAAGAAGTACTACTCCTTGGGGTCCTGAGCAATGCACTGAAGATGGGGTAATTGTGGTAAAGTATCCAGACTCTGCAGCCAAAGCAACTAGGTTCAAATTCTGCAACTGCTACTTAGTTTCTGACTCCTCCTCTGTCTTAGTTTTCACATCTGTCAAGGGAGTTTATAATCCCATCTTGCTTTAAATGTTATCGTGAGGATTAAAGGAGACTACCCTTGTAAGGTCTCGTGTGTTCGGTAACTATCATCTGTTACTATTTCTTCCTAAAACTCTTAATAGGGCTTCCCAGGTGGCACAGTGGTCAAGAATCTCCCTGTCAGTGCAGGAGACACTGACAGGGTCAGGAGACTTCCCTGGGTCAGGAAGATCCCCTGGAGGCAGAAAGGGCAACCTGCTCCAGTATTCTCATCTGGAGAATCCCAAGGACAGAGGAGCCTGGCGGGCTACAGTCATGGGATTGCAGAGAGTCAGACACAACTGAGCGACTGAGCACACACAAGTTCTTAATAAGGTGAAGAAGTTCATTCTGAGTCCCTGTTTTATGTCTATGAGATACACAAAAATAAGTTCTTGCACTTCTCCACTTGGAGCCCTGTCCCTTTTCTATTGACAAGGTGATGCCCCACAGGTATTAAATATCCAGTGTCCTCATGCTACTATGTTTTCCCTCACGCAGCCCTCTTGGTACCAATCATGAAAAGAATGAAAGCTGCCATTCATTGAGGGTTTTGATGTCCTTGGTACTATCTTCTACAGGCACATTCTCAGCTTGATCTTTGACTTCACCCCTGCGTTTAGTGACTATTTTTTCTTGGGGAAAAATATATGTTAATGGCTGTAAAGTTTTCTTATCTAGGCCATAAGGCAAATCCAACTACAGGAATGGGCATAATTACCGTTGGAGTTTCCTTTCTCAGAATTCTTCTAAGGCCAACTCAAACCCAGTCTCAAAATTGTGTGGGAAGGAGCCCATCTGCCATTGCTGTGCATAAGGCATGGTTGTGATCACTGGGGGCAAGAGCAAGGGCACGGCAGAAACTGGAGCTCTTTGTTCCTGAGGATGTTTCCAATGTTCTGAGGAATTAGCTAAGGACTCTTACTTTTGGTGGGTTCCAGCCTGTACTGAGGCCCTGAGGCTGTTCTATCTCTCTCACAATTACATTGCTGGGACAGAGTGGCTATCCTTCAAATCCAGGCAATTTTTTTCAATGCTCTGTGACATTTAAAGAAGCAGATGGAACAACTTGTCAGATGTTTGTCTGAAGCTGCTCACCTGAGCCCCCAAATCCTTCCCCTCAGCCAACAGATTTTTCATAAAGGAACACCAATCTCTCTGGATCACCACCCTTTGCATCCGTACACCCGTAGGTGCTGAGGCCATTTCTGGATTCAGAACCTTTGGGTAGGCTCTTTTATACCACCCTCTGCCCCTTGTAATTCTATCACAGTTAGAAAGAATAGAACTAGTTTGTGGAATGATTTTGATTTATTCAAAGTTTCCATGAGAGCAGATGGAATTGACTATCTTCTCTGCTATAGCTACAGTGCCCAGCTTTGCACCTGCCACAAAGCAAATACTCAATCAGTATTTGTCAAAGAATGAATGAATGAACAAGAGAGAGCAAAGTAGAAATGAATAAATGTAATGTTCTCAAACTTTTGCAGAGCTGTCATACAGAAGACAGAGGATTTTTTAAATTAACTGTTTATTTTGAAATAATTTCAAAGTTACAGAATAGTTACAAGAATATTACAAAGAATTTTAATATGCTATATTATACAGATCCCACCAATTTAAACCATTTTGACATTTTATCACTCTTGCTACTTTTTTCTGAACTAGGTCTGTTAAACATACCATGTTACTTTATTTCTTAACATTTTAGTGCATAATTTCAAAGGACAAGGACATTTCCATAGATAATCACAGTCCAGTTATCAAATTCAGTAAGTTTAATGTGATACACTATTGCAGTTCTTATTCTAGTTTTTCCAATTGTAAGGGAAGATTTTTTTTTTCCATTTGGTTCCCCAAGGCAGAAGGAAGATTAAGAGGTAGACATATGAGGAATGTAATTTTTGGCTATATAATATAAAGATTGTAGAATGGTATACCAATGAATAAAATGGCCTTTCTCTAAAGATAGGGAATGCTCTGTTGTTGGAGGTATTTAGGTAGAGACTAGATGACCTGTTAGGAATGAAGGAAGAGGAGATGACTTTTGAACATGAGCTACAGAACAAGCTTCTATGTACTTCTCTAAACTAGATGACTTACATGCAATATACTGGGCTTGATTCTTTTTTTCCACTTACCATTTCTTTTTTTTTTTTTAAGTTTTTTGATGTGGACCATATTTAAAGTCTTTATTGAATTTGTTACAATATTGTTTCTGTTTTATTTTTTGTTTTTGTTTTCTGTTTTTGTTTTTGGCTGAGAGGCAGGTAAAATCTTTGTTCCCCAACCACGGATTGAACCCATCCCCCCTGCATTGGAAGGGGAATCTTAACCACTAGACCACCAGGAAAGTTCCTCATTTAGCATTTCTAGTGTCAGAGTTGGCCCTATGTGTAGCTCTAGTAGCCAGCCTCTTCCATGACATGGTGTTGAAGCAACCTCAGTGTTCCATTAGGCTGAAACTATTTCCTCTGACATGTTCTATAAATAGGTCAGCCCTGAAATAATAATACTAATGAAAGGTTGCTGCTACAAGCTGTGAATGACCCCAGGATTCTTGGCCTCCAGAGGAGAGGAATTTGATCTAGGGCCAGTGACAAGACTTGATCACTCAGACCTTTTGTGTAGCAAAGTTTTATTAAAGTATAAAGAGATAGTGAAGGCTTCTGACATAGACATCAGAAGGGGAGAGAGAGAGTGCCTCCTTGCTAGTTTTTAGAAAGAAGTTATTTCCCTATTACTACTAAGTCACTTCAGTCGTGTCTGACTCTGTGTGACCCCATAGACAGCAGCCCACCAGGCTCCCCCGTCCCTGAGATTCTCCAGGCAAGAACACTGGAGTGGGTTGCCATTTCCTTCTCCAATGCATGAAAGTGAAAAGTGAAAGTCAAGTCGCTCAGTTGTGTCTAACCCTCAGCGACCCCATGGACTACAGCCTTCCAGGCTCCTCCGTCCATGGGATTTTCCAGGCAAGAGTACTGGAGTGGGGTGCCATTGCCTTCTCCATATTTACCTATTATCAAGTTGAAAATTTGAGAAAGGAAATGCCTCAAAATTGAGAGAGTTGCACCAGGCCCCTCCCCAACAATATGCATTTTGAGATAGTATTGGCACAAGGTGAGTCATCCCAGGCCATAAAACAATTGACATGAATTTTGAAGAAAGGCAGATTTCCAAGCAAATACATAGTTCATTAAAAACATAGCTTAAGGAAGACATTTCCATGGGATAAACACGTTGATTAGCTCAACGTTTGAGATAAAGTTAAGCTCAAGTGGAACCAGATAACCACAATGGTATGATCACTCACCTAGAACCAGACATCCTAGAGTGTGTGAAGTCAAGTGGGCCTTAGGAAGCATCACTATGAAGAAAGCTAGTGGAGGTGATGGAATTCCAGTTGAGTTATTTTATATCCTAAAAGATGATGCTGTGAAAGTGCTGCACTCAATATGCCAGCAAATTTGGAAAACACAGTAGTGGCCATAGGACCAGAGGAGGTCATTTTTCATTCCAATTCCAAAGAAAGGCAACGCCAAAGAATGTTCAAACTTTTGCACAATTGCACTCCTCTCACACACTAGCAAACTAATGCTCAAAATTCTCCAAGCTAGCCTTCAACAGTACGTGAACCGAGAACTTCCAGATGTTCAAGCTGGATTTAGAAAAGGCAGAGGAACCAGAGATTAAATTGCTAACATCCATTGGATCATTGAAAAAGGAAGAGGGTTCCAGAAAAACATCTACTTCTGCTTCATTGATTATGCCAAAGCCTTGACTGTGTGGATCACAACAAACTGTGGAAAATTCTTAAAGAGATAGGAATACCATCTGCCTCCTGACCTGCCTCCTGAGAAATCTGTATGCAGGTCAAGAAGCAAAAGTTAGAACTGGACATGGAACAATGGACTGGTTCCAAATTGGGAAAGGAGCACCTCAAGTCTATATATTGTCACCCTGCTTATTTAATTTATATGCAGAGTACATCATGTGAAATGCTAGGCTGGATGAATCACAAGCTGGGATCAAAATTGCCGGGAGAAATATCAATAACCTCAGATATGCAAATGACACCACCCTTATGGCAGAAAGCAAAAAGGAACTAAACAACCTCTTGATGAACATGAAAGAGGAGAGTGAAAAAGCTGGCTTAAAACTCAACATTGAGAAAACTAAGATCATGGCATCTGGTCCTATCACTTCATGGCAAATAGATGGGGAAACAGTTGTAACAGTGACAGACTTTATTTTCTTGGTCTCCAAAATCACTGCAGATGGTGACTGCAGCCATGAAATTAAAAGATGCTTGCTCCTTGGAAGAAAAGCTATGACCAACCTAGACAGCATAGTAAAAAGCAGGGACATTACTTTGCCAATAAAGGTCCATCTAGTCAAAGCTATGGTTTTTCCAGTAGTCATGTATGAATGTGAGAGTTGGACCATAAAGAAAGCTGAGCATCAAAGAATTGATGCTTTTGAACTGTGGTGTTGGAGAAGACTCTTGAGAGTCCCTTGGACTGCAAGGAGATCCAATCAGTCAATTCTAAAGGAAATCAGACCTGAATATTCATTGGAAGGACTGATGCTGAAGCTGAAGTTCCAATACTTTGGCCACCTGATGTGAAGAACTGACTTATTGGAAAAGACCCTGATGCTGGGAAAGATGGAAGGCAGGAGGAGAAGGGGACGACAGAGGATGAGATGGTTGGATGTCATCACTGACTCAATGGACATGAGTTTGAGCAAGCTCCAGGAGTTGGTGATGGATGAGGAAGCCTGGTGTGCTACAGTCCATGGGGTCGCAGAGTCAGAAACAACTGAGCGATGAATTGAAGTGAACTGATGACAATACAGGATTAGAAGAGAAAAGAAAAAGAAATGCCTGCCACTTGCAGTTTTATTTTCTCCTGCTGCTTGGGGACTTCTGGCCTCCCTACTTGCAGCTATTAACACTCTCACTAACACGTTCCATGTGCTTAAGGCCAGGCATTGGTGTAACTGGTTTGGATATGTTAATTCATTATGTTTCCAAAACCGCCCCCCCATACATGATACAGTTCTTATTATTAGCCCTATTTTAACAACAATGAATCTGAAGTTCAGACAGATTTTGATATCTTAATTTGATTCAAGTTCAATGTGCTAGAACACTTAAGACATTATGTTCTAGTCCAAGTGAGAGTATATGGAGATTTAAAAAATTGGTTTAATTCTTAGAAAAATAAAAATGAAAGAAAGAAGTAAAAATCTAGTATTTCAAGACTTCAAGAAAATTAATATTTCTTTATCTACTTATATCTATTCTTTTCTGAAAGGGGCAGCCTAATCTGTAGTTACTTTTTATCTCTACTATGTTTCCTGATTTTCTGATTGTTGCTGTAATTATTATTTTGATTTTAGACACATACTTTTCACTTTAATTGACATGCCAGCTCAGGATTAAAGGTTCTCCTAAGGATTGTCTGTGTAAAGCTTGGGATCTCCCTACTGCACTATCATTCTAGAAGACAGAAGAACCAGGAAAATGGCTCCTTATTTGCCCAGCCTTATGGGTTCCATATTTTTCAGAACAGTTAACTCCTGGCTAATTCCACTAATCCTTCAAATTTCAGCTTAAATGTTACATCCTTAGAAAAGTTTTTGCTACCCTTCAAGACTAGGTCAGATTACCTTGTTACCTGCTCTCACTGCATCATGAAACTTTCCTTCATAGCAATGATCACATTTATATGATTATTTTTCTCTCTTTATGGTTAGACTGTAATACAACTTTTGAGGGGCCCCATTTGTTTAAGTATTTACTGGTATTATTATGAATAACAAGCTCTCTGTTAAATTCAAACCTTTCATTTTTTATTTTACCTATTTACTATTTGGTGGAGAAGGCAATGGCACCCCACTCCAGTACTCTTGCCTGGAAAATCCCATGGATGGAGGAGCCTGTTAGGCTGCAATCCATGGGGTCGCTAAGAGTCGGACACGACTGAGCGACTTCACTTTCACTTTTCACTTTCAGGAATTGGAGAAGGAAATGGCAACCCACTCCAGTGTTCTTGCCTGGAGAATCCCAGGGATGGGGGAGCCTGGTGGGCTGCTGTCTATGGGGTCACACAGATTCGGACACGACTGAAGTGACTTAGCATAGCATAGCATTTACTATTTGGAGCTGCACTGCACAGCATGTGGGATTACTTCCCCTACCAGGGATCAAACCCACTGCCTTGGAACCATGGAGTCTCAACCACTGGACTACCAGGGAAGTCCCAGGGTCCCATCTGTTTTTGCTTCTCAGTGTATCCTCAGCACCTAGCACACTATCAGTTCAGTCACTTCAATCACTCAGTCGTGTCTGACTCTTTGCTACCCCATGGACTGCAGTACACGGCTTCCTTGTCCATCACCAACTCCCGGAGCTTACTCAAATTCATATCCATCGAGTCAGTGATGACATCCAACCATCTCATCCTCTGTCATCCCTTTCTTCTCCCACCTTCAATCTTTCCCAGCATCAGGGTCTTTTCTAGTGAGTCAGTTCTTCACATCAGGTGGCCAAAGTATTGGAACTTCAGCTTCAGCATCAGTCCTTCCAATGAATATTCAGGTCTGATTTCCTTTAGAATTGACTGACTGGATCTCCTTGCAGTCCAAGGGACTCTCAAGAGTCTTCTCCAACACCACAGTTCAAAAGCATCAATTCTTTGATGCTCAGCTTTCTTTATGGTCCAACTCTCACATTCATACATGACTACTGGAAAAACCATAGCTTTGACTAGATGGACCTTTATTGGCAAAGTAATGTCCCTGCTTTTTAATATGCTAAGTTGGTCATAGCTGTTCTTCCAAGGAGCAAGCATCTTTTAATTTCATGGCTGCAGTCACCATCTGCAGTGATTTTCAGTTCAGTTCAGTTCAGTCACTCAGTCGTGTCCAACTCTTTGCGACCCCATGAATTGCAGCATGCCAGGCCTCCCTGTCCATCACCAACTCCCGGAATTCACTTAAACTCACGTCCATCGAGTCGGTGATGCCATCCAGCCATCTCATCCTCTGTCGTCCCCTTTTCTTCCTGCCCCCAATCCCTTCCAGCATCAGAGTCTTTTCCAATGAGTGAACTCTTTGCATGAGGTGGCCAAAGTACTGGAGTTTCAGCTTTAGCATCATTCCTTCCAAAGAACACCCAGGACTGATCTCCTTTAGAATGGACTGGTTGGATCTCCTTGCAGTCCATGGGACTTTCAAGAGTCTTCTCCAACACCACAGTTCAAAATCATCAGTTCTTTGGTGCTCAGCTTTCTTCATAGTCCAACTCTCACATCCATACATGACCACTGGAAAAACCATAGTCTTGACTAGACGGACCTTTGTTGGCAAAGTAATGTCTCTGCTTTTGAATATGCTATCTAGGTTGGTCATAACTTTCCTTCCAAGGAGTAAGCGTCTTTTAATTTCATGGCTGCAATCACCATCTGCAGTGATTTTGGAGCCCAAAGAAATACAGTCTGACACTGTTTCCACTGTTTCCCCATCTATTTCCCATGAAGTGATGGGACCAAATGCCATGATCTTAGTTTTCTGAAGCAGTGATTTTGGAGCCCCCCAAAATAGAGTCTCTTACTGTTTCTATTGCTTCCCCATCTATTTGTCATGAAGTGATAGGACCAGATGCCATGATCTTAGTTTTCTGAATGTTGTATTTTAAAGCAACTTTTTCACTCTTCTCTTTCACTTTCATCAAGAAGCTCTTTAGTTCTTTGCTTTCTGCCATAACAGCAACATCATCTGCATATCTGAGGTTATTGCTATTTCTCTCTTGATTCCAGCTTGTGCTTCATCCAGCCCGGCATATTGCATGATGTACTCTGCATATAAGTTAAATTAGCAGGGTGACAATATGCAGCTTTGATATACTCCTTTCCCAATTTGGAACCAGTCTGTTGTTTCATGTCCAGTTCTAACTTTTGCTTCTTGGCCTGCATACAGATTTCTCAGGAGGCAGGTCAGGTGGTCTGGTATTCCCATCTCTTGAAGAATTTTCCAGTTTGTTGTGATCCACACAGTAAAAGGCTTTGGCGTAGTCAATAAAGCAGAAGTAGAGTTTTTTCTGGAACTCTTGTTTTTTTGATGATACAACACATGTTGGTAATTTGATGTATAGCACGCTATAGCCCATTTGTTGACTGAATGAATGAAAAGATGAAGGTCCAGTTATGTTACTGAAAAGGAGACTGGCAAAAGAAAACATTCAAGTGGAGCCCCTGAATGCTAAATGTGGGATATTCTACAACAGTATCAAAAATCAGGGCCAGCCAGTGACTCAGTCAAAATCAAGAATTCGATGGGTCCCATAAGGAGTTGCGGTCCAGGCTAGCATTTTGGTCAGTAGCTACAAGACAGCAAGGGCAGCATGAAAGATCTCAATTTAGTGCTGTGATGCCAGACTGGAAGCAATCTGTGGTCAAGGTCAAGCCCTTTAAGAAAGAAATGATACTACGGAACATCTGCCCCCAGATTTCTTCCCTGGTGACAGAGACATAGATCTGGCGGAAAAGAATTTGAAGGGGAATTCCCCGGCCGTCAAGTGGTTAGGACTTGAGGATTTCGCCGCTGAGGACCTGGGTTCAGTTCCCATGGGGGAACTTAAATCCCTCAAGCCACGTGGTAGAGCCAAAAAATAATAAATTGAGGAAGAACTGTAAAAGACTTTTGAGAGGCGAGGTTTTTCTTGCTGTCTCAAAATACGTCCCCTCTCACTAAGAGGTTTCCACAAAGCCACCGTTACAGTTTCTCCATACAGCCCCCAGAGGGCAGCAGTGCGTTAGTCTTCAGCTGGAAGGTCCTGCCTAGCGCTCTGACTCTCCGACTGTCCCATGACTGCCCCACAGTAAGCTTCGGTTTGGAGTTTCTTCACCCTGTGCCTAGAAGGCTTGCAATGTGTCTTCTCCTGGGAGTGCCCCCCATCGGTCTTCCTGGTGTTATGCTTCGGAGACCCCAACTCTTGAAGTCACTCTCCTCTCACTGTCACCCCCGAGTGCCCTCCACCCTGATAGAAATCATGACCCAATGGTTCCAACAATCCATGTCAACATGTCCAAGACAGAATTCCTATTTCTCGTCTGCCCCATCCCCCACCCCCACTCAAGCCTGCACATTTATCATCTTTTGTTTGTTTTGGCCGTGCCGCACTGCATGCGGGGATCTCAGTTCCCCCGACCTGGGATGGCACCCACATTCCTGGTTTGAAGTGTGGCGTTTTAACCACTGGACCACCTGGGATGTCCTGTCTGTCATCTTAGACACCTTCCATCCATTCTTGGTGAGTCCACCTCTAAAATATTTCAGATTTGCACCCTGTTCTCCAATTTCTCTGGCACAGGAGATCCTCGCACCTCTTGCCTGAGCTCCTATCTCATCTGTTTGTCTCCATCATCTCGCCTCCACAGTCCATCCTGGCACCATGATCTCTGCCTTCACTCCAACTTCTCCAAGGATAAGAGTGTCCCTTTTGATAATCTCTTCAAATTCTACTCACACTTCAAAATGCAGATCAACCAGTACTTTCTTTAAGAAATTTTTCTAGCTCTCCTCCCAGCCACATAACCCATATCACTCTATACCTTGCCTGTCTACAGCACTTTATTTGGACCTCTTTTTCTAGCTCTAATTTTTAGCATTCTGCCTTGTATAATATTTATTATTTATATAGATGAATATTTCCTTCTATTCCTTAGCCCAGGAGGGCAACTGTGTGGCACAAATTCTTCATCTCATCCCCCTGCAGCACCCAATAAGAGACATCATTATTAGATCCTAGCTGTAATCCTACTGGGTCCAAATTCTATCTCAAAATCCTACTTGAAACAGTACTCTAGTCAGAACCGGTCACAAGATGAAACAAATTTCCATCACTGCCCCAGACTATGAAAAACATTAAGACAGAAAACATATGCTATTCTTCCTTGAATAATAGCATCTTAAATATAATCTATACTCATTTAAAGACTTCTTGAATGAATGAATTTAAAAAAGTGGAATGCAGCAGACCCTGGCAGCAGGAATGCTGTTCCCAGACTCCATGGTTCAATTTAATCACTTCTTTTTTTTCACTCCAATATATCTGCTCTATCCTGCTGGTATATCCTAAATTATTGCCAAATTCAGACTGAAATGGAAGAAAGTGGAGAAAACCACTAGACCATTCAGGGATGACCTAAATAAAATCCCTTATGACTATACAGTGGAAGTAAGAAATAGATTTAAGGGGCTAGATCTGATAGATGGAGTGCCTGATGAACTATAGACGGAGGTTCATGACATTGTACAGGAGACAGTAATCAAGACCATCCGCAAGAAAAAGAAATGCAAAAAAGCAAAATGGCTGTCTGAGGAGGCTTTACACGTACCTGTGAAAAGAAGGGAAGCGAAAAGCAATGGAGAAAAGGAAAGATATACCCATTTGAATGCAGAGTTCTAAAGAATAGCAAGGAGAGATAAGAAAGCCTTCCTCAGAAATCAATGCAAAGAAATAGAGGAAAACAATAGAACGAGAAAGACTAGAGATCTCTTCAAGAAAATTACAGATACCAAGGGAACATTTCATGCAAATATGGGCTCGGTAAAGGACAGAAATGGTATGGACCTAACAGAAGCAGAAGATATTAAGAAGAGGTGGCAAGAATACACAGAAGAACTATACAAAAAAGATCTTCACGACCCAGATAATCACGATGGTGTGATCACTCACCTAGAACCCACCATCCCTGAGTCCGAAGTCAAGTGGGCCTTAGGAAGCATCACTACGAACAAAGCTAGTGCAGGTGATGGAAATCCAGTTGAGCTATTTCAAATCCTAAAAGATGATGCTGTGAAAGTGCTGCACTCAACATGCCAACAAATTTGGAAAACTCAGCAGTGGCCACAGGACTGGAAAAGGTCAGTTTTCATTCCAATCCCAAAGAAAGGCCATGCCAACAAATGCTCAAACTACCACACAATTGCACTCATCTCACACACTAGTAAAATGATCCTTAAAATTCTCCAAGCCAGGCTTCAGCAATACGTGAACCGTGAACTTCCAGATGTTCAAGCTGGTTTTAGAAAAGGCAGAGGAACCAGAGACCAAATTGCCAACATCTGCTGGATCATTGAAAAAGCAAGAGAGTTCCAGAAAAACAGCTATTTCTGCTTTATTGACTATGCCAAAGCCTTTGTGTGGATCACAATAAACTGTGGAAGATTCTGAAAGAGATGGGAATACCAGACCACCTGACCTGCCTCTTGAGAAGCCTGTATGCAGGTCAGGAAGCAACAGTTAGAACTGGACATGGAACAACAGACTGGTTCCAAATAGGAAAAGGAGTACTTCAAGGCTGTATATTGTCACCCTGCTTATTTAACTTATATGCAGAGTACATCATGAGAAATGCTGGGTTGGAAGAAGCACAAGCTAGAATCAAGATTGCCGGGAGAAATATCAATAACCTCAGATATGCAGATGACACCACCCTTATGGCAGAAAGTGAAGAGGAACTAAAAAGCCTCTTGATGAGAGTGAAAGAGGAGAGTGAAAAAGTTGGCTTAAAGCTCAACTTTTTTTCAGAAAACTAAGATCCTGGCATCTTGTCCCATCACTTCATGGCAAATAGATGGGGAAACAGTGGAAACAGTGGCTGACTTTATTTTTCTGGGCTCCAAAATCACTGTGGATGTTGATTGCAGCCATGAAATTAAAAGACGCTTACTCCTTGAAAATAAAGTTATGACCAATCTAGACAGCATATTAAAAAGCAGAGACGTTACTTTGCCAACAAAGGTCCATCTAGTCAAGGCTATGGTTTTTCCAGTGGTCATGTATGGATGTGAGAGTTGGACTATCAAGAAAGCTGAGCACAGAAGAATTGATGCTTTTGAACTGTGGTGTTGGAGAAGACTCCTGAGAGTCCCTTGGACTGCAAGGAGATCCAACCAGTCCATCCTAAAGGAGATCAGTCCTGAGTGTTCATTGGAAGGACTGATGTTGAAGCTGAAACTCCAATACTTTGGCCACCTGATGCGAAGAGCTGACTTATTGGAAAAGACCCTGATGCTGGGAAAGATTGAGAGCAGGAGGAGAAGGGGAACGACAGAGGATGAGATGGCTGGATGGCATCACCGACTCAATGGACATGGGTTTGGGTAGACTCCAGGAGTTGGTAATGGACAGGGAGGCCTGGCATGCTACGATTCATGGGGTCACAAAGAGTCGGACACGACTGAGCGACTGAACTGAACTGATCCTGCCAGTAACAGACATGGTGTATATCAATATTTCCCAATGGTATTCAAGGCAGAAACTTAATGAAAGCTGCATGACTAAGTGTACACTCAGCAGGTTTAAGGAGCACATACTTAACCATGCATAACTTTTCTGAGCTTAATATTCAGACTCATAAACCTGTTTTTCTGCTTTGCTTTCAGATTTTCAGTGCATTTAAAAATATCATAAAGGGGTTGCACTATTTTGGTCTGAATCCATGCTGAAGTGCTCTTTCAGTATCACATTTCCAATATGCTTATATCAGTCATTATCCTGAGGGAAAAAAATGATGCAACACATGTATGCTTTGTACTGCCATTTGCAAGACCATTCCCTAAATATATTAAAAGTTGGCATTTGGGTGAGTGTGTGTATGTGTGTGTGTGTGCATGCAAGCTTGCAGGGTTTTTCCCCTCCCCCCAAGAAAACAATGTTGTGTAAGAACTTTGCGATTTCAAGGCCAAACTTGAGTTTTCACTTACTTCACAGATGTCTTACTGTTCTTATAAAGAATTTCTGGCGTCCAATTGGACATTTAATTAATGTTTAGTCACAGCAATCTGGAAAGGGAAAAAAAGCTACTTTGTGGTGACAGGGTCATATTCTTTACTGGTTGTCAACATTGTATGGTTTAAGGGCCAACGATTGTTTCCAAATCCTTGCCCCTAAGTATCACAGAGCATCAGTATTCAAAAATCCACCATGAGCCTTTTTGGATCCCCACTTGAACAAATTAAAAAAGATTTATGAGACAATTAAGGAAATATGAACATTGACTGGATATTTGGTAGTATTAAGTAATTATTATTCATTTTTAACTGCAATAATGGTATTGCTGTTACTTTTAAAATAAAAGGGTCTTCAGCTTTTAGAGATGTATGCCCTGATATGTTTGCTGATGAAATGATAGTGTTTGGGTTTTACTTTTTTTAGCTTTTTTTCTTTTTTGACACAGACCATTTTTACAGCTTTTATTTGTTACAATATTGCTTCTGCTTTATTATTATTATTATTATTTGGCCACAAGGCATGTGGAATCTTAGCTCCCTGACCAGGGATTTGAACCTGCACTCCCTGCATTGGAAAGTGAAGTTTTAACCACTGGACCCACAGGGAAGTCCCTGGGACTTACTTTAAAATAATTTATTGTGTGTGGAGTAAAGAATGGGTGGAGGTTTAGCTGAAACCAGATTTTGATAATTGTTGAAGCCAGATGATGAGTACATGTTGGTCACTCATTGTAAAAATCTCTCTACTTCTATGCTGGAACTTTTCCATAATAAATGATTTTCAAAAAAATATGAATCTTATCCAGGAATAATTATCCACAAATATCTTGGCCATCCTTGACTTTAGCAAAGATGAACTGATCAAATTTCTTAAAGGAGGAGGAGGAGGCCAAAAGGAAGATGAAATGAGGCAGATAAGTCTGAAAAGAGAGGAAGTTGGGAAAGGCTTGGAACATAGACTCTTGCCAGAGTGGACAAGTGACTGCCAGCCACAGAGAGAGAGCATTTGGGAGTGGTAGTAGCTGGAGAGAGAATGCTGCAAGAAAGTAGTAGACTCAAAAGAAGGAAGGGATCCTGTGTATGCATGTGGACTGTAACCCACCAGGCTCTTCCGTCCATGGGATTCTCTGGGCAAGAATACTGGAGTGGGTTGCCATTTCCCTCTCCAGGGGATCTTCCCGACCCAGGGATCGAACCCAGGTCTCCTGCATTGCAGGCAGACATGGTAGGCACTCAATAAATGTACATTCTAGTATAACTCTTCCCTATGGCTCAAACGGTAAAGAATCTGTGTGCTATTCATGTTGAAGTTTGACAGAAAACAACAAAATTCTGTAGAGCAATTATCTTTTAATTTAAAAAAATATTTTTTTAATAATAAAAAAAGAATCTGCCTACAGTTCAGGAGACTCAGGTTCGATCCCTGGGTCCACAAGATCCTCTGGAGAAGGGAATGGCAATCCACTTCAGAATTCTTGCTTGGAAAATTCCATGGACAGAGGAGCCTGGAGGGCTACAGTCCATGGGGTCACAAAGAGACAGATATAACTGAGCGACTAACACACACAGTATAACTCTACCAAGAAATTACAGCTGGCATCAGATATGATTGGTTGGTGCCCATGTCACACAGTTTTAATACCATTCCTGGTTGGAAAAAATGAATAAATAAATAGAGAAAGCAAAGTTAGATCGTCCCTGACTTATAGGCCTTCTCTATAATTCTAGTTCTGGTCTCCATGGGATCCCTATGTGTAGACAGAGCGGCTCTTGGCTGTGAAGGTCATAGCTAATCCAGGTTCAAGGTTTGCACTGCACTCCCATAGTGAGAAAATGGTGAGTTGGGCACCAAACTACCTATTTTACTGTCAAGGAGTAGCTATATAGCATTATTTTTCCAATTTTTAATCTACCCCAGGGGTGAGGGGAGCAAGTGAATCCATGGAGTGTTTTTGTTTCCCCAACAGCTTGAAAAGTAGAAAAAAAAAAAAAAGAAAGGGGAAAAAACCCTACTTTTAATCTTAAGCATTTCTAGAAATGTAAACAAGAGTTAAGCTTTGAGTTCTAGCATTCTAAGATTTTAATATTGCTAACTAGATTAATACCATATTTTTCTAAAACAGTACAATTAGAAAATGTCATGCTATTACAAATTCAGTACAATGAAGGTTAATAGTATAATAAGATATTATAAAAGCAAGATATATTGCTGCCACTAGGATTGTCATTTTCACATAAGAAGGAAAAAGGAATTGATGCTAGAAAAACAGTATATGCAATTATAGCCATCATTTATTGAAGTTCACTTTACATGGTTTATTTCATCAATATCTCAAAATAACCTGATGAGGTAGGTCCTTTTATCACCATTTTACAGATGAGAACTGAAGCTCAGACAGATCAAGTTGAGGAAACCTCCCCAAAGTGGAACCAAAAGATGATTAACTGGAGCATGAAAGATGTGAAAATGAGAGAATCAGTCTAAGACATACAATATCCAATTTTTAGGAGTTCTAGAAGTAGAGAAAACAAAAAAGATATTATGTGAGAAATAATACAATGTCTCAAAAATGAAAGATAAGTTTTTTGATTGAAAGGGCTCACAAAAGCCCAGCCCAGTACATGGAAGACGATGGATAAGAAGGTATATTACTGTTTAATGTTAAAACACTAAAGATCAAAAGAGAACATTTAAAGTTTGTAGAAAAAAAGTTGTATACAAAAAAATAAGAAATCTTTCAAAAAAAAAAAAAAGAAATCAATAGAAGATCAGACTTTTCAAAAGCAACACTAGAACCAAGAACATTGGGATAAGGTTTTCAAAATTCTTACAGGAAATTGTTTCTAATTAAGAATTCTTCAACTGGTGAAACTCTGAATGATGTATGAAGATATATTCAGACACAGAACGGTTTTATTCAAATTACCTCCCATGTAATCTTTCTAAAGAAGTTAGTGCAGGGTATGGTCCAGCAAAACTAGATCATAAAGCAATCAAGAGGACAACCTAAGATCTAGGAAATGGAATTTAACACAGAAGAGAAGCAAAGGGAATTCCTGGGACGACAGCTGGGTAGTAGACAAAGAGGGCAACCATTCCAGAATGGAGAAGGAGGGCAGGGTTGTCTCTATGAAAAATAGAATCTCATAGATTACCTAATATACTTGACCATACTGAGTGGAGTTTAATGGTTTTGATAGAAAGTTTGAGCCTGGACTCGAAAAGGCAGAGGAACCAGAGATCAAATTGCCAACATGGTAGGTTTATAGAAAAACAAACCAAACCAAATGTACAGTGTGGGGAATAGAGTCACTAACTATGTGATATCTTTGTATGGTGACATGTTGTAACTAGACTTACTGTAGTGATCAGTTTGCAATATATAGAAACATCGAATCACTATGTTGTGTAACAGGAACCAACATAGGTCAATTACACTTCAAAACCAAACAAATAAAGTCATAAAGAAAGAGATCAGATTTGTGGTTACCAGAGGCAGGGGGCAGGGGAATTGGATGAACACAGTCAAAAGGTACAAACTTGCAGTTATAAGATAAAACAAGTACTGGGGATATAATGTACAACATGATAAATATTGATGTAATTAACATGGCTGTATGTTATATGTGAAAGTTGTTAAGAGAATAGAGCCTAAGAGTTCTTACCCCAAGAAAAAAATTGTTTTTTCCTATTTCTTTAATTTTATATCTATGTGAGATGATGGATGTTTGCTAAACTTATTGTGGAAGTTATTTCATGATATATGCAAATCAAATCATTATGTTGTACACCTTAAATTTATGAAGTCAGTCAGTCAGTTCAGTCACTCAGTCATGTCCGACTCTTTGTGACTCCATGGACTGCAGCACACCAGGCTTCCCTGTCAATCACCATCTCCTGGAGCTTGCTCAAACTCATGTCCATTGAGTCAGTGGTGCCATCCAACCATCTCGTTCTCCATCATCCCCTTCTCCTCCTGCCTTCAATCTTGTGCAGTTATCAGGGTCTTTTCCAATGAGTCTGTTTTTTGTATCAGGTGGCCAAAGTATTGGAGCTTCAGCTTCAGCATCAGTCCTTCCAATGAATATTCAGGACTGATATCCTTTAGGATTGACTGGTTTGATCTCCTTGCTGTCCACTTATGAACTGCTGTATGACAATTATATCTCAATAAAACTGGAAGAAAAAAAAACAAATCAAAGCAAAAGAGACGATTTGGGAATCACAAAATAAAGGCACTACAGTTAATGGCATTTTACATGGATCAACTGTAGACCAATAATTATATGATATAATGCAAATACTGAATGTTTAAGCTCAAATTTGTTGCATTTGTGGAAGGGAATTATGGGTGCATGTGGTGTGTATGTAAAGCTAGTTCCTCAGCTTCTATAGTAGAAATTTAGAAATAGATAATCTCTAAGCCTAAGTAAAAATAAAGAAATAGCATTAAGTATTAGGGTATTATTCCAAAGTAAAGAGTTATATGCCAAAAGAAACAGCTACAGATGTTAAAAGCAGTTTTAAATAACACAAATTTATTAGCTTACATTTCTGCAGGTCAGAAGGGCAGCCCTGCATGACTGAATTCTCTGCTCAGGGTCTCACAAGGTTGAAATCACACCAGGCTTGCCAACCTGGGCTCCTCTCTGGAGGAAGTAGGGGAGAGTCTGCTTTCAGGCTCATTCAGGTTGCTGGCAGGATGCGGTTCCAACACTTTGTCCATGGCTTCTTCCATCCTTAAGCCAGCAACATTTTGGGTCCTTTCTGTGTTTTGAATCTCTCCTCCTCTTATGTTTTCAGAGAAATTTCTCTGCTTCTAGGGGCTCAAATGACCACATCTGACCCACTCTCATAATACAAGATAATCTCCTCACTTAAAATTCTGTTATGTTAACCACATTTGCTGAGTCCTTAGAACTGACTCATTGGAAAAGACCCTGATGCTAGGAAAGACTGAAGGAAGGATGAGAAGGGGATGACAGAGGATAAGATGGTTGGGTGGTGTCACCGACTCGATGGACATGAGTTTGAGCAAGCTCTGCAAGTTGGTGATGGACAGGGAAGCCTGGTGTGCTGCAATCCTTGGGGTCACAAAGAGTTGGACACGACTGAGTGACTGAACTTTGCCATGTAAAGTAACATTGTCATGGGTTCCAAGGATTAGGGTGTGAGCCTCTCTCCTGGGAGGAGGAATCAGCATAAGAGTGGCAGGACAGGGGAACTGTTTTGTTTTGTTTTTTACAAGCCCTGTGGTATTCTTTGACTTTTAAAATTGTTGTTGTTCAGTTGTTTCTGATTCTTTGTGACCCCATGGGCTGCAGCACACCAGGCTTCCCTGTTTTTCATTATCTTCTGGAGCTTGCTCAAACTCATGTCAGTGATGCCATTCAGTCAGTGATGCCATTTAGCCATCCCATCCTCTGTTGTCCCCTTCTCCTCCTGCCTTCAATCTTTCCCAGCATCAGGGTCTTTTCCAGTGAGTCAGTTCTTTGCATCAGGTGGCCAAAGTATTGGAGCTTCAGCTTCAGCATCAGTCCTTCCAATGAATATTCAGGACTGATTTCCTTTAGGATTGACTGGTTTGATCTCCTTGCTGTTCAAGGGACTCTCAAGAGTCTTCTCCAGCACCACAGTTTGAAAGCATCAGTTCTTTGGTGCTCAGCCTTCCTTATGGTCCAACTCTCACATTCATTCATACATGACTACTGGAAAAACCATAGCTTTGGCTATATGGATCTTTGTCCACAAAGACTTTTAAAATTAGGTACATGTTTTACGTTGATCAAATGAAATCCCAAAAGTTAATTGCAATGGCCCAATTTCCAAGTATTGAATTCAAAGGGACTATTTTAGAGAATGCATCAGATATAGTAGCAGATGTACAAGCAATCTATATTATACAAAGTCCATTTTGGCATTTCTAGGCAAAATGACCTAAGACTGCAAAGCATGTTAAGAAATACTTGTTAGGTACAACCATGGCTGGGCCCTTGGGAAAATTCTGATTTGGATGAATCACAGGATTCTTCCAATGTATCAATTCCTTTGTTCTTATATTTACATTAAAGGACCAACTTTGGTTATTTTTGGCAGATACTGCTGATAGCTAACTATCTACTGTAGCAAGAATAGGAGGTGACCATAAACATATTCTCTTGATATGTAAAACAAAAGTCATCATCTTAATTTTTGCAGGATATCAGAACAGAGCCAATCTAGTCCAACCTCTTCATTTTACAGATGAGAATACTGAGGCTGAGAGAGAGAAAGGAAGCTGCCCATGCCATTGCTAGTGCATACAGCAAAGATCCTCACTTCTAAATGAGCTCTACAGCTTATGGCCATTGTTGTGAGCCTTGGATGGGATGATAAATCACTGTCTAACATCTTCATTTTCTAGATGGGGAAGTAGATGCAGATAGGAAGAGATACCTGTCAAAGCATTTGAAACTTCTAAATTCTAATCCAGGTCTCTTTCCCTGTACAAAGTAGCCTCTCCCTGACTAACCACCTGAAAGTGAAAGTGTTAGTTGCTCAGGCAGGTCTGACTCTTTGCCACCCTGTGGACTGTATTCCATCCTCTGTCCATGGAATTCTCGAGGCAAGAATACTAGAGTAGGTGGCCATTCCCTTCTCCAGGGGATCTTCCCAACCCAGGGACTGAACCTGGGTCTCCCAAATTGTGGGCAGATTCTTTACCATCTGAGCCACCAGAAACACCCACTAACCAGTCGATACCAAGACACACCTTACCCACTTCTAAATTCCTAGTGCCTAGCATACTGCCTGGCTCATAGAGGAATGAATGCACAAATGAATCTTTAGACAGTGTATAAAAGCTCACTTTGCAATGAAAAGAACCTGGAGAAGGAAATGGCAACCCACTCCAGTATTCTTGCCTGGTGAATCCCACGGACGGAGGAGCTTGGTGGGCTATAGTCCACGGATTGCAAAGAGTCGGACACGACTGAGCAACTTCACTTTCACTTCACTTTGCAACGAAATGATTTAAATTCTTAGTCTTCCAGTTGATAAGAAATCTGGTAATAATTTGAAATAAGATGTTTCTTCTTTAGCCTTCTAGAACAAATAAGTACATCACTGGCAGCATTATACAGGTTCTAAAGTCAGGCTGACTTGTTTTCCAATTCTGTCCTAGTCATGAGCTATGTGATCTTGCACTCCCAACTGAATCACATTATGCCTTGCTTTCCTCATCTGTAACATGAAGATAATAGCACAATTTATCTCATAGGACTCATATGGGGATTTAGTGAAATAACACATGTAACTTGGCAGACAGTAGCTACTGGGTAATTATTAATTTTCTCTTTTTATATAATGGTCTACCTAATAAATATTGAAAACTAGCAGTGAAATATTTTCCTGTTGCTAATGGCAAACCAAGTGTGACCTAGAAAAGACAGCTAAAGGCCAAAGAACCTTCAGGAAGAAATCATGTTGGGGATTGATACAAAAGTACATCCAAGTGTCAGCAAAACTCCTCCCTCACTTGAAGTAGAAGCATGCCAAGATTTTGCTACAGTATTTACAAAAACTGTTATTGCTTGATCTAATCATTAGGGTTTACAAGAAAATAGAGTCTCTGAAATAAGTATTCTGTTGTTGTTGTTCAGTCGCTAAGTCATATCGAACTCTTGTGACCCCATGGACTGCAGCACACCAGGCTCCCCTGTTCTTCACTGTCTCCTGGAGTTTGCTCAAATTTGTGTTCATTGAGTTGTGGTTGGTGTCTAACCATCTCACCCTCTGCCACCCCTTTCTCCTTTTGCCTTCAATCTTTCCCAGCATCAGGGTCTTTTCCTATGAGCCAGCTCTTCGCATCAGGTGGCCAAAGTATTACTTTCTTCTAAAACTATTACTTTCTTCTAAAACTATTAATATTCTAGTAGCATGAAACACTACTCATGTGAGCACAAAGTTGTGCTTGTAAAAGAGCAGGACTGCATGGAAATGACAAAATGGTAAATTATCCTGGAAAGCAAATGGGCTTAGATCGTTCTGGCTCCTCTTCCCTGAGATGAGGTGAACACATTTGTAGATACAGGAATTTGTTTTCTATAGATCTCATACAGATATATAATCTCAAGGGCCCCCAGTTAAATGTTTTCTGTCCTAATAGTGTTGATGTGTGGAGAATCAAAAGGCAGTTTCTTAATCAAAACTATACTTACCTAGAGATGGATTTCCAGAATCTTCCTGCATCATTTTAAATAATTACAAAAGTAACCTGACCCAGACCAGCACCTCCTATCCATACCCTAGGGCTTGGATCCTGGAAAGTTGCAGGGTAAGTGACAAAGGTCAGGTTAAAGACCCACTCCTAGAACATAATACAAATGAGAAACTCTCCATGACATTCAAACCATTTTGCTGTAGTTAAATAAAACATGGAAATATATTACTACCTCTTAAAAGGGAAAATTTTGTAAATGGATTTTCTTAGTCTCAAATCTAACTTGCTTATGTGATTCATTCATAACTAGAGGTCCCTCATCATGTATATACCATGACAGCTTCCTGAGGTACACTGCACTCTGTGCTGTGCTTACTTAGTTGTGTCTGATGCTTTGTGACCCTATGGACTGTAACCTGCCAGGCTCCTCTGTCCATGGGGATTCTCCAGGCAAGAATACTAGAGTGGGTTGCCATGCCCTCCTCCAGGGTATCTTCCCAACCCAGGAATCGAACTCAGGTCTCTCACATTGCAGGCAGATTCTTTATTGTCTGAGCCACCAGGGAAGTCCAAGAATACTGGAGTAGGTAGCCTATCCATTCTCCAAGAGAACTTCCTGACACAGGAATCGAACCAGGGTCTCCTGCATTGCAGGCAGATTCTTTACTAGCTGAGCTACCAGGGAAGCCCACACTGTTCTCTATTGGAAGCTTAAAATCAGAAAGGACCAGTTCCCCATTTCCCTTGTTAGAACCATGATTTATCAAACACTTATGTCCTTTTAGGTACTGTTTGCAAAGGCTGTGCTAATATTAAACCACATGCACACCTTTATCAGAAAACCCAGGCATGCCAAGAACAGCAGAGAAGCTCATGATAAATGGTTGTAAGATAAATTAGCAGTCTTGGAATTTTTTCCCAACTTACATTCTTTTAACTCCATTTTTTTCTGCCACCTACTCCTCATAACACTTTCTTAGAAATAAGACAAAAGGAAAACATTTGGGTGACATACAAAAAAACAATATTTATTTTACTCAAGCTTTTCTGCAAGAAGTTAAAATGATCCCCAGTTGAAGGCATTACCAAAAATGTTAACATAGTTTCATGTATCCCTTCTGTGCCAGATGAGGAAAAGACTTATCTGAATGAAAGAATAAGAATGACCATTTTTACAGTGGGTTTACTTAGCTATGTGGACAAAAAAAATATAGGTTAGACATCAAATAGTACATAAATCTACTAGTTTCCTATAGGTAGTGGGAATTAAGCTGATGTATTAAAGTATCCAATTGCTCTCAAGACCTGGGGATCACTTTTCAGGAATTATAAAACAGCCATAGGCACTTTCATAATTCACCACCCCATTTTCCCCCCAACTATTTTGCTACTAAAAGAGCAAGATGGAAACAAAACACAGTTTTCCCACTCCCAGGCTGCAGGACTGTCTGGCATCAGTAGTTCCTTAGATCATCAGAATATTAGAGCATCCCCCACCACTGCCATCTAAGTAGGACGACAGGAAAAACGGCTTTGGGTGAGGCATTTAGGTGTTGTGTTTTCTGGAAGTATAAGATCTGGCTAGGAAATAATAATCTCCTCCCTACACAGGAAAACCAAATATTCTTTCTAGAGGACAGTAGGGCAGAATGGAACATCCATGCCTGTCTTCCAGCCTCAACCTGACCTCAAATATAGAAGTGCAGGGAGGAAATATCTTGACATCTGCCATTGCCATGATCCCCAATTTTCTCCTCCACTGTGGTGCAAGGACATTGCCACTTTTGCCCAAACCTGTAAAGAGCAGGGATGTCTTATCTCCCTTCCCCCTAAGAGCAGGAATTGGAACTAGCACTATCTTATTAATATGAATGAATGAATGTTTGGAGAACTTGTGACATAGAGTTCTCAAATTCCTACCAGTAATCGGAGTCTATGTGAGGAGGGGGACTTCTCATTTCCATACTCTGAATATAGAGGAAGTAGAAATAGAGGGAATATATATATATATATACACACATATGAATATGTTGTGGGGATGGGTGAGGATGGAGCCCTAACATAGGCAAAAAACAAACAAACAAACAAAAAAACCCCACAAAGGACTAACGTTGGAGCCTGGGATGGCTGGCTATCAGTATTAGAAACGAAGCCTGCTAATAACCATTTGGGGGAGTAAGGGAAAAGAAAAAGATAAACTATTCTTTTTTTCTCAAGCAAATATCAAAGTTCTAAGTGAAGAGAATACTTCTTTTCTGTGTAGAAAATGCATAAACAGTAAATGCTGAAAACCTTCAAATAAATGCAGACTCACATAGAAGTTACAAAATATGCGAGAATTAGTCATTGTTTCTCAATCTACTCACACTTTTCCTGAGATGCAAATTACTCCCTGCTCCTCTAGGTGCTGTGAGCAGATTTATATTCTAATTGCTAATGAGAGGTGAAAGAATACACAGAGGGAGAATGCAAAAGGGGAAATCGGGGTGGGGAGTGGGGAGCTGAAACGTCTGGAAAATGACTAGTGGGGAGAAAAAACTGATCGAGCCCCAACTAGACTGTGAATTCTTTGAGGGAGTCAGCGCTTCACAGCTGGAGGCCCAATACAATCCGGACATGTGCTAAATACTTGATCTGAATAGCAGAGGTGAAGAAGTTCATCATTAGAAACTGTGTCCTTCAAACTCTAATAGTCAATAAGTTGTTCTGCTTCCACTGCCATTAAAAGCCTGCGATGGCTTCAAAAGTTCTCAGTAAAGAAGCTGCCTCTGCTTTTTCTGTAGTCACAGCTGGCTGACATGGATGCCTGGGCCTTTCAAAGCAGAGAAAAATGCTGCTGGAGGGGATGAAGATTCCAGACTATTAAAGAGTTTTAATAGCCGTAGCCCCAACTCAATGGGATCCCAAACAATAGATAACAGATTCTATCAATTCTGTTTTGTTAGATGTTTTCTATGACTCAAGTTTGACTTCAGCATTTGCACCCAAAATGAGTTCTCCTACAAATAATATGTGTTGGTATTATCTGAGAAAAAGAATTCAAAGCAGGCATAGATCCCTCAGGAAGTTGTCTCAATTCTTGATAAGATTAACTCGACTGCCATCATCACTTTCTAGCTTTTGCCCCCTAGTGTGAAGCCTTCGCAAAAGATGCCTGCTTTTATAATTCAACAAGAATGACTCTGTTCTTTTCTCCAAACGGCCTATTATTTTTAGTTTTTCGGTGCACGACTCAACAGAAAAACCTGTGGCTCTTATGAGCTGCCTGTTTTGAAATGGTCCAGTAGTTTCAGTTTCCCTTTAACAAGTTCCCAGATAATAAATGGAGAACAGAATGAATCTTCACAAGGTCACATTGAAGGTTAAAATAAATTATCTCCATCACTGAGAGGCTCTCTTCAGGCTTTCTATCAGCACTACAGAGTCAGTTTCTTCTTTGGTTTGCTTCTCATAGATGTCATACTTCTTCCAGTGCTGGAAGGGAAGAAAAAAAGCACATGATGACTTTTTTAAACAGTGTTCTTTTCCTGAGTACCTGCAGTAACTGCTTATTTTTAGGTTTGTGTTCATGGAACCCCGAGTGTATGTTTTCCTTTTTGTTTTGGGTTTTTTTGTTTGTTTGTTTTGACCCAAGAATCTTCATCTGTTTGGACAATTAAATGAATTTATCAATAAGAAAAGCATGGGATTGTTAATAGCTATCTCAAAAGGTAAACTTATGTGGACATACATCTCCAAAACTGGAAACAAAGTCTTTTGTAGAAGAATGAAAGAGTGACATGTTTTTCTTACTTCAACTGTTTCTATCTTTATTTTTTTACTGCTCAAATTTGACCATTGCTCCAGAGCTGTCAGAGGCTCAGAAAGGCATCAAGGTTTATGGCAATGTATAAAATATCCTAGAAGACAGTGCAGTTAAAAGTTTTGAAAGACCTTGCATTAACAACTTCATGCAAGAAAAGGGAACTGTGCATACAAAGTAAGCACATCTTGAACTCAAGTTAAGTGTGTCTCTTATGGTGAAAGCCAATATCCTAGTCCTTGCCTTCCTTCCTTCCAAGTCAGAGGAAAGGATGAAATGTGAGCTCAGTCCCCTCATCTGTAAAACACAGCTGTTAGACTAAACCAGGGGACAGCAAACTATGTTCTAAGGGCCAAATCTAGCAGGCTGCTTGTTTTTGTAAATGAAGTTTTATTAGAACACAGTCACTTCCATTTGTTTCTGTATCACCTATGGCTGTTTTCACACTACAACAGCAGAGCTGAGTTGCTGTAATAGACCCAGTGGCTTGTGAAACCAAAAATATTTACTATCTTGTTCTTTACAGAAAAAGTTTGTCAATCCCTGCATTAGATTATTTCTAAGCTCCTTTCTGCTCTGCTGTTTTCTGGTTCTGTAAGACTAGAGAAGGAAATGGAAAGAAGAAAAACCAAAAACAAATGACAATGAGGATTCAGCTGCCTCATGTTGTGCAACTGGAGATGGACCCAGCAAGTCAGGAGCATCCAGTCTTAAAGCACATATAGAGGAATGAGTTGGGGAAACACTGCTTAAAATATCCAAATTATCCTAAATATTTAACCGTGATACTCCTAGTAGAAAGGCTACAATAAAAAAATACTGACAATTCCGAGTGCTGATAAGGATGCAGAGTACCTGGACTTCTTATATATTGCTGGTGGCAATGTAAAATAGCACAATCACTATGGAAAACAGTCTGACAGTTTCTTATAAAACAAAATATACACTTACTGAATGACCCAGAAATCTCACTCCCAGGTACTGACCGAAGAGAAATGAAAATATGTCCACACAAAGACCTCTACATGAATGTTTATAGGACCTTTATTCATAAAAGCCAAAAATCAGGAATAGTCATGATGTCCTTGAACAAGTAAATGGTTAAATAAAAATAAAAGCAATGGTACACAACAACACAGCAACATCATGCTAAGTGAAAGAAGCCAGACTCAAAAATCTGTGGGTTGCATGATTATTTTGGGCTTCCCTGGTGGCTCAAATGGTAAAGAATCTGCCTGCCAATGCAGGAGACCTAGGTTTGATTCCTGGGTTGGGAGGATCCCCTGGAGAAGAAAATGGCAACCCTCTCCAGTTTTCTTGCCTGGAAAACCCCATGGACAGAGGAGCCTGGCAGGCTACAGTCCATGTGACCACAAAGAGTAAGACACAACTGAGGGACTAACACTTTCCCCATTCACTTTAATCATGATTCCATTTATATAATATTCAGGAAAAGGCAAAAACTTATGGATAGAAAACAGATCAACGGTTGCAAGGGTACAGGATCAGGGAAGGGGGTGTACTGTAAAAGAGTATGAGGGAACTTGGAGGGATGATGGAAGTTTTCTATATCTTGATTGGAGTGGTGGCTACAAAATTGCATACATTCGCTAAAACTCTTCTAACTGTACACATAAAAATAAAATGTATGGTATGTAAATCTTAACACACCTAAATTTTAAAAAATGCATAGATAACTGATAAGAAATCTAAAAACATTATACAACCTTAAAGTAATGGTTTATCCAATAAATGGCACTAAGACAACTGGCTAAACATTTGAAAAATAAAGTTAAACCCTACCTCACAGCCTATATGGATAAACCCTCTATGGATTAAAGACCTGTATGTGAAAAACAAAAATCAAGTAAGTCCTGGAAAAATGTATTAAGGAGCAATTATATACATCTGTAGTAGGAAAGAGCTTTCTACACATAAAAAATAAAGGAAGAGGAAGAATAAGATGGTGGATGAGTAGGTGGACATGGAGTACAATTCTCTCCACGGATACATCAGGAATACATCTTCAGACACAGATGTGCATGCAGAACACCAGCTGAGAGCAGACAGGAGTACCTGACCAGAGGAAAAGAGTATATAGAATCATGTAAAACTTGGTAGGACGAAGGAATTAGGGAGAAGAACAGGAGTGTTAGTAGGACTGGACCTGCCCTCGGTGGGTGGGGGAACTGAAGCAGGGGTCCGATCTCCACACCGGGGCAATCATCTGAGTCAGAGGAGACACATTTAAGGCTGAGAGTGAAACAGCTGATGTGTGGCAGTCTAAATGGAATGAGAATCAGACAGTCCTTGCCACAGCCATACATACCCCAGACAGGGATGCAAGTCTCCTAGAAGGTGCAGCGGCCAGGAGCTAAAGTTTAGGAATTGTGGAGCAATCCCAGGGTGAGGGCTTCTGTTGACTGGGGCGAGACCAACTGAGGGGACTTGAGGGAGGAGATTGTGGTGGGAAATGTCTGTGGAGGAAAGCCAGGCAGCCATGGAAGCAAGACGATACTGCTGAGTCATGCATAGGGGGTGGAGCCATCACCATAGCCTCTCTCTCCCCACATACCAGCATCAGGAGCTGAACAATAGACAGGCTGGCCCATCAAACCCCTGACTGCACTGAACTACAGAGCAGGACCACACCCAGGGTGCTCCTTTACGTGCCTGATACGCTGATCTACAGAATAAGACCCCAGCCATGGGGGTCCCTCTATGTACCTGACACACTGAACAACAGAAGAACCCCAGGCAAGGGAGCCCTCTAAGTGCCTGAACGGGCGGAGTTATGGAGAAAGACTGGCCAAAGAGGCCTTCTGATCACTAGCTAAAAGGGGCTTGAAAAAAGACTCTGATAGGGCCATAACTTCTGTGGCAGAGGCAATCCGTGTCCCTGCAGACTTGGTGCCACCAGGGTCCCCGCAGGCCAAGCAGCTGTACCACCTTCATGCTCAACTCTCACTGGGGCAGAGCTGCCACAGGCAAAAAAAATTCTTGCATCTATGCATGCAGGGTCACTTCAGTAGTGTCTGAGTCTTTGCAACCCTATAGACTGTGGCCTGCCAGGCTTCTCTGTCAGGGAGGGGGGTTCTCCAGGCAAGAATGCTGGAGCAGATTGGCCAATACTGGTTGCCATACCCTTCTAGAGCACTATATTTCCTGCTACCCAACCTGCCAACTCCCCTGACTACCTGGTACTGCCAGAACCCCTGCGAGCCAAGCAGGTGCACCACCTCCACACCTCGCCCTCACAGGGGCAAACCCAAATCCTCCAGGGCAGCCTCAGGAGCAAATCCCAATGGAAGACCCACATGCAGAGGTAGAAGTAAAACCACAATTGAAACCCAGGGGCAGTGTGGCTAAGGAAGAAGACCCAAAACCTTCCCACCAGCTGTACAAGCTGCAGATTAAATCCACACAATCAACTAGGCAGACTCTGTCTATGGAATATATAAAAGGTCATGAGAGCTCCCACAAAAGAAAATGCACTAGTTCTGATAGCTGAGGACATTGAAGGCAAGAACACATAGTAGTTGGGTCAGATTAGAATACGAGCTGCCCCCACAGCAGGTCCAGAGATCAGCACAGTGTTGGACGGCATCCTAGGGAGGTGAGGTGGACTTTGACTCCCAGAGAGGGAAAGGACTCTGACAGCAGTGACCCAAGAAAAACATTTATTATTCTTAGGTTTTGACTTGTTCTGTAGATTCTTCTGGACTTTTTCTTTCTTTTTTTCCCCCCTTTTTCCACCCTCTGTTGTAGTTGCAGATTTTATTGGCACTATGAAATCTAATTAAGCTTTTGATTTTTTTCTTTTTTTTCCTCAGTCACAATTTTTACTGTTGTTATAAACCTCTGCCTGTACATTGAGCTTTTGCAATTCTGTGGAGTTTTCCCTTTTCTCTTTTTTTAATTTTAATTTTTTAAACCTATTATTATTTTTCTAAATTTACTCTTTTGTTTGCCCTTCCTACTGTTCTTTTCCCCTTGCAGTTAATCTTTAATGTATATGAATCTTCTTCATCTACCTCTATTTGACTGCATATTTATTCTTTTTTTCTTTTCTTTCTTTCCTTTCCTCTCAACGTATTTGTTAGCTTTGTTTTCATTGCTTTATTCCCCACTTGGTACCTTGAACTAGTTTTGTTTTCCAGTTTGCGCTTTAGTTAGTTTTTTTCTTAACTGGTAAATATAATTTTTGATTTCCATTGTTCTCTGGGTCAATCTACTGTACTTTATTTTTGTTGGACTTTTTTGACTTTGCTCATGGGTGTATATATATATGTGTGTGTATTCCATTATTTTAATTATTATTTGCCTGATTTTGTAACTGCCATTTGTCTGGGGTTCATTTTTGGTTTCTTGATTTTGGATATTTGTTTTAATCTCACTTAATGCCATAACAAGCCACTTGTGGCCAAGTGGAGTCAAGTTCACTCCTGACCAGAGATCAAGCCCTGAGCCTTTGGTAGCACTGACTCCAAGACCCTAGATACCAGAGAACTAACCCTAGGGAGTATCAAATAGTGAGAACTCACACAAAAGAAACCACATGAATTCAAGACCTGGCATCACCCAACCACCAGTAGCATCCTGTGAAGGATGCCTCATCTAAATAACAAACAAAACAAAAATACAAACCCAATCATCAGCAGACAGGATTATCACCTCACTCAGCCTTGCCCATCAGAGGAAAAACAAACAAACAAACAAAAACTCAGCACAAAACTCACCCTATACGAAGCTCACACAAACCACTGGACCAAACTTAGGAGGGCAGAAACCAAAAGGAAGAAAGAATTCAATGTTGAAGCCTGGGAAAAGGAAACTTTAAACACAATAACTTACAAAAAAAATAATGAAAAGGCAGAGAAATACTACACAAATGAAGGAACAAACTAGAAACACAGAAGTCCAAATAAATTAGGGGGAAATAGGCAAACCACCTAAAGAATTCAGAATAATTATAGTAAAGATGATCAAAAACCTTGAAAACAAAATGGATAAAGTGCAAGAATCAATTAACAAAGACCTAGAAGAATTAAACAATAAATGTACAGAGACAAACAACACAATTACTGAAATTAAAAATACTCCAGAAGGAATCAATAGTAGAATATCTGAAGCAGAAAAATGAATCAGTGATCTGGAAGATAAAATGGTGCAAATAACTGCTGAAGAGAAGAATAAAGTAACAAGAATTAAGGATAGTCTCAGAGTCCTCTGGGAAAATATCAAATGCACCAACATTTGAATTATAGGGGTCCCAGAAGAAGAAGAGAAAAAGAAAGGGTATGAGAACAGTTTTGAAGAGATTATAGTTGAAAATTTCCTCAACATGGAAAAGGAAATAGTCAATCAAGTCCAAGAGGCACAAAGAGTCCCATACAGGATAAACCCAAGGAGAAACATGCCAAGACATACACTAATCAAACTAACAAAGATTGAACACAAAGAAAGAATATTAAAAGCAGCAAGAGAGAAGCAACAAGTAACACACAAGGGAAGCCCCATACATTTAATAGCTGATCTTTCAGCAGAAACTCCGCAGGCCAGAAGAGAATGGTAGGATATATTTAAAGTCCTGAAACAGAAAAATCTACAGCCAAGATTACTGTACCTGGCAAGGATCTCTTTCAAAACTGATGGAGAAATAAAAAACTTTTCAAACAAGCAAAAGTTAAGAGAATTCAGTACCACCAGACCAGCTTTACAACAAATGTTAAAGAGACTTATATAGTCAGGAAATACAAGAGAAGAAAAAGATCTACAAAAACAAACCCCAAAAAATTAAGGCAATGGCATTAGGGAACATACATATCAATAATTACTTTAAGTGGAAATGGATTAAATGCTCCAACCAAAAGACACAGACTGGCTGAATGGATACAAAAACAAGACCCATGTATATACTGTCTACAAGAAACCCACTTCAGACCTAAAGACACGTATAGACTGAAAGTGAGAGGATGGAAAAATATATTCCATGCAAATGGAAAGTAAAAGAAAGCTGGGGTAGCAATCCTCATATCAGACAAAGAAGACTTTCAAATAAAGAATATTACAAGAGATAAAGGACACTACATAATGATCAAGGGATCAATCCAAGAGGAAGACATAACAATTGTAAATATCTATGCACCCAACATATGAGCACCTCAATACGTAAGACAGGCACTAACAGACAGAAAAGGAGAAATTGACAGTAACACAATAATAGTAGGAGACTTTAACACCCCATTCACACCAATGGACAGATCATCAAAACAGAAAATTAATAAACAAACACAAGTCTTAAATGATTCATTAGATGAGATAGATCTCACTGATATCTTCAGGATATTCCAGCCAAATACAGATGAGTACAACTTCTTAAGTGCACATAGAACATTCTCCAGGATAGAGCACGTCTTGGGTCACAAATGAAACCTCAGTAAATTTAAGAAAATTGAAATTGTATCAAGCATCTTTTCTGACCACAATGCTATGAGATGAGGTGAAGTTTTTTTTTACAAGAAAGAAACTGTAAGAAACACAAACACATGGAGATTAAACAACATGTCTCTAAATAACCAACAGGTTACTGAAGAGATCAAAAGGGAAATCAAAAAATTTCAGAAACAAATGACAATGAAAACACAACTCAAAACCTATGGGGTGCAGCAAAAGCAGTTCTAAGAGGGAAGTTTATAGCAATACAATCCTACCTCAAGAAACAAGAAAAACATCGAATAGGCAATCTAACTTTACACCTAAAACAACTGTAAAAAGAACAAAAACAACCAAAATTAGTAGAAGGAAAGAAATCATAAAGATATGAGCAGAAATAAATGAAAAAGAAATAAAAGAAACAATAGTAAAGATTAATAAAATGAAAAGCTGCTTCTTTAAGAAGATAAAATTAACAAGCCTTTAGCCAGACTCATCAAGAAAAAAAGAGAAAAGCATCAAATCAACAAAATTAGAAACGAAAAAGGAGAGGTTACAACAGACAATGCAGAAATACAAAGAATTATAAGAGACTATTATGAACAACTATATGGCAATAAAATGGATAGCCTGGAAGAAATGGACCAATTCTTAGAAAAGTTCAATCTTCCAATACTGAACCAGGAAGAAATAGAAATTATGAACAACCCAATTACGAGCACTGAAGTTGAAAGTGTGATAAAAAAAAATCTCCCAAAAAACAAAAGCCCAGGACCTGATGGCTTCACAGGAGAATTCTATCAAACATTTAGAGAAGAGCTAATGCCTATCCTTCTAAAAGTCTTTCAAAAAATTGCAGAGGAAGGAACACTTCCAAACTCATTCTATGAGGCCACCATCACCCTGATACCAAAACCAGACAAAGACAACACCAAAAACCAAAACTACAGGCCAACAACACTGATGAACATAGATGCAAAAATCCTCAACAAAATTTTATCAAACAGAATTCAGCAACACATCAAAGCTCATACACCATGATCAAGTTGGGTTTATTCCAGGAATTCAAGGATTCTTCAATATTTGCAAATCAATGTGATACACCATATTAACAAACTGAAAGATAAAAACCACATGATCATCTCAATAGATACAGAAAAAGCCTTTGACAAAATTCAGCACCCATTTGTGATTAAAACTCTTCAAAAAATGGGCATAGAAGGAACCTACTTCAACATAGCAAAGGCCATATATGATAAGCTTACAGCAAACATTATTCTCAATGGTGGAAAACTGAAAGCATTCCCCTTATGATCAGGAACAAGACAAGAGTGTCCAGTTTCACCATTATTATTCAACATAGTTCTGGAAATCCTAGCTATAGCAATCAGAGAAGAAAAAGAAATAAAAGGAATCCAGATCGGGAAAGAAGTAAAGTTCTCATTGTTTGCAGCTGACATGATACTGTACATAGAACCCTAAAGATAGTATCAGGAAATTACAAGAGCTAATCAGTGACTTTCACAAAGTTTCAGGATATAAAATCAATACACAGAAATCACTTGCATTTCTATATACTAACAATGAATAATCCGAAAGAGAAATTAAGGAATCAATCCCATTCATCATTGCAACAAAAAGAATTAAATATCTAGGAATACATGTTTCAATGCCATTCTCCCAAATCTTCCCACCCTCTCCCTCTCCCACAGAGTCCATAAGACTGTTCTATACATTAGTGTCTCTTTTGCTGTCTAATATCATGTATGAAACGTGTCACCAGTCCAGGTTCGATGCATGATACTAGATGCTTGGGGCTGGTGCACTGGGATGACCCAGAGGGATGGTATGGGGAGGGAGGAGGGAGGAGGGTTCAGGATGGGGAACACATGTATACCTATGGTGGATTCATTTCGATATTTGGCAAAACTAATACAATATTTTAAAGTTTAAAATAAAATAAAATTAAATATCTAGGAATAAACTTACCTAAGGAGACAAAAGAATTGTATACAAAAAAAAAATATATATATATATAAGACACTAATGAACGATATTAAAGATGACAAAAACAGATGGAAACAACAAAAACATAATCCATGTTCCTGGGTAGAAAGAATCAATATTGTGTAAATGACTATACTACCAAATGCAATCTACAGATTCAATGCGATCCCTATCAAGTTACCAATGACATTTTTCACAGAAGTAGAACAAAAAATTTCACAATTCTTATGGAAACACAAAAGACCCCGAATAGCCAAAGCAGTCTTGAGAAATAGGAATGGAGCTGGATCCCGACTTCAGATTATACTACAAAGCTACAGTCATCAAGACAGTATGGTACTGGCACAAAAACAGAAATATAGACCAACAGAATAAGATAGAAAGCCCAGAAATAAACCCATGCACCTATGGGTACCTTATTTTTGACAAAGGAGGCAAGAATATACAATAGGGCAAAGAGAGCCTCTTAAATAATGGTCCTGGGAAATCTGGACAGCTAAATGTAAAAGAATGAAATTAGAACACTTCCTAACAGCGCATACAAAGATAAACTCAAAATGGATTAAAGACCTAAATGTAAGACCAGAAACTATAAAACTCTTAGAGGAAAATATAGGCAGAACACTCAATGACATAAATCAAAGCAACATCCTCTATGACCCATCTCCTAGAGTAACAGAAATAAAAACAAAAGTAAACAAGTGGGACCTGATTAAACCTAAAAGCTTTTGTACAGCAAAGGAAACTATAAGCAAGGTGAAAAGACAACCTTCAGAATGGGAGAAAATAATAGCAAATGAAACAACTGACAAAGGATTAATTTCCAAAATATACAAGTAGCTCATACAATTCAATACCAGAAAAACAAACAACCCAATCAAACAGTGGGGAAAAGACCTAAACAGACATTTCTCCAAAGAATACAGATGGTTAACAAACACATGAAAAGATGCTCATCATTGCTCATTATTAGAGAAATGCAAATCAAAACTACAATGAGATATCACCTCACACCAGTCAGAATGGCCACCATCAAAACATCTACAAATAAAAAATGCTGGAGAGCGTGTGGAGAAAAGGGAACGCTCTTGCACTGTTGGTAGGAATGTAAATTGATACAGCCACTATGGAAGACAGTATGGAGATTCCTTTAAAAAGTAGGAATAAAACCACTGTATGACCCAGCAATCCCACTCCTAGGCATATACCCTGAGGAAAACAAATTTGAAAAAGACACATGTATCCCATTGTTCATTGCAGCACTATTTACAATAGCTAGAACATGGAAGCAACCTAGATGTCCATAGACAGATGAATGGAAAAAGAAGTTGTGGTACATATACATGATGGACTGTTAGTCAGCCATAAAAAGGAACACATTTGAGTCAGTTCTGATGTGGTGGATGAACCTGGTACCTATTATACAGAGTGAAGTGAGTCAGAAAGAGAAAAATAAATATCATATTCTAAGGCATATATACGGAATCTAGAAAAATGGTACTGGAGAACTTATTTACAGGACAGCAATGGAGAAACAGAGAATAGACTTATGGACATGGGGAGAGGAGAGGAGGGGGTGAGATGTATGGAAAGAGTAACATGGAAACTTACATATGTAAAATAGATAGCCAATGGGAATTTGCTGTATGGCTCAGGAAACTCAAACAGGGGCTGTGAATCAATCTAGAGGGGTGGGATGGGGTGGGAGATGGGAGGGAGTTTCAAAAGGGAGAGGATATATGTATACCTATGGCTGATTCATGTTGAGCTTTGACAGAAAACAACAAAGTTTTGTAAAGCAATTATCCTTCAACTAAACAAATAAATTAAAAAAATAATAAAGGAAGATTTGACTGCAAAAAGAAAAACCTTTTGTACATCGTTAATCACCCTAAATACAATACAAAGGCAAACAGTGATGACAAACCAAAGGATTACTAATTGATATATTAACAGCTTTACAAACTACCAGGGAAAAGAATATTGCCAGGCAAAAACAAGCAATGAACAAGAATTTCATAGAAGAATTAATTCAAATCAATGAACACGTGAGAAATATAAAATTTGATATGTAAATTTAAAACAAGATGCCCTTTCCTCATCTTTCACATTGGGAAGAATTTTTTTTTTTAATTAGATACATTCCTGTGGGCAAAAGCATGGCCAAACAACCAGCAAGTCATACTACTGGTTGCTATGTAAGTCAGAACAACCTAGTTGTAATCAGTGCTTCTTGTGAAAAATTTAAGTATGTGTATTCTAATGCCACCATTTCCTTAATATGAAGGAATCATACCCTAGATATTGAACCAGAGTGTTTAATGAGACAGCATATATTATATATTTTTATACATCAGTAAAATAGACCTACCTCATTTTCTTGAACCTCTGTATAATATTTCATTGTATGACTACACTATAATTTATTTAACCAGTATCCTTAATATTAATAGATATTTAACTTGTATATCCTTTCTGGATGACAATTTGTCAATGGCAATTCAAGAGTTTAAAATGAATATAATCTCCTTTCATCTGGCAATCTTAACTGTAACAATTTATCCCAAGAAAGTAATGAAATATATATGTTAATATTAGCTGTGAAATGATGCCTATAATAATAAAATTTAGATTAATCTAAATGGCTAATAATAGGGAACTGATCAAGTGCATCATGATATTGACACTCTGCTGCTGTAGCATGAAAGCAGCCATATACAGATGAATAGGCATGGCTGTGTTCCAACTGACCTTTATGGACACTGAAATTTGAATTTCATATAATTTTCTTCTTTAGATTTTTTCAACTACTTAAAAGTATACACACCATTTGCAGCTTTCAGCCTGTATGCAAACAACTGGCAGACAGGAGTTGGCCCACAGTCTGTAGTTTACAGAGAAATCCTATGAGGAAGGTCATGGATGGCAGCATAATTTTTTTTTAATTGAAGGATAATTGCTTTACAATGTTGTGTTGGTTTTTGCCGTTATGACAGCATGAATCAGCTATAAGTATATACATATCCCCTGTCTCTTGAGTCTCTCTCCTCCACCCCACCCTTCCATCCTGCCCACCCTTCTACCTTCTAGGTCCTCACAGAGCACCAGGCTGAGCTTCCTGTGTTATCTAGCAACTTTCCACTAGCATGGTAATGTATATATTTCAAGGCAGCATAGTTCTTCTATTTCCCCAAATGCCACAATAAAAAGCACAAGCAGGAAAGGTAAGTCCGCATGCTAAGTAGGAAGGCAAAGCTAAAATCCACAGACATAGTCTGTGATAAGACCAGATCAAAGTGATGCTCCAATGAACCCTGAAATATGACTGGGTGGCCAAATTAGAGATGCTAGAAGAGCAGGATCGTATTAGTTACAGGAGAGTCTGGAGACAGAATCAGCAGGGCCTCTGGTAGATGTCAGGACTCTAAGACAACTCACTGAAATGTCAGCAAACTGATGTATGAAGTGAGTGAGTCTGGTTAGGAGTCTGCATTGTCCAAGAGTGACCAAATGCAAGGAGACCATGGGACAGCCTGGGAGCCACCTGGGCCCTTTGAGCTCTCAAAACCACCCAAAGCTCCCTTCCTGGGCCAAGTCTACCCTGAAGAGAAACTGATGGAAACAGACTCCACACTGGCTAGGATAGAGCCAGGAGACACAAATTAGAGTCCAGATAAAAGTAGAGGAGGTGAACAGGCAGAGTCAGATTTCAGAAAGGAATTTACTATAATTAAATTGGCAAAAATAATAGAAGATGGAACTCTATTGCTGTGAAATTAGGAAAAAAAAAAACTATCCTAAATCAAGCCTCCTTCTAAAACTTCAGGGAAACTACTTTCATGTAAAAATAAGCAACAGAATAATATTGTTACAGAATTAAAGCAGGCCAGAAAGATGTCCACCAAAAAATAGATGAAAATTATAATCTAATGTTTTAAAACTAGTGAAAAGATATTAAGAAAAAGTTATGTGATATGGGAAAATGTACATGATATCAAAAAATATAAAAATTCAAAATAAGAGCAACACAGAAATTATATGGTAAAACCCAATAAACAGTTAGAAGTAAAAGAAAATAATCATTTCAGAAATGAAGACTAGCTAGAGGAAACATGGGCAAATAAACACAACAGATAATACCTTAAGAGAAACAGACAATGAAAATTTCTTTTAAATCAAAAGAATTAATTAAATCAGATTTCTTTTATATCAAAAAGAAAACTGGAAATAGAACTGCCTTATGATCCAGCAATCCCACTGCTGGGCATACACACTGAGGAAACCAGAAGGGAAAGAGACACGTGTACCCCAATGTTCATCGCAGCACTGTTTATAATAGCCAGGACATGGAAGCAACCTAGATGTCCATCAGCAGATGAATGGATAAGAAAGCAATGGTACATATACACAATGGAGTATTACTCAGCCATTAAAAAGAATACATCTGAATCAGTTCTAATGAGGTGGATGAAACTTGAGCCTATTATACAGAGTGAAGTAAGCCAGAAAGAAAAACACCAATACAGTATACTAACGCATATATATGGAATTTAGAAAGATGGTAACAATAACCCTGTGTACGAGACAGCAAAAGAGACACTGATGTATAGAACAGTCTTATGGACTCTGTGGGAGAGGGAGAGGGTGGGAAGATTTGGGAAAATGGCATTGAAACATGTAAAATATCATGTATGAAACGAGTTGCCAGTCGAGGTTCGATGCACGATACTGGATGCTTGGGGCTGGTGCACTGGGACGACCCAGAGGGATGGTATGGGGAGGGAGGAGGGAGGAGGGTTCAGGATGGGGAACACATGTATACCTGTGGTGGATTCATTTCGATATTTGGCAAAACTAATACAATTATGTAAAGTTTAAAAATAAAATAAAATAAAAAAAAAAAGAAAACTAAAAAAAAAAAAAAAGAAATGAGATTAAAATAATCAAAAAGAAAGTTATCAAAAGGATGTGACAAACATAGAAGACAGGCAAATAAAATAAGGGGACAGAATAACAAAGTCTATAAGCAAACAAATTTTTACTGAAATTTTAAAAAATGATTTGAAACTACATACTGAAAAGGCACACTATATACCTTGGAAAATAAACCCAGAATGACTAACACCAAGACATATCCTAATAAAATTATTAGACTTGAAGGAAAAAAGTCTTTTGACAACCAGGCAAAAAAGACCAAGTGTTTCAATACAGAGAGAATTGTCAGTAGACTTTGACAACATTTATGCCAGAAGAAAATGGATGACATATTTAAGACACCCAAGGCAAGAACATGTAAGCCAAGGATTTTATATCTAGCTAGAATGACTTTCAATTATTAATGAAGGAAACTCCATCAGTGTGTAAATAATTTAGGAAATGTTGGTCTCATGAATCCTGAGAAAACTTTTGGTGCTTCATAAAACCAAAATTACTGGAACGACATCAACAGAAAGACTGGGAGTTAGCATCAAATACATACCATACAGAATTAAGACTAAAAAGGGCTATAATGGAGAAAATATAGTACATAATGACCTTATGCATTGGACATGTAGATACTGGACAACTTCAAGAATGGGGAGATAATGGGAAGAACATATGGAAAATTTGCTATATTTGATAATCATTAAAAATTATTTTATAGCTTTGTCAAAAGTTAAGAAATTCCTTCAGTTCCACCTGTTTCTTTCTCTTCTGTTAAATTCAAATAAAGATGTGAGCATTTTATTAAAACATGTTATATAATATGATTTGTTAAAAGCGTGGACTGAGCGGTCCTAAGATGGCGGAGGAATAGGACGGGGAGACCACTTTCTCCCCCACAAGTTCATCAAAAGAACATTTGAACGCTGAGAAAATTCCACAAAACAACTTCTGAATGCTGGCAGAGGACATCAGGCACCCAGAAAAGCAGCCCATTGTCTTTGAAAGGAGGTAGGAAAAAATATAAAAGATAAAACGAGAGACAAAAGAGGTAGGGACGGAGCTCTGTCCTGGGAAAGAAGTCTTAAAAAAGAGAGAAGTTTCCAAATACCAGGAAACACTCTCACTGCTGAGTCTGTGGCAAGCCTTGGAACCACAGAGGGCAACATAATTAGGAGGAAAAATAAATAAATAATTAAACCCCACAGATTACGTGCCCAACAGTAACTGCCCCAGCGGAGAAGCAGCACAGATGCCTGCATTCACCACGAGCAAGCAGGGGCTGGGCAGGGAGGCTTGGGCTGCATTGCTTAGAGTAAGTACTGGGCCTGAATGCCCTGAGGACAATCTGAAGGAACTAACTTGGGATAGAAAACCAAATTGTGGGATAACTACCACGTGAAAAGCCCTAACCTGAGACACTGCCAGGCCGGCTCACAGAACAAAGGACCGAGCAGAGCTAGCCAGCTGCAGACCAGCAATCCCCCTCCAGTGCCAGGCAGACGAGGGTAGCCAGAGCCGGAAGGGGGCAAATGCAGCCCCAGAGAGGCATTATCTACCAAACTGCAAGCAGGCTTCGTTGCTAACCAAGACTTCTTGGGATTCTGGATGGTCAACATCTGCCTGAGAAGGTGCACTGGTTGTACACCCAGAAAACCAAGAGGCAGGGAGAGGGGAGGCGATAAGTTCAGCTACCGCACTCACCAAATACCTGGTCACCTGAGCTGCTTGGACCTGGCAAGGGCACAAAACGCAGGCCCAACCGAGTCTGTGCCTCTGAGGACTACCCGAGTACCTGAACCTGTGTGGCTTAGACCTGGGAAGTGCATACAAGCTGGGGCTGGCCTCAGACAGTTCCCGGCAAAGCAACCTAGAGCCTAAGCAGTATAGACAGGGAAAGCACACACGCCGTGAGCGGGGGCAAACCCAATGTGGCTGAGACACTGCAAGCACATGCCAGCGTTATTTTTTTGCAGGGTCCTTCCTTCCCCACAGCATGACTGAACAAGTGAGCCTAAAAAAGTGTCCACCACCGCCCCCTTGTGCCAGGGCGGAAATTAGACACTGAAGAGATCAGCAAACAGAAGAAGCTAAAACAGAGGGAACCTCCTTGGAAGTAACAGGTGCAATAGATTAAGATCCTGTAGTTAGCACCAAACTACATAGGAAGGGGCCTATAGATCTTGAGAAATATAAGCCAGATCAAGGAACTACCCGAAAATGAACTGACCCCACACTGGCCACAACACCACCAGAGAAAGTTCTAGATATATTTTTACTATCATTCTTTAATTTTTTAAACAAAATTGTTCTATTTTAAGTCCTCTATTACTCCTTTAATTTTCATTTTTATAACCTACTATTACTTTGCAAAAAAAAGAGAGACCTATTTTTTAAAAGCAAACTTCTTATGTATATATTTTATAATGTTTGTGACTTTTTTTTTCTTTTTCTTTAATATTGTATTTTTGAAATTCCAACCTCTACTCTAGATTTTTGATCTTTGCTTTTTGGTATTTATTCTCAATTTTGTACCTTTAAGAACCCAGTCTTCAGTACCC
The DNA here is from genome assembly GCF_029407905.1 of Bubalus kerabau. Taxonomy (NCBI): domain Eukaryota; kingdom Metazoa; phylum Chordata; class Mammalia; order Artiodactyla; family Bovidae; genus Bubalus; species Bubalus kerabau. Next base: position 4,915,008 of record NC_073647.1, on the reverse strand, counting down.
ATTTTTACTTGGGAGCGAGATTACTGGCTTGACTGCTCTCTCCCCCTTTGGACTCTCCTTTTTCTCCACTAGGTCGGCTCTATCTCCTCCCTCCCCCTTCTCTTCTCTACCCAACTCTGTGAATCTCTTTGTGTGTTCTGGATGGTGGAGAACACTTAGGGAACTGATTACTGGCTGGATCTGTCTCTCTCCTTTTGATTCCCCTCTTTATCCTCCTGGCCACCTCTGTCTCCTTCCTCCCTCTTTTCTTCTCTGTAAAACTCCTTAACATCTCTGAGTGATCCAGACTGTGTAGTGCACATAAGGAAGTGATTACTGGCTAGCTTGCTCTCTCCTCTTTTGATTCCACCTCATCTCATTCTGGTCACCTCTATCTCCTTCCTCCCTCTTCTCTTTGCCATGTAACTCTGTGAACCTCTCTGGGTGTCCCTCACTGTGGAGAAACTTTTCATCTTTAAGCTAGATGTTTTATCAACTGTGCTGTATAGATGGAGAAGTCTTGAGGCTACTGTAAAAATAAGAGTGAAAACCAGAAGCAAGAGGCTTAAGTCCAAATCCTCAGAACACCAGAGAACTCCTGACTCCAGGGAGCATTAATCGACAGGAGCTCATCAAATGCCTCCATACCTACACTGAAACCAAGCACCACCCAAGGGCCAACAAGCTCCAGAGCAAGACCTATCACACAAATTCTCCAGCAACACAGGAACATAGCCCTGAGCTTCAATATACAGGCTGCCCAAAGTCACTCCAAACCCATTGACATCTCATAACTCATTACTGGACACTTCATTGCACTCCAGAGAGAAGAAATCCAGCTCCACCCACCAGAACACCAACACAAGCTTCCCTAACCAGGAAACCTTGATAAGCCAGCTGTACAACCCCACCCACAGCGAAGAAACTCCACAATAAAGTGAACTCCACAAACTGCCAGAATACAGAAAGGCCACTCCAAACACAGCAATATAAACAAGATGAAGAGACAGAGGAATACCCAGCAGGTAAAAGAACAGGATAAATGCTCACCAAACCAAACAAAAGAGGAAGAGATAGGGAATCTACTTGATAAAGAATTCTGAATAATGATAGTGAAAATGATCCAAAATCTTGAAACCAAAATGGAATCACAGATAAATAGCCTGGAGACAAGGATTGAGAAGATGCAAGAAAGGTTTAACAAGGACCTAGAAGAAATAAAAAAGAGTCAATATATAATGAATAATGCAATAAATGAGATCAAAAACACTCTGGAGGGAACAAATAGTAGAATAATGGAGGCAGAAGATAGGATTAGTGAGGTAGAAGATAGAATGGTAGAACTAAATGAATCAGAGAGGAAAAAAGAAAAACGAATTAAAAGAAATGAGGACAATCTCAGAGACCTCTGGGACCATGTTAAACTCCCCAACATTCGAATCATAGGAGTCCCAGAAGAAGACGACAAAAAGAAAGACCATGAGAAAACACTTGAGGAGATAATAGTTGAAAACTTCCTTGTTTGGGACCCAGAGAGTCCCAAACAGGATAAACCCAAGGCAAAACATCCCAAGACACATATTAATCAAATTAACAAAGATCAAACACAAAGAACAAATATTAAAAGCAGCAAGGGAAAAACAACAAATAACACACAAGGGGATTCCCATAAAGATAACAGGATCTTTCAATAGAAACTCTTCAGGCCAGGAGGGAATGGCAGGACATACTTAAAGTGATGAAAGAAAATAACCTACAGCCCAGATTACTGTACCCAGCAAGGATCTCATTCAAATATGAAGGAGAAATCAAAAGCTTTACAGACAAGCAAAAGCTGAGAATTCAGCACCACCAAACCAGCTCTCCAACAAATGCTAAAGAATCTTCTCTAGACAGCAAACACAAAAAGGGTGTATAAACTCTAACCCAAAACAATAAAGTAAATGGCAACAGGATCATATTTATCAATAATTGCCTTAAATGTAAATGGGTTGAATGCCCCAACCAAAAGACAAAGACTGGCTGAATGGATACAAATACAAGACCCCTATATATATTGTCTACAAGAGACTCACCTCAAAACAAGGGACACATACAGACTGAAAGTGAAGGGCTGGAAAAAGATATTCTACGCAAATAGAGACCAAAAGAAAGCAGGAGTAGCAATACTCATATCAGATAAAAGAGATTTTAAAACAAAGGCTGTGAAAAGAGACAAAGAAGGACATTACATAATGATCAAAGGATCACTCCAAGAAGAAGATATAACAATTATAAATATATATGCACCCAACATAGGAGCACCACAATATGTAAGACAAATACTAACAAGTATGAAAGGGGAAATTAACAATAACACAATAACAGTGGGAGACTTTAATACCCCACTCACACCTATGGATAGATCAACTAAACAGAAAATTAACAAGGAAACACAAACTTTAAATGATACACTAGACCAGTTAGACCTAATTGATATCCATAGGACATTTCACCCAAAAACAATGAATTTCACCTTTTATTCAAGTGCGCACAGAACCTTCTCCAGGATAGATCACATCCTGGGCCATAAATCTAGGCTTGGTAAATTCAAAAAAATTTAAATAATTTCAAGCATCTTTTCTGACCACAATGCAGTAAGATTAGATGTCAATTACAGGAGAAAAACTATCAAAAATTCCAACATATGGAGGCTGAACAAAAAGCTGCTGAATAACCAACAAATCACAGAAGAAATCAAAAAAGAAATCAAAATATGCATAGAAACAAATGAAAATGAAAACACAACAACCCAAAACCTGTGGGATACTGTAAAAGCAGTGCTGAGGGGAAGGTTCATAGCAATACAGGCATACCTCAAGAAACAAGAAAAAAGTCAAATAAATAACCTAACTCTACACCTAAAGCAACTAGAAAAGGAAGAAATGAAGAACCCCAGGGCTAGTAGAAGAAAAGAAATCTTAAAAATTAGGGCAGAAATAAATGCAAAAGAAACAAAAGAGACCATAGCAAAAATCAACAAAGCCAAAAGCTTTTTCTTTGAAAGGATAAATAAAATTGACAAACCATTAGCCAGACTCATCAAAAAACAAAGGGAGAAAAATCAAATCAATAAAATTAGAAATGAAAATGGAGAGATCACAACAGACAACACAGAAATACAAAGGATCATAAGAGACTACTATCAGCAATTATATGCCAATAAAATGGACAACTTGGAAGAAATGGACAAATTCTTAGAAAAGTACAACTTTCCAAAACTGAACGAGGAAGAAATAGAAAATCTTAACAGACCCATTACAAGCATGGAAATTGAAACTGTAATCAGAAATCTTCCAGCAAACAAAAGCCCGGGACCAGACAGCTTCACAGCTGAATTCTACCAAAAATTTAGAGAAGAGCTAACACCTATCCTACTCAAACTCTTCCAGAAAATTGCAGAGGAAGGTAAACTTCCAAACTCATTCTATGAGGCCACCATCACCCTAATACCAAAACCTGACAAAGATGCCACAAAAAAAGAAAAGTACAGTCCAATATCACTGATGAACACAGATGAAAAAATCCTTAACAAAATTCTAGCAATCAGAATCCAACAACACATTAAAAAATCATACATCATGACCAAGTGGCTTTATCCCAGGGATGCAAAGATTCTTCAATATCTGCAAATCAATCAATGTAATACACCACATTAACAAATTGAAAAATAAAAGCCATATGATTATCTCTGTAGATGCAGGGAAAGCCTTTGACAATATTCAACATCCATTTATGATTAAAACTCTCCAGAAAGCAGGAAAAGAAGGAACATACTTCAACATAATAAAAGCTATATATGACAAACCCACAGCAAACATTATCCTCAATGGTGAAATATTGAAAGCATTTCCCCTAAAGTCAGGAACAAGACAGGGTGCCCACTTTCACCACTATTATTCAACATAATTTTGGAAGTTTTGGCCACAGCAATCAGAGCAGAAAAAGAAATAAAAGGAATCCAAATTGGAAAAGAAGAAGTAAAACTCTCACTGTTTGCAGATGACATGTTCCTCTACATAGAAAACCCTAAAGACTCCACCAGAAAATTACTAGAGCTAATCAATGAAGATAGTAAAGTTGCAGGATATAAAATCAACACCCATAAATCCCTTGCATTCCTATACACTAGTAATGAGAAAACAGAAAGAGAAATTAAGGTAACAATTCCATTCACCATTTCAACAAAAAGAATAAGATACTTAGGAATATATCTACCTAAAGAAACTAAAGACCTATATATAGAAAACGATAAAACACTGGTGAAAAAAATCAAAGAGGACACTAATGGAGAAATATACCATGTTCATGGATTGGAAGACTCAATATAGTGAAAATGAGTATACTACCCAAAACAATCTATAGATTCAATGCAATCCCTATCAAGCTGCTGCTGCTGCTGCTAAGTCGCTTCAGTCATGTCCAACTCTGTGTGACCCCATAGACGGCAGCCCACCAGGCTCCCCCATCCCTGGGATTCTCCAGGAAAGAACACTGGAGTGGGTTGCCATTTCCTTCTCCAATGCATGAAAGTGAAAAGTGAAAGTGAAGTCACTCAGTCATGTCCGACTCTTAGCGACCCCATGGACTGCAGCCCACCAGGCTCCTCCGTCCATGGGATTTTCCAGGCAAGAGTACTGGAGTGGGGTGCCATTGCCTTCTCCACCCTATCAAGCTACCAATGGTATTTTTCACAGAGCTAGAACAAATAATTTCACAATTTGTATGGAAATACAAAAAACCTCGAATAGCCAAAGCAATCTTGAGAAAGAAGATTGGAACTGGAGGAATCAACTTGCCTGACTTCAGGCTCTACTACAAAGCCACAGTCATCAAGACAGTATGGTCCTGGCACAAAGACAGAAATATCGATCAATGGAACAAAATAGAAAGCCCAGAGATAAATCCATGCACCTATGGACACCTTATCTTTGACAAAGGAGGCAAGAATATACAATGGAGAAAAGACAATCTCTTTAACAAGTGGTGCTGGGAAAAGTGGTCAACCACTTGTAAAAGAATGAAACTAGAACATTTTCTAACACCATACACAAAAATAAAATGGATTAAAGATCTAAACGTAAGACCAGAAATTATAAAACTTCTAGAGGAGAACATAGGCAAAACACTCTCTGACATAAATCACAGCAGGATCCTCTATGACCCACCTCCCAGAATATTGGAAATAAAAGCAAAAATAAAGAATTAATCTCAAAAATATACAAGCAACTCCTGCAGCTCAATTCCAGAAAAATAAACTACCCAATCAAAAAATGGGCCAAAAAACTAAACAGACATTTCTCCCAAGAAGACATACAGATGGCTAACAAACACATGAAAAGATGCTCAACATCACTCATTATCAGAGAAATGCAAATCAAAACCACAATGAGGTACCATTTGACGCCAGTCAGAATGGCTGCTATCCAAAAGTCTACAAGCAATAAATGCTGGAGAGGGTGTGGAGAAAAGGGAACCCTCTTACACTGTTGGTGGGAATGCAAACTAGTACAGCCACTATGGAGAACAGTGTGGAGATTCCTTTAAAAACTGGAAATAGAACTGCCATACGACCCAGCAATCCCACTGCTGGGCATACACACCGAGGAAACCAGAATTGAAAGAGACACGTGTTCCCCAATGTTCATCGCAGCACTGTTTATAATAGCCAGGACATGGAAGCAACCTAGATGTCCATCAGCAGATGAATGGATAAGAAAGCAGTGGTACATATACACAATGGAGTATTACTCAGCCATTAAAAAGAATACATTTGAATCATATTATACAGAGTGAAATAAGTCAGAAAGAAAAACACCAATACATTATACCAACACATATACATGGAATTTAGAAAGATGGTAACGATAACCCTGTATGCGAGACAGCAAAAGAGACACAGATGTAAAGAACAGTCTTTTGGACTCTGTGGGAGAGGGCGAGGGTGGGATATTTGGGAGAATGGCATTGAAACATGTATAATATCATATGTGAAACGAATCACCAGTCCAGGTTCGATGCATGATACAGGATGCTCAGGGCTGGTGCACTGGGATGACCCAGAGGGATGGTATGGGGATGGATGTGGGAGGGGGGTTCAGGATGAGGAACACGTGTTCACCCATGGTGGATTCATGTTGATGTATGGCAAAACCAGTACAGTATTGTAAAGTAATTAGCCTCCAATTAAAATAAATAAATTTATATTAAAAAAATAAAAAATAAAAGCGTGGACTGGAGGGGACTTCCTTGGTGGTCCATTGGCTAAGACTCCCCAGTCTCAATGCCAGGGGCCTGGGTTTGATCCCTGGTCATGGAACTAGATCCCACATGCCACAACTAAGCGTTCACATGCTGCAACTAATATCGAAGATCCCACATGCTGCAACTAAGACCCAGTACAGTCAAAAAAATAAAGAAATATATATATATATATATTTTTAATTTTATTTTATTTTTAAACTTTACATAACTGTATTAGTTTTGCCAAATAAAAACAGTGGACCAGAAGATAAGAATGCCTGAGTTCAGATCCCAGCTCTAACACTTGTTAGTTGAGATCCTAGCTCTGCTAGATAGCAGCTGTGTAACCTCAAATGAGTTACACATAATCCCTCTGGTGCTTCATTTTCTTCATCTGTATAGTGGAGATAAAACCTACTGCAGAAGGGGGACAAATTAATGAAGGAAAGACTTGGACAAGTATCTGACACATAGCAAAAGTTCAATAAATATGAACTGTTATTACTATTTTTGTTACTATTTTTCCATTTACTGGTAAAAGTCCAGTCAGTCCTCCAGAGGATATTCATAGGTTACGTGCAAATACTACACCATTTTATATGAGGGACTTGAACATCCATGAATTTTGGTATTTGAGGGGGTCCTAAAGCCAATCCCCACAGATACCAAGGGATGACAGTAAAAATGATTTTAATTAAAAAAAAAAGTAACCTGAATATTACATTTTCATTGGTTTCTGCTCATTAGACTCAATGCTTAAACTGTGCTGGACAGGAAAAAAGCAATGTGCACACTGCAGCAGAAATGGCTTCTAAAAATACATTAATTTTTTAATTGTCTTCTTTTATTCCTGAAACTTTGATTACTCTCATTTTTACCCATCATCAGCATCAGGGCCTTTGAGCACTATGTCTGCGAATATGTTCACATAAGGTTAAAGGGACAAAAGCAAAAGCTCTGACCTATTATCCAATTATATGTCAGTGTAATTTTGAAAGTACTTGTAGAAAAAACCTAAATCCACAAAATTACAGTCCACAACTCAATTCTTACCCGATTGATTTTTAAAATAAGATAATCAACAACAGAATAATGGCCAAAGCTGAACAACATCCTAGGTGAAAAAATAACAGGTGTTTGGGTGGTGAACACAACTAATTTTTAGTTGTTAGTCATCCTAGAAAAATACATGTATGTAACAATATTTTTTTTTAAAGAAAGAAACAAAAGTCATAGAATAATGGAACATCAAGTCTCAATTGAAGAGTACTTTCAAGATTTAGTTATTTCCTGCAGTGAACTACCCACAGGGGTGAAGTGGGCTTCATGCACCTTAGCATCACACAAAACACTGGACTTGTATGTGAAAGTCAACGGATTACGTGCCTCTGTCTTTTTCAGAGCAACATTCACAATAGAAAATTGTACAATATGAATCATAAATCCCCATGCCTTCAAATCACTGTAGCTTAAAAAGAACTAGCTGAATGTGGTATGGAGGGGACTAATTTGATATCGGTTGAGGTGGTTATCAATTCAAACCCTCACTTTAAAAATTGATAATTAAAGGGAAAGAATTAAATACATTTCCTGCCTTTCTAGCAGAAACTGAATTCCAGAACAATTAAAAGGAGCCTAGCTGATAATTGAGAGCAGTGCTTATAGGAAAGTGTCAGCTTAGAAATGTAGATTAAATGATAGATGGGAAAAATCATCATCATTTCACAACCACTAATGAGATTATTGAATCAAGCAAGGATACTAACTGGCCAATAAAAAGCATCAGCTGAAGAGTTGACAGGGTGCTAACATAACACCACACAGATTGTCTTCCAGTGGCAAGGGGAGGCAACGTGTAGATGGCAAGAGGGGACATGTTCTTATCATCTTAAATACAGTGGTCGATCTTAGCCTCACTATGGGTGGACAACTGGATATTATCTGTCTCCTGATACCTGGGACAGCTGGAAAGATTGAAATATGGACTGAGCATTAGATGATGTGCATGCATGCTAAGTCGCTTCAGTTGTGTCCGACTCTTTGTGACACTATGGACTGTAGCCCACTCTTCTGTCCATGGGATTCTCTAGGCAAGAATACTGGCTAAGTCGCTTCAGTCGTGTCCGACTCTGTGCAACCCCACAGATGGCAGCCCACCAGGCTCCCCCATCCCTGAGATTCTCCAGGCAAGAACACTGGAGTGGGTTGCCATTTCCTTTTCCAATGCAGAATAATGGACTGAGTAGCTATTTCCTTCTCCAAGGGATCTTCTCAACCCAGGGATCGAACCTGCGTCTCTTATGTCTCTGGCATTTGCAGGCGGATTCTTTACCACTAGTGCTACCTGGTAAGTCCGTATTAGATGATATTAAGGACATAATCATTTTTAAAGTGAGGCCATGCTATTTTGGCTATTTAAGAAGTGATCTTAGCTTTTAAAGATACAAAAAATTCAGCAGTATTTGGAAGTCAACTTCAAGTTAAAAAGGCTGTTTTCTAATCAGGAATTCAAAACTGGCACAGGACTGAAAATAAAATTGGTTTCCAAGAAGCAGGGGAAGAATAGATAATATTTTAGGGATGAAAAGAAATGCAGATGCAGAAGAAAAGCAATTCCCTCTGCAAAGCACCCACCCCCAAATATGGCCAGTGGCCCAATTAGTCACAGAGAAAGGGAAAACAGCAAAGCAACAGGAAAAAATGCTGTTGGCCAAAATGTTACTACAGTGATAAACAAAACATTGTCAAAACACTAGAAACCTTAAGGAAAACTATACAGAAGATTTAATTTATTGGTAGCCACACCTAAATGCATTTTAAGTACCACTACTGATGGTACAGCATGGAAGAAGAAAGTGTTTAGAAAGGGCATAGATTATTTCTTGGAATTAGAAGCTGGTCACTTTGGGCTACAGTGACTTTTAGTGCAGGTTCTGGAATTATCTGTCTATGTGATAGTCCTTGAGAAATTTCTCCACGGCCCCCAGTGTCTCCATCTTAAAAGTGAGGGCCTGGACCAGAACCTAGAGTTTTGAAAATTTATAATTAAAGGCAACTAAACATGTAAACATATACCTCATTAGATGACCTCTCGGGCAATGTTCATGCTGTAATTATTCATTCCATAATTCAATGGTTCTAGAAGTAAAATGACAGTCTTTCCGCTAGTATATGCAGTTCAGTTTGTGAGGATTATTGTCATGTAGAGAAAGTAGATTAGTCATCCAGTTAAAAAGCAAACATGGAGATTTGTTCTATTATCCTTTCCCCTGCCTGGCACTTTTATTATATTTTTAGTTTTAACACTGATTTTATTTAATGGTCTGCAGCCACCACAAACAAAAACATCTTATGCTTTTAGTGGTCCATCTTGTCAGTGTATCCGCCTCACTAAATTATAGAATTATCTGACTCATCGGGACAACATATTATCCTCTAGACAGCAAATTGAAAAAAAGCAATTTTCCCATCTCTGAGAAAGATAATTGATTTGATTTTGCTGTCAATGTTATCATCATTCACTCTATCACCCAGACTTGAAACCCTGAAATTATTTTTTACTCTCACCACCTTTCATCACCCACACAGAGTCACTGAGTCATAATGAGTTCCCTTTAATAATGTCTTTTGCATCAATTGCCTCTGCTACCACCTAAGTTCGAATCCCTATTATCTCACAGGCTTGGATGACCATGATATTCTCTTTTCCCTTAATGACTTGTATGGAGTTTCTTTTTATTATAAAAGTAATACATGCTCATTACAGGCAATTTGGAAATTTCAGAAACATAGAGGGAGAGACAAAATAATATCAATTATCCACAATCTTTCTGCCCAGAGATGATTATTTTGACCTATTTCCTTCCACTCATTGTTCTATGTATATATTGATGAATTTTTATAAAAATTAGGATTGTAATACTCTACACATTTATGATACGTTTTTTATACTTATGTCATAAGTATTTTGTTAGGACACTAAATGCTTTGAAAACCTAACTTGTTAAAAAACTTATTCTTGACTGTTGATGTTTCCTTGGCTTCTAATTTTTTGTGTTAGAAACAAAATCTGCATTGGCCATCCTTATGTCATTGTTGGATTATTTTCCTAAAATAAATTCCTAAAGAAATAATTATAAGATTGAAGATGATTCTGATTACATTTTATTGGGTTGCTCTCTGGAAAGAAGGGCATTTTACAGGCCCACCAGTGGTGTGTGAAGAGTACCAGTCCCCCACCCATTTGTTAACACTGGATATTATCACTTTTTAGAAATGTAATAAGCTGGAAATTCATATATCTTTGGTTGTATGTCTCGTATATATTAGTGAGTCCAAACATGTTTTCACAGACATTGGGCATTTGTGTCATGGCACTTTGACTGTCTTCATTCTGCTAAGAGTGGTAGCAAACTCAAATGCCTTTCAGGGGTCTAGCATGTTAGGCCAATGTGTGAAACCACAGTGGGAATTGGGAATGGTAGGGCCTGAGATGAATTGGTAGTCCATGCCCTGCTTAAGATCCCAAATTTAAAAATTTTAAATACACTACACTGGCCAAACAAAACATCTGTGGGACAAATTCAGGACTAGATTATCAGTTTGCAACTGTGATAGCACTTCCTGTCTCTAATTCATTCCCTTCAGGTTGTTGTCAGAATGATAGGTGTGGAGACAAGGGAACCCTCCTACACCATTGGTGGGAATGTAAATTGGTACTGCCACTATGGAGAACAGTATGGATATTCTTTAAGAAGTTAAAAACAGAGCTACCATATGATCCAGCAATCCCACTGCTGGGCATATATCTGGAGAAAACCATGGTCCAAAAGGATATATGCACCCCAGTGTTCACTGAAGCACTGTTTACAGTAGCTAAGACATGGAAGCAACCTAAATGTCCATTGACAGGGGAACGGATAAAAAAGATGTGGTATATTTATACAATGGAGTACTACCTGGCCATTAAAAAGAATGCCATTTGCAATTTAGACGGACCTAGAGATTGTCTGGGAGTAAGTCAGACAAAGACAAATATTGTATGATATTGCTTATATGCAGAATCTAAAAAAAAAATGATACAAATGAGCTTATTTATAGAACAGAAATAGACCACGAACTTAAAGAATAGATTTATGGTTACCGGGGGCAGGGAGGGTAGGGGAAAGGGATAGATTGGGGAGTTTGGGATTGATGTGTACACACTGCTATTGATATATTTAAAATGGATAACCAACAAGGATCTACCATATAGCACAGGGAATTCTGCTCAATATTACCTAACAACCTAAATGGGAAAATAATTTGAAAAAGAATAGATACATGTACATGTATAACTGAATCACTGTGCTGTACACCTGAAACTAACACAACACTGTAATCAACTCTACTCCAATTTTAACTGTTTAGGTTGGCCAAAAAGTTCATTAGGGTTTTCCATCCCATCTTACAGAAAAACTTGAACAAACTTTTTGGCCAGGCCAATCATTCAGTTCAGTCGCTCAGTCATGTCTGACTCTTTGCGACCCCATGGAGTACAGCATGCCAGGCTTCCCTGTCCATCACCAACTCCCGGAGCTTGCTCAAACTCATGTCCATCGAGTCAGTGATGCCATCCAACCATCTCATCCTCTGTCGTCCCCTTCTCCTGCCTTCAATCTTTCCCAGCATCAGCATCATTGGCCATGCCAATGAAAAGGATTCATGTTGATGTATGGCAAAAACAATACAATATTGCAAAGTAATTAGCCTCTAATTAAAATAAATAAATAAACTTAAAAACAAACAAACAAACAACCCCCCCCCCAAAGAATGATATTCCTACTACCTTCTCATAGAGACCAACCAAAATGTGACTCCAAATCTATTTCTGGGAACTCCTCTATCCCAACCCAGTATTTCTACCACACAGAACTCTAAGGAGACTGTGAGGCTCTTGAGGACAAACATCCTGTCTTACAAAAGGCCCTGCAGCATGGTGGAAAGAGAGAACTCTAGAATCAGACACTTCTTGGTCAAATCCCACCTTATTATTTCCTTGCTGTGTGACTACAGTAAAGTTATCTAACCTCACTGAGGCTCCAATTCCTCATCTACAAAATGCTACTAAGAGCACTGACACCACAGGGTGGGTGTGAAGATGGAGCACTGAATACACTGTGTACACATGGGAGACTGCTAGTCGCTGGTTACAGGTGTTATTAGAATACTTGCACAATTCTTAGCCTCCAGCATCTATCACAGCAGCTGGCAAAATGAAGACACAGGGGTAATCCTAAGGAAAATATCGGTAACAGTGATTTTCAAAGTGTGGTCTGTGAATGATCTTGCCAGGAGAGGCATCACTGTTGGGCTCCTGTTAAGTATGCAGATTCCTGGGAACCATCCCAGACCAGTGAGTTCGAACTTCTCGAGACAGGGCCCAGGATTCTATATTCTTACAAGCATTCCAGTCAACTGTGACTCAAAGGTGAAGAACCACTGGTTGCCACAGCCACCTCGGTCACAATATATGAGCCCTTCATTAGGCAGCTGACTTCTGGATCTCCCTGCCTAGTGGTACCCTATATAGCAGAGTTACCCACTGTCTATGACCCTGATTTGGTGAAAAAGATCCAGATGACTTCTCCTCTGACAGCATGCGAGCCTCTGTGCCTTCCTTCCCTGGCCACGTAGCATCACTGCCACTGTGAACCACCCGTTATTACAAGAACTGTTTGGGCATTAAAGAGAAATGGAAAGTATTATCAATAGTAATACTAAGCACTAACATTTGTTGTGGTTGTTTAGTTGTTAACTAATAAGTTAATACAAGAGTCATGTCTGACTCTTGCAACCCCATGAACTGTAGCCTACCAGGCTCCTCTGTCCATGGGATTATCCTGGAAAGAATTTTGGACAGGGTTGCCATGCCCTCCTCTAGGGGATCTTCCCGACCCAGGGATCGAAGCCAGGTCTCCTGCATTGCAGGCAGGTTCTTTAACCACTGAGCCACCTGTGAAGCCCCAAGCACTAATATTTACTAAGCACCTATAAAGCAACTTCCAGGCACACTAAGGAGTTTCTATGTATTAATTTAATCCACATAACAACATTATGCATGATAAATTGCTTCAGTCATGTCCGACTCTTTGCAACTCTGTGAACTGTAACCTGACAGGCTCCTCTGTCCATGGAATTCTCCATGCAAGAATACTGGAGTGGATAGCCATGCCCTCCTCCAGGGGATCTTTCCAACCCAGGGATCGAACCCACATCTCTTATGTCTCCTGTACTGGCAGGCAGGTTCTTTACTGCTAGTGCCACCTATTATTACCTTCACTTTACAAGTGTGAAAACTGAGACACAGGGAGGTTAAGGAAGTTACCTAAGGTCAAATAGATAGTACATGACACAGCAGAGATCCGAATCCAGACAATCTGACTCCAGAGCACAAGCTATTATCTACTATGTTCTACTATTTCCCTGAATTAAGTGTCTTATGCCTGAAATGATTACTTTAAGATACACACAATAATATTGATATTTATTTTATTTAGTGTCTTTATTATCTTATTTGGGTGAATGTGTTTATCAGAGAAACCACAAACTCTTTTGTTCCCACAAGGTCTTAGCTCTCCCAGCCATAAATTCCAGCAGGAATATCTGTAGCCACCTAACTCTAACAGTTCGGGGGGTAAGAGGTTGCTCTAGTTCCATGTCTTCTGAGGCCAGCTTTCCAGGCAATAGCATGAATAAAATCGATTTCAACTGTGTGCATGCATGTGTACTCAGTAGCTCAGTCATGTGTGACTCTTGGCAACCCAAGGACTATAGCTCACCAGGCTCCTCTGTCCATGGGATTCTCCAGGCAAGAATAATGGAGTGGGTTGCCATTTCCTCCTCCAGGGGATTGTCCTGACCTAGGGATCAAACTCGCATCTCCTGTGTCTCCTGCATTGCAGGCAGATTCTTTATCATGGAGCCATGAGGGAAGCCCTTTGACTGTTTATCTTATGTTTATATTTCCCCAAATTAAATTTGAAAGATTATCCAAGAGTCAGAAGACCTACCCATCAGTTTAGTTTCATAAAGGAGGCTCTTCCCCCTGCATGTCTGGATCAAATACATTCTCTTCCCCAGAGAGAGAATGAAGCCCAGCAATACAAACTGGGTGAAGTATTCTGGGGATTTCCTAAATATTATGTTAGGCCTGAGATACAACATTTTAAATCAGCTCTTTAATCTTTTTGACAAAATGTACTTTAAAATAACCAATCTTGAAATGAAATTCTGACCCATGCTACAACATGGATGAACCTTGAAAACATTATGCTAAGTGAAAGAAGTCAGACATAAAAAGCCAAATATTGTAGGATTCCATTTATATGAGGTACCTAGACTAAGCAACTTCATAGAGACAGAAAGCAGAATTAGAGGTTATCAGGTGTTGAGGGGAATGGAGCATTACTGTTTAATGGGTACAGTTTCTGTTTAGGATGATGATAACATTCTGGAAATAGTGAGGATGGTTGAGGATGGTCCAACAACATTGTAAATGTACTTAATGTCATTGACCTGTATATTTAAAACTGGTTAAAATGGTAAATTTTATGTTATGTATATTTTACCAAAAAAAAATTTTTTTTAATCCTATAGCCTCCCCTCAAAAAATCAATTTTATACCCCACAGAGTCAGTACTTACCAGGGTATCATCATTCTGGTCTCCAAACATTTCTTTAAAAATCTTGCCAGGATCAGGAATTGGAGGGAATATAATGATCTTGAGCCTTTAAGAAAACAGGGACATTTCTGATCAAATCTTCCAGTCCATAGAAATGTTCCTCTTAAATACAGCCATATTAAAAGAGGGCTTAGACAAAAGACATGGTACACAAGTCATCTTTAGTGATAATGCAGTTGTGAAGAAATTTCTAAAGCAGGCTGAGAAATCAATGTCTCAAGAGTATCAAGTGCGGGTTTTCCAGCTTTATTGAGGTATACTTGACAAACAAAAATTGTATAAATCTGAGGTGTACAAAGTGAGTTTTATGTAGGTGTACATTGTGAAAAGATCATCACAATCAAGGTAATTAACATATCCATCACCTCACATAGTTATAATTGTGTGTGTGGGCCTGTGTGTGTGTGTGTGTTATACCCTATCATTTAAATAATAATGGTGTTTTACTTATCACAGATCACATGGGAGCCTGCTGTTTATAATTTTTTTTTAAAAAATCTGAGAACAGGGGACATTCCTCTTTAATTTTTCTTTTCTTTTTCTAATTCGTCTTCTATTTTAAATTTTTTTTTCAATTTTTCTAATTGAAGTATAGTTGATTTACAATGTTGTGTTAATTAGTTCTGTACAGCAAAGTGACTTAGTTATACATATAAACGTATATTCTTTTCCACTATGGTTTACCACAGGATACTGAATATAGTTCCCTATGCTATACAGTAGGACCTTATTATTTATCCATTCTATACATAATTGTTTGCATCTGCTAATTCCAAATTCCCAATCCGTCCCTTCCCCCACACCCCTCCCCCTTGCAACCATCAGTCTATTCTCTATGTCTGTGATTCTATTTCTGTTTCACAAATAAGCTCATTTGTGTCACAGTTTAGAGTCCACATATAAGTGATATCATATGACATTTGTCTTTCTCTTTCTGACTTACTTAGTATGATAATCTCCTACTGCATCAATGTTGCTGCAAATGGCATTATTTCATTGTTTAATAGCTGAGTAATATTCCACTGTATAAATATACTACATGTTCTTTATCCATTTCTCTGTCAATGGACATTTAGGTTGTCTCCATGTCTTGGCTATTGTAAAGAGTGCTGTTATGAACATAGCAGTGCATGTATTTTTTTGAATTACCGTTTTGTCTGAATTCTGTTTTTGCATCTGATAGTATTACATTGGCCCAAAAGTTCATTCAGGTTTCTCTGTAAGATGGTGTGGAAAAACCCAAACGACCTTTTTGGCCAATCCAACAGTACCCTCTGATGCACCTACCTCATCTCCTAGGTCTCTAAATATTGATGTGTCCTAGGGTTCAGTGTTTTGTCCTCTTTATCTCTCTCACTTTATGAGCACTCTCTTCTGGTCTTAGGGCTTTAAATCTGTTTATATGCTGAGGACTCCCAAATTTCTAACTCTGGCCCAAACCTCTTCTTTAAACTCCTGTATACTCATGTATACAGGTAATGATTCAGCATCTCTACCTGGATATTTAATAGGCATTCCAAACTTATCATGTTCAAAACTGAAGTCCTCACCTTTTCCCTAAAGTCAGATCTCCTCCCAATCTTCCCCATCTCAGTAAAAGGCTGCAATATTCACTCAGGTGCTGAAGCCAAAAATCTAAGAGTTATCCCTTGAATCCTCAATTACTCCTACAACCTCCAAAAACAAGCAGCCATCAGCAAGTGCTATTATTAATTTCATCTTCAAAATACATTCTGCTGCTGCTGCTAAGTCATTTCAGTTGTGTCCGACTCTGTGCGACCCCATAGACAGCAGCCCACCAGGCTCCCCCGTCCCTGGGATTCTCCAGGCAAGAACACTGGAGTGGGTTGCCATTTCCTTCTCCAATGCATGGAAGTGAAAAGTGAAAGTGAAGTTGCTCAGTCGTGTCCAACTTAGCGACCCCATGGACTGCAGCCTACCAGGCTCCTCCATCCATGGAGTTTTCCAGGCAAGAGTACTGGAGTGGGGTGCCATTGCTTTCTCCGCAAAATAATCCTGCATCAGAATATTTCTTACTACCTTCATTGCAAACCTCCTGGCCTACACTATTCTCATCTTTCCACCCAAACACTACAATGTTTCTCAACTGGTCTATCTGCTTTTTACTCTTGTCCAAGTCAAGTCTTCACTCAACAATACAACGATCCTTTATGACAGTCAATCCAATCACATCCCTCTCCTGCTTAAAACTCTCTAATATTTTCCCATCATGCTTAGGATAACATCTAAATTCCATGCCACAGCCTACATGATCTGGTCTTGCCAGCCTCTCCTGCCTCATATCCTCTTGTTCTCCCCCTTGTATGCTCTCCTCTAACAAGACACACTAAGCTCATTCCATCCTCAGGACCTTTGCACTTGCTGTTCTTTTGGCCTAGAATGTTCTTTCTTTGAATATCTGACTGGCTAACTCCTTTAAGTCTGTCTTCAAATGTCACTTTCTCAGAGAGGCCTTCCCTGGCATTCCATGTAAGAGTAGCCTCATATCACTTCCTAGCCTTTCTCCCCAGCCCAACTCTATAACTTTACTACTCACTATGTGAACCCATAGGTAGGGATTTTGTCCTGTTCAGCACCACAGCTCTAGCAATTAGAATAGTGCCTGGCACATAATGCCGACAAAGGTCCATCTAGTCAAAGCTATGGTTTTTCCAGTAGTCAAGTATGGACATGAGAGTTGGACTATAAAGAAAGCTGAGCACCAAAGAATTGATGCTTTTGAACTGTGCTGCTGGAGAAGACTCTTGAGAGTCCCTTGGACTGCAAGGAGATCCAACCAGTCAATCCTAAAGGAAATCAGTCCTGAATATTCATTGGAAGGACCGATGCTGAAGCTGAAACTCTAATAATTTGGCCACCTGATGTGAAGAACTAACTCATTGGAAAAGACCCTGATGCTGGGAAAGATTGAAGGCAGGAGGAGAAGGGGACAACAGAGGATGAGATGGTTGGATGGTATCACCGACTCAGTGGACATGAGTTTGAGCAAGCTCTGGGAGTTGGTGATGGACAGGGGAGCCTGGCATGCTGCAGTCCATAGTGTCGCAAAGAGTCAGACATGACTGAGCAACTGAAATGAACTGAGCTGGCACATAAATAGGCACTCAACACATGCATGTTTAAAGAATACTGAAATAATGATAAAATATTGATTCTAGAACCAGCTTAGTAAACTTATTCCAACTTTAGGTATTTTCCTGAAAGAGCAAACAATAGCACCAGACTAGTCCCTATGATGAAATCAAGAAAGTAAAAAATTCTCCAAGAATGAGTATCATGTCTTAGAACTTGAAGTACTTTATCCTATAGCATTAAGTAGCAACTCATTTTGCCTTCACATTAGACAAGTCATTTAATTGGTAATGATCTCCACTTCTAAAACTTATGAGCTAGCAACTAACGGTTGACAAATTAGGTGTTTTAGGGAGTTGAGTGAATGTAAGTCTTATCAACATTCTAAAACTGTACAAACAGAGCACTGCCTGAGCAGCACCTTGGAAGACTAACACTTTCCTCACTAGAAAATGGGCACAGTAATACTTGCCACACCATCCTACCAAAAGCCAGGTATAGCCAAAATGCTGCCAACACACTGGGCAGACATCAAACACACCCACAAAGAATAGTAGCCAGGCTAGCAGAAAGCCTGCCTGAGCAGCTGCCTTACCTTTTCAAATACAGCAGAAGGACAATGACTGCGGCTGCAACAATGACTGGAATGATGAGTAATGTGGTTATGTAAAATGTCTGATTGGCCTTCTGACCTGGAAATGGAAAGCAAACAGAAAGACATGAGAAATAAAACCCTTTGAGAAATAAACTAAGCAATCTTGTTATATTAGACTAACGAGATTAAGCTATTTCTGCCCTCTACACCAACATATTCCCCTAAATTCTTCAATTCTCTTGTCTTTTGTTATGTTACTAGTGGGGAGGGGGGAGTCCTACTCTAAAATTCCATGGATGAATAAGCACCTTACGGATTATCTGAAACCAGGATATCTTAATTGGTTTTAGACACTAGTAACAAAGAAGTTATATTTTTAAAATATGTCATCTCATTAACACCAATTATCTTGTTTTATTGGTTACTTAGCATTATTGTTGTCATTGTTTTAGTTGCTAAGTAGTGTCCAACTCTTCTGCGACCCCATGGACTGCAGCCCACCAGGCGCCTCTGTCCCAAGGAATTCTCCAGGCAAGAATACTGGACTGGGTTGCCATTTCTTCCTCCAGAGGATCTTCCCAATCCAGGGATCAAACTCACATCTCCTGCACTGGCAGGTGGATTCTTTACTGCTGAGCCACCAGGGAAGTTCCAGAGATAGATAATATTATTTCCCATTTATACAGATGAGAAGTATAAGGCTGAGAAAGGTTTAATGGCTTGTCCAGTAATGGAGTCAAGCCTAAAACCCAGCACTGTCCAATTCCAAATCCTTTCATTAACTGCCTTGCTACAATTAACACTTAGAATGGCATATGTCTATTTATATCCTCATCTTTTCCATGAGGGCATGAACATCTGGAAACCATCATCAGGGCCTAGCATTGTGTTAGGCAGCCTCTAAGACGACTCTAAATGATCCTTGCCTCCTGATATTCACACCCTTGTGTAATTCTCTCCCCTTTAGGGTGGGCTAGACTAAATGTGTCAGAGAAGGCAGTGGCAACCCACTCCAGTACTCTTGCCTGGAAAATCCCATGGATGGAGGAGCCTGGTAGGCTGCAGTCCATGGGGTCACTAAGAGTTGAACACAACTGAGTGACTTCACTTTCACTTTTCACTTTCATGCATTGGAGAAGGAAATGGCAACCCACTCCAGTGTTCTTGCCTGGAGAATCCCAGGGATGGGGGAGCTTGGTGGGCTGCCATCTATGGGGTTGCACAGAGTCAGACATGACTGAAATGACTTAGCAGCAGCAGCAGACTAAATGTGTGAACCACAACAGTGATGGAATGTCCCTTCTGAGACGAGGTTATAAAGGGCTGCGGTTCTCATATTGGGTGTTCTCTCATACGCTCTTTCTTTCTTGGACCACTCACTTGGGGAAGCCAGCTGCCATGTCATAAGGTAGCCCTGTGGGGAGGTTCAAGTGGTAAGGGACTGAGAGAGACCTCCGTATTAGTTTCCTAGAGCTGCTGTAAAGAATCGCCATACACTGGTTGACCCAAAACAATAGAAATATATTCTCTCATAGCTCTGGTGGCCAGAAGGCCAAAATCTTAGCTTCTGGTGGCTCTCAAGAATCCTTGGCATTCCTTGGCTTGTAGCTGCATCACTCCAATCTCTGCCTTCATCTTCACATGGCCTTCTCTGTTTCTGTGTATTCTCTCTTCTTCTGATAAGGATACTAGTCACTGGATTTAGGACCTGCTCTCAGCCCTTAAGGGCTTCCCTGGTGGCTCAGATAGTGAAGAATCTGCCTGCAAGGCAGGAGACCTGGGTTTGATCCCTGGGTCGGGAAGAGCCTCTGAAGAAGGGAATGGCAATTCACTCCAGTATTCTTGCCTGGAGAATTCCATGGACTGAGAAGCCTGGCAGGCTACAGTCCATGGGGTCACAAAGAGTCAGACACAACTGAACGACTAACACTTTCACTTTTCACTCTTCACTTAGCCCTTATGGCCTCCTCTTAACTTGATTACATCTGTAAAAATTCTATTTCCAAATAAGGTCATATTCATATGTACGAGGAATTGCAACTTGAACATATCATTTGGAGGCACAAAATGAAACCTTCTAAAGCCTCCATCCAGCAGCCAGTGTGAAAATGAGGATTTGCAATGACCATATAAGTGATCTTGAAAGTGGATTCTCCAGCACCAGCCAAGCCTTCAGATGGAACCACAGTCCCAGTCAACAGCTTGACTGGAACCTTATGAGAGAGAACTTGAGCCAGAGGTACCTAGCTAAGTTGTGCCCAGATTCCTGAGCCATGGAAATTGTGAGATAGTGAATATCTATTTTTTAAGACACTAATTTCTTATGCAATAATATAATGTAGCCTGGCATATAGCTTGTTCAATCTCTCAATTAATAGGGCTTGATTACTTCAATAGCCTGTTTCTCTTATTGTTAGGTAGCTGTTGCTGCTGCTGCTGCTGCTGCTAAGTCGCTTCAGTCGTATCCGACTCTGTGCGACCCCATAGACGGCAGCCCACCAGGCTCCCCCGTCCCTGGGATTCTCCAGGCAAGAACACTGGAGTGGGTTGCCATTTCCTTCTCCAACTCATGAAAAGTGAAAGTGAAGTCGCTCAGTCGTGTCCAACTCTTCGCGACCCCACGGACTGCAGCCTACCAGGCTCCTCTGTTTTTCCAGGCAAGAGTACTGGAGTGGGGTGCCATTGCCTTCTCCAAGGTAGCTGTTAGGAAGTTCTTAAGTTGGTCCTGTTTTGCCCCATAGAGCCACACACACACACAAAAGACAGCCTATTCTCTCTTCTACTTGACACTACCTCAAATATTAGAATTCAGCAAACATGACTCCCTAGGCTTACTTCATTAACTGTGCCTCCCCAAATTTTAACATTCTTCAACATCCTGATTATGCTTTCAGGGAAAAATTCCAGTCTCCTAATGTACCTCTTACAATGTGGTGCCCAGGATGGAGTACTGCACACTTCTGATGTGGCCAGGACATTGTGCCACACGCTGCAGCATTCCCTTATTCTGGATGCTGTACTATCACTGCTGCCTATGATTATATATGCCTTTGGGAGACATTTAAAGGGTCTGATATTGAGTCACTTTGAGCTTACCATCTAATAAAACCCTAGCCCCTACCCTACAATACATGTATCCATAAGGCACATGTCTTTCCAATCCTATACTTGATTCTAGCAATTAATAAGTGAAACTTTTTTTTTTCAAACCTGAAAGTGTGAAAGTCACTTAGTCATGTCCAATTCTTTGCGACCCCAAGGACTATACAGTCCATGGAATTCTGTAGGCCAGAATACTGGAGTGGGTAGCCTTTCCCTTTTCCAGGGGATCTTCCCAACCCAGGGATTGAACCCAGGTCTCCCACATTGCAGGCAGATTCTTTACCAGCTGAGCCACAAGGAAGGCCCAAGAATACTGGAGTGGGTAACCTATCCCTTTTCCAGTGGATCTTCCCGACCCAGGAATCGAATCAGGGTATCCTGCATTGTAGGTGGATTCTATACCAACTGAGCTATCAGGGAATCCCAGATACAGGTTTATTTCGATAAAAATGTCATCAAGGTCATTGTCATACTCTTGATTCTGTTACCAGCACATAAGGATAGTCCTCTAGTACTGCACAATCTGCAGATTTAATCATGCCTGCCTTCTAGTTTTTTTCAGGTTGTTTGCAAAGATGGAAACAGGACAGAAGAGAGAATAACATCATTTGGATGGCAAATTTTCAAAGAGCTGCATAATGTACATTAACTCTGAGCGATTTGATAATAATTAAACAGAAAGTATATGTCAATTGTGAGTGTTCTCTGGCTGATGTCAAGAATGAAGAACAGTCCTTTCCCATAATGTTTTCTGCCTCAATTTAGTTTCCATGCATCAATGGTTTAAATTTTAATGAAATCCCATTCTCTTACCTATACTCATCGCTTGACTCCAATTACTCCAGAGTTTGTCATCTTCATAGCATAACTTATTTGTTTTGACTCTTATTCTGACTGTGTTCAAAGTATCAGGAAGAACACCGGGAACCATGAAACAAATTGTACCCTTAGATACAAGATAAAAACACAAGGAATATTACCAGTTTATTCTCTTTCTCTGCTTCTGAATCCTAAATATAATTATCTGCCAAGTTCTGTATATGACAAAGACTAAGTATTGCAATGTAAATTATCTGACTTTAACTCCCGAAAAAGAAAATTGGCAATAATCCATAGAACAAAGTAGTTTGTTTTCCTTAAAGCAGTTCAAATTTAGGATATGCCTCATCATCAATTACCATTGAGTTTAAGTCCAAATAGCTCAAGTTGAATTTACTGACCTCTAGGTTTCCTTCAAATTCTGTATTCTGACATTTGGCCTCTTCAACCTCAAAAATATAAAAAATACATAAATTCAAAAGAAATTAAAGACTACATTTTATATCATTTAAGCATTTTAACAAGTTTTCTTTTATACCATTAACAGAAGACCAGGTATAGTGGGAAAAAGGGAGGTTTTTTAAAAAATAAATGGTGTTAGGATTGTCATACTGAGTGAAGTCAGTCAGACGGAGGAAGGAAATATAGGATAACCCTTTTGTGTGGAATCTAAAAAGAAATGAGGGGCTATATGTACACTTATAGCGGATTCACATTTTTGTATGGCAGAAACCAACACAACATTGTAAAGAAATAATCCTTCCTTTAAAAATAAAAATTAAAAAAAATAAATGATACAAATGAATTTATTTATGAAACAGAAACAAACTCACAGACTTAGAGGATGAACTTATGGTTAGCAGGGGGAAGGGTTGGGGGAAGGGATAGTTAGGACGTTTGGGATGTACAAGTATACAGTGTTATATTTAAAAAGGATAACCAACAAGGACCTACTGCACAGCACAGGGAACTGTGCTCAATGTTATGTGGCAGCCTGGATGGGAGGGGAGTCTGGGGGAGAATGGATACATGTATATGTATGGCTGAGTCACTCTGCTGTGCACCTAAAACTATCACAACATTGTTAATCGGCTATATCCCAATACAGGGCTTTTCAGGTGGCACTAATGGGATTAGAAGTCCGGATAATAAGTGCTCTTTGGGAAAGTAGTGACCAAAAGAGGTCACGATTGAGCTTATGGGGAGCTGGTTTTGTAAGTGACAAATCATTTGTGAAGAATCACTGAGCTGTCCATAATGACTTCTGCAATTTTTCTATAGTATACTACATAGCAATACATAGTTTAAAAATATGCTCCCTTGTTGAGAATATGTGCTCAGACACTCAGTCGTGTCCGACTCTTTGTGACCCCACGGGCTGTAGCCAACCAGGCTCGTCTGTCCATGGGATTCTCCAGAAAAGAATACTGGAGTGTGTTGTCATTTCTTTCTCCAGGGGATCTTCCTGACCCAGGGATTGAAACTGCGTCTCCTGCACTGGGAGGCAGATTCTTTACCACTAGCACTACTACCTGGGAAGCCCAATAATACATCAAAAAATGACTGAGTTAGGACTTGCCTGGTGGTTCAGTGGTAAAGAATCCACCTGTCATGCAGGAGACACAGGTTCGATCCCTGGTGCAAAAAGATCCCACATGCTGGGGTGCAACTAAGCCCGTGAGCCACAACTATTGGGCCTGTGCTCTAGAGCCTGGGGACTGCAACTACTGAGCCTATGTGCCACAGCTATTGAAACTCGTGTGCCCTAAAGCCCATGCTCTGCAACCAGAAAAGCCATAGTAATGAGAAGCCTGCACACCACAATAAAGAGTAGCCTCTGTTTGCTGCAACTAGAGGAAAGCCCATGCAGCAACAAAGACCCAGCACAGCCAAAAATAAAAAAGTTAAACAAAATTATTGTTTTTAAATGACTGAGTTAGATAAAACAAAGGAAAATGCAAATTTCTCCTCTACACAATTTAAGTCACTTGCTGTATGATGTAAAGAGAATAACCAGTTTCTAAAATGCAGATATTTCAAAATCAACACATGAAAGTCTCTTGCTTCATTTCAATAGTCTACTTTTGGCAACAGGTCCATGAAAAGACATTCAACATCACTAATATACACTATTATACACTAATATCACTAATATACACTAATCATTAGCAAAATATACATCAAAACCACAATCATCTTACACTGTCGATAACAGAAGGGCTGTCATCAAAAAGATAACAGATAACAAGTGCTGGAGAGAGTGTAGAGAAAAGGAAACCCTCATGCACTGTTGGTGGGAATATAAACCGTCGCAGTCACTTTGAAACAGTATGGAGGTTTCTCAAAAAATTAAAAATAGAACTATCATATGATTCAGCAACCCCAAGGAAATCCTGCCATTTGTGACAACATGGAAGAAACTTCAGGGCACTATGTTAAGTGAAAATAAGTTAGACAGAGAAAGACAAATACTATATGATCTCACTTGTATATGGAATTTAAATAAGTCAAATTTACTGAGGCGCAGTGCAGCATGGTAATTGCCAGAGGCTGGGGAGTGGGGAAAATGGAAAGATGTTGGTCAGGGGTACAAATTTTCAGTTATGAATTCTGAGGATTTAATGGGGCTTCTCTGATAGTTCAGTTGGTAAGGAATCTGCCTGCAATGCAGCAGATCCTGGTTCGATTCCTGGGTCAGGAAGATCTGCTGGGGAAGGAATAGGCTACCCACTCCAGTATACTTGGGCTTCCATTGTGGCTCAGCTGGTGAAGAACCCACCTGCAATGCAGGAGACCTGGGTTCAATCCCTGGGTTGGGAAGATCCCCTGGGAAAGGGAAAGGCTACCCTCTCCAGTATTCTGACCTGGAGAATTCCATGGACTGTATAGTCCACGGGGTTGCAAAGAGTTGGACACGAGTGAGCAACTTTCACATGATGATTACAGTTAATAATAATGTACTGTATACCTGAAATTTGCTGAGAGATCTTGTTTTCTCACCACAGAAAAAAGCTAAGTCTGTGAGGTTATGAATGTGTTAATTTGATTGTGATAATCATCTCACAATGTATATGATTATTATAACCTTGTATACCTTAAAATAATATTGTACAACCTAAATACATATAATTTTTACTTGCCAATCATACCTCAGTACAGATGGAAAAAACAGTCAACTTCTATCAGAGATGTTTAAACATGGGACAAAGACCAGAACACATGCTATGATTTGGGGCATTCAATGTCATTCACTGAATGGTTCCTACCAGAATTTGTGAAGAGTGAAAGGCCAACTGAATGATGATGAGCCATCCTGTCAATACTTCATATAAGGTCAGAGAAAAAGCTACTCGGGGGTTACTGTACCCCAGTGCTGGCCATATGGAGTCAGAGGCCTGTTGTGTAAATTGATGGTTCTGGGCTCTTGTTCAAATGTAAATCTCCTTGTGTAGTTTATCAGCTGCTCAGATACTTCCGTGAGAAAAGGGAAACAAGGACACAGATCACCAAGTGGATAGCTGGCGGGAATGGGCATGCCCAAAGATAAGTCACTCCATGCTTTATGATTCTGTCATAAGCGACCCCTGACCCAGAGCCATGGATGGCACCAGCTCATGCTCCAGCTTACTTCCCCCTCTTAACTAGAACACCAGGCCAAATAGCTCCTCAAAAAGTCTTGCAAGAAGAACCAAGAAAGGGTCTAACCAGTTGAGCTCAAAAGCAGTGTGCACACAAAAAGCTGATGACAATCTAGGGGATGGAGCAGCTGGTAAACATCTGCTAAGATACAGAACATTAAACTCAAGTGTATAAACAGAGTTAATTCCAAATTGACTACAGTTCTGGTTTTGATGGATAAATTCCACAGTATATGTGCTCTCTTCAGTTCAGAAGTTTTTTTTTTTTTAAAGGTAACAATCCAATAAGAATTTATTAAGTGACAACTGTACACATGGTCTTATACCCAGTGTTCTTGGTTAAAATGTAATACCTGGAGACCAACCTCTGAAGTCATACCTACTAGCTGTGTGGCCTGTAGCAAGTTACTCAACTTGCTCTTTGAGCCTTGTTTCTCACTAAAACGTAGGTTAAAAAGGAACCAATTTCATGGATTGCTATGAGCAACTCTATAAGAAGTACATAGAAGACTGTATTTGTAATACATCATGAGCAATAAGTGATGGCTATTACTAGCAAGAGGAAGTATTGAGGTGGTCCCCAGGGGGTTAAGAATAAAAGCTTTGGAGTTAGACTTTTGCTGAAATCTTGAATTCTAACCCTTACTAGAAATGTGACCTTAGGAATAATCTTTGAGACTGAAGTTTTCTCATCTGTAACAGGCCTAGATCCCTGGGGTTATCGTGAGGACTAAATGAGACAACTCAGATAAAGTACTTATTAAAATAGCTGCTGTTGCTGCTGCTGCTGCTGAGTCGCTTCAGTTGTGTCCGACTCTGTGCGACCCCATAGATGGCAGCCCACCAGGCTTCTCCATCCCTGGGATTCTCCAGGCAAGAATACTGGAGTGGGTTGCCATTTCCTTCTCCAATTGAAATAGCTAATACACAGCAATTGCTTAATACATATTAGCTGGTATTAGTAGCCAGAACAGTACAAAGTAAACACCACCTAACTCCTCCCCCTTACAGGAGCTTATATTTTTAGTCAAGATCATGGGTAACTAGCAGGACATCATTTAGTGCCAAGTGAGTAATGCAAGTGGCATGTGTCTCTGGATTTCAGACAGAAGAGAGCAGTCAAGGCTGGAATAGTCAAGCATATTTGGCTTTCTGATAACTCACTTAGTTGTAAATTCAAGCCTCACCCCCACCCCGCATGGAAGCCCTTTGCTTTTTCCTTTTGTGGCATTATTTGGAGACCCTGGTTTCTGGGATGAAAAATGATTTTTCTGCTTCAGCAAATGCTTTCATTTGCAAATGCTCAGAAGAACTCTGCTCAGCTGTGGACCTGGTTGCTCCCTCCAGAGTTACAGCCTGTCAACAGCGGCTTATTTTAGTAAATAAAATACTTTAGTTTTCGAAATTCCCATGACGAGCTAAAACAAGTGAACCAAGGGATCTTCCCACATGTGAGATGCAGGACTCCTGTAAAAGCCCATGGTTTCTAACCTCTCAAACTCAAATGGACACAGGGCCCAGGCAGGTAACACAAGTGAGTGGCACAGTTCCTGTGGTCCTAAGGCGCCACCTTATGGCAACTATACCCTCAGGTACCACAGTTTTAAATCTGGGCAGAAAATTCAAATGTAATATACAAGCAAACAAAACCCCACTTTGTTTTGTGGTCCAAACAAAAATGTTTGAGGTCTGAGTTTGAGATCTCCGTTCTAAAGCATAACAATGCAACTGAGCCCTGAGGTTATGCCACACCCTGTTAGGCCCAGTGCTCCAATGCATGCGTATATGCTCAGTCGCTCAGTGGAGTCCAGCTCCTTGCGACCCCATGGACTGTAGCCCGCCAGGCTCCTCTGTCCATGGAATTCCCCAGGCAAGATTGCTGGAGTCGGTTGCCATTTCCTACTCCACAGGGACCTCTAATCTGCTTGCTTTATATTAGATTCTAAATAGCATAAATGTACATTATCCAAAAAATACTAACTACTCAGTATTGACTACTCTAGTTGATACAAACTCCAAAAAAACTGAACGGCCATACCGGAGCCTCTAAGTAGCTACATAATCTGATCTCGGCTCTAGGCTCAGACACCTCTTCCTACTATGTTTTGGTCATGCCAGTCTCCTGTTTCTCACACATGCCAAGCTCATTCCTGCCTAAGTCTTTGACCACGCTGTCCCCTCCACCTCCAGATCATCAAATGGCTAGCTCCTGCTCATTGTTCTGGTCTCATCTCAAATCTCATCACTGTGGATACCTACCCTACCTAATATTCCCTCAGGCCTTGCCATCACCCCACTTAAATTTCTGCATAGCATTCATTCTCTAAAATTAGTTTGCTCATTTATGTACTTATTTTCTAGTAGGTAAGCTTCATGGGCAAATTTTTTTTTTTTTATCAGGTGTCACATGCACGTAAAATAGTGCCTGGTAGTACATGACAGACATGTAATACAAAGACTTTTCAGCAAATAAATTAATGAATGCCTGAACTCTTGTAGGCAATACTATCATAAACCGTCAAACCTTCCACCACACGCTGTTTCAGAGAAACCATTATCATCAGGTGACAAATCTATAAGCTACTTTTCATTGATATTTCAATTTATTACACTGTAAGAAATGCAAGAAAAATTTCTAAATAACAACTATCTAAAAAAAAAACTTACATAGAAAATATCATGTGTCTCAGCGTGGCTGTTATTGACTTCTACTTCATAAGACAAGCATTTGCTTTGAAAATTCTGTGGATTTGTCCACTGCACATATAAGTCACCATTTTGGAAGGAGAGATTTTTAATATGTGGAGGATCAGGTTTCACTGAAAGACAGAAACAGAAGAATACAAATTAATTTGCAGAGTTAATTTTGATGAGATACACATATGGGCTTTCCGAATAGCTCAGCTGGTCAAGAATTTGCCTGCAATGCAGGACAGCCCGGTTTGATTTCTGGGTCAGGACATTCCCCTGGAGAAGGGATAGGCTACCCACTCCAGTATTCTTAGGCTTCCCTGTGGCACAGATAGTAAAGAATCCACCTGCAATGTGGGTGACCTGGGTTTGATCTCTGGGTTGGGAAAATCCTCATTCTTGCCTGGGGAATCCCTATGGACAGAGGAGCCTGGCAGACTACAGTCCATGGGGTCGCACAGAACTGGACAGGACTGAGCGACTAAACACGGCACAGCACTTATACGTAGAGACAATGAAGGTCACAAAGGTAAATCAAAATAGGTCTGATGCTTTTAATGGCCTTACATGATCAGACATATAGTTCTAGAATTTCTGATTAATCACAGTTAATGTAGGAAGCTTATTTTTTTTCTTTGTTTCTTTTTCTTGTTTTTGGCCACACCACACAGTATGCAGGATCTTATTTCCCCGATCAGGATTGAACCTGGGTCCTCTGCAATGGAAGCTCAGAGTCCCAATCACTGGACCAGAAGGAAAGTCCCTTGTAGGAAGCTTAAACTGCCTAGTAAAATAGATCTAAGGAACATCTTCGGGCTGGCAGATGATGCAGATTCTGACCTGCATCTGGTTAGGGCATGGCTGGGGTATAATCTAGACATCTAGCTACAACAAGGGGGTGGGGTAAAGAAGTGCTTGGGTCCAGACGTGACTCTTCCTGATGGTACTGAGGGGCATCAGGTACAAGGGGTTCCCCCAGCCAGCACTCATTTATGCCAATCAAAGACCACAATGAAAACATCAGCATAGTTTTGTCATAGATTACAACAGGAATGAAGGGCTTCTCATGTGGTGCAGTGGTAAAGAACCCACCTGCCAATGCAGGAGATGTAGGAGATGTGAGTTCAATCCCTGGGCTGGGAAGATCCCCTGGAGGAGGGCATGACAACCCACTCTAGAAAATCCCATGGACAGAGGAGCTTGGCAGGCTATAGTCCATAGGGTCACAAAGAGTCGGATATGACTGAGTGACTAAACAACAGGGATGAACTTTGAGGACATGATACTAATGAAATAAGTCCATTACAAAAGGACCAATACTGTATGATTCCACTTATAAGAGGTATCTAAAGGAGTCAAAGTCATAGAAACAGAAAGTAGGAAGGTGGTTACCAGGGGCCGGGGGAGGGGGAAGGGGTAGGGGAGGGAGAATTAGTATTTCATGGGCATGAAGTTTCAGTTTTACAAAATAAGAGAGTTCTAGAGATCTACTGCACAACACTGTGAATATATTTAACACTACTGAACTGTACACTTGAAAATGGTTAAGATGGCATATTTAATGTTATATAATCATAACCATGATTTAAAAGAAAGTAAAAAGAGAAATTAGCCTGGTCAATTTAGTTTTTCAGGAGTCAATTATGCTTAAGACCAAGCAACAAAAGAGAGTGGACAATTAACAGAAAACAACTTCACAGCATCCTCTTCTGGCTAACAAGAATCTCCCACTCATCTCTTACAGCACCATTCATCTCTAGGTAGAAGAGCAGCAAAATGAGCTTTAAAAGGTCCATCAAGGACAAGCTTCCAAGCAAGGGGGAGGAGAGAGAAGGGCTTTGCTTCAAATGATCCCATTTGGCAAGTTGCCCTCAACCTCACTCCCTGGCTTACAAACTAAGCTGCCTTGGGTGCACTATTAGAATTTACTTCCACGACTGTCTGAAAGGGCAGTAAATAGTGTTCTGCTCACAGACTTGGGAACCTTTGTCAATTCATGATTATTTACTTGTAAATTTTCTGTGTACCACTTTAGCTAGAATCAGAGCTCCCTGTTGTGATACTACAGCAAATAAGTAAATATAATGTGGCATATATGCACAATAAATATGAGAATTTACAAGCTTGCTACTTTAACAAGGAACAAAGAAAAATATACATAAATATAGTCCCTTTTTTCTGGGAAGATCTTCAAACCAAAATCATCATTTTTTTTAATCATTCGTATTGATGACATAACACTTTCATTCACACTGTCATGGAGTACTTCTAAAACTTACCATGAGAAGTTAAAGGCACTATATTGAAGGATGGTCTGATTTTTCCTGCATTGTCCTTAACCATTACTTGGACGCTGTGCTGTTCAAAACTGGAATCCTTCACCTTAGTCAGATTAAAGGAACAAGCAATGTGTTGGCCTTCTCTGTAGATGTTTTCACACTGAAGAATTTTTCCCAAGCTGTTGTGCCTACAAGATAAAATGAGATAACCTTCTGCATTATTTTTTAACCACATATGCAAGAAACAAATACAGATGTCTATTTGTTTTTAAATGATTAAAGATATCCATGAAAAGCCATATTTGCAATTTGGCAGGGTAGCTTTTTTTTAAAGCCCTATTTTATAACATGGCTCCATTTCACACTTGAGGAAGAAATGAATATTCCTTTTTCATGAATATGGTATTTTCAATAGCTATGGAAACCATAGGAGTCTTGACTCTTTTTCCTCTTCTGTATGGGAAACAGTACGAGGCCAGGATGAGAAATTTTATGTTTCCTGAAAATGCCTTATCTGCTCAATTCCAAGTCTCCCTAGTCCCTCTGTCTGCTCCTTCCTTGTTCTCTTGGCTTGTTCCTTTCCTTTCTTCTATTCTCATAGAATTCACACACAGTCTTCAGCCCTCTGTGTATTCCTCTCTATTTCTTACTCCCTCATCCACTCGCCCATTTATCACTTCCACTCCTCAACTAGAATTTCTGCACTGAGGATTCCTAATCCTGATCTACTGCCTTGGAGCCAGTCCCAGATTTCTAACTGCTCCACTTTAGAGTTCCACTCTTGCCTCAAATTCAACAGCCAAGACAGATGCCCCCTCTTCTTGGACAAACTGCCTTTTTTTCTAACCATCCCAATTGCCATCAGCCAGAGCTCATTTTCTCTGGGCTCCTTGATTAGATTAGAGCCTCTGAAATCACCCCTCCCCTCTTTTTTATATCTTATCACCAAATTCGGTTACTTCTTTCTTTGCAAACCCTCTGGGATTCTCTATGATATTCCTCTCACCCTTTTTCATGCCCTAATCACTTGAGGCTTCATGTCTTCTCCAGATTGACCTCTCTGACATTATTGGTGTCCTTTAAACACAATCTTTACCTATCAGGGGGCAGACAGAATGAAAACCACAATCACAGAAAACTAACCAAACTGATCACATGGATCACAGCCTTGTCTAACTCAATGAAACTATGAGCCATGCCGTGTAGGGCCACGCAAGATAGACAGATCATGGTGGAGAGTTCTGACAAAACGTGGTCCACTGGAGAAGGGAATGGCGAACCACTTCAGTATTCCTGCCTTGAGAACTCATGAACAGTATGAAAAGGCAAAAAGATATGATACTGAAAGATGAATTTCCCAGGTCAGTAGATGTCCAATATGGCGAAGAGTGGAGAAATAGCTTCAGAAAGAATGAAGAGATGGAGCCAAAGTGAAAACAAAGCCCAGTTGTGGATGTGACAGGTGAAGGAAGTAAAGTCCAATGCTGTAAAGAACAACACTGCATAGGAACCTGGAATGTTAGATCCATGAATCAAGGTAAATTGGAAGTGGTCAAACAACAAGAGTGAACATCGACATACTAGGAGTCAGTGAACTAAAACGGACCCAAATAGGCAAATTTAATTCAAATGACTATTATATCTACTATTGTGGGCAAGAATCCCTTAGAAGAAATGGAGTAGCCCTCATAGTCAACAAAAGATTCCAAAATGCAGTACTTGGATGCAATCCCAAAACAGCAAAATGATTTTTGTTCATTTCCAAGGCAAACCACTCAATATCACAGTAATCCAAGTCTATACCCCAACCACTAATGACAAAGAAGCTGATGTTGAATGGTTCTATGATGACCTACAAGACCTTCTAGAACTAACACCCAAAAAAGATGTCCTTTTCATCATAGTGGACTGGAATGCAAAAGTAGGAAGACAAGAGATAACTGGAGTAACAGGCAAGTTTGGCCTTGGACTACAAAATGAAGCAAAGCAAAGGTTAACAGAGTTTTGCCAACAGAATCCACTTGTCATAGCAAACACTGTCTTCCAACAACACAAGAGACGACTCTTCATATGGACATCACCTTATGGTCCCTACCAAAATCAGATTGATTATATTCTTTGCAGCCAAAGATGGAGAAGCTCTATACAGTCAGTAAAAACAAGACCGGGAGCTGACTGTGGCTCAGATCATGAACTCCTTATTGCAAAATTAATACTTAAATTGAAGAAAGTAGGGAAAAACCACTAGACCATTCAGGTATGAGCTAAATCAAATTGCTTATGATTATACAGCAGAAGTGACAAATAGATTCAAGGGATTAGATCTGATAGACAGAGTGCCGGAAGAACTATGGACAGAGGTTCATGACATTGTACAGGAGGCAGTGATCAAGACCATCCCGAGAAAAAGAAAGGCAAATGGTTGTCTGAGGAGGCCATACAAATAGCTGAGAAAAGAAGAGAAGCTAAAGGCAAAGGAGAAGAGGAAAGATATACCCATTTGAATGCAGAGTTCCAAAGAATAGCAAGGAGAGATAAGTGATCAATGCAAAGAAATAGAGGAAAACAACAGAATGGGGAAAACTAGAGATCTCTTCAAGAAAATGAGAGATACCAAGGGAACATTTCATGCAAAGATGGACATAATAAAGGACAAAAATGATATGGACCTAACAGAAGCAGAAGATATTAAGAAGAGGTGGCAAGAATACACAGAAGAACTATACAAAAATGATCTTCATGACCCAGATAACCACAATGGTGTGATCACTCACCTAGAGCCAGACATCCTGGAATGTGAAGTCAAGTGGGCCTTACTAAGCACCACTATGAACAAAGCTAGTGGAGGTGATGGAATTCCAGTTGAGTTATTTCAAATCCTAAAAGATGATGCTGTAAAAGTGCTACACTCTATATGCCAGCAAATTTGGAACACTCAGCCACAGGACTGGGAAAAGTCAGTGTTCATTCCAATTCCAAAGAAAGGCAATGCCAAAGAATGCTCAACTACTGCACAATTGCACTCATTTCACACGCTAGCAAAGTAATGCTCAAAATTATTCAAGCCAGGCTTCAACAGAACATGAATCAAGAACTTCCAGATGTTCAAGCTGGATTTAGAAAAGGCAGAGGAACCAGAAATCAAATTGCAAACATCCCTTGGATCACTGAAAAAGCAACAGACTTCCAGAAAAATCTACTTCTGCTTTATTGACTATGCCAAAGCCTTTGACTGTGTGGATCTAAACAAACCCTGGAAAATTCTTAAAGAGATGGGAATACCAGACCACCTGACTTGCCTCCTGAGAAATCTGTATGCAGGTCAAGAAGCAACAGTTAGAACTAGACATGGAACAATGGACTGGTTCCAAATTGGAAAAGAAACACCTCAAGGCTGTATATTGTCAGCCTGCTTATTTAACTGCTTTTTATTTATTTATTTTCCTGCTTATTTAACTTATATGCAGAGTACATCATGTGAAATGGTGGGCTAGATGAAGCATAAGCTGGAGTCAAGATTGCTGGGAGAAATATCAACCTCAGCTATGCAAATGACACCATCCTTATGGCAGAAAGTGAAGAGGAGCTAAAGAGCCTCTTTCAGTTCAGTCGCTCAGTCATGTCCGACTCTTTGCGACCCCATGAATCTCAGCACGCCAGGCCTCCCTGTCCATCACCAGCTCCTGGAGTTCACTCAGACTCACGTCCATCGAGTCAGTGATGCCATCCAGCCATCTCATCCTCTGTCGTCCCTTCTCCTCCTGCCCCCAATCCCTCCCAGCATCAGAGTCTTTTCCAATGAGTCAACCCTTCGCATGAGGTGGCCAAAGTACTGGAGTTTCAGCTTTAGCATCATTCCTTCCAAAGAAATGCCAGGGCTGATCTCCTTCAGAACGGACTGGTTGGATCTCCTTGCAGTCCAAGGGACTCTCAAGAGTCTTCTCCAACACCACAGTTCAAAAGCATCAATTCTTCGGCACTCAGCTTTCTTCACAGTCCAACTCTCACATCCATACATGACCACAGGAAAGACCATAGCCTTGACTAGATGGACCTTTGTTGGCAAAGTAATGTCTCTGCTTTTGAATATGCTATCTAGGTTGGTCATAACTTTCCTTCCAAGGAGTAAGCGTCTTTTAGTTTCATGGCTTCAGTCACCATCTGCAGTGATTTTGGAGCCCAAAAATATAAAGTCTGACACTGTTTCCACTGTTTCCCCATCTATTTCCCATGAAGTGATGGGACCAGATGCCATGATCTTCGTTTTCTGAATGTTGAGCTTTAAGCCAACTTTTTCACTCTCCACTTTCACTTTCATCAAGAGGCTTTTGAGTTCCTCTTCACTTTCTGCCCTAAGGGTGATGTCATCTGCATATCTGAGGTTATTGATATTTCTCCTGGCAATCTTGATTCCAGCTTGTGTTTCTTCCAGTCCAGCGTTTCTCATGATGTACTCTGCATATAAGTTAAATAAGCAGGGTGACAATATACAGCCTTG
Source organism: Bubalus kerabau (assembly GCF_029407905.1). Lineage (NCBI taxonomy): Eukaryota > Metazoa > Chordata > Mammalia > Artiodactyla > Bovidae > Bubalus > Bubalus kerabau. Next base: position 4,879,309 of record NC_073647.1, on the reverse strand, counting down.
ACGTACTCCTTTTCCTATTTGGAACCAGTCTGTTGTTCCATGTCCAGTTCTAACTGTTGCTTCCTGACCTGCATACAGATTTCTCAAGAGGCAGGTCAGGTGGTCTGGTATTCCCATCTCTTGAAGAATTTTCCACAGTTCATTGTGATCCATGAAAGTGAAAGAGGAGACTGAGAAAGCTAGCTTAAAACTCCACATTCAAAAAACAAAGATCATGGCATCTGGTCCCATCACTTTATGGCAAATAGATGGGGAAACAGTAGAAACAGTGAGAGACTTCTTGGGCTCCACAATCACTGCAGATGGTGACTGCAGCCATGCAATTAAAATATGCTGCTCCTTGGAAGAAAAGCTATGACCAACCTATACAGCATATATGCTGTATAGCATATATACCAACCTATACAGCATATTCAAAAGCAGAGACATTACTTTGCCAACAAAGGTCCATCTAGTTAAAGCTATGGTTTTTCCAGTAGTCATGTATGGATGTGAGAGTTGGACCCTAAGGAAAGCTGAGCACCAAAGAATTGAAGCTTCTGAACTGTGGTGTTGGAGAAGACTCTTGAGAGTCCATTGGACTGCAAGGAGATCAAACCAGTCTATCCTAAAGGAAATCAATCATGAATATTCATTGGAAGGACTGATGCTGATGCTGAAGCTGAAGCTCCAATACTTTGGCCACCTGAAGCGAAGAACTGATTCATTGGAAAAGACCCTGATGCTGGGAAAGATTGAAGGCAGGAGGAAAAGAGGATGATAGAGGATGAGATGGTTGGATGGCATCACTGACCTGATGGACATGAGTTCAAGAAACTCTGGGAGATGGTGAAGGACAGGGAAGCCTGACGTGCTAGATTCCATGCAGTTGCATAGAGCTGGACACAACTGAGTGGCTGACCTGAACTGAACCACTGCCAGATCAATGTTCCATAGCATGAGGTCTTTCTAAGTGTCTTAGTCTACTATGTGGCTCTAAATGCTGATATCTTCTTTCTTATTTCCAAAAACCTCTATGTAGACCTTTCCCCAGTGATCATCCAGCACAGTACAGGCAGACAGAATGTGCTCATTACACTTTTTGTCAAAGTTATCAAAGGATTCTCTTTTATAGTAACTAGAAGAATACACAGAATCAAGCCTTACATCATTAGTCACAAGGGAGATGTGCAAACATTCTGCAGAAAAGGAAGACAATTTAGAAAATGAACTAAGAGGAAAGAGTTCCAAACCCTTGATTTGTTTACTTTAGAATCATCTGTGATCATCTGAAAAATGCAAGTCCCTCAACCCCTCTCCCAGAGAATCCTACTTAGAAGGTTTTGCCCAGGGACTAAGATAAGCATTTTGACAGCAATTCTCCAGGGGACTGTGCTACAAATCCAGTCTTATAAAAAGCAGATCTTTCCCATAAATACAGTCAATTGATCTTTGACAAAGGAGAAAAGGCAATACAAGGGAGCACAAATAGTCTCTTCAACAAATGGTGCTGGAACAACTGGATATCCACATGTTAAAAAAAAAAAAAAGAATCTAGTCACAGACCTTATATTCTTCACAAAGCTAAACTCACAATGGATCACAGACATAAATGTAAAGTGCAAAACTATAAACCTCCTAGGAGATAACATAGGAGAAAACCTAGACAATCTTGGGTATGGTGATGACTTTTTAGATACAATGTCCAAGGCATGATCTTTAAAAGAAATAATTGATAAGCTGAATTTCATTAAAATTAAAAACTTCTGCAAAAGATAATATCAAGAGAATAAGAAAAGAAGCCAAACACTGGAGGGGCAGGAGAGAAAATGTATGCAAAAGACACATGTGATAAAGGGCTGTTAGCCAAAATATACAAAGAACTCATAAAACTGAACAATAAAGCAAAATACTCAACTAAAAAATGAGCCAAAGATCTTCACAGACATATAGATGACAAATAAGCACATATCATCAGAGAAATGCAAATGAAAGCAACAAGATACCCTTACACACCGGTCAGAATGCCCATAATCCAGACATGGGCAATATCAAATGCTGATGAGGATGTGGAGCAACAGGAACTCTTGCTCATTGCTGGTGGAAATACAGAATGGTACAGGCACTTTGGAAGACAGTTTCTTATAAAACCAAACATGTTCCTACCATATGATTAGTAATTGCGCTCTCTGGTATTTACCAAAAGAAATTGAGACCTTATATCTACACAAAAACCAACATACAAAAGTTTAAAGCAGCTTTATTCATCATTGCCAGAGCTTGGAAGCAATCAAGATGTCCTTTAGTCACTAAATGGATACATAAACTGTAATACATCCAGACAGTGGAGTATTATTCAGCACCAAAAAGAAATGAACTATCAAGCCATGAAAAGACATGGAGGAATGTTACATGTGTATTATTAAGTGATAGACGTCCATCTGAAAATGCTACATACTGTCTGATTCCAACCAGATGAAATCCTGGAAAAGACAAAACTAGGAGAATAAACAAATAAATGGTTGCCAAGGGTTGGGGTAGGGGAGAGATGAATTAGTGGAACGCAGAGGATTTTTAGGCAATGAAAGTACTCTGTATGGTAATTATAACAATGGATATATGTCATACATTTGTCCAAACCCATAAAATGTAGAAGGCCAAGAGTGTACCCTAATATAGACTATATAGAATTCTGGTGGTGGTGATGTATATCAATGTAGCTTCATCAATTGTAACAAATGTACTATTGGTGAGGGATGTTGATAATGGGGGAAAGCTATTAATTGTAGGGGCAGTGGGTATATGGAAAATCTCTGTACCTTCCTCTCAATTTTGTTGTAAACCTAGAACTGCTATAAATAATGTCTTTTTAAAAAAACGAAAACAAAAAAAATTTTTTTTTAATTCAGGTCTAATGTATTTACTTCTTCAAAGGCTGTTCAAAGAAATGCTTCAATATAGAAAGTGACCTTGTCCTTTAAGAGATAGTATATAAATTTTTTCTCCTAGTTGTTGGCCCCTGTGGTTCATGAATGAAAACAGTTTTTTAAAAACTAAGTTACAGCCATGACTAGTTTTTAGATCAGACAGGCCTGAAATGTTTTGCACCCACACAGAAATAGAAACTGAAGAAACTTACAACATTATTGTTACATAACTAAAGAGAACTATGTAGAAAGTTAATATTTTTCAATAATGAAAGGAACTCTTCTAATGAGTAACCTTTGAGATTCCTTTTTCATTGTACCCTGAGTATTTCACATATTCTCATGGAATCCAGATAAGAAATGTAAAAAAAACTTTTGTTGTACTTCAGAAAAAAATAACAAAAGGGAAAATACTGATTTTGAAGAGAAAATTTTTGAAATCTTGTGAAAGATTAGATGATAACCTAAGATAGGAGGCATTTGAGTGCTTCCTGTTAAAAACCACACACTGAAATCCACACAATCACTCTGCTGACAGAAGGAGGAAATGGACAAATTAAAGACTATTTCCTGCACTGTAAAGATGATTAGTTTGTTAAGAAATTCCCTAAAATTCATTGGCTTGACTAGTCTGTAGCTATTAAGGTCAGGCTCCCTTTAATGCCAGACTATCCCTGAAGGACTGGAAGTCATCGCCCTGGGACTTCAAAATGACTCCATGTTTTTCTGACTGGAGATTAGGGAAACAGTCTCTGGCAGTTTGTTTGAGGTGATTTTAAACTGGTACTTAAACCAATTCTGACTGTTTGATAATGAATGAGCCACGTGTCTTTCTTCTGTGCTTTAGATTGGAAAGGATCTCTCCAGGGGAGAGTGGGGAGGAAGAGGTGTGGGCTAGGTGCCAATTCTGTGAGGTGGTGGAAGAGGTCAGCTCTGTGTACTGGCTGCATCCTCAAGGGAGTGGGGATGAATAATAAAAAAAACATATAGCTAGCATGTATTGCATGCTATATGGGCTTCCCTGGTGGCTCAGACGGTAAAGCATCTGCCTGCAGTGCGGGAGACCCGGGTTCGATCCCTGGGTTGGGAAGATCCACTGGAGAAGGAAATGGCAACCCTCTCCAGTACTCTTGCCTGGAAAATTCCATGGACTGAGGAGCCTGGTGGGCTACAGTCCATGGGGTCACAAAGAGTCAGACACGACTGAGCGACTTCACTTTCACTTTCACTTTCATTGCATGCTTACTCTACAGATGTTAGCAATTAGGGCAACTCAAAACACTCTTCATATAACAGCCCTCAAAACATCCTTAAGAGGCAGCACTACTGTTACTACTCCCATTTTACAGATTACAAAACTGAGGCTGAGAGAGAAGTGACTTGCCCCAAATCACACTGCTAGTAAGAGAGTCAGGATCTGAACCCAAGCAGTATGGCTCCAGAAAAGAGAATAAGGTGGTAAGGGCAAAAGATACAGAATTTATACAAGCCTGTCCAATAAAATTTTCTATGATTATGGAAATTTGTGCTGTCTGGTACAGGAGCCACTAGCCATATGTGAAACTGGCTAGTAAAACTGAGCAACTTAAGTTTTAATTTGATTTAATTTTAATTAATTTAAATTAAAATGTAAACACAGTCATGTGTGACTAGTGGCTGTTGTATTGGACAGTACAGGTCTATGTTATAGGAAGAGTCCACGCTGATGACTGACTCTGGGAATGTGTATGACAAGAAGTGGTGTCCCTGCTGCATTCCCCCCACCTCTGGGTGCCAGCGAACCCCCACTATCTTGGGATGGATGCCATCCCATGGTTGTAGCTTATCCCTGCACCACAGTATGAACTAAGGGCTGAAAGCCAGCCAACCAGCCCAAGCACTGTCTGTGGTCAGCTTTGGTAAGATGCTGCATCAGCCCTGAAGTTGAACACTTCAGTCCAGAGGAAGAAGAATGCCTTCTTATTTGGTTGGGCCAGTTTTTGATAATTTATTCATCCAGAGGGGATGCTAGTTTTGTAATCTGCACTAAGATTCATTTTGTGCTGGTATATGCCCCAAGGTGGGGCTTTCCAGGTGGCTCAATGGTAAAGAATCCATCTGCCAATGGAGGAAATGCAGGTTTGATCCTTGGGTCGGGAAGATCCCCTGGAGGAGGAAATGGCAACCTACTCCAGTATTCTTGCCTAGAAAATTCCATGTACAGAGGAGCCTGGCAGGCTACAGTTGGTGGGGCCACAGGGAGTCAAACACAACTGAGTGACTGAGCACGACACACTACTATATATAAAACAGATAAGTAATGAGGACTCGCAGGAGATGTGGATTTGATTTCTGGGTCTGGAAGTTCTCCTGGAGGAGGAAATGGCAACCCACTCCAGTATTCTTGCCTGAGAGAACCCCATGGGCAGAGAAGCCTGGTGGGCTACAGTCCATGGGGTTGCAAAAGAGTCAGACACAACTGAGCCACTAAATAACAACACATGTTCCAAGGCACTTCCCTAAATTTGTCTAATAAGAACTCCAAGGGCTAGGCTATCATCTCTCTCAGAGCTACCCTAATTCTATATTTGGGTTACTTGCCAGCACAGTCTGCTGTGGACTGAGATAAAGTTTTAAGACTTCTTCCCTTCCTTTCCCTGTCCCTGCTAAAGATAGATTCTTTGAAGGTTTTCCCTGTGATTTTACCAATAACAACTCTAGGAAAAGCAAGGGGAATTAATAGCATAATAAACACAGGGATCCTAAGCCTATAGTAACGGCTCTTTCCAGACTTCACCAAAACATTACCAGGGCCAGGCTGCTTCTTTTAAGGCTTAGTTCTTGGGAAGGCAGATCTACTCCATCCTTCTCTCTTTTTGTTCCTGAATTATAATGTTCCTGAGTTGCTTATCCTTGCCCCCTAAGTCCTCACCCCAATCCTGAATGTTGTCTAACTTTGGATACTACCAAACGTTCAAAAACCTATTCACAGAGCACCTCCTGTGTGTCAGGCATGGGGTGTGGGGGAATAAGACACAGCCCCTGCTCTCAAGGGAGACGGTAGCCTGGAGAGGATGACCACTAAGTAAACAGGAAATGACATTGCAATGTGCTGAGTATTATGACACAGGAAAGTACATGGTACTGTGGTACATGACAACCGGGCACGTACCTAGGCTAGAGAGGTCAAGGAAGGCTTTTTGGAAGGGAAGAGGTGCCTGAGCTGAGATAAGGACAAGTTAGAAGCGTCCAGGTGAACAGGCAAGGCCTGGGCCACAAGGGCATGCAGAGTGATTCCACTATTCTGCCTGAATGTTGGGTCTGTATGCCACTCTTCTGTGTGAGTGTCTGAAGAGTGAGTTTGAGGAACTGAAAGAAGTTCAGTGTGGGTTGGGTGGTGGGTGCAGGATGACACTGAGGCGACAGAGCCAGTTAGGAGAGCGAGCATAAAAGGCTTTGTTGCTCCTGCTGATGAGTTTGGACTTTAGACTGTAGGCGCCAGGAACCACTGAAGGGCTTAAAGTAAAGGAGAAGCAACAGGTACCACCAGCAGGCAAGTGAAACTGCAGACCTCACATGAGAATGATCTGTACTGGGGAGTCAGGGGGACTCCAGACTGAACCATGTGAATTCAATGCTGTCTGCCTTCGCCTGCAGTGCCCCTCAACTTGCCTGGGAGCACCTCTGGGGACAGGGGAAGAGAGAGAATGCCAACCCCCAGGCCACCTGGGAGGTTTCTGTTCAAAAATTCATGTGATTTTTTGGTGTCCTATTCCATGATATAGCCACGAGGGTTGTCACGTACCAAAAATATTCATACTTTTCATCCAGTCATTGGGCAAAATGGACATTCCAGGATAAAGGCCCTGTTCATCCTATAACTTCAGAAGTTCTGGATGTGGCCCTCCATACCTCACTCTCTCAGAAAGTCTGAATGAATGACAGATGGGGGGACAAGGCCAGGTGTAGGGCACTCTGCCAACATCAGACCTCCTGCTTCCCTACCTGGAATCACATAAACGAAATACTCCCAGTCCTGAGACCATTCTGCCTCAGCGCCAGCCTCAGAGACACTTCCCCATCTGGGCAGTCCACCCCTTCAGCAATGCCTCTCACCTCGCTCCACCACCATGCCAAGCTCCACCCTCACTTCTCACAGAGCCTGTCTGCACTTCTGCAAGCCTCCATCATGCACTCTTCTTTCTATATAAACTACTGTGCCCAGTGCTGTCACCTCTACAATGATGCTTCAGGAGTAAAGAGACGGGTTTCTTATCTCTGCTCACCATTCAGAGCTTTACCCACTATGTATGCTCAGGTTTTACTAAATTCAGTTGATGAACCTGGTTCCTTCTTCCCTGTTCTGTTGTTAATAATCAATTCTAGGCTCCAAAGGAAAGGAAATAATGAAAGATTAATTTAGAAATTTAACAAATTTTGTAGATACAGTCACACATAGGAAATAAAAGTTATTCTCTGGGGCACTAAACTACTTTTTAACTCTGGGAATGATATAATTTTCCTTTTGAAAGATAAAAACCAATCACTCATACATTGCTGGTGAGAATGTAAAACAATACAGTTACTCTAGAAAATAATTTGGTGGTTTTTTAATAAAACTAAATATGCAATTACCATATGATCCAGCAATTATACCCTAAGGCATTTGTTCCAGAGAACTGAAAAGTGATATTCACATAAAAACCTGAACATGAATATTTATAACTGCTTTCTTCATACTTGCAAAAAAATTGAAAATAACCGAGATATCCTTTAGTGAATAAAAGGTTAAACAAACTGATACATCCATATCATAGAACACCACTCAGCAAGAAAAAGAAATGGACTATTGATATATACAACAGCTTGGATGGATCTCCAGAGTATTATGCAGAGACTGAAAAATATAGTCAGCCTCTGACAGTTATTAATATATTTTGTATGATTCTGTTCCTGTTACATTCTTTAAATGACAAAATTATAGATGGAGAACAGATGAGTGATTGCCAGAGGTTAGAGACTTGGGGGAGAGGAGTGTGGAGAGAGGGGGTGCAGGAAGGAGGTGGGTGTAGCTATAAAAGGGCAACTTGGGACTTCCCTGGTGGTCCAGTGTCTAAGATTCCTCACTCTCAATGCAGGGGGCCTGGGTTCGATCCCTGGTCAGGGAACTAGATCCCACATACCACAACTAAAGATCTATCATGTAGCCACTAAGACCAGGTGCAGCCAAACAGATTAACTGATTTTTAAAAATAAATAAAAGGACAACTAGAGGGATCCTTGTGGTAATGGAACTGTTCTGCATCTTTGCATATGATAAAACTGCATAGAACTACACACACATCCCAATGCCTGGACGGAACACTGGTGAAATTGGAATAAGGTCAGTGGACTGTACCAATGTTAATTTTCTGGTTTTAATACTGCACCCTATATATGAGATGTTACCATTGAAAGCAACTGGGTGAAGGGTAGATGGGATATCTTTGGATATTTTTTGCAACATACCAGTGGATCTATAATTATTTGTTAAGGTTTTTTTTTTTTTTTTTTTTAATGAGACACCAAAAGCAGATGCATTTTTAATTAGAGCAAACTGTAGAAAGGAATAGGGCATTCTGTTTATGTTTTAACTAGGTTAGTTTCAAAGGTTCCTAATGCAATCACAGTCAGTCCCTCTGCAGTAAGTAAGTGTACAGTCCATACTCACCAGTAGTATAGAGTGTAGTTAGTGTCAGGACTTGTATTCCTTCCAGGGAGCCAAGTGCATTTCATGTACCTCAGGTTGTGCCAAATGCATTGGAGCTCAGTAACAGCAGACTCAGGATCACCTAGAACATCCAGCCAAGAGTTTACAACTGTCCTCGCCTTGTAGAGCCAGCTAGCCAATCACTCTGAGGGCTGGGGGTGATGAGGGTGCTTCAGGCTGCTTCTCCAGAAAGCTGACCCCTAACTTAGTCCCATTTGACCCAGAAGGCACCCAGGAGGGAGAAAACCCAAATCTAATTTGCTCACAACTTTCTCTCTCATCTCCTCAGATTAAGAGGACATCTTTACTATCGAGGGACCCTAACTCTTGTACTCCTAACTGGAGAGAGAGTTTAAAGGTCAAACAATATTTCAATCATAGGAAATGACTAAGAAGTTTCCCAAATGAATGTGAAAACATAAACAACCATTATATCTACTTGTTGTTTAAAAAAACACATTTACTGAGTTATAATTTACCTTCTTGTCAATTGAGCAATACTGACACATCTTGTTTTAAAAATTAAACAAACATTCCTCTTGAAGCAATTTGGGGAAAGGTAAACAAAATATAACTCTTAGTCACTGCCTATTGCGTGTTATGGTGTTATGGTCTTAGGAGCCAGAAAATCTTATTGACCTGAAATCTCTACCTTTAGAAAGCCTTTTAAGTTACGATATAACATCTCTAAATTAAATGCCTTTGTTTAAAATTCAAACCTGCTATCTCTCGTGATCATTAAAAGGCTACTTTTTGCCATAATACAATTTATTGTACCACCAACCACCTTTTGGTCATAATACAGTTTAGGCTTTATTCAGATTATTAAACTCCTCGGGAAATGAGAATAGGGGAGGTTAAGTTGTTATAAACCATGCTCCCAGCCTCTTACCCATACTGAATAATATTTTTGTTATTTTTTTAAGGCACTGGATCTAGGATCTGAAGATCTACAGCAACTCACTCAGTTTCCTTTTTCCTCATAAAATGAATCAGGATAATAATACACACCTTTGTCATTTCACAGAATAAGCTTAAGAAGCTCGATTCAGGGGAAAGGCATGTGTGCGCGTGCGTGTGTGCATGTGAGGGTGTGCCAGTGTGTATTACTTTCCAAATTAGTCAGTACTCTATAACTACCAGGCATGGTCATTCAAGCTGTCTGTGAGCATCTCACAGGTATCAGTGTGTTATCATCTAGTACAAGTGCCTGACACTTATTAGACTCAAGTGTTTGAAAATGGAATGAATTAATGAACACTGAACATAAGCAGGTAGATAATTTGGATGTATTCTCTAAATGCCAAGAGATAGTGCTTTCGGTTGTTACCTTCAGGGGGCGAGATGCACTTTTCCACCAAAATGCTGGGCTTTTCACTTTCATTGGTGCTGCACTGGGACCCCACCTGCAGACAGATCCTCTCATTCAGGGGCACTTCTTTTGAACGATGAGTTTCTGGAGCAATTTTCTAAGGTAAAGACATTTAAAAGGTATTGCTGTAGCCAATGCACAGAAATACATTTATGTAATAAAACATTTGCATGCTGAAATGTGTAAAGAAAATGAAAAGTTAGCAAATGGTATGCAGTTCAGTGATTCTCAACTGGGGGTGATTCTGTTCTCCCCCCCGTTGATGACATTTGTTGATGTCTAGAAACATGTTTAGTTGTCATAACTGGTGGGGGGGGCAGGGGGCAGAGTGAACTGCTACTGGCATCTAGTGGGCAGAGGCCAAGGATGCTGCTAAACCCTTTACAAGGCATAGGACAGCCTCCCTCCCCCCACAACAAAGAATTATCCTACATGAAATGGCAGTAGTGCCACAATTGAGAAACCTTGGTAGAAATAAGAGACAGTTCCTCACATTTTTATGTATAAATATCATGACATTTTCTATAAACCTACCATGCTAACATGTCAACTGTCTAAAAGCAAACTCAAAGGAAACACAGTGAGATTATAAAAATTCACTTCCAAGTAGACGTAGTATAACATCAAGATTAAGGTCAAATGAACTGGTCTAAGAATCTGGCAACTCTGGTCATCTCTGAGGAGAGGAAGTAAAGAAGAGGAGCCTGAGGGCTGAGGAACGACTTTTTCACCAAACATCTTTCTGCACTGACCGTTTTGACAATCTCCCATAAACATAGGAATGATAAGGGCTGACATGTGCACTGAGTGCAGCACACTCTTATTCTGAAAGGTAGATAAGCTTTGTGGAACCACAGAAAGCCAACTTACAGACAGCCTACAGATAAAAATCACAAGTCTTGTTATTATGATTTAGAATAATGAGATTAAAGGACTTTTCAGGAAATTCACATTTTCCAAGGTGACAGAGTTGGAATTATTAAGAATGGAGCTGCTTTTAATCAGAGTTCCAAGGCGCTTCCTGTTTTGTAATATTTTCTGTCTCAAGTTGGAGACAGCATTTCCTTTTATATACGTGCTGAGAGCCATGAAGAGGAAATTTTGTCAGTGTTACTTCTATCTACCACTCTAAAGGGGCTACTCTGCCATTTTACACGCCTGCCAGCAGCTGAGCATGAAGGCGACTGTGAGAGACTCTCAAAATGAGGACCCAAGGATGTCCTCTGAGAGGTAGCCAGCCAATCATCAAGCAACAAACCATAGCAAAGACACAAGGGAAAAAACAACACTTTATGAGACACTGAATAGCTCTAAGGACTAGGCAAGACAGCATTCTAAAAGAGGAGTTCGTTGGTCAGCCCTGGAAGAAAAGAAAAAGAAATGTCTGCAAACAAAATTGTGATGGGGAGAAAAGGTGATTCGGTCCATGAACATTGAATCAGTTTGTCCCAGCAGCAAAGCCATGCCTACCCTCAGTGGTGCCTCCAGCTATTCTGAGCCAAGTACATTTTCACAACAAATTCCTGACTCCTTGCCAAGGAACCTCCTTATCATTTTGCTTTCCATACAGTTGCTGCCTACAGGGATGGAACATACCAGCTGTGCCAACAGAAGCCTCTTGAGACTGTTTCACCATTATTGTTCTCATGATGAAGTAAGGAACTGGCCCTGGATTGATGAATACATGCTGAGGAAATGAGGTTTCTTGAAAGCCTCTTGAGACTGTTTCACCATTATTGTTCCCATGATGAAGTAAGGAACTGGCCCTGCGTTGATGAATGTGTGCTGAGGAAATGAGGTTTCTCAACCAGTGAAACTGACGACCAGTCCCAGGATTTTTGGTGATGATGGCAGGGAAGCTCTGAATGCACATTTCACCAGCCACACTATTTTACTGAGCAAAAGTCCCATATACCCCTGAAGGAGCCGCCCTGACCAAGAATCCTTGATAATTCTTGTGTGGAAGTTGCGTTTGCCATTTGAGGACACCCAGGGGAAAATGCATGGTCAAATGCCATCAGTGAGAATCATCAATGAAAAATCTCAGTTATTATACTAGATATTGTTCCAGTGAGTGGGCTGAGTTTTATTACACAAATATTTTTAATAAATAGAATTTCTTAAATTAAAAACATACTTTAGTACCTAAATCTGAACCTTTTGTTTTGGGCAAATGAATAATAAAATAACTTAGAAAAGACATGGTAGGGGAAAAGATAAAATACTTTAAAAAAATTCTCTTCTGAAGCTCAAGGCAAATAATATTAAACTGGCATGAATAAAGTAGGAATCCCAGTTGTCAATGACTGCCACGTCAAGTGTGCCTCTCTCTATCAGACCAGGAACCAAATCCCTCCCAGCAGATCTTGATGAAGTATGTCTGATGGTTCCCACGTGACTTTCGGCTGTGGTGACTCATTCAACTGGTAGCTGCTGTATGACATTATGCTCCACCCCTCAGAGAGTCTGGGCTCCTTTGAAAATTAATCAAAAATCAAGGCCAGAGTCCTAAGCCAATCCCTCCCCCTCAAGACCAATGTTCATTTGGCTAGGTTGCAGCTTTCCCAATTCCTAATCCTTTCTCAGAAGGAAAGGGGGGTCAGCTTGACCTTTAGCTTCTTTGGATGCCTAGACAGAACAACAGCCTTTTAATTCATTCACCGAGTGAGACTCACCTGTCTCTTGATGATGAAAGAAATCTAAAATCTGAGGCCAGATCCTATTAGATATTGCTAAAACACTGGTGAAGGGCAGCCATTTGGACTAGTCTTCTATTTAAAAAAAAAAAATTATCTACGATTCTCTATGTCTCATCTTAATGTTTCTCCAATCTGAAGACTGAAAATGACCTCAATGATTTACCTCATTTAGCAATTTGGGACCATTAGATGGTCACAAAAACACCATAACACATACAAACTATTATAATGCCACTGCATCAATATGTTTCAAAGCATGGGCCTTCCCTGGTGTCTCAGTGGAAAAAAATCCACCTGCCAAGCAGGAGATGTGGGTTCAGTCCCTGAGTAAGGAAGATCCCCTGGAGAAGAAAATGGCAATCCACACCAGTATCCTTGCCTGAGAAATCCCATGGAGAGAGGAGCCTGGCAGGCTACAGTCCATGGGGTTGCAAAGAGTCAGACACGACTTAGTGACTAAACAATAACAATATATACATCCCAGTGTGGTCTCACGACATTAATGCTATATTCAAAGGACAGTGTGAGGGGAAGAAAATCTCTCCTGCCATTGATTCTCAGACTCAGGATTGTAAACTTCAAAAGGACCAGACAGGAAATCCCCCATCACTGATTGGAAGGGATAATCTGTGTTTATCACGGTCCTGACATTGGTAGCCTTCAATGCTGCAAATGCCTGCAATAAATGAGTAGGCCTTAGGCAGAGGCCACCCTTTATAGGTTTCTTTGGGAGCAAAAGGGAGGGACCAAGATTAAACAATAATACTAGTTGAACCATACAGATGACCTATAAAAGAAACAATTTTACATGATTCGATCTAACAGTAATCATAATAAAAGCTAACAATTATTGAACACAAACTCTGTACCAGGTATATCACAAACATTATCTCCTTTCATAAATGTACACCATTCATATGAAGTAAGTACTTTTACTAGCCTTCCCCCGCCCCACCCCAGCATTTTACAAATAAGAAAGTGGAGGCTCAGGCTCAGAGAAGTTAAATGACTTGCCTGCCTAAGGCCACAAGCCTTGAAAGGGGAAGAGACAAAATTTCCAACCCAATTCTGATTCGACTGCCTCCTAAAGTTACTTTTATGTCTAAGTTTCTGTAACTATACTGAGGAGTCAGCCCCATTTCTAGGCTGGCATGTCAGCATATCTAGCTGACTGATCCTTGAGCATGGCTGACAGGCTACTGAACAAGGCCCTGTTAGAAAGATGGTGACCTCTTTTGGGGGTTTCGGTTAGATTATTTAGGTGACACACTAAAAAGGGTCTTTCCTGTAATTTCTGAAGGCTGAACTACCAGAAGCTGTCACTAAGACTCCAACTGTCTAAGGCCCATCCTTAGGAACAAGAGGAAGCCAACAGTGTGAAAAGGGGAACTGGTCTACCAGAGTTTCACTGGCTTCCGCATTTGGAGGACCTCTCTTAAAAGGCAAATACTTGGAACTGACCAGCCTCTTATCAATCGACATCTAAACTATAATTAACACCTCTGTGGGAAGGCAGATTAGCAAGTTCCCCTCAGGAGGGAGAGCCCATTTCATCCTCACTTCATTAAGCTTTCCCGTACATTAGTTTTGGTGTCCCAGCAAGCCAGAGAAGTGTAAAGCCACAGTTTACACACAAGGAAATGAAGGCTCAGAGAGGTTAAGGACTTTACCCCAGGCCACTGAGCTAGCTGCATGGTGCACTAACTAGTTCTCCAGACTCTTCCTGCCACCAAACTGCCTGGACGTGATGATTCCACAGTTCACTGAGCCGAAGTACTGTCATTAATAACAGCTTCTCATTGGCCTCCTCAAAATCCTGGGCAAACTCAACCCCAAACATCCTCCATCTTCCCCACCCACACACTGAAAGAAGAATCACCCCTCTTACATGGGAGGGGCATTGGTTCCAGGGCCTCCTGTAGACACCAAAATGTGTGGATGCTCAAGTCCTTTATTTAAAATGGCCTAGTGTTTGGATCTTCCCTGGTGGCTCAGACGGTAAAGCGTCTGCCTACAATGCGGGAGACCTGGGTTCAGTCCCTGAGTCGGGAAGATCTCCTGGAGAAGGAAATGGCAACCCACTCCAGTATTCTTGCCTGGAAAATCCCATGGACAGAGGAACCTGGTAGGCTACAGTCCATGGGGTCGCAAAGAGTTGGACACGACTGAGCGACTTCCTCACTCACTTCACTCAGTGTTTGCATATGACCTCTGCCCTATACTTAAATCCTCTCCTATACTTAAATCATCTCTGGATGACTTATAATACCTAGTACAATGTAAATGATATGGAAATAGTTGACAGCTTGAAAAATTCAAGTTTTGCTTTGGAACTTTCTGGGATTTTTTTTTTTCCTGAATATTTTCCACCTGCAGTTGGTTGAGTCTGCAGATGAAGAAACCAAGGAGTGTATACAGGTATAAAACAGTTCTGAACAGACAATATGATGCTTTGAGAAACCTGTCAATTATAAGGGGCTACAAACCAATAAGGCTCTTAAGAGAAATTTAAGTTAAATACGATTATCATAAAGAATCCAAAATCTTGTTAACAAAAATTCACTGAAATTGGTTGCACATCCGACTGGGAAAAGCTGAAAGTTTCTCTCATTTTTCCTCAAACATCAGGGAATCTTTTAGTCAATCCCACCTGTCATGGCCATTTTCTTTGGCAACACATAGATCTTGCATATCTACCTGTGCATGTGATTAATGAGATGGTAAATGAGAAAATTCCCTGAGAAACTGAGAGTCTTATATAAATACAATGCTTCAGGCAACAACACAGAAACCAATTTTAACATAATTAATTATTCATGGAGTGCCTATAGGAACTAATTTTAACATAATTCATTATTTATGGAGTGCCTACTAGACAACGATACCTAATATTTCCTAAGAGAGTAATAACCTCAATTGTATTTGATTAGCAAATATTTTCTGATGTTCAGTTTTGGACATAGTTGTTTCCATAATTTTCCACATTAAAAAAAAATAAAAAAGATGCAAGTGAAAAAAAAAATTTGGACACGACTCAAACTAAAAACCCCACTTTGAAGTGAGATTAGAATGTGGCTCATTCTTAGCTCCAACTCACAGTTGTTCACTTTACCTTATCAGTGTGATCTGTTCCAGAAAACTTACCTTATCCTGTTTGTTGCCAAAATGACTGAAATACTTTAGACTACAATTCGGACTGGCTCCCTCAGGAGGATTCCATGTCCATATGATGGTGCAGAGGTTTTCAACAGAAACACTCAAATTCGTCACAGGTGGCTGAGATTCTGTTTAAATCAAGCACAGGAAACACATTTATCAACAGCAGCCAGTGTTTTCAGTGGTTCATTTCATTTTTCCTCCAAGTCCTAGAGGCCAGGAATCATAAAACTGAGTTAATGAGAACTAACACTTACTGACCCAGGTAGTATCCTAAATACTCTCCACAAACGAATCTGCTCAGTCCTCACAACCTTAGAAGACAGGGACTATCAGCTTGTAAAGATGAGGCGACCAAGACAAGGGCTTTGAGTCACTTGCCCCATATCCCATGGCTGGTAAATGACAGAGCTGAGATGCAAACCCAGGAAGTATGGCTCCCGTGCCGCATCATCTGCTATAGAGTGAACCCAGAGGACAGTATATTCTTAAACATCCAACTTTTCCTCCTGTGGGTATTTGGAGTCCCCTACACTTGCTCACCAAAGAGGACTCAATATAGACACTTCCCTCTCAGCAGTTCTGCGAATGTGTTGAAGTGGCTCATCTTTAACTGTGCTTGCTAACGTGACCTGGTAATTGTTTTTTAATGACTATTCCAAAGAAGTACTGAGAGAGAGATTTAACAGCCCTGGTTGCTCCCTTGAGGTCTGACACTAAACAGCTGGAACTGTAGCTCTGGCAAATCTGAAGAGGGAAGAGAAGAGGAGAAACAGTGAACCAATGTCTTGAAAAATGTGTTTCATTTGGAGAAAACCCACCACTGTCTCCACCAAGTATTTACTGACTCTATTATTTTGGATTCAGCTTTAGGACCAGGGAAAGGAGTTTTCATGCTTCTGCCAAATGCAGGGAAGGAAACAGAGAGGGAAAGGAAATATCATTTCAAACTCTCCTGAGAACTTCTCCTGAGGCCAGGACTACCAAAATCACTCCCCCCCACCACAGGAGACTGGATAAGGGCTTCTCTGTACCATCTTTGCAACTTTTCTATAAGTTGAAAATTATTGCAAAACTCAGTTATTTAAACTAATGGAAACTTAATCATTATTAATTACTTAAAAACTACAGCTATATTAACTTATCAATAGGTAGTTATATTTTATATTCTATGCCAACACTTTGGAGTGCTCTGGGCCTCTTACATGATATGCAATATTTATAGCATTACCTTCCTTTTTAACTGAACAAAAAAATGCCATTTGTCCCAAAACATCAACCCGACAGGAACTATGTAATTGTGATTCCCCCCAAAATCAGTTTTCTACACGGCAGCCTGCACCGGCCATGAATTCTCAATATTCAGCCCACCATTCCTGACTCAACTACCATTAGCATTTCTGAAAGGTAGACCAAAGGCCCAGCTGTGGGGAGGAGCAGCCCATAGCAGGCCAAGTCCTTGTAGAAGCAGGGAGTTCCTGTTGCACTGCATTTAAACACAGCTGGTGCCAGGGGGCACCAATGGCTCAGGTGACAATGATTTTAAGTTAAGATTTTAAGTGATTAAAAGTTAGGATTTAAGTTAGGACTTGATATACAGTTACTCCATTTTGGCCTTTCTGACATCACATCAATGATATTTTTGAAGACAAATCATTTATCAGGTATACAGCCTTTAATGAAAACATTGTTCCTACTGGAGACCACACTCTACTTTAGGATTAACTCCCTTACTGTGCAGTTTCCAGAAATGCACTGCACCAAAAGTCCAGGATAGCTGGTTTAGCCCTTCCTGACATACTGCCTTCTCACCCACCTCCCACTCCCACACAGAAATTAAAGCCCTCACAATAAAAATATTACCTATTTATGGTTTGCTTTAAATCATACCCCAATTTTCAAGGTAGTTTAAGACGGGAGGAGGGAGGAGGGTTCAGGATGGGGAACACAGATATACCTGTGGTGGATTCATTTCGATATTTGGCAAAACTAATACAATATTGTAAAGTTTAAAAATAAAATAAAATTTAAAAAAAAATCTATCTTTTAACCTTGGTATTTTAATGGAACATTAGCCTCCCCTATTTCCCATCTCTCAAATGGATTTCTTTTTTGCCCATTTGTTCTGAAGTAGATCCCTGGCTCGGGAAGATCCCCTGGGGAAGGAAATGGCAACTGACTCCAATATTCTTGTCTGAAGAATTCCATGGACAGAGGAGCTTGGTGGGCTACAGTCCATGGGGTCACAAAGAGTAGGACATAACTGAGCGACTAACACACACACACACACACACACATACACACACACACACACACATCCTTTAGTCAGATCTTCTAACTCGTTTACATTTTAGGGTGCTTGTGGCTCTCTGCCATCCTTTTTTTCCCTAATAGTTCCTTCCATTTCTCTTGAGATTCTTCTACTTCCTATACTTTAAAACACACACACTCACAGAAAGTTTAAATGCAATCTGCAAATGTTTAAACGTATCTGAATACATGTATATGGGTATAATACATCCAGACATACTCATAAACAAGTGGAGACTGTGCTTCTTGTAAAGCTCTCTAACAGCTCTTCATCTGTAAGACATTTCATTTCAGCGTAGTGTAGTGATTAAGAGCATGGACTATGGAGCCAGGCTGCCTGAACTCAGATGCCAGCTCTGTTACTTACTAGCCAGCAAGTTACTTAACCTCTCTGCCTCTCTCTGCATCTATAACATGAAGATGATAATTAAAACCAAAGAAAATGGTTATTATGAGGATTAAATGAGTTACGACAGATGAAAAGCCCCAAACAGTGCCTGGCACAGAACAAGGGCTATGTAAATACATGCTATTTGCTTTCTTTCTTTTTGAAGAGACCAACAGTTCTGAATGGTTGCTTTGGTTTTCTATGGAATTGATAATCTGCCCATGGCCTTAGAGACAGAACAAGCTTAAATGCCTGATAAACTTTTCTTAGGCACCTAATTCCAACAATTTCTTAGGGGTTGATCACTGGCCGGAAAGGGGAGTGGGAAAGCTAGGGGGACTCAAGTTAACTACCCTTGTCTAAACTTCAAACCTCAAGTGACTCTGTATGGTCATCTAGCGCAAGATTCCATTCTAATTTTGAATGAATACGATCAATGCTGTCTCTGGCTTAACTCAAAGCTTGTGCTCTCTCTCGTTCAGTCACAGGAACTGGCAGAAGCATGCGTATGTCGGGAAAAGTCAAGGAAATCACGAGTCATACGTGAGTCATCCATCTCCTTCCTTTACATCTTAATCATCAACCTTTTTCAGTGCTTTCCTTGCAACACCTCTCTTAATTATCCTGATCATACTCAGGTGCTCTGCTATGTCTCGTGAGGCAGGCAGACATACAGCAGTCAGGCCCAAGCCTGGACAGAAGACGTGCAGGACCCATCTTTCTAGGGGCCACCTCCAATCCTAGATTCCTGTGGAGCTTTGCACTCTGGCAAGTCCCCCCTCCCTCCAGCCCCACACTCAGTCTCCCTGTTGACTTCTCCTCCACTGTCATTTCCCTCCCTCTGCACCCCAACTCAGCCTCAAGGGCAAATGAAGCCCTTCTGCCTTGACTGGTTTGGCCAATGCACCCTCCTGCCAAGCCGGACTCCTCGTTGAGCCCACAGGGGCACCACCACCGTTACTTCTGGGCCTCTGCTCCTGCTCACCTCCCAAACTGGGAATAACTTCTCCTCTACCAACTCAAATGTCACCCACCCTAAAAGTCTAGCTCAAATTTCAGTTCTTCCTCACAATTCCCAGCCCTCAGTTTCCCCTCTTCTGAATGCCTATGGTACTTATTGTCTGGACTACACAGTCTGGCAGTCATAAAGCAAGTCTCCAGTACATGATCATTCGCTTTTTACCAATGGCCTGTACATACTTGCATGAATGCCCACCAGTCCTGCCCTGCTGCTCTGGGAGAGGCCCAGCTTCCCTCCCAGCCAAGGATTCCCCTCATTTCTGCAGAGAGAGGCAATGAATGCAGTGGTTAGGGGCATGGTCTCTGGAAGCCAGTGCTGGGGTCAGCAGCCTAGCTCCCTCCTGCAGTCTAGCACCTACGAGACTCTGGGCAAGCCTCTGGGCCTTGCCGTGCCTCAGTTTCCTCCTATACAAAACAAGAATGGTAACAGCACCAACAGGAGAGGTTCTGTGGAAAGCTGAAATAGGTCAAGTGGAAAACTTAGAATGCTGCCCGGCATAGAGTAAATACTATAGAAATACTAGATGTTATTAAGAATGCCACAATGTGGGCTTACAAATCTACACAGACTAAAACTAAGCTGGTAACCTAATCATTTTTATAAACACTCAAACAATTAGAGCTGGAGGAGCCCTTAAAACTTATGGAGTTCAACCTCCTTTCACAGAGAACACTGTTGCACGAGGGAGAGAAATGACCAGTCCTGAAGTCCCACAGCTGGGTAAGGTCAGACCATTATAATAGTCAAGTCCCCTGTTCTGTTTTGCTTCCCCCCCACCATATCTTAATGCAATTGTATCAATATTTCCAATGGGAAAAAGTTTCTGTATTTCTAAGTAACCAAGTCGCCAATGAACCTCTGTGACAAAACTGATTAGTTGGGGATTGCCAGTATCAGCTAGAGTCAGCTGTTTGTTGTTCCAGGTGTGAGGTGTGTGGGAGAGGGAGTCTGGAGGAGGGAGGGGACTGGAGTGGCACGGTGAAAATCAGGAGACTAAGGAGATGGGTGGCTTCCCTGCTGGCTCAGCAGCAAAGAACCCACCTGCAATACAATGCAATGCAGGAGATGCGGGTTTGATCCCTGGGTCGGGAAGATCCCCTGGAGAAGGATATGGCAACCCACTCCAATATTCTTGCCTGGGAAATTCCCATGGTCAGAGAGGCCTGGAGGGCTACAGTCCATGGGGTTGGAAAAGAGTCGGACGTGACTGAGTAACTCAATGACAACAACCGAGGGGATGGGTGACCCCCCTCCCTTCTCTGCACTGTAGCTGCCCCATGATTATGGAAATCAGATCCCCCCCCAAGTGAACTAGGAGCATGGGGGGCACAAGATTACACAATATACTCTAAGGCTCTAAGCCAATGCACAACACCTGGCTCAGTACTAAAGAAGGCAGGCACTTGAATGAATGACTGGCAAACTACAAACTTCCCTCAAGTCTCTCCTCAAATGCTGCCTTTTCAGCGGCAGTCTGCGTAGTCCACCCTATTTAGAATGGCAAACCCCTGGACTGCTTTGTTTTTCTCCATAGTACTTACTGCCCTCTAACATACCTTATATTTTACTTCCCCCTCCCCTTACGCTGACTCTACCAATAGCATACCAGCTCCAAAGGGCAAGGACTTGCTCTGTTTTGCTCACCACTGTATTCTCTGCCCCTAGAACACTGCCTGGTACAGGGCACGCAGAGTGGGCATAGGTTTTGTTGACTGAATCAATAGAGGGCATCCAAGTTTCCTAATCAACATTTCAACTGGGGTTTCAAAGCCCAACGCACTGGCTGAAAAAGCAATAAACAAATTGTGGGTGTTTGTGTCAACGTGACAATAAAACCTATCAACTTTGGAGCTACTATGGTCACCAAAAAAACGTCCAGAAGGTCGCTCAGGCCAAAAGCTGTCCCTCAGGAATTCATTAGTGTCCCTCCCCCCAAGTTTTCACAGTAACTCTGGTTGATTCATTTACATGGCCGCACCAGGTGAAGAGTATGCATCTGTGCAACTTTTCTGTAAATCGAAAATTATTCCAAAATACAAAGGTTACTAGAGAAAAAGGCATCCACGCGGATGGTGCTCTGGATTTCCCATGGATTTCTTGTATGCCAGAGGAGACCCGTCCTTTGCTACAGGGACTAGGCGCTTCAGAGTTTCCCTTCGACTGCCGCCACTTCGCTGGACCCGCCACGCTAGGAGCCTCGGCGCGTCACCCGCACTCCCGGACCTTGGTCGCCGTCCCCGCGGGCTCCCGGCCCCTCATCCCCTCTCCGGGCCACGGGCGACACTCCCGCCCCCGACCCCGCGAACTCCTTTCGGGCCCCAGGCCTTGGCGCCAGGCTCCTCGGCGCTGCCCGACGGCCAAGGGAAGTGCGGCGACAAGTCGTCGTCCTCCCGCCCCGCCGCCCCCGCCGCCCGGGATCCGGGAAAGCCCGGTCACCCCGGGTCCCCCAAGCTCGAGCCAGGCGCGGGAGGCGCCTGCCGCCGCGGCCGCGGCATGTCCCGAAGAGGGCCCTCAACCCCGACTCCCGTCGCGGCCCTCGGCCCCAGGCGCCCCGGCGGGCCTCTCGGCCGCGATTCCCGCTGCCCCGGCCGGGGGACCTTACTCACCCGCGGGCGCAGCCACGCCGCCGCGGCCGGCATAGAGCAGCAGCGCCCACAGCCCGCAGAGCCGCGCCGGCCGCTCCATGCAGCCCCCCGCTCGGAGCCCGGCCGGGCTGCAGCCGCCGCAGTCTCCGCCTCTTTCGCTCCCTCTCCCACTTCCCGGCTCCGCCGCCCTGGAGGCAGCGGGGGCCGGCGCAGACGGGAAGGGCTGCCCCGCCCACCGGCCGCAGGTAACCCCGGGGCCAGCGCCGGCGGAGGGGCGGGGCGCCCGCGGCTCCCGCAGCGGCTTCCGAGGCGCAACACCTGGTCCCGCGGCAGCCGAGCTCCGTCGCGCCCCGGGAGTTCGATCGCCAGCCAGGCAGAGCGGCCCCGACCTCGTCGCGGCCAGGCCTCTGCGCCGCCCGGCTCGGTGCCAACGGTGTGCAGCCCGGAGGAACCTCGGACGTGTCCAGCCGAGCACCAGGGCAGGGCAGGGCGGCCTCCGGAAGGAGCCTTGACCTGGACTTCTGGAGTCTCAGCTTGCAGTCGTTGGCCTCTGAGCCCTTGTTTCCTAAAACTCTGACTCCAGGTTTAGAAATCCCAGGCCTGACTTCACAGGGTGCACTTGGAAGACCAAAGAGGGCACTTGGGAGCGTGCTTTGTGAACAGGACGGAAGGTATATTTGAAAGCTGGTGATACATAATGCGAAGTTGAACATAGAAAGAAAGAAAAAAGCTAAATGTTAAATATGAGAGACAGTGCCATGCTGGGCTTCCCTGGTGGGTCAGTTGGTAAGAATCTCTCTGGAATGCAGGAGACCCAGGTTCGATCCCTGGGTGGGAAGATCCTCTGGAGGGGGGCATGGCAACCCACGCCAGTATTCTTGCCTGGAGAATCCCATGGACAGAGAAGCCTGGCGGGCTACAATTCATGGGGTCGCAAAGAGTCAGGCAGGACTGAGCATCTGAGCACAACAGAGTACCATACTATGTACTTGGATTTTTCAAAACTCACAGCCAACTTTCTTCACACTTCTTTTTCATAGATATATATTGGGAGATGGAAGATGAGCTGGAAAAGTACACACTGAATACGTTGAAAGTGGGTGATTGTGAGGATTAAGGATGATGAGGATGGAGGAAGAACCCTTTAGTTTTCCTGTGGCTGCTGTAACAAATTATCACAAATTTAGTGGCTTTAAACCACCCAGTTTTATGATATTGATATTAGAATTCTGTAGGTCAGAAGTCTCATTGGACTACAGTCAAGCTGTAGGCAGACCTGTGTTCACTTCTGGAGGGTGTGAGGGTGAATCTATTTCCCTGCCTTTCCCAGCTTCTAGAGACTGCTACATTCCTTGACTGCTTCCTGCACCACTCAGACCTCTGCTTCCCTTGTCACATCTCTTTCTCTGACTCTGACCCTCCTGCCTTCCTTTTCCATTTATAAAAATCCTGGTGATTTGATTGGACCCACCAGCTCTAGAGAAGCTAGTGGTTGGGGTAGGGGAATGGGAGGTACAAACTACTGGGTGTTAGGTAGGTAGCGAGGATGTATTCTACAACACAAGGAATATAGCCAATATTTTGTAATAACTGTAAATGGAGTGTAATCTTGTAAAATTTGTGTACAAAATTTTTTTAGTGTAAAAGGGAAAAAATATGTAGGACCTACTAGATAATCCATGATCACCTTCCCATCTCAAAATCCTTGATTTCTATTAATAAAAAGCTACTGTATAGCACAGGAAACTTGACTCAATACTCTGTAGTGACCTATATGGGAATAGAATCTTAAAAAGAGTGGATCTATGTATATGTATAACTGACTCACTTTGCCGTACAGTAGAAACTAAAACAACATTTTAAATCAACTGCTGCTGCTGCTAAGTCACTCCAGTCGTGTCTGACTCTGTGCGACCCCATAGACGGCAGCCACCAGCCCCCCCATCTCTGGGATTCTCCAGGCAAGAACACTGGAGTGGGTTGCCATTTCCTTCTCCAATGCATGAAAGTGAAAAGTGAAAGTGAAGTCACTCAGTCGTGTCCGACTCTTAGTGACCCCATGAACTGGGGCCCACCAGGCTCCTCTGTCCATGGGATTCTCTAGGCAAGAGTACTGGAGTGGGGTGCCATTGAATCGACTATATGTCAATAAAAACTAGTTTTTGAAACTCATTGATATAATCACACCTGCAAAGTCACTTTTGCCATATAAGTTAACAAACACATGCACAGTTGTCTGGGATAAGGTCATGGACACCACTGGGAGGGGATTATTTTGTCATTGTGTGCTAGGTGCTTAGTTGTATTCAACTCTGTGACCTCATGGACTGTAGCCAGCCAGCCAGGCTCCTCTGTCTATGGAATTTTCCAAGCAAGAATACTGGAGTGGGTTGCCATTTTCTTCCCCAGGGGATCTTCCTGACCCAGGGATCGAACACATGTCTCCTGTATTGGCAGGCAGATTGTTTATCACTGAGCCACTTGGGAAGCTCCCCACACCCTGCCAAAAAAAAAAAAAAAAAAAGACTCTTGTCTGGATGGATGATGAGACCCACTAACTGGGATGTATTTTTGTTGAATTAAGCCAATTTACACACCTAAAATCTGTTGCAAATAGTATAGCAATAAAAATACTGATAGTACACCTAGTCTAGAGTCTACACAGGGGCTTCCCAGGTGGCGCTAGTGGTAAAGAACCTGCCTGCCAATGCAGGAGACATGAGACACGGGTTTGATCCCTGGGTTGGGAAGATGTCCTGGAGGAGGGCATGGCAACCCACTCCAGTATTCTTACCTGGAGAATCCCATGGACAGAGGAGCCTGGCAGGCTGCAGTCTATAGGTCGCAGAGATTCAGACAGGACTGAAGTGACGTAGCACACATGCAGAGTCTATTCAAAGGGCATGGGAATGTTTAACCTATCCAAAACAATGGCCTCACTCTTGGTATTAGACCCTCAAGTTCAGTAAACTGAGGTTGACAGTCATTAAAAGCAGGCCCTGCCAACAAAAAGTTGCAGTCATTGTGAGAGGAGATCATAAGGGCAAGAACAGGGAACTGTGGGACACAAAGAAGGGACAAGTTATTGGAGAGCAGAGGCAGGAGGGCAGGAGAGGCTTCCAGAAGGCAGGCCTGCCTGCTCTGAATCTTGAGATATTGAGTCTTGTTGGTTCAATTTTCAGAATAAATTCTTGAGTGTATATTTTTGTTGTTGTTTAGTAGCTAAGTTGTGTCTGACTCTTGGGACCCGATAGACTGTAGCCTGCCAGGCTCCTCTGTCCATAGGATTTCCCAGGCAAGAGTACTGGAGTGGGTTGCCATGCCCTTCTCCAGGGGATCTTCCTGACCCAGGGATTGAACCTGTGTCTCCTGCATTGACAGATGGATTTTTTTTTTTTTTACCACTGAGCCATCTGGGAAGCCTTTGCATGTGTACATTACTGTACAAAATAATGTTTATGAAAACACTATGTAAACTATCAAAACCAGCAGAACTGAGATATTACTATTATTTCTAAATCCCCCCACAAATAGGCCAGTCACCCTCTAATGTAAGAATCCCCACCCCCATCATCACACATATACACTTGTTGACATTTGCTATAAACATTATACGTTTATAACATAACATAAATAAGTTTATAATAATGTTTCCAAAATGATTATATTATCTGCCTTCAAAGAAGTCTCCAGTTGGAACAGGAGTCCCTGGGGAATGGCTGAGTGCCACCACGGGCATTGTCTTGCATAGACTGAGCGAGTACTTAATGAAATGAACAGTAATGGCAGAAAATGATTGGAAAATAGGATCATGACTTGTCATTAGCCTCCAGAAAAGGCCCTGAAAATGTGAGCACTGTGAGGAAAAAAAAACAAAACAAAAAACCCAGGCAGTGGCATGGCCAAGGTAGTCCTGGCTTGCTGTCCTGAGTAAGAGTCTTATATAGAAGTCAGTTTCATTTCCTCTAGATACTAAACATCAAGCAACATTTGAAAAAAGAATTTTTTGGTAGGGCCAGGCAAGGGTTAGGAAGGCTCTTTCTTCAGCATCAAACTCTTATTTGTAATCTCTGTGTACATTTATTCAAAGACCATCTTGGATTGAGTTAGGCCACTGCCCGGGTCTGCAAGAAGATGAAGACAAAAGGAAGACTTTCCAGGGACTGCAATAAACAGAGTTTTCATTTTGGTTTTGTGTAATCAAAGTCCTGATGAGTCAGCATCAGGTTGAGCTTTAACCTTTAATCCATTGTGCCCTAATGACTTGGGTATGAGACTCCCAATCACAGCTCCTTTTGCTTTGACTGGGTGTGGCTGGAGTTCTGGGCTGACTGGTGCATCCAGTTGGCTTTCTTGATCTTTACCCTTCTCCCTAGGGCTTTCTTCTTTTCTGTAAGTGGAGTTAGAAAAGGACTTGTTGTTGTTCAGTCACTAACTCATGCCCAACTCTTTGTGACCCCTTGGACTGTAACCCTCCAGGTGCCTCTGTCTATGGGATTTCCCGGGCAAGAATACTGGAGTGGGCTGCCATCTCCTTCTTCAGGGGATCTTCCCAACCCAGGGATTGAACCTGCATCTCCTGCATTGGCAGGTGGATTCTTTACTGCTACGACCAGGGAAGCCCTAGAAAAGGGCACAAGAAAATATCTGGAAGGAGAGAATGATATCCTTCTTTCCAATGTCAAATCTCCTTCCAGCCAGTTAGACGCCGCCTCCAAAGTTCATAAAGGACAAGACCCCAGCACAGACTAAGGGCTTAACCAAGAATTCTGGCCCCTTGGGCAAAGATCTCACAAAAGGTCTTCTACGTTTAATTAAGCAAAACCAGAACAGACCCTCATCACCATTGCGATGCAAAGCAAAAAGGGAACTTCCCTCCTGTCACTAGAACAGTGGTTCCCAAACAGGGGCAATTTTGCCTCTGCAGGGGACGTTTGGCAGCATGGTCTGGAGATATTTTGGGGGGACATGACTTGAAGTGTGGGGGTGTGTGCTACTAGCATCTAGTGGGCACAGGACAGTCACCCACAGTAGACTTCCCCAGTGCAAAAAGACAACAGTTGAGAAATTCTGAGCTAGGATACTCTGTTATCTTTTGAACTTCATCCCGAGCCAGCTACCGTCCCCCTGCCCACCAAAAATCAGTGAGACATGAATGCTAAAACTTATCCTTGACACCTCCTTTCCCTGAATCTAGTGTAAATAGTTTGCCCATTCCACCTATTAGCCATGCACTCACTTAAATGCAGTCAATCCTGGGGGAAGTCAATCCTGAATATTCACTGAAGGACTGATGCTGAAGCTGAAGCTCCAAATACTTAGGCCACCTGGCGCGAAGAGCTGATTCAATGGAAAAGACCCTGATGCTGGGAAAGATTGAAGGTGGGAGGAGACGGGGACGACAGAGAATGAGATGGTTGGATGGCATCACTGACTCGATGGACATGAGTTTGAGCAAGCTCCAGGAGATGGTGAAAGACAGGGAAGCCTGGCGTGCTGCAGTCCATGGGGTCGCAGAGTCAGACACGACTGAGCAACTCAACAACAACACTTAGATGGGAAACCACCTCTCAGATCTACTCTCCTCCCATCCTCACCTCTGCTGTTCTGTTCAGGTCCTTATGGCCTCACCCTTATAGGTCATGTGTGTGTGTGCTGTGTGCTAACTCACTTTAGTCGTGTCTGACTCTTTGCAGCCCACTGGAATGCAGCCCATCAGGCTCTTCTGTCCATGTGGATTCTCCAGGCAGGAATACTGGAGTGGGTTGCCACGCACTTCTCCAGGGGGTCTTCTCAACCCAGGGATCAAACCCTCTTCTCCTACTTCTCTTGCTTTGGCAGTCGGGTTCTTTACCACTAGCACCACCTGGGAAGCCCCTGAGTACCCGTGGCACTTGACAAATTCCTCTACTGTAGCAAATAATACAGACGATTGTAGGCATGTCCATTTTTTCCCACTGGATTCAGGTTTCTGGAAGCCAGAGACTGTTCAGAGTGATTCCAGGATTTCTACCTAGAAGGAGCTTAGGGCCAGCAATCTGATTGGAAGGGGTAACAAGCAGGGGCTTCTCTGGAAGCCATGTGTATATCATGCAAGCACAATAATCTTACTCAAGTTCTGAGTTTATTTGTGATGGCTAGAGGGAAGACACAGCGTGGCACCATGGAGACTATAAAGATGGATGTAACCTGATCAGTCTGGGTTTAATTGACTCATAGGTTCTTTGCTCTTCAGCAAGTGCTTTTTATCTAGAAATGTTGTGGGGGTACACTCAAGGCAATGCTGTTGACACAAGAGGCCTGTGATGGGATCCTCTGACTTTAACCTTAGGCAGAGTAGCAAGGTGCTGAGCAGAGTCTTCATCAATGTCCTGAAACCCATTGATCTCTACGTCTTTACACTTGACAGCAGTGATTAAATTGACTCTTTAAAAATTTTTTATTGGGTTATAATTTACAATGCTGTATTAGTTTCAGGTGTATAGCAAAGTGAATCAGTTATTCATGTACATATATCTAGTCTTTTTTAGCTTCTTTTCCCATATAGGTCATTACAGAGTATTGAGTAAAGTTCTGTGTACTATATAGTAGGTCCTTAGTAGTTGTCTATTTTATATATAGTAGTGTATATTTATCAATCCCAATTTTCAATTTTATCCCTACCCTTACCTCCCAGTAACCATGTCTGTAACTCTCTTTTTTGTAGATAAGTTCATTTGTAGCCTTTTATTTTTTATATCGGAGAAGGCAATGGCAACCCACTCCAGTACTCTTGCCTGGAAAATCCCATGGACAGAGGAGCCTGGTAGGCTGCAGTCCATGGGGTCGCTAAGAGTCGGACACGACTGAGTGACTTCACTTTCACTTTTCAGTCTCATGCATTGGAGGAGGAAATGGCAACCCACTCCAGTGTTCTTGCTTGGAGAATCCCAGGGATGGGGGAGCCTGGTGGGCTGCCGTCTGTGGGTCACACAGAGTTGGACACGACTGAAGTGACTTAGTATTTTTTAGATTCCACATGTAAGCAATATTATATGATATTTTCTTTTCTCTTTATGACTTCCTTCATTCTATATGACAGTCTTCAGGTCCATCCATGTCTCTGCAAATGGCACAATTTCATTTCCTTTTATGGCTGAGTAATATTCCATTGTATACATGTGTCACATCTTCTTTATCCATTCCTCTGTTGATGGACATTTAGGTTGCTTCCATATCTTGGCTATTGTGAGTAGTGCTACAATGAATACTGGGATGCATGTATCTTTTTGAATTATGGTTTTCTCCAGATATTTGCCCAGAAATGGGACTGCTGGATCCTATGATAGTTCTATTTTTAGTTTTTTAGGGAACCTCCACTCTTGAAATCAATGAGGCACTCCTCTCCTCAGAACTCTCCAGTGGCCTCCAAGGCCCTACCCCATCCTACCTTGCTAACCTCCTTTCCCACTGCTGTCCCCCAGTGTGCCCTCCTCTAGTCCCAGAGACCTCCAGTCCCCTCCTCACACAGGCCTATTGCACTTCTGCCTCAGGGCCTTTGCCATGCCTATGTCCTCTGCTTCTTGCCCCACTCCTTCCCTTCATTCAGATCGTTGTTCATTGAGGCCTGCCCTGACCACCTCCTTGAAAATTGAAAACCGCATCAATACTCCCTATCTCCCATCATGGGTCACTCTGTCTCTCTACAGCCAAAAGTAAGCTTCAGGAGGGCAGGGAATTTGCTCTGATTTGTTCCCAGCTGTATCCACAACACTCATAACTATACCTGACACATAGTACATACTCAATAAATATATTTGAATGAACAAATAAATTACACTTTGCTAGGTGCTGTCA
The DNA here is from genome assembly GCF_029407905.1 of Bubalus kerabau. Classification (NCBI taxonomy): domain Eukaryota; kingdom Metazoa; phylum Chordata; class Mammalia; order Artiodactyla; family Bovidae; genus Bubalus; species Bubalus kerabau. The sequence continues at coordinate 4,849,308 of NC_073647.1, read as the reverse complement.
GGGATACCAACCAACCAACAAAAGGCAATAGTTCTGGCTGTTGCCCTTGGGGAACTACTAACGTAAGTTATGGAAAGACATAGAAAACAACTAGAGAAAATGAAGCAAATGAAATGCTCTTTTGTGTTACAAGTTTCAGAGAAAGGCAAGACAAACCAATATGGTTGGAATTGCTTGTGAGAGCTTCTTGGAATAGATGGAAGTTAAACTAGACCTTAAAGGATGACCAGAACTTAGAGAAAGAAGTGGGGAGGGAGCTGCAGAAGTGGAAGCAGGGAGAGAGCACGAGTCAATAGTAGTCAGCTTATGGCTGGATCTCAGAAGCAATAAGGAGATTTTCATGAACCAGGTAGTGACATACATAATACATGTGGTGTTTAGGAGATTTGGTGGTCTAAGATGAGTCATCAAGACTTTTTCATTCTTGCCTAGAGGGAAGAAGGTAGTGGAAGGACAGTTTGAGGTTTGGGCAATCAGGAACAGGGTCAGCCTCTAGGCAAAGTACGGGCTCCACCATCAGATCACAGGGGCCTGGAGGCTGATTCTTCCGTGGGCCAAACAACTTGGGGCACTCTGCTACAAAGAATACATGGGGATCGGGGGTTGGGGCCTGGTATCCCTACTCTCTCTCTTTCCCCTTGAGAGCATTCAATATCACCTGCAGGGGCTCCATGGCCTCACTCCCTTCAGGCCGCAAACCCTTCCTCTATGGAACTGACCCTTTTCTGCTTTCTGACTCTTTGGAGGAAGGGCCTCTGTCAGTCAGTTCACTTGCTCAGTCATGTCCAACTCTTTGCAACTACATGGACTGCAGCATGCCAGGCTTCCTTGTCTATCACCAACTCCTGGAGCTTGCTCAAACTCATGCCCATCAAGTCAGTGATACCATCCAACCATCTAATCCTCTGTTGTTCCCTTCTCCTGCCTTCAATCTTTTACAACATCAGGGTCTTTTCAAATGAGTCAGTTCTTCGCATCAGGCGGCCAAAATATTGAAGTTTCAGCTTCAGCATCAGTTCTTCCAGTGAATATTCAGGACTGATTTCCTTTAGGATTGACTGGTTTGATCTCCTTGCAGTTCAAGGGACTCTCAAAAATCTCCTCCAACACCACAGTTCAAAAGCATCAATTCTTTGGTGCTCAGCTTTCTTTATAGTCCAACATTCACATCCATACACGACTACTGGAAAAAGCATAGCTTTGACTAGACAGACCTTTGTTGGCAAAGTAATGTCTCTGCTTTTTAATATGCTGTCTATGTTGGTCACAGTGTAACAGGAGGGAAAGGGGCAAGGCACAACTTTTGAAAGAATGACATAGCCCAAGGACACAACATAAACTGATTAGAATCAAATGCGATCAAATGGCAGACAAGACTAGACCTTAATCCTCAATCAACAAGTGAAATGACACACCCAGAGGTGCCATGACAGTTCCTCAGCACTGTTAAAAGACCAAGGAGTGAGCGGTGACCCAAATCCAGGAAATCTCCGCCCCTTCCCCAAAATAGTTTGAATAGTCGTCCCACTCATTAGTGTATGAAATTACCCAGCCTATAAAAACTAACCATGCCACATTTCTTTTTTTTTAATTAATTTATTTTAATTGGAGGATAATTACTTTACAATATTGTAGTGGTTTTTGCCATACATTGGCATGAATCAGCCATGGGTGTACATGTGTTCCTCATCCTGAAACACCCTCCCACCTCCCTCCCCATCCCATCCCTCTGGGTCATCCCAGGGCACCAGCCCTGAGCACCCTGTCTCATGCATCAAACCTGGACTGGTGATCTATTTCGCATATGATAATATACATGATTCAATGCTATTCTTTCAAATCATCCCATCCTTGCCTTCTCCCACAGAGTCCAAAAGTCTGTTCTTTACATATGTTTCTCTTTTGCTGTCTAGCATATAGGGTCATCGTTACCATCTTTCTAAATTCCATATATATGTGTTAATATACTGTATTGGTATTTTTCTTTCTGACTTACTTCACTCTGTATAATAGGCTTCAGTTTTATCCACCTCATTAGAACTGATTCAAATGCATTCTTTTTAATAGCTGAGTAATATTCCATTGTGTATATGTACCATAGCTTTCTTATCCATTCATCTGCCAATGGACATCTAGGTTGTTGCCATGTCCTGGCTATTGTAAACAGTGCTGCGATGAACATTGGGGTACACATGTCTCTTTCAATTCTGATTTCCTTGGTGTGTATGCCCAGCAGTGTGTATGCCCAGCAGTGGGATTGCGGGGCCGTATGGCAGTTCTATTTCCAGTTTTTTAAGGAATCTCCACACTGTTCTCCCTAGTGACCATGCCAGATTTCATGGAGGCCACATTCACCCTCTGAGATGGCCCACACTTGTCTGTGGAGTGTGCTTCTCTCTGAATCTGAATAAATCCACTTCTTACCTGTCACTTTGTCTCTCACTGAATTCTTTCTGCGATGAGACATCAAGTAGCTAAGTTTCATTAGGTCCTGAAACCAGGTACTGTGGGGTTTGGCTGGGTTTGAGCCACAGCCACATGGGTTTAAGTCCCAAGGAGGGTTTTCACTGGGTTTGAGCCACAGCCACATGGGTTCAAGTCCCAAGCACAGTTTTGGCTGGGTTCAAGTCCCAGCCATGTGGGTTCAATTCCCAATCTGAGGTAAAAGATTTCAAAAGCTTTTCATCCAAGGAGCAAGCTTCTTTTAATTTCATGGCAGTGGTCAACATCTGCAGTCATTTTAGACCCCCCAAAATAAAGTTTCTCACTGTTTCCATTGTTTCATCATCTATATGCCATGAAGTGATGGGACTGGATGCCATGATCTTTGTTTTTTGAATGTTGAGTTTTAATCCAGCTTTTTCACGCTCCTCTTTCACTTTCATCAAGAGGCTGTTTAGGTCTTCATTTTCTGCCATAAGGGTTGTGTCATCTGCATATCTGAGATTATTCATATTTCTCCTGGCAATCTTGATTCCAGCTTGTGCTTCATCCAGTCCAGCATTTCTCATGATGTACTCTGCATATAAGTTAAATAAGCAGGTTGACAATATACAGCCTTGATGTACTATTTTCCCAATTTGGAATCAATCTGTTGTTTCATGTCTGGTTCTAACTGTTGCTTCTTGACCTGACTACACAGTTCTCAAGAGGCATGTCACGTGGTCTGGTATTCCCATCTCTTGAAGAATTTTCCACAGTTTGTTGTGATCTATACAGCCAAAGACTTTGGCATAATCAATAAAGCAGAAGTAGACGTTCTTCTGGAATTCTCTTGAATTTTTGTAGATCCAGTAGATGTTGGTAACTTGATCTCTAGTTCCTCTGCCTTTTTAAAATCCAGCTTGAACATCTGGAAGTTCACGGTTCATGTACTGTGAAAGCCTGGCTTGGAGAATTTTGAGCATTACTTTGCTAGCATGTGAGATGAATGCAATCCTGTGGTATTTTGAGCATTCTTTGGCATTGCCTTTCTTTGGGACTGAAATGAAAGCGGACCTTTTCCAGTCCTGTGGCCACTGCTGAGTTTTCCAAATTTGCTGGCATATTGAATGCAGCACTTTCACAGCATCATCTTTTAGGATTTGAAATAGTTCAACTGGAATTTCATCACCTCCACTAGCTTTGTTCATTGTGATGCTTCCCATGGCCCACTTGACTTTGCACTCCAGGATGTCTGGCTCCAGGTGAGTGATCACACCATTATGATTATCTGGGTCATGAAGATCTTTTTTGTGTAGTTCTTCTGTGTATTGTTGCCACCTCTTCTCAATAGTTTCTGCTTCTGTTAGGTCCATAGCATTTCTGGCCTTTATTGTGCCCATGTTTGAATGAAATGTTCCCTTAGTATCTCTAATTTTCTTGAAGAGACCTCTAGTCTTTCTCATTCTATTGTTTTCCTCTATTTCTTTGCATTGATCGCTGAGGAAGGCTTTCTTATATCTCCTTGCTATTCTTTGGAACTCTGCATTCAAATGGGTAAATCTTTCCTTTTCTCCTTTGCCTTTAGCTTCTCTTCTTTTCTTAGCTATTTTTCTCTTAGCTTTTCTCTTCTTTTTTTCAGGGATTCTGTGCCTCATTGTTTGGAGAAGGCAGTGGCAACCCACTCCAGTACTCTTGCCTGGAAAATCCCATGGGTGGAGGAGCCTGGTAGGCTGCAGTCCATGGGGTCGCTAGGAGTTGGACATGACTGAACAACTTCACTTTCACTTTTCACTTTCATACATTGGAGAAGGAAATGACAACCCACTCCAGTGTTCTTGCCTGGAGAATCCCAGGGACAGGGGAGCCTGGTGGGCTGCCATCTATTGGGTCACACAAAGTCAGACACAACTGAAGCAACTTAGCAGCAGCAGAAGCTGTGCCTCATCATTAGTCCAGGGCTTGTCCTTTGGCCTCACATTGGGGTGGTGTCATTGGGGCCACTAGCCCAGGTCTCAGCCAGGACCCCTGCCACCTTCTCACTACACTCTCCACCCTGGAGGTAAGCCCTATTCAGGTCCTGCCCCTTCCCTGACCCAGGCAGGGCCAGTCTGTACACACCATCAGGTCTTCAACAGCCCCATCTGTGCTGGTGCCTCAGGACTCAGGACTCTTCACTTTAAAGATGCAAATACATCATTTGCATGTTAGTTTCCTGCAGCTTCTGGCCCTGAAAAGCCTCCGTTGTTTGTCTAGAATGTGTTATGAGTTACATCTGAACACCAAGTCTCCAGCCCTCCTGCCTCTTCTCCATCCCCTCTATCCAAGGTGTTTCTCTGAGGAGGGGGCTCTTTGCATAGCTGTGACACTGCTCTGGGCATCAGTGTGCTAGTGTGCACTTCCAAAGAACAGAAGGAAAAGGCAAAGGAGAAAAGGAAGGATATACCCATTTGAATGCAGAGTTCCAAAGAATAGCAAGGAGAGATAAGAAAGCCTTCCTCAGGGATCAATGCAAAGAAAGAGAGGAAAACAATAGAATGGGAAAGACTAGAGATTTCTTCAAGAAAATTAGAGATAGCAAGGGAACATTTCATGCAAAGATGGGCACAATAAAGGACAGAAATGATATGGACCTAAGAGAAGCAAAAGATATTAAGAGGTGCCAAGAATACATAGAAAAACTATACGAAAAATATCTTCATGACCCAGATAATTGAGATGGTGTGATCACTCACCTACAGCCACATCCTGGAATGTGAAGTCAAGTGAGCCTTAGGAAGCATCACAATGAACAAAGCCAGTGGAGGTGATGGAATTCCAGTTGAACTATTTCAAATCCTAAAAGATGATGCTGTGAAAGTGCTGTACTCAATATGCCAGCAAAATGGAAAAGGTCCACAGCACTGGAAAAGGTCCACTTTCATTTCAGTCCCAAAGAAAGGCAATGCCAAAGAATTCTCAAACTACCACAGGATTGCATTCATCTCACACGCTAGCAAAGTAATGGTCAAAATTCTCCAAGCCAGGCTTTCACACTACATGAACCATGAACTTCCAGATGATCAAGCTGGATTTAGACAAGGGAGAGGAAACAGAGGTCAAATTGCAAACATCCCTTGGATCATCAAAAAAGGGACAGAGTGCCAGAAAAAACATCTACTTATGTTTTATTGACTATGCCAAAGTCTTGATTGTGTGGATCACAACAAACTGTGGAAAATTCTTCAAGAGATGGGAATACCAGACCTCCTGACCTGCCTCCTGAGAAATCTGTATGCAGGTCAAGAAGCAACAGTTAGAACTGGACATGGAACAACATACTGGTTCCAAATCGGGAAAGGAGCACCTCAAAGCTGTATATTTTCACCCTGCTTATTTAACTTATATGCAGAGTACATCATGAGAAATGCTGGACTGGATGAAACACAAGCTGGAATCAAGATTGCCAGGAGCAATATGAATAACCTCAGATATGCAGATGACACCACCCTTATGGCAGAAAATGAAGACCTAAACAGCCTCTGGATGAAAGTGAAAGAGGAGCGTGAAAAAGTTGGCTTAAAAGTCAGCATTCAGAAAACGAAGATCATGGCATCCGGTCCCATCACTTCATGGCAAATAGATGAGGAAACAATGGAAACAATGACAGACTTTCTTTTCTTGGGCTCCAAAATGGCTGCAGATGGTGACTGCAGCCATGAAATTAAAAGAAGAAAAGCTCCTTGGAAGAAAAGTTATGACCAACCTAGACAGCATATTAAAAAGCAGAGACATTGCTTTGCCAACAAAGGTCCTTCTAGTCAAATATTCGGTTTTTCCAGTAGTCATGTATGGGTGTGAGAACTGGACTATAAAGAAAGCTGGGTGCCAAAGAATTGATGCCTTTGAACTGTGGTGTTGGAGAAGACTCTTGAGAGTCCCTTGAACTGCAAGGAGATCCAACCAGTCCAACCTAAAAGAAATCAGTCCTGAATATTCATTGTAAGGCCTGATGTTGCATCTGAAACTCCAATGCTTTGGCCACCTGATGTGAAGAACTGACTCTTGAAAAGACCCTGATGCTGGGAATAATTGAAGGTGGGAGGAGAAGGGGACGAGAGAGGATGAGATGGTTGGATGGCATCACCGATTCAACGGACATGAGTTTGCTAGGCTCCAGGAGTTGGTGATGGACAGGGAAGCCTGGCATACTGCAGTCCATGCGGTTGCAAAGAGTCAGAGCGACTGAACTGAACTGAACTTAGAGGTCACTTTGCTTATCAGGCTGCTGGACATTAGCTTCAGCAAGCAAGGAATGGAAGTCTCACTATTCACTTGGAAAACACCAGGCTTGGGGGAGGGTGGGGGAGCAGCAACACCTGTCTTGATTTAGTTCCCCAATGAAATGACACAGTATCGCCCACAGCTCCTTCCCTGGATTGCTCTTTCTGACTCGCTGCTACTTAAAGCAGCATGACTGCAGCTAGACCACGTTGTGGGTCACATTCCTGGTGCTGGGCCGTGGCCTTGGGCTCTCTGGACCAGCGTCCCCACTTCTAAGTCTCAGAAGCCAAGGCCAGCACTTAACTCCTCTGCATCCTCACTTCCCAGGATGGTACCAAGCCTTGCAGATTTGATCAGGTTTGCTTTATGACACAATGCATAGCTGATATTTGTAAATGTTCCATGAGTGTTTGAGGAACAATTCTCCAATTATGGAGCCCAGTGTTCTGTGTGTTTACATTATATCAAGTCTGTGGGTTGTGTTGGTCAAATCCATGCACTTGCTGAGTTTTTTCTTTTCTTATTGAACCTGCCAGTCACTGAGACATGGTAAAATCTCCCACTATGATACTCTGATTGGAGAAGGAAATGGCAACCCACTCCAGTGTTCTTGCCTGGAGAATTCCAGGGATGGAGGAGCCTGGTGGGCTGTCGTCTATGGGGTCGCACAGAGTCGGACACGACTGAAGCAACTTAGCAGCAGCATGATACTCTGATGGTGGATCTATCAAGCTCTCTTTATAATTCTGTTCATTTTTGCTTTACAAAGATGTATTTTTGAAGCTATTTCATCAGAGGCATGCAAATCTAGAACTGTTATAGCTTCATAGTGAACAATCGAGGGCTTCCCCAATAGCTTAGTGATAAAGAATCTGCCTGCCAATGCAGCAGACAGGGGTTCGACCCCTGGGTTGGGAAGATCCCCTGGAGGAGGGCATGGCAACTCACTCCAGTATTCTTGTCTGGAGAATCCCATGGACAGAGGAGCCTGGTGAGCTACAGTCCAAAGGGTCACAAACAACTGGATATGACTGATGGATTGAGCACATAGAGAACCGAGTTATTAATCACTAAGAAGTAGGTTTCACTAATCTGTGAATGTTATTGGCCTCAGGTTCTGTTTTGACAAATATTAGTCTCACTTCATAAGCTTTCTTTTGGTTAGTAGTGTGTACCTTGTACCTTTCCACACATCTTACTCACCTGTCTCTGCTATGTTTTAGATGTGCTCTTGGAAACAGCGTAGAGTGCAAATCTCTTTGTTTTCTATCCTATAGGCAATCATTGTCTTTTAACTGTAGAGTTTAGTTCTAGTAATTTTTCAACTTATTTCTACCATCTGGTTTTGTGCTTTCTGTTTGTCCCATTTTTTCTGTTTCTTTTTATCACCTCCTCTTTCGATTTCTTTTAAATGTTGTGTGTGTGTGGCTGGGGGGCTCTTCATTGCAAGAGCATGTTTTATTTTTTGTAAAATACGCATACCACAGGGTTTGTTGTCAGTATTGAATGAGATGAACAAACTCACATGAAATGCTTATCCAGTGCCTAACACAGAGTAAGCACTCCTAACTGGGAACTATTATTAGAAGTTCTAGTACTCTTTCATCTTTAGTGTTCCCTTGTATCTTGCGGTTCCGCTTCTGTTGTTCTCCTTTCTGCTGACAATATCCCATTTGTTTTCAGTCCCTTTTCTTTCATTTCTCCTTTACGCCATTTGATTTCCTGTTTCCGCTCAGCCCTCCATCCCCAAGGCAGCTCGGTGGTGAAGCCCCTCGGGGAGGAGTCTGTGTGCTGCGGCTCTGTGGCGCAGTAGGTGCGGGAGAAGACAGTGGCACCTTGACTGAATCCCATTCCACAAGGTGAAGGCTGTCCCCCCCAACACAGGGCTTCATTAGCGTGTCATTCTAGGCTGGCCACGGTGAAACTGAATCAGCTGCGATTATCAGTTTCTGTGAAATGGGTCTAAGGCCGCAGAACCCACCAGCTAGGAAACAATTTAATTCCTTGTGTCTCTTCCTAGAGAGGGTGGCCGGATCCTGGCTGTCTGCTCTCAAGAAGTTGTCCCGCTGTGAGAGTGTGGGGGTCACCATAATAGGAATTTGTGTATGTACTAAGCAGAGCCTGGAAAGAGGAACCATTTGTACGCAAACACATTGTGGTCAGAAGGAAACTTTGTTATTGTTGTGACAGAACCACAGCTAAATTTAGCAGCTACGTACTTTGTGTGTGTGCATGTGCACATGTGTGATGCCTGGAGAAAGTAACACTTTATGTTTCCAAAAGCAAAATCTCCCCAGACCAAATAGAAAACCTTCTTCTTACCTGGTAGTTGATTGCCATGACTATTCCTCACCCCACTTACTTCATATCTTCGCTTTTTCTGTGTCCTGGGTAGCATGACATTCTTTCAAAAGAGATTATATCACTAGAGGAACACTGGAACTTGGTGGAGTTTTGGGTGTTTTTCTGTTCTCTGGTGGTTTCTGTGTTTGGACTGAAATAAACTGAGGTGTTGAACATCTGTATTTTGAATGGGCTTCACACAAATATAAGAGTCTAATCTCTTTTTTAAATTAATTAATTTATTTTAATTGGAGGATAATTACAATACTGTGATGGGTTTTGCCACACATCAACATGAATCAGAACCCCCTTACCACCTCCCTCCCCACCCTATCCCTCTGGGTTGTCCCCGAGCACTGGCTTTGGGTGCCCTGCTTCATGCATGGAACTTGTACTGGTCATCTATTTTACATATGGTAATGTACATGTTTCAATACCATTCTCTCAAATCATCCCATAATTTTTTGATAGCAATTTTGTATATACTTTTATTCTTCACAGTAAACAGTAAATAGATGCTCTCAGTATTTTTTGAAATTTGTTCCAAAAGTGCAATATCAACTTACAATGTGAAAGAGATGCTATACATCCCTGTTAGCATGTACAGTAACAAAAGGCCTCTCTGGGATTCACAAGTTCTAAAAATACAAACTATATATAATGTATTATAACTGTCTTCACCAAAGTGAATGCTTCTGCCAGTGTGGAAAATAGGAGCAGTTTAATGTCTTGAAACCCACAGAAAAGATGTGGAGAAGAAGGTGAGATAAACATATGCTGGAGGGGACTTCCCTGGTGGTCCAGTGGTTGAGAATCTTCCTTCCAATGCAGGGAACATGGTTTCCATCCCTGGTCGGGGAACCAAGATGCTATGTGCCCTTAGCAACTAAAACTGCATGTTGCAATGAAGACCCAGTGCAGCCAAAAACAATAAAACCCCCAAATACATGCCGGAGACCTGGTGCAGAGTGAAACACACCTAGAGACGTGAGACAGTCTTAGGAAAAAGTAGGACCAGCAATAGAGGAGAGAGAGGCAGGAAATGGGAGAGTGCATATTAGAATATTTTATGTTTTTAGGTGCATCAGGTTTTAGTTGCTCACTTGGGATCTTTGACTGTCATTGTGACATGCAGTTGTTTTACAAATTTCATTTTAGTTGCAGCATGAAGGATCTAGTTCCCTGACCCAGGATCGAACCCAGAGCCCCTGTATTGGGAGCATGGAATCTTAAGCACTGAACCACCAGGGAAGTCCTGGGTCTTCCAGTTGTAGTAGTCAGGTAAGAATTTGATTTGAAGTGACTCTGAGCGGGTTTCACTTCCCCTAATACGTTCTAGGCCTGAGGCTCTCAAATTTTTTGATCTCAGAACAACTTTAAACTCTTAAAAATTTTGGGAACCACAATTCAACTTTGTTTCCCTGTCTCTCACAGGTGTTCATCCCAAGGGCACTCCTTCCTTAACATCCTGCACTCTGAACTTCCTCAGAGTTCACTTCCTGGGAAGATTAACCTATGACAAGTGTCCAGACCAGTAACTTCCTTATTTATGCAATTTACTTTCCACAGTAAGGGATATACTTGACTTCAAATAAGTAAATTTAATAATATGTGTGGGGATTATTTGTTTTGTAAACAATTTTTTTTTAATCTAGTAAGGTAGTTCTTGGATAATATACTTTAGGAAAATATGGCATAATCTTTAGGGAAATGCAAATCAGAACGACAATGAGGTACCACTTCCCACTCATCAGGATGACTATTATTTTAAAAAGAAAGGAAAAGAACAAGTTTTGATGAGGATCTAGAGAAGTTGGAATGCTAGGTCACTACTGGTAGGAATATAAAATGATGAAGCTACTGTGGAAAACTGGCTACTGTGAAAAGTCTGGCAGTTCCTCCAAAAGTTAAACAGGGCTTTAATATGATCCACGCTACTTCTAGATATATATCTATAAGAATTGAAAGCAGTGACTTTAACAGGCATTTGTACATCTACGTTCATACCAGCATTTTTCATAACAGCTGAAACGTGGATGCAGCCTAAACATCCCTTGACAGAGGGATGATCAAAATGTAGTGGAATATTATGCATTCTTAAAAAGGAAGGAAATTCTGACAATGCTAAAACAATGATGAACACTGAAGACTTTATGCTAAATGAAATAAGCCAGTAACAAATGGACAAATAGTGTATTATTCCTCTTATCTGAGTTATCGAGAAGAGTCAGATTCATAGAAACAGAAAGAACAGCGGTGGTTGCCAGAGGCTGGAGGGGAGGGAAGAGTGGGGAGCTATTACTTAATTCACACAGCATTTCAGATTGGGATGATGAAAAAGTTCTGGAGATGGATATTAGTGATGGGTGCACAGCAATGTGAATATTCTTAATGTCACTGAATTGTACACTTAAAATGGAAAAAATTTGTGTTACGAATATTTTACTACCAAATACTTTTTTAAAACTAAGTATAAATATGTCTGGAATCTTGCAATGCATTAGTAAGTTGGTTGCATAAAATAGTTAATGAGTCATTCCTTTTTATTGCCAAATAATAGTTCATTGTAGGGATATTCATTGGAAGGACTGATGCTGAAACTGAAGCTCCAATACTTTGACCACCTCATGTGAAGAGCCAACTAATTGCAAAAGACCCTGTTCCTGGGACAGATTGAGGGCAGAAGGAGAAGGGGATGAGAGAGGATGAGATGGTTGGATGGCATCACCGACTCAATAGACATGAGTTTGAGCAAACTCCTGGAGATTGTGAAGTACAGGGAAGCCTGGCATGCTGCAATCCATGGGGTTGCAAAGATTCGGACACAACTGAGCAACTGAACAACAACAACCACCTTAAAAATATTAAGCTAAGTGAGAGAAGTTGCTGCTAAGTCGCTTCAGTCGTGTCCGACTCTGTGCAACCCCATAGACGGCAGCCCACTAGGCTCCCCCGTCCCTGGGATTCTCCAGGCAAGAACACTGGAGTGGGTTGCCATTTCCTTCTCCAATGCATGGAAGTGAAAAGTGAACGTGAAGTCGCTCAGTCATGTCCGACTCTTAGTGACCCCATGGACTGCAGCCTACCAGGCTCCTTCGTCAAGTTAGTCACAAAAACAAACAAACAAACAAAAAAAAACAAAACAAAAAACCCCCCAAAAAAACACATATTGAAAGATGTCTGGAAGATGCAAGTACTTAGAGACAGAAACTAGTTTAGTGCTTGCCTAGGGCTGAGAGGAGATGTGGGAAGAAAAGAGGAAAGGCTGCAAAGTGGTGTTAATGGACACAGGGTTTTTTGAGGCAGAGTGATGATAAGGTTTTAAGTTGATTGTGGTGATGATCATACAACTCAATGGCAATACTGAAAATCATTAAATTCACTTTATATCTCAATAAAGCTTTTGTTAAGAAAAAGATTAATGAAAAACCAAACTCATAGAAAAGTCTCTTCAGGAATATCTTCTCTGATTGACCTAAGAAATTAACATTTTATGCCTCTTTGTGGAAAGGTTCATGAATTTTTCTTGTATTTCCCTTCAATCATTCAGTAAATATTTATTGCAAATTTTATGTGGGCAAATAACACTATTGAATGACATAATGATCTACAAAAAATATTTTCTTAAAACATGGTGTTTGCCTTTCAGAAGCTTTCTCTCTGATTGAGACAAGCCATTCACACACGAAATGAAATTAATTAAGGCAGTGCCACATTGGAGGTCAATTATTGACTCAAGTACATTTGCCACACACAACAAACTGAAAGCATTATTATTGTAAAATTAGCGATACTGAAAATAAGATTTCACAGTGGTTAAGAGCAAGGGCTCTGGAGCCAGACTGTCTGGTCTGAATCTTGGCTCCATCATTTACCAACTGTGCGACCTTGTGCAAGTTACTTAAATTGTCTGTGCCTCAGCGTCCTCCTGTTGAAAATAGGGATGATTATGATAATTATGGCACTACTTCACAGAGTTGTTGTGATGATTAGATGTGTTAATACAGATAAAGTGCTCAGAACAGATCCTTGCACATAGTAAACACTCAAAGAAAGTATTAGTTACCATCATTTCCAGAAAACTGTGGGTGACCTCTTTGATGAATATTGAATATTTGTGCAGTGAAAAGCTTTAAACCTACATTAAATATACTTCTTAACAGAGCTGAAACCCTATGCTGGAGATTTTGGCAACACATATGGCAGGTGTCATTCAGGATGTTGTAGTTTTATTGGTTCAAGGCATCTACAATATCCTGAATCCTGACTGAGCATAAAGTACAGGCTCAATAAATATTAGAATTCAAAGAAAAAACTTAGATTAAAATGTTAACATTTTGGATGATGCAATTATGTCATTTTTATGCCATTTTCTAATTTTTTTCTCAAAATGACTGGATTACTTTTATTTGTTTATATATTTTATTGTTAATATTTCAAGTCCACAGAAATATATAGAGACTAACATGCTGAGCCCTTATGGCAGAAAGTGAAGAAGAACTAAAGAGCCTCTTGATGAAAGTGAAAGAGGAGAGTGAAAAAGTTGGCTTAAAGCTCAACATTCCGAAAAAAGATCATGGCATCTGGTCCCATCACTTCATGGCAAATAGATGAAGAAACAGCGGAAACAGTGGCAGACTTTATTTTTGGGACTCCAAAATCACTGCAGATGGTGACTGCAGCCATGAAATAAAAAGACGCTTACTCCTTGGAAGAAAAGTTATGACCAACCTAGATAGCATATTAAAAAGCAAAAACATTACTTTGCCAACAAAGGTCCATCTAGTCAAGGCTATGGTTTTTCCAGTAGTCGTGTTCGGATGTGAGAGTTGTACTGTAAAGAAAGCTGAGCGCTGAAGAATTGATGCCTTTGAACTGTGGTGTTGAAGAAGACTCTTGAGAGTCCCTTGGACTGCAAGGAGATCCAACCAGTCCATCCTAAAATAAATCAATCCTGAATGTTCATTGGAAGGACTGATGCTGAAGCTGAAACTCCAATACTTTGGCCACCTGATATGAAGAACTGACTCCTTTGAAAAGATCCTGATGCTGGGAAAGATTGAAGGTGAGTGGAAAAGGGGATGAGAGAGGATGAGATGTTTGGATGGCATCACCAACTCAATGGACATGAATTTGAGTAAACTCCAGGACTTGGTGATGGACAGGGAGGCCTGGCGTGCTACTGTCCATGGGGTCGCAAAGTGTCAGACAGCACTGAGCAACTGAACTGAACTGAACTGAACTGAACATGCCGAGCACACATATACCCGTTACTTAGCTTTGTTAAACTGCAACCCTAGGAACTTCCCTGGTGGTCCAGTGACTAGGACTCTGTGCTTCCAGTGCAGGGATTCAGGGTTTGATCCCTGATCAGGGAATTAGATCCCACATGCCCCAACTAAAAGTTCGAATGCTACAACTAATAAATCCCACATGCCACAGCTGAGGATCCTACATTGCACAGCTTAATAGAAAAGATAGGAAAAGATCCCTTGTGCCGCAATGAAGACCAGGCTGAGGCCAATAAATAAATTCAAAAAATTTTTGAAATATAATAAAAAGTATGTCTGGAGCTTTTAAATAAATAAAAGCAACTACTAAATAAAAGTTCACTTTAAAACATAGGTAAAAATAAACTGTAACCCTAGGCCTTGTGTACCTGAGTTTCCTTTCTTAAGATTTAAAATGTTACAGAGTGGACACCCTGGATGCACCTTTCTCAGTCTCTCAGACACCACCTCTCCCTAGAAGTGCCCTTATCTTGAGTATTTTTATACTACTACCAGAGTGAGGGTATTCATAAATAATATAGGGTTTTTGCATATTTTGAAACTATATACACAGAGAACAAACTTGTGGTTGGAAGGGATAGTTAGGGAGTTTGGAATGGGCATGTACACACTGCTATATTTAGAAAGAATAACCAACAAGAACCTACTATATAGCACATAGAACTCTGATCAGTGTTACGTGGCAGCTTAGATGCTGGAGGCAGGGGGGAAGTTTGTATACATATGGCTGAGTCCCTTTGCTGTTCACCTGGACCTGTCACAACATTGTTCACTGACTATACCCCAATACAAAATAAAAAGTTAAAAAAATTGTATACCTGTGGCGGATTCATTTTGATATTTGGCAAAACTAATACAATTATGTCAAGTTTAAAAATAAAATTAAAAAAAATTATGTACAAATGGTAATCTGTACGTGTATCATTCTGAAACACCATTTTCATTGAGCACTTTCTGAGACGCCTTCATGTTGCTACATGTAGCTCTAGTTCATTTTCGCTGTTGTAGAGAATTCCAGAAGGTCTATGTTCATTTATCCTTTCTTTTGATGGAGGACATTTATATCCTTTCCATTTTTCCCTATTAAAAATGGGGTTCCTCTGAAAACTCTTGGGTATATGTATAGATTTCTCTAAATGTCCGTCTAAAAGAGATATTTGCACCTTCAACTTGACTAGATGTTGCCAAATTGCTCTGTAAAGTACTTCGATTCTCACCAGCAGTGCCAGGAAGTTTCCATTGCTTCACATCCTTGCCAAAAGTTGATATGTGTTGTGCTTTTAAAAGTTTTGCCAGTTTGATGGATGTGAAATGGTATCTTATGGAAAGCACATAGAAGTTTGCCTGGCACGTAGTAGGGTCTGAGTAAGGGTGAGTTACTATTTTAATGACCATATCCATAATCAGTATGATAATAAATATGGGTTGGGCACCTTTTCCTTTGTTTGTTGGTCAGGAAAAGTTTTCTGTAAGGTACCTCTTCAGGTCTTTTCTCCATTGTTCTACTACATTGCCTCTTTCTTAGTGATTTATAGGATTCTTTATATTTTCTTGCACTAATCCTTTGATTCTTATGTATTCTTTGACGTGTCTTTAACTTCATTTATGGTGTCTTTTGTCATTCAAAAGAATTGTTATTTAATTTAATATACTCATATTTATCATTTCACCCTGTGCGTTGTGCTTTTTATATCTTATTTTAAAAAGTCCTTGCCTATTAGTGGGGCTTCCCAGGTGGTGACCGTGGTAAAGAATCCACCTGCCAATGTAGGAGACATGAGATGCAGATCTGATCCCTGGGTCAGGAAGATCCCTTGGAGGAGGAAATACAGTTCACTCCAGTATTCTTCCCTGTTAGTGGTTATGAGTTCCCAAGGGAACTCTATTTTTCTGGGCAGAACCCAGGCCTAGGTAGGCAACCTTTCATTTAGTCTCCTCTGCCAGTGGACACATGGTTTTCCCTAATTTTCCATTTCACTGAGGGAATAACGAATTAATGGTCCACAATTAATATGAGGGTCTTGGTCTCAAAGCGTTGGCTCCTCTCTCTGTTTGTGCACTGAACTGATTAGTATTAGGCTCAGCTGAGAGCTGAACCTGATACTCGACAATAATAGAGAAATCAATAAGAGCCAAACTGTCTCATATACCAGTCCAGAAAAAGGCAGCCCACACTGGCATAGAGTGTTTATCTTCACCATGTCCTCAGGTACCCAAGCTCTTCCTATCTTGTTGTTCCAGTCTATGTGGCCTCTGTATCTCAGGTCACTTCATAGTCCAAGAAGGCCCTAGCTTTCACATTCCAGCCAGCAGAAAAGAGCAAGAGGTCAAGAAAAAGCGACATGGTAGCTATCTTTTAAGGAAGATTCTCAGTCACTTCCAAATGATATTTTCTTTAATATCCCATTGGTCAGAACTTAGTCATGGTCGTCTTTATTCTGGATGACTGTCCAACTGAAAGTTAGGAGTTTGGTTTTAGATATACAGGAGAATATATATTGGGGGCTGACAGTCTTGGCCACAGAGATCAAATCTCATCAAATCTCAAGTTGCCCATATACTACTCTAGTTTTTAGTTCTCTCATCCTTTCTGGTACCTTATTTTCTTATACTCTCAACTGTGCCTTTCAGACAGTCATTCAATAATTATTTATTGAGCATGTACTATGAAGCCAGGAACTGTTTTCAGAGCAGGACTTATACGAGTGAAAAAGACAAAAGCCCTGCCTGCATGAAGCTTACATTCTAATTGAGGGAGGCAGACCACAAGCAAACCAGAAAATGCAATACCGTAATGTCAGAGGGTATGAATTGGGATGGAGAAAAGTAAAGCATGTTTTCTAAGGGGATGAGGACTGCTGGGAGCGGAGCGAGTGGTTACCAACATTTGGGTGAGAGCATTTCAGGCAGAAGTAAGACCAAGTGCCCTGAGGTGGAAGTGGACACTGAATGTTCAAGGAAAAACAATAGGGTGTGTGTCGCTGGAGCATGGTGGGAAAGTGGAGAGAGAGAAAGAGATCAGGGGTACACCAAAGATGCTAAAGCACCAGATCAGCCAGAGCGTAGCAGGCTTTTGCTTTTATTGGAGTGAGAAGAGATCCACTGGAGAGTTTGAACAGAGGGGTATGCCATGATCTGACTGACGTTTCATTTATGTATTTGACCTCACCACGCTGCATGTGGGATCTTATTTTCCCAACCAGGGATCAAACCTGTGCCCTCTGCAGCAGAAGAATAGACTCTGAACCACTGGACCACCAGGGACGTCCTTGTCTTAAGTTTTATGAAGACCACTTCAGCTGTAGAGGTGAGAATAGACTCTAAGGTAGGAAACGGTGGATGGGGGGAGATAAGTGAGAAGACTACTGTGGGTGGCCAGGCAGCAGATGAAAGTCACGCAGATTAGGATGGTAGTAATGGAGGTGGCTTCCCCAGTGGCTCAGTGGTTAAGAATCTGCCTGCAGTGCAGGAGACTCAGGAGACCCAGGTTCGACCCTTGGGTCAGTAAGATCCCCTGGAGGAGGGCACAGCAACCCACTCCAGTATTCTTGCTTCAGGAATCCCAGACAGAGGAGCCTGGCTGGCTACAGTCTATTGGGTTGCAAAGAGTCAGGCATGACTGAAGTGACTTAGCACAGGACAGCAGAATGGGGGTGACAAGAAAGGGTAAAATTACAGGTAGATTGTGAAGGTTCAGCCAAAAGTATATGCTGAAGGATCAAGACAGGGTGTGTGTGAGACAGACAGAGGTGATAGAACCAAGTCTTAGGTTTCTGGCCTGAGCAAACATTGAGTGGTGATGTCACTTACAGAGACGAGGAATTCTAGGAAACAAGCAGGCTTGGGGGATGGAAATCAAGAGACCTGGTTAAATTTGAGATGCAAGGGGAGACATGATACAGTTGGGCATAGCATTTGCAAGTTCAGAGATATTTGGGTTGGAGATATGCCTGTGGGTGTCATCAGCATATATGTGGTCATGAGATGAGGGGAGATCAGGAGGAAAGGCAGCATAGAGTTTGGGAGAGTTGGCAGTAGGGAAGATCGGGACATCCTCTTCTGAGTCCTATTTTTTCAGTGAAATCAGAGAAAGATCATTTGCTGAGAGTGACATGGTAGAGGAGAAACTGGAGGTTTGAGGAGAGGGGACACTGTGAAATATCTGTGTGTGATGTTGTATTTTATACAACATTTCTAGGTGTTTGTTTTGGAATGGAGTTTTGTGTTATTCAAGGAGCAGTTTGGTGTGGTAGTTCACTTTTACAGAAAGGAAAAGGTCATTTTAAAAGACAGGTAGTTACTTCTAATCATCCTATCCTTGGCAACATAGAAAAAAGAAACAATCAGAAATCGAAAATGTTTCTTACAGATTTCCAGTTTCCATGAGGAAGCGGGGTGGGGAGGGAAGAATTGGGAGTTTGGGATTAGCAAATGCAAACTATTATATATAGCATAAATACACAACAAGGTCCTACTGCATAGCACAAAAGGCCATTTTCAGCATCCCATGATACACTGTGTGGAAAAGAATATGAAAAAATATATGTGTGTGTGTACTGAATCACTTTACTATACACAGAAATTAACACAACATTGGAAATCAATCACACTTCCATAATATTTAAAAAATCTAAAATGCTTCTTAAATTCCAGCAAATGAATAAAATCGAAATGGAATTGGCTTTCCCCTTTCTTTACATGGGAGGCATGACATCAGAGAGTGATTGGCCTAACGTCTCTTGCTCCCACCAGGACTAGGTGACTGTCATCCTACAGACAGGGTGAACTCCAGGGATGTTTGGCCACTGGTCCCCTTTCCAGGGAAGAATGCTGCTGCTCTACAATGCTGCACTGAAAGTGTAGACAGGACAGAGGACTAGAAACTGAGAAGCAATGCCTCATCTGTCTTGGGCAGATTAGCTGAGTTCTAGCCACCTGAAGATGTCATGGCCCCTAACCAAAGCGGATCTGAGTGTCTCAGTCTGGAGATCACTGGAGATAAGGGCCCGACCTTGGCCAGGCAGTCCCTGAGGTTAGACGGAGCCAGCGTGTACTCAGGAGCTCTCTCCCATTCTCTGCTTCATAGTCCCTTTCACATGGACTAGATTACAGAGCATCATTTCCCCTCTCCTCCCAGGCCACCTCATGAAACACTGGCAGTCATTAACAGATTGTTTTCTGCAGTGCCAGATGTAGGAAGAAGCAAACTCTTCTTTAGCTTATCCTTCACACTGTGAGGAACTTAACCTGGGAGGGACATGTACTTCTGCTTACCATAGTCATAGAGGATCTTTCTTTGCAGTCTTCAATTTTGTTTAACTGTTCATGTCAGGAAGCCATGTGGACAAGTGGTGTAGATATGGACAAAGATCTCACGTGGTGTATGTATGGATGAAGAAGTGGGACAGATCCAAGACGTGTTCAGGAAATGAGTTCTGTAGGACTTGCCGGATTAGACGTGGGAAGGAAGGAGCGTGAGGATTCTAGACCAACCAAACCCAGCCCATTTATTTCTGTATGACCCATGACCTAAGAATGGATTTTACATTTTTAAATAGCTGGGAAAAAAATCAAAAGGAACCTGTCATTTTGGAACCTATGAAAATTACATGAAAACTTTTTAGTGCACCTAATTGAATACTGATTGGAACACAGCCCCACCCACTTGCTACATGCTGTCTAATGACTGCTTTCATTCTGCAACTGCAGGGCTGACTAGTTGCGACAGAGACCATATGGCTGGCCAAGCCTCACATATTTCCCATTTGGCTTTTTATGGAAAATGTACGCTGACCTAGGTGACTCGTGGGTTCCTGGCCTGGGTAACTGGATGGGAGATATTGTCATCACTGAGACGGGGAACACAGGAAGAGGAGCAGGTGTTCAGGGAAGAGCAGGAGGTCAGGTCGGGGCATGGTGATCCTCAAGTACCCATGGGTCTCCAAGGGGAGAAGCCCAGCAAGCAGCTGGGTATAGGCTCTAGAACTTAGGAGAGAGGCTGGAGCTTGACGCCAAGCCAGGGAATATTGACACCCTTCTGGTTCTACCTACTGAAATAACACGCCAAACCCCATAGTCTTCTTGCCACTCTGGGTAAGGAGCTGAGAGTTCCAGGTTTGTTCTCAGGGCCAATGTTTGCTTTAGCCATAAAGCTCTCATTTCTTTTGTAACCCTAAAGATGTGGCAAGGTGCAGGTGAAGGTCAGAGGGCTTTTGAGAATTTATTTGAGAATTGGAATGATCTTCAGTTTAGTCTCCAGTCTTCCTAGGATCTTAAGGCCTGTTCTTGTTTAAATTGGGCTTCCCAGATGGCTCAGTGGGTAAAGAAGTCACCTGCAATGCAGGAGACACAAGAGACACAGGTTCAGTTCCTGCAGGAGGGCAGGACAACCTACTCCAGTATTCTTGCCTGGAGAATCCCATGGACAGAGGAGCCTGGTGGGCTACAGTCCATGGGGTCGCAGAGTATCTGACACGACTGATGATACTTGGCAAGCACACATGCACACACTTGTTGAAATTACAGCTGTGTGGTGAGGGAGGACATAAGTGGATCTTTTGATTTTGTTGTCCTAGGTTGGGCCTTGGCAGAGGTGAAAAGCAAAACCAAATGTAGCATTTTTCTATTCCTGAAATCAGAATCCTTCGGAAAACCATTGCTTTTTTTACTATATAAAAATAACAGTAGAATGTTAGTGAAAGTGAAACTGAAGTCGCTCAGTCGTGTCCAACTCTTTGCGACCCCATGGACTGTAGCCCACTAGGCTCCTCCGCCCATGGGATTCTCCAGGCAAGAATACTGGAGTGGGTTGCCATTACTCAGCCATAAAAAAGAAGAAAATAATGCTATTTGCAGGAACATGAATGGACCTAGAGATTGTCATATTGAGTGATGTAAGGAAGACAAACATCATATGATACTGTTTATATGTGAAATCAAAAACAAAAATGGTACAAATGAATTCATTTGCAAAACAGAAATAGGGTCACATAGCAAAAGAGACAAAGTTGTATAGAACAGTCTTTGGCATCTGTGGGAGAGGGAGAGGGTGGGATGATTTAGGAGAATGTCATTGAAACATGTATAATATCATATATGAAATGAATTGCCAGTCCAGGTTTGATGCATGATACAGGATGCTTGGGGCTGGTGCACTGGGATGACCCTAAGGCATGGTAAGGGGAGAGAGGAAGGTTCAGGATGGGGAACACGTGTACACCCGTGGCGGATTCATGTTGATGTATGGTAAAACCAATACAATATTGTAAAGTAATTAGCCTCCAATTAAAATAAATAAATTTATATTTTAAAAAGGGTGAAAAAAAAAAGAAATAGAGTCACAGATATAGAAAACAGATTTCTGGTTACTAGGGGGGAAACTGGTGTTGAGGAGGGATAAATTTGGAACATTGGGATTGACACATATACACGACTACGTATAACTAATGAGAACCTACTGTATAGCACAGGGAACACTACTCAATGCTCTGTGATGACCTAAATGGGAAGGAAATCCGAAGAAGAAGGGATATATGTATACATAGAGCTGATCCACTTTGCTGTACACCAGAAATTGAAAAACATTATAAAGCAACTGTACTCCAATAAAAAAATTTTAATGAAAGAAAACGTTGATTCCTCTGGACACCACTTATGTCATTGATTTGAACTCTTGCCTAAGTCCGATGTACTTGGGAAGCTTTGGTAACAGAGACAGAAGTGGGTGATCCACGGGCCTGGAAAAAGAGGCTGGGTACCGTCTAGCAACTGCCTTCTGATGTCAGGGAACTGAAGCTTTCCTCCTCCTTCCTTCCTCATCATTTTATTCTCCTGCATCTGTCCTCTTTTTTCCTTGATTCATCTCCATGTGGTGGTTCAGAGTGTGAATTTCTACACTAGATTCCCTGGGTTCAGATTCTAGCTCACTACTTATTGTGTGATCTCATACAACTTGTCTAGCTTCACTATGCCTCAGCTTCCCCAGTCGTAAGGTGGTGAGTGATATTAGTAATTGCCTCACAAAGTTGCAGTGAGTATAAAATGAGCTCGTGTACGCAAAGCCCACCTGTAGACCAAGTTCCAGATTAGAAATGAGGGTCAGGAGGCCCACTCCTGCTTGTGGTATGCAGGTATGTGTGTGTGCACGTGCTAAGTCGCTTCCGTTGTGTCTCACTCTTTGTGACCCTATGGACTATAGCCTGCCAGGCTCCTCTGTCCACGGGATTCTACAGGCAAGAAAACTGGAGTGGGTTGCCATGCCCTCTTCTAGGGGATCTTCCCGACCCAGGAATGGAAGCCGCAACCCTTACGTCTCCTGCATTGGCAGGCGGGTTCTTTACCACTACCGCCTCCTGGGAAGCCCAGTACGCAGGAACACAAGAGGGTAACAGTTGCAGTTGAGGGTAAAAAAGCCCCTAGTAGGAAAGAGATCACCAAGTGAATTTACTGATGGGATGGCCAGCAAAAGGGTCCTTGAGGACGAACCAGCCGGTGGAGCAGCTTTCAGGGAGTTCACTGAGGCAGGTGGTAGTGGTACTCCGCTCTCCTGACCTTAGAGGCCAGGTACATTTTTGTTGTGGGTGGCTGCCTGTGCACCTTAGGGTGTTGAGCAGCACCCCAGGTCTCTACCCCACTTCCCAAAATGTCTCCAGTCATTGCCAAATGTCTTGGCATTGATCCTGCCCAGTGATCAATCCCCATTAAGAACCACTGTTCTAAGATCTAAGGGACCAGGGAACAAAGGAATAACCAAAGAAGTGAGCATGTGTGAGGTCGGCCAGCAGGTGATGGTGGGGAAGGTCAGGGTCTATACACACATACCTGCATACCACAGGCAGGAGTGGGCAGCCTGACCCTCATTTCTAACCTGGCAGTTGGTCTACAGGCAGGCTATGTTTAGGAATCTGAGGATGCTCAAGGTCTGCCTCACCATCCCTGTAGCTGTCCTTTCCACTTCCTGGTGAAGTCTTTCTCACTACTAGCGACTTCCAACTTGTTAACGTGAACAATTTCAGTTCTATTACTGCTGCCAACTATAAAGCAGTTTAATTCCTCTAATAAGACCCAAGACTTCTAAGATATTAGCCCTGAAGGAAAAAAGCATTATCTGGAGAAGACTATCTACTGAAAGACATAAAAATAGTCCTGAATCACTGGAGGTGCGTGTGTGTATCTTGTCACAATTACAAAGATGTGGTGGCCTGTTGGCCTCCTGGAAAGAGGAAGTGCAAGATACCCACCCCACTCTGCTACCTCCTGGAAGAGGGGGTGGAATGGTGAGGTAGCTGACTTCCTAGGGATGTCCCAACATAGGATCAGGAGGAGGAAGCAGAGTAGGGCCAGGGACTGATTTGCTGAGAGCCATCCAAAGGAAGAAATCCGTGCTGCAGAATACCTGGCAGGGAGGGAGCCTGAGGGTAGAGAGGTATCCATCTGTGAGATAAATTTCAGATTTGTAGTGAAGAGAGGGAGACTATAGCCAGTTCCATCTCAAGACATTTCCTTAGTGCAGGCTTGTCAGATCCTGACTAACTAAGTGTCATTTTCCCGCAAGTTGCAGTGGCTGCAGAAACTTGCTGAAATGCCCTTCAGTGACATGAGCTGGAGTTATGGGTCATGGTTGCAGGAACAGATTCATCCAGACAGCGAGCACTGAGCAGCTAGTGTGAGGAGAGCACACAGCACAGCGGGGTGGGGAGCTCTTGGAGAGAAGAAGAGACTGAGCAGAGGAGGATAGGACCTAGGAGGCACTGGGAGGGAGGGGCCAGCACTTGACTTCTAGACACAGAGAGTGTAGACCACACTCCAGGTCCCATCACCCAAAGTGAGGATGAAATGTCTTTAAACAAGATTGGTTGGGCAAATTTTCCCCTACAGGATTTCAAAATGGGTAGGAAATGGGGATGGGAAACTGAAAATATTTTCATCTTTTTTTAAGAGAGCTGGTTATCTGTGAACTTTGACAGAAGAAATCCAAATCAGAAACATACATTAAATTCAACAGAAGGAAGCTATGGCTTTAGAGACTCTCTAGAGAGGAAATACTGAGGGAGTAACTCATATCAGTTCAATTGCAAACCGAAAACCACTTCTGTGTAATTCTGATAGTGGAAGGAAGCCAGAGGAGGTAAGCAGAGAGGCCCAAGAGTTTGGGGGCATAAGGGACGGGTGGTCGATGCTCAGATGTGTGTGGAAGCTACAATGATCAATAACTGGCTACCGTTCAGGAAGACAGACACAGGGCAGGGTTCCCATGCAGTCAGCGTGTGCCAGTATGGCAGCATTGATTGCTATCAGCCAGCATCTTTGTATGTTTTGTCAGTGGGCTTCTGTGGTGGCTCAGATAGGTAAAGAATCTGACTGCAATGCAGGAGAGCCCAGTTGGATCACTGGGTAGGGAATGTCCCCTGGAGGAGGGCATGGCAATCCACTCCAGTATTCTTGCCTTGAAAATCCTATGGACAGAGGAGCCTGGTGGGCTACAGTCCATCGGGTCGCAAAGAGTCGGACATAACTGAGTGACTTTCACTTTCTGTAACAAAGGAGGATGTGGTGGTGGTGGTGGTGGTGGGATTACCTTATTTTCAAAACCAAAACATTCTGTGTAAATACCCCAGATTACCTCTTTGAACATAATTTCTCTTGCATGTGACCTGAATTGTATTCAGCTGACCCAGTGCCTAATTGAGGTTCCGGTGGAACCAAGTGCAGCCTAGTTTCCTCCCAGAAGCCTTTCACTTTCACTGTACTTGTTCTGGTAGGGATCATTCTGCCAGATCAGCCCTTTCCCTTCACTCAACCTCTTTCATTTTGGGTGTTTGTCTATCTAGATTTAGTTTGGGCTATGGAGGGAAGATCTAGTACTATCTGCATCTTACATTGCTTCTGGAAGCATCTCAAATCTTGACTATGGCAAAGAGGAACTATGAAATAATTCAGTGCATGAGCACTATAGGACCTGGTCAGCTTTGCACTGAACAGAACTCCACATCTATATTAGCTCTGCTTTTGCTTCTCAGTATCAAACATCCAGATATAACAGTGCTAGGCACTATTACTTACATCTCTCAAACGGATACAGAATCCAGAATACCCAGTCCAGTTAATGAGAGAGAAAGGCCACCCTCGGAATAACTACTAGATTACAATGTCTTAGCTGTGTATCCCAGGTGGCTCAGTAGGTAAATATTCATGTTGATATATGGCAAAACCAATACAATATTGTAAAGTTAAAAAAAAATAACTTTAAAAAAAAAGAAAAAGAAAAAAAGAATCTGCCTGAAATGCAGGAGATGCAAGAGACTTGGGTTGGATCCCTGGGTTGGGAAGATCCCCTGAAGGAAGGGATGGCAATCCACTCCAGTATTCTTGCCTGGAGAATCCCATGGACAGAGGAGCCTAGCAGGCTACAGTTCATGGGGTCACAGAGTTGGACACCACTGAAGTGACTTAGCACGCACCTGTGTATCTACCCACTGAATACAGCCTTGATCGTCCGTATAGCTGGCTTACAATGGTAGATCAAAAAACTGTGACAGATGGTCGACAATTCCCAGATTACAGCCCTCAACAGTTCATATGATAGCTTTCCTTGGTTTCCTATCAGAGGCACACACTCAGCACGCCAGATGAGAAGTCCAGAGCCTGTAAGACTCTCAGCCCTAGGCAATCTACAGAGTTGGTGATTATTACAAAATGCTGCAATACACAAAGAATACAAAATGCTGCAATACACAAAGAACAAGACTTGTTGGTCAGAATTTGACCGAGGTTGGCTTCAAAATTTTTCTAACATGGGGACGAAGCAACTAGAGTGCAAATGTTCTGACAGAAAAAAAAACTGCTTTACTGAGTTTGAGTCTAAGGCAAAAGGGGAAGGGGGTGAGAAGAACAAGATAATGTTACCTGCTTTTATATGCAGGTAACATATTATTATTTTTATTATTTATTTAGTTTTATTATTTATTTTTTATTTATCTATTATTATTTTTCCTTTGCATGGCTCTTATTATAGTGATCGGTTCTAATGGTCAGTGTTCATATAATAATTAAAATGAAGTTTTTAACTACCCTGCCTAAGGTCCTTCCTTAACACACACATGCTGGTTCCTACCCATCCTTCAAGGCTGTCGTCCTTCATGAAGCCTTTTTTGTTCTACATCTAAAAAAGCTCTGCCCATTCAAGCACTTGTCATGACCACTGATTTGCTATTATCAGACCTCATATCTCCTTAGGTGACTTTGTCTTATCGTCCTCAACCACAAGCTCTTTGAGGGCTGGGGTATTGTTCACACTGCCTCGCCCATACTAAAAGCTCTAGAAGGATCTGCTTATCTAAACTGGCTTTCTTGAGACTGCTCAAGTACTTATCTTTTGGCAGGTGCTTTTATGTTTCAGGGAAACAGAGACAAAAAATCAGAAGAGACTCTACCCTTAATGGGCTTACCTTCTTAGTAAAAAAGTGGAAGAGAGGAAACTTTTTGTGTGTCTCTGTACAAAGCTGCAGCAGGAGACTGTAGGAAATAGTATATAAGAGCTGAAAACACGTTGGACTCTGAATTAGGATGCTTTGATTTCATTTCTAATTTGATGTGTATCTTGTGTACATTTCTTAACCATTTGTCATCCATTTCCTTATATGGCATAGAGTACATGTCATATTAACATCAAGAAATGTACTCTTTCTTAATAGGGTACATTTGTCATCTATTTCCCTATACGTCATACAGGGATCATATGATTACTGGGGGAATTGATTGAATCGGAAAACAGATGCAAAGCATGTTGCAGGGAACTTCCTCAGCCTGATAAAAAGCATCTATGAAAAACCCATGGCTAAAACTACACCTAATGTGAAAGTTTGAAAGCTTTCTCCCAAAGATGAGTAATAAGACAAGAATGTCTTGCTCTTACCACTGCCATTTAACATTCTACTGGAAGTCCTAGCCAAGTGCCAAGTGAGAATACGAAATGAAAAGAATCAAGATTGGAAAGGATGATGTAAAATTCTCTGTATTTCCAGATGACACAATATTATATAGAAAACACTAAAGAATCAGTTAAAAACAAAAAACAAAAAACAAAAAACCTATTAAAGCTAATAAATGCATCCAGCAAGCTTTCAGGATACAAGGCCAATATACAAAGTCAGTTGTATTTCTATAAACTAGCAAAGAATAACTGGAGAATGAAATAAAAAAAAAACTCCCTTTATAATAGTATTAAAAAGAATAAAATAGCAAGGAATACATTTAACAAAGGAAGTGAAATACTTCTACACTGAAAACCACAAAATACTGTTGAAAGAAATTAAAGAAAACCAAAGTAAACAGAAAAACATCTTATGTTTTTGAATTGAAACTTAAGGTGGCAAAACTTAAGGTGGAAATACTTCTCAAATTAAATTATGGATTCACAGCAAATCCTACCAAAATCTCAACTATATTTTTTTTTTGCAAAAACTGACAATCTGAATCTAAAATTCAAATGGAAATGCAAGGGACCAGAATATCCAAAACAGTCTTGAAAAAGAACGAAGCTGGAGGACTTGTGATTCCCAATTTTAAAACTTACTATAGAGCTACATTAATCAAGACAATGTAGTCCTGGCATAAAGACAGACATGTAGATCAATGGAACAAAACTGAGAGCCCAGAATAAAACCATGCGTTTATGGTCAATTGATTTTTGAAAAGAGTACCAAGGCAATTCAAGGGGGAAAATAAGTCTTTTCAACAAATGGTACAAAGACAACAGGATATCCACATGCAAAACAATGAATCTGAACCATTATCTCAAACCATAAACAAAATCCAGCTTGTAATGAATCAAAGACCTAAAAGTAAGAGTTAAAACTATAAAACTCAGAGGTGCTGATAGTCCCTACAGCGGCTGCTCCGGAGCCTAAGGACCCAGGGAACGGGAAGGTAGAAATAGAAGATTATGTGACACTGGAGTAGAAGGATTTATCTTGGCGACTTTAGGACGCTGGTTCCATTGTAGGTGTAATTATGAAAAGCTAAGAATCCAGGAAAGACTTGCCAGAGAAGGAATTAAAAATAAGATTATATATGAAAGTGCCCATCTTGATCCTGAAAGAAAGCAAATCAGTGGCATCAGCAGCAATTGAGCATAGAAAACAACTCACTTCAGTGTGAACAAAGCTGAGATGAGCTACAGAAAGCATTTTATGTACCATAAGAAGACTTGCAATTTGTAAATAAAGTATGGGTAAGTAGTAAAATAAATTTTTTTTTAACTCAAAGAAAATTAGGTATAAATCTCCATGACCTTGGATTAGGCAATGTATTCTTAGGTACAACATCAAAGCACAAATGACAAGAAAACATAGAGAAATTAGACTACACCAAAATTAAAAA
This sequence comes from Bubalus kerabau, assembly GCF_029407905.1. Lineage (NCBI taxonomy): Eukaryota > Metazoa > Chordata > Mammalia > Artiodactyla > Bovidae > Bubalus > Bubalus kerabau. Next base: position 4,820,611 of record NC_073647.1, on the reverse strand, counting down.
CTTTTGTTTCAAAGAACACCATTAAAAAAGTAAAAAGTCAACCACAGAAATATATGGAAATCATATAGCTGATAAGAAACTTGCATCTAGAACATATAAAGAACTTTTGCAACTCAATGATCAAAAGACAAACCAGTGTTTAAAAATGGGTAAAGAATCTGAATAGACGTATTTCCAAAGAACATATAAGAATGGTCAACAAACACATGAAACAATGTTCAACTTCATTAACCTTTTGAGAAATGCAAGCAAAAACCCCAATGAGATACCCCTTCACACCTACTAGAAAGGTATAATCAAAGAGGCAGATAATAACAAGTGTTGTTGAGAACATGGGGAAATTAGAACCCTTATTTAGCGCTGCTGGGACTGTTCAGTTCCGTTCAGTCCTCAGTCGTGTCCGACTCTTTTGTGACACCATGAACCGCAGCACACCAGGCCTCCCTGTCCATCAGCAACTCCTGGAGTCCACCAAACCCATGTCCATTGAGTTGGTGATGCCATCCAACCACCTTATCCTCTGTCGTTTCCTTCTCCTCCTGCCCTCAATCTTTCCCAGCATCAGGGTCTTTTCCAATGAGTCAACTCTTCAATTCAGGGACCCAAAGTATTGAAATTTCAGCTTCAACATCAGTCCCTCCAATGAACACCCAGGACTGATTTCCTTTAGGATGGACTGGTTGGATCTCCTTGCTGTCCAAGGGACTCTCAAGAGTCTTCTCCAACGCCACAGTTCAAAAGCATCAATTCTTCGGTGCTCAGCTTTCTTTATAGTCCAACTCTCACATCCATACATGACTACTGGAAAAACCATAGCTTTGACTAAATGGACCTTTGTTGGCAAAGTGATGTCTCTGCTTTTGAATATACTATCTAAGTTGGTCATAACTTTCCTTCCAAGGAGCAAGCGTCTTTTAATTTCATGGCCGCAGTTACCATCTGCAGTGATTTTGGAGCCCAGAAAAATTAAGTCAGCCACTGTTTCCACTGTTGCTCCGTCTATTTGCCATGAAGTGATGGGACCAGATGCCATGATCTTCGTTTTATGAATGTTGAGCTTTAAGCCAACTTTTTCACTCTCTTCTTCATAGTGCAATTACTGTGGAAAACAGTCTGGCAGTTCTTCAAATGGTTAAACATAGTTACCATATGACCCAGTTATTCAACTCCTAGGTATATGCCCAAGACAAATGAAAACATATCCATAGAAAAACTTGTACACAAGTGTTCATAGCAACATTATCAACAATAACCAGAAAACAAAAATAACCCAAATGTTCATTAACTGATGAACAGATAAAATATGACATATTCATACAAAAGGAGTTATTATCCAGCCATAAAAAGGAGTGAAATTCTGATATAAGTTAGAACATGGATGGACCTTGAAAACATGCTAAATGAAGGAAGCTAGTCACAAAAGGTCACACAGTATGTGATTCCATTTATATGAAATGTCTAAAATACTAATCTATAGATACAGAAAAGTTGATTACTGATTATCAGGGGCTGGGGGCTGGTTGGTGGGCAACAGAGAGTAACTGCTTATGAGTATGGGATTTTCTTTGGAAGTGATGAAAATATTCTAAAATTAATTGTGGTGATGGCCACACAACTGTGAATATACTAAAACACACTGAATTGTGCATTTTAAATAGGTGAGTTGTATGGTGTACAAATTACAGGTTAACTAAGAGGAAAAGAGAAGACAAGAAAGTATGTTGGAAAAAGTCTTAAGATGCCATACATAGAGGCACAATCTTTGAAGAATTTAGTCGCAACGTCAATCTGGAGCTGGATAAACATACATATACACTTTTCTTAGAGGAACCATTATGTGGCTAGGGACTAGAAAGAAAGCATTGTCACTGGAACAAGATGAACAAAGCACTCTTACTGGTCAACTTCCAGGACAGGGGAATAGTCCTGTGATACAAACCCATTCCCCACCCCTAATGGTCTTTTACTCTACTCCTCTCCCTGTGTTTCAATAGCTGAAGTAGTGTACTGTTATTAGAAGACTGAAGGTAGCCCACCATTTTGTGTATGAGAAGCCTGAAATATGTATCTCATTATTAAGATTTTCAAGAGTTAGGAAATTCCTAAGATTTCAATACATTGCTCAGGTTCTGCATTACAGATAGACTAGTATTTATAATCAAAGGCTTGGGTTTGTATCATGCTGACCTATTTAGTTTGTTAATTAACCCGTGAGTCATCTCTAGTTCTACGATATGTTGGTCACGGTTCCAAGGCTCTTGCTACCACTGCTGCTTTTTGTTTCATTTTTAAAAAGATGTTTCAGTTCAGTTCAGTTGCTTAGTTGTGTCCAACTCTTTGTGACCCCATGGATTGCAGCCTGCCAGGATTCCCTGTCCATCACCAACAGCCAGAGTTTGCTCAAACTCATGTCCATAGCAGATCAGTGATGCCATCCAACCATGTCATCCTCTGTCATCTCCTTCTCCTCCTGTCCTCAATCTTTCCCAGAATCAGGGTCTTTTCCAATGAGTCAGTTCTTCGCATCAGATGGCCAAATTATTGTAGTTTCAGCTTCAGAATCAGTCTTTCCAATGAATATTCAGGTCTGATTTCCTGTAGGATTAACTGGTTGGATCTCCTTGCAGTCCAAGGGACTCTCAAGAGTCTTCTCCAACACCACAGTTCAAAAGCATCAATTCTCTGGTGCTCAGCTTTCTTTATAGTTCAACTCTCAAATCCATATATGACTTCTGGAAAAACCATAGCTTTGACTAAATGGACCTTTGATGGAAAAGTAATGTCTCTGCTTTTTAATATGCTGTGTAGGTCGGTCATAGCTTTTCTTCCAAGGAGCAAGCATCTTTTCATTTCATGGCTGCAGTCACCATCTGCAGTGATTTTGGAGCCCAAGAAAATAAAATCTGTCACAGTTTCTATTGTTTCCCCATCTATTTCCCATGAAGTGATGGGACCAGATGCCATGATCTTAGTTTTCTGAATGTTGACTTTTAAGCCAACTTTTTCAGTCTTCTCTTTCACTTTCATCAAGAGGCTCTTTAGTTCTTCTTTGATTTCTGCCATAAAGGGTGGTACATCTGCATATCTGAGGTTATTGATAGTTTTCCAGCAACCTTGATTCCAGATTGCACTCTATCCAGTCTGGCATTTCTCATGATGTACTCTGCATATAAGTTAAATAAGCAGGGTGACAATATACAGCCTTGACATACTTCTTTTCCTATTTGGAACCAGTCTGTTGTTCCATGTCCAGTTCTAACTGTTGCTTCCTGACCTGCATACAGGTTTCTCCAGAGGCAGGTCAGGTGGTCTGGTATTCCCACCTCTTTCAGAATTTTCCACAGTTGATTGTGATCCACACAGTCAAAGGCTTTGGCATAGTCAATAAAGCAGAAATAGATGTTTTTCTGGAACTCTCTTGCTTTTTTGATGATCCAACAGATGTTGGCAATTTGATTTCTGGTTTCTCTGCCTTTTCTAAATCCAGCATGAACATCTGGAAGTTCACAGTTCACATGCTGTTGAAGCCTGGCTTGGACAATTTTGATCGTTACTTTGCTAGCATGCTAGAGGAGTGCAATCGTGCGGTACTTTGAACTTTCTTTGGCATTGCCTTTCTTTGGGATTGGAATGAAAACTGACCTTTTCCAGTCCTGTGGCCACTGCTGAGTTTTCCAAATTTGCTGGCAGATTGAGTGAAGTGCTTTCACAGCATCATCTTTTAGGATTTGAAATAGCTCAACTGGAATTCCATCACCTCCACTAGCTTTGTTCTTAGTGATGCTTCCTAAGGCCCACTTGACTTTGTACTCCAAGATGTCTGGCTGTAGGTGAGTGATCACACCATCGTGGTTATCTGGGTCATGAAGATCTTTTTTGTATAGTTCTTCTGTGTATTCTTGCCACCTCTCCTTAGTATCTTCTGCTTCTGCTTCTCCTTTGCCTTTAGCTTCTCTTCTTTTCTCAGATATTTGTGAGGCCTCCTCAGAGGACCATTTTGCCTTTTTGCATTTCTTTTTCTTGGGGATGGTCCTGCCCACGGCCTCCTGTAACAATGTCACAAACCTCTGTCTGTAGTTCTTCAGGCACTCTGTCTACCAGATCTAATCCCTTGAATCTGTCTGTCACTTCCACTGTATAATTGCAAGGGATTTGATTTAGATCATACCTGAATGGTCTAGTAGATTTCCCTAGAAATTTCCCTAAGAAGATACTTACACTGTTTATATATTCAGTCAATTCATATAAATATGGTAACAATAACAATAACATCTATAGACATGATGCCACTGGTGCATTGGTTACTCAGAAAATCTGCATGGAATTGCTCACTTTCTCTATGGCTTATCATTGTCGTGATAAATTATACTACTAATGGTGACTTTATTCACATTTCACAAGCTGTTCAAAGACTATCAAAACAGTAGTTTCCAGGGAAACCTGGAGTCAAGCTTAATTGCAAAAATAATCAGTATAGCAGAAATGTATTCTTTGATATGAATTCATCTGTAGAGGCCAAATCACTTCATGAAATCTTTATTTTTTTTAATTAATTTATTTTAGTTGGAGGCTAATTATTTTACAATATTGTAGTGGGTTTTGCCGTACATTGATATGAATCAGCCATGGGTTTACATGTGTTCCCCACCCTGAACCCTCCTCCCACCTCCCTGCCCATCACATCCATCTGGGTCATCCCAGTGCACCAGCCATGAAATCTTTACACTATATAAACAGTAATACCTAACATACACAGTGTTTCAAGGCATACTTAGCTGGCTTTCTCTAGTCTAACCCACCTTGTTCTCTCTCTATATATATCTTTCTGCCCTCAGTTTGGAAGCTGGTGAAAAAAACCTAGGGAAATTGTGCCACGACCTGGAGGGCTGTGGCCACAGGACACAAAATTATCTTTACCTTTTCCTTTTTTCTCCTTGGCCATCAATGAATCATGTTCAATCTTTGCACATAGTATCTCTTGCACTTGTCCTTTCTTCTCCATTCTTGTTCACATCTATGGGCTTATGGACTCATAATTAGATTACTACAATAACTATCTAACTGGCTTCCATATGTCCATCTCTCTTGGACTCAAAAGCTTATGGCAGCAATATAAAAGATTACATTCATAAAAGTAATGTTTAGTCAAGTAATATCTCCATTCAAAAACCTTGACTGGTTTCCGTTTCTTGAGTAAAGTCCAAATGCTATTATCCTGGTATTAAAGGCCTTCCAAAATCCAGGTGTGAATTTTCTTTCTAGATTCAGAATCCATTACTCTCTTGAACAAAACTGGCCTCTTCACCATCCCCTGAACTTTTACAGATTATTTCTGCACCTTTGCTTGTGACAGTCCTCCTGCCTAGAATAGCTTCTCACCTTTGAAAGCCTGTTCAAGGCTTTCCTTTCTCCATGAAGTCATCCCTGAACATTAAAACTCACAGTAGCTTCTCATCCCTTGAATATGATATGAGTTATGGACAGCGTCATTCATTTGGCAGTTCTCATAGACAACTTATCTTGTCTTATACTGTTAATTCTTGTATTATTTATTTTTGTGTCTATCTTGCCTCCTCAACTAGACTGCAACTTCCTTGAGGGCAGGGGTCATTTGTTATACTTTTTAAAATGACCCACGGGGCACAATGCCATGCTGGGGGATAAGATAGGGACTGGTCATTGACAAAAGATTACTCAAGTTTCCCTAAGATGCCTCATTCTCAAAGGGCAGCACTCTCTCTGGGTGATGATTTTTTACACATATGTGCCAAATAGAATACTTTTAAAGGTGAAACTAGCTCTTCACATTACTCCAAGATATTAAGGAATTACAGACTGCTTCTGGAATTTCTGAATTCCTTATTAAAATACAAAATTAACCTTTCATAAGTAATTTAATGTTCCCCTGAAAGCTTAAAAATGAAATGTAAAGAAAAATGGCCAAGCCAGGTGCATAATAAGCTCTAAGATTTATTTAATTACAGCGTATTTAAAAAGCCAAAGCTCCATGCAATCCACTTATATTTCAGTGTCTGTTTTTTCCTTTTTTTGTCTATAAAATAGGATAAACTACATATGAAAAATAAATCTAGGACTTAATGTTTACATGAAAGGCAGCCAAAATTTTATGGATAGTTCAAGGTAAAAATGTCCTTCACATCTTGGTTTCTCCTGAATTATTTAGTTAATCTGAGGTTTCTTCATAGTTAGAGATGCAATCCTTAGCCAGCAGCTGCTAAATACGTGGTGGTTGTGGATACTGACCCAAGAAATGCTGTGATCATCAAGTTCTATCAAAATCCTTATTAACCTTGTAAACTGAAGAAAGTCATCATTACAAAATCCCTACCCTCAGATTCTGCTGCTAAAACTTGGAAGTAACTGCAAATCTCAGAAATGTTTGTTTAGCTTTATGGACAGCCTCAGCTGATGAAGCTTTGGCAACAAAGGCTGCTTGCTAGGCAAACACAGGCCACAAAGGAATCCCTCGCCTTCTATGTTAGAGAGACCACTGACTGGAATACCTAGCATCATTGGATCAAAGCTTGAAGGACTGGTAAGCCTGGTATTTCTATATATATCCTTTCTTTGTGAAAATTTCTTTGTTTACATAATGCTTTTGTTTCCTTTAGCTTAGTCTAGACCATTGGTAGGCAAGGTTTCAAATTATCTCCTCAGTTGGAAGTATCCATGTTTCGTGAAAAATTTATCAATTTTTTTCTCCAAGGACTAGTATAATAATGAATTTAGCTTCCTGTCAAGAAAAACGCTAAGTTCAAAGTATTATTTCCTTCACTTCTAATTACAAAGAAGTTTTACCTTTTGAGTGCCATTATACCATTTTACACAGTGCCATTAATATTTTATGTAACAAGTAAGCAAATCAAATTAAGGTTTCGAGCTCTACTTCTCAGTATATTGATTTACCTAAAAAAGTACAAACTAAGCACAGTGGTGCAATTTTCCAGGCACTTTCAAGTTTCTTAAATATTTACAAATATGTAAGCACCCTGTATGTCAGGAGGAAACACTCTGTGTATAACAAATCTTTAAATTTTTAACATTTGCACAGCTCCGAATATTCCTGAGAAAGTTCAGTCTTGTTGTCACTTGACATCTGCATGTCCTCATATTTCAGCAGTGTATCTTGGGGAACCATAACTTCGGTCACTCGATGTACCACTAATCGCACAAAATACATGTAATGTGTTGCTCATCCAGGGAGAATGCATTGGGTCTTCTTGTATAATCTAAAACGAAAGAAATGGCATGTTTATCACTAAGCAAAATAGCCATGGCCAAAAAAGGTATGTGTATATGAAATCACAGGCATATTCCAATTTATCACTGACACTTAGCTATTTAAAATGATGTAAAGCAGAAAGAGCAAAGAAAAACATTACTGACTCAAATCTTCAAAGCTGTATTACAAAGGCAGCATATCAAAAAAGCAGAAAAGATCTGGTTACTCATTAAGAAAAACGAAAGGTTGTAAAATGCAAAATTCAACAGAAAGTGAGAGGCAATAAAACGTTTAAAATTTTTTTTTAATAGATGGTCAGAAAAGAGCCTCAACAGTGAACTATTTGATATGAGTTTATAGATCATCTTCTAAGAGTGGTTCTCAAGTTCACTTGGGGGCTATTTAATATGCAGATACCCATGCCCCTTTCCTAGAGACTTGGGAAATAATTTTAAGTGAAGAGAAAATAAGTCAATATTTCCAAATATACACCATAATTATGTAAACTCATTGATGCAAAAAAATTTTTAATGAAGAACTTCACAAATATATTAATAATTTTATAACCTATAAGCATAAAAACATATATATTCATAATAGTATAGACATTTTAAAAATTATCTATTTTGTGTGATCAAAGGCAACAGATATCTCATGCATGGATTAGATGAAAGAATAGCATACCAACCTCTTTACTGAACGATCCCAACTTAGCTTTCGAGCTTTCAAGACTAGGTTCTCAAGTTAGCTTTGAAACTTCAGTAGGAAGCCTGAAAATGGCTTCTGGAGGCAGTAATGGGTCATCTCATTTGTGTTGCTACAAATCACGTCTTTATTATAAAGTCCATAATAGAAGATTTTCCTCTTATAAAAGCTTGAAGAAGTTTTAAAAGGACTTCATATTTTGATATAGTGTAACAGATAACACTGAAAGGGCCGAGGAATATCCAGGCCATATCTTTTTGTCAAGTCATCATTTATGGAGCTAAACAGATAACTGACATTTCAATGCACAGCTATATTTTATCTTATTTTATATTATTATATTTACATTTGGGAAATAATAAATCTCAAATTTTGTGACTAAAAATAGTTATTTTATATGGGACTGTAATTGGAAATATTGATTTATAAAACTTCACTAAAAACTCAACATTTGCCTAAACTAAGGTACACCTAAGTATGATACATCATGACCGGACAGCTTTCATAAATATAAACCAATAGAAAGCAAGATTTTCTTGGTTAGCTATAAATATATTATATATAATATATAAGATAGAAGAATGCATAACATATAATGTATAATATATAATATCAAGGGTCTAAAATGTGGTCTCTAGAACTAAATATAATAGTCATGGTTTATAGAAATTAAATGAGAAAGACAGGTGGGAAATATGACAACAGATTCATAAAACCCAAGTTTTGGGGTGTTAAAAAAGAGACAAGGAACTTCCCTGGTGGTCCAGAGGATGGGACTCTATGCTCAGTAGGGTGGTGGGATCAGCCCCTGCTCAGGGAGCTGGATCCCACATGCCACAGCTAAGACATGGTGCAGCCAAATAAATTTTTAAAAAGAGAGAGAGGGAGAGAAGAGGCCCAAAATGGAGTCACTTGTGCTAAACCCACATCACCTGAGTTATAATATATGGCCTACTTGTAGTTTTAGCCTTTTCCAGGCATCATGAGAAACGCTGGGCTGGAAGAAGCACAAACTGGAATCAAGATTGCCAGGAGAAATATCAATAACCTCAGATATGCAGATGACACCACCCTTATGGCAGAAAGTGAAGAGGAACTCAAAAGCCTCTTGATGAAGGTGAAAGAGGAGAGTGAAAAAGTTGGCTTAAAGCTCAACATTCAGAAAATGAAGATCATGGCATCTGGTCCCATCACTTCATGGGAAATAGATGGGGAAACAGTGGAAACAGTGTCAGACTTCATTTTTCTGGGCTCCAAAATCACTGCAGATGGTGACTGCAGCCAGGAAATTAAAAGACACTTACTCCTTGGAAGGAAAGTTATGACCAACCTAGATAGCATATTCAAAAGCAGAGACATTACTTTGCCAACAAAGGTCCGTCTAGTCAAGGCTATGGTTTTTCCAGTGGTCATGTATGGCTGTGAGAGTTGGACTGTGAAGAAAGCTGAGTGCCGAAGAATTGATGCTTTTGAACTGTGGTGTTGGTGAAGACTCTTGAGAGTCCCTTGGACAGCAAGGAGATCCAACCAGTCTATTCTGAAGGAGATCAGCCCTGGGATTTCTTTGGAAGGAATAATGCTGAAGCTGAAACTCCAGTACTTTGGCCACCTCGTGTGAAGAGTTGACTCAGTGGAAAAGACACTGATGCTGGGAGGGATTGGGGGCAGGAGGAGAAGGGGATGACAGAGGATGAGATGGCTGGATGGCATCACTGACTCAATGGACTTGAGTCTGAGTGAACTCCGGGAGTTGGTGATGGACAGGGAGGCCTGGAGTGCTGCGATTCATGGGGTCACAAAGAGTCGGACACGACTGAGCGACTGAACTGAACTGAACTGAATCTTAACTAGTCAAAAAGTACATATATTGCTGTCAAGTTTGGAATGTCCTGGTCAGCACTAGTGAGATAATCCAACTGACAGACCCTTGCTGTGCTCCAGAGGAAGGTGAGCTTGCCTGAAACAATCAGGTCTCTTTTAGAATAACTTCCTTGACCTGACTCCTTCTACCTGTAAAAGGCTTCCATTTTCTATGGCTCTTCAGAGCTTTCAGTCTGCTACATGGGATCCTGCTGGACTCGTGAATCACTGAATAAAGCCAAAATCTTTAAAACTGACTCACCTGACTCTGAATAAAAAGCAGGGCCATTACTTTGCTGACAAAGGTCCATATAGTCAAAGCTATGGTTTTCCCAGAGTTGGACCATAAAGAAGGCTAAGTGCCCAAGAATGGACACTTTCAAACTGTGGTGTTGGAGAAGACTCTTGAGAGTCTCTCGGACTGCAAGGAGATCCAACCAGTCCATCCTAAAGGAAATCAGTCCTGAATATTCATTGGAAGGACTGATTCTGAAGCTGAAACTCCAATACTTTGGCCATCTGATGCAAAGAACTGACTCACTGGAAAAAGCCCTGATGCTGGGAAAGATTGAAGGCAAGAGGAGAAGGGGATGACAGAAGATGAAATGGTTGGATAGCATCACTGAATAAGTGGGCATGTGTTTGAGCAAACTCCAGGAGGTGGTGAACGACTGGGAAGCCTGGTGTGTTGCAGTCCATCGGGTTGCAAAGAGTTGGACATGACTGAGCAACTGAACAACCACAGTTGAATTTTGTTTTTTCACAAGGAAAAAAGAACCATATAGAATGCTCTAAATAACTTGATCATCATAATAGCAGTAAATTGAATAATTTACTTTCAATTTGAATAATTTAGAGTTCAAGGCTAGGTCATACAGTTGCATGCAAATTCTATAACTGTAAAATATATTGCCTTAAAATGCTATAATTGTTTTATATTTTTGTAAAGGAGGAGTTTTGCTGTTTTTTCCTATGGACAATGGAGAATAGAACCCCATAAACTAGACAGTTTCTAGGAACAAATTGTGTAGTCTATTTGATTAAAGTATTCCGCAGATGGCTCAGATGGTAAAGAATTCACCTACAATGCAGGAGACCTGAGTTTGATCCCTGGTTTCAGAAGATCCCCTGGAGAAGGAAATGGCAACCCACTCCAGTATTCTTCCCTGGAGAATTCCACAGACAAGAGCCTGGGGAGCTACAGTCCATGGGGTCACAAAGAGTTGGACATGACTGAGTGAGTAACACTTCAACATACCCCAGAAGAGTGAGGGTGAAGAGAGGCATATCCCCACTGTACTCAGGGGCTGAACCTGAGATACAGACAATAAAGGAAGTGGAATGATTCCCTGCCTTCCTAGTCCTGATGACTGGACTGCTTTGAGGAGACAATAAAGGACCTCAGAAAACTAAGCAGCAAAGATATGCCTTGGGACGGTTTACACTCACTCCTAAGTGGGCTAACAGAAGTCAAGATGACAAAAAGAGGAAACAGATCACTGAGTCCAAACTCCTCAGGCCGGCTAGATTCCCTGTCATGAGAATAGGAGAGCAGGAGACTGGGATGACTCATCTCATTGAAAGATGGATGATGAAAGTCTAGCTGCCTGGCTTCTCTATACTGAGAAGATGACCATGGTTAGAAAACTGGACTTCTGGTCACACAGTGCATCGTTGGACTAACTGTAATAAATTTCCCATAGTCCTTTCTAACAGAAAGCATACAAGATATCATGAGAAAGGTAGAACTTGGAGTCAACTAGCTCCTGTTTTCTTTGAAATCTCTCTTCTGCCCCTCCCCACCATTATACTGCAGTCCTTTGGCACTAACCATGGTCAGTCTATTTGTAAGGACACCCTCCATGTGATGGTCTCACCCAGGGGAGTGTCTTCAGGCAAGCAGTGAAATGCTCATACCAGGACAGAGGAGGTTCTCCTTTCTGGAACCAGCAATAAGAATGTGTTCTCTAAAGGGCTGTAGTTATCCTTGTTTCTTTTAAGGGGTCTTAATTTCATAAAAAATTGAGAGTCTGAAGAGTTTCTGAAGCAAATATTGATTTTATTGGCTGTTTTCCTTCTTAAGGAAAGCAAAGAGACATTATGTAAGCTCAATAGGACTCAGGCACTGAGGGACCAGACCATTAGGCCATGACTTTTACATCTGTGGTGAAGACGTTAAAATAGTTGAGTGACAATCCATGTATAGAGTGGTTGTAAACACAGATTTCAGGAGCCTAATATAGGAATGACATTTACCAGGATAATTCAGGAGTACTCTGGTTTTAAGGTAAGTAGATCTATAAAAGTCTTAACTACTTAATTATAACATAATTTGGCTGTCAGTGGTGAGCAGATCTTTGCTTCTATATGTTTCAGGTTGTGAACTATATAACTAAGCTAGTTATAACTGACATTAACAGTCAGTGAAACATTAGAATGCTAGGTATTATGAAATGAGAGTTTTGTGGCTGTATGGGTATTAAGACAATTCCTGAATTTTGGGATTCACTCAGGATCTCACCTAAATGATCATACAGTTGTCCCTCAGTATCCCCAGATGATTAGTTCCAGGGCCACTGTCCCCCTTCCCCCATGGATATTAAACTCTGAAGATGCTCAAGTTCCTTATATAAAATCACACAGTATTTGCATATAACTTATGCATAGCCTCTCCTGTACTTTAAAATCATCTCTAGATAATGTATAACAGCTAATACAATGTAAATGTTATGTAAATAGCTGCCTACATGCAGGAAATTCAAATTTTGCTTTTTTGGAACTTTATGGAAATTTTTTTCAAATGTTTTCAATCTTCAGTAGGTTGAATCCCTGAATGTGGAAGCTGCGAATATGGAGGGCCAACTGTAACTAGTTTCTTACAGCTAAAACAGGGATATTCATTTAGGGATCTGGCTACTGAGCCAATCATTTCACTTCTCTAGGACCCTTCTTGAGAGACTCTTAGCCATGCTCACAGTAGATCAACTCAGACTTGCACAGCTACTCACTTCTAATGGCACAGTGGTGCACAGAACAAAATAGTTTACTACCTGAACAACTGCTAAAGCAACTGTCAGTAATTGCTTCAAATCTGCTTTGCAGTGTAGAACAAGATGGCAGAGGAGTAGGTGGACATGGAGTGCATCTCTCTCCATGAATACATCAGGACTACACATTCAGACACAGAAGTGCTTGCAGAACAGCAGCTGAGAGCAGACGGGAGTACTCGACCACTGGAAAAGAGTATATAGAAGCATGCAAACACTCGGTAGGACAAAGGAACTAGGGGGAAAAACAGGAGTGTTACTAGGACTGGACCTGCCCTCGGTGGGTGCTGGAACCGGAGGTGGGGTCCAATCCCCACATTGGGGCAATCGTCTTGGTCAGAGGAGAAACATTTAAGGCTGAGAATGAAACAGCTGATCTGTGGCAGCCTAAATGGAATGAGAATCAGACAGTCCTTGCCACAGCCATACATACCCCGGACAGGGAAGCAGGTCCCCTGCAAGGCACAGCAGCTGGAAGCTGGAGCACCGGGATTGTGGAGCAATTTCAGGGTGAGGGCTGCTGTTGACTGTGGCAAGACCGACCTAGGAGACGTGAGGGAGGAAATTGTGGTGGAAAGTGCCTGTGGCGGAAAGCCAGGCAGCCATGGAAGCAAGACGATACTGCTGGAGCCATCACCATAGCCTCTATCTCCCCACATGCCAGCACTGGCAGCTGAACAATAGACAGGCTGACCCATCAAAGCCCTGACTGCACTGAACTACAGAGCAGGACCCCATCTAGGGTGTTCCTCGAAGTTACTGATGTGCTGAACTACAGAGTAGGACCCCCACCTAGCCGGGCCTCTCTATGTGCCGGACACACTGAACAACAGCGAAGGACCCCAGGCAAGGGAGATCACTAAGTGCCTAAATGTGTGAAGCTACAGAGAAACACTAGCCAAAGAGGTCTTCTGATCGCCAGCTACCAGAGGCTCAAAAAAGATTCTGATAGGGCAATAACTCCTACAGCGGAGGCAGTCCGTATCCCTGAACACTTGGTGCCACCATGATCCCTGAAGGCAGCTGCGCCACCTTCATGCTCAACCCTCACTGGGGCAGAGCTGCCACAGGCAAAAAAAGTCTTGCATCTATGCACATGGGGTTGCTTCATTTGTGTCCAACTCTGCGACCCTGTGGACTGTGGACTGCCAGGCTTCTCTGTCAGGGGGGTTCTCCAGGCAAGAATATCGGAGTGTATTGGCCAATATTGGTTGCCATAACCTTCTAGAGCACTCTGTTTATTGCTGCCCTAGCTTCCAACTATCTTGAGTACTTTGTGCTGCCAGAAACCCTGTGACCCAAGCAGCTGCACCACCTCTGTAGCTGGCCCTCACTGGGGCAGACCCAAGTCCTCCAGGGCAGCCTCAGGACAAACCCAAGTGGACAACCCATGTGCAAAGGTGGAAATAAACCACAATTGAAACCCAGGGGCAGTGTGGTTAAGAAAGAAGACCCAAAACCTTTCCACCAGCTGTACAAGCTGCAGGTTAAATCCACACAATCGACTAGGCAGACTCTGTGTCTATGGGATATATAAAAGGACACTGAGAGCTCCCACCAAAGAAAACACACTATTTCTTATAGCTGTGTACATTGGAGAAAATTTTTGAAGAGATTATACTTGAAAATTTTCACAACATGGATAAGGAAATGGTCAATCAAGTTCAAGAGTTGCAAAAAAAGGAAGAAAGAGTTTAACCTTGAAGCCTGGGAAAAGGAGACCTCAAACACAGTAAGTTTAAAAAATTATTGAAAAGGCAGAGAAATACTACACAAATGAAGGAACAAACTAGAAACACAGAAGTCCAAATAAACGAAGAAGAAATAGGCAAACTACCTGAAAAAGAATTCAGAATAATGATAGTAAAGATGATCAAAACCTTGAAAACAGAATGGAGAAAATGCAAGAATCAATTAACAAAGACCTAGAAGAATTAAAGAATAAATATACAGAGACAAACAATACAATTACTGAAATTAAAAATACTCTAGAAGGAATCAATAGCAGAATATCTGAAGCAGAAGAATGGATGAGTGAGCTGGAAGATAAAATGGTGTCAGATCAGATCAGATCTGTCACTCAGTCGTGTCCGACTCCTTGCGACCCCATGAATCGCAGCACACCAGGCCTCCCTGTCCATCACCAACTCCCGGAGTTCACTCAGATTCACGTCCATCAAGTCAGTGATGCCATCCAACCATCTCATCCTCTGTCGTCCCCTTCTCCTCCTGCCCCCAATCCCTCCCAGCATCAGAGTCTTTTCCAATGAGTCAACTCTTTGCATGAGGTGGCCAAAGTACTGGAGTTTCAGCTTCAGCATCATTCCTTCCAAAGAAATCCCAGGGCTGATGTCCTTCAGAATGGACTGGTTGGATCTCCTTGCTGTCCAAGGGACTCTCAAGAGTCTTCTCCAATACCACAGTTCAAAAGCATCAATTCTTCGGCGCTCAGCCTTCTTCATAGTCCAACTCTCACATCCATACATGACCACAGGAAAAACCATAGCCTTGACTAGACGAAACTTTGTTGGCAAAGTAATGTCTCTGCTTTTGAATATGCTATCTAGGTTGGTCATAACTTTCCTTTCAATGAGTAAGCGTCTTTTAATTTCATGGCTGCAGTCATCATCTGTCGTGATTTTGGAGCCCAGAAAAATAAAGTCTGACACTGTTTCCAGTGTTTGCCCATCTATTTCCCATGAAGTGGTGGGACCGGATGCCATGATCTTCGTTTTCTGAATGTTGAGCTTTAAGCCAACTTTTTCACTCTCCTCTTTCACCTTCATCAAGAGGCTTTTGAGTTCCTCTTCACTTTCTGCCATAAGGGTGGTGTCATCTGCATATCTGAGGTTATTGATATTTCTCCCGGCAATCTTGATTCCAGCTTGTGTTTCTTCCAGTCCAGGGTTTCTCATGAGGTACTCTGCATATAAGTTAAATAAGCAGGGTGACAATATACAGCCTCGACGAACTCCTTTTCCTATTTGGAACCAGTCTGTTGTTCCATGTTCAGTTCTAACTGTTGCTTTCTGACCTGCATACAAAATTCTCAAGAGGCAGATCAGGTGGTCTGGTATTCCCATCTCTTTCAGAATTGTCCACAGTTTATTGTGATGCACACAGTCAAAGGCTTTGGCATAGTCAAAAAAGCAGAAATAGATGTTTTTCTGGAACTCTCTTGCTTTTTCCACGATCCAGCAGATGTTGGCAATTTGATCTCTGGTTCCTCTGCCTTTTCTAAAACCAGCTTGAACATCAGGAAGTTCACGGTTCGCATATTGCTGAAGCCTGGCTTGGAGAATTTTGAGCATTACTTTACTAGCATGTGAGATGAGTGCAATTGTGTGGTAGTTTGAGCATTCTTTGGCATTTCCTTTCTTTGGGATTGGAATGAAAACTGACCTTTTCCAGTCCTGTGGCCACTGCTGAGTTTTCCAAATTTGCTGGCATATTGAGTGCAGCACTTTCACAGCATCATCTTTCAGGATTTGGAATAGCTCAACTGGAATTCCATCACCTCCACTAGCTTTGTTCGTAGTGATGCTTTTTAAGGCCCACTTGACTTCACATTCCAGGATGTCTGGCTCTAGGTCAACTGCTAAAAGCAGAATAAAGTAAAAAGAATGAAACGAACTGAGGATAGTCTCAGAGACCTCTGTGACAATATTAAATACACCAATATTTGAATTATAGGGGCCTAGAAGAAGAGAAAAAGAAAGGGTATAAGAAAATTTTTGAAGATATTATACTTGATAATTTCCACAACATGGATAAGGAAATGGTCAATCAAGTCCAAGAGTGGTAAAGAGTCCCATACAGCATAAACCCAAGGAGAAATACACCAAGACACATACTAATCAAACTAACAAAGACTAAACACAAAGAAAGAATATTAAAAGCATCAAGGGAAAAGCAAGGAGTAACATACAGGGAAACCCCATATGTTTAACAGCTGATCTTTCAGCAGAAACTCCGAAGGCCAGAAGAGACTGGCAGGATATATTTAAAGAACTGAAACGGAAAAATCTAAAACCAAGATTACTCTACCTGGCAAGGATCTCATTCAAATTTGATGGAGAAATCAAAAACTTTTCAAACAAGCAAAAGTTAAGAGAATTCAGTACCATCAAACCAGCTTTACAACAAATGTTACAGGGACTATATAGTCAGGAAATACAAGAGAAGAAAAAGTTCTACAGGAAAAAAAACCCCAAACAATTAAGACAATGGCATTAGGAATATATCAATAATCACTTTAAGTGCAAATGGATTAATTGCTCCAACCAAAAGACACAGACTGGCTAAATGGATACAAAAACAAGACCCATGTATATGCTGTCTACAAGAAACCCACTTCAGACCTAAAGACACATATAGACTGAAAGTGAGAGGATGGAAAAGTGTATTTGATGCAAATGGAAAGCAAGAGAAAGCTGGGGTAGCAATCCTCATATCAGACAAAGTAGACCTTAAAATAAAGAATATTATAAGAGATAAGGAAGGACTCTACATAATGATCAAGGGATCAATCCAAGAGAAAGACATAACAATTGTAAATATCTATGCACCCAACATAGGAGCACCTTAATACATAAGACAAGCACTAGCAGACATAAAAGGAGAAATTGACAGTAACACAATAAGTAGGAGACTTTAACACCCCACTCACACCAATGGAAAGATCATCAAAACAGAAAATTAATAATGAAATACAAGTCTTAAATGATTCATTAGATGAGATGGATCTCATTGACATCTTCAGGACATTCCAGCCACATGCAGAAGGATACACCTTCTTCTCAAGTACCCATGGAACATTCTCCAGGATAGACCACATCTTTGGTCACAAATGAAGCCTCAGTAAATTTAATAAAATTGAAATCATATCAAGCACCTTTTCCAACCACAATGCTATGAGACTAGATATCAAGTATGAGGAAAAAAATGTAAAAAGTACAAACACATGGAGATTAAACAGTACATTTTAAAATAACAAACAGATTACTGAAGAAATAAAAAGGGGTATCAAAAAATTCCTAGAAACAAGTGACAATGAAAACACAGCAACTCAAAACCCATGGGATGCAGCAAATGCAGTTCTAAGAGGTAAGTTTATAGTAATACAATCCTATCTCAAGAAACAAGAAAAACATCGAATAGACAACCTAACTTTAAACCTAAAATATAAAAAAAAGAACAACAAAAAAAAACAAGATTAGTAGAAAGAAAGAAATCATCAAGATCTGAAAAAGAAATGAAAAAATGAAATGAAAAAGAAATGAAAGAAACAATAGTAAAGATTAATAAAATGAAAAGCTGGCTCTTGAGAAGATAAAATTGACAAACCATTAGGCAGACTCATCAAGAAAAAAAGAGAGAAGAATCAAATCAACAAAGTTAGAAATAGAAAAGGAGAGGTTACAACAGACAATGCAGAAATACAAAGGATTATAAGAGAGTGTTATGAACAATTATATAGCAAGAAAATGGATAACCTGGAAGAAATGGATAGATTCTTAGAAAAGTTTAGTCCTCAAAGAGTGAATAAGGAAGAAATAGAAATTATGAACAACCCAATTACAAGCACTGAAATTGAAGCTGTGATCAAATTTCTCCCAAAAAACAAAAGCCCAGGACCAGATGGCTTCACAGGAGAATTGTGTCAAACATTTAAGGAAGAAATAGAAATTATGAACAACCCAATTACAAGCACTGAAATTGAAGCTGTGATCAAATTTCTCCCAAAAAACAAAAGCCCAGGACCAGATGGCTTCACAGGAGAATTGTGTCAAACATTTAGAGAAGAGCTAATGGCTATCCTTCTAAAACTCTTTCAAAAAACTGCAAAGGAAGAAAAACTTCCAAACACATTCTATGAGACCACCATCACCCTGATACCAAAACCAGATACAGACAACACAAAAAAGAAAACTACAGGTCAATATCACTGATGAACATAGATGCCAATATCCTCACAAAATTTTAGCAAACAGAATTCAACAAAACATTAAAAAGCTCATACACCATGATCAAGTTGAGTTTATTTCAGGGATGCAAGGATTCATCAATATATACAAATCAATCAATGTGATACACCATATTAACAAATTGAAAGATAAAAAAGCACATGATAATCTCAATAGGTGCAGAAAAATCATTTGACAAAATCCAGCACCCATTTATGATTAAAACTCTTCAAAAAATGTAATCAATACTGTGAAAATGACTATACTACCAAATGCAATCTACAGATTCAATGTGATCCCTGTCATAATTACCAATGGAATTTTTCACAGAACTAAAACAAAAAATTTCACAATTCATATGGAAACACAAAAGACCCAAAAGACGCCAAATAGCCAAAGCAGTCCTGATAAAGAAGATTGGAGCTGGAGGAAATGACTTTCCTGATTTTAGATTATACTACAAAGCTACAGTCATCAAGATAGTATGGTACTGGCACAAAAACAGAAATATATACCTTTGGAACAAGATAGAAAGCCCAGAAATAAACTCACGCACCTATGGGTACCTTAGTTTTGACGAAGGAGGCAAGAATATACAATGAGGCAAAGAGAGCCTCTTCAATAAATGGTCCTGGGAAAACTGGACAGCTACATGTAAAAGAATGAAATTAGAACACTTCCTAACACCATACACAGATAAACTCAAAATGGAGTAAAGATCTAAATGTAAGGCCAGAAACTATAAAACTTTTAGAGGAAAATATAGGCAGAACGCTCAATGACATAAATCAAAGCAACATCCTCTATGACCCACCTCCTAGAGCAACAGAAATTAAAACAAAAGTAAACAAGTGGGACCTGATTAAACCTAATAGCTTTATCACAGCAAAGGAAACTATAAGCAAGGTGAAAAGACAACCCTCAGAATGGGAGGAAACAATAGCAAATGAAACAACTGACAAAGGATTAATTTCCAAAGTATACAAGTAGCTCATACAACTCAATACCAGGAAAATCAAACAACCCAATCAAAAGGTGGCAAAAAGACCTAAACAGACATTTCTCCAAAGAAGACATACAGATGGCTAACAAACACATGAAAATGAGCTCAACATCACTCATTATTAGAGAAATGCAAATCAAAACTACAATGTGGTATCATCTCACTCCAGTCAGAATGGCCACTGTCAAAAAGTCTACAAACAATAAATGCTGGAGAGGGTGTAGAGAAAAGGGAATGCTCTTGCACTGTTGGTGGCAATGTAAATTGATACAGCCACTCTGGAAGATGGTATGGAAGTTCCTTAAAAACCTGGGAATAAAACCACCATATTACCCAGCAATCCCACTCTTAGGCATATACCCTGAGGAAACCAAAATTGAAAAAGACACATGTATCCCACTGTTCATTGTAGCACTGTTTACAATATCTAGAACATGGAAGCAACCTGGATGTCCATCGACAGATGAATGGATAAAGAAGTTGTCATACATATACACAGCCATAAAAAGGAACATATTTGAGTCAGTTCTGATGAGGTGGATGAACCTAGAGCCTATTATACAGAGTGAAGTCAGTCAGAAAGAGAAAGTTAAATATCATATACTGATGCATATATACCGAATCTAAAAGTTGGTACTGAAAAATTTATTTGCAAGGCAGCAATGGAGAAACAGACATAAAGAAAAGACTTATGGACATGGGGAGAGGGGAGGAGAGGGGAGATGTATGGAGAGAGTAACATGGAAACTTACATTACCACATGTAAAATAGATAGCCAAGGAAATTTGCTATATCTCTCAGGAAACTCAAACAGGCGCTCTGTATCAACCTAGAGGGGCAGAATGGGGAGGGAGATGGGAGGGAGGTTCAATAGGGAGGAATATATGTATAGCTATGGTTGATTCCAGAGAAGGCGATGGCACCCCACTCCAGTATTCTTGCCTGGAAAATCCCATGGATGGAGGAGCCTGGTAGGCTGCAGTCCATGGGGTCACTAAGAGTTGGACACGACTGAGCAACTTCACTTTCACTTTTCACTTTCATGCGTTGGAGAAGGAAATGGCAACCCACTCCAGTGTTCTTGCCTGGAGAATCCTGGGGATGGGTGAGCCTGGTGGGCTGCTGTCTATGGGGTCGCATAAAGTCAGACAGGACTGAAGCGACTTAGCAGCAGCAGCAGCAGCATGGTTGATGTATTTGATGTTTGACAGAAATCAACAAAATTCTGTAAAGCAATTATCTTTAAATTAAAAAATAAATAAATTTTAAAAACTCTAATTTTCATTACATTATTTAATGGTTAAAGAATATACAAACAAATTTTAAAATAACAGATTTGATTTTAATGTAACACCATTTCAAACTAATTGGTTTGCTAAGTAACACTTTAGGGACCCAGATCATGTTTTCCTTTTCAATCACTCTAATACTTGCCTGTTCATGAATAATATCAGACAATTCTTTTGCCATGTCTCTGAAATTTGACGTGAGCTCTTCATGGTATTCAATTTGATCCTCTTTCATTAACCACTCATTTAGTTCCAGTGTGATGCTGCATGCTTGGATGAACTTCCTGTAGATGAAGATCAAGGATAAAGTTTTTGTTACTTATTACACAAAAGTCTCACTGACCATTTAATATTTACTTTAACCACGGTTTGCCTAGAAGGAAGAATAGAACCCCATATTTTCTCACTGTAGTTTTGCTAATGCCATCTCCTAATCTGAAATATCTTTTCTTTTCCATCTTTGCTTCTGGTTTCTTATCTCTTTCAAAACCTAGCTCAAAATATATACCTCTAGGAAGCCAACCTGCTCAGTCATTTACTTGATATGGTATCAGCTATGCTTGTGCTCACAGTAATTTATATCTGTAGATAATGTCATTTATTCAAAAATAGCTAATTTGGGGCTATGTACCCAGTACAGTGCTGGGTGTATAGGCATGAAGTATCTGCTCTGGGTTGGTAAGGGTGGCGACAGGGAGTTGATGACTTATCATAAGAATATCTTTCCATTATTTCATATGTGTATGTTTAATGTGCATAATTAGAATGCAAAACTTGGGGGACAAAGTACCTCACTGACCATTTGTTCTGTATCCCTATGATAGCAACTAGTAGAATCTTTTTGTACATGCCAGGCATTAATACAGAGAAGGTAATGACACCCCACTCCAGTGCTCTTGCCTGGAAAATCCCATGGATGGAGGAGCCTGGTGGGCTGAAGTCCACGGGGTCGCTAAGAGTCAAACATGACTGAATGACTTAAGTTTCACTTTTCACTTTCATGCATTGGAGAAGGAAATGGCAACTCACTTCAGTGTTCTTGCCTGGAGAATCCCAGGGATGGGGGAGCCTGGTGGGCTGCTGTCTACGGGGTTGCACAAAGTCAGACATGACTGAAGCGACTTAGCAGCAGCAGCAGGCATTAATAAATATTGAATGAATGACCACTGGTTACTATGTAACCTGAAATAGCTGATAATACAGAGATAGGATAAATAAATGAAGTAAGTTGGGAGCAAATGAGTGGAAGTTCTCTTTCTACTCAGTCTGCTTTACTCGTCTCTCCCTCTTATTCTGAAGGTAAACTCTTTTATACACAAAACAGATTTTTTCTACTGCGTGACCATTCAAACATGCTTGGCTTAGAGGGACTCTCAGACCAGAGATGATATCATAGCCCTAGTCTGGCAGAATCCAAGTGGAACTAAGGATACAGGATAGAAGTAAGCCTATCCAACCCTTCCTACCCTAAATGATCTGGAAAAGCTGTGACATGAGGTCAGTCAGGCAAAGGAGGAAATCATGCAACGAATGTAGGCTTCTGTTTGTGTCACAATATCCAGAGCAATGAAGTGGTTGCCATATTTAATGCCTTGGGTCACTAGGAGATTGTTACAGTTCTGCAGCAAGAAAGAGACCACACATTTCCTCACTACCTGAAATACCATTAGAAGGTAACTTAAACATTATAAAAGGGAACTGATAATTTTTTTAGAGGGACATTATTTGGTGAATATTTTGGTTTCACTTAAGAAGACAATGGAGTAAAAAAAAAAATAGTGGTCTGATCTGAAAACTACAAAGTACTTACCTAAACATGTCTTTTAACTCATTTATTTTTTGGGTGGATACTTGCTAGATTGTCATTTAAGACAGCCCTTGCATATGCTAATGGACCTGCATTTACCTAAATTACAAAAGGAGAAAAATGAGAGTTGTCAGAATGTAATTAAAAAGTAATTTTTGCATTTCTCTTTTTAAAAAGAATAGTATATTAAAGATCCATATCTGAGAAACATATTTACTATCTTATTATAAATTTATTTGAAAAAGATTAACTAAAGCAAATCATCTGCCAAAATTATAATCTAACAAGTTAGTTAACACTTTCTGCTACCTAAATATAGGACTTGGCTCTAGTCAGAGGGATTTACATAAAGCTCTCTGACATAACAAAAAATTTATAGAAACTGAACATAATGTCTTTATGAAATTAATAAAAAATGTAGAGGTTTTTGCACCCAGAGTATAAGACAATTACAATTAGTGCTTGTTCTGTGCCCTTATGAAAGCAAGAGGAACAAGAAACGTTTAATACATGGTTAGCAACCAACATACCTGCACTGAAACACAGCCCTGCAATTTAAGTAGGAGCTGAATCATGTCCACGTCAGCAGAAGAGCAAAGCTTTTGCAGCTCTGCAGCTTTATTTTATTTTATCCGTGGCAACATCAATTGTCTTTAAATGAATCTGCTGTTCATAGTTTATAGAAATCCTCGTCACATATGGAAACGAGTTTGAAGCTATTAAAGATTAAGATTGACAGATGAGTATTTAAGATAGTAAATCAGAGAGCCAAATTAAAAAAAAAAATCTATTGTGCTTAATTCTCCCCATATTTTCTCTGGAAAATCCCTTAGAGGCCAAATAGGTGCCTTATTACTTCAGGAATAAAGGAGAAATTCTCTCTGAGATGACTCAGACTAAGCATGAATTACATACTTACATATGGGAAAGAAATGGTTTATAACATAGCATGTTTGTGTAAGTGAGTGACTGAACAGCACAACAATAAATGATTAAAATTTCAATTACATTTTCCTGCTGACCAGCTGCTGCTTGTATGTATCAAAAAAGATCATGTCAAACAAAGAAGTTATGCCAAGTCCTACTTACTAGTCAAGATTATACGGCGTTTGCACTGTTCCTCTATACAGCCTTGTTTTTTGCCTGACTATGTATAAGGAGCCTCAAAAACAAATCTGTTGATATTATGGTTTCTTTCAAACTCAGTTTTTCTTTCTGTGAGTTCTTTATCATCAAAGTAGGGCTTCA
This sequence comes from Bubalus kerabau, assembly GCF_029407905.1. Classification (NCBI taxonomy): domain Eukaryota; kingdom Metazoa; phylum Chordata; class Mammalia; order Artiodactyla; family Bovidae; genus Bubalus; species Bubalus kerabau. The sequence continues at coordinate 4,796,443 of NC_073647.1, read as the reverse complement.
CATAAGTGACTTGGATATGAGCATATTTGGGATCAAGCTCTTTGACATTTACCTGGAAAGTAAGAAAGTTTTGTGTTTTATTAAACAGGAGGGAAAATGGGGTACAAGTAAGCTACTAACACCTCTGAGATCAACTGAGGAACACTCATTGAATACACTGTGAGATGAATACACACTTGGAAGAGGTCTTTGCTCTTTCTTCAAGGATTGTTTCCTTCTGATTATTAAGAAGTTACAGAAGCCTATTTGGAGATTATAGAAATGTAGACAGAAAAAACTGCAATGCTACCACTCAGCAATGACCATCATTTACATTCTCATATATTTCCTTGTAATCTTTTTTTCTATGCATATATATTTATTTACAAACCAGAGATCATGCTGAGCATTGCTTTATCATTTGCTTTTTTAAAAAATTTACTTTTATTTGCTTTTATGTTACATTCAATTTCTTTTTTAAAATTTTTATTTATTTTTATTTTTTAATTTTTATAATATAAATTTGTTTATTTTAATTGGAGGCTAATTACTTTACAATACTGTACTGGTTTTGCCATACATTGACTTGAATCCAGCACGGTTGTATATGTGTTCCCCATATATTAAAATGGCTAACTGCACATTTGAAAGTGAAAGTGAAAGTGAAATCGCTCAGTCGTGTCTGACTCTGTGTGACCCCATGGACTGTAGCCTATCAGGCTCCTCCGTCCATGGGATTTTCCAGGCAAGAGTGCTGGAGTGGATTGCCATTTCCTTCTCCAGGGGATCTTCCCAACCCAGGAATCGAATCCGGGTCTCCCGCATTGCAGGCAGATGCTTTACCGTCTGAGTTCCACCTCAAAAAATACCTATTAGAGAGAGGATTCTCAGAAGATGGCAGAGCACCAGACGTCTATCTTCTTATAGAGACAATAGTTACACCATCATTACCTATCTGATGGAACAGTTTTGGAACTCTGGAGTCTGTTGAAGACTTGCAACTTCCAGGGGAAGACTTGGACAGAAAATTGCCTTAAAATTGATTTTGTTCAATTCTAACTCTGGGCACAATGGCAGCAACCCATACCTCATCCTCAAGTACTACGGCAGATAGCTGTATGCATATTCCTAGAACAGCTTGTAGGAGCCAGGATGAACAAAGACCCTGTCTTCCAAATATTGTGAATCTGTGCTATGACTGCTGATTGCTGCTTCTGGTCACGGGGGACAGTCAAAGAGGCTGTGGCCATTTTTATACCACCTCTTCCCTTTGTTGCAATGCCCTCCCCCTCTGCCTAAAGTGACTTTCAGGGGATTTAACAGACCAGGACCTTTCCTCCCCTCTCCTCTCCTCTTTATTTTCCTCTCCATCCCCTCTTAGGAGCCGGACATCCAACACTAGACTGTTCAAAGGTAACTGCATAAATGAGGGTGACTAGAAAGTCACTGCGCATGCCCAGGGGAAGGCACAGGCTCAGAAAAGACTTGAGAAGATCCAAAATTTATACCTCAGGTGGATTCTTGGGACAGACACAGCTTACAGCAATTAAAAACAACAACAAAACACAGGGAACTCTGGGACAGGGAGAGAATCTGATTTCCAGAGAGATCACAATATTACATTCAAATGTCCAGTTTTCAACAACAAAAAAATTGCAAGGCATACAAAGAAATAGGAAAGGATGGCCCATTCAAAACAGAAAAATAAACCAATAGTCATTATCACTGAAAAAAAAAGTGATAGCAGATCTCCTAGAGAAAGACATTAAAACAACAGTATTCATGATCAAAGAACTAAAGGAAGTTGTGGAAAACGTCAAGGAAATTATGTATCAACAAAATACCGATATAAATAAAGAGCTAGAAAATCTAAAAGGAAACCAAAACCTTTTTTGTCAGAGCTGAAAAATACAACAACTGAAATGAAACTTCACCAGAGGGATTCAAAGACACATTTCAGCAGGTATAGCCAATTTGAGGATAAGACAATGTCAATGATGGATCAGAGGAATACAAAGGAAAAAAATTGAAGAGAGACAGAGGCTATGAAACATGAGGAATATCATCCAGCAGGTGAACATGCACACTATGGGAGTCTTTGAAGGATAAAAGAGAGAGAAAGGGGCAGGGAGACTATCTGAAGAAATAATGGGTGAACACTCAAATCTTATGAAGGACACAAAACTCAACAAACTCCAAGCAGGGTAACTCAAACAGATCCATGCTGAGACATATTAAAATCAAATGTCAAAAGTCAAAGCCAAAGAGAGAATTTTTTTCTTTTTTTAAAAAATTATTTTTTAATTGAATGCTAATTACTTTACTATGGCAAAGAGAGAATTTTGCACGAAGCAAGAGACAAAGACTTGTCACAAGGGATCCTGAGTAAGATGGTCAGATTTCTCATCAGAAACTTTGATGGTCAGAAGGCAATGGACTTTAAAGAAAAAACATATCTATTAATCAAGAATTCTATATCTTGCAAAGCTGTCCTTAATAGTGAGGGAGAAACTAAGACATTCCCAGATAAAGAATAGCTGAAGGAGTTCATTACCACTCAGTTCACTTCAGTTACTCAGTTGGGTCCTACTCCTTGCGACCCCATGGGCTGCACCATGCCAGGCTTCCCTTCCTCACCAACTCCTGGAGCTTGCTCAAACTCATGTCCATTGAGTCGGTGATGCCATCCAACCATCTCATCCTTTGTCATCCCCTTCTCCCCCTGCCTTCAATCTTTCCCAGAATCAGGGCCTTTTCCAATGAGTCAGTTCTTCACATCAGGTGGCCAAAGTACTGGAGTTTCAGCTTCAGCATCAGTCCTTCCAATGAATATTCAGGGTTGATTTCCTTTAGGATGGACTGGTTGGATCTCCTTGCAGTCCAAGGGACTCTCAAGAGTCTTCTCCAGCACCACAGTTCAAAAGCATCAACTGTTCCGTGCTCAGCTTTCTTTATAGTCCAACTCTCACATCCATACATGACTAAAGGAAAAAGCTTAGCTTTGACTAGATAGACCTTTGTCAGCAAAGTAATGTCTGCTTTTTAATATGCTGTCTAGGTTGGTCATAGCTTTTCTTCCAGTAAACAAGCATCTTTTAATTTCGTGGCTGCAGTCACCATCTGCAGTGATTTTGGAGCCCAAGAAAATAAAGCCTGTCACTGTTTCCATTGTTTCCCCATCAATTTGCCATGAAGATCCAATCAGTCCATTCTGAAGGAGATCAGCCCTGGGATTTCTTTGGAAGGGATGATGCTAAAGCTGAAACTCCAGTACTTTGGCCACCTCATGCGAAGAGTTGACTCATTGGAAAAGACTCCGATGCTGGGAGGGATTGGGGGCAGGAGGAGAAGGGGACGACAGAGGATGAGATGGCTGGATGGCATCACTGACTCGATGGACATGAGTCTGAGTGAACTCCGGGAGTTGGTGATGGACAGGGAGGCCTGGCGTGCTGCGATTCATGGGGTCGCAAAGAGTCGGACACAACAGAGCGACTGAACTGAACTGAACTGAACTGAGTGGGATGGGATGCCATGATCTTCATTTTCTGAATGTTGAGTTTTAAGCCAGCTTTTACACCGCTAGGCTTGCCCCATATGAAACAGCAAAGGGAGTCCTGCTGGTCACAATGAAAGAACATCAGACAGTAATTCAAACCTGTATAAAGGTCTTGGTGATTATAAAATCTAGTATTATCATAACAATAGCAACATATTTCTGTTTTTTGATTGCTGCATGATTTAAGAGACTTTACATTAAAATATTATTAGTCTACAGGACTTTCCTGGTGGTCCAGTTGTTAAGAATCCTCCATCCATTGCAGGGGATGTGGGTTCAATCCCCAGTAGGGGAACTAAGATCTCGCTGCAAGACAACTAAGCCAGGGCACCACAACTAAAAAAGCCCTTGTACCACAACTACTGAACCCATGTACTCTAGAGCCCATGCTCTGCAACAAAAGAAGCAATATACTGCATTAACAGAATGAAGGAAAAAAAAAAACCATGATCATCTCAATCAATGCAGAAAATACATTTGACAAAATTAACACCTGTTCATAGTGAAAACACTCAACAAACTAGGAATAGAAGGAAATGACTACAATCTGACCAAGGGCCACCATGGAAAACCCATAGCAAACACTGTATTCAATCCTGTGACAAGGGATAGAAATTTTCTTAGTAGTTCTTAAAACTTCTCCAAAAAGCCTATATTCAAAAATTCTGTCTTTTCTTTCCAATTAAATATCTAGATTTCTCCAGCGAAGCCTAAGGAAATAGTTGAAGTTAATTATCTGGCCAAGACAAAACATAGAAAAGAAATAAAAAAGATGCCAAGACTGATTTTAACCTTATAAAAATAAAGTATATGGTAAAACATTCAAGAAGTACATGAGGGTACACTTGAAAATAAATGTTTTTCTTCTCCATAAGACTCTAGTCTATCTCTTTAGGGATAACTATTAATACTTTTGTATCATTCCATCTATGGCTGATTCATACTGATGTATAGCAAAACCCCCCACAATATTGTAAAGTAATTATCCTCCAATTAAAATAAGTAAATTAAAAAACAACTTTGTATCATTCCAGAAATTTCCTAAGCATACACAAGTCAGTGTATATAAATATCAGTTTTCACAAATGTAATCATCCTGCCCATAATGTCTGCATCTCACATTTTTCTCTCAAGAATATATCTTGGTTGGTTCATTTCAATACTTATAAATTTTTAAAGTAGTTTAGCTATATCCATTACGAGGGTAGTACCATTTCCTTAACCGTATGGACACAGATTGTTTCCAGGTTTTTGTTACATAAACTTTATAGCAATAAACATCTTAAACGTATATCTTTGTGTACATCTACAAGATAAAATCTTAAAGGTAAAAATTATTGGGTCCAACAAAACAGACATTTAAAATATTGGAAAATTTTGCCCATTGTTCTTTAAATTGTTTGTGCCCTTAAGCAGATTTTGTACTTTGGCAAGTAAAAGAGTGTTTTAAATTTTCAACTTCACACATTAAGAAAGAAAAAGGATTTTAAAAGTAGCAACTGCTTCTCATGAGTTGCCAGTCCAGGTTCGATGCATGATACTGGATGCTTAGGGCTGGTGCACTGGGACGACCCAGAGGGATGGAATGGGGAGGGAGGAGGGAGGAGGGTTCAGGATGGGGAACACATGTATACCTGTGGAGGATTCATTTTGATATTTGGCAAAACTAATACAGTTATGTAAAGTTTAAAAATAAAATAAAATTAAAAAAAATTTAAAAAAAAAAAAAAAAAATAAAGCCCTATCTAGTACCCACAAAAAAAAAAAAAAAAAAAAAAAGTAGCAACTGCTTCTTTTATCTGTTGCCTATGAAGAGTGACTAAAATATTGTGTTTACAAAGAGGGTCAGGAGTCCAGCTGCCTGATGGTGCTTTGTCATTAGTGCCTGTTGGCCAGGTTTTCAGAGGCAGCATAAAGTAGAAAACTGCATGTTTTTCTGCAAGCCTGGCTTTCTAATAACTTTCCATTTATAGTATCAGTAGTGTGGTAGCAAGCCTAAAACTTGCTGGCTACAAAAGAGAAAATTTTCTGTTGTCTTAATTCAATAAAACAACACAGAAGACTGAAACTGATAAGAAGCAGAGAGGTCTTGCCAAATATTAATGAAATCTGGACCTGTCAGTATACATTTTAAATATCTAAGATATTCAAGATAAAATCATCTCCATAAGATATAGCTAAATTTACAAAGTGAAGAGATCATTTTCACGGTAGAAAATGAAGTGTCTTTACCATCGCCAAGGGCCTTTCACTGGCAATGCTGCCTGTTAGCGATCAAGTGTTTTGCAGAGCACCATGCACATCACAGTCACTCGGTACGTATTTCTGGGGCCTGCAGATCTTGCACTGTGTTAAAGGGCTTTCCTACCTTAAAAATCAGCTCTCATGAACATGCCCATGGTGACTAAGGACAATCAGTCATTCCCATTGTGCTCTTCTGCAATTCTGTCTATATGGAACTGTGCGTTTCTAAGAAACAGCCTCTCTTGCTGGAACCTTTCTCATCCTTGCCTTGGCAGGGTCTAGTGGGATGGATCATCTGTACATTAAGGCATCTCTCCTAAACCTACATCACTGCAAATATAGCTACTGAACTAAGGCTATCTTAAGAGTGAAATGTGTGTCATAAGATGATTTGTCTTTTAAGAATCTCATTTCTTTATGTTTATGTTTGGCTGCATTTGATCCTCCTTGCTGCGGTGTGTGGGCTTTCTCTAGTTGTGGTGAGCTGTGAGCACTCTCTAGCTGTGGTGCCGGGATCAGAGCGCAGGCACAGTAGCTGTGGCGCACAGGTTTAGGTTCCCCACAACATGTGGAATCCTCCTGGACTAGCGATCAAACCTGTGTCTCCTTCACTGGCAGGCAAACTCTTGCCCTCTGGACCGCCAGAGAAGTCCCACCTAAGATGATTTTAATCATAAAGTATGAAATTGACAATCATGAGGCACAACAACATTAACAATAATGGCTAACTTCTATTGTGCATGCTAGTTTATATGTTATTATCAAATGCCTTCTTATATATCAGGAACTCTAATCACTTTCCATACATTGAATAATTTAATCCCTACAACTATCAAGGATGTATATTGTCACCCTGCTTATTTAACTTATATGCAAAGTACATTGTGCAAAATGTCAGACTGGATGAAGCACAAGCTGGAATGAAGATTGCCAGGAGAAATATCAAAAACCTCAGATATGCAGATGACACCACCCTTATGACAGACAGTGAAGAGGAACTAAAGAGCTCTTGATGAACGTGAAAGAGGAGAGTCAAAAATTTGGCTTTTGATATTTGGCAAATCTAATACAGTTATGTTAAGTTTAAAAATAAAATAAAATTTAAAAAAAAAGAAAATAAAAATAAAAAAAAAAAGAAAAACACCATGAAAAAAAAAAAAAAAAATTTGGCTTAAAACTCAATATTCAAAAAATGAAGATCACGGCATCCTGTCCCACTACTTCATGGCAAATTGATGGGAAAACAATGGGAACAGTGACAGGCTTTATTTTCTTGGGCTCCAAAATCACTGCAGATGGTGACTGCAGCCATGAAATTAAAAGATGCTTGCTCACTGGAAGAAAAGCTATGACCAACCTGCTGCTGCTGCTGCTAAGTCACTTCAGTCCTGTCCGACTCTGTGCGACCCCATAGATGGCAGCCCACCAGGCTCCGCCGTCCCTGGGATTCTCCAGGCAAGAACACTGGAGTGGGTTGCCATTTCCTTCTCCAATGCATGAAAGTGTAAACTGAAAGTGAAGTCACTCAGTCGTGTCCAACTCTTTGCCACCCAATGGACTGTAGCCTACCAGGCTCCTCCGTCCATGGGATTCCCCAGGCAAGAGTACTGGAGTGGGGTGCCATTGACCAACCTAGACAGCATATTAAAAAGCAGAGACAGTACTTTGCTGACAAAGGTCCATTGAGTCAAAGCTATGGTTTTTCCAGTAGTCATGTATGGATGTGAGAGTTGGACTATAAAGAAAGCTGAGCATGGAACAGTTGATGCTTTTGAACTGTGGTGCTGGAGAAGACTCTTGAGAGTCCCTTGGACTGCAAGGAGATCCGACCAGTCCATTCTAAAGGAAATCAGTCCTGAATATTCATTGGAAGGACTGATGCTGAAGCTGAAACTCCAATACTTTGGCCACCTGATGTGAAGAACTGACTCATTGGAGAAGGCCCTGATGCTCGGAAGATTGAAGGCAAGAGGAGAAGGGGATGACAAAGGATGAAATGGTTGGATTGCATCACCGACTCAATGGACATGAGTTTGAGCAAGCTCTGGGAGTTGGTGAGGAACAGGGAAGGCTGGCGTGGTGCAGTCCATGCGGTCGCAAAGAGTAGGTCACAACTGAGCTGAACTAAATTCATGCAACAACTCTATGAGGAAGGCACTATTATTAAGTTCATTTTACTAACGAGAACAATGAGGCACAGAGAGGTTAAGTAAATTCCCCATGGTCACACAGCTAGTAAGTGGCAGAGAATGGAGATCTGAATCCTTCTCTCTGATTCCAAAGCCCCTGTCCTTTCTTTCAGGATCTGGAAAGACTCTATTTCCCATGCCTCTCCTCCACCAGCTAAAAAAGGAAAAAATCAGAAGCAATGTGCCACATCTGGAACTAATAAATAATGATTTCAAAATGCAGGGCATGTTACCTTGTCTGAATCCTGAATTATTTTGACATTCTCTATACCAAATTTTTCACCATAAAGTTTAATAAGTCTCAGGGAAATCTCTGAGAGGCCAGTGAGCTTTGGCTCTTTATAGATGTACTCCTTTCCATCCTCTTCTTTAAAAAAAGACTATTATAAAGTTAAACATACAATACTTCATAAGCATATGAGCAAATGCAGCATTTAGAGAACATCTACTAAGTAATCAGTAATAATGTAGTTGACATAGATTTTAAATAATAGTTCTAAAAGCCACATGTATATATTGTAGCTGAAATAAATGAGAACATTCAAACTCACAGTCATATGAGCACATCATTGGCCTGAAGGTTTTTACACTCAATTTTTCATCACTTGTATACTTCCCTGATTTTTATTTGAAAACTTTCAGTACTGCGTATTAAATAAACATTTAAGACACCTGACTGAAAATGAAACTGAAGGAAACTTCAAATCTTATACGCTGTCCTCTGACCTAGTGGATTTAGATCTGGAGACCAAAGTGAACATTACACGGAGAAAAGTGTCACACCTGCTGTTGTGACAGGTGTTTTACCGAGACAGAATCCTAGAGCCAGTAACTGCTGCTACGGGAATCTAATAACTCAAAGGTGAATGTTTAAAAAGGAAAACAACTTGATGAACTAAAGAATACTTACTTGGCCATAAAAGGCAATTCTGAAGAAAGTGCCTAAAAGTCTTGTCTTTGTGTGCATAACCTCCAAAATTTTTGTGTAAGCTCCATGAAGAGTTCTACAAAATTGAGTAAGGTATGAAAATACGAGAATCAACAAATTAGCTTTATCTTTTCGTTAGTTATGAAATGTTGACAATAAATGCATAAGGGGAAAAAAAGCAACACCATTTCCTTTTCAAAATGGTTTATGTGGGGTCATTCGCACTCCCTTCTCCCATGGTCACAGAAAAAATGCCTTAACAACTTTAGGTGAGAGGGTAGAGCTTAAAATGGTCAAATAACACTGCAATTCTAAATATCATGCTTCATGTCATTCATATCTCAATGGTAGTACATACATTAAAAGTACTGTGTTATTGACTACTTTTTTCTTTATGTCTGAATTATTGTAACTGAAAAAGAAGCAAAATGCTTTGCTTGAGCCCTAAGGTGGAAAGATGGGAATAAACGATCATGCAAACACTTTAGGAGAGGAAAGTAAAATGCAGACACAAAAATAACAGTAAAAGCCTGAGTGAGGAATGCTTTTATAACAAGTTCACAGACACTTCCAAAAAATATATTCTTCTACACACTCAGAAAAAGGGAACGTACTATGCAAAGAACATTATCTAGAATGTGAAAAGACAACATACGGAACAGGAGAAAATATTTGCAAGTCACATATCTGATGTTTTCTTATCCAAAAAATATAAGGAACTCTCATAGTTCAGCAACAAACTGACAAACCACCCAATTTAAAAGTGAGCAAAGGACTTGAATAGACATGTCTCCAGAGACCATATAAAAATGGCCAACAAAGACATGAAAAGCTGTTCAAAATCGTAGTCATTGAGAAAATAGAAAGCAAAACCACAGTGTGACACCATTTCACATTCACTAGGGTGCCACATTCACTAGGTTCTAAAAAGAACCCCAAAACACAAGTGCCAACCAGATGTGCTGGTGGGAAGGTAAAAGGGACAACAATTTGGTGGTTCCTCAACAGTTAATAGAATTACACTGCGACTCAGCAATTCTCCTCTTAGGTATCTATCCAAGATAAACAAAAACATGCCCACACGGAAACTTACTCATAACTGTTTACAACAGCACTCTTTATAATAGCCAAAATGTGGAAACAACCCAAACATAGAAAAAATTTTGGCGTAGCCATACCATGGAATATCATTCAGCCATGAAAAGGGAATGAAGTTCTGATATAGGTTACAACTTGAATGAACCTCTAAATATTATGCTAAGTAAAAGAAGCCAGACACAAAAGGTCACATCTTGTATTCATCTTTTTCATGACACATCCAGAACAGGCAAATCCATAGACGGAAAGCAGATTAGTGGTCACCAGTGGGGTGTGGGAGGGGGTGAACAGTGATTCATTGAAGGAGATGGGGTTTTCCCTGAGATGATAAAAATGTTTTGAAACTAGAGAGAGGTGGTTGGAGCATAATACTAAGAATGCGCTAAATGCCATTGAACTGCAGACTAGAAAACGGTTCATTGTATGCTGGTGAATTTCATTTCAATGCTAAAAGGGGACCCGGAAGCAGATGTTCTTTCTTTCACATTCTTTCCATACTATTTTCTGCAGTTGAAGTCAATTTGAGGAAAGTTTTCCTTCCTTAATGGCTGCTGTGGCTGACACTTTTCAGCCCATCCCATAAAGAACACTGAAAAGTTACTTCATCCCATGCAGGATGCTTCAGAATCTATTCAGACCCTTGCCTCTCTACAAGGAAATAGGAGTAGTTCCCCAATAGAACCTATTGTTTCCTTTAATGTGTAGGGAATACATATTTTTCTTTTTTCCCTATTAGTCAATTCAGTAGCAAAATGTTCTCTGGGTTTCTAATAACCTGGTCTTCAATTTAAGAGTAAGAGAGTAGGTACTTTGGAACTTTTACAAAGGTTCTTAGGATGCAATGCTCTGACAGAAAGAGCAATGCCAATTCTTGTCTCATAAGTTATTCTTTGTCATCAGTATGACATAGATTTAATTACTGAACTCTCACTTTTTAATATAATCACTTGAGCTGCACTATGATTTTTAAGGCATGTCGCCATTTACAGCAAAAGAAGGAGAAAGAGGAGGAAGACCCAGAACCCAGGAAGAAAAAGTGAGTTTGATAAGAGCCAATTTGGAGAAGAGATTTGAACACTACACAGATGACATTAAATGTGTTTTTTCAGTCTTGGACACTTCAACAATGAAAGACTACTTGGTACATATATTTAAGGATAAATTCCTGTGCTTTTAAAAATGGCTTAGGTCTTAAATCACCCCTTGCCAGCATAGCAGGGGTAGAAAATTATTATATGGACTCAGATTCTTGAACATAAAAAGTCCTGTTGAGTGCTGGTGGCAACAGCAATACTATTATTCTTTAGTAATTCCCCTTGATCAAAGATTTATGTGGCAGACAAAACTGGAAAAGCTCCTCAGAAAAGGGTAATTCCTAGTAACTTATTATCTCCACTACTGTCATCTGCTAGCGCCTTTAGTCTCACCAGCAAATTGCAAAGCCTAGAATTACACCTATGTCTTTTCCTAGACAACATGGAAATCCAGTGACTTTTGTTTTTAGTGAGGACAACATGGATTATTCTCTGCCATGAGTGGAGAAGGGGAGATTGCTAGTAAAAATGCTGTAGGAAGAACTGGCATAATGTTAATTCCAATACATATTTTAAACATTGAATCCTTAATTTCATTTGGAAAATTTAAGGTAGGACTGTAATTTTAGGACTTTTCAGCGTTTTTTAAGGATAGCAACTTCAGACCAAAATAAAATATATAGGTGAATGATGCAAACATACCAGTTACTTACCTCAAATTCTCGACGATTCTCATAAATTGGAACAATCAACTTAGAAATTTCAGAAATTACTTCATAATGCTCTGCTTTCCCTAAGCCATCCACACAATGTTCCAGCAACTCCAGCAAAACTTCCTGCATTGAGAACAAATGGAATGAGGAATTAGAGATACTTTTAGAGCTCTGGGCAAATGCAGTTTGAACTGTTTCAAATGAATAAAAAACAGAATGTACTAAATTTAAGGAAATGTAGAGAAGGAGTATAGTTGTGTGACTATATTTTCTAAATGACATACTTGAAATATTTGGTATTGAAACCACATTCTTAAAAGTATGAAGTGAATATTGACAATAGTAAACTATTTACTTTGTTTTGCATATCATCAAGATGTTAACCGTAGTTACAAATGGTAACATGTTGAGAAGTATTTTCCAAACTGAGAATATTAAATGCCACTAAGTAAATTCCACTAAGCCTATAAATGTCAATGATTTTTGCTTTCTACTAAAATTATATTTACACACAGTTAATCGACTCTTAAGGTAATTTCACAGTTTTCAAGCTGTTGCCTCAGTGACATCAGTGTTCATTAAAATGATGTGATTTTGGTCAACAATGCTTCCTTCCTAACTATTGGTTCTAAAACTAGTGAGAATGATAATATAATACCTCAAGATAGAGATCTCTTTGCCATAATAACAGCTTCTATAAAACAACTATCATCTCATGTTCTCAACAATGAAAAGATGATGCCAATTACTCATACTATCCATAAGTCTTAACAGTTTGTTTCTATCTTTTTTTTTAAATTTTATTTTATTTTTTAACTTTACAATATTGTATTGGTTTTGCCATATATCAACATGAATCTGCCACACATATACACGTGTTCCCCATCCTGAACCCTCCTTCCTCCTCCCTCCCCATACCATCCCTCTGGGTCATCCCAGTGCACCAGCCCCAAGCATCCAGTATCGTGCATCGAACCTGGACTGGCGACTCGTTTCATATGATATTATACATGTTTCAATGCCATTCTCCCAAATCATCCCACCCTCTCCCTCTCCCACAGAGTCCATAAGACTGTTCTATACATCAGTGTCTCTTTTGCTGTCTCGTACACAGGGTTATTGTTACCATCTTTCTAAATTCCATATATATGCGTTAGTATACTGTATTGGTGTTTTTCTTTCTGGCTTACTTCACTCTGTATAATAGGCTCCAGTTTCGTCCACCTCATTAGAAGAGATGAATTTCAGACCTATAGAAGTGACTGCTACAATGGCTCTTAAAGTACATCCTGTAGTCAATTCTGAATTCATCTTTTTTCTAAACTAGCTCTCTCCCTTGCATTTCCTACCTAGCCAGGAGTCATATCCTATAGACTCTGAACTAGAAAACTAAAAGCAATTTTGACTTTCCTCTTTGTTGTAAGTTGAACTGTGTCCCTCACAAAGATACGCTGAAGCCCTAACTCCCACTGCCTCAGAATGTAACCTTATTTGGAAATAGGGTCACTGGAGATAATGATGAGTGAAGTTGATGTCATACTTAAGTGACTTACTTACAGGAGTGATTTACTGGGTGAGCCTTACTCCAAACAGGGAGAACACCACGTGACTAGAGAGGCAGTGACTGGAGTAATGTAGCTACGAGCCAAGGAAATCCAAGACCAACAGCCACCATCAGAGCTAGGAGGAGGCAAGGAAGGCTGCTACCCAGAGTCTCAGAGGGAACAGGGCTCTGGTGACACCTTGATTTCCAACCTCTGGACTCTAGAACTGTGAGACAATAAAGTTCTATTATTTTAAATCACCCAGTTTGTGTATGTTGTTATGGCAACTCTAGGAAACTAATACGCTCTCAGTCTTGACTCATCCTCTAATTAGTTCATGGTCAAGTTCTGCCACTTTCACTTCCTACATATTTCTCAAATCTGACCCTTCCTCTCCATTTCTACACTCATTGCTAAGGTTCAAGATGTCATTATAGTTTTCTAACAGATCTTCCTGGCTCCAGCCTTGGCACTTTCAAATCTATCCTCCACAAATCTGTCATAGGGTTTTGATTAAGATACAAACCAGACTACATCCCTCTTCCCTTGTAATCTCATGGCTCCCCATCATTTGAAGAACTAAGGACAAATTCCTTCATTTGGCACACAAGGTTTGCAGCGATCTGGCTGATATTTTATAAAATCATCGCTCCTCAAGCGAGCCTTGTACCTAATGCTCCAGCAGTGATGAACTACTATTAGCTTCTCTGAAGCACCACAGTGTTGTCTTAACTTTGTGCCTTTGTCCATTCTGTACCCTCGTGTCCTTTAATCCCTTTCACTTAGTTAACCTTGTAAGAAAAGTTAGATTTCACCTCTTCCAGGATCCTTCTCCTGATTAACACAGAGTAGCGACACAAGAGGCCTATTTTTCTTACTATGATACCACATTGGGTGGATATTTATCACTATACTTGCCCGTTATATATGTATCTGACTTTACAAGTTGACTGTGACTCTTTAAGTGTAGGGACAACACATTTATTATATTGTTTTTTTCAGTCACTAGCAGGGTGGTAGTAAATAGATATTCATTAAATGTTGCTACTTGAACATTCATTGTTCATTAAATGTTGCTACTTGAATAATCTATATATTAACATTTAATAGTAAAATTTTCTATCAACAGTAGAAAGGAGGAACTTTGGGGAAATTAAAAAAAATCTATTAAAAACTAGTAATGTTTGTCCCAGGAATGTAAAGTTGGTTTACAATTAGGAAAAAATCCAATGTAAACAGAAAGAGCCATGTAAACAGAATAAGAGAAAAAACGTGATGTCTAGCAATAGTTGCAGAAAAAGACTTTGAAAAAATTCAATATCCCTTCGCAATGTTAAAAAAGAATCCACCCAGAACAGGGAATCGAAGAGATTGTTCTCAGTCTGATAAAGAGCATTTATTAAAAACCTGCAGGCTGAACACTCTTCTCCTCAATTTGGGAACATCAAACTGTCTGCTCTTATCATTTCTATTCAACATTATGCTGAAGGTGCTAGCCAGTGTAATGGCAGGAGAGAAAGAAAGAGAGAAGGGAAAGAGATCAGGAAATGTGAAACTATCTTTCTGTGCAGATGACATGATGGTGTATGTAGAAACTCCTAAGGAATATACAAACTACTAAAACAAGCAAGAGGATTTAGCAAGGTTGCAGATCATAAGAGCAACATATAGAATCACTGTATTTATGTATAGTAGCAACAACAAATTGAAAAACAAGATTAAAAAACCAAACAATACTATTTCCAGTAGCATCAGAACATCCATTATCTAACAAAATATCCAGGAAAGGACTTCTACTCTGAAAAAGCACAAAATATTGCTGGATGAAATTAAAAACCTAAACAAGACTTGATTGAAAGACTCAGTATTGTTCAAGCTATCCATTCTCCACGTAGAGATATATAAATGTAACAAAATCTCGACAAAGCTTCTAGCAAGCTATTTTGAGGAAAGAGAAAAGATGATCTGAACTTCTATATGGAAATCAAAGGATACAGAATAGCCAAAATTACTTTGAAAAAGAACAAAGTTGAAGGATAACACTATATTACTGCATAATTTACAAACTTACAGCAATCAAGACAGTGTGATATTGGTATCAACATGGTCAAACAGATCAGTGGCACAAAACAGAGTCTAGAAATAGATCACAAACATAAAGAACTGAAATTTAGCTAAAGTGCCAAAGCAGTTCAGCAGGTGTGCAAGAAGTTTTATTTCTCCCCGAATGGTGTGGACTATGTACAATTCCTGTCTACAAAAAATGAATCTTGACTTCTATCTCATTATATGCTCAAAAATGAATTCTAAAGAGACTATAGACCCAAACATAAAACTCAGGAACAAAGTTCATAGCAGAACATATCAGGCAATATCTTCACAGTCTCAAGGTAAGGAAGGATTTCTTAGATCAAACATACACATACAGACACACACACACACACACACAAATAAACCATTAAAAAAGAGTAAATTGGACTTTATCAAAACCAAAACTTTCTGCTCAATAAAAGACTTAGTGAAGAAAATACACAAATGAATCAAACACTGGTAAATAATCTGCAGCACATATATCTGACGATGGACTTATATCCAGAATATAGATATAACTCCCATAAATCAACAACAACAAAAAGAATAATGCAATTTCTAAAATGGGCAAAAGAATTGAACAAACATTCCACAAAAGGTAAATGAGAGACAAAGACTGCATGAAAAATGCTCAACACCATTAGTCATTAGAGAAATACAAATGAAAAACACAGTGAGATACCACTTCTTGTCTAATAGGATGGCAAAAATACGAAAAGATTAGCAACAGCTAATGTTGGTGAGGAAGTGAAGCAGCTGGAACTCTCATCCATTGTTGGTGGGATATAAAATTGTCCAAACACTTTTAAAAACTCTTGACAATTTCATATAAAGTTACATATAAAACTTCCCGAGGAACCAGTAGGGTATTTACTCAAGAAAAATTAAAGCGTAGGTTCATAAAAGGTCATAGATAAGAATGTTTAAAGCAGCCTTATTCATAACAGTCCCAAACTGGAAGCAATCCAAAATCCATCCACAGGAGAATGGGTTTTAAAATGTTTTATCGAGAGAATAGAATATTTAGCCATGAAGAAGAGCTTATGATTTACTCCACAACTTGGATGTATCTCAAAAAATTCCTGCCAACCAAAAGAGGCAGATTCAAAAGATAGACACTGAATGATTTCATTTTTATGACACCAAATACTGTTAAAACTAATCTACATGAGATATTGGGGCTGGGCAGACTGACTGGAAATGGGCGCAATGGAACTTTCTGGAGTAATGCACATGTTCTACTTTTTTGTTTCGTGGTAATGTGCTACCATGGTGTTATATGGGTGTAGACAACTGTCAAAATTCATCAAGTTGTACACCCAATATGTGTGCATTTTATTGTATGTTAATTTTTCTTTAAAACTATTTCAAATCAAAAGTCAGAAATGCAGTCTTAAAAACAAATTAAATTATTAATGGGTTAATTCACCTACTTAAAGAAACCACTAAATGAACACTAATTTGTATTTTTCATTTCAATAAAACTTGTAAATCAGTGGCAGTTATTTTCCATTGGCTAGGGCATGAGGAAGAAGCCCTATTATATAAACTGAAACATAAAATGGCACTATGGAGAATATGATTCTATCTGTGTACCTTAAATGAAAGGCACATATAAATTATTACTGTAGAACACAAAAGAGTTGTAACAAATGTGTTTACATAGGAAACTGATTATAGTTCTTGACTAATAAGAAATATTACTACTTTCCCTTGGAGTACAAAAAAGGGTCAGGCTTAAGGCCACTTCTATGACTAAGCTGAAGCTGCTGTTTGGAAAAAAGGATGTAACTGCAGTTGTGCTAATCCATTTCTCTCCCATGAACTCCCTGGAATCTTCCTGCTGTGAGCCCACACAAACTGGAGATCTTACATGAAAACCATCTAACTAAAACCCAAAAAATGAATTAATTTACCCCAGGCTTCACAGTCAAGCAATGAACTGGGATTAAAATTCAAGTATCTGATTCTCTGTTATGATTAATTAATCCAGCAAACACGTTTTAAACATCAACTCTTCTAAGTTCTGGGAGTAAAAGCCAAGTTTACTATCCAGTTGGTCAGTGATAAAGCCGGACATTTATGTAGCACCAATGACTTACAAAGAACCTTCATGTTTATTGTGAAGTGACCAGGATAGTATTATTAGCTTTATTAATTTTCACTTAAGAATATTTATTGATTTCATACCATGTGCTAATCATTTGGGGCTTCCCTGGTGGTGCAGACGCTGAAGAATCTGCCTGCAATGCAGGAGACCCAGGTTTGATCCGTGGGTGGGGAAGAGGCCCTGGAGAAGGAAATGGCAACCCACTCCAGCATTTTTGTTGCTAGACGGGCTCCTACTGTTTTGAATCTTTTTTTTTTAATTGGAGGATAATTGCTTTACAATGTAGTGTTCATCTCTGCCACACAATATGAGTCAGTCATTAACTGTGTGTGTGTGTGTGTGTGTGTGTGTGTATAAGAGGCTCTCTCTTGAGCCTCCCTCCTACCCCCAGATTCTAGCCCTCTAGGTCATCACGGAGCACCGGGTTCAGCTCCCTGTGTATACAGCAACTTCCCACTAGCTATCTGCTTTACATATGGTCATGTACACATTTTAATGCTACTCTCTCAATTCATCCCACCCTCTCTTTCCCCTGACTGTGTCCACAAGTCCGCTCTCTACATCTGTGCCTCTAGTTATACTGCTGAGGAGAGAGACTCACAGAGAAGTAGTAGGCAAAAAGAAGAGGTAGGAGGCAAAGCTTCTAGGCATAGATCCTTTTAGCTAAATGAACCAGAGCTAGCTTGAAATTGCTTATATGTAAAAAATACAGTTCATAGAGTACAAAGTGTGTCTCTATCACTTTAAACTGCTGCATTTTATGTTTCTTAATACAACCTTAAAAAAATTCATTTCTGTGGGCCTTCAAGCACTTCAGACACCCCCTTTTGTTGTTTCTTTTTTTGGTCTTCACATTCCTTAAATGTGAACGTCACTGTGATTCAGTCCTTGGTTCTCTGGTCTTCACTTGCTATATTATCTCCCATTATCAGTGTGCTTTGCTTCTCACACAGCTATGACTTCCAGATGTAGCTCCGCAATCCTGATCTCTCTCTTTAGATTCAGTTCTTAATGTCTAATGACCTGATGTTGTTTCCATTTCAATAACCTTCCACTGATACTTCAAATTCAATACTCATCAAAAAATAGACTTCATCACCTTCCCTGTAAAATCATCCATCCATCATTTTTCTATACATATCCAAACCTGAAATCTCAGTGTTACATTTTGCTCTTCTCCTACACAGCCAGCAAGTCTCCTCTTTTCCTCAGTGGTCCCTGAACCTGTCACAAGCTGGGTTTAGGCCTGGCTGCTTCACAACTGGACACTCAGGGCAGCCCACATTCCAGCCTCTGCCCCCAGCCGCCATCCATCGACCTCCAATACGTTTCCCACATAACCACCAATTTAACCTTTCCTCCTGCTTCATTTCATCTTGTTATTATGCTCAAAAATCTTTGACAGCAACTCAACATTCTAATCAATAAAGTCCAGACATTCAAAGTTTCTCAAATTCAGACCTCCACTACTACTCTTCCCTATGTGAACCCAATGGCTAAGCCAAAATGATCCATTCACTGTGCCCCCTAAAATACGCCTTACACTTTCCCACTGCTTAACTTTTAACCCTGCTATCCTCTGCTGCTGAAATGCCTTCAGGGCATCCTCATTCTTTAAATCTCTCTCTAATCCTAACTGTCCGCAGGCCAAAGTTATTTCTTACCTTTGATTTTACACGGAACATACTGTCTGTATCATTCAGATGGCACTGCCTGTTTTCTTTCTATTTTGTGTAGGTTGGTAGTCTCTTTAGGTAGACACTGGAGGTCAGGGAATCAGCGTATCTAATTATTTTATAGCTCTTCTATCACCAAGTCCAAAGCGTTGCTCATAAGTCAGTGCTCAACAAATATTTATTGAGCGAGTGACAACAGCAGCTGTTTACTATCCATATGAAGCTCAGAGCAGAAATTTTTCATCTTTAAAACATCTTTAAAAGAGGAGAAGATGCCTCCTCTCCTTAGCTGTTACATTGTTAACTCTATTTTTTATGGAGATATCTCCAGAGTATTGTGACTATGATCTGGTTTCTGGGAAGGTGATGGGATGATGATATATGGTATATTTCTAAAACTAGACAGTAAGAACTGTTGCAGAGATAGGGCTCCACATTCCAAAAAGGGACATCTGTTCCCTGGGTAGTTTTAATCCTTATAGTTCATCAACCCTTAGTTACCTTTCAAATTAAGTTAGCTGTAATAATTTCTTAATGTAAATATATTTAAAGAAGTTACATTTATCTAACTGGCAATGTAGGCCTTGGAGTCTTACTTCACTATAATGGACATCCATCATTCCAGCATCCTCCTTCATTGCTCCTTCTTCATCTATGTTGGGAGTAATATTCTTGAAGGCTGAACATCCATTAGGGAATAATTCTGTGTGAATAAAATGCAGTGAAATCGATGCACTATACTGGATGCTTGGGGCTGGTGCACTGGGACGACCCAGAGGGATGGTGTGGGGAGGGAGGAGGGAGGAGGGTTCAGGATGGGGAACACATGTATACCTGTGGCAGATTCATTTTGATATTTGGCAAAACTAATACAATTATGTAAAGTTTAAAAAATAAAATAAAATTAAAAAAAAATAAAAAAAATAAAAGTGTTTTGTAAATGAAAGACTTGCATTCATTAGTTATCCTTAAAATATATACATATTTTTGGTAAGGAACATAGCCATAAGTGTAATTTTCAGTTACAAACACCCCCCACCCCATGCAATTTTAACAATTCTCTCTCTCTACTATACCTCCTACCAGTCTTTTCCCCAAACATTGAGCTCAAGGTACTTACAAGTAAATTTCATGCCCTGACTATGCCTCATCTGCAATACCTACTATAGTATATGTTTTCCTAATGTGATCTAAAAATTGTTATTAACTCTTTGATCCTGTGTATGTTTATTGTCTGTCATCTAAACAAAAAGGGCACGTACTTTTCAGGTAAACATTGATGAGCTTTTGTAATCATCTCTAGTTCCTTGTTTTACTGAATAATTGGAAAGTGGCCTAGGACTTGTAAAGAGAGGCAGGAAATAAAATTGATGCCAGGGATGAAGCATCCTTGGATGGGACACTGGAAGAGCTAGAGTTTTTGGAGTTAGATAGACTCAGTTCTATCATTAACTGTATGATTTTAGATATGTTTATCTCTCTAGGACTGTATCTGTAAAACAGATGGCAACTACTTATAAGAATTCAAAGAAATGTGAAGTGTTAGGACAGTACCTAACATACAACAAGTATTCAATGAATTAGTTTTACCAAAGCTACCAAGAAGTAAACTAGGTTTCTTGAGATAAAATTAAATAATTGCTAGCAGTTGGTATAGTAAGTGACTGCAGTTGGACCGCTGGGAGGTAAGAAGTGAGCCCAAGCTGAGAACAGCTGCTGTAGGATTGTGGACCAAATTGTTACCATCAAACAAGAGTCTGGGGATAGAAGGCCACATGGTTGCCCTACAGATTTTGCACTTAGGAACATGTCCCAACACTCCTGCTGTGGTTGCATTTACCCCTATATAAGTGGGTTGTCACTTTAAAGGAAAATTCAGTCTCCTTATAACTGAATCTGCCAGTCAGTAGAAAATCACTGGTCGCAAAGGGGACAAACAGCTTTTGCCATCTACTGTTCTACAATCTAATAGTGATGCTTAGAAATGATGTTCTCACAACTAAATATTTGGTAAGCTTCCTGGTGTTAGAGGCTGGAGAAGGAAGAAGGAAGGTTTAAGAAAGCCAAACATCATACTGAGATTTCTCAGCATTCTGATCATGTATCATGTCTTGGTCTATGGGACACTCATTGAGTAGTAGTGCACTGAGAGAACGTTTTGAAATTTAGAAGGAAATATCCCACTTGATTACCTTTATAAAGTGAAGAGTTAGGCAGTTAAGGATAAGGGCCCAAAACTTGAGTGAACAGATAAAGAAGATAGTCCTTAACAAAGAAAACAGTCAACCTCCTGAGGGCTTCAGGCAGCTACATCCATGGCTGGGGGAACAATTCTGTCTACTCTGAGGATAGTTTATTCTAAAAGATTCCCACATCCAAGGTTTCTCGAGAAGCCTGGGATTTAGGAGAGGACAAAATGGGGCCAAAGCATCTTGGGAAAGAGTCTTTTGGTGTGTATCTCAAGTAGAGGGAGGATAAATTATGGTTCCTCTCAGAAACAAACAGGTTAAGAGTTACTGCAATCCATTCTTCTTGCTAAGTGCATTATCTTGATTCCTATGCCTGATGATGCATCTCCAATGAAAGATCATCTCCTGTGTGTGTGTATGTATGTGTATATATATATATATATATATATATATATATATATATATATATACTTCCCTTGTGGCTCAGCTGGTAAAGAATCTGCCTGCAATGCAGGAGACCTGGGTTCAATCCCAACACATACACACACATATTCATATATATATATATATATATGTATATATATACACCCACCAAACTATCCAATGATAAGAGGACTCTTTTTTGTGGGTCTTCAAAATGCTTGGGGAAAACTTTGATTCCCTTTAGTCTTGTTTCATTTAGTCTTGTTTCAGATGAAACAAGTGACTAAATCTAGGCCAGTGTATATCTGTGTGAGGGCTCTTCTGTAGCCCTATGTAGCATTATGTCACATGGTCTTAAAGGGTCTGCTTTAAATCTTTCTGGTATGTGACCTGGATTCCTGATTCTGTCCTTCAGAGCTGTTGTTTCTGTTTTCCTGATGTTATCCTAGGGCAAGCAAGATGCAAACTGTCCAACTAGACCACTACCTTGAGCACAAATGGTCCCGTGGACAAAGGGGAGGAGAGTTTGGAGGGTGGGAATGCTACCCTTGCTAAAATAAGACTGCTAGTTAGAAGAGAATTAGGAGATAAGCCTCAAGTGGAGGGCTAAAGGGGAAAGGCTGTAACTGGGAAGGAACTGAGGAAAGGAAAAGCTATGCAGAACTGAAGCTGTCAGATCCGGGTATAGAGACTTGGGAAAGGGACCAACATTACCCTATAAGGCATGACAAGAACAGACTCTATGGGAAAGGAAATTCCTTTTCCTGGGGTGATGGAGGAGCTCTACAGGCCTGAAGCTTTGCTGAATCTCGGATGCTCTGTGGTGGTAGAAGAATGCACACTTGATTCTTGTCTACTCTGGGGGAAAACAGCTGTGCACTGTGTCAGGAAGAGAAGAGGAAGAGGTGCAGGAGTCTAGTCTCCAGAGAATGACACCTAGAACATGTTGAGGTTTGCAGACAAAGTAGAAGTAAGGAAATTTAGATCTGTTTTTTGATTATGTATTTTTGGGAGTGGGAGTAACCAACACCGCATATCACCGCTTAGAGGTAACTTAGAAAAAGGGAAGAAAGTGAGATCCTTGAGATCTCTGGTACAAAGAGCAAGAGCTCTGGCTGAAAGAAGTTTGTGGGTGGGGGTGAGGCAGGGAGCACTGTACCTCTCTCTCCACTTTCCCTTTCCATTCAGTGCCTGAAACATGAAAAGCAGGATCTAGAAATGGCCCCTCTCTGGTCTTCTGTGGTCACTTCGGGATGCCTGCGGACCAAGTCTTTGCTCACTCAGGCTACCACCCAATAGGACAAACTATTTTTTTTTCCTTAAAAACTCAAAACAGGAGAACATCTGTCTCCAGTGCGTCAGCTGTAGCATTTCATTCCATCCTGATGAAAAAGAAAGCTTTATGATGACTTCAAGAGAAATGGCATACAACTTTGTGAAAACTGAAAAATTTTGGCAATTGATATGTCAGATTTTGTCTTAATCATAAAAGGATATTTGATAGAAATCAAAGGGTTCTACAACTGCTCTATTATTTTTGATAAATAAGTTTGTCTTAAGTGTAAATGGAAATTTTTCTTTCAGTCCTGTACTCAAATGTACTTTTATTTACTCTGTGAATATCCAGGTCTTACTTAGGTTATGGATTTCTCAGACTGGAAGACAGGGTAACAGATTGAGTTTAACTTGTGTTTTAAAATTAGTGGGTTCATTTCAGTTCAGTTCAGTCGCTCAGCCCTGTCTTATACTTTGCGACCCCATGGACTGCAGCACACCTGGCCTCCCTGTCCATCACCAACTCCCGGAGCTTACTTAGACTCATGTCCATCGAGTCAGTGATGCCATCCAATCATCTCATTCTCTGTCGTCCCCTTCTCCTCCCACCCTCAATCTTTCCCAGCATCAGGGTCTTTTCCAATGAGTCAGTTCTTTGCATCAGGTGGCCAAAGTATTGGAGTTTCAGCTTCAGGATCAGTCCTTCCAATGAATATTCAGGACCCATTTCCTTCAGGATGTACCGGTTGGATCTCCCTGCAGTCCAAGGAACTCTCAAGAGTCTTCTCCATCACCACAGTTCAAAAGCATCAATTATTTGGCGCTCAGCTTTCTTTATAGTACAACTCTCACATCCATACATGACTATTGGAAAAACCAAAGGTTTGACTAGATGGACCTTTGTTGGCAAAGTTATGTCTCTGCTTTTTAATGTGCTGTCTAGGTTGGTCATAGCGTTTCTTCCAAGGAGCCAGTGAGTGTCTTTTAATTTCATGGCTGCAGTCACAATCTGCAGTGATTTTGGAGCCCCCCAAATTAAAGTCTGTCACTGTTTCCGTGATTTTCCCATCTATTTACCATTAAGTGGTGGGACCAGATGCCATGATCTTAGTTTTCTGAATGTTGAGTTTTAAGCCAACTTCTTCACTCTCCTCTTTCACTTTCATCAAGAGGCTCTTTAGTTCTTCTTTGCTTTCTGCCATAAGGGTGGTGTCATTTGCCTATCTGAGGTTATTGATAATTCTCCCGGCAATCTTGATTCCAGCTTGTGCTTCATCCAGTCCAGCATTTCTCATTATGTACTCTGCATATAAGTTAAATAAGCAGGGTGACAATATACAGCCTTGATGTACTCCTTTTCCTATTTGGAACCAGTCTGTTGCTCCATGTCCAGTTCTAACTGTTGCTTCTTGATCTGCATACAGATTTCTCAGGAGGCAGGTCAGGTGGTCTGGTATTCCCATCTCTTGAAGAATTTTCCACAGTTTATTGTGATCCACACAGTCAAAGGCTTTGTTATAGTCAATAAAGCAGAAATAGATGTTTTTCTGGAACTCTCTTGCTTTTTCAATGATCCAACATATGTTGGCAATTTGATTTCTGGTTCCTCTGCCTTTTCTAAATCCAGCTTGAACATCTGGAAGTTCACGGTTCACATACTATTGAAGCCTGGCTTAGAGAATTTTGAGCATTACTTTACTAGCATGTGAGATGAATGCAATTGTGCGGTAGTTTGAGCATTCTTGGCATTGCCCTTCTTTGGGATTGAAATGAAAACCGACCTTTTCCAGTCCCATGGCCACTGCTGAGTTTTCCAAATTTGCTGGCATATTGAGTGCAGCACTTTCACAGCATCATCTTTCAGGATTTGAAATAGCTCAACTGGAATTCCATCACTTCCACTAGCTTTGTTCTTAGTGCTGCTTCCTAAGGCCCATTTGACTTTGCATTCCACAATGTCTGGCTCTAGGTGTGTGATCACACCATCGTGGGTATCTGGGTCATGAAGATCTTTTTTGTATAGTTCTTCTGTATATTTTTGCCATGTCTTCTTAATATTTTTTGCTTCTGTTTCATCCATACCATTTCTGCCCTTTTGAGCCCATCTTTGCATGAAATGTTCCCTTGGTGTCTCTGATTTTCTTGAAGACATCTCTAGTCTTTCCCAGTCTATTGTTTTCCTCTATTTCTTTGCACTGATCACTGAGGAAGGCTTTCTTATCTCTCCTCACTGTTCTTTGGAACTCTGCATTCAAATGGGTATATTCCTTTGCTTTTCACTTCTCTTCTCTTCACAACTATTTGTAAGGCCTCCTCAGACAACCATTAGTGGTTTACCTTGTCATAACTATCACACTTTAATCACAAAATTAGCAAAATCAGGTGTTTTGGAACATTGGAATGATTGAGGCTAAGGGAAGGAAACTAAGGATTTTACTAATGCCACCATTTCAGAATAAGATTTTATAGTTTAAGTCAGTAAGAATTTTCCAGGCTTAAAAATAGCATCTATAAATAAATATGTAAACTTATCTTAAATTTAACATTACCTTTTGTTAAAATGAAAAATATCATTTTTTCCTACCCTGAGAAGGGCTCTTTGATTTCTATGAAGGAGAAATTCTAAAATAAACAAACAAAAAAAACCCTTGAAAGTACTGTGAAATAAATATTGAAATGATTAGTTTAAAAGCACTGTTTCACTTATTGAAATATGTCACATTGTTTGGTGTTCAGGCTGTCTGCCTCAAGCCAATGTCCAAAAAATCTCACAGCAATATTTATATATTTTAGTTGCTCTTTGTCCAATCCTATAGTTATAATTCTAAAAGCTTAAGTACTGATAATGGAGATAAATAATTCTTGACTTTTGCTTAATTTTAAGGTCTTTGCACTTGTGAAAAAATTCTGAGGAAATATTTTATTATATTTAACTATTTTCTGTATCTAACAGGTATAAGTTTATACATAGTAGACATAAAACTCATTTCAAATTTCTAATAACTGAAAAGATGACATAATATTAACCTGATATATCTGAAAGACACACCTAAAACTTTATTAGGTACTGTGTTTAGGGGTCTCATATTTGTTAGCTTTTTTGTAACTGCAGTTGTGCAATTTCAATATTTATTTTTATGGCAATTTCACAGGCATACCAGTGATGTAGGAAAAAAAAACAAATGTCAACCGAGGCCTGCTTTTGATAATTAATCTACTTCTCCATTTTAAAACCACATATGAACTAAAAAGAAAATACTAGAGGATACCAATTTCCAACATATGATTGTTGAAAAGAAATTTAGTCCCAAACAGAAAGTGTTAAATTTAAATACAAGTAAATAAATAAATAAATAAATAAAAGTAAAATGAATCATTTTAGTCATGCCATTGTCTTTGGGAAAAAATATAGCTAACTGTAGAAATTCTGGAATTAAAAAATAAAACAAGGTAGTTTTCTCGTAGTCAAAACCACAGTAATGTGACTTCCACAAGATGGTTTCCTTTTGCAGTAACGTTACTCATGTGACTGCCTTCAAGGTAATACTGGGTTGGCCAAAAAGTTCTTTCAGGCTTTTCCATATGATATTACAAAAAACCCAAATGAAGCTTTTGGCCAACCTAATAATTTGGCAATTATGATAGACAGTGGGAAGTTTCTTTGAAGTGCCCAATGTCAATTTTTTAAAAAACTTTTATTTTCTATGGGAGTAGAGCTGAATAACAATGCTGTGACAGTTTGAGGTGGACAGCAAAGGGCTCGGCCGTACATGTATGTGTATCTATTCTCCTAACTCAACTGTTTACTATTTAAGTAGTTGTTACAGTAGGCACCAATACTAATTTTGGAAAGAGAAGCTTTCAGGCAGATTCCTGATTTTACACTGGCCGAATCCCGAGCCCTTTAAGACCATGATTCCATTTGTGGCCCCCTCCCACCCCTGCAACCAGCCCCAGCTCTATTGAGACATAATTGATACTGAACACTGTGTAAGTTTAAGGTGTATGTGTTGATTGGATACATGTATATATTGTGAAATGATCACCACATTAGAGTTCATCACCACACATAATTACCATTTCGGACAGAGTGAAAATATTTAAGATCTACTTTCTTAGCAACTTTCACGTATATGACACAATTTTCTTCACTATAATCACTATATACACTAGATATCCAGGACATATTCATCTTGTAAGTAGAAATGTGTGCCCTTTGACCCAAATCACCCTATTTTTGCCATCCCTCTGGCTACTGCCATTCTACTTTCTGCAGCTACAAGTTTGGCTTTTGAAGAGTCCACATATCAGTGAGATCATACAGTATTTGTCTTTCTCGAACTTCTTTCACTTAGCATGATATCCTCAAGGTCCAGCTGTGTTGTCACAAATGGTAGGATTCCCTTCTTTGCATTGACTACATGTGCCTTGTCTTCTTCATCCATTCATGTGGATCCATTTCATGTTTCCATAATACTAATTCACATCCTTTCATTTCAAGTTGAAGAACTTTTCTCAGCATTTCTTGGAAGACAGGTCTAGTGGTGATGGACTCCCTCAACTTTTGTTTGCCTGGGAAAGTGCTCATCTGTCCATTTCCAGGACAACTTTGCTGGACGAAGTAGTCTTGGTTGGCAGTTATTTGTTTCTTTCAGAACTTGAAAAATATCATTATACCCTCTATTAGCCTTTAAGGTTTCTGCTGATAGCATCCCATAGATCATATAGGCTTTCTTCACTCTTTTTCCTTTTTCTTCTTTCTCCTCTGACTCGATAATTTCAAAATATTTAAGATCTACATTCTTAGAAACTTTCAAGTATATAAAACAATCTTGTTCACTATGATCACTATATACATTAGATAACTGGAACATATTCATCTTGTAAGCAGAAATTTGTACCCTTTGACCAAAATTTAATTCAGACTAATTCTTCTGCTTGATCCATTCTGTGCTTAATACGCTCTATTTCAGTTTTAACTTCATTCATTGTATTCATAAGCACCAGAAAATGTTTGGTTATTTTTTTAAGATTTCCATATCTGTTTACTCCTCATTTTGTCTGCATATTATTTTCCTGATTTTACTAAAATTTCTGTTTTATTGTAGCTCATTGAGCTTCCTTAGAAAAGCTATTTTGAATTCTTTATTGGATAAATTGCAGATCTCCATGTCTTTCTTACCACAAGATTATTGTGATCCTTTGGTAGTTTCATAGTTCCTTAATTTTTCATGTTCCTTGAAATTTTGCATTGTTATCTTCACATTTGAAATAGCAGCCACCTTCAACCAATTTGACTGACTGATTTTGGGTGAGAAATACTTTCCATCTGTCCTGCTAGGGATTCTGAGGCTTTCACAGACCTTGTATGGATACACCTGCTCTGTGATTCTGGCTCCCACATATGACAGAATTCATGAGCATATATGTCTTTTCTCGATCATGTAACATACCAGGGCAGGTGCTAACAGCCTCCCATTTGATTTCCCAAAGGTGGTGCTACTTGTGGTCTCTCCCAGGCCCACAAACTCTGACTGGCTTTCTGCACATGCTCAGTATCCATCTGCCAGAGCTGGCTCTCACTGCCTTCAGCAGCAAGCACATACATCCACCTACAGGATGGAGGAGAGTGTGGCTGAGGCACATGGAGCACAGGGGGTGCCTGTGGGCCAGTGGGGGATCCACAGTCTAAATGTCTCTAGGGATCTGTTGGCAGGCTTTTTCATGGAGTCCATGATGTGGTTAGTAGGGTCTGCTTGCATGTAATGCCCTCTCAGAATCCTATCTGCTGCTCCCTCAGCCTCTTCCTGCCTCCGTCATTCAGCTCACAACTCACTACTCTGGATAGAGCAAGAGAGAAATGGGCCTCTTTGGGAGCATCCTGTGCTGCTGGGAAACACAGTACCTCGTCATATGCTCTCACTTTTCCCTGCATTAGAAATAAAGGATGAGAAAGTCTCTCTTGGCACTGAGCTGTGCCACTTTGTCAAAAAGGTGACATGAATAAATCAAACTATTCCTCTTACCCTCTTCAATGCATTCAAACTTGTATAATTTTTGCTCCAATAGCATGCTGGAACTTCTCCACTGGACTTCTGGACTTCCCCCAAAGCTTTCTTGTCTGTGGGTGATTATCTAAAGCAAGTATTCTCCAGGGGATCCTAGACTGCAGCTGACAGGGGCTGGAGGCAGCTCATAGGCCACTGCAAGGTCCACAGACAGAACACAGGTCTGTCTGCCCATTATCTGATACATGGGTGGGTAAAATTCCTCCCAGGTCCCTTGGTATGTGGGGCTGGATCCCACAGCTCCCACAAAGGCACTTCATCCATGTATGGATGCCAAATTGTTCTTGAGATGGGTATACAAACAAACGACATATTATAGGGCCATCTAGCTGATGTGTGAATTCCCTTTCTTGTCTTTTTAGCATTTTAAAAAATATATTTCTTTCTTTCTTTGCCTGCACTGGGTCTTAGTTGTAGCAGGTGAGACCTTTAGTTGTGGCATGAAGGATCTGATTCCCTGACCAGGGATAGAACATGAGCCCTGCACTGGGAGTGCAGGGAAGTCCTCTCAACTCCCTTTTAATACCAAAATACTGTTATACTAAGATGCTGTAGAGATATAATTCCTGGACAGTTGTTGGTAAAGTTGGGGCAGACAGGGGAAAATAAGTGATGTATGTTATCCAGAGCTTCCCATAAGCCCTGAGAAGAATTTAATCTGTGGCAGTCTTCCAGGGAGACAGTCTTGGAAAACAAACATTGAGCATCAGGCCTGGCCCTGCACTATTTAACTTATTCTTGTACTCTTAATGAAAGCAGAAGGCAAATGAACAATCCAGTTTTCTTTTAGAACAACTTCTGTTCAACAGTGAGTGAGATGAAAGGTGAGCATATTTTTCAGAGCTCAATCATATCCCATTCATAGCTGCAAGCTACAAGCTGCAAGCCTCCTTGGGCTAACTTAAGTTCTCCCCATCCCTAAGAATAGAAATATCTCACTTTTTCAATGAAGAAACTCTGCAACCAAAGCTGATATGTGGACATAACACATTGCTGCCTGAAAAAGGAGACAAAGAAGGAACCGTGTGATTGTGCTCCAGGGGTTTGGGAGGGCTTGTGTTTCGAACAAAGTCATAAGTAGTCACCTCTGAAAAATCTCCATTTTTTATATGAATCTTGGCCATGCTATCAAGTCAGGTTTTCCTGAGCTCTGAGATACTTGTGTAAGACTTGGCTAAGCTATACTGGAGATCAATTAGCATTTCAGGGTCCTTCACCTTCTCCTTCATTTGAGCTGTTGCCATAAGAACAGTATGGATTCTCTTGGTCAAGTCTTTGACTTCTGAGGGAAAAGCAGTTGCCCAATATCACAACAAACAAAAAAGACATATTTATCAATATTATTGGTGTGCTCTAAGCCTAAGCAGCCCATTTTAGGAATAACATAGAACTTTTACCCCTTGTCAGAGATTACGGTATTTCATTCTTGGTTCTTGGCATGTGGGCATGCCTAAAGAGTTTTACACTAATTCTTTAAAAAAATAGTCTAGTATCTCAGGCTTCAAAAGCAGTGAGTTTGATGGCAGTATATTCCTAACACATAAAAGCACGAACTCTGGAGCCAGACTACCTGATTTTGGACCCCACCTCCTCTGCTGTCAATTCGATTGCCATGAAGGTAATCCATATTTGCCATTATTGTTTAATTTTAGTTACAATAGTAACTAAATATTGATATCATACTATGCGCCAAGCAGTGGCCTGGGCACTTTACATGTTTTAAACTTTATAACAACAGTATGAATTAAGTACTATTATAATTCATTTAACCAATGGGAAAACCAATGTACACAGCAGTTATGTCGTTTGGCCAAAGTTGCGAAGTTGGTAGGTGATACAGTACTGACACTCAGGCAGTTGGGCTACAGAGCTCAGGACCTTAGTCACTCTTCCATCTCCCAACTGCCATATGCTTTAATGTGAAAACCATACTCTAGACATTTCCAATTATGCAAATAAGAGTTTATGAATCACAGAACACTCTGAAGAGTTTAAAGAGATCATTACTTTCTCCTAAAGCATTGCTTTTGTCCTCAAAAGCACAAAGTTAGAGTTTCCTCCTTATTAGTCCTATGGCTTCCTATTCACTCCACCAGAGTAATCACAATTATATGTAGGGTTCTGAGAAGAGTAGGGACAGGAACAGGCCTTAGGGAGCTTTTCAATGTGAATACCACCAAAGGTGGAGACAATTACATTCAAAAGTGTCTTCTTTAAAGATGACTTTTAAAAATTATTATCCATATGTGTGTGTGTGTATATATATATACACACATTAGTAGAGATTCTTCTTCTCTTCTTATACATTAGTAGAGATTTCATTTACTGGGAGAAAGCTATACATTTGTTGTAATAGAGTTTATTGGTAATGATTGCACTACCAGAATAAAACTGTCATCTCACAAATGAATCATGAAAAAAGATTTCCTATCAAGGAGGTCTAAAACAGACCCCATTTACTTTGAAAAAGTTGTTAGTCTAACTTTTATATAACATGGAATTAAGGATGGTAAAAAACTAGGAAAATAAACTCTTAGGGTATGAGTAAAAGATGCTAAATGACATAAGCTATTTCTGCGCTCTTGGGATTAGTTGGAGCATATACTGATTTCTTAGGGAACCAGTAAAACTGGCTGAAAAGCAAACTATCCCAGCCTGAGAATGGCTGGTACTATTCAGTGTTGTTTTTGTGTTTTTGTTGTTGTTGTTGTTGTTGGTTTTTCAGTCTAAGCAACATTCCTATGGGAATATGTTTTGGTACAAAGATTCAACATGTCCCAAACATCAAGTATGCTGTGACTGTGAAATTTTTTTTTTTCCAGATTTTACACAAATTTTCAAATTATGCTGGAAGATGACCTTTCCCAAGAATGGGGATGATTCCTCTGGGAGGAAACGTTCTCTATTGCCAAGGGAATATTCTTCCCTTGTACATGTACATCACTGAAGAACAGAACCTACTCTCCATGCAACAAAACAACACATGAACTTTTACAACGTTTTAGGTTTTAAGTATATAGGTAGGAAAGACTGACGGTGTTCAAGGTCGTGGGTTTGGCCTCAGCCATGTTGCCCAAGAACGACAGCCTTGGATGTGGGTTTGCCAATAAGTATCTCTGGCAGGCCCCAGTTAACAGATGATTCTTTAAGCTCAGAAAATCATCAAGTAATGAATCCCTTCTGTGCCATTCCTCATCTGCTGGCAAAGGATAAGTCAGCTGTTAGCTACTCTAGTAAGTGAAGTTTTGTGAAATTTCGAACTCAGTGCTTAATTAGCCAATCTTATAAATGGGAACAACAGTTGGAAAAAAAAAACATTTCTTTTCTAAGTAAGTTTAAATATCAAGCCCAGAGAAAATTCAAATTATATAATAATTATGTATACATAGTATAGTCATTCATTCACCCATTCAACTAATACTGAATATTTACTGTGTACCTGGCAGTCTTCTAGGTGCTAGAGGAACAGGGATGGACTAGACAAAGCCTTGACCTCTGAAGCTCACATTCTGTACTTGATACTATATGAAAGTTGTGAATCCAATGCACAGCTTAACTTGAGGAGAGAAACGCCCCTAACAGTGAACATGGTTCTAATTTTTCAGTTACAGTGAGAACATACCTTCCTAGGTCTGTCACTGTTTGCAAAGTGATTGATAATGAATAAACTCCTGAAATCTTGATCCTCCACTTAGTGCTACATCCACTATCAACTGGCTTACAGCAATTATTATCTGTGGAAAGAAGAAATGTCTTCTTTTCAATGTCATTATTTCAAATGTCTTTTGAATACATGCTGCTTGTTTTCTTCAATGTACAAACCCATAAACACTCATACAAAATGCTTCTTTTAAAGATTTCACAGAGTTCCATCAAAATCTAGTTTCTTCCTACATGAGTGGTTTAAATTCTATTGAAACAGAAACTTTAGGGGCTTGCCTGGGGGCTCAGTGGTAAAGAATATGCCTGCCAATGCAGGAGATATGGGTTCAATCCCTGGTCCAGGAAGATCCCACATGCCACGAATCAAGTAAATCTGTGTCACAACTATTGAGCCTGCACTCTAAAGCCCGTGAGCTACAACCACTGAGCCCACATGCCGCGGCTACTGAAGCCTGAGCATCCTAGAGCCCATGCTCTGCAACAAGAGAAGCCAATGCAGTGAGAAGCTGGCACAACAATGAAGAATAGCCCCTGCTTGCCACAACTAGAGAAAGCCTGCACAGCAATGAAGAACCCAGCATGGGCAAAAATAAAGAAAAAAAATTGTCAAAAGCTAAGGACATAGCAAACAAAGCAACTGACAAAGAATTAATCTCAAAAATATACAAGCTGCTCATGCAGCTCAATTCCAGAAAACTAAATGACCCAATCAAAAAATGGGCTGAAGAACTAAACAAACATTTCTCCAAAGAACACATACAGATGGCTAACTAACACACGAAAAGATGCTCAACATCACTCATTATCAGAGAAATGCAAATCAAAACCACAATGAGGTACCATCTCATGCCAGTCAGAATGGCTGCTATCAAAATCTACAAACAATAAATGCTGGAGAGGGTGCAGAGAAAAGGGAACCTTCTTACAGTGTTGGCGGGAATGCAAACGAGTACAGCCACATAGAGAACAGTGTGGAGATTCCTTAAAAGACTGGAAATAGAACTGCCATATGACCCAGCAATCCCACTGCTGGGCATACACACCGAGGAAACCAGAATTGAAAGAGACATGTGTCCCCCAATGTTCATCGCAGCACTGTTTACAATAGCTAGGACATGGAAGCAATCTAGATGTCCATCAGCAGACAAATGGATAAGAAAGCCATGGTATGTATACACAATATTACTCAGGCATTTAAAAGAGTGCATTTGAATCAGGTCTAATGAGGTGGATGAACCTGGAGCCTATTACACAGAGTGAAATAAGTCAGAAAGAGAAACACCAATACATTATACTAACGCATATATATGGAATTTAGAAAGATGGTAACAATGACCCTATATGCAAGACAGCAAAAGAGACACAGATGTAAAGAACAGTCTTTTGGACTCTGTGGGAGAAGGCGAGTGTGGGATGCTTTGAGAGAACAGCATTGAAACATGTTTATTGTCATATGTGAAACAGATCGCCAGTCCAGGTTTGATACATGAGACAGAGTGTTCAGGGCTGGTGCCCTGGGATGACCCAGAGGGATGGTATGGGGAGGGAGGTGGGAAGGGGGTTCAAGATGGGGAACACTTGTACACCCATGGCTGATTCATATCATGTATGGCAAAAACCACTACAATATTGTAAAGTAATTAGCCTCCAATTAAAATAAAGCAATTAATTTTAATAAAGCTAATGAAAAAGTGCTATCATAAAAAAAGAAATAACAACTTTAGTAAAGTTGCAGGATACAAAATTAATACACAGAAATCCCTTGCATTCCTATACACTAACAATGAAAAATCAGAAAGAGAAATTAAGGAGCAACTCCATTCACTACTTCAACAAAGAGAATAAAATACCTAGGAATCAACCTACTTAACGAGACAAAAGACTAAAATGAAGAAAACTCTAAGACATGGATGAAAAAATCAAAACACAAATAGATGGAGAGATATACCATGTTCTTGGATCACAATAATCAATATTATGAAAATGACCATACTACCAGAGGCAACCTACAGATTCCATGCAATCCCTATCAAATACCCAATGGCAGTTTCACAGAACTAGAAGAAAAATTTTTACAATATGTATGGAAATACAACAGACCCCAAATAGCCAAAGCAATCTTGAAAAAGAAAAATGGAGCTAGAGGAATCAACCTTGCTGACTTCAGATTATACTAAAAAGCTACAGTAATCAAGACAGTATAGTATTGGCACAAAACCAGAATTATAGATCAATGGAGGTTCCTAATTTCAAATTTTATTGGGACTTTTCTTGGTTTGATGTGAAAAACTTTTGAAACACACAGCACATCTAGATCTGAACCATTTTCATAATTAGTGAACAGACACAATGGTGGTCAGGTATTTACCTTCAATACGTTTGCTAGCAGGTAGTTTTAGCAAAGTTGGGAATAAAGGACATTTCTTTGATGGTTTCTCATTTCTTTTCACTAGTCTATCTCAATGTGCGGACTTCCAAGTCCAGTACCTCAGCTCCTTTCTTTGTTTCTGACTAGGGCTTATCTAAATAGTTTAGACAGTAGTATATGTTACAGCATATACACTACATAATGATAACAGTATAACGCCATGTAATAGTGCTTTTAGGCTTCACCGTTGGCTCAGCAGTAAAGAATCTGCCTGCAATGCAGCAGATGCAGGAGATGTGAGTTTGATCCCTGGGTTGGGAAAAAACCCTGGATCAAGGCATGGCAACTCCTTTGGCTAGAGAATCCCATGGAGACAGGAGCCTGGCGTTCTACAGTCCATAGGGTCGCAAAGAGCCCAGACACGACTGAAGCAACTGAGCATGTATGCATAGTGCTTTTTAGTCTCTTAGGCTCCTTTTAATGAATGCTTATATGATTCAGGATTAAGTGTTCGTGGCCAGAAGCTTTACCCCTGATCTGAGAAGCAAGATACTATAGGAGTTGTGTGCAAGCTCTTGAGTCCAAGTGCCCTAGATTCAAACTTTGACTTTACCAACTATTCACTGAATGGCTTTGAGAAAGTGAATTAACCCTCCTGTGTCTCACTTTCCTTAAAGGCAATATAGGGATAATAACAATACCTACATTATAGAGCTGTTATGAGGATTACAAAGATCATACTCACAATATTACTACTTAACCAGTTTTTTCAGCACTTAGACATGGTTCTAAGCCTTCAAGTTATTAATTCATCTTATTTGAATATAGGGCTTGAGAGAAATTGATGTTTTAACCCAGAAGGATGGACCCTAATGGGGAAGTTCAAAAAAATCAGCACACTCATTGCAGAAATGCTTTGGAGGAAGGTGGTATTCAAGTGACATCTCTATGAGAGCAAATATTCGATACTATAACAAATAATTTTAGACCTAGAATCCAAAAAAATAATTAGATCGAAGATTTTTACAGAAAGCATATACTTCTTTCAGATTTTCACATCACTGATGATGTTTCTAAAAAGCTACTTATGGCCGTTTCCTCATTTATAACCCAGTCTCCAATAAACAACTGCAATGGGACTGACCATGGCACTAAAGATAGAAATATGACCAAGCATTTCCCATAGTACAGCTGAGGGCAACTGAGCCAAGAACTCTCAACTGTGTTTTAGTTCAGACCTGTTTCATCACACAAGCAAAAAATTATGGAGATGTTGAATAACAACTGCCACATACTAAGTGTCTATTATGAGCTAGGCATTTTGTGCCTGGCACTACATACACTTTATTTTTAACCCTCATGACAAGCCCTGCAAGCTGAAACATACTTGGCCTCATTTTACAGATGAGGCAAATAGTTAAGATGAACTGAGTAAAATCCCCAGGGTCACATATTAAGTAAGTAGCTAAGCTATGATTTAAGTCCAGGTAGGTCTGATTCCAAAGTCCATGTTTTCCACTAAACCTTGAGACTTCGCACATTATTTTTAACTAACTGGGAATGCTGGAGATGAAAAACACAAGTACTTCATCTGTTACTTAATCATCTTGTTTAATCCTCTCCAAAACCATACGAAGTGGGTAGGGATATTTACCAGTATTTTACTTATGAAGCATCTGAAATACTAAGAGACTAAAGAAGTCCTCGCTAAGGTCACACACTGTGTGATACTCTTGGAATCTGGAATCGATGCTCTTAACACCTATGTTCTCAAGCAGTGTTGTCCAGTAGAAATAGGATATAAGTCACATGTGTAATATTGAATTGTCTAGCAGCCACATTAAAAAGTAAAACGACACAAGTGAATTTTGATTTATTTTACTTAAACCAATATATCCAAAATATCATTTCAACATGTAGTCAATATAAAGCAATTGAGATATTTTACTTTTTGCACTTAATCTTCAAAAGTCAATGTGTCCTGAATTCAGACTAGCTAAATTTCAAGTGCCAGATGGCCACCTGTGGCTAATAGCTTTGTATTAGACTGGGGAGCTCTAGATCTTATTGTAGAGAGGCTAAAGATTGAACAGAAGAAAGAGAAGCTTC
The DNA here is from genome assembly GCF_029407905.1 of Bubalus kerabau. Classification (NCBI taxonomy): domain Eukaryota; kingdom Metazoa; phylum Chordata; class Mammalia; order Artiodactyla; family Bovidae; genus Bubalus; species Bubalus kerabau. Next base: position 4,759,183 of record NC_073647.1, on the reverse strand, counting down.
AGTGTTCACTGACCTGCAGATGTGTCCTTAAAAGGTTTTCCTTTTGGTGTACTCAAAGTTGTTTCTCATCAGAAGATACAGAAGTGCAGAGGCTTCATTCCTGTTTGAGCCAATCTGTGGTGTGCAGCACTTTAAAACCTCATAGCAAAATGCAGCACATGTTTACTCTTCCTTTGAAAAAGGCCGAGGGAAACTAAACAATAGGAAAAACATAAAGAATTATCTGAAAAACCATAAAACAGAAATCAATCAACTATCAAGTGCCTACAGTATTCTCCCTAAAACTAAGCTGGGTGCGTTGAGGATACACAATCAACATAAGATTAGGGCACCTCTCTGGAGAACCCAAGCTAGATAAAAACATAAAGACCAGCATGTATTAATGAATGACTGAAATGATGACTCATTTCATGAGGATGGTCTCAATTTGGGCCATAAAAATGGGAAGGTCAATCTGCATTACTTACTCTTTTGCTTTATATTTAAAGTTCCTTATGTTATAAACTTCCAAATGCTGGGAAAATTATATCAAGAATCTATTCAGCAAATAAAGTTGATCTTTTAACAAAATGGCATATAGATGAAGTGTAGACACACAAACATAAACATGTGCATCCTCTAGTCATAAACAGTGCTGAGTAAAATACAGTTTGGCATAGAAAAAGTACACAAGTGACTATCTAATCCTCTAAACAGGCAAGGGACTGCTACTTTTGGAATGTATTGAGTCTGCTTTGTGGAATATAAGCTGTACATAGAACATAGGCTTATTGCAAACTTCCATGCTGACATGTCTAGGCAAGTGAGTACTAAGCTGCTCCAGGATACACAATGGATTTTTTTAGGGGGTGTGAAGCTAGATTCTTTCAAAATAATTCTCAGGAATATTGGATTTAAACCCATATTATAGGAATCAACATAAGGCTAGGGCCTTATTTCAAAATTATTTCTCAGAAATATTGAATTTAAGCCCATATTATAGGAATCTATCTTCTTTTTTATCACCTTAACACTAAGTACAATGCTTCTTACTGTTTATGCGTCTTTATTTTTTTGGGCTCCAAAATCACTGCAGATGGTGACTGCAGCCAGGAAATTAAAAGACACTTACTCCTTGGAAGAAAAGTTATGACCAACCTAGATAGCATGTTGAAAAGCAGAGACATTACTTTGCCAACAAAGGTCTATCTACTCAAGGCTATGGTTTTTCCAGTGGTCATGTATGAATGTGAGAGTTGGACTGTGAAGAAAGCTGAGCGCTGAAGAATTGATGCTTTTGAGCTGTGGTGTTAGAGAAGACTCTTGAGAGCCCTTGGGCTGCAAGGAGATTCAACCAGTCCATTCTAAAGGAGATCAGCCCTGGGTGTTCTTTGGAAGGCATGATGCTAAAGCTGAAACTCCAGTACTTTGGCCACCTCATATGAAGAGTTGAGTCATAGAAAAAGACTCTGATGCTGGGAGGGATTGGGGGCAGGAGGAAGAGGGGAACAGAGGATGAGATAGCTGGATGGCATCACCGACTCCATGGACGTGAGTTTGAGTGATCTCCGACAGATGGTGATGGACAGGGAGGCCTGGTGTGCTGCAATTCATGGGGTTGCAAAGAGTCGAACATGACTGAGCGACTGAAATGAACTGAACTGAACTGAATAAATGTTTTCTAGCTGGCTAGAAAAAAAGCTCATCAATGGTTTCATCAGATTAAATAAATCTTGTTGGGCAAGATACTCCTGTATGAAAATACAGGAGGGGAAGGCACAGCGGTAGAGTAGTTAATCTGCTATAGGAAGCCTTCTATCTATCAGTTGTCTGAGTGGGCAATGACCAAAATTACCTTGTAATGCGAATTCCAATGGACTCCCTTTCCACCTTATCTTGTTAGGCCACTCTGCATTGCATAATAATGCTGATACTCTCTTCTCCTTTGGCTTCTGTGATAGCCTTCTTTCTTGCCTTTCTTCCTATATCTGTGACTGCTCCCTTTCATCTCCTCCATAGATTCCTCTTCCAACCCCTTCTATGTTGCTTTTCTCCAACATACTGCTCTTAACTTTTTGTTGTTGTTTTTGCTCTTCCAGCGGAACTTAAACCACTCCCATGGCTCCAACTGCCACTGGTATGCTGATGATCTCCCTAACTCACTCCGTTTCAGCTAAACTGAACTTTCAGTTCCCAGAATTTCAAGCTCTATCCCTTCTCCCTAGAATGTTTTTCCTTGAGCTTTTCAAACGGCTGGCCCCTTTTCATATTTCAGGTCTCATTTTAGAAGTGACAAACCCAGATTCCAACTATATGACATTCTGGAAAAGGCAAGACTGGGGCGGCAGTAAAAAGACTGTAGATTTCCAGGTGGTGGTGGGGAGGGGAGTGGAGAGTTGATGGAGATTTTTAGGGCAGTTAAAATACTTTGTTTGATACTAAGCTGGGTACATGCCACTTGTCCAAACCCATGGGATGTGCCCCAAGAATGAGCCTTAATGTGCACTGTGCACCTTGTTGTTTAGCTGCTAAGTCGTGTTTGACTCTTTTGCAACCACATGGGCTTTAGCCTGCCAGGCTCCTTTGTCCATGGACTTTCCCAGGCAAGAATACTGGAGTCGGTAGCCATTTCCTTCTCCAGGGGATCTTCCAAGCCCAGGGACTGAACCTGCATCTCCTGCATTGGCAGGCAAGGTGTTTTTACCACAGAGCCACCAGGGAAGCCCACGTGCAAGATTATTATGTGTCAATGTAAGTTCATCAGTTGTAATGAATGCAGCACTCTGCTGGCAGATGTTGATAATGGGAGAGACTGTATGTATCTATGTGGGGGTGGGAAAATATAGGAAATTTCTGTATTTCCCATTGGATTTTGTTGTGAATTTAAAACTGGTTTCAAAACATAAAGTCTTAATTTAAAAAGTTAAAATATACAAATAAGTGACAAACCCATCAAAAGTAGCTCCCACAAATCATTATCTTCTATCTCACCACCTTGTTTCCTTCCATGAACTTGTTCCAATTTCTATTTTATTTACTTATTTACTTTCTATCCTGCTCTCACCCACTGAAAGCTTCATGAGAGCAGAGATTATGCTTCCGTACTACATTTAAGGGGATTTTCTCCTCCCTGCAACAATTTTCTTAATAAAAATCTAATTATGTTGCTTTCATGCTCCCTGACACCTAAAACATGAAATCCAACTCCTAGACAGGAGGACACAACCATCTGGTCCCCACTGACCTCTTCAAGTCTATCTCAGTTGCTGAGTCCAAACTAAATCCTAACTTGAGTGCTGCAGAGAAATGTTGCTCAATTAGTGTTTCCTGTCCTTCCATTTACCCTCAGATCTCTGTAGGCTTCCTTTATCCTAATGGTATTTCTGATGCTCATCAATGTGTGCTTTCCCCTACTGGACAATAAGTCTTCACACTGTATCCTTGACATAAAGTCTGACACCAGGAATTGCCCATCCAGTCACTGTTCGTTAAATGAGTTATTTCTGAATCACTTTCTCTTAGTTTCTTGTCATATGATTCCACTGAACTCAGTTTTTCATTTATTTCTTTATTCACAAAATTGCATTAAAGAATGGCAATTTAAAAATAAACCTTCAAAATCAACTACTTTCTCTGTCAATTTACGACAATAAGCTGCCATACAAATAATGACAAAAAAGTTGCCCAGCTAGCCTATTCCACAAATCAGTTAACTGCATTTCTCTTGCTGGAGTCATACATATCACGGTGGAGGCCTAGACTGTGCCTTTCCATAATTTTAACTTCATCTTGGTTTCTGATGCTTTTAATTCTTTTTAAAAATCTATCAAAAATAGAGCAGAAATAAATTTTTGCTATCTGTTTGAGTCATAGTTTTTCCTAAAAGCCTAGTCTGAAGTTTTAGTTTACATGAGGTAAATGACCTGAACATTTGGAGTCCCCAGATACAATTAGCCCTGAAAGGAAGGATTCATTCATCTGAACATGTATTGAGTACCTACCACTTGCAAGAGATCACACAAGGCCCTGGGACTTTATAAGTGGTCTCTGCTTTCAAAGTGCTTATACATGAGCTCACTCACACCTTACATATCTTCAGCATGATAATACTTTAAGTACTTTAAAAAGGAGCCAAAGAGAAGAAAGATTGGCAATTGGTAATTTTAAAATGATACTCCTCAAAGCAGCCTACTGGAAAAAACAAACAAACAAACTAAAGAGTATAACAAGATGAAATTAAAAGCACGTGCTGATTTTAGGGAATTAGTGGTCAGGCCCTCTTTCTGTATTTTGCTGTTCTGTATTAATGTCTACGAAGGCAGGATTTACTGGCTTCATCATCTGAGGTTTGGAGATCCTATTCCCCTGATCTTTCTTACCATGAAGAAAGGCCACTTGGAGCCACAAAGATTTGTTCCATACCTTAATAATGAATGCTCACAGTGAGGCAAAGACATGTTTCAGTGACACTTCAGACTGCCCATTTTTAAGAAAAGCAAGCAGAGACATAACTTTGCCAACAAAGGTGCATCTAGTCAAGGCTATGGTTTTTCTAGTGGTCATGAATGGATGTGAGAGTTGGACTGTGAAGAAAGCTGAGTGCTGAAGAATTGATGCTTTTGAACTGTGGTGTTGGAGAAGACTCTTGAGAGTCCCTTGGACTGCAAGGAGATCCAACCAGTCCATTCTAAAGGAGATCAGCCCTGGGTGTTCTTTGGAAGGACTGATGCTGAAGCTGAAACTCCAATACTTGGGCCACCTCATGCGAAGAGTTGAGTCATTGGAAAAGACTCTGATGCTGGGAGGGATTGGGGGCAAGAGGAGAAGGGGATGACAGAGGATGAGATAGCTGGATGGCATCACCGCCTCGATGGACATGAGTTTGGGTGAACTGCGGGAGTTGGTGATGGACAGGGAGGCCTGGTGTGCTGAAATTCATGGTGTCGCAAAGAGTCGGACATGACTGAGTGACTGAACTGAACTGTAGATGAATATCAAATAGTTTTTTCACTAATGCGTTGTGGCCACCATTATTTAAAAGTTGACTCTACGAAACATAAAAAAAATGTTTTTTGCATAAATAGTTTATGCTGGTCCCCCTAAAATGAGAGAACAGACTTTACCAATACCTGTTCATCAAACCACTGCTTGAAAAATAACAATAAGACGCTTAACATAATCTAAAAACATTTGTGCCATCTTTCAATTTGGAAATCACAAAATACTATATAAACTACATCCATACTTAATTTTACATAGAAGAAAAAAATTCTCTTTTCAGTATAGCACAGCAAATACAGAACTAGAATGGGAAGTATATTTTCTATTGACCTAATCATATTGCTTCTCAATTAAGAAATCAGTAAATTAAAAATGGATACAAGATAACTACTTTTTGTATTTCTCTGACAGAAACAAAGTAATGTAAGAATTAAGGAAAACATTAATTCTGTTTTAAAAGTCTATTATCTAATTTGCTTTTAAATGTATGTTTAGTACATGTTTAGCCACTGGTGACAAATTAAACCCTCTATGAGTAGAGAAAATAACAGGTATCACAATTGAAAGACTACACAAACTGCTTGAAGGTTCCTTAGATACTAATCAGAAATAGGCTATAGAATCTTTTTATGAAGTATTAAATTTGTTTGGATTAATGTGCAACCCAAATTCATTTTTTATTATGCCAGTAAATAAGACATTTGATTTCAAAGTTTGCACTGTATTCCTTCCTCCTATTCAGATACTCCTTCTTTATTTAACATACCTCTCTTGGTAGATAACAGGTACTATCCTAAGCGCTTTACAAATATTAACTCACTTTTTTATTGTGGGACTGGAGGAGGAAAGGGGGACTGCAGATGGGCACCAAAGATCTTTTGGAGATGATGGAATGACTGGATTGTAATGATTGCACAGCTTTGTAAACTTACTAAAATAGAGCTATAAAAGAAGCTAGGATTTGTAGAGAAATATCCATTGGTTTGTGACCCTTTCTGTTTAGAAAAATGCATTGTTAATGTCTCCAGCCTTGCTCTCCTACACCTTAAGAAACAAATTAGCAGGTTACAACTTGGCCATAAGTAAAAACAAACACCAAAATAGAAGATGATTATTTTGAGGCTCTATCCTGCCATCTTCTTTGTCTGCTGGCTTCCCAATTAAAGTACTTTCCTTGCCTCAACATATCATTTTTCAGATTTATTGACCTGTCTTGTGGCAAGTAGAGTGAGCTTGGACTCGATTATCAAGCAGACCCAAAACGTGCTGGCTACCAATGGACTCTTCCCGCAGTGCTTCTTCATCCCATATGGACTCCTACAAGGGCAATGAGCATCAGGACATCCTCTGAACTTGATCTGGTCATCTTCAAAACAACCAAAGAAATCTTCCCCTAGCCATATGTATGAAGAATCTCAAGCTCACTATCATCATCATCATCATCATCATCATCATATCAGTCGAATAGCCATTACATTTTAAGAAATGATAGTTCGAGTGGAGAACAAGATGGCGGAGGAGTAGGTGGATGAGGAGTATATCTCCCTCCATGGATACATCAGGAATACACCTTCAGACACAGAAGTGCATGCAGAACACCAGCTGAGAGTCGACAGGAGTACCTGACCAGCAGAAAAGAATATATAGAACCACGCAAAAACTCATAGGACGAAGGAACTAAGGGGAGAAACAGGAGTGTTACTAAGACTGGACATGCCTTTGGTAGGTGGGGGGAACTGAAGCAGGGGTTTGATCCCCACATCGGGGCAATTGTCTGTGTCAGAGGAGAAACATTTCAGGCTGAGGGTGAAACAGCTGATCTATGGCAGCCTAAAAGGAGTGAGAATCAGACAGTCCTTGCTGCAGCCATACGTACCCCGGACAGGGACGCAGTCCCCTAGAAGGACTCAGTAGCTGGGAGCTGGAGCGTAGGGATTGTGGAGCAATCTCAGGGTGAGGGCTGCTATTGACTGCAGAGATGGACTGAGGGGATGGGAGCGAGGAGATTGTGGTGGGAAATGCCTGTGGAGCAAAGCCAGGCAGCCATGGAGGCAAGGTGATAGTGCTGAGTCATGCATAGGGGGTGGAGCCATCACATAGCCTCTCTCCCTACAGGCCTGGATCGGCTGCTGAACAATAGACAGCCTGGCTCATCAGGTGCCTGATGCACAGAACTACAGAGTAGGACCCCACCCAGGGTGCCCCTTTAAGTGCCTGACATACCAATCTATAGAATAAGACCCCAGCCAGGGGGGCCCTCTATGTGCCTGATGCGTGGAACAACAGAGAAGGACCCCAGGCAAGGGGGCCCTTTAAGTGCCTGAATGGGCAGAGCTATGGAGAAAGAAGAGCCAAAGAGGCCTTCTGATCACCAGGTACCAGAGGCTTGAAAAAAAAAAAGACTCTGATAGGGCCATAATTCATGTGGCTGAGACAGTCCATGTCCTTGCACCCTTGGTGCCATCAGGGTCCCCACAACCCAAGTAGCTGCATTTCCTTCACACTCAACCCTCACTGGGGCAGATCTACCACAAGCAAAAAAAAAAAAAAAATCTTGTGTCTATGCATGCGGGGTCACTTCAGTTGTTTCCTGCTCTTTGCGACCCTGTGGGCTGTGGCCTGCCAGGTTTCCCTGTCGGGGGGTTCTCCAGACAAGAATATTGGAGTGTACTGGCCAATACTGGTTGCCATATGCTTCTAGAGCACTATATTTCCTGCTGCCCTAGCCACCAACTCCCCTGAGTACCTGGTGCTGCCAGAACCCCTGCAACCCAAGCAGCTGCACTACCTCCACAACTGGCCCTTACTGGGGCAGAACCCAAATCCTCCAGGGCAGCCTCAGGAGCAAGCCTCAGGAGCAAACCCCAGTGGATGACCCACAGGCAGAGGTGGAAATAAAATCACAATTGAAACCCAGGGCTGAGCCAAAACCTTCCCACCAGCTGTACAAGCTGCAGACTAAATCCACACAATCAACTTGGTAGACTCTGTGTCTACAGAATATATAAAAGGAAAATGAGAGCTCCCACAAAAAAAAAAAAAAAAAAAAAAAGCACTAGTTCTGATAGCTGTGTACGCTGGAGGCAAGAACACACAGGAGTAGGACCAGATTAGAATCTGAGCTACCTCCACAGCAGGTCCAGAGACCAGCACGGTGTTGGGGGGCACCCTAGGGAGGTGAGGTGGACTGTGACTCCCAGCAAGGAAAAGGACTCTGACAGCAGTTGCTCAAGAGAAACATTTATTATTCTTATGTTTTGAATTGTTCTGGAGTTTCTTTTGGATTTTTTTCTTTTCTTTTCCTTTTTTATTCCTTTGCACCCCCCCCCCCCGTTGTAGTTGTCGATTTTATTGGCACTATGAAATCTAATTAAACTTTTGAGGTTTTTTTTTCAATAACACTTTTTGTTGTTATAAACCTTTGCTTCTATGTTGGCCATTTGCAGTCCTGTGAAGTTTTCCTTTTTTTTCTTTTCTTTTTTCCTTTCCTCTTCCTTTTCTCTTCTTTTCTCTTTAATTTCAATTTTTAAACCTATTATTGTTTTTCCTAAAATTATTCCTTTATTTGCTTTTCCTAAAGTTCTTCTCCCTTTGCAGTTAATCTTTAACATATATAAGTCTTCTTTATCTACTTTTATTTAATTTTGCATATCTAGTGTTTCTTTCCTTTCCTCTCAACATATGTGTTAGTTTTGTTTTCATTGGTTATACCCACTTGGAACCTTGCTTTAGTTTTGTTTTGCAATTTTTGCTTTAGTTATTTTTTTCTTTATTCTTAATTTTTAAAGCTATTTATTTATTTTTTAAAATTTATTTATTTTACTTGGAGGCTAATTACTTTATAATAGTGTAGTGGTTTTGCCATACATTGACATGAATCAGCCATGGGTGTAAATGTGTTCCAAGTTTTTTTCTTAACTGTTACATAAATTTTTTATTTTGTTTGTTTGCCGGGTCAATCTATTGTACTTTGTTTTTGTTGGACTGTTTTGATTTTGTTTATGGGTGTATATGTATATGTGTATATTCCATTATTTTAATTATTATTTGCCTAATTTTGTAACTGCCATTTGTCTGAGATTCATCTTTGGTTGCCCATTCTTGGATATTTGTTTTAATATCACTTAATGCCATAACAAACCACTTGTGGAATCTTCACTCCTGACCAGACATCAAGCCCTGAGCCTTTGGAGTGGGAGCACTGACTCCAAGACCCTAGACGACCAGAGGTAACCCTAGGTAGTATCAAATGGTGAGAAATCCCACAAAGGAAAGCACTTGAATACAAGACCCAGCATCACCCAACCACTAGTAACACCCTGTGCAGGACACTTCATCCCAACAAACAAAACAAAACTACAAACCAAATCAGCAGCAGACAGGATTACAACCTCATTCAACCTTGCCCAAGACAGGAAAAACAACAACAACAAAAAGTCAGCACAAATTTCACCCTATATGAAGATTACACAAACCACTGGACAAACTTTAGGAGGGCAGAAACCAAAAGGAAGACAGAACTCAACCTTGAAGCCTGGGAAAAGGAGACCTCAAACACAGTAAGTTAAAAAAAAATAATGAAAAGGCAGAGAAATAATGCACAAATGAAGGAACAAACAAGAAACACAGAAAGTCCAAATAAACGAAGAGGAAATAGGCAAACTACCTGAAAAAGAATTCAGTATAATGATACTAAAGATGATCAAAAACCTTGAGAACAGAATGGAGAAAATGCAAGAATCAACTAACAAAGACCTAGAAGAATTAAAGAATAAATACACACAGATGGACAACACAATTACTGAAATTAAAAATACTCTAGAAGGAATTAATAGCAGAATATCTGAAACAGAAGAAGGGATCAGTTAGCTGGAAGATAAAGTGGTGGAAATAACTGCTGAAGAGCAGAATAAAGTAAAAAGAATGAATAGAACTGAGGATAGTCTCAGAGACCTCTGGGACAATATTAAATGCACCTATATTAGAATTATGGGGGTCCCAGAAGAAGAGAAAAAGAAAGGGTATGAGAAAAGTTTTTAAGAGATTGTAATTGAAAATTTCCCCAACATGGAAAAGGAAATGGCCAATCAAGTCCAAGAGGTGCCAAGAGTCCCATACAGGATAAGCCCAAGGAGAAACATGCCAAGACACATACGAATCAAACTAACAAAGACTAAACACAAAGAAAGAATATTAAAAGCAGCAAGGGAGAAGCAACAAGTAACACACAAGGGAAACCCCATACGTTTAACAGCTGATCTTTCAGCAGAAACTGTGCAGGCCAGAAGGGAATGGCAAGATATATTAAAAGTACTGAAACAGAAAAATCTACAACCAAGATTACTCTACCTGGCAAGGATCTCATTCAAAATTGATGGAGAAATCAAAAACTTTTCAAACAAGCAAAAGTTAAGAGAATTCAGTACCACCAAACCAGCTTTACAACAAATGTTGCTGCTGCTGCTGGTAAGTCGCTTCAGTCGTGTCCGACTCTGTGCGACCCCATAGACGGAAGCCCACCAGGCTCCCCTGTCCTTGGGATTCTACAGGCAAGAACACTGGAGTGGGTTGCCATTTCCTTCTCCAATGCATGAAAGTGAAAAGTGAAAAGTGAAAGTGAAGTCGCTCAGTCGTATCTGACTCTTCGCGACCCTATGGACTGCAGCCTACCAGGCTCCTCCGTCCATGGGATTTCCCAGGCAAGAGTATTGGAGTGGGGTGCTATTGCCTTCTCTGACAACAAATGTTACAGGGACTATATAGTCAGGAAATACAAGAGAAGAAAAAGATCTACAGAAACAAACCCCAAACAATTAAGACAATGGCACTAGGAATATATCAATAATTACTTTAAGTGGAAACGGATTAATTGCTCCAACCCAAAGACACAGACTGGCTGAATGGATACAAAAACAAGACCCATGTATATGCTGTTTACAAGAAACCCACTTCAGACCTAAAGACACATATAGATCGAAAGTGAGAGGATGGAAAAATATATTCCATGCAAATGGAAAGCAAAAGAAAGCTGGGGTAGCAATCCTCATATCACACAAAGTAGACCTTAAGATAAAGAATATTACAAGAGATAAGGAAGGACACTACATAATGATCAAGGGATCAATCCAACAGGAAGACATAACAATTGTAAATATCTATGCACCCAACATAAGAGCACCTCAATACATAAGATAAGCACTAACAGACAGAAAAGGAGAATTTGACAGTAACACAATAATAGTAGGAGACTAACACCCCACTCACACCAATGGACAGATCATCAAAACAGAAAAGTAATAACAAAACACAAGTCTTAAATGATACATTAGATGAAATGGATCTCATTGATATCTTCAGGACATTCCATCCAAATGCAGAAGAATACACCTTTTTCTCAAGTGCACATGGAACATTCTCCAGGATAGACCACATCTTGGGTCACAAATGAAACCTCAGTAAATTTAATAAAATTGAAATTGTATCAAGCATCTTTTCTGACCATGCTATGAGATGAGATGAGATTTTTTTCACAAGAAAAAATCTGTAAGAAACACAAACAGATGGAGATTGAACAACACGTTTCTAAATAACCAATAGGTTACTGAAGAAATCAAAAGGGAAATCAAAAAATTTCAGAAACAAATGACAATGAAAACACAGCAACTCAAAATGTATGGGATGCAGCAAAAGCAGTTCTAAGAGGGAAGTTAATAGCAATACAATCCTACCTCAAGAAACAAGAAAAACATCGAATAGACAACCTATCTCTACATCTAAAACAACTGGAAAAAGAACAAAAAAATTGAAAATTAGGAGAAGGAAAGAAATCAAAATATCTGAGCAGAAATAAATAAAAAAGAAAGGAAAGAAACAATAATAAAGATTAATAAAACTAAAAGCTGGTTCTTTGAGAAGATCAACAAAATTGACAAACCCTTAGCCAGACTTATCAAGAAAAAAAGAGAGAAGAATCAAATCAACAAAGTTAGAAATGAAGGAGGAGAGGTTACAACAGATGATACAGAAATACAAAGGAGTATAAGAGTATTACAAATAACTATATGGCAATAAAATGGATAAACTGGAAGAAATGGACAGATTCATAGAAAAGTTCAACCTTCCATGACTGAACCAGGAAGAAATAGAAATTATGAACAGCCCAATTACGAGCACTGAAATTGAAAGTGTGATAAAAAATCTCCCAAAAAACAAAAGCCCAGGACCTGATGGCTTCACAGGAGAACTCTATCAAACATTTAGAAAAGAGCTAATGCCTATATTTCTAAAACTCTTTCAAAAAATTGCAGAGAAAGGAACACTTCCAAACTCATTCTATGAGGCCACCATCACCCTGATACCAAAATCAGACAAAGACAACACCACAAAAGAAAACTACAGGCCAATAACTGATGAACATAGATTCAAAAATCCTCAACAAAATTTTAGCAAACAGAATTCAATAACACATTAAAAAACTCATACATCAGGATCAAGTTCGGTTTATTCCAGGGATGCAAGGATTCATCAATATAGGCAAATCAATCAATGTGATACACCATATTAACCAATGGAAAGATAGAAACTGTATAATCTCAATAGATGCAGAAAAAGTCTTTGACAAAATTCAGCACCCATTTATGATTAAAACTCTTCGAAAAATGGGCATAGAACAAACCTACCTCAACATAGTAAGGTCATATATGATAAAACTACAGTAAACATTATTCTCAATGGTGAAAAACTGAAAACATTCCCCCTAAGATCAGGAACAAGACAAGGGGGTCCACTTTCACCACTATTCAACATAGTTTTGGAAGTCCTAGCTATAGCAATCAGAGAAGAAAAAGAAATAAAAGGAATCCAGATGGAAAAGAAGAAGTAAAGCTCTCACTGTTTGCAGATGACATGATACTGTACATAGAAAACCCAAAAGATACTATCAGAAAATTAATAGACCTAATCAGTGAATTTAGCAAAGTTGCAGGATACAAGATCAATATGCAGAAATCACTTGCATTTCTATATACTAACAATGAAAAATCAGAAAAAGAAATTAAGGAATCAATCCCATTCACCATTGCAACAGAAAGAATTAAATATCTAGGAATAAACTACCTAAGGAAGCAAAAGAACTGTACACAGAAAATTATAAGACCCTGATGAAAGAAATCAAAGACGACATAAACAGATGGAAGGATGAGGAATCAATATTGTGAAAATGACTATACTACCAAATCTAATGTATAGATTCAGTGTGATCCCTATCAAATGACCAATGGCACTTTTTACAGAACTAGAACAAAATATTTCACCATTCGTATGGAAACACATAACGACCCTGAATAGCCAAAGCAATACTGAGAAAGAAGAACAGAAATTGAGGCATCAACTTTCCTGATTTCAAATTATAGTACAAAGCTACAGTCATCAAGATGGTATATTACTGGTACAAAAACAGAAATACAGACCAATGGAACAAGATAGAAAGTCCAGAAATAAACCTATGCACCTATGGGTACCTTATTTTTAACAAAGGAGGCAAGAATATACAGTGGGGCAGAGACAGCCTCTTCAATGAATGGTGCTGGGAAAACTGGACAGCTACATGTAAAAGAATGAAATTAAAACACTTCCTAACAGCACACACAAAGATAAACTCAAAATGGATTAAAGACCTAAATGTAAGACCAGAAACTATAAAACTCTTAGACGAAAACATAGGCAGAACACCTGATGACATAAATCAAAGCCAGATCCTCTATGACCCACCTCCTAGAGTAATGGAAATAAAAACCAAAGTAAACAAGTGGGACCTGATTAAACTTAAAAGCCTTTGCACAGCAAAGGGTACTATAAGCAAGGTGAAAAGACAACCCTCAGAATGGGAGAAAAAAATAGCAAATGAAACAACAGACACAGGATTAGTTTCCAAAATATACAAGTAACGCATACAACTCAATACCAGAAAAACAAACAACCCAATCAAAAAGTGGGGAAAAGAGGAAAACAGACATTTCTCCAAAGAAGACATACAGATGGCTAACAAACACATGAAAAGATACTCAATATTGTTCATTATTAGGGAAATGCAAATCAAAACTACAATGAGATATCACCTCATACCGGTCAGAATGGCCATCATCAAAAAGTCTACAAACAGTGAATGCTGGAGAGCATGTGGAGAAAAGGGAATGATCTTGCACTGTTGGCGGGAATGTAAATTGATACAGCCACTATGGCAGATGGTATGGAGATTCCTTTAAAAACTAGGAATAAAACTGCCATATGACCCAGCAGTCCCACTCCTAGGCATATACCCTGAGGAAACCAAAATTGAAAAAGACACATGTATCCCATTGTTCACTGCAGCACTCTTTACAATAGCTAGAATATGGAAGCAAGCTAGATGTCCATCGACAGATGAATGGATAAAGAAGTTGTCGCACATATACACAATGGAATATTACTCAGCCATAAAAAGGAACACGTTTGAGTCAGTTCTGATGAAGTGGATGAACCTAGAGCCTATTATACAGAATGAAGTAAGTCAGAAAGAGAAAGATAAATATCATATACTGACACATATATACAGAATCTAGAAAAATGATACTGAAAAATTTATTTGCAGGGCAGCATGGAGAAATAGACATGGAGAATAGATTTATGGACGTGGGAGGAGGGGAGGATAGGGTGAGATGTATGAGGAGAGTAACACAGAAACTTACATTACCATATGTAAAGTAGATAGCCAACAGGAATCTGCTGTTGTCTCAAGAAACTCAAACAGCGGCTCTGTATCAACCTAGGGTGGGATAGGGTGGGAGATGGGAGGGAGTTTCTAAAGGGAGGGGATATATGTATACCTATGGCTGATTCATGTGGAGCTTTGATAGAAAATAAAAATCTGTAAAGCTGCTGCTGCTGCTGCTAAGTCGCTTCAGTCATGTCCAACTCTGTGCGACCCCATAAATGGCAGCCCACCAGGCTCCCCCTTCCCTGGGATTCTCCAGGCAAGAACACGAGTGGGTTGCTATTTCCTCCTCCAATGCATGAAAGTGAAAACTCAAAGTGAAGTCGCTCAGTCGTCTCCGACTCTTAGCGACCCCATGGACTGCAGCCTACCAGGCTCCTCCGTCCATGGGATTTTCCAGGCAAGAGTACTGGAGTGGGGTGCCATTGCCTTCTCCGTCTGTAAAGCAATTATCCTTTAATTAAAAAAAAAATTAGAATGAGATCTAAAAAAAAAAAAAAGCAAAACAATATGTAATGTGTAACAGATTTATTGGTAACGATGATAGACAGAATCCCAGCATGGTGCTCCATCTTTCTGGCTATTTCCTTAGTCTACTTTTTTAAAAGAATGGGGTAGTGTTTAGAAGCATGGACTCTTACGATAATTGGCAAAATTAGAATCCTGATCTGCTACCAACTAGCTATGTGACATTAAGCTCCCTGTGAGCTTCACTTGTCTTACTTTAAAATGGGAAAAATAGAGACTTCCCTGGCGGTCCATTGGTTAAGACTCTGCACTGGCATCGGTAGGGGCCCAGGTGCAAACCCTAGTCAAGCAACTAGATCCCACATGCTGCAACTAAGAGTGTGCATGCCACAGGGAAAAGATCCTGCATCCCGAGAAGATCAAAGATCCTGAGTGCTGCAACTAAGACCCACGGAGCTACATAAGTAAAACCAAATTTTTAATGGGAAAAATAACAGCATCTACATCACAAAGCTAGTGTGAGAATCAAAGGTCAGTTCAAATTTGTACTTTTAAGTTGATTGGGGTTTAATTTACATACAACAAAATTTACCTATTTTAAATTTATCATTCAATTATTTTTAGTAAATTTACGGAGTTGTCCATTTATTACAACCTAGTCATTCCCATTAACTCAAAAAGATCCGTGGTGCCCATCTGCAGTCCCCTTTTCTACCTCCAGCCCCACAACAGAAAATGAGCTAATATTTCTAAATCACTTAGGATAGTGCCTGTCATCTACCAAGAGATGTATCTTATATAAATAAGAAATGTCTGAACAGGAGGAAGAAATGCAATGCAAACCATGAAACCAAATGTCTTATTTACTGGCATAATAAAAAATGAATTTGGGTTGCATTTTAATCAGAACAAACTTAATACTTCATATAAAGATACTGCAGCTTATTTCTGATTAGTATCTAATTTAGTTTTCCCTTATAAGCCTCGTTGAAAAGCACAAGCCTGGTTTCCATAGTAAATCTGGAGGCCTGAGCAATTAACTGAATTACTTTGAGAAGGGGAAAGAAAAGAAAAAAATCTGTGTAACTCAGATGAAAAGCCAGCAAGAGTTTTCACTTTTGACTTCTCCTGCTACTGTTACCTCACATTATGGTTACATGGGCTCCCCTGGTAGCTCAGCTGGTAAAGAATCCTCCTGCAATGCAGAAAACTTGGGTTCAATCCCTCAGTTGGGAAGATCCCCTGGAGGAGGAAATGGCAACCCACTCCAGCATTCTTGCCTGGAGAATCCCAGGGACAGAGGAGCCTGTTGGGCTACAGTCCATGCGGTCCCAAAGAGTCAGACATGACTGAGCAACTAAGCAAAGCACATAGTTACACAGTATTTATTCAAAGCTCTCTAACATCCATTATTTCATTGTACACCTTCAACAACCCTGCAAGATAACTGCTTTCAATTTCTTCTTCTTCTGTTTTTTTTTTTTAATCCTAGCAATGATGATTTCTACTGAGAGGTGAGCATCTGAGTAAAACCAATAAGCACCTGACAAGGGAAGCCAGCCAGCCAGCCTGCCTGGACATCTTCTGGCTTCACAAGGCACCTCATTTCAACGGGTATTTGGATAAATGGACAGAATCATAATTTGGGCTAAAAATGACTGGATATTTTCGTAAAAGTATGAAAAAAAAACCCCTGTTTTGAAACACAAAAATAACAGAGAAGAAGAATAAGGAACAAATTATAACAGTCCAACTCTCTCATTTTAAGGATGAGTCTTGGTGATTTCTTGAGGTCACACTAGGTCTGCCACCCAAGTTTCCTGACTTCTTACTGGGGGGTTTTCTACTGTACTAAGCTTCATCTGCCTAGTTAATTTTTGTGTATTTTCTTTGCAATGATACTGACTAAATTCTAACTTTTCATTTTTACCTTGAAACACTGAGTGAAAAATGATATGGTATCTAATACTGTTAGGGAAACTTTCGTAGCAGTATTTCCTTCAAGAAGTGCCTGATGGAAAATGTTTGCTTCAGTTGTTGTAGAACCTGAGATTTTTTTTTTTTTAAAGGAAATTAAAACTGTATGACACAGGGATTCACATAACAGTTTTGAATGATTTTCTCTCCCAAAGACTCAGAGAGAGAGACAAGCAAAAAGACACCAGGCTCTCAGTACCTGCAGACTTAATGAGTTTCGCTGTATTTATTCCTTAATCAAATACCATCTGGGTTAATCAATTCTGCTATTTTTTACTTCAGCTCTGTATCAGCAGCTCTGTAACAAATAAATAGGTGCCTACTTCCTTGTAAACAAGATGTGAGTGATGATCTAGGTATGTACCTAAGAAATAATGTGGGAGGCATTTTAGGCTGTGCTGCTAATTATATGGGCAGAAATGAGAAATCATAGAAAAGCAGCTATGTTATGTACAGGGGTTCCCTATGGCCTGATGTTTTCAATGATGCCAATGGTGTGAGGCTTGTTTCTAAATCAGAAGGAAAACAAAGCATCTGGGCCAACTGAAAGACACAGCTTCAATACATTGTTATAAGAGACAAAGAGCAAAGCTGAAGGCTGTACCACTCCCGTTTTTTTTTTTTTTTTTTGGAAAGGTCCTGAGTCTAGTAGCTCAGCATCCATCTGCTCAAGACATTTGTATTTATGATTAGTTCTCATGGCAGAGCCAGTTCTGCTTGCTTCCTCTTATGTAACCTCTAAAGGACTGTCTGGTAATGAACATTCTCTCACTCTGACTTTTTATTAAGATTTGCTTTCAGAGAATAGCTTTCATGTATATAACCCTCTAGCTTCCTATTGAACTTGTCAATATTTCAACCTGTGTGAAATATGTCTTTGTCAAAATAGTATTTACAGTGCTCTGACCTCTGCAGACAGCTCAGCATGGACAATCCCTTAAAGAATCACTAAATGAAAAATAGTCATGCGAAGAGTTGACTCATTGGAAAAGACTCTGATGATGGGAGGGATTGGGGGCAGGAGGAAAAGGGGATGACAGAGGATGAGATGCCTGGATGGCATCACCGACTCGATGGACATGAGTTTAAGTGAACTCCAGGAGTTGGTGATGGACACGGAGGCCTGGCATGCTGCAATTCATGGGGTTAGACACGACTGAGTGACTAAACTAACTAACTAAAACGAATATTATATATGCTATTTTATTCAGATTCATTATTTTCATTAAAGTACAGATAAAGTCTACAAGCAATAAATGCTGGAGAGGGTGTGGAGAAAAGGGAACCCTCTTACACTGTTGGTGGGAATGCAAACTAGTACAGCCACTATGGAGAACAGTGTGGAGATTCCTTAAAAAACTGGAAATAGAACTGCCTTATGATCCAGCAATCCCACTGCTGGGCATACACACTGAGGAAACCAGAAGGGAAAGAGACACGTGTACCCCAATGTTCATCGCAGCACTGTTTATAATAGCCAGGACATGGAAGCAACCTAGATGCCCATCAGCAGATGAATGGATAAGAAAGCTGTGGTACATATACACAATGGAGTATTACTCAGCCATTAAAAAGAATACATTTGAATCAGTTCTAATGAGGTGGATGAAACTGGAGCTATAATACAGAGTGAAGTAAGCCAGAAAGAAAAACACCAATACAGTATACTAACGCATATATATGAAATTTCAAAAGATGGTAACAATAACCCTGTGTATGAGACAGCAAAAGAGACACTGATGTATAGATCAGTCTTATGGACTCTGCGGGAGAGGGAGAGGGTGGGGAGATTTGGGAGAATGGCATCGAAACATGTATAATATCATGTATGAAATGAGTCGCCAGTCCAAGTTTGATGCACGATACTGGATGCTTGGGTCTGGTGCACTGGGATGACCAGGGGGAGGGTGTGGGGATGGGGAAGGGAGGGGGGTTCAGGATGGGGGGCACGGGTGTACGTGTGGTGGATTCATTTCGATGTTTGGCAGAGCTAATACAATATTGTAAAGTTTAAAAATAAAATAAAATAAAAAAAATAAGAATTACTAAAAACGTACCACTATTCAAAGGTGATACTAATCAACACCTTTCCCCCTCAAAATCTAAATAAAATGTAACATTGAGTGAAAAAAAAAGTACAGATAAAGAATATTGAATGTAAATTCACATAAGAATAATAGTTCAATGAGAAAATTAATCTCCTTCATATTAAACTAAGAACTCACTATTAACTAAAATTTCCAGAAACAATCCATGCATATTTGACCTTACTTTCACAGATGGCTAAATGAGTGTACATTTCTAAAGGGAGGGGATATAGGTATACCTATGGCTGATTCATGATTCAGGGGTGGTTTCCTGAAGTTAGATGTTTAAGAATGAGGCCTATCTAATCTGTCTCTGGGCTGGAGTTAAACTTGGATCAGAACTTTTTTACTCTATAAACATGTCTATTTCCACATTTTTATTTTGTTCTTCTTGAATTTTAGGGTTTTCTTTAAAAAATTAACAACTGGGTAATCAGGGACTGAGGAAAAAGACTTTGTCCATCCTCTACTAAACACAGAGGGCAGGTCAGCAGAATCTTAGTGATTAAGATTAGTGGTGGTAGTTACTATAGCAGTTCCCAACCAGTTCCCAGTGCTGGGGAGACAGTAGAAATTGTCATCTGAATTATTAGGATGTCTCAAAGACTCAGCAATAAACCCCACCCAAACTGCCTCTTTAGTTTTTCCAAGTGCTATGAAACTTATTTTTAAAAATAAAAGACGTCTATTTAAGTTCCTTTAATGACTAACTCTACCTCGGAAACATATCTTATCGGAATAAGCAAGTCATCTTTTCCTTAGGGTCACACAAATATTAAGTATTCATTTCACGAAAACTTACACAGCAAAAACAAGAAAGAAATAGTATATAATACATGTCTCAATTGCTCTTGGCGATTTCTGTTTACATTAGTAACTGAAGTGGGTATTGATAGGTTGTAAACAAAAGTACAGACCTGACAACTGTCCTCACTTGATGATTTCCTGCCTTTGCCTGGATCTAGCCCTTTCTCACGAGCTTCAGTAGAGACAAGCATCTGTTCTAGGATTAGACTGGCAAATGTCTAACAGTCTAACCATTACCTTTTGGAAAACTTTTAAAAATGTATCACTTCCCATCAGGTTAATTTCAACTTTGAGTTGAGAAGCATTCAATAAATCATGGGTACCTTAAGGCTAACTCAAAAGGAAGCATCTAGGTTTTGCATGGCATGATTAAGACTGCCCTCTGTTGGAAGAGAAGAAACAAAGAGGAAATTGCACTGCTATGGGAATTACCTTGCTATGATTCTTTTCCCCATGTATCTAAAGTGAAACAAACATACTCTAGTAAGAAAAAGAGTAGCATGTTAGTACTATATTACCATACTTTGCATTTTAACAAATAATATTTGAAAATTCATGTGTTACAAAGAATGGCTTATTTAAAATCATATTACAATAATGTTTTGGTATATACAAATAAATATACAACCACCAGCCATATTATATCGCTCTACATTCATTTGCTACAATTACTTCAGCACCAAAAAGTCTCAGGTCTTCACATACAATTCTAATGACATATTTCTAAAAAACATATCAAAGCAAATCATCCTTCATGCTTTATAGTGTGTATCACAGCAAAGGTCTCTAATATAGTCATTAACACCTAAAAAGGTTCTTAAGCCCTAAAAAATGTGGCAATTGCTATATTTTTATAGTGACATTAAACTACTTTCTAGTATCAGATCAGATCAGATCAGTTGCTTAGTCATGTCTGACTCTCTGCGACCCCATGAATCGCAGCACGCCAGGCCTCCCTGTTCAACCAACTCCCGGAGTTCACTGAGACTCACGTCCATCGAGTCAGTGGTGCCATCCAGCCATCTCATCCTCTGTCGTCCCCTTCTCCTCCTGCCCCCAATCCCTCCCAACATCAGAATCTTTTCCAATGAGTCAACTCTTCGAATGAGGTGGCCAAAGTACTGGAGTTTCAGCTTTAGCATCATTCCTTCCAAAGAAATCTCAGGGCTGATCTCCTTCATAATGGACAGGTTGGATCTCCTTGCAGTTCAAGGGACACTCAAAAGTCTTCTCCAACACCACAGTTCAAAAGCATCAATTCTTTGGCGCTCAGCCTTCTTCACAGTCCAACTCACATCCATACATGACCAGAGGAAAAACCATAGCCTTGACTAGACGGACCTTTGTTGGCAAAGTAATGTCTCTGCTTTTGAATATGCTATCTAGGTTGGTCATAACTTCCCTTCCAAGGAGTAAGCGTCTTTTAATTTCATGGCTTCAGTCACCATCTGCAGTGATTTTGGAGCCCAGAAAAATAAAGTCAGCCACTGTTTCCACTGTTTCCCCATCTATTTCCCATGAAGTGATGGGACCAGATGCCATGATCTTAGTTTTCTGAATGTTGAGCTTTAACCCAACTTTTTCATTCTCCTCTTTCACTTTCATCAAGAGGCTCTTTAGTTCTTCTTCACTTTCTTCCATAAGGGTAGTGTCATCTGCATATCTGAGGTTATTGATAGTTCTCCCGGCAATCTTGATTCCAGCTTGTGCTTCTTCCAGTCCAGCCTTTCTCATGATGTACTCTGCATATAAGTTAAATAAGCAGGGTGACAATATACAGCCTTGATGTACTCTTTTTCCTATTTGGAACCAGTCTGTTGTTCCATGTCCAGTTCTAACTGTTGCTTTCTGACCTGCATACAGGTTTCTCAACTCATACCTAATTCTATCTCATGTAAATCCTGCCCTCCTATCTCATCTAACTGCCCAATAACCACACTGCATTCTTTTTAATTAATTCCAAATATACTGTTAATCTGTAATTATTTTTAACTTTAATGATTATGTTTATTTACTGTATATATGTTCTTTTCCATGGCTCATCATCCCTGAAGACAGAAGGAGAAGTAGACCTGGGGTTTTTAATAAACTTCCTAAAATTTTATGCAAAATGGTTCACTTATGTGGATTGTTCTGAATGTAGGTCAAGCACCTTTGCCTGCTACTCAAAGGGCTCAGAGAACCAAATAGTTTCAGAACTGTAGAGGAAGAGTGATAACTTTTTTTCCCCTCTCTGTCTTTGGATTATTAACCCTGAAGTCCTGGCAATATACAAACACATTCATGGAGCAACTATTTTAGATATAAAAGCCCCTAAACCTATCACATATACTTCTCTTTTGAGCTGTTCCTTTTTTTACTTCCAACACACTCACTGAAAAATTTTTAAAAGAAAAATATTACCCCCACTTAACCTTCCACTCCTTATCCTATTCA
This sequence comes from Bubalus kerabau, assembly GCF_029407905.1. Taxonomy (NCBI): domain Eukaryota; kingdom Metazoa; phylum Chordata; class Mammalia; order Artiodactyla; family Bovidae; genus Bubalus; species Bubalus kerabau. The sequence goes on along the minus strand of NC_073647.1, from coordinate 4,736,677 downwards.
GATATAGCTAACTGCGTCAGCAGTTTCACTTCTAAATTTTAAAAACCGAGTGAATGTGTTAGTTACTCAGTTGTGTCGGACTCTTTGTGACCACATGGACTGTAGCCCACTAGGCTTTTCTATCCATGGAATTCTCCAGGCAGGAATACTGGAGTGGGTTGCCATTTCTTTCTCCAGGGGATCTTCCCAATCCAGAGATTGAACCTGGCTCTCCCGCATTACCTACTGAGCCACCAGCAAAGATCTAGCATGGGTCGCAACAGTAATCAGTTACAGAATTGCCAGTCTCCCGAGAGCCTCCGAATCTAGGAATGGACCTCTAAGCAATGTTGCCTAAACGGAGGGGTGACAGGGAGGAAAGAGTGCCTGGCTTTTGACTTTACGTCCAACTTGCTAATGACCATGGGTATTTGCAGTTTTCAATGATTATAAAATACTGTCAGGAAGAAAGATGCTAAAATAGGGTCAAATTAATTTGTTTCACAGATAAAGCAAGGGGTAAGTTCCAACCCCCCATCCCCTGTTTGGGACGCACTTGGGCTCAGCGGGGCTTTTGCAGAAGTCACGGCATTTCCCATCTCTCTAGTCTCCCTCAGGCACAGAGGGGCTTGAAGTCACCATCTTCCCTCCCACGTGCTTTCGCTCTTCTCAGCAAAAGGAGGCTGGTGTCTCCTTCTAATCCCCCAACCGCACCCTCCTTTCCACCCCAAGTCATCTTCGATCCATCCTCTTGCCCGCCTGATCGCCCACCCAGTGCCCTGAGGCTGCATCACAGGTCTTTAGAAGAATTTAAATTGTCATTCCGTCCGCGGCCCTTCCACCATTTTTTGTTGGTGAGTGTCTCCACTGTTTCCCAATCCCAGTCAGGGAATCAAGATGAAGGCGGGGGACATGGGTGAAGAAGACAGGGAAAGTGGGCAGGGCTCTTCCGAAAGACATAAAATGCAGATTAGCCTCTGTGATGTGTCTTCTGAAGATTTAAAAAAAACTTCAGTTCAGTTCAGTTCAGTCGCTCAGTTGTGTCCGACTCTTTGCAACTTCATGAATCGCATCACGCCAGGCCTCCCAGAGTTCACCAACTCCCAGAGTTCACTCAGACTCACGTCCATCGAGTCAGTGATGCCATCCAGCCATCTCATCCTCTGTCATCCCCTTCTCCTCCTGCCCCCAATCCCTCCCAGTATCAGAGTCTTTTCCAATGACTCAACTCTTCGCATGAGGTGGCCAAACTACTGGAGTTTCAGCTTTAGCATCATGCCCTCCAAAGAAATCCCAGGGCTGATCTCCTTCAGAATGGACTGGTTGGATCTCCTTGCAGTCCAAGGAACTCTCAAGAGCCTTCTCCAACACCACAGTTCAAAAGCATCAATTCTTCAGTGTTCAGCTTTCTTTACAGTCCAACTCTCACATCCATACATGACCACAGGAAAAACCATAGCCTTGACTAGATGGACCTTTGTTGGCAAAGTAATGTCTCTGCTTTGCAATATGCTATCTAGATTGGTCATAACTTTTCTTCCAAGGAGTAAGCGTCTTTTAATTTCATGGCTGCAGTAACCATCTGCAGTGATTTTAGAGCCCCCCCAAAATAAAGTCTGACACTGTGTCCACTGTTTCCCCATCTATTTCCCATGAAGTGATGGGACCAGATGCCATGATCTTCGGAAAGAGCTCCATGACAGAGAGCTACGCTGACTTCAGGGGAAAGTAACCAGTTTGAGGAAAGAGCAATTGTCAGACGGGAGCTGGACAGATTCCATATCCAGAACTAAAGAGTTGACGGAGCAATGGAGAGCTCTGAATGACACTATCCATGACCTGCGAGGTCAATTAAATGCCAAAGTATGTGATCGCTCTACAGTAAACAAAACGTACAGAAATATGCTACAGCAAAAATTTTATGATATCCAACAACAAAATCTGAAATTTATTGGTGAGCTCCCAGCAGAAAGGAATAAATTAAGAGAAGAAAACAAGCAGCTTTTGTCTAGGCTCAAGAGGAAACAGCAACAGTTTCACCATTCTTTTTCTGATAGTGATGACGAATTTGTCCCTGGGTCTCAAAAGAGCGAGTCAGTTATTTCGATCAGGGACCCTCCGCCCAGACCTCAGAGGTATGTGGCTGTCAAACTGATAACGCAAATGAAAACCAAACAGATGAAAGCTAGAGGGAAAAAGAAACAGCCACACAGTTCCGAACTTCAGGTTCCATTGTACAGTCAGGACGTCTTCGAGGTGTCAGAGAGCCCTCAGGAGAAGATTTCCTCTAACAGCACTAAGACTATCACAATAAGCAGTGGCAGTCAGAAGTCATCTAGCGCTGTTCCTTCAGTGTCTACACTCGGCCCTCAGACAGTGTTTGGATTTCAAGATGACTCCAGCCTTCCTGATGCCAGGCTTGGCCGTCCACAAAGCAGATACATTTTCACACAGAGGACCTCTCCACAGAGGATCTCCACACCAAAGTGAGGAACTGAGGTTGATTTGCCTTGGAGCCTTTCCATTATTTCTCCAGGAGAAGACCTACCTACTGAAATATTATCTGAAACTTCAGAGGAAGGTATGACTGATTATACCAAAAGCATATTTTCTCCTTTTACACGGAGAGACGAAAATACCACTTTACATCTATTTCCTTTAGACTATACTTCAATCTCTAATGTGAAAAGACCATCATTTGATGTTTTTTCACGTTTCAATGAGAGAGAGCAGTAGCCAGACACCTTGCAGTGAACAGTCCACAGCAAGGAAGGATACGAATGTTGCTAAAGGTGCAGCCCATGATGCTGATAAGCCACAAGGTGAGTCTCAGGCTTGCACTCAGGGTCTTCAATAAAGAGAAAAGTCAAGATACAGTGAGAAAAAGGGGGGAAGTAGCTATCGCTCCTGGAGAAGGCAATGGCACCCCACTCCAGTACTCTTGCCTGGAAAATCCCATGGATGGAGGAGCCTGGTAGGCTGCAGTCCATGGGGTCTCTAGGAGTCGGACACTACTGAGCGACTTCACTTTCACTTTTCACTTTCATGCATTGGAGAAGGAAATGGCAACCCACTCCAGTGTTCTTGCCTGGAGAATCCCAGGGACGGGGAAGCCTGGTGGGCTGCCGTCTATGGGGTCGCACAGAGTCGGACACGACTGAAGCGACTTAGCAGCAGCAGCTATCGCTCCATCTCTCTCTTAAGGAGACTGCTTTTCTTTTCCAAGAGGACAGTCTTCCTATCAATTCAGACTATTTAACATTTGTATTCAGACTATGTAACTGATAATTCCTGACTTTGATTCTACTTCCCAGAATATAATATACAGGCAATAAAAGGTTGGGCAAATGACTAAGACTTTGAAACAGTGACTTATTGCCAGTTAATAAAATTCAGCTACAAAGAAAGAAACAGTTTTCAGAATCCCTCAACTTCTATATAAAAGTGTAGAGGTCTATCATCTTTTTGTTGAAATTAAGCTGCTAGTGTCTGTGAGTCCGTGTGTGCCATGCTGAGTTGGTTTAGTTGTGTCCTAGTTTTTGCAACACTGTGGACTGTAGCCTGCCAGGCTCCTCTGTCCGTGGGATCCTCTAGAAGAATATGGCAGTGGGTTGTCATGCCCTCCTCCTGGGGATCTTCCCATCCATCGAGTCTCTTAGACTCTTGCACTGGCAGGTGAGTTCTTTATTACTGGTGCCACCTGGGAAGCCCTGATGAGTCAATAAGAATGCTTAAAAAAAAGAAAGCCAAGAGAACACCTAAAAGGCCTGGACTGTAAGAGTTCAACCCTGAAATACATATAAAGTGAAATACTTACTGGACTTGACAAGGTAACTACAATACTTACACTGAGAAAGATTCAGAAGCAGATATTTTTCAGAATAAAATGAGTATGACTTTACAGGTACCATACAGCATGACTTAAATTACAGAAGAGAAGATGTGACACAGACTGTATACTAGTTATGAAAATTTGCTTTTAAAAATCAAAAAGCGAGAGCAGAAGAAGGAAAAACCTCATTAAGAAAGACCAACTATTTAGCAAGCAAGGACAACATTTACAAGAGGATACAAGAGGAGGAGACATTTTCAAGAAACAAAGCAGTTATGGTTTTATCCATAACAAAAAGCAGCCAGTTGCTTGTCACTGGTTATCACAGTGTGTGTGTGCATGTGTGTGTGTGTTCGTGTGTTTGCATGTGTGTACGTGTGCAAGTGTGTGCACATGTATACTGAATGGAGGAGGGGAGAACTAGTCAGCAATGCATGTCCCTCTTCTTCCTTTCTTCTGTCCTCCCCCTATCACCCTCTTTACTTTCCCTGGGCCGTGGTGGTATTCAACTCCTTTTTTCTTTACAGTTTTTTTTCCATGTGTCCTTGGGCATGTAGAAAAAACAAAGTTATTCAGTGAATTCATGTGCCACAAAACTCACCCTTCAAAATAGAGTACAATATAGTTTATATGGTATATTTAAAAACTTGTAAAACCATCACCACAGTTTTAGAATATCTTCATCACCCTTTAAAAAAGTCCATACATAATAGCAGTCACTTTCGACATTCCCCCACTTTTTAGCTTGTGGGGAGACAAAAACAATAAGCTGTGGTTGTGGTTGTTAATTTGATTCAATATCTCTTGGAGTGAAGTTCCACCAGGGTTGAATATTATCTCTCTTTACATATTTCTTTCCCAAAACATGGAAGCTTATAACATAGCATCAACAATCTTTGACTTTTACTCTAAATCATACATTCTAAGTAGTTGAAGGTTGTAGTTATTTAAAACTGTTTTATTAATGTACTTTAGAATTCATATCTAGCTTTTGATGTGTTTCAATATCTCTGGCAAGTTAACTATCAACTTATTTTATGTTTTTATATCCTGCATTATTACAAAAATATTTAATATAGTATTTACTAAAAACAAAATGGAAAAGAAGTAAAATTTACTGTATTATGATTTGACTTTTACTGTAAACCATACATTCTAAGTACTTGATTCTAGTTATTTAAAGCTTTTATTAATGTACTTTAGAATTACTTATTCATATCTAACATTTGATGTGTTTCAATCTCTGGCAAGTTAACTGTCAACTTATTTTATGTTTTTATAACCTGCATTATTAGGAAAAAAATGTTAAATATTTACTAAAAACTAAATAGAAAATAAGTAAAATTTAACTACTGTATTATGCTGATCAAAACTGGTGCTTTTATGTTCTTCATGATATTTGCTTTTTTTAAGTATTTATTTATTTATTATTTGCCTTCCTGGGGGTCTTAGGTGCAGCATGTGGGATCTATTTCCATGTCCAGAGATTGAACCCAGGACCTCTGCATTGCCAGTGTAGAGTCTTAGCCACAGGTAAGTTCCCAGGGATTTTGTTTGTTTTGTTTTTTGGGGGGGAGTTGTTTTTTTGTGTGTGTGGTTTTTTTTTTTTTTTAGCAAAAGTAGAAAAAAGAAAGGGGAAGGAATTGTGCAAACAAGTGTGGTACCGGGAATGAGTTAACCTTCTGATTATACTTCCAGAGGACATACAGTTTATGTAAACCCTTTGCTTGTATTTCTATAAAGTAAAGAGGAAATGGTAAATTGTAAATAATACAATTATACATCAAGGTAAAAAGAACAGAGTCTGTAAAAGAACCTGACATCATACAAAACTGTGTAATGGTCCTGTGAAGATAGCAATAGCATTCCTTACTCTCAAAGAACCCTTCCTGTCTTTTTGTTTGTGTTTGATTTTGTAAGTCCTGGGTCAAATAAAGGGTACAATGTTAAATATGACTTTTGGTTATTGTTATTTTCTTCTGTTTACCTTAGTCATTTAATGTATTCTATGCTCTGCATGAAAAAATACTTTAGCACCTCTAAAACTATTGCCTGACTTTAAAAACTATTTTTTTTAATTCCTGTTATTAAAAAGAAATTTTGATAACCTTATTTCTTTTTACAAACACTTGTGTCGAGGGCTGACTTTCAACAGATCAAAATGAGAGAGCTGCTCTGATACATTCAAAACCCCAACCTAGAAGCAGGTCATCTAGAAATGGTTTAGCACCAGGTTCCCCCAGGTTCCCCACAATTGAGTGGTGCAGTGTTGGGCGAGGGGGCTGCTGCCTTTCTGGTCGTGCCCGTGTTCCAGGATGAAGAGTTCTCTGTACTGGACCCGGTCCCAACACGTGGAGGGGCGTGCCCCACCATTCCCCAAAGGACCTGGGCAGTGGCCCCATGGTGGGGACGGTTGGGGACTGGCTATCTGAGGCCAATCGAGGCTCCCGTCGTATTGCCAGAAACTAATTTTTAAATAAAATTATTTCAAAGGCTCAAATCTGTATGATGGAAATAAATCTATTTTAAGTTAAAATATAGGAACATTCTAGGGTCAAAGTCTACCAGCTACTCTCCCCATGCCCAAGAAAAATCAGCAAGAGAGGAATGCTAAAACTTAAATCCTTGACACCTCCCTTCCCAGATCTAGCCTATGTAGTTTGCCCACTCTACCGATTAGCCATGCGGTCACTTAGATGCAGTCAATCATAAAGGAAGTCAATCATGAATGCTGCTGCTGCTGCTAAGTGGCTTCAGTCATGTCCGACTCTGTGCGACCCCCATAGACGGCAGCCCACCAGGCTCCCCCGTCCCTGGGATTCTCCAGGCAAGAACACTGGAGTGGGTTGCCATTTCCTTCTCCAATGCATGAAAGTGAAAAGTGAAAGTGAAGTCGCTCAGTCGTGTCCGACTCTTTGCGACCCCATGGACTGCAGCCTACCAGGCTCCTCCTCCCATGGGATTTTCCAGGCAAGAGTACTGGAGTGGGTTGCCACTGTCTTCTCCACAATCATGAATAGTCACTGCAAGGACTGATGCTAAACCTCAAACTCCAGTACTTTGGCCATCTAATGCAAAGAACGGACTCATTGGAAAAGACCCTGATGCTGGGCAAGGTTGAAGGCAGGAGGAGAAGGGGACGTCAGAGCATGAGGTGGTTGGATGGCATCACGGACTCAATGGACATGAGTGTGAGCAAGCTCCAGGAGATGATGATTGACAGGGAAGCCTGGCTTGCTGCAGTCCCTTGGGTGGCAAAGAGTCAGATACAACTGAGCGACTGAACAACAACACTTAGTTGGGAAACCACCTCTCAGATCTACTCTTCCCCCATCCTCACCTCTAGTGTTCTCTTCAGGTCCTTATCACCTTGCTCTTATAGGTCACGTCTGTGTGTGTGTGCTGTGTGCTAACTCGCTTCAATCCTGTCTGACTCTGCAACCCACTGGATTGCAGCCTGCCAGGCTTCTCTGTCCATGTGGATTCTCAGGCAAGGTACTGGAGTGGGTTGCCATGCAGTCCTTCAGGGGATCTTTCTGACCCAGGGATTGAACCCTCTTCTGGGTCTCTTGCTTTGGCAGGCAGGTTCTTTACCACTAGCAACACCTGGAAAGCCCTTGAGTACCCATAGCACTTGACAGATTTCCTCTATTGTAGCAAATAATAAAGAGGTTTGTGGGCATGTCCATTTCTCCCACTGGATTCAAGTTTCTCTAGGCCAGAGACTGTTCAAGGTGATTCCAGGATTTCCACCTAGAAGGAGCTTAGGGCCAGCAATCTGACTGGAAGGGACAACAATCAGGGGCTTCTGGGTTTATTTGTGATGTCTGGAGGGAATACACCACGTGGCACCACAGAGAATATAAAGATGGATATAGCCTGATCAGTATGGATTTAATTGACTCATAGGTTCTTTGCTCTTCATGGGGGTGCACTCAAGGTAGTGCTGTTAACACAAGAGGCCTGTGATGGGATCCTCTGAATTTAACCTAAGGCAGAGTAGCAAGGTTCTGGGTGAATCTCTATCTACATCTTCACACTTGACAGTAGTGGTTTAAATGGACTCTTTTTTAAAAAAATATTTTATTGGGTTATAATTTCCCATGTTGTCTTAGTTTCTGGAGAAGGCAATGGCACTCCACTCCAGTACTCTTGCCTGGAAAATCCCATGGGCAGAGGAGCCTGGTAGGCTGCAGTCCATGGGGTCTCTAGGAGTCGGACACGACTGAGCGACTTCACTTTCACTTTTCACTTTCATGCATTGGAGAAGGAAATGGCAACCCACTCCAGTGTTCTTGCCTGGAGAATCCCAGGGACGGGGGAGCCTGGTGGGCTGCCGTCTATGGGGTAGCACAGAGTCGGACACGACTGAAGCCACTTAGCAGCAGCAGCAGCAGTCTTGGTTTCAGGTGTACAGCAAAGTGAATCAGTTATACATATATGCACTCTTTTTTAGCTTCTTTTCCCATATAGGCCATTACAGAGTATTGAGTAGAGTTCTATGTACTGTACAGTAGGTCCTTATTCGTTGTCTATTTTATATATAGTAGAGTATATTTGTCAATCCCAATTTTCAGTTTTATCCCTCCCCTTACCTCCCAGTAACCATGTCTGTAACTCTTTTTATTTTGTAGGTAAGTTCACGTGTAGCCTTTTATTTTTTAGATAGCACGTATAAGCAATATTATACAATATTTTCTTTTCTCTTTATGACTTCCTTCACTCTGTATGACAGTCTTCAGGTCCATCCATGTCTCTGCAAATGGCACAATTTCATTTCCTTTTATGGTTGAGTAATATTCCATTGTATACATGTGTCACATCTTCTTTATCCATTCCTCTGTTGATGGACATTTAGGTTGCTTCCATATCTTGGCTATTGTGAGTAGTACTGCTATAAATACTGGGATGTATGTATTTTTTTGAATTATGGTTTTCTCCAGATATTTGCCCAGGAGTGGGATTGCTGGATCTCAGAAGCAATAAAGATACTTTCACGAGCCAGGTGGTAACATACATAATAAAAGTGGTGTTTAGAAGATCTGGTGGTCTAAGATGAATCATCAGGACTTCCTTCATTCTTGCCTAGAGGGAAGAAGGTGGGGGAAAGATGATTTGAGGTTTTGGCAGTCAGGGACAGAGTCAGCCTCTAGGCAAATTGCAGGCTCCACCATCAGATCCTAGGGGGCTGATTTACCCCTGGGCTCTGCTACAAGGAGTACATGGCGGGGGTCCTGGTGACCCTACTCTCTCTCTCTCTCCCCTTAAGAGCATTCAATATCCCCTTCAGGGGCTCCATGGCCTCAGTCCCTTCAGGACACAAACCCTTCCTCTATGGAACTGACCCTCTTCTGCTTTCTGACTTTTTGGAGGAAGGGCCTCTGTGCCTCATTGTTAATCCAAGGCTCCTCCTTTGGCCTTAGATTGGGGTGCTGTCATTGGGCCCACTAGCCCAGGTCTCAGCCAGGAACGCTGCTACCTTCTCACTGTACTCTCCACCCTGGAGGTAAGACCTGTTCAGGTCCTGTCCCCTTCCCGGGCCCAGCTATAACCAGTCTACACACCATCAAGTCCAGCCTTCCACAGCCCCAACTGTGCTGGTGCCTCAGGGCTCAGGACTCTTCAGTTTAAAGATTCAAATACATCATTTGCATGTTAGTTGCTTGCAGCTTCTGGCCCTGAAAAGTCTCCATTGTTTGTCTAGAATGTGTTGGATAGTTACTATTTACATTTGAACACAGAAATTTCTAGTCCCTCATGCCTCTTTGTCTCTTCTCTGCCCCCTCTATCCAAGGTGCCTCCCTCTGGTGGGGGCTCTTTGCATAACTGTGACACTGCCCCCAGGCATCAGTGTGCTAATTTGCACTTCCCACAGGTCACTTTGCCTATCAGGCTGTTTGACATTTCCTTCAGCAAGCAAGGAATGGAAGTCTCACTATTCAAGTGGAAAACAGCAGGCTTTGGGGAGGGCAGGGGAGCAGCAACACCTATCTTGGTTTGAAAGTGAAAGTGAAGTCCCTCGGTCATGTCCGACTCTTTGCAACCCCATGGATTGTAGCCTACCAGGCTCCTCTGTCCATGGAATTTTCCAGGCAAGAGTACTGGAGTGGGTTGCCATTCCCTTCTCCAGGGGATCTTCCTGACCCAGGGATAGAACCTGGGTCTCCCGCACTGCAGGCAGACACTTGACCACCTGAGCCACCAGGGAAGCTAGTTCCCCAAGGAAATGACACCATATCACCCACAGCTCCTTACCTGGATTGCCCTTTCTGACTCTGCTACTTAAAGCAGCCTGACTGCAGCTAGACCACTTGGTGGGTTGCATTCCTGGTGCTGGGCCATGGTTGTGGGCACTCTGGCCCAGCCTCCCCAATTCTCAGTCACAGAAACCAGGACCAGAACTTGACTCCTTTGCATCCTCACTTCTCAGGATGGTACCAAGCCTTGCAGATTTGATTAGGTTTGCTTTATGACACAATGCATAGTTGGTATTTATAAATGTTCCATGAGTGTTTGAGGAACAATTCTCCAATTATGGAGCCCAATGTTGTGTGTGTGTTCATTATATCAAGTCTGTGGGTTGTGTTGGTCAAATCCATGCACTTGCTGATTTTTTTTTTTTCTTATTGAACCTGCCAGTCACTGAGACATGTTAAAATCTCCCACAATGATACTCTGATGGTGGATCTATCAAGCTCTCCTTATAATTCTGTTCATTTTTGCTTTACAAAGATGTATTTTTGAAGCTATTTCACCAGAGGCATGCAAATCTAGAACTGTTATAGCTTCATAGTGAACCATCGAGGGCTTCCTCAATGGTAAAGAATCTGTCACTACTGGTAAAGAATCTGGCTGCCAATGCAGATTCATGGATTCGATCCCTGGGTTGGGAAGATCCCCTGGAGAAGGACATGGCAACTCACTTCAGTATTCTTGCCTGGAGAATCCCATGGATAGAGGAGCCTGGTGAGCTACAGTCTAAAGGGTCGAGAACAATTGGATATGACTGATGGATTGACCACGTAGAGAACCAAGTTATTAATCACTAAGATGTAATTTTCATTAATGTATGAATGATTTTGGCCTCAGGGTCTGTTTTTACTAATATTAGTCTAACTTCATAAGCTTTCTTTTGGTTAGTAGTGTGTACCTTGTATGTTCCCACACATCCTTACTTTCCTATCTCCGCTATTATGTTTTAGATGTGCTCTTGGAAACAACATACAGTACAAATTTCTTTTCTATCCCATAGGTAATCATTGTCTTTTAACTGTAGAGTTTAGTTCTCGTACATTTAAATTTATTTCTACCATCTGGTTTTGTGCTTTCTGTTTGTCCCATTTTTTTTTGTTTCTGTTTATCTCTTTTGATTTCTTTTAAATGTTGTGTGTGTGTGGCTGGGGGCGGGGGGGGGGCTCTTCATTTCAAGAGCATGTTTTATTTTTTGTAAAATATGCATACCACAGGGTTTCTTGTCAGGATTAAATGAGATGAAGAAACTCATATGAAATATTTATCCAGTGCCTAACACAGAGTAAGCACGGCTAAATGGGAAGTATTATTAGAGGTTCTAGTACTCGTTCATCTCTAGTTTTCCCTTGTCTCTTGCAGTTCCACTTCTGTTGTTCTCCTTTCTGCTGACAATATTCCATTTATTTTCAGTCTGTTTTCTTTCATTTCTCCTTTCCAGGCATTTGATTTCCTGTTTCTGCTCACTCTTCAATCCCTCAGGCAGCTCCGTGGTGAAGCCCTTCAGGGAGGAGTCTGTGTGCTGTGGTTCTGTGGCACAGTAGGTGTGGGAGAAGACAGTGTCACCTTAACTGAATCCCATTCCACAAGGTGATGGAGGTCCTGCCCAACATAAGAGTGCATTTGCATGTCATTCTAGGCTGACCATGGTGCAACTGAATCTGCTGCAATCATCAGTTTCTATGAAATGGGTATAAGGCCACAAAACCCACCAGCCAAGAAACAGTTTAATTCCTTGTGTCTCTTCCTAGAGAGGATGGCCAGATCCTGGCTGACTACTCTTAAGTTGTCCCACTGTGAGGGTGTGGGTGTCACCACACTAAGAATTTGAATATGTACTAAGCAAAGCCTGGAAAGAGGAACCATTTGTACTCAAACAGATTGTGGTCAGAAGAAAACTTTGTCATCATTGTTGTGACAGAACTGCAACTAAATTTAGCAAGGTACATATTTTGTGTGTGTGCATGTGTGTGTGATGCCTGGAGAAAGTAACACATTATGTTTCCAAAAGTGAAAACTCCCCAGACTAAAAGGAAAACCTTTTTCTCACCTGGTATTTGATTGCCATGATGATTCCTCACTCCACTTACTTCATATCTCTGCTTTTTCTGTGTCCTGTATTCAGTTCAGTCGTTCAGTCATGTCAGCTTCCCTGTCCATCACCAACTCCTGGAGCTTGCTCAAAGTCAGGGATGCCATCCAACCATTTCATCCTCTGTCATCCTCTTCTCCTCCTGCCTTCAATCTTCCCCAGCGTCAGACTCTTTTCCAGTGAGTCAGTTCTCCGTATCAGGTGGCCAAACTATTGGAGTTTCAGTTTCAGCATCAGTCCTTCCAAGGTATATTCAGGACTGATTTCCTTCAAGTTTGACTGATTTTATCTCCTTGCAGTCCAACGGACTCAAGAGTCTTCTCCAACACCACAGTTCAAAAGCATCAATTCTTTGGCATTCAGCTTTCTTTATAGTCCAAATCTCACATCCACACATGACTGTTGGAAAAATCGAAGCTTTGACTAGAAGGACCTTTGTTGGCAAAGTAACGTTTCTGCTTTTTAATATGCTGTCTAGGTTGGTCATAGCTTTTCTTCCAAGGAGCAAGCATCTTTTAATTTCATGGCTGCAGTCACCATCTGCAGTGATTTTGGAGCCCCCCAAAATAAAGTCTCTCACTGTTTCCATAGTTTCCCCATCTATTTGCCATGATCTGATGGGACTGGATGCCATGGTTTCAGTTTTCTCAATGTTGAATTTTAAGCCAGCTTTTTCACTCTCCCCTTTCATTTTCATCAAGAGGCTATTTAGTTCTTCTTCACTTAGCATGATATTCTTTCAAGAGAAATTATGTCACTAGGGGAACACTGGAACTTGGTAGAGTTTTGGGTGTTTTTCTGTTCTCTGCTGGTTTCTATTCTTTGATTAAAATAAACTGAGGTGTTGAACATCCATATTTTGAATGAGCTTCCCACAAATATGAGTGTCTAATCTTTTTTCTTAATTAATTTATTTTAATTGGAGGAAAATGATGATACTGTGATGGGTTTTGCCATACATCAACATGAATTGGCAATAGGTCTTGCATGTCCCTCCCCAATCCTGAACCCCCTTCCCACTTCCCTCCCTACCCTATCCCTCTGGATTGTACCAGAGCACTGACTTTGGGTGCCCTGCTTCATGCATAGAACTTGCACTGGTCATCTATTTTACATATGGTAATGTACGTGTTTCAATGCTATTCTCTCAAATCATCCCATAATCTTTTGATAGCAATTTAAGAAATTAATTTATTTATTTTAATTGGAGGCTAATTACTTTACAATATTGTAGTGGTTTGTGCCGTTTTGTATATACTTTTATTCTTTACAATAAGCATTAAATAGATGCTGTCAGTATTTTTTGAAATTTGTTCCAAAAGTGCAATATCAACTTACAATGTGAAAGAGATGCTATACATCCCTGTTAGCATGTACAGTAACAAAAGGCCTCTCTGGGATTCACATGTTCTAAAAATAGAAACTATATATAAAGTATTATAACTATCTTCACCAAAGAGAATGCTTCTGCCAGTGTGGAAAATAGGAGCAGTTTAATTTCTTGAAATCCACAGAAAAAATGTGGAGAAGAAGGTGAGATAAACATATGCTGGAGGGGCTTCCCTGGTGGTCCAGTGGTTAAGAATCTTCCTTCCAATGCAGGGAATATGGTTTCCATCCCTGGTCGGGGAACCAAGATCCTATGTGCCCTTAGGCAACTAAACCCGCATGTTGCAATGAAGACCCAGTGCAGCCAAAAACAATAAAACCCCAAAATATATGCCGGAGACCTGGTGCAGAGTGAAACACACCTAGAGACGTGAGACAGTCTTAGGAAAAAGTAAGAAAAGGAATAGAGGAGAGAGAGGGAGGAAATGGGAGAGTGGGTATTAGAATTTTTTATATTTTTAGGTGCATCAACTTTTAGTTGCACACTTGGGATTTTTGACCATCAATGTGGCATGCAGTTTTCTTGTTTTTGTTTTTGTTTTTTTTATTTTAGTTGCAGCAAGAGGATCTAGTTCCCTGACCCGGGATTGAACCCAGAGGCCCTGTATTGGGAGCATGGAATCCTAACCACTGAACCACCAGAAAAGTCCTGGGTCTTCCAGTTTTAGTAGTCAGGTAAGAATTTGATTTGAAGTGACTCTGAGGGGGTTTTACCTCCCCTAATATGTTCTAGGCCTGTAGCTGTCAAATTTTTTGATCTCAGGACTGCTTTAAACTCTTAAAAATTCATTGTTCATTGGAAGGACTGATGTTAAACTGAAGCTCCAATACTTTGACCACCTCACGTGAAGAGCTGACTCATTAGAAAAGACCCTGCTCATGGGAAAGATTGAGGGCAGAAGGAGAAGGGGATGAGAAAGGATGAGATGGTTGGATGGCATCACCGACTCAATGGACATGAGTTTGAGCAAACTCCTGGAGATTGTGAAGTACAGGGAAGCCTGGCATGCTGCAATCAATGGGGTCACAAAGAGTCGGACACAACTGAGTGACTGAACAACAACAATCACCTTAAAAATATTAAGCTAAGTGAGAGAAGTTAGTCCCCCCCCCCAAAAAAAACAACCCACATATTGAAAGATATCTGGAAGATGCAAGTACTTAGAGACAGAAACTAGTTTAGTGCTTGCCTAGGGCTGGGAGGAGATGTGGGAAGAAAAGAGGAAAGGCTGCAAAGTGGTGTTAATGGACACAGGGTTTTTTGAGGCAGAGTGATGATAAGGTTTTAAGTTGATTGTGGTGATGATCATACAACTCAATGGCAATACTGAAAATCATTAAATTCACTTTATATCTCAATAGTGCTTTTGTTAACAAAAAGATTAATGAAAACCAAAATCATAGAAAAGTCTCTTGAGGAATATCTTTCCTGATTGACCTAGGAAATTAACCTTTTATGTCTCCATGTGGAAAGGTTCATGGATTTTCTTGTATTTCCCTTCCATCATTCAGTAAATATTTATTGCAAATTTTCTGTGGGCAAATAACACTATTGAATGACATAGTGATCTACAAAAAAATATTTTCTTAAAACATGGTGTCTGCCTTTCAGAAGCTTTCTCTCTGATTAAGGAGACAAGCCATACACACACAAAATGAAATTAAGGCAGTGCCACATTGGAGGTCAATTATTGACTCATGTCCATTTGCCACACACAACAAACTGAAAGCATTATTATTGTAAAATTAGTGATACTGAAAATAAGATTTCACAGTGGTTAAGAGCAAGGGCTCTGGAGCCAAGACTGTCTGGTCTGAATCTTGGCTCCATCATTTACCAACTGTGCGACCTTGTGCAAGTTACTTTAATTGTCTGTGCCTCAGCGTCCTCCTGTTGAAAATAGGGATGATTGTGATAACAATGGCACCTACTTCAGAGAGTTGTTGTGAGGATTAGATGTGTTAATACAGATAAAGTGCTCAGAACAGATCCTCGCACATAGTAAACGCTCAATGAAAGTATTAGTTACCGTCATTTCCAGAAAACTGTGGGTAACCTTTTTGATGAATATTGAATATTTGTGCAATGAAAAGCTTTAAACCTACATTTTAAAGATACTTCTTAACAGAGGTGTAACACTTTGCTGGACATTTTGGCAAAACGTATGATAGGGTACCATTCATTGGTCTTATTGACTCCAGGCATCTACAATGTCCCGAATCCTGACTGAGCATGAAGTACAGGCTCAATAAATATTAGAATTCAAAGAAAAAATTTAAATTAAAATGTTAACATTTTGGATGAGGCAATTATGTCATTTTCAGCCATTTTCTATTTTTTTCTCAAAATGACTGGACTACTTTTCAGTTCAGGTCAGTTGCTCAGTAATGTCCAACTCTTTGTGACCCCATCGACTGCACCACGCCAGGCTTCCCTGTCCATCACCAATTCCTGGAGCTTGCTAAAACTCATGTCCATTGAGTCAGTGATACCATCCAATCATCTCATCCTCTGTTGTCCCCTTCTCCTCCTGTCTTCAATATTTCCCAGCATCTGGGTCTTTTAAAATGAATCAGTTCTTCGCATCAGGGGGCCAAAGTATTGAAGTTTCAGCTTCAGCATCAGTCCATCCAATGAATATTCAGGACTAATTTCCTTTAGGATGGACTGGTTGGATCTCCTTGCAGTACAAGGGACTCTCAAGAGTGTTCTCCAACACCAAAGTTCAAAAGCATCAATTCTTCAGCAGTCAACTTTCCTTATAGTCCAACTCACACATTCATATATGACTACTGGAAAAACCATGGCTTTGACTAGTTGGACCTTTGTCGGTAATGTCTCTGGTTTTTAGTATGCTGTCTAGGTTGGACATCGCTTTTCTCCCAATGAGCAAGCATCTTTTAATTTCATGGCTGCAGTCACCATCTGCAGTGATTTTCAAGCTCCCCAAAATAAGTCTCTCACTGTTACCATGTTTCCCCATCTATTTGCCATGAAGCGATGGGACCAGATGCTATAATCTTAGTTTTTTGAATGTTGAGTTTTAAGCCAGTTTTTTCACTCTCCTCTTTCATTTTCATCAAAAGGCTCTTTAATTCTTTGCTTTCTGCCATAAGGGTGGTGTCATCTGCCTATCTGAGGTTATTGATATTTCTCCTGCCAATCTTGATTCCAGTTTGTGCTTCATCCAGCCCTGCATTTCGCATGATGTACTCTGCATATAAGTTAAATAAGCAGGGTGAAAATATACAGCCTTGATGTACTCCTTTCCCAATTAGAAACCAGTATGTTGTTCCATGTCCGGTTCTAACTGTTGCTTCTTGATCTCCATACAGATATCTCAGGAGGCATGTCAGGTGATCTGATGTTCCCATCTCTTTCAGAATTTTCCACAATTTGTTGTGATCCACAGAGTCAAAGGCTTTGGCACAGTCAATAAAGCAGAAATAGATGTTTTTCTGGAATTCTCTTGCTTTTTCTATGATCCAACAGATGTTGGCAATTTGATCTCTGGTTCCTCTGCCTTTTCTAAATCCAGCTTGAACATCTGGAAGTTCACGGTTCATGTACTGTTGAAGCCTGGCTTGGAGAATTTTGAAAATTACTTTGCTAGCATGTGAGATGAGTGCAATTGTGCAGTAGTTTGAGCATTCTTTGAGATTGCTCTTCTTTGGGACTGGAATGAAAACTGACGTTTCCAGTCCCATGGCCACTGCTGAGTTTTCCAAATTTGCTGGCATATTGAGTGCAGCACTTTCATAGCACCATCTTTTAGGATTTGAAATAGCTCACCTGGAATTCCATCACCTCCACTAGCTTTGTTCCTAGTGATGCTTCCTAAGGCCCTGTTGACTTCACATTCCAGGATGTCTGGCTCTAGGTGAGTGATCACACCATCGTGGTTATCTGGGTCATGAAGGTCTGTTTTGTATAGTTCTTCTGTGTATTTTTCCTACCTCTTCTTAATATCTTCTGCTTCTGTTAGGTTCATACAATTTCTGTCCTTTATTGTGCCCATCTTTGCATAAAATGTTCCCTTTGTATGTATCACTAGTTTCCTTGAAGAGATCTCTAGTCTTTCCCATTCTATTGTTTTCCTCTATTTCTTTGCATTGATCACTGAGGAAGGCTTTCTTATCTCTCCTTGCTATTCTTTGGAACTCTGCATACACATGGGCATATCTTTCCTTTTCTCCTTTGCCTTTCACTTCTCTTCTTTCTATAGCTATTTGTAAGGCATCCTCAGACAACCATTTTGCCTTCTAACATTTCTTTTTCATGGCGATAGTCTTGATCACTGCCTCCTGTACAATGTCGCAAACCTTCATCCATGGTTCTTCAGGCACTCTATCAGATCTAATCCCTTGAATCTATCTGTCACTTCCACTGTAAGGGATTTGATTTATATAATACCTGAATGGTCTGATGGTTTTTCCTACTTTCTTCAATTTAAGTCTGAATTTGGCAGTAAGGAGTTCATGGTCTGAGCGACAGTCAGCTCCTGGTCTTGATTTTACTGACTGCATAGATGGTTTCCATTTTTGGCTTCAAAGAATATAATCAATTTGATTTAGGTATTGACCATCTGGTGATGTCCATGTGTAGAGTATTCACTTATGTTGGAAGAAGATGTTTTCTATGACCAGTGGGTTCTCTTGACAAAACTCTGTTACTGTTTGCCTTGCTTCATTTTGTATTCCAAGGCTAAATTAGCCTGTTACTCCAGGTATCTCTTGACTTCTTACTTTTGCATTCCAGTCCCCTATAATGAAAAAGGCACGTTGTTTGGGTGTTAGTTCTAGAAGGTCTTGTAGGTCTTCATAGAACCATTCAACTTCAGCTTCTTCAGCATTACTGGTCAGGGCATAGACTTGGATTACTATGATATTGAATGGTCTGCCTTGGAAATGAATAGAGATCATTCTGTCATTTTTGAGATTGCATCCAAGTACCACATTGCAGACTCTTTTGTTGGCTATGAGGGCTATTCCATTTCTTCTAAGGGATTCTTGTCCACAGTAGTAGATATAATGGTCATCTGAATTAAATTTGCCCATTCTAGTCCATTTTAGTTCACTCCTAAAATGTCAGTGTTCACTCTTGCTATCTCCTGTTTGACCACTTCTAATTTACCTTGATTCATAGACTTAACATTCCAGGTTCTTATGCAATATTGCTCTTTTCAGCGTCAGACTTTACTTCCATCACCAGTCACATCCACAGTTGGGCATTGTTTTCACTTTGGCTCTGTCTCTTCTTTCTTTCTGGTGTTATTTCTCCATTCTTCTCCAGTAGCATATTGGGCACCTACTGACCGGGGGAGTTCATCTTTCAGTGTCATATCTTTTTGCCTTTTTGTACTGTTCATTGGGTTCTCAAGTCAAGAATACTGAAGTGGTTTGCCATTCCCTTCTTCAGTTGACCACGTTTGGTCAGAATCTCCACCATGACCTCTCCAACTTGAGTGGCCCTACATGGCATGGCTCATAGTTTCATTGAGTAGACAAGGCTGTGGTCCATGATCAGTTTGATTAGTTTTCTCTGATTGTGGTTTTCATTCTGTCTTCCCTCTGTGGGATAAGGATAAGAGGCTTATGGAAGCTTCCTGATGGGAGAGACTGACTGTGGGCAAACTGGGTCTTGTTCTGATGAGGAGGGCCATGCTCAGTAAATCTTTAATCCAATTTTCTGTTGATGGGCAGGGCTGTGTTCCCTCCCTGTTGTTTGATCTGAGACCAAACTGTGGTGGAGGTAATGAAGATAATGGCGATCTCCTTCAAAATGACCCATGCACACACTGGCCCACTCAGTGCCCCTGACCCTGCAGCAGGCCACTGCCAACCCACGCCTCTGCCGGAGACTCCTGGACCCTCACAGGCATGTCTGGGTCAGTCTCTTGTAGGGTCATTACTCCTTTCTCCTGGGTCCTGGTGCACACAAGGTTTTGTTTGTGCCCTCCAAGAGTCTGCTTCCCCAGTCCTGTGTAAGTTCTATAGTCAAATCCCTTCAAAGTCAAACTCTCTGGGGGTTCTCAATTGCTTTGCTAGATCCCCAGGTTGGAAAATCTGTAGTGGGTCCTAGGATTTTCTTAACAGTGTGAGAATTTCTTTGGTATATGTTGTGCAGTTTGTGGGTCATCTGCTCGGTGGCTCTATGGTAGGGTTAATGGCAATCTCCTCCAAGAGGGCTTATGCCTGTATGACCCAGGACTACTTTTATTTGTTATATACTTTATTGTTAATATTTCAAGCCTATGGAAATATATAGAGACTAACATGGTGAGTGCACATATACCCATTACTTAGCTTTATTAAATTTTAACCCTAGGAACTTCCTCAGTGGTTCCGTGGCTAGGACTCTGTGCTCCCAATGCAGGGAACCAGGGCTCAATCCCTGGTCAGGGAATTAGATTCCACATGCCAAAACTAAAAGTTCAAATGCCACAACTAAAAAATCACACGTGCCACAACTGAGGATCTTGCATTGCACAACTTAAAAGAAAGAAAGAAAAAGATCCCTTCTGCTGCAATGAAGACCAGGCTCAGCCAAATAAATAAATTTGAAAATCTTTTTCAAATACAATAAAAAGCATGTTTGGAGCTTTTAAATAAAAGCAACTAATAAATAAAAGGTCACTTTAAATAAATAAATAAAAATAAATTGTAACCCTGTGCCTTATTTACCTGAGTTTCCTTTCTTAAGAATTAAAACATTACAGATTTGACACCCTGTATGCACGTTTCCCAGTCTCTCAGACACCATCTCTTCCTAGAAGTGCTGTTATCTTGAGCACTTTCATATTACTACTACAGTGAGGGTAATCATAAATAATATAGGGTTTTTTGCATACTTTAACTATATACACAGAGAATGAACTTATGCTTGGAAGGGATAGTTAGGGACTTTGGGATTGGTATGAACATACTGCTATATTTAAAATGAGTATCCAACAAGGACCTGCCATATACATGGAACACTGCTCAGTGTTATGTAGCAGCTTAGATGAGGGGGAGTGGAGTTTGGATACATGTGCACATATGGCTGAGTCCCTTTGCTGTTCACCTGAAACTATCACAACTTTGTTAACTGATCATTCCTCAATACAAAATAAAAAGTTAAAAAAAAAAACTATATACAAATGGTAATCTGTACATATATCATTCTGAAACACCTTTTTCATTCAATAATTTCTGAGACTCCTTCATGTTGATACATGTGTCAGGTTGATACATTTTTCTTGCTATAGAGAATTCCAGAGTGTGTATGTTTACTTATCCTTTCTCTCGATGAAGGACATTTATATCCTTTACATTTTTTCCCTATTCCAAATGGGGTTGCTCTGAAAATTCTTGGGCATCTGTACAGATCTCTTTAAATGTCCATCTAGAAGAGATATCTGCATCTTCAACTTGACCAGATATTGCCAAATTGCTCTATAAAGTACTTCTATTCTCACCAGCAATGCATGGAAGTTTCCATTGCTTCAATCTTTGTCAAAAGTTGATATCTGTTGTGCTTTTAAAAGTTTTACCAGTTTGATGGATGTGAAATGATATCTTATGTAAAGCACTTAGAATGTTGCCTGGCACATAGCAAGGTCTCAGTAAGGGTGAGTTACTATTTTAATGACCATATCCATAATCAGTACGATAATCAGTATGGGTTGGGCACCTTTTCATTTGTTTTTTGGTCATTAAAAGTTTTCTGTAAGGTACCTCTTCATGTCTTTTTCCCATTGTTCTACTAGACTGCCTTTTTCTTATTGATTTATAGGATTCTTTATATTTTTCTTGCATTAATCCTTTGTTACTTATGTATTCTGTGGCATGTCTTTAACTTCATTTATGGTTTTTTTAGTCATTCAGAATTATGTTTTTAAATTTAATATACTCAGATTTATCATTTCTCCCTTTGGGTTGTGCTTTTTATATGCTATTTAAAAAAATCCTTCCCTATTAGTGGGGCCTACCAGGTGGCAATAGTGGTAAAGAATCCACGTGCCACTGTGGGAGATGCAAGAGAAGAGGGTTTGATACGTGGATCAGGAAGATCCCCTGAAGAAGGAAATGGCAATTCACTCCAGTATTCTTCCCTATTAGTGGTTATGAATTCCCAAGGGAACTCTATTTTTCTGGACAGAACCCAGGCCTAGGTAGGCAATCCTTCATTTAGTCTCCTCTGCCAGTGGACACATGTTTTTCCCTAATTTTCCATTTCAATGAGGGAATAACTAGTTAATGGTCCAAGGCTAGTATGAGGGTCTTGGTCCCAGAGCCTTGGCTCCTCTCTCTGTATGTACATTGAACTGATTAGTATTAGGTTCAGATGAGAGCTGAATCTGATACTCCAAAATAATAGAGACATTGATAGGAGCAAAACTGTCTCATATACCAGTCCAGAGAAAGGCAGTCCATGCTGCCATAGAGTGTTTATCTTCACCATGTCCTCAGGTACCCAAGCTCTTTCTATCTTGCTGTTCCAGTCTATGTGGCCTCTGTATCTCAGGTCACTTCATAGTCCAAGAAGGCCCTAGCTTTCACTTTTACATTCCAGCCAGCAGAAAAGAGCAAGAGGTCAAGAAAAAGGGACATGGCAGCTATCTTTTAAGGACGATTCTCAGTCACTTCCCAATGACATTTTCTTTAATATCCCATTGGTCAGAACTTAGTCATGGTCATCTTTATTCTGGGTGACTGTGTCCAACTGAAAATCAAGGAGCTCAGATTTATATACAGAGGAGAATGGATATTGGGGACCTAAGTCTTGGCCACAGAGATCAAATCTAAAGTCATTAGATGACAAGTTGCCCATATACTACTCTAGTTTTTAGTTCTCTCATCCTTTCTGGTGCCTTATTTTCTTGTACTCTCAACTGTGCCTTTCAGACATTCATTAATTATTTATTGACCATCTACTATGAAGCCAGGAACTGTTTTCAGAGCAGGACTTACACCAGTGAAGAAGACAAGAGCCCTGCCTACATGAAGCTTACATTCTAATTGAGGGAGGCAGACCACAGGCAAACCAGAAAATGCAATACTGTAATTCAGAGGGTATGAATTGGAGAAATGGAGAAAAGTAAACCATGTTTACTAAGGGGATGAGGACTGTTGGGAGTGGAGCAAGCAGTTATTATTTCAGGGAAAACTGACATTTGGGTAGAAACCCTAATGAGATGAGGAAGAAAGCTATGGTGTTATTTTGGGTAAGAGCATTTCAGGCAGAGGTAAGGCGAAGTGCCCTGAGGTGTAAGTGGACACTCTATGTTCAAGGAACAGCAAGAGGGCATGTGTGGCTAGAGCATGGTAGGAAAGTGGAGAGAGAGAGAGAGAGATCAGCAGTATACCAAAGATGCCAAAGCACCAGATCAGCCAGAGCATAGCAGGATTTTGCTTTTATTGGAGTAAGAAGAGAGATCATTGGAGGGTTTAAACAGAGGGGAATGCCATGATCTGACTGGCATTTTATTTATTTATTTTGGCCTCACCATGCCTCATGTGGGATCTCAGTTTCCCAACCAGGGATTGAACCTGCACCCCCTGCAATGGAAAAGTGGAGTCTTAACCACTGGGCAACCAGGGAAGACCTTGCCTTAAGTTTTATGAAGACCACTTCAACTGTAGAGTTGAGAATAGACTCTAAGGTAGTAAACGGTGGAAGTGGGGAGATAAGTGAGAAGACTACTGTGGTTGGCCAGGCAGGAGATGAAAGTCACTCAGATTAGGATGGTAGTAATGAGGTGGCAACCCTGGTGGCTCAGTGGTAAATAATCTGCCTGCAATGCAGGAGACAGGAGACCCGGGCTCAATCAGTGGGGTTGGGAAGATGCCCTGGCAGAGGCCATGGCAACTCACTCCAGTATTCTTGCTCAGAGAATCCCATGGGCAGAGGATCCTGGCAGGCTACAGTCTATTGGGTCGCAAAAAGTTGGACACGACTGAAGTGACTGAGGACAGCACAGCACAGCACAATGGAGGAGACAAGAAAGGGTAAAATTAGAGGTATATTGTGAAGGTTCAGCCAAAAGTATTTGCTGAAGTATCAAGACAATGTGTGTGTGAGACAGAGAGAGGTGGTAGAACCAAGTCTTAGGTTCTGGCCTGAGCAAACATTGAGTGGTGATATCATTTACACAGAAGAATTCTGGGAAACAAACAGGTTTGGGGGATGGAAATCAAGAGACCTGGTTAAATTTAAGATACACAAGGAGAGACATCATGATACAGTTGACCATAGGATTTGCAAGTTTAGAGATATCTGGGTTGGAGATACGCCAGTGGGAGTCACTGGCAGATACATGGCCATGAGATATGAGGAGATCAGGAGGAAAGGCATCATGGAATTTGGGAGAGTTGGTAGTAGGGAATATGGGGACAGCCTCTTCTGATTGGTATTTTTTCAGTGAAATCAGGAGAAAGATCATTTGCTGACAGCGGTAGAGAAGAAACTGGAGGTTTGAGGAGAGGGGAAAGTGAAAGTGAAAGTCGCTCAGTTGTGTCCGATTCTTTGCGTCCATGGACTGTAGGCTGCCAGGCTCCTCTGTCCATAGAATTCTCCAGGCCAGAGTACTGGAGTGGGTAGGCATTCCCTTCTCCAGGGGATTTTCCCAGTGTGAAATATCTATGTATGATGTTATATTTTATACATTTCTAGATGTTTCTTGTGGGAGGGAGTTTTGTGTTATCCAAGGAGCAGTTTGCTGTCATAGCTCACTTTTATAAAGAGAAGAAAAGGTCATTAAAAAAGACATGTAGACACCTTAAAAGGCATTCTAATCATCTTATCTATCCTCGGGAACATAGAAAAAAGAAACAATCAGAAATCGAAAATGTTTCTTACAGACTTTCAGTTGCCAAGAGGGAGTGGGCTGGGGGAGGGAAGTTTGGGAATTAGGGATTAGCAGAGGCAAACTATTATATATAGCACGGATACACAATAAATTCCTACTGCATAGCACAAAACTAATTTCAGTATCCCATGATAAACCATGTGGAAAAGAATATGAAAAAATATATATGTGTGTGTATAACTGAATCACTTTTCTATATAGCAGAAATTAACACAACATTGCAAATCAATCACACCTCAATAAATAATTTTAATCTAAAATGCTTCTTAAATTCCAGCAAATGAATAAAATCAACCAAAACCAAGCTTCACCCAAGAGCCAACAAGATCCAGTACAAGATACACCATGCTAATTCTCCAGCAAAACAGGAACACAACACTGAACATTAAAAGGTTGGTTGCCCAAAGCGATGCTAAACCCATAGACAGCCCAAAACTCACTACTGGAAACTTTATTGCACTCCAGAGAGAAGAGATCCAGTTTCACTCACCAGAACACAGACATAAGCTCCCCCAACCAGGAAACCTTGACAAGCCATTAGTCCAACCCCAGCCACAGGGAGCAGACTCCACAATTAAGAGGAACCATGAACTTCCAGTCTGCAGAAAAGGCACCCCTAACACAGCAATTTAAACAAAATAAAAAGGCAGAGACATAATCAGCAGGTGAAGGAACATGATAAAAACCCACCAAACCAAACTAAAGAGGAGGAGATAGGGAGTTGACCTGAAAAAGAATTCAGGATAATGATAGTAAGATGATCCAAAAAATCTTGAAAACAAAATGGAGTTACAGATAAATAGACTTGAGACAGGACTGAGAAGATGCAAGAAATGTTTAACAAAGGACCTAGAAGAAATAAAGAAGAATCAATCAATCATGAATAATGCAATAACTGAGATCAAAAGCACTCTGGAGGGAATCAACAGTAGAATAACTGAGGCAGAAGAGAGGATAAGTGAGGTGGAAGATAGAATGGTGGAAATAAATGAAGTAGAGAGGAAAAGAGGAAAAAAAGAATTAAAATAAATGAGTACAACCTTAGAGACCTCTGGAACAATATTAAATGTCCCAACATTTGAATCATAGGTGTCCCAGAAGAAGACAAAAAGAAAGGGCATGAATAAATACTTAAGGAGATAATAGTTGAAAACTTCCCTAATATGGGGAAAGAAATAGCCACCCAAGTCCAAGAAACTGAGAGAGTCCCAAACAGGATAAACCCAAAGCAAAACACCCCAAGACATATATTAATCAAACTAACAAAGAGCAAATATTAAAAGCAGCAAGGGAAAAGCAACAAATAACACACAAGGGGATCCCCATAAGGATAGCACCTGATCTTTCAATAGAAAATCTTCAGGCCAGAATGGAATGGCCGGACATACTTAAAGTGATGAAAGAGAAAAACCTTCAACCAAGATTACTCTACCCAGCAAGGATCTCATTCAGATATGAAGGAGAAATCAAAAGCTTTACACAAGCAAAAGCTGAGAGAATTCAGTACCACCAAACCAGCTCTTTAACAAATGCTAAAGGATCTTTTCTAGACAGGAAACACAGTAACAGTTTATAAAAACAACCAAAAACAACAAAGTAAATGGTAATGGGATCATACTTATCAATAAGTACTTTAAATGTAAATGGGTTAAATGCTCCAACCAAAAGACAAAGACTGACCGAATGGATACAAAAACAAGACCCCTATATATGCTGTCTACAAGAGACCCACCTCAAACCTAGTGACACATACAGATTGATAGTGAAGGGCTGGGAAAATATATTAGATGCAAATGGGTACCAAAAGAAAGCAGGAATAACAATACTCATAGCAGATAAAATAGACTTTGAAATAAAGACCATGATAAGAGACAAAGAAGGACACTACATAATGATCAAAGGATCAATGCAAGAAGAAGATATAACATTATAAATATTTATGCACCCAACATAGGAGCACCTCAATGCATAAGGCAAATGCTAACAACTATGAAAGGAGAAATTAACAGTAACATGATGATAGTGGGGGACTTTAATATCCCACACATACTAATGGCTAGATCAAACAAACAGAAAATTAGTAAGGAAACACAAGTTCTAAATGATACAATGGACCAGTTAGACCTAATTGATACCTATAGGGCATTTCACCCAAAAACAATATCATTCACCTTTTTTTTTCAAGTGCACACGGAACATTCTCCAGGGTTGATCACATTCTGAGCCATAAATCTAGCCTTGGTAAATTCAAAAAAGTTGAGATCATTTCAAGCATCTTTTCCAATCACAATGCAGTAAGATTAGATGTCAACTACAGGGGGAAAAAACTATTAAAAATACAAAAATATGGAGGCTAAACAACACACTTCTGAATAACCAAAAGATCGTGGAAGAAATCAAAAATGAAATAAAAATATGCATAGAAACAAATGAAAATGAAAACACAACAACCCAAAACCTATGGGATTCAGTAAAAGCAGTCCTAAGAGGGAGATTCATAGCATTACAGGCTGACCTCAAGAAACAAGAAAAACATCAAATAAACAACCTAACTTTACATCTACAGTAACTAGAAAAAGAAGAACCCCAAAGTTAGTAGAAGGAAAGAAATCATAAAAATCAGAGCTGAAATAAATTAAAAAAAAAAAGGAGACTGTAGCAAAAATCAAGAAAACTAAAAGCTGGTTCTTTGAGAAGATAAATAAAATAAACAAACCATTAGCCAGACTCATCAAGAAAAAAAAAGAGAGAAGAATCAAATCAATAAAATTAGAAATGAGAATGGAGAAATCACAACAGACAACACAGAAATACAAAAGATCATAAGAGACTACTATGAGTAAGTATATGCCAAAAAAAATGGACAGTTTGGAAGAAATGGACAAATTCTTAGAAAAGTATAACCTTCCAAAACTGAATCAGGAAGAAATAGAAAATCTTAACAGAGACCCATCGCAAGCACAGAAATCGAAGCTGCAATCAAAAATCTTCCAACAAACAAAAGCCCAGGAAGATGTCCTCAGGGGTGAATTCTACCAGAAACTTAGGGAAGAGCTAACACCTATCCACCAGGGCTTTCCAGGTGGCTCAGACAGTAGAGTCTGCCTGTAGTATGGGAGACTGAGGTTCAACCCCTGGTTTGGGAAGATCCCCTGGAGAAGGAAATGGCAAGCCACTCCAGTATCCTTCCCTGGAAAATTCCAGTCACAAAGAGTTGGACAAGACTGAGTGACTTCACTTCACTTAACTTCAACACCTACCCTACTCAAACTCTTCCAGAAAATTGCAGAGGAAGGTAAACTCCCAAACTCATTTGATGAGGCCACCATCAACCTAATAACAAAACCAGACTAAGATGCCACAAAAAAGAAACCTACAGGCCAATATCACTGATGAAGAACATAGATGCAAAAATCCTCAACAAAATTCTAGCAAACAGAATCCAACAATGTATTAAAAACAGCACACAACATGACCGAGTGGGTTTTATCCAAGGGATGCAAGGATTCTTCAATATTTGCAAATCAATCAATGTGATACACCATATTAAAAAATTGAAAGATAAAAACCATGTTATTATCTCAATCAGATCAGATCAGATCAGTCGCTCAGTCGTGTCCGACTCTTTGTGACCCCATGAATCGCAGCACGCCAGGCCTCCCTGTCCATCACCAACTCCCGGAGTTCACTCAGACTCACGTCCATCGAGTCAGTGATGCCATCCAGCCATCTCATCCTCTGTCATCCCCTTCTTCTCTTGCCCCCAATCCCTCCCAGCATCAGTCTTTTCCAATGAGTCAACTCTTTGCATGAGGTGGCCAAAGTACTGGAGTTTCAGCTTCAGCATCATTCCTTCCAAAGAAATCCCAGGGCTGATCTCCTTCAGAATAGGACTGGTTGGATCTCCTTGCAGTCCAAGGGACTCTCAAGAGTCTTCTCCAACACCACAGTTCAAAAGCATCAATTCTTTGGCGCTCAGCCTTCTTCACAGTCCAACTCACATCCATACATGACCAGAGGAAAAACCATAGCCTTGACTAGACGGACCTTTGTTGGCAAAGTAATGTCTCTGCTTTTGAATATGCTTTCTAGGTTGGTCATAACTTCCCTTCCAAGGAGTAAGTGTCTTTTAATTTCATGGCTGCAGTCATCATCTGCAGTCATTTTGGAGCCCAGAAAAATAAAGTCAGCCACTGTTTCCACTGTTTGCCCATCTATTTCCCATGAAGTGATGGGACCAGATGCCATGATCTTCATTTTCTGAATGTTGACTTTTAAGCCAACTTTTTCACTCTCCACTTTCACTTTCATCAAGAGGCTTTTTCGTTCCTCTTCACTTTCTGCCATAAGGGTGGTGTCATCTGCATATCGGAGGTTATTGATATTTCTCCCGGCAATCTTGATTCCAGCTTGTGTTTCTTCCAGTCCAGCATTTCTCATGATGTACTCTGCATATAAGTTAAATAAACAGGGTGACAATATACAGCCTTGACGAACTCCTTTTCCTGTTTGGAAGCAGTCTGTTGTTCCATGTCCAGTTCTAACTGTTGCTTCCTGACCTGCATACAGATTTCTCAAGAGGCAGATCAGGTGGTCTGGTATTCCCATCTCTTTCAGAATTGTCCACAGTTTATTGTGATCCACACAGTCAAAGGCTTTGGCATAGTCAATAAAGAAGAAATAGATGTTTTTCTGGAACTCTCTTGCTTTTTCCATGATCCAGCGGATGTTGGCAATTTGATCTCTGGTTCCTCTGCCTTTTCTAAAATCAGCTTGAACATCTGGAAGTTCGCGGTTCACATATTGCTGAAGCCTGGCTTGGAGAATTTTGAGCATTACTTTACTAGCGTGTGAGATGAGTGCAATTGTGCGGTAGTTTGAGCATTCTTTGGCATTGCCTTTCTTTGGGATTGGAATGAAAACTCACCTTTTCCAGTCCCGTGGCTACTGCTGAGTTTTCCAAATTTGCTGGCATATTGAGTGCAGCACTTTCACAGCATCATCTTTCAGGATCTGAAATAGCTCAACTGGAATTCCATCACCTCCACTAGCTTTGTTCGTAGTAATGCTTTATAAGGTCCACTTGACTTCACATTCCAGGATGTCTGGCTCTAGGTCAGTGATCACACCATCGTGATTATCTTGGTCATGAAAATCTTTTTTCTACAGTTTTTCTATGTATTCTTGCCACCTCTTCTTAATATCTTCTGCTTCTGTTAGGTCCATACCATTTCTGTCCTTTATTGAGCCCATTTTTGCATGAAATGTTCCCTTGGTATCTCTAATTTTCTTGAAGAGATCTCTAGTCTTTCCCAATCTGTTGTTTTCCTCTATTTCTTTGCATTGATCACTGAGGAAGGCTTTCTTATCTCTTCTTGCTATTCTTTGGAACTCTGCATTCAGATGCTTATATCTTTCCTTTTCTCCTTTGCTTTTTGCTTCTCTTCTTTTCACAGCTATTTGTAAGGCCTCCCCAGACAGCCATTTTGCTTTTTTTTGCATTTCTTTTCCATGGGGATGGTCTTGATCCCTGTCTCCTGTACAATGTCACGAACCTCATTCCATAGTTCATCAGACACATCTATCATATCTGGGCCCTTAAATCTATTTCTCACTTCCACTGTATAATCATAAGGGATTTGATTTAGGTCTTGCTGATGTATTTAGTTTGTTAATTAACCAGTGAGTCATCTCTAGTTCTACAATATGTTGGTCATGGTTCCAAGGCTGTTGCTACCACTGCTGCTGTTTCATTTTTAAAAAGATACAGTATTTATATATGCAGTCAATTCATATAAATATGGTAACAATAACAATACCATCTATGGACATGATGCCATTGGTGCACTGGTTACTCAGAAAACCTGCATGGAATTGCTTGCTTTTTCTGTGGGTTATCATTCTTGTGATAAGCTAACACCACTATGCTGACTTTATTCACAGTTTACAAGCTGTTCAAAGACTATCAAAACAGTAGTTTCCAGGGAACCTGGAGTCAAGCTTAATTGCAAAAATAATCAGTATAGCAGAAATGTATTCTTGATGTGAATTCATCTGTAGAGGCCAAATCACTTCATGAAATCATTAAACTATATAAACAGTAATACCTAACATACGCAGTGTTTCAAGGCATACTTAGCTGGCTTTCTCTAGTCTAACCCACCGTGTTCTCTCTATATACCTTTCTACCCTCAGTTTGGAAGCTGGTGAAAGTAATCCCGTAAAATTTTGCCATGACCTGGAGAACTCATTGGCCACAGGACACAAAATTATCCTTAGCTTTTCCTTTTTTCTCCTTAGCCATCAATAAGTCATGCCCAATCTTTCCACATAGTATCTCTTGCACTTGTCCTTTTTCTCCATTCTCGTTCACATCTATGGGCTTATGGACTCATTAGATTACTACAATAACTATCTAACTGGTTTCCATATGTCCATCTCTCTCAGACTCAAAGGCATCTGGCAGCAATATAAAGGATTACATTCATAAAAATAATATTTAGTCAAGTAATCTCTCCATTCAAAAACCTTGACTGGTTTCCTCCTGTTCTTGAGTAAAGTCAAAATACTATTATCCTGGTATTCAAGGCTTTCCAATATCTAGGTCTAAAATAGTCTTTCTAGATTTAGCATCCACTACTCCCTTGAACAAAACTGGTCCTTTCACCAGTACCCTGAACTTTTACAAAATCTTTCTACACCTTTGCGCGTGATGGTTCTCCTGCCTAGAATAGCTTCTCATCTTTGAAAGCCTATTCAAGGCTTCCCTTTCTCCATGAAGTCATCCCTGAACATTCACACTCACAGCAGCTTCTCATCCCTTGAATATGATATGAGTTATGGACAGTGTCATTCATTTGGCAGTCCTCATAGACAACTTATTTTGTCTTATACTGTTAATTCTTGTATTATTTAATTTCATGTCTATCTTGCCACCTCAACTAGACTGCAACTTCCTTGAGGGCAGGTCATTTGTCACACTTTTTAAAATGACCCACAGGGCACAGTATATACTGGGGGATAGGATAGGGACTGGTCATTGACAAAAGAGCACTCAAATTTCCCTAAGATGCCTCATTCTCAGAAGGCAGCACTCTCTCTGGGTGACAGTTTTTTTTACATATATGTGCCACATATAATTGGAGAGGCGATGGCACCCCACTCCAGTACTCTTGCCTGGAAAATCCCATGGACGGAGGAGCCTGTTAGGCTGCAGTCCATGGGGTCATGAAGAGTCGGACACGACTGAGCGACTTCACTTTCACTTTCCGCTTTCATACATTAAGAAGGAAATGGCAACCCATTCCAGTGTTCTTGCCTGGAGAATCCCAGGGACCGGGGAGTCTGGTGGGCTGCCGTCTATGGGGTCACACAGAGTTGGACACGACTGAAGTGACTTAGCAGCAGCCACATATAATAGTTTTAAAGGTGAAACTAACTCATCACGTGACTCCAAGATATTAAGGAATTACCGACTGCCTCTGGAATTTCTGAATCCCTTATTAAAATACAAAATTAATCTTTTATAAGTAATTTCATGCTCCCTTGAAAGCTTAAAAATGACATATAAAGAAATATGCCCAAGCCAGGTGCATAATAATCTCTAAGATTTACTTAATCACCGAGTATTTAAAAAGCCAAAGCTCCACGCAATCCACTTATATTTCAGTGTCTGTTTTTCCCTTTTTTGTCTATCAGTTCAGTTCAGTTCAGTTAAGGCGCTCAGTCGTGTTCAACTCTTTGCAACCCCATAGGCTAAACTACATAAGAAAAATAAATCTAGGACTTAGTGTTTACATGAAAGGCAGCCAAAATTTTATGGGTAGTTCAAGATAAAAATGTCCTTCACATCTTGGTTTCTCCTGAATTATTTAGTTAATCTGAGGTTTTTTCATGGTTAGAGATGTAATCCTTAGCCAGCAGCTGCTAAATATGTGGTGGTTATGTATACTGACCCAAGAAATGCTGTGATCATCAAGTTCTATCAAAATCCTTATTAACCTTGTAAACTGAAGAAAATCATCATTACAAAATCCCTACCCTCAGATTCTGCTGCTAAAATTTTGAAGTAACTGCAAATCTCAGAGATGTTTGTTTAGCTTTATGGACAGCCTCAGCTGATGAAGCTTAGGCAACCAAGGCTGCTTGCTATGCAAACACAGGCCACAAAGGAATCCCTCACCTCATATGTTAGACCACTGACTGGAATACCTAGCATCATTGGATCAAAACCTGAAGGACTAGTGAGCCTGATATTTCTATATATATCCTTTCTTTGTGGAATTTTCCTTGTTTACATAATGCTTTTGTTTCCTTTAGCTCAGTCTAGGCCATTGGTAGGCAAGGTTTCAAATTATCTCTTCAGTTGGAAGTATCCATGTTTTGTGAAAATTTTATCAATTTTTTCTCCAAGGATTAGTATGATAATGAATTTAGCTTCCTGTCAAGTTCAAAGTATTATCTCCTTCACTTCTAGTTACGAAGAAGGTTTACCTTTTATTGTGTTCCATTATACAATTTTACACAGTACCATTAATATTTTAAGTAACAATTAAGCAAATCAAATTAAAGTTTTTGAGCTCTACTTCTCAGTATATAGATTTACCTAAAAAAGTACAAACTAAGCACAGTGGTGCAATTTTCCAGGCACTTTCAAGTTGCTTAAATATTTACAAATATGTAAGCACCCTGTATGAAAGCATGAAGGTTTTGGTGTCAGGAGGAAACACTCTGTGTATAACAAATCTTTAAATTTTTAACATTTGCACAGCTTTGAATATTCCTGAGAAAGTTCAGTCTTGTTGTCACTTGACATCTGCATGTCCTCATATTTCAGCAGTGTATCTTGGGGAACCATAACTTCGGTCACTCGATGTACCACTAATCGCACAAAATACATGTAATGTGTTGCTCATCCAGGGAGAATGCATTGGGTCTATTGGATTATCTAAACTGAAAGAAATGGCATGTTTATCATGAAGCAAAATAGCCATGGCCAAAAAAGGTATGTGTATATGAAATCACAGGCATATTCCAATTTATCACTGACACTTAGCTATTTAAAACAATATAAAGCAGAAAGAGCAAAGAAAAACATTACTGACTCAAATCTTCAAAGCTGTATTACAAAGGCAGCATATCAAAAAAGCAGAAAAGATCTGGTTACTCATTAAGAAAAATGAAAGGTTGTAAAATGCAAAATTCAACAGAAATTGAGAGGTAACACAGTCTTTAAATTTTTTTTACCAGATGGTCATAACAAGAGCCTAAACAATGAACTTCTTGATATGAGTTTATAGATCATCTTCTAAGAGTGGTTCTCAAGTTCACTGGGGGGCTTTTCAAACACCCTGATACCCATGCCCTTTCCCAGGAGACTTGGGAAATAATTTTAAGAGAAAATAAGTCAAAATTTTAAATGTATACCATAATTATGTAAACTAATTGATGCAAAACATTTTTCTTGGAAATGAAGAACTTCATAAATATATACATATAATCATATTAGTATATATGTTTTAAAAATTATCCATTTTGTGTGATCAAAATCAAGTGATATCTCATGCATGGATTAGATGGAAGAACAGCATACACATCACATCCAACCTCTTTACTGCACAGTCCCAACTTAGGCTTCAAGCTTTCAATACTAGGTTCTCAGGTTAGCTTTGAAACTTCAGTATTAATCCTGCAAATTGGCTTCTGGTGGCAGAAATGGGTCATATCATTTGTGCTGCTGCAAATCATGTCTTATATAAAATACGTAAAATAGAAAAATTTCCTCTTATAAGAGAAAGAACTTCATATTTTGGCATAGTGTAACAGAAAACACTGAAAAGGGCCAAGGAATAGCCAGACCATATCTTTTTGTCAAGTCATCATTTATGGAGCTAAACAGATAACTCACATTTCAGTACACAGCTATATTTTATCTTCTTTTGTATTATATTTTCCTTTGGGAAATAATATATCTCAAAGTGTCTGACTGAAAAAAAAAAGCTCTCTTTTATATGGAAATATTGGAAATACTGATTTACAAAAATTCACTAAAAAGTCAACATTTGCCCAAACCAAGGTACACCTAAATAGGATACATCATGACAATACAGATTTCATAAATATAAACCAATAGAAAGTAAGACTTTTCTTGGTTACCTATCAATATAGAATATAGAAGAATTTAAACTATAGGAGAATATATAATATCAAGGGTCTAAAATTTGGTCTCTAGAACTAAATATAATAGCCATGGTTTATAGAAATTAAATGAGAAAGACAGGTGGAAAATATGACAGCAGATTCATAAAACCCAAATTTCAGGGTGTTAAAGAGACAAGGGACTTCCCTGGAGGTCCAGAGGATGGGACTCCACGCTCCCAGTGCAGGGGGCCTGGGTTCAGTCTCTGCTCGGGGAGCTGGAGCCCACATGCCGCAGCTAAGACATGGTGCAGGCAAATAAATTAAAAAAAAAAAAGAGAGAGAGACAGAGACAAGAGGCCCCAAATGGAGGCACTTGTGCTAAACCCACATCACCTGAGAATTAATATCAACCTAACTGCAGTTTCAGTCTTTTCCAGGCAGGTAATCTGAACTAGTCGAAAAAGTACATGCATTACTTTCAAGTTTGAAATTTCCTGGTCAGGACTAGTGAGGTACTTCACTGGACAGACCCCTGCTGTGCCCCAGAGGAAGGTGACCTTGCTTGAAACAATCAGGTCTCTTTTAGAATAACTTCCTTGACCTGACTCCTTCTACCTGTAAAAGGCTTCCATTTTCTACAGCTCTTCAGAGTTCCTTTCTATCTGCCAGATGGGATGCTGCCAGATTCATGAATCACTGAATAAAGCCAAAATCTTTAAAACTGACTCGGCTGACTCTGAATAAAAAGCAGAGACATTACTTTGCCGACAAAGGTCCATCTAGTCAAAGCTATGGTTTTTCCAGTAGTCATGTACAGATGTGAGAGTTGGACCATAAAGAAGGCTGAATGCTGAAGAATGAATTCTTTCAAACTGTGGTGTTGGAGAAGACTCTTGAGAGTCCCCTGGACTGCAAGCAGATCAAACCAGTTAATCATAAAGGAAATCACTCCTGAATATTCATTGGAAAGACTGATTCTGAAGCTGAAGTTCCAATACTTTGGCCACTTGATGTGAAGAGCTGAGTAATGGGAAAATACTGATGCTGGGAAAGAGTGAAGGCAGGAGGAGAAAGGGACAACAGAGGATGAGATGATTGGATGTAATCACCAAATCAATGGATGTGAGTTTGAGCAAACTCCGGAAGGTGTTGAAGGACAGGGAAGCCTGGTGTGTTGCAGTCCATGGGGTTGCAAAGAGTCAGACATGACTGAGTAACTGAACAACAACATCAGTTCAATTTTGTTTTTTAGCAAAGAAAAAAGAACTGTATAGAATGACTGCTCTAAATATCTTGATCATCATAATAGCAGTAAATTGAATAATTTGCTTTCAATTTGAATAATTTAGAGTTCAAAGATAGGTCATACAGTTGCATGCAAATTCTATAACTGTAATATACCAGTGAAGTTGCTCAGTCATGTCTGGCTCTTTGCAATCCCATGGACTGTAGCCTACCAGGCTCCTCTATGCATGGAATTTTCCAGGCAAGAGTATTGGAGTGCATTGCCATTTCCTTCTCCAGGGGATCTTTCTGACCCTGGGATTGAACCCAGGTCTCCCACACTGCAGGCAGATGCTTTACCATCTGAGCCACCAGGGAAGCCCCTATAACTGTAATATATATTGGCTTAAAATGCTATAATTGTTTTATATTTTTGTAAAGGAGGAGTTTTGCTGTTTTTTCCTATGGACAATGGAGAACAGAACCCCGTAAACTGGACAGTTTCTAGGAACAAATTATGTAGTCTATTTGATTAAAGTATTCCCCAGATGGCTCAGATGGTAAAGAATTCACCTACAATGCAGGAGACCTGAGTTTGATCCCTGGCTTTAGAAAATCCCCTGGAGAAGGAAATGGCAACCCACTCCAGTATTCTTGCCTGGAGAATTCCACAGACAAAAGAGCCTGAGCTACAGTCCATGGGGTCACAAAGAGTTGGACATGACTGAGTGACTAACACTTCAACATACCCCAGAACAGTGAGGGTGAAGAGAGGCATATCCCCACTGTACTCCGGGGCTGAACCTGAGATACAGACAATAAAGGAAGTGGAATGATTCCCTGCCTGCCTAGTCCTGATCACCAGACTGCTTTGGGAAACTGAGCAGCAAAGGTATGCCTTGGGACGGTTTACACTCACTCCTAAGTGGGCTAACAGAAGTCAAGATGACAAAAAGAGGAAACAGATCACTGAGTCCAGACTTCTCAGGCCGGCGAGATTCCCTGCCATGAGAATAGGAGAGCAGGAGACTGGGATGACTCATCTCATTGAAAGATGGGATAATGAAAGTCTGGCTGCCTGGCTTGTCCATACTGATAAGATGACCATGGTTAGGAAATTGGACTCCTGGTCATGCAGTGCAACTTTGGACTAATTATAACAATTTTTCCAAAGTCCTTTCTGAGAGAAAGCATACAAGATACCATAAGAGAGAATGCTAGCTCTTCTAGCTAGAGGAGAGACAGTCAACTAGCTCCTATAGCAGAGATAGTCAACTAGCTCCTGTTTTCTTTGAAATCTCTCTTCTGCCCCTCCCCACCATTACACTGCAGTCCTTTGGCACTAACCATGGTCAGTCTGTTTGTAAGGACATCCTCCATGTGATGGTCTCACCCAGGGGAGTGTCTTCAGGCAAGCAGTGAAATGCTCATACCAGGACAGAGGAGGTTCTCCTTTCTGGAACCAGCAATAAGAATGTGTTCTCTAAAGGGCTGTAGTTATCCTTGTTTCTTTTAAGGGGTCTTAATTTCATAAAAAATTGAGAGTCTGAAGATTTTCTGAAGTAAATATTGATCTTATTGGCTGTTTTCCTTCTTAAGGAAAGCAAAGAGACATTATGTAAGCTCGATAGGGCTCAGGCACTGAGGACCAGACCATCAGGCCATGACTTTTACATCTGTGGTGAAGATGTTAAAATAGCCGAGTGACAATCCATGTATAGAGTAGTTGTAAACACAGATTTCAGGAGCCTAATATAGGAATGACATTTACCAGGATAATTCAGGAGTACTCTGGTTTTAAGGTAAGTAGATCTATAAAAGTCTTAACTACTTAATTATGACATAATTTGGCTGTCAGTGGTGAGCAGATCTTTGCTTCTATATGTTTCAGATTGTGTTTTACTAAGTTAGCTATAATTGACATTAACAGTCAAATATTAAAATGCTAGGTATTATAAAAAGAAAGTTTTGCAGGCTTTATGGGTATTAAGACAATTCCTGAATTTTGGAACTCACTCAGGATCTCACCTAAACGATAGTACAATTGTCCCTCGGTATCCTCAGAGGATTAGTTCCAGGACCACTGTCCCCCTTCTCCCATGGCTATTAAACTGAGGATGCTCAAGTGCCTTATATAAAATCACACAGTATTTGCATATAACTCATGCATATCCTTCCCTGTACTTTAAAATCATCTCCAGATTATTTATAATAGTTAATACAATGTAAATGCTATGTAAATAGCTGCCTGCTGCTGCTAAGTCACTTCAGTTGTGTCCGACTCTGTGTGACCCCATAGACGGAAGCCCACCAGGCTCCCCTGTCCCTGGGATTCTCCAGGCAAGAACACTGGAGTGGGTTGCCATTTCCTTCTCCAATGCATGAAAGTGGAAAGTGAAAGTGAAGTCGCTCAGTTGTGTCCGACTCTTAGTGACTCCATGGACTGCAGCCTACCAGGCTCCTCTGTCCATGGGATTTTCTAGGCAAGAGTGCTGGAGTGGGGTGCTATTGCCTTCTCTGAAATAGCTGTCTACATACAGGAAATTCAAGTTTTGCTTTCTTGGAACTTTCTGGAAATTTTTCTTCAAATATTTTTGATCTGTAGTTGGTTGAATCCAAGGATGTGGAAGCTGTGAATATGGAAGGCCAACTATATCCAGTTTCCTACATCTAAGACAGGGGTATTCATTTAGGGGTCTGGCTATTGAGCCAATCATTGCACTTCTCTAGGATCCTTCTTGAGAGACCTTAGCCATGCTCACAGTAGCTTAATTCACACTTGCACAACTATTCACTTCTAATGGCACTGTGGCACAAAGAACAAAATAGTTTAACATCTGACACAACTGCTAAAGCAATTGTCAGTGATTGCTTCAAATCTGATTTGCATTATATCATTTATATGGGTAAAGAATATAAGAACAAATTTTAAAATAAGAGACTAAGTAATTTCAAGGTAATACTATTTCAAACTAATAGGTTTGCTAAGTAACACTTTAGGGACCCAGATCATGTTTTCGTTTTCAATCACCCTAATACTTGCCTGTTCATGAATAATGTCAGACAATTCTTTCACCATGTCTCTGAAATTTGACTTGAGCCCTTCATAGTATTCAGTCTCATCCTCTTTAATCAGCTGCTCATTTAGTTCCAGTGCAATGCTGCATGCTTGGATGAACTTCCTGTAGATGAAGATCAAAGATAAAGTTTTTGTTACTTATTACTCAAAAGCCTCTCTGACAATTGAATATTTACTTTAACCATGGCTTTCCTAAAAGGAAGATTAGAACCCCATATTTTCTCACTGTGTTTTTGCTAATGCCATCTCCTAAGTCTGAAATATCTTTCCTTTTCTATCTTTGTCTTCTGGTTTCTTATCTCCTTCCAAACCTGGCTTGAAATATATACCCTCTGGGAAGCCTGCCTGCTCAGTCACTTGATATGATGTCAGCTATGCTTGCACTTACATTAATTAACATCTATAGATAATGTCAGTTATTGAAAAATAATTTATTTGGGGCTATGTACCCAGTACAGTGCTGGGTGCTTATAGGCATGAAGTATCTGCCCTGGGCTGGTAAGATGGCGACAGAGAGGTTATGACTTATCATAAAAACCTTTTTTATAGTTATTTCATATGTTTATGTTTCATGTCCATAATTAGAATGCAAATCTTAGGGGACAAAGTAGCTCACTGACCATTTGTGCTGTATCCCTGTCATAGCAAAGAGCAGAATCTTTTTGTACATGCCAGGCATTAATAAACATTGAATGAATGAGTACTAAGTAAGTAAGTAAGTGTTAGTCTCTCAGTCATGCCTGACTCTTTGCGACCCTGTGGACTACAGCCCACCAGGCTCCTCTGTCCATGAGATTTTGCAGGCAAGGATACTGGAGTGGGTTGCCATTTCCTTCTCCAGGGGATCTTCCCAACCCAGGGATCGAACCCGGGTCTCCTGCACTGCAGGCAGATTCTTTTTTTTTTTTTTTTTTTTAAACTTTACATAATTGTATTAGTTTTGCCAAATATCAAAATGAATCCGCCACAGGTATACATGTGTTCCCCAGCCTGAACCCAGGCAGATTCTTTACCCACTGAGCTACAAGGGAATGAGTAGTGGTTACTCTGTAACCTGAAACAGCTGATAATACAGAGATAGCAAAAGTAAATGAAATAAGTCAGGAGCAAATGAATGGAAATTATCTTTCTACTCAGTCTGTTAAATTATCTGTCTCTCTTATTCTGAATCTAAGTGCTTTTATATAAGAAACAGATTTTTTCTACTGCGCAACCATTCAGACATGCATTGGCTTAGAGGGATGCTCAGTCCAGAAAAGATTATCGTATGCCCTAGAATAGCAGAATCCAAGTGGAACTAAGGATACAGGATAGAAGCAAACCTATCCAACCCTTCCTAGCCTAAATGGTCTGGAAAAGCTGTGACATGAGCTCAGTCAGGCAGAGGAGGAAATCACATAATGAATGTGGGCTTGTGTTTGTGTCACAATATCCACAGCAATGAAGTCGTTGTCGTATTTAACGCCTTGGGTCACTAGGACACTGTTACAGTTCTGCAGCAAGAAAGAGATCACACATTTCCTGACTACCTAAAATACCATTAGAAGGTAACTTAAACGTTATAAAAGGGAACAGACAATTTTTTTAGAAGGACATTATTTGGTGAATATTTTGATTTCACTTAAGAAGACAATGGAGTAAAAAAAACTAGAGGTCTGATCTGAAAACTACAAAGCACTTACCTAAACATGTCTTTCAACTCATTTACTTTTTTGGCTGGATACTTGCTAGCTTGACTGTCATTTAAGAAAGCCCTTGCGTATGCTAATGGACCTGCATTTACCTAAATTACAAAAGGAGAAAAATGAGAGTTGTTAGGATGTAATCAAAAAGTAATTTTTTCATTTCTCTTTTTAAAAAGAATACAATATACAAAAATCCATACCTGAGAAACATATTTACTATTCTTACTATAAATTTATTTGAAAGGGATTAAAGCAAATCATCTGCCAAAATTATACTCTAACAAGTTACTTAACAATTTCTGCTATCTAAATATAGGGCTTGGCTATAGTCAGAGGGATTTATGTTAAAGCTCTCTGACATAACAAAAAATTTACAGAAACTGAACATAATGTCTTTATTTTTTTTTCAAATATGACTTTATTTTTTAACTTTACAACATTGTATTGGTTTTGCCATATATCAAAATGAATCTGCCACAGGTATACATGTGTTCCCCATCCTGAACCCTCCTCCCTCCCTCCTCCCTCCCTGTACCATCCCTCTGGGTCGTCCCAGTGCACCAGCCCCAAGCATTCAGTATCGTGCATCAAACCTGGACTGGCGACTTGTTTAATATGATATTATACATGTTATAATGCCATTCTCCCAAATCATCCCACGCTCTCCCTCTCCCACAGAGTCCAAAAACTGTTCTATATATCAGTGTCTCTTTTGCTGTCTCGTATACAGGGTTATTGCTACCATCTTTCTAAATTCCATATATATGTGTTAGTATACTGTATTGGTGTTTTTCTTTCTGGCTTACTTCACTCTGTATAATAGGCTCCAGTTTCATCCACCTCATTAGAACTGATTGAAATGTATTCTTTTTAATGGCTGAGTAATACTCCATTGTGTATATGTACCATTGCTTTCTTATCCATTCATCTGCTGATGGACGTCTAGGTTGCTTCCATGTCCTGGCTATTATAAACAGTGCTGCGATGAACATTGGGGTACATGTGTCTCTTTCCCTTCTGGTTTCCTCAGTGTGTATGCCCAGCAGTGGGATTGCTGGATCATAAGACAGTTCTATTTCCAATTTTTTAAGGAATCTCCACACTGTTCTCCATAGTGGCTGTACTAGTTTGCATTCCCACCAACAGTGTAAGAGGGTTCCCTTTTCTCCACACCCTCTCCAGCATTTATTGCTTGTAGACTTTTGGATCGCAGCCATTCTGACTGGCATGAAATGGTACCTCATAGTGGTTTTGATTTGCATTTCTCTGATAATGAGTGATGTTGAGCATCTTTTCATGTGTTTGTTAGCCATCTGTATGTCTTCTTTGGAGAAATGTCTATTTAGTTCTTTGGCTCATTTTTTGATTGGGTCATTTATGTTTCTGGAATTGAGCTGTAGGAGTTGCTTGTATATTTTTGAGATTAGTTGTTTGTCAGTTGCTTCATTTGCTATTATTTTCTCCCATTCTGAAGGCTGTCTTTTCACCTTGCTTATAGTTTCCTTTGTTGTGCAGAAGCTTTTAAGTTTAATTAGGTCCCATTTGTTTATTTTTGTTTTTATTTCCAATATTCTGGGAGGTGAGTCATAGAGGATCCTGTTGTGATATATTAATAACAAATGTAGAGGTTTTTGCACCCAGTAAGAGTATAAGACAATTACAATTAGTGCTTGTTCTGTGCCCTTATGAAAGCAAGAGGAACAACAAGAAACATTTAATACATGGTTAGCAACCAACATACCCGTACTGACACACAGCCCTGCAATTTAAGTTGGAGCTGAATCATGTCCACGTCAGAAGAGGAGCAAAGCTTTTGCAGCTCTGCAGTTTTATCTTTTATTTCATCAGTGGCAACATCAATTGTCTTTAAATGAATCTGCTGTTCATAGTTTATAGTGATCCTCTTCTTCACATATGGAAATGTGTTTGAAGCTATTAAAGATTAAGATTGACAGATGAGTTTTTAAGATAGCAAATCAAATAGTCAAATTAAAAAAAAATCTATTGTGCTTAATTCTCTCTATATTTTCTCTGGAAAATCCCTTAGAGACCAAATAGGTGCCTTATTACTTCAGGACTGAAGGAGAAATTCTCTGTGAGATGATTCAGACTAATCATGAATTACATATGGGAAAGGAATGGTTTATAACATAGCCATGTTTGTGTAAATGAGTGAACAGCAGGACAATAAATAATTAAAATTTCAATTACATTTTCCTGCTGACCAGCTGCTGCTTGTATGTTTCAACAAAGATCATTTCAAACAAAGAAGTTATGCTAAGTCCTACTTACTAGTCAAGATTGTACGGCGTTTGCACTGTTCCTCTATACAGCCTTGCTTTTTGCCTGACAATGTATAAGGAGCCTCAAATACAAACATGTTGATATTATGGTTTCTTTCAAATTCAGTTTTTCTTTCTGTGAGTTCTTTATCATCAAAGTAGGGCTTCATGTAAGTGACTTGGATATGAGAATATTTGGGATCAAGCTCTTTGACATTTACCTGGAAAGTAAGAAAGTTTTGTGTTTTATTAAACAGGAGGGAAAATGGGGTACAGGTAAACTACTAATACCTCTGAGATCAACTGTGGAACAGTCATTGAATACACTGTGAGATAAATACACACTTGGAAGAGGTCTTTGCTCTTTCTTCAAGGATTGTCTCCTTCTGATTATTAAGAAATTATAGAAGCCTATTTGGAGATTATAGAAATGCAGACAGAAAAAACTGCAATGCTACCACTCAGCAATGACCATCATTTACATTCTCATATATTTCCTTGTAATCTTTTTTCTATGCATATATATTTATTTACAAACCAGAGATCATGCTAAGCATTGCTTTATCACTTGCCTTTTTTAAATTTTTATTTACTTTTATTTGCTTTTATGTAACATTCAATTTCTTTTTTTATTTTTATTTTTTTAAATATAAATTTATTTATTTAAATTGGAGGCTAAGTACTTTACAATACTGTACTAGTTTTGCCATACATTGACTTGACTCCAGCACGGTTGTACATGTGTTCCCCATATATTAAAATGGCTAACTGTACATTTGAATTCCACCTCAAAAAATACCTATTAGAGAGAAGATTCTCAGAAGATGGCAGAGCACCAGACATCTATCTTCTTATAGAGACAATAGTTACACCATCATTACCTATCTGATGGAACAATTTTGGAACTCTGGAGGCTATTGAAGACTTGAAACTTCCAGGGGAAGACTTGGACAGAAAATTACCTTAAATTTGATTTTGTTCAATTTTAACTCTGGGCACAATGGCAGCAACCCATACCTCATCCCTCAAGTACTACGGCAGATAGCTGTGTGCATATTCCTAGAACAGCTTGTAGGAGCCAGGATGAACAAAGACCCTGTCTTCCAAATATTGTGAATCTGTGCTATGACTGCTGATTGCTGCTTCTGATCATGGGCGACAGTCAAAGAGGCTGTGGCCATTTTCATACCACCTCTTCCCTTTGTTGCAATGCCCTCCTCCTCTGCCTAAAGTGACTTTCAGGGGATTTAACAGACCAGGACCTTTCCTCTCCTCTCCTCTTCATTTTCCTCTCCATCCCCTCTTAGGAGCCGGACATCCAATACTAGACTGTTCAAAGGTAACTGCATAAATGAGGGTGACTAGAAAGTCACTGTGCATGCTCAAGGGAAGGCACAGGCTCAGAAAAGACTTGAGAAGATCCCAAATTTATACCTCAGGTGGATTCTTGGAACAGACACAGCTTCCAACAATTGAAAACAAAAACAAAACCCAAGAAACTCTGGGACAGGGAAGAATCTGATTTCCAGAGAGATCACAATATTCAAATCAAATGTCCAGTTTTCAACAACAACAACAACAACAACAACAACAAATTGCA
Organism: Bubalus kerabau; assembly: GCF_029407905.1. Classification (NCBI taxonomy): domain Eukaryota; kingdom Metazoa; phylum Chordata; class Mammalia; order Artiodactyla; family Bovidae; genus Bubalus; species Bubalus kerabau. Next base: position 4,692,276 of record NC_073647.1, on the reverse strand, counting down.
AGGCTTACAAAGAAATAGGAAAATATTTTCTTTTTCTTTCAAAAAAAAAAAACAATAGAAACTATCACTGAAAAATAAAAGTGATAGCAGATCTCTAAGAAAAAGACATTAAAACAACAGTATTCATGATCAAAGAACTGAAGGAAGTTCTGGAAAAAGTCAAGAAAACTATGTATCAACAAATGTCAATATCAATAAATAGCTAGAAAAATCTAAAAGGAAACCAAATACTTTTTTTTTAAGAGGTGAAAAATACAATAACTGAAATGAAAAGTCACCAGAGGGATTCAAAGGTAAATTGCAGCAGGTGTAAGAAATAGCCTACTTGAAGATAAGATCAATGATCGATCAGAGGAACACAAAGGAAAAAAAAATGAAGAGGGACAGAGGCTACGGAACTTGCGGAACATTTTCCAGCACATGAACTTACACACTATGGGAGTCCTTGAAGCAGAAAAGTGAGAGAAAGGGGCAGGGAGACTATCTGAAGAAATAATGGGTGAACACTCAAATCTGATGAAAGACACAAAGCTCAACAAACTCCAAGCAGGGTAACTCTAAGAGACCCACGGTGAGACACATTAAAATCAAATGTCAAAAGCCAAAGCCAAAGAGAGAATTTTGAAACAATCAAGAGACAAATGGCATGTCACATACAAGGGATCCTGAATAAGATGGTCAGATTTCCCATCAGAAACTTAGGGGGCCAGAAGGCAGTGGGCTGCTATATTCAAAGTGCTAAAAAAAAAATCTATTAATCAAGAATCCTATATCTGACAAAGCTAGTAGAGGTGATGGAATTCCAGGTGAGCTATTTCAAATCCTGAAAGATGATGCTGTGAAAGTGCTGCACTCAATATGCCAGCAAATTTGGAAAACTCAGCAGTGGCCACAGGACTGGAAAAGGTCAGTTTTCATTCCAATCTCAAAGAAAGGCAATGCCGAAGAATGCTCAAACTACCGCACAGTTGTACTCATCTCACATGCTCAAAGTTGTACTCATCTCACATGCTCAAAGTAATGCTCAAAATTCTCCAAGCCAGGCTTCAGCAATACAGGAACCATGAACTTCCAGATGCTCAAGCTGGTTTTAGAGAAGGCAGAGGAACCAGACATCAAATTGGCAACATCTGCTGGATCATGGAAAAAGCAAGAGAGTTCCAGAAAAACATCTCTTTCTGCTTTATTGACTATGCCAAAGCCTTTGACTGTGTGGACCACAATAAACTGTGGAAAATTCTGAAAGAGATGGGAATACCAGACCACCTGACCTACCTCCTGAGAAATCTGTATGCAGGTGAGGAAGCAACAGTTAGAACTGGACATGGAACAACAGACTGGTTCCAAATAGGAAAAGGAGTATGTCAAGGCTGTATATTGTCACCCTACTTATTTAACTTATATGCAGAGTACATCATGAGAAACGCTGGGCTGGAAGAAGCACAAGCTGGAATCAAGATTGGTGGGAGAAATATCAATAATCTCAGGTATGCAGATAATACCACCCTTATGGCAGAAAGTGAAGAAGAGGTAAAGAGCCTCTTGATGAAAGTGAAAGAGGAGAGTGAAAAAGTTGGCTTAAAATTCAACATTCAGAAAACTAAGATCATGGCATCTGGTCCCATTACTTCATGGGAAATAGATGGGGAAACAGTGGAAACAGTGTCAGACTTTATTTTTCTGGGCTCCAAAATCACTGCAGATGGTGATTGCAGCCATGGAATTAAAAGACCCTTACTCCTTAGAAGGAAAGTTATGACAACCTAGACAACATATTAAAAAGCAGACATTGCTTTGCCAACAAAGGTCCATCTAGTCAAGGCTATGGTTTTTCCTGTGGTCATGTATGGATGTGACAGTTGGACTATCAAGAAAGCTGAGGGCTGAAGAATTGATGCTTTTGAACTGTGGTGTTGGAGAAGACTCTTGAGAGTCCCTTGGACTGCAAGGGGATCCAACCAGTCCATCCTGAAGGAGATCAGTCCTGGGTGTTCATTGGAAGGACTGACGTTGAAGCTGAAACTCCAGTACTTTGGCCACCTGATGCAAAGAGCTGACTCATTGGAAAAGACCCTGATGCTGGGAAAGACTGAGGGCAGGAGGAGAAGGGGACGACAGAGGATGAGATGGTTGGATGGCATAACTAACTCGATGGACATGGGTTTGGGTGAACTCCGGGACTTGGTGATGGACAGGGAGGCCTGGCGTGCTGCAGTTCATGGTGTCACAAAAGAGTCGGACATGACTGAGAGACTGAACTGAACTGAACTGATATCTGGCAAAACTGTCCTTAAAAGTGAGGAAAAATTAAGACATTCCCAGATAAAGAAAGCTGAAGGAGTTTGTCACCACTAGACCTGCCCCATATGAAATGCCACAGGGAGTCCTGCTGGTCACAGTGAAAGAACATCAGACAGTAATTCAAACCTGTATAAAGGTCTCAGTAAAGATAAATACATGGGTAATTATAAAATCTAGTATGAACATAACAATAGTAACACAATTCATTTTTATTTCTCCATGATGTAAAAGATTAATACATTATGAAATTGCTAGCATAGGGGACTTTCCTGGTGGTCCAGTGGTTAAGAATCCTTCATCGAGTACAGGGGAAAATACACTGCATTAACAGAAGTAAGGGGAAAAAAAACACACGATCATCTCAATCAATACAGAAAACACATTTGACAAAATGCAACACCCTTTCATAATGAAAACACTCAACAAATTAGGAATAGAAAGATATGACCACAATCCTATCAAGGGCCACTGTGAAAAACCCACAGCAAACACCATATTCAATGCTATGACAAGAGATAGAAACTTTCTTAGTAGCTTTTAAAACTTTTCCAAAAAGCCTATGTTAAAAACTTCTTAATTTTCTTTCCCATTAAATATCCAGATTTCTCCAGAGTAACCTCAGGAAATAGTTGAAGCTAATTATCTAAATAAGACAAAACACAGAAGAGAAATAAAAAAGAGGTCAAGACTGATTATAACGTTATAAAAATGAACTAAGTATATGGTAAAACATTCAAACAGTACACTTGAAAAGTAAAAAATGGTTTTTTTCTCCATAAGACTCTAGACTCTCTCCTTTGAGATACCGTAGTTAACACTTTTGTATCATTCCATCTATGGTCGATTCATATTGATGTATGGCAAAAATGATCACAATATTGTAAAGTAATTATCCTCCAATTAAAATAAATAAATTTTAAAAAGCAACTTGTATAATTCCAGAAGTTTCCTAAGCATACACAAGTGAGTGTATGTAAAAAATATCAGTTTTCACAAATGTAATCATCCTGCCCATAATGTCTGTACATCACCTTTCTCTCTCAAGAATATATTTTGTCAAGAATATATTCATGCCAATGTATGGCAAAACCACTGCAATATTGTAAAGAAATTAGCCTCCAATTAAAATAAATAAATTTATATAAAATAATATATTTTTATTTATTTACATCCAAACTTATAAATATTTTAAGTAGTTTAGTTAGATCCTTTGCAGTACCACGTCCTTAACCGTATGGACATTAGATTGCTTCGAGGTTTGTGCTATATAAACTTAAGAGCAATGAACATCTTAAACATATACCTTTATGTGTGTACATCTACAAGATAAAATCTTAAACGTGACATTATTGGGTCCAGGAAACATACATTTAAAATACTGGAAAATATTGCCCACTGTTCTTTAAACTGTTTGTGCCCTTAGGTAGATTTTATTCTTTGGCAAGTCAAAGAGTGTTTAAAATTTTTAATTCCACACATTAAGAAACAAGAAGGATTTTAAAAGTAGCAACTGCTTCTTTTATCTGTTGCCTATGAAGAGTGACTAAAATATTGTGTTTACAAAGAGGGTCAGGAGTCCTGATGCCTGATGGTGCTTTGTGATTAGTGCCTGTTGGCCAGGTTTTCAGAGGCAGCATAAAGTAGAAAACTGCATGTTTTTCTGCAAGCCTGGCTTTCTAATAACTTTCCATTTATAGTATCAGTAGTGTGGCAAGAAGCCTAAAACTTGCTGGCTACAAAAGAGAAATTTTCTGTGGTCTTAAGAAGACTGAAACTGATAAGACGCAGAGAGGTTTTGCCAAATATTAATGAATTTTGGACCTGCAAGCATACCTATTTTTAAACGTCTAAGGCATATGTTCAAGATAAAATCATCTCCATAAGGTATAAATAAATTTACAAAGTGAAGAGATCATTTTCACGGTAGAAAATGAAGTGTCTTTACCATCGCCAAGGGCCTTTCACTCTGGCAATGCTGCCTGTTAGCTATCAAGTGTTTTGCAGAGCACCATGCACATCACAGTCACTCGGTACGTATTTCTGGGGCCTGCAGATCTTGCACTGTGTTAAAGGGCTTTCCTCCCTTAAAAATCAGCTCTCATCCTGAACATGCCCATGGTGACTAAGGACAATCAGTCATTCCCATTGTGCTCTTCTGCAATTCTGTCTATAAGGAACTATGCATTTCTAAGAAACAGCCTCTCTTGCTGGAACCTTTCTCATCCTTGCCTTGGCAGGGTCTAGGGATGTATCATCTTTAGATCAAGGCATCTCTCCTAATCCTACATCACTGCAAATATAACTACTGAACTAAGGCTATCTTAAGAGTGAAATGTGTGTCATAAGATGATTTTTTTTAAAATCTCCCTTATTTATTTATTTTTATTTTTGGCCACACTTGATCTTCTTTGCTGCGGCTTGTGGACTCTCTCAGGTTGCAATGAGCAGTGAGCACTCTCTAGTTGTGGTGTGTGGGGTTCAGAGCGCCAGTGCAGTAGCTGGGGTGCACAGGTTTAGTTTCCCTGCAGCATGTGGAATCCTCCTGGACCAGGGATCGCACCTGTGTCTCCTGCATTGGCAGGCAGACTTTTACCCACTGGACCACTAGGGATGTCCCACCTCAGATGATTTTATTCATACAGTATGAAATTGACAATCATGAGGCACAACAACTTTAACAACAATGGCTAACTTCTATTGAGCATGCTAGTTTCTATGTTATTATCAAATGTCTTCTTATATATCAGGAACTCTAATCACTTTACATACATTGAATAATTTAATCCCTACAACTATCAAGGATGTATATTGTCACCCTGCTTATTTGACTTATATGCAGAGTACATCATGCAAAATGTCAGACTGGATGAAGCACAAGCTGGAATGAAGATTGCCAGGAGAAATATCAATAACCTCAGATATGCAGATGACACCACCCTATGACAGACAGTGAAGAGGAACTAAAGAACTCTTGAAGAAAGTGAAAGAGAGTGAAAAAGTTGGCTTAAAACTCAATATTCACAAAATGAAGAGCACGGCATCCCGTCCCACTACTTCATGGCAAATTGAAGGGAAAACAATGGAAACAGTGACAGGCTTTATTTTCTTGGGCTCCAAAATCACTGCAGATGGTGACTGCAGCCATGAAATTAAAAGATGCTTGCTCACTGGAAGAAAAGCTATGACCAACCTAGACAGCATAGGAAAAAGCAGAGACAGTACTTTGCTGACAAAGGTCCATCTAGTCAAAGTTATGGTTTTTCCAGTAGTCATGTATGGATGTGAGAGTTGGACTATCAAGAAAGCTGATGCTTTTGAACTGTGCTGCTGGACAAGATTCTTGAGAGTCCCTTGGACTGCAAGGAGATCCAACCAGTCCATCCTAAAGGAAATCAACCCTGAATATTCATTGGAAGGACTGATGCTGAAGCTGAAACTCCAATACTTTGGCCACCTGATGAGAAGAACTGACTCATTGGAAAAGGCCCTGAGGCTGGGAAAGATTGAAGGCAGGAGGAGAAGGGGATGACAAAGGATGAGATGGTTGAATGGCATCATCGACTCAATGGACATGAGTTTCAGCAAGCTTCGGGAATTGGTGAGGAACAGGGAAGCCTGGCATGGTGCAGTCCATGGGGTCGCAAAGAGTAGGACACGACTGAACTGAACTGAATTCATGCAACAACTCTATGAGGAAGGCACTATTATTAAGTTCATTTTACTAACAAGAAAAATGAGGCCCAGAGAGGTTAATATTCCCCATGGTCACACAGCTAGTAAGTGGCAGAGAATGGAGATCTGAATCCTTCTCTCCAATTCCAAAGCCCCTATCCTTTCTTTCAGGATCTGGAAAGACTCTATTTCCCATGCCTCTCCTCCACCAGTTAAAAAAGGAAAAAATCAGAAGCAATGTGCCACAGCTGGAACTAATAAATAATGATTTCAAAATGCAGGGCATGTTACCTTGTCTGAATCCTGAATTATTTTGACATTCTCTGTACCAAATTTTTCACCATAAAGTTTAACAAGTCTCAGGGAAATCTCTGAGAGGCCGGTGAGCTTTGGCTCTTTATAGATGTACTCCTTTCCATCCTCTTCTTCAAAAAAAGACTATTATAAAGTTAAACATACAATACTTTATAAGCATTATGAGCAAATGCAGCATTTAGAGAACATCTACTAAGTAATCAGAAATAATGTAGTTGAAATAGATTTTAAATAATAGTTCTAAAAGCCACATGTATATATTGTAGCTGAAATAAATGAGAACTTTCAAACTCACAGTCATATGAGCATATCATTGGCCTGAAGGTTTTTACACTCAATTTTTCATCACTTGCATACTTACCTGATTTTTCTTTGAAAACTTTCAGTACTGCATATTAAATAAACATTTAAGAAGCCTGACTGAAAATGAAACTGAAGGAAACGGTCAAATCTTATATGCTGTCCTCTGATCTAGTGGATTTAGATCTGGAGACCAAAGTGAACATTACACGGAGAAAAGTGTCACACCTGCTGTTGTGACAGGTGCTTTACCGAGACAGAATCCTAGAGCCAGTAACTGCTGCTACGGGAATCTAATAACTCAAAGGTGAATGTTTAAAAAGGAAAACAACTTGATGAACTAAAGAATACTTACTTGGCCATAAAAGGCAACTCTAAAGAAAGTGCCTAAAAGTCTTTTGTGTGCATAACCTCCAAAATTTTTGTGTAAGCTCCATGAAGAGTTCTGTAAACTTGAGTAAGTTTCTGAAAATATGAGAATAAACAAATTAGCTTTATCTTTTGGTTAGTTATGAAATGTCTACAATAAATGCATTAGGGGAAAAAAGCAATACTATTTCCTTTTCAAAATGGTTTTGGTGGGGTCATTTGCACTCCCTTCTCCCATGGTCACAGAAAAAACGCTTTAACAACTTTAGGTGAGAGGGTAGAGCTTAAAATGGTCAAATAACACTGCAATTCTAGATATCATGCTTCATGTCATTCATATCTCAATGGTAGTATATACATTAAAACTACTGTGTTATTGACTACTTTTTCCCTTATATCTGAATTATTGTAACTGAAAAAGAAGCAAAATGCTTTGCTTGAGCCCTAAGGTGGAAAGATGGGAATAAACGATCATGCAAACACTTTAGGAGAGGAAAGTAAAATGCAGGCACAAAAATAACAGTAAAAGCCTGAGTGGGGAATGCTTTTATAACAAGTTCACAGACACTTCCAAAAAATATATTCTACACACTCAGAAAAAGGGAATGTACTATGCAAAGAACATTATCTAGAATGTGAAAAGACACCATACAGAACAGGAGAAAATATTTGCAAATCACATATCTGATGTTTTCTTATCCAAAAAATATAAGGAACTCTCATAGTTCAACAACAAACTGACAAACAACCCAATTTAAAAGTGAGCAAAGGACTTGAATAGACATCTCTCCAGAGACTATATAAAAATGGCCAACAAAGACATGAAAAGCTGTTCAAAATTGTTAGTCATTGAGGAATTAGAAAGCGAAACCACAGTGTGACACCATTTCACATTCACTAGGATGGCACATTCACTAGGTTTTAAAAAGAACCCCAAAACACAAGTGCCAACCAGATGTGCTGGTGGGAAGGTAAAAGGGACAACAATTTGGTGGTTCCTCAAAAGTTAATAGAATTACTCTGCGACTCAGCAATTCCCCTCTTAAGTATCTATCCAAGGTAAACAAAAACATGCCCACACAGAAACTTACTCATAACTGTTTACAACAGCACTCTTTATAATAGCCAAAATGTGGAAACAACCCAAACATAGAAAAAATTTTGGTGTAGCCATACCATGGAATATCATTCAGCCATGAAAAGGGAATGAAGTTCTGATATAGGTTACAACTTGAATGAACCTCTAAATATTATGCTAAGTAAAAGAAGCCAGACACAAAAGGTCACATCTTGTATTCATCTTTTTTATGACACATCCAGAACAGGCAAATCCATAGACGGAAAGCAGATTAGTGGTCACCAGTAGGGGGCGGGAGGGGGTGAAGAGTGGTTCCTTGAAGGAGATGGAGGTTTTCCTGGGATGAGAAAAACGTTTTGAACATAGAGAGAGGTGGTAGGAGCAAAATACTAAGAATGCGCTAAATGCCACTGAACTGCAGACTAGAAAACGGTTCATTGTGTGCTGGTGAATTTCATTTCAATACTAAAAGGGGACCCGGAAGCAGATGTTCTTTCTTTCACATTCTTTCCATACTATTTTCTGCAGTTGAAGTCAATTGAGGGAAGTTTTCCTTCCTTAATGGCTGCTGTGGCTGACACTTTTCAGCCCATCCCATAAAGAACACTGAAAAGTTACTTCATCCCATGCAGGATGCTTCAGAATCTATTCAGAACCTTGACTCTTTACAAGGAAATAGGAGTAGTTCCCCAATAGAACCTATTGTTTCCTTTAATGTGTAGGGAAGATACATTTTTATTTTTTCCCTATTAGTCAATTGAGTAGCAATATGTTCTCTGGGTTTCTAATAACCTGGTCTACAACTTAAGAGTAAGAGAGTAGGTACTTTGGCACTTTTACGAAGGCTCTTAGGATGCAATGCTTTGACAGAAAGAGCAATGCCAATTCTTGTCTCGTCTCATAGGCTAACCTTTGTCATCCATATAACATAGATTTAATTACTTAACTCTCACGTTTTAATATAATCACTTGAGCTGCACTAGGATTTTTTAGGCATGTCCCCATATACAGCAAAAGCAGGGCAAAGAGTAGGAAGACCCAGAACCCAGGAAGAAAGAGTGAGTTTGATAAGAGCCAATTTGGAGAAGAGATTAGAACACTACACAGATGACATTAAATGTATTTTTTTACTCTGGGACACTTCAACAATGAAAGGCTACTTGTTCTATATATTTAAGGATAGACTACTTTGCTTTTAAAATGGCTTGAGTCCTAAGCACCCCTTTCCAGCATAGCAGGGATAGAAAATTATGCTATGGACTCAGATTCTTGAATATAAAAAGTCCTCTTAAGTGCTGGTGGCAATAGCTATACTATGATTTTTTTTTACTAATTCTCCCTGATAAAAGATTTATGTGGCAGACAAAACTGGAAAAGCTCCTCATAAAAGGGTAATTCCTAGTAACTTATTATCCCCCCACTATCATCTGTTAGCAACTTTAGCCTCACCATCAAATTGAAAAGAGGTGATTCACACCTCTATCTCTTCCCTGACCACATGGAAATCCAGTAACTTTTGTGTGTGTGTGAGGGACAACATGGATTGTTCTCTGCTATTAGTGGAGAGGGAAGACTGCTAGATAAAACTGCTGTGAGAAAAACTGGCATAATGTTAATTTTAATTTATATTTTAAACATTGCATCCTTAATTTCATTTGTAAAAATGAATATAAGGTAGGACTGGAATTTTAGGACTTTCAGAATTTTTTAAGGATAGTAATTTAAGAACAAAATAAAATATAAACGGGAATGATGCAAATGTTTCAGTTACTTACCGCAGACTCTCGACGATTCTCATAAATTGGAATGATCAACTTGGAAATTTCAGAAATTACTTCATAACGCTCTGCTTTCCATAAGCCATCCACACATTGTTCTAGCAATTCCAGCAAAACTTCCTGCATTGAGAAAAAATGCAATCAAGAATTAGAGATACTTGAGCTCTGCGCAAATATAGTTTGAACTATTTCAAATGAATAAGAAACAGAACGTACTAAATTTAAGGAAATGCACAGGAGTACAGTTGTGTAACTATATATTCTAAATGACATGCTTGAAACACTTGAAATTGAAACCACATTCTTAAAAGTATGAAATTAATATTGACAATAGAAAACTACTATTTACTTTGTTTCAGTTCAGTTCAGTCACTCAGTCATGTCCAACTTTTTGCGACCCCATGAATCACAGCACACTAGGCCTCCCTGTCCATCACCAACTCCCAGAGTTCACTCAAACTCACATCCATTGAGTCGGTGATGCCATCCAGCCATCTCATCCTCTGTCATCCCCTTCTCCTCCTGCCCCCAATCCCTCCCAGCATCAGTCTTTTCCAATGAGTCAACTCTTTGCATGAGGTGGCCAAAGTATTGGAGTTTCAGCTTTAGCATCATTCCTTCCAAAGAAATCCCAGGGCTGATCTCCTTTAGAATGGACTGGTTGGACCTCCTTGCAGTCCAAGGGACTCTTAAGAGTCTTCTCCAACACCACAGTTCAAAAGCATCAATTCTTCGGTGCTCAGCTTTCTTCGCAGTCCAACGCTCACATCCATACATGACCACAGGAAAAACCATAGCCTTGGCTAGACAAACCTTTGTTGGCAAAGTAATGTCTCTGCTTTTCAATGTGCTATCTAGGTTGGTCATAACTTTCCTTTCAAGGAGTAACCGTCTTTTAATTTCATAGCTGCAATCACCATCTGCAGTGATTTTGGAGCCCAGAAAAGTAAAGTCTGACACTGTTTCCACTGTTTCCCCAGCTATTTCCCATTAAGTGACAGGACCAGATGCAATGATCTTAGTTTTCTGAATGTTGAGCTTTAAGCCAAATTTTTCACTCTCCTCTTTCACTTTCATCAAGAGACTTTTGAGTTCCTCTTCACTTTCTGCCGTAAGGGTGGTGTCATCTGCATATCTGAGGTTACTGATATTTCTCCCACCAATCTTGATTCCAGCTTGTGCTTCTTCCAGCCCAGGGTTTCTCATGATCTACTCTGCATATAAGTTAAATAAGCAGGGTGACAATATACAGCCTTGACATACTCCTTCTCCTATTTGGAACCAGTCTGTTGTTCCATGTCCAGTTCTAATTGTTGCTTCCTGACCTGCATACAGATTTCTCAAGAGGCATGTCAGCTGGTCTGGTATTCCCATCTCTTTCAGAATTTTCCACAATTTACTGTGATCCACACAGTCAAAGGCTTTGGCATAGTCAATAAAGCAGAAATAGACGTTTTTCTGGAACTCTCTTGCTTTTTCCATGATCCAGTGGATGTTGCCAATTTAATCTCTGGCTCCTCTGCCTTTTCTAAAATCAGCTTGAACATCTGGAAGTTCACGCTTCATGTATTGTTGAAGCCTGGCTTGGAGAATTTTGAGCATTACTTTACTAGCGTGTGAGATGAGTGCAACTGTGTGGTAGTTTGAGCATTCTTTGGCATTGCCTTTCTTTTGGATTGGAATGAAAACTGACCTATTCCAGTCCCATGGCCACTGCTGAGTTTTCCAAATTTGCTGGCATATTGAGTGCAGCACTTCCACAGCATCATCTTTCAGGATTTGGAATAGCTCAACTGGAATTCCATCACCTCCACTAGATTTGTTCGTAGTGATGCTTTCTAGGGCCTACTTGACTTCACATTCCAGGATGTCTGGCTCTAGGTGAGTGATCACACCATGGTGATTATCTTGGTCATGAAGATCTTTTTAGTACAGTTCTTCTGTGTATTCTTGCCACCTCTTCTTAATATCTTCTGCTTCTGTTAGGTCCATACCATTTCTGTCCTTTATCGAGCCCATCTTTGCATGAAATATCCCCTTGATATCTCTAATTTTCTTGAAGAGATCTCTAGTCTTTCCCAATCTGTTGTTTTCCTCAATTTCTTTGCATTGATCGCTGAGGAAGGCTTTCTTATCTCTTCTTGCTATTCTTTGGAACTCTGCATTCAGATGCCTATATCTTTCCTTTTCTCCTTTGCTTTTCACTTCTCTTCTTTTCACAGCTATTTGTAAGGCCTCCCCAGACAGCCATTTTGCTTTTTTGCATTTCTTTTCCATGGGGATGGTCTTGATCCCTGTCTCCTGTACAATGTCACCAACCTCATTCCATAGTTCATCAGGCACTCTATCTATCAGATCTAGGCCCTTAAATCTATTTCTCACTTCCACTGTATAATCATAAGGGATTTGATTTAGGTCATACCTGAATGGTCTAGTGGTTTTCCCTACTTTCTTCAATTTAGTTCTGAATTTGGCAATAAGGAGTTCATGATCTGAGCCACAGTCAGCTCCTGGTCTTGTTTTTGCTGACTGTATAGAGCTTCTCCATCTTTGGCTGCAGAGAATATAATCAATATGATTTCGGTATTGACCATCTGGTGATGTCCATGTGTAGAGTCTTCTCTTGTGTTGTTGGAAGAGGGTGTTTGCTATGACCAGTGTGTTCTCTTGGCAAAACTCTTTTAGCCTTTGCCCTGCTTCATTCTGTATTCCAAGGCCAAATTTGCCTGTTACCCCAGGTGTTTCTTGACTTCCTACTTTTGCATTCCAGTCCCCTATAATGAAAAGGACATCTTTTTTGGGTGTTAGTTCTAAAAGGTCTTGTAGGTCTTCATAGAACCATTCAACTTCAGCTTCTTCAGCATTACTGGTTGGGGCATAGGCTTGGATTACTGTGATATTGAATGGTTTGCCTTGGAAATGAAAAGAGTTCATACTGTCACTTTTGAGATTGCAAGTACTGCATTTTGGACTCTTTTGTTGACTATGATGGATAATCCATTTTTTCTAAGGGATTCCTGCCCACAGTAGTAGATATAATGATCATCTGAGTTAAATTCACCCATTCTAGTCCATTTTAGTTCGCTGATTCCTAGAATGTTGACGTTCACTCTCGCCATCTCCTGTTTGACCGCTTCCAATTTGCCTTCATTCATGGACCTAACATTCCAGGTTCCTATGCAATATTGCTCTTTACAGTATCGGACCTTGCTTCTATCACCAGTCACATCCACACCTGGGTATTGTTTTTGCTTTGGCTCCATCCCTTCATTTTTTCTGGAGTTATTTCTCCACTGATCTCCAGTAGCATATTGGGCACCTACCGACCTGGGGAGTTCCTCTTTCAGTATCCTATCATTTTGCCTTTTTCATACTGTTCATGGGGTTCTCAAGGCAAGAATACTGAAGTGGTTTGCCATTCCCTTCTCCAGTGGACCACATTCTGTCAGACCTCTCCACCATGACCCGCCCGTCCTGGGTGGCCCCACATGGCATGGCTTAGTTTCACTGAGTTTGACAAGGCTGTGGTCCATGTGATTATATTGACTAGTTTTCTGTGAATATGGTTTCAGTGTGTCTGTCCTCTGATACCCTCTTGCAACACCTACCGTCTTACTTGGGTTTCTCTTACGTTGGATGTGGAGTATCTCTTTACGGCTGCTCCAGCAGAGAAATACAAATGAAAAACACAGTGAGATACTACTTCATGTCTAATAGGATGGAAAAATATGAAAAGATTAGCAACAGCTAGTGTTAGTGAGGAAGTGAAGCATCTGGAACTCTCATCCATTGTTGGTGGGATATAGAATGGTCCAACCACTTTTAAAAACTCTGACAATTTCATATAAAGTTACATATAAAACTTCCCGAGGAAGTACTAGGGTATTTACTCAAGAAAAATTAAAGTATATATCCATACAAGGTCACATATAAGAATGTTTAAAGCAGCCTTATTCATAACAGTCCTAAACTGGAAGCAATCCAAAATCCATCCACAGGAGAATGGATTTTAAAATATTATATTAAGAGAATAGAATATTTAGCCATGAAGAAGAACTTATGATTTACTCCACAATATGGATGTATCTCAAAAAATTTCTGCCAACCAAATGAGGCAGATACAAAAGGTAGATACTGAATGATTTCATTTTTATGACACCAAATACTGTTAAAACTAATCTATATCAGATATTGGGGCTGGGCAGACTGGAAATGGGCACAATGGAACTTTCTGGAGTAATGCACATGTTCTACTTTATTGTTTCTCGTGGTACTGTGTTACCATGTGTTATATGGGTGTAGACAACTGTCAAAATTCATCAAGTTGTCCACCCAATATGTGTGCATTTTATTGTATGTTAATTTATCTTTAAAATTATTTCAAATCAAAAGTCAGAAATGCAGTCTTAAAAACAAATTATTAATGGGTTAATTCACCTACTTAAAGAAGCCACTAAATGAACACTAGTTTGTATCTTTCATTTCAATAAAACTTGTAAGCCAGTGGCAGTTATTTTCCATTGGCTAGGACATGAGGAAGAAGCCCTATTATATAAACTGAAACATAAAATGGCACTATGGAGAATATGATTCTATCTGTATAACTTAAATGAAAAGCACATATAAATTATTACCGTAGAACATAAAATGGTTCCAACAAATGTGTTTACATAGGAAACTGATTATAGTTCTTGACTAATAAGAAATATTACTACTTTCCCTTTGAGTACAAAAAAGGGTCAGGCTTAAGGCCACTTCTATGACTAAGCTGAAGCTGCTGTTTGGAAAAAAGGATGTAACTGCAGTTGTGCTAATCCATTTATCTCCCACGAACTCCCTGGAATCTTTCTGCTGTGAGCCCACACAAACTGGAGATCTTACATGAAAATCATCTAAGTCTAACTAAAACCCAAAAAATGAATTAATTTACCCCAGGCTTCACAGTCAAGCAATGAACTGGGGTTAAAATTCAAGTATCTGATTCTCTGTTATGATTAGTTAATCCAGCAAACACGTTTTAAACATCAACTCTTCTAAGTTCTGGGAGTAAAAGCCAAGTTTACTATCCAGTTGGTCAGTGATAAAGCCTGACATTTATGTATCACCTAATGACTTACAAAGAACCTTCATGTTTATTGTGAAGTGACCAGGATACTGTTATTTTCTTTATTTTATTATTTTTCACTTCAGTTCAGTCGCTCAGTCGTGTCTGACTCTTTGCAACCCCATGAATCGCAGCACACCAGGCCTCCCTGTCCATCACCAACTCCCGGAGTTCACTCAGACTCACATCCATCGAGTCAGTGATGCAATCCAGCCATCTCATCCTCTGTCGTCCCCTTCTGCTCCTGTCCCCAATCCCTCCCAGCATCAGAGTCTTTGCCAATGAGTCAAATGTTCACATGAGATGACCAAAGTACTGGAGTTTCAGCTTTAGCATCATTCCTTCCAAAGAAATCCCAGGGCTGATCTTCAGAATGGACTGGTTGGATCTCCTTGCAGTCCAAGGGACTCTCAAGAGTCTTCTCCATAATTTCTCTTTCTGTTTTCTCATTATTAGTGTATAGGAATGCAAGTGATTTCTGTGTGTTGATTTTATATCCTGCAACTTTACTATAGTCATTGATTAGTTCTAGTAATTTTCTGGTGGAGTCTTTAGGGTTTTCTATGTAGAGGATCATGTCATCTGCAAACAGTGAGAGATTTACTTCTTCTTTTCCAATTTGGATTCCTTTTATTTCTTTTTCTGCTCTGATTGCTGTGGCCAAAACTTCCAAAACTATGTTGAATTGTAATGGTGAAAGTGGGCACCCTTGTCTCGTTCCTGACTTTAGAGGAAATGCTTTCAATTTTTCACCATTGAGGATAATGTTTGCTGTGGGTTTGTCATATATAGCTTTTATTATGTTGAGGTATGTTCCTTCTATTCCTGCTTTCTGGAGAGTTTTGATCATAAATGGATGTTGAATTTTGTCAAAGGCTTTCTCTGCATCTATTGAGATAATCATATAGTTTTTATTTTTCAATTTGTTAATGTGGTGTATTACATTGATTGATTTGCGGATATTGAAGAGTCCTTGCATCCCTGGGATAAAGCCCACTTGGTCATGGTGTATGATCTTTTTAATGTGTTGTTGGATTCTGATTGCTAGAATTTTGTTAAGGATTTTTGCATCTATGTTCATCAGTGATATTGGCCTGTAGTTTTCTTTTTTTGTGGGATCTTTGTCAGGTTTTGGTATTAGGGTGATGGTGGCCTCATAGAATGAGTTTGGAAGTTTACCATCCTCTGCAATTTTCTGGAAGAGTTTGACCAGGATAGGTGTTAGCTCTTCTCTAAATTTTTGGTAGAATTCAGCTGTGAAGCCATCTGGACCTGGGCTTTTGTTTGCTGGAAGATTTTTGATTACAGTTTCAATTTCCGTGCTTGTGATGGGTCTGTTAAGATTTTCTATTTCTTCCTGGTCGAGTTTTGGAAAGTTGTACTTTTCTCAGAATTTGTCCATTTCTTCCAAGTTGTCCATTTTATTGGCATATAATTGTTGATAATACTCTCTTATGATCCTTTGTATTTCTGTGTTGTCTGTTGTGATCTCTCCATTTTCATTTCTAATTTTATTGATTTGATTTTTCTCCCTTTGTTTCTTGATGAGTCTGGCTAATGGTTTGTCAATTTTATTTATCCTTTCAAAGAACCAGCTTTTGGCTTTGTTGATTTTTGCTATGGTCTCTTTTGTTTCTTTTGCATTTATTTCTGCTCTAAGTTTTAAGATTTCTTTCCTTCTACTAACCCTGGGGTTCTTTATTTCTTCCTTTTCTAGTTGCTTTAGGTGTAGAGTTAGGTTATTTATTTGACTTTTTTCTTGTTTCTTGAGGTGTGCCTGTATTGCTATGAACTTTCCCCTTAGGACTGCTTTTACCGTGTCCCACAGGTTTTGGGTTGTTGTGTTTTCATTTTCATTCGTTTCTATGCAAATTTTGATTTCTTTTTTGATTTCTTCTGTGATTTGCTGGTTATTCAGCAGCATGTTGTTCAGCCTCCATATGTTGGAATTTTTAATAGTTTTTCTCTTGTAATTGAGATCTAATCTTACTGCATTGTGGTCAGAAAAGATGCTTGGAATGATTTCAATTTTTTTGAATTTACCAAGGCTAGCTTTATGGCCCAGGATGTGATCTACCCTGGAGAAGGTTCCATGTGCGCTTGAGAAAAAGGTGAAATTCATTGTTTTGGGATAAACTGTCCTATAGATATCAATTAGGTCTAACTGTTCTATTGTATCATTTAAAGTTTGTGTTTCCTTGTTAATTTTCTGTTTAGTTGATCTATCCATAGGTGTGAGTGGGGTATTAAAGTCTCCCACTATTATTGTGTTATTGTTAATTTCTCCTTTCATACTTGTTAGCATTTGTCTTACATACTGCGGTGCTCCCGTGTTGGGTGCATATATATTTATAATTGTTATATCTTCTTCTTGGATTGATCCTTTGATTATTATGTAGTGACCATCTTTGTCTCTTTTCACAGTCTTTGTTTTAAAGTCTATTTTATCTGATGTGAGCATTGCTACTCCTGAAGGAAACAATTCGATTCACCATTGCAACGGAAAGAATAAAATACTTAGGAATATATCTACCTAAAGAAACTAAAGACCTATATATAGAAAACTATAAAACACTGGTGAAAGAAATCAAAGAGGACACTAACAGATGGAAAAATATACCATGTTCATGGATTGGAAGAATCAATATAGTGAAAATGAGTATACTACACAAAGCAATCTATAGATTCAATGCAATCCCTATCAAGCTACCAACAGCATTCTTCACAGAGCTAGAACAAATAATTTCACAATTTGTATGGAAATACAAAAAACCTCGAATAGCCAAAGCAATCTTGAGAAAGAAGAATGGAACTGGAGGAATCAACCTACCTGACTTCAGGCTCTACTACAAAGCCAGAGTTATCAAGACAGTATGGTACTGGCACAAAGACAGAAATATAGATCAATGGAACAAAATAGAAAGCCCAGAGATAAATCCACGCACATATGGACACCTTATCTTTGACAAAGGAGGCAAGAATATACAATGGATTAAAGACAATCTCTTTAACAAGTGGTGCTGGGAAATCTGGTCAACGACTTGTAAAAGAATGAAACTAGAACACTTTCTAACACCATACACAAAAATAAACTCAAAATGGATTAAAGATCTCAACATAAGACCAGAAACTATAAAACTCCTAGAGGAAAACATAGGCAAAACACTCTCTGACATACATCACAGCAGGATCCTCTATGACCCACCTCCCAGAATATTGGAAATAAAAGCAAAAATAAACAAATGGGACCTAATTAACCTTAAAAGCTTCTGCACATCAAAGGAAACTATTAGCAAGGTGAAAAGACAGCCTTCAGAATGGGAGAAGATAATAGCAAATGAAGCAACTGACAAACAACTAATCTCAAAAATATACAAGCAACTCCTACAGCTCAATTCCAAACAAATAAATGACCCAATCAAAAAATGGGCCAAAGAACTAAATAGACATTTCTCCAAAGAAGACATACAGATGGCTAACAAACACATGAAAAGATGCTCAACATCACTCATTATCAGAGAAATGCAAATCAAAACCACTATGAGGTACCATTGCACACCAGTCAGAATGGCTGCGATCCAAAAGTCTACAAGTAATAAATGCTGGAGAGGGTGTGGAGAAAAGGGAACCCTCTTACACTGTTGGTGGGAATGCAAACTAGTACAGCCACTATGGAGAACAGTGTGGAGATTCCTTAAAAAACTGGAAATAGAACTGCCTTATGATCCAGCAATCCCACTGCTGGGCATACACACTGAGGAAACCAGAAGGGAAAGAGACACGTGTACCCCAATGTTCATCGCAGCACTGTTTATAATAGCCAGGACATGGAAGCAACCTAGATGCCCATCAGCAGATGAATGGATAAGAAAGCTGTGGTACATATACACAATGGAGTATTACTCAGCCATTAAAAAGAATACATTTGAATCAGTTCTAATGAGGTGGATGAAACTGGAGCCTATTATACAGAGTGAAGTAAGCCAGAAAGAAAAACACCAATACAGTATACTAACGCATATATATGGAATTTAGAAAGATGGTAGCAATAACCCTGTGTACGAGACAGCAAAAGAGACACTGATGTATAGAACAGTCTTATGGACTCTGTGGGAGAGGGAGAGGGTGGGAAGATTTGGGAGAATGGCATTGAAACATGTAAAATATCATTTATGAAACGAGTTGCCAGTCCAGGTTCGATGCACGATACTGGATGCTTGGGGCTGGTGCACTGGGACGACCCAGAGGGATGGAATGGGGAGGGAGGAGGGAGGAGAGTTCAGGATGGGGAGCACATGTATACCTGTGGCGGATTCATTTTGATATTTGGCAAAACTAATACAATTATGTAAAGTTTAAAAATAAAATAAAATTGAAGAACAAAAAAGAAAAAAAAAAAAAAAAAGAGTCTTCTCCAACACCATAGTTCAAAAGCATCAATTCTTCAGCGTTCAGCTTTCTTTATAGTCCAACTCTCACACCATAAATGACTACTGGACAAACCATAGCATTGACTAGATGGACCCTTGTTGACAATGTCTCTGTTTTTTAATATGGTGTCTAGGTTGGTCATAACTTTCCTTCCAAGGAGTAATCGTCTTTTAATTTCATGGCTGTAGTCACCATCTGCAGTGATTTTGGAGCCCAGAAAAATGAAGTCTGACACTGTTTCCACTGTTTCCCCATCTATTTCCCATGAAGTGATGGGACCAGAGGCCATGATGTTCATTTTCTGAATGTTGAACTTTAAGCCAACTTTTTCACTCTCCACTTTCACTTTCATCAAGAGGGCTTTAAGTTCCTCCTCACTTTCTGCCATAAGGGTGGTGTCATTTGCATATTTTTCACTTAAGAAATATTTATTGATTTCATACTATGTGCTAAGCATTTGGGGCTTCCCTGGTGGTGCAGATGCTGAAGAATCTGCCTGCAATGCAGGAGACCCAGATTTGATCCCTGGGTCGGGAAGAGGCCCTGGAGAAGGAAATGGCAACCCACTCCAGCATTTTTGATGCTAGACGGGCTCCTACTGTTATGAATCTTTTTTCTTTTTAATTGGAGGATAACTGCTTTACAATGTAGTGTTCATCTCTGCCACACAACATAAGTCAGTCATTAACTGTGTGTGCGTGTGTGTGTGTGTGTGTGTGTGTGTATAAGCGGCTCTCTCTTGAGCCTCCCTCCTACCCCCAGATCCTAGCCCTCTAGGTCATCACGGAGCACAGGGCTCAGCTCCCTGTGTATACAGCAACTTCCCACTAGCTATCTGTTTTACATACGGTCATGTACACGTTTTAATGCTACTCTCTCAATTCATCCCACCTTCTCTTTCCCCCGACTGTGTCCACAAGTCTGCTCTCTACATCTGTGCCTCTAGTTATACTGCTGAGGAGAGACTCACAGAGGAGTAGTAGGCAAAAAGAAGAGGTAGGAGGCAAAGCTTCTAGGCATAGATCATTTTAGCCAAATGAACCAGAGCTAGCTTGAAATTGCTTATATGTAAAAAATACAGTTCATAGAGTACAAAGTATGTCTCTATCACTTTAAACTGCTGCATTTTATGTTTCTTAATACAATCTTTAAAAAAATTCATTTCTGTGGGCCTGCAAGCACTTCAGTCTCCCCCCTTTTGTTGTTTCTTTTTTTGGTCTTCACATTCCTTAAATGTGAACGTCACTGTGATTCAGTTCTTGGTTCTCTGGTCTTCACTTGCTATATTATCTCCCATTATCAACATGCTTTGCTTCTCACACAGCTATGACTTCCAGATGTAGCTCCACAACCCTGATCTCTCTCTTTAGATTCAGTTCTTAATGTCTAATGACCTGATGTTGTTTCCATTTCAATAACCTTCCACTGATACTTCAAATTCAATACTCATCAAAAAATGGACTTCATCACCTTCCCTGTAAAATCATCCATCCATCATTTTTCTATAAATATCCAAACCTGAAATCTCAATGCTACTTTTGACTCTTCCCCTACACAGCCAGCAAGTCTTCCTCTTTTCCTCAGTGGTCCCAGAACCTGTCACAAGCTGGGTTTAGGCCTGGCTGCTTCACAACTGGACACTCAGGGCAACCCACATTCCAGCCTCTGCCCCCAGCCACCATCCATCAACCTCCAATACATTTCCCACATTACCACCAATTTAACCTTTCCTCCTGCTTCATTTCATCATGTTATTATTCTGTTCAAAAACCTTCAACAGCAATTCAATATTCTAATCAATAAAGTCCAGACATTCAAAGCTTCTCAAATTCAGACCTCCACTACTACTCTTCCCTATGCGAA
Source organism: Bubalus kerabau (assembly GCF_029407905.1). NCBI lineage: Eukaryota > Metazoa > Chordata > Mammalia > Artiodactyla > Bovidae > Bubalus > Bubalus kerabau. The sequence continues at coordinate 4,671,065 of NC_073647.1, read as the reverse complement.
CCCAATGGCTAAGCCAAAATGATCCATTCACTGTGCCCCCTAAAATACGCCTTACACTTTCCCACCTCTTAACTTTTATCCCAGCTATTCTCTGCTGCTGCTGAAATGACTTCAGGGTGTCCTCATTCTTTAAACCTCTCTCTAGTCCTAACTCTCCTCAGCCCAAAGGTACCTCTCACCTTTGACTCTGCATATCGTCTGTATTATTCAAATGGCACTGTCTTGCTTTTCTCCATTTTGTGTAGGTGGGTTGTCTCTTTTAGGTAGACTCTGGAGGTCAGGGATCAGCCGTATCTAATTATTTTATACCTCCTCTATCACCAAGTCCAAAGCCTTATTGAGCAAGTGACAACAGCAGCTGTTTACTATCCATATGAAGCTCAGAGCAGAAATTTTCCATCTTTTAGACACCTGGAAGCCTCCTCTCTTCAGCTGTTACATTGTTAACTCTATTTTTTATGGAGATGTCTTCTAAGTATGGTACCTGTGACCTGGTTACTGGGAAGGTGATTGGATGATGATACATGGTACATTTCTAAAACCAGACAGTAAGAACTGTTGCCGAGATAGGGCTCCACATTCCAAAAAGGGACATCTGATCCCTGGGTAGTTTTAGTCCTTATAGTTCATCAACCCTTAGTTACCTTTCAAATTAAGTTAGCTGTAATAATTTCTTAACGTAAATATATTTGAAGAAGTTACATTTATCTAACTGACAATGCAGGCCCTGGAGTCTTACTTCACTATAATGGACATCCATCATTCCAGCATCCTCCTTCATTGCTCCTTCTTCATCTATGTTGGGAGTAATTTTCTTGAAGGCTGAACATCCATTAGGGAATATTTCTGTGTAAATAAAAAGCAGTGAAGTAAATTTACTTTTAAAAAATGTTCTGTAAATGAAAGACAGACTTACATGGATTACCTATCCTTAAAAATAAACACACACTTTTGGTAAGGAACAAAGTCATAAGTGCAATTTTCTGTTACCAAAAAAAAAAAAAAAAAAAAAAAAAAAAACACAACAAACTTTTTTTTTTTTTACCAATTCTATCTATCTACTATATATCCTACCAGTCTTTTCCCCAATGATGAGCTCAATGTACTTACAAATAAGTTTCATTCTCTGACTATCCCTCGTCTGCAATACTTGGTATAGTAAAAGTTTCCTGATATGATCTATTTATTGACTATGCCAAAGCCGTTGAATGTGTGGATCACAATAAACTGTGGAAAATTCTGAAAGAGATGGGAATACCAGACCACCTGACCTGCCTCTTGAGAAACCTGTATGCAGGTCAGGAAGCAACAGTTAGAACCAGACATGGAACAACAGACTGGTTCCAAATAGGAAAAGGAGTACGTCAAGGCTGTATATTGTCACCCTGTTGATTTAACTTATATGCAGAGTACATCATGAGAAACGCTGGGCTGGAGGAAGCACAGCTGGAAGCAAGATTGCTGGGGTGGCATCTGGTCCCATCACTTCATGGCAAATAGATGGGGAAACAGTGGCTGACTTTATATCTGGGGGCTCCAAAATCACTGCAGATGGTGATTGCAGCCATGAAATTAAAACACGCTTACACTTTGGAAGGAAAGTTATGACCAAACTAGACAACATATTAAAAAGCAGAGACATTACTTTGTCAACAAAGGTCCATCAAGTCAATGCTATGGTTTTTCCAGTAGTCATGTATGGATGTGAGAGTTGGACTATAAGGAAAGCTGAGTGCCGAAGAATTGATGCTTTTAAACTGTGGTGTTAGAGAAGACTCTTGAGAGTCCCCTGGACTGCAAGGAGATCCAACCAGTCCATCCTAAAGGAGATCAGTCCTGGGTGTTCATTGGAAGGACTGATGTTGAAGTTCAAACTCCAATACTCTGGCCACCTGATGCGAAGAGCTGACTCATTTGAAAAGACCCTGATGTTGTAAAAGATTGAAGGCAGGAGAAGGGGACAACAGAGGATGAGATGGTTAGATGGCATCACTGACTCAATGGACATGAGTTTGGGTAAACTCCAGGAGTTGGTGATGGACAGGGAGGCCTGGCGGGTTGTGGTTCATGGGGTCCCAAAGAGTCGGACACAACTGAGCGACTGAACTGAACTGAATATGGTCTAAAAATTATTAACACTTTGATCCTATGTATGTTTATCATCTGTCACCTAAACAAAGAGGGCATGTACTTTTCAGGTAAACACTGAATGAGCTTTTGTAAGCATCTCTAGTTCCTTGTTTTACTGGAGAATTGGAAAAGTGGCCTAGGACTTGTAAAGAGAGGCAGGAAATAGATGCCAGGGATGGGGAATCCTTAGAGAAATAGGATGGGGCACTGGAATAACCAGAGCTTTTGGAGTTAGACAGACCCAGTTCTATCATTGACTGTGTGATTTTAGACATGTTTATCTCTCTAGGACTGTATCTGTAAAACAGATAACAACTACTTATAAGAATTCAGTGAAATGTAAAGTGTTTAGAGCAGTACCTAACATACAACAACTGTTTAATAAATTTGTTTTACCAAAGCTACCAATAAGTTAACTAGGTTTCTGAAGATAAAATTAAATAATTGCTTGCAGTTGGTATAGTGACTGCAGTTGGAGCACTGGGAGGTTGAATAGTGAGCCCCAGCTGAAAACTATTGCTGTAGGATTGTGGACCAAATTGTTACCATCAAACAAGAGTCTGGGGATAGAAGGCCACATGGTTGCCACACAGATTTTGCACTTAGGAACACGTCCAAATACTCTTGCTGTGGTTGCATTTACTCCTATATAAGTGGGCTGTCACTTTAAAGAAAAATTCAGTCTCCTTATAACTGAATCTGCCAGTCAGTAGAAAATCACTGGTCGCAAAGGGGACAAACAGCTCTTGCAACCTACTGTTCTACAATCTAATAGTGATGCTTAGAAATCATGTTCTCACGACTAAATATTTGGTAAGCTTCCTGGTGTTAGAGGCTGGAGAAGGAAGAAGGAAGGTTTAAGAAAGCCAAACTTAATACTGAGATTTCTCAGCATTCTGATGGAAAAAGGGTCACGTATCATGGCTTGGTCTATGGGACACTCGTTGAGTAGTAGTGCATTGTGAGAACTTTTTGAAATTTAGGAGAAAACACCCCACTTGATTCATAAAGTGAAGGGTTAGTTAGGCAGTTAAGGAATAGGACCTCAAAACTTGAGAACAGGAAAAGAATGTAGTCCTTAACAAAGAAAACAGTTAACCCCCTGAAGGGCTCATGCAGCTGCATCTATGACTGGGGGGAAAATTCTGTCTACTCTGAGGATATTTTTATTTTAAATGATTCCCACATCCAGGGTTTCTAGAAAAGGCCGGGATTCAGGAGAGGATAAAAAGGGGTCAAAGCATCTCAGGAAAGGGTCTTTCGGTGTGTATCTCAAGTAGAGGGAGGGTAAATTATGGTTCCTCTCAGAAACAAACAGGTTAAGAGCTACTTTTGGACTCTCTGGTCTACATCATCTGGTGTAAAGACTACTCTTAAGGATTTTGTCAGCTTTAGAGTCCACTCTTCTTGCTAAATGCATTATCTTGATTCCTATGCCTGATGATGCATCTCCAATTGGAGAAGCACATATATATACACATACACACATATCCATATATATAAATATATATGTCCCTGTTTGTTTAAGTTATCAACACCCACCAAACTATCCAATGATAAGAGGACTCTTTTTTGTGGGTCTTCAAAATGCTTTTTTTGTGGGACTTCCCTGGTGGCTCAGATGGTAAAGCGTCTGTCTACCATGCAGGAGACCCGGGTTTGAGCCCTGGGTTGGGAAGATCCCCTGGAGAAGGAAATGGCAATCCACTCCAGTACTATTGCCTGGAAAATCCCATGGACAGAGGAGCCTGGTAGGATACAGTTTATGGGGTCGCAGAGAGTCAGACATGACTGAGCGACTTCACTTTCAAAATGCTTGGGGAAAACTTTGATTCCCTTTAGTCTTGTTTCGTTTAGTCTTGTTTCAGATGAAACAAGGGACTAAATCTAGGCCAGTGTATATCTGTGTGAGGGCTCTTCTGTAGCCCTATGTAGCATTATGTCACATGGTCTTAAAGGATCTGCTTTAAATCTTTCTGGTATGTGACCTGGATTCCTGATTCTGCCCTTCAGAGCTGTAGCTTCTGTTTTCCTGATGTTATCCTAGGGCAAGCAAGATGCAAACTGTCCAACTAGACCACTACCTTGAGCACAAATGGTCCCGTGGACAAAGGGGAGGAGAGTTTGGAGGGTGGGAATGCTACCCTTGCTAAAATAAGACTGCTAGTCAGAAGAGGATTAGGAGATAAGCCTCAAGTGGAGGGCCAAAGGGAAAAGGCTGTAACTGGGAAGGAACTGAGGAAAGGAAAAGCTACACAGAATGGAAGCTGTCAGATCCGGGTATAGAGACTTGGGAAAGGGATCAACATTACCCTATAAGGCATGACAAGAACAGACTCTATGGGAAAGGAAATTCCTTTTCCTGGGGTGATGGAGGAGCTCTACAGGCCTGAAGCTTTGCTGAATCTCGGACGCTCTGTGGTGGTGGAAGAATGCACACTTGATTCTTGTCTACCCTGGGAGAAAACAGCTGTGCACTGTGTCAGGAAGAGAAGAGGAAGAGGTGCAGGAGTCTAGTCTCCAGAGAATGACACCTAGAACATGTTGAGGTTTGCAGACAAAGTAGAAGTAAGGAAATTTAGATCTGTTTTTTGATTATGTATTTTTGGGACTGGGAGTAACTAACACCTCGTATCACCGCTTAGAGGTAACTTAGAAAAAGGGAAGAAAGTGAGATCCTTGAGATCTCTGGTACAAAGAGCAAGAGCTCTGGCTGAAAGAAGTTTGCGGGTGGGGGTGAGGCAGGAAGCACTGTACCTCTCTCTCCACTTTCCCTTTCCGTTCAGTGCCTGAAGCATGAAAAGCAGGATCTAGAAACGGCCCCCTCTGGTCTTCTGTGGTCACTTCGGGATGCCAGGGGACCAAGTCTTTGCTCACTCAGGAGACCACCCAATGGGACAAACTAATTTTTTTTCTTAAAAACTCTGAACAGGAGAACATCTGTCTCCAATGCGTCAGCTGTAGCGTTTCATTCCATCCTGATGAAAAAGAAACCTTTATGATGACTTCAAGAGAAATGGCATACAATGTTGAGAAAACTGAAAAATTTTGGCAATTGATATGTCAGAGATTTTGTCTTAATCATAAAAGGATATTTGACAGAAATCAAAGGCTTCTACAATTGCTCTATTATTTTTGATAAATAACTTTGTCTTAAGTGTAAATGGAAATTTTTCTTTCAGTCCTGCACTCAAATGTACTTTTATTTACTTTGTGAATATCCAGGTCTTACCTAGCTTATGGATTTATCAGACTGGAAGACAGGTTAACAGATTAAGATTTTAACTTGTGTTTTAACACTAGTGGTTTAGCTTGGCATGACTATCATACTTTAATCACAAAATTAACAAAATCAGGTGTTTCAGATCATTGGAATGAAAGAAGTGAAGGGAGGGAAACTCGAAGGATTTTACTACTGCCACAATTTCAGAATAAGATTTTCTAGTTTAAGTGAGTAGAATTTTACAGGCTTAAAAATGGATGGTACCTATAAATAAACATGTAAACTTCTCCTAAATTTAACATTACTTTTGTTAAAATGCAAAACGTCTTTTCCTGTGCAGAGAAGGGCTCTTTGATTTCTACAAAGGATAAATTCTGAAACAAACAAACAAACAAAACAACAACCCTTGAAGGTTTTGTAAAATAAGTATTTAAACGATCGGTTAAAAGCACTGTTTCCACTTCTTGAAACATGTCACATTGTTTGCTGTTCAGGCTGGCTGCCTCAAGCTAATGTCCAAAAAAATTCACAGCAAATTTATATATTTCAGTTCCTATTCTCTCCAATCCTATAGTTAAAATTCTAAGGCTTAAGAACTGATAATGGAGAGAAATAATTCTTGATTTTTGCTTAGTTTTAAGGTCTTTGCCCCTCTGAAAAAATTCTAAGGAAATACTTTAATATAGTTAACTATTTTCAGTATTGAATGGGTGTAGGTTTATACTTAGTAGACATAAAACTCTTATTTCAAATTTCTACTAATTGAAAAGATGAGATAATATTAACCTTATATATCTGAAAGACATACCTAAAACCTTAATTAGTTGTGTTTAGGGGTTTCATATTTGTTAGTTTATTGTTAACTGCAGGTGTGCAATTTCAGTATTTGTTTTTACAGCAATTTCACAGTTATACCAGTGATGTAGGGAAAAGAAGCCTCAAACAAGGCCTTCTTTTGATACTTAATCTTGTTCTCCACTTTAAAACCACATATGTACTAAAAAGAAAATAGTAGAGCATGTCAATTTCAAACATATGATTGTTGAAAAGCAGTACCAAACAGAAGGTGGTTAATTTAATATGCAAATAAAATGATCATTTTAGTTATGCCATTTTGTTTGTGAAGAAAAATACCTGGTTAACTACAGAAATTTTGGAATTAAAATATAAAACATGGTTGTGTTCTCATAGCCAAAACCAGAGTGATGTGACTTCCACAAGATGGCTTCATTTTCCAGTAATGTTACTCATTTGACTGCCTTCAAGGAAATACTGAGTTGGCCAAAAAGTTCTTTTGGGGTTTTCCATATGATGTTACAAGAAACCAAAATGAAGTTTTTGGCCAACCCAATAGCTTGGCAATTATGATCGACAGTAGGAGATGTCTTTGCAGTGCCCAATGTCAATCAGTTTTTAAAAACTTTTTATTTTGTATTGGAGTAGAGCCAGATAATGATGCTGTGACAGTTTCAGGTGGACAGCAAAGGGCGCAGCCATACATATATGTGTATCTGTTCTCTTAACTCAACTGATTTACTATTTAAGTAGTTGTTACAGTAGTCAAGAATGCTAATTTTGGAAAGAGAAGCGTTCAGGCAGATTCCTGAATTAGACTTGTGGAATCCTGAGCCCTTTAAGACCATGCCTCCTTTTGTGGATGCCCCCCTGCCAGCCCTATACCAGCCCCAGCTCTAATGAGACACAACTGTTATGATCACTGTGTACATTTAAGGTGTATGTGTTGATTTGATACATGTATATATTGTGAAGTGATTACCACACTAGAGTTCATCACCACACATAGTTACCATTTTGGACAGAGTAAAAACATTCAAGACCTACTTTCTTAGCAACGTTCAAGTATATACCAAAATCTACTTCACTGTAATCACTATATATATTAGATATCCAGAACATATTCATCCTGTAGGTGGAAATTTGTACCCTTTGACCAAAATCGCCCTATTTGTGGCACCCCTCTGGCTACCACCATTCTACTTTCTGCAGCTCCAAGTTTGGCTTAAGATTTCACATATAAGTAAGATTGTACAGTATTTGTCTTTCTCTTTCTCAGATTTATTTCACTTAGCATGATATCCTCAAGGTCCAGCCGTGTTGTCACAAATGGTAGGATTCCCTTCTTTCCATTGACTACATGTGCCTTGTCTTCTTCATCCATTCATATGGATCCATTTCATGTTTCCATAGTACTAATTAGCATCCTTTCACATCAACAGGAAGAACTTTTCTCAGCATTTCTTGGAAGACAGGTCTAGTGGTGATGGACTCCCTCAGCTTTTGTTTTCCTGGAAAAGTACTCATCTGTCCATTTCTGAAGGACAAATTTGCTGGATGAAGTATCCTTGGTTGGCAGTTATTTTTTCCTTTCAGAACTTGAAAAATATCATCCTACCCTCTCCTAGCCTGTAAGGTTTCTGCTGATAGCATCCCACAGATCATATAGGCTTTCTTCACTCTTCATCCTTATCTTCTCCTCTGCCTCAATAATTTCAAAGCTCTAGTATTTTAATGCAGATTATTTCTTCTCCTTGATCCATTCTGTTTTTAATGCTCTCTATTTCAGTTTTAATTTCATTCATTGTATTCGTAAGTGCCAGAAAATGTTTGGTTCTTTTTATGAGATTTCCATCTCTGTTTAATTCCTCATTTTATCTGTGTATTATTTTCCTGATTTTACTAAATTTTCTGTTTTATTGTAGCTCATTGAGCTTCCTTAGAAAAGCTATTTTGAATTCTTTATTAGATAAATTGCAGCTCTCCATGTCTTTCTTACTATAAGATTATTATGATCCTTTGGAGGTGTCATATTTCCTTCATTTTTCATGTTCCTTGAAATTTTGCATTACTATCTTCACATTTTAAATGGCAGCCACCTTCAACCAATTTTACTGACTGAGGGTGAGAAATACTTTCCATCTGTCCTGCTAGGGATTCTGAGGCTTTCACAGACCTTCTATGGATACACCTGCTCTGCAATTCTGGCTCGCATATATGACAGAATTCATAACCACATATGTCTTTTCTCCATCATGTAACACACAAGGCCAGGTGCTAACAGTGTCTCATTTGATTTCCCAATGGTGGTGCTACTTGTGGTCTCTCCCAGGCCCACAAACTCTGGCTGGCTTTCTGCACAAGCTCACTAGCCCTCTGTGAGAGCTGACGCTCACTGCCTTCAGCAGCAAGCACATACATCCAGCTACAGGATGGAGGAGAGTGTGGTTGAGCACATGGAGCACAGGAGGTGCCTGTGGGCCAGTGGGGGATCCACAGGCTAAATATCTCTAGGGATCTGTTGGCAGGCTTTTTCATAGTCCATGATGTGGTTAGTAGGGTCTGTTTGCGTGTAATGCCCTCTAAGAATCCTATCTGCTGCTCCCTCAGCCTCTTCCTGCCTCCGTCATTCAGCTCACAACTCAGTACTCTGGATGGAGCAAGAGAGAAATGGGCCTCTTTGGGAGCATCCTGTGTGGCTGGGAAACACAGCACCCCTTCATATGCTCTCACTTTTCCGTGCATTAGAAATCAAGGGTGAGAAAGTCTCTCTTGGCACTGAGCTGTGCCACCTTGTGGAAAAGATGACATGAATAAATCAAACTATTCCTCTTACCCTCTTCAATGCATTCAAACTTGTATAATTTTTGCTCCAATAGCATGCTGGAACTTCTCCACTGGACTTCTGGACTTCCCCCAAGGCTTTCTTGTCTGTGGGTGATTATCTAAAGCAACTATTCTCCAGGGGATCCTAGACTGCAGCTGACAGGTGCTGGAACCAGCTCATAGGCCACTGCAAGGTCGACAGACGGAACACAGGTCTGTCTGCCCATTACCTGATACATGGGTGGGTAAAATTCCTCCCAGGTCCCTTAGTATGTGGGGCTGCATCCCACAGCTCCCACAAAGGCACTTCCTCCATGTATGGATGCCAAATTGTTCTTGAGATGGGTATACAAACAAACGACATATTATAGGGCCATCTAGCTGATATGTAAACTCCCATTTTTGTCTTTTTAGCATTTTAAAAAATATATTTCTTTCTTTCTTTGTCTGCACTGGGTCTTAGTTGTAGCAGGTGAGACCTTTAGTTGTGGCATGCAGGATCTGATTTCCTGACCAGGGACAGAACATGAGCCCTGCACTGGGAGTGCAGGGAAGTCCTCTCAACTCCCTTTTATTACCAAGATACAGTTATACTAAAATGGCTGTAGAGATATAATTCGTGGACAGTTGTTGGTAAAGTTGGGGCAGACAGGGGAAAATAAGTGATGTATGTTATCCAGAGCTTCCCATAAGCCCTGAGAAGAATTTAATCTGTGGCAGTTTTCCAGGGAGACAGTCTTGGAAATTGGGCATTAGGCCTGGCTCTGTACTATTTAACTTATTCTTGTACTCTTAATGAAAGCAGAAGGCAAATGAACAATCCAGTTTTCTTTTAGAACAACTTCTGTTCAACAGTGAGTGAGATGAAAGGTGAGCATATTTTCAGAGCTCAATCATATCCCATTCATAGCTGCAAGTTACAAAGATAAAACTCCTTGGCCTAACTGAAGTTCTCCCTGACTTGACGAACAGAAATACCTTACTTTTTTGATGAAGAAACTCTGCAACCAAAGCTGCTATGTGGACATAACACATTGCTGCCTGGAAAAGGAGACAAAGAAGGAACCGTGAGATTGTGCTCCAGGGGTTTGGGAAGGCTTGTGTTTAGGAAAAAGTCATAAGTAGTCACCTCTGAAAAATCTCCATTTTTTATATGAATCTTGGCCATGCTATCAAGCCAGGTTTTCCTGAGCTCTGGGGTACTTGTCTAGGACTTGGCTAAGCTATACTGGAGATGAATTAGCATTTCCGGGTCCTTCTCATGCTCCTTCATTTGAGCCATGGCCATAAGAACAGTACGGATTCCCTTGGTCAAGTCTTTGACTTCTGAGGGAAAAGCAGTTGCCTAATATCAAAACAAACAAAAAAGACATGTTTTTCAATGTTATCTGTGTGCTCTAAGCCTAAGTAGCCCATCCTGGGAATAACATAGAACTTTTACCCCTTGTCAGGAATCTTGGTATTAGGTTCTTGGTTCTTGGCATGTGGGCATGCCTAAAGAGTTTTAAATTAATTCTTTAAACAATATTCTACTATCTCAGGCTTCAAAAGCAATGAGTTTGATGGTAGTATATTCCTAACACATAAAAGTACAGACTCTGGAGCCAGACTATCTGGTTTTGAACCCCACCTCCTCTGCTGTCAATTCAATGTCAATTAAGGTAATCCATATTCACTTTTGCTGTGTAATTTTAGTTACAATAGTAACTAAAAATTGGTATCTTACTATGTACCAAGCAGAGGCCTGGGCACTTTACATGTTTAAACTTTATAACAACATTATGAATTAAGACTATCATAATTCATTTTACCAATGGGAAAACTGAGATACATAGCAGTTAAGTAGTCTGGCCAAAGTCGTGAAGTTGGTAAGTGGTAGAGACAGGACTGACATCCACACAGGTAGGCTACAGAGCTCATGACCTTAGTCACTCTTCCATCGACCCACTTCCATATGCATTAACATGAAAACCAATTTCCAATTATGGAAATAAGAGTTTATGAATCACAGAACACTCTGAAGAAGTTAAATACATCATTACTTTCTCTTAAAGGTTGCTTTTGTCTTCAAAAATAGGAAGTTAGAGGTTCCTATTCACCCCACTGGAGTAATCACAATTATATGTCGGGTTCTGAGAAGAGGAGTAGGGACAGGTACAGGCCTTAGGGAGCTTTTCTATGTGAATATCACCAAAGGTGGAGAAAATAATTTTCAAGAGAGTCTTCTTTAAAGATGACTTTTAAAAATTGTTATTGGTGTGTGTGTGTGTGTGTGTGTGTGTGTGTGTGTGTTTGTGTGTGTGTGTGTGTGTACAAAGTCTCTTCATATACATTAATAGAGGTTTCATTTACTGGGAGAAAGCTATACCTTTGTTGTAATAGAGTTTATTGGTAATGATTGCCCTAACAGAATAAAACTGTCATTTCACAAATGAGTCATGAAAAAGACTTCCTATCACCGAGGGCTAAAACAAACCCCATTTACTTTGAAAAGGCTGGCAGTCTAACTTTTATATAACATGGAATTAAGGATGGTAAAAAAATGGAAAATACTCTTAGGGTATGAGTAAAAGATGCTAAAGGACATAAGCTATTTCTGTGCTCATGGGATTAGTTGGAGCATATACTGATTTCCTAAAGAACCAGTAGAACTGGCTGAAAAGTTCTATTTTCCCAGCCTGAGACTGGCTGGCACTATTCAGTGTTTTTTTTTTTTTTTTTTTTCAGTCTAAGCAACATTCCTATGGGAATATGTTTTGGTACAAAGATTCGACATGTCCCCAACATCAAGTATGCTATGACTGCAAACTTGTTTTTTTCCAGATTTTACACAAATTGTCAAATTATGCTGGAAGATGACCTTTCCCAAGAACAGGGACAATTCCTCTGGGAGGAAACATTCTCTATTGGCAAAGGAGTCTTCTTCCCTTCTACATGTACATCACTGAAGAACAGAACCTACTCTCCATACAACAGAACAACAAATAAACTTTTACAACGTTTTAGGTTTTAAATATATAGGTAGGTCTGAGGAGTGGTGGTCAGGGTCATGGGTTTGACCTCAGCCAACGGCTACTTAAGAACGATAGCCTTGGACATGGGTTTGCCAATGAGTATCTCTGGCAAGCCCCAGTTAACAGATAATTCTTTAATCTCAGAATATCATGTAGTAATGAATCCCTTCTGTGCCATTTCTCATCTGCTGACAAAGGATTCAGCAGCTATCAGCAACTCTAGAAAGTGACGTTTTGTGAAATTTCCAACTCAGTGTTTAATTAACCTATCTTATAAATGGTAACAACGGTTGAAAAAAACCCATTTCTTTGTTGAGTGAGTTTAAAACTCAACCCCAGAAAAAGTTCAAATCCTATCATAATTAAGTATACACAGTATAGTCATTCATCCATCCATTCAACTAATACTGAATATTTACTGTGTACCTGGCAGTGTTCTAGGTGCTAGAGGTACAGGGATGGACTAGACAAAGCCCTGAGCTCTGAAGCTCACATTCTGTACACTTGATACTACATAAAAGTTGTGAATCCAATGCACAGTTTACCTTGAGAAGTGAAACTCCCCTGAGAGTGAACATGGTTCTAATTTTTCACTTACAGTGAGAACATACCTTCATAGGTCTGTCACTGTTTGCAAAGTTATTGATAATGAATAAAGACTCCTGAAATCTCGATCCTCCACTTAGTGCTACATCTGCTATCAGCTGGCTTACAGCAATTATTATCTGTGGAAAGAAGAAAACACCATCTTTCAAATGTCTTTTGAACACATGTTGCTTGTTTTCTTCAATGTACAAACCCATAGGCATTCATACAAAGTGCTTCTTTTAAAGATATTAGAGTTCCAAGAAAAGCTACTTTCTTCTTATATGAGGGGTTTAAATTCTTCTATTGAAACAGCAATGGTAGGGGCTTCAGAATCTGCCTGCCAATGCTGGAGACATGGGTTCGATTCCTGGTTCGGGAAGATCCACATGCCACAGAGCACTGCGCCACAACTAGTGCGTCTACACTCTGGAGCCCGTGAGCTATAACTACTGAGCCCACATGCCACGGCTACTGAAGCCTGCGTGTCCTAGAGTCCATGCTCTGCAACACGAGAAGCCACTGCAATGAGAAGCTGGCACACAGCAATGACGAGCAGCCCCTACTCATTGCAAATAGAGAAAAGGCTACACAGCAATGAAGAACCCAGCACAGGCAAAAATAAACAAAAAATTTTTTTTAAGCTAAAGACAAAGTCATATCATAAAAAAGAAATATCAAGTTCAGTAAAGCTACAAGATACAAACAAACTTAATACAGAGAAATCCCTTGCATTCCTGTACACCAACAATGAAAAATCAGAGAGAAATTAAGGAACAACTCCTTCACTACTTCAACAACAAGAGTAAAAACCTAGGAATAAACCTACCTAAAGGGACAAAAGACTCAAAGGCAGAAAACTATAAGTCACTGATGAAAGAAATCAAACACAACACAAATAGATGGAGAGATATGCCATGTTCATGGATTGGAAAAAAAATCAATATTGTGAAAATGACCATACCCATACTACCCAAAGCAATCTACAGATGGAATGCAATCCCTATCAAATTACCAATGGCATTTTTCACAGAACTAGAACAAAAAATTTTACAATATGTATGGAAACACAAAAGACCCCGAATAGCCAAAGCAACCTTGAGAAAGAAAAATGGAGCTAGAGGAATCAACCTTGCTTACTTCTGACTATACTACAAACCTACAGTAATCAAGACAGCATGGTATTGGCACAAAACCAGAATTATAGATCAAAGGAGGTTCCTAGTTTCAAATTTTCTTCAGAGTTCTCTTGGTTTGATGTGAAAAATCTTCCAACCTCATAGCACAGCTAGACCTAAAACCGTTTTCAAAATTAGTCAACTGATACAATGGTAGATACAGGTATCTACCTTCAGTATGTTTGCTAGTTAATAGTTTTGGCAAAGTTGGGAATAAATGACATTTCTTTGATGGTTTCTTATTTCTTTTCACTAGTCTATCTCAGTGTGCTGGACTTCCAACTCCAGTGCCTCAGCTCTCTCCTTTGTTTCTGACTAGGGCCTATCTAAATAGTTTATAGACAGTAGTACATGTTATAGCCTATACATTACATAATGATAACAGTATAATGCCATGTAATGGTGCTTCTAGGCCTCAATGATGGCTCAGCTGTAAAGAATCTGCCTGCAGTGCAGGAGATGTCAGTTTGATCCCAGGGTCAGGAAGATGCCCTGGAAGAAGGCATGGCAAGCCACTCCAGTATTTTTGGCTGGAGAATCCCATGAAGAGAGGAGCCTGGTGATCTATAGTCCATAGGGTCGCAAAGAGTCAGACACGACTGAAGCAACTGAACATGTATGCATGGTACTTTTAAATCTCTCAGGCTCCCTTTAATGAATGCTTATATGATTCATGCTAAGATGTTAGTGGCCAGAAGCTTTACCCCTGGCCCTGATAAGCAAGATACTGTAGGAGTTGGGTGTAGGCTCTTGAGTCCAACTGACCTAGATTCACACTTTGACTTTATCAATTACACACTGAATGCCTTTGAGAAAATGAATTAGCCCCCTGTGCCTCACTTTCCTTAAAGGCAATATAGGGATAATAACAATACCTACATTACAGAGCGTTGTGAGGATTTAAAAGATCATAATCATAATACTACAAGTTAATCAGTTTATTTAGCACATAGAACCAGAGTCTGCAATTTATTAATTCATTTCTATTTGAATATAGGACTTGAGACAAATTGATGTTTTAACACAGAAGAATGGACCCTAATAGGGAAATTCAAAAATATCAGCACACTATTTGCAGAAATGCTTTGGAAGAAGGTGGTATTCAAGTGACATCTCTATGAAAGCAAGTATTAGACACCCTAACATATAATGCTAGACCTAGTATCCAAAAATAACTAGATACAACATTTTACAGAAAGCATATACTTCTATCAGAGTTTCACATCTCTCATGACGTTTCTAAAAAGCTACTTATGTCCGTTTCTTTATTTATAACCCAGTCTCCAACAAACAAATGCAATGGGACTGACCGTGGCAGGAAAGATAGAAATATGACCAAGCATTTCCCATATTACAAAGAGGGCAACTGAGCCAAGAACTCCCAACTGTGTTTCAGTTCACACCTGTTTCATCACATAAGCAAAAATTATGGAGATGTTGAATAACAACTGCCATATACTAAGTATCTATTCTGAGCTAGGCATTTTGTGCCTGGCACTACGCACACTTTATTTTTAACCCTCATTATAAACCCCACAAGCTAAAACATACTTGGCCTCATTTTACAAATGAGGCAAATAGTTAAGACAAACTGAGTAACTTCCCTGCCACTGCTGCTGCTGCTAAGTCGCTTCAGTCGTGTCCAACTCTGTGCAACTCCATAGACGGCAGCCCACCAGGCTCCCCCGTCCCTGGGACTCTCCAGGCAAGAACACTAGAGTGGGCTGCCATTTTCTTCTGCAATGCATGAAAGTGAAAAGTGAAAGTAAAGTCGCTCAGTCATGTCTGACTCTTAGCAGCCCCATGGACTGCAGCCCACCAGGCTCCTCCATCCATGGGATTTTCCAGGCAAGAGTACTGGAGTGGGGTGCCATTGCCTTCTCCGGAGTAACTTCCTTAGAGTCACATATTAAGTAAGTAGCTAAGCTATGATTTAAGTCCAGGTAGGTATGTTTCCAAAGTCCATGTTTTTCACTAAACTTTGAGACTTCACTCATTTCTTAACTAACTGGGCATGCCGGAACATGATAAAACACAAGTAACTTCATTTGTTACTTAATCATCTCTTTAATACTCACCATAACCATATGAGGTAGGTATGGATATTTACCACTGTATTACTTATGAAGCATCTGAGGTACTGAGAGACTAAAGAAGTCCTTGCTAAGGTCACACAGCATGTGATACTTGTGGGATCTGAAAACTATGCTCTTAATATCTCTGTTCTCAAGCCGTGTTGTCCAGTAGAAATAGGATATGAGTCACATGTGTAATATTGAATTGTCTAGCAGCCACATTAAAAAGTAAAATGACACAAGGGAATTTTGATTCATTTTACTTAAACCAATATATCCAAAATATCATTTCAACATATAGTCAATATAAAGCAATTGAGCTATTTTACTTCTTTGCACTAAATGTTCAAAAGTCAATATGTCCTGAATTGAGACTAGCCACATTTCAAGTACTAGATGGCCCCCTGTGGCTAATAGCTTTGTATTAGACTGGGGAGTTCTAGATCTTACTGTAGAGAGGCTTAAGATTGAACAGAAGAAAGAGAAGCTTCGGTTTTCACTGACCTGCAGATGTGTCCTTAAAAAGGTTTTCCTTTTGGTGTATTCAAAGTTGTTTCTCATCAGAAGACACAAAAGCGCAGAGGCTTCATTCCTGGTTGAGCTAATCTTTGACGTGCAGCACTTTAAAACCTCGTAGCAAAACGCAGCACACATGTTTACCCTTCCTTTGAAAAAGGCTGAGGGAAACTAAACAATAGGAAAAACATAAAGAATTATCTGAAAAACCATGAAACAGAAATCAATCAACTATCAAGTGCCTACAGTATTCTCCCTAAAACTAAGCTGGGTGCATTGAGGATACACAATCAACATAAGATTAGGGCACCCCTCTGGAGAACCCAAGCTAGATAAAAACATAAAGACCAGCATGTATTAATGAAGGACTGAAATGATGACTCATTTCATGAGGATGGTCTCAATTTGGGCCATAAAAATGGGAAGGCCAATCTGCATTACTTACTCTTTTGCTTTATATTTAAACAGTTCCTTATATTATAAACTTCCAAATGCTGGGAAAATTATATCTATTCAGCAAATAAAGTTGATCTTTTAACAAAATGGAGTATAGATGAAGTGTAGACACACAAACATAAACACGTGCATCCTCTAGTCATAAACAGTGCTGAGTAAAATACAGGTTGGCATAGAAAAAGTACACAAGTGACTATCTAATCATCAAAACAGGCAAGGGACTGCTACTTTTGGAGTGTATTGAGTCTGCTTTATGGAATATAAGCTGTACATAGAACATAGGCTTATTGCAAACTTCCATGCTGACATGTCTCGGCAAGTGAGTACTTAGCTGCTCCAGGGTACACAGTGGATTTTTTTCAGGGAGTGTGAAGATAGATTATTTCAAAATCATTCTCAGGAATATTGGATTTAAACCCATATTATAGGAATCAACGTAAGGCTAGGGCCTAATTTCAATATTATTTCTCAGAAATATTGAATTTAAGCCCATATTATAGGAATCTATCTTCTTTTTATCACCTTAACACTAAGGACAATGCTTCTTACTGTTTATGCGTCTTCATCTATTAATGAACATTTAATAAATGTTTTCTAGCTGGCATGAAAAAATCTCATCAATGGTTTCACCAGATCAAATAAAGCTTGTTGGGCAAGATACTCCTGTATGAAAATACAGGAAGGGAAGGCACAGCGGTAGAGTAGTTAATCTGCTGTAGGAAGTCTTCTATCGATCACTTCTCTGAGTGGGCAATGACCAAAATTATCAATGACCTTGTAATGCCAATTCCAATGGACTCCCTTTCCACCTTATCTTAATAAGCCACTCTGTGTTGCATAATAATGCCGATACTCTCTTCTCCTTTGGCTTCTTTCTTGCCTTTCTTCCTATTTCTGTGACTGCTCCCTTTCATCTCCTCCATAGACTCCTCTTCCAACCCCTTCTATGTTGCTTTTCTCCAACATACTGCTCTTAACTTTTTGTTGTTGTTCTTGCTCTTCCAGCGGAACTTAAACCACTCCCAGGGCTCCAACTGCCACTGGTATGCTGATGAGCTCCCTAATTCACTCTGTTCCAGCTAAACTGAACTTTCAGTTCCCAGAATTTCAAGCTCTATCCCTTCTCCCTAGAATGTTCTTCCTTGAGCTTTTCAAACGGCTGGCCCCTTTTCATGTTTCAGGTCTCATTTTAGAAGTGACAAACCCAGATTCCAACTACATGACATTCTGGAAAAGCAAGACTGGGGAGACAGTAAAAAGACTGTTGATTACCAGGGTGTGGTGGGGAGGGGAGTGGTGAATTGGTGGAGACTTTTAGGGCAGTTAAAATACTTTGTTTGATACTAAGATGGGTACATGCCATTTTTCCAAACCCATGGGATGTGCACCGAGAATGAGCCTTAATGTACACTGTGCACCTTGCAACACTGTTGTTGTTTAGTTGCTAAGTCGTGTCTGACTCTTTCGCGATCACATGGACTTTAGCCTGCCAGGCTCCTCAGTTCATGGGATTTCCAAGGCAAAAATACTGGAGCAGGTTGCCATTTCCTTCTGTAGGTGATCTTCCCAGCACAGGGATTGAACCTGACTCTCCTGTATTATCAGCCAAGTTCTTTTTACCACTGACCCACCAGGGGAGCCCATAAGGAAGATTATTATGTGTCAATGTAAATTCGTCAGTTGTAATAAATGCAGCACTCGGGTGGCAGATGTTGATAATCAGGGAGACTGTATGTATGTTTGCGGGGGTGGGGATATATAGGAAATTTCTTTATCTCCCATTGTATTTTGCTGTGAATTTAAAATTGGTTTCAAAACATAAAGTCTTAATTTAAAAAGTTAAAATATAAAAATAAGTGACAGACCCATCAAAAGTAACCCCCACAAATCATTATCCTCTATTTCACCCCTTGGTTTTTTCTAAGAACTTGTTCTGATTACCATTTTATTTACTAATTTATTTTCTCCCCCCCTTCCACCCACTGAAATCTGCATGAGAGCAGAGATTATGCTTCTGTACTATATTCAAAGAGATTTTCCCATACCTGCAACAATTTTCTTAGTACAAATCTAATTATGTTGCTTTCCTGCTCCCCAACACCTAAAAGATGAAATCCAACTGAAAAACATGAGGATACAACCCTCTGGTCCTCACTGACCTCTTCAGTCTCATCTCAGCTGCTGAGTCCAAACTAAATCCTAACTTGAGTGCTGCAGAGAATGTTGCTCAATTAGTGTTTCCTGTCCTTCCATTTACCCTCAGTTCTCTGTAGGCTTCCTTTATCCTAATGGTATTTCTGATGCGCATCAATGTGTCCTTTCCTCTACTGGACAATAAGTCTTCACACTGTATCCTTGACACAAAGTCTGACACCAGGAATTACCCATTCAGTCACTGTTCATTAAATGAATTATTTCTGAATCTCGTTCCCTTAGTTTCTTGTCATACGCTTCCACTGAACTCAGTTTTCCATTTATTTCTTTATTCACAAAATTGCATTAAAGAATGGCAATTTAAAAATAAACCTTCAAAATCATCTACTTTTCTATCAATTTGGGACAATAAGTTGCCATGCAAATAATGACCAAAAAAAAAAAAAAAAAGTTGCTCAGCTAGCCTATTCCACAAATCAGTTAACTGAATTTGTCCTGTTGGAGTTACACATACCAGAGTGGAAGTCTAGACTGTGCCTTTCCATAATTTTAACTCCGTCTAGATTTCTGATGCTTAACAGACCAGCAATAAATATTTTGCTGAGTCATATTTGTTCCTAAAAATCTAGTCTAAAGTTTTAGTTTACATGACGTAAATGGCCTGAAAATCTGGAGCCCACAGATAAAATTAGCACTGAAAGGAAGGATTCATTAATCTAAACATGTATTAAGTGCCTACCACTTGCAAGATATCATACAAAGCCCTGGGGTTTTGTAATTCGTCTCTGCTTTGAAAGTGATTACACATGAGTGCACTCACAATTTATATATCTTCAGCATGATAATACTTTAAAAAGAAACCAAAGAGAAGAAACATTGGCAGTTGATAACTTTATCATGACACTCCTCAAAGGAGCCTACTGAAAAAAAAAAAAAGGAATAACAAAATGAAATTAAAAGCACGTGCTGATTTTAGGGAATTCATGGTCAGGCCCTCTTTCTGTATTTTGCTGTTCTGTATTAATGTTTACAAAGGCAGGATTTAATGGCTTCATTAGCTGAGGTTTGGAGATCCTGTTCCCCTGATCTTTCTTACCAAGAAGCAAGGCCACTCACAGCCACAAAGATTTGTTCCTTACCTTACTAATAAACACTCGCAGTGAGGCAAAGACATGTTTCAGTGACACTTCAGACTGCCCATTTTTAAGAAAAGCAAGATGAATATCAAATACTTTTTCATTAATGGGTTGTGGCCATCATTGTTTAAAAGTTGACTCTAGAAAACATAAAAAAGCTTTTTGTGACAAATAGTTTATGCTGCTCCCCCTAAAATGAGAGAACAGACTTTACCAATACCTGTTCATCAAACCACTGCTTGAAAAATAACAATAAGAAGCTTGCTGCTGCTGCTGCTAAGTCGCTTCAATCCTCTTCGACTCTGTGCGACCACATAGATGGCAGCCCACCAAGCTCCTCTGTCCCTGGGATTCTCCAGACAAGAATACTAGAGTGGGTTGCCATTTCCTTCTCCAATGCATGAAAGGGAAATGTGAAAGTGAAGTCACTCAGACTTGTCTGACTCTTAGCGACCCCATGGACTGCAGCCCACCAGGCTCCTCCATCCATGGGATTTTCCAGGCAAGAGTACTGGAGTGGGTTGCCATTGCCTTCTCCTATAGCCTTTGTATTTCTCTGACAGAAACAAATGTAAGAATTAAGGAAAACATCAATTCTATTTTAAAATTCTATTATCCAATTTGTTTTAAAATGTATGTTTAGTGTATGTCTAGCCACTGGAGACAATTAAACCCTCTATGAGTAGAGATAATGACAGGTATCACAATTGAAAGACTACACAAACTGTTTAAAGGTTCCTTAGATACTAATTAGGAATAGGCTGCAGAATCTCTTTATGAAGTATTAAATTTGTTCTGATTAATGTGCAACTCAAATTCATTTTTATTGTGCCAGTAAATAAGATATTTGATTTCAAAATGTGCACTCTTATGCCTTCCTTCTATTCAAATATTTCTTAATTTATTTAACATACATCTCTTGGTAGATGACAGGCACTATCCTAAGTGCTTTAGAAATTTTAACTTACTTTTTGATTGTGAGACTGGAGGTGGAAAGGGGGACTGACTGCATATGGGCACCAAGGATCTTTTTGAGATGATGGGAATGATTGGATCGTACTGACTGCACAACTCTGTAAACTTACTAAAGTAAAGATATAAAAGAAACTAGAAATTGTAGAGACGAAGATTGCCGGGAGAAATATCAATAACCTCAGATATGCAGATGACACCACCCTTATGGCAGAAAGTGAAGAGGAACTAAAAAGCATCTTGATGAAAGTGAAAGTGGAGAGGGAAAAAGTTGGCTTAAAGCTCAACATTCAGAAAACGAAGATCATGGCATCTGGTCCCATCACTTTATGGGAAATAGATGGGGAAACAGTGTCAGACTTTATTTTTCTGGGCTCCAAAATCACTGCAGATGGTGACTGCAGCCATGAAATTAAAAGATGCTTACTCCTTGGAAGGAAAGTTATGACCAACCTAGATAGCATATTCAAAAGCCGAGACATTACTTTGCCAACAAAAGTCCGTCTAGTCAAGGCTATGGTTTTTTCTGTGGTCATGTATGGATGTGAGAGTTGGACTGTGAAGAAGGCTGAGCACCGAAGAATTGATACTTTTGAACTGTGGTGTTGGAGAAGACTCTTGAGAGTCCCTTGGACTGCAAGGAGATCTAACCAGTCCATTCTGAAGGAGATCAGCCCTGGGATTTCTTTGGAAGGAATGATACTAAAGCTGAAACTCCAGTACTTTGGCCACCTCATGTGAAGAGTTGACTCATTGGAAAAGACTCTGATGCTGGGAAAGATTGAGGGCAGGAGGAGAAGGGGATGACAGAGGATGAGATGGCTGGATGGCATCAATGACTCGATGGATGTGAGTCTGAGTGAACTCCGGGAGTTGGTGATGGACAGGGAGGCCTGGCGTGCTGTGATTCATGGGGTCGCAGAGTCGGACACGACTGAGCGACTGATCTCATCTGATCTATTGGTTTGTGACCCTTTCTGTTTAAAAAAGAATGCATTGGATGATGTCTTCAGCCCTGCTCTCCTTTCCTTTAAGAAACCAATTAGTAGGTTACAAATTGGCCATAAGTAACAACAAAAAACCAAAACCATACGACTATTTGTAACAGATTTAATCGTAACACTGATAGCCAGAATCCAAGAATGGTGCTCCATCTTTCTGGCTCCTCCCTTGAAGTCAAGTGAAGTGAAGTCTCTCAGTCGTGTCCGGCTCTTTGCGACCCCATGGACTGTAGCCTACCAGGCTCCTCGGTCCTTGGGATTTTCCAGGCAAGAGTACTGGAGTAGGTTGCCATTTCCTTCTCCAGGGGATCTTCCCGACCCAGGGATCAAACCCGGGTCTCCCACATTGTAGGCAGACACTTTACCGTCTGAGCTACCAGGGAAGCCCAAAACCATATGCATATTTGTAACAGATTTAATGGGAACACTGATAGCCAGAATCCCAGAATGGTGCTCCATCTTTCTGGCTCCTCCCATAGTCTACTTAAAAGCATGGGGAGGTGGTTAGAAGCAAGGACTCTTGTGATAACTAGCCAAGATTAAATTCCTGATCTGCTACTGACTAGCTATGTGACATTAAGTTCCCTGTGAGCTTCACTTTTCTCACTTTAAAATGGGAAAAATAATAGTATCTACATCACAAAGCTAGTATGAGGATTAAAGGTGAGTTAATATTTGTGCTTTTAAGTTGACTGAGGTTTAATTTACATACAACAAAATTTACCTATTTTAAATTTATCATTCAGTTATTTTTAGTAAAGTTAGAGTCGTGCAGTCATTGCAATCCATTCATTCCCATCATCTCAAAAAGATCCTTGGTGCCCATGTGCAGTCCTCTTTTCTACCTCCAGTCCCACAATAGAAAAGTGAGTTAATATTTCTAAAGCACTTAGGATAGTGCCTGTCATATAACAGAGATGTCAACTAACAAGAGATGTATGTTACATAAATAAGAAATGTCTGAACAGGAGGAAGAAATAACAATGCAAACCTTGAGACCAAATGTCTTATTTACTGGCATAATAAAAAATGAATTTGGGTTGCATTTTAATCAGAACAAACTTAATACTTCATACAGAAATTCTGCAGTCTATTTCTCATTACTATCTAATTTAGTTTTCCCTTATAAGACTCTTTGAAAAGCACAGGCCTGGTTTCCATAGTAAACCTGGAGGCCTGAAGCAATTGACTGAATTACTTTGAGAAGGGGAAAGAAAAGAAAAAAAAAATCTGTGTAATTCAGACAAAGAGCCAGCAAGACTTTTCACTTTTGTCTTCTCCCACTACTGTTACCTCACATTATGGTTATATGGGCTCCCCTGGTAGCTCAGCTGGTAAAGAATCCTCCTGCAATGCGGGAAACCTGGGTTCAGTCTCTCAGGTGGGAAGATTCCCTGGAGGAGGAAATGGCAACCCACTCCAGTATTCTTGCCTGGAGAATCCCAGGGACAGAGGAGCCTAGAAGGCTACAACCATGGGGTCACAGAGTCGGACACGACTGAGTGACTAAGCAAAGCACATAGTTATATAGTGTTTATTCAAAGCTCTCTAACATCCATTATCTCATTTTACACCTTCAACAACCCTGCAAGATAACTGCTTTCAATTTCTTCTTCTAGGTTTTAATCCTAGCAATGATGATTTGTACTGAGAGGCAAGCATCTGAATAAAACCAATAAACCCCTGACAAGGGACACCAGCCAGCCAGCCAGCCTGCCTGGATATCATCTGGCTTGACAAGACACCTCATCTCAACAGGTATTTGGACAGACTGAGTCAATCATAATTTAGGCTAAAAATGACTGGATATTTTCAAAAAAGTATGAAAAAACCTGTTTTTAAACACAAAAATAACAGAGAAGGGAAATAAAGAACAAATTATTAACAGTCCAAATCTCTCATTTTAAGGCTGAGTCTCAGTTATTTCTTGAGGTCACACTGGATCTGCCACCCACGTTTCCAGGCTGTATATTGTCACCCTGTTTATTTAACTTATATGCAGAGTACATCATGAGAAATGCTGGACTGGAAGAAACACAAGCTGGAATCAAGATTGCCGGGAGAAATATCAATAACCTCAGATATGCAGATGACACCACCCTTATGGCAGAAAGTGAAGAGGAACTAAAAAGCCTCTTGATGAAAGTGAAAGTGGAGAGGGAAAAAGTTGGCTTAAAGCTCAACATTCAGAAAACGAAGATCATGACATCCGGTCCCACCACTTCATGGGAAATAGATGGGGAAAATAGTGGAAACAGTGTCAGACTTTATTTTTCTGGGCTCCAAAATCACTACAGATGGTGACTGCAGCCATGAAATTAAAAGACGCTTCCTCGTTGGAAGGAAAGTTATGACCAACCTAGATAGCCTATTCAAAAGCAGAAACATTACTTTGCCAACAAAGGTCCGGCTAATGAAGGCTTTGGTTTTTCCTGTGGTCATGTATGGATGTGAGAGTTGGACTGTGAAGAAGGCTGAGCACCGAAGAATTGATGCTTTTGAACTGTGGTGTTGGAGAAGACTCTTGAGAGTCCCTTGGACTGCAAGGAGATCTAACCAGTCCATTCTGAAGGAGATCAGCCCTGGGATTTCTTTGGAAAGAATGGTGCTAAAGCTGAAACTCCAGTACTCTGGTCAACTCATGCAAAGAGTTGACTCACTGGTAAAGACTCTGATGCTGAGAGGGATTGGGGGCAGGAGGAGAAGGGGACGACAGAGGATGAGATGGCTGGATGGCATCACTGACTCAATGGACGTGAGTCTGAGTGAACTCCGGGAGTTGGTGATGGACAGGGAGGCCTGGCGTGCTGTGATTCATGGGGTCGCAAAGAGTCGGACACGACTGAGCGACTGATCTGATCTGATCTGATTTTGCTTCATGATAAACATGCCATTTCTTTCGTTTTAGATAATACAAGAAGACCCAGTGCATCCTCCCTGGATGAGCAACACATTACATGTATTTTGTGCAATTAGTGGTACATCGAGTGACCGAAGTTATGATTCCCCAAGATACACTGCTGAAATATGAGGACATGCAGATGTCAAGTGACAACAAGACTGAACTTTCTCAGGAATATTGGGAGCTGTGCAAAAGTTAAAAATTTAAAGATTTGTTATACACAGAGTGTTTCCTCCTGACACTAAAACTTGCATGCTTTCATACAGGGTGCTTACATATTTGTAAATATTTAAGCAACTTGAAAGTGCCTGGAAAATTGCACCACTGTGCTTAGTTTGTACTTTTTAAGGTAAATCAATATACTGAGAAGTAGAGCTCGAAACCTTAATTTGATTTGCTTAATTGTTACTTAAAATATTAATGGCACTGTGTAGAATGGTATAATGGCATTCAATAAAAGGCAAAACTTCTTTGTAATTAGAAGTGAAGGAAATAATACTTTGAACTTAGCATTTTTCTTGACAGGAAGCTAAATTCATTATTATACTAGTCCTTGGAGAAAAAAACTGATAAATTTTTCACGAAACATGGATACTTCCAACTGAGGAGATAATTTGAAACCTTGCCTACCAATGGTCTAGACTGAGCTAAAGGAAACAAAAGCATTATGTAAACAAGGAAAATTCCACAAAGAAAAAAAAAAAATATATATATATATATAAATACCAGGCTTACCAATCCTTCGAGTTTTGATCCAATGATGCTAGGTATTCCAGTCAGTGGTCTCTCTAACATAGGAGGCGAGGGATTCCTTTGTGGCCTGTGTTTGCCTAGCAAGCAGTCTTTGTTGCCTAAGCTTCATCAGCTGAGGCTGTCCATAAAGCTAAACAAACATCTCTGAGATTTGCAGTTACTTCTAAGTTTAGCAGCAGAGTCTGAGGGTAGGGATTTTGTAATGATGATTTTCTTCAGTTTACAAGGTTAATAAGGATTTTGATAGAACTTGATGATCACAGCATTTCTTGGGTCAGTATCCATAACCACCACGTATTTAGCAGCTGCTGGCTAAGGATTACATCTCTAACTATGAAGAAACCTCAGATTAACTAAATAATTCAGGAGAAACGAAGATGTGAAGGACATTTTTACCTTGAACTATCCATAAAATTTTGGCTGCCTTTCATGTAAACATTAAGTCCTAGATTTATTTTTCATATGTAGTTTATCCTATTTTATAGACAAAAAAGGAAAAAACAGACACTGAAATATAAGTGGATTGCGTGGAGCTTTGGCTTTTTAAATACTCTGTGAGTAAATAAATCTTAGAGCTTATTATGCACCTGGCTTGGCCATTTTTCTTTACATGTCATTTTTAAGCTTTCAGGAAAATATTAAATTACTTATGAAAGGTTAATTTTGTATTTTAATAAGGGATTCAGAAATTCCAGAAGCAGTCTGTAATTCCTTAATATCTTGGAGTAATGTGAAGTTAGTTTCGCCTTTAAAACTATTCTATTTGGCACATATGTGTAAAAAATCATCACCCAGAGAGAGTGCTGCCTTCTGAGACTGAGGCATCTTAGGGAAACTTGAGTAATCTTATCAGTGACCAGTCCTTATCTTATCCCCCAGCATGGCATTGTGCCCCGTGGGTCATTTTAAAACATATAACAAATGACCCCTGCCCTCAAGGAAGTTGCAGTCTAGTTGAGGAGGCAAGATAGACACAAAAATAAATAACACAAGAATTAACAGTATAAGACAAGATAAGTTGTCTCTGAGGACTGCCAAATGAATGATGCTGTCCATAACTCATATCGTATTCAAGGGATAAGAAGCTGCTGTGAGTTTTAATGTTCAGGGATGACTTCATGGGGAAAAGAAAGCCTTGAACAGGCTTTCAAAGATGAGAAGCTATTCTAGGCAGGAAGACCGTCACAAGCAAAGGTGCAGAAATAATTTCTATAAGTTCAGGGGATGGTGAAGAGGCCAGTTTTGTTCAAGGGAGTAATGGATTCTGAATCTAGAAAGAAAATTCACACCTGGATTTTGGAAGGCCTTTAATACCAGGATAATAGCATTTGGACTTTACTCAATAAACAGAAGGAAACCAGTCAAGGTTTTTGAATGGAGATATTACTTGACTAAACATTAGTTTTATGAATGTAATCTTTTATATTGTGGCCAGATGCTTTTGAGTCCAAGAGAGATGGATATATGGAAGCCAGTTAGATAGTTATTGTAGTAATCTAATTATGAGTCCATAAGCCCATAGATGTGAACAAGAATGGAGAAGAAAGGACAAGTGCAAGAGATACTGTGTGCAAAGACTGAACATGATTCATTGATGGCCAAGGAGACAAAAGGAAAAGGTAAAGATAATTTTGTGTCCTGTGGCCACAGCCCTCCAGGTCGTGGCACAATTTCCCTAGGTTTTTTTCACCAGCTTCCAAACTGAGGGCAGAAAGATATATATATAGAGAGAACAAGGTGGGTTAGACTAGAGAAAGCCAGCTAAGTATGCCTTGAAACACTGTGTATGTTAGGTATTACTGTTTATATAGTGTAAAGATTTCATGGCTGGTGCACTGGGATGACCCAGATGGATGGGATGGGCAGGGAGGTGGGAGGAGGGTTCAGGGTGGGGAACACATGTAAACCCATGGCTGATTCATATCAATGTACGGCAAAACCCACTACAATATTGTAAAATAATTTAGCCTCCAACTAAAATAAATAAATTAAAAAAATAAAGATTTCATGAAGTGATTTGGCCTCTACAGATGAATTCATAGCAAAGAATACATTTCTGCTATACTGATTATTTCTGCAATTAAGCTTGACTCCAGGTTTCCCTGGAAACTACTGTTTTGATAGTCTTTGAACAGCTTGTGAAATGTGAATAAAGTCACCATTAGTAGTATAATTTATCACGACAATGATAAGCCATAGAGAAAGTGAGCAATTCCATGCAGATTTTCTGAGTAACCAGTGCACCAATGGCATCATGTCCATAGGTGTTATTGTTATTGTTACCATATTTATATGAATTGACTGCATATATAAATACTGTAAGTATCTTCTTAGGGAAATTTCTAGGGAAATGTACTACACCATTCAGGTATGATCTAAATCAAATCCCTTACAATTATGTGACAGACAGATTCAAGGGATTAGATCTGATAGACAGAGTGCCTGAAGAACTACAGACAGAGGTTTGTGACATTGTACAGGAGGCCATGGGCAAGACCATCCCCAAGAAAAAGAAATGCAAAAAGGCAAAATGGTCCTCTGAGGAGGCCTCACAACTAGCTGAGAAAAGAAGAGAAGCTAAAGGCAAAGGAGAAGCAGAAGCAGAAGATACTAAGGAGAGGTGCCAAGAATACACAGAAGAACTATACAAAAAAGATCTTCATGATCCAGATAACCACGATGGTGTGATCACTCACTTACAGCCAGACATCTTGGAGTACAAAGTCAAGTGGGCCTTAGGAAGCATCACTATGAACAAAGCTAGTGGAGGTAATGGAATTCCAGTTGAGCTATTTCAAATCCTAAAAGATGATGCTATGAAAATGCTTCACTCAATCTGCCAGCAAATTTGGAAAACTCAGCAGTGGCCACAGGACTGGAAAAGGTCAGTTTTCATTCCAATCCCAAACAAAGGCAATGCCAAAGAAAGTTCAAAGTACCGCACAATTGCACTCCTCTCACATGCTAGCAAAGTAATGATCAAAATTCTCCAAGCCAGGCTTCAACAGCACGTGAACTATGAACTTCCAGATGTTCATGCTGGATTTAGAAAAGTCAGAGGAACCATAAATGAAACTGCCAACGTTTATTGGATCATTGAAAAAGCAAGAGAATTCCAGGAAAACATATACTTCCGTTTTATTGATTATACCAAAGACTTTGACTGTGTGGGTCACAACAAACTGTGGGAAATTCTTCAAGGGATGTGAATACCAGACCACCTGAATTGCCTCCTGAGAAATTTGTATGCAGGTCAAGAAGCAACAGTTAGAACTGGGCATGGAACAACAGACTGGTTCCAAATCAGGAAAGGAGTACGTCAATGCTGTATATTGTCATCCTGCTTATTTAACTTATATGCAGAGTACATCATGTGAAATGCCAGACTGGATAGAGCACAATCTGGAATTAAGATTGCCAGAGAATTATCAATAACCTCAGATATACAGTTGTGCCACCCTTTATGGCACAAATCAAAGAAGAACTAAAGAGCCTCTTGATGAAAGTCAAAGAGGAGACAGAAAAAGTTGGCTTAAAACTCAACATTCAGAAAACTAAGATCATGGCATCTGGTCCCATCACTTCATGGCAAATAGATGGGGAAACAATGGAAACAGAGACAGACTTTATTTTCTTGGGCTCCAAAATCACTGCAGATGTGAAATTAAAAGATGCTTGCTCCTTGGAAGAAAAGCTATGACCAACCTACACAGCATATTAAAAAACAGAGACATTACTTTGCCATCAAAGGTCCATTTAGTCAAAGCTATGGTTTTTCCAGTAGTCATATATGGATGTGAGAGTTGAACTATAAAGAAAGCTGAGCACGGGAGAATTGATGCTTTAGAACTGTGGTGTTGGAGAAGGCTCTTGAGAGTCCCTTGGACTGCAAGGAGATGCAACCAGTCAATCCTACAGGAAATCAGTCCTGAATATTCATTGGAACAACTGGTTCTGAAGCTGAAACTCCAATAATTTGCCATCTGATGCAAAGAACTGACTCATTGGAAAAGACCCTGATGCTGGGAAAGATTGAGGGCAGGAGGAGAAGGAGACGACAGAGGATGACATGGTTGGATGGCATCACTGATCTGCTATGGACATGAGTTTGAGCAAACTCCGGGAGTTGGTGATAGACAGGGAGGCCTGGCAGGCTGCAATCCATGGGGTCGCAAAGAGTCAGACACAACTAAGCAACTGAACTGAACTGAAACATCTTTTTAAAAATGAAACAAAAAGCAGCAGTGGTAGAAAGAGCCTTGGAACCGTGACCAACATATCATAGAACTAGAGATGACTCACTGGTTAATTAAGAAACTAAATAGGTCAGCATAACACAAACCCAAGCCTTTGATTATAAATACTAGTCTATCTGTAATGCAGAACCTGAGCAATGTATTGAAATCTTAGGAATTTCCTAACTCTTGAAAATCTTAATAATGAGATACATATTTCAGGCTTCTCATACACAAACTGGTGGGCTACCTTCGGTCTTCTACTAACAGTACACTACTTCAGCTATCAAAACACAGGGAGAGGAGTAGAGTAAAAGACGATTAGGGGTGGGGAATGGGTTTCTATCACAGGACTATTCCCCTGTCCTGGGAAGTGGCCTGTAAGAGCTTTGAAACGTTCACCTTTAGGTGTTCTTTTAGCTATGGGTTTTTCATAGATGTGTTTTATCAGGTTGAGGAAGTTCCCTGCAACACGCTTTGCATCTGTTTTCCGATTCAATCAATTCCCCCAGTAATCATATGATCCCTGTATGACGTATAGGGAAATAGATGACAAATGTACCCTATTAAGAAAGAGTACATTTCTTGATGTTAATATGACATGTACTCTATGCCATATAAGGAAATGGATGACAAATGGTTAAGAAATGCACTCAAGATACACATCAAATTAGAAATGAAATCAAAGCATCCTAATTCAGAGTCCAACGTGTTTTCAGCTCTTATATACTATTTCCTACAGTCTCCTGCTGCAGCTTTGTACAGAGACCCAAAAAGTTTCCTCTCTTCCACTTTTTTACTAAGAAGGTAAGCCCCTTAAGGGTAGAGTCTCTTCTGATTTTTTGTCTCTGTTTCCCTGAAACATAAAAGCACCTGCCAAAGGATAAGTACTTGAGCAGTCTCAAGAAAGCCAGTTTAGATAAGCAGATCCTTCTAGAGCTTTTAGTATGTGCAAGGCAGTGTGAACAATACCCCAGCCCTCAAAGAGCTTGTGGTTGAGGATGCTAAGACAAAGTCACATAAGGAGATATGAGAATGTCTGATAATAGCAAATCAGTGGTCATGACAAGTGCTTGAATGGGCAGAGCTTTTTTAGATGTAGAACAAAAAAGGCTTCATGAAGGACGACAGCCTTGAAGGATGGGTAGGAACCAGCATGTGTGTGTTAAGGAAGGACCTTAGGCAGGGTAATTAAAAACTTCATTTTAACTATTATTTGAACACTGACCATTAGAACCGATCAGTATAATAAGAGCCATGCAAAGGAAAAATAATAATAGAGTGCATATAAAAGCAGGTAACATCTTGTTCTTCTCACCCCCTTCCCCTTTTGCCTTAGACTCAAACTCAGTAAAGCAGCTTTTTTTCTATCAGAACATTTGCACTCTAGTTGCTTCTTCCCCATGTTAGAAAAATTTTGAAGCCAACCTCAGTCAAATTCTGACCAACAAGGCTTGTTCTTTGTGTATTGCAGCATTTTGTATTCTTTGTGTATTGCAGCATTTTGTAATAATCACCGACTCTGTAGATTGCCTAGGGCTGAGAGTCTTACAGGCTCTGGACTTCTCATCTGGCATGCTGAGTGTGCCTCTGATAGGAAACCAAGGAAAGCTATCATATGAACTGTTGAGGGCTGTAATCTGGGAATTGTCAACCATCTGCCACAATTTTTTGATCTACCATTGCAAGCCAGCTATACGGACGATCAAGGCTGTATTCAGTGGGTAGATACACAGGTGTGTGCTAAGTCACTTCAGTGGTGTCCAACTCTGTGACCCCATGAACTGTAGCCTGCTAGGCTCCTCTGTCCATGGGATTCTCCAGGCAAGAATACAGGAATGGATTGACATCCCTTCCTCCAGGGGATCTTCCTAACCCAGGGATCCAACCCAAGTCTCTTGCATCTCCTGCATTGCAGGCAGATTCTTTACCTACTGAGCCACCTGGGATATACAGGTAAGAGATTATAATTATAATGCAGTAGTTATTCCAAGGGTGGCCTTTTTCTGTCATTAACTGGACTGGGTCTTCTGGATTCTGTATCCATTTGAGAGATGTAAGTAATAGTGCCTAGCACTGTTATATCTGGATGTTTGATACTGAGAAGCAAAAGCAGAGCTAATATAGACGTGCAGTTCTGTTCAGTGCAAAGCTGACCAGGTCCTATAGAGCTCATGCACTGAATTATTTCATAATTCTTCCTTGCCATAGTCAAGATTTGAGATGCTTCCAGAAGCAATGCAACATGGAGATAATACTAGATCTTCCCTCCACAGCCCAAACTAAATCTAGATAGACAAACACCCAAAATGAAAGAGGTTGAGTGAAGGGAAAGGGCTGATCTGGCAGAATGATCCCTACCAGAACAAGTACAGTGAAAGTGAAAGGCTTCTGGGAGGAAACTAGGCTGCACTTGGTTCCACTGGAACCCCAAGTAGGCACCGGGTCAGCTGAATACAATTCAGGTCACATGCAAGAGAAATTATGTTCAAAGAGGTAACCTGGGGTATTTACACAGAATGTATTGGTTTTGAAAATAAGGTAATCCCACCACCACCACCACATTCTCATTTGTTTTGGAAAGTGAAAGTCACTCAGTCATGTCCGACTCTTTGCAACCAGATGGACTGTAGCCCACTAGTCTCCTCTGTCCATAGGATTTTCAAGGCAAGAATACTGGAGTGGGTTGCCATGCCCTCCTCCAGGGGACATTCCCTACCCAGGGATCAAACCAGGCTCTCCTGCATTGCAGGCAGATACTTTACCTATCTGAGCCACCATGGAACCCCACCTACAAAACATACAAAGATGCTGGCTGATAGCAATCAATGCTGCCATACTGGCACACGCTGACTGTATAGGAACCCTGCCCTGTGTCTGTCTCCCTGAACAGTAGCCAGTTATTGATACTTGTAGCTTCCACACACATCTGAGCATCGACCACCCGTCCCTTATGCCCCCAAACTCTTGGGCCTCTCTGCTTACCTCCTCTGGCTTCCTTCCACTATCAGAATTATACAGAAGTGGTTTTTGGTTTGCGATTGAACTGATATGAGTTACTCCCTAGTATTTCCTCTCTGCTGCTGCTGCTGCTAAGTCGCTTCAGTGGTGTCTGATTCTGTGCGACTCCATAGATGGCAGCCCACCAGCCTCCGCCATCCCTGGGATTCTTCAGGCAAGAACAATGGAGTGGGTTGCCATTTCCTTCTCCAATGCATGAAAGTGAAAAGTGAAAGTGAAGTTGCTTAGTCGTATGCGACTCTTAGCGACCCCATGAACTGCAGCCTATCAGGCTCCTCCATCCATGGGATTTTCCAGGCAAGAGTACTGGAGTAGGGTGCCATTGCGAGTCTCTAAAGCGATAGCTTCCTTCTGTTGAATTTAATGTATGTTTCTGATTTGGATTTCTCCTGTCAACGTTCACAGACAACCAGCTCTCTTAAAAAAGATGAAAAAGTTTTCAGTTTCCCATCCCCATTTCCTACCCATTTCTTTGCAGCTGTAGAAATCCTTTAGGGGAAAATATGCCCAACCAATCTTGTTTAAAGACATTTCATCCTCACTTTGGGTAATGGGACGTGGAGTGAGGTCTAGAGTCTCTGTAGTGGTCAAGTGCTGGCCCCTCCCTCCCAGTGCCTCCTAGGTCCTGTCCTCCTCTGCTCAGTCTCTTCTTCTCTCCAAGAGCTCCCCACCCCTCTGTGCTGTGTGCTCTCCTCACACTAGCTGCTCAGTGCTCGCTGTCTGCATGAATCCGTTCCCCCAACCATGGCCCATAACTCCAGCTAATGTCACTGAAGGGCATTTCAGCAAGTTTCTGCAGCCACAGCAACTTGCGGGAAAATGACAGTTAGTCAGGATCTGACAAGCCTGCACTCGGGAAATGTCTTGAGATGGAACTGGCTATAGTTTCCCTCTCTTCACCCCAAATCTGAAATTTATCTTGCAGATGAATACCTCTCTACCCTCAGGCTCCCTCCCTGCCAGGTATTCTGCAGCACGGATTTCTTCCTTAGATGGCTCTCAGCAAATCAGTCCCTGGCCCTGCTCTGCTTCCCCCTCCTGATCCGATGTTGGGACATCCCCAGGAAGTCAGCTACCTCATCAACCCACCCCCTCTTCCAGGAGGTAGCAGAGTGGGGTGGGTATCTTGCACTTCCTCTTTCCAGGAGGCCACCAGGCCACCATATCTTTGTAATTGCAACAAGGTACGCACACGCACCTCCATTGATTCAGGACTTTATTTTTTATGTCTTTCAGTAGACAGTCTTCTCCAGCTAATGCCTTTTTCCTTCAGGGCTAATATCTTAGAAGTCTTGGGTCTTATTAGAGGAATTAAACTGCTTTATAGTTGGCAGCAGTAATAGAACTGAAATTGTTTGTTCAAGTTAACAAGTTGGAGGTCACTAGTAGTGAGAAAGACTTTACCAGGAAGTGGAAAGGACAGCTACAGGGATGGTGAGGCAGACCTTGAGCATACTCAGATTGCTAAACATAGCCTGCCTGTAGACCAACTGCCAGGTTAGAAATGAGGGTCAGGCTGCCCGCTCCTGCTTGTGGTATGCAGGTATGTGTGTATAGACCCTGACCTTCCCCACCATCACCTGCTGGCCGACCTCACACATGCTCACTTCTATTGTTATTCCTTTGTTCCCTGGTCCCTTAGATCTTAGAACAGTGGTTCTTAATTGGGATTGATCATTGGGCAGGATCAATGCCAAGACATTTGGCAATGACTGGAGACATTTTGGGAAGTGGGGTAGAGACCTGGGGTGCTGCTCAACACCCTAAGGTGCACAGGCAGCCACCCACAACAAAAATGTACCTGGCCTCTAAGGTCAGGAGAGCGGAGTACCACTACCACCTGCCTCAATAAACTCCCTGAAAGCTGCTCCACTGGCTGGTTCGTCCTCAAGGACCCTTTTGCTGGCCATCCCATCACTAAATTCACTGGGAGATCTCTTTCCTACTAGGGACTTTTTTACCCTCAACTGCAAATGTTACCCTCTTGTGTTCCTGTGTACAGGGCTTCCCAGGAGGCGGTAGTGGTAAAGAACCAGCCTGCCAATGCAGGAGACGTAAGAGTTGAGGCTTCCATCCCTGGGTTGGGAAGATCCCCTAGAGGAGGGCATGGCAACCCACTCCACTTTTCTTGCCTGTAGAATCCCGTGGACAGAGGAGCCTGGCAGGCTACAGTCCATAGGGTCACAAAGAGTGAGACACAACGGAAGCAACTTAGCACATGCACACACACATACCTGCATACCACAAGCGGGAGCGGGCCTCCTGACCCTCATTTCTAATCTGGCACTTGGTCTACAGGCGGGCTCTGCATACACGAGCTCATTTTATACTCACTGAAACTTTGTGAGGTAATTACTAATATTACCAGCCACCTTATGACTGGGGAAGCTGAGGCATAGTGAAGCTAGACAAGTTGTTTGAGATCACACAATAAGTAGTGAGCTAGAATCTGAACCCAGGGAATCTAGTGTAGAAATTCACACTCTGAACAACCACATGGAGATGAATCAAGGAAAAAAGAGGACAGATGCAGGAGAATAAAATGAGGAGGAAGGAAGGAAGGAGGAGGAAAGCTTCAGTTCCCTGACATCGTAAGGCAGTTGCTAGACAGTACCCAGCCTCTTTTTCCAGGCCCGTGGATCACCCACTTCTGTCTCTGTTACCAAAGCTTCCTAAGTACATCGGACTTAGGCAAGAGTTCAAATCAGTGTAATAAATGGTATCCAGAGGAATCAACATTTTCTTTCATTAAATTTTTTTTTTTATTGGAGTACAGTTGCTTTATAATGTTTTGTCAATTTCTGGTGTACAGCAAAGTGGATCAGCTCTGTGTATACATATATCCCTTCTTTTTTGGATTTCCTTCCCATTTAGGTCATCACAGAGCATTGAGTAGAGTTCCCTGTGCTATACAGTAGGTTCCCATTAGTTATACATAGTCGTGTATATGTGTCAATCCCAAGGTTCCAAATTTATCCCTCCCCAACACCAGTTTCCCCCCTAGTAACCAGAAATCTGTTTTCTACATCTGTGACTCTATTTCTGTTTTGCAAATGAATTCATTTGTACCATTTTTGTTTTAGATTTCACATATAAGCAGTATCATATGATGTTTGTCTTCCTTACTTCACTCAATATGACAATCTCTAGGTCCATTCATGTTCCTGCAAATGGCATTATTTTCTTCTTTTTTATGGCTGAGTAACACTCTACTGTTAATTTTATATAGAAAAAAGGCAAAATTCAGGAATAGAAAAAAGCTACATTTGGTTTTGCTTTTCACCTCTGCCAAGGCCCAACCTAGGAAAACAAAATCAAAAGATCCACTTATGTCCTCCCTCACCACACAGCTGTAATTTCAACAAGTGTGTGCATGTGTGCTTGCCAAGTATCATCAGTCGTGTCAGATACTCTGCGACCCCATGGACTGTAGCCCACCAGGCTCCTCTGTCCATGGGATTCTCCAGGCAAGAATACTGGAGTAGGTTGCCCTGCCCTCCTCCAGGAACTGAACCTGAGTCTCTTGTGTCTCCTGCATTGCAGGTGAATTCTTTACCCACTGAGCCATCTGGGAAGCCCTATTTAAACAACAACAGGCCTTAAGATCCTAGGAAGATTGGAGACTAAACTGAAGACCATTCCAATTCTCAAATAAATTCTCAAAAGCCCTCTCACCTTCACCTGCACCTTGCTACATCTTTAGGGTTCAAAAAGAAATGAGAGCTTTATGGCTAAAGCAAACACTGGCCCTGAGAACAAACCTGGAACTCTCAGCTCCTTACCCAGAGTGGCAAGAAGACTGTGGGGTTTGGCGTGTTTACTTCTGTAGGTAGAACCGGAAGGGTGTCAATATTCCCTGGCTTGGCGTCCAGCTCCAGCCTCTCTCCTAAGTTCTAGAGCCTATACACAGCTGCTTGCTGGGCTTCTCCCCTTGGGGACCCATGGGTACTTGAGGATCGCCATGCCCCCAACTGACCTCCTGCTCTTCCCTGAACACCTGCTCCTCTTCCTGTGTTCCCCGTCTCAGTGATGACAATATCTCCCATCCAGTTACCCAGGCCAGGAACCCACGAGTCACCTAGGTCAGTGTATGTTTTCCGTAAAAAGCCAAATGGGAAATATCTGAGGCTTGGCCAGCTATATGGCCTCTGTCGCAACTAGTCAGCCCTGCGGTTGCAGAATGAAAGCAGTCATTAGACAGCATGTAGCAAGTGGGTGGGGCTGTGTTCCAATCAGTATTCAATTAGGTGCACTAAAAATTTTCACATAATTTTCATAGGTTCCAAAATGATAGGTTCCTTTTGATTTTTTCCCAGCTATTCAAAAATGTAAAATCCATTCTCAGGTCATGGGTCATACAGAAATAAATGGGCTGGATTTGGATGGTCTAGAATCCTCACGCTCCTTCCTTCCCACGTCTAATCAGGCAAGTCCTACAGAACTCACTTCCTGAATGCGTCTTGGATCTGTCCCACTTCTTCATCCATACATACACCACGTGAGATCTTTGTCCATATCTACACCACTTGTCCACATGGCTTACTGACATGGACAGTTAAACAAAATTGAAGACTGCAAAGAAAGATCCTCTATGACTATGGTAAGCAGAAGTACATGTCCCTCCCAGGTTAAGCTCCTCACAGTGTGAAGGATAAGCTAAAGAAGAATTTGCTTCTTCCTACATCTGGCACTGCAAAAAAAAATCTGTTAATGACTGCCAGTGTTTCATGAGGTGGCCTGGGAGGAGAGGGGAAACGATGCTCTGTAATCTAGTCCATGTGAAAGGGACTATGAAGCAGAGAATGGGAGAGAGCTCCTGAGTACACGCTGGCTCCGTCTAACCTCAGGGACTGCCTGGCCAAGGTCGGGCCCTTATCTCCAGCGATCTCCAGACTGAGACACTCAGATCCACTTTGGTTAGGGGCCATGACATCTTCAGGTGGCTAGAACTCAGCTAATCTGCCCAAGACAGCTGAGGCATTGCTTCTCAGTTTCTAGTCCTCTGTCCTGTCTACACTTTCAGTGCAGCATTGTAGAGCAGCAGCATTCTTCCCTGGAAAGGGGACCAGTGGCCAAACATCCCTGGAGTTCACCCTGTCTGTAGGATGACAGTCACCTAGTCCTGGTGGGAGCAAGAGACGTTAGGCCAATCACTCTCTGATGTCATGCCTCCCATGTAAAGAAAGGGGAAAGCCAATTCCATTTCGATTTTATTCATTTGCTGGAATTTAAGAAGCATTTTAGATTTTTTAAAATATTATGGGAGTGTGATTGATTTCCAATGTTGTGTTAATTTCTGTGTATAGTAAAGTGATTCAGTGTACACACACACATATATTTTTTCATATTCTTTTCCACACAGTTTATCATGGGATGCTGAAAATGGCTTTTTGTGCGATGTAGTAGGACCTTGTTGTGTATTCATGCTATATATAATAGTTTGCATTTGCTAATCCCAAACTCCCAATTCTTCCCTCCCCCACCCCGCTTCCTCATGGAAACTGGAAATCTGTAAGAAACATTTTTGATTTCTGATTGTTTCTTTTTTCTATGTTGCCAAAGATAGGATGATTAGAAGTAACTACATGTCTTTTAAAATGACCTTTTCCTTTATGTAAAAGTGAACTACCACAGCAAACTGCTCCTTGAATAACACAAAACTCTGTTCCAAAACAAACACCTAGAAATGTTGTATAAAGCACAACATCACACACAGATAGTTCACACTGTCTCCTCTCTCCTCAAACCTCTAGTTTCTCCTCTACCATGTCACTCTCAGCAAATGATCTTTCTCTGATTTCACTGAAAAAATAGGACTCAGAAGAGGATGTCCCGATCTTCCCTACTGCTAACTCTCCCAAACTCTATGCTGCCTTTCCTCCTGATCTCCCCTCATCTCATGACCACATAGATGCTGATGACACCCACAGGCATATCTCCAACCCAAATATCTCTGAACTTGCAAATGCTATGCCCAACTGTATCATGTCTCCCCTTGCATCTCTCAAATTTAACCAGGTCTCTTGATTTCCATCCCCCAAGCCTGCTTGTTTCCCAGAATTCCTCGTCTCTGTAAATGACATCACCACTCAATGTTTGCTTAGGCCAGAAACCTAAGACTTGGTTCTATCACCTCTGTCTGTCTCACACACACCTTGTCTTGATCCTTCAGCATATACTTTTTGCTGAACCTTCACAATCTACCTGTAATTTTACCCTTTCTTGTCACCCCCATTCTGCTGTCCTGTGTTAAGTCACTTCAGTCATGCCTGACTCTTTGCAACCCAATAGACTGTAGCCAGCCAGGCTCCTCTGTCTGGGATTCCTGAAGCAAGAATACTGGAGTGGGTTGCCGTGCCCTCCTCCAGGGGATCTTACTGACCCAAGGGTCGAACCTGGGTCTCCTGAGTCTCCTGCATTGCAGGCAGATTCTTAACCACTGAGCCACTGGGGAAACCACCTCCATTACTACCATCCTAATCTGGGTGACTTTCATCTCCTGCCTGGCCACCCACAGTAGTCTTCTCACTTATCTCCCCCCATCCACCGTTTCCTACCTTAGAGTCTATTCTCACCTCTACAGCTGAAGTGGTCTTCATAAAACTTAAGACAAGAGGAGGAGGAGCCAAGATGGCGGAGGAGTAGGACGGGGAGAACACTTTCTCCCCCACAAATTCATCAAAAGAGCATTTAAATGTCGAGTAAATTCCACAAAACAACTTCTTCTTTTTTTTTTTTTTTTTTTTCACAAAACAACTTCTGAATGCCAGCAGAGGACATCAGGCACCCAGAAAAGCAACCCAACTCTTCGAAAGGAGGTAGGAAAAAATATAAAAGACAAAAAAAGAGACAAAAGAGGGAGGGATGGAGTTCCATCCCGGGAAGGGAGTCTTAAAAAGAGAGGTTTCCAAACACCAGGAAACCTTCTCACTGCCAAATCTGTGCCGAGCTTTGGAAGCACAGAGGGCAACATAAAAGGGAGAAAAAAATAAATAAACAATTAAAAATCGCAGATTGTGAGCCCTATGGTAACTCCCCCAGCGGAGAAGCAGCACAGACGCCTGCACATGCCATTAGCAAGCGGGGGCTGGGCAGGGAAGCGCGGCGCGGGCAGTGTCCCTTAGAGTAAGAATCTGGCCCGAATGTCCTGAGCGCTATCTGAGCGAAATAATTTGGGCTAGCCAACCAGACTGTGGGATATCTACCACGCGAAAAGCCAGCCCTAACCTAAGACACCGCCAGGCCCGTGCACAGAACAAAGGACTGAACAGAGATAGCCGGCTGCAGACCTTCCCCCTCCGGTGACAGGCAGCCAGAGCCGGAAGGGGCCAATCGCAGCCCAAGAGAGACACTATCTATAAAACTGTAAGCAGGCTTCTTTGCTAACTAAAACTTCTTGGGGGTCTGGACGGTCAACATCTGCCTGAGAAGGTGCGCTGGTTTTACACCCAGATAATCAAGTGGCGGGGAGGTGATAAGTTGCAGCATTGCCACTCGCCAAACACCTCATCACCTGAGCTGCTCGCATCTGGGAAGAGCACAAAACACAGGCCCAACCAAGTCTGCGCCTCTGAGGACTACCCGAGTGCCTGAACCTGAGCGGCTTGGACCTGGGAGCTCAGCCCAGGGCCGGCCTCTGATTGTTCCCGGCGGAACAACCTAGAGCCCGAGCAGTGTGGGCAGGGAGGCTACATGCGCCATGAGCGGGGGCAGACCCAGTGTGGCTGAGGCACTGCGAGTGCACGCCAGTGTTATTTGTTTGCAGCATCCCTCCCTCCCTCCCCACAGCGCAGCTGAACAAGTGAGCCTAAATAAAATAAAAAAAAATAGTGTCCTCCACGTCCCCTTTGTGTCAGGGCGGAAACCAGACACTGAAGAGACCAGCAAACAGAAGAAGCTATAACAGAGGGAAACGCCTTGGAAGCTACAGGCCATAGATTAAAACCCTGTGGTTACTACGGACTACATAGGAAGGGGCCTATAGATCTTGAGAAATATAAGTCGGACCAAGGAACTAGCCAAAAATGAACTGAACCCACAATACTCACAACAAAACCAGAGAAAGGCCTAGATATATTTTTACTATTTTTACGATCAATCTTTCTTTCTTTTTTTTTTAATTTTTTTTTAAAAAAATTTTAAGTCCTCTATTGTCCTTTAATTTTCACTTTTATAACCTAGTACTTTGGAAAAAAAAAAAAAAGACCGTATTTTTTTTTCTTCTTCAGCAAACTTCATATATATATTTTATAATTTTTGACCGTGTTTTTTTTTTTTTTCTTTTTCTTCTTTTCTTTAACATTGTATTTTTGAAATTCCAAACTCTACTCTAGATTTTTAATTTTAGCCTTTTGGTATATGTTATCAATTTTGTACCTATAGTTTTTTTTATAATTTCTGTGACTTTTTTTTTTCTTTTTTTCTTTTCCTCTGTTTCTTTCTCTTCTTCTTTTATATAACATCGTATATCTGCAATTCCAAACTCTACTCAAGATTTTTAATTTATGCTTTTTGGTATTTGATATCAATTTTGTACCTGTATTTTCTTTATAATTTTTGCGACATTGTTTTTGTTGGTTTGTTTGTTTTCTCTCTTTATTTTTCTTCTTCTTTTTTTTAACATTGTATTTTTGAAATTCCAAACCCTACTCTAGATTTTTAATTTTTGCTTTTTGGTATTAGTTATCAATTTTGTACCTGTAGTTTCTTTATAATTTTCACGACCTTGTTTGTTTTTCTTTGTTCATTTTTTCTCTCTTTCTTTTCCTTCTTCTTTTCTTTAACATTGTATTTTTGAAATTCCAAACTCTACTCTAGATTTTTAATTTTAGCCTTTTGGTATATGTCATCAATTTTGTGCCTATAGTTTTTTTTTTATAATTTCTGTGACTTTTTTTTTTCTTTTTTCCCCCTCTGTTTCTTTCTCTTCTTCTTTTATATAACATCATATAACTGCAATTCCAAACTCTACTCAAGATTTTTAATTTATGCTTTTTGGTATTTGATATCAATTTTGTACCTGTATTTTCTTTATAATTTTTGCAACATTGTTTTTGTTGGTTTGTTTGTTTTCTCTCTTTATTTCTCTTCTTTTTTTTTTAACATTGTATTTTTGAAATTCCAAACTCTACTCTAGATTTTTAATTTTTGCTTTTTGGTATTAGTTATCAATTTTGTACCTGTAGTTTCTTTATAATTTTCGCGACCTTGTTTGTTTTTCTTTGTTCGTTTTTTCTCTCTTTCTTTTCCTTCTTCTTTTCATTAACATCATATTTTTGAAATTCCAAACTCTACTCTAGATTTTTAATTTTTGCTTTTATGTATTTGTTACCAATTTTGTACCTTTAAGAACCCAATCTTCAGGACCCATTTTTCACTAGGGAACGAGATTACTGGCTTGACTGCTCTCTCTCCCTTTGGACTCTCCGTTTTCTCCACCAGGTCGCCTGTATCTCCTCCCTAACCCCTCTCTACTCTACCCAACTCTGTGAATTTCTGTGTGTTCCAGATGGTGGAGAACACTTAGGGAACTGATTACTGGCTGGATCTGTCTCCCTCCTTTTCATTTCCCCCTTTTATCCTTCTGGCCACCTCTGTCTCCTTCCTCCTTTTTCTCTTCTCTGTATAACTCCATGAACATCTCTGAGCGGTCCAGTTGTGGAGTGCACATAAGGAAGTGACTACTGGCTAGCCCACTCTCTCCACTATTGATTCTACCTCATCTCATTTGGGTCACCTCTAACTCCCTCCTCCCTCTTCTCTTCTCCTTGTAACGCTGTGAGCCTCTCTGAGTGACCCTCACAGTAGAGAAACTTTTCATCTTTAACGTAGATGTTTTATCAATGGTGCTGTATAGAAGGAGAAGTTTTGAAACTACTGTAAAAATAAGACCGATAACTGGAAGTAGGAGGCTTAAGTCCAAACCCTGACTCCAGGGAACTCCTGACTCCAAGGAACATTAATTGACAGGAGCTCATC
This sequence comes from Bubalus kerabau, assembly GCF_029407905.1. NCBI lineage: Eukaryota > Metazoa > Chordata > Mammalia > Artiodactyla > Bovidae > Bubalus > Bubalus kerabau. The sequence continues at coordinate 4,628,115 of NC_073647.1, read as the reverse complement.
AAACGCCTCCATACCGACACTGAAACCAAGCACCACACAAGGGCCAACAAGTTCCAGAGCAAGACATATCAAGCAAATTCTCCAGCAACAAAGGAACACAGCCCTGATCTTCAAGATACAGGCTGCCCAAAGTCACCCCAAAACCATAGACATCTCATAACTCATTACTGGACATTTTATTACACTCCAGAGAGAAGAAATACAGCCCCATCCACCAGAACATCGACACAAGCTTCCCTAACCAGGAAACCTTGACAAGCCACCAAGACAAACCCACACACAGTGAGGAAATGCCACAATAAAGAGAACTCCACAAACTGCCAGAATACAGAAAGGACACCCCAAACTCAGCAATTTAAACAAGATGAAGAGACAGAGGAATACCCAGCAGATAAAGGAACAGGATAAATGCCCACCAAAATTTTTAGGGCAGTTGAAATACTTGTTTGATACTAAGCTGGGTACATGCCACTTGTCCAAACCCATGGGATGTGCCCCAAGAACGAGCCTTAATGTGCACCGTGCACCTTGTTGTTTAGCTGCTAAGTCGTGTCTGACTCTTTTGCGACCACATGGGCTTTAGCCTGCCAGGCTCCTTTGTCCATGGGCTTTCCCAGGCAAGAATACTGGAGTCGGTAGCCATTTCCTTCTCCAGGGGATCTTCCAAGCCCAGGGATCGAAGCTGCATCTCCTGCATTCGCAGGCGAGGTGCTTTTACCACGGAGCCACCAGGGAAGCCCACGTGCAAGATTATTATGTGTCAATGTAAGTTCATCAGTTGTAATGAACGCAGCACTCTGGTGGCAGATGTTGATAATGGGAGAGACTGTATGTATCTATGTGGGGGTGGGAATATATAGGGAATTACTGTATTTCCCATTGGATTTTGCTGTGAGTTTAAAACTGGTTTCAAAACATAAAGTCTTAATTAAAAAGTGAAAATATAAAAATAAGTGACAAACCCATCAAAAGTAGCTCCCACAAATCATTATCTTCTATCTCACCACCTTGTTTCCTTCGAAGAACTTGTTCCAATTACTATTTTATTTACTTATATACTTTCTATCCCCCTCTCACCACTGAAAGCTTCATGAGAGCAGAGATTATGTTTCCGTACTGCATTTAAGGGGATTTTCTCCTCCCTGCAACAATTTTCTTAATAAAAATCTAATTATGTTGCTTTCATGCTCCCTGACACCTAAAACATGAAATCCAGCTCCTAGACACGAGGACACAATCATCTGGTCCCCACTGACCTCTTCAAGTGTATCTCAGTTGCTGAGTCCAAACTAAATCCTAACTTGAGTGCTGCAGAGAAATGTTGCTCAATTAGTGTTTCCTGTCCTTCCATTTACCCTCAGATCTCTGTAGGCTTCCTTTATCCTAATGGTATTTCTGATGCTCATCAATGTGTGCTTTCCTCTACTGGACAATAAGTCTTCACACTGTATCCTTGACACAAAGTCTGACACCAGGAATTACCCATCCAGTCACTGTTCATTAAATGAGTTATTTCTGAATCACTTTCTCTTAGTTTCTTGTCATATGTTTCCACTGAATTCAGTTTTTCATTTATTTCTTTACTCACAAAATTGCATTAAAGAATGGCAATTTAAAAATAAACCTTCAAAATTAACTACTTTCTCTGTCCATTTACGACAATAAGTTGCCATACAAATAATGACAAAAATGTTGCTCAGCTAGCCTATTCCACAAATACCATGGTGGAGGCCTAGACTGTGCCTTTCCATAATTTTAACTTCATCTTGGTTTCTGATGCTTTTAATTCTTTTTAAAAATCTATCAAAAATAGACCAGAAATAAATCTTTGCTATCTGTTTGAGTCATATTTATTCCTAAAAGCCTAGTCTGAAGTTTTAGTTTACATGAGGTAAATGGCCTGAAATTTTGGAGTCCCCAGATACAATTAACACTTAAAGGAAGGCCTTCTGATCACCAGGTACCAGAGGCTTGAAAAAAAGACTCTGATAGGGCCATAACTCCTGTGGCTGAGACAGTCCATGTCCTTGTACCCTTGGTGCCACCAGGGTCCCCACAACCCGAGTAGCTGCATTTCCTTCACACTCAACCCTCACTGAGGCAGAGCTACCACAAGGTAAAACAAACAAACAAACAAAAAACTTCCGTCTATGCATGTGGGATCACTTCAGTTGTTTCCAGCTCTTTGCAACCCTGTGGGCTGTGGCCTGCCAGGCTTCTCTGTCGGGGGGTTCTCCAGACAAGAATATTGAAGTGTATTGGCCAATAGTGATTGCCATATCCTTCTAGAGCACTATATTTCCTGCTGCCCTAGCCACCAACTCCCCTGAGTAGCTGGTGCTTCCAGAACCCCTGAGGCCCAAGCAGCTGCAGTACCTCCACAACTGGCCCTCACTGGGGCAGAACCCAAATCCTCCAGGGCAGCCTCAGGAGCAAACCCCAGTGGACGACCCACATGCACAGGTGGAAATAAAACCACAATTGAAACCCAGGGCCGAGCCAAAACCTTCACAACAGCTATACAAGCTGCAGACTAAACCCACACAATCAACTAGGCAGATTCTGTGTCTACAGAATATATAAAAGGAAAATGAGAGCTCCCCCACACACACAAAAACATGCACTAGTTCTGATAGCTGTGTACATTGGAGGCAAGAACACACAGGAGTAGGACCAGATTAGAATCTGAGCTACCTCCACAGCAGGTCCAGAGACCAGCACGGTGTTGGGGGGCACCCTAGGGAGGTGAGGTGGACTGTGACTCCCAGCAAGGAAAAGGACTCTGACAGCAGTGGCTCAAGAGAAACATTTATTAATCTTATGTTTTGACTTGTTCTGGAGTTTCTTTCGGATTTTTTTTTTCTTTTCTTTTCCTTTTTTATTCCTTTCCCCGCCCCCTCTGTTGTAGTTGTGATTTTATTGGCACTATGAAATCTAATTAAACTTTTGAGTTTTGGTTTTTTTTTTTCAATAAAATGTTTTGTTGTTATAAACCTTTGCTTCTATGTTGGGCTTTTGGAGTCCTGTGAAGTTTTCCTTTTTTTGTTTTTTCTTTTTTCCTTTCCTCTTCCTTTTCTCTTCTTTTCTCTTTAATTTTTTAAACCTATTATTGTTTTTCCTAAAAGTATTCCTTTATTTGCTTTTCCTAAAGTTCTTCTCCCTTTGTGGTTAATCTTTAATGTATATAAATCTTCTTTATCTACCTCTATTTAATTTTGTATATCTACTCTTTCTTTCCTTCCCTCTCAACATATGTGTTAGTTTTATTTTAATTGGTTATTCCCCACTTGGAACCTTGCTTTAGTTTTGTTTTGCAGTTTTTGCTTTAGTTAGTTTTTTTCTTTTTAATTTTTTAAAGCTATTTTTATTTATTAATTTATTTTTAAAATTTATTTTTTTACTTGGAGACTAATTATAATATTGTAGTGGTTTTGCCATACATTGACATGAATCAGCCATGGCTGTACATGTGTTCCAAGATTTTTTATTCACTGTTACATAAATTTTTGATTTCCTTTGTTTGACAGGTCAATCTATTGTACTTTGTTTTTGTTGGACTGTTTTGATTTTGCTTATGGGTGTATATGTATATGTGTATATTTCATTATTTTAAGTAATATTTGCCTGATTTTGTAACTGCCATTTGTCTGAGGTTCATCTTTGGTTGCTCATTCTTGGATATTTTTTTAATCTCACTTAATGCCATAACCTGCTTATTTAACTTCTATGCAGAGTACATCATGAGAAACGCTGGGCTGGAAGAAGCACAAGCTGGAATCAAGATTGCTGGGAGAAATATAAATAACCTCAGATATGCAGATGATACCACCCTTACGGCAGTAAGTGAAGAAGAACTAAAAAGCCTCTTGATGAAGGTGAAAGAGGAGAGTGAAAAAGTTGGCTTAAAGCTCAACATTCAGAAAATGAAGATCATGGCATCTGGTCCCATCACTTCATGGGAAATAGATGGGGAAACGGTGGAAAAAGTGTCAGACTTTATTTTCTGGGAGCTCCAAAATCACTGCAGATGGTGACTGCATCCATGAAATTAAAAGATGCTTACTCCTTGGAAGAAAAGTTATGACCAACCTAGATAGCATATTGAAAAGCAGAGACATTACTTTGCCAACAAAGTTCCGTCTAGTCAAGGCTATGGTTTTTCCAGTGGTCATGTATGGCTGTGAGAGTTGGACTGTGAAGAAAGCTGAGGGCTGAAGAATTGATGCTTTTGAACTGTGGTGTTGGAGAAGACTCTTGAGAGTCCCTTGGACTGCAAGGAGATCCAACCAGTCCATTCTGAAGGAGATCAGCCCTGGGATTTCTTTGGAAGGAATGATGCTAAAGCAGAAACTCCAGTACTTTGGCCACCTCATGTGAAGAGTTGACTCATTGGAAAAGACTCTGATACTTGGAGGGGTTGGGGGCAGGAGGAGAAGGGGATGACAGAGAATGAGATGGCTGGATGGCATCCCTGACTCGATGGTCGTGAGTCTGAGTGAACTCCAGGAGTTGGTGATGGATAGGGAGCCCTGGCATGCTGCGATTCATGGGGTCACAAAGAGTCTGACACGACTGAGTGACTGAACTGAACTGAACTGAATGCCATAACAAACCACTTGTGGAATCTTCACTCCTTACCAGAGATTAAGCCCTGAGCCTTTGGAGTAGGAGCACTAACTCCAAGACCCTAGACTACCAGAGAACTAACCCTAGGTAGTATCAAATGGTGAGAAATCCCACAAAGGAAAGCACTTGAATACAAGACCCAGCATCACCCAACCACTAGTAACACCCTGTGCAGGATGCTTCATCCACACAAACAAAACAAAACTACAAACCAAATCAGCAGCAGCAGGATTCCAACCTCATTCAGCCTTGCCCAAGAGAGGAAAAACCAACAAACAAAAAAATACTCAGCACAAATTTCACCCTATATGAAGATTACACTAACCACTGGACCAACTTTAGGAGGGCAGAAAGCAAAAGGAAGAAAGAACTCAGCATTGAAGCCTGGGAAACAGAGACCTCAAACACAATAAGTTTAAAAGAAAACAATGAAACGACAGAGAAATAATGCACAAATGAAGGAACAAACTAGAAACGCAGAAAGTCCAAATAAACGAAGAGGAAATAGGCAAACTACCTGAAAAAGAATTCAGAATAATGATACTAAAGATGATCAAAAACCTTGAGAACAGAATGGAGAAAATGCAAGAATCAACTAATAAAGACCTAGAAGAATTAAAGAATAAATATACAGAGATGAACAACACAATTACTGAAATTAAAAATACTCTAGAAGGAATTAATAGCAGAATATCTGAAGCAGAAGAAGGGATCAGTTAGCTGAAATAACTGCTGAAGAGCAGAATAAAGTAAAAAGAATAAAAAGAACTGAGGATAGTCTCAGAGCCCTCTGGGATAATATTAAATGCACCAACATTAGAATTACTACAGGCCAATATCACTGATGAACATAGATGCAAAAATCCTTAACAAAATTCTAGCAATCAGAATCCAACAACACATTAAAAAGATCATACACCATGACCAAGTGGGCTTTATCCCAGGGATGCAAGGATTCTTCAATATCTGCAAATCAATCGATGTAATACACCACATTAACAAATTGAAAAATAAAAACCATATGATTATTTCAATAGATGCAGAGAAAGCCTTTGACAAAATTCAACATCCATTTATGATAAAAACTCTCCAGAAAGCAGGAATAGAAGGACACACTTCAACATAGTAAAAGCTATATATGACAAACCCCCAGCAAACATTATCCTCAATGGTGAAAAATTGAAAGCATTACCTCTAAAGTCAGGAACAAGACAAGGGTGCCCACTTTCACCATTACTATTCAACATAGTTTTGGAAGTTTTGACCACAGCAATCAGAGCAGAAAAAGAAATAAAAGGAATCCAAATTGGAAAAGAAGAAGTAAAGCTCTCACTATTTGCAGATGACATGATCCTCTACATAGAAAACCCTAAAGACTCCACTAGAAAATTACTAGAACTAATCAATGACTATAGTAAAGTTGCAGGATATAAAATCAACACACAGAAATCCCTTGCATTCCTATACACTAATAATGAGAAAACAGAAAGAGAAATTAAGGAAACAATTCCATTCACCATTGCAACGGAAAGAATAAAATACTTAGGAATATATCTACCTAAAGAAACTAAAGACCTATATATAGAAAACTATAAAACACTGGTGAAAGAAATCAAAGAGGACACTAACAGATGGAGAAATATACCATGTTCATGGATTGGAAGATTCAATATAGTGAAAATGAGTATACTACCCAAAGCACTTTATAGATTCAATGCAATCCCTATCAAGCTACCAACGGTATTCTTCACAGAGCTAGAACAAATAATTTCACAATTTGTATGGAAATACAAAAAACCTCGAATAGCCAAAGCGATCTTGAGAAAGAAGAACGGAACTGGAGGAATCAACCTCCTGACTTCAGGCTCTACTACAAAGCCACAGTCATCAAGACAGTATGGTACTGGCACAAAGACAGAAATATAGATCAATGGAACAAAATAGAAAGCCCAGAGATAAATCCACGCACATATGGACACCTTATCTTTGACAAAGGAGGTAAGAATATACAATGGATTAAAGACAATCTCTTTAACAAGTGGTGCTGGGAAAACTGGTCAACCACTTGTAAAAGAATGAAACTAGAACACTTTATAACACCATACGCAAAATAAACTCAAAATGTATTAAAGATCTAAACGTAAGACCAGAAACTATAAAAATCCTAGAGGAGAACATAGGCAAAACACTCTCCGACATACATCACAGCAGGATCCTCTATGACCCACCTCCCAGAATATTGGAAATAAAAGCAAAAATAAACAAATGGGACCTAATTAAACTTAAAAGTTTCTGCACATCAAAGGAAACTATTAGCAAGGTGAAAAGGCAGCCTTCAGAATGGGAGAAGATAATAGCAAATGAAGCAACTGACAAACAACTAATCTCAAAAATATACAAGCTCAATTCCAGAAAAATAAATGACCCAATCAAAAAATGGGCCAGAGAACTAAATAGACATTTCTCCAAAGAAGACATACAGATGGCTAACAAACACATGAAAAGATGCTCAACATCACTCATTATCAGAGAAATGCAAATCAAAACCACCATGAGGTACCATTTCACGCCAGGCAGAATGGCTGCGATCCAAAAGTCTACAAACAATAAATGCTGGAGAGGGTGTGGAGAAAAGGGAACCCTCTTACACTGTTGGTGGGAATGCAAACTAGTACAGCCACTATGGAGAACAGTGTGGAGATTCCTTAAAAAACTGGAAATAGAACTGCCTTATGATCCAGCAATCCCACTGCTGGGCATACACACTGAGGAAACCAGAAGGGAAAGAGACACGTGTACCCCAATGTTCATCGCAGCACTGTTTATAATAGCCAGGACATGGAAGCAACCTAGATGTCCATCAGCAGATGAATGGATAAGAAAGCAGTGGCACATATACACAATGGAGTATTACTCAGCCATTAAAAAGAATACATTTGAATCAGTTCTAATGAGGTGGATGAAACTGGAGCCTATTATACAGAGTGAAGTAAGCCAGAAAGAAAAACACCAATACCGTATACTAACACATATATATGGAATTTAGAAAGATGGTAACAATAACCCTGTATACGAGACAGCAAAAGAGACACTGATGTATAGAACTGTTTTTTGGACTCTGTGGGAGAGGGAGAGGGTGGGAAGATTTGGGAGAATGGCATTGAAACATGTATAATATCATGTATGAAACGCGTCGCCAGTCCAGGTTCAATGCACGATACTGGATGCTTGGGGCTGATGCACTGGGACGACCCAGAGGGATGGTATGGGGAGGGAGGAGGGAGGAGGGTTCAGGATGTGGAACACATGTATACCTGTTGTGGATTCATGTCGATATTTGGCAAAACCAATACAGTATTGTAAAGTTTAAAAATAAAATAAAATTAAAAAAAACATTAATTAAAACAACAACAACAAAAATAATTTAAAAAAAATAAAAAATATTAGAATGAGATCTAAAAAAAAAAAACAAAACAAAACAATATGCAACTTGTAACAGATTTATTGGTAACAATGATAGACAGAATCCTGGAATGGTGCTCCATCTTTCTGGCTATTTCCTTAGTCTACTTTTTTTAAGAAAATGGGGTAGTGTTTAGAAGCATGGACTCTTATGATAATTGGCAAGATCATAATCCTGATCTGCCTCCAACTAGCTGTGTGACATAGGCTCCCTGTGAGCTTCACTTCTCTCACTTTAAAATGGGAAAAATAGAGACTTCCCTGGCGGTCCATTGGTTAAGACTCCGCACTGGCATGGGGAGGGACCTAGGTTCAAACCCTGGTCAAGCAACTAGATCCCACATGCTACAACTAAGAGTTTGCATGCCACAGTGAAAAGATCCTGCATCCCGAGAAGATCAAAGATCCTGAGTGCTGCAACTAAGACCCATGGAGCTACATAAATAAAAACAAATTTTTAATCGGAAAAATAACAGCATCTATATTGCAAAGCTAGTGTGAGAATTAAAGGTCAGTTCTCATTTGTACTTTTAATTTGATTGAGGTTTAACTTACATACAACAAAATTTACCTATTTTAAATTTATCATTCAATTATTTTTAGTAAATATATGGAGTTGTCCATTTATTACAATCTAGTCATTCCCATCATCTCTAAAAGATCCGTGGTGCCCATCTGCAGTCCCCTTTCCTACCTTCAGTCCACAATAAAAAATGAACTAATATTTCTAAATCGCTTAGGATAGTGCTGTCATCTACCAACAGATGTATGTTACATAAACAAGAAATGTCTGAACAGGAGGAAGAAATACAATGCAAACCATGAAACCAAATGTCTTATTTGCTGCTAAGTCACTTCAGTCGTGTCTGACTCTGTGTGAACCCATGGATGGCAACCCACCAGGCTCCCCTGTCCCTGGGATTCTCCAGCCAAGAACACTGGAGTGGATTGCCATTTCCTTCTCCAATGCATGAAAGTGAAAAGTGAAAGTGAAGTCGCTCAGTCATATCCGACCCTCAGCGACCCCATGGACTGCAGCCTACCAGGCTCCTCCATCCATGGGATTTTCCAGGCAAGAGTACTGGAGTGGGGTGCCATTGCCTTCTCCGGTCTTATTTACTGGCATAATAAAAAATAAATTTGGGTTGCATTTTAATCAGAACAAACTTAATACTTCATATAAAGACACTGCAGCTTATTTCTGATTAGTATCTAATTTAGTTTTCCCTTATACGCCTCTTTGAAAGCACAGTCTTGGTTTCCATAGTAAATCTGGAGGCCTGAGCAATCAACTGCATTACTTTGAGAAGGGGAAAGAAAAGAAAAAAAAAATCTGTGTAACTCAGATGAAAAGCCAGCAAGAGTTTTCACTTTTGACTTCTCCTGCTACTGTTACCTCACACTATGGTTATATGGGCTCCCCTGGTAGCTCAGCCAGGAAAAAATCCTCCTGCAATGCGGGAAATCTGGGTTCAATCCCTCAGTTGGGAAGATCCCCTGGAGGAGGAAATGGCAACCCACTCCAGCATTCTTGCCTGGAGAATCCCAGGGACAGAGGAGCCTGTTGGGCTACAGTCCATGTGGTCCCAAAGAGTCAGACACGACTGAGCAACTAAGCAAAGCACATAGTTATACAGTGTTTATTCAAAGCTCTCTAACATCCATTATTTCATTGTACACCTTCAACAACCCTGCAAGGTAACTGCTTTCAATTTCTTCTTCTGTTTTTTAATCCTAGCAATGATGATTTGTACTGAGAGGCAAGCATCTGAGTAAAACCAATAAGCACCTGACAAGGGACGCCAGCCAGCCAGCCAGCCTGCCTGGAGCCTGGACATCTTCTGGCTTCACAAGACACCTATTTTCAACGGGTATTTGGATAATCAGACTCAATCATAATTTGGGCCAGAAATGACTGGATGTTTTCATAAAAGTATGAAAAAAAACCCTGTTTTGAAACACAAAAATAACAGAGAAGAAGAATAAGGAACAAATTATTAACAGTCCAACTCGCTCATTTTAAGGATGAGTCTCAGTGATTTCTTGAGGTCACACTAGGTCTGCCACCCACGTTTCCTGACTGCTTACTGGGGGGGGGGGAGGCTTTTCTACTGAACTAAGCTTCATCTGCCTAGTTAATTTTTGTGTATTTTCTTTGCAAAGATACTGACTAAATTCTAACCTTTCATTTTTACCTTGAAACACTGAGTGAAAAATGATATGGTATCTAATACTGTTAGGGAAACTTCCGTAGCAGTATTTCCTTCAAGAAGTGCCTGATGGAAAATGTTTGCTTCAGTTGTTGTAGAACCTGAGATTTAAAAAAATAAAAAATAAAAAAGGAAATTAAAACTGTATGACACAGAGATTCACATAACAGTTTTGAATGATTTTCTCTCCCAAAGACTCAGAGAGACAAGCAAAAAGACACCAGGCTCCCAGTACCTGCAGACTTAATGAGTTTTGCTGTATTTACTCCTTAATCAAATACCATCTGGGTTAATCAATTCTGAAATTTTTTACTTCAGCTCTGTATCAACAGCTCTGTAACAAATAAATAGGTGCCAACTTCTTTGTAGACAAGATGTGAGTGATGATCTAGGTATGTACCTAAGAAATAACGTGGGAGGCATTTTAGGCCGTGCTGCTAATTATATGGACAAAAATGAGAAATCATAGAAAAGCAGCTATGTTATGTACAGGGGTTCCCTATGGCCTGATGTTTTCGATGATGCCAATGGTGTGAGACTTGTTTCTAAATCAGAAGGAAAACAAAGCATCTGGGCCAACTGAAAGACACAGCTTCAATACATTGTTACAAGAGACAAAGAGCAAAGCTGAAGGCTGTACCACTCCCATTTTTTTTTGAAAGGTCCTGAGTCTAGTAGCTCAGCATCCATCTGCTCAAGACATTTGTGTTTATGATTAGTCCTCATGGCAGAGCCAGTTCTGCTGGCTTCCTCTTATGCAACCTCTAAAGGACTGTCTGGAAATGAACGTTTTCTCACTCTGACTTTTTATTAAGATTTGCTTTTTAGAGGATAGCTTTCATTTATATGACCCTCTAGCTTCCCCCTTGTCCTACTGAACATGTCAATATTTCAACCTGTGTGAAATACGTCTTTGTCAAAATAGTATTTACAGTGCTCTGACCTCTGCAGACAGCTCAGCATGGGCAATCCCTTAATAATCACTGAATGAACAATAGTCACGCTAAACAAATATTATATATATTATTATATTCAAATGTCATTATTTGCATTAAAGTATGGATAAAAGATATTGAATGTAAAATAATACAAGAATAATAATTCAATGAGAAAATTAATTTCCTTCATATTAAACTAATAACTATTAACTAAAATTGCTAAAAACAATCCATGCATATTTGATATTATATTCACATACGATGAAATGACTGTACAGAAACTGTGCTATATTACCATACTTTGCATTGTAACAAATGATATTTGAAAATTCATGGGTTAGGCTCTTCTATCCATGGAATTCTCCAGGCAGGAATACTGGAGTGGGTTGCCATTTCCTTCTCCAGGGGATCTTCCCGATCCAGAGATTGAACCTGGCTCTCCTGCATTACCTACTGAGCCACCAGCAAAGATCTAGCATGGGTCGCAACAGTAATCAGTTACAGAATTGCCAGTCTCCCGAGAGCCTCGGAATCTAGGAATGGACCACTAAGCACTGTTGCCTAAACGGAGGGGTGACAGGGAGGAAAGAGTGCATGGCTTTTGACTTTACGTCCAACTTGCTAATGACCATGGGTATTTGCGGTTTTCAATGATTATAAAATACTGACTGTCAGGAAGAAAGATGCTAAAACTGGGTCAAATTACTTTGTTTCAAAAATAAAGCAGGGGGTAAGTTCCAACTCCCTCCACCCCCACCGCCTTTTGTGACGCACTTCAGCTCAGCGGGGCTTTCCCAGAATTCACTGCGTTTCCGGTCTCTCCAGTCTCCAGTCCGGCACAGGGTGGCTTGAAGGCGCCATCTTCCCTCCCACACACCTTCGCTTTTCTCGGCAAAAGGAGGCTGGTGTCTCCTTCCAGCCCCCCAACTGTGCCGTTCTGTCCACCCCGAGCCATCTTCGATCCATCCTCTTGCCCGCCCGATCTCCCACCCAGTGCCTGGAAGCCGCTTCACAGGTCTGTAGAAGAGTTTAAACTGTCATCCCATCCGCAGCCCTTTTTTGTTGGTGCGTGTCTCCACTGTTTCCCAATCCCAGTCAGGGAATCAAGATGGAGGTGGGGGACGGGGGTGAAGAGGACTGGGAAAGTGGGCAGAGCTCTTCCAAAGGAGATAAAACACAGATCAGCCTCTGTGATGTAGCTTCTGAAGATTTTACAAAAACCTGGCTAACATTAAAAGAGCTCCATGACGGAGAGCCACTCCGACTTCAGGGGGAAGTAACCAGATTGAGGAAAGAGCAATTGTCAGACGAGAGCTGGACAGGCTCCATGTCCAGAATTAAAGAGTTGACGGAGCAAGGGACAGACTTGAATGATGCTACCCATGACCTGCGAGGTCAATTAAACGCTGAAGTATGCAATGGCTCTACAGTAAACGAAATGTACAGAAATACGCTACAGCAAGAATTTTATGATATCCAACTACAAAATCTGAAATTTACTGGTGAGCTCACAGCAGAAAGGAATAAACTAAGAGAAGAAAACAAGCAGCTTTCGGCTAGGCTCAAGAGGAAACAGCCACAGTCTCGCCGTTCTTCTTCTGATAGTGACGATGACTCCGTCCCTGGGTCTCAAAAGAGCGAGTCAGTTATTTCGATCGCGGACCCTCTGCCCGGACCTGAGAGGCATGTGGCTCTCAAAATGAAAACACAAACGAAAACCAAACAGATGAAAGCTCGAGGGAAAAAGAAACAGCCACACAGTTCCGAGCTTCAGGTTCCATTGTACAGTCAGGACGTCTTTGAGGTGCCAGAGAGCCCTCACGAGATCTCCTCTAACAGCACTAAGACTATCACAATAAGCAGTGGCAGTCAGAAGTCATCTAGCACTGTTCCTTCAGCGTCTACACTCGGCCCTCAGACAGTGTTTGGATTTCAAGATGACTCCAGCCTTCCTGATGCCAGGCTTGGCCATCCACAAAGCAGATACATTTTCACACAGAGGACTGAGATTGATTTCCCTTGGAGCCTTTCCATTATTTCTCCAGAAGAAGAGCTACCTGCTGAAATATTATCTGAAACTTCAGAGGAAAGTATGATTGATTACACCAAAAGCATATTTTCTCCTATTACACGGAGAGATGAAAACACCACTTTACATCTCTTTCCTTTAGACTATACTTCAAGCTCTAATGTGCAAAGACCATCATTTGGTGTTTTTCGCGTTTCAATGAGAGAGAGCAGTAGCCAGACACCTTGCAGTGAACAGTCCACAGCAAGGAAGGATATGAATGTTGCTGAAGGTGCAGCCCATGATGCTGATAAGGCACAAGATGAGACTCAGGCTTGCACTCAGGGTCTTCAATAAAGAGAAAAGTCAAGATACAGTGAGAAAAAGGGGGGAAGTAGCTGTCGCTCCATCTGTCTCTTAAGGAGACTACTTTTCTGGTCCAAGAGGACAGTCTTCCTATCAATTCAGACTATTTAACATTTGAATTCAGACTATGTAAGTGATAATTCCTGACTTTGATTCTACTTCCCAGAACATAATATACAGGCAATAAAATGTTGAGCAAATGACTAAGACTTTGAAATAGTGACTTATTGCCAGTTAATAAAATTCAGCTACAAAGAAAGAGACTTAGTTTTTTTACTTATGTATAGAAGTGTAGAGATGATCATCTTTTTGTTGAAATTAAGCTGCTAGTGTCTGTGAGTCCGTGTGTGCCATGCTGAGTTGGTTTAGTTGTGTCCTAGTTTTTGCAACACTGTGGACTGTAGCCTGCCAGGCGCCTCTGTCCGTGGGATTCTCTAGAAGAATATGGTAGTGGGTCGTCATGCCCTCCTCCTGGGGATCTTCCCATCCATCGAGTCTCTTAGACTCTTGCACTGTCAGGTGAGTTCTTTATTACAGGTGCCACCTGGGAAGCCCTTATGAGTCAATAAGAAGGTGTAAAAAAAAAAAAAAAAAAAAAAAAGAAAGCCAAGAGAACACCTAAAAGGCCTGGACTGTAAGAGTTCAACCCTGAAACACTTGTGAAATACTTACTTGGCTTGACAAGGTAACTACAATACTTACACTGAGAAAGATTCAGAAGCAGATATTTTTCAGAATAAAGTGAGCATGACTTTCCAGATACCATACGGCATGACTTAAATTACAAAAGAGAAGATGTGACACAGGCTGTATACTAGTTATGAAAATTTGCTTTTAAAAATCAAAAAGCAAGAGCATAAGAAGGAAAAACCTCATTAACAAAGACCAAGTATTTAGCAAGCAAGGGCAACATTTACAAGAGCAGGAGACCTTTTCAGGAAACAAAGCAGTTATGGTTTTATCTGTAAAAAAAGCAGCCAGTTGCTTGTCACTGGTTATCACAGTGTGTGTGTGTGCGTGTGTGTGTGTGTGCGTGTGTGTGTGTGCATGTGTGTACATGTGCAAGTGTGTGCACATGTATACTGAATGGAGGAGGGGAGAACTAGTCAGCAATGCATGTCCCTCTCCTTCCTTTCTTCTGTCCTCCCCCTACCACCTTCCTTACTTTCCCTGGGCCGTGGTGGTATTCAACTCCTTTTTTCTTTACGTTTTTTTTTTTTTTTCATGTGTCCTTGGGCGTGTAGAAAAAACAAAGTTATTGAGTTAATTCATGTGCCATAAAACTCACCCTTTAAAATAAAGTACAATACATTAGTTTCTATGGTATATTTAAAAACTTGTAAAACCATCACCACAGTTTTAGAATATCTTCATCACCCTTTAAAAAAGCCCATACATAATAGCAGTCACTTCTACATTCCCCCACTTTTTAGCTTGTGGGGAGACAAAAACAATAAGTTGTGGTTGTGGGGGTTAATTTGATTCAATATCTCTTGGAGTGAAGTACCACCAGGGTTGAATATTATCTCCCTTTACATATTTCTTTCCCAAAACATGGAAGCTTATAACATAGCATCAATCATCTTTGCCTTTTACTCTAAATCATACATTCTAAGTGGTTGAAGGTTGTAGTTGCTTAAAACTGTTTCATTAATGTACTTTAGAATTCATATCAAGCTTTTGATGTGTTTCAATCTCTCTGGCAAGTTAACTATCAACTTATTTTATGTTTTTATATCCTGCATTATTACAGAAATATTTAAAATAATATTTACTAAAAACAAAATGGAAAAGAAGTAGAATTTACTGTATTATGATTTGACTTTTGCTGTAAATAATACATTCTAAGTACTTGATTCTAGTTATTTAAACCTTTTATTCATTTACTTTAGAATTAGTTATTCATAGCTAACATTTGATGTGTTTCAATCACTGGCAAGTTAACTGTCAACTTATTTTATGATTTTATATCCTGCATTATTAGAAAAAAATGTTTAATATTTACTAAAAACTAAATAGAAAATAAGTAACATTTAACTACTCTATTGTGCTGCTGAAAACCCAGGTGCTTTTATGTTCTTCATTGCTGTTTGCTTTTTTTTTTAAGTATTTATTTATTATTTGGCTTCATGGGGGTCTTAGGTGCAGCATGTGAGATCTGTTTCCCTGTCCAGAGATTGAACCCAGGACCTCTGCATTGCCAGTGCAGAGTCTTAGCCACAGGGACATTCCCAGGGATTTTGTTTGTTTGTTTTGTTTTCGGGGGGGGGGTGTTTGTGTGTGTGTGTGTGTGTGTTTTTAGCAAAAGTAGAAAAAAGAAAGGGGAAGAAATTGTGTAAACAAGTGTGGTACTGGGAATGAGTTAACCTTCTGATTGTACTTCCAGAGGACATGCAGTTTACAAAAACCCTTTGCTTGTATTCTATCATATATAGTAAAGAGGAAATGGTAAATAGTAAATAATACAATTATACATCAAGGTAAAGAGAACAGAGTCTGGAAAAGAACCTGACACCATACAAAACTGGATAATGGTCCTGTGAAGATAGCAACAGCATTCCTTACTCTCAAAGAACCCTTCCTGTCTTTTTGTTTGCATTTGACTTTGTAAATCCTGGGTCAAATAAAAGCTACAATGTTAAATATGACTTTTGGTTATTGTTATTTTCTTCTGTTTACCTTAGTCATTTAATGTATTCTATGTTCTGCATGAAAAAATACTTTAGCACTTCTAAAACTATTGCCTGACCATAGAAACTAATTTTTTTGTCTTAAAAAAAAAATATCCTGTTACTAAACAGAAATTTTGATAACCTTATTTCTTTTTCCAAACCTTTGTATTGAGGGCTGATTTTCAATAGATCGAAGCGAGAGAGCTGCTCTGCTACATGCAAAACCCCAACCCAGAAGCAGGTCATCTAGGAATGGTTTAGCACCAGGTTCCCCACAATTGAGTGGTGCAGTGTTGGGCGAGGGGGCTGCTGCCTTTCTGGTTGTGCCTGTGTTCCAGGATGAAGATTTCTCTGTATTGGACTCGGTCCCAACACGTGGAGGGACATGCCACGCCATGCCCCAAAGGACCTGGGCAGCGGCCCCATGGTGGGGACGGTGGGCGACTGGCTATCTGAGGCCAACAGAGGCTCCCATGGCATGGCCAGAAACTAATTTTTAAATAAAATTATTTCAAAGGCTCAAACTGTATGATGGAAATAAATCTATTTTAAGTTAAAATATAGGAATAGTCTAAGGTCAAAGTCTACCAGCTACTGTCCCCATGCCCAACAAAAATCAGTGAGAGAGGAATGCTAAAACTTAAATCCTAGACACCTCCCTTCCCGGATCTAGCCTATGTAGTTTGCCCATTCCACCGATTAGCCATGTGGTCACTCAGATGCAGTCAATCATAAAGGAAGTCAATCATGAATAGTCACTGCAAGGACTGATGCTAAACCTCAAACTCCAGTACTTTGGCCACCTAATGCAAAAAACTGACTCATTGGAAAAGACCCTGATAGTGGGCAAGGTTGAAGGCAGGAGTAGAAGGGGACATCAGGGGATGAGGTGGTTGGATGGCATCACCGACTCAATGGACATGAGTGTGAGCAAGCTCCAGGAGATGATGATTGACAGGGAAGCCTGGCTTGCTGCAGTCCCTTGGGTGGCAAAGAGTCAGACATAACTGAGCGACTGAACAACAACACTTCGTTGGGAAACCACCTCTCAGATCTACTCTTCCCCCATCCTCACCTCCAGTGTTCTCTTCAGGTCCTTATCACCTCGCTCTTATAGGTCACGTCTGTGTGTGTGTGCTGTGTGCTAACTCGCTTCAGTCGTGTCTGACTCTGCAACTCACTGGATTGCAGCCTGCCAGGCTTCTCTGTCCATGTGGATTCTCAGGCAAGAGTACTACAGTGGATAGCCATGCACTCCTTCAGGGGATCTTTCTGACTCAGGGATTGAACCCTCTTCTCCTGGGTCTCTTGCTTTGGCAGGCAGGTTCTTTACCACTAGTGACACCTGGAAAGCACCTGAGTACCCATTACACTTGACAGATTTCCTCTACTGTAGCAAATAATAATGGAGAAGGCAATGGCACCCCACTCCAGTACTCTTGCCTGGAAAATCCCATGGATGGAGGAGCCTGGTAGGCTGGAGTCCATGGGGTCACTAAGAGTCAGACACGACTGAGTGACTTCACTTTCACTTTTCACTTTCGTGCATTGGAGGAGGAAATGGCAACTCACTCCTGTGTTTTTGCCTGGAGAATCCCAGGGATGGGGGAGCCTGGTGGGCTGCTGTCTATGGGGTTGCACAGATTCGGACACGACTGAAGTGACTTAGCAGCAGCAGCAGCAGCAAATGATAAAGAGGTTTGTGGCCATGTCCATTTCTCCCACTGGATTTAGGTTTCTCTAGGCCAGAGACTGTTCAGGGTGATTCCAGGATTTCCACTAGAAGAAGCTTAGGGCCAGCAATCTGATTGGAAGGGACAACAACCAGGGGCTTCTGGGTTTATTTGTGATGTCTGGAGGGAATACACCATGTGGCACCACAGAGAATATAAAGATGGATGTAGCCTGATCGGTCTGGGTTTAATTGACTCACAGGTTCTTTGCTCTTCAGCAAGTGCTTTTCTTCTAGAAATTTTGTGGGGGTGCACTCAAGGTAGTGCTGTTAACACAAGAGGCCTGTGATGGGATCCTCTGAATTTAACCTAAGGCAGAATAGCAAGGTTCTGGGTGAGTTTCTATCAATGTCCTGAAACCAACTGACTTCTACATCTTCACACTTCTAGCGCAAGATCCCATTCTAATTTCGAATGAATACGATCAATGCTGTCTCTAATAATAAGGCTTAACTCAAAGCTTGTGCTGTCTCTCGTTCAGTCACAGGAGCTGGCAGAAACATGCACATGTCGGGAAAAGTCAAGGAAATCACGAGTCATACATGAGTCATCCATCTCCTTACTTTACATCTTAACCATCAGCCTCTTTCAGTGCTTTCCTTGCAACACCTCTCTTAATTATCCTGATCATACTCAGGTGCTCTGCTGGGTCCCGTGAGGCAGGCAGACATACAGCAGTTAGGCCCGAGCCTGGACAGAAGGCATGCATGACCTATCTTTCCAGGGGCCACCTCCAATCCTAGATTCCTGCAGAGCTTTGCACTCTGGTGAGTCCCCCCTCCCTCCAGCCCCACACTCAGTCAAGTCTCCCTGTTGACTACTCTTCCAGTGTTATTTCCCTCCCTCTGCACCCCAACTCAGCCTCAAGGGCAAATGAAGCCCTTCTGCCTTGACTGGTTTGGCCAATACACCCTCCTGCCAAGCCGGACTCCTCGTTGAGCCCACAGGGGCACCACCACCATTACTTCTGGGCCTGTGCTCCTGCTCGCCTCCCAAACTGGGAATAACTTCTCCTCTACCAACTCAAATGTCACCCACCCTAAAAGTCTAGCTCAAATTTTAGTTCTTCCTCAGAATTCCCAGCCCTCAGTTTCCCCTCTTCTGAATGCCTATGGTACTTATTGTTTGGACTACACAGTCTGGCAGTCATAAAGCAAGTCTCCAATACATGATCATTCGCTTTTTACCAATGGCCTGTACATACTTGTGTGAATGCCCACCAGTCCTGCCCTGCAGCACTGGGAGAGGCCCAGCTCCCCTCCCAGCCAAGGACTCTCCTCATTTCTGCAGAGAGAGGCAATGAATGCAGTGGTTAGGGGCATGGTCTCTGGAAGCCAGTGCTGGGGTCAGCAGCCTAGCTCCCTCCTGCAGTCTAGCACCTACGAGACTCTGGGCAAGCCTCTGGGCCTTGCCGTGCCTGTTTCCTCCTATACAAAACAAGAATGGTAACAGCACCAACAGGAGCGGTTCTGTGGAAAGATGAAATAGGTCAAGTGGAAAACTTAGAATGCTGCCCAGCATAGAGTAAACACTATAGAAATGCTAGTTGTTACTAAGAATGCCACAATGTGGGCTTACCAATCTACACAGACAAAAACTAAGCTGGTAACCTAATCATTTTTATAAACGCTCAAATGATTAGAGCTGGAGGAGCCCTTAAAACTTATGGAGTTCAACCTCCTTTCACAGAGAACACTGTTGCACGAGAGAGAGAAATGACCAGTCCTGAAGTCCCACAGCTGGGTAAGGTCAGACCATTATAATAGTCAAGTCCCCTGTTTTGTTTTGCCTTTTTCCCCCCCACCATATCTTAATGCAATTGAATCAATATTTCCAATGGGAAAAAGTTTCTGTATTTCTGAGTAACCAAGTCGCCAATGAACCTCTGTGACAAAACTGATTAGTTGGGGATTGCCAGTATCAGCTAGAGTCAGCTGTTTGTTGTTCCAGGTGTGAGGTGTGTGGGAGAGGGAGTCTGGAGGAGGGAGGGGACTGGAGTGGCACGGTGAAAATCAGGAGACTAAGGAGATGGGTGGCTTCCCTGCTGGCTCAGCAGCAAAGAACCCACCTGCAATACAATGCAATGCAGGAGATGCGGGTTTGATCCCTGGGTCGGGAAGATCCCCTGGAGAAGGATATGGCAACCCACTCCAATATTCTTGCCTGGGAAATTCCCATGGTCAGAGGGGCCTGGAGGGCTACAGTCCATGGGGTCGGAAAAGAGTCAGAGGTGACTGAGTAACTCAATGACAACAACCGAGGGGATGGGTGACCCCCCTCCCTTGTCTGCACTGTAGCTGCCCCATGATTATGGAAATCAGATCCCCCCAAGTGAACTAGGAGCATGGGGGGCACAACGATTACACAATATACTCTAAGGCTCTAAGCCAATGCACAACACCTGGCTCAGTACTAAAGAAGGCAGGCACTTGAATGAATGACTGGCAAACTACAAACTTCCCTCAAGTCTCTCCTCAAATGCTGCCTTTTCAGTGGCAGTCTACGTAGTCCACCCTATTTAGAATGGCAAACCCCTGGACTGCTTTGTTTTTCTCCATAGTACTTACTGCCCTCTAACATACCTTATATTTTACTTCCCCCTCCCCTTACGCTGACTCTACCAATAGCATACCAGCTCCAAAGGGCAAGGACTTGCTCTGTTTTGCTCACCACTGTATTCTCTGCCCCTAGAACACTGCCTGGCACAGGGCACGCAGAGTGGGCATAGGTTTTGTTGACTGAATCAATAGAGGGCATCCAAGTTTCCCAATCAACATTTCAACTGGGGTTTCAAAGCCCAAGGCACTGGCTGAAAAAGCAATAAACAAATTGTGGGTGTTTGTGTCAACGTGACAATAAAACCTATCAACTTTGGAGCTACTATGGTCACCAAAAAAACGTCCAGAAGGTCGCTCAGGCCAAAAGCTGTCCCTCAGGAATTCATTAGTGCCCCCTCCCCCCAAGTTTTCACAGTAACTCTGGTTGATTCATTTAAATGGCCGCACCAGGTGAGGAGCATATGAGAACTCGCATCTGTGCAACTTTTCTGTAAATCGAAAATTATTCCAAAATAAAAAGGTTACTAAAGAAAAAGGCTTCCACGCGGATGGTGCTCCGGATTTCCCATGGATTTCTTGTGTGCCAGAGCAGACCCGTCCTTTGCTACAGGGACTAGGCGCTTCAGAGGTTCCCTTCGACTGCCGCCACCTGGCTGGACCCGCCGCGCAAGGAGCCTCGGCGCGTCACCCGCACTCCCGGACCTTGGTCGCCGTCCCCGCAGCCTCCCGGCCCCTCATCCCCGCTCCGGGCCACGGGCGACACTCCCGCCCCTGACCCCGCGAACTCCTTTCCGGCCCCAGGCCTTGGCGCCAGGCTCCTCGGCGCTGCCCTACGGCCAAGGGAAGTGCGACGACAAGTCGTCGTCCTCCCGCCCCGCCAACCCAGTCGCCCGGGATCCAGGAAACCCCGGTCGGCCCGGGTCCCCCAAACTCCAGCCGGGCGCGGGAGGCGCCTGCCGCCGCGGCCGCGGGATGTCCGGAAGAGGGCCCTCGACCCGGACTCCGCCGCGGCCCTCGGCCCCAGGCGCCCCAGCGGGCCTCTCGGCCGCGATTCCCGCTGCCTCGGCCGGGGGACCTTACTCACCCGCGGGCGCAGCCACGCCGCCGCGGCCGGCAAAGAGCAGCAGCGCCCACAGCCCGCAGAGCCGCGCCGGCCGCTCCATGCAGCCCCCCTCTCGGAGCCCGGCCGGGCTGCAGCCGCCGCAGTCTCCGCCTCTTTCGCTCCCGGTACCACTTCCCAGCTCTGCCTCCCTGGAGGTGGGGGGGCCGGGGCACACGGGAAGGGCCACCCGGCCCACCGGAGGCAGATAACCCCGGGGCCAGCGCCGGCAGAGGGACGGGGCGCCCGCGGCTCCAGCAGCGGCTTCCGAGGCGCGACACCTGGCCCCGCGGCAGCCGAGCCTCCGTCGCGCCCCGGGAGTTCGATCGCCGGCCAGGCAGTGCAGCCCCGGCCTCGTCACGGCCAGGCCCGGGCACAGCCGGGCTCCGTACGAATGGTGTGCAGCCCGGAGGAACCTCGAACGTGTCCAGCCGAGCACTCGGGCAGGGCAGAGCGGCCTCCAGAAGGAGCCTTGACCTGGACTTCTGGAGTCTCAGCTTGCAGTCATTGGCCTCTGAGCCCTTGTTTCCTAAAACTCTGACTCCAGGGTTAGAAATCCCAGGCCTGACTTCACAGGGTGCACTTGGAAGACCAAAGAGGGCACTTGGTGGGAGCGTGCTTTGTGAACGGTCCAGAAGGTATATTTGAAAGCTGGTGATACATAATGCGAAGTTGAACATAGAAAGAAAGAAAAAAGCTAAATGTTAAATATGAGAGACAGTGCCATGCTGGGCTTCCCTGGTGGGTCAGTTGGTAAGAATCCCTCTGGAATGCAGGAGACCCAGGTTCGATCCCTGGGTAGGAAGATCCTCTGGAGGAGGGCATGGCAACCCATGCCAGTATTCTTGCCTGGAGAATCCCATGGACAGAGAAGCCTGGTGGGCTACAATTCATAGGGTCGCAAACAGTCAGGCAGGACTGAGCATCTGAGCACAACAGAGTACCATACTATGTACTTGGATTTTTCAAAACTCACAGCCAACTTTCTATACACTTCTTTTTTTATAGATATATATATTGGGAGATGGAAGGTGAGCTGGAAAAGTATGCACTGAATACGTTGAAAGTGGGTGATTGTGAGGATTAAGGATGATGAGGATGGAGGAAGAACCCTTTAGTTTTCCTGTGGCTGCTGTAACAAATTATCACAAATTTAGTGGCTTTAAACCACCCAGTTTTATGATATTGATATTAGAATTCTGTAGGTCAGAAGTCTCATTGGACTACAGTCAAGCTGTAGGCAGACCTGTGTTCACTTCTGGAGGGTGTGAGGGTGAATCTATTTCCCTGCCTTTCCCAGCTTCTAGAGACTGCTACATTCCTTGACTGCTTCCTGCACCACTCAGACCTCTGCTTCCCTTGTCACATCTCTTTCTCTGACTCTGACCCTCACCCTCCTGCCTTCCTTTTCCATTTATAAAAATCCTGGTGATTTGATTGGACCCACCAGCTCTAGAGAAGCTAGTGGTTGGGGTAGGGGAATGGGAGGTACAAACTACTGGGTGTTAGGTAGGTAGCGAGGATGTATTCTATAGCACAAGGAATATAGCCAACATTTTGTAATAACTGTACATGGAGTGTAATCTTGTAAAATTTGTGCACAAAATCTTTTTAGTGTAAAAGGGAAAAAATATATAGGACCTACTAGATAATCCATGATCATTTTCCCATCTCAAAATCCTTGATTTCTATTAATAAAAAGCTACTGTATAGCACAGGAAACGCTACTCAATACTCTGTAGTGACCTATATGGGAATAGAATCTTAAAAAGAGTGGATCTATGTATATGTATAACTGACTCACTTTGCTGTACAGTAGAAACTAAACCAACATTTTAAATCAACTATATGTCAATAAAAACTAGTTTTTGAAACTCATTGATATAATCACATCTGCAAAGTCACTTTTGCCTTATAAGGTAACAAACATATGCACAGTTGTCTGGGATAAGGTCATGGACACCACTGGGAGGGGATTATTTTGTCATTGTGTGCTAGGTGCTTGCTGCTGCTGCTGCTAAGTCGCTTCAGTCGTGTCCGACTCTGTGCGACCCCATCGATGGCAGCCTACCAGGCTCCCCCATCCCTGGGATTCTCCAGGCAAGAACACTGTAGTGGGTTGCCATTTCCTTCTCCAATGCAGGAAAGTGAAAAGTGAAAGTGAAGTCGCTCAGTCGTGTCAGACTCTTAGCGACCCCATGGACTGAAGCCTACCAGGCTCCTCCATCCATGGGATTTTCCAGGCAAGAATACTGGAGTGGGGTGCCATCGCCCTCTCCGGTGCTAGGTGCTTAGTTGTGTTCAACTCTGTGACCTCATGGACTGTAGCCAGCCAGCCAGGCTCGTCTGTCTATGGGAATTTCCAGGCAAGAATACTGGAGTGGGTTGCCATTTTCTTCCCCAGGGGATCTTCCTGACCCAGGGATCAGACCTCTTGCTATTCTTTGGAACTCTACATTCAAATGGGTAAATCTTCTTTCCTTTTCTCCTTTGCCTTTAGCTTCTCTTCTTTTCTCGGCTATTTTTCTCTCAGCTTTTCTCTTCTTTTCTCAGAGATTCTGTGCCTCATTGTTCGGAGAAGGAAGTGGCAACCCACTCCAGTACTCTTGCCTGAAAAATCAATCCCATGGATGGAGGAGCCTGGTAGGCTGCAGTCCAAGGGGTCGCTAGGAGTCAGACATGACTGAGGGACTTCACTTTCACTTTTCAGTTTCATGCATTGGAGAAAGAAATGGCAACCCACTCCAGTGTTCTTGCCTGGAGAATTCCAGGGACGGGAGAGCCTGGTGGGCTGCCATCGATGGGGTCGCACAGAGTCGGACACGACTGAAGCGACTTAGCAGCAGCTGTGCCTCATTGTTAGTCCAGGGCTTGTCCTTTGGCCTCAGATTGGGGTGCTGTCATTGGGGCCACTAGCCCAGGTCTCAGCCAGGACCTCTGCCACCTTCTCTCTACACTCTCCACCCTGGCTGCTGCTGCTGCTGCTAAGTCGCTTCAGTCGTGTCCGACTCTGTGCAACCCCATAGACGGCAGCCCACCAGGCTTCCCGGTCCCTGGGATTCTCCAGGCAAGAACACTGGAGTGGGTTGCCATTTCCTCCTCCAATGCATGAAAGTGAAAAGTGAAAGTGAAGTCGCTCAGTCGTGTCCAACTTGTAGCGACCCCATGGACTGCAGCCCACCAGGCTCCTCCGTCCATGGAATTTTCCAGGCAAGACTACTGGAGTGGGGTGCCATTGCCTTCTCCGCTCCACCCTGGAGGTAAGCCCTATTCAGGTCCTGCCCCTTCCCTGACCCAGGCAGGGCCAGTCTGTACACACCATCAGGTCTTCAACAGCCCCATCTGTGCTGGTGCCTCAGGACTCAGGACTCTTCACTTTAAAGATGCAAATACATCATTTGCATGTTAGTGTCCTGCAGCTTCTGGCCCTGAAAAGCCTCCGTTGTTTGTCTAGAATGTGTTATGAGTTACATCTGAACACCACATCTCCAGCCCTCCTGCCTCTTCTCCATCCCGTCTATCCAAGGTGTTTCTCTGAGGAGGGGGCTCTTTGCCCCCTAGTGCCCCCTTTGCCACACTAGTGTGCTAGTGTGCACTTCCAAAGAACGGAAGGAAAAGGCAAAGGAGAAAAGGAAGGATATACCCATTTGAATGCAGAGTTCCAAAGAATAGCAAGGAGAGATAAGAAAGCCTTCCTCAGGGATCAATGCAAAGAAAGAGAGGAAAACAATAGAATGGGAAAGACTAGAGATCTCTTCAAGAAAATTAGAGATAGCAAGGGAACATTTCATGCAAAGATGGGCACAATAAAGGACAGAAATGATATGGACCTAACAGAAGCAAAAGATATTAAGAGGTGGCAAGAATACATAGAAAAATGATAAAAAAAAAAAAAAAAAGATCTTCATGACCCAGATAATCGAGATGGTGTGATCACTCATCTAGAGCCACATCCTGGAATGCGAAGTCAAGTGGGCCTTGGGAAGCATCACAATGAACAAAGTTAGTGGAGGTGATGAAATTCCAGTTGAGCTACTTCAAATCCTGAAAGATGATGTTGTGAAAGTGCTGCACTCAATATGCCAGCAAATTTGGAAAACTCAGCAGTGGCCACAGGACAGAAAAAGGTCCGCTTTCATTTCAGTCCCAAAGAAAGGCAATGCCAAAGAATTCTCAAACTACCACACGATTGCATTCATCTCACACACTAGCAAAGTAATGCTCAAAATTCTCCAAGCCAGGCCTTCACAGTACAAGAACCCTGAACTTCCAGATAATCAAGCTGGATTTAGACAAGGGAGAGGAACCAGAGATGGAATTGCAAACATCCCTTGGATCATCAACAAAGTGACAGAGTGCCAGAAAAACATCTACTTATGCTTTATTGACTATTGCAAAGTCTTGATTTTGTGGATCACAACAAACTGGAAAATTCTTCAAGAGATGGGAATACCAGACCACCTGACCTGCCTCCTGAGAAATCTGTATGCAGGTCAAGAAGCAACAGTTAGAACTGGACATGGAACAACCTACTGGCTCCAAATTGGGAAAGGAGCACCTGAAGGCTGTATATTTTCACCCTGCTTATTTAACTTATATGCAGAGTACATCATGAGAAATGCTGGGCTAGATGAAACACAAGCTGGAATCAAGATTGCCAGGAGAAATATCAATAACCTCAGATATGCAGATGACACCACCCTTTTATCAGAAAACAAAGAACTAAACAGCCTCTTGATGAAAGTGAAAGAGGAGAGTGAAAAAGTTGGCTTAAAAGTCCACATTCAGAAAACGAAGATCATGCCATCCAGTCCCATTACTTCATGGCAAATAGATGAGGAAACAATGGAAACAGTGACAGACTTTCTTTTCTTGGGCTCCAAAATGACTGCAGATGGTGACTGCAGCCATGAAATTAAAAGAAGAAAAGCTCCTTGGAAGAAAAGTTATGACCAACCTAGACAGCATATTAAAAAGCAGAGACATTGCTTTGCCAACAAGGGTCCTTCTAGCCAAAGGTTCAGTTTTTCCAGTAGTCATGTATGGGTGTGAGAACTGGACTATACAGAAAGCTGAGTGCCAAAGAATTGATGCCTTTGAACTGTGGTGTTGGAGAAGACTCTTGAGAGTCCCTTGGTCTGCAGGGAGATCCAACCAGTCCATCCTAAAGGAAATCAGTCCTGAATATTCATTGTAAGGACTGATGTTGCATCTGAAACTCCAAATCTTTGGCCACCTGATGCAAAGAACTGACTCTTTTGAAAAGACCCTGATGCTGAGAATGATTGAAGGTGGGAGGAGAAGGGGACGAGAGAGGATTAAATGGTTGGATGGCATCACCGATTCAATGGACATGAACTTGGGCAAACTCCAGGAGTTGGTGATGGACAGGGAAGCCTGGCATACTTCAGTCCATGCAGTCGCAAAGAGTCAGAGCAACTGAACTGAGCTGAATTTAGAGGTCACTTTGCTTATCAGCCTGCTGGACATTTGCTTCAGCAAGCAAGGAATGGAAGTCTCACTATTCACTTGGAAAACACCAGGCTTGGGGGAGGGCGGGGGAGCAGCAACACCTGTCTTGATTTAGTTCCCCAATGAAATGACACCATATCGCCCACAGCTCCTTCCCTGGATTGCTCTTTCTGACTCGCTGCTACTTAAAGCAGCATGACTGCAGCTAGACCACGTTGTGGGTTGCATTCCTGGTGCTGGGCCGTGGCCTTGGGCTCTCTGGACCAGCCTCCCCACTTCTAAGTCACAGAAGCCAAGGCCAGCACTTAACTCCTCTGCATCCTCACTTCCCAGGATGGTACCAAGCCTTGCAGATTTGATTAGGTTTGCTTTATGACACAATGCATAGCTGATATTTGTAAATGTTCCATGAGTGTTTGAGGAACAATTCTCCAATTATGGAGCCCAGTGTTCTGTGTGTTTACATTATATCAAGTCTGTGGGTTGTGTTGGTCAAATCCATGCACTTGCTGAGCTTTTCCTTTTCTTATTGAACCTGCCAGTCACTGAGACATGTTAAAATCTCCCACTATGATACTCTGGTGGTGGATCTATCAAGCTCTCCTTATAATTCTGTTCATTTTTGCTTGACAAAGATGTATTTTTGAAGCTATTTCATCAGAAGCATGCAAATCTAGAACTGTTATAGCTTCATAGTGAACCATCGAGGGCTTCGCCAATAGCTTAGTGATAAAGAATCTGCCTGCCAGTACAGCAGATACGGGTTCGACCCCAGGGTTGGGAAGATCTCCTGGAGGAGGGCATGGCAACTCACTCCAGTATTCTTGTCTGGAGAATCCCATGGACAGAGGAGCCTGGTGAGCTACAGTCCAAAGGGTCGCAAACAACTGGATATGACTGATGGATTGAGCACATAGAGAACCGAGTTATTAATCACTAAGAAGTAGGTTTCATTAATCTGTGAATGTTATTGGCCTCAGGTTCTGTTTTGACTAATATTAGTCTTACTTCATAAGCTTTCTTTTGGTTAGTAGTGTGTACCTTGTACCTTTCCACACATCCTTACTCGCCTGTCTCTGCTATGTTTTAGATGTGCTCTTGGAAACAGCATAGAGTGCAAATCTCTTTGTTTTCTATCCTATAGGCAATCATTGTCTTTTAACTGTAGAGTTTAGTTCTAGTATGTTTCAACTTATTTCTACCATCTGGTTTTGTGCTTTCTGTTTGTTCCATTTTTTCTGTTTCTTTTTATCACCTCCTCTTTCGATTTCTTTTAAATGTTGTGTGTGTGTGGCTGGGGGGCTCTTCATTGCAAGAGCATGTTTTATTTTTTGTAAAATATACATACCACAGGGTTTGTTGTCAGTATTGAATGAGATGAACAAACTCACATGAAATGCTTATCCAGTGCCTAACACAGAGTAAGCACTCCTAACTGGGAACTATTATTAGAAGTTCTAGTACTCTTTCATCTTTAGTGTTCCCTTGTATGTTGAGGTTCCGCTTCTGTTGTTCTCCTTTCTGCTGACAATATCCCATTTGTTTTCAGTCCCTTTTCTTTCATTTCTCCTTTACGCCATTTGATTTCCTGTTTCCGCTCAGCCCTCCATCCCCAAGGCAGCTCGGTGG
Organism: Bubalus kerabau; assembly: GCF_029407905.1. Classification (NCBI taxonomy): domain Eukaryota; kingdom Metazoa; phylum Chordata; class Mammalia; order Artiodactyla; family Bovidae; genus Bubalus; species Bubalus kerabau. The sequence goes on along the minus strand of NC_073647.1, from coordinate 4,599,342 downwards.
TGAAGCCCCTCGGGGAGGAGTCTGTGTGCTGCGGCTCTGTGGCGCAGTAGGTGCGGGAGAAGACAGTGGCACCTTGACTGAATCCCATTCCACAAGGTGATGGCTGTCCCCCCCAACACGGGGCTTCATTTGCGTGTCATTCTAGGCTGGCCACGGTGAAACTGAATCAGCTGCGATTATCAGTTTCTGTGAAATGGGTCTAAGGCCGCAGCACCCACCAGCTAGGAAGCAGTTTAATTCCTTGTGTCTCTTCCTACAGAGGGTGGCCGGATCCTGGCTGTCTGCTCTCAAGAAGTTGTCCCGCTGTGAGAGTGTGGGGGTCACCATACTAGGAATTTGTGTATGTACTAAGCAGAGCCTGGAAAGAGGAACCATTTGTAGGCAAACACATTGTGGTCAGAAGGAAACTTTGTCATTGTTGTGACAGAACCACAGCTAAATTTAGCAGCTACGTACTTTGTGTGTGTGCATGTGCACATGTGTGATGCCTGGAGAAAGTAACACTTTATGTTTCCAAAAGCAAAATCTCCCCAGACCAAATAGAAAACCTTCTTCTTACCTGGTGTTTGATTGCCATGAGTATTCCTCACCCCACTTACTTCATATCTTCATTTTCTGTGTCCTGGGTAGCATGACATTCTTTCAAAAGAGATTATATCACTAGAGGAACACTGGAACTTGGTGGAGTTTTGGGTGTTTTTATGTTCTCTGGTGTTTTCTGTGCTTGGATTGAAACAAACTGAGGTGTTGAAGGTCTGTATATCGAATGGGCTTAACAAAAATATGAGAGTCTAATCTCTTTTAAATTAATTAATTTTACTTGGAGGATAGTTACAATACTGTGATGGGTTTTGCCACACATCAACATGAATCAGAACCCCCTTACCACCTCCCTCCTCACCCTATCCCTCTGGGTTGTCCCCGAGCACCGGCTTTGGGTGCCCTGCTTCATGCATGGAACTTGTACTGGTCATCTATTTTACGTATGGTAATGTACATGTTTCAATACCATTCTCTCAAATCATCCCATAATCTTTTGATAGCAATTTTGTATATACTTTTATTCTTCACAGTAAACAGTAAATAGATGCTCTCCGTATTTTTTGAAATTTGTTCCAAAATTGCAATATCAACTTACAATGTGAAAGAGATGCTATACATCCCTGTTAGCATGTAGAGTAACAAAAGGCCTCTCTGGGATTCACAAGTTCTAAAAATACAAACTATATATAATGTATTATAACTGTCTTCACCAAAGTGAATGCTTCTGCCAGTGTGGAAAACAGGAGCAGTTTAATGTCTTGAAATCCACAGAAAAGATGTGGAGAAGAAGGTGAGATAAACATATGCTGGAGGGGACTTCCCTGGTGGTCCAGTGGTTGAGAATCTTCCTTCCAATGCAGGGAACGTGGTTTCCATCCCTGGTCGGGGAACCAAGATGCTATGTGCCCTTAGCAACTAAAACTGCATGTTGCAATGAAGACCCAGTGCAGCCAAAAACAATAAAACCCCCAAATACATGCCGGAGACCTGGTGCAGAGTGAAACACACCTAGAGACGTGAGACAGTCTTAGGAAAAAGTAGGACCAGGAATAGAGGAGAGAGAGAAGCAGGAAATGGGAGAGTGCGTATTAGAATTTTTTATGTTTTTAGGTGCATCAAGTTTTAGTTGCTCACTTGGGATCTTTGACCATCATTGTGACATGCAGTTTTTTACAAATTTCATTTTAGTTGCAGCATGAGGAATCTAGTTCCCTGAACCAGGATCGAACCCAGAACCCCTGCATTGGGAGCATGTTATCTTAAGCACTGAACCACCAGGGAAGTCCTGGGTCTTCCAGTTGTAGTAGTCAGGTAAGAATTTGATTTGAAGTGACTCTGAGCGGGTTTCACTTCCCCTAATACATTCTAGGCCTGTGGCTCTCACAGTTTTTGATCTCAGGACAACTTTAAACTCTTAAAACTTTTGGGAACTGCAATTGAACTTTGTTTCCCCATCTCCCACAGGTGTTCATCCCAAGGGCACTCCTTCCTTAACATCCTGCACTCTGAACTTCCTCAGAGTTCACTTCCTGGGAAGATTAACCTATGACAAGTGTCCAGCCCAGGAACTTCCATATTTATGCAATTTGCTTTCCACAGTAAGGGATATACTTGACTTCAAATAAGTAAATTTAATAATATGTGTGGGGATTATTTGTTCTGTAAACAATTTTTTAAAATCTTGTAAGGTAGTTCTTGGATAATATAGCTCAGGAAAATATGGCATAATCATTAGGAAAATGCAAATCTGAACCACACTGATGCACCACTTCCCACTCATCAGGATGACTATTATTTTAAAAAGAAAGGAAAAGAACAAGTTTTGACGAGGATCTAGAGAAATTGGAATGCTGGGGCACTGCTGGTAGGAATATAAAATGATGAAGCTACTGTGGATAACTGGCTACTGTGAAAAGTCTGGGCAGTTCCTCAAAAAGTTAAACAAGGCTTTCATATGTTCCATGCATTCTACTTCTAGATATATATCTAAAAGAATTGAAAGCAGTGACTTTAACACGCATTTGTACATCCACGTTCATACCAGCATTTTTCACAACAGCTGAATCGTAGATGCAGCCTAAACATCCCTTGACGGATGGATGATCAAAATGTAGTGGAATATTGTGCATTCTTAAAAAGGAAGGAAATTCTGACAATGCTAAAACAATGATGAACACTGAAGACTTTATGCTAAATGAAATAAGCCAGTAACAAATGGACAAATAGTGTATTATTCCTCTTATCTGTGTTATCTAGAAGAGTCAACTTTATAGAAACAGAAAGAACAGTGGTGGTTGCCAGAGGCTGGAGGGGAGGGAAGAGTGGGGAGCTATTACTTAATTCACACAGCATTTCAGATTGGGATGATGAAAAACTTCTGGAGGTGGATATTAGTGATGGGTGCACAGCAATGTGAATATTCTTAATGTCACTGAATTGTACACTTAAAATGGAAAAAAATTTGTGTTAGGAATATTTTACTACCAAATACTTTTTTAAAACTAAGTATAAATAGGTCTGGAATCTTGCAATACATTAGTAAGTTGGTTGCATAAAATAGTTAATGAGGCATTCCTTTTTATTGCCAAATAATAGTTCATTGTAGGGATATTCATTGGAAGGACTGATGCTGAAACTGAAGCTCCAATACTTTGACCACCTCATGTGAAGAGCCGACTAATTGGAAAAGACCCTGTTCCTGGGAAAGATTGAGGGCAGAAGGAGAAGGGGACGAGAGAGGATGAGATGGTTGGATGGCATCACCGACTCAATGGACATGAGTTTGAGCAAACTCCTGGAGATTGTGAAGTACAGGGAAGCCTGGCATGCTGCAATCAATGGGGTCGCAAAGAGTCGGACACAACTGAGCGACTGAACAACAACAACCACCTTAAAAATATTAGCTAAGTGAGAGAAGTTAGTCACACACAAAAAAAAACACATATTGAAAGATATCTGGAAGATGCAGGTCCTTAGAGACAGAAACTAGTTTAGAGCTTGCCTAGGGCTGGGAGGAGATGTGGGAAGAAAAGAGGAAAGGCTCCAAAGTGGTGTTAATGGACACAGGGTTTTTTGAGGCAGAGTGATGATAAGGTTTTAAGTTGATTGAGGTGATGATCATACAACTCAATGGCAATACTGAAAATCATTAAATTCACTTTATGTCTCAAAAGTGCTTTTGTTAACAAAAAGATTAATGAAAACCAATATCACAGAAAAGTCTCTTGAGGAATATCTTTCCTGATTGACCTAAGATTAACCTTTTATGCTTCTGTGTGGAAAGGTTCATGATTTTTCTTGTATTTCGCTTCAATCATTCAGTAAATATTGCAAATTTTCCATGGGCAAATAATGGTATTGAATGACATAGGGACCTACAAAAAAATATTGTCTTAAAACATGGTGTCTGCCTTTCAAAAGCTTTCTCTCTGATTGAGACAAGCCATTCACACACGAAATGAAATTAATTAAGGCAGTGCCACATTGGAGGTCAATTATGGGCTCATGTCCATTTGCCACATGCAACAAACTGAAAGCATTATTATTGTAAAATTAGCAATACTGAAAATAAGATTTCACAGTGGTTAAGAGCAAGGGCTCTGGAGACAGACTGTCTGGTCTGAATCTTGGCTCCATCATTTACCAACTGTGTGACCTTGTGCAAGTTACTTAACTTGTCTGTGCCTCAGCATCCTCCTGTTGAAAATAGGGATGATTATGATAATAATGGCACTACTTCAGAGAGTTGTTGTGATGATTAGATGTGTTAATACAGATAAAGTGCTAAGAACAGATCCTCACACATAGTAAATGCTCAATGAAAGTATTAGTTACCATCATTTCCAGAAAACTGTGGGTGCCCTCTTTGAGAAATATTGAATATTTGTGCAGTGAAAAGCTTTAAACCTACATTAAAGACACTTCTTAACAGAGCCGAAACCCTATGCTGGAGATTTTGGCAACACATAAGGCAGGTGTCATTCAGGATGTCATAGTTTTACTGGTTCAAGGCATCTACAATGTTCTGAATCCTGACTGAGCATGAAGTACAGGCTCAATAAATATTAGAATTCAAAGAAAAAAACCTAGATTAAAATGTTAACATTTTGGATGATGCAATTAATTCATTTTTTAGCCATTTTCTAATTTTTTTCTCAAAATGACTGGATTACTTTTATTTGTTTTTTTATATGTTATTGTTAACATTTCAAGTCCACAGAAATATATAGAGACTAACATGCTGAGCCCTTATGACAGAAAGTGAAGAAGAACTAAAGAGCCTCTTGATGAAAGTGAAAGAGGAGAGTGAAAAAGTTGGCTTAAAGCTCAACATTCTGAAAAAAGATCATGGCATCTGCCCCCATCACTTCATGGCAAATAGATGAAGAAACAGTGGAAACAGTGGCAGACTTTATTTTTGGGACTCCAAAATCACTGCAGATGGTGACTGCAGCCATGAAATAAAAAGACGCTTACTCCTTGGAAGAAAAGTTATGACCAACGTAGACAGCATATTAAAAAGCAGAGACATTACTTTGCCAACAAAGGTCTGTCTAGTCAAGGCTATGGTTTTTCCAGTAGTCATGTATGGATGTGAGAGTTGTACTGTAAAGACAGCTGAGTGCTGAAGAATTGATGCCCTTGAACTCTGGTGTTGGAGAAGACTCTTGAGTGTCCCTTGGACTGCAAGGGGATCCAACCAGTCCATCCTAAAAGAAATCAATCCTGAATGTTCATTGGAAGGACTGATGCTGAAGCTGAAACTCCAATACTTTGGCCACCTGATATGAAGAACTGACTCATTTGAAAAGATCCTAATGCTGGGAAAGATTGAAGGCGAGAGGAAAAGGGGATGAGAGAGGATGAGATGTTTGGATGGCATCACCGACTCAATGGACATGAGTTTGAGTAAACTCCAGGACTTGGTGATGGACAGGGAGGCCTGGCGTGCTACTGTCCATGGGGTCGCAAAGTGTCAGACAGCTCTGAGCAACTAAACTGAACTGAACTGAATATGCTGAGCACACATATACCCGTTACTTAGCTTTGTTAAACTGCAACCCTAGGAACTTCCCTGGTGGTCCAGTGACTAGGAGTCTGTGCTTCCAGTGCAGGGATTCAGGGTTTGATCCCTGGTCGGGGAATTAGATCCCACATCCCCCAACTAAAGGTTCGAATGCTACAACTAAAAAATCCCACATGCCACAGCTGAGGATCCTGCATTGCACAGCTTAAAAGAAAAGATAGGAAAAGATCCCTTGTGCTGCAATGAAGACCAGGCTCAGGCCAATAAATAAATTCAAAAAAAATTTTGAAATATAATAAGAAATATGGAGCTCGTCAAACTCCTGAAACCGACACTGAAACCAAGCACCACACAAAGGCCAACAAGTTCCAGGGCAAGACATATCAAGCAAATTCTCCAGCAACAAAGGAACACAGCCCTGAGCTTCAAGATACAGGCTGCCCAAAGTCACCCCAAAACCATAGACATCTCATAACTCATTACTGGACATTTCATTACACTCCAGAGAGAAGAAATACAGCTCCATCCACCAGAACATCGACACAAGCTTCCCTAAGCAGGAAACCTTGACAAACCACCAGGACAAACCCACACACAGCGAGGAAATGCCACAATAAAGAGAACTCCACAAACTGCCAGAATACATAAAGGACACCCCAAACTCAGCAATTTAAACAAGATGAAGAGACAGAGGAATACCCAGCAGATAAAGGAACAGGATAAATGCCCACCAAACCAAACAAAAGAGGAAGAGATAGGGAATCTACCTGATAAAGAATTCCGAATAATGATAGTGAAATTGATCCAAAATCTTGAAATTAAAATGGAATCACAGATAAATAGCCTGGAGGCAAGGATTTAGAAGATGCAAGAAAGGTTTAACAAGGACTTAGAAGAAATAAACAAGAGTCAATATATAATGAATAATGCAATAAGTGAAATTAAAAACACTCTGGAGGCAACAAATAGTAGAATAACAGAGGCAGAAGATAGGATTAGTGAATTAGAAGATAGAATGGTAGAAATAAATGAATCAGAGAGGATAAAAGAAAAACGAATTAAAAGAAATGAGGACAATCTCAGAGACCTCCAGGACAATATTAAATGCTACAACATTCGAATCATAGGGGTCCCAGAAGAAGAAGACAAAAAGAAAGACCATAAGAAAATACTTGAGGAGATAATAGTTGAAAACTTCCCTAAAATGGGGAAGGAAATAATCACCCAAGTCCAAGAAACCCAGAGAGTCCCAAACAGGATAAACCCAAGGCGAAACACCCCAAGACACATATTAATCAAATTAACAAAGATCAAACACAAAGAACAAATATTAAAAGCAGCAAGGGAAAAACAACAAATAACACACAAGGGAATTCCCATAAGGATAACAGCTGATCTATCAATAGAAACTCCTCAAGCCAGGAGGGAATGGCAAGACATACTTAAAATGATGAAAGAAAATAACCTACAGCCCAGATTATTGTACCCAGCAAGGATCTCATTCAAGTATGAAGGAGAAATCAAAAGCTTTTCAGACAAGCAAAAGCTGAGAGAATTCTGCACCACCAAACCAGCTCTCCAACAAATACTAAAGGATATTCTCTAGACAGGAAACACAAAAATGGTGTATAAATTCGAACCCAAAACAATAAAGTAAATGGCAACCGGATCATACTTATCAGTAATTACCTTAAACGTAAATGGGTTGAATGCCCCAACCAAAAGACAAAGACTGGCTGAATGGATACAAAAACAAGACCCCTACATATGTTGTCTACAAGAGACCCACCTCAAAACAGGGGACACATACCGACTGAAAGTGAAGGGCTGGAAAAAGATTTTCCATGCAAATAGGGACCAAAAGAAAGCAGGAGTAGCAATACTCATATCAGATAAAATAGACTTTAAAACAAAGGCTGTGAAAAGAGACAAAGAAGGTCACTACATAATGATCAAAGGATCAATCCAAGAAGAAGATATAACAATTATAAATATATATGCACCCAACACGGGAGCACCGCAGTACGTAAGACAAATGCTAACAAGTATGAAAGGAGAAATTAACAATAACACAATAATAGTGGGAGACTTTAATACCCTACTCACACCTATGGATAGATCAACTAAACGGAAAATTAACAAGGAAACACAAACTTTAAACGATACAATAGACCAGTTAGACCTAATTGATATCTATAGGACATTTCATCCCCAAACAATGAATTTCACCTTTTTCTCAAGCGCACATGGAACCTTCCCCAGGATAGATCACATCCTGGGCCATAAAGCTAGCCTTGGTAAATTCAAAAAAATTGAAATCATTCCAAGCATCTTTTCTGACCACGATGCAGTAAGATTAGATCTCAATTTCAGGAGAAAAACTATCAAAAATTCCAACATATGGAGGCTGAACAACACGCTGCTGAATAACCAACAAATCACAGAAGAAATCAAAAAAGAAATCAAAATTTGCATAGAAACGAATGAAAATGAAAACACAACAACCCAAAACCTGTGGGACATGGTAAAAGCAGTCCTAAAGGGAAAGTTCATAGCAATACAGGCACACCTCAAGAAACAAGAAAAAAGTCAAATAAATAACCTAACTCTACACCTAAAGCAACTAGAAAAGGAAGAAATGAAGAACCCCAGGGTTAGTAGAAGGAAAGAAATCTTAAAACTTAGAGCAGAAATAAATGCAAAAGTAACAAAAGAGATCATAGCAAAAATCAGCAAAACCAAAAGCTGGTTCTTTGAAAGGATAAATAAAATTGACAAAACATTAGCCAGACTCATCAAGAAACAAAGGGAGAAAAATCAAATCAATAAAATCAGAAATGAAAATGGAGAGATCACAACAGACAACACAGAAATACAAAGCATCATAAGAGACTACTATCAACAATTATATGCTAATAAAATGGACAACGTGGAGGAAATGGACAAATTCTTAGAAAAGTACAACTTTCCAAAACTCGACCAGGAAGAAATAGAAAATCTTAACAGACCCATCATCACAAGCACGGAAATTGAAACTGTAATCAAAAATCTTCCAGCAAACAAAAGCCCAGGTCCAGACGGCTTCACAGCTGAATTCTACCAAAAATTTAGAGAAGAGCTAACACCTATCCTGCTCAAACTCTTCCAGAAAATTGCAGAGGATGGTAAACTTCCAAACTCATTCCATGAGGCCACCATCACCCTAATACCAAAACCTGACAAAGATCCCACAAAAAAAGAAAACTACAGGCCAATATCACTGATGAACATAGATGCAAAAATCCTTAACAAAATCCTAGCAATCAGAATCCTACAACACATTAAAAAGATCATACACAATGACCAAGTGGGCTTTATCCCTGGGATGCAACGATTCTTCAATATCCGCAAATCAATTGATGTAATACACCACATTAACAAATTGAAAAATAAAAACCATATGATTATCTCAATAGATGCAGAGAAAGCCTTTGACAAAATTCAACATCCATTTATGATCAAAACTCTCCAGAAAGCAGGAATAGAAGGAACATACCTCAACATAATAAAAGCTATATATGACAAACCCACAGCAAACATTATCCTCAATGGTGAAAAATTGAAAGCATTTCCTCTAAAGTCAGGAACGAGACAAGGGTGCCCACTTTCACCATTACTATTCAACATAGTTTTGGAAGTTTTGACCACAGCAATCAGAGCAGAAAAAGAAATAAAAGGAATCCAAATTGGAAAAGAAGAAGTAAATCTCTCACTATTTGCAGATGACATGATCCTCTACATAGAAAACCCTAAAGACTCCACCAGAAAATTACTAGAACTAATCAATGACTATAGTAAAGTTGCAGGATATAAAATCAACACACAGAAATCCCTTGCATTCCTATACACTAATAATGAGAAAACAGAAAGAGAAATTAAGGAAACAATTCCATTCACCATTGCAACGGAAAGAATAAAATACTCAGGAATATATCTACCTAAAGAAACTAAAGACCTATATATAGAAAACTATAAAACACTGGTGAAAGAAATCAAAGAGGACACTAACAGATGGAGAAATATACCATGTTCATGGATTGGAAGATTCAATATAGTGAAAATGAGTATACTAGCCAAAGCAATTTATAGATTCAATGCAATCCCCATCAAGCTACCAACAGTATTCTTCACAGAGCTAGAACAAATAATTTCACAATTTGTATGCAAATACAAAAAACCTCGAATAGCCAAAGCGATCTTGAGAAAGAAGAATGGAACTGGAGGAATCAACCTACCTGACTTCAGGCTCTACTACAAAGCCACAGTTATCAAGACAGTATGGTACTGGCACAAAGACAGAAATATAGATCAATGGAACAAAATAGAAAGCCCAGAGATAAATCCACGCACATATGGACACCTTATCTTTGACAAAGGAGGCAAGAATATACAATGGATTAAAGACAATCTCTTTAACAAGTGGTGCTGGGAAATCTGGTCAATGACTTGTAAAAGAAGGAAACTAGAACACTTTCTAACACCATACACAAAAATAAACTCAAGATGGATTAAAGATCTCAATGTAAGACCACAAACTATAAAACTGCTAGAGGAGAACATAGGCAAAACACTCTCTGACATACATCACAGCAGGATCCTCTATGACCCACCTCCCAGAATATTGGAAATAAAAGCCAAAATAAACAAATGGGACCTAATTAACCTTAAAAGCTTCTGCACATCAAAGGAAACTATTAGCAAGGGGAAAAGACAGCCTTCGGAATCGGAGAAGATAATAGCAAATGAAGCAACTGACAAACAACTAATCTCGAGAATATACAAGCAACTCCTACAGCTCAACTCCAGAAAAATGACCCAATCAAAAAATGGGCCAAAGAACTAAATAGACATTTCTCCAAAGAAGACATACAGATGGCTAACAAACACATGAAAAGATGCTCAACATCACTCATTATCAGAGAAATGCAAATCAAAACCACTATGAGGTACCATTTCACACCAGTCAGAATGGCTGCGATCCAAATGTCTACAAGTAATAAATGCTGGAGAGGGTGTGGAGAAAAGGGAACCCTCTTACACTGTTGGTGGGAATGCAAACTAGTACAGCCACTATGGAGAACAGTGTGGAGATTGCTTAAAAAACTGGAAATAGAACTGCCTTATGACCCAGCAATCCCACTGCTGGGCATACACACTGAGGAAACCAGAAGGGAAAGAGACACGTGTACCCCAATGTTCATCGCAGCACTGTTTATAATAGCCAGGACATGGAAGCAACCTAGATGTCCATCAGCAGATGAATGGATAAGAAAGCAGTGGTACATATACACAATGGAGTATTACTCAGCCATTAAAAAGAATACATTTGAATCAGTTCTAATGAGGTGGATGAAACTGGAGCCTATTATACAGAGTGAAGTAAGCCAGAAAGAAAAACACCAATACAGTATACTAACGCATATATATGGAATTTAGAAAGATGGTAACAATAACCTTGTGTACGAGACAGCAAAAGAAACACTGTTGTATAGAACAGTCTTATGGACTCTGTGGGAGAGGGAGAGGGTGGGAAGATTTGGGAGAATGGCATTGAAACATGTAAAATATCATGTATGAAACGAGTTGCCAGTCCAGGTTCGATGCACAATACTGGATGCTTGGGGCTGGTGCACTGGGACGACCCAGAGGGATGGAATGGGGAGGGAGGAGGGAGGAGGGTTCAGGATGGGGAACACATGTGTACCTGTGGCGGATTCATTTTGATATTTGGAAAAACTAATACAGTTATGTAAAGTTTAAAAATAAAATAAAATAAAAAAAAACCTAAAAAAAATCTGCATAGTATGCTATCATATGAATACACCTTATTTTATTTGTCTAACCTGTCTTCTGTTAATTGATTCTTAGATGGTTTTCTGTCTTTTGTGCAGACAAAACTTTTAATGTGTTTGCCCTGACTGCATGTGTTTTACCTGTGTTCCTGTTCACCTAAGAAGGGTGTAGTATCTCCTTCTCTAGTAATTACTATCTGAACTGAAATGAAATCCCATCTAGAAGCTATAATATTAAGAATCATAGCTAAAATTTATTGAGGACTCAGTATATGCCAGACACTATATTAAATATTAGCTCACATGAATTTATATTACTGTTATTATCCTCATGTTAGTAAAGAGAAAACTATGGTTAAGTGATTTGATCACAATCAAGTCACTAGTAACAAGAGCGCTGGGATTCATGTGTATCTAAAATTCAAAATCTGTGCTCCTAGACTATACTGCCTCTCAAATATTAAGTCAGCTCAGTTCAGTTCAGTTGCTCAGTCATGTCCGACTCTTTGTGACACCATGAACTGCAGCATGCCAGGTCTCCCTGTCCATCACCAACTCCCGGAGTTTACTCAAACTCATGTCCATTGAGTCAGTGATTCCATCCAACCATCTCATCCTCCGTTGTCCCCTTCTCCTCCTGCCTGCAATCTTTCCCAGCATCAGGGTCTTTTCAAATGAGTCAGTTCTTGGCATCAGGTGGCTCAAGTATTGGAGTTTCAGCTTCAGCATCAGTCCTTCCAATGAACACTCAGGACTGATCTCCTTTAGGATGGACTGGTTGGATCTCCTTGCTGTCCAAGGGACTCTCAAGAGTTTTCTCCAACACCACAGTTCAAAAGTATCAATTCTTCGGCACTCAGCTTTCTTGATAGTCCAACTCTCACATCCATACATGACTACTGGAAAAACCATAGTAGGACACTGGAAAATTAGAGAACTGCCGAAAAATGGTGATGATGGTATAAGCTCTTGAAATCAAAGCCATATGAAAAATAAAATAATAACAGTTACTTAGCTTTGTGAAGAGTGAATTAAGACAATTCGTGATGTATTTCTGTTGGCATTTTATCCTGTTTATTGACTGCATTTGGAACTAGGGTCATATGCTGTATGGTCTCAATAGTTCACCTTTTACAACATTTTAAATTTATACTTTTTCCTGTAGCAGTACTTCTCAAATCTTAATGTGCATATAGATCATCTGGGGAATTAAGATAAATTCTAATGAAATAGCCCTGGGGTGGAATTTGAGATTATACGTTTCAAACAAACTTTTGGCTCTTTCTGGTCTAAGGACCATACTTTGAGTAATGAGGTCCAAGGGAACACCAAGAATCCCTTGTGCTCAGTGTGTTGTTTTTAAGATTTGCTGCTGTTATATGCCTTCATCTATTTATTCACCTGGAAAACTGAACAAAACATTCACTTTCCAAAATGTTAGGCTCCAGGCCTTAAACTATATTCCTTCACCTCTCCCTCCCTTTGACAGCCTTGTTTCAGCACTTCTGGCGAGCGGCTTTTAACTCATCATGGGTGGTCTGTGTTTTCTTTCTCCCCTTAGAATCTTAGAGTTGCAGGGAACATTGGAGATGATCAGTCTCCCACTTGGCAAAAACAACCTTTAGCCATAGTTGTATTTGAACTTTCCTTCTTGCATTTGATCTACATGATTTTCTATCCACTTGTCCTGGTTTTGCCTTCTAGAGGTACACAGAGCACATGCACTTCTACCTCCACACAGTATCCCTTCATACATGTCCCTTCTAAATGTTTCTCCAGACCAGCTAGCTCCACTTCATCATTTGTTGTTTCAAACCCTTTACATTCTCGGTTACAATCTTCCAGACATGCTCCATTGACCAGTCACCATTTTAAAATGTGGTGTGTACTTTATAGTTTGCCCAGTAGGGTGAATAGCTCCTGCCCTACCCCCACTCCATGCTCTGTATGGCCAAAGATCCCCATCACATGTTCAGTAGCTGAGTGGGTGGCAGGAAAAACTGTGTTCCTCACAGCTTCCTTTGGAAATTCCCCATAATAAATGTCTGCAGATTTGTCAAGCCTGCCCCGGGTTCCTGAGAAAGCTGCTTTTAAGCCTCACTGAGGGCTTGATTGCCTGTAGCTCCCAATTATGCAAATCAGCTAAATGCAGATGCTGCATCACCTACCTGGTGTCAAGCGAGTGTCAAGCGAGCCTTTCTTCACAGTCACTCATGCTTATGCTCACTCCACAACATTCAACACTGATATGTGGAAATATTTCACTTACCTGTTCTTTCTTTTGCAGCTCAAGTTCATGTAGGGCCTCTGGTCACAGCTCTCCTTCTAGTACTGCCTTTGGTTCAAGGAGGAGAATGGAACCATGTTCAGACCACACGAGTTGCAGCTTTTACCAGCCACCTAGAGTTGTATCACTTTGCCAGAGGTCATAGTTATAACAGTATACTCAGATCCATTTTTAAAAGAGAAATCACCTAAATACCAGTACTGATACCTGATTTAGACTTTCGCAGTGAGCTTTGTTTAAAATTGGGGTACCCTTTCATTCTGATAATTCTGATTTCTTATCCTAGTGTACAAATTTGTTTAAGTGACAGAGATATCACATTGTGTTACAGGCATCCAGGGATGAGTTTGCATGTGGCTTCACTTCACCTACAAATAGAGGGAGTCTGAGCACTGACAAAGACACTGGTAATTAAGTCCTTCCTTTAAAGATTATACATGGTATGGCTATCTAGAAATGTACCCTATACTTTTCTATATTTTTTGAAATATTTCGTGATAAAACTATATATAGCATGATCTCTACCAAAGTTTAATTAAAATCTGACTCACAATTTGTGCCATGTTTCTTTGCTTAGGTTTCCTTGTTTCAGGTTATAGAAAAAAGTAGCTTAGTATACTAAGAAAATGGAGGATAATGAGAAAAACACTAGTTTCCCAATCCTCTTATCTGTCTCCAGTCTTGGACAAGAGACTTCCCTTTTCTGGGCCAAAGTTTCCTTAACTATAAAATTGTCTCATTGTTTGCCTTTATGTTATGACTTCCAAGGAATATCTTGTAGTTTCATAATGTTAAGTGTTTCGAGGTAAAACAACTTGCTTACACTTTATTTGGCTTCCTATGGTGTTTTAATATAGTATATAAAATTCACATTTTAGATGCCCAAGATCTATTTCTTAAAATATGAAATAGATATTTGGTAAAAGAAATAGGTATTTGGTAAAATTAACCAAAATTACCAAAATTAACCCAGTGCTGAGCCACTTCAGTCATGTCCAATTCTCTGTGAGCCTATGGACTGTAGCCTGCCAGGCTCCTCTGTCCTCCTCCCTCCAGTCAAGAATACTGGAGTGGGCTGCCATGCCCTGTTCCTGGAGATCTTCCCAACCCAGGGATCCAACTTGCATCTCTTATGCCTCCTGCATTGGCAGGCAGGTTTTTAACACTAGCACCACCTGGGAAGCCCAATTAACCCAGTACTTAGTTTTCAAACTATTTTTGACAGTTCCTCCTGTTGCTAACAAGGACTTGGCTTTTTCCAGCTTATGGGTCTTTTCAAAACGGACATGGAATTAAGAGGGAAGATTCAAGAGGTTCCCTCATCCCAGAAGGAGCAACCGGATTTCCAGATCAGGGCAGCACTGGTGAAAATGTAAGACCCTAAAATATATAGGTTAACCCTGGTGATGTTTTAACTATGACAGTCTTTCTTTTTATGTACATAAGGAGCTCTCTACTCTCCTGTAGTCTATACTATATCTATAAAAAGTATCCCATAATGTAGCAGTTCCTTCCTATCCTGGCAGCTGCTACTTGGATATCTTAAAAACTGTTTACAGAGGATAAGGTATTCATCTTTCAGAGTTCTAACTTTGAATCTGTAAACCTGTTCTAGAGAGGGAAGGTTCAAATTTAAAACGCCTAATATACCCTTATCACTTAAATCACTCCCTGGCAGGATTAATTCAGCTTTTTATTCTTTTCTAAGAATAATGACCTTAACTTGGGATGAAAAAAAAATTAGGTCCCCAGATTGATAATCTCAACATCCCAGAATCACTTAATCAGAATATACCAACTTTTCCATGAGATTGTTTCAAGCCTAACGTTAAAGTTTGGGATAGGTCAGCCTCGAGATAGAGAAACCTCATTTTAGACCAGTAAAGCCTTGTCATGCTGCTACATGAAATCATAGAACCATATAAAATTAGTTAGAAGGGTCCATAAAAATAATAAATTCCAACTCTGAATTTACAAATGAAAACTGGGATTGTGACTTAGGGCAGCCAGACAACTATGGCAGGGCCAGACCTAAACCCAAGTTTTCTAATTTCAGCACTTCTTCTCCTAGATCATGGTGTTCTCACTGTGTATCAGAATCATCTGGGTGACTTTATAAAAAATCACGTGTACACCTGTGGAAGATTCATGTTGATGTATGGCAAAACCAATACAATATTGTAAAGTAATTAGCCTCTAATTAAAATAAATAAATTTAAATTAAAAAAATAAATGAATGAAATTCCAAAAAAAAATACAAATAGAGAGCTGAGCTTCATCCTGTTTCTGTCGGTCTGGGGGCCTGCTCATTTGTATTTCTAAGTTCCCAGGTGATGCTGACGCTGCTGGTTGGGAACCATCCACTTGAGAACCACTCTATATAGACTACCTTGAGTCTTTGCCCATGGTTGTTGTTCATTCGCTAAATTATATCCAACGCTTTGCTACCCCATGGGCTTTATTTAATCATAAAGTTCTTAGTTCACACCATGTAGAAATAAGACAACAGATACTGTCATGGGTAAGGCACACAAAGGACAAAGAGGTTAATGACTTGCCAGTAGTCACACAGCTAGCAAGCATTCCGAACCTAGATGTTTTGTCCCAAGTAAAAGTTTTTAGTAACTCCTACATTGGAAGTCTATAGCCTCAGCCCAGGTTAGCTCAGCTGAAAGCACTGGTTTCTAACAAGGGTAAATTCTTTAGGACACTGTTATTACTGTATTCATATAAATCCCCGAATAAGTCAGATCTTGTCATGCTTAACTGATATTTAAACAAAAGTCACTAAATAATAGGAACATCACTACTTTGTAGAGGCTCCAATTTTGAAGTATTACTGGGTCCTTCTTAGTAAAATTATCTTGTAATATTATTAAGCTTCCTTTTAAGATGGATTTTTCTGAACTATCATTTAGAAGTTGAATTTTAATAAACTCTTAATGAGAGATTCAAGTTAAAAAGTTTAAAATGTAAGTTTCTCCTTGACATAAAGGCTATTTTTCCTAGAATACCCACATATGATTTAAACGTTACCTTACTAAAACACAGGACTTAGGGAATGAAACATACACCGTATATTCATGGCCATATCTTGATGAAGACTGCAAGATAATTTCCAGTGATATTACTAGGTGCAGTAGCAACAAAGATTCAGCCCATTTACCTTCCAAATGTGGTTATCTGTGACGTGCTTAGAAGTTTCCCAAACAGGACTAAAATGTTATTGAGTTAAAGGCTATGGGAAGCTAAAATACCAGCATTGTTTCACAAAAGCCTTATCTTTGTATTACAGACTCGGCAGAGTTCTACAAGGAGTAGTGTATCCCAGTATAACCGATTGGATCAATATGAAATCAGAAGCCTCTTGATGTGCTATTTGTATATAGTAAAAATGATTTCTGAAGGTGAGTTACCAGCATATTAATCATAGACTGCACTCCACCGTCACAGGTTCACAAGTTCATGTAACAAATATTTGACCATCATCTGCATGTAGGACACAGGCACATTACAAACAGAACTTTGAAGACTTTGACCTTAGAATGTTCCTATATTTTAACATATAATAGCCAGGACATGGAAGCAACCTAGATGTCCATCAGCAGATGAATGGATAAGAAAGGTATGGTACATATACACAATGGAGTATTACTCAGCCATTAAAAAGAATACATTTGAATCAGTTCTAATGAGGTGGATGAAACTGGAGCCTATTATACAGAGTGAAGTAAGCCAGAAAGAAAAACACCAATACAGTATACTAACGCATATATATGGAATTTAGAAAGATGGTAACAGTAACCCTGTGTATGAGACAGCAAAAGAGACACTGATGTATAAAACAGTCTTATGGACTCTGTTGGAGAGGGAAAGGGTGGGAAGATTTGGGAGAATGGCATTGAAACATGTATAATATCATGTATGAAACGAGTTGCCAGTCCAGGTTCGATGCACGATACTGGATGCTTGGGGCTGGTGCACTGGGACGACCCAGAGGGATGGTATGGGGAGGGAGGAGGGAGGAGGGTTCAGGATGGGGAACACATGTATACCTGTGGTGGATTTATTTCAATATTTGGCAAAACTAATACAATATTTGAAAGTTTAAAAATAAAATTAAAAAAAAAAGAATAGATTCATTTCCATCATACAGGTTTGATTCTTTGAAATAATTATTTTTCTTTAAAATTAATTTCTAAAGCTTCCCTTGTGTCTCAGTCAATAAAGTATATGCCTGTAGTGCAAGAGACCGGGTTCGATCCCTGGGTTGGAAAGATCCCCTGGAGAAGGAAATGGCAACCCACTCCAGTATCCTTGCCTGGAAAATCTCATGGACAGAGGAGCCTGGTGGGCTGCAGTCCATGGGGTGGCAAAGAGTTGGGCACGACTGAGTGACTAACATTTACTTACTAAAGTGAGGCAATAGTTTTAGAAGTGCTAGAGTATTTTTTTCATGCACAGCATAGAATGCATTAAATGACCAATGTAAACAGGAGAAAATAACAATAATCAAAAGTCATATTTAACACTGTAGCTTTTATTTGACCCAGGATTTACAAAATCAAACGCAAGGAAAAAGACAGGAAGGGTTCTCTGAGGGTAAGGAATGCTGTCGTTATCTTCACAGGAACATTATACAGATTTGTATGGTGTCAGGTTCTTTTCCAGGCTGTTCTCTTTACCTTGATGTATAATTTTATTATTTATAATTTACCATTTCCTCTTTACCATATATAATAGAATATAAGCAAAGGATTTTCATAAACTGCATGTCCTTTGGAAGTAAAATCAGAAGGTTTTATCTCATTCCAAGTACCACCTTTGTTTACACAATTCCTTCCTCTTTCTTCCTTTTCTACTTTTGCTCAAAAGGAAAAAAAATCATAAAACCACCCCAAAGACCCCCCAAAACAAAACAAACAAAAAACCTAGGGATTTCCCTGTAGCTAAGACGCTGCACTGCAAATGCAGGGGTCCCAGTCAATTTCTGGACAGGGAAGTAGATCCCACATACGACACCTAAGACCCTGTGTGGCCAAATAAATGTTCTTAAAAAAAAAGCAAGCAGACGTGAAGTACATAAAAGCACCCGGGTTTTGACCATCATAATAGAGTAGTTAAATTTTAACTTATTTTCTATTTCGTTTTTAGTAAATATTAAACATTTTTTGTAATAATGCAGAATATAAAAACATAAGTTGATAGTTAACTTGCCAGATTGAAAAACATCAAAAGTTAGATATTAATACTTAATTATAAAGTACATTAATAAAAGTTTTAAGTAACTAGAATCTTCAAGCACTTAGAATGTATGATTTACAGTAAAAGTCAAATCATCATATAGTAAATTTTACTTATTTTCTATTTTGTTTTTAGTAAATATTATCTTAAACATTTTTGTAATAATACAGAATATAAAAACATAAAATGAGTTGATAGTTAACTTGCTAGAGAGATTGAAACACATCAAAAGCTAGATATGACTAGTTAATTCTAAAATACATTAACAAAAGAGTTTTAAATAAGTAGAATCTTCAAGTACTAACAATGTATGATTTAGAATAAAAGTCAAATCATAATACAGTAAATTTTACCTATTTTCTATATTTTGTTCTTAGTATTGAACATTTTTTGTAACAATGCAGGATATAAAAACATAAAATGTGTTGATAGTTAACTTGCTAGAGAGATTGAAACACATCAAAAGCTAGATATGAAGAGTTAATTCTAAAGTACATTAATAAAACAGTTTTAAAAAACTAGAATCTTCAACTACTTAGAATGTATGATTTAGAGTAAAAGTCAAAGATTATTGAGACTATGTTATAAGCTTCCATGTTTTGGGAAAGAAATATGTAAAGGGCGATAATTTTCAACCCTGGTGGTATTTCATTCCAAGAAATAATGGATCAAATTAACAATCATAGCCACAGCTTATTGTTTTTGTCTCCCCACAAGCTAAAAAGTGGGGGAATGTAGAAAGTGACTGCTCTTATGTATGGGCTTTTTTAAAGGGTGATGAAGATATTCTAAAACTGCGGTGATGGTTTTACAAGTTTTTAAATATACCATAAACTACTGTATTGTGCTCTCTTTAAAAGAATGAGTTTAATGGCACATGAATTCACTCAATAACTTGGTTTCTCTAGAGGTTCAAGGATAGAAGGGCAAAGAAAAACTGTAAAGAAAAAAGGAGTTGAATACCACCAGAGCCCAGGGAAAATGAGGGTGGTAGGGGAGGAGAGAAAAAGGAGGAGAGGGACATGCATTGCTGAGTAGTTCTCCCCTCCTCCACTCCAGTACACATGTGCACACTTGCATACGTATGCAAGCGCATGTGCACGTGTGCACACACACTGACAACCCGTGACAAGCCACTGGCTGCTTTATGTTATGCGTAAAACCATAACTGCTTTGTTTCTTGAGGTCTCCTCTTGTAAATGCTGACCCTGCTTGCTAAATAGTTGGTCTTTGTTAATGAGGCTTTTCCTTGTTCTGCTCTCGCTTTTTGATTTTTAAAAGCAAATTTTCATAACTAGTATACAGTCTGTGTCACATCTTCTCTTTTGTAATTTAAGTCATGCTGTATGGTATCTGTAAAGTCATGCTCATTTTATTCTGAAAAATATCTGCTTCTGAATCTTTCTCAGTGTAAGTATTGTAGTTACCTTGTCAAGTCCAGTAAGTATTTCACTTTATATGTATTTCAGGGTTGAACTCTTACAGTCCAGGCCTTTTAGGTGTTCTCTTGGCTTTCTCTTTTTTTAAGCCTTCTTATTGACTCATAAGGGCTTCCCAGCTGAATCTTTCTCAGTGTAAGTATTGTAGTTACCTTGTCAAGTCCAGTAAGTATTTCACTTTATATGTATTTCAGGGTTGAACTCTTACAGTCCAGGCCTTTTAGGTGTTCTCTTGGCTTTCTTTTTTTTTAAGCATTCTTATTGACTCATCAGGGCTTCCCAGGTGGCACCAGTAATAAAGAACTCACCTGCCAATGCAAGAGTCTAAGAGACTCCATGGATGGGAAGATCCCCAGGAGGAGGGCATGACAACCCACTGCCATATTCTTCTAGAGAATCCCACGGACAGAGGAGCCTGGCAGGCTACAGTCCACAGTGTTGCAAAAACTAGGACACAACTAAACCAACTCAGCATGGCACACACGGACTCACAGACACTAGCAGCTTAATTTCAACAAAAAGATGATCATCTCTACACTTTTATATAGAAGTAGAGGGATTCTGAAAACTAAGTCTCTCTCTTTGTAGCTGAATTTTATTAACTGGCAATAAGTCACTGTTTCAAAGTCTTAGTCATTTGCCCAACTTTTTGCCTGTATATTATATTCTGGGAAGTAGAATCAAAGTCAGGAATTATCAGTTACATAGTCTGAATACAAATGTTAAAGTCTGAATTGATAGGAAGACTGTCCTCTTGGAAAAGAAAAGCAGTCTCCTTAAGAGAGAGATGGAGTGATAGCTACTTCCCCCCTTTTCCTAACTGTATCTTGACTTTTCTCTTTATTGAAGACCCCGAAGTGCAAGCCTGAGACTCACCTTGTGGCTTATCAGCATCATGGGCTGCACCTTTAGCAACATTTGTATCCTTCCTTGCTGTGGACTGTTCACTGCAAGGTGTCTGGCTACTGCTCTCTATCATTGAAACGTGAAAAACACCAAATGATGGTCTTTGCACAGTAGAGCTTGAAGTATAGTCTAAAGGAAATAGATGTAAAGTGGTGTTTTCATCTCTCTGTGTAAAAGGAGAAAATATGCTTTTGCTGTAGTCAATCATACTTTCCTCTGAAGTTTCAGATAATATTTCAGTACGGAGGTCTTTTTCTGGAGAAATACTGGAAAGGCTCCAAGGGAAATCAGTCTCAGTTCCAGGGTTTGGTGTGGAGATCCTCTGTGGGGAGGTCCTCTGTGTGAAAATGGATTTGCTTTGTGGACGGCCAAGCCTGGCATCAGGAAGGCTGGAGTCATCTTGAAATCCATACACTGTCTGAGGGCCGAGTGTAGACGCTGAAGGAACAGTGCTAGATGACTTCTGACTGCCACTGCTTATTGTGATAGTCTTAGTGCTGTTAGAGGAAATCTTCTCCTGAGGGCTCTCTGGCACCTCAAAGACGTCCTGACTGTACAATGGAACCTGAAGCTCGGAACTGTGTGGCTGTTTCTTTTTCCCTCGAGCTTTCATCTGTTTGGTTTTTGTTTGTGTTTTCATTTTGAGAGCCACATGCCTCTCAGGTCCAGGCAGAGGGTCCCTGATCGAAATAACTGACTCGCTCTTTTGAGACCCAGGGACGGAGTCATCGTCACTATCAGAAGAAGAACGGCGAGACTGTGGCTGTTTCCTCTTGAGCCTAGCCAAAAGTTGCTTGTTTTCTTCTCTTAATTTATTCCTTTCTGCTGTGAGCTCACCAATAAATTTCAGATTTTGTTGTTGGATATCATAAAATTCTTGCTGTAGTGTATTTCTGTATGTTTCATTTACTGTACAGCGATCACATACTTTCGCATTTAACTGACCTCGCAAGTCATGGATAGTGTCATTCAGGACTCTCTTTTGCTCCATCAACTCTTTCATTCTGGGTATGGAGCCTGTCCTCCTCCCGTCTGACAATCGCTCTTTCCTCAAACTGGTTATCTTCCCCTGAAGTCGGCGTAGCTCTCTGTCATGGAGCTCTTTTAGTGTTAGCCAGGTTTTTTTAAAATCTTCAGAAGACACATCACAGAGGCTAACCCTCTGCATTGTATCTTCTTCAGAAGAGCTCTGCCCACGTTCCCTGTCTTCTTGACCCACGTCCCCTGCCTCCATCTTGATTCTCTGACTGGGATTGTCCAATAGTGGAGACAGGCACCACCAAAAAATGGCGGAAGGGCCGTCAACTAGAACTGGGCCGCTGACGGATGGAGAGTTTCACCGCTTTTAAAGACCTGTGAAGTGGTCTCAGGGAACTGGGTGGGCGAGAGGATGGATCACAGATGGCTCAGGGGTGGACAGCAGGACGTAGGTGGGGGGCTGGAACGACATACCAGCCTCCTTTGCCGAGAACAGCGAAGGCACAAGGCAGGGAAGATGGCGCCTTCAAGCCACCCTGTGCCTGACTGGAGACTAGAGAGACCAGAAACGCAGTGACTTCTGGGAAAGCCCCGCTGAGCTGAAGTGCGTCCCAAAATGGGGGGGGGGGCGGGTCGGAACTTACCCCTTGCTTTATTTTTGAAACAAATTAATTTGACCCGATTTTAGCATCTTTATTCCTGACAGTCAATATTTTATAATCATTGAAAACCACAAATACCCAAGTTGGACATAAAGTCAAAAGCCAGGCACTCGTTCCTCCCTGTCACCCCTCCGTTTAGGCAACATTGCTTAGTGGTCCATTCCTAGATTCGGAGGCTCTCTGGAGACTGGCAATTCTGTAACTGATTACTGTTGCGATCCATGCTAGAGCTTTGCTGACACCACAAAGCTCTAGCATGGATCGCAACAGTAATCAGTTACAGAATTGCCATGCTAGAGCTTTGCTGGTATCTCAGTAGGTAATGCGGAGAAGGCAATGGCACCCCACTCCAGTACTTTTGCCTAGAAAATCCCATGGACGGAGGAGCCTGGTACGCTGCAGTCCATGGGGTCGCTAGAGTCGGACACGACTGAGCGACTTCACTTTCACTTTTCACCTTCATGCATTGGAGAAGGAAATGGCAACCCACTCCAGTGTTCTTGCCTGGAGAATCCCAGGGACGGGAAGCCTGGTGGGCTGCCATCTATGGGTTGCACAGAGTCGGACACGACTGAAGCAACTTAGCAGCAGCAGCAGTAGGTAACGAGTC
The DNA here is from genome assembly GCF_029407905.1 of Bubalus kerabau. NCBI lineage: Eukaryota > Metazoa > Chordata > Mammalia > Artiodactyla > Bovidae > Bubalus > Bubalus kerabau. The sequence goes on along the minus strand of NC_073647.1, from coordinate 4,575,816 downwards.
TGCCGGCAATGTGGGAGAGCCAGGTTCAAACTCTGGATTGGGAAGATCCCCTGGAGAAGGAAATGGCAACCCACTCCAGTATTCCTGCCTGGAGAATTCCATGGACAGAAGAGCCCAATGAGGCTACTGTCCATGTGATCACAAAGAGTCGGACACGACTGAGTAACACTTTCACTAGGTTTTTAAAATTTAGACGTGAAACTGCTGACACCATTAGCTATATGTGAATAGGTTACAAAACGGAATGGAAGGTTAAGTGGGGGTAATATTTTTCTTTTAAAAAAGTTTCAGTGAGTGTGTTGGAAGTTAAAAAAAAGAACTACTCAAAAGAGAAGTATATGTGATAGGTTTAGGGGCTTTTATATCTAAAATAGTTGTTCCACGAATCTGTGTGGTATGTATGTATATTGCTAGAACTTCAGGGTTAATAACCAAAGAGAAAGAGGAAAATAAGTTATCACTTTTCCTCTCAAGTTCTCCAACTTTGTGGTTTTCCGAGTCCTTTGACTAGCAGGCAAAGGTGCTTGACCCTGCCTTCGGAACAATGCACATAAATGCACCATCTTGCATAAAATTTTAAGAAAAACCCCAGGTCTACTTCGCTTCCTGTCTTCAGGGATGATAAGCCATCAAAAAGAACATTTATAAAGTAAATAAAAATAATTGTTAAAGTTGAAAATAATTACAGATTTAGCAGTATATTTGGAATTAATTCAATCGAGTGTAGTGTGGGTATTGGGCAGTGAGATGAGATAGGAGGGCAGGATTCAGATGAGACAGAACTGGTTATGAGTTGATGGTTATTGAAACTAAAGTTATTGGTACTTTGGAATTCACTGTGCTATTAATATTTGCTGTTATGGTCTCTGCTATTTCAAGCTGTAACACTTTATTCCATTTTCAGATACACTCTTAACTTACTGGAACAAGGTATCTCCCCAGGAGCTCATAAACATTCTCATACTTCTAGAGTAAGTTGTCTTATTTTCATAAAATTTCCTCTTATTTTTGGGAGCTTAATGTGTATAGTTAATGAACTATTACTCCTTTTTTGTTTTCATCAGCATATTTGTACATAATGTAGGGAATGTTAAACTATTTTCATAGTTTATAGGTTGACATATAGCTTCTTCACACATAGAAGCAAAACATGTGAACGAAATACTTGTGGTATTATAGAAAACTCTAGCTAATAATAGCCCATCTTTGCAGACCGTCAGGAATCTTTGTGTGATCTGGAAAACTGGAAGTGGCACCAGCTGTCCTAATCATTCATTTAGAGCAGATGCTGGCTTAATGGAGCCCCTTAAATGTTGGAGTTTAGAATGTGTATCCTTAGATAGAGCCAAGTAATTCTACCCACTTCAGAAATGTGTTTGTGTGTACATGTATATATATTCCAAGGTACTTGAGTTTTTCCTAAGTAGAGGAGGGAAGTTGTCCTGTATTGTTTGCTGAGCTATTTTGTTGAAAGGTAAAAGAGAAATTAGAGTGATGTGTAATTTCTAAATACATTTTAAAATAAATAGTACACATAACATATATGATAGTGTATGTGCATGTCCAGCAAAACATTTGGAGAAAATATTTGCAAACAAAGCAGGATTAAAAAAAAACACTCTAAAAATGAAATATTCACTAATGAAAATAGATGTTGTTGTTGGGGATTTACTGTAAAATTATGGACGAGGTAGTAAGTGTGGAGGGAGGGGGGAGGACCTGTTTGGGGTAGAAGTTAAACAAGAGTGGCCATGAGTTGATAATTGTTGAAGCTGGTGGGTGCTGGGTATGTGGGGTTTAGTTTGCTGTCCTCTCTACTTTTGTATGTTTGGGGTTTTCTATACTAGAAGGTGGTTTAATGCCATATAAAAAATATAGCAATTGCCACAATTTTTAGGGCTTAAGAACCTTTTTAGGTGTTAATGACTATATTAGAGACCTTTGCTATGACACACACTATAAAGCTCGAAGGATGATTTGCATTGATATGTTTTTAAAAAATATGTCATTAGAATTGTATATGAAGACCTGAGACTTTTTGGTGCTGAAGTAACTGCAGCAAATAAATGTAGAGTGATATAATATGGCTGGTGGTTGTATATTTATTTGTGTATACCAAAACATATTCTTGTAATATGATTTTAAATAGGCCATTCTTTGTAACACATGAATTTTCAAATATTATTTGTTAAAATGCAAAGTATGGTAATATGGTACTAGCATGCTGCTGTTTTTCTTTCTAGAGTATGTTTGTTCACTTTAGATACATGGGGAAAAGACACATAACAAGGTAATTCCCATTGCAGTGCAATTCCCTCTTTGTTTCTTCTCTTCCAACAGAGGGCAGTCTTAATCATGCCATGCAAAACCTAGATGCTTCCTTTTGAGTTAGCCTTAAGATACCCATGATTTAGTATACTGTATTGGTGTTTTTCTTTCTGGCTTACTTCACTCTATATAATAGGCTCCAGTTTCATCCACCTCATTAGAATTGATTCAAATGTATTCTTTTTAATGGCTGAGTAATACTCCATTGTGTATATGTACCACATCTTTCTTATCCATTCATCTGCTGATGGGCATCTAGTTGAAACATGTATAATATCATGTATGAAATGAGTCGCTAGTCCAGGTTCGATGCACGATACTGGATGCTTGGGGCTGGTGCACTGGGACGACCCAGAGGGAGGGTATGGGGAGGGGGGAAGGAAGAGGGTTTAGGATGGGGAACACAGGTATACCTGTGGCGGATTCATGTCGATATTTGGCAAAACTAATACAATATTGTAAAGTTTAAAAATAAAATTAAAAAAAAAAGAAAAAAAAAGATACCCATGGTTTATTTAATGCTTCTGAACTCAAAGTTGAAATTAACCTGATGTGAAGTGATACATTTTTTTTAAGTTTCCCAAAGGGTAATGGTTAGACTGATGTGCACCATTTCCGGTCAAATCCTAGAACAGATGCTTGTCTCTTCTGAAGGATGTGAGAAAAGACTAGATCCAGGGGAAGGCAGGAAATTGTCAAGTGAGGACAACTGTCAGTTGTGTACTTTTGTCTACAACCTATCAATATTCACCTCAGTTAGTAATGTAAACAGAAATCCCAAACAGTAATTGCAACATGCATTATATATTCTTTCTTTCTTCTTTTTGCTGTGTAAGTCTTAGTGAAATAAATACTTGGGATCCTAAGGAAAAGATTACTTGCTTATTTTGATAAGATATATTTCAGAGGTAGAGTTAGACATTAAAGGATCTTAAATAGAATTATTTTCTTTATGAAAGTAAATTTCATGGCACTTCCAAAAACTAAAGAGGCAGTTTGAGAGAAAGTGAAAGTCGCTCAGTCATATTCGACTCTTTGCAGTCCATGGCATTCTCTAGGCCAGAATACTGGAATGGGTAGCCTGTCCCTTCTCCAGGGGATCTTCCTGACCCAGGAATCGAACCCGGATCTCCTGCATTGCAGGCATATTCTTTACCAGCTGAGCTATGAGGGAAGCCCAAGGAGGTGGTTTGGATTAGGTTTATTGCTGAGACTCTGGGAGATACTAATAATTCAGGTGACGATTTTTGTTGTCTTCCCAGCACTGGGAGCTGGTTGGCAACTGGTATGGTAACTACCATCATGAACCTTAACCTCTAAGATACTGGTGACCTGCCTTCTGTGTTTACTAGAGGATGGACAAACTCTTCTTCTTTCTCAGTCCCTGCATTACCTAGTTGTTAATTTTTTTTTAATGAAACCCTAAAATTAATGGAAAACAAAATAAAAATGTGCAAATAGACATCTTTGTAGAGTAAAAAATTCTGATCCAAGTTTAACTCCGGTCCAGAAACAGATAGGTGCTCATTCTTAAATATCTGACTCCAGGAAACCACCCCCTGCCATGTCAACTCTTGAGTGTCCCTCTCATTGTTTTCTCTGACTCTTGCCTTTCCTTATCTCCTGAGATAAAGATGGAATCTTATTGGAGTATTGTCCACTCTGATATATTATCCACTGTCTGATATTTTTGAGAAGAGGAAGGGAAGTAAGAAACTCTCTCTAAATTCCTTACTTGCATTCTTGTAGTATAAGGTATTTTAAATATACAGTAAGCATTATACAATTCCCAGTGACGTCTCATTTAAGCCACATAATAATTGGTAGAATATTGAGCATAGCACAGTGTTTATGTGAAAACCTAGTCATTTATTAGTTTAAAAAAATGTAACATTGTGATACAGTATTAGAGTAATCCATTTCCTAACTTTAACATTTATTTTAGAGTGCATGATGCCTGGCTGTCAAAACACTTTGGAGTAGACTGAAAATCACAATCCATGCAAGCTCTCTGAAACAGATCAGGAATAATGCAGGCCCGGTTTCAGCATCTTAGTATCCTGGAAAGTTCATTTACACTTAATCACAGTAAGTGCAGAATGTGGGTAGGGTACCCATTTGAAACAGACGTTAATACTATTTAACCTAAGTCACCAGTACAGCTGGACATCATTTCACATCTCAGTTTCTGTACAGTCATTTCACCATATGTGAATATAATATCAAATATGCATGGATTGTTTTTAGCAATTTTAGTCAATAGTGAGTTCTTAGTTTAATATGAAGGAAATTAATTTTCTCATTGAATTATTATTCTTGTATTATTTTACATTCAATATCTTTTATCCATACTTTAATGCAAATAATGCCATTTGAATATAATATTTGTTTAGAGTGACTATTGTTCATTCAGTGATTATTAAGGGATTGCCCATGCTGAGCTGTCTGTAGAAATCAGAGCACTGGAAATACTATTTTGACAAAGACGTATTTCACACAGGTTGAAATATTGACATGTTCAGTAGGACAAGGGGGAAGCTAGAGGGTCATATAAACGAAAGCTATCCTCTGAAAAGCAAATCTTAATAAAAAGTCAAAGAGTGAGAAAACGTTCATTTCCAGACAGTCCTTTAGAGGTTGCATAAGAGGAAGCCAGCAGAACTGGCTCTGCCATGAGGACCAATCATAAACACAAATGTCTTGAGCAGATGGATGCTGAGCTACTAGACTCAGGACCTTTCAAAAAAAAAAAAAATGAGAGTGGTACAGCCTTCAGCTTTGCTCTTTGTCTCTTGTAACAATGTATTGAAGCTGTGTCTTTCAGTTGGCCCAGATGCTTTGTTTTCCTTCTGATTTAGAAACAAGTCTCACACCATTGGCATCATTGAAAACATCAGGCCATAGGGAACCCCTGTACATAACATAGCTACATTTCTATGAGTTTCTCATTTTTGCTCATATAATTAGCAGCACAGCCTAAAATGCCTCCCCTGTTATTTCTTAGTTACATACCTAGTTCATCACTCACATCTTGTCTACAAAGAAGTTGGCACCTATTTATTTGTTACAGAGCTGTTGATACAGAGCTGAAGTAAAAAAAAAAAAAAATAGCAGAATTGATTAACCCAGATTGTATTCGATTAAGGAGTAAATACAGCGAAACTCATTAAGTCTGCAGGTACTGAGAGCCTGGTGTCTTTTTGCTTGTCTCTCTCTCTGAGTCTTTGGGAGACAAAGTCATTCAAAACTGTTATGTGAATACCTGTGTCATACAGTTTTAATTTCCTTTTTTTTTTTTTTTTTAATAAATTTCAGGTTCCTCAACAACTTAAGCAGACATTTTCCATCAGGCACTTATTGAAGGAAATACTGCTACAGAAGTTTCCCTAACAGTATTAGATACCATATCATTTTTCACTCAGTGTTTCAAGGTAAAAATGAAAAGTTAGGATTCAGTTGGTATCATTGCAAAGAAAGTATGCAAAAATTAACTAGGCAGATGAAGCTTAGTATAAAAGACCCCAGTGAGCAGTCATCCTTTTCCTATTTGGAACCAGTCTGTTGTTCCATGTCCAGTTCTAACTGTTGCTTCCTGACCTGCATACAAATTTCTCAAAGGCAGGTCAGGTGGTCTGGTATCCCCATCTCTTTTAGAATTTTCCACAGTTGATTGTGATCCACACAGTCAAAGGCTTTGGCATAGTCAATAATGCAGAAATAGATGTTTTTCTGGAACTCTCTTGCTTTTACCATGATCCAGCGGATGTTGGCAATTTGATCTCTGGTTCCTCTGCCTTTTCTAAAACCAGCTTGAATATCAGGAAGTTCATGGTTCACATATTGCTGAAGCCTGGCTTAGAGAATTTTGAGCATTACTTTACTAGCGTGTGAGATGAGTGCAATTGTGCGGTAGTTTGAGCATTCTTTGGCATTGCCTTTGTTTGGGATTGGAAAGAAAACTGACCTTTTCCAGTCCTGTGGCCACTGCTGAGTTTTCCAAATTTGCTGGCATATTGAGTGCAGCACTTTCACAGCATCATCTTTCAGGATTTGGAACAGCTCAACTGGAATTCCATCACCTCCACTAGCTTTGTTCGTAGTGATGCTTTCTAAGGCCCACTTGACTTCACATTCCAGGATATCTGGCTCTAGGTCAGTGATCACACCATCATGATTATCTGGGTCATGAAGATCTTTTTTGTACAATTCTTCTGTGTATTCTTGCCATCTCTTCTTAATATCTTCTGCTTCTGTTAGGTCCATACCATTTCTGTCCTTTATCGAGCTCATCTTGGCATGAAATGTTCCTTTGGTATCTCTGATTTTCTTGAAGAGATCCCTAGTCTTTCCCATTCTGTTGTTTTCCTCTATTTCTTTGCATTGATCACTGAAGAAGGCTTTCTTATCTCTTCTTGCTATTCTTTGGAACTCTGCATTCAGATGCTTATATCTTTCCTTTTTTCCTTTACTTTTTGCTTCTCTTCTTTTCACAGCTATTTGTAAGGCCTCCCCAGACAGACATTTTGCTTTTTTGCATTTCTTTTCTACACGAATGGTCTTGATCCCTGTCTCCTGTATGATGTCACGAACCTCATTCCATAGTTCATCCATGGCCAAAAAAAGTATGTGTATATGAAATCACAGGCATATTCCAATTTATCACTGACATTTAGCTATTTAAAATGATGTAAAGCAGAAAGAGCAAAGAAAAACATTACCGACTCAAGTCCTCAAAGCTGTATTACAAAGGCAGCATATCAAAAAAGCAGAAAAGATCCGGTTACTCATTAAGAAAAACAAAAGGTTGTAAAATGCAAAATGTAACAGAAAGTGAGAGGTAATAAAATGTTTAAAAAAATTTTTTAATACATGGTCAGAAAAGAGCCTCAACAGTGAACTTTTTGATATGAGTTTATAGATCTTCTTTTTTTTTTTAATTTAATTTAATTTTATTTTTAAACCTGAAACACTGTATCATCTTCTAAGAGTGGTTCTCAAGTTCACTTGGGGGCTATTCAATATGCAGATACCCATGCCCCTTTCCTGGAGACTTGGGAAATAATTTTAAGTGAAGAGAAGAAAATAAGTCAATATTTCCAAATATACACCATAATTATGTAAACTCATTGGTGCAAAAAAGATTTTTAATGAAGAACTTCACAAATATATTAATAATTTTATAACCTATAAGCATAGAAACATATATATATATTCATAATAGTATAGACATTTTAAAAATTATCCATTTTGTGTGATCAAAGGCAACAGATATCTCATGCATGGATTAGATGAAGGAATAACATACCAACCTATTTACTGAACAATCCCAACTTAGCTTTCAAGCTTGCAAGACTAGGTTCTCAAGTTAGCTTTGAAACTTCAGTAGGAAGCCTGAAAATGGCTTCTGGTGGCAGTAATGGGTCATCTCATTTGTGTTGCTACAAATCACGTCTTTATTATAAAGTCTATAATAGAAGATTTTCCTCTTATAAAAACTTGAAGAAGTTATAAAAGGACTTCATATTTTGATATAGTGTAACAGATAACACTGAAAAGGGCCGAGGAATATCCAGCCCATATCTTTTTGTCAAGTCATCATTTATGGAGCTAAACAGATAATTGACATTTCAATGCACAGCTATATTTTATCCTATTTTATATTATTATATTTACCTTTTGGAAATAATAAATCTCAAATTTTGTGACTAAAATAGTTATTTTATATGGGACTGTAATTGGAAATATTGATTTATAAAACTTCACTAAAAACTCAATATTTGCCTAAACTAAGGTACACCTAAATATGATACATCATGACCAGATAGCTTTCATAAATATAAACCAATATAAAGCAAGATTTTCTTGGTTAGCTATAAATATATATAATATATAAGATAGAAGAATACATAACATATAATGTATAATATATAATATCAAGGGTCTAAAATGTGGTCTCTAGAGCTAAATATAATAGTCATGGATTATAGAAATTAAGTGAGAAAGACAGGTGGGAAATATGACAGGAGATTCATAAAACCCAAGTTTCCGGGTGTTAAAAAACAGCCAAGGAACTTCCCTGGTGGTCCAGAGGATGGGACTCTCTGCTCAGGGGGTAGTAGGAACAGCCCCTGCTCGGGGACCTGGATCCCACATGCCACAGCTAAGACATGGTGCAGCCAAATATATTTTTAAAAGAGAGAGAGAGAGATAAGAGGCTCAAACTGGAGTCACTTGTGCTAAACCCACATCACCTGAGTTATAATATAGAGCCTAATTGAAGTTGCAGCCTTTTCCAGGTAGGTAATCTTAACTAGTAAAAAAGTATATGAATTACTTTCAAGTTTGGGATTTCCTGGTCAGCACTAGTGAGGTAATCCAACTGACAGACCCTTGCTGTGCTCCAGAGGAAGGTGAGCTTGCCTGAAACAATCAGGTCTCTTTAAGAGTAACTTCCTTGACCTGACTCCTTCTACCTGTAAAAGGCTTCCATTTTCTATGGCTCTTCAGAGCTCCTTTCAGTCTGCTACATGGGATCCTGCTGGACTCGTGAATCACTGAATAAAGCCAAAATCTTTAAAACTGACTCACCTGACTCTGAATAAAAAGCAGAGACATTACTTTGCTGACAAAGGTCCCTATAGTCAAAGCTATGGTTTTTCCAGAGTTGGACCATAAAGAAGGCTAAGTGCCCAAGAATGAACACTTTGAAACTGTGGTGTTGGAGAAGACTCTTGAGAGTCCCTCGGACTGCAAGGAGATCCAACCAGTCCACCCTAAAGGAAATCAGTACTGAATATTCATTGGAAGGGCTGATTCTGAAGCTGAAACTCCAATACTTTGGCCATCTGATGCAAAGAACTGACTCATTGGAAAAAGCCCTGATGCTGGGAAAGACTGAAGGCAAGAGAAGGGGATGACAGAGGATGAAATGGTTGGATAGCATCACTGAATAAGTGGGCATGTGTTTGAGCAAACTCTGGGAGGTGGTGAATGACAGAGAAGCCTGGTGTGTTGCAGTCCATCGGGTTGCAAAGAGTTGGACATGACTGAGCAACTGAACAACCACAGTTGAATTTTCTTTTTTTTCACAAGGAAAAAAGAACCGTATAGAATCCTCCAAATAGCTTGATCATCACAGCAGCAGTAAATTGAATAATTTGCTGTCAATTTGAATAATTTAGAGTTCAAGGCTAGGTCATACAGTTGCATGCAAATTCTATAATATATATTGGCTTAAAATGCTATAATTGTTTTATATTTTTGTAAAGGAGGAGTTTTGCTGTTTTTTCCTATGGACAATGGAGAACAGAACCCCGTAAACTGGACAGTTTCTAGGAACAAATTATGTAGTCTATTTGATTAAAGTATTCCCCAGATGGCTCAGATGGTAAAGAATTCACCTACAATGCAGGAGACCTGAGTTTGATCCCTGGCTTCAGAAGATCCCCTGGAGAAGGAAATGGCAACCCACTCCAGTATTCTTGCCTGGAGAATTCCACAGACAAAAGAGCCTGGGGAGCTACAGTCCATGGGGTCACAAAGAGTTGGACATGACTGAGTGAGTAACACTTCAACATACCCCAGAAGAGTGAGGGTGAAGCGAGGCATATCCCCACTGTACTCAGCGGCTGAACCTCAGATACAGACAATAAAGGAAGTGGAATGATTCCCTGCCTGCCTAGTCCTGATCACCAGACTGCTTTAGGAAGGAGACAAAAAAGGACCTCGGAAAACTGAGCGGCAAAGGTATGCCTTGGGATGGTTTACACTCACTCCTTCAGAAGTCAAGATGACAAAAAGAGGAAACAGATCACTGAGTCCAGACTCCTCAGGCCGGCGAGATTCCCTGCCATAAGAATAGGAGAGCAGGAGAGTGGGATGACTCATCTCATTGAAAGATGGATGATGAAAGTCTAGCTGCCTGGCTTCTCCATACTGAGAAGATGACCATGGTTAGAAAATTGGACTCCTGGTCACGAGTGCAACTTTGGACTAATTATAACAAATTTCCCAAAGTCCTTTCTAACAGGAGTTAGATACCACAAGAAAGGTAGAGCTTGGAGTCAACTAGCTCCTGTTTTCCTTGAAATCTCTCTTCTACCCCTCCCCACCATTACACTGCAGTCCTTTGGCACTAACCATGGTTAGTCTATTTGTAAGGACACCCTCCATGTGATGGTCTCACCCAGGGGAGTGTCTTCAGGCAAGCAGTGAAATGCTCATACCAGGAGAGAGGAGGTTCTCCTTTCTGGAACCAGCAATAAGAATGTGTTCTCTAAAGGGCTGTAGTTATCCTTGTTTCTTTTAAGGGGTCTTAATTTCATAAAAAATTGAGAGTCTGAAGAGTTTCTGAAGCAAATATTTGTCTTATTGGCTGTTTTCCTTCTTAAGGAAAGCAAAGAGACATTATGTAAGCTCAACAGGGCTCAGGCACTGAGGGACCAGACCATCAGGCCATGACTTTTACATCTGTGGTGAAGATGTTAAAATAGTTGAGTGACAATCCATGTATAGAGTGGTTGTAAGCACAGATTTCAGGAGCCTAATATAGGAATGACATTTACCTGGATAATTCAGCAGTACTCTGGTTTTAAGGTAAGTAGATCTATAAAAGTCTTAACTACTTAATTATGACAGAATTTGGCTGTCAGTGGTGAGCAGATCTCTGCTTCTATATGTTTCAGATTGTGAACTATATAACTAAGTTAGTTATAACTGACATTAACAGTCAGTCAAACATTAGAATGCTAGGTATTATGAAACGAGAGTTTTGCAGGCTATATGGGTATTAAGACAATTCCTGAATTTTGGAATCTGCTCAGGATATCACCTAAACGATCAGATAGTTGTCCCTCAGTATCCCCAGAGGATTAGTTCCAGGACCACTGTCCCCCTTCCCCCATGGATATTACACTCTGAAGATGCTCAAGTTCCTTATATAAAATCACACAGTATTTGCATATAACTTATGCATATCCTCTCCTGTACTTTAAAATCATCTCTAGATAATGTATAATAGCTAACACAACGTAAATGCTATGTAAATAGCTGCCTACATGCAGGAAATTCAAGTTTTGCTTTTTTGGAACTTTCTGGAAATTTTTTTCAAATATTTTCTATCTGCAATTGTTTGAATCCCTGGATGTGGAAGCTGCGAATATGGAGGGCCAACTGTAACTAGTTTCTTACAGCTAAAACAGGGATATTCATTTAGGGATCTGGCTACTGAGCCAATCATTTCACTTCTCTAGGACCCTTCTTGAGAGACTCTTAGCCATGCTCACAGTAGATCAACTCAGACTTGCACAGCTACTCACTTCTAATGGCACAGTGGTGCACAGAACAAAATAGTTTACTACCTGAACAACTGCTAAAGCAACTGTCAGTAATTGCTTCAAATCTGATTTGCGGTGTAGAACAAGATGGCAGAGGAGTAGGTGGACATGGAGTGCATCTCTCTCCATGGATACATCAGGACTACACATTCAGACACAGAAGTGCTTGCAGAACAGCAGCTGAGAGCAGACGGGAGTACCTGACCACTGGAAAAGAGTATATAGAAGCATGCAAACACTCGGTAGGACAAAGGAACTAGGGGGAAAAACAGGAGTGTTACTAGGACTGGACCTGCCCTTGGTGGGTGCTGGAACCGGAGGTGGGGTCCAATCCCCACATTGGGGCAATTGTCTGGGTCAGAGGAGAAACATTTAAGGCTGAGAATGAAACAGCTGATCTGTGGCAGCCTAAATGGAATGAGAATCAGACAGTCCTTGCCACAGCCATACATACCCCGGACAGGGAAGCAGGTCCCCTGCAAGGCACAGCAGCTGGAAGCTGGAGCACCGGGATTGTGGAGCAATTTCAGGGTGAGGGCTGCTGTTGACTGTGGCAGGACCGACCTAGGAGACGTGAGGCAGGAAATTGTGGTGGAAAGTGCCTGTGGTGGAAAGCCAGGCAGCCATGGAAGCAAGACGATACTGCTGGAGCCATCACCATAGCCTCTATCTCCCCACATGCCAGCACTGGCAGCTGAACAATAGACAGGCTGACCCATCAAAGCCCTGACTGCACTGAACTACAGAGCAGGACCCCATCCAGGGTGTTCCTTGAAGTTACTGATGTGCTGAACTACAGAGTAGGACCCCCACCTAGCGGGGCCTCTCTATGTGCCTGACACACTGAACAACAGCGAAGGACCCCAGGCAAGGGAGATCGCTAAGTGCCTGAATGTGTGGAGCTACAGAGAAACACTAGCCAAAGAGGTCTTCTGATCGCCAGCTACCAGAGGCTCAAAAAAGATTCTGATAGGGCAATAACTCCTACAGCAGAGGCAGTCCGTATCCCTGAACACTTGGTGCCACCATCATCCCTGAAGGCAGCTGCGCCACATTCATGCTCAACCCTCGCTGGGGAAGAGTTGCCACAGGCAAAAAAAAATCTTGCATCTATGCACATGGGGTTGCTTCAGTTGTGTCCAACTCTGCGACCCTGTGGACTGTGGACTGCCAGGCTTCTCTGTCAGGGGGTTCTCCAGGCAAGAATATTGGAGTGTATTGGCCAATATTGGTTGCCATAACCTTCTAGAGCACTATGTTTATTGCTGCCCTAGCTTCCAACCATCCTGAGTACTTGGTGCTCCCAGAAACCTGTGACCCAAGCAGCTGCACCACCTCCGTAGCTGGCCCTCACTGGGGCAGACCCAAGTCCTCCAGGGCAGCCTCAGGAACAAACCCAAGTGGACAACCCATGTGCAAAGGTGGAAATAAACCACAATTGAAACCCAGGGGCAGTGTGGCTAAGAAAGAAGACCCAAAACCTTCCCACCAGCTGTACAAGCTGCAGATTAAATCCACACGATCAACTAGGCAGACTCTGTGTCTATGGGATATATAAAAGGACATTGAGAGCTCTCACAAAAGAAAATGCACTATTTCTTATAGCTGTGTACACTGGAGGCAAGAAGACACAGGAGTAGGACCAGATTAGCGTCTGAGTTGCCCCCACAGCAGGCCAAGAGACCAGCACGGTGATGGAAGTCACCCTAGGAGGGCGAGGTGGACTGTACTCCCAGCGATGGAAAGGACACTGACAGCAGTGACTCAAGAAAAATATTTACTATTCTTATATTCTGACTTGTCTGCAGTTTCTTTTGGAATTTTTCTTTTTCTTTTTTTCCCCCTCTATTGTAGTTTTCGATTTTATTAGCACTATGAAATACAATTAAGCTTTTGAGGGTCTTTTTTTCAGTCACACTTTTTATTGTTGCTATAAATCTCTGCCTCTACATTGGCCTTTTGCTGTTTTGTGGAGTTTTCCTTTCTTTTTTTATCCTTTTTTAAAATTTTAATTAATTAATTTATTTTTTCATTTTATTTTATTATTAAATTTTACATAATTATATTAGTTTTGCCAAATATCAAAATGAATCCACCACAGGTATACATGTGTTCCCCATCCTGAAGCCTCCTCCCTCCCCATACCATCCCTCTGGGTCATCCCAGTGCACCAGCCCCAAGCATCCAGTATCATGCATCGAACCTGGACTGGCAACTCGTTTCATACATGATATTTTACATGTTTCAATGCCATTCTCCCAAATCTTCCCACCCTTTCCCTCTCCCACAGAGTCCATAAGACTGTTCTATACATCAGTGTTTCTTTTGCTGTCTCGTACACAGGGTTATTGTTACCATCTTTCTAAATTCCATATATATGCGTTAGTATACTGTACTGGTGTTTTTCTTTGTGGCTTACTTCACTCTATATAATAGGCTCCAGTTTCATCCACCTCATTAGAACTGATTCAAATGTATTCTTTTTAATGGCTGAGTAATACTCCATTGTGTATATGTACCACTGCTTTCTTATCCATTCATCTGCTGATGGACATCTAGGTTGCTTCCATGTCCTGGCTCTTATAAACAGTGCTGTGATGAACATTGGGGTACACGTGTCTCTTTCCCTTCTGGTTTCCTCAGTGTGTATGCCCAGCAGTGGGATTGCTGGATCATATTTTTCTACATTTATTAATTTGTTTGCTTTTCCTACTTTACTTTTCCTCTTGCAGTTAATCTTTAATGAATATAAACTTTCCTTATCTACCTTTAACTTTGCATATCTATTATTTCTTTTATTTCCATTCCTCTCAACATGTTTATTAGTTTTGTTTTCATTGCTTTATTCCCCACATGGCACATTGCTTTACTTTCATTTTTTAGTTTGTGCTTTAGTTAGTTTGATCTTAACTTGTAGATATCATTTTCAGTTTCCTTTGTTCACTAGGTCAATCTATTGTACTTTATTTTTGTTGGACTGTTTTGATTTTGTTTACAGGTGTATATGTATATGTGTATATTCCATTAGTTTAATTATTATTTGTCTGATTTTGTAACTGCCATTTGTCTGGGGTTCATCTTTGGTTTCTCGTGTTTGGGTATTTATTTTAATCTCACTTAATGCCATAACAAACCACTTGTGGAATCTTTGTTCCTGGCCAGAGATCAAGCCCTGAGCCTTTGCAATGGGAGTACTGACTCCAAGACCCTAGATTACCAGAGAATTCCCAACACTAGAGAGTAGCAAATAGAGAGAACTCTCACAAAAGAAACCACTTGAATACAAGACCCAGCATCCCCCAACCACCAGTAGTACCCAGTGCAAGATGCCTCATCCAAACAACAAAGACAAAAATACAAACCAATCATCAACAGACAGGATGACCACCTCACTCAGCCCTGCCCAACAGAGGAAAAAAAACTCAGCATAAGTCTCACCCTATAGGACGCTTACACAATCCACTGGACCATCCTTAGGAGGGCAGAAACCAAAAGGAAAAAAGAGTTCAACCTTGAAGCCTGGGAAAAGGAGACCTCAAACACAATAAGTTTAAAAAAATAAAGAAAAGGCAGAGAAAAACTACCCAAATGAAAGAACAAATTAGAAACACAGAAATCCAAATAAATGAAGAAGAAATAGGCAAACTACCTGAAAAAGAATTCAGAATGATGATAGTACAGATGATCAAAAACCTTGAAAACAGAATGGAGAAAATGCAAGAATCAATTAACAAAGACCTAGAAGAATTAAAGAATAAATATACAGAGACAAACAATACAATTACTGAAATTAAAAGTACTCGAGAAGGAATCAATACCAGAATATCTGAAGCAGAAGAATGGATGAGTGAGCTGGAAGATAAAATGGTGTAAATAACTGCTGAAAGCAGAATAAGGTAAAAAGAATGAAAAGAACTGAGGATAGTCTCAGAGACCTCTGGGACAATATTAAACTCACCAATATTCGAATTATAGGGGCCCTAGAAGAAGAAGAGACAAAGAAAGGGTATAAGAAAATTTTTGAAGAGATTATAGTTGAAAATTTCCCCAACATGGAAAAGGAAATGGTCAATCAAGTCCAAGAGTTGCAAAGAGTCCCATAAAGCATAAACCCAAGGAGAACACACCAAGACACATCCTAATCAAACTAACAAAGACTAAACACAAAGAAAGAATATTAAAAGCAACACGAGAAAAGCAACAAGTAACATACAGGAAAACCCCATATGTTTAACAGCTGATTGGTTAGCAGAAACTGAAGGCCAGAAGAGAATGGCAGGATATATTTAAAGTACTGAAATCGAAAAATCTACAACCAAGATTCCTCTACCTGGCAAGGATCTCATTCAAATTTGATGGAGAAATCAAAAACTTTTCAAACAAGCAAAAGTTAAGAGAATTCAGTACCACCAAACAAGCTTTACAACAAATGTTAAAGGACTATATAGTCAGGAAACACAAGAGAAGGAAAAGTTCTACAAAAGAAATACCAAACAATTAAGACAATGGCATTAGGAATATATCAATAATTACTGTAAGTGCAAACGGATTAACTGCTCCAACCAAAAGACACAGACTAGCTGAATGGATACAAAAACAAGACCTATGTATATGCTGTCTACAAGAAACCCACTTCAGACCTAAAGACACATATAGACTGAAAGTGAGAGGATGGAAAAGTGTATTCAATGCAAATGGAAAGCAAAAGAAAGCTGGGGTAGCAATCCTCATATCAGACAAAGTAGACCTTAAAATAAAGAATATTATAAGAGATAAGGATGGACTCTACATAATGATCAAGGGATCAATCCAAGGGGAAGACATAACAATTGTAAATATCTATGCACCCAACATAGGAGCACCTCAATACATAAGACAAGCACTAGCAGACATAAAAGGAGAAATTGACAGTAACACAATAAGTAGGAGACTTTAACACCCCACTCACACCAATGGAAAGATCATCAAAACAGAAAATTAATAATGAAATACAAGTCTTAAATGATCCATTAGATGAGATGGATCTCATAGACATCTTCAGGACATTCTAGCCACATACAGAAGGATACACCTTCTTCTCAAGTACCTTTGGAACATTCTCAAGGATAGACCACATCTTGGGTGACAAATGAAGCCTCAGTCAATTGAAGAAAATTGAAATCATATCAAGCATCTTTTCCAACCAGAATGCTATGAGACTAGATATCAAGTATGAGGAAAAAAATGTAAAAAGCACAAACACATGGAGATTAAACAGTACATTTTAAAATAACAAACAGATTACTGAACAAATCAAAAGGGATATCAAAAAATTCCTAGAAACAAGTGACAATAAAAACACGGCAAGTCAAAACCCATGGGATGCAGCAAATGCAGTTCTAAGAGGTAAGTTTATAGTAATACAATCCTACATCAAGAAACAAGAAAAACATCAAGTAGACAACCCAACTTTACACCTAAAATGTAAAAAGAAGAAGAAAAAAAAAATTGTAGAAGGAAAGAAATCATCAAGATCTGAACAGAAATAAATGAAAAAGAAATGAAAGAAGCAATAGTAAAGATTAATAAAATGAAAAGCTGGTTCTTTGAGAAGATAAAATTGACAAACCATTAGGCAGACTCATCAAGAAAAAAAGAGAGAAGAATCAAATCAACAAAGTTAGAAATAAAAAAGGAGAGGTTACAACAGACAATGCAGAAATACAGAGGATTATAAGAGAGTATTATGAACAATTATATAGCAAGAAAATGGATAACCTGGAAGAAATGGACAGATTCTTAGAAAAGTTTAGTCTTCAAAGACTGAATAAGGAAGAAATAGAAATTATGAACAACCCAATTACAAGCACTGAAATTGAAGCTGTGATCAAATTTCTCCCAAAATAACAAAAGCCCAGGACCAGATGGCTTCACAGGAGAATTGTGTCAAACATTTAGAGAAGAGCTAATGGCTATCCTTCTAAAACTCTTTCAAAAAACTGCAAAGGAAGAAAACTTCCAAAGAAATTCTATGAGACCACCATCACCCTCATACCAAAACCAGATAGAGACAACACAAAAAAGAAAACTACAGGTCAATATCACTGATGAACATAGACGCAAATATCCTCAACAAAATTTTATCAACCAGAATTCAACAACACATTAAAAAGCTCATGCACCATGATCAAGTTGAGTTTATTCCAGGGATGCAAGGTTAGTCAATATACACAGATCAATCGATGTGATACACCATATTAACAAATTGAAAGATAAAAAACCACATGATAATCTCAATAGGTGCAGAAAAATCATTTGACAAAATCCAGCACCCATTTATGATTAAAACTCTTCAAAAAATGTAATCAATACTGTGAAAATGACTATACTACCAAATGCAATCTACAGATTCAATGTGATCCCTATCAAATTACCAATGGCATTTTTCACAGAACTAAAACAAAAAAATTCACAATTCATATGGAAACACAAAAGACCCCGAATAGCCAAAGCAGTCTTGAGAAAGAAGATTGGAGCTGGAGGAATTGACTTTCCTGATTTTAGATTATATTACAAAGCTACAGTCATCAATATAGTATGGTACTGGCACAAAAACAGAAATATTCACCTATGGAACAAGATAGAAAGCCCAGAGATAAACTCACGCACCTATGGATACCTTAGTTTTGACAAAGGAGGCAAAAATATACAATGGGGCAAAGAGAGTCTCTTCAATAAATGGTCCTGGGAAAACTGGACAGCTACATGTAAAAGAATGAAATTAGAACACTTCCTAACACCGTACACAGATAAACTCAAAATGGATTAAAGATCTAAATGTAAGACCAGAAACTATAAAACTTTTAGGGGAAAATATAGGCAGAACACTCAGTGATGTAAATCAAAGCAACATCCTCTATGACTCACCTCCTCAGTTCAGTTCAGTTCAGTTGCTCAGTCGTGTCCAACTCTTTGCAACCCCATGAATCGCAGCACACCAGGCCTCCCTGTCCATCACCAACTCCCGGAGTTCAGTCAGACTCACGTCCATTGAGTCAGTGGTGCGATCCAGCCATCTCATCCTCTGTCGTCCCCTTCTCCTCCTGCCCCCAATCCCTCCCAGCATCAGAGTCTTTTCCAATGAGTCAACTCTTCACATGAGGTGGCCAAAGTACTGGAGTTTCAGCTTTAGCATCATTCCTTCCAAAGAAATCCTAGGGCTGATCTCCTTCAGAATGGACTGGTTGGATCTCCTTGCAGTCCAAGGGACTCTCAAGAGTCTTCTCCCACACTACAGTTCAAAAGCATCAATTCTTAGAGCAATAGAAATAACAAGAAACGTAAACAAGTGGGACCTGATTAAACTTAATAGCTTTATCACAGCAAAGGAAACTATAAGCAAGGTGAAAAGACAACCCTCAGAATGGGAGGAAACAATAGCAAATGAAACAACTGACAAAGGATTAATTTCCAAAATATGCAAGTAGCTCATACAAGTCAATACCAGGAAAACCAAACAACCCAATCAAAAGGTGGCAAAAAGACCTAAACTGACATTTCTCCAAAGAAGACATACAGATGGCTAACAAACACATGAAAATGAGCTCAACATCACTCATTATTAGAGAAATGCAAATCAAAACTACAATGCAGTATCATCTCACTCCAGTCAGAATGGCCACTGTCAAAAAGTCTACAAACAATAAATGCTGGAGAGGGTGTAGAGAAAAGGGAACGCTCTTGCACTGTTGGTGGCAATGTAAATTGATACAGCCACTATGGAAGACGGTATGGAGGTTCCTTAAAAACCTAGGAATAAAACCACCATATGACCCAGCAATCCCACTCTTAGGCATATACCCTGAGGAAACCAAAATTGAAAAAGACATATGTATCCCATTGTTCATTGCAGCACTGTTTACAATATCTAGATCATGGAAGCAACCTGGATGTCCATCAACAGATGAATGGATAAAGAAGTTGTCATACATATACACAGCCATACAAAGGAACATATTTGAGTCAGTTCTGATGTGGTGGATGAACCTAGAGACTATTATACAGAGTGAAGTCAGTCAGAAAGAGAAAGTTAAATATCATATACTGATGCATATATACCGAATCTAAAAGTTGGTACTGAAGAATTTATTTGCAAGACAGCAATGGAGAAACAGACATAAAGAAAAGACTTATGGACATGGGGAGAGGGGAGGAGAGGGGAGATGTATGGAGAGAGTAACATGGAAACTTACATTACCACATGTAAAATAGATAGCCAAGGAAATTTGCTGTATCTCTCAGGAAACTCAAACAGGCGCTCTGTATCAACCTAGAAGGGCAGAATGGGGAGGGAGATGGGAGGGAGGTTCAAGAGGGAGGAATATATGTATAGCTATGGTTGATTCTGGAGAAGGCAATGGCAACCCACTCCTGTATTCTTGCCTGGAAAATCCCATGGACGGAGGAGCCTGGTAGGCAGCAGTCCATGGGGTCGCTAAGAGTCAGACACGACTGAGCAACTTCACTTTCACTTTTCACTTTCACGCATTGGAGAAGGAAATGGCAACCCACTCCTGCATTCTTGCCTGGAGAATCCCGGGGACGGGGGATCCTCTGGGCTGCCGTCTATGGGGTCGCATAGAGTCGGACACGAGTGAAGCAACTTAGCAGCAGCAGCATGGTTGGTTCATGTCGATGTTTGACAGAAAAGAACAAAATTCTGTAAGGCAATTATCTTTCAATTAAAAAATAAATTTTAAAAACTCTAATTTTCATTACATCATTTAATGGTTAAAGAATATACAAACAAATTTTAAAATAACAGACTTGATTTCAATGTAACACCATTTCAAATTAATTGGTTTGCTAAGTAACACTTTAGGGACCCCAGATCATGTTTTCCTTCTCAATCACACTAATACTTGCCTGTTCATGAATAATGTCAGACAATTCTTTCTCCATGTCTCTGAAATTTGACGTGAGCTCTTCTTCATGGTATTCAATCTGATCCTCTTTCATTAACCACTCATTTAGTTCCAGTGCAATGCTGCATGCTTGGATGAACTTCCTGTAGATGAAGATCAAAGATAAAGTTTTTGTTACTTATTATGCAAAAGTCTCACTGACTATTTAATATTTACTTTAACCATGGTTTGCCTAGAAGGAAGATTAGAATCCCATATTTTCTTACTGTGGTTTTGCTAATGCCATCTCCTAATCTGAAATATCTTTTCTTTTCCATCTTTGCTTCTGGTTTCTTATCACTTTCAAAACCTAGCTCAAAATATATACCCTTCAGGAAGCCTACCTGCTCAGTCATTTACTTGATATGGTATCAGCTATGCTTGTGCTCACAGTAATTTATATCTGTAGATAATGCCATTTATTCAAAAATAGCTAATTTGGGGCTATGTACCCAGTACAGTGCTGGGTATTATAGGCATGAAGTATCTGCCCTGGGTTGGTAAGAGTGGCGACAGGGAGTTGATGACTTATCATAAGAATATCTTTCCATTATTTCATATATGTATGTTTAATATGCATAATTAGAATGCAAAACTTAGGGGACAAAGTACCTCACTGACCATTTGTTCTGTATCCCTATGATAGCAACTAGTAGAATCTTTTTGTACATGCCAGGCATTAATATGGAGAAGGCAATGGCACCCCACTCCAGTGCTCTTGCCTGGAAAATCCCATGGATTGAGGAGCTTGGTGGGCTGAAGTCCATGGGGTCACTAAGAGTCAAACACGGCTGAGTGACTTCACTTTCACTTTTCACTTTCATGCACTGGAGAAGGAAATGCCAACCCACTCCAGTGTTCTTGCCTGGAGAATCCCAGGGACGGGGGAGCCTGGTGGGCTTCCGTCTATGGGGTCGCACAGAGTCGGACACGACTGAAGCAACTTAGCAGCAGCAGCAGCAGGCATTAATAAATATTGAATGAATGACTACTGGTTGCTCTGTAACCTGAAATAGCTGATAATACAGAGATAGGAAAAATAAATGAAGTAAGTTGGGAGCAAATGAGTGGAAGTTCTCTTTCTACTCAGTCTGCTTTACTCGTCTCTCCCTCTTATTCTGAAGGTAAACTCTTTTATACACAAAACAGATTTTTTCTACTGCGTGACCATTCAAACATGCCTAGGCTTAGAGGGACTCTCAGTCCAGAGATGATATCGTATGCCCTAGACGGGCAGAATCCAAGTGGAACTAAGGATACAAGTAAGCCTATCCAACCCTTCCTACCCTAAATGATCTGGAAAAGCTGTGACATGAGGTCAGTCAGGCAAAGGAGGAAATCATGCAACGAATGTAGGCTTCTGTTTGTGTCACAATATCCAGAGCAATGAAGTGGTTGCCATATTTAATGCCTTGGGTCACTAGGAGATTGTTACAGTTCTGCAGCAAGAAAGAGACCACACATTTCCTCACTACCTAAAATACCATTAGAAGGTAACTTAAACGTTATAAAAGGGAATCGATAATTTTTTAGAGGGACATAATTTGGTGAATATTTTGGTTTCACTTAAGAAGACAATGGAGGGGAAAAAAAATAGTGGTCTGATCTGAAAACTACAAAGCACTTACCTAAACATGTCTTTCAACTCATTTACTTTTTTGGGCGGATACTTGCTAGCTTGACTGTCATTTAAGACAGCCCTTGCATATGCCAATGGACCTGCATTTACCTAAATTATAAAAGGAGAAAAATGAGAGTTTTCAGAATGTAATTAGAAAGTAATTTTTGCATTTCTCTTTTTAAAAAGAATACCATATTAAAGATCCATACCTGAGAAACATACTTACTATCTTATTATAAATTTATTTGAAAAAGATTAACTTAAGCAAATCATCTGCCAAAATTATACTCTAACAAGGTCATTAACACTTTCTGCTATCTAAATATAGGACTTGGCTCTAGTCAGAGGGATTTATGTTAAAGGTCTCTGACATAACAAAAAATTTATAGAAACTGAACATAATGTCTTTATTAAATTAATAAAAAACGTTGAGGTTTTTGCACCCAGTCAGAGTATAAGACAATTACAATTACTATCTTACAATTACTAGCTTGTTCTGTGCCCTTATGAAAGTGAGAGGAACAAGAAACGTTTACTACATGGTTAGCAACCAACATACCTGCACTGAAACACAGCCCTGCAATTTAAGTAGGAGCTGAATCATGTGCACGTCAGCAGAAGAGCAAAGCTTTTGCAGCTCTGCAGTTTTATCTTTTATTTCATCAGTGGCAACATCAATTGTCTTTAAATGAATCTGCTGTTCATAGTTTATAGAAATCCTCTTCTTCACATATGGAACCGAGTTTGAAGCTATTTGAAGCTATTAAAGATTAAGATTGACAGATGAGTTTTTAAGATAGTAAATCAAATAGCCAAAATAAAAAAGAAAATCTATCGTGCTTAATTCTCCCCATGTTTTCTCTGGAAAATCCCTTAGAGACCAAATAGGTGCCTTATTACTTCAGGACTGAAGGAGAAATTCTCTGTGAGACGACTCAGACTAAGCATGAATTACATGCTTACATATGGGAAAGTAATGGTTTATAACATAGCATGTTTGTGTAAGTGAGCGACTGAACAGCAGAACAATAAACAATTAAAATTTCAATTACATTTTCCTGCTGACCAGCTGCTGCTTGTATGTATCAAAAAAGATCATGTCAAACAAAGAAGTTATGCCAAGTCCTACTTACTAGTCAAGATTGTATGGCGTTTGCACTGTTCCTCTATACAGCCTTGCTTTTTGCCTGACAATGTATAAGGAGCCTCAAAAACAAACCTGTTGATATTATGGTTTCTTTCAAACTCAGTTTTTCTTTCTGTGAGTTCTTCATCATCAAAGTAGGGCTTCACATAAGTGACTTGGATATGAGACTATTTGGGATCAAGCTCTTTGACATTTACCTGGAAAGTAAGAAAGTTTTGTGTTTTATTAAACAGGAGGGAAAATGGGGTACAGGTAAGCTACTAACACCTCTGAGATCAACTGAGGAACAGTGTCATTGAATAATACACTGTGAGATGAATACACACTTGGAAGAGGTCTTTGCTCTTTCTTCAAGGATTGTCTCCTGATTATTAAGAAGTTACAGAAGCCTATTTGGAGATTACAGAAATGTAGACAGAAAAAATTGCAATGCTACCACTCAGCAATGACCATCATTTACATTCTCATATATTTCCTTGTAATCTTTTTTCTATGCATATATATTTATTTACAAACCAAGATCATGCTGAGCATTGCTTTATCACTTGCTGTTTTTTAATTTTTATTTTTATTTGCTTTTATGTTACATTCAATTTCTTTTTTAAATTTTTATTCATTTTGATTTAAAATTTTTTAATATAAATTTATTTGATTTTAATTCGAGGTTAATTACTTTACAATACTGTACTGGTTTGGCCATACATTGACTTGAATCCACCATGGTTGTACATGTGTTCCCCATATATTAAATGGCTAACTGCACATTTGAATTCCACCTCCAAAAACACCTATTAGAGAGAGGATTCTCAGAAGATGGCAGAGCACCAGACATCTATCTTCTTATAGAGACAATAGTTACACCATCATTACCTAACTGATGGAGCAATTTTGGAACTCTGGAGTCTGTTGAAGACTTGCAACTTCCAGGGGAAGACTTGGACAGAAAATTACCTTAAATTTGATTTTGTTCAATTTTAACTCTGGGCACAATGGCAGCAACCCATACCTCATCCCTCAAGTACTATGGCAGATAGCTGTGTGCATATTCCTAGAACAGCTTGTAGGAGCCAGGATGAACAAAGACCCTGTCTTTCAAATATTGTGAATCTGTGCTATGACTGCTGATTGCTGCTTCTGATCACGGGGGACAGTCAAAGAGGCTGTGGCCATTTTTATACCATCTCTTCCCTTTGTTGCAATGCCCTCCCCCTCTGGCTAAAGTGACTTTCAGGGGATTTAACAGACCAGCACCTTTCCTCTCCTCTTCATTTTCGTCTCCATCCACTCTTAGGAGCTGGACATCCAATACTAGACGGTTCAAAGGTAACTGCATAAATGAGCGTGACTAGAAAGCCACTGCGCATGCTCAGGGGAAGGCACAGGCTCAGAAAAGACTTGCTGCTGCTGCTGCTGCTGCTGTTAAGTCGCTTCAGTCGTGTCCGACTCTGTGCGACCCCATGGACTGCAGCCTACCAGGCTCCTCCGTCCATGGGATTTTCCAGGCAAGAGTACTGGAGTGGGATGCCATTGCCTTCTCCGCAGAAAAGACTTGAGAAGATCCCATATTTACACGTCAGGCTGATTCTTGGGACAGACACAGCTTACAACAATTAAAAACAACAACAAAACCCAGGAAACTCTGGGACAGGGACAGAATCTGATTTCCAGAGAGATCACAATATTAAATTCAAATGTCCAGTTTTCAACAACAAAAAAATTGCGAGGCATACAAAGAAATAGGAAAGTATGGCCCATTCAAAACAGAAAAATAAACCAATAGACATTATCACTGAAAAAAAGTGATAGCAAATCTCCTAGAAAAAGACATTAAAACAACAATATTCATGATCAAAGAACTAAAGGAAGTTGTGGGAAAAGTCAAGGAAA
The DNA here is from genome assembly GCF_029407905.1 of Bubalus kerabau. Classification (NCBI taxonomy): domain Eukaryota; kingdom Metazoa; phylum Chordata; class Mammalia; order Artiodactyla; family Bovidae; genus Bubalus; species Bubalus kerabau. Next base: position 4,550,556 of record NC_073647.1, on the reverse strand, counting down.
TTATGCATCAACAAAATACGGATATCAATAAAGAGCTAGAAAATCTAAAAGGAAACCAAAACCTTTTGTTTCAGAGCTGAGAAATACAACTGAAATGAAACATCACCAGAGGGATTCAAAGACACATTTCAGCAGGTGTAGCCAATTTGAGGATAAGACAATGTCAATGATGGATCAGAGGAACACAAAGGAGAAAATTGAAGAGGGACAGAGGCTACGGAACATGAGGAATATCATCCAGCAGGTGAAAGTGCACACTATGGGGAGTCTTTGAAGGAGAAAAGAGAAAGGGGCAGGGAGACTATCTGAAGAAATAATGGGTGAAAACTCAAATCTTATGAAAGACACAAAACTCAACAAACTCCAAGCAGGGTAACTCAAACAGATCCACGCTGAGACATATTAAAATCAAATGTCAAAAGTCAAAGCCAAAGAGAGATTTTTTTCCTTTTTTTAAAAACTAATTTTTTTAATTGAAGGCTAATTACTTTACTATAGCAAAGAGAGAATTTTGCAATAAGCAAGAGACAAAGACTTGTCACATACAAGGGATCCTGAGTAAGATGGTCAGATTTCTCATCAGAAACTGATGGTCAGAAGGCAGTGGACTTTAAAGAAAAAACATATCTATTAATCAAGAATTCTATATCTTGCAAAACTGTCCTTAATAGTGAGGGAGAAACTAAGACGTTCCTAGATAAAGAAAAGCTGAAGAGTTCATTACCACTCAGTTCACTCAGTTACTCAGTCATGTCCTACTCCTTGCGACCCCATGGGCTGCAGCATACCAGGCTTCCCTGTTCCTCACCAACTTCCGGAGCTTGCTCAAACTCATGTCCATTGAGTCAGTGATGCCATCCAACCATCTCATCCTTTGTCATCCCCTTCTCCCCCTGCCTTCAATCTTTCCCAGCCTCAGGGCCTTTTCCAATGAGTCAGTTCTTCGCACCAGGTGGCCAAAGTATTGGAGTTTCAGCATTAGCATCAGTCCTTCCAGTGAATATTCAGGGTTGATTTCCTTTAGGATGGACTGGTTGGATCTCCTTGCAGCCCAAGGGACTCTCAAGAGTCTTCTCCAGCACCACAGTTCAAAAGCATCAACTGCTCCACACTCAGCTTTCTTTATAGTCCAACTCTCACATCCATACATGACTACTGGAAAAACCATAGCTTTGACTAGATGGACCTTTGTCAGAAAAGTACTGTCTCTGCTTTTTAATATGCTGTTTAGGTTGGTCATAGCTTTTCTTCCAGTGAGCAAGCATCTTTTAATTTCATGGCTGCAGTCACCATCTGCAGTGATTTTGGAACCCAAGAAAATAAAGCCTGTCACTGTTTCCATCGTTTCCCCATCAACTGGCCATGAAGCAGTGCGATGGGATGCCATGACCTTCATTTTTTAAATGTTGAGTTTTAAGCCAGCTTTTACACCACTAGGCTTGCCCCATATGAAACACCAAAGGGAGTCCTGCTGGTCACAATGAAAGAATATCAGACAGTAATTCAAACCTGTATGAAGGTCTTGGTAAAGGTAAATACATGGGTAATTCTAAAATCTAGTATTATCATAACAATAGCAACATATTTCTGTTTTTTGATTGCTACATGATTTAAGAGACTTTACATTAAAATATTATTAGTCTACAGGACTTTCCTGGTGGTCCAGTTGTTAAGAATCCTCCATCCATTGCAGGGGATGTGGGTTCAATCCCCGGGAGGTGAACTAAGATCTCACTGCAGGACAACTAAGCCAGGGCACAACAACTAAAAAAGCCCCTGTACCAGAACTACCGAACCCATGTACTCTACAGCCCGTGCTCTGCAACAAAAGAAGCAATACACTGCATTAACAGAATGAAGGAAAAAAACACAATCATCTCAATCAATGCAGAAAGTGCATTTGACAAAATTAACACCTTTTCATAATGAAAACACTCAACAAACTAGGAATAGAAGGAAATGACTACAATCTGAGCAAGGGCCACTGTGGGAAACCCATAGCAAACACTGTATTCAATCCTGTGACGAGGGATAGAAATTTTCTTAGTAGCTTTTACAACTTCTCCAAAAAGCCTATATTCAAAAATCCTTTTTTGCTTTCCAATTAAATATCTAGATTTCTCCAGCGAAACCTAAGGAAATAGTTGAACTTAATTATCTGGCTAAGACAAAACATAAAAAAGAATAAAAAAGAGGTCAAGACTGATTTTAACCTTATAAAAATAAAGTATATGGTAAAACATTCAAGCAGTACATGAGGGTCCACTTGAAAAATAAATGTTTTTCTTGTCTGTAAGACTCTAGTCTATCTCCTTAGGGATAACTATTAATACTTTTGTATCATTCAATCTATGGCTGATTCATACTGATGTATAGTAAAAAAAAACCCACAATATTGTAAAGTAATTATCCTCCAATTAAAATAAGTAAATTAAAAAACAACTTTGTATCATTCCAGAAATTTCCTAAGCATACACAAGTGAGTGTCTGAAAATATCAGTTTTCACAAATGTAATCATCTTGCACATAATGTCTTCTTATCACCTTTTTCTCTCAAGAATATATCTTGGTTGGTTCGTATCAATACTTATAAATTTTTAAACTAGTTTAGCTCTATCCTTTGTGAGGGTAGTACCATTTCCTTAACCGTATGGACACAGATCGTTTCCAGGTTTTGTTATATAAACTTTATAGCAATAAAAATCTTAAACATACATCTTTGTGTACATCTACAAGAGAAAATCTTACATGCAAAATTATTGGGTCCAACAAAACATACATTTAAAATACTGGAAAATATTGCCCACTGTTCTGTAAATTGTTTGTGCCCTCAAGCAGATTTTGTTCTTTGGCAAGTAAAAGAGTGTTTTAAATTTTCAACTTCACACATTAAGAAAGAAGAAGGATTTTAAAAGTAGCAACTGCTTTTACCGTGTCCCACAGGTTTTGGGTTGTTGTGTTTTCATTTCCATTCGTTTCTATGCAAATTTTGATTTCATTTTTGATTTCTTCTGTGATTTCTTGGTTATTCAGCAGCGTGTTGTTCAGCCTCCATATGTTGGAATTTTTAATAGTTTTTCTCTTGTAATTGAGCTCTAATCTTAATGCATTGTGGTCAGAAAAGATGCTTGGAATGATTTCAATTTTTTTGAATTTACCAAGGCTAGCTTTATGGCCCAGGATGTGATCTATCCTGGAGAAGGTTCCATGTGCGCTTGAGAAAAAGGTGAAATTCATTGTTTTGGGGTGAAATGTCCTATAGATATCAATTAGGTCTAACTGGTCTATTGTATCGTTTAAAGTTTGTGTTTCCTTGTTAATTTTCTGTTTAGTTGATCTATCCATAGGTGTGAGTGTGGTATTAAAGTCTCCCACTATTATTGTGTTATTGTTAATTTCTCCTTTCATACTTGTTAGCATTTGTCTTACATACTGCGGTGCTCCCGTGTTGGGTGCATATATATTTATAATTGTTATATCTTCTTCTTGGATTGATCCTTTGATCATTATGTAGTGACCTTCTTTGTCTCTTTTCACAGCCTTTGTTTTAAAGTCTATTTTATCTGATATGAGTATTGCTACTCCTGCTTTCTTTTGGTCCCTATTTGCATGGAAAATCTTTTTCCAGCCCTTCACTTTCAGTCGGTATGTGTCCCCTGTTTTGAGGTGGGTCTCTTGTAGACAACATATCTAGGGGTCTTGTTTTTGTATCCATTCAGCCAGTCTTTGTCTTTTGGTTGGGGCATTCAACCCATTTACGTTTAAGGTAATTACTGATAAGTATGATCCGGTTGCCATTTACTTTATTGTTTTGGGTTCGAGTTTATACACCGTTTTTGTGTTTCCTGTCTAGAGAATATCCTTTAGTATTTGTTGGAGAGCTGGTTTGGTGGTGCAGAATTCTCTCAGCTTTTGCTTGTCTGAAAAGCTTTTGCATAGAAACGAATGAAAATGAAAACACAACAACCCAAAACCTGTGGGACACGGTAAAAGCAGGCCTAAGGGGAAAGTTCATAGCAATACAGGCACACCTCAAGAAAAAAGTCAAATAAATAACCTAACTCTACACCTAAAGCAACTAGAAAAGGAAGAAATGAAGAACCCCAGGGTTAGTAGAAGGAAAGAAATATTAAAACTTAGAGCAGAAATAAATGCAAAAGAAACAAAAGAGATCATAGCAAAAATCAACAAAACCAAAAGCTGGTTTTTTGAAAGGATGAATAAAATTGACAAACCATTAGCCAGACTCACCAAGAAACAAAGGGAGAAAAATCAAATCAATAAAATTAGAAATGAAAATGGAGAGATCACAACAGACAACACAGAAATACAAAGGATCATAAGAGACTGCTATCAACAATTATATGCCAATAAAATGGACAACGTGGAAGAAATGGACAAATTCTTAGAAAAGTACAACTTTCCAAAACTCGACCAGGAAGAAATAGAAAATCTTAACAGACCCATCACAAGCACGGAAATTGAAACTGTAATCAAAAATCTTCCAGCAAACAAAAGCCCAGGACCATATGGCTTCACAGCTGAATTCTACCAAAAATTTAGAGAAGAGCTAACACCTATCCTGCTCAAACTCTTCCAGAAAATTGCAGAGGACGGTAAACTTCCAAACTCATTCTATGAGGCAACCATCACCCTAATACCAAAACCTGACAAAGATCCCACAAAAAAAGAAAACTACAGGCCAATATCACTGATGAACATAGATGCAAAAATCCTTAACAAAATTCTAGCAATCAGAATCCAACAACACATTAAAAAGATCATACACCATGACCAAGTGGGCTTTATCCCAGGGATGCAAGGATTCTTCAATATCCAAAAATCAATCAATGTAATACACCACATTAACAAATTGAAAAATAAAATCCATATGATTATCTCAATAGATGAAGAGAAAGCCTTTGACAAAATTCAACATCCATTTATGATCAAAACTCTCCAGAAAACAGGAATAGAAGGAACATACCTCAACATAATAAAAGCTATATATGACAAACCCACAGCAAACATTATCCTCAATGGTGAAAAATTGAAAGCATTTCCTCTAAAGTCAGGAACAAGACAAGGGTGCCCACTTTCACCATTACTATTCAACATAGTCTTGGATGTTTTGGCCACAGCAATCAGAGCAGAAAAAGAAATAAAAGGAATCCAAATTGGAAAAGAAGAAATAAAGCTCTCACTGTTTGCAGATGACATGATCCTCTACATAGAAAACCCTAAAGACTCCACCAGAAAATTACTAGAACTAATCAATGACTATAGTAAAGTTGCAGGATATAAAATCAACACACAGAAATCCCTTGCATTCCTATACACTAATAATGAGAAAACAGAAAGAGAAATTAAGGAAACAATTCCATTCACCATTGCAACGGAAAGAATAAAATACTTAGGAATATATCTACCTAAAGAAACTAAAGACCTATATATAGAAAACTATAAAACACTGGTGAAAGAAATCAAAGAGGACACTAACAGATGGAGAAATATAGCATGTTCATGGATTGGAAGAATCAATGTAGTGAAAATGAGTATACTACCCAAAGCAATCTATAGATTCAATGCAATCCCTATCAAGCTACCAACAGTATTCTTCACAGAGCTAGAACAAATAATTTCACAATTTGTATGCAAATACAAAAAACCTCGAATAGCCAAAGCGATCTTGAGAAAGAAGAATGGAACTGGAGGAATCAACCTCCCTGACTTCAGGCTCTACTACAAAGCCAGAGTCATCAAGACAGTATGGTACTGGCACAAAGACAGAAATATAGATCAATGGAGCAAAATAGAAAGCCCAGAGATAAACCCAGGCACCTATGGACACCTTATCTTTGACAAAGGAGGCAAGAATATACAATGGAGAAAAGACTATCTCTTTAACAAGTGGTGCTGGGAAAACTGATCAACCACTTGTAAAAGAATGAAACTGGAACACTTTCTAACACCATACACAAAAATAAACTCAAAATGGATTAAAGATCTCAACATAAGACCAGAAACTATAAAACTGCTAGAGGAGAACATAGGCAAAACACTCTCTGACATACATCACAGCAGGATCCTCTATGACCCACCTCCCAGAATATTGGAAATAAAGGCAAAAATAAACAAATGGGACCTAATTAACCTTAAAAGCTTCTGCACATCAAAGGAAACTATTAGCAAGGTGAAAAGACAGCCTTCAGAATGGGAGAAGATAATAGCAAATGAAGTAACTGACAAACAACTAATCTCGAGAATATACAAGCAACTTCTACAGCTCAACTCCAGAAAAATAAATGACCCAATCAAAAAATGGGCCAAAGAACCAAATAGACATTTCTCCAAAGAAGACATACAGATGGCTAACAAACACATGAAAAGATGCTCAACATCACTCATTATCAGAGAAATGCAAATCAAAACCACTATGAGGTACCATTTCACACCAGTCAGAATGGCTGCAATCCAAAAGTCTACAAGTAATAAATGCTGGAGAGGGTGTGGAGAAAAGGGAACCCTCTTACACTGTTGGTGGGAATGCAAACTAGTACAGCCACTATGGAGAACAGTGTGGAGATTCCTTAAAAAACTGGAAATAGAACTGCCTTATGACCCAGCAATCCCACTGCCTATGGATCATAGAAAAAGCAAGCGGATTCCAGACAAACATCTACTTCTGCTTTATTGGCTATGCCAAAGCTTTTGACTGTGTGGATCACATCAAACTGGGGGAAATTCTTCAAGAGACGGGAATATCAGACCACCTTACCTGCTTTCTGAGACATCTGTAGGCAGATCAAGAAGCAACAGTTAGAACCAGACATGGAACAGGGAACTGGTTCCAAATTGGGAAACGAGTAGATCGTCACCCTGTTTATTTCACTTATATGCAGAGTACATCATGCGAAATGCCAGGCTGGATGAATCACAAGCTGGAATCAAGATTGCCAGGAGAAATATCAATAACCTCAGATATGCAGATGACACCACCCTATGACAGACAGTGAAGAGGAACTAAAGAACTCTTGAAGAAAGTGAAAGAGAGTGAAAAAGTTGGCTTAAAACTCAATATTCACAAAATGAAGATCACGACATCCCGTCCCACTACTTCATGGCAAATTGAAGGGAAAACAATGGAAACAGTGACAGGCTTTATTTTCTTGGGCTCCAAAATCACTGCAGATGGTGACTGCAGCCATGAAATTAAAAGATGCTTGCTCACTGGAAGAAAAGCTATAACCAACATAGACAGCACAGGAAAAAGCAGAGACAGTACTTTGCTGACAAAGGTCCATCTAGTCAAAGCTACGGTTTTTCCAGTAGTCATGTATGGATGTGAGAGTTGGACTGTAAAGAAAGCTGATGCTTTTGAACTGTGGTGCTGGAGAAGATTCTTGAGAGTCCCTTGGACTGCAAGGAGATCCAACCGGTCCATCCTAAAGGAAATCAACCCTGAATATTCATTGGAAGGACTGATGCTGAAGCTGAAACTCCAATACTTTGGCCACCTGATGCGAAGGACTGACTCATTGGAAAAGGCCCTGAGGCTGGGAAAGATTGAAGGCAGGAGGAGAAGGGGATGACAAAGGATGAGATGGTTGGATGGTGTCACCGACTCAATGGACCTGAGTTTGAGCAAGCTCCGGGAGTCGGTGAGGAACAGGGAGGCCTGGCATGGTGCAGTCCATGAGGTCGCAAAGAGTAGGACACGACTGAACTGAACTGAATTCATGCAACAGCTCTATGAGAAAGGCACTATTATTAAGTTAATTTTACTAACAAGAAAAATGAGGCGCAGAGAGGTTAAGTATATTCCCCATGGTCACACAGCTAGTAAGTGGCAGAGAATGGAGATCTGAATCCTTCTCTCCAATTCCAAAGCCCTTGTCCTTTCTTTTAGGATCTGGAAAGACACTATTTCCCATGCTTCTCCTCCACCAGTTAAAAAAGGAAAAAGTCAGAAGCAATGTGCCACATGTCAAACTAATAAATAATGATTTCAAAATGCAGCGCATGTTACCTTGTCTAAATCCTGAATTATTTTGACATTCTCTGTACCAAATTTCTCACCATAAAGTTTAACAAGTCTCAGCGAAATCTCTGAGAGGCTGGTGAGCTTTGGACCTTGATAGATGTACTCCTTTCCATCCTCTTTCAAAAAAAGAATATTATAAAGTTAAACATAGAATAGTTTATAAGCATTATGAGCAACTGCAGCATTTAGAGAACATCTACTAAGTGATCAGAAATAATGTATTTGAAATAGATTTTAAATCATAGTTCTAAAAGCCACATGAATATATTGTAGCTGAAATAAATGAGAACTTTCAAACTCACAGTCATATGAGCACATCATTGGCCTGAAGGTTTTTACACTCCATTTTTCATCACTGGTATACTTACCATTTTACTTACAGCAAAACGGCTGTCTGGGAAGGCCTTACAAATAGCTGTGAAAAGAAGAGAAGCGAAAAGCAAAGGAGAAAAGGAAAGATATAAGCATCTGAATGCAGAGTTCCAAAGAATAGCAAGAAGAGATAAGAAAGCCTTCCTCAGTGAGCAATGCAAAGAAATAGAGGAAAACAACAGAATGGGCAAGACTAGAAATCTCTTCAAGAAAATTAGAGATACCAAGGGAACATTTCATGCAAAGATGGGCTCGATAAAGGACAGAAATGGTATGGACCTAACAGAAACAGAAGATATTAAGAAGAGGTGGCAAGAATACACAGAAGAACTGTACAAAAAAATCTTCATGACCCAGATAATCCTTTGGTGTGATCACTGACCTAGAGCCAGACATCCTGGAATGTGAAGTCAAGTGGGCCTTAGAAAGCATCACTACGAACAAAGCTAGTGGAGGTGATGGAATTCCAGTTGAGCTATTTCAAATCCTGAAAGATGATGCTGTGAAAGTGCTGCACTCAATATGCCAGCAAATTTGGAAAACTCAGCAGTGGCCACAGGACTGGAAAAGGTCAGTTTTCATTCCAATCCCAAAGAAAGGCAATGCCAAAGAACGCTCAAACTACTGCACAATTGCACTCATCTCACATGCTAGTAAAGTCATGCTCAAAATTCTCCAAGCCAGGCTTCAGCGATACGTAAACCGTGAACTTCCTGATGTTCAAGCTGGTTTTAGAAAAGACAGAGGAACCAGAGATCAAATTGCCAACATCCGCTGGATCATGGAAAAAGCAAGAGAGTTCCAGAAAAAACATCTATCTCTGCTTTATTGACTATGCCAAAGCCTTTGATTGTGTGGATCACAATCAACTGTGGACAATTCTGAAAGAGATGGGCATACCAGACCTCCTGACCTGCGTCTTGAGAAATCTGTATGCAGGTCAGGAAGCAACAGTTAGAACTGGACATGGAACAGCAGACTGGTTCCAAATAGGAAAAGGAGTACGTCAAGGCTGTATACTGTCACCCTGCTTATTTAACTTATATGCAGAGTGCATCATGAGAAACGCTGGACTGGAAGAAAGCACAAGCTGGAATCAAGATTGCCGGGAGAAATATCAATAACCTCAGATATGCAGATGACACCACCCTTATGGCAGAAAATGAAGAGGAACTAAAAAGCCTAAGGTAAAGGAAACTAAAATTAGCAAAATCAGGTGTTTTGGATCACTAGAATGATTGAGGCTAAGGGAAGGAAACTCTAAGGATTTTACTAATGCCACCATTTCAGAATAAGATTTTCTAGTTTAAGTCAGTAGAATTTTCCAGGCTTAAAATTCGATTGCACCTATAAATAAATATGTAAACTTCTCCTAAATTTAACATTACCTTTTGTTAAAATGCAAAATATCATTTTTTCCTACCCAGAGAAGGGCTCTTTGATTTCTACGAAGGAGAAATTCTAAAATAAACAAACAACAACAACAAAAAAACCTTGAAAGTGCTGTGAAATAAATATTGAAATGATTAGTTTAAAAGCACTGTTTCACTTATTGAAATACATAACATTGTTTGGTGTTCAGGCTGCCTGCCTCAAGCCAATGTCCAAAAACTCTCACAGAAATACTTATATATTTTAGTTGCTCTTTTGTCCAATCCTATAGTTATAATTCTTAAAGCCTAAGTACTGAAAATGGAGATAAATAATCTTGACTTTTGCTTAGTTGTAAGGTCTTTGCACTTGTGAAAAAGTTCTGAGGAAATATTTTATTATATTTAACTATTTTCCGTATCTAACACGTATAGGTTTATACGTAGTAGACATAAAACTCATTTCAAATTTCTAATAACTGAAACGATGACATAATATTAACCTGATATATCTGAAAGACACACCTAAAACTTTATTAGGTACTGTGTTTAGGGGTCTCATATTTGTTAGTATATTTGTAACTGCAGGTGTGCAATTTCAATATTTGTTTCTATGGCAATTTCACAGGCATACCAGTGATGTAGGAAAAAAAAAAAAAAAACCTCAAACGAGGCCTGCTTTTGATAATTAATCTACTTCTCCATTTTAAAACCACATATGAACTCAAAAGAAAATACTAGAGGATATCAATTTCCAACATATGATTGTTGAAAAGAAATATAGTCCCAAACAGAAAGTGTTAAATTTAAATACAAGTAAAAATAAATAAATACAAGTAAAATGAATCATTTTAGTCATGCCATTTTCTTTGGGAAAAAATATAGCTAACTGTAGAAATTCTGGAATTAAAAAATAAAACAAGGTAGTTTTCTCGAAGTCAAAACCACAGTAATGTGACTCCCACAAGATGGTTTCATTTTGCAGTAATGTTACTCATGTGACTGCCTTCAAGGAAATACTGGGTTGGCCAAAAAGTTCTTTCAGGCTTTTCCATATGATATTACAAAAAACCCAAATGAAGCTTTTGGCCATCCTATTAATTTGGCAATTATGATAGACAGTGGGAGGTTTCTTTGAAGTGCCCAATGTCAATCAATTTTTTAAAAAACTTTTATTTTCTATGGGAGTAGAGCTGAATAACAATGCTGTGACAGTTTGAGGTGGACAGCAAAGGGCTCGGCCGTACATGTATGTGTATCTATTCTCCTAACTCAACTGTTTACTATTTAAGTAGTTGTTACAGTAGGCACCAATACTAATTTTGGAAAGAGAAGCTTTCAGGCAGATTCCTGATTTTACACTGGCCGAATCCTGAGCCCTTTAAGACCATGATTCCATTTGTGGCCCCCTCCCACCCCTGCAACCAGCCCCAGCTCTATTGAGACATAATTGATACTGAACACTGTGTAAGTTTAAGGTGTATGTGTTGATTGGATACATGTATATATTGCAAAATGATCACCACATTAGAGTTCATCACCACACATAATTACCATTTCGGACAGAGTGAAAATATTTAAGATCTACTTTCTTAGCAACTTTCACGTATATGACACAATCTTCTTCACATAATCACTATATACATTAGATATCCAGAACATATTCATCTTGTAAGTAGAAATGTGTACCCTTTGACCAAAGTCACCCTGTTTTTGCCATCCCTCTGGCTACTGCCATTCTACTTTCTGCAGCTACAAGTTTGGCTTTTGAAGAGTCCACATAGCAGTGAGATCATACAGTATTTGTCTTTCTTGAACTTCTTTCACTTAGCATGATATCCTCAAGGTCCAGCTGTGTTGTCACAAATGGTAGGATTCCCTTCTTTCCATTGACTACATGTGCCTTGTCTTCTTCATCCATTCATGTGGCTCCATTTCATGTTTCCATAATACTAATTAGCATCCTTTCATTTCAAGTTGAAGAACTTTTCTCAGCATTTCTTGGAAGACAGGTCTAGTGGTGATGGACTCCCTCAACTTGTGTTTGCCTGGGAAAGTGCTCATCTGTCCATTTCCAGGACAGATGAGCTGGATGGAGTATTCTTGGTTGGCAGTTATTTTTTTCTTTCAGAACTTGAAAAATATCATTCTACCTTCTATTAGTGTTTAAGGTTTCTGCTGATAGCATCCCATAGATCATATAGGCTTTCTTCACTCTTTTTCATTTTTCTTCTTTCTCCTCTGACTCGATAATTTCAAAATATTTAAGATCTACTTTCTGAGTAACTTTCAAGTATATAACACAATCTTGTTCACTACGATCACTATATACATTAGATATCCGGAACATATTCATCTTGTAAACAGAAATGTGTACCTTTTGACCAAACTTTAATTCAGACTATTTCTTCTGCTTGATCCATTCTGTGTTTAATACACTCTATTTCAGTTTTCACTTCATTCATTGTATTCATAAGCACCAGAAAATGTTTGGTTCTTTTTTTGAGATTTCCATCTCTGTTTACTCTTCATTTTGTCTGCATATAATTTTCCTGATTTTACTAAAATTTCTGTTTTATTGTAGCTCATTGAACTTCCTTAGAAAAGCTATTTTGAATTATTTATTGGCTAAATTGCAGATCTCCATGTCTTTCATAGCACAAAAGTATTGTGATCCTATGGTAGTGTCATAGTTCCTTCATTTTTCATGTTCTGTGAAATTTTGCATTGCTATCTTCACATTTGAAATAGCAGCCACCTTCAACCAATTTTACTGATTTTGGGTGAGAAATACTTTCCATCTGTTCTGCTAGGGATTCTGAGGCTTTCACAGACCTTGTATGGATACACCTGCTCTGTGATTCTGGCTCCCACATATGACAGAATTCATGAGCACATATGTCTTTTCTCCATCATGTAACATATCAGGGCAGGTGCTAACAGCCTCCCATTTGATTTCCTAAGGGTGGTGCTACTTGTGGTCTCTCCCTGGCCCACAAACTCTGGCTGGCTTTCTGCACATGCTCAGTATCCATCTGCCAGAGCTGGCTCTCACTGCCTTCAGCAGCAAGCACATAGATCCACCTACAGGATGCAGGAGAGTGTGGTTGAGGCACATGGAGCACAGGGGGTGCCCGCTAAATGTCTCTAGGGATGTGTTGGCAGGCTTTTTCATGGAGTCCATGATGTGGTTAGTAGGGTCTGCTTGCATGTAATGACCTCTCAGAATCCTATGTGCTGCTCCCTCAGCCTCTTCCTGCCTCTGTCATTCAGCTCACAACTCACTACTCTGGATAGAGCAAGAGAGAAATGGGCCTCTTTGGGAGCATCCTGTGCTGCTGGGAAACACAGTACCTCATCATACACTCTCACTTTTCCCTGCATTAGAAATCAAGGGTGAGAAAGTCTCTCTTGGCACTGAGCTGTGCCACCCTGTGGAAAAGGTGACATGAATAAATCAAACTATTCCTCTTACCCTCTTCAGTGCATTCAAACTTGTATAATTGTTGCTCCAATAGCATGCTGGAACTTCTCCACTGGACTTCTGGACTTCCCCCAAGGCTTTCTTGTCTGTGGGTGATTATCCAAAACAAGTGCTCTCCAGGGGATCCTAGACTGCAGTTGACAGGGGCTGGAGCCAGCTCATAGGCCACTACAAGGTCCACAGACAGAACACAGGTCTGTCTGCCCATTACCTGATACATGGCTGGGTAAAATTCCTCCCAGGTCCCTTGGTATGTGGGGCTGGATCCCACAGCTCCCACAAAGGCACTTCATCCATGTATGGATGCCAAATTGTTCTTGAGATGGGTATACAAACAAATGACATATTATAGGGCCATCTAGCTGATGTGTGAGCTCCCTTTTTTGTCTTTTTAGCATTTAAAAAAATCTATTTCTTTCTTTCTTTGCCTGCACTGGGTCTTAGTTGTAGCAGGTGAGACCTTTAGTTGCGGCATGCAGGATCTGATTCCCTGACCAGGGATAGAACATGAGCTGGGAGTACAGGGAAGTCCTCTCAACTCCCTGTTAATACCAAGATACTGTTATATGAAAATGACTATAGAGATATAATTCCTGGACAGTTGTTGGTAAAGTTGGGGCAGACAGGGGAAAATAAGTGATGTATGTTATCCAGAGCTTCCCATAAGCCCTGAGAAGAATTTAATCTGTGGCAGTCTTCCAGGGAGACAGTCTTGGAAAACAAACATTGAGCATCAGGCCTGGCCCTGTACTATTTAACTTATTCTTGTACTCTTAATGAAAGCAGAAGGCAAATGAACAATCCAGTTTTCTTTTAGAACAACTTCTGTTCATCAGTGAGTGAGATGAAAGGTGAGCTTATTTTTCAGAGCTCAATCATATCCCATTCAGAGCTGCAAGCTACAAAGATACAACTCCTTGGGCTAACTGAAGTTCTCCCCATCCCTAAGAATAGAAATATCTCACTTTTTTGATGAACAAACTCTGCAACCAAAGCTGCTATGTGGACATAACACATTGCTGCCTGAAAAAGGAGACAAGGAAGGAACCGTGAGATTGTGCTCCAGGGGTTTGGGAGGGCTTGTGTTTCGAACAAAGTCATAAGTAGTCACCTCTGAAAAATCTCCATGTTTTATATGAATCTTGGCCATGCTATCAAGCCAGGTTTTTCTGAGCTCTGAGATACTTTTGTAGGACTTGGCTAAGCTATACTGGAGATCAATTAGCATTTCGGGGTCCTTCACATGCTCCTTCATTTGAGCTGTGGCCGTAAGAACAGTATGGATTCTGTTGGTCAAGTCTTTGACTTCTGAGAGAAAAGCAGTTGCTCAATATCAAAATAAACAAAAAAGACATATTTATCAATCTTATTGGTGTGCTCTAAGCCTAAACAGCCCATCTTGGAAATAACATAGAACTTTTAGCCCTTGTCAGAGATCTCGGCATTTGGTTCTTGGTTCTTGGCATGTGGGCATGCCTAAAGAGTTTTACATTAATTCTTTAAAACAATAGTCTATCTCAGGCTTCAAAGGCAGTGAGTTTGATGGCAGTATATTCCTAACACATAAAAGCACAAATTCTGGAGCCAGACTACATGGCTTGAGACCCCACCTCCTCTGCTGTCAATTCGATTGCCATGAAGGTAATCCATATTCACCTTTATTGTTTAATTTTAGTTACAATAGTAACGAAAAATTGATATCATACTATGCGCCAAGCAGTGGCCTGGGCACTTTACATGTTTTAAACTTTATAACAACAGTATGAATTAGGTACTATTATAATTCATTTTCCCAATGGAAAACCAATGAACACAGCAGTTATGTCGTTTGGCCAAAGTTGTGAAGTTGGTAGGTGGTATAGATAGGACTGACACTCAGGCAGTTGGGCTACAGAGCTCATGACCTTAGTCACTCTTCCATCTCCCAACTGCCATATGCTTTAATGTGAAAACCATACTCTAGACATTTCCAATTATGCAAATAAGAGTTTATGAATCACAGAACACTCTGAAGAGTTTAAAGAGATCATTACTTTCTCTTAAAGCATTGCTTTTGTCCTCAAAAGCACAAATTTAGAGTTTCTACTTTATCAGTCCTATGGCTTCCTATTCACTCCACCAGAGTAATGACAATTATATGTAGGGTTCTGAGAAGAGGAGTAGGGACAGGTACAGGCCTTAGGGATCTTTTCAAAGTGAATACCACCAAGGGTGGAGAAAATTATATTCAAACGTGTCTTCTTTAAAGATGACTTTTAAAAATGATTATCCATATGTGTGTGTGCATGTGCGTGTGTGTGTGTGTGTGTACATTAGTATGGATTCTTCTTCTCTTCTTATACATTAGTACAGATTTCATTTACTGGGAGAAAGCTATACCTTTGTTGTAATAGAGTTTATTGGTAATGATTGCCCTACCAGAATAAAACTATCATCTCACAAATGAGTCATGAAAAAGATTTCCTATCAAGGAGGTCTAAAACAGACCCCATTTACCTTGAAAAAGTTGGTAGTCTAACTTTTATATAACATAGAATTAAGGATGGTAAAAAACTAGGAAAATAAACCCTTAGGGTATGAGTAAAAGATGCTAAATGACATAAGATATTTCTGTGCTCTTGGGATTAGTTGGAACATATACTGATTTCTTAGGGAACCAGTAGAACTGGCTGAAAAGCAAACTATCCCAGCCCGAGAATGGCTGGTACTATTCAGTGCTGTTTTTGTGTTTTTGTTGTTGTTGTTGTTTCAGTCTAAGCAACATTCCTATGGGAATATGTTTTGGTACGAAGATTCAACACGTCCCAAACATCAAGTATGCTGTGACTGTGAACTTTTTTTTTTTTTTTCAGATTTTACACAAATTGTCAAATTATGCTGGAAGATGACCTTTCCCAAGAATGGGGATGATTCCTCTGGGAGGAAACATTCTCTATTGGCAAGGGAATCTTCTTCCCTTGTACACGTACATCACTGAAGAACAGAACCTACTCTCCATGCAACAAAACAACACATGAACTTTTACAACGTTTTAGGTTTTAAGTACATAGGTAGGAAAGACTGACGGTGTTCAGGGTCGTGGGTTTGGCCTCAGCCAACTGTTGCCTAAGAACGACAGCCTTGGACGTGGGTTTGCCAATAAGTGTCTCCAGCAGGCCCCAGTTAACAGATGATTCTTTAAGCTCAGAAAATTATCAAGTAATGAATCCCTTCTGTGCCATCCCTCATCTGCTGGCAAATTATCAGGCAGCTGTTAGCTACTCTAGTAAGTGAAGTTTTGTGAAATTTCCAACTCAGTGCTTAACTAGCCAATCTTATAAATGGTAACAACGGCTTAGGAAAACAAAACAAAACAAAACATCTCCGCTCTGGAGAACCCAGCTAGATAAAAACATAAAGACCAGCATATATTAATGAATGACTGAAATGATGACTCATTTCATGAGGATGGTCTCAATTTGGGCCATAAGAATGGGAAGGCCAATCTGCATTACTTACTCTTTTGCTTTATATTTAAACAGTTCCTTATATTATAAACTTCCCAATGCTGTGAAAATTATATCTATTCAGCAAATAAAGTTGATCTTTTAACAAAATGGAGCATAGATGAAGTGTAGACACACAAACATAAACACGTGCATCCTCTAGTCATAAACAGTGCTGAGTAAAATACAGTTTGGCATAGAAAAAGTACACAAGTGACTATCTAATCCTCTAAACAGGCAAGGGACTGCTACTTTTGGAGTGTATTGAGTTTGCTTTGTGGAATATGAGCTGTACATAGAACATAGGCTTATTGCAAACTTCCATGCTTACATGTCTCGGCAAGTGAGTACTAAGCTGCCCCAGGGTACACAATGGATTTTTTCAGGGAATGTGAAGCTAGATTATTTTAAAATCATTCTCAGGAATATTGGATTTAAACCCATATTATAGGAATCAATGTAAGGCTATGGCCTAATTTCAATATTATTTCTCAGAAATATTGAATTTAAGCCCATATTATAGGAATCTATCTTCTTTTTATCACCTTAACACTAAGTACAATGCTTCTTACTGTTGATGCGTCTTCATCTATTAATGCTGCTGCTGCTGCTAAGTCGCTTCAGTCGTGTCTGACTCTGTGAGACCCCATAGACAGCAGCCCACCAGGCTTCCCGTCCCTGGGATTCTCCAGGCAAGAACACTGGAGTGGTTTGCCATTTCCTTCTCCAATGCATGAAAGTGAAAAGTGAAAGGGAAGTCGCTCAGTCGTGTCTGACTCTAGCGACCCCATGGACTGCAGCCTACCAGGCTCCTCCGTCCATGGGATTTTCTAGGCAAAAGTACTGGAGTAGGGTGCCATTGCCTTCTCCCATCTATTAATAACATTTAATAAATGTTTTGTAGCTGCCATTAAAAAAATCTCATTAATGGTTTCACCAGATTAAATAAATCTTGTTGGGCAAGATACTCTTGTATGAAAATACAGGAAGGGAAGGCACAGCAGTAGAGTAGTTAATCTGCTATAGGAAGTCTTCTATCTGTCACTTCTCTGAGTGGGCAATGACCAAAATTATAAATGACTTTGTAATGCCAATTCTAATCGACTCCCCTTCCACCTTATCTTAATAAGCCACTCTGTATTGCATAATAATGCTGATACTCTCTTCTCCTTTGGCTTCTTTCTTGCCTTTCTTCCTATTTCTGTGACTGATCCCATTCATCTCCTCCATAGAATCCTCTTCCAACCCCTTCTATGTTGCTTTTCTCCAACATACTGCTCTTAACTTTTTGTTGTTGTTCTTGCTCTTCCAGCAGAACTTAAACCACTCCCGTGGCTCCAACTGCCACTGGTATGCTGATGAGCTCCCTAACTTGCTCCGTTCCAACTAAACTGAACTTTCAGTCCCTAGAATTTCAAGCTCTATCCCTTCTCCCTAGAATGTTTTTCCTTGAGCTTTTCAAAAGGCTGGCCCCTTTTCATATTTCAGGTCTCATTTTAGAAGTGACAAACCCAGATTCCAACTATATGACATTCTGGAAAAGCAAGACTGGGGAGGCAGTAAAAAGACTGTAGATTTCCAGGGGGTGGTGGGGAGGGGAGTGGTGAATTGATGTAGATTTTTAGGGCAGTTAAAATACTTTGTTTGATACTAAGCAGGGTACATGCCACTTGTCCAAACCCATGGGATGTGCCCCAAGAACGAGCCTCAATGTGCACTGTGCACCTTGTTGTTTAGCTGCTAAGTCGTGTCTGACTCTTTTGCGACCACATGGGCTTTAGCCTGCCAGGCTCCTTTGTCCATGGGCTTTCCCAGGCAAGAATACTGGAGTCGGTAGCCATTTCCTTCTCCAGGGGATCTTCCAAGCCCAGGGATCGAACCTCCATTGAGAGGCGAGTTCTTTTTACCACGGAGCCACCAGTGAAGCCCATGTGCAAGATTATTATGTGTCAGTGTAAGGTCATCAGTTGTAATGAACGCAGCACTCTGCTGGCAGATGTTGATAATGGGGGAGACTGTATGTATCTATGTGGGGGTGGGAATATATAGGAAATTACTGTAGTTCCCATTGGATTTTGCTGTGAATTTAAAACTGGTTTCAAAACATAAAGTCTTAAGTTAGAAAGTTAAAATATACAAATAAGTGACTAACCCATCAAAAGTAGCTCCCACAAATCATTATCTTCTATCTCAGCACCTTGTTTCCTTCCAAGAACTTGTTCCAATTTCTATTTTATTTACTTACTTACTTTCTATCTCCCTCTCACCACTGAAAGCTTCATGAGAGCAGAGATTATGCTTCCGTACTGCATTTAAGGAGATTTTCTCCTCCCTGCAACAATTTTCTTAATAAAAATCTAATTATGTCGTTTTCATGCTTCCTGACACCTAAAACATGAAATCCAACTCCTAGACATGAGGACACAATCATCTGGTCCCCATTGACCTCTTCAAGTCTATCTCAGTTGCTGAGTCCAAACTAAATCCTAACTTGAGTGCTGCAGAGAAATGTTGCTCAATTAGTATTTCCTGTCCTTCCATTTACCCTCAGTTCTCTGTAGGCTTCCTTTATCCTAATGGTATTTCTGATGCTCATCAATGTGTGCTTTCCTCTACTGGACAATAAGTCTTCACACTGTATCCTTCACACAAAGTCTGACACCAGGAATTACACATCCAGTCACTGTTCATTAAATGAGTTATTTCTGAATCACTTTCTCTTAGTTTCTTGTCATATGTTTCCACTGAATTCAGTTTTTCATTTATTTCTTTATTCACAAAATTGCATTAAAGAATGGCAATTTAAAAATAAACCTTCAAAATCAACTACTTTCTCTGTCCATTTACGACAATAAGTTGCCATACAAGTAATGACAAAAAAGTTGCTCAGCTAGCCTATTCCACAAATCAGTTAACTGAATTTCTCTTGCTGGAGTTATACATACCAGGGTGGAGGCCTAGACTGTGCCTTTCCATAATTTTAGCTTCATCTTGGTTTCTGATGCTTTTAATTCTTTTTAAAAATCTATCAAAAATAGACCAGAAATAAATCTTTGCTATCTGTTTGAGTCATATTTATTCCTAAGAGCCTAGTCTGAAGTTTTAGTTTACATGAGGTAAATGGCCTGAAAATTTGGAGTCCCCAGATACAATTAGCCCTAAAAGGAAGGATTCATTCATCTGAACATGTATTGAGTACTTACCACTTCAAGAGATCAAACAAGGCCCTGGGACTTTATAAGTGGTCTCTGCTTTCAAAGTGCTTATACATGAGCTCACTCACAGCTTACATATCTTCAGCATGATAATACTTTAAGTACTTTAAAAAGAAGCCAAAGAGAAGAAAGATTGGCAATTGGTAATATTTAAATGATACTCCCCAAAGCAGCCTACTGAACAGCAACAACAAAAAAAGGTATATCACATGATGAAATTAAAAGCACGTGCTGATTTTAGGGAATCAGTAGTCAGGTCCTCTTTCTTTAGTTTGCTGTTCTGTATTAATGTTTACAAAGGCAGGATTTACTGGTTTCATCATCTGAGGTTTGGAGACCCTACTCCCCCGATCTTTCTTACCATGAAGCAAGGCCACTTGCAGCCACAAAGATTTCTTCCCTACCTTACTACCGAATGCTCACAGTGAGGCAAAGGTATGTTTCAGCGACACTTTAGACTGCCCATTTTTAAGAAAAGCAAGATGAATATCAAATAGTTTTTTCATTAATGGGTTGTGGCCCCCGTTATTTAAAGGTTGACTCTACAAAACATTAAAAAAATATTTCTTTTACAGACATAGTTTATGCTGCTCCCCCGAAAATGAGAGAACAGGCTTTACCAATAACTGTTCATCATACCACTGCTTGAAAAATAACAATAAGACGCTTCAGTTCAGTTCAGTTCTGTCACTCACTCATGTCCGACTCTTTGCCACCCTATGAATTGCAGCATGCCAGGCCTCCCTGTCCATCACCAACTCCCAGAGTTCACTCAGACTCACGTCCATTGAGTCAGTGATGCCATCCGGCCATCTCATCCTGTGTCGTCCCCTTGTTCTCCTGCCCCCAATCCCTCCCAGCATCAGAGTCTTTTCCATTGAGTCAACTCTTCACATGAGGTGGCCAAAGTACTGGAGTTTCAGCTTTAGCATCATTCCTTCCAAAGATATCCCAGGGCTGATCTCCTTCAGAATGGATTGGTTGGGTCTCCTTGCAGTCCAAGGGACTCTCATGAGTCTTCTCCAACACCACAGTTCAAAATCATCAATTCTTCGGCACTCAGCTTTCTTCACAGTCCAACTCTCACATCCATACATGACCACTGGAAAAACCATAGCCTTGACTAGACGGACCTTTGTTGGCAAAGTAATGTCTCTGCATTTCAGTATGTTCTCTAGGTTGGTCATAACTTTCCTTCCAAGGAGTAAGCATTTTTTAATTTCATGGCTGTAGTCACCATCTGCAGTGATTTTGGAGCCCCAAAAAATAAAGTCTGACACTGTTTCACCATCTATTTCCCATGAAGTGATGGAACCAGATGCCATGATCTTAGTTTTCTGAATGTTGAGCTTTAAGACGCTTAACATAATCTAAAAACATTTGTGCCATCTTTCAACTTGGAAATCACAAAATACTATATAAATTACATCCATACTTAACTGCATAATTTTACATAGAAGAAAAAAAATCCTTTTTTCATTATAACACAGCCAATAAAGAACTAGTATGGGAAGTATATTTTCTATTGACATAATCATATTGCTTCTCAATTAAGAAATCAGTAAATTAAAAATGGATACAAGATAACTACTTTTTTTTTCTTTTTTTTCATTTTATTTTATTTTTTTTAAACTTTACATAATTGTATTAGTTTTGCCAAATATCAAAATGAATCCGCCACAGGTATACATGTGCTCCCCATCCTGAACCCTCTACTTTTTGTATTTCTCTGACAGAAACAAAGTAATGTAAGAATGAAGGAAATCATTAATTCTGTTTTAAAAATCTATTATCTAATTTGCTTTTAAATGTATGTTTAGTACATGTTTAGCCACTGGTGACAAATTAAACCCTCTATGAGTAGAGAAAATAACAGGTATCACAATTGAAAGACTACACAAACTGCTTGAAGGTTCCTTAGATACTAATCAGAAATAGGCTGCAGAATCTCTTTATGAAGTATTACATTTGTTCGGATTAATGTGCAACCCAAATTCATTTTTTATTATGCCAGTAAATAAGACATTTGATTTCAAAGTTTGCACTGTATTCCTTCCTCCTATTCAGATACTCCTTCTTTATTTAACATACCTCTCTTGGTAGATGACAGGTACTATCCTAAGTGCTTTACAAATATTAACTCACTTTTTTATTGTGGGACTGGAGGAGGAAAGGGGGACTGCAGATGGGCACCAAAGATCTTTTGGAGATGATGGAATGACTGGATTGTAATGATTGCACAGCTTTGTAAACTTACTAAAAATAGAGCTATAAAAGAAGCTAGGATTTGTAGAGAAATATCCATTGGTTTGTGACCCTTTCGGTTTACAAAAAATGCATTGTTAATGTCTCCAACCTTGCTCTCCTACATGTTGAGAAACAAATTAGCAGATTACAACTTAACCATAAGTAAAAACAAACACCAAAATAGAAGATGGTTATTTTGAGGCCCTATCCTGCCATCTTCTTTCTCTGTTGACTTCCCAATTAAAGTATTTTCCTTGCCTCAACACATCATTTTTCAGATTCATTGACCTGTCTTGTGGCAAGTAGAGTGAGCTTGGGCTCGATTATCAAGCAGACCCAAAACGTGCTGGCTACCAATGGACTCTTCCCACAGTGCTTCTTCATCCCATATGGACTCCTACAAGGGCAATGAACATCAGGACATCCTCTGAACTTGATCTGGTCAGCTTCAAAACAACCAAAGACATCTTCCCCTAGCCATGTGTATGAAGAATCTCAAGCTCACTATTGTCATCAGCATCATATCAGTTGAATAGCCATTACATTTTAAGAAATGATAGTTCGAGTGGAGAACAAGATGGCAGAGGAGTAGGTGGACGAGGAGTACATCTCCCTCCATGGATACATCAGGAATACACCTTCAGACACAGAAGTGCATGCAGAACACCAGCTGAGAGTCAACAGGAGTACCTGACCAGCAGAAAAGAATATACAGAACCACGCAAAAACTCAGTAGGACGAAGGAACTAGGGGGAGAAACAGGAGTGTTACTAAGACAGGACATGCCCTAGCCAGGTGGGGGGAACTGAAGCAGGGGTGTGATCCCCACATCGGGTCAATTGTCTGAGTCAGAGGATAAACGTTTAAGGCTGAGGGTGAAACAGCTGGTCTATGGCAGCCTAAATGGAATGAGAATCAGACAGTCCTTGCTGCAGCCATATATACCCCGGACATGACTGAGCGACTGAACTGAACTGAACTGAATGCCATAACAAATCACTTGTGGAATCTTCACTCCTTACCAGAGATTAAGACCTTAGCCTTTGGAGTGGGAGCACTGACTCCAAGATCCTAGACGACCAGAGAACTAACCCTAGGTAGTATCAAATGGTGAGAAATCCCACAAAGGAAAGCACTTGAATACAAGACCCAGCATCACCCAACCACTAGTAACACCCTGTGCAGGATGCTTCATCCACACAAACAAAACAAAACTACAAACCAAATCAGCAGCAGCAGGATTCCAACCTCATTCGGTCTTGCACAAGAGAGGAAAAACAAACAAACAAAAAAAATACTCAGCACAAATTTCACCCTATATGAAGATTACACAAACCACTGGACCAACTTTAGGAGGGCAGACCAAAAGGAAGAAAGAACTCAACCTTGAAGCCTGGGAAAAGCAGACCTCAAACACCATAAGTTGAAAAGAAAATAATGAAAAGGCAGAGAAATAATGCACAGATGAAGGAACAAACTAGAAACACTGAGAGTCCAAATAAACGAAGAGGAAATAGGCAAACTACCTGAAAAAGAATTCAGAATAATGATACTAAAGATGATCAAAAACCTTGAGAACAGAATGGAGAAAATGAAAGAATCAACTAACAAAGACCTAGAAGAATTAAAGAAGAAATATACAGAGATGAATGACACAATTACTGAAATTAAAAATACTCTAGAAGGAATTAAGAGCAGAATATCTGAAGCAGAAGAAGGGATCAGTTAGCTGGAAGATAAAGTGGTGGAAATAACTGCTGAAGAGCAGAATAAGGTAAAAAGAATGAAAAGAACTGAGGATAGTCTCAGAGTCCTCTGGGACATTATTAAATGCACCAACATTAGAATTATGGGGGTCCCAGAAGAAGAGAAAAAGAAAGGGTATGAGAAAAGTTTTTAAGAGATTATAATTGAAACTTTCCCCAACATGGGAAAGGAAATGGCCAATCAAGTCCAAGAGGTGCAAAGAGTCCCATACAGGATAAACCCAAGGAGAAACATGCCAAGACACATATGATTCAAACTAACAAAGACTAAACACAAAGAAAGAATACTAAAAGCAGCAAGGGAGAAGCAACAAGCAACATACAGGGAAACCCCACACGTTTAACAGCTGATCTTTCAGCAGAAACTGTGCAGGCCAGAAGGGAATGGCACAATGTATTTAAAGTACTGTGCAGGGAGCCACCACGGGAGATCCCACCCATGACAAATGTCATGCGGAGAGGACCTGGCAGGCAAAGGCGGAACAGGACTCGAGGGACTCTGTGGACCTGCTCGAGCATCGACCCCGAAACCAAAACCTGTCTGTCTACTGTTTATTATATTATGCCTTTCACCAACTCTTCTGACATTTACAGGGGGCTATCCCCGACCACCTTTCTCTGAAAAAAATCAACTTAGGGCTCTAGTTAATAAGTCTCCTGGGCTTGAAAGGAGCATTTTTACTTTAACCCCCCTGTTACTATTTTAGCTTGCTTGGCAGGTTTATCCACACTCTTGCAACTAATGCACATGATTGTTCACAACACCCCTAGCATAACCTTCGAGCGATGAAAAAGCTTTATTAGAATAATACTGCATTGTTGAGCCAATGTTTGCTACTGAGATTCCTTGTCCTTTACCCAATGTGTGCCTGGGAGTGCATTAGCAAGTATAGTTGGTATGCAAGAAAAACAAGCAGTAGCCTTGGCATTAGCAACATAAGACCCTTGAGTTAATAAGTTCTTTCTTTGTTGTAACCCACTGCAACTTTGCTCCATAAGAATGTAGCTCTGTTTCCTGAGGGGGACTGCAGACTGGAAAGATAAAGGGAAAGAAGGTTTTCTGGGTGGCCAACCTTTATCAAGAAAGAGTTACAAAATGTTAACAGGCCACAGGGCCAGAAGATGATGTACACAACGTAAGACCCTTGTTTATGAAAAGCTATGCAGAAAATGTCCTGGTTTTGATAAAGATGAAACTGATGTAATGTTGAGCTGACTCTGTGACTTTGTATCTTTCACTTCTGGAAATGTGTAACGTAGGGTATAAAAGCTCCTTTTGAAAATAAAGCTGCAGACCCGGCTTCATCAGAGCTTGGTCTCCCCGTGTCATTCTTTTTTTCCTTTTCTCTCCTTTTCTCTCTCTGTTCTTCTTTCAGGATGACTACTTGGAGCACAGGGGCTCATTGTTCACTTTTTTGCCTGGGCTTCTAAGACCCAAACGGGAAGGCGCCCTGCATCTTCACCGGGGAGAGGGCGTAGTGTGTCCTCACCCCACCGAGAGGTCTCCTGCAGCCTCTGTGAACAGAGCAAGTTCTGTGTCAGGAACTTTATTGGCTTTCTGTGTAAACCAAGGAAGATCAAGCCTCTTTCTCTCCTCTTTACTTTCCTTATCGCCGATGCCATCATCCTGAGGGAATCCCTGGATCCAACTGGGGCTGGACCCTGGTAGTACTGAAACGGAAAAATCTACAACCAAGATAACTCTACCTGGCATGGATCTCATTCAAAATTGTTGGAGAAATCAAAAACTTTTCAAACAAGCAAAACTTAAGAGAATTCAGTACCACCAAAGCAGCTCTACAACAAATGTTACAGGGACTATATACTCAGGAAATACAAGAGAAGAAAAAGATCTACAGAAACAAACCCCAAACAATTAAGACAATGGTGTTAGGAATATATCAATAATTATTTTAAGTGCAAACGGATTAATTACTCCAACCAGAAGACACAGACTAGCTGAATGGATATAAAAACAAGACTCATGTATATGCTGTCTACAAGAAACCCATTTCAGACCTAAAGACACATATAGACCGAAAGTGAGAGGATGGAAAAATATATTCCATGCAAATGGAAAGCAAAAGAAAGCTGGGGTAGCAATGCTCATATCAGACAAAGTAGACCTTAAGATAAAGAATATTACAAGAGTAAGGAAGGACACTACATAATGATCAAGGGATCACTCCAACAGGAAGACATGACAAATGTAAATATCTATGCACCCAACATAAGAGCACCTCAATACATAAGATAAGCACTAACAGACAGAAAAGGAGAATTTGACAGTAACGCAATAATAGTAGGAGACTAACACCCCACTCACACCAATGGACAGATCATCAAAACAGAAAATTAATAACAAAACACAAGTCTTAAATGATACATTAGATGAAATGGGTCTCATTGATATCTTCAGGACATTCCATCCAAATGCAGAAGAATACACTTTTTCTCAAGTGCACATGGAACATTCTCCAGGATTTGACCACATCTCGGGTCACAAATGAAACCTCAGTAAATTTAAGAAAATGGAAATTCTATCAAGCATCTTTTCTGACCACGCTATGAGATGAGATGAGGTTTTTTTCACAAGGAAAAAACTGTAAGAAACACAAGCAGAGGGAGATTGAACAACACGTTTCTAAATAACCAACAGGTTACTGAAGAAATCAAAAGGGAAATCAAAAAATTTCAGAAACAAATGACAATGAAAACACGGCAACTCAAAACGGGATGCAGCAAAAGCAGTTCTAAGAGGGAAGTTGATAGCAATACAATCCTACCAAAAGAAACAAGAAAAACATCGAATAGACAACCTAACTTTACACCTAAAACAACTGGAAAAAGAATAAAAAAACCTGAAAATTAGTAGAAGGAAAGAAATTAAATGATCTGAGCAGAAATAAATGAAAAAGAAACAATAATAAAGATTAATAAAATGAAAAGCTGGTTCTTTGAGAAGATCAACAAAATTGACAAGCCCTTAGCCAGACTCATCAAGAAAAAAAGAGAGAAGAATCAAATCAACAATCTTAGAAATGAAGAAGGAGAGGTTACAACAGACAATGCAGAAATACAAAGGAGTATAAGAGACTATTACAAACAACTATATGGCAATAAAATGGATAAACTGGAAGAAAAGGACAGATTCTTAGAAAAGTTCAATCTTCCATGACTGAACCAGGAAGAAAGAGAAATTATGAACAGCCCAATTACCAGCACTGAAATTGAAAGTGCGATCAAAAATCTCCCAAAAAACAAAAGCCTAGGACCTGATGGCTTCACAGGAGAACTCTATCAAACATTTAGAGAAGAGCTAATGCCTATCTTTCTAAAACTCTTTCAAAAAATTGCAGAGAAAGGAACACTTCCAAACTCATTCTATGAGGCTACCATCACCCTGATACCAAAATCAGACAAAGACAACACCAAAAAAGAAAACTACAGGCCAATAACACTGATGAACATAGATTCAAAAATCCTCAACAAAATTTTAGCAAACAGAATTCAATAACACATTAAAAAGCTCATACATCATGATCAAGTTGGGTTTATTCCAGGGATGCAAGGATTCATCAATATAGGCAAATCAATCAATGTGATACGCCATATTAACCAATGGAAAGATAGAAACCGTATAATCTCAATAGATGCAGAAAAAGCCTTTGACAAAATTCAGCACCCTTTTATGATTAAAACTCTTCCAAAAAATGGGCATAGAACGAACCTACCTCAACATAGTAAAGGTCATATATGATAAAAGTATAGTAAACACTATTCTCAATGGTGAAAAACTGAAAACATTCCCCTGAAGCTCAGGAACAAGACAAGGGGGTCCACTTTCACCACTATTCAACACAGTTTTGGAAGTCCTAGCCACAGCAATCAGAGAAGAAAAAGAAATAAAAGGAATCCAGATGGAAAAGAAGAAATAAAGCTCTCACTGTTTGCAGATGACATGATAATGTACATAGAAAACCCAAAAGATACTATCAGAAAACTAATAGACCTAATCAGTGAATTTAGCAAAGTTGCAGGATACAAATTCAATACTCAGAAATCACTTGCATTTCTATATACTAACAACAAAAAATCATAAATAGAAATTAAGGAATCAATCCCATTCACCATTGCAACAGAACGAATTAAATATCTAGGAATAAACTACCTAAGGAAGCAAAAGAACTGTACAAAGAAAATTATAAGACACTGCTGAAAGAAATCAAAGACGATATAAACAGATGGAAGGATATTCCATGTTCCCGGGAAGGAGGAATCAATATTGTGAAAATGACTATACTACCAAATGCAATCTATAGATTCAGTGTGATCCCTATCAAATGACCAATGGAACTTTTCACAGAACTAGAACAAAATATTGCACCATTCGTATGGAAACACATAACGACACTAAATAGCAAAAGCAATACAGACAAAGAACAGAACTGGAGGCATCAACTTTCCTGATTTCAAATTATACTACAAAGCTGCAGTGATCGAGACAGTATGTTACTGGTAGAAAAACAGAAATATAGACCTATGGAACAAGATAGAAATCCCAGAAATAAACCCATGCACCTATGGGTACCTTATTTCTGACAAAGGAGGCAAGAATATACAATGGCAGAGACAGCCTCTTCAATGAATGGTGCTGGGAAAACTGAACAGCTACATGTAAAAGAATGAAATTAGAACACTTCTTAACAGCACACACAAAGATAAACTCAAAATGGATTAAAGACCTAAATGTAAGACCAGAAACTATAAAACTCTTAGCCGAAAACATAGGCAGAACACTCGATGACATAAATCACAGCCAGATCCTCTATGACCCACCTCCTAGAGTAATGGAAATAAAAACAAAAGTAAACAAGTGGGACCTGATTAAACTTAAAAGCCTTTGCACAGCAAAGGGTACTATGAGCAAAGTGAAAAGACAACCTTCAGAATGGGAGAAAATAATAGCAAATGAAACAACAGACACAGGATTAATGTCCAAAATATACAAGTAGTGCATACAACTCAATACCAGAAAAATAAACAACCCAATCAAAACATGGGGAAAAGAGAAAAACAGACATTTCTCCAAAGAAGACATACAGATGGCTAACAAACACATGAAAAGATACTCAACATTGCTCATTATTAGAGAAATGCAATCAAAACTACAATGAGGTATCACCTCATACTGGTCAGAATGGCCATCATCAAAAAGTCTACAAACAGTGAATGCTGGAGAGCATGTGGAGAAAAGGGAATGCTCTTGCACTGTTGGCAGGAATGTAAATTGATACAGCCACTATGGCTGACGGTATGGAGATTCCTTTAAAACTAGGAATAAAACTGCCATATGACCCAGCAGTCCCACTCCTAGGCATATACACTGAGGAAACCAAAACTGAAAAAGATGCATGTATCCCATTGTCCACTGCAGCACTCTTTACAATAGCTAGAACATGGAAGCAACCTAGATGTCCATCGACAGATGAATGGATAAAGAAGTTGTCATACATATACACAATGGAATATTACTCAGCCATAAAAAGGAACACATTTGAGTCAGCTCTGATGAGGTGGATGAACCTAGACCCTATTACACAGAGTGAAGTAAGTCAGAAAGAGGAAGAGAAATATCGTATACTGACACATATATACAGAATCTAGAAAAATGATACTGAAAAATTTATTTGCAGGGCAGCATGGAGAAACAGACATGGAGAATAGACTGATGGATGTGGGAGGAGGGGAGGATAGGGTGAGATGTATGAGAGTAACACGGAAACTTACATTACCATATGTAGATAGCCAACAGGAATTTGCTGTTGTCTCAGGAAACTCAAACAGGGGCTCTGTATCAACCTAGAGGGGTGGGATGTGGCGGGAGATGGGAGGGAGTTTCTAAAGAGAGGGGATATATGTATACCTATGGCTGATTCATGTTGAAGTTTGATAGAAAAGGATACAAATCTGTAAAGTTGCTGCTGCTGCTAGGTCGCTTCAGTCATGTCCGACTCTGTGCGACCCCATAGACGGCAGCCCACCAAGCTCCCCCGTCCCTGGGATTCTCCAGGCAAGAACACTGGAGTGGGTTGCCCTTTCCTTCTCCAATGCATGAAAGTGAAAAGTGAAAGTGAAGTCGCTCAGTCGTCTCCGACACTTAGCAACCACATGGACTGCAGCCTACCAGGCTCCTCCATCCGTGGGATTTTCCAGGCAAGAGTATTAGAGTGGGGTGCCATTGCCTTCTCCGTCTGTAAAGCAATTATCCTTTAATTAAAAAAAAATTAGAATGAGATCTAAAAAAAAAAAAAAAGAACAATATTCAACTTGTAACAGATTTATTGGTAACGATGATAGACAGAATCCCGGAAAGGTGCTCCATCTTTCTGGCTACTGTTTTAAAAGAATGGGGTAATGTTTAGAAGCATGGACTCTTATGATAATTGGCAAGATCAGAATCCTGATCTGCTACCAACTAGCTATATGACATTAAGCTCCCTGTGAGCTTCACTTCTCTCACTTTGAAATGGGAAAAATAGAGACTTCCCTGGCGGTCCATTGGTTAAGACTCTGCACTGGCATCGGGAGGGGCCTAGGTTCAAACCCTAGTCAAGCAACTAGATCCCACATGCTGCAACTAAGAGTTGGCATGCCACAGTGAAAAGATCCCGCATCCAGAGAAGATCAAAGATCCTGAGTGCTGCAACTAAGACCCATGGAGCTACATAAGTAAAAAAAAAATTTAATGGGAAAAATAACAGCATCTATACCACAAAGCTAGTGTGAGAATTAAAGGTCAGTTCTCATTTGTACTTTTAAGTTGATTGGGGTTTAATTTACATACAACAAGATTTACCTATTTTAAATTTATCATTCAATTATTTTTAGTAAATTTACGGAGTTGTCCATTTATTACAATCTAGTCATTCACATCATCTCTAAAAGATCCGTGGTGCCCATCTGCACTCCCCTTTTCTACCTCCAGTCCACAATAAAAAATGAGCTAATATTTCTAAATCACTTAGGATAGCGCCTGTCATCTACCAAGAGATGTATGTTACATAAATAAGAAATGTCTGAACAGGAGGAAGAAATACAGTGCAAAGCATGAAACCAAATGTCTTATTTGCTGCTAAGTCACTTCAGTCATGTCCGACTCTGTGTGAACCCATGGACGGCAACCCACCAGGCTCCCCTGTCCCTAGGATTCTCCAGGCAAGAACACTGGAGCGGGTTGCCATTTCCTTCTCCAGTGCATGAAAGTGAAAAGTGAAAGTGAAGTCGCTCAGTCATGTCCGACCCTCAGCGACTCCATGGACTGCAGCCTACCAGGCTCCTCCATCCATGGGATTTTCCAGGCAAGAGTACTGGAGTGGGGTGCCATTGCCTTCTCTGCTCTTATTTACTGGCATAATAAAAAATAAATTTGGGTTGCATTTTAATCAGAACAAACTTAATACTGCATATAAAGATACTGCAGCTTATTTCTGACTAGTATCTAATTTAGTTTTCCCTTATATGCCTCTTTGAAAGCACAGTCCTGGTTTGCATAGTAAATCTGGAGGCCTGAGCAATTAACTGAATTACTTTGAGAAGGGGAAAGAAAAGGAAAAAAAAAAAAATCTGTGTAACGCAGATGAAAAGCCAGCAAGAGTTTTCACTTTTGACTTCTCCTGCTACTGTTACGTCACATTATGGTTATATGGGCTCCCCTGGTAGCTCAGCCAGGAAAAAGTCCTCCTGCAATGCGGGAAACCTGGGTTCAATCCCTCAGTTGGGAAGATCCCCTGGAGGAGGAAATGGCAACCCACTCCAGCGTTCTTGCCTGGAGAATCCCAGGGACAGAGGAGCCTGTTGGGCTACAGTCCATGAGGTCCCAAAGAGTCAGACACGCCTGAGCAACTAAGCAAAGCACATAGTTATACAGTGTTTATTCAAAGCTCTCTAATATCCATTATCTCATTTTACACCTTCAACAACCCTGCAAGATAAACTGCTTTCAATGTCTTCTTCTTCTGTTTTTTAATCCTAGCAATGATGATTTGTACTGAGAGGCAAGCATCTGAGTAAAACCAATAAGCACTCTGACAAGGGAAGCCAGCCAGCCAGCCTGCCTGGACATCTTCTGGCTTCACAAGACACCTATTTTCAACGGGTATTTGGATAAACGGACTCAATCATAATTTGGGCCAGAAATGACTGGATATTTTCATAAAAGTATGAAAAAACCCTGTTTTTAAACACAAAAATAACAGAGGAGAATAAGGAACAAATTATTAACAGTCCAACTGTATCATTTTAAGGATGAGTCTCAATGATTTCTTGAGGTCACACTAGGTCTGCCACTCATGTTTCCTGACTGCTCACTGGGGGCTTTTCTATTGTACTAAGCTTCATCTGTCTAGTTAATTTTTGCATACTTTCTTTGCAATGATACTGACTAAATTCTAACTTTTCATTTTTACCTTGAAACACTGAGTGAAAAATGATATGGTATCTAATATTGTTAGGGAAACTTCCATAGCAGTATTTCCTTCAAGAAGTGCCTGATGGAAAATGTTTGCTTCAGTTGTTGTAGAATCTGAGATTAAAAAAAAAAAAAGGAAATTAAAACTGTGTGACACAGGGATTCACATAACAGTTTTGAATGATTTTCTCTCCCAAGGACTCAGAGAGACAAGCAAAAAGACACCAGGCTCTCAGTACCTGCAGACTTAATGAGTTTTGCTGTATTTACTCCTTAATCAAATACCATCTGGGTTAATCAATTCTGAAATATTTTACTTCAGCTCTGTATCAACAGCTCTGTAACAAATAAATAGGTGCCAACTTCTTTGTACACAAGATGTGAGTGATGATCTAGGTATGCACCTAAGAAATAACATGGGAGGCATTTTAGGCTGTGTTCTAATTATATGGGCAAAAATGAGAAATCATAGAAAAGCAGCTATGTTATGTACAGGGGTTCCCTATGGCCTGATGTTTTCAATGATGCCAATGGTGTGAGGCTTGTTTCTAAATCAGAAGGAAAACAAAGCATCTGGGCCAACTGAAAGACACAGCTTCAATACATTGTTATAAGAGACAAAGAGCAAAGCTGAAGGCTGTACCACTCCCATTTTTTTTTTTTTGAATGGTCCTGAGTCTAGTAGCTCAGCATCCATCTGCTCAAGACATTTGTGTTTATGATTAGTCCTCATGGCAGAGCCAGTTCTGCTTGCTTCCTCTTATGCAACCTCTAAAGGACTGTCTGGTAATGAACACTGACTCACTCTTTGACTTTTTATTAAGATTTGCTTTCAGAGAATAGCTTTCATGTATATAAACCTCTAGCTTCCTATTGAACTTGTCAAAATTTCAACCTGTGTGAAATATGTCTTTGTCAAAATAGTATTTACAGTGCTCTGACCTCTGCAGACAGCTGAGCATGGGCAATCCCTTAATAATCACTGAATGAAAAATAGTCATTCTAAACAAATATATATACGATTTTATTCAGATTCATTATTTTCATTAAGTATAGATAAAAGATATTGAATGTAAAATCACATAAGTATAATAGTTCAATGAGAAAATTAATCTCCTTCGTATTAAACTAAGAACTCACTATTAACTAAAACTGCCAGAAACAATCCATGCATATTTGATCTTATATTCACATACGAGGAAATGACTGTACAGAAACAGAGATATGCAAATGTATCGATGTATGTAAAATGTCTCCAGCTGTACTGGTGATTTGGGTCAAATAGTATTAATGTCTCTTTCAAATGAGTACCCTACCTACATTTTGCACTTACTGTGATTAAGTGTAAATAAACTTTCCAGGCTATTAAGATGCTGAAGCCCGGCCTGCAGTATTCCTGATCTGTTTCAATGAGCTGGCATGGTTTGCGATTTTCAGGCTACTCCAAAGTGTTTTGACAGCCTGGCATTATGCACCCTAAAATAAAGGTTAAAGTTAGGAAATGAAGTACTCTAATACTGTATCTCAATGTTAGATTTTTTTAACTAATAAATGACTAGATTTCCACATAAACACTGTGCTACGCTCAGTAGCCTACCAACTATTATTTGGCTTAAATGAGACATCACTGGAAACTGTATGATGCTTACTATGTATTTAAAATAGCTTATACTACAAGAATACAAGTAAGGAATTTAGAGAAATTTCTTACTTTCCTTCCTCTCTTCAAAAATATCAGAGTAGAGTGGACAATACTCCAATAATTTTCTGTCTTTTTCTCAGGAGATAGGAAAGGCAAGAGTCAGAGAAAACGGTGAGAGGGATACTCAGAGCTCACGGGAGGCGGGGGTGGGTGGGTTGGGGGGCTGGGGGCGGTAGGGGGTTGGGGGGTGGTTTCCTGAAGTTAGATGTTTAAGAATGAGGCCTATCTAA
Source organism: Bubalus kerabau (assembly GCF_029407905.1). Lineage (NCBI taxonomy): Eukaryota > Metazoa > Chordata > Mammalia > Artiodactyla > Bovidae > Bubalus > Bubalus kerabau. The sequence goes on along the minus strand of NC_073647.1, from coordinate 4,516,171 downwards.
TCTGTCTCTGGGCCAGAGTTAAACTTGGATCAGAACCTTTTTACTCTATAAACATATCTATTTCCTCATTTTTATTTTGTTCTCCTTGAATTTTAGGGTTTACTTAAAAAAATAACAACTTGGTAATACAGGGACTGAGGAAAAAGCCTTTGTCCATCCTCTACTAAACACAGAGGGCAGGTCAGCACAATCTTAGTGATTAAGATTGATGGTGGTAGTTACCATAGCAGTTCCCAACCAGTTCCCAGTGCTGGGGAGACAGTAGAAATTGTCATCTGAATTATTAGGATGTTCCAGAGACTCAGCAATAAACCCCATCCAAACTGCCTCTTTAGTTTTTCCAAGTGCTATGAAACTTATTTTAAAAAATAAAAGACGTCTATTTAAGTTCCTTTAATGACTAACTCTACCTTGGAAACATATCTTATCAAAATAAGCAAGTCATCTTTTCCTTAGGGTCACACAAATGTTTCCTTAAGTATTCATTTCACTAAGACTTACACAGCAAAAACAAGGAAGAAATAATATATAATATATATCTCAATTGCTCTTGGCAATTTCTGTTTACATTAGTAACTGAAGTGGGTATCGATAGGTTGTAAACAAAAGTACAGACCTGACAACTGTCCTCACTTGATGATTTCCTGCCTTCCCCTGGATCTAGCCCTTTCTCACGAGCTTCAGTAGAGACAAGCATCTGTTCTAGGATTAGACTGGAAACTGTGCACATCAGTCTAACCATTACCTTTTGGAAAACTTTTAAAAATGTATCACTTCCCATCAGGTTAATTTCAACTTTGAGTTGAGAAGCATTCAATAAATCATGGGTACCTTAAGGCTAACTCAACAGGAAGCATCTAGGTTTTGCATGGCATGACTAAGACTGCCCTCTGTTGGAAGAGAAGAAAAAAAGAGGAAATTGCACTGCTATGGGAATTTCCTTGCTATGATTCTTTTCCCCATGTATCTAAAGTGAAACAAACATACTCTAGTAAGAAAAACAGTAGCATGTTAGTGCTATATTACCATACTTTGCATTGTAACAAATGATATTTGAAAATTCATGGGTTAGGCTCTTCTATCCATGGAATTCTCCAGGCAGGAATACTGGAGTGGGTTGCCATTTCCTTCTCCAGGGGATCTTCCCGATCCAGAGATTGAACCTGGCTCTCCCGCATTACCTACTGAGCCACCAGCAAAGATCTAGCATGGGTCGCAACAGTAATCAGTTACAGAATTGCCAGTCTCCCGAGAGCCTCCGAATCTAGCAATGGACCACTAAGCACTGTTGCCTAAACGGAGGGGTGACAGGGAGGAAAGAGTGCATGGCTTTTGACTTTACATCCAACTTGCTAACACCATGGGTATTTGCGGTTTTCAATGATTATAAAATACTGACTGTCAGGAAGAAAGATGCTAAAACTGGGTCAAATTACTTTGTTTCAAAAATAAAGCAGGGGGTAAGTTCCAACTCCCTCCACCCCCACCACCTTTTGTGACGCACTTCAGCTCAGCGGGGCTTTCCCAGAATTCACTGCGTTTCTGGTCTCTCCAGTCTCCAGTCCGGCACAGGGTGGCTTGAAGGCGCCATCTTCTCTCCCACACGCCTTCGCTCTTCTCGGCAAAAGGAGGCTGGTGTCTCCTTCCAGCCCCCCAACTGTGCCGTTCTGTCCACCCCGAGCCATCTTCGATCCATCCTCTTGCCTGCCCAATCGCCCACCCAGTGCCTGGAAGCCACTTCACAGGTCTGTAGAAGAGTTTAAACTGTCATCCCATCCACGGCCCTTTTTTGTCGGTGCGTGTCTCCACTGTTTCCCAATCCCAGTCAGGGAATCAAGATGGAGGTGGGGGACGGGGGTGAAGAGGACTGGGAAAGTGGGCAGAGCTCTTCCAAAGGAGATAAAACACAGATTAGCCTCTGTGATGTAGCTTCTGAAGATTTTACAAAAACCTGGCTAACATTAAAAGAGCTCCATGACGGAGAGCCACTCCGACTTCAGGGGTAAGTAACCAGTTTGAGGAAAGAGCAATTGTCAGACGAGAGCTGGACAGGCTCCATGTCCAGAATTAAAGAGTTGACGGAGCAAGGGACAGACCTGAATGACGCTACCCATGACCTGCAAGGTCAATTAAACGCTGAAGTATGCGATGGCTCTACAGTAAATGAAATGTACAGAAATACGCTACAGCAAGAATTTTATGATATCCAGCTACAAAATCTGAAATTTACTGGTGAGCTCACAGCAGAAAGGAATAAACTAAGAGAAGAAAACAAGCAGCTTTCGGCTAGGCTCAAGAGGAAACAGCCACAGTCTCGCTGTTCTGCTTCTGATAGTGACGATGACTCCGTCCCTGGGTCTCAAAAGCGCGAGTCAGTTATTTCAATCGCGGACCCTCTGCCCGGACCTGAGAGGCATGTGGCTCTCAAAATGAAAACACAAACGAAAACCAAACAGATGAAAGCTCGAGGGAAAAAGAAACAGCCACACAGTTCCGAGCTTCAGGTTCCATTGTACAGTCAGGACGTCTTTGAGGTGCCAGAGAGCCCTCACGAGATCTCCTCTAACAGCACTAAGACTATCACAATAAGCAGTGGCAGTCAGAAGTCATCTAGCACTGTTCCTTCAGCGTCTACACTCGGCCCTCAGACAGTGTTTGGATTTCAAGATGACTCCAGCCTTCCTGATGCCAGGCTTGGCCATCCACAAAGAAGATACATTTTCACACAGAGGACTGAGATTGATTTCCCTTGGAGCCTTTCCATTATTTCTCCAGAAGAAGAGCTACCCGCTGAAATATTATCTGAAACTTCAGAGGAAAGTATGATTGGTTACACCAAAAGCATATTTTCTCCTATTACACAGAGAGACGAAAACCCCACTTTACATCTATTTCCTTTAGACTATACTTCAAGCTCTAATGTGCAAAGACCATCATTTGGTGTTTTTCGCGTTTCAATGAGAGAGAGCAGTAGCCAGACACCTTGCAGAGAACAGTCCACAGCAAGGAAGGATACGAATGGAGCTACAGGTGCAGCCCGTGATGTTGATAAGCCACAAGATGAGACTCGGGCTTGCACTCAGGGTCTTCAATAAAGAGAAAAGTCAAGATACAGTGAGAAAAAGGGGGGATGTAGCTATCGCTCCGTCTGTCTCTTAAGGAGACTACTTTTCTGGTCCAAGAGGACAGTCTTCCTATCAATTCAGACTATTTAACATTTGTATTCAGACTATGTAACTGATAATTCCTGACTTTGATTCTACTTCCCAGAACATAATATACAGGCAATAAAATGTTGAGCAAATGACTAAGAGTTTGAAATAGTGACTTATTGCCAGTTAATAAAATTCAGCTACAAAGAGAGAGACTTAGTTTTCAGAATCCCTCTACTTCTATATAAAAGTGTAGAGATGATCATCTTTTTGTTGAAATTAAGCTGCTAGTGTCTGTGAGTCCGTGTGTGCCATGCTGAGTTGGTTTAGTTGTGTCCTAGTTTTTGCAACACTGTGGACTGTAGCCTGCCAGGCGCCTCTGTCCCTGGGATTCTCTAGAAGAATATGGCAGTGGGTTGTCATGCCCTCCTCCTGGGGATCTTCCCATCCATGGAGTCTCTTAGACTCTTGTACTGGCAGGTAAGTTCTTTATTACTGGTGCCACCTGGGAAGCCCTTATGAGTCAATAAGAAGGCATATATTAAAAAAAAAAAAAAAAAAAAAAGAAAGCCAAGAGAACACCTAAAAGGCCTGGACTGTAAGAGTTCAACCCTGTAATACTTGTGAAATACTTACTTGGCTTGACAAGGTAAAAACAATACTTACACTGAGAAAGATTCAGAAGCAGATATTTTTCAGAATAAAGTGAGCATGACTTTCCAGATACCATACAGCATGACTTAAATTACAAAAGAGAAGATGTGACACAGGCTGTATACTAGTTATGAAAATTTGCTTTTAAAAATCAAAAAGCAAGAGCATAAGAAGGAAAAACCTCATTAACAAAGACCAACTATTTAGCAAGCAAGGGCAACATTTACAAGAGCAGGAGACCTTTTCAGGAAACAAAGCAGTTATGGTTTTATCCGTAACAAAAAGCAGCCAGTTGCTTGTCACTGGTTATCACAGTGTGTGTGTGCATGTGTGTGTGTGTGTGTGTGTGCATGTGTTTGCACGTGTGTACGTGTGCAAGTGTGTGCACATGTATAGTGAATGGAGGAGGGGAGAACTAGTCAGCAATGCATGTCCCTCTGCTTCCTTTCCTCTGTCCTCCCCCTACCACCCTCCTTACTTTCCCTGGGCCGTGGTGGTATTCAACTCCTTTTCTCTTTACTTTTTTTTTTTTTTCATGTGTCCTTGGGCGTGTAGAAAAAACAAAGTTATTGAGTGAATTCATGTGCCATAAAACTCACCCTTTAAAATAGAGTACAATACATTAGTTTCTATGGTATATTTAAAAACTTGTAAAACCATCACCACAGTTTTAGAATATCTTCATCACCCTTTAAAAAAAGCCCATACATAATAGCAGTCACTTTCAACATTCCCCCACTTTTTAGCTTGTGGGGAGACAAAAACAGTAAGTTGTGGTTGTGGGTGTTAATTTGATTCAACCTCTCTTGGAATGAAGTACCACCAGGGTTGAATATTATCTCCCTTTACATATTTCTTTCCCAAAACATGGAAGCTTATAACATAGCATCAGTAATCTTTGCCTTTTACTCTAAATCATAGGTTGTAGTTGCTTAAAACTGTTTCATTAATGTACTTTAGAATTCATATCTAGCTTTTGATGTGTTTCAATCTCTCTGGCAAGTTAACTATCAACTTATTTTATGTTTTTATATCCTGCATTATTATAAAAATACTTAAAATAATATTTACTAAAAACAAAATGGAAAAGAAGTAAAATTTACTATATTATGATTTGACTTTTGCTGAAATAATACATTCTAAGTACTTGATTCTAGTTATTTAAAACTTTTATTAATTTACTTTAGAATTAGTTATTCATATGTAACATTTGATGTGTTTCAATCACTGGCAAGTTAACTGTCAACTTATTTTATGATTTTATATCCTGCATTAGAAAAAAATGTTTAATATTTACTAAAAACTAAATAGAAAATAAGTAACATTTAACTACTGTATTGTGCTGATCAAAACCCAGGTGCTTCTATGTTCTTCATTGCTATTTGTTTTTTTTTTTTTTAAGTACTTATTTATTATTTGGCTTCATGGGGGTCTTAGGTGCAGAATGTGAGATCTGTTTCCCTGTCCAGAGATTGAACCCAGGACCTCTGCATTGCCAGTGCAGAGTCTTAGCCACAGGGACGTTCCCAGGGATTTTGTTTGTTTGTTTTGTTTGGGGGGTGGTGTTTGTGTGTGTGTGTGTGTGTGTGTGTGTGTTTGTTTTTGTTTTAGCAAAAGTAGGAAAAAGAAAGGGGAAGAAATTGTGTAAACAAGTGTGGTACTGGGAATGAGTTAACCTTCTGATTGTACTTCCAGAGGACATGCAGTTTACAAAAACCCTTTGCTTGTATTCTATCATATATAGTAAAGAGGAAATGGTAAATTGTAAATAATACAATTATACATCAAGGTAAAGAGAACAGAGTCTGGAAAAGAACCTGACACCATACAAAACTGGATAATGGTCCTGTGAAGATAGCAACAGCATTCCTTACTCTCAAAGAACCCTTCCTGTCTTTTTGTTTGCGTTTGATTTTGTAAATCCTGGGTCAAATAAAAGCTACAATGTTAAATATGACTTTTGGTTATTGATATTTTCTTCTGTTTACCTTAGTCATTTAATGTATTCTATGTTCTGCATGAAAAAATACTTTAGCACTTCTAAAACTATTGCCTGACCATAGAAACTAATTTTTTTGTCTTAAAAAAAAAAATATCCTGTTACTAAACAGAAATTTTGATAACCTTATTTCTTTTGCCAAACCTTTGTATTGAGGGCTGACTTTCAATAGATCGAAGCGAGAGAGCTGCTCTGCTACATGCAAAACCCCAACCCAGAAGCAGGTCATCTAGGAATGGTTTAGCACCAGGTTCCCCCAGGTTCCCCACAATTGAGTGGTGCAGTGTTGGGTGAGGGGGCTGCTGCCTTTCTGGTCGTGCCTGTGTTCCAGGATGAAGATTTCTCTGTATTGGACTCGGTCCCAACACGTGGAGGGACATGCCACGCCATGCCCCAAAGGACCTGGGCAGCGGCCCCATGGTGGGGACGGTGGGCGACTGGCTATCTGAGGCCAACCGAGGCTCCCATGGCATGGCCAGAAACTAATTTTTAAATAAAATTATTTCAAAGCTCAAACTGTATGATGGAAATAAATCTATTTTAAGTTAAAATATAGTAATAGTCTAAGGTCAAAGTCTACCAGCTACTGTCCCCATGCCCAACAAAAATCAGTGAGAGAGGAATGCTAAAACTTAAATCCTAGACACCTCCCTTCCCAGATCTAGCCTATGTAGTTTGCCCATTCCACCGATTAGCCATGCGGTCACTCAGATGCAGTCAATCATAAAGGAAGTCAATCATGAATAGTCACTGCAAGGACTGATGCTAAACCTCAAACTCCAGTACTTTGGCCACCTAATGCAAAAAACTGACTCATTGGAAAAGACCCTGATGCTGGGCAAGGTTGAAGGCAGGAGTAGAAGGGGACATCAGGGGATGAGGTGGTTGGATGGCATCACCGACTCAATGGACATGAGTGTGAGCAAGCTCCAGGAGATGATGATTGACAGGGAAGCCTGGCTTGCTGCAGTCCCTTGGGTGGCAAAGAGTCAGACATAACTGAGCGACTGAACAACAACACTTAGTTGGGAAACCACCTCTCAGATCTACTCTTCCCCCATCCTCACCTCCAGTGTTCTCTTCAGGTCCTTATCACCTCGCTCTTATAGGTCACGTCTGTGTGTGTGTGCTGTGTGCTAACTCGCTTCAGTCGTGTCTGACTCTGCAACTCACTGGATTGCAGCCTGCCAGGCTTCTCTGTCCATGTGGATTCTCAGGCAAGAGTACTACAGTGGATAGCCATGCACTCCTTCAGGGGATCTTTCTGACTCAGGGATTGAACCCTCTTCTCCTGGGTCTCTTGCTTTGGCAGGCAGGTTCTTTACCACTAGTGACACCTGGAAAGCACTTGAGTACCCATAGCACTTGACAGATTTCCTCTACTGTAGCAAATAATAATGGAGAAGGCAATGGCACCCCACTCCAGTACTCTTGCCTGGAAAATCCCATGGATGGAGGAGCCTGGTAGGCTGGAGTCCATGGGGTCACTAAGAGTCAGACACGACTGAGTGACTTCACTTTCACTTTTCACTTTCGTGCATTGGAGGAGGAAATGGCAACTCACTCCTGTGTTTTTGCCTGGAGAATCCCAGGGATGGGGGAGCCTGGTGGGCTGCTGTCTATGGGGTTGCACAGATTCGGACACGACTGAAGTGACTTAGCAGCAGCAGCAAATGATAAAGAGGTTTGTGGCCATGTCCATTTCTCCCACTGGATTTAGGTTTCTCTAGGCCAGAGACTGTTCAGGGTGATTCCAGGATTTCCACTAGAAGAAGCTTAGGGCCAGCAGTCTGATTGGAAGGGACAACAACCAGGGGCTTCTGGGTTTATTTGTGATGTCTGGAGGGAATACACCATGTGGCACCACAGAGAATATAAAGATGGATGTAGCCTGATCGGTCTGGATTTAATTGACTCACAGGTTCTTTGCTCTTCAGCAAGTGCTTTTCTTCTAGAAATTTTGTGGGGTGCACTCAAGGTAGTGCTGTTAACACAAGAGGCCTGTGATGGGATCCTCTGAATTTAACCTAAGGCAGAGTAGCAAGGTTCTGAGTGAGTTTCCATCAATGTCCTGAAACCAACTGACTTCTACATCTTCCCACTTCTAGCGCAAGATCCCATTCTAATTTCGAATGAATACGATCAATGCTGTCTCTAATAATAAGGCTTAACTCAAAGCTTGTGCTGTCTCTCGTTCAGTCACAGGAGTTGGCAGAAGCATGCATATGTTGGGAAAAGTCAAGGAAATCACGGGTCATACGTGAGTCATCCATCTCCTTCCTTTACATCTTAACCATCAACCTCTTTCAGTGCTTTTCTTGCAACACCTCTCTTAATTATCCTGATCATACTCATGTGCTCTGCTGTGTCTCGTGAGGCAGGCAGACATACAGCAGTTAGGCCCGAGCCTGGACAGAAGGCATGCATGACCTATCTTTCCAGGGGCCACCTCCAATCCTAGATTCCTGGGGAGCTTTGCAGTCTGGTGAGCCCCCCCTCCCTCCAGCCCCACACTCATCAAGTCTCCCTGTTGACTACTCTTCCAGTGTGATTTCCCTCCCTCTGCACCCCAACTCAGCCTCAAGGGCAAATAAAGCCCTTCTGCCTTGACTGGTTTGGCCAATACACCCTCCTGCCAAGCCGGACTCCTCGTTGAGCCCACAGGGGCACCACCACCATTACTTCTGGGCCTGTGCTCCTGCTCGCCTCCCAAACTGGGAATAACTTCTCCTCTACCAACTCAAATGTCACCCACCCTAAAAGTCTAGCTCAAATTTCAGTTCTTCCTCACAATTCCCAGCCCTCAGTTTCCCCTCTTCTGAATGCCTGTGGTACTTATTGTTTGGACTACACAGTCTGGCAGTCATAAAGCAAGTCTCCAATACATGATCATTCACTTTTTACCAATGGCCTGTACATACTTGCGTGAATGCCCACCAGTCCTGCCCTGCAGCACTGGGAGAGGCCCAGCTCCCCTCCCAGCCAAGGACTCTCCTCATTTCTGCAGAGAGAGGCAATGAATGCAGTGGTTAGGGGCATGGTCTCTGGAAGCCACTGCTGGGGTCAGCAGCCTAGCTCCCTCCTGCAGTCTAGCACCTACGAGACTCTGGGCAAGCCTCTGGGCCTTGCCGTGCCTGTTTCCTCCTATACAAAACAAGAATGGTAACAGCACCAACAGGAGAGGTTCTGTGGAAAGATGAAATAGGTCAAGTGGAAAACTTAGAATGCTGCCCGGCATAGACTAAACACTATAGAAATGCTAGTTGTTACTAAGAATGCCACAATGTAGACTTACCAATCTACACAGACTAAAACTAAGCTGGTAACCTAATCATTTTTATAAACGCTCAAATGATTAGAGCTGGAGGAGCCCTTAAAACTTATGGAGTTCAACCTCCTTTCACAGAGAACACTGTTGCACGAGAGAGAGAAATGACCAGTCCTGAAGTCCCACAGCTGGGTAAGGTCAGACCATTATAATAGTCAAGTCCCCTGTTTTGTTTTGCTCCCCGCCCCCCCGCCACCATATCTTAATGCAATTGAATCAATATTTCCAATGGGAAAAAGTTTCTGTATTTCTGAGTAACCAAGTCGCCAATGAACCTCTGTGACAAAACTGATTAGTTGGGGATTGCCAGTATCAGCTAGAGTCAGCTGTTTGTTGTTCCAGGTGTGAGGTGTGTGGGAGAGGGAGTCTGGAGGAGGGAGGGGACTGGAGTGGCACGGTGAAAATCAGGAGACTAAGGAGATGGGTGGCTTCCCTGCGGGCTCAGCAGCAAAGAACCCACCTGCAATACAATGCAATGCAGGAGATGCGGGTTTGATCCCTGGGTCGGGAAGATCCCCTGGAGAAGGATATGGCAACCCACTCCAATATTCTTGCCTGGGAAATTCCCATGGTCAGAGGGGCCTGGAGGGCTACAGTCCACGGGGTCGGAAAAGAGTCGGACGTGACTGAGTAACTCAATGACAACAACCGAGGGGATGGGTGACCCCCCTCCCTTGTCTGCACTGTAGCTGCCCCATGATTATGGAAATCAGATCCCCCCAAGTGAACTAGGAGCATGGGGGGCACAACGATTACACAATATACTCTAAGGCTCTAAGCCAATGCACAACACCTGGCTCAGTACTAAAGAAGGCAGGCAGTTGAATGAATGACTGGCAAACTACAAACTTCCCTCAAGTCTCTCCTCAAATGCTGCCTTTTCAGTGGCAGTCTACGTAGTCCACGCTATTTAGAATGGCAAACCTCTGGACTGCTTTGTTTTTCTCCATAGTACTTACTGCCCTCTAACATACCTTATATTTTACTTCCCCCTCCCCTTACGCTGACTCTACCAATAGCATACCAGCTCCAAAGGGCAAGGACTTGCTCTGTTTTGCTCACCACTGTATTCTCTGCCCCTAGAACACTGCCTGGCACAGGGCACGCAGAGTGGGCATAGGTTTTGTTGACTGAATCAATAGAGGGCATCCAAGTTTCCCAATCAACATTTCAACTGGGGTTTCAAAGCCCAAGGCACTGGCTGAAAAAGCAATAAACAAATTGTGGGTGTTTGTGTCAACGTGACAATAAAACCTATCAACTTTGGAGCTACTATGGTCACCAAAAAAACGTCCAGAAGGTCGCTCAGGCCAAAAGCTGTCCCTCAGGAATTCATTAGTGCCCCCTCCCTCCAAGTTTTCACAGTAACTCTGGTTGATTCATTTACATGGCCACACCAGGTGAGGAGCATATGAGAACTCACATCTGTGCAACTTTTCTGTAAATCGAAAATTATTCCAAAATAAAAAGGTTACTAAAGAAAAAGGCTTCCACGCGGATGGTGCTCCGGATTTCCCATGGATTTCTTGTGTGCCAGAGCAGACCCGTCCTTTGCTACAGGGACTAGGCGCTTCAGAGATTCCCTTCGACTGCCGCCACCTTGCTGGACCCGCCGCGCAAGGAGCCTCGGCGCGTCACCCGCACTCCCGGACCTTGGTCGCCGTCCCCGCAGCCTCCCGGCCCCTCATCCCCGCTCCGGGCCACGGGCGACACTCCCGCCCCTGACCCCGCGAACTCCTTTCGGGCCCCAGGCCTTGGCGCCAGGCTCCTCGGCGCTGCCCTACGGCCAAGGGAAGTGCGGCGACAAGTCGTCGTCCTCCTGCCCCGCCAACCCAGTCGCCCGGGATCCAGGAAACCCCGGTCGGCCCGGGTCCCCCAAACTCCAGCCGGGCGCGGGAGGCGCCTGCCGCCGCGGCCGCGGGATGTCCGGAAGAGGGCCCTCGACCCGGACTCCGCCGCGGCCCTCGGCCCCAGGCGCCCCAGCGGGCCTCTCGGCCGCGATTCCCGCTGCCCCGGCCGGGGGACCTTACTCACCCGCGGGCGCAGCCACGCCGCCGCGGCCGGCAAAGAGCAGCAGCGCCCACAGCCCTCAGAGCCGCGCCGGCCGCTCCATGCAGCCCCTCGCTCGGAGCCCGGCCGGGCTGCAGCCGCCGCAGTCTCCGCCTCTTTCGCTCCCGGTACCACTTCCCGGCTCTGCCTCCCTGGAGGTGGGGGGGCCGGGGCACACGGGAAGGGCCACCCGGCCCACCGGCCGCAGATAACCCCGGGGCCAGCGCCGGCAGAGGGACGGGGCGCCCGCGGCTCCAGCAGCGGCTTCCGAGGCGCGACACCTGGCCCCGCGGCAGCCGAGCCTCCGTCGCGCCCCGGGAGTTCGATCGCCGGCCAGGCAGAGCGGCCCCGGCCTCGTCACGGCCAGGCCCGGGCACCGCCGGGCTCGGTACGAATGGTGTGCAGCCCGGAGGAACCTCGAACGTGTCCAGCCGAGCACCCGGGCAGGGCAGAGCGGCCTCCAGAAGGAGCCTTGACCTGGACTTCTGGAGTCTCAGCTTGCAGTCATTGGCCTCTGAGCCCTTGTTTCCTAAAACTCTGACTCCAGGGTTAGAAATCCCAGGCCTGACTTCACAGGGTGCACTTGGAAGACCAAAGAGGGCACTTGGTGGGAGCGTGCTTTGTGAACGGTCCGGAAGGTATATTTGAAAGCTGGTGATACATAATGCGAAGTTGAACATAGAAAGAAAGAAAAAAGCTAAATGTTAAATATGAGAGACAGTGCCATGCTGGGCTTCCCTGGTGGGTCAGGTGGTAAGAATCCCTCTGGAATGCAGGAGACCCAGGTTCGATCCCTGGGTAGGAAGATCCTCTGGAGGAGGGCATGGCAACCCACGCCAGTATTCTTGCCTGGAGAATCCCATGGACAGAGAAGCCTGGTGGGCTACAATTCATAGGGTCGCAAACAGTCAGGCAGGACTGAGCATCTGAGCACAACAGAGTACCATACTATGTACTTGGATTTTTCAAAACTCACAGCCAACTTTCTATACACTTCTTTTTTTATAGATATATATATTGGGAGATGGAAGGTGAGCTGGAAAAGTACGCACTGAATACGTTGAAAGTGGGTGATTGTGAGGATTAAGGATGATGAGGATGGAGGAAGAACCCTTTAGTTTTCCTGTGGCTGCTGTAACAAATTATCACAAATTTAGTGGCTTTAAACCACCCAGTTTTATGATATTGATATTAGAATTCTGTAGGTCAGAAGTCTCATTGGACTACAGTCAAGCTGTAGGCAGACCTGTGTTCACTTCTGGAGGGTGTGAGGGTGAATCTATTTCCCTGCCTTTCCCAGCTTCTAGAGACTGCTACATTCCTTGACTGCTTCCTGCACCACTCAGACCTCTGCTTCCCTTGTCACATCTCTTTCTCTGACTCTGACCCTCACCCTCCTGCCTTCCTTTTCCATTTATAAAAATCCTGGTGATTTGATTGGACCCACCAGCTCTAGAGAAGCTAGTGGTTGGGGTAGGGGAATGGGAGGTACAAACTACTGGGTGTTAGGTAGGTAGCGAGGATGTATTCTATAGCACAAGGAATATAGCCAATATTTTGTAATAACTGTAAATGGAGTGTAATCTTGTAAAATTTGTGCACAAAATCTTTTTAGTGTAAAAGGGAAAAAATATATAGGACCTACTAGATAATCCATGATCATTTTCCCATCTCAAAATCCTTGATTTCTATTAATAAAAAGCTACTGTATAGCACAGGAAACTCTACTCAATACTCTGTAGTGACCTATATGGGAATAGAATCTTAAAAAGAGTGGATCTATGTATATGTATAACTGACTCACTTTGCTGTACAGTAGAAACTAAACCAACATTTTAAATCAACTATATGTCAATAAAAACTAGTTTTTGAAACTCATTAATATAATCACATCTGCAAAGTCACTTTTGCCTTATAAGGTAACAAACATATGCACAGTTGTCTGGGATAAGGTCATGGACACCATTGGGAGGGGATTATTTTGTCATTGTGTGCTAGGTGCTTGCTGCTGCTGCTGCTAAGTCGCTTCAGTCGTGTCCGACTCTGTGCGACCCCATCGATGGCAGCCTACCAGGCTCCCCCATCCCTGGGATTCTCCAGGCATGAACAATGTAGTGGGTTGCCATTTCCTTCTCCAATGCAGGAAAGTGAAAAGTGAAAGTGAAGTCGCTCAGTCGTGTCAGACTCTTAGCAACCCCATGGACTGAAGCCTACCAGGCTCCTCCATCCATGGGATTTTCCAGGCAAGAATACTGGAGTGGGGTGCCATCGCCCTCTCCGGTGCTAGGTGCTTAGTTGTGTTCAACTCTGTGACCTCATGGACTGTAGCCAGCCAGCCAGGCTCGTCTGTCTATGGGATTTTCCAGGCAAGAATACTGGAGTGGGTTGCCATTTTCTTCCCCAGGGGATCTTCCTGACCCAGGGATCAGACCCCTTGCTATTCTTTGGAACTCTACATTCAAATGGGTAAATCTTCTTTCCTTTTCTCCTTTGCCTTTAGCTTCTCTTCTTTTCTTGGCTATTTTTCTCTCAGCTTTTCTCTTCTTTTCTCAGAGATTCTGTGCCTCATTGTTCAGAGAAGGAAGTGGCAACCCACTCCAGTACTCTTGCCTGAAAAATCAATCCCATGGATGGAGGAGCCTGGTAGGCTGCAGTCCAAGGGGTCGCTAGGAGTCAGACATGACTGAGGGACTTCACTTTCACTTTTCAGTTTCATGCATTGGAGAAAGAAATGGCAACCCACTTTAGTGTTCTTGCCTGGAGAATTCCAGGGACGGGAGAGCCTGGTGGGCTGCCATCGATGGGGTCGCACAGAGTCGGACAGGACTGAAGCGACTTAGCAGCAGCTGTGCCTCATTGTTAGTCCAGGGCTTGTCCTTTGGCCTCAGATTGGGGTGCTGTCATTGGGGCCTCTAGCCCAGGTCTCAGCCAGGACCTCTGCCACCTTCTCTCTACACTCTCCACCCTGGCTGCTGCTGCTGCTGCTAAGTCGCTTCAGTTGTGTCCGACTCTGTGCAACCGCATAGATGGCAGCCCACCAGGCTTCCCGGTCCCTGGGATTCTCCAGGCAAGAACACTGGAGTGGGTTGCCATTTCCTCCTCCAATGCATGAAAGTGAAAAGTGAAAGTGAAGTCACTCAGTTGTGTCCAACTTGTAGCGACCCCATGGACTGCAGCCCACCAGGCTCCTCCGTCCATGGAATTTTCCAGGCAAGACTACTGGAGTGGGGTGCCATTGCCTTCTCCGCTCCACCCTGGAGGAAAGCCCTATTCAGGTCCTGCCCCTTCCCTGACCCAGGCAGGGCCAGTCTGTACACACCATCAGGTCTTCAACAGCCCCATCTGTGCTGGTGCCTCAGGACTCAGGACTCTTCACTTTAAAGATGCAAATACATCATTTGCATGTTAGTGTCCTGCAGCTTCTGGCCCTGAAAAGCCTCCATTGTTTGTCTAGAATGTGTTATGAGTTACATCTGAACACCACATCTCCAGCCCTCCTGCCTCTTCTCCATCCCGTCTATCCAAGGTGTTTCTCTGAGGAGGGGGCTCTTTGCATAGCTGTGACACTGCTCTGGGCATCAGTGTGCTAGTGTGCACTTCCAAAGAACAGAAGGAAAAGGCAAAGGAGAAAAGGAAGGATATACCCATTTGAATGCAGAGTTCCAAAGAATAGCAAGGAGAGATAAGAAAGCCTTCCTCAGGGATCAATGCAAAGAAAGAGAGGAAAACAATAGAATGGGAAAGACTAGAGATCTCTTCAAGAAAATTAGAGATAGCAAGGGAACATTTAATGCAAAGATGGGCACAATAAAGGACAGAAATGATATGGACCTAAAAGAAGCAAACAATATTAAGAGGTGGCAAGAATATATACAAAAATGATAAAAAAAAAAAAAAAAAAGATCTTCATGACCCAGATAATCGAGATGGTGTGATCACTCATCTAGAGCCACATCCTGGAATGCGAAGTCAAGTGGGCCCTGGGAAGCATCACAATGAACAAAGTTAGTGGAGGTGATGAAATTCCAGTTGAGCTACTTCAAATCCTGAAAGATGATGTTGTGAAAGTGCTGCACTCGATATGCCAGCAAATTTGGAAAACTCAGCAGTGGCCACAGGACTGAAAAAGGTCCGCTTTCATTTCAGTCCCAAAGAAAGGCAATGCCAAAGAATTCTCAAACTACCACAGGATTGCATTCATCTCACACACTAGCAAAGTAATGCTCAAAATTCTCCAAGCCAGGCCTTCACAGTACATGAACCATGAACTTCCAGATAATCAAGCTGGATTTAGACAAGGGAGAGGAACCAGAGGTCGAATTGCAAACATCCCTTGGATCATCAACAAAGTGACAGAGTGCCAGAAAAACATCTACTTATGTTTTATTGACTATTGCAAAGTCTTGATTTTGTGGATCACAACAAACTGGAAAATTCTTCAAGAGATGGGAATACCAGACCACCTGACCTGCCTCCTGAGAAATCTGTATGCAGGTCAAGAAGCAACAGTTAGAACTGGACATGGAACAACCTACTGGCTCCAAATTGGGAAAGGAGCACCTGAAGGCTGTATATTTTCACCCTGCTTATTTAACTTATATGCAGAGTACATCATGAGAAATGCTGGGCTGGATGAAACACAAGCTGGAATCAAGATTGCCAGGAGAAATATCAATAACCTCAGATATGCAGATGACACCACCCTTTTATCAGAAAACAAAGAACTAAACAGCCTCTTGATGAAAGTGAAAGAGGAGAGTGAAAAAGTTGGCTTAAAAGTCCACATTCAGAAAACGAAGATCATGCCATCCAGTCCCATTACTTCATGGCAAATAGATGAGGAAACAATGGAAACAGTGACAGACTTTCTTTTCTTGGGCTCCAAAATGACTGCAGATGGTGACTGCAGCCATGAAATTAAAAGAAGAAAAGCTCCTTGGAAGAAAAGTTATGACCAACCTAGACAGCATATTAAAAAGCAGAGACATTGCTTTGCCAACAAGGGTCCTTCTAGCCAAAGGTTCAGTTTTTCCAGTAGTCATGTATGGGTGTGAGAACTGGACTATACAGAAAGCTGAGTGCCAAAGAATTGATGCCTTTGAACTGTGGTGTTGGAGAAGACTCTTGAGAGTCCCTTGGTCTGCAGGGAGATCCAACCAGTCCATCCTAAAGGAAATCAGTCCTGAATATTCATTGTAAGGACTGATGTTGCATCTGAAACTCCAAATCTTTGGCCACCTGATGCAAAGAACTGACTCTTTTGAAAAGACCCTGATGCTGAGAATGATTGAAGGTGGGAGGAGAAGGGGACGAGAGAGGATTAAATGGTTGGATGGCATCACCTATTCAATGAACTTGGGCAAACTCCAGGAATTGGTGATGGACAGGGAAGCCTGGCATACTTCAGTCCATGCGGTCGCAAAGAGTCAGAGCGACTGAACTGAGCTGAACTTAGAGGTCACTTTGCTTATCAGGCTGCTGGACATTTGCTTCAGCAAGCAAGGAATGGAAGTCTCACTATTCACTTGGAAAACACCAGGCTTGGGGGAGGGCAGGGGAGCAGCAACACCTGTCTTGATTTAGTTCCCCAACGAAATGACACCATATCGCCCACAGCTCCTTCCCTGGATTGCTCTTTCTGACTCTCTGCTACTTAAAGCAGCATGACTGCAGCTAGACCACGTTGTGGGTCGCATTCCTGGTGCTGGGCCGTGGCCTTGGGCTCTCTGGACCAGCCTCCCCACTTCTAAGTCACAGAAGCCAAGGCCAGCACTTAACTCCTCTGCATTCTCACTTCCCAGGATGGTACCAAGCCTTGCAGATTTGATCAGGTTTGCTTTATGACACAATGCATAGCTGATATTTGTAAATGTTCCATGAGTGTTTGAGGAACAATTCTCCAATTATGGAGCCCAGTGTTCTGTGTGTTTACATTATATCAAGTCTGTGGGTTGTGTTGGTCAAATCCATGCACTTGCTGAGCTTTTCCTTTTCTTATTGAACCTGCCAGTCACTGAGACATGTTAAAATCTCCCACTATGATACTCTGGTGGTGGATCTATCAAGCTCTCCTTATAATTCTGTTCATTTTTGCTTTACAAAGATGTATTTTTGAAGCTATTTCATCAGAGGCATGCAAATCTAGAACTGTTATAGCTTCATAGTGAACCATCGATGGCTTCGCCAATAGCTTAGTGATAAAGAATCTTCCTGCCAGTACAGCAGATACGGGTTCGACCCCAGGGTTGGGAAGATCTCCTGGAGGAGGGCATGGCAACTCACTCCAGTATTCTTGTCTGGAGAATCCCATGGACAGAGGAGCCTGGTGAGCTACAGTCCAAAGGGTCGCAAACAACTGGATATGACTGATGGATTGAGCACATAGAGAACCGAGTTATTAATCACTAAGAAGTAGGTTTCATTAATCTGTGAATGTTATTGGCCTCAGGTTCTGTTTTGACTAATATTAGTCTCACTTCATAAGCTTTCTTTTGGTTAGTACTGTGTACCTTGTACCTTTCCACACATCCTTACTCGCCTGTCTCTGCTATGTTTTAGATGTGCTCTTGGAAACAGCATAGAGTGCAAATCTCTTTGTTTTCTATCCTATAGGCAATCATTGTCTTTTAACTGTAGAGTTTAGTTCTAGTATGTTTCAACTTATTTCTACCATCTGGTTTTGTGCTTTCTGTTTGTTCCATTTTTTCTGTTTCTTTTTATCACCTCCTCTTTCGATTTCTTTTAAATGTTGTGTGTGTGTGGCTGGGGGGCTCTTCATTGCAAGAGCGTGTTTTATTTTTTGTAAAATATACATACCACAGGGTTTGTTGTCAGTATTGAATGAGATGAACAAACTCACATGAAATGCTTATCCAGTGCCTAACACAGAGTAAGCACTCCTAACTGGGAACTATTATTAGAAGTTCTAGAACTCTTTCATCTTTAGTGTTCCCTTGTATCTTGAGGTTCCGCTTCTGTTGTTCTCCTTTCTGCTGACAATATCCCATTTGTTTTCAGTCCCTTTTCTTTCATTTCTCCTTTACGCCATTTGATTTCCTGTTTGCGCTCAGCCCTCCATCCCCAAGGCAGCTCGGTGGTGAAGCCCTTTGGGGAGGAGTCTGTGTGCTGTGGCTCTGTGGCGCAGTAGGTGTGGGAGAAGACAGTGGCACCTTGACTGAATCCCATTCCACAAGGTGATGGCTGTCCCCCCCCAACACGGGGCTTCATTTGCGTGTCATTCTAGGCTGGCCACGGTGAAACTGAATCAGCTGCGATTATCAGTTTCTGTGAAATGGGTCTAAGGCCGCAGCACCCACGAGCTAGGAAGCAGTTTAATTCCCTGTGTCTCTTCCTAGAGAGGGTGGCCGGATCCTGGCTGTCTGCTCTCAAGAAGTTGTCCCGCTGTGAGAGTGTGGGGGTCACCATACTAGGAATTTGTGTATGTACTAAGCAGAGCCTGGAAAGAGGAACCATTTGTATGCAAACACATTGTGGTCAGAAGGAAACTTTGTTATTGTTGTGACAGAACCACAGCTAAATTTAGCAGCTACGTACTTTGTGTGTGTGCATGTGCACATGTGTGATGCCTGGAGAAAGTAACACTTTATGTTTCCAAAAGCAAAATCTCCCCAGACCAAATAGAAAACCTTCTTCTTAGCTGGTGTTTGATTGCCATGAGTATTCCTCACCCCACTTACTTCATATCTTCACTTTTTCTGTGTCCTGGGTAGCATGACATTCTTTCAAAAGAGATTATATCACTAGAGGAACACTGGAACTTGGTGGAGTTTTGGGTGTTTTTATGTTCTCTGGTGGTTTCTGTGCTTGGATTGAAACAGACTAAGGTGTTGAATGTCTGTATTTTGAATGGGCTTCACAAAAATATGAGAGTTTAATCTCTTTTAAATTAATTAATTTTACTTGGAGGATAATTACAATACTGTGATGGGTTTTGCCACACATCAACATGAATCAGAACCCCCTTACCACCTCCCTCCTCACCCTATCCCTCTGGGTTGTCCCCGAGCACCGGCTTTGGGTGCCCTGCTTTATGCATGGAACTTGTACTGGTCATCTATTTTACGTATGGTAATGTACATGTTTCAATACCATTCTCTCAAATCATCCCATAATCTTTTGATAGCAATTTTGTATATACTTTTATTCTTCACAGTAAACAGTAAATAGATGCTCTCAGTATTTTTCGAAATTTATTCCAAAAGTGCAATATCAACTTACAATGTGAAAGAGATGCTATACATCCCTGTTAGCATGTACAGTAACAAAAGGCCTCTCTGGGATTCACAAGTTCTAAAAATACAAACTATATATAATGTATTATAACTGTCTTCACCAAAGTGAATGCTTCTGCCAGTGTGGAAAACAGGAGCAGTTTAATGTCTTGAAATCCACAGAAAAGATGTGGAGAAGAAGGTGAGATAAACATATGCTGAAGGGGACTTCCCTGGTGGTCCAGTGGTTGAGAATCTTCCTTCCAATGCAGGGAACATGGTTTCCATCCCTGGTCGGGGAACCAAGATGCTATGTGCCCTTAGCAACTAAAACTGCATGTTGCAATGAAGACCCAGTGCAGCCAAAAACAATAAAACCCCCAAATACATGCCGGAGACCTGGTGCAGAGTGAAACACACCTAGAGACGTGAGACAGTCTTAGGAAAAAGTAGGACCAGGAATAGAGGAGAGAGAGAAGCAGGAAATGGGAGAGTGCGTATTAGAATTTTTTATGTTTTTAGGTGCATCAAGTTTTAGTTGCTCACTTGGGATCTTTGACCATCATTGTGACATGCAGTTTTTTACAAATTTCATTTTAGTTGCAGCATGAGGAATCTAGTTCCCTGAACCAGGATCGAACCCAGAACCCCTGCATTGGGAGCATGTTATCTTAAGCACTGAACCACCAGGGAAGTCCTGGGTCTTCCAGTTGTAGTAGTCAGGTAAGAATTTGATTTGAAGTGACTCTGAGCGGGTTTCACTTCCCCTAATACATTCTAGGCCTGTGGCTCTCACAGTTTTTGATCTCAGGACAACTTTAAACTCTTAAAACTTTTGGGAACTGCAATTGAACTTTGTTTCCCCATCTCCCACAGGTGTTCATCCCAAGGGCACTCCTTCCTTAACATCCTGCACTCTGAACTTCCTCAGAGTTCACTTCCTGGGAAGATTAACCTATGACAAGTGTCCAGCCCAGGAACTTCCATATTTATGCAATTTGCTTTCCACAGTAAGGGATATACTTGACTTCAAATAAGTAAATTTAATAATATGTGTGGGGATTATTTGTTCTGTAAACAATTTTTTAAAATCTTGTAAGGTAGTTCTTGGATAATATAGCTCAGGAAAATATGGCATAATCATTAGGAAAATGCAAATCTGAACCACACTGATGCACCACTTCCCACTCATCAGGATGACTATTATTTTAAAAAGAAAGGAAAAGAACAAGTTTTGACGAGGATCTAGAGAAATTGGAATGCTGGGTCACTGCTGGTAGGAATATAAAATGATGAAGCTACTGTGGATAACTGGCTACTGTGAAAAGTCTGGGCAGTTCCTCAAAAAGTTAAACAGGGCTTTCATATGTTCCACGCATTCTACTTCTAGATATATATCTAAAAGAATTGAAAGCAGTGACTTTAACACGCATTTGTACATCCACGTTCATACCAGCATTTTTCACAACAGCTGAATCGTGGACGCAGCCTAAACATCCCTTGACGGATGGATGATCAAAATGTAGTGGAATATTATGCATTCTTAAAAAGGAAGGAAATTCTGACAATGCTAAAACAATGATGAACACTGAAGACTTTATGCTAAATGAAATAAGCCAGTAACAAATGGACAAATAGTGTATTATTCCTCTTATCTGTGTTATCTAGAAGAGTCAACTTCATAGAAACAGAAAGAACAGTGGTGGTTGCCAGAGGCTGGAGGGGAGGGAAGAGTGGGGAGCTATTACTTAATTCACACAGCATTTCAGATTGGGATGATGAAAAACTTCTGGAGATGGATATTAGTGATGGGTGCACAGCAATGTGAATATTCTTAATGTCACTGAATTGTACACTTAAAATGGAAAAAATTTGTGTTAGGAATATTTTACTACCAAATACTTTTTTAAAACTAAGTATAAATAGGTCTGGAATCTTGCAATACATTAGTAAGTTGGTTGCATAAAACAGTTAATGAGGCATTCCTTTTTATTGCCAAATAATAGTTCATTGTAGGGATATTCATTGGAAGGACTGATGCTGAAACTGAAGCTCCAATACTTTGACCACCTCATGTGAAGAGCTGACTAATTGGAAAAGACCCTGTTCCTGGGAAAGATTGAGGGCAGAAGGAGAGGGGACGAGAGAGGATGAGATGGTTGGATGGCATCAACGACTCAATGGACATGAGTTTGAGCAAACTCCTGGAGATTGTGAAGTACAGGGAAGCCTGGCATGCTGCAATCAATGGGGTCTCAAAGAGTCGGACATAACTGAGCGACTGAACAACAACAACCACCTTAAAAATATTAGCTAAGTGAGAGAAGTTAGTCACACAAAAAACACATATTGAAAGACATCTGGAAGATGCAGGTCCTTAGAGACAGAAACTAGTTTAGAGCTTGCCTAGGGCTGGGAGGAGATGTGGGAAGAAAAGAGGAAAGGCTCCAAAGTGGTGTTAATGGACACAGGGTTTTTTGAGGCAGAGTGATGATAAGGTTTTAAGTTGATTAAGGTGATGATCATACAACTCAATGGCAATACTGAAAATCATTAAATTCACTTTATGTCTCAAAAGCGCTTTTGTTAACAAAAAGATTAATGAAAACCAATATCACAGAAAAGTCTCTTGAGGAATATCTTTCCTGATTGACCTAAGAAATTAACCTTTTATGCTTCTGTGTGGAAAGGTTCATGATTTTTCTTGTATTTCGCTTCAATCATTCAGTAAATATTGCAAATTTTCCATGGGCAAATAACGCTATTGAATGACATAGGGACCTACAAAAAAATATTGTCTTAAAACATGGTGTCTGCCTTTCAAAAGCTTTCTCTCTGATTGAGACAAGCCATTCACACACGAAATGAAATTAATTAAGGCAGTGCCACATTGGAGGTCAATTATGGACTCATGTCCATTTGCCACATGCAACAAACTGAAAGCATTATTATTGTAAAATTAGCGATACTGAAAATAAGATTTCACAGTGGTTAAGAGCAAGGGCTCTGGAGACAGACTGTCTGGTCTGAATCTCGGCTCCATCATTTACCAACTGTGTGACCTTGTGCAAGTTACTTAACTTGTCTGTGCCTCAGCGTCCTCCTGTTGAAAATAGGGATGATTATGATAATAATGGCACTACTTCACAGAGTTGTTGTGATGATTAGATGTGTTAATACAGATAAAGTGCTCAGAACAGATCCTCGCACATAGTAAATGCTCAATGAAAGTATTAGTTACCATCATTTCCAGAAAACTGTGGGTGCCCTCTTTGAGAAATATTGAATATTTGTGCAGTGAAAAGCTTTAAACCTACATTAAAGACACTTCTTAACAGAGCTGAAACCCTATGCTGGAGATTTTGGCAACACATAAGGCAGGTGTGATTCAGGATGTCATAGTTTTATTGGTTCAAGGCATCTACAATGTTCTGAATCCTGACTGAGCATGAAGTACAGGCTCAATAAATATTAGAATTCAAAGAAAAAAACCTAGATTAAAATGTTAACATTTTGGATGATGCAATTAATTCATTTTTTAGCCATTTTCTAATTTTTTTCTCAAAATGACTGGATTACTTTTATTTGTTTTTTATATGTTATTGTTAACATTTCAAGTCCACAGAAATATATAGAGACTAACATGCTGAGCCCTTATGACAGAAAGTGAAGAAGAACTAAAGAGCCTCTTGATGAAAGTGAAAGAGGAGAGTGAAAAAGTTGGCTTAAAGCTCAACATTCAGAAAAAAGATCATGGCATCTGCCCCCATCACTTCATGGCAAATAGATGAAGAAACAGTGAAAACAGTGGCAGACTTTATTTTGGGGACTCCAAAATCACTGCAGATGGTGACTGCAGCCATGAAATAAAAAGACGCTTACTCCTTGGAAGAAAAGTTATGACCAACCTAGACAGCATATTAAAAAGCAGAGACATTACTTTGCCAACAAAGGTCTGTCTAGTCAAGGCTATGGTTTTTCCAGTAGTCATGTACGGATGTGAGAGTTGTACTGTAAAGACAGCTGAGCGCTGAAGAATTGATGCCCTTGAACTCTGGTGTTGGAGAAGACTCTTGAGTGTCCCTTGGACTGCAAGGGGCTCCAACCAGTCCATCCTAAAAGAAATCAATCCTGAATGTTCATTGGAAGGACTGATGCTGAAGCTGAAACTCCAATACTTTGGCCACCTGATATGAAGAACTGACTCCTTTGAAAAGATCCTGATGCTGGGAAAGATTGAAGGCGAGAGGAAAAGGGGATGAGAGAGGATGAGATGTTTGGATGGCATCACCGACTCAATGGACATGAGTTTGAGTAAACTCCAGGATTTGGTGATGGATAGGGAGGCCTGGCGTGCTACTGTCCATGGGGTCGCAAAGTGTCAGTCAGCACTGAGCAACTGAACTGAACTGAACTGAACTGAACATGCTGAGCACACATATACCCGTTACTTAGCTTTGTTAAACTGCAACCCTAGGAACTTCCCTGGTGGTCCAGTGACTAGGACTCTGTGCTTCCAGTGCAGGGATTCAGGGTTTGATCCCTGGTCGGGGAATTAGATCCCACATGTCCCAACTAAAAGTTCGAATGCTACAACTAAAAAATCCCACATGCCACAGCTGAGGATCCTGCATTGCACAGCTTAAAAGAAAAGATAGGAAAAGATCCCTTGTGCCGCAATGAAGACCAGGCTCAGGCCAATAAATAAATTCAAAAAAATTTTTGAAATATAATAAGAAATATGGAGCTCATCAAATGCCTGAAACCAACACTGAAACCAAGCACCACACACGGGCTAACAAGTTCCAGGGCAAGACATACAAAGCAAATTCTCTAGCAACAAAGGAACACAGCCCTGAGCTTCAAGATACAGGCTGCCCAAAGTCACCCCAAAACCATAGACATCTCATAACTCATTACTGGACATTTCATTACACTCCAGAGAGAAGAAATACAGCTCCATCCACCAGAACATCGACACAAGCTTCCCTAAGCAGGAAACCTTGACAAACCACCAGGACAAACCCACACACAGCGAGGAAATGCCACAATAAAGAGAACTCCACAAACTGCCAGAATACAGAAAGGACACCCCAAACTCAGCAATTTAAACAAGATGAAGAGACAGAGGAATACCCAGCAGATAAAGGAACAGGATAAATGCCCACCAAACCAAACAAAAGAGGAAGAGATAGGGACTCTACCTGATAAAGAATTCCGAATAATGATAGTGAAATTGATCCAAAATCTTGAAATTAAAATGGAATCACAGATAAATAGCCTGGAGACAAGGATTGAGAAGATGCAAGAAAGGTTTAACAAGGACTTAGAAGAAATAAACAAGAGTCAATATATAATGAATAATGCAATAAGTGAAATTAAAAACACTCTGGAGGCAACAAATAGTAGAATAACAGAGGCAGAAGATAGGATTAGTGAATTAGAAGATAGAATGGTAGAAATAAATGAATCAGAGGGGATAAAAGAAAAACAAATTAAAAGAAATGAGGACAATCTCAGAGACCTCCAGGACAATATTAAATGCTACAACATTCGAATCATAGGGGTCCCAGAAGAAGAAGACAAAAAGAAAGACCATGAGAAAATACTTGAGCAGATAATAGTTGAAAACTTCCCTAAAATGGGGAAGGAAATAATCACCCAAGTCCAAGAAACCCAGAGAGTCCCAAACAGGAGAAATGCAAGGCGAAACACTCCAAGACAAATATTAATCAAATTAACAAAGATCAAACACAAAGAACAAATATTAAAAGCAGCAAGGGAAAAACAACAAATAACACACAAGGGAATACCCATAAGGATAACAGCTGATCTTTCAATAGAAACTCTTCAAGCCAGGAGGGAATGGCAAGATATACTTAAAATGATGAAAGAAAATAACCTACAGCCCAGATTATTGTACCCAGCAAGGATCTCATTCAAGTATGAAGGAGAAATCAAAAGCTTTTCAGACAAGCAAAAGCTGAGAGAATTCTGCACCACCAAACCAGCTCTCCAACAAATACTAAAGGATATTCTCTAGACAGGAAACACAAAAACGGTGTATAAACTCGAACCCAAAACAATAAAGTAAATGGCAACCGGATCATACTTATCAGTAATTACCTTAAACGTAAATGGGTTGAATGCCCCAACCAAAAGACAAAGACTGGCTGAATGGATACAAAAACAAGACCCCTAGATATGTTGTCTACAAGAGACCCACCTCAAAACAGGGGACACATACCGACTGAAAGTGAAGGGCTGGAAAAAGATTTTCCATGCAAATAGGGACCAAAAGAAAGCAGGAGTAGCAATACTCATATCTGATAAAATAGACTTTAAAACAAAGGCTGTGAAAAGAGACAAAGAAGGTCACTACATAATGATCAAAGGATCAATCCAAGAAGAAGATATAACAATTATAAATATATATGCACCCAACACGGGAGCACCGCAGTATGTAAGACAAATGCTAACAAGTATGAAAGGAGAAATTAACAATAACACAGTAATAGTGGGAGACTTTAATACCCTACTCACACCTATGGATAGATCAACTAAACTGAAAATTAACAAGGAAACACAAACTTTAAACGATACAATAGACCAGTTAGACCTAATTGATATCTATAGGACATTTCATCCCAAAACAATGAATTTCACCTTTTTCTCAAGCGCACATGGAACCTTCTCCAGGGTAGATCACATCCTGGGCCATAAAGCTAGCCTTGGTAAATTGAAAAAAATTGAAATTATTCCAAGCATCTTTTCTGACCACAATGCAGTAAGATTAGATCTCAATTTCAGGAGAAAAACTATTAAAAATTCCAACATATGGAGGCTGAACCACACGCTGCTGAATAACCAACAAATCACAGAAGAAATCAAAAAAGAAATCAAAATTTGCATAGAAACGAATGAAAATGAAAACACAACAACCCAAAACCTGTGGGACACGGTAAAAGCAGTCCTAAGGGGAAAGTTCATAGCAATACAGGCACACCTCAAGAAACAAGAAAAAAGTCAAATAAATAACCTAACTCTACACCTAAAGCAACTAGAAAAGGAAGAAATGAATAACCCCAGGGTTAGTAGAAGGAAAGAAATCTTAAAACTTAGAGCAGAAATAAATGCAAAAGAAACAAAAGAGATCATAGCAAAAATCAGCAAAACCAAAAGCTGGTTTTTTGAAAGGATAAATAAAATTGACAAAACATTAGCCGGACTCATCAAGAAACAAAGGGAGAAAAATCAAATCAATAAAATCAGAAATGAAAATGGAGAGATCACAACAGACAACACAGAAATACAAAGGATCATAAGAGACTACTATCAACAATTATATGCTAATAAAATGGACAACGTGGAGGAAATGGACAAATTCTTAGAAAAGTACAACTTTCCAAAACTCGACCAGGAAGAAATAGAAAATCTTAACAGACCCATCATCACAAGCACGGAAATTGAAACTGTAATCAAAAATCTTCCAGCAAACAAAAGCCCAGGTCCAGACGGCTTCACAGCTGAATTCTACCAAAAATTTAGAGAAGAGCTAACACCTATCCTGCTCAAACTCTTCCAGAAAATTGCAGAGGATGGTAAACTTCCAAACTCATTCCATGAGGCCACCATCACCCTAATACCAAAACCTGACAAAGATCCCACAAAAAAAGAAAACTACAGGCCAATATCACTGATGAACATAGATGCAAAAATCCTTAACAAAATTCTAGCAATCAGAATCCAACAACACATTAAAAAGATCATACACCATGACCAAGTGGGCTTTATCCCAGGGATGCAAGGATTCTTCAATATCCGCAAATCAATCGATGTAATACACCACATTAACAAATTGAAAAATAAAATCCATATGATTATCTCAATAGATGCAGAGAAAGCCTTTGACAAAATTCAACATCCATTTATGATCAAAACTCTCCAGAAAGCAGGAATAGAAGGAACATACCTCAACATAATAAAAGCTATATATGACAAACCCACAGCAAACATTATCCTCAATGGTGAAAAATTGAAAGCATTTCCTCTAAAGTCAGGAACGAGACAAGGGTGCCCACTTTCACCATTACTATTCAACATAGTTTTGGAAGTTTTGGCCACAGCAATCAGAGCAGAAAAAGAAATAAAAGGAATCCAAATTGGAAAAGAAGAAGTAAAGCTCTCACTATTTGCAGATGACATGATCCTCTACATAGAAAACCCTAAAGACTCCACCAGAAAATTACTAGAACTAATCAATGACTATAGTAAAGTTGCAGGATATAAAATCAACACACAGAAATCCCTTGCATTCCTATACACTAATAATGAGAAAACAGAAAGAGAAATTAAGGAAACAATTCCATTCACCATTGCAATGGAAAGAATAAAATACTTAGGGATATATCTACCTAAAGAAACTAAAGACCTATATATAGAAAACTATAAAACACTGGTGAAAGAAATCAAAGAGGACACTAACAGATGGAGAAATATACCATGTTCATGGATTGGAAGATTCAATATAGTGAAAATG
This sequence comes from Bubalus kerabau, assembly GCF_029407905.1. Taxonomy (NCBI): domain Eukaryota; kingdom Metazoa; phylum Chordata; class Mammalia; order Artiodactyla; family Bovidae; genus Bubalus; species Bubalus kerabau. The sequence goes on along the minus strand of NC_073647.1, from coordinate 4,488,219 downwards.
AGTATACTACACAAAGCAATTTATAGATTCAATGCAATCCCTATCAAGCTACCAACAGTATTCTTCACAGAGCTAGAACAAATAATTTCACAATTTGTATGCAAATACAAAAAACCTCGAATAGCCAAAGAGATCTTGAGAAAGAAGAATGGAACTGGAGGAATCAACCTACCTGACTTCAGGCTCTACTACAAAGCCAGAGTTATCAAGACAGTATGGTACTGGCACAAAGACAGAAATATAGATCAATGGAGCAAAATAGAAAGCCCAGAGATAAATCCACGCACATATGGACACCTTATCTTTGACAAAGGAGGCAAGGATATACAATGGATGAAAGACAATCTCTTTAACAAGTGGTGCTGGGAAATCTGGTCAACCACTTGTAAAAGAATGAAACTAGAACACTTTCTAACACCATACACAAAAATAAACTCAAAATGGATTAAAGATCTCAACGTAAGACCAGAAACTATAAAACTCCTAGAGGAGAACATAGGCAAAACACTCTCTGACATACATCACAGCAGGATCCTCTATGACCCACCTCCCAGAATATTGGAAATAAAAGCAAAAATAAACAAATGGGACCTAATTAACCTTAAAAGCTTCTGCACATCAAAGGAAACTATTAGCAAGGTGAAAAGACAGCCTTCGGAATGGGAGAAGATAATAGCAAATGAAGCAACTGACAAACAACTAATCTCGAGAATATACAAGCAACTCCTACAGCTCAACTCCAGAAAAATAAATGACCCAATCAAAAAATGGGCCAAAGAACTAAATAGACATTTCTCCAAAGAAGACATACAGATGGCTAACAAACACATGAAAAGATGCTCAACATCACTCATTATCAGAGAAATGCAAATCAAAACCACTATGAGGTACCATTTCACGCCAGTCAGAATGGCTGCGATCCAAAAGTCTACAAGTAATAAATGCTGGAGAGGGTGTGGAGAAAAGGGAACCCTCTTCCACTGTTGGTGGGAATGCAAACTAGTACAGCCACTATGGAGAACAGTGTGGAGATTCCTTAAAAAACTGGAAATAGAACTGCCTTATGATCCAGCAATCCCACTGCTGGGCATACACACTGAGGAAACCAGAAGGGAAAGAGACACGTGTACCCCAATGTTCATCGCAGCACTGTTTATAATAGCCAGGACATGGAAGCAACCTAGATGTCCATCAGCAAATGAATGGATAAGAAAGCAATGGTACATATACACAATGGAGTATTACTCAGCCATCAAAAAGAATACATTTGAATCAGTTCTAATGAGGTGGATGAAACTGGAGCCTATTACACAGAGTGAAGTAAGCCAGAAAGAAAAACACCAATACAGTATACTAACGCATATATATGGAATTTAGAAAGATGGTAACAGTAACCCTGTGTACGAGACAGCAAAAGAGACACTGATGTATAGAACAGTCTTATGGACTCTGTGGGAGAGGGAGAGGGTGGGAAGATTTGGGAGAATGGCATTGAAACATGTAAAATATCATATATGAAACGATTTGCCAGTCCAGGTTCTATGCACGATACTGGATGCTTGGGGCTGATGCACTGGGACGACCCAGAGGGATGGTATGGGGAGGGAGGAGGCTTCAGGATGGGGAACACATGTATACCTGTGGTGGATTCATTTTGATATTTGGCAAAACTAATACAATTATGTAATATTTAAAAATAAAATAAAATGAAAAAATAAATAAATTAATTAAAATTTTAAAAAAGGATAAAAAAAGAAAGGAAAACTCCACAAAACAGCAAAAGGCCAATGTAGAGGCAGAGATTTATAGCAACAATAAAAAGTGTGACTGAAAAAAAGACCCTCAAAAGCTTAATTGTATTTCATAGTGCTAATAAAATCGAAAACTACAATAGAGGGGGAAAAAAAGAAAAAGAAAAATTCCAAAAGAAACTGCAGACAAGTCAGAATATAAGAATAGTAAATATTTTTCTTGAGTCACTGCTGTCAGTGTCCTTTCCATCGCTGGGAGTACAGTCCACCTCGCCGTCCTAGGGTGACTTCCATCACCGTGCTGGTCTCTTGGCCTGCTGTGGGGGCAACTCAGACGCTAATCTGGTCCTACTCCTGTGTCTTCTTGCCTCCAGTGTACACAGCTATAAGAAATAGTGCATTTTCTTTTGTGAGAGCTCTCAATGTCCTTTTATATATCCCATAGACACAGAGTCTGCCTAGTTGATCGTGTGGATTTAATCTGCAGCTTGTACAGCTGGTGGGAAGGTTTTGGGTCTTCTTTCTTAGCCACACTGCCCCTGGGTTTCAATTGTGGTTTATTTCCACCTTTGCACATGGGTTGTCCACTTGGGTTTGTTCCTGAGGCTGCCCTGGAGGACTTGGGTCTGCCCCAGTGAGGGCCAGCTACAGAGGTGGTGCAGCTGCTTGGGTCACAGGTTTCTGGGAGCACCAAGTACTCAGGATGGTTGGAAGCTAGGGCAGCAATAAACATAGTGCTCTAGAAGGTTATGGCAACCAATATTGGCCAATACACTCCAATATTCTTGCCTGGAGAACCCCCTGACAGAGAAGCCTGGCAGTCCACAGTCCACAGGGTCGCAGAGTTGGACACAACCGAAGCAACCCCATGTGCATAGATGCAAGATTTTTTTTTGCCTGTGGCAGCTCTTCCCCAGCGAGGGTTGAGCATGAAGGTGGCGCAGCTGCCTTCAGGGATCATGGTGGCACCAAGTGTTCAGGGATACGGACTGCCTCCACTGTAGGAGTTATTGCCCTATCAGAATCTTTTTTGAGCCTCTGGTAGCTGCCGATCAGAAGACCTCTTTGGCTAGTGTTTCTCTATAGCTCCACACATTCAGGCACTTAGCGATCTCCCTTGCCTGGGGTCCTTCGCTGTTGTTCAGTGTGTCAGGCACATAGAGAGGCCCCGCTAGGTGGGGGTCCTACTCTGTACTTCAGCACATCAGTAACTTCGAGGAACACCCTGGATGGGGTCCTGCTCTGTAGTTCAGTGCAGTCAGGGCTTTGATGGGTCAGCCTGTCTATTGTTCAGCTGCCAGTGCTGGCATGTGGGGAGATAGAGGCTATAGTGATGGCTCCAGCAGTATCATCTTGCTTCCATGGCTGCCTGGCTTTCCACCACAGGCACTTTCCACCACAATGTCCTGCCTCACGTCTCCTAGGTCGGTCTTGCCACAGTCAACAGCAGCCCTCACCCTGAAATTGCTCCACAATCCCAGCGCTCCAGCTTCCAGCTGCTGTGCCTTACAGGGGACCTGCTCCCCTGTCCGGGGTATGTATGGCTGTGGCAAGGACTGTCTGATTCTCATTCCATTTAGGCTGTCACAGATCAGCTGTTTCATTCTCAGCCTTAAATGTTTCTCCTCTGACCCAGACAATTGCCCCAATGTGGGGATTGGACCCCACCTCCGGTTCCAGCACCCACCGAGGGCAGGTCCAGTCCTAGTAACACTCCTGTTTTTCCCCCTAGTTCCTTTGTCCTACCGAGTGTTTGCATGCTTCTATATACTCTTTTCCAGTGGTCAGGTACTCCCGTCTGCTCTCAGCTGCTGTTCTGCAAGCACTTCTGTGTCTGAATGTGTAGTCCTGATGTATCCATGGAGAGAGATGCACTCCATGTCCACCTACTCCTCTGCCATCTTGTTCTACACCGCAAATCAGATTTGAAGCAATTACTGACAGTTGCTTTAGCAGTTGTTCAGGTAGTAAACTATTTTGTTCTGTGCACCACTGTGCCATTAGAAGTGAGTAGCTGTGCAAGTCTGAGTTGATCTACTGTGAGCATGGCTAAGAGTCTCTCAAGAAGGGTCCTAGAGAAGTGAAATGATTGGCTCAGTAGCCAGATCCCTAAATGAATATCCCTGTTTTAGCTGTAAGAGACTAGTTACAGTTGGCCCTCCATATTCACAGCTTCCACATCCAGGGATTCAAACAATTGCAGATAGAAAATATTTGAAAAAAATTTCCAGAAAGTTCCAAAAAAGCAAAACTTGAATTTCCTGCATGTAGGCAGCTATTTACATAGCATTTACGTTGTGTTAGCTATTATACATTATCTAGAGATGATTTTAAAGTACAGGAGAGGATATGCATAAGTTATATGCAAATACTGTGTGATTTTATATAAGGAACTTGAGCATCTTCAGAGTGTAATATCCATGGGGGAAGGGGGACAGTGGTCCTGGAACTAATCCTCTGGGGATACTGAGGGACAACTATCTGATCGTTTAGGTGATATCCTGAGCAGATTCCAAAATTCAGGAATTGTCTTAATACCCATATAGCCTGCAAAACTCTCGTTTCATAATACCTAGCATTCTAACGTTTGACTGACTGTTAATGTCAGTTATAACTAACTTAGTTATATAGTTCACAATCTGAAACATATAGAAGCAAAGATCTGCTCACCACTGACAGCCAAATTCTGTCATAATTAAGTAGTTAAGACTTTTATAGATCTACTTACCTTAAAACCGGAGTACTGCTGAATTATCCTGGTAAATGTCATTCCTATATTAGGCTCCTGAAATCTGTGCTTACAACCACTCTATACATGGATTGTCACTCAACTATTTTAACGTCTTCACCACAGATGTAAAAGTCATGGCCTGATGGTCTGGTCCCTCAGTGCCTGAGCCCTGTTGAGCTTACATAATGTCTTTGCTTTCCTTAAGAAGGAAAACAGCCAATAAGACAAATATTTGCTTCAGAAACTCTTCAGACTCTCAATTTTTTATGAAATTAAGACCCCTTAAAAGAAACAAGGATAACTACAGCCCTTTAGAGAACACATTCTTATTGCTGGTTCCAGAAAGGAGAACCTCCTCTCTCCTGGTATGAGCATTTCACTGCTTGCCTGAAGACACTCCCCTGGGTGAGACCATCACATGGAGGGTGTCCTTACAAATAGACTAACCATGGTTAGTGCCAAAGGACTGCAGTGTAATGGTAGGGAGGGGTAGAAGAGAGATTTCAAGGAAAACAGGAGCTAGTTGACTCCAAGCTCTACCTTTCTTGTGGTATCTAACTCCTGTTAGAAAGGACTTTGGGAAATTTGTTATAATTAGTCCAAAGTTGCACTCGTGACCAGGAGTCCAATTTTCTAACCATGGTCATCTTCTCAGTATGGAGAAGCCAGGCAGCTAGACTTTCATCATCCATCTTTCAATGAGATGAGTCATCCCACTCTCCTGCTCTCCTATTCTTATGGCAGGGAATCTCGCCGGCCTGAGGAGTCTGGACTCAGTGATCTGTTTCCTCTTTTTGTCATCTTGACTTCTGTTAGCCCACTTAGGAGTGAGTGTAAACCGTCCCAAGGCATACTTTTGCCACTCAGTTTTCCGAGGTCCTTTTTTGTCTCCTTCCCAAAGCAGTCCGGTGATCAGGACTAGGCAGGCAGGGAATCATTCCACTTCCTTTATTGTCTGTATCTCAGGTTCAGCCCCTGAATACAGTGGGGATATGCCTCGCTTCACCCTCACTCTTCTGGGGTATGTTGAAGTGTTAGTCACTCAGTCCTGTCTGACTCTTTGTGACCCCATGGACTGTAGCTCCCCTGGCTCTTTTGTCTGTGGAATTCTCCAGGCAAGAATACTGGAGTGGGTTGCCATTTCCTTCTCCAGGGGATCTTCTGAAGCCAGGGATCAAACTCAGGTCTCCTGCATTGTAGGTGAATTCTTTACCATCTGAGCCATCTGGGGAATACTTTAATCAAATAGACTATATAATTTGATCCTAGAAACTGTCCAGTTTACGGGGTTCTATTCTCCATTGTCCATAGGAAAAAACAGCAAAACTCCTCCTTTACAAAAATATAAAACAATTATAGCATTTTAAGCCAATATATATTATAGAATTTGCATGCAACTGTATGACCTAGCCTTGAACTCTAAATTATTCAAATTGACAGCAAATTATTCAATTTACTGCTGCTGTGATGATCAAGTTATTTGGAGGATTCTATACGGTTCTTTTTTCCTTGTGAGAAAAAAAGAAAATTCAACTGTGGTTGTTCAGTTGCTCAGTCATGTCCAACTCTTTGCAACCCTATGGACTGCAACACACCAGGCTTCTCTGTCATTCACCACCTCCCAGAGTTTGCTCAAACACATGCCCACTTATTCAGTGATGCTATCCAACCATTTCATCCTCTGTCATCCCCTTCTCTTGCCTTCAGTCTTTCCCAGCATCAAGGCTTTTTCCAATGAGTCAGTTCTTTGCATCAGATGGCCAAAGTATTGGAGTTTCAGCTTCAGAATCAGCCCTTCCAATGAATATTCAGTACTGATTTCCTTTAGGATGGACTGGTTGGATCTCCTTGCAGTCCGAGGGACTCTCAAGAGTCTTCTCCAACACCACAGTTTCAAAGTGTTCATTCTTGGGCACTTAGCCTTCTTTATGGTCCAACTCTGGAAAAACCATAGCTTTGACTATAGGGACCTTTGTCAGCAAAGTAATGTCTCTGCTTTTTATTCAGAGTCAGGTGAGTCAGTTTTAAAGATTTTGGCTTTATTCAGTGATTCACGAGTCCAGCAGGATCCCATGTAGCAGACTGAAAGGAGCTCTGAAGAGCCATAGAAAATGGAAGCCTTTTACAGGTAGAAGGAGTCAGGTCAAGGAAGTTACTCTTAAAGAGACCTGATTGTTTCAGGCAAGCTCACCTTCCTCTGGAGCACAGCAAGGGTCTGTCAGTTGGATTACCTCACTAGTGCTGACCAGGAAATCCCAAACTTGAAAGTAATTCATATACTTTTTTACTAGTTAAGATTACCTACCTGGAAAAGGCTGCAACTTCAATTAGGCTCTATATTATAACTCAGGTGATGTGGGTTTAGCACAAGTGACTCCAGTTTGAGCCTCTTATCTCTCTCTCTCTCTTTTAAAAATATATTTGGCTGCACCATGTCTTAGCTGTGGCATGTGGGATCCAGGTCCCCGAGCAGGGGCTGTTCCTACTACCCCCTGAGCAGAGAGTCCCATCCTCTGGACCACCAGGGAAGTTCCTTGGCTGTTTTTTAACACCCGGAAACTTGGGTTTTATGAATCTCCTGTCATATTTCCCACCTGTCTTTCTCACTTAATTTCTATAATCCATGACTATTATATTTAGCTCTAGAGACCACATTTTAGACCCTTGATATTATATATTATACATTATATGTTATGTATTCTTCTATCTTATATATTATATATATTTATAGCTAACCAAGAAAATCTTGCTTTATATTGGTTTATATTTATGAAAGCTATCTGGTCATGATGTATCATATTTAGGTGTACCTTAGTTTAGGCAAATATTGAGTTTTTAGTGAAGTTTTATAAATCAATATTTCCAATTACAGTCCCATATAAAATAACTATTTTAGTCACAAAATTTGAGATTTATTATTTCCAAAAGGTAAATATAATAATATAAAATAGGATAAAATATAGCTGTGCATTGAAATGTCAATTATCTGTTTAGCTCCATAAATGATGACTTGACAAAAAGATATGGGCTGGATAGTCCTCAGCCCTTTTCAGTGTTATCTGTTACACTATATCAAAATATGAAGTCCTTTTATAACTTCTTCAAGTTTTTATAAGAGGAAAATCTTCTATTATAGACTTTATAATAAAGACGTGATTTGTAGCAACACAAATGAGATGACCCATTACTGCCACCAGAAGCCATTTTCAGGCTTCCTACTGAAGTTTCAAAGCTAACTTGAGAACCTAGTCTTGCAAGCTTGAAAGCTAAGTTGGGATTGTTCAGTAAATAGGTTGGTATGTTATTCCTTCATCTAATCCATGCATGAGATATCTGTTGCCTTTGATCACACAAAATGGATAATTTTTAAAATGTCTATACTATTATGAATATATATATATGTTTCTATGCTTATAGGTTATAAAATTATTAATATATTTGTGAAGTTCTTCATTAAAAATCTTTTTTGCACCAATGAGTTTACATAATTATGGTGTATATTTGGAAATATTGACTTATTTTCTTCTCTTCACTTAAAATTATTTCCCAAGTCTCCAGGAAAGGGGCATGGGTATCTGCATATTGAATAGCCCCCAAGTGAACTTGAGAACCACTCTTAGAAGATGATACAGTGTTTCAGGTTTAAAAATAAAATTAAATTAAATTAAAAAAAAAAGAAGATCTATAAACTCATATCAAAAAGTTCACTGTTGAGGCTCTTTTCTGACCATGTATTAAAAAAATTTTTTAAACATTTTATTACCTCTCACTTTCTGTTACATTTTGCATTTTACAACCTTTTGTTTTTCTTAATGAGTAACCGGATCTTTTCTGCTTTTTTGATATGCTGCCTTTGTAATACAGCTTTGAGGACTTGAGTCGGTAATGTTTTTCTTTGCTCTTTCTGCTTTACATCATTTTAAATAGCTAAATGTCAGTGATAAATTGGAATATGCCTGTGATTTCATATACACATACTTTTTTTGGCCATGGATGAACTATGGAATGAGGTTCGTGACATCATACAGGAGACAGGGATCAAGACCATTCGTGTAGAAAAGAAATGCAAAAAAGCAAAATGTCTGTCTGGGGAGGCCTTACAAATAGCTGTGAAAAGAAGAGAAGCAAAAAGTAACAGAGAAAAGGAAAGATATAAGCATCTGAATGCAGAGTTCCAAAGAATAGCAAGAAGAGATAAGAAAGCCTTCTTCAGTGATCAATGCAAAGAAATAGAGGAAAACAACAGAATGGGAAAGACTAGGGATCTCTTCAAGAAAATCAGAGATACCAAAGGAACATTTCATGCCAAGATGAGCTCGATAAAGGACAGAAATGGTATGGACCTAACAGAAGCAGAAGATATTAAGAAGAGATGGCAAGAATACACAGAAGAATTGTACAAAAAAGATCTTCATGACCCAGATAATCATGATGGTGTGATCACTGACCTAGAGCCAGATATCCTGGAATGTGAAGTCAAGTGGGCCTTAGAAAGCATCACTACGAACAAAGCTAGTGGAGGTGATGGAATTCCAGTTGAGCTGTTCCAAATCCTGAAAGATGATGCTGTGAAAGTGCTGCACTCAATATGCCAGCAAATTTGGAAAACTCAGCAGTGGCCACAGGACTGGAAAAGGTCAGTTTTCTTTCCAATCCCAAACAAAGGCAATGCCAAAGAATGCTCAAACTACCGCACAATTGCACTCGTCTCACACGCTAGTAAAGTAATGCTCAAAATTCTCTAAGCCAGGCTTCAGCAATATGTGAACCATGAACTTCCTGATGTTCAAGCTGGTTTTAGAAAAGGCAGAGGAACCAGAGATCAAATTGCCAACATCCGCTGGATCATGGAAAAAGCAAGAGAGTTCCAGAAAAACATCTATTTCTGCATTATTGACTATGCCAAAGCCTTTGACTGTGTGGATCACAATCAACTGTGGAAAATTCTAAAAGAGATGGGGATACCAGACCACCTGACCTGCCTTTGAGAAATTTGTATGCAGGTCAGGAAGCAACAGTTAGAACTGGACATGGAACAACAGACTGGTTCCAAATAGGAAAAGGATGACTGCTCACTGGGGTCTTTTATACTAAGCTTCATCTGCCTAGTTAATTTTTGCATACTTTCTTTGCAATGATACCAACTGAATCCTAACTTTTCATTTTTACCTTGAAACACTGAGTGAAAAATGATATGGTATCTAATACTGTTAGGGATACTTCTGTAGCAGTATTTCCTTCAATAAGTGCCTGATGGAAAATGTCTGCTTAAGTTGTTGAGGAACCTGAAATTTATTAAAAAAAAAAAAAAAAAGGAAATTAAAACTGTATGACACAGGTATTCACATAACAGTTTTGAATGACTTTGTCTCCCAAAGACTCAGAGAGAGAGACAAGCAAAAAGACACCAGGCTCTCAGTACCTGCAGACTTAATGAGTTTCGCTGTATTTACTCCTTAATCGAATACAATCTGGGTTAATCAATTCTGCTATTTTTTTTTTTTTACTTCAGCTCTGTATCAACAGCTCTGTAACAAATAAATAGGTGCCAACTTCTTTGTAGACAAGATGTGAGTGATGAACTAGGTATGTAACTAAGAAATAACAGGGGAGGCATTTTAGACTGTGCTGCTAATTATATGAGCAAAAATGAGAAACTCATAGAAATGTAGCTATGTTATGTACAGGGGTTCCCTATGGCCTGATGTTTTCAATGATGCCAATGGTGTGAGACTTGTTTCTAAATCAGAAGGAAAACAAAGCATCTGGGCCAACTGAAAGACACAGCTTCAATACATTGTTACAAGAGACAAAGAGCAAAGCTGAAGGCTGTACCACTCCCATTTTTTTTTTTTTTTTGAAAGGTCCCGAGTCTAGTAGCTCAGCATCCATCTGCTCAAGACATTTGTGTTTATGATTGGTCCTCATGGCAGAGCCAGTTCTGCTGGCTTCCTCTTATGCAACCTCTAAAGGACTGTCTGGAAATGAACGTTTTCTCACTCTTTGACTTTTTATTAAGATTTGCTTTTCAGAGGATAGCTTTCGTTTATATGACCCTCTAGCTTCCCCCTTGTCCTACTGAACATGTCAATATTTCAACCTGTGTGAAATACGTCTTTGTCAAAATAGTATTTCCAGTGCTCTGATTTCTACAGACAGCTCAGCATGGGCAATCCCTTAATAATCACTGAATGAACAATAGTCACTCTAAACAAATATTATATTCAAATGGCATTATTTGCATTAAAGTATGGATAAAAGATATTGAATGTAAAATAATACAAGAATAATAATTCAATGAGAAAATTAATTTCCTTCATATTAAACTAAGAACTCAATATTAACTAAAATTGCTAAAAACAATCCATGCGTATTTGATATTATATTCACATATGGTGAAATGACTGTATAGAAACTGAGATGTGAAATGATGTCCAGCTGTACTGGTGATTTAGGTTAAATAGTATTAACGTCTGTTTCAAATGGGTACCCTACCCACATTATGCACTTACTGTGATTAAGTGTAAATGAACTTTCCAGGATACTAAGATGCTGAAACCGGGCCTGCATTATTCCTGATCTGTTTCAGAGAGCTTGCATGGATTGTGATTTTCAGTCTACTCCAAAGTGTTTTGACAGCCAGGCATCATGCACTCTAAAATAAATGTTAAAGTTAGGAAATGGATTACTCTAATACTGTATCACAATGTTACATTTTTTTAAACTAATAAATGACTAGGTTTTCACATAAACACTGTGCTATGCTCAATATTCTACCAATTATTATGTGGCTTAAATGAGACGTCACTGGGAATTGTATAATGCTTACTGTATATTTAAAATACCTTATACTACAAGAATGCAAGTAAGGAATTTAGAGAGAGTTTCTTACTTCCCTTCCTCTTCTCAAAAATATCAGACAGTGGATAATATATCAGAGTGGACAATACTCCAATAAGATTCCATCTTTATCTCAGGAGATAAGGAAAGGCAAGAGTCAGAGAAAACAATGAGAGGGACACTCAAGAGTTGACATGGCAGGGGGTGGTTTCCTGGAGTCAGATATTTAAGAATGAGCACCTATCTGTTTCTGGACCGGAGTTAAACTTGGATCAGAATTTTTTACTCTACAAAGATGTCTATTTGCACATTTTTATTTTGTTTTCCATTAATTTTAGGGTTTCATTAAAAAAAAATTAACAACTAGGTAATGCAGGGACTGAGAAAGAAGAAGAGTTTGTCCATCCTCTAGTAAACACAGAAGGCAGGTCACCAGTATCTTAGAGGTTAAGGTTCATGATGGTAGTTACCATACCAGTTGCCAACCAGCTCCCAGTGCTGGGAAGACAACAAAAATCGTCACCTGAATTATTAGTATCTCCCAGAGTCTCAGCAATAAACCTAATCCAAACCACCTCCTTGGGCTTCCCTCATAGCTCAGCTGGTAAAGAATATGCCTGCAATGCAGGAGATCCGGGTTCGATTCCTGGGTCAGGAAGATCCCCTGGAGAAGGGACAGGCTACCCATTCCAGTATTCTGGCCTAGAGAATGCCATGGACTGCAAAGAGTCGAATATGACTGAGCGACTTTCACTTTCTCTCAAACTGCCTCTTTAGTTTTTGGAAGTGCCATGAAATTTACTTTCATAAAGAAAATAATTCTATTTAAGATCCTTTAATGTCTAACTCTACCTCTGAAATATATCTTATCAAAATAAGCAAGTAATCTTTTCCTTAGGGTCCCAAGTATTTATTTCACTAAGACTTACACAGCAAAAAGAAGAAAGAAAGAATATATAATGCATGTTGCAATTACTGTTTGGGATTTCTGTTTACATTACTAACTGAGGTGAATATTGATAGGTTGTAGACAAAAGTACACAACTGACAGTTGTCCTCACTTGACAATTTCCTGCCTTCCCCTGGATCTAGTCTTTTCTCACATCCTTCAGAAGAGACAAGCATCTGTTCTAGGATTTGACCGGAAATGGTGCACATCAGTCTAACCATTACCCTTTGGGAAACTTAAAAAAAATGTATCACTTCACATCAGGTTAATTTCAACTTTGAGTTCAGAAGCATTAAATAAACCATGGGTATCTTTTTTTTTCTTTTTTTTTTAATTTTATTTTTAAACTTTACAATATTGTATTAGTTTTGCCAAATATCGACATGAATCCGCCACAGGTATACCTGTGTTCCCCATCCTAAACCCTCTTCCTTCCCCCCTCCCCATACCCTCCCTCTGGGTCGTCCCAGTGCACCAGCCCCAAGCATCCAGTATCGTGCATCGAACCTGGACTAGCGACTCATTTCATACATGATATTATACATGTTTCAACTAGATGCCCATCAGCAGATGAATGGATAAGAAAGATGTGGTACATATACACAATGGAGTATTACTCAGCCATTAAAAAGAATACATTTGAATCAATTCTAATGAGGTGGATGAAACTGGAGCCTATTATATAGAGTGAAGTAAGCCAGAAAGAAAAACACCAATACAGTATACTAAATCATGGGTATCTTAAGGCTAACTCAAAAGGAAGCATCTAGGTTTTGCATGGCATGATTAAGACTGCCCTCTGTTGGAAGAGAAGAAACAAAGAGGGAATTGCACTGCAATGGGAATTACCTTGTTATGTGTCTTTTCCCCATGTATCTAAAGTGAACAAACATACTCTAGAAAGAAAAACAGCAGCATGCTAGTACCATATTACCATACTTTGCATTTTAACAAATAATATTTGAAAATTCATGTGTTACAAAGAATGGCCTATTTAAAATCATATTACAAGAATATGTTTTGGTATACACAAATAAATATACAACCACCAGCCATATTATATCACTCTACATTTATTTGCTGCAGTTACTTCAGCACCAAAAAGTCTCAGGTCTTCATATACAATTCTAATGACATATTTTTTAAAAACGTATCAATGCAAATCATCCTTCGAGCTTTATAGTGTGTGTCATAGCAAAGGTCTCTAATATAGTCATTAACACCTAAAAAGGTTCTTAAGCCCTAAAAATTGTGGCAATTGCTATATTTTTTATATGGCATTAAACCACCTTCTAGTATAGAAAACCCCAAACATACAAAAGTAGAGAGGACAGCAAACTAAACCCCACATACCCAGCACCCACCAGCTTCAACAATTATCAACTCATGGCCACTCTTGTTTAACTTCTACCCCAAACAGGTCCTCCCCCCTCCCTCCACACTTACTACCTCGTCCATAATTTTACAGTAAATCCCCAACAACAACATCTATTTTCATTAGTGAATATTTCATTTTTAGAGTGTTTTTTTTTAATCCTGCTTTGTTTGCAAATATTTTCTCCAAATGTTTTGCTGGACATGCACATACACTATCATATATGTTATGTGTACTATTTATTTTAAAATGTATTTAGAAATTACACATCACTCTAATTTCTCTTTTACCTTTCAACAAAATAGCTCAGCAAACAATACAGGACAACTTCCCTCCTCTACTTAGGAAAAACTCAAGTACCTTGGAATATATATACATGTACACACAAACACATTTCTGAAGTGGGTAGAATTACTTGGCTCTATCTAAGGATACACATTCTAAACTCCAACATTTAAGGGGCTCCATTAAGCCAGCATCTGCTCTAAATGAATGATTAGGACAGCTGGTGCCACTTCCAGTTTTCCAGATCACACAAAGATTCCTGACGGTCTGCAAAGATGGGCTATTATTAGCTAGAGTTTTCTATAATACCACAAGTATTTCGTTCACATGTTTTGCTTCTATGTGTGAAGAAGCTATATGTCAACCTATAAACTATGAAAATAGTTTAACATTCCCTACATTATGTACAAATATGCTGATGAAAACAAAAAAGGAGTAATAGTTCATTAACTATACACATTAAGCTCCCAAAAATAAGAGGAAATTTTATGAAAATAAGACAACTTACTCTAGAAGTATGAGAATGTTTATGAGCTCCTGGGGAGATACCTTGTTCCAGTAAGTTAAGAGTGTATCTGAAAATGGAATAAAGTGTTACAGCTTGAAATAGCAGAGACCATAACAGCAAATATTAATAGCACAGTGAATTCCAAAGTACCAATAACTTTAGTTTCAATAACCATCAACTCATAACCAGTTCTGTCTCATCTGAATCCTGCCCTCCTATCTCATCTCACTGCCCAATACCCACACTACACTCGATTGAATTAATTCCAAATATACTGCTAAATCTGTAATTATTTTCAACTTTAACAATTATTTTTATTTACTTTATAAATGTTCTTTTTGATGGCTTATCATCCCTGAAGACAGGAAGCGAAGTAGACCTGGGGTTTTTCTTAAAATTTTATGCAAGATGGTGCATTTATGTGCATTGTTCCGAAGGCAGGGTCAAGCACCTTTGCCTGCTAGTCAAAGGACTCGGAAAACCACAAAGTTGAAGAACTTGAGAGGAAAAGTGATAACTTATTTTCCTCTTTCTCTTTGGTTATTAACCCTGAAGTTCTAGCAATATACATACATACCACACAGATTCGTGGAACAACTATTTTAGATATAAAAGCCCCTAAACCTATCACATATACTTCTCTTTTGAGTAGTTCTTTTTTTTAACTTCCAACACACTCACTGAAACTTTTTTAAAAGAAAAATATTACCCCCACTTAACCTTCCATTCCGTTTTGTAACCTATTCAGATATAGCTAATGGTGTCAGCGGTTTCACATCTAAATTTTAAAAACCTAGTGAAAGTGTTACTTAGTCGTGTCCGACTCTTTGTGACCACATGGACAGTAGCCTCATTGGGCTCTTCTGTCCATGGAATTCTCCAGGCAGGAATACTGGAGTGGGTTCCCATTTCCTTCTCCAGGGGATCTTCCCAATCCAGAGTTTGAACCTGGCTCTCCCGCATTGCCGGCAGACTCGTTACCTACTGCTGCTGCTGCTAAGTTGCTTCAGTCGTGTCCGACTCTGTGCAACCCATAGATGGCAGCCCACCAGGCTTCCCGTCCCTGGGATTCTCCAGGCAAGAACACTGGAGTGGGTTGCCATTTCCTTCTCCAATGCATGAAGGTGAAAAGTGAAAGTGAAGTCGCTCAGTCGTGTCCGACTCTAGCGACCCCATGGACTGCAGCGTACCAGGCTCCTCCGTCCATGGGATTTTCTAGGCAAAAGTACTGGAGTGGGGTGCCATTGCCTTCTCCGCATTACCTACTGAGACACCAGCAAAGCTCTAGCATGGCAATTCTGTAACTGATTACTGTTGCGATCCATGCTAGAGCTTTGTGGTGTCAGCAAAGCTCTAGCATGGATCGCAACAGTAATCAGTTACAGAATTGCCAGTCTCCAGAGAGCCTCCGAATCTAGGAATGGACCACTAAGCAATGTTGCCTAAACGGAGGGGTGACAGGGAGGAACGAGTGCCTGGCTTTTGACTTTATGTCCAACTTGGGTATTTGTGGTTTTCAATGATTATAAAATATTGACTGTCAGGAATAAAGATGCTAAAATCGGGTCAAATTAATTTGTTTCAAAAATAAAGCAAGGGGTAAGTTCCGACCCGCCCCCCCCCCCCATTTTGGGACGCACTTCAGCTCAGCGGGGCTTTCCCAGAAGTCACTGCGTTTCCGGTCTCTCTAGTCTCCAGTCCGGCACAGGGTGGCTTGAAGGCGCCATCTTCCCTGCCTTGTGCCTTTGCTGTTCTCGGCAAAGGAGGCTGGTATGTCGTTCCAGCCCCCCACCTACGTCCTGCTGTCCACCCCTGAGCCATCTGTGATCCATCCTCTCGCCCACCCAGTTCCCTGAGACCACTTCACAGGTCTTTAAAAGCGGTGAAACTCTCCATCCGTCAGCGGCCCAGTTCTAGTTGACGGCCCTTCCGCCATTTTTTGGTGGTGCCTGTCTCCACTATTGGACAATCCCAGTCAGAGAATCAAGATGGAGGCAGGGGACGTGGGTCAAGAAGACAGGGAACGTGGGCAGAGCTCTTCTGAAGAAGATACAATGCAGAGGGTTAGCCTCTGTGATGTGTCTTCTGAAGATTTTAAAAAAACCTGGCTAACACTAAAAGAGCTCCATGACAGAGAGCTACGCCGACTTCAGGGGAAGATAACCAGTTTGAGGAAAGAGCGATTGTCAGACAAGAGGAGGACAGGCTCCATACCCAGAATGAAAGAGTTGATGGAGCAAAAGAGAGTCCTGAATGACACTATCCATGACTTGCGAGGTCAGTTAAACGCGAAAGTATGTGATCGCTGTACAGTAAATGAAACATACAGAAATACACTACAGCAAGAATTTTATGATATCCAACAACAAAATCTGAAGTTTATTGGTGAGCTCACAGCAGAAAGGAATAAATTAAGAGAAGAAAACAAGCAACTTTTGGCTAGGCTCAAGAGGAAACAGCAACAGTCTCGCTGTTCTTCTTCTGATAGTGACGATGACTCCGTCCCTGGGTCTCAAAAGAGCGAGTCAGTTATTTCGATCAGGGACCCTCTGCCTGGACCTGAGAGGCATGTGGCTCTCAAAATGAAAACACAAACAAAAACCAAACAGATGAAAGCTAGAGGGAAAAAGAAACAGCCACACAGTTCCGAGCTTCAGGTTCCATTGTACAGTCAGGACGTCTTTGAGGTGCCAGAGAGCCCTCAGGAGAAGATTTCCTCTAACAGCACTAAGACTATCACAATAAGCAGTGGCAGTCAGAAGTCATCTAGCACTGTTCCTTCAGCGTCTACACTCGGCCCTCAGACAGTGTATGGATTTCAAGATGACTCCAGCCTTCCTGATGCCAGGCTTGGCCGTCCACAAAGCAAATCCATTTTCACACAGAGGACCTCCCCACAGAGGATCTCCACACCAAACCCTGGAACTGAGACTGATTTCCCTTGGAGCCTTTCCAGTATTTCTCCAGAAAAAGACCTCCGTACTGAAATATTATCTGAAACTTCAGAGGAAAGTATGATTGACTACAGCAAAAGCATATTTTCTCCTTTTACACAGAGAGACGAAAACACCACTTTACATCTATTTCCTTTAGACTATACTTCAAGCTCTACTGTGCAAAGACCATCATTTGGTGTTTTTCACGTTTCAATGATAGAGAGCAGTAGCCAGACACCTTGCAGTGAACAGTCCACAGCAAGGAAGGATACAAATGTTGCTAAAGGTGCAGCCCATGATGCTGATAAGCCACAAGGTGAGTCTCAGGCTTGCACTTCGGGGTCTTCAATAAAGAGAAAAGTCAAGATACAGTTAGGAAAAGGGGGGAAGTAGCTATCACTCCATCTCTCTCTTAAGGAGACTGCTTTTCTTTTCCAAGAGGACAGTCTTCCTATCAATTCAGACTTTAACATTTGTATTCAGACTATGTAACTGATAATTCCTGACTTTGATTCTACTTCCCAGAATATAATATACAGGCAAAAAGTTGGGCAAATGACTAAGACTTTGAAACAGTGACTTATTGCCAGTTAATAAAATTCAGCTACAAAGAGAGAGACTTAGTTTTCAGAATCCCTCTACTTCTATATAAAAGTGTAGAGATGATCATCTTTTTGTTGAAATTAAGCTGCTAGTGTCTGTGAGTCCGTGTGTGCCATGCTGAGTTGGTTTAGTTGTGTCCTAGTTTTTGCAACACTGTGGACTGTAGCCTGCCAGGCTCCTCTGTCCGTGGGATTCTCTAGAAGAATATGGCAGTGGGTTGTCATGCCCTCCTCCTGGGGATCTTCCCATCCATGGAGTCTCTTAGACTCTTGCATTGGCAGGTGAGTTCTTTATTACTGGTGCCACCTGGGAAGCCCTGATGAGTCAATAAGAATGCTTAAAAAAAAAGAAAGCCAAGAGAACACCTAAAAGGCCTGGACTGTAAGAGTTCAACCCTGAAATACATATAAAGTGAAATACTTACTGGACTTGACAAGGTAACTACAATACTTACACTGAGAAAGATTCAGCTGGGAAGCCCTTATGAGTCAATAAGAAGGCTTAAAAAAAGAGAAAGCCAAGAGAACACCTAAAAGGCCTGGACTGTAAGAGTTCAACCCTGAAATACATATAAAGTGAAATACTTACTGGACTTGACAAGGTAACTACAATACTTACACTGAGAAAGATTCAGAAGCAGATATTTTTCAGAATAAAATGAGCATGACTTTACAGATACCATACAGCATGACTTAAATTACAAAAGAGAAGATGTGACACAGACTGTATACTAGTTATGAAAATTTGCTTTTAAAAATCAAAAAGCGAGAGCAGAACAAGGAAAAGCCTCATTAACAAAGACCAACTATTTAGCAAGCAGGGTCAGCATTTACAAGAGGAGACCTCAAGAAACAAAGCAGTTATGGTTTTACGCATAACATAAAGCAGCCAGTGGCTTGTCACGGGTTGTCAGTGTGTGTGCACACGTGCACATGCGCTTGCATACGTATGCAAGTGTGCACATGTGTACTGGAGTGGAGGAGGGGAGAACTACTCAGCAATGCATGTCCCTCTCCTCCTTTTTCTCTCCTCCCCTACCACCCTCATTTTCCCTGGGCTCTGGTGGTATTCAACTCCTTTTTTCTTTACAGTTTTTCTTTGCCCTTCTATCCTTGAACCTCTAGAGAAACCAAGTTATTGAGTGAATTCATGTGCCATTAAACTCATTCTTTTAAAGAGAGCACAATACAGTAGTTTATGGTATATTTAAAAACTTGTAAAACCATCACCGCAGTTTTAGAATATCTTCATCACCCTTTAAAAAAGCCCATACATAAGAGCAGTCACTTTCTACATTCCCCCACTTTTTAGCTTGTGGGGAGACAAAAACAATAAGCTGTGGCTATGATTGTTAATTTGATCCATTATTTCTTGGAATGAAATACCACCAGGGTTGAAAATTATCGCCCTTTACATATTTCTTTCCCAAAACATGGAAGCTTATAACATAGTCTCAATAATCTTTGACTTTTACTCTAAATCATACATTCTAAGTAGTTGAAGATTCTAGTTTTTTAAAACTGTTTTATTAATGTACTTTAGAATTAACTCTTCATATCTAGCTTTTGATGTGTTTCAATCTCTCTAGCAAGTTAACTATCAACACATTTTATGTTTTTATATCCTGCATTGTTACAAAAAATGTTCAATACTAAGAACAAAATATAGAAAATAGGTAAAATTTACTGTATTATGATTTGACTTTTATTCTAAATCATACATTGTTAGTACTTGAAGATTCTACTTATTTAAAACTCTTTTGTTAATGTATTTTAGAATTAACTAGTCATATCTAGCTTTTGATGTGTTTCAATCTCTCTAGCAAGTTAACTATCAACTCATTTTATGTTTTTATATTCTGTATTATTACAAAAATGTTTAAGATAATATTTACTAAAAACAAAATAGAAAATAAGTAAAATTTACTATATGATGATTTGACTTTTACTGTAAATCATACATTCTAAGTGCTTGAAGATTCTAGTTACTTAAAACTTTTATTAATGTACTTTATAATTAAGTATTAATATCTAACTTTTGATGTTTTTCAATCTGGCAAGTTAACTATCAACTTATGTTTTTATATTCTGCATTATTACAAAAAATGTTTAATATTTACTAAAAACGAAATAGAAAATAAGTTAAAATTTAACTACTCTATTATGATGGTCAAAACCCGGGTGCTTTTATGTACTTCACGTCTGCTTGCTTTTTTTTTAAGAACATTTATTTGGCCACACAGGGTCTTAGGTGTCGTATGTGGGATCTACTTCCCTGTCCAGAAATTGACTGGGACCCCTGCATTTGCAGTGCAGCGTCTTAGCTACAGGGAAATCCCTAGGTTTTTTGTTTGTTTTGTTTTGGGGGGTCTTTGGGGTGGTTTTATGATTTTTTTTCCTTTTGAGCAAAAGTAGAAAAGGAAGAAAGAGGAAGGAATTGTGTAAACAAAGGTGGTACTTGGAATGAGATAAAACCTTCTGATTTTACTTCCAAAGGACATGCAGTTTATGAAAATCCTTTGCTTATATTCTATTATATATGGTAAAGAGGAAATGGTAAATTATAAATAATAAAATTATACATCAAGGTAAAGAGAACAGCCTGGAAAAGAACCTGACACCATACAAATCTGTATAATGTTCCTGTGAAGATAACGACAGCATTCCTTACCCTCAGAGAACCCTTCCTGTCTTTTTCCTTGCGTTTGATTTTGTAAATCCTGGGTCAAATAAAAGCTACAGTGTTAAATATGACTTTTGATTATTGTTATTTTCTTCTGTTTACATTGGTCATTTAATGCATTCTATGCTGTGCATGAAAAAAATACTCTAGCACTTCTAAAACTATTGCCTCACTTTAGTAAGTAAATGTTAGTCACTCAGTCGTGCCCAACTCTTTGCCACCCCATGGACTGCAGCCCACCAGGCTCCTCTGTCCATGAGATTTTCCAGGCAAGGATACTGGAGTGGGTTGCCATTTCCTTCTCCAGGGGATCTTTCCAACCCAGGGATCGAACCCGGTCTCTTGCACTACAGGCATATACTTTATTGACTGAGACACAAGGGAAGCTTTAGAAATTAATTTTAAAGAAAAATAATTATTTCAAAGAATCAAACCTGTATGATGGAAATGAATCTATTCTTTTTTTTTTTAATTTTATTTTTAAACTTTCAAATATTGTATTAGTTTTGCCAAATATTGAAATAAATCCACCACAGGTATACATGTGTTCCCCATCCTGAACCCTCCTCCCTCCTCCCTCCCCATACCATCCCTCTGGGTCGTCCCAGTGCACCAGCCCCAAGCATCCAGTATCGTGCATCGAACCTGGACTGGCAACTCGTTTCATACATGATATTATACATGTTTCAATGCCATTCTCCCAAATCTTCCCACCCTTTCCCTCTCCAACAGAGTCCATAAGACTGTTTTATACATCAGTGTCTCTTTTGCTGTCTCATACACAGGGTTACTGTTACCATCTTTCTAAATTCCATATATATGCGTTAGTATACTGTATTGGTGTTTTTCTTTCTGGCTTACTTCACTCTGTATAATAGGCTCCAGTTTCATCCACCTCATTAGAACTGATTCAAATGTATTCTTTTTAATGGCTGAGTAATACTCCATTGTGTATATGTACCATACCTTTCTTATCCATTCATCTGCTGATGGACATCTAGGTTGCTTCCATGTCCTGGCTATTATATGTTAAAATATAGGAACATTCTAAGGTCAAAGTCTTCAAAGTTCTGTTTGTAATGTGCCTGTGTCCTACATGCAGATGATGGTCAAATATTTGTTACATGAACTTGTGAACCTGTGACGGTGGAGTGCAGTCTATGATTAATATGCTGGTAACTCACCTTCAGAAATCATTTTTACTATATACAAATAGCACATCAAGAGGCTTCTGATTTCATATTGATCCAATCGGTTATACTGGGATACACTACTCCTTGTAGAACTCTGCCGAGTCTGTAATACAAAGATAAGGCTTTTGTGAAACAATGCTGGTATTTTAGCTTCCCATAGCCTTTAACTCAATAACATTTTAGTCCTGTTTGGGAAACTTCTAAGCACGTCACAGATAACCACATTTGGAAGGTAAATGGGCTGAATCTTTGTTGCTACTGCACCTAGTAATATCACTGGAAATTATCTTGCAGTCTTCATCAAGATATGGCCATGAATATACGGTGTATGTTTCATTCCCTAAGTCCTGTGTTTTAGTAAGGTAACGTTTAAATCATATGTGGGTATTCTAGGAAAAATAGCCTTTATGTCAAGGAGAAACTTACATTTTAAACTTTTTAACTTGAATCTCTCATTAAGAGTTTATTAAAATTCAACTTCTAAATGATAGTTCAGAAAAATCCATCTTAAAAGGAAGCTTAATAATATTACAAGATAATTTTACTAAGAAGGACCCAGTAATACTTCAAAATTGGAGCCTCTACAAAGTAGTGATGTTCCTATTATTTAGTGACTTTTGTTTAAATATCAGTTAAGCATGACAAGATCTGACTTATTCGGGGATTTATATGAATACAGTAATAACAGTGTCCTAAAGAATTTACCCTTGTTAGAAACCAGTGCTTTCAGCTGAGCTAACCTGGGCTGAGGCTATAGACTTCCAATGTAGGAGTTACTAAAAACTTTTACTTGGGACAAAACATCTAGGTTCGGAATGCTTGCTAGCTGTGTGACTACTGGCAAGTCATTAACCTCTTTGTCCTTTGTGTGCCTTACCCATGACAGTATCTGTTGTCTTATTTCTACATGGTGTGAACTAAGAACTTTATGATTAAATAAAGCCCATGGGGTAGCAAAGCGTTGGATATAATTTAGCGAATGAACAACAACCATGGGCAAAGACTCAAGGTAGTCTATATAGAGTGGTTCTCAAGTGGATGGTTCCCAACCAGCAGCGTCAGCATCACCTGGGAACTTAGAAATACAAATGAGCAGGCCCCCAGACCGACAGAAACAGGATGAAGCTCAGCTCTCTATTTGTATTTTTTTTTGGAATTTCATTCATTTATTTTTTTAATTTAAATTTATTTATTTTAATTAGAGGCTAATTACTTTACAATATTGTATTGGTTTTGCCATACATCAACATGAATCTTCCACAGGTGTACACGTGATTTTTTATAAAGTCACCCAGATGATTCTGATACACAGTGAGAACACCATGATCTAGGAGAAGAAGTGCTGAAATTAGAAAACTTGGGTTTAGGTCTGGCCCTGCCATAGTTGTCTGGCTGCCCTAAGTCACAATCCCAGTTTTCATTTGTAAATTCAGAGTTGGAATTTATTATTTTTATGGACCCTTCTAACTAATTTTATATGGTTCTATGATTTCATGTAGCAGCATGACAAGGCTTTACTGGTCTAAAATGAGGTTTCTCTATCTCGAGGCTGACCTATCCCAAACTTTAACGTTAGGCTTGAAACAATCTCATGGAAAAGTTGGTATATTCTGATTAAGTGATTCTGGGATGTTGAGATTATCAATCTGGGGACCTAATTTTTTTTTCATCCCAAGTTAAGGTCATTATTCTTAGAAAAGAATAAAAAGCTGAATTAATCCTGCCAGGGAGTGATTTAAGTGATAAGGGTATATTAGGCGTTTTAAATTTGAACCTTCCCTCTCTAGAACAGGTTTACAGATTCAAAGTTAGAACTCTGAAAGATGAATACCTTATCCTCTGTAAACAGTTTTTAAGATATCCAAGTAGCAGCTGCCAGGTTAGGAAGGAACTGCTACATTATGGGATACTTTTTATAGATATAGTATAGACTACAGGAGAGTAGAGAGCTCCTTATGTACATAAAAAGAAAGACTGTCATAGTTAAAACATCACCAGGGTTAACCTATATATTTTAGGGTCTTACATTTTCACCAGTGCTGCCCTGATCTGGAAATCCGGTTGCTCCTTCTGGGATGAGGGAACCTCTTGAATCTTCCCTCTTAATTCCATGTCCGTTTTGAAAAGACCCATAAGCTGGAAAAAGCCAAGTCCTTGTTAGCAACAGGAGGAACTGTCAAAAATAGTTTGAAAACTAAGTACTGGGTTAATTGGGCTTCCCAGGTGGTGCTAGTGTTAAAAACCTGCCTGCCAATGCAGGAGGCATAAGAGATGCAAGTTGGATCCCTGGGTTGGGAAGATCTCCAGGAACAGGGCATGGCAGCCCACTCCAGTATTCTTGACTGGAGGGAGGAGGACAGAGGAGCCTGGCAGGCTACAGTCCATAGGCTCACAGAGAATTGGACATGACTGAAGTGGCTCAGCACTGGGTTAATTTTGGTAATTTTGGTTAATTTTACCAAATACCTATTTCTTTTACCAAATATCTATTTCATATTTTAAGAAATAGATCTTGGGCATCTAAAATGTGAATTTTATATACTATATTAAAACACCATAGGAAGCCAAATAAAGTGTAAGCAAGTTGTTTTACCTCGAAACACTTAACATTATGAAACTACAAGATATTCCTTGGAAGTCATAACATAAAGGCAAACAATGAGACAATTTTATAGTTAAGGAAACTTTGGCCCAGAAAAGGGAAGTCTCTTGTCCAAGACTGGAGACAGATAAGAGGATTGGGAAACTAGTGTTTTTCTCATTATCCTCCATTTTCTTAGTATACTAAGCTACTTTTTTCTATAACCTGAAACAAGGAAACCTAAGCAAAGAAACATGGCACAAATTGTGAGTCAGATTTTAATTAAACTTTGGTAGAGATCATGCTATATATAGTTTTATCACGAAATATTTCAAAAAATATAGAAAAGTATAGGGTACATTTCTAGATAGCCATACCATGTATAATCTTTAAAGGAAGGACTTAATTACCAGTGTCTTTGTCAGTGCTCAGACTCCCTCTATTTGTAGGTGAAGTGAAGCCACATGCAAACTCATCCCTGGATGCCTGTAACACAATGTGATATCTCTGTCACTTAAACAAATTTGTACACTAGGATAAGAAATCAGAATTATCAGAATGAAAGGGTACCCCAATTTTAAACAAAGCTCACTGCGAAAGTCTAAATCAGGTATCAGTACTGGTATTTAGGTGACTTCTCTTTTAAAAATGGATCTGAGTATACTGTTATAACTATGACCTCTGGCAAAGTGATACAACTCTAGGTGGCTGGTAAAAGCTGCAACTCGTGTGGTCTGAACATGGTTCCATTCTCCTCCTTGAACCAAAGGCAGTACTAGAAGGAGAGGTGTGACCAGAGGCCCTACATGAACTTGAGCTGCAAAAGAAAGAACAGGTAAGTGAAATATTTCCACATATCAGTGTTGAATGTTGTGGAGTGAGCATAAGCATGAGTGACTGTGAAGAAAGGCTCGCTTGACACTCGCTTGACACCAGGTAGGTGATGCAGCATCTGCATTTAGCTGATTTACATAATTGGGAGCTACAGGCAATCAAGCCCTCAGTGAGGCTTAAAAGCAGCTTTCTCAGGAACCCGGGGCAGGCTTGACAAATCTGCAGACATTTATTATGGGGAATTTCCAAAGGAAGCTGTGAGGAACACAGTTTTTCCTGCCACCCACTCAGCTACTGAACATGTGATGGGGATCTTTGGCCATACAGAGCATGGAGTGGGGGTAGGGCAGGAGCTATTCACCCTACTGGGCAAACTATAAAGTACACACCACATTTTAAAATGGTGACTGGTCAATGGAGCATGTCTGGAAGATTGTAACCGAGATTGTAAAGGGTTTGAAACAACAAATGATGAAGTGGAGCTAGCTGGTCTGGAGAAACATTTAGAAGGGACATGTATGAAGGGGTACTGTGTGGAGGTAGAAGTGGATGTGCTCTGTGTACCTCTAGAAGGCAAAACCAGGACAAGTGGATAGAAAATCATGTAGATCAAATGCAAGAAGGAAAGTTCAAATACAACTATGGCTAAAGGTTGTTTTTGCCAAGTGGGAGACTGATCATCTCCAATGTTCCCTGCAACTCTAAGATTCTAAGGGGAGAAAGAAAACACAGACCACCCATGATGAGTTAAAAGCCGCTCGCCAGAAGTGCTGAAACAAGGCTGTCAAAGGGAGGGAGAGGTGAAGGAATATAGTTTAAGGCCTGGAGCCTAACATTTTGGAAAGTGAATGTTTTGTTCAGTTTTCCAGGTGAATAAATAGATGAAGGCATATAACAGCAGCAAATCTTAAAAACAACACACTGAGCACAAGGGATTCTTGGTGTTCCCTTGGACCTCATTACTCAAAGTATGGTCCTTAGGCCAGAAGAGCCAAAACTTTGTTTGAAACGTATAATCTCAAATTCCACCCCAGGGCTACTTCATTAGAATTTATCTTAATTCCCCAGATGATCTATATGCACATTAAGATTTGAGAAGTACTGCTACAGGAAAAAGTATAAATTTAAAATGTTGTAAAAGGTGAACTATTGAGACCATACAGCATATGACCCTAGTTCCAAATGCAGTCAATAAACAGGATAAAATGCCAACAGAAATACATCACGAATTGTCTTAATTCACTCTTCACAAAGCTAAGTAACTGTTATTATTTTATTTTTCATATGGCTTTGATTTCAAGAGCTTATACCATCATCACCATTTTTCGGCAGTTCTCTAATTTTCCAGTGTCCTACTATGGTTTTTCCAGTAGTCATGTATGGATGTGAGAGTTGGACTATCAAGAAAGCTGAGTGCCGAAGAATTGATACTTTTGAACTGTGGTGTTGGAGAAGACTCTTGAGAGTCCCTTGGACAGCAAGGAGATCCAACCAGTCCATCCTAAAGGAGATCAGTCCTGAGTGTTCATTGGAAGGACTGATGCTGAAGCTGAAACTCCAATACTTAAGCCACCTGATGCCAAGAACTGATTCATTTGAAAAGACCCTGATGCTGGGAAAGATTGCAGGCAGGAGGAGAAGGGGACAACGGAGGATGAGATGGTTGGATGGAATCACTGACTCAATGGACATGAGTTTGAGTAAACTCCGGGAGTTGGTGATGGACAGGGAGACCTGGCATGCTGCAGTTCATGGTGTCACAAAGAGTCGGACACGACTGAGCAACTGAACTGAACTGAGCTGACTTAATATTTGAGAGGCAGTATAGTCTAGGAGCACAGATTTTGAATTTTAGATACACAT
The DNA here is from genome assembly GCF_029407905.1 of Bubalus kerabau. Taxonomy (NCBI): domain Eukaryota; kingdom Metazoa; phylum Chordata; class Mammalia; order Artiodactyla; family Bovidae; genus Bubalus; species Bubalus kerabau. The sequence continues at coordinate 4,461,088 of NC_073647.1, read as the reverse complement.
GAATCCCAGAGCTCTTGTTACTAGTGACTTGATTGTGATCAAATCACTTAACCATAGTTTTCTCTTTACTAACATGAGGATAATAACAGTAATATAAATTCATGTGAGCTAATATTTAATATAGTGTCTGGCATATACTGAGTCCTCAATAAATTTTAGCTATGATTCTTAATATTATAGCTTCTAGATGGGATTTCATTTCAGTTCAGATAGTGATTACTAGGGAAGGAGATACTACACCCTTCTTAGGTGAACAGGAACACAGGTAAAACACAAGCAGTCAGGGCAAACACATTAAAATTTTTGTCTGCACAAAAGACAGAAAACCATCTAAGAATCAATTAACAGAAGACAGATTAGACAAATAAAATAAGGTGTATTCATATGATAGCATACTATGCAGATTTTTTTTTTAGGTTTTTTTTTAATTTTATTTTATTTTTAAACTTTACATAACTGTATTAGTTTTTCCAAATATCAAAATGAATCCGCCACAGGTACACATGTGTTCCCCATCCTGAACCCTCCTCCCTCCTTCCTCCCCATACCATCCCTCTGGGTCGTCCCAGTGCACCAGCCCCAAGCATCCACTATCGTGCATCGAACCTGGACTGGCAACTCGTTTCATACATGATATTTTACATGTTTCAATGCCATTCTCCCAAATCTTCCCACCCTCTCCCTCTCCCACAGAGTCTATAAGACTGTTCTATACATCACTGTCTCTTTTGCTGTCTCGTACACAGGGTTATTGTTACCATCTTTCTAAATTCCATATATATGCGTTAGTATACTGTATTGGTGTTTTTCTTTCTGGCTTACTTCACTCTGTATAATAGGCTCCAGTTTCATCCACCTCATTAGAACTGATTCAAATGTATTCTTTTTAATGGCTGAGTAATACTCCATTGTGTATATGTACCACTGCTCTCTTATCCATTCATCTGCTGATGGACATCTAGGTTGCTTCCATGTCCTGGCTATTATAAACAGTGCTGCGATGAACATTGGGGTACATGTGTCTCTTTCCCTTCTGGTTTCCTCAGTGTGTATGCCCAGCAGTGGGATTGCTGGATCATAAGGCAGTTCTATTTCCAGTTTTTTAAGGAATCTCCACACTGTTCTCCATAGTGGCTGTACTAGTTTGCATTCCCACCAACAGTGGAAGAGGGTTCCCTTTTCTCCACACCCTCTCCAGCATTTATTACTTGTAGACTTTTGGATTGCAGCCATTCTGACTGGCGTGAAATGGTACCTCATAGTGGTTTTGATTTGCATTTCTCTGATAATGAGTGATGTTGAGCATCTTTTCATGTGTTTGTTAGCCATCTGTATGTCTTCTTTGGAGAAATGTCTATTTAGTTCTTTGGCCCATTTTTTGATTGGGTCATTTATTTTTCTGGAGTTGAGCTGTAGGAGTTGCTTGTATATTCTCGAGATTAGTTGTTTGTCAGTTGCTTCATTTGCTATTATCTTCTCCCATTCTGAAGGCTGTCTTTTCCCCTTGCTAATAGTTTCCTTTGATGTGCAGAAGCTTTTAAGGTTAATTAGGTCCCATTTGTTTATTTTTGCTTTTATTTCCAATATTCTGGGAGGTGGGTCATAGAGGATCCTGCTGTGATGTATGTCAGAGAGTGTTTTGCCTATGTTCTCCTCTAGGAGTTTTATAGTTTGTGGTCTTACATTGAGATCTTTAATCCATCTTGAGTTTATTTTTGTGTATGGTGTTACAAAGTGTTTTAGTTTCATTCTTTTACAAGTGGTTGACCAGATTTCCCAGCACCACTTGTTAAAGAGATTGTCTTTAATCCATTGTATATTCCTGCCTCCTTTGTCAAAGATAAGGTGTCCATATGTGCGTGGATTTATCTCTGGGCTTTCTATTTTGTTCCATTGATCTATATTTCTGTCTTTGTGCCAGTACCATACTGTCTTGATAACTCTGGCTTTGTAGTAGAGCCTGAAGTCAGGTAGGTTGATTCCTCCAGTTCCATTCTTCTTTCTCAAGATCGCTTTGGCTATTCGAGGTTTTTTGTATTTGCATACAAATTGTGAAATTATTTGTTCTAGCTCTGTGAAGAATACTGTTGGTAGCTTGATGGGGATTGCATTGAATCTATAAATTGCTTTGGGTAGTATACTCATTTTCACTATGTTGAATCTTCCAATCCATGAACATGGTATATTTCTCCATCTGTTAGTGTCCTCTTTGATTTCTTTCACCAGTGTTTTATAGTTTTCTATATATAGGTCTTTAGTTTCTTTAGGTAGATATATCCCTAAGTATTTTATTCTTTCCGTTGCAATGGTGAATGGAATTGTTTCCTTAATTTCTCTTTCTGTTTTCTCATTATTAGTGTATAGGAATGCAAGGGATTTCTGGGTGTTGATTTTATATCCTGCAACTTTACTATAGTCATTGATTAGTTCTAGTAATTTTCTGGTGGAGTCTTTAGGGTTTTCTATGTAGAGGATCATGTCATCTGCAAATAGTGAGAGCTTTACTTCTTCTTTTCCAATTTGGATTACTTTTATTTCTTTTTCTGCTCTGATTGCTGTGGCCAAAACTTCCAAAACCATGTTGAATAGTAATGGTGAAAGTGGGCACCCTTGTCTCATTCCTGACTTTAGAGGAAATGCTTTCAGTTTTTCACCATTGAGGATAATGTTTGCTGTGGGTTTGTCATATATAGCTTTTATTATGTTGAGGTATGTTCCTTCTATTCCTGCTTTCTGGAGAGTTTTGATCATAAATGGATGTTGAATTTTGTCAAAGGCTTTCTCTGCATCTATTGAGATAATCATATGGTTTTTATTTTTCAATTTGTTAATGTGGTGTATTACATCGATTGATTTGCGGATATTGAAGAATCCTTGCATCCCTGGGATAAAGCCCACTTGGTCATGGTGTATGATCTTTTTAATGTGTTGTAGGATTCTGATTGCTAGAATTTTGTTAAGGATTTTTGCATCTATGTTCATCAGTGATATTGGCCTGTAGTTTTCTTTTTTTGTGGGATCTTTGTCAGGTTTTGGTATTAGGGTGATGGTGGCCTCATGGAATGAGTTTGGAAGTTTACCATCCTCTGCAATTTTCTGGAAGAGTTTGAGCAGGATAGGTGTTAGCTCTTCTCTAAATTTTTGGTAGAATTCAGCTGTGAAGCCGTCTGGACCTGGGCTTTTGTTTGCTGGAAGATTTTTGATTACAGTTTCAATTTCCGTGCTTGTGATGATGGGTCTGTTAAGATTTTCTATTTCTTCCTGGTCGAGTTTTGGAAAGTTGTACTTTTCTAAGGATTTGTCCATTTCCTCCACGTTGTCCATTTTATTAGCATTTAATTGTTGATAGTAGTCTCTTATGATCCTTTGTATTTCTGTGTTGTCTGTTGTGATCTCTCCATTTTCATTTCTGATTTTATTGATTTGATTTTTCTCCCTTTGTTTCTTGATGAGTCCGGCTAATGGTTTGTCAATTTTATTTATCCTTTCAAAAAACCAGCTTTTGGTTTTGCTGATTTTTGCTATGATCTCTTTTGTTTCTTTTGCATTTATTTCTGCTCTAAGTTTTAAGATTTCTTTCCTTCTACTAACCCTGGGGTTCTTCATTTCTTCCTTTTCTAGTTGCTTTAGGTGTAGAGTTAGGTTATTTATTTGACTTGTTTCTTGAGGTGTGCCTGTATTGCTATGAACTTTCCCCTTAGGACTGCTTTTACCGTGTCCCACAGGTTTTGGGTTGTTGTGTTTTCATTTTCATTCGTTTCTATGCAAATTTTGATTTCTTTTTTGATTTCTTCTGTGATTTGTTGGTTATTCAGCAGCGTGTGGTTCAGCCTCCATATGTTGGAATTTTTAATAGTTTTTCTCCTGAAATTGAGATCTAATCTTACTGCATTGTGGTCAGAAAAGATGCTTGGAATGATTTCAATTTTTTTGAATTTACCAAGGCTAGCTTTATGGCCCAGGATGTGATCTACCCTGGAGAAGGTTCCATGTGCGCTTGAGAAAAAGGTGAAATTCATTGTTTTGGGATGAAATGTCCTATAGATATCAATTAGGTCTAACTGGTCTATTGTATCATTTAAAGTTTGTGTTTCCTTGTTAATTTTCAGTTTAGTTGATCTATCCATAGGTGTGAGTAGGGTATTAAAGTCTCCCACTATTATTGTGTTATTGTTAATTTCTCCTTTCATACTTGTTAGCATTTGTCTTACATACTGCGGTGCTCCCGTGTTGGGTGCATATATATTTATAATTGTTATATCTTCTTCTTGGATTGATCCTTTGATCATTATGTAGTGACCTTCTTTGTCTCTTTTCACAGCCTTTGTTTTAAAGTCTATTTTATCTGATATGAGTATTGCTACTCCTGCTTTCTTTTGGTCCCTATTTGCATGGAAAATCTTTTTCCAGCCCTTCACTTTCAGTCTGTATGTGTCCCCTGTTTTGAGGTGGGTCTCTTGTAGACAACATATGTAGGGGTCTTGTTTTTGTATCCATTCAGCCAGTCTTTGTCTTTTGGTTGGGGCATTCAACGCATTTACCTTTAAGGTAATTACTGATAAGTATGATCTGGTTGCCATTTACTTTATTGTTTTGGGTTCGAATTTATACACCGTTTTTGTGTTTCCTGTCTAGAGAATATCCTTTAGTATTTGTTGGAGAGTTGGTTTGGTGGTGCAGAATTCTCTCAGCTTTTGCTTGTCTGAAAAGCTTTTGATTTCTCCTTCATACTTGAATGAGATCCTTGCTGGGTACAATAATCTGGGCTGTAGGTTATTTTCTTTCATCATTTTAAGTATGTCTTGCCATTCCCTCCTGGCTTGAGGAGTTTCTATTGATAGATCAGCTGTTATCCTTATGGGAATTCCCTTGTGTGTTATTTGTTGTTTTTCCCTTGCTGCTTTTAATATTTGTTCTTTGTGTTTGATCTTTGTTAATTTGATTAATATATGTCTTGGGGTGTTTCACTTTGGGTTTCTCCTGTTTGGGACTCTCTGGGTTTCTTGGACTTGGGTGATTATTTCCTTCCCCATTTTAGGGAAGTTTTCAACTATTATCTCCTCAAGTATTTTCTCATGGTCTTTCTTTTTGTCTTCTTCTTCTGGGACCCCTATGATTCGAATGTTGTAGCGTTTAATATTGTCCTGGAGGTCTCTGAGATTGTCCTCATTTCTTTTAATTTGTTTTTCTTTTATCCCCTCTGATTCATTTATTTCTACCATTCTATCTTCTAATTCACTAATCCTATCTTCTGCCTGTTATTCTACTATTTGTTGCCTCCAGAGTGTTTTTAATTTCACTTATTGCATTATTCATTATATATTGACTCTTGTTTATTTCTTCTAAGTCCTTGTTAAACCTTTCTTGCATCTTCTAAATCCTTGCCTCCAGGCTATTTATCTGTGATTCCATTTTAATTTCAAGATTTTGGATCAATTTCACTATCATTATTCGGAATTCTTTATCAGGTAGAGTCCCTATCTCTTCCTCTTTTGTTTGGTTTGGTGGGCATTTATCCTGTTCCTTTATCTGCTGGGTATTCCTCTGTCTCTTCATCTTGTTTAAATTGCTGAGTTTGGAGTGTCCTTTCTGTATTCTGGCAGTTTGTGGAGTTCTCTTTATTGTGGCATTTCCTCGCTGTGTGTGGGTTTGTCCTGGTGGTTTGTCAAGGTTTCCTGCTTAGGGAAGCTTGTGTCGATGTTCTGGTGGATGGAGCTGTATTTCTTCTCTCTGGAGTGTAATAAAATGTCCAGTAATGAGTTATGAGATGTCTATGGTTTTGGGGTGACTTTGGGCAGCCTGTATCTTGAAGCTCAGGGCTGTGTTCCTTTGTTGCTGGAGAATTTGCTTGATATGTCTTGCCCTGGAACTTGTTGGCCTTTGTGTGGTGCTTGGTTTCAGTGTCAGTTTTAGGCGTTTGACGAGCTCCATATTTCTTATTATATTTCAAAATTTTTTTTGAATTTATTTATTGGCCTGAGCCTGGTCTTCATTGCGGCACAAGGGATCTTTTCCTATCTTTTCTTTTAAGCTGTGCAATGCAGGATCCTCAGCTGTGGCATGTGGGATTTTTTAGTTGTAGCATTCGAACTTTTAGTTGGGGCATGTGGGATCTAATTCCCCGACCAGGGATCAAACCCTGAATCCCTGCACTGGAAGCACAGAGTCCTAGTCACTGGACCACCAGGGAAGTTCCTAGGGTTGCAGTTTAACAAAGCTAAGTAACGGGTATATGTGTGCTCAGCATGTTCAGTTCAGTTCAGTTCAGTTCAGTTGCTCAGTGCTGTCTGACACTTTGCGACCCCATGGACAGTAGCACGCCAGGCCTCCCTGTCCATCACCAAATCCTGGAGTTTACTCAAACTCATGTCCATTGAGTCGGTGATGCCATCCAAACATCTCATCCTCTCTCATCCCCTTTTCCTCTCGCCTTCAATCTTTCCCAGCATCAGGATCTTTTCAAAGGAGTCAGTTCTTCATATCAGGTGGCCAAAGTATTGGAGTTTCAGCTTCAGCATCAGTCCTTCCAATGAACATTCAGGATTGATTTCTTTTAGGATGGACTGGTTGGAGCCCCTTGCAGTCCAAGGGACACTCAAGAGTCTTCTCCAACACCAGAGTTCAAGGGCATCAATTCTTCAGCACTCAGCTGTCTTTACAGTACAACTCTCACATCCGTACATGACTACTGGAAAAACCATAGCCTTGACTAGATGGACCTTTGTTGGCAAAGTAATGTCTCTGCTTTTTAATATGCTGTCTAGGTTGGTCATAACTTTTCTTCCAAGGAGTAAGCGTCTTTTTATTTCATGGCTGCAGTCACCATCTGCAGTGATTTTGGAGACCCAAAAATAAAGTCTGCCACTGTTTCCACTGTTTCTTCATCTATTTGCCATGAAGTGATGGGGGCAGATGCCATGATCTTTTTTAGGAATGTTGAGCTTTAAGCCAACTTTTTCACTCTCCACTTTCACTTTCATCAAGAGGCTCTTTAGTTCTTCTTCACTTTCTGTCATAAGGGCTCAGCATGTTAGTCTCTATATATTTCTGTGGACTTGAAATGTTAACAATAACATATAAAAAAACAAATAAAAGTAATCCAGGCATTTTGTGAAAAAAATTAGAAAATGGCTAAAAAATGAATTAATTGCATCATCCAAAATGTTAACATTTTAATCTAGGTTTTTTCTTTGAATTCTAATATTTATTGAGCCTGTACTTCATGCTCAGTCAGGATTCAGAACATTGTAGATGCCTTGAACCAGTAAAACTATGACATCCTGAATGACACCTGCCTTATGTGTTGCCAAAATCTCCAGCATAGGGTTTCGGCTCTGTTAAAAAGTGTCTTTAATGTAGGTTTAAAGCTTTTCACTGCACAAATATTCAATATTTCTCAAAGAGGGCACCCACAGTTTTCTGGAAATGATGGTAAATAATACTTTCATTGAGCATTTACTATGTGTGAGGGTCTGTTCTTAGCACTTTATCTGTATTAACACATCTAATCATCACAACAACTCTCTGAAGTAGTGCCATTATTATCATAATCATCCCTATTTTCAACAGGAGGATGCTGAGGCACAGACAAGTTAAGTAACTTGCACAAGGTCACACAGTTGGTAAATGATGGAGCCAAGATTCAGACCAGACAGTCTGGCTCCAGAGCCCTTGCTCTTAACCACTGTGAAACCTTATTTTCAGTATTGCTAATTTTACAATAATAATGCTTTCAGTTTGTTGCATGTGGCAAATGGACATGAGCCCATAATTGACCTTCAATGTGGCACTGCCTTAATTAATTTCATTTCGTGTGTGAATGGCTTGTCTCAATCAGAGAGAAAGCTTTTGAAAGGCAGACACCATGTTTTAAGACAATATTTTTTTGTAGGTCCCTATGTCATTCAATAGCGTTATTTGCCCATGGAAAATTTGCAATATTTACTGAATGATTGAAGCGAAATACAAGAAAAATCATGAACCTTTCCACACAGAAGCATAAAAGGTTAATCTTAGGTCAATCAGGAAAGATATTCCTCAAGAGACTTTTCTGTGATATTGGTTTTCATTAATCTTTTTGTTAACAAAAGCGCTTTTGAGACATAAACTGAATTGAATGATTTTCAGTATTGCCATTGAGTTGTATGATCATCACCTCAATCAACTTAAAACCTTATCATCACTCTGCCTCAAAAAACCCTGTGTCCTTTAACACCACTTTGGAGCCTTTCCTCTTTTCTTCCCACATCTCCTCCCAGCCCTAGGCAAGCTCTAAACTAGTTTCTGTCTCTAAGGACCTGCATCTTCCAGATATCTTTCAATATGTGTTTTTTTTTGTGACTAACTTCTCTCACTTAGCTAATATTTTTAAGGTGGTTGTTGTTGTTCAGTCGCTCAGTTGTGTCCGACTCTTTGCGACCCCATTGATTGCAGCATGCCAGGCTTCCCTGTACTTCACAATCTCCAGGAGTTTGCTCAAACTCATGTCCATTGAGTCGGTGATGCCATCCAACCATCTCATCCTCTCTCGTCCCCTTCTCCTTCAGCCCTCAATCTTTTCCAGGAACAGGGTCTTTTCCAATTAGTCGGCTCTTCACATGAGGTGGTCAAAGTATTGGAGCTTCAGTTTCAGCATCAGTCCTTCCAATGAATATCCCTACAATGAACTATTATTTGGCAATAAAAAGGAATGCCTCATTAACTATTTTATGCAACCAACTTACTAATGTATTGCAAGATTCCAGACCTATTTATACTTAGTTTTAAAAAAGTATTTGGTAGTAAAATATTCCTAACACAAATTTTTTTCCATTTTAAGTGTACAATTCAGTGACATTAAGAATATTCACATTGCTGTGCACCCATCACTAATATCCATCTCCAGAAGTTTTTCATCATCCCAATCTGAAATGCTGTGTGAATTAAGTAATAGCTCCCCACTCTTCCCTCCCCTCCAGCCTCTGGCAACCACCACTGTTCTTTCTGTTTCTATGAAGTTGACTCTTCTAGATAACACAGATAAGAGGAATAATACACTATTTGTCCATTTGTTACTGGCTTATTTCATTTAGCATAAAGTCTTCAGTGTTCATCATTGTTTTAGCATTGTCAGAATTTCCTTCCTTTTTAAGAATGCACAATATTCCACTACATTTTGATCATCCATCCGTCAAGGGATGTTTAGGCTGCGTCCACGATTCAGCTGTTGTGAAAAATGCTGGTATGAACGTGGATGTACAAATGCGTGTTAAAGTCACTGCTTTCAATTCTTTTAGATATATATCTAGAAGTAGAATGCGTGGAACATATGAAAGCCCTGTTTAACTTTTTGAGGAACTGCCCAGACTTTTCACAGTAGCCAGTTATCCACAGTAGCTTCATCATTTTATATTCCTACCAGCAGTGACCCAGCATTCCAATTTCTCTAGATCCTCGTCAAAACTTGTTCTTTTCCTTTCTTTTTAAAATAATAGTCATCCTGATGAGTGGGAAGTGGTGCATCAGTGTGGTTCAGATTTGCATTTTCCTAATGATTATGCCATATTTTCCTGAGCTATATTATCCAAGAACTACCTTACAAGATTTTAAAAAATTGTTTACAGAACAAATAATTCCCACACATATTATTAAATTTACTTATTTGAAGTCAAGTATATCCCTTACTGTGGAAAGCAAATTGCATAAATATGGAAGTTCCTGGGCTGGACACTTGTCATAGGTTAATCTTCCCAGGAAGTGAACTCTGAGGAAGTTCAGAGTGCAGGATGTTAAGGAAGGAGTGCCCTTGGGATGAACACCTGTGGGAGATGGGGAAACAAAGTTCAATTGCAGTTCCTAAAAGTTTTAAGAGTTTAAAGTTGTCCTGAGATCAAAAACTGTGAGAGCCACAGGCCTAGAATGTATTAGGGGAAGTGAAACCCGCTCAGAGTCACTTCAAATCAAATTCTTACCTGACTACTACAACTGGAAGACCCAGGACTTCCCTGGTGGTTCAGTGCTTAAGATTCCATGCTCCCAATGCAGGGGTTCTGGGTTCGATCCTGGGTCAGGGAACTAGATCCCTCATGCTGCAACTAAAATGAAATTTGTAAAAAACTGCATGTCACAATGACGGTCAAAGATCCCAAGTGAGCAACTAAAACTTGATGCACCTAAAAACATAAAAAATTCTAATATGCACTCTCCCATTTCCTGCCTCTCTCTCCTCTATTCCTGTTCCTACTTTTTCCTAAGACTGTCTCACGTCTCTAGGTGTGTTTCACTCTGCACCAGGTCTCCGGCATGTATTTGGGGGTTTTATTGTTTTTGGCTGCACTGGGTCTTCATTGCAACATGCAGTTTTAGTTGCTAAGGGCACATAGCATCTTGGTTCCCCGACCAGGGATGGAAACCATGTTCCCTGCATTGGAAGGAAGATTCTCAACCACTGGACCACCAGGGAAGTCCCCTTCAGCATATGTTTATCTCACCTTCTTCTCCACATCTTTTCTGTGGATTTCAAGACATTAAACTGCTCCTGTTTTCCACACTGGCAGAAGCATTCACTTTGGTGAAGACAGTTATAATACATTATATATAGTTTGTATTTTTAGAACTTGTGAATCCCAGAGAGGCCTTTTGTTACTGTACATGCTAACAGGGATGTATAGCATCTCTTTCACATTGTAAGTTGATATTGCACTTTTGGAATAAATTTCGAAAAATACTGAGAGCATCTATTTATTGTTTACTGTGAAGAATAAATGTATATACAAAATTGCTATCAAAAGATTATGGGATGATTTGAGAGAATGGTATTGAAACATGTACATTACCATACGTAAAATAGATGACCAGTACAAGTTCCATGCATGAAGCAGGGCACCCAAAGCCGGTGCTCGGGGACAACCCAGAGGGATAGGGTGGGGAGGGAGGTGGTAAGGGGGTTCTGATTCATGTTGATGTGTGGCAAAACCCATCACAGTATTGTAATTATCCTCCAAGTAAAATTAATTAATTTAAAAGAGATTAAACTCTCATATTTTTGTGAAGCCCATTCAAAATACAGACGTTCAACACCTTAGTCTGTTTCAATCCAAGCACAGAAACCACCAGAGAACATAAAAACACCCAAAACTCCACCAAGTTCCAGTGTTCCTCTAGTGATATAATCTCTTTTGAAAGAATGTCATGCTACCCAGGACACAGAAAAAGTGAAGATATGAAGTAAGTGGGGTGAGGAATACTCATGGCAATCAAACACCAGCTAAGAAGAAGGTTTTCTATTTGGTCTGGGGAGATTTTGCTTTTGGAAACATAAAGTGTTACTTTCTCCAGGCATCACACATGTGCACATGCACACACACAAAGTACGTAGCTGCTAAATTTAGCTGTGGTTCTGTCACAACAATAACAAAGTTTCCTTCTGACCACAATGTGTTTGCATACAAATGGTTCCTCTTTCCAGGCTCTGCTTAGTACATACACAAATTCCTAGTATGGTGACCCCCACACTCTCACAGCGGGACAACTTCTTGAGAGCAGACAGCCAGGATCCGGCCACCCTCTCTAGGAAGAGACACAGGGAATTAAACTGCTTCCTAGCTCGTGGGTGCTGCGGCCTTAGACCCATTTCACAGAAACTGATAATCGCAGCTGATTCAGTTTCACCGTGGCCAGCCTAGAATGACACGCAAATGAAGCCCCGTGTTGGGGGGGGACAGCCATCACCTTGTGGAATGGGATTCAGTCAAGGTGCCACTGTCTTCTCCCACACCTACTGCGCCACAGAGCCACAGCACACAGACTCCTCCCCAAAGGGCTTCACCACCGAGCTGCCTTGGGGATGGAGGGCTGAGCGCAAACAGGAAATCAAATGGCGTAAAGGAGAAATGAAAGAAAAGGGACTGAAAACAAATGGGATATTGTCAGCAGAAAGGAGAACAACAGAAGCGGAACCTCAAGATACAAGGGAACACTAAAGATGAAAGAGTTCTAGAACTTCTAATAATAGTTCCCAGTTAGGAGTGCTTACTCTGTGTTAGGCACTGGATAAGCATTTCATGTGAGTTTGTTCATCTCATTCAATACTGACAACAAACCCTGTGGTATGTATATTTTACAAAAAATAAAACACGCTCTTGCAATGAAGAGCCCCCCAGCCACACACACACAACATTTAAAAGAAATCGAAAGAGGAGGTGATAAAAAGAAACAGAAAAAATGGAACAAACAGAAAGCACAAAACCAGATGGTAGAAATAAGTTGAAACATACTAGAACTAAACTCTACAGTTAAAAGACAATGATTGCCTATAGGATAGAAAACAAAGAGATTTGCACTCTATGCTGTTTCCAAGAGCACATCTAAAACATAGCAGAGACAGGCGAGTAAGGATGTGTGGAAAGGTACAAGGTACACAGTACTAACCAAAAGAAAGCTTATGAAGTGAGACTAATATTAGTCAAAACAGAACCTGAGGCCAATAACATTCACAGATTAATGAAACCTACTTCTTAGTGATTAATAACTCGGTTCTCTATGTGCTCAATCCATCAGTCATATCCAGTTGTTTGCGACCCTTTGGACTGTAGCTCACCAGGCTCCTCTGTCCATGGGATTCTCCAGACAAGAATACTGGAGTGAGTTGCCATGCCCTCCTCCAGGAGATCTTCCCAACCCTGGGGTCGAACCCGTATCTGCTGTACTGGCAGGAAGATTCTTTATCACTAAGCTATTGGCGAAGCCATCGATGGTTCACTATGAAGCTATAACAGTTCTAGATTTGCATGCCTCTGATGAAATAGCTTCAAAAATACATCTTTGTAAAGCAAAAATGAACAGAATTATAAGGAGAGCTTGATAGATCCACCACCAGAGTATCATAGTGGGAGATTTTAACATGTCTCAGTGACTGGCAGGTTCAATAAGAAAAGGAAAAGCTCAGCAAGTGCATGGATTTGACCAACACAACCCACAGACTTGATATAATGTAAACACACAGAACACTGGGCTCCATAATTGGAGAATTGTTCCTCAAACACTCATGGAACATTTACAAATATCAGCTATGCATTGTGTCATAAAGCAAACCTGATCAAATCTGCAAGGCTTGGTACCATCCTGGGAAGTGAGAATGCAGAGGAGTTAAGTGCTGGCCTTGGCTTCTGTGACTTAGAAGTGGGGAGGCTGGTCCAGAGAGCCCAAGGCCACGGCCCAGCACCAGGAATGCGACCCACAACGTGGTCTAGCTGCAGTCATGCTGCTTTAAGTAGCAGAGAGTCAGAAAGAGCAATCCAGGGAAGGAGCTGTGGGCGATATGGTGTCATTTCGTTGGGGAACTAAATCAAGACAGGTGTTGCTGCTCCCCTGCCCTCCCCCAAGCCTGGTGTTTTCCAAGTGAATAGTGAGACTTCCATTCCTTGCTTGCTGAAGCAAATGTCCAGCAGCCTGATAAGCAAAGTGACCTCTAAGTTCAGCTCAGTTCAGTCGCTCTGACTCTTTGCGACCGCATGGACTGAAGTATGCCAGGCTTCCCTGTCCATCACCAATTCCTGGAGTTTGCCCAAGTTCATTGAATAGGTGATGCCATCCAACCATTTAATCCTCTCTCGTCCCCTTCTCCTCCCACCTTCAATCATTCTCAGCATCAGGGTCTTTTCAAAAGAGTCAGTTCTTTGCATCAGGTGGCCAAAGATTTGGAGTTTCAGATGCAACATCAGTCCTTACAATGAATATTCAGGACTGATTTCCTTTAGGATGGACTGGTTGGATCTCCCTGCAGACCAAGGGACTCTCAAGAGTCTTCTCCAACACCACAGTTCAAAGGCATCAATTCTTTGGCACTCAGCTTTCTGTATAGTCCAGTTCTCACACCCATACATGACTACTGGAAAAACTGAACCTTTGGCTAGAAGGACCCTTGTTGGCAAAGCAATGTCTCTGCTTTTTAATATGCTGTCTAGGTTGGTCATAACTTTTCTTCCAAGGAGCTTTTCTTCTTTTAATTTCATGGCTGCAGTCACCATCTGCAGTCATTTTGGAGCCCAAGAAAAGAAAGTCTGTCACTGTTTCCATTGTTTCCTCATCTATTTGCCATGAAGTAATGGGACTGGATGGCATGATCTTCGTTTTCTGAATGTGGACTTTTAAGCCAACTTTTTCACTCTCCTCTTTCACTTTCATCAAGAGGCTGTTTAGTTCTTTGTTTTCTGATAAAAGGGTGGTGTCATCTGCATATCTGAGGTTATTGATATTTCTCCTGGCAATCTTGATTCCAGCTTGTGTTTCATCCAGCCCAGCATTTCTCATGATGTACTCTGCATATAAGTTAAATAAGCAGGGTGAAAATATACAGCCTTCAGGTGCTCCTTTCCCAATTTGGAGCCAGTAGGTTGTTCCATGTCCAGTTCTAACTGTTGCTTCTTGACCTGCATACAGATTTCTCAGGAGGCAGGTCAGGTGGTCTGGTATTCCCATCTCTTGAAGAATTTTCCAGTTTGTTGTGATCCACAAAATCAAGACTTTGCAATAGTCAATAAAACATAAGTAGATGTTTTTCTGGCACTCTGTCACTTTGTTGATGATCCAAGGGATGTTTGCAATTCGACCTCTGGTTCCTCTCCCTTGTCTAAATCCAGCTTGATTATCTGGAAGTTCATGGTTCATGTACTGTGAAGGCCTGGCTTGGAGAATTTTGAGCATTACTTTGCTAGTGTGTGAGATGAATGCAATCCTGTGGTAGTTTGAGAATTCTTTGGCATTGCCTTTCTTTGGGACTGAAATGAAAGCGGACCTTTTTCAGTCCTGTGGCCACTGCTGAGTTTTCCAAATTTGCTGGCATATCGAGTGCAGCACTTTCACAACATCATCTTTCAGGATTTGAAGTAGCTCAACTGGAATTTCATCACCTCCACTAACTTTGTTCATTGTGATGCTTCCCAGGGCCCACTTGACTTCGCATTCCAGGATGTGGCTCTAGATGAGTGATCACACCATCTCGATTATCTGGGTCATGAAGATCTTTTTTTTTTTTTTTTTTATCATTTTTGTATATATTCTTGCCACCTCTTAATATTGTTTGCTTCTTTTAGGTCCATATCATTTCTGTCCTTTATTGTGCCCATCTTTGCATTAAATGTTCCCTTGCTATCTCTAATTTTCTTGAAGAGATCTCTAGTCTTTCCCATTCTATTGTTTTCCTCTCTTTCTTTGCATTGATCCCTGAGGAAGGCTTTCTTATCTCTCCTTGCTATTCTTTGGAACTCTGCATTCAAATGGGTATATCCTTCCTTTTCTCCTTTGCCTTTTCCTTCTGTTCTTTGGAAGTGCACACTAGCACACTGATGCCCAGAGCAGTGTCACAGCTATGCAAAGAGCCCCCTCCTCAGAGAAACACCTTGGATAGACGGGATGGAGAAGAGGCAGGAGGGCTGGAGATGTGGTGTTCAGATGTAACTCATAACACATTCTAGACAAACAATGGAGGCTTTTCAGGGCCAGAAGCTGCAGGACACTAACATGCAAATGATGTATTTGCATCTTTAAAGTGAAGAGTCCTGAGTCCTGAGGCACCAGCACAGATGGGGCTGTTGAAGACCTGATGGTGTGTACAGACTGGCCCTGCCTGGGTCAGGGAAGGGGCAGGACCTGAATAGGGCTTTCCTCCAGGGTGGAGCGGAGAAGGCAATGGCACCCCACTCCAGTAGTCTTGCCTGGAAAATTCCATGGACGGAGGAGCCTGGTGGGCTGCAGTCCATGGGGTCGCTACAAGTTGGACACAACTGAGTGACTTCACTTTCACTTTTCACTTTCATGCATTGGAGGAGGAAATGGCAACCCACTCCAGTGTTCTTGCCTGGAGAATCCCAGGGACCGGGAAGCCTGGTGGGCTGCCATCTATGCGGTTGCACAGAGTCGGACACAACTGAAGCGACTTAGCAGCAGCAGCAGCAGCCAGGGTGGAGAGTGTAGAGAGAAGGTGGCAGAGGTCCTGGCTGAGACCTGGGCTAGAGGCCCCAATGACAGCACCCCAATCTGAGGCCAAAGGACAAGCCCTGGACTAACAATGAGGCACAGCTGCTGCTAAGTCGCTTCAGTCCTGTCCGACTCTGTGCGACCCCATCGATGGCAGCCCACCAGGCTCTCCCGTCCCTGGAATTCTCCAGGCAAGAACACTAAAGTGGGTTGCCATTTCTTTCTCCAATGCATGAAACTGAAAAGTGAAAGTGAAGTCCCTCAGTCATGTCTGACTCCTAGCGACCCCTTGGACTGCAGCCTACCAGGCTCCTCCATCCATGGGATTGATTTTTCAGGCAAGAGTACTGGAGTGGGTTGCCACTTCCTTCTCTGAACAATGAGGCACAGAATCTCTGAGAAAAGAAGAGAAAAGCTGAGAGAAAAATAGCCAAGAAAAGAAGAGAAGCTAAAGGCAAAGGAGAAAAGGAAAGAAGATTTACCCATTTGAATGTAGAGTTCCAAAGAATAGCAAGGGGTCTGATCCCTGGGTCAGGAAGATCCCCTGGGGAAGAAAATGGCAACCCACTCCAGTATTCTTGCCTGGAAAATCCCATAGACAGACGAGCCTGGCTGGCTGGCTACAGTCCATGAGGTCACAGAGTTGAACACAACTAAGCACCTAGCACCGGAGAGGGCGATGGCACCCCACTCCAGTATTCTTGCCTGGAAAATCCCATGGATGGAGGAGCCTGGTAGGCTTCAGTCCATGGGGTTGCTAAGAGTCTGACACGACTGAGCGACTTCACTTTCACTTTTCACTTTCCTGCATTGGAGAAGGAAATGGCAACCCACTACATTGTTCATGCCTGGAGAATCCCAGGGATGGGGGAGCCTGGTAGGCTGCCATCGATGGGGTCGCACAGAGTCGGACACGACTGAAGCGACTTAGCAGCAGCAGCAGCAAGCACCTAGCACACAATGACAAAATAATCCCCTCCCAATGGTGTCCATGACCTTATCCCAGACAACTGTGCATATGTTTGTTACCTTATAAGGCAAAAGTGACTTTGCAGATGTGATTATATTAATGAGTTTCAAAAACTAGTTTTTATTGACATATAGTTGATTTAAAATGTTGGTTTAGTTTCTACTGTACAGCAAAGTGAGTCAGTTATACATATACATAGATCCACTCTTTTTAAGATTCTATTCCCATATAGGTCACTACAGAGTATTGAGTAGAGTTTCCTGTGCTATACAGTAGCTTTTTATTAATAGAAATCAAGGATTTTGAGATGGGAAAATGATCATGGATTATCTAGTAGGTCCTATATATTTTTTCCCTTTTACACTAAAAAGATTTTGTGCACAAATTTTACAAGATTACACTCCATTTACAGTTATTACAAAATATTGGCTATATTCCTTGTGCTATAGAATACATCCTCGCTACCTACCTAACACCCAGTAGTTTGTACCTCCCATTCCCCTACCCCAACCACTAGCTTCTCTAGAGCTGGTGGGTCCAATCAAATCACCAGGATTTTTATAAATGGAAAAGGAAGGCAGGAGGGTGAGGGTCAGAGTCAGAGAAAGAGATGTGACAAGGGAAGCAGAGGTCTGAGTGGTGCAGGAAGCAGTCAAGGAATGTAGCAGTCTCTAGAAGCTGGGAAAGGCAGGGAAATAGATTCACCCTCACACCCTCCAGAAGTGAACACAGGTCTGCCTACAGCTTGACTGTAGTCCAATGAGACTTCTGACCTACAGAATTCTAATATCAATATCATAAAACTGGGTGGTTTAAAGCCACTAAATTTGTGATAATTTGTTACAGCAGCCACAGGAAAACTAAAGGGTTCTTCCTCCATCCTCATCATCCTTAATCCTCACAATCACCCACTTTCAACGTATTCAGTGCGTACTTTTCCAGCTCACCTTCCATCTCCCAATATATATATCTATAAAAAAAGAAGTGTATAGAAAGTTGGCTGTGAGTTTTGAAAAATCCAAGTACATAGTATGGTACTCTGTTGTGCTCAGATGCTCAGTCCTGCCTGACTGTTTGCGACCCTATGAATTGTAGCCCACCAGGCTTCTCTGTCCATGGGATTCTCCAGGCAAGAATACTGGCGTGGGTTGCCATGCCCTCCTCCAGAGGATCTTCCTACCCAGGGATCGAACCTGGGTCTCCTGCATTCCAGAGGGATTCTTACCACCTGACCCACCAGGGAAGCCCAGCATGGCACTGTCTCTCATATTTAACATTTAGCTTTTTTCTTTCTTTCTATGTTCAACTTCGCATTATGTATCACCAGCTTTCAAATATACCTTCCGGACCGTTCACAAAGCACGCTCCCACCAAGTGCCCTCTTTGGTCTTCCAAGTGCACCCTGTGAAGTCAGGCCTGGGATTTCTAACCCTGGAGTCAGAGTTTTAGGAAACAAGGGCTCAGAGGCCAATGACTGCAAGCTGAGACTCCAGAAGTCCAGGTCAAGGCTCCTTCTGGAGGCCGCTCTGCCCTGCCCGGGTGCTCGGCTGGACACGTTCGAGGTTCCTCCGGGCTGCACACCATTCGTACCGAGCCCGGCGGTGCCCGGGCCTGGCCGTGACGAGGCCGGGGCCGCTCTGCCTGGCCGGCGATCGAACTCCCGGGGCGCGACGGAGGCTCGGCTGCCGCGGGGCCAGGTGTCGCGCCTCGGAAGCCGCTGCTGGAGCCGCGGGCGCCCCGTCCCTCTGCCGGCGCTGGCCCCGGGGTTATCTGCGGCCGGTGGGCCGGGTGGCCCTTCCCGTGTGCCCCGGCCCCCCCACCTCCAGGGAGGCAGAGCCGGGAAGTGGTACCGGGAGCGAAAGAGGCGGAGACTGCGGCGGCTGCAGCCCGGCCGGGCTCCGAGCGAGGGGCTGCATGGAGCGGCCGGCGCGGCTCTGAGGGCTGTGGGCGCTGCTGCTCTTTGCCGGCCGCGGCGGCGTGGCTGCGCCCGCGGGTGAGTAAGGTCCCCCGGCCGGGGCAGCGGGAATCGCGGCCGAGAGGCCCGCTGGGGCGCCTGGGGCCGAGGGCCGCGGCGGAGTCCGGGTCGAGGGCCCTCTTCCGGACATCCCGCGGCCGCGGCGGCAGGCGCCTCCCGCGCCCGGCTGGAGTTTGGGGGACCCGGGCCGACCGGGGTTTCCTGGATCCCGGGCGACTGGGTTGGCGGGGCAGGAGGACGACGACTTGTCGCCGCACTTCCCTTGGCCGTAGGGCAGCGCCGAGGAGCCTGGCGCCAAGGCCTGGGGCCCGAAAGGAGTTCGCGGGGTCAGGGGCGGGAGTGTCGCCCGTGGCCCGGAGCGGGGATGAGGGGCCGGGAGGCTGCGGGGACGGCGACCAAGGTCCGGGAGTGCGGGTGACGCGCCGAGGCTCCTTGCGCGGCGGGTCCAGCAAGGTGGCGGCAGTCGAAGGGAATCTCTGAAGCGCCTAGTCCCTGTAGCAAAGGACGGGTCTGCTCTGGCACACAAGAAATCCATGGGAAATCCGGAGCACCATCCGCGTGGAAGCCTTTTTCTTTAGTAACCTTTTTATTTTGGAATAATTTTCGATTTACAGAAAAGTTGCACAGATGTGAGTTCTCATATGCTCCTCACCTGGTGTGGCCATGTAAATGAATCAACCAGAGTTACTGTGAAAACTTGGAGGGAGGGGGCACTAATGAATTCCTGAGGGACAGCTTTTGGCCTGAGCGACCTTCTGGACGTTTTTTTGGTGACCATAGTAGCTCCAAAGTTGATAGGTTTTATTGTCACGTTGACACAAACACCCACAATTTGTTTATTGCTTTTTCAGCCAGTGCCTTGGGCTTTGAAACCCCAGTTGAAATGTTGATTGGGAAACTTGGATGCCCTCTATTGATTCAGTCAACAAAACCTATGCCCACTCTGCGTGCCCTGTGCCAGGCAGTGTTCTAGGGGCAGAGAATACAGTGGTGAGCAAAACAGAGCAAGTCCTTGCCCTTTGGAGCTGGTATGCTATTGGTAGAGTCAGCGTAAGGGGAGGGGGAAGTAAAATATAAGGTATGTTAGAGGGCAGTAAGTACTATGGAGAAAAACAAAGCAGTCCAGAGGTTTGCCATTCTAAATAGCGTGGACTACGTAGACTGCCACTGAAAAGGCAGCATTTGAGGAGAGACTTGAGGGAAGTTTGTAGTTTGCCAGTCATTCATTCAACTGCCTGCCTTCTTTAGTACTGAGCCAGGTGTTGTGCATTGGCTTAGAGCCTTAGAGTATATTGTGTAATCGTTGTGCCCCCCATGCTCCTAGTTCACTTGGGGGGATCTGATTTCCATAATCATGGGGCAGCTACAGTGCAGACAAGGGAGGGGGGTCACCCATCCCCTCGGTTGTTGTCATTGAGTTACTCAGTCACGTCCGACTCTTTTCCGACCCCGTGGACTGTAGCCCTCCAGGCCCCTCTGACCATGGGAATTTCCCAGGCAAGAATATTGGAGTGGGTTGCCATATCCTTCTCCAGGGGATCTTCCCGACCCAGGGATCAAACCCGCATCTCCTGCATTGCATTGTATTGCAGGTGGGTTCTTTGCTGCTGAGCCCGCAGGGAAGCCACCCATCTCCTTAGTCTCCTGATTTTCACCGTGCCACTCCAGTCCCCTCCCTCCTCCAGACTCCCTCTCCCACACACCTCACACCTGGAACAACAAACAGCTGACTCTAGCTGATACTGGCAATCCCCAACTAATCAGTTTTGTCACAGAGGTTCATTGGCGACTTGGTTACTCAGAAATACAGAAACTTTTTCCCATTGGAAATATTGATTCAATTGCATTAAGATATGGTGGCGGGGGGGCGGGGAGCAAAACAAAACAGGGGACTTGACTATTATAATGGTCTGACCTTACCCAGCTGTGGGACTTCAGGACTGGTCATTTCTCTCTCTCGTGCAACAGTGTTCTCTGTGAAAGGAGGTTGAACTCCATAAGTTTTAAGGGCTCCTCCAGCTCTAATCATTTGAGCGTTTATAAAAATGATTAGGTTACCAGCTTAGTTTTAGTCTGTGTAGATTGGTAAGTCTACATTGTGGCATTCTTAGTAACAACTAGCATTTCTATAGTGTTTAGTCTATGCCGGGCAGCATTCTAAGTTTTCCACTTGACCTATTTCATCTTTCCACAGAACCTCTCCTGTTGGTGCTGTTACCATTCTTGTTTTGTATAGGAGGAAACAGGCACGGCAAGGCCCAGAGGCTTGCCCAGAGTCTCGTAGGTGCTAGACTGCAGGAGGGAGCTAGGCTGCTGACCCCAGCAGTGGCTTCCAGAGACCATGCCCCTAACCACTGCATTCATTGCCTCTCTCTGCAGAAATGAGGAGAGTCCTTGGCTGGGAGGGGAGCTGGGCCTCTCCCAGTGCTGCAGGGCAGGACTGGTGGGCATTCACGCAAGTATGTACAGGCCATTGGTAAAAAGTGAATGATCATGTATTGGAGACTTGCTTTATGACTGCCAGACTGTGTAGTCCAAACAATAAGTACCACAGGCATTCAGAAGAGGGGAAACTGAGGGCTGGGAATTGTGAGGAAGAACTGAAATTTGAGCTAGACTTTTAGGGTGGGTGACATTTGAGTTGGTAGAGGAGAAGTTATTCCCAGTTTGGGAGGCGAGCAGGAGCACAGGCCCAGAAGTAATGGTGGTGGTGCCCCTGTGGGCTCAACGAGGAGTCCGGCTTGGCAGGAGGGTGTATTGGCCAAACCAGTCAAGGCAGAAGGGCTTTATTTGCCCTTGAGGCTGAGTTGGGGTGCAGAGGGAGGGAAATCACACTGGAAGAGTAGTCAACAGGGAGACTTGATGAGTGTGGGGCTGGAGGGAGGGGGGGCTCACCAGACTGCAAAGCTCCCCAGGAATCTAGGATTGGAGGTGGCCCCTGGAAAGATAGGTCATGCATGCCTTCTGTCCAGGCTCGGGCCTAACTGCTGTATGTCTGCCTGCCTCACGAGACACAGCAGAGCACATGAGTATGATCAGGATAATTAAGAGAGGTGTTGCAAGAAAAGCACTGAAAGAGGTTGATGGTTAAGATGTAAAGGAAGGAGATGGATGACTCACGTATGACCCGTGATTTCCTTGACTTTTCCCAACATATGCATGCTTCTGCCAACTCCTGTGACTGAACGAGAGACAGCACAAGCTTTGAGTTAAGCCTTATTATTAGAGACAGCATTGATCGTATTCATTCGAAATTAGAATGGGATCTTGCGCTAGAAGTGGGAAGATGTAGAAGTCAGTTGGTTTCAGGACATTGATGGAAACTCACTCAGAACCTTGCTACTCTGCCTTAGGTTAAATTCAGAGGATCCCATCACAGGCCTCTTGTGTTAACAGCACTACCTTGAGTGCACCCCACAAAATTTCTAGAAGAAAAGCACTTGCTGAAGAGCAAAGAACCTGTGAGTCAATTAAATCCAGACCGATCAGGCTACATCCATCTTTATATTCTCTGTGGTGCCACATGGTGTATTCCCTCCAGACATCACAAATAAACCCAGAAGCCCCTGGTTGTTGTCCCTTCCAATCAGACTGCTGGCCCTAAGCTTCTTCTAGTGGAAATCCTGGAATCACCCTGAACAGTCTCTGGCCTAGAGAAACCTAAATCCAGTGGGAGAAATGGACATGGCCACAAACCTCTTTATCATTTGCTGCTGCTGCTAAGTCACTTCAGTCGTGTCCGAATCTGTGCAACCCCATAGACAGCAGCCCACCAGGCTCCCCCATCCCTGGGATTCTCCAGGCAAAAACACAGGAGTGAGTTGCCATTTCCTCCTCCAATGCACGAAAGTGAAAAGTGAAAGTGAAGTCACTCAGTCGTGTCTGACTCTTAGTGACCCCATGGACTCCAGCCTACCAGGCTCCTCCATCCATGGGATTTTCCAGGCAAGAGTACTGGAGTGGGGTGCCATTGCCTTCTCCATTATTATTTGCTACAGTAGAGGAAATCTGTCAAGTGCTATGGGTACTCAAGTGCTTTCCAGGTGTCACTAGTGGTAAAGAACCTGCCTGCCAAAGCAAGAGACCCAGGAGAAGAGGGTTCAATCCCTGAGTCAGAAAGATCCCCTGAAGGAGTGCATGGCTATCCACTGTAGTACTCTTGCCTGAGAATCCACATGGACAGAGAAGCCTGGCAGGCTGCAATCCAGTGAGTTGCAGAGTCAGACACGACTGAAGCGAGTTAGCACACAGCACACACACACAGACGTGACCTATAAGAGCGAGGTGATAAGGACCTGAAGAGAACACTGGAGGTGAGGATGGGGGAAGAGTAGATCTGAGAGGTGGTTTCCCAACTAAGTGTTGTTGTTCAGTCGCTCAGTTATGTCTGACTCTTTGCCACCCAAGGGACTGCAGCAAGCCAGGCTTCCCTGTCAATCATCATCTCCTGGAGCTTGCTCACACTCATGTCCATTGAGTCGGTGATGCCATCCAACCACCTCATCCCCTGATGTCCCCTTCTACTCCTGCCTTCAACCTTGCCCAGCATCAGGGTCTTTTCCAATGAGTCAGTTTTTTGCATTAGGTGGCCAAAGTACTGGAGTTTGAGGTTTAGCATCAGTCCTTGCAGTGACTATTCATGATTGACTTCCTTTATGATTGACTGCATCTGAGTGACCGCATGGCTAATCGGTGGAATGGGCAAACTACATAGGCTAGATCTGGGAAGGGAGGTGTCTAGGATTTAAGTTTTAGCATTCCTCTCTCACTGATTTTTGTTGGGCATGGGGACAGTAGCTGGTAGACTTTGACCTTAGACTATTACTATATTTTAACTTAAAATAGATTTATTTCCATCATACAGTTTGAGCTTTGAAATAATTTTATTTAAAAATTAGTTTCTGGCCATGCCATGGGAGCCTCGGTTGGCCTCAGATAGCCAGTCGCCCACCGTCCCCACCATGGGGCCGCTGCCCAGGTCCTTTGGGGCATGGCGTGGCATGTCCCTCCACGTGTTGGGACCGAGTCCAATACAGAGAAATCTTCATCCTGGAACACAGGCACGACCAGAAAGGCAGCAGCCCCCTCACCCAACACTGCACCACTCAATTGTGGGGAACCTGGGGGAACCTGGTGCTAAACCATTCCTAGATGACCTGCTTCTGGGTTGGGGTTTTGCATGTAGCAGAGCAGCTCTCTCGCTTCGATCTATTGAAAGTCAGCCCTCAATACAAAGGTTTGGCAAAAGAAATAAGGTTATCAAAATTTCTGTTTAGTAACAGGATATTTTTTTTTTTAAGACAAAAAAATTAGTTTCTATGGTCAGGCAATAGTTTTAGAAGTGCTAAAGTATTTTTTCATGCAGAACATAGAATACATTAAATGACTAAGGTAAACAGAAGAAAATATCAATAACCAAAAGTCATATTTAACATTGTAGCTTTTATTTGACCCAGGATTTACAAAATCAAACGCAAACAAAAAGACAGGAAGGGTTCTTTGAGAGTAAGGAATGCTGTTGCTATCTTCACAGGACCATTATCCAGTTTTGTATGGTGTCAGGTTCTTTTCCAGACTCTGTTCTCTTTACCTTGATGTATAATTGTATTATTTACAATTTACCATTTCCTCTTTACTATATATGATAGAATACAAGCAAAGGGTTTTTGTAAACTGCATGTCCTCTGGAAGTACAATCAGAAGGTTAACTCATTCCCAGTACCACACTTGTTTACACAATTTCTTCCCCTTTCTTTTTCCTACTTTTGCTAAAACAAAAACAAACACACACACACACACACACACACACACAAACACCACCCCCCAAACAAAACAAACAAACAAAATCCCTGGGAACGTCCCTGTGGCTAAGACTCTGCACTGGCAATGCAGAGGTCCTGGGTTCAATCTCTGGACAGGGAAACAGATCTCACATTCTGCACCTAAGACCCCCATGAAGCCAAATAATAAATAAGTACTTAAAAAAAAAAAAAACAAATAGCAATGAAGAACATAGAAGCACCTGGGTTTTGATCAGCACAATACAGTAGTTAAATGTTACTTATTTTCTATTTAGTTTTTAGTAAATATTAAACATTTTTTTCTAATGCAGGATATAAAATCATAAAATAAGTTGACAGTTAACTTGCCAGTGATTGAAACACATCAAATGTTACATATGAATAACTAATTCTAAAGTAAATTAATAAAAGTTTTAAATAACTAGAATCAAGTACTTAGAATGTATTATTTCAGCAAAAGTCAAATCATAATATAGTAAATTTTACTTCTTTTCCATTTTGTTTTTAGTAAATATTATTTTAAGTATTTTTATAATAATGCAGGATATAAAAACATAAAATAAGTTGATAGTTAACTTGCCAGAGAGATTGAAACACATCAAAAGCTAGATATGAATTCTAAAGTACATTAATGAAACAGTTTTAAGCAACTACAACCTATGATTTAGAGTAAAAGGCAAAGATTACTGATGCTATGTTATAAGCTTCCATGTTTTGGGAAAGAAATATGTAAAGGGAGATAATATTCAACCCTGGTGGTACTTCATTCCAAGAGAGGTTGAATCAAATTAACACCCACAACCACAACTTACTGTTTTTGTCTCCCCACAAGCTAAAAAGTGGGGGAATGTTGAAAGTGACTGCTATTATGTATGGGCTTTTTTTAAAGGGTGATGAAGATATTCTAAAACTGTGGTGATGGTTTTACAAGTTTTTAAATATACCATAGAAACTAATGTATTGTACTCTATTTTAAAGGGTGAGTTTTATGGCACATGAATTCACTCAATAACTTTGTTTTTTCTACACGCCCAAGGACACATGAAAAAAAAAAAAAAGTAAAGAGAAAAGGAGTTGAATACCACCACGGCCCAGGGAAAGTAAGGAGGGTGGTAGGGGGAGGACAGAGGAAAGGAAGCAGAGGGACATGCATTGCTGACTAGTTCTCCCCTCCTCCATTCACTATACATGTGCACACACTTGCACACGTACACACGTGCAAACACATGCACACACACACACACACACACATGCACACACACACTGTGATAACCAGTGACAAGCAACTGGCTGCTTTTTGTTACGGATAAAACCATAACTGCTTTGTTTCCTGAAAAGGTCTCCTGCTCTTGTAAATGTTGCCCTTGCTTGCTAAATAGTTGGTCTTTGTTAATGAGGTTTTTCCTTCTTATGCTCTTGCTTTTTGATTTTTAAAAGCAAATTTTCATAACTAGTATACAGCCTGTGTCACATCTTCTCTTTTGTAATTTAAGTCATGCTGTATGGTATCTGGAAAGTCATGCTCACTTTATTCTGAAAAATATCTGCTTCTGAATCTTTCTCAGTGTAAGTATTGTTTTTACCTTGTCAAGCCAAGTAAGTATTTCACAAGTATTACAGGGTTGAACTCTTACAGTCCAGGCCTTTTAGGTGTTCTCTTGGCTTTCTTTTTTTTTTTTTTTTTTTTTAATATATGCCTTCTTATTGACTCATAAGGGCTTCCCAGGTGGCACCAGTAATAAAGAACTTACCTGCCAGTACAAGAGTCTAAGAGACTCCATGGATGGGAAGATCCCCAGGAGGAGGGCATGACAACCCACTGCCATATTCTTCTAGAGAATCCCAGGGACAGAGGCGCCTGGCAGGCTACAGTCCACAGTGTTGCAAAAACTAGGACACAACTAAACCAACTCAGCATGGCACACACGGACTCACAGACACTAGCAGCTTAATTTCAACAAAAAGATGATCATCTCTACACTTTTATATAGAAGTAGAGGGATTCTGAAAACTAAGTCTCTCTCTTTGTAGCTGAATTTTATTAACTGGCAATAAGTCACTATTTCAAACTCTTAGTCATTTGCTCAACATTTTATTGCCTGTATATTATGTTCTGGGAAGTAGAATCAAAGTCAGGAATTATCAGTTACATAGTCTGAATACAAATGTTAAATAGTCTGAATTGATAGGAAGACTGTCCTCTTGGACCAGAAAAGTAGTCTCCTTAAGAGACAGACGGAGCGATAGCTACATCCCCCCTTTTTCTCACTGTATCTTGACTTTTCTCTTTATTGAAGACCCTGAGTGCAAGCCCGAGTCTCATCTTGTGGCTTATCAGCATCACGGGCTGCACCTGTAGCTCCATTCGTATCCTTCCTTGCTGTGGACTGTTCTCTGCAAGGTGTCTGGCTACTGCTCTCTCTCATTGAAACGCGAAAAACACCAAATGATGGTCTTTGCACATTAGAGCTTGAAGTATAGTCTAAAGGAAATAGATGTAAAGTGGGGTTTTCGTCTCTCTGTGTAATAGGAGAAAATATGCTTTTGGTGTAACCAATCATACTTTCCTCTGAAGTTTCAGATAATATTTCAGCGGGTAGCTCTTCTTCTGGAGAAATAACGGAAAGGCTCCAAGGGAAATCAATCTCAGTCCTCTGTGTGAAAATGTATCTTCTTTGTGGATGGCCAAGCCTGGCATCAGGAAGGCTGGAGTCATCTTGAAATCCAAACACTGTCTGAGGGCCGAGTGTAGACGCTGAAGGAACAGTGCTAGATGACTTCTGACTGCCACTGCTTATTGTGATAGTCTTAGTGCTGTTAGAGGAGATCTCGTGAGGGCTCTCTGGCACCTCAAAGACATCCTGACTATACAATGGAACCTGAAGCTCGGAAATGTGTGGCTGTTTCTTTTTCCCTCGAGCTTTCATCTGTTTGGTTTTCATTTGTGTTTTCATTTTGAGAGCCACATGCCTCTCAGGTCCGGGCAGAGGGTCCGCGATCGAAATAACTGACTCGCTCTTTTGAGACCCAGGGACAGAGTCATCGTCACTATCAGAAGAAGAACGGCGAGACTGTGGCTGTTTCCTCTTGAGCCTAGCCGAAAGCTGCTTGTTTTCTTCTCTTAGTTTATTCCTTTCTGCTGTGAGCTCACCAGTAAATTTCAGATTTTGTTGTTGGATATCATAAAATTTTTGCTGTAGCGTATTTCTGTACATTTCATTTACTGTAGAGCCATCGCATACTTCAGCGTTTAACTGACCTCGCAGGTCATGGGTAGCGTCATTCAGGTCTGTCCCTTGCTCCGTCAACTCTTTAATTCTGGACATGGAGCCTGTCCAGCTCTCGTCTGACAATTGCTCTTTCCTCAAACTGGTTACTTCCCCCTGAAGTCGGAGTGGCTCTCCGTCATGGAGCTCTTTTAATGTTAGCCAGGTTTTTGTAAAATCTTCAGAAGCTACATCACAGAGGCTAATCTGTGTTTTATCTCCTTCGGAAGAACTCTGCCCACTTTCCCTGTCCTCTTCACCCCCATCCCCCACCTCCATCTTGATTCCCTGACTGGGATTGGGAAACAGTGGAGACACGCATCAACAAAAAAGAGCTGTGGACGGGATGACAGTTTAAACTCTTCTACAGACCTGTGAAGCAGCTTCCAGGCACTGGGTGGGCAATTGGGCAGGCAAGAGGATGGATCGAAGATGGCTCAGGGTGGACAGGATGGCGCATTTTGGGGGCTGGAAGGAGACACCAGCCTCCTTTTGCCGAGAAAAGCGAAGGCGTGTGGGAGGGAAGATGGCGCCTTCAAGCCACCCTGTGCCGGACTGGAGACTGGAGAGACCGGAAACGCAGTGAACTCTGGGAAAGCCCCGCTGAGCTGAAGTGCGTCACAAAAGGCGGTGGGGGTGGAGGGAGTTGGAACTTACCCCCTGCTTTATTTTTGAAACAAAGTAATTTGACCCAGTTTTAGCATCTTTCTTCCTGACAGTCAGTATTTTATAATCATTGAAAACCGCAAATACCCATGGTGTTAGCAAGTTGGATGTAAAGTCAAAAGCCATGCACTCTTTCCTCTCTGTCACCCCTCCGTTTAGGCAACAGTGCTTAGAGGTCCATTCCTAGATTCGGAGGCTCTCGGGAGACTGGCAATTCTGTAACTGATTACTGTTGCGACCCATGCTAGATCTTTGCTGGTGGCTCAGTAGGTAATGCGGGAGAGCCAGGTTCAATCTCTGGATCGGGAAGATCCCCTGGAGAAGGAAATGGCAACCCACTCCAGTATTCCTGCCTGGAGAATTCCATGGATAGAAGAGCCTAACCCATGAATTTTCAAATATCATTTGTTACAATGCCAAGTATGGTAATATAGCACTAACATGCTACTGTTTTTCTAACTAGAGTATGTTTGTTTCACTTTAGATACATGGGGAAAAGAATCATAGCAAGGTAATTCCCATAGCAGTGCAATTTCCTCTTTTTTTCTTCTCTTCCAACAGAGGGCAGTCTTAGTCATGCCATGCAAAACCTAGATGCTTCCTTTTGAGTTAGCCTTATGGTACCCATGATTTATTGAATGCTTCTCAACTCAAAGTTGAAATTAACCTGATGGGAAGTGATACATTTTTAAAGTTTTCCAAAAGGTAGTGGTTAGACTGATATGCACAGTTTCCAGTCTAATCCTAGAACAGATGCTTGTCTCTTCTGAAGCTCGTGAGAAAGGGCTAGATCCAGGGGAAGGCAGGAAATCATCAAGTGAGGACAGTTGTCAGGTCTATACTTTTGTTTACAACCTATTGATACCCACTTCAGTTACTAATGTAAACAGAAATCGCCAAGAGCAATTGAGATATATATTATATATTATTTCTTTCTTGTTTTTGCTGTGTAAGTCTTAGTGAAATGAATACTTAAGGAAACATTTGTGTGACCCTAAGGAAAAGATGACTTGCTTATTTCGATAAGATATGTTTCCGAGGTAGAGTTAGTCATTAAAGGAACTTAAATAGATGTCTTTTATTTTTTAAAATAAGTTTCATAGCACTTGGAAAAACTAAAGAGGCAGTTTGGATGGGGTTTATTGCTGAGTCTCTGGAACATCCTAATAATTCAGATGACAATTTCTACTGTCTCCCCAGCACTGGGAACTGGTTGGGAACTGCTATGGTAACTACCACCATCAATCTTAATCACTAAGATTGTGCTGACCTGCCCTCTGTGTTTAGTAGAGGATGGACAAAGGCTTTTTCCTCAGTCCCTGTATTACCCAGTTGTTAATTTTTTAACTAAACCCTAAAATTCAAGGAGAACAAAATAAAAATGAGGAAATAGACATGTTTATAGAGTAAAAAGGTTCTGATCCAAGTTTAACTCTGGCCCAGAGACAGATTAGATAGGCCTCATTCTTAAACATCTAAATTCAGGAAACCACCCCCCTAACTCCCTACCGCCCCTCCCCCCCGTGAGCTCTGAGTATCCCTCTCACCGTTTTCTCTGACTCTTGCCTTTCCTATCTCCTGAGAAAAAGACGGAAAATTATTGGAGTATTGTCCACTCTACTCTAATATTTTTGAGGAGAGGAAGGAAAGTAAGAATTTTCTCTAAATTCCTTACTTGTATTCTTGTAGTATAAGCTATTTTAAATACATAGTAAGCATCATACAGTTTCCAGTGATGTCTCATTTAAGCCAAATAATAGTTGGTAGGCTACTGAGCGTAGCACAATGTTTATGTGGAAATCTAGTCATTTATTAGTTAAAAAAATCTAACATTGAGATACAGTATTAGAGTACTTCATTTCCTAACTTTAACCTTTATTTTAGAGTGCATAATGCCTGGCTGTCAAAACACTTTGGAGTAGCCTGAAAATCGCAAACCATGCCAGCTCTTTGAAACAGATCAAGAATAATGCAGGACGGGCTTCAGCATCTTAATAGCCTGGAAAGTTTATTTACACTTAATCACAGTAAGTGCAAAATGTAGCTAGGGTACTCATTTGAAAGAGACATTAATACTATTTGACCCAAATCACCAGTACAGCTGGAGATCATTTTACATACATCGATACATTTGCATATCTCTGTTTCTGTACAGTCATTTTCTCGTATGTGAATATAAGATCAAATATGCATGGATTGTTTCTGGCAGTTTTAGTTAATAGTGAGTTCTTAGTTTAATATGAAGGAGATTAATTTTCTCATTGAACTATTATTCTTATGTGATTTTACATTCAATATCTTTTATCTATACTTTAATGAAAATAATGAATCTGAATAAAATAGTATATATAATATTTGTTTAGAATGACTATTTTTCATTCAGTGATTATTAAGGGATTGCCCATGCTCAGCTGTCTGCAGAGGTCAGAGCACTGTAAATACTGTTCTGACAAAGACGTATTTCACACAGGTTGAAATATTAACAAGTTCAATAGGAAGCTAGAGGGTTATATACATGAAAGTATTCTCTGAAAGCAAATCTTAATAAAAAGTCAAAGAGTGAGTCAATGTTCATTACCAGACAGTCCTTTAGAGGTTGCATAAGAGGAAGCCAGCAGAACTGCTCTGCCATGAGGACTAATCATAAACACAAATGTCTTGAGCAGATGGATGCTGAGCTACTAGACTCAGGACCTTTCAAAAAAAAAATGGGAGTGGTACAGCCTTCAGCTTTGCTCTTTGTCTCTTATAACAATGTATTGAAGCTGTGTCTTTCAGTTGGCCCAGATGCTTTGTTTTCCTTCTGATTTAGAAACAAGCCTCACACCTTTGGCATCATTGAAAACATCAGGCCATAGGGAACCCCTGTATATAACATAGCTGCTTTTCTATGATTTCTCATTTTTGCCCATATAATTAGAGCACAGCCTAAAATGCCTCCCATGTTATTTCTTAGGTACATACCTAGATCATCACTCACATCTTGTGTACGAAGAAGTTGGCACCTATTTATTTGTTACAGAGCTGTTGATACAGAGCTGAAGTAAAAAATTTCAGAATTGATTAACCCAGATGGTATTTGATTAAGGAGTAAATACAGCAAAACTCATTAAGTCTGCAGGTACTGAGAGCCTGGTGTCTTTTTGCTTGTCTCTCTGAGTCCTTGGGAGAGAAAATCATTCAAAACTGTTATGTGAATCCCTGTGTCATACAGTTTTAATTTCCTTTTTTTGTTTTAATCTCAGGTTCTACAACAGCTGAAGCAAACATTTTCCATCAGGCACTTCTTGAAGGAAATACTGCTATGGAAGTTTCCCTAACAGTATTAGATACCATATCATTTTTCACTCAGTGTTTCAAGGTAAAAATGAAAAGTTAGAATTTAGTCAGTATCGTTGCAAAGAAATTACACAAAAATTAACTAGACAGATGAAGCTTAGTACAATAGAAAAGCCCCCAGTGAGCAGTCAGGAAACTTGGGTGGCAGACCTAGTGTGACCTCAAGAAATCACTGAGACTCATCCTTAAAATGAGAGTTGGACTGTTAACAATTTGTTCTTTATTCTCCTTCTCTGTTATTTTTGTGTTTAAAAACAGGCTTTTTTTCATACTTTTATGAAAATATCCAGTCATTTCTGGCCCAAATTATGATTGAGTCCGTTTATCCAAATACCCGTTGAAAATAGGTGTCTTGTGAAGCCAGAAGATGTCCAGGCAGGCTGGCTGGCTGGCGTCCCTTGTCATGTGCTTATTGGTTTTATTCAGATGCTTGCCTCTCAGTACAAATCATCATTGCTAGGATTAAAAAATAGAAGAAGAAGAAATTGAAAGCAGTTATCTTGCAGGGTTGTTGAAGGTGTAAAATGAGATAATGGATATTAGTGAGCTTTGAATAAACACTGTATAACTATGTGCTTTGCTTAGTTGCTCAGGCGTGTCTGACTCTGGGACCACATGGACTGTAGCCCAACAGGCTCCTCTGTCCCTGGGATTCTCCAGGCAAGAATGCTGGAGTGGGTTGCCATTTCCTCCTCCAGGGGATCTTCCCAACTGAGGGATTGAACCCAGGTTTCCCGCATTGCAGGAGGACTTTTTCCTGGCTGAGCTACCAGGGGAGCCCATATAACCATAATGTGACATAACAGTAGCAGGAGAAGTCAAAAGTGAAAACTCTTGCTGGCTTTTCATCTGCGTTACACAGATTTTTTTTTTTTTTCCTTTTCTTTCCCCTTCTCAAAGTAATTCAGTTAATTGCTCAGGCCTCCAGATTTACTATGCAAACCAGGACTGTGCTTTCAAAGAGGCATATAAGGGAAAACTAAATTAGATACTAATCAGAAATAAGCTGCAGTATCTTTATATGCAGTATTAAGTTTGTTCTGATTAAAATGCAACCCAAATTTATTTTTTTTTATGCCAGCAAATAAGAGCAGAGAAGGCAATGGCACCCCACTCCAGTACTCTTGCCTGGAAAATCCCATGGATGGAGGAGCCTGGTAGGCTGCAGTCCATGGAGTCGCTGAGGGTCGGACATGACTGAGCGACTTCACTTTCACTTTTCACCATTCACTTTCATGCACTGGAGAAGGAAATGGCAACCCACTCCAGTGTTCTTGCCTGGAGAATCCTAGAGACAGGGGAGCCTGGTGGGTTGCCGTCCATGGGTTCACACAGAGTCAGACATGACTGAAGTGACTTAGCAGCAAATAAGACATTTGGTTTCATGGTTTGCATTGTATTTCTTCCTCCTGTTCAGACATTTCTTATTTATGTAACATACATCTCTTGGTAGATGACAGGCACTATCCTAGGTGATTTAGAAATATTAGCTCATTTTTTATTGTGGACTGGAGGTAGAAAAGGGGACTGCAGATGGGCACCACGGATCTTTTAGAGATGATGGGAATGACTAGATTGTAATAAATGGACAACTCCGTAAATTTACTAAAAATAATTGAATGATAAATTTAAAATAGGTAAATCTTGTTGTATGTAAATTAAACCCCAATCAACTTAAAAGTACAAATGAGAACTGACCTTTAATTCTCACACTAGCTTTGCGATGTAGATGCTGTTATTTTTCCCATTAAATTTTTTTGTTACTTATGTTAGCTCCATGGGTCTTAGTTGCAGCACTCAGGATTTTTGATCTTCTCTGGATGCGGGATCTTTTCACTGTGGCATGCCAACTCTTAGTTGCAGCATGTGGGATCTAGTTCCTTGACTAGGGTTTGAACCTAGGCCCCTCCTGATGCCAGTGCAGAGTCTTAACCAATGGACCGCCAGGGAAGTCTCTATTTTTCCCATTTCAAAGTGAGAGAAGTGAAGCTCACAGGGAGCTTAATGTCACATAGCTAGTTGGTAGCAGATCAGGATTCTGATCTTGCCAATTATCATAAGAGTCCATGCTTCTAAACACTACCGCATTCTTTTATTTTTATTTTTTTTAATTTTTTTTAATTTTATTTTATTTTTAAACTTTACATAATTGTATTAGTTTTGCCAAATATCTAAATGAATCCGCCACAGGTATACATGTGTTCCCCATCCTGAACCCTCCTCCCTCCTCCCTCCCCATACCATCCCTCTGGGTCGTCCCAGTACACCAGCCCCAAGCATCCAGTATCGTGCATGGAACCTGGACTGGCAACTCGTTTCATACATGATATTTTACGTGTTTCAATGCCATACCCCATTCTTTTAAAACAGTAGCCAGAAAGATGGAGCACCTTTCCGGGATTCTGTCTATCATCGTTACCAATAAATCTGTTACAAGTTGAATATGGTTTTTTTTTTTTTTTTTAGATCTCATTGTAATTTTTTTTTTAATTAAAGGATAATTGCTTTACAGACGGAGAAGGCAATGGCACCCCACTCTAATACTCTTGCCTGGAAAATCCCACGGATGGAGGAGCCTGGTAGGCTGCAGTCCATGGGGTCGCTAAGTGTTGGAGACCACTGAGCGACTTCACTTTCACTTTTCACTTTCATGCATTGGAGAAGGAAATGGCAACCCACTCCAGTGTTCTTGCCTGGAGAATCCCAGGGACAGGGGAGCTTGGTGGGCTGCCGTCTATGGGGTCGCACAGAGTCGGACACGACTGAAGCGACCTAGCAGCAGCAGCGGCTTTACAGATTTTGTCATTTTCTATCAAACTTCAACATGAATCAGCCATAGGTATACATATATCCCCTCCCTTTAGAAACTCCCTCCCATCTCCCGCCACATCCCACCCCTCTAGGTTGATACAGAGCCCCTGTTTGAGTTTCCTGAGACAACAGCAAATTCCTGTTGGCTATCTACATATGGTAATGTAAGTTTCTGTGTTACTCTCATACATCTCACCCTATCCTCCCCTCCTCCCACATCCATCAGTCTATTCTCCATGTCTGTTTCTCCATGCTGCCCTGCAAATAAATTTTTCAGTATCATTTTTCTAGATTCTGTATATATGTGTCAGTATACGATATTTCTCTTCCTCTTTCTGACTTACTTCACTCTGTGTAATAGGGTCTAGGTTCATCCACCTCATCAGAGCTGACTCAAATGTGTTCCTTTTTATGGCTGAGTAATATTCCATTGTGTATATGTACGACAACTTCTTTATCCATTCATCTGTCGATGGACATCTAGGTTGCTTCCATGTTCTAGCTATTGTAAAGAGTGCTGCAGTAGACAATGGGATACATGCATCTTTTTCAGTTTTGGTTTCCTCAGGGTATATGCCTAGGAGTGGGACTGCTGGGTCATATGGCTGTTTTATTCCTAGTTTTAAAGGAATCTCCATACCGTCAGCCATAGTGGCTGTATCAATTTACATTCCTGCCAACAGTGCAAGAGCATTCCCTTTTCTCCACATGCTCTCCAGCATTCACTGTTTGTAGACTTTTTGATGATGGCCATTCTGACCAGTATGAGGTGATACCTCATTGTAGTTTTGATTTGCATTTCTCTAATAATGAGCAATGTTGAATATCTTTTCATGTGTTTATTAGCCATCTGTATGTCTTCTTTGGAGAAATGTCTGTTTCTCTCTTTTCCCCATGTTTTGATTGGGTTGTTTATTTTTCTGGTATTGAGTTGTATGCATTACTTGTATATTTTGGAAATTAATCCTGTGTCTGTTGTTTCATTTGCTATTATTTTCTCCCATTCTGAAGGTTGTCTTTTCACTTTGCTCATAGTACTCTTTGCTGTGCAAAGGCTTTTAAGTTTAATCAGGTCCCACTTGTTTACTTTTGTTTTTATTTCCATTACTCTAGGAGGTGGGTCATAGAGGATCTGGCTGTGATTTATGTCATCGAGTGTTCTGCCTATGTTTTCGGCTAAGAGTTTTATAGTTTCTGGTCTTACATTTAGGTCTTTAATCCATTTTGAGTTTATCTTTGTGTGTGCTGTTAGGAAGTGTTCTAATTTCATTCTTTTACATGTAGCTGTTCAGTTTTCCCAGCACCATTCATTGAAGAGGCTGTCTCTGCCATTGTATATTCTTGCCTCCTCTGTCAGAAATAAGGTACCCATAGGTGCATGGGTTTATTTCTGGGATTTCTATCTTGTTCCATAGGTCTATATTTCTGTTTTTCTACCAGTAACATACTGTCTCGATCACTGCAGCTTTGTAGTATAATTTGAAATCAGGAAAGTTGATGCCTCCAGTTCTGTTCTTCTTTGTCAGTATTGCTTTGGCTATTCAGTGTCCTTATGTGTTTCCATACGAATGGTGCAATATTTTGTTCTAGTTCTGTGAAAAGTTCCATTGGTCATTTGATAGGGATCACACTGAATCTATAGATTGCATTTGGTAGTATAGTCATTTTCACAATATTGATTCCTCCTTCCCGGGAACATGGAATATCCTTCCATCTGTTTATATCGTCTTTGATTTCTTTCAGCAGTGTCTTATAATTTTCTTTGTACAGTTCTTTTGCTTCCTTAGGTAGTTTATTCCTAGATATTTAATTCGTTCTGTTGCAATGGTTAATGGGATTGATTCCTTAATTTCTATTTATGATTTTTTGTTGTTAGTATATAGAAATGCAAGTGATTTCTGAGTATTGAATTTGTATCCTGCAACTTTGCCAAATTCACTGATTAGGTCTATTAGTTTTCTGGTAGTATCTTTTGGGTTTTCTATGTACATTATCATGTCATCAGCAAACAGTGAGAGCTTTATTTCTTCTTTTCCATCTGGATTCCTTTTATTTCTTTTTCTTCTCTGATTGCTGTAGCTAGGGCTTTCAAAACTATGTTGAATAGTGGTGAAAGTGGACCCCCTTGTCTTGTTCCTGAGCTTCGGGGGAATGTTTTCAGTTTTTCACCATTGAGAATAGTGTTTACTATACTTTTATCATATATGACCTTTACTATGTTGAGGTAGGTTCGTTCTATGCCCGTTTTTTGGAAGAGTTTTAATCATAAAAGGGTGCTGAATTTTGTCAAAGGCTTTTTCTGCATCTATTGAGATTATACGGTTTCTATCTTTCCATTGGTTAATATGGCATATCACATTGATTGATTTGTCTATATTGATGAATCCTTGCATCCCTGGAATAAACCCAACTTGATCATGGTGTATGAGCTTTTTAATGTGTTATTGAATTCTGTTTGCTAAAATTTTGTTGAGGATTTTTGAATCTATGTTCATCAGTGTTATTGGCCTGTAGTTTTCTTTTTTGGTGTTGTCTTTGTCTGCTTTTGGTATCAGGGTGATGGTAGCCTCATAGAATGAGTTTGGAAGTGTTCCTTTCTCTGCAATTTTTTGAAAGAGTTTTAGAAAGATAGGCATTAGCTCTTCTCTAAATGTTTGATAGAGTTCTCCTGTGAAGCCATCAGGTCCTGGGCTTTTGTTTTTTTGGGAGATTTTTGATCACATTTTCAATTTCAGTGCTGGTAATTGGGCTGTTCATAATTTCTCTTTCTTCCTGGTTCAGTCATGGAAGATTGAACTTTTCTAAGAATCTGTCCTTTTCTTCCAGTTTATCCATTTTATTGCCATATAGTTGTTTGTAATAGTCTCTTATACTCCTTTGTATTTCTGCATTGTCTGTTGTAACCTCTCCTTCTTCATTTCTAAGATTGTTGATTTGATTCTTCTCTCTTTTTTTCTTGATGAGTCTGGCTAAGGGCTTGTCAATTTTGTTGATCTTCTCAAAGAACCAGCTTTTCATTTTATTAATCTTTATTATTGTTTCTTTTTCATTTATTTCTGCTCAGATCATTTAATTTCTTTCCTTCTACTAATTTTCAGTTTTTTTTTGTTCTTTTTCCAGTTGTTTTAGGTGTAAAGTTAGGTTGTCTATTCGATGTTTTTCTTGTTTCTTTTGGTAGGATTGTATTGCTATCAATTTCCCTCTTAGAACTGCTTTTGCTGCATCCCATTTTGAGTTGCTGTGTTTTCATTGTCATTTGTTTCTGAAATGTTTTGATTTCCCTTTTGATTTCTTCAGTAACCTGTTGGTTATTTAGAAACGTGTTGTTCAATCTCCCTCTGCTTGTGTTTCTTACAGTTTTTTCCTTGTGAAAAAAACCTCATCTCATCTCATAGCGTGGTCAGAAAAGATGCTTGATAGAATTTCCATTTTCTTAAATTTACTGAGGTTTCATTTGTGACCCGAGATGTGGTCAAATCCTGGAGAATGTTCCATGTGCACTTGAGAAAAAGGTGTATTCTTCTGCATTTGGATGGAATGTCCTGAAGATATCAATGAGACCCATTTCATCTAATGTATCATTTAAGACTTGTGTTTTGTTATTAATTTTCTGTTTTGATGATCTGTCCATTGGTGTAAGTGGAGTGTTAGTCTCCTACTATTATTGCGTTACTGTCAAATTCTCCTTTTCTGTCTGTTAGTGCTTATCTTATGTATTGAGGTGCTCTTATGTTGGGTGCATAGATATTTACATTTGTCATGTCTTCCTGTTGGATTGATCCCTTGATCATTATGTAGTGTCCTTCCTTATCTCTTGTAATATTCTTTATCTTAAGGTCTACTTTGTCTGATATGAGGATTGCTACCCCAGCTTTCTTTTGCTTTCCATTTGCATGGAATATATTTTTGCATCCTCTCACTTTCGGTCTATATGTGTCTTTAGGTCTGAAATGGGTTTCTTGTAGACAGCATATACATGAGTCTTGTTTTTGTATCCATTCAGCTAGTCTGTGTCTTCTGGTTGGAGTAATTAATCCGTTTGCACTTAAAATAATTATTGATATATTCCTAACACCATTGTCTTAATTGTTTGGGGTTTGTTTCTGTAGATCTTTTTCTTCTCTTGTATTTCCTGAGTATATAGTCCCTGTAACATTTGTTGTAGAGCTGGTTTGGTGGTACTGAATTCTCTTAAGTTTTGCTTGTTTGAAAAGTTTTTGATTTCTCCAACAATTTTGAATGAGATCCTTGCCAGGCAGAGTTATCTTGGTTGTAGATTTTTCCGTTTCAGTACTACCAGGGTCCAGCCCCAGTTGGATCCAGGGATTCCCTCAGGATGATGGCATCGGCGATAAGGAAAGTAAAGAGGAGAGAAAGAGGCTTGATCTTCCTTGGTTTACATAGAAAGCCAATAAAGTTCCTGACACAGAACTTGCTCTGTTCACAGAGGCCGTAGGAGACCTCTCGGTGGGGTGAGGACGCACTACGTCCTCTCCCCGGTGAAGACGCAGGGCGCCTTCCCGTTTGGGTCTTAGAAGCCCAGGCAAAAAAGTGAACAATGAGCCCCTGTGCTCCAAGTAGTCATCCTGAAAGAAGAACAGAGAGAGAAAAGGAGAGAAAAGGAAAAAAAGAATGACACGGGGAGACCAAGCTCTGATGAAGCCGGGTCTGCAGCTTTATTTTCAAAAGGAGCTTTTATACCCTAAGTTACACATTTCCAGAAATGAAAGATACAAAGTCACAGAGTCAGCTCAACATTACATCAGTTTCACCTTTATCAAAACCAGGACATTTTCTGCATAGCTTTTCATAAACAAGGGTCTTATGTTGTATACATCATCCTCTGGCCCTGTGGCCTGTTAACATTTTGTAACTCTTTCTTGATAAAGGTTGGTCACCCAGAAACCCTGCTTTCCCTTCATCTTT
Source organism: Bubalus kerabau (assembly GCF_029407905.1). Classification (NCBI taxonomy): domain Eukaryota; kingdom Metazoa; phylum Chordata; class Mammalia; order Artiodactyla; family Bovidae; genus Bubalus; species Bubalus kerabau. Next base: position 4,421,380 of record NC_073647.1, on the reverse strand, counting down.
CCAGTCTGCAGTCCCCCTCAGGAAACAGAGCTACATTCTTGTGGAGCAAAGGTGCAATGGGTTACAACAAAGAAAGAACTTATTAACTCAAGGGTCTTATGTTGCTAATGCCAAGGCTACTGCTTGTTTTTCTTGCATACCAACTATACTTGCTACTGCACTCCCAGGCACACATTGGGTAAAGGACAAGGAAACTCAGTAACAAACATTGGCTCAACAATGCTGTATTATTCTAATAAAGCTTTTTTATGGCTCGAAGGTTATGCTTGGGGTGTTGTGAACAATCATGTGCTTTAGTTGCAAGCGTGTGGATAAACCTGCCAAGCAAGCTAAAATAGTAACAGGGGGGTTAAAGTAAAAATGCTCCTTTCAAGCCCAGGAGACTTATTAACTAGAGCCCTAAGTTGATTTTTTTCAGAGAAAGGTGGTCGGGGATAGCCCCCTGTAAATGTCAGAAGAGTTGGTGAAAGGCATAATATAATAAACAGTAGACAGACAGGTTTTGGTTTCGGGGTTGATGCTCGAGCAGGTCCACAGAGTCCCTCGAGTCCTGTTCCGCCTTTGCCTGCCAGGTCCTCTCCGCATGACCTTTGTCATGGGTGGGATCTCCCGTGGTGGCTCCCTGCACAGTACTTTAAATACATTGTGCCATTCCCTTCTGGCCTGCACAGTTTCTGGTGAAAGATCAGCTGTTCAACGTACGGGGTTTCCCTGTATGTTGCTTGTTGCTTCTCCCTTGCTGCTTTTAATATTCTTTCTTTGTGTTTAGTCTTTGTTAGTTTGAATCATATATGTCTTGGCATGTTTCTCCTTGGGTTTATCCTGTATGGGACTCTTTGACCTCTTGGACTTGATTGGCCATTTCCTTTCCCATGTTGGGGAAAGTTTCAATTATAATCTCTTAAAAACTTTTCTCATACCCTTTCTTTTTCTCTTCTTCTGGGACCCCCATAATTCTAATGTTGGTGCATTTAATAATGTCCCAGAGGACTCTGAGACTATCCTCAGTTCTTTTCATTCTTTTTACTTTATTCTGCTCTTCAGCAGTTATTTCCACCACTTTATCTTCCAGCTAACTGATCCCTTCTTCTGCTTCAGATATTCTGCTCTTAATTCCTTCTAGAGTATTTTTAATTTCAGTAATTGTGTCATTCATCTCTGTATATTTCTTCTTTAATTCTTCTAGGTCTTTGTTAGTTGATTATTTCATTTTCTCCATTCTGTTCTCAAGGTTTTTGATCATCTTTAGTATCATTATTCTGAATTCTTTTTCAGGTAGTTTGCCTATTTCCTCTTCGTTTATTTGGACTCTCAGTGTTTCTAGTTTGTTCCTTCATCTGTGCATTATTTCTCTGCCTTTTCATTATTTTCTTTTCAACTTATGGTGTTTGAGGTCTGCTTTTCCCAGGCTTCAAGGTTGAGTTCTTTCTTCCTTTTGGTCTGCCCTCCTAAAGTTGGTCCAGTGGTTTGTGTAATCTTCATATAGGGTGAAATTTGTGCTGAGCATTTTTTTGTTTGTTTGTTTTTCCTCTCTTGGGCAAGACTGAATGAGGTTGGAATCCTGCTGCTGCTGATTTGGTTTGTAGTTTTGTTTTGTTTGTGTGGATGAAGCATCCTGCACAGGGTGTTACTAGTGGTTGGGTGATGCTGGGTCTTGTATTCAAGTGCTTTCCTTTGTGGCATTTCTCACCATTTGATACTCCCTAGGGTTAGTTCTCTGGTCGTCTAGGGTCTTGGAGTCAGTGCTCCCACTCCAAAGGCTAAGGTCTTAATCTCTAGTAAGGAGTGAAGATTCCACAAGTGATTTGTTATGGCATTCAGTTCAGTTCAGTTCAGTTCAGTCGCTTAGTCGTGTCCGACTCTTTGCGACCCCATGAATCGCAGCACTCCAGGCCTACCTGTCCATCACCAACCCCTGGAGTTCACTCAGACTCACGTCCATCGAGTTAGTGATGCCATCCAGCCATCTCATCCTCTGTCATCCCCTTCTCCTCCTGCCCCCAATCCCTCCCAGCATCAGAGTCTTTTCCAATGAGTCAACTCTTTGCATGAGGTGGCCAAAGTACAGAGTTTCAGCTTTAGCATCATTCCTTCCAAAGAAATCCCAGGGCTGATCTCCTTCAGAATGGACTGGTTGGATTTCCTTGCAGTCCAAGAGACTCTCAAGAGTCTCCTCCAACACCACAGTTCAAAATATCAATTTTTCGGCACTCAGCCTTCTTCACAGTCCAACTCTCACATCCATACTTGACCACTGGAAAAACCATAGCCTTGACTGGATGGACCTTTGTTTGCAAAGTAATGTCTCTGCTTTTGAATATGCTATCTAGGTTGGTCATAACTTTCCTTCCAAGGAGTAAGTGTCTTTTAATTTCATGGCTGCAGTCACCATCTGCAGTGATTTTGGAGCCCCCCAAAAATAAAGTCTGACACTGTTTCCACTTTTTCCCCATCTATTTGCCATGAAGTGATAGGACCAGAAGCCATGATCTTTGTTTTCTGAATGTTGAGCTTTAAGCCAACTTTTTCACTCTCCTCTTTCACTTTCATCAAGAGGCTTTTGAGTTCCTCTTCACTTTCTGCCATAAGGGTGGTGTCATCTGCATATCGGAGGTTGTTGATATTTCCCCAGGCAATCTTGATTCCAGCTTGTGCTTCTTCCAGCCCAGCGGTTCTCATGATGTACTCTGCATGGAAGTTAAATAAGCAGCTTATGGCATTAAGTTAGATTAAAACAAATGTCCAAGAATGAGCAACCAAAGATGAACCTCAGACAAATGGCAGTTACAAAATCAGGCAAATATTAATTAAAATAATGGAATATACACATATACATGTACACTGATAAGCAAAATCAAAACAGTCCAACAAAAACAAAGTACAATATATTGGCCCGTCAAACAAAGAAATCAAAAATTTATGTAACAGTGAAGAAAAAAACTTGGAACACATGTATACCCATGGCTGATTCATGTCAATGTATGGCAAAACCACTACAATATTATAAATTAATTAGCCTCCCAGTGAAATAAATAAATTTTAAAAATAAATAAATACATAAAATAGCTTTAAAAAATTAAAAAGAAAAGAAAAACGAAAGCAAAAACTGCAGAACAAAACTAAAACAAGGTTTCAAGTGGGGAAAAACCAATGAAAACATAGCTAACACATATGTTGAGAGGGAAGGAAAGAAAAACTAGATATACAAAATTAAATAGAGGTAGATAAAGAAGATTTATATACGTTAAAGATTAACTGCAAAGGGAGAAGAACTTTAGGAAAAGCAAATAAAGGAATAATTTTAGGAAAAATAAGAATAGGTTTAAAAAATTAAAATTAAAGAGAAAAGAGAAAAGGAAAACTTCACAGGACTGCAAAAGCCCAACATAGAAGCAAAGGTGTTATATAACAACAAAAGGTGTTATTGAAAAAAAAAAAAAACACAAAAGTTTAATTAAATTTCACAGTGCCAATAAAATCCAAAACTGCAACAGAGGGGGGCGGGGCGGGGGGGGGGTGGAGGAATAAAAAAGGAAAAGAAAAGAAAAAAATCTAAAAGAAACTCCAGAACAAGTCAAAACATAAGATTAATAAATGTTTCTCTTGAGCCACTGCTGTCAGAGTCCTTTTCCTTGCTGGGAGTCACAGTCCACCTCACCTCCCTAGGGTGCCCCCCAACACCGTGCTGGTTTCTGCACCTGCTGGGAAGGTAGCTCAGATTCTAATCTGGTCCTACTCCTGTGTGTTCTTGCCTCCAATGTACACAGCTATCAGAACTAGTGCATTTTTGTGTGTGTGTGGGAGCTCTCATTGTCCTTTTATATATTCTGTGGACAGAGTTTGCCTAGTAAATCGTGTGGATTTAGTCTTCAGCTTGTATAGCTGGTGGGAAGGTTTTGGTTCGGCCCTGGTTTCTATTGTGGTTTTATTTCCACCTGTGCATGTGGGTCGTCCACTGGGGTTTGCTCCTGAGGCATGCTCCTGAGGCTGCCTTGGAGGATTTGGGTTCTGCCCCAGTGAGGACCAGTTGTGGAGGTAGTGCAGCTGCTTGGGTTGCAGGAGTTCTGGCAGCACCAGGTATTCAAGGGAGTTGGTGGCTAGGGCAGCAGGAAATATAGTGCTATAGAAGGATATGGCAACCAGTATTGGCCAATACACTCAAATATTCTTCTCTGGAGAACCCCCCAACAGAGAAGCCTGGCAGGCCACAGCCCACAGGGTTGCAAAGAGCTGGAAACAACTTAAGTGATCCCACATGCATAGACTGAAGACTTTTTGTTTTTTGTTTTTTTTTGCTTGTGGTAGCTCTGCCCCAGTGAGGGTTGAGTTTGAAGAATATGTAGCTACTCGGGTTGCGGGGACCCTGGTGGCACCAAGGGTGCAAGGACATGGACTGTCTCAGCCGCAGAATTTATGGCCCTATCAGAGTCTTTTTTTCAAGCCTCTGGTACCTGGTGATCAGAAGACCTCTTTGGCTACTCTTTCTCCATAGCTCTGCCCATTCAGGCACTTAGAGGGCCCGCTTGCCTGGGGTCCTTCTCTGTTGTTCCACACATCAGGCACATAGAGGGCCTCCCTGGCTGGGGTCTTATTGTATAGATTGGTGTGTCAGGCACTTAAACGGGCACCCTGGCTGGGGTCCTACTCTGTAGTTCTGTGCATCAGCCACCTTATGGGCCAGCCTCTCTATTGTTCAGCAGCCGATCCAGGCCTGTAGGGAGAGAGGCTATGTGATGGCTTCATCCCCTATGTATGACTCAGCACTATCACCTTGCTTCCATGGCTCCCTGGCTTTCCTCCACAGGCATTTCCCACCACAGTCTCCTCGCTCACACCCCCTTGGTCCATCTCTCTGCAGTCAACAGCAGCCCTCACCCTGGGAATGCTTCACAATCCCTACGCTCCAGCTCCCAGCTGCTTAGCCTTCTAGGGGACTGCGTCCCTGTCCGGGGTATATATGGCTGCAGCAAGGACTGTCTGATTCTCATTCCATTTAGGCTGCCATAGACCAGCTGTTTCACCCTCAGCCTTAAATGTTTCTCCTCTGACTCAGACAATTGCCCCAATGTGGGGATCACACCCCTGCTTCAGTTCCCCCCACCTGGCTAGGGCATGTCCAGTCTTAGTAACACTCCTGTTTCTCCCCCTAGTTCCTTCATCCTACTGAGTTTTTGCGTGGTTCTATATATTCTTTTCTGCTGGTCAGGTACTCCTGTTGACTCTCAGCTGGAGTTCTGCATGCACTTCTGTGTCTGAAGGTGTATTCCTGATGTATCCATGGAGGGAGATGTACTCCTCGTCCACCTACTCTTCTGCCATCTTGTTCTCCATTCGAACTATCATTTCTTAAAATGTAATGGCTATTTGACTGATATGATGATGATGATGATGATGATGATGATGATGACAGTGAGCTTGAGATTCTTCATACACATGGCAAGGGGAAGATGTCTTTGGTTGTTTTGAAGCTGACCAGATCAAGTTCAGAGGATGCCCTGATGCTCATTGCCCTTGTAGGAGTCCATATGGGATGAAGAAGCACTGTGGGAAGAGTCTATTGGTAGCCAGCACGTTTTGGGTCTGCTTGATAATCGAGTCCAAGCTCACTCTACTTGCCACAAGACAGGTCAATAAATCTGAAAAATGATGTGTTGAGGCAAGGAAAGTACTTTAATTGGGAAGTCAGCAGACAAAGAAGATGGCAGGATAGGGCCTCAAAATAACCATCTTCTATTTTGGTGTTTGTTTTTACTTATGGCCAAGTTGTAATCTGCTAATTTGTTTCTCAACATGTAGGAGAGCAAGGTTGGAGACATTAACAATGCATTTTTTTTCTGAACAGAAAGGGTCACAAAACAATGGATATTTCTCTACAAATCCTAGCTTCTTTTATAGCTCTATTTTAGTAAGTTTACAAAGCTGTGCAATCATTACAATCCAGTCATTCCATCATCTCCAAAAGATCTTTGGTGCCCATCTGCAGTCCCCCTTTCCTCCTCCAGTCCCACAATAAAAAAAGTGAGTTAATATTTGTAAAGCACTCAGGATAGTACCTGTCATCTACCAAGAGAGGTATGTTAAATAAAGAAGGAGTATCTGAATAGGAGGAAGGAATACAGTGCAAACTTTGAAATCAAATGTCTTATTTCCTGGCATAATAAAAAATGAATTTGGGTTGCACATTAATCCGAACAAATGTAATACTTCATAAAGAGATTCTGCAGCCTATTTCTGATTAGTATCTAGGGAACCTTCAAGCAGTTTGTGTAGTCTTTCAATTGTGATACTTGTTATTTTCTCTACTCATAGAGGGTTTAATTTGTCACCAGTGGCTAAACATGTACTAAATATACATTAAAAGCAAATTAGATAATAGACTTTTTAAAACAGAATTAATGATTTCCTTCATTCTTACATTACTTTGTTTCTGTCAGAGAAATGCAAAAAGTAGTTATCTTGTATCCATTTTTAATTTACTGATTTCTTAATTGAGAAGCAATATGGTTATGTCAATAGAAAATATACTTCCCATACTAGTTCTGTATTGGCTGTGTTATAATGAAAAAAGCATTTTTTTCTTCTATGTAAAATTATGTAGTTAAGAATGGATGTAAGTTATATAGTATTTTGTGATTTCCAAGTTGAAAGATGGCACAAATGATTTTAGATTATGTTAAGCGTCTTAAAGCTCAACATTCAGAAAACTAAGATCATGGCATCTGGTCCCATCACTTCATGGGAAATAGATGGTGAAACAGTGTCAGACTTTATTTTTGGGGGCTCCAAAATCACTGCAGATGGTGACTACAGCCATGAAATTAAAAGATGCTTACTCCTTGGAAGGAAAGTTATGACCAACCTGGAGAACATACTGAAACGCAGAGACATTACTTTGCCAACAAAGGTCCGTCTAGTCAAGGCTATGGTTTTTCCAGTGGTCATGTATGGATGTGAGAGTTGGACTGTGAAGAAAGCTGAGCACCAAAGAATTGATGCTGTTGAACTGTGGCTTTGGAGAAGACTCTTGAGAGTCCCTTCGACTGCAAGGAGATCCAACCAGTCCATTTTGAAGGAGATCAGCCCTGGGATGTCTTTGGAAGGAATGATGCTAAAGCTGAAACTCCAGTACTTTGACCACCTCATGTGAAGAGTTGACTAATTGGAAAAGATTCTGACGCTGGGAGGGATTGGCGGCAGGAGAACAAGGGGATGACAGAGGATGAGATGGCTGGATGGCATCACTGACTCGATGGATGTGAGTCTGAGTGAACTCTGGGAGTTGGTGATGGACAGGGAGGCCTGGCATGCTGTGATTCATGGGGTCGCAAAGAGTCGGACATGAGTGAGTGACAGAACTGAACTGAACTGAAGCGTCTTATTGTTATTTTTCAAGCAGTGCTATGATGAACAGTTATTGGTAAAGCCTGTTCTCTCATTTTCGGGAGAGCAGCATAAACTATGTCTGTAAAAAAACATTTTTTTAATGTTTTGTAGAGTCAACTTTTAAATAATGGGGGCCACAACCCATTAATGAAAAAACTATTTGATATTCATCTTGCTTTTCTTAAAAATGGGCAGTCTGAAGTGTCGCTGAAACATACTTTTGCCTCACTGTGAGCATTCAGTAATTAGGTAGGGAAGAAATCTTTGTGGCTTCAAGTGGCCTTGCTTCATGGTAAGAAAGATCGGGGGAGTAGGGTCTCCAAACCTCAGATGGTGAAACCAGTAAATCCTGCCTTTGTAAACATTAATACAGAACAGCAAACTAAAGAAAGAGGACCTGACTACTGATTCCCTAAAATCAGCACGTGCTTTTAATTTCATCATGTAATATACCTTTTTTTTTGTTGTTGTTGTTCAGTAGGCTGCTTTGGGGAGTATCATTTAAATATTACCAATTGCCAATCTTTCTTCTCTTTGGCTTCTTTTTTTTTTTTTTTAATTTTATTTTATTTTTAAACTTTACATAACTGTATTAGATTTGCCAAATATCAAAATGAATCCGCCACAGGTTTACATGTGTTCCCCATCCTGAACCCTCCTCCCTCCTCCCTCCCCATTCCATCCCTCTGGGTCGTCCCAGTGCACCAGCCCCAAGCATCCAGTATCGTGCATCGAACCTGGACTGGCAACTCATTTCATACATGATATTTTACACGTTTCAATGCCATTCTCCCAAATCTTCCCACCCTCTCCCTCTCCCACAGAGTCCATAAGACTGTTCTATACATCAGTGTCTCTTTTGCTGTCTCGTACACAGGGTTATTGTTACCATCTTTCTAAATTCCATATATATGCGTTAGTATACTGTATTGGTGTTTTTCTTTCTGGCTTACTTCACTCTGTATAATAGGCTCCAGTTTCATCCACCTCATTAGAACTGATTCAAATGTATTCTTTTTAATGGCTGAATAATACTCCATTGTGTATATGTACCACAGCTTTCTTATCCATTCATCTGCTGATGGACATCTAGGTTGCTTCCATGTCCTGGCTATTATAAACACTGCTGCGATGAACATTGGGGTACACGTGTCTCTTTTTGGCTTCTTTTTAAAGTACTTAAAGTATTATCATGCTGAAGATATGTAAGCTGTGAGTGTGGCCATGTATAAGCACTTTGAAAGCAGAGACCACTTATAAAGTCCCCGGGCCTTGTATGATCTCTTGCAAGTGGTAGGTACTCAATACATGTTCAGATGAATGAACCCTTCCTTTCAGGGCTAATTGTATCTGGGGACTCCAAATTTTCAGGCCATTTACCTCATGTAAACTAAAACTTCAGACTAGGCTCTTAGGAATAAATATGACTCAAACAGATAGCAAGGATTTATTTCTGCTCTATTTTTGATAGATTTTTAAAAAGAATTAAAAGCATCAGAAACCAAAATGAAGCTAAAGTTATGGAAAGGCACAGTCTAGGCCTCCACCCTGGTATGTATAACTCCAGCAAGAGAAATTCAGTTAACTGATTTGTGGAATAGGCTAGTTGAGCAACTTTTTTGTCATTACTTGTATGGCAACTTATTGTCGTAAATGGACAGAGAAAGTAGTTGATTTTGAAGGTTTATTTTTATTTTTTATTATATTTTATTTTATTTTAATTTTAAACCTGAAACACTGTATTAGTTTTGCCAAACATCAAAACAAATCCTCCACAGGTATACATGTGTTCCCCATCCTGAACCCTCCTCCCTCCTCTCTCCCCACACCATCCCTCTGGGTCGTCCCAGTGCACCAGCCCCAAGCATCCAGTATCATGCATTGAACCTGGACTGATAACTCGTTTCATACATGATATTACACATGTTTCAATGACATTCTCCCAAATCTTCCCACCCTCTCCCTCTCCAACAGAGTCCATAAGACTGTTCTATACATCAGTGTCTCTTTTGCTGTCTCGTACACAGGGTTATTGTTATCATCTTTCTAAATTCCATATATATGCGTTAGTATACTGTATTGGTGTTTTTCTTTCTGGCTTACTTCACTCTGGTATAATAGGCTCCAGTTTCATCCACCTCATTAGAACTGATTCAACTGTGTTCTTTTTTATGGCTGAGTAGTACTCCATTGTGTATATGTACCACAGCTTTCTTATCCATTCATCTGCTGATGGACATCTAGGTTGCTTCCATGTCCTGGCTATTATAAACAGTGCTGCGATGAACATTGGGATACACGTGTCTCTTTCCCTTCTGGTTTCCTCAGCGTGTATGCCCAGCAGTGGGATTGCTGGATCATAAGGCAGTTCTATTTTCAGTTTTTTAAGGAATCTATTTTTAAATTGCCATTCTTTAATGCAATTTTGTGAATAAAGAAGTAAATGAAAAACTGAGTTCAGTTTTGACAAGAAACTAAGAGAAAGTGATTCAGAAATAACTCATTTAACAAACAGTGACTGGATGTGTAATTCCTGGTGTTAGACTTTGTGTCAAGGATACAGTGTGAAGACTTATTGTCCAGTAGAGGAAAGCACACATTGATGAGCATCAGAAATACCATTAGGATAAAGGAAGCCTACAGAGAACTGAGGGTAAATGGAAGGACAGGAAATACTAATTGAGCAACATTTCTCTGCAGCACTCAAGTTAGGATTTAGTTTGGACTCAGCAACTGAGATAGACTTGAAGAGGTCAATGGGGACCAGATGATTGTGTCCTCATGTCTAGGAGTTGGATTTCATGTTTTAGGTGTCACGGAGCATGAAAATGACATAATTAGATTTTTATTAAGAAAATTGTTGCAGGGAGGAGAAAATCTCCTTAAATGCAGTACAGAAGCATAATCTCTGCTCTCATGAAGCTTTCAGTGGTGAGAGGGAGATAGAAATTAAGTAAGTAAATAAAATAGAAATTGGAACAAGTTCTTGGAAGGAAACAAGGTGCTGAGATAGAAGATAATGATTTGTGGGAGCTACTTTTGATGGGTTTGTCACTTATTTGTATATTTTAACTTTCTAACTTAAGACTTTATGTTTTGAAACCAGTTTTAAATTCACAGCAAAATCCAATGGGAACTACAGTAATTTCCTATATATTCCCACTCCCACATAGATACATACAGTCTCCCCCATTATCAACATCTGCCAGCAGAGTGCTGCATTCATTACAACTGATGAACTTACACTGATACATAATAATCTTGCACGTGGGCTTTCCTGGTGGCTCCGTGGTAAAAAACAACTCGCCTGCCAATGCAGGAGATGCAGGTTCGATCCCTGGGCTTGGAAGATCCCCTGGAGAAGGCAATGGCTACCGACTCCAGTATTCTTGCCTGGGAAAGCCCATGGACAAAGAAGCCTGGCAGGCTAAAGCCCATGTGGTCGCAAAAGAATCAGACACGACTTAGCAGCTAAACAACAAGGTGCACAGTTTGCATTAAGGCTCATTCTTGGGGCACATCCCATGGGTTTGGACAAGTGGCATGTACCCTGCTTAGTATCAAACAAAGTATTTTAACTGCCCTAAAAATCTCCATCAACTCTCCACTCCCCTCCCCACCACCCCCTGGAAATCTACAGTCTTTGTACTGCCTCCCCAGTCTTGCTTTTCCAGAATGTCATATAGTTGGAATCTGGGTTTGTCACTTCTAAAATGAGACCTGAAATATGAAAAGGGGCCAGCCTTTCGAAAAGCTCAAGGAAAAACATTTTAGGGAGAAGGGATAGAGCTTGAAATTCTAGGGACTGAAAGTTCAATTTAGTTGGAACGGAGTGAGTTAGGGAGCTCATCAGCATACCAGTGGCAGTTGGAGCCATGGGAGTGGTTTAAGTTCCTCTGGAAGAGCAAGAACAACAACAAAAAGTTAAGAGCAGTATGTTGGAGAAAAGCAACATAGAAGGGGTTGGAAGAGGAGTCTGTGGAGGAGATGAAAGGGAGCAGTCACAGAAATAGGAAGACAGGCAAGAAAGAAGCCAAAGGAGAAGAGAGTATCAGGATTATTATGCAATACAGAGTGGCTTGTTAAGATAAGGTGGAAAGGGAGTCCATTGGAATTGGCATTACAAGGTCATTGATAATTTTGGTCATTGCTCACTCAGAGAAGTGACAGATAGAAGACTTCCTATAGCAGATTAACTACTCTACTGCTGTGCCTTCCCTTCCTGTATTTTCATACAAGAGTATCTTGCCCAACAAGATTTATTTAATCTGCTGAAACCATTAATGAGATTTTTTTCAATGGCAGCTACAATACATTTATTAAATGTTCATTAATAGATGGGAGAAGGCAATGGCACCCCACTCCAGTACTTTTGCCTAGAAAATCCCATGGATGGAGGAGCCTGGTAGGCTGCAGTCCATGGCGTCGCTAGCGTCAGACACGACGGAGCGACTTCCCTTTCACTTTCATGCATTGGAGAAGGAAATGGCAAAGTGTTCTTGCCTGGAGAATCCCAGGGATGGGAAGCCTGGTGGGCTGCCGTCTATGGGGTCTCACAGAGTCGGACAGGACTGAAGCGACTTAGCAGGAGCAGCAGCATTAATAGATGAAGACACATAAACAGTAAGAAGCATTGTACTTAGTGTTAAGGTGATAAAAAGAAGATAGATTCCTATAATATGGCTTAAATTCAATATTTCTAAGAAATAATATTGAAATTAGGCCATAGCCTTACATTGATTCCTATAATATGTGTTTAAATCCAATATTCCTGAGAATGATTTTGAAAGAATCTAGCTTCACACTCCCTGAAAAAATCCATTGTGTACCCTGGAACAGCTTAGTACTCAGTTGCTGAGACATGTAAGCATGGAAGTTTGCAATAAGCCTATGTTCTATTTACAGCTTATATTCCACAAAGCAGACTCAATACATTCCAAAAGTAGCAGTCCCTTGCCTGTTTTGAGGATTAGATAGTCACTTGTGTAATTTTTCTATGCCAACCTGTATTTTACTCAGCACTGTTTATGACTAGAGGATGCACGTGTTTATGTTTGTGTGTCTACACTTCATCTATGCTCCATTTTGTTAAAAGATCAACTTTATTTGCTGAATAGATATAATTTTCGCAGCATTTGAAAGTTTATAATATAAGGAACTGTTTAAATATAAAGCAAAAGAGTAAGTAATGCAGATTGGCCTTCCCATTTTTATGGCCCAAATTGAGACCATCCTCATGAAATGAGTCATCATTTCAGTCATTCATTAATATATGCTGGTCTTTATGTTTTTATCTAGCTGGGTTCTCCAGAGCGGTGCCCTAATCTTATGTTGATTTTGTATCCTCAAGGCACCTAGCTTAGTTTTAGGGAGAATACTGTAGGCACTTGATAGCTGATTGATTTCTGTTTTATGGTTTTTCAGATACTTATTTATGTTTTTCCTATTGTTTAGTTTCCCTCAGCCTTTTTCAAAGGAAGGGTAAACATGTGTGCTGCATTTTGCTATGAGGTTTTAAAGTGCTGCACGTCAAAGATTAGCTCAACCAGGAATGAAGCCTGTGTGCTTTTGTATCTTCTGATGAGGAACAACTTTGAGTACACCAAAAGGAAAACCTTTTCAAGGACACATCTGCAGGTCAGTGAAAACCGAAGCTTCTCTTTCTTCTGTTCCATCTTTAGCCTCTGTACATTAAGATCTAGAGCTCCCCAGTCTAATACAAAGCTATTAGCCACAGGAGGCCATCTAGTACTTGAAATGTGCCTAGTCTCAATTCAGGACATATTGAATTTGGAACATTTAGTGCAAAGAAATAAAGTATCTCAATTGCTTTATATTGACTATATGTTGAAATGATATTTTGGATATATTGGTTTAAGTAAAATAAATCAAAATTCCCTTGTGTTGTTTTACTTTTTAATGTGGCTGCTAGACAATTCAATATTACACATGTGACTCATATCCTATTTCTACTGGACAACACGGCTTGAGAACAGAGATATTAAGAGCATAGTTTTCAGATCCCACAAGTATCACATACTGTGTGACCTTAGCAAGGACTTCTTTAGTCTCTCAGTACCTCAGATGCTTCATAAGTAAAACAGTGGTAAATATCCATACCTACCTCATATGGTTATGGTGAGTATTAAAGAGATGATTAAGTAACAAATGAAGTTACTTGTGTTTTATCATGTTCTGGCATGCACAGTTTGTTAAGAAATGAGTGAAGTCTCAAAGTTTAGTGGAAAACATGGACTTTGGAAACATAGCTACCTGGATTTAAATCATAGCTTAGCTACTTACTTAATATGTGACTCTAAGGAAGTTACTCCGGAGAAGGCAATGGCACCCCACTGCAGTACTCTTGCCTGGAAAATCCCATGGATGGAGGAGCCCGGTGGGCTGCAGTCCATGGGGACTCTAAGAGTCAGACATGACTGAGTGGCTTTACTTTCACTTTTCATTTTCTTTCTTTTTTTTTTTTAAATTTTATTTTATTTTTAAACTTTACAATATTGTATTAGTTTTGCCAAATTTCGAAATGAATCCACCACAGGTATACTTTCACGCATTGGAGAAGGAAATGGTAACCCACTCTTGTGTTCTTGCCTGGAGAGTCCCAGGGACGGGGGAGCCTGGTGGGCTGCCGTCTATGGAGTTGCACAGAGTCGGACACGACTGAAGCGACTTAGCAGCAGCAGCGGTGGCAGGGAAGTTACTCAGTTTGTCTTAACTATTTGCCTCATCTGTAAAATGAGGCCAAGTATGTTTTAGCTTGTGGGGTTTATAATGAGGGTTAAAAATAAAGTGTGTGTAGTGCCAGGCACAAAATGCCTAGCTCATAATAGACACTTAGTATATGGCAGTTGTTATTCAACATCTCCATAATTTTTTGCTTATGTGATGAAACAGGTGTGAACTGAAACACTGTTGGGAGTTCTTGGCTCAGTTGCCCTCTTTGTAATATGGGAAATGCTTGGTCATATTTCTATCTTTCCTGCCACGGTCAGTCCCATTGCATTTGTTTGTTGGAGACTGGGTTATAAATAAAGAAACGGCCATAAGTAGCTTTTTAGAAACGTCATGAGAGATGTGAAACTCTGATAGAAGTATATGCTTTCTGTAAAATGTTGTATCTAGTTATTTTTGGATACTAGGTCTAGCATTATATGTTAGGGTGTCTAATACTTGCTTTCATAGAGATGTCACTTGAATACCACCTTCTTCCAAAGCATTTCTGCAAATAGTGTGCTGATATTTTTGAATTTCCCTATTAGGGTCCATTCTTCTGTGTTAAAGCATCAATTTGTCTCAAGTCCTATATTCAAATAGAAATGAATTAATAAATTTCAGGCTCTGGTTCTAAGTGCTAAATAAACTGATTAACTTGTAGTATTATGATTATGATCTTTTAAATCCTCACAACGCTCTATAATATAGGTATTGTTATTATCCCTATATTGCCTTTAAGGAAAGTGAGGCACAGGGGGTTAATTCATTTTCTCAAAGGCATTCAGTGCGTAATTGATAAAGTCAAAGTGTGAATCTAGGTCAGTTGGACTCAAGAGCCTACACCCAACTCCTACAGCATCTTGCTTATCAGGACCAGGGGTAAAGCTTCTGGCCACTAACACCTTAGCCTGAATCATATAAGCATTCATTAAAGGGAGGCTGAGAGATTTAAAAGCACCATGTATACATGCTCAGTTGCTTCAGTTGTGTCTGACTCTTTGCGACCCTATGGACTATAGATCACCAGGCTCCTCTCTTCATGGGATTCTCCAGCCAAAAATACTGGAGTGGCTTGCCATGCCTTCTTCCAGGGCATCTTCTTGACCCTGGGATCAAACCGACATCTCCTGCACTGCAGGCAGATTCTTTACAGCTGAGCCATCATTGAGGCCTAGAAGCACCATTACATGGCATTATACTGTTATCATTATGTAATGTATAGGCTATAACATGTACTACTGTCTATAAACTATTTAGATAGGCCCTAGTCAGAAACAAAGGAGAGAGCTGAGGCACTGGAGTTGGAAGTCCAGCACACTGAGATAGACTAGTGAAAAGAAATAAGAAATCATCAAAGAAATGTCATTTATTCCCAACTTTGCCAAAACTACTAACTAGCAAACATACTGAAGGTAGATACCTGTATCTACCATTGTATCAGTTCACTAATTATGAAAACGGTTCCAGGTCTAGCTGTGCTGAAGTTGGAAGATTTTTCACATCAAACCAAGAGAACTCTGAATAAAATTTGAAACTAGGAACCTCCATTGATCTATAATTCTGGTTTTGTGCCAATACCATACTGTCTTGATTACTGTAGCTTTGTAGTATAGTCAGAAGTCAGCAAGGTTGATTCCTCTAGCTCCATTTTTCTTTCTCAAGGTTGCTTTGGCTATTTGGGGGTCTTTTGTGTTTCCGTACATATTGTAAAATTTTTTGTTCTAGTTCTGTGAAAAATGCCATTGGTAATTTGATAGGGATTGCATTGCATCTGTAGATTGCTTTGGGTAGTATGGGTATGGTCATTTTCACAACATTGATTTTTTTTCCAATCCACGAACATGGAGTATCTCTCCATCTATTTGTGTTGTGTTTGATTTCTTTCATCAGTGTCTTATAGTTTTTTGCCTTTGAGTCTTTTGTCCCTTTAGGTAGGTTTATTCCTAGGTTTTTACTCTTGTTGTTGAAGTAGTGAAGGAGTTGTTCCTTAATTTCTCTCTGATTTTTCATTGTTGGTGTACAGGAATGCAAGGGATTTCTCTGTATTAAGTTTGTTTGTATCTTGTAGCTTTACTGAAGTTGATATTTCTTTTTTATGATATGACTTTGTCTTTAGCTAAAAATTTTTTTGTTGTTTATTTTTACCTGTGCTGGATTCTTCATTGCTGTGTAGCCTTTTCTCTATTTGCAATGAGTAGGGGCTGTTCTTCATTGCTGTGTGCCAGCTTCTCATTGCAGTGGCTTCTCGTGTTGCAGAGCATGGACTCTAGGACACGCAGGCTTCAGTAGCCGTGGCATGTGGGCTCAGTAGTTATAGCTCACGGGCTCCTGAGTGCAGACGCACTAGTTGTGGCGCAGTGCTCTGTGGCATGTGGATCTTCCCGAACCAGGAATCGAACCCATGTCTCCAGCATTGGCAGGCAGATTCTGAAGCCCCTACCATTGCTGTTTCAATAGAAAAATTTAAACCCCTCGAAAAAGAAGAAAGTAGCTTTTCTTGGAACTCTAATATCTTTAAAAGAAGCATTTTGTATGAATGCCTATGGGTTTGTACATTGAAGAGAACAAGCAACATGTGTATGTGTTCAAAATGGCATTGAAACATGTATAATATCATGTATGAAATGAGTCGCCAGTCCTGGTTTGAGGCACGATACTGGATGCTTGGGGCTGGTGCACTGGGACGACCCAGGGGGAGGGTGTGAGGAGGGGGGAGGGAGGGGGGTTCAGGATGGGGGGCAAAGGTGTACCTGTGGTGGATTCTTTTCAATGTTTGGCGGAGCTAATACAATATTGTAAAGTTTAAAAATAAAATTAAATTAAAAAAAAAGAATTAGCAAGAAAAAATAAATTGTCATTATATACACAGAAAAAAAAAAGATATTTGAAAGATGGTGTTTTCTTCTTTCCACAGATAATAATTGCTGTAAGCCAGCTGATAGCAGATGTAGCACTAAGTGGAGGATCGAGATTTCAGGAGTCTTTATTCATTATCAATAACTTTGCAAACAGTGACAGACCTATGAAGGTATGTTCTCACTGTAAGTGAAAAATTAGAACCATGTTCACTGTCAGGGGAGTTTCACTTCTCAAGGTAAAACTCTGTACTGGATTCACAACTTTTATATAGTATCAAGTGTACAGAATGTGAGCTTCAGAGGTCAAGGCTTTGTCTAGTTCATCCCTGTAGCTCTAGCACCTAGAACACTGCCAGGTACACAGTAAATATTCAGTATTAGTTGAATGGATGGATGAACGACTATACTGTGTATACTTAATTATGATAGGATTTGAATTTTTTCTGGGGTTGCATTTTAAACTTACTCAACAAAGAATTGGGTTTTTTCTCAAACGTTGTTATCATTTATAAGATTGGTTAATTAAACACTGAGTTGGAAATTTCACAAAACATCGCTTTCTAGAGTTGCTGATAGCTGCTGGATCCTTTGTCAGCAGATGACAAATGGCACCGAAGGGATTCATTACTACATGATATTCGAGATGAAAGAATCATCTGTTAACAGGGGCTTGCCAGAGATACTCATTGGCAAACCCATGTCCAAGGCTACCGTTCTTAGGTAGCCGTTGGCTGAGGTCAAACCCATGACCCTGACCACCACTCCTCAGACCTACCTATATATTTAAAACCTAAAACGTTGTAAAAGTTTATTTGTTGTTCTGTTGTATGGAGAGTAGGTTCTGTTCTTCAGTGATGTACATGTAGAAGGGAAGAAGACTCCTTTGCCAATAGAGAATGTTTCCTCCCGGAGGAATCGTCCCCATTCTTGGGAAAGGTCATCTTCCAGCATAATTTAACAATTTGTGTAAAATCTGGAAAAAAAGTTTGCAGTCATAGCATACTTGATGTTTGGGATGTGTCGAATCTTTGTACCAAAACATATTCCTATAGGAATGTTGCTTAGACTGAAAAAAACAAAACAAAAAACACTGAATAGTGCCAGCCATTCTAAGGCTGGGAAAGTAGAACTTTTCAGCCAGTTCAAACTTTTCAGCCAGTTCTACTGGTTCCTTAGGAAATCAGTATATGCTCCAACTAATCCCATGAGCACAGAAATAGCTTATGTCCTTTAGCATCTTTTACTCATACCCTAAGAGTATTTTCCATTTTTTATCATCCTTAATTCCATGTTATATAAAAGTTAGACTGCCAGCTTTTTCAAAGTAAATGAGGTCTGTTTTAGCCCTCCGTGATAGGAAATCTTTTTCATGACTCATTTGTGAAATGACAGTTTTATTCTGGTAGGGCAATCATTACCAATAAACTCTATTACAACAAAGGTATAGATTTCTCCCAGTAAATGAAACCTCTATTAATGTATATGAAGAGACTTTATACACACACACACACCAATAACAATTTTTAAAAGTCATCATTAAAGAAGACTCTCTTGAAAATTATTTTCTCCACCTTTGGTGATATTCACATAGAAAATCTCCCTAAAGCCTGTACCTGTCCCTACTCCTCTTCTCAGAACCCGACATATAATTGTGATTACTCCAGTGGGGTGAATAGGAAACTCTAACTTCCTATTTTTAAAGACAAAAGCAACCCTTTAAGAGAAAGTAATGATGTATTTAGCTTGTTCAGAGTGTTCTGTGATTCATAAACTCTGATTTCCATAATTGGAAATTGGATTTCATGTTAATGCATATGGTAGTGGGTCGATGGAAGAATGACTAAGGTCATGGGCTCTGTAGCCTAACTGCCTGGATGTCAGTCCTGTCTCTACCACTTACCAACTTCACGACTTTGGCCAGACTACTTAACTGCTGTGTATCTCAGTTTTCCCATTGGTAAAATGAATTATGATAGTCTTAATTCATAATGTTGTTATAAAGTTTAAACATGTAACGTGCCCAGGCCTCTGCTTGGTACATAGTAAGATACCAATTTTTAGTTACTATTGTAACTAAAATTACACAGCAAAAGTGAATATGGATTACCTTAATTGACATTGAATTGACAGCAGAGGAGGTGGGGTTCAAAACCAGATAGTCTGGCTCCAGAGTCTGTACTTTTATGTGTTAGGAATATACTACCATCAAACTCAGTGCTTTTGAAGCTGGAGATAGTAGAATATTGTTTAAAGAATTAATTTAAAACTCTTTAGGCATGCCCACATGCCAAGAACCAAGAACCTACTACCAAGATTTCTGACAAGGGGTAAAAGTTCTATGTTATTCCCAGGATGGGCTGCTTAGGCTTAGAGCACACAGATAACATTGAAAAACATGTCTTTTTTGTTTGTTTTGATATTAGGCAACTGCTTTTCCCTCAGGAGTCAAAGACTTGACCAAGAGAATCCATACTGTTCTTATGGCCATGGCTCAAATGAAGGAGCATGAGAAGGACCCCGAAATGCTAATTGATCTCCAATATAGCTTAGCTAAGTCCTAGACAAGTACCCCAGAGCTCAGGAAAACCTGTCTTGATAGCATGGTCAAGATTCATATAAAATATGGAGATTTTTCAGAGGTGACTACTTATGACTTTGTTCTAAACCCAAGCCTTCTCAAACCCCTGGAGCACAATCTCACGGTTCCTTCATTGTCTCCTTTTTCAGGCAGCAATGTGTTATGTCCACATAGCAGCTTTGGTTGCAGAGTTTCTTCATAGAAAAAGTAAGATATTTCTGTTTGTCAAGTCAGGGAGAATGTCAGTTAGCCCAAGGAGTTTTATATTTGTAGCTTGCAGCTATGAATGGAATATGATTGAGCTCTGAAAATATGCTCACCTTTCATCTCACTCACTGTTGAACACAAGTTGTTCTAAAAGAAAACTGGTTGTTCATTTGCCCTCTGCTTTCATTAAGACTACAAGAATAAGTTAAATAGTACAGGGCCAGGCCTGATGCCCAATTTCCAAGACTGTCTCCCTGGAAGACTGCCACAGATTAAATTCTTCTCAGGGCTTATGGGAAGCTCTGGATAACATACATCACTTATTTTCCCCTGTCTGCCCCAACTTTACCAACAACTGTCCAGGAATTATATCTCTACAGCCATTTTAGTATAACAATATCTTGGTATTAAAAGCGAGTTGACAGGATCAGTGCACTCCCAGTGCAGCGCTCATGTTCTGTTCCTGGTCAGGAAATCAGATCCTTCATGCCACAACTAATGTTTCACAACTGCTACAACTAATACCCAGTTCAGGCAAAGAAATAAAGAAATATATTTTTAAAATGCTAAAAAGACAACAATGGGAGTTCACACATCAGCTAGATGGCCCTATAATATGTCATTTGTTTGTATACCTGTCTCAGGAACAATTTGGCATCCATACATGGATGAAGTGCCTTTGTGGGAGCTGTGGGATCCAGCCCCACATACCAGGGGACCTGGGAGGAATTTTACCCACCCATGCATCAGGTAATGGGCAGACAGACCTGCGTTCTGTCTGTGGACCTTGCAGTGGCCTATGAGCTGGCTCCAGCCCCTGTCAGCTGCAGTCTAGGATCCCCTGGAGAACACCTGCTTTAGATAATCACCCACAGACAAGAAAGCCTTGGGGGAAGTCCAGAAGTCCAGTGGAGAAGTTCCAGCATGCTATTGGAGCAAAAATTATACAAGTTTGAATGCATTGAAGAGGGTAAGAGGAATAGTTTGATTTATTCATGTCACCTTCCACAAGGTGGCACAGCTCAGTGCCAAGAGAGACTTTCTCACCCTTGATTTCTAATGCAGGGAAAAGTGAGAGCATATGATGAGGTACTGTATTTCCCAGCAGCACAGGATGCTCCCAAAGAGGCCCATTTCTCTCTCGCTGTATCCAGAGAACTGAGTTGTGAGCTGAATGACGGAGGCAGGAAGAGGCTGAGGGAGCAGCAGATAGGATTCTTAGAGGGCATTACACGCAAACAGACCCTACTAACCACATCATGGACTTCATGAAAAAGCCTGCCAACAGATCCCTAGAGATATTTAGCCTGTGGACCCCCCACTGGCCCACAGGCACCTCCTGTGCTCCATGTGCTCAGCCGCACTCTCCTCCATCCTGTAGCTGGATGTGTGTGCTTGCTGCTGAAGGCAGTGAGCGTCAGCTCTCACAGAGGGCTAGTGAGCTTGTGCAGAAAGCCAGCCAGAGTTTGTGGGCCTGGGAGAGACCACAAGTAGCACCACCATTGGGAAATCAAATGAGACACTGTTAGCACCTGGCCTTGTGTGTTACATGATGGAGAAAAGACATATGTGGTTATGAATTCTGTCATATATGGGAGCCAGAATTGCAGAGCAGGTGTATCCATAGAAAGTCTGTGAAAGCCTCAGAATCCCTAGCAGGACAGATGGAAAGTATTTCTCACCCTCAGTCAGTAAAATTGGTTGAACGTGGCTGCCATTTAAAATGTGAAGATAGTAATGCAAAATTTCAAGGAACATGAAAAATGAAGGAAATATGACACCTCCAAAGGATCATAATAATCTTATAGTAAGAAAGACATGGAGATCTGCAATTTATCTAATAAAGAATTCAAAATAGCTTTTCTAAGGAAGCTCAATGAGCTACAATAAAACAGAAAATTTAGTAAAATCAGGAAAATAATACACAGACAAAATGAGGAGTTAAACAGAGATGGAAATCTCATAAAAAGAACCAAACATTTTCTGGCACTTACGAATACAATGAATGAAGTTAAAACTGAAATAGAGAGTATTAAAAACAGAATGGGTCAAGGAGAAGAAATAATCTGCATTAAAATACTAGACCTTTGAAATTATCGAGTCAGAGGAGAAGATAAGGATGAAGAGTGAAGAAAGCCTATATGATCTGTGGGATGCTATCAGCAGAAACCTTACAGGCTAGGAGAGGGTAGGATGATATTTTTCAAGTTCTGAAAGAAGAAAATAACTGCCAACCAAGGATACTTCATCCAGAAAATTTGTCCTTCAGAAATGGACAGATGAGTACTTTTCCAGGAAAACAAAAGCTGAGGGAGTCCATCACCACTAGACCTGTCTTCCAAGAAATGCTGAGAAAAGTTCTTCCTGTTGAAGTGAAAGGATGCTAATTAGTATTATGAAGACATGAAGTGGATCCATATGAATGGATGAAGAAGACAAGGCACATGTAGTCAATGGAAAGTAGGGAATCCTACCATTTGTGACAACATGGCTGGACCTTGAGGA
This sequence comes from Bubalus kerabau, assembly GCF_029407905.1. Classification (NCBI taxonomy): domain Eukaryota; kingdom Metazoa; phylum Chordata; class Mammalia; order Artiodactyla; family Bovidae; genus Bubalus; species Bubalus kerabau. The sequence continues at coordinate 4,399,117 of NC_073647.1, read as the reverse complement.
TATCATGCTAAGTGAAATAAATCTGAGAAAGAGAAAGACAAATACTGTACAATCTTACTTATACGTGGAATCTTAAGCCAAACTTGGAGCTGCAGAAAGTAGAATGGTGGTAGCCAGAGGGGTGCCAAAAGTAGGGCGATTTTGGTCAAAGGGTACAAATTTCTACCTACAGGATGAATATGTTCTGGATATCTAATGTATATAGTTATTACAGTGAAGTAGATTTTGGTATATACTTGAACGTTGCTAAGAAAGTAGGTCTTGAATGTTTTTACTCTGTCCAAAATGGTAACTATGTGTGGTGATGAACTCTAGTGTGGTAATCACTTCACAATATATACATGTATCAAATGAACACATACACCTTAAATGTACACAGTGATCATAACAATTGTGTCTCATTAGAGCTGGGGCTGGCATAGAGCTGGCAGGGGGGCATCCACAAAAGGAGGCATGGTCTTAAAGGGCTCAGGATTCCACAAGTCTAATTCAGGAATCTGCCTGAACGCTTCTCTTTCCAAAATTAGTATTCTTGACTACTGTAACAACTACTTAAATAGTAAAACAGTTAAGAGAACAGATACACATATATGTATGGCTGAGCCCTTTGCTGTCCACCTGAAACTGTCACAGGATTATTATCTGGCTCTACTCCAATACAAAATAAAAAGTTTTTAAAAACTGATTGACATTGGGCACTGCAAAGACATCTCCTACTGTCGATCATAATTGCCAAGCTATTGGGTTGGCCAAAAACTTCATTTTGGTTTCTTGTAACATCATGGAAAACCCCAAAAGAACTTTTTGGCCAACTCAGTATTTCCTTGAAGGCAGTCAAATGAGTAACATTACTGGGAAATGAAACCATCTTGTGGAAGTCACATCACTCTGGTTTTGGCTATGAGAACACAACCATGTTTTATATTTTAATTCCAGAATTTCTGTAGTTAACCAGGTATTTTTCTTCACAAACAAAATGGCATAACTAAAATGATCCATTTTACTTGCATATTAAATTAACCACCTTCTGTTTGGTACTGAATTTCTTTTCAACATTCATATGTTTGAAATTGAGATGTTCTAGTATTTTCTTTTTAGTACATATGTGGTTTTAAAGTGGAGAACAAGATTAAGTATCAAAAGAAGGCCTTGTTTGAGGCTTCTTTTCCCTACATCACTGGTATGCCTGTGAAATTGCCATAAAAACAAATACTGAAATTGCACACCTGCAGTTAACAATAAACTAAAAATATGAAACCCCTAAACACAACTAATTAAGGTTTTAAGTATGTCTTTCAGATATATAAGGTTAGTATTATCTCATCTTTTCAAGTAGTAGAAATTTGAAATAAGAGTTTTATGTCTACTAAGTATAAACCTACACCCATTTGATACTGAAAATAGTTAACTGTATTAAAGTATTTCCTTAGAATTTTTTCAGAGGGGCAAAGCCCTTAAAACTAAGCAAAAATCAAGAATTATTTCTCTCCATTATCAGCTCGTAAGCTTTAGAATTATAACTATATAGGATTGGAGAAAATAGGAACTGAAATATATAAATTTGCTGTGAATTTTTTGGACATTAGCTTGAGGCAGCCAGTCTGAACAGCAAACAATGTGACATGTTTCAAGAAGTGGAAACAGTGCTTTTAACCGATCATTTAAATACTTATTTTACAAAACCTTCAAGGGTTGTTGGTTTTTTTTTGTTTGTTTGTTTCAGAATTTATCCTTTGTAGAAATCAAAGAGCCCTTCTCTGCACAGGAAAAGATGTTTTGCATTTTAAGAAAAGTAATGTTAAATTTCGGAGAAGTTTACATGTTTATTTATAGGTACCATCCCTTTTTTTTAATTTTATTTTATTTTTAAACTTTATACTATTGTATTGGTTTTGCCAAATATTGAAATAAATCCGCCACAGGTATATATGTGTTCCCCATCCTGAACCCTCCCCCCTCCCCATACCATCCCTCTGGGTCGTCCCAGTGCACCAGCCCCAAGCATCCAGTATCGTGCATCGAACCTAGACTGGCAACTCGTTTCATACCTGATATTATACATATTGCAATGCCGTTCTCCCAAATCATCCCACCCTCTCCCTCTCCCTCAGAGTCCAAAAGACTGTTCTATACATCAGTGTCTCTTTTGCTGTCTCGTATACAGGGTTATTGTTACCATCTTTCTAAATTCCATATATATGCGTTAGTATACTGTATTGGTGTTTTTCTTTCTGGCTTACTTCACTCTGTATAATAGGCTCCAGTTTCATCCACCTCATTAGAACTGATTCAAATCTGTTCTTTTTAATGGCTGAGTAGTACTCCATTGTGTATATGTACCACAGCTTTCTTATCCATTCATCTGCTGATGGACATCTAGGTTGCTTCCATGTCCTGGCTCTTATAAACAGTGCTGCGATGAACATTGGGGTACACGTGTCTCTTTCCCTTCTGGTTTCCTCAGTGTGTATGCTCAGCAGTGGGATTGCTGGATCATAAGGCAGTTCTATTTCCAGTTTTTTAAGGAATCTCCACACTGTTCTCCATAGTGGCTGTACTAGTTTGCATTCCCACCAACAGTGTAAGAGGGTTCCCTTTTCTCCACACCCTCTCCAGCATTTATTGCTTGTAGACTTTTGGATCGCATCCATTCTGATTGGCGTGAAATGGGTACCATCCATTTTTAAGCCTGGAAAATTCTACTCACTTAAACTAGAAAATCTTATTCTGAAATTGTGGCAGTAGTAAAATCCTTAGGGTTTCACTCCCTTCACTTCTTTCATTCCAATGATCTGAAACACCTGATTTTGTTAATTTTATGATTAAAGTATGATAGTCATGCCAAGTTAACCACTAGTGTTAAAACACAAGTTAAGATCTTAATCTGTTAACCTGTCTTCCAGTCTGAGAAATCCATAACCTAGGTAAGACCTGGATATTCACAGAGTAAATAAAAGTACATTTGAGTGCAGGACTGAAAGAAAAATTTCCATTTACACTTAAGACAAAGTTATTTAAAAAAAATAATAGAGCAATTGTAGAACCCTTTGATTTCTGTCAAATATCCTTTTATGATTAAGACAAAATCTCTGACATATCAATTGCCAAAATTTTTCAGTTTTCTCAACGTTGTATGTCATTTCTTTTGAAGTCATCATAAAGCTTTCTTTTTCATCAAGATGGAATGAAACACTACAGTTGACACATTGGAGACAGATGTTCTCCTGTTTAGAGTTTTTAAGAAAAAAAAAATTAGTTTGTCCCATTGGGTGGTCTAAAGAGTGAGCAAAGACTTGGTCCCCTGGCATCCCGAAGTGACCACAGAAGACCAGAGAGGGGCCGTTTCTAGATCCTGCTTTTCATGCTTCAGGCACTGAACAGAAAGGGAAAGTGGAGAGAGAGGTACAGTGCTCCCTGCCTCATCCCCACCCACAAACTTCTTTCAGCCAGAGCTCTTGCTCTTTGCACCAGAGATCTCAAGGATCTCACTTTCTTCCCTTTTTCTAAGTTACCTCTAAGTGGTGATACGAGGTGTTAGTTACTCCCACTCCCAAAAATACATAATCAAAAAACAGATCTAAATTTCCTTACTTCTACTTTGTCTGCAAACCTCAACATGTTCTAGGTGTCATTCTCTGGAGACTAGACTCCTGCACCTCTTCCTCTTCTCTTCCTGACACAGTGCACAGCTGTTTTCTCCCAGGGTAGACAAGAATCAAGTGTGCATTCTTCCACCACCACAGAGCATCTGAGATTCAGCAAAGCTTCAGGCCTGCAGAGCTCCTCCATCACCCCAGGAAAAGGAATTTCCTTTCCCATAGAGTCTGTTCTTGTCATGCCTTATAGGGTAATGTTGGTCCCTTTCCCAAGTCTCTATACCCAGGATCTGGCAGCTTCCGTTCTGCCTAGCTTTTCCTTTCCTCAGTTCCTTCCCAGCTACAGCCTTTCCCCTTTAGCCCTCCACTTGAGGCTTATCTCCTAATCCTCTTCTAACTAGCAGTCTTATTTTTAGCAAGGGTAGCGTTCCCACCCTCCAAACTCTCCTCCCCTTTGTCCACGGGACCATTCATGCTCAAGGTAGTGGTCTAGTTGGACAGTTTGCATCTTGCTTGCCCTAGGATAACATCAGGAAAACAGAAGCTACAGCTCTGAAGGGCAGAATCAGGAATCCAGGTCACATACCAGAAAGATTTAAAGCAGACCCTTTAAGACCATGTGACATAATGCTACATAGGGCTGCAGAAGAGCCCTCACACAGATATACACTGGCCTAGATTTAGTCACTTGTTTCATCTGAAACAAGACTAAACGAAACAAGACTAAAGGGAATCAAAGTTTTCCCCAAGCCTTTTGAAAGTGAAGTCTCTCAGTCGTGTCTGACTCTTTGCGACCCCATAGACTCTAGCCTACCAGGCTCCTCTGTCCATGGGATTTTCCAGGCAATAGTACTGGAATGGATTGCCATTTCCTTCTCCAGGGGATCTTCCCAACCCAGGGCTCAAACCCGGGTCTCCTGCATGGTAGACAGACGCTTTACCATCTGAGCCACCAGGGAAGTCCCACAAAAAAGCATTTTGAAGACCCACAAAAAAGAGTCCTCTTATCATTGGATAGTTTGGTGGGTGTTGATAACTTAAACAAACAGGGACATATATATTTATATATATGGATATGTGTGTATGTGTATATATATATGTGCTTCTCCAATTGGAGATGCATCATCAGGCATAGGAATCAAGATAATGCATTTAGCAAGAAGAGTGGACTCTAAAGCTGAAAAAATCCTTAAGAGTAGTCTTTACACCAGATGATGTAGACCAGAGAGTCCAAAAGTAGCTCTTAACCTGTTGGTTTCTGACAGGAACCATAATTTACCCTCCCTCTACTTGAGATACACACCGAAAGACCCTTTCCTGAGATGCTTTGACCCCTTTTTATCCTCTCCTGAATCCCGGCCTTTTCTAGAAACCCTGGATGTGGGAATCATTTAAAATAATAATATCCTCAGAGTAGACAGAATTTTTCCCCCAGTCTTGGATGTAGCTGCATGAGCCCTTCAGGGGGTTGACTCTTTTCTTTCTTAAGGACTACATTCTTTTCCTGTTCTCAAGTTTTGAGGTCCTATTCCTTAACTGCCTAACTAACCCTTCACTTTATGAATCAAGTGGGATGTTTTCTCCTAAATTCAAAAAGTTCTTACAATGCACTACTACTCAACAAGTGTCCCATAGACCAAGCCATGATACATTACCCTTTTTCCATCAGAATGCTGAGAAATCTCAGTATGAGGTTTGGCTTTCTTAAACCTTCCTTCTTCCTTCTCCAGCCTCTAACACCAGGAAGCTTACCAAATATTTAGTCATGAGAACATCATTTCTAAGCATCATTATTAGATTGTAGAACAGATCAGATCAGATCAGTTGCTCAGTCGTGTCCGACTCTTTGCGACCCCATGAATCTCAGCACGCCAGGCCTTCCTGTCCATCACCAACTCCCGGAGTTCAGTCAGACTCATGTCCATCGAGTCAGTGATGCCATCCAGCCATCTCATCCTCTGTCGTCCCCTTCTCCTCCTGCCCCCAATCCCTCCCAGCATCAGAGTCTTTTCGAATGAGTCAACTCTTCGCATGAGGTGGCCAAAGTACTGGAGTTTCAGCTTTAGCATCATTCCCTCCAAAGAAATCCCATTTCCTTCTCCAAGGCCTCTTCCTGCATAGCAGGCAGATTCTTCAGCATCTGCACCACCAGGGAAGCCCCAAATGATTAGCACATCGTATGAAATCAATAAATATTCTTAAGTGAAAAATAATAAAGATAATAATACTATCCTGGTCACTTCACAATAAACATGAAGGTTCTTTGTAAGTCATTGGTGCTACATAAATGTCAGGCTTTATCACTGACCAACTGGATAGTAAACTTGGCTTTTACTCCCAGAACTTAGAAGAGTTGATATTTAAAACATGTTTGCTGGATTAATTAATCATAACAGAGAATCAGATACTTGAATTTTAATCCCAGTTCATTGCTTGACTGTGAAGCCTGGGGTAAATTAATTCATTTTTTGGGTTTTAGTTAGATGATTTTCATGTAAGATCTCCAGTTTGTGTGGGCTCACAGCAGGAAGATTCCAGGGAGTTCATGGGAGATAAATGGATTAGCACAACTGCAGTTATGTCGTTTTTTCCAAACAGCAGCTTCAGCCTGACCCTTTTTTGTAGTCCAAGGGAAAGTAGTAATATTTCTTATTAGTCAAGAACTATAATCAGTTTCCTACATAATGCCCAGCCCCAATATCTGATGTAGATTAGTTTTAACAGTATTTGGTGTCATAAAAATTAAATCATTCCGTATCTACCTTTGTATCTGCCTCTCTTGGGTGGCAGACATTTTTGGAGATACATCCATACATCTCGGGAAGTTTTATATGTAATGTTATATGAAATTGTCAAGAGTTTTTAAAAGTGGTTGGACCATTTTGTATCCCACCAACAATGGATGAGAGGTCCAGCTGCTTCACTTCCTCACCAACATTAGCTGTTGCTAATCTTTTCATATTTTTGCCATCCTATTAGACATGAAATGGTATCTCACTGTGTTTTTCATTTGTATTTCTCTGATGCCTAATGGTGTTGAGCATTTTTCATGCAGTCTTTGTCTTTCATTTATGTTTTGTGGAATGTTTGTTCAATTCTTTTGCCCATTTTAGAAAGTGCATTATTCTTTTTGTTGTTGATTTATGGGAGTTATGTCTATATTCTGGATATAAGTCCATCATCAGATATATGTGCTGCAGATTATTTACCAGTGTTTGATTCGTTTATGTATTTTCTTCTCTAAGTCTTTTCTTGAGCGGAAACTTTTGGTTTTGATAAAGTCCAATTTACTCTTTTTTAATGGTTTATTTGTGTGTGTGTGTGTGTGTGTGTGTGTGTGTGTGTCTGTGTGTGTATGTTTGGTCTGAGAAATCCTTCCTTACCTCGAGACTGTGAAGATATTGCCTGATATGTTCTGCTATGAACTTTGTTCCTGAGTTTTATGTTTGAGTCTACAGTCTCTTTAGAATTCATTTTTGAGCATATAATGGGATAGAAGTCAAGATTCATTTTCTGTAGACAGGTATTTTACATAGTCCACACCATTCAGGGAGAAATAAAACTTCTTGCACCCCTGCTGAATTGCTTTGGCACCTTAGCTAAATTTCAGTTCTTTATATGTTTGTGATCTATTTCTCGACTCTGTTTTGTGCCACTGATCTATTTGACCATGTTGATACCAATATCACACTGTCTTGAATGCTGCAAGTTTGTAAGTTATGGAATAATATAGTGTTAGTCCTTCAACTTTGTTCTTTTTCAAAGTCACTTTGGCTATTCTGTATCCTTTGGTTTCCATATAGAATTTCAGATCATCTTTTCTCTTTCCTCAAAATAGCCTGCTGGAAGCTTTGTCAAGATTTTGTTACATTTATATATCAGTGCGTGGAGAATGGATAGCTTGAACAATACTGAGTCTTTCAATCAAGTCTTGTTTAGGTTTTTAATTTCACCCAGCAATATTTTGTGCTTTTTCAGAGTAGAAGTCCTTTCCTGGATATTTTGTTAGATAATGGATGTTCTGACGCTACTGGAAATAGTATTGTTTGTTTTTTTAATCTTGTTTTTCAATTTGTTGTTGCTACTATACATAAATACAGTAATTCTATATGTTGCTCTTATGATCTGCAACCTTGCTAAATCCTCTTGCTTGTTTTAGTAGTTTGTATATTCCTTAGGAGTTTCTACATACACCATCATGTCATCTGCACAGAAAGATAGTTTCACGTTTCCTGATCTCTTTCCCTTCTCTCTTTCTCTCCTGCCTTATTACACTGGCTAGCACCTTCAGCATAATGTTGAATAGAAATGATAAGAGCAGACAGTTTGACTTGTTCCCAAATTGAGGAGAAGAGTGTTCAGCCTGCAGGTTTTTAATAAATGCTCTTTATCAGATTGAGAACAATCTCTTCGATTCCCTGTTCTGGGTGGATTCTTTTTTAACATTGCGAAGGGATATTGAATTTTTTCAAAGTCTTTTTCTGCAACTATTGCTAGACATCACTTTTTTCTCTTTTATTCTGTTTTCATGGCTCTTTCTGTTTACATTGGATTTTTTCCTAATTGTAAACCAACTTTACATTCCTGGGACAAACATTACTAGTTTTTAATAGATTTTTTTGTGATTTCCCCTAAGTTCCTCCTTTCAACTGTTATTAGAAAATTTAACTATTAAATGTTAATATATAGATTATTCAAGTAGCAACATTTAATGAACATCTATTTACTACCACCCTGCTAGTGACTGAAAAAAAGCAGTATAATAAATAGATTTTCCCTACACTTAAAGAGTCGCAGCCTACTTGTAAAGTCAGATACATATATAACGGGCAAGTATAGTGATAAATGTCCACCCAATGTAGTATCATAGTAAGCAAAATAGGCCTCTTGTGTTGCTACTCTGTGTTAATCAGGAGAAGGATCCTGGAAGAGGTGAAATCTAACTTTTCTTACACGGTTAACTAAGTGAAAGGGATTAAAGGACACGAGGGTACAGAATGGACAAAGGCACAAAGTTAAGACAACACCGTGGTGCTTCAGAGAAACTAATAGTAGTTGATCACTGCTGGAGCATTAGGTACAAGGCTTGCTTGAGGAGCCATGATTTTATAAAACATCAGCCAGATTGCTGCACACCTTGTGTGCCAAATGAAGGAATTTGTCCTTAGTTCTGCAAATGATGGGGAGCCATGAGATTACAAGGGAAGAGGGATGTAGTCTGGTTTGTATTTTAATCGAAACCCTCTGGCAGATTTGTGGAGGATAGATTTGAAAGTGCCAAGGCTGGAGGCAGGAGGATCTGTTAGAAAACAATAATGATGTCCTGAATCTTAGCAATGAGAGTAGAAATGGAGAGGAAGGGTCAGATTTGAGAAATATTTAGGAAGTAAAAGTGGCAGAACTTGGCGATGAACTGATTAGAAGATGAGTCAAGATTGAGAGCATATTAGTTTCTTAGAGTTGCCATAACAACGTACACAAACTGGGTGATTTCAGACAATAGAACTTTATTGTCTCACAGTTCTAGAGTCCAGAGGTCTGACATCAAGGTGTCAGCATGGTCATGTTTCCTTTGAGACTCTGGGTAGCAGCCTTCCTTGCCTCCTCCTAGCTCTGCTGGTGGCTGTTGGTCTTGTCGTTCCTTGGCTCGTAGCTTTGTTACTCCCGTCTCTGCCTCTGTAGTCACATGATGTTCTCCCTGTTCGTCTCCGTCCTTTTGGAGTAAGCCTCACCCAGTAAATCCCTCCAGCAAGTAAGTCACTCCGGTGTGATGTCACCTTCACTCATTATCTCCAGTGACCCTATTTCCAAATAAGGTTACATTCTGAGGCACTGGGAGTTAGGGCTTCAGCTTATCTTTGTGAGAGACACAGTTCAACCTATAATAAAGAGTAAAGTCAAAATTGCTTTTAATTTTCTAGTCTGTAGGATATGACCCACTGGCTAGGTGGGAAACACAAGGAAAAGAGCTTTTTTAGAAACAAGATAAATTCAGAATGGACTAGAGGACATACATTAAGAGCCGTTGTAGCAGTCAGTTTTATAGGACTGAAATTCATCTCTTTAAGATACAAACAAACTGTTAAGACATATGGATAGCATGAATAATCGGCATCATCTTTTCATTGCTGAGAACATGCTATGATGGTTGTTTTATAGTAGCTGTTATTATGGCAAAGTCAGAGATCTCTATCGTGAGGTATTATACTAGCATTCTCACTGGTTTTCAAACCAACAGTTAGGAAGGAAGCATTGTTGACCAAAATCACACCATTTTAATAAACCCCGATGTAACTGATGCAGCAGCTTGAAAATTGTGAAATTACCTTAAGACTCTATTAACTGCCTATAAATATAATTTTAGTAGAAAGCAAAAATCATGGACATTTGTAGGCTTAGTGGAATTTACCCTGTTAGACATTTAAATATCCTCAGTTTGGAAAACCATATCCCCTTTTAAAAGTACTTCTGAACATGTTACCTTTTGTAAGTTTGGTTAACATCTTTATTATGTGCTAAACAAAGTAAATAGTAGTTTTCTATTGTCAATATTAATTTCAAATTTTAAGAATGTGGTTTCAATTTCAAGTATTTCAAGCATGTCATTTAGAATATATATTTACACAACTGTACCTCTGTGCATTTCCTTAAATTTAGTACATTCTGTTTTTTATTCCTTTGAAATAGTTCAAACTATATTTGCACAGAGCTCACATATCTCTAATTCTTGATTGCATTTTTTTCTCAATGCAGGAAGTTTTGCTGGAATTGCTAGAACAATGTGTGCATGGCTTATGGAAAGCAGGGCGTTATGAAGTAATTTCTGAAATTTCCAAGTTGATCATTCCAATTTATGAGAAACGTCGAGAGTTTGAGGTAAGCAACTGAAACATTTGCATCATTCATGTATATATATTTTTTGGTCTTAAATCACTATCCTTAAAAAATTCTGAAAAGTCCTAAAATTCGAGTTCTACATTGCTGCTGCTGCTAAGTCACTTCAGTCATGTCCGACTCTGTGCGACCCCATAGATGGCAGCCCACCAGGCTCTCCCATCCCTGGGATTCTCCAGGCAAGAATACTGGAGTGGGTTGCCCTTCCCTTCTCCAATGCATGAAGGTGAAAAGTGAAAGTGAAGTTGCTCAGTCCTGTCCGACTCTGAGCAACCCCATGGACTGCAGCCCACCAGGCTCCTCCATCCATGGGATTTTCCAGGCAAGAGTACTGGAGTGGGGTGCTATCGCCTTCTCCGAGTCCTACCTTATATTCACTTAAATTTTCCAAATGAAATAAAGGATGCAATGTTTAAAATGTAAATTAAAATTAGCATTATGCCAGTTTTTCTCATAGCTGTTTTATCTAGCAATCTTCCCTTCTCCACTCATGGCAGAGAACAACCCATGTTGTCCTTTACACACACACACAAAAGTTACTGGATTTCCATGTGGTCAGGGAAGAGATAGAGGTGTGAATCACTTCTTTTCAATTTGATGGTGGGGCTAAAGTTGCTAACAGATGATAGTGGGGGGATAATAAGTTACTAGGAATTACCCTTTTATGAGGAGCTTTTCCAGTTTTGTCTGCCACATAAATCTTTGATCAAGGAGAATTAGTAAAAAAAAATTGTAGTTTAGTTATTGCCACCAGCACTCAACAGGACTTTTTATATTCAAGAATCTGAGTCCATAGCATAATTTTCTATCCCTGCTATGCTGGAAAGGGGTGCTTAGGACTCAAGCCGTTTTTAAAAGCAAAGCAGTCTATCCTTAAATATATATAACAAGTAGCCTTTCATTGTTGAAGTGTCCCAGAGTGAAAACATACATTTAATGTCATCTGTGTAGTGCTGTAATCTCTTCTCCAAATTGGCTCTTATCAAACTCACTCTTTCTTTCTGGGTTCTGGGTCTTCCTACTCTTTGCCCTGCTTTTGCTGTATATGGGGACATGCCTAAAAAATCATCAGATCAGATCAAATCAGATCAGTCGCTCAGTCATGTCCGACTCTTGCGACCCCATGAATCACAGCACATCAGGCCTCCCTGTCCATCACCAACACCCAGAGTTCACTCAGACTCACACCCATCGAGTCAGTGATGCCATCCAGCCATCTCATCCTCTGTCATCCCCTTCTCCTCCTGCCCTCAATCTTTCCCAGCATCAGGGTCTTTTCCAATGAGTCAGCTCTTTGCATCAGGTGGCCAAAGGATTGGAGTTTCAGCTTCATCATCAGTCCTTCCAATGATCACCCAGGACTAATCTCCTTTAGGATGGACTGGTTGGATCTCCTCGCAGTCCAAGGGACTCTCAAGAGTCTTCTCCAGCACCACAGTTCAAAAGCATCAATTCTTCGGCACTCAGCTTTCTTTATAGTCCAACTATCACATCCATACAAAACTACTGGAAAAATCATAGCATTGAGTGGACGGACCTTTGTTGGCAATGTCTCTGCTTTTCAATATGGTGTCTAGGTTGGTCATAACTTTCCTTCTAAGGAGTAAATGTCTTTTAATTTCATGGCTGCAATCACCATCTGCAGTGATTTTGGAGCCCCAGAAATATAAAGTCAGCCACTGTTCCCACTGTTTCCCCATCTATTTGCCATGAAGTGATGGGACCAGATGCCATGATCTTAGTTTTCTGAATGTTGAGCTTTAAGCCAGCTTTTTCACTCTCCTCTTTCACTTTCATCAAGAGGCTCTTTAGTTCACTTCCTGCCATAAGGGTGGTGTCATCTGCCTATCTGAGGTTATTGATATTTCTCCTGCCAGTCTTGATTCCAGCTTGTGCTTCTTCAAGCCCAGAGTTTCTCATGATGTACTCTGCATATAAGTTAAATAAGCAGGGTGACAAAATACAGCCTTGATGTACTCCTTTTCCTATTTGGAACCAGTCTGTTGTTCCATGTCCAGTTTTAACTGTTGCTTCCTGACCTGAATACAGATTTCTCAGGAGGTATGTCAGGTGCTCTGGTATTCCCATCTCTTTAAGAATTTTCCACAGTTTATTGTGATCCACACAGTCAAACACTTTCACACAGTCAGTAAAGCAGAAAGAGATGTTTTTCTGGAACTCTCTTGCCTTTTCGATGATCCAGCGAATGTTGGCAGCAGTTTGATCTCTGGTTCCTCTGCCTTTTCTAAAACCAGCTTGAACATCTGGAAGTTCACAGTTCCCGTATTGCTGAAGCCTGGCATGAAGAATTTTAAGCATTACTTTAGTAGCGTGTGAGATGAGTGCAATTGTGCAGTAGTTTGAGCATTCTTTGGCATTGCCTTTCTTTGGGATTGGAATGAAAACTGACCTTTTCCAGTCCCGTGGCCACTGATGAGTTTTCCAAATTTGCTGGCATATTGAGTGCAGCACTTTCACAGCATCATCTTTCAGGATTTGAAATAGCTCAACTGGAATTCCATCACCTCCACTAATTTTGTCAGATATAGGATTCTTGATTAATAGATTTTTTTTTTAGCACTTTGAATATAGCAGCCCACTGCCTTCTGGCCTCCTATGTTTCTGATGGGAAATCTGACCATCTTATTCAGGATCCCTTGTATGTGACATGCCATTTGTCTCTTGATTGTTTCAAAATTCTCTCTTTGGCTTTGGCTTTTGACATTTGATCTTAATATGTCTCACCATGGGTCTCTTACAGTTACCCTGCTTGGAGTTTGTTGAGCTCTGTGTCTTTCATCAGATTTGAGAGTTGACCCATTATTTCTTCAGATAGTCTCCCTGCCCCTTTCTCTCACTTTTCTGCTTCAAGGACTCATAGTGTGTATGTTCACCTGCTGGATAATGTTCCACAGGTTCCGTAGCCTCTGTTCCTCTTCATTTTTTTTCCTTTGTGTTCCTCTGATCCATCATTGATCTGATCTTATCTTCAAGTAGGCTCACTATTTCTTACACCTGCTGCAGTTTACCTTTAAATCCCTCTGGTGACTTTTCATTTCAGTTATTGTATTGTTCACCTCTGAAAAAAAGGTTTTTTGGTTTCCTTTTAGATTTTCTAGCTATTTATTGATATTGACATTTGTTGATACATAGTTTTCTTGACTTTTTCCACAGCTTCCTTCAGTTCTTTGATCATGAATACTGCTGTTTTAATGTCTTTTTCTAGGAGATCTGCTATCACTTTTTTTTCAGTGATAATGTCTATTGGTTTATTTTTCTTTTTTGAATGGGCCATACTTTCCTATTTCTTTGTATGCCTTGCAATTTTTTTTGTTGTTGAAAACTGGACATTTGTATTTAATATTGTGATCTCTCTGGAAATCAGATTCTGTCCCTGTCCCAGAGTTTCCTGGGTTTTGTTGTTGTTTTTAATTGTTGTAAGCTGTGTCTGTCCCAAGAATCCGCCTGAGGTGTAAATTTGGGATCTTCTCAAGTCTTTTCTGAGCCTGTGCCTTCCCCTGAGCATGCGCAGTGATTTTCTAGTCATCCTCATTTATGCAGTTACCTTTAAACAGTCTAGTATTGGATGTCCGGCTCCTAAGAGGGGATGGAGAGGAAAATGAAGGAGAGAGGAAAGGTGCTGGTCTGTTAAATCCCCTGAAAGTCACTTTAGGCAGAGGGGGAGGGCATTGCAACAAAGGATGAGATGGTATAAAAATGGCCACAGCCTCTTTGACTGTCCCCCTGTGGTCAGAAGCAGCAATCAGCAGTTATAGCACAGATTCACAATATTTGGAAGACAGGGTCTTTGTTCATCCTGGCTCCTACAAGCTGTTCTAGGAATATGCACACAGCTATCTGCCGTCGTACTTGAGGGATGAGGTATGGGTGGCTGCCATTGTGCCCAGAGTTAAAATTGAACAAAATCAAAATTAAGGCAATTTTCTGTCCAAGTCTTCCCCTGGAAGTTGCAAGTCTTCAACAGACTCCAGAGATACAAAATTGTTCCATCAGATACGTAATGACGGTGTAACTATTGTCTCTATAAGAAGGTAGATGTCTGGTGCTCTGCCATCTTCTGAGATTCCTCTGTGTAATAGGTATTTTTTGAAGTGGAATTCAAATGTGCAGTTAGCCATTTTAATATATGGGGAGCACATGTACACCCGTGGTGGATTCAAGTCAATGTATGGCAAAACCAATACAATATTGTAAAGTAATTAGCCTCCAATTAAAATAAATTTATATTAAAAAATAAATAAAAATTAAAAAATAAGTTGAATGTAACATAAAAGCAAATAAAACTAAATAAAAATTTCAAAAAAGCAAATGATAAAGCAATGCTCAGCATGATCTCCAGTTTGTAAATGAATATGTATGCATAGAAAAAAAGATTACAAGGAAATATATGAGAATGTAAATGATGGTCATTGCTGAGTGGTAGCATTGCAGTTTTTTCTGTCTACATTTCTGTAATCTCCAAATAGCTTCTGTAACTTCTTTTTTTTTTTAATTTTATTTTATTTTTAAACTTTACATAACTGTATTAGTTTTGCCAAATATCAAAATGAATCCGTAACTTCTTAATAATCAGAAGGAAGCAATCCTTGAAGAAAGAGCAAAGACCTCTTCCAAGTTTGTATTCATCACACAGTGTATTCAATGACTGTTCCACAGTTGATCTCAGAGGTGTTAGTAGCTTACCTGTACCCCATTTTCCCTCCTGTTTAATAAAACACAAAACTTTCTTACTTTCCAGGTAAATGTCAAAGAGCTTGATCCCAAATATGCTCATATCCAAGTCACTTATGTGAAGCCCTACTTTGATGATAAAGAACTCACAGAAAGAAAAACTGAGTTTGAAAGAAACCATAATATCAATAGGTTTGTTTTTGAGGCTCCTTATACATTGCCAGGCAAAAAGCAGGGCTGTATAGAGGAACAGTACAAATGCCGTACAATCTTGACTAGTAAGTAGGACTTGGCATAACTTCTTTGTTTGGCATGATCTTTTTTGATACATACAAGCAACAGCTGGTCAGCAGGAAAATGTAACTAAAATTTTAATCATTTATTGTCCTGCTGTTCAGTCACTCACTTACACAAACATGGCTATGTTATAAACCATTCCTTTCCCATATGTAATTCATGATTAGTCCGAGTCGTCTCACAGAGAATTTCTCCTTCAGTCCTGAAGTAATAAGGCACCTATTTGGTCTCTAAGGGATTTTTCCAGAGAAAATATGGGGAGAATTAAGCACAATGGATTTTTGTTTTAATTTGGCTATTTGATTTGCTGTCTTAAGAACTCATTTGTCAATCTTAATCTTTAATAGCTTCAAACTCGTTTCCATATGTGAAGAAGAGGATCGCTATAAACTATGAACAGCAGATTAATTTAAAGCCAATTGATGTTGCCACTGATGAAATAAAAGATAAAACTGCAGAGCTGCAAAAGCTTTGCTCCTCTGCTGACGTGGACATGATTCAGCTCCAACTTAAATTGCAGGGCTGTGTTTCAGTGCAGGTGTATGTTGGTTGCTAACCATGTATTAAACATTTCTTGTTGTTCTTCTCACTTTCATAAGGGCATAGAACAAGGACTAATTGTAATTGTCTTATACTCTGACTGGGTGCAAAAATCTCTACATTATTTATTAATTTAATAAAGACATTATGTTCAGTTTCTGTAAATTTTTTGTTATGTCAGAGAGCTTTAACATAAATCCCTCTGACTATAGCCAAGCCCTATATTTAGATAGGAGAAATTGTTAAGTAACTTGTTAGAGTATAATTTTGGCGGATGATTTGCTTTAATCCCTTTCAAATAAATTTATAGTAAGAATAGTAAATATGTTTCTCAGGTATGGATTTTTGTATATTGTATTCTTTTTAAAAAGAGAAATGAAAAAATTACTTTTTGATTACATCCTAACAACTCTCATTTTTCTCCTTTTGTAATTTAGGTAAATGCAGGTCCATTAGCATACGCAAGGGCTTTCTTAAATGACAGTCAAGCTAGCAAGTATCCAGCCAAAAAAGTAAATGAGTTGAAAGACATGTTTAGGTAAGTGCTTTGTAGTTTTCAGATCAGACCTCTAGTTTTTTTTACTCCATTGTCTTCTTAAGTGAAATCAAAATATTCACCAAATAATGTCCTTCTAAAAAAATTGTCTGTTCCCTTTTATAACGTTTAAGTTACCTTCTAATGGTATTTTAGGTAGTCAGGAAATGTGTGATCTCTTTCTTGCTGCAGAACTGTAACAGTGTCCTAGTGACCCAAGGCGTTAAATACGACAACGACTTCATTGCTGTGGATATTGTGACACAAACACAAGCCCACATTCATTATGTGATTTCCTCCTCTGCCTGACTGAGCTCATGTCACAGCTTTTCCAGACCATTTAGGCTAGGAAGGGTTGGATAGGTTTGCTTCTATCCTGTATCCTTAGTTCCACTTGGATTCTGCTATTCTAGGGCATACGATAATCTTTTCTGGACTGAGCATCCCTCTAAGCCAATGCATGTCTGAATGGTTGCGCAGTAGAAAAAATCTGTTTCTTATATAAAAGCACTTAGATTCAGAATAAGAGAGACAGATAATTTAACAGACTGAGTAGAAAGATAATTTCCATTCATTTGCTCCTGACTTATTTCATTTACTTTTGCTATCTCTGTATTATCAGCTGTTTCAGGTTACAGAGTAACCACTACTCATTCCCTTGTAGCTCAGTGGGTAAAGAATCTGCCTGGGTTCAGGCTGGGGAACACATGTATACCTGTGGCGGATTCATTTTGATATTTGGCAAAACTAATACAATTATGTAAAGTTTAAAAAAAAAAAAAAAAAAAAGAATCTGCCTGCAGTGCAGGAGACCCGGGTTCGATCCCTGGGTTGGGAAGATCCCCTGGAGAAGGAAATGGCAACCCACTCCAGTATCCTTGCCTGCAAAATCTCATGGACAGAGGAGCCTGGTGGGCTGTAGTCCACAGGGTCGCAAAGAGTCAGGCATGACTGAGAGACTAACACTTACTTACTTACTTAGTACTCATTCATTCAATGTTTATTAATGCCTGGCATGTACAAAAAGATTCTGCTCTTTGCTATGACAGGGATACAGCACAAATGGTCAGTGAGCTACTTTGTCCCCTAAGATTTGCATTCTAATTATGGACATGAAACATAAACATATGAAATAACTATAAAAAAGGTTTTTATGATAAGTCATAACCTCTCTGTCGCCATCTTACCAGCCCAGGGCAGATACTTCATGCCTATAAGCACCCAGCACTGTACTGGGTACATAGCCCCAAATAAATTATTTTTCAATAACTGACATTATCTATAGATGTTAATTAATGTAAGTGCAAGCATAGCTGATATCATATCAAGTGACTGAGCAGGCAGGCTTCCCAGAGGGTATATATTTCAAGCCAGGTTTGGAAGGAGATAAGAAACCAGAAGACAAAGATAGAAAAGGAAAGATATTTCAGACTTAGGAGATGACATTAGCAAAAACACAGTGAGAAAATATGGGGTTCTAATCTTCCTTTTAGGCAAGCCGTGGTTAAAGTAAATATGAAATTGTCAGAGAGGCTTTTGAGTAATAAGTAACAAAAACTTTATCTTTGATCTTCATCTATAGGAAGTTCATCCAAGCATGCAGCATTGCACTGGAACTAAATGAGCGGCTGATTAAAGAGGATCAGATTGAATACCATGAAGGGCTCAAGTCAAATTTCAGAGACATTGTGAAAGAATTGTCTGACATTATTCATGAACAGGCAAGTATTAGGGTGATTGAAAACGAAAACATGATCTGGGTCCCTAAAGTGTTACTTAGCAAACCTATTAGTTTGAAATACTTGAAATTACTTAGTCTCTTATTTTAAAATCTGTTCTTATATTCTTTACCCATATCAATGATATAATGCAAATCAGATTTGAAGCAATCACTGACAATTGCTTTAGCAGTTGTGTCAGATGTTAAACTATTTTGTTCTTTGTGCCACAGTGCCATTAGAAGTGAATAGTTGTGCAAGTGTGAATTAAGCTACTGTGAGCATGGCTAAGGTCTCTCAAGAAGGATCCTAGAGAAGTGCCAGATCCCTAAATGAATACCCCTGTCTTAGATGTAGGAAACTGGATATAGTTGGCCTTCCATATTCACAGCTTCCACATCCTTGGATTCAACCAACTGCAGATCAAAAATATTTGAAGAAAAATTTCCAGAAAGTTCCAAAAAAGCAAAACTTGAGTTTCCTGTATGTAGGCAGCTATTTACATAGCATTTACATTGTATTAACTATTACAAATAATCTAGAGATGATTTTAAAGTACAGGGGAGGATATGCATGAGTTATATGCAAATACTGTGTTATTTTATATAAGGGACTTGAGCATCCTCAGTTTAATAGCCATGGGAGAAGGAGGACAGTGGTCCTGGAACTAATCCTCTGAGGATACCAAGGGACAACTATACTATCATTTAGGTGAGATCCTGAGTGAGTTCCAAAATTCAGGAATTGTCTTAATACCCATATAGCCTGCAAAACCCTTTTTTATAATACCTAGCATTTTAATATTTGACTGTTAATGTCAATTATAGCTAACTTAGTAAAACACAGTCTGAAACATATAGAAGCAAAGATCTGCTCACCACTGACAGCCAAATTATGTCATAATTAAGTAGTTAAGACTTTTATAGATCTACTTACCTTTAAACCAGAGTACTCCTGAATTATCCTGGTAAATGTCATTCCTATATTAGGCTCCTGAAATCTGTGTTTACAACCACTCTATACATGGATTGTCACTCAACTATTTTAACATCTTCACCACAGATGTAAAAGTCATGGCCTGATGGGCTGGTCCCTCAGTGCCTGAGCCCTATTGAGCTTACATAATGTCTCTTTGCTTTCCTTAAGAATGGGTATGTCTTACTGTAACTGAAAGTGGGAGTCCTGCTGCTTGCTGCTCCAAAACCAATAAAGAGGCAAGGTTAGTGGAAAGGGAAAAAAAAAAAAAAAAGAAGAAGCAAAACAGCCTATAAGATCAATATTTACTTCAGAAACTCTTCAGACTCTCAATTTTTTTTATGAAATTAAGACCCTTTAAAAGAAACAAGGATAACTACAGCCCTTTAGAGAACACATTCTTATTGCTGGTTCCAGAAAGGAGAACCTCCTCTGTCCTGGTATGAGCATTTTACTGCTTGCCTGAAGACACTCCCCTGGGTGAGACCATCACATGGAGGGTGTCCTTACAAATAGACTGACCATGGTTAGTGCCAAAGGACTGCAGTGTAATGATGGGGAAGGGGAGAAGAAAGATTTCAAAGAAAACAGGAGCTAGTTGACTATCTCTGCTATAGGAGCTAGTTGACTATCTCTCCTCTAGCTAGAAGAGCTAGCTATCTCTCTTATGGTATCTTGTATGCTTTCTCTTAGAAAGGACTTTGGGAAATTTGTTATAATTAGTCCAAAGTTGCACTGCGTGACCAGGAGTCCAATTTTCTAACCATGGTCATCTTCTCAGTATGGAGAAGACAGGCAGCTAGACTTTCATTATCCCATCTTTCAATGAGATGAGTCATCCCAGTCTCCTGCTCTCCTATTTTCATGGCAGGGAATCTTGCAGGCCTGAGGAGTCTGGACTCAGTGATCTGTTTCCTCTTTTTGTCATCTTGACTTCTGTTAGCCCACTTAGGAGTGAGTGTAAACCATCCCAAGGCATACCTTTGCTGCTCAGTTTTCCGAGGTCCTTTTTTGTCTCCTTCCCAAAGCAGTCTGGTGATCAGGACTAGGCAGGCAGGGAATAATTCCACTTCCTTTATTGTCTGTATCTCAGGTTCAGCCCCTGAGTACAGTGGGGATATGCCTCTCTTCGCCCTCACTCTTCTGGGGTATGTTGAAGTGTTAGTCACTCAGTCATGTCCGATTCTTTGTGACCCCATGGGCTGTAGCTCCCCAGACTCTTTTGTCTGTGGAATTCTCCAGGCAAGAATACTGGAGTGGGTTGCCATTTCCTTCTCCAGGGGATCTTCTGAAACCAGGGATCAAACTCAGGTCTCCTGCATTGTAGGTGAATTCTTTACCATCTGAGCCATCTGGGAAGACTTTAATCAAATAGACTACATAATTTGTTCCTAGAAACTGTCCAGTTTATAGGGTTCTATTCTCCATTGTCCATAGGAAAAAACAGCAAACCTCCTCCTTTACAAAAATATAAAATAATTATAGCATTTTAAGCCAATATATATTACAGTTATAGAATTTGCATGCAACTGTATGACCTATCCTTGAACTCTAAATTATTCAAATTGACAGCAAATTATTCAAGTTACTGCTATTATGATGATCAAGATATTTAGAGCAGTCATTCTATACAGTTCTTTTTTCCTTGCTAAAAAAAAAACAAAATTGACCTGATGTTGTTGTTCAGTTACTCGGTCATGTCTGACTCTTTGCAACCCCATGGACTGCAACACACCAGGCTTCCCTGTCCTTCAACACCTCCCGGAGTTTGCTCAAACTCACATCCATTGATTTGGTGATTACATCCAATCATCTCATCCTCTGTTGTCCCTTTCTCCTCCTGCCTTCAATCTTTCCCAGCATCGGTCTTTTCCAGTTAGTCAGCTCTTTGCATCAAATGGCAAATGTATTGGAGCTTCAGCTTCAGAATCAGTCTTTCCACTGAATATTCAGGGGTGAGTTCCCTTATGATTAACTGGTTTGATCTGCTTGCAGTCCAAGGGACTCTCAAGAGTCTTCTCCAACACCACAGTTTGAAAGAATCCATTCTTCGGCATTTAGCCTTCTTTATGGTCCAACTCTCACATATGTACATGACTACTGGAAAAACCATAGCTTTGACTAGATGGACCTTTGTTGGCAAAGTAATGTCTCTGCTTTTTATTCAGAGTCAGCTGAGTCAGTTTTAAAGATTTTGGCTTTATTCAGTGATTCATGAATCTGGCAGCATCCCATCTGGCAGATAGAAAGGAGCTCTGAAGAGCCATAGAAAATGGAAGCCTTTTACAGGTAGAAGGAGTCAGGTCAAGGAAGTTATTCTAAAAGAGACCTGATTGTTTCAAGCAAGGTCACCTTCCTCTGGGGCACAGCAAGAGTCTGCCCAGTGAAGTTCCTCACTAGTGCTGACCAGGAAATTTCAAACTTGAAAGTAATGCATGTACTTTTTTCAACTAGTTCAGATTACCTGCCTGGAAAAGACTGAAACTGCAGTTAGGTTGATATTAATTCTCAGGTGATGTGGGTTTAGCACAAGTGACTTCATTTGGGGCCTCTTGTCTCTGTCTCTCTCTCTCTGTTTTTTTTTTTTTTTTTTTTTTTTAATTTATTTGCCTGCACCATGTCTTAGCTGCGGCATGTGGGATCCAGCTCCCTGAGCAGAGACTGAACCCAGGCCCCATGCACTGGGAGCGTGGAGTCCCATCCTCTGGACCACCAGGGAAGTCCCTTGTCTCTTTAACACCCTGAAATTTGGGTTTTATGAATCTGCTGTCATATTTTCCACCTGTCTTTCTCATTTAATTTCTTTTTTTTAATTTCTTTTTTTAAAATTTTATTTTATTTTTAAACTTTACAATATTGTATTAATTTTGCCAAACATCGAAATGAATCCACCACAGGTATACCCGTGCTCCCCATCCTGAACGCTCCTCCCTCCTCCCTCCCCATACCATCCCTCTGGGTCGTCCCAGTGCTCCAGCCCCAAGCATCCAGTATCGTGCAGCGAACCTGGACTGGCAACTTGTTTCATACATGATATTATACATGTTTCAATGTCATTCTCCCAAATCTCCCCACCCTCTCCCTCTCCCACAGAGTCCATAAGACTGATCTATACATCAGTGTCTCTTTTGCTGTCTCATACACAGGGTTATTGTTACCATCTTTCTAAATTCCATATATATGCGTTAGTATACTGTATTGGTGTTTTTCTTTCTGGCTTACTTCACTCTGTATAATAGGCTCCAGTTTCATCCACCTCATTAGAACTGATTCAAATGTATTCTTTTTAATGGCTGAGTAATACTCCATTGTGTATATGTACCACAGCTTTCTTATCCATTCATCTGCTGATGGGCATCTAGGTTGCTTCCATGTCCTGGCTATTATAAACAGTGCTGCGATGAACATTGGGGCACACGTGTCTCTTTCCCTTCTGGTTTCCTCAGTGTGTATGCCCAGCAGTGGGATTGCTGGATCATCTCATTTAATTTCTATAAACCATGGCTATTATATTTAGTTCTAGAGACCAAATTTTAGACCCTTGATATTATATCTTCTCCTGTGGTTTAAATTCTTCTATATTCTATATTGATAGGTAACCAAGAAAAGTCTTACTTTCTATTGGTTTATATTTATGAAATTTGCATTGTCATGATGTATCCTATTTAGGTGTACCTTGGTTTGGGCAAACGTTGACTTTTTAGTGAATTTTTGTAAATCAGTATTTCCAATATTTCCATATAAAAGAAAGCTCTATTTTTAGTCAGACACTTTGAGGTATATTATTTCCCAAAGGAAAATATAATACAAAAGAAGATAAAATATAGCTGTGTACTGAAATGTGAGTTATCTGTTTAGCTCCATAAATGATGACTTGACAAAAAGATATGGCCTGGCTATTCCTTGGCCCTTTTCAGTGTTATCTGTTACACTATACCAAAATATGAAGTTCTTTCTCTTATAACAGGACATTTTTCTATTATGGATTTTATATAAAACATGATTTGCAGCAGCACAAATGACATGACCCATTTCTGCCACCAGAAGCCAATTTGCAGGCTTAATACTGAAGTTTCAAAGCTAACTTGACAACCTAGTATTGAAAGCTTGAAGCCTAAGTTTGGACTGGGCAGTAAAGAGGTTGGATGTGATGTGTATGCTGTTCTTCCATCTAATCCATGCATGAGATATCACTTGATTTTGATCACACAAAATGGATAATTTTTAAAACATCTATACTAAATTAAGAGATGCTTACCCCTTGGAAGGAAAGTTATGACCAATCTAGATAGTATATTGAAAAGCAGAGATTACTTTGCCAATAAAGGTCTGTCTAGTCAAGGCTATGGTTTTTCCAGTGGTCATGTATGGATGTGAGCATCGGACTGTGAAGAAAGCTGAGCGCCAAAGAATTGATGCTTTTGAACTGTGGTGTTGGAGAAGACTCTTGAGAGTCCCTTGGACTGCAAGGAGATCCAACCAGTCCATTCTAATGGAGATAGCCCTGGGTGTTCTTTTGAAGGAATGATGCTAAAGCTGAAACTCCAGTACTTTGGCCACCTCATGCGAAAAGGTGACTCATTGGAAAAAACTCTGATGCTGGGAGGGATTGGGGGCAGGAGGAGAAGGGGACGACAGAGGATGAGATGGCTGGATGGCATCACCGACTTGATGGACATGAGTTTGAGTGAACTCTGGGAGTTGGTGATGGACAGGGATGCCTGGCGTGCTGTGATTCATGGGGTCGCAAAGAGTCAGATACGACTGAGCGACTGAACTGAACTGAATATGATTATATGTATATATTTATGAAGTTCTTCATTTCCAAGAAAAATGTTTTGCATCAATTAGTTTACATAATTATGGTATACATTTGAAAATTTGACTTATTTTCTCTTTACTTAAAATTATTTATGAAATCTCCAGGGAAAGGGCATGGGTATCAGGATATTTGAAAAGCCCCCAGTGAACTTAGAACCACACTTAGAAGATGATCTATGAACTCATATCAAGCAGTTCATTGTTTAGGCTCTTGTTATGACCATCTGCTAAAAAAAATTTTTAAAGACTGTGTTACCTCTCAGTTTCTGTTGAATTTTGCATTTTACAACCTTTCATTTTTCTTAATGAGTAACCAGATATTTTCTGCTTTTTGGATACACTGCCTTTGTAATACAGCTTTGAAGATTTGAATTGGTAATGTTTTCCTTTGCTCTTTCTGCTTTATATCATTTTAAATAGCTACGTGTCAGTGATAAATTGGAATATGCCTTTGATTTCGTATACACATACCTTTTTTGGCCATGGCTATTTTGCTTCGTGATAAACATGCCATTTCTTTCGTTTTAGATAATACAAGAAGACCCAATGCATCCTCCCTGGATGAGCAACACATTACATGTATTTTGTGCAATTAGTGGTACATCGAGTGACCGAAGTTATGGTTCCCCAAGATACACTGCTGAAATATGAGGACATGCAGATGTCAAGTGACAACAAGACAACTTTCTCAGGAATATTTGGAGCTGTGCAAATGTTAAAAATTTAAAGATTTGTTATACACAGAGTGTTTCCTCCTGACACCAAAACCTTCATGCTTTCATACAGGGTGCTTACATATTTGTAAATATTTAAGCAACTTGAAAGTGCCTGGAAAATTGCACCACTGTGCTTAGTTTGTACTTTTTTAGGTAAATCAATATAATGAGAAGTAGAGCTCAAAACCTTAATTTGATTTGCTTACTTGTTACTTAAAATATTAATGGCACTGTGTAAAATGGTATAATGGCACTCAAAAGGTAAAACTTTTTGTAATTAGAAGTGAAGGAAATAATACTTTGAACTTAGCATTTTTCTTGACAGGAAGCTAAATTCATTATTATACTAGTCCTTGGAGAAAAAAAACTGATAAATTTTTCACGAAACATGGATACTTCCAACTGAGGAGATAATTTGAAACCTTGCCTTCGAGTGGTCTAGACTGGGCTAAAGGAAACAGAAGCATTATGTGAAAAGGAAAGTTTCACAAAGAAAGGATATGTATATAGAAATACCAGGCTTACCAGTCCTTCAAGTTTTGATCCAATGATGCTAGGTATTCCAGTCAGTGGTCTCTCTAACATAAAAGGCAAGGGATTCCTTTGTGTCCTGTGTTTGCCTAGCAAGCAGCCTTTGTTGCCAAAGCTTCATCAGCTGAGGCTGTCCATAAAGCTAAACAAACATCTCTGAGATTTGCAGTTACTTCTAAGTTTATCAGCAGAGTCTGAGGGTAGGGATTTTGTAATGATGACTTTCTTCAGTTTACAAGGTTAATAAGGATTTTGATAGAACTTGATGATCACAGCATTTCTTGGGTCAGTATCCATAACCACCATGTTTTTAGCAGCTGCTGGCTAAGGATTGCATCTCTAACTATGAAGAAACCTCAGATTAACTAAATAATTCAGGAGAAACCAAGATGTGAAGGACATTTTCACCTTGAACTATCCATAAAATTTTGGCTGCCTTTCATGTAAACATTAAGTCCTAGATTTATTTTTCATATGTAGTTTAGCCTATCTTATAGACATTAAAAAAAAAAAAAAGAAAACAGACACTGAAATATAAGTGGATTGCATGGAGCTTTGGCTTTTTAAATACTCTGTGATCAAGTAAATCTTAGAGATCATTATGCACCTGTCTTGGGCATATTTCTTTACATGTTATTTTTAAGCTTTCAGGGGAGCATGAAATTACTTATAAAAAATTAATTTTGTATTTTAATAAGGGATTCAGAAATTCCTTAATATCTTGGAGTCACGTGAAGAGTTAGTTTCACCTTTAAAACGATTATATGTGGCACATATATGTAAAAAAAACTGTCACCCAGAGAGAGTGCTGCCTTCTGAGAATGAGGCATCTTAGGGAAACTTGAGTGCTCTTTTGTCAATGACCAGTCCCTATCCTATCCCCCAGTATATACTGTGCCCTGTGGGTCATTTTAAAAAGTGTAACAAATGACCTGCCCTCAAGGAAGTTGCAGTCTAGTTGAGGTGGCAAGATAGACATGAAATTAAATAATACAAGAATTAACAGTATAAGACAAGATAAGTTGTCTATGAGGACTGCCAAATGAATGACACTGTCCATAACTCATATCATATTCAAGGGATGAGAAGCTGCTGTGAGTGTGAATGTTCAGGGATGACTTCATGGAGAAAGGAAAGCCTTGAACGGGCTTTCAAAGATGAGAAGCTATTCTAGGCAGGAGGACCATCACGCGCAAAGGTGTAGAAAGATTTTGTAAAAGTTCAGGGTACTGGTGAAAGGACCAGTTTTGTTCAAGGGAGTAGTGGATGCTAAATCTAGAAAGACTATTTAGACCTAGATATTGGAAAGCCTTGAATACCAGGATAATAGTATTTTGACTTTACTCAAGAACAGGAGGAAACCAGTCAAGGTTTTTGAATGGAGAGATTACTTGACTAAATATTATTTTCATGAATGTAATCCTTTATATTGCTGCCAGATACCTTTGAGTCTGAGAGAGATGGACGTATGGAAACCAGTTAGATAGTTATTGCAGTAATCTAATGAGTCCATAAGCCCATAAATGTGAATAAGAATGGAGAAAAAGGACAAGTGCAAGAGATACTATGTGGAAAGATTGGGCATGACTTATTGATGGCTAAGGAGAAAAAAGGAAAAGCTAAAGAAAATTTTGTGTCCTGTGGCCAATGAGTTCTCTAGGTCATGGCAAAATTTTACGGGATTATTTTCACCAGCTTCCAAACTGAGGGTAGAAAGGTATATAGAGACAACACGGTGGGTTAGACTAGAGAAAGCCACTAAGTATGCCTTGAAACACTGTGCATGTTAGGTATTACTGTTTATATAGTTTAATGATTTCATGAAGTGATTTGGCCTCTACAGATGAATTCACATCAAGAATACATTTCTGCTATACTGATTATTTTTGCAATTAAGCTTGACTCCAGGTTCCCTGGAAACTACTGTTTTGATAGTCTCTGAGCAGCTTGTAAACTGTGAATAAAGTCAGCATAGTGGTGTTAGCTTATCACAAGAATGATAACCCACAGAGAAAGCAAGCAATTCCATGCAGGTTTTCTGAGTAATGAGCACACCAATGGCATCATGTCCATAGATGGTATTGTTATTGTTACCATGTTTATATGAATTGACTGCATATATAAATACTGTATCTTTTTAAAAATGAAACAGCAGCAGTGGTAGCAACAGCCTTGGAACTGTGACCAACATATCGTAGAACTAGAGATGACTCACTGGTTAATTAACAAACTAAATAGGTCAGCAGGATACAAACCCAAGCCTTTGATTATAAATACTAGTCTATCTGTAATGCAGAACCTGAGCAATGTATTGAAATCTTAGGAATTTCCTAACTCTTGAAAATCTTAATAATGAGATACATATTTCAGGCTTCTCATACACAAAATGGTGGGCTGCCTTCAGTCTTCTAATAACAGTACACTATACTTCACTATCAAAACACAGGGAGAGGAGTAGAGTAAAAGACGATTAGGGGTGGGGAATGGGTTTGTATCACAGGACTATTCCCCTGTCCTGGAAGTTGACCAGTAAGAGTGCTTTGTTCATCTTGTTCCAGTGACAATGCTTTCTTTCTAGTCCCTAGCCACATAATGGTTCCTCTAAGAAAAGTGTATATGTATGTTTATCCAGCTCCAGATTGACATTGCGACTAAATTCTTCAAAGATTGTGCCTCTATGTATGGCATCTTAAGACTTTTTCCAACATACTTTCTTGTCTTCTGTTTTCCTCTTTATTAAGCTGTAATTTGTACACCATGCAATTCACCCATTTAAAACTCAAATTCTGAAGTTTTTAGTGTATTCACAGTTGTGTGACCATTGCCACAATTAATTTTAGAATATTTTCATCACTTCCAAAGGAAACCCTATACTCATTATCAGTCACTCCCATTGCCCACCATCCAGTCCCCAGCCCCTGACAATCAGTAATCAACTTTTCTGTATCTATAGATTTGTATCCTGGACATTTCTTATAAATGGAATCACATACTGTGTGGCCTTCTGTGACTAGCTTCTGTCATTTAGCATGATATTTTCAAGGTTCATCCATGTTGTAACTTGTATTATAATTTCACTCCTTTTAATGGCTGGATAATAACTCATTTTGTATGAATATGTCATATTTTGTTTGTTTATCAGTTAATGAACATTTGGTTTGTTTTTGCTTTTTGGCTATTGTTGATAATGTTGCTATGAACATTCGCCTACAAGTTTTTCTATGGGTATGTTTTCATTTGTCTTGGGCATATACCTAGGAGTTGAATTACTGGGTCATATGGTAACTATGTTTAAACTTTTGAAGAACTGCCACTCTTTTCTACAGTAGTTGCACCACTTTACAGTCCCAGCAGCACTAAATAAGGATTTCAGTTTCTCCATATTCTCAACAACACTTGTTATTATCTGCCTCTTTCATTACACCTTCCTAGTAGGCGTGAAGTGGTATCTCATTGGGGTTTTTATTTACATTTCCCAAATAATTAATGAAGTTGAGCATCGTTTCATGTGTTTGTTGACCATTCTTATATGTTCTTTCGAAATACGTCTATTCAGAGTGCTCACCCATTTTTAAACACTGGTTTCTCTGTTGATCGTTGAGTTGCAAAAGTTCTTTATATGTTCTAGATGCAAATTTCTTATCAGCTATATGATTCCCATATATTTCTGCATATTGACTTTTTACTTCTGTAATGGTGTTGAGACAAAAGTTTTTAATTTTGATGAAGTCCAATTTCTCTACGTTTTCTTGTCGTTTGTGCTTTGATGTTGTATCTAAGAAGGCGTTGCCTAGTCTAAGGTCATGGAGATTTACACCTATATTTTCTTTGAGTTTAAAAATTTTTTTTTTATTTTACTACTTACCCATACTTTATTTACAAATTGCAAGTCTTCTTATGGTACATAAAATGCTTTCTGTAGCTCATCTCAGCTTTGTTCACACTGAAGTGAGTTGTTTTCTATGCTCAATTGCTGCTGATGCCACTGATTTGCTTTCTTTCAGGATCAAGATGGGCACTTTCATATATAATCTTATTTTTAATTCCTTCTCTGGCAAGTCTTTCCTGGATTCTTAGCTTTGCATAATTATACCTACAATGGAACCAGCATCCTAAAGTCGCCAAGATAAATCCTCCTATTCCAATGTCACATAATCTTCTAAAATCTACCTTCCCCTTCCCAGGGTCCCTGGGCTCCGGCACAGCCGCCACAGGGACTGTCAGCACCTCGGAGTTTTAGTTTTAACTCTTACTTTTAGGTCTTTGATTCATTTCAAGCTGGATTTTGTTTATGGTTTGAGATAAGGGTTCAAATTCATTGTTTTGAATGTGGATATCCAGTTGTCTTTGTATTATTTGTTGAAAAGATTTATTTTCCCCCATTGAATGATCTTAGCACTCTCTTCAAAAATCAGTTGACCGGAAATGTATGGTTTTATTCTGGGCTCTCGGTTCTATTCCATTGATCTGTATGTCTGTCCTTATGCTAGTACTACATTGTCTTGATTACTGTATCTCTATGTTAAGTTTTAAAATTGGGAAGTGCAAGTCCTCCAGCTATGTTCTTTTTCAAGACTGTTTTGGATATTCTGGTCCCTTGCATTTCCATATAATTTTTAGACACAGATTGTCAGTTTTTGCAAAAAATGTAGCTGGGATTTTGGTAGTGTTTGCTTTGAATCCATAATTTAATTTGACGAGTATTGCCACCTTAACAATATTAAGTTTCAATTCAAGAGCATAAGATGTTTTTCTGTTTCCTTTGGTTTTCTTTCATTTCTTTCAATAGTATTTTGTGGTTTCCAGTGTAGAAGTCTTGCACTTCTTTTTTTAAATTTATTCCTTGGTATTTTATTCTTTTTAATGCTATTATAAAGGGAGTTGTTTTTTAAATTTCATTTTCCAGTTATTCTTTGCTAGTTTATAGAAATACAACTGACTTTTGTATATTGGCCTTGTGTCCTGAAAGCTTGCTGAATGCATTTATTAGCTTTAATAGTTTTTTAACTGATTCTTTAGTGTTTTGTATATAATATCATGTCATCTGGAAATATAGAGAATTTTACTTCATCCTTTCCAATCCTGATTCTTTTCATTTCATGTTCTCATTTGGCACTTGGCTAGGACTTCCAGTAGAATGTTAAATGGCAGTGGTAAGAGCAAGACATTCTTGTCTTATTACTCATCTTTGGGAGAAAGCTTTCAAACTTTCACGTTAGGTGTAGTTTTAGCCATGGGTTTTTCATAGATGCTTTTTATCAGGTTGAGGAAGTTCCCTGCAACATGCTTTGCATCTGTTTTCCGATTCAATCAATTCCCCCATAATCATATGTAGGCTACAGTTCACAGGGTCGCAAAGAGTCAGACCCGACTGAGTGACTTCTCTTTCACTATGACATATAAGGAAATAGATGACAAATGGTTAAGAAATGTACTCAAGATACACATTAAATTAGAAATGAAATCAAAGCATCCTAATTCAGAGTCCAACGTGTTTTCAGCTCTTATATACTATTTCCTACAGTCTGTTGCTGCAGCTTTGTACAGAGACCCAAAAAGTTTCCTCTCTTCCACTTTTTTACTAAGAAGGTAAGCCATTTAAGGGTGAAATTGTCGGTCGCTCAGTCAGGTCTGACTCTTTGTAACATCATGGACTGTAGCCCACCAGGCTCCTCTGTCCATGGAATTCTCTAGGCAAGAATACTGGAGTGGGTTGCCATCTCCTTGTCCAGCGGATCTTCCCAACCCAGGGATTGAACCTGGGTCTCCTGTAATTGCAGGCAGCTTCTTTACTGCCTGAGCCACTAGGGAATCTTCTGATTTTTCATCTCTGTTTCCCTGAAACCTAAAAGCACCTGCCAAAGAATAAGAACTTGAGCTGTCTCAAGGAAAGAAAGCCAGATTAGGTAAGCAGATGCTTCTAGAGCCTTTAGTATGGGCAAGGCAATGTGGACAATACCCCAGCCCTCAAAGTGATTATGGTTGAGGCAGATAAGACATAGTCATAAAAGGAGATATGAGAAGGTCTGATAATAGCAAATCACTGGTCATGAGAAGTGCTTGAATAGTCAGAGCTTTTGCAGATGTAAAACAAAAGGCTTCATGAAGGAGGACAGCCTTGAAGGATGGGTAGGAACGAGCATGTGTGTGTTAAGGAAGGAACCTAGACAAGGTTTTTAACAGGAAGTTAAAAACTTCATTTTAACTACTATATGAATGCTGACCATTAGAACCGATCACTATAAGAGCTATGCAAAGGAAAGATAATAATAGACTGCATATAAAAGCCGGTAACATTATCTTGTTCTTCTGATCCCCTTATCTTTTGCCTTAGACTCAAACTCAGTAAAGCATGTTTTTATTTTTTTGTCAGAACATTTGCACTCTATTTGCTTTGTCCCAGTGTTAGAAAAAATTTGAAGCCAACCTCAGTCAAGTTCTGACCAAGAAGTATTGTTCTTTGCATATTGCAGCATTTTGTAATAATCACTGATTCTCTAGATCATCGAGGGCTGAGAGTCTTACAGGCTGTGCACTCCTCACCTGGAAAGGTGAGTATGTGCCTCTGATAGGAAACAAAGGGAAGGTATCATAAACTGTTGAGGGCTACAACCTGGGAATTGAGACGACCTGTCAGAATTTTTTTATCTACCATTATAAGCCAGCTATATGGACGATCAAGGCTGTATTCAGCGGGTAGATATGCAGGTGTCTTGCTAAGTCACTTCAGTTCAGTTCAGTTGGTCAACTGTCATATTGAGTGTGTCCAACTCTTTGCAACGCCATGAACTGTAGCATGCCAGGCCTCCCTGTCCATCACCAACTCCTGGAGTTTACACAAACTAATGTCCATTGAGTCAGTGATGCCATCCAACCATCTCATCCTCTGTTGTCCACTTCTCCTGCCCTCAATCTTTCCCAGCATCAGGGTCTTTTCAAATGAGTCAGCTCTTTGTGTCAGGTGGCCAAAGTATTGGAGTTTCAGCTTTAGCATCATTCCTTCCACTGAACATCCAGGCGTGATCTCCTTTAGCATGGACTGTTTGGATCTCCTTGCAGTCCAAGGGACTCAAGAGTCTTCTCCAGCAACACAGTTCAAAAGCATCAATTCTTCGGTGCTCAGATTTCTTTATAGTCCAACTCTCACATCCATACATGATGACTGGAAAAACCATATCCTTGACTAGATGGAACTTTGCTGACAAAGTAATGTCTCTGCTTTTTAATATGGTGTCTAGGTTGGTCATAATTTTCCTTCCAAGGAGTAAGCATCTTTTAATTTCATGGCTGCAATCACCATCTGCAGTGATTTTGGAGCCCCCCTAAGATAAAAAGACACTTACTACTCTTTTTCCTATTTCCAATCAGTCTGTTTTTCCATGTCCAGTTCTAACTGTTGCTTCCTGACCTGCATACACGTTTCTCAAGAGGCAGATCAGGTGGTCTGGTATTCCCACCTCTTTCAGAATTTTCCACAGTTTATTGTGATCCACACAGTCAAAGGCTTTGGCATAGTCAATAAAGCAGAAATAGATGTTTTTCTGGAACTCTCTTGCTTTTTCGATGATCCAGTGGATGTTGGCAATTTGACCTCTGGTTCCTCTGCCTTTTCTAAAACGAGCTTGAACATCTGGAAGTTCATGGTTGACATACTGTATAAGCCTGGCTTGGAGAATTTTAAGCATTACTTTAGTAGTGTGTGAGATGAGTGCAACTGTGCAGTATTTTGAGCATTCTTTAGCATTGCCTTTGTTTGGGATTGGAAAGAAAACTGACCTTTTCCAGTTCTGTTGCCACTGCTGAGTTTTCCAAATTTGCTGGCATATTGTGTGCACCACTTTTACAGCATCATCTTTTAGGATTTGAAATAGCTCAACAGGACTTTGATCACCTCCAGTACCTTTGTTTGTAGTGATGCTTCCTAAAGCCCACTTGACATCACATTCCAGGATGTCTGGCTCTAGGTGAGTGATCACACCATTGTGATTATCTGGGTTGTGAAGATCTTTTTTGTGCAGTTCTTCTGTGTATTCTTGCTACCTCTTCTTAATATCTTCTGCTTCTGTTAGGTCCATATCTGTCCTTTATTGAGCCCATCTTTGCATGCAATGTTCCCTTGGTATCTCTCTTTTCTTGAAGAGATCTCTAGCCTGTCCATTCTATTGTTTTCCTCTCTTTCTTTGCACTGATCACTGAGGAAGGCTTTCTTATCTCTCCTTACTATTCTGCATTCAAATGGGTATATCTTTCCTTTTCTCCTGGTTTTTGCTTCTCTTCTTTGCACAGCTATTTGTAAGGCCTCCTCAGACAGCCATTTTGCTTTTTTGCATTTATTTTTCTTGGGGATGGTCTTGATCCCTGTCTCCTGTACAATGTCATGAACCTCTGTCCATAGTTCATCAGGCACTCTGTCTATCAGGTCTAGTCTTTTAAATCTATTTCTCACTTCCACTGTATAACCATAAGGGATTTGATTTAGGTCATACCTGAATGGTCTAGTGGTTTTCCCCACTTTCTTCAATTTCAGTCTGTATTTGGCAATAAGGAGTTCATGATCTGAGCCACAGTCAGCATTCAGTCTTGTTTTTGCTGACTGTATAAGCTTCTCCATCTTTGACTAGAAAGAATAAAATCAATCTGATTTCGGTGTTGGCCATCTGGTGATGTCCTTGTGTAGTCTTCTTTTGTGTTGTTGGAAGAGGATGTTTGCTAAGACCAGTGCATCTCTTGGCAAAACTCTTAGCCTTTGCCCTGCTTCATTCTATACTCCAAGGCCAAATTTGCCTGTTACTCCTAGTATTTCTTGACTTCCTACTTTTGAATTCCAATCCCCTATCATGAAAATGACATCTTTTGGGGGTGTTAGTTCTAAAAAGTCTTGTAGGTCTTCATTGAACCGTTCAACTTCAGCTTCTTCAGTGTTACTGGTCGGGGTATAGACTTGGATCACCGTGATATTGAATGGTTTGTCTTGGAAATGAACAGAGATCATTCTGTCATTTTTAAGATTGCATCCAAGTACTGCATTTCAGACTCTCTTGTTGACTAGGATGGCTACTCCATTTCTCCTAAGGGATTCCTGCCCACAGTAGTAGATATAATGGTCATCTGAGTTAAATTCGCCCATTCCAGTCCATTTTAGTTTGCTGGTTCCTAGAATGCCAATGTTCACTCTTGCCATCTCCTGTTTGACCACTTTCAATTTGCCTTGATTCATGGACCTAACATTCCAGGTTCCTGTGCAATATTGCTCTTTACAGCATTGGACCTTGCTTCTATCACCAGTCACATCCACAACTGGGTGTTATTTTTCCTTTGGCTCCATCCCTTCATTCTTTCTGGAATTATTTCTCCACTGATCTCCAGTAGCATATTGGGCACCTACCTACCTGGGGAGTTCCTCTTTCAGTGTCCTACCTTTTTGCCTTTTCATACTGTTCATGGGGTTCTCAAGGTAAGAATACTGAAGTGGTTTGCCATTCCCTTCTCCAGGGGACCACATTCTGTCTCACCTGTCCACCATGACCCATCCGTCTTGGGTGGCCCCACACAGCATGGCTTAGTTTCATTGAGTTAGACAAGGCTGTGGTCCATGTGATCAGATTGGCTAGTTTTCTGTGATTCTGGTTTCAGTCTGTCTGCTCTCTGATGCCCTCTCTCAGCGCCTACCATCTTACTTGGGTCTCTCTTACCTTGGATGTGGGGTATCTCCTCTCGGCCGCATCTCCTGACCTTGGACATAGGGTATCTCCTCTTGTCGGCTGCGGTGGTGTGCAGCAACCACTCACTGAAGTCACTTCAGTGGTGTCCAACTCTGTGACTGCATGAACTGTAGCCTGCTAGGCTCCTGTGTCCATGGGATTCTCCAGGCAAGAATACTAGAGTGGATTGCCATTCCTTCCTCCAGGGAATCTTCGCAACCCAGGGATCCAACCCAAGTCTCTTGCGTCTCCTGTATTGCAGGCAGATTCTTTACCTACTGAGCCACCTGGGATATACAGGTAACCAATTATAATTATAATCCAGTGGTTATGCCAACGACCGAGCGACTTTGCTTTCACTTTTCACTTTCATGCATTGGAGAAGGAAATGGCAACCCACTCCAGTGTTCTTGTCTGGAGAATCCCAGGGATGGGGGAGCCTGGTGGCTGCCGTCTATGGGGTCACACAGAGTTGGACACGACTGAAGTGACTTAGCATAGTTATTCCAAGGGTGCCCTTTCTCTGTAATTAACTGGATTGGGTCTTCTGGATTCTGTATCCATTTGAGAGATGTAAGTAATAGTGCCTAGCACTATTATAACTGGATGTTTGATACTGAGAAGCAAAAGCAGAGCTAATATAGATGTGCAGTTCTGTTCAGTGCAAAGCTGACCAGGTCCTATAGTGCTCATGCACTGAATTATTTCATAGTTCCTCTTTGCCATAGTCAAGATTTGAGATGCTTCCAGAAGCAATGTAACATGGAGATAGTACTAGATCTTCCCTCCATAGCCCAAACTAAATCTAGATAGACAAACACCCAAAATGAAAGAGGTTGAGTGAAGGGAAAGGGCTGATCTGGCAGAATGATCCCTACCACAACAAACAGTGAAAGTGAAAGGCTTCTGGGAGGAAACTAGGCTGAACTTGGTTCCACCGGAACCCCAAGTAGGTACCGGGTCAGCTGAATACAATTCAGGTCACATGCAAGAGAAATTATGTTCAAAGAGGTAATCTGGGGTATTTACACAGAATGTTTTGGTTTTGAAAATAAGATAATCCCCACCACCACCACCACCACCACATCCTCCTTTGTTATGGAAAGTGAAAGTCACTCAGTCATGTCCGACTCTTTGCAACCCGATGGACTGTAGCCCACCAGTCTCCTCTATCCATAGGATTTTCAAGGCAAGAATACTGGAGAGGGTTGCCATGCCCTCTTCCAGGGGACATTCCCTACCCAGGGATCGAAGCGGGCTCTCCTGCATTACAGGCAGATTCTTCACCTATCTGAGCCACCACGGAAGCCCACCGGCAAAACATACAAAGATGCTGGCTGATAGCAATCAACCTTGCCATACTGGAACACGCTGACTGCATGGGAACCCTGCCCTGTGTCTGTCTTCCTGAACGGTAGCCAGTTATTGATCGTTGTAGCTTCCACACACATCTGAGCATCGACCACCCGTCCCTTATGCCCCCAAACTCTTGGGCCTCTCTGCTTACCTCCTCTGGCTTCCTTCCACTATCAGAATTACACAGAAGTGGTTTTCGGTTTGCAATTGAACTGATATGAGTTACTCCCTCAGTATTTCCTCTCTAAAGAGTCTCTAAAGCCATAGCCTCCTTCAGTTGAATTTAATGTATGTTTCTGATTTGGATTTCTTCTAGCAATGTTCACAGATAACCAGCTCTCTTTAAAAAGGTGAAAAAGTTTTCAGTTTCCCGTTCCCATTTCCTACCCATTTCTCTGCAGCTATAGAAATCCTTTAGGGGAAACTTTGCCCAACCAATCTTGTTTAAAGACATTTCATCCTCACTTCAGGTAATGGGACCTAGAGTAAGGTCTACAGTCTGTGTCTAGCAGTCCAGTGTTGGCCCCTCCCTCCCAGTGCCTCCCAGGTCCTGTCCTCTGCTCAGTCTCTTCTTCTCTCCAAGAGCTCCCCACCCCTCTGTGCTGTGTGCTCTCCTCACACTAGCTGCTCATTGCTCGCTGTCTGGATGCATCCATTCCTGCAACCATGACCCATAAATCCAGCTCATGTCACTGAAGGGCATTTCAGCAAGTTTCTCCAGCCACTGCAACTTGTAGGAAACTGACATTTAGTTAGTCAGGATCTAACAAGCCTGCACTAGGGAAATGTCTTGAGATGGAACTGGCTCTTCTTCACTCTTTGTGTCTCTTCTTCACTCTTCTTCACACTTTGGAGTGAACCTCTCTTCACTCCAAATCTGATATTTATCTCACAGATGGATACCTCTCTACCCTCAGGTTCCCTCCCTGCCAGATATTCTGCAGCACGGATTTCTTCCTTTGGATGGCTCTCAGCAAATCAGTCCCTGGCCCTGCTCTGCTTCCCCCTCCTGATCCAATGTTGGGACATCCCTAGGAAGTCAGCTACCTCATCAACCCACTCACTCTTCCAGGAGGTAGCAGAGTGGGGTGGGTATCTTGCACTTCCTCTTTCCAGGAGGCCAACAGGCCACCACATCTTTGTAATTGTGACAAGGTACATACACACACCTCCATTGATTCAGGACTTTATTTTTTATGTCTTTCAGTAGATAGTCTTCTCCAGCTAATGCCTTTTTCCTTCAGGGCTACTATCTTAGAAGTCTTGGGTCTTATTAGAGGAATTAAACTGCTTTATAGTTAGCAGCAGTAATAGAACTGAAATTGTTTGTTCAAGTTAACAAGTTGGAGGTCACTAGTAGTGAGAAAGCCTTCACCAGGAAGTGGAAAGGACAGCTACAGGGATGGTGAGGCAGACCTTGATCATCCTCAGATTCCTAAACATAGCCTGCCTGTAGACCAACTGCCAGGTTAGAAATGAGGGTCAGGCTGCCCGCTCCTGCTTGTGGTATGCAGGTATGTGTGTATAGACCCTGATCTTCCCCACCATCACCTGCTGGCCGACCTCACACATGCTCACTTCTATGGTTATTCCTTTGTTCCCTGGTCCCTTAGATCTTAGAACAGTGGTTCCTAACTGGGATTGGTCATTGGGCAGGATCAATGCCAAGACATTTGGCAATGACTGGAGACATTTTGGGAAGTGGGGTAGAGACCTGGGGTGCTGCTCAACACCCTAAGGTGCACAGGCAGCCACCCACAACAAAAATGTACCTGGCCTCTAAGGTCAGGAGAGTGGAGTACCACTACCACCTGCCTCAGTGAACTCCCTGAAAGCTGCTCCACCCGCTGGTTCATCCTCAAGGACCCTTTTGCTGGCCATCCCATCAGTAAATTCACTTGGCGATCTCTTTCCTACTAGGGACTTTTTTACCCTCAACAGCAACTGTTACCCTCTTGTGTTCCTGCGCACCGGGCTTCCCAGGAGGTGGTAGTGGTAAAGAACCCGCCTGCCAATGCAGGAGACATAAGAGTCGTGGCTTCCATCCCTGGGTTGGGAAGATCCCCTAGAGGAGGGCGTGGCAACCCACTCCAGTTTTCTTGCCTGTAAAATCCCGTGGACAGAGGAGCCTGGCAGGCTACAGTCCATAGGGTCACAAAGAGTGAGACACAACGGAAGTGACTTAGCACATGCACACACAAGTACCTGCATACCACAAGCGGGAGTGGGCCTCCTGACACTCATTTCTAATCTGAAACTTGGTCTACAGGTGGGCTTTGCATACACGAGCTCATTTTATACTCACTGCAACTTTGTGAAGCAATTACTAATATCACTCACCACCTTACGACTGGGGAAGCTGAGGCATAGTGAAGCTAGATAAGTTGTTTGAGATCACACAATAAGTAGTGAGCTAGAATCTGAACCCAGGGAATCTAGTGTAGAAATTCACACTCTGAACCACCACATGGAGATGAATCAAGGAAAAAAGAGGACAGATGCAGGAGAATAAAATGATGAGGAAGGAAGGAGGAGGAAAGCCTCAGTTCCCTGACATCGTAAGGCAGTTGCTAGACGGTACCCAGCCTCTTTTTCCAGGCCCGTGGATCACCCACTTCCGTCTCTGTTACCAAAGCTTCCTAAGTACATCGGACTTAGGCAAGAGTTCAAATCAATGACATAAGTGGTGTCCAGAGGAATCAACGTTTTCTTTCATTAAAAGTTTTTTATTGGAGTACAGTTGCTTTATAATATTTTGTCAATTTCTGGTGTACAGCAAAGTGGATCAGCTCTATGTATACATATATCCCTTCTTCTTTGGATTGTCTTCCCATTTAGGTCATCACAGAGCATTGAGTAGAGTTCCCTGTGCTATACAGTAGGTTCTCATTGGTTATACATAGTCGTGTATATGTGTCAATCCCAATGTTCCAAATTTATCCCTCCTCAACACCAGTTTCCCCCCTAGTAACCAGAAATCTGTTTTCTACATCTGTGACTCTATTTCTTTTTTTTTTTCATCCTTTTTAAAATATAAATTTGTTTATTTTAATTGGAGGCTAATTACTTTACAATATTGTATTGGTTTTACCATACATCAACATGAATCTGCCACGGGTGTACACGTGTTCCCCATCCTGAACCTTCCTCTCTCCCCTTACCGTCCCTCAGGGTCATCCCAGTGCACCAGCCCCAAGCATCCTGTATCATGCATCGAACCTGGACTGGCAATTCATTTCATATATGATATTATACATGTTTAAATGACATTCTCCTAAATCATCCCACCCTCTCCCTCTGCCACAGAGGCCAAAGACTTCTATACATCTGTGTCTCTTTTGCTATGTGACCCTATTTCTGTTTTGCAAATGAATTCATTTGTACCATTTTTGTTTTTGATTTCACATATCAGATCAGATCAGATAAGTCGCTCAGTCATGTCCGATTCTTTGCGACCCCATGAATCGCAGCACGCCAGGCATCCCTGTCTATCATCAACTCCCGGAGTTCACTGAGACTCACGTCCATTGAGTCAGTGATGCCATCCAGCCAACTCATCCTCTGTCGTCCCCTTCTCCTCCTGCCCCCAATCCCTCCCAGCATCAGAGTCTTTTCCAATGAGTCAACTCGTCACATGAGGTTGCCAAAGTACTGGAGTTTCAGCTTTAGCATCATTCCTTCCAAAGAAATCCCAGGGCTGATCTCCTTCAGAATGGACTGGTTGGATCTCCTTGCAGTCCAAGGGACTCTCAAGAGTCTTCTCCAACACCACAGTTCAAAAGCATCAATTCTTCGGTGCTCAGCCTTCTTCACAGTCCAACTCTCACATCCATACACGACCACAGGAAAAACCATAGCCTTGACTAGACAGACCTTTGTTGGCAAAGTAATGTCTCTGCTTTTGAATATGCTATCTAGGTTGGTCATAACTTTCCTTTCAAGGAGTAAGTGTCTTTTAATTTCGTGGCTGCAGTCACCATCTGTAGTGATTTTGGAGCCCAGAAAATTAAAGTCTGACACTGTTTCCACTGTTTCCCCATCTATTTCCCATGAAGTGATGGGACCGGATGCCATGATCTTCGTTTTTTGAATGT
The DNA here is from genome assembly GCF_029407905.1 of Bubalus kerabau. Lineage (NCBI taxonomy): Eukaryota > Metazoa > Chordata > Mammalia > Artiodactyla > Bovidae > Bubalus > Bubalus kerabau. The sequence continues at coordinate 4,358,651 of NC_073647.1, read as the reverse complement.
TGAGCTTTAAGCCAACTTTTTCACTCTCCACTTTCACTTTCATCAAGAGGCTTTTGAGTTCCTGTTCACTTTCTGCCATAAGGGTGATGTCATCTGCATATCTGAGGTTATTGATATTTCTCCCGGCAATCTTGATTCCAGCTTGTGTTTCTTCCAGTCCAGCGTTTCTCATGATATACTCTGCATATAAGTTAAATAAACAGGGTGACAATATACAGCCTTGATGAACTCCTTTTCCTATTTGGAACCAGTCTGTTGTTCCATGTCCAGTTCTAACTGTTGCTTCCTGACCTGCATACAAATTTCTCAAGAGGCAGGTCAGGTGGTCTGGTATTCCCATCTCTTTCAGAATTTTCCACAGTTGATTGTGATCCACACAGTCAAAGGCTTTGGCATTGTCAATAAAGCGAAATAGATGTTTTTCTGGAACTCTCTTGCTTTTTCTATGATCCCGCGGCTGTTGGCAATTTGATCTCTGGTTCCTCTGCCTTTTCCAAAACCAGCTTGAACATCAGGAAGTTCAAGGTTCACATATTGCTGAAGCCTGGCTTGGAGAATTTTGAGCATTACTTTACTAGCATGTGAGATGAGTGCAATTGTGCGGTAGTTTGAGCATTCTTTGGCATTGCCTTTCTAAGCAGTATCATATGATGTTTGTCTTCCTTACATCACTCAATATGACAATCTCTAGGTCCATTCATGTTCCTGCAAATAGCATTATTTTCTTCTTTTTTATGGCTGAGTAATGGCAACCCACTCCAGTATTCTTGCCTGGAGAATCCCATGGGCGGAGGAGCCTAGTGGGTTACAGTCCACGGGGTCGCAAAGAGTTGGACACGACTGAGCGGCTTCAGTTTCCCTTTCACTAACATTCTACTGTTATTTTTATATAGTAAAAAAAGCAATGGTTTTCCGAAGGAATCTGATTTCAGGAATAGAAAAATGCTACATTTTGGTTTTGCTTTTCACCTCTCTGCCAAAGCACAACCTAGAACAACAAAATTAAAAGATCCACTTATGTCCTCCCTCACCACACAGCTGTAATTTCAACAAGTGTGTGTTCATGTGTGCTTGCCAAGTATCATCAGTCGTGTCAGATACTTTGTGACCCCATGGACTGTAGCCCACCAGGCTCCTCTGTCCATGGGACTCTCCAGGCAAGAATACTGGAGTAGGTTGCCCTGCCCTCCTCCAGGAACTGAGCCTGAGTCTCTTGTGTCTCCTGCATTGCAGGTGAATTCTTTACCCATTGAGCCATCTGGGAAGCCCAATTTAAACAAGAACAGGCCTTAAGATCCTAGGAAGACTGGAGACTAAACTGAAGATCATTCCAATTCTCAAATAAATTCTCAAAAGCCCTCTCACCTTCACCTGCACCTTGTTACATCTTTAGGGTTCCAAAAGAAATGAGAACTTTATGGCTAAAGCAAACACTGGCCCTGAAAACAAACCTGAAACTCTCAGCTCCTTACCCAGAGTGGCAAGAAGACTATGGGGTTTGGCGTGTTTACTTCAGTAGGTAGAACCAGAAGGGTGTCAATACTCCCTGGTTTGGCGTCCAGCTCCAGCCTCTCTCCTAAGTTCTAGAGCCTATACCCAGCTGCTTGCTGGGCTTCTCCCCTTGGAGACCTATAGGTACTTGAGGATCACCATGCCCCTACCTGACCTCCTGCTCTTCCCTGAACACCTGCTCCTCTTCCTGTGTTCCCCGTCTCAGTGATGACAATATCTCCCATCCAGTTACCCAGGCCAGGAACCCACAAGTCACCTAGGTCAGTGTACATTTTCCGTAAAAAGCCAAATGGGAAATATTTGAGGCTTGGCCAGCCATATGGTCTCTGTCGCAACTAGTCAGCCCTGCGGTTGCAGAATGAAAGCAGTCATTAGACAGCATGTAGCAAGTGGGTGGGGCTGTGTTCCAATCAGTATTCAATTAGGTGCACTAAAAAGTTTTCACATAATTTTCATAGGTTCCTTTTGATTTTTTCCCAGCTATTTAAAAATGTAAAATCCATTCTTAGGTCATGGGTCATACAGAAATAAATGGGCTGGGTTTGGTTGGTCTAGAATCCTCATGCTCCTTCCTTCCCATGTCTAATCGGGCAAGTCCTACAGAACTCACTTCCTGAACGCGTCTTGGATCTGTCCCACTTCTTCATCCATACATACACCACGTGAGATCTTTGTCCATATCTACACCACTTGTCCACATGGCTTCCTGGTATGGACAGTTAAACAAAATTGAAGGCTGCAAAGAAAGATCCTCTATGACTATGGTAAGCAGAAGTACATGTCCCTCCCAGGTTAAGTTCCTCACAGTGTGAAGGATAAGCTAAAGAAGAGTTTGCTTCTTCCTACATCTGGCACTGCAGAAAAAAATCTGTTAATGACTGCCAGTGTTTCATGAGGTGGCCTGGGAGGAGAGGGGAAATGATGCTCTGTAATCTAGTCCATGTGAAAGGGACTATGAAGCAGAGAATGGGAGAGAGCTCCTGAGTACACGCTGGCTCCGTCTAACCTCAGGGACTGCCTGGCCAAGGTCGGGCCCTTATCTCCAGTGATCTCCAGACTGAGACACTCAGATCCGCTTTGGTTAGGGGCCATGACATCTTCAGGTGGCTAGAACTCAGCTAATCTGCCCAAGACAGCTGAGGCATTGCTTCTCAGTTTCTAGTCCTCTGTCCTGTCTACACTTTCAGTGCAGCATTGTAGAGCAGCAGCATTCTTCCCTGGAAAGGGGACCAGTGGCCAAACATCCCTGGAGTTCACCCTGTCTGTAGGATGACAGTCACCTAGTCCTGGTGGGAGCAAGAGACGTTAGGCCAATCACTCTCTGATGTCATGCCTCCCATGTAAAGAAAGGGGATAGCCAATTCCATTTCGATTTTATTCATTTGCTGGAATTTAAGAAGCATTTTAGATTTTTTAAAATATTATGGGAGTGTGATTGATTTCCAATGTTGTGTTAATTTCTGTGTATAGTAAAGTGATTCAGTACACACACACACATATATTTTTTCATATTCTTTTCCACACAGTTTATCATGGGATGCTGAAAATGGCTTTTTGTGCTATGTAGTAGAACCCTGTTGTGTATTCATGGTATATATAATAGTTTGCATTTGCTAATCCCAAACTCCCAATACTTCCCTCCCCCACCCCACTTCCTCATGACAACTGGAAATCTGTAAGAAACATTTTTGATTTCTGATTGTTTCTTTTTTCTATGTTGCCAAGGATAGGATGATTAGAAGTAACTATATGTCTTTTAAAATGACCTTTTCCTTTCTGTAAAAGTGAACTACCACAGCAAACTGCTCCTTGAATAACACAAAACTCTGTTCCAAAACAAACACGTAGAAATGTTGTATAAAATACAATATCACACATAGATATTTCACACTGTCTCCCTTGTCCTCAAACCTCCAGTTTCTCCTCTAACATGTCATTCTCAGCAAATGATCCTTCCTCTGATTTCACTGAAAAAATAGGAATCAGAAGAGGATGTCCTGATTTTCCCTACTGCCAACTCTCCCAAACTCTATGCTGCATTTCCTCCTGATCTCCCCTCATCTCATGACCACATATATGCTGATGACACCCACAGGCATATCTCCAACCCAAATATCTCTGAACTTTCAAATGCTATGCCCAACTGTATCATGTCTCCCCTTGCATATCTCAAATTTAACCAGGTCTCTTGATTTCCATCCCCCAAGCCTGCTTGTTTCCCAGAATTCCTTGTCTCTGTAAATGACATCACCACTCAATGTTTGCTCAGGCCAGAAAGCTAAGACTTGGTTCTATCACCTGTGTCTGTCTCACACACACACCTTGTCTTGATCCTTCAGCATATATTTTTGGCGGAACCATCACAATCTACCTGTAATTTTACCCTTTCTTGTCACCCCCATTCTGCTGTCCTGTGCTAAGTCACTTCAGTCATGCCTGACTCTTTGCAACCCAATAGACTGTAGCCAACCAGCCTCCTCTGTCTAGGATTCCTGAAGCAAGAATACTAGAGTGGGTTGCCGTGCCCTCCTCCAGGGGATCTTACTGACCCAAGGATCGAACCTGGGTCTCCTGAGTCTCCTGCATTGCAGGCAGATTCTTTACCACTGAGCCACTGGGGAAGCCACCTCCATTACTACCATCCTAATCTGGGTGACTTTCATCTCCTGCCTGGCCACCCAGAGTAGTCTTCTCACTTATCTCCCCCCATCCACCGTTTCCTACCTTAGAGTCTATTCTCACCCCTACAGCTGAAGTGGTCTTCATAAAACTTAAGACAAGGACGTCCCTGGTGGTCCAGTGATTCAGAGTCTATTCTTCTGCTGCTGGGGGTACAGGTTTGATCCCTGGTTGGGAAAATAAGATCCCACGTGCAGCGTGGTGAGGTCAAATACATAAATGAAACGTCAGTCAGATCATGGCATGCCCCTCTGTTCAAACCCTCCAGTGGATCTCTTCTCACTCCAATAAAAGCAAAAGCCTGCTATGCTCTGGCTGATCTGGTGCTTTGGCATCTTTGGTGTACCCCTGATCTCTTTCTCTCTCTCCACTTTGCCACCATGCTCCAGCGACACACACCCTATTGTTTTTCCTTGAACATACAGTGTCCACTTCCACCTCAGGGCACTTGGTCTTACTTCTGCCTCAAATGCTCTCACCCAAATGTTGGTAACCACTCGCTCCACTCCCAGCAGTCCTCATCCCCTTAGAAAACATGCTTTACTTTTCTCCATCCCAATTTATACCCTCTGACATTACGGTATTGCATTTTCTGGTTTGCTTGTGGTCTGCCTCCCTCAATTAGAATGTAAGCTTCATGCGGGCAGGGCTTTTGTCTTCTTCACTGGTATAAGTCCTGCTCTGAAAACAGTTCCTGGCTTCATAGTACATGCTCAATAAATAATTATTGAATGACTGTCTGAAAGGCACAGTTGAGAGTACAAGAAAATAAGGTACCAGAAAGGATGAGAGAACTAGAAACTAGAGCAGTATATGGGCAACTTGTCATCTAATGACTTGAGATTTGATCTCTGTGACCAAGACTGTTAGCCCTCAATATACATTCTCCTGTGTATCTAAAACCAAACTCCTAATTTTCAGTGGGACAGTCATCCAGAATAAAGACGACCATGACTAAGTTCTGACCAATGGGACATTAAAGAAAATGTCATTGGGAAGCAACTGAGAATCTTCTTTAAAAGATAGCTGCCATGTCCGTTTGTCTTGACCTCTTGCTCTTTTCTGCTGGCTGGAATGTAAACATGAAAGCTAGGGACTTCTTGGACTGTGAAGTGACCTGAGATACAGAGGTCACATAGACTGGAACAACAAGATAGGAAGAGCTTGGGTACCTGAGGACATGGTGAAGATAAACACTCTATGCCAGCATGGGCTGCCTTTCTCTGGACTGGTATATGAGACAGTTTGGCTCTTATCAATGTCTCTATTATTGTGGAGTATCAGGTTCAGCTCTCAGCTGAGCCCAATACTAATCAGTTCGATGTACAAACAGAGAGAGGAGCCAAGGCTTTGAGACCAAGACCCTCATATTTAATCGTGGACCATTAATTCGTTATTCCCTCAGTGAAATGGAAAATTAGGGAAAACCATGTGTCCACTGGCAGAGGAGACTAAATGAAAGGTTGCCTACCTAGGCCTGGGTTCTGTCCAGAAAAACAGAGTTCCCTTGGGAACTCATAACCACTAACAGGGAAGAATACTGGAGTGAACTGCTATTTCCTCCTCCAAGGGCTCTTCCTGACCCAGGGATCAGATCTGCATCTCATGTCTCCTACATTGGCAGGTGGATTCTTTACCATGGTCACCACCTGGGAAGCCCCACTAATAGGCAAGGCCTTTTTAAAATAAGATATAAAAAGCACAACCCACAGGGTGAAATGATAAATCTGAGTATATTAAATTAAAAAGCATAATTCTGAATGACAAAAGACACCATAAATGAAGTTAAAGACATGACAAAGAATACATAAGAAACAAAGGAATAGTGCAAGAAAATATAAAGAATCCTATAAATCACTAAGAAAGAGGCAATGTAGTAGAATAATGGGGAAAAGACCTGAAGAGGTACCTTACAGAAAACTTTTCTTGACCAACAAAGGAAAAGGTGCCCAACCCATATTGATTATGATACTGATTATGGATATGGTCATTAAAATACCAACTCACCCTTACTCAGACCCTACTATGTGCCAGGGAAACTTCTATGTGCTTTCCATAAGATATCATTTCACATCCATCAAACTGGCAAAACTTTTAAAAGCACATCACATATCAACTTTTGGCAAGGATGTGAAGCAATGGAAACTTCCTGGCACTGCTGGTGAGAATCGAAGTACTTTACAGAGCAATTTGGCAATATCTGGTCAAGTTGAAGGTGCAAATATCTCTTTTAGATGGACATTTAGAGAAATCTATACATATACCCAAGAGTTTTCAGAGGAATCCCATTTGTAGTAGGGAAAATTGGAAAGGATATAAATGTCCTCCATCAAAAGAAAGGATAAATGAACATAGACCTTCTGGAATTCTCTACAACAGTGAAAATGAACTAGAGCTACATGTAGCAACATGAAGGCGTCTCAGAAAGTGCTCAATGAAAATGGTGTTTCAGAATGATACACGTACAGATTACCATTTGTACATAATTTTTTTAACTTTTTATTTTGTATTGGGGTATAGTCAGTGAACAATGTTGTGACAGGTCCAGGTGAACAGCAAAGGGACTCAGCCATATGTATACAAACTTCCCCCCTGCCTCCAGCATCTAAGCTGCCACGTAACACTGATCAGAGTTCTATGTGCTATATAGTAGGTTCTTGTTGGTTATTCTTTCTAAATATAGCAGTGTGTACATGCCCATTCCAAACTCCCTAACTATCCCTTCCAACCACAAGTTTGTTCTCTGTGTATATAGTTTCAAAATATGCAAAAACCCTATATTATTTATGAATACCCTCACTCTGGTAGTAGTATAAAAATACTCAAGATAAGGGCACTTCTAGGGAGAGGTGGTGTCTGAGAGACTGAGAAAGGTGCATCCAGGGTGTCCACTCTGTAACATTTTAAATCTTAAGAAAGGAAACTCAGGTACACAAGGCCTAGGGTTACAGTTTATTTTTACCTATGTTTTAAAGTGAACTTTTATTTAGTAGTTGCTTTTATTTATTTAAAAGCTCCAGACATACTTTTTATTATATTTCAAAAATTTTTTGAATTTATTTATTGGCCTCAGCCTGGTCTTCATTGCGGCACAAGGGATCTTTTCCTATCTTTTCTATTAAGCTGTGCAATGTAGGATCCTCAGCTGTGGCATGTGGGATTTATTAGTTGTAGCATTCGAACTTTTAGTTGGGGCATGTGGGATCTAATTCCCTGATCAGGGATCAAACCCTGAATCCCTGCACTGGAAGCACAGAGTCCTAGTCACTGGACCACCAGGGAAGTTCCTAGGGTTGCAGTTTAACAAAGCTAAGTAACGGGTATATGTGTGCTCGGCATGTTCAGTTCAGTTCAGTTCAGTTCAGTTGCTCAGTGCTGTCTGACACTTTGCGACCCCATGGACAGTAGCACGCCAGGCCTCCCTGTCCATCACCAAGTCCTGGAGTTTACTCAAATTCATGTCCATTGAGTTGGTGATGCCATCCAAACATCTCATCCTCTCTCATCCCCTTTTCCACTCACCTTCAATCTTTCCCAGCATCAGGATCTTTTCAAAGGAGTCAGTTCTTCATATCAGGTGGCCAAAGTATTGGAGTTTCAGCTTCAGCATCAGTCCTTCCAATGAACATTCAGGATTGATTTATTTTAGGATGGACTGGTTGGATCTCCTTGCAGTCCAAGGGACTCTCAAGAGTCTTCTTCAACACCACAGTTCAAAGGCATCAATTCTTCAGCGCTCAGCTTTCTTTACAGTACAACTCTCACATCCGAACACGACTACTGGAAAAACCATAGCCTTGACTAGATGGACCTTTGTTGGCAAAGTAATGTCTCTGCTTTTTAATATGCTGTCTAGGTTGGTCATAACTTTTCTTCCAAGGAGTAAGTGTCTTTTTATTTCATGGCTGCAGTCACCATCTGCAGTGATTTTGGAGTCCCAAAAATAAAGTCTGCCACTGTTTCCACTGTTTCTTCATCTATTTGCCATGAAGTGATGGGGCCAGATACCATGATCTTTTTTTGGAATGTTGAGCTTTAAGCCAACTTTTTCACTCTCCTCTTTCACTTTCATCAAGAGGCTCTTTAGTTCTTCTTCACTTTCTGACATAAGGGCTCAGCATGTTAGTCTCTATATATTTCTGTGGACTTGAAATATTAACAATAAAATATAAAAAACAAATAAAAGTAATCCAGTCATTTTCAGAAAAAAAATTAGAAAATGGCTACAAAATGAATTAATTGCATCATCCAAAATGTTAACATTTTAATCTAGGTTTTTTCTTTGAATTCTAGTATTTATTGAGCCTGTACTTCATGCTCAGTCAGGATTTGGGACATTGTAGATGCCTTGAACCAATAAAACTATGACATCCTGAATGACACCTGCCATATGTGTTGCCAAAATCTCCAGCATAGGGTTTCAGCTCTGTTAAGAAGTATCTTCAATGCAGGTTTAAAGCTTTTTACTGCACAAATATTCAATATTTCTCAAAGACGTCACCCACAGTTTTCTGGAAATGATGGTAACTAATACTTTCATTGAGCATTTACTATGTGCAAGGATCTGTTCTGAGCACTTTATCTGTATTAACACATCTAATCATCACAACAACTCTGTGAAGTAGTGCCATAATTATCATAATCATCCCTATTTTCAACAGGAGGACGCTGAGGCACAGACAATTTAAGTAACTTGCACAAGGTCACACAGTTGGTAAATGATGGAGCCAAGATTCAGACCAGACAGTCTGGCTCCAGAGCCCTTGCTCTTATCCACTGTGAAATCCTATTTTCAGTATCGCTAATTTTACAATAATAATGCTTTCAGTTTGTTGCCTGTGGCAAATGGACATGAGTCAATAATTGACCGCCAATGTGGCACTGCCTTAATTAATTTCATTTCATGTGTGAATGGCTTGTCTCAATCAGAGAGAAAGCTTTTGAAAGGCAGACACCATGTTTTAAGACAATATTTTTTTGTAGGTCACTATGTCATTCAATAGCGTTATTTGCCCACAGAAAATTTGCAATATTTACTGAATGATTGAAGCGAAATACAAGAAAATTCATGAACCTTTCCACACAGAGGCATAAAAGGTTAATTTCTTAGGTCAATCAGGAAAGATATTCCTCAAGAGACTTTTCTGTGATTTTGGTTTTCATTAATCTTTTTGTTAACAAAAGCGTTATTGAGATATAAAGTGAATTTAATGATTTTCAGTATTGCCATTGAGTTGTATGATCATCACCACAATCAACTTAAAACCTTATCATCACTCTGCCTCAAAAAACCCTGTGTCCATTAACACCACTTTGCAGCCTTTCCTCTTTTCTTCCCACATCTCCTCCCAGCCCTAGGCAAGCTCTAAACTAGTTTCTGTCTCTAAGGACCTGCATCTTCTAGACATCTTTCAATACGTGTTTTTTGTGTGACTAACTTCTCTCACTTAGTTAATATTTTTAGGGTGGTTGTTGTTGTTCAGTCGATCAGTTGTGTCCGACTCTTTGCGACCCCATTGATTGCAGCATGCCAGGCTTCCCTGTACTTCACAATCTCCAGAAGTTTGCTCAAACTCATGTCCATTGAGTCGGTGATGCCATCCAACCATCTCATCCTCTCTCGTCCCCTCTCCTTCTGCCCTCAATCTTTCCCAGGAACAGGGTCTTTTCCAATTAGTCGGCTCTTCACATGAGGTGGTCAAAGTATTGGAGCTTCAGTTTCAGCATCAGTCCTTCCAATGAATATCCCTACACTGAACTATTATCTGGCAATAAAAAAAAAATGACTCCTTAACTATTTTATGCAACCAACTTACTAATGCATTGCAAGATTCCAGACATATTTTATACTTAGTTTTAAAAAAGTATTTGGTAGTAAAATATTCATAACACAAATTTTTTCCATTTTAAGTGTACAATTCAGTGACATTAAGAATATTCACATTGCTGTGCACCCATCACTAATATCCATCTCCAGAAGTTTTTCATCATCCCAATCTGAAATGCTGTGTGAATTAAGTAATAGCTCCCCACTCTTCCCTCCCCTCCAGCCTCTGGCAACCACCACTGTTCTTTCTGTTTCTATGAAGTTGACTCTTCTAGATAACACAGATAAGAGGAATAATACACTATTTGTCCATTTGTTACTGGCTTATTTCATTTAGCATAAAGTCTTCAGTGTTCATCATTGTTTTAGCATTGTCAGAATTTCCTTCCTTTTGAAGAATGCATAATATTCCACTACATTTTGATCATCCATCCGTCAAGGGATGTTTAGGCTGCGTCCACATTTCAGCTGTTGTGAAAAATGCTGGTATGAACGTGGATGTACAAATGCCTGTTAAAGTCACTGCTTTCAGTTCTTTTAGATACATATCTAGAAGTAGAATGTGTGGATCATATGAAAGCCCTGTTTAACTTTTGGAGGAACTGCCCAGACTTTTCACAGTAGCCAGATTTCCACAGTAGCGTCATCATTTTATATTCCTACCAGCAGTGCCCCGGCATTCCAACTTCTCTAGATCCTCGTCAAAACTTGTTCTTTTCCTTTCTTTTTAAAATAATAGTCATCCTGATGAGTGGGAAGTGGTGCATCACTGTGGTTCTGATTTGCATTTTCCTAATGATTATGCCATATTTTCCTGAGCTATATTATCGAAGAACTACCTTACGAGATTTAAAAAAAATTGTTTACAAAACAAATAATCCCCACACATATTATTAAATTTACTTACTTGAAGTCAAGTATATCCCTTACTGTAAAGGGATTTACTGAAAGTAAATTGCATAAATATGGAAGTTCCTGGGCTGGACACTTGTCATGGGTTAATCTTCCCAGGAAGTGAACTCTGAGGAAGTTCAGAGTGCAGGATGTTAAGGAAGGAGTGCCCTTGGGATGAACACCTGTGGGAGACAGGGAAACAAAGTTGAATTGCGGTTCCCAAAAGTTTTAAGAGTTTAAAGTTGTTCTGAGATCAAAAAATTTGAGAGCCACAGGCCTAGAACGTATTAGGGGAAGTGAAACCCGCTCAGAGTCACTTCAAATCAAATTCTTACCTGACTACTACAACTGGAAGACCCAGGACTTCCCTGGTGGTTCAGTGGTTAAGATTCCATGCTCCCAATGCAGGGGCTCTGGGTTCGATCCTGGGTCAGGGAACTAGATCCCTCATGCTGCAACTAAAATGAAATTTGTAAAAAACTGCATGTCACAATGACGGTCAAAGATCCCAAGTGAGCAACTAAAACTTGATGCACCTAAAAACATAAAAAATTCTAATATGCACTCTCCCATTTCCTGCCTCTCTCTCCTCTATTCCTGTTCCTACTTTTTCCTAAGACTGTCTCACGTCTCTAGGTGTGTTTCACTCTGCACCAGGTCTCTGGCATGTATTTGGGGGTTTTATTGTTTTTGGCTGCACTGGGTCTTCACTGCAACATGCGGGTTTAGTTGCTAAGGGCACATAGCATCTTGGTTCCCCGACCAGGGATGGAAACCATGTTCCCTGCATTGGAAGGAAGATTCTCAACCACTGGACCACCAGGGAAGTCCCCCCCAGCATATGTTTATCTCACCTTCTTCTCCACATCTTTTCTGTGGATTTCAAGACATTAAACTGCTCCTATTTTCCACACTGGCAGAAGCATTCACTTTGGTGAAGACAGTTATAATACATTATATATAGTTTGTATTTTTAGAACTTGTGAATCCCAGAGAGGCCTTTTGTTACTGTACATGCTAACAGGGATGTATAGCATCTCTTTCACATTGTAAGTTGATATTGCACTTTTGGAACAACTTTCAAAAAATACTGAGAGCATCTATTTACTGTTTACTGTGAAGAATAAAAGTATATACAAAATTGCTATCAAAAGATTATGGGATGATTTGAGAGAATGGTATTGAAACATGTACATTACCATATGTAAAATAGATGACCAGTACAAGTTCCATGCATGAAGCAGGGCACCCAAAGCCGGTGCTCGGGGACAACCCAGAGGGATAGGGTGGGGAGGGAGGTGGTAAGGGGGTTCTGATTCATGTAGATGTGTGGCAAAACCCATCACAGTATTGTAATTATCCTCCAATTAAAATAAATTAATTAATTTAGAAAAGAGATTAGACTCTCATATTTGTGTGAAGTCCATTCAAAATACAGATGTTCAACACCTCAGTTTATTTCAATCCAAGCACAGAAACCACCAGAGAACAGAAAAACACCCAAAACTCCACCAGGTTCCAGTGTTCCTCTAGTGATATAATCTCTTTTGAAAGAATGTCATGCTACCCAGGACACAGAAAAAGCGAAGATATGCAGTAAGTGGGGTGAGGAATAGTCATGGCAATCAAATACCAGGTAAGAAGAAGGTTTTCTATTTGGTCTGGGGAGATTTTGCTTTTGGAAACATACAGTGTTACTTTCTCCAGGCATCACACATGTGCACATGCACACACACAAAGTACGTAGCTGCTAAATTTAGTTGTGGTTCTGTCACAACAATGATAACAAAGTTTCCTTCTGACCACAATGTGTTTGCGTACAAATGGTTCCTCTTTCCAGGCTCTGCTTAGTACATACACAAATTCCTAGTATGGTGACCCCCACACTCTCACAGGGGGACAACTTCTTGAGAGCAGACAGCCAGGATCCGGCCATCCTCTCTAGGAAGAGACACAAGGAATTAAACTGTTTCCTAGCTGGTGGGTTCTGCGGCCTTAGACCCATTTCACAGAAACTGATAATCGCAGCTGATTCAGTTTCACCGTGGCCAGCCTAGAATGACACGCTAATGAAGCCCCGTGTTGGGGGGGACAGCCATCACCTTGTGGAATGGGATTCAGTCAAGGTGCCACCGTCTTCTCCCACACCTACTGCGCCACAGAGCCGCAGCACACAGACTCCTCCCCGAGGGGCTTCACCACCGAGCTGCCTTGGGGATGGAGGGCTGAGCGGAAACAGGAAATCAAATGGCGTAAAGGAGAAATGAAAGAAAAGGGACTGAAAACAAATGGGATATTGTCAGCAGAAAGGAGACCAGAAGCGGAACTGCACGATACAAGGGAACACTAAAGTTGAAAGAGTACTAGAACTTCTAATAATAGTTCCCAGTTAGGAGTGCTTACTCTGTGTTAGGCACTGGATAAGCATTTCAGGTGAGCTTGTCCATCTCATTCAATACTGACAACAAACCCTCTGGTATGCATATTTTACAAAAAATAGAACATGCTCTTGCAATGAAGAGCCCCCCAGCCACACACACACACAACATTTAAAAGAAATCGAAAGAGGAGGTGATAAAAAGAAACAGAAAAAATGGGACAAACAGAAAGCACAAAACCAGACAGTATAAATAACTTGAAACATACTAGAACTAAACTCTACAGTTAAAAGACAATGATTGCCTATAGGATAGAAAACAAAGAGATTTGCACTCTATGCTGTTTCCAAGAGCACATCTAAAACATAGCAGAGACAGGCGAGTAAGGATGTGTGGAAAGGTACAAGGTACACAGTACTAACCAAAAGAAAGCTTATGAAGTGAGACTAATATTAGTCAAAACAGAACCTGAGGCCAATAACATTCACAGATTAATGAAACCTACTTCTTAGTGATTAATAACTCGGTTCTCTAAGTGCTCAATCCATCAGTCATATCCAGTTGTTTGCCACCCTTTGGACTGTAGCTCACCAGGCTCCTCTGTCCATGGGATTCTCCAGACAAGAATGCTGGAGTGAGTTGCCATGCCCTCCTCCAGTGGATCTTCCCAACCCTGGGGTCGAACCTGTATTTGCTGCATTGGCAGGCAGATTCTTTATCACTAAGCTATTGGCGAAGCCCTCGATGGTTCACTATGAAGCTATAACAGTTCTAGATTTGCATGCCTCTGATGAAATAGCTTCAAAAATACATCTTTGTCAAGCAAAAACGAACAGAATCATAAGGAGAGCTTGATAGATCCACCACCAGAGTATCATAGTGGGAGATTTTAACATGTCTCAGTGACTGGCAGGTTCAATAAGAAAAGGAAAAGCTCAGCAAGTGCATGGATTTGACCAACACAACCCACAGACTTGATATAATGTAAACACACAGAACACTGGGCTCCATAATTGGAGAATTGTTCCTCAAACACTCATGGAACATTTACAAATATCAGCTATGCATTGTGTCATAAAGCAAAGCTGATCAAATCTGCAAGGCTTGGTACCATCCTGGGAAGTGAGGATGCAGAGGAGTTAAGTGCTGGCCTTGGCTTCTGTGACTTAGAAGTGGGGAGGCTGGTCCAGAGAGCCCAAGGCCACGGCCCAGCACCAGGAATGCGACCCACAACGTGGTCTAGCTGCAGTCATGCTGCTTTAAGTAGCAGCGAGTCAGAAAGAGCAATCCAGGGAAGGAGCTGTGGGCGATATGGTGTCATTTCGTTGGGGAACTAAATCAAGACAGGTGTTGCTGCTCCCCCGCCCTCCCCCAAGCCTGGTGTTTTCCAAGTGATTAGTGAGACTTCCATTCCTTGCTTGCTGAAGCAAATGTCCAACAGTCTGATAAGCAAAGTGACCTCTAAGTTCAGCTGAGTTCATTTCGCTCTGACTCTTTGCGACCACATGGACTGCAGCATGCCAGGCTTCCCTGTCCATCACCAACTCCTGGAGCCTACTCAAACTCATGACCATTGAATCGGTGATGCCACCCAGCCATCTCATCTTCTCTGGTCCCCTTCTCCTCCTACCTTCAATCATTCCCAGCATCAGGGTCTTTTCAAAAGCGTCAGTTCTTTGCATCAGGTGGCCAAAGCATTGAAGTTTCGGATGCAACATCAGTCCTTACAATGAATATTCAGGACTGATTTCCTTTAGGATGGACTGGTTGGATCTCCTTGCAGACCAAGGGACTCTCAAGAGTCTTCTCCAACACCACAGTTCAAAGGCATCAATTCTTTGGCACTCAGCTTTCTTTATAGTCCAGTTCTCACACCCATACATGACTACTGGAAAAACCGAACCTTTTGACTAGAAGGACCCTTGTTGGCAAAGCAATGTCTCTGCTTTTTAATATGCTGTCTAGGTTGGTCATAACTTTTCTTCCAAGGAGCTTTTCTTCTTTTAATTTCATGGCTGCAGTCACCATCTGCAGTCATTTTGGAGCCCAAGAAAAGAAAGTCTGTCACTGTTTCCATTGTTTCCTCATCTATTTGCCATGAAGTGGTGGGACCGGATGCCATGAACTTCGTTTTCTGAATGCTGACTTTTAAGCCAACTTTTTCACTCTCCTCTTTCACTTTCTTCAAGAGGCTGTTTAGTTCTTCGTTTTCTGATAAAAGCGTGGTGTCATCTGCATATCTGAGGTTATTGATATTTCTCCTGGCAATCTTGATTCCAGCTTGTGTTTCATCCAGTCCAGCATTTCTCATGATGTACTCTGCATATAAGTTAAATAAGCAGGGTGAAAATATACAGCCTTGAGGTGCTCCTTTCCCGATTTGGAGCCAGTAGTTTGTTCCATGTCCAGTTCTAACTGTTGCTACTTGACCTGCATCAGATTTCTCAGGAGGCAGGTCAGGTGGTCTGGTATTCCCATCTCTTGAAGAATTTTCCACAGTTTGTTGTGATCCACACAGTCAAGACTTTGGCATAGTCAATAAAACATAAGTAGATGTTTTTCTGGCACTCTGTCACTTTGTTGATGATCCAAGGGATGTTTGCAATTCGATCTCTGGTTCCTCTCCCTTGTCTAAATTCAGCTTGATTATCTGGAAGTTCATGGTTCACGTACTGTGAAAGCCTGGCTTGGAGAATTTTGAGCATTACTTTGCTAGCATGTGAGATGAATGCAATTGTGTGGTAGTTTGTGCATTCTTTGGCATTGCCTTTCTTTGGGACTGAAATGAAAGCGGACCTTGTCCAGTCCTGTGGCCACTGCTGAGTTTTCCAAATTTGCTGGTATATTGAGTGCAGCACTTTCACAGCATCATCTTTCAGGATTTGAAGTAGCTCAACTGGAATTTCATCACCTCCACTAGCTTTGTTCATTGTCATGCTTCCCAAGGCCCACTTGACTTCACATTCCAGGATGTGGCTCTAGGTGAGTGATCACACCATCTTTATTATCTGGGTCACGAAGGTCTTTTTCCTATAGTTTTTCTATGTATTCTTGGCACCTCTTAATATCGTTTGCTTCTGTTAGGTCCATATCATTTCTGTCCTTTATTGTGCCCATCTTTGCATGAAATGTTCCCTTGCTATCTCTAATTTTCTTGAAGAGATCTCTAGTCTTTCCCATTCTATTGTTTTCCTCTCTTTCTTTGCATTGATCCCTGAGGAAGGCTTTCTTATCTCTCCTTGCTATTCTTTGGAACTCTGCATTCAAATGGGTATATCCTTCCTTTTCTCCTTTGCCTTTTCCTTCTGTTCTTTGGAAGTGCACACTAGCACACTGATGCCCAGAGCAGTGTCACAGCTATGCAAAGAGCCCCCTCCTCAGAGAAACACCTTGGAGAGACGGGATGGAGAAGAGGCAGGAGGGCTGGAGACGTGGTGTTCAGATGTAACTCATAACACATTCTAGACAAACAACGGAGGCTTTTCAGGGCCAGAAGCTGCAGGACACTAACATGCAAATGATGTATTTGCACCTTTAAAGTGAAGAGTCCTGAGTCCTGAGGCACCAGCACAGATGGGGCTGTTGAAGACCTGATGGTGTGTACAGACTGGCCCTGCCTGGGTCAGGGAAGGGGCAGGACCTGAATAGGGCTTTCCTCCAGGGTGGAGCGGAGAAGGCAATGGCACCCCACTCCAGTACTCTTGCCTGGAAAATTCCATGGATGGAGGAGCCTGTTGGGCAGCAGTCCATGGGGTCGCTACAAGTTGGACACGACTGAGCAACTTCACTTTCACTTTTCACTTTCATGCATTGGAGGAGGAAAAGGCAACCCACCCGTGTTCTTGCCTGGAGAAATCCCAGGGATGGGGAAGCCTGGTGGGCTGCCGTCTACGGGGTCGCACAGAGTCGGACACGACTAAAGCGACTTAGCAGCAGCAGCAGCAGCAGCCAGGGTGGAGAGTGTAGAGAGAAGGTGGCAGGGGTCCTGGCTGAGACCTAGGCTAGTGGCCCCAATGACAGCACCCCAATCTGAGGCCAAAGGACAAGCCCTGGACTAACAATGAGGCACAGCTGCTGCTGCTGCTAAGTCGCTTCAGTCGTGTCCGACTCTGTGCGACCCCATCAATGGCAGCCCACCAGGCTCCCCCATCCCTGGAATTCTCCAGGCAAGAATACTGGCGTGGGTTGCCATGCCCTCCTCCAGAGCATCTTGCCACCCAGGGATCGAACCTGAGTCTCCTGCATTCCAGAGGGATTCTTACCAACTGACCCACCAGGGAAGCCAAGTATGGCACTGTCTCTCATACTGAACATTTAGCTTTTTTCTTTCTTTCTATGTTCAACTTAGCATTATGTATCACCAGCTTTCAAATATACCTTCTGTCCCGTTCACAAAGCACGCTCCCACCAAGCACCCTCTTTGGTCTTCCAAGTGTACCCTCTGAAGTCAGGCCTGGGATTTCTAAACCTGGAGTCAGAGTTTTAGGAAACAAGGGCTCAGGGGCCAAAGACTGCAAGCTGAGACTCCAGAAGTCCAGGTCAAGGCTCCTTCCGGAGGCCGCCCTGCCCTCCCGGGTGCTCGGCTGGACACGTCCGAGGTTCCTCCGTGCTGCACACCGTTCGCACCGAGCCCGGCGGTGCCGGGGCCGGGCCGTGACGAGGTCGGGGCCTCTCTGCCTGGCCGGCAATCGAACTCCCGGGGCGCGACGGAGGCTCGGCTGCCGCGGGGCCAGGTGTTGCGCCTCGGAAGCCACTGCTGGAGCCGCGGGCGCCCCGTCCCTCTGCCGGCGCTGGCCCGGGGGTTATCTGCGACTGGTGGGCGGGGCGGCCCTTCCCGTCTGCGCCGGCCCCCCCACCCCCGACCTCCAGGGAGGCAGAGCCGGGAAGTGGGAGAGGGAGCGAAAGAGGCGGACACTGCGGCGGCTGCAGCCCGGCCGGGCTCCGAGCGGGGGGCTGCATGGAGCGGCCGGCGGGGCTCTGCGGGCTGTGGGCGCTTCTGCTCTACGCCGGCCGCGGCGGCGTGGCTGCGCCCACGGGTGAGTTCGGTACCCAAGCCGGGGCAGCGGGAATCGCGGCCGAGAGGCGCGCTGGGGCGCCTGGGGCCGAGGGCCGCGACGGGAGTCGGGGTCGAGGGCCCTCTTCGGGACATCCCGCGGCCGCGGCGGCAGCGCCTCCGGCGCCCGGCTGGAGCTTGGGGGACCCGGGGCGACCGGGCTTTCCTGGATCCCGGGCGACGGGGTCGGCGGGGCGGGAGGACGACGACTTGTCGCCGCACTTCCCTTGGCCGTCGGGCAGCGCCGAGGAGCCTGGCGCCAAGGCCTGGGGCCCGAAAGGAGTTCGCGGGGTCGGGGGCGGGAGTGTCGCCCGTGGCCCGGAGCGGGGATGAGGGGCCGGGAGGCCGCGGGGACGGTGACCAAGGTCCGGGAGTGCGGGTGACGCGCCGAGGCTCCTTGCGCGGCGGGTCCAGCCAGGTGGCGGCAGTCGAAGGGAACCTCTGAAGCGCCTAGTCCCTGTAGCAAAGGACGGGTCTCCTCTGGCGTACAAGAAATCCATGGGAAATCCGGAGCACCATCCGCGTGGAAGCCTTTTTCTTTAGTAACCTTTTTATTTTGGAATAATTTTCGATTTACAGAAAAGTTGCACAGATGCGAGTTCTCATATGCTTCTCACCTGGTGCGGCCATTTAAATGAATCAACCAGAGTTACTGTGAAAACATGGGAGGAGGGGCACTAATGAATTCCTGAGGGACAGCTTTTGGCCTGAGCGACCTTCTGGACGTTTTTTTGGTGACCATAGTAGCTCCAAAGTTGATAGGTTTTATTGTCACGTTGACACAAACACCCACAATTTGTTTATTGCTTTTTCAGCCAGTGCGTTGGGCTTTGAAACCCCAATTGAAATGTTGATTAGGAAACTTGGATGCCCTCTATTGATTCAGTCAACAAAACCTATGCCCACTCTGCGTGCCCTGTGCCAGGCAGTGTTCTAGGGGCAGAGAATACAGTGGTGAGCAAAACAGAGCAAGTCCTTGCCCTTTGGAGCTGGTATGCTATTGGTAGAGTCAGCGTAAGGGGGCGGGAGGGGGGAGTAAAATATAAGGTATGTTAGAGGGCAGTAAGTACTATGGAGAAAAACAAAGCAGTCTAGGGGTTTGCCATTCTAAATAGGGTGGACTACATAGACTGCCACTGAAAAGGCAGCATTTGAGGAGAGACTTGAGGGAAGTTTGTAGTTTGCCAGTCATTCATTCAAGTGCCTGCCTTCTTTAGTACTGAGCCAGGTGTTGTGCATTGGCTTAGAGCCTTAGAGTATATTGTGTAATCGTTGTGCCCCCCATGCTCCTAGTTCACTTGGGGGGATCTGATTTCCATAATCATGGGGCAGCTACAGTGCAGAGAAGGGAGGTTGTTGTCATTGAGTTACTCAGTCACCTCTGACTCTTTTCCGACCCCATGGACTGTAGCCCTCCAGGCCCCTCTGACCATGGGAATTTCCCAGGCAAGAATATTGGAGTGGGTTGCCATATCCTTCTCCAGGGGATCTTCCCGACCCAGGGATCAAACCCGCATCTCCTGCATTGCATTGTATTGCAGGTGGGTTCTTTACCGCTGAGCCAGCAGGGAAGTCACCCATCTCCTTAGTCTCCTGATTTTCACCGTGCCACTCCAGTCCCCTCCCTCCTCCAGACTCCCTCTCCCACACACCTCACACCTGGAACAACAAACAGCTGACTCTAACTGATAGTGGCAATCCCCAACTAATCAGTTTTGTCACAGAGGTTCATTGGCGACTTGGTTACTCAGAAATACAGAAACTTTTTCCCATTGGAAATATTGATACAATTGCATTAAGATATGGTGGGGGGTAAAAAAGCAAAACAAAACAGGGGACCTGACTATTATAATGGTCTGACCTTACCCAGCTGTGGGACTTAAGGACTGGCCATTTCTCTCCCTCGTGCAACAGTGTTCTCTGTGAAAGGAGGTTGAACCCCATAAATTTTAAAGGCTCCTCCAGCTCTAATCGTTTGAGTGTTTATAAAAATGATTAGGTTACCAGCTTAGTTTTAGTCTGTGTAGATTGGTAAGCCCACATTGTGGCATTCTTAATAACAACTAGCATTTCTATAGTGTTTAGTCTATGCCGGGCAGCATTCTAAGTTTTCCACTTGACCTATTTCATCTTTCCACAGAACCTCTCCTGTTGGTGCTGTTACCATTCTTGTTTTGTATAGGAGGAAACAGGCACGGCAAGGCCCAGAGGCTTGCCCAGAGTCTCGTAGGTGCTAGACTGCAGGAGGGAGCTAGGCTGCTGACCCCAGCACTGGCTTCCAGAGACCATGCCCCTAACCACTGCATTCATTGCCTCTCTCTGCAGAAATGAGGAGAGTCCTTGGCTGGGAGGGGAACTGGGCCTCTCCCAGAGCAGCAGGGCAGGACTGGTGGGCATTCACGCAAGTATGTACAGGCCATTGGTAAAAAGCGAATGATCATGTATTGGAGACTTGCTTTATGACTGCCAGACTGTGTAGTCCAGACAATAAGTACCACAGGCATTCAGAAGAGGGGAAACTGAGGGCTGGGAATTGTGAGGAAGAACTGAAATTTGAGCTAGACTTTTAGGGTGGGTGACATTTGAGTTGGTAGAGGAGAAGTTATTCCCAGTTTGGGAGGCGAGCAGGAGCACAGGCCCAGAAGTAATGGTGGTGGTGCCCCTGTGGGCTCAGCGAGGAGTCCGGCTTGGCAGGAGGGTGTATTGGCCAAACCAGTCAAGGCAGAAGGGCTTCATTTGCCCTTGAGGCTGAGTTGGGGTGCAGAGGGAGGGAAATAACACTGGAAGAGTAGTCAACAGGGAGACTTGACTGAGTGTGGGGCTGGAGGGAGGGGGGACTCACCAGAGTGCAAAGCTCTGCAGGAATCTAGGATTGCAGGTGGCCCCTGGAAAGATAGGTCATGCATGCCTTCTGTCCAGGCTCGGGCCTAACTGCTGTATGTCTGCCTGCCTCACGGGACCCAGCAGAGCACCTGAGTATGATCAGGATAATTAAGAGAGGTGTTGCAAGGAAAGCACTGAAAGAGGTTGATGGTTAAGATGTAAAGGAAGGAGATGGATGACTCATGTATGACTCGTGATTTCCTTGACTTTTCCCGACATGTGCATGCTTCTGCCAGCTCCTGTGACTGAACGAGAGACAGCACAAGCTTTGAGTTAAGCCTTATTATTAGAGACAGCATTAATCATATTCATTTGAAATTAGAATGGGATCTTGCGCTAGAAGTGTGAAGATGTAGAGGTCAGTGGGTTTCAGGACATTGATGGAAACTCACCCAGAACCTTGCTACTCTGCCTTAGGTTAAATTCAGAGGATCCCATCACAGGCCTCTTGTGTTAACAGCACTACCTTGAGTGCACCCCACAAAATTTCTAGAAGAAAAGCACTTGCTGAAGAGCAAAGAACCTGTGAGTCAATTAAATCCAGACCGATCAGGCTACATCCATCTTTATATTCTCTGTGGTGCCACATGGTGTATTCCCTCCAGACATCACAAATAAATCCAGAAGCCCCTGGTTGTTGTCCCTTCCAATCAGACTGCTGGCCCTAAGCTTCTTCTAGGTGGAAATCCTGGAATCACCCTGAACAGTCTCTGGCCTAGAGAAACCAGAATCCAGTGGGAGAAATGGACATGCCCACAAACCTCTTTATTATTTGCTGCTGCTGCTAAGTCGCTTCAGTCATGTCTGACTCTGTGCGACCCCATAGATGGCAGCCCACCAGTCTCCCCCGTCCCTGGGATTCTCCAGGCAAGAACACTGGAGTGAGTTGCCATTTCCTCCTCCAATGCATTAAAGTGAAAAGTGAAAGTGAAGTCACTCAGTCGTGTCTGACTCTTAGTGACCCCATGGACTGCAGCCTGCCAGGCTCCTCCATCCATGGGATTTTCCAGGCAGGAGTACTGGAGTGGGGTGCCATTGCCTTCTCCGTTATTATTTGCTACAGTAGAGGAAGTCTGTCAAGTGCTATGGGTACTCAAGGGCTTTCCAGGTGTCACTAGTGGTAAGGAACCTGCCTGCCAAAGCAAGAGAGCCAGGAGAAAAGGATTCAATCCCTGGGTCAGAAAGATCCCCTGAAGGAGTGTGTGGCAACCCACTCCAGTACCCTTGCCTGAGAATCCACATGGACAGAGAAGCCTGGCAGGCTGCAATCCAGTGAGTTGCAGAGTCAGACACAACTGAAGCGAGTTAGCACACAGCACACACACACAGACGTGACCTATAAGAGCAAGGCCATAAGGACCTGAAGAGAACACTGGAGGTAAGGATGGGGGAAGAGTAGATCTGAGAGGTGGTTTCCCAACGAAGTGTTGTTGTTCAGTCGCTCAGTTGTGTCTGACTCTTTGCCACCCAAGGGACTGCAGCAAGCCAGGCTTCCCTGTCAATCATCATCTCCTGGAGCTTGCTCACACTCATGTCCATTGAGTCGGTGATGCCATCCAACCACCTCATCCTCTGACGTCCCCTTCTCCTCCTGCCTTCAACCCTGCCCACCATCAGGGTCTTTTCCAATGAGTCAGTTCTTTGCATTAGGTGGCCAAAGTACTGGAGTTTCAGCTTTAGCATCAGTCCTTGCAGTGACTATTCATGATTGACTTCCTTTATGATTGACTGCATCTAAGTGACCGCATGGCTAATCCGTGGAGTGGGCAAACTACATAGGCTAGATCTGGGAAGGGAGGTGTCTAGCATTTAAGTTTTAGCATTCCTCTCACTGATTTTTGTTGGGCATGGGGACAGTAGCTGGTAGACTTTGACCTTAGAATATTCCTTTATTTTAACTTAAAATAGATTTCCATCATACAGATTCGAGCCTTTGAAATAATTTTATTTAAAAATTAGTTTCTGGCAATGCCTTGGTAGCCTCGGTTGGCCTCAGATAGCCAGTCCCCCACCGTCCCCACCATGGGGCCACTGCCCAGGTCCTTTGGGGCATGGCGTGGCATGTCCCTCCATGTGTTGGGACCAGGTCCAGTACAGAGAACTCTTCATCCTGGAACACGGGCACGACCAGAAAGGCAGCAGCCCCCTCGCCCAACACTGCACCACTCAATTGTGGGGAACCTGGGGGAACCTGGTGCTAAACCATTCCTAGATGACCTGCTTCTGGGTTGGGGTTTTGCATGTAGCAGAGCAGCTCTCTCGCTTCAATCTATTGAAAGTCAGCCCTCAATACAAAGGTTTGGAAAAAGAAATAAGGTTATCAAAATTTCTGTTTAGTAACAGGATATTTTTTTTAAAAGACAAAAAAATTAGTTTCTAAGGTCAGGCAATAGTTTTAGAAGTGCTAAAGTATTTTTTCATGCAGAACATAGAATACATTAAATGACTAAGGTAAACAGAAGAAAATATCAATAACCAAAAGTCATATTTAACATTGTAGCTTTTATTTGACCCAGGATTTACAAAATCAAATGCAAACAAAAAGACAGGAAGGGTTCTTTGAGAGTAAGGAATGCTGTTGCTATCTTCACAGGACCATTATCCAGTTTTGTATGGTGTCAGGTTCTTTTCCAGACTCTGTTCTCTTTACCTTGATGTATAATTGTATTATTTACAATTTACCATTTCCTCTTTACTATATATGATAGAATACAAGCAAAGGGTTTTTGTAAACTGCATGTCCTCTGGAAGTACAATCAGAAGGTTAACTCATTCCCAGTACCACACTTGTTTACACAATTTCTTCCCCTTTCTTTTTTCTACTTTTGCTAAAACAAAAACAAACACACACACACACACACACACACACACACACACACACAAACACCACCCCCCAAACAAAACAAACAAACAAAATCCCTGGGAACGTCCCTGTGGCTAAGACTCTGCACTGGCAATGCAGAGGTCCTGGGTTCAATCTCTGGACAGGGAAACAGATCTCACATGCTGCACCTAAGACCCCCATGAAGCCAAATAATAAATAAGTACTTAAAAAAAAAAAACCAAATAGCAATGAAGAACATAGAAGCACCTGGGTTTTGATCAGCACAATACAGTAGTTAAATGTTACTTATTTTCTATTTAGTTTTTAGTAAATATTAAACATTTTTTTCTAATGCAGGATATAAAATCATAAAATAAGTTGACAGTTAACTTGCCAGTGATTGAAACACATCAAATGTTACATATGAATAACTAATTCTAAAGTAAATTAATAAAAGTTTTAAATAACTAGAATCAAGTACTTAGAATGTATTATTTCAGCAAAAGTCAAATCATAATATAGTAAATTTTACTTCTTTTCCATTTTTTTTTAGTAAATATTATTTTAAGTATTTTTGTAATAATGCAGGATATAAAAACATAAAATAAGTTGATAGTTAACTTGCCAGAGAGATTGAAACACATCAAAAGCTAGATATGAATTCTAAAGTACATTAATGAAACAGTTTTAAGCAACTACAACCTATGATTTAGAGTAAAAGGCAAAGATTACTGATGCTATGTTATAAGCTTCCATGTTTTGGGAAAGAAATATGTAAAGGGAGATAATATTCAACCCTGGTGGTACTTCATTCCAAGAGAGGTTGAATCAAATTAACACCCACAACCACAACTTACTGTTTTT
Source organism: Bubalus kerabau (assembly GCF_029407905.1). Taxonomy (NCBI): domain Eukaryota; kingdom Metazoa; phylum Chordata; class Mammalia; order Artiodactyla; family Bovidae; genus Bubalus; species Bubalus kerabau. The sequence goes on along the minus strand of NC_073647.1, from coordinate 4,333,737 downwards.
GTCTCCCCACAAGCTAAAAAGTGGGGGAATGTTGAAAGTGACTGCTATTATGTATGGGCTTTTTTTAAAGGGTGATGAAGATATTCTAAAACTGTGGTGATGGTTTTACAAGTTTTTAAATATACCATAGAAACTAATGTATTGTACTCTATTTTAAAGGGTGAGTTTTATGGCACATGAATTCACTCAATAACTTTGTTTTTTCTACACGCCCAAGGACACATGAAAAAAAAAAAAAAAGTAAAGAGAAAAGGAGTTGAATACCACCACGGCCCAGGGAAAGTAAGGAGGGTGGTAGGGGGAGGACAGAGGAAAGGAAGCAGAGGGACATGCATTGCTGACTAGTTCTCCCCTCCTCCATTCACTATACATGTGCACACACTTGCACACGTACACACGTGCAAACACATGCACACACACACACACACACACATGCACACACACACTGTGATAACCAGTGACAAGCAACTGGCTGCTTTTTGTTACGGATAAAACCATAACTGCTTTGTTTCCTGAAAAGGTCTCCTGCTCTTGTAAATGTTGCCCTTGCTTGCTAAATAGTTGGTCTTTGTTAATGAGGTTTTTCCTTCTTATGCTCTTGCTTTTTGATTTTTAAAAGCAAATTTTCATAACTAGTATACAGCCTGTGTCACATCTTCTCTTTTGTAATTTAAGTCATGCTGTATGGTATCTGGAAAGTCATGCTCACTTTATTCTGAAAAATATCTGCTTCTGAATCTTTCTCAGTGTAAGTATTGTTTTTACCTTGTCAAGCCAAGTAAGTATTTCACAAGTATTACAGGGTTGAACTCTTACAGTTCAGGCCTTTTAGGTGTTCTCTTGGCTTTCTTTTTTTTTTATATATATATATGCCTTCTTATTGACTCATAAGGGCTTCCCAGGTGGCACCAGTAATAAAGAACTTACCTGCCAGTACAAGAGTCTAAGAGACTCCATGGATGGGAAGATCCCCAGGAGGAGGGCATGACAACCCACTGCCATATTCTTCTAGAGATTCCCAGGGACAGAGGCGCCTGGCAGGCTACAGTCCACAGTGTTGCAAAAACTAGGACACAACTAAACCAACTCAGCATGGCACACACGGACTCACAGACACTAGCAGCTTAATTTCAACAAAAAGATGATCATCTCTACACTTTTATATAGAAGTAGAGGGATTCTGAAAACTAAGTCTCTCTCTTTGTAGCTGAATTTTATTAACTGGCAATAAGTCACTATTTCAAACTCTTAGTCATTTGCTCAACATTTTATTGCCTGTATATTATGTTCTGGGAAGTAGAATCAAAGTCAGGAATTATCAGTTACATAGTCTGAATACAAATGTTAAATAGTCTGAATTGATAGGAAGACTGTCCTCTTGGACCAGAAAAGTAGTCTCCTTAAGAGACAGATGGAGCGATAGCTACATCCCCCCTTTTTCTCACTGTATCTTGACTTTTCTCTTTATTGAAGACCCTGAGTGGAAGCCCGAGTCTCATCTTGTGGCTTATCAGCATCACGGGCTGCACCTGTAGCTCCATTCGTATCCTTCCTTGCTGTGGACTGTTCTCTGCAAGGTGTCTGGCTACTGCTCTCTCTCATTGAAACGCGAAAAACACCAAATGATGGTCTTTGCACATTAGAGCTTGAAGTATAGTCTAAAGGAAATAGATGTAAAGTGGTGTTTTCGTCTCTCTGTGTAATAGGAGAAAATATGCTTTTGGTGTAATCAATCATACTTTCCTCTGAAGTTTCAGATAATATTTCAGCAGGTAGCTCTTCTTCTGGAGAAATACTGGAAAGGCTCCAAGGGAAATCAATCTCAGTCCTCTGTGTGAAAATGTATCTTCTTTGTGGATGGCCAAGCCTGGCATCAGGAAGGCTGGAGTCATCTTGAAATCCAAACACTGTCTGAGGGCCGAGTGTAGACGCTGAAGGAACAGTGCTAGATGACTTCTGACTGCCACTGCTTATTGTGATAGTCTTAGTGCTGTTAGAGGAGATCTCGTGAGGGCTCTCTGGCACCTCAAAGACGTCCTGACTGTACAATGGAACCTGAAGCTCGGAACTGTGTGGCTGTTTCTTTTTCCCTCGAGCTTTCATCTGTTTGGTTTTCGTTTGTGTTTTCATTTTGAGAGCCACATGCCTCTCAGGTCCGGGCAGAGGGTCCGCGATCGAAATAACTGACTCGCTCTTTTGAGACCCAGGGACGGAGTCATCGTCACTATCAGAAGAAGAACGGCGAGACTGTGGCTGTTTCCTCTTGAGCCTAGCCGAAAGCTGCTTGTTTTCTTCTCTTAGTTTATTCCTTTCTGCTGTGAGCTCACCAGTAAATTTCAGATTTTGTAGTTGGATATCATAAAATTCTTGCTGTAGCGTATTTCTGTACATTTCATTTACTGTAGAGCCATCGCATACTTCAGCGTTTAATTGACCTCGCAGGTCATGGGTAGCGTCATTCAGGTCTGTCCCTTGCTCCGTCAACTCTTTAATTCTGGACATGGAGCCTGTCCAGCTCTCGTCTGACAATTGCTCTTTCCTCAAACTGGTTACTTCCCCCTGAAGTCGGAGTGGCTCTCCGTCATGGAGCTCTTTTAATGTTAGCCAGGTTTTTGTAAAATCTTCAGAAGCTACATCACAGAGGCTAATCTGTGTTTTATCTCCTTTGGAAGAGCTCTGCCCACTTTCCCTGTCCTCTTCACCCCCGTCCCCCACCTCCATCTTGATTCCCTGACTGGGATTGGGAAACAGTGGAGACACGCACCGACAAAAAAGGGCCGCGGATGGGATGACAGTTTAAACTCTTCTACAGACCTGTGAAGTGGCTTCCAGGCACTGGGTGGGCGATCGGGCAGGCAAGAGGATGGATCGAAGATGGCTCGGGGTGGACAGAACGGCACAGTTGGGGGGCTGGAAGGAGACACCAGCCTCCTTTTGCCGAGAAGAGCGAAGGCGTGTGGGAGAGAAGATGGCGCCTTCAAGCCACCCTGTGCCGGACTGGAGACTGGAGAGACCGGAAACGCAGTGAATTCTGGGAAAGCCCCGCTGAGCTGAAGTGCGTCACAAAAGGCGGTGGGGGTGGAGGGAGTTGGAACTTACCCCCTGCTTTATTTTTGAAACAAAGTAATTTGACCCAATTTTAGCATCTTTCTTCCTGACAGTCAGTATTTTATAATCATTGAAAACCGCAAATACCCATGGTGTTAGCAAGTTGGATGTAAAGTCAAAAGCCATGCACTCTTTCCTCCCTGTCACCCCTCCGTTTAGGCAACAGTGCTTAGTGGTCCATTCCTAGATTCGGAGGCTCTCGGGAGACTGGCAATTCTGTAACTGATTACTGTTGCGACCCATGCTAGATCTTTGCTGGTGGCTCAGTAGGTAATGCGGGAGAGCCAGGTTCAATCTCTGGATCGGGAAGATCCCCTGGAGAAGGAAATGGCAACCCACTCCAGTATTCCTGCCTGGAGAATTCCATGGATAGAAGAGCCTAACCCATGAATTTTCAAATATCATTTGTTACAATGCAAAGTATGGTAATATAGCACTAACATGCTACTGTTTTTCTTACTAGAGTATGTTTGTTTCACTTTAGATACATGGGGAAAAGAATCATAGCAAGGTAATTCCCATAGCAGTGCAATTTCCTCTTTTTTTCTTCTCTTCCAACAGAGGGCAGTCTTAGTCATGCCATGCAAAACCTAGATGCTTCCTTTTGAGTTAGCCTTAAGGTACCCATGATTTATTGAATGCTTCTCAACTCAAAGTTGAAATTAACCTGATGGGAAGTGATACATTTTTAAAAGTTTTCCAAAAGGTAATGGTTAGACTGATGTGCACAGTTTCCAGTCTAATCCTAGAACAGATGCTTGTCTCTACTGAAGCTCGTGAGAAAGGGCTAGATCCAGGGGAAGGCAGGAAATCATCAAGTGAGGACAGTTGTCAGGTCTGTACTTTTGTTTACAACCTATCGATACCCACTTCAGTTACTAATGTAAACAGAAATCGCCAAGAGCAATTGAGATATATATTATATATTATTTCTTTCTTGTTTTTGCTGTGTAAGTCTTAGTGAAATGAATACTTAAGGAAACATTTGTGTGACCCTAAGGAAAAGATGACTTGCTTATTTTGATAAGATATGTTTCCGAGGTAGAGTTAGTCATTAAAGGAACTTAAATAGACGTCTTTTATTTTTTAAAATAAGTTTCATAGCACTTGGAAAAACTAAAGAGGCAGTTTGGATGGGGTTTATTGCTGAGTCTCTGGGACATCCTAATAATTCAGATGACAATTTCTACTGTCTCCCCAGCACTGGGAACTGGTTGGGAACTGCTATGGTAACTACCACCATCAATCTTAATCACTAAGATTGTGCTGACCTGCCCTCTGTGTTTAGTAGAGGATGGACAAAGGCTTTTTCCTCAGTCCTTGTATTACCCAGTTGTTAATTTTTTAACGAAACCCTAAAATTCAAGGAGAACAAAATAAAAATGAGGAAATACATATGTTTATAGAGTAAAAAGGTTCTGATCCAAGTTTAACTCTGGCCCAGAGACAGATTAGATAGGCCTCATTCTTAAACATCTAACTTCAGGAAACCACCCCCCCAACCCCCTACCGCCCCCAGCCCCCCAACCCACCCCCCCCCCGCCTCCCGTGAGCTCTGAGTATCCCTCTCACTGTTTTCTCTGACTCTTGCCTTTCCTATCTCCTGAGAAAAAGACGGAAAATTATTGGAGTATTGTCCACTCTACTCTGATATTTTTGAAGAGAGGAAGGAAAGTAAGAAATTTCTCTAAATTCCTTACTTGTATTCTTGTAGTATAAGCTATTTTAAATACATAGTAAGCATCATACAGTTTCCAGTGATGTCTCATTTAAGCCAAATAATAGTTGGTAGGCTACTGAGCGTAGCACAGTGTTTATGTGGAAATCTAGTCATTTATTAGTTAAAAAAATCTAACATTGAGATACAGTATTAGAGTACTTCATTTCCTAACTTTAACCTTTATTTTAGGGTGCATAATGCCAGGCTGTCAAAACACTTTGGAGTAGCCTGAAAATCGCAAACCATGCCAGCTCATTGAAACAGATCAGGAATACTGCAGGCCGGGCTTCAGCATCTTAATAGCCTGGAAAGTTTATTTACACTTAATCACAGTAAGTGCAAAATGTAGGTAGGGTACTCATTTGAAAGAGACATTAATACTATTTGACCCAAATCACCAGTACAGCTGGAGACATTTTACATACATCGATACATTTGCATATCTCTGTTTCTGTACAGTCATTTCCTCGTATGTGAATATAAGATCAAATATGCATGGATTGTTTCTGGCAGTTTTAGTTAATAGTGAGTTCTTAGTTTAATACGAAGGAGATTAATTTTCTCATTGAACTATTATACTTATGTGATTTTACATTCAATATCTTTTATCTATACTTAATGAAAATAATGAATCTGAATAAAATCGTATATATATTTGTTTAGAATGACTATTTTTCATTCAGTGATTATTAAGGGATTGCCCATGCTCAGCTGTCTGCAGAGGTCAGAGCACTGTAAATACTATTTTGACAAAGACATATTTCACACAGGTTGAAATTTTGACAAGTTCAATAGGAAGCTAGAGGTTTATATACATGAAAGCTATTCTCTGAAAGCAAATCTTAATAAAAAGTCAAAGAGTGAGTCAGTGTTCATTACCAGACTGTCCTTTAGAGGTTGCATAAGAGGAAGCAAGCAGAACTGGCTCTGCCATGAGGACTAATCATAAACACAAATGTCTTGAGCAGATGGATGCTGAGCTACTAGACTCAGGACCTTTCAAAAAAAAAAATAAATGGGAGTGGTACAGCCTTCAGCTTTGCTCTTTGTCTCTTATAACAATGTATTGAAGCTGTGTCTTTCAGTTGGCCCAGATGCTTTGTTTTCCTTCTGATTTAGAAACAAGCCTCACACCATTGGCATCATTGAAAACATCAGGCCATAGGGAACCCCTGTACATAACATAGCTGCTTTTCTATGATTTCTCATTTTTGCCCATATAATTAGAACACAGCCTAAAATGCCTCCCATGTTATTTCTTAGGTGCATACCTAGATCATCACTCACATCTTGTGTACAAAGAAGTTGGCTCCTATTTATTTGTTACAGAGCTGTTGATACAGAGCTGAAGTAAAATATTTCAGAATTGATTAACCCAGATGGTATTTGATTAAGGAGTAAATACAGCAAAACTCATTAAGTCTGCAGGTACTGAGAGCCTGGTGTCTTTTTGCTTGTCTCTCTGAGTCCTTGGGAGAGAAAATCATTCAAAACTGTTATGTGAATCCCTGTGTCACACAGTTTTAATTTCCTTTTTTTTTTTTTTTTAATCTCAGGTTCTACAACAACTGAAGCAAACATTTTCCATCAGGCACTTCTTGAAGGAAATACTGCTATGGAAGTTTCCCTAACAGTATTAGATACCATATCATTTTTCACTCAGTGTTTCAAGGTAAAAATGAAAAGTTAGAATTTAGTCAGTATCATTGCAAAGAAAATACACAAAAATTAACTAGACAGATGAAGCTTAGTACAATAGAAAAGCCCCCAGTGAGCAGTCAGGAAACGTGAGTGGCAGACCTAGTGTGACCTCAAGAAATCATTGAGACTCATCCTTAAAATGATACAGTTGGACTGTTAATAATTTGTTCCTTATTCTCCTCTGTTATTTTTGTGTTTAAAAACAGGGTTTTTTTCATACTTTTATGAAAATATCCAGTCATTTCTGGCCCAAATTATGATTGAGTCCGTTTATCCAAATACCCGTTGAAAATAGGTGTCTTGTGAAGCCAGAAGATGTCCAGGCAGGCTGGCTGGCTGGCTTCCCTTGTCAGAGTGCTTATTGGTTTTACTCAGATGCTTGCCTCTCAGTACAAATCATCATTGCTAGGATTAAAAAACAGAAGAAGAAGACATTGAAAGCAGTTTATCTTGCAGGGTTGTTGAAGGTGTAAAATGAGATAATGGATATTAGAGAGCTTTGAATAAACACTGTATAACTATGTGCTTTGCTTAGTTGCTCAGGCGTGTCTGACTCTTTGGGACCTCATGGACTGTAGCCCAACAGGCTCCTCTGTCCCTGGGATTCTCCAGGCAAGAACGCTGGAGTGGGTTGCCATTTCCTCCTCCAGGGGATCTTCCCAACTGAGGGATTGAACCCAGGTTTCCCGCATTGCAGGAGGACTTTTTCCTGGCTGAGCTACCAGGGGAGCCCATATAACCATAATGTGAGGTAACAGTAGCAGGAGAAGTCAAAAGTGAAAACTCTTGCTGGCTTTTCATCTGCGTTACACAGATTTTTTTTTTTTCCTTTTCTTTCCCCTTCTCAAAGTAATTCAGTTAATTGCTCAGGCCTCCAGATTTACTATGCAAACCAGGACTGTGCTTTCAAAGAGGCATATAAGGGAAAACTAAATTAGATACTAGTCAGAAATAAGCTGCAGTATCTTTATATGCAGTATTGTTTGTTCTGATTAAAATGCAACCCAAATTTATTTTTTATTATGCCAGTAAATAAGAGCAGAGAAGGCAATGGCACCCCACTCCAGTACTCTTGCCTGGAAAATCCCATGGATTGAGGAGCCTGGTAGGCTGCAGTCCATGGAGTCGCTGAGGGTCGGACATGACTGAGCGACTTCACTTTCACTTTTCACTTTCATGCACTGGAGAAGGAAATGGCAACCCACTCCAGTGTTCTTGCCTGCAGAATCCTAGAGACAGGGGAGCCTGGTGGGTTGCCGTCCATGGGTTCACACAGAGTCAGACACGACTGAAGTGACTTAGCAGCAAATAAGACATTTGGTTTCATGGTTTGCATTGTATTTCTTCCTCCTGTTCAGACATTTCTTATTTATGTAACATACATCTCTTGGTAGATGACAGGCGCTATCCTAAGTGATTTAGAAATATCAGCTCATTTTTTATTGTGGACTAGAGGTAGAAAAGGGGAGTGCAGATGGGCACCTCGGATCTTTTAGAGATGATGTGAATGACTAGATTGTAATAAATGGACAACTCCGTAAATTTACTAAAAATAATTGAATGATAAATTTAAAATAGGTAAATCTTGTTGTATGTAAATTAAACCCCAATCAACTTAAAAGTACAAATGAGAACTGACCTTTAATTCTCACACTAGCTTTGTGGTATAGATGCTGTTATTTTTCCCATTAAAATTTTTTTTTACTTATGTAGCTCCATGGGTCTTAGTTGCAGCACTCAGGATCTTTGATCTTCTCGGGATGTGGGATCTTTTCACTGTGGCATGCAAACTCTTAGTTGCAGCATGTGGGATCTAGTTGCTTGACTAGGGTTTGAACCTAGGCCCCTCCCGATGCCAGTGCAGAGTCTTAACCAATGGACCGCCAGGGAAGTCTCTATTTTTCCCATTTCAAAGTGAGAGAAGTGAAGCTCACAGGGAGCTTAATGTCATATAGCTAGTTGGTAGCAGATCAGGATTCTGATCTTGCCAATTATCATAAGAGTCCATGCTTCTAAACATTACCCCATTCTTTTAAAACAGTAGCCAGAAAGATGGAGCACCTTTCCGGGATTCTGTCTATCATCGTTACCAATAAATCTGTTACAAGTTGAATATTGTTCTTTTTTTTTTTTTTTTAGATCTCATTCTAATTTTTTTTTAATTAAAGGATAATTGCTTTACAGACGGAGAAGGCAATGGCACCCCACTCTAATACTCTTGCCTGGAAAATCCCACGGATGGAGGAGCCTGGTAGGCTGCAGTCCATGTGGTTGCTAAGTGTCGGAGACGACTGAGCGACTTCACTTTCACTTTTCACTTTCATGCATTGGAGAAGGAAAGGGCAACCCACTCCAGTGTTCTTGCCTGGAGAATCCCAGGGACGGGGGAGCTTGGTGGGCTGCCGTCTATGGGGTCGCACAGAGTCGGACATGACTGAAGCGACCTAGCAGCAGCAGCGACTTTACAGATTTGTATCATTTTCTATCAAACTTCAACATGAATCAGCCATAGGTATACATATATCCCCTCTCTTTAGAAACTCCCTCCCATCTCCCGCCACATCCCACCCCTCTAAGTTGATACAGAGCCCCTGTTTGAGTTTCCTGAGACAACAGCAAATTCCTGTTGGCTATCTACATATGGTAATGTAAGTTTCCGTGTTACTCTCATACATCTCACCCTATCCTCCCCTCCTCCCACATCCATCAGTCTATTCTCCATGTCTGTTTCTCCATGCTGCCCTGCAAATAAATTTTTCAGTATCATTTTTCTAGATTCTGTATATATGTGTCAGTATACGATATTTCTCTTCCTCTTTCTGACTTACTTCACTCTGTGTAATAGGGTCTAGGTTCATCCACCTCATCAGAGCTGACTCAAATGTGTTCCTTTTTATGGCTGAGTAATATTCCATTGTGTATATGTACGACAACTTCTTTATCCATTCATCTGTCGATGGACATCTAGGTTGCTTCCATGTTCTAGCTATTGTAAAGAGTGCTGCAGTGGACAATGGGATACATGCATCTTTTTCAGTTTTGGTTTCCTCAGGGTATATGCCTAGGAGTGGGACTGCTGGGTCATATGGCAGTTTTATTCCTAGTTTTAAAGGAATCTCCATACCGTCAGCCATAGTGGCTGTATCAATTTACATTCCTGCCAACAGTGCAAGAGCATTCCCTTTTCTTCACATGCTCTCCAGCATTCACTGTTTGTAGACTTTTTGATGATGGCCATTCTGACCAGTATGAGGTGATACCTCATTGTAGTTTTGATTGCATTTCTCTAATAATGAGAAATGTTGAGTATCTTTTCATGTGTTTGTTAGCCATCTGTATGTCTTCTTTGGAGAAATGTCTGTTTTTCTCTTTTCCCCATGTTTTGATTGGGTTGTTTATTTTTCTGGTATTGAGTTGTATGCACTACTTGTATATTTTGGAAATTAATTCTGTGTCTGTTGTTTCATTTGCTATTATTTTCTCCCATTCTGAAGGTTGTCTTTTCACTTTGCTCATAGTACCCTTTGCTGTGCAAAGGCTTTTAAGTTTAATCAGGTCCCACTTGTTTACTTTTGTTTTTATTTCCATTACTCTAGGAGGTGGGTCATAGAGGATCTGGCTGTGATTTATGTCATCGAGTGTTCTGCCTATGTTTTCGGCCAAGAGTTTTATAGTTTCTGGTCTTACATTTAAGCCTTTAATCCATTTTGAGTTTATCTTTGTGTGTACTGTTAGGAAGTATTCTAATTTCATTCTTTTACATGTAGCTGTTCAGTTTTCCCAGCACCATTCTTTGAAGAGGCTGTCTCTGCCATTGTATATTCTTGCCTCCTTTGTCAGAAATAAGGTACCCATAGGTGCATGGGTTTATTTCTGGGATTTCTATCTTGTTCCATAGGTCTATATTTCTGTTTTTCTACCAGTAACATACTGTCTCGATCACTGCAGCTTTGTAGTATAATTTGAAATCAGGAAAGTTGATGCCTCCAGTTCTGTTCTTTGTCTGTATTGCTTTTGCTATTTAGTGTCGTTATGTGTTTCCATACGAATGGTGCAATATTTTGTTCTAGTTCTGTGAAAAGTGCCATTGGTCATTTGATAGGGATCACACTGAATCTATAGATTGCATTTGGTAGTATAGTCATTTTCACAATATTGATTCCTCCTTCCCGGGAACATGGAATATCCTTCCATCTGTTTATATCGTCTTTGATTTCTTTCAGCAGTGTCTTATAATTTTCTTTGTACAGTTCTTTTGCTTCCTTAGGTAGTTTATTCCTAGATATTTAATTCTTTCTGTTGCAATGGTGAATGGGATTTATTCCTTAATTTCTATTTATGATTTTTTGTTGTTAGTATATAGAAATGCAAGTGATTTCTGAGTATTGAATTTGTATCCTGCAACTTTGCTAAATTCACTGATTAGGTCTATTAGTTTTCTGATAGTATCTTTTGGGTTTTCTATGTACATTATCATGTCATCTGCAAACAGTGAGAGCTTTATTTCTTCTTTTCCATCTGGATTCCTTTTATTTCTTTTTCTTCTCTGATTGCTGTGGCTAGGACTTCCAAAACTGTGTTGAATAGTGGTGAAAGTGGACCCCCTTGTCTTGTTCCTGAGCTTCAGGGGAATGTTTTCAGTTTTTCACCATTGAGAATAGTGTTTACTATACTTTTATCATATATGACCTTTACTATGTTGAGGTAGGTTCGTTCTATGCCCATTTTTTGGAAGAGTTTTAATCATAAAAGGGTGCTGAATTTTGTCAAAGGCTTTTTCTGCATCTATTGAGATTATACGGTTTCTATCTTTCCATTGGTTAATATGGCGTATCACATTGATTGATTTGCCTATATTGATGAATCCTTGCATCCCTGGAATAAACCCAACTTGATCATGGTGTATGAGCTTTTTAATGTGTTATTGAATTCTGTTTGCTAAAATTTTGTTGAGGATTTTCGAATCTATGTTCATCAGTGTTATTGGCCTGTAGTTTTCTTTTTTGGTGTTGTCTTTGTCTGATTTTGGTATCAGGGTGATGGTAGCCTCATAGAATGAGTTTGGAAGTGTTCCTTTCTCTGCAATTTTTTGAAAGAGTTTTAGAAAGATAGGCATTAGCTCTTCTCTAAATGTTTGATAGAGTTCTCCTGTGAAGCCATCAGGTCCTAGGCTTTTGTTTTTTGGGAGATTTTTGATCACACTTTCAATTTCAGTGCTGGTAATTGGGCTGTTCATAATTTCTCTTTCTTCCTGGTTCAGTCATGGAAGATTGAACTTTTCTAAGAATCTGTCCTTTTCTTCCAGTTTATCCATTTTATTGCCATATAGTTGTTTGTAATAGTCTCTTATACTCCTTTGTGTTTCTGCATCGTCTGTTGTAACCTCTCCTTCTTCATTTCTAAGATTGTTGATTTGATTCTTCTCTCTTTTTTTCTTGATGAGTCTGGCTAAGGGCTTGTCAATTTTGTTGATCTTCTCAAAGAACCAGCTTTTCATTTTATTAATCTTTATTATTGTTTCTTTTTCATTTATTTCTGCTCAGATCATTTAATTTCTTTCCTTCTACTAATTTTCAGGTTTTTTTATTCTTTTTCCAGTTGTTTTAGGTGTAAAGTTAGGTTGTCTATTCGATGTTTTTCTTGTTTCTTTTGGTAGGATTGTATTGCTATCAACTTCCCTCTTAGAACTGCTTTTGCTGCATCCCGTTTTGAGTTGCCGTGTTTTCATTGTCATTTGTTTCTGAAATTTTTTGATTTCCCTTTTGATTTCTTCAGTAACCTGTTGGTTATTTAGAAACGTGTTGTTCAATCTCCCTCTGTTTGTGTTTCTTACAGTTTTTTCCTTGTGAAAAAAACCTCATCTCATCTCATAGCGTGGTCAGAAAAGATGCTTGATAGAATTTCCATTTTCTTAAATTTACTGAGGTTTCATTTGTGACCCGAGATGTGGTCAAATCCTGGAGAATGTTCCATGTGCACTTGAGAAAAAGTGTATTCTTCTGCATTTGGATGGAATGTTCTGAAGATATCAATGAGACCCATTTCATCTAATGTATCATTTAAGACTTGTGTTTTGTTATTAATTTTCTGTTTTGATGATCTGTCCATTGGTGTGAGTGGGGTGTTAGTCTCCTACTATTATTGCGTTACTGTCAAATTCTCCTTTTCTGTCTGTTAGTGCTTATCTTATGTATTGAGGTGCTCTTATGTTGGGTGCATAGATATTTACATTTGTCATGTCTTCCTGTTGGAGTGATCCCTTGATCATTATGTAGTGTCCTTCCTTACTCTTGTAATATTCTTTATCTTAAGGTCTACTTTGTCTGATATGAGCATTGCTACCCCAGCTTTCTTTTGCTTTCCATTTGCATGGAATATATTTTTCCATCCTCTCACTTTCAGTCTATATGTGTCTTTAGGTCTGAAATGGGTTTCTTGTAGACAGCATATACATGAGTCTTGTTTTTATATCCATTCAGCTAGTCTGTGTCTTCTGGTTGGAGTAATTAATCCGTTTGCACTTAAAATAATTATTGATATATTCCTAACACCATTGTCTTAATTGTTTGGGGTTTGTTTCTGTAGATCTTTTTCTTCTCTTGTATTTCCTGAGTATATAGTCCCTGTAACATTTGTTGTAGAGCTGCTTTGGTGGTACTGAATTCTCTTAAGTTTTGCTTGTTTGAAAAGTTTTTGATTTCTCCAACAATTTTGAATGAGATCCATGCCAGGTAGAGTTATCTTGGTTGTAGATTTTTCCGTTTCAGTACTACCAGGGTCCAGCCCCAGTTGGATCCAGGGATTCCCTCAGGATGATGGCATCGGCGATAAGGAAAGTAAAGAGGAGAGAAAGAGGCTTGATCTTCCTTGGTTTACACAGAAAGCCAATAAAGTTCCTGACACAGAACTTGCTCTGTTCACAGAGGCTGCAGGAGACCTCTCGGTGGGGTGAGGACGCACTACGCCCTCTCCCCGGTGAAGATGCAGGGCGCCTTCCCGTTTGGGTCTTAGAAGCCCAGGCAAAAAAGTGAACAATGAGCCCCTGTGCTCCAAGTAGTCATCCTGAAAGAAGAACAGAGAGAGAAAAGGAGAGAAAAGGAAAAAAAGAATGACACGGGGAGACCAAGCTCTGATGAAGCCGGGTCTGCAGCTTTATTTTCAAAAGGAGCTTTTATACCCTACGTTACACATTTCCAGAAGTGAAAGATACAAAGTCACAGAGTCAGCTCAACATTACATCAGTTTCATCTTTATCAAAACCAGGACATTTTCTGCATAGCTTTTCATAAACAAGGGTCTTACGTTGTGTACATCATCTTCTGGCCCTGTGGCCTGTTAACATTTTGTAACTCTTTCTTGATAAAGGTTGGCCACCCAGAAAACCTTCTTTCCCTTTATCTTTCCAGTCTGCAGTCCCCCTCAGGAAACAGAGCTACATTCTTATGGAGCAAAGTTGCAGTGGGTTACAACAAAGAAAGAACTTATTAACTCAAGGGTCTTATGTTGCTAATGCCAAGGCTACTGCTTGTTTTTCTTGCATACCAACTATACTTGCTAATGCACTCCCAGGCACACATTGGGTAAAGGACAAGGAATCTCAGTAGCAAACATTGGCTCAACAATGCAGTATTATTCTAATAAAGCTTTTTCATCGCTCGAAGGTTATGCTAGGGGTGTTGTGAACAATCATGTGCTTTAGTTGCAAGCGTGTGGATAAACCTGCCAAGCAAGCTAAAATAGTAACAGGGGGGTTAAAGTAAAAATGCTCCTTTCAAGCCCAGGAGACTTATTAACTAGAGCCCTAAGTTGATTTTTTTCAGAGAAAGGTGGTCGGGGATAGCCCCCTGTAAATGTCAGAAGAGTTGGTGAAAGGCATAATATAATAAACAGTAGACAGACAGGTTTTGGTTTCGGGGTCGATGCTCGAGCAGGTCCACAGAGTCCCTCGAGTCCTGTTCCGCCTTTGCCTGCCAGGTCCTCTCCGCATGACCTTTGTCATGGGTGGGATCTCCCGTGGTGGCTCCCTGCACAGTACTTTAAATACATTGTGCCATTCCCTTCTGGCCTGCACAGTTTCTGCTGAAAGATCAGCTGTTAAACGTGTGGGGTTTCCCTGTATGTTGCTTGTTGCTTCTCCCTTGCTGCTTTTAGTATTCTTTCTTTGTGTTTAGTCTTTATTAGTTTGAATCATATGTGTCTTGGCATGTTTCTCCTTGGGTTTATCCTGTATGGGACTCTTTGCACCTCTTGGACTTGATTGGCCATTTCCTTTCCCATGTTGGGGAAAGTTTCAATTATAATCTCTTAAAAACTTTTCTCATACCCTTTCTTTTTCTCTTCTTCTGGGACCCCCATAATTCTAATGTTGGTGCATTTAATAATGTCCCAGAGGACTCTGAGACTATCCTCAGTTCTTTTCATTCTTTTTACCTTATTCTGCTCTTCAGCAGTTATTTCCACCACTTTATCTTCCAGCTAACTGATCCCTTCTTCTGCTGCAGATATTCTGCTCTTAATTCCTTCTAGAGTATTTTTAATTTCAGTAATTGTGTCATTCATCTCTGTATATTTCTTCTTTAATTCTTCTAGGTCTTTGTTAGTTGATTATTTCATTTTCTCCATTCTGTTCTCAAGGTTTTTGATCATCTTTAGTATCATTATTCTGAATTCTTTTTCAGGTAGTTTGCCTATTTCCTCTTCGTTTATTTGGACTCTCAGTGTTTCTAGTTTGTTCCTTCATCTGTGCATTATTTCTCTGCCTTTTCATTATTTTCTTTTCAACTTATGGTGTTTGAGGTCTGCTTTTCCCAGGCTTCAAGGTTGAGTTCTTTCTTCCTTTTGGTCTGCCCTCCTAAAGTTGGTCCAGTGGTTTGTGTAATCTTCATATAGGGTGAAATTTGTGCTGAGTATTTTTTTGTTTGTTTGTTTTTCCTCTCTTGTGCAAGACCGAATGAGGTTGGAATCCTGCTGCTGCTGATTTGGTTTGTAGTTTTGTTTTGTTTGTGTGGATGAAGCATCCTGCACAGGGTGTTACTAGTGGTTGGGTGATGCTGGGTCTTGTATTCAAGTGCTTTCCTTTGTGGGATTTCTCACCATTTGATACTACCTAGGGTTAGTTCTCTGGTCGTCTAGGATCTTGGAGTCAGTGCTCCCACTCCAAAGGCTAAGGTCTTAATCTCTGGTAAGGAGTGAAGATTCCACAAGTGATTTGTTATGGCCTTCAGTTCAGTTCAGTTCAGTCGCTCAGTCATGTCCGGGGTATATTATGGCTGCAGCAAGGACTGTCTGATTCTCATTCCATTTAGGCTGCCATAGACCAGCTGTTTCACCCTCAGCCTTAAACGTTTATCCTCTGACTCAGACAATTGACCCGATGTGGGGATCACACCCCTGCTTCAGTTCCCCCCACCTGGCTAGGGCATGTCTTGTCTTAGTAACACTCCTGTTTCTCCCCCTAGTTCCTTCGTCCTACTGAGTTTTTGCGTGGTTCTGTATATTCTTTTCTGCTGGTCAGGTACTCCTGTTGGCTCTCAGCTGGTGTTCTGCATGCACTTCTGTGTCTGAAGGTGTATTCCTGATGTATCCATGGAGGGAGATGTACTCCTCGTCCACCTACTCCTCTGCCATCTTGTTCTCCACTCGAACTATCATTTCTTAAAATGTAATGGCTATTCAACTGATATGATGATGATGACAATAGTGAGCTTGAGATTCTTCATACATATGGCTAGGGGAAGATGTCTTTGGTTGTTTTGAAGCTGACCAGATCAAGTTCAGAGGATGTCCTGATGTTCATTGCCCTTGTAGGAGTCCATATGGGATGAAGAAGCACTGTGGGAAGAGTCCATTGGTAGCCAGCATGTTTTGGGTCTGCTTGATAATCGAGTCCAAGCTCACTCTACTTGCCACAAGACAGGTCAATGAATCTGAAAAATGATGTGTTGAGGCAAGGAAAATACTTTAATTGGGAAGTCAACAGACAAAGAAGATGGCAGGATAGGGCCTCAAAATAACCATCTTCTATTTTGGTGTTTGTTTTTACTTATGGTTAAGTTGTAATCTGCTAATTTGTTTCTCAACATGTAGGAGAGCAAGGTTGGAGACATTAACAATGCATTTTTTGTAAACCGAAAGGGTCACAAACCAATGGATATTTCTCTGCAAATCCTAGCTTCTTTTATAGCTCTATTTTTAGTAAGTTTACAAAGCTGTGCAATCATTACAATCCAGTCATTCCATCATCTCCAAAAGATCTTTGGTGCCCATCTGCAGTCCCCCTTTCCTCCTCCAGTCCCACAATAAAAAAGTGAGTTAATATTTGTAAAGCACTCAGGATAGTACCTGTCATCTACCAAGAGAGGTATGTTAAATAAAGAAGGAGTATCTGAATAGGAGGAAGGAATACAGTGCAAACTTTGAAATCAAATGTCTTATTTCCTGGCATAATAAAAAATGAATTTGGGTTGCACATTAATCCGAACAAATGTAATACTTCATAAAGAGATTCTGCAGCCTATTTCTGATTAGTATCTAAGGAACCTTCAAGCAGTTTGTGTAGTCTTTCAATTGTGATACCTGTTATTTTCTCTACTCATAGAGGGTTTAATTTGTCACCAGTGGCTAAACAGGTACTAAACATACATTTAAAAGCAAATTAGATAATAGATTTTTAAAACAGAATTAATGATTTCCTTCATTCTTACATTACTTTGTTTCTGTCAGAGAAATACAAAAAGTAGAGGGTTCAGGATGGGGAGCACATGTATACCTGTGGCGGATTCATTTTGATATTTGGCAAAACTAATACAATTATGTAAAGTTTAAAAAAAATAAAATAAAATGAAAAAAAAGAAAAAAAAAGTAGTTATCTTGTATCCATTTTTAATTTACTGATTTCTTAATTGAGAAGCAATATGATTATGTCAATAGAAAATATACTTCCCATACTAGTTCTTTATTGGCTGTGTTATAATGAAAAAAGGATTTTTTTCCTTCTATGTAAAATTATGCAGTTAAGTATGGATGTAATTTATATAGTATTTTGTGATTTCCAAGTTGAAAGATGGCACAAATGTTTTTAGATTATGTTAAGCGTCTTAAAGCTCAACATTCAGAAAACTAAGATCATGGCATCTGGTTCCATCACTTCATGGGAAATAGATGGTGAAACAGTGTCAGACTTTATTTTTGGGGGCTCCAAAATCACTGCAGATGGTGACTACAGCCATGAAATTAAAAAATGCTTACTCCTTGGAAGGAAAGTTATGACCAACCTGGAGAACATACTGAAATGCAGAGACATTACTTTGCCAACAAAGTTCCGTCTAGTCAAGGCTATGGTTTTTCCAGTGGTCATGTATGGATGTGAGAGTTGGACTGTGAAGAAAGCTGAGTGCCGAAGAATTGATGATTTTGAACTGTGGTGTTGGAGAAGACTCATGAGAGTCCCTTGGACTGCAAGGAGACCCAACCAATCCATTCTGAAGGAGATCAGCCCTGGGATATCTTTGGAAGGAATGATGCTAAAGCTGAAACTCCAGTACTTTGGCCACCTCATGTGAAGAGTTGACTCAATGGAAAAGACTCTGATGCTGGGAGGGATTGGGGGCAGGAGAACAAGGGGACGACACAGGATGAGATGGCCAGATGGCATCACTGACTCAATGGACGTGAGTCTGAGTGAACTCTGGGAGTTGGTGATGGACAGGGAGGCCTGGCATGCTGCAATTCATAGGGTGGCAAAGAGTCGGACATGAGTGAGTGACAGAACTGAACTGAACTGAAGCGTCTTATTGTTATTTTTCAAGCAGTGGTATGATGAACAGTTATTGGTAAAGCCTGTTCTCTCATTTTCGGGGGAGCAGCATAAACTATGTCTGTAAAAGAAATATTTTTTTAATGTTTTGTAGAGTCAACTTTTAAATAACGGGGGCCACAACCCATTAATGAAAAAACTATTTGATATTCATCTTGCTTTTCTTAAAAATGGGCAGTCTAAAGTGTCGCTGAAACATACCTTTGCCTCACTGTGAGCATTCGGTAGTAAGGTAGGGAAGAAATCTTTGTGGCTGCAAGTGGCCTTGCTTCATGGTAAGAAAGATCGGGGGAGTAGGGTCTCCAAACCTCAGATGATGAAACCAGTAAATCCTGCCTTTGTAAACATTAATACAGAACAGCAAACTAAAGAAAGAGGACCTGACTACTGATTCCCTAAAATCAGCACGTGCTTTTAATTTCATCATGTGATATACCTTTTTTTTGTTGTTGTTGTTCAGTAGGCTGCTTTGGGGAGTATCATTTAAATATTACCAATTGCCAATCTTTCTTCTCTTTGGCTTCTTTTTAAAGTACTTAAAGTATTATCATGCTGAAGATATGTAAGCTGTGAGTGAGCTCATGTATAAGCACTTTGAAAGCAGAGACCACTTATAAAGTCCCAGGGCCTTGTTTGATCTCTTGAAGTGGTAGGTACTCAATACATGTTCAGATGAATGAATCCTTCCTTTTAGGGCTAATTGTATCTGGGGACTCCAAATTTTCAGGCCATTTACCTCATGTAAACTAAAACTTCAGACTAGGCTCTTAGGAATAAATATGACTCAAACAGATAGCAAAGATTTATTTCTGGTCTATTTTTGATAGATTTTTAAAAAGAATTAAAAGCATCAGAAACCAAGATGAAGCTAAAATTATGGAAAGGCACAGTCTAGGCCTCCACCCTGGTATGTATAACTCCAGCAAGAGAAATTCAGTTAACTGATTTGTGGAATAGGCTAGCTGAGCAACTTTTTTGTCATTACTTGTATGGCAACTTATTGTCGTAAATGGACAGAGAAAGTAGTTGATTTTGAAGGTTTATTTTTAAATTGCCATTCTTTAATGCAATTTTGTGAATAAAGAAATAAATGAAAAACTGGATTCAGTGGAAACATATGACAAGAAACTAAGAGAAAGTGATTCAGAAATAACTCATTTAATGAACAGTGACTGGATGTGTAATTCCTGGTGTCAGACTTTGTGTGAAGGATACAGTGTGAAGACTTATTGTCCAGTAGAGGAAAGCACACATTGATGAGCATCAGAAATACCATTAGGATAAAGGAAGCCTACAGAGAACTGAGGGTAAATGGAAGGACAGGAAACACTAATTGAGCAACATTTCTCTGCAGCACTCAAGTTAGGATTTAGTTTGGACTCAGCAACTGAGATAGACTTGAAGAGGTCAATGGGGACCAGATGATTGTGTCCTCCTGTCTAGGAGTTGGATTTCATGTTTTAGGTGTCAGGGAGCATGAAAACGACATAATTAGATTTTTATTAAGAAAATTGTTGCAGGGAGGAGAAAATCCCCTTAAATGCAGTACGGAAGCATAATCTCTGCTCTCATGAAGCTTTCAGTGGTGAGAGGGAGATAGAAAGTAAGTAAGTAAATAAAATAGAAATTGGAACAAGTTCTTGGAAGGAAACAAGGTGCTGAGATAGAAGATAATGATTTGTGGGAGCTACTTTTGATGGGTTAGTCACTTATTTGTATATTTTAACTTTCTAACTTAAGACTTTATGTTTTGAAACCAGTTTTAAATTCACAGCAAAATCCAATGGGAACTACAGTAATTTCCTATATATTCCCACCCCCACATAGATACATACAGTCTCCCCCATTATCAACATCTGCCAGCAGAGTGCTGCGTTCATTACAACTGATGAACTTACACTGACACATAGTAATCTTGCACGTGGGCTTCCCTGGTGGCTCCGTGGTAAAAAGAACTCGCCTCTCAATGCAGGTTCGATCCCTGGGCTTGGAAGATCCCCTGGAGAAGGAAATGGCTACCGACTCCAGTATTCTTGCCTGGGAAAGCCCATGGACAAAGGAGCCTGGCAGGCTAAAGCCCATGTGGTCACAAAAGAGTCCGACACGACTTAGCAGCTAAACAACAAGGTGCACAGTGTACATTAAGGCTCATTCTTGGGGCACATCCCATGGGTTTGGACAAGTGGCATGTACCCTGCTTAGTATCAAACAAAGTATTTTAACTGCCCTAAAAATCTACATCAGTTCACCACTCCCCTCCCCACCACCCCCTGGAAATCTACAGTCTTTTTACTGCCTCCCCAGTCTTGCTTTTCCAGAATGTCATATAGTTGGAATCTGGGTTTGTCACTTCTAAAATGAGACCTGAAATATGAAAAGGGGCCAGCCTTTCGAAAAGCTCAAGGAAAAACATTCTAGGGAGAAGGGATAGAGCTTGAAATTCTAGGGACTGAAAGTTCAGTTTAGTTGGAACGGAGCAAGTTAGGGAGCTCATCAGCATACCAGTGGCAGTTGGAGCCACGGGAGTGGTTTAAGTTCCACTGGAAGAGCAAGAACAACAACAAAAAGTTAAGAGCAGTATGTTGGAGAAAAGCAACATAGAAGGGGTTGGAAGAGGATTCTATGGAGGAGATGAATGGGATCAGTCACAGAAATAGGAAGAAAGGCAAGAAAGAAGCCAAAGGAGAAGAGAGTATCAGCATTATTATGCAATACAGAGTGGCTTATTAAGATAAGGTGGAAGGGGAGTCGATTAGAATTGGCATTACAAAGTCATTGATAATTCTGGTCATTGCCCACTCAGAGAAGTGACAGATAGAAGACTTCCTATAGCAGATTAACTACTCTACTGCTGTGCCTTCCCTTCCTGTATTTTCATACAAGAGTATCTTGCCCAACAAGATTTATTTAATCTGGTGAAACCATTAATGAGATTTTTTTAATGGCAGCTACAAAACATTTATTAAATGTTCATTAATAGATGGGAGAAGGCAATGGCACCCTACTCCAGTACTTTTGCCTAGAAAATCCCATGGACGGAGGAGCCTGGTAGGCTGCAGTCCATGGGGTCGCTAGAGTCAGACACAACTGAGCGACTTCCCTTTCACTTTTCACTTTCATGCATTGGAGAAGGAAATGGCAAACCACTCCAGTGTTCTTGCCTGGAGAATCCCAGGGACGGGAAGCCTGGTGGGCTGCTGTCTATGGGGTCTTACAGAGTCAGACACGACTGAAGCGACTTAGCAGCAGCAGCAGCATTAATAGATGAAGACGCATCAACAGTAAGAAGCATTGTACTTAGTGTTAAGGTGATAAAAAGAAGATAGATTCCTATAATATGGGCTTAAATTCAATAATTCTGAGAAATAATATTGAAATTAGGCCATAGCCTTACATTGATTCCTATAATATGGGTTTAAATCCAATACTCCTGAGAATGATTTTAAAATAATCTAGCTTCACATTCCCTGAAAAAATCAATTGTGTACCCTGGGGCAGCTTAGTACTCACTTGCCGAGACATGTAAGCATGGAAGTTTGCAATAAGCCTATGTTCTATGTACAGCTCATATTCCACAAAGCAAACTTAATACACTCCAAAAGTAGCAGTCCCTTGCCTGTTTAGAGGATTAGATAGTCACTTGTGTACTTTTTCTATGCCAAACTGTATTTTACTCAGCACTGTTTATGACTAGAGGATGCACGTGTTTATGTTTGTGTGTCTACACTTCATCTATGCTCCATTTTGTTAAAAGATCAACTTTATTTGCTGAATAGATATAATTTTCACAGCATTGGGAAGTTTATAATATAAGGAACTGTTTAAATATAAAGCAAAAGAGTAAGTAATGCAGATTGGCCTTCCCATTATTATGGCCCAAATTGAGACCATCCTCATGAAATGAGTCATCATTTCAGTCATTCATTAATATATGCTGGTCTTTATGTTTTTATCTAGCTGGGTTCTCCAGAGCGGAGATGTTTTGTTTTGTTTTGTTTTGTTTTCCTAAGCCGTTGTTACCATTTATAAGATTGGCTAGTTAAGCACTGAGTTGGAAATTTCACAAAACTTCACTTACTAGAGTAGCTAACAGCTGCCTGATAATTTGCCAGCAGATGAGGGATGGCACAGAAGGGATTCATTACTTGATAATTTTCTGAGCTTAAAGAATCATCTGTTAACTGGGGCCTGCCGGAGACACTTATTGGCAAACCCACGTCCAAGGCTGTCGTTCTTAGGCAACAGTTGGCTGAGGCCAAACCCACGACCCTGAACACCGTCAGTCTTTCCTACCTATGTACTTAAAACCTAAAACGTTGTAAAAGTTCATGTGTTGTTTTGTTGCATGGAGAGTAGGTTCTGTTCTTCAGTGATGTACGTGTACAAGGGAAGAAGATTCCCTTGCCAATAGAGAATGTTTCCTCCCAGAGGAATCATCCCCATTCTTGGGAAAGGTCATCTTCCAGCATAATTTGACAATTTGTGTAAAATCTGAAAAAAAAAAAAAGTTCACAGTCACAGCATACTTGATGTTTGGGACGTGTTGAATCTTCGTACCAAAACATATCCCCATAGGAATGTTGCTTAGACTGAAACAACAACAACAACAACAAAAACACAAAAACAGCACTGAATAGTACCAGCCATTCTCGGGCTGGGATAGTTTGCTTTTCAGCCAGTTCTACTGGTTCCCTAAGAAATCAGTATATGTTCCAACTAATCCCAAGAGCACAGAAATAGCTTATGTCATTTAGCATCTTTTACTCATACCCTAAGGGTTTATTTTCCTAGTTTTTTACCATCCTTAATTCTATGTTATATAAAAGTTAGACTACCAACTTTTAGGGGTCTGTTTTAGACCTCCTTGATAGGAAATCTTTTTCATGACTCATTTGTGAGATGATAGTTTTATTCTGGTAGGGCAATCATTACCAATAAACTCTATTACAACAAAGGTATAGCTTTCTCCCAGTAAATGAAATCTGTACTAATGTATAAGAAGAGAAGAAGAATCCATACTAATGTACACACACACACACACGCACACGCACACACACATATGGATAATCATTTTTAAAAGTCATCTTTAAAGAAGACACTTTTGAATATAATTTTCTCCACCCTTGGTGGTATTCACTTTGAAAAGATCCCTAAGGCCTGTACCTGTCCCTACTCCTCTTCTCAGAACCCTACATATAATTGTCATTACTCTGGTGGAGTGAATAGGAAGCCATAGGACTGATAAAGTAGAAACTCTAAATTTGTGCTTTTGAGGACAAAAGCAATGCTTTAAGAGAAAGTAATGATCTCTTTAAACTCTTCAGAGTGTTCTGTGATTCATAAACTCTTATTTGCATAATTGGAAATGTCTAGAGTATGGTTTTCACATTAAAGCATATGGCAGTTGGGAGATGGAAGAGTGACTAAGGTCATGAGCTCTGTAGCCCAACTGCCTGAGTGTCAGTCCTATCTATACCACCTACCAACTTCACAACTTTGGCCAAACGACATAACTGCTGTGTTCATTGGTTTTCCATTGGGAAAATGAATTATAATAGTACTTAATTCATACTGTTGTTATAAAGTTTAAAACATGTAAAGTGCCCAGGCCACTGCTTGGCGCATAGTATGATATCAATTTTTCGTTACTATTGTAACTAAAATTAAACAATAAAGGTGAATATGGATTACCTTCATGGCAATCGAATTGACAGCAGAGGAGGTGGGGTCTCAAGCCATGTAGTCTGGCTCCAGAATTTGTGCTTTTATGTGTTAGGAATATACTGCCATCAAACTCACTGCCTTTGAAGCCTGAGATAGACTATTGTTTTAAAGAATTAATGTAAAACTCTTTAGGCATGCCCACATGCCAAGAACCAAGAACCAAATGCCGAGATCTCTGACAAGGGCTAAAAGTTCTATGTTATGTCCAAGATGGGCTGCTTAGGCTTAGAGCACACCAATAATATTGATAAATATGTCTTTTTTGTTTATTTTGATATTGAGCAACTGCTTTTCTCTCAGAAGTCAAAGACTTGACCAACAGAATCCATACTGTTCTTACGGCCACAGCTCAAATGAAGGAGCATGTGAAGGACCCCGAAATGCTAATTGATCTCCAGTATAGCTTAGCCAAGTCCTACAAAAGTATCTCAGATCTCAGAAAAACCTGGCTTGATAGCATGGCCAAGATTCATATAAAACATGGAGATTTTTCAGAGGTGACTACTTATGACTTTGTTTGAAACACAAGCCCTCCCAAACCCCTGGAGCACAATCTCACGGTTCCTTCCTTGTCTCCTTTTTCAGGCAGCAATGTGTTATGTCCACATAGCAGCTTTGGTTGCAGAGTTTGTTCATCAAAAAAGTGAGATATTTCTATTCTTAGGGATGGGGAGAACTTCAGTTAGCCCAAGGAGTTGTATCTTTGTAGCTTGCAGCTCTGAATGGGATATGATTGAGCTCTGAAAAATAAGCTCACCTTTCATCTCACTCACTGTTGAACAGAAGTTGTTCTAAAAGAAAACTGGATTGTTCATTTGCCTTCTGCTTTCATTAAGAGTACAAGAATAAGTTAAATAGTACAGGGCCAGGCGTGATGCTCAATGTTTGTTTTCCAAGACTGTCTCCCTGGAAGACTGCCACAGATTAAATTCTTCTCAGGGCTTATGGGAAGCTCTGGATAACATACATCACTTATTTTCCCCTGTCTGCCCCAACTTTACCAACAACTGTCCAGGAATTATATCTCTATAGTCATTTTCATATAACAGTATCTTGGTATTAACAGGGAGTTGAGAGGACTTCCCTGTACTCCCAGCTCATGTTCTATCCCTGGTCAGGGAATCAGATCCTGCATGCCGCAACTAAAGGTCTCACCTGCTACAACTAAGACCCAGTGCAGGCAAAGAAAGAAAGAAATAGATTTTTTTAAATGCTAAAAAGACAAAAAAGGGAGTTCACACATCAGGTAGATGGCCCTATAATATGTCATTTGTTTGTATACCCATCTCAAGAACAATTTGGCATCCATACATGGATGAAGTGCCTTTGTGGGAGCTGTGGGATCCAGCCCCACATACCAAGGGACCTGGGAGGAATTTTACCCACCCATGTATCAGGTAATGGGCAGACAGACCTGTGTTCTGTCTGTGGACCTTGCAGTGGCCTATGAGCTGGCTCCAGCCCCTGTCAACTGCAGTCTAGGATCCCCTGGAGAGCACTTGTTTTGGATAATCACCCACAGACAAGAAAGCCTTGGGGGAAGTCCAGAAGTCCAGTGGAGAAGTTCCAGCATGCTATTGGAGCAACAATTATACAAGTTTGAATGCACTGAAGAGGGTAAGAGGAATAGTTTGATTTATTCATGTCACCTTTTCCACAGGGTGGCACAGCTCAGTGCCAAGAGAGACTTTCTCACCCTTGATTTCTAATGCAGGGAAAAGTGAGAGTGTATGATGAGGTACTGTGTTTCCCAGCAGCACAGGATGCTCCCAAAGAGGCCCATTTCTCTCTTGCTCTATCCAGAGTAGTGAGTTGTGAGCTGAATGAGAGGCAGGAAGAGGCTGAGGGAGCAGCACATAGCATTCTGAGAGGGCATTACATGCAAGCAGACCCTACTAACCACATCATGGACTCCATGAAAAAGCCTGCCAACATATCCCTAGAGACATTTAGCGGGCACCCCCTGTGCTCCATGTGCCTCAACCACACTCTCCTGCATCCTGTAGGTGGATCTATGTGCTTGCTGCTGAAGGCAGTGAGAGCCAGCTCTGGCAGATGGATACTGAGCATGTGCAGAAAGCCAGCCAGAGTTTGTGGGCCAGGGAGAGACCACAAGTAGCACCACCCTTAGGAAATCAAATGGGAGGCTGTTAGCACCTGCCCTGATATGTTACATGATGGAGAAAAGACATATGTGCTCATGAATTCTGTCATATGTGGGAGCCAGAATCACAGAGCAGGTGTATCCATACAAGGTCTGTGAAAGCCTCAGAATCCCTAGCAGAACAGATGGAAAGTATTTCTCACCCAAAATCAGTAAAATTGGTTGAAGGTGGCTGCTATTTCAAATGTGAAGATAGCAATGCAAAATTTCACAGAACATGAAAAATGAAGGAACTATGACACTACCATAGGATCACAATAATTTTGTGCTATGAAAGACATGGAGATCTGCAATTTAGCCAATAAAGAATTCAAAATAGCTTTTCTAAGGAAGTTCAATGAGCTACAATAAAACAGAAATTTTAGTAAAATCAGGAAAATTATATGCAGACAAAATGAAGAGTAAACAGAGATGGAAATCTCAAAAAAAGAACCAAACATTTTCTGGTGCTTATGAATACAATGAATGAAGTGAAAACGGAAATAGAGTGTATTAAACACAGAATGGATCAAGCAGAAGAAATAGTCTGAATTAAATTTTGGTCAAAGGGTACACGTTTCTGTTTACAAGATGAATATGTTCTGGATATCTAATGTATGTAGTGATCGTAGTGAACAAAATTGTGTTATATACTTGAAAGTTACTCAGAAAGTAGATCTTAAATATTTTGAAATTATCGAGTCAGAGGAGAAAGAAGAAAAATGAAAAAGAGTGAAGAAAGCCTATATGATCTATGGGATGCTATCAGCAGAAACCTTAAACACTAATAGAAGGTAGAATGATATTTTTCAAGTTCTGAAAGAAAAAAATAACTGCCAACCAAGAATACTCCATCCAGCTCATCTGTCCTGGAAATGGACAGATGAGCACTTTCCCAGGCAAACACAAGTTGAGGGAGTCCATCACCACTAGACCTGTCTTCCAAGAAATGCTGAGAAAAGTTCTTCAACTTGAAATGAAAGGATGCTAATTAGTATTATGGAAACATGAAATGGAGCCACATGAATGGATGAAGAAGACAAGGCACATGTAGTCAATGGAAAGAAGGGAATCCTACCATTTGTGACAACACAGCTGGACCTTGAGGATATCATGCTAAGTGAAAGAAGTTCAAGAAAGACAAATACTGTATGATCTCACTGCTATGTGGACTCTTCAAAAGCCAAACTTGTAGCTGCAGAAAGTAGAATGGCGGTAGCCAGAGGGATGGCAAAAACAGGGTGATTTTGGTCAAAGGGTACACATTTCTACTTACAAGATGAATATGTTCTGGATATCTAATGTATATAGTGATTATGTGAAGAAGATTGTGTCATATACGTGAAAGTTGCTAGGAAAGTAGATCTTAAATATTTTCACTCTGTCCGAAATGGTAATTATGTGTGGTGATGAACTCTAATGTGGTGATCATTTTGCAATATATACATGTATCCAATCAACACATACACCTTAAACTTACACAGTATCAATTATGTCTCAATAGAGCTGGGGCTGGTTGCAGGGGTGGGAGGGGGCCACAAATGGAATCATGGTCTTAAAGGGCTCGGGATTCGGCCAGTGTAAAATCAGGAATCTGCCTGAAAGCTTCTCTTTCCAAAATTAGTATTGGTGCCTACTGTAACAACTACTTAAATAGTAAACAGTTGAGTTAGGAGAATAGATACACATACATGTACGGCCGAGCCCTTTGCTGTCCACCTCAAACTGTCATAGCATTGTTATTCAGCTCTACTCCCATAGAAAATAAAAGTTTTTTAAAAAATTGATTGACATTGGGCACTTCAAAGAAACCTCCCACTGTCTATCATAATTGCCAAATTATTAGGTTGGCCAAAAGCTTCATTTGAGTTTTTTGTAATATCATATGGAAAAGCCTGAAAGAACTTTTTGGCCAACCCAGTATTTCCTTGAAGGCAGTCACATGAGTAACGTTACTGCAAAATGAAACCATCTTGTGGGAGTCACATTACTGTGGTTTTGACTTCGAGAAAACTACCTTGTTTTATTTTTTAATTCCAGAATTTCTACAGTTAGCTATATTTTTTCCCAAAGAAAATGGCATGACTAAAATGATTCATTTTACTTGTATTTATTTATTTTTACTTGTATTTAAATTTAACACTTTCTGTTTGGGACTATATTTCTTTTCAACAATCATATGTTGGAAATTGATATCCTCTAGTATTTTCTTTTGAGTTCATATGTGGTTTTAAAATGGAGAAGTAGATTAATTATCAAAAGCAGGCCTCGTTTGAGGTTTTTTTTTTTTTTTTTCCTACATCACTGGTATGCCTTTGAAATTGCCATAGAAACAAATATTGAAATTGCACACCTACAGTTACAAATATACTAACAAATATGAGACCCCTAAACACAGTACCTAATAAAGTTTTAGGTGTGTCTTTCAGATATATCAGGTTAATATTATGTCATCGTTTCAGTTATTAGAAATTTGAAATGAGTTTTATGTCTACTACGTATAAACCTATACGTGTTAGATACGGAAAATAGTTAAATATAATAAAATATTTCCTCAGAATTTTTTCACAAGTGCAAAGACCTTACAACTAAGCAAAAGTCAAGAATTATTTATCTCCATTTTCAGTACTTAGGCTTTAAGAATTATAACTATAGGATTGGACAAAAGAGCAACTAAAATATATAAGTATTTCTGTGAGAGTTTTTGGACATTGGCTTGAGGCAGGCAGCCTGAACACCAAACAATGTTATGTATTTCAATAAGTGAAACAGTGCTTTTAAACTAATCATTTCAATATTTATTTCACAGCACTTTCAAGGTTTTTTTGTTGTTGTTGTTTGTTTGTTTATTTTAGAATTTCTCCTTCGTAGAAATCAAAGAGCCCTTCTCTGGGTAGGAAAAAATGATATTTTGCATTTTAACAAAAGGTAATGTTAAATTTAGGAGAAGTTTACATATTTATTTATAGGTGCAATCGAATTTTAAGCCTGGAAAATTCTACTGACTTAAACTAGAAAATCTTATTCTGAAATGGTGGCATTAGTAAAATCCTTAGAGTTTCCTTCCCTTAGCCTCAATCATTCTAGTGATCCAAAACACCTGATTTTGCTAATTTTAGTTTCCTTTACCTTAGGCTTTTTAGTTCCTCTTCATTTTCTGCCATAAGGGTGGTGTCATCTGCATATCTGAGGTTATTGATATTTCTCCCGGCAATCTTGATTCCAGCTTGTGCTTTCTTCCAGTCCAGCGTTTCTCATGATGCACTCTGCATATAAGTTAAATAAGCAGGGTGACAGTATACAGCCTTGATGTACTCCTTTTCCTATTTGGAACCAGTCTGCTGTTCCATGTCCAGTTCTAACTGTTGCTTCCTGACCTGCATACAGATTTCTCAAGAGGCAGGTCAGGAGGTCTGGTATGCCCATCTCTTTCAGAATTGTCCACAGTTGATTGTGATCCACACAATCAAAGGCTTTGGCATAGTCAATAAAGCAAAGATAGATGTTTTTTCTGGAACTCTCTTGCTTTTTCCATGATCCAGCGGATGTTGGCAATTTGATCTCTGGTTCCTCTGTCTTTTCTAAAACCAGCTTGAACATCAGGAAGTTCACGGTTTACGTATTGCTGAAGCCTGGCTTGGAGAATTTTGAGCATGACTTTACTAGCATGTGAGATGAGTGCAATTGTGCGGTAGTTTGAGCGTTCTTTGGCATTGCCTTTCTTTGGGATTGGAATGAAAACTGACCTTTTCCAGTCCTGTGGCCACTGCTGAGTTTTCCAAATTTGCTGGCATATTGAATGCAGCACTTTCACAGCATCATCTTTCAGGATTTGAAAGAGCTCAACTGGAATTCCATCACCTCCACTAGCTTTGTTCGTAGTGATGCTTTCTAAGGCCCACTTGACTTCACATTCCAGGATGTCTGGCTCTAGGTCAGTGATCACACCAAAGGATTATCTGGGTCATGAAGATTTTTTTGTACAGTTCTTCTGTGTATTCTTGCCACCTCTTCTTAATATCTTCTGTTTCTGTTAGGTCCATACCATTTCTGTCCTTTATCGAGCCCATCTTTGCATGAAATGTTCCCTTGGTATCTCTAATTTTCTTGAAGTGTTTTCTAGTCTTGCCCATTCTGTTGTTTTCCTCTATTTCTTTGCATTGCTCACTGAGGAAGGCTTTCTTATCTCTTCTTGCTATTCTTTGGAACTCTGCATTCAGATGCTTATATCTTTCCTTTTCTCCTTTGCTTTTCGCTTCTCTTCTTTTCACAGCTATTTGTAAGGCCTCCCCAGACAGCCATTTTGCTATAAGTAAAATGGTAAGTATACCAGTGATGAAAAATGGAGTGTAAAAACCTTCAGGCCAATGATGTGTTCTTATGAATGTGAGTTTGAAAGTTCTCATTTATTTCAGCTACAATATATTCATGTGGCTTTTAGAACTATGATTTAAAATCTATTTCAAATACATTATTTCTGATCACTTAGTAGATGTTCTCTAAATGCTGCAGTTGCTCATAATGCTTATAAACTATTCTATGTTTAACTTTATAATATTTTTTTTTGAAAGAGGATGGAAAGGAGTACATCTATCAAGGTCCAAAACTCAACCTTCAGAAAACTAAGATTGTGGCATCTAGTCCCATCACTTCACGGCAAATAGATGGGGAAACAGTGGCTGACTTTAGTTTTTGGGGCTCCAAAATCACTGCAGATGGTGACTGCAGCCATGGAATTAAAAGACGCTCCTTGGAATAAAAGTTAGGACCAACCTAGACAGCTTATTAAAAAGCCGAGACATTACTTTGCCAGCAAAGGTCCGTCTGGTCCTTTGGTTTTTCCAGTGGTCATGTATGGATGTGAGAGTTGGACTATAAAGAAAGCTGAGCACCAAAGAAATGATGCTTTTGAACTGTGGTGTTGGAGAAGACTCGAGAGTGCCTTGGACTGCAAAGAGATCCAACCAGTCCATCCTAAAGGAAATTAGTCCTGAGTCTTTATTGAAAGGACCGATGCTGAAGATGAAAGTTAAATACTTTGGCCACCTAATGCCAAGAACTGACTCATTTGCAAAGACCCTGATGGTGGGAAAGATTGAAGGTGGGTGGAGAAGGGGATGACAGAGGATGAGATGGTTGGATGGCATCACCAACTCGATGGACATGAGTTTGCGTAAACTCTGGGAGTTGGTGATGGACAGGGAGGCCTGCCGTGTTGCAGTTCATGGGGTTGCAAAGAGTCAGATGTGACTGAGCAACTGAACTGACTGACTGACTGAACTTACCTACTTGGTACCAGATGGCTCAAGTTAATATCATATTGTTTCATAATAATTTGTTCCTTCATTTTTACATTCAAATCTAAACAAAGTCATTATATCAATTATTTTGTGATTACTTTGGAAAGCTGACTTGGAGATGGGTTTTATTGTTTTCCTATAGTATTCCTATTTGTCCTTAAAAAGAATAAGGCTGCCAGCTATATCCGATTATATTTCTTTAATTACAAAGATTTGTTTTACTTGCAAATTTTGCTAGTTTTCTTCATGTAATTCTAGCCTAAACTAGATTTAAATGCCTTAGCTTTAAGATGTTATTATGTAGTGTGGTTTGCATTGTTTTTTCACATTATAATAACATACTCACATTTCGTGTGGTCTACTCTATTATGCATCGCCTTCTTTTTTGTGAATGTTGGTGTTGACTTCACATAAATTAACCAGTATAATGTATCAAATGAAAAGATATCTTAAAGCCTTCCATTCCAACCAAGCTTCGTCAAATCTGTAAAAGTGCGAGTTACTGCTGGGGTCTGTTTGTGCCTACTAGTAGTGGGGAAAAGGGTCTTATGCAATGTGAAGGAAAATGTCTTTAGCTGTGATTTCAAAAAATTTGTGGGTAAAGTACAAAATGAACTTCCTGTTCTTGAAGCAGGAAGTTGTCTTTTTTCCCCTTGTGTCTTCAGAGGAAAGTGAAAGAAAAGGGGATTTCACTAGTGCCTTACCTAGAGGTAGAATTTAAAATATTTTATATCACATATTTGTACTTGATTAACTTTTTAAAATTCTGAGAACAGTATATGTACACACATGCACACACACACCACTATTGTTATCTGTAAATAACACTGCCCATTTGAGTATTTGATGTTTTATAGTTTCTGGCTTACATTTCGTTCTTTAATCCATTTTGAGTTTATTTTTGTATTTGGTGTTAGGAAGTGTTCTAATTTCATTCTTTTGCATGTAGCTGTCCAGTTTTCCCAGCACCACTTATTGAATAGGCTGTCTTTTCTCCATTGTATATTCTTGCCTCCTTTGTCAAAGATAAGGTGCCCACAGATGCATGGGTTTTCTTTGAGGTTTTAGACTATGGGACACATTGAAATACCCACCACATTACCCTTTCAGGGATTTCTAAAGCCCCTTCTTTGTTCAAAATCTTCTGACAGGTTTTAATTGAGTATAGGATTCTCCCCAATTAAACTTTGTTTCATGGGCCTGCTCACCCAGAGCTTCAATTCCTTTCTGTGTTTGATCCAAAGAGCTCACAGTTGGCCTGAGTAAGAGGTCATTTGTCAAGTACATTCACTTAAAACATGTTCACCGTTAAGAATAATGCCAAGGTGAGGGCAGAGGGGAGCTTTATACACCCATAATTTCCATCTGGTTTCCCAAATAAAAATACAGTCAAGAAAAAATGCTTCCTGGGGAAAGGCTGCGTTGAGACCACTTGTCCTAGTATCCCACCCAGGCCTGGACTCCAACCATGTTGCCACTCCTCAGCCTTTCTTCTAATGACATTATGGAGATGTCACTGGTCCCTATTACATGCTACTCTTAAACTGCTTTGGGAGCTCTCCTTATTTGCTATACATACCATGAGATATCTTTCCTGCTCAGAACCAGAATGTTCAAAATCTAACATTTATTCTGGGGCGTCTATCAGTTCCTGTACTCACCGCAAATGGTACTAACAACCGAAGAATTGCAATTTCTACTTGGACTGTCAGCATTTTTCCCCCTTATTTAAAATAATAAGCTGCATACATGATAAAAAAAAAATCAAAATGCCTCTCTCTCATTCCTTACCTCTATGCCTCAATTCTTCTCTCTAGAAGCAACTACTGTTTGTCAGTTTCTTATATAAATTTCTACTTTATTCATGCACAAGCCTACACACACACACACACACACACACACAGATATATAAAATAGAAGCCATTAAGTATTTTTTCACTTAACAATATATTCTGAAGATTAGATCTATATTTTTTAAAAATCTGCATAGTATGCTATCATATGAATACACCTTATTTTATTTGTCTAACCTGTCTTCTGTTAATTGATTCTTAGATGGTTTTCTGTCTTTTGTGCAGACAGAACTTTTAATGTGTTTGCCCTGACTGCATGTGTTTTACCTGTGTTCCTGTTCACCTAAGAAGGGTGTAGTATCTCCTTCCCTAGTAATCACTATCTGAACTGAAATGAAATCCCATCTAGAAGCTATAATATTAAGAATCATAGCTAAAATTTATTGAGGACTTAGTATATGCCAGACACTATATTAAATATTAGCTCACATGGATTTATATTACTGTTATTATCCTCATGTTAGTAAAGAGAAAACTGTGGTTAAGTGATTTGATCACAATCAAGTCACTAGTAACAGGAGCGCTGGGATTCATGTGTATCTAAAATTCAAAATCTGTGCTCCTAGACTATACTGCCTCTCAAATATTAAGTCAGTTCAGTTCAGTTCAGTTGCTCAGTCATGTCCGACTCTTTGCGACACCATGAACTGCAGCATGCCAGGTCTCCCTGTCCATCAGCAACTCCCGGAGTTTACTAAAACTCATGTCCATTGAGTCAGTGATTCCATCCAACCATCTCATCCTCCGTTGTCCCCTTCTCCTCCTGCCTGCAATCTTTCCCAGCATCAGGGTCTTTTCAAATGAGTCAGTTCTTGGCATCAGGTGGCTCAAGTATTGGAGTTTCAGCTTCAGCATCAGTCCTTCCAATGAACACTCAGGACTGATCTCCTTTAGGATGGACTGGTTGGATCTCCTTGCTGTCCAAGGGACTCTCAAGAGTCTTCTCCAACACCACAGTTCAAAAGTATCAATTCTTCGGCACTCAGCTTTCTTGATAGTCCAACTCTCACATCCATACATGACTACTGGAAAAACCATAGTAGGACACTGGAAAATTAGAGAACTGCCGAAAAATGGTGATGATGGTATAAGCTCTTGAAATCAAAGCCATATGAAAAATAAAATAATAACAGTTACTTAGCTTTGTGAAGAGTGAATTAAGACAATTCGTGATGTATTTCTGTTGGCATTTTATCCTGTTTATTGACTGCATTTGGAACTAGGGTCATATGCTGTATGGTCTCAATAGTTCACCTTTTACAACATTTAAAATTTATACTTTTTCCTGTAGCAGTACTTCTCAAACCTTAATGTGCATATAGATCATCTGGGGAATTAAGATAAGTTCCAATGAAGTAGCCCTGGGGTGGAATTTGAGATTATACGTTTCAAACAAACTTTTGGCTCTTTCTGGTCTAAGGACCATACTTTGAGTAAGGAGGTCCAAGGGAACACCAAGAATCCCTTGTGCTCAGTGTGTTGTTTTTAAGATTTGCTGCTGTTATATGCCTTCATCTATTTATTCACCTGGAAAACTGAACAAAACATTCACTTTCCAAAATGTTAGGCTCCAGGCCTTAAACTATATTCCTTCACCTCTCCCTCCCTTTGACAGCCTTGTTTCAGCACTTCTGGCGAGCAGCTTTTAACTCATCATGGGCGGTCTGTGTTTTCTTTCTCCCCTTAGAATCTTAGAGTTGCAGGGAACATTGGAGATGATCAGTCTCCCACTTGGCAAAAACAACCTTTAGCCATAGTTGTATTTAAACTTTCCTTCTTGCATTTGATCTACATGATTTTCTATCCACTTGTCCTGGTTTTGCCTTCTAGAGGTACACAGAGCACATCCACTTCTACCTCCACACAGTACCCCTTCATACATGTCCCTTCTAAATGTTTCTCCAGACCAGCTAGCTCCACTTCATCATTTGTTGTTTCAAACCCTTTACATTCTCGGTTACAATCTTCCAGACATGCTCCATTGACCAGTCACCATTTTAAAATGTGGTGTGTACTTTATAGTTTGCCCAGTAGGGTGAATAGCTCCTGCCCTACCCCCACTCCATGCTCTGTATGGCCAAAGATCCCCATCACATGTTCAGTAGCTGAGTGGGTGGCAGGAAAAACTGTGTTCCTCACAGCTTCCTTTGGAAATTCCCCATAATAAATGTCTGCAGATTTGTCAAGCCTGCCCCGGGTTCCTGAGAAAGCTGCTTTTAAGCCTCACTGAGGGCTTGATTGCCTGTAGCTCCCAATTATGTAAATCAGCTAAATGCAGATGCTGCATCACCTACCTGGTGTCAAGCGAGTGTCAAGCGAGCCTTTCTTCACAGTCACTCATGCTTATGCTCACTCCACAACATTCAACACTGATATGTGGAAATATTTCACTTACCTGTTCTTTCTTTTGCAGCTCAAGTTCATGTAGGGCCTCTGGTCACAGCTCTCCTTCTAGTACTGCCTTTGGTTCAAGGAGGAGAATGGAACCATGTTCAGACCACACGAGTTGCAGCTTTTACCAGCCACCTAGAGTTGTATCACTTTGCCAGAGGTCATAGTTATAACAGTATACTCAGATCCATTTTTAAAAGAGAAGTCATCTAAATACCAGTACTGATACCTGATTTAGACTTTCGCAGTGAGCTTTGTTTAAAATTGGGGTACCCTTTCATTCTGATAATTCTGATTTCTTATCCTAGTGTACAAATTTGTTTAAGTGACAGAGATATCACATTGTGTTACAGGCATCCAGGGATGAGTTTGCATGTGGCTTCACTTCACCTACAAATAGAGGGAGTCTGAGCACTGACAAAGACACTGGTAATTAAGTCCTTCCTTTAAAGATTATACATGGTATGGCTATCTAGAAATGTACCCTATACTTTTCTATATTTTTTGAAATATTTCGTGATAAAACTATATATAGCATGATCTCTACCAAAGTTTAATTAAAATCTGACTCACAATTTGTGCCATGTTTCTTTGCTTAGGTTTCCTTGTTTCAGGTTATAGAAAAAAGTAGCTTAGTATACTAAGAAAATGGAGGATAATGAGAAAAACACTAGTTTCCAATCCTCTTATCTGTCTCCAGTCTTGGACAAGAGACTTCCCTTTTCTGGGCCAAAGTTTCCTTAACTATAAAATTGTCTCATTGTTTGCCTTTATGTTATGACTTCCAAGGAATTTCTTGTAGTTTCATAATGTTAAGTGTTTCGAGGTAAAACAACTTGCTTACACTTTATTTGGCTTCCTATGGTGTTTTAATATAGTATATAAAATTCACATTTTAGATGCCCAAGATCTATTTCTTAAAATATGAAATAGATATTTGGTAAAAGAAATAGGTATTTGGTAAAATTAACCAAAATTACCAAAATTAACCCAGTGCTGAGCCACTTCAGTCATGTCCAATTCTCTGTGAGCCTATGGACTGTAGCCTGCCAGGCTCCTCTGTCCTCCTCCCTCCAGTCAAGAATACTGGAGTGGGCTGCCATGCCCTGTTCCTGGAGATCTTCCCAACCCAGGGATCCAACTTGCATCTCTTATGCCTCCTGCATTGGCAGGCAGGTTTTTAACACTAGCACCACCTGGGAAGCCCAATTAACCCAGTACTTAGTTTTCAAACTATTTTTGACAGTTCCTCCTGTTGCTAACAAGGACTTGGCTTTTTCCAGCTTATGGGTCTTTTCAAAACGGACATGGAATTAAGAGGGAAGATTCAAGAGGTTCCCTCATCCCAGAAGGAGCAACCGGATTTCCAGATCAGGGCAGCACTGGTGAAAATGTAAGACCCTAAAATATATAGGTTAACCCTGGTGATGTTTTAACTATGACAGTCTTTCTTTTTATGTACATAAGGAGCTCTCTACTCTCCTGTAGTCTATACTATATCTATAAAAAGTATCCCATAATGTAGGAGTTCCTTCCTATCCTGGTAGCTGCTACTTGGATATCTTAAAAACTGTTTACAGAGGATAAGGTATTCATCTTTCAGAGTTCTAGCTTTGAATCTGTAAACCTGTTCTAGAGAGGGAAGGTTCAAATTTAAAATGCCTAATATACCCTTATCACTTAAATCACTCCCTGGCAGGATTAATTCAGCTTTTTATTCTTTTCTAAGAATAATGACCTTAACTTGGGATGAAAAAAAATTAGGTCCCCAGATTGATAATCTCAACATCCCAGAATCACTTAATCAGAATATACTAACTTTTCCATGAGATTGTTTCAAGCCTAACGTTAAAGTTTGGGATATGTCAGCTTGAGATAGAGAAACCTCATTTTAGACCAGTAAAGCCTTGTCATGCTGCTACATGAAATCATAGAACCATATAAAATTAGTTAGAAGGGTCCATAAAAATAATAAATTCCAACTCTGAATTTACAAATGAAAACTGGGATTGTGACTTAGGGCAGCCAGACAACTATGGCAGGGCCAGACCTAAACCCAAGTTTTCTAATTTCAGCACTTCTCCTAGATCATGGTGTTCTCACTGTGTATCAGAATCATCTGGGCGACTTTATAAAAAATCACGTGTACACCTGTGGAAGATTCATGTTGATGTATGGCAAAACCCATACAATATTGTAAAGTAATTAGCCTCTAATTAAAATAAATAAATTTAAATTAAAAAAATAAATGAATGAAATTCCCAAAAAAATAATACAAATAGAGAGCTGAGCTTCATCCTGTTTCTGTCGGTCTGGGGGCCTGCTCATTTGTATTTCTAAGTTCCCAGGTGATGCTGACGCTGCTGGTTGGGAACCATCCACTTGAGAACCACTCTATATAGACTACCTTGAGTCTTTGCCCATGGTTGTTGTTCATTCGCTAAGTTATATCCAACGCTTTGCTACCCCATGGGCTTTATTTAATCATAAAGTTCTTAGTCCACACCATGTAGAAATAAGACAACAGATACTGTCATGGGTAAGGCACACAAAGGACAAAGAGGTTAATGACTTGCCAGTAGTCACACAGCTAGCAAGCATTCCGAACCTAGATGTTTTGTCCCAAGTAAAAGTTTTTAGTAACTCCTACATTGGAAGTCTATAGCCTCAGCCCAGGTTAGCTCAGCTGAAAGCACTGGTTTCTAACAAGGGTAAATTCTTTAGGACACTGTTATTACTGTATTCATATAAATCCCCGAATAAGTCAGATCTTGTCATGCTTAACTGATATTTAAACAAAAGTCACTAAATAATAGGAACATCACTACTTTGTAGAGGCTCCAATTTTGAAGTATTACTGGGTCCTTCTTAGTAAAATTATCTTGTAATATTATTAAGCTTCCTTTTAAGATGGATTTTTCTGAACTATCATTTAGAAGTTGAATTTTAATAAACTCTTAATGAGAGATTCAAGTTAAAAAGTTTAAAATGTAAGTTTCTCCTTGACATAAAGGCTATTTTTCCTAGAATACCCACATATGATTTAAACGTTACCTTACTAAAACACAGGACTTAGGGAATGAAACATACACCGTATATTCATGGCCATATCTTGATGAAGACTGCAAGATAATTTCCAGTGATATTACTAGGTGCAGTAGCAACAAAGATTCAGCCCATTTACCTTCCAAATGTGGTTATCTGTGACGTGCTTAGAAGTTTCCCAAACAGGACTAAAATGTTATTGAGTTAAAGGCTATGGGAAGCTAAAATACCAGCATTGTTTCACAAAAGCCTTATCTTTGTATTACAGACTCGGCAGAGTTCTACAAGGAGTAGTGTATCCCAGTATAACCGATTGGATCAATATGAAATCAGAAGCCTCTTGATGTGCTATTTGTATATAGTAAAAATGATTTCTGAAGGTGAGTTACCAGCATATTAATCATAGACTGCACTCCACCGTCACAGGTTCACAAGTTCATGTAACAAATATTTGACCATCATCTGCATGTAGGACACAGGCACATTACAAACAGAACTTTGAAGACTTTGACCTTAGAATGTTCCTATATTTTAACATATAATAGCCAGGACATGGAAGCAACCTAGATGTCCATCAGCAGATGAATGGATAAGAAAGGTATGGTACATATACACAATGGAGTATTACTCAGCCATTAAAAAGAATACATTTGAATCAGTTCTAATGAGGTGGATGAAACTGGAGCCTATTATACAGAGTGAAGTAAGCCAGAAAGAAAAACACCAATACAGTATACTAACGCATATATATGGAATTTAGAAAGATGGTAACAGTAACCCTGTGTATGAGACAGCAAAAGAGACACTGATGTATAAAACAGTCTTATGGACTCTGTTGGAGAGGGAAAGGGTGGGAAGATTTGGGAGAATGGCATTGAAACATGTATAATATCATGTATGAAACGAATTGCCAGTCCAGGTTCGATGCACAATACTGGATGCTTGGGGCTGGTGCACTGGGATGACCCAGAGGGATGGTATGGGGAGGGAGGAGGGAGGAGGGTTCAGGATGGGGAACACATGTATACCTGTGGTGGATTTATTTCAATATTTGGCAAAACTAATACAATATTTTAAAGTTTAAAAATAAAATTAAAAAAAAAAAGAATAGATTCATTTCCATCATACAGGTTTGATTCTTTGAAATAATTATTTTTCTTTAAAATTAATTTCTAAAGCTTCCCTTGTGTCTCAGTCAATAAAGAATATGCCTGTAGTGTAAGAGACCGGGTTCGATCCCTGGGTTGGAAAGATCCCCTGGAGAAGGAAATGGCAACCCACTCCAGTATCCTTGCCTGGAAAATCTCATGGACAGAGGAGCCTGGTGGGCTGCAGTCCATGGGGTGGCAAAGAGTTGGGCACGACTGAGTGACTAACATTTACTTACTAAAGTGAGGCAATAGTTTTAGAAGTGCTAGAGTATTTTTTTCATGCACAGCATAGAATGTATTAAATGACCAATGTAAACAGAAGAAAATAACAATAATCAAAAGTCATATTTAACACTGTAGCTTTTATTTGACCCAGGATTTACAAAATCAAACGCAAGGAAAAAGACAGGAAGGGTTCTCTGAGGGTAAGGAATGCTGTCATTATCTTCACAGGAACATTATACAGATTTGTATGGTGTCAGGTTCTTTTCCAGGCTGTTCTCTTTACCTTGATGTATAATTTTATTATTTATAATTTACCATTTCCTCTTTACCATATATAATAGAATATAAGCAAAGGATTTTCATAAACTGCATGTCCTTTGGAAGTAAAATCAGAAGGTTTTATCTCATTCCAAGTACCACATTTGTTTACACAATTCCTTCCTCTTTCTTCCTTTTCTACTTTTGCTCAAAAGGAAAAAAAATCATAAAACCACCCCAAAGACCCCCCAAAACAAAACAAACAAAAAACCTAGGGATTTCCCTGTAGCTAAGACGCTGCACTGCAAATGCAGGGGTCCCAGTCAATTTCTGGACAGGGAAGTAGATCCCACATACGACACCTAAGACCCTGTGTGGCCAAATAAATGTTCTTAAAAAAAAGGCAAGCAGACGTGAAGTACATAAAAGCACCCGGGTTTTGACCATCATAATAGAGTAGTTAAATTTTAACTTATTTTCTATTTCATTTTTAGTAAATATTAAACATTTTTTGTAATAATGCAGAATATAAAAACATAAGTTGATAGTTAACTTGCCAGAGAGATTGAAAAACATCAAAAGTTAGATATTAATACTTAATTCTAAAGTACATTAATAAAACAGTTTTAAGTAACTAGAATCTTCAAGCACTTAGAATGTATGATTTACAGTAAAAGTCAAATCATCATATAGTAAATTTTACTTATTTTCTATTTTTTTAGTAAATATTATCTTAAACATTTTTGTAATAATACAGAATATAAAAACATAAAATGAGTTGATAGTTAACTTGCTAGAGAGATTGAAACACATCAGAGCTAGATATGACTAGTTAATTCTAAAATACATTAACAAAAGTTTTAAATAAGTAGAATCTTCAAGTACTAACAATGTATGATTTAGAATAAAAGTCAAATCATAATACAGTAAATTTTACCTATTTTCTATGTTTTGTTCTTAGTATTGAACTTTTTTTGTAAAAATGCAGGATATAAAAACATAAAATGAGTTGATAGTTAACTTGCTAGAGAGATTGAAAAACATCAAAAGCTAGATATGAAGAGTTAATTCTAAAGTACATTAATAAAACAGTTTTAAAAAACTAGAATCTTCAACTACTTAGAATGTATGATTTAGAGTAAAAGTCAAAGATTATTGAGACTATGTTATAAGCTTCCATGTTTTGGGAAAGAAATATGTAAAGGCCAATAATTTTCAACCCTGGTGGTATTTCATTCCAAGAAATAATGGATCAAATTAACAATCATAGCCACAGCTTATTGTTTTTGTCTCCCCACAAGCTAAAAAGTGGGGGAATGTAGAAAGTGACTGCTCTTATGTATGGGCTTTTTTAAAGGGTGATGAAGATATTCTAAAACTGCGGTGATGGTTTTACAAGTTTTTAAATATACCATAAACTACTGTATTGTGCTCTCTTTAAAAGAATGAGTTTAATGGCACATGAATTCACTCAATAACTTGGTTTCTCTAGAGGTTCAAGGATAGAAGGGCAAAGAAAAACTGTAAAGAAAAAAGGAGTTGAATACCACCAGAGCCCAGGGAAAATGAGGGTGGTAGGGGAGGAGAGAAGGAAGGAGGAGAGGGACATGCATTGCTGAGTAGTTCTCCCCTCCTCCACTCCAGTACACATGTGCACACTTGCATACGTATGCAAGCGCATGTGCACGTGTGCACACACACTGACAACCCGTGACAAGCCACTGGCTGCTTTATGTTATGCGTAAAACCATAACTGCTTTGTTTCCTGAGGTCTCGTCTTGTAAATGCTGACCTTGCTTGCTAAATAGTTGGTCTTTGTTAATGAGGCTTTTCCTTGTTCTGCTCTCGCTTTTTGATTTTTAAAAGCAAATTTT
Organism: Bubalus kerabau; assembly: GCF_029407905.1. Taxonomy (NCBI): domain Eukaryota; kingdom Metazoa; phylum Chordata; class Mammalia; order Artiodactyla; family Bovidae; genus Bubalus; species Bubalus kerabau. Next base: position 4,291,429 of record NC_073647.1, on the reverse strand, counting down.
CATAACTAGTATACAGTCTGTGTCACATCTTCTCTTTTGTAATGTAAATCATGCTGTATAGTATCTGTAAAGTCATACTCATTTTATTCTGAAAAATATCTGCTTCTGAATCTTTCTCAGTGTAAGTATTGTAGTTACCTTGTCAAGTCCAGTAAGTATTTTACTGTATATGTATTTCAGGGTTGAACTCTTACAGTCCAGGCCTTTTAGGTGTTCTCTTGGCTTTCTTTTTCTTAAGCCTTCTTATTGACTCATAAGGGCTTCCCAGATGAATCTTTCTCAGTGTAAGTATTGTAGTTACCTTGTCAAGTCCAGTAAGTATTTCACTTTATATGTATTTCAGGGTTGAACTCTTACAGTCCAGGCCTTTTAGGTGTTGTCTTGGCTTTCTTTTTTTTAAGCATTCTTATTGACTCATCAGGGCTCCCCAGGTGGCACCAGTAATAAAGAACTCACCTGCCAATGCAAGAGTCTAAGAGACTCGATGGATGGGAAGATCCCCAGGAGGAGGGCATGACAACCCACTGCCATATTCTTCTAGAGAATCCCACGGACAGAGGAGCCTGGCAGGCTACAGTCCACAGTGTTGCAAAAACTACGACACAACTAAACCAACTCAGCATGGCACACACGGACTCACAGACACTAGCAGCTTCATTTCAACAAAAAGATGATCATCTCTACACTTTTATATAGAAGTAGAGGGATTCTGAAAACTAAGTCTCTCTCTTTGTAGCTGAATTGTATTAACTGGCAATAAGTCACTGTTTCAAAGTCTTAGTCATTTGCCCAACTTTTTGCCTGTATATTATATTCTGGGAAGTAGAATCAAAGTCAGGAATTATCAGTTACATAGTCTGAATACAAATGTTAAAGTCTGAATTGATAGGAAGACTGTCCTCTTGGAAAAGAAAAGCAGTCTCCTTAAGAGAGAGATGGAGTGATAGCTACTTCCCCCCTTTTCCTAACTGTATCTTCACTTTTCTCTTTATTGAAGACCCCGAAGTGCAAGCCTGAGACTCATCTTGTGGCTTATCAGCATCATGGGCTGCACCTGGAGCTCCATTCGTATCCTTCCTTGCTGTGGACTGTTCACTGCAAGGTGTCTGGCTACTGCTCTCTCTCATTGAAACGTGAAAAACACCAGATGATGGTCTTTGCACAGTAGAGCTTGAAGTATAGTCTAAAGGAAATAGATGTAAAGTGGTGTTTTCATCTCTCCGTGTAAAAGGAGAAAATATGCTTTTGCTGTAGTCAATCATACTTTCCTCTGAAGTTTCAGATAATATTTCAGTAGTTAGGTCTTCTTCTGGAGAAATACTGGAAAGGCTCCAAGGGAAATCAGTCTCAGTTCCAGGGTTTGGTGTGGAGATCCTCTGTGGGGAGGTCCTCTGTGTGAAAATGGATTTGCTTTGTGGACGGCCAAGCCTGGCATCAGGAAGGCTGGAGTCATCTTGAAATCCATACACTGTCTGAGGGCCGAGTGTAGACGCTGAAGGAACAGTGCTAGATGACTTCTGACTGCCACTGCTTATTGTGATAGTCTTAGTGCTGTTAGAGGAAATCTTCTCCTGAGGGCTCTCTGGCACCTCAAAGACGTCCTGACTGTACAATGGAACCTGAAGCTCGGAACTGTGTGGCTGTTTCTTTTTCCCTCTAGCTTTCATCTGTTTGGTTTTTGTTTGTGTTTTCATTTTGAGAGCCACATGCCTCTCAGGTCCAGGCAGAGGGTCCCTGATCGAAATAACTGACTCGCTCTTTTGAGACCCAGGGACGGAGTCATCGTCACTATCAGAAGAAGAACGGCGAGACTGTGGCTGTTTCCTCTTGAGCCTAGCCAAAAGTTGCTTGTTTTCTTCTCTTAATTTATTCCTTTCTGCTGTGAGCTCACCAATAAACTTCAGATTTTGTTGTTGGATATCATAAAATTCTTGCTGTAGTGTATTTCTGTATGTTTCATTTACTGTACAGCGATCACATACTTTCGCATTTAACTGACCTCGCAAGTCATGGATAGTGTCATTCAGGACTCTCTTTTGCTCCATCAACTCTTTAATTCTGGGTATGGAGCCTGTCCTCCTCCCGTCTGACAATCGCTCTTTCCTCAAACTGGTTATCTTCCCCTGAAGTCGGCGTAGCTCTCTGTCATGGAGCTCTTTTAGTGTTAGCCAGGTTTTTTTAAAATCTTCAGAAGACACATCACAGAGGCTAACCCTCTGCATTGTATCTTCTTCAGAAGAGCTCTGCCCACGTTCCCTGTCTTCTTGACCCACGTCCCCTGCCTCCATCTTGATTCTCTGACTGGGATTGTCCAATAGTGGAGACAGGCACCACCAAAAAATGGCGGAAGGGCCGTCAACTAGAACTGGGCCGCTGATGGATGGAGAGTTTCACCGCTTTTAAAGACCTGTGAAGTGGTCTCAGGGCACTGGGTGGGCGAGAGGATGGATCACAGATGGCTCAGGGGTGGACAGCAGGACGTAGGTGGGGGGCTGGAATGACATACCAGCCTCCTTTGCCTAGAACAGCGAAGGCACAAGGCAGGGAAGATGGCGCCTTCAAGCCACCCTGTGCCTGACTGGAGACTAGAGAGACCGGAAACGCAGTGACTTCTGGGAAAGCCCCGCTGAGCTGAAGTGCATCCCAAAATGGGGGGGGGGGGGCGGGTCGGAACTTACCCCTTGCTTTATTTTTGAAACAAATTAATTTGACCCGATTTTAGCATCTTTATTCCTGACAGTCAATATTTTATAATCATTGAAAACCACAAATACCCAAGTTGGACATAAAGTCAAAAGCCAGGCACTCGTTCCTCCCTGTCACCCCTCCGTTTAGGCAACATTGCTTAGTGGTCCATTCCTAGATTCGGAGGCTATCTGGAGACTGGCAATTCTGTAACTGATTACTGTTGCGATCCATGCTAGAGCTTTGCTGACACCACAAAGCTCTAGCATGGATCGCAACAGTAATCAGTTACAGAATTGCCATGCTAGAGCTTTGCTGGTGGCTCAGTAGGTAATGCGGAGAAGGCAATGGCACCCCACTCCAGTACTTTTGCCTAGAAAATCCCATGGACAGAGGAGCCTGGTACGCTGCAGTCCATGGGGTCGCTAGAGTCGGACACGACTGAGCGACTTCACTTTCACTTTTCACCTTCATGCATTGGAGAAGGAAATGGCAACCCACTCCAGTGTTCTTGCCTGGAGAATCCCAGGGACGGGAAGCCTGGTGGGCTGCCATCTATGGGTTGCACAGAGTCGGACACGACTGAAGCAACTTAGCAGCAGCAGCAGTAGGTAACGAGTCTGCCGGCAATGCGGGAGAGCCAGGTTCAAACTCTGGATTGGGAAGATCCCCTGGAGAAGGAAATGGCAACCCACTCCAGTATTCCTGCCTGGAGAATTCCATGGACAGAAGAGCCCAATGAGGCTACTGTCCATGTGGTCACAAAGAGTCGGACATGACTGAGTAACACTTTCACTAGGTTTTTAAAATTTAGACGTGAAACTGCTGACACCATTAGCTATATCTGAATAGGTTACAAAACGGAATGGAAGGTTAAGTGGGGGTAATATTTTTCTTTTAAAAAAGTTTCAGTGAGTGTGTTGGAAGTTAAAAAAAAGAACTACTCAAAAGAGAAGTATATGTGATAGGTTTAGGGGCTTTTATATCTAAAATAGTTGTTCCACGAATCTGTGTGGTATGTATGTATATTGCTAGAACTTCAGGGTTAATAACCAAAGAGAAAGAGGAAAATAAGTTATCACTTTTCCTCTCAAGTTCTCCAACTTTGTGGTTTTCCGAGTCCTTTGACTAGCAGGCAAAGGTGCTTGACCCTGCCTTCGGAACAATGCACATAAATGCACCATCTTGCATAAAATTTTAAGAAAAACCCCAGGTCTACTTCGCTTCCTGTCTTCAGGGATGATAAGCCATCAAAAAGAACATTTATAAAGTAAATGAAAATAATTGTTAAAGTTGAAAATAATTACAGATTTAGCAGTATATTTGGAATTAATTCAATCGAGTGTAGTGTGGGTATTGGGCAGTGAGATGAGATAGGAGGGCAGGATTCAGATGAGACAGAACTGGTTATGAGTTGATGGTTATTGAAACTAAAGTTATTGGTACTTTGGAATTCACTGTGCTATTAATATTTGCTGTTATGGTCTCTGCTATTTCAAGCTGTAACACTTTATTCCATTTTCAGATACACTCTTAACTTACTGGAACAAGGTATCTCCCCAGGAGCTCATAAACATTCTCATACTTCTAGAGTAAGTTGTCTTATTTTCATAAAATTTCCTCTTATTTTTGGGAGCTTAATGTGTATAGTTAATGAACTATTACTCCTTTTTTGTTTTCATCAGCATATTTGTACATAATGTAGGGAATGTTAAACTATTTTCATAGTTTATAGGTTGACATATAGCTTCTTCACACATAGAAGCAAAACATGTGAACGAAATACTTGTGGTATTATAGAAAACTCTAGCTAATAATAGCCCATCTTTGCAGACCGTCAGGAATCTTTGTGTGATCTGGAAAACTGGAAGTGGCACCAGCTGTCCTAATCATTCATTTAGAGCAGATGCTGGCTTAATGGAGCCCCTTAAATGTTGGAGTTTAGAATGTGTATCCTTAGATAGAGCCAAGTAATTCTACCCACTTCAGAAATGTGTTTGTGTGTACATGTATATATATTCCAAGGTACTTGAGTTTTTCCTAAGTAGAGGAGGGAAGTTGTCCTGTATTGTTTGCTGAGCTATTTTGTTGAAAGGTAAAAGAGAAATTAGAGTGATGTGTAATTTCTAAATACATTTTAAAATAAATAGTACACATAACATATATGATAGTGTATGTGCATGTCCAGCAAAACATTTGGAGAAAATATTTGCAAACAAAGCAGGATTAAAAAAAAACACTCTAAAAATGAAATATTCACTAATGAAAATAGATGATGTTGTTGGGGATTTACTGTAAAATTATGGACGAGGTAGTAAGTGTGGAGGGAGGGGGGAGGACCTGTTTGGGGTAGAAGTTAAACAAGAGTGGCCATGAGTTGATAATTGTTGAAGCTGGTGGGTGCTGGGTATGTGGGGTTTAGTTTGTTGTCCTCTCTACTTTTGTATGTTTGGGATTTTCTATACTAGAAAGTGGTTTAATGCCATTATAAGAAATATAGCAATTGCCACAATTTTTAGGGCTTAAGAACCTTTTTAGGCGTTAATGACTATATTAGAGACCTTTGCTATGACACACACTATAAAGCTCGAAGGATGATTTGCATTGATACGTTTTTAAAAAATATGTCATTAGAATTGTATATGAAGACCTGAGACTTTTTGGTGCTGAAGTAACTGCAGCAAATAAATGTAGAGTGATATAATATGGTTGTATATTTATTAGTGTATACCAAAACATATTCTTGCAATATGATTTTAAATAGGCCATTCTTTGTAACACATGAATTTTCAAATATTATTTGTTAAAATGCAAAGTATGGTAATATGGTACTAGCATGCTGCTGTTTTTCTTTCTAGAGTATGTTTGTTCACTTTAGATACATGGGGAAAAGACACATAGCAAGGTAATTCCCATTGCAGTGCAATTCCCTCTTTGTTTCTTCTCTTCCAACAGAGGGCAGTCTTAATCATGTCATGCAAAACCTAGATGCTTCCTTTTGAGTTAGCCTTAAGATACCCATGATTTAGTATACTGTATTGGTGTTTTTCTTTCTGGCTTACTTCACTCTATATAATAGGCTCCAGTTTCATCCACCTCATTAGAATTGATTCAAATGTATTCTTTTTAATGGCTGAGTAATACTCCATTGTGTATATGTACCACATCTTTCTTATCCATTCATCTGCTGATGGGCATCTAGTTGAAACATGTATAATATCATGTATGAAATGAGTCGCTAGTCCAGGTTCGATGCACGATACTGGATGCTTGGGGCTGGTGCACTGGGACGACCCAGAGGGAGGGTATGGGGAGGGAGGAGGGAAGAGGGTTTAGGATGGGGAACACAGGTATACCTGTGGCGGATTCATTTCGATATTTGGCAAAACTAATACAATATTGTAAAGTTTAAAAATAAAATTAAAAAAAAAAGAAAAAAAAAAAAGATACCCATGATTTATTTAATGCTTCTGAACTCAAAGTTGAAATTAACCTGATGTGAAGTGATACATTTTTTTAAGTTTCCCAAAGGGTAATGGTTAGACTGATGTGCACCATTTCCGGTCAAATCCTAGAACAGATGCTTGTCTCTTCTGAAGGATGTGAGAAAAGACTAGATCCAGGGGAAGGCAGGAAATTGTCAAGTGAGGACAACTGTCAGTTGTGTACTTTTGTCTACAACCTATCAATATTCACCTCAGTTAGTAATGTAAACAGAAATCCCAAACAGTAATTGCAACATGCATTATATATTCTTTCTTTCTTCTTTTTGCTGTGTAAGTCTTAGTGAAATAAATACTTGGGATCCTAAGGAAAAGATTACTTGCTTATTTTGATAAGATATATTTCAGAGGTAGAGTTAGACATTAAAGGATCTTAAATAGAATTATTTTCTTTATGAAAGTAAATTTCATGGCACTTCCAAAAACTAAAGAGGCAGTTTGAGAGAAAGTGAAAGTCGCTCAGTCATATTCGACTCTTTGCAGTCCATGGCATTCTCTAGGCCAGAATACTGGAATGGGTAGCCTGTCTCTTCTCCAGGGGATCTTCCTGACCCAGGAATCGAACCAGGATCTCCTGCATTGCAGGCATATTCTTTACCAGCTGAGCTATGAGGGAAGCCCAAGGAGGTGGTTTGGATTAGGTTTATTGCTGAGACTCTGGGACATACTAATAATTCAGGTGACGATTTTTGTTGTCTTCCCAGCACTGGGAGCTGGTTGGCAACTGGTATGGTAACTACCATCATGAACCTTAACCTCTGAGATTCTGGTGACCTGCCTTCTGTGTTTACTAGAGGATGGACAAATTCTTCTTTCTCAGTCCCTGCATTACCTAGTTGTTAATTTTTTTTTAATGAAACCCTAAAATTAATGGAAAACAAAATAAAAATGTGCAAATAGACATCTTTGTAGAGTAAAAAATTCTGATCCAAGTTTAACTCCGGTCCAGAAACAGATAGGTGCTCATTCTTAAATATCTGACTCCAGGAAACCACCCCCTGCCATGTCAACTCTTGAGTGTCCCTCTCATTGTTTTCTCTGACTCTTGCCTTTCCTTATCTCCTGAGATAAAGATGGAATCTTATTGGAGTATTGTCCACTCTGATATATTATCCACTGTCTGATATTTTTGAGAAGAGGAAGGGAAGTAAGAAACTCTCTCTAAATTCCTTACTTGCATTCTTGTAGTATAAGGTATTTTAAATATACAGTAAGCATTATACAATTCCCAGTGATGTCTCATTTAAGCCACATAATAATTGATAGAATATTGAGCATAGCGCAGTGTTTATGTGAAAACCTAGTCATTTATTAGTTTAAAAAAATGTAACATTGCGATACAGTATTAGAGTAATCCATTTCCTAACTTTAACATTTATTTTAGAGTGCATGATGCCTGGCTGTCAAAACACTTTGGAGTAGACTGAAAATCACAATCCATGCAAGCTCTCTGAAACAGATCAGGAATAATGCAGGCCCGGTTTCAGCATCTTAGTATCCTGGAAATTTCATTTACACTTAATCACAGTAAGTGCAGAATGTGGGTAGGGTACCCATTTGAAACAGACGTTAATACTATTTAACCTAAATCACCAGTACAGCTGGACATCATTTCACATCTCAGTTTCTGTACAGTCATTTCACCATATGTGAATATAATATCAAATATGCATGGATTGTTTTTAGCAATTTTAGTTAATAGTGAGTTCTTAGTTTAATATGAAGGAAATTAATTTTCTCATTGAATTATTATTCTTGTATTATTTTACATTCAATATCTTTTATCCATACTTTAATGCAAATAATGTCATTTGAATATAATATTTGTTTAGAGTGACTATTGTTCATTCAGTGATTATTAAGGGATTGCCCATGCTGAGCTGTCTGTAGAAATCAGAGCACTGGAAATACTATTTTGACAAAGACGTATTTCACACAGGTTGAAATATTGACATGTTCAGTAGGACAAGGGGGAAGCTAGAGGGTCATATAAACGAAAGCTATCCTCTGAAAAGCAAATCTTAATAAAAAGTCAAAGAGTGAGAAAACGTTCCAGACAGTCCTTTAGAGGTTGCATAAGAGGAAGCCAGCAGAACTGGCTCTGCCATGAGGACCAATCATAAACACAAATGTCTTGAGCAGATGGATTCTGAGCTACTAGACTCAGGACCTTTCAAAAAAAAAATGAGAGTGGTACAGCCTTCAGCTTTGCTCTTTGTCTCTTGTAACAATGTATTGAAGCTGTGTCTTTCAGTTGGCCCAGATGCTTTGTTTTCCTTCTGATTTAGAAACAAGTCTCACACCATTGGCATCATTGAAAACATCAGGCCATAGGGAACCCCTGTACATAACATAGCTACATTTCTATGAGTTTCTCATTTTTGCTCATATAATTAGCAGCACAGTCTAAAATGCCTCCCCTGTTATTTCTTAGTTACATACCTAGTTCATCACTCACATCTTGTCTACAAAGAAGTTGGCACCTATTTATTTGTTACAGAGCTGTTGATACAGAGCTGAAGTAAAAAAAAAAAAATAGCAGAATTGATTAACCCAGATTGTATTCGATTAAGGAGTAAATACAGCGAAACTCATTAAGTCTGCAGGTACTGAGAGCCTGGTGTCTTTTTGCTTGTCTCTCTCTCTGAGTCTTTGGGAGACAAAGTCATTCAAAACTGTTATGTGAATACCTGTGTCATACAGTTTTAATTTCCTTTTTTTTTTTTTTTTTAATAAATTTCAAGGTTCTTCAACAACTGAAGCAGACATTTTCCATCAGGCACTTATTGAAGGAAATACTGCTACAGAAGTTTCCCTAACAGTATTAGATACCATATCATTTTTCACTCAGTGTTTCAAGGTAAAAATGAAAAGTTAGGATTCAGTTGGTATCATTGCAAAGAAAGTATGCAAAAATTAACTAGGCAGATGAAGCTTAGTATAAAAGACCCCAGTGAGCAGTCATCCTTTTCCTATTTGGAACCAGTCTGTTGTTCCATGTCCAGTTCTAACTGTTGCTTCCTGACCTGCATACAAATTTCTCAAAGGCAGGTCAGGTGGTCTGGTATCCCCATCTCTTTTAGAATTTTCCACAGTTTATTGTGATCCACACAGTCAAAGGCTTTGGCATAGTCAATAATGCAGAAATAGATGTTTTTCTGGAACGCTCTTGCTTTTTCCATGATCCAGCGGATGTTGGCAATTTGATCTCTGGTTCCTCTGCCTTTTCTAAAACCAGCTTGAACATCAGGAAGTTCATGGTTCACATATTGCTGAAGCCTGGCTTAGAGAATTTTGAGCATTACTTTACTAGCATGTGAGATGAGTGCAATTGTGCGGTAGTTTGAGCATTCTTTGGCATTGCCTTTGTTTGGGATTGGAAAGAAAACTGACCTTTTCCAGTCCTGTGGCCACTGCTGAGTTTTCCAAATTTGCTGGCATATTGAGTGCAGCACTTTCACAGCATCATCTTTCAGGATTTGGAACAGCTCAACTGGAATTCCATCACCTCCACTAGCTTTGTTCGTAGCGATGCTTTCTAAGGCCCACTTGACTTCACATTCCAGGATATCTGGCTCTAGGTCAGTGATCACACCATCATGATTATCTGGGTCATGAAGATCTTTTTTGTACAATTCTTCTGTGTATTCTTGCCATCTCTTCTTAATATCTTCTGCTTCTGTTAGGTCCATACCATTTCTGTCCTTTATCGAGTTTATCTTGGCATGAAATATTCCTTTGGTATCTCTGATTTTCTTGAAGAGATCCCTAGTCTTTCCCATTCTGTTGTTTTCCTCTATTTCTTTGCATTGCTCACTGAGGAAGGCTTTCTTATCTCTTCTTGCTATTCTTGGAACTCTGCATTCAGATGCTTATATCTTTCCTTTTCTCCTTTACTTTTTGCTTCTCTTCTTTTCACAGCTATTTGTAAGGCCTCCCCAGACAGACATTTTGCTTTTTTGCATTTCTTTTCTACACGAATGGTCTTGATCCCTGTCTCCTGTATGATGTCACGAACCTCATTCCATAGTTCATCCATGGCCAAAAAAAGTATGTGTATATGAAATCACAGGCATATTCCAATTTATCACTGACATTTAGCTATTTAAAATGATGTAAGGCAGAAAGAGCAAAGAAAAACATTACCGACTCAAGTCCTCAAAGCTGTATTACAAAGGCAGCATATCAAAAAAGCAGAAAAGATCCGGTTACTCATTAAGAAAAACAAAAGGTTGTAAAATGCAAAATGTAACAGAAAGTGAGAGGTAATAAAATGTTTAAAAAATTTTTTTAATACATGGTCAGAAAAGAGCCTCAACAGTGAACTTTTTGATATGAGTTTATAGATCTTCTTTTTTTTTAATTTAATTTTATTTTATTTTTAAACCTGAAACACTGTATCATCTTCTAAGAGTGGTTCTCAAGTTCACTTGGGGGCTATTCAATATGCAGATACCCATGCCCCTTTCCTGGAGACTTGGGAAATAATTTTAAGTGAAGAGAAGAAAATAAGTCAATATTTCCAAATATACACCATAATTATGTAAACTCATTGGTGCAAAAAAGATTTTTAATGAAGAACTTCACAAATATATTAATAATTTTATAACCTATAAGCATAGAAACATATATATATTCATAATAGTATAGACATTTTAAAAATTATCCATTTTGTGTGATCAAAGGCAACAGATATCTCATGCATGGATTAGATGAAGGAATAACATACCAACCTATTTACTGAACAATCCCAACTTAGCTTTCAAGCTTTCAAGACTAGGTTCTCAAGTTAGCTTTGCAACTTCAGTAGGAAGCCTGAAAATGGCTTCTGGTGGCAGTAATGGGTCATCTCATTTGTGTTGCTACAAATCACGTCTTTATTATAAAGTCTATAATAGAAGATTTTCCTCTTATAAAAACTTGAAGAAGTTATAAAAGGACTTCATATTTTGATATAGTGTAACAGATAACACTGAAAAGGGCTGAGGACTATCCAGCCCATATCTTTTTGTCAAGTCATCATTTATGGAGCTAAACAGATAATTGACATTTCAATGCACAGCTATATTTTATCCTATTTTATATTATTATATTTACCTTTTGGAAATAATAAATCTCAAATTTTGTGACTAAAATAGTTATTTTATATGGGACTGTAATTGGAAATATTGATTTATAAAACTTCACTAAAAACTCAATATTTGCCTAAACTAAGGTACACCTAAATATGATACATCATGACCAGATAGCTTTCATAAATATAAACCAATATAAAGCAAGATTTTCTTGGTTAGCTATAAATATATATATAATATATAAGATAGAAGAATACATAACATATAATGTATAATATATAATATCAAGGGTCTAAAATGTGGTCTCTAGAACTAAATATAATAGTCATGGATTATAGAAATTAAGTGAGAAAGACAGGTGGGAAATATGACAGGAGATTCATAAAACCCAAGTTTCTGGGTGTTAAAAAACAGCCAAGGAACTTCCCTGGTGGTCCAGAGGATGGGACTCTATGCTCAGGGGGTAGTAGGAACAGCCCCTGCTCGGGGACCTGGATCCCACATGCCACAGCTAAGACATGGTGCAGCCAAATATATTTTTAAAAAAGAGAGAGAGAGATAAGAGGCTCAAACTGGAGTCACTTGTGCTAAACCCACATCACCTGAGTTATAATATAGAGCCTAATTGAAGTTGCAGCCTTTTCCAGGTAGGTAATCTTAACTAGTAAAAAAGTATATGAATTACTTTCAAGTTTGGGATTTCCTGGTCAGCACTAGTGAGGTAATCCAACTGACAGACCCTTGCTGTGCTCCAGAGGAAGGTGAGCTTGCCTGAAACAATCAGGTCTCTTTAAGAGTAACTTCCTTGACCTGACTCCTTCTACCTGTAAAAGGCTTCCATTTTCTATGGCTCTTCAGAGCTCCTTTCAGTCTGCTACATGGGATCCTGCTGGACTCGTGAATCACTGAATAAAGCCAAAATCTTTAAAACTGACTCACCTGACTCTGAATAAAAAGCAGAGACATTACTTTGCTGACAAAGGTCCCTATAGTCAAAGCTATGGTTTTTCCAGAGTTGGACCATAAAGAAGGCTAAGTGCCCAAGAATGAACACTTTGAAACTGTGGTGTTGGAGAAGACTCTTGAGAGTCCCTCGGACTGCAAGGAGATCCAACCAGTCCACCCTAAAGGAAATCAGTACTGAATATTCATTGGAAGGGCTGATTCTGAAGCTGAAACTCCAATACTTTGGCCATCTGATGCAAAGAACTGACTCATTGGAAAAAGCCCTGATGCTGGGAAAGACTGAAGGCAAGAGAAGGGGATGACAGAGGATGAAATGGTTGGATAGCATCACTGAATAAGTGGGCATGTGTTTGAGCAAACTCTGGGAGGTGGTGAATGACAGAGAAGCCTGGTGTGTTGCAGTCCATAGGGTTGCAAAGAGTTGGACATGACTGAGCAACTGAACAACCACAGTTGAATTTTCTTTTTTTTCACAAGGAAAAAAGAACCGTATAGAATCCTCCAAATAACTTGATCATCACAGCAGCAGTAAATTGAATAATTTGCTGACAATTTGAATAATTTAGAGTTCAAGGCTAGGTCATACAGTTGCATGCAAATTCTATAATATATATTGGCTAAAATGCTATAATTGTTTTATATTTTTGTAAAGGAGGAGTTTTGCTGTTTTTTCCTATGGACAATGGAGAATAGAACCCCGTAAACTGGACAGTTTCTAGGAACAAATTATGTAGTCTATTTGATTAAAGTATTCCCCAGATGGCTCAGATGGTAAAGAATTCACCTACAATGCAGGAGACCTGAGTTTGATCCCTGGCTTCAGAAGATCCCCTGGAGAAGGAAATGGCAACCCACTCCAGTATTCTTGCCTGGAGAATTCCACAGACAAAAGAGCCTGGGGAGCTACAGTCCATGGGGTCACAAAGAGTTGGACATGACTGAGTGAGTAACACTTCAACATACCCCAGAAGAGTGAGGGTGAAGAGAGGCATATCCCCACTGTACTCAGGGGCTGAACCTCAGATACAGACAATAAAGGAAGTGGAATGATTCCCTGCCTGCCTAGTCCTGATCACCAGACTGCTTTAGGAAGGAGACAAAAAAGGACCTCGGAAAACTGAGTGGCAAAGGTATGCCTTGGGATGGTTTACACTCACTCCTTCAGAAGTCAAGATGACAAAAAGAGGAAACAGATCAATGAGTCCAGACTCCTCAGGCCGGCGAGATTCCCTGCCATAAGAATAGGAGAGCAGGAGAGTGGGATGACTCATCTCATTGAAAGATGGATGATGAAAGTCTAGCTGCCTGGCTTCTCCATACTGAGAAGATGACCATGGTTAGAAAATTGGACTCCTGGTCACGAGTGCAACTTTGGACTAATTATAACAAGTTTCCCAAAGTCCTTTCTAACAGGAGTTAGATACCACAAGAAAGGTAGAGCTTGGAGTCAACTAGCTCCTGTTTTCCTTGAAATCTCTCTTCTACCCCTCCCCACCATTACACTGCAGTCCTTTGGCACTAACCATGGTTAGTCTATTTGTAAGGACACCCTCCATGTGATGGTCTCACCCAGGGGAGTGTCTTCAGGCAAGCAGTGAAATGCTCATACCAGGAGAGAGGAGGTTCTCCTTTCTGGAACCAGCAATAAGAATGTGTTCTCTAAAGGGCTGTAGTTATCCTTGTTTCTTTTAAGGGGTCTTAATTTCATAAAAAATTGAGAGTCTGAAGAGTTTCTGAAGCAAATATTTGTCTTATTGGCTGTTTTCCTTCTTAAGGAAAGCAAAGAGACATTATGTAAGCTCAACAGGGCTCAGGCACTGAGGGACCAGACCATCAGGCCATGACTTTTACATCTGTGGTGAAGATGTTAAAATAGTTGAGTGACAATCCATGTATAGAGTGGTTGTAAGCACAGATTTCAGGAGCCTAATATAGGAATGACATTTACCTGGATAATTCAGCAGTACTCTGGTTTTAAGGTAAGTAGATCTATAAAAGTCTTAACTACTTAATTATGACAGAATTTGGCTGTCAGTGGTGAGCAGATCTCTGCTTCTATATGTTTCAGATTGTGAACTATATAACTAAGTTAGTTATAACTGACATTAACAGTCAGTCAAACATTAGAATGCTAGGTATTATGAAACGAGAGTTTTGCAGGCTATATGGGTATTAAGACAATTCCTGAATTTTGGAATCTGCTCAGGATATCACCTAAACGATCAGATAGTTGTCCCTCAGTATCCCCAGAGGATTAGTTCCAGGACCACTGTCCCCCTTCCCCCATGGATATTACACTCTGAAGATGCTCAAGTTCCTTATATAAAATCACACAGTATTTGCATATAACTTATGCATATCCTCTCCTGTACTTTAAAATCATCTCTAGATAATGTATAATAGCTAACACAACGTAAATGCTATGTAAATAGCTGCCTACATGCAGGAAATTCAAGTTTTGCTTTTTTGGAACTTTCTGGAAATTTTTTTCAAATATTTTCTATCTGCAATTGTTTGAATCCCTGGATGTGGAAGCTGCGAATATGGAGGGCCAACTGTAACTAGTTTCTTACGGCTAAAACAGGGATATTCATTTAGGGATCTGGCTACTGAGCCAATCATTTCACTTCTCTAGGATCCTTCTTGAGAGACTCTTAGCCATGCTCACAGTAGATCAACTCAGACTTGCACAGCTACTCACTTCTAATGGCACAGTGGTGCACAGAACAAAATAGTTTACTACCTGAACAACTGCTAAAGCAACTGTCAGTAATTGCTTCAAATCTGATTTGCGGTGTAGAACAAGATGGCAGAGGAGTAGGTGGACATGGAGTGCATCTCTCTCCATGGATACATCAGGACTACACATTCAGACACAGAAGTGCTTGCAGAACAGCAGCTGAGAGCAGACGGGAGTACCTGACCACTGGAAAAGAGTATATAGAAGCATGCAAACACTCGGTAGGACAAAGGAACTAGGGGGAAAAACAGGAGTGTTACTAGGACTGGACCTGCCCTCGGTGGGTGCTGGAACCGGAGGTGGGGTCCAATCCCCACATTGGGGCAATTGTCTGGGTCAGAGGAGAAACATTTAAGGCTGAGAATGAAACAGCTGATCTGTGACAGCCTAAATGGAATGAGAATCAGACAGTCCTTGCCACAGCCATACATACCCCGGACAGGGAAGCAGGTCCCCTGCAAGGCACAGCAGCTGGAAGCTGGAGCGCTGGGATTGTGGAGCAATTTCAGGGTGAGGGCTGCTGTTGACTGTGGCAGGACCGACCTAGGAGACGTGAGGCAGGAAATTGTGGTGGAAAGTGCCTGTGGTGGAAAGCCAGGCAGCCATGGAAGCAAGACGATACTGCTGGAGCCATCACCATAGCCTCTATCTCCCCACATGCCAGCACTGGCAGCTGAACAATAGACAGGCTGACCCATCAAAGCCCTGACTGCACTGAACTACAGAGCAGGACCCCATCCAGGGTGTTCCTTGAAGTTACTGATGTGCTGAACTACAGAGTAGGACCCCCACCTAGCGGGGCCTCTCTATGTGCCTGACACACTGAACAACAGCGAAGGACCCCATGCAAGGGAGATCGCTAAGTGCCTGAATGTGTGGAGCTACAGAGAAACACTAGCCAAAGAGGTCTTCTGATCGCCAGCTACCAGAGGCTCAAAAAAGATTCTGATAGGGCAATAACTCCTACAGCAGAGGCAGTCCGTATCCCTGAACACTTGGTGCCACCATCATCCCTGAAGGCAGCTGCGCCACCTTCATGCTCAACCCTCGCTGGGGAAGAGCTGCCACAGGCAAAAAAAAATCTTGCATCTATGCACATGGGGTTGCTTCAGTTGTGTCCAACTCTGCGACCCTGTGGACTGTGGACTGCCAGGCTTCTCTGTCAGGGGGTTCTCCAGGCAAGAATATTGGAGTGTATTGGCCAATATTGGTTGCCATAACCTTCTAGAGCACTATGTTTATTGCTGCCCTAGCTTCCAACCATCCTGAGTACTTGGTGCTCCCAGAAACCTGTGACCCAAGCAGCTGCACCACCTCCGTAGCTGGCCCTCACTGGGGCAGACCCAAGTCCTCCAGGGCAGCCTCAGGAACAAACCCAAGTGGACAACCCATGTGCAAAGGTGGAAATAAACCACAATTGAAACCCAGGGGCAGTGTGGCTAAGAAAGAAGACCCAAAACCTTCCCACCAGCTGTACAAGCTGCAGATTAAATCCACACGATCAACTAGGCAGACTCTGTGTCTATGGGATATATAAAAGGACATTGAGAGCTCTCACAAAAGAAAATGCACTATTTCTTATAGCTGTGTACACTGGAGGCAAGAAGACACAGGAGTAGGACCAGATTAGCGTCTGAGTTGCCCCCACAGCAGGCCAAGAGACCAGCACGGTGATGGAAGTCACCCTAGGAGGGCGAGGTGGACTGTACTCCCAGCGATGGAAAGGACACTGACAGCAGTGACTCAAGAAAAATATTTACTATTCTTATATTCTGACTTGTCTGCAGTTTCTTTTGGAATTTTTCTTTTTCTTTTTTTCCCCCTCTATTGTAGTTTTCGATTTTATTAGCACTATGAAATACAATTAAGCTTTTGAGGGTCTTTTTTTCAGTCACACTTTTTATTGTTGCTATAAATCTCTGCCTCTACATTGGCCTTTTGCTGTTTTGTGGAGTTTTCCTTTCTTTTTTTATCCTTTTTTAAAATTTTAATTAATTTATTTATTTTTTCATTTTATTTTTAAATTTTACATAATTGTATTAGTTTTGCCAAATATCAAAATGAATCCACCACAGGTATACATGTGTTCCCCATCCTGAACCCTCCTCCCTCCCCATACCATCCCTCTGGGTCGTCCCAGTGCACCAGCCCCAAGCATCCAGTATCATGCATCGAACCTGGACTGGCAACTCGTTTCATACATGATATTTTACATGTTTCAATGCCATTCTCCCAAATCTTCCCACCCTTTCCCTCTCCCACAGAGTCCATAAGACTGTTCTATACATCAGTGTCTCTTTTGCTGTCTCGTACACAGGGTTATTGTTACCATCTTTCTAAATTCCATATATATGCGTTAGTATACTGTACTGGTGTTTTTCTTTCTGGCTTACTTCACTCTATATAATAGGCTCCAGTTTCATCCACCTCATTAGAACTGATTCAAATGTATTCTTTTTAATGGCTGAGTAATACTCCATTGTGTATATGTACCACTGCTTTCTTATCCATTCATCTGCTGATGGACATCTAGGTTGCTTCCATGTCCTGGCTCTTATAAACAGTGCTGCAATGAACATTGGGGTACACGTGTCTCTTTCCCTTCTGGTTTCCTCAGTGTGTATGCCCAGCAGTGGGATTGCTGGATCATATTTTTCTACATTTATTAATTTGTTTGCTTTTCCTACTTTACTTTTCCTCTTGCAGTTAATCTTTAATGAATATAAAGTTTCCTTATCTACCTTTAACTTTGCATATCTATTATTTCTTTTATTTCCTTTCCTCTCAACATGTTTATTAGTTTTGTTTTCATTGCTTTATTCCCCACATGGCACATTGCTTTACTTTCATTTTTTAGTTTGTGCTTTAGTTAGTTTGATCTTAACTTGTAGATATCATTTTCAGTTTCCTTTGTTCACTAGGTCAATCTATTGTACTTTATTTTTGTTGGACTGTTTTGATTTTGTTTACAGGTGTATATGTATATGTGTATATTCCATTAGTTTAATTATTATTTGTCTGATTTTGTAACTGCCATTTGTCTGGGGTTCATCTTTGGTTTCTCGTGTTTGGGTATTTATTTTAATCTCACTTAATGCCATAACAAACCACTTGTGGAATCTTTGTTCCTGGCCAGAGATCAAGCCCTGAGCCTTTGCAATGGGAGTACTGACTCCAAGACCCTAGATTACCAGAGAATTCCCAACACTAGAGAGTAGCAAATAGAGAGAACTCTCACAAAAGAAACCACTTGAATACAAGACCCAGCATCCCCCAACCACCAGTAGTACCCAGTGCAAGATGCCTCATCCAAACAACAAAGACAAAAATACAAACCAATCATCAACAGACAGGATGACCACCTCACTCAGCCCTGCCCAACAGAGGAAAAAAAACTCAGCATAAGTCTCACCCTATAGGACGCTTACACAATCCACTGGACCATCCTTAGGAGGGCAGAAACCAAAAGGAAAAAAGAGTTCAACCTTGAAGCCTGGGAAAAGGAGACCTCAAACACAATAAGTTTAAAAAAATAAAGAAAAGGCAGAGAAAAACTACCCAAATGAAAGAACAAATTAGAAACACAGAAATCCAAATAAATGAAGAAGAAATAGGCAAACTACCTGAAAAAGAATTCAGAATGATGATAGTACAGATGATCAAAAACCTTGAAAACAGAATGGAGAAAATGCAAGAATCAATTAACAAAGACCTAGAAGAATTAAAGAATAAATATACAGAGACAAACAATACAATTACTGAAATTAAAAGTACTCGAGAAGGAATCAATACCAGAATATCTGAAGCAGAAGAATGGATGAGTGAGCTGGAAGATAAAATGGTGTAAATAACTGCTGAAAGCAGAATAAGGTAAAAAGAATGAAAAGAACTGAGGATAGTCTCAGAGACCTCTGGGACAATATTAAACTCACCAATATTCGAATTATAGGGGCCCTAGAAGAAGAAGAGACAAAGAAAGGGTATAAGAAAATTTTTGAAGAGATTATAGTTGAAAATTTCCCCAACATGGAAAAGGAAATGGTCAATCAAGTCCAAGAGTTGCAAAGAGTCCCATAAAGCATAAACCCAAGGAGAACACACCAAGACACATCCTAATCAAACTAACAAAGACTAAACACAAAGAAAGAATATTAAAAGCAACACGAGAAAAGCAACAAGTAACATACAGGAAAACCCCATATGTTTAACAGCTGATTGGTTAGCAGAAACTGAAGGCCAGAAGAGAATGGCAGGATATATTTAAAGTACTGAAATCGAAAAATCTACAACCAAGATTCCTCTACCTGGCAAGGATCTCATTCAAATTTGATGGAGAAATCAAAAACTTTTCAAACAAGCAAAAGTTAAGAGAATTCAGTACCACCAAACAAGCTTTACAACAAATGTTAAAGGACTATATAGTCAGGAAACACAAGAGAAGGAAAAGTTCTACAAAAGAAACACCAAACAATTAAGACAATGGCATTAGGAATATATCAATAATTACTGTAAGTGCAAACGGATTAACTGCTCCAACCAAAAGACACAGACTAGCTGAATGGATACAAAAACAAGACCTATGTATATGCTGTCTACAAGAAACCCACTTCAGACCTAAAGACACATATAGACTGAAAGTGAGAGGATGGAAAAGTGTATTCAATGCAAATGGAAAGCAAAAGAAAGCTGGGGTAGCAATCCTCATATCAGACAAAGTAGACCTTAAAATAAAGAATATTATAAGAGATAAGGATGGACTCTACATAATGATCAAGGGATCAATCCAAGGGGAAGACATAACAATTGTAAATATCTATGCACCCAACATAGGAGCACCTCAATACATAAGACAAGCACTAGCAGACATAAAAGGAGAAATTGACAGTAACACAATAAGTAGGAGACTTTAACACCCCACTCACACCAATGGAAAGATCATCAAAACAGAAAATTAATAATGAAATACAAGTCTTAAATGATCCATTAGATGAGATGGATCTCATAGACATCTTCAGGACATTCTAGCCACATACAGAAGGATACACCTTCTTCTCAAGTACCTTTGGAACATTCTCAAGGATAGACCACATCTTGGGTGACAAATGAAGCCTCAGTCAATTGAAGAAAATTGAAATCATATCAAGCATCTTTTCCAACCAGAATGCTATGAGACTAGATATCAAGTATGAGGAAAAAAATGTAAAAAGCACAAACACATGGAGATTAAACAGTACATTTTAAAATAACAAACAGATTACTGAACAAATCAAAAGGGATATCAAAAAATTCCTAGAAACAAGTGACAATAAAAACACGGCAAGTCAAAACCCATGGGATGCAGCAAATGCAGTTCTAAGAGGTAAGTTTATAGTAATACAATCCTACATCAAGAAACAAGAAAAACATCAAGTAGACAACCCAACTTTACACCTAAAATGTAAAAAGAAGAAGAAAAAAAATTGTAGAAGGAAAGAAATCATCAAGATCTGAACAGAAATAAATGAAAAAGAAATGAAAGAAGCAATAGTAAAGATTAATAAAATGAAAAGCTGGTTCTTTGAGAAGATAAAATTGACAAACCATTAGGCAGACTCATCAAGAAAAAAAGAGAGAAGAATCAAATCAACAAAGTTAGAAATAAAAAAGGAGAGGTTACAACAGACAATGCAGAAATACAGAGGATTATAAGAGAGTATTATGAACAATTATATAGCAAGAAAATGGATAACCTGGAAGAAATGGACAGATTCTTAGAAAAGTTTAGTCTTCAAAGACTGAATAAGGAAGAAATAGAAATTATGAACAACCCAATTACAAGCACTGAAATTGAAGCTGTGATCAAATTTCTCCCAAAATAACAAAAGCCCAGGACCAGATGGCTTCACAGGAGAATTGTGTCAAACATTTAGAGAAGAGCTAATGGCTATCCTTCTAAAACTCTTTCAAAAAACTGCAAAGGAAGAAAAACTTCCAAAGAAATTCTATGAGACCGCCATCACCCTCATACCAAAACCAGATAGAGACAACACAAAAAAGAAAACTACAGGTCAATATCACTGATGAACATAGACGCAAATATCCTCAACAAAATTTTATCAACCAGAATTCAACAACACATTAAAAAGCTCATGCACCATGATCAAGTTGAGTTTATTCCAGGGATGCAAGGTTAGTCAATATACACAGATCAATCGATGTGATACACCATATTAACAAATTGAAAGATAAAAAACCACATGATAATCTCAATAGGTGCAGAAAAATCATTTGACAAAATCCAGCACCCATTTATGATTAAAACTCTTCAAAAAATGTAATCAATACTGTGAAAATGACTATACTACCAAATGCAATCTACAGATTCAATGTGATCCCTATCAAATTACCAATGGCATTTTTCACAGAACTAAAACAAAAAAATTCACAATTCATATGGAAACACAAAAGACCCCGAATAGCCAAAGCAGTCTTGAGAAAGAAGATTGGAGCTGGAGGAATTGACTTTCCTGATTTTAGATTATACTACAAAGCTACAGTCATCAATATAGTATGGTACTGGCACAAAAACAGAAATATTCACCTATGGAACAAGATAGAAAGCCCAGAGATAAACTCACGCACCTATGGATACCTTAGTTTTGACAAAGGAGGCAAAAATATACAATGGGGCAAAGAGAGTCTCTTCAATAAATGGTCCTGGGAAAACTGGACAGCTACATGTAAAAGAATGAAATTAGAACACTTCCTAACACTGTACACAGATAAACTCAAAATGGATTAAAGATCTAAATGTAAGACCAGAAACTATAAAACTTTTAGGGGAAAATATAGGCAGAACACTCAGTGATGTAAATCAAAGCAACATCCTCTATGACCCACCTCCTCAGTTCAGTTCAGTTCAGTTGCTCAGTCGTGTCCGACTCTTTGCAACCCCATGAATCGCAGCACACCAGGCCTCCCTGTCCATCACCAACTCCCGGAGTTCACTCAGACTCACGTCCATTGAGTCAGTGGTGCGATCCAGCCACCTCATCCTCTGTCATCCCCTTCTCCTCCTGCCCCCAATCCCTCCCAGCATCAGAGTCTTTTCCAATGAGTCAACTCTTCGCATGAGGTGGCCAAAGTACTGGAGTTTCAGCTTTAGCATCATTCCTTCCAAAGAAATCCTAGGGCTGATCTCCTTCAGAATGGACTGGTTGGATCTCCTTGCAGTCCAAGGGACTCTCAAGAGTCTTCTCCGACACTACAGTTCAAAAGCATCAATTCTTAGAGCAATAGAAATAACAAGAAACGTAAACAAGTGGGACCTGATTAAACTTAATAGCTTTATCACAGCAAAGGAAACTATAAGCAAGGTGAAAAGACAACCCTCAGAATGGGAGGAAACAATAGCAAATGAAACAACTGACAAAGGATTAATTTCCAAAATATGCAAGTAGCTCATACAAGTCAATACCAGGAAAATCAAACAACCCAATCAAAAGGTGGCAAAAAGACCTAAACTGACATTTCTCCAAAGAAGACATACAGATGGCTAACAAACACATGAAAATGAGCTCAACATCACTCATTATTAGAGAAATGCAAATCAAAACTACAATGCAGTATCATCTCACTCCAGTCAGAATGGCCACTGTCAAAAAGTCTACAAACAATAAATGCTGGAGAGGGTGTAGAGAAAAGGGAACGCTCTTGCACTGTTGGTGGCAATGTAAATTGATACAGCCACTATGGAAGATGGTATGGAGGTTCCTTAAAAACCTAGGAATAAAACCACCATATGACCCAGCAATCCCACTCTTAGGCATATACCCTGAGGAAACCAAAATTGAAAAAGACATATGTATCCCATTGTTCATTGCAGCACTGTTTACAATATCTAGAACATGGAAGCAACCTGGATGTCCATCAACAGATGAATGGATAAAGAAGTTGTCATACATATACACAGCCATACAAAGGAACATATTTGAGTCAGTTCTGATGTGGTGGATGAACCTAGAGCCTATTATACAGAGTGAAGTCAGTCAGAAAGAGAAAGTTAAATATCATATACTGATGCATATATACCGAATCTAAAAGTTGGTACTGAAGAATTTATTTGCAAGACAGCAATGGAGAAACAGACATAAAGAAAAGACTTATGGACATGGGGAGAGGGGAGGAGAGGGGAGATGTATGGAGAGAGTAACATGGAAACTTACATTACCACATGTAAAATAGATAGCCAAGGAAATTTGCTGTATCTCTCAGGAAACTCAAACAGGCGCTCTGTATCAACCTAGAGGGGCAGAATGGGGAGGGAGATGGGAGGGAGGTTCAAGAGGGAGGAATATATGTATAGCTATGGTTGATTCCGGAGAAGGCAATGGCAACCCACTCCTGTATTCTTGCCTGGAAAATCCCATGGACGGGGGAGCCTGGTAGGCAGCAGTCCATGGGGTCGCTAAGAGTCAGACACGACTGAGCAACTTCACTTTCACTTTTCACTTTCATGCATTGGAGAAGGAAATGGCAACCCACTCCTGCATTCTTGCCTGGAGAATCCCGGGGACGGGGGATCCTCTGGGCTGCCGTCTATGGGGTCGCATAGAGTCGGACACGAGTGAAGCAACTTAGCAGCAGCAGCATGGTTGGTTCATGTCGATGTTTGACAGAAAAGAACAAAATTCTGTAAGGCAATTATCTTTCAATTAAAAAATAAATTTTAAAAACTCTTATTTTCATTACATCATTTAATGGTTAAAGAATATACAAACAAATTTTAAAATAACAGACTTGATTTCAATGTAACACCATTTCAAATTAATTGGTTTGCTAAGTAACACTTTAGGGACCCCAGATCATGTTTTCCTTCTCAATCACTCTAATACTTGCCTATTCATGAATAATGTTAGACAATTCTTTCTCCATGTCTCTGAAATTTGACGTGAGCTCTTCTTCATGGTATTCAATCTGATCCTCTTTCATTAACCACTCATTTAGTTCCAGTGCAATGCTGCATGCTTGGATGAACTTCCTGTAGATGAAGATCAAAGATAAAGTTTTTGTTACTTATTATGCAAAAGTCTCACTGACCATTTAATATTTACTTTAACCATGGTTTGCCTAGAAGGAAGATTAGAATCCCATATTTTCTTACTGTGGTTTTGCTAATGCCATCTCCTAATCTGAAATATCTTTTCTTTTCCATCTTTGCTTCTGGTTTCTTATCTCTTTCAAAACCTAGCTCAAAATATATACCCTTCAGGAAGCCTACCTGCTCAGTCATTTACTTGATATGGTATCAGCTATGCTTGTGCTCACAGTAATTTATATCTGTAGATAATGCCATTTATTCAAAAATAGCTAATTTGGGGCTATGTACCCAGTACAGTGCTGGGTATTATAGGCATGAAGTATCTGCCCTGGGTTGGTAAGAGTGGCGACAGGGAGTTGATGACTTATCATAAGAATATCTTTCCATTATTTCATATATGTATGTTTAATATGCATAATTAGAATGCAAAACTTAGGGGACAAAGTACCTCACTGACCATTTGTTCTGTATCCCTATGATAGCAACTAGTAGAATCTTTTTGTACATGCCAGGCATTAATATGGAGAAGGCAATGGCACCCCACTCCAGTGCTCTTGCCTGGAAAATCCCATGGATTGAGGAGCCTGGTGGGCTGAAGTCCATGGGGTCACTAAGAGTCAAACACGGCTGAGTGACTTCACTTTCACTTTTCACTTTCATGCACTGGAGAAGGAAATGCCAACCCACTCCAGTGTTCTTGCCTGGAGAATCCCAGGGACGGGGGAGCCTGGTGGGCTTCCGTCTATGGGGTCGCACAGAGTCGGACACGACTGAAGCGACTTAGCAGCAGCAGCAGCAGGCATTAATAAATATTGAATGAATGACTACTGGTTGCTCTGTAACCTGAAATAGCTGATAATACAGAGATAGGAAAAATAAATGAAGTAAGTTGGGAGCAAATGAGTGGAAGTTCTCTTTCTACTCAGTCTGCTTTACTCGTCTCTCCCTCTTATTCTGAATGTAAACTCTTTTATACACAAAACAGATTTTTTCTACTGCGTGACCATTCAAACATGCCTAGGCTTAGAGGGACTCTCAGTCCAGAGATGATATCGTATGCCCTAGACGGGCAGAATCCAAGTGGAACTAAGGATACAGGATAGAAGTAAGCCTATCCAACCCTTCCTACCCTAAATGATCTGGAAAAGCTGTGACATGAGGTCAGTCAGGCAAAGGAGGAAATCATGCAACGAATGTAGGCTTCTGTTTGTGTCACAATATCCAGAGCAATGAAGTGGTTGCCATATTTAATGCCTTGGGTCACTAGGAGATTGTTACAGTTCTGCAGCAAGAAAGAGACCACACATTTCCTCACTACCTAAAATACCATTAGAAGGTAACTTAAACGTTATAAAAGGGAATCGATAATTTTTTAGAGGGACATAATTTGGTGAATATTTTGGTTTCACTTAAGAAGACAATGGAGGGAAAAAAAAATAGTGGTCTGATCTGAAAACTACAAAGCACTTACCTAAACATGTCTTTCAACTCATTTACTTTTTTGGGCGGATACTTGCTAGCTTGACTGTCATTTAAGACAGCCCTTGCATATGCCAATGGACCTGCATTTACCTAAATTATAAAAGGAGAAAAATGAGAGTTTTCAGAATGTAATTAGAAAGTAATTTTTGCATTTCTCTTTTTAAAAAGAATACCATATTAAAGATCCACACCTGAGAAACATACTTACTATCTTATTATAAATTTATTTGAAAAAGATTAACTTAAGCAAATCATCTGCCAAAATTATACTCTAACAAGGTCATTAACACTTTCTGCTATCTAAATATAGGACTTGGCTCTAGTCAGAGGGATTTATGTTAAAGGTCTCTGACATAACAAAAAATTTATAGAAACTGAACATAATGTCTTTATTAAATTAATAAAAAACGTTGAAGTTTTTGCACCCAGTCAGAGTATAAGACAATTACAATTACTATCTTACAATTACTAGCTTGTTCTGTGCCCTTATGAAAGTGAGAGGAACAAGAAACGTTTACTACATGGTTAGCAACCAACATACCTGCACTGAAACACAGCCCTGCAATTTAAGTAGGAGCTGAATCATGTGCACGTCAGAAGAGCAAAGCTTTTGCAGCTCTGCAGTTTTATCTTTTATTTCATCAGTGGCAACATCAATTGTCTTTAAATGAATCTGCTGTTCATAGTTTATAGAAATCCTCTTCTTCACATATGGAACCGAGTTTGAAGCTATTTGAAGCTATTAAAGATTAAGATTGACAGATGAGTTTTTAAGATAGTAAATCAAATAGCCAAAATAAAAAAGAAAATCTATTGTGCTTAATTCTCCCCATGTTTTCTCTGGAAAATCCCTTAGAGACCAAATAGGTGCCTTATTACTTCAGGACTGAAGGAGAAATTCTCTGTGAGACGACTCAGACTAAGCATGAATTACATGCTTACATATGGGAAAGTAATGGTTTATAACATAGCATGTTTGTGTAAGTGAGCGACTGAACAGCAGAACAATAAACAATTAAAATTTCAATTACATTTTCCTGCTGACCAGCTGCTGCTTGTATGTATCAAAAAAGATCATGTCAAACAAAGAAGTTATGCCAAGTCCTACTTACTAGTCAAGATTGTATGGCGTTTGCACTGTTCCTCTATACAGCCTTGCTTTTTGCCTGACAATGTATAAGGAGCCTCAAAAACAAACCTGTTGATATTATGGTTTCTTTCAAACTCAGTTTTTCTTTCTGTGAGTTCTTCATCATCAAAGTAGGGCTTCACATAAGTGACTTGGATATGAGACTATTTGGGATCAAGCTCTTTGACATTTACCTGGAAAGTAAGAAAGTTTTGTGTTTTATTCAACAGTAGGGAAAACAGGGTACAGGTAAGCTACTAACACCTCTGAGATCAACTGAGGAACAGTGTCATTGAATAATACACTGTGAGATGAATACACACTTGGAAGAGGTCTTTGCTCTTTCTTCAAGGATTGTCTCCTGATTATTAAGAAGTTACAGAAGCCTATTTGGAGATTACAGAAATGTAGACAGAAAAAATTGCAATGCTACCACTCAGCAATGACCATCATTTACATTCTCATATATTTCCTTGTAATCTTTTTTCTATGCATATATATTTATTTACAAACCAAGATCATGCTGAGCATTGCTTTATCACTTGCTGTTTTTTTAATTTTTATTTTTATTTGCTTTTATGTTACATTCAATTTCTTTTTTTAAATTTTTATTCATTTTGATTTAAAATTTTTTTAATATAAATTTATTTGATTTTAATTCGAGGTTAATTACTTTACAATACTGTACTGGTTTGGCCATACATTGACTTGAATCCACCACGGTTGTACATGTGTTCCCCATATATTAAATGGCTAACTGCACATTTGAATTCCACCTCCAAAAATACCTATTAGAGAGAGGATTCTCAGAAGATGGCAGAGCACCAGACATCTATCTTCTTATAGAGACAATAGTTACACCATCATTACCTAACTGATGGAGCAATTTTGGAACTCTGGAGTCTGTTGAAGACTTGCAACTTCCAGGGGAAGACTTGGACAGAAAATTACCTTAAATTTGATTTTGTTCAATTTTAACTCTGGGCACAATGGCAGCAACCCATACCTCATCCCTCAAGTACTATGGCAGATAGCTGTGTGCATATTCCTAGAACAGCTTGTAGGAGCCAGGATGAACAAAGACCCTGTCTTTCAAATATTGTGAATCTGTGCTATGACTGCTGATTGCTGCTTCTGATCACGGGGGACAGTCAAAGAGGCTGTGGCCATTTTTATACCATCTCTTCCCTTTGTTGCAATGCCCTCCCCCTCTGGCTAAAGTGACTTTCAGGGGATTTAACAGACCAGCACCTTTCCTCTCCTCTTCATTTTCGTCTCCATCCACTCTTAGGAGCTGGACATCCAATACTAGACGGTTCAAAGGTAACTGCATAAATGAGCGTGACTAGAAAGCCACTGCGCATGCTCAGGGGAAGGCACAGGCTCAGAAAAGACTTGCTGCTGCTGCTGCTGCTGCTGCTGTTAAGTCACTTCAGTCGTGTCCGACTCTGTGCGACCCCATAGATGGCAGCTAGACGGCAGCCCATCAGGCTCCCCCGTCCCTGGGATTCTCCAGGCAAAAGTACTGGAGTG
Source organism: Bubalus kerabau (assembly GCF_029407905.1). Lineage (NCBI taxonomy): Eukaryota > Metazoa > Chordata > Mammalia > Artiodactyla > Bovidae > Bubalus > Bubalus kerabau. Next base: position 4,263,237 of record NC_073647.1, on the reverse strand, counting down.
GGTTGCCATTTCCTTCTCCAATGCATGAAAGTGAAAAGTGAAAATGAAGTCGCTCAGTCGTGTCCAACTCTTAGTGACCCCATGGACTGCAGCCTACCAGGCTCCTCCGTCCATGGGATTTTCCAGGCAAGAGTACTGGAGTGGGATGCCATTGCCTTCTCCGCAGAAAAGACTTGAGAAGATCCCATATTTACACGTCAGGCTGATTCTTGGGACAGACACAGCTTACAACAATTAAAAACAACAACAAAACCCAGGAAACTCTGGGACAGGGACAGAATCTGATTTCCAGAGAGATCACAATATTAAATTCAAATGTCCAGTTTTCAACAACAAAAAAATTGCAAGGCATACAAAGAAATAGGAAAGTATGGCCCATTCAAAACAGAAAAATAAACCAATAGACATTATCACTGAAAAAAAGTGATAGCAAATCTCCTAGAAAAAGACATTAAAACAACAATATTCATGATCAAAGAACTAAAGGAAGTTGTGGGAAAAGTCAAGGAAATTATGTATCAACAAAATACGGATATCAATAAAGAGCTAGAAAATCTAAAAGGAAACCAAAACCTTTTGTTTCAGAGCTGAGAAATACAACTGAAATGAAACATCACCAGAGGGATTCAAAGACACATTTCAGCAGGTGTAGCCAATTTGAGGATAAGACAATGTCAATGATGGATCAGAGGAACACAAAGGAGAAAATTGAAGAGGGACAGAGGCTACGGAACATGAGGAATATCATCCAGCAGGTGAAAATGCACACTATGGGGAGTCTTTGAAGGAGAAAAGAGAAAGGGGCAGGGAGACTATCTGAAGAAATAATGGGTGAAAACTCAAATCTTATGAAAGACACAAAACTCAACAAACTCCAAGCAGGGTAACTCAAACAGATCCACGCTGAGACATATTAAAATCAAATGTCAAAAGTCAAAGCCAAAGAGAGATTTTTTTCCTTTTATTAAAAACTATTTTTTTAATTGAAGGCTAATTACTTTACTATAGCAAAGAGAGAATTTTGCAATAAGCAAGAGAAAAAGACTTGTCACATACAAGGGATCCTGAGTATGATGGTCAGATTTCTCATCAGAAACTGATGGTCAGAAGGCAGTGGACTTTAAAGAAAAAACATATCTATTAATCAAGAATTCTATATCTTGCAAAACTGTCCTTAATAGTGAGGGAGAAACTAAGACGTTCCTAGATAAAGAAAAGCTGAAGAGTTCATTACCACTCAGTTCACTCAGTTACTAAGTCATGTCCTACTCCTTGCGACCCCATGGGCTGCAGCATGCCAGGCTTCCCTGTTCCTCACCAACTTCCGGAGCTTGCTCAAACTCATGTCCATTGAGTCAGTGACGCCATCCAACCATCTCATCCTTTGTCATCCCCTTCTCCTCCTGCCTTCAATCTTTCCCAGCCTCAGGGCCTTTTCCAATGAGTCAGTTCTTCGCATCAGGTGGCCAAAGTATTGGAGTTTCAGCATTAGCATCAGTCCTTCCAGTGAATATTCAGGGTTGATTTCCTTTAGGATGGACTGGTTGGATCTCCTTGCAGTCCAAAGGACTCTCAAGAGTCTTCTCCAGCACCACAGTTCAAAAGCATCAACTGTTCCACACTCAGCTTTCTTTATAGTCCAACTCTCACATCCATACATGACTACTGGAAAAACCATAGCTTTGACTAGATGGACCTTTGTCAGAAAAGTACTGTCTCTGCTTTTTAATATGCTGTTTAGGTTGGTCATAGCTTTTCTTCCAGTGAGCAAGCATCTTTTAATTTCATGGCTGCAGTCACCATCTGCAGTGATTTTGGAACCCAAGAAAATAAAGCCTGTCACTGTTTCCATCGTTTCCCCATCAACTGGCCATGAAGCAGTGCGATGGGATGCCATGACTTTCATTTTTTAAATGTTGAGTTTTAAGCCAGCTTTTACACCACTAGGCTTGCCCCATATGAAACACCAAAGGGAGTCCTGCTGGTCACAATGAAAGAATATCAGACAGTAATTCAAACCTGTATGAAGGTCTTGGTAAAGGTAAATACATGGGTAATTCTAAAATCTAGTATTATCATAACAATAGCAACATATTTCTGTTTTTTGATTGCTACATGATTTAAGAGACTTTACATTAAAATATTATTAGTCTACAGGACTTTCCTGGTGGTCCAGTTGTTAAGAATCCTCCATCCATTGCAGGGGATGTGGGTTCAATCCCCGGGAGGGGAACTAAGATCTCACTGCAGGACACTAAGCCAGGGCACAACAACTAAAAAAGCCCCTGTACCAGAACTACCGAACCCATGTACTCTACAGCCCGTGCTCTGCAACAAAAGAAGCAATACACTGCATTAACAGAATGAAGGAAAAAAACACAATCATCTCAATCAATGCAGAAAGTGCATTTGACAAAATTAACACCTTTTCATAATGAAAACACTCAACAAACTAGGAATAGAAGGAAATGACTACAATCTGACCAAGGGCCACTGTGGGAAACCCATAGCAAACACTGTATTCAATCCTGTGACGAGGGATAGAAATTTTCTTAGTAGCTTTTACAACTTCTCCAAAAAGCCTATATTCAAAAATCCTTTTTTGCTTTCCAATTAAATATCTAGATTTCTCCAGCGAAACCTAAGGAAATAGTTGAACTTAATTATCTGGCTAAGACAAAACATAAAAAAGAATAAAAAAGAGGTCAAGACTGATTTTAACCTTATAAAAATAAAGTATATGGTAAAACATTCAAGCAGTACATGAGGGTCCACTTGAAAAATAAATGTTTTTCTTGTCTGTAAGGTTCTAGTCTATCTCCTTAGGGATAACTATTAATACTTTTGTATCATTCAATCTATGGCTGATTCATACTGATGTATAGTAAAAAAAAAAAACCCACAATATTGTAAAGTAATTATCCTCCAATTAAAATAAGTAAATTAAAAAACAACTTTGTATCATTCCAGAAATTTCCTAAGCATACACAAGTGAGTGTCTGAAAATATCAGTTTTCACAAATGTAATCATCCTGCACATAATGTCTGCTTCTCACCTTTTTCTCTCAAGAATATATCTTGGTTGGTTCGTATCAATACTTATAAATTTTTAAACTAGTTTAGCTCTATCCATTGTGAGGGTAGTACCATTTCCTTAACCGTATGGACACAGATTGTTTCCAGGTTTTGTTATATAAACTTTATAGCAATAAAAATCTTAAACATACATCTTTGTGTACATCTACAAGAGAAAATCTTACATGCAAAATTATTGGGTCCAACAAAACATACATTTAAAATACTGGAAAATATTGCCCACTGTTCTGTAAATTGTTTGTGCCCTCAAGCAGATTTTGTTCTTTGGCAAGTAAAAGAGTGTTTTAAATTTTCAACTTCACACATTAAGAAAGAAGAAGGATTTTAAAAGTAGCAACTGCTTTTACCATGTCCCACAGGTTTTGGGTTGTTGTGTTTTCATTTCCATTCGTTTCTATGCAAATTTTGATTTCTTTTTTGATTTCTTCTGTGATTTCTTGGTTATTCAGCAGCGTGTTGTTCAGCCTCCATATGTTGGAATTTTTAATAGTTTTTCTCTTGTAATTGAGATCTAATCTTAATGCATTGTGGTCAGAAAAGATGCTTGGAATGATTTCAATTTTTTTGAATTTACCAAGGCTAGCTTTATGGCCCAGGATGTGATCTATCCTGGAGAAGGTTCCATGTGCACTTGAGAAAAAGGTGAAATTCATTGTTTTGGGATGAACTGTCCTATAGATATCAATTAGGTCTAACTGGTCTATTGTATCATTTAAAGTTTGTGTTTCCTTGTTAATTTTCTGTTTAGTTGATCTATCCATAGGTGTGAGTGTGGTATTAAAGTCTCCCACTATTATTGTGTTATTGTTAATTTCTCCTTTCATACTTGTTAGCATTTGTCTTACATACTGCGGTGCTCCCGTGTTGGGTGCATATATATTTATAATTGTTATATCTTCTTCTTGGATTGATCCTTTGATCATTATGTAGTGACCTTCTTTGTCTCTTTTCACAGCCTTTGTTTTAAAGTCTATTTTATCTGATATGAGTATTGCTACTCCTGCTTTCTTTTGGTCCCTATTTGCATGGAAAATCTTTTTCCAGCCCTTCACTTTCAGTCTGTATGTGTCCCCTGTTTTGAGGTGGGTCTCTTGTAGACAACATACGTAGGGGTCTTGTTTTTGTATCCATTCAGCCAGTCTTTGTCTTTTGGTTGGGGCATTCAACGCATTTAAGTTTAAGGTAATTACTGATAAGTATGATCCCATTGCCATTTACTTTATTGTTTTGGGTTCGAATTTATACACCGTTTTTGTATTTCCTGTCTAGAGAATATCCTTCAGTATTCGTTGGAGAGCTGGTTTGGTGGTGCAGAATTCTCTCAGCTTTTGCTTGTCTGAAAAGCTTTTGCATAGAAACGAATGAAAATGAAAACACAACAACCCAAAACCTGTGGGACACAGTAAAAGCAGTCCTAAGGGGAAAGTTCATAGCAATACAGGCACACCTCAAGAAAAAAGTCAAATAAATAACCTAACTCTACACCTAAAGCAACTAGAAAAGGTAGAAATGAAGAACCCCAGGGTTAGTAGAAGGAAAGAAATATTAAAACTTAGAGCAGAAATAAATGCAAAAGAAACAAAAGAGATCATAGCAAAAATCAACAAAACCAAAAGCTGGTTTTTGAAAGGATGAATAAAATTGACAAACCATTAGCCAGACTAACCAAGAAACAAAGGGAGAAAAATCAAATCAATAAAATTAGAAATGAAAATGGAGAGATCACAACAGACAACACAGAAATACAAAGGATCATAAGAGACTGCTATCAACAATTATATGCCAATAAAATTACAACTTTCCAAAACTCGACCAGGAAGAAATAGAAAATCTTAACAGACCCATCACAAGCACGGAAATTGAAACTGTAATCAAAAATCTTCCAGCAAACAAAAGCCCAGGACCATATGGCTTCACAGCTGAATTCTACCAAAAATTTAGAGAAGAGCTAACACCTATCCTGCTCAAACTCTTCCAGAAAATTGCAGAGGACGGTAAACTTCCAAACTCATTCTATGAGGCCACCATCACCCTAATACCAAAACCTGACAAAGATCCCACAAAAAAAGAAAACTACAGGCCAATATCACTGATGAACATAGATGCAAAAATCCTTAACAAAATTCTAGCAATCAGAATCCAACAACACATTAAAAAGATCATACACCATGACCAAGTGGGCTTTATCCCAGGGATGCAAGGATTCTTCAATATCCGCAAATCAATCGATGTAATACACCACATTAACAAATTGAAAAATAAAAACCATATGATTATCTCAATAGATGCAGAGAAAGCCTTTGACAAAATTCAACATCCATTTATGATAAAAACTCTCCAGAGAGCAGGAATAGAAGGAACATACCTCAACATAATAAAAGCTATATATGACAAACCCACAGCAAACATTATCCTCAATGGTGAAAAACTGAAAGCATTTCCTCTAAAGTCAGGAACGAGACAAGGGTGCCCACTTTCACCATTACTATTCAACATAGTTTTGGACGTTTTGGCCACAGCAATCAGAGCAGAAAAAGAAATAAAAGGAATCCAAATTGGAAAAGAAGAAGTAAAGCTCTCACTATTTGCAGATGACATGATCCTCTACATAGAAAACCCTAAAGACTCCACCAGAAAATTACTAGAACTAATCAATGACTATAGTAAAGTTGCAGGATATAAAATCAACACCCAGAAATCCCTTGCATTCCTATACACTAATAACGAGAAAACAGAAAGAGAAATTAAGGAAACAATTCCATTCACCATTGCAACGGAAAGAATAAAATTCTTAGGAATATATCTACCTAAAGAAACTAAAGACCTATATATAGAAAACTATAAAACACTGGTGAAAGAAATCAAAGAGGACACTAACAGATGGAGAAATATACCATGTTCATGGATTGGAAGAATCAATATAGTGAAAATGAGTATACTACACAAAGCAATTTATAGATTCAATGCAATCCCTATCAAGCTACCAACAGCATTCTTCACAGAGCTAGAACAAATAATTTCACAATTTGTATGGAAATACAAAAAACCTCGAATAGCCAAAGTGATCTTGAGAAAGAAGAATGGAACTGGAGGAATCAACCTACCTGACTTCAGGCTCTACTACAAAGCCAGAGTTATCAAAACAGTATGGTACTGGCACAAAGACAGAAACATAGATCAATGGAACAAAATAGAAAGCCCAGAGATAAATCCACGCACATATGGACACCTTATCTTTGACAAAGGAGGCAAGAATATACAATGGATTAAAGACAATCTCTTTAACAAGTGGTGCTGGGAACTCTGGTCAACCACTTGTAAAAGAATGAAACTAGAACACTTTCTAACACCATACACAAAAATAAACTCAAAATGGATTAAAGATCTCAACGTAAGACCAGAAACTATAAAACTCCTAGAGGAGAACATAGGCAAAACACTCTCTGACATACATCACAGCAGGATCCTCTATGACCCACCTCCCAGAATATTGGAAATAAAAGCAAAAATAAACAAATGGGACCTAATTAACCTTAAAAGCTTCTGCACATTAAAGGAAACTATTAGCAAGGTGAAAAGACAGCCTTCAGAATGGGAGACAATAATAGCAAATGAAGCAACTGACAAACAACTAATCTCGAGAATATACAAGCAACTCCTACAGCTCAACTCCAGAAAAATAAATGACTCAATCAAAAAATGGGCCAAAGAACTAAATAGACATTTCTCCAAAGGAGACATACAGATGGCTAACAAACACATGAAAAGATGCTCAACATCACTCATTATCAGAGAAATGCAAATCAAAACCACTATGAGGTACCATTTCACACCAGTCAGAATGGCTGCAATCCAAAAGTCTACAAGTAATAAATGCTGGAGAGGGTGTGGAGAAAAGGGAACCCTCTTCCACTGTTGGTGGGAATGCAAACTAGTACAGCCACTATGGAGAACAGTGTGGAGATTCCTTAAAAAACTGGAAATAGAACTGCCTTATGATCCAGCAATCCCACTGCTGGGCATACACACTGAGGAAACCAGAAGGGAAAGAGACACGTGTACCCCAATGTTCATCGCAGCACTGTTTATAATAGCCAGGACATGGAAGCAACCTAGATGTCCATCAGCAGATGAATGGATAAGAAAGCAGTGGTACATATACACAATGGAGTATTACTCAGCCATTAAAAAGAACATATTTTAATCAGTTCTAATGAGGTGGATGAAACTGGAGCCTATTATACAGAGTGAAGTAAGCCAGAAAGAAAAACACCAATACAGTATACTAACGCATATATATGGAATTTAGAAAGATGGTAACAATAACCCTGTGTACAAGACAGCAAAACAGACACTGATGTATAGAACAGTCTTATGGACTCTGTGGGAGAGGGAGAGGGTGGGAAGATTTGGGAGAATGGCATTGAAACATGTAAAATATCATGTATGAAACGAGTTGCCAGTCCAGGTTCTATGCACGATACTGGATGCTTGGGGCTGGTGCACTGGGACGACCCAGAGGGATGGTATGGGGAGGGAGGAGGGAGGAGGGTTCAGGATGGTGAACACATGTATACCTGTGGTGGATTCATTTTGATATTTGGCAAAACTAATACAATTATGTAAAGTTAAAAAAAAAAGAAAAAAAATGCAATGTGGCATTCCACTAAAAAAAAAAAATAAAATAAAATAAAGTAAATTTATTCCATAAGATCAAAAAAAAAAAAAAAAGTAGCAACTGCTTCTTTTATCTGTTGCCTATGAAGAGTGAGTAAAATATTGTGTTTACAAAGAGGCTCAGGAGTCCAGCTGCCTGATGGTGCTTTGTCATTAGTGCCTGTTGGCCAGGTTTTCAGAGGCAGCATAAAGTAGAAAACTGCATGTTTTTCTGCAAGCCTGGCTTTATAATAACTTTCCATTTACAGAATCACTAGTGTGGTAGCAAGCCTAAAACTTGCTGGCTATAAAAGAGAAAATTTTCTGTGGTCTTATTTCATTAAAACAACACAAGACTGAAACTGATAAGAAGCAGAGAGGTTTTGCCAAATATTAATGAATTTTGGACCTGCAAGCATACCTATTTTTAAACGTCTAAGGCATATGTTCAAGATAAAATCATCTCAATAAGATATAGCTAAATTTACAAAGTGAAGAGATCATTTTCACAGTAGAAAATGAAGTGTCTTTACCATCGCCAAGGGCCTTTCACTCTGGCAATGCTGCCTGTTAGCCATCAAGTGTTTTGCAGAGCACCATGCACATCCCAGTCACTCGGTACGTATTTCTGGGGCCTTCAGATCTTGCACTGTGTTAAAGGGCTTTCCTACCTTAAAAATCAGCTCTCATCCTGAACATGCCCATGGTGACTAAGGACAATCAGTCATTCTGCAATTCTGTCTATAAGGAACTATGCGTTTCTAAGAAACAGCCTCTCTTGCTGGAACCTTTCTCATCCTTGCCTTGGCAGGGTCTAGGGATGGATCATCTTTAGATCAAGGCGTCTCTCCTAAACCTACATCACTGCAAATATAGCTACTGAACTAAGGCTATCTTAAGAGTGAAATGTGTGTCATAAGATGATTTTTCTTTTAAAAATCGCATTTATTTATTTTTATGTTTGGCTGCATTTGATCCTCCTTGCTGCGGTGTGTGGGCTTTCTCTAGTTGTGGTGAGCTGTGAGCACTCTCTAGTTGTGGTGCCGGGATCAGAGCGCAGGCACAGTAGCTGTGGCGCACAGGTTTAGGTTCCCCACAACATGTGGAATCCTCCTGGACTAGGGATCAAACCTGTGTCTCCTTCACTGGCAGGCAAACTCCTGCCCACTGGACCACCAGAGAAGTCCCACCTAAGATGATTTTAATCATAAAGTATGAAATTGACAATCATGAGGCACAACAGCATTAACAATAATGGCTAACTTCTATTGTGCATGCTAGTTTATATGTTGTTATCAAATGCCTTCTTATATATCAGGAACTCTAATCACTTTCCATACATTGAATAATTTAATCCCTACAACTATCAAGGATGTATATTGTCACCCTGCTTATTTGACTTATATGCAGCATACATCATACAAAATGTCAGACTGGATGAAGCACAAGCTGGAATGAAGATTGCCAGGAGAAATATCAATAACCTCAGATATGCAGATGACACCACCCTTATGACAGACAGTGAAGAGGAACTAAAGAACTCTTGAAGAAAGTGAAAGAGAGTGAAAAAGTTGGCTTAAAACTCAATATTCACAAAATGAAGATCACGACATCCCGTCCCACTACTTCATGGCAAATTGAAGGGAAAACAATGGAAACAGTGACAGGCTTTATTTTCTTGGGCTCCAAAATCACTGCAGATGGTGACTGCAGCCATGAAATTAAAAGATGCTTGCTCACTGGAAGAAAAGCTATAACCAACCTAGACAGCATAGGAAAAAGCAGAGACAGTACTTTGCTGACAAAGGTCCATCTAGTCAAAGCTACGGTTTTTCCAGTAGTCATGTATGGATGTGAGAGTTGGACTGTAAAGAAAGCTGATGCTTTTGAACTGTGGTGCTGGAGAAGATTCTTGAGAGTCCCTTGGACTGCAAGGAGATCCAACCGGTCCATCCTAAAGGAAATCAACCCTGAATATTCATTGGAAGGACTGATGCTGAAGCTGAAACTCCAATACTTTGGCCACCTGATGCGAAGGACTGACTCATTGGAAAAGGCCCTGAGGCTGGGAAAGATTGAAGGCAGGAGGAGAAGGGGATGACAAAGGATGAGATGGTTGGATGGCGTCACCGACTCAATGGACCTGAGTTTGAGCAAGCTCCGGGAGTCGGTGAGGAACAGGGAGGCCTGGCATGGTGCAGTCCATGAGGTCGCAAAGAGTAGGACACGACTGAACTGAACTGAATTCATGCAACAGCTCTATGAGAAAGGCACTATTATTAAGTTCATTTTACTAACAAGAAAAATGAGGCCCAGAGAGGTTAAGTATATTCCCCATGGTCACACAGCTAGTAAGTGGCAGAGAATGGAGATCTGAATCCTTCTCTCCAATTCCAAAGCCCTTGTCCTTTCTTTTAGGATCTGGAAAGACATTATTTCCCATGCTTCTGCTCCACCAGTTAAAAAAGGAAAAAGTCAGAAGCAATGTGCCACATGTCGAACTAATAAATAATGATTTCAAAATGCAGCGCATGTTACCTTGTCTAAATCCTGAATTATTTTGACATTCTCTGTACCAAATTTCTCACCATAAAGTTTAACAAGTCTCAGCGAAATCTCTGAGAGGCCGGTGAGCTTTGGACCTTGATAGATGTACTCCTTTCCATCCTCTTTCAAAAAAAGAATATTATAAAGTTAAACATAGAATAGTTTATAAGCATTATGAGCAACTGCAGCATTTAGAGAACATCTACTAAGTGATCAGAAATAATGTATTTGAAATAGATTTTAAATCATAGTTCTAAAAGCCACATGAATATATTGTAGCTGAAATAAATGAGAACTTTCAAACTCACAGTCATATGAGCACATCATTGGCCTGAAGGTTTTTACACTCCATTTTTCATCACTGGTATACTTACCATTTTACTTACAGCAAAATGGCTGTCTGGGGAGGCCTTACAAATAGCTGTGAAAAGAAGAGAAGCGAAAAGCAAAGGAGAAAAGGAAAGATATAAGCATCTGAATGCAGAGTTCCAAAGAATAGCAAGAAGAGATAAGAAAGCCTTCCTCAGTGAGCAATGCAAAGAAATAGAGGAAAACAACAGAATGGGCAAGACTAGAAAACACTTCAAGAAAATTAGAGATACCAAGGGAACATTTCATGCAAAGATGGGCTCGATAAAGGACAGAAATGGTATGGACCTAACAGAAACAGAAGATATTAAGAAGAGGTGGCAAGAATACACAGAAGAACTGTACAAAAAAATCTTCATGACCCAGATAATCCTTTGGTGTGATCACTGACCTAGAGCCAGACATCCTGGAATGTGAAGTCAAGTGGGCCTTAGAAAGCATCACTACGAACAAAGCTAGTGGAGGTGATGGAATTCCAGTTGAGCTCTTTCAAATCCTGAAAGATGATGCTGTGAAAGTGCTGCATTCAATATGCCAGCAAATTTGGAAAACTCAGCAGTGGCCACAGGACTGGAAAAGGTCAGTTTTCATTCCAATCCCAAAGAAAGGCAATGCCAAAGAACGCTCAAACTACCGCACAATTGCACTCATCTCACATGCTAGTAAAGTCATGCTCAAAATTCTCCAAGCCAGGCTTCAGCAATACGTAAACCGTGAACTTCCTGATGTTCAAGCTGGTTTTAGAAAAGACAGAGGAACCAGAGATCAAATTGCCAACATCCGCTGGATCATGGAAAAAGCAAGAGAGTTCCAGAAAAAACATCTATCTTTGCTTTATTGACTATGCCAAAGCCTTTGATTGTGTGGATCACAATCAACTGTGGACAATTCTGAAAGAGATGGGCATACCAGACCTCCTGACCTGCCTCTTGAGAAATCTGTATGCAGGTCAGGAAGCAACAGTTAGAACTGGACATGGAACAGCAGACTGGTTCCAAATAGGAAAAGGAGTACATCAAGGCTGTATACTGTCACCCTGCTTATTTAACTTATATGCAGAGTGCATCATGAGAAACGCTGGACTGGAAGAAAGCACAAGCTGGAATCAAGATTGCCGGGAGAAATATCAATAACCTCAGATATGCAGATGACACCACCCTTATGGCAGAAAATGAAGAGGAACTAAAAAGCCTAAGGTAAAGGAAACTAAAATTAGCAAAATCAGGTGTTTTGGATCACTAGAATGATTGAGGCTAAGGGAAGGAAACTCTAAGGATTTTACTAATGCCACCATTTCAGAATAAGATTTTCTAGTTTAAGTCAGTAGAATTTTCCAGGCTTAAAATTCGATTGCACCTATAAATAAATATGTAAACTTCTCCTAAATTTAACATTACCTTTTGTTAAAATGCAAAATATCATTTTTTCCTACCCAGAGAAGGGCTCTTTGATTTCTACGAAGGAGAAATTCTAAAATAAACAAACAAACAACAACAACAAAAAAACCTTGAAAGTGCTGTGAAATAAATATTGAAATGATTAGTTTAAAAGCACTGTTTCACTTATTGAAATACATAACATTGTTTGGTGTTCAGGCTGCCTGCCTCAAGCCAATGTCCAAAAACTCTCACAGAAATACTTATATATTTTAGTTGCTCTTTTGTCCAATCCTATAGTTATAATTCTTAAAGCCTAAGTACTGAAAATGGAGATAAATAATTCTTGACTTTTGCTTAGTTGTAAGGTCTTTGCACTTGTGAAAAAATTCTGAGGAAATATTTTATTATATTTAACTATTTTCCGTATCTAACACGTATAGGTTTATACGTAGTAGACATAAAACTCATTTCAAATTTCTAATAACTGAAACGATGACATAATATTAACCTGATATATCTGAAAGACACACCTAAAACTTTATTAGGTACTGTGTTTAGGGGTCTCATATTTGTTAGTATATTTGTAACTGTAGGTGTGCAATTTCAATATTTGTTTCTATGGCAATTTCAAAGGCATACCAGTGATGTAGGAAAAAAAAAAAAAAAAACCTCAAACGAGGCCTGCTTTTGATAATTAATCTACTTCTCCATTTTAAAACCACATATGAACTCAAAAGAAAATACTAGAGGATATCAATTTCCAACATATGATTGTTGAAAAGAAATATAGTCCCAAACAGAAAGTGTTAAATTTAAATACAAGTAAAAATAAATAAATACAAGTAAAATGAATCATTTTAGTCATGCCATTTTCTTTGGGAAAAAATATAGCTAACTGTAGAAATTCTGGAATTAAAAAATAAAACAAGGTAGTTTTCTCGAAGTCAAAACCACAGTAATGTGACTCCCACAAGATGGTTTCATTTTGCAGTAACGTTACTCATGTGACTGCCTTCAAGGAAATACTGGGTTGGCCAAAAAGTTCTTTCAGGCTTTTCCATATGATATTACAAAAAACTCAAATGAAGCTTTTGGCCAACCTAATAATTTGGCAATTATGATAGACAGTGGGAGGTTTCTTTGAAGTGCCCAATGTCAATCAATTTTTTAAAAAACTTTTATTTTCTATGGGAGTAGAGCTGAATAACAATGCTATGACAGTTTGAGGTGGACAGCAAAGGGCTCGGCCGTACATGTATGTGTATCTATTCTCCTAACTCAACTGTTTACTATTTAAGTAGTTGTTACAGTAGGCACCAATACTAATTTTGGAAAGAGAAGCTTTCAGGCAGATTCCTGATTTTACACTGGCCGAATCCCGAGCCCTTTAAGACCATGATTCCATTTGTGGCCCCCTCCCACCCCTGCAACCAGCCCCAGCTCTATTGAGACATAATTGATACTGTGTAAGTTTAAGGTGTATGTGTTGATTGGATACATGTATATATTGCAAAATGATCACCACATTAGAGTTCATCACCACACATAATTACCATTTCGGACAGAGTGAAAATATTTAAGATCTACTTTCCTAGCAACTTTCACGTATATGACACAATCTTCTTCACATAATCACTATATACATTAGATATCCAGAACATATTCATCTTGTAAGTAGAAATGTGTACCCTTTGACCAAAATCACCCTGTTTTTGCCATCCCTCTGGCTACCGCCATTCTACTTTCTGCAGCTACAAGTTTGGCTTTTGAAGAGTCCACATAGCAGTGAGATCATACAGTATTTGTCTTTCTTGAACTTCTTTCACTTAGCATGATATCCTCAAGGTCCAGCTGTGTTGTCACAAATGGTAGGATTCCCTTCTTTCCATTGACTACATGTGCCTTGTCTTCTTCATCCATTCATGTGGCTCCATTTCATGTTTCCATAATACTAATTAGCATCCTTTCATTTCAAGTTGAAGAACTTTTCTCAGCATTTCTTGGAAGACAGGTCTAGTGGTGATGGACTCCCTCAACTTGTGTTTGCCTGGGAAAGTGCTCATCTGTCCATTTCCAGGACAGATGAGCTGGATGGAGTATTCTTGGTTGGCAGTTATTTTTTTCTTTCAGAACTTGAAAAATATCATTCTACCTTCTATTAGTGTTTAAGGTTTCTGCTGATAGCATCCCATAGATCATATAGGCTTTCTTCACTCTTTTTCATTTTTCTTCTTTCTCCTCTGACTCGATAATTTCAAAATATTTAAGATCTACTTTCTGAGTAACTTTCAAGTATATAACACAATTTTGTTCACTACGATCACTACATACATTAGATATCCAGAACATATTCATCTTGTAAACAGAAACGTGTACCCTTTGACCAAAATTTAATTCAGACTATTTCTTCTGCTTGATCCATTCTGTGTTTAATACACTCTATTTCCGTTTTCACTTCATTCATTGTATTCATAAGCACCAGAAAATGTTTGGTTCTTTTTTTGAGATTTCCATCTCTGTTTACTCTTCATTTTGTCTGCATATAATTTTCCTGATTTTACTAAAATTTCTGTTTTATTGTAGCTCATTGAACTTCCTTAGAAAAGCTATTTTGAATTCTTTATTGGCTAAATTGCAGATCTCCATGTCTTTCATAGCACAAAATTATTGTGATCCTATGGTAGTGTCATAGTTCCTTCATTTTTCATGTTCTGTGAAATTTTGCATTGCTATCTTCACATTTGAAATAGCAGCCACCTTCAACCAATTTTACTGATTTTGGGTGAGAAATACTTTCCATCTGTTCTGCTAGGGATTCTGAGGCTTTCACAGACCTTGTATGGATACACCTGCTCTGTGATTCTGGCTCCCACATATGACAGAATTCATGAGCACATATGTCTTTTCTCCATCATGTAACATATCAGGGCAGGTGCTAACAGCCTCCCATTTGATTTCCTAAGGGTGGTGCTACTTGTGGTCTCTCCCTGGCCCACAAACTCTGGCTGGCTTTCTGCACATGCTCAGTATCCATCTGCCAGAGCTGGCTCTCACTGCCTTCAGCAGCAAGCACATAGATCCACCTACAGGATGCAGGAGAGTGTGGTTGAGGCACATGGAGCACAGGGGGTGCCCGCTAAATGTCTCTAGGGATATGTTGGCAGGCTTTTTCATGGAGTCCATGATGTGGTTAGTAGGGTCTGCTTGCATGTAATGCCCTCTCAGAATGCTATGTGCTGCTCCCTCAGCCTCTTCCTGCCTCTCATTCAGCTCACAACTCACTACTCTGGATAGAGCAAGAGAGAAATGGGCCTCTTTGGGAGCATCCTGTGCTGCTGGGAAACACAGTACCTCATCATACACTCTCACTTTTCCCTGCATTAGAAATCAAGGGTGAGAAAGTCTCTCTTGGCACTGAGCTGTGCCACCCTGTGGAAAAGGTGACATGAATAAATCAAACTATTCCTCTTACCCTCTTCAGTGCATTCAAACTTGTATAATTGTTGCTCCAATAGCATGCTGGAACTTCTCCACTGGACTTCTGGACTTCCCCCAAGGCTTTCTTGTCTGTGGGTGATTATCCAAAACAAGTGCTCTCCAGGGGATCCTAGACTGCAGTTGACAGGGGCTGGAGCCAGCTCATAGGCCACTGCAAGGTCCACAGACAGAACACAGGTCTGTCTGCCCATTACCTGATACATGGGTGGGTAAAATTCCTCCCAGGTCCCTTGGTATGTGGGGCTGGATCCCACAGCTCCCACAAAGGCACTTCATCCATGTATGGATGCCAAATTGTTCTTGAGATGGGTATACAAACAAATGACATATTATAGGGCCATCTACCTGATGTGTGAACTCCCTTTTTTGTCTTTTTAGCATTTAAAAAAATCTATTTCTTTCTTTCTTTGCCTGCACTGGGTCTTAGTTGTAGCAGGTGAGACCTTTAGTTGCGGCATGCAGGATCTGATTCCCTGACCAGGGATAGAACATGAGCTGGGAGTACAGGGAAGTCCTCTCAACTCCCTGTTAATACCAAGATACTGTTATATGAAAATGACTATAGAGATATAATTCCTGGACAGTTGTTGGTAAAGTTGGGGCAGACAGGGGAAAATAAGTGATGTATGTTATCCAGAGCTTCCCATAAGCCCTGAGAAGAATTTAATCTGTGGCAGTCTTCCAGGGAGACAGTCTTGGAAAACAAACATTGAGCATCACGCCTGGCCCTGTACTATTTAACTTATTCTTGTACTCTTAATGAAAGCAGAAGGCAAATGAACAATCCAGTTTTCTTTTAGAACAACTTCTGTTCAACAGTGAGTGAGATGAAAGGTGAGCTTATTTTTCAGAGCTCAATCATATCCCATTCAGAGCTGCAAGCTACAAAGATACAACTCCTTGGGCTAACTGAAGTTCTCCCCATCCCTAAGAATAGAAATATCTCACTTTTTTGATGAACAAACTCTGCAACCAAAGCTGCTATGTGGACATAACACATTGCTGCCTGAAAAAGGAGACAAGGAAGGAACCGTGAGATTGTGCTCCAGGGGTTTGGGAGGGCTTGTGTTTCAAACAAAGTCATAAGTAGTCACCTCTGAAAAATCTCCATGTTTTATATGAATCTTGGCCATGCTATCAAGCCAGGTTTTTCTGAGATCTGAGATACTTTTGTAGGACTTGGCTAAGCTATACTGGAGATCAATTAGCATTTCGGGGTCCTTCACATGCTCCTTCATTTGAGCTGTGGCCGTAAGAACAGTATGGATTCTGTTGGTCAAGTCTTTGACTTCTGAGAGAAAAGCAGTTGCTCAATATCAAAATAAACAAAAAAGACATATTTATCAATATTATTGGTGTGCTCTAAGCCTAAGCAGCCCATCTTGGACATAACATAGAACTTTTAGCCCTTGTCAGAGATCTCGGCATTTGGTTCTTGGTTCTTGGCATGTGGGCATGCCTAAAGAGTTTTACATTAATTCTTTAAAACAATAGTCTATCTCAGGCTTCAAAGGCAGTGAGTTTGATGGCAGTATATTCCTAACACATAAAAGCACAAATTCTGGAGCCAGACTACATGGCTTGAGACCCCACCTCCTCTGCTGTCAATTCGATTGCCATGAAGGTAATCCATATTCACCTTTATTGTTTAATTTTAGTTACAATAGTAACGAAAAATTGATATCATACTATGCGCCAAGCAGTGGCCTGGGCACTTTACATGTTTTAAACTTTATAACAACAGTATGAATTAAGTACTATTATAATTCATTTTCCCAATGGAAAACCAATGAACACAGCAGTTATGTCGTTTGGCCAAAGTTGTGAAGTTGGTAGGTGGTATAGATAGGACTGACACTCAGGCAGTTGGGCTACAGAGCTCATGACCTTAGTCACTCTTCCATCTCCCAACTGCCATATGCTTTAATGTGAAAACCATACTCTAGACATTTCCAATTATGCAAATAAGAGTTTATGAATCACAGAACACTCTGAAGAGTTTAAAGAGATCATTACTTTCTCTTAAAGCATTGCTTTTGTCCTCAAAAGCACAAATTTAGAGTTTCTACTTTATCAGTCCTATGGCTTCCTATTCACTCCACCAGAGTAATGACAATTATATGTAGGGTTCTGAGAAGAGGAGTAGGGACAGGTACAGGCCTTAGGGATCTTTTCAAAGTGAATACCACCAAGGGTGGAGAAAATTATATTCAAAAGTGTCTTCTTTAAAGATGACTTTTAAAAATGATTATCCATATGTGTGTGTGCGTGTGCGTGTGTGTGTGTGTGTACATTAGTATGGATTCTTCTTCTCTTCTTATACATTAGTACAGATTTCATTTACTGGGAGAAAGCTATACCTTTGTTGTAATAGAGTTTATTGGTAATGATTGCCCTACCAGAATAAAACTATCATCTCACAAATGAGTCATGAAAAAGATTTCCTATCAAGGAGGTCTAAAACAGACCCCTAAAAGTTGGTAGTCTAACTTTTATATAACATAGAATTAAGGATGGTAAAAAACTAGGAAAATAAACCCTTAGGGTATGAGTAAAAGATGCTAAATGACATAAGCTATTTCTGTGCTCTTGGGATTAGTTGGAACATATACTGATTTCTTAGGGAACCAGTAGAACTGGCTGAAAAGCAAACTATCCCAGCCCGAGAATGGCTGGTACTATTCAGTGCTGTTTTTGTGTTTTTGTTGTTGTTGTTGTTGTTTCAGTCTAAGCAACATTCCTATGGGGATATGTTTTGGTACGAAGATTCAACACGTCCCAAACATCAAGTATGCTGTGACTGTGAACTTTTTTTTTTTTTCAGATTTTACACAAATTGTCAAATTATGCTGGAAGATGACCTTTCCCAAGAATGGGGATGATTCCTCTGGGAGGAAACATTCTCTATTGGCAAGGGAATCTTCTTCCCTTGTACACGTACATCACTGAAGAACAGAACCTACTCTCCATGCAACAAAACAACACATGAACTTTTACAACGTTTTAGGTTTTAAGTACATAGGTAGGAAAGACTGACGGTGTTCAGGGTCGTGGGTTTGGCCTCAGCCAACTGTTGCCTAAGAACGACAGCCTTGGACGTGGGTTTGCCAATAAGTGTCTCCGGCAGGCCCCAGTTAACAGATGATTCTTTAAGCTCAGAAAATTATCAAGTAATGAATCCCTTCTGTGCCATCCCTCATCTGCTGGCAAATTATCAGGCAGCTGTTAGCTACTCTAGTAAGTGAAGTTTTGTGAAATTTCCAACTCAGTGCTTAACTAGCCAATCTTATAAATGGTAACAACGGCTTAGGAAAACAAAACAAAACAAAACAAAACATCTCCGCTCTGGAGAACCCAGCTAGATAAAAACATAAAGACCAGCATATATTAATGAATGACTGAAATGATGACTCATTTCATGAGGATGGTCTCAATTTGGGCCATAATAATGGGAAGGCCAATCTGCATTACTTACTCTTTTGCTTTATATTTAAACAGTTCCTTATATTATAAACTTCCCAATGCTGTGAAAATTATATCTATTCAGCAAATAAAGTTGATCTTTTAACAAAATGGAGCATAGATGAAGTGTAGACACACAAACATAAACACGTGCATCCTCTAGTCATAAACAGTGCTGAGTAAAATACAGTTTGGCATAGAAAAAGTACACAAGTGACTATCTAATCCTCTAAACAGGCAAGGGACTGCTACTTTTGGAGTGTATTAAGTTTGCTTTGTGGAATATGAGCTGTACATAGAACATAGGCTTATTGCAAACTTCCATGCTTACATGTCTCGGCAAGTGAGTACTAAGCTGCCCCAGGGTACACAATTGATTTTTTCAGGGAATGTGAAGCTAGATTATTTTAAAATCATTCTCAGGAGTATTGGATTTAAACCCATATTATAGGAATCAATGTAAGGCTATGGCCTAATTTCAATATTATTTCTCAGAATTATTGAATTTAAGCCCATATTATAGGAATCTATCTTCTTTTTATCACCTTAACACTAAGTACAATGCTTCTTACTGTTGATGCGTCTTCATCTATTAATGCTGCTGCTGCTGCTAAGTCGCTTCAGTCGTGTCTGACTCTGTAAGACCCCATAGACAGCAGCCCACCAGGCTTCCCGTCCCTGGGATTCTCCAGGCAAGAACACTGGAGTGGTTTGCCATTTCCTTCTCCAATGCATGAAAGTGAAAAGTGAAAGGGAAGTCGCTCAGTTGTGTCTGACTCTAGCGACCCCATGGACTGCAGCCTACCAGGCTCCTCCGTCCATGGGATTTTCTAGGCAAAAGTACTGGAGTAGGGTGCCATTGCCTTCTCCCATCTATTAATGAACATTTAATAAATGTTTTGTAGCTGCCATTAAAAAAATCTCATTAATGGTTTCACCAGATTAAATAAATCTTGTTGGGCAAGATACTCTTGTATGAAAATACAGGAAGGGAAGGCACAGCAGTAGAGTAGTTAATCTGCTATAGGAAGTCTTCTATCTGTCACTTCTCTGAGTGGGCAATGACCAGAATTATCAATGACTTTGTAATGCCAATTCTAATCGACTCCCCTTCCACCTTATCTTAATAAGCCACTCTGTATTGCATAATAATGCTGATACTCTCTTCTCCTTTGGCTTCTTTCTTGCCTTTCTTCCTATTTCTGTGACTGATCCCATTCATCTCCTCCATAGAATCCTCTTCCAACCCCTTCTATGTTGCTTTTCTCCAACATACTGCTCTTAACTTTTTGTTGTTGTTCTTGCTCTTCCAGTGGAACTTAAACCACTCCCGTGGCTCCAACTGCCACTGGTATGCTGATGAGCTCCCTAACTTGCTCCGTTCCAACTAAACTGAACTTTCAGTCCCTAGAATTTCAAGCTCTATCCCTTCTCCCTAGAATGTTTTTCCTTGAGCTTTTCGAAAGGCTGGCCCCTTTTCATATTTCAGGTCTCATTTTAGAAGTGACAAACCCAGATTCCAACTATATGACATTCTGGAAAAGCAAGACTGGGGAGGCAGTAAAAAGACTGTAGATTTCCAGGGGGTGGTGGGGAGGGGAGTGGTGAACTGATGTAGATTTTTAGGGCAGTTAAAATACTTTGTTTGATACTAAGCAGGGTACATGCCACTTGTCCAAACCCATGGGATGTGCCCCAAGAATGAGCCTTAATGTACACTGTGCACCTTGTTGTTTAGCTGCTAAGTCGTGTCGGACTCTTTTGCGACCACATGGGCTTTAGCCTGCCAGGCTCCTTTGTCCATGGGCTTTCCCAGGCAAGAATACTGGAGTCGGTAGCCATTTCCTTCTCCAGGGGATCTTCCAAGCCCAGGGATCGAACCTGCATTGAGAGGCGAGTTCTTTTTACCACGGAGCCACCAGGGAAGCCCACGTGCAAGATTACTATGTGTCAGTGTAAGTTCATCAGTTGTAATGAACGCAGCACTCTGCTGGCAGATGTTGATAATGGGGGAGACTGTATGTATCTAAGTGGGGGTGGGAATATATAGGAAATTACTGTAGTTCCCATTGGATTTTGCTGTGAATTTAAAACTGGTTTCAAAACATAAAGTCTTAAGTTAGAAAGTTAAAATATACAAATAAGTGACTAACCCATCAAAAGTAGCTCCCACAAATCATTATCTTCTATCTCAGCACCTTGTTTCCTTCCAAGAACTTGTTCCAATTTCTATTTTATTTACTTACTTACTTTCTATCTCCCTCTCACCACTGAAAGCTTCATGAGAGCAGAGATTATGCTTCCGTACTGCATTTAAGGGGATTTTCTCCTCCCTGCAACAATTTTCTTAATAAAAATCTAATTATGTCGTTTTCATGCTCCCTGACACCTAAAACATGAAATCCAACTCCTAGACAGGAGGACACAATCATCTGGTCCCCATTGACCTCTTCAAGTCTATCTCAGTTGCTGAGTCCAAACTAAATCCTAACTTGAGTGCTGCAGAGAAATGTTGCTCAATTAGTGTTTCCTGTCCTTCCATTTACCCTCAGTTCTCTGTAGGCTTCCTTTATCCTAATGGTATTTCTGATGCTCATCAATGTGTGCTTTCCTCTACTGGACAATAAGTCTTCACACTGTATCCTTCACACAAAGTCTGACACCAGGAATTACACATCCAGTCACTGTTCATTAAATGAGTTATTTCTGAATCACTTTCTCTTAGTTTCTTGTCATATGTTTCCACTGAATCCAGTTTTTCATTTATTTCTTTATTCACAAAATTGCATTAAAGAATGGCAATTTAAAAATAAACCTTCAAAATCAACTACTTTCTCTGTCCATTTACGACAATAAGTTGCCATACAAGTAATGACAAAAAAGTTGCTCAGCTAGCCTATTCCACAAATCAGTTAACTGAATTTCTCTTGCTGGAGTTATACATACCAGGGTGGAGGCCTAGACTGTGCCTTTCCATAATTTTAGCTTCATCTTGGTTTCTGATGCTTTTAATTCTTTTTAAAAATCTATCAAAAATAGACCAGAAATAAATCTTTGCTATCTGTTTGAGTCATATTTATTCCTAAGAGCCTAGTCTGAAGTTTTAGTTTACATGAGGTAAATGGCCTGAAAATTTGGAGTCCCCAGATACAATTAGCCCTAAAAGGAAGGATTCATTCATCTGAACATGTATTGAGTACCTACCACTTCAAGAGATCAAACAAGGCCCTGGGACTTTATAAGTGGTCTCTGCTTTCAAAGTGCTTATACATGAGCTCACTCACAGCTTACATATCTTCAGCATGATAATACTTTAAGTACTTTAAAAAGAAGCCAAAGAGAAGAAAGATTGGCAATTGGTAATATTTAAATGATACTCCCCAAAGCAGCCTACTGAACAACAACAACAAAAAAAAGGTATATCACATGATGAAATTAAAAGCACGTGCTGATTTTAGGGAATCAGTAGTCAGGTCCTCTTTCTTTAGTTTGCTGTTCTGTATTAATGTTTACAAAGGCAGGATTTACTGGTTTCATCATCTGAGGTTTGGAGACCCTACTCCCCCGATCTTTCTTACCATGAAGCAAGGCCACTTGCAGCCACAAAGATTTCTTCCCTACCTTACTACCGAATGCTCACAGTGAGGCAAAGGTATGTTTCAGCGACACTTTAGACTGCCCATTTTTAAGAAAAGCAAGATGAATATCAAATAGTTTTTTCATTAATGGGTTGTGGCCCCCGTTATTTAAAAGTTGACTCTACAAAACATTAAAAAAATATTTCTTTTACAGACATAGTTTATGCTGCTCCCCCGAAAATGAGAGAACAGGCTTTACCAATAACTGTTCATCATACCACTGCTTGAAAAATAACAATAAGACGCTTCAGTTCAGTTCAGTTCTGTCACTCACTCATGTCCGACTCTTTGCCACCCTATGAATTGCAGCATGCCAGGCCTCCCTGTCCATCACCAACTCCCAGAGTTCACTCAGACTCACGTCCATTGAGTCAGTGATGCCATCTGGCCATCTCATCCTGTGTCGTCCCCTTGTTCTCCTGCCCCCAATCCCTCCCAGCATCAGAGTCTTTTCCATTGAGTCAACTCTTCACATGAGGTGGCCAAAGTACTGGAGTTTCAGCTTTAGCATCATTCCTTCCAAAGATATCCCAGGGCTGATCTCCTTCAGAATGGATTGGTTGGGTCTCCTTGCAGTCCAAGGGACTCTCATGAGTCTTCTCCAACACCACAGTTCAAAATCATCAATTCTTCGGCACTCAGCTTTCTTCACAGTCCAACTCTCACATCCATACATGACCACTGGAAAAACCATAGCCTTGACTAGACGGAACTTTGTTGGCAAAGTAATGTCTCTGCATTTCAGTATGTTCTCCAGGTTGGTCATAACTTTCCTTCCAAGGAGTAAGCATTTTTTAATTTCATGGCTGTAGTCACCATCTGCAGTGATTTTGGAGCCCCCAAAAATAAAGTCTGACACTGTTTCACCATCTATTTCCCATGAAGTGATGGAACCAGATGCCATGATCTTAGTTTTCTGAATGTTGAGCTTTAAGACGCTTAACATAATCTAAAAACATTTGTGCCATCTTTCAACTTGGAAATCACAAAATACTATATAAATTACATCCATACTTAACTGCATAATTTTACATAGAAGGAAAAAAATCCTTTTTTCATTATAACACAGCCAATAAAGAACTAGTATGGGAAGTATATTTTCTATTGACATAATCATATTGCTTCTCAATTAAGAAATCAGTAAATTAAAAATGGATACAAGATAACTACTTTTTTTTTCTTTTTTTTCATTTTATTTTATTTTTTTTAAACTTTACATAATTGTATTAGTTTTGCCAAATATCAAAATGAATCCGCCACAGGTATACATGTGCTCCCCATCCTGAACCCTCTACTTTTTGTATTTCTCTGACAGAAACAAAGTAATGTAAGAATGAAGGAAATCATTAATTCTGTTTTAAAAATCTATTATCTAATTTGCTTTTAAATGTATGTTTAGTACCTGTTTAGCCACTGGTGACAAATTAAACCCTCTATGAGTAGAGAAAATAACAGGTATCACAATTGAAAGACTACACAAACTGCTTGAAGGTTCCTTAGATACTAATCAGAAATAGGCTGCAGAATCTCTTTATGAAGTATTACATTTGTTCGGATTAATGTGCAACCCAAATTCATTTTTTATTATGCCAGGAAATAAGACATTTGATTTCAAAGTTTGCACTGTATTCCTTCCTCCTATTCAGATACTCCTTCTTTATTTAACATACCTCTCTTGGTAGATGACAGGTACTATCCTGAGTGCTTTACAAATATTAACTCACTTTTTTATTGTGGGACTGGAGGAGGAAAGGGGGACTGCAGATGGGCACCAAAGATCTTTTGGAGATGATGGAATGACTGGATTGTAATGATTGCACAGCTTTGTAAACTTACTAAAAATAGAGCTATAAAAGAAGCTAGGATTTGCAGAGAAATATCCATTGGTTTGTGACCCTTTCGGTTTACAAAAAATGCATTGTTAATGTCTCCAACCTTGCTCTCCTACATGTTGAGAAACAAATTAGCAGATTACAACTTAACCATAAGTAAAAACAAACACCAAAATAGAAGATGGTTATTTTGAGGCCCTATCCTGCCATCTTCTTTGTCTGTTGACTTCCCAATTAAAGTATTTTCCTTGCCTCAACACATCATTTTTCAGATTCATTGACCTGTCTTGTGGCAAGTAGAGTGAGCTTGGACTCGATTATCAAGCAGACCCAAAACATGCTGGCTACCAATGGACTCTTCCCACAGTGCTTCTTCATCCCATATGGACTCCTACAAGGGCAATGAACATCAGGACATCCTCTGAACTTGATCTGGTCAGCTTCAAAACAACCAAAGACATCTTCCCCTAGCCATATGTATGAAGAATCTCAAGCTCACTATTGTCATCATCATCATATCAGTTGAATAGCCATTACATTTTAAGAAATGATAGTTCGAGTGGAGAACAAGATGGCAGAGGAGTAGGTGGACGAGGAGTACATCTCCCTCCATGGATACATCAGGAATACACCTTCAGACACAGAAGTGCATGCAGAACACCAGCTGAGAGCCAACAGGAGTACCTGACCAGCAGAAAAGAATATACAGAACCACGCAAAAACTCAGTAGGACGAAGGAACTAGGGGGAGAAACAGGAGTGTTACTAAGACAAGACATGCCCTAGCCAGGTGGGGGGAACTGAAGCAGGGGTGTGATCCCCACATCGGGTCAATTGTCTGAGTCAGAGGATAAACGTTTAAGGCTGAGGGTGAAACAGCTGGTCTATGGCAGCCTAAATGGAATGAGAATCAGACAGTCCTTGCTGCAGCCATAATATACCCCGGACATGACTGAGCGACTGAACTGAACTGAACTGAAGGCCATAACAAATCACTTGTGGAATCTTCACTCCTTACCAGAGATTAAGACCTTAGCCTTTGGAGTGGGAGCACTGACTCCAAGATCCTAGACGACCAGAGAACTAACCCTAGGTAGTATCAAATGGTGAGAAATCCCACAAAGGAAAGCACTTGAATACAAGACCCAGCATCACCCAACCACTAGTAACACCCTGTGCAGGATGCTTCATCCACACAAACAAAACAAAACTACAAACCAAATCAGCAGCAGCAGGATTCCAACCTCATTCGGTCTTGCACAAGAGAGGAAAAACAAACAAACAAAAAAATACTCAGCACAAATTTCACCCTATATGAAGATTACACAAACCACTGGACCAACTTTAGGAGGGCAGACCAAAAGGAAGAAAGAACTCAACCTTGAAGCCTGGGAAAAGCAGACCTCAAACACCATAAGTTGAAAAGAAAATAATGAAAAGGCAGAGAAATAATGCACAGATGAAGGAACAAACTAGAAACACTGAGAGTCCAAATAAACGAAGAGGAAATAGGCAAACTACCTGAAAAAGAATTCAGAATAATGATACTAAAGATGATCAAAAACCTTGAGAACAGAATGGAGAAAATGAAATAATCAACTAACAAAGACCTAGAAGAATTAAAGAAGAAATATACAGAGATGAATGACACAATTACTGAAATTAAAAATACTCTAGAAGGAATTAAGAGCAGAATATCTGCAGCAGAAGAAGGGATCAGTTAGCTGGAAGATAAAGTGGTGGAAATAACTGCTGAAGAGCAGAATAAGGTAAAAAGAATGAAAAGAACTGAGGATAGTCTCAGAGTCCTCTGGGACATTATTAAATGCACCAACATTAGAATTATGGGGGTCCCAGAAGAAGAGAAAAAGAAAGGGTATGAGAAAAGTTTTTAAGAGATTATAATTGAAACTTTCCCCAACATGGGAAAGGAAATGGCCAATCAAGTCCAAGAGGTGCAAAGAGTCCCATACAGGATAAACCCAAGGAGAAACATGCCAAGACACATATGATTCAAACTAATAAAGACTAAACACAAAGAAAGAATACTAAAAGCAGCAAGGGAGAAGCAACAAGCAACATACAGGGAAACCCCACACGTTTAACAGCTGATCTTTCAGCAGAAACTGTGCAGGCCAGAAGGGAATGGCACAATGTATTTAAAGTACTGTGCAGGGAGCCACCACGGGAGATCCCACCCATGACAAAGGTCATGCGGAGAGGACCTGGCAGGCAAAGGCGGAACAGGACTCGAGGGACTCTGTGGACCTGCTCGAGCATCGACCCCGAAACCAAAACCTGTCTGTCTACTGTTTATTATATTATGCCTTTCACCAACTCTTCTGACATTTACAGGGGGCTATCCCCGACCACCTTTCTCTGAAAAAAATCAACTTAGGGCTCTAGTTAATAAGTCTCCTGGGCTTGAAAGGAGCATTTTTACTTTAACCCCCCTGTTACTATTTTAGCTTGCTTGGCAGGTTTATCCACACGCTTGCAACTAAAGCACATGATTGTTCACAACACCCCTAGCATAACCTTCGAGCGATGAAAAAGCTTTATTAGAATAATACTGCATTGTTGAGCCAATGTTTGCTACTGAGATTCCTTGTCCTTTACCCAATGTGTGCCTGGGAGTGCATTAGCAAGTATAGTTGGTATGCAAGAAAAACAAGCAGTAGCCTTGGCATTAGCAACATAAGACCCTTGAGTTAATAAGTTCTTTCTTTGTTGTAACCCACTGCAACTTTGCTCCATAAGAATGTAGCTCTGTTTCCTGAGGGGGACTGCAGACTGGAAAGATAAAGGGAAAGAAGGTTTTCTGGGTGGCCAACCTTTATCAAGAAAGAGTTACAAAATGTTAACAGGCCACAGGGCCAGAAGATGATGTACACAACGTAAGACCCTTGTTTATGAAAAGCTATGCAGAAAATGTCCTGGTTTTGATAAAGATGAAACTGATGTAATGTTGAGCTGACTCTGTGACTTTGTATCTTTCACTTCTGGAAATGTGTAACGTAGGGTATAAAAGCTCCTTTTGAAAATAAAGCTGCAGACCCGGCTTCATCAGAGCTTGGTCTCCCCGTGTCATTCTTTTTTTCCTTTTCTCTCCTTTTCTCTCTCTGTTCTTCTTTCAGGATGACTACTTGGAGCACAGGGGCTCATTGTTCACTTTTTTGCCTGGGCTTCTAAGACCCAAACGGGAAGGCGCCCTGCATCTTCACCGGGGAGAGGGCGTAGTGCGTCCTCACCCCACCGAGAGGTCTCCTGCAGCCTCTGTGAACAGAGCAAGTTCTGTGTCAGGAACTTTATTGGCTTTCTGTGTAAACCAAGGAAGATCAAGCCTCTTTCTCTCCTCTTTACTTTCCTTATCGCCGATGCCATCATCCTGAGGGAATCCCTGGATCCAACTGGGGCTGGACCCTGGTAGTACTGAAACGGAAAAATCTACAACCAAGATAACTCTACCTGGCATGGATCTCATTCAAAATTGTTGGAGAAATCAAAAACTTTTCAAACAAGCAAAACTTAAGAGAATTCAGTACCACCAAAGCAGCTCTACAACAAATGTTACAGGGACTATATACTCAGGAAATACAAGAGAAGAAAAAGATCTACAGAAACAAACCCCAAACAATTAAGACAATGGTGTTAGGAATATATCAATAATTATTTTAAGTGCAAACGGATTAATTACTCCAACCAGAAGACACAGACTAGCTGAATGGATATAAAAACAAGACTCATGTATATGCTGTCTACAAGAAACCCATTTCAGACCTAAAGACACATATAGACTGAAAGTGAGAGGATGGAAAAATATATTCCATGCAAATGGAAAGCAAAAGAAAGCTGGGGTAGCAATGCTCATATCAGACAAAGTAGACCTTAAGATAAAGAATATTACAAGAGTAAGGAAGGACACTACATAATGATCAAGGGATCACTCCAACAGGAAGACATGACAAATGTAAATATCTATGCACCCAACATAAGAGCACCTCAATACATAAGATAAGCACTAACAGACAGAAAAGGAGAATTTGACAGTAACGCAATAATAGTAGGAGACTAACACCCCACTCACACCAATGGACAGATCATCAAAACAGAAAATTAATAACAAAACACAAGTCTTAAATGATACATTAGATGAAATGGGTCTCATTGATATCTTCAGAACATTCCATCCAAATGCAGAAGAATACACTTTTTCTCAAGTGCACATGGAACATTCTCCAGGATTTGACCACATCTCGGGTCACAAATGAAACCTCAGTAAATTTAAGAAAATGGAAATTCTATCAAGCATCTTTTCTGACCACGCTATGAGATGAGATGAGGTTTTTTTCACAAGGAAAAAACTGTAAGAAACACAAACAGAGGGAGATTGAACAACACGTTTCTAAATAACCAACAGGTTACTGAAGAAATCAAAAGGGAAATCAAAAAATTTCAGAAACAAATGACAATGAAAACACGGCAACTCAAAACGGGATGCAGCAAAAGCAGTTCTAAGAGGGAAGTTGATAGCAATACAATCCTACCAAAAGAAACAAGAAAAACATCGAATAGACAACCTAACTTTACACCTAAAACAACTGGAAAAAGAATAAAAAAACCTGAAAATTAGTAGAAGGAAAGAAATTAAATGATCTGAGCAGAAATAAATGAAAAAGAAACAATAATAAAGATTAATAAAATGAAAAGCTGGTTCTTTGAGAAGATCAACAAAATTGACAAGCCCTTAGCCAGACTCATCAAGAAAAAAAGAGAGAAGAATCAAATCAACAATCTTAGAAATGAAGAAGGAGAGGTTACAACAGACGATGCAGAAACACAAAGGAGTATAAGAGACTATTACAAACAACTATATGGCAATAAAATGGATAAACTGGAAGAAAAGGACAGATTCTTAGAAAAGTTCAATCTTCCATGACTGAACCAGGAAGAAAGAGAAATTATGAACAGCCCAATTACCAGCACTGAAATTGAAAGTGTGATCAAAAATCTCCCAAAAAACAAAAGCCTAGGACCTGATGGCTTCACAGGAGAACTCTATCAAACATTTAGAGAAGAGCTAATGCCTATCTTTCTAAAACTCTTTCAAAAAATTGCAGAGAAAGGAACACTTCCAAACTCATTCTATGAGGCTACCATCACCCTGATACCAAAATCAGACAAAGACAACACCAAAAAAGAAAACTACAGGCCAATAACACTGATGAACATAGATTCGAAAATCCTCAACAAAATTTTAGCAAACAGAATTCAATAACACATTAAAAAGCTCATACACCATGATCAAGTTGGGTTTATTCCAGGGATGCAAGGATTCATCAATATAGGCAAATCAATCAATGTGATACGCCATATTAACCAATGGAAAGATAGAAACCGTATAATCTCAATAGATGCAGAAAAAGCCTTTGACAAAATTCAGCACCCTTTTATGATTAAAACTCTTCCAAAAAATGGGCATAGAACGAACCTACCTCAACATAGTAAAGGTCATATATGATAAAAGTATAGTAAACACTATTCTCAATGGTGAAAAACTGAAAACATTCCCCTGAAGCTCAGGAACAAGACAAGGGGGTCCACTTTCACCACTATTCAACACAGTTTTGGAAGTCCTAGCCACAGCAATCAGAGAAGAAAAAGAAATAAAAGGAATCCAGATGGAAAAGAAGAAATAAAGCTCTCACTGTTTGCAGATGACATGATAATGTACATAGAAAACCCAAAAGATACTATCAGAAAACTAATAGACCTAATCAGTGAATTTAGCAAAGTTGCAGGATACAAATTCAATACTCAGAAATCACTTGCATTTCTATATACTAACAACAAAAAATCATAAATAGAAATTAAGGAATAAATCCCATTCACCATTGCAACAGAAAGAATTAAATATCTAGGAATAAACTACCTAAGGAAGCAAAAGAACTGTACAAAGAAAATTATAAGACACTGCTGAAAGAAATCAAAGACGATATAAACAGATGGAAGGATATTCCATGTTCCCGGGAAGGAGGAATCAATATTGTGAAAATGACTATACTACCAAATGCAATCTATAGATTCAGTGTGATCCCTATCAAATGACCAATGGCACTTTTCACAGAACTAGAACAAAATATTGCACCATTCGTATGGAAACACATAACGACACTAAATAGCAAAAGCAATACAGACAAAGAACAGAACTGGAGGCATCAACTTTCCTGATTTCAAATTATACTACAAAGCTGCAGTGATCGAGACAGTATGTTACTGGTAGAAAAACAGAAATATAGACCTATGGAACAAGATAGAAATCCCAGAAATAAACCCATGCACCTATGGGTACCTTATTTCTGACAAAGGAGGCAAGAATATACAATGGCAGAGACAGCCTCTTCAAAGAATGGTGCTGGGAAAACTGAACAGCTACATGTAAAAGAATGAAATTAGAATACTTCCTAACAGTACACACAAAGATAAACTCAAAATGGATTAAAGGCTTAAATGTAAGACCAGAAACTATAAAACTCTTGGCCGAAAACATAGGCAGAACACTCGATGACATAAATCACAGCCAGATCCTCTATGACCCACCTCCTAGAGTAATGGAAATAAAAACAAAAGTAAACAAGTGGGACCTGATTAAACTTAAAAGCCTTTGCACAGCAAAGGGTACTATGAGCAAAGTGAAAAGACAACCTTCAGAATGGGAGAAAATAATAGCAAATGAAACAACAGACACAGAATTAATTTCCAAAATATACAAGTAGTGCATACAACTCAATACCAGAAAAATAAACAACCCAATCAAAACATGGGGAAAAGAGAAAAACAGACATTTCTCCAAAGAAGACATACAGATGGCTAACAAACACATGAAAAGATACTCAACATTTCTCATTATTAGAGAAATGCAATCAAAACTACAATGAGGTATCACCTCATACTGGTCAGAATGGCCATCATCAAAAAGTCTACAAACAGTGAATGCTGGAGAGCATGTGAAGAAAAGGGAATGCTCTTGCACTGTTGGCAGGAATGTAAATTGATACAGCCACTATGGCTGACGGTATGGAGATTCCTTTAAAACTAGGAATAAAACTGCCATATGACCCAGCAGTCCCACTCCTAGGCATATACCCTGAGGAAACCAAAACTGAAAAAGATGCATGTATCCCATTGTCCACTGCAGCACTCTTTACAATAGCTAGAACATGGAAGCAACCTAGATGTCCATCGACAGATGAATGGATAAAGAAGTTGTCGTACATATACACAATGGAATATTACTCAGCCATAAAAAGGAACACATTTGAGTCAGCTCTGATGAGGTGGATGAACCTAGACCCTATTACACAGAGTGAAGTAAGTCAGAAAGAGGAAGAGAAATATCGTATACTGACACATATATACAGAATCTAGAAAAATGATACTGAAAAATTTATTTGCAGGGCAGCATGGAGAAACAGACATGGAGAATAGACTGATGGATGTGGGAGGAGGGGAGGATAGGGTGAGATGTATGAGAGTAACACGGAAACTTACATTACCATATGTAGATAGCCAACAGGAATTTGCTGTTGTCTCAGGAAACTCAAACAGGGGCTCTGTATCAACTTAGAGGGGTGGGATGTGGCGGGAGATGGGAGGGAGTTTCTAAAGAGAGGGGATATATGTATACCTATGGCTGATTCATGTTGAAGTTTGATAGAAAATGATACAAATCTGTAAAGTCGCTGCTGCTGCTAGGTCGCTTCAGTCATGTCCGACTCTGTGCGACCCCATAGACGGCAGCCCACCAAGCTCCCCCGTCCCTGGGATTCTCCAGGCAAGAACACTGGAGTGGGTTGCCCTTTCCTTCTCCAATGCATGAAAGTGAAAAGTGAAAGTGAAGTCGCTCAGTCGTCTCCGACACTTAGCAACCACATGGACTGCAGCCTACCAGGCTCCTCCATCCGTGGGATTTTCCAGGCAAGAGTATTAGAGTGGGGTGCCATTGCCTTCTCCGTCTGTAAAGCAATTATCCTTTAATTAAAAAAAAATTAGAATGAGATCTAAAAAAAAAAAAAAAAGAACAATATTCAACTTGTAACAGATTTATTGGTAACGATGATAGACAGAATCCCGGAAAGGTGCTCCATCTTTCTGGCTACTGTTTTAAAAGAATGGGGTAATGTTTAGAAGCATGGACTCTTATGATAATTGGCAAGATCAGAATCCTGATCTGCTACCAACTAGCTATATGACATTAAGCTCCCTGTGAGCTTCACTTCTCTCACTTTGAAATGGGAAAAATAGAGACTTCCCTGGCGGTCCATTGGTTAAGACTCTGCACTGGCATCGGGAGGGGCCTAGGTTCAAACCCTAGTCAAGCAACTAGATCCCACATGCTGCAACTAAGAGTTTGCATGCCACAGTGAAAAGATCCCACATCCCGAGAAGATCAAAGATCCTGAGTGCTGCAACTAAGACCCATGGAGCTACATAAGTAAAAAAAAATTTTAATGGGAAAAATAACAGCATCTATACCACAAAGCTAGTGTGAGAATTAAAGGTCAGTTCTCATTTGTACTTTTAAGTTGATTGGGGTTTAATTTACATACAACAAGATTTACCTATTTTAAATTTATCATTCAATTATTTTTAGTAAATTTACGGAGTTGTCCATTTATTACAATCTAGTCATTCACATCATCTCTAAAAGATCCGAGGTGCCCATCTGCACTCCCCTTTTCTACCTCTAGTCCACAATAAAAAATGAGCTGATATTTCTAAATCACTTAGGATAGCGCCTGTCATCTACCAAGAGATGTATGTTACATAAATAAGAAATGTCTGAACAGGAGGAAGAAATACAATGCAAACCATGAAACCAAATGTCTTATTTGCTGCTAAGTCACTTCAGTCGTGTCTGACTCTGTGTGAACCCATGGACGGCAACCCACCAGGCTCCCCTGTCTCTAGGATTCTGCAGGCAAGAACACTGGAGTGGGTTGCCATTTCCTTCTCCAGTGCATGAAAGTGAAAAGTGAAAGTGAAGTCGCTCAGTCATGTCCGACCCTCAGCGACTCCATGGACTGCAGCCTACCAGGCTCCTCAATCCATGGGATTTTCCAGGCAAGAGTACTGGAGTGGGGTGCCATTGCCTTCTCTGCTCTTATTTACTGGCATAATAAAAAATAAATTTGGGTTGCATTTTAATCAGAACAAACAATACTGCATATAAAGATACTGCAGCTTATTTCTGACTAGTATCTAATTTAGTTTTCCCTTATATGCCTCTTTGAAAGCACAGTCCTGGTTTGCATAGTAAATCTGGAGGCCTGAGCAATTAACTGAATTACTTTGAGAAGGGGAAAGAAAAGGAAAAAAAAAAAATCTGTGTAACGCAGATGAAAAGCCAGCAAGAGTTTTCACTTTTGACTTCTCCTGCTACTGTTACCTCACATTATGGTTATATGGGCTCCCCTGGTAGCTCAGCCAGGAAAAAGTCCTCCTGCAATGCGGGAAACCTGGGTTCAATCCCTCAGTTGGGAAGATCCCCTGGAGGAGGAAATGGCAACCCACTCCAGCGTTCTTGCCTGGAGAATCCCAGGGACAGAGGAGCCTGTTGGGCTACAGTCCATGAGGTCCCAAAGAGTCAGACACGCCTGAGCAACTAAGCAAAGCACATAGTTATACAGTGTTTATTCAAAGCTCTCTAATATCCATTATCTCATTTTACACCTTCAACAACCCTGCAAGATAAACTGCTTTCAATGTCTTCTTCTTCTGTTTTTTAATCCTAGCAATGATGATTTGTACTGAGAGGCAAGCATCTGAGTAAAACCAATAAGCACTCTGACAAGGGAAGCCAGCCAGCCAGCCTGCCTGGACATCTTCTGGCTTCACAAGACACCTATTTTCAACGGGTATTTGGATAAACGGACTCAATCATAATTTGGGCCAGAAATGACTGGATATTTTCATAAAAGTATGAAAAAAACCCTGTTTTTAAACACAAAAATAACAGAGGAGAATAAGGAACAAATTATTAACAGTCCAACTGTATCATTTTAAGGATGAGTCTCAATGATTTCTTGAGGTCACACTAGGTCTGCCACTCACGTTTCCTGACTGCTCACTGGGGGCTTTTCTATTGTACTAAGCTTCATCTGTCTAGTTAATTTTTGTGTATTTTCTTTGCAATGATACTGACTAAATTCTAACTTTTCATTTTTACCTTGAAACACTGAGTGAAAAATGATATGGTATCTAATACTGTTAGGGAAACTTCCATAGCAGTATTTCCTTCAAGAAGTGCCTGATGGAAAATGTTTGCTTCAGTTGTTGTAGAACCTGAGATTAAAAAAAAAAAAAAAAGGAAATTAAAACTGTGTGACACAGGGATTCACATAACAGTTTTGAATGATTTTCTCTCCCAAGGACTCAGAGAGACAAGCAAAAAGACACCAGGCTCTCAGTACCTGCAGACTTAATGAGTTTTGCTGTATTTACTCCTTAATCAAATACCATCTGGGTTAATCAATTCTGAAATATTTTACTTCAGCTCTGTATCAACAGCTCTGTAACAAATAAATAGGAGCCAACTTCTTTGTACACAAGATGTGAGTGATGATCTAGGTATGCACCTAAGAAATAACATGGGAGGCATTTTAGGCTGTGTTCTAATTATATGGGCAAAAATGAGAAATCATAGAAAAGCAGCTATGTTATGTACAGGGGTTCCCTATGGCCTGATGTTTTCAATGATGCCAATGGTGTGAGGCTTGTTTCTAAATCAGAAGGAAAACAAAGCATCTGGGCCAACTGAAAGACACAGCTTCAATACATTGTTATAAGAGACAAAGAGCAAAGCTGAAGGCTGTACCACTCCCATTTATTTTTTTTTTTGAAAGGTCCTGAGTCTAGTAGCTCAGCATCCATCTGCTCAAGACATTTGTGTTTATGATTAGTCCTCATGGCAGAGCCAGTTCTGCTTGCTTCCTCTTATGCAACCTCTAAAGGACAGTCTGGTAATGAACACTGACTCACTCTTTGACTTTTTATTAAGATTTGCTTTCAGAGAATAGCTTTCATGTATATAAACCTCTAGCTTCCTATTGAACTTGTCAAAATTTCAACCTGTGTGAAATATGTCTTTGTCAAAATAGTATTTACAGTGCTCTGACCTCTGCAGACAGCTGAGCATGGGCAATCCCTTAATAATCACTGAATGAAAAATAGTCATTCTAAACAAATATATATACGATTTTATTCAGATTCATTATTTTCATTAAGTATAGATAAAAGATATTGAATGTAAAATCACATAAGTATAATAGTTCAATGAGAAAATTAATCTCCTTCGTATTAAACTAAGAACTCACTATTAACTAAAACTGCCAGAAACAATCCATGCATATTTGATCTTATATTCACATACGAGGAAATGACTGTACAGAAACAGAGATATGCAAATGTATCGATGTATGTAAAATGTCTCCAGCTGTACTGGTGATTTGGGTCAAATAGTATTAATGTCTCTTTCAAATGAGTACCCTACCTACATTTTGCACTTACTGTGATTAAGTGTAAATAAACTTTCCAGGCTATTAAGATGCTGAAGCCCGGCCTGCAGTATTCCTGATCTGTTTCAATGAGCTGGCATGGTTTGCGATTTTCAGGCTACTCCAAAGTGTTTTGACAGCCTGGCATTATGCACCCTAAAATAAAGGTTAAAGTTAGGAAATGAAGTACTCTAATACTGTATCTCAATGTTAGATTTTTTTAACTAATAAATGACTAGATTTCCACATAAACACTGTGCTACGCTCAGTAGCCTACCAACTATTATTTGGCTTAAATGAGACATCACTGGAAACTGTATGATGCTTACTATGTATTTAAAATAGCTTATACTACAAGAATACAAGTAAGGAATTTAGAGAAATTTCTTACTTTCCTTCCTCTCTTCAAAAATATCAGAGTAGAGTGGACAATACTCCAATAATTTTCCGTCTTTTTCTCAGGAGATAGGAAAGGCAAGAGTCAGAGAAAACAGTGAGAGGGATACTCAGAGCTCACGGGAGGCGGGGGGGGGGTGGGTTGGGGGGCTGGGGGCGGTAGGGGGTTGGGGGGGTGGTTTCCTGAAGTTAGATGTTTAAGAATGAGGCCTATCTAATCTGTCTCTGGGCCAGAGTTAAACTTGGATCAGAACCTTTTTACTCTATAAACATATGTATTTCCTCATTTTTATTTTGTTCTCCTTGAATTTTAGGGTTTCGTTAAAAAATTAACAACTGGGTAATACAAGGACTGAGGAAAAAGCCTTTGTCCATCCTCTACTAAACACAGAGGGCAGGTCAGCACAATCTTAGTGATTAAGATTGATGGTGGTAGTTACCATAGCAGTTCCCAACCAGTTCCCAGTGCTGGGGAGACAGTAGAAATTGTCATCTGAATTATTAGGATGTCCCAGAGACTCAGCAATAAACCCCATCCAAACTGCCTCTTTAGTTTTTCCAAGTGCTATGAAACTTATTTTAAAAAATAAAAGACGTCTATTTAAGTTCCTTTAATGACTAACTCTACCTCGGAAACATATCTTATCAAAATAAGCAAGTCATCTTTTCCTTAGGGTCACACAAATGTTTCCTTAAGTATTCATTTCACTAAGACTTACACAGCAAAAACAAGAAAGAAATAATATATAATATATATCTCAATTGCTCTTGGCGATTTCTGTTTACATTAGTAACTGAAGTGGGTATCGATAGGTTGTAAACAAAAGTACAGACCTGACAACTGTCCTCACTTGATGATTTCCTGCCTTCCCCTGGATCTAGCCCTTTCTCACGAGCTTCAGTAGAGACAAGCATCTGTTCTAGGATTAGACTGGAAACTGTGCACATCAGTCTAACCATTACCTTTTGGAAAACTTTTAAAAATGTATCACTTCCCATCAGGTTAATTTCAACTTTGAGTTGAGAAGCATTCAATAAATCATGGGTACCTTAAGGCTAACTCAAAAGGAAGCATCTAGGTTTTGCATGGCATGACTAAGACTGCCCTCTGTTGGAAGAGAAGAAAAAAAGAGGAAATTGCACTGCTATGGGAATTACCTTGCTATGATTCTTTTCCCCATGTATCTAAAGTGAAACAAACATACTCTAGTAAGAAAAACAGTAGCATGTTAGTGCTATATTACCATACTTTGCATTGTAACAAATGATATTTGAAAATTCATGGGTTAGGCTCTTCTATCCATGGAATTCTCCAGGCAGGAATACTGGAGTGGGTTGCCATTTCCTTCTCCAGGGGATCTTCCCGATCCAGAGATTGAACCTGGCTCTCCCGCATTACCTACTGAGCCACCAGCAAAGATCTAGCATGGGTCGCAACAGTAATCAGTTACAGAATTGCCAGTCTCCCGAGAGCCTCCGAATCTAGGAATGGACCACTAAGCACTGTTGCCTAAACGGAGGGGTGACAGGGAGGAAAGAGTGCATGGCTTTTGACTTTACATCCAACTTGCTAACACCATGGGTATTTGCGGTTTTCAATGATTATAAAATACTGACTGTCAGGAAGAAAGATGCTAAAATTGGGTCAAATTACTTTGTTTCAAAAATAAAGCAGGGGGTAAGTTCCAACTCCCTCCACCCCCACCGCCTTTTGTGACGCACTTCAGCTCAGCGGGGCTTTCCCAGAATTCACTGCGTTTCCGGTCTCTCCAGTCTCCAGTCCGGCACAGGGTGGCTTGAAGGCGCCATCTTCTCTCCCACACGCCTTCGCTCTTCTCGGCAAAAGGAGGCTGGTGTCTCCTTCCAGCCCCCCAACTGTGCCGTTCTGTCCACCCCGAGCCATCTTCGATCCATCCTCTTGCCTGCCCGATCGCCCACCCAGTGCCTGGAAGCCACTTCACAGGTCTGTAGAAGAGTTTAAACTGTCATCCCATCCGCGGCCCTTTTTTGTCGGTGCGTGTCTCCACTGTTTCCCAATCCCAGTCAGGGAATCAAGATGGAGGTGGGGGACGGGGGTGAAGAGGACAGGGAAAGTGGGCAGAGCTCTTCCAAAGGAGATAAAACACAGATTAGCCTCTGTGATGTAGCTTCTGAAGATTTTACAAAAACCTGGCTAACATTAAAAGAGCTCCATGACGGAGAGCCACTCCGACTTCAGGGGGAAGTAACCAGTTTGAGGAAAGAGCAATTGTCAGACGAGAGCTGGACAGGCTCCATGTCCAGAATTAAAGAGTTGACGGAGCAAGGGACAGACCTGAATGACGCTACCCATGACCTGCGAGGTCAATTAAACGCTGAAGTATGCGATGGCTCTACAGTAAATGAAATGTACAGAAATACGCTACAGCAAGAATTTTATGATATCCAACTACAAAATCTGAAATTTACTGGTGAGCTCACAGCAGAAAGGAATAAACTAAGAGAAGAAAACAAGCAGCTTTCGGCTAGGCTCAAGAGGAAACAGCCACAGTCTCGCCGTTCTTCTTCTGATAGTGACGATGACTCCGTCCCTGGGTCTCAAAAGAGCGAGTCAGTTATTTCGATCGCGGACCCTCTGCCCGGACCTGAGAGGCATGTGGCTCTCAAAATGAAAACACAAACGAAAACCAAACAGATGAAAGCTCGAGGGAAAAAGAAACAGCCACACAGTTCCGAGCTTCAGGTTCCATTGTACAGTCAGGACGTCTTTGAGGTGCCAGAGAGCCCTCACGAGATCTCCTCTAACAGCACTAAGACTATCACAATAAGCAGTGGCAGTCAGAAGTCATCTAGCACTGTTCCTTCAGCGTCTACACTCGGCCCTCAGACAGTGTTTGGATTTCAAGATGACTCCAGCCTTCCTGATGCCAGGCTTGGCCATCCACAAAGAAGATACATTTTCACACAGAGGACTGAGATTGATTTCCCTTGGAGCCTTTCCAGTATTTCTCCAGAAGAAGAGCTACCTGCTGAAATATTATCTGAAACTTCAGAGGAAAGTATGATTGATTACACCAAAAGCATATTTTCTCCTATTACACAGAGAGACGAAAACACCACTTTACATCTATTTCCTTTAGACTATACTTCAAGCTCTAATGTGCAAAGACCATCATTTGGTGTTTTTCGCGTTTCAATGAGAGAGAGCAGTAGCCAGACACCTTGCAGAGAACAGTCCACAGCAAGGAAGGATACGAATGGAGCTACAGGTGCAGCCCGTGATGCTGATAAGCCACAAGATGAGACTCGGGCTTCCACTCAGGGTCTTCAATAAAGAGAAAAGTCAAGATACAGTGAGAAAAAGGGGGGATGTAGCTATCGCTCCGTCTGTCTCTTAAGGAGACTACTTTTCTGGTCCAAGAGGACAGTCTTCCTATCAATTCAGACTATTTAACATTTGTATTCAGACTATGTAACTGATAATTCCTGACTTTGATTCTACTTCCCAGAACATAATATACAGGCAATAAAATGTTGAGCAAATGACTAAGAGTTTGAAATAGTGACTTATTGCCAGTTAATAAAATTCAGCTACAAAGAGAGAGACTTAGTTTTCAGAATCCCTCTACTTCTATATAAAAGTGTAGAGATGATCATCTTTTTGTTGAAATTAAGCTGCTAGTGTCTGTGAGTCCGTGTGTGCCATGCTGAGTTGGTTTAGTTGTGTCCTAGTTTTTGCAACACTGTGGACTGTAGCCTGCCAGGCGCCTCTGTCCCTGGGAATCTCTAGAAGAATATGGCAGTGGGTTGTCATGCCCTCCTCCTGGGGATCTTCCCATCCATGGAGTCTCTTAGACTCTTGTACTGGCAGGTAAGTTCTTTATTACTGGTGCCACCTGGGAAGCCCTTATGAGTCAATAAGAAGGCATATATATATATAAAAAAAAAAGAAAGCCAAGAGAACACCTAAAAGGCCTGAACTGTAAGAGTTCAACCCTGTAATACTTGTGAAATACTTACTTGGCTTGACAAGGTAAAAACAATACTTACACTGAGAAAGATTCAGAAGCAGATATTTTTCAGAATAAAGTGAGCATGACTTTCCAGATACCATACAGCATGACTTAAATTACAAAAGAGAAGATGTGACACAGGCTGTATACTAGTTATGAAAATTTGCTTTTAAAAATCAAAAAGCAAGAGCATAAGAAGGAAAAACCTCATTAACAAAGACCAACTATTTAGCAAGCAAGGGCAACATTTACAAGAGCAGGAGACCTTTTCAGGAAACAAAGCAGTTATGGTTTTATCCGTAACAAAAAGCAGCCAGTTGCTTGTCACTGGTTATCACAGTGTGTGTGTGCATGTGTGTGTGTGTGTGTGTGTGCATGTGTTTGCACGTGTGTACGTGTGCAAGTGTGTGCACATGTATAGTGAATGGAGGAGGGGAGAACTAGTCAGCAATGCATGTCCCTCTGCTTCCTTTCCTCTGTCCTCCCCCTACCACCCTCCTTACTTTCCCTGGGCCGTGGTGGTATTCAACTCCTTTTCTCTTTACTTTTTTTTTTTTTTTCATGTGTCCTTGGGCGTGTAGAAAAAACAAAGTTATTGAGTGAATTCATGTGCCATAAAACTCACCCTTTAAAATAGAGTACAATACATTAGTTTCTATGGTATATTTAAAAACTTGTAAAACCATCACCACAGTTTTAGAATATCTTCATCACCCTTTAAAAAAAGCCCATACATAATAGCAGTCACTTTCAACATTCCCCCACTTTTTAGCTTGTGGGGAGACAAAAACAGTAAGTTGTGGTTGTGGGTGTTAATTTGATTCAACCTCTCTTGGAATGAAGTACCACCAGGGTTGAATATTATCTCCCTTTACATATTTCTTTCCCAAAACATGGAAGCTTATAACATAGCATCAGTAATCTTTGCCTTTTACTCTAAATCATAGGTTGTAGTTGCTTAAAACTGTTTCATTAATGTACTTTAGAATTCATATCTAGCTTTTGATGTGTTTCAATCTCTCTGGCAAGTTAACTATCAACTTATTTTATGTTTTTATATCCTGCATTATTACAAAAATACTTAAAATAATATTTACTAAAAAAAAATGGAAAAGAAGTAAAATTTACTATATTATGATTTGACTTTTGCTGAAATAATACATTCTAAGTACTTGATTCTAGTTATTTAAAACTTTTATTAATTTACTTTAGAATTAGTTATTCATATGTAACATTTGATGTGTTTCAATCACTGGCAAGTTAACTGTCAACTTATTTTATGATTTTATATCCTGCATTAGAAAAAAATGTTTAATATTTACTAAAAACTAAATAGAAAATAAGTAACATTTAACTACTGTATTGTGCTGATCAAAACCCAGGTGCTTCTATGTTCTTCATTGCTATTTGGTTTTTTTTTTTTAAGTACTTATTTATTATTTGGCTTCATGGGGGTCTTAGGTGCAGCATGTGAGATCTGTTTCCCTGTCCAGAGATTGAACCCAGGACCTCTGCATTGCCAGTGCAGAGTCTTAGCCACAGGGACGTTCCCAGGGATTTTGTTTGTTTGTTTTGTTTGGGGGGTGGTGTTTGTGTGTGTGTGTGTGTGTGTGTGTGTGTGTGTGTGTTTGTTTTTGTTTTAGCAAAAGTAGAAAAAAGAAAGGGGAAGAAATTGTGTAAACAAGTGTGGTACTGGGAATGAGTTAACCTTCTGATTGTACTTCCAGAGGACATGCAGTTTACAAAAACCCTTTGCTTGTATTCTATCATATATAGTAAAGAGGAAATGGTAAATTGTAAATAATACAATTATACATCAAGGTAAAGAGAACAGAGTCTGGAAAAGAACCTGACACCATACAAAACTGGATAATGGTCCTGTGAAGATAGCAACAGCATTCCTTACTCTCAAAGAACCCTTCCTGTCTTTTTGTTTGCATTTGATTTTGTAAATCCTGGGTCAAATAAAAGCTACAATGTTAAATATGACTTTTGGTTATTGATATTTTCTTCTGTTTACCTTAGTCATTTAATGTATTCTATGTTCTGCATGAAAAAATACTTTAGCACTTCTAAAACTATTGCCTGACCTTAGAAACTAATTTTTTTGTCTTTTAAAAAAAATATCCTGTTACTAAACAGAAATTTTGATAACCTTATTTCTTTTTCCAAACCTTTGTATTGAGGGCTGACTTTCAATAGATTGAAGCGAGAGAGCTGCTCTGCTACATGCAAAACCCCAACCCAGAAGCAGGTCATCTAGGAATGGTTTAGCACCAGGTTCCCCCAGGTTCCCCACAATTGAGTGGTGCAGTGTTGGGCGAGGGGGCTGCTGCCTTTCTGGTCGTGCCCGTGTTCCAGGATGAAGAGTTCTCTGTACTGGACCTGGTCCCAACACATGGAGGGACATGCCACGCCATGCCCCAAAGGACCTGGGCAGTGGCCCCATGGTGGGGACGGTGGGGGACTGGCTATCTGAGGCCAACCGAGGCTACCAAGGCATTGCCAGAAACTAATTTTTAAATAAAATTATTTCAAAGGCTCGAATCTGTATGATGGAAATCTATTTTAAGTTAAAATAAAGGAATATTCTAAGGTCAAAGTCTACCAGCTACTGTCCCCATGCCCAACAAAAATCAGTGAGAGGAATGCTAAAACTTAAATGCTAGACACCTCCCTTCCCAGATCTAGCCTATGTAGTTTGCCCACTCCACGGATTAGCCATGCGGTCACTTAGATGCAGTCAATCATAAAGGAAGTCAATCATGAATAGTCACTGCAAGGACTGATGCTAAAGCTGAAACTCCAGTACTTTGGCCACCTAATGCAAAGAACTGACTCATTGGAAAAGACCCTGATGGTGGGCAGGGTTGAAGGCAGGAGGAGAAGGGGACGTCAGAGGATGAGGTGGTTGGATGGCATCACCGACTCAATGGACATGAGTGTGAGCAAGCTCCAGGAGATGATGATTGACAGGGAAGCCTGGCTTGCTGCAGTCCCTTGGGTGGCAAAGAGTCAGACACAACTGAGCGACTGAACAACAACACTTCGTTGGGAAACCACCTCTCAGATCTACTCTTCCCCCATCCTTACCTCCAGTGTTCTCTTCAGGTCCTTATGGCCTTGCTCTTATAGGTCACGTCTGTGTGTGTGTGCTGTGTGCTAACTCGCTTCAGTTGTGTCTGACTCTGCAACTCACTGGATTGCAGCCTGCCAGGCTTCTCTGTCCATGTGGATTCTCAGGCAAGGGTACTGGAGTGGGTTGCCACGCACTCCTTCAGGGGATCTTTCTGAC
Organism: Bubalus kerabau; assembly: GCF_029407905.1. Lineage (NCBI taxonomy): Eukaryota > Metazoa > Chordata > Mammalia > Artiodactyla > Bovidae > Bubalus > Bubalus kerabau. The sequence continues at coordinate 4,219,523 of NC_073647.1, read as the reverse complement.
CCAGGGATTGAATCCTTTTCTCCTGGCTCTCTTGCTTTGGCAGGCAGGTTCCTTACCACTAGTGACACCTGGAAAGCCCTTGAGTACCCATAGCACTTGACAGACTTCCTCTACTGTAGCAAATAATAACGGAGAAGGCAATGGCACCCCACTCCAGTACTCCTGCCTGGAAAATCCCATGGATGGAGGAGCCTGGCAGGCTGCAGTCCATGGGGTCACTAAGAGTCAGACACGACTGAGTGACTTCACTTTCACTTTTCACTTTAATGCATTGGAGGAGGAAATGGCAACTCACTCCAGTGTTCTTGCCTGGAGAATCCCAGGGACGGGGGAGACTGGTGGGCTGCCATCTATGGGGTCGCACAGAGTCAGACATGACTGAAGCGACTTAGCAGCAGCAGCAAATAATAAAGAGGTTTGTGGGCATGTCCATTTCTCCCACTGGATTCTGGTTTCTCTAGGCCAGAGACTGTTCAGGGTGATTCCAGGATTTCCACCTAGAAGAAGCTTAGGGCCAGCAGTCTGATTGGAAGGGACAACAACCAGGGGCTTCTGGATTTATTTGTGATGTCTGGAGGGAATACACCATGTGGCACCACAGAGAATATAAAGATGGATGTAGCCTGATCGGTCTGGATTTAATTGACTCACAGGTTCTTTGCTCTTCAGCAAGTGCTTTTCTTCTAGAAATTTTGTGGGGTGCACTCAAGGTAGTGCTGTTAACACAAGAGGCCTGTGATGGGATCCTCTGAATTTAACCTAAGGCAGAGTAGCAAGGTTCTGGGTGAGTTTCCATCAATGTCCTGAAACCCACTGACCTCTACATCTTCACACTTCTAGCGCAAGATCCCATTCTAATTTCAAATGAATATGATTAATGCTGTCTCTAATAATAAGGCTTAACTCAAAGCTTGTGCTGTCTCTCGTTCAGTCACAGGAGCTGGCAGAAGCATGCACATGTCGGGAAAAGTCAAGGAAATCACGAGTCATACATGAGTCATCCATCTCCTTCCTTTACATCTTAACCATCAACCTCTTTCAGTGCTTTCCTTGCAACACCTCTCTTAATTATCCTGATCATACTCAGGTGCTCTGCTGGGTCCCGTGAGGCAGGCAGACATACAGCAGTTAGGCCCGAGCCTGGACAGAAGGCATGCATGACCTATCTTTCCAGGGGCCACCTGCAATCCTAGATTCCTGCAGAGCTTTGCACTCTGGTGAGTCCCCCCTCCCTCCAGCCCCACACTCAGTCAAGTCTCCCTGTTGACTACTCTTCCAGTGTTATTTCCCTCCCTCTGCACCCCAACTCAGCCTCAAGGGCAAATGAAGCCCTTCTGCCTTGACTGGTTTGGCCAATACACCCTCCTGCCAAGCCGGACTCCTCGCTGAGCCCACAGGGGCACCACCACCATTACTTCTGGGCCTGTGCTCCTGCTCGCCTCCCAAACTGGGAATAACTTCTCCTCTACCAACTCAAATGTCACCCACCCTAAAAGTCTAGCTCAAATTTCAGTTCTTCCTCACAATTCCCAGCCCTCAGTTTCCCCTCTTCTGAATGCCTGTGGTACTTATTGTCTGGACTACACAGTCTGGCAGTCATAAAGCAAGTCTCCAATACATGATCATTCGCTTTTTACCAATGGCCTGTACATACTTGCGTGAATGCCCACCAGTCCTGCCCTGCTGCTCTGGGAGAGGCCCAGTTCCCCTCCCAGCCAAGGACTCTCCTCATTTCTGCAGAGAGAGGCAATGAATGCAGTGGTTAGGGGCATGGTCTCTGGAAGCCAGTGCTGGGGTCAGCAGCCTAGCTCCCTCCTGCAGTCTAGCACCTACGAGACTCTGGGCAAGCCTCTGGGCCTTGCCGTGCCTGTTTCCTCCTATACAAAACAAGAATGGTAACAGCACCAACAGGAGAGGTTCTGTGGAAAGATGAAATAGGTCAAGTGGAAAACTTAGAATGCTGCCCGGCATAGACTAAACACTATAGAAATGCTAGTTGTTATTAAGAATGCCACAATGTGGGCTTACCAATCTACACAGACTAAAACTAAGCTGGTAACCTAATCATTTTTATAAACACTCAAACGATTAGAGCTGGAGGAGCCTTTAAAATTTATGGGGTTCAACCTCCTTTCACAGAGAACACTGTTGCACGAGGGAGAGAAATGGCCAGTCCTTAAGTCCCACAGCTGGGTAAGGTCAGACCATTATAATAGTCAGGTCCCCTGTTTTGTTTTGCTTTTTTACCCCCCACCATATCTTAATGCAATTGTATCAATATTTCCAATGGGAAAAAGTTTCTGTATTTCTGAGTAACCAAGTCGCCAATGAACCTCTGTGACAAAACTGATTAGTTGGGGATTGCCACTATCAGTTAGAGTCAGCTGTTTGTTGTTCCAGGTGTGAGGTGTGTGGGAGAGGGAGTCTGGAGGAGGGAGGGGACTGGAGTGGCACGGTGAAAATCAGGAGACTAAGGAGATGGGTGACTTCCCTGCTGGCTCAGCGGTAAAGAACCCACCTGCAATACAATGCAATGCAGGAGATGCGGGTTTGATCCCTGGGTCGGGAAGATCCCCTGGAGAAGGATATGGCAACCCACTCCAATATTCTTGCCTGGGAAATTCCCATGGTCAGAGGGGCCTGGAGGGCTACAGTCCATGGGGTCGGAAAAGAGTCAGAGGTGACTGAGTAACTCAATGACAACAACCTCCCTTCTCTGCACTGTAGCTGCCCCATGATTATGGAAATCAGATCCCCCCAAGTGAACTAGGAGCATGGGGGGCACAACGATTACACAATATACTCTAAGGCTCTAAGCCAATGCACAACACCTGGCTCAGTACTAAAGAAGGCAGGCACTTGAATGAATGACTGGCAAACTACAAACTTCCCTCAAGTCTCTCCTCAAATGCTGCCTTTTCAGTGGCAGTCTATGTAGTCCACCCTATTTAGAATGGCAAACCCCTAGACTGCTTTGTTTTTCTCCATAGTACTTACTGCCCTCTAACATACCTTATATTTTACTCCCCCCTCCCGCCCCCTTACGCTGACTCTACCAATAGCATACCAGCTCCAAAGGGCAAGGACTTGCTCTGTTTTGCTCACCACTGTATTCTCTGCCCCTAGAACACTGCCTGGCACAGGGCACGCAGAGTGGGCATAGGTTTTGTTGACTGAATCAATAGAGGGCATCCAAGTTTCCTAATCAACATTTCAATTGGGGTTTCAAAGCCCAACGCACTGGCTGAAAAAGCAATAAACAAATTGTGGGTGTTTGTGTCAACGTGACAATAAAACCTATCAACTTTGGAGCTACTATGGTCACCAAAAAAACGTCCAGAAGGTCGCTCAGGCCAAAAGCTGTCCCTCAGGAATTCATTAGTGCCCCTCCTCCCATGTTTTCACAGTAACTCTGGTTGATTCATTTAAATGGCCGCACCAGGTGAGAAGCATATGAGAACTCGCATCTGTGCAACTTTTCTGTAAATCGAAAATTATTCCAAAATAAAAAGGTTACTAAAGAAAAAGGCTTCCACGCGGATGGTGCTCCGGATTTCCCATGGATTTCTTGTACGCCAGAGGAGACCCGTCCTTTGCTACAGGGACTAGGCGCTTCAGAGGTTCCCTTCGACTGCCGCCACCTGGCTGGACCCGCCGCGCAAGGAGCCTCGGCGCGTCACCCGCACTCCCGGACCTTGGTCACCGTCCCCGCGGCCTCCCGGCCCCTCATCCCCGCTCCGGGCCACGGGCGACACTCCCGCCCCCGACCCCGCGAACTCCTTTCGGGCCCCAGGCCTTGGCGCCAGGCTCCTCGGCGCTGCCCGACGGCCAAGGGAAGTGCGGCGACAAGTCGTCGTCCTCCCGCCCCGCCGACCCCGTCGCCCGGGATCCAGGAAAGCCCGGTCGCCCCGGGTCCCCCAAGCTCCAGCCGGGCGCCGGAGGCGCTGCCGCCGCGGCCGCGGGATGTCCCGAAGAGGGCCCTCGACCCCGACTCCCGTCGCGGCCCTCGGCCCCAGGCGCCCCAGCGCGCCTCTCGGCCGCGATTCCCGCTGCCCCGGCTTGGGTACCGAACTCACCCGTGGGCGCAGCCACGCCGCCGCGGCCGGCGTAGAGCAGAAGCGCCCACAGCCCGCAGAGCCCCGCCGGCCGCTCCATGCAGCCCCCCGCTCGGAGCCCGGCCGGGCTGCAGCCGCCGCAGTGTCCGCCTCTTTCGCTCCCTCTCCCACTTCCCGGCTCTGCCTCCCTGGAGGTCGGGGGTGGGGGGGCCGGCGCAGACGGGAAGGGCCGCCCCGCCCACCAGTCGCAGATAACCCCCGGGCCAGCGCCGGCAGAGGGACGGGGCGCCCGCGGCTCCAGCAGTGGCTTCCGAGGCGCAACACCTGGCCCCGCGGCAGCCGAGCCTCCGTCGCGCCCCGGGAGTTCGATTGCCGGCCAGGCAGAGAGGCCCCGACCTCGTCACGGCCCGGCCCCGGCACCGCCGGGCTCGGTGCGAACGGTGTGCAGCACGGAGGAACCTCGGACGTGTCCAGCCGAGCACCCGGGAGGGCAGGGCGGCCTCCGGAAGGAGCCTTGACCTGGACTTCTGGAGTCTCAGCTTGCAGTCTTTGGCCCCTGAGCCCTTGTTTCCTAAAACTCTGACTCCAGGTTTAGAAATCCCAGGCCTGACTTCAGAGGGTACACTTGGAAGACCAAAGAGGGTGCTTGGTGGGAGCGTGCTTTGTGAACGGGACAGAAGGTATATTTGAAAGCTGGTGATACATAATGCTAAGTTGAACATAGAAAGAAAGAAAAAAGCTAAATGTTCAGTATGAGAGACAGTGCCATACTTGGCTTCCCTGGTGGGTCAGTTGGTAAGAATCCCTCTGGAATGCAGGAGACTCAGGTTCGATCCCTGGGTGGCAAGATGCTCTGGAGGAGGGCATGGCAACCCACGCCAGTATTCTTGCCTGGAGAATTCCAGGGATGGGGGAGCCTGGTGGGCTGCCATTGATGGGGTCGCACAGAGTCGGACACGACTGAAGCGACTTAGCAGCAGCAGCAGCTGTGCCTCATTGTTAGTCCAGGGCTTGTCCTTTGGCCTCAGATTGGGGTGCTGTCATTGGGGCCACTAGCCTAGGTCTCAGCCAGGACCCCTGCCACCTTCTCTCTACACTCTCCACCCTGGCTGCTGCTGCTGCTGCTGCTAAGTCGCTTTAGTCGTGTCCGACTCTGTGCGACCCCGTAGACGGCAGCCCACCAGGCTTCCCCATCCCTGGGATTTCTCCAGGCAAGAACACGGGTGGGTTGCCTTTTCCTCCTCCAATGCATGAAAGTGAAAAGTGAAAGTGAAGTTGCTCAGTCGTGTCCAACTTGTAGCGACCCCATGGACTGCTGCCCAACAGGCTCCTCCATCCATGGAATTTTCCAGGCAAGAGTACTGGAGTGGGGTGCCATTGCCTTCTCCGCTCCACCCTGGAGGAAAGCCCTATTCAGGTCCTGCCCCTTCCCTGACCCAGGCAGGGCCAGTCTGTACACACCATCAGGTCTTCAACAGCCCCATCTGTGCTGGTGCCTCAGGACTCAGGACTCTTCACTTTAAAGGTGCAAATACATCATTTGCATGTTAGTGTCCTGCAGCTTCTGGCCCTGAAAAGCCTCCGTTGTTTGTCTAGAATGTGTTATGAGTTACATCTGAACACCACGTCTCCAGCCCTCCTGCCTCTTCTCCATCCCGTCTCTCCAAGGTGTTTCTCTGAGGAGGGGGCTCTTTGCATAGCTGTGACACTGCTCTGGGCATCAGTGTGCTAGTGTGCACTTCCAAAGAACAGAAGGAAAAGGCAAAGGAGAAAAGGAAGGATATACCCATTTGAATGCAGAGTTCCAAAGAATAGCAAGGAGAGATAAGAAAGCCTTCCTCAGGGATCAATGCAAAGAAAGAGAGGAAAACAATAGAATGGGAAAGACTAGAGATCTCTTCAAGAAAATTAGAGATAGCAAGGGAACATTTCATGCAAAGATGGGCACAATAAAGGACAGAAATGATATGGACCTAACAGAAGCAAACGATATTAAGAGGTGCCAAGAATACATAGAAAAACTATAGGAAAAAGACCTTCGTGACCCAGATAATAAAGATGGTGTGATCACTCACCTAGAGCCACATCCTGGAATGTGAAGTCAAGTGGGCCTTGGGAAGCATGACAATGAACAAAGCTAGTGGAGGTGATGAAATTCCAGTTGAGCTACTTCAAATCCTGAAAGATGATGCTGTGAAAGTGCTGCACTCAATATACCAGTAAATTTGGAAAACTCAGCAGTGGCCACAGGACTGGACAAGGTCCGCTTTCATTTCAGTCCCAAAGAAAGGCAATGCCAAAGAATGCACAAACTACCACACAATTGCATTCATCTCACATGCTAGCAAAGTAATGCTCAAAATTCTCCAAGCCAGGCTTTCACAGTACGTGAACCATGAACTTCCAGATAATCAAGCTGAATTTAGACAAGGGAGAGGAACCAGAGATCGAATTGCAAACATCCCTTGGATCATCAACAAAGTGACAGAGTGCCAGAAAAACATCTACTTATGTTTTATTGACTATGCCAAAGTCTTGACTGTGTGGATCACAACAAACTGTGGAAAATTCTTCAAGAGATGGGAATACCAGACCACCTGACCTGCCTCCTGAGAAATCTGATGCAGGTCAAGTAGCAACAGTTAGAACTGGACATGGAACAAACTACTGGCTCCAAATCGGGAAAGGAGCACCTCAAGGCTGTATATTTTCACCCTGCTTATTTAACTTATATGCAGAGTACATCATGAGAAATGCTGGACTGGATGAAACACAAGCTGGAATCAAGATTGCCAGGAGAAATATCAATAACCTCAGATATGCAGATGACACCACGCTTTTATCAGAAAACGAAGAACTAAACAGCCTCTTGAAGAAAGTGAAAGAGGAGAGTGAAAAAGTTGGCTTAAAAGTCAGCATTCAGAAAACGAAGTTCATGGCATCCGGTCCCACCACTTCATGGCAAATAGATGAGGAAACAATGGAAACAGTGACAGACTTTCTTTTCTTGGGCTCCAAAATGACTGCAGATGGTGACTGCAGCCATGAAATTAAAAGAAGAAAAGCTCCTTGGAAGAAAAGTTATGACCAACCTAGACAGCATATTAAAAAGCAGAGACATTGCTTTGCCAACAAGGGTCCTTCTAGTCAAAAGGTTCGGTTTTTCCAGTAGTCATGTATGGGTGTGAGAACTGGACTATAAAGAAAGCTGAGTGCCAAAGAATTGATGCCTTTGAACTGTGGTGTTGGAGAAGACTCTTGAGAGTCCCTTGGTCTGCAAGGAGATCCAACCAGTCCATCCTAAAGGAAATCAGTCCTGAATATTCATTGTAAGGACTGATGTTGCATCCGAAACTTCAATGCTTTGGCCACCTGATGCAAAGAACTGACGCTTTTGAAAAGACCCTGATGCTGGGAATGATTGAAGGTAGGAGGAGAAGGGGACCAGAGAAGATGAGATGGCTGGGTGGCATCACCGATTCAATGGTCATGAGTTTGAGTAGGCTCCAGGAGTTGGTGATGGACAGGGAAGCCTGGCATGCTGCAGTCCATGTGGTCGCAAAGAGTCAGAGCGAAATGAACTCAGCTGAACTTAGAGGTCACTTTGCTTATCAGACTGTTGGACATTTGCTTCAGCAAGCAAGGAATGGAAGTCTCACTAATCACTTGGAAAACACCAGGCTTGGGGGAGGGCGGGGGAGCAGCAACACCTGTCTTGATTTAGTTCCCCAACGAAATGACACCATATCGCCCACAGCTCCTTCCCTGGATTGCTCTTTCTGACTCGCTGCTACTTAAAGCAGCATGACTGCAGCTAGACCACGTTGTGGGTCGCATTCCTGGTGCTGGGCCGTGGCCTTGGGCTCTCTGGACCAGCCTCCCCACTTCTAAGTCACAGAAGCCAAGGCCAGCACTTAACTCCTCTGCATCCTCACTTCCCAGGATGGTACCAAGCCTTGCAGATTTGATCAGCTTTGCTTTATGACACAATGCATAGCTGATATTTGTAAATGTTCCATGAGTGTTTGAGGAACAATTCTCCAATTATGGAGCCCAGTGTTCTGTGTGTTTACATTATATCAAGTCTGTGGGTTGTGTTGGTCAAATCCATGCACTTGCTGAGCTTTTCCTTTTCTTATTGAACCTGCCAGTCACTGAGACATGTTAAAATCTCCCACTATGATACTCTGGTGGTGGATCTATCAAGCTCTCCTTATGATTCTGTTCGTTTTTGCTTGACAAAGATGTATTTTTGAAGCTATTTCATCAGAGGCATGCAAATCTAGAACTGTTATAGCTTCATAGTGAACCATCGAGGGCTTCGCCAATAGCTTAGTGATAAAGAATCTGCCTGCCAATGCAGCAAATACAGGTTCGACCCCAGGGTTGGGAAGATCCACTGGAGGAGGGCATGGCAACTCACTCCAGCATTCTTGTCTGGAGAATCCCATGGACAGAGGAGCCTGGTGAGCTACAGTCCAAAGGGTGGCAAACAACTGGATATGACTGATGGATTGAGCACTTAGAGAACCGAGTTATTAATCACTAAGAAGTAGGTTTCATTAATCTGTGAATGTTATTGGCCTCAGGTTCTGTTTTGACTAATATTAGTCTCACTTCATAAGCTTTCTTTTGGTTAGTACTGTGTACCTTGTACCTTTCCACACATCCTTACTCGCCTGTCTCTGCTATGTTTTAGATGTGCTCTTGGAAACAGCATAGAGTGCAAATCTCTTTGTTTTCTATCCTATAGGCAATCATTGTCTTTTAACTGTAGAGTTTAGTTCTAGTATGTTTCAAGTTATTTATACTGTCTGGTTTTGTGCTTTCTGTTTGTCCCATTTTTTCTGTTTCTTTTTATCACCTCCTCTTTCGATTTCTTTTAAATGTTGTGTGTGTGTGTGGCTGGGGGGCTCTTCATTGCAAGAGCATGTTCTATTTTTTGTAAAATATGCATACCAGAGGGTTTGTTGTCAGTATTGAATGAGATGGACAAGCTCACCTGAAATGCTTATCCAGTGCCTAACACAGAGTAAGCACTCCTAACTGGGAACTATTATTAGAAGTTCTAGTACTCTTTCAACTTTAGTGTTCCCTTGTATCGTGCAGTTCCGCTTCTGGTCTCCTTTCTGCTGACAATATCCCATTTGTTTTCAGTCCCTTTTCTTTCATTTCTCCTTTACGCCATTTGATTTCCTGTTTCCGCTCAGCCCTCCATCCCCAAGGCAGCTCGGTGGTGAAGCCCCTCGGGGAGGAGTCTGTGTGCTGCGGCTCTGTGGCGCAGTAGGTGTGGGAGAAGACGGTGGCACCTTGACTGAATCCCATTCCACAAGGTGATGGCTGTCCCCCCCAACACGGGGCTTCATTAGCGTGTCATTCTAGGCTGGCCACGGTGAAACTGAATCAGCTGCGATTATCAGTTTCTGTGAAATGGGTCTAAGGCCGCAGAACCCACCAGCTAGGAAACAGTTTAATTCCTTGTGTCTCTTCCTAGAGAGGATGGCCGGATCCTGGCTGTCTGCTCTCAAGAAGTTGTCCCCCTGTGAGAGTGTGGGGGTCACCATACTAGGAATTTGTGTATGTACTAAGCAGAGCCTGGAAAGAGGAACCATTTGTACGCAAACACATTGTGGTCAGAAGGAAACTTTGTTATCATTGTTGTGACAGAACCACAACTAAATTTAGCAGCTACGTACTTTGTGTGTGTGCATGTGCACATGTGTGATGCCTGGAGAAAGTAACACTGTATGTTTCCAAAAGCAAAATCTCCCCAGACCAAATAGAAAACCTTCTTCTTACCTGGTATTTGATTGCCATGACTATTCCTCACCCCACTTACTGCATATCTTCGCTTTTTCTGTGTCCTGGGTAGCATGACATTCTTTCAAAAGAGATTATATCACTAGAGGAACACTGGAACCTGGTGGAGTTTTGGGTGTTTTTCTGTTCTCTGGTGGTTTCTGTGCTTGGATTGAAATAAACTGAGGTGTTGAACATCTGTATTTTGAATGGACTTCACACAAATATGAGAGTCTAATCTCTTTTCTAAATTAATTAATTTATTTTAATTGGAGGATAATTACAATACTGTGATGGGTTTTGCCACACATCTACATGAATCAGAACCCCCTTACCACCTCCCTCCCCACCCTATCCCTCTGGGTTGTCCCCGAGCACCGGCTTTGGGTGCCCTGCTTCATGCATGGAACTTGTACTGGTCATCTATTTTACATATGGTAATGTACATGTTTCAATACCATTCTCTCAAATCATCCCATAATCTTTTGATAGCAATTTTGTATATACTTTTATTCTTCACAGTAAACAGTAAATAGATGCTCTCAGTATTTTTTGAAAGTTGTTCCAAAAGTGCAATATCAACTTACAATGTGAAAGAGATGCTATACATCCCTGTTAGCATGTACAGTAACAAAAGGCCTCTCTGGGATTCACAAGTTCTAAAAATACAAACTATATATAATGTATTATAACTGTCTTCACCAAAGTGAATGCTTCTGCCAGTGTGGAAAATAGGAGCAGTTTAATGTCTTGAAATCCACAGAAAAGATGTGGAGAAGAAGGTGAGATAAACATATGCTGGGGGGGACTTCCCTGGTGGTCCAGTGGTTGAGAATCTTCCTTCCAATGCAGGGAACGTGGTTTCCATCCCTGGTCGGGGAACCAAGATGCTATGTGCCCTTAGCAACTAAACCCGCATGTTGCAGTGAAGACCCAGTGCAGCCAAAAACAATAAAACCCCCAAATACATGCCAGAGACCTGGTGCAGAGTGAAACACACCTAGAGACGTGAGACAGTCTTAGGAAAAAGTAGGAACAGGAATAGAGGAGAGAGAGGCAGGAAATGGGAGAGTGCATATTAGAATTTTTTATGTTTTTAGGTGCATCAAGTTTTAGTTGCTCACTTGGGATCTTTGACCGTCATTGTGACATGCAGTTTTTTACAAATTTCATTTTAGTTGCAGCATGAGGGATCTAGTTCCCTGACCCAGGATCGAACCCAGAGCCCCTGCATTGGGAGCATGGAATCTTAACCACTGAACCACCAGGGAAGTCCTGGGTCTTCCAGTTGTAGTAGTCAGGTAAGAATTTGATTTGAAGTGACTCTGAGCGGGTTTCACTTCCCCTAATACGTTCTAGGCCTGTGGCTCTCAAATTTTTTGATCTCAGAACAACTTTAAACTCTTAAAACTTTTGGGAACCGCAATTCAACTTTGTTTCCCTGTCTCCCACAGGTGTTCATCCCAAGGGCACTCCTTCCTTAACATCCTGCACTCTGAACTTCCTCAGAGTTCACTTCCTGGGAAGATTAACCCATGACAAGTGTCCAGCCCAGGAACTTCCATATTTATGCAATTTACTTTCAGTAAATCCCTTTACAGTAAGGGATATACTTGACTTCAAGTAAGTAAATTTAATAATATGTGTGGGGATTATTTGTTTTGTAAACAATTTTTTTTAAATCTCGTAAGGTAGTTCTTCGATAATATAGCTCAGGAAAATATGGCATAATCATTAGGAAAATGCAAATCAGAACCACAGTGATGCACCACTTCCCACTCATCAGGATGACTATTATTTTAAAAAGAAAGGAAAAGAACAAGTTTTGACGAGGATCTAGAGAAGTTGGAATGCCGGGGCACTGCTGGTAGGAATATAAAATGATGACGCTACTGTGGAAATCTGGCTACTGTGAAAAGTCTGGGCAGTTCCTCCAAAAGTTAAACAGGGCTTTCATATGATCCACACATTCTACTTCTAGATATGTATCTAAAAGAACTGAAAGCAGTGACTTTAACAGGCATTTGTACATCCACGTTCATACCAGCATTTTTCACAACAGCTGAAATGTGGACGCAGCCTAAACATCCCTTGACGGATGGATGATCAAAATGTAGTGGAATATTATGCATTCTTCAAAAGGAAGGAAATTCTGACAATGCTAAAACAATGATGAACACTGAAGACTTTATGCTAAATGAAATAAGCCAGTAACAAATGGACAAATAGTGTATTATTCCTCTTATCTGTGTTATCTAGAAGAGTCAACTTCATAGAAACAGAAAGAACAGTGGTGGTTGCCAGAGGCTGGAGGGGAGGGAAGAGTGGGGAGCTATTACTTAATTCACACAGCATTTCAGATTGGGATGATGAAAAACTTCTGGAGATGGATATTAGTGATGGGTGCACAGCAATGTGAATATTCTTAATGTCACTGAATTGTACACTTAAAATGGAAAAAATTTGTGTTATGAATATTTTACTACCAAATACTTTTTTAAAACTAAGTATAAAATATGTCTGGAATCTTGCAATGCATTAGTAAGTTGGTTGCATAAAATAGTTAAGGAGTCATTTTTTTTTTATTGCCAGATAATAGTTCAGTGTAGGGATATTCATTGGAAGGACTGATGCTGAAACTGAAGCTCCAATACTTTGACCACCTCATGTGAAGAGCCGACTAATTGGAAAAGACCCTGTTCCTGGGAAAGATTGAGGGCAGAAGGAGAGGGGACGAGAGAGGATGAGATGGTTGGATGGCATCACCGACTCAATGGACATGAGTTTGAGCAAACTTCTGGAGATTGTGAAGTACAGGGAAGCCTGGCATGCTGCAATCAATGGGGTCGCAAAGAGTCGGACACAACTGATCGACTGAACAACAACAACCACCCTAAAAATATTAACTAAGTGAGAGAAGTTAGTCACACAAAAAACACGTATTGAAAGATGTCTAGAAGATGCAGGTCCTTAGAGACAGAAACTAGTTTAGAGCTTGCCTAGGGCTGGGAGGAGATGTGGGAAGAAAAGAGGAAAGGCTGCAAAGTGGTGTTAATGGACACAGGGTTTTTTGAGGCAGAGTGATGATAAGGTTTTAAGTTGATTGTGGTGATGATCATACAACTCAATGGCAATACTGAAAATCATTAAATTCACTTTATATCTCAATAACGCTTTTGTTAACAAAAAGATTAATGAAAACCAAAATCACAGAAAAGTCTCTTGAGGAATATCTTTCCTGATTGACCTAAGAAATTAACCTTTTATGCCTCTGTGTGGAAAGGTTCATGAATTTTCTTGTATTTCGCTTCAATCATTCAGTAAATATTGCAAATTTTCTGTGGGCAAATAACGCTATTGAATGACATAGTGACCTACAAAAAAATATTGTCTTAAAACATGGTGTCTGCCTTTCAAAAGCTTTCTCTCTGATTGAGACAAGCCATTCACACATGAAATGAAATTAATTAAGGCAGTGCCACATTGGCGGTCAATTATTGACTCATGTCCATTTGCCACAGGCAACAAACTGAAAGCATTATTATTGTAAAATTAGCGATACTGAAAATAGGATTTCACAGTGGATAAGAGCAAGGGCTCTGGAGCCAGACTGTCTGGTCTGAATCTTGGCTCCATCATTTACCAACTGTGTGACCTTGTGCAAGTTACTTAAATTGTCTGTGCCTCAGCGTCCTCCTGTTGAAAATAGGGATGATTATGATAATTATGGCACTACTTCACAGAGTTGTTGTGATGATTAGATGTGTTAATACAGATAAAGTGCTCAGAACAGATCCTTGCACATAGTAAATGCTCAATGAAAGTATTAGTTACCATCATTTCCAGAAAACTGTGGGTGACGTCTTTGAGAAATATTGAATATTTGTGCAGTAAAAAGCTTTAAACCTGCATTGAAGATACTTCTTAACAGAGCTGAAACCCTATGCTGGAGATTTTGGCAACACATATGGCAGGTGTCATTCAGGATGTCATAGTTTTATTGGTTCAAGGCATCTACAATGTCCCAAATCCTGACTGAGCATGAAGTACAGGCTCAATAAATACTAGAATTCAAAGAAAAAACCTAGATTAAAATGTTAACATTTTGGATGATGCAATTAATTCATTTTGTAGCCATTTTCTAATTTTTTTTCTGAAAATGACTGGATTACTTTTATTTGTTTTTTATATTTTATTGTTAATATTTCAAGTCCACAGAAATATATAGAGACTAACATGCTGAGCCCTTATGTCAGAAAGTGAAGAAGAACTAAAGAGCCTCTTGATGAAAGTGAAAGAGGAGAGTGAAAAAGTTGGCTTAAAGCTCAACATTCCAAAAAAAGATCATGGTATCTGGCCCCATCACTTCATGGCAAATAGATGAAGAAACAGTGGAAACAGTGGCAGACTTTATTTTTGGGACTCCAAAATCACTGCAGATGGTGACTGCAGCCATGAAATAAAAAGACACTTACTCCTTGGAAGAAAAGTTATGACCAACCTAGACAGCATATTAAAAAGCAGAGACATTACTTTGCCAACAAAGGTCCATCTAGTCAAGGCTATGGTTTTTCCAGTAGTCGTGTTCGGATGTGAGAGTTGTACTGTAAAGAAAGCTGAGCGCTGAAGAATTGATGCCTTTGAACTGTGGTGTTGAAGAAGACTCTTGAGAGTCCCTTGGACTGCAAGGAGATCCAACCAGTCCATCCTAAAATAAATCAATCCTGAATGTTCATTGGAAGGACTGATGCTGAAGCTGAAACTCCAATACTTTGGCCACCTGATATGAAGAACTGACTCCTTTGAAAAGATCCTGATGCTGGGAAAGATTGAAGGTGAGTGGAAAAGGGGATGAGAGAGGATGAGATGTTTGGATGGCATCACCAACTCAATGGACATGAATTTGAGTAAACTCCAGGACTTGGTGATGGACAGGGAGGCCTGGCGTGCTACTGTCCATGGGGTCGCAAAGTGTCAGACAGCACTGAGCAACTGAACTGAACTGAACTGAACTGAACATGCCGAGCACACATATACCCGTTACTTAGCTTTGTTAAACTGCAACCCTAGGAACTTCCCTGGTGGTCCAGTGACTAGGACTCTGTGCTTCCAGTGCAGGGATTCAGGGTTTGATCCCTGATCAGGGAATTAGATCCCACATGCCCCAACTAAAAGTTCGAATGCTACAACTAATAAATCCCACATGCCACAGCTGAGGATCCTACATTGCACAGCTTAATAGAAAAGATAGGAAAAGATCCCTTGTGCCGCAATGAAGACCAGGCTGAGGCCAATAAATAAATTCAAAAAATTTTTGAAATATAATAAAAAGTATGTCTGGAGCTTTTAAATAAATAAAAGCAACTACTAAATAAAAGTTCACTTTAAAACATAGGTAAAAATAAACTGTAACCCTAGGCCTTGTGTACCTGAGTTTCCTTTCTTAAGATTTAAAATGTTACAGAGTGGACACCCTGGATGCACCTTTCTCAGTCTCTCAGACACCACCTCTCCCTAGAAGTGCCCTTATCTTGAGTATTTTTATACTACTACCAGAGTGAGGGTATTCATAAATAATATAGGGTTTTTGCATATTTTGAAACTATATACACAGAGAACAAACTTGTGGTTGGAAGGGATAGTTAGGGAGTTTGGAATGGGCATGTACACACTGCTATATTTAGAAAGAATAACCAACAAGAACCTACTATATAGCACATAGAACTCTGATCAGTGTTACGTGGCAGCTTAGATGCTGGAGGCAGGGGGGAAGTTTGTATACATATGGCTGAGTCCCTTTGCTGTTCACCTGGACCTGTCACAACATTGTTCACTGACTATACCCCAATACAAAATAAAAAGTTAAAAAAATTATGTACAAATGGTAATCTGTACGTGTATCATTCTGAAACACCATTTTCATTGAGCACTTTCTGAGACGCCTTCATGTTGCTACATGTAGCTCTAGTTCATTTTCACTGTTGTAGAGAATTCCAGAAGGTCTATGTTCATTTATCCTTTCTTTTGATGGAGGACATTTATATCCTTTCCAATTTTCCCTACTACAAATGGGATTCCTCTGAAAACTCTTGGGTATATGTATAGATTTCTCTAAATGTCCATCTAAAAGAGATATTTGCACCTTCAACTTGACCAGATATTGCCAAATTGCTCTGTAAAGTACTTCGATTCTCACCAGCAGTGCCAGGAAGTTTCCATTGCTTCACATCCTTGCCAAAAGTTGATATGTGATGTGCTTTTAAAAGTTTTGCCAGTTTGATGGATGTGAAATGATATCTTATGGAAAGCACATAGAAGTTTCCCTGGCACATAGTAGGGTCTGAGTAAGGGTGAGTTGGTATTTTAATGACCATATCCATAATCAGTATCATAATCAATATGGGTTGGGCACCTTTTCCTTTGTTGGTCAAGAAAAGTTTTCTGTAAGGTACCTCTTCAGGTCTTTTCCCCATTATTCTACTACATTGCCTCTTTCTTAGTGATTTATAGGATTCTTTATATTTTCTTGCACTATTCCTTTGTTTCTTATGTATTCTTTGTCATGTCTTTAACTTCATTTATGGTGTCTTTTGTCATTCAGAATTATGCTTTTTAATTTAATATACTCAGATTTATCATTTCACCCTGTGGGTTGTGCTTTTTATATCTTATTTTAAAAAGGCCTTGCCTATTAGTGGGGCTTCCCAGGTGGTGACCATGGTAAAGAATCCACCTGCCAATGTAGGAGACATGAGATGCAGATCTGATCCCTGGGTCAGGAAGAGCCCTTGGAGGAGGAAATAGCAGTTCACTCCAGTATTCTTCCCTGTTAGTGGTTATGAGTTCCCAAGGGAACTCTGTTTTTCTGGACAGAACCCAGGCCTAGGTAGGCAACCTTTCATTTAGTCTCCTCTGCCAGTGGACACATGGTTTTCCCTAATTTTCCATTTCACTGAGGGAATAACGAATTAATGGTCCACGATTAAATATGAGGGTCTTGGTCTCAAAGCCTTGGCTCCTCTCTCTGTTTG
Organism: Bubalus kerabau; assembly: GCF_029407905.1. Taxonomy (NCBI): domain Eukaryota; kingdom Metazoa; phylum Chordata; class Mammalia; order Artiodactyla; family Bovidae; genus Bubalus; species Bubalus kerabau. The sequence goes on along the minus strand of NC_073647.1, from coordinate 4,202,638 downwards.
TACATCGAACTGATTAGTATTGGGCTCAGCTGAGAGCTGAACCTGATACTCCACAATAATAGAGACATTGATAAGAGCCAAACTGTCTCATATACCAGTCCAGAGAAAGGCAGCCCATGCTGGCATAGAGTGTTTATCTTCACCATGTCCTCAGGTACCCAAGCTCTTCCTATCTTGTTGTTCCAGTCTATGTGACCTCTGTATCTCAGGTCACTTCACAGTCCAAGAAGTCCCTAGCTTTCATGTTTACATTCCAGCCAGCAGAAAAGAGCAAGAGGTCAAGACAAACGGACATGGCAGCTATCTTTTAAAGAAGATTCTCAGTTGCTTCCCAATGACATTTTCTTTAATGTCCCATTGGTCAGAACTTAGTCATGGTCGTCTTTATTCTGGATGACTGTCCCACTGAAAATTAGGAGTTTGGTTTTAGATACACAGGAGAATGTATATTGAGGGCTAACAGTCTTGGTCACAGAGATCAAATCTCAAGTCATTAGATGACAAGTTGCCCATATACTGCTCTAGTTTCTAGTTCTCTCATCCTTTCTGGTACCTTATTTTCTTGTACTCTCAACTGTGCCTTTCAGACAGTCATTCAATAATTATTTATTGAGCATGTACTATGAAGCCAGGAACTGTTTTCAGAGCAGGACTTATACCAGTGAAGAAGACAAAAGCCCTGCCCGCATGAAGCTTACATTCTAATTGAGGGAGGCAGACCACAAGCAAACCAGAAAATGCAATACCGTAATGTCAGAGGGTATAAATTGGGATGGAGAAAAGTAAAGCATGTTTTCTAAGGGGATGAGGACTGCTGGGAGTGGAGCGAGTGGTTACCAACATTTGGGTGAGAGCATTTGAGGCAGAAGTAAGACCAAGTGCCCTGAGGTGGAAGTGGACACTGTATGTTCAAGGAAAAACAATAGGGTGTGTGTCGCTGGAGCATGGTGGCAAAGTGGAGAGAGAGAAAGAGATCAGGGGTACACCAAAGATGCCAAAGCACCAGATCAGCCAGAGCATAGCAGGCTTTTGCTTTTATTGGAGTGAGAAGAGATCCACTGGAGGGTTTGAACAGAGGGGCATGCCATGATCTGACTGACGTTTCATTTATGTATTTGACCTCACCACGCTGCACGTGGGATCTTATTTTCCCAACCAGGGATCAAACCTGTACCCCCAGCAGCAGAAGAATAGACTCTGAATCACTGGACCACCAGGGACGTCCTTGTCTTAAGTTTTATGAAGACCACTTCAGCTGTAGGGGTGAGAATAGACTCTAAGGTAGGAAACGGTGGATGGGGGGAGATAAGTGAGAAGACTACTCTGGGTGGCCAGGCAGGAGATGAAAGTCACCCAGATTAGGATGGTAGTAATGGAGGTGGCTTCCCCAGTGGCTCAGTGGTAAAGAATCTGCCTGCAATGCAGGAGACTCAGGAGACCCAGGTTCGATCCTTGGGTCAGTAAGATCCCCTGGAGGAGGGCACGGCAACCCACTCTAGTATTCTTGCTTCAGGAATCCTAGACAGAGGAGGCTGGTTGGCTACAGTCTATTGGGTTGCAAAGAGTCAGGCATGACTGAAGTGACTTAGCACAGGACAGCAGAATGGGGGTGACAAGAAAGGGTAAAATTACAGGTAGATTGTGATGGTTCCGCCAAAAATATATGCTGAAGGATCAAGACAAGGTGTGTGTGTGAGACAGACACAGGTGATAGAACCAAGTCTTAGCTTTCTGGCCTGAGCAAACATTGAGTGGTGATGTCATTTACAGAGACAAGGAATTCTGGGAAACAAGCAGGCTTGGGGGATGGAAATCAAGAGACCTGGTTAAATTTGAGATATGCAAGGGGAGACATGATACAGTTGGGCATAGCATTTGAAAGTTCAGAGATATTTGGGTTGGAGATATGCCTGTGGGTGTCATCAGCATATATGTGGTCATGAGATGAGGGGAGATCAGGAGGAAATGCAGCATAGAGTTTGGGAGAGTTGGCAGTAGGGAAAATCAGGACATCCTCTTCTGATTCCTATTTTTTCAGTGAAATCAGAGGAAGGATCATTTGCTGAGAATGACATGTTAGAGGAGAAACTGGAGGTTTGAGGACAAGGGAGACAGTGTGAAATATCTATGTGTGATATTGTATTTTATACAACATTTCTACGTGTTTGTTTTGGAACAGAGTTTTGTGTTATTCAAGGAGCAGTTTGCTGTGGTAGTTCACTTTTACAGAAAGGAAAAGGTCATTTTAAAAGACATATAGTTACTTCTAATCATCCTATCCTTGGCAACATAGAAAAAAGAAACAATCAGAAATCAAAAATGTTTCTTACAGATTTCCAGTTGTCATGAGGAAGTGGGGTGGGGGAGGGAAGTATTGGGAGTTTGGGATTAGCAAATGCAAACTATTATATATACCATGAATACACAACAGGGTTCTACTACATAGCACAAAAAGCCATTTTCAGCATCCCATGATAAACTGTGTGGAAAAGAATATGAAAAAATATATGTGTGTGTGTGTACTGAATCACTTTACTATACACAGAAATTAACACAACATTGGAAATCAATCACACTCCCATAATATTTTAAAAAATCTAAAATGCTTCTTAAATTCCAGCAAATGAATAAAATCGAAATGGAATTGGCTATCCCCTTTCTTTACATGGGAGGCATGACATCAGAGAGTGATTGGCCTAACGTCTCTTGCTCCCACCAGGACTAGGTGACTGTCATCCTACAGACAGGGTGAACTCCAGGGATGTTTGGCCACTGGTCCCCTTTCCAGGGAAGAATGCTGCTGCTCTACAATGCTGCACTGAAAGTGTAGACAGGACAGAGGACTAGAAACTGAGAAGCAATGCCTCAGCTGTCTTGGGCAGATTAGCTGAGTTCTAGCCACCTGAAGATGTCATGGCCCCTAACCAAAGCGGATCTGAGTGTCTCAGTCTGGAGATCACTGGAGATAAGGGCCCGACCTTGGCCAGGCAGTCCCTGAGGTTAGACGGAGCCAGCGTGTACTCAGGAGCTCTCTCCCATTCTCTGCTTCATAGTCCCTTTCACATGGACTAGATTACAGAGCATCATTTCCCCTCTCCTCCCAGGCCACCTCATGAAACACTGGCAGTCATTAACAGATTTTTTTCTGCAGTGCCAGATGTAGGAAGAAGCAAACTCTTCTTTAGCTTATCCTTCACACTGTGAGGAACTTAACCTGGGAGGGACATGTACTTCTGCTTACCATAGTCATAGAGGATCTTTCTTTGCAGCCTTCAATTTTGTTTAACTGTCCATACCAGGAAGCCATGTGGACAAGTGGTGTAGATATGGACAAAGATCTCACGTGGTGTATGTATGGATGAAGAAGTGGGACAGATCCAAGACGCGTTCAGGAAGTGAGTTCTGTAGGACTTGCCCGATTAGACATGGGAAGGAAGGAGCATGAGGATTCTAGACCAACCAAACCCAGCCCATTTATTTCTGTATGACCCATGACCTAAGAATGGATTTTACATTTTTAAATAGCTGGGAAAAAATCAAAAGGAACCTATGAAAATTATGTGAAAACTTTTTAGTGCACCTAATTGAATACTGATTGGAACACAGCCCCACCCACTTGCTACATGCTGTCTAATGACTGCTTTCATTCTGCAACCGCAGGGCTGACTAGTTGCGACAGAGACCATATGGCTGGCCAAGCCTCAAATATTTCCCATTTGGCTTTTTACGGAAAATGTACACTGACCTAGGTGACTTGTGGGTTCCTGGCCTGGGTAACTGGATGGGAGATATTGTCATCACTGAGACGGGGAACACAGGAAGAGGAGCAGGTGTTCAGGGAAGAGCAGGAGGTCAGGTAGGGGCATGGTGATCCTCAAGTACCTATAGGTCTCCAAGGGGAGAAGCCCAGCAAGCAGCTGGGTATAGGCTCTAGAACTTAGGAGAGAGGCTGGAGCTGGACGCCAAACCAGGGAGTATTGACACCCTTCTGGTTCTACCTACTGAAGTAAACACGCCAAACCCCATAGTCTTCTTGCCACTCTGGGTAAGGAGCTGAGAGTTTCAGGTTTGTTTTCAGGGCCAGTGTTTGCTTTAGCCATAAAGTTCTCATTTCTTTTGGAACCCTAAAGATGTAACAAGGTGCAGGTGAAGGTGAGAGGGCTTTTGAGAATTTATTTGAGAATTGGAATGATCTTCAGTTTAGTCTCCAGTCTTCCTAGGATCTTAAGGCCTGTTCTTGTTTAAATTGGGCTTCCCAGATGGCTCAATGGGTAAAGAATTCACCTGCAATGCAGGAGACACAAGAGACTCAGGCTCAGTTCCTGGAGGAGGGCAGGGCAACCTACTCCAGTATTCTTGCCTGGAGAGTCCCATGGACAGAGGAGCCTGGTGGGCTACAGTCCATGGGGTCACAAAGTATCTGACACGACTGATGATACTTGGCAAGCACACATGAACACACACTTGTTGAAATTACAGCTGTGTGGTGAGGGAGGACATAAGTGGATCTTTTAATTTTGTTGTTCTAGGTTGTGCTTTGGCAGAGAGGTGAAAAGCAAAACCAAAATGTAGCATTTTTCTATTCCTGAAATCAGATTCCTTCGGAAAACCATTGCTTTTTTTACTATATAAAAATAACAGTAGAATGTTAGTGAAAGGGAAACTGAAGCCGCTCAGTCGTGTCCAACTCTTTGCGACCCCGTGGACTGTAACCCACTAGGCTCCTCCGCCCATGGGATTCTCCAGGCAAGAATACTGGAGTGGGTTGCCATTACTCAGCCATAAAAAAGAAGAAAATAATGCTATTTGCAGGAACATGAATGGACCTAGAGATTGTCATATTGAGTGATGTAAGGAAGACAAACATCATATGATACTGCTTAGAAAGGCAATGCCAAAGAATGCTCAAACTACCGCACAATTGCACTCATCTCACATGCTAGTAAAGTAATGCTCAAAATTCTCCAAGCCAGGCTTCAGCAATATGTGAACCTTGAACTTCCTGATGTTCAAGCTGGTTTTGGAAAAGGCAGAGGAACCAGAGATCAAATTGCCAACAGCCGCGGGATCATAGAAAAAGCAAGAGAGTTCCAGAAAAACATCTATTTCGCTTTATTGACAATGCCAAAGCCTTTGACTGTGTGGATCACAATCAACTGTGGAAAATTCTGAAAGAGATGGGAATACCAGACCACCTGACCTGCCTCTTGAGAAATTTGTATGCAGGTCAGGAAGCAACAGTTAGAACTGGACATGGAACAACAGACTGGTTCCAAATAGGAAAAGGAGTTCATCAAGGCTGTATATTGTCACCCTGTTTATTTAACTTATATGCAGAGTATATCATGAGAAACGCTGGACTGGAAGAAACACAAGCTGGAATCAAGATTGCCGGGAGAAATATCAATAACCTCAGATATGCAGATGACATCACCCTTATGGCAGAAAGTGAACAGGAACTCAAAAGCCTCTTGATGAAAGTGAAAGTGGAGAGTGAAAAAGTTGGCTTAAAGCTCAACATTCAAAAAACGAAGATCATGGCATCCGGTCCCATCACTTCATGGGAAATAGATGGGGAAACAGTGGAAACAGTGTCAGACTTTAATTTTCTGGGCTCCAAAATCACTACAGATGGTGACTGCAGCCACGAAATTAAAAGACACTTACTCCTTGAAAGGAAAGTTATGACCAACCTAGATAGCATATTCAAAAGCAGAGACATTACTTTGCCAACAAAGGTCTGTCTAGTCAAGGCTATGGTTTTTCCTGTGGTCGTGTATGGATGTGAGAGTTGGACTGTGAAGAAGGCTGAGCACCGAAGAATTGATGCTTTTGAACTGTGGTGTTGGAGAAGACTCTTGAGAGTCCCTTGGACTGCAAGGAGATCCAACCAGTCCATTCTGAAGGAGATCAGCCCTGGGATTTCTTTGGAAGGAATGATGCTAAAGCTGAAACTCCAGTACTTTGGCAACCTCATGTGACGAGTTGACTCATTGGAAAAGACTCTGATGCTGGGAGGGATTGGGGGCAGGAGGAGAAGGGGACGACAGAGGATGAGTTGGCTGGATGGCATCACTGACTCAATGGACGTGAGTCTCAGTGAACTCCGGGAGTTGATGATAGACAGGGATGCCTGGCGTGCTGCGATTCATGGGGTCGCAAAGAATCGGACATGACTGAGCGACTTATCTGATCTGATCTGATATGTGAAATCAAAAACAAAAATGGTACAAATGAATTCATTTGCAAAACAGAAATAGGGTCACATAGCAAAAGAGACACAGATGTATAGAAGTCTTTGGCCTCTGTGGCAGAGGGAGAGGGTGGGATGATTTAGGAGAATGTCATTTAAACATGTATAATATCATATATGAAATGAATTGCCAGTCCAGGTTCGATGCATGATACAGGATGCTTGGGGCTGGTGCACTGGGATGACCCTGAGGGACGGTAAGGGGAGAGAGGAAGGTTCAGGATGGGGAACACGTGTACACCCGTGGCAGATTCATGTTGATGTATGGTAAAACCAATACAATATTGTAAAGTAATTAGCCTCCAATTAAAATAAACAAATTTATATTTTAAAAAGGATGAAAAAAAAAAAGAAATAGAGTCACAGATGTAGAAAACAGATTTCTGGTTACTAGGGGGGAAACTGGTGTTGAGGAGGGATAAATTTGGAACATTGGGATTGACACATATACACGACTATGTATAACCAATGAGAACCTACTGTATAGCACAGGGAACTCTACTCAATGCTCTGTGATGACCTAAATGGGAAGACAATCCAAAGAAGAAGGGATATATGTATACATAGAGCTGATCCACTTTGCTGTACACCAGAAATTGACAAAATATTATAAAGCAACTGTACTCCAATAAAAAACTTTTAATGAAAGAAAACGTTGATTCCTCTGGACACCACTTATGTCATTGATTTGAACTCTTGCCTAAGTCCGATGTACTTAGGAAGCTTTGGTAACAGAGACGGAAGTGGGTGATCCACGGGCCTGGAAAAAGAGGCTGGGTACCGTCTAGCAACTGCCTTACGATGTCAGGGAACTGAGGCTTTCCTCCTCCTTCCTTCCTCATCATTTTATTCTCCTGCATCTGTCCTCTTTTTTCCTTGATTCATCTCCATGTGGTGGTTCAGAGTGTGAATTTCTACACTAGATTCCCTGGGTTCAGATTCTAGCTCACTACTTATTGTGTGATCTCAAACAACTTATCTAGCTTCACTATGCCTCAGCTTCCCCAGTCGTAAGGTGGTGAGTGATATTAGTAATTGCTTCACAAAGTTGCAGTGAGTATAAAATGAGCTCGTGTATGCAAAGCCCACCTGTAGACCAAGTTTCAGATTAGAAATGAGTGTCAGGAGGCCCACTCCCGCTTGTGGTATGCAGGTACTTGTGTGTGCATGTGCTAAGTCACTTCCGTTGTGTCTCACTCTTTGTGACCCTATGGACTGTAGCCTGCCAGGCTCCTCTGTCCACGGGATTTTACAGGCAAGAAAACTGGAGTGGGTTGCCACGCCCTCCTCTAGGGGATCTTCCCAACCCAGGGATGGAAGCCACGACTCTTATGTCTCCTGCATTGGCAGGCGGGTTCTTTACCACTACCACCTCCTGGGAAGCCCGGTGCGCAGGAACACAAGAGGGTAACAGTTGCTGTTGAGGGTAAAAAAGTCCCTAGTAGGAAAGAGATCGCCAAGTGAATTTACTGATGGGATGGCCAGCAAAAGGGTCCTTGAGGATGAACCAGCCGGTGGAGCAGCTTTCAGGGAGTTCACTGAGGCAGGTGGTAGTGGTACTCCACTCTCCTGACCTTAGAGGCCAGGTACATTTTTGTTGTGGGTGGCTGCCTGTGCACCTTAGGGTGTTGAGCAGCACCCCAGGTCTCTACCCCACTTCCCAAAATGTCTCCAGTCATTGCCAAATGTCTTGGCATTGATCCTGCCCAATGACCAATCCCAGTTAGGAACCACTGTTCTAAGATCTAAGGGACCAGGGAACAAAGGAATAACCATAGAAGTGAGCATGTGTGAGGTCGGCCAGCAGGTGATGGTGGGGAAGATCAGGGTCTATACACACATACCTGCATACCACAAGCAGGAGCGGGCAGCCTGACCCTCATTTCTAACCTGGCAGTTGGTCTACAGGCAGGCTATGTTTAGGAATCTGAGGATGATCAAGGTCTGCCTCACCATCCCTGTAGCTGTCCTTTCCACTTCCTGGTGAAGGCTTTCTCACTACTAGTGACCTCCAACTTGTTAACTTGAACAAACAATTTCAGTTCTATTACTGCTGCTAACTATAAAGCAGTTTAATTCCTCTAATAAGACCCAAGACTTCTAAGATAGTAGCCCTGAAGGAAAAAGGCATTAGCTGGAGAAGACTATCTACTGAAAGACATAAAAAATAAAGTCCTGAATCAATGGAGGTGTGTGTATGTACCTTGTCACAATTACAAAGATGTGGTGGCCTGTTGGCCTCCTGGAAAGAGGAAGTGCAAGATACCCACCCCACTCTGCTACCTCCTGGAAGAGTGAGTGGGTTGATGAGGTAGCTGACTTCCTAGGGATGTCCCAACATTGGATCAGGAGGGGGAAGCAGAGCAGGGCCAGGGACTGATTTGCTGAGAGCCATCCAAAGGAAGAAATCCGTGCTGCAGAATATCTGGCAGGGAGGGAACCTGAGGGTAGAGAGGTATCCATCTGTGAGATAAATATCAGATTTGGAGTGAAGAGAGGTTCACTCCAAAGTGTGAAGAAGAGTGAAGAAGAGACACAAAGAGTGAAGAAGAGCCAGTTCCATCTCAAGACATTTCCCTAGTGCAGGCTTGTTAGATCCTGACTAACTAAATGTCAGTTTCCTACAAGTTGCAGTGGCTGGAGAAACTTGCTGAAATGCCCTTCAGTGACATGAGCTGGATTTATGGGTCATGGTTGCAGGAATGGATGCATCCAGACAGCGAGCAATGAGCAGCTAGTGTGAGGAGAGCACACAGCACAGAGGGGTGGGGAGCTCTTGGAGAGAAGAAGAGACTGAGCAGAGGACAGGACCTGGGAGGCACTGGGAGGGAGGGGCCAACACTGGACTGCTAGACACAGACTGTAGACCTTACTCTAGGTCCCATTACCTGAAGTGAGGATGAAATGTCTTTAAACAAGATTGGTTGGGCAAAGTTTCCCCTAAAGGATTTCTATAGCTGCAGAGAAATGGGTAGGAAATGGGAACGGGAAACTGAAAACTTTTTCACCTTTTTAAAGAGAGCTGGTTATCTGTGAACATTGCTAGAAGAAATCCAAATCAGAAACATACATTAAATTCAACTGAAGGAGGCTATGGCTTTAGAGACTCTTTAGAGAGGAAATACTGAGGGAGTAACTCATATCAGTTCAATTGCAAACCGAAAACCACTTCTGTGTAATTCTGATAGTGGAAGGAAGCCAGAGGAGGTAAGCAGAGAGGCCCAAGAGTTTGGGGGCATAAGGGACGGGTGGTCGATGCTCAGATGTGTGTGGAAGCTACAACGATCAATAACTGGCTACCGTTCAGGAAGACAGACACAGGGCAGGGTTCCCATGCAGTCAGCGTGTTCCAGTATGGCAAGGTTGATTGCTATCAGCCAGCATCTTTGTATGTTTTGCCGGTGGGCTTCCGTGGTGGCTCAGATAGGTGAAGAATCTGCCTGTAATGCAGGAGAGCCCGCTTCGATCCCTGGGTAGGGAATGTCCCCTGGAAGAGGGCATGGCAACCCTCTCCAGTATTCTTGCCTTGAAAATCCTATGGATAGAGGAGACTGGTGGGCTACAGTCCATCGGGTTGCAAAGAGTCGGACATGACTGAGTGACTTTCACTTTCCATAACAAAGGAGGATGTGGTGGTGGTGGTGGTGGTGGGGATTATCTTATTTTCAAAACCAAAACATTCTGTGTAAATACCCCAGATTACCTCTTTGAACATAATTTCTCTTGCATGTGACCTGAATTGTATTCAGCTGACCCGGTACCTACTTGGGGTTCCGGTGGAACCAAGTTCAGCCTAGTTTCCTCCCAGAAGCCTTTCACTTTCACTGTTTGTTGTGGTAGGGATCATTCTGCCAGATCAGCCCTTTCCCTTCACTCAACCTCTTTCATTTTGGGTGTTTGTCTATCTAGATTTAGTTTGGGCTATGGAGGGAAGATCTAGTACTATCTCCATGTTACATTGCTTCTGGAAGCATCTCAAATCTTGACTATGGCAAAGAGGAACTATGAAATAATTCAGTGCATGAGCACTATAGGACCTGGTCAGCTTTGCACTGAACAGAACTGCACATCTATATTAGCTCTGCTTTTGCTTCTCAGTATCAAACATCCAGTTATAATAGTGCTAGGCACTATTACTTACATCTCTCAAATGGATACAGAATCCAGAAGACCCAATCCAGTTAATTACAGAGAAAGGGCACCCTTGGAATAACTATGCTAAGTCACTTCAGTCGTGTCCAACTCTGTGTGACCCCATAGACGGCAGCCACCAGGCTCCCCCATCCCTGGGATTCTCCAGACAAGAACACTGGAGTGGGTTGCCATTTCCTTCTCCAATGCATGAAAGTGAAAAGTGAAAGCAAAGTCGCTCGGTCGTTGGCATAACCACTGGATTATAATTATAATTGGTTACCTGTATATCCCAGGTGGCTCAGTAGGTAAAGAATCTGCCTGCAATACAGGAGACGCAAGAGACTTGGGTTGGATCCCTGGGTTGCGAAGATTCCCTGGAGGAAGGAATGGCAATCCACTCTAGTATTCTTGCCTGGAGAATCCCATGGACACAGGAGCCTAGCAGGCTACAGTTCATGCAGTCACAGAGTTGGACACCACTGAAGTGACTTCAGTGAGTGGTTGCTGCACACCACCGCAGCCGACAAGAGGAGATACCCTATGTCCAAGGTCAGGAGATGCGGCCGAGAGGAGATACCCCACATCCAAGGTAAGAGAGACCCAAGTAAGATGGTAGGCGCTGAGAGAGGGCATCAGAGAGCAGACAGACTGAAACCAGAATCACAGAAAACTAGCCAATCTGATCACATGGACCACAGCCTTGTCTAACTCAATGAAACTAAGCCATGCTGTGTGGGGCCACCCAAGACGGATGGGTCATGGTGGACAGGTGAGACAGAATGTGGTCCCCTGGAGAAGGGAATGGCAAACCACTTCAGTATTCTTACCTTGAGAACCCCATGAACAGTATGAAAAGGCAAAAAGGTAGGACACTGAAAGAGGAACTCCCCAGGTAGGTAGGTGCCCAATATGCTACTGGAGATCAGTGGAGAAATAATTCCAGAAAGAATGAAGGGATGGAGCCAAAGGAAAAATAACACCCAGTTGTGGATGTGACTGGTGATAGAAGCAAGGTCCAATGCTGTAAAGAGCAATATTGCACAGGAACCTGGAATGTTAGGTCCATGAATCAAGGCAAATTGAAAGTGGTCAAACAGGAGATGGCAAGAGTGAACATTGGCATTCTAGGAACCAGCAAACTAAAATGGACTGGAATGGGCGAATTTAACTCAGATGACCATTATATCTACTACTGTGGGCAGGAATCCCTTAGGAGAAATGGAGTAGCCATCCTAGTCAACAAGAGAGTCTGAAATGCAGTACTTGGATGCAATCTTAAAAATGACAGAATGATCTCTGTTCATTTCCAAGACAAACCATTCAATATCACGGTGATCCAAGTCTATACCCCGACCAGTAACACTGAAGAAGCTGAAGTTGAACGGTTCAATGAAGACCTACAAGACTTTTTAGAACTAACACCCCCAAAAGATGTCATTTTCATGATAGGGGATTGGAATTCAAAAGTAGGAAGTCAAGAAATACTAGGAGTAACAGGCAAATTTGGCCTTGGAGTATAGAATGAAGCAGGGCAAAGGCTAAGAGTTTTGCCAAGAGATGCACTGGTCTTAGCAAACATCCTCTTCCAACAACACAAAAGAAGACTACACAAGGACATCACCAGATGGCCAACACCGAAATCAGATTGATTTTATTCTTTCTAGTCAAAGATGGAGAAGCTTATACAGTCAGCAAAAACAAGACTGAATGCTGACTGTGGCTCAGATCATGAACTCCTTATTGCCAAATACAGACTGAAATTGAAGAAAGTGGGGAAAACCACTAGACCATTCAGGTATGACCTAAATCAAATCCCTTATGGTTATACAGTGGAAGTGAGAAATAGATTTAAAAGACTAGACCTGATAGACAGAGTGCCTGATGAACTATGGACAGAGGTTCATGACATTGTACAGGAGACAGGGATCAAGACCATCCCCAAGAAAAAGAAATGCAAAAAAGCAAAATGGCTGTCTGAGGAGGCCTTACAAATAGCTGTGCAAAGAAGAGAAGCAAAAACCAAGGAGAAAAGGAAAGATATACCCATTTGAATGCAGAATAGTAAGGAGAGATAAGAAAGCCTTCCTCAGTGATCAGTGCAAAGAAAGAGAGGAAAACAATAGAATGGACAGGCTAGAGATCTCTTCAAGAAAAGAGAGATACCAAGGGAACATTGCATGCAAAGATGGGCTCAATAAAGGACAGATATGGACCTAACAGAAGCAGAAGATATTAAGAAGAGGTAGCAAGAATACACAGAAGAACTGCACAAAAAAGATCTTCACAACCCAGATAATCACAATGGTGTGATCACTCACCTAGAGCCAGACATCCTGGAATGTGATGTCAAGTGGGCTTTAGGAAGCATCACTACAAACAAAGGTACTGGAGGTGATCAAAGTCCTGTTGAGCTATTTCAAATCCTAAAAGATGATGCTGTAAAAGTGGTGCACACAATATGCCAGCAAATTTGGAAAACTCAGCAGTGGCAACAGAACTGGAAAAGGTCAGTTTTCTTTCCAATCCCAAACAAAGGCAATGCTAAAGAATGCTCAAAATACTGCACAGTTGCACTCATCTCACACACTACTAAAGTAATGCTTAAAATTCTCCAAGCCAGGCTTATACAGTATGTCAACCATGAACTTCCAGATGTTCAAGCTCGTTTTAGAAAAGGCAGAGGAACCAGAGGTCAAATTGCCAACATCCACTGGATCATCGAAAAAGCAAGAGAGTTCCAGAAAAACATCTATTTCTGCTTTATTGACTATGCCAAAGCCTTTGACTGTGTGGATCACAATAAACTGTGGAAAATTCTGAAAGAGGTGGGAATACCAGACCACCTGATCTGCCTCTTGAGAAACGTGTATGCAGGTCAGGAAGCAACAGTTAGAACTGGACATGGAAAAACAGACTGATTGGAAATAGGAAAAAGAGTAGTAAGTGTCTTTTTATCTTAGGGGGGCTCCAAAATCACTGCAGATGGTGATTGCAGCCATGAAATTAAAAGATGCTTACTCCTTGGAAGGAAAATTATGACCAACCTAGACACCATATTAAAAAGCAGAGACATTACTTTGTCAGCAAAGTTCCATCTAGTCAAGGATATGGTTTTTCCAGTCATCATGTATGGATGTGAGAGTTGGACTATAAAGAAATCTGAGCACCGAAGAATTGATGCTTTTGAACTGTGTTGCTGGAGAAGACTCTTGAGTCCCTTGGACTGCAAGGAGATCCAAACAGTCCATGCTAAAGGAGATCACGCCTGGATGTTCAGTGGAAGGAATGATGCTAAAGCTGAAACTCCAATACTTTGGCCACCTGACACAAAGAGCTGACTCATTTGAAAAGACCCTGATGCTGGGAAAGATTGAGGGCAGGAGAAGTGGACAACAGAGGATGAGATGGTTGGATGGCATCACTGACTCAATGGACATTAGTTTGTGTAAACTCCAGGAGTTGGTGATGGACAGGGAGGCCTGGCATGCTACAGTTCATGGCGTTGCAAAGAGTTGGACACACTCAATATGACAGTTGACCAACTGAACTGAACTGAAGTGACTTAGCAAGACACCTGCATATCTACCCGCTGAATACAGCCTTGATCGTCCATATAGCTGGCTTATAATGGTAGATAAAAAAATTCTGACAGGTCGTCTCAATTCCCAGGTTGTAGCCCTCAACAGTTTATGATACCTTCCCTTTGTTTCCTATCAGAGGCACATACTCACCTTTCCAGGTGAGGAGTGCACAGCCTGTAAGACTCTCAGCCCTCGATGATCTAGAGAATCAGTGATTATTACAAAATGCTGCAATATGCAAAGAACAATACTTCTTGGTCAGAACTTGACTGAGGTTGGCTTCAAATTTTTTCTAACACTGGGACAAAGCAAATAGAGTGCAAATGTTCTGACAAAAAAATAAAAACATGCTTTACTGAGTTTGAGTCTAAGGCAAAAGATAAGGGGATCAGAAGAACAAGATAATGTTACCGGCTTTTATATGCAGTCTATTATTATCTTTCCTTTGCATAGCTCTTATAGTGATCGGTTCTAATGGTCAGCATTCATATAGTAGTTAAAATGAAGTTTTTAACTTCCTGTTAAAAACCTTGTCTAGGTTCCTTCCTTAACACACACATGCTCGTTCCTACCCATCCTTCAAGGCTGTCCTCCTTCATGAAGCCTTTTGTTTTACATCTGCAAAAGCTCTGACTATTCAAGCACTTCTCATGACCAGTGATTTGCTATTATCAGACCTTCTCATATCTCCTTTTATGACTATGTCTTATCTGCCTCAACCATAATCACTTTGAGGGCTGGGGTATTGTCCACATTGCCTTGCCCATACTAAAGGCTCTAGAAGCATCTGCTTACCTAATCTGGCTTTCTTTCCTTGAGACAGCTCAAGTTCTTATTCTTTGGCAGGTGCTTTTAGGTTTCAGGGAAACAGAGATGAAAAATCAGAAGATTCCCTAGTGGCTCAGGCAGTAAAGAAGCTGCCTGCAATTACAGGAGACCCAGGTTCAATCCCTGGGTTGGGAAGATCCGCTGGACAAGGAGATGGCAACCCACTCCAGTATTCTTGCCTAGAGAATTCCATGGACAGAGGAGCCTGGTGGGCTACAGTCCATGATGTTACAAAGAGTCAGACCTGACTGAGCGACCGACAATTTCACCCTTAAATGGCTTACCTTCTTAGTAAAAAAGTGGAAGAGAGGAAACTTTTTGGGTCTCTGTACAAAGCTGCAGCAACAGACTGTAGGAAATAGTATATAAGAGCTGAAAACACGTTGGACTCTGAATTAGGATGCTTTGATTTCATTTCTAATTTAATGTGTATCTTGAGTACATTTCTTAACCATTTGTCATCTATTTCCTTATATGTCATAGTGAAAGAGAAGTCACTCAGTCGGGTCTGACTCTTTGCGACCCTGTGGACTGTAGCCTACATATGATTATGGGGGAATTGATTGAATCGGAAAACAGATGCAAAGCATGTTGCAGGGAACTTCCTCAACCTGATAAAAAGCATCTATGAAAAACCCATGGCTAAAACTACACCTAACGTGAAAGTTTGAAAGCTTTCTCCCAAAGATGAGTAATAAGACAAGAATGTCTTGCTCTTACCACTGCCATTTAACATTCTACTGGAAGTCCTAGCCAAGTGCCAAATGAGAACATGAAATGAAAAGAATCAGGATTGGAAAGGATGAAGTAAAATTCTCTATATTTCCAGATGACATGATATTATATACAAAACACTAAAGAATCAGTTAAAAAACTATTAAAGCTAATAAATGCATTCAGCAAGCTTTCAGGACACAAGGCCAATATACAAAAGTCAGTTGTATTTCTATAAACTAGCAAAGAATAACTGGAAAATGAAATTTAAAAAACAACTCCCTTTATAATAGCATTAAAAAGAATAAAATACCAAGGAATAAATTTAAAAAAAGAAGTGCAAGACTTCTACACTGGAAACCACAAAATACTATTGAAAGAAATGAAAGAAAACCAAAGGAAACAGAAAAACATCTTATGCTCTTGAATTGAAACTTAATATTGTTAAGGTGGCAATACTCGTCAAATTAAATTATGGATTCAAAGCAAACACTACCAAAATCCCAGCTACATTTTTTGCAAAAACTGACAATCTGTGTCTAAAAATTATATGGAAATGCAAGGGACCAGAATATCCAAAACAGTCTTGAAAAAGAACATAGCTGGAGGACTTGCACTTCCCAATTTTAAAACTTAACATAGAGATACAGTAATCAAGACAATGTAGTACTAGCATAAGGACAGACATACAGATCAATGGAATAGAACCGAGAGCCCAGAATAAAACCATACATTTCCGGTCAACTGATTTTTGAAGAGAGTGCTAAGATCATTCAATGGGGGAAAATAAATCTTTTCAACAAATAATACAAAGACAACTGGATATCCACATTCAAAACAATGAATTTGAACCCTTATCTCAAACCATAAACAAAATCCAGCTTGAAATGAATCAAAGACCTAAAAGTAAGAGTTAAAACTAAAACTCCGAGGTGCTGACAGTCCCTGTGGCGGCTGTGCCAGAGCCCAGGGACCCTGGGAAGGGGAAGGTAGATTTAGAAGATTATGTGACATTGGAATAGGAGGATTTATCTTGGCGACTTTAGGATGCTGGTTCCATTGTAGGTATAATTATGCAAAGCTAAGAATCCAGGAAAGACTTGCCAGAGAAGGAATTAAAAATAAGATTATATATGAAAGTGCCCATCTTGATCCTGAAAGAAAGCAAATCAGTGGCATCAGCAGCAATTGAGCATAGAAAACAACTCACTTCAGTGTGAACAAAGCTGAGATGAGCTACAGAAAGCATTTTATGTACCATAAGAAGACTTGCAATTTGTAAATAAAGTATGGGTAAGTAGTAAAATAAAAAAAAAATTTTTAAACTCAAAGAAAATATAGGTGTAAATCTCCATGACCTTAGACTAGGCAACGCCTTCTTAGATACAACATCAAAGCACAAACGACAAGAAAACGTAGAGAAATTGGACTTCATCAAAATTAAAAACTTTTGTCTCAACACCATTACAGAAGTAAAAAGTCAATATGCAGAAATATATGGGAATCATATAGCTGATAAGAAATTTGCATCTAGAACATATAAAGAACTTTTGCAACTCAACGATCAACAGAGAAACCAGTGTTTAAAAATGGGTGAGCACTCTGAATAGACGTATTTCGAAAGAACATATAAGAATGGTCAACAAACACATGAAACGATGCTCAACTTCATTAATTATTTGGGAAATGTAAATAAAAACCCCAATGAGATACCACTTCACGCCTACTAGGAAGGTGTAATGAAAGAGGCAGATAATAACAAGTGTTGTTGAGAATATGGAGAAACTGAAATCCTTATTTAGTGCTGCTGGGACTGTAAAGTGGTGCAACTACTGTAGAAAAGAGTGGCAGTTCTTCAAAAGTTTAAACATAGTTACCATATGACCCAGTAATTCAACTCCTAGGTATATGCCCAAGACAAATGAAAACATACCCATAGAAAAACTTGTAGGCGAATGTTCATAGCAACATTATCAACAATAGCCAAAAAGCAAAAACAAACCAAATGTTCATTAACTGATAAACAAACAAAATATGACATATTCATACAAAATGAGTTATTATCCAGCCATTAAAAGGAGTGAAATTATAATACAAGTTACAACATGGATGAACCTTGAAAATATCATGCTAAATGACAGAAGCTAGTCACAGAAGGCCACACAGTATGTGATTCCATTTATAAGAAATGTCCAGGATACAAATCTATAGATACAGAAAAGTTGATTACTGATTGTCAGGGGCTGGGGACTGGATGGTGGGCAATGGGAGTGACTGATAATGAGTATAGGGTTTCCTTTGGAAGTGATGAAAATATTCTAAAATTAATTGTGGCAATGGTCACACAACTGTGAATACACTAAAAACTTCAGAATTTGAGTTTTAAATGGGTGAATTGCATGGTGTACAAATTACAGCTTAATAAAGAGGAAAACAGAAGACAAGAAAGTATGTTGGAAAAAGTCTTAAGATGCCATACATAGAGGCACAATCTTTGAAGAATTTAGTCGCAATGTCAATCTGGAGCTGGATAAACATACATATACACTTTTCTTAGAGGAACCATTATGTGGCTAGGGACTAGAAAGAAAGCATTGTCACTGGAACAAGATGAACAAAGCACTCTTACTGGTCAACTTCCAGGACAGGGGAATAGTCCTGTGATACAAACCCATTCCCCACCCCTAATCGTCTTTTACTCTACTCCTCTCCCTGTGTTTTGATAGTGAAGTATAGTGTACTGTTATTAGAAGACTGAAGGCAGCCCACCATTTTGTGTATGAGAAGCCTGAAATATGTATCTCATTATTAAGATTTTCAAGAGTTAGGAAATTCCTAAGATTTCAATACATTGCTCAGGTTCTGCATTACAGATAGACTAGTATTTATAATCAAAGGCTTGGGTTTGTATCCTGCTGACCTATTTAGTTTGTTAATTAACCAGTGAGTCATCTCTAGTTCTACGATATGTTGGTCACAGTTCCAAGGCTGTTGCTACCACTGCTGCTGTTTCATTTTTAAAAAGATACAGTATTTATATATGCAGTCAATTCATATAAATATGGTAACAATAACAATACCATCTATGGACATGATGCCATTGGTGTGCTCATTACTCAGAAAACCTGCATGGAATTGCTTGCTTTCTCTGTGGGTTATCATTCTTGTGATAAGCTAACACCACTATGCTGACTTTATTCACAGTTTACAAGCTGCTCAGAGACTATCAAAACAGTAGTTTCCAGGGAACCTGGAGTCAAGCTTAATTGCAAAAATAATCAGTATAGCAGAAATGTATTCTTGATGTGAATTCATCTGTAGAGGCCAAATCACTTCATGAAATCATTAAACTATATAAACAGTAATACCTAACATGCACAGTGTTTCAAGGCATACTTAGTGGCTTTCTCTAGTCTAACCCACCGTGTTGTCTCTATATACCTTTCTACCCTCAGTTTGGAAGCTGGTGAAAATAATCCCGTAAAATTTTGCCATGACCTAGAGAACTCATTGGCCACAGGACACAAAATTTTCTTTAGCTTTTCCTTTTTTCTCCTTAGCCATCAATAAGTCATGCCCAATCTTTCCACATAGTATCTCTTGCACTTGTCCTTTTTCTCCATTCTTATTCACATCTATGGGCTTATGGACTCATTAGATTACTGCAATAACTATCTAACTGGTTTCCATACGTCCATCTCTCTCAGACTCAAAGGTATCTGGCAGCAATATAAAGGATTACATTCATGAAAATAATATTTAGTCAAGTAATCTCTCCATTCAAAAACCTTGACTGGTTTCCTCCTGTTCTTGAGTAAAGTCAAAATACTATTATCCTGGTATTCAAGGCTTTCCAATATCTAGGTCTAAATAGTCTTTCTAGATTTAGCATCCACTACTCCCTTGAACAAAACTGGTCCTTTCACCAGTACCCTGAACTTTTACAAAATCTTTCTACACCTTTGCGCGTGATGGTCCTCCTGCCTAGAATAGCTTCTCATCTTTGAAAGCCCGTTCAAGGCTTTCCTTTCTCCATGAAGTCATCCCTGAACATTCACACTCACAGCAGCTTCTCATCCCTTGAATATGATATGAGTTATGGACAGTGTCATTCATTTGGCAGTCCTCATAGACAACTTATCTTGTCTTATACTGTTAATTCTTGTATTATTTAATTTCATGTCTATCTTGCCACCTCAACTAGACTGCAACTTCCTTGAGGGCAGGTCATTTGTTACACTTTTTAAAATGACCCACAGGGCACAGTATATACTGGGGGATAGGATAGGGACTGGTCATTGACAAAAGAGCACTCAAGTTTCCCTAAGATGCCTCATTCTCAGAAGGCAGCACTCTCTCTGGGTGACAGTTTTTTTTACATATATGTGCCACATATAATAGTTTTAAAGGTGAAACTAACTCTTCACGTGACTCCAAGATATTAAGGAATTTCTGAATCCCTTATTAAAATACAAAATTAATTTTTTATAAGTAATTTCATGCTCCCCTGAAAGCTTAAAAATAACATGTAAAGAAATATGCCCAAGACAGGTGCATAATGATCTCTAAGATTTACTTGATCACAGAGTATTTAAAAAGCCAAAGCTCCATGCAATCCACTTATATTTCAGTGTCTGTTTTCTTTTTTTTTTTTAATGTCTATAAGATAGGCTAAACTACATATGAAAAATAAATCTAGGACTTAATGTTTACATGAAAGGCAGCCAAAATTTTATGGATAGTTCAAGGTGAAAATGTCCTTCACATCTTGGTTTCTCCTGAATTATTTAGTTAATCTGAGGTTTCTTCATAGTTAGAGATGCAATCCTTAGCCAGCAGCTGCTAAAAACATGGTGGTTATGGATACTGACCCAAGAAATGCTGTGATCATCAAGTTCTATCAAAATCCTTATTAACCTTGTAAACTGAAGAAAGTCATCATTACAAAATCCCTACCCTCAGACTCTGCTGCTAAAACTTAGAAGTAACTGCAAATCTCAGAGATGTTTGTTTAGCTGTATGGACAGCCTCAGCTGATGAAGCTTTCGCAACAAAGGCTGCTTGCTAGGCAAACACAGGCCACAAAGGAATCCCTTGCCTCGTATGTTAGCGAGACCACTGACTGGAATACCTAGCATCATTGGATCAAAATTTGAAGGACTGGTAAGCCCCGTATTTCTATATACATATCCTTTCTTTGTGAAAATTTCCTTTTCACATAATGCTTCTGTTTCCTTTAGCCCAGTCTAGACCACTCGAAGGCAAGGTTTCAAATTATCTCCTCAGTTGGAAGTATCCATGTTTTGCGAAAAGTTTATCAATTTATTCTCCAAGGATTAGTATGATAATAAATTTAGCTTCCTGTCAAGAAAAATGCTAAGTTCAAAGTATTATTTCCTTCACTTCTAATTACAAAGAAGTTTGACCTTTTATTGTGTTCCATTATACAATTTTACACAGTACCATTAATATTTTAAGTGACAATTAAGCAAATCGAATTAAAGTTTTTGAGCTCTACTTCTCAGTATATAGATTTACCTAAAAAAGTACAAACTAAGCACAGTGGTGCAATTTTCCAGGCACTTTCAAGTTGCTTAAATATTTACAAATATGTAAGCACCCTGTATGAAAGCATGAAGGTTTTGGTGTCAGGAGGAAACACTCTGTGTATAACAAATCTTTAAATTTTTAACATTTGCACAGCTCCAAATATTCCTGAGAAAGTTGTCTTGTTGTCACTTGACATCTGCATGTCCTCATATTTCAGCAGTGTATCTTGGGGAACCATAACTTCGGTCACTCGATGTACCACTAATTGCACAAAATACATGTAATGTGTTGCTCATCCAGGGAGAATGCATTGGGTCTTCTTGTATTATCTAAAACGAAAGAAATGGCATGTTTATCACGAAGCAAAATAGCCATGGCCAAAAAAGGTATGTGTATACAAAATCACAGGCATATTCCAATTTATCACTGACACTTAGCTATTTAAAATGATATAAAGCAGAAAGAGCAAAGAAAAACATTACCGACTCAAATCTTCAAAGCTGTATTACAAAGGCAGCGTATCAAAAAAGCAGAAAAGATCTGGTTACTCATTAAGAAAAATGAAAGGTTGTAAAATGCAAAATTCAACAGAAACTGAGAGGTAACACAGTCTTTAAAAAAAATTTTTAACAGATGGTCATAACAAGAGACTAAACAATGAACTGCTTGATATGAGTTTATAGATCATCTGCTAAGAGTGGTTCTCAAGTTCACTGGGGGGCTTTTCAAATATCCTGATACCCATGCCCTTTCCCTGGAGATTTCGTAAATAATTTTAAGAGAAAATAAGTCAAATTTTCAAATGTATACCATAATTATGTAAACTAATTGATGCAAAACATTTTTCTTGGAAATGAAGAACTTCATAAATATATACATATAATCATATTAGTATATATGTTTTAAAAATTATCCATTTTGTGTGATCAAAATCAACTGATATCTCATGCACGGATTAGATGGAAGAACAGCATACACATCACAGCCAACCTCTTTACTGCACAGTCCCAACTTAGGCTTCAAGCTTTCAATACTAGGTTCTCAAGTTAGCTTTGAAACTTCAGTATTAAGCCTGCAAATTGGCTTCTGGTGGCAGAAATGGGTCATATCATTTGTGCTGCTGCAAATCATGTCTTATATAAAATACATAAAATAGAAAAATTTCCTCTTATAAGAGAAAGAACTTCATATTTTGGCATAGTGTAACAGAAAACACTGAAAAGGGTCAAGGAATAGCCAGGCCATATCTTTTTGTCAAGTCATCATTTATGGAGCGAAACACATAACTCACATTTCAGTACACAGCTATATTTTATCTTCTTTTGTATTATATTTTCCTTTGGGAAATAATATATCTCAAGTGTCTGACTAAAAAAAAGAGCTCTCTTTTATATGGAAATATTGGAAATGCTGATTTACAAAAATTCACTAAAAAGTCAACATTTGCCCAAACCAAGGTACACCTAAATAGGATACATCATGACAATGCAGATTTCATAAATATAAACCAATAGAAAGTAAGACTTTTCTTGGTTACCTATCAATATAGAATATAGAAGAATTTAAACTATAGGAGAATATATAATATCAAGGGTCTAAAATTTGGTCTCTAGAACTAAAAAGCCATGGTTTATAGAAATTCAATGAGAAAGACAGGTGGAAAATATGACAGCAGATTCATAAAACCCAAATTTCAGGGTGTTAAAGAGGCAAGGGACTTCCCTGGAGGTCCAGAGGATGGGACTCCACGCTCCCAGTGCAGGGGGCCTGGGTTCAGTCTCTGCTCAGGGAGCTGGAGCCCACATGCCACAGCTAAGACATGGTGCAGCCAAATAAATTTAAAAAAAGAGAGAGAGATAGAGAGACAGAGACAAGAGGCCCAAAATGGAGTCACTTGTGCTAAACCCACATCACCTGAGAATTAATATCAACCTAACTGCAGTTTCAGTCTTTTCCAGGCAGGTAATCTGAATTAGTCAAAAAAGTACATGTATTACTTTCAAGTTTGAAATTTCCTGGTCAGCACTAGTGAGGTACTTCACTGGACAGACCCTTGCTGTGCCCCAGAGGAAGGTGACCTTGCCTGAAACAATCAGGTCTCTTTTAGAATAACTTCCTTGACCTGACTCCTTCTACCTGTAAAAGGCTTCCATTTTCTATGACTCTTCAGAGCTCCTTTCTATCTGCCAGATGGGATGCAGCCAGACTCATGAATCACGGAATAAAGCCAAAATCTTTAAAACTGACTCAGCTGACTCTGAATAAAAAGCAGAGACATTACTTTGCCAACAAAGGTCCATCTAGTCAAAGCTATGGTTTTCCCAGTAGTCATGTAAAGATGTGAGAGTTGGACCATAAAGAAGGCTAAATGCTGAAGAATGGATTCTTTCAAACTGTGGTGATGGAGAAGACTCTCGAGAGTCCCTTGGACTGCAAGCAGATCAAACCAGTTAATCATAAGGGAAGTCATCCCTGAATATTCATTGGAAAGACTGATTCTGAAGCTGAAGCTCCAATACTTTTGCCATTTGATGCAAAGAGCTGACTAACTGGAAAAGACCGATGCTGGGAAAGATTGAAGGCAGGAGGAGAAAGGGACAACAGAGGATGAGATGATTGGATGTAATCACCAAATCAATGGATGCGAGTTTGAGCAAACTCCGGGAGGTGTTGAAGGACAGGGAAGCCTGGTGTGTTGCAGTCCATGGGGTTGCAAAGAGTCAGACATGACCGAGTAACTGAATGACAACATCAGTTCAATTTTGTTTTTTTAGCAAGGAAGAAAGAACTGTATAGAATGACTGCTCTAAATATCTTGATCATCATAATAGCAGTAAATTGAATAATTTGCTTTCAATTTGAATAATTTAGAGTTCAAGGATAGGTCATACAGTTGCATGCAAATTCTTTAACTGTAATATACCAGTGAAGTTGCTAACTCGTGTCCAATTCTTTGCAATCCCATGGACTGTAGCCTACCAGGCTCCTCAATGCATGGAATTTTCCAGGCAAGAGTACTGGAGTGCATTGCCATTTCTTTCTCCAGGGGATCTTCCTGACCCTGGGATCTATCCCAGGTCTCCCACACTGCAGGCAGATGCTTTACCGTCTGAGCCACCAGGGAAGCCCCTATAACTGTAATATATATTGGCTTAAAATGCTATAATTGTTTTATATTTTTGTAAAGGAGGAGTTTTGCTGTTTTTTCCTATGGACAATGGAGAATAGAACCCTATAAACTGGACAGTTTCTAGGAACAAATTATGTAGTCTATTTGATTAAAGTATTCCCCAGATGGCTCAGATGGTAAAGAATTCACCTACAATGCAGGAGACCTGAGTTTGATCCCTGGCTTCAGAAGATCCCCTGGAGAAGGAAATGGCAACCCACTCCAGTATTCTTGCCTGGAGAATTCCACAGACAAAAGAGCCTGGGGAGCTACAGTCCCTGGGGTCACAAAGAGTCAGACACGACTGAGTGACTAACACTTCAACATACCCCAGAAGAGTGAGGGTGAAGAGAGGCATATCCCCACTGTATTCAGGGGCTGAACCTGAGATACAGACAATAAAGGAAGTGGAATGATTCCCTGCCTGCCTAGTCCTGATCACCGGACTGCTTTGGGAAGGAGACAAAAAAGGACCTCGGAAAACTGAGAGGCAAAGGTATGCCTTGGGACGGTTTACACTCACTCCTAAGTGGGCTAACAGAAGTCAAGATGACAAAAATAGGAAACATCACTGAGTCCAGACTCCTCAGGCTGGCGAGATTCCTTGCCATGAGAATAGGAGAGCAGGAGTGTGGGATGACTCATCTCATTGAAAGATGGATGATGAAAGTCTAGCTGCCTGGCTTCTCCATACTGAGAAGATGACCATGGTTAGAAAATTGGACTCCTGGTCACGCAGTTCAACTTTGGACTAATTATAACAAATTTTCCAAAGTCCTTTCTGAGAGAAAGCATACAAGATACCATAAGAGATAGCTAGCTCTTCTAGCTAGAGGAGAGACAGTCAACTAGCTCCTATAGCAGAGATAGTCAACTAGCTCCTGTTTTCTTTGAAATCTTTCTTCTCCCCCTCCCCATCATTACACTGCAGTCCTTTGGCACTAACCATGGTCAGTCTATTTGTAAGGACACCCTCCATGTGATGGTCTCTCCCAGGGGAGTGTCTTCAGACAAGCAGTGAAATGCTCATACCAGGACAGAGGAGGTTCTCCTTTCTGGAACCAGCAATAAGAATGTGTTCTCTAAAGGGCTGTAGTTATCCTTGTTTCTTTTAAGGGGTCTTAATTTCATAAAAAATATTGAGAGTCTGAAGAGTTTCTGAAGTAAATATTGATCTTATTGTCTGTTGCCCTTCTTAAGGAAAGCAAAAAGACATTATGTAAGCTCGATAGGGCTCAGACACTGAGGGACCAGACCATCAGGCCATGACTTTTAGTTGAGTGACAATCCATGTATAGAGTGGTTGTAAACACAGATTTCAGGAGCCTAATATAGGAATGACATTTACCAGGATAATTCAGGAGTACTCTGGTTTTAAGGCAAGTAGATCTATAAAAGTCTTAACTGCTTAATTATGACATGATTTGGCTGTCAGTGGTGAGCAGATCTTTGCCTCTATATGTTTCAGATTGTGTTTTACTAAGTTAGCTATAATTGACATTAACAGTCAAATATTAAAATGCTAGGTATTATAAAAAAGTTTTGCAGGCTATCTGGGTATTAAGACAATTCCTGAATTTTGGAACTGACTCAGGATCTCACCTAAACGATAGTACAGTTGTCCCTCGGTATCCTCAGAGGATTAGTTCCAGGACCACTGTCCCCGTTCTCCCATGGCTATTAAACTGAGGATGCTCAAGACCCTTATATAAAATCACAGTATTTGCATTTAACTCATGCATATCCTCCCCTGTACTTTAAAATCATCTCTAGATTATTTATCATAGTTAATACAATGTAAATGCTATGTAAATAGCTGCCTACATACAGGAAACTCAAGTTTTGCTTTTTTGGAACTTTCTGGAAATTTTTCTTCAAATATTTTTGATCTGCAGTTGGTTGAATCCAAGGATGTGGAAGCTGCAAATATGGAAGGCCAACTGTATCCAGGTTCCTACATCTAAGACAGGGGTATTCATTTAGGGATCTGGTACTTATCTAGGATCCTTCTTGAGAGACCTTAGCCATGCTCACATTAGATTAATTCACACTTGCACAACTATTCACTTCTAATGGCACTGTGGCACAAAGAACAAAATAGTTTAACATCTGACACAACGGCTAAAGCAATTGTCAGTGATTGCTTTAAATCTGATTGGCATTATATCATTTATATGGGTAAAGAATATAAGAACCAATTTTAAAATAAGAGACAAAGTAATTTCAAGGTAATACTATTTCAAACTAATAGGTTTGCTAAGTAACACTTTAGGGACCCAGATCATGTTTTCGTTTTCAATCACCCTAATACTTGCCTGTTCATGAATAATGTCAGACAATTCTTTCACCATGTCTCTGAAATTTGACTTGAGCCCTTCATGGTATTCAATCTGATCCTCTTTAATCAGCCGCTCATTTAGTTCCAGTGCAATGCTGCATGCTTGGATGAACTTCCTGTAGATGAAGATCAAAGATAAAGTTTTTGTTACTTATTACTCAAAAGTCGCACTGTCAATTTCATATTTACTTTAACCACGGCTTGCCTAAAAGGAAGATTAGAACCCCATATTTTCTGTGTTTTTGCTAATGCCAACTCCTAAGTCTGAAATATCTTTTCTTTTCTATCTTTGTCTTCTGGTTTCTTATCTCCTTCCAAACCTGGCTTGAAATATATACCCTCTGGGAAGCCTGCCTGCTCAGTCACTTGATATGATGTCAGCTATGCTTGCACTTACATTAATTAACATCTATAGATAATGTCAGTTATTGAAAAATAATTTATTTGGGGCTATGTACCCAGTACAGTGCTGGGTGCTTATAGGCATGAAGTATCTGCCCTGGCTGGTAAGAGTGGCAACAGAGAGGTTATGACTTATCATAAAAACCTTTTTTATAATTATTTCATATGTTTATGTTTCATGTCCATAATTAGAATGCAAATCTTAGGGGACAAAGTACCTCACTGACCATTTGTGCTGTATCCCTGTCATAGCAAAGAGCAGAATCTTTTTGTACATGCCAGGCATTAATAAACATTGAATGAATGAGTACTAAGTAAGTAAGTGTTAGTCTCTCAGTCATGCCTCACTCTTTGAGACCCTGTGGACTACAGCCCACCAGGCTCCTCTGTCCATGAGATTTTGCAGGCAAGGATACTGGAGTGGGTTGCCATTTCCTTCTCCAGGGGATCTTCCCAACCCAGGGATCGAACCTGGGTCTCCTGCACTGCAGGCAGATTCTTTTTTTTTTTTTTTTTTAAACTTTACATAATTGTATTAGTTTTGCCAAATATCAAAATGAATCCGCCACAGGTATACATGTGTTCCCCAGCCTGAACCCAGGCAGATTCTTTACCCACTGAGCTACAAGGGAATGAGTAGTGGTTACTCTGTAACCTGAAACAGCTGATAATACAGAGATAGCAAAAGTAAATGAAATAAGTCAGGAGCAAATGAATGGAAATTATCTTTCTACTCAGTCTGTTAAATTATCTGTCTCTCTTATTCTGAATCTAAGTGCTTTTATATAAGAAACAGATTTTTTCTACTGCGCAACCATTCAGACATGCATTGGCTTAGAGGGATGCTCAGTCCAGAAAAGATTATCATATGCCCTAGAATAGCAGAATCCAAGTGGAACTAAGGATACAGGATAGAAGCAAACCTATCCAACCCTTCCTAGCCTAAATGGTCTGGAAAAGCTGTGACATGAGCTCAGTCAGGCAGAGGAGGAAATCACATAATGAATGTGGGCTTGTGTTTGTGTCACAATATCCACAGCAATGAAGTCGTTGTCGTATTTAACGCCTTGGGTCACTAGGACACTGTTACAGTTCTGCAGCAAGAAAGAGATCACACATTTCCTGACTACCTAAAATACCATTAGAAGGTAACTTAAACGTTATAAAAGGGAACAGACAATTTTTTTAGAAGGACATTATTTGGTGAATATTTTGATTTCACTTAAGAAGACAATGGAGTAAAAAAAACTAGAGGTCTGATCTGAAAACTACAAAGCACTTACCTAAACATGTCTTTCAACTCATTTACTTTTTTGGCTGGATACTTGCTAGCTTGACTGTCATTTAAGAAAGCCCTTGCGTATGCTAATGGACCTGCATTTACCTAAATTACAAAAGGACAAAAATGAGAGTTGTTAGGATGTAATCAAAAAGTAATTTTTTCATTTCTCTTTTTAAAAAGAATACAATATACAAAAATCCATACCTGAGAAACATATTTACTATTCTTACTATAAATTTATTTGAAAAAGATTAAAGCAAATCATCTGCCAAAATTATACTCTAACAAATTACTTAACACTTTCTCCTGTCTAAATATAGGGCTTGGCTATAGTCAGAGGGATTTATGTTAAAGCTCTCTGACACGACAAAAAATTTACAGAAACTGAACATAATGTCTTTATTAAATTAATAAATAATGTAGAGGTTTTTGCACCCAATCAGAGTATTATAAGACAATTACAATTAGTGCTTGTTCTGTGCCCTTATGAAAGTGAGAGGAACAACAAGAAACATTTAATAATGGTTAGCAACCAACATACCTGCACTGAAACACAGCCCTGCAATTTAAGTTGGAGCTGAATCATGTCCACGTCAGCAGAGGAGCAAAGCTTTTGCAGCTCTGCAGTTTTATCTTTTATTTCATCAGTGGCAACATCAATTGGCTTTAAATGAATCTGCTGTTCATAGTTTATAGCGATCCTCTTCTTCACATATGGAAACGAGTTAGAAGCTATTAAAGATTAAGATTGACAAATGAGTTTTTAAGACAGCAAATCAAATAGCCAAAGTAAAACAGAAATCTACTGTGCTTAATTCTCCCTATATTTTCTCTGGAAAAATCCCCTAGAGACCAAATAGGTGCTTTATTACTTCAGGACTGAAGGACAAATTTTCTGTGAGACGACTCAGACTAATCATGAATTACATAATTACATATGGGAAAGGAATGGTTTATAACATAGCCATGTTTGTGTAAGTGAGTGACTGAACAGCAGGACAATAAATGATTAAAGTTTTAGTTACATTTTCCTGCTGACCAGCTGCTGCTTGTATGTATCAAAAAAGATCATGTCAAACAAAGAAGTTATGCCAAGTCCTACTTACTAGTCAAGATTGTACGGCGTTTGCACTGTTCCTCTATACAGCCTTGCTTTTTGCCTGACAATGTATAAGGAGCCTCAAAAACAAATCTGTTGATATTATGGTTTCTTTCAAACTCAGTTTTTCTTTCTGTGAGTTCTTTATCATCAAAGTAGGGCTTCACATAAGTGACTTGGATATGAGCATATTTGGGATCAAGTTCTTTGACATTTACCTGGAAAGTAAGAAAGTTTTGTTTTTTTTATTCAACAGAATGGAAAATGGGGTACAGGTAAGCTACTAACACCTCTGAGATCAACTGAGGAACAGTCATTGAATACACTGTGAGATAAATACACACTTGGAAGAAGTCTTTGCTCTTTCTTCAAGGATTGTTTCCTTCTGGTTATTAAGAAGTTACAGAAGCTTATTTGGAGATTATAGAAATGTAGACAGAAAAAACTGCAATGCTACCACTCAGCAATGACCAATATTTACATTCTCGTATATTTCCTTGTAATCTTTTTTTCTATGCCTATGTATTTATTTACAAACTGGAGATCATGCTGAGCATTGCTTTCTCACTTGCTTTTTTAAAATTTTTATTTAGTTTTATTTGCTTTTATGTTACATTCAACTTCTTTTTTAATTTTTATTTATTTTTATTTTTTAATATAAATTTATTTATTTTAATTGGAGGCTAAGTACAATACTATACTGGTTTTGCCATACATTGACTTGAATCCACCACGGTTATACATGTGTTCCCCATATATTAAAATGGCTAACTGCACATTTGAATTCCACCTCCAAAAATACCTATTACAGATAGGATTCTCAGAAGATGGCAGAGCTCCAGACATCTACCTTCTTATAGAGACAATAGTTATACCATCATTACCTATCTGATGGAACAATTTTGGAACTCTGGAGTCTGTTGAAGACTTGCAACTTCCAGGGGAAGACTTGGACAGAAAATTGCCTTAAATTTGATTTTGTTCAATTTTAACTCTGGGCACAGTGGCAGCAACCCATACCTCATCCCTCAAGTACGACAGCAGATAGCTGTGTGCATATTCCTAGAACAGCTTGTAGGAGCCAGGACAAGCCAGAACAAAGACTCTGTCTTCCAAATATTGTGAACCTGTGCTATGACTGCTGATTGCTGCTTCTGATCACAGGGGGACAGTCAAAGAGGCTGTGGCCATTTTTATACCACCTCATCCTTTGTTGCAATGGCATCCCCCTCTGCCTAAAGTGACTTTCAGGGCATTTAACAGACCAGCACCTTTCCTCTCCTCTTAATTTTCCTCTCCATCCACTCTTAGGAGCCGGACATCTAATACTAGGCCATTCAAAGGCAACTGCATAAGTGAGGGTGACTAGAAAGTCACTGCGCATGCTCAGGGGGAAGGCACAGGCTCATAAAAGACTTGAGAAGATCCCAAATTTACACCTCAGGCTGATTCTTGGGACAGACACAGCTTACAACAATTAAAAACAACAACAAAACCCAGGAAACTCTGGGACAGGGACAGAATCTGATTTCCAGAGAGATCACAATATTAAATACAAATGTCCAGTTTTCAACAACAAAAAAAATTGCAAGGCATACAAAGAAATAGGAAAGTATGGCCCATTCAAAAAAGAAAAATAAACCAATAGACATTATCACTGAAAAAAAAGTGATAGCAGATCTCCTAGAAAAAGACATTAAAACAGCAGTATTCATGATCAAAGAACTGAAGGAAGCTGTGGAAAAAGTCAAGAAAACTATGTATCAACAAATGTCAATATCAATAAATAGCTAGAAAATCTAAAAGGAAACCAAAAAACCTTTTTTTCAGAGCTGGAAAATACAATAACTGAAATGAAAAGTCACCAGAGGCATTCAAAGGTAAATTGCAGCAGGTGTAAGAAATAGTGAGCCTACTTGAAGATCAGATCAGATCAATGATGGATCAGAGGAACACAAAGGAAAAAAAATGAAGAGGAACAGAAGCTACGGAACCTGCAGAACATTATCCAGCAGGTGAACATACACACTATGGGAGTCCTTGAAGCAGAAAAGTGAGAGAAAGGGCCAGGGAGACTATCTGAAGAAATAATGGGTGAACACTCAAATCTGATGAAAGACACAAAGCTCAACAAACCAAGCAGGGTAACTCTAAGAGACCCATGGTGAGACACATTAAAATCAAATGTCAAAAGCCAAAGCCAAAGAGAGAATTTTGAAACAATCAAGAGACAAATGGCATGTCACATACAAGGGATCCTGAATAAGATGGTCAGATTTCCCATCAGAAACTTAGGAGGCCAGAAGGCAGTGGGCTGCTATATTCAAAGTGCTAAAAAAAAAAAATCTATTAATCAAGAATCCTATATCTGACAAAACTAGTGGAGGTGATGGAATTCCAGTTGAGCTATTTCAAATCCTGAAAGATGCTGCTGTGAAAGTGCTGCACTCAATACGCCAGCAAATTTGGAAAACTCAGCAGCGGCCACGGGACTGGAAAAGGTCAGTTTTCATTCCAATCCCAAAGAAAGGCAATGCCAAAGAATGCTCAAACTACTGCACAATTGCACTCATCTCACACGCTACTAAAGTAATGCTTAAAATTCCCCATGCCAGGCTTCAGCAATACGGGAACCATGAACTTCCAGATGTTCAAGCTGGTTTTAGAAAAGGCAGAGGAACCAGAGAACAAACTGCCAACATTTTCTGGATCATCAAAAAAGCAAGAGAGTTCCAAAAAAACATCTCTTTCTGCTTTACTGACTGTGTGAAAGTGTTTGACTGTGAGGATCACAATAAACTGTGGAAAATTCTTAAAGAGATGGGAATACCAGAGCAACTGACCTACCTCCTGAGAAATCTGTATGCAGGTCAGGAAGCAACAGTTAAAACTGGACATGGAACAACAGACTGGTTCCAAATAGGAAAAGGAGTACATCAAGGCTGTATATTGTCACCCTGCTTATTTAGCTTATATGCAGAGTACATCATGAGAAACTCTGTGCTGGAAGAAGCGCAAGCTAGAATCAAGACTGGCAGGAGAAATATCAATAACCTCAGATAGCCAGATGACACCACCCTTATGGCAGGAAGTGAACTAAAGAGCCTCTTGATGAAAGTGAAAGAGGAGAGTGAAAAAGCTGGCTTAAAGCTCAACATTCAGAAAACTAAGATCATGGCATCTGGTCCCATCACTTCATGGCAAATAGATGGGGAAACAGTGGAAACAGTGGCTGACTTTATTTTTCTGGGGCTCCAAAATCACTGCAGATGGTGATTGCAGCCATGAAATTAAAAGACACTTACTCCTTAGAAGGAAAGTTATGACCAACCTAGACACCGTATTAAAAAGCAGAGACATTGCCGACAAAGGTCCGTCCAGTCAATGCTATGGTTTTTTCAGTAGTTTTGTATGGATGTGATAGTTGGACTATAAAGAAAGCTGAGTGCCGAAGAACTGATGCTTTTGAACTGTGGTGCTGGAGAAGACTCTTGAGAGTCCCTAGGACTGCGAGGAGATCCAACCAGTCCATCCTAAAGGAGATTAGTCCTGCGTGATCATTGGAAGGACTGATGTTGAAGCTGAAACTCCAATCCTTTGGCCACCTGATGCGAAGAGCTGACTCATTGGAAAAGACCCTGATGCTGGGAAAGACTGAGGGCAGGAGGAGAAGGGGACGACAGAGGATGAGATGGTTGTATGGCATCACCGACTCGATGGACATGGGTTTGGGTGAATTCCAGGAGTTGGTGATGGACAGGGAGGCCTGGTGTGCTGCGGTTCATGGTGTCACAAAAGAGTCGTACACGACTGAGAGACTGAACTGAACTGAACTGATATCTGGCAAAACTGTCCTTAAAAGTGAGGAAAAATTAAGACATTCCCAGATAAAGAAAGCTGAAGGAGTTTGTCACCACTAGACCTGCCCCATATGAAATGCCACAGGGAGTCCTGCTGGTCACAGTGAAAGAGCATCAGACAGTAATTCAAACCTGTATGAAGGTCTCAGTAAAGATAAATACATGGGTAATTATAAAATCTAGTATGAACATAACAATAGTAACACAATTCATTTTTATTTCTCCATGATGTAAAAGATTAATACATTATAAAGTTATTAGTATAGGGGACTTTCCTGGTGGTGCAGTGGTTAAGGATCCTTCATCCAGTGCAGGGGAGAATACACTGCATTAACAGAATGAAGGAAAAAAAAAAAAAACACACACACACGATCATCTCAATCAATACAGAAAACACATGTGACAAAATGTAAAAAAAAAAAAAAAAAATTCAACACCCTTTCATAATGAAAACACTCAACAAATTAGGAATAGAAAGAAATGACTACAATCCTATCAAGGGCCACTGTGAAAAACCCACAGCAAAGACCGTATTTAATGCTGTGACAAGAGATAGAAACTTTCTTAGTAGCTTTTAAAACTTTTCCAAAAAGCCTATATTCAAAACTTCTTTATTTTTTTTCCCATTAAATATCTAGATTTCTCCAGAGAAACTTAGGAAATAGTTGAAGCTAATTATCTAAATAACACAAAGCCTAGAAGAGATCAAGACTGATTTTAACGTTATAAAAATGAACTAAGTATATGGTAAAACATTCAAAAAGTACACTTGAAAAGTAAAAAATGGTTTTTTTCTCCATAAGACTCTAGACTCTCTCCTTTGAGATACCATGGTTAACACTTGTATCATTCCATCTATGGCCGATTCCTATTGATGTATGGCAAAAACCATCACAATACTGTAAAGTAATTATCCTCCAATTAAAATAAATAAATTTATATAAAAAGAATATATTTTGATTGGTCTACATACAAACTTATAAATATTTTAAGTAGTTTAGTTAGATCCTTTATGAAGGCAGTACCACGTCCTTAACCGTATGGACATTAGATTGTTTCGAGGTTTGTGCTATATAAACTTAAGAGCAATAAACATCTTAAACATACATCTTTATGTGTGTACATCTATAAGATAAAATCTTAAACGTGAAATTATTGGGTCCAGGAAATGTACATTTAAAATACTGGAAAATATTGCCCACTGTTCTTTAAACTGTTTGTGCCCTTAGGCAGATTTTATTCTTTGGCAAGTAAAAGAGTGGTTAAAATTTTTAATTCCACACATTAAGAAAGAAGAAGGATTTTAAAAGTAGCAACTGCTTCTTTTATCCGTTGCCTATGAAGAGTGAGTAAAATATTGTGTTTACAAAGAGGGTCAGGAGTCCAGCTGCCTGATGGTGCTTTGTCATTAGTGCCTGTTGGCCAGGTTTTCAGAGGCAGCATAAAGTAGAAAACTGCATGTTTTTCTGCAAGCCTGGCTTTCTAATAACTTTCCATTTACAGAATCAGTAGTGTGGTAGCAAGCCTAAAACTTGCTGGCTACAAAAGAAATTTTTCTGTGGTCTTATTTCAATAAAACAACACAGAAGACTGAAACTGATAAGAAGCAGAGAGGTTTTGCCAAATATTAATGAATTCTTGACCTGTCAGTATACCTATTTTTAAACATCTAAGGCATATGTTCAAGATAAAATCATCTCCATAAGATATAGCTAAATTTACAAAGTGAAGAGATCATTTTCACGGTAGAAAATGAAGTGTCTTTACCATCGCCAAGGGCCTTTCACTCTGGCAATGCTGCCTGTTAGCGATCAAGTGTTTTGCAGAGCACCATGCACATCCCAGTCACTCGGTACGTATTTCTGGGGCCTGCAGATCGTGCACTGTGTTAAAGGGCTTTCCTCCCTTAAAAATCAGCTCTCATCCTGAACATGCCCATGGTGACTAAGGACAATCAGTCATTCCCATTGTGTTCATCTGCAATTCTGTCTATAAGGAACTATGCGTCTCTAAGAAACAGCCTCTCTTGCTGGAACCTTTCTCATCCTTGCCTTGGCAGGGTCTAGTGGGATGGATCATCTTTAGATCAAGGCATCTCTCCTAATCCTACATCACTGCAAATATAGCTACTGAACTAAGGCTATCTTAAGAGTGAAATGTGTGTCATAAGATGATTTTTTTTTTAATCTCCCTTATTTATTTATTTTTATTTTTGGCCACACTTGATCTTCTTTGCTGCGGCTTGTGGACTCTCTCAGGTTGCAATGAGCAGTGAGCACTCTCTAGTTGTGGTGTGTGGGGTTCAGAGCGCCAGTGCAGTAGCTGTGGTGCACAGGTTTAGTTTCCCCGCAGCATGTGGAATCCTCCTGGACCAGGGATCGCAGCTGTGTCTCCTGCATTGGCAGGCAGACTTTTACCCACTGGACCACTAGGGATGTCCCACCTCAGATGATTTTATTCATACAGTATGAAATTGACAATCATGAGGCACAATAGTGGTAACAATAATGGCTACCATTGATTGAGCATGCTAGCTTCTATGCTGTTATTGAAGGCTTTTTTATGTATCAAGAACTCAATCACTTTCCATACCTTAACTAATTTAATCCCAACAACAACTCTATGAGGAAGGCACTACTATTAAGTTCATTTTACTAACAAGAACGATGAGGCAC
This sequence comes from Bubalus kerabau, assembly GCF_029407905.1. NCBI lineage: Eukaryota > Metazoa > Chordata > Mammalia > Artiodactyla > Bovidae > Bubalus > Bubalus kerabau. Next base: position 4,166,753 of record NC_073647.1, on the reverse strand, counting down.
AGAGAGGTTAAGTAAATTCAACATGGTCGCACAGTTAGCAAGTGGCAGAGAATGGAGATCTGAATCCTTCTCTCTGATTCCAAAGCCCCTGTCCTTTCTTTCAGGATCTGGAAAGACTCTATTTCCCATGCCTCTCTTCCACCAGCTAAAAAAGGAAAAAGTCAGAAGCAATGTGCCACAGCTGGAACTAATAAATAATGATTTCAAAATGCAGGGCATGTTACCTTGTCTGAATCCTGAATTATTTTGACATTCTCTGTACCAAATTTTTCACCATAAAGTTTAACAAGTCTCAGGGAAATCTCTGAGAGGCCGGTGAGCTTTGGCTCTTTATAGATGTACTCCTTTCCATCCTCTTCTTCAAAAAAAGACTATTATAAAGTTAAACATACAATAATTTATAAGTATTATGAGCAAATATAGCATTTAAAGAACATCCACTAAGTAATCAGCAATAATGTATTTGAAATAGATTTTAAACAATGGTACTAAAAACCACATGCATATATTGTAGCTGAAATAAATGAGAACGTTCAAACTCACAGTCATATGAGCGTATCATTGGCCTGAATGTTTTTACACTTGATTTTTCATCACTTGCATACTTACCTGATTTTTATTTGAAAACTTTCAGTACTCCGTATTAAATAAACATTTAAGAAGCCTGACTGAAAATGAAACTGAAGGAAACATTCAAATCTTATACGCTGTCCTCTGACCTAGTGGATTTAGATCTGGAAACCAAAGTGAACATTACACGGAGTAAAGTGTCACACCTGCTGTTCTGACAGGTGCTTTACCTAGACAGAATCCTAGAGCCAGTACCTGCTGCTACGGTAATCTAATAATTCAAAGGTGAATGTTTAAAAAGGAAAACAACTTGATGAACTAAAGCATACTTACTTGGCCATAAAAGGCAACTCTGAAGAAAGTGCCTAAAAGTCTTTTCTTTGTGTGCATAACCTCCAAAATTTTTGTGTAAGCTCCATGAAGAGTTCTGTAAACTTGAGTAAGCTTCTGAAAATATGAGAATAAACAAGTTAGCTTGATCTTTTGGTTAGTTATGAAATGTCTACAATAAATGCATAAGGGGAAAAAAGGAATACTATTTCCTTTTCAAAATGGTTTTGGTGGGGTCATTCACACTCCCTTCTCCCATGGTCACAGAAAAAACACATTAACAACTTTAGGTGAGAGGGTAGAGCTTAAAATGGTCAAATAACACTGTAATTCTAAATATCATGCTTCATGTCATCCATATCTCAATGGTAGTATATACATTAAAAGTACTGTGTTATTGACTACTTTTTTCCTTATGCCTGAATTATTGTAGTTGAAAAAGAAGCAAAATGCTTTGTTAGAGCCCTAAGGTAGAGAGATGGGAATAAACAATCATGCAAACACTTTAGGAGAGGAAAGTAAAATGCAGACACAAAAATAACAGTATAAGCCTGAGAGAGGAATGCTTTTATAACAAGTTCACAGACACTTCCAAAGAATATATTCTACACACTCAGAAAAAGGGAATGTACTATGCAAAGAACATTATCTAGAATGTGAAAAGACAACATACAGAACAGGAGAAAATATTTGCAAGTCACATATCTGATGTTTTCTTATCCAAAAATATAAGGAACTCTCATGGTTCAGCAACAAAATGATAAACAACCCAATTTAAATGTGAGCAAAGGACTTGAATAGACACCTCTCCTGAGACTATATAAAACGGCCAACAAAGACATGAAAAGCTGTTCAAAATCATAGTCATTGAGGAAACAGAAATCAAAACCACAATGTGCCACCATTTCACATTCACTAGGGTGCCACATGGAGAAGGCAATGGCACCCCACTCCAGTACTGTTGCTTGGAGAATCCCATGGACGGAGGAGCCTGGTGGGCTGCAGTCCATGGGGTCACTAAGAGTTGGATACGACTGAGGGACTTCACTTTCACTTTTCACTTTCATGCATTGGAGAAGGAAATGGTAACCCACTCCAGTGTTCTTGCCTGGAGAATCCCAGGACGGGGGAGCCTGGTGGCTGCCGTCTATGGGGTCGCACAGAGTTGGACACGACTGAAGCAACTTAGCAGCAGCAGCAGCAGCAGGGTGCCACATTCACTAGGTTCTAATAAGAACCCCAAAACACAAGTGTCAACCAGATGTGCTGGTGGGAAGGTAAAAGGGACAACAATTTGGTGGTTTCTCAAAAGTTAATAGAATTACGCTGCAACTCAGCACTTCCCCTCTTAGGTATCTATCCAAGATAAACAAAAACATGCCCACACAGAAACTTACTCATAACTGTTTACAACAGCACTCTTTAAAATAGCCAAAATGTGGAAACAACCCAAACATACAAACAAATTTTGGCGTAGCCATACCATGGAATATCATTCAGCCATGAAAAAGGAATGAAGTTCTGATATAGGTTACAACTGGAATGAACCTCTAAATATTATGCTAAGTAAAAGAAGCCAAACACAAAAGGTCACATCTTGTATTCATCTTTTTTATGACACATCCAGAACAGGCAAATCCATAGACGGAAAGCAGATTAGTGGTCACCAGTGGGGGGCGGGAGGGGGTGAAGAGTGGTTCCTTGAAGGAGATGGAGTTTTGCCTGAGATGATAAAAATGTTTTGAAACTAGAGAGAGGTGGTGGGAGCATAATATTAAGAATGCGCTAAATGCCAGTGAACTGCAAACTAGAAAACGGTTCACTGTATGCTGGTGAATTTCATTTCAATACTAAAAGGGGACCTGGAAGCAGATGCTCTTTCTTTCACATTCTTTCCATACTATTTTCTGCAGTTGAAGTCAATTTGAGGGAAGTTTTCCTTCCTTAATGGCTGCTGTGGCTGACACTTTTCAGCCCATCCCATAAAGAACACTGAAAAGTTACTTCATCCCATGCAGGATGCTTCAGAATCTATACATACCTTGGCTCTCTATAAGGAAAAGGAGTAGTTCCCCAATAGGACCTATTGTTTCTTTAATGTGTAGGGAAGATATATTTTTCTTTTTTCCCTATTAGTCAATTGAGTAGCAAAATGTTCTCTGGGTTTCTAATAACCTGGTCTTCAACTTAAGAGTAAGAGAGTAGGTACTTTGGCACTTTTACAAAGGTTCTTAGGATGCAATGCTTTGACAGAAAGAGCAATGCCAATTCTTGTCTCGTCTCATAGGCTATCCTTTGTCATCTATATAACATAGATTTAATTACTTAACTCTCACTTTTTAATATAATCACTTGAGCTGCACTAGGATTTTTCAGGCATGTCCCCATATACAGCAAAAGCAGGGCAAAGAGTATGAAGACTCAGAACCCAGGAAGAAAGAGTGAGTTTGATAAGAGCCAATTTGGAGAAGAGATTAGAACACTACACAGATGACATTAAATGTATGTTTTCACTCTGGGACACTTCAACAATGAAAGGCTACTTGTTATATATATTTAAGGATAGACTGCTTTGCTTTTAAAAATGGCTTGAGTCCTAAATCACCCCTTTCCAGCATAGCAGGGATGGAAAATTATGCTATAGACTCAGATTCTTGAATATAAAAAGTCCTGTTGAGTGCTGGTGGCAATAACTAAACTACAATTTTTTTTACTAATTCTCCTTGATCAAAGATTTATGTGGCAGACAAAACTGGAAAAGCTCCTCATAAAAGGGTAATTCCTAGTAACTTATTATCCCCCCACTATCATCTGTTAGCAACTTTAGCCTCACCATCAAATTGAAAAGAGGTGATTCACACCTCTATCTCTTCCCTGACCACATGGAAATCCAGTAACTTTTGTCTGTGTGTCTGAGGGACAACATGGATTGTTCTCTGCCATGAGTGGAGAAGGGAAGATTGCTAGATAAAACTGCTGTGAGAATAACTGGCATAATGCTAATTTTAATTTATATTTTAAACATTGCATCCTTAATTTGATTTGGAAAATTTAAATGAATATAAGGTAGGACTGGAATTTTAGGACTTTTCAGAATTTTTTAAGGATAGTCATTTAAGACCAAAATAAAATATATACGTGAATGATGCAAATGTTTCCGTTACTTACCTCAAACTCTCGACGTTTCTCATAAATTGGAATGATCAACTTGGAAATTTCAGAAATTACTTCATAACGCTCTGCTTTCCATAAGCCATCCACACATTGTTCTAGCAATTCCAGCAAAACTTCCTGCATTGAGAAAAAATGCAATCAAGAATTAGAGATACTTGAGCTCTGTGCAAATATAGTTTGAATTATTTCAAATGAATGAAAAACAGAACATACTAAATTTAAGGAAATGCACAGGAGTACAGTTGTGTAAATATATATTCTAAATGACATGCTTGAAACACTTGAAATTGAAACCACATTCTTAAAAGTATGAAATTAATATTGACAATAGAAAACTACTCTTTACTTTGTTTAGCACATAATAAAGATGTTAACCAAACTTACATAAGGTAACATGTTCAGAAGTACTTTTAAAAGGGGATATGGTTTTCCAAACTGAGGATATTTAAATGTCTAACAGGGTAAATTCCACTAAGCCTATAAATGTCCATGATTTTTGCTTTCTACTAAAATTATATTTATACGCAGTTAATAGAGTCTTAAGGTAATTTCACAATTTTCAAGCTGCTGCATCAGTTACATCGGGGTTTATTAAAATGATGTGATTTTGGTCAACAATGCTTCCTTCCTAACTGTTGGTTTGAAAACCAGTGAGAATGATAGTATAATACCTCACGATAGAGATCTCTGACTTTGCCATAATAACAGCTACTATAAAACAACCATCATAGCATGTTCTCAGCAATGAAAAGATGATGCCGATTATTCATGCTATCCATATGTCTTAACAGTTTGTTTGTATCTTAAAGAGATGAATTTCAGTCCTATAAAACTGACTGCTACAACGGCTCTTAATGTATGTCCTCTAGTCCATTCTGAATTTATCTTGTTTCTAAAAAAGCTCTTTTCCTTGTGTTTCCCACCTAGCCAGTGGGTCATATCCTACAGACTAGAAAATTAAAAGCAATTTTGACTTTACTCTTTATTATAGGTTGAACTGTGTCTCTCACAAAGATAAGCTGAAGCCCTAACTCCCAGTGCCTCAGAATGTAACCTTATTTGGAAATAGGGTCACTGGAGATAATGAGTGAAGGTGACATCACACCGGAGTGACTTACTTGCTGGAGGGATTTACTGGGTGAGGCTTACTCCAAAAGGACGGAGACGAACAGGGAGAACATCATGTGACTACAGAGGCAGAGACGGGAGTAACGAAGCTACGAGCCAAGGAACGACAAGACCAACAGCCACCAGCAGAGCTAGGAGGAGGCAAGGAAGGCTGCTACCCAGAGTCTCAAAGGAAACATGACCATGCTGACACCTTGATGTCAGACCTCTGGACTCTAGAACTGTGAGACAATAAAGTTCTATTGTCTGAAATCACCCAGTTTGTGTACGTTGTTATGGCAACTCTAGGAAACTAATATGCTCTCAATCTTGACTCATCTTCTAATCAGTTCATCGCCAAGTTCTGCCACCCTTACTTCCTAAATATTTCTCAAATCTGACCCTTCCTCTCCATTTCTACTCTCATTGCTAAGATTCAGGACATCATTATTGTTATCTAACAGATCCTCCTGCCTCCAGCCTTGGCACTTTCAAATCTATCCTCCACAAATCTGCCAGAGGGTTTCGATTAAAATACAAACCAGACTACATCCCTCTTCCCTTGTAATCTCATGGCTCCCCATCATTTGCAGAACTAAGGACAAATTCCTTCATTTGGCACACAAGGTTTGCAGCGATCTGGCTGATATTTTATAAAATCATGGCTCCTCAAGCAAGCCTTGTACCTAATGCTCCAGCAGTGATCAACTACTATTAGTTTCTCTGAAGCACCACAGTGTTGTCTTAACTTTGTGCCTTTGTCCATTCTGTACCCTCGTGTCCTTTAATCCCTTTCACTTAGTTAACCGTGTAAGAAAAGTTAGATTTCACCTCTTCCAGGATCCTTCTCCTGATTAACACAGAGTAGCGACACAAGAAGCCAATTTTTCTTACTATGATACCACACTGGGTGGATATTTATCACTATACTTGCCCGTTATATATGTATCTAACTTTACAAGTAGGCTGTGACTCTTTAAGTGTAGGGAAAATATATTTATTATACTGCTTTTTTCAGTCACTAGCAGGGTGGTAGTAAATAGATGTTCATTAAATGTTGCTACTTGAATAATCTATATATTAACATTTAATAGTTAAATTTTCTAATAACAGTTGAAAGGAGGAACTTAGGGGAAATCACAAAAAAATCTATTAAAAACTAATAATGTTTGTCCCAGGAATGTAAAGTTGGTTTACAATTAGGAAAAAATCCAATGTAAACAGAAAGAGCCATGAAAACAGAATAAAAGAGAAAAAACGTGATGTCTAGCAATAGTTGCAGAAAAAGACTTTGAAAAAATTCAATATCCCTTCGCAATGTTAAAAAAGAATCCACCCAGAACAGGGAATCGAAGAGATTGTTCTCAATCTGATAAAGAGCATTTATTAAAAACCTGCAGGCTGAACACTCTTCTCCTCAATTTGGGAACAAGTCAAACTGTCTGCTCTTATCATTTCTATTCAACATTATGCTGAAGGTGCTAGCCAGTGTAATAAGGCAGGAGAGAAAGAAAGAGAGAAGGGAAAGAGATCAGGAAATGTGAAACTATCTTTCTGTGCAGATGACATGATGGTGTATGTAGAAACTCCTAAGGAATATACAAACTACTAAAACAAGCAAGAGGATTTAGCAAGGTTGCAGATCATAAGAGCAACATATAGAATCACTGTATTTATGTATAGTAGCAACAACAAATTGAAAAACAAGATTAAAAAAACAAACAATACTATTTCCAGTAGCGTCAGAACATCCATTATCTAACAAAATATCCAGGAAAGGACTTGTACTCTGAAAAAGCACAAAATATTGCTGGGTGAAATTAAAAACCTAAACAAGACTTGATTGAAAGACTCAGTATTGTTCAAGCTATCCATTCTCCACGCACTGATATATAAATGTAACAAAATCTCGACAAAGCTTCCAGCAGGCTATTTTGAGGAAAGAGAAAAGATGATCTGAAATTCTATATGGAAATCAAAGGATACAGAATAGCCAAAGTGACTTTGAAAAAGATCAAAGTTGAAGGACTAACACTATATTATTCCATAACTTACAAACTTGCAGCATTCAAGACAGTGTGATATTGGTATCAACATGGTCAAATAGATCAGTGGCACAAAACAGAGTCGAGAAATAGATCACAAACATATAAAGAACTGAAATTTAGCTAAGGTGCCAAAGCAATTCAGCAGGGGTGCAAGAAGTTTTATTTCTCCCTGAATGGTGTGGACTATGTAAATACCTGTCTACAAAAAATGAATCTTGACTTCTATCTCATTATATGCTCAAAAATGAATTCTAAAGAGACTGTAGACTCAAACATAAAACTCAGGAACAAAGTTCATAGCAGAACATATCAGGCAATATCTTCACAGTCTCGAGGTAAGGAAGGATTTCTCAGACCAAACATACACACACACACAGACACACAGACACACACAGACACACACAAATAAACCATTAAAAAAGAGTAAATTGGACTTTATCAAAACCAAAAGTTTCCGCTCAAGAAAAGACTTAGAGAAGAAAATACATAAACGAATCAAACACTGGTAAATAATCTGCAGCACATATATCTGATGATGGACTTATATCCAGAATATAGACATAACTCCCATAAATCAACAACAAAAAGAATAATGCACTTTCTAAAATGGGCAAAAGAATTGAACAAACATTCCACAAAAGATAAATGAAAGACAAAGACTGCATGAAAAATGCTCAACACCATTAGGCATCAGAGAAATACAAATGAAAAACACAGTGAGATACCATTTCATGTCTAATAGGATGGCAAAAATATGAAAAGATTAGCAACAGCTAATGTTGGTGAGGAAGTGAAGCAGCTGGAACTCTCATCCATTGTTGGTGGGATATAAAATGGTCCAACCACTTTTAAAAACGCTTGACAATTTCATATAACGTTACATATAAAACTTCCCAAGATGTATGGATGTATCTCCAAAAATTTCTGCCAACCAAAAGAGGCAGATACAAAGGTAGATACGGAATGATTTCATTTTTATGACACCAAATACTGTTAAAACTAATCTACATCAGATATTGGGGCTGGGCAAACTGACTGGAAATGGGCGCAATGGAACTTTCTGGGGTAATGCACATGTTCTACTTTTTTGTTTCTCATAGTAATGTGTTACCATGGTGTTCTACAGGTGTAGACAACTGTCAAAATTCATCAAGTTGTCCACCTAATATGTGTGCATTTTATTGTATGCTAAATTTTCTTTAAAACTATTTCAAATCAAAAGTCAGAAATGCAGTGTTAAAAACAAATTAAATTATTAATGGGTTAATTCACCTACATAAAGAAGCCACTAAATGAACACTAGTTTGTATCTTTCATTTCGATAAAACCTGTAAATCAGTGGCAGTTATTTTCCATTGGCTAGGGCATGAGGAAGAAGCCCTATTATATAAACTGAAACATAAAATGGCACTATGGAGAATATGATTCTATCTGTATACCTTAAATGAAAAGCACATATAAATTATTACTGTAGAACACAAAAGAGTTGTAACAAATGTGTTTACATAGGAAACTGATTATAGTTCTTGACTAATAAGAAATATTACTACTTTCCCTTGGAGTACAAAAAAGGGTCAGGCTTAAGGCCACTTCTATGACTAAGCTGAAGCTGCTGTTTGGAAAAAAGGACGTAACTGCAGTTGTGCTAATCCACTTATCTCCCAGGAACTCCCTGGAATCTACCTGCTGTGAGCCCACACAAACTGGAGATCTTACATGAAAATCATCTAACTAAAACCCAAAAAATGAATTAATTTACCCCAGGCTTCACAGTCAAGCAACGAACTGGGATTAAAATTCAAGTATCTGATTCTCTGTTATGATTAATTAATCCAGCAAACACGTTTTAAATATCAACTCTTCTAAGTTCTGGGAGTAAAAGCCAAGTTTACTATCCAGTTGGTCAGTGATAAAGCCTGACATTTATGTAGCACCAATGACTTACAAAGAACCTTCATGTTTATTGTGAAGTGACCAGGGTAGTATTATTATCTTTATTAATTTTCACTTAAGAATATTTATTGATTTCATACTATGTGCTAATCATCTGGGGCTTCCCTGGTGGTGCAGATGCTGAAGAATCTGCCTGCAATGCAGGAGACCCAGATTTCATCCCTGGGTCGGGAAGAGGCCCTGGAGAAGGAAATGGCAACCCACTCCAGCATTTTTGATGCTAGACGGGCTCCTACTGTTATGAAGCTTTTTTTTTTAATTGGAGGATAATTGCTTTACAATGTAGTGTAACATTGTAGTGTAGTGCCACACAACATGAGTCAGTCATTAAGAGTGTGTGTGTGTGTGTGTGTGTGTGTGTGTGTGTGTCTGTACCCTCTCTCTTGAGCCTCCCTCCCACCACCAGATCCTAGCCCTCTAGGTCATCACGGAGCACCGGGTTCAGCTCCCTGTGTATACAGCAGCTTCCCACTAGCTACCTATTTTACATATGGTCATGTACACGTTTTAATGCTACTCTCTCAATTCACCCCACCCTCTCTTTCCCCCGACTGTGTCCACAAGTCCGCTCTCTACATCTGTGCCTCTAGTTATACTGCTGAGGAGAGAAACTCACAGAGAAGTAGTAGGCAAAAAAAAGAAAAAAAAAGAGGTAGGAGGCAAAGCTTCTAGGCATAGATCATTTTAGCTAAATGAACCAGAGCTAGCTTGAAATTGCTTATATTTAAAAAATACAGTTCACAAAGTGTGTCTCTATCACTTTGAACTGCTGCTTTTTATGTTTCTTAATACAACCCTAAAAAAAATTCATTTCTATGGGCCTGCAAGCACTTCAGTCTCCTTCCTTTTGTTGTTTCTTTTTTTTATTTTGTTAATTTATTTTAATTAGAGGCTAATTACTTTACAATATTGTATTGGTTTGGTCATACATCAACATGAATCTGCCACGGGTGTACACGTGCTCCCCATCCTGAACCCCCCTCCCACCTCCCTCCCCATACCATCCCTCTGGGTCATCCCAGTGCACCAGCCCCAAGCATCCTGTATGCTGCATCAAACCTGGACTGGCGATTCGTTTCTTATAAGATTTATACATGTTTCAATGCCATTCTCCCAAATCATCCCCCCCTCCCTCTCCCACAGAGTCCAAAACACTGTTCTATATATCTGTGTTTCTTTTGCTGTCTCACATACAGGGTTATCATTACCATCTTTCTAAATTCCATATATATGTATTAGTATACTGTATTGGTCTTTTTCTTTCTGCCTTACTTCACTCTGTATAATTTTTTTGGTCTTCACATTCCTTAAATGTGAACGTCACTGTGACTCAGTCCTTGGTTCTCTGGTCTTCACTTGCTATATTATCTCCCATTATCAGTGTGCTTTGCTTCTCAAACAGCTATGACTTCCAGATGTAGCTCCGCAACCCTGATCTCTCTCTTTAGATTCAGTTCTTAATGTCTAATGACCTGATGTTATTTCCATTTCAATAAATTTCTACTAATACTTCAAATTCAATAGTCATCAAAAAATGGAATTCATCACCTTCCCTATAAAATCATCCATCCATCATTTTTCTATAAATATCCAAATCTGAAATCTCACTGCTACTTTTGATTCTTCTCCTACACAGCCAGCAAGTCTCCTCTTTTCCTCAGTGGTCCCTGAACCTGTCACAAGCTGGGTTTAGGCCTGGCTGCTTCACAACTGGACACTCAGGGCAGCCCACATTCCAGCCTCTGCCCCCAGCCGCCATCCATCGACCTCCAATACATTTCCCACATTACCCCCAATTTAACCTTTCCTCCTGCTTCATCTCATCTTGTTGTTATTCTGCTCAAAAACCTTTGACAGCAATTCAACATTCTAATCAATAAAGTCCAGACATTCAAAGTTTCTCAAATTCAGACCTCCACTACTACTCTTCCCTATGCGAACCCAATGGCTAAGCCAAAATGATCCATTCACTGTGCCCCCTAAAATACGCCTTACACTTTCCCACCTCTTAACTTTTATCCCAGCTATTCTCTGCTGCTGCTGAAATGACTTCAGGGTATCCTCGTTCTTTAAACCTCTCTCTAGTCCTAACTCTCCTCAGCCCAAAGGCACCTCTCACCTTTGACTCTGCATATTGTCTGTATTATCCAAATGGCACTGTCTTGCTTTTCTCCATTTTGTGTAGGTGGGTTGTCTCTTTAGGTAGACTCTGGAGGTCAGTGATCAGCTGTATCTAATTATTTTATACCTCCTCTATCACCAAGGCCAAAGCCTTATTGAGTGAGTAACAACAGCAGCTGTTTACTATCCATATGAAGCTCAGAGCAGAAATTTTCCATCTTTTAGACACCTGGAAGCCTCCTCTCTTCAGCTGTTACATTGTTAACTCTATTTTTTATGGAGATGTATTCTAAGTATGGTACCTGTGACCTGGTTACTGGGAAGGTGATTGGATGATGATACATGGTACATTTCTAAAACCAGACAGTAAGAACTGTTGCCGAGATAGGGCTCCACATTCCAAAAAGGGACATCTGATCCCTGGGTAGTTTTAGTCCTTATAGTTCATCAACCCTTAGTTACCTTTCAAATTAAGTTAGCTGTAATAATTTCTTAACGTAAATATATTTGAAGAAGTTACATTTATCTAACTGACAATGCAGGCCCTGGAGTCTTACTTCACTATAATGGACATCCATCATTCCAGCATCCTCCTTCATTGCTCCTTCTTCATCTATGTTGGGAGTAATTTTCTTGAAGGCTGAACATCCATTAGGGAATAATTCTGTGTAAATAAAAAGCAGTGAAGTAGATTTACTTTTAAAAAGTGTTCTGTAAATGAAAGACAGACTTACATGGATTACCTATCCTTAAAAATAAACACATACTTTTGGTAAGGAACAAAGTCATAAGTGCAATTTTCTGTTACAAAAAAAAAAAAAACAACTTTTTTTTTTACCAATTCTATCTATCTACTATATATCCTACCAGTCTTTTCCCCAAATGATGAGCTCAATGTACTTACAAATAAGTTTCATTCTCTGACTATCCCTCGTCTGCAATGCTTGGTATAGTAAAAGTTTCCTGGTATGATCTATTTATTGACTATGCCAAAGCCTTTGAATGTGTGGATCACAATAAACTGTGGAAAATTCTGAAAGAGATAGGAATACCAGACCACCTGACCTGCCTCTTGAGAAACCTGTATGCAGGTCAGGAAGCAACAGTTAGAACTGGACATGGAACAACAGACTGGTTCCAAATAGGAAGAGGAGTACATCGAGGCTGTATATTGTCACCCTGTTGATTTAACTTATATGCAGAGTACATCATGAGAAACGCTGGGCTAGAGGAAGCACAGCTGGAAGCAAGATTGCTGGGATGGCATCTGGTCCCATCACTTCATGGCAAATAGATGGGGAAACAGTGGCTGACTTTATTTTTGGGGGCTCCAAAATCACTGCAGATGGTGATTGCAGCCATGAAATTAAAACACGCTTACACTTTGGAAGGAAAGTTATGACCAACCTAGACAACATATTAAAAAGCAGAGACATTACTTTGTCAACAAAGGTCCATCAAGTCAATGCTATGGTTTTTCCAGTAGTCATGTATGGATGTGAGAGTTAGACTATAAGGAAAGCTGAGCGCAGAAGAATTGATGCTTTTAAACTGTGGTGTTAGAGAGACTCTTGAGAGTCCCCTGGACTGCAAGGAGATCCAACCAGTCCATCCTAAAGGAGATCAGTCCTGGGTGTTCATTGGAAGGACTGATGTTGAAGTTCAAACTCCAATACTCTGGCCACCTGATGCGAAGAGCTGACTCATTTGAAAAGACCCTGATGTTGTAAAAGATTGAAGGCAGGAGAAGGAGACAACAGAGGATGAGATGGTTAGATGGCATCACCGACTCAATGGACATGAGTTTGGGTAAACTCCAGGAGTTGGTGATGGACAGGGAGGCCTGGCGGGTTGTGGTTCATGGGGTCCCAAAGAGTCGGACACAACTGAGCGACTGAACTGAACTGAATATGGTCTAAAAATTATTAACACTTTGATCCTGTGTATGTTTATCGTCTGTCACCTAAACAAAGAGGGCATGTACTTTTCAGGTAAACACTGAATGAGCTTTTGTAAGCATCTCTAGTTCCTTGTTTTACTGGAGAATTGGAAAGTGGCCTAGGACTTGTAAAGAGAGGCAGGAAATAGATGCCAGGGATGGGGAATCCTTAGAGAAATAGGATGGGGCACTGGAAGAACCAGAGCTTTTGGAGTTAGACAGACCCAGTTCTATCATTAACTGTGTGATTTTAGACATGTTTATCTCTCTAGGACTATATCTGTAAAACAGATAACAACTACTTATAAGAATTCAGTGAAATGTAAAGTGTTTAGAGCAGTACCTAACATACAACAACTGTTTAATAAATTTGTTTTACCAAAGCTACCAATAAGTAAACTAGGTTTCTGAAGATAAAATTAAGTAATTGCTAGCAGTTGGTATAGTGACTGCAGTTGGAGCACTGGGAGGTTGAATAGTGAGCCCCAGCTGAAAACTATTGCTGTAGGATTGTGGACCAAATTGTTACCATCAAACAAGAGTCTGGGGATAGAAGGCCACATGGTTGCCACACAGATTTTGCACTTAGGAACACGTCCAAACACTCTTGCTGTGGTTGCATTTACTCCTATATAAGTGGGTTGTCACTTTAAAGAAAAATTCAGTCTCCTTATAACTGAATCTGCCAGTCGGTAGAAAATCACTGGTCGCAAAGGGGACAAACAGCTCTTGCAACCTACTGTTCTACAATCTAATAGTGATGCTTAGAAATGATGTTCTCACGACTAAATATTTGGTAAGCTTCCTGGTGTTAGAGGCTGGAGAAGGAAGAAGGAAGGTTTAAGAAAGCCAAACCTCATACTGAGATTTCTCAGCATTCTGATGGAAAAAGGGTCACGTATCATGGCTTCGTCTATGGGACACTCGTTGAGTAGTAGTGCATTGTGAGAACTTTTTGAAATTTAGGAGAAAACATCCCACTTGATTCATAAAGTGAAGGGTTAGTTAGGCAGTTAAGGAAGAGGGCCCCAAAACTTGAGAACAGGTAAAGAATGTAGTCTTTAACAAAGAAAACAGTTAACCGCCTGAAGGGCTCATGCAGCTGCATCCATGACTGGGGGAAAAATTCTGTCTACTCTGAGGATATTATTATTTTAAATGATTCCCACATCCAGGGTTTCTAGAAAAGGCCGGGATTCAGGAGAGGATAAAAAGGGGTCAAAGCATCTCAGGAAAGGGTGTTTCAGTGTGTATCTCAAGTAGAGGGAGGGTAAATTATGGTTCCTGTCAGAAACAAACAGGTTAAGAGCTACTTTGGGACTCTCTGGTCTCCATCATCTGGTGTAAAGACTACTCTTAAGGATTTTTTCAGCTTTAGAGTCCACTCTTCTTGCTAAATGCATTATCTTGATTCCTATGCCTGATGATGCATCTCCAACTGGAGAAGCACATATATACACACATACACACATATCCATATATATAAATATATATGTCCCTGTTTGTTTAAGTTATCAACACCCACCAAACTATCCAATGATAAGAGGACTCTTTTTTTGTGGGTCTTCAAAATGCTTTTTTTATGGGACTTCCCTGGTGGCTCAGATGGTAAAGCGTCTGTCTACCATGCAGGAGACCTGGGTTTGAGCCCTGGGTTGGGAAGATCCCCTGGAGAAGGAAATGGCAATCCACTCCAGTACTATTGCCTGGAAAATCCCATGGACAGAGGAGCCTGGTAGGCTACAGTCTATGGGGTCACAGAGAGTCAGACACGACTGAGCGACTTCACTTTCAAAAGGCTTGGGGAAAACTTTGATTCCCTTTAGTCTTGTTTCGTTTAGTCTTGTTTCAGATGAAACAAGTGACTAAATCTAGGCCAGTGTATATCTGTGTGAGGGCTCTTCTGCAGCCCTATGTAGCATTATGTCACATGGTCTTAAAGGGTCTGCTTTAAATCTTTCTGGTATGTGACCTGGATTCCTGATTCTGCCCTTCAGAGCTGTAGCTTCTGTATTCCTGATGTTATCCTAGGGCAAGCAAGATGCAAACTGTCCAACTAGACCACTACCTTGAGCACGAATGGTCCCGTGGACAAAGGGGAGGAGAGTTTGGAGGGTGGGAACGCTACCCTTGCTAAAATAAGACTGCTAGTTAGAAGAGGATTAGGAGATAAGCCTCAAGTGGAGGGCTAAAGGGGAAAGGCTGTAACTGGGAAGGAACTGAGGAAAGGAAAAGCTACGCAGAATGGAAGCTGTCAGATCCGGGTATAGAGACTTGGGAAAGGGACCAACATTACCCTATAAGGCATGACAAGAACAGACTCTATGGGAAAGGAAATTCCTTTTCCTGGGGTGATGGAGCTCTACAGGCCTGAAGCTTTGCTGAATCTCGGATGCTCTGTGGTGGTGGAAGAATGCACACTTGATTCTTGTCTACCCTGGGGGAAAACAGCTGTGCACTGTGTCAGGAAGAGAAGAGGAAGAGGTGCAGGAGTCTAGTCTCCAGAGAATGACACCTAGAATGTTGAGGTTTGCAGACAAAGTAGAAGTAAGGAAATTTAGATCTGTTTTTTGATTATGTATTTTGGGGACTGGGAGTAACTAACACCTCGTATCACCACTTAGAGGTAACTTAGAAAAGGGAAGAAAGTGAGATCCTTGAGATCTCTGGTACAAAGAGCAAGAGCTCTGGCTGAAAGAAGTTTGTGGGTGGGGGTGAGGCAGGGAGCACTGTACCTCTCTCTCCACTTTCCCTTTCCGTTCAGTGCCTGAAGCATGAAAAGCAGGATCTAGAAATGGCCCCTCTCTGGTCTTCTGTGGTCACTTCGGGATGCCAGGGTACCAAGTCTTTGCTCACTCAGGAGACCACCCAATGGGACAAACTAATTTATTTTCTTAAAAACTCTAAACAGGAGGGAGGAGCCAAGATGGCGGAGGAGTAGGACGGGGAGAACACTTTCTCCCCCACAAATTCATCAAAAGAGAATTTAAACATCAAGTAAATTCCACAAAACAACTTCTGAATGCCGGCAGAGGACATCAGGCACCCAGAAAAGCAACCCAACTCTTCGAAAGGAGGTAGGAAAAAAATATAAAAGACAAAAAAAGAGACAAAAGAGGGAGGGACGGAGTTCCATCCTGGGAAGGGAGACTTAAAAAGAGAGAAGTTTCCAAACACCAGGAAACCTTCTCACTGCCAAATCTGTGCCGAGCTTTGGAAGCACAGAGGGCAACATAACAGGGAGAAAAAAATAAATAAACAATTAAAAATCACAGATTGCGAGCCCTACGGTAACTCCCCCAGCGGAGAAGCAGCACAGACGCCTGCACATGCCATTAGCAAGCGGGGACTGGGCAGGGAAGCGCGGCGCAGGCTGCGTCGCTTAGAGTAAGAATCTGGCCCGAATGTCCTGAGCGCTATCTGAACGAAATAATTTGGGCTAGCAAACCAGACTGTGGGATATCTACCACGCGAAAAGCCAGCCCTAACCTAAGACACCGCCAGGCCCGCGCACGGAACAAAGGACTGAACAGAGATAAGCGGCTGCAGACCTTCTCCTTCCGGTGACAGGCAGCCAGAGCCGGAAGAGGGGCAATCGCAGCCCCAGAGAGACACTATCTATAAAACTGTAAGCAGGCTTCTTTGCTAACTAAAACTTCTTGGGGGTCTGGACGGTCAACATCTGCCTGAGAAGGTGCGCCGGTTTTACACCCAGATAACAGAGTGGCGGGGAGGCAATAAGTCGCAGCATTGGCGCTCGCCAAACACCTCATCACCTGAGCTGCTCGGACCTGGGAAGAGCACAAAATGCAGGCCCAACCGAGTCTGCGCCTCAGAGGACTACCCGAGTGCCTGAACCTGAGCGGCTTGGGCCTGGGAGGTCAGCCCAGGGCCGGCCTCTGATTGTTCCCAGCGGAACAACCTAGAGCCCAAGCAGTGTGGTCAGGGAGGCTACACACGCCGTGAGCGGGGGCAGACCCAGTGTGGCTGAGGCACTGCGAGCGCACGCCAATGTTATTTGTTTGCAGCATCCGTCCCTCCCTCCCCACAGCGCGACTGAACAAGTGAGCCTAAAAAAAAAAAAAAAAAGTGTCCTCCACCGTCCCCTTTGTGTCAGGGTGGAAACCAGACACTGAAGAGACCAGCAAACAGAAGAAGCTATAACAGAGGGAAACGCCTTGGAAGCTACAGGCCATAGATTAAAACCCTGTGGTTACTACGGACTACATAGGAAGGGGCCTATAGATCTTGAGAAATATAAGTCGGACCAAGGAACTAGCCAAAAATGAACTGAACCCACAATACTCACAACAAAACCAGAGAAAGACCTAGATATATTTTTACTATTTTTACGATCAATCTTTCTTTCTTTCTTTCTAATTTTTTTTAATTTTAAGTCCTCTATTGTCCTTCAATTTTCACTTTTATAACCTATTACTTTGCAAAAAAAAAAAGACCCTATTTTTTTTCTTCTTCAGCAAACTTCATATATATATTTTATAATTTTTTGACCATGTTCTGTTTTTTTTTCTTTTTCTTCTTTTCTTTAACATTGTATTTTTGAAATTCCAAACTCTACTCTAGATTTTTAATTTTTGCTTTTTGGTATTAGTTATCAATTTTGTTCCTGTAGTTTCTTTATAATTTTCGTGACCTTGTTTGTTTTTCTTTGTTCGTTTTTTCTCTTTCTTTTCCTTCTTCTTTTCATTAACATCGTATTTTTGAAATTCCAAACTCTACTCTAGATTTTTAATTTTTGCTTTTATGTACTTGTTACCAATTTTGTACCTTTAAGAACCCAATCTTCAAGACCCATTTTTAACTAGGGAGCGAGATTACTGGCTTGACTGCTCTCTCTCCCTTTGGACTCTCCGTTTTCTCCACCAGGTCGCCTGTATCTCCTCCCTAACCCCTCTCTACTCTACCCAACTCTGTGAATTTCTGTGTGTTCCAGACGGTGGAGAACACTTAGGGAACTGATTACTGGCTGGATCTGTCTCCCTCCTTTTCATTTCCCCCTTTTATCCTTCTGGCCACCTCTGTCTCCTTCCTCCTTCTTCTCTTCTCTGTATAACAACATGAACATCTCTGAGCGGTCCAGTTGTGGAGTGCACATAAGGAAGTGACTACTGGCTAGCCCACTCTCTCCACTATTGATTCCACCTCATCTCATTTGGGTCACCTCTAACTCCCTCCTCCCTCTTCTCTTCTCCATGTAACGCTGTGAACCTCTCTGAGTGACCCTCATAGTAGAGAAACTTTTCATCTTTAACGTAGATGTTTTATCAATGGTGCTGTATAGAAGGAGAAGTTTTGAAACTACTGTAAAAATAAGACCAATAACTGGAAGTAGGAGGCTTAAGTCCAAACCCTGACTCCAGGGAACTCCTGACTCCAAGGAACATTAATTGACAGGAGCTCATCAAACGCCTCCATACCAACACTGAAACCAAGCACCACACAAGGGCCAACAAGTCCCAGGGCAAGACATATCAAGCAAATTCTCCAGCAACAAAGGAACACAGCCCTGAGCTTCAAGATACAGGCTGCCCAAAGTCACCCCAAAACCACAGACATCTCATAACTCATTACTGGACATTTCATTACACTCCAGAGAGAAGAAATACAGCTCCATCCACCAGAACATCGACACAAGCTTCCCTAACCAGGAAACCTTGACAAGACACCTGTACAAACCCACACACAGCAAGGAAATGCCACAATAAAGAGAACTCCACAAACTGCCAGAATACAGAAAGGACACCCCAAACTCAGCAATTTAAACAAGATGAAGAGACAGAGGAATAGCCAGCAGATAAAGGAACAGGATAAATGCCCACCAAACCAAACAAAAGAGGAAGAGATAGGCAATCTACCTGAAAAAGAATTCCGAATAATGATAGTGAAATTGATCCAAAATCTTGAAATTAAAATGGAATCACAGATAAATAGCCTGGAGGCAAGGATTGAGAAGATGCAAGAAAGGTTTAACAAGGACTTAGAAGAAATAAAAGTCAATATATAATGAATAATGCAATAAGTGAAATTAAAAACACTCTGGAGGCAACAAATAGTAGAATAACAGAGGCAGAAGATAGGATTAGTGAATTAGAAGATACAATAGTAGAAATAAATGAATCAGAGAGGATAAAAGAAAAACGAATTAAACGAAATGAGGACAATCTCAGAGACCTCCAGGACAATATTAAACGCTACAACATTCGAATCATAGGGGTCCCAGAAGAAGAAGACAAAAAGAAAGACCATGAGAAAATACTTGAGGAGATAATAGTTGAAAACTTCCCTAAAATGGGGAAGGAAATAATCACCCAAGTCCAAGAAACCCAGAGAGTCCCAAACAGGATAAACCCAAGGTGAAACACCCCAAGACACATATTAATCAAATTAACAAAGATCAAACACAAAAAACAAATGTTAAAAGCAGCAAGGGAAAAACAACAAATAACACACAAGGGAATACCCATAAGGATAACAGCTGATCTTTCAATAGAAACTCTTCAAGCCAGGAGGGAATGGCAAGATATACTTAAAATGATGAAAGAAAATAACCTACAGCCCAGATTATTGTACCCAGCAAGGATCTCATTCAAGTATGAAGGAGAAATCAAAAGCTTTTCAGACAAGCAAAAGCTGAGAGAATTCTGCACCACCAAACCAACTCTCCAACAAATACTAAAGGATATTCTCTAGACAAGAAACACAAAAACGGTGTATAAATTCAAACCCAAAACAATAAAGTAAATGGCAACAGGATCATACTTATCAGTAATTACCTTAAACGTAAATGGGTTGAATGCCCCAACCAAAAGACAAAGACTGGCTGAATGGATACAAAAACAAGACCCCTAGATATGTTGTCTACAAGAGACCCACCTCAAAACAGGGGACACATACAGACTGAAAGTGAAGGGCTGGAAAAAGATTTTCCATGCAAATAGGGACCAAAAGAAAGCAGGAGTAGCAATACTCATATCAGATAAAATAGACTTTAAAACAAAGGCTGTGAAAAGAGACAAAGAAGGTCACTACATAATGATCAAAGGATCAATCCAAGAAGAAGATATAGCAATTATAAATATATATGCACCAAACACGGGAGCACCGCAGTACGTAAGACAAATGCTAACAAGTATGAAAGGAGAAATTAACAATAACACAATAATAGTGGGAGACTTTAATACCCCACTCACACCTATGGATAGATCAACTAAACGGAAAATTAACAAGGAAACACAAACTTTAAATGATACAATAGACCAGTTAGACCTAATTGATATCTATAGGACATTTCATCCCAAAACGATGAAGTTCACCTTTTTCTCAAGCGCACATGGAACCTTCTCCAGGATAGATCACATCCTGGGCCATAAAGCTAGCCTTGGTAAATTCAAAAAAATAGAAATCATTCCAAGCATCTTTTCTGACCACAATGCAGTAAGATTAGATATCTCAATTACAGGAGAAAAACTATTAAAAATTCCAACATATGGAGGCTGAACAACACGCTGTTGAATAACCAACAAATCACAGAAGAAATCAAAAAAGAAATCAAAATTTGCATAGAAACGAATGAAAACAAAAACACAACAACCCAAAACCTGTGGGACACGGTAAAAGCAGTCCTAAGGGGAAAGTTCATAGCAATACAGGCACACCTCAAGAAACAAGAAAAAAGTCAAATAAATAACCTAACTCTACACCTAAAGCAACTAGAAAAGGAAGAAATGAAGAACCCCAGAGTTAGTAGAAGGAAAGAAATCTTAAAACTTAGAGCAGAAATAAATACTAAAGAAACAAAAGAGATCATAGCAAAAATCAACAAAACCAAAAGCTGGTTTTTTGAAAGGATAAATAAAATTGACAAACCATTAGCCAGACTCATCAAGAAACAAAGGGAAAAAAATCAAATCAATAAAATTAGAAATGAAAATGGAGAGATCACAAAAGACAACACAGAAATACAAAGGATCATAAGAGAATACTATCAACAATTATATGCCAATAAAATGGACAATGTGGAAGAAATGGACAAATTCTTAGAAAAGTACAACTTTCCAAAACTCGACCAGGAAGAAATAGAAAATCTTAACAGACCCATCACAAGCACGGAAATTGAAACTGTAATCAAAAATCTTCCAGCAAACAAAAGCCCAGGTCCAGACGGCTTCACAGCTGAATTCTACCAAAAATTTAGAGAAGAGCTAACAACTGTCCTGCTCAAACTCTTCCAGAAAATTGCAGAGGATGGTAAACTTCCAAACTCATTCTATGAGGCCACCATCACCCTAATACCAAAACCTGACAAAGATCCCACAAAAAAAGAAAACTACAGGCCAATATCACTGATGAACATAGATGCAAAAATCCTTAACAAAATTCTAGCAATCAGAATCCAACAACACATTAAAAAGATCATACACCATGACCAAGTGCGCTTTATCCCAGGGATGCAAGGACTCTTCAATATCCACAAATCAACCAATGTAACACACCACATTAACAAATTGAAAAATAAAAACCATATGATTATCTCAATAGATGCAGAGAAAGCCTTTGACAAAATTCAACATCCATTTATGATAAAAACTCCCCAGAAAGCAGGAATAGAAGGAACATACCTCAACATAATAAAAGCTATATATGACAACCCACAGCAAACATTATCCTCAATGGTGAAAAATTGAAAGCATTTCCTCTAAGTCAGGAACAAGACAAGGGTGCCCCTTTCACCATTACAATTCAACATAGTTTTGGAAGTTTTGGCCACAGCAATCAGAGCAGAAAAAGAAATAAAAGGAATCCAAATTGGAAAAGAAGAAGTAAAGCTCTCACTGTTTGCAGATGACATGATCCTCTACATAGAAAACCCTAAAGACTCCACCAGAAAATTACTAGAACTAATCAATGACTATAGTAAAGTTGCAGGATATAAAATCAACACCCAGAAATCCCTTGCATTCCTATACACTAATAATGAGAAAACAGAAAGAGAAATTAAGGAAACAATTCCATTCACCATTGCAACGGAAAGAATAAAATACTTAGGAATATATCTACCTAAAGAAACTAAAGATCTATATATAGAAAACTATAAAACACTGGTGAAAGAAATCAAAGAGGACACTAACAGATGGAGAAATATACCATGTTCATGGATTGGAAGAATCAATATAGTGAAAATGAGTATACTACCCAAAGCAATCTATAGATTCAATGCAATCCCTATCAAGCTACCAACAGCATTCTTCACAGAGCTAGAACAAATAATTTCACAATTTGTATGGAAATACAAAAAACCTTGAATAGCCAAAGCGATCTTGAGAAAGAAGAATGGAACTGGAGGAATCAACCTACCTGACTTCAGGCTCGAATAGCCAAAGCGATCTTGAGAAAGAAGAATGGAACTGGAGGAATCAACCTACCTGACTTCAGGCTCTACTACAAAGCCAGAGTTATCAAGACAGTATGGTACTGGCACAAAGACAGAAATATAGATCAATGGAACAAAATAGAAAGCCCAGAGATAAATCCACGCACATATGGACACCTTATCTTTGACAGAGGCAAGAATATACAATGGATGAAAGACAATCTCTTTAACAAGTGGTGCTGGGAACTCTGGTCAACCACTTGTAAAAGAATGAAACTAGAACACTTTCTAACACCATACACAAAAATAAACTCAAAATGGATTAAAGATCTAAACGTAAGACCAGAAACTATAAAACTCCTAGAGGAGAACATAGGCAAAACCCTCTCCCACATACATCACAGCAGGATCCTCTATGACCCACCTCCCAGAATATTGGAAATAAAAGCAAAAATAAACAAATGGGACCTAATTAACCTTAAAAGCTTCTGCACATCAAAGGAAACTATTAGCAAGGTGAAAAGACAGCCTTCAGAATGGGAGAAGATAATAGCAAATGAAGCAACTGACAAACAACTAATCTCGAGAATATACAAGCAACTCCTACAGCTCAACTCCAGAAAAATAAATGACCCAATCAAAAAATGGGCCAAAGAACTAAATAGACATTTCTCCAAAGAAGACATACAGATGGCTAACAAACACATGAAAACATGCTCAACATCACTCATTATCAGAGAAATGCAAATCAAAACCACTATGAGGTACCATTTCACACCAGTCAGAATGGCTGCCATCCAAAAGTCTACAAGTAATAAATGCTGGAGAGGGTGTGGAGAAAAGGGAACCCTCTTACACTGTTGGTGGGAATGCAAACTAGTACAGCCACTATGGAGAACAGTGTGGAGATTCCTTAAAAAACTGGAAATAGAACTGCCTTATGATCCAGCAATCCCACTGCTGGGCATACACACTGAGGGAACCAGAAGGGAAAGAGACACGTGTACCCCAATGTTCATCGCAGCACTGTTTATAATAGCCAGGACATGGAAGCAACCTAGATGTCCATCAGCAGATGAATGGATAAGAAAGCAATGGTACATATACACAATGGAGTATTACTCAGCCATTAAAAAGAATATATTTGAATCAGTTCTAATGAGGTGGATGAAACTGGAGCCTATTATACAGAGTGAAGTAAGCCAGAAAGAAAAACACCAATACAGTATACTAACGCATATATATGGAATTTAGAAAGATGGTAACAGTAACCCTGTGTATGAGACAGCAAAAGAGACACTGATGTATAGAACAGTCTTATGGACTCTGTGGGAGAGGGAGAGGGTGGGAAGATTTGGGAGAATGGCATTGAAACATGTAAAATATCATGTATGAAATGAGTTGCCAGTCCAGGTTCGATGCACGATACTGCATGCTTGGGGCTGGTGCACTGGAACGACCCAGAGGGATGGAATGGGGAGGGAGGAGGGAGGAGGGTTCAGGATGGGGAACACATGTATACCTGTGGCGGATTCATTTTGATATTTGGCAAAACTAATACAATTATGTAAAGTTTAAAAATAAAATAAAATTTAAAAATATTAAAAAAAAACAAAAACTCTAAACAGGAGAACATCTGTCTCCAATGCATCAGCTGTAGCATTTCATTGCATCTTGATGAAAAAGAAAGCTTTATGATGACTTCAAGAGAAATTGCATACAACGTTGAGAAAACTGAAAAATTTTGGCAATTGATATGTCAGAGATTTTGTCTTAATCATAAAAGGATATTTGACAGAAATCAAAGGCTTCTACAATTGCTCTATTATTTTTGATAAATAACTTTGTCTTAAGTGTAAATGGAAATTTTTCTTTCAGTCCTGCACTCAAATGTACTTTTATTTACTTTGTGAATATCCAGGTCTTACCTAGGTTATGAATTTCTCAGACTAGAAGACAGGTTAACAGATTAAGATTTTAACTTGTGTTTTAACACTAGTGGTTTAGCTTGGCATGACTATCTTACTTTAATCAGAAAATTAACAAAATCAGGTGTTTCAGATCATTGGAATGAAAGAAGTGAAGGGAGGGAAACTCGAAGGATTTTACTACTGCCACAATTTCAGAATAAGATTTTCTAGTTTAAGTGAGTAGAATTTTACAGGCTTAAAAATGGATGGTACCTATAAATAAACATGTAAACTTCTCCTAAATTTAACATTACTTTTGTTAAAATGCAAAACATCTTTTCCTGTGCAGAGAAGGGCTCTTTGATTTCTACAAAGGATAAATTCTGAAACAAACAAACAAACAAAACCACAACCCTTGAAGGTTTTGTAAAATAAGTATTTAAACGATCGGTTAAAAGCACTGTTTCCACTTCTTGAAACATGTCACATTGTTTGCTGTTCAGGCTGGCTGCCTCAAGCTAATGTCCAAAAAAATTCACAGCAAATTTATATATTTCAGTTCCTGTTTTCTCCAATCCTATAGTTAAAATTCTAAAGCTTAAGAACTGATAATGGAGAGAAATAATTCTTGATTTTTGCTTAGTTTTAAGGTCTTTGCCCCTCTGAAAAAATTATAAGGAAATACTTTAATATAGTTAACTATTTTCAATATCGAATGGGTGTAGGTTTATACTTAGTAGACATAAAACTCTTATTTCAAATTTCTACTAATTGAAAAGATGAGATAATATTCACCTTATATATCTGAAAGACATACCTAAAACCTTAATTAGTTGTGTTTAGGGGTTTCATATTTGTTAGTTTATTGTTAACTGCAGATGTGCAATTTCAGTATTTGTTTTTACGGCAATTTCACAGGCATACCAGTGATGTAGGGAAAAGCCTCAAACAAGGCCTTCTTTTGATACTTAATCTTGTTCTCCACTTTAAAACCACATATGTACTAAAAAGAAAATACTAGAGCATGTCAATTTCAAACATATGATTGTTGAAAAGAAATTCAGTACCAAACAGAAGGTGGTTAATTTAATATGCAAATAAAATGGATCATTTTAGTTATGCCATTTTGTTTGTGAAGAAAAATACCTGGTTAACTACAGAAATTTTGGAATTAAAATATAAAACATGGTTGTGTTCTCATAGCCAAAACCAGAGTGATGTGACTTCCACAAGATGGCTTCATTTTCCAGTAATGTTACTCATTTGACTGCCTTCAAGGAAATACTGAGTTGGCCAAAAAGTTCTTTTGGGGTTTTCCATATGATGTTACAAGAAACCAAAATGAAGTTTTTGGCCAACCCAATAGCTTGGCAATTATGATCGACAGTAGGAGATGTCTTTGCAGTGCCCAATGTCAATCAGTTTTTAAAAACTTTTTATTTTGTATTGGAGTAGAGCCAGATAATAATCCTGTGACAGTTTCAGGTGGACAGCAAAGGGCGCAGCCATACATATATGTGTATCTGTTCTCTTAACTCAACTGATTTACTATTTAAGTAGTTGTTACAGTACTCAACAACACTAATTTTGGAAAGAGAAGCTTTCAGGCAGATTCCTGAATTAGACTTGTGGAATCCTGAGCCCTTTAAGACCATGCCTCCTTTTGTGGATGCCCCCCTGCCAGCCCTATACCAGCCCCAGCTCTAATGAGACACAATTGTTATGATCACTGTGTACATTTAAGGTGTATGTGTTCATTTGATACATGTATATATTGTGAAGTGATTACCACACTAGAGTTCATCACCACACATAGTTACCATTTTGGACAGAGTAAAAACATTCAAGACCTACTTTCTTAGCAACGTTCAAGTATATACCAAAATCTACTTCACTGTAATCACTATATACATTAGATATCCAGAACATATTCATCCTGTAGGTGGAAATTTGTACCCTTTGACCAAAATCGCCCTACTTTTGGCACCCCTCTGGCTACCACCATTCTACTTTCTGCAGCTCCAAGTTTGGCTTAAGATTCCACGTATAAGTAAGATTGTACAGTATTTGTCTTTCTCTTTCTCAGATTTATTTCACTTAGCATGATATCCTCAAGGTCCAGCCGTGTTGTAACAAATGGTAGGATTCCCTTCTTTCCATTGACTACATGTGCCTTGTCTTCTTCATCCATTCATATGGATCCATTTCATGTTTCCATAGTACTAATTAGCATCCTTTCACATCAACAGGAAGAACTTTTCTCAGCATTTCTTGGAAGACAGGTCTAGTGGTGATGGACTCCCTCAGCTTTTGTTTTCCTGGAAAAGTACTCATCTGTCCATTTCTGAAGGACAAATTTGCTGGATGAAGTATCCTTGGTTGGCAGTTATTTTTTCCTTTCAGAACTTGAAAAATATCATCCTACCCTCTCCTAGCCTGTAAGGTTTCTGCTGATAGCATCCCACAGATCACATATGCTTTCTTTACTCTTCATCCTTATCTTCTCCTCTGCCTCAATAATTTCAAAGGTCTAGTATTTTAATGCAGATTATTTCTTCTCCTTGATCCATTCTGTTTTTAATACTCTCTATTTCAGTTTTAACTTCATTCATTGTATTCATAAGTGCCAGAAAATGTTTGGTTCTTTTTATGAGATTTCCATCTCTGTTTAACTCCTCATTTTATCTGTGTATTACTTTCCTGATTTTGCTAAATTTTCTGTTTTATTGTAGCTCATTGAGCTTCCTTAGAAAAGCTATTTTGAATTCTTTATTAGATAAATTGCAGCTCTCCATGTCTTTCTTACTATAAGATTATTATGATCCTTTGGAGGTGTCATATTTCCTTCATTTTTCATGTTCCTTGAAATTTTGCATTACTATCTTCACATTTTAAATGGCAGCCACCTTCAACCAATTTTACTGACTGAGGGTGAGAAATACTTTCCATCTGTCCTGCTAGGGATTCTGAGGCTTTCACAGACCTTCTATGGATACACCTGCTCTGCAATTCTGGCTCCCATATATGACAGAATTCATGAGCACATATGTTTTTTCTCCATCATGTAACACACAAGGCCAGGTGCTAACAGTGTCTCATTTGATTTCCCAATGGTGGTGCTACTTGTGGTCTCTCCCAGGCCCACAAACTCTGGCTGGCTTTCTGCACAAGCTCACTAGCCCTCTGTGAGAGCTGACGCTCACTGCCTTCAGCAGCAAGCACACACATCCAGCTACAGGATGGAGGAGAGTGCGGCTGAGCACATGGAGCACAGGAGGTGCCTGTGGGCCAGTGGGGGGTCCACAGGCTAAATATCTCTAGGGATCTGTTGGCAGGCTTTTTCATGGAGTCCATGATGTGGTTAGTAGGGTCTGTTTGCGTGTAATGCACTCTAAGAATCCTATCTGCTGCTCCCTCAGCCTCTTCCTGCCTCCATCATTCAGCTCACAACTCACTACTCTAGATGGAGCAAGAGAGAAATGGGCCTCTTTGGGAGCATCCTGTGCTGCTGGGAAACACAGCACCCCTTCATATGCTCTCACTTTTCCATGCATTAGAAATCAAAGGTGAGAAAGTCTCTCTTGGCACTGAGCTGTGCCACCCTGTGGAAAAGGTGACATGAATAAATCAAACTATTCCTCTTACCCTCTTCAATGCATTCAAACTTGTATAATTCTTGCTCCAATAGCATGCTGGAACTTCTCCACTGGACTTCTGGACTTCCCCCAAGGCTTTCTTGTCTGTGGGTGATTATCTAAAGCAAGTATTCTCCAGGGGATCCTAGACTGCAGCTGACAGGGGCTGGAGCCAGCTCATAGGCCACTGCAAGGTCCACAGACAGAACACAGGTCTGTCTGCCCATTACCTGATACATGGGTGGGTAAAATTCCTCCCAGGGCCCTTGGTATGTGGGGCTGGATGCCACAGCTCCCACAAAGGCACTTCCTGCATGTATGGATGCCAAATTGTTCTTGAGATGGGTATACAAACAAACGACATATTATAGGGCCATATAGCTGATATGTAAACTCCCATTTTTGTCTTTTTAGCATTTTTAAAAATATCTTTCTTTCTTTCTTTGCCTGCACTGGGTCTTAGTCGTAGCAGGTGAGACCTTTAGTTGCGGCATGAAGGATCTGATTTCCTGACCAGGAACAGAACATGAGCCCTGCACTGGGAGTGCAGGGAAGTCCTCTCAACTCCCTTTTAATACCAAGATACAGTTATACTAAAATGGCTGTAGAGATATAATTCGTGGACAGTTGTTGGTAAAGTTGGGGCAGACAGGGGAAAATAAGTGATGTATATTATCCAGAGCTTCCCATAAGCCCTGAGAAGAATTTAATCTGTGGCAGTCTTCCAGGGAGACAGTCTTGGAAATTGGGCATCAGGCCTGGCTCTGTACTATTTAACTTATTCTTGCACTCTTAATGAAAGCAGAAGGCAAATGAACAATCCAGTTTTCTTTTAGAACAACTTCTGTTCAACAGTGAGCGAGATGAAAGGTGAGCATATTTTCAGAGCTCAATCATATCCCATTCATAGCTGCAAGCTACAAAGATAAAACTCCTTGGGCTAACTGAAGTTCTCCTTGACTTGATGAACAGAAATATCTTACTTTTTCGATGAAGAAACTCTGCAACCAAAGCTGCTACATGGACATAACACATTGCTGCCTGGAAAAGGAGACAAAAAAGGAACCGTGAGATTGTGCTCCAGGGGTTTGGGAAGGCTTGTGTTTAGGACAAAGTCATAAGTAGTTACCTCTGAAAAATCTCCATTTTTTATATGAATCTTGGCCATGCTATCAAGCCAGGTTTTCCTGAGCTCTGGGGTACTTGCGTAGGACTTGGCTAAACTATACTGGAGATCAATTAGCATTTCGGGGTCCTTCTCATGCTCCTTCATTTGAGCTGTGGCCATAAGAACAGTACGGATTCTCTTGGTCAAGTCTTTGACTTCTGAGGGAAAAGCAGTTGCCTAATATCAAAACAAACAAAAAAGACATGTTTTTCAATGTTATCCGTGTGCTCTAAGCCTAAGCAGCCCATCCTGGGAATAACATAGAACTTTTACCCCTTGTGAGGAATCTTGGTATTAGGTTCTTGGTTCTTGGCATGTAGGCATGCCTAAAGAGTTTTAAATTAATTCTTTAAACAATATTCTACTATCTCAGGCTTCAAAAGCACTGAGTTTGATGGTAGTATATTCCTAACACATAAAAGTACAGACTCTGGAGCCAGACTATCTGGTTTTGAACCCCACCTCCTCTGCTGTCAATTCAATGTCAATTAAGGTAATCCATATTCACTTTTACTGTGTAATTTTAGTTACAATAGTAACTAAAAATTGGTATCTTACTATGTACCAAGCAGAGGCCAGGGCACTTTACATGTTTAAACTTTATAACAACATTATGAATTAAGACTATCATAATTCATTTTACCAGTGGGAAAACTGAGATACACAGCAGTTAAGTAGTCTGGCCAAAGTCATGAAGTTGGTAAGTGGTAGAGACAGGACTGACATCCACGCAGTTAGGCTACAGAGCTCATGACCTTAGTCACTCTTCCATCGACCCACTTCCATATGCATTAACATGAAAACCAATTTCCAATTATGGAAATAAGAGTTTATGAATCACAGAACACTCTGAAGAAGTTAAATACATCATTACTTTCTCTTAAAGGGTTGCTTTTGTCTTCAAAAATAGGAAGTTAGAGTTTCCTATTCACCCCACTGGAGTAATCACAATTATATGTCGGGTTCTGAGAAGAGGAGTAGGGACAGGTACAGGCCTTAGGGAGCTTTTCAATGTGAATATCACCAAAGGTGGAGAAAATAATTTTCAAGAGAGTCTTCTTTAAAGATGACTTTTAAAAATTGTTATT
Organism: Bubalus kerabau; assembly: GCF_029407905.1. Taxonomy (NCBI): domain Eukaryota; kingdom Metazoa; phylum Chordata; class Mammalia; order Artiodactyla; family Bovidae; genus Bubalus; species Bubalus kerabau. The sequence goes on along the minus strand of NC_073647.1, from coordinate 4,136,319 downwards.
GGTGTGTGTGTGTGTGTTTGTGTGTGTGTGTGTGTGTGTGTGTGTGTGTGTGTGTGTATAAAGTCTCTTCATATACATTAATAGAGGTTTAATTTACTGGGAGAAAGCTATACCTTTGTTGTAATAGAGTTTATTGGTAATGATTGCCCTACCAGAATAAAACTGTCATTTCACAAATGAGTCATGAAAAAGATTTCCTATCACGGAGGGCTAAAACAAACCCCATTTACTTTGAAAAAGCTGGCAGTCTAACTTTTATATAACATGGAATTAAGGAAGGTAAAAAATGGAAAATACTCTTAGGGTATGAGTAAAAGATGCTAAAGGACATAAGCTATTTCTGTGCTCATGGGATTAGTTGGAGCATATACTGATTTCCTAAAGAACCAGTAGAACTGGCTGAAAAGTTTGAACTGGCTGAAAAGTTCTATTTTCCCAGCCTGAGACTGGCTGGCACTATTCAGTGTTTTTTGTTTTTTTCAGTCTAAGCAACATTCCTATAGGAATATGTTTTGGTACAAAGATTCGACACATCCCAAACATCAAGTATGCTATGACTGCAAACTTTTTTTTTCCAGATTTTACACAAATTGTCAAATTATGCTGGAAGATGACCTTTCCCAAGAACAGGGACGATTCCTCTGGGAGGAAACATTCTCTATTGGCAAAGGAGTCTTCTTCCCTTCTACATGTACATCACTGAAGAACACAACCTACTCTCCATACAACAGAACAACAAATAAACTTTTACAATGTTTTAGGTTTTAAATATATAGGTAGGTCTGAGGAGTGGTGGTCAGGGTCATGGGTTTTACCTCAGCCAACGGCTACCTAAGAACGATAGCCTTGAACATGGGTTTGCCAATGAGTATCTCTGGCAAGCCCCAGTTAACAGATAATTCTTTCATCTCAGAATATCATGTAGTAATGAATCCCTTCTGTGCCATTTCTCATCTGCTGACAAAGGATCCAGCAGCTATCAGCAACTCTAGAAAGTGATGTTTTGTGAAATTTCCAACTCAGTGTTTAATTAACCAATCTTATAAATGGTAACAACGGTTGAAAAAAACCCATTTCTTTGTTGAGTGAGTTTAAAACTCAACCCCAGAAAAAATTCAAATCCTATCATAATTAAGTATACACAGTATAGTCATTCATCCATCCATTCAACTAATACTGAATATTTACTGTGTACCTGGCAGTGTTCTAGGAGCTAGAGGTACAGGGATGGACTAGACAAAGCCTTGACCTGTGAAGCTCACATTCTGTACACTTGATACTATATAAAAGTTATGAATCCAATGCACAGTTTACCTTGAGAAGTGAAACTCCCCTGAGAGTGAACATGGTTCTAATTTTTCACTTACAGTGAGAACATACCTTCATAGGTCTGTCACTGTTTGCAAAGTTATTGATAATGAATAAAGACTCCTGAAATCTTGATCCTCCACTTAGTGCTACATCTGCTATCAGCTGGCTTACAGCAATTATTATCTGTGGAAAGAAGAAAACACCATCTTTCAAATGTCTTTTGAACACATGTTGCTTGTTTTCTTCAATGTACAAACCCATAGGCATTCATACAAAATGCTTCTTTTAAAGATATTAGAGTTCCAAGAAAAGCTGCTTTCTTCTTATATGAGGGGTTTAAATTCTTCTATTGAAACAGCAATGGTAGGGGCTTCAGAATCTGCCTGCCAATGCTGGAGACATGGGTTCGATTCCTGGTTCGGGAAGATCCACATGCCACAGAGCACTGCGCCACAACTAGTGCGTCTGCACTCAGGAGCCCGTGAGCTATAACTACTGAGCCCACATGCCACGGCTACTGAAGCCTGCGTGTCCTAGAGTCCATGCTCTGCAACATGAGAAGCCACTGCAATGAGAAGCTGGCACACAGCAATGACGAGCAGCCCCTACTCATTGCAAATAGAGAAAGGGCTACACAGCAATGAAGAATCCAGCACAGGTAAACATAAACAAAAAAAATTTTTTTAAGCTAAAGACAAAGCCATATCATAAAAAAGAAATATCAACTTCAGTAAAGCTACAAGATACAAACAAACTTAATACAGAGAAATCCCTTGCATTCCTATACACTAACAATGAAAAATCAGAGAGAAATTAAGGAACAACTCCTTCACTACTTCAACAACAAGAGTAAAAACCTAGGAATAAACCTACCTAAAGGGACAAAAGACTCAAAGGCAGAAAACTATAAGACACTGATGAAAGAAATCAAACACAACACAAATAGATGGAGAGATACACCATGTTCGTGGATTGGAAAAAAAATCAATGTTGTGAAAATGACCATACCCATACTACCCAAAGCAATCTACAGATGCAATGCAATCCCTATCAAATTACCAATGGCATTTTTCACAGAACTAGAACAAAAAATTTTACAATATGTACGGAAACACAAAAGACCCCAAATAGCCAAAGCAACCTTGAGAAAGATAAATGGAGCTAGAGGAATCAACCTTGCTGACTTCTGACTATACTACAAAGCTACAGTAATCAAGACAGTATGGTATTGGCACAAAACCAGAATTATAGATCAATGGAGGTTCCTAGTTTCAAATTTTATTCAGAGTTCTCTTGGTTTGATGTGAAAAATCTTCCAACCTCATAGCACATCTAGACCTGAAACCGTTTTCATAATTAGTGAACTGATACAATGGTAGATACAGGTATCTACCTTCAGTATGTTTGCTAGTTAGTAGTTTTGGCAAAGTTGGGAATAAATGACATTTCTTTGATGGTTTCTTATTTCTTTTCACTAGTCTATCTCAGTGTGCTGGACTTCCAACTCCAGTGCCTCAGCTCTCTCCTTTGTTTCTGACTAGGGCCTATCTAAATAGTTTATAGACAGTAGTACATGTTATAGCCTATACATTACATAATGATAACAGTATAATGCCATGTAATGGTGCTTCTAGGCCTCAATGATGGCTCAGCTGTAAAGAATCTGCCTGCAGTGCAGGAGATGTCAGTTTGATCCCAGGGTCAGGAAGATGCCCTGGAAGAAGGCATGGCAAGCCACTCCAGTATTTTTGGCTGGAGAATCCCATGAAGAGAGGAGCCTGGTGATCTGTAGTCCATAGGGTCACAAAGAGTCAGACACGACTGAAGCAACTGAGCATGTATGCATGGTGCTTTTAAATCTCTCAGGCTCCCTTTAATGAATGCTTATATGATTCAGGCTAAGGTGTTAGTGGCCAGAAGCTTTACCCCTGGCCCTGATAAGCAAGATGCTGTAGGAGTTGGGTGTAGGCTCTTGAGTCCAACTGACCTAGATTCAAACTTTGACTTTATCAATTATGCACTGAATGCCTTTGAGAAAATGAATTAACCCCCTGTGCCTCACTTTCCTTAAAGGCAATATAGGGATAATAACAATACCTACATTATAGAGTGTTGTGAGGATTTAAAAGATCATAATCATAATACTAGAAGTTAATCAGTTTATTTAGCACTTAGAACCAGAGTCTGCAATTTATTAATTCATTTCTATTTGAATATAGGACTTTAGACAAATTGATGCTTTAACACAGAAGAATGGACCCTAATAGGGAAATTCAAAAATATCAGCACACTATTTGCAGAAATGCTTTGGAAGAAGGTGGTATTCAAGTGACATCTCTATGAAAGCAAGTATTAGACACCCTAACATATAATGCTAGACCTAGTATCCAAAAATAACTAGATACAACATTTTACAGAAAGCATATACTTCTATCAGAGTTTCACATCTCTCATGACATTTCTAAAAAGCTACTTATGGCCGTTTCTTTATTTATAACCCAGTCTCCAACAAACAAATGCAATGGGACTGACCATGGCAGGACAGATAGAAATATGACCAAGCATTTCCCATATTACAAAGAGGGCAACTGAGCCAAGAACTCCCAACTGTGTTTCAGTTCACACCTGTTTCATCACATAAGCAAAAATTATGGAGATGTTGAATAACAACTGCCATATACTAAGTGTCTATTCTGAGCTAGGCATTTTGTGCCTGGCACTACACACACTTTATTTTTAACCGTCATTATAAACCCCACAAGCTAAAACATACTTGGCGTCATTTTACAGATGAGGCAAATAGTTAAGACAAACTGAGTAACTTCCCTGCCACTGCTGCTAAGTCGCTTCAGTCGTGTCCGACTCTGTGCAACTCCATAGACGGCAGCCCACCAGGCTCCCCCGTCCCTGGGACTCTCCAGGCAAGAACACTAGAGTGGGCTGCCATTTCCTTCTCCAATGCATGAAAGTGAAAAGTAAAAGTAAAGTCGCTCAGTCATGTCCGACTCTTAGCGACCCCATGGACTGCAGCCCACCAGGCTCCTCCATCCATGGGATTTTCCAGGCAAGAGTACTGGAGTGGGGTGCCATTGCCTTCTCCGGAGTAACTTCCTTAAAGTCACATATTAAGTAAGTAGCTAAGCTATGATTTAAGTCCAGGTAGGTATGTTTCCAAAGTCCATTTTTTCCACTAAACTTTGAGACTTCACTCATTTCTTAACTAACTCGGCATGCTGGAACATGATAAAACACAAGTAACTTCATTTGTTACTTAATCATCTCTTTAATACTCACCATAACCATATGAGGTAGGTATGGATATTTACCACTGTTTTACTTATGAAGCATCTGAGGTACTGAGAGACTAAAGAAGTCCTTGCTAAGGTCACACAGTATGTGATACTTGTGGGATCTGAAAACTATGCTCTTAATATCTCTGTTCTCAAGCCGTGTTGTCCAGTAGAAATAGGATATGAGTCACATGTGTAATATTGAATTGTCTAGCAGCCACATTAAAAAGTAAAACGACACAAGGGAATTTTGATTTATTTTACTTAAACCAATATATCCAAAATATCATTTCAACATATAGTCAATATAAAGCAATTGAGATATTTTACTTCTTTGCACTAAATGTTCAAAAGTCAATATGTCCGGAATTGAGACTAGACACATTTCAAGTACTAGATGGCCACCTGTGGCTAATAGCTTTGTATTAGACTGGGGAGCTCTAGATCTTAATGTAGAGAGGCGAAAGATTGAACAGAAGAAAGAGAAGCTTCGGTTTTCACTGACCTGCAGATGTGTCCTTAAAAAGGTTTTCCTTTTGGTGTATTCAAAGTTGTTTCTCATCAGAAGATACAAAAGCGCAGAGGCTTCATTCCTGGTTGAGCTAATCTTTGACGTGCAGCACTTTAAAACCTCGTAGCAAAATGCAGCACACATGTTTACCCTTCCTTTGAAAAAGGCCGAGGGAAACTAAACAATAGGAAAAACATAAAGAATTATCTGAAAAACCATGAAACAGAAATCAATCAACTATCAAGTGCCTACAGTATTCTCCCTAAAACTAAGCTGGGTGCGTTGAGGATACACAATCAACATAAGATTAGGGCACCCCTCTGGAGAACCCAAGCTAGATAAAAACATAAAGACTAGCATGTATTAATGAACGACTGAAATGATGACTCATTTCATGAGGATGGTCTCAATTTGGGCCATAAAAATGGGAAGGCCAATCTGCATTACTTACTCTTTTGCTTTATATTTAAACAGTTCCTTATATTATAAACTTCCCAATGCTGTGAAAATTATATCTGTTCAGCAAATAAAGTTGATCTTTTAACAAAATGGAGTATAGATGAAGTGTAGACACACAAACATAAACACGTGCATCCTCTAGTCATAAACAGTGCTGAGTAAAATACAGTTTGGCATAGAAAAAGTACACAAGTGACTATCTAATCCTCAAAACAGGCAAGGGACTGCTACTTTTGGAGTGTATTGAGTCTGCGTTGTGGAATATAAGCTGTACAAAGAACATAGGCTTATTGCAAACTTCCATGCTGACATGTCTCGGCAAGTGAGTACTTAGCAGCTCCAGGGTACACAGTGGATTTTTTCAGGGAGTGTGAAGCTAGATTCTTTCAAAACCATTCTCAGGAATATTGGATTTAAACCCATATTATAGGAATCAACGTAAGGCTAGGGCCTAATTTCAATATTATTTCTCAGAAATATTGAATTTAAGCCCATATTATAGGAATCTATCTTCTTTTTATTACCTTAACACTAAGGACAATGCTTCTTACTGTTTATGTGTCTTCATCTATTAATGAACATTTAATAAATGTTTTCTAGCTGGCATGAAAAAATCTCATCAATGGTTTCACCAGATCAAATAAACCTTGTTGGGCAAGATACTCTTGTATGAAAATACAGGAAGGGAAGGCACAGCGGTAGAGTAGTTAATCTGCTGTAGGAAGTCTTCTATCGATCACTTCTCTGAGTGGGCAATGACCAAAATTATCAATGACCTTGTAATGCCAATTCCAATGGACTCCCTTTCCACCTTATCTTAATAAGCCACTCTGTATTGCATAATAATGCTGATACTCTCTTCTCCTTTGGCTTCTTTCTTGCCTTTCTTCCTATTTCTGTGACTGCTCCCTTTCATCTCCTCCATAGACTCCTCTTCCAACCCCTTCTACGTTGCTTTTCTCCAACATACAGCTCTTAACTTTTTGCTGTTGTTCTTGCTCTTCCAGCGGAACTTAAACCACTCCCAGGGCTCCAACTGCCACTGGTATGCTGATGAGCTCCCTAATTCACTCTATTCCAGCTAAACTGAACTTTCAGTTCCCAGAATTTCAAGCTCTATCACTTCTCCCTAGAATGTTCTTCCTTGAGCTTTTCAAACGGCTGGCCCCTTTTCATGTTTCAGGTCTCATTTTAGAAGTGACAAACCCAGATTCCAACTACATGACATTCTGGAAAAGCAAGACTGGGGAGACAGTAAAAAGACTGTTGATTACCAGGGTGTGGTGGGGAGGGGAGTGGTGAATTGGTGGAGACTTTTAGGGCAGTTAAAATACTTTGATACTAAGATGGGTACATGCCATTTTTCCAAACCCATGGGATGTGCACCGAGAATGAGCCTTAATGTGCACTGTGCACCTTGCAACACTGTTGTTGTTTAGCTGCTAAGTCGTGTCTGACTCTTTCGAGATCACATGGACTTTAGCCTGCCAGGCTCCTCAGTTCATGGGATTTCCAAGGCAAAAATACTGGAGCGGGTTGCCATTTCCTTCTGTAGGTGATCTTCCCAGCACAGGGATTGAACCTGACTCTCTTGTATTATCGGCCAAGTTCTTTTTACCACTGACCCACCAGGGGAGCCCATGAGGAAGATTATTATGTGTCAGTGTAAATTCGTCAGTTGTAATAAATGCAGCACTCAGGTGGCAGATGTTGATAATCAGGGAGACTGTATGTATGTTTCCGGGGGTGGGGATATATAGGAAATTTCTTTATTTCCCATTGTATTTTGCTGTGAGTTTAAAATTGGTTTCAAAACATAAAGTCTTAATTTAAAAAGTTAAAATATAAAAATAAGTGACAGACCCATCAAAAGTAACCCCCACAAATCATTATCCTCTATTTCACCCCCTTGGTTCCTTCTAAGAACTTGTTCCAATTACCATTTTATTTACTAATTTATTTTATCTCCCCCTTCCACCCACTGAAATCTGCATGAGAGCAGAGATTATGCTTCTGTACTATATTCAAAGAGATTTTCCCATACCTGCAACAATTTTCTTAGTACAAATCTAATTATGTTGCTTTCCTGCTCCCCAACACCTAAAAGATGAAATCTAACTGAAAAACATGAGGATACAACCCTCTGGTCCTCACTGACCTCTTCAGTCTCATCTCAGCTGCTGAGTCCAAACTAAATCCTAACTTGAGTGCTGCAGAGAAATGTTGCTCAATTAGTGCTTCCTGTCCTTCCATTTACCCTCAGTTCTCTGTAGGCTTCCTTTATCCTAATGGTATTTCTGATGCGCATCAATGTGTGCTTTCCTATACTGGACAATAAGTCTTCACATTGTATCCTGGACACAAAGTCTGACAACAGGAATTACCCATCCAGTTACTGTTCATTAAATGAATTATTTCTGAATCTCGTTCCCTTAGTTTCTTCTCATACGCTTCCACTGAATTCAATTTTCCATTTATTTCTTTATTCACAAAATTGCATTAAAGAATGGCAATCTAAAAATACACCTTCAAAATCATCTACTTTTCTATCAATTTGGGACAATAAGTTGCCATGCAAATGATGACCAAAAAAAAAAAAAAAGTTGCTCAGCTAGCCTATTTCACAAATCAGTTAACGGAATTTGTCTTGTTGGAGTTACATATACCAGAGTGGAAGTCTAGACTGTGCCTTTCCATAATTTTTACTCCGTCTAGGTTTCTGATGCTTAACAGACCAGCAATAAATTTTTGCTGAGTCATATTTGTTCCTAAAAACCTAGTCTGAAGGTTTAGTTTACATTGACGTAAATGGCCTGAAAATCTGGAGCCCACAGATACAATTAGCACTGAAAGGAAGGATTCATTCATCTATACATGTATTAAGTGCCTACCACTTGCAAGATATCATACAAGGCCCTGGGGTTTTGTAACTTGTCTCTGCTTTGAAAGTGATTACACATGAGTGCACTCACAATTTATATATCTTCAGCATGATAATACTTTAAAAAGAAACCAAAGAGAAGAAATATTGGCAGTTGATAACTTTACCATGACACTCCTCAAAGGAGCCTACTGGGAAAAAAAAAAAAAAAAAAGGAATAACAAAATGAAATTAAAAGCACGTGCTGATTTTAGGGAATTCATGGTCAGGCCCTCTTTCTGTATTTTGCTGTTCTGTATTAATGTTTACAAAGGCAGGATTTAATGGCTTCATTAGCTGAGGTTTGGAGATCCTGTTCCCCTGATCTTTCTTACCAAGAAGCAAGGCCACTCGCAGCCATAAAGATTTGTTCCTTACCTTACTAATGAATGCTCGCAGTGAGGCAAAGACATGTTTCAGCGACACTTCAGACTGCCCATTTTTAAGAAAAGCAAGATGAATATCAAATACTTTTTTCATTAATGGGTTGTGGCCATCATTATTTAAAAGCTGACTCTAGAAAACATAAAAAAGCTTTTTTTGACAAATAGTTTATGCTGTTCCCCCTAAAATGAGAGAACAGTCTTTACCAATACCTGTTCATCAAACCACTGCTTGAAAAATAACAATAAGAAGCTTGCTGCTGCTGCTGCTAAGTCGCTTCAATCCTCTCCGATTCTGTGCGACCACATAGACGGCAGCCCACCAAGCTCCACTGTCCCTAGGATTCTCCAGACAAGAATACTAGAGTGGGTTGCCATTTCCTTCTCCAATGCATGAAAGGGAAAAGTGAAAGTGAAGTCGCTCAGTCGTGTCCGACTCTTAGCGACCCCATGGACTGCCCCCCACCAGGCTCCTCCGTCCATGGGATTTTCCAGGCAAGAGTACTGGAGTAGGTTGCCATTGCCTTCTCCTATAGCCTTTGTATTTCTCTGACAGAAACAAAGTCATGTAAGAATTAAGGAAAACATCAATTCTATTTTAAAATTCTATTATCCAATTTGTTTTAAAATGTATGTTTAGTGTATGTCTAGCCACTGGAGACAATTAAACCCTCTATGAGTAGAGATAATGACAGGTATCACAATTGAAAGACTACACAAACTGTTTAAAGGTTCCTTAGATACTAATTAGGAATAGGCTGCAGAATCTCTTTATGAAGTATTAAATTTGTTCTGATTAATGTGCAACTCAAATTCATTTTTTATTGTGCCAGTAAATAAGATAATTGATTTCAAAATGTGCACTCTTATTCCTTCCTTCTATTCAAATATTTCTTAATTTATTTAACATACATCTCTTGGTAGATGACAGGCACTATCTTAAGTGCTTTAGAAATTTTAACTGCCTTTTTGATTGTGAGACTGGAGGTGGAAAGGGGGACTGACTGCATATGGGCACCAAGGATCTTTTTGAGATGATGGGAATGATTGGATCGTACTGACTGCACAACTCTGTAAACTTACTAAAGTAAAGATATAAAAGAAACTAGAAATTGTAGAGACGAAGATTGCCGGGAGAAATATCAATAACCTCAGATATGCAGATGACACCACCCTTATGGCAGAAAGTGAAGAGGAACTAAAAAGCATCTTGATGAAAGTGAAAGTGGAGAGTGAAAAAGTTGGCTTAAAGCTCAACATTCAGAAAACGAAGATCATGGCATCTGGTCCCATCACTTTATGGGAAATAGATGGGGAAACAGTGTCAGACTTTATTTTTCTGGGCTCCAAAATCACTGCAGATGGTGACTGCAGCCATAAAATTAAAAGACGCTTACTCCTTGGAAGGAAAGTTATGACCAACCTAGATAGCATATTCAAAAGCCAAGACATTACTTTGCCAACAAAGGTTCGTCTAGTCAAGGCTATGGTTTTTCCAGTGGTCATGTATGGATGTGAGAGTTGGACTGTGAAGAAGGCTGAGCACCGAAGAATTGATGCTTTTGAACTGTGGTGTTGGAGAAGACTCTTGAGAGTCCCTTGGACTGCAAGGAGATCCAACCAGTCCATTCTGAAGGAGATCAGCCCTGGGATTTCTTTGGAAGAAGTGATGCTAAAGCTGAAACTCCAGTACTTTGGCCACCTCATGTGAAGAGTTGACTCATTGGAAAAGACTCTGATGCTGGGAAAGATTGAGGGCAGGAGGAGAAGGGGATGACAGAGGATGAGATGGCTGGATGGCATCAATGACTCGATGGACGTGAGTTTGAGTGAACTCCGGGAGTTGGTGATGGACAGGGAAGCCTGGCGTGCTGTGATTCATGGGGTCGCAGAGTCGGACAAGACTGAGTGACTGATCTGATCTGATCTGATCTATTGGTTTGTGACCCTTTCTGTTTAAAAAAGAATGCATTGGATGATGTCTTCAGCCCTGCTCTCCTTTCCTTTAAGAAACCAATTAGTAGGTTACAAATTGGCCATAAGTAACAACAAAAAACCAAAACCATATGACTATTTGTAACAGATTTAATCGTAACACTGATAGCCAGAATCCAAGAATGGTGCTCCATCTTTCTGGCTACTCCCTTGAAGTCAAGTGAAGTGAAGTCTCTTAGTCATGTCCGGTTCTTTGCGACCCCATGGACTGTAGCCTACCAGGCTCCTCGGTCCTTGGGATTTTCCAGGCAAGAGTACTGGAGTAGGTTGCCATTTCCTTCTCCAGGGGATCTTCCCGACCCAGGGATCAAACCCGGGTCTCCCACATTGTAGGCAGACACTTTACCGTCTGAGCTACCAGGGAAGCCCAAAACCATATGCATATTTGTAACAGATTTAATGGGAACACTGATAGCCAGAATCCCAGAATGGTGCTCCATCTTTCTGGCTCCTCCCATAGTCTACTTAAAAGCATGGGGAGGTGGTTAGAAGCAAGGACACTTGTGATAACTAGCCAAGATTAAATTCCTGATCTGCTACTGACTAGCTATGTGACATTAAGTTCCCTGTGAGCTTCACTTTTCTCACTTTAAAATGGGAAAAATTATAGTATCTACATCACAAAGCTAGTATGAGGATTAAAGGTGAGTTAATATTTGTGCTTTTAAGTTGACTGAGGTTTAATTTACATACAACAAAATTTACCTATTTTAAATTTATCATTCAGTTATTTTTAGTAAAGTTAGAGTCATGCAGTCATTGCAATCCATTCATTCCCATCATCTCAAAAAGATCCTTGGTGCCCATGTGCAGTCCTCTTTTCTACCTCCAGTCCCACAATAGAAAAGTGAGTTAATATTTCTAAAGCACTTAGGATAGTGCCTGTCATATAACAGAGATGTCAACTAACAAGAGATGTATGTTACATAAATAAGAAATGTCTGAATAGGAGGAAGAAATAACAATGCAAACCTTGAGACCAAATGTCTTATTTACTGGCATAATAAAAAATGAATTTGGGTTGCATTTTAATCAGAACAAACTTAATACTTCATACAAAAATTCTGCAGTCTATTTCTCATTACTATCTAATTTAGTTTTCCCTTATAAGACTCTTTGAAAAGCACAGGCCTGGTTTCCATAGTAAACCTGGAGGCCTGAAGCAATTAACTGAATTACTTTGAGAAGGGGAAAGAAAAGAAAAAAAAAATCTGTGTAATTCAGACAAACAGCCAGCAAGAGTTTTCACTTTTGACTTCTCCCACTACTGTTACCTCACATTATGGTTATATGGGCTCCCCTGGTAGCTCAGCTGGTAAAGAATCCGCCTGCAATGCGGGAAACCTGGGTTCAGTCTCTCAGGTAGGAAGATTCCCTGGAGGAGGAAATGGCAACCCACTCCAGTATTCTTGCCTGGAGAATCCCAGGGACAGAGGAGCCTAGAAGGCTACAACCATGGGGTCACAGAGTCGGACACGACTGAGTGACTAAGCAAAGCACATAGTTATATAGTGTTTATTCAAAGCTCTCTAACATCCATTATCTCATTTTACACCTTCAACAACCCTGCAAGATAACTGCTTTCAATTTCTTCTTCTAGCTTTTAATCCTAGCAATGATGATTTCTACTGAGAGGCAAGCATCTGAATAAAACCAATAAACCCCTGACAAGGGACGCCAGCCAGCCAGCCAGCCTGCCTGGATATCATCTGGCTTGACAAGACACCTCATCTCAACAGGTATTTGGACAGACTGACTCAATCATAATTTAGGCTAAAAATGACTGGATATTTTCAAAAAAGTATGAAAAAACCTGTTTTTAAACACAAAAATAACAGAGAAGGGAAATAAAGAACAAATTATTAACAGTCCAACTCTCTCATTTTAAGGCTGAGTCTCAGTTATTTCTTGAGGTCACACTAGGTGTGCCACCCACATTTCCTGACTGCTCACTGGGGTGTTTTATACTAAGCTTCACCTGCCTAGTTAATTTTTGCATACTTTCTTTGCAATGATACCAACTGAATCCTAACTTTTCATTTTTACCTTGAAACACTGAGTGAAAAATGATATGGTATCTAATACTGTTAGGGAAACTTCCGTAGCAGTATTTCCTTCAAGAAGTGCCTGATGGAAAATGTCTGCTTCAGTTGTTGAAGAACCTGAAATTTTAAAAAAAAAAAAAAAAAAAAAAAGGAAATTAAAACTGTATGACATAGGTATTCACATAACAGTTTTGAATGACTTTGTCTCCCAAAGACTCAGAGAGAGAGACAAGCAAAAAGACACCAGGCTCTCAGTAACTGCAGACTTAATGAGTTTTGCTGTATTTACTCCTTAATCGAATACAATCTGGGTTAATCAATTCTGCTATTTTTTTTTTTACTTCAGCTCTGTATCAACAGCTCTGCAACAAATAAATAGGTGCCAACTTCTTTGTAGACAAGATGTGAGTGATGAACTAGGTATGTAACTAAGAAATAACAGGGGAGGCATTTTAGACTATGCTGCTAACTATATGTGAAAAAATGAGAAACTCATAGCAATGTAGCTATGTTATGTACAGGGGTTCCCTATGGCCTGATGTTTTCAATGATGCCAATGGTGTGAGACTTGTTTCTAAATCAGAAGGAAAACAAAGCATCTGGGCCAACTGAAAGACACAGCTTCAATACATTGTTACAAGAGACAAAGAGCAAAGCTGAAGGCTGTACCACTCCCATTTTTTTTTTTTTGAAAGGTCCTGAGTCTAGTAGCTCAGCATCCATCTGCTCAAGACATTTGTGTTTATGATTAGTCCTCATGGCAGAGCCAGTTCTGCTTGCTTCCTCTTATGCAACCTCTAAAGGACTGTCTGGAAATGAACGTTTTCTCACTCTGACTTTTTATTAAGATTTGCTTTTTAGAGGATAGCTTTCATTTATATGACCCTCTAGCTTCCCCCTTGTCCTACTGAACGTGTCAATATTTCAACCTGTGTGAAATACATCTTTGTTAAAATAGTATTAACAGTGCTCTGACCTCTGCAGACAGCTCAGCATGGGCAATCCCTTAATAATCACTGAATGAACAATAGTCACGCTAAACAAATATTATATATACTATTATATTCAAATGTCATTATTTGCATTAAAGTATAGATAAAAGATATTGAATGTAAAATACCCCACTCACACCTATGGATAGATCAACTAAACAGAAAATTAACAAGGAAACACAAACTTTAAATGATACAATAGACCAGTTAGACCTAGTTGATATCTATAGGACATTTCATCCCAAAACAATGAATTTCACCTTCTTCTCAAGCGCACATGGAACCTTCTCCAGGATAGATCACATCCTGGGCCATAAAGCTAGCCTTGGTAAATTCAAAAAAATAGAAATCATTCCAAGCATCTTTTCTGACCACAATACAGTAAGACTAGATCTCAATTACAGGAGAAAAACTATTAAAAAATCCAACATATGGAGGCTGAACAACACGCTGCTGAATAACCAACAAATCACAGAAGAAATCAAAAAAGAAATCAAAATTTGCATAGAAACGAATGAAAATGAAAACACAACAACCCAAAACCTGTGGGACACGGTAAAAGCAGTCCTAAGGGGAAAGTTCATAGCAATACAGGCACACCTCAAGAAACAAGAAAAAAGTCAAATAAATAACCTAACTCTACACCTAAAGCAACTAGAAAAGGAAGAAATGAAGAACCCCAGGGTTAGTAGAAGGAAAGAAATCTTAAAAATTAGAGCAGAAATAAATGCAAAAGAAACAAAAGAGACCATAGCAAAAATCAACAAAGCCAAAAGCTGGTTCTTTGAAAGGATAAATAAAATTGACAAACCATTAGCCAGACTCATCAAGAAACAAAGGGAGAAAAATCAAATCAATAAAATTAGAAATGAAAATGGAGCGATCACAACAGACAACACAGAAATACAAAGGATCATAAGAGACTACTATCAACAATTATATGCCAATAAAATGGACAATGAGGAAGAAATGGACAAATTCTTAGAAAAATACAACTTTCCAAAACTCAACCAGGAAGAAATAGAAAATCTTAACAGACCCATCACAAGCACGGAAATTGAAACTGTAATCAAAAATCTTCCAGCAAACAAAAGCCCAGGTCCAGACGGCTTCACAGCTGAATTCTACCAAAAATTTAGAGAAGAGCTAACACCTGTCCTGCTCAAAATCTTCCAGAAAATTGCAGAGGATGGTAAACTTCCAAACTCATTCTATGAGGCCACCATCACCCTAATACCAAAACCTGACAAAGATCCCACAAAAAAAGAAAACTACAGGCCAATATCACTGATGAACATAGATGCAAAAATCCTTAACAAAATTCTAGCAATCAGAATCCAACAACACATTAAAAAGATCATATACCATGACCAAGTGGGCTTTATCCCAGGGATGCAAGGACTCTTCAATATCCGCAAATCAATCAATGTAATACACCACATTAACAAATTGAAAAATAAAAACCATATGATTATCTCAATAGATGCAGAGAAAGCCTTTGACAAAATTCAACATCCATTTATGATAAAAACTCTCCAGAAAGCAGGAATAGAAGGAACATACCTCAACATAATAAAAGTTATATATGACAAACCCACAGCAAACATTATCCTCAATGGTGAAAAATTGAAAGCATTTCCTCTAAAGTCAGGAACAAGACAAGGGTGCCCACTTTCACCATTACTATTCAACATAGTCTTGGACGTTTTGGCCACAGCAATCAGAGCAGAAAAAGAAATAAAAGGAATCCAAATTGGAAAAGAAGAAGTCAAGCTCTCACTGTTTGCAGATGACATGATCCTCTACATAGAAAACCCTAAAGACTCCACCAGAAAATTACTAGAACTAATCAATGGCTATAGTAAAGTTGCAGGATATAAAATCAACACCCAGAAATCCCTTGCATTCCTATACACTAATAATGAGAAAACAGAAAGAGAAATTAAGGAAACAATTCCATTCACCATTGCAACGGAAAGAATAAAATTCTTAGGAATATATCTACCTAAAGAAACTAAAGACCTATATATAGAAAACTATAAAACACTGGTGAAAGAAATCAAAGAGGACACTAACAGATGGAGAAATATACCATGTTCATGGATTGGAAGAATCAATATAGTGAAAATGAGTATACTACCCAAAGCAATCTATAGATTCAATGCAATCCCTATCAAGCTACCAACAGTATTCTTCACAGAGCTAGAACAAATAATTTCACAATTTGTATGGAAATACAAAAAACCTCGAATAGCCAAAGTGATCTTGAGAAAGAAGAATGGAACTGGAGGAATCAACCTACCTGACTTCAGGCTCTACTACAAAGCCAGAGTTATCAAGACAGTATGGTACTGGCACAAAGACAGAAATATAGATCAATGGAACAAAATAGAAAGCCCAGAGATAAATCCACGCACATATGGACACCTTATCTTTGACAAAGGAGGCAAGAATATACAATGGATGAAAGACAATCTCTTTAACAAGTGGTGCTGGGAACTCTGGTCAACCACTTGTAAAAGAATGAAACTAGAACACTTTCTAACACCATACACAAAAATAAACTCAAAATGGATTAAAGATCTAAACGTAAGACCAGAAACTATAAAACTCCTAGAGGAGAACATAGGCAAAACCCTCTCCCACATACATCACAGCAGGATCCTCTATGACCCACCTCCCAGAATATTGGAAATAAAAGCAAAAATAAACAAATGGGACCTAATTAACCTTAAAAGCTTCTGCACATCAAAGGAAACTATTAGCAAGGTGAAAAGACAGCCTTCAGAATGGGAGAAGATAATAGCAAATGAAGCAACTGACAAACAACTAATCTCGAGAATATACAAGCAACTCCTACAGCTCAACTCCAGAAAAATAAATGACCCAATCAAAAAATGGGCCAAAGAACTAAATAGACATTTCTCCAAAGAAGACATACAGATGGCTAACAAACACATGAAAACATGCTCAACATCACTCATTATCAGAGAAATGCAAATCAAAACCACTATGAGGTACCATTTCACACCAGTCAGAATGGCTGCCATCCAAAAGTCTACAAGTAATAAATGCTGGAGAGGGTGTGGAGAAAAGGGAACCCTCTTACACTGTTGGTGGGAATGCAAACTAGTACAGCCACTATGGAGAACAGTGTGGAGATTCCTTAAAAAACTGGAAATAGAACTGCCTTATGATCCAGCAATCCCACTGCTGGGCATACACACTGAGGAAACCAGAATTGAAAGAGACACGTGTTCCCCAATGTTCATCGCAGCACTGTTTATAATAGCCAGGACATGGAAGCAACCTAGATGTCCATCAGCAGATGAATGGATAAGAAAGCAATGGTACATATACACAATGGAGTATTATTCAGCCATTAAAAAGAATACATTTGAATCAGTTCTAATGAGGTGGATGAAACTGGAGCCTATTATACAGAGTGAAGTAAGTCAGAAAGAAAAACACCAATACAGTATACTAACGCATATATATGGAATTTAGAAAGATGGTAACAATTAACCTGTGTACAAGACAGCAAAAGAGACACTGATGTATAGAACAGTCTTATGGACTCTGTGAGAGAGGGAGAGGGTGGGAAGATTTGGGAGAATGGCATTGAAACATGTAAAATATCATGTATGAAACGAGTTGCCAGTCCAGGTTCGATGCACGATACTGGATGCTTGGGGCTGGTGCACTGGGACGACCCAGAGGGATGGAATGGGGAGGGAGGAGGGAGGGGTGTTCGGGATGGGGAACACATGTATACCTGTGGCGGATTCATTTTGATATTTGGCAAAACTAATACAATTATGTAAAGTTTAAAAATAAAATTTAAAAAATAAATAAATAAAATAAAAAATAAAAAGTTGGGTATATGTATAATTGATTCATTTTGCTATAAAATTGAAACTAACATACACTGTAAGTCAGCTATACTTAAATAAAAATTTTTAAAAATAAAAAAAAGTGTACCCAATGTTCAGCAAAAAAAAAAAAAAATACAAGAATAATAATTCAATGAGAAAATTAATTTCCTTCATATTAAACTAAGAACTATTAACTAAAATTGCTAAAAACAATCCATGCATATTTGATATTATATTCACATATGGTGAAATGACTGTACAGAAACTGAGATGTGAAATGATGTCCAGCTGTACTGGTGATTTAGGTTAAATAGTATTAACATCTGTTTCAAATGGATACCCTACCCACATTCTGCACTTACTGTGATTAAGTGTAAATGAACTTTCCAGGCTACTAAGATGCTGAAGCCGGGCCTGCATTATTCCTGATCTGTTTCGGAGAGCTGGCATGGTTTGTGATTTTCGGTCTACTCCAAAGTGTTTTGACAGCCAGGCATCATGCACCCTAAAATAAATGTTAAAGTTAGGAAATGGATTACTCTAATACGTATAGCAATGTTACATTTTTTTAAACTAATAAATGACTAGGT
Source organism: Bubalus kerabau (assembly GCF_029407905.1). NCBI lineage: Eukaryota > Metazoa > Chordata > Mammalia > Artiodactyla > Bovidae > Bubalus > Bubalus kerabau. Next base: position 4,117,948 of record NC_073647.1, on the reverse strand, counting down.
TTTCACATAAACACTGTGCTATGCTCAATATTCTACCAATTATTATGTGGCTTAAATGAGACGTCACTGGGAATTGTATAATGCTTACTGTATATTTAAAATACCTTATACTACAAGAATGCAAGTAAGGAATTTAGAGAGAGTTTCTTACTTCCCTTCCTCTTCTCAAAAATATCAGACAGTGGATAATATATCAGAGTGGACAATACTCCAATAAGATTCCATCTTTATCTCAGGAGATAAGGAAAGGCAAGAGTCAGAGAAAACAATGAGAGGGACACTCAAGAGTTGACATGGCAGGGGGTGGTTTCCTGGAGTCAGATATTTAAGAATGAGCACCTATCTGTTTCTGGACCGGAGTTAAACTTGGATCAGAATTTTTTACTCTACAAAGATGTCTATTTGCACATTTTTATTTTGTTTTCCTTTAATTTTAGGGTTTCTTTAAAAAAAATTAACAACTAGGTAATGCAGGGACTGAGAAAGAAGATGAATTTGTCCATCCTCTAGTAAACACAGAAGGCAGGTCACCAGAATCTTAGAGGTTAAGGTTCATGATGGTAGTTACCATACCAGTTGCCAACCAGCTCCCAGTGCTGGGAAGACAACAAAAATCGTCACCTGAATTATTAGTATGTCCCAGAGTCTCAGCAATGAACCTAATCCAAACCACCTCCTTGGGCTTCCCTCATAGCTCAGCTGGTAAAGAATATACCTGCAATGCAGGAGATCCCGGTTCGATTCCTGGGTCAGGAAGATCCCCTGGAGAAGGGACAGGCTACCCATTCCAGTATTCTGGCCTAGAGAATGCCATGGACTGCAAAGAGTTGGATACGACTGAGCGACTTTCACTTTCTTTCAAACTGCCTCTTTAGTTTTTGGAAGTGCCATGAAATTTACTTTCATAAAGAAAATAATTCTATTTAAGATCCTTTAATGTCTAACTCTACCTCTGAAATATATCTTATCAAAATAAGCAAGTAATCTTTTCCTTAGGATCCCACAAACATTTTCTGAAGTATTTATTTCACTAAGACTTACACAGCACAAACAAGAAAGAAAGAATATATAAGGCATGTTGCAATTACTGTTTGGGATTTCTGTTTACATTACTAACTGAGGTGAATATTGATAGGTTGTAGACAAAAGTACACAACTGACAGTTGTCCTCACTTAACAATTTCCTGCCTTCCCCTGGATCTAGTCTTTTCTCACATCCTTCAGAAGAGACAAGCATCTGTTCTAGGATTAGACCGGAAACTGTGCACATAAGTCTAACCATTATCCTTTGGGAAACTTAAAAAAATGTATCACTTCACATCAGGTTAATTTCAACTTTAAGTTGAGAAGCATTCAATAAATCATGGGTATCTTAAGGCTAACTCAAAAGGAAGCATCTAGGTTTTGCATGGCATGATTAAGACTGCCCTCTGTTGGAAGAGAAGAAAAAAAGAGGGAATTGCACTGCAATGGGAATTACCTTGCTATGTTTCTTTTCCCCATGTATCTAAAGTGAAACAAACATACTCTAGAAAGAAAAACAGCAGCATGTTAGTACCATATTACCATACTTTGCATTTTAACAAATAATATTTGAAAATTCATGTGTTACAAAGAATGGCCTATTTAAAATCATATTGCAAGAATATGTTTTGGTATACACTAATAAATATACAACCACCAGCCATATTATATCACTCTACATTTATTTGCTACAGTTACTTCAGCACCAAAAAGTCTCAGGTCTTCATATACAATTCTAATGACATATTTTTTAAAAACGTATCAATGCAAATCATCCTTCGAGCTTTATAGTGTGTGTCATAGCAAAGGTCTCTAATATAGTCATTAACGCCTAAAAAGGTTCTTAAGCCCTAAAAATTGTGGCAATTACTATATTTCTTATAATGGCATTAAACCACTTTCTAGTATAGAAAATCCCAAACATACAAAAGTAGAGAGGACAGCAAACTAAACCCCACATACCCAGCACCCACCAGCTTCAACAATTATCAACTCATGGCCACTCTTGTTTAACTTCTACCCCAAACAGGTCCTCCCCCCTCCCTCCACACTTACTACCTCGTCCATAATTTTACAGTAAATCCCCAACAACATCATCTATTTTCATTAGTGAATATTTCATTTTTAGAGTGTTTTTTTTTTAATCCTGCTTTGTTTGCAAATATTTTCTCCAAATGTTTTGCTGGACATGCACATACACTATCATATATGTTATGTGTACTATTTATTTTAAAATGTATTTAGAAATTACACATCACTCTAATTTCTCTTTTACCTTTCAACAAAATAGCTCAGCAAACAATACAGGACAACTTCCCTCCTCTACTTAGGAAGAACTCAAGTACCTTGGAATATATATACATGTACACACAAACACATTTCTGAAGTGGGTAGAATTACTTGGCTCTATCTAAGGATACACATTCTAAACTCCAACATTTAAGGGGCTCCATTAAGCCAGCATCTGCTCTAAATGAATGATTAGGACAGCTGGTGCCACTTCCAGTTTTCCAGATCACACAAAGATTCCTGACGGTCTGCAAAGATGGGCTATTATTAGCTAGAGTTTTCTATAATACCACAAGTATTTCGTTCACATGTTTTGCTTCTATGTGTGAAGAAGCTATATGTCAACCTATAAACTATGAAAATAGTTTAACATTCCCTACATTATGTACAAATATGCTGATGAAAACAAAAAAGGAGTAATAGTTCATTAACTATACACATTAAGCTCCCAAAAATAAGAGGAAATTTTATGAAAATAAGACAACTTACTCTAGAAGTATGAGAATGTTTATGAGCTCCTGGGGAGATACCTTGTTCCAGTAAGTTAAGAGTGTATCTGAAAATGGAATAAAGTGTTACAGCTTGAAATAGCAGAGACCATAACAGCAAATATTAATAGCACAGTGAATTCCAAAGTACCAATAACTTTAGTTTCAATAACCATCAACTCATAACCAGTTCTGTCTCATCTGAATCCTGCCCTCCTATCTCATCTCACTGCCCAATACCCACACTACACTCGATTGAATTAATTCCAAATATACTGCTAAATCTGTAATTATTTTCAACTTTAACAATTATTTTCATTTACTTTATAAATGTTCTTTTTGATGGCTTATCATCCCTGAAGACAGGAAGCGAAGTAGACCTGGGGTTTTTCTTAAAATTTTATGCAAGATGGTGCATTTATGTGCATTGTTCCGAAGGCAGGGTCAAGCACCTTTGCCTGCTAGTCAAAGGACTCGGAAAACCACAAAGTTGGAGAACTTGAGAGGAAAAGTGATAACTTATTTTCCTCTTTCTCTTTGGTTATTAACCCTGAAGTTCTAGCAATATACATACATACCACACAGATTCGTGGAACAACTATTTTAGATATAAAAGCCCCTAAACCTATCACATATACTTCTCTTTTGAGTAGTTCTTTTTTTTTAACTTCCAACACACTCACTGAAACTTTTTTAAAAGAAAAATATTACCCCCACTTAACCTTCCATTCCGTTTTGTAACCTATTCAGATATAGCTAATGGTGTCAGCAGTTTCACATCTCAATTTTAAAAACCTAGTGAAAGTGTTACTCAGTCGTGTCCGACTCTTTGTGACCACATGGACAGTAGCCTCATTGGGCTCTTCTGTCCATGGAATTCTCCAGGCAGGAATACTGGAGTGGGTTGCCATTTCCTTCTCCAGGGGATCTTCCCAATCCAGAGTTTGAACCTGGCTCTCCCGCATTGCCGGCAGACTCGTTACCTACTGCTGCTGCTGCTAAGTTGCTTCAGTCGTGTCCGACTCTGTGCAACCCATAGATGGCAGCCCACCAGGCTTCCCGTCCCTGGGATTCTCCAGGCAAGAACACTGGAGTGGGTTGCCATTTCCTTCTCCAATGCATGAAGGTGAAAAGTGAAAGTGAAGTCGCTCAGTCGTGTCCAACTCTAGCGACCCCATGGACTGCAGCGTACCAGGCTCCTCTGTCCATGGGATTTTCTAGGCAAAAGTACTGGAGTGGGGTGCCATTGCCTTCTCCGCATTACCTACTGAGCCACCAGCAAAGCTCTAGCATGGCAATTCTGTAACTGATTACTGTTGCGATCCATGCTAGAGCTTTGTGGTGTCAGCAAAGCTCTAGCATGGATCGCAACAGTAATCAGTTACAGAATTGCCAGTCTCCAGAGAGCCTCCGAATCTAGGAATGGACCACTAAGCAATGTTGCCTAAACGGAGGGGTGACAGGGAGGAACGAGTGCCTGGCTTTTGACTTTATGTCCAACTTGGGTATTTGTGGTTTTCAATGATTATAAAATATTGACTGTCAGGAATAAAGATGCTAAAATCGGGTCAAATTAATTTGTTTCAAAAATAAAGCAAGGGGTAAGTTCCGACCCGCCCCCCCCCCCCATTTTGGGACGCACTTCAGCTCAGCGGGGCTTTCCCAGAAGTCACTGCGTTTCCGGTCTCTCTAGTCTCCAGTCAGGCACAGGGTGGCTTGAAGGCGCCATCTTCCCTGCCTTGTGCCTTCACTGTTCTCGGCAAAGGAGGCTGGTATGTCGTTCCAGCCCCCCACCTACGTCCTGCTGTCCACCCCTGAGCCATCTGTGATCCATCCTCTCGCCCACCCAGTGCCCTGAGACCACTTCACAGGTCTTTAAAAGCGGTGAAACTCTCCATCCATCAGCGGCCCAGTTCTAGTTGACGGCCCTTCCGCCATTTTTTGGTGGTGCCTGTCTCCACTATTGGACAATCCCAGTCAGAGAATCAAGATGGAGGCAGGGGACGTGGGTCAAGAAGACAGGGAACGTGGGCAGAGCTCTTCTGAAGAAGATACAATGCAGAGGGTTAGTCTCTGTGATGTGTCTTCTGAAGATTTTAAAAAAACCTGGCTAACACTAAAAGAGCTCCATGACAGAGAGCTACGCCGACTTCAGGGGAAGATAACCAGTTTGAGGAAAGAGCGATTGTCAGACGGGAGGAGGACAGGCTCCATACCCAGAATTAAAGAATTGATGGAGCAAAAGAGAGTCCTGAATGACACTATCCATGACTTGCGAGGTCAGTTAAATGCGAAAGTATGTGATCGCTGTACAGTAAATGAAACATACAGAAATACACTACAGCAAGAATTTTATGATATCCAACAACAAAATCTGAAGTTTATTGGTGAGCTCACAGCAGAAAGGAATAAATTAAGAGAAGAAAACAAGCAACTTTTGGCTAGGCTCAAGAGGAAACAGCCACAGTCTCGCCGTTCTTCTGATAGTGACGATGACTCCGTCCCTGGGTCTCAAAAGAGCGAGTCAGTTATTTCGATCAGGGACCCTCTGCCTGGACCTGAGAGGCATGTGGCTCTCAAAATGAAAACACAAACAAAAACCAAACAGATGAAAGCTAGAGGGAAAAAGAAACAGCCACACAGTTCCGAGCTTCAGGTTCCATTGTACAGTCAGGACGTCTTTGAGGTGCCAGAGAGCCCTCAGGAGAAGATTTCCTCTAACAGCACTAAGACTATCACAATAAGCAGTGGCAGTCAGAAGTCATCTAGCACTGTTCCTTCAGCGTCTACACTCGGCCCTCAGACAGTGTATGGATTTCAAGATGACTCCAGCCTTCCTGATGCCAGGCTTGGCCGTCCACAAAGCAAATCCATTTTCACACAGAGGACCTCCCCACAGAGGATCTCCACACCAAACCCTGGAACTGAGACTGATTTCCCTTGGAGCCTTTCCAGTATTTCTCCAGAAGAAGACCTACCTACTGAAATATTATCTGAAACTTCAGAGGAAAGTATGATTGACTACAGCAAAAGCATATTTTCTCCTTTTACACGGAGAGATGAAAACACCACTTTACATCTATTTCCTTTAGACTATACTTCAAGCTCTACTGTGCAAAGACCATCATCTGGTGTTTTTCACGTTTCAATGAGAGAGAGCAGTAGCCAGACACCTTGCAGTGAACAGTCCACAGCAAGGAAGGATACGAATGGAGCTCCAGGTGCAGCCCATGATGCTGATAAGCCACAAGATGAGTCTCAGGCTTGCACTTCGGGGTCTTCAATAAAGAGAAAAGTCAAGATGCAGTTAGGAAAAGGGGGGAAGTAGCTATCACTCCATCACTCTCTTAAGGAGACTGCTTTTCTTTTCCAAGAGGACAGTCTTCCTATCAATTCAGACTTTAACATTTGTATTCAGACTATGTAACTGATAATTCCTGACTTTGATTCTACTTCCCAGAATATAATATACAGGCAAAAAGTTGGGCAAATGACCAAGACTTTGAAACAGTGACTTATTGCCAGTTAATACAATTCAGCTACAAAGAGAGAGACTTAGTTTTCAGAATCCCTCTACTTCTATATAAAAGTGTAGAGATGATCATCTTTTTGTTGAAATGAAGCTGCTAGTGTCTGTGAGTCCGTGTGTGCCATGCTGAGTTGGTTTAGTTGTGTCGTAGTTTTTGCAACACTGTGGACTGTAGCCTGCCAGGCTCCTCTGTACGTGGGATTCTCTAGAAGAATATGGCAGTGGGTTGTCATGCCCTCCTCCTGGGGATCTTCCCATCCATCGAGTCTCTTAGACTCTTGCACTGGAAGGTGAGTTCTTTATTACTGGTGCCACCTGGGGAGCCCTGATGAGTCAATAAGAATGCTTAAAAAAAAGAAAGCCAAGACAACACCTAAAAGGCCTGGACTGTAAGAGTTCAACCCTGAAATACATATAAAGTGAAATACTTACTGGACTTGACAAGGTAACTACAATACTTACACTGAGAAAGATTCAGCTGGGAAGCCCTTATGAGTCAATAAGAAGGCTTAAGAAAAAGAAAGCCAAGAGAACACCTAAAAGGCCTGGACTGTAAGAGTTCAACCCTGAAATATATATACAGTAAAATACTTACTGGACTTGACAAGGTAACTACAATACTTACACTGAGAAAGATTCAGAAGCAGATATTTTTCAGAATAAAATGAGTATGACTTTACAGATACTATACAGCATGATTTACATTACAAAAGAGAAGATGTGACACAGACTGTATACTAGTTATGAAAATTTGCTTTTAAAAATCAAAAAGCGAGAGCAGAACAAGGAAAAGCCTCATTAACAAAGACCAACTATATAGCAAGCAAGGTCAGCATTTACAAGACGAGACCTCAGGAAACAAAGCAGTTATGGTTTTACGCATAACATAAAGCAGCCAGTGGCTTGTCACGGGTTGTCAGTGTGTGTGCACACGTGCACATGCGCTTGCATATGTATGCAAGTGTGCACATGTGTACTGGAGTGGAGGAGGGGAGAACTACTCAGCAATGCATGTCCCTCTCCTCCTTCCTTCTCTCCTCCCCTACCACCCTCATTTTCCCTGGGCTCTGGTGGTATTCAACTCCTTTTTTCTTTACAGTTTTTCTTTGCCCTTCTATCCTTGAACCTCTAGAGAAACCAAGTTATTGAGTGAATTCATGTGCCATTAAACTCATTCTTTTAAAGAGAGCACAATACAGTAGTTTATGGTATATTTAAAAACTTGTAAAACCATCACCGCAGTTTTAGAATATCTTCATCACCCTTTAAAAAAGCCCATACATAAGAGCAGTCACTTTCTACATTCCCCCACTTTTTAGCTTGTGGGGAGACAAAAACAATAAGCTGTGGCTATGATTGTTAATTTGATCCATTATTTCTTGGAATGAAATACCACCAGGGTTGAAAATTATTGGCCTTTACATATTTCTTTCCCAAAACATGGAAGCTTATAACATAGTCTCAATAATCTTTGACTTTTACTCTAAATCATACATTCTAAGTAGTTGAAGATTCTAGTTTTTTAAAACTGTTTTATTAATGTACTTTAGAATTAACTCTTCATATCTAGCTTTTGATGTGTTTCAATCTCTCTAGCAAGTTAACTATCAACTCATTTTATGTTTTTATATCCTGCATTTTTACAAAAAATGTTCAATACTAAGAACAAAACATAGAAAATAGGTAAAATTTACTGTATTATTATTTGACTTTTATTCTAAATCATACATTGTTAGTACTTGAAGATTCTACTTATTTAAAACTCTTTTGTTAATGTATTTTAGAATTAACTAGTCATATCTAGCTCTGATGTGTTTCAATCTCTCTAGCAAGTTAACTATCAACTCATTTTATGTTTTTATATTCTGTATTATTACAAAAATGTTTAAGATAATATTTACTAAAAACAAAATAGAAAATAAGTAAAATTTACTATATGATGATTTGACTTTTACTGTAAATCATACATTCTAAGTGCTTGAAGATTCTAGTTACTTAAAACTGTTTTATTAATGTACTTTAGAATTAAGTATTAATATCTAACTTTTGATGTTTTTCAATCTCTCTGGCAAGTTAACTATCAACTTATGTTTTTATATTCTGCATTATTACAAAAAATGTTTAATATTTACTAAAAATGAAATAGAAAATAAGTTAAAATTTAACTACTCTATTATGATGGTCAAAACCCGGGTGCTTTTATGTACTTCACGTCTGCTTGCTTTTTTTTTAAGAACATTTATTTGGCCACACAGGGTCTTAGGTGTCGTATGTGGGATCTACTTCCCTGTCCAGAAATTGACTGGGACCCCTGCATTTGCAGTGCAGCGTCTTAGCTACAGGGAAATCCCTAGGTTTTTTGTTTGTTTTGTTTTGGGGGGTCTTTGGGGTGGTTTTATGATTTTTTTTCCTTTTGAGCAAAAGTAGAAAAGGAAGAAAGAGGAAGGAATTGTGTAAACAAAGGTGGTACTTGGAATGAGATAAAACCTTCTGATTTTACTTCCAAAGGACATGCAGTTTATGAAAATCCTTTGCTTATATTCTATTATATATGGTAAAGAGGAAATGGTAAATTATAAATAATAAAATTATACATCAAGGTAAAGAGAACAGCCTGGAAAAGAACCTGACACCATACAAATCTGTATAATGTTCCTGTGAAGATAACGACAGCATTCCTTACCCTCAGAGAACCCTTCCTGTCTTTTTCCTTGCGTTTGATTTTGTAAATCCTGGGTCAAATAAAAGCTACAGTGTTAAATATGACTTTTGATTATTGTTATTTTCTTCTGTTTACATTGGTCATTTAATGCATTCTATGCTGTGCATGAAAAAAATACTCTAGCACTTCTAAAACTATTGCCTCACTTTAGTAAGTAAATGTTAGTCACTCAGTCGTGCCCAACTCTTTGCCACCCCATGGACTGCAGCCCACCAGGCTCCTCTGTCCATGAGATTTTCCAGGCAAGGATACTGGAGTGGGTTGCCATTTCCTTCTCCAGGGGATCTTTCCAACCCAGGGATCGAACCCGGTCTCTTGCACTACAGGCATATTCTTTATTGACTGAGACACAAGGGAAGCTTTAGAAATTAATTTTAAAGAAAAATAATTATTTCAAAGAATCAAACCTGTATGATGGAAATGAATCTATTCTTTTTTTTTTTAATTTTATTTTTAAACTTTCAAATATTGTATTAGTTTTGCCAAATATTGAAATAAATCCGCCACAGGTATACATGTGTTCCCCATCCTGAAGCCTCCTCCCTCCTCCCTCCCCATACCATCCCTCTGGGTCGTCCCAGTGCACCAGCCCCAAGCATCCAGTATCGTGCATCGAACCTGGACTGGCAACTCGTTTCATACATGATATTTTACATGTTTCAATGCCATTCTCCCAAATCTTCCCACCCTTTCCCTCTCCAACAGAGTCCATAAGACTGTTCTATACATCAGTGTCTCTTTTGCTGTCTCATACACAGGGTTATTGTTACCATCTTTCTAAATTCCATATATATGCGTTAGTATACTGTATTGGTGTTTTTCTTTCTGGCTTACTTCACTCTGTATAATAGGCTCCAGTTTCATCCACCTCATTAGAACTGATTGAAATGTATTCTTTTTAATGGCCAAGTAATACTCCATTGTGTATATTTACCATACCTTTCTTATCCATTCATCTGCTGATGGATATCTAGGTTGCTTCCATGTCCTGGCTATTATATGTTAAAATATAGGAACATTCTAAGGTCAAAGTCTTCAAAGTTCTGTTTGTAATGTGCCTGTGTCCTACCTGCAGATGATGGTCAAATATTTGTTACATGAACTTGTGAACCTGTGATGGTGGAGTGCAGTCTATGATTAATATGCTGGTAACTCACCTTCAGAAATCATTTTTACTATATACAAATAGCACATCAAGAGGCTTCTGATTTCATATTGATCCAATCGGTTATACTGGGATATACTACTCCTTGTAGAACTCTGCCGAGTCTGTAATACAAAGATAAGGCTTTTGTGAAACAATGCTGGTATTTTAGCTTCCCATAGCCTTTAACTCAGTAACATTTTAGTTTAGGGAAACTTCTAAGCACGTCACAGATAACCACATTTGGAAGGTAAATGGGCTGAATCTTTGTTGCTACTGCACCTAGTAATATCACTGGAAATTATCTTGCAGTCTTCATCAAATATGGCCATGAATATACGGTGTATGTTTCATTCCCTAAGTCCTGTGTTTTAGTAAGGTAACGTTTTAAATCATATGTGACTATTCTAGGAAAAATAGCCTTTATGTCAAGGAGAAACTTACATTTTAAACTTTTTAACTTGAATCTCTCATTAAGAGTTTATTAATATTCAACTTCTAAATAATAGTTCAGAAAAATCCATCTTAAAAGGAAGCTTAATAATATTACAAGATAATTTTACTAAGAAGGACCCAGTAATACTTCAAAATTGGAGCCTCTACAAAGTAGTGATGTTCCTATTATTTAGTGACTTTTGTTTAAATATCAGTTAAGCATGACAAGATCTGACTTATTCGGGGATTTATATGAATACAGTAATAACAGTGTCCTAAAGAATTTACCCTTGTTAGAAACCAGTGCTTTCAGCTGAGCTAACCTGGGCTGAGGCTATAGACTTCCAATGTAGGAGTTACTAAAAACTTTTACTTGGGACAAAACATCTAGGTTCGGAATGCTTGCTAGCTGTGTGACTACTGGCAAGTCATTAACCTCTTTGTCCTTTGTGTGCCTTACCCATGACAGTATCTGTTGTCTTATTTCTACATGGTGTGAACTAAGAACTTTATGATTAAATAAAGCCCATGGGGTAGCAAAGCATTGGATATAACTTAGCGAATGAACAACAACAATGGGCAAAGACTCAAGGCAGTCTATATAGAGTGGTTCTCAAGTGGATGGTTCCCAACCAGCAGCGTCAGCATCACCTGGGAACTTAGAAATACAAATGAGCAGGACCCAGACCGACAGAAACAGGATGAAGCTCAGCTCTCTATTTGTATTATTTTTTTTGGAATTTCATTCATTTATTTATTTTTTAATTTAAATTTATTTATTTTAATTAGAGGCTAATTACTTTACAATATTGTATTGGTTTTGCCATACATCAACATGAGTCTTCCACAGGTGTACACGTGATTTTTTATAAAGTCGCCCAGATGATTCTGATACACAGTGAGAACACCATGATCTAGGAGAAGAAGTGCTGAAATTAGAAAACTTGGGTTTAGGTCTGGCCCTGCCATAGTTGTCTGGCTGCCCTAAGTCACAATCCCAGTTTTCATTTGTAAATTCAGAGTTGGAATTTATTATTTTTATGGACCCTTCTAACTAATTTTATATGGTTCTATGATTTCATGTAGCAGCATGACAAGGCTTTACTGGTCTAAAATGAGGTTTCTCTATCTCAAGGATGACCTATCCCAAACTTTAACGTTAGGCTTGAAACAATCTCATGGAAAAGTTAGTATATTCTGATTAAGTGATTCTGGGATGTTGAGATTATCAATCTGGGGACCTAATTTTTTTTTCATCCCAAGTTAAGGTTATTATTCTTAGAAAAGAATAAAAAGCTGAATTAATCCTGCCAGGGAGTGATTTAAGTGATAAGGGTATATTAGGCATTTTAAATTTGAACCTTCCCTCTCTAGAACAGGTTTACAGATTCAAAGTTAGAACTCTGAAAGATGAATACCTTATCCTCTGTAAACAGTTTTTAAGATATCCAAGTAGCAGCTGCCAGGATAGGAAGGAACTGCTACATTATGGGATACTTTTTATAGATATAGTATAGACTACAGGAGAGTAGAGAGCTCCTTATGTACATAAAAAGAAAGACTGTCATAGTTAAAACATCACCAGGGTTAACCTATATATTTTAGGGTCTTACATTTTCACCAGTGCTGCCCTGATCTGGAAATCCGGTTGCTCCTTCTGGGATGAGGGAACCTCTTGAATCTTCCCTCTTAATTCCATGTCCGTTTTGAAAAGACCCATAAGCTGGAAAAAGCCAAGTCCTTGTTAGCAACAGGAGGAACTGTCAAAAATAGTTTGAAAACTAAGTACTGGGTTAATTGGGCTTCCCAGGTGGTGCTAGTGTTAAAAACCTGCCTGCCAATGCAGGAGGCATAAGAGATGCAAGTTGGATCCCTGGGTTGGGAAGATCTCCAGGAACAGGGCATGGCAGCCCACTCCAGTATTCTTGACTGGAGGGAGGAGGACAGAGGAGCCTGGCAGGCTACAGTCCATAGGCTCACAGAGAATTGGACATGACTGAAGTGGCTCAGCACTGGGTTAATTTTGGTAATTTTGGTTAATTTTACCAAATACCTATTTCTTTTACCAAATATCTATTTCATATTTTAAGAAATAGATCTTGGGCATCTAAAATGTGAATTTTATATACTATATTAAAACACCATAGGAAGCCAAATAAAGTGTAAGCAAGTTGTTTTACCTCGAAACACTTAACATTATGAAACTACAAGAAATTCCTTGGAAGTCATAACATAAAGGCAAACAATGAGACAATTTTATAGTTAAGGAAACTTTGGCCCAGAAAAGGGAAGTCTCTTGTCCAAGACTGGAGACAGATAAGAGGATTGGGAAACTAGTGTTTTTCTCATTATCCTCCATTTTCTTAGTATACTAAGCTACTTTTTTCTATAACCTGAAACAAGGAAACCTAAGCAAAGAAACATGGCACAAATTGTGAGTCAGATTTTAATTAAACTTTGGTAGAGATCATGCTATATATAGTTTTATCATGAAATATTTCAAAAAATATAGAAAAGTATAGGGTACATTTCTAGATAGCCATACCATGTATAATCTTTAAAGGAAGGACTTAATTACCAGTGTCTTTGTCAGTGCTCAGACTCCCTCTATTTGTAGGTGAAGTGAAGCCACATGCAAACTCATCCCTGGATGCCTGTAACACAATGTGATATCTCTGTCACTTAAACAAATTTGTACACTAGGATAAGAAATCAGAATTATCAGAATGAAAGGGTACCCCAATTTTAAACAAAGCTCACTGCGAAAGTCTAAATCAGGTATCAGTACTGGTATTTAGGTGACTTCTCTTACCTGTGGCGGATTCATTTTGATATTTGGCAAAACTAATACAGTTATGTAAAGTTTAAAAATAAAATAAAATATTAAAAAAAATCTAAAATAAGTTTAAAAAAATAAAAAAAAATAAAAATGGATCCGAGTATACTGTTATAACTATGACCTCTGGCAAAGTGATACAACTCTAGGTGGCTGGTAAAAGCTGCAACTCGTGTGGTCTGAACATGGTTCCATTCTCCTCCTTGAACCAAAGGCAGTACTAGAAGGAGAGGTGTGACCAGAGGCCCTACATGAACTTGAGCTGCAAAAGAAAGAACAGGTAAGTGAAATATTTCCACATATCAGTGTTGAATGTTGTGGAGTGAACATAAGCATGAGTGACTGTGAAGAAAGGCTCGGTTGACACTCGCTTGACACCAGGTAGGTGATGCAGCATCTGCATTTAGCTGATTTACATAATTGGGAGCTACAGGCAATCAAGCCCTCAGTGAGGCTTAAAAGCAGCTTTCTCAGGAACCCGGGGCAGGCTTGACAAATCTGCAGACATTTATTATGGGGAATTTCCAAAGGAAGCTGTGAGGAACACAGTTTTTCCTGCCACCCACTCAGCTACTGAACATGTGATGGGGATCTTTGGCCATACAGAGCATGGAGTGGGGGTAGGGCAGGAGCTATTCACCCTACTGGGCAAACTATAAAGTACACACCACATTTTAAAATGGTGACTGGTCAAATGGAGCATGTCTGGAAGATTGTAACCGAGAATGTAAAGGGTTTGAAACAACAAATGATGAAGTGGAGCTAGCTGGTCTGGAGAAACATTTAGAAGGGACATGTATGAAGGGGTACTGTGTGGAGGTAGAAGTGGATGTGCTCTGTGTACCTCTAAAGGCAAAACCAGGACAAGTGGATAGAAAATCATGTAGATCAAATGCAAGAAGGAAAGTTTAAATACAACTATGGCTAAAGGTTGTTTTTGCCAAGTGGGAGACTGATCATCTCCAATGTTCCCTGCAACTCTAAGATTTTAAGGGGAGAAAGAAAACACAGACCGCCCATGATGAGTTAAAAGCCACTCACCAGAAGTGCTGAAACAAGACTGTCAAAGGGAGGGAGAGGTGAAGGAATATAGTTTAAGGCCTGGAGCCTAACATTTTGGAAAGTGAATGTTTTGATCAGTTTTCCAGGTGAATAAATAGATGAAGGCAAATAACAGCAGCAAATCTTAAAAACAACACACTGAGCACAAGGGATTCTTGGTGTTCCCTTGGACCTCATTACTCAAAGTATGGTCCTTAGACCAGAAAGAGCCAAAAGTTTGTTTGAAAAGTATAATCTCAAATTCCACCCCAGGGCTACTTCATTAGAATTTATCTTAATTCCCCAGATGATCTATATGCACATTAAGATTTGAGAAGTACTGCTACAGGAAAAAGTATAAATTTAAAATGTTGTAAAAGGTGAACTATTGAGACCATACAGCATATGACCCTAGTTCCAAATGCAGTCAATAAACAGGATAAAATGCCAACAGAAACACATGACTACTTACAGAATTAGGCATGGCTGCACAAGAATACAATGTATCTCGACCTGCTAATCGCTGTATATTTTCCAAAAGCAGTCCAACAAATGGCAGGTACAACTGTGCTATTTTGGCTTGTTGGTTCTGCAAAATAATTATCAAAAGCTTAATAGATATATAATATGTATATATTACAAATAAAGTTGGCTCCATCTATCTGTTTAAAGACTAAAAGTGACCTAATATCCATAACAAATCAATGAAGCATGAGTGTATTTATACTCATAGTCTCAAAACTAATTACCAGAGAACTTTGTTGGTATTTGGATTTATATACAAGATAGTCAAATCACATCCCTCAAACATCACTACATAAAAGGCAAAAGTTTATTTTTTTAAATAGCAGTTGACTTATAAAGCAGATTGTATTAGTCCTGTCCTTTAACTCCGGTGAGGGTTGAGTATGATAAGAGCAAGAATCACCTCTGTCTTGTTCACTGCTTCATCCTCTGTGCCTAGGCACACAGGATATGGTCACTATACATTAACTGAATGAATGAATAGATGGAAGAAGTAACAAAACATTCCTTCCAAAAATAAGTTTTGCTTTGACTCAAGCTGCAATTAAAATAATGTGATCTTGGCCCTCTAAATCAATTACACAACATGGGAGATTGATATCTTTGTAAATATCCAAGTAAACCTGGACACCGGTAGTCTTAATTAATGTGGTACCTCTTATACTAATTTATGTACTGCTTTTCTCAGCTATAGTCCTTGTCAGATGTTTATAATCATTCAAATCAGCAAAAACGGTGGTGATGGCACATGAGCTGCCCTCCATATGTCAGCACATTGGGAGACTTATATAAGGCATCTAGGGTACAATGGTTAACCAACAGAATTCCGGTCTAAAGTATCTCTTAGTTCCTTTAATTTGCCTTTATTCTTGAAACTGAACAATTTTTCATATGTTAATCGACCATTTGTACTTCTCTTGCGAATTTCAGGAACTCTTAATATATAACATATATGTGCTAACATATAACCCCAATCAAGAATGTCTCTATCACTAGGAGATTCTGGTTCAGTAGGTCTGGGCTGGGTCCCAGGAATTTTCCCTAGATGGTTGTGCACAGAGGTTTGAGAACTACTGATCTAGTTCAACTTCCTGATCAAGACAAGAGCAACCTGCACCTGCATCTTTGACAGATGCCTAGTTTTTAAACTTCTTAAACACTTCAGCACTTTCGGAGGTTCTGTTAGAAAAGTCCTTAAGCTGTTCTACCTGCTAGATAGAGTTCAGCCTTTTGGATCTACAAAGAGTAAGTCCACTTCTACTTTATACAGTAACCCTTTAAATATCTGGGGACACATCACGAATTGTCTTAATTCACTCTTCACAAAGCTAAGTAGCTGTTATTATTTTATTTTTCATATGGCTTTGATTTCAAGAGTTTATACCATCATCACCATTTCTCGGCAGTTCTCTAATTTTCCAGTGTTCTATTATGGTTTTTCCAGTAGTCATGTATGGATGTGAGAGTTGGACTATCAAGAAAGCTGAGTGCCGAAGAATTGATACTTTTGAACTGTGGTGTTGGAGAAGACTCTTGAGAGTCCCTTGGACAGCAAGGAGATCCAACCAGTCCATCCTAAAGGAGATCAGTCCTGAATGTTCATTGGAAGGACTGATGCTGAAGCTGAAACTCCAATACTTGAGCCACCTGATGCCAAGAACTGACTCATTTGAAAAGACCCTGATGCTGGGAAAGATTGCAGGCAGGAGGAGAAGGGGACAACAGAGGATGAGATGGTTGGATGGAATCACTTACTCAATGGACATGAGTTTGAGTAAACTCCGGGAGTTGGTGATGGACAGGGAGACCTGGCATGCTGCAGTTCATGGTGTCGCAAAGAGTCGGACACGACTGAGCAACTGAACTGAACTGCACTGACTTAATATTTGAGAGGCAGTATAGTCTAGGAGCACAGATTTTGAATTTTAGATACACATGAATCCCAGCGCTCCTGTTACTAGTGACTTGATTGTGATCAAATCACTTAACCATAGTTTTCTCTTTACTAACATGAGGATAATAACAGTAATATAAATCCATGTGAGCTAATATTTAATATAGTGTCTGGCATATACTGAGTCCTCAATAAATTTTAGCTATGATTCTTAATATTATAGCTTCTAGATGGGATTTCATTTCAGTTCAGATAGTGATTACTAGGGAAGGAGATACTACACCCTTCTTAGGTGAACAGGAACACAGGTAAAACACATGCAGTCAGGGCAAACACATTAAAAGTTTGTTTGCACAAAAGACAGAAAACCATCTAAGAATCTATTAACAGAAGACAGATTAGACAAATAAAATAAGGTGTATTCATATGATAGCATACTATGCAGATTTTTTAAAAATATAGATCTAATCTTCAGAATATATTGTTAAGTGAAAAAATACGTAATGGCTTCTATTTTATATATCTGTGTGTGTGTGTGTGTGTGTGTGTGTGTAGGCTTGTGCATGAATAAAGTAGAAACTTATATAAGAAACTGACAAACAGTAGTTGCTTCTAGAGAGAAGAATTGAGGCATAGAGGTAAGGAATGAGAGAGAGGCATTTTGATTTTTTTTTTTTACCATGTATGCAGCTTATTATTTTAAAAAAGGAAAAAAGGAATGCCGACAGTCCAAGTAGAAATTGCAATTCTTCAGTTGTCAGTACCATTTGCGGTGAGTACAGGAACTGATAGACACCCCAGAATAAATGTTAGATTTTGAACATTCTGGTCTGAGCAGGAAAGATATCTCATGGTATGTATAGCAAATAAGGAGAGCTCCCAAAGCAGTTTAAGAGTAGCATGTAACAGGGACCAGTGACATCTCCATAATGTCATTAGAAGAAAGGCTGAGGAGTGGCAACATGGTTGGAGTCCAGGCCTGGGTGGGATACTAGGACAAGTGGTCTCAACGCAGCCTTTCCCCAGGAAGCATTTTTTCTTGACTGTATTTTTATTTGGGAAACCAGATGGAAATTATGGGTGTATAAAGCTCCCCTCTGCCCTCACCTTGGCATCATTCTTAATGGTGAACATGTTTTAAGTGAATGTATTTGACAAATGACCTCTTACTCAGGCCAACTGTGAGCTCTTTGGATCAAACACAGAAAGGAATTGAAGCTCTGGGTGAGCAGGCCCATGAAACAAAGTTTTATTGGGGAGAATCCTATACTCAATTAAAACCTGTCAGAAGATTTTGGACAAAGAAGGGGCTTTAGAAATCCCTGAAAGGGTAATGTGGTGGGTATTTCAATGTGTCCCATAGTCTAAAACCTCAAAGAAAACCCATGCATCTGTGGGCACCTTATCTTTGACAAAGGAGGCAAGAATATACAATGGAGAAAAGACAGCCTATTCAATAAGTGGTGCTGGGAAAACTGGACAGCTACATGCAAAAGAATGAAATTAGAACACTTCCGAACGCCAAATACAAAAATAAACTCAAAATGGATTAAAGAACGAAATGTAAGCCAGAAACTATAAAACATCAAATACTCAAACAGGCAGTGTTATTTACAGATAACAATAGTGGCGTGTGTGTGCATGTGTGTACATATACTGTTCTCAGAATTTTTAAGTTAATAAAGTACAAATATGTGATATAAAATATTTTAAATTCTACCTCTAGGTAAGGCACTAGTGAAATCCCCTTTTCTTTCACTTTCCTCTGAAGACACAAGGGGAAAAAAGACAACTTCCTGCTTCAAGAACAGGAAGTTCATTTTGTACTTTACCCACAAATTCTTTGAAATCACAGCTAAAGACATTTTCCTTCACATTGCATAAGACCCTTTTCCCCACTACTAGTAGGCACAAACAGACCCCAGCAGTAACTGGCACTTTTACAGATTTGACGAAGCTTGGTTGGAATGGAAGGCTTTAAGGTATCTTTTCATTTGATACATTATACTGGTTAATTTACGTTAGGTCAACACCAACATTCACAAAAAAGAAAGCGATGCATAATAGCGTAGACCACACGAAATGTGAGTATGTTATTATAATGTGAAAAAACAATGCAAACCACACTACATAATAACATCTTAAAGCTAAGGCATTTAAATCTAGTTTAGGCTAGAATTACATGAAAACTAGCAAAATTTGCAAGTAAAACAAATCTTTGTAATTAAAGAAATATAATTGGATATAGCTGGCAGGCTTATTTTTTTTAAGGACAAATAGGAATACTATAGGAAAACAATAAAACCCATCTCCAAGTCAGCTTTCCAAAGTAATCACAAAATAAATGATATAATGACTTTATTTAAATTTGAATGTAAAAATGAAGGAACAAATTATTATGAAACAATATGATATTACCTTGAGCTATCTGGTACCAAGTAAGTAAGTTCAGTCAGTCAGTCAGTTCAGTCACTCAGTCACATCTGACTCTTTGCAACCCCATGAACTGCAACACGGCAGGCCTCCCTGTCCATCACCAACTCCTGGAGTTAACGCAAACTCATGTCCATCGAGTTGGTGATGCCATCCAACCATCTCATCCTCTGTCATCCCCTTCTCCACCCACCTTCAATCTTTCCCACCATCAAGGTCTTTGCAAATGAGTCAGTTCTTGGCATTAGGTGGCCAAAGTATTGGACTTTCATCTTCAGCATCGGTCCTTTCAATAAACACTCAGGACTGATTTCCTTTAGGATGGACTGGTTGGATCTCTTTGCAGTCCAAGGCACTCTCGAGTGTTCTCCAAAACCAGAGTTCAAAAGCATCAATTCTTTGGCGCTCATCTTTCTTTATAGTCCAACTCTCACATCCATACATGACCACTGGAAAAACCATAGTGTTGACCAGACGGACCTTTGTTGGCAAAGTAATGTCTCTGCTTTTTAATAAGCTGTCTAGGTTGGTCATAACTTTTATTCCAAGGAGCAAGAGTCTTTTAATTCCATGGCTGAAGTCACCATCTGCAGTGATTTTGGAACCCCCAAAACTAAGGTCAGCCACCGTTTCCCCATCTATTTGCCGTGAAGTGATGGGACCAGATGCCACAATCTTAGTTTTCTGAAGGTTGAGTTTTAAGCCAACTTTTTAACCTCCTCTTTCACTTTCATCAAGAGACTCTTTAGTTCTTCACTTTCTACCATAAGGGAGGTGTCATCTGCATATCTGAGATTATTGATATTTCTCCTGGAAATCTTGATTCCAGCTTGTGCTTCTTCCAGCCCAGCATTTCTCATGATGTACTCTTCATATAAGTTAAATAAGCAGGGTGACAATATACAGCCTTGACATACTCCTTTCTCTATTTGGAACCAGTCTGTTGTTCCATGTCTAGTTCTAACTGTTGCTTCTTGACCTGCATACAGATTTCTCAGGAGGCAGGTCAGGTGGTCTGGTATTCCCATCTCTTTAAGAATTTTCCAGTTTGCTGTGATCCACACGGTCAAAGGCTGTGGCATAGTCAATAAAGCAGAAGTAGATGTTTTTCTGGAACTCTCTTGCTTTTTCAATGATCCAAGGGATATTTGCAATTTGATCTCTGCTTTTTTTTCCCTCTGCTTTTTCTGAATCCAGCTTGAACATCTGGAAATTCACGGTTCATGTACTGCTGAAGCCTGGCTTAGAGAATTTTGAGCATTACTTTGCTAGCATGTAAGATGAATGCAATGGTGCGGTAGTTTGAGCATTCTTTGGGGTTGGAATGAAAACTGACCTTTTCCAGTCCTGTGGCCACTGCTGAGCTTTCCAAATTTGCTGGCATGTTCAGTGCAGCACTTTCACAGCATCATCTTTTAGGATTTGAAATAGCTCAACTGGAATTCCATCACCTTCACTAGCTTCGTTCTCAGTGATGCTTCCTAAGGCCCACTTGACTTCACATTCCAGGATGTCTGGCTCTAGGTGAGTGATCACAACATTGGATTATCTGGGTTGTGAAGCTCTTTTTTGTACAGTGCTCCTCTGTATTCTTGCCACCTCTTCTTAATATCTTCTGCTTCTGTTAGGTCCATACCATTTCTGTCCTTTATTGAGCCCATCTTTGCATGAAATGTTCCCTTGGTATCTCTAATTTTCTTGAAGAGATCTCTAGTCCTTCCATTCTATTGTTTTCCTCTATTTCTTTGCATTGATCGCTGAGTAAGGCTGTCTCATCTCTCCTTTCTATTCTTTGGAACTCTGCATTCAAATAAGTATATCTGTCCTTTTCTCCTTTGCCTTTCACTTCTCTTCTTTTCATAACTATTTGTAAGGCCTCCTCAGACAACCATTTTGCCTTTGTAAGTAAGTTAGGTTATTCTAAATTCAATACAATTTGCCATCTGTTTTTGCAACCCATAGGGTTTGAATATACCCTTTATCTTCATATATGTTAAAGGTGTAGCAAATAGTGGCTATAGCTATGGTCTTCACATGTAGACACTGTGTAGTATATGTAAGATTTATAGCCATGCATATATTTTTTTCAGTTAGAAGATAAACTTCATATTATATGTTTTATATTTGACATACTTAATATGTCTTATTATTAATCACTTAATAATAATAGCATTTATCTAGGGAGATATATTTAAGGATATATGGGTATTTAAAAGTATACACAGGGCTATAACCATGTGTTTTTTTTTTTAATTCTAATCAGTTTATGCAACAAATCATGAAGGAGTTATGTCGTTCTTTAGACATGATTTGAAAAACCAGTGTTTTTCTTCAACAGTTAACTGAACAGTATTTTTAAAACCTAAGGGCTTTCCTGATGGTTCTGCAGTAAAGAATCTGTCTGCCAATGCAGGAGACATGGGTTCAATCTCTGGGTGGGGAAGATCCCCTGGAGAAATAAATGGCAACTCACTACAGTATTTTTGCCTTGGAAATCCCACGGACAGGAGCCTGGTTATTTAGTGACTAAACAACAATAATCATTTGAAATAGAAACAAAACATTATTGTAAAAATAAATTACTCAATGCTCATGTTATTTTTCTTACTGAAAACTTCATCTTCAATGTAAACTCTTATAGAAACTAGCTAATGTGATACTGGTGATGATACAAACATCCTTACCTTGTGCTGGTATCTAGTGTCAAATGCATGTTTTATCAAAAGATTCTTTATGACAGAGATAGCTGTATATCTGATCTCATAATTGTCTTGAAGAGCAATGGAGGTTTCCCTCAGAAGCAGACCAACCAAGAAGTGATGCTTGCAATACTCATCTGATAAACTGTATTCAAGATTTGAATCTGCAGTACAATGAAATTTAAAACTCATTTATAAAACTATTCAAAGATCACTTTAACATTAAAGTACTATATTACTTAGTAATATGTGATCATGCTAGCAAGAGCTATATTTTTATTGTAAACAAATATGAACAATATTTTATCATATGGAATAAGCATGCAAAATTTTACAAGATACAAGCACTCGTCATTGGGGCCAGATGATAGCCTTAATGACAATTTCAGTTGGTAAAGTAGTTCCTAGAATTCTTTTTTTTTCTAGATGCTTTTCAAATCTTAGGATAAAACCTAGAATGAAAGAATACTATATTTGGCAATGTTTTAACACATTTCTTCGTATCTGAAGAGATTTAGTTACAACTAAAAAATGGAGTACTTCTAAACAACACTTGATTCACTCATCTGTTTATATTTGTGAAGCAGAAAGAGAAACTAGACAACTGCATCATTATAACAGTATAAACTATCGAATGTTTTACTAAATGTTACATATTGGCCCCAATTCAATAGAGTACAAGAATGGTAAGAAAAACATCCTCATCTCACTCAAATTCATTACACAAATACAAATCTTTTATTTCATAAAATTACCACTTCCAGCTCTTTTCTTCACTTCCTTTTAGATCCTCCATCCACTTTAAATCCCAGCTGCTAATATCCTGGTTGGGACTTGCCTTATAACTTCTCAGAAGGAGTTGTGACCGAGTACAGGCATTTCTACAGGAAACTTCTGCTATCTTTATTTCCTTTCCCCTACCCTTTAATTTTAGTGAGGCCACAAAGCTGAAGGATATGTTTTCTGTTTCTTTTCTAGTCTCTTTAAAACTTAATAGGATGCTATATATTCAACTAGGATTTAATAAATGCTAAATCAGATTTAATCCTAAATCCTCACCCCTTCCTTTCCCTGAATTCCTCAAGCTATCAATAAATGATGGGGAAAGTATCTGAGCTATACATGCTCAGACTCTATTATAATAAGGGAATGGTTGAATAGGGGTGGTTGGGTTTTTTAATATTTTTCTCCATTTTCACTGGCAGCCATTCAATCACTAAAACCACTGCTCAGCAGTGGTCTCTACTCCCCGAGAGACCAAGACAGCTGGTGTTCTTTCTGCCATTGGTCATGGTCTTTTGTGACTCACCATCACTTTCTCTGCACAAGGGTCAGTACAGACTAACTCAGGTTGCCTTATCTGGGTCGACTGTACAATGGCAGTAAGGTTTTTTCACTTGAGGGATTTGAAGAAAACCAATAAGGTAGTTTCATCCACACCTTCAAAAACTGTGGCCAAGAAGTATTAAACAGGGTCAGAGAGAAGGGAGGCGAGCTTGGGAGAGATGACATACACTTGAAAAAAAGATACCCATCAGTCCCCAAGGTGGGCCAAAACATGTTTTCTGAGGATGGTGTTTTAAAGTTGATTCTTCTAGCAATCAACATCGAAGCTTATTTGTTTTCTTTATTCAAAAAAATAATTTTATTGGAGCATAGGTTGCTTTACAATGTTGTGTTAGTTTCTACTGTACACCAAAGTTGGAGAAGGCAATGGCAACCCACTCCAGTGTTCTTGCCTGGAGAATCCCAGGGACGGGGGAGCCTGGTGGGCTGCCGTCTATGGGGTCGCACAGAGTCGGACACGACTGAAGTAACTTAGCAGCAGTACACCAAAGTGAATCAGCTATACATATATCCCCTCTGTTTTGGATTTCCTTCCCATTTAGGTTGCCACAGAGCACTGAGCAGTGTTCCCTAAGCTATTCAGTAGCTTCTCATTAGTTATCTACTTTATACACAGTATCAATAGTGTGCACATATATACTGGAATATTACTCAAGCTGGTTTTCAGAGTTATCAAATACACTGCCTCCTAGGTTTTCTGGATGCATTAAATAAAGCCTCATCTTGGCTAGGGAGGATCTGAAAAGCAAACAAGGCCCCCATCCATCTTAGCCATTCATGAAATCAATTGTTTTTAAAAACAGCAAACTACTTTAGAGTGAACCGAGTTAAACCTACCTACTGAAGTCAAACGGTCCACCGCAAATGAAAAAAAATCTAATTAATATATGAAAAGAAAAGGGACAAATAAAAAACATAGTAACATAAGAATAGTGCTACACAACAAAGCAGTCAATAAAACTAGCAATGGAGATAACTGAAGGCATTTCATAAATTTCATACATACATATAACTATTTTATTCTGCTTTTATAATTCTCTTCTGAGATTCCATTCAGCAGAAGTGCATTTATGTTTTTTTCAAAATTCAGTCTCATATAAGAATCCAAACAGTACTACAGAGAGCAATTTTATTAGTATCTGATGTCTGTGTTTAAGCAGCAATCTATGTAACACATGGAATTTCTTCGCACTATGAATACTACCACTGACGCTATGAAGGAAATGCAGAGTACCATTAACGAACTGTTATTATTCTTCAGATAGTAACAATTCTGAGATTACCTCTAGAATCACTGGTTTAACTAGAAAACATACTATACTAGCGCTAGCAAAAAAAAATGAAAACACAATTCCAAATGATGGAAAACAGAAATACATACCTTGAACTCGCTGAAGTTTAGGTTTGGCAAAAGCCATTGGCAAATTCAGAGGAATATAATGTTCATGATTGCAAATTGTTTGCAGAAATTCAAACTTGTATTCAGCCAGAACCTAAGCACAAAGAAATTATACATGAACTCCTATATAGTAGGCATTTACTATTTTAATAATTTAAAATATTAAATTTTAATGGGCTTCCCAGGTGGCTCTAGTGGTAAAGAACCCGCCTGCCAATGCAGGAGACACAAGAGAAGTGGGTTCGATCCCTGGATTGGGAAGATCCCCTGGAGGAGGAAATGGCAACCCACTCCAGAATTCTTGTCTGGAGAATCCCATGGACAGAGGAGCCTGGTGGGCTATAGTTCATAGGATCTCAAAGAGTTGGACATGACTGAGCAACTGAGCACACATATTCTAAAATAATTAAATACAGAGCATTAATTTTCAAAACAGAAGTGTTTAGTATTTTAGGTATACCTTGAAATGTGACCTGTGCAGTAAAGAGTCAACAATGCAGGCTCAAGACTACTTTCCTTAAAAAGGCCTGCTTGTAAGGCTGCTCATTGGCTGGCAATTGGGAAATTGGATTTTTTTTTAATTATGTAAGTTTCAGATACACAACATCATGATTTGACATCTGTATATACTACAACGTGATCACCACCACAAGCCTAGTTACCATCCATCATCACCAAACAGTTCACACCATCTTCACCATTGCGCCCACCTCCACCCCCCCCGCCCCCCCCCCCCCGCCAAAGTCTTCCCCTCTGGTAACCACTAATCTGTTCTCGGTATCGATGAGTTTGTTTTTGGTTTTTCCGTTCACTTTTTTTACACTCCACCTATGAGTGAAATCATATGGTATTTGTCTGAGTTATTTCACTTAGCATAATACCTTTAAGGTCTGTCCACATTGTAAAATGGCAGGATTCCATTCTTTTTACATCTGAGTAGTATTCTATTATACATATATCCACTGATGGCCATTTAGGTTACTTCCATATCTTGGCTACTCTAAATAATGCCACAGTAAAATAAACATAGGGGTGCATATAATTTTGAATTAGTGTTTTCATGTTCTTTGAATAGATACCCAGAAGTGGGAAAGTTGAGTCATATGGTAGTTCTATTCTTAATTTTTCAGGAATCTCCATACTGTTTTCCACTGTGGCTACGCCAATTAACAGTCCTTCAGTGTACAAGGGTTCCAATTTCTCCACATCCTCTCCAACATTTCTTTCTTCTTTTCAATAATAGCTATTCTAACAGTTTGTAAGGTGCTATCTCACTGTGGTTTTGATTTGCATTTCCCTAATGATCAGACATTACTTTGCCAACAAAGGTCCATCTAGTCAAGGCTATGGTTTTTCCCGTGGTCATGTATGGCTGTGAGAGTTGGACTGTGAAGAAGGCTGAGCGCCGAAGAATTGATGCTTTTGAACTGTGGTGTTGGATCCAACCAGTCCATTCTGAAGGACATCAGCCCTGGGATTTCTTTGGAAGGAATGATGCTGAAGCTGAAACTCCAGTACTTTGGCCACCTCATGCGAAGAGTTGACTCATTGGAAAAGACTCTGATGCTGGGAGGGATTGGGGGCAGGAGGAGAAGGGGATGACAGAGGATGAGATGGCTGGATGGTATCACTGACTCGATGGACATGAGTCTCAGTGAACTCCGGGAGTTGGTGATGGACAGGGAGGCCTGGCGTGCTGCGATTCATGGGGTTGCAAAGAGTTGGACACGACTGAGCGACTGAACTGAACTGAACTGAATGATCAGTGATGTTGAACATCTTTCCAAGTGCTGTTGGCCATCTTTATGTCTTCTTTAGAAAAATGTCTATTCAGATCTTCTTCCCATTTTTAAATCAGGTGGTTTTTATTGTTGTTGAGTTGTATTAATCCATGATGGATATATGATTTGCAAATATCTTCTCCTATTCAGTAGGCTGTCCTCTCTTTTTGATGATTTCCATCACTGTGTGGAAGATTTTTGGTTTGATGTAGTCCCATTTGCTTATTTTTGCTTTTATTTCCCTTGCCTTTGGAATCAGATCCACAAAAACACCTCTAAGATGGATATCAGTGAGGCTACTGCCTACACTTTCTTCTAGAAATTTTATGATTTCAGGTCTTACATTCAAGTCTTTGCTGCATTTTGAGTCAACTTTTCTTTATGATGTAAGATAATGGTGTAGTTTCATTCTTTTGTATATGGTTATCCAGTTTTCCCAATGTCATTTATTGAAGAGACTTTTCCTGCATTGTATGTTCTTTGCTCCTTTGTTGTATATGTGTGGGTATGGCTTTCCTGGTGGCTTAGATGGTAAAAAATATGCCTGCAAAGCAGGAGACCTGGGTTCGATCCCTGGGTTGGGAAGATCCTCTGGAGGAGGGCATGGCAACCCACTCTAGTATTCTTGCCTGGGGAATGCCCACGGACAGAGGATCCTGGGGGGCTGCAGTCCATGGGGTTGCAAAAAGTCAGACACGAGTGAGCGACTAAGCACATGCATATGTGTAGGTATATCTCTGGGTTCTCAGTTTTGTTCTCTTGACCTGTGTATCTGTTCTTACGCTAGTACCATGCTGTCTTGATTAATATATCTTTAGTATAGTTTGAAATCAGTGAGCATGAAACCTCTAGTTTTGTTCTTCCTATTTTTGGCTATTCAGCATCTTTTGTGGTTTCATACCAATTTTAGAATTATTTGTTCTATTAATAGCTCTGTGAAATATGCCACTGGAATTTTGATAGGGAATACACTGAATCTGTAAACCACTTTGGGTAGTATGAGCATTTTAACAATATTAATTCTTCCAATCCATGAATATGGAATATTTCCATGTATTTGTGACTTCTTCAGTTTCTTTCATCAATGTCTTATAGTTTCAGTGTACAGGTCTTTCACCTCCTTGGTTAAATTTATTCCTAGGTATTTTATTCTTTTGGATGCAATTGTAAATGGAATTGTTTTCTTAATCTTGTTGATAGTTTGTTATTAGTATATAGAAATGTCACAGATTTCTGTATGCTGATTTTGTATCATACAACATTACTGAATTCATTTATTAGTTTGAACAGAGTTTTGGTATAGTCTTTAGGGTTTTCAATATATATTATCACATCATCTGCAACTAGTGACAGTTTTATTTCCTCCTTTCCAATTTGAATGCCCTCTCATTCTTTTTCTTAACTAATTTCAGTGGCTAGCACTTCCAATACTATGTTGAATAAAAGTGGTGAGAGTAGGCATGCTTGTCTTATTCCTGATCTTAGAGGAAAAGAGCTCAATTTTTTCACTGTTGAGTATGATGCTAGCTATAGGTTTATCATATATGGACTTTATTATGTTGAGGTATGTTCCCTCTAGACCCACTGTTCAGAGAGTCCCTTATCATAAATGGATGTCAAATTTTGTCAAAAGTGTTTTAAGCATCTAAATTTCTTTGTACTTCTGGAGTTTGAAAATACAACTAAAGGTATATATATACAGCATATTCCAGGAACACACACATTACATCTATTAAGATGATTGTATTATTTTCATCCTTTATTTTATTAATGTGATGAATCAGGTTTATTTGTGGATGATGAACCATCATTGTATCCCTGAAATAAATCCAATTTGACCGTGTTGTGTCATACTTTTAATTACTGTATTATTATATTATTATTATTGTATTATTATATTCAATTTGCTAATAGTTTGTTGAGGATTTTTGCATGTTCATCAAAGATATTGGCATGTGATTTTCTTTTTTGTGGTGTGGGAAATTTTATCTTGATACCAACATTCCCTACAAGGTAAGGTTGTACCTTCTGTGCCAGCCTGTTCAGCACCATGCAAACAATGTGATTTATGGTGAGCTTTCCTGTCTTTCCTTTCCAGGACTCTGGAATTATGACCAGCCTCCAACACATAACTAGCCCCAATAAAAATCCTAAGTTCTGAGTCTCAAACAGGCTTCCCTAAAGAGAAATATTGCACATAATGTGGCTCAATTTTCACTGCTGGAGAGAGGATGTGCTCTGCGTGCCCCTTAACATGAGGGAGGGTGCTCAGGAAGCATGCACGTAGATTGCCAAGGACTCCACTTAATGTCTTTCCCCCTTACTGATCCAGCTGAGCATCCTTACTCGGTCACTGTAATGAATCTTAGCCATGACTATGACTATATGGGACCCTCAAAACCCTATCCATTATTCTCTGCTTTGAGGTACAACTACACTCAAAGTACCTATAGGAAAACAGCAGCTCCAAATCCTCCAGAGGAGAATACATGTCACCCTTGGTCTCACACTCTAGTGTTTGACACCCACTATAATTATGCCCTTGTAACTTACCTTAGGATCTTTGGGGCTGAATCCAGATATATAGTCATTTATCAAATTGAAAACAAATCCTCTATCCATTAGGGTCAGACAGCGCTATAGGAACCAAATCAAAATGAACAGTTAGTTACCTAATTCTAGTTTTTAAAATTCAACACATTTAAAATTTTTTCCACATTAAGCGGATGACATTCTCACTTTTACAGATAACAGAAAAATTTTCAAAGATTTACACGACCTTAAAGAGATAAAGAGCAAATGACTTATCATTGGAATTGGGACTCAACTGTGTTCTTTTCAAAATAAGATGTATATATATAACATCTTATTTTGAAAATAAGATATATATTTTCTTATATATATGATAAATATTTGAAATATATATACATACACACATATACACATTCAAATACATATATGCATACATATACACATATATATGCAATCTATTTAGCTATACTGCCTCATTTTGGTTCATTCTCAAAGCTCAAAGTGAACTATAGGGTGGTCAGTCAGCCATTGAAAGGTGGGGCGGGGCTTGCCTATGTGAACATTTCAGGCCAAAAGGGAAGTTTTTCTTAGGGTTCTGTGAAGTCTTGGCCTACAAAACATTCGTCTTGTGTGATAGCCATACTAGTTATTCATATTTTCCTGCTGTCACTCTCCTAGTTAAGGCTTTCATTACCTTGCACCTGCACAACTGCAGTTATCCTGCTAAGCTGTCTTCCTGCCACTAATCTTTCCATCTAATTGCTTCCAGATTCATCTGTAAGTCCTAACCCTAATCATATCCCCTTTCTTCCCAAAAGCTTTCAATAGTTCCCTGTTGCCTCTAATATAATTTCAAACTCCTCAGCTTGGCATTCAAGGAAACCACAGCCTTGTCCCAAACTTCTTTTTCCCATTTTATCTACTTATTATCCCCTCAAGATGCACTGTGCATTCCCACTTCCAAGTCAGTGCTCATACCAGGTCCAGCTAGCAATTCTATCACTACTTCTACAGAATCCTGCCCATTCTTCAATGATGAAGCCCATCTTCGAAGAAGCCCATCTTCATTACTCTACAGGGCCCTTGAAACACTTTATAGTAGCTTGTATTTTACTTATTATTTTGCTGTTCTCACCTAAAGAGGATAATATGTTGTTTATGTTCCCCATGGTACCCAGAACATTCCTGGGAAATAGAAGGAACTCAATATTTGATTAACCAGCTGTGTGCATCTTGTCACCTCTCCTTTCAACTTTCCCTGCCTCATCACCTCTCACCTGGATTAATGAGGTAGGCTTATATTTACCACTCATCCAAGATCATTTTGATGATCTACTGGGTTTGAGACAATGTATTACATTCTAGAGAAATCCAAAGGCAAATAAATAACCCATGGTCTTTAGTCTTGTCCAATGGTAAATACAAATAAATATTGAAAATACAGCACAATAAAAAGTTACAGAAGTATGGAAAGGACGGGTAAACAACAGCAGAGGTGATCAGCCCTGTGTGGGAAGGTTAGGGAAGAGCTGAGCCTAAAAGATGAATAGACTCTGCCAGGCAGACAAGGGGGAAGGACTAGTCTTCAAACTGGTTGTCTTGACTCTGGCTTTTTCCTCACTTCTTTCAAAGGCTTTGGTAGATAGCTCCATGGTATTCAGCTCAAAATCTAGATTCCTTAGCCTGACATTCATGGCCTTTCATCATTTGGCATCAGATGGCCTTTCCACCTCTGCCTCCAGACAACCTAAATTTTGCACAATGACTTTCTTGCTCATTCCAAAACGATTCTTGAATATGCCTATCTCATCTCTGCTCGTGAATCCTCTACCTACAACACTCTCATCCCCGTTTTGGGGAACTGTTCTTCTAGTCTCTGTTCATATTACCTTGTCGTAATCCCTCCTTTTCTTGTTTTCCTATTGTATTTTGTTGTTTATATTTTCAGTATAATAGTCATCACACTTTATCATGTATATGTATTAGAATATAATTACAGAGACAGCCTCTCTCATCTTTGGACGCTCACACAGAAGACAGACAAATGTTTGTTGACTTGTAATGAGGTCAATACTGCTATTAAATCAACTATGTTCTACTCCCTAACATAGAAAATTTCAAGTTTTAACTCCATGAAAGAAACTGAGATCTTATATTTCAGATAGTCTCACCTTTACTTTAAAAAGATATGTGGTTGGTTTTTAAACACAAAAGGGCTCATGTAATAGTGTTAAAACTTTATTTTAGTTCTGGCAGAGAGGTCTTACATCAGAAAATCACACTGTAGAGATCTGAAACCTAGTGTGAATTTTTAATAAAAAAAAAAAAACACGGGTATGTTAGATATTAAAATTGCTTGGCTAGATTGTTGAGTGCAAGGTTCTTAAAATAAGGTTGAGACATGATGAAGGGCTCTGAGAAGACAGGGAGTGGAAAGAAGTAAGAACTAAGTGCATTACAAATCTAGGCCCCATCTCTGCAATAAATCAAATATTGCTATTACCCACTTTCTAGAACAATTGCATTCCAGCATTGCCCTTTACATACAGAGAATGAGAAAACAGAGCAGTGAGAAATGTACTATCTTAATAGTTTGTGGCATGTCTCAAAATAATCTTACTGACCTAAATTAACAATTTTCGTTTACATGTATTAGCAACAAGTAGATGGTGCTTATATTAGCAACGTGTAGAATGTGCTTTTAGTTCAAGAGTTACAAACTCAAAGGCCAACAGGGTCAGAGAAATTATTTAAATGTATAGAGTCTCAGGGGTTCTATTAAGGAGTGGTACAGACCATGGTAACCTAGAAGGTAAATGCCCCACCTAAAGGTCAAAGCAAACACCCTCTTCCAACAACACAAGAGAAGACTCTACACATGGACATCACCAGATGGTCAACACCAAAATCAGATTGATTATATCCTTTGCAGCCAAAGATGGAGAAGCTCTATACAGTCAGCAAAAACACGACTGGGGGTGAATTGTGGCTCAGATCATGAACTCCTTATTGCCAAATTTAGACTTAAATTGAAGAAAGTGGGGAAAACCACTAGACCACTCAGGTATGACCTAAATCAAATCCCTTATGACTATACAGTGGA
Organism: Bubalus kerabau; assembly: GCF_029407905.1. NCBI lineage: Eukaryota > Metazoa > Chordata > Mammalia > Artiodactyla > Bovidae > Bubalus > Bubalus kerabau. The sequence goes on along the minus strand of NC_073647.1, from coordinate 4,085,727 downwards.
AGTGAGAAATAGATTTAACGGACTAGATCTTATAGACACAGTGCCTGATGAACATTGTACAGCAAACAGGGAGCAAGATCATCCCCAAGAAAAAGAAATGCAAAAAAGCAAAATGGCTGTATGAGGAGGGCTTACAAATAGCTGTGAAAAGAAGCAAAAAGCAAAGGAGAAAAGAAAAGATATACCCATTTGAATGCAGAGTTCCAAAGAATAGCAAGGAGAGACAAGAAAGCCTTCCTCAGTGATCAATGCAAAGAAATAGAGGAAAACAATAGAATGGGAAAGACTAGAGATCCCTTCAAGAAAATTAGAGATACCAAGGGAACATTTCATGCAGAGATGGGCTCAGTAAAGGACAGAAATGGTATGGACCTAACAGAAGCAGAAGATATTAAGAAGAGGTGGCAAGAATACACAGAAGAATTGTACAAAAAAGATCTTCACAACCCAGATAATCACGAAGGTGTGATCACTCACTCTCACCTAGAGCCAGACATCCTGGAATGTGAAGTCAGCTGGGCCTTAGGAAGCATCACTACGAACAAAGCTAGTGGAGGTGATGGAATTCCAGTTGAGCTATTTCAAATCCTAAAAGATGATGCTGTGAAAGTGCTGCACTCAATATGTCAGCAAATTTGGAAAACTCAGCAATGGCCACAGGACTGGAAAAGATGAGTTTTCATTCCAATCCCAAAGAAAGGCAATGCCAAAGAATGCTCAAACTACCACACAATTGCATTCATCTCACACGCTAGTAAAGTAATGCTCAAAATTCTCCAAGCCAGGCTTCAGCAATATGTGAACCGTGAACTTCCAGATGTTCAAGCTGGTTTTAGAAAAGGCAGAGGAACTAGAGATCAAATTACCTACATCCGCTGGATCATCAAAAAAGCAAAAGAGTTCCAGAAAAGCATCTATTTCTGCTTTATTGACTATGCCAAAGCCTTTGACTGTGTGGATCACAATAAACTGTGGAAAATTCTGCAAGAGATGGGAATACCAGACCACCTGACCTGCCTCTTGAAAAACCTGTATACAGGTCAGGAAGCAACAGTTAGAACTGGACATGGAACAACAGACTGGTTCCAAATAGGCAAAGGAGTACGTCAAGGCTGTATATTGTCCCATCATGAGAAACATTGGGCTGGAGGAAGCACAAGCTGGAATCCAGATTGCTGGGAGAAATATCAATAACCTCAGATATGCAGAAGACACCACCCTTATGGCAGAAAGTGAAGAACTAAAGAGCCTCTTGGTGAAAGTGGTGAAAGGAGAGTGAAAAAGTTGGCTTAAAGCTCAACATTCAGAAAACTAAGATCATGGCATCTGGTCCCATCACTTCATGGAAAATAGATGGGGAAACAGTGGCTGACTTTATTTTTCTGGGCTCCAAAATTGCTGCAGAGTTTGCTTGCAGCCATGAAATTAAAAGACATTTACTCCTTGGAAGGAAAGTTATGACCAACCTAGACAGCTTATTAAAAAGGAGACACATTACTTTGCCAACAAAGGTACATCTAGTCAAGGCTATGGTTTTTCCAGTGGTCATGTATGGATGTGAGAGTTGGACTATAAAGAAAGCTGAGCACCAAAGAATTGATGCTCTTGAACTGTGGTGTTGGAGAAGACTCTTGAGAGTCCCTTGGACTGCAAAGGAGATCGAACCAGTCCATCCTAAAGATCAGTCCTGGGTGTTCATTGGAGGGACTGATGCTGAAGCTGAAACTCCCAATACTTTGGCCACCTGATGCAGAAAGCTGACTCATTTGAAAAGACCCTGATGCTGGGAAAGATTGGGGGCAGGAGGAGAAGGGGACAACAGAGGATGAGATAGTTGGATGGCATCACTGACACAATGGACATCCGTTTGGGTAGACCCCGGGAGTTGGTGATAGACAGGGAGGCCTGGCGTGCTGTGGTTCCTGGGGTTGCAAAGAGTCGGACATGACTTTGCGACTGAACTGTACTGTAAGGCATTCAAATGAATATATTTGAAAAACAGCATGCAAAAGCAGAAAGATGTTCCTCCTGGCTAAGCCTCCTGTGGGACCTCTGATTTAATTAATTAGCCATTGGAGGTGGGGAATCAAACATGGCTATTTAACTGAACTGATGGATTAATTCAATGAGTAGTTCCTCCAGCAGCCCAGCTGAGTCTCTAGAAAGTGGGTAATTTTTTTTCCTTTGGCTTTAAAGACAATACCTGTGAAGAATAATTCCTTACCATGTTCTGGATGCCTTTAACTCACCTTCAAGAAGCTAGCCAAACTATAATTGACATTTCTGGACTCATCCGGAATCTCTGCATAGCGAATAGTCACGTGGGGAATTATTGCAAGAAGCAGTGAATGTAAGACATGATGATATGCCTCAGAAAACCTCTGGCCTCTTGGAAGCTTCAGTTAAATTGGCAAAGAAAAAAAAAGAGTTGTGAAAGGTCTAATTCAGTGTTTTATTTTCAAACACATACTGAATATAAATGTGTTTTTAACTGCAGTATACTTTTTCTCCCAAATTAAAAAAGACATGGCTAGTTAAATCTATACTTTAGATCATTACAGCACCTATCTGGACCTGTAATACTATAACTGACTGAAATCATGAACAAGAGTAGATCATTCTGACCCAACTTTGGAATCGTGCTCCTGAGATACAGACACATCTGTTTTTCATTCCATCTTTTTCCTGACACACAAAGTATACATGTATCCATGCATTTTTAATTTCAGTAAACCTGTTCTGTGGAAATATTGATAAAAATGTAAATATGAAGTGATTGTTTTTTACTTCACAAGGTCTTAGCTTTCAATGCCTATAGCTAAAATTTCTTTGTACTTCTGAAGGAGTTTGAAAATACAACTAAAGGTATATATACAGCATATTCCAGGAACACACGCATTATATAAAGAGTTTTGGTTTTTGTCTTTTTTACATAAAATGTTTTTAACTTTGTACATGCCTTCAATCTTTCTAAGAGAATAGTTCTTTCTGATTTGGTACGTGTTCTCCTTCCTAATGAATATTTTCGACACTGACATTTTAAAACCACAAGACAAAGGGAAAGCTTCAAAGATAATGTACTTAATATGGCAAGTACCTCACAGGGAAGAATGTATGTGGTGAGCCTCTGAAGTTGAGACTTTGAAAACATATGAACACTTTTGTTGTTGTTTTTTTTTTGTTTTTTGTTTTTTAAGAAAACCTGAAAAAAGCTACAGACTGAAAGTCCTTAAAATATAAAAGAGGATTTGCACATCACGGCTACCCATGAATAAGATTAGCCTTCTTTGTCTATGTTAAATATTATTCTTCAGCCTACTTACCTTAATTTTATTCTCTTCCAGCAAGTATGTGGCCATAGACTTTGCAATAATTTCAAAGAAAAACCATGAGTACTAAAATAAACAAATAAATACAAATCAATCTTTAATTGTTACCCAAATCCCTGAAGCTTATAAAAGGCTGACAAATCACTATGGATTTTGTCTCTGAACTTTAATAACATTTTAAAGTGATCACTACTGACTATCCAAGCCCCATAGAATATCTTCAAATTGTGTTGGCAAAAAGGTATGCCTCAGGGCTGGCTGGTGATGTACAAAGGATATTTGGTGGAGACGGGTATTTTATCACTGACACTGCTTTGATTTGCCTACATGTGGTGATAAGAACAAACCAACTTTTAGTTTACTTAATTACTGCTTTTAAATTCTCTATGGACAACGAATCATATTCCAGCCTCCACCCAGTGAGGGACCCAACCCTGCTCTTTGTACAATACTGGGGCCAGCCCAAGTAGCAAAGGTGTTTGTGTAAGTAGGATTTGAAGGGTACAGGGAAGTCTCAAGAAGATACCTGGTAGATCAAATGGTAAAGAATCTGCCTGCAATGCAGGAGGCTCAGGTTTGATTCCTGGGTTGGGAAGATCCCCTGGGGAAGGAAATTGCAACCCATGGCAGTATTCTGGCCTGGAGAATCTCATGGACAGAGCAGCCTGGAGGGCTACAGTCCATGGGGTTGCAAAGAATTGGACATGACTGAGTGACTAACACCATTACTAATAGGAATAGTAAAAATTATGACAATAAGAAGAGCCACCATTTGAGAGAGTGCCTACTATGTGCCAGAAACAACATGTTAGATGTTTTACTTGTATTTCAGAAATGAGAAAGTGGATGCTCAGAACTGCTAACTAACAGGCCCCAGGTCACAGAACTATTGTGTGATGAATACAGCATTCTCGCCCAGAGCTATACCCTCCAAAATTCTATCATGCATTTGACTGACAGCAAGGGGTAGGTGGGGAGGGTAAAGGGAATGAAGGATTTCTGTGGAGAACTTGGGGGGAAAGGATGCATAGGCAAAGTACTGGGCAAAGAGGGAGTCACTTGAGGAAATGATGACAGACTAGACCGGGAATGGGAGGGCATCAAGCAAGCATGTCTCTGTGTCCTTACCTTTAGCAATTTGTTTATTGCTAAAAAGTCTGCAGACTGTTTCAGTATCGCTATCATTGTAGTCGCAAGAGTTTCATGTATCAGCTGGGCCTGAGGAGCACTGGGTTTTTCAGGTCGGAAGCTATACTACAATCAAAGAGAATGAATCATAAGATCAAATTCTCTCGTAAGACAAATGCTCAGAAATAAAGCTTACTCCACAAACCTTAATGAAGGATCTTAAATAATTATCCAAGCCTTCTTCATGGCACTTTGATACGATATGTAAGAGAACCCTGAAACAACATTCACAAAAGTCAGCACGTCAGACCACAATGAAACACTACAGTTTGATTCTTAGATAAAACCAGCATATCTAACCCTTAAAAATACCTAATACTGTCTAAATAATGAAAGTATTAAATGGCATCTTAGTTTGGATCCAACAAAGATTTCAGCATGTAACATGTTCAGGGCTTTGTAAAATACATTTCTTGGGTCCAAAGAAGGATGTTTTACTTTGGCAACCAAGATATTTCTTTTCATCTCCTTTCTAAATCACATTTGAAGTATGTTCATAGCTACCATATAGTAAAAAGCCTTCAGTAAGGTAAATATTGAAATCCCCTCTAGTAAAAATCAAAGGAAAATAATAGGAAAGAATGTTAAACATGTCAACAGATGGGGGGAAGGGAAGGGCAAGACAAAGCAGGTATAATGAGATGAATTAAAATTGGAAGCAAATCTAAGATTCATAGAAAGTTTTAAAGTTATGAAGCCAGCAGTGGTTCTGCAAGTTTAGCATGCATCAGAAACACCTAGAGGGCAGAGTGCTCACCCCTCTCCCAGAGTTTCTGATTTTTTAGGTCTGGGGTGAAGTTCCATGATTAGCATTTTTAATAAGCTTCCAGGTGTATTGATGCTGCTGGTCTGGGAATCACGTTTTTTGAGAACCACTGGACTAGAATAATGCTTCTTAAATTAGCAACCAGACTACCCCCAATAGCAGAGAAGAGCAAACAGTATGCGGGTGTGTGGAGCCTGAACGCTGAGGCTCCAGAGATGCTGTGGCAACAGCAGAAGCAGCAAAGCCAGAAATACCCAGCAGTGAGCTTATAATTTTTTTAAACCCCTGTTTTATTTTCAAAAATTAAGTGCATTTTGCATCCTACTCTACAATATATCCTTGTTTGTTTTCCTATAAAAAGAACACTCTTATTCTTGTGAGTAGAAACTAATGGCCTAGGGCCACTCTGTCCAATGTGAGAGCTGCTAGTCACAAGTGGTGATGTAAACAAATTAACTACCATGAAAAATTCCGATCCTCAGTTACACCAGCCACATTTCAAGAGTTCAACAGCTAAATATGACTAATGGCTACCATATTGGGCAGTACAGGTATAGAACATTTCCATGACTGAAGAAAATTCTATTGGACAATACTGGTCAAGGGCGTGATTCTCAAACTCCATTGCATTAGGGCATCATTATGGAAACTTTAGAAAAAAAAAAAAAAGACAATGCTGAGTTCTGCTCTCAGAGATTCAGGTTTAACTGGTATGATGTATGGTCTGGGAACAGATATTTTAAAAAGCTTCCCAGGTTGCTCTAACATGCAGCAGTTTTAGAACCCCTGGTTGAGGAAAACACAGTAAACTTATCCTATGATTTCTGGTACCATCTATCCCTGGGGATATGAGTCCCTCAGTCCAAGAAGAAAGAAACTAGAGAAAAGTTATATTAGGCTTCTGCCTTTGGGGTTCTAATTTGGAAGATAAATGAACAAATGCAAAAGGAAACAAAAGTTGATTCTTCATATTGTAACACCGAAACTCACATGGTGCAGTTGAAAGGAACGTCATCTTCATGGGTCATGTTTGTGAGAACTTGGAAGAGTTGCATAAGAATTACAGGTAGAAACTGTATCATGACTTGGATCTCCATGGCATGCAAACACTAAAATAAGTCATTATTAGTTATGAAAATCAAAGTATGATATAACTTGCAAAGGTGAAACAACCAAAAATTAAGTAATGATAAATACATTCACTCGAATATAAGCTCACTTTAAACACATGCTTCCAGGGATAGGGGACTTTGTCAATTACTTTATACACATCTCTATTTTGGCACTCAGATTTTGTTAGTTCCTTTAATATTAAATACTCTATTGAAGATAACAAGTATAACTGGGATCAACAGGTTTTAGAATAAAGGTGACCGACTCTTGGTAAACCAACAACTGCGCTGGGGAGCAGGCATGTTTGGAGGTACTGGAGACTGGCCTACCAGCCCCCAGCATTCGTATGTTTTACAGGGGAAAGTGGGTCATCACTTTGCAGTGAGAATGGAATTCAATAAAGTGTATTTCTATGTATGGTTGGCTTTATACTGGTTCCGTCCACAAACTGAGGCAGTTCTGCATTCTAACATCCTCACAGTACATTTCTTCAAAGTGCTAACACCCTACCTCTACTGATTGGCACATTAACATCAGAAAGAAGAAATATATCCATGTATACAGAGAAGTGATACAAGCAGCAAAATATTGGGTTGGCCAAAGAGTTCGTTCAGGTTTTTCTATACAGCTTATGGAGAAACCCAAACAAACTCTTGGCCAGCCCAATAATTAAAATGTCTTTCTTCTTCCTTCTCTCCTTCCTTCATTCACACATTCATTCATTCACTCACTCAGTCAATTGGCCAACCAAAAACCACCTCACTGAGCACCTCTACATATTGAACACCAGTTCAATATTTAGTGCCTGGGAAAGACAGAGATGGTCAGACAAGTCTGTATCCTAAGGAACACAATATTCATCTTTCAGAGTGCCCCATGTTTCCATCCTTATGCTCACCCTCCCTCTTCAGGCCTCTCTCATCTCAACAGTGACCTCTTAGATTTCTGGGCAGCTTCTCTTCAATCAGATACCTAATGCAAAAAACTGAGCTCAGGGAACCTCTAGTCTTTCCTTCAGTTTTTCCGAATGTTTTGCCCTCTCTCTTCTACCCATACAGCCATCACCCTGTTTTCAGGACTATAACCTATAACCAAAATAGTCCAGTAATTTTCCATTAATAGTAGGGCTATGTACAGTTTCTCTTCAATCTCAGTATATTTAACTCTCATTTCCAAAACTCAATCCTCCTCAAGTAGTGGTTACATCAGGCCACTTTCTGCCACCATCAAAAAAATTTTTGATGCCTCTCCATTAGCTAGGGCAGTGGTTCTCAACCAGAGACCCCTTCACCATCCCATCCCTCCAAGCCATCCAGCAACGTCCAGAGACATTTTCAGTTGTCACGACTGAGGAGGTGCTACTGACATCTAGTGGATAGGCCAGAAGTGCTTCTAAGCACCCTCCAATGCATAGGACAGTCCTTTACCACAAAGACCCATCCTGCCTCAAATGCCAACAGTGCCAAGTTGGAGAAAACCTGACCCAGGCTATTAAGTCTAAGTTACTTAAAACCCAACTTACATTTTAAGCCTTAACATTCACCATTCTTCATGAGGCCAAACTGGCGTCTTGACTGCTCTGCTCCTTGAAATTGTCAAATGCATGCCTACCTTTGTGCCTTTGTTCATATTTTTTTAGCAAAGTCCTAGCCTTCCCAGTCAAGTTCACCCTCGACTTCAGTGAAGCCATTCATGCACTCATTCAATAAAGGTATACTGAATAAAGGTATACCGAATGGGCTTCCCTTGTGGCTCAGCTGGTAAAGAATCCGCCTACAATGCAGGAGACCTGGGTTGGGAAGATTCCACTGGAGAAGGGAACTGTTACCCACTCCAGTATTCTGGCCTGGAGAATTCCATGGACTGTATAGTCCACAGGGTCACAAAGAGTTGGACATGAGTGAGTGACTTTCACTTTTTTCACTTTTCATACTGAATGAACTTCCGATTGCCAAGCACATCAAATGGACGTGGTTCCTATCATCAAGCAGTTCACAGACAATGGAAGGAAAACACATGGAACCGAATCGCTGTGACACAAACAGTAAACAGTACACAGTAAATGCACAGAAGAAGAAGCAATTGTGTCTGCAAGTGAAGAGGGAATGTCACACACTTCAGAGGACGGAGGTTCTAAGGTTCAAGGTTAAGTAGGATCACATCAGGTAGAAAAAAGAGAGATGGGCATTCCTTGCAGAAGTGGTCTCCCTGTACCAGTACTGTTTCTCTACACAGAGAATTTATTCTCTACCCAGCAGCCAGAGGGCTCTTTTTGAAAGGCAAGTTCAACAATGCCATTTCCCTCTATTACAAACAAAACCAATTGCCACGAACAAAAAGCTATGAAGGGTTCCCCATCCCCCACTCATCTGGGGCCATCCCCTGCTCCTTGCTGTTCAGTGTGCTCTAGCTATGCTGTCTTTGCTTTTTTTGCTGTCTCACACATCCCACTGCAAGGTGTTTACACCTGCTGCAATAGTCTTTCATCCTTTTACACAGTTTTATCATCTATGGCTGTCTTCCCCTCATCAGTTCTTTTCAGCTTGAAATGTCATCAACTCCTCAGACAGGTCTTCCCTGACAACTCCCATCTTGACTGCACTCCTGGTCACATTAGAGCCCATTCAGTTCAGTCACTCAGTCACATCCGACTCTTTGTGACCCCATGAACCACAGCACACCAGGCCTCCCTGTCCATCACCAACTCCCAGAATTCACCCAAACCCATGTCCATTGAGTCAGTGATGCCATCTAACCATCTCATCCTCTGTCATCCCCTTCTCCTCCTGCCTTCAATCTTTTCCAACATCAGGGTCTTTTCAAATGAGTCAGCTCTTCGCATCAGGTGGCCAAAGTATTGGAGTTTCAGCTTCAACATCAGTCCTTCCAATGAACATCCAGGACCAATTTCCTGTAAGATGGACTGGTTGGATCTCCTTTGCAGTCCAAGGGACGCTCAAGAGTCTTCTCCAACACCACAGTTCAAAAGCATTAATTCTTCTGCACTCAGCTTTCTTTATAGTCCAACTCTCACATCCATACATGACTACTGGAAAAACCATAGCCTTGACTAGACGGACCTTTGTTGACAAAGTAATATCTCTGCTTTTTAGTAAGCTGTCTAGGTTGGTCATAACTCTCCTTCCAAGGAGTAAGCGTGTTTTAATTTCATGGCTGCAATCACCATCTGCAGTGATTTTAGAGCCCCCAAAAATAAAGTCAGCCACTGTTTCCACTGTTTCCCCATCTATTTGCCATGAAGTGATGGGACTGGATGTCATGATCTTAGTTTTCTGAATGTTAAGATTTAACCTGTTCTGTTTTCTTCACAGTACTCATCCCTATCTAATGGGACTTCTTTATAATCCCTCTCCCCCAACTGGAGTAGGTATGTTGTCTGAATTACTCCAATTATATTCCCAGCATCCAGTACAATATCTGGCCCCATGGTAGGTACTCAATAATTATTTGGGGGATGACTGAATAAATGAAGGAATCAAAGGGATAAAGATGGGAACCCTCTAGTCTCAGTGGTTCCACAGTTTTGTGAACTCTGAGCATTTATATCCTGTATCATGCATTTGACATTTAGTTACATATTGCTTTGGACGATTATTTGTACTACTGACTTATATTGTCATTTGACTTAAGTGGGCCCCTCTCGACTGGTCATAAGATCCCTATGGAAAATAGCCTAAGTTATTCTTCTTTGCAAGACACAGCATCTAGGAAAATACTGAACACATAATAAGCTCAGCATGTGGATGGTTACATGAAGTGATTAAACAATGTCATTTACAAGGACAAGAGATAGCAAGGTTTGATAAAAAGTACACGGGGCTAGGAGTCAAAAGACCCATCAAAAGACATGCTCGGCTCTGATCTCCTACTAACCAGCTGAATAACCACTGGCAAATCTCTGTCCTCAGGCCTCAGTGTCCTCATCTGCAAAAAAAGTATCCCTAAAGATACCTTTTAGCACTAACATTCCATACAGGAGTTTGGCATTCTATAAACACATGGCATTTCATTCATTGCCACTAGAGGGCGAGCACAGGTCACAGAACTAACAGAAATTCCACACCCTTAAAAACACAAATATGAATACCTTTCTTTCCCCTCCATTCTAAGAATATCAATACAGGAAATTTAATTTTGTTAAAACTTTTACAAAGCTTCCCCAGTGGAAGAATAAAACCACAGATCTGAGCAGACAAGGCATTCACATATAGAGCGGGATTCTAGATATTACCCAAGATAAGGACTTGAAATTAGATGACTTACTGTACTTCTTAATGCTAATTAAGAATAAAAGCCACCATTTATCGGCTACCTGCCTGATTCTACCTTTCCAACAATCTATTTTCTGTATGGTAAGCAGGATGATTCTTTAAAAATCAAAGTCACATTACATCACACTCCTTTGTTCACAGCTTCCCATCTCATCATAGCTTATGAAGCCCTACCGGACCAGTAACCCAGCTATCTTTTCCAATGGGGCGGCCTATCCTTTCATGTGCCAGCCACACTGGAACTCCTCCTGTTTCTGGAACACACCAAGTAAGCTCCTTGGGGCCTTTGCACTTGCTGTTCCCAGCCCTTGCCCACAATTCCACATGGCTGGCACCCTCCTTTCCTTTAGGTCTCTTTACTGGAGACCTCCTTGTTGACAATCTAAAAAAGAGAGCCTTATCACTCCTTATTTCCCTTCCTATATTTTGGTTTTCTTTATAGTACTTATTACCAACTGACATAAGATATACAGTTGACCCTCCATCTCCACATATTTCACATCTGCAGATATGGAGAGCTGACTGCAAGGGACTTGAGAATCTCTGGTATCTAGGGAGGGTCCTGGAACCATGACTGCAGATGTATATATTTATTCATTTATGTGTTTAGTGTCCATCTGTCTCTACAACAAAGTAAGCTCCTTGAAAATAGGGATATTGTCTGTTTTCTTCACTTATCCTCCTCATGTTTAGAATGAAGCCTGGCCCACAGGAGGTACTCAAGAAAAAAGTGTGTAATGAATAATACACAGCAGATGCCCTGTCTCACTGAGGCCTCACAATCACCGTGCAAGTGGGTATTACTGTTATATTTATGAGACAGAAGAAAAAACAAAAGCTTGGAGAAGTTAAGTAACTTGGTCAAGGTCAATCACAGAGCTAACAAGTGACAGAGCTGGGGTACAAGCTCAGTTTGTGATTCCAGAACCCATACATGTGTTACCTCATTCACATTGCCTCTCTGAAAGAAATGAGTATTTTTGTTCGTTTCACATCATTCATTATTAACATATGTCGAAAGGGAAATCCTGTAGAGGACTTCATTTAAAATCAAAACTCCTCAGACTGGCCATGGCTGATCTACTGAAGGAGCAGCCAAGAGAAAAGCTACTGTCAGCTGGGTCTTATGACATGTGCTTTGTCCCACCATGTTAAGGAATAAACGGAATCTTGGATTCTCAATGCTTTTGATAAAATATGGCGTTTCTTGTGACTCCTATGCACCATGTAGCAACTAGGTTCCCTCTTATCAGCTGACCCTTTTGATACTCTTTCACCTACGGACCCAGGAACCATTTCACATTGTATTCCAAGTAAAATTGACTCCATTTCTCCTGGCCTTTTTCTCCGCAGCATTCTCTACCTTTACTGGGCTGTCAGCAAGATGAGAAAAGACCTGGAAAAATCAATCTATGGGCCCAAAATAAACATTTTCATGAGATTTTTTTTTAAGTATGTTGTTGAATTCTGGCTAAAACATTCTCTTCCTAATGCCACGCTTCTGTTGTGTGCTTCTAAACAGCCACTTGATGGAAAAGGACATAGTAGAATGTGCTCTCTTGAGGATTTGCAACCAAAAGTATTTTCAAATATTCATTTTTTTTTGGCCCCCCACATCAAAAATGTGGCAACCAAAAGACAAGAAAAACAAACCTTTCACAGAAAGCTGCTGTTCATTTACCTTTAAATATTTAATGAGCTCCCCAGGAACTTCTTTCGAGCCTGACTGAATCAGTTGGCAATGCTGGAAGAATTTGTGCACGTGCAGATCCTGAAAACCAGATGGATACAGCCATATGAAATTTGATTCATTACCCACAAAACACAGGATCTCCACCTCTACCACCCATCCTCCCACTCGGAATCTTGCAAGCCTGTTTCCCCAGGTCTTCTAATGACCCGACTCAGCATCTACAGCCACTAACACACATGTTCCTCCTTGAGTCCCAGAGTCCTCTCAAATCCACACACAAAACAGCGAACCAGGCCCATTCAGCATGCATCTCAGCGCACCGGGTAGGCCACCATTTATGCCCAACAGTGTCAGACTTTATTTTGGGGGGCTCCAAAATCACTGCAGATGGTGACTGCAGCCATGAAATTAAAAGACGCTTACTCCTTGGAAGGAAAGTTATGACCAACCCAGATAGCATATTGAAAAGCAGAGACATTACTTTGCCAACAAAGGTCCATCTAGTCAAGGCTATGGTTTTTCCAGTGGTCATGTATGACTGTGAGAGTTGGACTGTGAAGAAGGCTGAGCACTGAAGAATTGATGCTTTTGAACTGTGGTGTTGGAGAAGACTCTTGAGAGTCCCTTGGACTGCAAGGAGATCCAACCAGTCCATTCTGAAGGAGATCAGCCCTGGGATTTCTTTGGAAGGAATGATGCTAAAGCTGAAACTCCAGTACTTTGGCCACCTCATGCGAAGAGTTGACTCATTGGAAAAGACTCTGATGCTGGGAGGGATTGGGGGCAGGAGGAGAAGGGGACGACAGAGGATGAGATGGCTGGATGGCATCACTGACTCGATGGATGTGAGTCTGAGTGAACTCCGGGAGTTGGTGATGGACAGGGAGGCCTGGCGTGCTGCGATTCATGGGGTCGCAAAAAGTCGGACACAACTGAGCGACTGAACTGAACTGAACTGAGTCCAATATTTGTTTCCTTTTTTCAGTAATGTCATCTCTGAAGTTGGGCCGCTTCTATATTTTAATGGAACAAGCAGAAAGAGAGGTCTGAACTGACAGGTGAAGAAAAGGGAGTCACCTGACCCTGCGGCAGCCAGCGTCCAACTGTCCTATGTGAAATCTACAGACACTGAATCTGTGGATAGCACAGACTGTCTCAGGAATCAGAATCAAGAAATTCTGGATGAACTGAGAAAGTAGAATTGACATATATACACAATCATGTGTAAAATAGCTAGCTAGTGGGAAGCTGCCATATAGCACGGGGACCTCAGCTCTGTGCTCTGTGATGACCTAGAGGGATGAGAGTTGGTGTCAGGGCGGGGAGGCGCGGAGGGAGGTCCAAGAGGGAGAGGATATATGTATACATATAGCTGATTCAGGCTTCCCAAGTGGCGCCACTGCTAAAGAATCCACCTACAATGCAGAAGATGCGAGAGACTTGGGTTCAATCCCTGGGTTGGAAAGATCCCCTGGAGAAGGGGATGGCAACCCGCTCCAGTATTCTTGCCTGGAGAATCCCATGGACAGAGGAGCCTGGTGGGTTACAGCCCATAGGGTCGCAAAGAGTCGGACACAACTGAAGCAACTGAGAAAGCATGCGTAGCTGATACACGTTGTGGTACAGCAGAAACTATCACAACAATGTAAAGAAATTATCCTCCAATTTTAACAAAAGGGATTAAAGAGAAAAAAATGGAAATCGGATTTTGACCTGCTTCCTCTAATTATGATCTGTGGGACCTTGGGTAAATCTTTTAACCTGACTGAGCCCCTGTTTCTTTTCCTATAAAAGGATGGAATGGCCAAGGAAACCTGAGAGGGCTGCACCAAGGAGTGTGGACTTCGCCTTCTCTACCATGATTTTTCAAATGGTGCTTGAGGTGTCTCACAGATACTTGATTCTAATTTCAAGGATGCTGAGTCTAAGAGCAAACTGTAGTAGCTAACCCTGATCCACTGACTGCCAACTTCTGTGTTCAGCTCCAGTCTAACCATAAGAAAAACATCAGACTAATTCCAACAGAGGGGCATCTGCAAAGTACCAGTAGTTCTGAAAACTGACAACGTCACCCAAAGCAACGAAACCCTCAGAACTTGTCATAGCCAAGAGCCTAAGGGAATGTGATAACAATCCTGGATAGAATCCTGAAACTGAAAAGGGGTACTAATAGGTAAAAACTAAGGAAATCTGAATAAAGGCCAGACTTCAGCTAATGATTATGTCTCAATACTGCTTCAAAAGTTGTAACAAGGGTGTCACACTCATGTTAAATGTTAATGCTAGAGGAAACTTGGTATAGGGCATATGGGAGGTAGCTGCACTATCCTCATAATTTTTCTGTAAATCTAAAACAGCTCAAAAAAATATATGGTTTAAAAATGGTGATAATAGCCTCCACATTTTTTTCAGAGATTTGGAAGATTCTAATCAGTCAATGGAAATAAAAGGATTTGGTCATTTGAGAAGAATTTAAAAATTTGAGCTATTATTAAGAATGGTGTTATTAACTAATGAGAAAGTGTTTCAGGCCACAACTTCTCTAAGGCTGTAGAAATGAATATAATCTATTTTAATCAAGAAAAAAACCTCAAGTATTAAAATTAACAAAATTCAGGGACTTCCCTTATGGTCCAGTGGTTAAGACTCCTCACTTCCAAAGTAGGAGGCATGGGTTTGATCCCTGGCTGGGGAACTAAGGTCCCACATGCCACGTGGCATGGCCACAAAAAATTTTTGACAAATTCATGGGATGCAACTTACTTGAGTGTAAATGGTAGACTCCAAGTGGCTTTTGATCTTCAACAAAGGCTTTGCACCATCTACCCACTTAATATCCACATTCGATTGCTGGGAACAGAAAACATACATGTGAGTTTTTGTACCATAGTAATGGACAGATGAGCAATATATGTATTTCAACATTTTTCTCAGAAACAAATGTGCTAGTTTCAGACATAGGGAATTATTGGAGAAAATAACCTGCCTTTAGAATAAATGTATCCTAAATCATTTTGAAGTTCCCATCCTTTGCAGGTGGATACTTTTCCTAATGACAATAAAAATGACTATATGAAGGAATTTTTTTATCATGCACAAAATCAGAGTCCCATTTTAAGTTACTGGAATCAACTGACATGAGGTTACTTTGTCAAACTATGATAGAAACTTCCCAACACTCGTTTTCCATACTTATCTTTGTTGTGGACCAGCATCAGCCCTCAAACCACACTCTGAGTAGCTATCAACCACACTAAACCATCCAATACGCCAACAGTATTCTATTTTTTAAACATTTCATCATATACGGAAAACTGAATCACTTTGCTGTACAGCAGAAAATAACATGACACTAAATCAACTATACTTCAATAACATTTTTTAAAAGAAGGCAAAAATAACATTTCATCATGATTTCTTCAACAAATACAGATATTTTCCTACCCTTCTGGATTCTGCATCATTCAGATTCATGTAGCCTGGGGGAAGATTGGCGGAAACTGGCAGCTGCTGCTCCAATGTGATGATTCTACCATCCTTCAGTAAAGGTACCCAGGCAAAGCCAACTGCCAAGACAATAATCAACCATGAGAAATGAAATCACAGATGCAATTAGCTACACAAATATCTGGTCACTGGGGAGCAGGGTAGGGCTGGTGATACTCCCAGGGGTTTGTATATGAGAGTCCAGGTGTTGGGCATCCAAGCACTGGGGGAAAAAAAATGACTTTGGATGGCTTCCTAATCCTAGCCTGGCCACTAACAGGTTATTCACGCTACCTCCTTGACTATAACAATAGGAACAATAACACCCAGCTCTTCTATAGAATAGTGATTGAAAGACCAAAGTGAGCTGATATACCAAAACACTTGAAAGCTTTTAAAGTGCATCCATTTCATTATCTTGACATACTAGGGAGCATTTTGGTAGACTTATTTTTTAAAAGATTCAGATGTCTCTTGTCCACCCTTACAGTCTCATATCTGAGACTATAATCAGACAGCAATCACCATGTTGCAAAATTTCTTCCAGCAACCCTAGGGTAAGTAAAGGACTATGGAAAATGAAGGTCACACGTCAGGGTTACGTTCTATTTATACACAGCAGTATTTGGTTGGGCGGTTTTCCTGATTACAGAAGGAAGAGAGGTAGCAAGAGAATACAGCCACAGCACAGTACTTATAACTGGAATCACTGAGAGATTTCCCTCCCCAGTCTCTACATTTCTTAACAGTTCTACCCCAAAGAGCCTCTTGGCTTCTTATTAGAAAACTCATCATGTTCTAAGCTAAAAAAGCCAGAGCCATCTGTGTTGCTCAAGTCAAGCAGTGTCAGTATTTCCATTATAGAGATTACTCTGGACTTCAAGTGTTTATAACTTAGCTGTAAAAAGGATTGCTCTGAACTGAGTTCTGGCATATGAGGGAGGGTGTTGGCTCGAGAGTACTTTTGAAAGCCACTGCCTTCTGATGCTTTAAAATTCTTTGTGTGAGTGTGTGGGTGTGTGTGTGTGCGCACGATGTGTGCGTGTGTTTACAGTGTGAACACAAAAGTCAACACAAATCTGGTTAGAACGTGTCTAATTTGGCAAAGCTTTAATTCTTAAAGAGACTGATACGTTGCATTCTCCAAGTAGACTGAATGGCTTTCTCAGACGCCAAAACACGCCTGCAGGGCATCTTCACTAGTACAGCTTCAGAAATGCTTTACCCAGGGCTTTTCTTTTAGAAAAAGCAGAGAAAAGTAACATGAGCAGAAGAACCATTCAAAAGGACTCTGTCAAAGTAGTTAAACTGAAAATCAGACAAATGACAAAAGGTTTCCAGTCCAGAAAGCAGGAAAAGGAAAAGATATTTCTTATTTTTCAGGGATATTTTTTCCTTACATAAATTTTTATTGACATATAATTCAGATGCCTTACAATTAATCTATTTAAAGTATACAATTCAATGGTTCTTAGTATATTCACACAGCTCTACATCTATTGCCACTATCTAATTCCAAAACTTTTTTATCACCCCCAAAAGGAACTCCATACCCCACAGAAGTCACGTTCTATTTCCTCTTCTTCAAGTCCCGGACAGCCACTGATCTACTTTCTGTCTCTATGGAATTGATTGGGCAACATTTTTTGCACTGCAAATCAATCAGAGCATGGCCAAGTGTGTCTCTTAGTCAAAACTCATCTAGAATGTTTGGAAGCTATAAAGGTACAATGTCAAGCACACACCATCTGCCTCAAAGGTGTGAAATCACTTAAAGGATGGACAGTTAAAAGTGATGAGTGCTGAGGAGGAGTTTGGGATTAACAGATACACTACTGTCTATAAAATAGATTTTAAAAACTAGCACCTGCTGTATACAGCACAGGGAACTATGTCCAATACCCTGTAATAACCTATAATGGAAAAGAATCTGAAAAAGAATGGATATGTGTGTATATATACATATGTATGTATAACTGAGTCACTTTGCTGTACACCTGAAACATTATAAATCAATAATACTTCAAAAAAACTTTAATATATATATTTTAAAAACTGATGAGTAGCAAGAAAATAACCACCTCATGCTCTACTGAGCATCTTGCCCACTTCTGTCTAGGATCTGGATAAGACAACATTTGTTTGTTTCCTCAGGAGGTACACTGTCATGTACCTCACTGTCTCATTATTCTGCTAGATTTCTTCTCAACCTGCAAGGTCACTACCCTAAACGAACTGCAATTTCTATGGGGATCTAGAACAAGGACACACTATCCACAAAGGGGCTCTCCTAATATTCAATACTGCTGCCTGCTGGGCATCACTCAGATGTGTCACTAACATTGCAAACTCAACATCAGTCAAAACCCACCAGCCCTAGGCATAACTCTGCTACTCGGCAATACCTTCTTTCCAGTTTTGAAACTTCAGTGCTAACTTTGAATCATCTCTCTAGAGGCCAATCACTTGCCAGGCCCAGTATATTCCTCTGCAATTGTCTTTTTCTCCACCCTCACCACCTGCCCCCCACCCACCCGCCATTACAGCCCCACTGTGGTCCCCTTCCTCTCCTGAACTCTTCAAACAGCCCCCTAACTGGTGTTTCCTTCCTTCCTTCTTCCTGCTCCACCTCACCTCACCCATTATATTGCTGCCTGATTGGATTTCCTGCAAAACAGCTCCTACTGGTGTTTATAACCCTCCAGTATTTCCTATTGGTAACAGAACAAAATCAAACCCACAACCTGGTATTCAGGGCCTTCTATCATCTGACTCTTCCTTTTCAATCTGGCATCCTATGCTTCCCTCCCCAGTTCCCTGTGCTCCAGTGCATGGAACTATTTGGGGTTCCCTGTCCAGATCCCTCAATACTCTGCCTCTATACTGGCTATTCCTTCATGCTGGAATCCTCTACCTTCCTGTCATGACTGCATTATCAAACTCTATGCCACCCTTCAATGCCTCACCCAAACATCATCTCCTCCTGGAAGCCTTCCCTGACTCCCAGCCACTTGTCCTTCCACCAGTTGAACTGAATAATTTTATGTGATGTCCGAGAATAACTTGCTCTTCTCTGATATCACATAGCACCATTTTATTGGTAACTACTATTTTCTATCTTGTGTTATAAATGTCTACATAGATCTTGTTTCCCCCACTGGACCATGTGCTCGCTGAAGATGACATCTATGTTCGATGCTCCACTGTCTTCTCCATATTACCTACTACAATATCTAGTACATAATAGATATGCAGACATATTTACCAAGTGAATGAGCAAATTTAAGATGGGTCCAGGCTAATGACACAGAAGCAGCCTGAATGCCCATCAACAGAGGAAAGAATAAAGAAGATGTGGCACATATATACGATGAAATATTACTCAGCCATAAAAAGGAATGAAGTTATGCCATTTGCAGAGACATGACGGACCTAGAAGCTGTCATACAGAGTGAACTAAGTCAAAAAGAGAAAAACAAATATCACATATTAATGCATATGTGTGGAATCTAGAAAAATGGTATAGATGAATCTATTTGCAAAGCAGAAATAGAGACACAGATGTACAGAACAAACAAATGGACACCAAGGGTGGGAGGGGGTGGTGGGAAGAATTGGAAGATTGGGATTGACATATATATACTACCTTGTATACAATGGATTAACTAATGAAAATAGACTATATAGCACAGGAATCCTATTCAATGCTCTCTGATGACAAAGAGGGGATATATGTATACATATAGCTGAATCACTTTGCTGTACAATAGAAACTAATGTAACATTGTAAAGCAACTAAACTCCACTAAAAATGTTAAAAAAAAAAAAAAAAAGAAAGAAAGAAAGAAAAAGATTGGCACAGGCTATCTTGGATTTGAATCCCAAAGCATACTGACACTGAGATAGTGGATGTGGCATGGGCCATGTCCATAGGACCTGTGATATTCTCCCAAGGATGCTTCCCATTGGTCTATCTAAAACCTCGAGGAATGAGACCACAATTGGGGCTTCACTACCAATGCTTATTCAAGTTTGTTAAATCTATCCTCTTCTCCCTAGAATTCCAATCTCCCTTGGGTTCAAAAATGCCCATGGCTCTGGGCTCACTTCCCTCTTCTCAATGAGTAGAGCTGGAAGATTCTGCTTGCTGGGCCATTCCACACAAAAGAAATAACAAAAATATAGCATCACAATATGGGTTTCTCTCTGAGAAGAACAATATTACTTTATGTTGCCTACAGTAGTCTAAGCACACTGGCAAGCATTTGGACATGACGTTGAGTAGAAATGATGATAAAATGAACATGTAATTCATATTTTAGCAAGGAAATTTTAACTCAGAAATGCACTTTTTGATAAGGGGAAGTGGTCTGTAGCTTGATGAAAGACGGTATATCCTAAGACAACTCCATTTCGAATAGCTCTAGAGAGAAAGATTTAAAGAATGCATGGATATATGTATACCTATAGCTGATTTACACTGTTGTACAGCAGAAATTAACACAACATTGTAAAGCAATTATACTCTAAAATTTTTTTTAATTCTAAAAGATACACACTTATAGATAGATTAGACATAGATATAAATATAGATAAATAGATAGATAGAAAGGATTATAAACAAGGACTTCTGGACAGCACAGGCAATTCTACTCAACACTTTGTCTTAAGCCATATGGGAAGAAAATCCAAAAAAGAATAGATGCATATATATGTACAAGTGAATCAAGTTGCTGTACACCTCAAACACAACATTGTAAATCAACTATTCTCCAATAAAGAACACACGTACCTGGAGTTTCAACTGTGTCCTGCTTTTTGGTTGTTCCCTTTGTGTTAATTTCACAACTTACGTGATAAAAAGTGAAAAGCAAATGATGTTTTTGATGAAGGTGAATGGGAAGCTCAATTTTTATCTGAAATGAAAGCAAAATTATACAGAGCATATTGTTTTCTTCGTCAAGTGGGACTGTCAGACCTTTAGCTTTGTTTCATCATACTTTTCCAATGACATAATTTTCTAAATCACAGGTCAAGTGGTCAAATAATAGATATCATTTAAATATATTCCAAATGCCTTTCTGGTCAGTTTCAGTTTGACAATAATATTCTCTTGGGTTGTGAGGGCTGATTTATTACTCTTCCTGGAGAGTTGTGGATTCTCCTGGATTCAACTTTGCAGAAGCATTTTCTGAAACATTGGATCAAAACCACATCCTTAAAGCCCAGAGATACTATGTAATTCAATCTAAGTCAGTGAATCCAATCCATCTACAATGTGCACTGAATTTGAAAACCTGCCGTTTTTTTTTTTTTTTCAAAATCATTGCCCTCCTCTGCGTGAAAAAAAAAAAAAGCCTTTATGAATAAATGAACAAGAAGTCCCTGAGGTATTATGGAATCCACAAATTACAGTTGTATAAATTTCTTTAGAGGAAAAACACAGCTTTACTCTTGAATAAATAAGTATCATCATGACACATGAATTTCATGCTAAAAATTAATACTTTAATACAAGCACCTCAAGTAATTTGCCAATCAGAACCCAAGTGAATGTTTTTAATGTCTCCTGGGAAGGATGTGGGAGACAGATCACAGATTTAATTGATTTAACGCACATGCGTGGACCTGCCCAGGAACCCATGCAAGCATACACGCTCACACTCACTTTCCTGGTTAATACATAGCAAATGTTTCAAAAGTCCGTTTCTGGCTTCCTAACATGGATTACTTACTACATGAACAAGCTTTCTCTCTAGTGACTGGCACTGGTTATAGAGAGGAATATATTAAACAGCTTGGTGATGGGACATCTGGCCTAATTATCATTCACACAAGACACGGCTTTGGTGTGATAACTAATTTCTGTTGTAGGTATATTTCACCACAGAATATGCCTATTCACAGCATCTAGACCATCTGGGTATCTAATGCTCTGCTGCACATAAATATGGACACACTCCCTCCCTGGGTGGCAAAAACACATTCCCTGCAAAGGTTGGGGCACTGGACTGAGCAAGTCCCGGGCTGGGGTTTCAGGCCTCCATACTACAGCAGCTGGGCCTGGGGAACCGGGGACAGCAGGGTGGGGGGATGGTTTCTGACCAAGCCAGGGATGGACACATGGAGTCTGAGAAGCAGAAACTGCAGAGCTTCTGGCCTGGGATGCACTCCCAGGCTCCATGGAGACACACGGTTATCAAAGGCAGCCTGCGGATTTGGATAAGCTGTCTATGCACAGACTAGAGGAGGTTTTGACAGAGACACTCAGAGAGACACTGAGAAGGACACAGACATGCAGAGACAGAGAAGTGGGAAGAAAGAGATCCAGGAACAGAATCGGGCAACCTGACTGAAGACAGGTGCTCAGAGGCCGGGAGATAGCCTCTGTCTATATTGCACTGAGGCATTTGGTGCAGCCGATGGGATTCTGGGGGCCCAGCCACACCGCTGTGTCTCTCAGAGCATTTCACTTACAGACAGGCTGCACCCTCCCATGCAGAACTACAGGAGGTAAGAGCTAGGAGGGCCTTCAGAAAACCCCTTCCAAATGTCTTATTTTAAACTCTGGAAATTGGAGACTCAGGGAGGGGAAGTGACCTGCTCAAGGTCATGGAGCCAGCTGATGTCCAAGTGTGGGCTAGAAGTCCTGTTCCAGTCTGGCATTTGTTTCCTATGTTATCCCATGTCAGAGCCCCTTCTATCTGTGGGCCCAGCCTCCACTGTCACCAAAGGGCACCAAGCAGGCAGTGGCCCTTCATTCTGATATGACATTTTCTATTTTCATGTGACTAACCATTCAGGGATTGAAGGTGCAGATGCAAGACTGGAAATGATTCAAACAGAAAAGAAACAACCACCACAGCGTTTTCTCAGTGAGAAAATAATGTATTTTACCTCATCATAGAACTCTGGATTTTGGTTGTGATGTGAGACCACAGCATAAGCATTTGTGGTAAAGACAGACCCTGCAGGTTTTCCATAGATACACTGCAAAAGAAGGAAACAGAGTCACCACTCTCCAAGCTGCTCTTTAAACAGAATGCTAGGGAACCACATACAGTTACAGGCATCTGTGAGCACCGGGTCATGGCCAAGCCCACCCAGCTCTCACCATGAGCCTGTAAATTCCAAATCATTTCCAGTCACTCCAGACACCCCCAGACATCGCATAACTTGGCTCCATGGATGCTGCTGAATTTCCTGCCACCAAAGAAATATAATTTCAACCTAGCTGACAGGAAGTGGCTGAACACTTCTAATCATTTGGAAGGGAAACACTCTCCAGCCAGGCCTGGCAAGCTTACTTCTCTCATGCTATTTGCACTTCTTAATATGAGAAGCTCCTCCTTGGTCGGTCAGCAACATGTGCTGAATGCTCATTGTGCGTGGGCCAGGTAAGGAGTTTTAACAGAACCAACAGCAGATCCGTTCCTAGCCTCAAGGAATTAGAAAATGAATGGCCATTAGGCCACAGACAGGCTTACTGTTTTCTCACTTTACAAGCTATACTTTCAGAGTCACCAGCTTGCTGCTACACCAATAAAATGAATGGAAGGCTTTCTAGGGTTCCGTAGAAAGATCCGATTTCATTTCTAGTGTGAGTTTTTCACTTCCATAGGCTTAATACGTTCAAGGATGAATATGGAGTCGATGAGCCAGGCTCCTAATGGCCTCACTCGGGTACTTCAGAGCCAGCCTCCAGGCCAGCTAAGAAATGAAACTGACACTCGCCTGCTCTCCTGAAATATGGTTATGAAGGCAATTTGCAGGAACTGCAGAGAGGTAATCTAAGAATCTTTGAGTATACAAAAGGCTAGTGCACGGGGATGAAAAAAAACTATTCTCAGCTCCACTGAAGAAGAATCTGAGAACCTACATCTCATTTTAGCCAGGTAATCCTTAATTTAACTTAGGTTTCTCTGTGAAAAAAATCTCTTCTCAAAGATGAGAGCTATTAAACATTCAATGACTTAATCAGGGATATTCCAGCCTCTTTTCCTAGGTGGTTTAAGTGGAAGACTCGCCATCCATCTGTCTGATTTAGGCTCAAGCTAGAGACGTGGGGAGCCAGATAAACACTTTGTGATGGCTAGATGTTCGGACTTCTCTCTCAGGCCTCTGATTCCTGGGCTAAAGAGCCAAAAGTAAAAGGGGGCTATAAAGAGTGAAACTGTAAGGGCACCATAAACTGACAGGTATTTTAAGGATCACAATATCAGATACTGAGATGCTTTTCCTAGATCACTCATTCAAGTTTGGAGGCACCATTTGGCCAGCAACAGACTCGAAGTCATATCTCAGATCAAAGCAGTCATGCTGTGCTACTGTCAGCTTGAAGCCTGTTCAGGTTTCAAGGAGAAAGGAGTTTAAACTCCCCTGATGGTACCACTATAAGCTGTCAGAAGAAAATGACCTTGTGATTGGGCATTGAAGCAAGGCAAAATCCAAGTGGAGCAAAGGCAAAAATTCTGGCATATGCAGCTTACCCTTTTGTAAAGCTATATATACGCTCCTAACATGTTGTGTAATTTCTTAATATTTAACTCAATCTTACTGGTAATGTTTAAGAATAGAAAAGGCAATATTACATTTGTCACTTTACTACATTTTCTTTGACATTTAAGCACATGAAACTTAGCATTTGAAACTACCTAGTACCAAAATGTCTGTCTCTATGAAAAATGCATGCTTATCAATATCACAAACAAACCTTTAGAGCGCTAGCGTCACTTTCATCCGAATCCCGGAATTCCACACAGACCGCAATGTTCCTTGCCTAAAAATGATTCATCATTCAAAATGAGTCACAAAACGAGAAGATTATAAACAAGTGTAACACCCCAAAATGTATAGTTTACCCTGTTTACCTTGGCAAATGTTTTCTGGCTATCATATTTTAATTGCAAGGGATATACATATAGATGGTTTTTGTAAATGGTAAATGGGTAACAGTATTTCGTCATTTCGGGAACAAACTCTTCAACTTCCACAGTAATATTTTGACAATTCTTTTCAAAGGGCTTCAGAGGCACATATGAAGAAGTAATACAATCTATAGCAGAAAAAAAAAAAAACAGGCAAAGATGCAACAATTGTTAACACATTTCTGCATTTATAAAAATATATATATACCTGGATTGTGTTCTCAAAGAGCCATTTAACAAACAGAATTCTTAGTGATTGACAAAAACTCATACAGCCACTTCAAGAACCCAGAAGAACAAGTAGGAATAAGTAGCCTGATGCTGATTTTAGTGAAACCCTTCAAACCAGATGCGGATTGCTATTTCATTCTCAACATAGAGTGATTTTCCAAATATAACACATCATAATTTTGACAAATTTAAACTCTGCAAAGAAATCCATTACATTTTTCCTCCTGTGACTGCAATTTAGCTTTTCACTGCAAATTTTTATTAGTATCAGGGAAGTAACAGTAAATTTATGCCAATTAGCTCATGGCTAGTCCCTCTTAAAAAGTTAACGTAGTGCAGGTGCAAATTTTCACTTAAGGAATAATGGCAGCCTTCTGAAACTACAGATCTTCAGATGTGTTACCAATAATAAATTCCATCCTCCCGAATGTAGAAAACACAAAGCCTTAGAGAAGTATAGCAGCACATGTTATTGAGGTAGCCACTTGCAGTAAAGGTTATTCATACACTTAAAGGGGCTCTAAGACTGCTGGTCCTTGCTGAAGAGTGATATTGATGGAGAAGAAATATGCACAAGAGTCAGATCTGAGGACATAATATTTTTCATTGGGTTTGGTTTTCTATGATAGCGATACTTACAATAGAATATCTGGAAGAACAGAGTAAAGGTCCACAGATAAAAGTGATCATTTCACTACCCAGAGTTAACTACTGCTAATATTTTGGCATATTTTCTTGTAGTCTTCTTCCTATGTATGTCTCATCTAACAAACACAAAAGTCTCACTGCATAGAGAACTGTATCCTAGTTGTTGGTATTTTATCTGATATCTTATTTCATGAACTCTTTGTAAACATCATTTTGCAGAGCTGCATACAAGTTTCATGGTATCAGGATCCCATAACTGAACTGAACCACACATGACTGAACCGTGACTGAACCACACTGACAGTGTCGTACTCTTTGGTTGCTTTCAATCCCTTCTGTAATATAGACAACACTTCAAAAAATATCCTATGCATAAACTCCTGTCTACACTTCTTTAGGAAAAAATAATCCATTGAACTCTTAGATGTTTTAACATGCCAATTGCCACTCTCCTACTTACAATCCTTTCGTGACTTCTCATTGTACTTGGGATGAAATTCAGTTTTTTAAGGAGTTACCGTGGTTTTCGCAATGCTCTTCATGATGTGATTCTTCCTACTTCTCCTACTTCATTTCCTATCTCCTGTGTTCACATCACACACTAGACTAGAGTCTCATTGGTTCCCTTTGCATCCATACAAACCAAGCTAGCTGCACCTCAAGATCTTTACATGTGACACCCTCAGAGTAGAATGTACAGTCCCAACCATTTCATGCTGGCTGGGCCACATGGTGAGCCTTCCTTAGCCATCCTTTTTGAAAGTAGCCCACCCAAATCAGAGACAGAAATTATTCATTTGCTTTCTTGTTTAAATGTCTGTCACTCCTTCTAGACTGTAATCTCCATACTTTCAGAGCACCTAGTAAGTATTCAATAAAGTTTACTCAATAAATGTTTATTTGGTGAATAAATGGATAGATAGAATGTCAGAATTAGAATGCCTTAGTTACAGACGTTCATGGATGTCTCTTGCCAAACTGTACTCCTACTCGAGATGGGTGATGGTGCCTGGCCAAAACTAAGCCGGCATTAGACAGTTACAGTTTATTTTTTGCAAATTTGATAGATGAACAAAAACATCACAATGCTGAAATATTTACATTTGTGTTAGTGGCATAATTACTGAGACTGGATGTTTTCCAATTATTTACCAGTCATTTTATTTCCTGCAAATTGTCTTTTCTGTCTTCTGTCCATTTTTCTCCTGGGATCATAGATTCTTGTCTTTAGACAAGAAAAGAAATTCTCCTTTTGGATCCCTTCACTGATGAAATTCAGCCAAGGCAAAAGGAGCAGAAACTGACTGGAACACACTCACATCATATATTATACATGAAACAGCATCTGATAAAAATCAACTTAATTTACTTCCTAATCTCTAACTATTCACCATGTGTCCTGGGTTGAATAGTGTCCCACCAAAATTCATGTCCACTGGAAACTCAGAATGTGACCTTATTTGGAAATAGGGCCTTAGCATATGTAATTAGTTAAGATGAGATCATAGTAGATTAAAGTGAAGTCGCTCAGTTGTGTCCGACTGTTTGCGACCCCATGGACTGTAGCCTACCAGGCTTCGTCCATGGGATTTTCCAGGCAAGAGTACTGGAGTGGGGTGCCATTTCCTTCTCCGGGAGATCTTCCCGACCCAGGGATTGAACCCGGGTTTCCTGCATTGCAGGCAGATGCTTTACCGTCTGAACCACCAGGGAAGTCCATATAATAGATTAAGGTGGGCCTTAAATCCAGTGACTGGTGCTCTTAGTAGAAGACCATATGAGGACAGAGGCAGAGATCAGAATGATGCGTCTATAAGCCAAAGGATGCCCAGGCTAGCCAACAGCCACTAGAAGCTAGGAAGAAGAAATTCTTCCTCAGAGCCCTGAGAGAGAGCATGGCCATGCCGACACCTTGATTTTGACTTCCAGCCTCTAGAAACACAAGAGAAAATTTGTTGTTTTAAGCCACCCAGTTTGTAATACTTTCTTACAGCAGCCCTAGGAAACAAATACACCATGTAAATCTCAAGAAAAATGTTAGGAAGATAAAACACCTGGTAGTTGAGTGCTCTCAAAGCAGGGGGCCTGGGTTCGATCACTAGTCAGAGAACTAGATCCCACATGCCACAACTAAGAGGTCATGTGCTGCAACTAAGACCTGGCACACTGAAATAAATAAACATTAACAAAATAAAAACCCTGAGATTCAAACGTAGCCTTTTAGGTTTATTTGCAATATGTAAGTTCTTACTTGAAAAATCCACAGGAACACATTCTACTGTGATGTTTAGCTGCCCAGGAATAATCTGCAATTTGGTCTTCTCTGGCCTAGGTGTAAAATAAGAATATTTTATATTCAAAAAATATGATTACTAAGTGCACTGGTTACCATTTATTCAAACTTCCAAATGCTTCCAAATCCAAATGCTCCAACATTTGATTTTTCCCACATATGACTCATATTCATCATTCAAAGAAATTATAATTCATCTATGATATTGATTTACTGCAGTAAATCTAAAACACTTACTTCTTGTATTCCGAGAGCAACTTGAGAATGTCTTCATTGGAAAGCTTGCTACTATCTTGTTTATACAAAGGAGAAAATCTCCCATCCACATCCAGAGAGCCTTGAATATCTTTGAAAATGGGCCTAAAAGAGCAACAGAGGGTTTTTTTTAACTCGAAAGTATAGATAAATTAAAGATCAAATAGTGGTGATGGGAACATAAAATGGTGAAACTCTTTTGGAAAATAATTTGGCAGTTTCTCATGAAGTTAAGCACACACCTACCCTCTGATCCTGCGATTCAACTCCTAGGCATATTTCCACATGGTACTTGAATGTTCACAGCAGATTTATTTGTTATGGCCCCAAACTGGCAACCATCCAGATATTCATCAACAAATGAATGGATAAACTAATCGTGGTATATTCTTACAATGGAATACTACTCAGTGAACAACTGATACAACATTATGGATAAAATACAAAAACAGACTGAGAACAAGAAACCATAGGCAAGGTTACATACTGCATGATTCCATTGATATGAAGTCCAGAATAGGTAAAAGTCATCTAAGGTCAGTGGTTGCCTGGCTGGGAGTGGATGGCTGATTGGACAGGGATGTGAGGAACTCTCTGGAGTGATAGAAATGTTCTAGATCTTGGTTGGGGTGGTAGTTATATGACTATATACATCTGTGAAAATTTGTCAAGCTGGACATATAAATGTGCATTTTAATCAGATAAATTATATCTCAGTGAAGCTGATAAAAATTGAATTAGATCTTTAAGATCAACTTATATAGTTTATATCTATAAAATTTCTAATATGAATTAGAATTATTCCCTCCTCCTTCTCTTCTTTCATTTTCAAAGTAGCTATTTTACTGCCAGAACAGGAAGTAATATACAAGTACCCAACACACTGGAAGCAACTATGGCCAAAAGCACAATCTCCCCTGGCAGAGCCTCTGAAAAATGTGGTTAAAGGCACTAACTATCATTCCTACTTCTAAGCATACCTCCTTTATTTTCAGTAAACAGGGGTTTATCACACAGCTTTTAAATATCCCAGCCAAGCCTTTAGAGTCAGTTCCTGTTGCTGCTAACAACCAAAATAATTTAAGAAGAAAAAAAAACAGCATAATTCCACATCAGAACTGGGGATTAAAGCTTCTAACTTTGAAGATTTTATAATTTATTTTTCTACAAGCGCATTAGCATCAAGCAGTTACTGATGTGGCCTAAAAAGGGGTGGAGAGCTTGTGCCGTGGCTGTCTATAGTGGGCTCTGAATTCAGGTGCTGTTAGTTCTAAGACCTGCTTACACACATTTAATGTGAACTTAGGCAAGGATTTATTTTTTCATTTCTGTGACTCAAATTCCTCATCTCCAAGATGGGGGAGAAGAGTACCTACCTCTAAAAGAAATATACATTAAGCACGTAGACGTCTGCCTTGTACGTTCATGCGTGTTAAGTCTCTTCAGTTGTGTCTGACCCTTTGAAACCCTATGGACTGAAGCCCACCAGCCTCCTCTGTCCGTGAGATTCTCCAAGCAAGAAAACTGGAATGGGTTGCCATTTCCTCCTCCAGGGGATCTTCCCGACCCAGGGATCGAACCTGTGTCTCTTATGACTCCTGCATTGGCATGTAGGTTCTTTACCACTAGCGCCACCTGGGAAGCCCACCTTGTACAGTTAGCACTTAATTACCATAAATATTGGACTGGCCAAAAAGTTCATTCTGGTTTTTAAAACCTGAACGAACTTTCTGACCAATAAGTAACAGCAGCAGCCACTGGAGCATCACTAAGTATGTTTCACCTTCTGGAACAGCTAAGTATACCACCTTCCACTACTCTTTGCCATTGACCTATCCTTGGCTAGCATTTCTTACTAGTTGGCAAAATAAGGACAAGGCGCCTTTTCATCTACCAACATATAACACATTTTGAGACCCTTTCCCAAGTGAAATGATTATAGTAATTGAACAGTTACTGAACTTAAATCTCCTACTCTTAGGGTACTCCCCAGCACCCACTGAACATAACTCACTGAATTATTCAGAACATAGTGCCCTTTACCCAGAAGTTCCAGTGATTTGTACAGGCTGTACCATAAACAAGTCAGTGAACTTGTACTTCAAAGGGCGTATAAGCAAGGAATACAGTTTCAGTCATCACTGTAGGTAGACTGGCAAGATTTAGAGAAAAATCATGTAAACCACCATCAGATATGTGGTACAATTAACACACTTCCCAATATACTACCCCTGAAGAAGTTGCCAAATTTGTCATCAGAAAGCAAGAAAATATACTAAGTAATTACACACTTGCACTGAGCAACTACATTTTTTGCCTTCTAGTTTTTAGTATGTTTTTCAGAATTACTTTATGATGGCTTTTCAAAGCATAAACCCAGCCAGCTCTAAAATAGTGGGCACACTGTACATAATTCACTGCAATTTCTGGTTTTCTGGAAAAAAATTCCATCACTTTAGCAAATAAGCTCTGTTTTAAAATGCAATAAAATTAAGTGGTGTCAGTCAGATCAGTAACCCAAGCCAAAGAAAATTTCCCTGAAGCAAGACATTTGAAAAAATGAAACGGTCTTTGAGGCACAGCAAATTCTAAAAGAAAGAATATTTATATCCTGCTATAGACTGAATGTTTGTGTCACTCCGCTGCCCCTACACCCCCAAATTCATATGTTGAGATCTAATCCCCAAGGTGATGGTATTTGTATGGCCTTTGAGAGGTGATTCAGTCATGAGGATGTAGCCCTTATGAATAGGATTAGTGTCCTTATTAGAGGGCAGAGAGATATCCTGCTCTCATTCCACTATGTGAGACTACAAGGAGAAACTGGTTGTCTAAACCTGGAAAAGAGTCCTCATCAGAACCCAACCATGCACTCTGATCTCAAGTTTCTAACCTCAGAGATTGTCAGAAATGAACGTCTGTTGTTTAAACCACCCAGTCTAACTTGTTATGGCAGCCTGAATGGACTGAGACACATCCGAAGTGTCCCAATATATAACTGGTTTGTCAGAAACAGACTTCTGAATGCTGCTGGCAAGGACAATAGCCCTCAACTTCACACAGGAGCATGAATAGATGGGGCAGAAATACATTGTACAAACCTGGCAGCCCAAGCAAAGGGCATTCTGTATTGTCCAAGGCGGCTACACACTTGCTTAGCTGTCCTGTGCACCTTCTGGGCCGTCTAAGGTTAGAAATAGAGAGATAGGCTCAGATTTGTCCAAACTATCAGAGACTCACCCAGAAAAAAGAATTGCCCTAACTTACTGATATAAAACATCAAAAACTAGGAAAACAAGATACAGAAATAGTTATAAATAAAACACAACACACATCAGCCACCCACTTTTCAAGATAAAAGTATTGCCTAAGGTTATGGATTTTCTCATCAACAGAGCCCTCGTCAAGATATCAGAAGACAAACAAAATAGATGTATGGCATGTTTTGTACTGAAGACTGCTACTGGGAAAAAAAGTAAGCAGTTTTAATGTCTATTTCCTTTCACACATGAGCAGGCATATACTTATCATTCTTGGGTGAAGTTGGTTCTGGGTACTGCTGATCTTTTTACTCCCAAGATAAAAGCCAAATGACCAAGAATCAATGCAATTAGTTTAGCGTGGGCAGGAGCTGCTGTTTGCACAGGCACTGGGAGATGACAAAGGAGATAAACTGCCTATAGAGTCTAAACAGGCTGTGAAATGCTGCCTCTATGCTATCCCTAGGGATACAGAATGATGAAGGCTTTTATCTATATTGTTGAGACTTTTCCCCCCACAAATTAGTCATTCGTCTCCTCAGCATCTCCCACTTAATAACACTATTTTGATCCACAACTAAAGGCTACAAACAACAGACTGACTCATAAATACTCAGAAGCTGGATTGCCGCTAATGAACTATGCCATGAATGCTTTCCGTCTTTGGGCCTGACTTTTCTCATTTATAAAATGAGAGAGGATTAGATCAATAATTTCCAAAAGTTCAGAATTCATGATACAGAAATTTGGAGAATTATCTGGGCCGCCAACTTTTAAGGTTGCCATTTAAAGATTGTGTCTGATTCTTTGTGACCCCGTGGACTGTAGCCCACCAGGCTCCTCTGTCCATGGGGATTCTCCAGGCAAGAATACTGGAGTGGGTTGCCATACCCTCCTCTAGGCAATCTTCCTACAATCCCTGCCACTTCACACACCAACATTATAGAAAGACAGGTGTGATGTTTAAAAAGTAGGAAGTGCAAAAATCTCAGAATAAACTCCTTCAAATTGAATACCCTGAAGCTTCATGAATGGCTCACTATCTTGTCTTTCTTTTCTCATTTCATCAGAGACAGGGTTAAATTTGAGTACAGTCTGGCATTTGGAAACTGCAGGACTTGGGTCATTTTTACCCTTGTTGCTCTGACATCTTTGGCTAATATGCAGGGCTGGGAATAAAGAAAGAGTAGCTATTTCCAAGGATATAGTGTCAATGAACATATGTTGCCTAAAAGCCTTTAGCTCTGATTTTGATAAACAAGCAAAAATCAGATTGCCATGTAAAAAGGGGAAAAAAAAGTCATTTTCAAGCTTAAACGTGCATACTTACAGAGCACACAATATTTTCAGAATATATTGCATGCTGAAAGAATGTTGGTTTTTTTTTTGTTGTTGTTATTGTCTTTCTTTTTAGAGGCATCATTGACACTATCATTTAAAGTATCAATAAAAGGCAAATTTTGCATTTGGCTGAAATGCTCACAAATGATCTTTATAAATACCTTTGCCGGGTCGGAATTTTTGATGTAGGGTTCTGCACAGTGTGTGATGTTTCCTTGGAGAACCTTTTCAATTCTCGCAACCAGGAAAATTTCAGGATGTGGATTCGTCACTGAGAAAATTCCCTGGAAAAAAATTCCTTCTGTTAGATTTTTCTTTAATGTAATCCCATGCATACAGTTGCTTGGTTAGTGATTCCTAGCAGTGTGTTTGGCACAGAATATTGATATTCAACATAAGATTATGTCCAGGGCCCTGGTAAGAGATAGCATTTCCATTCAT
Source organism: Bubalus kerabau (assembly GCF_029407905.1). Taxonomy (NCBI): domain Eukaryota; kingdom Metazoa; phylum Chordata; class Mammalia; order Artiodactyla; family Bovidae; genus Bubalus; species Bubalus kerabau. The sequence continues at coordinate 4,052,464 of NC_073647.1, read as the reverse complement.
ACAGTTTTCAAAGGTCCTGATTGATGTTCCTTTCAACATAGATTTTCAATTTTGTCACCAGTCTCACATCTATTAGTCCCCAAAGCGTAGGTGTCACCCTGACTGCTTAGCCTCTTGTGTTTGGCGGTGTATGCAAGGTGTATCCTTAGGCCTAATCAATACAAGGTGTATTGTTTGGCTTAAAGTAGCATGTGCTAAAATAGCATGCATTGCTGAAGTGGGACGGGACACGCATTTTTAAAGTTAGCTGCCTGTAACTCCACTGCAATTCACTCACCCTTAACTACTACTAAAGGTAGCCAAGAAGGATGAAAACACTTTACTATTCTACATAGAATAAAAACTAAATCATCCTATAGAAAAATCTCCTTTGCTGCAGCGGAAGAGCTCTGGTGCTCTCAATGTAAAGGTAGAGGACAGACTATCCAAAAACTCCTTTTGTCCCAAAATAGTTTGTTTCAGGGACTAATGTAGATGCTACCAAGCCCATGTGGAACAACTATACCATCTCATGTCCAGCTCAGCTCTTTCCAAATATAATATATTCCAAATAGCCCATTAGGTGGTGATGTCTGTTGCTTAAAGGAGCATCACACAAGTGAATTTGAATGGAAAAATCCATCGTCGGGACTCTACCAAGTTTTATTTTGTCTGCTTGGTATATTACCAACTGTGTTAAGATAGTGTGTTCCAGTTTTCAAAGCATTTCAGACTCATGAGCTCATCTGTTGCAGATAGAACTCTCTGAGGTAGACAGGAAAGAAGAGAACACTGAGTAGAGGACACTAAGTAACCCCCCCCAAATCCAAATGGCGTCTAAGGGTCCTGGATTATGGCTGATTCACCTTCGGATTCCCAAGCAGCAACGATGGAAGAAAGTGGTTAAAAGTTGTTCGAGGAGTCAAATTTCCTGGGTTCAAATTCTGGCCCCACTATTTATGGGTTTAGATAAAGTCACATCCTCCCTATAGCTCAGATTTCCCATGTATGAAATGGGCTATGACAAGAGGAATGGTTATTTTGTAATCTTCTTGAGTGGATTCAATGAAGTAATGCACATTAGGTAACTGGTTACCAGAGTAACCCACATCTCAAGGTCACAGAATCCGATTTTTGGTTCTGCCAGCAGCATGCTGCCTGGGTTATGAGATGCAGCTGGCAGAGTGCTGGAGCAACCCACAGAAAGTATGCTGAACAGTGCTTTTGAGCATGATCTCAGGCTTTCGATTGTCACATAACTGTGCTAGATAGCTTTTGTGCACCCTCTCCCTTAGTCTTTGGGAAGATCCCCTGGAGAAGGGAATGGCAAGTCAGTATTCTTGCCTGGGGAAATTCCATGGAGAGAGGAGCCTGGCAAGCTACAGTCCATGGGGTCACAAAGAATTTGACATGACTGAGCCACTAACATTTTTCACTTTTTTTTCTCGTCTTCATAAAAACCCTCAAACAAAGGCACTACGATACACACTTCTTACAGATTAAGAAACTGAGGCGTAGTGAGGTTCTTGCAGTAAGTAGGTGACGATTGCAGTCAGGGCTTCCAGACAATACAGCCCAGGCTACAGAGCTGCTCAGCCTATCAACACAGGCTCCCATTGTCTCACCTGATAAAGCTGGATGAGAAGAGCAACGCTGCTGACTGCCTCAACTAACATTCACTGAGCACCTTCCGTGCCCAGTACTCCAGCCATTTCCCTACACTGATGTCAGAAACGAACATGATCGTGTCAAAGGATTTGACAATTTGATCAGAGGAAGCTGCTTTGACTGTGTGATCCCCGTGACTACTGCTCTCACTAGCAGCCCCACTGTACTGAGCAAATTCGGCGGGTTGGCACAGGGCCGAGTGCTTTCTGGGATGGGGCACCTTAGACACATGAGAATGCTGAAGCACAGAGATGCTCATTGTTCAACTAACTAGGATTCCGAGGTAGGGGGACACTCTCTGAGGCAGCTCTGCCTTTTGCCCCTTAGCTTCCAGCTCTTCTCCACCCCCCAGAACACAGGGGCGTAGCTAGAGAACACCCTGGAATCCCAGGTGGCCTGGGAGTCTGGCTCTTCAAGACAAGGCCCTCCTTTCCCACCAAGGAGGCATGGCTATCCCTGCCTCTCTTCAGGGTGACTGTCACCCACGTCACTGCCCCCCTCCCTCTAAGGAACGGGCCAGGTGTCCCCACTCCAGTTCTTAGTGCTTAGTCCCCCAGGGTGTGGCAGGGCATGTGGTAGCAGTGCCCTTTTTCACTAGCTCCGCACCTGCTGACCCCCAGTGGGGAGCACACAAACAGACTCCCAAGGGTCAGCACCTCCCCCACAACCCCACCCTAGGTCATCTTGAGGGACCCGGGGCACCGAGCTCTATCTGGGCACTTGGGAAGGAACTGTCAGGCAGCTGAGAGTGAAGTGAATGGTCACAGTAGCTGGTTGGTGTCAGGAAGGTAAAACTACTCGATGGGCTCAGCTTCTTCCTATTCTTGTGGTCACCTGTTGCTTCTCAGGAAGCCACTACAGAGAAAGACTCTCCAAGGAGCAGATGGGGAGAGCCTAGAACAGCCCCCAAGCACCACCATCCACCAAGCCCTGGGAGTGGGTGGCCTCTTCCTATAGATTCTGCTGCCGCTTGAACAGCCTTGCTGTAGGGGTGGGGTCTTCACACTTTCCACAAGTGCCAGGGAAGTGCCATGTCCCTCTCTAGGGTGAGAGGGAAGCAGAATGGCAGGGAGGGAGGGGCAGGAAGGGGGAAGCTGCACTCTGGGGCCTGTTAGAGCCAGATTCAGGTCCTGTTCCTCACCATTGTAGCTCTGGGACCTTGAATGAGTCACCTGGTTGCTCCGTGCCTCAGTTTCCTCATCTGTAAAATAGGGATAGGAATAGGACCTATCTACTTTACTAGGGTGTGGTAAGAATCAAATGACTTCATACAAGGACTTCTCTGGTGGTCCAGTGGCTATGATCCCACACTCCCTATGAAGGGGGCCTGGGTTCAACTGCTACAACTAAAGATCCCACATTCCACATGCTAAGACCTGGCACAGCTAAATAAATAAATATTAAGTAAAAATAAATGACTTCATATGGATAAAGTACCTAGAGGAAGACCGAAAAAAAGTATTGCTGGAAAAAAAAAAATCAATGAGCTCAGATTAGTGTTCAGATCTGCTAATATTGTCTCTCCCTATACACTACTGCATCCTAGTCCTAAACAGAAGAAGTTGAAGAAAAAGACTTCTTCAAAAGGGAATGTTCAACTATTTGAAGTAAATGACCACTTCCTGATATCTTTACTGGATCTGGGAAAAGAGTACAAAATGATAAAGCCATTTGAGGCCACTTCCATTCATTCTCACCTCTGCAGCTCTCATCTACTCCTTTGAAACCTCCCTGAGGTCCCACAACTTCTGCGCCATCTTCTAAGTCAACTTTCAACCCCTGAAGCCTCCTCACATTCCAAACCCCTCCACTCCCATTGTGTTATACATCAGTTCAGTTCAGTTCAGTCTCTCAGTCATGTCTAGCCCTTTGCAACCTCATGGACTACAGCACGCCAGGCCTCCCTGTCCATCACCAACTCCCGGAGTTTACTCAAACTCATGTCCATTGAGTCAGTGATGCCATCCAACCATCTCATCCTCTGTCATCCCCTTCTCCTCCCGCCCTCAATCTTTCCCAGCATCAGGGTCTTTTCAAATGAGTCAGTTCTTCACATCAGGTGACCAAAGTACTGGAGTTTCGGTTTCAGCATCAGTCCTTCCAATGAATACTCAGGACTGATTTCCTTTAGGATGGACTGGTTGGATCTCCTTGCAGTCCAAGGGACTCTCAAGCATCTTCTCCAACACCACAGTTCAAAAGCATCAATTCTTCAGCCCTCGGTTTTCTTTATAGTCCAACTCTCACATTCATACATGACTACTGGAAAAACCATAGCTTTGACTAGACGGATTTTGTTGCAAAATGATGTCTCTGCTTTTTAATATCCTGTCTAGGTTGGTCATAACTTTTCTTCTAAGGAGCAAGCGTCTTTTAATAATATGGCTGCAGTCACCATCTGGAGTGATTTTGGAGCCCCAAAAAATAAAGTCTGACACTGTTTCCACTATTTCCCCATCTATTTTCCATGAAGTGATGAGACCAGATGCCATGATCTTAGTTTTCTGAATGTTGAGTTTTAAGCCAACATTTTCACTCTCCTCTTTCACTTTCATCAACAGACTCTTTAGGAGTTCTTCACTTTCTGCCATAAGGGTGGTGTCATCTGCATATCTGGGGTTATTGATATTTCTCCCGGCAATCTTGATTCCAGACTGTGCTTCATCAAGTCCAGCATTTCTCATGATATACTCTGCATATAAGTTAAATAAGCAAGGTGACAATATACAGCCTTGACATAGTCCTTTCCCTATTTGGAACCAGTCTGTTGTTCCATGTCCAGTTCTAACTGTTGCTTCCTAATCTGCATACAAGATTTCTCAGGAGGCAGGTCAGGTGGTCTGGGATTCCCATCTCTTTAAGAATTTTCCACAGTTTATTGTGATCCACACAGTCAAAGGCTTTGGCATAGTCAATAAAGCAGAAATAGATGTTTTTCTGGAACTCTCTTGCTTTTTCAATGATTCAACAGACGTTAGCAATTTGATCTCTGGTTCCTCTCCCTTTTCTAAAACCAGCTTGAACATCTGGAAGTTCACAGTTCACGTACTGTTGAAGCCCGGCTTGGAGAATTTTGAGCATTACTTTCCTAGCATGTGAGATGAGTGCAATTGTGCAGTAGTTTGAGCATTCTTTGGCATTGCCTTTCTTTGGGATTGGAATGAAAACTGACCTTTTCCAGTCCTGTGGCCACTGCTGAGTTTTCTAAATTTGCTGGCATATTGAGTGTAGCACTTTCACAGCATCATCTTTTAGGATTTGAATTAGCTCAACTGGAATTCCATCACCTCCACTAGCTTTGTTCTTAGTGATGCTTTCTAAGGCCCACTTGACCTCACATTCCAGGATGTCTGGCTCTAGGTGAGTGATCACACCATCATGATTATCTGGGTCCTGAAGATTGTTTTTGTATAGTTCTTTTGTGTATTCTTGCCACCTCTTCTTAATATCTTCTGCTTCTGTTAGGTTCATACCATTTCTGTCCTTTATTCATCTGTCCTTTATTTATCTGATACAGATTTGCCCTGAGAGTCCAGGAGACTCTGGCAGAGGCGTGGGTCAGCGATGGCCTGCTGCAGGGTTGGAGGTACTGAGTGCAGCAGAGCATGCATTGGATCTTTTGAAGGAGGTCACCATTATCTTCATTACCTGCACCATAGTTTGGCCCTAGGTAAATAATAGGGAGGGAACACAGCCCCATCCACCAACAGAAAATTGGATTACAGATTTACTAAGGACACCCTGCCCATCAGAACAAGACCCAATTTCCCTCTCAGTCAGTCTCTCCCATCAGGAAGCTTCCATGAGCCTCTTATCCTTCTCCATCAGAGAGCAGACAGACTGAAAACCACAATCACAGAAAACTAACCAATCTGATCACATGGACCACATCCTTGTTTAATTCAATGAAACTATGAGCCATGCCATGTAGGGCCACCCAAGATGGACGGGTCATGGTGAAGAGTTTTGACAAAAGGCGATTCACTGGCGAAAGAAATGGCAAACTACTTCAGTTATTCTTGCCTTGAGAACCCCAAGAACAGTATGAAAAGGCAAAAAGATAGGACACTGAAAGATGAACTCCAGAGGTTGGTAGGTGCCCAATATGCTACTGGACATCAGTGGAGAAATAACTCTAGAAAGAATGAAGAGACAGAGCCAAAGCAAATACAACACCCAGTTGTGGATGTGACTGGTCATGGAAGCAAAGTCTGATGCTATAAAGAGCAATATTGCATAGGAACCTGGAATGTTAGGTTCATGAATCAAGGCAAATTGGAAGTGGTCAAACAGGAGATGGCAAGAGTGAATGTCAACATTCTAGGAATCAGCGAACTAAAATGGACTGGAATGGGTGAATTTAACTCAGATGATCATTATATCTACTACTGTGGGCATGAATCCCTTAGAAGAAATGGAGTAGCCATAATAGTCACAAAAGAGTCTGAAATGCACTACTTGGATGCAATCTTTCTAAAAAACGACAGAATGATCTTTATTCGTTTCCAAGGCAAACCATTCAGTATCACAGTAATCCAAGTCTATGCCCCAACCAGTAATGCTGAAGAAGTTGAAGTTGAACGGTTCTATGAAGACCTACAAGACCTTCTAGAACTAACACCCAAAAATGATGTCCTTTTCATTATAGGGGGCTGGAATGCAAAAATAGGAAGTCAAGAAATACCTGGAGTAACAGGCAAATTTGGCCTAGGTGTACAGAATGAAGCAGGGCAAAGGCTAATAGAGTTTTGCCAAGAAAACACATTGGTCATAGCAAACACCATCTTCCAACAACACAAGAGAAGACTCTGCATATGGACATCACCAGATGGTCAGCACCAAAATCAGATTGATTATATTCTTTGCAGCCAAAGATGGAAAAGCTCTATACTGTCAGCAAAAAACAAGACTGGGAGCGGACTGTGGCTCAGATCATGAACTCCTTATTGCCAAATTCAGACTTAAATTGAAGAAAGTAGGGAAAACCACTAGACCATTCAGGTATGACCTAAATCAAATCCCTTATGATTATAGAGTGAAAGTGACAAATAGATTCAAGGGATTAGATCTGATAGATGGAGTGCCTGAAGAACTATGGACAGAGATTCCTGACATTGTACAGGAGGCAGTGATCAAGATCATCGCTATGAAAAAGAAATGCAAAAAGGCAAAATGGTTGTCTGAGGAGGCCTTACAAATAGCTGTGAAAAGAAGAGAAGTGAAAAGCAAAGGAAAAAAGGAAAGATATACCCATCTGAATGCAGAGTTCCAAAGAATAGCAAGGAGAGATAAGAAAGCCTTCCTCAGTGATCAATGTGTTATACATATCAGCATTTAATTACATTCTGCCTAGTTTTGTTGCCTGAGGTCTTTCAAACAGACCTAGGTTCAAATCCCGCCTTCACCACTACTGGCTTTGCCATGGTAGGCAGCTTACTTAGCCTCCCTGATTTGCAAACCAGTCATAATTATATTTTACAAGACAATCATGTTTACATGAGACATCAGTGGAAGATTCTAGCACACAAGAGATATTAAAAAAATGTTGATTTTCTTCCAAACTGGGTTATAAATGGCATGACATCTGAAACTACAATTCAAACTTCTTGCGTTGAACAGACAGCTGAACACATTGAAGTAAGGCAGCAAATATATCATTGGCTTACAAGGACTTATTTGGAATTGTGTGGAAAATTTTCAACATATAATTCAATAGCAGGTTCTCGAATACTTATAATACTGTTTTGCTCAATCCCTCTTTTAGAAGCACAGGCCATCAGAGTGGAATGTTCATATATGTGACAACCACAGTCGAGTAACAACCCAAGAGAATGAGGGATAACATGGGGAAAAACCACCACAGATCCACAGCCCATAGAGGGGAGTGACAACACATGTCAGGTCCCCTACTTTTGGGCAATCTGTATCAATGAGCATAATCTTTGACACCGAAATGCCCCATGCTTAAAATTTATTCTAGGGAGATAATACAAATGAGCTACAAGGATGCAATAATGCAGCATTATTTATGATATGTCAAAATTAGAAATATCCTAATAAGCTAAATCACCATATCATTCTTTAATAAGAATGTAACTGATCCAGAGAGTGATATAGGATGATAAACATGATGGTCAATGAATACAGTAGGTATAAAACAGCAGGACTATAATACAGTTCGTAAGAGTACACATAATGTATATGTGTTTATATATACATAACAGAGATATTTAGAAAAATGTTGGCCAAAATGTTAATAGTTATCATTTATGGGTGGTGATTTTTTATTTTATTCTTTAGTACTTTTTGTATTCTTTGAATTTTCTACATAATAATGTATTTATCTTTTTAATCAGGAAAAAAAGTACCTTTTTTTTTTAAATCGGGGAATAACTGTTTTACAATGTTGTCTTGGTTTCTGCTATACAATGCAAATCAGCCATAATTATATATATGTCTCCTTCCTCTAGAGCCTCCCTCCCCCCTCCCATGCCACTTCTCTAGGTCATCACAGAGCGCCAGGCTGGGCTCCCTGTTTTATATATACAGCAGCTTCCCACTAGCTAGCTATCTTCCACATGATAGTGTATATATGTCAGTGCCACTTTCTCAATCCGTCCCGCCCTCTCCTTCCCCTGCTGCGTCCACAAGTCAATTCTCTACGTCTGCATCTCTACTCCTTCCCTGCAAATGGGTTCATCAGTACTATTTTTCTGGATTTCATATATATATGTGTGTGTTAATATATGATATTTGTTTTTCTCTTTCTGACTTACTTCATTCTATAGAACAGGCTCCAGGTTCACCCACCTCACTACAACTGACTCAAATTCGTTCCTTTTTATGGCTGAGTAATATTGCATTATATACATGGTTGGTGGGAATGTGAATTGATACAGCCACTACAGAGAACAATATGGAAATTCCTTTAAAAACTAGGGATACAACTACCATATGACCAAGCAATCCCACTAATAGGGCATATATCCTGAGAAAACCACGATTCTAAAAGACACGTGCTTCCCTGGTGGCTCAGCAGGTAAAGAATCTGCCTGCAATGTGGGAGACCTGGGTTCGATCTCTGGGATGGGAAGATCACCTGGAGAAGGGAAAGGCTACCCACTCCAGTATTCTGGCCTGGAGAATTCCATGGACTGTATAGTCCATGGGGTCGTAAAGAGTCGGACACAATTGAGCGACTCTCACTTTCTTTTCAAAAGACACATGCACCCAAAGTTCATTGCAGCACTATTTACAATAGCCAGGATGTGGAAGGAATAACATTTTTATTTGAGGTAAAATAAATCTCCTTACAAAGTGAGCTGCTTTGTTCTGCTTCTTCCTGCTTTAGTTCTCTGCAACACTCTAATTTCCTTTCAGTTGCAAAAGTCTAGAAGGCAGACTATCAGTTCTGCTCTGCCTAACCTCTTAAGGCCTCTGGTCTGATCAGAGGTCAAAATGCAAGGGAACTGTTTGGCTCCTTCTAAAGGGGATTCTTTGTATCAGATAGGACGGCTGTGACATAAGAACTCCTTGTGTAAGGACTGTTTATGCTTCATTAAAGCTACCTACTCGAAATGGGAATGGGAAAGGGAAGGTTATTTTAGGGTCAACTTTTTCTTCAAAGAAAACAGCCTTTCAGGTACTTATTGCCTTGCTCAAAAGTATGTGCATGAGTCCAGGGGTGTGTCTGTGTCATCTGCATTCCATCTCACAAAATACTTCCTTTGAGATTCCCATCACGTCCCACTTCACTAGGGTATTATTAGCATATTTGCCGTTTTCCCTTTTATCCCCTTCAACTTCAGTCACCAGAAAAACAGCTATACACAGACCCTACAAAAGACGGAATGCCCATGAAAACATTAAAATATTGGCCTGAAACTATGCAAGAACCCAAGGGTCTTTCTGTTTCTTATTCTGAACGTGCTACCAAGGCTAAAAGATTGAAACATGTAAAATATCATGTATGAAACGAGTTGCCAGTCCAGGTTTGATGCACGATACTGGATGCTTGGGGCTGGTGCACTGGGACGACCCAGAGGGATGGTATGGGAAGGGAGGAGGGAGGAGGGTTCAGGATGTGGAACACATGTATACCTGTGGCGGATTCATTTTGATATTTGGCAAAACTAATACAATTTTGTAAAGTTTAAAAATAAAATAAAATTTAAAAAAAAAGGCTAAAAGATTCCTTACCTGCTTTATGAAGCGTAACTGAGATTCAGCAATTCCATGAATGAAAGACTCAGGTGAAGAGCCTCTTGGAGTACCATCAGTAGCTGGTTGGCTTGAAGGGCCCCACAGCATTTCACGGACAGATGGGGGATTCAAGTCTACATGGAAGTCAGCTGAAATCTTACAGTTGTTCTTCACATCAAACAAGGCAAGATTAATAAAAAAGGGTTCAACCTGGGAATGAAAACCATTACATTTTTAAACAATGACTTTTATTTTAGGTGGGATGGGGGAGGGACACAAATTACAGAACTTTTTTTTTTTATTCTTCAAGTTTCTGTGATTACAGTTCCTTTCTGAGTTCAATATTCAGCTAAAAGTGTATTATGGCTCATTTGCATATGAGAAAGAGCTTTCTAAATAACAGACTCTCAAATTGTAACTTTTGTCCTGTGTAATTTCATAAGTCACAAATTTTTTTAAATGAGTAGAAATCGGAAGCCACACTTAAAGAACATCAATTATTCTATGAATAAATTTTAATTCTCCATAGGCTTATTGAAATTACCTAAAAATAATGCCAATATTACACAGTAGAAATAAATCTTCCCTTTTTCTATATTACAGCTTACTGGATTATACATTTAATAAGAGCTAATATCAGTCAAAATCAAATTACTTGACAAAAGCTTTGTCCCATCAGCATTTTGGAAGACATGATTCCTCTCTACAGATGGCATTTGAAAGCTGGTCACAAAGAGAAATTTCATGCCAGATGGCATAAAGATTAACCCTTTACACACCGAGAGTCTGCTAGTGCATCTCAGCTACTTCATAAAAGAATAAATAATCACTGGATACTTTTCAAATATAAACTAGAACTCCCTTACCCCCCCAAAAAAAAAGAAAACAAAAAAAGGTGAACAGAAAATGCAGTCTTTTGGGCGATTTTACATTCATAGTTTCAAGTATTCCTAAGCAGCTCAAATGATCTGTGACAGCTAATAATTAGAATTTTCTGTGCAGAACACAATGAATTCACTCTATGAGAATAGTGAGTGAGACAAGCTGACTGAACAGCCTCTGTGTTCCTTCATGATTTTGGTGTTCCTTATTCATGGCTATGAGTCAATTTCACAGAAGTCATATTCTCTAGTAAAATTTACAAATTTGAGGACTTTCTAGGTTCTGGAGATATGTCCCTCCTGAAGGTCAAGAGCCTACCTACTCTGCTATTTTGAATAGGTAAGACTTTCATGAATCCTCTCAAGATGAAAACATATTCCTATCCTGGCAAAAGAAAGACAAATAAAATTCTTCCATGTCAAATTTATTATAACATGTAGCAATGGAATTTTCACCCATTAAATTAGTTCTCAGCAAAACAAAACAAAACAAAACAGTAGTTTCTTTAATGTACTGGTTTAAGGGAGGTAGAAGAAAAAGTCATACATACGTTTGTGGGTGGTCCTTTTGCATTGTCTCCAACTTGACCCAAGATATTGAACATTAAATCATGGCAATTTACCAAGAAACGTTTATTGCACTTTTCCTCAAATGGCTTTATATCAGGTTCAATTCCTGAAAAGTCCAACCTCTAAAAAACAGATAATATGAATCATTTCTCTCCCAAAATAGAATTCACATGAATTCACATAGATCTCTAAGTAAAACTTGCAAAATCTAACAGATCTCTGTCCATTCTTCATTTGAACTCTTAATTTTTTTCATTCAATGAGCCTTTGTAGCGTTCTTACACTAAGGTTCTAACACTGAAATAAATCCCTGCCTCACTCCTGACCCTGCTCCTCTGATTTCATCTCCTACCACTCAAGCCTGCCCCCTCCCTCTGTTTCAGCTCCACCAGCCTCTTTGGTTATTTTTCCAGCACACAAAGTACACTCCCACCTCAGGACCTTTGAACTTGCTGTTCTGTCAGGAACTCTCTTCCCCCAAGATAGATGCATGGTTTACTCCCTCATTTCATTCAAGTCTCTAATCAGTCCCAAAGAGAGACTTTCCTTAACTCCCTATATAGAATTATATACTCTCTGACAGCCTATACTCCCTTTCCTTAATTAAGTTTCTAACATTATTTTTAACATTTACTTCATTATTTATTGTTTGTCCTCCCCACAAAATACTGTGTTCCCGGATGGTAGGAATTTTGTTTCTTTTCTGAGCTGTGCATGAAACAAATTTGACATGAATGGATATGGGAGGCAAGAATAATACCATGGCCTCTAACTTGGAAGATTCAGTAGATTGTGATGTTATAAACTTAGTTGTGAAATAAAAATGAATAGCAGATATAAGGGGAGGGTGAATAGAGACAATGACTTCAGTTTAGGATATGCTGAGTTTGAAAGGATACAAGTAACTGGTTAGAAAATAGGAAAGGTGTGGGTTGGAGATCTGGATTTCAGAATCAGTGGCAACTAGGATGAGGAGGATGAGGCTGGAACCCTGGGGACCACCTACACTGAAATGATGGACAGAGGGTGAGGCGTGTACATAGGAAACAAGACCACTGAGCTCAGCTTCTAACAGAGCTGGAGGATGAATCCTGGCTGCCACTGAGATATATTTTTTAAATTATTCGTACTTCAAAAAAAGTTTAAAAGAAGATACTGAGAGTCAAGAAATTCCTCCAAGCAGGGGAGGAATCTGTCCCCCTCCCCCGCCCCAAAGAAACTCACTGAATCCCCCTTCAGCTCACCCAGCTCAGGCGATCTGAGTTCATCTGTTCATTCTGATTGTCTGAACAGATTCACATTCTGTTCACAAATGTAAGAAAAAGTATAGACTGTGGCATAACTTACTATACTTTCAATAAGACCAGAGAGAGGGTAGATGGGAAGTGACTGGATGAATCTGAGCAGAATATATTGCCAGTATGGAAAAGTCAAGCCAAGAAACACAAGAATTTTTCTCAATTGCCTGAGTAATTCAAGCCAAAACAGGTATTGTGCCTGAAGAGTCTTAGATAATTATAGCTGTTCTGACCTTGCCTGCGTCACTGACAAAACTCCCCTTAAAAGGGCCTAAAGTATAAGATTCGTACCTGAAAGCATAATTTTTTCCCCTAGAGCCTATTTATCTACAAATGTGTGGGACTAGACAGCTCCCTCTTGAACACTTATCTATCTGTGGAGCCAGCAAAGGCAAGTCATTGCCATGGAGATCAATTCTAATTTCCGCCCATTTATCTGCTCTCCTTTGGAGCTTACTCAGACAGTGGAATGTGAAGGAAAACTGGACTAAACCACTCCAGCCCCCTTTCTCTTCTGAGGCCTGTGCGTGCAAATGTGGGGACATACGGCCTTCCCTAGGAGTTCAAAGTCAGAACCATCTCCTTCAGTCAGTGTTTCTTTATTCTCTACAGTCAGTGGTAGAAAACTCGTCTCTGGGCACTGAACTCTGACCATAAGGGAAGGCTGATATTATCGGATGGCACTGCCTACCTAGAAATGTACACACAACCTGGATTTCTCTGTGGTAAAATTGGCCTTCCATAATTAACACTGAATTCAATTTTTGCTCAAACTTTCATCCCAACTGTAAATTTTTCTCTCACTGTAGCTCACTGATAAACAAACATAAAATCAGTTCTGTTCCATGACCACAAAAACACTACACCACAAATTTTTTAAAGACATTGGATGGAGTTTCAACCACAGTCAATTGGCTTCTTTGTATACAATCAAAGAGTCTGACATGTTCAATTAGAGTGCAATCAAGATGGCGGGGGGTGGGGTGCATGGGACAACAAGTGAATCAAAGGCTCAGACATGGTTCAAACGAGTAAATTTCTGAATGAATATCTTAGAACTACATTCCCAAGGCCTGCTACACACTTTCTGGAAAAAAATTATAGAACTTACACAAATAATATAATAGTGCTATGGGGGAAAAATATGAAACATTTAAAATGAATTTTCCCCAGATAATTTTATTTTTTCATGTGGTATTTTTATTAAGGAAAAACCTCTGCATTATTGATAGACTACATACTTTTTCCATTTCAGACTAAAAGAATTTTAGTTATAAAAATGTTTGAAGCAAAAGAAACACAATCTATCTTCCCAAAATTATTTTATATTTTATTGCTACATATTCACTGAGAAAAAAAAAACTATAATGCTTATATAATGCATACTATTTTAAAATTCCATAGAGAAAACCCCTTCATGGATCACAGCCTTGTCATGGCAAAGAGGCTTGCGTAACTCTGTGAATCTATGAGCCATGCCATGTAGGACCAACCAAGACAAACAGGACAGGGTGAAGAGTTCTGACAAAATGTGGTCTACTAGAGGAAGAATGGCAACCCACTCCAGTATTCTTGCCATGAGAACTCCATGAATGGTAGTAAAAGGCAAAAACATATGAAACCAGAAGATGAGCCCCCCAGATCAGAAGCTGTCCAATATGCTATTGGGGAAGAGCAGAGGGCAATTACTAATAGCTCCAGAAAGAATGAAGAGGCTGGGCCAAAATGGAAACAACACTCAGCTGTGGATATGTCTGGTGGTGAAAGTAAAGTCCAATGCTATAAAGAACAATATTGAATAGAGAATCAAGGTAAATTGGAGGTGGTCAAGCAGAAAGAGGATGGCAAGAGTGAACATCAACATTTTAGGAATCAATGAACTAAAATGGACGGGAATGGGTGATTTAACTCAGATGGCCATTATATCTACTACTGTGGGCAAGAATCCTTTAGAAGAAATGGAGTAACCCTCATAGTCAACAAAAGAATGTGAAATGCTGAGACATTACTTTACTGACAAAGGTCTGTATAGTCAAACCTATGGTTTTTCCAGTAGTTGTGTACAGATGGAAAAAGCTGGACCATAAAGAAAGCTAAGTGCAGAAAAATTGATGCTTTTGAATTGTGGTGCTGGAGAAGACTCTTGAGAGTACCTTGGACAGCAAGGAGATGAAACCAGTCAATCCTAAAGGAAATCAATCCAGAATATTCATTGGAAGGACTGATGCTGCAGCTGAAGCTACAATACTTTGGCCACCTGACACAAAGAGCCAACTCATTGGAAAAAAAACCCTGATGCTAGGAAAGATTGAAGGCAAAAGGAGAAGGGGGTGGCGGAAGATGAGATGGCTAGAATGGACATGAATTTGCTCAAACTCTGGGAGACAGTGGAGGACAGATGAGCCTGACTTGCTGCAGTCCATGGGGTTGCAAAGTGTCAGAGAGTACTTAACAACTGAACAACAATATGTAGAAAAACTGAAAAGAAAACCAAAAGATTCATCTTCCCTCAAGTATTTTATTTTCATGTGAAGTATTTTCTATTAAGAAAAATATCTGTAACATTTAGACATGGTAGAAGTTTACCATTTTTAAAAATTGGTAATTTAATTGGAAAATATCATGGAATTACCTAAATCAGAAGAAAATATGAAAAAGAATAGATACATGTATATGTATAACTGAATCACTCTGTTGTACACCTGAAACTAACACAACATTGTTAATCAACTATACACAAATATAAAATATAAATTAAAAAATAAAAGGTAAAGAGAATCATGGAACTAAATATTAACTACATATTTAGTAGTATCTTAGTACTAAAAGTGCCTCACTCTCGTGAAAGAGACTAAAATACACATGTGCATGTAAATTTGCACTTTCCTGGATCGCTTTCCCTCTGAAGTGAGATTAAACCAGGCATGAAAATTATCCCAGTTCTACAGGCCTACATCAAAAATGGAAAATAAACATGTCTCATATGACGTGGTATTCCTTATACTATACATTTTCACTGATACTGGATCACAATTGTATTTAATGTGTTAAAAGCACTGAAACCATTGTTAAAGATTCTTTAATTTATTGACTTTGAAGAGTAAGATGAAGTGAAAACAATATAAAGAATTGAGAGGAATATATATATACACACACATATATACAGTTCCAAACTATTTGTATATTTTCAGCCCTCCTAGTGAAATTAGTTATTAAGCTACCTATTCAAAGAAACCAAGACAAAAAAATATAAAGCAATAAATATATGCCCAGTAGTTCAAAAATCAGTGATTTAAACATTTCAGACACTGTTTATCTGAATAAGCAACAATTATTTAAAGCAATATATCATTAATACCTGAACTTCTGAATCAAAAGAAAAGAGATTCTGTCTTCCATCTCCTCTACTGAGCTTGTTTAGTTGTTCAGTTTCTCTTCCATACTAAAATTGAAACAGACATATATATATATATATATATATATATATATATACACACACACACACACACACACATATACACGTGTTGATCATTACTTCATTTCCTTCAAAACAGTATTAAATGCCATTTAATGATCTAGTTTATGAGAAACTAGCAACTTGACACAGCTTCAAATATACACTCTTCTCTACTTCCAAGTACTTAAGGTGGATAAAGAATGCTTGCTGTGCAGAGTTACAGTCATCAACCTGTGCTATTAATCAAGTATTTACACTTTCTATACACTTTTTTAAGACCAAGAATATTATTCAACCCATAGTACAAAAAAGAAATACAAGAGACTTGTGATATAAAAGATAATTAACAAGAGAACTAATCCATGGTGCTACTCATCCATGATATATATAATATATATATATATATATAAATCCATGAGTATATATGTTTTATATATATATATATGTATATTATATACAATTCTGATTCTATCACTTTAGGAAAAAAACATAATGGGCTCTATGGTCTGAAATAACAAAGACTCAAAGGGAACACATTAAAATCTACAGGGGATCATGAGTGTGTTTCAAAATTTTTGAAAATATATTAACATTGAAGCTTAAGAGAATGGTAAATTTAAAACAGAAAAAAGTAACATCTAAATCTGTATAAGTTAATAGCTCAGGAGGAGGAATAAAGTAAAAATATAAATAGGTTTGGCAAGGATTTAAATGGAGAAATAGGGTATAACCTCCTAATCTAGTATAGAGTCCACAGAATAAAATATGTAACCTAGTAAGACAGACACGATAATCACCTCTACACTTTCAAAGCTGGCTCATTTCAAACACCAAAGAACAGAGTAATCAACACAAATGATGTCTGTTAACCAAAATCCTTATCTGATAAAATTATTCATATACATATAGATAGGCATTCACATACAGACAGACTCTGATTTTCATATGAAATTAACATATACAAACCATTAGACTGAATATAATGTTCAATCTGCATCAATAGCTCCTTGAATGAATAATATTTAGTGTATGAATGACATATAGTAATTAAACTGAATGTGGAGAAGGAAATAGCAACCCCCTCCAGTATTCTTCCCTGGGAAATCCCATGGACAGTAGGAGGCTGGTGGGCTACAGTCCATGGGGTCCTAAAAAAGTCCGATATGACATAGCGACTAAACCAGAACAATACACTTAATAAGAAATAGCAGATAAAATTAATATTCATTAGAATCTAGTAGCATTTCTTGGAACCTAGGGAAAAAAAAATAACACTTTCCAAACTGTTAGTTGGTACTGAGCAGGTCCAACTTGAGCAGTGTACTTGTCTTTTGTAATCTCTACCTGTTTCACTAATTTGTTGTGATTTTTAACTTAGAAATGACATTGTCAAATGGAATCCAGCATTACAGCCTTAATATGCAGGATTAACACTGTCTCACTTGAAGGTAAGTTGCGATAACAAAGGTGTACCTTCATCAGTTCCGGATGCATGCTCCTTTCCAAACTGGCCATGATGTTCTCGGCTTTTCCTTGGCTGCTAGGTTCATCATCTGAAAATTCATTAAAAGCAGATGTTCTAAACCATGCAGACCATTAACAATCACCTAAGAAGAATATCCTAACTATCTCTCTCTCCCACCCCAATCTCTCCTACTAGATTTATTACAAAGAATTTTGATTATGAAAGCACTGGGAAAACTTTAATGGACTTTTGAAAATCTGCCATGAATCCCCTATCTGTTTTCAGTCTGGTTATATATCATATGTCAGAGCCAATGGAGCATCAACTCTTTAAAAAAAAGAAAAACCTATCAACCTCCACAGTCACTTTTAATGAAGAAGTAGGTCAACCCTCACGATTAAGAGTTCTATATTCACCCTACACAAAGGACATTCCCATGGATTAAACACAAGGGCTTTACCTCAATAACGAATTATTAAAAAAATTCTGACCTTGTGATATTTCCACCGTCTCCTTTTTCTCTTGCACTAAACTGTCGGTATTGATCTGAATAATCTTTTTCAAAGTTATCAACCATTCCTCCATTTCCTGCTCAGTTTCAGCAGCCAGATAATGGCTATACTTATCTAGCATCTTGAGTTCAAAAGCATGACGGCGCATTTTGGGGCACTGGAGGGAAAAAAAAAGAGGTATGTGTTCAGTTAGTTTAGTTACCCTTTTAATATTAGATTTCATTAGTTTATTTTTACCTCAGCTCAGCACACATGTATGTCAATACTTTCATGAAAGAATTGCTTCTTTCAACAAGGAATAGAAATTCCAAGACAATGTAAAGACCATGTCAAACATCTTTTTTATTCCCCTTAGTATTGAGCACTGGAGAAGGAAATGGCAACCCACTCCAGTATTCTTACCTGGAGAATCCCATGGACAGAGGAGCCTGGTGGGCTGCAGTCCATGGGGTCATGAGAGTCGGACACGACTTAGCGACCAAACCACCACCAGTACTGAACACGGAAGTATAAACACAAAGCTGATATAAAATACTACATGTTGAGTGGGTATTATCATTTAAGGCCTTCTGACATCCTTCACATTTAAATAATCAAACTAACTCGACAAAAATAAGCCAATGTTTTACTATTTGCACCCTGCTGGAAGTTTTCCTGACATATTTATAGATTTTCAAAAGCAGTCCTTAAAAACAAGCTCAAATGTGACCTGAAATAAATCTGGTAGCTGCTTTATATCACACCATAAAATACAATATCGCTATCTAGTTCATTTTCATCACAGTATGAAAGAAGCATAAAAGAAGACTGTAGTTGGTTCATATTAAAGTGTGGTTCTCAATAAAAATGATGGAAATGGCCTAGACTGAATCCTAGCACACAAGAAAAGAAAAGCCTCTTCCTTTCATCAAACATGATGACACCTTCTTTTATATTACCGCTTTCTCTGTCATGACAAAAGAAATGACACACTGTCCCCTGCTCCCAAACCTCAGCCTTAATTTCAAGGAAGGCTCATGAATCAATAATTTTCCACTGCATGGTCATTATTCAGGAAGGATCCAAGAAAGTCCCTCCTTCTCATCTTCAAAGTATAGTAAAGAACGATTAAACTGCTGTAGCAAGTCCTAAAGATTTATATATTTGAAAATATTTGGGAGGAGGGAATCATAAATAGAGGAGAAATCAGAGCCTGGGAGCCCCAGTAAAGGAAGGTCAAACTGTACTAGAGCTAATTGAGAAAATCTGGGAATTGTATGTGCCTTCTTCTTTCCAGAAAGATAAGAAAGCTGTCACACATATATATTGGGTTGGCCAAAAAGTTTGTTCCGTTTTCTGTAATGTTACAGAAAAAAAAAAATGAACTTTTTGCAAATTCAATGTATAAAAGAGGGTACCTTCTATTCACATAGATCATTGTATATTATATTTTAAAGTGTTTTTTCATTTGCTTCTAATGATAATCTCACTTAATAAAGTGAGGAGATATTATTAATCACACTTTACACTTCTGTAAACTAAGATTCAGGTAGGTTGGGGGTGTTGAACCGACATCTCCTGCCTCCCAATCAACGCAGTGCCCCTTCTAGTCGACCAGGCCAGGCTGGCTCTGTAGTCTTGGCTCCTATTGCTTGGTCAATCAACTTCCTTCTTAATCATCTCTCTGTCCTCTACTCCCCACCCTGTCCATACTAACCCTAACATCCATGCCCCCTCAGTGACTCAAATCAGCAAACATGTATTAAGCCCCTACTGTATATACAACTTACCTAATTATTATAAGGGGCTTGGACATGAATATGACATGGTCTCCATAATGGAACAAGGAATGGGAATAATTCAGCACAGTGGTAGCACAGGGGAGCTGGAGCATAGTTCCACTTAGTGGGAGTGAGTGTGAGGAAGAAAACAAAAAATGTTTCATGGTACAAGGCCCATTTGAGCCAAGTCTTAAAAGATAAGGTTCAAACAGGAAGTATGTGCTGGGCAGAGGAACAAATATAAGAAAGGCACATGTGTGTGACACTCTGTGGAGTGCTTAGCCTGGAGTGATGAGAGCACAGAATGTATGAGGGGGGTCCCGGGGGTGGGGGTGGGGGGTTAGTAGGAAAAGTCAAATCACCGTGGGCCTGCAATGCCCTGGTAGGATCTTTAGAGCTCACTCTGCAAGACAGCAAATCAAGAGCCAAAAGGTTTTGAACAGACGAGTGAAGGACCCCATCTATATCTCAGGAAGATGGAGTGGAACACGGCAACACATCAGGAGGCAGAAGACAAGACTCTAGGCAAGAGAGGTTAAAAGAGAGAACAGGAGGAAGACAGTGAGAATGGAAAGAAGGTGAGGGATTCAAGAGGCACTTTGGAGCAGACTCCAGAGGACCGGGAAAGCACTTAAATGGCAGCACAGAGGGAGAGTGGGATTCTGAAGAGGATTCTGAGTGTCTAGTATGCACGTTTTGATGGGTGGAGAGGCAATTCATCAAGGCAGAAAAATACTGAGGTTCTTAATAGATCAACAACCCTCTTCCAGAAAGAGAAAGAAATATTACCTCCATGAGCCCTACCTGAACAACATCGATGCAAGCATCCAAGTAGATGCAACCTTTAGATTCTTTTGAATTTTTCTCATCTTTATAGGAATTGAGAATATACGAACCATCAGGAAGCTGAGTTAAGTAAAAATACCGTCTCTTGAACACCTATGGGGGAAAAACCAACAATGACACATTTGTTACATATACATGGCATCTGAACAAAACACCTTGATGGGTTTGCCACAGACATTATATCCGGATAATTTGCAGACAACTTGGAGAAGTCATTAGGAATCAGCATGATCTTCACTTTCTTAAGATGGAGAGCTTGAAGTCAAGTGGTTTAACTCTCAGCCAAATATTTGGAGAAATTTTAACTCTTTATAGTTTATAAAGCATTTATGTATATGAATCACTATCCATTTCATTACAGCATCCTTTTCCTGTTTAATTGCAAACCATAACTGGATTCTTATTATTTCATTCACATCACTACAAATCCAAGTTGTATGTGTATGTATACATACACACACATATATACATTATATATATATATGTAATATACACACACACACACACACACACACACACACACACCCTGTATCATGTACTTATATCTCACCTGCAGACCTTACTGCACTCACTTATGCTGCTCCAGGGTCCCTATTCCTGAGAGTCCAGCTTAGAAAGTACTCACAGGGAAACACTGAGCACCACCACTTGCTACAGGTTGCTGCTGAAAGCCCTGTAGGCTGAGAAGTGCGTTAAAAGGCCCAATGGGATTAGCCCATCCATTTGAAATTAGGGATTAACAGTTAAGGAGTTCCCTTGCTACAACTCACGGTGAAATCCACAGGAATTGGAGAAGAGCTGGAAGACAGCCTGATGCATTTATTCTGTCCCTCTGCATGTGTGCATGCTCAGTCGCTTCAGTTGTGTCCAACTCTTTGTGACCTTCTGGACTGTAGCTCTCCAGGCTCCTCTGCCCATGGGATTTCTCCAGGCAAGAATACTGGAGTGGGTTGCTGTGCTTCCTCCAGGGGATCTTCCCGACCCAGGGATCAAACCCACATCTCTTACATCTGCTGCATTGGCAGGCAGGTTCTTTATCACTAGCACCACCTGGGAAGCCCCTCTGGGCTTCCTTGGTAGCTCAGTTGGCTAAGAATTTACCTGCAGCGCAGGGGACCCCAGTTTGATTACTAGATTGGGAAGACCACTCCAGTCTTCTTGGGCTTCCCTGGTGGCTCAGTTGGTAAACATCTGCCTGCAATGCTGGAGAACTGGGTTCGAT
Organism: Bubalus kerabau; assembly: GCF_029407905.1. NCBI lineage: Eukaryota > Metazoa > Chordata > Mammalia > Artiodactyla > Bovidae > Bubalus > Bubalus kerabau. The sequence continues at coordinate 4,030,604 of NC_073647.1, read as the reverse complement.
CCCTGGGTTGGGAAGATCCTCTAGAGGAGGGCATGGCAATCCACTCCAGTGTTCTTGCCTGGAGAATCCCCATGGACAGAGGAGCCTGGTGGTCTGCAGTCCATGGGGTCACAAAGACTCAGACGCTGCCCCTCTATTCTCCCTTAAAAAGAGTCTTGGACCTGCTGAAGGAGGTGGGAAAGGGAGATTCAGAGCTCTCTGATACAGCCACAGACTGCAAGATATGTCTAGCATTTGTTATAGTAAAATTCCCCAGGACAAGAGATCTAAAATGATTTCAGGGTGGGAATGGGGAGACAGACTAGGAAATAGCCTCTTGATGATCCTATTGAAGAAATGCATTCCTATGCATCTTGTCTTACAGAAGTCAGTTTTCAGAGTTAAGCCTGCTGTTTTCAATAACCCATATGACCATCCAGTATGATCTCTGACTATTTTAAGAACTTTAATTAAGGAAAGAGTAGTATTTGGCAAGATTATTCTTGAAAACTACTTAACTTCTGGCAAAGTATCCAAAATATCAACAATTTATTTCTCTATGGCATGAGTAGGCAAAATATAAAAATATGTTAAAGGGCATTTCCTTTGAGGAAAACCAGTAAAAAAGAAATCATATGCTTGTAGTTATTTTTGACTTGTTCAAATACCATTGATTTTGGAATGAATGACAAAAATATACCAGTATGAGGAACACCATAACAGGTTAGACTGGTAAATGCTTATAGCATATTTGAGAGAGGGACTGTGTGGGCTATATGGAATCAGTAGAAAGAAGTTCAAGCAGAAAAATACCAGTTTGGATGCCAATCAAGTAAATATTACTATACTACAAAGGTATAGAAAGTATGTGTGTGTGTCTCTGTGTGATCTCATTTTACCCACATTTAAGTTTACTGCAACCATAACTGAAGAAATCTAGATCCATATACAAGGAAAAAGTTAATCATAAAGGTCATTATATATGTGTCTGTGTATATATATTGCTTATTTTTATGACAATGGTTCATATTTGTTATTAAATTGATGGAACCAGAAGACCTAAAATGACACAATGAGCTAATTTCAAATGAACAGAATACCACTTCTTAAAAGTTATCACAAAAACTATGTATGATAAAAATAGAAATAAATTTTCCAGGCAAACCTTAACATAAAAAATTACAACCAGATTAGAATCTGAACCATGATCAACTCTAAAACTCAAGGTTCATAGACTCAGTGGTACAGTCTATAGAATCCACTGGCAGAGTCCTTAACCAGCACCAGAGGAAATAAAGATACAGAGCAAATCAGCTGTGGCACAGAGTCAAATTATAGCTGCAGAATTTGCTTCATGTACAGCTGCCTCACCAAGCAAAGACGCTTCATGGCAGGCGGCACTTCCAATATTAGCAAGGCACGGTCATTACAATAGAGATGGAAAGGGATCTGAAAAGACAGTCAATCACTTCCTGTAACACTGCAATTCTGTCTAAATGTGACACTGAGGTAGGAATGTAGCTTGCAGATCTGGGAAGAGAGCAGATGCCTGGAATCACAGATCTTGAGTCTCACCCAGCGCTCCTGCTCCCCAGCAGGGCAACTGTCCTCACGACTTGCCTTCTCTCCATTTCCTCAGTTGTAAAGTGATGGGATCAGACTACATGATCTGTAACCTCCTTTTTTTTCATTATCTACATATAACTTTATTAGAAATGAACAAATAACACACCTGCCTTCCCAGCTGGGGGCCACAATCCCCAAGTGATTTCCTACACAGGCTCAAAGCATACAGTCTGCACAGTAAAGAAGTTTCTTAAGGTCATTTCTATAGACATCAGACTGTCCCCACAACAGATCCATAAGATCTCTAAGATATCTTCTCATTCAAATATTTTATGATATATGTTGGGTTTCAACTTCTGGGAAGCTTTTAAGATACTTTTCAAAGAAGAAAGGAATATCTTAAATCTCTCAGTTCAGTTCAGTCACACAGTCATGTCCAACTCTGCGACCTCATGGACTGCAGCATGCCAAGCTTCCCTGTCCACCACCAACCCCCGGAGCTTGCTCAAACTCATTTCCTTTGATTTGGTGATACCATCCAACCATCTCATCCTCTGTCGTCCCCTTCTCCAGCCTTCAATCTTGCCCAGTATCAGGGTCTTTACCAATGACTCAGTTCTCCGCATCAGGTGGCCAAAGTTGTGGAGCTTTAGCTTCGGCATCAGTCCTTCCGATGAATATTCAGGACTGATTTCCTTTAGGATTGACTGGTTTGATCTCTTGCAGTCCAAGGGACTCTCAAGAGTCTTCTCCAACACCACAGTTCAAAATCATCAATTCTTCAGCACTCAGCTTTCTTTATGGTCCAACTCTCATATCCATACATGACTACTGGAAAAAGCATATCTTTGACTAGACAGACCTTTGTCAGCAAAGTAATGTCTCTGTGCTGTCTAGATATGTCATAGCTTTTCTTCCAAGGAGCAAGCATCATGACTGCAGTCACCATCTGTAGTGATTTTGGAGCCCAAGAAAATAAAGTCTATCACTGTTTCCATTGTTTCCCCATCTATTTGCCACAAAGTGATGGGACCAGATGACACACTCTTCAGTTTTTGAATGTTGAATTTTAAGCCAGCTTTTTCACTCTCCTCTTTCATTTTCATCAAGAGGCTCTTCAGTTCCTCTTCGCTTTCTGCCATTAGGGTGGTATCATTTGCATATCTGAGGTTATTGATATTTCTCCCAGCAATCTTGATCCCATCTTGTGCTTTATCCAGCCCGGCATTTCACATGATGTACTATGCAAATAAGTTAAATCTCTCATATGGAATCAAAAGGGAAATCAGAAACATGACTTTATAAATTCATATAAATGTGGGGTTCCCCAGGTGGTGCTAGTGGTAAGGAATCCACCTGCCAATGCAGGAGACATAAAAAACTCAGTTCAATCTCTCGGTCAGGAAGATCCCCCAGAGGAGGTAATGGAAAACCACTCCAGTATTCATGCTGGGAGAATCCCATGGACAGAGGAGCCTGGCAGGCTATAGTCCACTGGGTTGCAAAGAGTTGAACATGACTGAGCATCTGAGCACAAAATATACTTATTTATTTGGCTGTGCCAGGTCTTGGTTGCAGGATACAGGATCTTTAGTTAATGGCATATGAACTCTTAGGTGCAGCATGTGAGATCTAGTTCCCTGACCAGGGACTGAACCCAGACTCCCTGCATTGGGAAAGCAGAGTCTTAGCCACTGGATCAACAAGGAAGTCCCAGAAACATGACATTTTTTTAATGTTGTTATTTAGGGTACAGGTTTACCTTGTTATTTTTTTCCATTTTGAAAAGAAGACAGCTGTTAAAATAATGACTATATAGAACAGTGGTAATTACTCTATATCATACCTTTCATCTGATGGGCTCAAGTTCTTTGTAACCAGGAGCTAATTTTTTTAATGTCACTTGGGGATTAGCATCTTTATCCACATGTTATCTAACAGCAAACTAAGAGACTAAGAACTCACTCAAGTTCACATGGGCAAGGCGATGGCAGAACTAGGATCACAATCATAGGACAATGACAAAGAATCCTGCCCAAACCTTCCAATGGCTTCCCATTGAGATTAGAATAAGACCTGAAATCCTCCCTATAGCCTGGGATGATGTGCATGCTCTGGCCTTGGGTTACCTCATGGACTTTATTTCTAATCATGCAGCTACACTGGCTTACCTGCTGTTCCTCAAACAAAAAAGTGTCCTTTGGACCTTTACGCTTTATGTCCCCTTGGCCTGAAAGTCTCTTCCCCCACATATCCACAGCTTCTTTCAGGTCTTTGCTTGACTCTTACCTCCTCTGAAAGGCTTTCTGTGACTACCTGCCCTCGTGGCAGCATCTTATTTTATCTTTTTCATAGAATCATCACTATTCAAATATATCTTATTCATCTATGTATCTATTTGCTGTCTCTTTTAAGACGATTAAGCTCCACATCTCATCCACGGCTATAGCCCTAGTACCTGTGACAGTGCCTGGAACGCAATAAAATTTTGCAAAATGAATGAGGAATGAATGAATAATTCATTCCCCAGTGCAGATTCTCCAGTGGTTTCATACAATAGAAGGGTGTCTCTCTGTAATGCCCATATTTTTCTTCCTCTTCCCCCATTTTATTATGTTTCCTAGATGGTGAACACAGCTGAAAATTCCCCACTTTACTCAGTGAGAAGCATGAATCCTGACCAGTGGCTCACCCAGACCACCCAGAAGAACAAAACAGAGTTAGCCAAAGGAGATTATTCTCTGGCATCAGGTTCTGCCAAGTATCTTGAAGGCCCTGAGCTATTCGGAGAACAACCTTTTGAACATTTACCCCACACGACCCTTTCTGGAGCAGGAACAAAGGGTTTCTATCACTCGGGTTAATTCAATGATGGAAAGCAGGGAGGTTTGAGCACCTAGTATTCTCAAATTAGGAGAGCCTTTTATCATTTTATGTAACAAATCTCAAGGGTGTTTAACCTATGTGTGTTCCCTAGAGGGTAATTATGTACTGTTAAATTCAATGAACCAGGAGCCCTGAGAAAGGATGGTCTGAAGGCTTTGTTAAAGTTAGGTGGGCCAGGAGCAATGTAGAAATTGGGAGGGGGAAATTTACCTGACTCATCTCTCAGAATAGGGAAGAAGAGGCAGCGAGGAAAAGAAGAAAGCAGGAGAATAGGAGACACACTGGGTCTGAGAACTGTTCAAAGCAAAGATGAAAGAAATAATGGGCAAGAAAATCCCATAACTTATCAGAAAATTGAGTTGCTGTTAATTACACCAGAATGTTGGGAACGTCACCCTGCTAAAGCACCCCTACCCATAGGTTGGCAACCTAATATATCACTTATGACTCTCTACCATATTATTTTACAGTCCTACCAGGTTTTAATATACTACATAGGTCTACCCTCTGGACAACTGGTTAAAAACCAAATAGCTTTACTTACATAATTCTATCATATCTGGGCCCTGGAAAATTTTTTTAACTATTTAGTTTGAAGCAAAGTCTAAAAAGAGGGGTCTACAATCCACCCTTCTCATTAGAGACAAATTAATTTATTGTCTTTCTTGGGTCATGTCATGGCCCTGCTCAAATTTCCAATGACCCCCAGTTACCCACATACGTGGTAAGGCTCCCATGCCTAATCTGACATTCAAGGCACTCCCACAGCCCTATCAATAATGTAAAATAATACCGATCTGTGACATCTGTGGAGTGCCTACTACATTACAGTTCTGACTAAGTGCTTCTTTCATATCAGTGAAATCCTCATAATGACCTTGTGTGGTAATTACTATTATCATTTCCATATTGCAGCAGAGAAACTGAGGCCCGAGGAGAGAGCAAAGGACCAAATCAACTCTATTTCCCATGACTACCCAACTTCACCTAATATACTTGCCCTGTACACACCGCCTGCCATGCTCACCTCCTTTCTGATTCCCTTCCTTGACGTCCCCACCCCCTTCAAAAAGCCTTCTCTGGGACTTTCCTGGTGGTCCAGTGGCTAAGACTCTGAGCTCCCAATGCAGGGGGCCTGGGTTTGATCCCTGGTCAGAGAACTAGATCCCACATGCCACACCTAAGAGTTCACGTGCCACAACCAAACACCCTGCATGTCACAACGAAGATCGAAGGTCCCGCGTGCCACAACTAAGACACAGTGCAGTCAAATAATTATTTAAAAAATAAAAAAAGAAGGCCCTAATAAATGGTTTTAAACATTCACCAATGAATGAGAGAAAAGGAAACATTTAAAAAAAAAACTAATTAGTGAGAAATCCCTTACCCATTAAATTAGTGTAATCTGTTTGTCAGCTGTGAGAGATGGACTGGAAGACTTGAACATACAAGGTATTAGTGTATCAAAAATAAAAGCTTCCCTCTACCCCTGTTCCAATAAACACAGTGACCTTGGCCTCCCAGCAATTATTTTAATTTCATATGTGCTTTTTTAGGTAAAATCCTCTTTTGATTTGTTGTTCTCCCAGTGCAGAAGGCAAAAAACCCCTCCTCTAACAGTGAAAGAATACGTGAGAACTCTTAGACTCTTGGATATATAACAAATGGCTCTGCTTTGTGCAAAAAGAAAGAAAGGGCACCAGAACTGAGTCATACATCAAGCAACTGAACTTGCAACCCCGATAATGTACCCAGACACTTCGATGTTTAATTGCTAAGAACGGAGAGGAGGGAACTTGAGGAATGTGACCAAATTGAGCCAAGAAGATGCCTAAAGGTGGGTGTCCCAAAGGGTTGGCCAAGAATCTGCAACAGATTTTTTTTTTAATGAAAAACCACAGTCAAGATCAGATTCTTCCTTATTCCATATCATTATATCCCTCAGGAAAAACAGTTCTAAATACCACAGGAAGGTCATGTCCAATATCAGAGCTATCTAGTCCACACTAAATTCCTTCACTGATATGGAGAGATGTTGAAAAAAGCAGATGTCCCTAGCAGCTAGCTACTTGGGAAAGAGAGTACGGACGTTTCCGTGATGACTGGCGTTTCTGCCCAAGGGATCATTTATTGTCTTTGCTATCTTTAAACTGCTCTCCAGAACTTTCCCAGGAACTGAAGAGTAGCAATGGGGTGTGTTCTCATGATCTAGAAGGTCCAAATTGAGGAAATTAATCACCTATGACAAAGCTTGTCATGTTTTAACATGAACACTGAGAAAAAAGCAATTATGAGCTGAGTGAAGTGGTCACTGTGCCCAGACAACCAACAGAGCTTCTGGGAGAGCTACAAGCAGCTGCCAGCATCTGCCTCCATGAAAGGACATGCTCAGGCACCAGATAACTGTGACTTGGGGAGGGACACATGTCATTAGCAGCTCTCCTGTAGCTTGGGTTCCTCGGGGCTGGTTCTCAGCCAATAACAGGGAAGCTCAGCAAGCACTTCTGGGAAAATGAGAATTGTAGAAAATGGTGGAGACTATATCCCGTCTGACCTCACTGGCAGAAAGGTGGATACTGGGGAAAATACAAAGGTTTATTCTCTAAATATGGGGTCTTCCAATCTTTCAATAGGAAGAGCTCAGCTCAGTTTTCACCAGACTTTTTTCCCTAGAGCCCATCCATTGCCCTCAATGTTCTTGCAAAACTGTCTGGCAGCTAGCAAGGGAAGCTGAACTTTCTAAAGCAGCTCATATACAAATTACTTGGGCTACATTATTCATATTGCATTAGAGGTCATGTGCTTGCATTCTCAAAAGCCCTTATAAAGTAGGAGTCTTCTGATTCTCTTTGATCTACTGGACTTTGTGGAGTCTTTTCTAACCCTCTTTCCTTCATTTTTTTTTTTCTTTCTACCTTCTCACATGATTCTATTTCTTCCTTCCTGGCTATTAGATGGCCTTATTTCTGAGAGGCAACATGGCCAGGAAAAAGACTCAGACTTGTTGATAAAAATAGTTTTAAAGTGGTTGTGCATAATTTCAAACAATCTAAAGGACTGATTCTGCATAGCTTTTAAAATCCAAAAATTTTTAAGTGAATAAAGATCTGTAAACTTCACCTCCCTCTGAAAGATACCCAGCTGCCCTGCTTTAATCCCCGTCATCCACAGAAGGCTCCACCAGCCAGTGTCAAGACACAGCGCATCAAAGACATGCAGATAAAATAGGAGGGCAGACACATGGCTCCCATAGGCTGTTATTTGCCAATGAGTCATGATTAATACCCAGAACCTTCTGCTGTAGCTTCCTGGTTAGCCTGCTGTGAATTTGCAGGGGCTGTCAACACGCAAATTTTCTGATAGAAAAGGTTCTTTGGTCTCAACTCTGCAAGCGCTAGCCCTGTGGTGAGCTCATTATTGAAGCCACCAAAGCCTGTCACCAGGATGGGCTGGAGTTCCTAGCAAGCACGGGACTCTGCATGTACCAAAAGTCAAACTACCAGCAGGATCGGGAAAATGACTCAACCAACAGCATACCTGAATCATCTTCCCATTCACTCGGGAGAGGAATTAAAATTCTTCACGTCAAACATTGGCGCAGTAGAAGGAGATATATAGAATTTTCCCTTTCAGAGTGTCTCATAAACTCTAGCCCTCCACCTCGGTTCTTCTGTCCTCTCCCTGAGCCAATCCAGGCCTGATGTGTATGATCCCCCACCCTGTACAGGGCACCTAGGGATATGAGCCTGAGGCCTCCAGTGCATCTCAGTTTATTGGCCTGTACTTCTGCTTTGGCCCTCAGTCCAACTTTAGCCTGACGACTATAAAACTGCTACCCACGCCCCATCCTCCCCCTGCCTGTTTCATACACTCACACACCCTCTGTTTATGTAGGGAGAAAGAGTACAGTAAACACTATGAGTTTCCACTAATTTCAATGATGCTAAACTAAATTAGAGTTAAAGCACAATTTTTATAGGAAAAAAATATCTTGGTGAAATCCTTCAGATACCTTTAACTGAATCTGGCTGGACCTTCCTCTCATGCCCAATCTAGCCATGAGAAAATCTGGAAATCCACTACTTATTGCTATGGTTTTAGGAGGTAAAAACCAGAAGAACATAGATTGTATATTCAGCTCCGAGAAATCCAAAATGGAGACTCAGAATCCATAATAAAGAAGAGCTGGGATAAATGAAATCCATAACCAGAGACAATTCCCAAAGCTCATTATGGCCTTTATATTTCAAATTATTCCCCACTCATTTTTTTAAAAAGAACTGTGTAGCACATATGACCAAATTGATTTACTCTTCTTTTCCTTTCTCTGCTTACTGTTTGGTAAAGGTTTTGAAAAGAATAGGTGTTTTTATGTTATGTGAATTACATCTCACTTTTTCAAAAAGAAGAAAGAAGTGGTAAAAATATGAACAGCTGGGGATAAACAAAAAAAAAAAGGGAGGGGGGAAGCAAAGAGCCTAGCTCAGCAGCAGCATAGAAATGATTAGCCGGAAACAAGCAGCAGCTGTCCCCTTCAGCCAGGCCACGTGGTCACCAGGTCACCTCAGACCCACGACCCACTTCATGAATTTATGGTTCCTGCCTGGCCTTTGTAAGTAGTGGAGTTTTAAACCTCAGGGGGAGATGATACAAAAGCTGAACAATCAATCTTTGACTAACTGAGTGAATTGCTTTTCTATTTCCATTATAACAAGTTACGATAAATTTAGTGGCTAAAAACAACATAAATGTACTATCTCACAATTCTGAAGGTTAGACATCTGACATGGCTCTCACCAGGCTAAAATTAAGGTGAGAGCAGAGTTCTGCTCCTTTCTGAAGGCTCTAGGGGACAATCCACTTCCTTGCCTTTCCCAGCTTCCAGAGGCTGCCCGCATTTCTCGGCCCTTCCTCCATCTTCAAAGCCAACAACATAGCATCTCTCTCTGACTCTGCTTCTACCCTTACATCTCTTTCCCTAACTCCCCTCTTTTGCTTCTGTCTTCCAGTTAAAAGGACCCTTATGATTACATTGGATAATCCAGGCTAATCTCCCTACTAGCTGATTAGTGATTTTTTAAACTCCCCTTTGCCATGTAAGGGAACATTTATAGATTCCAGGGATTGGGAATGGATGTCTTGGCAGGGGGGTCTTTATTCTGCCTACCACATCAATCAATCTGTAGTTCATGAATTATGGTAGAAAATTTGAAAGCATACACCTTTTACAGACAACTGCATTTGCATTTATAATATATAAGCTCCTTAAAAAGTAATACTGGGGCTTCCCTAGTGGTCCAGTGGTTGAGACTTCACCTTCCAATGCATGGGATGCAAATTCGATCCCTGCTCGGAGAACTAAGATCCCACATGCTGCAGAGCAACTAACCCACATGCCACAACTAGAGAGCGCACAGACCATAACTGAGTCCACACTTTAACTAGAGAAGCATGCGTGCTACAACGAAGAGCCTGCATGCTGTGATGAAGACACAGCAGAGCCAAAATAGAAAAACTAAAGAGGAATTTCTTTTTTAAAAAAGTTATATGTAAAACAAATTATAATTTAAAGTCATTATAAGTGAAAGTGTTAGTCGCTCAGTCATGTCTGACTCTTTGTGACCCTGTCTGACTCTTTGTGACCCCATGGATTGTATGGACTGTAACCCACCAGGCTCCTCTTTCCATGGAATTCTCCAGGGAAGAATATTGGAGTGGGTTGCCATTTCCTTCTCCAGGGGATCTTCCCAACCCAGGGATGGAACCCAGGTCTCCTGCATTGTAGGCAGATTCTTTACCATCTGAGCCACCAGGGAAGTCCCAAAGTCATCAGACTAACTCACTATTGAAACAAATCCTGTGGTGAACAGTTCTGTAAAGATATTAACTCCCTGATGTCTTCTTTTAGGAATCCAGATTTTCATACATTTACTTAATGTTGGACTAAAGCTTAAGTATGGGTAAAGCATTTTAATATTTTGAGAAGTTAGGGGAAGAGAGTGGAATCAAAAACCATAGAACCATTTTCTAAGAAGAACTAAATATACATTTCTCCAAAGAAGACATACAGATGGCTGACAAACACATGAAAAGATGCTCAACATCACTCATTATCAGAGAAATGCAAATCAAAACCACTATGAGGTACCATTTCACGCCAGTCAGAATGGCTGCCATCCAAAAGTCTACAAGTAATAAATGCTGGAGAGGGTGTGGAGAAAAGGGAACCCTCTTGCACTGTTGGTGGGAATGCAAACTAGTACAGCCACTATGGAGAACAGTGTGGAGATTCCTTAAAAAACTGGAAATAGACCTGCCTTATGATCCAGCAATCCCACTGCTGGGCATACACACTGAGGAAACCAGAAGGGAAAGAGACACGTGTACCCCAATGTTCATCGCAGCACTGTTTATAATAGCCAGGACATGGAAGCAACCTAGATGCCCATCAGCAGATGAATGGATAAGAAAGCTGTGGTACATATACACAATGGAGTATTACTCAGCCATTAAAAAGAATACATTTCAATCAGTTCTAATGAGGTGGATGAAACTGGAACCTATTATACAGAGTGAAGTAAGCCAGAAAGAAAAACACCAATACAGTATACTAACGCATGTGTATGGAATTTAGAAAGATGGTAACAATAACCCTGTGTACGAGACAGCAGGAGAGACACTGATGTGTGGATCAGTCTTGTGGACTCTGTGGGAGAGGGAGAGGGTGGGGAGATTTGGGAGAATGGCATTGAAACATGTATGGTATCATGTATGAAACGAGTCGCCAGTCCGGGTTCGATGTATGATGCTGGACGCTTGGGGCTGGTGCACAGGGACGACCCAGAGGGAGGGTATGGGGAGGGAGAAGGGAGGAGGGTTCGGGATGGGGAACGCAGGTGTGAATGTGGCGGATTCATTTCGATGTCTGGCAAAACTAATACAATGTTGTAAAGCTTGAAAATAAAATAAAACTTAAAAAAAAAAAATACTGAGAGCTACACCAGGAAAAAAAAAAAAGAAAAAAAAAAAGAAACTGCCCAGAACTATCACCTTCACATGGACATTTCTGAACCTGATAACTCTGATAGGAAATATAATAAAGACTTGAATCTCACTCACTCAGCTAGGGAGCACCAACAACATGCTGATTAAGATCACAGGCTCAGGCATCTGCCTACCTAGGTTCTGATCCTACCTCTGAAAACTCGTAGCTATATGACTTCGGGTTAATCACTGAATTTCTTTGTGCCTCACTTTCCACGTGTCAACCAAGAATAATAATTTTACCTGTATCTTAGGACTGCCATGAGGATTAAGAGATACAGAATGTGAAACATTCAATATGGTGCCTGGCACAGATCAAGTCATCAATAAATGGATTTTCTTATCCTCACCACGTTCCAATGCACAGGTTTAGGTGCAAAAGACATATAGGAAGTATTCTGCAACTTAGATTCATTATTTTCAGCACTTGAAAATGAAAGTGAGAACAGGACATAACCACTAAATGGAAAGCAGCAGGCAAAATATTAAATTAAGATAAAACTTGAGTCTTCCCTTGGTAGACACCCATGGTTTCTGCTTGCAGGTTATGTGGAAGATAGAATGACCTTTTTTACTTAATGGAAGTGTGAATCACCCTCAGCAAACCACATGATGTGATACTGAATATCCGAAAGAACAGTTATATTTGGTATCAGAGAATAATTTGGTTTTCTGCTCAGAATCTTCAAGTAGCTTGTTAGTTTTACCTTTGGATTTTAATGGCTCTCCACTGCCTCCTGTACAAAAGCCAACTTCATGTCTGAGGCATTCATGGCACAATTTGATCCCTCTCAATGTTTCTAACTTCATTTTGCACAAACCGCTTGCATAAAGTTGCTATTCTGGCCAAACTACAAAACTCTAGTTCTGACAGGACTAAGGTAAGCCTTGGTATAGTATCTAATTTGTATGTTTTTTAAAATCTAGTTTGGAGGTTTCTGCAGGCCAAGAATACCATCTTAGATATCCATACATTTTCCCCATTGTGATCGGCATAGAATGAGCAACTAATTAAATTTGTTAAAGAAAGAGAGTACCCTATTCTTCTACTCAATTTACATTCATTTCCACACAGGAACTTTTGATGCCTTTTTTTGTTTCAAAGCTATTTTCTTCATTCAACTGACAGCCTCCTTTTCAAACACCCTGATTCAGAAGATTATAATTACATTTCTTTAAAAAGGTACGCTTCTAAATTTATCTAAGGTTTCAGAGTTCTTCAATTCCATACTTCTGTGAGAATCCTCTCACTAAAGAATTTTTTTTGCTGGGGCTCCTTGCTAAAAAATTTTTAAAAAGAAATATTGCTTCCAGAGAGGCTAGTCATGGCACTATGCTTAAAATGATGAAATGATAATAATAACTACTTCCTACCTTCATGGTAACTGTGATGGTGCTATTTACATTGGCTTTATGCAACCAGCCTTGTTTGATCACACCACCCTTCTGAGAGCATAAAGATGATGAATCCTGAAACAGAGGGAAAACCATCAGTGAAACAGCAGCTGGCCCATTATCTAATCAAACAATTGGGGAGCACAAACTAGGCCCTGCCCCATTTTGCAAAGCATAAAGCTCCCTCTCCCTGCACCCCCCACTTCCCCTTGAAGATGCCTGATTAAACTTGAAATTGTTAATAACAGGATGAAAGGCTCTGTGCTGAGAAATGGAATATTGCCTGCCATATCAGTAGACAAAGGATGTCAAAGTCAACAGCAATTGCAGCCACCAAGGATGGTGAGCTGGTGAGCCCTGAGAGAACCCAGAAAGGAAAGAATACCTGCCATCTAGCAGCCATCAGACTGCAGCCACTCCCTGCATTAAGCCCTGAGGAAACTTAGGATACTGGCTCCAGATAGCGGAGGTACGTATCAAAGGAATGATGTCAGTGAGCCCCGACTCTTGCATTTTCCCATACATAGAAAAGTGCTAAATTCCTTAACTTGGTTTTCTTTAATTAACAATCATCTTTTGATGTTCAAAATTCCTGCCCTTCATCACAAAACTTCTAAATAACCTGGCTCCTCCTCTTGCCTCCACTGAGCAGTTCTTTCAGGGTTACTTGAGATGCTGCCTCCCGGGCTTGAAGTCCTAAAAATGTCGACTGAATAAAAACGTAACTCTCAACTTTTAGGTTGTGGATATTTTTTAAGTCCACAGTGCCATGCACACAATAGACACTCAATATTTACTGAATCATATGGGCTGTCTAGTGGGAAAGTCTTCTACATTATGTAAATGGTCAAACTTCACCTCAAAATGTCATAGACATCTGGGTCCTCTGTTCTAAGAGGGATCTATCAGGCAGGAGAGTCCATATGAATGACCACACCACATGCCCAGTGGAGGAAAAGCAACTCCACAAGTGTGTCCCACAGGTGGGAAAATGGGTTTATACACACATCACAGCCCATTTCACTTTATTTTTCCTAAACTCCATTTGGAAATACAACAATGTTAAATTGAAAAAAAAAAAAAAACCAACACTCATTAGCTTGAAAGTTTGCTCCAGATCATTCATAAACAATTCTTTCCCTCATCTTTTCTCAGAGAAATCTCTCTCAACACAAGGGACCTTGAAGAAGCCAGGGCAATTGTCCCCATCTTTACCTCATCCTTCTCACAGTCCTCATCAATCTCAAATACATGATTGGGAATCTTTTCTGGTCGCAGAGACTTGCTGAAAATACAAAAGAGTAGTCTTAGACACTGAGCAGAATAGAAAAAAAGGAACCAAATCAAGATGAGTAGACTTCTTTCTTTCACAACCAAGAAAATGCCAAGACATAAGAAGGAGGAATTCTTTTCTCCTTTTAAACTCAGATTCTCCCCTCTGGCATTACCTTCTGTAAAAGGACTCCCACATATGCAGCCAACAGCAAAGACGTAACTAAGCCCAAATTGCAAGGAATGCACGCCAGAGCTGTCGGTGGTGGGACCTTATCTCTCCCAGGCCAAAAAGCAACCCCAGGTCATTCTGGCTCTTCCATCTGTTTGCTATATGATCCTGGACTGACCATCTTAGGACTCAGCTTTAAAGGACATTTTTAAGACTCAGTTTTCATCTATGGGAAAGTGCCTTGAAAGCTACCAAAGGCTACACCAAGTCTTATTCCTCCAAAACATCTCCCATGTGATATCCTGTGAGGTTAATAATCTTATGGATGAAAAGGGGAGGAAAGTAAGCGTTCAAGTGACTGAGTGACTAGCCCAAGGTCACCCAGCTAGGAAGTGGTAGAAATAAGATTTGAACCCTGACAGTCTGGCTGTTGGGCCAGAGTGCTCACAGCAGCCTTTCAACTCAAATGAAAGAGATGCACTTAAAAAAAATTATCTACTTATTTATTGGGCTGCATCAGGTCTTAGTTGTGGCACATGAGCTTAGTTGCCTCATAGCATGTGGGGTCAAATTCCCCAACCAGGAATCTAACCCATGTCCCCGGCATTTCAAGGCAGATTCTTAACCACTGGATCACCAAGAAAGTTTCAACAGATGTACTTTTGTCAGAGATGTCTGGGGCCATCAAACTGAGTCAAATGTCTTCTAGCTTTTTCATTGACAGCACTAGAAAATGCTCACATTATCCAGAATCAAAGAAGGATGATTTTACAGTCAATATACATGCACCAAAGCCAAGAAGTGAACACGTCCATTTTGGAAAAAATTTCAATAAGCAAAAATATCCAATTACCCAAAACACACTTACCAAACATCTAGTTGTTTGAGGTTTTGTTTTATTATCTGTTATAATTGAGAAGCTTCACAAGTGGTTTGAAAAAATGTAAAATGTTTAATAACTCGCCTCTTGAAAGTTTCTCTTAAATTCTAAACTTACCATGGCAGCATTCGAAAGTCTCCAGAGAAGTCTTCATACTTGTAGTTCACCACGTGCCAATCTGTGCTATAGGTTTTAATACACTGAAAGAAAATAGGAATCTTTAATTTGAAATGTAGGAAAGGTACATGCACACTGTTTTTATGTCTGGTAATAAGCTGACGGGGCTTCCCTGGTGGCTCAGGGGTAAAAAAATCTGCCTGCAATGCAGGAGACCAGGGTTCGATCCCTGGGTAGGGAAGATCCCCTGGAGGAGGGCATGGCAACCCACTCCAGTATTCTTTCCTGGAGAATTCCATGGACAGAAGAACCTGGTGAGCTACAGTCCATGAGGTCACAAAGAATTGGACATGACTGAAGCAACTAAGCAGCAGCAGCAGCAATAAGCTGACAGACTTTTAAAAATCATCTGGGGAATGCTAGTACTGAGATCTTCCTTTGGGGATTAACTGTGTCTTCCTAAACCAGTTGGTGGTAATAAATTCCAATTCACACATTCTCCTGGGCTCTCTGACTTCAAGTCCAAAGAGTATTCAAGTTTATAAGAAAAGGCTAAGAATACAAGCTACTTGTGAAAGTATTTAAGCTGTATCCTCTATGTCACATCAAATAGACTTGTTATGTAGGTCAGTTAAATTCTAGTAATTTTGTTTTCCATTTACACTAAGAGTATTTTAAATACAGTGTTTATTAAATTAATGAATAATGACTTTTCTTATGTGGCCTCTGAGCCTCTTACCTCTTTGACAAACAAACTCTGGGCCCTCTTCTCACCATCTTCTGGTACAGTGGACTGGACTGTTCGGCGTTGACGACTGATCACAGAGATCTAGAAGACATAGAATATTCTTGCTATACGAACCAGCCTGAAAAATGCAATTTTGAAGAAGTACTAGTGGACTCACAGATATATCTTCCATTGGAAACATAAGCAGGTCTCGGAGCGGGTCACTGTAAATCTGAGTTTTTCTTTGGGCGATAACATTCTCATAGTCCAAGGGCTCAACAACTTTGGTCTTTTCCTTTATAAGAGACAAAAAGAAAGTAATACTGTCAAACAGACTGAAGTTCTTTGTCATGTGTCCAAGATACATTATTTCACCAAAGGGATTACTGATAATCAGCACTTAAGGGAGACACTTTTATGAGAGAAACCATCTCTATAATTAGACACACACACCAAATACACACACACACACACACACACACACACACACATCTCTCTGCTAAAGGCAAGAGCTCAAGAGAGACAGCCCTGTACTCTGCTTGTCCATGTACCCCCCAACAATTTATTGAATTTAAGACAAAACAAAAAGTGGCCTATTTAGAAGCCTGTGAGTTGATGATGAGTATGCACTATTCACTGGGTAACTGAAAGGGAGGGAGTATCAACATTCCTGTGCCCATTCGGTACCAGGCATGCTGTCCAAAGGATGCCTTAAGTTCTGCCATAGCCGGGGCAGGTATGGGTCCTGGAGATGCTTGATTCAGTGGACAGGACATGAAAGGGTGAGGTTCCAGGTGGCAAAGTCAGGGGTCCCTGTGGGACTTGCAGGTGACACAGCCATTGACAGTAGAGTCCAGCCCGAGACTAAGGTTACAAGGAGTAGGGTTAGTGACTCTGAGAAATCCAGGATGTGATTCTTTTAATAAGAGTGGTAACAGCATTTACTAAGCCCTTTCTAGATGTCAGGCACCATGCCAAGTGCTTTCTCTACAGTTTCTCATGTAAGACTCATAATAACCCTATTAAACAGATTGAATCTTTGTCCCCACTTTACAGATGAGGAAATCCTGGACTCAAATCAGGTTAAGTAACTTGCCCACCTTCAGAGCTGGAATTTAAACCTGCATCTGCCTCCAAAGCTCTGTTCTTTCTACTTCATGCAGCCTTTCCTTGCCTGAGAAATACAGAAAGATACTAAAGAGCAAGGTACTGAACTTGGAATAGGATCCCATCTCCTACCTTCAACAAATCTAAAAGATTGGCGTATTCATTTTGATATTCGGCAAAACTAATACAATTATGTAAAGTTTAAAAATAAAATAAAATTAAAATAAAAGTAAAAAAAAAAAAAGATGCTAACAAAAATAGTATAGAGGTGCCTCAAGAAATTAATAAAAGAACTACCATATGATCCAGCAATCCCAATTCTGGATATATATCTGAAAGAAAAGAAATCATTATCTCAAAGAGATAGCTGCACTCCCAAGTTCACTGCAACATTATTCACAATAACCAAAACACGGAAGCAACCTAGATTTCCATCAAGAGAAGAATGGAATTTTTAACAACATAAAATAGATAGATAGATAGAAAGGTTGTTCAGTCACAGAAAAGAAGGAATTCCGCTCCTTGAATAAATCTTGAAGGCATTATGCTAAGTGAAATAAGTCAGACAAATATTATACGGTATCACTTATATGGTAGAATCTAAAAAAAAGTAGAATGGTGGTTGCCAAGGGCAGGGGGATGAGGGAAAATGGGGGAGAACTTAGTCAAAGGGTACAAACTTTCCGTTGTAAGTTAAGTTCTGAGGATCCAAAGTACAGCATGGTGACTATACTATATTGTATACTTGAAATTTGCTGACAGTAGATCTTAGACATTCTCACACACACAAAAGGTAATCACGTGAGGTGATAGATGTATTAATTAACTTGATTGTGGTAATCACTTCCCAATGATACATATATATTAAATCATCACGTTGAAGCTTTTAAACATATACTTTGATTTTTCAATTATATCTCAATAAGTCTGCTGGAAAAAAAGATCTGAACAAAGATATACTTTATTTCAAGTCAAATTTGGATTTATCGACCCATGGGATTAAATTAAGCAGATTATCCCTATCATGTCTATAGATATGCATGTGAAATGAGTTGAAACAAAAGAAAAAAACTCTTATTGTGAACGCAGAGATTTTTCTGATAGGAAAATTTGACCCCCTTGTCCCACATCTACCATGTTTCATGGACCCAATGAAAGAACACTGTGAATGCAGCTTCCAGCCCTAACAATCAATGTGATCCATTTCTCAGAGAAATATGAGAATAAAGTGAATAAAGCCCCATCGAAGAAGGCAAGACTTAGTGAAAAAAATTTCAAAGTCTTGCTTTTGGTGCCAACTATCTTCCCATACAGATTGCAAAAACAGTCCTCAAATTTCAATGTTTAACCTGTTGGATTAGCATCTATTAATCTCTCTGCATAGTAATTTCATAAGTACCTACTCCAAGTAACTTTGAAAAAGAAAAAATCCTCCTTTAGCTTTCTAACATAGTTGTCAAATTAATATGCTAAAGGATACAGCAAAATGAACCACTTATTTACACGTGCAGTATATGCACTCTAAAAATGAAACTTGCAGCTCTCCATGTGTTTTAAAGGCCACATATTCGTGTTACAGAAAACAAGGTTTCACTTTTCATAGAAAACCGATTCAACTAAGCATTCTGGGTCTTTGGTCCTATTTCTTTATTAGTGGTAGCTCAAATGCAGAAAAAGGTAGAGTGGCTATTCTGAGTCCCACAAATCTTCCCCTGAAAGAAGATCTAGGCCTGTGAATCAGGCTTCATCTTTTTAAGAGGAAAAAGAGAAGGACTAAGGGCTCCCTTCCATCAGCCAGCTGCCTCTGATCTGAATTTTTTTCTCCAGCCCTCTCCCAGGCATTAAAAGCCCAAACTGTCAGTGGCTACAGTAAGAGTCAGCCCCAAAGAACCGCACCCTACATTTCCCTTCCAGTAGGATTCAGTGTAACTCTGTTGGCATCAGAGACAATGAAAACCTTTGACTTTTAGAATTATCATGATTTAATAGCAGCTCTGCCTGGCGGTCTATGTATAATTTTTTTTAATTAATTTGCATTGGAGTACAGTTGCTTTACAATGCTGTGTTCATTTCTACTGTACAGCAAAGTGAATCAGCCATGTATATACAATATATCCCCTTGCCTGGCAGTCTAGAACATAAAATGCTTATCTAACTTTCCTATTTGGCTTTATCATTTGATGATCAGACTTACAGGGTTACCCTAAATAAAGCTTCTATCATACACAAAAAGGGTCTTCCTCTCAGATTTGGGAACTGCCTTCCTGCCAGTTGGTACACTGATTGGCCTGAAAAGGTGCTTTCTCATAACGCAAGAACACTGTGTTATAATAAACGGTACTTTATAAACATCCAGCTCATAGCAAGCTCCCACTGTGTACTTCTGTAAATTCTGTAGCAGCATTAAGTAAAAGGCAAAAGCATTCATATAATCTGGAGAGAAGCAAGCATATGTTTCAGTCTTCTCTTCTTAAGTAGTGACAGGAAAACCGTCAGCCTAAATTTGGAACCTACTCAGTTTTCACCATGTAGGAGAAAAAAAAAAGGTTTGCCTTTCAAAGTTCATATTCACTGATTCCTGAGGGCTCTTGAAGTAACTGGCTGGTTATATTATCAGGGGTTTGGGTGTTGTTTCACTCCAAAATGACTTTGAAGTTTTAAGAAAATACTTTCAATATATAGTCTACCTGTTTCTTAACCCAAACCTGTGAAATAGACAAGGAAAATACTATTGTTTCAAAGTTACACATGAAGAAACTGGTTCAGAGGCTTAAGATCAGCTGTCTATATCCAATGGTAGAATCTGGATTCAAATCCAGGTCTTCCAACTACTGATCCTTTTTCTGTTCTTAGTGTGCATCCGTGCTCAGTCGCTCCAGTTGTGTCTGATTCTTTGCAACCCCATGGACTGTAGCCAGCCAGGCTCCTCTGTCCATGGGATTCTCCAGGTAAGAAAACTGGAGTGGGTTGCCATGTGCTTTTCAAGGGGATCTTCCCGACCCAGGGATCAAACCCAGATCTCTGGCATTGAAGGTGGATTCTTTACCCACTGAGCCAACTGGGAAGCCCCTCTGTTTTTAGCAGTGTCTCCCAACTCAACTTACTCATGTAAAAAGTCTTCAAAGATTTTTGCCACAACTTCTGCACTATTATATACTTCATATTTTTCTTCAAATCTCTTTTCCATTGAAATGAATTTATTGAAACAGTAAACTTCGTATCAGTCCCCCAGAGGAAACTAAGTCAATATTTTCCTAATCCTTAGTAAAATAAAATTTTAAATGTCAATCTCTGTACTGTGGTTTGGGACACAGTACACTCTTCCAGACTTAGGACACTGGGACCAAATCTCCATAGACTTTCATGTATAAACCCTCAAACTGTGAAGAAGTGCACAATTCCACAAATGAAGATAACTTTCTGATTTCTAACATAGATTGAAATGACAGAGATTGAAAAATGGAACTCATCAGTACAAATTCAGATACAATCTGCTTCTTAGTACAAAGAGAGGAAGGTACAAAGACGTATCCTCATTGGGAATCACCAACAGCATCAAACACTGAAGACTTTATGCTTTAGTGGTAGTCCCTGTATATCTACTGTACAGTGTGACTGATCATTCATCATCTTAACTTATGTATGTATCAATGTAAAACCAAGTTTGCAATCCTAAAATAATGTATAAATATGTATATGCAAGTATATCTTCAACCCTCCAACCACTCATGTACTTAAAAGGGAACAGGGACTTCCCTGGTGGTCGAGTGGCTAAGATACCACACTCCCAATGCAGGGGGCCCAGGTTCCATCCCTGGTCAGAGAATTAGATCCCACATGCCACAACTAAGACCTGGAGTAGCCAAATAAATAATAAATAAGTAAAAATAAAAGTGCACATTACTAGCAAGCTGGTTTAGTACTGGAGTGGGTTGCCACTTCCTTCTCCAGGGGATCTTCCCAAACCAGGAATTGAACCCGGGTCTCCCGCATTGGAGGCAGACACTTTAAACTCTGAGCCACCAGGGAAGCCATATCATTGGAAACTGTATCATTTCAATTTCATTTTTAAAAAGTAATCATAATCATGTAATATTCTGTCAACAGTGCAAAATCAGCCTGCTGATTTAAATCATTACTTCTGTTTAGATGTTACACCAAAGGTCATTCGTTCACTGGTAAATTTTTGACTTTAGAAACTAGTTCTCTTTAAGAATGCTAAGAATGTCTCTTCTACAAGTCTGCAGTGAACACTGCTTGACAGAATCCCTTCTGTATCACACTGGGAGAGAGAGCAGAGCAGGCAGAAGGCTTAGCAGTGGGGCATGGAGCCAATTCAAAATCTCCCCCTGCCACCTCCTTCTCCACATTAAGTTTTGGTGCCAGAAGGAGAGCGGCAACGATTGGTTTAAGAAGGAGAATGATGGCGACAAAAAGTTAGAAGCTGATTTTCGCAGTATTGTGATCAGACTATGGTTTCAATGGCATCTGAACAGACTCATATTGAAAATAACAACCATCTTAGAAAAGAAGGAAGACTCAAACAGAAGGGGTTACTCCATGCATCTCTCCTTCCCACCCGTTGCCCACTTCCCTCCCTTGGGAATGACTCCAGACACTCTCTAAGGGATTTAGCTCCCCTTTTGTTTCAGACATTTGGAGCCAGGTTTGGAAGGCTTTCTCCACAGAGATCTCAAAATAACACTTTACGCTCAAAATGGCCCACTGGGGACATGCTGCTTCCAGCAATGCAGAAAAGAAAGTGGGTTGGGGGGCAGAGCACTCTTATCAAGTTCCTGCTAAGCTCCAGGCTTTGTGCTAGCCCTGGGTGGCTCAACTGGTAAAGAATCTGACTGCAATGAGGGAGGATCTGGGTTCGATCCCTGGGCTGGGAAGATACCCTGGAGAACGGAAAAGCTACCCTGGAGAAGGGAAAAGCTACCCTCTTCAGTATTCTGGCCTGGAGAATGCCATGGGCTGTATAGTCTGTGGGGTCACAAAGAGTCAGACACGACTGAGCAACTTTCACTTTCACTTCACTTTGAGGAGCTCATGATCTAGAGGGGGAGGTTGATAAAGCCAAGACAGCTTTGATCACACAAACTGTTATACTTGATCACAAGTATAACACTTGATCTGTTTAACTTGATCACAGAAACTGTTATAACTTGAAGCCCCATTTGGTTTCCACACGTGTCAGACCCTTTGATATCACATTTTCTTCCAACAAAACGACTGCACAAGTGTTCTTGCACATTAAAGTGTGCGAGCCCATCTATTCACATGTATAGCAATCAGAAGAATTCCCCTATATGGCTACACATGGTCTCAGATCATTTCATCTTCTACTTTTGTTGATAAATTCTGTAAGGTTGGAGACTAGGTATCTGTAAAGAGTGGTGGGATGGTAGGGAGCAGCAAAATTTGAGCTGCAACTAGCAGAAATGACAAACGTCACCACTGTAGACTAGAGATTTCTAGAGGGGGACTCTACACAGCATGGCAACAAAGGAACATGACTGTGAGGAATTTTTCATAAGGTTCATGTCAAGAGTATCTGGCTTTATTATGCCCTTGTCTTTTGTCAATCATATGATTACCTTTCACCAGGTCATTTCTTTCCCTTTTTCCAAATAGGAACTCAAGTACCAAAGGAGCTTTGAATTAATATAAACTGGATGATGATGCTAGTGGAGGGAAGGCC
The DNA here is from genome assembly GCF_029407905.1 of Bubalus kerabau. Lineage (NCBI taxonomy): Eukaryota > Metazoa > Chordata > Mammalia > Artiodactyla > Bovidae > Bubalus > Bubalus kerabau. The sequence continues at coordinate 4,007,755 of NC_073647.1, read as the reverse complement.
ATCTTTTCAGTTAGTACAACCGACTTGGCAAAACAGACATGAACATATTTTAATAAAGATTATTTTTCAGGACAGATCTTGGCACAGATACCCACTTACAAATCTCATTCAAGACACTGACCTTTCTTACAGCTAACAAACAGCTAAAGGGAAAATCATACTTTTCATGAGACCATGGGTAATGCTCATTCCTAATTTCTACCTTGGCTCTCACATTCTTCCTGTGAGAGTCCAACCTCCAACCTCTCTCATCCACAGCCCTTAACGTCTTTCCCAACTATTGTGGCATTTACTCAAATAGAGCTGTAATTGCATTGTGGGTACTTTGCATATTAGACTCCTTAGCAAGATCGTAAACACCTGGAGGAGAAAACAATGTCTTTACATTAGCTATCCCTTACACTGAGCATAATATACACTAAGTATTTTATATCTATTATCTCACTTAATTCCTGCAAAACCGCACAGGAGGTTCTTTTATTATGCCCATTTTACAGATGAGGAAACTGAGGCTCAGGCAGGTCCAATGCCACATATTAGCAGAGCTGGGATTCAAATCTATATCTATCTGATGGACTCCAGAACCAGTATTCCGAACCATAATACACACAAACAAATATAAAACATTTCCCCATCCTCGATCCTACCATGTTTAATTCCCTTGTACAGACTTAGCAATTTAGGATTTGCTGGCCCTGACTCAAACTACACTTTCACTTTTTTTTTTTTTTTTTTTTTTTAACCAAAGTGCGATCTTGCCTTCTCATCGCCCTGATGATACTGAGCATGACTGGCTTATGGAACTTGTAATTGGATAAGAAGTTTTACATTTCTTAATTGTTGCTTCCAATTTAGCATTTGCCATTAATGAGTAGGGATTAGCACCTTAGGTCTTTTACTTTGGGGCAGGAGTTGGCAGATTCAACTTCAAATGGGTAAGAATCAGATTACAAAAAAACAACAGTAAGATGTTGTCAAGGGACCGTGTCTAATTCACCTCGGTATCCTCCATAGAACCTAGAAGAGAGTCCTGAGAACCACAAAGCCAGACAATAAAACAAAGAGACTGATCTTACACGTATGCTTTCCCAGCCCAAATGGCAGCACACAAGAAGAGAGGGACAGCTCATTGATCGCTAAGGCTTTCAGAATTCATTTTCAGATCTCAGTTTCAATTTGATTTTTGATTCTGAGAAATCAGCAAAATGAGACTCTAAAGGCATTTAAATCTGAGGAAAAAGAAAACTCATTTTTTTTTCCTCTTTAGAGTTTTCGCCTAGGGAGGAATTCTTTTTAGATGCCAAATTACTTTTCTAAGTCTATTTGGCTATTTATACAAACTCAAGAACTATTTTTTAAAACCTACAAAGAATTTATATTATTTTTTTAAATCACAAAATAGACAAGTCTTGATATATCCTCTATGATTAATTCAAACTCACTTAACAAGTGTTTTCATTACAGCCAACTCAAATATTATGCAAGTAATATAGATTATCTACAGATGAAAAAATAAAATTTTGATGCACTCTATACCCCAAAACTTGATTTAAACCAATAATTATAAGTATACTCAATATGCTGGCTGACAGGTAGGAAAACTGATTTGAATCCAGTCACTCCCTTACTTTTTGTGTTCACTTTGTGCTAATTAGTATTTAAATGACTCAAAGATAGGACAAAAGAGGTAAAAATAAAAAGAAAGGCTTGAATAAATTGAGAGAATAGTGAAGTAGCTTTTTAAAACTAGAAGCACACTTTGTATTCTTTAGCAAACCATTATTGACAAAAAGAAAAATGCAACCTGGTTATACGTAATGGCTTTCTTTCAGCTTGCTTTCTAGCCAACCAAAGAATTTAACATGTTCACATAGACATACAAAATTACTGCAGATAATTCATTTATGCAAGAAGAAATTAGACTATGTGTCCATCAAATAATTTAAAACCTGCCTCAGATCTTGGTTCCCACTCCAGTAATGACATAAAAGAAATCTTGTTGACTTTTTCCTGAATTTGACAAACACAACTATAACATACCTTGCATTCTTAAGCAGAACAAAATGTAAAATGCACTGATGTTCGACAGGTATCCGTATTGAGCCAGCTAGATACTTACACTCCATGAAAACAGAAAAACCCAAAGGTCCTGTTTGTGTCATTTGAACACAACAGGACAAATCTATTTCATTAAAAAAGCTTTGTAACCTATAAATCAGCCACTCATCATTTTCCACACTGGATCCAACCACTGGTCTACCCATTTCATTAATTTGCTTCTGACAATGGAGTAAAGAAGACTGATGGGCCCCATTTTGAAAACCAACCTTTAAAGGAGCAAAGACACACCTTTCTACAAATACTTTCATTTTCCACAATCAGTCATATTGGATCTATCCATTAATTGAAATTCTGCCTTTTTTTCTCTTTTTGTGGGGAGGGGAAATGGGGGGGTGGACTTTGCTGGTGGCTCAGATGGTAAAGAATCTACCTGCAATGCAAGAGACTTGGGTTCAGTCCCTGGGTTGGAAAGATCTCCTGGAGAAGGAAATGGCAACCCACTCCAACATTCTTGCCTGGAGAATCCCTCAGAGAGAGGAACCTGGGAGGCTACAGTCCATGGGGTCGCAAAGAGTTGGCATGATTGAGCGACTAACACTTTCACACTTTTATTCTCACACTTTCTGCCTTTTTTGAATATCCTCAGTTTATACCACTTCATAATACATTCTAAAGCTATGTGAAATAAAGTGAGAGTTCCTTTGATTTTTCTTAAGTTTACCTCTTTAAAAAATCAGGAGATGCCCTACTTCTTGGTATACATAATTATTTCAGTATACGGTGACCTGAGCCATGTTTATCCTATCTACCCACTTGTGATTAAAAAGATAGACCTTCTTCCAGCAGGTTCTGCCTTTTGGTGATGTGAGGCAGGAGTCTATACATCATGCTGCTTATCATGCCCTGTATCTTATTGTCCTTCCTACGTCCTGGGAGGACTGTTCGCAGTGTTTAGTCTACAGTCACTCCCACGCTGCTTTAGCAGAGAGTAATCAAGCTCAGAGCCTACTCTCAGGTTAGTAAGTTACAATGACCTCTCCAGCTCTTATCCGTTCAGAAATTCATCGCTCACTTTCCTGTCCACATTTTCCAGCTTCATGGGGTCTCACTGGGGCACAGCTCCTGGGAACATGGCGACTGTCAACACTTAGGAAAGGCTGTTAAATCAGACCAGCATCCTTCGGGTAACCACCCCTTGGCTATTCAGCATTTTTACACATCTTCCTCTAAACAAACAAACAAAAAAATGCCTATCTGTAATCCTTGTTCCTTTCTTTAAGCCAATTCCCTCCTAACCAGTTTCACTTCCTTATACCTAAAAAGACCCCTCCACTATTTAGGAAGAGGAGTTCCCAGTACAGCAACCATGGCGCCCCTCACTAGAATGGTTAGGTGTCAGTGTGTGAGGAGCCCATGCTTCAGCCAGAGTCCACTAATAGGCCTGGTACAAAAGTGAGGCTTGCTGCCCTGTCACTCCCTGAGGGCTCTTTTGGAGCTCTTACAGAAACACAAAACACACAGCTTAGTTCTGACGGTCACTGAGCATCCACCCTGTGCCAGGCAGTGGGCTACAGAGCTGAGAAAACAAAGATGGGCAAGATGTGGGTGCTGCCCTTCAGGAATTCATGAGCTTCAGAGGGAAGACAGACCTCCTCAATAGAGAGTTAAAATACGACGGGATAAGGGGATATGGAGAATGCTGTGGGAATGCAGATTAATTCCACGGGTGAAGGAGGCTCAGAGAGGAGGTCACATGTGTGCTGAGCCTTGAAGGACTGAATAAAACTGCCCGTGGCAGGCCAGGTGGAGAAAGGTATGGCAGGCAAACACAAAAGCAGAAGTAATAGAAGAGGATGAGAATTCATGTGTTCAAGGGGCCTGGGGACACACAGAATAAGGAAAAATGGTTGAGATGAGCTGGAAAGGCATGATTACGGAGGACCACAGATGCCAAGGACATGAGATTGGACTGCTTCCTAGTATAGGCGATGGGGAGCCAGCAGAGGTTCTAAGCAGGGGAATGACATGAACAGATGTTTTACTCATATTTATGCACGGAAAGCCAGGAGGTCAGCGCTAATGGAAATTAATCCATAAAATGACAGCATAGGCTGAAAATTTGCCCCATTGTCTACTTTTTCCAGGAGCAATACATGGAATTATGGAAAACTACTCGTTAGAGTTGCATACAAAACTACTGAGGAAAATAAAGTGAGGGTTCTGTTTCTGTGAGGAGCTTTTCTTTCACAGAGAAAGAAATGCTTGCTTATATCTTCCTTGTGTGACAGAGATTAATTTGCCTGAGCATTTTATTTTGAAAATATCAACTGCCAATTTGCACTTCATGTGTTTCCCACACCTTTTCAATGGCTAATTTGATTTAAAATGGTTAAATTTTCAGCGAAATGTAAGGTGGATCACAATATTTCTTTGTTTAAACCCCTTTAAGGGGTCAACACAGCCTGCAGAATTGGTGATTTGCAAAGCAGAGAAAAATGTTGGGGTACACAATGGGAAGGACTGAATAAAAATGTCCTACGTTTTCCTTGAGAAATACAGAATATATTAATATAATTAGCAATAAGTTTTTTTAATTAAAAAACAAAACCATAGCCTACAGAAAAAGGCTTGCTCTGGTTAGTAAGGCTTATAAGATCTGGTCTCCACTCCCAGCCTCTGACTCCACCTCTAATCCACACCCCCCCTACCCTGTGGGCAGAGCTCCTAAGAGCCGTGTTATCCACCTTTGCTGCTCCTCTGCCAGTTCTCCCCGCAACCCTACCACAAGACTTCATGAAGCTGCCCATCTTTCTAGGTACAAATGGCCACTCCCTCCTACCCAGTTCTATCCACCTCCTCAAACCCAGAGGTAGGACCTGTACGTCCTTCCCCATCTTAGTCCCATGATGAAGTGCTATGGTGCCCATTTCCTTTTCCACCTCTCCCCTCACTAGAATGAAAGCTCTTTGATTCAAGGGTCTTTGTCTTATTCTTGGCTCTATCCTCATCACCCTCAAATTATTATCTTAAATGACTGAACGAACAAAGTATGAAACCACTGTGATTATCTTTCTAATCTCAACATTAAGATTTTCTGGACTTCCCTGGTGGTCCATAGGATAAGAGTCCACCTGCTAATGCAGGGAACATGGGTTTGATCCCTGGCCCAGGTAGATTCCACATGTGGGGCAACTAAGCCTGTGCGTGCCACAACAACTAAGCCCAGGTGCCCTAGAGTCTGTGCTCCACCACAAGAGAAGCCAGCACAATGAGGAGCCTGAGCGCCACAACTAGGGAAAGCCCGCAGGCAGCAACAAAGGGACTCAGTGCAACCAAAAAGAAAATAAAACGATTTTCTGCCTCTTCCAATCTTTCAGGAGGATCACAATCTACCACATGCTCACTGAAAAACACACATTTGAGTAGCCGTCTAAAGCAGCCAGACTACTGAACACTTTAATAACATGAATCATCACTCATTCTTTTTTGACAAAGTCACAACATCATATATGAAGTTTTCATAGAATCAGACACCTGCATGAAGAAACATAAAGTGTCAGGGGGTAGAAAATCGTGTTGGTTGGGCATGTGAATTAGACTTGAGAGAAAGTTGATGACTCCAGAAAAACTCTTTTTGTGGTTGTAACAGTTCTCCCATTGCCAAACTTCCTCCTGAGCAACCTCTCTCTCTCTCCACCCCTTCCCTCCCTTCAGCTCACATTTTCTCGGTGTGCTGAAGGTGCCTACAGGTACATTTTCTGGCTGCCTTCCCTAAAACTAACTGAAAGTGCAATTCATCACACATGCAAAGAAGCAGTAGCAAGAAGCACCCCCATTTTGCGATGCTCATCTGATGCAATGACACTGTGAGACTCCAGACTCAGCACAACCCTCCCTCTACAAGCCTCTACCTATAACATGTGGCTGGACCACTGTCATAATGATCGAACTCTCTTTCCTAGAAAAGAATCTCCCCATGTTGTCCCCAGGACCATCTCCAACTAGGCTAACATTCCCCTTGCCCAGTCTCTCCATATGACAGCACATTTCCTGTCCTGTGTTCATTTTCATTTCAACCTGGACCCCCTGGTCAATAGCCCTCTCACGAGTCCTTTGTCATTTGGAACCACATCCATGGCCACTCCCCAGCACTACATCAAACCCCTCCTTGCTTGTCTTTGCTGCCACAGGAGAAAATCCTAACTGGGTGCTCAGGGCCTTCATTTACAAGGATAACAAATCCTTGGCTCAGCTGGGCTCTCAGTCTCCTCAAGGATTTTACTTACTCCTTGTCAGCATACCGTGACCTAAAGAACAGGACACTTGAGGTTCCACAAATGGAAAATCCCCTCTCACTCACAATAGCATCCTGCTTGATTTGCATAGCTTGATAGAAGGGCTGGTCTACTGAATCTGCAGTCCCTACTGGCACTGATAAAATTCATATAACCCTATATCTTTCCTTATTGATTTAGCAGTCAACTCCTTTCTGAGTGCCACTTTCTTCACTCCTAATTTGGTTCCTAATCTGGAGTCTCTAAATGATCCTTGGATGGGCTACGTGGGATCTGTGAAAGTCTGAAATTATATGAAAAATGTATGAACATCTTTATAGGAAAAGGACTCAGAGCTTTCCGTACCTCAAAGGAGTGTGTGATCCAAGAAAGGCTAAGATCTACTGCCTTACTAACTGCATATAAACAGGTCACACTTTTTTTATATAAGATTTATTGATTTTGTGTAATTATAAAGCAGCACATGGGACTTTCCTAGTGGTCAGTGTTGAAAAACCCGCCTGCCAATGCAGGGAACACAGGTTTAATCCCTGGTGGGAGAAGATTCCACATACCACAGGGCAACTAAGCCCATGCACCACAACTACTGAGCCTGAGCTCTAGAGCCCACGAGCTACAACTACTGAAGCTCACACATCCTAGAGCCCATGTTCCGCAATGAGAAGCCATCACAATGAGAAGCTCACACACTGCAACTAGAGAGCAGCCCCTACTCTTCTATGACTAGAGGAAAGGGCATGCAGCAATGAAGAACCAGCACAGCCAAAAATAAATACTAATTTAAAAAAATTTTAATTACAGCAATATATATTCATTGAAGGATCTTTAAAGAAGATCTTTAATATAAAGAAGAAAATAAAAGTTACTTAGAATTCCATCATTCAAAGAGGACCGCTATGAGTGACCATTTTTATGTTCCTCCATCTCTTTTCTATTTTCTCTCCTTTTAAACTGGATTCATACTATTGATTTCTGATAGTTACAGTGTTCCAAATAACATGAAAAACTTCAGAGTACAAGGAATTTGGGACTAGTGTTCAAAAATTCCTTTGATTTTCAAGTGCACCCACCAACAAAATTTCTTGAGCACTGCTATGTGTATGACATACCACTCTAAAAGTCAAGAGGTAAATAAAGCCTTATCCAAGTTTTCACACAAAGTGTTTAAAAATTCTAGGGATTTCAATAATCTGTGTAAAGCTCCAGCCTAAGAAAAAGAACATTTTAGTTTAAAATGACTGGACCTATATCAACCAGAAAAAAGGGGAGACAGGTGGCAACAATGACTTAATCATAGACTTGAAAGAATGCAATTAAAACCACTAGAAGTCAGGTTTTAAAAAAATTGGTTTTCCTGTACTACCAAAACATTTTTCTTTTATCACCTAATGATAAAAAAAAAAAAAGGTGATTAAAAAAACACATGAGATGGGACTATAGAGTCAAGGCCCAGGTCATCTCACATGACTCATAAACTCATTCTGAGGAAAATTCCCTGTGTTTTGAGCAATGACATTAGGAAATAATTGTGTGGCTTCCTATGGCGACTGTTCAAAGGACAGCACTTGTGTGCTTGTGGAATTCCGCTGTGTTGAAAGAGAATGATCAGTGTAATTACTTCACTGCCACTGCTTACATATTTCACAATCAAGATAATTCTGGAAAAACAGGATTATTGCTTCTTTGCTTTAAATACATATAGGCAGACAACAAGCCAACTGAAAGATTTCTTATCTCAAGTCCACTCCCTCCAATACAATTTTCAACTTACATTTAAGTATTATTCCATTTTCGAGCAGGAAAGCAAGTAAGTCTCTTTGCACAATTCAAGGCTGAACCCAGTGAAATTCTCTAGAACTTTCTCTCTGTCACCCCATCCCATGCTAAACCATTGAGCCTTTTCCTCATTCCTCTGACCATTGGAAGTCTCTCTGAGGGAGTGATCCAGGCCTGACCCCATCAGAGTTTGCCAGAATATACTGGAATTGACTGGAGAAGGCACAGCCTCTGGTCAGGTCAAAGGCTCAGCCTTGCTTTCTTGTCAACACCACAACGTGACCGCAGCTTCTTGCAGGCTCTAAGTGAGGTAGTCACGCGGCAAGCAGACAGAGGCAGCCCCACTGCAATGCCTCAGCATCTTTTTCTTCTTTAGGGCCAGAGCCCCTTTCAGAAGACCCTGGAGCAGCCAGTGGACAGGATAGTTGAGAGTGGATGCGCGAGTTAAGAGCCCTTTTTAGGCCACCACAGATCACTGAGCAGTGATAAAGAACCCAACTGCCAATGCAAGAGACATAAGAGACACAGGTTCGATTCCTTGGTCAGGAAGACCTCCTGGAGGAGGGCATAGCAACCCACTCCAGTATGCTTGCCTGGAGAATCCCATGGACAGAGGAGCCTGGTGGGCTACAGTCCACAGGGTCATAAAGAATCGGACACAACTGAAGGAACTTAGCTAGCTAGCTAGCTAGTAAAAGTCGCTTAGTCGTGTCCAATTCTTTGCAACTCCATGGACTGTATCAGCTCAGTTTAACTAGCTAGCTAGAGCACTGAGCAAAGTGAAGTGACTCAGTCGTGTCCGACTCTTGTGACCCCATGGACTGTAGCCTACCAGGTTTCTCTGTCCATGGGACTTTCCAGGCAAGAATAGTGGAGTGGGTTGCCATTTCCTTCTCCAGGAGATTTTCCCGACCCAGGGATTGAACCTGGGTCTCCCGCATTGTAGGCAGACGCTTTACCATCTGCCACCAGGGAAGTCCTACTGAGCAAAAGGAAATCCAAAAAAAGAGGCAATATATGTATACATACAGCTGATTCACTCTGCCAAACAGTAGAAACTAACACAACATTGTACAGCAACTATACTTGAATACAAATCAGTAATTTACAAACTCTTGGACTTTCCTAGCGGACCAGTGGTTAAGAATCTGCCTGCCAATGCAGGGGGCACAGTTCCAATCCCCGGTCCAGGAAGAGGCCACATGCTTGGAGCAACTAAGCCCATGCACCACAACTACTGAAGCCTGTGTGCCCTAGAGCTTGTGCTCCAACAATAAGAGAAGCCACCGCAATGAGAAGTCCTCGCCCTGCAACTAGAGAGTAGACCAAACTCACGGCAACTGGAGAAAAGTCTGCACGCAGCAAAGAAGACCCAGCACAACCAAAAAATAAAGAAAAGAAAATTGCTAAAAAATCTCCTCTACATGTACAAGACATGAACCTTATCTACTCAGCCTTGCGGCACTGGGAGCTCACTGTGGGCAGATTCTCATTCTTTTTCACCTTCATGTTCCTAGTGCTTTGCACAGTACAGGAGGCACTCAATAAGTATCTGTTATCAGCTGATTGAGTCAAGTATATGAAACCAGAAATGATCTGAAGACTTTTCCTGTTGTAATATTCTATAAACTGTAAGCAGGCAACCTTCTGTAGGCAAGAAAAAGTTTTCAGAAGGTTTTTTCAATAAAAACTTTGCAAAGAATTTATTCTATCTATATTTCAAATTGCTATAATATTTCCTATAAATAAAATATCACCTTAAAACGATCAAAAAAAAAAAAAAGAGCCCTCAGATTCTCTTAGAATGCCACAATCAACATATGGGGGACTTGAGTCCATTCTCCAGGGCTCAGTGTGTCGCACAGAAAGACCAAAGACTTTAAAGTCCTTTTATAGACTTTTCATAGTACTACAGCTGGAAAGTCAGACCTGCTGACCCATTAGGTCCCCACGATGTGCTCAACAGCTTTGCAACTCGACACCGACTATTTCTTTTCTGTTTGGGGATTGTCTAAGGTGCTGAAATTTAATGGGGGAATAAGTAGGTGCTACTGTACTACCTATACCAGAAGCGGTAGAAAGTGACGGTCATTTTCCTGACAAGAGAGTAGTTAAAAGTAAAAATGGTCAGACTTTCCTGGTGGTCCAGTAGTTAAGAATCCACCTGCCAATGCAGGGGACACTGGTTTGATCCCTGGTCCTTGAAGATCCCAGTGCCTCAGAGCAACTAAGCCTGTGTGCCACAATTACTGAAGCCCACACTCCAAAGCCCACGCTCCACAACAAGAGAAGCCACCACAATGAGAAACCCATGCATCGCAACTAAAGAATAGCCCCTGCTCACTACAACTAGAGAAAGTCCCTTCACAGCAACAAAGACCCAGCACAGCCAAAAAAAAAAAAAAAAAACTGTATTTTTAAAAAGTAAACATGGTCAAACGAAAACATTAAAGATTTCGGTATTCTGAATGACAAGATCATGGATGAATTTTTCTTCTTTTTTCTATTTTCCCCCCAATTTTTCTAGCACAAACATGTATTGCTATTATAATCCAAAAACATAAAATTAATTTTATTAGCTTTTTATTATGGTAAAATATACATAAAATTTACCATTCTGACAATATTAAGTGTACACTTCACTGGCATTCAGTACATTTACATTGTTCTGCAACCACCACCATTATCCATGTCCAATTTTTTTCATCATCCAAAACAGAAACTCTGTAGTCATTAAACCCTAAATCCCCTTTCAACCCAACCACTGGGAACCTCTGATCTACTTTTTGCCTCTATGAATTTGCTTATTTTAGGTATGTCATACAAGTAGAATCATATATAATTGGCCTTTTGTGTCTGGCTGATTTCACTTCACTCAGTTCAGTTCAGTCGCTCAGTCGTGTCTGACTCTTTGCAACACCATGTACCGCAGCACACCAGGCCTCCCTGTCCATCACCAACTCCCGGAGTCCACCCAAACCCATGTCCATCACGTCAGTGATGCCATCCAAACATCTCATCCTCCATCATCCCCTTCTCCTCCTGCCCCCAATCCCTCCCAGCATCAGAGTCTTTTCCAATGAGTCAACTCTTCACATGAGGTGGCCAAAGTACTGGAGTTTCAGCTTCAACATCAGTCCTTCCAATGAACACCCAGGACTGATCTCCTTTAGGATGGACTGGTTGGATCTCCTTGCACTGCAAGGGACTCTCAAGAGTCTTCTCCAACACCATACTTCAAAAGCATCAATTCTTCGGCACTCAGCTTTCTTTATAGTCCAACTCTCGCATCCATACATGACCACTGGAAAAACCATAGCCTTAACTAGATGGACCTTTGTTGGCAAAGTAATGTCTCTGCTTTTTAATATGCTGTCTAGGTTGGTCATAACTTTCCTTCAAAGGAGGAAGCATCTTTTAATTTCATGGCTGCAATCACCATCTGCAGTGATTTTGGAGCCCAGAAAAATAAAGTTAGCCACTGTTTCCACTATTTCCCCATCTATTTGCCATGAAGTGATGGGACCAGATGCCATGATCTTAGTTAGCATGATATTAATATTTTCAAGGTTCATCCATATTACAGCATGTGTCAGAATTTCATTCCTTTTAAAGGCTGAATATGATTTCACTGTACGTATGTAGAATGCTTTGTTTATGATGGACATTTGGGTTGTTTCCACCTTTTGCCTATGGTGAATAACAGGACATGAACACTGATAGGATGTGTTGATAGGAACACTGGTGTACGAGTATCCGTATGAACCCCTGCTTTTTCTTTGGGGTTCACAACCTAGAAGTGGGATTGCTGGATAATACAGTTGTTAGAAGAAGCACAGTGACTGAAACTACCCACCCTGGCCAGGCACCATAGTAACCATTTACATGATCTTTTTTATGACAGGAGGTCCTGGTAAGGAACACAGAACTAATAGGCCACCACCAATCAGAAGAGTTCAGGAAAGGTCAAAAGGAAACACCACATGTCCGACCACCTCCCAGAATCCTTCTCACTGGCATCCATCTTGGCTGAACAAGGCATGGACTTAGAGTCCACAAGGAAGGACTCTGAGTCAAAATGATTGGCTAAAGATGACCCAGAAACTAATCCCATCACTATAAAACCCGAGACTATGAGCCATGTGGCAGGGCAGTTCTCCTCGCTTCCCTTACCCTACTGCTCTCCACCTGGGCGCCCTTTCCCAATAAAATCTCTTGCTCTGTCAGCACATGTGTCTCCTTGGACAATTCACTTCTGAGTGTTAGACAAGAGCCCAGTTTCGGGGCCTGGAAGGGGTCCCCCTTCTTGCAACAAATGGTGACTCTGGCGGGACTCTTCTTCATTGACCATTCAGGGTACTCAGAGACCAGCTTGCCCATCAATGGACCAGACCCACCGGCTGCAATTGGGACCCTTTTGTCCCTGGTCTCCTCCTGACTAGGACAACTGGCCAGAGTACCCTGACCCAGTAAGGAACAAGAGACTTTATTGACCTCTCTCCCTTTCTCTCTACTTAACCCTTCCTATCCAACCCCCATTTTCTTGTCCCCCAGTCCTAGATGCAGGAATTGGCCAAAGGGACAGAGCCTGAGCTGAGGATTGGAGACTGATCACCTCCTTTTGGCAGAGAACTCGAATTCTGGTTCTGTTCTGGTCTGGTTTCTGGTAAGGTCAAGTTCCAGTCCTCCTTTCTCTGAAGGCCCAGGGTAAAGTCCCGTAATGCCTAGATGTCTGCAGATGGCAGGAGACGTCTGTAAGGCCACCCCTTTTGCCCTCCTCTCCCGCGTACTCCCCCCTTCTTCTTTCAACCTGGCTTTCTTTCCTCCCTTTGAAATCTTTGAAGACCGAGAAATTTTCATTTACTCTGTTAGTACTTGGATCTGGAGTTCTATGTCTCTATAGGAGGTTTTCTGAGAGACTGTAATCTTATATTTAAGAGAGTGTCTGATGAGGACTGCCATATCTGTGTGTGTATGTTTTATATTCTGTGTTCTGTGTTATGATTTGTGATGGCCATTTTGCTTTGTCTGGCCACCATTTGGTTTAGACCTGCCACCATTTTGTTAGAACTTGATTTTCTTTCCCTGTACCTTGAGACCAGGGCTCTCAGGAACACTTATCTAGACCATCTCTAGCTCCTGAGACTGAGGGAAAATGGGGAAAAGCCTTTAAAATTTTTATTTATTCCAACTGTTATCTATAAACTTGTAAATTTTATACTGTACTATCTAATTCATGACTAAGCTTAGAAAATGAAGCTAGAACTTGTGTTGTGTCTGTCTGAATAAGCCTTTGCCTCTGGTTAATATTTTTTGAGATTAATTTGTAAATGAGCTCTATTTAATTGGCTTAAAGAAAAATAAGCATTTACAAATCAAATAATTCTAAATTAATAAATTCCAAGTTCAAGTGAACTGGGAAATATTCAGTATTAAATACCTGATATTAATGTTTGTTGATCTATCTAATACAGACATGTCTTAGAGTAATTAACATTAAGTATAATATTTCCATTGTACCCAGGTTTAATATGTTAAATATTATCATATCTGTTACAAGTTTGTCAACAAGGAAATTACCTCCAGTGAAGAAACTTCTAAAAAAATGTAAATGAGAAGTGAGCCATAGATAAACTCTATTAAGAATAATTATGCTTTAGGGGAATATCTGTCTAAAATAGTCTCTCCAGATTGGGATAACTTAAATTTCTAAGGGTTGTGCTAAACTAAGTGTTGGAAGTCTATTGAATAGTTAGGTCATTTCCAAATAAAATAAGATTTTGAAACATTTACTACTAAACACTGATTTCCTTTTACAGAGAAACTAAAGAGATTTGGGACTATAAATGAATAATGTTTGGTGCCATCCTAAATTTTCTAAGAAAGCAAAGGTTTTAGAAATTATCACTTGTATTTATGCTCAGGAATCTATAAAATGCTAATATAAAAGTTAGTTCCTGGTTGTGAAAGGAAAGAAGTGTGTTTTCAGTAAAAAAAAAAAAAAAAAAGTATAAAAAATTCTGAAAAGAGTTATACATGATCAGTATTTTCTAAAATTGGATTACAGTTAGCTAGATAAATGGATTTTGTTAGGAATGACACAGCCATAGGAAAACTGGTTAGAGCCAACTAGGTCCAAGATGGTGGAGTTAACTTTCACAAGACTTTGAGCCTCCGTATATACGCCCATTGTGACAAATCAACAAGCTAAATGACACACCCATCAGCACTGATTCTAAACCCTTTTAATTGATCTTTTTGATAAAACTTCCTAAATCGAATTCTGTTAAAGTTCCTTTGATGTCTAGCTCACTTTGGGGTACTTCAGAGGGCCTCTGAAACATCCCAAAGAGAAATATTAAACTAATTGTGTTTATTTGGTTGGTTAAATTACATGGAAAATATTATCAAATGAGTAATAAATCCTCTCACGTTATAGTATATGGTAAATATTACTAATATAGGTATCCTAGAAATTATATGGAGTTCTTAACATTCTAATATGTCCTGGTATTCTAATAGAAATCCTAAACAAAGGTCCATCTAGTCAAGGCTATGGTTTTTCCAGTGGTCGTGTATGGATGTGAGAGTTGGACTGTGAAGAAAGCTGAGCGCCGAAGAATTGATGTTTTTGAACTGTGGTGTTGGGAAAGACTCTTGAGAGTCCCTTGGACTGCAAGGAGATCCAACCAGTCCATTCTGAAGTAGATCAGTCCTGGGATTTCTTTGGAAGGAATGATGCTAAAGCTGAAACTCCAGTACTTTGGCTAACTCATTGGAAGAGTTGACTCATTGGAAAAGACCCTGATGCTGGGAGGGATTGGGGGCAGGAGGAGAAGGGGATGACAGAGGATGAGATGGCTGGATGGCATCACCAACTCAATGGATGCGCTGGCAAAGTAATATCTCTGCTTTTCAATATGCTATCTAGGTTGGTCATAACTTTCCTTCAAAGGAGTAAGCGTCTTTTAATTCCATGGCGCAGTCAACATATGCACTGATTTTGGAGCCCAGAAAAATAAAGTCTGACACTGTTTCCACTGTTTCCTCATCTATGTCCCATGAAGTGATGGGACCAGATGCCATGATCTTTGTTTTCTGAATGTTGAGCTTTAAGCCAACTGTTTCACTCTCCTCTTTCACTTTCATCAAGAGGCTTTTTAGTTCCTCTTCACTTTCTGCCATAAGCGTGGTATCATCTGCATATCTGAGGTTATTGATATTTCTCCCGGCAATCTTGACTCCAGCTTGTGTTTCTTCCAGCCCAGCGTTTCTCATGATGTACTCTGCGTATAAGTTAAATAAGCAGGGTGACAATATACAGCATTGACGTACTCCTTTTCCCATTTGGAACCAGTCTGTTGTTCCATGTCCAGTTCTAACTGTTGCTTCCTGACCTGCATATAGGTTTCTCAAGAGGCAGATCAGGTGGTCTGGTATTCACATCTCTTGAAGAATTTTCCACAGTTTATTGTGATCCACACAGTCAAAGGCTTTGGCATAGTCAATAAAGCAGAAATAGATGCTTTTCTGGAACTCTCTTGCTTTTTCCATGATCTAGCAGATGTTGGCAATTTGATCTCTGGTTCCTCTCCCTTTTCTAAAACCAGCTTGAACATCTGGAAGTTCACGGTTCACATATTGCTGAAGCCTGGCTTGGAGAATTTTGAGCAGTACTTTACTAGCCTGTGAGATGAGTGCAATTGTGCGGTAGTTTGAGCATTCTTTGGCATTGCCTTTCTTTGGGATTGGAATGAAAACTGACCTTTTCCAGTCGTGTGGCCACTGCTGAGTTTTCCAAATGTGCTGGCATATTGAATACAGCACTTTCACAGCATCATCTTTTAGGATTTGAATTAGCTCAACTGGAATTCCATCACCTCCACTAGCTTTGTTCGTAGTGATGCTTTCTAAGGCCCACTTGACATCACATTCCAGGATGTCTGGTTCTAAGTGAGTGCTCACACCATCGTGATTATCTGGGTCATGAAGATCTTTTTTGTACAGTTATTGTGTGTATTCTTGCCACCTCTTCTTAATATCTTCTGCTTCTGTTAGGTCTCTACCATTTCTGTCCTTTATTGAGCCCATCTTTGCATGAAATGTTCCTTTGGTATCTCTGATTTTCTTGAAGAGATCTCTAGTCTTTCCCATTCTGTTGTTTTCCTCTATTTCTTTGCATTGGTCACTGAGGAAGGCTTTCTTATCTCTCCTCGCTATTTTTTGGAACTCTGCATTCAGATGTTTATATCTTTCTTTTTCTCCTTTGCTTTTCACTTCTCTTCTTTGCACAGCTATTTGTAAGGCCTCCTCAGACAGCCATTTTGCTTTTTTGCATTTCTTTTCCATGGGGATAGTCTTGATCCCTGTCTCCTGTACAGTGTCACCAACCTCACTCCATAGTTCATCAGGCACTCTATCTATCAGATCTAGTCCCTTAAATCTATTTCTCACTTCCACTGTATAATCATAAGGGATTTGATTTAGGTCATACCTGAATGGTCTAGTGGTTTTCCCTACTTTCTTCAATTTAAGTCTGGATTTGGCAATAAGGAGTTCATGATCTGAGCCACAGTCAACTGCCATACAACCCAGCAATCCCACTGCTGGGCATTCATACCAAGGAAACCAGAATTGAAAGAGACACGTGTACCCCAGTGTTCAATGTAAACAATACCGCAGCACTGTTTACAATAGCCAGGACTATGAAGCAACCTAGTTGTCCATCAGCAGATGATGGATAAGAAAGCTGTGGTACATATACACAATGGAATATTACTCAGCAATTAAAAAGAATGCATTTGAATCAGTTCTAATAAGGTGGATGAAACTGGAGCCTATTATACAGAGCAAAGTAAGTCAGAAAGAAAAACACCAATACAGTATATTAACGCATATGGAATTTAGAAAGATGGTAACGATGACCCTATATGTGAGACAGCAAAAGAGACACAGATGTAAAGAACAAACTGTTGGACTCTGTGGGAGAAGGCGAGGGTGGGATGATTTGAGAGAATAGAATTGAAACATGTATATTATCATATGTGAAATAGATCGCCAGTCCAGGTTTGATGCATGAGGCAGGGTGCTCAGGGTTGGTGCCCTGGGATGATCCTGAGAGATGGGATGGGGAGGGAGGGTCAGGATGGGGAACACATGTACACCCATGGCTGATTCACATGAATGTAAGGCAAAAACCACCACAATACTGTTAAGTAATTAGCCTCCAATTAAAACTAAAAAAAAAAAAAAAGAAGCCCGTGCACCACAACTAATGACTAGCCCCCACTTGCCACAACTAGAAAAAGCCTTCAGGCAGCAACAAAAACCCAGCGCAGACACAAATAAATAAATTTCTAAAATCCTTTTTAGAAAGTGAAGATTGCAAAACTCTGTGAATATACTAAAAAATAAAAAATTGATGTGATTACTGTAAATGAGAGGATTTTATGCTATGTAAATTACATCCCAATAAAGTTGTTAAAAAAAACCAGGCTTAATTTGGTTATATTTGATAAAAATGAGGGTAATTTTAGGAAGAAAAAGATGTTTCAATAAATGTTAAATCCCAGTTTGTTAATGGAGGTCTGAGTCTAGTAAGACTCATTTCCTGGTTAGTTCTTTGCTGTTATGTGATATTAATGTAAAATTTAACTGAATTCTTAAAGAACACCCTAAGTTTACTTCTGAAGCTTATCTCAATAATGTATCTTTGGATGAAGATCAGATGCCTCATGAGCTGCAACCAGGACTGGAAAAAGACATAATTTAAAGGACTGTCTCCAACCTGGATGAAAGGACCCAACCTAGATGAAAGGACCTTTTTATCAGGTACTCCTAACTGGCTAATGAACAGTGAAATTGAAGGGAAATTGATTCTTAGATTAATTCCCACTTCCAAAGGCCCCTACACTGGACTGGTCTAAAGAGAGGACAGCTGACCTGATCTCACCTTAAAATGATACTTAGAGGAAAAACTACACTACACCAGGAGGAGAAAACGACGACATCAGAGATAGACAGTTTGCCCAAGATGCTGGACCTGATTCATATGATCATTTATAATGTTTTCTTGACTTCTTAGACCTTTACATATAAATCAAATGCTTTTCTATCATAGGCCTGATCCTATGCTAGTTTTAAAAATCAATCCAATTGTTGGGTTTTTGGCCAATTATCTGTGTCTAGTTCTGGGTTACCTTGGTAAATTTCTCTACTTCAAGGCTCTAACTAGTTGGCCCTGAGAAAATTTACTTAAAAAAATTTATAGTCATATTCAAGTCACTATTGATATTACTAGATGGGATCCCCTCACCTGGCCAATTAATAATGCCTGCTCTGAATCTGGTCATAAATTTGAGTTTTCTTCTATTACTCAAGCTCAATCAGAACAATAAGCAAAGTTTCAGCAAAGGAAAAAAAAATCTCCCACAATTATGGGATAGATGTATATAGATAATACCAGGCTATGGTAATTTAGATTTAAAGTCTCCTGTATGTTGAAAACAGTTAAATCATACTAAGGAAAATCAATCAAGTAACACTAGAAAACTAGGCTATGTGCTTTATAGACAGTGCCAATATATAATTTCCCTGGAAGATAAAGATTCATACAGAGTAGACTAAGTCAGATGCCCTGGAATATACTGGGCTACATCTAATGGAAGCTCTTAGCTTAAGTCTTACTTATGACTTTACTAATACTGCTGACTATGTTATTTGTATTTCACCTGTTTTACAAAATTGCTGTTTCTTACACTGCCAAATGTGTGACTGAGGCCTCTGATAAAATAATACATAGTTCCATATGAGATCGATGATGGTAACAGTGTAACTCTAGATATGGGAAGAAGCAAAAGAGGGAATGTTTTCCTGGACCAAAAGGCTAATAAGACAGATGGTCCAGAGAATTTTGGATACTGTTTTATGGCCTAGTCCAGTACCAGCACATTGAGTGGCCTGTCAACAAAATCTTTGCCAAGCCTGAGAATGGACATTCTCAGCACCATGGGATAAAATGGTCATGAAATGCACCCCCTCAAAATCATGGTCAAGTTTGTGACCAAGAAGGGGCTCTGCCAACTAAATAACTGACACTTGCCAACTACCTCTACAAAGATTAATCATGGCCACTGCAGCTGCTTATCTTCAACACCCCTAAAAGGAGTTCAGGTTGGAAATCGGGAATGAGACACTCTGTGCTCTGGGGAAAAAAAAAAAAAAAAAAAAAAACTGGCAGAACAAGCCTTCAGGTAGTTAGATCTTTTCAGGAGAAGATTTTATGAGTTCCAATTCTTATATCTTCTCATACCTAGAGAAACACTGACATCGTTAATGGTGACATCTGCTTTGTCTATTAAGTAGAATTTTACAATTAAAAGTCAAAATAGAATAGCTATGGTTCAGACATCCAAGGAAATAACTAGGTGATTCTATGGGTGTAATTTCAGACTAGACCCTGTATTGCTAAACACTTGAGTTTTCTGAGTTGTGTCAGGCTTGGATGCCACCATTCTCAAAACAACGTCTGCTGGCAGCTAGTAACTGCAACCATACCTTTTATAAAACTAGGCTACCTGACTACAAGCCTCCCCAAAGTGCCAGGTCCAGACAGGGTTTCAGGCCTATTCTTCAAAAAAAAAAAAAAAGATTTATTTTGTCTATTAAAATTCCAGTTATCACTCCTCCAACCACTTCTAATTGGGTCTGTTAAACCAAAATGGCAGACCAAGGGATTGAGATTTTAATCATACAAGACTCACATCTAGGACTTGGAACTCAGGAATACTTCTAAATCAGTGTCTATTCTCCAAGCTGAGACAGTCCTATGCCCCATTTTGACAGGAAGTTCTCACAGTCAAAGTTGCCTAGTTCCCTGAATTAAAACTGAGCAGGACTCTATGGGGCTCTGGAGTACAGATCTGTTCTGTGTTCTCCATTTCTTGTCTGTAGGATATAGGCTTCGTTCAGCCTCCTTGACCTTCCCTGAGTTCCAAAGGGTAGATTCAAACGGTTGCTAATCAGGGAAAGGAGGGGATACAGAAACAGGAGAAACAATCAAAGGTTGGTACAGCCTCCAGACAGGGTCCTGGTTCCTACTCAAAAAAATATGCATAACAATGTCTTTGAGTTCTACAGAACTGGAGTCCCCACCCACGTGGAGGATGGTAACTTCAGGCTGAACACAAGATTCCTGGAGCACAACTCTGTTGCCTCACCACCAATCATAAAAAAGTCACACACCCTGCTGCTCTCACCCCAAATGTTGCCTTCTTTTTCTCAGGACCAGTGATGACCATCCTGTTAGGTATTCTGTTTGGCCCCTGTCTATTTCATCTCTGAGATGAGCCAACAGTTTCAAGCTAAACTGCTGTTATTACAAGGGTGAATGCTGGTTTCAGGCAAAGAATACCTCGACTTAGATCAGGTAGAGAGAGATTTCTGCTCTGCTAGGCAGGTCTACGCCCATGCACAGCAGGAAGAAGTTACAGAAGAAAGAGACCTCTGCCCCAATTTCCAAGAAATATCTTGAGTATGAAGTCTCTCAGGGGGGTAGTTGTTAGGGGAAGCACACTGACTGAAACCGCCCACCCTGGCCAGGCACCATAGTAACAATTTACATGAGTTGTTTTATGACAGGAGCTCCTGGTAAGGAACACGGAACAAAAAAGCCACCACCAACCAGAAGAGTTCAGAAAAGGTCAAAAGGAAACACCACATGTCCGACCACCTCCCAGAATCCTTCTCACTGGCATCCATCTTGGTTGAACAAGGCATGGACCACAAGGAAGGACTCTGAGTCAGAATGATTGGCTAAAGATGACCTGGAAACTAATCCCATCACTATAAAACCTGAGACTGAGCCATATGGCAGAGCAGTTCTCCTGGGTTCCCTTACCCAACTGCTCCCCACCTGGGTGCCCTTTTCCCAATAAAATCCCTTGCTTTGTCAGCACATGTGTCTCCTCAGACAATTCATTTCCAAGTGTTAGACAAGAGCCCAGCTTTGGGCCCTGGAAGGGGGTCTCCCTTCCTGCAACAAAGTGATTCTATATTGAACTTTCTGAGGAACTGCCGAGCCACTTTCCACAGTGGTTGCACCATTTTACAGTCCCACCAGCATTGCACAAGGGTTTCAATTTCTCCTCATCCTCTACAACATCTGTTATTTTCCATTTCTTTGACAACAGCCACCCTAGTAGGTGTGAAGACGTATCTCACTGTGGTTTTGATTTACATGTGCTTATTGGCCATTTGTTTATTTTCTTTGGAGAAATGTCTACTAAAGTTCCTGGCCCATTTTTTTATTTAATCAAGCTGTTTGTTTTTTTGTTGTTGAGGTGTAGGAGTTCTTCATATAGTCTAGATATTAATCCTTTATTGGGTATTCTGTGTGTTGCTTTTTTTTTTTTTCTCCTGATAGTGTCCTCTGATATGCAAAGGTTCTTCATCAACTTTATTTTTTGAAAAAAACACAGGTAAAAATTTTAGAGGGTAGACAGACAGTGTAAAGTATAGAGGAGATGGGAATCTTCATGCTTCTTTTTAGACTTCCTTTTTATGGGGAGAGAAACAAGAACTGAGGTCATTTCTACAAGGTAACAACTCACATCTCCTCCCTCAGCTTGGCTTCTCCCTAGGCAGCTAGTGCTGTAGGACACTGGTGTGCTAGTGAGAGTCCCAGAAAGGGAACTCATGCTGGGGGTGGTAGGTGAGCCCAATGGGAATGCGCAGGGTGGTGAGGATATAGGATCCTGTAAGACTTTTAAGGTCTGCCAGTTCCACCAGGCAGACATTTCATGCCACCCTTTCTCAGGCTGGTTCATGACTATATACACTCAAACTTCTCAAATGAAAGATAAACACACAGATTTGTTACTACTGAATGGAATGGACTATTTAACTCCTCATTGTGAAAAGTGACACCCAAGCTCAGTTCCTTCTTGAAGAATCAAACTATTCAAGTGACATCCTCTGTAAATTGCAGGCATTTTGTCTTTTGTGTATCTCTGCCCTTCATTTCTTTTCTCCCTCCTCCTCCCTCCCCACCTCCCTACTCCTGTCAGTAAAATGGAGCTTCTAAACAACTCTTTGTCATGTGAAAATTTATTTTCCAAACATTTTTGAAGTTTAATGAGTTTCTACAGGCAATCAATCAGAAGAAGCACCACATATTCATTTTCTTCTGGGGATCCTGGAAACACTCAAATCCCCTGGAATGTGAATGCATGAAGTCTAAATTTCAGGACAATTGTGAGGCTAAATTGTTGAATATCTAAGACTAAAGGTTAACCCACTGCAGATCCAGTAAATTGATTATTTCCTGCTCTACAAAGTAAGCATTTGTTATCAAAGATATTCTCAATTATAAATCACTGATCCACCAAACCATTCTTTCATAAGAAGACAACTATCTGAAACTTTCCCCCTAACATGGAAACATACCTCATACCCTAGGGCATGAATCAAGTACTGTACACACATTCATTTAGCAAAGAACCAAACTGCAAGTGTTAGGGGAAGCATGCTGATTGAAACCGCCAACCCTGGCCAGGCACCATAGTAACCATTTGCATGAGTTGTTTTACGACAGGAGGTCCTGGTAAGGAACAGGGAACTAATAAGCCTCCACCAACCAGAAGAGTTCGGGAAAGGTCTAAAGGAGACACCACCTGTCCGACCACCTCCCAGAATCCTTCTCTCTGGCATCCATCTTGGCTGAGCGATGCATGCACCACCAGGAAAGACTCTGAATTAGAATGATTGGCCAAAGACCACCTGGAAACTAATCCCATCACCATAAAACCCGAGACTGCGAGCCACGCATCAGAGGTGTTCTCCTGGGTTCCCTTACCCTACTGCTCTCTACCCGGGTGCCCTTTCCCAATAAAATCTCTTGCTTTGTCAGCATATGTGTTTCCTGGGACAATTCACTTCCAAGTGTTAGACAAGAGCCCAGTTTCGGGCCCTGGAAGGGGTCCCCCTTCCTGCAACAGAAGGATATCTGTAGGAAGCCTCCCTCCACCTACACATTCCAAAACAACTGGCTTAGAAATTTCATCTTTCTTCTTAGGAAATCCCTTTTTTGGTAATTAAATCATTAGCGGAAAAAAAAAAACCCTTAATTCCTTTAGCCTGTGCTCACATGCTCTACCTTCAAAGTCATCACATTATGGAATGGGTAGGGGTAAAGAAAACTAAGAGGGGAGGAAGAAAAATAGCTCATCTCTACCACTATTCTAACATTTATTGAATGCTAGCTAAGTACCAGGTGCTGTGCTAAATGCATTACATGTGTTATCTCATTTTATTCTCACAATAATCCTGTGGAATAGAAAATACTATCATGACTTACATTTTATCAACGGGAAAAATTGAAACTAAGGGAGGTGGGACAGGAATGGTAGGCAGAATTCTATGATGCCCCCTAAGATATTTGGCCCCAGCCTACTCACCCTATATAATTCTCTCCCCTTGATTGTAATCCAGACCTGTGAATATTATGAGCTATCATTCCCCTGATTAGGTGACTAATAAATTGACTCTGAGGTCACCAAAAGGGAGATTATTTTGGGTGGGCCTGGCCTAATCAGATGAACCATAGGAGAGGAACCAGGCCCTTCTTGGAGAGGGAGATTCACCCACTGGCCTTAAAGAAGCAGACAGAAATATTATGAGCGGTCCACAGGGCTAGACTTGAGGCTCTCCTCTAGGAATGGACAGCCACCCCCAGCTGTCAGCCAGCAAGAAAATGGGTCCAGTCAGTCCTACAACCACAAGGAACTGAACCACGCCAACTTTAAGGAGCTTGGAAAAGGCCCCTAAGCTTCCAGACAGGAACGCAGTCCTGCCAACACATGTGAAACCCTGAGTAGACTCTAGCTGTGACCTGCCCATACTTCTGACCCAGAGAAACTGAAATAAGAAGTGTGTGTTATTTTAAGCTGCTGAGTTTGTGGTCATTTGCTATGCAGCAATAGAAAACTCATTCATTCAGGAGTCAAAGCCAGGACTGTTTAACTCTGGCATGAACACTCTTAACCACTACAGTAGTTTCAGTGGCAGTCTCACAAATTCTTAACCATTTTTAATTCTTCAGAAAAAGTAGAGACATCAATTTTTTCAACATTTTTTGGCAGCATCACTCGACATGTGGGATCTTAGTTCCCCAACCAGGGATTAAACCCATGTCCCCTGCAGTGGAAGCTTGGATTCTTAACCACTGGATCTCCAGGGAAGTCCCCAAGACATCCATTTCTACTGAACAGTCATGGGTATGATCTTTTCCTCTTCTGATGCAGTTTTCAAGTTTTAAAAATGTTTTGGGGACTTCCCTGCTGGTCCAGTGGCTGAGACTCCATGCTTCCAATGTGTGTGTGTGGCGGGGGCAGGGTTGATCCCTGGTAGGGGAGCTAGATTCCACCTGCTGTAACTAAGGGTTTGCAAGCTGCGACTAACACCCAAAACAGACAAATAGAATAAAAATATTTATGTTTTGATTGTATTCTAGTACAGAAACACATATTGGCTTAAGATCTGGGGGAAGAATACATATTCAATCAAAAACTGCTCGAATGCAGTATGATGACAGGTAAAGTTGTGAAAAAATAAGTAGGCTGGAAATCCTAAGATTTTATTTACCAATGGCACCTTGTTGAAGCCTGTTTGGTTTTTGCAAGGGCTCCAGGCTGGGCTACTTATGAATACTTTCCTTCTGACTATTGCATGATCTACAAGATCTGTCATCGTGTGCCTCTGAGGAGATGACAACCCATTATCCCTTCTCAGACAGCCCAACTCAAAATTCACTGAATAGGACCGGCCAGCGAATTCTCTGCTGGAGTGAGATCAGCTTAAAGAGCAACTCACAGAACTGTACACTGGAGTTGCTTCTTGGAGGGCATCAGTCAACAGCTCATGTTTCATGTTCTTTCATTCACGAACACACCCAAACTACACATGGGGGCAAAGTAGATGTATAATGATAGCTAATGCTTATGTAGCTGACGCCAAGCATTTACCATGAATTATGTCATTGAGGTCTCACATTTACCTCACAAAGTAGATATTATTATCACTGTCTGTCCCATTTTACAGACCAAGAAACTGAGACTTCTTTAGAAAGTAAAGTAACTTTCCCAACATTCTCCAACCAGAGAGTGGCATTTCAACTCAGATGCTGATACCACAGCTCACATTCTCAGTCACTTTGCTGTATCACCAGTACTTCTGCTCTCCAACTACATATTTTTTCCACGCTTTACAGGACCTAGCAATGAGCCTTCACATAGGAATGTTCCATAGATATTTGCTATATTTGATAACGAATAAGGCTCATACTGGAGGGACTAGGCAAGGTTTCCAGACCCTTCATCACTGGGAGAAGATGGGAGACCAGAGGACTGAAGTTAATACAGGAGAAGGAGGCGGGCTGAAGGCAGCCCCTCACTCACGTGTGTTCCAATCTCATAGTAAGCGAACAGAATCATACTCTATGTTGACTAACTGTATACAGGAAGATTTGATTCTGGCACTAAGATCACAAAAATCAAAAGGAAAACTAACTCAGTTTTCCAGAGTTTATTTCTCCCTTTTGGAAAAGTTTCTGTGACACATCTGGAAGTGATTTTCTAACACACTAGTTCCAATGAGTCATCTACACTATTAAGCAATGATTCCATAGGGTGAACCCTGATCATATTTTTCCATTAAGTGGCATCCACCGAGGTCAATGAAAGGCAATGGCTGACCCAGACTTGGACAACCTCACCCTCCACAGCCCCATTTTATATTATCAAGAACGTCGGTTTTAAAAGGTATAGGAATGCAATCTATCTCCCAGCACTAACGCAAGACTTGTTCTAATACCCTTAGTCTCCTTTCACTGCAGAAGATGGATCCAAAGACTGCTATGGGGGAAGCAACACTCAGTAAAGCTGGCAAAAGAAATGTTATCAGGTCATGTGTAACCATGAGGCAATCAGAAATGCAGGGGTCAGGGTGGGCAAAAGACTCTTAATGCCACCAACAAGAATTTCCCAAGGAATATTCTAGAAAGGACTGCCAATCCACCCCTTGCCCATTCATCCACATCCTAATACAGTGGCTCCAACATCAACTTTTCACCCATATCATAATTGGTTTCCTAATATTTAAAAGCTCTAGTATTGATGTTTAGAAATATAACTTAAGTCCATTTCCCAGAGTCTTCTGACACTTGGATTTCTTTCAGATTACAATGAAAGAATGAGTCATGTTTTTCCAGAGACTAAGGAGCCACTTACAAAGGCTATTTTAAATCTTTCAGGTGACAAGGGTATTATTTAGTTCCCAGAAACAATAATTGACTAAATGTCTTCCTCAGGCCTGAAGGAGTTAATGCAACTTCCCAGAGCGTTTCTTCACTCCTAGGCACCAAAACGGCACCAAAACTATCTGATTGTAAATGGCAAAGCAACAGTCTCAACCTTAAAGCATTAAATTCTACCTTACAAAAGAAAAAAATTTGCGGGTGGTGATTTGCATTACAAAAGGATTTTGTTTGCTTCGCCAAAGAATTCCAATCAACCGTATTCAAAAATCAGATTCCCCTAATGTATGCTAAATGATATGATTTGCACATGAGCTTCATTGAGCAAACACAGCTGTACCAAAGCTTGAATTTAATTACAGGTACCTCTTCACGTGGTTCTTCAATACCCATATCATTGCCTCCAAGGTCGTACAGTGAAGAGTTGACCTTACAATTTCTGACTCATTATTCCCCTATTCTAACAATAAAATTGCTTTGCTTTTTACCTAGCTTTTTTTTTTTTTTTGGCTTTCGTCCAAAGCCTTCAAAGTATTCAATCCACATTTGTTAGTCTTCACAATTTTACCAGACAAGTTGGCAAGAGAGGTAGGAATGCAACCTTCCAAACTACCAGGGATTGGGGGGCGGGGGCGGGGAGGAAATTAGGACAGCTAACAGGCAAAGAAAAAAAAAATTAAAGATCCACACAAGCAGAAAAGAATTACGTTTATTTTTCTAAAAATAAAATATTTCATGTGTGGTGTTTTTTTATAGACTAGTTTTTCAAGCAATTTTAGGTTCACAGCAAAACTGAAAGTACAGAGAGTTCAGTTCCCATGTACCCCCTGCCCACACGTATAGCACAACCCTCCCATCTTCAACATCCCCTACCAGAATGGTACATTCGTTACAATCCATGAACCATCACTGATGCATGTTAATCACCCGCAGCCTATAGCTTACATTAAGGTTCACTCTTGGTGGTGTACCTTCTACGGGTTTGGACAAATACATAACAACATTTATCTCCCACTAGTCAGAGAAGGCAATGGCACCCCACTCCAGTACTCTTGCCTGGAGAATCCCATGGACGGAGGAGCCTGGTAGGCTGCAGTCCATGGGGTCGCGAAGAGTTGGACATGACTGAGCGACTTCACTTTCACTTTTTACTTTCATGCATTGGAGAAGGAAATGGCAACCCAGTCCAGTGTTCTTGCCTGGAGAATCCCAGGGACGGGGGAGCCTGGTGGGCTGCCATCTATGGGGTCACACAGAGTCGGACATGACTGAAGCGACTTAGCAGCAGCAGCAGCAGCAGCAGAGTATCATACCGGAGAAGGCAATGGCACCCCACTCCAGTACTCCTGCCTGGAAAATCCCTTGGACGGAGAAGCCTGGTAGGCTGCAGTCCATGGGGTCGCTAAGGGTCAGACACGACTGAGCGACTTCACTTTACTTTTCACTTTCATGCATTGGAGATGGAAATGGCAACCCACTCCAGTGTTCTTGCCTGGAGAATCCCAGGGACGGGGGAGCCTGGTGGGCTGCAGTCCATGGGGTCGCACAGAGTCAGACACGACTGAAGTGACTTAGTAGTAGTAATAGTAGTAGTAGAGTATCATACAGAATTGTTTCACTGCTTTAAAATTCCTCTGCACTCACCCTATTCAGGCCTCCCTCTCCCCTACTCTTAAGTTACGAAAATATTCAAAGCTCAGTTTAAATATAACAAATCAATTTTTATAAACCACTTTTATATTATGATCAGAATGGGTGCTAGAAATAAAATGGAGCATGAAATGTGGTGGGGAAAAGACAGAGGACAAAAGCAACCAAAAAGAAATTAATTCAAGCATGTGCATACTGATAAGGGGGAGCACACAGGGAAAAGGGAAAAAGAGGTCCTGCCTACCAAGATCTGCAGCATCATCTAATTATTTGAAATGTCAGAGGCAAGACCTTCCATTTCCAAGCTCCTAATTCATCCCCAATTCTCCCATCCATTTGTTTTAAATCCACAAGAAATCTAAGATTGTTTTTAAATAACAGAACAAAGATACAGCCTATTGTAATCTGTAATCCTGTTCAAAATCAGGAAAATGGCAACCATAAATCCTTGCAGTATCAATGCATATCACCCATTAATAGATTTATTTGAAATTTAAGTCTCTCTAGTGATTGATTATATTAATGGCAGCAAAGGATGACTACAGTATCGACAAACCTAAGACATAGGTAACACGCAAGAAAGGTGAGAGCAATTTTAATTTACATTTCAGAAAATTCAGGGTAGGCATTTCTGCCTCTCAAAACTTGTGAAGATAATATGAAACATTAAATAGATATATGCAGGTCTATGGGGTCGCACAGAGTCGGACATGACTGAAGCGACTTAGCAGCAGCAGCAGCAGATCTACAGGCATATATGTGTGAGTATGTATACATAAACCCTTTGAAACTTCACTTTATAGAGAACCCACTATGATCAAAATTAGGGGAATACTTAAGCAGATTGAAATGAAATGCAAATAGGAATTGAAGTCTCAATTTCTAGACCATCCTAATTTTATTGATTCAAAAGAGAGAATGTGAGATGTGGAAAGCAATGAACAAGAAGCTGTAAGACTATAGGAAAAATATTTTAATAATAAGAGCACCATGCTAATTACTATATAGATACCATGTCATACACATATGCATTTATGTATGTCACCAAACTATAGCAAGCCTGAAAAGTAAGTACTGAGCTTTTCTTGAATTCTATCAATACTTTTTCTGATTACAGAAATAATACATTTTAAGAACAGAAAATGTAAAACAAGAAAAAAATTTACTCATAATCTCAGCACTCAGAGATGCATACTGTTGATATTCTATATACCTACATGTATTATAAACACAGGCATTCCCTTTGAGAATGTTTCTTTGAATATAACAATAATACTAACAGCAAATATTTATTCAGTGCTTCCTATGTTCCAGGCATTATTTGTTCCCTTGTATTCTTTTTTTTTTTTTAATTTTATTTTATTTTTAAACTTTACATAACTGTATTAGTTTTGCCAAATATCAAAATGAATCCGCCACAGGTATACATGTGTTCCCCATCCTGAACCCTCCTCCCTCCTCCCTTCCCATTCCATCCCTCTGGGTCCTCCCAGTGCACCAGCCCCAAGCATCCAGTATCGTGCATCTTGTATTCTTTTACTCAATCCTTACAACAACCCTGTGAAGTCAGAACTATCTACCACTGTCTCCATTTTACAGATGAGAAAACTGAGGCACAGCATGGTTAAGCAACTAAAACCATATATTATCACATATGCATTATTTTAAAAAAATACAATCATACTTTTCATGCTGTTTCATACTCTAAACTTTTTCCCATGTCAATAATAAACAGAGATGTCATTTTATTGACTGCATGGTTTTCTGGTGTGTGGATATAAATTTTGCCAACTCTTTTCTTTTGAACAGTCAGGCTGTTGAAGCTTGGGGCAGGGGTGTTGTTTTTTGTTGTTTTGCTACTGTAAACAACTCTCTAAGGCACCCTGAGGTTGATACTATTTCCTCTTTACAAATGAGCATAAGTGTTTCCACACAGTTTAATAGCCTGTCCAAGGTAACACAGAGGGTCAGAGGAATCACTGGGCCTTTCTGGCACTCAGACAACTATGCATTAGCTCCTTCTACTCTCCTGCCTGCTCCTTAGGCATTTACATGTTAATGAAGGCAATGGCACCCCACTCCAGTACTCTTGCCTGGAAAATCCCATGGACTGAGGAGCCTGGTAGGCTGCAGTCCATGGGGTCGCTAAAGAGTCGGACACGACTGAGCGACTTCACTTTCACTTTTCACTTTCATGCATTGGAGGAGGAAATGGCAACCCACTCCAGTGTTCTGGCCTGGAGAATCCCAGGGACGGCGGGGCCTGGTGGGCTGCCATCTATGGGGTCGCACAGAGTCGGACACGACTGAAGCGACTTAGCAGGACGAGATAAGTTGTCAACCATAGATAGTTATGAGGCTGAATGAAATCAAGTCCTCTCTAAAACTGGAGAACTGGAGTGGTAGGCTGAAAAATTCTCCCCCCACCCAGATATGTCCCCATCATAATCCCTGGAACTCCCAAATTATACCTTATGGCAAAGGGTCTCTAACATGTGTTTGAGTTCATAAGGGTCTCAAGATAAAGAAATCAAGATCACTCTGGATTATCAAGGTGGGGCCTAAATGCCATCACAAACATCCTTATAACAAAAAGGCAGAGGGAATGAGAAAGAATGAAATAATGCCATTTGCAGCCTCAAGGATGGACTTAGAGATTATCATACTGAGTGAAGTCAGTCAGAGAAAGAAATATGGTATTATATCCCTTATATGCAGAATCTAAAAAGAAATGATACAAATGAACATTTTTAACAGAAGAGATACAGACTTAGAGAATGAATTTATGATTGCCAGGGGGAAGGGTGGAGGGAAAGGATAGTTAGTTTGAGATGGGCATGTATACACTACTATATTTAAAATGGATAACCAAAAAGGTACTAAGGTATAGCACAGGGAACTCTGCTCGGAGTTAATGTGGCAGCTTGGATGGGAGGGGAGTTTGGGGGAGAATGGATACATGTATATGTATGGCTGAGTCCCTTCACCGTTCACCTGAAACTATAACATTGTAAATCAACGATCAGTTCAGTTCAGTTCAGCCGCTCAGTCCTGTCCGACTCTTTGCGACCCCATGAATTGCAGCATGCCAGGCCTCCCTGTCCATCACCAACTCCCGGAGTTCACTGAGACTCACGTCCATCAAGTCAGTGATGCCATCCAGCCATCTCATCCTCTGTCGTCCCCTTTTCCTCCTGCCCCCAATCCCTCCCAGCATCAGAGTCTTTTCCAATGAGTCAACTCTTTGCATGAGGTGGCCAAAGTACTGGAGTTTCAGCTTTAGCATCAGTCCTTCCAAAGAACACCCAGGACTGATCTCCTATAGAATGGACTGGTTGGATCTCCTTGCAGTCCAAGGGACTCTCAAGAGTCTTCTCCAACACCACAGTTCGAAAGCATCAATTCTTCAGCGCTCAGCTTTCTTCACAGTCCAACTCTCACATCCATACATGACTACTGGAAAAACCATAGCCTTGACTTTGTTGGCAAAGTAATGTCTCTGCTTTTGAATATGCTATCTAGGTTGGTCATAACTTTCCTTCAAAGGAGGAAGTGTCTTTTAATTTCATGGCTGCAATCACCATCTGCAGTGATTTTGGAGCCCAAAAATAAAGTCTGTCTCTGTTTCCACTGTTTCCCCATCTATTTCCCATGAAGTGATGGGACCAGATGCCACGATCTTCGTTTTCTGAATGTTGAGCTTTAAGCCAACTTTTTCACTCTCCTCTTTCATTTTCATCAAGAGGCTTTTTAGTTCCTCTTCACTTTCTGCCATAAGGGTGGTATCATCTGCATATCTGAGGTTATTGATATTTCTCCTGGCAATCTCGATTTCAGCTTGTGCTTCTTCCAGCCCAGCGTTTCTCATGATGTATTCTGCATTTAAGTTAAATAAGTAGGATGACAATATACAGCCTTGATGTACTCCTTTTCCTATTTGGAACCAGTCCGTTGTTCCATGTCCAGTTCTAACTGTTGCTTCCTGACCTGCATATAGGTTTCTCAAGAGGCAGGTCAGGTAGTCTGGTATTCACATCTCTCAGAATTTTCCACAGTTTATTGTGATCCACACAGTCAAAGGCTTTGGCATAGTCAATAAAGCAGAAATAGATGCTTTTCTGGAACTCTCTTGCTTTTTCCATGATCTAGCAGATGTTGGCAATTTGATCTCTGGTTCCTCTCCCTTTTCTAAAACCAGCTTGAACATCTGGAAGTTCACGGTTCACGTATTGCTGAAGCCTGGCTTGGAGAATTTTGAGCAGTACTTTACTAGTGTGTGAGATGAGTGCAATTGTGCGGTAGTTTGAGCATTCTTTGGCATTGCCTTTCTTTGGGATTGGAATGAAAACTGACCTTTTCCAGTCCTGTGGCCACTGCTGAGTTCTCCAAATTTGCTGGCATATTGAATACAGCACTTTCACAGCATCATCTTTTAGGATTTGAAATAGCTCAACTGGAATTCCATCACCTCCACTAGCTTTGTTCGTAGTGATGCTTTCTAAGGCCCACTTGACTTCACATTCCAGGATGTCTGGCTCTAGGTCAGTGATCACACCATCGTGTTTATCTTGGTCATGAAGACCAAATCAGCTATACTCCAATATAAAATAAAAAGTTAAAAAGAAAAAAGAAACAGGCAGAGGGAGATTTGCCACTACCAAAGAGCAGGCAACATGACCCACAGAGGCAGAGACTAAAGTGATCCAGCCACAAGACAGGGAATGCTGGCAGCTACCAGACCTGGGAGAGACAAGGAACAGAAGTGGCCCTGAATTCTCCAAAGGAAGTGTGGCCCAGTGATACTGATTTTGGACTCTGGCCTCCAGAACTATAAGAGAATTCATTCATTGTTTTTAAGCCACTGAGTTGGTGGTAATTTTTTATGGCAGTCTCAGGAAACCAATACAAGAAGCAAGAGGCTATGGGCAACTTGTTCCAAATGTGTACAGTTGGTGGGGGGTGGGGGGCGGCGGGCAGGGAGCAGTGAAGGATGGCCATTTGACCAAAACCCTGCAAGACAGATAAGATTCCCTTTAGCAGGGAAGGAACTGGAAGGGGCTTCTAGGAAGAGGAATCAGCACGTGAGAAAGCATGGAGATGAGAAGGTTTAGAGTTTTGGGGGAGCAGTAGTTACTGGACCACTAATGGTCCGGTGCAGCTGGAGTACAGGCAATAGGAAGGGATGTGATGGGAGAAGAGAATCCAAAAGTGGGATGGGCCTTTCTAGTGGACAGGAAGGAACAGGAAGTCCTGCTAAGAAATCTGGGTGCTCTTTTCCAGTAATGTGGAGCCAATGCAGGTAGAATTGAGTTTGGGGATTTTGTCATTTTCCCTCATCTTTCCTGAGAGGTAGCAGAATGGGAGGTCAGTTTCTAGCTATTTCAAGACAGTAACTGCTTTGCTTGTTGCCAAGATGATGATCCACTCTGGTATGTCATACTCTAGGGACATGGAGACAAGATCCTGCCTAAGGGATTTCTCCAGGGGAGGGACAAGAACCGTGACAGTGGGGCAGCCCTGCTCCATTCCACCTGGTGTCAACTGGGAGGACTCTGGTGCCCCCCGGGAGACTCTGCAATAACCCCTGTTGCTATGAAATGTGTATGGCCTCTGCCAACTCATCACCCCAAGAAAGCAAAATCCTCCATTAAATTGAACTTCATTTGTGTCTCATGTGGAAGGTTTCACTTTTGAAACGCCTACTAAGCCAAAAAAGGCCACTCTTTCCCAATGAAACACAGCAAAAAAAAAAAAAAAAAAAAAAAAAAAAAACTCAAAACACACAAAGTGACGTAAACTGGGCTCTGGACTTGTAATTATATCATTTCTTAAACTCTTCATTCTTATTCCATAATTCCACAGACAGAACCTCTGCTTCTTTTAGTTGGAACTAAATCCAAAGCCAGGACATTTTAGGGGACAACCTTGCCAGATGTGTAGCTCCACGACATTCCCTTAGCATCCATGCCATTGAATTTCCAGAAAAGAAACCCAGCCATCACTAGCTCAGGCCTTTGGAATTTTCCATCCTTGGCTAAAGAAAAGGTTAAAAAAAATAAACACAGTGATGGCCTTGTCCCATGGAGAACACTTTATGGCCAAACATGGAGGAGAGGGAAGGAAGAGGTGAGAAAAAGATGAAAAGGGCGAGTAAGAAAGTGCCCAGAGTGGAAGGAAGTTTCCAGAGCACGGGGCTGGAGATGGGAAAGTTGCGGTGCAACTGGAGCCAGAGATCCAGATCTACAGAAGCTTTTTCTGGAAGGTTGCAGTACAGAGAGGTGAGCGCTGATGGGAACAGCAACTGAGGAAAATCAAAATGAGGGGGGAACAGTCAGGGTACAGTTGAAGGTAGAAAGAGAAAGAAAGGAAATCTGATAAGGAGAGCATGAAGTCAGCCAAAGGAATCCAGCTCCAGTGGGCGCTGAGCTCAGAGCAAGTCTCAAGGCTTCAGTGGCAGCCTCCATGACATTCCTGTCTAGCCGAGTTTGCTACCTTGAGAAATACAGGTCTAGATTGTTGTGAACTGTGGCCCTTCTTCTACAGGAAGATGGAGGACGTGAGAGCCAGCCAACCCTTGACTCCCAAAAGAAATCTGGCCTTTGCAGGTTTCAAATCTTGAACCCTCGAGTTGGAGAACTGGGTCCCAACGATCATATACAGCAGAGAACTGTACACAAGTGTCCTGCACACTTCTTCACTAATTAATTCAAGGTCTTGAATTATCCGAGTTGACAGGGTGTGCTGCTATCATCTCCTGAATGTCTACTCACCCCCACTCTGGTCCCACCCACAACTTTCCCATTTGCCTAGTATGGTTTCTACAGGGGTGGATTTATTCCTGTCTGAATCTAAAGATATACTGGCTACTCTCATTAAATAGTTAATATTTTAATCTCTGGACTCCTGGTCTACTATAATGAGGGGGGAAAAAATTCCTTCCTTCCGTCTTAACTTATTTTTATCCTTTAGTTTCTTCAGATTAAATCCTTGTCTCCCTTCCCCCACCCCACCCCCAACTTTGCTCTAAGTAGATTTAATCCATTAAAAAGAAATCAGTGGAAATAGATTCTCTGCTTCTCTTCAATTCAAGCAACAGTTCTAGAAGCATTTCCTTTGGGATTTTAGCATGACCCAAAGCAAAGTATCTATCTTTTCCTTCAGCTCAGGCAGCTTGCTATCTCTCACAGCTCAGCTTGCCTCTCTCTCTCTCTCTCTCTCTCTCTCTCTCTCTCTCTCTCTCTCTCTCTCTTCTTTCACTCACTCACAAACAACATATTTGCTCTGTAGTTGCTTCTGGTATATACCACACTCCCAGATATTCCAGAGTCCTGAGGCATCAACTCTGTCACGAAGCTCATTGATCTAATGCCTACTGCCCATAAGCCATAATTCAGATGAGGGCTAGTAAAAAAGAAAAAAAAAAAACCCAAACTAGAAAGGAGTAAGTCAGTAAAATAATGTGAAATTAACTGCAATAAAACAAGCCAGGTTGAAGGGCAAGAGCCTGTAACATGAAAATGAACATCCATTTCTAAAGATTTAAATAGGATTACAGTTAATACCCTTTCACATTCTAGAGATAAGCAGTATATAAATACATTAGGAAAAAATTTTTATGATAATTCCACTGAAAACATCTGAATTTTTTTATGGAGATGGCTTATAAGGAGAATTGGAACAGTTTTCCTATTAAGCAGAAAGGAAAGGAAAAATGAAACAAGAGAAAGGGAAGATGGTTAATATATATTTTGTCTATAAGATTTTTAATCAAAATCTTGCCAACCCCCAGATTTACATAATGTTTTTTTAGTACATTTCAACCAGTTATTCAAGGGCCTGGAAAAAGATAGGCCAGCCCTCAGAGAAATATAGCCATGACCAATTAGAACTGATGTAAAAATAGAAAATGCAATCCACATCGATGATAGAGTGCTTCTTCAGGGCAGTCGGGCTCTCTGCCATCAGCTCATCATGGATATTGTTATAGCCAGTGTTCGGAGGGCTGGTGAAAATGTGATCAGCCAGGAAGCTTTTGTGGTGTCTAAGATGGCAGTGACTGGACTTGGTGAATGAGAGAGGAAGTTTCAATTTCTCTCTCAACTGAAACCATCATGAAGCCAGAAGGAATCAGAGAGATTTTCCAGTCCTTCTCTCTGCTTCTCTAATCATGTATTTTAGAAACCCATTTCTGGGAAAGAGTCCATCAGTTACCTTGAATATGCAGGAGGGCCATGGCCAGTCTAACTTGACCATCAGGATGGGTGAAGTGCATCTCCACAGGACAAATGACAGGTGTATTGGGCTTGTCAGTGAAACAGTTATTCTCTGTGATTTGAAACCATCCTTTTCTCTTTTAAACACACACACACACACACACACACACACACACACACACACACCCTTACCTCTTTACGCTTTAGCTGAGGGTGGAAAATTCCATAGGCCTGAACTGGCCAAGTGCCTGCTAAGTGTCTGGCCAGCTTGTATCTTGAAACACCTCAAGTCTGAAAGCAGTGCCCACTTACAAGAACTCCAGACTGAGAGACTTTTGTGTGGGAAAAAAAATTTTTTTTATTATGAAGAATTTAAGAAAACATCCAAACTGAAATTGCAGACTGCAAACCTATATTGCTTTCTTCCGGCCAAAATTCTCAAAAGGCATTGTGTTTTCTCATTCTAATTCTGTGAAGATTTCTGCACCTGGTTCACAGTGTGCCAGTCTATCAGACCCTCCTCCAGACACTATGGTGTTCCTCATCCACCATAAGATCACCATTCCTCAACTTCCAGCAATGCCTGAGCACTAGGCAGATGCCCCCTTCTTATTTACTGGAACTTGTGACTATGTTATATTACATGGCAAAGGGATTCTGCAGATGTGATTAAATTAAGGACTCTGAGGTGAGGAGATTACCCTCACTAGTTATCCTGGTGGGACCAATGTAATCATGAGTCTTTCTAAGTGAGGGAGGGAGGAAGGCAGGAGAGTGAGAATCAGTGAAGGAGACGTGATGATAGAAGCAGTGTCACTATGACACGATGTGAGAAAGACCTGACCAGACATTGCTGGCATGAAGACAGAGGAAGGGGCCATGAGTCAAGGAATGTAGGCAGCCTCCAGAAACTGGAAAAGGCACCGTAGGAGGTCCCCGCCTAGAGCCTCTAGGAGGGAGTGAGGACTCACAGACACCTTGGCATTAGCCCAGTGAAACCTGTTTCAGACTTCCAACCAACAGAACCATGAGTTTAATAAACCTGTGCTGCTTTAGCGGAGAAGGAAATGGCAACCCACTCCAGTACTCTTGCCTGGAAAATCCCATGGGCAGAGGAGCCTGGTAGGCTGCAGGCCATGGGGTCTCTAGGAGTCGGACACAACTGAGCGACTTCCCTTTCACTTTTCACTTTCATGCATTGGAGAAGGAAATGGCAACCCACTCCAGTGTTCTTGCCTGGAGAATCCCAGGGACGGGGGGGCGCCTAGTGGGCTGCCGTCTACGGGGTCGCACAGAGTCGGACACGACTGAAGTGACTTAGCAGCAGCAGCAGCAGCAGTGCTGCTTTAGACACTAAGTTTGTGGCAATGTGTTCTAGTGGCCAGAGGAAATTAACAGACCATGCGTCTGGTGCACATCTCAGCAGGGCCACCACTAGAACTCCTCATGGAAGTACTCTGCCTCTTCTGAGTTCTCTAAGCAGACCTCCTGCTAAGCTCAAGCTATTGTGCAGTCACTGTGAGGGTAGGTCAGTCCTCCTCAGGATCAGCAACAAGATGAGAACCCTCCTAGAGGAACTGGGCACTTGACTGGCAAACCAAGACAGAGGGTTAGATACGGGGTCAAGCCCAGGACACAGGGACAGCAACCCCTGGGGACAAGAAAGAAGATCAAACCCAGGGACCAGCAGTGGATTTGACAGGGCAGAAGCAACAGCCTAGATGACTTAAGGCCCAGCCCCCAAGCTTTGAATACAACGAATTTTCCAATGTCCCCTGCTTAGGGCTCTGCACCTGGGGTGATGCCAGGCTGGCAGTGGACATCCAAGTAGCTCCCATTCCACACAGAGGTAGCAGGGCGAGGGAGCTGGGCATCAATCACAGAACGGAAGTGAGAAAGCCCTGCAGAATTCTCCTCTGACTTCCCCAGTGAGAATTCAGCCAGACCGTTTCATTTTGTTTGGAAGGAGAAGACAGAGGCAGAGCGCCTCTGTAAGCAGTCACGTGGCTCACCAGCAGTGGGGGAGTGATTCTCCCACAGGGTCAGGTTAGCAGGGAGTACCTTCTTTGCGGCACAAGCACTAGAGCATGAGCTAAACACTCTGCTGGCAGAAGAGAGCTGTGGCGCCTATGGGCTTTCCAATAACTATTTGGTTCAGTGTTTGCAACAGTTGATGGAGAGCCCTCCTGGATTTCAGTTCTTTCTGGGTGGGAAGTTAGGCAACTTAGAAGGTGGTATGCCCTCCTTCAGGTCTCTAGGAAATCATTTAATGGACCGAAGCCTTCAGAACTTGTTAACCTATGAAAATAAACTGGTTTTGCCAACAACATTCTTCTACTCATGCCATGAACATTGACAACAGGTCCTGTAAGGCGTAAAGCTGGCAGTTTGACAAGTGGGAAAATTAAACTGCTCGTATAAAAGGCATGGAGAGAAATATATATGTTGTTATTTTTGGACAGCACTAACCTGCTTGAAAAAAAACCCATAAAAAACAGTTCCCTGAAAATGATCCCATGTACCTCAGCTGAACCAGTGTCCTGGAGATATTTTTTCCCCCATATCATTATTCAAACAGCAAAGAAAGGAAGAACGGCCAATGGCAAACAGTTCTCAAAATCCTTTGGCTGACTTTGGCAAGGAAAAATCTATACTGATCTTGCCTGCATTGCTCAATAACAACATCACCCCTCTTTTTTTCCTTCTGTCCTCACCTTCTACTTTCCCATAAAAGAGACCTAAGCTTGTTCAGAAATAAACACTGTTTCCCAATAGGAGGAGATCATCACCCAAACCACACTGAGAGAGATTCCTCCACCCAATCTATTGTGGAATCTGGCCCGGGAGCTAGTGCTTCTTTACCTGATTATGCCAAAGAAATTGAGACACCTGGAGTTCATTACCTGTTCTGTCATTTAGCAAACATGAGTGGCCTACAGCCTGCCTCACTTGAAACCATGCCTCTGTTCCCTTCTGATGGGAGAGAGGCGACAACAATGCAGTATGCATTTCATAGTGACCTGGAAGAACATGTGAGACATAGCTGCAGTTTTTTAAAACTCTTCCTAAGATCAGGGCTATAAAAATACAAGGTCTTTTCATTGTCCAACCATCATTTCGTACAAAGGCATTTCCCAGCCTCCTGACCCACTTCACCGAAGCACTTCAAATAAAGATGTTCTGGTCTCAGAGGCTTAGAAGAACACTTGACTTCTTAGTTAAATCTCACCCAGTCCAATCTTTAAGTCACTAGGGAAAGCAACAGGAGGGAAAAACTGAAGTATCAGAATACCTTCAAACATTTCTCTGCAGCTTGAAACATAACACAATCTGACATAAGCTGTTGAGAAAGGCCAAAATATAACTTCCTGTCAACAATAAACTCAATGGGCAATAAAAATAAGGTGGCAAAGAATGGCAGGAAATCATTAATAGCAAATTTTGGCGTGATTGTGCGAGGCTCTGCATAGACAATAGGTAAACCTCACATCCCTGGAACAATTGGCATATTTTCTACCGTATCAACCACACTGGAAACCTCTCCAC
Organism: Bubalus kerabau; assembly: GCF_029407905.1. NCBI lineage: Eukaryota > Metazoa > Chordata > Mammalia > Artiodactyla > Bovidae > Bubalus > Bubalus kerabau. The sequence continues at coordinate 3,967,904 of NC_073647.1, read as the reverse complement.
ACCATTCCTAATAGAACTGACCCTGCTACTGCAAAACCAAGACAACTGGGTAGAAAAGGACATTAATTTCTTGCTGCTACTGCTAAGTCGCTTCAGTGGTGTCCGACTCTGCAACCCCATAGACGGCAGCCCACCAGGCTCCCCCATCCCTGGGATTCTCCAGGCAAGAATTAATTTCTTAGGAGACCTTTAAGCTTGAAACGTGCCCACTAAAATTACATGTTTCCACAATACATCTTTAAAAAGGCATTTGAATGTCAATATTCACTTGATTATTTTTGAAGTAAGGATGAATGCATGAAATGAAGGTTAATAAAGTTTTGAGAGGGAAAGGAAGGTTTGTTGAAGTTCTTGTCTTCCATACAGAGCCCAATGCTCTTCTAGCCATGCTTTTGCAGGAACCATGATAAAGAGCCAGTCATAAGTTCCCCAGACCAGAGAACCTTCCCCGGACATGGGATGGGATGTTCTTCCCCACTAGACAACTAGCCTTCCCACTCATTCATCTGGCTAGTCTGAAAGAAGGAACTGCCAAAAACCCAGAGTCCTACCTCACATCCACTGGGCTCTCTGATATGACCCAGTCCACCTGAGAGTGGCAGTTCCCCAGGACCTCATGGGCAGCCAGCTTATTCTGCCAAGAGGGAATGATTCTTAGCTCAGCCATGTATGTAGCTCACCCTCTGGGGCATTACCTGGAGCAAGGAAATAAAAAAGCAAGAGTAGGGATTCCTAACCTTCAAGCTATGACAAACCTAGACAACATATTAAAAAGCAGAGACATCACCTTGCTGAGAAAAGTCTGTATAGTCAAAGCAATGGTTTTTCCAGTAGTCATGTATGGATGTGAGAGTTGGATGATAAAGAAGGCTGAGCACCAAAGAATTGATGCTTTCAAACTATGGTGCTGGAGAAGATTCTTGAGAGTCCCTTGGACTGCAAAGAGATCAAACCAGTCAATCCTAAAGGAAATCAACCCTGTATATTCATTGGGAGGACTGATGCCAAAGTTAAAGCTCCAATACTTCGACCACCTAATGCGAAGGAAAAAGACCCTGATGGAAAAAGACTCATGGAAAAGACTCTGATGCTGGGAAAGAATGAAGGCTGGAGGAGAAGCGGGCAACAGAGAATGAGATGTTAATGGCATCACCAACTCAATGGACATGCGTTTGAGTAAGCTCCAGGAGTTGGTGATGGACAGGGAAGCCTGGTGTACTGCAGTTCATAGGATCACAAAGAGTCAGATACGACTGAGTAACTGAACAACAACAGGGCTTCCCTGGTGGCTCAGTGGGAATCCACCTGCAAATCCACCTGCCAGTGCAGGAGGTGGGGGTTTGATCCCTGGTCTGGGAAGATCCCACATGCCATGGAGCAACTAAGCCCAAGTGCCACAACTACTGAAGCCTGTGTGTCTGGAGCTCATGCTCCACAAGAGAAGCCACCACAAAGAGAAGCCTGAGCACTACAACCAGACAGTAGCCCCCATTCGTTGCAACTAGAGAAAAGCACACGAAGTGATGAAGACCCAGCATAGCCAAAAAGAAATGAATGCATTTTTTTTTTAAAGGCAAGGGTACCTGCTTCCCTTCTACCCATTTACTGTTGTCTGTTGACTTGTCACACATACACAAAAGACCTCCTGCACACCATCAAGCCCAGGAAAAATAATGCAGGCCAACAGTCATTCAGTGCCCTCCATGTGTCAAGCCCTGGCCCCCAGTGCTTCACATGCAACTCGTTGAAGCCTTTCAACAAACCCACAAGAGGGTTCTCGAGGCCCAGAAGGTTAAAAAACTGGCCCAAGATCACCCAGCTAATAAGCCACTAAGCTGGACTTTGAACCCAGGCCATGAGCTTTCAGAGCCTACTCTGCCCTACTAAACACGCATCACAGGCAACGGAGCTGAATGAAACTGTCCCTTTGCCCCAGTTACTGCTCTGGGAGCCTGCAGGGTGCGGCCCTGCAAGAGTTGGAAAGGCATCTGGCTCTGAGCTGATATAAATGACATGCCAACGTTACCATGAACCCTGCTGCAATCTGACAAAAGCTGAAGGAAACCAAGAGATATAAATCCCAGAGATGTATCATCAAATGACCGTTAGGATTTACAGAAAAGGGGAAACCGCTCTCGCGCTTTCTCCCGTCTGTGGTTTCTGGCCTTCCCTTCTGTGTTTCAGAAAGAAAGAAAAAAGAAAATGACACACACACAAAAAAACTAACAACTTTTCAACATACTTATGATTTTATGTGTCAGAAGAAAGCAAAAGCAGAGAGGTGAAGACACCTCTGAATGGAATTCCAACAAACAAGCAACAGGGGCTCCCAGGGTGGAGCACTGGGGGTCTAGGAAGATAGCAAGGACTTCCGCAGCTCACAGAGGTCAAGTCAAGGAATGGCAAGATGAGTGATGCAGGTAAACTGTATACGGATTTCTCAGTGTCAGACAACTGCCGTTTACTTTCTCCATTCTTATGTTTTTTAAAAAAAGGCCTCTGTAGTTTAGTAAATGTGGGCAATGCCAAGAAGAACATTTAATTAGCAGAGGCTCATTTAACACTAACACTGTTGAGCCCAGAAGGATCAAACTCTTGAAAAACCCTCAAGGATCACATAAAAGATCGTCACGGGGCCCTGGGTAGAAATGATATAACTAGCTGAAGAGAGAAGCCACACCACCATCTTCTCTATTTCAGTCATTTGCATACATCTCATCTCCCTTCCGGGCCTGACAGTCCCTCCAGGGCAGGAAACGTGCTCTCCAGCCTCTTTGGGGGGAAGAGGCTAGTCAGGCTGAGCCCTTGGAGAGGAGGCTGCTCGAGAGTGACCTAACTTCCCATGAAGTCTGGAGAGGCCGCTATTGCTGCCCAGCCTCCCACTTCCCTAATCACCCCCAAAGGTGCAAACTTCTTCAATCAGCTAATCTCTCCTACAATCTCACCTCACCAGCTGCTCAACCCTGGCTCTTCCTCCCCTTCCTAATCCCATCTGGGACACTCTTTTGGGCCCTCAACAACCCCAGTCTTTTGCCAAAACACAACACTACACACTCTCTCCCTTCCCCTCTCATGGAACACGCTGATCCTCCAGATCACCCGGGTGGACAAACTTCAGCCATCTTGACTCCACCTCCCCCCACCCCACTTTCTCTCCCTCCCACTTCTTCCTTTCCCCCCTCCGACACCCCCTTCAAGACATCACTAAATCCTGTTGATTTTATCACTCCTCTTCTGCCTTATCTACATTGTCACTGCCTCAGTTATGCCTTTGTTGTCCCTCTTCAGAGCCATAGAGCTACATTTTAACTAGTTACCTGGCCTCCAGGCACCCAGCACCAGGTCCCATCCTCCATATTGTTTCCAGTGTATCTGCTGCCAAGTCCCTGACTTCTTGGCTCATATCCAAAATGGGTATAAAATACTGCTCCCTTCTTTATTGTAATCTGTATTAGACCCTTCCAGAATACAGTTTTTGTTATAGAGAAATCTAGTAACAGTATTTCATACCCATTTTGGATATGAGTCAAGAAGTCAGGGACTTACCTTTATGAATCACTTATACATCAGACACTTTCCAAATATTACCTTCTTTGACCCCACGAGAACTCCACAAGGTTGGGACAACTATCTACCCCCATTTCACAGATGAGGACAACAAGATCTGGTTACTTGCCTCAGTTCACAATGCAAGCTGGTGACAGAGGGCAGATTCAAGCCCAGGTCTGACTCTTGAACCTGGGCTCTGCCTTCCATATTTTAAGGAGGACACTGAAACCTTGGAAAGGAGCCCAAACAAGACAAATGTGATGGTAAAGCATCTTGAAACCAAATCATGTGAGGAAGGAACAAAATGAAGGCTGTTTGGCTTTGGGAAGAGAGAATTTTAAAATGCCATGGTGGCAGTCTCCAAATATTTGAAGGGTTGTCATGTGAAAGAGGAAGCAAACATTCTGTGTGGCTCCAAACAACAGAGCTGGGCCTAGCCTAGCAGTGGAAGTTACAGAGAACACATTTCAGCACAACATTTTTACCCAGCCCTCTCATAGGCGGAGAGTGGCTAAGAAGCTAGTCACCGTTTGTCAGGGGTGGTACAGGGGACATTCCTGCCTTGAGTAGGCAAGTGGCCTAGATCTGTGTTTCTGTGCACTGTGCACATCAAAATCACCTTGGGTTGTTTTTAAAAACAGATGCCTGGCCCCACCCCAGACTTATCGAAACAGAATCTTAGGGCTAGAGACCGTTAGTGCGAGGATTACAAACCAGGAAATAAGTCTGTAAGAAGGTTCACTTGAATCCTCAAAAGAAGAAATACAAATGGCTAATCACACATGCAAACCTGTTCCACTTCAAGACTAATGAAAGGAATGCAAATTAGAAGAGTGTTATGCCCTTGATCACCTATCAGATTGCAAAGGTTAAAAAATATTAATTGCCAGTGCTGGATGCGGGTGGGGAGAGGAACACGCACACATTCTGGTGATGAAACAGTAAATGGTAATAACATTCTGCAGCGCAATTTAACATCAGGTTTAAGGGGAACTTTTAATGCTAAATACGTATCTAATGTTGGAGCAAGCAATTCTGATGCTACAAATTTATCCTAGAGGGTCAATCTAGCAAGTTTGAAAGTACCTGCTCAAAGATGTTCATTCCAATCCATGTTTATACCTGCATTGTCCAAAATAACTTTCTGCAGTGATGGAAATTTGCTCTCTGTGCTGTCCTACTTGCCAATTACTAGACACATGTGGCTATTGAGCACCTGAACTGTGGCAAGTGCAGTTTAGGAGCTGATTTTTAATTAATTTTAATTTTTTAATTAATTTAAATGCAAATGTAAATAGCCACAGATGGCCAGTAGCTACTGTCCAGGAGAGCTTGTGTTCAGAATGCCATAAAATTATAGCTTCTCAAGGTATCAAACAATAAAGGATGATTAGCTATAATCCACCCACAGTGCAATTTTTGGCAGTTGTTAAACATGATTATGTAGACTTATATTACTGATGTCAAGAAATGTTCTTAAAATATGGATAAGTGAAATAATTATTTAAAAGTGTGTATGATAAATTTGTTTAACACATTCAGCTTAAGAAACAAATTCTACTATTTGGTGCTTCTAAGTAACCTCTGCACTGGGCTTGCTGACAGATCCTTCCTTTTCCAAACCTGGAAAAGCCAACAGGAGCAGCGAGACTATTTCATCGAGATCCCAGCTAAGTCTTTGAACTGGAGTGTGTGTGTGTGTGTGTGTGTGTGTGTGTGTGTGTGTTAGTCGCTCAGTCATGTCCGACTCTTTGTGACCCGCTATAGGGCTACGCTTCTCTGTCCATGGGATTTTCCAGGTAAGAATACTAGCGTGAACTGCCATTTCCTTCTCCAGGGGGTCTTCCCGACCCAGGGATCGAACCCAGGTCTCCTGCATTGCAGGCAATCAAAACCCATTGCAACTGACTTTATTATTTTGTACTCAATTAAGTATATTCCACAAATTCCCCTGGGAAGAGGGAGCAGGGGAGCTGATTCATTTTCAGGCCTTCCCTAAATGCGAACCTAAGGAACACTTCTGGGTGTGTGTGTCTGTGTGTGTGTCCTAGGGGTGTGTGTGTGTGTGTTACAGGGGTGAGTGTGTGTGTGTGTGGAGAGCCTTTCTCTACTGGCCTTGTGTGCAATGGGGCCAGCCTGGGGACCATGCATGCATTGCCTTGCCTCAAGGGGCTACAACCCGTAATATCTAGCAACTCTTTCCTGATCCTTTGGCGCACAAGGAATTGAGGGTATATTCAGCAGCAACAAGCAAACAGTTTTGAAACACCTACTAGGCGACTTTCCCAGGGTGACACAGGGACTCCTCCCAAGGGCAGCCAGAATACAAAAGATTTATCAAATGGCTTTGTCCCCCCATAGGCACAAACAGCTCCATCCTGAATTCTAACAAAAACAGCATTAAAACTCTGCATTCTAAAATGTGTGTATATATGTAAACACTTCTCAGTTAATCACATACACTCTCAGGTTATAATATTACTCCCCAAGTCTTTCTTGAGAAACCCCGGCCAGTGGTTAATTCTGTAATTATCCCTTTGCTTGAGTTAAAAGTATCCTTCATAAAAATGCCAAACTTACAGGAAAATGCAGCCACAAAATGGTCTTTCTCTGCTTCACTATTTAGTTAATAGATTCGAGGAAGTACTGATAACTGGATGAAGGTCTGAATACACAACTACATGCTATATATAGCCCAGGCCTTCTGAATTTTTCAAACAGTGAACAAAACTGAATGATGTTAGCAATATGCCAAAAAGGGTATAACTGTTTTTTGTTTTTTAAACAAACCACCTAAACAGGAAATTCTGTATATTTGTTCAGCTTGGTGGGTTTTCCAACTTCTAGTAAAAGATACACCACAAGAAAGCTTGATCTACAGCAGGAATGACTCCATATTGGAATCTAATGAATGTGACTCCATGTTGAAGCCCTAACTTGAGTGTCGTGGGTTTACAGCAGCAAGTACAAATCCCACCTCAGCTGTCACAAATAAACATTTTGGGTCTTAAATCAGAAAAGAATCAGACGTTATGTCGGCAGCTGCAGCGTGCATGGTCTACTCACTCTCCAGTCACGCGTGGCTTTACTTAATGAGCTCTTGGTGTCAGGAAAGCAGGGGCCAAGAAAAAGAGCCATTTAGGAGAGTATACTCCTTTATGATTGTTTCCTCATTTCTTAATTGACTGAACCACTTTAAAACAGCATTCACTAATGTGCTATGAATAATCTATAATTGACTTATGTATATAATCTGGGCATCCTCCTGACAAACACATATGTACACCCAATCCAGGCTGGAACTAATGAAACAAATGAAAATAAAGTAATCCACATTCACTCATCATTTTAAGGCATCTAGGATTGTGTCTTCCCACAGTAAGGACTCAACAGATATAGATTTAGATTCCTAGAATCAGTTCTCCCCACCTCCCAAAACTTCAGTGTGGACTACATACCAAAGTAGTAAATAAATATTTCTGTGCCTTGCCTGTTAAAGTCTGTAGCCTTGGTTCCCAAGTAAGCTAGATTGGAGTCTCCTCCCACTAACAGCTTTTTGAGCTTTGCCAAAGAGTCAGTGGTTAGGAAGGTACCTGTGTTACCCCAAATTATTTTTCAAACCCGAAAACCTGGGCAAGAATGCTAATGTTAACTTTACACTGCTGAGGGTGGCAGGTCAAATGCTGGTCAAGTCCCAGTGGAGGTTTGCTGAGGCCCATTTATTCTCTTGAGACCATCTGTCCACTTCACAGGGTGTGGTAGAGGGCCAGCTACCCCTGCTTAAGTAAGATTTTTCTTTCTTCCTGAATTTAGAAAAGGGTTTCCTGTGCTAGGGAGATTGAATCACTTGTTAACAATCACCCGAGATAAGAGCCCTGGTATAAATTCCCTACACACAGCTTGCTTTCCAATCTTAAGGGGCTGTGCTGACAATCGAGGTTCCAATCTGACCCCAACAGGACCTCATTCTACAATCAGTGAGACACACAATAAGCCAAGTCCATTAAAACAACATTAAAGGTCTGGGTTTTTAGCTCTGCTAAACAGCAGGATTAAACTTTCAAGGTTCCAGCCAGGATAGAGAGATTTCTTTAAAGTCACTTGGCTTTGCACAGTTGTAGCTATTAGGGATCAGATCTTTATCTCAAAGGTACATATTTTGCCTTTGATCCTCCTCCAGAAACTCCCACTAATGTCAACTTTCTCCATAGTTGGGATCAGGTCCCTGGCCTCCTTTTTTTTTTTTTTTTTTTTTTTTGGCCTCCCTTTTATGTTGGTTTTATCAGATACTACAAGATCAACAGAAAAATTACATGGAAAGGCTGTGAAGTTCCCTTGCGATGATAAGTTGTTTTAACAAAAACAGCTCACTCTTAAATGGTGAAATTTAAACACAGCAGATAACTTGCTGTAAGGTAGAGGGACCAGAGAGAGATGAAAACGACCAACCAACCAACGCAACAAAACAAACAGTAATTAACCAGTCTGATTGCTTATTTAGGTTTTGATCGCTGATCCAGGAAATTGGCAACAAGCGTCTTGAAAACAGAAGAGGCCCGTTAGTACCCGTCCGCTGAGCTCCCGAGTCTGAGAACCCGAGGGTACAACGGAAGGGTTCCCAAGGGGTCAGCTCGCTTTCCAATCCCCATCCCCCAGCCCTGAGCGGTGGGGCTCTGAGCCCAGGTCCTCCATCCCCAAACTAGCGCACACCATCTTCTCCTAAAACCCCATGGGCCCATCTCCTCGCCTCTGGAGCGCTCCCGGGTCCCAGGGGACACCCTGGCCCTGCGGCTGCCGAGCCCGCGCCCACTCGCCCCGGGACCCCGTTGTCTCCAATCCGCTCCCTTCTGGGCGCCAGCGCCAGCAGCACCCCTTCTACACCCATCACCACCCTCTCCCCAGTAGCAGGAGGAAGTCGCTGCGCTTCCTCTGTTCTCACCGCCGGCCCGAGCTTGGGCGCCCGGGGCTTTTTGGGTGGGGTTCTTTTTTTGTGTACACGGTGTGTGAGTGTCTGTGTGTGTGTGTGTGTGTGTGTGTGCGCGCGCGCGCGCGCGCGCGTGTGTGTGCAAAACGCTCATCGCATCCTTCCGCCTAGGCTGCCTCAGGTGCGGCCAGGAGGGAATCAGGATCTCGCCGCGCCGGGGTCTCAGGCTCTTTGTGCGGGTCTCGGGGAGCAGGGTCCGCTCTCCAGCTCACGCTCCCCTCCCGGGGCCCGGTTCCGAGCCCCCGATGGCCCGTCGGCGTCCAGCCAGGCGCACGCTTCCTCCGCCGTGCGGGGCAGCCGGGCAGCCGCGGCGCTGTCAGCGGGCACCTGGGACTCGGACCCCCAGCGAGGGGTGGCCACGGCAAAAACTTACTGAAGCGGAGCAAAAAGCGCGGAGCGCACCGGGCGGCCACAGGCTGAGCCGTCCCCGTCCCGGCCCGGCGCGCGCGCGGGAAGCCGCCCGATCGTCCTCGCCTGGAGCGTGTCCCTCGGGACCCCTCGGTCACTCACCAGCACCACCGAGCTCCGCACGGCCTCCGACACGCTCTGCCGGAGCTCGGCCGCCGTGCCAGGCTTGCTGAGCCGCTTGGTGAATTTGCGCACTTCGGCCATGGCAGCGGCGGGCAGGTCTCGGCGGGCGTGCTCAGTGCCCGGGGCCGGGGCGGCCGCGGCTGCTCCCCGTGTTTACACGCCGGCTGGCCGGCCACATCGCAGCTCGGCGGCGGCGCGGCTCCCGCGGCTCCTCCTCCCGCCCCCAGCGGCCCCGCCCTCCTTCGCTCGCTCGCAGTCCTGCCCCACAGCAGCGGCCGCTCCCTCCCCTAGAGAGCCCGAGCTCCGCGCGCGAGCTGCGGGAGGAGGAGGGTGTGTCTGGCGGGGAAGGGTGTGCGGAGGGGGAGGGAGCGCGGGAGGGGGGCCCAGGGTCACGAGGGAAGAGGGGGGAAGTGGCAACCGCTTGGGCTCCGCCCGCAGCTGATGTTGCCGGTGCAGCCGCATCCGGGAAAGGAGATCTGGCTGCTTCATTTTTCTTGTGTATTTGGGGGGTGGCAGGGGCGGGGGGACACGGAAAGTCGCCAAGAGTGCAGCACGCTCTTCTCCAGCGCTCCTTTCCCACCCGTTAGCCTGCAGTGCCCGCTGGAGGGCTGGGGAACTCTAGCCTCCCCTCACCCCTCAAGCCCCCAGGGCAGGGGCGCCAGAGGGGCTGGGGAACGACGTGGAGCGGCCGCCTATTGTGTGCTTCGCCCGGGAGGAGTCGCGCCGATGTCAGAGGTCGAAGGAGGGAAAATGGTTTTCCGGCCGGAGCGATATGCCTGGGTCACCTCCCCACACCGTTTCCTTACCCATGGGTCATCCTCACGTTTGGGGCGGTGGGGGGCAACCTCGGAGTGAAGAGTTGCTGTAGCGAACCCACCCCGCAATCCCCCCTCCCAGGGCAGGGAACAGCTGGGTGGTGGGGGCCTGCACCTGTGGCAGGTTGTCTAGTTGGGCAGAGACTGCTGTAGGCCGGGGCGCGGGAGCCAGGGGACGGGTAGGAGGGTGGTATTGGGAAGGCAATTACCTGGAGTCCAGAGGATTTACTGATCTTCTAGAAGCGTTTACACACCCTCCTATCACCTCTCCATTTCCCACTCCTTTCCTTATCCTCTTCACCTTCCAAGAAATTGTTTCCTAAGAATCAAAGAACATATTCTGAACCGAGATGTAAAATAAAGATGCTTAAGACAGAAATAAATCACAAGCTGGAATCAAGATTGCAGGGAGAAATACCAACAACTGCAGATGAGGGTGAAAGAGGAGAGTGGAAAAGATGGCTTAAAACTCAACATTCAAAAAATGAAGATCATGGGTATCAGGTCCTGTCACTTCATGGCAAATAAAAGGGAAAAAAGTAGAAGCAGTGACAGATTTTAATTTCTTGGAGTCCTAAATCACTGTGGATGGTGACTGCATCCAAGAAATTAAAAGATGCTTGCTCCTTGGAAAAAAAGCTTTGACAATACTAGACATCGTATCACTTTGCCAACAAAGGTCGGTATAGTCAAAGCTATGGTTTTTCTAGTAGTCATGTATAGATGTGAGAGTTGGACCATAAAGAAGGCTGAGCGCTGAAGAACTGATGTTTCCAACTGTGGTGCTGGAAAAGACTCTTCAGAGTCCCTTGGACAGCAAGGAGATTAAACCAGTCAATCCTAAAGGAAGTCAACCCTGGTTATTCATTGGAAGGACTGAAGCTGAAGCTGTAATACTTCAGCCACCTGATGTGAAGAATCAACTCATTTCTCATTGCAAAGAGTCACCTGATGCTGGGAAAGAGTTAGGGCAGGAGGAAAAGGGAGTGGCAGAGGATGAGATGGTTAGATGGCATCACCAAATCAATGGACATGAATTTGAGCAAATTCTGGAAGATAGTGAAGAGCATGGCATGCTGCAGTCCATGGGGTCACAAAGAGACAGACACAACTTAGAGACTGAACAAGACAGAAATAAGGATGTGAATCTTGAAGTACTTGTGACCCTGTAAAGCCTCCTCAAGTGCAAAGTGAGGTTCTGCTAACTGCAGCAATTTTGTCTGGTTACTTAATGTGTTGACAGTTTGAAAATGACCAGTAATTTCTGTGGATCCATGCAGCGCTTCTAAGTGGATCCTACCACTGCCATAAGGGCACGTTCCCCACTTTTCCCATCTTCAAAGAACAAGCAGTCACACCTACATATAGGGCATGCATGGTTGATGGCTTCTGTGAATCCAGGGAAGGCCAGATCTCTTAGCAGCATGACTACTTCAGCAGCCATCACATTAGTCCCAATAAAGCATAGACAAAGTTTCCAGAGAGTTTGGGACCTGAAAGTCCTGTAAAGGAAAAAGCCTTTTATCACGGATCTTGGCTTTGCACAGTGCATGTGTGTACAAAATTTGTTAATCATTGAATGTTGGTATATCAGTCTGAATTCACCCCTCTGTTCCATGAGTACCTGTGTGTTCTATACTGTTGGTTACCTCCACAATAGCCATAACACTTTTTCCTTGCTAAGGGAGCCCAGATTTGTTTCTGGTATCAGCAGAGCCACGGGGCTTAAGAAATGCAGTCCCAGCTCCAGGTGATGAATTATGACTGGTTAAAAAGAAAATCATGATAACCTCACTCTCCTTTACCAGTTGCCATTGTTCAGTCACTAAGTCGTGTCTGACTCTTTGACACTCCATGCACTCCAGCATGTCAGGCTCCTCTGTCCTTTGCTAACTCCCAGAGTTTGCTCAAACTCATGTCCATTGAGTTGATGCCAACCAACCATCTCATCTTCTGCTGTCCCTTCTCCTGCCTTCAGTCCTTCCCAGTATCAGGGTCTTTTCTAATGAGTCAGCTCTTTGCATCAGGTGGCCAAAGTTTTGGAGCTTTAGCTTCAGCCTCAGTCCTTCCAATGAATATTCAAGGCTAAATATTTATCCTTTGCTAGATTAATGGTCTTAGCTCCCATTCAGTTTGGGCCAATGGAATATAAAAGAGAAGTGTGGGAAGAGAGCTCCCACACTCTTTTAAAACGAGAAAAAAAAAAGAAGATATTTTTTTAATAGAACTATGCAGAGAGACCTCTGCACCCCTTTTTCCCTGAGAGGTGTCTTTTCTGGCGATGCATCTGCTCTTGGCAGCCATTTTCCAACCACAAAGGAAGTCCAAGACCATCAAAGAGGAGCAGATCCAGAATCCAGATGGCATTGAATGGTTGAATCAACCTTACCTGGTACTGTCTACCTCTGAGAAAAGTAAACCTTTATGGTTTATGCAACCTTTAGTTGAAAATGGTTTCTTTCACTCAAAAGCATTGTTACTACTAGAGACTCTGTTGTAGCCACTAGAAGTATACAGGGTTGAACAAGACAGGCAAGGTCCTTCTTCTCGTGTAGCTTACCTGCTAGTGCTAGCAGATGACCATGTTAATTACAGAATGTGAAAAACACTATGTGGAGGATTAAGTTAAGATGATAGAATAGGGAGTAACTGGAGTTGAAGACCTACTTTATCTTGTTTATTAAGCTTCTTATTTTGTATTGGGGTATAGCTGATTTTTCTGGGCTCCAAAATCACTACAGATGGTGACTGCAGCCATGAAATTAAAAGACGCTTACTCCTTGGAAGGAAAGTTATGACCAATCTAGATAGCATATTCAAAAGCAGAGACATTACTTTGCCAACAAAGGTTCGTCTAGTCAAGGCTATGGTTTTTCCTGTGGTCATGTATGGATGTGAGAGTTGGACTGTGAAGAAGGCTGAGCACCGAAGAATTGATGCTTTTGAACTGTGCTGTTGGAGAAGACTCTTGAGAGTCCCTTGCACTGCAAGGAGATCCAACCAGTCCATTCTGAAGGAGATCAGCCCTAGGATTTCTTTGGAAGGAATGATGCTAAAGCTGAAACTCCAGTACTTTGGCCACCTCATGTGAAGAGTTGACTTATTGGAAAAGACTCTGATGCTGGGAGGGATTGGGGGCAGAAGGAGAAGGGGACGACAGAGGATGAGATGGCTGGATGGCATCACTGACTCAATGGACGTGAGTCTGAGTGAACTCTGGGAGTTGGTGATGGACAGGGAGGCCTGGCATGCTGCGATTCATGGGGTTGCAAAGAGTCGGACACGACTGAGCGACTGATCTGATCTGATCTGATCTGATAGCTGATTAGGGCTTTCCTGGTGGCTCAGACAGTAAAGAATCTGCCTGCAATGCCAGAGACCCTGTTCAATCCCTGGGTTGGGAGGATCCTCTGGAGAAGGAAATGGCAACCCACTGCAGTATTCTTGTTTGGAGAATGTCGTGGACAGAGGAGCCTGGCAGGCTACAGTCCATGGGGTCACAAAGAGTTGGACACAACTAAGCAACTAACACTTTCACTTTCACATAGCCAATTAACAATGTTGTGATAGCTTTGGGTGACTAGCGAAGGGACTCAGCCATACATATACAGATATCCATTCTCCCCCCAAACTCCGCTTCCATCCAGGCTGCCATATAACATTGAGTAGAGTTCCCTGTGCTATACAGTAGGACCTTGTTGGTTATCCATTTTAAATATAGTAGTGTGTACCTGTCCATCCCAAACTCCCTTCATTTTAAATATGTATACCTGTCCATCCTGAACTCCCTAACTGTCCCTTCCCCCCACCCTTCCCCCCCAGCAACCATAAGTTCATTGTCTAAGTGAAGACCTACTTTAGAATAGATGGTCAAGGAAGTCCTCTTGGAGGAGGTGAAAATTGTTAGATTCTTGAAGGAAAAGAAGCAGCCAGTAGAGATCTAGAGGTAGAGTGCTCTGGGTAGAAGAAATGACAGATACAAAGGCATGGAGATGGGGGCAGACTTAGTGTGTTCAAAGCCAGAAGACAAAAAAAGGCCAGCATGGTTGAAGCATAGAAGGAAATGGAGTGGTAGGAGATGGAATCAGAGAAGTAGGCAATTTCTACAGAGCCTTGTGAGCCATGGAAAGCATATGTCACACGGATGGTATGCAAACACCATCTGGTCATTATGTAGGCTCCTCGCTTATTCTTGAGACTGTAGGTTTCACTCTCTTGCTTTAGGGCTTCTGTTTAATTACACAAACATTAAACATTGTACTATGCACTGAGAGAGGATGCCGGATGAATTAAATACACTGTCCATTCTCTTTAGGGAAAAAAAAGTCTTTTGGAGAACGTATTTATGATACAAGTAAGTATGTGATAAGGACCGTACTTGAGGTGAAAAGGAAGATTAGAAGATCGCATGTGATTAGGAGTATTGAAGGCTTCCTGTAGGAGGGGGTGTTTGAGTTAGACCTTGAAGATGAATAGGATGTGGGCATGACTACACTCTCGTAATAGGCTTCCCCAGTGGCTCAGCGGTAAAAGAATTTGTCTACAATACAGGGAGACAACAGGAGACGCAGGTTCGGCATTGGGTCTAGAAGCCCTGGGTTGGGAAGATCCCCTGAAGGAGGCCATGGCAACCCACTCCAACAGAGAAGCCTGGTGGGCTACAGTCCATAGAGTTGCAAAGAGTCGGACATGACTGAAGCAACTGAACACACATGCATGCACACTCTCATAATAAAGGGAAATTGTAGAGGCAATCCTACAGCTTCCAACAGAGCATTTTATTGGGTGGTTTCCACATTTGTTAAGTATCTTTGATTTCATCACAAATTTACCTATCCTAATGTTTAATTTAATGTTAGCCCTATCCTAATTGAACTTGAGATTCAAGTATTAGAAATGCCATTGAGCCTTTTGACCTAGATGTTCCACTTCTATGAATCAATGCCAAATAAAAACGCTCTCATGTGAACTGAGATGCTTGCATAAACATATGCATTGTATCAATGATAATAATAGCTAAGTATTAGAAATAATCTTGGAGAAGGCAATGGCACCCCACTCCAGTACTCTTGCCTGGAAAATCCCATGGACAGAGGAGCCTGGTAGGCTGCAGACCATGGGGTCACGAAGAGTCGGACATGACTGAGCGACTTCACTTTCACTTTTCCCTTTCATGCACTGGAGAAGGAAATGGCAACCCACTCCAGTGTTATTGCCTGGAGAATCCCAGGGACGGGGGAGCCTGGTGGGCTGCCGTCTATGGGGTCGCACAGAGTCGGACACGACTGAAGCAACTTAGCAGCAGCAGCAGCAGCAGAAACAATCTAAATATCCATCCATAAGGGACTACTTTATCCTCAATCCCTAGATCAGTGCTTAGGTACTCAAAAAATATTTATTGAGTGAATGAATGAACACTTGGACATAACATGATTCATTCATACTAAGGAATTCTCTACAGCTATTTTTTTTTAAATGAGGTATGTATGTATATGCATGCATGCTAAGTTGCTTCAGTTGTGCCTGACTCTTTAGGACCCTAAGGAGCCCACCAGGCTTCTCTGTCCATGGGATTCTCCAGGCAAGAATACTGGAGTGGGTTACCATGCCCTCCTCCAGGGGATCTTCCTGACCAAGGGATTGAACTGGTGTTTCTTATGTCTCAAGCATTGGCAGACAGGTTCTTTACCACTAGTGTCACCTGGGAAGCCCCATATATGTATGTGCATGCATGCTAAGTCACTTCAATGGTGTCAGACTCTTTGAGACCCCATGGACTGCAGCCCACCAGGCTCCTCTGTCCATGGTATTCTCCAGGCAAGAATACTGGAGTGGGTTGCCATGCCCTCCTCCAGGGGAATCTTCCTGACTCAGGGATTGAACACAGGTCTCTCAAGTCCCTTGCATTGGCAGGTGGGTTCTTTACCACTAGTGCCACCTGGGAAGCCCATATATGCATGTACTTACATGGAAAATCTTCAAAAGCAAGTTGCAGAACAATTCTAATTGTGAAAAAAAATTGTATTTGTGTATGTGTCTCTTTACACCTATACATGAAACAGTGGGGGGCCTCATGGTGGGGTCCTGGGTGTGGAGAGCAAGAGGACTTTACCATTTTATCACCTAAATGCTGCAGATTCTCAAATGTATATTTCCAGCTTCAACCACTAGACTTGTATGTTCCATTCATCACCCCTATGTGGATGTCTAATAGACACTTCAAATTAAGCATGCCCAAAGCCTAACTCCTATTCTTTCTCCACAAATCTACTTCTTCTATAATTTCCTGTATCTCAGTGCATATGACAGTTTTTTCTAGCTGCTCAAGCCAAAAACCTTAGAGTTATCCATCTCTTATTTCTTACACAGCCCTCATCTAATCTAACAGTGAGTCCTGTTGACTCTGCCTTCAAAATACATTCAAGAGGGACTTCCCTGGCATCCAATGGTTAGGGCTCTGCACTTCTACTGCAGGGGGTACAGATTTGATCCCTGGTCAGGGAACTAAGATCCTGCATGCCAAGTGGTATGGCCGAACAAACACAAAAATACCTTCGAGATCCAAACACTTCTCACCATCTCTACCGATACCACACCCTAGTCTCAGCCACCAGCATGTCTTGCCTAGATTATCTCAGAGGCCTCTCAACTGACACCCCATCCTCCACCGCACTTTCCCCTGTGCCCGGCTACAATCTATTTGTGAAATACCAGCCAATCTTTCTAATCAGTCCTTATGCCCTGCCCAGTTTGTACTTTGACTGACCTGCAAGATCCAATGTATTAGTACGTTCTTGCCATGCAACAAATTACCTCCAAATTTAGCAGCTTAAAAGAACACACATTTATAATCTCAGTTTCTGTGGATCAGAAATCTGAGCATAGCTCAGCTGGGTCGCCTGGATGAGGATCTCTCACTAGGCTATGATCAGGGCATTGGTTGAGGTCTCACTCATCTCAAGGTTCAACTGGTGGGTTAAGATCTCCAGCTAAGCTGGCTCAGTGATTGTTGGCAGGATCTGGATCCTCACAAGTTGCTTGGCTGAAGGCCTCAGGTCCTCACTGGCAGTTGGCCATAGGCTGCCTTCAGCTGTTGTCCACATGGGCTTCTCCATAGGGCATCTAGAACATGGCACCTGGCTTCATCAAAGTGAGCTACCGAGGGAATGAGAGACTACCAGAAAGTGGAAGCTTCAGCCTTTAAGAACCTAATCTTGGAAGTGACACCCCTTCAGTTTTGCCATCTTCTATCCATTAGATCCAGTCCCCAGTCAGGGGGAAGGTTATGCAAGGGTTTTTGCACCAGGAGGTGGGGACCATCGGGGACTGTGTCAGAAGCTGCCTGTCACAGACTAGACCACCTGTCATACTACATATCCTTTCCCATAACTCTCTGATCTCATCTCCTATTGACCCTCCCTCTTGTATTCTGTGCTAGAGCCACACAGGCATCCTTATGGTTTCTTGGAATGGCAGGCATTGCCCATCATCAGAGCACTTGCTGTTCCCTCTCCCTGGAAGGCTCCTCCCCACATAGCTTCATTGCTTTATTCCCTCAACTCCTTTGGGTCGTGCCCAATGTCAGCTTCTATTAGGTCTTCCTTGATCTCTCTGTTTAAAATGGTAACCCTCCCTCCTATCTAACTTACCCTTCTTTACTTTTCTCCAAATGGCATATATCATCATTTTATGTGCTGTATATGTATTTATGTAGTTATTTTGTTTAGCATCTGTCTTTAACACTAAAATTTAAGTTCCATGCATGCATGCTGTCACTTCAGTCATGTCCGAGTCTTTGTGACCCCATGGACTATAGCCTGCCAGGCTCCTCTGTCCATGGGATTCTGCAGGCAAGAATACTGAAGGGTTGTATTCAGGATAGAAGGGTTGTCATGCCCTTCTCCAGGGGAATCTTTCCAACCTGGAGAGCAAACCGCATCTCCTGAAACTTCTGCATTGCAGGTGGATTCTTTACCCACTGAGCCACCTGGGGAGACCCAAGTTCTGTGAGGGCAGGACATTTGTCTGCTTTGTTTACTACTCTGTCTTCAATGCTTAGGGCTGTGCTGTCCAATAGAAATCAGATGCAATTACATATGTAATTTTAAATTTATTAGTAGCCACATTAAAATTCAGTCAAAAGAAAGTGGTGAAATATATTTTAAGAATGTATTTTCTTTGACCCAATATATCCAAAATGCTGTCATTTCAGCATGAGATCAATATACAGGCAGACCTCGTTTTATTACACTTTGCAGATACTGCGTTTTTAAGTCAATTGACTGTTTGCATTAAAGGAATCCGCTGTTGCTATTTTTCCAACATTTGTTCACTTCATGTCTGTGTCACGCTTGGGCAATTCTCACAATATTTCAAACTTTTTCTATTTGTTATGATGATCTGTAATCAGTATCTTTCATGTTACTGTTGCAAAAAAGATTACAACCTGCTCTGGGCTCAGATGATGGTTGGCATCTTTTGACTATAAACTACTTTTTAATTAAAGTGTATACATTGTGTTTTAGACATAATGTTATTGCACACTATATGTAAACTGCAGTATGGTATAAACATGACTTTCTTTTTTGCCCACACCAAGTGGCATGTGGGATCTTAGCTCTCCCACTAGGGATAGAACCCATCCATGTCCTTTGCATTGGGAGCATGGAGTCTTAACCACTGGACAACCAGGGAAGTCCCTAAACTTGACTTTTATATGCATTGGAAAACCAGAAAACTCATGTGATATGTGCTTTATTGAAGTGGTATGGAACCAAACTCACAATATCTCTAAGGTATGCCTGTAAAAATTGTTACTGAGATTTTTGTTTTTACTTTATTTTTATAGTAAGTCTTCAAAATCTAGGCTTCACCTTACATTCTTCAGATACTAAGTTTTCATCAGAAATCCATGATCTATATTTAGATTCATAGTACTAGTTGAAAGAGTAGATTCACACATCCCAGTTGCTTAAAAAGTTTTCCAATAACTGTATCATATATTTAGTTTTATATTTAAATATACATTAATTAAAATTAAGTAAAATTGCAAATTCAGTTCTTCACTTGCACAAGCCTCATTTCATGTGTGGCTAGTGACTACTAAATTGGACAAAACTGGCTTAGAACAGTGCCCAGTACATCAGGGTCACTCAATAATAATTAAAATATGCAAATTTATTGTGTGAGGCTTTTCCAAAGAGAAGATATTCATGGTTAGTTAGATGAGACAAATAAAGCAAAATGAAAACAATCATGATGCCATGCCCACTTCTTTGTTTTGAGGCATTTGTAGCAAGCACAGTGTAATTGTGGAGAGCTGTAGGAACTCCAAAGCACATTTATATCCATTAGCTCTTGGAATCCTCAACACAGTTTTGAGAGGTACATAGAGCCAAGACTATTTTTCCCATTTTACAGATAAAGAAACTGAGAAAGCTAAGTCCTATGTTATTTGGCAGAGCAAGAAACAGAACCAGGTCTTCTAGTTCTTTGCAGTACACCAGATAGTGTCAGGAAATGGCAACCCACTCCAGTATTCTTGCCTGGAGAATCCCAGGGACAGAGGAGCCTAGTGGGCTGCCGTCTCTGGGGTCGCACAGAGTCGGACACGACTGAAGCGACTTAGCAGCAGCAGCAGCAGCAGATAGTGTCAGGTAACCAGAATGGTCTTGAGAAGAACTCCATTTTACTTCATCTCATTATGGATCCATCATCCATGAATTTGTAGTGATGGTGTGTGATTGGATACAATAATACATGCAATATAGGAGTATCTGAAAATGTTAAGAGCCCTATTATAAGTATGAGACACTCTAAATTATATAAACCTTATTGTGTGTACACTGACAGCCTATTGCACCACTTGGAATAATAGGAGGTTTCTTATTCCCCAGTCAAAGCCACAAACCTCACCCTCTTTGTTACTTTTTCTGAATCCTCCTCCTTCAAAGAGTGTAATAAAAATCTTCTACCCATAAATTGTTTGTGGATTTAAGGATAACCTTTTCCCCTACTGGAGGCTAATGATATGTCTCTGAAAATGCAAATGTAGGGGTCTTGAGTATTTCAAAGGTTGTAGAAAGTACTAGGTGTTACTTTATACTGTAAATGCATGTTTCTGAATGGGAAACTTGTGAGAGACTGAATGGTCCAGGCTAGGGCAGGAAGATGAGGGTTGACGCTGGGCAAGATGAGTGGAAACCATCTCTGGTGCAGAGTTGAAAAGAGCAAAGGACTACTTTCAGAGGCCTTTAGGGGCAGATAGATTGTATCAGAAAACTGCAGGGACTAGGATCAGAGCAGGGACAAGCACAGGGAAGGCAGACACTTGGAGCTGGAGCAGATTTTAGAAATCACCTAATGACTAGATTCTAGTTCAAACTGCTTCACTGTGTAGGAGACAAGACGGGGTTAAATTCAGACACAGGAAAAGAAACCACTTAGGAGAAGGGGCCAATGACAGGCCAGAGAAAGCACCTGGGCTGACACCTAGTAGGAGTACAATCAACATTTATTGAACAGAGACTGTCCTGGTGGTCCAATGGCTAAAACTCTGTACTCCTAATGCAGGGGGCTGGGTTCGATCCCTGGTCAGGGAACTAGATCCTGCATGCTGCAACTAAGAGCCAGCACAGCCAAATGAATAAATATTTTTTAGAAAAAGTTTACTGAACAAAAAGGACCGTACTTCTGCTGATGCCAAAAAGGGCTCTTCAGGGTAATAAATGCAACCAAGCCTGGAAGGCACACTAAGGGGAGAGGAGAGGAGTGAACTTTTACTGAGTTCCTACCATATCCCAGGCATCATGATGATTACTGTGATCTGACCACCCTGGAGAATTCACAGGAACACAACAACCCAAATGGTCAGGGCCGGTGAGAGGGTTTATAATCAACATGAACAGAATAGCATAGTGGGTATGCACTAGGGCACAAGAGTCTAATTGAACTGGTTCAACTTCTGGTTTTCTACTCTCTAGCAAAGTAAGCATAAGCAGCTCACCTTCCCCCATTGGAAAAATGGGAATAACAATTAGTATCTGACTTTCATGTTTATGGAAATTTAATGAAAGAAAGTGTCTGACACACAGTAAGCCGTCAAATAAACATTGGTTGTCTATGGCCGAGGTTATGTTTCCCAAAGATGCTAGAGCATGATCTCCCATCCCATGTGCTCTTGTGTGTGTGTGTGTGTATATATATATATATAATATATTAATACATATTCTACTATATATAATATTATATATATATATAAGCTTATTTATTTATTTATTTTTGTCTGTGCTGGGTCTTTGTTGCTGCCCCAGGGCGTTCTCTAGTTGTGGTGTGAGGGCTTCTCATTGTGGTGGCTTCTCTTGTTGTGGAGCACTGGCTGAAGAGTGTGAGGGCTTTAGTAGTTATGGCACGTGGGCTCAGTAGTTGCAGCTCCTGGGCTCTAGAGCACAGACTCAATAGTTGTGGCCCACAGGCTTAGCTGCTTTGAGGTATGTGAGATCCTCCTGCACCAGGGATCAAACCCATGTCCCCTGCATTGGCAGGCAGATTCTTTACCACTGAGCCACCAGAGAAGCCCCAACATGCTCTTTTTACAACAGGACTTTGATGCTTTGGCCTCAAGGCGAGACCAGCTACATAATTTTCTGGGCTCAGTGTGAAGTGCAAATGCAGGACCCCTTACTTGAAATGTATTCAAAATTTTACTTTTACACTTACAATGACAGGAGAACATTAAACCAAGCATGGGGTCCTTCTGAGGGTGGGGCCCTGTGAGACTGTCCAAGTAGCACACCCATGAGGCTACGGGTCTGTGTTGCCTCTCCCAGAATCCCAGTGGGCTTGTGACCCTGGCAGAATAACACAATGTGACTTCTGAGGAGTGATCATAAAAAGTGATACACTGTCTATCTGGTTCTTTGTTGATACCCTTTTGGAGCCCTGAGCTGCCTTTATAAGCAATCTATCTGTCTCCAGGACATCATGCATGGAGGAAGCCCAGAATGACCCCTGTGGAGAGGCCACATGGAGAGACCCTGAGGCTACATGAAATGAAAAGAATGCCTGAGCAATCTCCTGCTAGTATGGTGCCCCTGCAATTCCAGCTTCAATCACCATGGGGGACCACAATCACATGTGAAATTCAGCAAGAACCATCCAGCTGAGCCCTTCCTGAAATTCCTGACCCACAGAAACCATGAACAATAATAAAATAAGTGTTGTTCTTCTAAGTTACCAAGTTTTGGGGTGATGTGTTATGTAGTAATGGATAACTGGAACACTATCATTAAAACAAGGAATTAAAACAGCCAGTGACAGGAGCAGAAGTGATATAGCAGAATGAAAGGAACTGTGTCTGAATGTGTGAAACTTGTTTGGCTCCTGTCTCAATCAAACTAGCTTTAAGAGAATTTTAAGACAATAGGAAATATTTGAATTTGGACTGGGTATTAAGTGATATTAAGGAATAATTGTTCATCTTGTTAGATATGACCACAGCATGATAACTATGTTAAAAACAGTCTTTATAGATTTGAGATGCATACCGAAGTATTTACAAATGAAATGACATGACCTGGGATTTACTTAAAAATGCCTCTGAAAGTGCCAAGATCATTCAATGGAGGGAAATGTAGTTTCTTAAGCAAATGGTGGTGGGACAATCAGATTTCCACATGCATAAGAATAAAGTTGGATCCTTTTCTCACTCCATAGATGAAAATTAACTCAAAAATAGATCAATAATCTAGTTATAAGCAGTAAATCTGTAAAACTATTAGAAAAAACATAGACATATATCTTTATGACCTTGGATTTGGTGATGGACTCTTAGATTTGACACCAAAACCACAAGCACCAGAAGGAGATAGATAACTTGGACTTTATCAAAATTAAAAACGTTTGTACATCAAAGTACATTATCGAGAAGGTGAAGAGTGGGAAAAATATTTGAAAATCATATGTCTTTTAAAAGTTTAGTATCCAGTATAAATAATTCTTGTAACTCAACAAGAAAGAGAGAAAAACTCAATCAAAAAATGGGCAAAAGACTTGAACAAATATTCCTCCAAAGACATACAAATGGCCAAGTAACATACGAAAGGATGCTCAACATCATTGGTCATTGAAGATATGCAAATTAAAACCACAATGAGACACCATTTCCCATCCAGTAGGATGACTGTAATGAAAATAATAATAATAATAAAGAGACTGAGCTGCTAAATCTCCTTATTGCCAAATTCAGAGTTAAATTGAAGAAAGTAGGGAAAACCACTAGACCATTCAGGTATGACCTAAATCAAATCCCTTATGATTATACAATGAAGTGACAAATAGATTCAAGGGACTAGATCTGATAGACAGAGTGCTTGTTGAACTATGGATGTAGGTTCGTGACATTGTACAGGAGACAGGGATCACGACCATTCCCAAGAAAAAGAAATGCAGAAAAGCAAAATGGCTGTCTGAGGAGGGCTTACAAAAAGCTGTGAAAAGAAGAGAAACAAAAAACAAAGGAAAAAAGGAAGGATATACCCATTTGTATGCAGAGTTCCAAAGAATAGCAAGCAGAGATAAGAAAGCCTTCCTCAGCGATCAATGCAAAGAAATAGAGGAAAACAATGGAATGGGAAAGACTAGAGGTCTCTTCAAGAAAATTTGAGATATCAAGGGAACATTTCATGCAAAGATGGGCTCAACAAAGGACAGAAATGGTATGGACCGAGCAGAAGCAGAAGATATTAAGAAGAGGTGGAAAGAATACACAGAAGAACTATACAAAAACGATCTTCATGACCCAAATAATCACGATGGTGTGATCATTCACCTAGAGCCAGACATCCTAGAATGTGAAGTCAAGTGGGCCTTAGAAAGCATCACTATGAACAAAGCTAGTGGAGGTGATGGAATTCTAGTTGAGCTAAATTCCAGTTGAGCTAATCCTAAAAGATGATGCTGTGAAAGTGCTACACTCAATATGCCAGCAAATTTGGAAAACTCAGCAGTGGCCACAGTACTGGAAAAGGTCAGTTTTCATTCCAACCCCAAAGAAAGGCAATGCCAAAGAATGCTCAAACTACATCACAATTACACTCATCTCACACACTAGTAAAGTACTGCTCTAAATTCTCCAAGCCAGGTTTCAACAGTACGTGCACTGTGAACTTCCAAATGTTCAATCTGGTTTTAGAAAAGGCAGAGAAACCAGAGATCAAATTGCCAACATCCGCTGGATCATGGAAAAAGCAAGAGAGTTCCAGAAAAACATCTATTTCTGCTTTATTGACCATGCCAAAGCCTTTGACTGTGTGGATCATCACAAACTGTGGAAAATTCTTCAAGAGATGGGAATACCAGACCACCTGACCTGCCTCCTGAGAAATCTGTATGCAGGTCAGGAAGCAACAGTTAGAAGTGGACATGGAACAACAGACTGGTTCCAAATAGGGAAAGGAGTAAGTCAAGGCTGTATATTGTCACCCTGCTTATTTAACTTATATGCAGAGTACATCATGAGAAACGCTGGGCTGGAAGAAGCACAAGCTGGAATCAAGATTGCCAGGAGAAATATCAGCAACCTCAGATATGCAGATGACACCACCCTTATGGCAGAAAGTGAAGAAGAACTAAAAAGCCTCTTGATGAAAGTGAAAGAGGAGAGTGAAAAAGTTGGCTTAAAACTCAACATTCAGTAAACTAAGATCATGGCATCTGGTCCCATCAATTCATGGGAAATAGATGGGGAAACAGTGGAAACAGAGACAGACTTTACTTTTTGGGCTCCAAAATCACTGCAGATGGTGATTGCAGCCATGAAATTAAAAGACACTTACTCCTTGGAAGAAAAGTTATGACCAACCTAGACAGCATATTAAAAAGCAGAGACGTTACTTTGCCAAGCTGGTTCGTCTAGTCAAGGGTATGGTTTTTCCAGTGGTCTTGTATGGATGTGATAGTTGGACTATAAAGAAAGCTGAGCACTGAAGAATTGATGCTTTTGAACATCAATTGGAGAAGTTGGAGAACTTTTTTGAACATCAATTGGAGTAGTGGTGTTGGAGAAGACTCTTGAGAGTCCCTTGGACAGCAAGGAGATCCAACCAGCCCATCCTAAAGGAAATCAGTCCTGAATATTCATGGAAGGATTGATGCTGAAGCTGATACTCCAATACTTTGGCCACCTGATTCTAAGAACTGACTCACTTGAAAAGACCCTGATGCTGGGAAAGATTGAAGGCAGGAGGAGAAGGAGACAACAGAGGATGAGATGGTTGGATGGCATCACTGACTCAATGGACATGAGTTTGAGTAAACTCTGGGAGTTGGTGATGAACAGGGAGGCCTGGCATGCTGCAGTCCATGGGGTTGCAAAGAGTCGGACAAGACTGAGCGACTGAACTGAACTGAGGTCATCAGAGAGCCCCGAGCTGAGTTCCCTGTGCTATACAGCAGATTCCCACTAGCTATCTATTGTACATGTGGTAGTGCATATATGTCAATCTCATAAATAAATAGAAGGAAGGGAGAGAGAAAGGGGGGAAGAAGAAAATAGCAAGCATTGGCCAGGATGTGCAGGAATTGGAATACTCATAGTTTGCTTGTGGGAATATAAAATGGTGCAGCTGCTGTAGAAAAACATTTTGGCAATTCTTTGGAAAGTTAAACATGGAATTACCATATGATCAAGCAATTCGTATCCTAGGTATTGATATATATCCAAGAGAAATGAAAGCATATGTCCATACAGAAACTTTACATGAATGTTTATAGCAGCATTATTCATAATAGCCAAAAGGTGGAAACAGCCCAAATGTTCATCAGTAGATGAATGGGTAAGGAAATTTTGGTCTAGCATATAATGAAATATCTTCATGCATAAAAAGAAGTACTGATAAATGTTATAATTTGGATGAACCCTGAAAACATTATGCTACGTGAAAGAAGCCAGACACAAAAAGTCGCATATCATATGATTCTATTTACATGAAATACCCAGAAAAGGCAAATCCATAGAGACAGAAAGCAAATTAATGGTTGCCAGGGGTTGGTGGAGGGGGAAATGGGGAGTAATTGCTTAATGGACATAGAGTGTTCTTCTAGGATGATGAATACGTTCTGAAACTAACAGAGAGATGGTAGTTGCACAGCATTTTGACTGCACTAAATGGCACTGAACTGTATGTTTTAAAACTTTTAACTATAGAATATTATTCCAGTTTTAAAAAGAAGGAAATACTATCATGTGATCCACATGGCTGAACCTTGAGGACATTATGCTAAGTGAAATAAGCCAGTCACAAAAGGACAAATAATGTATAATTCCACTTACATAAGATACCTAGAGTGGTCAAAATTACAGGAACAGAAATAGAATGGTGGTTGCCAGAGCCTGGGGAGAGAAGGAAATGGGGAGTTGTTCAACGGGTATACAGTTTCAGTTTTAGTAGAAGAAAAAGTTCTAGAAATCTGTTACACAACGGTGTGATTGTAGTTTATACTACTGATAAATACACTTAAAAATGAAGAGAGTAAATTTTTTTTAATAATTTTACTTATTTTTGGCTGTGCTGAGTCTCTATTGCTGTACAGGGTTTTCTTTAGTTGTAGAGAGCAGGGGCTACCCTCTAGATGTGGTGTGAAGGCTTCTCAGTGCAGTGGCTTCTCTTGTTGCAGAGCAAGGGCTCTAGGGCGTGCAGTTCCAGGTCTCTAGAGCACAGGCTCAATATTTGTGGCACATGGGCTTAGTCGCTCTGAGGCACCAGGGAAGCCCAAGAGTAAATTTTATATTATGTGTTTTATCACAAATAATTTTTAAATAAAAAACTGGTTAGCTGTATGTTACTCAAATTTAAGCTTAAAAAATACTACAGCAAAAAAAAATAATAATAATAATGGAGGCGTGGTGGTAGATGAAACTAGATTAGCAAAAAGCCAATAATTGCTGAAGTGGGTTAAGGGTATCTGAAGATTCATTATACTGGTCTTTCTTCTTTTGTGTATGTTGTATATAAAATTTTCCATAATGAAAAGTCAAGAGAGAAACGGTGCTTGTAAAACTATATAATACATATTGTCTGGTTTCAGGAATTTCTCTAAAATTACTTTAAAAGTCTAGAGTAAATCATGCCCTGACAAACTGCCTATGTCTGCTGATTTGGCATGGATCAGGTGGCAAAAAAATAGACTGCCAAGGAAAACAGAAAGTGTTGGAAACGCTGATGCCTAAGGGAACACACTCATATAATTGTTCTTATTTGATAATCTGCCTTTCAAAATGGCGTGCTATGCCCAACAGCTACTAAAAGTCCATAAAAGATCACCAAGAGAAGGAAAACATGACAGTCAGAGAATTAATGCATATGCAGCATTTATCAACTAAACATCTTACTAAAATGTATTGTCCTCATCCGTGACTACAGTTTCTGTGACACTCAGAATTATGTGTTAAACAAATGTACCACCAGGGATACCATACTGAATAATGAACAATTCTAGAGAACTCCAACCACATCCTAGGCTATGTGAGTGGCAGCCCCTAGGGACGTGGACGGACAACTTGTACAGTCCCACGCAAGTGGCCCGATGCTGTATTAACTCATTCTCCACACTCCCCAGGGATATTTTGGTTGGGAAAAAAGTTATATACAAATAAACAAAATAAACAAAACCCAGAGTCTTGGAGTGCTCAAATGAAGTCTTTTTTTAAAGCTTCTGTTACATTTCTTTAATTCATATAAGTGCTACTTTGTGGTTTTAAAAAATATTTTATTTATTAGTTGGTTTGGCTGTGTCAGATCTTCATAGCTGTGCACAGATTTCTCACCAATTAAGGTGTGGGATCTTAGTTCCTGGACCAGGGATTGAACCTGTGTCCCCTGCATTGGAAGGCCATCTTTAACCACACGAGAAGTCTCTCAGATGGAGTCTTAATCTAACAAAAACAAAGTTAGAATTTCTAATTATAAGTGAATAATGTCCATCTATAGATGAATGTATAAAGAAGATGTGGTACATATGTACAATGGAACACTCCTCAGTCATAAAAAGGAATGAAATCATGCCATTTGCAGTGACATGGATGGACCTGGACATTGTCATACTAAGTGAAGTAAATCAGAAAGAGATAGACAACGTATATCACTTATATGTGGAATCTAAAGAATGATAAAATGATCTTATTTACAAAACAGAAACAGATTCACAGACATAGAAAACAAACTATGGTTACCAAAGGGGAAAGGTGGAGGGGAGGGATAAACTGGGGGTTTGGAATTGACAAGTATACACTGGGTTGTGTACTTAGTCGCTCAGTTATGTACACCTCTTTGCAGCCCATGGCTCCTCTGTCCATGGGGATTCTCCAGGCAAGAATACAGGACTGGGTTGTCATGCAGTCCTCCAGGGGATCTTCCCAACCCAGGGACCGAACCCAGGTGTCCCACATTGCCGGTGGATTTTTTACCAACTGAGCCACCAGGTAAGCCCTACACACTACTGTATTTAAAATAAATAACCAACAAGGACCTACTGTATAGCATAGGGAACTCTGCTCAATATTCTGTAATAACCTAAATGGGAAAATAATTTGAGAAAGAATAGATATACGTATTGTTGTTCAGTCACTAAGTCATGTCCGACTCTTTGTAACCCCACGGACTGCAGCACACTAGGCCTCCCTGTCCCTCACTATCTCCTGGAGCTTGCCCAGGTTCATGACTATGAATACTGCCTTGTCGTGGTGAAGGGGCTTACGTAACTCAATGAAGCTATGAGCAAGTTAGACCTCTTACCTGAGAGAAGTTAGACCTCTCTCCTGATCCACAGACTTGTATAATACATTCAAGTGTCTACTCAACCAACCCTACCTGAATTTAGTAGAGGTGTGTTAAAATTAATCTGCCCCAAATAAACCTTCTCATCTCCCCCTACAATTGTTCCAGAGGCTTACATATCTCAGTGAATGGCAACTCTGTGTTTCCAGTTGTTTAGGCCCAAAACCTTGGAGGCAACCCTATATTTGTCTCACACCCTACATCCAGTCCATTAGCATGTTCTGCTGTCTCTACCTTCTCTGTATAAGATTATTTCTCACCATCTCTGCTGCCAATACTCTGGTCCGAAGGGCCATCCTCTCTTACTTAGGTGCTCCTTGGGTCTTCTTGCTCGCAGTCAACACTCCTTCAGTTTGTTCACAGCATGGCAGCCAGTGCGGTGCTGTTCAAAGGAAAGTCAGACCACAGCAATTTGCTCAAAACTCCACTGACCCCTCATTTCACTCAGCGAAAGCCAAAGTCCTGACAGGGGTTCATGCCTTCCAGTGACTATTCTGCCCTTCTCACTATCCTCATACGGGAACTTCTGGCTTGGCTTTCCTGCTGTTTCTCAAACAAGCCAGGCAGGCTCCAGCCTCCAAGCATTTGCCCTTTCTGTCCCTTCTGTCTGGAATGCTGTTACCTCAGACATCCTCGAGGCTCCCTCTCTTCCCAATTTCAGCCTTTGTTCAAATGCCACCTTCTCAGTGAGACCTTCCCTAAACACCCTATCTAAGCTTGCAACCCAGCTCCGCCCTCAGACTCCCTATTTTTTCTCTTCCCTGTTTTGTTTTCTTCCCAAAGCACCCTATTACCTATATATTTTCTTTAGTGTTGATCTTTTCCCAGCTCTGTGTGAGAAGAATTTTCGTCCTTTTTTTTTTTTTCATCGCTTATATTCACAGCACCTAGAACAGTGCTTGGCATGTAGCAGGTGCTCAATAAATATTTGTCAAATGACTGAATAATGTCAAACTCCTATTCAGCACAATTGTTTATAATATGAAGAAAGTGTGTGATCAGAAGACACGAAAGTATTGTTCTCATCCCTAAATATTGCTTTTTATACCACATTTTATAATAAAACTTGAACCGTGTCCAACTCTTTGCAGCCCCATGGACTGTAGCCTACCAGGCTCCTCCGTCCATGGGATTTTCCAGGCAAGAATACTGGAGTGGGTTGCCATTGCCTTCTCCAGGGGATCTTCCCAAGCCAAGGATTGAAGCCGGGTCTCCCGCACTGTAGGCAGATGCTTTACCGTCTGAGCCACCAGGGAAGTCTCCTCTTATAATAAAACTTGAAAACACAAGATATCTGAGCTTAGTATATTTTGTTCTTTTATACATATATTTTTAAAAGTATTTGTGGAATTTGTTTCAATATTGCTTCTGTTTTATGTTTTGTGTGTTTTGGCCCTGAGGCATGTGGGATCAGAGATCAAAAGTGCACCCCCTGCATTGGAAGGCAAAGTTTTAACCAGTGGGCCACCAGGGAAGTCCCTGTATTTTGTTCTTAATGAAATAAAAATAATTCAATCTTCTAAATGTGTTATCATAAGTATTTTGGTGTCTTATAAAATGTATAAAGCCTATGAATCAAATTGTAATCATTTCTTACGGCAATTAATCTCCCAGTAAAATGTTTTCATTGTTTGATTTTCTACTTTAATTCAAATGAGCATTATCTTGAGCTCTTGGTGGAGTTCCAGCCACACATGATAATTTTAATTTTGGTCAAATACACTCGGGAAATTCTGCTTAGTCTATTATCTTGTGTGAAACTACTCCATCTCCTTGGTCCTTTACCAGATTTTCTGGACTGCTACCAGCTGGGTGACTTCAAATGGTCTCTTGTTCTTCTGTTTTGCAAGTCAGCCTGAATTTCTCATCAAGTGCTTGCTGTAGCATTTGCTTTTCTGCTAGTGTTAATAGTTAGAGAGCAATTTTTCCCTCTTAGAAAATGTATTTTTTTGTATCTAAGCTTTAATGGCTATTGACTTTAGTTTCATATTTCTCATGAAATGGCTGGAAATGTCTAAAGGGTCAATATACGTTGGACTTCTTGTTCTCCCCACGTGAAAAGTTTTCAAGATTTTCTTTTTCTGTAATTATGACTGGTACTCCATTTGAAACTTTGGGTCTGGTGTCAGCCTAAATGTTAAATTCTTTCTTCATGTCCTCTTTGCAAAAATTAAAAATTTGAACAAACATAATATATACATAAAATTATGTATATATCATATTTGTGCATGTATTTATATTTTTGTTCAAAATATATTTGAACAAATATATTTGTTTTATTCAAAACAAATTTTGAATAATCTGTTAATTAGTATTGTGACTATATTAAAATATATTACACACACACACACACACACACAAACACAGGCTTCCCTGATGGCTCAGTGTTTAAAGGATCTGCCTGCATGCAGGAGACACAGGAGACCCTTGTATATGTGTGAATATGTATGTACATATATACAGAAACTCCGTGTATATACTTCCCATGCTTATTTTTCTACTTTTGTTGTATATATGTATTTTATTCTTAAACAGTATGTAGTATCTTCCCCTCTTTCATGGCCCATCTTCTAAAGTAAATAAGATTCCACCGCTTCTTCCTTTGTTTCTTAGCTACTTGCCACCTAAACTCTCATCTTTGCATGACACAATCTTCTCATCTGAAAGTAATCACCATATTCAATAACTTTTCCTCAGTCCTGATTACCTGACTCCACATTGTTCCTCATCCCCTCCCTCTTAAATCTCTTCTCTGAAGGCCTGGAATCTGTGACATGATGAAAAGATGGAACTCAGGGCAAATATCCTGCTTTGGCACTTCCTATTTGCAGGCTAGTTTTCTTTCCAATCTCTGGCTTCACAAATCCTAAGTGCATTTTTAGCTGGATGTTCTGCTGTTTCCTAAGGCGAACATGTCTGCTTCCCTAGCTTCTCTCTTTCTGTCAATGCAGCATCACCAGACATAAAACCTGACTCATCTCTGACTCCTTTCTTGACTTTACACCCAGACTCTGTCAATCACCCAGCCTTGTTGATTCTTTTTTTTTAATATTTGAATTTATGAAATTTTTCAAACACATAGGATGGAGCATAGAATAAACACCTATTTAATCACTGCTCAGTTCAGTTCAGTTCAGTCGCTCAGTCGTGTCTGACTCTTTACGACCCCATGGACTGCAGCACGCCAGGCCTCCCTGTCCATCACCAAGTCCGGGAGTTTACTCAAACTCATGTCCATTGAGTCGGTGATGCCATCCAACCATCTCATCCTCTGTCGTCCCCTTCTCCTCCTGCCTTCAATCTTTCCCAGTATCAGGGTCTTTTCAAATGAGTCAGTTCTTCGCATCAGGAGGCCAAGGTATTGGAGTTTCAGCTTCAGCATCAGTCCTTCCAATGAATATTCAGGACTGATTTACTTTAGTATGGACTGGTTGGATCTCCTTGCTGTCCAAGGGACTCTCAAGAGTCTTCTCCAACACCACAGTTCAAAAGCATCCATTCTTCAGTGCTCAGCTTTCTTTATAGTTCAATTCTCATATTCATACATGACTACTGGAAAAACCATAGCTTTGATTAGATGGACCTTTGTTGGCAAAGTAATGTCTCTGCTTTTTAATATGTTGTCTAAGTTGGTCATAACTTTCCTTCCAAGGAATAAGTGTCTTTTAATTTCATGGCTGCAGTCACCATCTGCAGTGATTTTGGAGCCCATGACATATATTAATATTTTTCCATATGGGCTTCAGAGGTTTTCTTACCTGTGGCGGATTCATTTTGATATTTGGCAAAACTAATACAATTATGTTAAGTTTAAAAATAAAATAAAATTAAAAAAAATGTTTTTTCTAGCTTTATTGATATAATTGACATATATCTCTGTATAAGTTTAATGTGTACAGCATAATGACTTGATGCACTTATATTGTGGAATAATTACCACAATAAGTTGTCATCTCATATAGTTACAAATGTAACTCATATAGCTACAAGTCTTTTTCAGAGTTTTTCAAGAAATAAGATATTATTAATACATTTCAGATCTACTTTATACCTCTCTCCTCAATCCTATTCCCCACTCCCTTACAGGTAACCACTACGTAAATTCCAGGTATAACTTCCCATTCAAGGCTTTATACTTTTACTATGTATGCATTGGGGTTGCAAAGAGTTGGACACAACTGAGTGACTGAGCATACCCCTATGCATTTTTCCATTAATAATATATGGTATTGTTTTGTGTATTTAAAAATTTTTACATATATGGTGTATTGTACATACAACTTGGTTTTGTAATTCAACATAATGATTTTGATTGTTATCCATATTAATACATTTATACCTAGTTCATTCCTTTGAACTGCTATACCCTATTCCATTGTATGAATATACTACAATTTATTTACCCATTTTCCTTTTCACTTGTAGGTTATTTCCAATTTTTCAGCATCAAGAATGATACTGGATGAGCATTCTTGTACACATTTCCTTGGGTACCTATGTAAAGTTTCTCTGGAGTCTGTATAGCCAAGACTGTCCTCACCTTTCCCATAAACTAGCACATTGTCCTTCCAAGTGGTGGTACAGTCTTGCACAAGCTATTAATGAAAATTTCCCTTTCTCTTCATTCTCATTACTATTTGGAATTTTCAGACTTTCTTCCAAAAGCATTAACATTCTGTTTTCATATTTGTGCTCAGTCGCTGAGTCATGTCCGACTCTTAACAACCCCATGAACTATAGCCCACCAGGCTCCTCTGT
Organism: Bubalus kerabau; assembly: GCF_029407905.1. NCBI lineage: Eukaryota > Metazoa > Chordata > Mammalia > Artiodactyla > Bovidae > Bubalus > Bubalus kerabau. The sequence continues at coordinate 3,934,434 of NC_073647.1, read as the reverse complement.
CCATGGAATTTTCCAGGCAAGAAAACTGGAGTGGGTTGCCCTTTCCTCCTTTAGGGGATCTGGCCCACTCAGGGATTGAACCCGTGTCTCTTGTGTATCCTGCATTGGCAAGTTGATTCTTTACCACTAGTGCCACCTGGTTTTCATATTTGAGTATTTCATTAGCCTGGGATTTAATTTTGTGAATGGTGTGTGGTAGTGATATTGTAAATCTCTTTCAATCTGGACAACCAGTTGTTCTAGCATCACTTAGTAAACAGTCCATCCTCTCTTATATTTCAATTCACTTCTGTAATATACCACTTTTCCATATATGAATGCGTCTTTTCTGGTTTCTCTGTTCCAATCCATTGAACATCTTATCGATCCTTCTGCCATTAGCACAATGTCTTCATTGCTATGTCTTTATAATGTCATCAAATCTCATAAGGGAAATACTCTCATATTGTTCTCCTTCAAAATGTGTTGGTTATTGGCACTTTTACATATGAATTAGAGAATTAACCTATCAAATTTCACATAAACACAAAAACCTCTGGGAATTTTTATTGGAACTGTATTGAATTTATAGATCAATCAGGGAAAATTGATCTCTTTATGATATTGAATCTTCCCATTACTGAACTTGATACGCTTCTCTCTTTAGTAATGTCATCTTGTCCTATTGTGAGTATGATTATTTATTTTCTTTTTATATTGATCTTGTATCCAGTAATCTTGCTGAATTCTCATATGAAATCTAATAGTTTGTGGATTATCTTAGATTTTCAATAAGTGGACAATCATATCATTTGCCAGTAAGAATAGCTTTGTCTCGTCCTTTCCAATTCTTATGCTTCTTTTGTTTCTTTCTTATTGGATTGACTAGATTGTCCAGTACAATGCTGGATAGCAGGTGCAATTTCTTTTTTTATTATTTTTTTAATATATCAATAAGAATGCTTCAAAAATATTATGAACACTGAGGATTATATAAAAGATTTTTGGTAGATACCTCTATCGATTTAAGAATGCTACCTTCTATTCTAGACTGGTAGCTCAGTCAGTAAAGAATCTGCCTGCAGTGCAGGAGACCAGGGTTCAATCCCTGGGTTGGGAAGATCCCCTGGAGAAGGAAATGGCAACCCACTCCAGTATTCTTGCATGGAGAATCTCATGGACAGAGGAGCTTGGGGGGCTACAGTCCATGGGGTCGCAAGAGTTGGACATGACTTAGTGACTAAACCACCACCACCACCTTCTATTCCAAGCTCACTAAAATTTTTGTGTATCGCCTCTTTCTAAACAGAGATTAAATCATGTATTGCCTCTTTGTAAACAGATTAAATCATTATTAACAATATTTTATTGTAATGGAGAGTTTATTTTAGAGGCAGATCAAAATTATGGGAGAAACTATTCATATTCTCTGACCCAGCTATCTACGTCTACACAGAGGCAGAGCATTTGGATCCCAAAGACATAAGCCCCTCATCATTGGAGTCACCTGAATGTTACGTGTAATTCTTAGGAGTCAAGAGAGAACTTTTGAATGTCTTAAGAATCCAAATGTGTATAATGGGCAAAGAGAAGAGTCCAAATGACATTCCTGCCATTACTGGTAGGTGCTGGTTTTTAGTGACAGGGATATGCTGGAAGGAAGGCATTGAAAGGGCTCAGCACTGTGAGGTAATGGAAGAGAGAAACTGACTATATTGACAAAGATTTTTGAGAAAGAAACTCCTGGTATTTTTCAACAAATCCTACTAGGAAAATGGGTTAACTATTTAGAAAAGAGTCTATAATCACTCTCACTCCATACACATTGAAAAATTAAAAAAGAAAATCAAACCGCAAAAATCTTGAAGAAAAGGTAAATGAATATTGGCTATCTAGATAGGGGAAATTGTTCTATGTTAAAGAAAGAGACTCGATCATGTAAAACCTCTGTAAATACAGGGATCATGACTTACAAGATCAACAATAAGCTAGGCACAGAAATAATATCTTTATTGTATGAAGAACTGATGCTCTCTTTGATAAGAAACACAGAAAGATTGATGTGTTCACAAAGTGGGAGATAAAAATAATGAAGGATTGAAAGCCTGTTCAGCCTCACTAAAAATGAAAGAGAGGCAAATTAAAACAATTGTTAAATATCATTTATTGGTTATCAAATCAGCAAACTTTTTCTTGAAGTGTGACTATTGGTAAGTTAGAAACTCCTGTTCATTGTTGGTGCTTGTGTTTGCTATAGCAATGTGACAGTGTGGTGGGTGTTGGAAATATGCACTTATGGCTGCCAATCATCTTTTGAACACCATTTCTATTAGGGTTGCCAAATTTAGCAAAGAAAAATATAAGAGCCTGGTTAAGTTCAAATTTCAGATAAACAACAAATAATTTTTAATATAAGCATATTCCAAACATTTATGGGATATGCTGGTTCTTAAAAATTATTTGTTGTTTATCTGCAATTCACACTTAACCATCTTGTATTTTATCTGGCAACGTTCTATACCTGTGGGAATTCCAGGTTTATAAGGCCCATCTCATATTCTGTGTCCTTTGCAGTTAGCCTGCAAGCATATGACTTCAGCTTTGCTTTCAGAAGACTTAGACTCTACAGTAAGGATGATAATTAAACCCAGCTCTGCATAGAGCTTCCATTCTTGCTGACATTGGTGATGAAAAGTGAGGTTCTGCTTTGTGTGTGTGTGTGCTGGTGACAGTGCAGGGCAGTGGGATTTTTTGTAGTGATGTTCAACTATACGCACAACTCTAAAATGTGCTATTTACTTAGATTATGATATCTTTTTCATCAAGCTTGTTCTGTGACCTGGCTTGGAGCATCATTTCTGGCCATTTAGCCTTGATTATTCAGTCCTCCCAACAATTCTGTGAACGATTCAATATCCTTTAATAAATTCATTTTCTGCTTAATCTTCCAGAGTCAGCTTCTGTTGCTTTCAACTAAGAAACCTGACTGACAGACAATATGTATCAAGAGCCTCAAAAATGTGCATATCCCTGAGTGAAATCAGCCAGTCACAAAAGGACGGATACTGTGTAAGTCCATTTATATAAGGTTCTTAGAGGAAGTATATTCATAGAAAAAGTAGAGTGTTTGCCAGGGGCTGGAGGAAGCAGGGAGTAGAGAGTTAGTATTTAATGGGGACAAGGTTTCAGTCTGGGAAGATGAAAAATTCCTGGAGATGTATGGAGGTGATTGTTACACAACAATGTGTATTACTTAATGCCACTGAACTGGATGCTTAAAAATGGGTAAAACGGTGCACTTTACATTATGTATATTTTACCTTGATAAGGAAAACCCTTACAATAACCTAAGCCAGAATAAATATATACAATATATATCTAATATATTATTAATATATCTAAATATATACAAAATATATGAAAGCTCACATTCCTGCAGGGAAAAAAATGTGCATGTCCTTTGAGTCCCCATTCTAAGATGTTTACTTAAGTACAGTCTATACTGTGGAAAAAAATTGTATACAAAAGTGTTCAGCCAAGTGTTATTGAAGAAAACTTAAACTCTGGAAACAATCTAAACCTCTAATATTAAGAAAATGGTTGAGTAAATGATGGCATATTTAGATATCAGGACACTCTGCAATCATTAAACAGAATCATTTAAGGAGTATTTAGGGTCATGGGAAAATGCTATCATAGTAAGTGACAAAAATCAAGATAAAATTTACATGTGTGGTATGATCACTATTGTGTTAAAAAAAAAAAAAAAAGAAGAGTGAAAAAAATATAGCTGGAAGAAAACAAGTCAAAATGGAACAAAAATGTAGCCTTGGAGAAGGGTCCTGGTTCCCCCTCCAGGGACATACATAACAATATCTTTGAGCTGTTTTGCAGATACTGAAAACCCCACCAGGTGGGAGAAGGTAACTGTATGCTTCCCACAAGCACAGTCTTAGATCCCAAATCAGTTGGAATCAGAGAGTTGATGATGCTGATTCCCACTTATCTCACCGCCAACCAACCAGAAGAATGTCCTTGAGCTGATCACGTCCTCTTTGAATCGTTACCATAAGACTCCTCTACCCACTCCAGGTCTGGACACATAGTTTTGAGGGCATTAACCCTCTATGGCCCCCTTTGCCTGGGAAAGCAACAAAACTATCCTTTTCTACTTCAAAAAAAAAAAAAGAAAGAAAGAAAGAAAAAATTTGCCAACTTGAGGTTGCTCTGGGTCATCCGCTTATTTTCCCCCCTACTTTTAAAATACTTTTCCATTTGTTACACAATGAATAAGAATTGCTTTTGTAACCATAAAAAGAAGTCTTTTCTCTAAACTTATTGGACAACCTATACCCCACCAGGCAGGCTCATGTCCATTGTGCAAACACACTGGATGATTTCTTTTGGGGCAAGGACTGTGCAGGCATAGGATTTTAGAGAGACATCTCAAGGCAGGGAGTGGGGGCAGAAATGCAAAAGTGCTCACTGCTTCTCTCAATACCATTCACTACAGAGCTTCTGGAAAAATACTCCAAGTGCCTTGCAGTAATAGCTCACTTTTGTTGATTCTAACTGTTTGGTTTTTACATGCTTAGGATTTGTTTCTGGTATCCCTTTTGGGGAACGCCTCCTGTATAAGGTGGCAAAGTCTAGCCAGGCAGATCTAGAGATTATAATTTGATGAACAGCTCCAGCATAAGGATGAAGAGGCCTGTTTCTCAGACACAGGTGAGCCTACGAAAGAGGGGGCCAGGGTGGAGAAGGGGTCGTATGCAAAGCAACAAAATGCGTCTTCTCAAGTACCCATTTGACTGTGTGTTGTGCCCTGTTCAGTCGCTCAGTCGTGTCCAACTCTTTGCGACCCCATGGACTGTAGCTCACCAGGCTCCTCTGTCCATGGGATTTCCCAGGCAAGAATACTGGAGTGTGTTGCCATGCCTTCCTCCAGGGTCCATTTGGCTAGCTCAGGAGTAATTTTAAATAGTATTTTTATATGACAACAAACTTAAATATATTATGGAGCTAAAAGCAAAAAATGCCTGGATTTTTAAAGTAAAACCCAAGACTTCAATGAAATCTTATGCTCACAGCATTTATATGCCCCTGCACAGAACATCTCTGTGCTTAAAGCCCTCAGGTGGGGTTTAACTGAGAATAAGGCCCATTTTATTTAACAACTCCAGATTTATTCAATGTGACTAAGTACATGCTTGGTAATCATTTCTTTTTTCCCCTCAAAGCTTGTGCAAGTTTTTCCTCCTTTGCTTACTTGGTTTATGTCTTGGAGTATTTGCACAAAACTGGCTAATGTGTTATTTCTGTTCAACTTCATCTGAATCCAGTGTCCTCAGAGGGACGTTCCTTATCAAAGCTTCCAGATATATTCCGTGATTGCAGAGTCAGCCCTGAAGTCCAGCTTGTAGGTTCCTCTTTTAGAATCTCTTAAACAAACCATTGTCCTTTTGTAATAGTTTCTTCCAAGTCTTAACAGAGATCTCTGTTTTCTCAAGTGATCGCAGGACATTTTTGACTGAACTGTGAAACACTCTGATATTCTAGAAAGAGAAATGGGTCATGTAAAACCTCTAATGGAACACACAGAGATCCATTTATTCATCTATTATTTCAATGACACTTATTAAGCATCTACTATGTACTAGGTACTGTTCTAGATGCTGGAGTTTCAACGATGAGCCAAATTTGACACCATCTTACCCAGAGCAAGAGAGAGACCTGAGTTAAATAAGCACAAATACATGGATACTTATCATAAGAATAAATAAACAGGCCTTCTCAGCCACCTCAACTCTGTTCTGGCGTGTGAACAAGGATGTCTAGAATACTGGCTCATTATTCTCATCTCTCCCACCTCCTTATTATAGAATTATACATCCGCACCCTTTGCCATGCAACTTTGCAGTGCATTCCACCCAGTAGAGTAGATGGAGTATATTTCTTCATTGTATCTACTTTGGGTTTGCGCATGTGACCTACTTTGATCAAGGGTTCTATTTGGCCCATATTTGTGGGCCAAAGTCATAGTGTATCAGTTCTGAGCAGAGATTTTACCATCTTACAGAAAAACTGGAATGAACATTTTGGCCAACCCAATACTTTTGCTTCTGTCTTGTACTCTTGCCAGCCACTAAAAGATGACTGTCTACAGGTAGCTGCTCCTCTTTGGCTTGGATCCTGAATGGACAAGCAGACCGCAGAGGCCAGGCTAGTCAGTCCCAGTAGACCAAAACCAGCCTACAGAACCATGAACAAGAGATAAAGATTTGTTGTTGTATCTGGAATTTGAAGGGTTGTTATTGTAGCAAAATCTGACAGGTCATCAGGTTATGGATAGTTATTTGAGTACCTATTATATGCGAGGCTCTGGGTTAGGGGTTGGCTTTAAGTGGTTAACAAACCCACACACTCTTCTCATGAAAATCACAGATTACCCCTTTTGTTTGGCTGCCATATTTTTTCTCATTATTTTTTATTTTCTCTTTAAAGTGGGTCCAGTAAAATATGCTAAAAATATGTCTGAAACCTCAATATTACTGATCTGGTCTTGAGTCTCTACCTTCCACTAACCCCTCAACTTAATTGGGCTCCTAGAATGGAGGTATTACCATCACATTTTCATTTCCAATGACATGGAAAATCTGTCTCCCTTGGGGAAAAAAGGTTTCCTTGCCAGTGTCTGGGAATTGAAAAAGATTGGAAACTACTCTTATTTTAAAATTCTGTCTTAAGTTATGAAAATCTTTCCAGTAATTTAGTGCCTTTAAAGTGTTTTGTAGATGTAAGCAGAGTATGCCTTATGGCCTGGCTGTTTTCTATCTAAAAGCACGCAAGGTAGAGGTCTCCTAAGCTTAGCTCTGTGAGGAGAGATTCATCAATCACAAAGCTTGGATAGAACTGATAGGGCCCCTGCTAAAAAATGACAAATTCATTTAAAATTTACAGCAAAGGGGGGATTCCTGGTGGTCCAGCTTTTAGGACTCCATGCTTCCACTGCAGAGGGCTCAGCTTTGACCCCCTGGTCGGGGAACTAAGATCCCACAAGCAAAGGATACCCAAAGTGTTATTTACATCATCTTATTTAACCTTCCTGACACTCATAGGGTTTAAGTCTTCATTGAAGGCATTACTGAGCACCTGCTATGTGCCAGATATTATTCCAGACCCTTCTGGGCATATCATTAAACAAAATAGATAACAATCCCTGATTTCAGGGGCAATGAGGGAAGACAGAAAAGAAACTATTATGATATTAAATAAATAAATAATATTCTTCAGTTTGGTTTCAGTTCAGTCACTCAGTCATGTCTGACTCTTTGCAACCCCATGAACTGCAACATGCCGGCCTCCCTGTCCATCACCAACTCCCGGAGTTCACCCAAACTCATGTCCATTGAGTCAGTGATGCCATCCAACCATCTCATCCTCTGTCGTCCCCTTCTGCTCCTGCCCCCAATCCCTCCTAGCCTTTTCCAATGAGTCACCTTTTCGCATGAGGTGGCCAAAGTATTGGAGTTTCAGCATCAACATCAGTCCTTCCAATGAACACCCAGGACTGATCTCCTTTACAATGGACTGGTTGGATCTCCTTGCAGTCCAAGGGACTCTCAAGAGTCTTCTCCAGCACCACAGTTCAAAAGCATCAATTCTTCTGCACTCAGCTTTCTTCACAGTCCAACTCTCACATCCATACCTGACTACTGGAAAAACCATAGCCTTGACTAGACAGATCTTTGTTGGAAAAGTAATGTCTCTGCTTTTTAATATGGTGTCTAGGTTGGTCATAACTTTCCTTCTAAGGAGTAAGCGTCTTTTAATTTCATGGCTGCAATCACCATCTGCAGTGATTTTGGAGCCCAGAAAAATAAAGTCAGCCACTGTTTCCACTGTTTCCCCATCTATTTGCCATGAAGTGATGGGACCAGAGGTGAGAGAAGGTAAGAGAAACCCAAGTAAGCGGTAGGTGTTGCGAGAGGCATCAGAGGGCAGACACACAAACCATAATTACAGAAAACTAGTCAATCTAATCACACTAGGACCACAGCCTTGTCTAACTCAATGAAACTAAGCCATGCCACGTGGGGCCACCCAAGACAGGCGGGTCATGGTGGAGAGGTCTGACAGAATGTGGTCCACTGGAGAAGGGAATGGCAAACCACTTCAGTATTCTTGCCTTGAGAACCCTAACAGTATGAAAAGGCAAAATTATAGGATACTGAAAGAGGAACTCCCCAGGTCGGTAGGTGCCCAATATGCTACTGGAGATCAGTGGAGAAATAACTCCAGAAAGAATGAAGGGATGGAGCCAAAGCAAAAACAATACCCAGTTGTGGATGTGACTGGTGATAGAAGCAAGGTCCAATGCTGTAAAGAGCAATATTGCATAGGAACCTGGAATGTCAGGTCCATGAATCAAGGCAAATTGGAAGTGGTCAAACAAGAGATGGCAAGAGTGGATGTCAACATTCTAGGAATCAGCAAACTAAAATGGACTGGAATGGGTGAATTTAACTCAGATAACCATTATATCTACTACTGTGGGCAGGAATCCCTTAGAAGAAATGGAGTAGCCATCATGGTCAACAAAAGAGTCTGAAATGCAGTACTCAAAAACTACAGAATGATCTCTGTTCGTTTCCAAGGCAAACCATTCAATATCACAGTAATCCAAGTCTGCCCCAACAAGTAACTCTGAAGAAGCTGAAGTTGAATGGTTCTATGAAGACTTCCAAGACATTTTAGAACTAACACCTAAAAAAGATGTCCTTTTCGTTATAGGGGACTGGAATGCAAAAGTAGGAAGTCAAGAAACACCTGGGGTAACAGGTAAATTTGACCTTGGAATATGGAATGAAGCAGGGCAAAGGCTAATAGAGTTTTGCCAAGAGAACGCACTGGTCATAGCAAACACCCTCTTCCAACAACACAAGAGAAGACTCTACACATGGACATCACCAGATGGTCAACACTGAAATCAGATTGATTATATGCTTTGCAGCCAAAGATGGAGAAGCTCTAAACAGTAAGCAAAAACAAGACTGGGAGCTGACTGTGGCTCAGATCATGAACTCCTTATTGTCAAATTCAGACTTAAATTGACGAAAGTAGGGAAAACCACTAGACCATTCAGGTATGACCTAAATCAAATCCCTTATGCTTATACAGTGGAAGTGAGAAGTAGATTTAAGGGACTAAATCTGATAGAGTGGTGATGAACTATGCAATGAGGTTCATGACATTGTAAAGGAGACAGGAATCAAGACCATCCCCATGGAAAAGAAATGCAAAAAATCAAAATGGCTATCTGGGGAAGCCTTACAAATAGCTGTGAAAAGAAGAAAAGTGAAAAGCAAAGGAGAAAAGGAAAGATATAAGCATCTGAATGCAGAATTCCAAAGAACAGCAAGGAGAGATAAGAAAGCCTTCCTCAGTGATCAATGCAAAGAAATAGAGGATAACAACAGAATGGGAAAGACTAGAGATCTCTTCAAGAAAATTAGAGATACCAAGGGAACATTTCATGCAAAGATGGGCTCGATAAAGGACAGAAATGGTAGGAACCTAACAGAAGCAGAAGATATTAAGAAGAGGTGGCAAGAATACACAGAAGAACTATACAAAAAAGATCTTCATGACCTAGATAATCACGATGGTATGATCACTCACCTAGAGCCAGACATCCTGGAATGTGAAGTCAAGTGGGCCTTAGAAAGCATCACTACGAACAAAGCTAGTGGAGGTGATGGAATTCCAGTTGAGCTATTTCAAATACTGAAAGATGATGCTGTGAAAGTGCTGCACTCAATATGCCAGCAAATTTGGAGAACTCAGTAGTGGCTACAGGACTGGAAAAGGTCAGTTTTCATTCTAATCCCAAAGAAAGGCAATGCCAAAGAATGCTCAAACTACCACACAATTGCACTCATCTCACACACTAGTAAAGTAATGCTCAAAAGTCTCCAAGCCAGGCTTCAGCAATACGTGAACCATGAATTTCCAGATGTTCAAGCTGGTTTTAGAAAAGGCAGAGGAACTAGAGATCAAATTGCCAAAATCCACTGGATCATGGAAAAAGGAAGAGAGTTCCAGAAAAACATCTATTTCTTCTTTATTGACTATGCCAAAGCCTTTGACTGTGTGGATCACAATAAACTGTGGAAAATTCTGAAAGAGATGGGAATACCAGACCACCTGACCTGCCTCTTGAGAAACCTGTATGCAGGTCAGGAAGCAACAGTTAGAACTGGACATGGAACAACAGACTGGTTCCAAATAGGAAAAGGAGTATGTCAAGGCTGTATATTGTCACCCTGCTTATTTAACTTAGATGCAGAATACATCATGAGAAACACTGGGCTGGAAGAAGCACAAGCTAGAATCAAGAATGCCGGGAGAAATATCAATAACCTCAGATATGCAGATGACACCACCCTTATGGCAGAAAGTGAAGAGGAACTAAAAAGCTTCTTGATGAAAGTAAAAGAGGAGAGTGAAAAAGTTGGCTTAAAGCTCAACATTCAGAAAACGAAGGTCATGGCATCTGGTCCCATCACTTCATGGGAAATAGATGGGGAAACAGTGGAAACAGTTTCAGGCTTTATTTTTGGGGGCTCCAAAGTCCCTGCAGATGGTGCTTGCAGCCATGAGATTAAAAGACACTTACTCCTTGGAAGGATTAGTTATGACCAACCTAGATAGCATATTCAAAAGCGGAGACATTACTTTGCCAACTAAGGTCCGTCTAGTCAAGGCTATGGTTTTTCCAGTGGTTTTTATGGATGAGAGTTGGACTGTGAAAAAAGCTGAGCACCGAAGAATTGATGCTTTTGAACTGTGGTGTTGGAGAAGACTCTTGAGTGTCCCTTGGACTGCAAGGAGATCCAGCCAGTCTATTCTAAAGGAGTTCAGTCCTGGGTGTTCTTTGGAAGGACTGATGCTAAAGCTGAAACTCCAGTACTTTGGCCACCTCATGCGAAGAGTTGACTCATTGGAAAAGACTGATGCTGGGAGGGATTGGGGGCAGGAGAAGAAGGGGACGACAGAGGATGAGATGGTTGGATGGTATCACCAACTCAATGGACATGAGTCTGAGTGAACTCCGGGAGTTGGTGATGGACAGGGAGGCCTGGTGTGCTGCAATTCATGGGGTCGCAAAGATTCGGACACGACTGAGCGACTGAACTGAACTGAACTGATGGTACCAGATGCCATGATCTTAGTTTTTTGAAAGTTGAGCTTTAAGCCAACTTTTTCACTCTCCTCTTTCACTTTCATCAAGAGGCTTTTTAGTTCTTCCTCACTTTCTGCCATAAGGGTGGTGTCATCTGCATATCTGAGGTTATTGATATTTCTCCCGGCATTCTTGATTCTAGCTTGTGCTTCTTCCAGCCCAGTGTTTCTCATGATGTATTCTGCATCTAAGTTAAATAAGCAGGGTGACAATATACAGCCTTGACATACTCCTTTTCCTATTTGGAACCAGTCTGTTGTTCCATGTCCAGTTCTAACTGTTGATTCCTGACCTGCATACAGGTTTCTCAAGAGGCAGGTCAGGTGGTCTGGTATTTCCATCTCTTTCAGAATTTTCCACAGTTTATTGTGATCCACACAGTCAAAGGCTTTGGCATAGTCAATAAAGAAGAAATAGATGTTTTTCTGGAACTCTCTTGCTTTTTGATGATCCAGTGGATTTTGGCAATTTGATCTCTGGTTTCTCTGCCTTTTCTAAAACCAGCTTGAACATCTGGAAGTTCACGATTCACATATTGCTGAAGCCTGGCTTGGAGACTTTTGAGCATTACTTTACTAGCGTGTGAGATGAGTACAATTGTGTGGTAGTTTGAGCATTCCTTGGCATTGCCTTTCTTTGGGATTGGAATGAAAACTGACCTTTTCCAGTTCTGTGGCCACTGCTGAGTTCTCCAAATTTGCTGGCATATTGAGTGCAGCACTTTCACAGCATCATCTTTCAGGATTTGAAATAGCTCAACTGGAATTCCATCACCTCCACTAGCTTTGTTCGTAGTGATGCTTTCTAAGGCCCACTTGACTTCACATTCTAGGATGTCTGGCTCTAGGTCAGTGATCACATCATCGTGATTATCTGGGTCATGAAGATCTTTTTTGTACAGTTCTTCTGCGTATTTGCCACCTCTTCTTGATATCTTCTGCTTCTGTTAGGTCCCTACCATTTCTGTCCTTTATTGAGCCCATCTTTGCAAGAAATGTTCCCTTGGTATCTCTAATTTTCTTGAAGAGATCTCTAGTCTTTCCCATTCTAGGATATCACAATTACCATGTAAAAGGAAAAATATGACTAAGTTACGATTATCTTCTTTGGGAATGAGTTGCTAGTATCAGACGTGGGTTCAAATCTCAGCCCTACCACTTAATAACTAGGTGATCTTGGGCAAGTTATTTAACTTCTTGGAGACTTAGTTTTCTCATCTATACAGGCAGGGTAAAACCTCTCCTGGAATACTGTTTTGAGGACTGAGATAACGCAGGTACAGTACTTCCCACTTTGACCCATGGTAAGCAACAAGGATTGGTAGCTGCCCCTGTTGAGAAGTCATGTATGTTGCCTGAGATCTGAAGGGCATGATCAGGATTTGCAACCGTAGTTTTTAAGCTTGTAAACTGAGAAATCTCAAAATTACAGAAAAGTTGCAAGAATGGTACAGAGAATACCTCTGATCACTGTTATAACACATGCTCTCTCTGTGTATACACATTCATTTTTTCTGAATTGAGAATGTCACATAATTTATAACCGATTGAAAGTGTCAGTTGCTCAGTCATGTCCAACTCTTTGCGACCCCCTGGATTGTAGCCCTCAGGCTCCTCTGACCATGGGACTCTCCCGGCAAGAATACTGTAGTGGGGTGCCATTCCCTTCTCCAGGGATATCTTCCGACCCACGGTCTGAACCCAGGTATGCCGCATTGCAAGCAGATTATTTACTTTCTGAGCCACCAGGGAGGTTTATGACCAATTACTTCTAAATATTTCAGCATCTATTTCATAAGAATAGGGATATTCTTTTATATGACCACAGTATAGTTATCAACTTCAGTAAATTTAATATTGATACAATTTTATGTGATCTGCCATCTTATTCCAATTTTGTCAATTGACCAATAATGTCCTTTATAGCATGATCCTCCCATACAGGGTCCAGTCTAAGATCATGTATATATTTAATGGTCATGTCTCTTTAATCTCTTTAATCTGGAGATATTTCCATAGACTTTGTCTTTTATGATATTGATATTCTCAAGGAGTACAGTCCTCGCTCTCCTCTTTATTTTTTCAATAGAATGTTCCTTATTTGAGGTTTGTTTGACATTCAGCTTTGACATTCTCAACTGAGATACTACAGAGGCAATGCTGGGTCCTTCTCAGGGTGTCACATCTGAAGACACCCTGGTGATGTTAATTTTATCACTTGGGCAAGATGTTATTCAATTTCCTCACTGTATAGTTGTTGTTTTTTTTTTACTATGCAATTAACAAGCAATTTGTGGGGTAATACTTTAAGACCATGCAACTATCCTACTGCTAATCAAAGTCATTGATGACTCTGACCAATACTTAACATAATGTTGATTTTCCAACTCAAGTACTTCTTTTGCCTTCACCATTGCATACTCTAAACAAGATCCCTTCACGTTCCTCCATTTATATGTGTATGTTGTGTTTCTATCTATTATTGGTATGGACTCATGGCTTTCTGTTTTTTCAGGGTTTCATATTTCATTACCGTATTTATTTTGCTTCTCAATTTGTCAGAGATTTGGCCTATGGCCCTTTCAAGCTGGTTCCTGTTCTTGTGACATACCCCCATCATTTATTTTGAGCATTTCCTTAATTTCTGGAATAACAGCATGTTCCAGGACCATCTTGTGCCTACCTTGTCTAGCCCTGAAATCAACCATCTAAGTTCTGTGTAATAAGATCTTTTGATTCTAGCCTGGGGCTCTTTCTGTCACACCACAGCTAGTTCAGCCCTGCAAAGACCATGGCTACATTTGGGGGATTTGCATGGAAAGGCACATCTCTGGGGTACAGGATAATTCCTGGGGAGTTATGGGAAACAAAGCTAATTACAAAGTTGTCCAGAGTGTAGAATTTTTGGTGGTAAGCAAATGGAAATCAATGAAGGTTTCTAATCAAAATTCTTGATTGGAAATCCCAGTAAAAAGAATGGGGAAGGAGTGAGCTTTAAGACTGATTTAGTAAAGACTGAATTTCTTAGCTGGGGATAGGCAGTATGAACAAGGCAAGTATATACTTGATTTCCTTATATTGAATAAAAAGAAAATTATGTAAATTACTTCTCAAAATTTCTTCGTGTAATATAGGAGCACAATCGCTAAGAGAAATGAAAGCAGCAGAAATTCCAGTTTCATTTTTGTCCATGTAACATGTTCCTTCTGCCAATTTTTTTTTTTTTTTTTAGCACCATCTCCTTTCTCTGGCTTCCCTCTAGTGGAAGTGAACTGAAATTACACAACGGCCTAAAACCACTTATATGTAGAGTACATCATGAGAAACTCTGGGCTGTAAGAAGCACAAGCTGGAATCAAGATTGCCGGGAGAAATATCAATAACCTCAGATATGCAGATGACACCACCCTTATGGCAGAAAGTGAAGAGGAACTAAAAAGCCTCTTGATGAAAGTGAAAGAGGAGAGTGAAAAAGTTGGCTTAAAGCTCAACATTCAGAAAACGAAGATCATGGCATCTGGTCCCATCACTTCATGGGTAATAGATGGGGAAACAGTGTCAGACTTTATAGTTGTGGGCTCCAAAATCCCTGCAGATGGTGCTTGCAGCCATGAAATTAAAAGACGCTTACTCCTTGGAAGGAAAGTTATGACCAACCTAGATAGCATATTCAAAAGCAGAGACAATACTTTGCCAACAAAAGTCTGTCTAGTCAAGGCTATGGTTTTTCCAGTAGCCATGTACGGATGTGAGAGTTGGACTGTGAACAAAGCTGAGCGCCGAAGAATTGATGCTTTTGAACTGTGGTGTTGGAGAAGACTCTTGAGAGTCCCTGGGACTGCAAGGAGATCCAACCAGTCTATTCTAAAGGAGATCAGTCCAGCGTGTTCTTTGGAAGGACTGATGCTAAAGCTGAAACTCCAGTACTTTGGCCACCTCATGTGAAGAGTTGACTCATTGGAAAAGACTCTGATGCTGGGAGGGATTGGGGGCAGGAGGAAAAGGGGAAGACAGAGGATGAGATGGCTGGATGGCATCACCGACTCGATGGATATGGGTTTGGGTGAACTCCCGGAGTTGGTGATGGACAGGGAGGCCTGGCGTGCTGCAATTCATGGGGTCACAAAGAGTCGGACACGACTGAGCGACTGTACTGAACTGAAAGGGAAAATACACTGATGTTTAAACCAACTAAGAGAAATAGGTGAGATCACCAGTTAGAGCAGGAAGGACTTGAAATATCTTTGTGTTCCGTCCTTTATTCTGCAGGTAGGGATAATGAAGCCCAGGGAGGGGGGAAGCTACTTGTCCAAAGTCAGAAAGCTAATGAAAAAGTCAGAATACAAGCTGTTCCTGGAACACACCATCATTTCAAAGAAATCCTTGACAACTTTCCTATTACAAAGAGCCCATTTGGATGTAGAAGAGTTTACTTAAATTTTGTAATACTTTGCCATCCAATATATATTTTTCAGAACTTCATTTTTAAGAACTATAGGGGAGAAATCAGTAGTTATTCCATTATACTAAACACCCCAACCCATTCTCAATTTTATGTTTTTTATTTTTAATGTTTATTTATTTGGCTGCCCCAGGTCTTAGCTGTGACATGTGGGATCTAGTTCCCTGATCAGGGATCGAACCTATGTCCCCTGCATTACAAGCTGGATTCTCAACCACTGGACCACCAGGGAAATCTCTCAATTTCCCATTTTTTAAATAGTAGCTTTTAAAAGATATATTTTATAAACCATAGGATTCATACCATAACTACTTGACAGCTACCATCATACTTTCAAATACATGTAGACAAGCTCTTCTTTAACAGTTGAAAATTATTTATTATTCCCTTTTCTCCTTGAATATATAGTTCTGTTCCTCTTCTCCAAGATTTTTATCCTAATATATTTTCATTCTTGGAAATGTTTATATTGATCATCCTTCCATACTTCTTTGCAGCAATATACAGATACATATGTTAAACATATTTTTCATTTCACGTGACCAAGATGCTCTAAATATTACTTTTCTTCTTAATTGAGTTAGCCTTACATTTATATTGCTGTAAGGCTCGATGAAAATAAATGCAACAATTTTAATCAGTTATTAAACACTAGTACATTTTGATTGGAAATAGAGCTCTAAATAAGGTGTATGAGGCGATTTTCTATTAGTTCATATTTCTGTGGCTGACTAGTTCTTACTGCTAAAACAACACAGGGTTCAGCTTCACTTTCTTCCTATTTTCCTTTCCATTTATATACCTAAGCACTGAAGAAGATTATTCACAAATTTAAGTAGATGAGAATTTTGTTATAATGTTGCCATTCAATTCTTTGAACCCTTTTCAAGTATATTAAAAAATACCGATCTATTATCAGTGATTTTTTAATGGTTAGCTGACAGGTATTCATACAATTTTGTTGGAAGCAAAGAGTTCGAAACCAACACTAACCCATTATTGTAGTCACTCGTGTCCTCAGCCCCAATAATAGTATTTTGAATTGTCCCTCTCTTTGTCTCTATGGCGGTTTTTACACCCTGGGGCCATTCCTTAGGGTAAGTTTTGAGATGGGTGAGAAGTATGGTTTTTTATTGATCTGCCAAGGGAGATACAGGTGATCATGAATGGGGGAGGCAGGAAAGGAGATTCTTCAGGTTGCTTCTTTCTCAGGCAGATGGATTTTAGGAAATCTGAGGACATATGAAAATGGAGGGTTTGGAAATTGATTCCTACAAAACTACCTTTGCCTACAAAACTATTTATGCCTTGGAAAGTCTTCATGTACCCTCAGGGTTATGTGTACTTATCTGTAACAGCTGCTCCAACCAAGGAGTTCTAAAATGTTAGTGCTTATCAGAATTGATGGTGAGTTTGTAAATATGCAAATTCTGGAGCCAGATTCCCTTTGATCCCGATTCAGGAAACCTGGGGAGGCCTGGACTCTGCATTCTAAGCACACATCCTTCCCTTTCCTCATCTAAGGCAAGTTGTGCCTGATAGAGTGTAAGGTGCAGAGGACAGTTTTTGCCCATGGGCTGCAGCATATACACATACCCTCATTTTCTTAGCTCAGGCTCTAGGGCAAGCCTCTGAATGAAGCTAAAGTAGCTGCCTCGTGGGTTCCGTTTGGTCACACAGGCCCCACAAGAGTGAATAAATCAATAGCAATTCATGGATGTTGGTTACTGACAAAATTAATCTCCATACAGCCTTGCTCCCTCCCTTCCCCCCACCTCCTACTTGCTCCTGCCTCACTGGGCAGATGGTAGGTTTTCTTAAGATTGGTCATGCGCCATGATTAATCCATAGGAAAAAGGAGGGTGGTGCATCTTTCAGGAATAGTTGCAGGCAGTGGTGTGCTGGTGCCAGCTTATAATACCTATGAGAGCTGATCATTAAATTTGCAAGCCATGTATTAGACAAAGGTCGGAATTGTCAAAGCTATGGTTTTTCCAGTAGTCATATATGGATGTGAGAGTTGAACCATAAAGAAAGCTGAGCACGAAGAATTGATGCTTTTGAATTGTGGTGTTGGAGAAGACTCTTGAGAGTCCCTTGGACTGCAAGGAGATCAAATCAGTCAATCCTAAAGGAAATCAGTCCTGAATATTCATTGGAAGGACTGATGCTGAAGCTGAAGCTCCAATACTTTGGCCACCTGATGTGAAGAGCTAACTCTTGTTAAAAGACCCTGATGCTGGGAAAGAGTGAAGGCTGGAGGAGAAGGGGACAACAGAGGATGAGATGGTTGGATAGCATCACTGACTTGATGGACATGAGTTCGAGCAAGCTCTGGGAGTTGGTGATGGACAGGGAGGCCTGGTGTGCTGCTGCAGTCCATGGGGTCCCAAACAGTCAGACACGACTGAGTGACTGAACTGAACTGATGTATTAGACAGTCATACTTAAAATTTAAATTACAAGATAAATTATAGTGAAGACAAAGGAAAGTACTCAAAAAGTCATCACTTCCTAATTATTTTCCTACCTTTTACTGTAAGTTTTTTTTTTTTTTTTTTGGTTGCCATGAGCCATGCAGGATCTTAGATCCCTGACCAGGGATTGAACCTGTGCCCCCTGCAATGAAAGTGAAGTCTTAATTGCTTGACCACCAGGGAAGTCCCCCTTTTACTATAATTTTTGATCTTAAGGTTATTTACATCTATTATAGCTGCATGGTAGGACTACTATATAAACGTGCACTGCTGCATATCCCTTCTCAAGTCCACACTAGGTGATGTCACACTGGTAGCTTGAAATCGACTATAGTGAGAGTATTGACATGGCAGAAATGGCAAATGCTACAAATGGAGGCTTTCTTTTAGAGAGCTGACTGTTGAAACATTTACCAGCATACCCACCACTGGTTGTTGGCCTTGGGAAAATCCATGGCCATACTTGACCGCCTCTTGACCTTGCCCAAGTGAGTTAGCTGCTTGAACATCTATTCCTAGCTCAGGGACTTTTAAAGTTGAGGGTGCAAAGCAGTCTCTTAGAAAGATGTGAAAAAAGATTCCTGCCTCTCGCCTACAAGAGGTGTGACCCAGGAGTGTGCATGGTTAACAAGCTCCCAGGTGCTTCTGAGGAAGGTGGACAAATCAGACATACTACAGTTTAAGTGCTGCCCAGTCAGACTGAAGGGAGAAGGCCTTGAAAAAGTAGAAACAAAATGTTCTGTTCTCGACATTAATGCTTGAGAGCAAAATGCTTTCATGTAATTGTTTACATTTATAAGATGAAAATAAATCCTTTCCCTAATAGAGATGCACAAAAGCTTGACTGACCAAATCCAGTCTCTAATGGATTATTCCTTTGATTTAGCAAATGCCCACATAAAAATACAGCCAGTGAAGTCACACATAATTTTCAATCTTTCTTCTACTACTGTAGCCTTTTTCACAGCGGGCAGCTCAAGTTGGATATTTGTTGAGCATCTCATACTTGTAAGGCCCTGTGATCAACTTTCAAATACATTCTAAGGGTCAGTTCATAATAATCGACCATGAAGTGGAATCATTCTCTTGTGTATCTGTTTCAACTTGGTTCCTGGAGGTTTTAAGGCTTTCTACCACACTCCACTCCCATTGCCATCGGGATCTGTTCTAGCCTTTGGTGTTTCTGCAGTCTGTCTGCACTCCCCCCACCTCATACTTAGGGATTTGCTCTTGCCACATACAGAACTTAATGAAGATCTTTGTTTTTTTACCTCATCCCAAACTTATCTTTTGGAAGGCACTCCTGATTATGGATTGTGAATTACCAAAAGCAAGATTCGATTTAAATTCTCTTTGATCATTATTATAATACTCAGGTTTTTTAGAAAGCAGGTTAGTTCTGGTTTGCTGTGCTTTAGCAAACACTTTGTTCTGTGGCTAACTTAGGTTAGTTTTGTGGTTCACTAAAATACATGTGAAATTTCTTTGGACATTCAGCAGATTGATATGGTTCCTTCTCGCTTTTTGGTTTCCTGTTTGGTCTGGTCCCAGGAGAGAAAAATTACTGCCATCTGCTCCAATATTCCTCCTCACTCTTCCTAGCTAGGGACAGTGAAAAATCTAAGGCCTTTTGTTTTCCTAGCAATTTTAAGTTATGCTTTTGGCCTTCTTATCCAGATAATGAATAATATGTACTGCAATATTTTATTTCTTAAAGTTTATTTAATTTTTTGGCTGTGGTGGGTCTTTGTTGCTGCATGCAGGCTTTCTCTAGTTGCAGTGAACAGGGGCTACTCTTCATTGCAACGCACGGCTTTCTCATTGCGGGGGCTTCTCTTGTTGTGGAGCACAGGCTCTAGGCACGTGGGCTTCCATAGTTGCAGCATGTTGGCTCAGTAGCTGCGGTGCTCAGGCTTTTAATTGCTCTGTGGTGTGTGGGATCTTCCTGGACCAGGGATGGAACCTGTGCCCTTGCATTGCAAGGCAGATTCATAACCACTGTACCACCAAGGAAGCCCCAGCACTGCAGTATTTTAAATGTTGAGTATCAGCTAGAGGAGACAATATTTACTGATTCAGCTGATGAATGTATTTGGAGGAAAAACATTAGGGGAAATGCTTCTCAATACACTGATTTAGGGCATGATCAGTTGTCATTAGAAATTCTAGGTGTAGAACTCAGTCAGACTGTGCCATTCTGGTGCCACAGGTCAGAAGTTCTAATGCCAACATGAACATAAAGACATTAACAACACAAAGCCACACCTATCCTGGCAGCTGGATGAGAGAGGTGATGGGCTTGGCTTTATTGAGGTTCCTAGTTGCCATATAATACAGCCAGCTCTTGGAGCAGTTGAATTTACTATAGTGAAGCTCTCAGGGATGCTCTGACTTGGAACCACTAGTGCCCCCTTCTGGTAGTTTTGGTTATTGTTAGTATTGGGCTGTGAGCCATCCATTTAGTCGTAAACGTGGTCCTACATTCCATATGGGGCTTCTCAGGTGGCGCTAGTGGTACAGAACCCACCTGCCAATGCAGGAGACCTAAGAGACATGGGTTTGATCCCTGGGTCAGGAAGATCCCTTGGAGGACGGCATGGCAATCCATTCCAGTGTTCTTGCCTGGAAAATCCCATGGACAGAGGAGCCTGGTGGGTTACAGTCCATAGGGTCACAGAGTTGGACATGACTGAATCGATTTAACACAACACTACATTCCATATTCCAGAAGTAAGTAACCTTGGTATGGCCTCTAACAGTGACGTAGCTTGGAATACCTTAGACAAAAACGTGAGGCCCATAGAGTTTGTTTTGGAGTCTTCTTATCTCCCATGTTTCCCTTTCTTCCTTCCTGGTACCTTCCAACATTTTCCAGAGCCCTATTTTTCTTTATTCACAACTATTAGTTAATGCCAAGTGATAAGGAAAATTAATTGGTATCACCTTAACTAATTATGGAGAAGGCAATGGCAACCCACTCCAGTACTCTTGCCTGGAGAATCCCATAGACGGAGGAGCCTGGTAGGCTGTAGTCCATGGGGTCGCTAGAGTCAGACACGACTGAGCGACTTCACTTTCACTTTTCACTTTCATGCATTGGAGAAGGAAATGGCAACCCACTCCAGTGTTCTTGCCTGGAGAATCCCAGGGATGGAGGAGCCTGGTAGGAGGCCGTCTATGGGGTCGCACAGAGTCGGACACAACTCTAAGCGACTTAGCAGCAGCAGCAGGGTAAAAAACCTTCAAGACCCAAACAAATGAAGCTATACTAAAGGAAGTAAACTAAAGGCAGAGGAGTTGATATACCTGGATGTGGTGACTGGCCTTGTAGACAGGTAGGGCAAGGTGAGCCAACTGTTACCCACCCTCCTTTCTCCTACTAGTCAATTCCATAACCAGGAATTCCACCTCCAGAAATGAGCTCCCTGAGTTGACTTCAACAGACTTTGCAGGTGACATAAACTGTGATTGCCTTGCATATCACGGGTTATCTAGCTATCTGCTGAGGAAACAAGAAAGTGAGAGAATTCTTAGCTATACTGCCTCTGAAGGAATGCTGACCAGGCACATGGACCACCAGAGTTAGAAGGAATCTTAATCTAAATATCCTCTTTTGTTAGGCTTTCAGAGAATTCCTTAGCTTTCCTGAAATCACAAGGCCACTAGAACCAAGGCTACAAACCCAGGCTCCCAATTCCTTTGCAGAAGATTTTTACAATCTATGATACTGCTTATCCTTAGAAGTTCATGCTTTATACTTCCATTTTAAGGATTTATCATCTTAAGTCAGTAATTAGAAATTCTGATAAAGATATTTGCCTCTATATCTTCTACTATTATTCATAGTAATAAAATACAGGTACACCCTCAGTATCCATACATTGCTTACATTGATAGAACATCTGATAGATATGATCAACATTTGATCCATATGATAGAACATTTATGCACCATGAAAAAATGTGGAAACTGCCCATGATGTGTAGTATGAATAGTATTCAAATTATCTTGTATAACTATATAAGCTCTTAAAAATATACATGCATAAAAATAAAGCTACATATTCTAAAATATTAATATCTGTTATCTCTGACTTACAGTATTATGGGTGATTATTTCTTAAACTTTTTGGTATAAGTCACGTTTTCTACAATGTGTAAGTATTAAAGTAAAATAAATATTTTAAATTACAAAGGATTTCTTATGAATTTGTGTCAGTTTATAGATAAGGTATGTAGCTACTAAAGCCTTTCTTCTACCTAAGCCTTGCTACTAGTCCCTGCCAGCAATCAACAAATATAACCCAACTCTGCCCCCACAAATGCTTCTTCAAGGATAGTATTTTACATGGAAATAATCCTTAAGTCATAGTTTCTCTATAACATTTTGTTAAATCCTCCTAAGATTTAGGTTTCCCACAAAATTCGAAGTTGAAAAATGTGTAACGGATCTGCCATTATTTATGCTCTACTGCTAATCTGAAGAGGCTTTATTAACAAATGGCTTCCCTGGTGGCTTAGTTGGTAAGGAATCCGCCTGCAATGCAGGAGACCCAGGTTCGATCCCTGGCTGTGGAAGATCTCCTGGAGAAGGAAATGACAACCCACCCCAGTATTCTTGCCTGGAAAAGCCCATGGACAGAGGAGCCCGGTGAGCTACAGTCTATGGGGTCGCAAACAGTTGGACATGACTTAGTGACTAAACCACCAATAGTGGAAAAAAGTTTCTATCATATTAATAAAGAGTGCTCTGATTGTGACCTTTGAAGGAAAAGGCCATACTTTATTATTTTTTATTCTTTACAGTACCTCAGAGTAGGAACTCAGAAAATATGCAATAAAATTACTGAAATCATAATTGTAACACCTTCATGAATTTCTGAGATCCAAAGCATATTAGACTCCCTCAAGGTCTTAACACAGATTAAGCACTGGATGTTTGCTGAATGAGTGCAACTCCAGTGGAGCAACAGGACAGACTGTAAAATTGCTTTAGGATAATGCTAAGCATCTGAAAGCAAGGCAGGGAGTTGTCTACAAAAGAATGCCATTGTTTATTTACTAAATAAGTATGGCTATCTATATCATCAAATCTTAATAGAGGAACAGATAGTATAGACGAATCTAATTTTAAAAGGTGATGTGAGTAGAGAAAAAAGGCACTGATCTAAGTAACTTTGAAAAATGGTGTTGTGACCAGATATTATGACATAAAAGACAAGGGACTTTATGTAAAAACTGTATTCTAGTTGGTAAAGGTGTTTCTCCTGGGGATATGGGTTAGCAGTTCTGAAACTGCTGAACATGTTATGTTGTGATTGAGTGAGTGAGTGAGTGAAGTTGCTCAGTTGTGTCCAACTCCTTGCGACCCCATAGACTATAGCCTACCAGGCTCCTCCGTCCATGGGATTTTCCAGGCAAGAGTACTGGAGTGGGGTGCCATTGCCTTCTCCATGTTGTGATTGAACAAATAAGTAAATGGATAGTGAATGGTGGGAACCAGGTGGCTCACTGTTGGAGAAAGAGGTTATTCATAAGCAAGAGGAGGAAACTAGAATAACCTATGCACTAATGGATCACTCAGAGACATCAGCAAGGATTCAAATCCAATTTAATATTGAGATACATAGAAAATTTTATAGATGTGGATATAAACAGAGATTTGTATGCATGCATATATTTCTTTGCTCTGTCAGCTGAGATGGCCTAAGAGAAACAACGCCCCAGTAGCAATGAGCACATCTATCACACAGATCTTCATTTTTAATACCAGTCTCTAATAAAAGGAACCTGGATAAGTGGTTGATTACAGAACTGGAAACGTATGAAATGAACCTGGAGCATGTTAGGAGTGACATAAAGAAAGGAAGTGCCCAAAAAAAAAAAAAAAAGTCAAAGGGACATAGAAACCAACTTGAAATAACAAGTTGAAAGACAAAATAATGCAGCGTTGGACTACAACTCAAAGTATAAAATAATTACCTGTAAGTCCAAGCTGATACAAACAAATGGTTGAATAAATAAATAAGGGAGAAGAGACCTATCTCCTGTACTAAACAATTCCAAGTTAAGTTATACAGATACTTGCTTCTCAAGGAGGTGGGCCTTAACTCTTCCCTACCCCATGAGTTTGGGCTGTCCTTAGTGATTCACTTCCAAAGAACAGATTTATGGAAAGTGAGAAAAAAGTAACTTTGTAGTAGAGAAACCTGACAAACACTCCTCAGCCAAGTGATAAGTCATTCTGGTACTATATATGCTTGATGTGATGTAATGAAAGAACAATCCACCTCCATGAGCTTCCTCCCTAGAGGCTACAGCCTACTGAATCATGAGAAAAATACCAGACAAACCCAACTGAGGAACATTGAACAAAATACTTAACGAGTACTCCTCAAAACTGCTGAAGTCGTCAAAAGCATGGGAAGCATGAGAGAATATCATGGCTAAGAAGAGCCAAAGGAGACCTGACAACCACATGTAATGTCACATCCTGGATGGGATTCCTGAACAGAAAAAGGACATTAGGTAAAAACTAGTGAAATCCAAATAAAGCGTGGAGTTAATAGTAATGTACCAGTGTTGGTTCCTTAATGTGAAAAATGTGCCACTGTAATGTCAGATGATAACCACAGGGGAAGTTGGTGCAGGGGATATGTGAACTATGCAAACTTTTCTGAAAAATATACAACTATTCTAAAATAAAGTTTATTTAAATTAAGGAAGCACAATATGTCTAAATGAAAGGTATTCTGGACTGGATCTTGGAATTGAAAAAGGACACTAGTGAAAAACTGGTGCAATATGAATAAAGCTTGGAGTTTACTTAATAGTATTGCAGCAGTGTGGATTTTAGTTTTGATGAATGTACCATGGTAATGTAAGATACTATCATTAAGGGAAACTGCGTAATAAGTACATGGGAACGCTGTATTTCCTTTGGAACTTTTCTGTAAATCTAGTTATTCCAAAATAAAATTTAAAAAATGTAGTGCCGAGTAGCTGGACATACAAGCCAGCTCAATCTGCTTGGGCCAGCCTAGATAACCTGTAATCTACATGATGACATTTGATTTGTTGGGGAATCCGCAGTGGATCCCTCCCCTCTTCTCCACACCACCCTTCGCACTGGCCCTGCTGTATCAACCTGAATGTATCTCATGTGCATGGATCTACACCAGTCATGTGGTTGTGGTTAACGGGGGGAACCTGGGCTCCCCAAGACTAGATGACTTACATCTAGCGAACAAAAGAAAATAGAATGGACCAAGCTTCAGAACTGAAAGGAACAGGACAGCAGTGGTGGGGAGGAGTCTGATAATCAGGAGTTAGTTTGAAACAGAAGACAGGTAAGATTTTGGGGGAAATAGACAACGATTTTAGGCTGGGAGGAGGGGGGCCAGAGACCAGTGAAAATGTTGCCTTGGTTAGGTACTGCATTTTTTTCTGCCTTACCTCTGGCTTACTCATAAGGTCTTTTTTTATTCATGTTATCTTTGCTACTTGTAATATTAGATGAACAAAGACTGGCCTGAAAGTCAAGTGGCTGTCATGAGTTACTAGGAAGCCAAAAAAAAAACAAAAAACAAAAAAAACAGAGATTGGAAATAGGATGAGAAGGGGCATTCCTAGGGCTACAGCCACAAGACAGTTCCAAGTCTCTTGCTTGTTTCTATGGCCACCTTCTTCATCAGACTGTGAGCTCTTCTGGCACACGGATGCTGTTTTATTCTTCTCTAGTCCCAGCAATGGTCTGTACATATATGTTCAATAAACATATGCTAATGCAGAAGTAAGGCATGAAGCTAGAAACTAGTGAAACTGGGCATGATTTTCTTTTGAAAACGAGACAGCAAAAGAGACACTGATGTATAGAACAGTCTTATGGACTCTGTTGGAGAGGGAGAGGGTGGAAAGATTTGGGAGAATGGCATTGAAACATGTGTAATATCATGTATGAAACGAGTTGCCAGTCCAGGTTCGATGCACGATACTGGATGCTTGGGGCTGGTGCACTGGGACGACCCAGAGGGATGGTGTGGGGAGGGAGGAGGGAGGAGGGTTCAGGATGGGGAGCGTATGTATACATGTGGTGGATTCGTTTTGATGTTTGGCAAAACTAATACAGTGTTTCAGGTTTAAAAATAAAATAAAATTAAAAAAAAAAGAAAAAGAAAACTTATGAGGAAATATTAAATCCCAAACATATTTTTATCCTGAATCCCCATAATAAAGACTTTAAAAATTCCGAAAATTTGATTTTTTCATATCAGTAAGGAGAGCCGGCTCTCAAAATCTGAAATTGGAATTTGGGGAATGGATATATTAATGTTATACATGTATTTCAAAGAATAAAAAGCAACTGTTTAGCTGTATCATGTGAAAGACCAGAGAAAATGGCATGCTAAATTATGTTGAGTCATTCATATTTTAATTCCAATTAATGTAAACAAGATGAAAGCAAGGGAAGGCTTGTTATGACTCTCCAAACAGTTTTTAATGAAATGTGGCTTTAAACTTATTTAGGCAGCCACACTAACTGTGATGAAATTTTCACCAGAGAAAGGGAAAATAAGAAAATATGGTTACTTTTTTCAAAAGCTAGGTTTATTCACTTTAATAGACTGTTTGTTGCCCTAAGATAAGATTGTGCTTGACTTTTTTTTAAGTATTAAAATGTTCTCTCTTTTATGATGGTGGCTCAGTGGTAAAGAATCCACCTGCCAAGCAGGAGATGCAGGTTCAATCCCTGGGTAGGGAAGATCCACTGGAGAAGGAAATGGCAACCCACTGAGTATTCCTGCCTGGAAAATTTCATGGACAGAAGAGCCTGGCAGGTTACATTCCACTGGGTCACAAGTCAGACATGACTTAGCAACTAAACAACAAATAGATGGAAGTTTTTTAAAGTGTTGAGTTGACAAAAAAGGGCTGGTGCCCTATGTCAATCCTTAAAATACTATTCATCCATGAAATATCAGTACCTGAAAAGTGCTTCTACATCCTCTCCTCCCTTTTTGTTTTTTTTTTGGTCTAGAAGTGTACTGAGGGATTCGGGAAATGCAGTGAGAAATGTATGTCTATTGAGTACTAACCAGGTACCAAGTTTTACATATACATGATTTTCACTAAATCCTTACAATTTCAGTGAGATATTCTCATATTACAGATAAGGACATGGAAATTAATATAAAACAACATGCCCAAGGAAGGTGCTAACAGAGGAAACCAAATCTAAGTTTATCTAATTCTAGAATCTGTGCTCCTTCCTATAATACCACAGCACTTAATATAGTGAGTTTCTAATACAGTTCATTTTAGGGGAAAATACTGTTCAATTTTTCTTTACATACATCTTGATGCTACCTTTTCAAACTCACTTTCTGACTTGTAACTTTGCAGTATATTTATATAATGATAAACCAACATTTTAAAAACTAAATTTAGAAGTATCAGTACTGTTCTCTTACGCTTGCATCCCAACTATTTTGCCTTTGCCTTTTTGTTCAAGAAACCACATAAAACCCATCAGGAAATATTCATATGGCAACACCCCGATTATATGCAGTTGAAACATCCAGCACCACAGCAAGACTACAAGGCATCAGGCAGAAGTCAGTGAAAGCCAAGCAGCCTCAGAGAGTTAAAGACACTGAGTTCTCTGAGACACTAGACCAATTCCACTGCCATCCAGACCTTGAGACTAAGAAAGAGCCTGGTTAGAAAGCCAATGGCATAACAACTTGATCTGTCAGACAGAATACAGGAAAGTGAGCAGAGAGGTGGGGGATAGTGAGGGAGGTGGGAGGAGAGGAAGGAGAAAGCATGTCGCTGGCAAGAGGAAGAAAGCAGCATAGAAATAAAACCAAGGTAAACAATACGGAATGAACTAGAAAATCCGGGACACTCAAGACTATGCTGATTAATACGGATATGATCATGTCTCCTCAGCTTCTCACTTACATACTGAAAACAACTGCAGTAAAGAACGTATAAGCATAGAGATGAACTGCTAGCAGTGTTCATTTTAGAACTAGAATTAAAAACTACTTTTCTTAAAGGTATGTAGCTAATACATTATAATTTAGGGGTCCAAAATGTGATCTCTGCTTGCTAAAAATCAAATTATAAAACAAGACTTTTATTTTCTTACATTTCTCAAGTTACTGAAGTCATTGGAAAATAAAGTCACATGTTTAACAACTTTTGGCCACCAACTTTTAATAATACATATTTAATTTTCAGAAACATATGCTAACCATCAACAACATTATCAGGGTTCCAACCCCAGATGTTATTTCATTGGTACATCATATCAGTATTTACAAAGGTTTCCAAATTTAACAGCACAAAACAAAACAGCTTAATTTTTAAAACTACAATGCTTTAAAAAAATGTAAACAGTTCATTTTTACATTATTGTAAAAAAGAAGACTCACTCCTTAATGCGGCTTAATTTTTTTTAAGTGAGCAAAGCCTGGTGCTCATGGATAAAGAATGAAAAGAATTCTTTACATAGAAACATTGTGCTCCAGTGTGGCAAAAAAAAAAATTATATATACACATACAAAGAAAAGAATCTTAAGTCCACAATTTAGACCACACACACAAAAAAATCATCCCCAAATTGAGAAATGTATAAAAACCATTTACACATGGTTGTTGACCTACTGAAAACAATAACTCAGTCAAAAGATACCACTTCTCTTAAAAATGAAATTTTGTGCAAAAGAAATTATTTAAGCTAGAAACAAGACACTCCTCCTCAATAAGAGGCCAAAAGAGCCACTGAAATAATTTAACTCTGTTAGATTTAGTGCATGTAACCAAAAGGCACACACATGTGATTAATATATTAATATATTTTCATGCAGAAATCTGTGCATGTTCACAATTATATAACAAAAACACAAACGTAAAAAAAGGTAAAGCCTAATGTTTGGCAATGTTATTCTAGCTACATTCCTTTTAGTCTATCAGTCCAGGGTTTACTAGATCATTAACATTGCCTCTCAAAAAATATATTATATTTGAACAACTTCCAATAAAAATAAAAAAAAAGGATGTTAACCTGAAACACTATGATTTTTTTTCAGTCCTGGTACATACAGAAACTTACTGATATGCTTATTTTAAATGTCATTTCAAATTAAGATAAATTTTTCCTTTTGTTAATAAACACTTTGATTGCTCCAGTGAAGTCAGCAGAGAGAAGAACTTCTGTGTTGTCTGTCTTCATAATACCTTAAAAGCATAAAAAAAAGTTTTTTATTGATTTAAAAGGAATATGAAGCCTGCTGCCACAAGCTTGTCACATGCCCATGACCCTCCACCTCTGGGGTGGGAAGAACCTCTCCCTGCCTTTTCAGTCTATTTCTTGGCTTGCTCCCATAATCCTTTCATCCTCCTGTATCTCTCCTCTCTGAGGCTCAATTCCACTTTACCTTGTCTTAGGTGCTCTTTTCCTGGCATAGGGAGATTATGGTCCCTTTGGGGCCTGGATGCCTGGATTTAGTCCCAGGCAGCCAAGGCCTCTAAATTGTCTAATTCTTCATTTCATGGCAAGAGTGTGTGTGTGTGTGTTAGTCACTTAGTCATGTCCGACTCTTTGCGACCTGATGGACTACAGCTCACCAGGCTCCTCTGTCCATGGGATTCTCCAGGCAAGAAGAATACTAGAATAGGTTGCTGTGCCTTCCTCCAGGGGAATCTTCCTGACCCAGGGTTTGAACCTGGGTCTCCTGCATTGCAGGCAGATTCTTTACTGTCTGGGCCATCAGAGAAGCCCTCACAGCAAGAGGCTAGTATATTATTCAGCCCCAGGACTGGAATGTTGGCAAGATGGGATCAGCTGGGCAAGTCTTTTGCTAACAGGGCTCACTAATGAGGTTGACAGTAAGGTTTACTGTACAGCAGACATACTAGAACTGCCATGAAATGAAGTATACATGATTGCTCTGTGAATGCTGACAACACCTTTTGCCTTTCCAGTCCATACTGAAGAACTATGTAGCTAAGCTGAATGGCAAAAATGCTTACCTCTTATGTTTGCTGGTAAAAACATTTAACAAACAAAATTCAGCGTTAACGATTATGCACAGGCAAAAATCGTAGACTTAAGAAGTGCTGATTTGTAAGGACGCAGATAATCCAAACTTTAAATGGCAAGTTGTGTACAGGATAAGTTAGACAAAATGGTTTCACTTAGATTTGCTAAAAACATATGCTAAGCCTTTGAATATTCCTAATACACTTTTCGTTTGTCTCAAAGTACCATCATGCAGCAGAAGCAGCAGCAAACTGACAGATATCAGAGAGGCTGGAGAATAAAAGAAGTCATCATATATATAAATATGAAAATGCTTTATAAGATACTGTATAATGAAGACGATAATATCTATTACACGCCAGGCGTTTTGCTAGATGCATGTCTTATCTTTAATTCTTATCACAACCTTGTTTCTTTTTTTGGTTTTCAGCTGTATCTTTTTAAAAATTGAAGTATAGTTGATTTACAATATTGTGTTAGTTTCAGCTGTACAGAAAAGTGATTGAGACATGCATATACTTGGAGGTACATAAATATTTACATGAGCTTCCCACATGGTGCTAGTGGTACAGGACCCGCTTGCCAGTGCAGGTAGATGTAAGAGACATGGGTTCGACCCCTGGGTTGGGAAGATCCCCTGTAAGAAGGTATGGCAACCTACACCAGTATTCTTGCCCAGAAAACCCCACGGACAGAGAAGCCTGGCGGGGTGCAGTCCATAGAGTCGTACAGAGTCTGACACAACTGAAATGACTGAGCATGCACGCACATATATGTACATATATATTTTTTCCATTATAGGTTGTTATAAGATATTGAATATAGTTCCCTGTGCTATATAGTAAATCCTTGTTATTTATCTATTTTATATATGGTAGTGTGCATCTGTTAGTCCCATACTCATAATTTCTCCCTCTCCTCTTCCTTTTTGGTAACTGTAAGTTTGTTTTCTATGTCTGTGAGTCTGTTTCTGTTTTGTAAGTTCATTGGTACTATTTTTTAGATTTCATATATAAATGACATCATACTTATCTTTGTCTGACTCACTTCACTTAATATAATCGTTAGGTCCATCCATGTTGCTGCAAGTGGCATTATTTCATTCTTTTTAATGGGTGAGTAATATTCCTGTGTGTGTGTGTGTGTACTGTACTTTTGATTTGCATTTCTCTAATAATTAGTGATGAGTCGACTGGGGTCGCAAAGAGTCAGACATGACTGAGCAACTGAACTGAACTGAACTGAATAATTAGTGATAGGGAACATCTTTTCATGTGCCTGTTGGTCATCTGTATTCTTCTTTGAAGAAATGTCATTTAGGTCTTCTGCCCATATCAAAACCTTATCAATGAGGTATTATCACCATTTTAAACATGAAGAAAATGGAAGCTTAAATAGTCAAATATGTCAGGAATAAAGAGGAGGGCAATCAGATATACTTTATGATCTCATACCCTGGGTTTGAGAGTATTCTTAGAATATACCTACACAGGTAGAAAACAGCAAACACAAATCTGAGTATGATTCAAAGTTGTGCCTCTTTAAAAAGGACCCAGCGAAGTAGTAACTGAACAATGTTAATACGGTGTGGTTTTGAGAAGTTTAAAAAAAGCACTTTCCATTTTTCCTCAAATAGTTTTAAAAGCTAGAACTTTCTGTGCAATGTGTGGGGGAAATGTACAGAGTGCAAAAAGGAATCACTGGACAAAAAAAAAGAAAAAGCCCAACCAAACAACTTAATTTAGAAGACAGAAACAGGATTTGACTGTGAGGGAAAAAAATGAAAAGAAATATTTCCAAACAGGCATTTAGTAAAGGTATAATAACTCTGAGTTGGTTTATTTTTAAATCATGTAAATGAAAGAAGTGCTAGACTGAAGCTTGTCTTTGGTATCAAAATTTTGCTTCACAGACAGAAGAAATAGTGTATTTAGTGCAGTGTAGAGTGCAAACAATACCACAAGGGAAACTGCTTGAGATTAAATAAACATGCTTGAGAACTTTTAAATATTCAAATAATTTTAGAAGCACTCTTGGTACACTGTATGCATTGCTGTGTCTTTATAACACTCTTCAAGACCTGGTGTAGTCTCTAAAGTGAGAAAACGCATTTACTAAAATATTCTGCAATCGATTATAACAATACAAACCGTTTTTGTTAACAATTGGTCCAAATTCACATGGCTCTACCTTGTTCTTAAGAATTAACAGGAAAATCATTTTTATATAATTGGCACTCACTACTACTTGATGGTTTCTTTTCACTTCTTAATCTCAGCATTTTATATAACTGAAAGTACTATTTGTTATTAAAGCCTTAGGACAGGCTTAAAGATATTGGGTTGGCCAAAAACTTCATTCAGGTTTTTCCATTGGCTGTTAGGGAAAAACTCAGACAAACTTTTTGGTCAACCCAAGAGCTATCTATGAGAAACTTTAAATTTGTGGCAAGAGAAAAGAATATTGCTTTCATTTTGGTTTAACTCACTTATTCAGTAATTCTTTATTAAGCATCTACCATATGCAGGCAAGCACTGGGCTAGGCACTGGCACTACAACAATAAATAAAACACATAAAATCTGTGTCCTCACAGAGATGATACTGTAGTAGAAGAGAAAGGTGATATATTGTGTATATATTTATGTCTTGTTTGCATTTCTCTAAAGAGAACAACTGTTCATAAAAAAATCACAACTTTTCAAAATTTTCGCTTTTAATTCCCAGGTGAATTTAAGAGAAGTAAAACCTCCAAGAATTATGTTACCAAAACTTTTAGAAATGAATATCTGTCAACCATTATGTTGTATACAAGAAATATTCTTCATATTCATGAAGACCTCATAATACTCTTAGATCAATGAAGCTACTAAAGGCTGATCAGAGAGCATGAAGGACAAATAAAACACAGGTACCTACCAGAGGGCATGGTTTCCAACACTTCGGCATCTTCACCTTTTTCATTTCCTTCTGATTTTTCAGATTGCACATCCAAAGACAACATCAAACTTGGGTTTGGAGCAAAGATAGCTGATGTAACAACTGCATTATGTGCTGTAAAAAAAAATCAACTTTAGGATAACTAATAAGCTTGATTCTAAACATCAAGAGAAAAAGTGTAATACGCAAAAAATATAATAGTGTATGTTATATACAAATATCTTTAGAAATGAACAGATAAGAAGTAACTCAGAACTATTTAAAACTCAAAAATATTTTCTTAAAAAAAAATACCCAAAACCACATACAAGTTCTGAGATTCCATGACTTCTCAAATTTTACACAAGTATAAGTTCTTCCTTGGTATAGAAAAGTCAAACAAAGCCAATACAAACTGAAAGCAGTTAAAACTGCCAAACTCTCTCTCTGAAATAATGCCTATACAAATTTACTTTTATCTTCATTTTAACTTTATTTATTTAAAAGACACACCAAACTGGACATTTACTTACCTTTAATACCTTCCCAAAAGTCATTACGATCTCTCCTGACTGAAGTAAACTTGCTTAAGTCATGGTAAGTACTCCAGATATAAACATACTTATCTTCTGAGCCACTAACAAGGTAATTAAAATCATGGCTAAATTTAGGGAAGAAAGAAAAAGAATCAAAGTTGTGGGGCTTTTTAGGGGTCTCTCTCTATCAGAGCTTCCTAGTTTGAAACACCTAAGAAAACATCCAAGAGAACTTGCTGAAATACAGACTCCTAGCCTCACTTCAGAGGCCCTGAACATGTAGGGTTGACATGGGTAGCCACTGGCATTCATACGTTCATCAAAGTTCTAGGTAACTGCTGCTGGGTTAACCCACATTGGGAGGAATGCCTGTTGTTGCTGCTTTGTCTCTAAGTCATGTACGACCCTTTGTGACACCAGGCCTGCCAGGCTCCTCTGTCCATGGGATTTCCCCAGGCAAGAATACTGGAGTGGGTTGCCATTTCCTTCCCCACGGGATCTTCCCCACCCAGGGATGGAACCTGTGTCTCCTGCATTGCAGGCAGATCCTATACCACTGAGCCACCAGGGAAGCCCTCAGGAGGAATGAATGTCCACTTAAGAGATAAAAGAGAGAAGCTGAATACTTTACTAATTAAATTACTGGGTAATTACTGGGTAGTTCAAGAAAAACGGAGAACTGGTAAGAAAAGGACTTAAATAGGAAATAAAGAGGGCTATAAAGAAAGAAGAGGTAAGTATTTCAGGAGAGCCTGTAGACCCTAAATTAAGAGTTCAAATAATAATGACATGTAAAGGTGTATACAGGACATTGTACCTTAGAGTCTCAAAATGCTTTATTAGTTTCTGTACTTAAAAGGCCAAGGGTGAGTGGTGGTGGGATAAATCTCCTCTTACAAAAGCACAAAGTACAAAAGCACAAATTCTGGAGCTAGGAGTCTTCTAATCCTGGCTCTGATATTACCAGTGTCACTTAAGGCAAATTACTTAATTTTCTGGATGTTGCTTCTTCATCAGCAAAGGAGGAGCAATTCTAACTCTACCAAACAGGTGGATAAGGTAAGTTCTGTATGATTGATAATATGAGATACCAGTTGTAAAAACCCAAAGTGACTAATACCACTATACATAAACATATAAACATAAGGTATAGATCAATGGAAAAGTGGGAGTAGGGGAGAAATATTCTGATCTCTATGGGGAATTCCTCATTGCTAATTTACCTGAAACTTGCTTTGATCTGGCTGCTGCTGTTGACATAACCCTTATACTTCATGGACAGCGACAAATCTCTAAGATCATATAGTCTGATTCTGGAGTCATTTGAGGTTACCAGTATCTAAAAACAAATCAAAGGAAAAGTTAAAAATACCACCATTTAATCTGTGTTAAGGTACAACCAAAAAAGGGTGTTACACAAATATAGAATATACCTCAACACTAGAAAAAGCAATATTCCGTAAGAAAGGAAATATATTCTTAGCCAAGATATGAAGAACTTACTTTCAGGAGTCTATATATAGTGTGGAGAGAGATGGTTTTGAACACTTAGTACCTTGTTTTCTCCAGGTAAAGGCTCAATGCCAGTAATTTTTCTTCCAACCTTGTTGCGCCCTCTGGTAGATCGGACATGTATCTGTGTGTGGTATTTCAAATGCTAAAAAGAAACCACAATTTAAAAAGATCAGAATTAGAACCTCAAAGATCATCTGAGCCAATTCACAGACAAACATGGTATTAATATTATTTGTTCCAATTTACACATAAGGCAGTTAAAGCCCAGGGAGGATACACCAACTTATTCCAAACCACAAAAGGGTCTTCTAAGTATTCAAGTATGTAATTTATACAAGATAGTCATTTACCTCTGTATCATAGAAAATACACCTGCCGTCATATGTTCCAATCACTGCATATTTGCCATTCTGACAGAAATTTGCAGCTGTGATCAATTTTGTTTGACCATCTACTTCATTCCACAAAGCCACTTTTTTGTCAGGTATGTTCCAAAGGCGGAGCTTTCCATCCAACGACCCACTTAGAAAATACCTGTCATCCTAAAAAGGTGGCAAAAGAGGAAGCTTTCATTTTACGACATGAAGAAAAACTAATCAGCAAATCAATACATCAAGTCTATAAGGAATAAATGTTAAAATATGTATGATTTTATTTTAAAAGTATTAAAGTAAGCATTATTTTATTCATTAAAAATAACAATTAGAAACCTCAATATTCATTTTTGAGAAATGAGGTTCTAATCATTCTATCATATCATTAAACTGCTTTTCCCAAAGAATAGATGTTAACAGACAATGGAGAAAATATCATGTAGAAGTGTTCTGTGATTAAATAAGTTTGAGAAATTCTGGGTTCTCTGTTAATGCGCGTTCTGAATCTTTAATCACCGCCTTTCTGCAGGGGGTTGGCAGGGGGTCAGGTAGGGACACCTAGCAGGGCTAGCACCTTCAAGGAATGTCTGGAGACATTTCTGATTGTCACAAAATAGGGGGTGGGCGCTACTGACATCTAGTGGGTAGAGACCAGAAATGCTGTTAAACATACTACACTGCACAAGACAGCCTTCCCTCTCTCTATAAAGAATTATCCAACCCAAAATGCCATTAGTGCCAAGGTTTAGAAACCTTGTTCTAAATTAAACCAGGCCTATCAAAAAGTTGCTCTAATTTTTGGTAACATAAGAATTAAAGATAAAATAATTAGGATGCCAAAACATGAAACAGATTTTCTTTTCCACTCAAGATTTATTATTCTTACCTACTTCTGAAGCCTGTCAAGGATAACCTTCATAGAATAAGTATCTTTACGGATATGGTATAGTAGGCTCAACTCAATGTATACCAGTAGAAGTGTTGAACAAGTAAAAATACTTTATCTTGGTCTTTAAATTCAGAATTTTATTTATATGAGTATCTCTATTTTGCTATTTCTTTTATAACCCTGCTTCCTTCCAGGTTACATTATTTGATAGAGTCATATTTCCAAGGAAAATGTCAACATCACTCCATTCTTCCCTAGCCCCTCTCATAAACTCTCCAAGTAAGTAGAAGTTTTAGAAATAAGGCTTTTCAGTTTCTAAAATAAAACCAAATAAAGGTATAGGAAAATTGCTGACTAAACAGAAACCTTAATGATAAAGTACTACATGGATAACTATCAGCTTCTAATACCCCTCTCTTTCCACTCTGATACATTATAGTTAAAATAGATGTGGGGGATTTTGTTCACAGTTGCTGACAGGGGTAAATCCATTCTTCTGCTGCATCCTTAGGTGACAGGATGGGGGTATTTTTCAGAAAGAAGCCTCAAGAGCTTGATGGTCAAACTGATATGGTGTTAACACAGATTAAACATCTTTAATTTTCAAAAGTTCTTAATCAAGTACTTTATTAATGCCTATGTTATAAGCCTGCCCAGGGAGGGAAATTATATTGAAAGACAAAAGTCATTCTTCTTTCTTAATCTGAGGAAAGAGAGAAAGAAATGTGAATATAATTGAAAGTCTCCATTAAAAAGACAATGGGTATTAACATATAGAGATGAGGACATGATTGGAAATGTAATCATATACACTAACACAGGGGAGGGAAAGTCAACGAAGGTCAGCTCAAGCCTTCCACTTATTTCAACCTAGCTGGTGAAGCAGCACCAACATATGGCATCCCTTGTCCTTACAGCTGCAAAGAACTAAAGCTTCTCTAGCCTTATGCGTTTAGTGGATCTATCTTACAAGGGCATCAGATAGGTCTGGAGTCCATGATAGTAGACATTTCTCCTTTAGTTGAAATCATACAAAATTCCTTCTGGAGGAAAGATATTATAGGATTTTCTACACTGAAAATGAGTAAGAGGAGATCTCAAGATTAACAATGTTTTCAGACATGAAACAGGAATTCAGTCTATCTTGTAATGAATTTTTGTTTTTGCCACTTTCAACCTTTTCTTTGTCTCTTCCCTTCCTGACTCTCTTACAACTATTCCTGCCTATATGCTTCCCTTTCTTATTTACCTGCTGTCTTTTCGTCTTCCACCACCTCCAACCTCTTTCCTCTTTAATAGGATATTTATTTATACCCTGTAGGTTTTATTAAAGACTTGGGATGACTTTTCGCTAGTGGGATGATTTTTTACTAGTATATTGATATTTAGACTATAATATTTCCAGCTCTTCTAATGCAGATTAGTATAATATTTAGTTCCTTTCTTATTTCTAAAGCAGAATGAAACATTAAATTAAGTTGCTGTAAACTATACGGCTATTAATAGTTTTTTTTCCTGTAGTCCAGATATCCCCTAGAGAAACTTGGTTCCCTCACCTTCCTCATAGTATAACAAAAAACATTTTAACACTTACTCTTGGATGGAAAGCTATGGCAGTGACAAAATCTATATGCTGAAAACAGCAAAGGCATTCTCTTCTGGAAATGTGCCATAATCTGACTGTTTTATCCATTGAAGAAGAAAGCAGAAAGTAGTTCTATGGAGAAATTGACATTGATTATTTTATCATCATATAAAAAATATTTACACCATAAAAGTGAACTTTTAGTTTTAGTACCTCAATAGTTTTGTTATTATTACTGTTATATGCAGCATCAGACAGCACAAAAAGATATCCAATTCACTTGGACAATCCCATTTTTTCCCCAAATAGTTAAATACCATATTTCTTTGATTCTAAGACTTTTTCAATTACATATTCTGAAATGAGGATGAATCTTATGACTTCTATTGAAAGAAATTTGCAAGATGCCAAGAGAGGACAAGGGTGTGCCTTAGTCGTTGGAGTCTGCACCTACTGGAAGTTTGCATCACTTTGGTTATATTCACATTGATAATACCAGTGAATTTTAACTTACATGAGTTCCCTAACTGTCACTTAACATGCCTTCAAAAAGATCACCGTCCAAAGCAGCATGGAAATGAAAAGTTATTGTGCACCTGTCACACCTCAGGCAAGAAAATTAGAGAATAGAAATTGTCAAATGTCTCAGAATTTTCAAAGCTGGAAGAGGGTAGTGTAACTGACTTAGGCATTATGATGCCTCATCACCAGAAACCAAACATCTATTTGTCCAAAGCTTCCAGCTGGCAGAAGCTCTTTAATTTCTAAACACAAACCTATTTAAGGGAAGAACTATGAGTTATGCTGAACAAGGAAACTCAAATGAAATCTTAGTATTCTTTGGCATGAGTAAAGGTGCTAAACAAATTGAAATAATATTTACTGAGTACCTACAATATGCTAAACATTGCTCTCAGCACTATACAGCAATCCTATGAGGCATGTACATTATTATCTGCTTTTGCAAATGAGAACACTGGGGTAGAGAGGTTAAATAATTTGTCTAAGACTATATAGCTTGTCAGTGGCAGAGCTGCAATTTGAACCCAGGTAGTCTGGCTCTAGGTCAGGCTCTAACCACTATACTACTGTGCAGAGTGCTTATGAAAAATGAGATGCTTCGTTATTTGCTTAAAGTAATAAAGACTATTTAATCTTTGACTGTAAAAAGACTAAGCACAAATATGGATTCAGATATGTTACTATACTGATACATATATGCTATCTGGGCCAGTGGTAAAAAAAAAAGTATATTTTATGTGGTATACTATTTTAAAATCAAGATATATCTTACAACTAAAAATACAACTTTGACAAGTTAAAAAAAGAGAAAAGAAAAAAATCTAAAAACCCCAGAACAAAAATAAAACCA
Organism: Bubalus kerabau; assembly: GCF_029407905.1. Taxonomy (NCBI): domain Eukaryota; kingdom Metazoa; phylum Chordata; class Mammalia; order Artiodactyla; family Bovidae; genus Bubalus; species Bubalus kerabau. The sequence continues at coordinate 3,895,036 of NC_073647.1, read as the reverse complement.
AAATAATAGAAAAAATAGAATTTTGAAAGATTTACAATAACTTTTGAAACATCTAATAACAATTCTTTTTATTTTCAAGGTCCACTCAGTTCCATAAGTTTTGAAGAGTATATACAGTTTGCTTTATATTTCCTTATATTTAATTAATTAAATATAAATAATTATATTTAATACACTTATATTTAACAAGTGTATAAAAACTAAATCTATGGTCTGCTGTTCATTAAAACTGAATTTATTCAATTCTTCCAACAGTCCATTGGTTTAAGTATACAAAAGAAAAACTAAGACATCCCTAAAAGTGAAGATGTCGAAGATGTGTTAAGACTGGTTCTATTATGCTAAGAGATTTTTGTTCAATAAATACTTATTAACTAAACAAAATTAAATAGTTTTCTTGAACTAAGCATGGTCTTATGAGTCAGAAAAATTAGATTCAGATCTAGGTTCTACCCATAACTAGTTTTGTGATCTGGGATGGGTCAGAGGCCCAGTCTTCTAATCCACAATATGAAATAGCATCCACCTCATAACATTAACAAGGTAAATGTTAAAAAAAAAAAAAAAAAAAAAAAGGAACTAACAAGGTAATTCTTGCTACCTGGCACAAAATAAATTTTCAACAAACAGAAAACCCCCTATAAATATCAACTGTGCTAGATACTGAAAGAAACAACAGTAAAGAAAGTCAGACCCCTACTCTTGAGGGGCTTAGAATCTCATTGTCAATAAGACCTAGAAATGTACATACATAAATAGTTAAGTAAAAAGAAAGTTTAAGGGAAGAGCACACAGACAGATGAAGGCCTTAAGAACAAAACTGAGGTTTTCTGGAGAAGAAATTCTGCCTTAAGACTCCAGTATGACACCTGCTGCGCTTTCAAAGCCTGCCCTACAGATTTTAAACTTGCTTGGCCCCACAACCATGTGAGCCAATTCCTTAAAATAAACCTCCTGATGTATATATTTCCTCTTGGTTCTGTTACTCTGGAGAACCCTGACTGATACAGTGGTCAATGGAGAATTAATTTCTTCAGTTAGTTTTACATTTCACAAAAAATACTGGCTTGCTTTAAGACAGTAAAATGAGTGCAGGGTTCACAATTAGGTGCTTTGTACTTCTTATTATAGATGAATACGATGATCAGATTTAAGGATACTTTAAACTTCCATCTTCTGACAACACAGATTTCATACACGGTAGGGTGAAGGGGGAACAAAGGTACAACTGGGGCTCAATTTAGAATTAGACTACCAGGTGAGGCCCAAGCTTGTTACAGGAGGTTAGAGAAAGATGTTATGAAATACACCCATAATATCTAAACAAATATGATAGGAGTAGCAATTCATAAGTGGAGTGACTCAAAGCTGGAGCTCAGGGAAGCCTGACTCGCTAGTATGTGTGCATGCTCAGTCATGTCCAACTCTTTGGAAGTCCACCAGGCTCCTCCGTCCATGAGATTTTCCAGGCAAGAATACTAGAGCGGGTTGCCCTTCTCTTCTCCAGGGGATCTTCCTGACTCAGGGACTGAACCCACATCTCTTGAATTGGCAGTCAGATTCTTCATCACTAAGCCACCTGGGAATCTGACTTGCCAATACATACCAGTGATATCTTTGTGATACGTGAAGTTCTGACATAGTTAAAATATATGGGCATTACCAGTATCCTTGCTAGTATTTTGCTAACTCGGATGACTTTTCTCAATTTAAGGCTTTTAAATATTACTTTCCCCCACAAATTCTTATTATATATTAGATTCTGATTACTGACAAATTTTAATACAAAGAAAGTATATTGAATAATGCAAAAATTCCAAAAACGGCTTCATGTTTCAGATCTCTTAAAAGAAATTTAAAATATCTCTTAAAATTTTTGCAAACTTCTAAGATATTTGATTGGTGGCAAAATAGCCCCCTACTCCTAAAATAATCTTGCTCTAAGGAAAAAAAATGGAGAAGGCAATGGCACCCCACTCCAGTACTCTTGCCTGGAGAATCCCATGGACAGAGGAGCCTGGTGGGCTGCAGTCCATGGCGTCGCTAAGAGTTGGAGATGACTGAGTGACTGAACTCTTTTCACTTTCATGCACTGGAGAAGGAAATGGCAACCCACTCCAGTGTTCTTGCCTGGAGAATCCCAGGGATGGGAGAGCCTGGTGGGCTGCCGTCTCTGGGGTCGCACAGAGTCGGACACGACTGAAGAGACTTAGCAGCAATGAAAAAAAAGCATAAAATGAAGATCTGTAGAATATAATTGTTAAACCTAAATTAATAATGTCATGAAGGTAGCAGACTAGCTCCAACACAGTCTTGATTGGCTAGGTCAGACTTCATCTTTGTAGTTGAAGTCATATGCATTTTGCTGAGGATAGTTATTTTGCAAAATTACTTTATAAAAGAAGCAAGAAGTATATAGACAGATCCAGATAGAAGCTGTTAAGTAATATAAACATTTTCTTATGAGCCTAATCTATCATTTCTCTTTTTTAATTTCAATTAATTTGTAACTCCCACAAATTAGCTACAGCATTAGGACTTGATGGTGACAATCATACAAATAAAACATTTGTTCTTATCCTAAAAAGTTATATAGAATACAAAATTCAAATAAGAATTTCTTACTTTAGACCAGGAAAGATCAAGCAGATCAGCAGTATGTCCTTTATATTTGCAAAACGGCCGTTGTCGAAATGGTGCATTTTTATCATCAGGGTCTTCGTCAGTTCCACTGCATACCTATTTAGACATGAAAACAAATGTTAAAACTAGAAAAACAAAAGCTTCATACTCTTTCCTCCCTATTTGTTTTCTCTTTGTTTTGTATGATGTGTAACTGAAATTTTGACCCACTAAAACCCAACTCCTCTTTATGTTGAATCTACTACTTATTACTTCCTCACCTCCTTGTCCTAATAAACCAGGATCATCCTTAAAAACATTGTGCTATTGCAATCTTTCCCTCTCTAACAAAGCTCCCACTTTTTTTTTTTTAGCATCTGTTCCTTTAGGAGAGATGGGAGCAAACACCAGGGGATGATCATGGGCTCAATAAAGGACAGAAATGGTAGGGACCTAACAGAAGCAGAAGATATCAAGAAGAGGTGGCAAGAATACACAGAAGAACTGTACAAAAAAGATCTTCATGACCCAGATAATCACGATGGTGTGATCACTCACCTAGAGCCAGACATCCTGGAACGTGAAGTCAAGTGGGCCTTAGCATCACTATGAACAAAGCTAGTGGAGGTGATGGAATTCCAGTTGAGCTATTTCAAATCCTGAAAGACGATGCTGTGAAAGTGCTGCACTCAACATGCCAGCAAATTTGGAAAACTCAGCTGTGGCCACAGGACTGGAAAAGGTCAGTTTTCATTCCAATCCCAAAGAAAGGCAGTGCCAAAGAATGCTGAAACTACAGCACAATTGCACTCATCTCACACGCTAGTAAAGTGATGCTTAAAATTCTCCAAGCCAGGCTTCAGCAATACGTGAACCGTGAACTTCCAGATGTTCAAGCTGGTTTTAGAAAAGGCAGACGAACCAGAGATCAAATTGCCAACATCCGCTGGATCATCAAAAAAGCAAGAGAGTTTCAGAAAAACATCTATTTCTGCTTTATTGACTATGCCAAAGCCTTTGACTGTGTGGATCACAATAAACTGTGGAAAACTCTGAAAGAGATGGGAATCCCAGACCACTTGAACTGCCTCTTGAGAAACCTATATGCAGGTCAGGAAGCAACAGTTAGAACTGGACATGGAACCACAGACTGGTTCCAAATAGGAAAAGGAGTACGTCAAGGCTGTATATTGTCACCCTATTTAAATTTAACTTATATGCAGAGTACATCATGAGAAACGCTGGGCTGGATGAAGCACAAGCTAGAATCAAGATTGCCGGGAGAAATATCAATAACCTCAGATATGCAGATGACACCACCTTTATGGCAGAAAGTGAAGAAGAACTAAAGAGCCTTTTGATGAAAGTGAAAGAGGAGAGTGAATAAGTTGGCTTTAAAGCTCAACACTCAGAAAACTAAGATCATGGCATCCGGTCCCATCACTTCATGGCAAATAGATGGGGAAACAGTAGAAACAGTGGCTGACTTAATTTTTGGGGGCTCTAAAATCACTGCAGATGGTGACTGCAGCCATGAAATTAAAAGATGCTTACTCCTTGGAAGCAAAGTTATGACCAACCTAGACAACATATTAAAAAGCAGAGACATTACTTTGTCAACAAAGGTCCATCTAGTCACAGCTATGGTTTTTCCAGTGATCATGTATGGATGTGAGAGTTGGACTATAAAGAAAGCTGAACACTGAAGAATTGATGCTTTTGAACTGTGGTGTTGGAGAAGACTCTTGAGAGTCCCTTGGACTGCAAGGAGTTCCAACCAGTCCATCCTACAGGAGATCAGTCCTGGGTGTTCACTAGAAGGACTGATGTTGAAGCTGAAACTCCAATACTTTGGCCACCTGATGTGAAGAGCTGAGTCATTGGAAAAGACCCTGATGCTGGGAAAGATTGAGGGCAGGAGGAGAAGGGGACGGCAGAGGATAAGATGGTTGGATGGCATCATCAACTCAATGGACATGGGTTTGGGTGGACTCCGGGAGTTGGTGAGGGACAGGGAGGCCTGGCGTGCTGCAGTTTATTTGGTTGTAAAGAGTCGGACATGACTGAGCAACTGAACTGATCATGATTGGTTTAAGCTAATTAAAATGAGCTCACTCTCTTTTTCACCGATGATTGGTTTAGGCGTAAGCATATGCTAGAATTTTCATCAATAAAACATGAGGGCAGGTTGTTTGCAGATGAGGAGATAGGGAGGCTTCTAGAAAGATTTCCTCACTCTTAAAAAGGAGTATTCTAAAGGGACCTTCCTCTTTTCTGCCTCTGAACACTGCTGTCTGTATGTGACAGTAAGTCACCAAGACAGTAGCAGTCATCTTACTACCATGAGGGGACCAAGTTAAAGAGAACAACAGATAATGAACAGCAAAGCAGGAGGATGGAAGGACTTTGTTTCTCTGATGACGTAACTGAGCTGCTGAATTAACTAACTCTGGAGCTGCCTTACTTCCAGACTGGCTGCCTTATTGTTTAAGACACTTTCAGTTGAATGTCTGTTATTTGAAGTCAAAGCATCCTGACAGGTAGAGGTGGGTAGAAAATAATGCCATGCATGTTTGCCATGCATTTAGTTTACAATATGCTTTTGTATTCATTATCTGAGTGAATCCCAACAACTCTGTGAGGTAGGTATTACCATTATGAAGATGAAGAAATTAACAAAAAAATTGAGGCTCAAAGAGGTCAAAATAATATATTAAAAGTCACACAACCACCTGTAAACAGCAGAACCAAAGCATGTAACTGTAAGTCCAGAGGTTGGTCCTCGTATGTTTTAGAGGATGTTGCTTGAGCAAAAATACAGGTTAGCTAAGACTTGTAAGGGAAGGGTAGGTAGGATAATGAGGAGGGAGAAAACTTGTATGCAAAAAAGTAGGGGATTAGGACAGAAAGGTACTTTGAGACCAGATCATAAAGACCCCTGGATTTGCAGTTTAAAATTTCAGACATTCTAAGGATATGGAGAGCCAAGACAAGTTTCTGAAAAGAAAAAAATAACATGATCTTACTGGGACTTTAGAAAGAGAATGCTGGGTAATAACATAAAAGGTGGTTTGGAAAGAGAGTTGGGGTAGGAAGAGCAGTCAGTAAGTTTAAGAGTAATGAGGGCTTAAATAGGACGGCGGCCATGAGGACAGAAAGAAACTACTCCTGCTAGCTGTTAACAATTTTACAGGTTATAAAAACATCCTCACATCCACTGTGGAGGGAGACCAACAATATCAATGCCCTGACCCTTTGCCAAACACTCCTAATGCTGGATGACTACAGCTACTTCCTCTAATTTTACTGTCAGATTAGTGAGCACCATGGGAAGACACAAAACAAAACAGGCTTCTTGCCCTGTTACATCAAATTCAACTTTATGTTTAATAATCCTTTTCATTTAACTAACTCCTTAGTGTATTGCCCCTAGCCATGATTCCAGGTCTCTTTTTTTCTCCTTAAACATCCATTTTCTTTCATGTATATCTGAATCACTTTGCTGTATACCTGAACCTATCACAACATTGTTAATCAACTATACTCCAATATAAAGTTAAAAAAACATCCATTTTCTTTCCCTTGTATTCTACATATTTTTAAAATACTTCATGTATTTTTGATTATAAAGTAATACATACTCAGTATAGACAAATCAGAAAGCATAGAAAGTAGAAAAACTAAGTTGGCCATCTTCAATCTTTCATTTTTTAAAAATATAATTGCAATCATATTGTACACATGACTTGGGCTTCCCTGTTGGCTCAGTGATAAAGAACCTTCCTGCAAATCCAGGAGACGTGGGTTTGATCCCTGGGTCAGAAAGATCCCCTGGAGAAGGAAATGGCAACCCACTCCCATATTCTTACCTGGGAAATCCCATGGACAGAGGCGCCTTGGTGGGCTGAAGTCCATGGGGTCCCAAGAGAGTTGGACAAGACTGAGCAACTAAACAACATGTGGTTCAGTATTTTCCTTTTATTTTACATGAGCACCTTCCATATTTCACTCTTTGGAAACACCTACTAGTTGCATATGGATGTACCATAATTTAATCATTTCCAATTTGTTGGTAATTTAGACATTTTCAATTTTTTGCGAAATAAACAGCAAATCAACAAACGTCCTGGAACATGAATCTTTATCCCCATTTTATTATTTGTTTATCCTAAAAGAAGTTTCAAAAGGCTTAAACCGGAGATTTGTGTAGTATCTTCTGTAGTCTTAACGTGTACATGTGTGTTAGTCGCTCAGTTGTGTATAATTTTTTGCAACCCCATGGACTGTAGCCTGCCAGGTTCCTCTGTCCACGGAATTCTCCAGGCAAGAATACTGGAGTGGGATGCCATTTCCTTCTCCACAAAAACTGGGTGCCTGGGCCCCTGCTGGGGACCTCCTCCTGTAATCCTAATAAAATCAGGTAAATTTACTGAAGAAAATTTTAGAAATACAGAGAAATATAAAGAATCAAATAAAAATGACCTAAAACCCCATCACTTAGAGGTAACTACTAGTTATAATTTATAAATTTTAAAATCTATAAATATTTATAGATATTTTTAGTCAAGATTGGGATAATATATCTAACTTTTCATTCTGCTTTTTTCACTATACATTTAGGATATTTTTTAATGGCATTAAATAATCTTTGAAAAGAATTTAAGGACTGCAACATAATAATCTATTACACTGTATAGATTATACCACAGTTTTTATTTTCCAACCATAAAAATTTCATTTGTTGAAATTTTAGCTATTCTGAAAACAAAAATCCTTTTACTTAAATCTTTGGGCATATATGATTATTTCTTTATGATATATTTTAAAGGCAGAATTACCAAATGAAATCTTATATATTTTATCTATATCTCTCTGAATAGATACATATATGTAGAGAGATATTTTTCTCTCTTTGTAAATATAATGTATATATTAAACCTTATTATGAATATTTCAAATATACACAGAAGTAGATAAAATAATATACAGTAAAATAAACTCCATGCATCCATCACCTTCTTTAATGATTATCAACATTTTATTCATCTTGTTTTATCAATCTTCCCACTTTTATGTATTTGCTTATTTTTGCTGGAGCAGTAAAAGTAAGATCTAAACATCATTTTATCAGTAAATATTCTATACATATCTCTAACTAACAATTTCTCTTTTAAATATAACTATCATTATATTATCATACCTAAAAATACCATTTGTATCATCTAATATCTAATTTATATCTAAACATCCTGATTATATAAAAATGTCATTTTAAAGTTAGATTGCTTTGAAAATTTGCTAACATTTTGATATTTATTAACACTTACTATATACCAGGTATGGTATATAACTTGAATGCCAAAATAAATATTTCAAATCTACGTATAATCTATTCTCAGTATTTAAGTCCGAATAAGCCTTTTAAAATATGTCAGACTATGTCATTCTCTGTTCAAAAACTCTCCATCGGCTTCTTTCTCAGAGTAAAAGCCAAAGTCCCTGCAGTGGCCTACATATTATGGCTGCCCCATCTATACCTCCATGACTTCATTTTCTACTACTTTTCTCTTGCTCACTGGCTCCAACTACCCAGGCCTCAATGCTATAATTACTGAACATACCAGAACTCCTGCCTTTTCACTGTTTCACATGCTGCTGTTCCCTCTACCTGGAATGTTCTTCTCCTCCACATAGCCAGATAGATGATCCCTCTCACCTCCTTCAAGTTTTCCTCAAATGACAACTTTTCAATGAAGCTTTGCTTGTCCACTGTATTTACCTCCCATCACCCCACTTTGTTTTATTTTTTTCCATGAAAACTTTCACCTTCTAATATATTACAAAATTTACTTGTTTTGTTTCTCTGTCTTCAACCACGAGAGTAAGTTTCATAAAAATAGATTTTTTGGTTTCTTTTATTCACTACTATATCCCCAGCCTTCATGGATCACAGCCTTGTCATGGAGAAGTGGCTTGCATAACTCAATGAAGCTCTGAGCCATGCTGTGCAGGGTCACCCAAGAAAGATGGGTCATAGTAGAGAGTTCTGACAAAATGTGGTCCACTGGAGGAGGGAATGGCAAACCACTCCAGTGTTCTTGGTGTGAGAACCCCATTAACATAAACAGTATGAAAAAATAGAAAGATATGACACCAAAAGATGAGTGCCTCCCCCCGCCCCCTGCAGGTCAGAAGGTGTCCAATATGTTACTGGGAATAGTGGAGAGCAATTACTGCTGCTGCTGGTGCTAAGTCGCTTCAGTCGTGTCTAACTCTGCGACCCCATAGACGGCAGCCCACCAGGCTCCCCCGTCCCTGGGATTCTCCAGGCAAGAACACTGGAGTGGGTTGCCATTTCCTTCTCCAATGCATGAAAGTGAAAAGTGAAAGTGAAGTCGCTCAGTCATGTCTGACTCTTCGCGACCCCATGGACTGCAGCCCACCATGCTCCTCCGTCCATGGGATTTTCCAGGCAAGAGTACTGGAGTAGGTTGCATTGCCTTCTCTGGGCAATTACTAATAGCTCCAGAAAGAAAGAAGTGGCTGGGCCAAAGTGGAAATGATGTTCAGTTGTCGATGTGCCTGGTGGTGAAAGTAAAGTTCAATGCTGTAAAGAAAAATAGTGTGTAAGAAGCTAGAATGTTAGGTTCATGAATCAAGGTAAATTGGATGTGATCAAGCAGGAGATAGCAAGAGTGAACATCAATATCTTAGTAATCAGTGAACAAAAGTGAATGGGAATGGGCCAATTTAATTCAGATGGCCATTACATCTGCTACTATAGGCAAAAATCCCATAGAAGAAATGGAGTAGCCATCATGGTCAACAAAGAGTTTGAGATGTAGTACTTGGGTGCAATCTCAAAAATGACAGAATGATCTCAGTTCATTTCTAAGGCAAACTACTCAACATCATAGGAATCCAAATCTATGCCCCAACCACTGATGTTGAAGAAGCTGAAGTTGACCAGTTCTATGAAGACCTACAAGCCCTTTTAGAACCAACATCTAAAAAAAAAAAAAAAAAAGTCCTTTTCATCATAGGGAATTGGAATGCAAAAGCAGGAAGTCAAGAGATACCTGGAGTAACAGCCAAGTTTGGCCTTGGCGTACAAAATGAAGCAGGGCAAAGGTTAACAGAACTTTGTCAAGAGAACACACCGGTCATAGCAAACATACTCTTCCAACAACACAAGAGACAACTCTACACATGGACATCACCAAATGGTCAATACTGAAAACAGACTGATTACATTCTTTACAGCCAAAGATGGAGACGCTCTACACAGTCAGCAAAAAGAAGATTTGGAGCTGACTGTGGCTCAGATCATGAGCTCCTTATTGCAAAATTCAGGCTTAATTGAAGAAATTAGGGAAAACCATTAGGCCATTCAGATATGACCTAAATCAAATCCCTAATGATTATATAGTGGAAGTGACAAACAGATTCAAGGGACTAGATCTGGTACACAGAGTGCCTAAACAACTATGAACAGAGGTTCATAACACTGTACAGTAGGCAGTGACCAAAACAAGCACCAAGAAAAAGAAATGCAAGTAGGTAAAGAGGTTGTCTGAGGAGGCTTTACAAATAGCTGGGAGGTGAAAGGCAAGGGAAAAAAGGAAAAATATACCCAACTGAATGAAGTACTCCAGAGAATATCAAGGAGAGATAACAGGCCTTCTTCAATAAAAGTACAAAAAAGTAGAGGAAAACAATAGAATGGGAAAGACTAGAGACCTCGTCAAGAAAACTGGAGATACCAAAGGAACATTTCATGCAAGGATGGGAAAATAAAGGACAGGAAATGTAAGGACCAAACAGAGGCAAAAGAGATAAAGAACAGGTGGCAAGAATACACAGAACTATACAAAAAAGGTCTTAAGGACCTGGATAACCATGATGGTGTGGGCACTCACCTAGAGCCAAACATCCTGGAGTGTGAAATCAAGGGGGCCTTAGGAAGCATTACTATGAACAAAGCTAGTGGAGGTGATGGCATTCCAGTTGAGTTATTTAAAATCCTAAAAGGTGATGCTGTTAAAAGTGTTGCATTCAAAATGCGAGCAAATTTGGAAAACTCAGCAATGGCCACAGGACTGGAAAAGGTCAGTTTTCATTCCAATCACAAAGAAGGACAGTGCCAAACTACCATACAGTTGTGCTCATTTCACATGCTACTAAGTTTATGCTCAAAATCCTTCAGCTAGGCTTCAACAGTATGTGACCCAAAACTTCCAGATGTACAAGCTGGGTTTAGAAAAGGCAGAGGAATCGAGATCAAATTGCCAACATTCACAGGATCACAGAGAAAGCAAGGGAGTTCCAGAAAAACATCTGCTTCATTGACTGTGTGAAAGCCTTTGACTGTGTAGATTACAACAAACTGGAAAATTCTTCAAGAGATGAGAATACCCCTTACCTGCCTCCTGAGAAACCTGTATTCAGGTCAAGAAGCAACAGTTAGAAGCAGACATGAACAACAGACTGGTTCCAAATTGGGAAAGGAGTAGGACAAGGCTGTATATTGTCACCCTGCTTAGTTAACTTATACGCACAGTACATCATGTGAAATGCCAGGCTGGATGAATCACAAGCTGGAATCAAGACTGCCGGGAGAAATATCAATAACTTCAGATATGAAGATAACACTACCCTTATGGCACAAAGTGAAGAGGAACTAAAGAGCCTCTTGATGAAGGTGAAAGAGGAGAGTGAAAAAGCTGGCTTTAAACTCAACATTAAAAAAACTAAGGTCATGGCATCTGGTCCCATCACTTCATGGCAAATAGAAGAGGTAAAAGTAGAAGCAGCAACACATTTTATTTTCTTGGGCTCCAACATCACTGAAGAAAGTGACAGCAGCCATGAAAGTGACAGCAGCCACACAAAGATGCTTGCTCCTTGGAAGGAAAGCTATGACAAACCTAGACAGCATATTAAAAAGCAGAGACATTACTTTGCCAGTAAAGGTCCATATAGTCAAAGCCGTGGTTTTTCCAGTAGTCATGTAAAGATGTGAGAGTTGGACTGGAAAGAAGGCTGAGCATCAAATAATTAATGCTTTTGAATTATGGTTTTAAGACTCTTGAGAGTCTCTTGGAAAGCAAGGAGAAGTGCCTAACACATTTTTGACATTTAATAATTGTTTGTTGACTGAACCAAATATAAACTACTGTGCATTTTTAATAAAATACTGCATGTGTACAATTTCACAAAAATTTCCTCTCACTTTCTTATAGTTAAGTCCTTTCATCCAAGTTTTAGACTCTAATGATTTTGAAGGGGATCAGAATGTCACCCCAAAACATGCCCCTTTGCCTAGGATTATTTTGAGCTGAAGGCAACTGAGAAGAAACAGAGACAAGAAAAAACATCTGCCCTCCTCCCTTCTACTTGAAAGCAGAGCATAAAATGCCCTTTGTGAATGTGTCTCCCCCTCACCTCTCCCTTACCAGGAAGGAGAGAATCAATCTTATCTGCCTAAACAGAATCTTAGTAAATAACCATTACCTTCCATTAGTTTCCCCAACAGATTTACCTTCTCACAATTTACTGCCCCTAAAAGCCTAAACTCCTTTTTCTTTATCTTGTCACTTTTCCACTAACTTTGCTCTTTGTTAAAATGATATATAAGCTCCTGTGTATAACAGCTTTTTGGGGTCTTCACTCTTTCCCTAGGAAGGCCTCCATATGCATACATAATAAACTGTCTCTCCTCTTAATCTGTCTTTTGTCAGATTATTTCATAGATCCAAGCCACAGAACATAAGATAGTAGAGGAAACTTTTTCCTCCCCTACAATCTATTCTCAAAAATTCTAAGCAGAAATTAAATGCTATAACACCCATATTGGTATTCCACTAATCAAGCACACCAAACATAAATAGATTTATCCAAGAAAAACATTAATTTTTAGGCAAACATCATACTTACAACTTCTAGTGTCAAGAAGAAATGTTACATGACTGTAGCATAGTGGAGCAAACTAAACACACCCCTCTTCCTTTCTTCCTTATGTTTACTGAGCTACTTTCGGAAATCAATAGAAACAGAGTATAAGAGCCAGAATTCTAGGCATGGCATGACCAATGAGTAGGTGAATGATGTTGGGTATGTCACTCTGTATGCCCAACTGTACAATAAGTGCTTTTATGGACTCTATTTTGCATGGATGCTAAGAAGGCAAGAGTCTATAAGAGATGTAAGTCTATATCTCAAAAGAGATAAAATATAAGATATCACTATCATGAGGAAAAAGAAAAAAGAACACATATATAAGGGAAATAAACTCAACCGTGCTTACTGTGCCTCACTGCAGCAAGTAATAGGCTCAAAGATAATACTAGATATCAAACTCCAAAGGCATAGAGGCTTCATTTAACTGTCTCCATACAGAATGACAGACATGAAAGGAACCCCAAAGAATCTTTTCCTGAAAATAACAGATATAAATGATACTCAACTACTCCAGAAAAAAGAGTTGAGTACTTCAGGGCATCAGTACTTTTTGGGTCAAAGAACTACTATGTTCATTTCCCATCCCCCGCCCCCTACAACCCAGCTGCACCGCACAGCATGTGGGATCTTAGTTACCCAACCAGGGACTGAACCCTTTGTTTCCTACAGTGGAAGTGTGGCATCCCAACCACTGGACTGCCAGGAAAGTCCCTATGCTCCTCATTTAATAGGTCTTCTACTCAAACAATGTTGGGAGTTACTTAGGGGTTTGGGGCGGGGGGTAGGAATGGAAGTAGTTAATAATCTGTAAGTAGCATTGTTAAAATAAGATAATATAAGATGGTACAAATAGTCCCTGTTTTTAATAGTAATCAAGACCTGGAAACTCTACTGTGAATTAAATTAATAAAAGCAAATCCTTTTCCCCTAAAGCAAAGTAGTTAAAATTTTAACCACTACATTAGTTAGTGAAGGCTTTATGGAGGAAATGGGCCTTGAAGAACAGGCAAGTTTAAAGTAGAAAAAAAGGGAGATTGCAGGCATCCAGATAAGGGAATAGGAATGAATGAAAGGTATAGAAGTGGTAATTTAACACTGATTTAGGCCTGCCGCAGTCAGGCATGGGGTTAGGTTCAAGGATACTAAGATCTGTGATACACAGATTTTTGCCTTCAATCGGTTCTGAGCCTAGCCAGAGGGACAAACTGCCAAGGAAGACACAGTAAGTAATATCAATGTCAAAGTACATATGACATACTATCAGAACACAAGTGAGGAACAATTTTGCTTGCATGACTCAGGGAAAATAATAAGAGAAGATATGATATTTAGGCTGAATCTTGAAGGATAAGTAGGGCTTTGCTCTGTAAGGAAAGGGGATAGGAAGGGAATTCCTGGCAAAGCAAACCACATGAATGAAGACATGAAAGTGAGTGTTTAGGGTACAGACCTACACCTAGCCTAGCAAGTAGGATGCAGAGGTACTAGGAAATTAGTACTGAGTTAAAAAGGTAAGAAGAGGTAATATCAGGAAGGATGGTGACAAGGAGCCACTAGACGATTTAAAATCACAAAATGATAGTAAGGTCTAGAATTCCCTGATGGTCCAGTGCTTAGGATTCCTTGCTTCCAAAGCAGGGGCCACAGGTTCCATTCGCAAGCCTTGTGGTGTGGCAAAAAAAAAAAAAAAAATCTAGTGGCAGTAGAGACCAGAGACAGAAAACCCAATTAGGAGGCTACAGCAAACATCTAAATAAGTATCAAGGGTCAAGATGATGTGAGTGATGAGGTGACAGACTCCATGGGCATAGGAAGAGGTAGATTGGATAGAATTTTTAACTAATTTGACCTGTGAGTAAGATAGAAAAAGTAATAGAGTGTTTCTAACTGAGTTAAAAAGGTAACTTATGGATGTTGATGCCATTAAAGATGGCTCAAAAGAGCAGAAGCAGGGTTGTGGGTAGATAATAATAAAAAACATTTTCATGAATGATCATTAATATCTAACCAGCTGCTCAAGTCAGACACATGGGAATCATCCTATGCTACTCATTTTTTGCCCCAGGTAGTGAGTTATCAATTCTTTCTTTTATATTTCTCAAATTCAGCTCCTCTTTATGGTTTCTAGACTCATTGCTATCATAATCTACCATAATTGAAGTACTCATTTACTTATGAAGTTGAAAGCCTCTTAAATAGTCTCCCTGTCTCTAGCCTGGAACCTCCATCCAATCTGTCTTTTACACTGCTACCAGAATGCTCTTTCCAAAACAAAAATCTAAACATTTTAACTCAGCTTCTGCTCTAAACTCCTCAAAGTCCATCCTTCTCCAGTACCTTGAGGATAAAGTTCATGCCTTGGTTTAACATAAAAAGCCACTTAAAATCCCAATCCTGTCTACCTTTCCTATAACTCCCACACATGCAGCCTTTGGTCCAGCCAGGCAGTACCTTTAACATGCCATGCTGTTTCAGCCTCCATGCTTTTGCACTTGCTATCTGCTCTGATACTCCCCTTCCTTCCTTGTCTTACTCCTCGTTCAAAAGCCTCCAGGGAGCTTTTCCTGATACCTTGATTCATAAGGCTAACTTGTATATTTGTGTAGTATCTTCGATCGAGTATTACCATCAAATACTATAACTGCAGGGATATCTATTTCACTAGTCAGCAAGATCCCTGAGGCCACAAAATAAGTCTCCTTTGATTTTGCTGAATCTAGCAGTGTGTGGAACATGTAACAGATACTCAAAACTGATGTGCTTAAAGAACATGTAGGTGGAGAGAGCCTTTATATATTGTTATGTGAAAAGGGCAGCATGCACAATAAGATTTCATTGTTGTTTAAAAAACATAAAGCTCTTGAAAGAAAACAAGAATTTTAGAGCCAAAGCCAGTTCAGGATTGGCGGCAGTGAGTGAATATCTTAATTGAGAACGGACAAAGGACAAAACTCAGGAGAAACAGCAATACTTAAGGGGGTGGAAGAGGAAGAGACAGCAGGGGTATAGGAAGAGAACAAGGAAGAACAGAACCATGGAAAGCTGAGGGGAGAATGTTTAGAGTAGGGAAAAATTAGTGTCAAATACCATAGAGCTAATGAAATCCCAGGAAAATACTACTGAGCAGGTGAACATTTTAGGTTCTCTGTATTTACATAATCTTTGCCTCACTCAACACATAAGCACCACAGGGGACAGCTTAGAATATTTTGCATTCTGCTTTTTAGGTTTAAAACTGGTTATATTTAATTTTCCAGCTCTGAGACCAAATGAAAATCATTAAGATATTTTAAACTATCTGACACTGGGATAAAGCATTTACTAAACCAAGAAGATGGAAAAATTAAGATATTTCAGTATCTTTTTTTCTTTTCTTAGTTATTTCTTATTCAGGTATCCGTTACTTTTATCATTTTAAAAATATCTAGGGACTTCCCTGGTGGGCCAGTGTCTAAGACACTGTGCTTCCACTGAAGGGGGAACAGGTTCAATCCCTGGTCAGGGAACTAAGATCTCACATGCTGTGTGGTGTGGGCAAAAAATAGGAGAAAATTTTTAAATAAAGTATCTCACATGGATTTGAGGAGAGGGAATTTCTTTTGTTTAGATTTATATTAGTATGGTAGCTTGAGTAATATTAGATACTGTCTGACAACCTTTAACCATCACAATTTTTCATTTACTAATTCTAACAGAAGGAATTCTCATTTCTAATGCATCTCAATTTTAACTACTTTCATGAATCTGTAATATCTGATAAACAATGTTACTTTATGATTAAAAAAAAATCATAGCATGTAACAACAGTAACCATAAAATAATGAACATACCCCTGTATCTGTATCAGATTTTGATGAATTTAGACTTTCCTGAGAAGGTGATGGGGACACACGTCCTAAAACGACATAGTAATTGTAAAAAGGCATGTATGTATATACAACTGTATATACACACACACAGAAAACATCAATCACAAATAATAACACAGTAACACCTAATTAAAAGTCATAGAATGCATCATTCTAGAAAAATGTATTTTTCTAAACAAGCAAAGCATTAACTCTTAGGCACCAAAGTATTTGTTTTTATTATTTTTATATAGAATCTTTATAAATTGGCTTAACCACATGTCCAATTTAATAAAATATTGTTATATCCTCATTATTCATTGTGAAGACATTCTTGTCAATCAGAACAATTAGCAAGATGAACAATAAAGGGGTAAAAAGTGTCTGGGCTGGGTTAAATCTCAATTGTTGTTGTTGTTGTTGCTAAGTCGCTTCAGTTGTGTCTGACTCTGTGCGACCCCATAGACGGAAGCCCATCAGGCTGGGCTGGTGCCTGGGATTCTCCAGGCAAGAACACTGGAGTGGGTTGCCATTTCCTTCTCCAATGCATGAAAGTGAAAAGTGAAAGTGAAGTCGCTCAGTCGTGTCTGACTCTTTGCGACCGCATGGACTGCGGCCTACCAGGCTCCTCCGTCCACAGGATTTTCCAGGCAAGAAATCTCAATGGCCACTGAAAATAGTCTTTCTGCTCTAGGCAGGGCAATAAAAGAAATCTATAATAAACAGCTTTACTTTCTGTCAACTCATTATGATCTCAAACTATGTCGTTATAACATATTGCAAACAACCTCATGGGGCTACTAAAGTATATGGGTCCCGCTGGCCAGTTTAGTGGCTCTCCCTAGATTTCTATGTTCCTCAAATTACTACTGCAACTATATTCTATACTCCTGCCCATGGTCACCTCTATTCTTCTTTCTCTCATATCTTAGCTTCATGTATTCAGCCTTGGATGATTGGATAGCAAGAGGTTTGTGGTGAAAATGTACTGCAGTTAAGTAACGACAATAATTACAAGAAAAGAATCCTATACACTTAAAGCTCCTAAAACATCAATTCTAAACACTTTGCTGATAACATAATTCAGAAATATTTTACATAGTTGTAATCGTGTGTACACACATCATATTCTGGGATTTCTCTTTTCCATTTAACCTAGTTTCATATACTCTTTGATGTATTGACAAATCACATTTACTTTCCATGGCTTATGTTTCCTTAATCATTCTTTACTTATTAGAGGTATGTATTATTCTCATTCTTTTTCTAGATTAATCACACATTTCCTTTTAACCTAGGATAGACCTGAAAGTTACCAGGGGAAACCAAACAACCTTGTCCTCAATAGTTCATGAATTTAACTCTGCAGTATACCTGATAAGAGATAAAGTCAAAAACTTTGTGGTAGTTTTTTCCACTGGGTTTAGATGCTTTTTGCTGTTGACTTCTGTCTTATTTTTAGGTTTGTGGCTTATATGGAAAATAGTGGTTGCTGCAAATGATTGCCAGATAAGAGGGCATTATTATACCTAAAATGTAAAAATGCCAGATGTCTCTGGATTTTTTAAACCCCGCCAATAAAGGAAAAATACCTTCTGTATTGTATTTCATTCGCATATTGTTGAAATAGTCAAAAGCATTTTTTAAAGCCCATATTCTCACTACATTGTCTTGTCCAGCAGAGGCAAGTAATCTGCCACAGTGAGAAAATTTCATGGTCCACACAGCTCCCTGTGAAAACAAAGGAAGGTTCAAAGTTCAAAAGCTGAGCCATTATTTTTCAGCCAAAAAAACCCCTTATAAGTTGTATGCCAAATGATACATAAAGTCCCTGAATATGAACAATTTCCATTCCAAAAGTGCCTTCATAAATCCAATTTGTTCTTAAGTCCAACAAAGTTAGCTTAGGTATACCCAACTAACACAATCGGCTATATAATACTGTACTGTAATAGATTTATGACACTTTTCAAACAAATAATATACAAACACAAAAAATTAAGACAACATTTTTAATCTTACAGTACAGTACCTTGAAAAGTACAGTAGTACCACCTATATCACCACTGCTTTTATACTTGCTTCCAGACATCCTGGACTTGAAATAAGGATACTGTACTACCGTACTCTATACAGTACTGTAAAGTACACAAAAGCACAACCACCTGAAGAGGATGCACACATGTGACCATGTATGCCAGACACGTGAACTAGCTTACATGATTGTACATGCGAACGCAGATTCGCATCTTTGAAAGTTAGCAGGTTGAAGGTTTGTATATAGGGGACTTATTGTATACTAAAATAATGCTCACATTACTAGCTCCATTTAAAGCTAACAGTCCAGTGGTGCTATAATACCACAAAAGGGGCCTTTAGAAGACGGGGGAAAGACAGCTGAGCTACAGTTTTCTATAATGTAAACTAACATCTTCAAGACCCATATATTGTCCACATATTAATGGAAATGGGAAATCTGAGGTGGCCAGAAACCTTCACTGCAAAAGTACAAAGCCTAGTCTGGGGTCTTAGTCTCCTAGCTGAACATGACAGCAAGTGGAATAGCAGGGGGCACAGCCCTGAGAATAGCAATAACAACTCCTGACAAGGGCTGAGGGAAGAATAAGGTGCACCTTAGCAGTAACCCTCACAGCACTGGGCATTTGGAAGTGTTGGAATGGTGTGGTCTCATTCTGTTTTTCTCCCCAGAAAAAAGTTTTGTAGCATATTGCTAAAATTCTCAGACAGACAGTACTGAAAAGAGTGGGGAGGTATTTGGGGAAAGCAATAAAGAACGTGAATCCTTAAATTGGAAAGGCCAAATCCCAAATAATCTTATAACCACTATTAAATTGATAACATACATCTATGCAGATCAAAAAGATCATCCAAGTTAGAGGTAACAGTTTATTTAATGGAATATTCATTTCCACAAAATTCCCACAAAAATGTTAAGAAATTTGTCATTTGGAACTTATTGCCATGAGATTTTAACTTAAAACTAGAAATACTGAAAAAGACTCAATACAGTACAAGGAAATTCATCAGATTCCCTAAGGAACTTACTATAAACAACTCAAGCTTTTTAAAAACTTTTATTTTATTAAAGTGTAGCTGATTTACAATGCTCTGTTAATTTCTGCCATACAGCAAGCACAGTGTTTCAGTTGTAAATATAATACATATTCTTTTTCATACTCTTTTCCATTATAGTTTATCACAGGATATTGAATATAGTTCCCTATGCTCTACAACTCAAACGTTTTATGTGTAGATTATAAGTACCAAAGTAAATTCAAATCTGGTTGCCACCTGATATGTATAAGCCAACTTTTAGATTTAAAAATGTAAATAAATAAGTAGATACCCTGGTCAAAGACCCACAGCATCACTTACCCAGTTCTGAGTTTATTACACTCTTCCCTGTGTTTCTAGCATTTTCAGGGGGTAACTGTGATGTACTTTGTGAACTTGACATCTACTTTGGTACATTTTAAGACAACGTGTACCTCTATCTCTCTCTTTGCTCTTTCACTTCACAAAATATACCGAGCTTCTGAAATATTTGTATAAATTATTTAAAATATACGAGGGAACATTTTAAACATTGTTCAAAGTGACAGATCACCCTTAATTGCTTTTAAGTTTGGTACCTTTCTTTGGTAAAAGAAAGTTTACACAGCTTTCTTAATGATACAGGCCTAGAGTTTACTTATAAGTCACTTCTTGAACAACAATTCAGAGATGGACTCTGCATTACTTATTCATTAAATCATATTAATATCAATTCACTCTTCAGGCTCAGGATAGCAAAATTATATATATATAAGAAGACATCAGCTTTATAGAAGTCAAATTATTTCTCTCAACGAAAACAGAATCAATCCTTAAAAATAAAAAGGTTGGCGGATTCATTTTGATATTTGGCAAAACTAATACAATTATGTAAAATTTAAAAATAAAATAAAATTTAAAAAATAATAATAATAAAAAAAATAAAAAAAAATAAAAAGGTTGCTTACCATATGTTCACCACTAAGATCTTGTACCACTTTGATCTGATCAAAATCGTAAGGTCCTTTGAAGCCATGTGCTGCTTTGAATTTAACTGGTCTTGTGTATGGCATTCCTTCATCATCACTTGATGAAGGATCATCTTGATCAGTATGAAAAACTGAATAGAAAAGCAATAGAAAGCATCACTAGCTAATGTAGATATTGCTACAATCATATTTTCATACCTACTGCTTACCAAGAAGATTCATTAATTGGAAAAGCAAAATCTGTCTACTACTAAATAGCATATTGGTTTAGCAGCATGGAGTCTGGTAGTACCAGACTGCCTGGGTCCAAATTCAGCTCTGTCATTATCTATGTGACTATGGGCAAGGTATTTGACCTTTCTGTGCCTCAGTTTTCCTATCTATAAAATGGGATAATAATGGTATCCCTGCTGTATTCAGTCATGGGGGTTTCCCTGGTGGCTCAGTGGTAAAGAAGCTGCCTGCAATGCAGGAGACATGGGTTCAATCCCTGGGTCGGGAAGATCCCCTGGAGAAGGAAATGGCAATACATTGCAGTATTCTTGCCTGGGAAAACCCATGGACAGAGGAGCCTGGTGGGCAACAGTCCAGAGTCACAAAGAATCAGATATGACTTAGTGACTAAACAACAACAATAATGGTACTTACTTCATAGACTTTTTAAGAGGAGTAAATGAGCTAATACAGGTGAAAGTGCTGAGAGTAGTGTTTGGCACAGAATAAATACCATGTAACAAATCAATACAGTTATAACAAGGGCACAGGAAGTTAAGGTGCAGAAATTCAGAAAATCTACCTAATTTTGAGAATATTTATAAACACTAGTCTTACAAAATTTACAACTGATTATTGAACAAACACCTCTTCCAAGTTGCTGCAGTCACAAAATATGTACAAATTCGTGTTTAAGATAAATAAATTTTTCTTTCCACTCATAAAATTGATAGTGAGAGTAATATGATTTATTGAAATGCTAAGATAAAAGCTATAAAGATTTATTACTTTCAATAAAATAGAATGTTTATTATAAACTACAGGCTAAACTTAAATGACTACAAATCAATTAAATATTCAGTTGAAGGGTTCTATTTCCCTTACCTTCGTCTCTAACACTTTTAACTTTATTTACAGCACGTTCACCATATTCCTCAGCAAGGTGCTTCGCTCTCTTTACTGATTTTCCTAGGAACTTCTTTAGTTGAGTCCTTACCAAAAATGTAAAAAAAAACCCAACCCAGATTACTTCTTATTAACTCAAAAGTTCAACAATTCACAGATAATCTCATGAGCTGTGACTGGTAAAGAGTATCATTTTGAAATAATTCCTTTTTTATATAAATAGTAGGTGTTTAACACCCCAAATCCCTTGTTCTATGGAATAAATATACTCAAATCAATATGGCTACAAAGGAAATACAGGCAGTCCCCCCAATGACAGTATCATATCCTCTACAGCATTATCATGTCACTAGAGGAAAACATAGGTAGAACACTCTTTGGCATAAATTGCAGCACTATCTTTTTGGAGCTAACTCCTGGAGTAATGAAAATAAAAACAAAACAAAAAAAAATGGGATCTAATTAAACTTAAAAGCTTCTGCACAGCAAAGGAAATCATAAACAAAACAAAAGACAACCCACAGAATGGGAGAAAATATTTGCAAATGAAGTGACCAGCAAGGGACTAATCTCCAAAATATAAAAAACAGCTCCTGCCAGCTGAATATCAAAAAAACAAAAACAAAACAATCCAATTAAAAATGAGCAGAAGATCTAAATAGACATTTCTCCAAAGAAGACATATATATGGCAAAAAAGCAGACAGAAAGATGCTCAACATCCTTAATTATTAGAGAAATACAAATCAAAAATACAACAAGGCATCACCTCACATCAGCCAGAATGGTCATCATCAGAAAGTCTACAAACAATAAGTGCTGGAGAGGGTAGGGCAAAAAGGGAACCCTCCCACATGTTGGTGGGAATTTAAATTGGTAAAACCACTATGGAGAACAGTATGGAGATTCTTTAAAAAAATAAAAAAAGAACTACCATATGGTCCAGCAATCCCACTCCTCTGGGCATATATCTGGAGAAAAGCACACTTTAAAAAGATACATGCACCTCCAATGTACATTACTCACAATAGCCAAGACATGGAAGCAACCTAAATGTCCATCAACAAAGGAATGAATAAAGACAATGAGGTACATATATACAATGGAATATTACTCAGCCATAAAAAAGAATGAAATGAGATTTGTAGCAACATGGATGGACCTAGAGGTTATCATAAATAAGTGAAGTAAGTCAAACACAAATATCATATGTTATCACTTACATGTGGAATCTAAAAAAACCATACAAATGAACTTATTTACAAAACAGAAACATACTCACAGACTTTGAAAACAAACTTACAGTTACCAAAGGGGAAAGGTGGAGGGGAGGAGATAAATTAGGAGTTTGGGATTGACATATACATACTACTATATATAAAACAGATAATCAACAAGAATCTACTGTATAGCACAGGAAACCCTATTCAATATTCTCTAATAACTTATATGGGAAAGGAATCTGAAAAAGAATGGATATATGCACATGCATAACTGAATCACTTTGCTGTACACCAGTTAAGCTAACATGATATTGTAAGTCAACTATACTCCAATATAAAATAAAAATTAAATAAAGTTATTATAAAATAGTGGCTATATTCCCCATGCTGTACAATATATCCTTGTAGCTTATTTTATACAGAGCAGTGTGTATATCTTAATCCCCTACCCCTATCTTGCCTCTCCCTTCTTCCTTCTCCCCACTGGTAACCACTAGTTTATATCTGTGATACAGAGATTAAATACATATAGAGATTAAAAACAGATAAACCATTTTTAAAATCACAATAAGGTCTCTGCTATTTATAACTGAAGTTATATTTTTCTGGTTAACTATAGGTTTACTACTACTATAAGCAAGAAAGCAGATATTTTAGCCATTTTGTATGACACCATCTCTAAAATACATACATTTGTGCCTTCTTCAATGGCACTTAATGCTCAAAAATTTCTTTAATAAACAGGGTCAGTTACCATCTTTACTATTCTTTAATACACCAAGGCTTCTCAAATGATTCCAAGTGGGCCATAATAATGGTTCCCCTCTCAGCCTTCAAGGCAATAGGGTAGGGCCCAGAGAAAGCAGAACCCTGGGTCAGTCTCTTCTGGCCATCAGCTGCCTCATCAGCTTACCCCAGGATTCAGTGCAAATAATACCATGCTCTGAACATCATGATGTGAGAAGAAGTTGAAAGCACTGCCGTGTGGAATGGCTGAGCAATGAGTCCTTTTTATCATTTTCCTCATTCTTCTCTTGCAATCAGAGTATTCTCTGACATTCTTATGTGCTAACTTATATTTGTCATGGTCTGATGCTTCTATTTTGCTCTGAGATTAAATATCAGATGACCAGACTTTTTAAAATTATGTAAGAAGTAAGTATAAAGGTTTTCAATAAACCTGAGGAGCTTTTCTTTTTAAAAAATAATGAGCTTTACTGCATGGAGCATTCTCTTTCCTAGAGGTCTATATGTCTCCTGAATAATTCTAATTATACGGTCCTTAATAGTTGCCACTGCTAGACAGCCAAGGTTCAGATGCCTGAGGTGTTATCATATACCTCCACTGTGGGCATACCTTTTCTAAAAAAATCTCAAAGCTTTCTTTGCTATACTTTCCACATGAGGAAAAGATCAGACTTGAGTGGAGAACTCACTTTGGCCTTAGACTAAATTATTGCCAATTAAAGGACTTCCAGATATGCAAGCTAGATTAAGAAAAGGCAAAGGAACCAGAGATCAAATTGCCAATATCCACTGGATCATAGAAAAAGCAAGGGGAAAACACCTATTTCTGATTCACTGATGACACTAAAGCCTTTGACTGTGTATCACAACAAATTGTCGGAAATTCTTGAAGAGACTGGAATACCACACCACCTTACCTGTCTCCTGAGAAACCTACATGCAGATCAAATGCAACAGTTAGAACTGGACATGGAACAATAGACAGTTCAAAATTGGGAAACGAGTAGGTCAAGGCTGTATATTATCACCCTGTTTATTTAACTTGCATGCAGAGTAGTACATCATGAAAAATGCCTGCCAGGCTGGATGAATCACAAGCTGGAATCAAAATTGTGAGGAGAAATATCAATAATCTCAGATATGCAGATGACACCACCCTAATGGCAGAAAGCGAAGAAGAACTAAAGAGCCTCTTGATGAAGGTGAAAGAAGAGAGTGAAAAAGCTGGCTTTAAATTCAACATTCAAAAAACGAAAATCGCGGCATCCAGTCCTATCACTTCATGACAAATAGATGGGGACACAATGGAAACAATGACAGACTTTATTTTCTTGGGCTCCAAAAATCACTGCAGACAGTGACTGCAGCCATGAAATTATAAGACGCTTGCTCCTTGGAAGAAAAGCTGTGACAAACCTAGACAGCGTATTCAAAAGCAGAGACATCAAAGGTCTGACAAAGGTCTGTATAGTCACAGCTATGGTTTTTCCAGTAGTCGTGTATGGATGTGAGAGTTGGACCATACCGAAGGCTGAGCATCAAAGAATTGTGGCTTTTGAATTGTAGTGCTGGAGAAGACTCTTGAGAGTCCCTTGGACAGCAAGGAGATCAAATCAGTCAATCCTAAAGGAAATCAGTGCTGAATACTTATTGGAAGGACTGATGCTGACCACCACGCATTTGAAAAGACCCTGATGCTGGGAATGACTGAGGGCAGAAGAAGGGTGTGACAGAAGATGAGATGGTTGGATGGCATCATTGTCTCAATGGACATGAATTTGAGCAAACTCTGGGAGATAGTGAAGCACAGGTAAGCCTGACATGCTGCAGTCCATGGGGTCGCAAAGAGTCAGATACAACTGAGTGACTGAACAACAAGGGACTTGTGTATAATCAAGGAAATCCTACATGTCTACCACTGTGCTACATTTTTATACAGGAAAACAGAATGGTATGATCAAAATCCTTTTGCAACGTATTGTTGTTCAGTCATTCAGTCACGTCTGACTCTTTGTGACCCCACGGACTGCAGCATGCCAGGCTTCCCTGTCCTTCACCATCTCCTGGAGCTTGCTTAATCTCATGTCCACTGAGTAGGTGATGCCATCCAACCATCTCATCCTCTGTTGTCCCCTTCTCTTGCCTTCAATCTTTCCCAGCATCAGGGTCTTTTCAAATGAGTCAGTTCTTTGCATCAGGTGGCCAAAGTACTGCAGCTTCAGCATTAGTCCTTTCAATGAATATTTAGGATTGATTTCCTTTACAATTGACTGGTTTGATCTCCTTGCAGTCCAAAGGACTCTCAAGAATCTTCTTCAACACCACAGTTCAAAAGCATCGATTCTTATGGTCTAGTTGTTTAACATGTATTTATTTTATTTTTTAAATCAGAAAACAATTTAAGATAATATAAATAGCAAATGTATGGTATATAGACTACAGCTGTCATTGAAATTGAGAACAGGAAAATCTATTATGAACTGGAGTGGTCAGGAAGAGTGTCATGTAGTTGAGTTTAGAAAGACAAATAGGATTTGGAGAGATGATGTGAAATGGAAAAGCAACTTCAAGAACAATTCATGTTCTTCTACCAACACTTCTGGTACCTATCTATCATCAGAAAAATAATACAAGCATGAAGCAAAATGTATTGATAATTTACTGTATGTCAGATGCTATAAAAATGACCAAGACAGCCTCAAGGAACTCATAATCCATTGCCTGAGGGCAGGGAGTGGTGGTGGTAGATGGACAAACAAACTGGCCAGAGCATAGATTTAAAACAGTATGAAAGTTATCATACATAAAACACACACACACACACACACACACACACACACACACAGTAATAGAAGCCTGAAATGAAGAAATTGGATGTAACTCACGTTTTCTGTTTTAACCGTCCACCATCAGTATCTGTTTGTTGAGACTGTAACTTCTCTTCGTCGTCCGACTGTGCTGCATCATTACTACAAGAAGAAGTCATTTTAAAAGAAGCCATTTCTCAAAACTTCTCAAAAATCTCTATGTATACTTTCTATACAATTAACTAATCAGTGTTAAGAAAAAAAATGTTTACAGGCTTTATGTAAGTTTAATTTAAATGACCCTGAGAATTAAAAGACTTGAAAGATGGTACAATGCATAAAACATAAACAAATGCAATTCAGGAATTTATGAAAAAACTAACACAAAAAAGGCATTGTGCTGGGTAAAACATGCTATGCAGAAATGACAAATTAACTTGTAAATATCTCCCTCCTTACTTATCAGGCACATCATGTGAAAGCTTTGGTTTCAAAGAAATTATTTCTTGGGTCTACATATTTCTCACAGTAAAGTCAATCATTTCACTCTAAAGACTGTCTGACCCTAAAAAGACAATACAATTATGTATAAAATTTCTGATCCTTAAAGCTAGGTTTCAGAAGATCAGGTATTTATCCCACATGGCTTTTTAGCCTCTTATGTTTTAATATTGTCTCTAGAATAATATAAATCATTTTAAAAGAAGACAAACCAAATACTATGATATTTAAGATATACCATGGAATCCAGTCCCATTACTTCATGGCAAATAGATGGGGAAACAGTGGAAACAGTGGCTGACTTTATTTTTGGGGGTTCCAAAATCACTGAAGATGGTGACTGCAGCCATGAAACTAAAAGACACTTACTCCTTGGAAGGAAAGTTATGACCAACCTAGATAGCACTTTGCCCCATAGCCTTGACTAGACGGACCTTTGTTGGCAAAGTAATGTCTCTGCTTTTGAATATGCTATCTGCTGCCGCTAAGTCACTTCAGTCGTGTCCGACTCTGTGCATCCCCATAGACGGCAGCCCACCAGGCTCCCCCATCCCTCGGTCCTAAGTGTTCAATGTTGAAGCTGAAACTCCAATACTTTGGCCACCTCATGCGAAGAGCTGACTCATTTGAAAAGACCCTGATGCTGGGAAAGACTGAAGTCAGGAGAAGGGGACTACAGAGAATGAGATGGTTGGATGGTATCACTGACTCAATGGACATGAGTTTGGGTAAACTCTGGGAGTTGGTGATGGACAGGGAGGCCTGGCATGCTGCGGTCCATGGGGTCGTAAAGAGTCAGACACAACTGAATGACTGAACTGAAATGAACTAAGATATATATTTCCCCCCAAGTAACTGCACAGTTATAAGAGAGAACAAAGTTAAATGAAGAAAATGTGATACACACAGGAATATTATTCAGCCATAAAAAGGAAGGAAATCCAGCCATTTGTGACAATATGGATAGACCTTGGGAACATTAAACTAAATGAAATAAATCAGACAGAAAAAGACAAATACTTTATGATATCACTTAAATGTGGAATCTTAAAAAAGAACTTGTTTTCAAAAAGAGGGCACAAAGTTTAAGAATATATACATTAATTGACTCTATTTTAATTCTAACTTTAAAAAAAGAACACTGAATGAAACCAAATTAGGGACTCTCACAATGCAAAAACAGAACTCTTCACCACTTTGAATGAAATACTACAAATGATGAATAGTAACATTAGGCCATACCTTACATATTCCTTAGTCCTTCTCATGATGTGTAGAGTGAGAGGATTAATACCCGTTGGCAGTTTCTCTTCTGCAAGACTCAAAGGTATTTCTTCTCCAGTATCTAGGTTTTTAATCATTACACTGGCTAAAATTTCCTGAAGTAAAAAATAACACCAAGAGTACCTATAATTTAATTACCTTTTTGAGTCCACAAAATCCTAAAAAATTTAAGCTAAGAACTTTCTAGATACATTCAGTACTGTATGCAATAATTTTGTAAACATTTTTAGTGAGATACAATTCCCACACCACATAATGTACACATTTAATATATAATTCAACAGTTTTTAGTACACTCACAGAGTTGTACAACTACCACCATTATCTAAGTTTAGAACATTTCTGCCTCCCTCAAGAGAAACCCCTATATCCATTAGCTGTCATACCTTATTCCCTTTTCCTCCCAGTTCCTGGCAACCACTAATTTACTTTTTTCCTCTATGTAATTGCCTATTCTGGGCATTTCATATAAATTATATTATAGTATGTAGTCTTTTGTGATTGGCTTCTTTCACTTAGCATCATGCTTTCAAGGTTCATTTGTGTTATGGCATGTATCAGAAGCTCATTCTTTTTAATTGCCAAAATATAGTCCACATGGATGGATATACTATATTTTATTATCTATTTATCAGACATTTGTATTGTTTCCACACTTTAGCTAGTTATGAACACCTATGTACATTTTTTGTGTGGACATGTTTTCATTTCACTTTGCTGTATACACAGGAGTGGTATTGCTGAGTCATGGTAACTCAGTTCAGTTCAGTCCAATTCAGTCGCTCAGTCATGTCTGACTCTTTGCAACCCCATGAATCGCAGCACGCCAGGGCTCCCTGTTCACCACCAACTCCCGGAGTTCACTCAAACTCACATCCATTGAGTCGGTGATGTCATCCAGGCATCTCATCCTCGGACGTCCCCTTTTCCTCCTGCCCCCAATCCCTCCCAGCATCAGAGTCTTTTCCAATGAGTCAACTCTTTGCATGAGGTGGCCAAAGTACTGGAGTTTCAGCTTTAGTATCATTCCTTCCAAAGAACACCCAGGGCTGATCTCCTTTAGAATGGACTGGATGGATCTCCTTGCAGTCCAAGGGACCCTCAAGAGTCTTCACCAACACCACAGTTCAAAAGCATCAATTCTTCAGCGCTCAGCTTTCTTCACAGTCCAACTCTCACAGCCACACATGACCACTGGAAAAACCACAGCCTTGACTAGACGGACCTTTGTTGGCAAAGTTATGTCTCTGCTTTTGAATATGCTATCTAGGTTGGTCATAACTTTCCTTCCAAGAAGTAAGCGTCTTTTCATTTCATGGCTGCAGTCACCATCTGCAAGGATTTTGGAGCCCCCAAAAATAAAGTCTGACACTGTTTCCACTGTTTCCCCATCTATTTCCCATGAAGTGATGGGACCAGATGCCATGATCTTAGTTTTTTGAATGTTGAGCTTTAAGCCAACTTTTTCACTCTCCTCTTTCACTTTCATCAAGAGGCGTTTTAGTTCCTCTTCACTTTCTGCCATAAGGGTGGTGTCATCTGCATATCTGAGGTTATTGATATTTCTCCTGGCAATCTTGATTCCAGCTTGTGTTTCTTCCAGCCCAGCGTTTCTCATGATGTACTCTGCATAGAAGTTAAATAAACAGGGTGACAATATACAGCCTTGATGAACTCCTTTTCCTATTTGGAACCAGTCTATTGTTCCATGTCCAGTTCTAACTGTTGCTTCCTGACCTGCATATAGGTTTCTCAAGAGGCAGGTCAGGTGGTCTGGTATTCCCATCTCTTTCAGAATTTTCCACAGTTTATTGTGACCCACACAGTCAAAGGCTTTGGCATAGTCAATAAAGCAGAAGTAGATGTTTCTCTGGAACTCTGTTGTTTTTTCCATGATTCAGTGGATGTTGGCAATTTGATCTCTGGCTCCTCTGCCTTTTCTAAAACCAGCTTGAACATCTGGAAGTTCAAGGTTTATGTATTGCTGAAGCCTGGCTTGGAGAATTTTGAGCATTACTTTCCTAGCATGTGAGATGAGTGCAATTGTGCGGTAGGTAGTTTGAGCATTCTTTGGCATTGCCTTTCTTTGGGATTGGAATGAAAACTGACCTTTTCCAGTCCCGTGGCCACTGCTGAGTTTTCCAAATTTGCTGGCATATTGAGTGCAGCACACTTTCACAGCATCATCTTTCCGGATTTGAAATAGCTCAACTGGAATTCCATCACCTCCACTAGCTTTGTTTGTAGTGATGCTTTCTAAGGCCCACTTGACTTCCCATTCCAGGATGTCTGGCTCTAGGTGAGTGATCATACCATCGTGATTGTCTGGGTCGTGAAGATTTTGTCTAGTTCCTCTGTGTATTCTTGCCACATCTTCTTAGTATCTTCTGCTTCTGCTAGGTCCATACCATTTCTGTCCTTTATCGAGCCCATCTCTGCATGAAATATTCCCTTGGAATCTCTAATTTTCTTGAAGAGATCTCTAGTCTTTCCCATTCTGTTGTTTTCCTCTATTTCTTTGCATTGATCACTGAGGAAGGCTTCTTATCTGTTCTTGCTATTCTTTGGAACTCTGCATTCAGATGCTTATGTCTTTTCTTTTCTCCTTTGCTTTTCACTTCTCTTCTTTTCACAGCTGTTTGTAAGGTCTCCCCAGACAGCCATTTTGCTTTTTTGCATTTCTTTTCCATGGGGATGGTCTTGATCCCTGTCTCCTGTACAATGTCATGAACCTCTGTCCATAGTTCATCAGGCACTCTATCTATCAGATCTAGTCCCTTAAATCTATTTGTATCTAATATTAAACATGGTAACTCAATGTTTAATATTTTGAGGAACTACAAAACTGTTTTCTAAGATACAATAATTTTTTTTAAATGTATTGTTTAGAAGAAACAAAAACTAAGATTTTGCTTCAAAGTTTCATTCTGAATAAATTAGCCAACCAATATATACTAAATTGTAAGTTAAGAATCAAGCATTGAGCTTGTATATACTGTACATCATCTAACATGTATAAAGACACATGTCTATAATATCAAGTTCCTTTTAAGCCCACTTCCTATGAAACATAGGCCTTGGCTTTCAATACATTTATTCTACCATATAATTGTGTGAGGAGAAGGCAATGGCACCCCACTCCAGTACTCTTGCCTGGAAAATCCCATGGATGGAGGAGCCTGGTAGGCTGCAGTCCATGGGGTTGCTAAGAGTCAGACACAACTGAGCAACTTCACTTTCACTTTTTACTTGCATGCATTGGAGAAGGAAATGGCAACCCACTCCAGTGTTCTTGCCTGCAGAATCCCAGGGACGGGGGAGCCTGGTGGGCTGCCGTCTAGGGGGTCGCACAGAGTCGGACACGACTGAAGTGACTTAGCATAGCATAGCACAGCATAATTGTGTGAAAGGGCAAGTTTAAGTCAGAGTTAAACTTCCAGCACATTAAAAAAACAAAAACTAAGACAATCTTCAATTTTCATTTTTTCTTTTACAATATGATTTTTTACCTAATAGCAATAAACTTATTTTTTGATCATAGTAAAATATATATAATACAAATTTATCATTATAACTCCTTTTAATTGTATAGTTCAGTGGCAT
Organism: Bubalus kerabau; assembly: GCF_029407905.1. Taxonomy (NCBI): domain Eukaryota; kingdom Metazoa; phylum Chordata; class Mammalia; order Artiodactyla; family Bovidae; genus Bubalus; species Bubalus kerabau. Next base: position 3,863,280 of record NC_073647.1, on the reverse strand, counting down.
CAACTACATTTACATTGCCGTGCAACCACCATCACCATTCATCTCTGGAATTTTTTCATCTTCTCACTATGACCTTTATATTTTATATTTTCAAGAACAAACAAAAAAATTTAATTATACCTCATCAGTAAGCTCTCTCCCAGAGTTGGATCTAGGTCTCTGAGGGCCCATCACTTCACCGGCTATTGTCTGCCCATCAGGTGCTTTTCCATTTTCCTGAAATTTTAATTTTATAAACAGAAAGTAGACTGAGTCAGTTTTTATAAATATTCAATTATTCATTACCACACACAGTTCTAAAGAATTCCATAATACAGATAATGGAGCCTACTGAAAATTTAAATGGAACATTCCATTTCAGTCTTTTATTATTCCCATCATGCTAAAAAATATTAGGTACCAAAAGTGTTGCTGCTCATGAAATAATGTCTGAGTAGTCTTGAAAGCAAATAAATGTTCTATTTGAACTTGGTCCAAAATCAGTCCTCTGCTAGTAAAATTTGTCATTAATCAGGACTATACACATGGATGTCTTGAGGGCAGGGGTTGGCAAACTTCTTCCTGTACAGCCAGATAGTAAAGATTTTAAGCGTTTTGCTTCACACATAGTGTCTGTTGCATATTCTTTTTTTTTTAAAAAAAAACAATGCTTTAAAAGTACAAAGACCATTTTTAGCTTGAGGACCCTATAAAATCAGGCCACTATTGACCTCTGCTCTAAGGCTATGAAAAGACCATTGTATCTTTTTGTGTGTACGTGTGATTTGAATTTTATTGCAAGTTCAGTGGCCACAGAATCCTTGATTTTTAAAAAAAATAAAAATTTTTATTTTATATTGAAGTATAGTTGATTAACAATGTTGTGTCAGTTTCAGGTGTATAGCAAAGTGATTCAGTTATACATATACACATAGCTCTTCTTTTTCAAGTTCTTTTCTCATTTAGGTTATTACAGAATATTGAGCAGAGTTCCCGGTGCTATACAATAGGTCCTTGTTGATTATCTATTTTAAATATGGTAGTGTGTATACGTCAATTCCAAACTCTCAATCTACCTCACCTACTCTTTTCCCCCACCTCTGGTTATCATAAGTTCAATTCTCTAAGTCTGTTTCTGTTCTGTAAATAAATTCATCTGTATAACTTTTTAAGATTCTGCATATAAGCAATATCATATGATAATTGTCTTTCTCTATTTGACTTACTTCACTTAGTATGATAATATCTTCCAGTCTGCCAACCTGCCCCATCAGAGCTTCCACATAAGTAACCCTTGAATCCCAGAATTTGGCAGAGGTAGAAATTCATGTTATCAAGTTCTTTCTATATTGCCTCATATATGGATGTATAGTCTACTGTATGAAGGTTTTTTTTTCATGATTAGGAAAAGGAAATTATAAAAAAATAAAAGTTCCCAATCTGACCACTATGTGTGCGTGTGTGTATTAAGTCGCTTCAGTTGTGTATGACTCTTTGCGACCCTACAGTCCTCTGTTCATGGGATTCTCCAGACAAGAATACTGTAGTGGGTTGCCATACCCTCCTCCAAGAGATCTTTCTGACCTAGGGATAGAAGCCTCATCCCTTATGTCTCCTGCATTGGCAGGCAGGTTCTTCACCCCTAGCACCACCTGGGAAGTCCTTTGACCATTATAAGTCAGGTAAATGAAGATGGTAGTTGGTATTTTTAATAAATACTACATATAGCAGCATCTGTCACTTTTTGAACACACATACCAGGTACCTGGCATACTTTAGCTCATTTCAATCTTGCAAGAAACCTTCAAGGAAGGTTTTCCCCAAATTTTATCAATGAGCCATTTCAGACTCAGATGTTAAATAGGTTGCTAGAATCAGTCCGCTACTTAGTAGCAGAGCTGGACAAGGGATATGGTAGCCAGGTTTTGGAGACAAGGAAATATTTGGCCTGGAGAAGAAAGAAGGTTCAACAATCAACAAACCAGTTAGTTGCAGAAAGTTGAAAGCCTGTATCAAATATAACATATATTCACCAACCTGGGCAGTAACTATTTTATCTCCACTGGTAGCACTTGCCAAATCAAGAGAAGGCTGAGAATCTTTGACTGTACTCTCTGAAGCCATGTTTGTAGTTAGGAGAGTATCAGATGTAATATTCTCTTTGGGAACTGCAAAAATAATAATATAATAATAACAACAACAACCAATACTTATATGACCTTATTCATAGCTTAAAAGTGCTCAAATCTTTATCTGATTCTTAGAACAATTCTACAAGAAAAGTGGTTTCATTACTCTCTTTTTATATAAGGGGAAACCAGGGTTCAAGTAAGTTATTTAAATTCCTCAAGGCTATACACCTTATACATGAAGAGATCTGGGGCTTGAATTCAAATCCTAAGTCCAAATCCTATGTTCTTTTTACTGTGCCACTCTGGCTCTCCAATGGTAACAGATTTGAAAGTCTGCTGAAATGTTTAATTACAATAATGTAACAATACCAATGTAAACATTTAGGCTTTCTGTTACTAAAATACATTTTATAACTTGGTCATCAATGTGGTTACTGCTGCTGCTGCTAAGTCGCTTCAGTCGTGTCCGACTCTGTGCGACCCCATAGATAGAAGCCCACCAGGCTTCCCTGTCCCTGGGATTCTCCACACAAGAACACTGGAGTGGGTTGCCATTTCCTTCTCCAATGCATGAAAGTGAAAAGTGAAATTGAAGTCGCTCAGTCATGCCCAACTCTTAGCGACCCCAGGGACTGTAGCCCACCAGGCTCCTCCGTCCATGGGAGTTTCCAGGCAAGAGTACTGGAGTGGGTTACCATTGCCTAAATACAGCATAAATTGAAAAAAAAAAATCAGAAAGGTCAAGTTTCAACTCCCCAAACTCCCCACAAAGATAGTTATTTCTCAATTAATACTTACCATCTAGATCAGGTGTCTTAAGAGCCTCAAACTCCAATTCACTCTTCTTTTTTCTTGGTGGTGGAGCAGGTCGAGATGGAGGTGGGGGCCTAGGAGGTGGGAAGTTAGCTGGAGGGGGTGGGCGTGCTGGAACAGGCTTCTTTGTACTAGCTACTATATCAGGTTCTGGAGTAAGCTGTCTTGGCGGTTTGGCAGGTGCAACTTCTTCCACTACAGCAAAATCTTTCGTAGATAAGGAGTGTGAGGATGCAGATTCTAGAACATCACTTTCTTTGACTTCTACTTCTTCCTTGTTCAACACTTCTGTTACAGTTTCAGGCACATTAAGCTGTGCAGTTGAACTTATTTCAGTTAACTTTGTGGTTTCATCTACTGGCTTCTCACATGTGTCATCAGAAGGAAAACACTGTTTTGATTCTAATTCAGTTTCTTCAGATACATCCTGACTCTCTGCCTTCTGGGAATCTTCCTGCAGTACTTGATCTATGGTTAACAGTCCAGGTATATTGCTAAGATCTGTTCCAGCTGTGACAGGACTGGCAGTAGCCTGATCAGACTGTCCTTTTCCTTTGGAACCCAAAGAATCATCTTCAAGCTGTATTACTTTCTGACTCTCCTCAATAATACTTTCAATAATCTGATGAAAGGTTAAAAAGCAGAATTTAGAAAGATGGTAACGATAACCCTGTATGCGAGACAGCAAGACACACAGATGTATAGAACAGTCTTTTGGACTCTGTGGGAGAGGGAGGGGGGGATGATTTGGGAGAATGGCATTGAAACATGTATAATATCATATAAGAAATGAATCGCCAGTCTAGGTTCAATGCAGGATACAGGAAGCTTGGGGCTGGTGCACTGGGATGACCCAGAGGGATGGTATGAGGAGGGAGGTGGGAGGGGGGTTCAGGATTGGGAACACGTGTACATCCGTGGCAGATTCATGTTGATGTATGGCAAAACCAATACAATATTGTAAAGTAAAAAATAAAAATAAATAAAATAAAATACAAAAAAAACACAGTGAAATGATTTTCAAGAACATAGTATTAGTTAATCATTTATATTTTACTATGTGCCAGGCAATGTTCTTAACACTTTATGTGTTTTAATCTTTATAACAACCTTATAAGACAGCACTCTTACTATCATCAGTATACAAATGAGGGAACTAAGTCAGAGAGATTTATTCAAGGTTACAAAGCTAGTAAGTGATGAAACTGGTATAAATGTAGGGAGCTTGGTTCCAAAAACTGTACTCTTAATAAGGAATCTGTGTTAGTCCGTGTAATCACAAAAATTCAATCAATCCTGTAAAAAAAAAAGTTTAAACCTAAATTTATATTCAGATGTTTCATGTCATAGTTTATTTACATATTTATGCCAAGTTAGTTGCAGTAATAGCCTGCTGGTTTGAGTCTAGTTAACAAAGCTATGAGAATGAAAACCACCTTGTACAAGAATTTAAGCTGTTTAGCTCTGAACTCAGGCCTGAACATGAAAAGCTAGTAGATCCAGAGAGATAAAGTTCTTAAACAGGCTACATCTAACGCCCTGCTCTGCAAAGAGATGTCAGGAGCATCAACAGTTCAAATACCCAGCTCATCTTGCCTTTTTCCCCTTTTATGTCTTATCTATAGTTGAAAAATACAGGCAGGCATTCTGTTACTTCTACCAATATTTAGAAGAAAATATATTTTCTACTCAGTCCTGTCATCATTAACACATTAAATCTCCCAGTCCACTCACTTATCTTTCTACCACAGAGCCATAAATGACTTCTGCTTTCTCAATTCTTTGGCTCCAGAAAATTAACAGAATGTCTCATGAAACTATGCTGATGTGATTTACTACAAATTTGTGCCAGGTTGAACTGGATAGTATGTCATTCAATAATATTCATCCCTGATTTTGCAGCATATTCTATATATTTTTTTGTCAATCTTCAAATTTTTATCCTAGATCTACCTTACTTTCACCAGAGAAATATTAACTAGACTCCATCTAATTTGTGAATTAGGTAGTTACTGAGCACTGAGTCCTTTAGCAGTAATGGAAGCCAGATTATAGTAGGTTCAAGAAGGAATAAGAGGTGAAGGGCATCACGGGTGGTCTAGTGGTTAGGAGTCTGCCTGCCAATGCAGGGGACGCGGGGTTCAGTCCCTGGCCTGGGAGGATCCCATATGCCGTGGAGCAGGTGGGCCTGTGCAGTGCACCACAACTACTGAGCTCACATGCCACAGCCACTGAAGTCCATGCGCCCTAGAGGTTGTGCTCCACAACAAGAGAAGCAACCGCAACGCGCATATAATGAAGAGTAGTTCCCGATCGTCACAACTAGAGAAAGCCAGTGTGCAGCGACAAAGATCCAGCACAACCAAAAACAAATAAATAAATCTTTTAAAAAAGAGGTACAGGGACAGCCAGTACAGTCTATGTTCTCAAAAACCTTGGCTACACATGGAAGAGGGTTCAAGAAAGTGCTCCAGCATTTTTATAAGCTGAAGGGAAGGTGCAAAAGGAAAGGAAGATAAGTTCTGGAGAAGAGGGTCTGCTGTGTATTAGATCCAGTACACACATTTTCTATTCAATCTTTATACAGCTTTTGTGAGGTAACTAGATTATCTCCCTTCTACAAAAGCAGCCCCACCCATCAGCAGAAAATTGGATTAAAGATTTATTGAGCATGTCCCTGTCCATCAGAGCAAGACAGCCAGTCTCTCCCATCAGGAAGCTTGCACAACCCTCTTATGCTCATCCATCAGAAGGCAGACAGAAGAAGCAAAAACTACAATTTCACAGCCTCCAGAACAAAAACAATCACAGAAAGCTAACCAAAATGATCACATGGATCATAGCCTTGTGTAATTCAATGAAGCTCTGGGCCATGTAGTGCAGGACACCCGAGACGGATGAGTCATGGTGAAGAGTTCTGACAAAGCGTGGTCCACTAGAAAAGGGAACGGCAAACCAGTTCAGTATCCTTGCCTCGAGAACCTCATGAATGGTATGAAGAGGCAAAAAGATATGACACTGAAAGATGAGCCCCTCATCATCAGGTCAGTGTCTAATATGCTACTGGATAAGAATAGAGAAATAGCTGCAGAAAGAATAAAGAGGCTGAGCCAAAGCAGAAATGATGCCAGTTGTGGATGTGTTGTGGTGAAAGTTATAGATTGATGTTGTAAGGAACAATATTGCACAGGAATCTGGAATGTTAGATCCATGAATCAAGGTAAATTGGACATGGTCAAGCAGGAGATGGTAAGAGTAAACATCAACATTTTAGGAATCAGTGAACTAAAATGGACAGGAATGGGAGAATTTAACTCAGATGACCATTATATCTACTACTGTGGGCAAGAATCCCTTAAAAGAAATGGTGTAGCCCTCATAGTCAACAGAAGAGTCCAAAATGCAGTACTTAGGTGCAATCTCAAAAATGACAGAATGATCTCTGTTTGTTTCCAAGGCAAATCATCCAACATGACAGTAATCCAAGCCTATGTCCCAACCACTAATGCTGAAGAAGCTGATGATGAACTGTTCTATGATGACCTATAAGACCTAGAAATAACACCAAAAAAAAGATGTCCTTATTATCATAGGGGATAGGAATGCAAAAGTCAAGAGATACTTGGAGTAATAGTCAAGTTTGGCCTTGGAGTACAAAATGAAGTAGGGCAAAGGTTAACAGAGTTTGTCAAGCAAACACATTGGTCATAATGAACACCCTTTTCCAACAACACAAGAGATGACTCTATACATGGACATCACCAGATGGTCAATACTAAAATCAGATTGATTATATAATCTTTGCAGTCAAAGATGGAAAACTCTATAAGCAAAAATAAGACCTGGAGCTGACTGCAGCTCAGATCATGAGGCGCTTATTGCAAAATTCAGGCTTAAATTGAAGAAAGTAGGGAAAACCATTAAACCATTCAGGTATGACCTAAATCACATCCCTTATGATTATACAGTGGAAGTGACTAATAGACTCAAGGGATTAGATTTGGTAGACAGAGTGCCTGAAGAACTATGGATGGAGGTTAGTAACACTGTATAGGAAATGGTGACCAAAACCATCCCAAAGAAAAAGAAATGCAAGAAAATAAAAATGGTTGTCTGAGGAGGTCTTACAAATAGCTGAGAAAAGAAGGGAAGCAAAAGGCAAAGGAGAAAGGGAAAGATATAACCAACTGAATGCAGAGTTCTAGAGAACAGCAAGGAGAGATAACAAAGCCTTCTTAAGTGAACAATGCAAAGAAACAGAGGAAATCAACAGAATGGGAAAGACTAGAGTTCTCATCAAGAAAATTGGAGATACCAAGGAAACATTTCATGTAAAGATTGGCACAATAAAGGACAGAAACAGCAAGGACCTAACAGAACAAGAGACTGAGAAGAAGTGGCAATAATACACAGAACTGTACAAAAAGGGTTTTAGTAACCCGTATAACTACAAAGGTGTCACTCACCTAGAGCCAGACATCCTATAGTGTGAAGCCAAGTGGGGCTTAGGAAGCATCACTGCGAACAAAGTTAGTGACTGTGATGGAATTCCAGCTGAGCTATTTCAAATCCTAAAAGATGATGCTGTTAAAGTGCGGCACTCAACATGTCAGCAAATTTGGAAAACTCATCAATGGCCACAGGACTGGAAAAGGTGTTTTCATTCTAATCCCAAAGAAAGGCAATGCCAAAGAATGTTCAAACTACTGCACAATTGCACTCATTCCACATGTTAGCAAGGTAATGTTCAAAATCCTTAAACAGTATGTGAACCAAGAAATCTCAGATGTATGAGATGGATTTAGAAAAGGCAGAGGAACCAGAGATCCAACTGCCAACATCCACTGGATCATAGAAAAAGCAAGGGAATTCCACCCAGAAAAACATCTACTTCTGCTTTATTGACTGTGGTAAAGCCTTTGACTGTGTGGGTCACAGCAAACTGTGGAAAATTCTGAAAGAGATGGGAATACCAGATCACCTTACCCGCCTCCTGAGAAACCTGTATGCAGGCCAAGAAGCGACAGTTAGAACCGGACATGGAACAACACACTGGTTCAAAATTTAGAAAGGAGTAGGACAAGGCTGTATATTGTCACCCTGCTTATTTAACTTATATGCAGAGTACATCATGTGAAATGACAGGTTGGATGAATCACAAGCTGCAATCAAGACTGTCAGGAGAAATATCAACAACCTCAGATATGCAGATGATACTACTCAAATGGCAGAAAGTGAAGTGGAACTAAAGAGCCTTTTGATGAGGGTGAAAGAGAGTGAAAAAGCTGGCTTAAAATACAACATTCAAAAACTAAGATCATGGCATCTGGTCCCATCACTTTATGGCAAATAGATGGGGGAAAAGTGGAAACAGTGGCAGATTTTATTTTCTTAGGCTCCAAAATCACAGTGGATGGTGACTGCAGCCATGAAATTAAAAGACACTTGCTCCTTGGAAGAAAAGCTATGACAGACCTAGACAGAGACTTCCTTTTGCTGACAAAGTTCTACACAGTCAAAGCTATGGTTTTCCAGTAGTCATGTAGGGATGTGAGAATTGGACCATTTATGGCTGACTGTGGAAGAATTGATGCTTTCAAACTGTGGTGTTGGAGATGACTCTGGAGAGTCCCTTGGACTGTTGGGAGATCAAACCAGTCAATCCTAAAGGAAATCAACCCTGAGCACTCACTGGAGGACTGATGCTGAAGCTGAAGCTCCAATACTTTGGTCACTTGATGTGAAGAGCCAACTCACTGGAAAAGACCCTGATGCTGAGAAAGATTGAGGGCAGGAAGAGAAGGGGGCAACAGATGAGATGGTTGAATGGTATCACTCAATGGACTCAATACACTCAATGGATATGAGTTTGAGCAAATTACAGGACATAGTGAAAGACAGTGAAGCCTGGTGTACTGCAGTTCATGGGGTTGAAAAGAGATGCACATGACTCAGCAACTGAATAACAACCATACAAAAGCAGGAATCTGAGACAGAGGCATTAAGAATTTTGCCCAAGGTCCCACAGCTAGTAAACTACAAAGTCAAAACTGAAATCCAGGTTTTTCTCCAAAAGTCCAGTGTTCTTTATACCATTCTGCTTTGGACAGGAAAAAAAAGAATACTAAATTCTCAGGAATTACATGAAAAAGAGGTAAAAGATGAAAATTTGCAGTGAGGGAAATTTGAGATGATGGAAAGGAGTGAATTTAGGCTTCTTAGCCTCTGATGGGCTTCCCTGGTGGCTCAGCAGTAAATAATCTACCTGCAATGCAGGAGCCGCCAGTTCTATCCCCGGGTCGGGAAGATCCCCTGGAGCAGGGCATGGCAATCCACACCAGTATTCTTGCCTGGAGGATCCCCATGGGCAGAGGAGCCTGGTCGGCTAAAGTGCATAGGGTCGCAAAGAGTCAGACATGACTGAAACAACTTAGCACAGCACAGCCTCTGACACTTACAAGCAATGGAAAGCAAGGTTATCTGCTAAAAGTGTGCAGACCCAAGTGGGCACCGTGAGATGAGGTGAATGTAAAGGTTTCAAATGATAACTATGCAAAGTGAAAAGGCCTACGCCATCAGAGGGGTTAAAAAAAGGTTGAAAGTCTTAAGCCTTCCCTCAGCCCTTACCTGAAGACAATCTCTTCCTCTTCTGAACTCCTATCAGTCTTACTGTTCATTATAATATGAACTAGAATATAATAAATGCAGAGTAGTACATGAGCTAACTCTGTATAAAATATTTTCTCTACACCTGGAAAGCAAAGCCCATGTTTTCTACCTCTTGATATGCTCCCATAGCACCTATTTACAGTACCTAGCTCTGTTTTTTTTCCCCCTGGGTTTCAGGAGGCAGAAAACAGGGAATGAACAAAAGAACAGTGAGAATCAAAACTTTGTTTCCTATCACCTTCCTGCTTCGAAAAACTCATTCCTTTCACAGCAACTGTAAAATAAAAACCAGATGTTTTAGCATGACATAAGAGGCATTCCCATAATCTGGCCCTAAATTTGGTTTCTAGACTCATCGTCAAACATTCCACACATTCCTCATCTCCACGCCTTTGTTTATGCCTCTCCTCTTCCATCTCTGCCTGCCCAAATCTTATCCATCCATCAAGAACCAGTTCAGATGCTACTTCCTCCTTCCCCATTCCTATCCTCAAGCAGAAAGTAAAGTCTCTCTTGTTTTCCTGTAATAGTTTGAGAGTTTATGTGAATACTTATTACATTCAGTTTTGTGTTGATCCAATTTATTCTACTAAAATGTAAGTTACTGAGGACAGGGATTGTGTCCTGATCCAGCACATAACTCCATACCCTGTATCATTAATGTTGGATACTTAATTTACCTGAATGGCCTAGAACTTAAAAACTAATACCTAGAGTCTTAAGACTCACTCTATAGCCCTGTGTGCGTGCATCATCAGTCAGTTGTGTCTGACTCTTCACAGCCCCACGGACTGTAGCCTGCCAGGTTCCTCTGTTCATGGAACTCCCCAGGTAAGAATTATTGGAGCAGGTTGCTATTTCTTCCTCCAGGGGATCTTCCCAACTCAGGAATCAAACCCACATCTCCTGCATTGGCAGGCAGATTCTTTACTACTGAACCAACTGGGAAGCCCTATTGCCCCATAGTGTTTACTATTTTTTCAGCTTCTAAACTCTCCTTAAAACACCACTTTTGAGGGTGGTGGTAGTGGTTTAGTTGCTAAGCTGTGTCCGACTCTTGTGACCCCATGGACTATAGCTTTTGAGGGTGGGGGGCTACTAACTATACTTAGTTATAGTCACTCAGTCGTGTTGTGTCTGACCCTTTGCAATCTTGTGGACTGTAGCCCACCAGACTCCTGCCCATGGGGATTCTCCATGCAAGAATACTGGAGTGGGTTGCCATTTCCTTCTCCAGGGCATCTTCCAAACTCAGGAATCAAACTTGCATCTCCTGCACTGGCATGCAGATTTTTTACCACGGAGCCACCTGGAAAGCCCTATTGCCCCCATAGTGTTCACTATTTTTTTCAGCTTTTAAACTCTCCTTAAAAAGTCACTTTTGGGGGTGGGGGGCTACTAACTATACTTAGTTATAGTCACTCAGTTGTGTTGTATCTGACTCTTTGCAACTCCATGAACTGTAGCCCACCAGGCTTCTCTGTCCATGGAATTCTCCAGGCAAGAATACTGGAGTGGCTTGCCCTACCCTGCTCCAGGAGATCGTCCCGATCCAGGGATCGAACCCAGGTCTCCTGCATTGCAGGCAGATTCTTTACTGCTGAGCCACCAGGGAAGCCCAAAGGAAAATGTAGGATCAATATTAAAATTTGTAGTCCATTAATTTTCTAAATTCCATAAGGGTACAACAATGAATCTTCAGGGGTGATGATTGTGCCCAGTACCATTCCCCTAGACATTTGGTGATGTCTGGAGACATTTTTGGTTGCCAAGATGGGGTAGGGGTGGGTGGGGGTTGGGATCTGACATCCAATGAGTTAAAGCCAGGAATGCTGCTAAACATTCTAATATGTACAGAACAGTCTCCCTTTCCCTCCACAACAAACAATTATTCATCCCAAAGGGCTGCTGTTGAGAAACTCTGGGGTAGATGCGTCATCTCATTGGTCTCTGGAAATCCACTGGCTAGAACAGTGCCTGGGGCACAGAAAACACTCAAAACTTATACAAATGAATGAACACAAACCATTCTTTCTCCTTGGTTTTTATCCCAATACTGTTAACAACCCATTGTCAACATTTTAATCTTATGCTCAGTCTCTTTTAGTAAATCAACCTCTGAAGGTTCGTATCATCAATTCCTTAAAAAGTATCAAATGTACTACTAAAGTAATGACTTCTTGTAACCTCTAACTCCTCAAGACATTAGGAGTTAAAAGCTGCACTAAGCTTTTCAATACCTTTACCTCTTGTTACTAACCTCAAGAGTAGCTATGGCTTACTCTAACAAAAATACAAGTATGAAAAACAAAAATACATTATAAAACATTTTTCAAAATACTGATTCAAAGATAAATTACCAATTAGTTGGATTACAAAATGACTTCTAAAAAGTCTAATGTGCTTTAAATCAAATTCAACAGATTCAAGGAACATTTACTGAACATCCAGCACGTACAGGGTACTATGCTAAAATAATATAAAAAAATTTCCACTTTAAATATACCATATAAATATGACATCTGCTAAATTAATACTGACATTTTATCTTACCAACCTTTTTAGATACATCTTGTTTCAGTTCTTGTACAGTGGACTCATTTCCAATTTTGTATGCAGAGTTCTCTGTTTCCTATTTTCAAAAGAAAAGAACAAACCAAATGATGACATCTCTTTTTAAAACTCTGTTTAAAATGGGTACAAATTAGAAATTATAGCATTAATAAATCAAAGGCCCATAAAGGGCTTAGACGTTTGGGTACTGATAGATTCCCAGAGATTTTATGCCAATTGGGACAATTTAGTTTTCATAAGAAGGTTACCAATCAGCAATTTTCTATTTTTCTAATGTAATAGGCTATTTTCTTTTAAAGTGTACCTAACTTTTTAACATTAAAAAACTGTACAGGAATATAAGAACTACTAAGTACTTTTGCAGCGCAAAAAGGTTACAAATTTAAGCAACGGGTTGAATCAGAATTGTTATTTTTCCCAAAGTATTGCTCCATAAATATGGAAAATGTGGCAAACCATATTCAGAGAGTTGTTTTCTTGGAAACTCTATATGCTTCAGATAAAAGGAATCAAAAGTTAACTGGTATTAAATGAAGTTCCCAAAACAGTAACAGATGAAGAAAATTAAACCCACCAAAAATACATATATATCTACGTATACATTCATATACACATACGTACATATATATATATATTTGGGAGGTTAAAGAAGGTAGAAATGGATCCTGCATTTCTGCTGGAAAAAATTTGGGTAAAATAAGACAATCATACATTTGCAAATTGTAACACAGTATTCTTTTCCATCTTAAATTTTCTTTACATTTATAGAAGTGCAGGAATTTAAATGCTACTACTGACACTGAGAAAAAAATTTTCATAATTCTTGGTGTCCATCACAGAGTTTGTCAGAAAGTCACTATATAACCATTTTTAACTGACCTAAGATATATAAGGATATATGTACATATTAAGGTAGCAATCACACAAGTATCAGGATAGGCTCTGATAATCTCTCTACTCCAGAGATTATTATACTGCTAAAGATTTAACGTGCTAGATATATTTCTGTAGGACTGTGGGACTTCCAATATCTTCAAGCTGAAAACTTGTTTCATTGAATTTCTCCCAGCATTTGGGAAATACTACCAATCTTATATAGATTATTCTAGAGAAAAGTTGTTTCAGGGGATTTGAAGTATTAGATAAAATCTAAACTCTACCATAGTCTATGAGCACCTAATATGACTTGGCTCCTGCCTGCATTTTTCACATTCAACATTCAGAAAACTATGATCATGGCATCTGGTCCCATCACTTCATGGCAAATAGATGCGGAAACAGTGACAGACTTTATTTTGGGGGGGGCTCCAAAATCCCTGCAGATGGTGACTGCAGCCATGAAATTAAAAGACGCTTGCTCCTTGGAAGAAAAGTTATGACCAACCTAGACAGCATATTAAAAAGCAGAGACACTACTTTGCCAACAAAGGTCCATCTAGTCAAAGCTTTGGTTTTTCCAGTGGTCATGTATGGATGGCTTCCCTGGTGGCTCACCTGGTAAAGAATCCATCTGCAATGTGGGAGCCTTGGGTTCAATCCCTGGGTTAGGAAAGGTCCCCTAGAGAAAGGAACGGCTGCCCACCCCAGTATTCTGGCCTGGAGAATTTCATGGACTATTCCATGAGATCACAAAGAGTCGGACACAGCTGAGTGACTTTCACTTTCATGTATGGATGTGAGAGTTGGACTGTGAAGAAAGCTGAGCACCGAAGAATTGATGCTTTTGAACTGTGGTGTTGGAGAAGACTCTTGAGAGTCCCTTAGACTGCAAGGACATCCAACCAGTCCATCCTAAAGGAAATCAGTCCTGAACATTCATTGGAAGGACTGATGCTGAAGCTGAAACTCCAATACTTTGGCCACCTGATGAGAAGAACTAACTCATCTGAAAAGACCCTGATGCTGGGAAAGATTGAAGGAGGGAGGAGAAGGGGATGACAGAGGATGAGATGGTTGGATGACATCACCGACTCGATGGACATGAGTTTGAATAAGCTCCAGGAGTTGGTGATGGACAGGGAAGCCTGGCGTACTGCAGTCCATGGGGTCGTAAAGAGTAGGACAAGACTGAGTGACTGAATTGAACTGAACTGCATCTTTCACATCTATATTGATCGCCTCCCTTTCCCATCATAATCCCAGAATTATACTTTGGCCAACTGGATGGTTCCTTACCATCCTTAGTGTTATAGCGCAAGCGTTATTATATTATATTCACTGACCACTTTAAAATAGCCATGGTGACAGGATGAAAGCGAATTCTTAAAAGCTGATGATCGTTAAGAACAGTTCATGCGTATTAGAGAAACACCTTCAACTGTCCTACAAATTAACTGCATGCATGCATGTGTGCCAAGTCCCTTCAGTCGTGTCTGACTCTTTGTGACCCCCTGAACTGTAGTCAGTCAGGCTCCTCTGTCCATGGGATTCCCCAGGCAAGAACACTGGAGTGGGTTGCCATGTCCTCTTCCAATTACCTTCTAATAACTGTTCATTATTAGTAGGGAAATCAGAAGCACTGTACTACCTTAATTCCACAGATATTTTCCCTAAGTTAACCTAAGAAAAATACATACCAATAATTCCTGTACCTCAATTTAATTTGATTTAATTAAGTACTTACAAAGATCACAAACCAAAACTGCCAAGCAGTGATTAGGCTTCTATTTTATTTGGCTTTAAAAAAACTCTCTTAGACTTTGAACTTTTGAAAGATATCAACTCCTATAAGGTAAACTACTGCTAAGTCCTAGTTTTAAGGAGTGATACTGTACCTATCAGATGATCTGATCTCTAAAGAGGTTAACTAGATTTCTTAGTAAAATCTGATTTAGTATATAGTCATCTATGAGTCTCTCCTTAGTAAGGTCTAATGTCCAGGCCCTTCCCCCAGCACTTCAATCAGGCTGAGGACAAAGCAATGGAAGCCAAGCATGTGCCTGCAGACAACCAACATCAACTTAGCTAGACTTGAGACAGTCCTCAGTTATTACCTTCTTTTGGAGATGGGCTGCCCCATTACAGAAGCACAGTACCAACTAAATCCTGGTTCCCACCATCAGGCCATTTCTCTAACTCCTACCTATCAGAACCTAAGAAACATGTTTTCTTAAAAGGTATGGTTTTTCTATTCAATTTCCAGCAATTCACACCATTGTTTCCCTCCATCTATACTGGATATTAAAGAGCCATTTGTACCCTCCTAGTATTCAGTTGTAAGATTTGAGCTTTTTAATTTTAAAAAGCTCACCACCAAAGGACCTAGTTTCACAAACCATTTGTACAAAGGTGATCTATACTCAAAGAAATCTTCATTATTATCTACTAAAGAACATTAAGCTAAAAATGTTAGTTACTAAAAAATTCAGGTCACTTCTGTTTTAGTAGTGAGGAAGGGGAAGTTATTAACTGTGACTAAAGTGAAATTTTAAAAAATGCTTGAGAGATGAGCTTGCTATTCTTTTTTCAGAGGAGAGAAAAAAAAAAAAACTCAGGAAACTCAAATAGTTGTCATATGCATCCATACATTCCTATCAATCCCATCTCTCCATCAGAGTCTTTTGCTTTAAAATTTTAAAGCCCAGATTTAAAAAAAAATGTTATTTATTTTTAATTGGAGGATAATTGCTTTATAATGTTGTGTTGGTCTCCGCCATACATCAACATAATGAATCAGCCATAGGTATACATATGTCCCTTCCCTCTTGAACCTTCCTCTCCATCTCACCCCTCTAGGTTGTCACAGAGCACCAGTTTGAGCTTCCTGAGTCAAACAGCAAATCCCCACTGGCTATCTATTTCACACATGGTAGTGTCTATGTTTCCATGCTACTCTTTCAGTTCTTCCCACCCTCTCCTTCCCCCTCCATGTCGACAAGTCTGTTCTCTATGTCTGTGTCTCCACTGCTGCCCTGCAAGTAGGCTCATTAGTAACATCTTTCTAGATTTCACATACATGCCTTAATGTACAATATTTGTTTTTCTCTTTCTGAATTCCTTCACTCTGTATAAATAGGCTCTAGGTTCATCCAACTCATTAGAACTGACTCAAATGTGTTCCTTTTTATGGCTAAGGAATATTCCATTATATATATATATATATATATATATATATATACCACAGCTTATCTATTCATATGTCGATGGATATCTAGGTTGCTTCCATGTCCTAGCTATTGTAAATAGAGATGTAGTGAACACTGGGATACATATGTCTTTTTCAATTATGATTTTCTCAGGGTATATGCCCAGTAGTGGGATTGTTGGGTCATAAGGCAGTTTTATTCCTAGTTTTCAAAGGAATCTCCATACTGTCTTTCATAGTGTAAAGGCCAGATTTCTTAACCTGACATTCAAGACTCATGGAAATATGGCCCCAATTTATTTTTCCAACATTCCACCACTGAAATGTTTACATTGGTCACACCAGTCTTTCAACACTCCCATCAAATTCTCTCCTTTGCATACTATTTAGTTCTTACTATTCAGTTCAGTTCAGTCACTCAGTCGTGTCCGACACTTTGTGACCCCATGAATTGCAGCATGCCAGGCCTCCCTGTCCATCATCAACTCTCGGAGTTCACTCAAACTCACGTCCATCCAGTCGATGATGCCATCCAGCCATCTCATCCTCTGTCGTCCCCTTTTCCTCCTGCCCCCAATCCCTCCCAGCATCAGAGTCTTTTCCAATGAGTCAACTCTTCGCATGAGGTGGCCAAAGTACTGGAGTTTCAGTTTTAGCATCATTCCTTCCAAAGAACACCCAGGACTGATCTCCTTTAGAATGGACTGGTTGGATCTCCTGGCAGTCCAAGGGACTCTCAAGAGTCTTCTCCAACACCACAGTTCAAAAGCATCAATTCTTCGGCACTCAGCTTTCTTCACAGTCCAACTCTCACATCCATAAAAACCACTGGAAAAACCATAGCCTTGACTAGATGGACCTTTGTTGGCAAAGTAATGTCTCTGCTTTTGAATATGCTATCTAGGTTGGTGATACTTTCCTTCCAAGGAGTAAGTGTCTTTTAATTTCATGGCTGTGCCTAACATATAATGCTTTCCCATTTTTTCTCTATCTACCTATATAAATATCTCCCAATTTTCAAAGCCTAACACAAGTTCTATCTCCTCCCAAAAACTTTTCTCTGCTATTCCAGGTAACACTGCCCTCACCATTGCTCTACCTTCCCATTCCTCCTCCAAACTCCTTGTAGTACTTAAGATCTATTCCAGTCTACAAATATCAATACCTCATCTATCATCCCTTCTTATATATAGCTCTCTTCTGTGAGCTTGTAAGTCATCAAAAGCCGGGACTATATCAAACTTTTCTTTAGATTGCTTAAGATATCAACAGATATGCTGTTATACACAATAAGCACTCAATAACCCATGTACATCCACATCATAGAATATTACTTAACAACAAAAAGGAATAAACCATTGATACAGGCAACAACTTGGATGGATCAACTGAGCCAATCTCAAAAGGTTACATACTATATGATTCAATTTTTAGGACATTCTCAAATGACAAAATTATAGAGATGGAAAACAGATTAGTGGCTGTCTGGGATTAGGGATGATTGTGGGGGAGGTGGTGGGTATGACTTTATAAAGGAAGATCTCTGTGGTGATAAAATCTCATCTTGATTGTGGTGGTGGTTACACAAATATACACAAGTAATAAACTGACACAGAACTATATACTTATACTATACATCAGTATAAATTCTTGGTTTTGATATTATACTATAATTAAGACATAACCACTGGGAAAAATAGGTGAAGGATAAACAGGACTTCTCTGTACTATCTTTGCAGCTTTCTGTGACTCTATAATTATTTCAATATAAAAAGTAAAAAAAAGAAACAAATATCTAACTTCATCTTTATTTACTAAATATGTACATTTTCTACCTAATTTTATTCAAGCTAAGGACAATCTATAATTACTGAGATAAAATAAATTCCCAAATAAATATCCCTATTTGTGATAACCTAAAAATATCTTAAGATCTAAGTGGCTTTTAAAATCTACAAGCATAACCAGCAACAGTCTGTGGATAGGGGACTGGGAGGTGGAGGGTGAGGAATGGGAGGGAAGCTACAATTTCAACCATCTTCTTTTTGCACTGAGTGAACTTTAACCATGTCCATGTATTATTTTTTAAATGGTTTTATTAAATAGCTAATATAAAAGGATTTTTATAACATATAATGACTAAAGAATTATGATATAACCTTTCTTAAGTACTCAGTTTAATAAAAAGAAGTCTTATTATTAGCTTTCAAGTCTCCTGTATATCCTTCTCCATTTCCATTACATTCTTTCCCCCCTCAGAGATGACTGATATCCTAAACTTTGTGTTTATCATTCCTTGCTGTTCTTTAATTTTATTCTGCTTGTATTTCTAAACAATATATGCTTTAATTTTGCATGTTTTGAGACTTAATATAAATGGAATCTTACTGCACATATTTTTCTGTGACTTGTTTCCCCCCCACCTCGACACCATGGTGCTGAAATTCATCCATGTTATTGTATATAACTAATTCATTCATAACCACTGTATAGAATATTCCATATGAATATCCCATAATTTATCAAAGATATCAGTATCCAATGTATATAAATAGAAGGCAGAGACACTGGAACTGAAAAAAAATTATAGCATGTTTGAGATTATACATACATATGTACAGACATACACACGAACACTACCATATACAAACATGTACATACAGTATATATTCTATTTGATGTAAATAGTTCTGTTTGGTGATATTCCTGTATTTAAAATGGTTCTCATTGGCATAATTTCTCAGTATCAAATTTCTTTGCTTGAATATAAGGCTAGGATTGATTTTTATATGTGGTTATGATACCAAATACATGTGCCCATAATAAACATACAAGTGTTTTGGTTACTTTATAAAATATACACACGCACAAATACAAGTGTTCCTTTATTCTAAAAATTATAAACCAAATAAAAATGGGTAGAAATCTACAAAAGACTTACAGTCCCTTCCTTATAGTACAGTATTTAACTAGGTATTTCTAGAATACTTAATCACACCTCAAGTAAGATACAATGATAATATTACTTAGCAAAAAATAAGTAATAGAAAGCAAAAGCAAAAAATGAGGAATTACATAAAAAAGAGAAAAATGAATGAAAAGTGTATGCGATTTGTAGAAATACACTTATGACTTTCACAAAGCACAACTTACCTTTAATGCTGAAATCTCAACTTTTCCTGGATACCTGTTCAGAAATAAAAGCAAGAAGGTGTTGAACAGTGGCTATGAGAAGGGAAATCCTTCTATACACTCATTAAAGGCAAGCCCATATTTTTAAAAACATTTATATATTTTGTCATTTAGAAAACTCTTCTATACATACCAGAAGATGTAGAAAACATAAAAAAGTAAAGAAGAAAATTAAAGTGACCCATAGTCTTACCACCAAGAGATCTGAGTTTGTATCTTTTGTCTTCCTAGACATATAACACTATAATTAGCATTAATATGAATATAATTTTGTTCTCTTCCACAAATTTCTTTAGAAGTGGAAATGCAGCTCAAAAGTATACAGGCTTTTCAATGTTTGGAGAAACTCTCAAATTGCTCTCTAGAACGGTTATGCCAATTTACTCTCCCATTACTCTACATCTCTGTTTCTTAATAACCTTGACAAAAATGAGTGCTATTTTTAAATATTTAGAAAATTCAATAGGCAAAAGTATTCACTGCTGTCTTAATTTGTGCTTCTTCGATTTATAGTGACGTGAAGTCAAGTGAAAGTCACTCAGTTATGTCCTATTCTTTGCGACCCCACGGACTATACAGCCCATGGAATTCTCCAGGCCAGAATACTGGAGTGGGTAGACTTTCCCTTCTCCAGGGGATCTTTCCAACCCAGGGATCAAACCCAGGTTTCCCGCATTGCAGGCGGATTCTTTACCAGCTGAGCCACAAAGGGAAGCCCAATGGATGAAGTTTCATATGCATTAGACATTTACGTTACTTTTAAAGAGAGAACACCCATTTTTGTTCATAGCTCTTTTTTGTTTGTTTTTTACTACAACAAAACTCTATTCTTAAATACAGGCTACTTTAGATATGATAATTTTAAAAAGTAACTTTTCACCAATTATTTTCACCCCCCATATTTTTCTTCAAATAGGAACAATTTGATACCTGCTTCAAAACATGAAACAGTGACATACCCTTACAGCTGCTTATTATATTTCAGGGTTACACACTAAGAAACTTTTAAATCATAAATATTAATAAGCCATTTCTAAATTTTTTAAATGCAGCAATCACAGATGATACACTTTTATGTAGAAAGGTGCCTTCAAGATCTATCTAGCCATAGAGCCTCTTTTTATAGGTAAAGAAACTGAGGAGCTAAGAGACTAAATGGCTTTCTCCAATGTCACATATTTAGTTAGGGGCAGAATCAAGAGAAGCATCAAGTCCTACTACCAAGCTTCTCATGTGCCAAATTGAGTAATCTTTGACCTCTAATCAAAAGTGTGATTAAAAAGTTACTTTTGCCACTCAATAGAAAATCAACCCATTATTCAACGAACATTTATGAAACACTTACTATCTATCAGAGACTAAGGGTAGGAAAATGATTAAGACACAATCCTAGTTTAGGGGTTTTTTAAAGCTTGTTTTAAAAAAAAAAAAGTAGCTGTATAAAATAGTGCCTGCCCACTTAACTGCAGAGCCTGGACAATATAATTTCATCTTAATAAAGGATAATTTCCAGGAACAAAAATTTTTTTATCCCCAATTACCTGTTTTCCCTGGCAAACATATACTGCTCTGTAACAAAATCCTGTTTATCCAGAGGTGATTAGGACCAAGGCTATTCCAATTTTTAAATAAGGAATCAAGATTCTACACAAAGAATGTGCAAAATAATACAAGTGCAATCAAATCAGTAACAAAAGGTTAAAAAGCAAAAACAAAAAACCTTGAAGAGGCTCAAATTCCCATGTAGTACATATTCTGAATTCCAACCAAGAAGAAAATCACCTACCACAGCGGTACAGAGACAAGAGGAAGTAAGATTTTTTCAAAAAACTTAAGCCCCATATGAGGTAGAGAAGGAAAGAAAAAGAAAATCTGCCTTCCTCATAACTTCCACTTTGAGAAATCTGATCAGGTTTTTTAGCTGTCAAAAAAAAAAAAAAAAAAACAGAATAGGGCACCACATTTTTCTCTCTTGTATGTAACTGGTTTCATAAAGAGCTCTAAGTTATAGATCAGTTGTTGACATACAAGGAAACAGTTCTGATTGGTTCTGGTGGAGCTTTACATATAACTACATACAAACTATAAAAAGTAATTTATTACTTCCTTTTGAAAGCCAAGGGAATGTAGTGAAAAGAACATGTGCAGATAGATGTTGCTTGAATATTGTTTCTGCCGTTTACCTTATGTGTGATCTTGATCAATTCATTTAATTTCTCCAGGCCTCAATCTCCTCCTTTGGAAAAGGGGTAAAACCATCTACACTTCATAGGATTAAGTGAGAGAGCACATGGGGCACACACAATAAGCTGTAGTTTCTTTCCTCAGCAGCTTTGAATTGCTCCATTGAAACTCACAAATAATGAGTGTCACCAAGTTTCTCCAAGGGACTTTGGCAGTCTGTCAGTAGTGAGCAGCCTGAGACCAATTTCTGGATTCAGAAAAGACACCCTACAGCCCATAAAGCTCCAGCCTATTTAACAACAGGGAACATGAAAAACACCAGATTATACTGAGCTGGGGATTAAATGGGATCCTGCTTGCATTTTGTGATGTCATTAAACAAAAAACTAATAAGAAAAGCCACTCATGTTTGAAACATAATATAAATATTAAAAGGTTGCTAAGGTTTTGGTAGGTAGTAAAATACTTTGTAGCTTCTTCCAGTCTGATTAAGCCTGAATTTGTCTTTAACAGGTAGTCTGTAAAACCAGATTTTTTTGTGATAAATTTTTTCATCCATTTATTAGCACCTAGTAAAACCTGAAAGCATATTTATAATTTGCAAAGTTAGTTAAAATGATGTGTATCATGTGCCAAAATGTGGAAACAACAATTCATTTCACCATAAGAAACAGTAAATCATTATTTAGTATTCCCACATGAAAAATTCTTAATAGGGGCCTTGTAATAACAATTACACAATGGCCATCAGTTATTAAGCATGTGCCAAAAACTGTGCTAAGACTTGATTGCTTTAGCTTCTTTAGTCCTCACAACTTTCCAATGAGGTATATTACCTTCCCTATTTTACACAAAAAACCCTGAAGCTTGGGTCAGATGGGGTAACTGCACTGCTAGTAAATAACTGGGCTAGAATTTGACCCTAGGCAGTCTGACTCTAGGGTCCACTCTCTCAACTACATGGCAATGTTGCCTTTTTTCTGTGTAAAGCCTTAAAAGATGACAGTTATGAGAATATTCTAAGCAGTGCTGCGAATGAACACCAAAGCAAAGGTAATTAGCGTTGCTTCTTGGGTTGAACTAAACTAATTAAGTCAAAGGCTTGAATCCTGATCTGCCTTTAACAACTACAATTAACATCTAATTGATTTGGCACTGCTAGGAAATGAAATAATGAAATGTTCCATATAGAAAACTGCCAGAGAAATGAAGCTTCTCTTTTCAGTGCCAAACTTCTGAAAGTGTTTTAATTATTTCTGAATTTCAAATTTCAAAAGCAGCTTGTAAATAAGTACATTATAGGCTAAGCCTTGCCATTTCAGTAATCTTGCCCTTGAAAATACCTTCTTAAAGGATATACATTTTTCCCTTTGCTACTGATTCAGAATAATTATGCTCAAATACTACACTATATTTTAATACAGTAATGCCCTCCAGGGACTGTAAGGCACAGAGGATTTATGTGCCTTCACACTACAGGACCCTAGGCTACCACGCTTGGAATGTCCGGGTTTTATAGCTTTACATCTCCCTCCTCAATGGAAGTGGTCACTTTATACAGTTGGCCATGTGCCTGCCTTTAAAAGCTCTCCTCCCCCTCCCTTTCTATCTTTTGCTTTTAGTCTGGGAAACCGGGTTTTTAAAAATGGAATTGTAGGGTAAAGAAAGAATCCAGATATTATGAGGATTTCCCTAGACAACCATTCAACTGTTATCTGTAACTCAAGTCTATACATTCAAAGTAGAGATAATATTATACTATTTCAGAGTGATTATGTGCCTAAAGACAATTTATTCATGTTCGAGTTTGGGGACAGGAGAAATAAGGGACTAGATCAAGAAAATTTAGTTCTACTCTTGGCTTTCCCAACCAACTAGCTGCAAGACCTTTAAGTAAGGGTTTTCAGAGTTCTGTAATTTTAGGAAAGTTTATTTTGAGACCCTTCATTAGTTTGGGAGTGAAGATGTAATTTTTATACCATGATTAATGATCTAAATTTTATACCCTCTGACTTTCCTTAAATTTGAGATACATCATAGAAAACATGAACATAATCCAGCACACACACACAAACATCCAGAAACGTCTGGTAAATACTCTGATACATCTAGTTAACTAGAAAAATACTCCTTCAAACTTTTCTGTAGATACTAAATATTAGATTCCTCCTGTTTAAAGGTTAAGGTTAGTAATTATTCCCATAAAAATTCCCAATTTTCCCATAAAAAAGTAAATAAAGTAATTTTTATTACACCCCATACATGTGAGAAATCTTTAAGAAAACCGAAGTAACAGGTAGATATATTTAAATATTGGTAGTTTACCACACATTTAAACAAAACTTTTAGAAACCAAAATGAGAACTTCAAAAGTTCAGTTTTCATTTCAAAAGTTTTTACTATAGGTTATTTTTAAATCAAATATTTTTGACGCATTTAAATATATGATTAACAAAGCTTCATTGAAATAAGAAATGTGCTTCTTACAAAGCTGAACAAAAATATGACTTTAATGGGCGAAACTACCTTCATCACCTAATAGCATAAAAAGAATCTTCCAACATATTCTTACTAATTACAAATGCAGTAAATCTTTGATTTTGCAGCATAGTTTCTGAAATTAAAGACAATGTCTATCAATGGTACTATTAAACATGAAAACAAACAATTTCTGAAACAGCTTCAAAACAGAGTCTAAGTTAAAAAAATATTGGTATTCTACTAAACAAACAAACAACAGCAACAAAAAAAACCCACATGGCTTACAGATCAAATACTAATTTTTCGTGTAGCCTACACTCAGGTTTTGAATATAAAAGCAATTTTAAGGTTAGCATTTCAGCAAGTTATAATACAGATAGAATATTTTAATTCATTATATCCTATTTTCTGTAAAAAGTTAATTTCATGCACTCACTACATTGAGTTTATACTAACAAACCTCATGTTTGAATATAAATCAATGTGTGACAGATGCTTTCTCCCATTCCTATCCACTTAGCATTTTAATTCTAGAGTTTTCCTTTTGCAGCTAGGGTATTTGTGTTCAGTACCAAACAGTAAGGATGTAACAGAAGCAGAAGAGATTAAGAGGTAAAAGAATACACAGAAGAACTACACAAAAAAGGTCTTAATGACCGGGATAACTACGATGGTGTGGTTACTCACCTAGAGACAGAGATCTGGAGTGTGAAGTCAAGTGGCCCTTACAAAGCATTACTATGAACAAAGCTGGTGGAGGTGATAGAATTCCAGCTGAATTATTTAAAATCCTAATAGATGACACTGTTGAAGTGCTGCACTCAATATGTCAGCAAATTTGGAAAGCTCAGCAGTGGGCACAGAACTGGAAAAGGTCAGTTTTTCATCCAATCCCAAAGAAGGGAAATGCCAAAGAATGTTCAAACTACCCTACAATTGCGTTCATTTCACATGCTAGTAAGGTTATGCTCAAAATCCTTCAAGCTAGGCTTCCGCAGTACGTGAACTGAGAACTTCTGTACAAGCTGGATTTAGAAAAGGCAGAGAAACCAGAGATCAAATTGCCAACACCTGTTGGATCATAAAGTAAGGCAATTCCAGAAAAACATCTACTTCTGCTTCATTGACTACTCTCAAGACTTTGACTGTGTGGATCACAACAAACTGTAAAATTCTTAGAGAGATAGGAATAGCAGACCACCTTATCTGTCTCCAGAGAAATCTGTATGCAGGTCAAGAAGCCACAGTTAGAACTGGACATGGAACAACATATTGCGTCCAAATCGGGGAAGGAGTACATCAAGGCTGTTTATTGTCACCTGCTTATTTAACTTGTATGCAGAGAACATCATGCAAAATGCGGGGCTGGATGAAGCTCAAGCTGGAATCAAGATTTCGGGAGAAATATCAATAACCTCAGATATGCAAATGATACCGCTTTAATGGGAGAAAGGGAAGAGGAACTAAAGAGCCTCTTGAGGGCAAAAGAAGAAGGTGAAAAAGCTGGCTTAAAACTCAACATTTAAAAAACTAAGATCATTGGCATCCAGTCCCATCACTTCAGTGATGGAAAGCAGTGACAAGTTTTATTTTCTTGGGCTCCAAAATCACTGGAGATGGTGACTGCAGCCATGAAATTAAAAAACACTTGCTCCTTGGAAGGAAAGTTATGACAAACCTAGACTGCATATTAAGAGTAGAGACATTACTTTGCCAACAAAGGTCCACATAGTCAATGCTGTGGTTTTTCCAGTAGTCATATATGGATGTGAGAGTTGGACCATAAAGAAGGCTGAGTGCCAAAGAATTGATGCTTTCAAATTATGGTGTTGTAGAAGATTCTTGAAGAGTCCCTTGGACTTCAAGGAGATCAACCAGTCAATAATAAAGGAAATCAGTCCGGAATATTCATTGGAAGGATTGATGTTGAAGCTCCAATACTTTGGTCACCGGATACAAAGAGCTGACTAATTGGAAAAGACCCTGATGCTGGGAAGAATTGAAGGCAAAAGAAGGGGGTAGCAGAGGATGAGATGGTTAGATAGCATCACCAAATCAGTGGACATGAATCTGAGCAAACTCCAAGAGGAGCCTGGCGTACTGCAGTCCACAGGGTTGCAAAGAGCTGGAAATGACTTAGCAACTGAACCACCACCACCAATGCAGTTTAGTATCTACACAACATTATTTTTAAAATGTTACACAGCATCAAAACATTGCTCTGGTCATTTTGCAGAGCAGTATAGGAATTAATTTTTCTTTTATTAACTCTGACCTGATCCAGTGATAACTTTCAGACACCTTAGGTAAAATTTTACTAGAATAATAAGGTCATTACTTCCAAAGGTAGGTGCTAATCACTGGGATTTGGATCTGACGACAATAATTACAACTTATCTAAAAGCTGTTCACTAAGTTTCCATAAAAAGCTAAATGTCAAATCCTTTCAATAATACTGCATTCAATTCAAAATATGCAAGCAATGCAATATTTATTTATAACTCTCTTAGCTTGATTTTGTTGTTTTTGAGTCGCTAAGTTGTGTCCTAATCTTTGCAACCCAATGGACTGTACCCCCCAGGTTCCTCTGTTTATGGGATTTCCCAGGCAAGGATACTGGAGCGGGTTGCCATTTTCTTCTCTGGAGGATTTTCCCGACTCAGGGATTGAACCCATGTCTCCTGCATTGGCAGGTGGATTCCTTACCACTGAGCCACCTGGGAAGCCTGAGCTTGATTTTGCAACTTGCTAATAAACCTGACTCTCTAATTTACTAATGTTGAGAACAGTGGGCTTCCCTCAGAGCTCAGTTGGTAAAGAATCCGCCTGCAATGCAGGAGACCCTGGTTCATATTCATTCACTTAATAGAAACAAAATCAATCCAACAGAAAATGCAGAGGCTACTTTTAAGGGATTTTGATACAACATAACTGAGTTTTCTGTCCCAGGTGTTAAAAGTGAGCATACTACCTATAGATACTACCTGGTGTTAAAAAGAAATTTACAGTAATTCTTTTCAAAGTCCTAAAAGGATTTTTTTTTAGATCAGTAAGAAGGTAAGAATATTTATTTTTTCAGTGTTTGAAGGAAGACTCATTTAGACCACTGTCTCAATGTGAGGAAAACAAGGCTGAAGAAGGTTAAATTAATACCTTCATCCAACATTTACCTACTGCTTACCTCGTACCAGCACAGTGCTAGGCACTGGTTGGAAAGTAGTGAACATGGCAGACAAGGTCACGCTCTCCTGCTGCTGCTGCTGCTGCTGCTGTCGCTTCAGTAGCGTCTGACCCTCAGTGACCCCATGGACTGCAGCCTACCAGGCTCCTCTGTCCATGGGATTTTCCAGGCAAGAGTACTGGAGTGGGGTGCCATTGCCTTCTCCCACACTCTCCTAGAGCTACACTAAGATGAGGGTCTGATTAGGTCTAGGACCCAGGTCTCTTACTGATTTGAACAACACATGCAGCCTGTCAGTTTACCCCACAAAGTCTAAAATCCCTTCCTACTTTCACACGGGCAGGTAGCCAGTCAAGTGAAACTGGCCATTTATTAAAGTCTTAATTATCTAGGAGTGCCACCACAAATTCTCCAGTGAAGATTTGGGGGTTCCCAAAGACTGAAAGGGCACCATGACACCAATCTCAAAGTAGAAAGGCTGTAAGTTTAGCCACTTAGTAAAAGAACATGAACTGGAATCAGGATACCTGAGTTTTAGTTGTGAATCTGCCAGTAACAATGTATGTGAACATAAAAATTATTTTGGGGCAGTTTTTTCAACCTTTAGTTATAGCTATTTCAAGCATGTACAAAACTGGGATAATATTATGAACCCACATGTATAAAATGTTGACCATGGTCAATAGTGATCAATATCAATATGCCTCCCTCCACTCCCTGGCCATATTATTTTGAAGCAAATCTCATAAATTATTTAATCTTTACCCATAAAAATTTCAGTATGTATCTAAAATATAATTATAACACTATTATCAAATTTAGCAATTCCTTATTATATACAGTAAACATTCAGGTTTCCCAGATAGTCTCAAACTTTTTCTTACAGTTGGTCCATTTCAATCAATATCCAAATAAGCTTCATGTGCCATAATCAGTTGATATGTCTCTTTCAATCAGTAGGTTTCCTTTCATTTTTTTATTTCTTGAAGTTCATGTATCGAGGAACTAGGCTGTTCATCCTAAAGATGATTTTTTTTTCGGGCAGTGAAACTATTGTGTACGATACTATAATGATGGCTACATGCTATTATGCAGTTATCCAAAACCATAGAACCTGTAACGCCAAAAGTGAACCCTAAGGGAAACTTTGGACTTTAGGTGATTATGCTGTGTCAATGGAGGTTCAGCAGTCGTAACAATGTACCACTCTGGCGAGGGCATGTTGATAATGGGGGAGACTATACATGTGTTGGGGGAAGCGTGTGTGGGAAATCTCTGTACCTTCCTCTCAGTTTTGCTGTGAATCTAAAACAGCTCTTTAAATAAGTCTTAAACAAACAAAAACACTAGGTTGTTCACCCTGCAGAATTTCTCATTGTCTGAATTTTGTTGACTGCATCTCCATGGCGATATGTCATAAGGAATATTTTAAAGGAGAACATGCAGAAGAGATTGGAGGGATGGAATGGACACACACCCAAGGAAAAGTACAAAAACCTATAAGAACAGTATCAGAAAGACTGTTGCTCAGAATGTGAGAAGATTTAAAAAATACCAGAGACAGTTTTTCATTATTTTAATTTATATTAACAAGAATAACAAAAATAAACTGCAGTCTGCTTATACGTGGATAAATTATATAATGTAATAGGCTGGGCTTCCCTGGTGATTCAGACGGTAAAGAATCCGCCTGCCAATGCAGGAGATGCGGGTTTGACCCCTGGGTCAAGAAGATTCCCTGGCGAAGGAAATGGCAGCCCACTCCAGTATTCTTGCCTGGAGAATCCCATGGACAGAGGAGTCTGGCAGGCTATCAAATCAGACACGATTTGACTGAATGTACATATGTGAAAGATATATCGATTCTTTTTCTTTCCAATTAAGATTGCTGATAGTCAAACCAGAAAGGGAAAAATAAATTATAGGATGAGGAAATCGAATTCCAAAGCACTCAAAGAGATAAAAATACCTGGCTACTCTAAATGAGTTCAGTTCTTCTATCCCAGACAAATTATATCCTAGCAAAAGCTGAGAATTTATGGAGTTCAATCTCTAAAACTTCTGACGAATCAGAGTATGGAAGAGGATATTAGGAAAAACTTTGGTGGTCAACACTGGAAAGCAGGTAGTGCTACAAACTAGAAACAAATTCACTTGATGTCAATGTCAAGCAAAATTCTTAAACACATGA
The DNA here is from genome assembly GCF_029407905.1 of Bubalus kerabau. Classification (NCBI taxonomy): domain Eukaryota; kingdom Metazoa; phylum Chordata; class Mammalia; order Artiodactyla; family Bovidae; genus Bubalus; species Bubalus kerabau. Next base: position 3,833,800 of record NC_073647.1, on the reverse strand, counting down.
TGAAATAAATGGTTTAAGGGCCTTAGGTGTAGGGAAAAGATACTCTTATTTAAGAATAAGCATTTGCAGAAAGCCAAACATGCAAAATTAATTTTCTTTTTTGATAGGGTTACTGGCCTAGAACATAAAGAGCATACTGTACACACAAAAAAATCTGGATATTTTTTATAAAAATTTGTACTAAATTTTATAATTCTCTCAAGATATCCTTTTAGACAACAAAGGGATGTAGGCTAGAATACACTTAGGTGGGTTTGTAACATAACTCAAGGTGTGCTGATTAATGGATCAATGAAAAACCATAAGGAAATATTAATTTTTCTTGTGCTCTATCTTACTTGATGTTCTATTCACTTGATGTTCTTAATGTCTTAAATGAAGAAACCGATGGCCTATCTACCAAATTTACAGATGGCACAAAGTTGGAGGGCTTAGGGAGTATACTAGCTGACAGTATCCAAAAATGTATTTCAACAGGTCAGAACCACTGGCCAAATCTTAACAGAATGTAATGTAGTAGGGATAAATGCAAAATGCATGACTGGGGAGATGTGATTTAACAAATCACATGAAAACACTCAGGTACTTTTGTTGATTGCTCAGAGTAAAGGCTGTGATATGACTGCTGAAAGAGTCATAAAAGACTGCTATGACTTCAGCATATGACTGCTGAAAGAGCTAGTGTGATCTTAGGCTGAACTGCATGCATTCTAAGTCACTTCAGTTCTGTCTGACTCTTTGCGACCCCATGGACTGTAGCCCTCCAGGTTCCTCTGTCCATGGGATTTTCAGGCAAGAATATTGGAGTGGGTTGCCATTTCCTTCTCCAGGGTATCTTCCTGACCCAGGGATTGAACCTGTGTCTCTTATGTCTCCTGTATTGGCAGGCATAACAAAACTATTATGTCCTGAACAAGGCGGGGGGTAAATTCTACTCTACTTCCCACTAATAACAACACACTGTATTATATCACGTGTCATTGGGATACCATATTTTACAAGAAACATAAAATGGAACATATCCAAAAGAGAAATCAATTTGGTGAATGTTTCAGAAACTGAGTAGGATGATATAAAGTACTAAGGACGGCTAATCCAGAGAAGATAAGACAGAAACGACTGCCTCTTGACTTTTTTGACTTTGGTTTTATTTTGGAAAGTATAAGCAGTGAAACTTTGCATTTGGCTAATTTTCTTAATTAGTCTGTCTTAATTTAACTTTTAAACTGTTATTCTATATTTGATATGTACAAGAGTAAAATGTAGCATGTACATGTAATTATGAAGCACAACAAATAAACTAAACTGACTCACTAGGTTACCTGAGAGTGAGAACAGCATCAAGATCAGAGCAGCTACTGCGTGCCGTATTTTGATGCCTTTGTCTTAGAGGGAACCACTAGCCCAGATCTGACTTACTGTTCCCTTACTTATTTTTAAAATGCCATGTATCTCTGAACAATATACTAAGTTTTGTTATTTCTGAGGTCTGTTTTTAGGAATGCACTTACAAAGAAAAAAAGAGCTGGACTCTTAAAATTAACATTGCAAAAATCCTGGTATTCATGCCAGAGTAAATAAAGGCGACCCTTATCACTACATACTCACTTGTACTTAAGTCTCACAACTGTGCCCATACCTACTAGTCTCCTGCTTCTCCTCCACCTAGGGTTGCCACATTTAGCAATGATAAATATAGGCAGCTCAGTTAAATTCCAGTTTAAGTATGTTTATCTGAAATTGGGGTTTAACTGGGAGGCCTGTATTTTATCTGGCAACTCTACCCTATCCCTAAATTAATTAGGTGGACAATTAATTCTATGATCTGTTCATCTGTGATACAGGAACAAAGTGGGAGGATTTGTATGGCCAATGTCATTGTATAAATATTAATCTAAGTATTAAACAGCATTTACTGACTGGGGAAAAAAATAGAACATCTGTGAATTTAGTCAAAGCTTTTCCAGATAATGCATTCAGTAGACCTAACCAAATGCAAATATTGTATATACACTATTATATACATTTTTCAAAAACACTCTGTGAAGAATAGGAAGGTGTATTATTAACAGCTTCATTATTTTGACATATCAAATCCCTCAAAAAAACCAAGATGGCTACTGTAACAAACTGATAAATCTCTTGATATGTAAATTGACTTATAACCATTATTTATAAAGATATATCATTTGAAACTGTCCTCATGTTAAAAATGAACTTAATCTATATAGGTCAAATAAAGATCAGCAGTCAACTTTCTGGATAAATATCAATTAAAATTATGTTGTCATTAAAAAGGGATTAGGTTACTGTATTTACAAAGTCATAGGGGCTTCCCTGGCGGCTCAGATGGTAAAGCATTGTGGGAGACCCTAGTTCAATACCTGGGTCGGGAAGATCCCCTGGAGACGGAAACGGCACCCCACTCCAGCACTCTTGCCTGGAAAATCCCATGGATGGAGGAGCCTGATAGGCTACAGTCCATGGGGTTGCAAAGAGTCGGATACAACTGAGCGACTTCACTTTCACTTTATAAAGGGGATATTAGAAATATTTCAGATACTTTTCAATATTTTTTGATCAAGAAAACTAATGAACCTTCTACGGTATGAGGTAGAACCTGCTTTTCAATTCTGTCTCAACATCTTCCCACAACCTGAAGCACAAATAGCTCCTATATTTGAATGCCAATCAATACAAGTGTGCATTAAGAACACATATAGATTAGATTCCTCAAATAGAAGCCAGTTGCATTCCCTTCCCTGTCTTACTGCAAAATCCACATTTTGAAATCAGGTATAGACATGGCTGACTACTGCAGGAGTCTAACTTATATTTCACAGCTTCAGCAAGTGGTTTCTCTCTAGGCAATCACCGGATCACCTTTTCCAACTTTTAAACTCAAATATTCATCACTCATGCGCTAAGGCTTTAGGATAATTGGTGCTTAAAAGTCCACTTTAAAAAAGAACATTGAATTTCTGTAATTTCAAAGAGGCAGATCCCATAAACCATTCTACCTCTAGTTTCTCACCCTTTAGCTATAGACAGATCCTTCTGCCTTCGGGGTTTGGTGTTTCTCTTACCTCTTACCTGAGAGTTATCTGAAAACAAAACAAAACAAAACAAAACAAAACAAAACTTGTAAGCCTTCTGAGAATAGGGTGGAAGGAATGTGCAGACTAAACCTGACACCTGCTTCAGAGTCAACTAAATAACTAGGAACTCAAAGACCCACTACACAAAATGTAAGAATTTAACATTTAACATCCCTATTTCTAGACTTCTGGATGAAATTGGGCAACACAGAAAAATGGTTTAACAAGGTCTTTTTTTCTTTTTCTGTCAGTAAAAGGACTCATTATTTTAGGTTCTGAGGAAAAAAAGTAGTTGGCTCTGAAGAAGCCTTTTGCCAGGTTGCAAAATTCCTGACAGACTCTTAAGGAGGTTAAAAAGAGTAATGACACAGAAGGAAGGAGTATAGAGTGAGTCAGTGAGAATAAAGCTGGTGGCTTGGCAAACACTTTTCTTATAAGAAGGTGACTACCAAAAAAAAAAAAAAAAAAAAGAAGGTGACTACCAAGGTCTTAGTGGAGAATTGCCCCATAGCTTGATTTTGTTTTTATCCACCTTTTTTTGCCTTTGCCATTGGGAAAATATAAAAGTAGGATGAGCTTAAGCAGTACATCAACGAACTGAATCAAACAGAGCAAAGAACAGCTCACCTGCGCAAAGGTTTGGGATTCTAAGGTCCTTGAGGTGAAAAGGAGATAAGCATAGATAAGGCCCTAGCTAGCCATTAAAATAAGCAGGTAATTAAAGGGTTTTGATTTCCAAAGCCCAGCAAGCTGAAATACGAAGATCTGATGGCAAACTAAGACCAACACAAAAGTGCTCAGTCTAAACTAGTAATCAGAAAGGTTCTGGTGCTCACAAAACACTGACATGAGGATTTCTTCCCACTTAGACCAGGCAAGAGAAAAACAAAAACAAAGCAAAAATCAAAATCAAAAACAAAACCAAACCTCAAGTTGAACAAGAACAGTTCAAATTTAGAGAATAATATACTGGGTTTTATTTTTTTTTTAACCTTGCTCTAAGTGCATAGTTTTTAAAAATTTGTTCACTGGAATTAAAATGTATACACTGATGCATATACATCATTAAATAAATGTATTTATTAATTAGTTACATTCTTATGGCAAGTTTTACTAGATTATATGCTAAGCATAAAAGTCCCCATAGAAGGAGGTTTCCCTTGATACATGGTAATTTTGGCTTATTAACAAGATTAATAAAAAATGGAGAATATACTTAAGACAGTTATCTAACAGGGAATTAACCAAATCCTCAAGATGTGAATTAATACTTTTAATATTCTTTGAAGTGCCATTTTAAAGTACTATGAAAGTCAAGAAGCAGAATGTGTCTAAAATACCTAATGACTATTTTATCACTGATATTAACAGAAATAGATGGTGAGAAAGTTTGGCACAATGGTTCTATGTTTTCTGAAAGTGGATTTTGTGGCAACATTTGTAAGTGATCTATAATGAAATCAAAGGAAACTTTATAATGAAATATAATTCCAGCCATTTATAAAGTAATTACAAACCTGAAGTGGACCTTAAGCAACTAAATATTGTCTAAAACGACAAGCTGATTTTTCAAAACTGATACATGTAATTCATGTAGTTTTATGTCATATTTCTGAAAAAGCAGCTTCATAATCTATTTATTGATAAAATAACAGAATAATCACTTCTCTAGGCCTGCTCAAGAATTCTAAACTAAAAACATTCTACCCTGCACATTTACAACCATTCAATAAATACTCACATTCAAACAGTAACTCCAGGGTAGGGCAGCTATATCAACGTTCTAAACTGTCAAACTGAGTTAGATAAAAGTCACATCTATTAATGATTTAAAATAATTTCTAGAAAATTGCAACAGAAACAGATGGCTAAATTTACGACTGTCTGGAAAAGTCAATACTAATGCAATCGTGCTAAATCACTTTGTAACTTTCTTAGAAAGTAAACAAGATTTTTGTCTACAGGCCACTTTACAGAAGCTTTATCAAGTTAATGTACTAATATGATTTTTAAGTTATCTAAAACATTCATTGGTGTACTAATCTTAAAAATTAAATGCCAGTAACTTCTAAGGTCACCTCACATAAAAGTTAAGAGCACTAAAGAAACTGTCACAACTCCCCTTTTCAAAAAATGTAACTAAATCAATTATATTATCAATGAACTGATTATTCAGACTTTGAGATTATTTTTCTCCTTCTGAGTTCACTGCTGCTAAGTCACTTCAGTCGTGTTGGACTCTGTGCGACCCCATAGCCCGCAGCCCACCAGGCTCCCCCATCCCTGGGATTCTCCAGGCAAGAACACTGGAGTGGGTTGCCATTTCTGCTTATCACCAAAGATTGGCAGAGGAACAAAAAAAAAGTCAAACTAAATCACACACAAAACATTACTATTATCTCTGATAAAAGATTTGATGGGAAAGGAAGTTGTAAACTAACGACTGAACTGAGGGCTTGGTGTAACTGGTAACATTTAATTATTCATATTTTCCCTAAATATTATGAATAATAGAAAACGACATATTTCAGTAATTAAGCATTTTAGTTTATAAATTCTACTTTTACGATTTATCTGAATTTCTACTTCTGCATTCTTTAATGAAGGTGTATTTAAAACTTGATCAGATCAGATCAGATCAGTCACTCAGTCATGTTCGACTCTTTGCGACCCCATGAATCACAGCACGCCAGGCCTCCCTGTCCATCACCAACTCCTGGAGTTCACCCAGACTCACATCCATCGAGTCAGTGATGCCATCCAGCCATCTCATCCTCTGTCGTACCCTTCTGCTCCTGCCCCCAATCCCTCCCAGCATCAGTCTTTTCCAATGAGTCAACTCTTTGCATGAGGTGGCCAAAGTATTGGAGTTTCAGCTTTAGCATCATTAATCCAAAGAAATCCCAGGGCTGATCTCCTTCAGAATGGACTGGATGGATCTCCTTGCAGTCCAAGGGACTCTCAAGAGTCTTCTCCAACACCACAGTTGAAAAGCATCAATTCTTCGGTGCTCAGTGTTCTTCACAGTCCAACTCTCACATCCATACATGACCACAGAAAAAACCACAGCCTTGACTAGACGAACCTTTGTTGGCAAAGTGATGTCTCTGCTTTTGAATATGCTATCTAGGTTGGTCATAACTTTTCTTCCAAGGAGTAAGCGTCTTTTAATTTCATGGCTGCAGTCATCATCTGCAGTGATTTTGGAGTCCAGAAAAATAAAGTCTGACACTGTTTCCACTGTTTCCTCATCTATGTCCCATGAAGTGATGGGACCAGATGCCATGATCTTCATTTTCTGAATGTTGAGCTTTAAGCCAACTTTTTCACTCTCCACTTTCACTTTCATCAAGAGGCTTTTTAGTTCCTCTTCACTTTCTGCCATAAGGATGGTGTCATCTGCATATCTGAGGTTATTGATATTTCTCCTGGCAATCTTGATTCCAGCTTGTGTTTCTTCCAGTTCAGTGTTTCTCATGATGTACTCTGCATAGAAGTTAAATAAACAGGGTGACAATATACAGCCTTGACATACTCCTTTTCCTATTTGGAACCAGTCTGCTTTTCCATGTCCAGTTCTAACTGTTGCTTCCTGACCTGCATACAAATTTCTCAAGAGGCAGATCAGGTGGTCTGGTATTCCCATCTCTTTCAGAATTTTCCACAGTTGATTGTGATCCACACGGTCAAAGGCTTTGGCATAGTCAATAAAGCAGAAATAGATGCTTTTCTAGAACTCTCTTGCTTTTTCGATGATCCAGCGGATGTTGGCAATTTGATCTCTGGTTCCTCTGCCTTTTCTAAAACCAACTTGAACATCAGGAAGTTCACGGTTCACGTATTGCTGAAGCCTGGCTTGGAGAATTTTGAGCATTACTTTACTAGCATGTGAGATGAGTGCAATTGTGCGGTAGTTTGAGCGTTCTTTGGCATTGCCTTTCTTTGGGATTGGAATGAAAACTGACCTTTTCCAGTCCTGTGGCCACTGCTGAGTTTTCCAAATTTGCTGGCATATTGAGTGCAGCACTTTCACAGCATCGTCTTTCAGGATTTGGAATAGCTCAATTGGAATTCTATCACCTCCACTAGCTTTGTTCGTAGTGATGCTTTCTAAGGCCCACTTGACTTCACATTCCAGGATGTCTGGCTCTAGGTCAGTGATCACACCATCGTGATTATCTGGGTCATGAAGCTCTTTTTTGTACAGTTCTTCTGTGTATTCTTGTCATCTCTTCTTAATATCTTCTGCTTCTGTTAGGTCCATACCATTTCTGTCGTTTATCGAGCCCATCTTTGCATGAAATGTTCCTTTGGTATCTCTGATTTTCTTGAAGTGATCTCTAGTTTTTCCCATTCTGTTGTTGTCCCCTATTTCTTTGCATTGATTGCTGAAGAAGGCTTTCTTATCTCTTCTTGCTATTCTTTGGAACTCTGCATTCAGATGCTTATATCTTTCCTTTTCTCCTTTGCTTTTCGCTTCTCTTCTTTTCACAGCTATTTGTAAGGTCTCCCCAGACAGCCATTTTGCTTTTTTGCATTTCTTTTCCATGGGGATGGTCTTGATCCCTGTCTCCTGTACAGTGTCACGAACCTCCATCCATAGTTCATCAGGCACTCTATCTATCAGATCTAGGCCCTTAAATCTATTTCTCACTTACACTGTATAATCATAAGGGATTTGATTTAGGTCATACCTGAATGGTCTAGTGGTTTTCCCTACTTTCTTCAATTTTAGTCTGAATTTGGCAATAAGGACCACAGTCAGCTCCTGGTCTTGTTTTTGCTGACTGTATAGAGCTTCTCCATCTTTGGCTGCAAAGAATATAATCAATCTGATTTCGGTGTTGAGCATCTGGTTATGTCCATGTATAGTAAAACTTGATAAAATATTCTAGAAAAATCTCAAATTACCTAGAATGCTTACTTATATAAAACAATCGTAGGCCAAGTTTATTATTAAAAATATTACTCATCCTTATTTCCACCTTAAATACTAATTATTGAGAATATATTTTTCTAATTAGCTACTGGAATGCATTTTTCCCATTAATTTGATAGCCAAAATGGTTGACCAGCTGGAAAATATTAAAAACCACCACATGCATTCATTGTGACTGCTAGAAAACACCTCTGAAGAGGAAGGGGGGGCAGGGAGAAACATTGTGTTTCCAATTAGTGACTTGTAGCTAAAAATATGAACCAGAGTTATACTGCAAAAAAAAAAAAGGAAAAAAAATGTGGTCTAAACAACTAACAACAACCTACAAAACAATTACAGAAAAGAAAAATCTGGGATCAAGACTTTTTGATGAAGCACAGAAGTCCAAATCAGCAGTGTCTCACATCTTGAGGAGTTTTCCCTTAGAATATAGAAAGAACAAAGAATATACCCTTTGAAATGTAGTAGCAGTGTCTGGGATTCCAGCTTTTTCAGGAGCAAGGTCATTTTCTGACCTAGCTACCATAGCATAATCAATTTCTTTAAAGCATAAAAAGAAAAGCAGTTAAAATACTGCTTTTTGTTGTTTTCAAGAGTGAATTATACATATCCAACTGGCAGGAGAGTCAGCCTCATCATTTTAATAATTCACATTTAAAACATATCATCAAAAAATGTTTATAGCTTAGAAAAGTGAAGTGGGAGGGACCTAATGTTTTACATCTTCATTCAAAATCATCATCTAAGTATCACAAACTAGTGAAATTCCACTTTTGCTAGCTGATCCCTGTTCACCCTGAGCTGTTTATTTGCAAAATTAGCATAACTGTCCTGTCTCACAAAAATTGTCCTATCTTACAGAACTGCAGGATAGTCAGAAGAGATAATGTAAATAAAAATACTTTGAAAATTAATGTCCAACATTAATCATTACCATTCTTTGCATGTTTAACAACATGCAGGACTATAATACTTCTTTCTTTTTGGGAATACATTCAATCCTGGGTGGGGGGGGGAAGTTGGTAACAAGAAATCGATATGATTGCAGGATAACTGACAACACTTCCGAAGGCTTCACTGTTAACACAATATTTACTGAATACAGAATGTACCCAAGTTACAAAGGTCCTATAAATCTAAACCACCGTCTTTGCCTCAGTCCCCTCCATTTCTTCCCTTCACTCTTATAGGAACCAGTGTTTACAGGAATGGGAAGTGCGAGTGAAGATCTCAGAGAAACCAGGAAGTTCAAAAGTACTGCTAGAAGAAATTGTGAAAGGAAGTGGAAAACCACAGAGCATCCCCATTTCCACCTAGGATAGGTGATGCTTTTGAACTGTGGTGTTGGAGAAGACTCTTGAGAGTCCCTTGGACTGCAAGGAGAACAAACCAGTCAATCCTAAGGAAATCAGTCCTGAATATTCACGGGAAGGACTGATGCTGAAGCTCCAATACTTTGGCCACCCGATACGAAGAGCCACCTCATTGGAAAAGATCCTGATGCTGGGAAAGAATGAGGGCAGGAGGAGAAGGGGATGACAAAGGATGAGATGGTTGGATGCCATCACCGACTCGATGGACATGAGTTTGAACAAGCTCTGGGAGATGGTGAAGGACAGGGAAGCCTGGTGTTCTGCAGTCCATGGGGTCACAAAGAGTCAGACATAAATGAGCGACTGAACAACAACAACAACACATCAACTGCAGACATCTCTCTACCCAGGAAAATAAGGCAAAGGTTAAAAGTTAACAAACAGGAGCTTTGACCTGGGATAAAATAGGTATAGCAAAGTTCACTTAAAGGAAAAAATACTGATCTTGGTACCTAGCTTTAATCTCTAAAGCCAATCCAATAAAGATAAAATGCCAATTGCATAATACTGACAAACCCACTCACTTTCACTCACAAAGGTACTAGTTTTATCAAGCTACCTATTCCTTCTGCTCACCTATCTTCCACTAATCCAATGCTCCACTCTACCTGTGACACTAACCAATCCCACTTACCAATGCATCTGCTATATCCAATTTAACTAATCTTTCCCTTATTCATCCCCAAAGACCCACCCATTCATTATATTTCATCCACCACTGTTTCTTCTCACTTGTTAAGGAAGAATAAATTATTACACCAGGGAATCTCTGTACTAATGACCTTGAGGTAAGCTAGGAAGGAGAAAGCTGGGGGTGAATGGGGTGGATCTGGGGCTGAGAAGAAATGTTCAAACCACCTGTCATTTGGGTAGATAAGCATATTTTAAAAGAGTGATTTTTTTTAAAAACCACACAAATTGTTAATAGTACTGCTAATAACTAGAACCCTAACAACAGACTGGTTCCAAATAGGAAAAGGAGTATGACAAGGCTGTATATTGTCACCCTGCTTATTTAACTTCTATGCAGAGTTCATCATGAGAAATGCTGGGATGGAAGAAAAACAAGCTGGAATCAAGATTGCTGGGAGAAATATCAATAACCTCAGATATGCAGATGACACCACCCTTATGGCAGAAAGTGAAGAGGAACTAAAAAGCCTCTTGATGAAAGTGAAAGAAGAGAGTGAAAAAGTTGGTTTAAAGCTCAACATTCAGAAAATGAAGATCATGGCATCTGGTCCCATCACTTCATGGGAAATAGATGGGGAAACAGTGTCAGACTTTATATTTTTGGGCTCCAAAATCACTGCAGATGGTGACTGCAGCCATGAAATTAAAAGATGCTTACTCCTTGGAAGGAAAGTTATGACCAACCTAGATAGCATATTCAAAAGCAGAGACATTACTTTGCCAACAAAGGTCCGTCTAGTCAAGGCTATGGTTTTTCCTGTGGTCGTGTATGGCTCCGAGAGTTGGACTGTGAAGAAGGCTGAGTGCCGAAGAATTGATGCTTTTGAACTGTGGTGTTGGAGAAGACTCTTGAGAGTCCCTTGGAATGCAAGGAGATCCAACCAGTCCATTCTAAAGGAGATCAGTCCTGGGTGTTCTTTGGAAGGAATGATGCTAAAGCTGAAACTCCAATACTTTGGCCACCTCATGCAAAGAGTTGACTCATTGGAAAAGACTCTGATGCTGGGTGGGATCGAGGGCAGGAGGAGAAGGGGACGACAGAGGATGAGATGGCTGGATGGCATCACCGACTTGATGGACATGAGTTTGGGTGGACTCCGGGAGTTGGTGATGGACAGGGAGGCCTGGCGTGCTGCAATTCATGGGGTTGCAAAGAGTCAGACACGACTGAGTGACTCAACTGAACTGAATAACTAGAAAAATAATTTCCTCAGTCTCCCAATTTAAACAAAGACATTCAAAAACATATTTAAAAGAGAACTATAGATATTAAGTTCATCCATGGCTAGTCTTTGCAGTTCAAGATTGATGCCAGAAAGAACACTTTTACCTCTTCTCTTGAGCCTACTTAGTAACCAGGATGCCTGCTTCTGAGAAAATGGGTTTGAATACAGCTCTACATTCTATTTATTGGTTCTCTAAAGAGTTTGACCTGTGGTTCATAAGAATGCTCATGGTTCAATGAGTTTGTACTGGAACAGTCTATTACAATTAGTAGTGGTCAAGTACATTTTATACAGGTATGGCTTCCTCTGTATAGGCTGCCTATTGGAAAACATTAAAGTTTCCTGTCAGTACTTTCCAAAATTTTTATGGTTCATCCTAGGCCTTAAAAAAAATTCTTATCCTCCCCTCCACCTTTATTTAAAAAAATTTTAGGGATTAGGGTTCTATGGATAAAGTAAAACCTTTTCTGCTCTGTAGCCTATTTGTGCAATTAAAATAAAGTTCTCCTTGGGGCATCATCAGAATTTAGTAACCAGAGCTTTGAATAGGATAAACCAATCTTAAAATGCTTTAAACTCTTAAACCATTCAAATGATTTAAAAATAAAAATTCAAGCCAGGAAATTTTAATTTAATCATTTCACAAACTCACAAGCTTACTACATAATATTCTAATTCAGAAAGATAAACATTTCTTGAAAGGTACACAAAATATCTTAAGAGAAATTTTACTCTGATTTTTAAAAACACATTACTTCAAAACAAATACAATATTGTAAAGTTAAAAAAATAAATAAAATAAAATAAACAAGAAAAGAAAAAAAAAACACATTACTTATGTTATTGTTATATATTGAAACACATGCCAAAATTGGCTAAAGCATTAAAAGATTAACCACCTCAGTTAAACTCAAAGATTAATTAGGCATATTTAGAAAGATTAATCAGGCATATATTTATTACTACACCATATAATATTAACAAGCATGAGCACCAAAAACAAACATTAACACAAACATTATATAAACTACTATATGACCTATCAGTTTATATATCCTAAATATTTCTTCAACATTCTTATTTTTAGCAAGACAAACACGTTTGTAACTTAACTATTTTAGTTATTTGAATTCTGAGATTTTTATGAGATTTTAAAAAATAGAACATAATAAACATCCGTACAACTATTCAATCTTTACATTTCTTTTCCCATTTATCAAAGGCTGCAAAAGAAAGATAAACTTTCCTATTCAACTTCTAAACTGTTTTCCCGAATTAGAATGAAAAGTCCAAACATTCTTTCTGCTATCTACAGAAATAATTTTTGGTAGAAGCCAGATTATTTATTTGTGAGTTGATGAATCAAGGTACTTTTAAGTTACTTCAGCTAGCTGGTGATGACATAGAGTCTAAAATCATATTTGTATATATTTCTTAAATGGTAACTCAATCTTGAAATTTATTCTAGCTGATATGACACATGGATGGCCATTGGATGCCAGTGATGTAATGCATTCAATCTTCAAGACAATGACTAACAATGGAACTGATAAAATTAGCATGAGAGAAATATTACCTAAACATGTTCCTGTTAAATTCTGTATGTTTAAAATGTTTGGAGACAAAAAGGTTTTGTGAACTTAAAACCAATTGACCCTAATGGAATGCCAAGCTAAAACTGTCAGACAGCTGCAGCTGGTAATAAAATGCTAAGATCTGAAGGGCTTTAGCAGAACCTGATTATATAGTAATCCTAGTATCTGAGCAGGCAAAAGAGCTAGAAAAATAACTGATAGGCTGGTTGCTATAGTAACCAAGATAAATTTGTATAGGACTGGGGAAAAACATTGGGGTTGCCATCAGGTATGAGGCCCACATTATGTCTTATGCAGTTTTTCCACAATTTTGAATCATGAGATGACAGACTAATACAAAGGCTGCTCAGTCTGAAATAAGAGAACAGATAAGATTCCACTCTGAAGAGTAAGGAAAGCACCCAATTAAAGGTTTAGCTTGTTAGCAGAAGAATATCTGACAGCAAGGGTGGAACAAACCTTGTGAAAGTTTGTAGAAATTAGCTTAGCTATGGGTAGAAAACAAAAATGTAGGTTAATTAGCAATTCAAGTTAAATATCAGTAGGGCATCATAAAGTACCTACAATTTTTATTACTTTAAATTAATTCTTATAGACCATTAATCTCTCACAGAAAGGGTTGTTTAATTCACAGTATAGGTGTGTATCTAAAACAATACGAAATACTGTGATTCATCTGATCTCAGTTATCCATGTCCCAGTAAGCAGTCTGAGAACCTGGTCTCTCTCTCTTGGCTTCAGGGGCTACCTTCACCACCTACTCCATCACCACCACCACCCTGTCCTCCACCTACATACTCCAGGAAGTAATTACCAGAATTGCAGGCAGAGTTTGAGGAGGAAACAAACAGCCTCTTCAAGGTTCTTGCCTGGCAAATTCACCTGACTTTGTCAAAATCTAAACAATGAACTGAAAAGAACACAAGGACTGTCATGTACTGTGAAGGTTATGCAGGTCTCAAATAAAAACAATTAGAAGTTACTTTTTGTTCTGTAGGACCATCACTGAACTGTCAACATCCTAAAACTATCTAGGTTTTTAACATTTTTAAAGATCATATTTTATCTACCCTATTTTTTGAAGTAGGTTACCCCAAGAACAGAATAAAGTTTTCAGTTTTAAGAGTTTGTACAGATTCAAATTGAGTCCTCAAACTGCAGTACTGCTTTGGACTGTCCTACTTCCATGAGTCACCAAACTGACAGTTGGAGGCCACTAAATTTAGAGCTTGAAATTACTAATTAATATGCAAAAGGTCCCCTCCCACCTCTACATGATGTTACATGGTGTGATAAAAAAGCATATGTAAATATATTTCTATCAATCAACAAAGCCAATGGCAATCAAATATAATCCATAATTCATCTATACCCATGAACAGCCATTTTTAATAAGGTTGTTAAATAACAGCTTATTTTTAATAGGGCTCTTAAATAACCCATATCACACAAATAATTTTTAATTGAAATGCATCAATTTTCAATTCAGAGAGAAATGTTTCTGATGTCCAAGTGAAAAACAGTTTTCAACAAAGGCAGTTAGGCAACTTTTTATTTTTTAGACCAAACAACTCTTTGGGACAGTTTGATCTCAGTTCTTATGACTTAAAAATCAAGATTTGGGTTATTACTCCAATCTAAAATAATAGACTGCAATTGACACTAAACTAACAAAACAAATAACCATCCCTGTTCTTATATTAGCTGTTCTGTCACCGTTTTTTCATCCAGACTTGGAGAAAATTAGTGGGCAAAAGTGGGGATCCTAGAACATTCCATGTCCTCTGACAGCAAGACATGAAAGAAACAGAATCATGGTAGATGTAGTTGACTATCTCAGGAGTCCTGCTAACAGAGTATGTGCCAGAAACCTACAGCAGGGATAACTGCCAATACTTTCCTTCCTTCTACAGACAAGGCATCATGGTATAAATGAGGAATCAGGAGACTTGGGTTCTAGTTCTGAGTTTGCCGCTAATCAGCAATGTGTCACTTCCCCTCTCTGAGCATAGTTTCTCTTTCAGTTACATGGAAGGGCTGGGCCAAATGATCTTCTGTCCCTTCCTACTCTAAAAATTTTACCATTTCTTCCAATAAAAAAAATGAAGAATGCTCAAAACATCACGTTTGTTTTTACAACATGTTCTCAGTGCCAGCCTTTAGTATGTGTATGCATAATCCACACAAAATAGCACAAACATTCATTTCACATATAATTTACCCAGTAAATATCTAATTTCAAATCTACAGGTCTTAAATCATGTACCAAATACCATCAAGTCTGTTAAAACTCTCCTCAAATTAAAGATGAGGAAATGAAATGACTCATAGTCCAGGGCTTTTTTGTACTATACCAAATTTCCTCCTCCCTTTCCTGCTTTATCAAAAGATAGCATGATAGCAGAAGATAATTCTAGATAGTGAAACTGATCTGGATTCAAGTCCTAACTTTGCCATTAGTTTGCTGTGTCACCTCGGACAAGTCACTTTCCTTTCTCGGGGCTTTGGCTTTCACATTTTACATGAAGGAGTTAAACTAGATGTCCCTTTCAGTTGTAACATGCTATAATCTTATAACAGCCCTATCTGACAAAACAAAATACACATTCTTGAAAGAGAAAGTGGGTATTTCTAGTCAAGAGAACTGAAGTTTGGGCTACTAGTTTTAAATATATGCATCAGTTCAACTTAGCAAGTTGGTCCTAAAGCATTTGACTCAAGTATCTCTTGGAGGAAATTACCTTGAATACACACACACACACACACACACACACACACAGCACACACCCAGTATGGGGTAGCTATGATGTACTAGAAAAAAATACTGGAGTAGGAGTCCAAAGAACTGGTTTCAAATCCCAGCTGTCACTTAGAAGCTGTGTCCCCTAGGCCAATTTATTAACCTCTCTGAGCCTAAGGTTCTTCATTAAAATGGAGAAAAGAATAAGGAAATCTGACCTAAAATATCAATCAAAATAAATCGTTGTAACTGTGATGTACACTGCAAAGCTGGACAAGTGGAGATGATCTCCCACTGTGGAAAAGTAGCTGCATTCAAATCAAGTCTTCCTATAAAAAACTGGACTGGTTTTTAACTTTATTAACTCTGATTTAGGAGAATAACAAAGCTGAAGACACCATTGGAAGGGGAAAAGAAGAAAGAAATCAGCTTTAGGAAATGGATTGTTTATCTGGATTCTGCTAATTAACAAAACATGAGATAACTCTCAACAGCCTATTCAGTTTACTACAATCTGGTGAAATGTTCTGTGTACTCTAGAACATGCAATGCAAGGAACATTTCTTAAAGTGCCCAAACCGGGTCGGTTAACCTCTTAGAGTGCATATGGTGTAAATCTCTGAGTGTGTCTCAAGGGAGAGAAGGTACTTCTAATAACCGATATCTGATGATACCATATGTTTTCACAAATCAAGATTTCTCACTCATTTCTAGGTTGTCAGTTACCCAGCCAAGTTTCCTCACAGTACCTTATGCAAATAACAAAAACTGTCACAAAGGACAGAGGAAATGTTAATAATGCCAACCTTGTGCAGTCCTCTCAGTACTGCTAGTTCTTTTCAGATTAAATTCTCCAGTAGAGTTTAATTTCCTTCGAAATCCCCTCAGTAATGCAGGATGGAACCTTGAAATTCATAGACTGACAGTAGTTTTACCCATAGAGCTCAACATCCTCAATATTTGGGCAGGTTAGAGTTAAAATCAGAAGGCTGGGTCCTAAGAGATGTTTTTACTTTTCACCTAGCATATCAAAGGATCAAAATGCTTGAGAAGTTTATTATTCCAGGAGGGAAGAAGTGACTAGCAATTCTATCAAAATGACTCATTCAGTTTAGATAAGTTAAATAACTCCAAGTTGTGCATACTTCCTCCCAAAGTAAGCACCCTGTGAAGTTAAATTTGCTAATTACAAGAAAGGAAGGAGAAGGGAATGAACACTGGAGTTCTTTCTGCCAGGTACTGGATTACTAGGCAGTTTACACAGGTTCTGATGTAGCTGTTATTCAAAATTAAATGTTACATTCATTGAAAAGAAACAATACTCATACAGCCCTAAATTTATTAAATCATATGATTACTTTAAGGGGAATACCAGGAAGACAAAATTTAATTTCAGAGGACTCCTATATACTTGGAAATCCAAGTGAATTTTCTATCCTCTACCATCTAGCTGTGAATTTGTTTCATATATTGAACTTAAAGGAGATTCAATGCCATCTCAAGATTGGCCATTGCCACCTTCAATCCCATACTAGTGATTTGAAGGTTAGTGGAAACACACTCATTAACGACCTACCAACGTACATTTTCTCTGCTTTTGTTGCTGTAACTTTTGGGGTACATATTATATATAATACCTATTCAGTTTTAGAACGACTTCTAGAATGTACAGATAATAGTAATTTGCATTAAGGTATTTCTTCCAAGGGTAAGCTTGCAAATTGAAGGCAGCTAACTTTTGGAAGCATATTAGTGACTTTTACAGTAACATGACAAATTTTACCCATTTTCAAGTTCTCATAGCACGAAAATGTATTTCACTGCCTCTAGTGCCACACAAGACCAGTAGAAGAGTTCGGTGAACTCGCTTTAAACATTATTCCAACTGGGAAGAGTCGGGAGTGGGTTAGTAGAAGTCCCAGGCAAAGCGAAGCCTTCCAACTACTGTAGTTCCTACTCAGAATCTCCCTATTAATCACCACTAAAACATTTTGCAGAATTAGATAAAGAGCACCAAGCTGTGGCTCTCCTTCCAACCACAGATTACTCAGCACTTGTTTGTATCGCTGTAGTCGGTTGTACACATTTCTGTACGGCAACTCTTTTAAGACCGCAGTCTCGCTAATGGTAAAGGACCTCGTCTTCGATTTCCTCTGCCTCATGGCAAGGTGGTATTTTAATAAAACACCGCGGATCTAGAGTACATCAGCTAGAGGACTTTCCTAAGTAAACACCCAGTCTTCCCCCTCCCCGCGCTCCGCTCCTTTTCTTTTTGTGCAACCAAAAGAGGACTGCAAATAGGGAGTAGAGACACCTCTGAATCGGATAGGTAAGTTAGCGGCAAAAGAAGAAGAAAAAAAACAACCGTCAGTGCAATTCCTGTTACCGCTCCTTTAATCTATGGCCCCCAAGGCCAAAACGGATGTTTCAAGGTAAGCTCTGAAACCCTCAAATACACATCTCCGGCTCTCGAGCTCGTAAACTGTCCCACCTCGCAGAAAGCTGGACAAGAGAAAGAGGCTCCGAGAGAAGCCCGGGGGCCGTTTACCAGGGCCAAGAGGGGGGTTTGTCCGAGGTGGGCGATTGCCCTCCCCGGAACTCACTCTGAAGTAGCCGAGGGAGACGGAGAGGGGCTGCGGCGGCGGGACCTGGAAGGGGTGTAGGGGGTACGGCACAGGGGAAGCCAGGAGACGGGGACGCCTGGCTTCTGGGCCAGGGCTCCGGTTACTTACCCGATAGGGTCGCCGCCCTCCAGGTGCACATCTTCAGGGGCATCAAAGAATTCCTCCGTGTCGCTTTCCGACGCCATTTATAGGACACACCCGGGGGTGAGGGGGCCGGCGCCGCCTGGAGGGAGGGTGACTCTCGTCTCCTCCTCGTCGTCTTCCACCCCGGCGAACCGTGGGGAGGTGGGTCCCGGAGAGGATGAGGAGGGAGCAGACGATCTGAAGAGAGGAGCTGGACAGGGGGCCGCCGGCAACTGCCGGACTGAGGCAATAACCAGCAGAGCGGCCGTCTGAGGAGGCGGCGGTGGATCCAGGGACTGTTGCTGCCGCCGCTCCCGGCGATAGGTGTGTGAAAAGAGCGAAAGAGGCGGTGGCTCTCCTCAGTGGGGGAGGGCGGGTGCGCGGACGACAGCAGCTCCAATATCTCCCGCAGCGGCAATTACAGCTGCTGGGAGAGCTAGTTGCCCGCAAAACACGGACGCGCACCTACCCTCGCGAGATTTCGGGAGGGGCCGGTGGGGCGTGGGCGGAGCGAAGAGGAGGCGGGGGCGGTTCCTGAGAGGCAGAGCTCAGATTTCTTGTACTCGAGAAGCCTATCAAAACGGCGCAAGCGCCGTTGAGGGCGTTCGGTGAGGGCCGGAAGTAGTGGGGAAGGGTGGGGATGAGTGTTCTGAGGGGAGGAGTCTAGAGCCTACGCCTGAGCGGCGCTGTCCCCCGACTTTGTGGGAGCGCGCCTGATGTAGGTGGGGTCCGGCAGAGTGTCCCATTCACTAACTCTGCAGTTCTAAAGAGAGGCATTTTTAGACGGGTGATTTGGAGTCGGCTTTTTTTCTTATGAGGAAATGGTGTCGGGATAAGTTGGCATTGTGGTTTAAATTTTCGTCGATTTAATTTATCCAAGCCCAGATTCCCAAACCCTAGGGAGTAGGCGGGTCCACCTCCTCTAGCGTTATGGGGCATAACCTGTGCTATTTAGTACAAGATCTCTAATTGAGATCTCTAGATAGGATCCTGCCGGCCAGAGGGTGGGGTCCAGGAGAGATAGTGGGGAGTGTGCCAGTTCAATGGAGTAATGATGGATTTGTTGCTGGAGCTGAGCCACTGTAGGGCCTCCGGTTACTTTCTCTTTACAGATACCTATTGTTGCCCACACTTAACGGGAGAGAAATTCTTACATACTGGTCAAGATGTGCATCAGTCAAATGGTAAATATATTGAGCAGATTCCGTTGCAAGGCTAAGAGCTTGTAACTTAATTCTGATCCTCGACTACCCAGTGTCCAGTGATGAGAATAGAAAGGTGCTTATAAAAGACCAAGATGTTCTTTGTTAACGCATCATTGACCATCAAAGTGATAATGCTGACTTTATATATAATCGGGAAGCACATTTATTTTTCCAACTGCCGAGACAGGAAGGCACTCAGAGCTGTTTGCACTACAATTGTTGCTCAAGATGGCGGCAAAAAGCAACTGGGACCGCGGGCACGGCCTCAGAGAGGCTGGAATGGGATTCTAGATTCCTACGTGGAAAGCAACCAGGAAAAGATCTGGGGTTGTCTGGCGAGTTTGTGTAAAACCGAATGCCATATACTATGTATTCTTTAACACCCTAGGGAGTTGAGGGAACATGCTGCATAATCAAATAGGGTAATATTTCTTGCACCAAACCTTATGATTATTCATAAGGGGTAGATAAACACCAGTAAGTAGCCACCTTCAGTTCAAGTCAGCTACTACTGTCAGATAAGTTTAGGTTAGACTAAATTGACTGTCAAATAAGTCACTAAAAATAGAAAACAAAAATGTTTGGCTTCCAGAACTTTTTGTATTTAAGAAGTGCACATAAGAGATTTGTGGACCCAATTATTAGCTTTTATGTGTTTTAAACATGCTAATTTTCTAGGTTTAAAATATATATCTCAAAGTACAAACTTTATTTTGTTGCTCACTATAAGGGGCTTTCCCAGGATGGTAAAGAACCCGCCTGCCAATGCAGGAGACCCAGAGTTCAATCCCAGAGTCAGGAAGATCCCTTGGAAGAGGGCATGGCAACTCACTCCAGTATTATTGCCTGGAGAATCCCATGGACAGACGAGCCTTGTGGGCTACAGTCCATAGGGCTGCACAGAGTTGGACATGACTGAAGCAACTTAGCATACAATCAGGAAAGATATGCTTTTTTCCCTTATGGATTATGGAAAGATATAAGTAAATAAACTACCTGAATTTATTTTCTTCCTAGCTATGCAGCCCCAGCTATGTAATAGTTAATTTACATTTGCCTTAAAAATTAAAACTTGATGTCATGTTCTGTTCTAGGTGCTGAGCATAATTCAAAGATGAAGACAATTTACTTCCTGTTTCCCAGGAGCTCACAATCTAGCAATGGAGGAAAATACAGTCTCCTAAGTTGGTGTTTTTTCCATTATTTCATACCACCTCTCTTGGACCTTTTAAGGTATCTTAAACATTATGTTTAGAAAAAGCTGAAATGAAATAGGAATGATAATCCAATAACATTTTTAGAGCTGTTCAAGTTATCTATTTAAATGCTTCTATCAATTTTATGAGAAAGTGAATTTCTGGAAACATCAAAACACATGTGTACCACCTATGATCATTTTTAAAGATGTCAAAAGATGTATTTGTTTTGCGTTAAACATCTGTTCTTGAGTTTTAAGGCAGCAGATTTTAGGCTTAGTCCAAGGCTGTGGTTTTAAAATTTTTCTCCTTATTAGAAATGAAACTCTTTAATCAAACCTGATTTCATACAAGGGTCCACATATCATAAAAATAAAAACTATTATAGTTGAAGCAGGGATAATTCAGGTTCCTGCCTGCTTGGCTTTCCTTGACTCTCAAGAGACTGCTGCAAGGCTCCATTAAAAAAAAAAGTGAAAACTATTGGCCCAAAGCAGGTGTTGGCAAATTATGGTACCGGAACTCTGGACAAATCTGTCCTGCTGTCTGTTTTTGTAAAGAAGGTTTTATTGGAACATAACCAGCCGTACTTGTTTATATATTGTTTATGTCTGCTTTCAGAGCAGAGTTGAGTGGCTCATTTCCAATGACTATAAAAACTACACAGTTCTAAGGCTGATGGGTTTAAGGAAACTTTTTATGTTTCCTTATCTGCATAGCATAAACCCCGCTTAGGGATTTCAAGCGCTAAAGTCACAGCCAGTGTATGAAATAACTTGTCTGTGGTGTGGAATACTGGCTCTCGCCTCTTGTCAAGAATAATACAAAATGGCAGTATCTTTGGGGCCAATTTTGCTCCAACCCCAAGAGTAATCACCTAGAACATCAGTGATAAAACTGTAATGCATGTAGGCCTTTGCATAAACAAGAGCTAAAGTGATAACCCAGGGAAAAACTTTTTTATGTACAAGGTTAGGTGATTTGAGCTATAATATTTACATGAAAAGATTTAATATTGCAATCACCGTGAGAGTTTTTATGGATTTTAAAGTAGCAGAATCCATGGGAAAAATCATTCTGAAAATGGCCAAAACTTGTCAGGGCCAAGATTAAATTCTGTAATCATCAACTTTCAATCATCTGTTTGAAAAGTCAGTTGTGTTACAGATAATAATAGTAAAACCTAAAAAACTTTTGACTTTGAATTTTTATGCCTTTTTCAGGTCCATTCTACCTTCTTTTTTAAACGTCTTTATTGAATTTGTTACAATATTGCTTCTGTTTCATGTTTTTTGACTGTGAAGCATGTGGAATCTTAGCTCCCCAAACAGGTATTGAACCCACACCCCCTGCATTGACAGGTGAAGTCTTAATGCCACTGGACCACCAAGGAAGTCCCCACCTTCTTAATGATGGTTTATGTTAATATTAAAATGAATTTTCAATCTCTGAGCACACAAGAACTGAAAGTAGAGAAAGAGTCTAGAAATGTGTCAAGAGACACAGAGAAGCCAGCCTGGAACTTAAAATGTGTTACTGATGTGTAATGAAATATTTTTTAGCCATATATTACTATTCAGGACCCTGGAAGAAAGCTAACTGGAATTATGTTAAACCAAAAAAGGGAATTTATTCACTTACATAGTTAAGTACAGACTGCTCTAACACTTGTCTGTTCCTTTGTGACTAATGTATTAGAGAACAATTTAAGTGTAAGATGAATTTTGCATTTTCTTATGTGCAGTTTTGTCAGCCAGAAACATTAGGTGAAAACAGAAAACTAAACCCAGATGAATCAAGTTGCAGAGGAGTACATAAAATACACATAGACCTCAGCCATCTACCAGTTGCCTCACTTCTGTGTATGTTTTGAGTCATACATCCACACCTAGTGTTGCAGCTTTCCACCTGATTTCAGATAACTGTCCATCTGTCACCTCGCAGTAACTCATAACTTGCAACCCTTCTGATACCCATTTCCTCAAGCAAGCTTCAGGTCTTTTTCAAACTAAAGCACCATGTTTATTGTAGTATTTTTGTATTTTGTAACCAGTTAGCGTGTAAAACTGTGCTACCATTTTCATTAAGTTCATACCTTTTTTGTATATGTGTCAGTGACAAAGTTTTTAAATCTTGTACTCCTAGTCCCATTTCCCCCATAAGCCCTGTGATTTTTACTGAACAACTTTGCATAGTGCAGTAATTTTGGGGAAAGCCTATGTTGTATTATAGCAACACTGACTGTAGTCCAGATGAAGTAGCTTCAGGCATAGTGGGATCCAGAGTCTAAGAGATCTCAAAACTTTCTCTTTCATCTTTGCTTATCTTTGCTTCTTTTGTGCTTAGACTTCAATTTTCCTATCACAGACAGATTCCTTTTTGTTGTCAGCAAAGCTGACTGTAGGCAATTGGTTTATACTGTCTTAATAATTCTCAATCCTAAAGGAAGTAAGACTCTCTCTCTCTCCTAGTGTTGATATATTAAATCTCAGGGTCTATGTTGATTGGTCTTAGGAAACCCTTGTAGCTAAGGGAATAGAGACTCTGAATTTTCAGGCATGGGTCAACTGATTCCCTGCCACACACCACGTAGGGAGAGACTACTCTGATCATCTTTCTTACTAGGACCACGTGGAGTATGCAATGGATGTTTTTTCCAAGAAAGGGTTACTAGCAGACAAGAACAATGTGCTAACCACCAGTCGTTAAGGGGTAAGTCTCTAAATTCATTGACGTGACAGGAGCTGATAATGTGTTAAATGAAAACAGATGTTATGAAATAATTGCATGAAGAATAATTCCATTTATGAAAATTATTTATCTATGTATCTATATGTGTATATAAGCGAAGAGACTTCTGGAAGAGTGTTCCCAAATGATTAATGGTGATTGTCTTTGGTTGTTGATTAAAATAATAATGAAATTTATGGTTATTTGTACCTTTCTAAAATGACTCAGTTTTCTACAATGAATATGTGTTACTGTGTAAACGAGGGGAAAATATTAAAAGAAAATATATAACCAATTATATACAAGGTAGACTTACACATGAAATGAAAATCTGAGATTCATTTCCAATATAAGGTATTACATGTGTCACACTTAGCTTCTGGAACAGTTTAATAAGTGCCACTAAGAAAATGAACTTGGAAAAAATACCCACAAAGAAAATCTTGGAATGTAATTATTCTACTGGTAAAAATTCATGTTTTCTACACTGCAGGCCTGACAAAGAGAATGGTAATGATAATTTCTAAAGCAACTGTGAAATGATGCACTGATGTGGAGCTTCTAGAAGCAAAGTATAATGTTAGAGGTTCACTTCTAAATAATATGGACTAAGAAAAATTTTGTTTTTCAAAACAGTAAGTAGTAATATATGACCTAATCTAAAGAGAGAGAAGCTAAGACATATGAACTTTATGCTTCAAAAATTCACTCCAGGTCAAAATCTGAGGAAGAGATCTTTTATTTTTCTTTCATGGAAGAAAAAGAATATATACATTCATACATATATATGTTATTTTTTAATTGGTGAAATAATCTGGTGGCAAACATTTACATGGGAGAATGGCATTGAAACATGTAAAATATCATGTATGAAATGAGTTGCCAGTCCAGGTTCGATGCACGATACTGGATGCTT
Organism: Bubalus kerabau; assembly: GCF_029407905.1. NCBI lineage: Eukaryota > Metazoa > Chordata > Mammalia > Artiodactyla > Bovidae > Bubalus > Bubalus kerabau. The sequence continues at coordinate 3,809,342 of NC_073647.1, read as the reverse complement.
GGGGCTGGTGCACTGGGACGACCCAGAGGGATGGAATGGGGAGGGAGGAAGGAGGAGGGTTCAGGATACACATGTATACCTGTGGCGGATTCATTTTGATATTTGGCAAAACTAATACAGTTATGTAAAGTCTAAAAATAAAATAAAATTGAAAAAAAAAAAGAATACCCCTCAGTGGTTCCCATCCATTTCCCACTGCCACACTCTACAAATTATAATGGATGACATTCTCATGAATGACAAACCAAATTTTTATAATACCTAAAACATTTTTCAGAGAAGTAAAGCCTTACAAAAACTGTATTTGTCACAACTATTAATGTGTATGAGATATAGTTACTATAAGCACAGATAAGATAAAACTCATGTTACATGAAATTTGCCTACTTTTACTAATGTTTCCCCCACCCAAAATGGCATTTTGGAATAGAAATCAATAAAAGACTTATTATAGGAAAAAAAAAAAAAAGAAATATCAGTCAGGCTAATGTGCGCACGTGTGTGTGTGTGTGCATATACAGTTTAATCGAGTTTACTATCTTATAGCAAATGAGCCATGTTAATGAGACAAGTGTCTAAAATAGTAATATTGCTCCAAAAATTAAAGCAACTGGTTGATATTTCTTTTTTTCCCATTTTTATGGTATTTATCTAAATAGAAACATCCCAACATTGGGGTTTATGGTAGGCAGAATTTTAAGCTAGACCTCCAAGACTGCCTCACTCCGTCTATACACACGTCTTCTCCCAGTTATTTAATTCAGTGCTAATCCATCTGCTGTTGTGATGGCATTGTGCAGATGTAATTAAAGTTCCAAATCAGTTGACTTTAAGATAGAGGGATGATACTTGTGAATCTGACCTAATCACATGAGCCCCTTGAAAGCAGAGTTTTCTCTAACTAGTGGGAAAAGAAAGTCAGAGAAATACTCTCTGGCAGGCTTGGGAAGAAAGCAAACATCTAGGGAAAAAAAAAAAGAAAGAAAGCAAACATCATACTGTGTGCTGACTTTGGGGGCCAAGACATGTGAAATGTGGCCTCTAGGAATCAAGAGTAGCTCCCTGCTGCTAGTAAGGAAATGGGGACCTCAGTCCTCTGGCTGCAGGGGTATGAATTCTGCTGATAACCTGAATGGGGTGGGAAGAGGACCTCAAACTCCATATGAGAAAGCAGCCTAGCTGACACCTTGATTTCAGCCATGCTTGACCCTGAGCAGAGAGCCTAGCCACACTGTACCCAGACTTCTGATTTACAGAACTATGAGCTAACAAATTTGTCTTTTTTTTTAGGCCATTCAGTTTGTGGTAATTTGTTATGAAACAGTAGAAAACTACTCCAGGATAAATATCCTTATCTTCCCTCTGCCGGTTGAGAACCACGAATCTAGGTAGGTCCTGGAAAAACAAGTGTAACACATCAGCAGGTGCTGTTTGCTCTCTGAAGTCCTTGAATGCACTTGGGAATAAATGTCACCCTGGAAATGAACGTTATGGTATGATGTAACAGAAGAAAAAACAGTGAGTTCAGAAAAAAGAAAAAGCTGTAACATGAATTTAAAATGTGAAAGAAGTACCTTGCTTCACATACACTCACACACACAGTACACCTAAAATTCAACCCCATTTGTAAATATTCTCTAGAACCTCAGCAGTCTTGCTGCCCATGTGATGTTAGGGACTGTCTGGTTCCCTTTCTTCTGTAGTCTTTAACCACTGAGTGAACCTGCTTGCTTTTAGAATTTAACCTTAGTTTCAATGTTAATCTTACTATTGACCTTCCAGTATTTTTATCTGGCTTTACTGTGGTTGCTTGATCATTCATTCATTCAGCAGAGGGCTTGCTATGTGCTAGGCATTGTATTATTAGTAGGTTAGCAGTAGTATAGTTTAGTCCTTCTGTGATGAGCTTTTCATCTCTGTCACCTAAACTTGAACTCTGACACATGTAACCCAGATAATCTGGGAATTGAGCTTCTAGTGGTCATTTCTCAGTCCCTGAATAATTAAATCCCTAGGTTTTCATTTATGGCTTTTGCCTATGTTCCTCATCTTTGAAGCCTAAACTTCTGGTTACCAGCCTTCTCCAGCCTGCCTTGACCACAATCTTCCAATATTCCCTAGCTAGTGCTAAGTTCAGAGAAGGCAATGGCAAGCCACTCCAGTACTCTTGCCTAGAAAATCCCATGGACAGAGGAGCCTGGTAGGCTACAGTCCATGGGGTCGCTACGAGTCAGACACGACTGAGCGACTTCACTTTCACTTTTCACTTTCACACAATGGAGAAGGAAATGGCAACCCACTCCAGTGTTCTTGCCTGGAGAATCCCAGGGATGGCAGAGCCTGGTGGGCTGCTGTCTATGGCATCGCACAGAGTCGGACATGACTGAAGCGACTTAGCAGCAGCAGCAGCTGTGCTAAGTTATGGGCTTGAAATCTTTTTGCCAGATCTGTTTTCCTACTTCAGTCATCCTATCCACCTGGGTCACATTGGCTGGCCGTTCTGGTTGGTCAATATCTCTTTAATCTTTAGACCCAGCCTGTCCATATACTTCTTTAAGTTGAGAAATAGTGGACATAATTTTAGGTTTTCAAAAGTTTAACAAAGTTTTATAACTAAAATGGCCATTTTGTCAAAAGTAGGCAATTTGTTTAAAAACTAATCATGGAGCTGATCTCGGTCTTGGACAAAAGTCTGAAAGTCATGATGTAAGTAGAGGGATGGGGGATGAAAAGGAAATAATCATTTGTTCTATACCAGTGATCTGGCTGGCATTTTACATGTTATCTCAGTGATTCAATTCTCTAACCTTTCCCCACTGTGTTGTTTTTTAAAAAAATTTTTATAGGAAGGGACCTGAAGCATGGTAGCAGGGTCAGAATTTGAACTTAGATGTACCTGGCCCTCAAATTTATGCTTTTCCTAGTATTCTGCATCAAAATGCAAACTTCTCTTTTTTTCTTTTGGCGATTGCAGAATGGTCACGCTAGGACTTAGGATTAACAGCGCTCACCTACCACTTCAGGCTCTGAAGGAAAGATCTGCGTTGACTATACGTAATCTTACTTCTGGTATTCTGAAAGATAAACCATTAGGCTTATTCAAGCAACTGTACTCAATTGCCTTTGCTCCTTTTGAAGGTGACATGAATGGACACTCTAATTGTGGTCTATCCAGGATTGTCATGTGGGCAAATGAAGGGTTGATATTAGCCTAGTAAGTTTAGTAGAGTGAGCAAGTTCATTAAGGGTGGCCTGAATGTAAAGACTTGTATATTTCACTAACTTTGGAAAATGCTTAGCCATTCTCTCTTTCTTATTATTTTTAATATTTCCTTCTAGGACTTCCATTAGATGCTTGTTGATCCTTTATATGTTGATAAAGACATATATCCTCCATATGTCTTTACCTGTCTTTCATATTTTCCCTTGTGTATGCTGCTGCTGCTGCTAAGTCGCTTCAGTCGTGTCTGACTCTGTGTGACCCCATAGACGGCAGCCCACTAGGCTCCTCTGTCCCTGGGATTCTCCAAGCAAGAATACTGGAGTGGGTTGCCATTTCCTTTTCCAATGCATGAAAGTGAAACGTGAAAGTGAAGTTGCTCGGTCATGCCCGACTCTTAGTGACCCCATGGACTGGAGCCTACCAAGCTCCTCCATCCATGGGATTTTCCAGGCAAGAGTACTGGAGTGGGGTGCCATCGCCTTCTCCTCCCTTGTGTATATTATGATATTTATTTGTGAACATGTGTTCCTTGGAACTTTTTCTTTGGAGACTGAGACCTGGGTTTAAAGTGAATTCTTCTAGAGGAGAGTTGCATTTGCTCCTACTAGTCACCCAGGAATATTGCCAATCCACAACTGTTTTAAGCTAAATTTCTCATATGAGATGTTTTGGCCATAGATTTCTGGACCCATATGATTTCTGGACCCAGAGCTGCCTGGGATTATGATGTCTGAAGGGAATTTCTCTCTGTCTGTCTCTTATACTCAGAGCCAAAACCAGCACAAGCACCTATCTCTACTATCTGCCTCTGGGTGGTAGTTTTGCCCCCATTCATCCATTAAGAGCATCACCCTTTGGGAGTCTGACTATAAGCAGAGAAGGAAAGGGATGGAGTATGCCTGATCTAACTGCTAACCTTGCTTGCCTCCCAGGATTTGTCTTCTTTGTTCCTTGCACGTGCCTGGCCCTTTAAAACTACTAGGAACCAGTAGTGATCCAAAGGTAGATGCCATCTTCAGAGCTTCCTTTTTTATTCTGAATCAATGCTGACATATCCTTACTGGCTGTTATTTTCCCACTATCTCAACCATCAGCCCTGAATTTAAAAGAATATATTCTATCTATCATACCTGTCTATCATTATCTATCTGTCTATATATCTGTCTACTTATTTTAAGATGTGCTAAACTAGAGGTACTTCTTTGGCCATCTCTTTTGCCATATTACCTCAATTCAATTCTGTTCCACAGAAAGATGTTTGGATAGGTAGATTAAGATCTGTACAGTTATCATGGAGGCAGTCTTCCAGGCAAAAAGTAAAACTGATGATACAGAAGCTCTTCTTCTAGGTTTATATCAATTAGGCCATTGCTTAGTTGTGGTGGATGTGTTTTTACCAGATTTATTGTATCTTCAAAAAAATAAAGAAGTTTGAGGCCCTGGATCAGGTAATGTGATATAATTACTTCTACCAGCAGCAGATCCTAAAGCAGACACTTTCTGGACTAGAGAATTGTAGAACGTAGGTCAAAAATTGGGTAGGAGGTGAGACTCCTTTCTTTCCAGAAGAGCGTAAGGATAGCTAGTCTGCCTAGGAAGTGTGGAGATTCAATTTATTTGAAACTGAGCTACTTTCTTACTGAGGAGCCATAACCTTTGTCTAAGAAGGGGTCAGTCATTTCTTTGATTGGAATCTAAGTCTTCCTCTTTTGGGTATACATTGGTTAGTGAACAGCTATTCAGTGTCCATCATTTTGGTTGAGGGATGAATGTCAGTGAGGCTACTAACAGAAACCCATTTCCTCTGGTCATGTACCATATGTGGGAAACTCAGAGTCTAAGTCATATTTCATACCACCCTGGGAAAGACTCTGCTGCTGCTGCTGCTGCTAAGTCGCTTCAGTCATGTCCGACTCTGTGCAACCCTGTAGACGGCAGCCCACCAGGCTCCTGCGTCCATGGGATTCTCCAGGCAAGAGTACTGGAGTGGGTTGCCATTTCCTTCTCCAATGCATTAAAATGAAAAGTGAAAATGAAGTCGCTCAGTCGTGTCTGACTCTTAGCGACCCCACGGACTGCACCCTACCAGGCTCCTGCGTCCATGGGATTCTCCAGGCAAGAGTACTGGAGTGGGTTGCCATTGCTTTCTCCAGGGAAAGACTCTAGATCCCATCAATTTCTGAGGATGCCCATTGTAAATCTAAAAGTCATTCTGTGGACCAAAGGATAGAAGGGAAGAAGTGATTAAGTAGTAATACCCTGAGCTGATGCCACCCGAGGACTAAGAGTTGGGATGGTCATGGAGGGTGTTTATGGTGTTATAAAGGAAGAGTTTCATAGTGAGAAAAATAGGAGAATTTGTTTTCAGCTTAGATTCAAAACCATAAGTGGCTTTTCCAGCAAAATGTATTGAAAGTGCATCTCCTATTGTCTTACCTTGAAAAACACTGATTTAAAAAAAATAAGAGACTCCTACTATTCCAGAGAATATAGATGCAGAATGCTGTTTAGCCCAGTAATTCTCAACCTGAATTTACTATCCTGTCCACAAAAATGAGTCTTGTCAAAAGCTCAGCCATCTTGGATAGAGGGCACACATCAGTTGATTTTCATATATCCCCTTGCCTCCCCACTGCCTCTCTTTTGGAACAATCAGATTAGACATTTACTGAAAGTATTGCAAAATCTGGGACTTCACTGATGGCTCAGAGGTAAAGAATCTGCCTGCAATGCAGGAGATGCAGGAGATGCAGGTTCAATCCCTGGGTCGGGAAGATCCTCCAGAGGTGGAAATGGCAACTCACTCCGGGATTCTTTCCTGGAAAAAATCCCATGGGCAGAGGAGTTCATGGTGTTGCAGAGAGTAGGACATGACTGAGTGACTAAACACACACACATTGCCAATTCCAGTTAACTAATACACTAGGTAGTTAGCTGTTCACAGAACACGTTGGAAGAATGTAAAGCTTAACATAGAAATCGTTTAATTTTCCATACTTAGAGCAAGTACACATGATTCCTAAGAAGCACCCTGAAGCTAGAATTGGATCTCCCCGGTCAGTCAGCATGGGAAAATAACTTGGCAGATAGACAGTGATCCTTGGATCCTTGAAGGAAAATGTATACAATTCCTTAGAAAGGAGAATATGGAGATTGTTATCAAAACCTGCCATAGACACTTATAGTTTGTTTTATCTAAATATATGTAGTAAATAAACAAGCAGAGTGTATGTGTGTGTATTGTGTATGAATGAGTAGGTATATGGTTCTTGTTAGAGTTCAGTTCAGCTTCAGTTATTCTCAACAGATATTTTTGCTGTCTTCATAAAGCCCCAAGATAAAGAACTCTACATACTGTTATAGGTATATAACCTGATGACCATGGTCAAGATCGTAACACCTAGAGTAAAGAAAGCTGGAAATTCCCTGTGGTCCAGTGGTTAGGACTCTCTGTTTTTCACTGCCATTGGCATGGGTTCAATACCTGGTTAGGGAACTAAGATTCTGCAAGCTGTGTGGCGTGGCCAAAATAAAATATATAAATAAAGTAAGTAAGGAAAGTTGTGTAAGCAACATGTCTTACTGCAATGGTTTTCAAACTATATACTCTTCTAGGGAGCTGCTTAAAATATAGATCCTGGAACTTCATCCTAGGCCTATTGAATTCTGATTTCTGGGAAGCCCCTGAAATTAGCATTTTAAGAAGCTTCCCTCAGGTGACTGTGATGCAGGTAGTCCTTAGATAACACCTTAAACAAGATCTAGTTGAGGAAGTGTCACATTATATTTGCATATTTGGTCATCAGACTGAGTATTCTAGCCATAAACACTCAGAGACATCTATAGGAAAAAAATGCCTTCGTTCTTCAAAGTGACTGTGAAATTGAGGAAGGGAGGTCTGAAAGTGGGACTATTAAAGAAAGTATAAATGTAAGAATCTTAAGTATATGTAAATGTTTAATGGCAATTAGTGTGTGTAGGGCGGTACTTTTTTTAAAACAAAATTATTTTTGGCTGCGTTGGTTCTTCAGTGGGGTGCACAAGCTTCTCTTTCTAGTTGTGGCCCTAGAGTACATGGGCTCAGTAGTGGCTATGCTCAGGCTTAGTTGCCCTCTGTCATGTGGGATCTTAGTTCCCTGACCAGGGATGGAGCCTGTGTCCCCTACATTGCAAGGCGGATTCGCAACCACTGGACCACCAGAGAAATCCCCTGGGAGGTACTTTTGAAGATGTGTATTGTTCAAGCCTGAATGAGGGAAAGACTGAACTACAGGAAGGTAAGGAAATGGAACCTCACATAGTGGGTGGGTGATACCTAGGGGTAAACTTGTGAAAAACAAATCCAAAATCCAAAAGTGTATTTTTTGGAAAGAAAGAGAAGAGACGCAAAGTGTAGGATGGCCAGAGTCAAAAAGAAGCTCAAGAGCACTGGATACAGGATATATGATGAATGCCAGAAAGTACAGCAGCCGGGGAGAATCTGAAGAAAAGCAATAGAGAGAAATGGCAGACCACCCTGGGGACAGGGACCAGGAACAATGTGGGAGCAGGGCTTCTGTCACAAGCCGGGAGGAAGAGATAGAAAGAGGACATCCTGGGAGCAGCCAGAGGGAAGCTAACCAAGTGGGTGATGAGAAGTGGTCAGGAAGTTAATGCTGTTTCAAGCTGAAGTCAAAACTCATGTCTGTTGAAGGCCAGATAACAAAGGAATTTAACTCCTTAAAGACCAAAAAGGAAATTAAAGCTTATATTGTAATCTGGGTCTGGAAGGTGGAAGTAGGGAAAATTAATTAGAAAAACTAGACTTTGTGGTCAGGTCTAGGGAATGTTGTCACTCCCCTGTTTTATAGGGAGTATTAGCAGTGTTCTTACCTGGAGAATCCCAGGGACAGCAGAGCCTGGTGGGCTGCCGTCTATGGAGTCACACAGAGTCGGACACGACTGAAGTGACTTAGCAGCAGCAGCAGTGAATACTGGAAGGACCTACTTAGTGGTTCAACCTGTGCAAAGTTGAGCAACACTTTGTGAAAAAGTGTTAGTTGCTCAGTCATGTCCGACTCTTTGAGATCCCATGGACTATAGTCCACCAGGCTCCTCTGTCCATGATATTTCCCAGGCAAGAATATTGGAGTGAGTTGCCATTTCCTTCTCCAGGGGATCTTTCTGACAGAGGGATCAAACCTGTGTCTCTTACCTCTGCATTGGCAGGTGGGTTCTTTACCATCTGAGCCATCAAGGAAGCCTGAGCAATACTTTGCCATCACCACAAATGTAAATAACTTTTCCTCAAATTTTCCTCTCAATGCTTTAAATTTACTTGTGTCTGAAATAGACCAAGAGAGTTGGTCAGTAGAGAAAAAATGAGGAGCCCATTAGAGGCTGTCCAGATCCATTTCATCCTATCTGCAACCCCTATAAATCTTTAAGTTAAAAAACAAGATGCTTACCCTTTAAGTCCTGAAAATAGGAACAATATTTGCCATTTTTATTGTCAAACAGTCCTCCTTAGGGGCTTCCCAGGTGGCTCAGTGGTAAAGAACCTGCCTGCCAATGATGGAGATGTGGGAGACATCAATTCTTCAGTGCTTAGCTTTCTTTATGGTCCAACTCTCACATCCTAACATGACTACTGGAAAAACCATAGCTTTGATTAGATGGACCTTTGTTGGCAAAATAATGTCTCTGCTTTTTAATATGCTGTCTAGGTTGGTGATAGCTTTTCTTTCAAGGAGCAAGCATCTTTTAATTTCGTGGCTGCAGTCACCATCTGCAGTGATTTTGGGGCCCAAGAAAATAAATCGGTCACTGTTTCCATTGTTTCCCCATCTATTTGCCATGAAATGATGGGACTGGATGCCATGATCTTAGTTTTCTGAATGCTGAATTTTAAGCCAGCTTTTTCACTCTCCTCTTTCACTTTCATCAAAAGGCTCTTTAGTTCCTCTTCACTTTCTGCTGTAAAAGTGGTATCATCTGTATATCTGAGGTTATTGATATTTCTCCCGGCAATCTTGCTTCCAGCTTGTGCTTCATCCAGCCCGGCATTTTGCATGATATACTCTGCATATAAGTTAAATAAGCATGGTGACAATATACAGCCTTGATGTACTCCTTCCCTGATTTGGAACCAGTCTGTTGTTCCATGTCCAGTTCTAACTGTTGCTTCTTGACCTGCATACAGATTTCTCAGGAGGCAGGTCAGGTGGTCTGGTATTCCCGTTTCTTTAAGAATTTTCCACAGTTTGTTGTGATCCACACAGTCAAAGGCTTTAGCATAGTTAATGAAGCAGAAGTAGATGTTTTTCTGGAACTCTTTTGGTTTTTCTATGATCCAATGGATGTTGGCAATTTGATCTCTGGTTTCTCTGCCTTTTCTAAATCCAGCTTGAACATCTGAAAATTCTCGGTTCACATACTGCTGAAGCCTCGCTTGGAGAATTTCGAGCATCACTTTGCTAGCGTGTGAGGTGAGTGCAATTGTGTGGTAGTTTGAACATTCTTTGGCATTGCCTTTATTTGGGATTGGGATGAAAACTGACCTTTTCTAGTCCTGTGGCCACTGCTGAGTTTTCCAAATTTGCTGGCATATTGAGTGCCGCACTTTTAAGGCATCATCTTTTAAGATTTGAAATAGCTTAACTGAAATTCCATCACCTCCACTAGCTTTGTTTGTAGTGATGCTTCCTAAGGCCCACTTGACTTCACATTCCAGAATGGCTGGCTCTAGGTGAGTGATCACACCATCATGGTTATCTGGATGGTCATGAAGATCTTTTTTGTATAGTTCTTCTGTGTGTTCTTGCCACCTCTGCTTAATCTCTTCTGCTTCTATTAGGTCCTTACCTTTTCTGTCCTTTATTGTGCCCATCTTTGCATGAATTATTCCCTTGGTATCTCTAATTTTCTTGAAGAGATCTCTAGTCTTTCCCATTCTATTGTTTTCCTCTATTTTTTGCATTGATCACTTAGGAAGGCTTTCTATCTCTCCTTGCTAGTCTTTGAAACTCTGCATTTAGATGGGTATATCTTTCCTTCTCTCTTTTGCCTTTTGTTTCTCTTCTCAGCTATTTGTAAGGCCTCTTCAGACAACCATTTTGCCTTTTTGCATTTCTTTTTGTTGGAGACGGTCTTGGTCGCTGCCTCCTGTACAATGTCACAAATGTCTGTCCATAGTTCTTCAGGTGCTCTATCAGATCTAATCCCTTGAATCTATTTGTCACTTGCACTGTATAATCATAAGGGATTTGATTTAGGTAATACCTGAAAGGTCTAGTGGTTTTCCCGAGTTTCTTCAATTTAAGTATGAATTTTGCAATAAAGAGTTCATGATCTGAGCTACAATCAGCTCAACTCAGTTAGGCCTTCGCATTTCCTCATGGGCCAGAAATCTCCAAATTGTGTTTAGGCACTCGTAACCAGGATGAAGTTCCAAGTTGTTTGGTGTCTTCTTTATTGTGGAAGGACAACAACAGATGTCCTCTATTTCCATGGTCTCTTAGCTCTCTCTCCTAATCACAGAAATATCTTCAAGTTTTGGTGTTGGGCTGGATGAGCTGTCCTCAGGACTTTTTAGCTAAGCAGCTGTTGATAAGAATGTGATGGTGTAATGGAGGCATCTAGGGAAGCTGCTGTGGGGATAAATTGTCCTTGGTCATAGGATTGAGTTCTATCTAAAAAAGAAAATTTTAGGTGGCTTCATTGTACACTGTGTCTCCTACCAGGCTCTGGAATGCTGCTGCATGCCAGTAGTAAATGTATCCCCACAAAATAGGGCTAGCTGAAGTTATAAATAGCTTCTAAAGAGACTTAGTATTTCATCTATAATGTTTTTTTAATAATAAATTAGTTTAGGAAGCTAAAATTACCATAGGTATATCTTTGAGCAGATTAGTTGTTAGTGACAGTCATGTTCTTTTACACTGTTGCTGACAATGTTTAGTCTAAATCAGCAGTAGGATTTTTATGTTCTTTTTTGGGGGGGTGGGGAAGGGGGTGTTGTGTGGCATGCCAGATCTTAACTCCCCAATCAGGTATTAAACCTTTGCCCCCTGCAATGGAAGTGCAGAGTCTTAACTGCTGGACTGCCAGGGAAGCCCCAATTCCTATGTTCTTATAATGTAATACTTCCTCATATTTTTACAGAAGAGACTCATATGACACAAAAATATTAGTGGAAACTTGTGTTTTTATATCATTGGGAGGGTTTATTCACTTGTTCCTTCATTTCTTCTCCACAGGTACTAGGATTGTAAAATTGAATAAAACATAGCTTATTCCCTCAAAGACCTTAGAGTTTAGAAAGGAGGACAGATATACCTAAAACTGGTTGAAATACAGTGGAGTTTTAGAGATATGTGGTGGCAGTGGCTCTCAATCTCAGTACATGTCAGAATCACCAGACAAGCTTTGACAAATCCCGATGTCCAGGCAGTTCTAGAGTGACTGTCTTTCCCTGAAAAGAGAAAGAAACTCCATAGCTGAATTTTGAAAGATGAGTAGCTTACCAAGTTATAAAGAGGAGGAAGGACATGGTAGACAGGAAATACACAGATGGGGGAACTTCAAGATTGTAGACATCAGATCTTAGCATGGCTAGAAAACATGCTGAGAAAGATGTGTTTGGAGAAGTAGGCAAAGAGATAGATCTTAAAGGGCCCTAAAGAGATATTTATACTTTATTATGTATGGAGCTGCTGAAGGGTTTTAATCAGGGGACTGCCATGATCATGGTCAGCTTTGGGGTTTTGAAAGCTCATTCTGGTGGCAATGTTAAGGAAGGAGTAGACAACCCCAAACTGGGTCAGAGAGACCTGTTAGGAGGTTACTATACAAATCCAAATGAAAAATCCTATGGGTCTGGTCTAAGGCCATGGTAGTAGGGATAAAGTAGAAGAAATGGGGGCTTCCCTGGTTACTCAGTGGTAAAGACATTGTCTGCAATGCAGGAGACTCAGGTTCGATCCCTGGGCTGGGAAGATCCCCTGGCGGAGGAAATGGCAACCCAGTCCAGTATTCTTGCCTGGGAAATCCCATGAACAGAGGATCCTGGAAGGCTACAGTCCATGAGATTGTGAAGAGTTGGACACAACTTATCGACTAAAACAAAAGAAAACAAACAGAAGAAATGGTTGTGAGAAATATTTAGGAAGTAAATCAGTTTGGAGCTTGGAGGGGACACAGGGGAAAAGAAAGCATGGGATTATGGAGTTTCTCGTTATGTGTCTGGGAGAATCCATCTCCCAGAATAATGGAAATAAAAATAAACAAATGGGACCTACTTAAACTCAAAAGCTTTTGCACAGTAAAGGAAACAATAAACAAAATAAAAAGGCAGCCTACAGATTGGAAGAAAATACTTGCAAACGATGTGACCTATAAGGGATTAGTCTCCCAAATCTACAAACAGCTTATGATGCTTAACAGCATCAAAACAAACAACCCACTTAAAAAATGGGCAGAAGACCTGAATAGACATTTCTCCAAAGAGGACATACAGATGGCTAATAGGCACATGAAAAGATGTTCAATATCGCTAGTTATTAGAGAAATGCAAATCAAACTTACAATGAGATATCATCTCACACCAGTCAGAATGGCCATCATCAAAAAACCCACAAACAGTAAATGCTGGAGAGGGTGTGGAGAGAAGGGAACCCTCCTATGTTGTCGGTGGGAATGTAAATTGGCACAGGGACTATGGAGAACAGTATGGATGTTCTTGAAAAACCTAAAAATAGAGCTAACATATGACCCTGCGATCCCACTCTTGGGTATATATGCAGAGGGAAACATACCCCCAAAATATACAAGCACCTCCATGTTCATTGCAGCACTGTTTACAATACATGGAAGAAACATAAATGTCCATCAACAGAGGAGAGGATAAAGAAGACATGGTACATATGTACAATGGAATATTACTCAGCTATTAAAAAAAGAAATAGTGCCATTTGTGGCAACATGGATGGACCTAGAGAGTGTCATACTAAGTGAAGTTAAGTCAGAGAAAGAGAAATATCTATGACATCCCTTATATGTGGAATCTAAAAATAAATGATACAAATGAACTTACTTACAAAATAGAAACAGACTCACAGACTTAGAAAACTAACTTAAGGTTACCAGGGGGAAGGGATAGTTAGGGACTTTGGGAAGGTCATGTACACACTCAGTTCAGTTCAGTTCAATTCAGTCACTCAGTCGTGTCTGACTCTTTGAGACCCCATGAATCACAGCACGCCAGGCCTCCCTGTCCATCACCAACTCCCTGAGTTCACCCAAACTCATGTGCATCAAGTTGGTGATGCCATCCAGCCATCCCATCATCTGTTGTCCCCTTCTACCCCTGCCCCCAATCCCTCGCAGCATCAGAGTTGTTTCCAATGAGTCAACTCGTCACATGAGGTGGCCAAAGTATTGGAGTTTCAGCTTCAGCATCAGTCTTTCCAACGAACACCCAGGGCTGATCTCCTTTAGAATGGACTGGTTGGATCTCCTTGAGTCCAAGGGACTTGCAAGAGTCTTCTCCAGCACCACAGTTCAAAAGCATCAATTCTTTGGTGCTCAGCTTTCTTCACAGTCCAACTCTCACATCCATACATGACCACTGGAAAAACCATAGCCTTGACTAAACGGACCTTTGTTGGCAAAGTAATGTCTGTGCTTTTTAATCGGCTTTCTAGATTGGTCATAACTTTCCTTCCAAGGAGTAAGCGTCTTTTAATTTCATGGCTACAATCACCATCTGCAGTGATTTTGGAGCCCCGAAAAATAGAGTCTGACACTGTTTCCCCATCTATTACCCATGAAGTGATGGGACCAGATGCCATGATCTTCGTTTTCTGAATGTTGAGCTTTAAGTCAACTTTTTCACTCTCCTCTTTCACTTTCATCAAGAGGCTTTTTAGTTCCTCTTCACTTTCTGCCAGAAGGGTGGTGTCATCTGCATATCTGAGGTTATTGATATTTCTCCCGGCAATCTCGATTCCAGCTTGTGCTTCTTCCAGCCCAGCGTTTCTCATGATGGACGTTCGTGACATTGTACAGGAGACAGGGATCAAGACCATCCCCATGGAAAAGAAATGTACACACTGCTATATTTAAAATGGATAACCAACAAGGACTGACTGTATAGCACATGGAACTCTGCTCAATGTTATGTGCCAGCCTGGATGGGAGGAGGGTTTGGGAGAGAATGGATACAGGTATATATATGGCTGAGTCCCTTTGCTATTTACCTGAAACTACCACAACATTGTTAATTGGTTGTATCCCAACACAAAATAAAAAGTTTAAAGTTTGGGGAAAAAAAAAAGAAAAACATCATGGACAGGAACAGAAGTCAGAGGGGAAGTCAGTTTGGGGAGGCATGTGTTTTATTTTAGTGTTGAGTTGAATGTGAGGTGGTGAATAATCATGAAGAAATTGCAAGGCTGCACTTGAATACACAGGACTGGACATTTGAGAAGTGGTCAGAGCAAGTGATAGAAAGCTTAGATTCGTACTCATCAAAATGATAGGAACTGTGGGAGTAAATGGATCCTCTGAATTTTGACAGTTTTGTTTCTTCCTTCTTTCTTCCTTACCTTACCTGACGGCCCTCTAGTGACAACAAGCACATACTATACTGGATGCTTGGGGCTGGTGCACTGGGACGACCCAGAGGGATGGTACGGGGAGGGAGGAGGGAGGAGGGTTCAGGATGGGGAACACGTGTATACCTGTGGTGGATTCATGTTGATATATGGCAAAACCAATACAATGTTATAAAGTTAAAAAATAAAATAAAAATAAGAAAAAAAAGTGCCTCAACTCAGTTAATGTGATCATGATATGTATCTTCAGAACCCTGATTTGGTCAAAATATTACTGTGTTACTATTTCAATATGAATGTATGGCAGCACATCTATGCAGCAGGGGCCTCAGGTGTCTCAGATTGAGCCTAAAGATGTCATTTGTTGTAATTCTGGGAGATTCAAGAGGATTTGAAATTGCCCTCCCAGGAATCTAATTTCTATGAGGACTCAAGGAGGCTCCTGTCAAAGACTATTCCAAAACAGTGGATATCACATCAGAATCACCTAGGGAGCTTAAAAAAACATCCCTTTGCCTA
This sequence comes from Bubalus kerabau, assembly GCF_029407905.1. Classification (NCBI taxonomy): domain Eukaryota; kingdom Metazoa; phylum Chordata; class Mammalia; order Artiodactyla; family Bovidae; genus Bubalus; species Bubalus kerabau. Next base: position 3,794,006 of record NC_073647.1, on the reverse strand, counting down.
CGATGCATCTCAGACCAATTAATCAGAACCTCTGAGGGTGGAGCCTGACCAGGCATCAAACTTCCTCAGGTGATTCTTTGCACAGCCAAGATTGAGAACTGTAGCTCTAGAGGATGAGAGCATAGAGATACACAGGATTGAGTCAAGGATACTGACAAATGAAGCAGGGGAAGAGGGGTTCTGGGTACAACATGTTTCTATCAATCAAATTGCCCCTGGATTTAGCCCCCAGGGAGTTATACCCATGGCTATCCCTGGATTGCCATACATGAGACTAGGTCTAAAGAGCTGCAAAAGAGTAAAAGCTAAAATAACAGTGTCCTCTAAAACTCAGTAGGATAGTAAAAGCACAAGGGGTTACCAGCTTTGACAGCAACACTGGCAGTATTGGTTGTGGTGATTCATTCAGCAAAATTTTATTGAAAGCTATATTATGTGCTAGGTACTAGTCTAGGTGCTAAGGATACAGTGGCAAACAGGACTGACAAGGTCCTTTCTCTCTTGGATCATGGATTCTCATAGTTTTTTGGTGGAAATGAGCTAAAAAAAAAAAAAAAAAAAAAAAAAAAAAAACAAAACCAGTGTCAGATATTGAGAAATAGACTAACAAAAGAGGGTGCAGAATATTAAATGGAGTAATAGGATAGAGAATGAGTGGGCATTTGTATTGATAGGTCAGGGAAGGTTGCTCTCTGCAGAGGAGACATTTGAGGTAAAGTATGAATAACAAGGAGGAGGCAGCCACATAAAATGCAGGGGGATGAATATTCTAGGCACAGACAACAGCAGGTATAATGACTTGAAGGCTTTCAAGAAGCTTGGCATGTTTGAGGAACAGAAAGGAAGCCAGTTTTCAAAAAAAATTATTATTTTTTGACTGGTGTTTTCGTTGCTGTACACGGACTTTCTCTAGTTGCAGTGCTCGGGTTTCGCATTGTGGTGGCTTCTCTTATTGCAGAGCACAGGCTCTAGGGCGCATGGGCTTCAGTAGTTGCAGCACATGGGCTCAGTAGTTATGGCTTTAGAGCACAGGCTCAATAGTTGCGGGCTCAGTTGCTCTGTGGCATGTGGGATCTTCCCGGACTGGGGTTTGAAACTATGTCCCTTGCATTGTAAAGTGGATTCTTAACCACTGGACCACCATGGAAGCCCGGGAGGCTGGTTTGATTGAGGAGAGAGAAGCACAAGATGAGGTTCTAGAGGTCGTCAGGGATCAGATGATGTCCAGTGCAGTGAGTCATGGTTAAGAGTCTGAATTTTAATCTAAATGTGATGAAGAGTCACTGAATAGGTTTAAGCAGGGAAATGATAAGACCTAATTTATATTTTAAATGATCATTCTTATTGCTGTAGTGGAAAATGGATCATATTGATGTAAGAATAGAAACAGGGAAAGTACTTAAGGTGTTTGCAATAGCACAAGTATGGTGGTGGCTTGGGCCAGGGTGATAACAGTGGAAGGCATATTTGAGATAAGTTTTGGAGCTTGAATCTGTTAGACTTCTTCATAAATAGGATGTGGGGGTGAGGGAAAGAGAGCTATCCAGGAGATGGTGATGGTGGCAGCAGCAGTAGCAGAGGCACTGTTGAAGGCAGTAGCTCTGTTGGCAGTGGTACCTTCAGTGTCTCTGACAAACAGCATTGGCACCTTCAGCTCAGGCATCAGCTTACATGCCTTTCACAGGCATTGTTGAAATAGTAGCCACTCGTGGTGGTGAAAGGAACGGAGACATCATTACTGGAGGAAAATGGCAGGCACCACATGGCAGCAAGCGGATTCATTTACAGAGCATATGTGAGATAGCCTCTGGGGACTTAATGCCAGAAATATTTGGGAAAAATTTAAGAAGAGTTATTTTTAACTTCGGCAGAGCAGATGGGAGTGAAGTCAGAGATATACTATTTTGTGATTGTGCTTGTGAGCCCATATTATCCATAAGCTGATTTGACAGAAGTAATCTGGTTTATTTTAAGGGAAGTCCCAATCAAAGCTATACTAAATTAAACATTATCAAATATATTTTTTGTAAACAATTCCCCACCAACTATGCAAACATTAGCATTTTTATATTATACTTGTGCAAGAAATCTTCGGGTACATGCCGATAAAGATTCAAACAATACAGAAGTTAAATGTTATAATTGCTAATCTTTCTCCAGCTGCCACCCAGTTACATTATCCAACAAGAGGTGACCATAATGAACAGTTTAGTGGTTTCTTTCAAAATACTTTCTCTGCTTATATATATACACACATATGTATGCTTTTTGATATACTTTTATATACCATATGTAAATTGTTAAAAAGCATATAAAAAAGAATATATAAGCAGACAAAAACATATAGACAAAGGCATATATATGATATTTTAATATGTTATTTATTTATATATGTAAATACACTATATAGAGTTTTTGATAAATTAAATCATTGATCTGCATATCACTTTTTTGAAAATCTAACTAGAAACCAGAGGCATTTTTCTGTGTCAGTGAATCTTTTTTTTTCAACACATGCATATATTCCATCATATGATCCATTATGAGTATCTTGTGGTATGTTTAGTCTGTCTTCTATGGATGGAAATTTATTTTTATTTTTATATTTTTATTTTGTATACCTATGTGAGTGTGTCTGAAGACTAGGTCTCTAGAAGAGGGATTGCAGGGTTGAAAAATGCATTTAATATTTTGTTAGATGTATAACCAGATTGTCCTCTAAGAAGAATGTACATTCTCACCAATAGTATTTGAGAGGCTCTCTTCTTACACCCTCACCAACACTGGATATCTATCATAAATCTTTTTTATCTTTGCCAACAAAGTGGGTGAGAATTGGCATTTCATTATTGTTTAATTTGTTGTTTCTCCAATATTAGCAATATGAAATATTTTTCATCTGTTGAATATTTGCAGTTTTTTCTATGAGTTGTCTATTGACAACAGACAATTCTCACTGATTTGTAGGGACCCTTCATATATATTAAGTATTAATCCTTTTCTTACATAATAGAAAAACATCCTTCCTACTCTGTTACTTGTCTTTTAACTTTATGTTTCTTTTGTTGCACAGAAATTTAAAATTGTTTTATAATCAAACCTGTAAATCTTTTGAATTTGGGGTTTGGAGTCTTGCTAAGGAAGGCCCTCCCAATTGAAGATTATGTAAAAATATTCTACTGTATTTTATTTTACTACATAATTTTTCTTTTGTGTTTTCTTTCTTTTTTTCTATTTTATTATTACTTAAGTATTTCGAACTATTAAATACATATTATATATATGATGATAATTATATATATTACATTTTTAAAAAGCATAGGCATAACAATAAAATAAACCTCTTGAGAAACCTATATGCAGGTCAGGAAGCAACAGTTAGAACTAGACATGGAACAACAGACTGGTTCCAAATAGGAAAAGGAGTACATCAAGGCTGTATATTGTCACCCTGCTTTTTTAACTTATATACAGAGTACATCATGAGAAACGCTGGGCTGGAAGAAGCACAAGCTGGAATCAAGATTGCTGGGAGAAATATCAATAACCTCAGATATGCAGATGACACCACCCTTATGGCAGAAACTGAAGAGGAACTAAAAAAACCTCTTGATGAAAGTGAAAGAGGAGAGTGAAAAAGTTGGCTTAAAGCTCAACATTCAGAAAACGAAGATCATGGCATCTGGTCCCATCACTTCATGGGTAATAGATGGGGAAACAGTGGAAACAGTGTCAGACTTTATTTTTTGGGGCTCCAAAATCACTGCAGATGGTGATTGCAGCCATGAAATTAAAAGATGCTTACTCCTTGGAAGGAAAGTTATGACCAACCTAGATAGCATATTCAAAAGCAGAGACATTACTTTGCCAACAAAGGTCCGTCTAGTCAAGGCTATGGTTTTTCCAGTGGTTTTTATGGATGTGAGAGTTGGACTGTGAAGAAAGCTGAGTGCCGAAGAATTGATGCTTTTGAACTGTGGTGTTGGAGAAGACCAGTCCATTCTAAAGGAGATCAGTCCTGTGTGTTCATTGGAAGGACTGATGCTAAAGCTGAAACTCCAATACTTTGGCCACCTCATGCAAAGAGTTGACTCATTGGAAAAGACCCTGATGCTGGGAGGGATTGAGGGCAGAAGGAGAAGGGGACGACAGAGGATGAGATGGCTGGATGGCATCACTGACTCGATGGACGTGAGTCTGAGTGAACTCCGGGAGTTGGTGATGGACAGGGAGGCCTGGCATGCTGCGATTCATGGGGTCACAAAGAGCCAGACATGACTGAGCAACTGAACTGAACTGAACTGAGATATATGTCATCTGACTTAAGAATAGAACATCATCAATACCTTAGAAGGCCCCCGTGTGGATCCTCGTCACTTGTGTCCCCGTCCCTCACCACCAGAGATAATCACTATCTTGCTTTTTGTTTTAAACATTTGTTTTTTTTCTTTGTATATTAAACACATATGTGTAATGAATTTTGTTTAATTTTGAAAAATTGAGTAGTAAGCACTAATCTCACTGTATTAAGAATGGGCAATGTTGTCATTATTAAATAAAGTCTTTCATATGAAGTCTCTGGGGCATAGCCTGTCTTCAGCTTTCCTGAGAGTTTATAGGAATCCTTTCTAAGGGAATTCTTGGGCAAAATCTTATGTGAGTTGTGTTGTATTACACAATGGTGTGCTGGAACTAGCTTGTACCGGCTGATGATGACATTTTCAGGAAATTGGTCTTATGTTGGCAGCTTGAAATTGGCCCTAAGGAAAATATTTATATCATGAAAATTGACAGACTTTAAACTCAAGGCTTTTTCTTTGGATTAACAAATTTTTTGGAGAGCCAGCAAACCACTTGTCCTAAGAAACACAGGACTCACAACAGAAAGGGTATTTGGCAATGATAGAATAGTATGGATCTGGTTTTGAACATTCTGCAGAAAGATGACCAGAGGGAATGGGCTGGCCTATATTTTTAAAACTCACCATGGCTAATCTTCAGTTCTTAGGGTCAAAGCATTTAGACAATACTACAAAGCTACAGTATTCAAAACAGTGTATTATTTGCACAAAAACAGACATAGATCAATGAAACAGAATAGAGAGCCCAGAAATAAACCCACACACTTACTGTCAATTAATCTTTAACAAATGAGGCAAGAATATACAATGGGGAAAACACAGTCTCTTCAGCAAATGGTGTTGGGAAAGTTGGACAGCCACATGTAAACTAATGAAGTTAGAACACTCCCTCACACCATAAACAAAAATGAACTCAAAATGGCTTAAAGAATTCAATATAAGACATGACACCATAAAACTCCTAGAATAGGCGAAACATTCTCTGGCATAAGTCATAGCAATATTTTCTTAGTATCCCAAGTCAATAGAAATAAAAGCAAAAATAAACAATGGGACCTAGTCAAACTTTTCTAACACCATACACAAAAATAAACTCAAAATGGATTAAAGATCTAAACGTAAGACCAGAAACTATAAAACTCCTAGAGGAGAACATAGGCAAAACACTCTCTGACATGCATCACAGCAGGATCCTCTATGACCCACCTCCCAGAATATTGGAAATAAAAGCAAAAATAAACAAATGGGACCTAATTAACCTTAAAAGCTTCTGCACATCAAAGGAAACTATTAGCAAGGTGAAAAGACAGCCTTCAGAATGGGAGAAGATAATAGCAAATGAAGCAACTGACAAACAACTAATCTCGAGAATATACAAGCAACTCCTACAGCTCAACTCCAGAAAAATAAATGACCCAATCAAAAAATGGGCCAAAGAACTAAATAGACATTTCTCCAAAGAAGACATACAGATGGCTAACAAACACATGAAAAGATGCTCAACATCACTCATTATCAGAGAAATGCAAATCAAAACCACTATGAGGTACCATTTCACACCAGTCAGAATGGCTGCGATCCAAAAGTCTACAAGTAATAAATGCTGGAGAGGGTGTGGAGAAAAGGGAACCCTCTTACACTGTTGGTGGGAATGCAAACTAGTACAGCCACTATGGAGAACAGTGTGGAGATTCCTTAAAAAACTGGAAATAGACCTGCCTTATGATCCAGCAATCCCACTGCTGGGCATACACACTGAGGGAACCAGAAGGGAAAGAGACACATGTACCCCAATGTTCATCGCAGCACTGTTTATAATAGCCAGGACATGGAAGCAACCTAGATGTCCATCAGCAGATGAATGGATAAGAAAGCAATGGTACATATACACAATGGAGTATTATTCAGCCATTAAAAAGAATACATTTGAATCAGTTCTAATGAGGTGGATGAAACTGGAGCCTATTATACAGAGTGAAGTAAGCCAGAAAGAAAAACACCAATACAGTATACTAACGCATATATATGGAATTTAGAAAGATGGTAACAATAACCCTGTGTACGAGACAGCAAAAGAGACACTGATGTATAGAACAGTCTTATGGACTCTGTGGGAGAGGGAGAGGGTGGGAAGATTTGGGAGAATGGCATTGAAACATGTAAAATATCATGTATGAAATGAGTTGCCAGTCCAGGTTCGATGCATGATACTGGATGCTTGGGGCTGGTGCACTGGGAGGACCCAGAGGGATGGAATGGGGAGGGAGGAGGGAGGAGGGTTCAGGATGGGGAACACATGTATACCTGTGGCGGATTCATTTTGATATTTGGCAAAACTAATACAGTTATGTAAAGTTTAAAAATAAAATAAAATTTAAAAAAAATAAATAAAATAAAATTAAAAAAAAAAAAAAAGAAACTATCAAGACCAACAAAAGGAAATGACAACCCATGGACTGGGAGAAAACACTTGCAAACAATGCAACCAACAAGGGGTTAATTTTCCAAAATATACAAACAGCTCATACAACTCAATAACAGAAAACAGAACTACAATACCAGAAATCAAAGCTTCAATGAGTTATTACCTCACACTGGTCAGAATGGCCATCATTAAAAAGTCTACAAATAATAAATGCTGAAGAGGGTGTGGAGAAAAGGGTGGGAATGTACACTGTTGGTGGGAACGTAAATAGGTACAGCCACTGTGGAGAACAGGATCAGTTCAGTTCAGTTGCTCAATTGTGTCCGACACTTTGTAACCCCATGGACTGCACCATGCCAGGCTTCCCTGTCCATCACCAACTCTGGAGCTTACTCAAACTCATGTCCATTGAGTTGGTGATGCCATCCAACCATCTCATCCTCTGTCGTTGCCTTCTCCTCCCACCTTCAATCTTTCCCAGCATCAGGGTCTTTTCAGATGGGTCAGTTCTTCGTATCAGGTGGCCAAAGTATTGGAGTTTCAGCTTCAGCATCAGTCCTTCCAAAGAATATTCAGGACTGATTTCCTTTAGGATGGACTGGTTGGATCTCCTTGCTGTCCAAGGGACTCTCAAGAGTCTTCTCTAACACCACAGTAAAAAAGAATGAATTCTTTGGCACTCAACGTTCTTTATGGTCCAACTCTCACATCCATACATGACTACTGGAAAAACCATAGCTTTAACTAGATGGAACTTTGTTGGCAAAGTAATGTCTCTGCTTTTTAATATGCTGTCTAGGTTGGTCATAACTTTTCTTCCAATGAGTAAGTATCTTTTAATTTCATGGCTGCAGTCACCATCTGCAGTGATTTTGGAGCCCCCCAAAATAAAGCCTGTCACTGTTTCCATTGTTTCCCCATCTATTTCCCATGAAGTGATGGGACCAGATGCCATGATATTAGTTTTCTGAATGTTGAGTTCTAAACCAGCTTTTTCACTCTCCTCTTTCACTTTCATCAAAAGGTTCTTTAGTTCCTCTTCGCTTTCTGCTGTAAGAGTGGTGTCATCTGCATATCTCAGGTTATTTGTATTTCTCCCCGGCAATCTTGATTTCAGCTTGTGCTTCTTCCATCCCAGCATTTCTCATGATGTACTCTGCATATAAGTTAAATAAGCACGGTGACAATATACAGCCTTGATGTACTCCTTTCCTGATTTGGAACCAGTCTGCTTTTCCATATCCAGTTCTAACTGTTGCTTCTTGACCTGCATACAGATTTCTCAGGAGGCAGGTCAGGTGGTCTGGTATTCCCATTCTTTGAAGAATTTTCCACAGTTTATTGTGATCCACACAGTCAAAGGCTTTGAAATAATCCATAAAGCAGATGCTTTTCTGGGACTCTTGCTTTTTTGATGATCCAGCGGATGTTGGCAATTTGATCTCTGGTTTCTCTGCCTTTTCTAAATCAAGCTTGAACATCTGGAAGTTCATGGTTCAGATACTGTTGAAGCCTGGCTTGGAGAATTGTGAGCATTACTTTCCTAGTGTGTGAGATGAGTGCAGTTGTGCAGTAGTTTGAACATTCTTTGGCATTGCCTTTCTTTGGGATTGGAATAAAAACTGACCTTTTCCAGTCCTGTGGCCACTGCTGAGTTTTCCAAATTTGCTGGCATATTGAGTGCAGCACTTTCACAGCATCATGTTTTAATATTTGAAACAGCTCAACTGGAATTCCACTAACTTTGTTCTTAGTGATGCTTCCTAAGGCCCACTTGACTTCGCATTCCAGAATGTCTGGCTCTAGGTGAGTGATCACACCATCGTGATTATCTAGGTCATGAAGATCTTTTTTGTATAGTTCTGTGTATTCTTGCCACCTCTTCTTAATCTCTTCTGCTTCTGTTAGGTCCTTACTGTTTCTGTCCTTTATTGTGCCCATCTTTGCTAAAATGTTCCCTTGGTATCTCTAATTTTCTTGAAGAGAAAATTCTCCAAGAGAGAAATTTTCTCAAAAGAGAAAATTCTTTTCTTTCCCATTCTATTGTTTCCCTCTATTTCTTTGCACTGATCACTGAGGAGGACTTTCTTATCTCTCCTTGCTATTCTTTGGAACTCTGCATTCAGATGGGTCTATCTTTCTTCTCCTTTGCACCTTTTGCTTCTCTTCTTTTCACAGCTATTTGTAAGGCCTCCTCAGAAGACCATTTTGCCCTTTTGCATTTCTTTTCCTTGGGGATGATTCTGATCACTGCCTCCAGTACAATGTCACAAACCTCTGTCCATAGTTCTTCAGGTGCTCTGTCTATCAGATCTAATCCCTTGAATCTATTTGTCGCTTTCACTGTATAATCATAATGGATTTGATTTAGGTCATACCTGAATGATCTAGTGGTTTTCCTTACTTACATCAGTTTAAGTCTGAATTTGGCAATAAGGAGTTCATGATTTGAGCCACAAGCAGCTCCTGGTCTTGTTTTTGATGACTGTATAGAGCTTCTCCCTCTTTGGCTGCAAATAATATAATCAATTTGATTTCGGTATTGACCATCTGGTGATGTCCATGTGTAGGGAGTCTTCTCTTGTGTTGTTAGAAGAGGGTATTTGCTATGACCAGTGTGTTCCCTTGGCAAAATTCCATTAGCCTTTGCCCTGCTTCATTCCGTACTCCGAGGCCAAATTTGCCTGTTACTCCAGGTGTTTCTTGACTTCCTACTTTTGCATTCCAGTCCCCTATAATGAAAAGGACATCTTTTTTGCGTGTTGGTTCTAGAAGGTCTTGTAGGTCTTCATAGACCTGTTCAACTTCAGCTTCTTTAGCATTACTGGTTGGGACATAGACTTGGATTACTGTGATATTGAATGGTTTGCCTTGGAAATGAACAGGGATCATTCTGTTGTTTTTGAGATTGAATCCAAGTACCTCATTTTGGACTCTTTTCTTGACTATGATGGCTACTCCATTTCTACTAAGGGATTCCTGCCCACAGTAGTAGATATGATGGCCATCTGAGTTAAATCTACCCATTCCCGTCCATTTTAGTTTGCTGATTCCTAAAATGTCAATGTTCACTCTTGCCATCTCCTGTTTGACCACTTCCAATTTGCCTTAATTCATGGACCTAATGTTCCAGGTTCCTATGCAATATTGCTCTTTACAATACCAGACCTTGCTTCTACGACCAGTCACATCCACAAGTGGGTGTTGTGTTTGCTTTGGCTCCGTCTCTTCATTCTTTCTGGAGTTATTTCTCCACTGATCTCCAGTAGCATTTTGGGCACCTACCAACCTGGGGAGTCATCTTTCAGTGTCCTATCTTTTTGTCTTTTCATACTGTTCATGGGGTTCTCAAGGCAAGAATACTGAAGTGGTTTGCCATTCCCTTTTCCAGTGGACCATGTTTTGTCAGAACTCTCCACCATGGCCCATCTGTCTTGGGTGGCCCTATACAGCATGGCTCATAGTTTCATTGAGTTAGACAAGGCTGTGGTCCATGTGATCAGGTTGGTTAGTTTCTCTGATAGTTTTCATTCTGTCTGCCCTCTGTTGGAGAAGGATAAGAGGCTTATGGAAGCTTCCTGATGGGAGACACTGACTGAAGGGGAAACTTTGTCTTGTTCTAATGGTGGGGCCATACTCAGTAAATCTTTAATCCAATTTTCTTTTGATGGGTCGGGTTGTGTTCCCTGCCTGTATTTGACCTGAGGCCAAACTATGGTGGAGGTAATGAAGATAATGGTGACCCCCTTCAAAAGGTCCCATGCATGCTCTGCTGCACTCAGTGCCCCCAACCCTGAAGCAGGCCACCGCTGACCCACGCTGCCACTAGAAACTCCTCGACACTCATGGGCAAGTCTGGGTCAGTCTCTTGTGGGGTCACTGCTCCTTTCACCTGGGTCCTGGTGCACACAAGGTTCTGTTTGTGCCCTCCAAGAGTCTGTTTCCTCAGTCCTATGAAAGTTCTGGTGGTTCTATGGTGGGATTAATGGTGACCCCCTCCAAGAGGGCTCATGCCATACCCAGGCCTACTGCACCCAGAGCCCCTGTCCCTGCAGCAGTCCACTGCTGACCTGTACCTCCACAGGAGATGCTCAACAGAGTTCTGTCTCAGTCTCTGTGGGGTCTCTGGGTCCTGGTGCACACAAGGTTTGTTTGAGCCCTCTGAGCGTCTCTGGCAGGTATCAGGGCTTCCCTGATAGCGCAGTTGGTAAAGAATCCACCTGCAATGCATAAGACCCTGGTTCGATTTCTGGGTCAGGAAGATCCGCTGAAGAAGGGATAGGCTACCCACTCCAGTATTCTTGGGCTTCCCTTGTGGCTCAGCTGGTAAAGAATCCACCTGCAGTGTGGGAGACCTGGGTTTGATCCCTGGGTTGGGAAGGTCCTCTGGAGAAGGGAAAGGCTACCCACTCCAGTATTCTGGCCTGGAGAATTCCATGGACTGTATAGCCCATGAGGTGTCAAAGAGTCAGAGAATAGTATGGAAATTCCTTAAAAAACTAAAAGTAGGGCTATCATATGATGATCCAGCAATACTATTCCTCAGCATATATCTAGAGAAAATTAACTCAAAAAGATGCACCCCAATGTTCATAGCAGTACTATTTACAATAGCCAAAACATGGAAACAATGGGTGTGTCTATCAACAGATGAATGGGTAAAGATGTAGTATATCTATATATATACAGTGAAGTATTAGTCATAAAAAGAATGAAATAGTGCCATTTGCAGCAACATGGATGGACCTTAGAGATTATCATAAGAAGTGAAGTAAGTCAGATAAAGTCAAATATTATATGATATCACTTATATGTGGAATCTAAGAAATAGTAACAAATGAACTTATTTATAAAACAGACTTTGAAAACAAACTTATGGTTCCCAAAGGGAAATGGGGGGTAGGGATAAATTGGGAGTATGAAATTAATAGAAGCACACTACCATATATAAAATAGATAATCAACAAGGACTGACTGTATACAATATCTTGTAATAAACTATAATGGAAAGAATAAAAATGAATATATTTGCATATATATGTATAATGGAGTTGCTTTGCTGTACACCTGAGACTAACACTATTATAAATCACTATTATAAATGCTCTTATAAAGCAACTATACTTCAAAAAAAGAATAGGTCAAATCATAACATTCCTGTGTGCGCGTGCGTGTGTGTGTGTGTGTATGTGTGTGTTGGGCATGGGGAGATGAGAATCTCAAGCATTATTTGAGATCTTACCTGTTTGAAATGTCTTTACCCTGTCACTTGATTTTTGGCTGAATATAGAATTTTAGTTTGGAAATAATGTTCCTTCAGAATTTTGAAGGCATTGTTCTGTTGTCTTTAAATTGCCATGTTACGTTGAGAGTTGATTCAGTGATAGTGATTACAGATTTAGGTTATGGCAGTGAAGTGGGCAGTTGAGGCAACCTGGAGAAAAGCACCATTGGATGTGATGGAGATCAAGGAACTAATTGACTGGAGGGGGTTCAGTGATCATCCATGTGAATATCAAAGTCACCAAAACAACAGCAGTAGATTTGGAGAGCAAGATTAAGTCATCAGTCTTGGGGCTAGATGACAGCAGCAAGGTGTGGAGCTGGTGATTTTTAAGGAGGAATGGATTAGAAATGGCTGTGAGAGTGGGGGCAACACAGAGGGCACTTTATCTCCAAGTCTAGTGGTGTGACTTGTGTAAAACAGATACAACCTCCACTTGAGAGGGCTGTAGGGAAAGCAGTGTGCTCAGGGGAGTGTGACGTTTTAGTGAAAATAGGAGGGTGAATGGAACATTTAAGGAAAAGACTGAGCTTAAGACTGAGACAAATGGAGTTCCAGAGGACACAGTAGAAGAATTAGGGAGGTTGTAAAACATAGTGAGAGATTTGGTTATTTTAGAAGAGGAAGAGAGCTGTATGAGAAATAACATATAAATTATAATAAAGGAGAGGTTTGGATTGGTGTGATCGAAGGAAATAGGGTATGTCAGGCACACTATACAATTACTGGATGTTGGGGTATGTACATGTAAAATTCTAATATAAACTTAAATATATAATTGACATTTTATAGATTTCAATGTAGAGCTTTAATAGTCAGTAACAATTTGCCTTCTGAAAAGCTTGCAGCAATTTATAATCACTGTCACCAGTAGGATTTAAGAGAGTCCACTTCTCCATACTTTCATCAGTGGCATTGCATGCATGCTAAGTCGCTTCAGTTGTGTCCGACTCTGTGCGACCCTATGGACAGCAGCCCACCAGGCTCCTCTAGTCCACGGGATTCTCTAGGCAAGAATACTGGAGTGGGTTGCCATTTTCTTCTCCATCAGTGGCATTGGATACGCATTGACAAGTGTTTGATTGTTTTCATTTTTGCCAACCAGAGTAAAAAGAAAAGATCTCATTGTTTTTTAAATTGATTACTAGTGAGGCTGAATGCTTTGAATTGCCTGTTTATACCTATTTTTCAAAATTTTCTTCTCCTATTGATTTTTGGGAATTCTTTATCCTTTATGTATATTAATCCTTTAATTTGTTAGTGTATTTTATCCAAATAGTACTTATTAGTGTTTTATTAAAACACTTGATTTTTATTTATGCTGTCATTTGTTGTGCAATTTTAAATTTATCTGCAGCCAGATCTATCATTTTTTCACTTTATAATTTCTGTGTTTTGTGAGTTGCTTTTCCTATTTCAGTATTGTCACGAGTCTTGTTTTTTCTTCTATATTTTCTTTTAGATCTTCAATCCATCTGGAATTTATTTTTTAATTTTTAAAAGGTTATTTATTTTTAATTGGAGGATAATTGCTTTACAGTGTTGTGTTGGTTTCTGCCATTCAACAACATGAATCAGCCACAGGTATACATATGTCCTCTCTTTCTTGAATCTCCCTTCTACCTCCCACCCTGTCCCACCCCTGAAATTTATTTTTGTATATGGTATAAGGTAGAGATTCTAATTCTCCCCCAAAAGAATAGAAAACTGTACTATCCTTATTTACTGAATAATCATTTTCTTCCCCTCTGATTTGAAATTTCACTGTTATCACATACTAAATCCCCAGATGTGCATAAATATGCTTTGAAACTGCATTCATCACTGTTCCTTTATATAAATTTTGCTTTCTTGTGAATCAAGTCCATTCTCATTATTCCTCTTTTTCAAAAATTTCTGGGGTATGTTCTTCCAGAAGAATTTTGGAATTAACTTTTAACATTTCCAAAAATTTCTTTAGGTTTTTGATTAAAATTGCATTAGATTTATACATTAATTATAGGAAGAATTAGGTTTTTGATTAAAACTGTGTTAGATTTATATATTAATTTTAGGAAGAATTGTTTTATTTAGACTACTTATTCTAAATAATACAAGTTCCTCCAGGAACTTGGTATACTTTTCCATTTTTAAAAATTTTCTTTTATGTGCATCAGTGAAGTTTTATGATTTTCTTCATATAGATTTTACACATTTTTTTCTAAGTATTTTATAGTTTTGCTATTATTATGAATAGGTTTTTTAAATTGTATTTTTGGTTAGTTATTTTCATTATATAGAAAGCAGTTGATTTTATGTATTCATCTTTTATCCTGGTGTCTATAATTTTATTGACTTTTATTCTTTCCCAGTTAGATCATCATATCATCATCAAATAATTTCAATATTTAGCACTCACTTCTTTTTCTTCTTCTTTTTTGTTTTTTTACTAAGACTAGTGTGGGGAAAGTGGATATCTTTTTCTTTTTACTTAATCCTGATAGCTTCAATGATAGATGAATGCTAAGTCTGCACCTCTTGCAATTTAAATTCAGATTTGGGTTTGAAATGTTGGGTAGATGCTTCCTGGAACCTTAAACTCAGCATATCTAAAATTAAATAAAGTCCTAATTACCCACACTTGCCCAAACCTGTGCCTAGTATTCATTTCTTTTTTCTGTTACCCAGGTTTAAATTACTCTGTTATTCTAGTCATTCAGGTTCAAAATCTTAATCATGCTTGATTTTCTCCTTATGTCTTTCCTCTCTCCCACTATTTTGTTCAGAAAATTCTCTCAATTTTGTCTCTATCCATTGTTGTAACACACATCTCCTCTCTATTCTTACTGTTACCTCCTTCCATCTAATTTACAAACTATTATTGAGGACCTTCAGTTTTTAAGTACAGTATCAGTTCAGTTCAGTCGCTCAGTCGTGTCTGACTCTTTGCGACCCCATGAATTACAGCACGCCAGGCCTCCCTGTCCATCATCAACTCCCAGAGTTCACCCAAACTCATGTCCATCGAGTTGGTGATGCCATCCAGCCATCTGATCCTCTGTCATCCCCTTCTCTTCCTGCCCCCAATCCCTCCCAGCATCAGGGTCTTTTCCAATGAGTCAACTCTTTGCATGAGGTGGCCAAAGTATTGAAGTTTCAGCTTTAGCATCAGTCCTTCCAAAGAACACCCAGGACTGATCTCCTTTAGAATGGACTGGTTAGATCTCCATGAGTCCAAGGGACTCTCAAGAGTCTTCTCCAACACCACAGTTCAAAAGCACAGTATATAGAGGTGCAAATGTAAATAACACAAAGTTCCTGCTCTTGAGTTCACAAGAAATGGATGATAGTTCTTAAACTTAACTAACTATAATACAATGCAGTAGATGCTATAAGAACTTTTGGTTGCTTTGTTGTTTAGTTGCTAAGTCATGTCTGACTCTTGCAACCCCATGGACTTTAGCCTGCCAGGCTCCTCTGTCCATGGGGTTCTCCAGGCAAGAATACTGGAGTGGGTTGTCATTCCTTTCTCCAGGGGATCTTCCTGACCCAGGAATTGAACCAGGGTCTCCTGCATTGCAGGCAGATTCTTTACCAACAGAACTATGAGGGAAGTCTGGGCTTCCCTTGTGGCTCAGTTGGTAAAGAATCTACTAGCAATGTGGGAGACTTGGGTTTGATCCCTGCGTTGGGAAGATCCCCTGGAGAAGGGAAAGGCTACCCACTCCAGTATTTTGGCCTAGAGAATTCCATGGACTGTATAGTCCATGGGGTCATAAAGAGTCAGACATGACTGAGCGACTATAAGAACTACACATATACTAACTACAGTAGCCCAGAGGAAGAAATTATTATTTCTGCTTTATGCTGAATCAGAAAGGGTTGACATTTGAGCTGAATCCTGAAGAACAAGTATAAATTTTTTTTCAAGTGCAAAAGGAGAGGGAGAAGAGGCATTTCTGGTAGAGGAAATAGTATGAATATATGTTATATATTATTCAACAAGCATCTATTGAGTGTTGACTATGTGTCAAGCATAGTACTGGGTGTGCGGCTTTAAGAATCTCTTACTTTTGTAGGAAATACACAGATAATCACAATAAGAAATTATTGGGAATATAGGTCATTCATTTTTAGAACTGTCGGTTCACTCAATGAAGTTTTTCTTTTGGCCAAATAATTTGCATATAGAAGCAATATATACACAATATTAAACAGTCTTAGCCAAATTTGACAAATTTCTCAAAATGTACTTATGACTGGGTTTGGACCAGATTTTTTTCTTCCTCAAGGCATTACTTCATTTCTGGATTGGGGCAGGGGGATTGGTTTAGCAATGAAATGACAGGACTGAGTTCATTTATTTTTTTATTTAACCAGCAAGAATTTATTGAGGGCCTGTTGTATACCACATATTGTTAAACCTTGGGAATACACAGAGAGAAAAGAGAGAGCCCTTCCCTGAGAGTGCTGCCATTAAATGGGTTCAGTGGCACACTAAAATATAATTAAAACACAGTGAATGAAAAATTGTAATAAATTCCATATTCTGTATTATAGGAGGATGTATGAGAGATGTTTAACCCAGTCTTTGGCGAGAAGCTACCAGGGAGCCACGGAAGATTTCCTGGAGGTGATGACACTTGAACTGAGGTTGGTTTTAATAACTTTAAGGCAATACTGTGATGAACGTTTAGTTGCATATATGTGTGTATATGAGTGTGTATGTTTGGACCCATTAAAATAATTTCTTTAGAATAAACTACTAGATGTATAATGGCTAGATTAAAGGATATGAACAAGAAATTTATACAAGAAATTTTAATAACTTAGGAGCACTTTGGTGTAGGGTAGGCAAGGCTAAAGGCAAAGGACAACAGGGATTTCAGTTGCTGGCATGTTGTAGCTGCAGCCAGGGACTAGGTAAAAGCCTGCCTTCTTCTTGAGAAGGTTTGTTGGTAGGGTTACTAGGGTGGAGGTGGAAAACTGGGGGAACTCCAGAGATCGGTTGATGCCCTTAATAATAGTTCAGGGGGGTTTCCACTCCAAGATAACTGATACTTTGTCCAGCATCCTGAAGATGTCTCAGCCAAAGAGAACTTATCCTTTGCACTTCTAAGTTTTTTAAAATAAACATCTCTAGGTTGGCTGAAGAATGTTACTGTGACAGCTAAGATGCAGGGAGTTCTACAGACTAGTGATACCCTGTGCTACTGAGACTCAAAGGACAGCCAGTGGCCAGGGGCCCAGCCTCAATAACCATGAGGACATCTTGGGAAGGAGAACGGAGTGAAACATTGAAAGTCTAGGCATTTACTCAAAGGAGATTATTTGAAATAGAAAAATACTAATTTTTAAACTTAACGAGTTACAGATATCTTTAATTGAAAAATTTATGTCTGTGTGCCTCCTGTATCATCCAGAAGAATAAGGGTATTAAAGAAACTTTAGATATAAAAAAATAAAGTGGCTACACATATTTGCTCAATATGAAGTGTAAAGTATAAATTTCTTGTTCATATCCTTTAATCTAGCCATTATACACCTAGTAGTTTATTCTAAAGAAATGATTTTAATGGGTCCAAACATACACACTCATATACACACATATATCCAACTAAATGTTCATCACAGTATTGCCTTAAAAATTGAAAATTGGAAACAAGCTAAATGTTTCATCATCTGAGGAATGGTTATAGTATAATAAATCTACACAGTGAGTATTAATAAGCCGTGTTCTTGCCTGGAGAATCCCAGGGACGGGGGAGCCTGGTGGGCTGCCATCTATGGGGTCGCACAGAGTCGGACATGACTGAAGCGACTTAGCAGCAGCAGTTTAATAACTCTTTAGTCATTACAAAGAATAAGAGAAGTCAATGTGTATCGGGATGGGAAACACTTTGAATCATATTGTTAGGAGATAAAGTCAGGATGAAGAATATTATATATAGGATAATCTCATTTATATAAAAATGTATAGTGATCAAGGGCTTCCCTGGTGGCTCAGTGGTACAGAATCTGCCTGCCAATTCAGGAGACACAAGAGATGTGGGCTCAGTCCCTGGGTTGAGAAGATCCCTTGGAGAAGGGCATGGCAACCCACTCCAGTATTCTTGCCAGGAGAACCCCATGGACAGCAGAGCCTGGCGGGCTATAGTCCATGGGGTTGCAAAAGAGTCGGACATGACTTAGCAACTAAACCACCACCACCACATATAGTGATCTATATTCTCATAGAAATATACCCATATTCTACAGGAAAATTAAAAAGATTTTATCACTAAACATAGAGTGTGATCCCTTATTTGTTTAAAGTGTATATAATATAAAACTTGTATGTGTGTATTTACATATACACACAGAAGAAGGTTTCCAAGTATTTACAGCAAATTTTTAGCAGTGATTATCTATGGATGGTGAGATTAAGTAAAAATTTCACTCTTATTTATACATTTCTCTATTTCCTGATGCTTTCCCCCCAGTGAGCTAATATTATTTTTATAATTAGAAAAATTAACATGTTTATTTCCTTTTGAAAACAAAAATGTATATATTTAGTGACATAAACATGTTTTTAATGTATTAATATAGTGCATGCATGCATGCTTAGTCACTCAGTTGTGTCCCACTCTTTGTGACTCCGTGGACTCTAGCCCACCAGTCTCCTCTGTTCATGGGATTCTCCAGGCAAGAATACTGGAGTGGGTTGCCATGCCCTTCTCCAGGGGATCTTCCCAACCCGAGGATCAAACCCAGGTCTTCTGCATTGCAGGCGGCAGATACTTTACCACCTAAGCCATCAGGGAATAAAAGAACAGATTACAAAAAAGTTGTGATTTAACATTTGTTCTTATAGAAATGTTATAAAAATGAGTACATGTGCACATAAGTAGAATATATACCAAAATATCTAGAATGGTTATCTCTGGTTCTTGGGATTAGCAATGATTTTTATATATTTTTATTTTTGATTAATCTATTTTCTTTTTTTAATTTAAATTTATTTATTTAAATTGGAGGCTAATTACTTTACAATATTGTATTGGTTTTGCCATACATCAACATGAATCCACCACGGGTGTACATGTGTTCCCCATCCTGAACCCCCCTCCCACTTCCCTCCCCATACCATCCCTCTGGGTCTTCCCAGTGCACCAGCCCCAGGCATCCTGTATCCTGCATCGAACCTGGACTGGCGATTCATTTCTTATATGATATTATACATGTTTCAATGCCATTCTCCTAAATCATCCCACCCTCTCCTTCTCCCACAGAGTCCAAAGACTGTTCTATACATCTGTGTCTCTTTTGCTGTCTCGCATAGAGGGTTATCGTTACCATCTTTCTAAATTCCATATATATGCGTTAGTATACTGTATTGGTATTTTTCTTTCTGACTTACTTCACTCTGTATAATAGGCTCCAGTTTCATCTACCTCATTAGAACTGATTCAAATGTATTCTTTTTAATGGCTGAGTAATACTCCATTGTGTATATGTACCACTGCTTTCTTATCCATTCATCTGCTGATAGACATCTAGGTTGCTTCCATGTCCTGGCTATTATAAACAGTGCTGCGATGAACATTGGGGTACACGTGTCTCTTTCAATTCTGGTTTCCTTGGTGTGTATGCCCAACAGTGGGATTGCTGGGTCATAAGGCACTTCTATTTCCAGTTTTTTAAGGAATTTCCTCTAATGTATTTTGTGAAATTAAGGGAAAAAAAAACCCCATTAAAGTACCATCAAGTTCCAGCCTGCTTGAAGGAGAGCTAAAGTACATGGTTGGTAGGTTTGAGGTGGTTGATGTGTCTTGCAGGGAAAATGTGCTCATGCTGGACTAGCTGCCTGATACAAGGCCCATTGCAAAATGAAAATGCTTTTTTTCAAAAGCAAGGGGAAAATTGCTGTTAAAGGTACTAAAATACAAAGCTTTTTTTCTTTGTTCCACATATCTTCTCTGCTCATGAACATGATCTATTGTCCCATTGGACTTCACTTATAAAACATAAATTCAAAGATAAAATCGTGAAGAATTTCAAGATGGTTCTCTATACACTTGGCTAGGAACACCCATGAAACTGTGGCAGTGTCTTTTACTATCAGCTGCAGAACAATTTGGAGTGGCATGCTTAGAGAGGATTCAGATCAGGCTTCTCTAGTCCAGGCTCCGCTTTGCAAAGCTAATAGTTACTTTTCCAAAGTGTGTCTTTGGAATCCATTTGTATGTATTCTGATCTGCACTAAGGACTCATGTTTATTAGGGGTAGTGCTGACCCAACCAATTGTCCCTTTATTTGTGGGCTGTGTGGTTTCCTAACAGTGACTGTGGTTCTGTTTTGAACAAAGAGACCTGTCCCATCAATGATTAGTGAGGACTTTACCCAACTCTATCAACTTTTTCTTCCTTACTTTGAAGGTAGTTTCTAAGCTTTGACTTCAGCCTCATACAAAAGTCTATTCTGTCTTGCTGCCTTCTAACTCAGTACTTCTTACCCCAGTTCTAGAGCATTCCCTGCTATTTCCTGACAAACAGAACTGGAGATTCCCTAGGTCCAAGTAGCTAGTGGCAGCTTTCCTGGTCTGCCATTCTGGCTCAATAAGATGAATGCAGGCTGAGTATGGAAAGGAGACAGAAATGAAAGGATCTTGAGTTGAGGGACCCTAGGGAGAGGATTCTGTAGAACGATATGGGATGGGAACAATAGAAAAGTGAAGAAATAGAACATAGTTTGAGGAAAGGAAAAGGTGGTTGAAAAAGAGGAGCAAAGACTCCAGAGGTCTGGAGAAATGTGGCAAAGTTTAATCTTGGGGATTTATTAAAAATAAATGTCAAGTGAGGGATTAAAATTGTGGTATATTTAAAGTGTTTACTTACATTTAAAGAATTCATGCTTTTGAATTGTGGTGCTGGAGAAGACTCTTGAGAGTCCCTTGTACAATAAGAGGATCAAACCAGTCAATCCTAAAGGAAATCAACCCTGAATATTCACTGAAAGAACTGATGCTGGAGCTGAAGCTCCAATACTTTGGTCACCTGATTGGAAGAGCTGACTCATTGGAAAAGACCCTGATGCTTGGAAAGATTGAGGGCAGGACGAGGAGAACGGTTTGAGATGCGATGATTGGATGGCATCACCAACTCAAAGGACATGAATTTTAGCAGACTCTGGGAGATGGTGAAGGATAGGGAAGCCTTGTGTGTTGCAGTCCTTGGGGTCACAAAGAGTCAGACAAAACTTAGCAACTGAACAACAACAACACATTTAAGAAGTTGTTTTCTCTTTTTTTTTAGAAGTTGTTTTTTCTTAACATGGACAATATTTACATTTGAATCAGTTCTAATGAGGCGGATGAAACTGGAGCCTATTATACAGAGTGAAGTAAGCCAGAAGGAAAAACACCAATACAGTATACTAATGCATATATATGGAATTTAGAAAGATGGTAACAATAACCCTGTGTACGAGACAGCAAAAGAGACACTGATGTATAGAACAGTCTTATGGACTCTGTGGGAGAGGGAGAGGGTGGGAAGATTTGGGAAAATGGCATTGAAACATGTATAATATCATGTATGAAACGAGTCGCCAGTCCAGGTTCTATGCATGATACTGGATGCTTGGGGCTGGTGCACTGGGATGACCCAGAAGAATGGTATGGGGACGGAGGAGGGAGGAGGGTTCAGGATGGGGAACACATGTATACCTGTGGCAGATTCATTTCGATATTTGGCAAAACCAATACAATATTGTAAAGTTTAAAAATAAAATAAAATTTTAAAAAAATATTCTGAAATATTATTTAGAATGATTCCTGGGTTTGTACAAAATAAGTATTTATAGTATGTTATATAGGCACATATTGGAAATGAAAGACAATGTTAAACTTACACAATGACTGTTTTTTTAAAAAGTTTTAATTGTGGTAAAATATACATAACAAAATTTACCACCTTAACCAGTGTTATGTGTACAGTTCAGGCATGTTAAGTACATTCACATTCTTGTGCAACCAATCTCCAGAACTCTTCATCTTGTGAAATGGAAACTTTACACCCACTAAACAACAGCTCCCCATTTCCCCCACCCCCACAAGTCCCTGATTAACCACCATCCTACTTTCTGTTTCTATGAATTTGACTACTTTAGACACCTCATATAAGTGGAGTCATAGAGTATTTGTCTTCTGTAACTGGCTTATTTTATTTATCATAATGTCGTTAAGCTTAATCCATGTTGTAGTATGTGCCACAATTTCCTTCCTTTTTTAAAGGCTGAATAATATGCCACTGTATGTGTATAGGATTTCCCTGCTGGCTCAAAAAGTAAAGAATCTGCCTGCCATGCAGGAGACCCAGGTTTGATCCCTGAGTTGGGAAGATTCCCTGGAGAAGAGCATGGCTACCCATTCCAGTATTCTTGCCTGGAGAGTTCCAGGGATGAAGGAGCCTGGCGGGCTATCACATTTTGTTTATTCATTTGTCTATCGATGGACATTTGGGTTACTTCCATCTGCTGCTATGAATATGGGTGTGAAAATATCTCTTTGAGACTCTGCTTTCAATTCTTTTGGATATATATCCCAAGTGAGATTGCTAGATTATTTGGTAGTTCTAAATTTTTGAGAAA
Source organism: Bubalus kerabau (assembly GCF_029407905.1). Classification (NCBI taxonomy): domain Eukaryota; kingdom Metazoa; phylum Chordata; class Mammalia; order Artiodactyla; family Bovidae; genus Bubalus; species Bubalus kerabau. The sequence continues at coordinate 3,771,325 of NC_073647.1, read as the reverse complement.
CTTCCACATTGTTTTCCATACTGGTTGCACCATTTTACAATACTGTAAACAAACATGTACTATGGTTCCAATTTCTCCACATCCTCACCAACATTTCTGTTTGTTTTTTTTTTTTATAGTAGCCATGCTAATGGATATGAGGTGACATTCATTCCAGTTTGCTGCTGAATATTATCCCATAGTATGAGTGTAACACAGTTTAGCTATCTACCTGTTGAAGGACATCTGAGTTATTTCTAGTTTTTGACTATTATGAATAAAACTACTATAAACATTCTTGCATAGGTTTTTGTGTGAACATAACTTTTCATTTCCCTGGGATAGATGCCCGGGAGTGCAATTGCTGAGTCATATAATGGTTGCATGTTCAGTTTTTTAAGAAATTACCAAACTGTTTTCCAGAGTGGCTGTACCATTTTACATCCCCACCAGCAACGTATGAATAATAGTCTTTTTACATCCTTGCTGGTATTTGGATGTTGCCATTATTATTTTTTTTTTGCCCTTCTTATAGTAGTAATATCTCACCATTTTGATTTTCATCTCCCTAGTGGCTAATGATTTTATTTTAAAAAAATGATTTATCTACTTTTGGCTGAGCTGGGTCTTCGTTGCTGCACAAGGGCTTTCTCTAGCTGTGGTGAGCAGGGACTAATCTTTGTTACAGTGCTCAGGCTTCTCATTGTGGTGGCTTCTCACTGCCGAGCTCTAGATGCATGGGCTTCAGTAGTTGCAGCACGCAGGCTCAGCAGTTGAGGCTTGCAAGGCCTAGAGCATGAGTACTTGTGGCACACAGGCTTAGTTGCTCTGCAGCGTGTGGAATCTTCCCGGATCAGGGATTGAATCTGTGTCCCCTGAAGTGGCAGGAGAATTCCCATCCTCTGTACCACCAGGAAAATCCAGCTAATGACTTTTAACATATTTTCATGTTGTCATATGTATATCCTCTTTGGTGAAATGCCTCTTCAATGTCTTTTGCCCATTTTTCTAATGCTGTTGAGTTTTCAGAGTTTTTAAAAATATATATTCCATATATTAGTCCTTTGGAATATTTGGACTATCTTCTTCCATTCTGTAGCTTCTCTTTTCATGTTCTTAACTGGATCTTTCACAGGGCAGAAGGTTTTCATTTTGTTGAAGCCCAACTTAACCAATTTTTTCTTTTATGGATCCTGCTTTTGATGTCAAATCTAAGAATGCCTTGCCTACCCCAGATCCCAATGATTTTCTCATAAAAGTTTTATAGTTTTATTTTTAAATACATGATCTATTTTTAGTTAATATTTGTATAAGGCATGAGACTTAGATTGAGTTTCATTTTTTGCTGATGGATGACCAGTTGCTCCATCATTTGTTAAAAAGTCTATGTTTCTTCCATTGGGTTGCCTTTACACCTCTATCAAAACTCAGTTGGGTGTATTTGTGCAGGTCTAGTTCTGGGTTCTCTATTTTATTTCATTGGTCTATGTGTCTCTCCCTCTACCAATATCACACAGTCCTGATTACTATAACATTATAATAAGTTTTAAAATCATGTAGACTGATTCTCTCCACTTTATTCTTGTTCAAAGTTGTTTTAGCTATTTTAGTTACTTTGTTTTTCTATATAATTATGGAATAATCTTGTTTAGATCTATAAGAAATTTTGTTTAGATTTTGATAAGTTAGGTAGGTTTAGTTGCTCAGTCGTGTCCAACTCTCGCGACCCTGTGGACTGTAGCCTGCTAGGCTCTTCTGTCCATAGGATTTCCCAGGGAAGAATACTGGAGTACGTTGCCATTTCCTTCTGCATTAAAACTGTGTATCAGTTTGGGAGAGGATTGACTTCTTTACTATGTTGAGTCTTCTAAGCCATGAACTTGTGTTTAGATATGTGATTTATTTTATAAGCATTTTGTAATTTTTAGCATTTAAGTCCTGTATGTGTTTTGTTAGAATTGTTGTTAGTTAGTTGCTAAGTCGTGTCCGACTCTTTTGTGACCCTATGGACTTTAGCCCACCAGGCTCCTCTGTCCATGAGATTTCCTAGGAAGAATACTGGAGTGGGTTGTCATTTCCTTCTCCAGGGGATCTTCTCGATCCAGGGATCAACCTCCATCTCCTGCACTGGCAGGTAAATTCTCTACTGCTGAGCCACTAGGGAAGCCCTTATTATTAGAATTACACCTACACATTTAATTAATTTTTGAGCAATTATAAATTGTATTTTATTTAAATTTTGGTACTTTGGTGTAGATGTTTTCATTGCTATTAGATTGGTGCAAATTTAATTACAGTTTTGGACCATGAATTTTAAATCATTATAACTAGGCTAGGAACCATTAAATCAACACATTTTTTTGCCAACAAGAAATAAATTTGCTTTTTCCTATAGCATGAAAATCCATGTTTCAGGATTCAGTGAATTCTTGGAAAGCATTTTCTGCCTCCTACTGGTTGTGGAAGTGTTTTCCCTGCAAAAAGTTGTCAAGATTCTTGAAGAAGTGGTAGTTGGTTGGTGAGAAGTCAGGTGAGTATGGCGGATGAGGCAAAACTTTGTAGCCCAATTCATTCAACTTGTGAAGCATTGGTTGTGTGATGGGCAGTCAGGCATTGTTGTGGAGAAGAATTGGGCCCTTTCTGTTGACCAATGCTGGCTGCAGGCATTGTAGTTTCCAGTGCATCTCATTGATTTGCTGAACATACTTCTCAAATATAATGGTTTCACTGGGATTCAGAAAGCTGTAGTGGATCAAACAGGCAGCAGACCACCTAAGAGTGATGATGACCTTTTTCTTGGTGAAGTTTGGCTTTGCAAAGTGTTTTGGAGCTTCTTCTCAGTCCAACCACTCAGCTGGTCATCGCCCATTGTCATATAAAATCCATTTTTCATCACACATCACAATCCGATTGAGAAATGGCTTGTTGTTGTTGCATAGAATAAGAGAAGAAGACACTTCAAAATGATTATTTTTTTGATTTGTGGTCAGCTCATGAGGCACCCACTTACTGAGTTTTTTCACCTTCCCAATTTGCTTCAAATGCCGGATGACTGTAGAATAGTTGACATTGAGTTCTTCTGGAACTTTTCGTATATTAATATTATATAGAAGGTCAGTGGATTTTTATGTATTTATCTTGTATACTTAAATTTTGCTGAACTTCTAGGGCATCTATGGCAGATCCCTTGGAATTTTCTGCATAGACAATCATGTTGTCTGCAAATAGCAACAGTTTTATTTCCTCTTTTCATGTCTGTATACCTTTTTTCTTTTCTTTTTTTTTTTTTTTTTTTTTTTGGTCTTATTGCACTGGCTAGAATTTCCAGCACCATGATAAATAAGACTGGTTCAGAGTAGATATCCTTGCCTTGTTCCTGATCTTAGGAGGAAACCATCTAGTTTCTGCCGGGAGCCGGCATATTGCATATTGAGTGCATATTGCATATTGAGTGCAGCACTTTCCACAGCATCATCTTTCAGGATCTGGAATAGCTCAACTGGAATTCTATCACTGCCGGGAGCAGGAGCTCCGCCCATGGCAAAGGTCATGAGGAAGGAGGCTCGGCATACTAAAGGCGGGATCGAGCCTCAGGAGTCCCCCTGGAAATTCTCGAGCATCTACCCCCAAAACCAGAGTCTGCCTACTTTCTGCTTTGTGCTTTCACCTACACCTCTGACTTTACGGGGTGCTGTCCCCCACTACCTCTCTCTGAAAAAAGAATTAGCTTACAGCTCCAGTGAATAATTCCTGGGTGTGACAGTGTTTCAACCTACAAACTCCTTTGGAAATCCTCTAGCCTGCCTGAATAGGTTTTTCCGGCCACATGTGATTGTTCAGAGCCTCCCAACTGTGAGAGGCAGGAGATGTTCTAAACTGTCTAAACACAGATTCCTTTGAGTAGTTAAAAGATTGATTAGAAATTGTATTGGTGAAGGGTTTTTCACTTATTGGGCCAATGTTTGCTGCTAAGTCTCCATACTCCTTACCTACTGTGTCCTTGGCAGTGTATTGATTGATATAATGGGTGTATAGAAATGTAAAATGCAGCTTTGTCCAATGCTTTTTTGGAGGCTGGTGCCTGACTTTGGAATAATCACCTTTAGAGAAAAATAAGTTTCTTACAATGTTAACAGGCCTCCGGGCCAGAAGATGATGTAATTCACCTGAACTTTTGCATATGATAAGTTTGAAAGCCTGGCTTCGATTAGGACCAGGAACTGCTGTCCTTGCATGACTCCACCCCTTCCCCCATTATCCTCTATGCACAACTTAAGGTATAAAAACTACTCTGGAAAATAAAGTGCGGGCCTTGTTCACTGAAACTTGGTCTCCCCATGTCGCTTTCTCTCTCAAATTCTGGCTGAGTGGAACCCGCCATGCTTGCTAATTATGCCTGGGCTTCTAAGATCCGACCGCGGAGGCCTCAGTGTCTCCTCTCCTTTGGGAGAGCGGAAGGACGCCTGCGACCTACGTAAGTGGTGCAAACTTCTTGTCTTGAAGTTTTATTGGTCTCCCGCATAAACCAAGCTACTCAGCCTCTTTTCTCCACTGAATTTTCCTACTGAGCTATCCTCATTCTATTACTCTTTATATCCTTAACTAATGTTTAATTAAGCAGTTGTTTCCTGACCCTCGCCTACGCCGTCTCTCCTTCGAATACCCTGGATCAGCTGGGGCTGGACCCTGGCAAGTTTCTTACATTAAGTATGATGTCAGCTGAGGGGATTTTGTAGATTTCTTTATCAAGTTGAGGAAGTTCCTCTATATTTTTAGTTTTTCTGAGATTTTTTTTCTTATGAATAGTGTTGGATTTTATCAAATTCTTTTTCTGCATCTATTGATATAATTATGTGATTTTTCTTCTTTAGCTTGTTTGTACAGATGATGTTTGACTGCTTCAGAGTAGTTGTTGCCTAAAAGTTTTCTGTCTTACTAGGCTGTCCCTTTCCTAATCTTTTAGATAGAGAGTTCAGTCTTTTCTAATGGATTTTTGTGTTTGTGCCCATTGTAGTTTTGGGGGTGCCAGTTTACTCATATTTAAGCCTTTTTTATATTGCTGAAAGAACTTTTAACATGCATTTTGACTAAACAAACTTTCTTTACTAATAAAATGAACATCTCTATCCTCTTCCAAATCAAAACAAGAACTTCAGAATGCTTTAACTCCACTGAAACCCCACACCTCTGCATTTGTACTTTTTACTGTTGTCCAGTATTTACTTCCCCCTTATCCAAATCATATATTGTTAATATTGTTTCATACAGCCAATGCTTGTTTGATTTGATCACATATTTTCTGATTTCCTTCCCAGTCATGGGTTCCTTTTTCTTCTTTCTTCAGTTTGCTGTTGTTGAGTTGCCAATTTGTGTCCTACTGTTTGTGACCCCATGGACTATAACCCTCCAGGCTGCTATGTCCATAGGATTTTCCAGGCAAGAATGCTGAAATGGGTTGCCATTTCCTTCTCGAGGGGATCTTCCCAACCCAGGGATAGAACCCCTATCTCCTACATTCACAGGCAGTTTCTTAAGTTTATTCATTAGAATTTCCTTTGATGAAGGTCTTTTGGTAAAACTTCTAATTTTTTTTAATTTAAATTTTTTCTGTTATTTTAGCCACACGAGGTCTTTGTTGTGGTGTGTGGACTCTTCATTGCGGTGCACAGGCTTTCTCTAGTTGCAGTGCTCTGGCTTCCCTTGTTGCGGAGTATGGTCTCTAGAGTACATGGGCTCAGTAGTTGTGGTGCACGGGCTTCTTTAGTTGTGGCAACAGGTTTAGTTGTCCCACAGCATGTGGGATCTTAGTTTCTTGACCAGGGATCAAACCTGTGTCCCCTGCATTGGAAGGTAGATTCTTAATCACTGGACCACCAGGGAAGTCCCTCTAATTTTCATTTGTCTGAAAATGTTTTTATTTTGCTGTATGTAGTTTTTTGACAGCTAGTTTTTCTGGTTACATAATTCCAGATTGACAATTATTTTCTCTCAGCACTTTGAAAATATTATTTTATTTTCTTCTGGCTTTTATTGTTGCTTTTGAGATGCCTGCTGTCAGGTGTTTTTTTTTTTTTTTATATATAATAATCTATCTTTTCTCTCTGGCTGCTCTAAGTTTTTTTTTTGTTTTTAATATTTGACAACAACGTATTTAGATTTGTGTGAGGTATTAATAATATATGTATATTGATTTCTGTCTCAGTTCCTGGCACAGAGCTACTGAATCCCTTGTAATTTCCTAAGTGATAAGAATACTGGGAGCATCTTTTGTTCTAATTCTGTCTTTGACCCTATCCCTGACACAGGGCTCCTAAAACCCTGGTAAATTCTTAAGTGATCAGAGCAAGGAGGAGCATCTTTTGTTCTCCTGAGGTGATTCTGGGTGAGTTCTTGCATGGTTCCTGCATGGGAGTGATCTCCAGAAAGACTGAGCCATAATAAAAATCTTGAGATTTTCAGCTCCCTCCATATTATCCAGAGAGGGAAGAGGGGCTGGCAATGGAGTTAATGATGGATCATGCCCCAAAAATTTATGGAAGCCTCCATAAAATCTCAATAGTAGGGGGTTCAGAGAGCTCCAGTGTTGGTAAAAACACATCCATACTGGGAGGATGACATATCCCAGCTCCACAGGAACAGATGTTCCTCCATTTAGGACCCTCCCAGACCTTGCCCTGTGTATCTCTTTTGTCTGGCTGTTCATCTGTAGCCTTTATATTCTTTAATAAACTGGTAAATATAAGTGTTTCCCTGATTCTGTGAATTGTTATAGCAAATTAAAGAAGCCTAAGGACGGGAGTTGTAGGAACCTCTGATTTGTATCAATAACTAAATTGGATGGAAGTTGTGGGTAACCTGGAGACTTACTACTTATAATTGGCATCTGAAGTGGGGTAGGAACAGTCTTGTGGGACTGAGCCCTTAACTTATGGAACCTGACAGTATCTCCAGGTAGATAGTATTAGAATCAAGTTTAAAATTATAGGATACACAGCTGTTGTACAGAGAATTGCTTGACATCACATTTGGTGATTGGAGCATCAGGAGTGAAGTGTTCTTTGTGTGTAGGGTGTCTATGTAAAGGAAAGGAGAAACAGGAGGGAAGAAAGAGGTTTTTCCCAACATGGGAGGTAGACTTAACTGAGGTTCAAAACTCAGAAATCTTGAGTTTTCCTTTACAGCTTGGAATTTCTTTTTTTTTTTTTTAATCCTGTTTATGCTTTTAGAATTTGAGGCTTTATAACTTCCACAATTTCTGAAAAATTTTCTGCTAATATCTCTTTGAATGTTCATTAATGACAACTGCAAAAACACTCAGGGCTGTTGAAGCATCAACATTTGATTAGTGTTCTATCAACTTCTTTTCGTTTTTGACCTCTGGAGATTTTTCTTTTCTCTTGTGGGCTGAGTTTTGTTACACATCAGAAAGATTAGATAAATCTACAGAGGGCATCCCTAGTGGTTCAGTGGTAAAGAACCCGCCTGCCAGTGCAGGAGACAGGAGTTTGATTCCTGGGTCAGGAAGTTACCCTGGAGAAGGAATTGGCAACCTACTCCAGTACTCTTGCCTGGAAAATCCCATGGACGGAGGAGCCTGGTAGGCTGCAGTCCATGGGGTCACTAAGAGTCAGACACGACTGAGCAACTTCACTTTCACTTTTCACTTTCATGCATTGGAGAAGGAAATGACAACCCACTCCAATATTCTTGCCTCGAGAATCCCAGGGACAGGGAAGCCTAGTGGGCTGCTGTCTGTGGGGTCACTCAGAGTCGGACACGACTGAAGCAACTTAACAGCAACAGCAACAGCATCAACTTCTTTTCGTTTTTGACCTCTGGAGATTTACTCTTTTCTCTTGTGGGCTGAGTTTTGTTACACATTGGAAAGATTAGATAAACCGGCAATGGCAACCCCACTCCAGTACTGTTGCCCGGAAAATCCCATGGATGGAGGAGCCTGGTAGGCTGCAGTCCATGGGGTCGCTAAGGGTCGGACACGACTGAGTGACTTCACTTTCACTTTCCACTTTCATGCATTGGAGAAGGAAATGGCAACCCACTCCAGTGTTCTTGCCTGGAGAATCCCATGGACAGAGAAGCCTGGTAGGCTGCAGTACATGGGGTCTCACAGAGTCTGACACGACTGAAGCGACTTAGTAGTAGTAGTAGTACAGAGGGCTTCCCTAGTGGTTCAGTGGTAAAGAACCCACCTGCCAGTGTAGGAGATAGGAGTTTGATTCCTGGGTCAGGAAGATACCCTGGAGAACGAATTGGCAACCCACTCCAGTATTCTTACTTGGGAAATCCCATGGACGGAGGAGCCTGGTAGGCTACAGTCCATGGGGTCACAAAGAATTGGACACAACTTAATGGCTAAGCAACAATAACAACAAAACCTACAGAATTTCTAGTTATTATGTAGCAGGAGATTTCTAAAAGAGATCTAGTCCCCCAGATTCCTGGAAATGAAATTTCACGAAGATCTTTCCATCCCTTTATTTGTCTCTAAGATTGTATATATGACTTTATTGTAGGTAACATTTAAGAGTTAAAATAAAGACCCTGATGCTGGGAAAGATTGAAGGCAGCAGGAGAAGGAGACGACAGAGGATGAGATGGTTGGATGGCATCACCGACTCGATGGACATGAGTTTGAGCAAGCTCCAGGAGTTGGTGATGGACAGGGAAGCCTGGCATGCTGCAGTCCATGGGGTTGGAAAGAGTCAGACATGACTGAGCAACTGAACATTGAGAGATATATTTGAAGACTATTGAGAATATGGGGCTGGAGGCCATTGACCTGCATGGTCCCGTGAAACTGAGCCGTGAGGTTGAGGGCTTCAGAGAGGTGGTAAGGAGTAAGGTGAGTAAAGTTTGCCTCTGTCTTGTTTTTTTTTTTTTCTCTCTCTCTCTCTTTTTTTAACCTTTGCTAGCTGCCTAAGTATTGAGCACATTTTAAAAGGTTTTAGCCTCAATTTCATCATCTGTCCATTGAGAATCAGTTCAGTTCAGTTCAGTTGCTCAGTCGTGTCTGACTCTTTGCGACCCCATGAACTGCAGCACGCCAGGCCTCCCTGTCCATCACCAACTCCCAGAGTCCACCCAAACTCATGTCCATCGAGTCGGTGATGCCATCCAGCCATCTCATCCTCTGTCTTCCCCTTCTCCTCCTGCCCTCAATCCCTCCCAGCATCAGAGTCTTTTCCAATGAGTCAACTCTTCGCATGAGGTGGCCAAAGTACTGGAGTTTCAGCTTTAGCATCAGTCCTTCCAAAGCACATCCAGGACTGATCTCCTTTAGAATGGACTGGTTGGATCTCCTTGCAGTCCAAGGGACTCTCAAGAGTCTTCTCCAATGCCACAGTTCAAAAGCATCAATTCTTCGGTGCTCAGCTTTCTTCACAGTCCAACTCTCACATCCATACATGACCACTGGAAAAACCATAGCCCTGACTAGACGGACCTTTGTGGCAAAGTAATGTCTCTGCTTTTGAATATGCTATCTAGGTTGGTCATAACTTTCCTTCCAAGGAGTAAGCGTCTTTTAATTTCATGGCTGCAGTCACCATCTGCAGTGATTTTGGAGCCCCCAAAAATAGTCTGACACTGTTTCCACTGTTTCCGCATCTATTTCCCATGAAGTAATGGGACCAGATGCCATGATCTTACATTGAGAATAATAGCTCCAATTATTTAAGGCTGTTGTAGAAGTAAATGAGATGACATGTATAAAATATTTGGCTCAGTGCATGGCACAAAAGTATGTTCAAGGAACCCTCGTTCCTCTCTTCCTCATCAGTAACATCATTTTCTTTTTCCCGATCTCCATTTGCCAACCAGCATTTATGCAAAATGGGACTAGAACTGAGTGGAAGAGATACTAGGTAGTGTTTGGCAAAGTAACAGTGGAGGAAGTGTAACTAGGAGAAGAGGAAAGCCCCAGTGATATGGGAAAGAAATGGAAATATTGACTTCCACCCCAATGACTCAGCCATTCATATATAATTTGGAAACATGGAATCAAAGACCACCTCCCTCTGCATCACATGCAATAGTTTTGTCATTCTGTTTATAAACAATGTTTCAATCTCATGCAGTTGTACCTTATCTATGATTCTAAGAAAAGAGGCATCAAAGGGAAAAAGGAGAGAATGGGAAAGAAAAGAGTATAGACTTAAATCACAACTAAGAAGAAATAGGATGTAATTCCTATTGCTAAGAATAATGGAGTGTAGATTTGATGGTATAAAAGTGCTTTCTGGAATTTTATTAATTGGAAAAATATGTTTTCAAAGGAATAACTTGTCATCTGCAAATTATTGACTTTTAGTTTAGATAAAAGGCCCTAACCTAAGTGACAGGCAAAATAAATGAAAACAAAATATATATCTATTTAGCATGATATGAGCTGTAGTTTTAATACTGAGGATTAGAAGTAGAGTTTCAATTCTTAATTTATGAGTTATCACTCTAGAGTTTATCACTCTAGGTGATAGAGTTAGATTTTATGGTAATTTATATAGGCTTGCTTCATGGTTTAATCTTAACTATATATTACTGATCCTAATTCAAATGTCAGAGTCTTAGATTAAGAACCCAAAGAGGATTTAAATTATGGGCTTCTTCTGTTGTTTTTTTTTTTTTTTTTTTTTCTGATTTACCAATTGCAGTAAAGCATGAATTATAGCCTTGCTATTCTCTGGAAGACCATGACTAATACTAGAAATAATAATAATTGTTACCACCCCTAAATCAAGAGAAACAGCATAAACGTAGTAACTGATTTGGGATGTGGATAGGAAATTTATTTCTTTTGGAGTGAGAGTGAAAAATAGGCAATTTGCCTGTGGTTTAGGGGAAAAGATATAGGGATGCTTTTGTGATAATCAGTCAATAGTTATTCAAGGGAGACTTTGAGAGAAGAGCAATTATTTTGGAAACTCTCGGACTGATGTGGGGAGCTGTATGTAATTCAGAGGAAGTCAGAATGCAGGTCAATTGGCTATTTTATATCTTTTTAGTACATCACTCAAAAAAGTCAGGATCATTGTTTTAAAATCTATATTTACTAATATGACTTCTTAACTATAAAACAATTATCTGAAATATCAGTATTAGGAGTATTAATATATTTAGTTAGAGTTGTGATCTGTTGAATATAGTATATAATGAAGATTGTTATTCTTAGCTGTGTGAGAACTTTTTATAATTTATTATGCAAAAGAGAGTTGAGTCTTAAGAGCACTGGACTAATGTGCTCCTAGTCAATGAACCTCTAGGCCTTTCCTGCCATATACCTTAGTCAAGCCTCAGAAAAAAAATCTTTCTCATTTCTCTTTCTAGCCCTTCTCTTAGCAGGGCACTCTGTCACTTTTCCTAAAGGCTTCAAAGCTGTGATATTGGCGGGGCCGAGGGTGGAATTCCTTTGTAATCTAATTAAAAGCCATTTACAGATACATAGACTAATTGACAGAGTTCAGCCTGAGTGGATAGGTGTCTCTCATTCATCAGTGATTGATTTAGAGAAACTGAAACCAATAAATTCAGTTAGTGTGATTCAAACAGCAACCTCATTTTCTATGTTTAAATTGTTATTATTTTTATTTTATTATTATTTTCAGTAAGTAAGTAAGTAAGTGTTAGTTGCTCAGTCGTGCCCGACTCTTTGTGACCCCATGGACTGCAGCCCACCAGGCTTCTCTGTCCATGAGATTTTCCAGGCAAGGATACTGGAGTGGGTTACCATTTCCTTCTCCAGAGGATCTTCCCAACCCAGGGATCGAACCCGGGTCTCCTGTACTACAGGCAGATTCTTTACTGACTGAGCTACAAGGGAAGCCCCTTTTATTATTTTTAAATAGTTATATATTTATTCATTTGATTGTGCTGAGTCTTATTTATGGTACACAGGATCTTTGATCTTCATTGCTTTGTACCTTAGGGTGGCTGTCAGCCTTAAATGTGATAATACATGTAAAACATTTATCACAGTATCTTGGTATATAGTGAATACTCTGTAAAAGTTAGCTATTATTGTTCTATGCTGGAGTGATAAATGACATCAAAGAGTTAATAAGCTAATATCTATGATCAGCATTTTGTTGATCTCAACCAACACTATTTTGATAAAATGACATACCTCAATGAGAACAGTACCACCATTTTAACCAGTAAGTTTGGAATAGTATAGTGATAATTTAATTTATTAATTATTTTATGGACATTAACCAGCTACCTGCCAGTAAGTGGCATGTCTAAACATACCCTACTTGGTGCATTGTTCTTCTTCTAACAAAACAATTCCTTTAATGAGCCATACAGACTCCATCAGAGAGGTCTGAAGGGGGATGGTACATCTAGGAAAATACTAGTAATGGTGCACAACTGAGCTTTCATAGTGGAACAATATGCAAGGCAGTATTAGCTAAGTAATCCTATTACCAGAATCTCTAGCATTCTACTGTTTTTGATTTAGTCATTCTATCTGTGATATTTTGAGTAAAACATGTTATTTATTATCTTAGTGTTAATCACATTTTCCTCTAAGAGATATAGTTGAAAATTGTATAGCCTTTATTTTCTTGGGCTCCAAAATCACTGTGAACAGTAACTGCAGCCATGAAATTAAAAGACACTTGCTTCTTGGAGGAAAAGCTATGACAAAACTAGACAGTGTATTAAAAGGCAGAGACACCACTTTGCTGACAAAGGTCCATCTAGTCAAAGCTATGGTTTTTCCAATAGTCATGTACAGATGTGAGAGTTGGACCATAAAGAAGGCTGAGCACCAAAAAATGATGCTATCGAACTGTGGTGTTGGAGAAGACTCTTTTAGAGTCTCTTGGACAGCAAGGAGGTCAAGCCAGTCAATCCTAAAGGAAATCAACTCTGAATATTCATTGGAAGGACTGATGCTGAAGCTGAAGCTCCAATACTTTGGCCACCTGATGTGAAGAACCGACTCACTGGAAAAGACCCTCATGCTGGGAAAGATTGAGGGCAGGAGGAGAAGGGGACAACAGGGGATGAAATGGTTGGATGGCATCACCAGCTCGATAGACATGAGTTTGGGCAAGCTCTGGGAGTTGGTGATGGACAGGGAAGCCTGGTGTGCTACAGTCCACGGGCTCACAAAGAGTCAGACACAACTGAGAGACTGAACAACACAATAGCATTTATAATTTGTAATTTAAGAAACTAGGGAACAAAATCCTTTGCAGGGCAATGTGGCTCCTAATTTGGTAGGGCAAATCAATGGAAAAAAAAAAATGAATTCCTTGTTTACTGCTTTACAGTAAACCTATCAGAAACTTAGCAAGTGTGTTCCATTAGGATTACCTGTATAAACATTTAATGCCATAGTGTGTGATTATAGAGGAAACCAGAGAATATATTCTTCTTCCAATACTTAGATTATAGCTTGTGTGTTGTAGCCAGAAATAGAGTAAGGGGTTGTTACGGAGAGTGCTTCTTCGGAAATTCCCGGAGGCACGCATTTAGCTTCCTTCTCCCCAGGGCTAGAGATTTCTGTCCTTTTGCCAGCTGCTCTGTTCAGTTGTCAGGGCTATTTTGGGCTGCAGTGGGTTGATTCCAGTGGGGAAACGGCTGTATATCTCTGCTTTTTGAAATGTCCTGTATAAATGTATTATGAAAACCTTGGGGGTGGAAATCTTAGTCTTTCTGAAACAGCTTTTATTTGAATTCTGGGGAGTCGGCCAGGTTGTAAACTTTAGAAACCTGCAGAACTTAGTAAAGAAACCAATTGTTTATTAATTTTGAACACATACCATGAAATGGGTGTCAGAGCAGCTTAGCCAACAAGGGAATGGTGTGGACAATTTCCAGAAAACATTGGGAATCTCCAGATAGCCTGATGGGTGAGGGCAGATTAGGGGGTGTGAATAGAATGATAGTACAGTCCACTGGATTGGTAGCTCATTACCCAAAGAGATTTATTAATGTGATCCTAGAGGGATCCCTGTTCTCACCAGCAAGGCTCTGCTTAAGCTGCATCATGTGTTAAACATTTTCATCAACAACCTGGATGGAAACAGAAAGCATGCTTGCCTCATTTAAGTATTTCATAAAGATGAATGCCATGCATTCAGAATCATGATACAAAAAGAGCTTGGCCCACTGGGTTAAAATGATGAAATCTGGCAAGAATGCATTGATAGGTCTATACTTAGGAATGGTGATGTATTATTAATTGGCAGAATAGTTATTTACACTTATATGTATTTTTTTTTTTTTTTTACTATCTGTATGATTTTGGGCAAGTGACTTAACCCTGTTTGAGTTTCAGTTTCCTCATCTGTAAATATTTGCTCATGATAAAAAAAACAAACAAAATCCAGTAGTGCAAAGAAATATACAATGACATGGAAGTTTTCCAGACCTCCAGGTCCCCAGTCCCTTTCTCCATACATTAAAAAACAGAGATAGCATGTGTGTGTATGTAAAACTTCCTTTTCAAAAAATGTATAATATGTATAGTATTTTCTCCCATGATTTTCCCACTTAATGTATCTTGTAGGTAGTCCCATGTCAGCACATACATAACTACACAATTTTCCCCCTGTGATTTATTTATCTAGCATACAGATTAAAAGCATAGATTCTGAAGCCATACTACCTGGGTTCAATTCCCAGCTCTTCTACTTACTGGCTGTGTGACCTTGGGCAATTTACATAACCTCTCTGTGCCTGCAGGAGACACAGTACCTAGGACCTATTCTAGTTTTAAGAATCAATGAAAATGTTTTAAATTTAATTTCATCTAACATCAGAAGAAAAGTGATTATAAAACTAATGAATATATAATAATGAATCCAGGCTGGATTATATTTGTCTTTATACACCAAAGCAGTTGGAAAATATAATTGTCAACATTTTCTTATGGTGGAAGTGTCCCACAATAGCCAAAGTGCTCAGGGCCCACGGAAATCATAATGTGACCCTGTGTGCCTCGGTTTCATCACGTTGTGAAATACAGATAAAAAGAGTCCTTATTGTGTAGTGTTGTTATGAAAAACGTTTGAACTAATATTTGGGAAGTCAGTCGTGTTTAGCACATGCTGATTTCTACATATTCATTAAATAAATTGATAAGTTTTAAAAATAGGTAAATTATGGATATAGTAAAAAAAAATTCAAGAAATATTTTAAAATGTATATGATGAGGGAATTCCCTGGAAATCCAGTGATTAGGACTCCTTGCTTCCACTGTCCCAGAGCACAGGTTCAATCCCTGGTTGGGGAACTGAAATCCCACATGCCACATGGTGTGGCCAAACAATCAAAAGTGTATGCAGTGAAAAGCACATCTCTTTCTAATAACTGATTCTCAGTTTCCTTTCTCAGAAAAAGCCACTTTTAACATTTTTCATATATCCTATAGAGATTACTTGTATAATCATATAGTTTTTTAAAATTTATTTAAACTGTCTCCTATTTGATGGACATTTGGTTATTTCCAACCCTTGCTATTGCAATCAATGATGCAATAAATACCCCTGTACATATGTCATTTTGCAAATGTTGGAGTATAACACGATAAATTCTCTGAAATAAAATGACTGTATCAACTACTTTAAATTTGGATAGATATTGCTAAATTGATCTCTGTGCTGCTAGCACCAATGTACACTCTTATCAGAAATGTTCTCTTGCACCTGCATCAAAAATAATGTTATCCAACTTTTGGGTGCTTGATAATTTAGTAGGTGAAAATTGTTTCTCTTTGTAAGTGTGCATCTCTTTAATTAAGAGTGAACTTCAGTAATCTTGACATTCTAAAACCAATTTCCTTTTTTTTGTTGTTAACTCTGTCCATATTCTTTGCCTATTTTTCCATTGTTTTTTTTCCCCCCTTTTTGAGTTGTAGGAGCTCTTTATCAAGAAAACTAGGTCTGTTTTATGAATTGCCTATAATTATCCAGCTTGTCTTTTGACTTTGGTTATAGTGTTTTTCCCATGCAGACCTCACAAATTTTTATGCATTCAAGTTTGTCAATATTTTCTTTATGGCCTCTAGATTTTATGCCCTGTTTAGAAAAAGTCTTTTCTTCACTTTGGGATAATTAAAAAAAAACTCCCACTTTTTTGTCATTAAAAAAATGTTTAAATCTTTGATCCATTTAGAATTATTTTGAGGTAAGGAGCAACTGGTCCCATTACTTCATGGCAAATAGATGGGGGAAAAAATGGAAACAGTGATAGATTTTATTTTCTTGGGCTCCACAATCACTGCGGACAGTGACTGCAGTCATGAAATTAAAAGATGGTTTCTCCTTGTAAGGAAAGCTATGACAAACCTAGACAACGTATTAAAAAGCAGAGACATCACTTTACCAACAAAGGTCTGTATGGTCAAAGCTATGGTTTTTCAAGTAGTCATTTACAGATGTGAGAGTTAGACCATAAAGAACGCTGAGCATCAAAGAATTGATGCTTTCGAACTGTTGTGTTGCAGAAGACTGTTGAGAGTCCCTTGGACTTCAAGGAGATCAAACAAGTCAATCCTAAAGGAAATCAATCCTGAACATTCATTGGAAGGACTAATGCTGAAGCTGAAGCTTTCTTAAAAACTAATTCTCTCTGCAATACCATAATGTTAAGTAAATATATACTTATCCCTAGTTTATTAAGAATATTTTAAATCAGCAGTGGATGTTGAATTTCGTCAAATGCCTTTTCGACATGTGTGAAAATGATCATATTCTTTTTCTCCCTTGATCTGTTAACATAGTGAATTTTATTGATGGATTTCATAACGTTAAAAAAAAATCCCTGCCCCCAGAAGTAAATCAACTTGGTCACTGGTGTGTTATTCTTTCAATGGGCTAATTTTTTTTTTTTTTGTATAGTATTTTTGCATTGAGATTCATAAGTGAGATTGAGCTCAAGCTTTCTTAAAATTTGAAGAAGATACTTTGGATTCTTTTCTGTGCTATTAAACAGGTGAAATAACTTGGAGTTATTCAGTATTTGTAGATTTGGTAGAATTTATCTGAGATTTCTTGGCTTCATACATTTGACAACATTTTCAATTTCTTTTATAGTAATTGGTTTGTTTTCATTCTGTTCAAAGAGTTAATTTTGGTGATTCCTAGGAAATAGGCTATTGACCCAAGTTTTCAAGTTGATCTGTAGAGAGTTGAGTAAACTACTGTACAATAATTCTTTTTACTTAATCCATCTGTGGTTGCTTCTCTGTTTTCAGTTTTGTAACTTTCCTCTTGATTTGTATAAAATAACTTTTTAAAAATGTCTTTCATGATATAATTCGCATTACAATCACCCATTTAAAGTGTACACTTTAGTAGGTTTAGTATGTTCACAGAGATCTACACCCAGCACCACAATTCATTTTAGGACACATTCTACATTCTCAGAAGAAACTTTGTAGTCATTAGTAGTCGTTTCTAATTTCCCTCCAAGACCCTCAGGCCTAGGCAGTCACTTATCTCTTTCTATCTGTATAGATTTTCCTAATCTGGACATTTCATATAAATGGAATCATATAGTATGGTCACACATATGGTCTTTTGTGACTGATGCTTCCCTGGTGGCTCAGATGGTAAAGCATCTGCCTACAATGTGGGAGACCGGGGTTCAAACCCTGGGTCAGGAAGATCTCCTGGAGAAGGAAATGACAACCCACTCCAGTACTCTTGCCTGGAAAATCCTATGGATGGAGAAGTCTGGTAGGCTACAGTCCATGGGGTCTCAAAGAGTCAGACACGACTGAGTGACTTCACTTTCACTTTATTTCACTTAGCATGTTTTCAAGGGTCATCCATGTTGTTATAAAGTAAAATTTAAAATATAGATCTATACTGGTTTTACAATTTTCCTTATGAGTTTACCATCTGTATTAATTAGCTGGGGCTACCACAACAAAATATGACTTATTGGGTGGTATTTTAAACAATAGGAATTTATTTTCTCACAAATCTGGAAGATCAAGAATTTCAAGATCAAGGGTCAGCAGGATTGGTTTCTTCTGAGCATCTCTCCTTGGCTTGTACATAGCCATCTTCTGTTGTTGTTAGTTGCTAAGTAATGTCTGACTCTTTGCGACCCCATGGACTGCAGCATGCCAGGTTTCCCTGTCCTTCACCATCTCCTGGAGCTTGCTCCAACTCATGTCCATTGAGTCGGTGATGCCATCCAACCATCTCATCCTCTGTCACCCCCTTCTTTTCCTGCCACCTTCTGGCTGTATCTTAATATGGTCATTCTGTGTCTGTGTTCTAATCTCTTCTTATAAAGACATCAAGTACACAGGATGTACTTACCCTAATGACCTCATTTTAACTTAATTAGCTCTTTAAAGGCCCTATCTCAAAACATAGTCTCATTTTGAATTACTGGGGATTAGGGCTTCAAAATATTAGTTCTGACAGGACACAGTTTAGTGCATAACACCATCTTAAAGAGAAAAATCAAGTCTGTATAGCCTAGCCTGTTTATACATCTATTTTTGATCAGTTTGACCTAAGTCAGTCAAAATGCTCAGTTTCTGTGTGTGTGTGTGTGTGTGTGTGTATTTGTGTGTGTGCAAAATCTAAGTGTCTTAAAAAATAATTTAGAAATCATTTTTCTCATTATGAAATTAATATATGTACACTATATGAGATTCAAATGCTGTAGAAATACATAAACTGAAAAGTGAAAGTCTTATTTAGCTTCCACTGTCACTAGCTTACAGCTTATTCCTCTAATTTTTTTTCCTGACATACTGATACCAACTGTGAAAATGGATCATATTCAACATAGCATTTAAAAAAATTTTTATTGGAGTACAGTTGATTTACAGTATTGTGTTAGTTTCAGGTATAGAGCAAAGGGAATCAGTCTGACTCTTTGCAACCCCATGAACTCCAGTATTCCAGGCTTCCTTATCCTTTACTGTCTCCCAGAGTTTGTTCAGACTCATGTCCATTGAGTTGATCATGCCATCCAACCATTTCATCTTCTGTTGTCCCCTTCTGTTCCTGCCGTCAATCTTTCCCAGCATCAGTGTCTTTTCCAGTCAGTCAGCTCTTCGCATCAGGTGGCCAAAGTATTGGAATTTCAGCTTCAGCATCAGTTCTTCCAATGAATATTCAGGACTGATTTCCTTTAGGACTGACTGGTTTGATCTTGCTGTCCAAGAGACTCTCAAGAGTCTTGTCCAACACAACAGTTCGAAAGCATCTATTTTTCAGCGCTCAGAGTTCTTTATGGTCCAACTCTTACATCCATATATGACTACTGGAAAAACCATAGCTTTGACCATACAGACCTTTGTTGGCAAAGTAATGTCTCTGCTTTTTAATATGCTGTCTAGGTTTGTCATAATTTTCCTTCCAAGGAGCAAGCATCTTTGAATTTCATGGCTGTAGTCACAGTCCACAGTGATTTTGGAGCCTAAGAAAATAAAATCTGTCACTGCTTCCAGTTTTTCTCCTTCTGTTTGCCATGAAGTGATGGGACTGGATGCCATGATCTTGGTTTTTTTAATGTTGAGTTTCAAAACAGCTTTTTCACTCTCCTCTTTCAACCTCATCAAGAGGCTCTGTAGTTCCTCTTCACTTTCAGTTATACATATATGTACTCTTTTTTTCGATTCTTTTCCCATATAGTTCGTTACAGAGTATTGAGTAAAGTTTCCCATGCTATACAGTAGGTCCTTATTAGTTATCTATGTTTATATATAGCAGTGTGCAATGCAGCATTTTACAGAATATTTTTTTTCAATTAATATCCATGTACATCTTCCCATGGTGGTACTGATGAATCTGTCATTAACCCACACACACACATACACACACACACATATATATATATATTGCATTTTGTTGTGTGCATATAATGATTAATTTAAATATGTCTCTATTGTTGAACATTTGGATTGGTATCAACTTTTAGTTATTGCACAAATCATGAACAATAGTGCAATGAATATCCTTGTACATTCATCTTTGTACTCTTACAGGATTCTGCAGGATAATTTTCTAGAAGCTGAAAAACTATAGTCAAAGGTTATGAACATTTGTTCATAGCACTTTTTGACCTAGAGGCAATTCCTGTAGGAGGTGGAGGATGTTGGCAGAGCCTGCTTTTCCTTTAGGTGAATCAAAAAGGTGTTTAGAGGTCCATGGTGGACCCTGTTCTGTCTGGTCTTTTTGAGGGGCCCATTTTGGGTAATTTTCATATCCATTTTTTGGAAATGCTGATATAAAATTATCTTTTAAACTTTGGCCACTAGGCTTAAATTTTTTTTAAAAGAGAAGTGTACTTACTTGAAAACCTATAGAATTAACATTGCATTGTTTGATGCATGTTCTTTTTTTTTTTTTCCTTTTTGGTCTTATAGCAATTAGCATATGACTCATTTCCATCTCAGTCATAGGATTATGAATTATGATTATGGCAATCCCCCTTATCCATTAAAGATAATGTACCCACTCGTGGGTACATTTTATAAAACACATTCACAATGATGTTGCCACATAATGCTGAAAGAGTATAATTATTCTATATCTCTGTAATGTATGATATATATTCTGTTTAAAATATGTTCACATAGCTTACATCTCAGAACTCTGATTTATGTTTAAAATTAGCCTTCACATACAATATGCATGTAGCATATATTCATTCATGATCTATGCTAAGGTTTTTATCCTTGCAAACATAACAATATGTATATTAAATATGAGCATATTTGCAAACCAATGTATAGTAAATGATACCTGTCACTGGCATAAGACACAGGCAAGAGAACTATTCCAGTCTCTCATTACATTTTGTTTTTTTCTTTTCCTGTTACCATGCCAGCAATCTAACAGTTTTGTTGTCACTGTAAACTCCCTAGATTAGCCTTCTACTTCAAATCACCCAAGCCAGCATTATCCAATTACAGCCTAAGAATGGCCTAATCTTCCAGGCCAGCTGCCACAGAATGGCATAAGCATCCCTTTCCTCTAATTTATAACATCTTATTCTTTCATTTTTTCCCATTGCAGTAATGAAATTGCTGAGCAAGAATACACGAAAATATCTACATTTTTCATTGATTGGTTAATCGTTTCTCCCAGCATTTTGGCACAATGTAGCATAACACTCCATTCAGAGAAGGCTTGCTTGAAAACAGCATTTTCTGCAATATTCTTTTTCTTTTGTTTTAATTCATGTTGCATTGAGTTTTCCTAATGAAGACTAAAGGTGTGTTCAGATTCCCTTGATTACTTTTTTTATTGTTTCTACTTTAAAAAAATATTTCTACTGCTTACAGTAGTAATATCTGCTTATTGTAAAACAAAGTAAACAATTGCAATATATAACAGATAGTGAAAGTAGGTTGCAATCCTCTCTTCTAGAGACACTCTGAAGAGTTAAGCATATAGTTTTTGCATGCTTCTTCCAACATATGTTATTTTAATTATTCATAACTATATACATATGAATGATTTTTAAACCATTTTTTAAAATTGAAGTATAGTTGATTTATAATGTTGTGTTAGCTTCAGGTATACAGCAAAGTGATTCAGAGACTGAACCTGCATCTCCTAAATTGGCAAGCAGATTCTCTACCACTGAGCCACCTGGGAAGCCTGTATATGTTATTCCCAAAGTCCTAATTTCTCTCTCCTGTCCGCTATTACCCCCTTTTGTAACCATAAGGTTGGTTTTTTTTTTTCCTACATATGTGTTTCTTTATGCCTTGCTCTTCTTTTTAAACCTATTTTTTAAGGTAGGAATTATTTCTAACATAAAGACAAGAATAAATAATTAAATAATGAATGCCTGGGCACCTACCACCCACATTCATAAAATCTTGATATTATGTTTTAATATTTAAAAATATTTATAAAATAGAAATAAAAATGTAAAAGAGTTGAGAGACCCTATATATTTATCCTTTCTTGATTTCATTCTTTTTTATAGAGATAATTGCTATCACAAATTTTGAATATATCATTTAGGTACCCAGAAACAATAAGCAGTATTGTTTTCTGGGCTTTTAAAACTTCATATGAATTGTATTATTATATATATATATAAATTATATATATATTATGATATATATATTATATGTATATATATATGGATTATATTTTTTTGAAACTTGCTTCATTTCACTTAGTTTAGGTTCTGCTTACCAACAGTTTTTTTCTTGCTTCTTTTATTCCCTCCACCTCCACTTTCCAACCTTCTGGTGGATTATTAAGTTTTCCTTGTTCTCTTTATTTCTTCTTCTGGTTTAAAAGCTATATATTATATTTTTGTCTCTTTAAGATATTTCAGCATTTTATGATGCATACTTAAATATACTTTTTAAAATAAAGTCAACAAATTATTCTGTCCTTCTTACTAGTAATACCACAAGGATCTTATTTCACAATACCCTCTTCATTTACTATTTCCCTATATTGTTACTGTTTCAACTACTTTCCCACACATGCACAGCCTCCTCCACTGTAAACATCCCCAACCAGAGTGGCATACTTGTTACAACTGATGGACTTATGTTGATGCCTCATAATCACCCAAAGTTCATAGTTTATCAGTACATTTGGGTTCACTCTTGGTGTTGTACATTCTGTGCTTTTGGCAAAATGTATAATGACATGTATCCATCATTATAGTGTCATACAGAATATCTGTTTCACTGCCTTAGAAATTGTTCATGCTCTGACTATTTGTCCCACTCTCTCCCCTAACACCTGGAAATCACCGATCTTTTTACTATCTCCATAATTTTGCCTTTTCCAGAATGTCACATAGTTGGAAAGGTACAATATGTTTCCTTTTCAGGTAAGCTTTCACTTAATGAATTTAAGGCTATCCATCTTTTCATGGCTTGTTATCTTTTTTTTTTTTAAAGTGGTGAATAATTTTTCACCGTCTGAATGTATGACAGTTTATCCATTCAACTACTGAAGGATATCTCTGTTACTTCAAAGTTTTGGCAATTATAAACAAAGCAGCTATAAACATCTGTCTGCAGGTTTGTGTGTGTGTAAGCTTTTGACTCCTTTGGATAAATACCAACGAGCACAACTGTTGGATCATATGGTAAGAGTATGTTTAATTTTGTAGGAAACTGCCAAAAATTTTTACAAAGTACTATAGCTTTTTGCATTCCCACCAGCAATGAATGAGAATTCTTATTGCTCCATGTTCTAGCCAGCATTTAGTATTGTCAGTATTTTGGATTTTGACCCATTCTAAAGGTGTATAGTGAAATCTCATTGTTCTTTTAATTTGCAGTTCCCTAAGATATATGATGGGCTTCCCTGGTGGCCTATACGGTAAAGAATCTGCCTGTAATGCAGGAGGCCTGGGTTCAATCCCTGGGTTGGGACAATCCCCTGGAGAAGGGAATGACAACTCACTCCAGTATTCTTGCCTAGAGGCTACTGTCCATGGGGTTGCAAAGAGTCAGACATGACATAACACTTTCACTTTCAAGATATATGGTATTGAACATCTTTTCATATGATTATTTGGATATATATAGTACATCTTTGTTCTTTTACTTTTTACCTATATGTATCTTTTTATTATTATTAATTTTATTTTAATTTTTTTGCCTGCACTGGATCTTCTTGCTGCATGTGAGCTTTCTCTACTTGTAGTGAGTGAGGGCTACTCTCTAGTTGCAGTGTGAAGGCGTCTCATTGCAGTGACTTCTCTTGTTGCAGAGCACAGCCTCTGGGCATGCAGGCTTTAGTAGTTGGAGCACACAGGCTTAGTTGCTCCATGGCATGTGAGATCGTCCCAGACCAGGGATGGAACCTGTGCCCTCTGCACTGGCAGGTGGATTCCTAACCACTGGACCACCAGGGAAATTCCCTGTATGTATCTTTATATGTAAACTGGGTTTCTTGTAGACAACATATACTGAGGTCTTGTTTTTTATTCCCTTTGACGATTTCTGCCTTCTATTAATTATGTTGCCTTTAGACACTGATATTTAAGGTGATTATTCATACAGTTGGAGTAATATCTACCATATTTATTCATGTTTTCTCTTTTTCTCTGTCCCTGTTTTTGTCTCCTATGTTTTATACGCCTTCTGTGGTTCTGAGAATTTTATATGATTCTGTTTTCTCTTCTTTTTTAGCATATTAGTTATACTTTCTTTATATTTTTCTTAGATATTTTCTTTTATAGTTTTATTTATATTATCCTAGAGTTTGCAGTATACTTTTACAACTAATCCAAGTTCACTTTCAAATAATACTATACCACTTCATGGGTAATATGAGTACTTTCCAATAGCAAAATAATTAATTTTTGATTAATAGGTTTTTAGTGGTATGGTGGTAGGTGTAGGGGTATGGCAAGTGTTCTATGGAACTATGATTAGGTCTCAGGCTTCTAGTGAGCCTATATTGTGGGCTGTGAACTTCACAAGCACCTCACAGTTTTGTTCCCCCTTAAGTGGTACAGGATGTCTAGAAAGCGGTACAGGATGTCTAGAGTCGGCTGGAGTCTCATTGCTTTGAGCACTAAAATTTGGGGTTAGTTACTAGGGCACTAACAATAATAAAAGGATGACTATTTCCTAGATTGCCCATTTCTTGTTTTGCAAATTGCCCTTCATTAGGCTCTCATTTTAGAATCAAATTATAAGATTTTTTTTCAAAATTCTCTTTAAAGGCTCATATAGCTTTCAAAGGTCTAGCCCTGGTTGGGGGGTGGGGAGTGTAGAAAGAGGGTGTTAATTAGCTATATCTCTAGATCTGACAAAAGCTAGTATGAAACCTAGCTTGTTATGTATATGAAACCTATACATACTGTTTTCCTTCCCTGGGTTGGTTAGACTCTTATTATCAAAGACTCCAGTAAGTTCTGTGCTGGTGCTAAGTTGCTTCAGTTGTGTCCAACTATGTGTGACCCCATGGACTGTAGCCCACCAGGCTCTCTGTCCATGGGATATTCCAGGCACAAATACTGGAGTGGGTAGCCATTCCCTTCTCTAGGGGATCTTCCCAACCCAGAGACTGAACTTGTGTCTCTTGCATCTCCTGCATTAGCAGGCAGGTTCTTTACCTGGGAATAGTGCCACCTGGGAAGCCCTATGTGCTGGTGAAACAGTTTATTTTGAAGGCAGGCCTTGTTAAGAAGAACAGAGTTACCTTGGTATATTTCAAATGGTTACTTTTCTCCTCCTGCCCTAAGTCCTGGAGGATTTTTCTGAGATATTCACTGTGAGAACCTGCTAATGTTTCTGGAAGTAAAACTCACAAAGTGTGGGGACTCCCCTATGACCAGGCCCCTCTGGATTTTTAACTCTTAGACTAGTCCACACTTAGACTAGCCTCCAGCAATTTGTCAGTTATAGTACAGGTTTTTATTTCCTGGCAATAGTTCCTGTAGAGGTTTCTGTTTATAGGTTCTTGCCCCAGTAAGTTGTGATTCTCTGTATTCGCCTATTAGTCTCTAATTTGGGGGCATCAGTTTGGCCTGTGACCTCATTTCTCTGATGGATCTAAAAGAGTTGTTCATTTTTTAGTTTGATCAGCATTTTACTTAGAATGGAGTGATGCCTTCCAAGTTCCTTATGTTCCTGACTGGAAACTGGAAGTGTCTCATCCCATTTTAATATGGGATTACTTGTCTTGATTATTCAGTAGAAGAATTATCCATATATTATGGCTTTAAGTTCTAGTTTATTTTTGATTTTGTGGTTCTTTTAGCCTTGTAAATTGGTTTCTTTATTTTGGGATGGTCATTTATAATTCTTTAATGTTATGGCTTCATGTTTTGTGCCATGTTTAGAAAGACCTTTCCAACTTAAAAATATGAAAAATAATCACGCACATGTTCTTCTTGTACACATATTATTTCATTTTTATTTTTTATAAATTTATTTATTTTAATTGGAGGCTAATTACTTTACAGTATTGTAGTGGTTTTGCCATACATTGACATGAATCCACCACAGGTGTACACATGTTCCCCATCCTGAACCCCCCTCCCACCTCCCTCCCCATCCCATCCCTCTGGATCATCCCAGTGCACCAGCCCTGAGCACCCTGTCTCATGCATTGAACCTGGACTGGCAATCTGTTTCACATATGATAATATACATGTTTCAATGCTATTCTCCCAAATCATCCCACCCTCACCCTCTCCCACAGAGTCCAAAAGACTGTTCTATACATCTGTGTCTCTTTTGCTGTCTCACATAGAGGGTTATCATTACCATCTTTCTAAATTCCATATATATGTGTTGCTGCTGCTGCTGCTAAGTCATTTCAGTCATTTCTGACTCTGTGTGACCCCATAGATGGCAGCCCAGCAGGCTCCCCTGTCCCTGGGATTCTCCAGGCAAGAACACTGGAGTGGGTTGCCATTGCCTTCTCCAATGCATGAAAGTGAAAAGTGAAAGTGAAGTCGCTCAGTCATGTCCGACTCTTAGCGACCCCATAGACTGCAGCCCACCGGGCTTCTCCATCTGTGGGATTTTCCAGGCAAGAGTACTGGAGTGGAGTGCCATTGTCTTCTCCGATATATATACGTTCAGTTCAGTTCAGTCGCTCAGTTGTGTCCGACTCTTTGCGACCCCATGAATCGCAGCACACTAGGCCTCCCTGTCCATCACCAACTCCAGGAGTTCACTCAGACTCACGTCCATCGAGTCAGTGATGCCATCCAGCCATCTCATCCTCTGTCGTCCCCTTCTCCTCCTGCCCCCAATCCCTCCCAGCATCAGAGTCTTTTCCAATGAGTCAACTCTTCGCATGAGGTGGCCAAAGTACTAGAGTTTCAGCTTTAGCATCCTTCCAAAGAAATCCCAGGGCTGATCTCCTTCAGAATGGACTGGTTGGATCTCCGTGAGCCCAAGGGACTCTCAAGAGTCTTCTCCAACAGCACAGTTCAAAAGCATCAATTCTTCGGTGCTCAGCTTTCTTCACAGTCCAACTCTCACACCCATACATGACCACTGGAAAAACCATAGCCTTGACTAGACAGACCTTTGTTGGCAAAGTAATGTCTCTGCTTTTGAATATGCTATCTAGGTTGGTCATAACTTTCCTTTCAAGGATAAGCGTCTTTTAATTTCATGGCTGCAGTCACCATCTGCAGTGATCTTGGAGCCCCAAAAAATAAAGTCTGACACTGTTTCCACTGTTTCCCCCTCTATTTCCCATGAAGTGATGGGACCGGATGCCATGATCTTCGTTTTCTGAATGTTGAGCTTTAAGCCAACTTTTTCACTCTCCACTTTCACTTTCATCAAGAGGCTTTTTAGTTCCTGTTCACTTTCTACCATAAGGGTGGTGTCATCTGTTAGTATACTGTATTGGTGTTTTCCTTTCTGGCTTACTTCACTCTTTATAATAGGCTCCAGTTTCATCCACCTCATTATAACTGATTCAAATGTATTCTTTTTAATGGATGAATAATATTCCATTGTGTATATGTACCACAGCTCTCTTATCCATTTATCTGCTGATGGACATCTAGGTTGTTTCCATGTCCTGGCTATTGTAAACAGTGCTGCGATGAACATTGGGGTACACATGTCCCTTTTGATTTTGGTTTCCTCAGTGTGTATGCCCAGCAGTGGGATATCTCCAATTGATATCTCCAGTTTTCTTGAAGAGATCTCTAGTGTTCCCCATTCTATTGTTTTCCTCCATTTCTTTGCATTGTTCACTTAGGAAGGCTTTCTTGTCTCTCCTTGGTATTCTCTAGAACTCTGCATTCATTCATTTGGGTATATCTTTCCCTTTTTTGCTTGCCTTTTGCTTCTCTTCTTTTCTCAGCTATCTGTAAAGCCTCCTCAGACAACCAGTTTGCCATCTTCATTTCTTTTTCTTTGGGATGGTTTTGGTCACTGCCTCCTGTACAGTGTTACAAGCCTCTGTCCATAGTTATTCAGGCACTCTGTCTACCAGATCTAACCCCTTGAAACTATTTGTCACCTCTACTGTATGATCTTAACGGATTTGATTTAGGTCATACCTGAATGGCCAGCCTAGTGGTTTTCCCTGCTTTCTTCAAGCCTGAATTTTGCTATATAGAGCTGATGATCTGAGCCACAGTCAGCTCCAGGTCTTATTTTTCCTGATTGTTAGACCTTCCCCATCTTATAGGCTTGGTATAGGCTTGATTATAGGCTGCAAAGACTATAATCAATCTGATTTCAGTATTGACTATCTAGTGATGTCCATGTGTAGAATCGTCTCTTGGGTTGTTGGAAGAGAGTGTTTGCTATGACTGTCCTTCGTTTGTTCCTTTAATAGAGTATATTGATGTACTTTAAAGTTTTTGTATTTTCAATGGCATGTCATGTTATTTTTCAAATAGCAGTCAGTGACTTCCATTGTGAAATCTAATGGAACTTTTACTTCTTATGGCACTTATTTTGTATTGTAGTCATCTGGAGAAATGGGAGAAGGGACTGTGTTTTTTTTCCCCTCAACTTCTAGCACTAAGCATAGTCTGGCCCCTCAGTACATTTTTTTAATTGATGAAAAACAAAGATCAAACAATCATTAAGAAACATCTGATCTTACTTTGCCCATTCTGATATCAACTATTATTTTGACTTTGTTTTGGTCACCCCAAAATGAAAGTCAAATGACTGAGTTTCTTTTTTTTACAGGACACAAGCACATGAAATGGAAAGTTGCTTACCATGAGACACAGGTATATGGTTTATCCACCACTCAAGTTACTTGTCACATTAGTTCAGTTCAGTCACTCAGTCGTGTCTGACTCTTTGTGACCCCATGAATTGCAGCACGCCAGGCCTCCCTGTCCATCACCAACTCCCAGAGTTCACCCAGACTCATGTCCATCGAGTCAGTGATGCCATCCAGCCATCTCATCCTCTGTTGTCCCCTTCTCCTCCTGCCCCAATCCCTCCCAGCATCAGGGTCTTTTCCAATGAGTCAACTCTTCGCATCAGGTGGCCAAAGTATTGGAGTTTCAGCTTTAGCATCAGTCCTTCCAATGAACACCCAGGACTGATCTCCTTTAGAATGGACTGGTTGGATCTCCTTGTTACATCAGTTAGTTGACCTAAAAATTTCAAGCATTGAAAACAATGTCAGCAACCTGAGATCAAAATGCACCACTGACCTCTTAGTGGCAGGATAAATTTATATGCAGCTCATCTTGAAGAAATCTCATAAAACTGATAAGAAACAGGTCCACTAGGGCTCAATGTTCGGAGATTCACCAAACTATTGGCTTGGCCAAAAAGTTCATTCGGGATTGTTCCATCTGATGTTATGGAAGAATCCATGCAATTTTTTTTGCCAGCCCAATAGTTGATAATATGCATTGCTGCTGCTGCTGCTAAGTTGCTTCAGTCATGTCTGACTCTGTGCGACCCCATAGACGGCAGCCCACCAGGCTCCCCCGTTCCTGGGATTTTCCAGGCAAGAACACAGGAGTGGGTTGCCATTTCCTTCTCCAATGCATTAAAGTGAAAAGTGAAAGTGAAGTCACCCAGTCATGTCTGCCTCTTAGAGACCCCATTAGCATGGACAAAAAAAAATCATAGGTCATGATTTGGATTTTGATATGCTCTTTAATCTTCTATTAATTTAATGATTTTCTGATCATCCAAGACTCCATTTTTGTAACTCTTTATTTTAAATAGCATTTGATTACAAACTTCTTTTGTTGGATTGGGCACAGCTTGACTCTATTGTGCAGTGTTGGGAAATGTGCTTGCTGATCTTAGGTTTTAAAAATTTGAATTGAAATTATTTCTATCCATATCCAGGTGTTATTAAACTGAATCTCATACTAATTTATTGTAGCTAATATAAAGTATCTCTTAGGCTTTTAGATGCCTTGTATAGTGTATACATTACAGCTGAAGTTAAAAAAAAAATGTGTTCCATTTAGTTTTTGTGTATTATGGGTATCTTTCCTAATTCTAATCATGTTCTCAGTCTTACTCAGTTTACTGAATTGATTTCTCTGTTACTGTTAAAATAAAAGCTTATAATCTTGGGCTGTGAGATTATCTATCACTCTTGCTTTGTACCACTACATGTTATATTTTTATTACAGTTGCTTCGGTGGTAGGATTCAAATGAGAAAGTTATATATAGGGACAAACGAGTACAATTTCTTTACTTGTTTAAGTAACTAAAGCTGGAGTTGATCTGCCAAAGATCATTACACAGTTTTCATACTAGCTTTTGTCAGATCTAGAGATATAGCTAATTAACACCCCCTCTCCCCCCCCCCCCCCCCCGCCCAGGGCTAGACCTGTGAAAGCTATATGAACCTTTAAAGAGAATTTTGAAAACAAAAAAATCTTGTAATTTGATTCTAAAATAAGAGCCTAATGAAGGGCAATTTGCAAAACAAGAAATGGGCAATCTAGGAAATAGTCATCCTTTTATTATTGGCAGTGCCCTAGTAAATAACCCCAAATTTTAGTGCTCAAAGCAATGCGGACACTTTAGACACTTATGTTGAAGTGGCAAAGGACCTCTCTTTGAACATTTAAACCATCAAAAGAGTGACCTGTAGTGATATCGGTTTCATTACTGGTCATTTTGATGTTCTGAACTAATTCCAGATATGGCCATTGTGCCTCCAATGCTGCTTAAAGGTTCCCCCATTTAGATTTGATTTGACAAGGGATTAAATGTGAAGAGATGAGGCAGGTGAGGTTGACAGAGCTGGACTGATTACCTCATTTCTGGATTCCTGGAACATGCTTCTAATAGATTTCCATGCTTCCAGTTTTCCTCCTTAGTCAATTTTCTCTACTAGTACTCCCATTCTACCAGAATCTACAACATGGCTTTTGTTTTCATCCTCTTGCTTTCCTGCTTAGAAACTTCACAGACTTCCCACTTTCTGTAAATTTGAGTCCCTAGTTCATAATCTGATATTCAAGGCCCTTCATCATCTTGCCTAACCACCCATTTCATGCACATGTTCTTGAGTGTCCACCACTGGGCCAGAACACCTAGGTCAGAACATTGCCAGAGCAGAGTAGAATTTTAACTGGGAAGTACCAAAACCATGACCTGGGATTCAACTGTGTGTATCCAATTCCAAGACATACTTAGAGGCAAAGACTATTTGAAATCTCTTTGTGGAAGACTGAAGAGAGATAGAATGGGGTGGAAGGTGTGTGTCAGGCTGGGAAGGGAAGTTCAGAAAATAGTAACTGAACTAAAACTTTGATATTAATTATTGGCAACACATTTTATGTAGTGCGTGCTGTGTGCTGTTGTGACTGACTATTTGTGACCCATGGACCCACCAGGCTCCTCTGTTCACAGGATATCCCAGACAAGAATATTAGAATGGGTTTCCATTTCCTCCTCCAGTGGATCTTCCTGACCAGAGATTGAACCCACATCTCCTGCATCTCCTGCATTGGTAGGTGGATTCTTTACCACTGAGCTACCTGGGAAGCCAATGATAGTAATTATTGGCAACACATTTTATGTAGCACCTAGAACCTATTGGTAGGAATAGGTAGAGCATGTGTTTTTTTTTTTTTTCTTTTTAAATTAATTTTTATTGGCGTATAGCTGTTTTACAGTGTTGTGTTAGTTTCTGTGCTGTGCTAAGTCACATCAGTCGTGACCAACTCTTTTGTGAACCCATGGGCTGTAGCCCACCAGGCTACTCTGTCCATGGGATTCTTTCTTCATGCAAAAATACGGGAGTGGGTTGCCATGCCCTCCTCCAGGGGATCTTCCCAACCCAGAGATCAAACTCGCATCTCTTAAGTCTCCTGTATTGGCAGGTGGGCTCTATACAGCAAAATGAATCAATCATACATATTCATATACCCCCTCCCTTTTGGCCCTTCTTCCTATTCAGGTCACCACAGTGCATTAAGCAGTAGGTAGAGCATGTTAATGGAACCACATTGAGCGAGTCACTACTTGTCATCCCTCGTCTGCACCCTGCCCCCTCCATGCCCTGTGCTACAGAGTGTGCAGGATGTTGCTCCTTGGGCTGTACCTCTACTCAGGTCAAGATACTTCAACTGACCTTAGTAGTGACAGGAAGATTATCAGAGTTATGGATAGGAGCAATGGTGGTTTGGTGGATATAGGCAGCTACTTGGAGGCATTTCCAAAATGAGTGTAGAGGGAGAGGTCTGGCTGGAGATGAGCTGGGAAGTTACCCACATGTGCTTGTAATCCAGGGAATGGGTGATATCCTCCATGGAGAATGTGTGGGATAAAAGGAGAAAAGAACTCTGGGAAATTCTAACACTTAAGGGCTGGATAGAGGCTGAGAGAAAAAGAGGCCAGTAAGAGCAATAGGAGAAGTGGCCAATAACAGTGGCGTGGTGACTGGACTGAGAATGTGTTTCAGTAAGGAGGATGGCATCCACAGATCCAACGGTTACAGAGAAACCAAGATAGATGTGGCTGGAATTGTGTCTACCAGATATAGCCATACAGAGGTCAGTGGCAGCCTCGGAGAAAGTGTTTGGGTAGTGATGAGATCAGTGCATGTGGTGAGCAAGTTGACAGAGGAAATCTGGATTATTCGTTTCAGGTATTTTCCAGAGAAGGACGAGAAAGAGAAAAAGGAAGTGGCTATAAGCCTGTGTGAGGCAAAGGAAGGATCTTTAAAGGAAAGGAAAGCCCTAAGCAGGTATATTGGTAGAGGGGGATGGATCAGAGGAGTGAGAGAGTTGAAAGTAAAAAAAAAAACCGAGGGTAGGTGGGTTGGAGGAGATAGGAGGGATGGAAGTTTGAGTACAGGGTAGATGGGGAGGCTGGGGGACCTGGAGGTGTGGACAATAGCCATGTCCCTTCCTCTGGCCAAAAGAAAGAGTGGGTTACAGGTACAGGAAAGTTTGCACAGTGAAAGGAAATTGAGACTGGGCACATCTCCTATCAGCTACCTTTTCCTCACCAGTTCAGATCCTCTGGGCCTGATTGTCTCAGGGGCCTTTGGCTATTGCTTTGTTTCAGCCCATTCTCTCAATGGGCTCAGACACACTGACAAGGTGCAACCCTGCAGCTTCTTAGCTCTGGGCCCTGGCACTTTTCCTGCAGACACTGAGGCTTGAGACAGGGTGGGACGGCCTGGGGCACCCATGCATGGTGTAGCCTGGCAGAGCCTGGAGATGTGGAGGAGTTAATGCAGCCCAGGGGTACAAACTTTTGAACAAAGAAAACCTTTATATTGACTCTCATTCCTTTGTGCTAAGTTGCTTTAGTTGTGTCAGACTCTTGAGACCCCATGCACTGTAGCCCACCAGGCTCCTCTGTCCATGGGATTCTCTAGGCAAGAATACTGGAGTGGGTTGACATGCCCTCCTCCAGGGATCTTCCTGACCTGAGGACTGAACCCACATCTCTTATGTCTCCTGCATTGGCAGGGAAATTCTTTACCACTAGCACCACCTGGGAACCTTCCCTGGGAGTGCTCTCTAATAACTTACGAGGCTGAATCTTATGGCTTCTGTCTGTCAGAATGGCTGAATTTCAGCACTTTCTTATGATTCAACCAAATAGCACATAAAGCATTGTTCTGCCTTTTGGGGACCTCAGTTAAGAAACACTTAATGGTCTTATCAAAGTAGGAGGTATAGTCACCTACTGAACAGGAGCTCTCATTTTGTTTTTTTAAAGATCATGTTTAAGCATTTTTATATTCTATTTTTTGGCCATGCCATGTGGTATGCAGGATATTAGTTCCCTGACCTGGGATTGAACCCATGCCCCGTGTAGTGGAAGCATGGTGTCTTAACCACTGGACCGCCAGGAAGTCCCATAAGCTTATTAATAGCTCTCATCTATTCAGCAATTCGTGAGTATCAGACAGTATGTTAATTGTTTTACATACATAATCTTATTAAGATATAAAGTAGGTATTATTTTTCCCATTTTACTCATGAGGGAACTGAGACAAAAAGAATTTTAATAACTTGTTCATGACCATACAGCTAGTAAATGGTGGATCCAGATATCAAACCCAAGTGTGTCTGGATTCTAAGCCTGCAATCTCTTTACAGCATTATGTTGTCTTGCCTAATATAAATGTGATAGTTACAGAAGACTGTTAAAAGGGATAGACTAGAAGTTGTGAGGGCCCAGCTGGATTTAAAATTATGAGTTCATAGTGGCTCAAATATATATAGTGGTACAGGGCTTCCCTGTAGCTCAGATGGTAAAGAATCTGCCTGCAATGCAGAAGACCCAGATTCAATCCCTGGGTCGGGAAGATCCCCTGGAGAAGAAAATGGCAACCCACTCCAGTAGTCTTGCCTGGAGAATTTCACGGACAGAGGAGCCTGGTGGGCTACAGTCCATGGGGTTGCAAAAAGTCGACATGACTGAGTGACTAACACAGACAGACAGTGTTCTCCAGCTGTGTTCAGCCATTTGGCCATAGGATCAGAGAAGGCTGGTAATTAAATTTATTCAGAAATGGTGTATGGTTTTGATAGTGAACAATGTACAGTGGAAAGAACAGGGAGCAAGGGGATTGAGGATATAAGAGAGTGCAGTGACTGACCATGGCATCCAGACTGGGTAAGTGAAAAGTGAGGCTCAGTGGAGGCAAACTAATAGGAAGGCAATGGAGGGGTTGTGAGCTTAAAGATCAGATTTATTGGGGAACAAACAGTTGGAAAGTCTGCAGGATAAGAGTTGTGGGGAGAGTGGCAAATTGGTTTGAAGGTATTAAAGGTGGAGTGAAAATCATTGGGAATGAGAAAGTCACGGCACTGTGAGGCCATGGCAGTGTATTGATCATCCTTATGGTCAAGTCTGGCCTTGCTGCCTGTTTTGTCAATAAAGTTTTATTGGAACACAGCCATGTCTATTTGTTTGCATATTGTTGATGGCTGCTTTCAAGCTGCAACAGTAGAGGCAGGTAGTTGCAAAAGAGCCAGTATATCCTACAAAGCCTAAAATATTTACTGTATGGTACTTAAAAATGTTCGGTGACCATGGTTTCGAAAATGCAATGGGGGAGTAAGGTGAATGGTGACATAGCTCTCCCTAACCCTCACCTTCACCCCGCATGTAGGCTGTGGAAGAGAATACAGCCTTGAGATGGCTTTATGGGACATGGTGCTGTAGGTGGGGAACTACCTTTCAATTAGCAACAGGAGATGGAGTGAATGTTCAGGGAAAAAATGGACACATAGAAGTGGACTTTGTTTACCATGGTTAGAATTCCAGACTGTGCAGTGGAAATGTTGGGAGAGAGAGGAGGAGTTAAGACATTGGATAGAAAAGGGAGGAAGAGAGGATTGGCATTCAGATAACTGTTGGATTGTTGATGTCTAGCCAGAGCTTGCAATTTGGGTGGTGCCCAAGGATCACAGGCATAAAAAGGGAAGGAGGAATTTACCCAAGGTTCTCATTTGGGTCAGGCTGAGCTACTTCCAGATCGCCTCTAGTTTGGCTACGAATTCCAAATTCCAAAGGCAAGCTGCCCATGGCATGGTGGCTTCCAGGACAGCCCTAGGCCTCTCTAATTTCCTTGTTTTGGCGGTCTGAGAGAAATTTCATCTGGTAATTTTTGAATATAGAATAAAATCCTGTTTTTCCCCTAATGGAATATTCATGGATTTTGCTTTCTGTCAGTGGAATTAGAAAGATTGTAAATTTACTTTTTGGTCACCTAGTCAGAGAATGTGAATGCTGATAACTTTTGTTTTAAAGTAGTAAACTATTTTTTAAATATATCTTAAATTTTAAAAATGTATATCTATATATATAGAAGGCATTCCTAGGTCGGAGTCATCTCCTTTCTCTTTTCTATCTTGAATAGTGTTCAGAACCATAAGTTCCATCAAGGCAGGGACCATATTTGGCTTTTTCACTGTTGTGTCCTTACAGCCTAGGAATAGTAAAAACTCAATAAATTTTTGTTAGGTAAATAAGAAAAATGGTTTTTCCCTTAGTGGAATATGACTTAGGTGTTAATGCTGAAAATATTGGAAAATACGGTTTATGATTTTCCATGAAATCTAGTGCTTGCTCAAACTGCACAGAAAAAACCTATAGATTCTACCAGGTTTTAAAAAAGTACCACAGGGGACATTTTTAAAGAAATAAATGCTTTAGGAAGAATTCTGGTTTGAATTATATTAGCATTGGTAAATTTTTATGTATGTGTCCTTTTTAAAATGTTATTGTAGTATAGTTGATTTACAGTGTGTTAATTTCTGCTGTACACCAAAGTGATTCAGTTATACATGTATATATTCTTTTCCATTGTGTTTTATCACAGGATATTAAATATAGTTTCCTGTGCCCTATAGTAGGACCTTGTTGTTTATGGAAATACGTCATTTTCAACATGATTTTAAATGAATGATGTTTGAGGGGCCTGAGGTAAAATAGGAGGAAGAGACAGAAAATCTAAGTTTTCAGTGTCTCAGTCCTTTGGGGCTGCTATAATAGAAAAATCATAGACTGGGTGGCTTAAACAACAAACATTTATTTCTCACAGTTCTGGGGGCTGCTGGCAAGTCCAAGATCAGGTGCTGAAAGATTCAACATCTTCTGGGGACCTGCTTCCTGGTCCATAGATAGCCAACCTCTGGCCGTGTCCTCACACAGTGGAAGGGGCAAAGAGAGAGTGCATTTTATAAGTGCACTAATCTGATTCATGAGGGCTCCACCCTTATGATCTAGTACCTCCCAAGGTCGGTCCCCACTTTCAACATGTGAATTTTGGAGGGATGCAAACGTTCAGTGTATAGCTCTCTACTGCAATACGTTATAGTCAAAATCACAAATAGAATCATTGCCAAAGTTGGGAAGGAACATAGGAGATAAGCCAAAGAATTACAAATCTGGACCACCATGAGACGAATAGAAATTGAACCAGGGATCTTGTCTTGCCTTCATCTATGAATATTTTGAGAAAGAATGGGTAAGAGCATGGCTTCAAGTTGTTTGAGAGAGACCTTACTGAATTTGAGCTTTAGAAAGAGGCAGTATGGCATGGTGGTTTAGAATCTGGGCTAGTGTGTCTCGGCTCTACCACTTAGTAGCTGTGTGGCTTTGAGAAATTTATGTACCTTCTCTAGGCCTCAGTTTCTTCATCTGGATAGTGGAGTTTATAATTGTACCTCTCTTATAGGGTTGTGTGAGTATTAAATTAGTGTGTATATATATATATTGGAGAAGGGCATGGCAACCCCCTCCAGTATTCTTGCCTAGAGAATCCCATGGACAAAGGAGCCTGGTGGGCTACAGTCCATGGGGTCACAAAGACTCGAACATGACTGAAGCAACTTAGTGTGTGTGTGTATATATATATATATATAATATTATATTTATTATATATTTATTGCAAATTTTAATATAATATTTAATATAGAATAATATTTAACATTAATAAAATTTAATTATTTATTATATAAATAATATTATTTATATATAAATATATAAATATTTTTATATTTAAAATGTTTAAAGTTTATAAAAATTTAAAAACTTAATAAATATTTTAATAAATATATAATATATAAATATATTATTGTATACATATTAATATTGATAATAAAATATTTAATAAATATTTAACGTGATAAATAGTATATATTTATAATATATCACATATATATTTTATATATATATATATATATATACACCATAATCTGGTTCATAATAGGAACTCAAGAATCATTATGATAATAATGATAATGTTTGGTATCAAGTAAAAAGGACTCTTGTTTTACCAATTTAGTACCCAGTTCAATAGCCAAGTGAAAGATTTTGCTTAATTTTAACTTAGCCTTGGCCATTTTGGCACCATCAGCATATCATGGAAGAGGATTTACAATTTGTTGGGGGAGGTGGTCTGTATTTTTTAATCCTTTTCCCCTCTGAGTTTCTAAGTGAAGTGAAGTAAAAGTCATTCAGTCCTACCCTTTGCGATCACATGGACTATACAGTCCCTGGAATTCTCTAGGCCAGAATACTGGAGTGGGTAGCCTTTCCCTTCTCCAGGGGATCTTCCCAACCCAGGGATTGAACCCAGGTCGGCTGAGCCACCAGGGAAGCCCAAGAATACTGGAGTGAGTAGCCTATCCCTTCTCCAGCAGATCTTCCCGACCCAGGAATGGAACCAGGGTCTCCTGCATTGCAGGCGGATTCTTTACCAACTGAGCTATCAGGGAAGCCTGTCTTGAGTTTCTGCTGCTGCTGCTGCTAAGTCACTTCAGTGGTGTCTGACTCTGTGCGACCCCATATACGGCAGCCCACCAGGCTCCCCCGTCCCTGGGATTCTCCAGGCAAGAACACTGGAGTGGGTTGTCATTTCCTTCTCCAATGCATGAAAGTGAAAAGTGAAAGTGAAGTCGCTCAGTAGTCTCCGACTCCTAGCGACCCCATGGACTGCAGCCTACCAGCCCCCTCCATCCATGGGATTTGCCAGGCAAGAGTACAGGAGTGGGTTGCCTCTAGGACAATTCTAAAAATCGTGGCCTTTTCTTGGTGTACTTCAAAATAGTACCATAAGGTGGAGCTCTTCCCTTACTCTAGAATTCCGAATGGCTTGACTAAGACTTGACTATATAGAGAGTAATGAAAGCCGCTTAAAATTATGGTCTTGGTACACTAAAGGTAGTCCTGTATTTTAAAAGAATAACATTATAAAAAGTTCAAACTTTAACTATCTCACAATAGACAAGTACTTGCTTCTAGAAAAATCAAAACATCCATTTGAAGATTTTAGATTCAAAACAGAGACATGAGAAATTCTAAAATATTAGGCAATCTAAAATGAAATGCATAATATAAAGCACTTTACATAGTGAATGCCTAATGTATGTGTGTGTGTTACACATCTCAATCTCCTAAAGACTGTTAAAAGGTCTCAAATTGATGTCTGAATGTGCTTGCTCTTGGGAGGACTGGGTAAATCCAGGTCAGTTGTCTGAAGTCATTTGCTTTCATATTGCAGGTGTCTATCCCGGGTGTCTAGCATGGCTGTAGGCCTTCAGTGCAGATGAGGATGATGGATCCACCTATATACCTTGTGACCAGCACATGGTGAGAGATAGAATGTCAAATATTCTCACCCAGTTTATGACAAAAGTTCTGGATCCTCATTCAGGTTCAAGCAAACCAAATCTAATCACAGGGAATATCAGAGGCTGGTACAACTTGGATGGATGGGGTTCCTCAGGGCTTAATCAGGAAATCTTAGTTCAGTCAGAAGAGGGTATCAACTGGGTAGTGGGATTGTGAATAATTTTTTTGTATATATGCCAGTGCAGGAGATGCAAGAGACCTGGGTTCAGTCCCTAGGTTGGGGAGATCCCATGGAGGAGGTAATGGCAACCCACTCCACTATTCTTGCTTAGGAAGTCCAATGGACAGAGGAGCCTGGCATGCTACACTACATGGGGTCGCAAAGAGTCAGGCACAACTGAGGACACACACAGTCGGTTTGTCATAGCTTGCCTTCCAAGGAGCAAGCGTCTTTTAATTTTATGATGGCAGTCACCATCCACAGTGATTTCGGAGTCCAGGGAAATAAAGTCTGTCACTGCTTCCACTTTTTCCCCTTCTATTTGTCATGAAGTGATGGGACCAGATGTTGTGATCTTGGATTTTTTAATGTTGAGTTTCAACCAGCATTATTGTCACTCTCCTCTTTCACCCTCATCAAGAAGTTCTTTAGTTCTATATATATATATTCTGATATGAATTGAAAATCTTTTATAAAATTGGCTAATATTTTAGAAGAATTCTTGGTGTTGATGCCCAAGAATCGGAGACAGTCCCAGCTGCGGGGTTGCAGCTCTTCCAGCCACCTGACAATGTCATCTCACTTAGTAGAACAGCTGCCGCCCCCGCACAACAAGAGCAATAACTGTGCGGAAGGTGAACAGTCTTTGCCACCGCCTGCTGGCCTCAACAGTTCCTGGGTGGAGCTGCCCATGAACAGCAGCAATGGCAATGAGAAGAATGGGGGGCTAGAGCTTGTACCCTCCTCATCCTCCATCCACAATGGGGACATGAAGATTCTTTTGGATGCACAGAATGAATCCAGACAGAGCAGTTCAAGAGGCAGTTCTCACTGTGACAGCCCTTCCCCACAAGAAGATGGGCAGATCATGCTTGATGTGGAAATGCACACCAGCAAGGACCATAGCTCTTAGTCAGAAGAAGAAGTTGCAGAAGGAGAGAAAGAGGTGGATGCTCTGAAGAAAAGTGTAGACTGGGTGTCCGATTGGTCCAATAGACCTGAAAATATTCCACCCAAGGAGTTCCACTTCAGGCACCCTAAATGTTCTGTTTCCTTAAGCATGAGAAAAAGTGAAGCCATGAAGAAAGGGGGGATCTTCTCCACAGAGTTTCTTAAGGTGTTCATTCCATCTCTCTTCCTCTCCCATGTTTTGGCTTTGGGGCTAGGTATCTACATTGCAAAATGACTAAGCATGCCTTCTACCAGCACCTACTGAGGGAAGAGAAGAGCCCCTTGGCCAGCGTGAGACTTGTGAAGTGGTGTCTTGTCACAGTAGTTTATTTGAACTTGAGACCATTGTAAGCATGTCCCAATCTCCTCCCTCTTTTTACATATCCAAGTTCCAGTAACTCTCAAATTCAATATTTTATTCCAACTCCGTTGAGGCTTTTTACTAACCTCATTCCCTTTTTGGCCTGTAAAACACTTCTGCTGCTTCTACTGCTGCTAAGTCGCTTCGGCCATGTCCGACCCTGTGCAACCCCATAGACAGCAGCCCACCAGGCTCCCCCATCCCTGGGATTCTCTAGGCAAGAATACTGGAGTGGGTTGCCATTTCCTTCTCCAGTGCATGAAAGTGAAAAGTGAAAGTGAAGTCACTCAGTCATGCCCGACTCTTCACGACCCCATGGACTGCAGCCTACCAGGCTCCTCTATCCATGGGATTTTCCAGGCAAGAGTACTGGAGTGGGGTGCCATTGCCTTCTCCATAAAACACTTCAGAATTTCCTAATAAGAGTTTACTGTTGTTTAGAAATTTGCAAGGGCTTCTTTTCCGCAAACGCCACCAGCAGATTTAAGTTTGTCAAGACTGCCGTTGTCTTCTCTCAGTACCACCAGACCTAGACCTGCACCATTCATGGTATAAATCTTACTCTTTCAAGATAACTCCCACTGTCTCTTCCAATGAGACCAGGTTGCAAATGATATGAAAGCTACATGTTGTTTTGTTTTTCAAGACAAAGGGACGCTTGAATTTATACTTATGAAAAGAGAACACAAAACAAATAAAACAGACAAAATACGACACAAGGAAAATAAATATCCTGGGCAATAAAAAGTTATTTTAAACCAAAAAAAGAAAAAGAAAAATTCTTCACAATGAATATATAGTATTTTCGTAATCAAAATAAAGTAACCCAATCTCATTCTGGAAGAATGAACAAACAAAATAAACAAAGGTGAAAACTAGATGATATCCAAAGCTCTGGTCTTGGAGGGGAGCCCATAGTATCACCAAAACTAAAATATGGGCTAAATATGGGTGTTAACCCTGGGGTATGGAGCCAAGAGTCCAGGTTCTACGTGATGAGAACAAACATAAGTTGATTTGACAACAATGCATATAGTGGTGGTGAGTGATTCTGAGTAAGTACTTAGAGAGAAAGGAATCCACCCCTTCAGGATGAGCAAAGCCAAGCCTTTCCAAGGTTATCTGGGTGCCTGACAAGTTCTGTGGTGTGCGTGAGGTGGGAGACAAGCTCCATGACTTGGGTCCTGGTCCATTGCCTCTGAATTGTGGTTGGGAGGCCAGTAGAGTTAGGCTTCTGTGTGTGCGGTTTATTCATCCTAACTGTGTATTGAACATGTTTGGGGGGAAAAAATTCCAGAAAGTTCCAAAAAGCAAAATTTGAATTTACCATGCACTGGCAACTATTTACATAGCATTGACATTATATTATATATTATATTTAATCTAGAGATGATTTAAAGCATACAGGAATATGTGCATAGGTTATATGCAAATACTGAGCCATTTTATATAAGGGACTTGGGCATCCATTTGGTGGGGATGGGGTTGTCCTGGATCCAATCCCCACACAAGCTGAGGGACATCTGTACTCAGTTTCCTGGTCTGAGGTTGTTGGGGTAGCTCAGGGTTGGGGAGTGGCAGGTTAGGTTTTGATGGGCCAAATGCAGGCCCCTTCCTTTTCTTGGATTTCTGGACCATTCTCAACAGGTGACACTCTAGAGTTATAAATGTATCGGCAGCACTCCTGTCCTGGCATGCAGTGTTATATTCACGAAATATAACAGCGAGGAAGGCTGCATAGTGCTCCAATGGGAAACTGGTTGGTGAAGAAGCATCACTTTGGTTAAAGGAGAACCTGAGAATATTCATCTGCCTTCTCAAGCCCAGACCAGCTGTGAGTCCTGTTAGTTTTGCCTTAAGTAAAGCTACTTGGTCCCATCACTGCCTTTTTCTTCACAGTGCTTTTGTCCCAGGAATAAGAAAAATGGTGCTTCTACCATATTCCCCAGGTGCTTGATGGAAAGCACTGGAGGCTGCCAAACCTGCAGAAGTTCCCCCTTTTCCTCTGTGTGTGTGTGTGTGTGTGTGTGTGTGTGTGTGTGTAGGTATGAGAAAGAGAGAAAGATGGAGAGAAAGAAAGAAAGAGTAATAAACACAAAAGAGCCAGCAAAATTGATGTGTAGGCCAGAAAGGCAAGATTCAAAAAATTACTATGGATGAGACACCATGATTTATGGGATTAGAGGCAGCTATCAAAGCTGAAGTACACATTTAGGATTCTAAAGTTAAGGAAACAAGAGAAAATTGGTGGGAAACAATCTCGATGACCAGGAATCTAAAGGACAGATACTAGCAATTGTTATTTTAGACATCTGTTTTTGGTGTTAGTTATATAAGCATATACCCCTTTGTTAATTAGTTGTATCTTTATAGCTGTGTTATATTAGGCA
Source organism: Bubalus kerabau (assembly GCF_029407905.1). NCBI lineage: Eukaryota > Metazoa > Chordata > Mammalia > Artiodactyla > Bovidae > Bubalus > Bubalus kerabau. Next base: position 3,728,455 of record NC_073647.1, on the reverse strand, counting down.
ATTACTTGACCTGTTTGTTTTCCCAACTCTACTAAAATTTTGCAAGAAATGGAGTGTCATCAGATAAAAGAATTGACCATAAAGGTAGATCCATCATTTTGCCTTTCTCACCATTGAACAGTGCCTGTGTGTATGCATCAGAAAAGAAAGATATTAAGGCCCCAGCTTGTTTTTCTGTTTAGATGAGAAATATCATGTCTTTGTGTAATTGGCTTTGTTTTGAAACACAGATTTTTTTCAGGCCAGATTTTTTCTCTGACCCAATTTTTCCCTCTCTTCTGTCATTTGGCTTATTTAAAATATGAAACTGGGAATCAGGCACTTGAGGCCTCATGATGACTGTGTCACTGATTTGGTATGTGATCTTGGCCAACATACTTAACAAATGAGGCACAGAAAGGTTAAATGGGGTTCGAAGGACTGTAAATACTGACCTGCCTCATTATGATATTGTTTAGGTCTAGTACTTTTTTTAAACCAAAAACCAAAGCAAAGCAATTTAAAGCAAAGCACACAAGTTTTTTCTACATTTTTTCTACTCCCTTTCCCTTTCTTACTCCCTGCTCCCCTCCTTTCCCATATCTGTTGATTTGGTCCAGAGTAGAGATGGTCCCTTTTCAGAATGTCTCTCATCCCTCTTTGTCTGGGCTGTTAAGCAATCCAGCAGCATCTTTTGGGTGTGCTTTTGGGTATTTGGTCTTTGCAAATGGGGAAAGAGTTCTATTTGGGGAAACATAAAAATTTGTTTTGAATCATATGGCCCATATTGCAAATCAGTACTGGGTATGTTGAGGGATCTAGGCTTAACCTCAGTTCCATCCATGATTAACTGTGCACTCAGGCCCCATTTGAGGGGTAATAGAAGGGAAACCTGGGGTCACCAATCTGTCTGGGAAAAACAAACTTACTTGCTAGAAAGCCCAATAGAGGACTTTGTGTTTGAAGCCATCTGAGAAACCCTATGACCATGAGCATTAATTTGTTCTTGACCTTATCAAAGGCTCAGTGGTAAAGAACCCAGTTGCCAATGCAGGAGATATGGGTTCAATTCCTGGGTTAGGAAGATCCTCTGGAGGAGGAAATGGTAACCCACTCCAGTATTCTTGCCTGAAGAGGAGCTTGGTGGGCTACAGTCCATGGGGTTGCAAAAGTCGGACATGACTTAGCAACTAAACAACAGTCAATAAAATAACTACTAAGTTATTTACCTACTGTATAGCTCATATGTATATCATGTATATTAGATTAAAAATGATAAGGACAGTCATGTATTTTAGTTTCTTGGAAATATAATTTCAAAGCATAGTCATAATAAAACAGGGCTTTAGAACATCTATTTGAGGATCTGGTGATATAGACTGTGATTCCTGATAATGCAGTCTATAATAGGACTCCAAATGGCTCTTTTCTAATTCTCATTTCTATGTTTGCATGTATGCATGCTAAGTTGCTTCAGTTGTGTCTGACTGTTTGCGACCCCATGGACTATAGCCTGCCAGGCTCCTCTGTCCATGGGATTCTCCAGGCAAGAATACTGGATTGGGTTGCCATGCCCTGCTCTAGGGAATCTTCCAGACCCAGGGATCGAACCCACATCTCTTATGTCTCCTGCATTGGCAGGCAGGTTCTTTACCACTAGTGCCACCTTGGAAACCTCAATTTCTATGTGTAGCTATAACCAAGTCTACTAGTAGTATTTTCTGAATTGTACCAAATGGGTAAACTACTTTAAAATGCTTATGGGTTAAATCCCTGGGTTGGAAAGATCCCCTGGAGAAGGAAATGGCAACCCACTCCAGTATTCTTGCCTAGAGAATTCCATGGATAGAGGAGCCTGGTGGGCTACAGTCCATGGGGTCGCAAAGAGTCAGACATGACTTAGTGACTAAACAACAACTTAGAATGCATAAATCTACACTGGAGTATATTAGTTCAGTTGCAAATAAAAGAATAATTCCTCTCTCAACCATACATGTTGGAAAACTTGCCTTTCTTGACACCTTTTCCTTTCCTTTGCTCCCCTTCTCAATCTTATGACTTTTTTTTTTTTTTTTTTTTTGGAAGCACAATGCAGTTTGTAGGATCTTAGTTCCCAGACCAGGGATCAAACCTGAGTGGTTGGCAGTGAGAGCATGAGTCCTAACCACTGGACCACCAGGGAATTCCCTCTCCTTTTCAGTCTTATGGATTTCACCTTCTGTGGTAGACCTTGCCAATTACCTCCAAAATCCATTCTTCCTTTTTTTTTTTTTTTTTAAATAAGAGAAACTGGACTTTTAGCTGGACACATGTTCATTGCTTTCCTTGTATGTGTCCATGTGACTAAGTTCTGGCTGATGAGGTACACGTGGGTGTGTTGTGTGATCATTTCAGGAAGTTGAAAAGGTAGAGATCACACATTTCTTCTCGTCTTCCTCCAGCGCGCAGTCTGGAACAAGGATGTTATGGCTAGAATTCTAGCATTCATTTTCATACTCCTGGCAGAATGTATACAACTAGGAGTCTTGATTCCTGAACATTTCCTGGTGCTGTCATACTAGTCCTGGCCTGCCTACTTCTGAAGTTCTTATTTAAGCCACCCTTGTTTTGTGGTGGTATGCACAGAAGAAATAGTTTTCAGGACAAAGATAATGGGTTTGATTTGGGGTATGTGAAATATGAAGCATTGGCAGGTCACTCAGGGAGAAATGTACAAGAGTCAGGGCTGTGGAGAGATGGTAGGCCTGAATGAAACCATGCAGCTTTCTCTGCTTCTGTTCTCCTGCTATCTGGTATTCTTGTTAAAATCCAGGGGAAATAGCACTAGTTCCACAGAGCTACTTTGGAAAATGTTGGCTTATACTACAAGGCCAGTGAGCATCTAACTGGTCTTTCAGTCACTCCCAGTTCTTGCCTTTTGAAAGTATTTTATACATTTTTCCCAAGGAACTTCTTTTTTAAAAAAAGAAAACTTCTTAAAAAATAATTAGTTGTTTTTTTTTTTTTTTTGGCCACACTGCATGGTGTGTGGAATCTTAGTTTCCTGACCAAGGATCGAACCCGCGCCCCCTGTATTGGAAGCATAGAGTCTTAACCCCGGGACCACCCAGGAAGTCCTCCAAGGTAACTTCCTGAAACTATTTTGACCTGTGCCTACTGACTAGAGTTTAATTTACTTATGGTGACACTCACGGCCCTCCACAATCTGGACTGAATCTACTTTTCCAATTTGTTTTCATTGTGTCTTTTCATGCACCCCAAGCTTTTGTCAGACTGATGTTGACAGTCTGTCCAAATAGACTCTCTGTTCTATTTATGCTCCAAATTTTCTCTATTATGCCTTTGTACACACTCAGGATCATCTCTAGCCCATTTTGGTATGAAGCAGAAAAAGATGTCTCTTCCTCAGACACTTACTTCCATCTGTCAAAAAATTGTTGTTGTGTACTGATTGGTAGAAAATGACATTTTCCTGTGATCTAGTAGAAAATTTTTGTAATAAATGTACAAATCACTCACCTTTGAAGTAACAAGAAAGTTATTAAAATATGAACATTTTCAACTAATAGGGGTATTAACAAGGTGGACAGTGCCCTCTTAGGTGTAGTACTTTTGCAGCACGCAGACTGAAGAACCATGAGGGAGGCCCTACTTGTATTGTTCCCTCCACCTGAAATTCTACCCACCACCATCTTCGCATGTCCAAGGGCTACTCAAATGCCACTATCACAAAGCTTTTCCTGATTCTTCAAGGTGAAAATAAGTCTCCTCTCATCCTGAAAACTGGAGAAGGCAATGGCAACCCACTCCAGTACTCTTGCCTGGAAAATCCCATGGACGGAGGAGCCTGGTAGGCTGCAGTCCATGGGGTCACCAAGAGTTGGACACGACTGAGCGACTTCACTTTCGTGCATTGGAGAAGGAACTGGCAACCCACTCCAGTGTTCTTGCCTAGAGAATCCCAGGGATAGGGGAGCCTGGTGGGCTGCTGTCTATGGGGTTGCACAGAGTCGAACATGACTGAAGCGACTTAGCAGCAGCAGCAGCATCCTGAAAACGCAGTATGTTTTATCTGGACCTCTCTTAGGGTATTTATCACTTTCTAATAGTATTCTGTTTACGTTGGTGTCTCCTCACTCTACTAGACTTAATGCTCTTTGGGGACAGGATGCATTTATGATTTACTTTTTAACTTCATAATACTTGGCAGAGTATCTTATACTTAGCGTTACCATATGTCTCAATTTGCTTGGCCAATCTGGTTTATGTCTAGTGCTCTGACGTAAGCATTAATAGTGATCCCCTTTCATACTCAAAATGTCCCAGTTAGAATGACAAATTGTATAGTCACTCTGCATGCGTGCTGAGTAGCTTCAGTCATGTCCAACTCTTTGCCACCCTATGGACTGCAGCCCACCAGGCTCTGTCCCATGGGATTCTCCAAGTGAGAATACTGGAATGGGTTGCCATTTCCTCCTCCAGGGGATCTTCCCAACTCAGGGATCAAACCCACATCTCCTGCTGACTCCTGCATTGCAGGCAGATTCTTTACTGCTGAGCCACCAGGGAAGTCCAAAGTCACTCTACATATGTGGTATTCATTCAGTAAGTAATTAATGAATGAAGACATGAATAAATGACAGTGATTGAGGAGCCATTCACATAGAGAAGATAAGTGAATATGTGCAATTGGTAAGCTCATCAAAACAGAGAGAATACGAAAGATAAGGGCGAAGGACAGGGCCAATGTGGAATGTTTACATTGAAGGGATAGAGGAAGAGTCAACCAAGGATTCAAAGCAAAAGAAGTTGGGACTTCCCTGGTAGTCCAGTGGCTAAAACTCCACACTCTTAATTCAGGAGAGCTGAATTTGATCCCTGGTCAAGGCAATAGATCCCATGTACTACAAATAATACCATATAATTTAAAAAGGAGTAAAATAGATAGGAGAAAAATCAGGGTCATGTAACAGAAGCCAGAAAGAGAGTTTTAGGAGGGATGAAGTGGTCAGCATTGGTAAAATGCTGTGGCTAGATCAAGCAAGGTGAGTTTTAAGAAAAAGCCAGCCAATCTACCAGTTATTAGGCCATTGCTGACTTTCAAGACAGCAGTTTCAATAGAGTGTCGTTGAGGTGGGGTGGAAGCTTGGTTGTGAGGAGTTAGTGGTGAGAAAGGAGTCAGTAAGCATTGACTACATTTGTTAGAAGTTTGACTTGTGAAAGGAAGGTGATTGATAGGGTGGTAACTTGGGTCCAAGTCAGCGGACCTCTGAGTGGGTTTATAGACCATAGGGAAGGAGCCATTAAAATAGCTGATGGAACAATTTCTTCCTGGGGTGGAGAGGGAACGAGATCAAGTGTCCAAATAGACAGCATAGCCTAGGCAAAAAAAAAAAAAAAAAAAAAAAGAATAGATGTGGTTTTCTTTGAGACTCAAGCATTGTGGTGCAGGCAAAAGCACCATGCATCATGCAGTTTGAAGAAAAGGAGCCTACACGGTCAGTCTTTGTGGTGAAGCGGGAGGTGAGATCATCTTTGAGAGGACGGACAGCTGGGGTAGGACTGGGGACTGGGGAGCAGTGGAAACAATTTGGATTTTGAACAACTGTTCTAAGAAATTCTCGAGGGAGTCAACAAGAGGCCTGCCAAGCTGCAGTGCAAGCCCAGCTGAGGTTCAACTTCCCAGAGCGAGTGAGATAATTTATTTCCACAGAATCCAGAGAAAATGTATTTCTCAAGCTTATTATCAAAATAGGCTTTTTGTTTTCCACCAGGAAGAGAATAAAGGAAAACATGCTGGCAGTTTACAATGTGACAGAGGGTTATGAGCATTTAGTCTTTCCCAAAAGTTGCTCAGCCATCTGGAAGACTTACAGCACCCCAAGTGAAAGTGAACACTCCTACAGGTTGTTTGTGGGTGGTTAAGAACAGAGACCTAAAGTCAAGCATCTTCTATTTTCAGAGCTACTCCGGGATAAACCTTGAATTGCTATGCCCAGTCCTGAGCAAAGGCAAACACTGACATTTCTGTGAGATGGAGCATGAAGTTGCAAATAGCCTCTGCAATAAAACCCACTTTAACCAGGCAAAACCTTTAAGCTTACAAGCGGCCTGTTAAATCTACCAAAGACCAAATGTCAGGAGTTGCCCTTTAAAGCCCAAGTAAATGACCACAGTACTGGTGGCTTAAAATGAGAAAAGTTAAACATCTCACATGCCCACAGGTAATCTTTCCAAATGTTGTTTCATCATATATTCATAGTTATTACCGTGTTCTTGAAGGAGGTTAACATTTGGAGACAACTGTTTGGCCAAAGTGTTAGGCGTTATTTTCTTGAAAACAGAGTTTGCTTCCTTTGTTTCAGTGGGGAATCAAGGTGGCATTGGTCCAACAGCACAGCTGCCCAAGTGCATAAACAAGTGACTCCAATTCTTTTTCATCCACCTCTCTAACCAAAGTGTGCGATCTACGCATATGCACTTGATTAAGGCTACTTTCGTGTTTGTGTTGCCAGGCTCGTCCAAAGACACGCATCTGAGAGATGAGCAGTAAACCAGAATACAGGTCTTAAGACGTCTATGCATAAGGCACCATAAGCGATTTCACTTAGATGCCTATAAATTACTCACAGTTTCCCTCTTTTGTTTACTCAGTGAAAGGATTGTTTATTAAGCACCACCTGCATTAAATTATATGAGTATTCATTTCTTTTGGAAATAATTAGCTTGTTGTTTATGCATCATTTTTTTTCTCACCAATTGTGGTACCATTTCAGGGGCACTATGGTGGGGGGGAGGGTAATAGCATCTCTCCATCAGAAGAGGAGTATGGCTGTCTCACTTCAGCCTGAAAGAGTTCCCTTTACTAGCTCTGCCATGTACTTCTTTTTTTAAAATTTATTTTAATTGGAGGCTAATTACTTTAAAATATTGTGGTGGATTTTTGCCATATATTCACATGAATCAGCCATGGGTGTACATGTGTTCCCCATCCTGACCCTCCCTCCCATCTCCTTCCCCATCCCATCCTGCAAGGTCATCCCAGTGCACCAGCCCTGAGCACCCTGTCTCATGCATTGAACCTGGACTGGTGATCTGTTTCCCATATGATAATATACATCTTTCAATGCTATTCTCTTAAATCATCCCACCCTGGCCTTCTCCCACAGAGTCCAAAAGTCTGTTCTTTATATCTCTTTGGCTGTCTTGCATATAGGGTCATTGTTACCATCTTTCTAAATTCCATATATATGCATTAATATACTGTATTGATGTTTTTCTTTTTCTTTTTTTTTTAAGTTTTCTTCTTCAGTGTTTATTTTTCTCTCAGTTTTATTTATGTATTTATTTTTACTTTACAATATTGTATTGGTTTTGACATACATTGACATGAATCTGCCGTGGGTGTACGTGTGTTCCACATCCTGAACCCCCCTCCCACCTCCCTCCCCATACCATCGCTCTGGGTCATCCCAGTGCACCAGCCCTGAGCACCCTGTATCATACATTGAACCTGGACTGGCGATTCATTTCACATATGATAATATACATGTTTCAATGTCATTCTCCCATATCATCCCACCCTCACCCTCTCCCATAGAGTCCAAAAGACTGTTCTATACATCTGTGTCTCTTTTGCTGTCTCACATACAGGGTTATCGTTACCATCTTTCTAAATTCCATATATATGCGTTAGTATACTGTATTGGTGTTTTCCTTTCTGGCTTACTTCACTCTGTATAATAGGCTCCAGTTTCATCCACCTTATTAGAACTGATTCAAATGCATTCTTTTTAATGGCTGAGTAATATTCCATTGTGTACGGGTACCACAGCTTTCTTATCCATTCATCTGCTGATGGACATCTATGTTGCTTCTATGTCCTGGCTATTGTAAACAGTGCTGCGATGAATATTGGGGTACACGTGTCTCTTTCAATTCTGGTTTCCTTGGTTTATATGCCCAGCAGTGGGATTGCTGGGTCATATGGCAGTTCTATTTCCAGTTTTTTAAGGAGTCTCCACACTATTCTCCATAGTGGCTGTACTAGTTTGCATTCCCACCAACAGTGTAAGAGGGTTCCCTTTTCTCCACACCCTCTCCAGCATTTATTGCTTGTAGACTTTTGGATAGCAGCCATTCTGATTGGCGTAAAATGGTACCTCATAGTGGTTTTGATTTGCATTTCTCTGATAATGAGTGATGTTGAGCATCTTTTCATGTGTTTGTTAGCCATCTGTATGTCTTCTTTGGAGAAATATCTGTTTAGTTCTTTGGCCCATTTTTTGATTGGGTCATTTATTTTTCTGGCATTGAGCTGCAGGAGTTGCTTGTATATTTTTGAGATTAATTCTTTGTCTGTTGCTTCATTTGCGCTTATTTTCTCCCATTCTGAAGGCTGTCTTTTCACCTTGCTTATAGTTTCCTTTGTTGTGCAGAAGCTGTTAATTTTAATTAGGTCTCCGGTCTTTATTTTTGCTTTTATTTCCAATATTCTGGGAGGTGGGTCATAGAGGATCCTGCTGTGGTTTATGTCGGAGAGTGTTTTGCCTATATTTTCCTCTAGGAGTTTTATAGTTTCTGGTCTTATGTTTAGATCTTTAATCCATTTTGAGTTTATTCTTGTGTATGGTGTTAGAAAGTGTTCTAGTTTCATTCTTTTACAAGTGGTTGACCAGTTTTCTCAGCACCACTTGTTAAAGAGATTGTCTTTTCTCCATTGTATACTCTTGCCTCCTTTGTCAAAGATAAGGTGTCCATAGGTGCGTGGACTTATCTCTGGGCTTTCTATTTTGTTCCATTGATCTATATTTCTGTCTTTGTGCCAGTACCATACTGTCTTGATGACTGTGGCTTTGTAGTAGAGCCTGAAGTCAGGCAGGTTGATTCCTACAGTTCCATTCTTCTTTGTCAAGATTGCTTTGGCTATTCGTGGTTTTTTGTATTTCCATACAAATTGTGAAATTATTTGTTCTAGTTCTGTGAAAAATACCGTTGGTAGCTCGATAGGGATTGCACTGAATCTATAGATTGCTTTGGGTAGTATACTCATTTTCACTATAGTGATTCTTCCAATCCACGAACATGGTATATTTCTCCATCTAGTTGTGTCCTCTTTAATTTCTTTCACCTGTGTTTTATAGTCCTCTATATATAGGTCTTTAGTTTCTTTAGGTAGGTATATTCCTAAGTATTTTATTCTTTTCATTGCAATGGTAAATGGAATTGTTTCCTTAATTTCTCTTTCTGTTTTCTCTTTGTTAGTGTATAGGAATGCAAGGGATTTCTGTGTGTTGATTTTATATCCTGCAACTTTACTATATTCATTGATTAGCTCTAGTAATTTTCTGGTGGAGTCTTTAGGGTTTTCTATGTAGAGGATCATGTCATCTGCAAACAGTGAGAGTTTTACTTCTTTTCCAATCTGGATTCCTTTTATTTCTTTTTCTGCTCTGATTGCTGTGGCCAAAACTTTGAAAACTATGTTGAATAGTAGTGGTGAGAGTGGACACCCTTGTCTTGTTCCTGACTTTAGGGGAAATGCTTTCAATTTTTCACCACTGAGGATAATGTTTGCTATGGGTTTCTCATATATAGCTTTTATTATGTTGAGGTGTGTTCCTTCTATTCCTGCTTTCTGGAGGTTTTTTTTTTTTATCATAAATGGATGTTGAATTTTGTAAAAGCTTTCTTTGCATCTATTGAGATAATCATATGGCTTTTATCTTTCAATTTGTTAATATGGTGTATTACATTGATTGATTTGCAGATATTAAAGAATCCTTGCATCCCTGGGATAAAGACCACTTGGTTATGATGTATGATTTTTTAATATGTTGTTGGATTCTGTTAGCTAGAATTTTGTTAAGGATTTTTGCATCTATGTTCATCAGTGATATTGGCCTGTAGTTTTCTTTTTTTGTGGCATCTTTATCAGGTTTTGGTATTAGGCTGATGGTGGCTTCATAGAATGAATTTGGAAGTTTACCTTCCACTGCAATTTTCTGGAAGAATTTGAGTAGGATAGGTGTTAGCTCTTCTCTAAATTTTTGGTAGAATTCAGCTGTGAAGCTGTCTGGTCCTAGGCTTTTGTTTGCTGGAAGATTTCTGATTACAGTTTCAGTTTCTGTGCTTGTGATAGGTCTGTTAAGATTTTTTATTTCTTCTGGGTTCAATTTTGGAAAGTTGTACTTTTCTAAGAATTTGTCCATTTCTTCCAAGTTGTCCATTTTATTTGCTTATAATTGCTGATAGTAGTCTCTTATGATCCTTTGTATTTCTGTGTTGTCTGTTGTGATTTCTCCATTTTCATTTCTAATTTTGTTGATTTGATTTTTCTCCCTTTGTTTCTTGATGAGTCTGGCTAATGGTTTGTCATTTTTATTTATCTTCTCAAAGAACTGGCATTTGGCTTTGTTGATTTTTGCTATGGTCTCTTTTGTTTCTTTTGCATTTATTTCTGCCCTATTTTTAAGATTTCTTTCCTTCTACTAACCCTGGGGTTCTTCATTTCTTCCTTTTCTAGTTGCTTTAGGTGTAGAGTTAGGTTATTTATTTGACTTTTTTCTTGTTTCTTGAGGTAAGCCTGTATTGCTATGAACCTTCCCCTTAGCACTGTTTTTACAGTATCCCATAGGTTTTGGGTTGTGTTTTTATTTTCATTCGTTTCAATGCATATTTTAATTTCTTTTTTGATTTCTTCTATGATTTGTTGGTTATTCAGCAGCGTGTTGTTTAGCCTCCGTATGTTGGAATTTTAAATAGTTTTTCTCCTGTAATTGACATCTAATCTTACTGCATTGTGGACAGAAAAGATGCTTGGAATGATTTCAATGTTTTTTGAGTTTACCAAGGCTAGATTTATGGCCCAGGATGTGATCTGTCCTGGAGAAGGTTCCATGTGCACTTGAGAAAAAGGTGAAATCATTGTTTTGGGATGAAATGTCCTATAGATATCAATTATGCCTAACTGGTCCATTATATCATTTAAAGTTTGTGTTTCCTTGTTAATTTTCTGTTTAGTTGATCTATCTATCTATAGGTGTGAGTGGGGTATTAAATTCTCCCACTATTATTGTGTTATTGTTAATTTCCCCTTTCATACTTGTTAGCATTTGTCTTACATATTGTGGTGTTCCTATGTTGGGTGCATATATATTTAAAATTGTTATATCTTCTTCTTGGATTGATCCTTTGGTCATTATGTAGTGTCTATCTTTCTCTTTTCATAGCCTTTGTTTTAAAGTCTATTTTATCTGATATGAGTATTGCTACTCCTGCTTTCTTTTGGTCTCTATTTGCGTGGAAGATATTTTTCCAGCCCTTCACTTTCAGTCTGTATGTGTCCCTTGTTTCGAGGTGGGTCTCTTGTAGACAACATTTATAGGGATCTTGTTTTTGTATCCATTCAGCCAGTCTTTGTCTTTTGGTTAGGGCATTCAACTCATTTACATTTAAGGTAATTATTGGTAAATATGATCCCGTTGCCATTTACTTTATTGCTTGGGGTTCGAGTTTATATACCCTCTCTGTGTTTCCTGTCTAGAGAAGATCCTTTACCATTTTTTGGAGAGCTGGTTTGGTGGTGCTGAATTCTCTCAGCTTTTGCTTGTCTGTAAAGCTTTTGATTTCTCCTTCATATTTGAATGAGATCCTTGCTGGGTACAGTAATCTGGGCTGTAGGTTATTTTCTTTCATCACTTTAAGTATGTCCTGCCATTCCCTCCTGGCCTGAAGAGTTTCTATTGATAGATCAGCTGTTATCCTTATGGGAATCCCCTTGTGTGTTATTTGTTGTTTTTCCCTCGCTGCTTTTAATATTTGTTCTTTGTGTTTGATCTTTGTTAATTTGATTAAAATGTGTCTTGGGGTGTTTCACCTTGGGTTTATCCTGTTTGGGACTCTCTGGGTTTCTTGGACTTGGGTGATTATTTCCTTCCCCATTTTAGGGAAGTTTTCAACTATTATCTCAAGTATTTTCTCATGGTCTTTCTTTTTGTCTTCTTCTTCTGGGACTCCTATGATTCGAATGTTGGGGCATTTAACATTGTTCCAGAGGTCTCTGAGGTTGTCCTCATTTCTTTTAATTCTTTTTTCCTCTCTGTTTCATTTATTTCTACCATTCTATCTTCTACCTCACTTATCCTACATTCTGCCTCCATTATTCTACTGTTGGTTCCCTGCAGAGTGTTTTTGATCTAATTTATTGCATTATTCATTATATATTGACTCTTTTTTATTTCTTCTAGGTCCTTGTTAAACCTTTCTTGCACCTTATCCATCCTTGTCTCCAGGCTATTTATCTGTAACTCTAGTTTGTTTTCAAGGTTTTGGATCATTTTCACTGTCATTATTCGGAATTCTTTATCAGATAGATTCCCTATCTCTTCCTCTTCGGTTTGGTTTGGTGGGCATTTATCCTGTTTCTTTACCTGCTGGGTATTTCTCTGCCTTTTCATCTTGTTTATAATGCTGTGTTTGGGGTGGTCTTTCTGTATTCTGGCAGTTTGTGGAGTTATCTTTTTTGTGGAGTTTCCTCACTGTGGGTGGGATTGGACAGGTGGCTTGTCAAGGTTTCCTGGTTAGGAAAGCTTGTGTCAGTGTTCTGGTGGGTGGAGCTGGATTTCTTCTCTCTGGAGTGCAATGAAGTGTCCAGTAATGAGTTTTGAGATGTCAGTGGGTTTGGTGTGACTTTGGGCAGCCTGTATATTGAAGCTCAGGGCTATGTTCCTATGTTGCTGGAGAATTTGCATGGTATGTCTTGCTTGGAACTTGTTGGCCCTTGGGTGGTGCTTGGTTTCAGTGTAGATATGGAGGCATTTGATGAGTTCCTATCAATTAATGTTTCCTGGATTCAGGAGTTCTCTGGTGTTCTCAGGATTTGGACTTAAGCCTCCTGCCTCTGGTTTTCAGTCTTATTCTTACAGTAGCCTCAAGACTTCTCCATCTCCTTTCGAAGACAATGGGCTGCCTTTCTGGGTGCCTGATGTCTTCTGCCAGCATTCAGAAGTTGTTTTTTGGAATTTGCTCAGCGTTCAAATGTTGTTTCGATGAATTTGGGGGGAGAAAGTGGTCTCCCTGTCTTATTCCTCTGCCATCTTCTGGTGTTTTTCTCTCTGACTTACTTTGCTCTGTAGAATAGGCTCCAGTTTCATCCACCTCATTAGAACTGATTCAAATGCATTATTTTTAATAGCTGAGTAATATTCCATTGTGTATATGTACCACAGCTTTCTTATCCATTCATCTGCCAATGGACATCTAGATTGCTTTCATGTCCTGGCTATTGTAAGCAGTGCTGTGATGAACATTGGGGTACACGTGTCTCTTTCAATTTTGGTTTCCTCTGTGTGTATGCCCAGCAGTGGGATTTCTGGGTCATATAGCAGTTCTGTTTCCAGTTTTTTAAGGAATCTCCACACTAATGGGACCTAATTAAACTTAAAAGCTTTTGCACAATGAAGAAAGCTATAAGCAAGGTTAAAAGGCAGCCTTCAGAATGGGAGGAAATAATAGCAAATGAAGCAACTGACAAAGAATTAATTTCAAAAATATATAAGCAACTCCTGCAGCTCAATTCCAGAAAAATAAGCGACCCAATTAAAAAATGGGCCAAAGAACTAAACAGACATTTCTCCAAAGAAGACATACAGATGCCACATGCTTCTAATTGGCAGTTGGATGGGGATGACAGAGCCTGTAGGCAAAGGAATCACCCTTTTCTCCTAGACAGCCCAGACACCTACTTACCTCAATAACAGGAATTATGATTATTATTTCCAAGCATGTATTAAATGCCATGACTACCAATGGTGGTGCTAAATGTTCTTTCTGTTATTTCATGTGATTTTCACTACAGCCATGTGGAGTGATTAGAAAGTTTTTTTTTTTTTAATGAGAAACTTGATATTCATAGAGGGTAAATGATTTCTATCCCTCACCTAATGTTCTCAGTGGTTAATTGAGGGAACACATTTTAAAGTTTTGGTATTCCAAAATCAGAAGTGCCCCTGAAGGCATGTCCTTTTTCCTCATGAAAGGTTACTGAGCAAGTGCATGCTCTCTCTATGGTGGACTCTCCTTTTTCTGCCTGTAGCTAGAACTGTCTTCATTTTGTGCCTTTTTCACATTCACTGACAAATTTGCTTTTCCTTAACTATTACTTGTTCATCTGAGTTCTCATAGAAGTGTAAAAGGACAAGTTTACAGTCTAAAACTATTGAGGCAGTTTACACAAATGGCTACTAAATTCCAGAAGCACTCTGATTTAACCAGCTAGTAATTATAGACTTAGCTATGCCCTGAGCCTAATCACAGTTGCTGAAGCAGAACTTCCTACTGCATAAGCCTGATCAAAGATAATTAGAGACGAGCACAGGTGGTAAGTCTGTCGCCTGGGAGAAGAATTAGAGCTAGTTTCCACCATACAGTACCCAGAAAAATTTATACGCTGGCATGCTCCAGGCCAAACTCACAAAGGCCCCAAGTCTCTTTCTTAGCATCAAGCTGCTGCTGTCTCTGCCTTACTTTTTAATTTTAGTTCTGCCATTATCTATGTAGTGGAGGGCAGCACTCCTCAGTGGCTTAGGGTGAGCCAACAGGCAAAGACTGAGGGGTACCTGACACATTCCCCATCAGCTTGCTTGATTCTCCCCGTGGCTGACTCAGTGCATCCAGCATTCTCCAGGCTGTTTCTGGGTCCCTGGCCATGTTATTGATACAGAGGATGTATTGATGTGATTGTTCCGCATGTGCTCCTGCTGGATTGTATTTACCCATGTAGGTTATTAAGCTTTTAGATCTCTGCATCCATTTGGTAGCTCCAAATCCTAATAGATTTCCCATGGAATATGGACCTAACATGTAGTCTGATCTATGAAAAAAAACTCTGCTGGAGGTATGAATTCTAATACCAAATCTGTCAACTCTAGACCTACATGTGATTGGCATACAGAGACCTTAAAGTGATGCAAGACCAAGAATAACAAACCAGTGCCCTTCCTAAAATTATACTATTACTTACAAACTGTGGAAAATTAACAAATGTGGGGCCGAGTCATTTAAAGAAAGACTGTGGAACCAAAAATTCACAGTTCTGGAGCACACATCTGGTCCTCAACCATTGAAACATAGAGCACAGGTTTCTCTTCCTTCTGATTTCCCATTCATCCACTAGTGATGGTTTCATTTTTTGTTTTCCTCCATTGTAATGTATTAAATGAAAAGAATAGCCATATTTTAAACCTATCACTAAATACCAATTTTATGCTGATTTATACTGACATAAAGCCAGACAAAATGCAAAGACTAAAAGGGCCACTTCAAGTCTAATAATCACAATTACCTAGATATGGGAAAGTGTCTGAATTTACATCCTCATAAGAATTGAGACAACACAAATACTGGAGCTAAGTGTATGCATTTTAATTATGATCAAAAGGAACATTAGGAGTCCAATTCAAGTGTTACTTTATACATAATAGAGAATACAAACGTGCTTGGAAATGAATATGAGAGAAAAAAATGTGCTAAAGTGAAGAATTGCAATTTCATACATGTACATCAATTACATTTATTTTGCAAAAAGCAATGTTCACCTAAAAAATCTCATTTATTTTTAGTTGCTTCTATTTCTAGATAAGATGGATACTTAATTGTTGAGAAGATTGACTATTTAAACATTGGATTTAAATAATATTTATGAAAATCCCATTGGTAACAATTTGATTATGCTTTTTGTGTATTTTATTCCCCAAGTTACAGCCCTTTTCCTACTTCTTTACATATATTTTAAGTTTTATTATTGGAATATTAATGCATGTGCAAAAGGAAAAAAAAAATCAGAGCAGGATTTCAAACAGATATTTACATCTCTGTTGGGGTCCTTTAATGGACCGGGATCTGGTGGTCCGGAGGCAACGATAAGAAAGTGAAAGAGAGAAAGAGGCTGATGCTCCCTGGTTTATGGAGAAAACCAAAAAAGTCCTTGACACAGGACTTGCATCTCTCATGAAGGCACCAGGCGCCCTCTCGAGGGGGGTAAAGGCACAGGGTGCCTTCTCAAGAGAGTCTTAGAAGCCCAGGCAGGAGAGTGAGCAAGACGGGTCTCTGCACTCCAAGGAATCAGCTGAGAAGAGTGAGAGAGAGAGAGAGAGAGAGAGAGAGAAAGACAGACAGACACAGGGACCCAAGCTCTTATGGAGCAAAGGTGCTTTAATTATTTTTCTGTGAGTTATATATAGGCTGTGGTACAAGAAGTTTCTTACAACTATGATAAAGATCAGAAAACCAAGTGTATAGCAACCGTTACCAAGGGAACAAGGGATTAATAATGGTCACAAGGTCAGAAGACCATCCATATCTCAAGAAAGCAGATTGGGACTAAGCAGTTTTGTCATAAAGAGAATGTTTACTAAAGGAGATTCAAGCCTGTCTCACACAATGACCTTGGTTCCTGGGAGCAGCGTGCTGCTCTGCTTAAAAAGAAACAAAGGACTTGTCAGAAACACCACGTAGGAATCCTGTTAAACACTCCCCAACACATCTCCATGTTCATTACAGCATTATTGACAGTAGCCAAGAGGTGGAAGCAACCCAATGTCCATGGATGGATGAATGGATAAACCATATATGGTAATAGATGCAATGGAATATTATTCAGCCTTAAAAAAGAAGGAAATCCTGTCACATGCTACAACATGGATGAACCCTGAGGATATTATGCCAAGTGAAACAAGCCAGTCATAAAAAAGACAAATACTATATGATTTCACTCATGAGAAAGGAAAAGTAGTCAAACTCATAGATAAAGAAGTTAAAATGATAGTTTCCAAGGGCTGAGGGGAAGAAAAAATGGGTATGGAGTTTCAGTTTTACAAGATGGAAAGTTCTAGAGATCTGTTACACAATAAGGTGAATATACTTAACACTACTGAACAATATACTTTAAAGCAGGTAAGATGGCAAGTTTTATGTTATGTTTTTTTAACCACAATTTAAAATTTTTTAAAAGTTTAAAAATGAATACTAATACTAGAGTAGGGTGGGCCCCTAATCCAATATGACTGGTGTCCTTATGAGAAAATGGCCATGTGAAGACACAGGCACCAAGAATCTGTGTGAGGATGGAAGCAAACCAAAGAACACCAGGTTGCCAGGCAACCACCATTGGAAGCTAGGAAGAAGCAAGAAAGGATTCCACTACAGGTTTCAGAAGGAACATGGCCCTGCCAGCATCTTGATTTTGGATTCCTAGCTTTTGGAACTGTGAAATAAATCTCTGTTGTTTCAAGCTACCCAGTTGATGGTAGTTTGTTACAGAAGCTCTAGGAAATTAATACAAGCAGGGATGATGTCTTTTTGTTCACTGCTGTATGTTCAGCATCTAACCCAGGGTCTGGAACATAGTAAGTGCTCAGTAAATATATTTGTTGAATTTAAAAAGCACATACAAAAGTAGAATAGCAGTGGTGTGCTCATAGGCATTTTAACATCCAACTCTTGGGGGAGGGAGCTGATGTGTGGCATGTGCTGATTTTCATGATGGAAATACTTCCACCATGGCCAATTTCAAGATACCAGTGTGGTGTCAGAATTCCTGAAAATTAAAAAATAGGCTCTCCTGAGTAGGTCTTAGCCAGTTTCAGCACACCACTACTAGTATAATAGGCCCTCATTACCTGCTTCAACAATTATCAACTCATGGCCAATCTTGTTTCATTTCTACACTCACCCATTTCTCTCCGCTTATATAATTTCAAGGCAAATAATATTTTGATGAGTTAAATTTGACTAAAGAAAATTCATCAGTGACATCTCATTATATGTCTCTAAAATATAAGGACACTTAAAATCACAATACTGTTATTGTACCTACGGTGTTATAGTTTCTTAATATAATCAAATATCAGGTTGGTGTTCATATATCCAGTTGTCTCATAAGTACCCTTTTCTTGCATTGCTTGTTTGCCTCAGGATTTAAAAGAGGACCATACAGTGCGATTATTTCCTAGGTGTCTTCATTGACTTAATTTTTAGGTTTCCTCTTTATTTCTTAATTTATTGTTACTTATTTGTTGAAGAAACTGAATCCTTTGTTCTGAAGAGTTTCCCACTGTGTGATTTTGATTTTTCTTTTATCGGAAAGCACCTAAGGTCTGGTTCTCTCTTTTAGAGTATTAGCCACCCACCACTTATGATCAATACCTAGATATATTAACTCACTAAGGGTTGCAAAATGATGATGTCCTGACATTCATTCTTCATTTGTTAGCTGGAATATTTTTATAGAGAATACAAGTTCCTTCTATCTACTCTTTGGTTATGCTGAGCTCCAGTGTTTATGGGAAAAGCTGGATAAAATACATGAATTCTTCCCTTTGTTTACCATTTTTCAAAATAATGAATTGGTTTACTAGCATCCTTCAACAATGACCAGTTGTTTTTCCTTTAACCTAATCATGAACCCCTGGATTTAAATATATTTGATGGATTTCAGTCTACTGCAGCTAATATTTTCACTGACTGTAATTATCCCATCTTTGTAGATTGAGACCATTCAATCTGATAAGATCTCAGTAATCTTTTTCTTTTTTTTTATATTCTTTTTTTTCTTTTTTTTTAAATTTAATTTTATTTTTAAACTTTACAATATTGTATTGGTTCTGCCATATATCGAAATGAATCCGCCACAGGCATACATGTGTTCCCCATGTAGCTGCTTTTCAATGATCCTAGTAGTCTTAGATAGATGCCTTAGTGTCTAGTAGGACAAGTTGTTCCATTCTCAAGCTTCTAGACAGGATGTTAATGTCTTCTATCTTATATCTTTTTACTTTGCTTATGTGGTTTTTTTTGACATGCAAGTTTTAAATGTTTCTATGTCATTAAATTTATCTTCCCTTTTTGCTTTTGGATTTTGAGTCATAGGAGAGATTTCCTCATTCTTGGGTTATAGAGGAAATCACCAATATTTTCTGTACTGATAAATGTTTGCTTGCTTGCTTCATTTAAATTTCTGATTCAGTTGGAAGTTATCTTGTTTATGGCATGAAGAATAGATCCAATTTTATCTTTTTTCCTTATGGCTCTCTAGTTATCCCAATATAATTTATTAGTAAGCCCAGTAGTCATGTACAGATGTGAGAGTTAGACTACAGAGAAGGCTGAGCACTGAAGAACTGATGCTTTCGAATTGTGGTGCTGGAGAAGACTCTTGAGAGTCCCTTGGACTGCAAGGAGATTAAACTAATCAATCCTAAAGGAAATCAACCCTGAATATTCATTGGAAGGACTGATGCTGGAGCTGAAGCTCCAGTACTTTGGTCAGCTGTTGCGAAGAGCAGACTCATTGGAAAAGACCCTGATGCTAGGAAAGATTGAAGGTAAAATGAGAAGCGGGCAACAAAGGATGAAATGGTTGGTTGGCATTACTGACTCAGTGGACATGAATTTGAGTAAATTCTGGGAGATAGTGGAGGACAGAGGAGTCTGGCATGCTGCATGGACACAAAAAGTGTCCATGAGGTCACAAAGAGTCAGACATAACTTGACAACTGAACAACAAAGCCCATGTTTTCCTCTCTGATTTGAAGATTTGCCACTTTTATTTTAAACTAAATTTGCATATGAAATTGGGTCTCTTTCTGGATTTTATATTCTGTTATTGGTCTGTCTTATCATTCTATTTTATTTATAGAGGCTTTATAGTATATTTTATTATCAGATGAGTCTAGTGGCTCCTCTCAGGAGCTCTTATTTTTCAGGTTTTTTTAATATTCTTACTTGTTTGTTCTTCCTGATTAACTTTGTAATTATTAATTACAGTTTTTAATAAAGTATGTTTAACCATCTTACAAGCAACCTAACATTACTATTTTTTATTAGAAAAAGAAGCTAAAGTTATAACCCACTTTCAGCTAAGGGGGTGAGAAAGAATTTACTTTAAATAAATAATTTCAATTTTTACATTGCAATCTTCAATCTATTTAGAATTTATCCTGGTTTGTGGTGTGAGGAATGAATCCAATTTTATCTTCTGTTTGGAATATTGAAAGGCAAGGTAGGCTGTACGAAAGAGGCTTCAAACAATTGCTGGCGATATGAGTCAACAGAATCATTGTGAAATTTCATTCACAGAAAACACAATTAGACCTACTACTGCTGTACCATCATTATACCACTGCTATTTATGCTCTGTACTCTATCCTCATTGGCAGGAAATACTGCTCAACAGGAAGCCCTATAATCTAGTCACTTCTGGAGGTCAAGCTGAATGTATATTACTAAGGCAGGGCATGTTGACCCAAAGACTTGTTGATAGTACTTTTACTGTGTGGTAATGCATTGGATGTGCATATCTCTCGCTTTCTGGAGATACTGATTAATAGTTATCCATTTGAATCTTTATTGGACAACTAAGACTACTTATATATGATAAGTGTTAATAAGCAGAATTGTACTAACAGAAATAGAACAGTTCTGGAGAACAGAGTCCTGGGGCACACACAGTCTTGACTTGGGAGGTTCCAGCTTCTATTAACATTTTGAGCAAAATCACTAGTCTTGCTGTAAAAGCAAAAAATATACATATATGCACACAAGTTGCCCCTTCCAACCAGCAGCATCAAGTGATAAAATGTATATCATGTTCCTTAATTTTCATCACCCTGGCCCTCACCTTTCTGTTAGATAAAGCATACCATCATCCCCAACTCTATACCAATATTGTGTTTAAGGCCCTCGCCAGAGAACTCCATCTTGAAATGACTCCTAGTCAGCTTGTGTCAAAGAATAGTTGAAGATATTTAAGAGCTAGCCACTAAAATGTTAAGCATACCTTCCCTCATGTTCTCTAAATACAGTTAGATATAGTACCTGTGACCTGCTTTTGAGAGATAGTATTAAGAAATGGTCACATGAAGCAATTCTGTATCTTTCAGAGAATTATTTGTTGAAAATTATTGCAATACTCATTGTCTTTTAACTAAGAACGCTTAAGAAAACTGCCGTCTAGAATGTAGTACCAGGCAAAAGCTTGTTTCTATGAAAGAAGTGGAGTTGAGATACTAGGAGCTATACATTTTTTTTTTTTTTGACTTGATTTGGCTGGTCTTGGTCTCAGAATACTCAGAAGAAAACTGGGTGCTCAATTATGGTCATTATTTCACCCCTGGTTCCTAGTAAATTCTCTTTTTCTATCTCTCGAGTTTTAATATATGTAATTTATATCTTTATTTTCACCACCTGTGGTGCATAAATCCTTACATTTATTTATTTTTACTCTACATTATATAAAATTCTTTAGAAGCAAGTAGGCTATAAATGGGGCTTCCCAGGTGGCGCAGTTGTAAAAAATCCACCTGCCAATAATGCAAGAGACTGGAGAGATGTGGGTTCGATCCCTGGGTTGGGAAAATCCCTGAGGAAATGGCAACCCACTCCAGTAATCTTGCCTGGGAAAGCATGGACAGAGGAGCCTGGTGGGCTATGGTTCATGGGGTCGAAAAGAGTCGGATATGACTGAGCACACACAGCATGCAAGGCTATAAATAGGAAATAAATAAATGTAAAATAAACAATCCAGACCTCTTCTAGTGTGACATGAGATTTGAAAGAAAGTGAAAGTCCCTCAGTCGTGTCTGACTCCTTGCGACCCCATGGACTATACAGTTCATGGAATTCTCCAGGCCAGAATACTGGAGTGGTTAGCCATTCCCTTCTCCAGGGGATCTTTCCAACCCAGGGATCAAACCCAGGTCTGCTGCATTCCAGACAGATTCTTTACCACCTGAGCCACTAACGAACCAATTATCACATGTATTTGGTACTTGGCTGGACTGCTACTCTTATTAAACTCTTGACTTGGGCATCTCAATCTGCAGAAGGATATTTTTAAGCTTACTCAGTTTATAGGCTTCTAAATCTAGAATGGAGCAAAGACTTTTCCTGTTTTTGGTGGGGGGGATGGAGTGGGGTGGTAGATTGTTGTTGCATCTTTAAACTTGGTTTCTTTCATGATCAACTTACCTTCAGTTATAGAAAATTTGTATGATGCAAGAAGACCAGGATCGTGTCAGAGGGAATTGCTGAGTGTTCATATAAGCAGCTTGCATCATGTATCATTCTAATGTGGCAAAGAGTTAGTATTGCAACAGGTGATTTTAAGCATCAAGAAAAAGATAGGAAAGGTGTGAGGGGGGTGAGAGCAAGGACACTGGCAGTAATAGTTAGCAGGTGGGAACAGATTAAGAGGAGAATTGAAGGCCCTAGGCATGGTGCATGGCAGAGTGACCCAGGTGTGAGAATACATGCACTGAAGTAAGCAAGTAAAATAACAAAAGAGCATTAATAAACCCTATTCACATAGAGTACTCCCACCTTTCATATTCCAGCTCCAAACAACCTCCTCCTGAGTTAAGCATCTCCTCCTCTCTTTCCACAGGCATTTAGAAATAATCTCTTCTTTGTCTGACATTGTGTAGTACATCATTCATACTGATTTTATGGCTTTTAGCACTTTTTACTGTGTTTGTGGGTTTCTGTCCTTCCCTCCTCGAGGGAAATTTGTTCATCTTTACTTCTTAGATGCCTGGCTATGCTCCTCGGCTGTATATAGAGTTGTTAGCAGTTTGTTGAATAATGAATGTCATGATGAGTAACAGTGCAGACTGAATCCATACTGTCTGTTCAGTGTTGATTGTTGTCTTAAACACTAATGGCCCTGACTGTTGGCCTATAAAAAAGTTGGATGCTTTGAAACCACAGCTCTCTCATTTAAATTGAACTTCATGGAGCCCCTTTGGTGTAGTTAAAGATCTCTTGATGCTTTGAAAGCGATAACCCTTGTGTGTTGGTGAGCATCAGGCTTTGGGGAAGGAATATAGCTTTCCAGGCCAATGTCCCACATTTTAACTAACTGGTATGCCAAGGACAGACTGAAATGCCTTTCTCCCCACCTTCATGATGACCTCACTTCAGAAGAGGTGACAACTTTTGTGTTGATCATAACTTTTCTAAAAACTGTGTTGAGTGAAAGCCTCCTGTCAGGCTCTTCTTACAATGGGACCAAGTAACTTGGTCTTCCTGATTGTCACTCTCCACTTTTGCCATGAACTCTGGCTGTCTCTATGTGGCCACTCTGGTGGCCGTGGATGAGCCTAGTCCACATTTCTTTCTCCTTTGGTGAAAGACAACCACCTTCTTTTTAATCCCCAGCGGTGCTTCACTGGAAAGGTACAAAAGTGGAGGGTTACATAGCTGTAGTCTTATGAAAGGGGCTTCCTCAAGAGGTGAGTGGTTGTCTCCTCACATGACATTCTTCCCCAGAGTCACTGTTTCAAAAACAATAATGTTTTTGTTTTTGTCATAATATTTCCGGAGATCTTCAAAACCCATTTTTCTCATACTGGGCTAGCCATCGGGACCTAAATGAAACTGACCCAGTCATATGTGTTACTGGCCTCTCCTTCAGCAGAACTTTATGCCCCTAGTCCCTCAAGCATTCAGGCTGTTTCTTTTGGCTTACCAAGATATGCTTGCAGGATAGGCTCTTGTATAAGTTATTTCTTATTTGCATTAAGGTATCAAACGTCATCTTTTTTCAGAATTATTTTCATACTGTCATCTCCATTTGTTTAGTAAAATAGCATCCCACTCCCTGCTTTTATTATCTTTTTCTTCAAATTCACATGTGAAGAAATAATTAGGGGAGAAATTGGGAGGTAGGTGGTAATTCTCTGGGTATCTTTGACATGTTAATTTGGCCATTTCATATTCCATCTAAATGCCCTGTTAAGATCTCGAATAGGAGCCAGATTTCCTGAACCTCAGGATAATGTCCTATATACCTCATAAAGTACTGAGTAAAAATGCAAGTTTCAGGGTATGCCTACCCCCTCCGGAATGTCCTTATAATTTAATTGATCACTGTAAGCTGGACACTCATTCAAGACAAGCAGATGCTGCCATGTCACTGAAGAAGGGATTAAGCCTCTGCTGACATCTTGATTTTAGGACTTCTGACCTTGAGAAGTATAAGATAATATATGTGCAGTATTTTAAGCCACTGTTTGTGATGATTTGTTACAGAAACCAAAGAAAATTAATACAGATCTCATGCTTTTGACTACTTGGCCTTGTTGTCTTGGTGGTGGTTTAGTCACTTCAGTCATGTCCAACTCTTTGCAACCCCATTGACCATAGCCTGCCAGGCTCCTTAGTCCATGGTGTCTTAGTGAAAGTGAAAGTTGCTCAGTCCTGTCCAACTCTTTGCGACCCCATGGACTATACAGTCCATGGGATTCTTAGACGTCTACAAAAGGAGAATCTATGACATACCAGTCCATCCTAAGGAAAAAAAAAGCCTTTTAGTGGTTCCAAACCTAACCAGTAAGTATATATGTGTAGCTCAGACTTACCAGTGGGAGATACTTAGTTTTGTTTTCACCTTAAATTGTGATTAAAAGCTCTTAGATCATCTTTAGAAAGTGTAAGAGAGAGAGAAAGATTGACTTTACCCAAAACTGATTCTTTGAAAATAGTAGTTACTGTGGTATCTGGTCTCCATCCACTAGATGTCAGGAGAGACAATGTTAAGGCTCCTACTGACTGCTTCAACTTTCTACTAGGGTAGTGTTCCTGATTGGAGAAGGCAGTGGCACCCCACTCCAGTACTCATGCCTGGCAAATCCCATGGACGGAGGAGCCTGGTAGGCTGCAGTCTATGGGGTCGTTAGGAGTCGGACACGACTGAGCGACTTCACTTTCACTTTTCACTTTCATGCACTGGAGAAGGAAATGGCAACCCACTCCAGTGCTCTTGCCTGGAGAATCCCAGGGATGGGGGAGCCTGGTGGGCTGGGCTGCCGTCTATGGGGTCGCACAGAGTCGGACACGACTGAAGCAACTTAGCAGCAGCAGCAGCAGCAGGGTTCCTGATGAAACTGAAAAGCAAACAGTTGCAGAAATTATATAGTAATGGACATGTAAAATTCAGACAGGATACAATAATACTCTAAATTGTTTTTTTGGAATATGTACAGCAAAATATACTAGTCTGTGTTCTCATGATGCCAAATGAAATATTGCCAGCTCTTTTAAAGAGTTTGTGGTAGCCCACAGAGGATTTCCTGGGCATTTCCCACTGGCCTGAGGCTTAACCTGTACTTTTTGCCCTTTCAAACAGCACTTTACCTAGAAAGCTTCTTAGCAGCTTAGCACAAGGGAATCTTAGCACAAGGGAATCTTGTTGATTTTGTGTAAAGTAGATCATTTCGTGGCTCTGAGTGTTCATGCGAGGGAAGGCATTATGTTTTTAGGAACACTTGATTTTCTTTTTCAGAAGATTTAAGCAATTTGTTCTAGATCCTGTCTGCTCTCTGTTTTCAAACTGACCAACTTGGTTCTGACTGACTACAATTTTCTCTATAAGTTCCACTTGTTTTGATTTGCTCCTGGGTCAGACAGGGTAGGTATAGTAAGAAAAGGTTAGGCACAAATAAAGATCAAAAATAACAAAGGTTAAAGGCACTAATGTCAGATGATTTATCAGCATGGCAACTGGGGTCAAGAAAGCAGAAGCAAAAACACCAAAGAAAAAAAAAAAAAAAGTACAGCACTTCTTGCTGACTGTGAGTGTGTGTGTGTGTGTGTGTGTGTGTTTGTGTGTGTGTGCATGCACATGGGTTGGGTGGATTTCTAGGGTAAAATACAAGTCAGAGATTTGTTCATGGGATACCTGATCACAAATCACCCAAGAACTGCCTGTTGGTTATAGAAACAGCCTGGATCAATAAATTGAACCCGAGCTCCTAAGCAAGTTATGTCTATTCTAAATACAGTGGAAAGCTGACCTTTTTATTAATAAGTTCTGTTATTCCACCTCAGTGTCCCTAGAATCATGTAATCTTTTCAGATCCTGGTGGCTCAGACAGTAAAGAATCTACCTGCAGTGCAGGAACTACAGGAAGCCCAGGTTGGATCCCTGGGTTGGGAAGATCCCCTGAAGAAGGAAATGGCAACCCACTCCAGTATTCTTGCCTGAAGAACTCCATGTGCAGAGGAGCCTGGTGGGCTACAGTCCATGGGGTCATAAAGAGTGGAACACAACTGAGGGTCTATCACTTTCACTTTCTTTCACCATACTTTTTAGGCCTTCTAATGACATAGTATAGTTTTTTAAGCTTTCTTTCTATTCATGAATCTTGCTGAATATGTCTTACTTTGTATCTGTAAAACTTTCTGGATTTTCTTTCTTCTTAACTTATGCATGCTCTCAGATCATCTTTGTTTTATTATTATTATTTTTTAATTTTTTACTTTACAATATTGTATTGGTTTTGCCATACATCAACATGCATCCGCCACGGGTGTGCACGTGTTCCCCATCCTGAACCCCCCTCCCACCTCCCTCACCATTGTTTAACTGTCTTGAGTCATCTATGATAGCTTAACATTCTCTTCCTATATTTTCCCTATATTCAGCATCAGTATGCTGAAGCTTTACATTCACCCAAAGCTTGTTGAGAGAGGGATATTTTGAGCTATTATTCCCCTATATCTACATTGTTAGTGCTCTTTTAACTTTTATTCATCGTAAAGTAATTAATTTTTGAATAAGTAATACATGCATATGGTGAAAACTCAAACACTAAAAAGACATAAATATGTTTTGGGGAAAAAAAAACCTCAAAAAGTGAAAAGTTTCCCTCCCATCATAACCCCAGCCATTCCATACCCTTTCCCAGAAGCAATAACTACTACCAGTTTCTTGTTTATTCTCCAAAGGTATTCTAAGCATTTATACAATATACACAAATAACGCACTTTACATATTCTTCTACACCCAACATTTTTCATTTAACATTATTTTAGAGGTAGTTAATATCACTGCATGTAGAAATGCTTGATTCACTGTTTGAAATAACCATAATTTATTGATGAACATCTAGGTGGTTTCTAATCTTCTGTTATTATAGTATTAGTCATTCAGTTGTGTCCAGCTCTTCTGCGACCCCTTGCACTGTGGCCTGCCCAGGCTCCTCTGTCCATGGAATTCTACAGGCAAGAATACTGGAGTTGGCTGCCATTCCCTTCTCTAGGGGATCTTCCTGACCCAAGGATCGAACCTGGGTTTCCCATGTTGCTGGCAGATTCTTTACCGTCTGAGCCACCAGGGAAGCCCCTTGCTATTATAAACATTGCTCTGATACGTATCTTTGTAGTCTTTCTTTTTTAATTTATCTTTTAATTGAAGGATAATTGCTTTACAGAATTTTGTTGTTTTCTGTCAAAATTCAACATGAATCAGCCATAGGTATACATATATCCCCTCCCTTTTGAACCTCCCTCCCATCTCCCTCCCCATTCCACTCCTCTATGTTGATAGAGAGCCCCTGTTTGAGTTTCCTGAGCCATACAGCAAATTCCCGTTGGCTATGTTACATATGGTAATGTAATTTTCCATGTTACTCTTTCCATAGATCTCATCCTCTCCTCCCCTCTCCCCATGTCCATAAGTCTATTCTCCAAGTCTGTTTCTCCATGCTGCCCTATAAATAAGTTCTTCAGTACCATTCTTATAGATCCCATATATATGTGTTAGAATACAATATTTATCTTTCTCTTTCTGACTCACTTCACTCTGTATGATAGGTTCTAGGTTCATCCACCTCATCAGAAATGACTCAAATGCGTTCCTTTTTATGGCTGAGTAATATTCCATTGTGTATATGTACCACAGCTGCTTTAGCCTTTCATCCGTTGATGGACATCTAGATTGCTTCCATGTTGTAGCTATTGTAAATAGTGCTGCAATGAAAAATGGTATACATGTGTCTTTTTCAATTTTGGTTTCCTCAGGGTATATGTCTAGGAGTGGGATTGCTGGGTCATATGGTGGTTTTATTCCTAGGTTTTTAAGGAATCTCCATACTATCTTCCATAGTGGCTGTATCAATTTATATTCCCACAAACAGTGCAAGAGAGGTCCCTTTTCTCTACACCCTCTCCAGAATTTATTGTTTGTAGACTTTTTGATGATGGCCATTCTGACCTGTGTGAGGTGATAACTCATTGTAGTTTTGATTTGCATTTCTCTAATAATGAGTGGTGTTGAGCATCTTTTCATGTGTTTGTTAGCCATCTATATGTCTTTTTTGGAGAAATGTCTATTTAGGTCTTTTCCAAAAGACTTTTTGATTGGGTTGTTTGTTTTTCTGGCATTGAGTTGTACGAGCTGCTTGTATATTTTGGAAATTAATCTTTTGTCAGTTGTTTCATTTGCTATTGTTTTCTCCCATTCTGAGGATTGTCTTTTCACCTTGCTTATAGTTTCCTTTTCTGTGTAAAAGCTTTTAAGTTTAATCAGGTCCCACTTGTTTACTTTTGTTTTTATTTCCGTTACTCTAGGAGATGGGTCATAGAGGATCTTGCTTTGATTTATGTCATCGAGTATGTTTTCCTCTAAGAGTTTTATGGTTTCTGGTCTTACATTTAGATCTTTAATCCATTTTGAGTTTATCTTTGTGTATGGTGTTAGGAAGTGTTCTAATTTCATTCTTTAACATGTAGCTGTCCAGTTTTCCCAGCACCACTTATTGAAGAGGCTGTCTTTCTCCATTGTATATTTTTGCCTCCTTTGTCAAAAATAAGGTACCCATAGGTGCATGGATTGTTTCTGGGCTTTCTATCTTATTCCATTGGTCTATATTTCTGTTTTTGTGCCAGTACCATAGTGTCTTGATGACTGTAGCTTTGTAGTACAATCTGAAGTCAGGAAGGTTGATTCCTCTGACTCCATTCTTCTTTCTCAAGATTGCTTTGGCTATTCAGTGTCTTTTGTGTTTCCATCTGAGTTGTGAAACTTTTTGTTTTAGTTCTGTGAAAAATGTCATTGGTAATTTGCTAGGGATCACATTGAATGTATACTGAGTTTGGTAGTATAGTCATTTTCACAATATTGATTCTTCCTACCCAGCAACATGGAATATCTCTCCATCTGTTTATGTCATCTTTGATTTCTGTCATTAGTGTCTTATAATTTTCTGTGTCTTTTGTCTCCTTAGGTAAGTTTATTCGTAGATATTTAATTCTTTTTGTTTCAATGGTGAATGGGATTGATTGTATAATTTATCTTTCTGATTATTCATTGTTAATATATAGAAATGCAAGTGATTTCTGTCTATTGATTTTGTATCCTGCAACTTTGCTAAATTCACTGATTAGCTCTAGTAATTTTCTGATACTATCTTTAGGGTTTTCTATGTACAGTATCATGTCATCTGCAAACAGTGAGAGCTTTACTTCTTTTCCAATATGGATTCCTTTTATTTCTTTTTCTTCTCTGATTGCTATAGCTAGGACTTCAAAACTATGTTGAATAATAGTGGTGAAAGTGGACACCCTTGTCTTGTTCCTGATCTTAGGGGGCATGCTTTCAGTTTTTCACCATTGAGAATAATGTTTGCTGTAGGCTTATCATATATGGCCTTTACTATGTTGAGGTAGGTTCCTTCTATGCCCATTTTTTGAAGAGTTTTAATCATAAATGGGTGCTGAATTTTGTCAAAGGCTTTTTCTTCATCTATTGAGTTATCATTTGATTTTTTTCTTTCAATTTGTTAATACAGTGTATCACATTGATTTATTTGCATATACTGAAGAATACTTGTATTCCTGGAATAAACCCAACTTGATCATGGTGTATGAGCTTTGATGTGTTGCTGAATTCTGTTTCCTAAAATTTTGTTGAGGATTTTTGCATCTATGTTCATCAGTGTTATTGGCCTGTAGTTTTATTTATTTGTGTTGACTTTGTCTGGTTTTGGTATCAGGGTGATGGTGGCCTTGCAGAATGAGTTTGGAAGTGTTCCTTCCTCTGCAATTTTTTGAAAGAGTTTTATAAGGATAGGTATTAACTCTTCTCTAAATGTTTGATAGAAATCTCCTGTGAAGCCATCTGGTCCTGGGCTTTTGTTTTATGGGAGATTTTTGATCACAGCTTCGATTTCAGTGCTTGTGATTGGGTTGTTCATAATTTCTATTTCCTCTTGGTTCAGTCTTGGAAGATTGAAGTTTTCTAAGAATCTGTCCATTTCTTCCAGATTATCCATTTTATTGCCATATAGTTTTTCATAATAGTCTCTTATAATCCTTTGTATTTCTGCATTGTCTATTGTAACCTCTCCTTTTTCATTTCTAATTTTGTTGATTTGATTCTTCTCTTTTTTTCTTGATGAGTCTGGAAAAAGGTTTGTCAATTCTTCTCAAAGAACCAGCTTTTAGTTTTATTAATCTTTACTATTGTTTCTTTCATTTCTTTTTCTTCTATTTCTGCTCAGATCTTTATGATTTCTTTCCTTCTACTAATTTTGGGGTTTTTTTTGTTCTTCTTTTTCCAGCTGTTTTAGGTGTAAAGTTAGGTTGTCTATTTGATGTTTTTCTTGTTTCTTGAGGTAGGATTGTAGTGCTATAAACTTCCTTTTTAGGACTGCTTTTGCTGCACCCCATAGGTTTTGAGTTGTAGTGTTTTCATTGTCATTTGTTTCTAGAAATTTTTTGATTTCCCTTTTGATTTCTTCAGTAACCTGTTGGTTATTTAGAAACGTGTTGTTTAATCTCCATGTGTTTGTGTTTCTTACAGTTTTTTTCTTGTAACTGATATCTAGTCTCATAGCGGTGTGGTTGGAGAAGATGCTTGATATGATTTCAATTTTCTTAAATTTACTGAGGTTTGATTTGTGACCCAAGATGTGGTGTATCCTGGAGAATGGTCCATGTGCACTTGAGAAGAAGGTGAATTCTTCTGCATTTTTATGGAATGTCCTGAAGATATCAATGAGATCCATCTCATCTAATGTATCACTTAAGACTTGTGTTTCCTTATTAATATTCTGTTTTGATGATCTGTCCATTGGTGTGAGTAGGGTGTTAAAGTCTCCTACTATTATTGTGTTACTGTCAATTCTCCTTTTATGTTTGTTGGTGTTTGTTTTATGTATTGAGGTGTTCCTATGTTGTGTGCATAAATATTTACAATTGTTATTTCTTCCTGTTGGATTGACCCCTGGATCATTATGTAGTGTCCTTACTTATCTCTTGTAATATAAGGTCTACTTTGATATGAGGATTGCTACTGCAGCTTTCTTTTGGTTTCCATTTGCCTGGAATATATTTTTCCATCCTCTCACTTTCAGTCTATATGTGTCTTTAGGTCTGAAGTGGGTTTCTTGTAGACAGCATATATATGGGTCTTGTTTTTGTATCCATTCAGCCAGTCTGTGTCTTTTGGTTGGAGCATTTAATCCAACGTTTAAAGTAATTATTGATATATATGTTCCTATTGCCGTTTTCTTTATTGTTTGGGGTTGATTTTGTAGATATTTTTTCTTCTCTTGTATTTCTTGACTGTATAAGTCCATTTAACATTTGTTGAAAAGCTGGTTTGGTGGTACTGAATTCTCTTAACTTTTGCTTGTCTGAAAAGCTGTTTATTTATCCATCAATTTTGAATGAGATCCTTGCCGGGTACAGTAATCTTGGTTGTAGATTTTTCCCTTTCAGTATTTTAAATATACCCTGCCATTCCCTTCTGGCCTGCAGAGTTTCTGCTAAAAGATCAGCTGTTAAGCATGTGGGGTTTCCCTTTTACGTTACTTTTTGCTTCTCCCTTGCTGCTTTTAGTATTCTTTCTTTGTGTTTAGTCTTTGTTAGTTTGATTAGTATGTGTCTTGGCATGTTTCTCCTTGGGTTTATCCTGTTTGGGACTCTTGGTGCCTCTTGGACTTGATTGACTATTTCCTTTTCCATGTTGGGAAAATTTTCAACTATAATCTCTTCTAACATTTTTTTATACCCTTTCTTTTTCTCTTCTTCTTCTGGGACCCCTATAATTTGAATGTTGGTGCATTTGATATTGTCCCAGAGGTCTCTGAGACTATCCTCAGTTCTTTTCATTCTTTTTACTTTATTCTTCTCTTCATAAGTTATTTCCACCATTTTATCTTCCAACTCACTGATTCATTCTTCTGCTTCAGATATTCTGCTATTGATTCCTTATAGAGTATTTTTAATTTCAGTAATTGTGTTGTTTGTCTCTGTATGTTTAGTTTTTAATTCTTCTAGGTCTTTGTTAATTGATTCTTGCATTTTCTCCATTTTGTTTCCAAGGTTTTTGATCATCTTTACTATCATTATTCTGAATTCTTTTTCAGGTAGTTTGCCTATTTCCTCTCCATTTATTTGGACCTCTGTGTTTCTAGTTTGTTTCTTCATTTGCATAGCATTTCTCTGCCTTTTCATTATTTTTTAAACTTATTGTGTTTGAGGTCTCCTTTTCCCAGGCTTCAAGGTTGAATTCTTTCTTCCTTTTGGTTTCTGCCCTCCTAAGTTTGGTCCAGTAGTTTGTGGAAGCTTCGTATAGGGTGAAATTTGTGCTGAGTTTTTGTTTGTTTGTTTTTCCTCTGATGAAGGCTGAGTGAGGTGGTAATCCTGTCTGCTGATGATTGGGTTTGTATTTTTGTTTTGTTTGTTTTTTAGATGAGGTGTCCTTCACAGGGTGCTGCTGGTGGTTGGGTGATGGTTTCCTTTGTGTGAGTTCTCACTATTTGATATGCCGTAGGGTAGTTCTCTCATAGTCTAGCGTCTTGGAGTCAGTGCTCCCACTCTAAAGGCTCAGGGCTTGATCTCCAGATCAAATTCAAGGAAGTTGTGATGCTCACTGTCCTTTCAGGAGTCCATATTTATGAAGAACCAATTTATGAAGAGGAACTGTGGGAGAGTCTATCAGTAGCCACTATGTCTTGGGTGCTCTGGATGACCCACAGTCTGGGACCCTCCACTCAGTAGTCTGATGTGGCTGGAGTGCCAGAGACCCACAGGCCGGGTGCTGGCTCCAGAGACTCTCTTTGTAGTCTTTTTGGCACATGTGGGAGTATATCTGTGGCATTAATCCCAAGAAAGGGAATTTCTGGGTCAAAAGGTAGGTACACTTTTAATTTTGACAGAAATTGCCAAATTGTTTCCATTGCGATAAAAATATGAAGCCCATAAGCAGTGTATGGGAATGCCTATTCCCTCACACTCTTGCAAAAGATTGTATTATCAAAACTTTTTTATCTTTCTTTATCTGATATATATCATAGATCTATATGTTCTAGATTTAGTTTGCATTTCCTTCATGTATGAGATTGAACATATTTCATATGTTCAAGAGAAATTTGTGTTACGTCTATTGCTCAGTTGAAATGGATAATGATCAAGGTTGTTGATTTAAGTCTTATTAATTTGCAGGAGCACTTTATGTATTAAGAAAAGTAGCACTTTTTTGCTTTTTGTTCCTATTTTTTCAGTTTGTCTTTTGATTTCCTGTTAATGATTTTGTGTGTGTGTGATGCATTGTTTTTAGATTATATAAACTAATCAATCTTTCCTTTTATGGCTTCTGAGTTATATGGCATCTTATCTTCCTCTCACTGAAATTATTAAAACTTTCACTCATACTTTCTTTTAGTATTTTTATGGTCCTATAATTTGAGATTTAAAATTTCAATTCATTTGGTATAGGGAATGACATAGTGATTTAATTTTCCAAATATACTTTTTAACCTTAATTTCCCCCTGATTATAAAGAAATTGACAGATAAAGGAAAGAAAAAAGAAAAATCACCTATCATTCTATTTCCTAGAGATAATTACTGTTGACCTATTATATTTCCTTTTTCTTTTTTTCTATGTATATGTAGAAATACAGTTTTTTCTTGTGCAAATCAGGATCATATAGTTCATATAGTTCAATATCTTGTTCTTTTTTCAACTCAATATCACATAGTTCATATAGTTCAACATCTTGCTCTTTTTCCAACTCAATATCATATCATGAGAAATTTGCCATGTCAAATATGTCTACTCTTTTTTTTTAAATTTTAATTGGAGGCTAATTACTTTACAATATTGTGGTGGTTTTTGCCATACATTCACATGAATCAGCCATGGGTGTACATATGTTCCCCATCCTGACCCTCCCACCTACCTCCCTCCCCATCCCATCCCTCAGGGTCATCCCAGTGCACCAGCCCTGAGCGCCCTGTCTCATGCATCGAACCTGGACTGGCAATCTATTTCACACATGATAATATACATGTTGTTTTTTTTTTTTCATTTTATTTTATTTTATTTATTTTTTTTAAACTTTACATAATTGTATTAGTTTTGCCAAATATCAAAATGAATCCGCCACAGGTATACATGTGTTCCCCATCCTGAACCCTCCTCCCTCCTCCCTCCCCATTCCATCCCTCTGGGTCGTCCCAGTGCACCAGCCCCAAGCATCCAGTATCGTGCATCGAACCTGGACTGGCAACTCGTTTCATACATGATATTTTACATGTTTCAATGCCATTCTCCCAAATCTTCCCACCCTCTCCCTCTCTCACAGAGTCCATAAGACTGTTCTATACATCAGTGTCTCTTTTGCTGTCTCGTACACAAGGTTATTGTTACCATCTTTCTAAATTCCATATATATGCGTTAGTATACTGTATTGGTGTTTTTCTTTCTGGCTTACTTCACTCTGTATAATAGGCTCCAGTTTCATCCACCTCATTAGAACTGGTTCAAATGTATTCTTTTTAATGGCTGAGTAATACTCCATTGTGTATATGTACCACAGCTTTCTTATCCATTCATCTGCTGATGGGCATCTAGGTTGCTTCCATGTCCTGGCTATTATAAACAGTGCTGCGATGAACATTGGGGTACACGTGTCTCTTTCCCTTCTGGTTTCCTCAGTGTATATGCCCAGCAGTGGGATTGCTGGATCATAAGGCAGTTCTATTTCCATTTTTTTTAAGGAATCTCCACATGTTTTAATGCTATTCTCTCAAATCATCTCACCTTTGCCTTCTCCCAGAGTCCAAAAGTCTGTTCTTTAAAATATGCTTACTCTTGAAATATGAGTACTTTTGTTCTGAGTCTGTCCCATCTACATCTATTTTGAGGCTTAGATTAAAAACTCTGGAGTAATAGAAACCATTTCTGTACAAATGGAAGTCTCATTTTTTGATGGGCATCTAGGAAGTGCTCATTGATAATATCATGCTTTTCCTTTCATTATTTTAATTCTTGATTAGAAGTTAGGTGCAAGCATATTTAATATGGGACCAACTTCTATTTTCTATATAATGCTCCAAAAATGAATAACAGAGCTATATGTCCACTATTCAATAATATTTCAATATAACTATTCAATAATATTTTGATACTGAACCACACCAAATCTTTATTTTCTGTGAACAATTTACTGTTAAGTATGTATCACTTAATGGGGTAATCTTCTAATAATTGCTCTAACCAACAATGCAAAAGGAATAGAGTGGGAAGAGATTTGATTTCTGGTGGGTAATAAAAGTCTTTGTGGAACAACTGATATTTATAGGGCTGGATGGAATTTGATAGATAGAGATAGAGGCAGGAACGGCAAGACATTTCTGGCAAAGAGGATAAAATGTGCTAAAATCTAGAAGTGGTAAGGTACCAGGTATGTTCATTGAATTGTCAGTCCAGTTTGGTTGGGGTGTGGGTTACATGAATAAAAATAGCAGGCGATTAGGTTTAAAAATTAACCGCACAAATGCAAAGCTTAATGAAGATTTTGAAAGACAGACTGAAGAGTTGCTACTTCTCTAGGCATTAGGATGATGAAAGGTTTTTGACTTTTTATTATGAAAAATGTTAAACATATACAGTAAATAGAACTATTGCTGATTCTTTATGTAGCCGTCAGCCTACTGTAGCAGTTGTAATCTTATAACCACTCTTGTTTCATCTACATGTCCCATTTTCACCATATAATTTTGAAAGAAATCCCAGATGTCCTATCCTTTCATATACAAATATTTCAGTATATGTCTCTAAAATATAAGGATTTTTTTTACGAAAACATAATTATGATATCAAAATATAACCACACCTAAGAGAACTGATGATACATATTTCCTTAGAATGATTGAAGAAAGGCATGCCATCACCAGTGCAGTGCTCAACCCAGAAAAAAATCATGGTTGCTCCCCCAAGTATAAAATATTGTGTTATTTAATTGAATGGACTCGATGTTGTATAGAGAGTTACCTAAATGCAGATAACAGAAATGAACCATTTTTTATAAGTGGTGAATGTGATAAGTCACTTCACTGACACAGAGTCATTTAAAGATTTTTTTTAAAAGCATGCAATTACATCAGAAGCAGAGCTTGGAAACGATGCTTCTCAGAAGGGAAAAGGCATCATCAATTTCCATTAAAATCAAACTGACAAAATAATTTCCTCAACTTTTAAAGTCTTTCATAGAAATAACAGAGCTTTATTTCTTTCAGTCTTTGGTACCTTTGCTTGAACTGCCCAAGAAAGAGGGTGATTTTTTTTTAAAGACTAAGGTTAAAGAGACATAATTAAAAGAAAAGAAAAAATTAAATAGTTCAGTGTCCCAATAAATTGTGTCCTCCTAAGGAAACTACATTATATTAGAATAGATTATTATCTGGGGGTTCATTGGGAAAGTGCTGCTATCATGGTGGAAATGCAATTACATTGTGTTGGATGTTGATGAAGAGAAGGCCATTGAAGCCCAAAAGCCTCCTTATTCCCCTGTGTGCCTTTATCCCTGTGACATGAGCCACCTGGAGCCCTGTTTGTTCAGTTGCCCATCTGATAGAATCTCCTCATTTCCTGTGTGGTGGAAAATTATTTTATTCGGCAAGTGATTGAATCCTTCTTTGGAATGGAAATCACTGATGTGTTTGAGACAATGTATTTGGCACAAAGCACAGATGAGTTCTTGTATTCCTTTTTCTAGCAGACCTTGCCCAAAGCCTGCTGGTTGTTTTTTGTTTTTTTTTTTAAAGACAACAGAAGTGCTAAATGGGTTAGGTAGAGCAGAGATTGCTTTAGAATGTAAATGGTTTCTTTATTTTAACTTTATTTTCTGAAGAATTATTCTTTTCTAATGGGAGAAAGATGGGAGAGAGGGGGAAAAAAGCATCTCTTAGAACAGCTCAGTTTTAGGGGTGATTCAGCCCTTCTGTGAGGTCACAAAGCCATTCAAATCTAAGGGGACAGTTGCACATTATAGCGTGATGCTGGTGCTTGTGCTGAATGACTTTGCATTCAAGATGGTTAAAAGTGGGATATGTGCACTGTAAGAAAATTTGCCCTTTCTTTGAAATATAGTAATCCCAATGAGAAATAGAGACTTCTGAGTGTAGGAGGCTGAACTCGGCATATATTTTATCTTTCCTCATTTTCTTGTTCTAACAGGCCTTGCTTTTGCTCTTTGTGTTGAATGGGTTATGGCTTGTTCTCTATTTTTCTGTCACTAACTCTAAGTTTATACAAACTCAGTTCCTTTAGATGATAAGGCTCACTCATCCTTCTGCCTAGCATGGAGATGAGCAAAATTTGACCAGATCAGACTAGATAGATGTCAACTCTGGTCACAGCCCCTTTATCTATAGTTTGGACTTCCAGCAATCTTAACTGGGCCTCTCTGGAAGTTGGCCAGAACCTGGAAAGAAACAAAGAAGGCCTTTGAGAGTTGGAAAGAACTATCACAGAGGCCATGGACTTTACCCTGTAGGAGAAGCACCAGGAGAGACAGGCAGATCCTTTAATCAGTAACCTTATTTGGTACACGGTTCTAATAGACTTCATCATCTGGCCTGCTGGCCCTCAGCAAATTATATGAGAGGCTATTAGCAGCAGGTCCATTGAGAGCCAGAAGAAATAATAGCCAAAGCTTGGAATGCAAGGGAGGAATAGAATTTTAAAAGACATATACAAAAACCCAAAAAAATCTCAGCAGTCTGAGGCCATTGAATGAAAAGGAAAACAGCTGTGTGGGCCACCAAAGCCCTAAGCACATCTCCTTTAAGACTAGG
This sequence comes from Bubalus kerabau, assembly GCF_029407905.1. Classification (NCBI taxonomy): domain Eukaryota; kingdom Metazoa; phylum Chordata; class Mammalia; order Artiodactyla; family Bovidae; genus Bubalus; species Bubalus kerabau. The sequence goes on along the minus strand of NC_073647.1, from coordinate 3,690,548 downwards.
AATTGTCTTTCCTCTCTGTCTATGAACTGTCTTTCCTCTCTGTCTATATGTATTCCCAGCACTTAAGTCCATAAAGTTGTATAAGATAGATTCTACTCACTCCATCTGATTAAGAAGGCAGGAAAAAAAATTCATCCTTTAAAAAATGTAATTAAAAGACATGTGAGTAAATCCCTGACCACAGGATTACTGGATCTTATGGTCTGTTTATGTTTAACTTTATTAGAAACTGCTAAACCTCTCCAAAGTGACTGTACCATTTTGCATTGCCATCAGCAATGTTTCAGCTTCCATTGCTCTGCAGCCTCATCAGCATTTGGAATTATTAGGCTTTAAGCATTTTAATATTCTAATAGATACATCAGATCAGATCAAATCAGTCGCTCAGTCGTGTCTGACTCTTTGCGACCCCATGAATCGCAGCACGCCAGGCCTCCCTGTCCATCACCAACTCTCGGAGTTCACTCAGACTCACGTCGATCAAGTCAGTGATGCCATCCAGCCATCTCATCTGCTGTTGTCCCCTTCTCCTCTTGCCCCCAATCCCTCCCAGCATATTATTTTGGTTTTAATTTATATTTATCTAACCACTTATGATATGGAGTATCTTTTCATGTGCTTATTTGTTATCGGTTTATCTTCTTTGGTGAGGTATTTGTTCAAATATTTTGCCTTTTTAAGAATTGGGTTACTTTTTTCTCCTTATTATTGAATTTTCAGAGTTCTTTATACATTCTGTGTATTAGATCAGTATTTACTCAAGTGAAGTGAAACTTTATATTCACATAAAAACCTGCATATAAATGTTTCTAGTGGCTTTATTCATAACTGCTGAAAACTGGAAACAATCCAAGTATCTTGCAACTGGTGAATAATTAAAAAAAATTGTAGTACATCTGTAAAATGGACTACTACTCAGCAATAAAAATGAGAAAACTCCTGATTCACACAACAATATGGGTGAAACTCCAGTGCCTTATGTGAAGTAAAAGAAGTCAGGTTCAAATTGCTTTATATTGTCTGATTCCACTTATGTGACATTCTAGAAGAGGCCAAAATATAAGGGCAGAAAACAGATCAGTGGTTAGGAGCTGTGGGATGGTAACAGGGGTTGACTACAAAAGGGCAAGCAGGAAGGACGTTTGAAAGGTGACAGAACTATTTTTATTAACATATTGATTTTGTTGGTGCTTTGTCAACACTCATAGATCTAACATGACAGAAGGTCAATTTTATTCTGTATAAATCATGCCTCAGATTTTTAAAAGGACAAAAAGAAGAGTTGCAGGTATCAAAAGGAAGTAAGTTTTAAAGTCACTTGTTTGACTAAGTATGAAGAGAATGCTAGATTTCTAATTTATATTCACTCAAGACTTTGATATAGTTCCATTTATTCTGGCATTTAGTATTACTGCTGAAAGTCTAGAAAGTTTATTATCTTAGTGATTTTTTTTTTCTAAAAAAGTTTTTTTGAATGAGGCTTGAAACTTCTACTTTAATTCTGAGAATGTGAAGAAATACAGTGTCATAAAAAAACCCAGGAAATTAATATGTGATAAGTATAGATTTTGTTCAAATTTCACAAAATTTTATGCTAGTGTCCATTATTTGTTTTCATACCCTATTCAAGATTTCATATTGCATTTAGTTGCATTGGACAGTTTTAGCTGCATGTAACAAATTCTAATAAACTCTCTTTTCATTTTTATTCTGTTACAAATATTTTCTAATTTTCCTTGTTATGGCTTCTTAGATACACCCGTCATTTAAAGGTGGAATTTAATTTCCAAGTACGTGGGTTTTTTAAAGTATCTTTGATATTAATTTCTCATTTGGATTTTAATTTCTCATTTAAATGGTTTCTTGTCTGTAATCACCTTCTGTGTTTTTTCAGTCTTTTAACTTTATTGAGGCTTTCAGTGGCTAAGTCAAAGATCTCTCTTGGTAAATGTCACATTGCACTTGAAAATATGTGGATTATTCACAAATATCTTTTGATACTGATTTCTAACATAATTCTAGAGTGATAAGAGAACAGACTCTGTATGATTTCAATACCTTTAGACCATGAAATTTTTGCAGCTTATTTTATGTCCCTGGATATGTTCCTGGTTTATAGTCTATGGGAATTTGAATAGAATTTGTATCCTGCTGTTGTGTGAAAATTGTATAAAACTTGATTATGCTAAATTGGTTCATAGTGCTTTTCAGGTCTACTATATCCTTCTACATTTCTATCTATTCATTCTATTAATTTTTGAAAGTTTAATCTTATTCAAATTTAATATTGAAAATCCAACTAAAAATCTTAATTTATCTATTTAAAGAAATAAGTATAATATATAGTGGAACCATATGTAACTTTACTCTGTACTTTCCAAGTCTCTTGTAAATGTGTTATCATACTTTCACAATTTAAAAAATAAAAAAGAAATAAAAAATTGTGAAAGATACACTACTGTGGCTACCTTTCAAGGGGTGTTCAGTAAGCTAGACTATTAAATGGTCATTAGAATTCTATAAGAAGTTTAATCCTGTTTTGAGGGGAACAAAAAATGTTAATTACTTGATTTGGACTTGCAGGGAATTGTGAATGCAGCAGCATTAGGCCTTTGCTTAGCAGCGAGTTATTCATGTGAAGGAAACATAGTTATGGTGGAAGAAGGGAGGAGAGAAAACTGGTCATCAAAAATAATCATTGGCTTCTCTGATTTTTCCTTAGTTCATGTGTGTACAAACCACAGACATGAATTACACTCTATTTTCCCCTTTTCTTTCTTATCCTCCTCTTCATCCTAGACCCATCCTTCATCAGACTTCATCAGTCCATCCTTCAGTTTGGAGCCACGTCTCTGTGATCCAGGCATATATCCAATAGCTCAGTCTCACAGTTTTACTTATTTCCTATGAATATTCCTACCTGTGTGAATTTGCTCATATTGGTCCTTTTGCCTAATATACACAACCCCTGTGACTCCTCTAATCTCTGATAGGCAAAATATATCTTTCAAGATCCAACTGAAAACCTGCCTCCTGCATGATCAATCACCCCATTTATAAGTGAATTTTCCCTCTATGTACTTAGTAGAGTTGCAAAGAATGTTTATTGCTTTGACTCCAAAGGCAGGAAGTAAAGTAAAAGAACAAATACATGCACATTACAGATGCTAGAGAAATGTTGAATGATGAACCCGGACCATTTGTTTGAAGCAGTAAAGTGTAGTAGTTAATACCATGGAGGTGCCACTTTGCTTAAGTTTGAATATAAATACTACCAGCTCTGCGGTATACTGCAAGAATACACAGAAGAACTGTACAAAAAAGATCTTCAAAACCCAGTTAATCACAATGGTGTGATCACTTACCTAGAGCCAGACATCCTGGAATGTGAAGTCAAGTGGACCTTAGGAAGCATCACTACGAACAAAGCTAGTGGAGGTAATGGAATCCCAGTTGAGCTGTTGTAGCCACGTGTTCCAGGAAACAAACCCACTCAGAAGGACAATGCAGATAGTGGAGTGCAGTTTATTACACTGGCGGGCCCAAGGCAGAGTCTCCTCTTAGCCAAGGACCCCTACCAGTTTTTGTGAAAACCTTATATACCCTAAGCGTATGTGCCTAAACCCACCTCCCCAGATTCCCTGAAACTAGTCTGAACAAAGAAAAAAGAAAGATACACTCAAAGTCAACCTGTGATTCATATGCCTTAAACCAAGGTAGTTAACAGTGGACAATTATCAATAGGCTTGTGGTCATTCCCCAATAAGCATAATAGAATGTATGATTCTATTTGGTCACACAGATACTTAGGGTATTCTTTTAGGCATGGAGAGCCCTGGGGCTCTTCTTTCCAGGGTTCTGGTTTTCCAGTTGGTATGTCGTTTCCATAGATACTGGGCATATAGCTCAAAGTCCACAGTCCAGCCCAAGATGGAGTCCTGCTTTCAAGATAGAGCCTGTTCTGTTTCCTCCTTCAGAGCTATTTAAAATCCTAAAAGATGATGCTGTGAAAGTAATGTACTCAATACGTCAGCAAATTTGGAAAACTTAGCAGTAGCCACAGGACTGGAAAAGGTCAGTTTTCATTCCAACCCCAAAGAAAAGCAATGCCAAAGAATGCTCAAACTACCGCACAATTGCACTCATCTCACATGCTAGTAAAGTAATGCTCAAAATTCTCCAAGCCAGGCTTCAGCAGTACGTGAACCATGAACTTCCAGATGTTCAAGCTGGTTTTAGAAAGGGCAGAGGAACCAGAGATCAAATTGCCAACATCCGCTGGATCTTCGAAAAAGTAAGAGAGTTCTAGAAAAACATCTATTTCTGCTTTATTGACTATGCCAAAGCCTTTGACTGTGTGGGTCACAATCAACTGTGGAAAATTCTGAAAGAGATGGGAATACCAGACCACCTGAACTGCCTCTTGAGAAACGTGCATGCAGGTCAGGAAGCAACAGTTAGAACTGGACATGGAACAACAGACTGGTTCCAAATAGGAAAAGGAGTATGTGAAGGCTGTATATTGTCACCCTGCTTATTTAACTTATATGCAGAGTACATCATGAGAAACGCTTCACTGGAGGAAGCACAAGCTGGAATAAAGATTGCTGGGAGAAATAATCTATAACCTCAGATATAGAGATGACACTACCCTTACAGCAGAAAGTGAAGAGGAACTAAAAAGCCTCTTGATGAAAGTGAAAGAGGAGAGTGAAAAAATTTGCTTAAAGCTCAACATTCAGAAAACGAAGATCATGGCATCTGGTCCCATCACTTCATGGCAAATAGATGGGGAAACAGCGGAAACAGTGGCTGACTTAATTTTTGGGGGCTCCAAAATCATTGCAGATGGTGATTGCAGGCATGAAATTAAAAGACGCTTACTCCTTGGAAGGAAAGTTATGACCAACCTAGATAGCATACTGAAAAGCAGAGACATTACTTTGCCAACAAAGGTCCGTCTACTCAAGGCTATGGTTTTTCCAGTGGTCACGTATGGATGTGAGAGTTGGACTATAAAGAAAGCTGAGCACCGAAGAATTGATGCTTTTGAACTGTGGTGTTGGAGAAGACTCTTGAGAGTTCCTTGGACTGCAAGGAGGTCCAACCAGTCCATCCTAAAGGAGATCAGTCCTGGGTGTTCACTGGAAGGACTGATGTTGAAGCTGAAACTCCAATAATTTGGCCACCTGATGCAAAGAGCTAACTCATTGGAAAAGACCCTGATGCTGGGGAAGATTGAGGGCAGGAGGAGAAGAGGACGACAGAGGATGAGATGGCTGGATGGCATCACCGACTCAATGGATGTGAGTTTGGGAGTTAGTTAGGCTTCTGGAGTTAGTGATGGACAGGGAGGCCTGGCATGCTGCGGTTCATGGGGTTGCAAATAGTCTGACACAACTGAGCGACTGAACTGAATTACCAGCTCTGCGGTATACTGGCTATATTGGGCAAATTAACCTCAAAGTCTCAATTTTCTTATCCATAAACTGGCACTAATAATAGCACCTACCTGTAGTTGTGAATTAATCCAGGTTGCTCAGATGGTAAAGAATCTGCCTGCAATGCAGGAGACTCGGGATAAATTCCTGAGTCGGGAAGATCCCCTGGAGGAGGGCATGGCAACCCACTCCATTATTCTTGCTGGAGAATCCCATGGACAGAGGAGCCTGGTGGGCTACAGTCCATGGGGTCGCAAAGAGCTGGACACGACTGAGACAACTGACCACACATGCACTATGTTACATAGCTGGCGTATCGGTATCCCCATGTAAGTGTTGGCTTTATTATTTTGAAGGTAACTTTAGTACTTAAAACTAATTCGAATCAGGCTAAATTGTCAATTCAAAGGATGTGTTTGTTTTCATGGGAATATTGCCATTAGGAGACATAGAAATATAAGATGGCATATATATTCATCCCATCCAGGTGTGTCAGAAGGATCATCACCACTGGTTCCATTATGGATTCTGACCTAGTTGCTCAGTCATGTCCGAGTTTTTGTGACCCCATGGACTGTAGCCGGCCAGGCTCCTCTGTCCATGGGGATTCTCCATGCAAGAACACTGGAGTGGGTTGCCATTTCTTTCTCCAGGGGATCTTCCTGATCTAGGGAACCAACCCGGGTCTCCAGCATTGCAGGCAGATTCTTTACCATCGGAGCCACCAGGGAAGCCCAAGTATTCTAACCTAACTTGATGAAAATATATCACTGCAGCCCTTCATAATAGGACTTTAAAGGGGGTTGCACTGGTGGAGACAGGGTTAGGAGTAAGTCAGCTGCTATACCGATCTCTCTGAAGAGAGCCCTTAGAGCTGAACTGTTAAACTTGTAGCCATTTGATATTCTAGGCAGCTGCCTGAGACTGAACTTTGGTGCCCCACAGTGTAATTAACAGGCATACGCACAGCTGCCTTGTCACAATTGGTCAGACTTGGCAGTGCATGCTGCAGAGGCGGGGTGGTGGCAGGGAGCACCCAAGATATGTTCACCACCTTAGGCATGGAGTTTTCCCATCAGCTCCATAAATCACACTGCAGCTGCACCCTGAGCACTTCTCAAGGCAGTGTGCCTGCTAATTTCTTAGAGTGGACCACCTACATTCCTCAAATCATAATGGGTTTCCATTCTCTAGCTCATCCAACAACAATCTCACTAGCTTGAACGCCTCCTTGATGCTATCAGTGTCAGCTGTGACTGGCTCATTAGCTTTTTTGTTTTTAATTGCCCTCTAAACCACACAAAGACAAGATTTTTCATCCCTGTTACCACAGGCCAGATAAATCTTGCTCAGGGAAGGAAGTGTAAGAGGAAGGGTGATGTCAGGAAAAAAGCACGGGACTTGGAATCAGAAGACCTCCCTTTTTGTTTTAGCTCATTAGTTATGTGACCTTGAGAAAGTTGTTTGTTCTCTCTGGAACTTTGTACCTTAATGTGTACAATTAAGAAAGTTAAGGTTAGAGAGGGCTTTATGGGATATTTGTGGCTTTGGGTTTCCACTACCCTTAAACCATTTCAGCAACTCTGGATCTTGGATCCCCGATGCAATGAAACCCTGTATAAGAATCTCAGAACTGTCCCTACCCTGAAACTGCTCCTTGCTAAGTAACCAACTCTTTTGTAAACTACGATTCATGTCTTTGAAACTTCCAGTTTACTTTGCTTTCTAGCCTTTCTTAATGGTGCTGCATAATCCTAACATGGGGCTGTATTCCGAATGCTCCAGCAGCTTTTGCTGAAACGCTCAAGAATGACAAGATCAATTCTAAGCCCAGTTTTGCTACTCTGTTTAGGGTATACTCCTACCCTGGTCTTGCTCATCTATGTTATGGTTTTGACTTTTTATCTGTGTCAGCCATCCGGCTTCTAGTTTGAGAAACACTGTGTTGATTTTAGCTAGGCTCATTTAGCTCATTTCCCTTGTGGGGAAATGTTGTCTCACACTAGGGGCCTCCCCTAGAGCCAGAGAAACTGGCCCCTCCCTGACAGTCTCACTCAGTGACCTCTGCACATCCTTACCCAATTGAAATCAGGTTGGGAGTGCCTGAAAAGGAGATCAACAGCCTTAGGGTGTGTGTAGTCAGAAGGCTGAGACTCAGTAGACTCTAGTACTGCTGATTTTTCCTTGGGGGGTGAGAGATGTTTGTGGGTAAGAGCCAGTTATGTGCATCTCTTCCCCAGCTGCATTCAGTCATACCTGAATTGATACCTGTATGTTGGCGAGGGTGGAAGTATTTTCACTATGGAAATCGGTAAACTTTACTAATCAGGGATGTTTATTTTTTCTATCTTTTTTTTTCCTTTTGTTCAGATTAGATGATTTCTGTTGATCTGTCTTTTAAGTTCATTGGCTCTTTGCTCTGTCATCTCCAGTCTGCTATTATTGATCCCTTGGAGTGAATTTCTAATTTTGGTTATTGTGTTTTTCAATTCTAAACTTTACATTTTCTTCTTTATGTCTTTTCTTTCTTTCTTGTTTTATTATTTTTTTTTTGAGACTTTCCCTTTTTCCAGTTGTCTCAAAAATATTCATGGTTGCTTGCTTCCAAGACCATTTTTATAATAGCTGTTTCAAAGTTACTATCAGATAATTACATCTGTGTTATTTTGACACTGGCATCTGTTGATTGTTTATTCTCATGTGAATTGAAATTTCCCTGGTTCTTTGTATGCCTAGGATTTTTGGATTGCATACTCAACATTTTGACTGTTATAAAACCCTGTGACAGATGTTAATATTTTAGCAATCAGCCTGGTTAGGTTTGGTATACAATTTCCAATCCACTTCTGTAGGCTAGTAGTTCCAATTTCAGTTCAATTTTCAAAGCCTTTGTATTGGTATTTGGATCTGTCCCAATTGTGTACCACACAGTGGTCAGTGTAGGACCTCAACAGTAATTTCTCTTGTGGTTCAGTTCTCAGAGTTTTTGGCATGGTCATTGAGTTAAAGGTGATTAGGATCAGATCCACACATGCTCCCCTAGTGGGTGAGCCCAGGAGCTTATAAAACAATCTCATGGGGTCACTTTCCAGGAGTCTGCCCTCTATGTAATCTCCTCAATACTTTCTGGCTTCCAGGACTCCATTTTTAGTCTTCAAGACAGAAACTAGGGACTTTAGTTCTCCCTCTGCTATGCACATCTATACTTACGTCCACTTCCCAGGCCAAGCTGTAGGAAGAGAGAAGAGCACAACAACAAAAGAGGAATGGGAGTTTGCCCAAGGGGGTCAAGCTGTACTGATCAAAAATTATTTTGGTTCATGAAGGTTGCTCTGCCACCACTGCCCCTGAGTTGCTTGGGGTCTGGGCCACGAGATAGTGGAGAGAGATAAAAGAAAACTACTTTGATCATTAGAGGTTTCTTACCCTGGTCTTAAAGTCAGGATTAGAGTTTCTCCTGCAACTTTCTATGTTCGTACTGATGCCTACTTTTGGGTTTTAGGCTATGTTGTATACAGCATGGGGGATACCACAGGGGGACAATGGTAGGTAAACTTGCCATCAGTGGGGTGATACTTCAGATTTTGGTTTTCTTCCTCAATCTGCCTGCTACTATTTACTTTTCCTGGGGCTCCCAGGTGGCTCAGTGGTAAAGAATCCACCTGCCAATGCAGGAGACACAAGAGATGTGGGTAGTCCCTGGGTCAGGAAGATGCCCTGGAGGAGGAAATGGCAACCCACTCCAGTATTCTTGCCTGAAAAATTCCATGGATAGAGGAGCCTGGAGAGCTACAGTCCATGAGTACGCAAAGAGTTGGACATGACTGAACACGCATGCACACATTTACTTTTCAGCATCTTCAAATAGCTGCTTCATGAATCTGTCCAGGTTTTATAGCTGCATTAAGTGAGAGAGACAGGCTGGATTGCACTTACTCTTGCCTGCCTGGAGCTGAGGGCCCTTTGTTTTTTCCCTGAGATCCAGTGGTTAAACATTAGTCAGCACACTACTGGCTATTGTACAAAATGCAACTCTAAGTAAGGTCACTCCTTATGCAATCTGTCACCTTTCAGACAGGCCTACCATTTTCTGTCTGTGTGACTCTGAGCAATTAGTTACTCTGCCACTCTTGGCTTCAATATTCTCATTGTAACTTGAGGATAATAAAAGTATATGCCTCATTGGTTTGTCATGAGATAATGAAGCACCTGGCATATAATACATGCTCAATAAATGGAAGTGATACTATTAAGAAATTAAGAAAGAACTTGTGTTTCCATCTCTTTCAGAAGAAGAGAGGTATGTATTTGGCCAGAAACAAAACCTAGACATGGAGAGGCCTTCTAGCATAAAGGTTTAGAGCTTGGACTTTGGAGCCAGCAGGCAAGGCTCAAACTAAGCTACATACGAGCTATGTGACATTGGGCAAGTCATTTCACCTTTCTGTGCCATCAGTAAAATGAGTACAATGATAGTGCATGCTTTACAGAATTATTGGAAGGATTAAAGGAGATAAAACATGAAAAATGCTCATTAAATATTGGCCTTATTAATACTGTATCAACTGAGTTTAGTGTCTACTGTGATCTAGGCCCTGTAGGGCTATTTAATGCTTAGCTTATGGATGAAATGCCTATAGACAATGTGTGTGTGTGTATGCACATGCACAACACATATTGTGTACATATAAACACAAATGAATTTCATGTCATATACTGTATTATATATGTATGTGTATATATATATATATATACACACACACACAGTCATCTATACAAACACACATACAATCATCTACATATTTATAAAATACCCATTAAATGGCCCTGTAGGCCCTAGCTCACAGTAGACACTACATTCTGCACCCCCCACCCCCTCACACACACACGCATGTTAAGGTGGCATTTTGGAACTTACTGTCAGCCTCCTTTCTCTTCCTAAGACACTTCCCAGTCACCTGGTCTCTGCAGGATTGCAGGGCCCAGAGCCACTGCCATGATCCACTTTAAAACACCTGACAATGCTTACTGGACTGTAACAAAGTGAAATTAATGGGAACACAGCTCATCTTTCCAGATTGACTTAGGGCTCTGTCACTTCCTGCTTAGAGCTGTGGTCCTCAATTCCCTTTGAGTTAACAGCTTGTGACTCTTGGGCCTGCCCTTTCCACGCCATGGGCCGACTGCTTGCTTACCCAGACTCTCCATGGGAGCAGCATGTGCATTGTTTCTGTGCAAATGGTGGCCGAAGCTAGAATTTCGAGAAGTGGTTTTGCTGATACATTGTTCTGTGGTTTGTCTAACACCCTTTTTCCAGAGCAGCACATTGCCTCTAATTTTCTTCTTTGGGTGTCTGGTTGGATTTAAAATTTTCCCTTTATTCAATCCTTGTCATTTTAAATTTTCTCTGTGCTCTAAGGATGTTGAGATTTCATTTTACAGCTTTGACAAAGAGTGGCATAATTGAATGTTTAATATTCAAAGCAGCAGCAACAGCCAGAGCCCTTCACGTGATAAGACCCTGTTCTCTGTGTCCCCAGCATCTGCCACCTTTGGGGAGAGAGCATGGTACAGTAGACAGAATTCTGCCCTAGCAGTCCAAAAACTGATGCCCAGTCCTGGATCTGACCTTTACTGCCTTGGAGTCATAGGGCAAGTCATATCACTGCTCAGAGTGTCATTTTCTGTCGTCTGAATACAGGCAGGCTCGGGATCACAGCCACAGAGCTCAGCTAAGGCCAGAGTGGAGCAGATGGAAACCAGCAAGAGCACATGATGCCCCGGGGGCCCCCCGCTGGGAAAAGCAAATAATTTAAGGAGCTGGTCTCCAGCCAATCTCCTTTGCTCTTCCTCCCTCAGGCTGATAAAAGCTCTGGAAAGATGCATTCTCTATGAAACATGAGACTTGAGCCAGATCATTTTGGAGGCCTTTTAGTTCCCAAATTGGGAGATTATCATGGGAGAGACTGGGTATTAAAGCAGGTAGGGGAATATTGCTGAAACTACTGCTGTTATGCTTGGGGGGTCCCAAGCAGGAAGAGAGAAAAATCTAGTCATTTAACGTTGTGGTTTTTGTTTCCTCATTTATGAAAGGGGGATAATAATATCTCCTCTGCTGAGTGCTCAGGGCAGCTGTGAAGAGCAAAGGCAATGATGCTGTGGCTGTGGTCCTGGGGGCACTCTCAAGCAGAAATCAGCTGCATTCAGGCCCCATGTGGGAAAATGTGTTCCTTTCCTGGCCTTCCCATGCTGGGCACCAAAATCTAACTGCATCTGCCAGGTGGCATCCACGCAGTCCAGTCAACAGTCCTTGAAGACCCCAGAAAGACTTTACTGAAAGAACTCAATGTAAGCAAGGATTACATAGAATTTAGTGTAATTTAAACTGAGGTGTAAAATTTCTCTATCAATCTATAGGCTACCCCGGTGGCTCAGTGGTAAAGAATCTGCCTGCAATGCAGGACTACAGGAGATACAGGTTCGATCCCTGGGTCAGGAAGATCCCCTAGAGAAGGGCATGGCAACCCACTCCAGTATTCTTGCCTGGAGAATCCCATGGACAGAGGAGCCTGGTGGGCTACAGTCCATGGGGTGGCAAAGAGTCGGACACAACTGAAGTGAATTAGCACGCAGTGTTAATTTCCAGTTTCCTCTTCACTAAGGAATTGGGGGAAGCGTTTAGCTCAGTGTAGTTTTGAAACTGTTGAGGTTCTGGGTTTGTATGCTATTCTCCTCATCTAAGTCCTCCAGATCCTTTTCTTTGTGTCTTATGCTGTTTTGTCTCCTGCTGAGCTGCTCTGGGAAGAGTGCTTCCTTTGTATCAGAACCTTCATGAATCGACACAGGAAATTCACAATCACTTGGCAAATATTTATAAACTGTTGGCTCTATGTCAGGTAGTGCACTAAACTGGAGAGTGGGGACAGAGAGTTTTTAAAATAAGTTCCTATCCTTTAGAAACTCAGAGTTTGGAGCAAAGGAGCCAAACTATTCAAGAAGTGAGATAAGCACTTGGATAATTTCATAGAGGAGGCCAGGGGAGCCTCACCCAGCATGGTTGAGGGTGCAGGTAGGGCTGGTTCAAGGAAGACTGCCATCTGAGCTGAGGGTCACAGGGGTAGTTGGAGCTTCCGTAGAGAAGGCGGTTGGAAGTAGGATTTTCCAGGCAGAGGAAGTAGTGTGCATCAAGGCAATGGGGGCATAGGCAAGCATGGCATTTGCAGAGAGCTGCAGTAGCTTGGTTGACTCAGAAAAAGGGATTAAGGGGTGGAGTGATGGGAGATGAGGCTGGAGAGATAAGCAGAGGCTGGATCAGGAAGGACTTGGGCATCATGCTGAAAGAAAGCTAGAAGGGTTTTAAGAAGGGAATCAACACGATTGGGGCTATGTTTTTGAGAATACAGTATTGAAAGAGAATTCAAGATTCTCAAGCATGATTCACGGAGACCAGTTAGGACATAGGGCAGAAACCCACAATTTCCAATATGGCAGGCAGTTGAATTAAGGCAGTAGCAGTGCAGATAGAGATTTGAACTTGCCTCTGCTGAAGCAGTAGTAACTTGGGTCTAAGGGTGATGTTGGCTAAGTGCTCTAAAATTCAAGGCATTTAAGGACTGGGGAAAAAGCCCTGGATCTGTCTCAAAGGAAGTCACTGGTACCAGAACCAAGAATCAGGATAGCAGGAAGTGATGATGGCAATGCTGTCATGTGCAGAGTCCAGAAGAGCTTTAGCAGTACTGTATATTGAGGTCAAGTGCAGGTCAGTTGATATTTTTATGTTGCTTTGCTTGTATCAATATTAAAAACTAGTATTTGTGTCTTGTTGGCCTATACAACATTCCAAGCATTTTGAGTAGACGGTTAAAAACCAGGAGATTGGGACTTCCCTGGGGGTTCAGCGGTTAAGACACTGTGCTTCCAATTCTGGGGGTGCAGGTTCGATCCCTGGTTAGATACCTCCTGCTGCATGGTGTGCACCCCTGTCCCCCGCACCAAAAACAAGCCAGGAGGTTTTCCATTTTGATAATCCAGGTTTCTGGTTTCTCTGGAGAATCCAGAAGATCTGGCTGCACTGGGCCTGCATTCGTTCATGGTCATGATCAGCTCAAGCTGAGTAGCTGCTGCTGCCTTTAGAGGTAGTACTGCTTTTCAATCTGCCATGAACCTGCCCTCACCCTCTTTCGTGGCCCGATTGACCAGTATAAACTTTCAACTTGTGATCCCCAGGTTATCTCAGGCTGGGATTTAAAGGGAGCTCAAAGCAGCTGGATTGCTCATACAGGACAGTCTTTATCTTCATACTGAAAAGAAGAGGCATTCCAAAAAAATCCAGTGACTAGACTTTTAAATGTTGTCTTGATAACAAACATATTCAGTTCAGTTCAGTTCAGTCGCTCAGTCGTGTCCGACTCTTTGTGACCCCATGAATCTCAGCACGCCAGGCCTCCCTGTCCCTCACCAACACCCGGAGTTCACACAGACTCATGTCCATCGAGTCAGTGATGCCATCCAGCCACCTCATCTTCTGTCATCCCCTTCTCCTCCTGCCCCTAATCGCTCCCAGCATCAGAGTCTTTTCCAATGAGTCAACTCTTCGCATGAGGTGGCCAAAGTACTGGAGTTTCAGCTTTAGCATCATTCCTTCCAAAGAAATCCCAGGGCTGATCTCCTTCAGAATGGACTGGTTGGATCTCCTTGCAGTCCAAGGGACTCTCAAGAGTCTTCTCTAACACCACAGTTCAAAAGCATCAATTCTTCGGTGCTCAGCTTTCTTCACAGTCGAAGTCTCACATCCATACATGACCACTGGAAAAACCATAGTCTTGACTGGACGGACCTTTGTTGGCAAAGTAATGTCTCTGCTTTTGAATATGCTATCTAGGTTGGTCATAACTTTCCTTCCAAGGAGTAAGGGTCTTTTAATTTCATGGCTGCAATCACCATCTGCAGTGATTTTGGAGCCCAAAAAATAAAGTCTACCACTGTTTCCCCTGTTTCCCCATCTATTTCCGATAAAGTGATGGGATGGGACCAGATGCCATGATCTCGTTTTCTGAATGTTGAGCTTTAAGCCAACTTTTTCACTCTCCTCTTTCACTTTCATCAAGAGGCTTTTGAGTTCCTCTTCACTTTCTGCCATAAGGGTGGTGTCATCTGCATATCTGAGGTTATTGATATTTCTCCCAGCAATCTTGATTCCAGCTTGTGCTTCTTCCAGCCCAGCATTTCTCATGATGTACTCTGCATATAAGTTAAATAAGCAGGGTGACAATATACAGCCTTGACGAACTCCTTTTCCTATTCGGAAACAAACATTTTGGGCCTTTAAAAAGATTCCTTAAATGTGGAATCTTTTCAAAGTCCTTTTATGAAATATTTTTGTATTGCTCTGTATTGTGATTGTTTACATAGATATCTTTCCCACATATCTTGTGATTCTGTGCCTTTTCCTTAATGGTGGGTATGAAATTTTAAAAGGTGCTGAATATACACATCTGTTGAAAGAAACAAATGGGGGGAGGTACGACTGCTTCTCCTCTTTCTTACTGGGGGCACCAGGTGAGATTATGTATGTCAAAACACATAGCACAAAGCCTAGCACACAGTATATGAGCAAATCATTTTTTCCTCCCTGTGTAAAAAAGTGCTTAAGGATCAGACCTTTGGCAAAAGCTGGTTTCCTTCCTTCCTTCTTCCGCTTCTCTGGTATCTATGTTCCTTTGACCATAATAGCAGGGCTCTCACATGCAATCTCTCCCACTCAGAATGGCACTATATTCAATTCATTGATTGTATATTATAAGCCTATGACGTATACAGCTCTGTAGTAGGGACTGCAGGGTTACCAGGGTCGTTAGATCCACTTGCTCTTGCTTGGTAGGGGAAATTGGACATATAATCAAGGAGCTGAATATATACAAAGCAAACTGTTCTGTGTTCCACAAGACAGAAGAGACAGAATGCCCCAACCCTTTTTGAGGGAGGTTGGAGGAATCAGAAGAGGCTTCCTGAAGGAGGTGAGACCAAAGATGGCACTGAAAAGAGAAAGATTTCAGCACATAGAGGTGGACTGGCTGCAGAGGCAGCTCTCCACCTGCAGGAAATGTTTCCCTTGGAATCGTGCCTGGTTGTCAGAGGCCTTTTAAAAGTCTAAATAAAGTAGACAGACTGGTTCCTTTTTTGCCAAGAGGTATATTTACCCTCTGAGAATTCTGTAAATGAATGATGCAAAAGCAAACAAAAACCCCAAAGTATCACACTTAACTAGGTCATGATACCATGATATTCGAACTATTGAACTGATATTTCTTTGCTTATAGCTGAAACTCATCCTGCAAATATTTATTGAGCATTTATTATGTGCCAGGCACTGGCCCTGTTGCAAGATATTGGGGCATGTTAAAGTGAATATGATACAGGCTATGCTCTCAAAAAGCCTCTAATTTATTGAGACAGATATGAAAACTATGCAATGTGGTAAGTAGTCTAAAAGGGGTCTGATCAGAGTATTGTGAATGTGCAGAGGAGGCAATAATTAATTCTGTAGAGAAGGTGAGGCAAAGTGTCATGAAAGAGGTGATTTTTTTTTGTGGACCTTGATGAATAAGTAGGATTTCTCAAGACAGAGAAGGGGGGAAAGAAAGAATTAATATTAATCAGAGCCAAGAACTTTGCACTTAGCCCTCAATGAAATTTGTGATCCAGGTATTACTGTTTTTATTTTGCAGATGAGGAAACCAAGGCCTCAAGAGACTAATTGACTCATTTGAGGCCACACAGCTAATCAATGTCTGGTCAGGGTCGGAGACAGGCTTTAAATTCAAGCCTCTGTGGCTCCACTATACAAAGTTGCCTTCATGATGAAGAAGCTGGTGCCAGTGGGGATATGGAATGGTATGCTGGGCAGAAGCAAAAGTTTTGCTGGAAATTGGCAGAATTTGCGTCAGTGCAGTCTCACTTCAGCTGTGACGGTGATTGCCTGACTTGAGAGCACTTTAGGAATTATTATCTTCTTTTAGACCTGTTTTTGAAGTGGGAGTTGTTCAGTGTCTGCTTACACCCACTGTAACATTCAGTTCAACAAGCACTTATTGACTGAACTTCAGCACAAGGGGTTTGGGGCCTTTTGACCATCTTCACGATCATTTGTATAGTGATAGATTGGAACGATTCTTGGAAGGCTCTTTGTAGCCAAAGTCACCAGATTGATGATGCTATTTCCTGGTCCTCAGAGACAGAGAGACATGGCCTGAAAGTAAAGGCTGCAAGAACTTATTTTTCAAGATGTCACTCCCTTGAAAGTACAAAATGTTATCTATTTAATAGCCATTTAAAATCATTTCTTCAACAAGGGAAGGTTTAAATAAATAGGTATCTATTTAAATATTAAGGTATTTAAATAGGTATCTAAATAAAATTTTCAGTTTAGTTCAGTTGCTCAGTCATGTCCGACTCATTGCGACTCCATGAACTGCAGCATGCCAGGCCTCCCTGTCCATCACCAACTCCCGGAGTCCACCCAAACCCATGTCCATCGAGTAGGTGATGCCATCCAACCATCTCATCCTCTGTCGTCCCCTTCTCCTCCTGCACTCAATCTTTCCCAGCATCAGGGTCTTTTCAAATGACTCAGCTCTTTGCATCAGGTGGCCAAAGTATTGGAGTTTCAGCTTCAAAATCAGTCCTTCCAATGAACACCCGGGACTGATCTCCTTTAGGATGGACTGGATGGATCTTCTTGCAGTCCAAGGGACTCTCAAGAGTCTTCTCCAACACTACAGTTCAAAAGCATAAATTCTTCAGTGCTCAGCTTTCTTTATAGTCCA
This sequence comes from Bubalus kerabau, assembly GCF_029407905.1. Lineage (NCBI taxonomy): Eukaryota > Metazoa > Chordata > Mammalia > Artiodactyla > Bovidae > Bubalus > Bubalus kerabau. The sequence goes on along the minus strand of NC_073647.1, from coordinate 3,673,282 downwards.
ACTCTCACATCCATACGTGACCACTGGAAAAACCATAGCCTTGACTAGATGGACCTTTGTTGGCAAAGTAATGTCTTTACTTTTAAATATGCTGTCTAGGTTGGTCATAACTTTCCTTCCAAGGAGTAAGCGTGTTTTAATTTCATGGCTGCAATCACCATCTGCAGTGATTTTGGAGCCCCCAAAATTAAGTCAGCCACTGTTTCCACTGTTTCCCCATCTATTTGCCATGAAGTGATGGTACCGGATGCCATGATCTTAGTTTTCTGAATGTTGAGCTTTAAGCCAACTTTTTCACTCTCCTCTTTCACTTCCATCAAGAGGCTCTTTAGTTCTTCTTCACTTTCTGCCATAAGAGTGGTGTCATCTGCATATCTGAGGTTATTGATATTTTTCCCAGCAATCTTGATTCCAGCTTGTGCTTCCTCCAGCAAAGCGTTTCTCATGATGTACTCTGCATAGAAGTTAAATAAGCAGGGTGACAATATACAGCCTTGACGTACTCCTTTTCCTATTTGGAACCAGTCTGTTGTTCCATGTCCAGTTCTAACTGTTGCTTCCTGACCTGCATACAGGTTTCTCAAGGGGCAGGTCAGGTGGTCTGGTGTTCTCATCTCTTGAAGAATTTTCCACAGTTTATTGTGACCCACACAGTCAAAGGCTTTGGCATAGTCAATAAAGCAGATATAGATGTTTTTCTGGAACTCTCTTGCTTTTTCCATGATCCAGTGGATGTTGGCAATTTGATCTCTGGTTCCTCTGCCTTTTCTAAAACCAGCTTGAACATCTGGAAGTTCACGGATCACGTATTGCTGAAGCCTGGCTTGGAGAATTTTGAGCATTACTTTACTAGCGTGTGAGATGAGTACAATTGTGTGGTAGTTTGAGCATTCTTTGGCATTGCCTTTCTTTGGGGTTGCAATGAAAACTGACCTTTTCCAGTCCTGTGGCCACTGCTGAGTTTTCCAAATTTACTGGCATATTGAGTGCAGCACTTTCACTTCTTTCAATACATCTTTCAGGATTTGAAATAGCTCCACTGGAATTCCATCACCTCCACTACCTTTGTTCGTAGTGAGTAAGTAGTAAGGCCCACTTGACTTCACATTCCAGGATGTCTGGCTCTAGGTGAGTGATCACACCATCATGATTATCTGGGTCCTGAAGATCTTTTTTGTACAGTTCTTCTGTGTATTCTTGCCACCTCTTCTTAATCTCTTCTGCTTCTGTTAAGTCCATACCATTTCTGTCCTTTACTGAGCCCATCTTTGCATGAAATGTTCCCTTGGTATCTCTAATTTTCTTGAAGAGATCTCTAGTCTTTCCCATTGTCTTGTTTTCCTCTATTTCTTTGCATTGATTGCTGAGGAAGGCTTTCTTATCTCTCCTTGCTATTCTTTGGAACTCTGCATTCAGATGCTTATATCTTTCCTTTTCTCCTTTGCTTTTCGCTTCTCTTCTTTTCACAGCTATTTGTAAGCCCTCCCCAGACAGCCAATTTGCTTTTTTGCATTTCTTTTCCATGGGGATGGTCTTGATTCCTGTCTCGTGTACAATGTCACAAACCTCCGTCAATAGTTCATCAGGCATTCTGTCTATCAGATCTAGTCCCTTAAATCTATTTCTCACTTCCACTGTATAATCATAAGGAATTTGATTTAGGTCATACCTGAATGGTCTAGTGGTTTTCCCTACTTTCTTCAATTTAAGTCTGAATTTGGCAAAAAGGAGTTCATGATCTGAGCCACAGTCAGCTCCCGGTCTTGTTTTAGCTGACTGTATAGAGCTTCTCCATCTTTGGCTGCAAAGAATATAATCAATCTGATTTTGGTGTCGACCATCTGGTCATGTCCATGTGTAGAGTCTTCTCTTGTGTTGTTGGAAGAGGGTGTTTGCTATGACCAGTGTGTTCTCTTGGCAGAACTCTATTAGCCTTTGCCCTGCTTCATTCTGTAGTCCAAGGCCAAATCCAGGTGTTTCTTGACTTCCTACTTTGCATTCCAGTCCCCTATAATGAAAAGGCCATCTTTTTGGGGTGTTAGTTCTAGAAGGTCTTGTAGATCTTCATAGAACTGTTCAACTTCAGCTTCTTCAGAGTTACTGGTAGGGGCATAGACTTAGATTACTGTGATATTGAATGGTTTGCCTTGGAAACAAACAGAGATCATTCTGTCATTTTTGAGATTGCATCCAAGTACTGCATTTCAGACTCTCTTGTTGACTGTGATGGCTACTCCATTTCTTCTAAGGGATTCCTGCCCACAGTAGTAGATATAATGGTCAGCTGAGTTAAATTCACCCATTCCAGTCCATCGTAGTTCACTGATTCCTAGAATGTTGATGTTCACTCTTGTCATCTCCTGTTTGACCACTTCCAGTTTGCCTTGATTCATGGACGTAACATTCCAGGTTCCTATGCAATATTGCTCTTTATGGCATTGAACCCTGCTTCCATCACCAGTCCCATTCACAACTGGGTGTTGTTTTTGCTTTGGCTCCATCCCTCCACTGATCTCCATTCACAACTGGGTGTTGTTTTTGCTTTGGCTCCATCCCTCCACTGATCTCCAGTAGCATTTTGGGCACCTACCGACCTGGGGAGTTCATCTTTCAGTGTCCTATCTTTTTGCCTTTTCATACTGTTCATGGGGTTCTCGAGGCAAGAATACTGAAGTGGTTTGCCATTTCCTTCACCAGTGGACCACATTCTGTCAGACTTCTCCACCATGGCACGGCTGTCTTGGGTGCCTAAATAAATATTTATTTATTTATACAGATATTTATTTGTTTATTTAAATATATATCTGTATAGAGGACAGAAAAAACATGTATCTATAAACCTGCATGCATGCATATATGCATGTGTGCTGTGCTTAGTCACTCAGTCATGTTCAACTCTTTGTGACCCCATGGACTGTAACCCTCCAGGCTCCTCTGTCCATGGGGATTCTCCAGGCAAGAGTACTGGAGTGGGTTGCCATGCCCTCCTCCAGGGGAATCTTCCCAACCCAGGGAACAAACCCAAGTCCCCCACATTGCAGGATTCTTTACCATCTGAGCCACCAGGGATGCATATGTGAGTACTAACTCATTAGAATTTATATAGTAGCTTAACTGACAAAAATTACCTAAAAGCAATGTCTACTGTAATTCCCCACCTCTCTTAACAAAAACAAAAAATCTTCCCCCCTTTCTCCTTTGAGCAGATGAAATGTTTGACTCGGGACTGAAGAGGTTGTTAGTGAAGAGAAAAATGACAAAACCCTGCCTACTTTGCTGATGTGAAAAAACTTAGCAAATATTAGCAGACAGAAACCTCATGGCTACCCACAACAGCAGCATAGAACACGCAGCTAAAGAATTTCCCTACATCTCTCCATGGGGTGATCTTGGCCAAAGAATACAAAGTTTCAGTAATGTAAGATGAATGAGTTCTGGAGATTTAACGTCCAGCATGGTGACTATTGTTTAACTGTAGAATGACAGTTGTGTTAATTAGCTTGATTGTGATCATCATCATTGGTGTATATATATATATTCACCAAACATTAAGTTGTACACCTTAAATGCATACAATTTTTTGTTGATTATACCTGAATAAAGCTGAAAAAACTCCCACTGGTTAAAAGCTTAAAAGTGGTATATGTGTGCACACGTATGGACCTCCAAATTGTCAAGTCCTCTCAGTCCCTTATCTACAATAACTTTAAACTGTATCCTCTCCTATTATTCTCTGTTTCTAACTGGTTTCGAGTCTATTCCTGCATAGCTGTTCAAAATTGAACACTACTTTTTTCTTCCCAATTGTCTTTTAGAAAATAGATTTATTCTTTTTCTGATTAGATAACTAACATGTTTATTATTCAAAGTGCAAAAATAAAGTACAGAAAAATACAAGAAATAAAAGTAAAACATCACCTGAAATCTCACCACCCTGAGGTAACCAGCTTTCTATGTTGGTTACCATCCTTTCATTCATCTCCTGTATGTATTTACATACAAATACAATTTTGGTCATTTGCATGTCACCCTCCACTGCATAACCGGAGCTAACAAAAGGATGTGTATATCTTTCATCTCCTTCTTCAGGTCGTTATAGCTATGTTAAAAATAAATACTCATATATACACATAGGGTTTAAAAACCATTATTCATTTTTGAAGAAGCATCATATTATATACTTTCCTCTGCCTCTTGCTTTTCTTGCTCAACAGTGGAATCTCCAAGTTTACTGGAACAGATCTAGTTAATTCCTCTGAATGTCTGCACAGTATTCCATGGTATGGATATATAATTTATTTACTTATTTCTCTGTTACAGGGCATTCTTTCTGCTACTAGCTTTTTGCCATGATAGGAACAATGTTGCTATAAACATTCTTGTGTATGGATTTGTGTCAGTCACTTCAGTTCAGTCGCTCAGCCGTGTCCGACTCTTTGCGACCCATGGACTGCAGCATGCCAGGCTTCCCTGTCCATCATCAACTCCCAGAGTTTGCTCAAACTCATGTCCATCAAGTCGGTGATGCCATCCTACCATCTCTTCATGGATTTGTGTAAATCTCCTTATACTGTTATTTTTATTTCTTTGAGATACATTCACACCAGTGGAATTGTTGGAACCAAAGGTATGTGTGGTTTTCATTTTTATAGATATTCCTAAATTGCTTTCCCAAAAAACTATGCACAGCCACAGTACTGTAAGCAGTGTGATGAATGCTTCCTTCCTATCCTGCCAAGAATAGTTGTGAGTACTTAAATATTGGCCAATCTAATGGGTGAGAAAGAACTTAAGAATTTTTTTAAATTTACATATTCTCAAACTGCTATTGTTAAAGACCATTTGGTGTCTTGCAAAACCAACACGATATTGTAAAGCAATCATCCTCCAATTAAAAATTTTAAAATGTCAAAAAATATATCTCAAGGATTTGGATGTTCACGTGGGCCCCTTTGGAACACTGTAGCCCATAGACCCTATGCTACCTACTGATCAACCATGCTGGCTGTTTCTCCCCTAGGTTGTATGTACCATTATATCATAAACACTTTTTTGCTCTTAAAGCCCTCTGAGAGGGCGGGTGCATTCACAATGCCAAATATTAAAAAAAAAAAAAAAAAAAAGACGTTAAAAATTGAGGCTAATTCATGTTACCACATCTGGCCACAGATCCCTTGGAAAAGACTTAAAATTACAAGTGATCATGTTTTCTCCTGGCTATGAAAATGAATCTTGAATAAAAGAACCCAGCGAGTGCTTGCTTCGGAAGCACATATACTAAAATTGGAACAATACAGAGAAGATTAGCATGGCCCCTCAGCAAGGATGACATGCAAATTTGTGAAGCATTAAAAAAAAAAAAGAAGCCAGTGAATTGTTTATTTGGTACTTTTCATTATTTTATTAGTCTTCCACATGAATAGCAAAAAAATGACCTTGAACAATGCCAACTCTTACTTGTTAACCACCTAGTATTGTAGCTTAGACTTATTCATATCTAAAAAATTGTACTTTTCTGTTCTAATTTCATCTAGACAGAAACATGGTCTCTTTCAAGATAAATGTGGATATAAGCATTTCAGTTTTGTTTACATCAAAATTCAAAATTTTCTTTGACAAACTTTTATAGAGTCTCTACTATGTACACATATTTCCTGTCTCAGGGAGTTTATAATCTATTAAGAGTTACAAGAGATGTGATGATAATGACATCTTTTATTGAGAGCTCAGTAGTACCAAACACCTTTTCTCCAGATGACTTCCTTTGGTCCTCAGAAGAAACTATTAAACTAGTAGTATTAGTATCTTAATTGTATATATCTTAATTGTATACATAAGTAAAGTGAGTCTTGGGGGAAGGGGTCAAATAAAATGACCAGTCACAGAACTTACAACAGTGGCATGGGGGATAAAGGCCAGGACTGTCTGATGCTGGAATTCTTAACTGACAAAACATCATAACGCAAAGTTTATTAAAGTGACTCTGGTGTGAAAACCTGCTGGTTAGCCTCCAAGAAACCAAAGTCTGGGGGTCCCTTGGGATAGGGGAATAGAGAAAGGGTTGCAGAGTTGACAGGTAAAGGAACTGATGAAAGGGCATCACCAGGTGTGGAGCCTGAGGCTGAATTTTACTCATGGGTGGAGACCTCACCTAGTTCAGTTATAGCAAGGACTGACAGACTGATAGCTCTTGTGATTCTGCAGGATATGGTGAATGATTGTTTTAAGTCAGTAGTGATTTAATTGATTAACCCCACTAACAAATAAGATAAGACAGAAGAGGGTAAGTAGCATAAAGGAGCTTTGCATAAAATGCCATTGGGATTCAGATAATACAAAATAAGGAAAAAAAGCTTTCATTTCCAGAATGCTTTCTCTATGCCAAGCATTGTGCTAAGTGCCTTACATGCAATCACTTAATCCTCACAATGCTTATCTTATGAAGTGGTATCTTTTCCTGCCCATAGATAACTTTGAGAAGTTGTGTTTTGTCAAGGCCACACAGTTAGTAAGCAGTGGAGCTAGATTCAAGCCCAGATCTGTCTGGTTGTATCTCAAAGAGTATCTCGGTGCATGACTCAGGACAGTCATTATGAAGCAGGTGGCACTTGAGATGGACCCTAAAGGAAAGGTAGGTGGTCACAGGCAGAGATTGTCCTAAGTAAGAGGACAGAGCCAGAACAAAGGTGCACATGTGGGGAGGTGTGGAGCTGAGTGCAGAAACAGCAAGTAGTACAGTTTACGTAGAGCTTCATTTGGTTGCAGAACTACAGGGGAAGAGAAGATTGAAGAGCGCAGTTGAGACTACATTTTGGATGTCTCTGAATTCCAAACTGAAGAATTTGTACTATGTAGTTTTGTTGGTTTGCTAGGGCTGCCGCAAAGTACCACACACTGGATGGCTTAAAGAACAGAAATTTATTATCTCAAATTCAGGATGCTAGGAGTCTAAGATCAAGGTGTTCATGGCAGGGTCGTTTCCTTCTGACAGCTGTGAGAACAATCTCTACCAGGCTTCTCTCTTGGCCTGTAGGTGATCTTTTCTCTGTGCCTTCATGTTGTCTTTCTTTTGTCTGTGTCTGTGTCCAATATCTCCTTTTCTTATAAGGATACCAGTCAGATTGAATTAGAGCCCATCTTAATGACCTCCATAAAGACCCTGTCTCCAAAAGGGAACCCTCCTAAACTGTTGGTAAGGATGTAGATTGGTATAGTCACTATGGAAAACAGTTTGGAGGTTCCTCAAAAAACTAAAAACAGAGTTACCATATGTTTCAGCAATCCCACTCCTGGGTCCCCGGTGTATATCTGGACAAAACTATAATTCAAAAAGATACATGGACCCCAATGTTCATTGCAACACTATTTATAATAGCCAAGATATGGAAACAAACTAAGTGCCCGTTGACAGATGAATGGTTAAAGATGTGGTACATATATGCAATGGAATACTACTCAGCCTTTAAAAAGAATGAAATATTGCCATTTGCAGCAATGTGAAAAGACCTAGTGATTATCATACTAAGTGAAGTAAGTCATAAAGAGAAAGACAAGTGCTATATGATATCACTTACATTTGGAATCTAAACTGTGACACAAATGAACTTATTTACAAAACAGAAACAGACATAGAGAATCAGACTTGTGGTTGCCAAGGGTCGGGGGTGAGGGGGGGTTGGATTGGGAATTTGGGACTAGAAGATACAAACCATTATATAGAGAATGGATAAACAACAAGGTCCTACTCTATAGCATAGAGAACTATATTCAATATCCTGTAATAAACCATCATGGAAAAGAATATGAAAAAGAATGTATATATGTGTATGACTGAATCACTTTGCTGTACAGTAGAAATTAACATGACATTGTAAATCAACTATATTTCAGTAAAATAAATTTTTAATAAAAGACCTTGTCTCCAAATAAGTACCTTATATACTGAGGTACTAAGTGTTGAGACTTAAGCATATGAATTGTGGAGGGTGGGGCACAGAATTCAAGCTATAACACTAGTCAGGCAGCTGGTTCAGTGGTTTTAAGGCATCTGCTTTATTTTGAGAAAACTGTTGTTTAATGTCAGACTTTCAAACGGGGTACATAAAATCAAGTGATGCAAATCATATGAAATAAACAGGGTAATAAATCTCAGAGGCATCAGTGTGGTGAGAAGATAAAGAAAATCTTTCTATTTTAAACAAGAACCAACTACGGACATTTTTACATCAAAAGAAAGGGCATTATTCACATCCAGGGAGATGCTTTTTTGTTTTGGAAAATGTCTTGATGGCATATTTGAGTTTGAATGGTGAACTCCATATCTCTCACTCCAGCCCTGGGCATTGTTGGAAAGAGGAGAATAAGACAAAGGAAGGATTCAGTTTATCATTATCCTAAAGGTTGACTTTAAAAAATAGTAATCAGATGATGATGTAAGGCAAAAGGAAGATGCAAATACTGAGAGAAGGGATAGGGAAGAGCAAGGAGAAGTAAGACAGGACAGTAGGAAACATGAGGAAGGAAGTTGGACAATTCGATATCAAAATGGGAGCAGACAGGCGTGTGTAATATTCAATTTTAAGTTGTTTATTATATTTCAGTAATGTGCTGCCCTCCTTTCAAAAGGCTTCTTCTACATGTAAGATCCTTTGATAGTGGTGTTTAGGGGAGATGAATGGAAAAAGAGCTGAACGCTTTAATTAGATCTACATGGGAAAAAGAAAAAAATGACTAGAGAAGGCAAGATGTTCCTGAGATCAAGAGCTTAGTGGAAATAAAATCTCAGAGTTCTGAGATTAGGCCAAGTGGGGACCACCACTACTTATTAACAGTGTGGCCTTGAGGGATTCAACTAACCTCTTTAGCCTCAGTTTCCTCATCTTGAAAGTGGGGACAAAAAGAACTTCTGTGCCACTCTTAGTGTATATTATTTTCAATAAATGGTTATTTTAAGCTTGCTGTATTCACAGATTAAATGAGACAATGGTTGTGAAATGTTTGGAACACCACCAGACACATAATTAAGAGTGAGATAAGTATTAGCTGTGGGAAGGACCAAGGGACTGCTAGCAGTACTTGGAATGGAGGCTCAAAGTACTTTTTTTCTAACAATTGAAAGGAAGGATGAGGCCAAAAGGAGGGAGGTCTTGGGAACACCAAAGCTGGAAACATCTGGGTTCCTCTGGGAAGTAAGGGGAGGTCTGTAGGAGTGTAGTATGCATAGGAAGAATAAAATGGACGAAGTTCCTGGAAGAATATCAAGGGAAAATATCTCTTTTAATTAATTCAATCAAGGATGGGTGCTCCCCATCTCACTGTTGCTCTTTTGTTCTGTGTGTCTCACAGTTTGGCTCTGTTTTTAGCAACTGTGCTGCTGAGTGATTGCCTCCTCCGTGCCCATTTATGTTTTGTTTTGACAAATTGCAAGGATGCAGAGAAGCACAGAGAAAAACCTCATAGACACCTATGTGCCCACCGCCCAGTTCTAGTAAATCTTTACATTCTGCTTTGCTTCCTTCATTTCTTTTTATTTACTTCTTTTTGAGAAATTAGACATTATAGGTACCATGGAAGCCCCTGGATTCTTCTTCCTCCCTTTCGGTCTGTGAATGCCTCTCCCTGGAATACAGTTCCCTGGTATACAGTGTGGATGAGGCTCAACAGTGGCCCAGGACCCTGAATTCAGTGTTCATCATTCTTATGTATGCTGTCGTACTTTTAACACTTAAGACTGTAGCTATAAACAATATTCTTTTATAGATGTACAGCATATTTCAAAATTTTATAGATTATACTCCATTTATAGTTATTATAAAATATTGGCTGTATTTCCTGTGCTGTACAATATATCCTTGTAACATATATTTCATATTTCAGTTTATACCTCTTAATCCTCTACTCCTATCATGACCCTTCCCTGTTCGCGCTTCCCAGGGGTAACCACTAGTTTGTTTTCTGGATCTGTGAGTATGTTTCTTTTTTTGTTATATTTATGAGTTTATTTTATGTTTTAGATTCTACATATAAGTGATTATATGCTTTTAGGTTTAATGAGGCTCCATTTATTTATTTTTGTTTTTGTTTCCTTTGCCTTGGGAGACAGATCCAAAAAAATATTGCTGTGATTTATGTCAAAGAGTGTTCTGCTTAGGTTTTCTTCTAGGAGTTTTATAGTTTCTGGTCCTACATTTAAGTCTTTAATCCATTTTGAGTTTATTTTTTAATATGGTCTGTGAAAATGTTTTAATTTCATTCTTTCACATGTAGCTGTCCAGTTTTCTCAGCACCACTTATTGAAGAGACTATCTTCTCCATTGTATATTCTTGCCTCCTTTGTCATAGATTAGGTGATCATAGGTGCATGGACATGGTATGCATGCATGCATGCTAAGTCCCTTCAGTCGTGTCTGACTCTTTGCAACCCTATGGACTGTAGCCCACCAGGCTCCTCTGTCCATTGGATTCTCCAAGCAAGAATACTGGAGTGTGTTGACATTCCTTCCTCCAGGGGATCTTCCTGACCCAGAGATTGAACCCACGTCTCCAGTGGCTCCTGCACTGCAGGCAGACTCTTTACTGCTGAGCCACTGGGGAAGCCAGACATGGTATAGTATTCTCTTTTAATGTTCTTCTTTTGTTTTTCAGTAAAGTTTTATTATTTCCCCTTGCCCCCAAAGTTTTGTACATATTTTGTTTGATTTATTCCTAGGTACTGTATTAGTCAGGGCTCACCAAAGAAATAGAAATAATAGGATATAGCTATATCTGTATCTATATCTATCTATATATGTAGATATAGATATGCTTCCCTGGTGTCTCGGTGGTAAAGAATCCACGTGCCAATGCAGGAGACTTGGATTCAATCCCTGGGTCGGGAGATCCCCTGGAGAAGGAAATGGCAACCCACTCCAGTATTCTTGCCTGGGAAATCCCATGACTGAGGAGCCTGACAAGCTAGTCTGTGGGGTGGCAGAGTAGCACATGACTGAGTAACTAACTCATTCACTTCACTTTCAAAAGGAGATTTGTTATAGGAATTGGCTCTCATGGTTATGGAGGCTGAGAAGTCCCACAGTCTTCTGTCTGCAAACTGGAGAGCCAGGACAGCCAGTGGTATAATTCAGTCTCAGTCAAAGACCTGCGAACCAGGGGAGTTGATAGTGTAACTCCCAATCTGAGGCCAAAGACCTGAGAACGAGATGGCTGCTGGTACAAGTCCCAGAGTCTGAAGGCCCAAGATCCAGGAGCTCTGATGTTCGAGGGCAGGAAAAATAAATGGATATCCAGTTCAAGAAAAAAATAATTTGTTCTTTTTTTTTTTTTTGCATTTTTGTTCTATTTGGGCCCTCAACAAATTGAAAAATGCCCACCCACATTGGGTGACAGCAGATTTCTTTACTCAGACTACTGATTCAAATGCTAATCTCTTCTGGCAGCACCCTCATAGTCTCACCCAGAAATAATGTTTTACCAGTTATCTGGTCATTCCTTAGCCCAGTCAAGTTGGCATGTGAAATTAAACAAAATTATAATATATTATTATATTATATATAATTATATATTATAATTTTGTTGCTATTTAAAAATTTTGTTTCATTTTGTTTCATATATTTTATCTGCTTCTTGTGTATAGGAATGGAACACATATTTTTATAAAATCTTTTACCTAACAACATTGCTCATATCTCTTACTAGTCCCTTATATGCAGAGAATCCAATCATGTCATTTGAATATAATGTAATATAATACAATATTTTGTATTATATTCAGTATTACAAATTTGAATATAATATTTTCCCTACCTTTATATCCTTTAATTTCAAATACTATATTTTTCAATTTTATAATTGTCATTTAAAGGAGTGTGTGTGTGTTTCAACCCTGGTGAAATTCTCCTTTTTTAATCTGTCTTCTCCATTTTTTCCTCTATCTGATTAAATATATTCATGATAGATATTCTTGGGACACTCTTCTGGGCAGGTCCCAAACTCTGATCTTTATATAGTGAGTTTTATATTGCCTTTCACAGCCTTGACAGATATCATAAAATGTCCTGAGGACAAAATCAGCTATGTGCTTGAGATCAAACTTCCTGCCAAGTCTATTCCTACAGTTTATTAGTCTTCCCAGAGTATAAGGTTTTAGTTTTGTTGTACATCTTTACTATATTTTTAAAAATTGTTTTACTAACCTCTGCAATCTTTATTACTTTCTTAGCTTTCTAACTTTTTGAGTTGTACAACATGTTCACTAATTATTTTACATCTTCCTTTCTGAGATTAGTATCTGTGGAATAAATTTACTTGAACTGCTGCTTTAGTAGGGCTTCCTTGGTGGCTCAGCAGTAAAGAATCCACCTGCCAATGCGTGTTCAATCCCTGGGTCAGGAAGATCCCCTGAAGAGGGCATGACAAACCACTCCAGTACTCTTGCCTGGGAAATCCCAAGGACAGAAGAGCCTAGCGGGCTCCATGGAGTCACAAAGAGTCAGACACAACTGAGCAACTAACACAACAGCTTTAGCTGTATCCTCCTGGTTTGTGATATGTAGTGCTTTCACTTTCAGTTTTGTGCATTGGATAATTTCCATTATGATTTCTTCCTTTTGGCCAGTGAGTCATTTAAAACTTTTTCATTTCCATTGTATGTTTTAGAGTTATTTTTATTATTCTTTCCTATGATGTCAGTAGGATATTGATACTTTGGTGTGTTCTGAGACTTGCAATTACCTATTGCAGCATCAATTTTTAAATAATTATTCCCTATGTACTTGATATAAATGTGCATTTTTAATTGTTATGTGCAACATTTGTAAATGTCTTTTAGAAAAGCTACACTTTTTGCTCCATTTCTGTATAATTACAAAATTATAAAATTCTAGTCTTGAAGTCTTCTTTAGATATATATATATATGTGTATATCATCATGTCACCTCTGTTGACCACAAAATATGTAATTTATTTAAGTTTCTAAATATTTTTCTTTCAATGCATGCATGACATTATTAAATACACAGGCCAAATTGTCTTTTAACTATCTATGCTTTTGTATTATTTCTTATAATAACACACTAAGGTAGGGAGAGCATAACATTTATCTTTCCATCATAACATTTTCTCTTGGACTCTCTGGTATTTCCATACCACATTTTGAGTCTTCATAGCATTGCTAAAGCCTTTTTCTCTCTCCTCCCATTATAAGAATATTAAACAGAGCTAGAACATGAAGTGAAAATTTAGTGAAATAGAAACCTCCAGAGCATCTCCTGGGTCTTATTAAAATAAGATAGCAGGTGCTGTTGCTTTAGCGCTCAAAGGCCATGCTGCCTTCAATTGCAGCTCTGTTACATGAGGCTCAAGTGTCTATAGACCCCTGATTTAACCGTTACTGCATTGTATGGAACATATATTATCAAATCAGGGCGTCCTAGAAATGTGAATATGAAGGAGTCTTGGCTGAATACCCTTATGTGGCTTACTTGAAAGGCGTTAAAAATGAGTTGGTGTTCTCGGACCCAATTTAATTTGTAATGAGTCAAAGAAACTAAAGAATCATTACCATGGGGCCCCAGAATGAAATCAATCTTTTTTTGTTATTATTACATTTTGCCTCTCTTTGATGTGATGCTTTTAAAGTGAAACAGAGACTATTAACCAGATGCAAGCAAATGGAGACTATCACATTTCAAAATCTAAAAATTTCCCAGCTGCCACCAATTGACATTTAAGTCCTAAATAATTCCACATATTGCTTGGAAATTTAGAGCATTTGCAGGGAGGGGTTGTTTCCCCTGGAGAGATGCTCAGTGTGTATAATAACAGTGCTGGCTTCTAGTTTGTAGCGAGTAGGTGAGTATTATGACTTTCTCTGTGGTAGTCAGAATTTGGGGCATTAGTTCCTGAAGCAAGAATCTTGGTCTTCCTTTTACATCACAGAAAGAGAATCATTATTTTCTGATATTTGAATATAGACAAAGAAGTGATGTTTTAAGTCATTTGAGGAGATGCTTAGGAGTAAGAATATGTAAGCCTTCTTTAGGAAAAGACCTCAGGAAGATAATTTCAGATTCCAGCTTGCATAAACCAGAATCTAAAATCTCATAATTGACCATTCGGGCAACCTTTACATTTATAAAAGGGATCCATTCCTACATTTTCTAAGTGGCATGTTTGGAATTTGGCATTTAGTTTCTCATGCAAACGATGGTATATTTGATTAGACATCAAGGTAGGCCTACAAAACCCCAGTGCAACACAGAGTGTGACTGAAATATGGTTACATTTATGATTTTTTTCTTTTAAGCTTTACAAAGTATATTTAAACATACAAGATATCTTTAAAAGATACTGAACACTTAGGATGCTAACCAGCCTGGCCCATATTTAGGAACTCAGCTGGGGCTTCGTACATTGCTCAGTCCCCCAAGTGCACCACTAGGAAATAATGAGGTTCCGTGAACCTTAAGGTGCAATGAAACTCTTAATGCTTCAGTTTCTACTTTTCCCCATCTCAGGAGTCAAAATGCGTGTCCCATGAAGAGGAAGGAAAATACTGAGGTGGATACTGGCGGCACATCCATGAGCTCCAGATATCAGCTAACCACCCAAACAACCAGATGGAGCCTTAGCTGGGAGCAGCTGGAAGCAGGGGAGCTGGCTTTTCCATCAGTCATGCTGGAGTGTGGACTGAGGAAAGCTCCTACAGAGCTCCTGCAGCTGCATGCCGGCCCCAGCAAGAGGGGAGGGAAGTGAGGAAGGCAAAGGTCAGTTCATTAAGATACCGACTGATTGGCATACCACCAGCAAAATCCAGACTGGGAAATGCTATTAGTCAAAGTGCCTGGGTGTTTCAACAGATAAATGATAAGGAAAAGCGAGGGATGGAGGAGAAGCTGTAGATTAAAAGAGACTTAAAAATAGATCTAATTTTTAAAACAGGCAAGATGAAAATATAGGGATGCACATTAAGATAATAAAACTTTTTTTTAAGACAAGGAATATAAAAGTCATAGTTAAATATTATACGAAAGGGGGAGGCTTGTGATCTGGACAGTGCACATGGAGTGGCTTCTTGGGTAGCCAATAAAAATCTACATAGTTCTTAATCTGATAATGGTTATAAAAATGTTGAATTCATTAAGCCACACATCTGTGTAGTTTCCTTATATGTTTTGCTTTATAATAAAAATCATTAAAAAAAAATTAAAACCAGGGCATAAGGGCATACCCATGGAGTCAAAGTGCAACTGTCGGGGGTGTGGGGGGCTGACATTGTCCTAACCACTGAATTGTGTTTTTAAGCTACAATTATATTAAGGAAGAAATTTCCCACATCAACTCTATGGTTATCCTGAAGTACAGTTCTTATAGGAAAGCTTAGGACAAGTACCTGGCTCTTGCCTTTTACTTATCAATTTTCAGAATGATTTGGTGTCCTAGGAAGCTCCAATGGTGACTAATGTGTTTTTATTATCTCATTATGAATTCATGGACTTTTATATATTTGATATGCTTCAATAAATCACAGTGACTTTTCCCTTTAATACCCAAATTGTTCCATATTAGGCCAATGGGAGCCCCATTAAAGTTGATTTCTGAGGCCTTCTGACATGACCATAGTAGTTGCTGATAACTTACTTGTTTTCTAGCACAAGACAGACATCCCAAGTTCATCTAGTACACCTCCTGCCCTAGACCTGGAGTGAGTCATTTCTCTAAGGAATCCTGGTTTTATTTAGTGGTAAATGATATTCAGAGATTACAATTTGTGTTGTGTGTTGTTTAGTCACTAGGTCGTATCTGACTCTTGTGACCCCATGGACTGTGGCCCACCAAGCTCCTCTGTGCATGGGATTTCCCAGTCAAGAATACTTGAGTGGGTTGCCATTTCCTTCTCCAGAAATTTGTCAGGTTGCTTATTGCTATCTGATGAACATTGCTTCTAGGTCTTTTCAGTAGTCAGGCTAGAATAAAACTACCCTATGATCCAGCAATCCCACTACTGGGCATGTACCCTGAGAAAACCATAATTCAAAAAGACACATAAGCCCCAGTGTTCATAGCAGCACTATTTACAATAGCCAGGACATGGAAGCAACCTAGATGTCCATCAACAGATGAATGGATAAAGAAGTTGTGGTACATGTATATGATGGAATATTACTCAGTCATAAAAAATGCATCTGAGTCAGTTCTAATGAGGTGGATGAACCTAGAGCCTGTTATACAGAGTGAAGTAAGTCAGAAAGAGAAAAACAAATATCATATACTGATGCATATGAAATCTAGAAGGATGGTACCTAACTACAGGGCAGAGATAGAGACACAGACATAGAGAGCAGACTCTGGACACAGCAGATAGGAGAGGGTGGGATGAATTGAGAGTAGCATTGAAACATATACATTACCATATGTAAAATGGATAGCCAGTGGGAATTTGATGTATGACACCAGGAACTCAAATCTGCTACTCTGTGACTACCTAGAGGGATGGGATAGAGTGGGAGGCGGGGGGGAATTTCAAGAGGGAGGGGATATATATATACTTATGATGGATTCACACTGTTATATGGCAGAAGCAAAGAGAATATTATAAAGTAATTATCTTCCAATTAAAAATAAAATTAAAAAAATGAGTTATAGTGATATTTCCAATTCAAATTTAAGATAACAGGATTTTTACTTAACTTCTTTGAATTTATACTTCTATCTCCTTTCTCTTATTTTGAGCATTTTGGTTCTTAGAATTGACATCAGTTCAGTTCAGTTCAGTTCAGTCACTTAGTCATGTCCAACTCTTTGCAACCCCATGAATCGCAGCATGCCAGGCCTCCCTGTCCATCACCAACTCTTGGAGTTCACTCAAACTCACGTCCATTGAGTTGGTGATGCCATCCAGCCATCTCATGCTCTGTTGTCCCCTTCTCCTTCTGCCCCCAATCCATCCCAGCATCAGGGTTTTTTCCAATGAGTCAACTCTTCTCATGAGGTAGCCAAAGGATTGGAGTTTCAGTTTCAGCATCAGTCCTTCCAATGAACACTCAGGACTGATCTCCTTTAAGATGGACTGGTTGGACCTCCTTGCAGTCCAAGGGACTCTCGACTATGGAATGAAGCAGTGCAAAGGCTAATAGAGTTCTGCCAAGAGAACTCACTGGTCATAGCAAACAGCCTCTTCCAATAACACAAGAGAATACTCTATACATGGACATCACCAGATGGTCAACACCGAAATCAGATTGATTATATTCTTTGCAGCCAAAGATGGAGAAGCTCTATACAGTCAGCAAGAACAAGACCAGGAGCTGACTGTGGCTAAGATCATGAATGCCTTATTGCCAAATTCAGACTGAAATTGAAGAAAATAGGGAAAACCACTAGACCATTCAGGTATGACCTAAATCAAATCCCTTATGACTATATAGTGGAAGTGAGAAATAGATTTAAGGGACTAGATCTGATAGAGTGCCTGATGAACTGTGGACGGAGGTTCGTGACATTGTATAGGAGACAGAGATCAAGACCATCCCCATGAAAAAGAAATGTAAAAAAGCAAAATGGCTGTCTGAGGAGGCCTTACAAATAGCTGTGAAAAGAAGAGAAGTGAAAAGCAAAGAAGAAAAGGAAAGATATAAGCATCTGAATGCAGAGTTCCAAAGAATAGCAAGAAGAGATAAGAAAGCCTTCCTCAGCAATCAATGCAAAGAAATAGAGGAAAACAATAGAATGGGAAAGACTAGAGATCTCTTCAAGAAAATTAGAGATACCAAGGGAACATTTCATGCAAAGATGGGCTCGATAAAGGACAGAAATGGTATGGACCTAACAGAAGCAGAAGATATTAAGAAGGAGTGGCAAGAATACACAGAAGAACTGTACAAAAAAGATCTTCAGGACCCAGATAATCATGATGGTGTGATCACTCACCTAGAGCCAGACATCCTGGAATGTGAAGTCAAGTGGGCCTTACTACTTACTCACTACGAACAAAGGTAGTGGAGGTGATGGAATTCCAGTGGAGCTATTTCAAATCCTGAAAGATGTGCTGAAAGAAGTGAAAGTGCTGCACTCAATATGCCAGCAAATTTGGAAAACTCAGCAGTGGCCACAGGACTGGAAAAGGTCAGTTTTCATTGCAACCCCAAAGAAAGGCAATGCCAAAGAATGCTCAAACTACCACACAATTGTACTCATCTCACACACTAGTAAAGTAATGCTCAAAATTCTCCAAGCCAGGCTTCAGCGATACATGAACCGTGAACTTCCAGATGTTCAAGCTGGTTTTAGAAAAGGCAGAGGAACCAGAGATCAAATTGCCAACATCCACGGGATCATCAAAAAAGCAAGAGAGTTCTAGAAAAACATCTATTTCTGCTTTATTGACTATGCCAAAGCCTTTGACTGTGTGGATCACAATAAATTGTGGAAATTTCTGCAAGAGATGGAAATACCAGACCACCTGACCTGCCTCTTGAGAAACCTATATGCAGGTCAGGAAGCAACAGTTAGAACTGGACATGGAACAACAGACTGGTTCCAACTAGGAAAAGGAGTACATCAAGGCTGTATATTGTCACCGTGCTTATTTAACTTCTATGCAGAGTACATCATGAGAAACGCTGGGCTGGATGAAGCACAAGCTGGAATCAAGATTGCTGGGATAAACATCAATAACCTCAGATATGCAGTTGACACCACCCTTATGGCAGAAAGTGAAGAGGAACTAAAAAGCCTCTTGATGAAAGTGAAAGAGGAGAGTGAAAAAGTTGGCTTAAAGCCCAACATTCAGAAAACTAAGATCATGGCATCCAGTCCCATCATTTCATGGCAAATAGATGGGGAAACAGTGTAAACCGTTTTTGACTATTTTTTTGGGCTCCAAAATCACTACAGATGGTGATTGCAGCCATGAAATTAAAAGACCCTTACTCCTTGGAAGGAAAGTTATGACCAACCTAGACAGCATATTAAAAAGCAGAGATATTACTTTGCCAACAAAGGTCTGTCTAGTCAAGGCTATGGTTTTTCCAGTAGTCATGTATGGATGTGAGAGTTGGACTGTGAAGAAAGCTGAGCACCAAAGAATTGATGTTTTTGAACTGTGGTGTTGGAGAAGACTCTTGTGAATTGTTCTAAAATAAAATACTAGTATTACCTTTAACAATAAAACTACTAAATGCTGTTTCAGTTCAGTTCAGTTCAGTCACTCAGTAGTGTCCAACTCTTTGCAACCCCATGAATCACAGCATGCAGGCCTCCCGTCCATCACTAACTCCGGAGTTCACTCAAACTCACGTCCATCGAGTTGGTGATGCCATCCCACCATCTCATCCTCTGTTGTCCTGTTCTCCTCCTGCCCCCAGTGCTGTTTGCCCCCAAAGGAAATGCTGTTTAAAATTTGCTTATAGATATCTATGTCCTGAGAATATATCCAAGTAGGGATGTGCAGTCAAAATTCTGTATTTCAAAGTCAAGTTGAAATAATTCTTTTCTCTGTATGGGTTTGTCACCAGTGTAGTATAAAGTTAAGGTTGTTTCAGTTTGCTTTCTACTTTTAAGGTTTTTTCCTTTTTTGTTAATTTTGTTTCAAAGTCAAATATATAACAAGGGTATATTAAGGAAGTCTCAAGACCACCCTTCTCTTCTAACCTGGCCCTCCCTCCCCCTATCGATAAACATCTTTATTAGTTATTGTTCTACTCCAACCTTTGTTTCTCTTTGAAAATATAAGTGGCTGTATATATGTGTGTTTCCCGTTAGTGTTGGCTACTCAAAACGTAGCATACAAGCATTGTTTACTCCTGCTTTTCTCAAAATAAGAGATTGTAGAGATAAATCATATCATTATATAGAAGTCTCCCTCATTCTTTTATTTTCTTAAACAGCTGTATGATGCCCATTGTGTGGTTGTACCATAGTTTATTCAAGCAGTCCCTAATTTGTGCACATTGGTTTTCTTTCCAGTCCTTTGCTAGTACAAATAATGCTGCATTGAATCCATATGCTGTTTTCTATTGTCAGTGTGTCTTGTCAGTGACAACATGGATATAATTTTTAATGTGAGTTCCAGTTGAACAAGACTAGTTCCATATGCTAGAGACTGGTCAACAGTAAGAGCTCCTTGCTTAATCTAGTGTTGGTGTATGCTGTGAAAGGAGAAATCCTGAAGAGAGCAGATATATTCACGAGTCATTTCTAATTCATTGCCCCTCAGCTTTCCCCAAATACATCATACCACTCCAGTCTCTGGACCTTTGCTCTTCCACAGACCACTAGCCCCAGAATACTTTCTCTCCTTCATGGATTCTAATTTGAACATTTCCTATCTTTATGCCTGTTTTCTCTCATCTCTGAAAGTATTTTAAAACTTTTAAGTTTTTAGTTTGAATATTCAAGAGGTCTTTGAAAGGATGCTTATCTTCTTCCTGCAATTAAGGTGTACTAATTGCTAGATGTGGATCTTCCCTGGTGGCTCAGTGGTCAAGAATCCATCCGCCTGCCAATACAGGAGACTCAGGAGATGCGGGTTTGGTTCCTGGGTTGGGAAGATCCCCTGGAGGAGGAAATGGCTACCCACTCCAGTATTCTTGCCTGGGAAATTCCTTGGACAGAGGAGCCTGGCAGGCTGCAGTCCATGGGGTCACAAAGTGTCGGACACGACTGAGCATGCAAGCATGCACTGCTAGATGGCAGAAGTATCTTGGTTTTGTTCACATGCTCCCAAACCCCAAAGCCTGGGCAACTTGGGTGAGTTTCTCTGAGCCAGTTTCCTGATTTGCAAATTGAAAGGAATGGGTTCGGTAATTTCTAAAGTTTCTGTCTCTAACTAGGATGAGTTTAAATAATTTCCTAAATGCTTCAGTTTGCTCTGACCACCTCTTTTATTTCCTCTTGGCAAGAGAGAAAAATGAGATCCAGGCCTTTCCTAGACTGAGGGGATAATACTCAGGAATTACCACTAACTGAACAGGAAAATTAAAAAGAAAATTTTCCATGTTGTTTTCACCAAAGAGTGAAAATCCTCCTCTTATTTATCAGTCTTCTCCCCCTCCCCACTAGCTGCTGGCTAGGTATTACTTGAATCTATGTTTATTTCATTTGATATTTTATTTACTTATTCAACCAACATTTATATAAAGTCTTCTATGTGCCAGGCACTATTTGGTCATTATTGGTTTTGCTATTTTTGTTGTTGTTTTGTTTTTAGCAGTAGCTTGAGCTCAAAATCTGTTTTCTTTTTTCGGAGCTTCTAATTATAAATGCAAACAATTCCCAGAATAGCAACTTCTGAATAACCAACTGAAGCAATTTTCTTGACTAAACTATAAACCAGATTCATCATCTCTTTAAGTAGGTGGTAAGGGTGGTTCTCATAAGTTGTGAGTTAATGGGCCAGCAAAATTAAAAGAAAACAACTGAATGGCCTGGAGTTGCCACTTTTTTGTTTTGCTAAGTGAAGGTGTTACAAAGAGACAACTGCCACCTTAAAATAGGGAGCTTTTTGGGTTCCAAGGGAAAAAAAAAAGCTAGAACAGAAATATTCATGAGAAATTTGTAGTAAAGGAAATTCTTTTAAACTGCATATAAATTTAGAGTCACGAAACTTTCTTTGGGTTTTTTTTTAAACATCTTGCCTTATGGAAACATTGTCACAGACTAATCAAAGTCTGTGGACCAGTGTTTGTGAATCACCATTTTAGGATGGGAATTTTATTCTGTATTTTATTCTGACTTGTGTTCCCATTGTGCTGGGCTCCAAGAAATAATCATCAGATTCAGCTGAAGTTAATAGAGTTAATACATTTTAACAAAAGCATTATTTTTGTGACTGAGGAAGTGGTGTGTTATGCTGTGAATGACACTGATGAAGTAAAAATGGCTTTGTACATGGTTAAATATTTGTAGCTCAGATTTTACTGATGATGAAAGAGACACAGAAAGGTTAAGTGAGCTAGCGCCCTCAACTCAGTGAGTCAGTAAATAGACAAGAACAGAACAAGACTCTGGACTTTTGGGACCATATAACCACTCTACTACAATAAAAAAGTAGAACAGATTAACTATGTGGTTTTCAATAGCTTTGGCTGACTCATTATCCTAATGATACAGCATGACTCTTCTAACAAATATGAATAAGTTTATACCTTACTCCCAGACTCAAATTAGCTTTATTCCTGTTACACTTGGCTGTGGAATAAATTCACCTTCTGCTCTAGCTAGTGAGAAGACCATGAACTTTAGTAGTGGTTGTCCAGTGTCCCACTTAATAAAATTCTGTGAAGACGCCTAGACAAATAGGATCTTGACAATCGATGATTTTCCCCAGCATTCTCACAGTTCACTAATGCAAACAGGACTAATCTTCAGCTGAGAGATCCTAGAATTCTATGATTTTTCTACCTCTTCTGATATACAGGCCAATACTGAGTCAACTAGATCAGGGATTGTCCATTTTAGCAAGATTTTCTAAAGATTTTGTATATAGTGTGTGTCCAAAGCCATTTTTTCAACAGTGGAGTCATAGGGAAAAATTTTTTCTTTGTTTAAATTTAATTTTCTATTTTGATATAAAAATAATGAGAGTTTGCATGGAACCACATTAGACTCCATTACATATTATTATTAGTAATCTCATATTATTCTTTCTAATCCTAATCTACTCATCCTCTGGATTAAATTTTATCCCCCTTTTTGAAAGAAAAAAAGCTGAGGCTTAGAAACATAAAATCCAAGTGGTCCTGGACGACTGTAGGGCTGTCAACAGATGCAGTTGTTAAACAATGACTAACACGGTGTGACCCCAGCCTAGTCATCACAGAAGACCGGCCCTTTAAGGCTAGGAGAGGCCACAAGGGAAGACCTGAGCCAAAAGCCTGGCCAAGATCTACAGATTTGTTAACACAGCCTAACTTCTAAGGAGAACTCCTCGAGGCTATTGTGTGTGACTAGGCTCCTGCCTTGCCATGGTTTCCACTTCCCTGTTTCTTTTCTGTGTCTGCTACAGCCCTGATTCCAAATTTCCTGCACCAGCCTGCTTTATTAAGGAATTTGGTTTACTAATCTGTCTCACCCCTCCCCCCATCAAAGCACATTTACCTTAATTTACCTGACTTAAGTCTCAATCACTTCCACCTAGCAGTCACCAGCCACAGTTGGTATTTGCTTTTGTCAGCCTAAGAATCTTCTGTTACCATCCTTACCTTGAATCTATGTATTCACTCTCACCTCTTCAAGCTGTGTTCCCTTTATCCTAGTCCTGCCACTGCTGCTGCTGCTAAGTCACTTCAGTCGTGTCCGACTCTGTGCGACCCCATAGATGGCAGCCCACCAGGCTCCCTCATCCCTGGGATTCTCCAGGCAAGAACACTGGAGTGGGTTGCCATTTCCTTCTCCAATGCATGAAAGTGAAAAGTGAAAGTGAAGTCGCTCAGTCGTGTCCAACTCTTAGCGACCCCATGGACTGCGCCTACCAGGCTCCTCCGTCCATAGGATTTTCCAGGCAAGAGTACTGGAGTGGGGTGCCATTGCCTTCTCCTTATCCTAGTCCTAGGCCTTATCTAATTTCCAGTAGATTTGGGATTATAATTGATTATATGACTCTTGTCTATTCTTTGACATTTATTGACTCACATCCAATGCATTCAAAATACATTCATTGAGTGTCTACTACTAGTCATTGTGATAGATACTAAGGATAAAGCAGTGAACAAGACAGACATGGTCTCTGCTTCTGTGGAGTTTAAAATTTAGCAAGAGAGATAGTCATTAATAATCACAGTAATGAATGTGCTCAGTAGCTCAGTCGTGTACAACTCTTTCCAGCTCCATGGACTGTAGCCCGCCAGGCTCCTCTGTCTATGGGATTCTCCAGGCAAGAATACTGGAGTGGATAGCCATTCTTTTCTCCAGGGGATCTTCCCCACCCAGGGATTGAACCCGGGTTTCCTGCATTGGTGGGCAGGTTCTTTACCATCTGAGCCACCAGGGAAGCACCCATGACTGAGTTCAGCAGGCATACTAAGGCAGACATGTGGACTCCTTTGTTGGACAACTTTGGCTCAAGGTCTTGCAGAACTTACCTTAGACTGCCTGGTAGTCTCAACTGCTTCCATCCAACCTTTTCTCTTCTCTCCCTCCTTACTGGTCAGGCTTCACTCACAGTTCCTTCTCTATTTTCTTTCACACAGTCATTTCTCCTAATAAAATCTTGCCATGTTTAATCTTGTTTTGACAAGATCTTCTTGGAGGTGTAGAATAACATAAGCAGAGTGGGTATTTGAGATTCAGGGAACAGTGTTTACTTCCTAGCCCTAGATCTGAGTCACATGACTTGATAAGAAAACCCAAAGCTGTGAGGCTTCAAGAAAACTTAATGGTTGGTAGCTGTATATGCATGACTAGGCTATCAGGAATAATAAAGTCAAGAGGGGTGAGGAGGAAGATGCTGGGGCACTGGCTGCAAGCCCTGCCGTTGCCTTCTGCCATCCAAAAGCTGGGGAAAGATCTCTGAGTGTCTTGGGGACGCTAGTATTTTCATTCGGCACCATCTTACATGGCTGGCTCTGGTTTGTCTGCCTGGCTTCAGATATCACTCTTTTCCCCACGATTACCAAGTGGTTGCTACATCATCAAGTGAGGAAACACTGGGTAACACAGTAGAGAATTTGGAATCCAGGCTTTACTTCTTTCCTAAAGATGATCTCATTTGGTCAAGGTCTGTCTTCCAACTTCCAAAAATCTCATTTTTCTTGGTTTGGGCTTTGCCACAAGTTCTTTGCTATGTCTTGTGTCTTTGTAAACATGAAATGTTTTATTTTCTTCACTCAATTAAAATGCCCTTGTGGGGACTTCCCTGGTGGTCCAGTGGTGAAGACTTCACCTTCCATTGCAGGGAATATGGGTTAGATCCCTGGTCAGGGAGCTAAGATCCCACATGCCTTGTAGCCAAAAAAACATAAAACAGAAGCAATATTTTAACAAATAAAAATTTGTTAAAATTTTTTTTAACTTGTCTTTAAATTGTCTTTAATAAAGATGTTAAAAATGGTCCATATTAAAAAAAAAACTTAAAAAAATGCTCATATGTTTTCAGCTCTCTTGCTTTCTTTTGAATTATTATTATTATTATTATTTTTGGTGGGGAGAAGTACAGTTGCTTTACAATGTTGTGTTAGTCTCTGCTGTACAACAAAGTGAATCAGCTGTATAGCTCTCTTCTTTCCTTGATATTTATTTATTTGTTTGTTTGCCCTGAGTCTTAGCTATGGCACACAGGATCTTCAATTTTTGTTGTGACATGTTGGGGTCTTTTAGTTGCGACATGTAGGATCTAATTCCCTGAATGGGGATTGAACTCAGCCCCCTGCATTGCGAGCAATGTGTCTTAGCCACTGGACCACCCAGGAAGTCCCACAGCTCTCTTCTTGAAGAGGCAGGTGTGTGTTCTGAAAAGAATGGGAACAGAGATGGAATCTCGACTCTACCACTTCCTACATGTGAGACTTCTTGGAAGTTAATTTTATGAGCTTCGATTTTCTTGTTTATAAAATGGAGATAACACCACCTACCTCCCAGGATAGTTGTGAGGATTAAATGAGTTATGGTATATAAAAAGACCTGGTACATAGTAGGTATAGAAAATATTAGTTCCCTTTTAGCTCCCGTACCAATGAAAGTCTTGGGAGAGCTATTTCCATTTTGGTTTTCCCACATTTCATTTATCTGAGGACAAATAAGTCCTTTTTCTTGTGCATTACCTTTTATTATTCAAATCTTCAGTGCATTCAGAACTCATATGGCAAGTAATTGACCCATCATAAAGACAAGGAGCTTACAGGGCTACAGAATGAAAACCTGAAAACTACTACTTAGACTCCATTCATTCATTCACCTATTTATTCACCTAATATTTCTCCTATTATGTCTCCCCTGTATGAGGCTAAGTCTCCCCAAGGCTTACATTTTCAGGACAGATCATAGCATGGAATTGGGAGCTATGTAAAATTTGTCAATCATATATCAGGATCCCAAGAGATTCTGGGCCACATCCCAATAGAGGGAATAGTTCAATTCAGTTTAGTCACTCAGTCATGTCCCACTCTTTGCGACCCCATAGACTGTAGCACGCCAGGCTTCCATGTCCAGCACCAACTCCCAGAGTTTGTTCAAACTCATGTCCATCACCAACTTGATGGACACGAGAGGGAATATCATACTAGTAATTCAGTCTCTCTGGAGGCCCTGGTGACCCTCCATGCTGTGCGAGTCAGCTTTTCCTCTCCAGCTTTTCCACTACCTAGCTATAGAAGACTGGGCAAGTTACTTAGCCTCGAAGACTTTGTTTTTTCATTTGCAAAATGAAGTGAATATAAATATTTTCCCTCAAAAGTTGTCATGACAATTAAATGAACTATCCTGTATAAAGTGCTTACCACAATGCAAGGCCCATAATAAGTACCCACTATCTATCACCTTTCACCACCATTATCACCGTCATTATTATTCAGGTTGTGTTAAGTCACTTCAGTCGTGTCCGACTCTGCGACCCTTTGGACTGTAGCCCGCCAGGCTCCTCTGTCCATGAGATTCTCCAGGCAAGAATACTGGAGTGGATTGCTATGCCCTCCTCCAGGGGATTATTCAGGTTAAATGACTCTAATAGTTTGTAGGCCCAGATTTTAAATATTCACACCATTTTCCCTTTTCATCTGGAGGAGGATGGGGATGACAAATGTGAATGCCAACGCTACCACTTAGTAGCTCTGAGACCTTCAATAAGTCATTTAATATTGCTAAACCACAATTTTCAGATCTTTAAAACAAGAGACTAATGGTCCCTATTTCATAAGACTGTTGGGAATATTCCATGAGATAATGGGGAAAGGCACTTAGCCCAGTGCCTGGAAGAACACTTATTAGAAGTCAGCTATCAGAATCACAAAGTTAGTTTTCTATCATCTCTGACCTCTCTTCTTGTCCTCCTTTCCATCTCCTTTTTCTGGGGTGGGACTCTGTTCAGAGGAGGGAAAAAATAATTGTGCAAGGGAACAATCTCTTTATCTCTAGAAAGACTTACTTTTACTTTATAATATAGGCAGTGAGACCTCCTTTGGCTAAATCTCTCCATTTCAGCCTATGTCCTGGGCTTTATCTTTTATCCCCAAAATGTCCATAATCGTGTTTTACTGAAGAGAAAAATAGCATCCCACCACACATATACACACACACTCCCCAGGTAAATTCTGCTATCTTCTTCCCCGTATGGCTCCTATCAGTTTTAAACATCAACTTTCCCTTCATGTAATATAATGGGTCACTAAATAAGAGATTTCAGGCATCATCCTCAGACCAAGAAGTCTCATTGACTATACCGTGCATGCTCACCACCTCCACCAATTTCAATCTAGAAACATCTCCCAGCCATTAATGTCAAATGCAATATGCTCAGCCTCCTACAATCTCCACCAGTCTGTCTGAGGATGCTTTGGCACATAGGTGCATAAATGCCACTCTGATCTGCAGAAACCTTCAAATCAGCCCTGTGGGGAGAGAGGAGAAAACAACATATGTAGTGGGGGATGGGGTGGAGTGGGGGAAGAGCAGAAATCAACTGAATTATAAAGCACTTACTTACCAGGTTATAAGAAACATTAAACTAAACAGCCTGAACAGTCCATTTGCTGAAAAGACATTTAATTATTTCAGTGAGAACTAGTTAGAGATGAGAGCCCATAAAATAAACAAAGAGATACTAGCATTTGATTTTAATGTCTTTCTATTTTGCTACAGGCCACAATTTAATTAAAATTCTGAATAGAAATTTTAAGATGACACATTCTCCTCCATAGCAGCCCGACAATAGAGATAAAATATCCCCAATATCTTCCTGGAATTTGAGACATTTTAGCTAAATGCCCACAGCTAGATGATCTTTGCCAAGTATCCCCCCACCAGCCCGCCCCTTCCGCTGATGAGAGATGCTTGCTATCGTTAAGCTCCATGTTTTAAATCTGGGCCAAGTGCCCATGGGTCATAGAAACTTTGCTATTTATTTTAGAGAAAAATGCAGAACTGATTATTGGGAAAACTAATCAAAAGAGGTAGAGATGAGTATGACTGTTGCGGGAGAGATGTGGGGTAGTTTTATTGATTGATTTTCATTGGCCAAGCAAGCACTGAATCAGAATTATGATTGTGGATTCTAGTCCTGGCTCTAAAAAATGTATTTTAAACTTCTCAACACTTCAACTTTGCCATCTGTGAAATGGGAAAGGATAGATTGGTGATTCTTTAAGGTTCCTCTGGCTCTAATATTCCATGTCTTTAATATAGTAAGCTAAATATGGCCTAGACTAGACATGGCAACAAATCCAAATAACATGGAAATGGCAGCAGTTCTTCTAACTGTGTTGATCAGGTTCCAGAAGGAATTACACAAATTGACACATCTATTTCTTGTCCATGTCCAGTGACAAGAATACACAGAAGAACTGTACAAAAGAGATCTTCACAACGCAGATAATCACGATGGTGTGATCACTCACACTCACCTAGAGCCAGACATCCTGGAACGTGAAGTCAAGTGAGCCTTAGGAAGCATCACTATGAACAAAGCTAGTGGAAGTGATGGAATTCCAGTTGAGCTATTTCAAATCCTGAAAGATGATGCTGTGAATGTGCTGCACTCAATATGTCAGCAAATTTGGAAAACTCAGCAGTGGCCACAGGACTGGAAAAGGTCAATTTTCATTCCAGTGCAAAGAAAGGCAATGCCAAAGTATGATCAAACTACCACACAATTGTACTCATTTCACATGCTAGTAAAGTAATGCTCAAAATTCTCCAAGCCAGGCTTCAGCAATACGTGAACCATGAACTTCCAGATGTTCAAGCTGGTTTTAGAAAAGGCAGGGGAACCAGAGATCAAATTGCCAACATCCGCTGGATCATGGAAAAAGCAAGAGAGCTCCAGAAAAGCATCTATTTCTGCTTTATTGACTATGCCAAAGCCTTTGACTGTGTGGATCACAATAAACTGTGGAAAATTCTGAAAGAGATGGGAATACCAGACCACCTGACCTGCCTCTTGAGAAACCTGTATGCAGGTCAGGAAGCAACGGTTAGAACTGGACATGGAGCAACAGACTGGTTCCAAATAGGAAAAGGAGTACGTCAAGGCTGTATATTGTCACCGTGCTTATTTAACTTATATGCAGAGTACATCATGAGAAACGCTGGGCTGGAAGAACACAAGCTGGAATCAAGATTGCCAGGAGAAATATCAGTAATCTCAGATATGCAGATGACACCACCCCTATGGCAGAAAGTGAAGAGGAACTAAAAAGCCTCTTGATGAAAGGGAAAGAGGAGAGTGAAAAAGTTGGCTTAAAGCTCAACATTCAGAAAGCTAAGATCATGGCATCTGGTCCCATCACTTCATGGGAAATAGATGGGGAAACAGTGGAAACAGAGACAGACTTTACTTTTTGGGGCTCCAAAATCCCTGCAGATGGTGAGTGCAGCCATGAAATTAAAAGACACTTACTCCTTGGAAGGAAAGTTATGACCAACCTGGACAGCATATTAAAAAGCAGAGATATTACTTTGCCAACAAAGGTCTGTCTAGTCAAGGCTATGGTTTTTCCAGTGGTCATGTATGGATGTGAGAGTTGGACTGTGAACAAAGCTGAGCACCAAAGAATTGATGCTTTTGAACTGTGGTGTTGGAGAAGACTCTTGAGAGTCCTTGGACTGCAAGGAGATCCAACCAGTCCATCCTAAAGGAGATCAGTCCTGGGTGTTCATTGGAAGGACTGATGCTGAAGCTGAAACTCCAATACTTTGGCCACCTCATGCAAAGAGTTGACTCATTGGAAAAGACCCTGACACTGGGAGGGATTGGGGGCAGGAGGAGAAGGGGACAACAGAGGATGAGATGGCTGGATGGCATCACCGACTCGCTGGACATGAGTTTGAGTGAACTCTGGGAGTTGGTGATGGACAGGGAGGCCTGGTGTGCTGTGATTCATGGGGTGGCAAAGAGCCAGACACGAATGAGCAACTGAACTTAACTGAACCTCTTATGAGGATTAAATGATTTAATATATGCAAAGAGCTGAGAACAGTTCTTGGCATATAGGAAGTGCTACAGAAGCATTCAGTTCAGTTCAGTCCCTGAGTCATGTCTGACTCTGTGACCCCATGGACTGCAGCCTGCCAGGCTTTCCTGTCCATCACCAACTCCCAGAGCTTGCTCAAACTCATGTCCATCGAGTCAGTGATGCCATCCAACCATCTCATTCTCTGTCACCCCTTCTCCCGCCCTCAATCTTTCCCAGCATCAGGGTCTTTTGCAATGAGTCAGCCCTTGGCATCAGGTGGCCAAAGTATAGCAGCTTCAGCTTCAGCCATCAGTGCTTCCAATGAATATTCATGACTGATTTCCTTTAGGATTGACTGGTTTGTTCTCCTTGCTGTCTGAGGGACTCTCAAGAGTCTTCTCCAACACCACAGTTCAAAAGCATCAATTCTTCAGTGCTTATCTGTCTTTATGGTCCCAGTCTCACATCCATATGTGACTACTGGAAAAACCATAGCTTTGATAGATGGACCTTTGTCGGCAAATAATGTCTCTGCTTTTTAATATGCTGTCTAGGTTGGTCATAGCTATTCTTCCAAGGAGCAAGCATCTTAATTTCATGGCTACAGTCACCAACTGCCGTGATTTTGGAGCCCAAGGAAATAAAAGTCTGTCACTGTTTCCATTGTTTCCCCATCTATTTGTCATGAAGTGATGGGATTGGATGCCATGATCTTTGTTTTTTGAATGTGGAGTCTTAAGCCAGCTTTTTCACTCTCCTCTTTCATTTTCATCAAGAGGCTCTTTAGTTCCTCTTCACTTTTATTAATATTATTATTATGAGCATTATTGTAATATGATGTATCTTTTGCTGAGAACTGTGTTGGATACCTGTGCCAATGGTTTCAGGGAGCATCTCAGGTAGGGTGAAAAATGATGCCTTTGGACAGATACATAGATTGTGCAGGAAACCCAGCCAATGTCTCCATATTCACCTTAGGACTCTTGAATATCAGTTCTGCCAAGAGTAAGTGCATCTGAGCAATTACAGGTTCAGTTTACCTGGGCCACAGACAACAGTAGCTCCTTTTAGGAGCCATTGATTCCCTCCCCGTGAACAACATGTAATTATAATCTGCATAGACATGATAGAGCAATGCTCCTCTGGACCCCAAATGGCAAAATATTTGCAACCTTCATGCGTAAAGATGTATATTTACTTTTCTGAAATTGTCATGACAACCAATGTTCATTCACTTCCTGGGGGAAGCGGGACTCCCTTTTGTAAAAGGCTCTGGTAGGGTAGGTGTGATCCTACCTACCCTATTTCCACAGACGTGGAAAATAAGTAAGAGAAGTTCAGCCTTCATTGTCAGAGAGCACCTGAGACTTGCAAAACCCCAGCCTCTTCCGTGGCTGTGTCAGGAAACCCAGCTCCCACTGATCTCTCTGCCTCTGATCTCCTGCTAGCACTGACTGCCACTCAGTTTGGCACTTAAGTAGATCCCACCTAAAGGGAAATCTCCCCTTGCCAATTATAGGCCCACTCCAAGAGCACCCCTGTTCTCCAGTCAAAAGCAGCAGGAGACAGTTGATATTTGAGAGAGCCCCAGCTATTAAGTTAGCCATTTATTCCCCAGGATCCTCTAAGCCACATCCCTGTACCCAGATCACCAGATTAGCTACATAACTGGATAATTGCATGTGTGCATGTGTGCTAAGTTGCTTCACTCATGTCTGACTCTTTGCAACCCCATAGACTATAGCCCACCAGGCTCTTCTGTCCGTGGGATTTCCTAGGCAAGAATACAGCAGTGGATTGCCATTTCCTCCTCCAGGGGATCTTCCTCACCCCGGGATCGAACCTGTGTCTCTTGCATCTCCTGCATTGGCAGGTGGATTCTTTAACATTAGTGCCAGCTGGGAAGCCCAAATAACTGCATAAGGACATATATGGTAATAACTCCCATGTGGCGTTCGATCCCTGGGTCAGGAAGATCCCCTGGAGGAGGACATAGCAAGCCAGTAAAGTATTCTTGCCTGGAGAATCCCATGGACAGAGGAGCCTGGTGGGCTACAGTCCACAGGGTTGCAAGGAGTTGGACACGACTTAGCATGCATGTAACTGTAGATAGGCTCTATAAGGAGCCATATTGCTTTTGTCTCCTCCCCATACCCTTAAAATTGCCATTATAAAATTGTGTTTCATCACAAATGTTAATTTGTGTTTTAATTTTCCTGTTGTTGTATTGTGTTTTTAAGTGAACGTTCTCCCAAATCCATGATGGAAGGAGGAAACACATACATAAATCCTGTTTAGAGTGGACACAACCATCCCCATAATTTGAATTCCATAATATGTGCTAATGAAGATGAAGACCTGGCAGTGTTTGTTTACTAGGTGGGCTGGGAGCAGGCAGGGAGAGAGTTGTAGGGAAATAAGGGACTTTTGGATACCTGTGGCTTCTGAAGTGTCAAAAAGTATAAAGGAGTTGTCAGCAGAGAAGCTGTGAATGTGGCAGGGTACTGGCTGCCTGAAAAAGGGGAGCCCTCCAGCTCAGCAACCCTAAATTAGCCTGCTGTGCTCTCTCTACTGGCTCCAGGACACCTCCTCCAGATACATTGGCTGCAGTTTCCTGGGGACTTTGGTGTATGTTTGCCTGCTTACACGTCATCGACTACACTGGCATGTGAGTGTCCAAAGCCATTTCGAATGCCACCTTTGGCACAGGTGCCTGGCATCTTATCTCCTGGATTAGAATATCTACTTTTATCTGGTATGTGATCTGTAATCTGTCTATTGGAATTAGGCCTAAAAATATCTTTGTGGCCAGCTCTGGACCACAGGATGGAAGCCTATTTTGATACGTCATAGAGTGGGATTCTGATCTGCAAGGCCCTTCCAAACTCCCTGGCACTATGAGTCCATGACTAGAAACTGAGACAGATCTTTGAGCTGATTATAGCTACATTATGGCACCATTCTGGCATAATCTATCGCTAATGATCTTGTGCTTCTGGGAATCAGTAGAAAATATGTTACCATTTTTTTCTCTTAAAGTAAAAGCAAAATGTGGACAGCAGATTTCACAAATATTTTAATGGGTAGTTATTTGCTCTACAAAATGACTCAGAAATTCCTTTAAATAGCCAGTTCCTCTGGTGTGCTTAAAATATGGGTCAATTTATTTTTTTAAAAAAAAGGCTTTTCACGTGCAGCACATTTAGAAATGAGTCTGTTATATAAAGAAAGATACATATGCATGATGGTTTGGGGTTTGGTTTTGAATTGAACAGACTTCACTTGTCCAAATGAATTCACTTCTATCTTTGTCCAGGAAAGTCTTATTTTGACTTTGGGAGGTGAAGGTAATTGGATTAGGATTGTTTAAAAAAAAAAAGTCAACAGAGAAGTACCATTCATCCTGTTTCCTGTGGTGGTCTCAGACAACCAGATTCTTGTTACAGAGGAGTCAATGGTCTCAATGGTCCTTTCTATGGACTTCTTCCCTGGGGGGGTGTTAGCAGAAAGTGTGGTATTTTTAATTTTTAGCTGGGATATGTAGACTTTCAAAAGAAGTCAGAAAATTCTCGTAGTATGTGAATCATATGGAAAAGATCTGTGATTTTTTAGACAAAAGCTGATCTTCTTGAGCATCCCAGAAAGATTTGTATATAGCCTTAGATTCTTTTTGGAGTCAATGTTGAGACCTTTTGGAGTGTAAGTAGCTCTGAAAGTCAAGAGACGATCCTTACTTTACTGTCTTGTTCTGCCTTTCGAGTGAAACCTGTAAGTATTCAGCTGTGAGGCTTGCTGAGACTTGGCAGGAATGGGGAGAAGGCCAGCACTGAGCTGAACCAGGGTAAAGGCTCTCATCCGAGGGGGGTGGCCAGCTATCCAAGTCCCAGCATCCGAGAAGAAGGGGCCAGTTTCACCTTGAATTAGGCAGTTAGTTATGTCCAGAGGGTCTTATCTCATGGTTTGTGCCTAGTAGCACAGGTAGAGCTAAGAGCTAGGCACGTGGTGATAGATAAGTGGGAAGGAGTGTCTGTCCAGCTTCAGGATGACTTCGGCTAGTTGCTAGGGAGAGAGGGACGGGTCTAATACAAGAGGAAAAGGATTGACTAGGACTGAGAGACCTAGCCAAGCTGGTCTGTGATCCAGGCTGGATTCCGGGTCCAAGAGAAGACATCAGGTAAGATTCAGGAGCTATTGAAGAAGCACAGTCATGCCAGTTATACTTAGAGCTGCTTTTTATTAACCACTTACTGTATGTCACAGATTATTTAATCCTTGCAACAACTCTATGTGGCTTTTTCCTTTGACATCAAATATGTTGTATCTTTCCCAACACCAACCATTCCTCTAATCCTTTGACAGCAACTGGGTATCCCACAGTTGGATTCAGTTCTGATAGTCACTACCCAGAGTCAGCCTGGATTTTCCTGGTTACGGGCTCAGTCCCACAAGATTGCCCTCACTTCAGAAGCCAGTCACAAATGGGGTCCATAGGTGATCGGCACTTCTGCACAGCTGACTATCCAATTCAGGTATTCCTACAACTTCCCCCTTCAGGTTCAATAGTTCACTACTTCAGGTTTTGATAGCTCATAAAGAAAGCTGAACGGCTAAGAATTGATGCTTTTGAACTGTGGTGTTGGAGAAGACTCTTGAGAGTCCCTTGGACTGCAAGGAAATCCAACCTGTCAATCCTAAAGGAAATCAGTCCTGAATATTCATTGGAAGGACTAATGTTGAAGCTGAAGCTCCAATACTTTGGCCACCTGATGTGAAGAACTGGCTCATTGGAAAAGATTCTGATGCTGGAAAAGATTGAAGGCAGGAGGATAAGGGGCAACAGAGGATGAGATAGTTGGATGGCATCACTGACTCGATGGAGGTCAGTTTGAGCAAGCTCTGGCAGTTGGTGATGGACAGGGAGGCCTGGCGTGCTGCGATTCATGGGGTTGCAAAGAGTCGGTCACGACTGAGCGACTGAACTGAACTGAACAATGACTCACAGAACTCTTTCCTTACCTTAAGCACTTTACTTTACATAAGCACTTTACTTATGATTACTAATTTATTATAATGGATGGAACTCGGGAATAGCCAAATGGAAGAGATGCATAGGACAAGGGACCAAGCTGAGGAGCACAGAGCATCTGTGTCCTCTCTGGGTGTGCCATTTCCAAGCCCATCGATGTGTTCACCAATGTGGATACTCTGTTTCCTTTTCCAAGAGATGTTTTTTTTATGGGAAAAAACCAACACTTTTAAAAAAAATTTATTGAAATATAGTTGATTTACAGTGTTAGTTTCAGATGTACAGCAGTCATTCAGTTATATATATACATAAACACACACACACATATATATATATATTTTTTAATATTCTCTTTCATTATAGGTTATTGTAAGATAATGAGTATAGTTCCCTGTGCTATACAGCAGGTCCTTGTTGGTTATTCCAAGAGTTTTTTTTACAGAACTGGACCTTCAGTCCCTCCTTCCTTCCCCAGAATCCAGGCAGTAGGACTGGAAGTTCCAACCCTCCAATCACTTTGGTTTTTCTGGTGACCAGTCTCCATCCTGCAACTATTCAGGGGCCCCTACCTGGAGTCAGTCATTTGCATAGACTCTGGTATTGAAAAGAGCTCATTAGGAATAACAAAAGTCACTCCTGTTCCTCACAAAATTCCTAGGGTTTTAGGAGCTTTACAACAAGAATCAGGGACAAAATCCAAATTTTTTTATTATACTACTAGTAGGTATTTTTATTCTTATCTTCAGTTCAGTTCAGTTCAGGTGCTCATTCATGTCTGACTCTTTGCGACTCCATGGACTGCAGCACACCAGGCCTCCCTGTCCATCACCAACTCTGGGAGCTTACTCAAACTCATGTCCATCGAGTCAGTGATGCCATCCAACCATCTCATCCTCTGTTGCCCCTTCTCCTCCCGCCTACAATCTTTCCCAGCATCAGGGTCTTTTCTAGTGAGTCAGTTCTTTGCATCAGGTGGCCAAAGTATTGGAGTTTCAGCTCCAGCATTAGTCCTTCCAATGAATATTCAGGACTGATTTCCTTTAGGATGGACTGGTTGGATCTCCTTGCAGTCCCAGGGACTCTTAAGAGTCTTCTCCAACACCACAGTTCAAAAGCATCAATTCTTTGGTGCTCAGCTTTCTTTATAGTCCAACTCTCACATCCATACATGACTACTGGAAAGACCATAGCCTTGACTAGATGGACCTTTGTTGGCAAAGTAATGCCTCTGCTTTTTAATATGCTGTCTAGGCTGGTCCTAACTTTTCTCCCAAGGAATAAGTGTCTTTTTATTTCATGGCTGCAGTCATCATCTGCAGTGATTTTTGGAGTCCCAAAAAATAAAGTCTGCCACAGTTTCCACTGTTTCTCCATCTATTTGCCATGAAGTGATGGGACTGGATGCCATGATCTTAGTTTTCTGAATGTTGAGCTTTAAGCCAACTTTTTCACTCTCCTCTTTCACTTTCATCAAGAGGGTCTTTAGTTCTTCTTCACTTTCTGCCATAAGGGTAGTGTCATCTGCTTATCTGAGGTTATTGATACTTCTCCTGGCAATCTTGATTCCAGCTTGTGCTTCCTCTAGCCCCACATTTCTCATGATGTACTCTGCATATAAGTTAAATATTTTACAGATAAGGAATCTTAGGCGCAAAGAGGTGAAGTAACTTGCTTAAAGTCACAGAGCTGGGAATTAAGGGGTTGACCTAGGAATTGAACCATGTCTTAGCTGCTGTTGAAACCCTGTACTTAACTAGCATCCTGCTTATAAACCACATAGTAGAAGTCAGGGCAGAGGCTAGAGACAAGGATTGCTGAAACTCAAATGGCTCCCTGCATATACACTGCTGAGGACAGACAAGCCCTTAGGTATCAGACAATAGAGAAAATAAAATTCCCAAGCAAACAAAACAAAAATTAAAGCTCAGCTTTGCAAAAAAGAAAAAAAAAACACAACATAACAAAAAAGGTAGTAATGCTGAGGAACATTTTTACTATTATTTTTTGAAATTTAGGGATAACTCTAATCCGTATGACCCCAGTCACATGTTGGCAGGGAACTGGGTTTGGGGGAGGAGTTTCAAGAAACAACGGGAAGCTGCATTCATCACACCTTTCTGAAGTGCATGTCTGCTATTTGCCAAACACTCTATTAACAATCCCCTTTCACCTCTGGTAGCTCAGTCGGTAAAAGAATCTGCCTGCAATGCAGGAGACCCAGGCTCAATCCCTGGGTCAGGAAGATCCCCTCAAGAAGAAAATGGCAAACCACTCCAGTATACTTGCCTGGAAAATCCCATGGACAGAGGAGCCTGGCAGGCTACCATCCATAGGGTGGCAAAGAATCAGACACGACTGAGCAACTAACACTGCTAACAATGCCCACAGAAGACAAAAGGTAGAATGTAAAAAGACATTAGTCCGGAGTTCATCAAGTCAAAATATGTCAACTCCTTAAGAGCAAAACAAGTCTCTTGGGAGCTCTGTCATCAGCCACCAGTCTTCAGCTTGTGGAATCAGCCTTGCCTGGTCTAATCTTATCTCCCCAGCTCCTACAGTTGTGTAAGTGATAGCAAGGTCCTGAGAATTGAGTCAGTCTAGATTGGAGAAGGCAATGGCACCCCACTCCAATACTCTTGCCTGGAAAATCCCATGGACGGAGGAGCCTGGTAGGCTGCAGTCCATGGGGTCGCTAAGAGTCGGACACGACTGAGTGACTTCCCTTTCACTTTTCACTTTCATGCATTGGAGGAGGAAATGGCAACCCAGTCCAGTGTTCTTGCCTGGAGAATCCCAGGGACGGGGGAGCCTGGTGGGCTGCCGTCTATGGGGTCGCACAGAGTCGGACACGACTGAAGCGACTTAGCAGATTGGTTGGGATTCCCTGGTGGCTCAGACAGTAAAGAATCTGCCTGCAATTCAGGAAGACAGGATTTGATCCCTGGGTCAGGAAGATACCCTGGAGAAGGGAATGGCAACCCACTCCAGTATTCTTGCCTGGAGAATTCCATAGATAGAGGAGCCTGCCAGACACCAGTCCATGGGGTCACAAAGAGTCAGACACGACTGAGTGACTAACACATACAGATTGGTTGTTATCCAGGGAGGAATGAGGCTCCATTTCCACTGTGGAGACACAAACTTATAGCTCTTTCTTTGGTCCTTTGTTTTTGTGGTTGTTTAGTCACTAAGTTGTGTCCGACTCTTTGAGA
The DNA here is from genome assembly GCF_029407905.1 of Bubalus kerabau. NCBI lineage: Eukaryota > Metazoa > Chordata > Mammalia > Artiodactyla > Bovidae > Bubalus > Bubalus kerabau. The sequence continues at coordinate 3,634,946 of NC_073647.1, read as the reverse complement.
CCCCATGGACTGTAACCCGCACTTCTTACATCTTCTGTTTTGACAAGCAGGTTCTTTACGTCTAGCGCCACCTGGGAAGCGCATTTGGTCCCTTAGTCTGCAGTGATTCACTGAATACTGAATGAGGGCCAGATACTGTGCTTGGTTCAGAGAGAAAATATAGGTTATTATCAAGAAGAAAATAATATTGTGTAGACATAAAGGAGTTGGAGGGTACAGAATGGGAGAAAGAGGTCAATATAGTTTAGAGTTGAATAGGGTATGGTCCTGTTATAAATGAGTCAAGCAGTTAAAAATGTAGCCTTTTAAGGAGGGCATGGCTGCTTAAAAGAGCCAACTCAAATTGTCAGACCAGCCATAGTAAGCTTTTTTAACACTCTTGAGCTCAATAGAGTCTCTTCAAGTGTAATGATAGTACCCCCAAGATGTGTGGGGAAGAGCACTGGAGCACAGGAGCCAGAAGATTGGGATGCTAATTCAAGCTCTACCACTAACTTTTTGTATGATTTGGAGCAAATCACATAACCTCTCTGTCTTAGAGTCCTTCTCTGTAATTGGAAAAAAAAAAACCAAAAACAGGCTTGATTTTTCTTTTCAAACATCCAATCCAAACATGCAAGTAAAGCAGGACTTTAAACTGATTCCTGACTTCTGCTTTGCTCTTCCCCCACCTGCTCTCTGGACAAAGAATTTCAACACTCTTCTGGCCCACAGGACAATCTTAAGTTGGAAAACCCTAAGGTCCCTTCCAGCTCTAAAATTCCGTGATTTTTTTTGTGGCAGTGTAAATGTGGGCTTTGAATACGTTAATTTGATCCTGTAAAGATTGATTGGCAGTCAGCCAGAAGATATGTTCTGGTCAGATATGGGAGTTAGTGCTGGCCAAGTAAAAAACTCTGCAGAGAAAACTGGAATGACAGAGAGGGCTGATTGTATCTAAGTTGATGGAAACACAGCAAGTGTGAGGATCTCATTTGCCCCATAGGAGAAAGAAAAATGGAGAAAACTCATCATGATTATTACTATTGTTATCTTTAAAATTTTGTTTTATTTTAAAATTTTAGTTATTTTTTTTATTTTTGACTGAGCTGGCTCTTCATTGCTGTGCAGACTTTCTCTAGTTGCGGCGAGCGGGGGTACTCTCTAGTTGCTGTGCATGTGCTTCTCAATGCAGTGGCTTTTGTTGTTACAGAGCATGGGCTCTAGGGTGCGAGGGTTCAGTTTTCCCATGGCATGTGGGATCTTCCTGCACCAGGGATTGAACCTGTGTCCCTGCATTGCAAGGTGGATTCTTAACCACTGGGCCACTAGGGAAGTACTAAAATTTTTTTTTTATTGAAGTATAATTGATTTACAATGTTGTGTTCATCTATGTGTATAGCAAAGTAATTGTTATACATATATATATGTATGGATTCTTTTTCAGATTATTTTCTATTATAGGTTATTACAAGATATTGAATATAGTTCCCTGTGCTATACAGTAAGTCCTTGTTGTTTATCTATTTTTCACCATTTTATAATCACCCGCTGTGTGGCAGGCACTGAACCAAATTCTCTGTGTAAGTTCCACCTTTCACTCTCACAATAAACCGATGAGATATTATTGTTTTCTGATCTCCATTTTTTTTTTCAGAGTAGGAAATTGAAGCTTAAGAGAGAATGTAGACTTTTCCCACACAGCAGAGGAAAGGAGGCTTCTTAAGGTGCTGGCAGCTCCCAGAGCCATGTTAGATAGGGTTTAAGTAGTCAAGAAAGTATATCTTGGGTTTGAAAAAAAGGATAGAATCTAGAACCCTCAAAGGAGGGACTGAGTGTCTCCAGTGACTGGGTTAAGTGATAGCTGGTTAAGTTGGAGGAGAAACAATAAGAATTTGATGTTGTTGAATCAGATATGTGAACGAAGGTATCACATTTGTTTGGTTTGGTCTTGTTTGGAGGCCCCGTCATTTTCTTCAAAGATTATTTTTTGTTTTCATTGTGAATTCTTTGTTAGTAATAGAATACATAAACTGGATGTCTAGGGCTTGCCCGTAGAGAGGAATGCTCTATTTCTGTACAGACACGTCTGCCCACGGAGATAAAGTGTCGAGTCTGATGATAATTCCCCTTTAGGGAGGCACTGTACTAAATTTATGGGCTGATTTGATGTTCACTTCAGTTGGCACCATTTAAATTCATTGATCTTTAAAGCTTTGTAGCCTATATCAGGGCAGCAATCAATAATTTTGTACTTGGTAAGAATTTAACTGTAACCAAAAGATGGAGTGCTTTTTTTATCATGGCTCTTTATTGTAAACAGAATTTATGCTTTTTGGGTGGTAATCAGAATAAATGAAAAATGAGAGTTTTCTGTATTCCTACTATGCTCTCAGACAAGTCACAGTCACACTCATTCACAGTTAGGTTAAGAGGCATAGAATTCAAATTGTCATAAATATGAGATTCACGGTTTCTACTTAAGTATGATGGAAATGGTTTATGAATATAGTACTCATCATGCTATTGTGTTTCAAAAGATCTTTTTAAAATCTTTTATTAACTATCAGTAAGAGAAAATTATATCTGTCTTGATAAGAATTTAATTCAAATCACTGTCCATGAGTATAAGTTAATACTGCTGTGTGTTTTGTTTTGCATACATTTCCTACAGAAACATATCTATTTTCTTAGATCTATAATGGTTGCTAATTGGATGCTAACTATTAGTTTGATCACGTATTGATTGTAATGCAGCCTATATCCTACTTGTATAAAACAATCCTCAGAATTTTCAACAAGATTATACAATCCTGTTGATCAGTTCAGCCTTGGTTACTCTGGAGTATTTTAAGAACTCCATTTGGGCCCACCTCTTCTTTTGGTCGCTCCTATTGACCCTCTCTTCTTGATCTGTTCTTAAGTTTCCACCATTAAAGTAACTCTGAAAGGCCATGCCAAAATATTCAGACCTGATCACCATGCTCTGTTTCAAGATGATTTATCAGATTAGTTAATTGTTACCTTGAAAGACAAATCTTAACCCTGAAAATATTGTTTGTGTAGTGAGTAGTGGTTGGGAAGTCAAGAGATATAGGGGCCTAGGCTCTGCCCTGGGATAGGTCACTACCCCTTTCTGGGCCCCAAACTCCTCATCTGTTGCATTAGGCTGAATAATGCTACCCTCCCCAATATGTCCATGCTGCAAGCTTGGAATGTTACCTTATATGGCAAAGGGGACTTTGCAGATGTGACTAGGTTAAGGATCTTTTTTTAAATTGTGTGTGCGTGTGTGATCTTAGTTCCCCAACCAGGGACTGATAAGCAGCTCTAGTAGTTATGGTGGTGAATGGATAAGGAAGATGTTTTATATATATATATATATATATACACATATACACACACACACATACATATGTATACACACAGACACAATGAAATACGACTCAGCTATAAAAAAGAATGAAAATTAGTCATTTGCAGTAACATGGAAGGACTTGGAGGGTATTATGCTTAGTGAAATAAGTCAGAGAAAGACAAATATTGTATGATATCACTTATATGTGGAATATAAAAAATAAAACAAGCTAGTGAATATAGGGGAAAAAAACAGACTCACAGATATAGAAAACAAACGAGTGGTTATCAGTGGGGAGAGAGAAGGGATGAGGGGCAAAATAGGGGTTAGGGATTAAGAGGTACAAACTGCTATGTATAAAATAGATAGCTTACAAGGATATATTGTACAGCACAAGGAATATAGCCAACATTTTATAATAGATGTATATATATTTATAATGTATGTATTATATCTTCGCTATCCATTCATCTCTTGTTGGACACTTAGGTTGCCTCTATATTTTGGCTATTGTAAATAATGCTGCTATGGACATTACAGTATGTGTTGTTGTTGTTGTTGTTGTTGGTGTTTAGTTGCTCCAACTCTTTGCGACCCATGGACTGTAGCCCTCCAGGCTCCTCTGTCCATGGGATTTCCCAGGCAAGAATACTGGAATGGGTTGGCATTTCCTTCTCCAGGGGATCTGTCTTTTTAAATTAGTGTTTTTATTTTGGGGGGATTTATACCCAGGGGTAGAACTGCTGGGCCATATGGTAGTTCTATTTTCAGTTTTTGGAGAAACCTCCATACTGATTTCCACAGTGTCTGCTCCAATTTACATTCCTACCAACAGTGTACAAGGGTTTCCTTTTCTTCATATTCTCACCAACATTAGTTTTTTGTGTTCTTTTTGATGATGGTCATTCTGACAAGTGTAAAGTAGTATCTCATTGTAGTTTTAATTTGCATTTCTCGAGTAACTAGTGATGCTGAGCATCTTTTCTGTGCCTGTTAGCCATCTTTGGAAAATGTCTATTCAGGTCTTCTGCCCATTTTTTAATCAAGTTGTTTGTTTTTTTGATGTTGAGTTGTATGAGCTGTTTATCTATTTTGGATATTAATTCCTTAACGGTCATATTATTTGCAACTATTTTCATTGAATAGATTGCCTTTTCATTTTTGTCAATGGTTTTCTTTGTTGTGCAAAAATGTTTAATTAGGTTCCGTTTGTTTATTTTTGCTTTTATTTCCTTTGCTTTAAGAGACAGATCTAAAAAATACTGATTTATGTCAAATATTTTTTTAAATTACTGATTCAGTTTCATTACTGGTAGTTGGTCTATTCACTTATTGTTGCTGAATCGCTAACTCATGTCCAACTCTTTGTGACCCCATGGACTGTAGCTTGCCAGGCTCCCCTGTCGTTCACTATCTCCTGCAGTTTGCTCAAATTCATGTCCATTGAGTTGGTGATGTTATCTCACCATCTTATCCTCTGTTGCCCTCTTCTCCTTTTGCCTTCAATCTTTCCCAGCATCAGGGTCTTTTCATATTTTTTTCTTCCTGGTTCAATCTTGGGAGATCATACATTTCTAGGAATTTGTCCATTTCCTCTAGATTGTGCATCTTATTGGCACATGGTTGTTTATAGTAGTCTCATATGATCTTTTGTATTTCTGTGGTGTAGGTTGTAACTTACCCTTTTTCATTTATGATTTTTTGATTTGGGCCCTCTCTTTTTTTATAGTCTAGCTAAAGGTTTATCCATTTTTGTTTATCTTTTCAAATCATCAGCTCTTAGTTTCATTGATCTTTTCTACAATAGGAAACATAGAAATATGGATTTTAAAAAATTTTATTTATTTTTAATTGAAGGAACCAATATTGTAAAGAACTATGAATTTTTAGGTAAAATCTCCCACATTTCAGTTGTGTCTGACTCTTTGTAACTCCATGGACTAACTAGTAGCCTGCCAGGCTCCTCTGTCCATGGGATTTCTCAGGCAAGAATACTGTAGTGGGTAGCTATTCCCTTCACCAGGGGATCTTCCTGACCCAGGGATCGAACCTGGGTCTACTACACTGCAGGCAGATTCTTTACCATCAGAGCCACTAGAGGGTTGGCCCTAAAATCTCCCACATTTCAAATGTTAACTTTTTAAAAGTGATGCAAGTCACTGTGTGGGCCACACAGAACATGGCTGAAGGCCTCCAGTTTTCATCTTTTGATTTACATAATGTTATCAACTTTATCTTCTCTACTCCAGCCTCCATCAATGCCAGGCATAGTTGCCAATGTCTTACTCTGAAATGAGAGTAAGAACATAAGCCAGCCCCTTGTTAGAGATAAAGAATGAATTTGAAGAAAAGGAAATTAGAGAGGAAAAGAGAAAAAAAGATACTATTGTCTGTCTCCTTGCCAAATCAATATTGCCTGAGCTGTGTCTTTCTCATGTATAGATATATGTCTAAGGAGAGTAATTGCATTTTATGAACAATGAATTGGTACAGATGATCTGACAGTGGAACATAATGTTTGAGTGTGGGCATTTCCAGGACAATTAGGGAAACATGACAAGAGTCCTGAAAAAAATGCAAATAGAAGTGCCTCTTAGGGATTCACTATCTGGCCTTCTTTCTAGGTATAGCCTCCTGCCCCAGGGTCTTCTGTGTTTTTTTGTTTTTAATATTTATTTATTTAGCCGCTCTGGGTCTTAGTTGCAGCATGTGGAATCTAATTCCTTGACTAGGGATTGAACCCAGGCCCCCTGCATTGAGACCGTGGAGTCTTAGCCATTGAACCACCAGGGATATCCCCTGTGGTTTCATTTTCTTAATACCTCAGTAAGTAAAACCCCTTGTATGGACTCACCTTCTAGTAAATTGCAGATACACAGAGGCTCTGGTGCTCTGGCTCTTGTTGAGAGCACTGAAGAACCTAGCTGATTCCGGCTTGCAGTAGTCCCCTGTTGCTGTGCTTAGGGTGCAGGCTCACTTCAAACTGCTTCCTGTATTGACTGGAGTGGAAGCGCATGGGGAGCGCTGTCAGGTCCAAGTCAAGTGCCTTCTCATTAAGTCCCTCCTCAGCAAAAGTTAGGACTGATTTGACGTTGGGGTGGTTTAGTTTTGGAAAGCCGCTAGAACCGAGCCGAGGCTGAGACTTGAGGGAGTGGCTATAAAGGGAGGGAGACTGAAAGGCCACCTTGGTGTCAGGAAACACTCTGGTCTCTTAGTCAACAAGACATGAACTGAATTAAGCCTACCTGCTACCCATTGGAGCCCGGGCCTAGATCCTCTCTAGGAGCCCTCCCAGCTCTGGCCCTGTATCATTTGCTAGTACCGTCCTTTAAAAAAAAGCCAAACCGAAAGGAGGTCAAGTGGATGTGTGGCCAGACCACATCTAGAAATGCTGTTGTTCTCAGAGAAGATGTAATCGGAACCAAAGACTGGGCAGTCATTCACATCTTTTGCCATGCATGTTTTCTTGCCCTCCTGCTTAGACCCCATGGTCTTCTTGACTTTTTGTTTAGATCCATACTAGCCACAGTAGCCTTAAATCCAAACATATCTAAATCAGTACGTGTAATTGTTCATGTTCTGTTCAGTGCTTTCCCCTCCTCTGCCTGCCAGTCTTGGGCTCGTGGGCTTAGATTTGGATTTGTTGATGGTCCCTTATTTGACTTCTGAAGTGCTGAAGAGTAATATTACTTCAGAATGGGGTTTGAGAAGGGGTGAGGCAGAGGTCTTTCTTGGACTTTGAGTTCTGGCTCCTGTCTGTTGAAAGTAAGACCGACGAGCAAGGTCCATTTGTTTAATGGGTTTCTCCCTGACTACTCATTCACTCACTTCTAGTCCTTACATGTTGCTGGTGTTTGTTGACTATTGTAGAATATGTACATGCACTGAGTGGTTTGGCTGTGAATGTGGGTTTTATAGACTCATGGAATGTCAAAGACTAAGGAGCATTGGAGGGAATCGCATCCACCAAAGCTCTCATTTATAGGTAAGGAAACTGAGGCCCAGAGATGTGAAGTGGCACAGTGATTTCATAGCAGAGCTAGTAGAAGAACTCAGAGCTCCTGTTATATATTTTTTCAATCTAAAGCTCTCCATCTTTATTATTTCCTAACATGTGCTAGCCACCTAGATCAATTGTGAAGATCAACCATCTCCTCATTCATGACTCTGGTAATTTCCTTTCTAAGACTCTGATAAATATTATAAATTCAGCATGGGGACTTCCCTGGTGGTCCAGTGGTTAAGAATCAGCCTTCCAGTATAGGGGACACAGGTTCTATCCCTGGTTGGGGAACTAATATTCCACGTGCTGTGGAGCAACTAAGCCGGCAAGCCCCAGCTACTGAGCCCGTGCTCTAGCACCCGTGCTGTGCAGCAAGAGAAGCCAGTGCACTGCAATGAGAAGCCCTTGTGCTGCAACTAGAAAAGCTCCCGAGCACCACAACCAGAGGAAAAAGCCCGTGCATTGCAATGACTGAGCTTCCCTGGTGGCTCAGCTCGTAAAGAATCTGCCTGCAATGTGGGAAACCTGGGTTCGATCCCTGGGTTGGGAAGATCCCCTGGAGAAGGGAGAGGCTACTCACTCCAGTATTCTAGCCTGGAGAATTCCATGGACTGTATAGTCCATGGGGTCGCAAAGAGTTGGACATGACTAAGCAACTTTCACTCACTCACTCACTGCAATGATGACCCAGTGCAACCAAAATCAATCAATCAATCTAGCATGAATGATAGCTACTGTGGAAAATGTTGCTAGTGAAAATGATGCTTCCAAGTTACAGGATTATCATTATATCCAGTGGAGGCTCAGACCTACTAATAAGAGGAAACACTTAAGATATACATATATTTTGCAACTATCACCATCTCTAATTACTATTAGTACAGTTTTAGTTGCTTAGATAGCTATACTCATGGTAACTGTTTTTAAAAAAACCTCATGTTTAAAACACTATGTTGTACTTTTTTCTTTTTGATCTCAGTATTGTGTATGGAGTAGATGCTTAATACATATGTATAGAATGAAATAAATGCTTCACCACAATTCTAGGTTTTGCTGTTCTATCCATTGGCCCAGGGGAAGCTATTCTATCCATATGCTCTGAGCTGCAGGAAATCTGATGCTGTTTCCTAGTGCTGCAGGAAAAATAAAGGCTCTATGACGTATTTTCTAATGGCATCTGTATATCATATAGAGAGGGCTTAGAATGTTCTTCCTCATCAGCACAAAGTTCCAGGCCAATGTTAAATTAAAGCATTATTGTAAGGAGCCTACCTAGGTAAGTTTATGTTGTACTTTTTGGCCGTCTTGACATCCTTTATTTTCAGCTACTTCTTCCTCCTACCCGCGTCTCTAGATATAGTGCTTCTCAAACAATTCTGTTTTTCTTAATGATGGAGAAAAGTAAATGTGGACCCTCTAGCAAGTCAACGAGTAGTTTAAAGTGGCTTCATGCAGATACCCAATTTTTGTTTAAGTTTGTGCTCAATTTTTTAAATTCATGAAAAGTTTTTATTCTGCTCCATCCATTGTTTCAATAGAATACCAGTATTTGCTCCCAAATTTGGGGGTAAAGTTTCTTCTCAGGAAAATGTGCTATGATTAGCTCATGTGGCATTCTTTGGGGACACTTGGGCCACATTGTCAGGGCCCAGATAGAAGATGATGGAACTAGAGAAGAACCTGATGTATCCATCCCCTGAAGCACCTCATCATTCTTAGCCTGAAGAGGTTATCTGCTTTCTTTAGATTTAGGGCAGTCATTTTCAGATAACTCTTAAAAACCCATTCAAGTAATGCTTTCTTCAAAAACAAGGCTGTTGAAAAACAAATATATATTGTTAATAACGCATATATGTGGAATCTAGAAAAATGGTACAGATGAACCTATTTAAAAAGCAGAAATAGACACACAGACATAGAGAACAAATTTATGGTCATTAAGAGGGGAAAGGAGAGGTGGGATAAACTGGAAGATTTAGATTGACATACATACCCTACTATATATAGAATAGGTAACTAACAAGAACCGACTGTATAGCTTAGGGAACTCTACTGAATGTTCTGTGGTGACCTAAATAGGAAATACAGAAAGAGGGGATATATGGATACATTGAATATGTATAGCTGATTCACTTTGCTGTACAGCAGGAACTAACACAACATTGTTAAGCAGTTATACTCCAATTTTTAAAAAAGCAAAGCAAAACAAAAACAAGGCTGTCACAAAAGCTAATATGTAAGATTTGGGTTTGCTCTGGTTAAAGCATGGGACTGAGGGTCCAGAGTTTTACTCCCTTGGGTCCCTTCCCTTCTCCTTGTAATGGGTCACTGGGGGCTCTCTATGTAGCTTGAAAATCATTAAACTAGGGTGAATCCATTCTTCATCCAGATCAGCTATTGCTCATTCATTAAATATCCATTCACTCAACAAGCATTTGTTGAATGACTACTATGTGCAGGCAGTGTTCTGACACTACTGATATAGTGCTGAATAAAACAGATCAAATTTCCTGCCCGCATGGAGCTAACATTCTAGTGGTCAAACAACTAGCATGATAAATAATGTAAAATGCATGATTTCCTAGCTAATGACAATCCTAAGAAAAGCATAAAACAGGGAAGGGAGATTGGAGATGTCAGGATATTTGTCTTGCAATTTTATCAAGTGTGGCTGGGGAAGGTATTGAGAAAGAGATGAGAAAATGAATTTTGAGTAAAGACTTGAAGGAGATGGAGAAGGTAGTCCTGCAGAGATCTGGTGAAAAAACCTTCCAGGTGGAGGAAAGAGCAAGTGCAGAGCCCTGAGGTGAGTGTGTGCTTGGCAGCTTCAAGAAACAGTGAGGCTTTCACTGTGAGTGAAATAAGAAGTCCCTGGAGGGTTTTGCTGTTGCTAAGTCGCTTCAGTCGTGTCCGACTCTGTGCGACCCCATAGACGGCAGCCCACCAGGCTCCCCCATCCCTGGGATTCTCCAGGCAAAAACACTGGAGTGGGTTGCCAGTTCCTTCTCCAATGCATGAAAGTGAAAAGTGAAAGTGAAGTCGCTCAGTTGTGTCAGACTCTTCGCGACCCCATGGACTGCAGCCTACCAGGCTCCTCCGTCCATGGGATTTTCCAGGCAAGAGTACTGGAGTTCGGGAGGGTTTTGAGTTGATTCTAAGTTTCAACAATGTCACCTAGCTGCTGGGTGGAGACTAGACTGAAAGTGGGGAGGAGACAGTGGAGAAACCTACTAGCAGGCCATGTGATAATCCAGAAGAGAAAAGGGGGTGACCTGGTTAAGAATGGTGGCAATGGGATGGTGAACTTCTGCACATGGGGCCAACAGGATTTACTCTGGGCCAGAGGTGAAATGTGAGAAAAAACAAAAGAGCTAAGAATGATCTGAGCAACTGGAAGATTGGGGTTCTGCAGGTTAGTGGGACTATTAGGAGCTCATTTTGACTTGTGGAATTGAATACTTTTGTCATACACCTAGGTAAGAATGTCTGGTAGGCAGTTGGACGTGTGAATATTGAATTTAGGACCAAGTTCAGGCTGGAGATTTCACATTTTCCCACACCCCTGTAGTAAGGATGTGGTGTATCACAAATACATTGGCAAATCATATTTCTACAAATGGCACACATCCAGAGACTTCATGGTTTCCAGTCCCGATCACTTGAGGCGACATTCCAGTTGGCATGTGTACAGACAATCTTTTGCTCTCACCCTTAACCAAGTGGGTTAGATAAACATGTCCACACTTTCTCTCAAGGACCCCTGGGGATGACTTGTGAAGCTCGGAACCACAGTTCCATGGAACTAGGGCTCATAATCTGTGATCCAGAGAGTTGCTTTTCAATGCCAATGGCCTCCTTAGGGGGCCACAAAAAACTTTGGAATAAAGCAAAGAAAACTTGTTTAGCTACCCAGGCTGCCTTCGTAGAACCTGGGGCAGATCACAAAGCTGGCTTTATCTCACATCATGAATGACTTTATCAAGAGGAAATCCTCTTCAAAGTAACGTCAAGGGCAGGGTTGAGGGGAAACGAAGTAAAACGTGCAACAGGCAGCCCTGAGAGGAGGGGTGGCAGATTGGTTCTGCCTAGATCACAGAAGGAGTGATTTTTGTGACTTGTGTGCACAGGAGCTTGCACTTCACTTAGTAACAAAGGGCCAGGCCTCCAGCCCAGTGTGGCTACATCCTGGAGGAACTGCTCAGTCCCAGGTCCAAAGCATGGGAACTGAAACAGGGCCATTGGTCACTCAGTACTGACAGAGGAAAGCCCTGCTGCCTGTGTTAGTGTGGAAGGCAGGGGAAGGCAAGGAGGTTGAGATGGGAGGAAAAGTAGATGGAGTACAGGAAAAAGTATCAGGAATTCTAGGAAGTGAGCTGAGGGTGGATTCAGGAAGCTTTGAGGAGTAGTTGACATTTGAATGGTCAGCAGGATTTGGCTAAGTGGAAAGGGGAAAGGAACAACCTTAGCAAAGGAAATGGCACACACCGAGAAAGATGTCTTCAAGGAACAGTAAATTACGGTGGGCAGAGGGACTTCCTGGTGGTCCAGTAGTTAGCTCCCAGTGCAGGTTCGATCCCTGGTCAGGGAACTAGATCCCACATGCTGCAACTGAGACCCAGCACAGCTAAATAGAGAAATAAACAAAGTGGGTAGAACTAGAGTAAGAGAAAGAGGCCATGGGAAGAGAAGTGATGCTATTGTGGTTTAGTTCGTAGTCTCTGGAATCAGGCAGAGAGTGAATTGAAAGTTAGCCCTGCAGTTTACTGTGTGACTTATTTAATCCTCTGTTTCCTGTGTGTTCAATGTAATGAACAACATTAATTGCCTAAGAGGGTGTTTGCGAGTATTAAATGAGATCATCTATTTAAGTGCTTGGCACAGGCCTGTATAACTATCCATCTTACTATGAAAGGTAAAAGAGCAAAAGAAATTATAATAAAACATTTGTAGTAGTCAGCCTTGGATGGAGGGATGTGGGGTAATTTTTCTCCATTTTGTTCTTTCTGTATTTAGTGTGTTTTCTTCTACATGTATTCTAATACTAGTAATCTGGTGTACAGAGCATAACAAGTTTTCATTCTTTTTAAGACTGTGAAAAGCAGTAGGGGCCAAGTTCAGAAGAATAGATTGAAGCTAGATCACCAAGCATTTTTTTTTTTATGGCAAGAGTTTCAACTTGTCTCATGAACTCAAAGATTCTATACACACATTTTAAGAGTTCCATAGATATTTAATTTTCTACATTAAAAATATGTGTTGAAATATATAATTTGAAACTATAATACATTACATGTTTAAATATATAATACACAAATATTAACATATCAGAAGCATTAAAATTACTTATATGTTACCACTTATTTTGGTGCAGACCTTAGAGGAAAGCTACTTTTGCATTCTTGTGCAAATAAGATCTGTTAGAAGATGAACTATTAAAGCTGTTAGCATTTGCCTCTACTTGACTGTGTATGGCTTCCCTAGTGATTCAGATGGTAAAGAATCCGCCTGCAATGCAGGAGACCCAGGTTCAATCCCTGGGTCGGAAAGATCCCCTGAAGAAGGGAATGGCCACTCACTCCAGTATTATTGCCAGGTGGTGTTAGTGGTAAAGAATCCGCCTACCAATGCAGGAGACTCAGGAGACCCAGGTTTGATCCCTGGGTCAGGAAGATCCCCTGGAGTAGGAAATGGCAACCCACTCCAGTATTCTTGCCTAGAAAATACCACGGACAGAGGAGCCTGGTGGGCTACAGTCCTTAGGGTTGCAAAGAGTCAGATACGACTGAAGTGACTTAGCATACATGCATGCATGACTGTGTATAAATTGTCTCAATACAGTAAAACCAAAATAAAACATAAAATAAATGCAATGTTAGTATAAGAATGTAGTTCCCTTACCCTTGATTTCAGACTTTTGTGTTTATCAGAAGAGCCTCATTTTTCCTCATTGGTTGATTTTGTGATACATAAATGTAATAATTTTTAACTTGGGAAATAAATTCATATTAATAAAATATCCTTTTTATTTGTTTTATGCATTGGAGTCTGTATCAGATTTTTGTCTATGAAAGCATTCATCTGACTTGAAAAATTGTAAAGGCTGGTTCTTAGAGAAAGATGCAGTCATTGCTGCCTCCAAGCCCTGGTTCACTAGACCCGGAAACCATGCTGCAGCCTTGGCTTTTAAAGACTCCCCTGGAACCAAAAGTGGAGACTCATCGAATTACAATGATCTTAACCAGCCACAACACAAAATCTTTGTAGAAGCTGTATGCTGACTTGATCAGAGGCATGAAGAAAAAGAACCTCAAAGTAAAAGGACCAGGTGGGATGCCTACTGAGACTCTAAGAACAACTACAAGGCAAAGTCTTTGTGGTGAGAGGTTCTAAGACTTGGGATCATTTTCAGATGAGGATCCACAAGTGACTTGTTGTCTTGCATAGCCATTCTGAGATTTTTAAGCTTCCATCAGTATTGGGCCAGGAGTCAAGGTTGAAGTCACCATTGCAGATACTTAAATCAACCTTTTAAATAGATCGATAATCAGTGGTTTTTTTTTTTAAAGTCTGAAAGCAAATATTCAATAGGAATAAGGGAGCTTCTGAAAGCTTTAGGGTAGAAGAGTATAAATCGTAAATCTTTGCAGTCTATCTGGCAGCTGTGTGAGCGGTGGATTGAAAGGGAAAGGGTGCAGGCCGAAATCACGGAGACCAGTTAGAAGATCACTTCAGGGGGATTTTCCTGGTGGTCCAGTGGTTAGGAGTCTGCCTGCCAACGCAGGGGACATGGGTTCAATCTGTGGTTTGGTAAGATACCACATGCCTCGGAGCACCTAAGCCTGTCTGCCACAACTACTGAGTCCATGTGCCCCAGTTAAACATGGAAGCCCAAGCACTCTAGAGCCTGTGCTTTGCAACAAGAGAACCCAGCCAGTGAGACGCCTGTGCACTGTAACTAGAGTAGCCCCTACTCGCAACAACTAGAGAAAGCACGTGCGCAACGAAGACCCAGCACAGCCTAAAATAAAATCAATCAATAAAAATTTTTTTTAAAAAGGTCACTTCAGAAGTATAGCTGAGAGTGAATAGGGTCTAAACTAGGGGATAAGACAGTAGACATGGGGTGGAGAAGATGGATGGGAGAAATGCTGAATGTGGGATTCACTTTACAGCTGATTAGGACTGAGAGAGGAGAGTCAAAGATGAATGCTGAGGTTTCAAACAGAAGCCCCCAAGACAATGGCAGTCCTGTCCTCTAGATCTTAGACAAAGAGAGAGTGGAAGATTCAGGAGGTGATGAGTTCAGTTTGGGATACACTGATTTCAAGTGTTTGTGAGTACAAAAAGTGGGAGAGAGATCCAATCAACAGCTGGATTATATGGGTCTAGAGCTCAGGAGATTGTTCTGGGCTGGACAGGGAGCTAGAGATTTGGGATTGATCCACTGAGAATCCACAAAGCTCCAAAATTCCTACTGCAAACTGTAAACAGTAGTATAATTAGATTCTCTGCTCTCTGCTCAGTCGCTCAATCATGTCTGATTCTGTGACTCCACAGACTATAGCCCGCCAGCTTTCTCTGTCCATGTAATTTTCCAGGCAATAATACTGGAGTGGGTTGCCATTTCCTTCTCCAGGGGATCTTCCCTACCCAGGGATTGAACCAGCATCTCATGTCTCCTGCATTGGCAGGCAGATTCTTTACCGCAAGAGCCACCTGGGAAGCCCCATAATTAAATTATATGTCACTAGTTTGGTCAATACAAGTCAAAAGGCATAGCATACCAATTAAATTTTTTTTGTTTCATTTTAAATGAAAGTTTCTCGCAGTCTATGCCAAATAGTGATTTATTACTTGAAGTAGTGGTTTTCCAGCTTAAATTATAGAGTGATTATGGCAGAACCTAGGTAGACCTTGCAAGACCCATGTCAGAGCCTTGACCTTGGAGAGCTGGGAAGCCCTAAGAGGATCATAGCTGAAGATAATACAACTATATCCCAAATCTGCCACTGACTACAAGAGGCTTATGTTTCAGTAGTAGGAATATTTATCTAGTGCCAGAATGATGTGAATTACAAGCATCAGACAAAAATCCCAGTGCTGCTAAAGAAAACTAATTATTTTCTGAATAGAGTTGTTACTGTGATATGCTTACAAGTTGAAATCTGATAAATAATGGAACTTTGGAACTCAAATGGCATGTTATTCCAGCTCAAGTTTCTAATTTAACAATTAGCCCAAAGTTATACTTGGTAGCAGAGCTCAGTATTCAGGTCAGTCCACTGTGCTTCCCAAGACATAGTGTTTGACCTAATTCCATTCCTTTATTTTGTAATGAAATGGCATCCCACTCCAATATTCTTGCCTGAAAAATTCCATGGACAGAGTAGCCTGGCGGGCTGCAGTCCATGGGGTCACCAAAGAGTCGGACGCGACTGAGTGAGCATCCACGCACACATGCACGGACAGTAGTCCTCTAAGTCAGTGATCCAGACAGCCGGCAGTAGGGGCAATTAACCTTATTTGTAAAAGGGTGTATACATATCAAGCAGTGCTTGACCTGATGGGAGATGCAATCGTTCTATAGCCTTTTACCTTTGTGTATCAGCTTCTTTATTATTTCTTCTTGTATGCATTCCCTCTCCCAGCCCCTTTTCTGGTGCCTGTTTTTAATGAAATGCACATATGATTAGTTTAAAAAACATTAAACATTGAAGTTCACGAAGTAAAACTGTGGGGCAGATTGATATCACTTGGCTTTTAGGAGTTCAAATGTCATCTCTCCCAGACAGATAGGAAGGGAGCAGTGTGGCTCAGTGCTCCGCAGGAGTTGCTTATCAGCAGGGTGACCTGGAGGGCCTGCCAGCTGGTAGGACACATTGTCATTGTTGAGGTCATCATGGTAGCAGAGCAGGCTGGTTCTGGACCAGATCTCATCCTGCCTCTGTCCTCCCAGCTCACCTTTAAGTTAGTCAGTTGACGTCTATTTATTAGGCTGAACTGAGCTAGGCATTCATAGAGAGGATAAGAGAAGCCATCAAAATAGGGCAGGTTCCATGACTTAATAGAGATTAGAGACTACTGGGAATGATAAGCATTACATAATTCTGCCAAGAAACAGAGCTGTGGCATTGGTGCACTTCCGTGGTTTCTATTCTGAGCATTCTCCTTTTTATGTAATTAAAATACTGAGAGATATATTTTGCCTACATAATGTCATATACAGGATATTCCTATGCACATAATACATTTATTCATATATATTGTTGTTTAGTTGCTAAGTTGTGTCTGACTCTTTGCGACCCTATGGACTGTAGCCCTCCAGGCTCCTCTGTCCATGGGATTCCCCAGGCAAGAAAGAATACTGGAGTGGGTTGCCATTTCCTCCTTCAGGGGATCTTCCCAACCCAGGGACGGGGTAGTATATGCAAACCACCCATATGGCACTTTCTGGGAGATTTAAGTGGTTGATAATAGAAATTTTGATTCTACTCTTTTCACTTCATATGCTGATTTTAGACCTTCACCGCTGGGTGAGCTGATCTGTGATAAGGATCAGGAGGGAGGCCCACAAGGTGCTAAGAGATAACCCAAGAACTGTTTAGATTGGGAAAGCAACAGAGACTCACAGCTTCCACCCTTTCCCAGAGACCCTGTTTGGGTCAATATGAAGATCAAGAACAATTATAAAAAGAAATATAGCTCCCAGGCAGCAGTTCAACTTTGCCAAAAAAGAAGGTAGGAATGGAAAACTGAGGGGCTGTCTCAGGCAGTGGTTCTAGTTCAGAAATGCTCAAGCCCATCCTTCTCACAGAGTGACCCTTTGTTTCGTGTTTGATTTCTTCTGCATGAACAATTCCCATTCTTGTCCTCAGATGCAACAATCCAGCATTCATTGTCATGATAAAAATAGAAAATGACAGGCATTGATTTTTGACAGTAATTCACCCTACGTCTGCTTTCTGATTTCTTGAGCATATACAGGCCAAACAGGCAGGACAGTAATATGGAAGAGAATGCCTCATGCATTTGATGTGAGACAGTTGTTTTCGCAGGAAGGTGTGATGAAGGACACTGTATTTGAGAGGGATTTTTTTTTTCCATTGCAATTTTAACCTTCCCTACTGAACAGGTAGTTCTTGTGTAGGAACTGCCTGCTAAGAGGATCCAATTCATATCATTAAAATAACAATCACTTTATCAGGTTTTCCTTAATATCTTCTGATACTTGCCAATGGAGGGACTGTTTCTCAACCCCATCTGTTTTGATTGTACTGAAAGGACCTGATAAGATCAATGAAGATAATGTATACAGCAGCATTTTGTGAACTGTAAACATGTTTCAGGATGATAAGGTATTGTTAGTCTTTATTCAGTTCATAAATATTTATCGAGGGACTATCCTGTGACCAGCTTATACTGAAAGTGAAAGTGAAGTCACTCAGTAATGTCTGACTCTTTGTGACTCCATGGACAATAGCCCACCAGGCTCCTCCATCCATGGAATTTTCCAGGGAAGGATACTGGATCAGTCAGTCAGTTCAGTCGCTCAGTCGTGTCCAACTCTTTGAGACCCCGTGGACTGCAGGCTTCCCTGTCCATCACCAGCTCCGGGAGCTTATTCAGATTCATGTCCATCAAGTCACTGATGCCATCCAACCATCTCATCCTCTGTCGTCCCCTTCTCCTCCCGCCTTCAATCTTTCCCAGCATTAGGGTCTTTTCTAGTGAGTCAGTTCTTCATATCAGGTGGCCATCGCATCAGCTTCAGCATCAGTCCTTCCAATGAATATTCAGGACTGATTTCCTTATCTCTTAGGAGAGACTGGTTGGATCTCCTTGAAGTCCAAGGGACTCTCAAGAGTCTTCTCCAACACCACAGTTCAAAAGCATCAATTCTTCAGTGCTCAGCTTTCTTTATAGTCCAACTCTCACATCCATACATGACCACTGGAAAACCTGGATAGCCTTGACTAGACGGACTTTTGTTGGCAAAGTAATGTCTCTGCTTTTTAATATGCTGTCTAGGTTGATCATAGTTTTCCTTCCAAGGAGCAAGCGTCTTTTAATTTCATGACTGTAATCACCATCTGCAGTGATTTTGGAGCCCCCAAAAATAAAGTCTGCCACTGTTTCCACTGTTTCCCCATCTATTTGCCATAAAGTGATGGGACCAAATGCCATGATCTTAGTTTTCTGAATGTTGAGTTTTAAACCAACTTTTTTATTCTTTCTCTTTCATGAAGAGGCTCTTTAGTCCTTCATCACTGTATACCATAAGAGTGGTGTCATCTGCATATCGGAGGTTATTGTTATTTCTCCTGGCAATCTTGATTCCAGCTTGTGCTTCCTCTGGCCCAGCGTTTCTTATGATGTACTCTGCATATAAGTTAAATAAGCACGGTGACAATATACAGCCTTGACGTACTCCTTTCCTGATTTGGAACCAGTCTGTTGTTCCATGTCCAGTTCTAACTGGTGCTTCTTGACCTGCATACAGATTTCTCAGGAGGCAGGTCAGGTGGTCTGGTATTCCCATCTCTTTCAGAATTTTCCACAGTTTATTGTGATCCACACAGTCAAAGGCTTTGGCATAGTCAATAAAGCAGAAATAGATGTTTTTCTGGAACTCTCTTGCTTTTTCCATGATCCAGCGGATGTTGGCAATTTGATCTCTGGTTCCTCTGCCTTTTCTATAACCAGCTTGAACATCTGGAAGTTCATGGTTCACATACTGCTGAAGCCTGGCTTGGAGAATTTTGAGCATTACTTTGCTAGCGTGTGAGATGAGTGCAATTGTGCAGTAGTTTGAGCATTCTTTGTCATTGCCTTTCTTAGAGATTGGAATGAAAATTGACCTTTTCCAGTCCTGTGGCCACTGCTGAGTTTCCAAATTTGCTGGCATATTGAGTGTAGCACTTTCACAGCATCATCTTTCAGGATTTGAAATAGCTCAGCTGAAATTTCATCACCTCCACTGACTTTGTTCATAGTGATGTTTCCTAATGCCCACTTGACTTCACTTTCCAGGATGTCTGGCTCTAGGTGAGTGATCACACCATTGTGATTATCTGGGTCATGAAGATCTTTTTTTGTAGAATTCTTCTGTGTATTCTTGCCACCTCTTCTTAATATCTTCTGCTTCTGTTAGGTCCATACCATTTTTGTACTTTATTGTACCCATCTTTGCATGAAATGTTCCCTTAGTATCTCTGATTTTCTTAGAGAGATTGCTAGTCTTTCCCATTCTATTGTTTTCCTCTATTTCTTTGCACTGATCACTGAGAAAGGCTTTCTTATTTCTCCTTTCTATTCTTTGGAACTCTGCATTCAAATGGGTATTTCTTTCCTTTTCTCCTTTGCCTTTAGCTTCTCTTCTTTTCTCAGCTATTTGTAAGGCTTCCTCAGACAGTCATTTTGCCTTTTTGCATTTCTTTTCCATGGGGATGATCTTGATCACTGCCTCCTGCACAATGTCACGAACCTCCGTCCATAGTTCATCAAGCACTCTCTCTGTCAGATCTAATCCCTTGAATCTATTTGTCATTTCCACTTATAATTGTAAGGGATTTGATTTAGGTCATACCTGAATGGTCTAGTGGTTTTACTACCTTCTTCAATTTAAGTCTGAATTTAGCAATAAAGAGTTCATGATCTGAGCCACAGTCTGCTCCTGGTCTTGTTTTTGCTGACTGTATAGAGCTTCTCCATCTTTGACTGTAAATAATATAATCAATCTGATTTCGCTATTGACCATCTTGTGATGTCCATGTATAGAGTCTTCTCTTGTGTTGTTAGAAGAGGGTATTTGACATGACCAGTGCATTCTTTTGGCAAAACTCTGTTAGCCTTTGCCCTGCTTCATTTTGTACTCCAAGGCCAAACTTGCCTGTTACTCCAGGTGTTTCTTGATTTCCTACTTTTGCATTCCAGTCCCCTATAATGAAAAGGACATCTTTTTTGAGTGTTAGTTCTAGAAGGTCTTGTAGATCTTCATAGAACCATTCAACTTCAGCTTCTTCAGCATTACTGGTCAGGGCATAGACTTCAGTATTATTGCCTTGAGAACCCCATGAACAGTATGAAAAGGCAAAAAGATAGGACACTAAAAGATGAATTCTCCAGGTCAGTAGGTGCCCAGTATGCTACTGGAGATCGGTGGAGAAATAACTCCAGAAAGAATGAAGAGATGAAGCCAAATCAAAAACAACACCCAGTTGTGGATGTGACTGGTGATGGAAGCAAATTCTGTTGCTGTAAAGAGCAATATTGCATAGGAACCTGGAATGTTACTTCCATGATTCAAGGCAAATTGGAAGTGGTCAAACAGGAGATGGCAAGAGTGAACATAGATGTTTTAGGAATCAGTGAACTAAAATGGACTACAATGGGTGAATTTAACTCAGGTGACCATTATATCTACTACTATGGGCAAGAATCCCTTAGAAGCAATGGAGTAGCCATCACAGTCAACAAAAGAGTCCAAAATGCAGTACTTTTGGATGCAATCTCAAAAACAACAGAACGATCTCTGTTCATTTCCAAGGCAAACCATTCAATATCATAGTAAGGATACTGGAGTGGGTTGCCATTTCCTTCTGCAGGGGATCTTTCCAACCCAGGGATCAAACTCGGGTCTGCCACGCTGCAGGCGGACTCTTTACCGTCTGAGCCAGCAAGTGCTAGATATTAGGCAGGCAAAAGTGCTGGCCCAGGCCCTCATGGGGCTTTCATTTATTTCCATAAGTGTTTCTGGTTCCCCCTTCCACCCCTCCTGCTGTGATGTGTGCACATCTCTATCACCTCACTTGTCTCACTGTAGACTGATACGTCCTGGTTTACCCACGTATCTCTTCTGTTATCTTATGAGCTCCTCAAAAACAGAGGACATTTCCTCTGGACAGAGGACATCATTGGTATCTATGATGCCTGCCTTGCACATAGTATGTTATTTCATTAATGTTTATAGTCTATTATAGATCTATTGGGCTTCCCTGGTGGCTCAGCTGGTAAAGAATTTGCCTGCAATGTGGGAGACCTGGGTTCATTCCCTGGGTTGGGGAGATCCCCTGGAGTACCCACTCCAGTATTCTGGCCTGGAGAATTCCATGAACTGTATAGTTCATGGAGTCTCAAAGAGTCGGACATGACTGAGCGACTTTCACTAATGGATCTATTAATAAATGGTGATTAATGTTGGCCCTGAAACCATGGACTCTCAGTCCAGACACATAAAATATGCTGTGATATGTAAGACTGGGATAGTCTATCCCCTTTTTTCACGTGAGGAACTTGAGCCCCAGTGATGTGCTATATGAATTTAGGCAAAGCAGGTTATCATTCTGTGTCTCAGTATTTCCAACTGCAAGATGTAGATAAAAGACTTTTAGAACTGAAAGAAATTTCTCCTTGTCCAAAACTTCATTTAAGAAGTGAATAAAATGACACCCAGAAAGGTTGCCTGCATGCATGCTCAGTTGTGTGACTCTTTGCAACCCCATAGACTAGCCCGCCAGGCTCCTCTGTTCATGGGGTTTTCCAGGTACGAATACTGGAGTGAGTTGCCATGTCCTCCTCCAGGGGATCTTTCCAACCCAAGGATCAAACCTGGGCCTCCTAAGTCTCCTGCATTGGCAGGCAGATTCTTTACTATTGTGCTGCCTGGGAAGCCCTCCAAAGGTTAAGCAACTCATCTAAAAGGAAATTAGTAGAAGATTTGCTGACATTTGTAATAATTCTCTTTTCACAATCTCCTTGTTCTTTCTCTCTGTGAGCCTTAGTATCACAAAATTGCTGTAAAGTCACAGGGAAAGAATAGAGATGGACGCTGTGGTTGAAGCACAAGTGCTACCACTTTGGAAAAAACATTGCCATTGTCTACTAAAGATGTACATCCTCTGGGAATTCCCTGTGGTCCAGTGGTTAGGACTCTGCTTCCACTGCAGGGACCCGTGCTAGACCCCTAGTCAGGGAACTAAGATCCTGCAAGCCGGGAGGTGTGGTCAAAAAAAAAACCACATTACTTATGACCTAGCAGTTCAACTCTTAGTCATACACTCTACAATTCTTGCACATGTACATAAAGAGGCATGCACTGGAATACTCAGAGAAGCTTTGCCAATACAGTAAAAAAAAGAGAGAGAGAGAAACAACCTCAATATCCATTGAAAAGATGAATCAAAAAAAAAAAGACGGATCAATAAATTGAAACATTTGTATAAATTAGAGTATAATACAGCAAAGAAAACAAATCCCATTAAGATAATGTCGATAATTAGTCCTTAGCAAAAGGACTAATTAATATCATCTACTGAAAGTTTGTTTCTAAGCAAAGCTAAGCAATATATGGTTTTGTTGTTTAATCACGATGTCATGTCCAACTCTTTGCGACCCCATGGACTATAGCTCACCAGGCTCCTCTGTCCATGGGATTCTCCAGGCAAGAATATGGAGTGGGTCGCCTTTTCCTTCTCCAGAGGATCTTCCCAACCCAGGGATCGAACCTGCATCTCCTACATTATATTGTATTACAGGAGGTTTCTTTACCATTGAGCCAATATGTAGTGAAGCAATGAATAAAAATGAGATTGACAATTCCAAAATGCTGAAGGGCTTAGTGTAATATCAATATTCAGCCCAAACCAAATATCACCATTTTAGAATGAACTTGTGAGATATAAGAACAAACCTGCAATTTCATTTTAAAAATTAATTCTTGCTATATGTCCATTAGTTATCATTTTAGAATTAAAAATATATTTTTACATCCAGAACCAGAACAATTTTTTTTAAACACTGTCATCTTCTGTGAACACTGAGCTGCACATTTGTGAAACTAAATAGATATCACTGTCCACCGAGGTCAGTGCAAAGACAAGATATTTTTAAGGTGACTCAACTTTGTTTAGTATTTTCTTATTTACTATACTCTTTTCTGGCTTCCCAGGTGGCTCTAGTGGTAAAGAACCCACCTGCCAATGGAGGAGATACAAGACATGCGAGTTCAATCCCTGGGTCAGGAAGATCACCTGGAGAAGGGCATGGCAACCCACTCCAGTATTCTTGCCTGGAAAATTCCATAGACAGAGGAACCTGGCGGGCTATAGTCCATGGGGTCACAAAGAGTCAGACATAACTGAGTGACTGAGCACATACTCTTCATATTCACTTTTACCTAGAGGATTGAAGATGCTTTGTC
Organism: Bubalus kerabau; assembly: GCF_029407905.1. Classification (NCBI taxonomy): domain Eukaryota; kingdom Metazoa; phylum Chordata; class Mammalia; order Artiodactyla; family Bovidae; genus Bubalus; species Bubalus kerabau. The sequence goes on along the minus strand of NC_073647.1, from coordinate 3,611,408 downwards.
ACAGATGATTTGGGAATTTTTTCTTATGAAATTTTGAGGTGATAATGTTGATATGCCATTGTTAAATCAAACTCAGAAAATGTAAAGCATTCTCAAACAGAACTTTTTCTTGAAAGGCTTATGGCCTGAATGGAGTTAGAGACCTGAAAATAAAATTTAGTCCTTGAAGATTATTTTGTTTCATGTTAGAAATACAATTACACCAAACAATTCAAAAATATTAGAATTATATGATCTAATCTATACTACTTGACCTTGAATTATTTTATTTTTATAACATTCATTAGTTCAAAAAGTATATAATTTTCTTCATAGACTAATTTAGTCAACATACTTTTTTAATATTCATATTCTTTATCTATCCCCCTGTTTAATTATTTGATGTTCATAATCATTGTACATAAACTTAGCAGCTCATTTGTATAACTATCATTTATAGTGCAGCATTTTGTTCTTACAATAGTAAGGGAATTTTCAGTGCATGTAACATCTAGAATGCCTACCTATATTTGAAACAGTGTTTTGATACTCATAATACTTCCAAATACTGAGCCTTGGTCATGTGCAAGTACAGAAAAACAAAAATGGTGTTGATGTGAGCAGTCTATTCAGCCTTCCAAGGATCTAGATCAAAACCAAAACCAAATAACAGATTTTCCCCAAATACAGACTCCAAAACCAGACTTCCAGCATCTCTGCTAGAGAGTAGGTTCCCCGGTGTTGTGAGGATGCTTTCTAATTTACATCAACATTAAAGAGAATACTTTAAAGGTATGGAAGCAACAGTTAGAACTGGACGTGGAACAACAGACTGGTTCCAAATAGGAAAAGGAGTACGTCAAGGCTGTATATTGTCACCCTGCTTATTTAACTGATATGAGAAATGCTGGGCTGGAAGAAGCACAAGCTGGAATCAAGATTGCCGGGAGAAATATCAATAACTTCAGATATGCAGATGACACCACCCTTATGGCAGAAAGTGAAGAGAAACTAAAAAGCCTCTTGATGAAAGTGAAAGAGGAGAGTCAAAAAGTTGGCTTAAAGCTCAACGTTCAGAAAATGAAGATCATGGCATCTGGTCCCATCACTTCATGGGAAATAGATGGGGAAACAGTGTCAGACTTTATTTTTTCGGGCTCCAAAATCACTGCAGATGGTGACTGCAGCCATGAAATTAAACGACACTTACTCCTTGGAAGGAAAGTTATGACCAACCTAGATAGCATATTGAAAAGCAAAGACATTACTTTGCCAACAAAGGTCCGTCTAGTCAAGGCTATCGTTTTTCCAGTGGTCATGTATGGATGTGAGACTTGGACTGTGAAGAAAGCTGAGCACTGAAGAATTGATGCTTTTGAATTGTGGTATTGGAAAGACTCTTGAGAGTCCCTTGGACTGCAAGGAGATCCAACCAGTCCATTCTGAAGGAGATCAGCCCTGGGATTTCTTTGGAAGGAATGATGCTAAAGCTGAAACTCCAGTACTTTGGCCACCTCATGCGAAGAGTTGACTCATTGGAAAAGACTCTGATGCTGGGAGGAATTGGGGGCAGGAGGAGAAGGGGACGACAGAGGATGAGATGGCTGGATGGCATCACTGACTCGATGGACGTGAGTCTGAGTGCACTCTGGGAGTTGGTGATGGACAGGGAGGCCTGGCGTGCTGCGATTCATGGGGTCGCAAAGAGTCGGACATGACTGAGTGACTGAACTGAAATGAACTGATCCAATATTTAATAATTAAAAATTACAATGGATCTGAAAGCATTTTGAAAAAAAGAGTATAATATAAGGATAATTCAGGTTGTAATCCTTGCCTCCTTCTCCCTTTTCTTCTTCATGTGTCTCAGCCAGTTTGTTTTTCAAGAGCCCCATCCACTATGACCTCTCGAATTCAGGACTTGAGTGCCCCATGACTGGATGTCTAGCCCTGGCAGCAGGTGCCCCACGTAGCAGCATTCACACTTAGGCTATGCTCTGGCAAAGGCTTGCCCAGTGTTTCTTTGGGTACCATATAAACCCCTGTCAGACATTCAAGTAGGCATGTGGATGTTAACAGACCCTCCCTCGGTACAAATTATTCCTGAGAAGATTTAATGAGCTAAGCGTGTTACTATTTAATAGCTTAAGCACCATTTACATTTACTGGGAACTCCCTGGAGGTAAAAGAATATTTATGCAGGAATTAGTTGATTGCCTTTAGGGAAATTATTAATGTATACCTGCTTATGTTTATGGACCCAGAGACAGTAAAGGTCAATTCTGTGAGGCAACCAAGGACATACCACATTATGATTCCCTCCCTCTTTTGTTTTTGTTTTGTAATTAGGGGGTTATGATAAGAGAAGCTCTCTTTTAGTGGGAGATCAATTATTTTGCAACTGATAAGTAGAAAGGGGACTTTGCTGTGGTCCAAAAATTTAGCTATAACCATTCAATAATAGGAAGGGGCTACCATGAATATTTTATTGGTATTATTAGAGGTGGTAGAAATAGAAATATTATTAATAGGTATTATTAGAACAATGGGGGAAAGGCAATTTGTTGGATTACAAAGATGGTAACATTTAGTGGCATAAAAGCATGGGTGTTGAACTTGAGTGACACTGCTGTTCAGTCATGGTTCAGCCACGTAACCAACTGTGGGAACCAGGACAAGTTGCATCATGTCTCTGAGCCTCCATTTTTACTTCTATAACGTGAGGGTGAGAGTAGGGCCTATTTCATAGTGTTGTTAAGAGGACCAAATGAGCTAAGGCCCATAAAGTGCTTAGCACATTGCCTGGCACAAATGTGCTCAATAAACATTATAAATAGCATTTTATTATTATAGACACTAAGTTATTATCGTTACCTGTAAGCTTTATTTATGGCTGCCTTATGATATTTATTACTATCTGTCTTATATCAGAGTTATTTACATTAAGGCTAAACTACTGAACAAAACTTCCTGGGGGAAAACTGCTTGTCTGATTCATACACCAAACACTATAGAGTCTAGCATGCTGAAGCAGCACTAAATCACAGTAGCTATCAAACATTTTTAATACATACAGATATGATTGAATCTAGAAAGTTTAACAAGACACACCTTACTATGTACAATGCACTCTGATATTTATTTTTCCATTCTATTTCATCCCACTAAAAACTAGTCTCATCTTGACCCACTAAATTCACTGCTGGGTCTGTCCTATGACTTGAAAATCCCTAGGCTAGACCACGAAGCAGCCCTGAACCTTCCCACCAAGGGTGGTGGTGTGGTTAGTGAGGAGTGAACAGAAAGGCTGGGCAAGGACCAAATGGCAGCTACTTTTAGGACACTAAATAGCAGAGATGAGGCAGATCAAGAGCACAAGGGATGGGGAGGAGAGGGCCTTGATTCAGAAATGCTGAGTTCTGAAGGTAATAGCATCAAGTTCAGAGCTGGGTCATTCTAGCAGTCTTAATGAAAAACAAAGAAAGGGGAAAAATAGAAACAGGGATCAACTGCCCAGAAATGAGGCTGGCAGTACAGAAGGCCAGGTGGGCGTTGGTATCTCTCCTATTCCAGGAACTCTCCTTTTTTCCAGATTTTTCTTTTCCTATCAAAAATAACTTGGGTGTGTTTTTAAGTTTAAAGACTATGAAGTGTACACACATACACCCCCTAACTTTAAAAAATAATGTTTAATTGCCTTGTCTTGACTCAGTGGATTCAATAATTCTCCCCCTTCCTTCCTGCTTTTTCCATTAGCTGAAACTCCATATTTTTTTTTTTCTGTCTTATTTTCCTTTAAACATGATTTTGGTCTAAGAACTTTTGCTTCCACAGCCTCATAACTTTTTCAAGGCCCAGACCATTTTACAATGTTATCTGCAGTCTTATGGTTTCAATTTATTTTTTCTTCCATTTGATCCTCTGCACAGCAAGTGAGATTTAGTCATTCTTTCATTCATTGAGTCTAGCAATTTGTTGAACATTTATTATGTGCCAGACACATACTACCTGCTGCTAAGGTAGCCGTGATGAAAAACAAGCTCCTTACTGTTACAGACGTCATAGTCAGGTAGGGGATGTAGACACTAATCCTATAATCACACAAAGAAATAAAAACAGCCACTGTGATATATTCAGTACAGAATAGGTATGTGACAATTTGAGAGTGTTCAGAAATGACCAGTCAAGGAAAAGTTCTTTGGGGAAGTAAGGTTTGAGCTGAGAACTGCAGAATGGGGAGCAGTTAGGAAAAAGGATCGGGAGCATCCAGGCAGGCAGAACATGGCCTTGGGGTGAGAGGGAGCAAGTTGAGTGAAGGGGACTAACAGAAGGCCAGTCGGGTAGCAGGAAGTTTCTAGAAAGGCATAGTGGAAAACGGTTCTGGTTTCATGCTGCGGAAATTCACGCACTACTTTCTCTAGTCTGTGTTAGGGAGTTTTGTTTTTTTTTTTTTAGAAGCTGAATATTTTATTATTAAATTGTTTATTCTCCTGCAAGTCTGTTGCTTCACTGTATAAAAATAGCACCAGCAAACACAGCAAAATTAAGCAAACACAGCAAAATTAAGATAGTAATATTCTTCATTGGACACTACACAACTAACAAACTTTTCTCCACTGGCAGTTATTTCTAGTGGGAAGATAATTTTGACCCAAATCCAAGGATAGCTGTAAGCAAGTTACAATGTCATATAAGGTTTAAGATAACCATGTTATCCTTGAATTACATAATTTTTGTAATCAGTTTTACCAGAGATAATTTCAGGAATTCTGAATATTATAACTGGAGCCTAGCCTAAAAATCACAGGATGCTGTGGAAAAGATGCTCACTGTTTATCTGAAGTCATTAGAAAGTTAAGGGGTATTTTCTTCAGAAAACATTGTTACAAGTAGCTTCTTTTGCTAAAAATTGCTTTTTAAATATCTATCCACCACTAATTTAAGACAACTATGATAGATTTAATTGTTTCAAAGTAGTTTATTTAGGGGTTCCATTTTCACTCCTCAATAGATTGTATGTATTTCTCATATGCTTTTTTACTCATTAGTTCATCTAGTTCTGAAGGGTTACTGAATGTCATCTTGATCAGCCAACCATCTTCATAACAAGACTTGTTGACAAGTCCTGGATTTTCTGCTAGAGCTTTATTAATTTCAGTTACTTCTCCTGATAGAGGAGAATAGAGTTCACTAGCAGCTTTCACACTTTCCAAAGCACCGAACTCCTCTTGTTTGTTCAACTTTGTCCCAACTTCAGGCAGACTACAGTAAACAACATCTCCCAAAGCTTCCTGTGCAAAATTGCTGATTCCCACAGTTACAACACCGTTTTCTGTTGTTACCCATTCGTGTTTTTTTGTGAATTTCCGCACCGACAGCAGAGCAGGGCCGGTGCGCAGCGCCTGGAGGGCACCTGCCTGCAGTCCCCAGGGCAGCAGCAAGCAGGGCGCGCTAGGTGCCCAGATGGCACACAGGCTGCCAACCGTGGCCCGCACGCTCAGCACCGCGCGCAGCACCATGTTCGCACGGGTGCAGTGGGCCTCCGCGCGGCACCTAGAGCACCGGGGCCGGCCGGGGCTGTTAGGGAGTTTTGACATTATCCTAAGGGCGATGGCAATCCATTAGACTGTACTTTGGGTCCTTGTGTGTGGTGGTGGTGGGGAGGATGTGAGCATATTTATTTCAGAAAATGCCACTTTGGCTACAGCATGGAGAACGAATTGGTGTCTGGCTAAGTGTGACTATAGATAAAATTTAAAAGCTATCACTTACTGTGTGTTAAGCACTGTTGTAAAGGGTTTTTCTACACTTTGTCATTGAATCTTCACAACCCTATGTGAATGGAGTAGCTACAGTTATTATCCCCACTTAACCTGTGAAAAAAACTGAAGCTCAGAGAAGTGAAGAGACTTGCCCAAGATGGCATAGCTGGGATGTGGCAGAGCTGGGATTCTATCCCATAAGGCTATTAAGCTCACTCACCTATTTCTTTCCTCCTCCCAGCCCCTCCCTTCTGACAGCCACCACTTGTTCTCTGTATCTATGACTCTGTTTCTGTTTTGTTATGTTTGTTCACTTGTTTTTTGGATTCCACATTTAAGTGAAATCATATGGTATTTGTCTTTGTCTGACATTTCACTTAGCATAATACCCTTTAGGTCCTTCCATGTTGTTGCAAATAGCAAGATTTCATTTTTATGGCTGAGTATGGCTTTTCCAGTGGTCATGTATGGATGAGAGTTGGACTGTGAAGACAGCTGAGTGCTGAAGAATTGATGCTTTTGAACTGTGGTGTTGGAGAAGACTCTTGAGAGTCCCTTGGACTGCAAGGAGATCCAACCAGTCCATTCTAAAGGAGATCAGTCCTGGGTGTTCTTTGGAAGGATTGTTGCTAAAGCTGAAACTCCAGTACTTTGGCCACCTCATGCGAAGAGTTGACTCATTGGAAAAGACTCTGATGCTGGGAGGGATTGGGGGCAGGAGGAGAAGGGGATGACAGAAGATGAGATGGCTGGATGGCATCACCGACTCCATGGACGTGAGTTTGAGTGAACTCCGGGAGTTGGTGATGGACAGGGAGGCCTGGCGTGCTGCAATTCATGGGGTCACAAAGAGTCGGACTTGACTGAGCGACTGAACTGAACTGACTATTCCATTGCATATATACCACATATTCTTTATCCATCCATCTATTGATGGGCACTTCCATATCTTGGCAATTGAAATAATGCAGCTATGAACATAGGGGTGCATGTATCTTTTCTAATTAGTGTTTTTTTTGTTTGTTTGTTTGTTTTCTTCAGGTAGAGCCTCCTGATAGTTTTGAATGAAATTGCCATCAGAAGTTGCCTATTTCATAAGCTTGTTGTTTTTCTTCCTCCAAGTCAGGAGTTACTTGGCCTTCCACCTGCAGACTCAGTCCCACCTGAGTCCCTGGACCAATCCTGATTTTAGACAAGAATAAGCCAGGCCACTCCAGTATTCTTGCCTGGAGAATCCCAAGGACAGGGGAGCCTGGTGGGCTGCAGTCCATGGGATTGCAAAGAGTCAGACACGACTGAGGGATTGAACAACAAGCCAGGCAGTTCCAGTCTAGCCATCTGGTTTTCAGTATTAAAATACCAATGTTGCCTTAACTTGCTTCCTGTTTCTGAAATCTGGGCTTTTTGGTTTTCTGCCATGTATCTGAGTCCTTGTCTTGGCCAAGTGAAACAATGGCTGTGAAAATGTTTTGGAAATGATAGTGCTTTATATATGTACCAGCATAGGGTGTGAGTACACAGTAGATTTTCAGTAAATAGTAGCTACTGCTACCTGGATCATGGCTTGGTTATTGCAAGTCAACCAAGCAAAGTCACAAGGAACAGAGTTCAACTGCAGTATCTTTTCAAGAAGTGACAAACCCTCTCCTCCAGAGAGCCTTCTTGTCCTGCTCTTGACAGGGTGTTGCTCTCTCTGATTTTCCACTGACTAGTCTGTGCATCTTCCCAACCTGGTTCATAAGGTGGAGGGTAGAATATTCAAAAAGAGCCTGGATTCTGGAATCAGTTCTGCATTTGAATTCTGACTGTGTGACCTTAGGAAAGATACTTAACCATTCTCCAATTTCATCATCTGTGAAATCATAAATACTTCATACCCCTTGGCAATTGAATTAAGCAAAGTACATAAGCGCATTGGTATTTAGTAAGCATGAGCTTCTCTTTCTTTCTTTTCTTCCTTCTTCCATGTACCTCTGCAAAACTGGTCCAATTTGGTCTTGGGCTGTCAGACTCTGAAGCAGCCCTTGTTTAACTGTTATTAATAAAAATGCCCCATGACCTTCTCAATGGCATGCCCTAAACTTTGGTCTGGTTTATTCTTGTGCAAGCTAATTGACACGTTCCGACCACCAGGGTTGTGTGTACCTGATTACTGCTTGACTAGCTCAGTTAATATTAACTGAGAATTTACTTTGTGAAAGGTACCATAGGAAATGTTAATCCACCTCCTTCCTGACTCTACATTGGGCTGACTTACCTGCCCTTCTTTTCAACACATCCCTCTGGGCCTCTCTGAAGCCACCCCCAGTAGTTAGCAGGCATTCTAATCAATTGATGTGCCTTCTCTTGCCCCTAATTAGTCTTGATTTGATTTTACTTTATCTTGCTTTCCTGTTTCTCTCCTTGACTGTGTACTCTGATTTTGATCATTCCCATCTATGTTCCTTCCAGGACTTGATCTTTTCCCTGACTTTCCCTTTGGCATTTGGACTTTGGCTGACGGGCATCCTGTCTGGCTCAGCTCCTCATTTTGGGCCTGGGGTTTCCTGTTGCCTCTGGTGACAGTACTTCCTTCTTGATCCAGTTTTCCTGTCCAATAGGTTCCTAATGCTTGCTCAAACCTGAATTATGTCTGGATAAGTCAATCATGGTGGCCCAGGGTGAGGATAGGGTGAGAGCAGGGGAGTGCTAACCAATACAAATTACGTGACTTGTCTTGCTGCCCATAGGGAACACACACACACACACACACACACACACTGAGCAAGGAATGACTGGTAGGTATCTAGCATGTACTCATTATACATATAATACCAACCAACAAACTCGATGCATCTGAAAACGAAAATCCCAATGCCAGAGAATGGTGGATCTGGCAGCCCGGCCCACCGAGGCCAAGTTGGCCTGGGGAGGTAAAATTGTCTTCTGGTGTTTTTAAAAATATACATCAGTATATCTTTCAGAGGTGCCTGATTTACAGGCAAGGAAGACACTCTTAGAAGACCTGGTTTTGAAACAGGAGGAAAGGGAGCAGGGCACAACCTCTAAAAGAATGATATAGCCCTTGAGGATACAACACAGACATAAACTGTTTAGAACCAACTAGGACCAAAATGGCAGAAGATTCTACTTCCAGTTGTCCTTGAGCCTCATTAGAGCTCGCTGTAATATATTAGCATCTAAATGATATACCTACAGGTGCCATGGTAGTCCTGAGGCTAACTATAGAAGGTAAAAGTGGACAGTGGCCCAGTTCTTGGAAATTTCTGCCCCTTCCCCCAAATATTTAGAATAATCCTCCCACTCATTAGCCTGTGAAATTAACCAGCCCATACAAACTAACCACCCCATATTTGGGGGCCTCTTACCTTCTGAGATGGCCCACATACTGTCTGTGGAGTGTTTCTCCCAAGGTCATTCTTGCCTTTGAGACGGACCTCATTCTGTCTAGGGAATGTGTATCTCTCTAAATAAATCCACTTCTTACTTGTGACTTTGTCTTTCACTGAATTCTTTCTGTGATGAGACATAAAAAACCCGAGCTTCATTAAGTCCTGAGACCAGATATATGATCTCAATTAAAAGATAATGAGTTTGGACTTCCCTGGTGGTCCAGTGGTTAAGTCTCCATGCTCCCAATGCAAAGGGCACAGGTTTGATCCTTGGTCAGGGAACTAAGATCCCACATGCTGCATAGCACAGCCAAAAAAAAAAAAAAAAGATAGTGGGTTCAAGTTCCAGTTCACAGATTCAAGTCCCAGTCTGAGCTGTATTTTCAGTTTAATATGCTTTACAGATATTTTAAAAATAATTTCAAGATCAGTTTTTCTTATTTTAACCACTTAAAATATATTTCATTGCTCATTTTGCTATTAAGATCATAATTTTAGAATATGTGATTCTCATAAAAAGAAACTGTTTGCAGTAGGGCCAAAATAACTGAGACTTATAGCAGAAATATCGTAATTGTATTGTTGTTATAGTGTATACTTTTCATACTTTTGTTCTACAAGATGCAGCTGAAGCCACATTCAAATCGGATATATACAGTTCTATGAAAATATGATCGGAGAAGGCAATGGCACCCCACTCCAGTACTCTTGCCTGGAAAATCTCAGGGATGCAGGAGCCTGGTAGGCTGCAGTCCATGGGGTCGCTAAGAGTCGGACATGACTGAGCGACTTCACGTTCACTTTTCATTTTCATGCATTGGAGAAGGAAATAGCAACCCACTCCAGTGTTCTTGCCTGGAGAATCCCAGGGACAGGGGAGCCTGGTGGGCTGCCGTCTGTGCGGTCGCACAGAGTCAGACACGACTGAAGTGACTTAGCAGCAGCAGCATGAAAATATGATACTCAGGAATCTGATCTTGCAGAATGCATAGGAGGACCATTCACTTTTACTTTTCTTCCTTTTCATCTACTGCCATAAACTGTTCAAGCAGGCACAGGTTAGTGGGGAAGCAGTGGAACCTGAGGAAGGACAAGAAGAACTAGGAGAATTTAGCAGTCTGTATAATGGCTTCCAAGGATAAGGAAATTGAAACAGAATGAGTGCTGGTGGAGAAAGCATCCCAATAATGTTGTGATACTGTGATTTCTGGGCTTCCCACATGGCTCAGGGGGTAAGGAATACACCTGCAATGCAGGAGATGCAGGCAGATGTGAGTTCAATCCCTGGGTCAGGAATATCCCCTGAAGGAGAGCATGGCAACCTACTCCAGTATTCTTGCCTGGAGAATCCCATGGATGGAGGAGCCTGGTAGGCTACAGTCCACAGGGTTGCAACGAGTCAGACATGACTGAAGGGATTGAACATGCACGCACTGTGATTTCTAAGGAGAAATATATGTTTGTTCTTCACTCTCAATTCTGGAACAGAGCTGCTAAAAACCTTAGAAGTTCCTGGGAGGAGAGCAATAAAGGTGTCTTTTGTTATGTCAATGAAGTGACTTTTGGACCCTGTTTGAGGATGGGGATAGGTTGCCAGGAAAACCAACCAGGTGATTAAAGGGTTGTAACTTTCAGTCCCACCTCTTGGTGTCCAAGGAGAGGAGAGGACCTGGAGGTTGATTCAGTGGTCGTTGGCTAATGATTTGATCATTCATGCCCATATAATGCGGAGAAGGCAATGGCACCCCACTCCAGTACTTTTGCCTGGAAAATCCCATGGACGGAGGAGCCTGGTAGGCTGCAGTCCACGGGGTCGCTAGAGTCGGACACGACTGAGCGACTTCACTTTCATTTTTCACTTTCATGCATTGGAGGAGGAAATGGCAACCCACTCCAGTATTCTTGCCTGGAGAATCCCAGGGACGGGGGAGCCTGGTGGGCTGCCGTCTATGGGGTCGCACAGAGTCGGACACGACTGAAGCGACGCAGCAGCAGCAGCAGCAGCAGCCCATGTAATGAAGCTTCCAGAGAAACCTAAAAGGCCAGAATTTAGAAAGCTGCTGGATTGGTAAATTTGGGAAATTTGGGGACAGTGGCAGCCTGGAGAGAGCATAGGAAGCTCCTCATCCTTTCCCCATACCTTTCCATGTGCATCTCTTCCCTCTGGCTGTTTCTGAGTTCTATTCTTTTATCATAAGCTGCTAATCTAGTAAAATCTAGTAACAGTTTCCCTCAAATTCTGTGAGCCACTCTATTAAATTAACTGACCCCAAGGAGAAGCTTGTTGGAACCTACACTGTATAACTGGTTGCTCAGAAGCACAGGTGATAACCTGAAGTTGGGGGATGGGACAGTTTTGTGGGACTGAGCCCTGACCTTGTAGAATCCGATGCTATCTCTGGGTGGATAGGGTCAACGTTGAGCTGAATTGTAGGGCAGCCAGCTGGTGTGTGGAGAGTTGTTTGCTGCTTTGAGGGATAAGACCTGTCCCCTCCACCACACACACACACTGAAACATGCATTGGAATTGGGTTCAGTACCCAGATTAAGTGTGCAAAGGGACACAGCAAGCCCCAGTGCTGAAGACCATCCATGTGCTGATGTTTGGAATCAGACAGATAATTGCTCTTGGTATGTGGAAGCAGCCCCAGTTCATGGTGCACAGAGCGTGTTTGGGCTCTGGTCAAGTAAGTTGAGGTCAGGGCAGGCATTGAGGCTCATTGAGGAACTGGAGGACAAAGCAAGAATCCAAGGCAGGAGGTCACTTTTCTAGACTGAGCAACCCCACTGCAGATTAGCAGGAGAACTCATGTGAGCATGTTCAGGCTTCCCTTCAGGTCTGCCAGTTTAAGAAGATCAAGAGTTCTTTCAAATATGAATCCTCTAAGTCTCAAGCCTTCATAGGCTGAAACTGACTATCTATTGGGTTATTATTTGCCTCTCTTTGGAATGCCACAGGGACTAGCAGGGCCAAACTACAAGTTAAAAGTAGCATTAGTTTGAGAAGTCATGGGGCTTCTATATACAAAAATTCATTTTATGTACCGTTTCCCAGGATCATCTGTATTGCTCAAGAAGTATTTGTTGAGGGTTCATTGGTGTGATAGTCAGTTTTATGTCCCATGTTGGCTAGGCCTAGGTATCCAGATATTTATTTAAGTGTTATTCTAGATATTGCTCACAAGGTATTTTGGAGGTGAGATTAACATTTAAATCAGTAGACTTTGAATAAAGCATGTTACTCTCAGTAACAGGCTCACTGGGTGGGTCTCATCCAATCAGTTGAAGGCCTTAATAAGACAAATTTTGACCTCCTTCCAGGAAGAAGGACTTCTGCCAGGAGACTGGCCTGAACTTCAACATCAATTCTTCCTTGGCTCTCCAGCCTGTGGGTCTCCACAATTGAGTGAAACAATTCCAATAAATTAATCAACCAGTCTCTAGATATCTCTTATATATTAGGCTGGCAAAAAAGTTCCTTCAGGTTTTTCCATACTGGCTGATGGAAAAAGCTGAACAAACTTTTTAGCCAACCCAATATATATTAATATATAACCTTATATATATGATACATATGGGTGCATGCTAAGTCACTTCAGCCATGTCTGACTCTTTGCAACCCTGTGGAGTCTGCAGCCCACCAGACTCCTCTGTCCATGGGATTCTCCAGGCAAGAATACAGGAGTGGGTTGCCATGCTCTCCTTCAGGGGATCTTCCTGACCCAGGGATTGAACCCAAGTTGCTTTGGCAGGCAGGTTCTTTACCACTAGTGCCACCTGGGAAGCCCATATAATATGTATATATAAACTTATATCTTGTATGTATGTGTGTGTGTATATATATAATATTTATACCTTACTAGTTCTGTCTTACTAGTTGTCTTTCTGGACAACACTGAATAACATAGTTTTCATAATTTCCATTATGAAATTACATAAATTTCACTCCATTGAAGAGCATCATTTGCTTATGTCATGTTTTCTTCTGAACTATTCTATTAATAGCATCTCTATCCTTTTCCCTCACCTGGTTCTATGATAAGGGTAATAGAAAAAAAATTGCAGAGCTGAGAAACTTTATATATTAACACATTTTGAAGCAATCTGCTTTCAAGACCTGTTTGTTTTCAACATCAAAACTGACCATCATCATAACGATGTGTGGAAAAGTAGTCACTTGAGAATAAAATGTTAAACACTGAAGGCTATTCAAGGATGTTGTGGACAGACTCGTTTGAACTGATTTCAGTTGCGCAAGTTCTTTCAAATACTGGGAGGGGGATACATAAAAATGCAAGTGGTGATCTCATGGTTGACCAAGCCTGCCTTCTGGCTTTCTATGCAGCAGAATGCTGTGTTGTTGCTTAGAGCTGTGACTTCTCACGGGATATACATTATTCAGTTTTTAGTTAGTTTGTTATCTCAATACAAGTTAATATTAAAGTTCGTGTGTGGTCTTTAAGATGCTTTTGAGTCCATCACATCACCAATATATTTATAAGCTTGAGAAATAGATTAGTATGAGGTAACTTAAAATATGAGTGGTTCCCCTGTGAATTTAGGTCAGATACTTTCTTAGTAATGAAGTTGCTAAGTGTTGAAACTCCTTTTTCCCTGAAGGCATTTAAATTTTAGTTTTGGTTGGACATCTTCCTGGTGGTTGAAAGCTAGTAACTATGGACATTTCTAAAGCTGTTTTCTCAAGTTTCTTGTATTTTTCTTTTCTTTGGCTTCATGTTTGCTGTTTCCAGCTGTTTATGTTTTGATCAGTTGTTTTCTAAATATTCAATTTCCTTTAACACATTCAATAAAAAAAAAACTGGATTTCTTGGTTAGAGACTACTACATGTATAAAAACTATTGTTTTATTGTGAAATTAGAGTCATCCATTAAAAGCTACTTTTGGTTTCACTAGAGTGTATTGATGATATTCTTATCTAGGCTACATACAGAGCCAGAACCTAGAATTGTGTTTGAGAGGAGACTCAACAAATACTTCCTCAATTAATTTAGTTGATAAAACCTGAGCAAAAATTGATGATAAAGAGAATGGCAACCATCCTGTGCAGAAAGAGTTCTCTTAACAAATACCATTATATCCTCACCTTTTCTCCCATTCGCTACTTTAAAATACATACAAATATAGTTTTGCTATTTTAGTTCTTGAATAAAAAAATCATAAACCCTGGAAGAATATATAAGAAATGAATAATAATGGTTGTGTGGGATGGGGGTAGTAGATGGATATGACAGAAATGGGAAGAACTTTTAACTGGATATCAGTTTATGACGTTTTTGGTTTTGAATCTTGTGAAATTGTTATTCAAAACTTAAAGAAAGAAACTAAGAGGGAGGGGACATATGTATACCTATGGCTAATTCATGTTGATGTATGACAGAAATCAAACCAATATTGTAAAGCAATCATCAATTATTTAAAAATAAATAAATATAATTATAAAAAAGAAAAAAAGATGAATTGCATGGATAAAGTGGATAAGTCCCTTCCCCCAAAATAAAAATGCATCCTTTTGGAATGATATTTATATATAATAACTGTATTTGAATATCTGTACAGAAGTAACTATAATATTAATAGGTTTGGGTGGTTTTTAAAATATGTATCATTGATATTTTGTGAATGTATCATTTTAAACTGTTTTAAGTACCTTGAAACCAATTGAATCATTTTACAAAGTGTCACTTAAAAGTAATTTAGATTGGGGACTTCCCTGGTGGTCCAGTGGTTAAGACTCCACACTTCCACTGCAGGAGGCCCAGGTTTGATCCCTGGTTGGGGAACTAAGATTCCACATGGAGTGCAGTGTGGCTGGGAAAAAAAGAAGCACTAAAACAAAGTAGTTTAAATACAGTAACGCATAAATTTTTGGTTGCCTTGAAGCTTATGAAATGGGATTCTATTTATATAGCTGCCTCAATTACTCATTTCTGCACAACAAATTACCCCCAAATTTAGAGGCTTAAAATGCTTGATTTGCTCACTAGCCTGTGATCTGGCAGTCTTCCCCAGTGGTCTGTGGTAAAAAATTTGCCTCCAGTGCAGGAGACACAGAAGTTGAGGGTTAGATCCCTGGGTTGTGAAGATCCCTGGGAGGAGGACATGGCAACCCACTCCAGTATTCTTGCCTGAAGAATCCCATGGACAGAGGAGCCTGGTGGGCTACAGTTCGTGGGACCGCAAAGAGTTGGACACAAACGAGCATGCACGCATTGTGATCTAGGCTTGGTCTGGGTTGGGTTTATCTGGGTGGAGTGTTAGCAGGGTTTATGTCTGTGGTTGGGTTTATTCATTTGTCTGGTGGTGGTTGGCTGACTGTCAGCTGGGGTGGTGGAAGAATCTAGGCCAAGTGTCACTCACACTCCAGCAGGCTACCCTGAACTTCTTCATATGGTTGATGGGTTCTACCAGTAGCAAGGGAGAGCAGGCTCCAATGCGTACGTGCTTTGCAAGCCTCTGCTGGTGACTGCTTGCTTATGTCCCACTAGCCAAAGCAAGTCACAGAGACAATGTGAGAGGCCAAGCTCAGGGTTACTGTGTTAAAGGACTACAGGAAGACCATGTGTCCAGGGAGGTGTGATTCAATGGGGGACATTACTATAACAGTAATTGCTACCATTTCTAAAAAATTTCCATTATTTTATCAAAGCATTGGTATTAAACAAACTCAACTCATGGTCTAGCAATTCTGTATACAACTGAGAACTAATGATAAGTTATAACTGTTGTACTCTGATTTGGGCTTCCCTAGTAGCTCAGATGGTAAAGCATCTATCTGCAATGCAAGAGACCCAGGTTCAGTTTCTGGGTCAGGAATATCCCCTGCAGAAGGAAATGGCAACATACTCCAGTATTCTTGCCTGGAGAATTCCATGGACAGAGGAGCCTGGTGGGCTATAGTCCATGGGGTCACCAAAGAGTCAGACATGACTGATCGGCTAACACACACACATTGTACTCTGATTTAAGGCTTTAACACCACTTAATATTATTATGTAAAAAACTAAGACATCTTATTACCGCTTCTTATTACAGTTAGAATAATATTAAAATTCCTTGACACAGACCACATGCTGTTAGCAGTTTTGTTTTTATCCTCGTTTTCACAGTATCATGCTCTATAACCACTCAGCCCTTAACTTACCATTCTTCAGCTATCATGGCTATTCTTCTATTACTTTAATCCATCCAATTCATCCCCACCTCAGGGCTTTTCACTTGCCATTTCCTCCCTGGAATGGCTTTCTCTCAGATCTTTGCTTGGGTGGCTTCTTCTCTTCATTCAGAGCTCAGTGCAAATTTTGCTTCTTAAGAGCATTATTTCCTGACCATTTCTTTAGAAATAGCTCCTCCCATCTCAAATCACTCACTGTCGCATTTCTCTTGTTTTCAGGTTTTTTGTTTTGTTTTTAAAGAATTTTTAAAATTTCATTTATTTATTTATTTTTGGCTGCCCTGGCTTTTCATTGCTTTGCTCAGGCTTTCTCTAGCTGCAGTGAGTGGGGGCTACTCTTCGTTGTGGAGCACAAGCTCTAGGCACACGGGCTTCAGTAGTTGCAGCACAGTAGGCTCTGCTATTGTGGCTCATGGACTTAGTTGCTCTGTGGCAGGTGGAATCTTCCAAGGATCAAACTCGTGTCCCCTGCATTGGCAAGCAGATTCTTATCCAATGCGCCACCAGGGAAGTCCTCATTTCTTCATTTTTTCTTCATGACACTTCTTATTGCCCGAAATTATCTTGCTTATTCAATTGTATTTGTTGTTGTTGTTTAGTTGCTAAGTCGTGAGCGACTCTCGCGACCCCATGGATTATATCCCGCCCAGCTCCTCTGTCCATGAGATTTCTCAGGCAAGAATGCTAGAGTGCGTTGCCATGCCCTCCTTCAGGGGGTCTTCCCGACCCAGGGATCAAACTCGTGCCTCCTGTGTCTTCTGCATTGGCAGGCGGTTCTTTAACACTAGCGCCACCTGGGAAGCTGGTAGAACACAGCAGATGCTCAATACTCAATAAATGTTTGCAGAATTAATGAATAAATGAACTAAAGGCTTAACATATTCAGTCTTGACCCAGGAATCCTTGCCTTTAAGATGAGGAGGTTGGGTCTTCTTTAAGATCCTTTCCAACTCAGAAATTTTAACTTCCCATTCATATAACTCAAGTTTTAGATGAATTTTGAGCAGAGGGGGAAAAGCTGTCTATAACAAGGATCATGGTAATAAATATGTATTTATTAAATATATATACTATTTATTAACTGTTTCCTGTTGGAAAAAAATCTGTTGTAGTGATTTTCAAATATATAAAAAAGGTAGGTAGAATTTAGGAAGAGGAATGACAGTGTAACTTAAGTTGAAAAAAACTAATAGACATTCTTTTTACTATATCATTACCAAAAGTATCTTAAAATATTTTTTTAGTTTTATTGAGATTTAATTGACATATAACATTATGTAAGTTTAAGGTGTATAAATGTGATGATCTGATATATACTCAAGTATCTTGAGTAAAAATTATATATAATAGCCTTTTCATTTTCCACTGAGAAGGCCAGAGCAAGGCAGAGGCACTAGAATACAAACATTTTCATCAAAATGATGTAGCCTAAATTCTGGAGCTGCTCTGCTCAGGATCAGTGTTCAGCTCTGCCTCTTAATACCTGTGAATCCTTATGGAAGTTATTTAACCTTCGGTGCTTCACATTGCACCTCTGTGAAATGAGGACACTCATGACACCTACCTCATAGGATTGCTGTGAGGATTAAATGAAATAATGTTTCTAAAGGGCTTAGCACAGTACCTGGTCCACCATAGCACTCAACAAATATTAACTCTAGTCTTTGAGAGTAATAAGGGAAACAGTAGTGAGTGTCATATTGAAGAATGACAAGCAAAAATGTCCTAGAGTGAGATGGGAAACTTAGAAGAGTTGAGAACCTTTGTAACATTCCTGAGGCTGCACTGCTAATTCCTAGCAAAGTGTTAGAGTTGGGTAAGATGGGTGTGGCTATTTAATGTGGTAGCTCCTCGCTGTACATATTTCATGCTGTGGGGAAATAGTTGTTAAAAAATTAGTTTTTCCAAGAATGTCAGGAAAGTTAAAATTCAGGTGAAATACAGTTTCCCGTATCATGAATGTTATACATGGAGTTTGGATATAAACCCCACATATATATGTGGAGTTTGGATATAAACCCTATATATATATGGATATAATGTGGGGTTTATATCCAAACTCTGTACTAGGTTGCAGAAGGAAAAGGCTACCCACTCCAGTATTCTGGCCTAGAGAATTCCATGGACTGTATAGTCCATGGGGTCGCAAAGAGTCGGACACGACTAAGCGAGTTTCACTCACTTTGACCTGGCTTGAATTAAAAAGAGAGACAACCTTAAAATCATTTATGTCAGGTAGATAAATCACATTCTAAAACTTTAATCCCTGAGTTGAAGTGGCTGGTGTGAAGTTCCAAGGATCATTTAATCATAATACAGGATAGCTTCATTAATATGCACTTCACTGATTGAGAATATGCAGACCAAAACTGAGATTTTGCCCTCTTCATGGCAATGCAGGAGACCCCAGTTTGATCCCTGGGTTGGGAAGATCCCCTGGAGAAGGCAATGACTACCCACTCCAATATTCTTACCAGGAGAATTCCATGGACAGAGGAGCCTGGCAAGCTACAGTCCATGGAGTCGCAGAGAGTCAGACATGACTGAGCGACTTTCACTTTTCATGGAAAAATAAAAACATTGCCAAGAACATCAGTATTATAAATATGACTATTAGAAGAGTATAAAGTACTTAAAGGAATAAACACTGTTGATGCCTTCTTCTACGTGCAATTGGTATGCTAATACATTGGGCTGTCCAAAAAGTTGTCCAGGAAAACCCCGAATGAACTTTTTTGCCAACCCAACAGTTGTCCATAACAAAACATAATTATTAGTGGCTTGAGTTAATGACTTAACAATATTTGTGTGCTCCCAATGTGCCAGGCTTCATTTGAGACACTGGGGTTCACCAACAAACAAGACACACCTAGTTCATTCCTCCATGAGGCTTACATTCTAGCATGAAGGCAAATAATGGTTTACATTAATGGGGTGATACTATTTGAGTACAGGGTGCTTTGGGAATATTACAGAACTATCCATTCTAGTCTAAGATATGAGAAAAGGTCATCTGGAGAAAAACATTAATCTGAGATCTGGAGATTAGCAGACATTGCTTGGGAGAAAAGGACTTGGGGCATGGCGTTCTTAGACAGAGGAAATAGCACATGGGAAGTATTAGATGCCCTTAGTTGGCTGACTTTCTTCCTGATTAATAGAGCGGGTCTATCTATCAAGGGTTTCTACCAACTCTTTGCCAGTCTAATTTGCACTTCTCTATATACTTGAAAGTAATACAATTGTTTTTCTTATAAATATTCATGCGATTCCAAATCCTCAAAAATTCAGACAAAGCATTGCTTTTATTTTTTTAATGTCTTCTGTTCTAAACTTGATACACTCAGTGGGTAATTCCTGCTCCCTATTTCTCTTCTGACTGGTCAGAAATGTAACAGTTGGTCTTCCATATGCAATTAATCCTTTAGAATTTTCATATTTTTCTGTACTATCATGTTTGCCATTCTATCATATTACTACATAATGCCTTTGTAGTTTATTAGTAGTACTTAGGAAAACCTTTAATGTGTAGATAATAAAAATTACAGCTTCTATGTCATTTCTTACACTCATAGGGTATTGTGCAAGGGGAGTGCTGCTGGAGACAATTCTCTGGTATATATAAGTATATAATTTTAGGTTATTTCAGGTCAGTAAACCAGATCTCTAAACTTACCATGTCCAATATGGTAGCCACTAGCCACATGTGACTATTGAGTAGTTAGAATATAGCCAGTCCAAGTTAAGATGTGTTGTAAGTATAAAGTACACACTGGATTTCAAAGGCTTAGGAGAAAAAAAAGAGTAATATAAAACATCTCATTAATTCTTTTTTGTAATGATCACTTGTTGAAAATATTTTGGTTTCATTGACTTAGATAAAATATTATTAAATTAATTTCACCTGTTTCCTTTTACTTATTAAAATGTAGCTATTTGAAAATTTAAAATTGCATGTGTGGCTAATGTTTTTGGCTCACATTATATTTCTGTTGGTTGGTGCTACTTTAGACTTTTTTATTTTGTGGGTGTTAGCGGAGGCTGAGGCTAGTCTGAAGTTGTTCTGTGGCTATTAGTAGGCATGAGGCGTCATGACTGCTGGTTAGGGAAGGTTTGACTTTTGCATAGAATCAGTTACCGAAACTGATCAACAACTGCGGATGCAATGGAGACTTCATTGGGCTGAAAGACTGGAGAAAGAAACTTGATCAGATGCTGTGCAGGTCTCACCTAATGATAAGAGGCAGAGACCCCCAACAATAGCATGTTTATGAAACTGGGACCATTGTTCCCAAGAAGCTCCTGCTACTTTGCTGTTGAAATTTTCTAATGTAATGTTACATTAGAAGAAAGCTAGGTGATGGACAGGGAGGCCTGGCGTGCTGTGATTCATGGGGTCACAAAGAGTTGGACATGACTGAGCGACTGAACTGAACTGAGCTGAACCTGAAAAAACTTGTTTATAGGCTATAAACAAGTTCCTATAGTCACATTTACTATCTTCAAGAATGAAGAAGGCAAACCCTGTTAAAAAATACTGTGCAGTTCTGTAGTGCTTTTCATTTTGAAGTACCTTGCTGCTGCTGCTGCTGCTGCTAAGTCGCTTCAGTCGTGTCCGACTCTGTGCGACCCCATAGACGGCAGCCCAGCCCACCAGGCTCCCCCGTCCCTGGGATTCTCCAGGCAAGAACACTGGAGTGGGTTGCCATTTCCTTCTCCAGTGCATAAAAGTGAAAAGTGAAAGTGAAGCCACTCAGTCGTGTCCGACTCCTAGCGACCCCATGGACTGCAGCCTACCAGGCTCCTCCATCCATGGGATTTTCCAGGTAAGAGTACTGGAGTGGGGTGCCATTGCTATTCATAACAGTTTGTGAAATGTTGAATAGTGTGTTACTATCCCATTTACATGCTGGAGAAGAGTCAGAGAATGTAGAAGACTTGCCCAAATGACATATTATTTAAGGGAGCTCATTTGCTCACATGGAAGAAGTGATATGGAAGTCTTTTCAAAAGTAGTTTTGACATCATATTTCACAGCTAATTATTTTGTGTACCCCTTAACTGCTTATGGCTGTGCTTGCGTGCTAAGTAACTGCTTATAGTCTAGTAGGGGGAGGCAGGTATCTATAGAATACCAGAGAGTATTTCAGGTGCTCTGGTGAGAGGAGTGGGTTTGAGATAATGACAGTATTTAAGACTTCTTTTATATTTTTTTTTAAAGATTTTTTCCTGTGGACCATTTTTAAAAAGTCTTTATTGAGTATAATATTGTTTCTGTCTTATGTTTTATTTTTTTGGCCATGAGGCATGTGGGATCCTAGCTCCTCAACCACAGATCGAACCTGCACTCCCCATGTTGGAAGGTGAAGTCTTAACCGCTGGACCACCAGGGAGGTCCCTATAGTTTCTAGGAATTCTGTAGCGCTTCCTGTGTACCAGGTATAGTTCTAAGTGCTTTCATGTATAGTAACTATTTAACCTTCAGGAGAATCCAATAGATAAGGAATTCTTAGGATCCCCGTGTTACAAAATACAGGTGGGCAAAAAGAGATTCAGTCATTTGCCCAAGGTCACAGTGAGTGGCAGAACTTGGATTCAAACCCAGACAAACTTAGCTCTTCACCACTGCACCGAGGTGTGTGCATTGTCCCCTGGGTGGACAGAAAATATTTCCTAGGGAAAGTGACATTAGCTCTGAGTCTGATAAAAGGAGAAACTGTTTGCTAGGATGTAGAGGAGGGGGCATTCTTATGATGATGATCGTAGGAGCAGAGTCCTGGCAAAATGAAGCAGTCCCCACAAAAGAGACAGGTTTAGGGAAAAGGAGAGGGGAAGGTGGAAAGAAGGGGCATAGATTAGGCCCAAGCCAAATTACAGGAAAAGGAAGATTGTGAAAGGAGGAACCTTAAAACTGTTGACAAAGTGAGATTAGTGCAATATCTAAGGATTCATTTACCAAGGCTCCTGCATTCCCCTTTAGCACAGACTGCTGAAAAATTGTAACTATATTTAAGTCACTGGTTGTATAACCCTGGGCAAATCAGTTTAATTCTCTGGGCCTCAATTTTCTCATCTGTGAAATCAAGGGCCAAGATGAAATGGTCTTTGCATTCCTTTCTAGCTCCGGTCTCCTGATTTCTATGAGTTCTAATGTGCAAAGAAGAAGCAATTTGACACTAAATGACCTATTTCGATTTGCATTTGAGAAAGATGACACATTTTATACGGTAATATCATGGTACATTTTTTTTAAAAGGCATCTTCAGTTTTAAAATTCTACACTTGCTTTGGACACTTCTACTTAAAGAGTGTCACTGTAAGTCCTACAGGCACTTACTCCTGTAAGAGTAAGTGCCTCTCACTCTTTTATGCTTAGCACACCTACATCTCTGTTCATTCTGATGTTTTCTTGTTTCTCACTTGGAAGTGACCTCTTTTTTCCCCCCATTGTTCTTTTGGTGTCTCCTCTAGGTAACTAAGGGCTTCCCAGGTGGCTCAGTGGGTTAAAAATCTGCTGCAATGCAGGAGATGCAGAGACAGTTCAATCCCTGGGTCAGTAAGATCTTCTGGAGAAGGGAATGGCTACCCATTCCAGTATTCTTGTCTGGAGAATCCCATGGACAGAGGAGCCTGGTGGGCTACAGTCTATGGGGTCGCAAAGAGTCAGACACACCTGAGCACACACCAGTTGTAACTAAGTCTTAAGTGATAACTAAGTCTTTCGTGAGTCTAGGTTCCTCTGAGTTTTCTTAACTGTTTCCATTGTTTTAACTACCATCTCTCAAGAAATATATTCTAATTAACTGCCCTAGTTGTGTATCTCTAGTAGATATAGTCTCATCTATAAATGACATGCCTAGAGGGGTTTAGGGGGGCAAAGAGGGTCAAAAGGTACAAAATTTCAGTTATAAAATAAATAAGTCACAGAGATATAACGTACAGCATGGTGACTATAGTTAATAATACTGTATTGGACATTTGAAAGTTGCTAAGAGAGTAGATCCTAAAGTCTTCATCACAAGAAAAAATTTTTTGTAACTATGTATGGTGATGGATGTTAACTAGATTTATTGTTTTTTTTTTCACAGTGTATGCAAATATCAAATCATTTGTTGCACACTCGAAACTAATGTAATATTATATGTCAAACCTCAGTAAAAAAATTCAAAAATGACTTGGCTAAAACATGACTCTGCATCAAAATTTCTCTAAAGCCTTTCCTATTTATTAGAAAAAAAAGTCCCATTATTTCCTTCTTTTAGTCTCAATATAGAAAAATCAGAAAGTACATAAAAGTAAAATAATATAATAACCCCCAGAAATTCCCTGGCAGTCTAGTGGTTAGCACTCTGGGCTTCCAGTGCTGAGGGCCCAGGTTAGATCCCTGGTGGGGGAACTAAGATTCCCACAAGCTGCATGGTGTGGCCAAAATAAATAAATAAATAAAAGTAAAATAAAATTGAAAAAAAGAATATAACCCACATAATCTCATACCTGAAAGAATAATCACAGTTAGTATCTTATTGTATAGTTTTCTTAACTATTTCTCTGTATGTGTATACGTGTGTGTGTGTGTGTGTGTGTATTTATTGTGGGAGGGGTATCATAGTACCATTTTGTAATCTATCATGAATATCTTTCCATTTCAATAGATAAAATCATGTATTGTTTTTGAAAGAGTGTGGAGTATTCAGTTATATATTCATATAATATATGTAACCAAATATCTGATGTTAGGATTTTATTTCCAATTTACTGATATGACAAAGTGTGATTGTATGAATTTCCATTGCTTGTGTCACACATATGACACATCACACGTGCTTGGTATAGTAGTTACTTGAACTTTTACATATCTCCTCAAAATGATTTTATAAATTTTGAGACCAGATCTTATATTTCTTTGTGTCTCTCATAGAATTTAGCGTTTGCCTTTCATATGGCAAACGTTCAATAAATAGTTATTGAATGAATGGACAAATGAGGTGCACATCCCCAGGCAATCACTTACCTGCTTTCTACCACTCCAGGTTTGTTTTCATTTTCTAGAATTTTATATGAATTGAGTCGTATGGTTTGCGCCCCTTTTTGTGTGGCATCTTTCACTTAGAATAATTATTTTGGGATCCATCCAGGTTGTTATGTATATCATGTTGTAGCACGCTGGGGAGACAGACAACACTTGAGCACCACTTTCTGTAGAAGCATGCCAATGAAGCCTCTCCATCACACAGAATTTATTCTGAGCCTTTGGTGCATACATCCCTGCCTGCTTGATCTCTCCTCTTGAGTATCTCAGTAACAAACGTAACATGTCCCAATGGACCTCCTATGCAATACAGTCCCCTACTCCCCCCCCACCCGCCCCCCTCTAAAATCTGGTTGCTTCAGTCCTTCTCAGCATAGTGAATGACATCATCTTTCATCTAGTTGAATGGGTCTTCCTAGTTGCTGGGTCATCCTCTTAAATATATCTCTGCTCTCTCTGCTTTTTTTTTTTTTTTAGTCTCTTCTGCTACCACCCTATTCTAAGCTGCATCGTCACTTGTCTGCCTACTGCAGCTCTTCCTACCAGTCTCCCTGCATTTGCCTTTGCCCCTGTCTGACTCAGAGAAGTCATGCTGATTCTCAAACAGACATTGCTTCTTATTACTCTCACGCTTCAGAACGCTCAGTGGTATCCTTTGCACTCATCCTATAGTTATATTTTTAGAACCCTTTGATTCCAAAGTGCCCGGGACAGTTTTTATTTCTGACCCTCCCAACTTGAGCTCTTGTAAGAATGAAATGCATAGAAGCTGTGTTGAGAAGTCAGCTCTGAAAAGTTTTGACAGAAGAGGGCAGGGTTAGAGTCTTCCCAGAGTCCTGCATGCAAGATAGAGTTCATGTTGTTTATGGCTAATGTCATCCTTTGATGTTAGAAAATCTGTACAGCTTCTTTAGGTCCTTTCCTGGCTTTAAGCTCCATCTCGATCTCTCCTTGAAGCCCAGTTAAGAGCTCACTCCTCTAAGGGGATGAAACATATTTGTTTCACTTAGAAAGTCCATATTTATTTCTATATTTAAACACACACCCCACCCCACTAGGCTACTTGCCTAGGTTATTTTGTGAGCCACAGGGGATCAGAAACCTTCTTCCTTATTCTGTTTCTTATTTCACTCTTTGGAGTAAGTCAGGGGCTTAAGCAGGCCCCCTGTGGGCTCTCCTTAAATAACAGTTCCATTCAATAATGGACCAGAAGAGTGTTTTAAAGAAACGCAAATTGAGCGGAGAGGCTAAAAAAGGTGTCCTGATACTTTTCAGTTTGTTCTCTAATCAGAGTTAATGCACTCGAAACCCCTTAGTTTCACATCTATTAGGCACACAGCAAGCTGGCAAATGCTTCCTAAGGGACTAGGCCTCAGCCGTGGCTGGGTGCTTTGTGCCGTGTGTGCGCGTGTGTATGTGTGTGTCCATGTCTGCCTGCATGGTCTCTGTCTTGTCGAATTTCTATAAATATATAATTAAATTGATTTTGTCAAACTGCTAGGGGACCTGGTGGCAAAATTCTAAGATAACCTCCAAGATTCTTCCCCCCAGGTTTATACACCCTGTATATTCCCTTCCCTGTATATGAGTGCTTGGTGACCACTCTGATAACTGTTGCTGTTTAGTTGATAAGTTATGTCCAACTCAGTGACCCCATGGATTGTACTCCACCAGCCTCCTCTGTCCACGGGATTCTCCAGGCAAGAATACTGGAGTGGGTTGCTGTGCCCTTCTCCAGGGGATCTTCCCAACCCAGGGATTGAACCCGTGTCTCCTGTGCCTCTACACTGGCAGGGCCACCAGGGAAGTCCCACTGTGATGATTAGGTTACTTTATATGAAAACAGTGAAGAGATTTTGAAGATGTAATTAAAGTCTCTTCTGGAGGACAGAGAAGTTCTCCTGCTGAGCATGATGAAATGAACAGCCCTATTGTAAGCTGACTATGGAGAGGGGCAGTCTCTAGAGCCTGGAGATGCCCAGGGTGTCAGCCCTAACAGCCTGAGGAACTGAATCTAATCACCTGAATGAGCTGTAAAGAAGACTCTGAGCTCCACAAGTTAATGCAGCCTGGCTGACACCTTGATTTCAACTTTGTGAGACTGAGCATCACACCCAGCTCTGCTCTGCTTGGACTTCTGACCCCCAGGAACTGAGATAATACATGTGTGTAGTTTGAGACCAGTACCAGGTTTGTGGCAATTTGTTATGCAGCAATTAACAGTTAACTAATACAGAGGATATCCAGTTGCCATTTCAATTTTTTACTGTTATATTGGGCTTTTTTGTTATAGTAGACACAACAGAGTATCACAGACTGGATGGCTTAAACAGCAATAAGCAGAAATTTATTTTCTCACAGTTCTCATAGAGCCTGTGTGTCTGAGACTGAGGTGTCAACAGGTTTGGTTTCCTCTGAGGCTTCTTTCCTTGCCTTGCAGATGGCTGGCTTCCCACTATGTCCTTACATGGTCAGTGTGTATGCCTGTGTGTGTCCTAATTTCCTCTCATAAGGACAACAGTCATGAGTGATTAGGGCCCACCCTAAAGATCTCATCTTAATTTGATTACCTATTTAAATAGTTTATCTCCAAGTAACATTACATTTTGAGATACTTAAGATTCAACATATGAATTTGGGGGCAGGGGTACAATTCAGTCCATAATGTGTATGTGCGTGCTCTGACTCTTTGCGACCCCAAGGACTGTAGCCTGCCAGTCTCCTCTGTCTAGAGATTCTCCAGGCAAGAATACTGGAGTGGGTTGCCATTTCCTTCTCCAGGGAATATCTTCATTACCCCACTCTAAATTCAGGAAGACACACTCGAGAAATGGTGGTGTTAATGTAACATATCTCATGTCTTCTGACTCCAAGTCATGGTGCTCTGTCCACTAGATTAACTATTCAAAGCATTCTAACCCAAACAACAACTAATTCCTATCAGATAAGCCTATTTGTAATCTATCTTATTCCTATCCGATTGTTCAAATGCAGATTCTATAACTGCTCCCATCCTTGCTATGTATCTGGAGGGTTTTCTCATAGGGTGAACTGGGGAGGCTATGGCCACACGTGATTACCCTATTTTCCCATTATTTCTGTTTGAAAACGTATTGTAAAACTACCCCACTTAAACCTTTTTATGGCTGGTATGAAGCAGTATCTTGGATGTATTTCACTCAGTTGTATTCACTTGTTTATTTTTAACTTAACGTGCCAGATTTTTCATACACACTGAAATCAATTGCTTTAAACACATCTCATCAGTGAGACTGTAAACTCTTGTAACAGGTGCTTTCTACCTAACAGGCATTTTGTGTGTAACATAGGTATACGGTGATAATTATTAAATAAGCATGGTGGAGAAGTCAATGAATGCATGCGTGCCTGTTAACAAAGATGCATTGTGTTGAATCCACTGACAGGCAGGTAAAAGATAATATAAATTCCACGTGCATTTGGAGTTCTCTCTTTCTTTTTACCAGTTTGGTAAAGTCTAACAATGTGGTGATAGCTTCAGTTCTTGCCAGTTTTTGAGTAACTGATTATTTCAAAGTTACTTAAAATGCACTACTAGAATTTCAGTGGAGGGAATTTGAAATACCAAGTCAGCAATGTTGAGCTCTCAGACACCAGAGGAGTTGACTGGTAGGCAAAGAGAAATGTTACAAAACATAAAGAACTACCGTCCCACACCCACCCCATCACTTTCCTTAAAAAACAAACTGAGTGAACTGGTTGCTAACAGCACGCTCCATTATTTTTCTGAGGAGGAGTCTGGAATTATAAGAAAAGGCAAAGGAAGAAGTGTAAGAAGGTGGCTCCAGGCTATAACCGTCAAGAAGGCAAAGAATGAATAGAAGACCTGCAAGGGGGAAAAACAGGCTTGACTGGGGTTTTTGTTGGGGGCTTGGCTGGCAGAACTGGGGGGAGAGAGTCAAGATTGTGACTCAGAATAGCAGTTCCACCAGTCTGGAAACAGCATGGCACAGCGGTTAAGAACTTGGGCGCTGGAATCACGCTGCTTGGGATCCTGGGCCCTGTTCTGCCCCTTACCAATTATGTAACCTTGGGCAAGTAATAATTTGACTTTGACACCTCAGTCTTGGCAGTTGTGAAATGGAGACAACACTACCTGTGGACCTTGTGGAGTAGCTGTACGAGTTCAGTGCGTTCATAATTCAGCGCTGGGTGCTTAGCAGACCCTGGGTAAAGTGTCGTATTTGTTCTTTTTTCTTAATCGTCTGTACCTCCCGCAGTGGGAAAAGATGAAGCGCATCTGAAAAGTGATGAACAGTAGTTGTGTGACATCCCGGGTCAGGCTTCTTTTGAGGTGCGCGCCCCACCGAGGTGAAGCGGCTTGAGGAGACACCTTGCGCCCGGGCCCTCTGCGACCACGAGGGGCCGCGACAAGCGCGGGCAGGAGGCTCGGGGCGGGGGCGCTCCTCCTGGCGGGCGCGCCGTGTCCCCGGATATTTGACAGTTTTCACCTCTTCTGTCTTGGGCACCAGGGTCCGTGTGTGCTCTAAGCCGAGTGTCCGGGTTTCGGAGGCGTGGGGGCCACTGCGCGGCCACCCCGCCTCCCGCCCCTCCTCCCGCCCCTCCTCGCCACGCAGCGGGCGGCCGCGGAGTTGCGCTCGGACCCTACACTAGGTCCTACCCCAGCTCCCCCGCCTCCCGCGCAGGCGCCGCCGGGGCCGCCCCCGCCGCCATGTTTCCCCCGCCCGCGCGCTCCCTCCCCCACCCCTCCTCAACTGGGCTCCCGCCCCCCTTTCCCCCTGCCCCCCGCCCCCCCCCCCCCCCCCCCAGTGAGGTCAGGCGGAGGCTCCGCCGCTGCGGCCGCAGCAGCGCCGCTCCTATTCCGGGGAACCCTGGGACGGAGCTTTTCAAATCAGCGGAGCGGCGTTCGGGGTAGGGTCCGTGCTCTCCGCCTACGGGAGAGCGAGGCGAAGTGACCGGGCGAGCAAGGGGGTGCGGAGGACTGGGGCCGCTGCCTCGCCTTAGGACGGAGCCCCGGTTGCGCGCGACTCGCTCTTCGGCCCTCAGAGCGCAGCAGCAAGCGGACGGGCGGCGGGACGCCGGGACGCTGCAAACAAGGTGAGGCAGGGTCCTGAAGTGGTAGCGGCTCCATCGGCCGCCTTCGCCCCCCGGGGACCCGGCGAGGCCAGGCGGCGCGCCGGTCAGGAGTTGTGACCTGCAGGCGTACAGGGGGTTACCTTCGCTCTTGACACGCCCTCCCTCCGTCCCCACAACCCATTTTCTCTCACTTGCGGGTGTACGCCCTCCTGTCCGCACCTCTCATCTCTCCCTCCCCGACTCGCCGGCTCCGCCCGTCGCCTGGGTTCTTGGAGGACCACTGTGCCTAGTTTTCCTTTTCTTCTTTGTTACCCCTCTAAGATCTTTTCCGGGGCTGTCGCTGCCCTTGACGATCTGGGGTCTCTCTGCCCGCCTCGGGCCCCGCTGTCTCTTGCCTTCTCACAGTTTCTGCTTTGTGCCTCCTAATCCATCCCTCCCTCCGAATCTTCTAACTTGGGAGGCTTCGCTGCTGGCTCCCGAGTCAGGAGCACCTTCCTCTCTTCCTCGAAGCTTTTAACTCTGCTTTGAGTGTCTTCATCTCTAAAAAGTCTAGGCTGCTTTGAATTAATCACAGTTCACTAATGATTTTCTTGGAAGCTTCCAGTCTACTGTACGGTGTACTGAGAGTGATGGGAACGAGCCTTTAGTAAACATCATCTAAAGAACTTCCAAGTTTGTTTTTTTCCTAGTGTTTAGTAACTTAGTCCAAGAACCACAAGCACTGAGAATGGATATATGTATGTTGTTTGTATTTAATCCTAGCACATGGTCCTCCGTCTGATTCTTCCCACGCTGCCAAGCAGGCCGTAGAGAGAGACAGTGGGAGGGACCTTGATGCTTGGCTCCATTTCTCCTGCAAACTGGAGTGTTCAGCGTTTCAGTGTTGTCAGAGGACTAGTAGTTTGGGATAAAGTCACTCAAGTTAGCCTAAGCTGGTTACCAAACCCACTGAATTGGAACTGACAGACTCTGGGGTTTAAAACCGACTCTGTTGGGAGGGTCCCTGCCTTTTTTTTTTTTTTTTTTTAAGAAGCCACAATTTCTTACTGCTGATCACATATTTGTATGTACCCTCAAGAAGCAGAATTTAAAAACCATGTCAAAGGGATGACTTTTCTGTTTGCTGAAGTC
This sequence comes from Bubalus kerabau, assembly GCF_029407905.1. Classification (NCBI taxonomy): domain Eukaryota; kingdom Metazoa; phylum Chordata; class Mammalia; order Artiodactyla; family Bovidae; genus Bubalus; species Bubalus kerabau. Next base: position 3,580,846 of record NC_073647.1, on the reverse strand, counting down.
AGTTTCACACAGTACCAGCCTACTGCCTTCTCCCCGTGCTCCTATACTGAGGTTCGTTTACTCACTTCCATGCTCTAATTAGCTCGTGAATTAGCTAATTGAATGAAAAAGCTGGATGTGGAGGCAGATACAGTGAAGTAGCATAGGCCGACCTTGGCGGCTATGTTCCTGGAAATGGGCTATATCCAGTGTTGAAGTTTGAAAACTGAGAAAAATGAAATAATCCATTAAGTAGTTATAGTTATGACATCATTTTACATTTAAAAATATTAGCTTCCTTGTCTGCATGTGTTTTTTTTAATTAATCTCCTTACATTTAACAGTGATAGAATTGTTTACTTGGTGTGTGACCAGGTGTTGTCATTGACACAATGTGCACTAATTGGCAATCATCTCAGAAGAAACCAAGTTGTGAATGAAGGTGACAGCTAAATTTCACTGTCCTGGGAGCATTTTTTTTGGCCATGAGACGATGCATGTAGTTTCTGCTGCAACATCAAATGATGTATTTTTAAAACGGATAAATAAGAGCCTCAAATTCCCAATGCTTTTAATCTGCCATTTTTATAAGCTCCTTTTAAGAAAGGGTGGTGTGACAGTATTGGGTTTATGCTGTTGCTCTGAGGAAAGTGGTTTTCACAAGAATATTAAAGAATATTTATATTACAGTTAATATAAATATTAACTGATCATCAGTTTAGTTATATGGCTTTCAGTTGATCTGTAATTTCCCTCATTTATTTGGTAAATTTCTGACTTCTCTTTAGTTCTTTTGAAAAATGGGTGTACTTGGGAAAGGGGATTTATACAAATAGGCCTACCCTTCTATATCTGTAATTTTCTTGGCAACCCTTTCTGGAAAGATATATAAACTTGCCAACTGTTTCAAAGAAAAGAGTTTATGTTGTTATGTCATTTTTTTTCCTTTTGTAATTATTACTGATACTAAGGCTAAGCTAAGATTGCCCTAATATGAACTATTTATGTTTGCCAGAAAAAAAAATAAAGGTGGATATGAGTTTGTCTTAGGCATTTTGCTCTGAATCTTTAGACTCTTACTCAAAATGTGTTTGATAATCCACCTGGTACATCCAGGAGTTATCAAACTGGGTATTTCCGATGTTAGTAAACATGATTGAACATAATTGCACTTTGCTGCTGAATTCTCTTTTTCATTTATTTACATTTTAAATTACTTTTCTTCATGTAATTTGACTTACATTAGTGAAATGAGACTAACCAATTTTTTAATTGTTTGATTTTATTGATGTTTAAGAAACTGCTACAATCTCCTTGAAGTATTTTCTCTTTAATCCATTGGTTGAAACTGGTATATTTTTCTTGCCGTGAACTAGCACAACAACTTGTCAGGTATCCTCAGATCTCAGAAAAAAAATGTAGAAAAAATTTTGAAAAATGAACAACTCTAGAGAAAACATCTCAAAATTAGATGAAAAGATTTTCTCAAGATACTGACATTCATCATTTAATAATTTATCTTACAAAATCTGTTGGGCATCTTCTATTTGCCAGGCCATGTGCTAGCCACAATGGTAAATTATAAGAGGTGTAATCCTTGATCTTCTGGAGTCTCACAGAGGCTATATTCCACCAGAGAATATGGACAGTAGGTAAGGAAACAAATGAAGAAGATCCTTATAGATGGTAGTGAGAACAATGGTGGAAATACTATGAGATGGAGAACTGGAAAGGGCCTTTTTAGCAAGGGTGGTTTGAAAAGGCCTCTCAGCGAAGGTGGCCTTTGAACAGAGATGTGAAAGAAGAGAGATCGCTCTTACCTTGTCAGCTTACCTCATCAAGAGCTGAGAGAAGAGTAAGAGCCAAGACATTGAGACAGAAAAACAAAGTTGAGATATTTGAAGAACAGAAAGCAAGCCAGGATGGATGGAACCTAGTGAGCTTTAAAGGAGTTAGGGAGCCTGGAAGGAGTCAGTAATAGGTAATGCAGGGCCTACAGAGTCTGAGAAATGATTTGATTCTCAAAAATAGTGGGAAACCATTGGAGAGTCTTTGTTACGTACTTTTCTGTGGAAGGTCAATGACTGAAAAAAAAATTAGTGGATGTAAATAAAATTTGTTTTGCAGAGGGTAAGTAGAATATCTAGCTACTCAATTGTTTAAGAGAATGAAAATCTTTGATATGTATAAAATATGTAATTGACTTCTTTCACTCTGCTTAGATAAGGGAGTAAGGGAATGGGAACTCCAAGGTGAATAAGTTACGAAGTAGTTGAGTTTGCACTGTCACATTGTCCACCAGAGCCCTGAGGTAAGTTGTCACCAGCCTCGTTAAAGATCAGATCATCGTTCAACTTAAGAATTTGTTTGGGACTTCCCTGATGATTCAGTGGCTAAGACCCTGTGCTCCCAGTGCTGGAGGCCTGGGTTTGATCTCTGGTTAGGGAACTAGACCCCATATGCTGCAACTAAGACCCAGCATGCGTGTGTGTGTGTGCATGTGTGTGTGCATGCACGTCGCACCCACACTTAGTCATGTCCTACTCGTTGTGACCCCGTGGACTGTAGCCTGCCAGGCTCCTCTGTCCATAGAATTTTCTGGGCAAGGATACTTGAGTGGGTTGCCATTTCCTACTCCAAGGGATCTTCCCAACCCAGGAATTGAACCGTTGCATCTCCTACATTGGCAGGCGGATTCTTTACCACTGTGCCACTTGGGACACAGCCAAATAAAGAAATATAATAAAAAAAGAAATGTAAAAAATTTTTTCTCATGGAAATATACTTTGGAAGGTTGGAAAGTTTATTTGCATGTGAAGAAATAACTTAGGTTTTAGAAATGGCCTTTGGGATTTAAGAGGAGCTTGCCACTTCCCTTTAGCTATTGCCTTCTCCAGTGTTTTCAAATTGCCATACCTTTATTCTTTGAGAGATTAGAGTTTTCTCTATTCCTTGAGGATTAAATGAATTTACACTTGGCATTTATTTTGTTGCCCTGAGCTCTTGCTTGAAAGCAATCCAACTTGGAGGTCTAATTGGCCCCAAATAAGAATGCAGATAGTCATTGACATTCCATAGGAATAAATCTGAATATTGTGAAGCAGAAACCTGCCAAATAACCCTCAGTGACTCCTCCAGGGTCAAATTCCAACCCCTCAACTTAACACTCAAGGATTCGCCATGATAGGACATAGGCCTACTATCCCAATTGTCCTTATTATTCTCTTAACAAGAAATCCTCTGTTGGTTTAAATGGATTTTACCTAGTTTGAAATTTTGTGCTTAGCATTATTCTTGGCATGGAGTAGGTGCACAGTAGCGGCCTTTTGAATGGATGCCATGCCATCATCCATTTCAAAAGCCCTCTCTTTTCCTTTCTGTCCTTGCAAATCCCAATGCTAGTCAAGGAACAGTTCAAATTTTATATCCTATCACCCCTGACCCTGACTTGCTTTCCTCCTCTGGATGTGAACAGCAGTCCTACACACTTACCATCATGCATGTCATAATCATCTTTATTTGTTGCTGGGCTGTTTCCCCACTGGGCTCTGGCTGCATGAAGGCAACCTGCATGAACCTTGTCTGGTTCATGTGTCGTCATCTCCTGAGCACCTGGCATATGGTATATCCTCTATAAATAGTTGTTGAATAAGGAATAAATGCTGCCTTGTGCCATTTTTCCTATTATTGTTTTGGATACTTTAATTGTTTATTACTGTTTAACTTATCACATGTTTGTCTGGTGCCATCAAGCAGTTTCTGAGAGAGGCCATAGAGCATAGTTGTTAAGAGCGCAATTGTGGAACTTGGCTGTCTGGGTTCCAGTGCAGGCTGGGAGTCTTACTTGCTGGGGGATACTGTGTGAGTTAACCTCGCTATACCTAATAGTTTTCATCTGTAAAATAGGAATAAGATAACTTTCTTCTTAGAGTACTTAGAAGGATTAAATGAGTTAGTTACATCTAAAATTTGTTATTTGCAATTTTTAATTAAAAAGGTGTGATGAAAATTTAATTCGGTAAGTTAGGTGCCAAAACTCAGGTGGTGACAAAATTTGACTTAAACTGATGTGAGGGTATTTGATAGCTTTTACTCTATTTAATGTTAATATTTATTTGGTTTTGTTGTAGCACTAGTAATGTGTTTATGGGGCAGTGCCTCAGACCTTGCTGAGGTATTACATAATATATCATATATGCAGGTTGAAGTGAAGTGAAAGTGAAAGTCGCTCAGTTGTGACTGACTCTTTGCGACCCCATGGACTATACAGTCCATGGAATTCTCCAGGCCAGAATACTGGAGTAGGTAGGGTTTTCCTTCTCCAGGGATATGCAGGTTACTGCCTGCCTAAAAGTCTGGACATTTTTGAATCTGGAAACACATCTGGCACCAAGGTTTTCAGATAAGGGATTGTATACCTTACACAAAAGTGCTTAAATTAAGGCTTGCATGAAGTAAGTCATTGCTGTTGGTTGGGATTAGGGAGGTAAATATGCTGTTTTATCCTTCCCAATACCTCTCTCACAATGGTTACCATGTAAATATATGCTGATTTATTCATGCAACAACTCTGGATAGAGGGCCAGCTGTATGAGCCTCATTTTATCATAGGAAAACAGATATGGCTGGGTCACATGATTGAAAGGAGCCAAGACCCCAGTCTTTCAATAGTCTTTCATCTAGTACCAGTAAAAGTATTTATTTTTTGTTATTCTTTTGTTATTTAAAACAATGCATGCTTCTTTAGGGCGAGTCTTTTGATGGGGGAGTTAGTGGAGAAGATGCAGTTAAGAATCTAATATGATTAGACACTTACTCTGTGCAGTTGTTAAACACTTCTTGAACTCTTCATGTATATAGAAATCTGTATTAAAAGCCAGAGAAAGGTATGAAACAAATGAGGCATGGTTCCTGGTCTTCAGTAGTTTCAGCATCATGCATGGTTACACAGGAACACAGGTGTCCATTACAATTCCTTATTTTCCTCTGTAAGTTAGAAATCATTAATATTTAAAATGTACAAAGGAAAACACAAGAGTCAGTGGAAAACTCATTTTAGTATTCACTAAATGGAACTGGTTTTTAGTCGCCCTAACTACTCCCTACCCCCTACAATATGATCTCTATATGACATCCTGGCAGCCTTTTCCTTCCACCTAAACTGAGCAAAATATGTTTTTTTATTGATTTCCTTTATCAATATTTGTAAATCATAATTGGTATATTTTCTTTGTCCTTTTTCTTTTGTGGATTTCAGAGTATAAAGTGTCTCAAAAGGTTTTTTCTGGAATATTCTTAAAGTTGAAAACTAGTCTTCAAAGCTGTTCTGCCTATTCATTCAACAAATATCAATACTTATGAAGTAACTTCTTCTATTCCTGGCATTGCACTTGTTCACACACATAGAATCTCTGTGCAGTGCTCTTTCCGTCTATCTGGAGTACACTGGATGAGCAGAGTGGTGACATGATAGTGTGTAGTAGGAGCTACAAAATAAAGCAGCTTATGTTTTCTTGGAGCATTTATTATACACAAAGATTTAGAAGAAATTAAAATACATTGTGCTTTAGAATGCAGTATTTATGATAAAAATTTGAGGTAAAACCCAATACTTCAGAGAAAGGCTGCCTGTAAGGGTAGCTGTGGTAACCCTGGGGTGACCCTTTGAAAAACAGAGGCCACACTGTGCCCTTTGAGTCTGTTCCTTCAGTCAAATACCCATACATTTTCATAGCCTTAAAATCCTGTAATAACCTACAGAAAAGGTAATTGTTGTTTAGTTGATCAGTTGTGTCTGACTCTTTTGTGACCCCATGGATTGTAACCCACCAGGCTCCTCTGTCAATGTGATTTCCCAGGCAAGAATATTGGAGTGAGTTGCCATTGCCTTCTCCAGGGGATTTTCCCAAGCCAGGAATCGAACCCACATCTCCTGCATTGGTAGGTGGATTCTTTACCAATGAGCCACCAATGTACCAATGAGGGTACATCAGAAAAGGCAATAAACATCCATTTCTCCCCCTCCCCATCCCCCCCCCCTCAGATTGTATAATTTCTTTTAGTTCAAGGAAACACTCTGGTTGTTTGAAAATGACCTAAATCTTAAAACGTGTCAAGTGCTAACTGAGGTCCTAATGTTGAGGGGTAGTAGCTATGATTGATAGTGAAGGGCCTGCCAAGGGACTACTGTCTTCAGAAGAAAGGTGTTAGAATTGATGGGATCGAAGCTTTGCCCCATTCTATGCACGCTTTCCCGTGTCACTGACGGAAGTTCAGTTTTGCTAACTTTAAAGCTGCTTTCAGTCCTTCCCTGGTGGTGCAGTGGATAAGAATCTGCCTGCTAGTGCAGGAAACACGGGTTCAATCCCAGGTCTGGGAAGTTTCCACATGCCACAGAGCAACTAAGCACAACTACTGAGCCTGCACTCTAGAGCTTGCACTCTGCAGCTACTGAACCCACATGCTGCAGGTACCCAGTGCAACTAAATATTTTTTTTTAAAGCTGCTTTCATTTGTAATGCATTCACTATACAAATGATTTTGCTGGTTGCTGGCTACTGAAATATTTAATAGTAGAGGGAAAGTATCACAGCTTATGTGCTTTTGAGGTTGATAAAAGGTTTCTGGAGTTTGAGGTGGTTTTGAAAAGGGGCGGGCAGTGCATCCGAGGTGTGCCTGTTACAAAGCAGTGATTTGCTTTCCTCCCGATGAGAAAGATGTACAGAAAAGCAAGTGAAGAAAGGGGGTGAATGTGAATGGAGTAAGTCTAAGAGTAATATCTTTCAGCTCGTTTTTATTATTGCTGTCCCACCCTTCTTAGTGCTGCTGCTGCTGCTAAGTCGCGTCAGTTGTGTCTGACTCTGTGTGACCCCATGGACTATAGCCTACTAGGCTCCTCTGTCCATGGGATTCTCCAGGCAAGAGTACTGGAGTGGATTGCCATTGCCTTCTCCATTTCTTAGTGCTACTGCATGACAATTCCCGTGGCCTGAACTTGTTGTAATGTGTTACTGCCGGAAGATCATAAGGACCTGGGTATAGAGGGGTGATTAAGAAATGGTCTTTATATTCTCTGCATGACATGCATTTATAGTCTTTTCAGGAGAATATGGTAAGAGAGTTGTAGTGTTTTGCTTCGTAGTCTCACGTATTTCTAAAGAATGCTTTATTTCAACCAAGTTTTCTGTTATGCTCTTGTCTGTCTCTCACTGGGAAGGCTGTAGAATTCAGTGGTTAAGATCTTTGGTCTGGGAATCTCAGGCTGGGATTCAAATCCCAACTCTGCCTTTTGTTGACAGTGTAATCTGGGGCAGCTCCCTTTACCTCTCTGAGCCTTGTTTGTCTCCTCTGTAAGCAATTTTGTCTGTTGGTTGTAAGGATTAAATGAAAGAATGCATATAAAGTGCTGAGCCCAGTTCAAGCCACATAGTAGATATAGTTATGATTGTCTCTTTTAGTAGATTGATGGCCTAACTGGTTAAAACTCTTGGCGTTTTGCCATTTCTATATGAATCAGAAATCTGAGGAAAAAGTTGCATCTTTCTTTGATATTGCCTTCATCCCAGTGAGAATGCTATTTTCTGAACATGATGCTTTTGAACTGTGGTGTTGGAGAAGACTCTTGAGAGTTCCTTGTATTGCAAGGAGATCTAACCAGTCCATCCTAAAGGAAATCAGTCCTGAATATTCATTGGAAGGACTGATGATGAAGCTCCAATACTTTGGCCACCTGATGTGAAGAACTGACTCTTTGGAAAAGACCCTGATGCTGGGAAAGATTGAACACAGAAGGAGAAGGGGACAAAAGAGGATGAGATGGTTCGATGGCTCACCGACTCAATGGACATAAGTTTGAGTAGGTTCCCGGAGTTGGTGATGGACAGGGAAGCCTGGCGTACTGCAGTCCATGGGGTCGTGAAGAGTCAGACACGACTGAGCAACTGAACTGAACTGAACTGAGACCATTTAGAGGTAGCACTAGTTTTCTGGCAGACAAGAGAGTTTGTGGTAAATGCTTGGCTTATTACTTATTCAAAGATGGCAACACTTTGAATGTGAGGAAAATGTCAGTTTTAAAATATGATTGACCCCATATATGCATAAATACGGGCTTCCCTCATGGCTCAGACAGTAAAGAATCTGCCTGCAGTTCAGGAGACCTGGGTTCGATTCCTGGGTTGGGAAGATCACCTGTAGGAGGACATGGCAACCCACTCCAGTATTCTTCCCTGGAGAATCCCCATGGATGGAGGAGCCTGGCAGGCTACAGTCCATGGGGTCACAAAGAGTCAGACATGACTGAGTGACTAAGCACAGCACATACATAAATACAATACTGTTTAACTTAATAGGATTTAAATTTTAATCTCCATTTTGAAGGGAAACAGAGATACAGGAAAATGTGCACAGCAAGCAATGTTGTCTTTTACACAGGTAAATTTTGTTTTGATAATCTGAGAGGTAATATATTTCCCTGATTTATCTCTGTTCCAGATTTCAAGCCCTCAAAGTAGAAAATATTGAAAGACTCATAGTAGTTCAACTACCGGGAAGAGGGTATTTTTGAATAATGTGTTCTATTGATTTGGAGTTGCTATGGTTATCCTAAGCTTTTATAATAGTTACTCTAGCAACAAATCAACTAATAACTTACTACCTTAAACTTTTTAAGTTTTTAAGTAATTAAGTATTACTTAAACTTTTTAAGTAATAACCTTTACCTTAAAATGATAAAAGTTCAAGAGCAATTTTGGTAAGTGAATATCTCAGTTTAAATTACTGAGAGCAGCTTCAGGTGTTGCAGAGTGGGTCTCACCTTTTGAGTTGGAAGTACCTGAAGGCAAGTTGCCTGCTCTTCCACCTTCCAGCATTCTCCTTTGGTTGCCATGTCAGACACCTGAGGAGACAGATGTCCCTTGGGTAGTGGGCTTGCTTATGGAATGCCGTAAGTGCACAGATGGGAAAGAACCAGGAAACTCATTGCTGTCTATTCACAGGGTTTTGTGATGATAATTACAATAATGTGCATTCAAGTACTGAAAAGTGTAGCTCACCACACTAATGAGATATATTATTTATTACCAGCTTTACCTGCATTTATAATCAGCAGCAGCAGCATCAGATTTGAACATGAAAATGTTCAAAAGTTCATTTCAAAAATTAGACTTACTCTACCTGACTCAGGGAGTGAGCTCAGTATTAAAGATAATGCCTTTTATTTAGAGCATCTTTCTTTTGAAGCATGGTTAATTTTCCTTATTTTATTTACTCCAGTGGACATATTTACTCTGCTAAGTGACTTGGCAGAAGGTCACGTTGTCTAAGAGGGATCTAGGAGCAGAATGTAGAGCCCTTGGTTGTAACCTAGTGCTTTTCCAGTAATGATAGAGAAAACTAAAGGATCCTTTCATATCTATAGTTTTTCAGTTGACAGGGTGAACCAAAACTTCAGCAGTGGAGATGCCAACCATTATTCTAGGTCTGCACATGTACTGGCACAATCTGACATTTATCAAAATGAGTTTTGGATTTATTATGAAATTTTCTACGTGCATTTGGTGTCATATAGGCATGATGTTTAAACATTCTGAGAAAGCAATCGTGGAGTAATTATATGTAAAGCATTCTGTTAGGAGGGAGAAAATGTATCCACTACCCTAGCAAAGGCAACAGACAACATGCAGCAACCTGACACCAGCCAATACTATTAATAATACTAATGTCAATCAATAATAATTTACAGTAGTATTATAACACTGTGGCACCCCACTCCAGTACTCTTGCCTGGAGAATCCCATGGACGGAGGAGCCTGGTGGGCTACGGTCCATGGGGTCGCTAAGAGTCGGACATGACTGAGCGACTTCACTTTCACTTCTCACTTTTATGCATTGGAGAAGGAAATGGCAACCCACTCCAGTGTTCTTGCCTGGAGAATCCCATGGACGGAGGAGCCTGGTGGGCTACAGTCAATGGGGTCGCTAAGAGTCGGACACGACTGAGCGACTTCACTTTCACTTTTCACTTTCATGCATTGGAGAAGGAAATGGCAACCCACTCCAGTGTTCTTGCCTGGAGAATCCCAGGGACGGGGGAGCCTGGTGGGCTGCCGTCTATGGGGTCGCACAGAGTCGGACACGACTGAAGCGACCTAGCAGCAGCAGTAGCAGCAGCATAACACTGTGAGTATGGCACCATTGTAAGCGCTCTATATGCACTGACACATTGAAACCACAGAAGGATGCTATGAAGAAGGCGCTATTATTGTCCCCATGTTACAGTTGAGAAAACTGAGGCAGAGAGAAGTTAGATAGCAATCCCAAGGTTACATACCTAATCAGTAAAACCAGTAGCATTAAAATCCATGCAGTCTAGTTTTAGAGTCTATGCTTTTGAACCACAGCCTTTTCTTTTATTCTCTCTCTCTGACAGGGACATTATATAAGAGTATGATAGCTAAATAAGGCATATTAGAAGACATTCTGCAGAAATCGAGAGGTATGATCAGAGTTGGGTATTAAAGTTGCCAAGGCATTTTAAGCAAGATACTTTTGAAGAGGATCTTACTGAAAAATAAGGAAAGTGTTCTGACATTTTAATACCCAAAGCTTTGTACCTGTATATTGCATGTGTGTGTGTGTATGTGTGTGCATGTGTGTGTGTGTATGTGTGTGCAGGTGTATGTGAGTTTATATACATGTTTATTTTGAACTGGGAAGAAATTTGAGGGTAAATCTAATTCAGAATCCTTTATATCTGCAGCCCTTTTTATGTTTTTATGTGCAACATTTGCACCACAAACATGTTTTTAAAAATAAGGAACAACTTTATTGAGCTCTAATTCAACTACCATACAGTTCACCCATTAAAAATGTATGATTCAGTGGTTTTTAGTATAGGCACAGGGTTGTGCAACCGTCACCACAGTCAATTTTAGAATACTTTCATCACCCCAAAAAGAGAAATATGTGCTTTGAAACAAATGTGGCCATGAAGGGGCTGGAGGTAGTGTGCCTCTTGGCACTACTGCTTTCCCATCAAAATGTTCTAGAGCTGTGCTCAGCATAACACAGATCTGATGCTGTTTTGTGTTGTCTAGCTCCAAATTGCTAGAGGATGCCTTATTTTAATTTCATTTTGATCAGTGACTGCACTTTCAGAGGATTCTGTATTTATCTGATTTGGCATTCTCAGCCCAAATTGATATAAATCTGTTCATTATGTATTTATCACAAATGTACTTGGTATTAGTACTACATAACTAAGCCAGATTTTTATTTACAAACAAAACTGCTAAACTTGCTCATGTGAATAACTCCTTCCTTGTCTGTGTGTGCTTTTTTTAAAAAAAATTTATTTGTTTTAATTGGAGGCTAATTACTTTACAATATTGTAGTGGTTTTTGCCATACATTGACATGAATCAGCCATGGGTGTACATGTGTCCCCCATCCTGAACCTCCCTCCCACCTCCCTCCCTATCTGTGTGTGCTTTTATAATGGGCTGGAGCCAGGGATGCCTAAGAAATTTTATGTGTATACACTGGCATTTAAAAAAATATTTCCAAAAGTTACGCCTGACATAGAATGTTAGTTGATAGATAGTTGAGATAAAAGCAACAGGGTTTGTTTGTTTGTTTTGCTGGGGTATAGTACTAGGGTGACATGTTATAGAAAAGTTCTTATAAAATGTATTGCATGGGAGTTGCCTGGTGATCCAGTGGGTAGGATTCTGTACTTCCACTGCCTTGGGCCAGGGTTTGATCCCTGGTCAGGGAACTAAGGTCCTGCAAGCTGTGCAAAATAGCCAAAAATAAAAATAAAAAATAATAAAATGCATTGCATATTATATATAGATATTGTGAAATAGTTAGAATATTTTGAAAAAAATCTGAAATGATTTTTCAGCCACTCAGACTTCACCAAAATATAGTCAGTTGTTATAGTCAAGGACTGACTATGTTTCTGTCTAGTGTGTGCTCAGCCACTTCAGTCTTGTCCAACTCTTTGTGACCGTATGGACTACATGTAGCCCACCAGGCTCCTTAATCCATAGGATTCTCCAGGCAAAAATATTGGAGTGGGTTGCCATTTCCTGCTCCAGGGGATCTGCCTGACCCAGGGATCGAACCCAAGTCTCCTGTGTCTCCTGTATTGCAGGTGGATTCTTTACCAGCTGAGCCATTGGGGAAGCTCCTTTCTAGTGGGAGTTATTAAACCAAATATCTGTGGGCATAGCATGGGAGGGAGGGGTTGTTCTCAGTTCTTCATTATAGTAATAGTTTAGAGTCAAGTGTTACCTTTCAGAGTAAAGAATAGCTGTATACTTTTTATTATTAAAAATAATCTGTGGCCATCATCAGATGTCTTGAAGAGCATAGGTGTCTTTTAAAATGAGTTAATCTTGGATCCATATTTGCTACTTTTTCTTTCAGAACAGTTTTGAAATGTCATTTAAAATTTCCTTCATATTTTTCTATGCTTATTATATATCTGAGTTGATTTTTTTTAATGTTTATTTTTTATTCAGCTGCACTGGGTCTTAGTTGTAGCATGTGAACTCTTAGTTGCTGCATGTGGGATCTAGATCCCTGACCAGGGATTGAACCCAGGCGGCCCCCTGAATTGGGAGCATGGATTCCCAGCCACTGGACCACCAGGGAAGTCCCGAGTTGAATTTCTATTCAGGGCTCCAAGTAGCTTCACTTGAGGCCAAAGTGCCTTGGTTCACTCAAAATGGCTTACTGTGAACCTGAAATACATGGATCTCTGCTCATTGTTGTACATGGATCTCTGCTGTTTATGCATGGCAGCAGTGGGGTGATCTTATCGCTAGTGCATAGGAGAGAATCAGACAGGATGACACTGCTGTTCTGGAAGAACACCTAAGTGCACCTTTATGATAACCAGGTAGAAGCATATCTTCATCACAGAGATTAATAGGGATCAAGGAATCAGGTACTGTGAAATTAAAATGTTCAGTTTAGGAATTTTGATTTAGGAAACTTGGTGTCTTTTTCATTACTAATTTTATTATTATGCTATTAGGATACTGAGCTATGTGGAAAGGGGTTAGGTTAGAAATCAGGTTAGAAACCTGATTATTTAAGGCAAGCCAGATTGGTCTGCTTTGAGGGTCATTTTGAATGAGAAAGTATCACACCATTTAGAAAAGAGGATCTAGAGTAATGTGCAAATTGAGTTTTCTTTAACTGGAGATATCATTTATTGATTTTAAGAAATGAGCCCATTACAGTATATGCAAAAACTATTACTTGACAATAGTGTGATTTTCTGCTTAACTTAATGCCAAAAATGATTCAGACTCTTAAACAATTTAGAATGGCTCTAAGTGCAGGTTATTTCCATCTACCTGTTTTGAAGATGAATCTGCTTTATTTGAAAGTAGGGGAGACTCAATGACTCTAAGTAGCCTTAGTATGTAGGGCAGCACCATGTCTGATGAGTGGAAATGAGGCATTTCATGTCAATTCATTCAAGAAAAATTAGTGAAGTACCTTCTGACCCACATTTTGGGGATGCAGTGGTGACCAAGGCCGAGTTCTGTCTTCATTCTCAGAGGCAATCACAGTATCCTATTTGCTGTCTTTGTTCTCCTCAAGAGCTGTGGAAACACCTGGGGTGGGTGTGTGCACGCACTTAGTCATGTCTGACTCTTTGCAACCCCATGGACTATAGCCTACCAGACTCCTCTGTCCATGGGATTCTCCAGGCAAGAATACTGGAGTGGGTTGCCATTTCCTTCTCCAGGGAATCTTCCTGACTTAGGAATTGAACTTGCGTCCCTTGTGCCTCCAACATCGGCAGGCAGATTCTTTACCACTGAGCCACCTGGGAATCCCTCTTGATACTCTTTGATGGGACTCAGTCATAACTACAATGAGGAAGAGGAAAACTGGCCTCCAGCTCCATCAGGCTGAAGTGTTGCCTTTAGTTATAAACCCTTGTTCTTTCTTTGTGTGCCCAAAGTACCTTCTAGGTTGTTACCTGTATCCCTTTCCAGTGACTTAAATGAAAATTATAAAATTACAGTTGTGACCATGATCCTTTAGCATTCAATTGGAGAAATATATTTAGTGGAAATACGAGCTGCCAAAGGACTTGTGTAAGAATAGCTTCCATGACATGATTTGAAGGGCACCTAGTGGTTGTTTTTAAAATGTTCAGTCAGTTCCGTTCAGTCGCTCAGTCCTGTCCGACTCTTTGCGACCCCATGAATCGCAGCACGGCAGGCCTCCCTGTCCATCACCAACTCCCGGAGTTCACTGAGACTCACGTCCATCGAGTCAGTGATTCCATCCAGCCATCTCATCCTCTGTCGTCTGCTTCTCCTCCTGCCCCCAATCCCTCCCGGCATCAGAGTCTTTTCCAATGAGTCAACTCTTCGCATGAGGTGGCCAAAGTACTGGAGTTTCAGCTTTAGCATCATTCCTTCCAAAGAAATCCCAGGGCTGATCTCCTTCAGAATGGACTGGTTGGATCTCCTTGCAGTGCAAGGGACTCTCAAGAGTCTTCTCCAACACCACACTTCAGAAGCATCAATTCTTCGGTGCTCAGCCTTCTTCACAGTCCAAGTCTCACATCCATACATGACCACGGGAAAAACCATAGCCTTGACTAGACGAACCTTTGTTGGCAAAGTAATATCTCTGCTTTTGAATATGCTATCTAGGTTGGTCATAACTTTCCTTCCAAGGAGTAAGCGTCTTTTAATTTCATGGCTGCAGTCACCATCTGCAGTGATTCTTTGCAAAAGTAACTGAGATTTCCATCATTTGGTTAGATCTGTGGCTTCTAAGGGCTTCCCAGGTAGTGCTAGTGCTAAAGATCCTGCCTGCCAATGCAGGAGAATTAAGAGATGCGGTTCGATCCCTGGGTTACCATGAGTCTATGGCTCCACTATTGTAACCACATTATTTAGGTGATTTATGTTGATAACTCATTTTGCCTTCTACTCCTGCCTGGAAAATCCCATGGACGGAGGAGCCTGGTAGGCTGCAGTCCATGGGGTTGCTAAGAGTCGGACATGACTGAGCGACTTCACTTTCACTTTTCACTTTCAAGCATTGGAGAAGGAAATGGCAACCCACTCCAGTGTTCTTGCCTGGAGAATCCCAGGGACAGGGGAGCCTCATGGGCTGCCGTCTATGGAGTTGCACAGAGTCGGACACAACTGAAGCGTCTTAGCAGCAGCATGTTGATAACTCATTTTGCCTTTTATTCACTTGTACTACTTTAAGTTGTTTTAGCACAGTTACATTCTGATAACCTATACACTCTCACTTAAACTTGAAAGATGTGAATTATAGAACTCCTTTATAAATTCAGTCTGGTGTTACTGGTATGTATGTACAGTTCTTAAGTCTATTAGATCCAATTTTTAAATTTATTTTTTTTGAAGTATAGTTGACAATATAGTTGACAAAACAATATTTTGTTAGTTTCTGGTATAGAGCTAAGTGATTCAGATATATAGATATAGATATAGATGGACTTCCCTGGTAGCTCAGTCAGTAAAGAGTCTGCTTGCAATGCAGGACACTGGGATTCGATCCCTGGGTTGGAAAGATCCCCTGAATAAGGAAATGGCAACTTGCTCCAGTATTCTTGCCTGGAAAATCCCATGGACAGAGGAGTCTGGTGGGCTTCAGTCCATGGGGTCGCAAGAGTCAAATATGGCTTAGTGACTAAACCACCGCCACCACTATATATATATATATATATATATATATGTTATTAGATCCAATTTTGAATTCCACTGTGTATTCATGTGGATACAAGTTAAGCTGCTGTAACAGAGACCCCCCCCCACCCCAATCCAGTGCCTTTAACAAAATATTTCTTTCTCACATATCAGTCCACCAGGTAGACAGTTCAGGGTCAGATGGTGGTTGCTCAATTACCATGTACTCAGGCTCCTTCTGTTTTCTTGCTCTGCCACCTTAGTAAGCAGCTTCCATCTTGTGATCCTAGATGGCTACTGTAACTCACTATTACATTCTCATTCTAACTGATGGGAACTGGGAAAAGGGGCAGAAGAGAGGAGACTCCTTACATGTAAGGATATAACTTAGCAGTTTCCTACAGCACTTCCACTAGTGCTAGCCCTTAGTCATGTGGTGTCACCTAGCTGCAAAAGAGTCTGGAAAATGTGGTCCTTAGCTATGTGGCCATGTGCCCAGCTAAAATTATTATTACTATATAAGAAGAGAAGCATAGATATTGGGGGACAACCAACAGTCTGCTGTACATTATTTCAAACTTGAATATTTGGTCAATTTCATGACTTATCTGGGGATATTATTTCTGTAACATTGGATATTCATTTTCTTAAGGATAAAAATCCAAACTTGTCAGCGTGACATACAAGTCCATCTTGATTTTGACTTTAGCTAGTCCCTCTAGCTACTCTTTCACCCTTCCAAACCTAAGTTGCATTTTAAATTGCGCACCCTCCAACTTGCCGTGTTCTCTTATCCCCATACTTCTATACTTTTTGTTCTCCCTGAAATGCTGACTGCTTGTTTCTGTCAGGGTTCATTTTAGTTGTTGCCTGTCCTGAGAACATTTCCTTGAGCCTCCTCTACCTAATAGCCACTGCTAGCTGTTTTTGTATTTATTTCTGTAGTATTAGTTGTGTCTCCCTTTAGCAATCTTTATTATAAATAGTGCTGTGTCTCTGTGTCTCTCACTAGATTGGGAGTTCCTTGAGGGCAGGGGCCAGGTCTGTCCTCTCCATGTCAGGGCATGATACCTGGCCCTGATGTTTAATTAATGTTGGTTGAATGAGAAAATGACTCAAATATTTAGCTTACTAATTATGGCTACTTGATTAAGCTGGAAGCTCTTCCTAATTACCATCTGGAAATTGCAATACTTAGAATATTTTCCAGTAGCTGTAACTGGGTAATTTTATAATAAGTATTGATAAAGTCAAGCACCTCAAAATATTTAGCACATGACTACGACATACACAGTACACAGTATAGGAGGAGCAAGAAAAAGATGTATTACTCAGCCATTAAAAAGAATACATTTGAATCAGTTCTAATGAGGTAGATGAAACTGGAGCCTATTATACAGAGTGAAGTAAGCCAGAAAGAAAAACACCAATACAGTATACTAACGCATATATATGGAATTTAGAAAGATGGTAACAATAACCCTGTATACTAGACAGCAAAAGAGACACTGATGTATAGAACAGTCTTTTGGACTCTGTGGGAGAGGGAGAGGGTGGGATGATTTGGGAGAATGGCATTGAAACATGTATAATATCATATATGAAACGAGTCACCAGTCCAGGTTTGATGCACGATACTGGATGCTTGGGGCTGGTGCACTGGGACGACCCAGAGGGATGGTACTGGGAGGGAGGAGGGAGGAGGGTTCAGGATGGGGAACACGTGTATACCTGTGGTGGATTCATGTTGATATATGGCAAAACCAATACAATATTGTGAAGTTAAAAAATAAAATAATAAAAAAAGAAAAGATGTATAAAATTTTAAACCCAGAATGACCCCTGGAGATCATTTAATCCAACCCTTCTAATTTTAAAAAGATACATAATCTAATGGAGAAGTTGATGTTAAATTACTTGATCAAGAGCGTCTGTCTTCAAGGAGCTTGCAGTGTCATTGAATAGGTGATATTATAGACATGTAAAAGGGAATTGAGTAAAGTGTTGACAAATAAGTAGACATGGTGGGGCTAATCAAGATAGGTTCAGGGCTTCTCTGGTAGCCCAATGGTAAAGAATCTGCCTGCGAAGAATCCACCTGCCAATATAGGAGACACGGGTTCAATCCCTAGTCCAGGAAGATCCCACATACCTTAGAGCAGCTAAGCCCATGTGCCACAACAATTGAGCCTGTGCTCTAGAGTCCAGGAACTAATTACTGAAGCCCACACTCTAGAGCCCATGCTCCATGACATGAGAAGCCCACACACTGCAATTAGGAGTAGCCTCCACTCGCTGTAACTAGAGAGAAGTCCCAGCACAGACCCCCAACTAGAAAAAAAGAAAAGGTAGATTCAATCAAGGACTTAAGCTTTGACATAAGCCTTAATGGTTTTGCTATGAGAAGACATTCCAGGTGAAGGGAATATATAAGTAACAGTTTAAAAAATAAGGACGTACACGTGACTGTTGGGATCTGTTCAGTTGAATGATGTTTGGTAGTAAGAGAAGGCAGAAAAATAGAGCTAGAAAAGTAGACTTGAATACCAGGCTGCAGAGGGAAACCACTAGCAGTTTTTGAGTAGGTGAATGGTATTATGAAAAAGATTTTTGCGTGTTTTATTTCACTGATAGATGGACTGGATTGAAGGCCAAAATAGGTCATGAAACTGGCATGTTGTTTAATATGCCAACTAAAGAATACAAACTTGATGGATTCTAAAGTTTTAGCTCAAAGGTGAAAACATGATACACCATAGATTCCAGTGATAATTAACATAACAATGTCAGCATTTTTCTTAATGGAAAAAGTAAGCCCAAGCAACAAGACTGTAATACTAGTAATGTGCATGTATTAGTCATGACATACTGTAGATAATTGTATAAACTCTCACGTTACGCCAATACACTGTAAAAATTCCTGAAGTAACTGAGAACGTGGTAGCAGCTGCTGCATTGGACCTTCTATTTTGCCAGTCAGGCAAAAACAAAACAAAAACATGAGGTGACATGAGCCCTCTCAATGCATTTGGGAGCCATTTTGTTCAAAAATAGTTTTTTATGAAGCTAAAATGGAATGTAAATTAAACATTATCTAAACATAAGAAGCATTTATATCATCAAGGATGAATATATTGGGTTGGCCAAAAGTTTGTTTGGGTTTTTCATACCATCTTATGGAAAAAAACAAACGAACATTTTGGCTGAGCCAATATTTCTTTAACGGCAATAAAGAATATGGAGGGATATGGAAGCCTTTAATTTAGGGTTTTGAAAGTCTCTAAGTTTATAGCTTCAGAAACATATATTGAATACTTGTTTTTTAAGGACCTATGTGAAAATAGCTTATATTATTATCATTTGCCTTTCTCTTAAGAATCACAGGGACATTTCCAGTTAAATGAAGGTTCACTTAAATTGTATTGATTGGAGCCTGGTATATTTGTGAAACATTTTAGGATGCTTACCCCAAAAACATTGTTTCAGATGGTGTACAATTAAAGGTATCAATATCTTTTCTGTAATGTTTTTGTACTTCAGCATAATTAAAAGTTAATGTTATGTTGGCTTTTGAAAATTAAAGACATTTCAACAAAAGTATAGTTTTTCTGTGAATTTTTTTTTTACTGTCTTAGAAACACTGGTAATTTTTAGCCTATCATAAACTTCTTATGCCTGTGTAAAATCTATTACATAACATAGTACTTGAACGTTGTGGACTTAGAGAGTTATGGTATGGTACTGATTAAGACTGTTAAGGCTCTAAGCCTGGCTTAAAGTCAGACTCTGCCACTTGCTGTTTGTGTGTAATTGAGCAAGTTACTTAATTTCATTGAGTCATGGTTGCCTCATCTCAAATGGAGAAACAAGGGATTTTATAGCAATTAAATAAAATAACATATGTGAGTATTTAGCACTATACCTAGTATATCGTAAGATTCAATGAATGCTGAGTGTTGTTATTTTATATAGTTTCATTTGATTTCAGGAAAACTTTGAGTGTTAGTTTCAATAAATTTTCCCAGCTATTTTATTTAAAGCAAACCTCTCTAGAAAAAGAAATCAAAAGAGTGAGGTAAATGACAATATCAATAATTTAAAAGGGCTTCTCTGGTGGCTCAGATGGTAAAGAATCTGCCTGCAAAGCAGGAGACTCAGGTTCAATCCCTGGGATAGGAAGATACCCTGGAGAAGGGAATGGCAACCCACTCCATGATTTTTGCCCAGAAAATCCCATGGACAGAGGAGCCTGGTGGTCTATAGTCCATGGGGTCACAAAGAGTCGGACGCAACAGAGCAGCTAACACTTTCAATTATCTTCAAGTAATAGGGGGTGTTTTTAGCCGGTAAATTACTTGCTATTGTTGTCAATTATTTGGACAAATAATTAAAGAAAATGACAAAACAACAACAACAACAACAACAACAAAAAACCCATCAGACTGTGAATGACTTTGCCTTTGACTCTCATTGATAGAATTTGTTTTCAGTTACCTCAGTTTTAGGAAATAGCTTGGTTTTGATAAGACTTTTAAAAAACTTTGAAATAATTGCATATTTGAAGGAACTTGTAAATATAGTACAGAAAGACATCATATACCCTTCACTCAGTTTTCCCCAGTGTAACTATAGAACATTATCAAAGCCCAGAGAGTGACATTGATATGACTACACCATTTATCAGCATTGATAGTTCTACACCATTTATCACATACAGTCATGTAACCACCTCCATATCAAGATGTAGAGCTATTCCATTACCACAAACATAAATCAGACAACTCAAGTGAAGGAAGGAAAGAAAATCTATTGTATGTAATCCATATTTTTCTTACCATGTTATTTTTCCTTTCTCATGTTGCAACGGAGAAGGCAGTGGCACCCCACTCCAGTACTCTTGCCTGGAAAATCCCGTGGATGGAGGAGCCTGGTAGGCTGCAGTCCATGGGGTCGCTACGAGTCGGACGTGACTGAGCGACTTCACTTTCACTTTTCACTTTCATGCATTGGAGAAGGAAATGGTGACCCACTCCAGTGTTCTTGCCTGGAGAATCCCAGGGACGGCAGAGCCTGGTGAGTCAGACATGACTGAAGCGACTTAGCCGCAGCAGCATGTTGCAAAATTCCTTCTTTTATCATTTCCTTTCAGTTTAGAGGCCTTTCTTTTGCCATTCTTTTAAAGTAGGTCTGCTGGCAACCAATTCTTAGTTTTCCTCATCTGAGAATGTCTTGATTTCCCCTTCATTCCTGAAGGATATTTTCACTGGACATAGGAGTCTAGGTTGACAGTTCTTTCTTTCAGTACTTAAAAAATCTTGTGTTTCTCTTCCTTATGGCCGCCATTGTTTCTGATGAAAAATCTGCTGTCCTGTGAATTGTTTTTCCCTATCAGTAAGGTGTCATTTCTCTCTCTTTCTCTCTGATTTCTTCTTTTGTCAAAAGTTTGACTATCATGTATGTTAGATTAAATTTCTTCAGATTTATCCTCTTTCGTATTCACACAGTTTCTTGAAGCTATAGGTTTATTTCTTTTGCCAAATTTGGGAAGTTCTTGGCCATTATTTCTTTGAGTATGTTTTTAGTCACACCCTTTTTCTCTCTCCTTCTGGGACCTTGAGGGCATGAATGTTAGATCTTTTGTTATCATCCCTCAAGTCCCTGGTGCATTTTTTAGTTTGTTTTTCTCTCCCTATTGTTCAGGTTGGGTATTGTTCTGTTTTTGACTTCTCTGATTGTTTCCTCTGTCCTTTCTATTCTGCTGCTGAGCCAATCTGTTGAGTATTTTTTTTTCAGTTATTTTATTTTTCAGTTTTAAAAGTTCCACTTGTTTCTTTATATCTTCTATTTCTTTACTGAGTCTGTATATTTCTTTACTGGGCTGTCTATATTTTTTCATTTGTTTCAAGCATGTTCATAATTGCTTCTTTCAGGATTTTTATGATGCCTATTTTAAAATCTTTGTCAGATAAGTTTAACATCTCTGTCATCTTGATGTTGACTTCTATTGATTCCTTTGTCATATACCTTGAGCTTTTTCTGATTGTTGGTATGACAAGTGATTTTTTTGATGGAGACCTGGACATTTTGGGCATTATGTAATGAGATTCTCCATCTTACTGAAACTTATAATTTTAGCTGTCTTCTGACTCCACTCTCTGCCTCATTACTTCCTGGTGGGTCTAGTTGGCCACATTGCCCGGTTGATCTCTGTGGACACTTAAGGGGTGTTTCCTCATTACTGATAGTCACCTATCAGTACCGGTGGGAGTACCGGTTCCCCATTAGGCCTCCAGTGATACCTTGCTGACTGAGAGGAGTAGGAGTGCCTTGGTGCTGCTTCCTACATAGCCTGCACTGATACCACGAAGGGGGATGGCCACATCACCACCAGGCAGTGGTGAAAGTCCATCTCTGACACCACCCCAGCCAGGAGGGAGGGGTGTGCCTCTTTACATCCTCATGAGGGTACACGTTTAGCCTCCCTTAAGCCCTTGGTGACATGGATATGTTTTCTGTGGTGTTGAGGTGAAATAATGTGGTTATTATCTAAAAGTGTTCTGTCCTACGGAGCTGCCCCTTTCCTCATCCCTTGCCTAGAGAGAGCAGGCCTTCTTTAGGATTTTTTTTTATTCTCTGAGCTTACTGTCATATCTAGGTTGCTAGCCTCTTCAGCTTCACATCTGGAATAAATGAGGCTCAAAGAAAATCCAGGGAACTTACCACTGTGTTGTTACTTTGGTCCTGAGATCCCTAGCCAGTTTGCCTCTTTTTTCAGCTTTTCAGAGTTTTCTTATACTTGCTTTGTATATTAATATGATTTCCATGGTTTTTAGCTGTACTTTGTAGAAATAATAGGGAAGAGCACATGTACTTTATCATAACAGCAGCAGATGTTTGACTTATTTTGGCCTTTCTAAATTCTTGTTAGTTATTAAGGTTTAATTAAATCTCAAAACTTGAAACTGGAGACTTAATACAACATAGAATTTGGAGGGTTTTTTAATGCCACCTAGCTACTTTGGCAGTAATGTTATATAAAGGTATCTTTATATAGGCAACATCTCTTTAGTTTACAAGGGAAACTGTTAAGTCTAATAAATGTGTATCACACAGAGAAGAGTCTGTTTTCCCTTTAAGAATTTATATTAAAACAAACAACTTGTTTGAGAGAAGGACAATAAAAGTGGAAGGATGTATAAATGACACAGATTTCACAGAGAATAAAATCTTGAGTCAGGATGTGGGACTCAGTATTACACTGAATTAAGTAATGTGATTATAATGCTTAAGTAATGATTAAACTTGCATATTATTACAGCATCAGTTAACTTGCAAGCACATAACTCTCGTTAAAATCCTTTGGAGACATATAATATTGGCACACATTATTGTTTTACATGCCTTGAAACAATAAATATAGATTGGATTGATTCAAAGGCTTTCTTCAACAATAAATTTTTTCAGTTCTTTAGTGTCGTACAGTGATTGTACTTTATCTTTTCTGTGGTATTCCTCTGAAGGCAACTAGAGAGCATGCCTTCAAAATAATAGCAGGAGCAAAGCTTCCCTTCCTCCTCAGTTGAAGTCCACTGATAAGGGTATAGAAAGGTTCATTGGTGGCCACATAGATAAAATTTTACTTTAGATAGTAAAATATTCAGAGCTATTGTTGTTGTTGTTTAGTTGCTAAGTTGTGTTTGACTCTTGAGACCCTAAAGACTGCAGCCTGCCAGGCTCCTTTGTCCATGGTATTTCCCAGGCAAGAATACTGGAGTGGGTTGCCATTTCCTTCTCCAGGGGATCTTACCAACCCAGGAGTCAAACCCCGTATTCTGCTTGGCAGGCAGATTCTTTACCACTGAGCCACCTGGTAAATCCCATTAAGTGTCATGTCTTACAGTGGAAAAAAAAAATGAAGTCTATCATTCTGGAGTAACATTCTCATTATGTTGGGATTATACTGTATTACACTGGGATTTCACCTAATCTGTATATCATCATAGGTACATATAGGACTAGCACATTTTAGTACATGCCTCGTAGAGTGGAGGAATTGAAACAGAAGGCCAGATTTAGCCCAGATTAGGGCTGAAGATTTATCACTATCACATGAATGTGTTTTCATTTACTTTCTAGTAGTGGTCAATAGAGTATTATTCCATGTTCCTTCTCAATGTAAATGTTTTGGGTGCTTTCAACTCTTTATTATTAGAGTAATGCATATATATGGCAAAACACTTAAAAAACAAAAGATATCCTTGATAAACAACAAAGGCCTACTGTATAGCAAAGGCTTCCCTAGTAGCGCAGACAGTAAAGAATCTGCCTGCAATGCAGGAGACCCAGGTTCAATCCCTGGATTGGGAAGATCCCTTGGAGAAAGAAATGGCAACCCACTCCAGTATTCTTGCCTAGAGAATTCCATGGATAGACCATGGGGTCTCAAAGAGTCTGACAGGATTGAGCGAATAACACACACACACTGTATAGCACAGGAAACTATATTCAATATCCTGTGATAGGCTATAATGGAAAAGAATAAGAAAAAGAATGTATATATATGTATAACTGAATTACTTGGCAAGACAGCAGAAATTAACATTGTCAATCAGCTGTACTTCAATTAGAAAAAAATCCAAAACCAAAAGATATCTTTGGAAAATGAATCTTCTTTCCTTCATGAAGTCACTGTTAGTTTTTTTTTTTTTTTTTTTTTTTTTCCTTTTGGGCTGTATGTTTATAAATGTTTTCTATGCAAATAAAAATGTGTATATCCTCTTTTAAATACAAAAGGGAGCAAATGATACAAACCACTTTATCCTGCTTTTTCTTTAAACTTCATGCATATTTATAGATCTTTTTTTTTTAAATTTTACTTTATTTTTAAACTTTACAATATTGTATTAGTTTTGCCAAATATCGAAATGAATCTGCCACAGGTATACCTGTGTTCCCCATCCTGAACCCTCCTCCCTCCTCCCTCCCCATACCCTGTATCAGGACATAAATACCTACCTCATTTAACTTAAAAAATTGAGATAAAATTCATATACCATGAAATTCAGCTTTTTCAAGTGTACAATACAGTGATTTTTGTTGTATGCTCCCAAAGGTATACAACTATTACCACTAATTCCATAACATTTTCATCTCCCTCTCTTCTTGACAATCACTAATCTGTTTTCTGTCTCTGTGGATTTGCTTATTTTGGACATTTCCTTTAAATGGTATCATAACATAGGTGGCCTGTTGTGTCTGACTTCTCTCACTTAGCACAAGTTTTTCAAGGTTCCTTTCTGGTATATAACGGACTTCTTTTCTGATTAATATAGTCCATTGTATGGATATATATATTCAGAAAACAATGATCATGGCATCCGGTCCCATCACTTCATGGCAAATAGATGGAGAAACAGTGGAAACAGTGGCAGACTTTATTTTTTTGGGCTCCAAAATCACTGCAGTTGGTGACTGCAGCCATGAAATTAAAAGATGCTTACTCCTTGGGAGAAAAGTTATGACCAACCTAGACAGCATATTAAAAAGCAGAGATGTTACTTTGCCAACAAAGGTCCGTCTAGTCAAAGCTATGGTTTTTCCAGTAGTCATGTATGGATGTGAGAGTTGGACTATAAAGAAAGCTGAGCACTGAAGAATTGATGCTTTTGAACTGTGGTGTTGGAGAATACTCTTGAGAGTCCCTTGGACTGCAGGATCCAACCAGTCCATCCTAAAGGAGATCAGTCCTGAGTGTTCATTGGAAGGACTAATGCTGAAGCTGAAACTCCAATCCTTTAACCACCTGATGCGAAGAACTGACTCACTAGAAAAGACCCTGATGCTGGGAAAGATTGAGGGCAGGAGGAGAAGGGGATGACAGAGGATGAAATGGTTGGATGGCATCACTGACTCAATGGACATGGGTTTGAGTGAACTCCGGGAGTTGGTGATGAACAGGGAGACCTGGTGTGCTGCAGTCCGTGGGGTCACAAGGAGTCGGACATGACTGGACTGAACTGAAATGAACTGATGGATATATCACATTTTGTTTATATAGTCATTCATTGATAGGCATTTGGGTTATTTCCATTTTTTTAACTATTATGAGCAATGCTGCCATGAACATATGTGTATAAGTTTTTATGTGGCATTTTACCTTATTTAATAACTTCATAACATTCCACCATGTGCATGTTCTATAGTTAAAGTCTTCTACCTAGAGACATTTAGGTTAGGCTGAGACTCTGAAATTGCAAGCTGCCTTGCATATACATTTTTGTGCACATTTGTGGGATAATATTCTAAGAGGTGGAATTGCTACATCAAAAAGTATGTGTAATATTTCATTTTGATTTATATGTTGCTTCATTGCTCTCCAAAGAGATTTCATCAGTTTATGCTTCTGAGTATCTGTCTCTTCATAACCTTTCTTATCTTTTTAATCTCTGACATTTGTAATGTTCACTTTTATTCCTAAAATGTTCATGTTATCTTACTCTTTGTGCCAGATGTTTGTCGCTGTTATTTAGCCCCCAAACCCCAAAACCCAACCAATCAGCTTTTGATTTTCTTGATCTTGTATTGTTTTCCATTTCATTTATTTTTGTTCTTTACGATTTCTACACTGATACTTTCTTTGATTTTATTATGTTGGATTTTTCTAGCTTATTAAACTGTGCCCAGTACATATATTTTTAGCCTTTTAAAGAAGTAATGTAAATGTTTAAGGCTATAAATTTCCTTTTAAGCTTCAGCTTAGCTGCACCTCACAGGTTTTGCCATGTAGTGCTTTTTATTGTTCAATTTTAAGCATTTTCTGATTTCCATTATGATTTCTACTTTATGTGTTTAGAAGTTTTTCTTAATATTCAAACACATATATTTTTAGTTATACGTTTTTAGCACAATTGCATATTGATTAGAGAATGTACTCTGATTTCAGTCCTTTTGATATTTGTTGAGACTTTAGAGCCCAGTACATGGTCCTTTTTTGCAAATGTTGTATCTGTACTTGTGAAAAGAATGTGTTCTTGCCATTTGCTGAAATAATGTTCTTTGAATACCCAGTAGATTAAATTTGATTTATTGTTCAGTTGCTAAGTCCTGCCTGACTCTTTGCAACCCTGTGGACTGCAGCACGCCAGGCTTCCCTATTCTTCACTATCTCTCATAGTCTGCTCAGATTTATGTCCATTGAGTCAGTGATGCTATCTAACCACCTCATCCTCTGCTGCCCCCTTTTCCTTTTGCCTTCAGTCTTTCACAGCATCAGGGTCTTTTCCAGTGCTCTTCGCATCAGGTGGCCAAAGAACTGGAGCTTCAGCTTCAGCATCAGTCTTCCAATGAATATTCAGGGTTGGTTTCATTTAAGATTGGCTAGTTTGATCTCCTTGCTGTCTGAGCTTTGTTTTCCTCCTTTTTCAATTTGGAACCAGTCAGTTGTTCCATGTAAGGTTCTAACTGTTGCTTCTTGACCTGCATACAGGTTTCTCAGGATACAGGTAAGGTGGTCTGGTATTCCCATCTCTTTAAGAATTTTCCACAGTTTGTTGTGATCCACACAAAGGCTTTCAAATAGTCAATGAAGCAGAAGTAGATTTTTTCTGGAATTCCCTTCCTTTCTCTATGATCCAACAAATGATGGCAATTTGATCTTTGGTTCCTTTGCCTTTTCTAAACCCACTTTGTACACCTGGAAGTTCTCTTGAGAATTGTATTCAAAGTATCTATAATGTTACTAGGTTATTTTTGTCTACTTGTTTTGTCATTTATTGAGAAAGATGGTTTAAAATATTCCATTCTTATAGGTGAATTTTTCAGTTTCCTACTCTCCTTCAGTTAGTTTTGCTTTCAGTTTTCAGGCTGTGTATTAAGTGCATAAAAGCTGAGGATTGTTTTACCTTCCTGGTGAATTGAAATTTTCATCGTGATGTGGTCTAAAGGAGAAGAAACCTCCATCTACTCTGCTTCTCCTTTCTCTTTTCTTCTCCAGTAGCATCCTCACTTCACACACCTGGCTGTGGAAATGATAGTTGATTGAGTGAAAGTTCAACCCCATCTATTGGATGTAGTAAGCACAGTATTTGTAATTCCCCAAATGTGGACTTTGACCAGAAGAGTGTCTTAAAAGATTGAGGGAAGTAATTCTGACAGTTAAGGGGAGGGACATTTGGAAAACAGTGATTAAGGCTTCCTAACTAACAGGATTAAGTTGGCTTCTCCAATTGTATCTCTACCTCCCGTGTATATCTCTACCTCACTTCTAGCAGCCATCACTACCTGTTTCATCCTTGCTGATAGTTTTTATGTTTGTCTGTTTCTGTGCCACTCCCTTGTGTATTTGTCAAGGAGGTCACTATAGATCAATTCATCTAGTTTCAAAGCTTCAGGGGACTTTTGAAGATGTTTTAAGTTGTCCCTTCCTACCCCCAGTATACTTTATAGATAAGGAAATGGAGTTCTTGATAGGTGAATTAACTTTTTCAGAGTTACAACTTTTAGCAGAGTGGAGATCAGAAACAAAGCTCCCTCTCTGTCCTCCCCATCCCATATTTCCTGATTTTTTTCCATTTGAGGTTCTCATTAAAGTCACAGAGTTGGCAGTCTGCTGAATTACTGAAATCTCTACCTATATAAACTGCTACGAGTTATTTTGTCTTTGGACTGTCTTTGACACAAAAGGACACTATGACCTCAGCTGAAATGTTGGTTCTAGCTAAGGGTTTGTTTGTGAAGTGAAACCTCAACCATAAATCCATCAGCTTTTTCAGTTTAGCCACTCTTGTAGCTTGAGACAAAGCTGGTTCTCAAAGAATCCAGAACTTCTTCAAATGCATATTTATTAAGTCTCACCTGGCAGCGGGCATCCACACGTATTTCATCTAGTGAAATAAATCTGTTGGGCTTCATTCTGCTATAGTGATTTCACTGTATTGCTCTTAATAAATTGCTTTTTCTTCACTTATCATGCAAACTGCCAGGATATTGTCTGTGGATGTTCCACTCCTTTGGATTATGGTAGTGCTTGGTATATGAACTCACTGGGGCTGATGGCCTTACCATTAGAGTAAGTCCTGTGTATCCTTCAGGCAGGCCATTGAATTGATGACCATGACAGACATTTTCCACTGGTGATTTTGTAAGAGCTTATCATCAGTTTGTAAATTCCATGTGAATGCTCTGTGCCCATAATTCTTATATATGTATGAAAACTGAGTTCTAGTAAATTCATTTTTATTCACCCCTTTCCCCTGCCAACTCTCAGCATAAAAGTCTGATAGGATGTACTTTGGCTTGTGTGGATGGTTCTCTTCCTTTCTTTTCTGCTCCCCTACCCTACCATGTATACTTTTAATTCTCTCTAAATTTCCCTTTCTCCTCTGGAGAGCCTCTCTGCATACTGAGAGTTGGTGATGGAATGCACTACACATGCAGACAGTATTAAAGAGGATAATGCTTGGAGAACTACTGGTCCCGCCCCTTGGATTAGAGAAGTGTTCAGATGGTTGAAGCAGTTTGTTTCAGTGTCTCAGATCCTTGCTGTTCTCCCAAGTGCAGTATACTCTAGTTAGTTCTTGTGTCCTTAAAACTTCTCAGATGTGATAAAAACTGATCTTAGTCTTCAGTAGACAATGTGTAGGCATTAACTAGGCAAAATGGGGGAAGGTGGGGG
Source organism: Bubalus kerabau (assembly GCF_029407905.1). NCBI lineage: Eukaryota > Metazoa > Chordata > Mammalia > Artiodactyla > Bovidae > Bubalus > Bubalus kerabau. The sequence goes on along the minus strand of NC_073647.1, from coordinate 3,551,495 downwards.
TCATTATGGGCTGAGGTAGCCTTATAAGGGAGATAAAGCATGAACTAGGGCCAGAAACTCAGTTTGTGTGCTGGGGGTGAAGAGTGGTGAGAATTAGCAAGGGACCAGGTTGTCACTGAAAGCTTTATATATAACTCTAAAGAGTTTAGATTTTATACTGAAGATACCAGAGAGCCACTGTAATGTCATTAAGGGGAGAAGTGCCTTTCAGAATGGCCTTTTAGCAATAGTACTCAGGCTACCATTTGTGAAAAGAATTGAAGGAAGGAAAGTCCAGAGATAAATTAGTTAGAAAGCTGACATAGTAATCTAAGCTATATATGTGTCATATCTAAGATCTAAGAGAGTATAGATGGAGGAAGAGGGTGGATTTTCAAAATAATTTTATTTATTTTAGACTTCATTAGGTCTTTGTTGTGTCGTGGGCTTTCTCTAGTTGCAGCGAGTGGGGTCTGCTGTCTAGTTGCAGTGTGTAGACTTCTCATTGTGGTGGCTTCTCTTATTGCGGATCATGGGCTCTAGGGCACATGGGCTTCCGCTGTGGGTCCTGAGTTCTAGAGCACAGGCTCAATAGTTCTGGTGCATCAGCTTAGTTGCTCTGTGGCATGTGGGATCTAGCCAGATCAGGGATCAAACCCAGGTCTCTTGCATTGGTAAGTGGTTTCTTCACTACTGAGTCACCAGGGAAGCCCAAGGATGGATTTAAAAGCCAGTTGAAGACTTCACAACTTGAATGCATGAAGGAGTGATAAAGTGGGGAAGAGTAAAGATTGAAGCCCAGATTTCTGGCTTGCACTTGCTTGGAACATCTGCCATCCCTAGTGCCAGAGAATATAAGAGGAGAAGGGACAGGAAAATCAAATCATGTCGATAGTATGAAGAGTTAAATTCGAAACATGGTAAAATCAGAGAACTTTTCTGCCACCCAAGTTACCTAGTAGACAGCTAGATCTGTGGCTCTGGATCTCAGAAGAGGTCTTGGATGAAAAAAAATACAATAATTTTATGTTATGTGTTTTTTACCACAAGAAAAATACTTTAAAATCAGTGCTATAAAAAAACTTACTTTAGAAGTTGTCAGCAAGCAGGTACTCCTTGAAGCCAAGGGGATGCATGAGATTGGTTGCCTAAGGAGGGTATTTAAAGTGAGAAGGACAGAAATATAAGACCAGATTATTGGAACCACCAACATTGTAGATAGAACTGGGCAGAGGACATGGAGATCTAAAACAGTGGCATGAGGACAACCAGAAGACCAAGAGTGAGTGGGTTTAGAAAGCGGCAAAAGAATTGTTTAGAGTGGTCGTCGATGTCATGCTGCAGAGATGATAGGTCAAAAAGGAGTGAACGTGCTCATTGACCTGAATGAATTTTAGCTACTAGAACTTCTTAGTGACCTTGGTTGATGAGAGCAGTTTCATGTCCTACCCTATTTTGAAAATAAATTGTGCTTTGCCAGCCTTCTCTACTGGAGACATCTTTGTATTGTTCAAAGTACTTTATACATAGTAAGCACTCAATGAATATTTGTTGACTTAATAAATAAATTTGAATGTGATCTTACTTGCTGTTAGGAGAAATGCTAACTGAAGTCTGGGTATTCTTTGCTAACAATTCACTATTTGGTGGACAGAGTGATTGCTAGATTCTCCCTCTGTGTCATAAGATATTTGTGGAAGAAGTAATAAAATTCTTAGTTGAAATAGTTGACAGTTTCTAATTTTATGTTTTATTTGAGCACTAGAGTATTTTAGCATTTGAGATTATTAATACTTACATTTTGATTTGAAACTGTTTTTTTCTCTTCTGTTTCTTCTTGATATATTGAAATCTCAGTTTCAGTTGAGGTCACTTCTACCTTATTTGGAAAGAGCAGCATAGGAAGACAATGTGTGTTCTAGGAGTAAGGTTATTTTGAAAGGAGCCCTTCTGTGATTTTTTTTTTAATGTGCTGCAATGTAGCAAAATTGCAATATAAATTGTTATGTATGATTTGGGTTTATCTTCAACTATAAAAGAGCTTTTGGGCATTTTCATCATTGGATAATTTGGTTTATCTGATCGCCATACCTTGGGCTTCTGGAATGTTATCATTTAGTTAGAACTTAGCCTGAGCTTGTATAGCTTATCTTAGATAAAGTTTCTTTTCAAAGAACGTAGCTCACACTGTAGTAGCACTGAGGAGAAGGACTGGCAGGAGAGAGGTGTGGAGTATTGTCTAGAGAAAAGGGGATGCTATGGTTAATGTTATGTGTCAGTTTGATTGTTTGATCAAACATTATTTTAGATGTTTCCTTTGGAGTTATTTTTTTACATGAGATTAACTTATAAATCAGTAGACTCTTGAGTAAAGTAGATTATACTGCATAATGTAGGTGGGTCTTATCCAGTAATTTGAATAGAAAAAGATTGATCTACCCTTTAGAATTATAGATACCAAGGGAAATTTTCATGCAAAGATGGGCTCGATAAAGGACAGAAATGGTATGGACCTAACAGAAGCAGAAAATATTAAGAAGATGTGGCAAGAATACATACAAGAACTGTACAAAAAAGAGCTTTATGAACAAGATAATCACGATGGTGTGATCACTCACCTAGAGGCAGACATCCTGGAATGTGAAGTCAAGTAGGCCTTAGAAAGCATCACTACGAACAAAGCTAGTGGAGGTGATGGAATTCCAGTGGAGCTATTTCAAATCCTGAAAGATGATGCTGTGAAAGTGCTGCCCTCAATATGCCAGCAAATTTGGAAAACTCAGCAGTGGCCACAGGACTGGAAAAGGTCCGTTTTCATTCCAATCCCAAAGAAAGGCAGTGCCAAAGAATGCTCAAACTATTGCACAATTGCACTCATCTCACATGCTAGCAAAGTAATGCTCAAAATTCTCCAAGCCAGGTTTCAGCAATATGTGAACCGTGAACTTCCAGATGTTCAAGCTGGTTTTAGAAAAGGCAGAGGAACCAGAGATCAAATTGCCAGCATCCGCTGGATCATGGAAAAAGCAAGAGAGTTCCAGAAAAACATCTTTTTCTTCTTTATTGACTATGCCAAAGCCTTTGACTGTGTGGATCATAATAAACTGTGGAAAATTCTGAAAGAGATGGGAATACCAGACCACCTGACCTGCCTCTTGAGAAACCTATATGCAGGTCAGGAAGCAACAGTTAGAACTGGATATGGACAACAGACTGGTTCCAAATAGGAAAAGGAGTACGTCAAGGCTGTATATTGTCACCTTGCTTATTTAACTTCTATTCAGAGTACATCATGAGAAACGCTGAGTTGGACGAAGCACAAGCTGGAATCAAGATTGCCGGGAGAAATATCAATAACCTCAGATATGCAGATGACACCACTCTTGTCGCAGAAAGTGAAGAGGAACTAAAAAGCCTCTTGGAAAGTGAAAGAGGAGAGTGAAAAAGTTGGCTTAAAGCTCAACATTCAGAAAACGAAGATCTTGGCATCTGGTCCCATCACTTCGTTGGAAATAGATGGGGAAACAGTGGAAACACTGTCAGACTTTATTTTTCTGGGCTCCAGAATCACTGCAGATAGTGACTGCAGCCATGAAATTAAAAGACGCTTACTCCTTGGAAGGAAAGTTATGACCAACCTATCTATATAGCATATTGAAAAGCAGAGACATTACTTTGCCAGCAAAGGTCTGTCTAGTCAAGGCTATGGTTTTTCCAGTGGTCAGGTATGGATGTGAGAGTTGGACTGTGAAGAAAGCTGAGCGCTGAAGAACTGATGCTTGTGAACTGTGGTGTTGGAGAAGACTCTTGAGAGTCCCTTGGACTGCAAGGAGATCCAACCAGTCCATTCTAAAGGAGATCAGTCCTGGGTGTTCTTTGGAAGGAATGATGCTAAAGCTGAAACTCCAATACTTTGGCCACCTCATGCGAAGAGTTGACTCACTGGAAGACTCTGATGCTGGGAGGGATTGGGGGCAGGAGGAGAAGGGGACGACAGAGGATGAGATGGCTGGATGGCATCACTGACTCGATGGATGTGAGTTTGAGTGAACTCTGGGAGTTGGTAATGGACCGGGAGGCCTGGTGTGCTGCATTTCATGGGGTCACAAAGAGTCGGACATGACTGAATGACTGAATTGAACTGAACCCCTTAGAAAGGAGAATTCTGTCCCCCAGAGGCTACCTTCCAGGCCAGGCTTCAGTATCATCTCTTCCCTGGGTCTCCAGCCTTCCAGCCTTCACAATTGTGACTCAGTTCCTTAAAATCTGCGTGTGTGTATTTAAAAATAATAAAATATGTAATAAAAATATAAACTATATGTTTATATATTATATAAAATGTATAAATGTATATTTTACAATATGTAGCATATCTTTATAATATATCGATAAATACTATTTTACATCTTTCTATATTATACTATGTATTATACAAATACTATATCTTACATATATATACACACATGCATACTCATTGCTGCTTTTCCCTGGAGACCCTTGACTATTACAGGGCAAAAGTACTTGTGCTTTATTATTTTGAGTATTTTGTTTTTCATGTCTACCTCTGTTTCCTTTTTATCTGGTGCTTGCTGGAATCATGTGACACACTTGTATACAGATGCAGAGACCTTATTGTGTATACAGTCGTCCCTCAGTATTTGCTGGAGATTGGTTCCAGGGACCCTTAAAGATACTAAAATCCTCAATGCTTTTTTCAAGCCCCTTATAGAAAATGGCCTAGCACAGAGAATACAGTCTCACCTCTGATCCATGGGGTTCACATCAGAGAATACCAAGGGCTAACTGAACAGCAAGGTACGCTGCTAGCTATTGTGGTGGCTCCCAGATGAACGAGGCTCTTTGCTCTTGAGGAGTTGAAGACGAAATGCTCAGACATCTGTGATATAAAGCAGATCATGATCAATTCTGGAAGAGAGAGCTAATCAACTGTGCAGAGGAAATTCGCTGGGAGTGATGACTTTTGGGCTGGTCCATAAGAATGGGTGGAGTTTAAATTTCTGCCTTGTAGAGGAAGTCAAGTTGTTTAAGAGCTTATCCCAGAAAGAGGGGACACAGGACTAAAAAAGTAGGGGGTGCATTGGGAATAAGAGAACATTCTGTACAGAGACATCTTCAGAATCAAATGGACCTTAGAAAAGAGACAAGCTGCTGTTTCCTCTCAGCGGCTGCAGGTTGGAGTGAATGTGAGCCAATGCTGGTACACACCTCTTCGGTTTTCTTCCATTAGAGGTGCTTCTGTCTGGTGACATCACAGCCTTATTATTGAGTCTGGTCTGTCATACTGTCTGGGACTGACTTCATTTTACCTTAGGGTTCAGTGTCACTCGGGATGGAAAAAAAATGCAGCTTGGGATTCAAAAGTCTACTTCATAATTGTGCTCAGGGCTTATCTCTTTGTGGTCATGAGGGTCTGCAGCTTCCTGTGAACGTGGCTACTGGAATTCTCTGAGAGTAGTTTTTCTTTGCTTGAAAGGTATTGTGTAATGACTCAAGTGGGATCGTGTTTGTCAAAGTGCTTTATAAACTCTGAAGGACTGAACAAATAGACGCAGGCATTATCAAAAGGGTGATGATGTTTTTTCTAGAAACAGTGAATGCTCTTAGTATCATATTTAAGTTTTTGAGCAAGGACCTTACTGTAACTTTCTGCAGTGGAATATTGGTATAACTGGTTTTACAACAGTTTTTGTTTGCCTTTTCCAGAACATCATATAAATGGAATCATACACTATTCAGTCTTATGAGTCTGGCTCTTTTACTTAGCATAATACCTTTGAGATTCATCAAAATTGTTGCATGTATCAATAATTTGTTCCTTTATATTACTGAGTAATATTTTTTGATGTGAGCATACCTCAGTTTGTTTGCTGAAGAACACTCGGGCTGTTTTCAGTTTGAGGTGACTATAAAAAGAGCTGCCATAAACATTTGTTTGCAGATTTTTATTTGAACGCAAGCTTTCATTTCTTAGGGTAAATATCTTGGGGTAGGATTCATCATATGGTATATGTGTGTTTAACTTTATAAGAAAATGCAAAGTTATTCTCTGGGTGGGTACCATTTTTCTACTTCTAGCAGCAATTTATGAGAATTTCAGTTTCTCAGCATCTTTGCCAGCACTGTGGTATTGTGTTTGTTTTTGTTTTTTAATTTTAGCCATTCTAGTAGGTAGGTGTTGGTATCTCACTGTGCTTATTTCTTTTAAGCAAATGAGTCCTATTTTATGTAAATTATTCTCTGCTAGCACCTTGGTACTGGTTTTTTTGTTTTGTTTAAACTTTTAGCCTTTCTATTAGGTGGTAGTATTAGGTTGGCCAAAAAGTTCATCTGGGCTTTTGCATAGCATCTTATGGGAAAACCCAAGCAAACTTTTTGGCCAACCTGGTATTATCTCATTGTATTTTTTTAATGAATAAATTTTTAATATGTAAATCATAACCAATAATTGATTATTTTTAAAAAGTTCCAGCAACAAAGTAGGAGAAAATGATACTCATAAAAGTGACTAAGGATGCATAACTAAAGTAGAAAAATAATTCACAAAATTGAAAAGAAAAGCACAAATCAATTAAACTTCAGTAAAGTACAGTTTTTAAAAAAGAAAGCAAAACACAAACAGCGCAAGTGATTGAAATGGTAAATCCACAGAAAAAGAGGGAGGAATAGCCAATAAGTATAAAACTCAGCCTCACTAGTGAAATATCAGGAAAGATTCAGTGAGGCTTTAAAAAAAGTGTCATCAGGTAAGTCCAGGGGATGGGCAGATAATTAAGCTCACTTACTCTTCCTGAGGATAGCAATTAGTATGGCCTTAGGAACAATTTCTAGTATTTGTAAAAACAATACAAACAACCTTCATTCCAGTGATTCTGCTTTGAAGAGTGGATCCAATAGAGTCTTTCACCTGTGTGTACACATGTATGTGTCAACTGAAGAAAAATGTACAACCTAAAGTTAAGTTTTTTTTTTTTTTAATGTGGACCATTTGTAAAGTCTTTATTGAATTTGATACAGTATTGTTTCTGTTTTATGTTTTGGCTTTTTGCCACAAGGCATGTGGATCTTAGCTCCCTGGCCAGGGATCAAACCTGTACCCCTGCATTGGAAGGCAAAGTCTTAACCACTGGACCACCAGGAAGTCTCTAAAGTTAAGTTTTATTGGGGGATCTTACTGAGGACTATAGTTTGGGACAGCCTCTCAGATAGCTCTGACGAACTGCTCTGAAGAGGTAGGGGAGGAGCCAGGATATATGTGAATTTTAGGGGTTGGGAAATACATATAGTTAATCTTGGTAAAAAGACCACTTCTATCACAAGAGGAACAGACATCTCAAGTTAATGATTTTAGTGCTTTTCTATGGGAAGATGCAAGGGTCTGGGTTCACTGAAATTACTGCATAGATATTAATCTTAACTATCTAGGGCCAATATCCAAAGCATAGAATGTTTTCCTTTTTTTTTTTTTTTTCTTCTTCTGGATTCCTCTCAGGGCATACCATCAGTGGACCAGCTGCAATGGCTGATGGTTTGAGGTAGGCAACATTTTTTGTTTATTGGAATGGCACGCAACATTCCCTTCTCACATGGTGCATCAAAATTTTATATAATGTACAATATAATACAAGTCAGTTCAGTTCAATTCAGTTGCTCAATCGTGTCCGACTCTTTGTGACCCCATTAATCACAGCACGCTAGGCCTCCCTGTCCATCACCATCTCCAGGAGTTCACTCAGACTCACGTCCATCGAGTCAGTGATGCCATCCAGCCATCTCATCCTCTGTCCCCTTCTCCTCCTGCCCCCAATCCCTCCCATCATCAGAGTCTTTTCCAGTGAGTCAACTCTTGGCATGAGGTGGCCAAAGTACTGGAGTTTCAGCTTTAGCATCATTCCTTCCAAAGAAATCCCAGGGCTGAACTCCTTCAGAATGGACTGGTTGGATCTCCTTGCAGTCCAAGGGACTCTCAAGAGTCTTCTCCAACACCACAGTTCAAAAGCATCAATTCTTCGGCACTCAGCCTTCTTCACAGTCCAACTCTCACATCCATACATGACCACAGGAAAAACCATAGCCTTGACTAGACGAACCTTTGTTGGCAAAGTAATGTCTCTGCTTTTCAATATGCTATCTAGGTTGGTCATAACTTTCCTTCCAAGGAGTAAGCATCTTTTAATTTCATGGCTGCAGTCACCATCTGCAGTGATTTTGGAGCTCCCAAAAATAAAGTCTGACACTGTTTCCACTGTTTCCCTATTTCCCATGAAGTAATGGGACTGGATGCCATGATCTTCGTTTTCTGAATGTTGAGCTTTAAGCCAACTTTTTCACTCTCCTCTTTCACTTTCATCAAGAGGCTTTTTAGTTCCTCTTCACTTTCTGCCATAAGGGTGGTGTCATCTGCATATCTGAGGTTATTGATATTTCTCCCGGCAATCTTGATTCCAGCTTGTGTTTATTCCAGCCCAGCGTTTCATATGATGTACTCTGCATATAAGTTAAATAAACAGGGTGACAACATACAGCCTTGATGTACTCCTTTTCCTATTTGGAACCAGTCTGTTGTTTCATGTCCAGTTCTCACTGTTGCTTCCTGACCTGCATACAGATTTCTCAAGAGACAGATCAGGCGGTCTGGTATTCCCATCTCTTTCAGAATTTTCCACAGTTCATTGCGATCCACACAGTCAAAGGCTTTGGCATAGTCAGTAAAGCAGAAATAGATGTTTTTCTGGAACTCTCTTGCTTTTTCGATGATCCAGCAGATGTTGGCAATTTGATCTCTGGTTCCTCTGTAACTATTGGAAACTTCCTAAGTTTGTCCCAATGGGAAAATGGGTAGAGGATTATTTTATTGCATTCACTTGCATCTACCTAGTGACTAATAATTTTGAGCATCTTTTCATGTGCCTCTTGGTTATTATTACATATTTTGGTTAAGTATATGTTCAGATTGTTTGCTCATTAAAATAAGATTGTATTATCTTTATTGTTGAATTGTAATTGTTCTTTATAGATTCTGGATTTTATAGATTCTGGATGCAAATCCTTTATTAGATTTGTGGTTTGCAAATATTTTTTCCTTAGTTTATGGCTTGTTTTCGTTCTCTTGATGGTATAAAGGCCAGTTTATCAATTTTTTCTCTCTTGGATTTTGCTTTACATGGCATAGGTATAAAATCTTTGCCTAACCCAAGATCCTGAAGATTTTCTCCTATCTGTTCTTCCAGAAGTTTTATAGATTTGCATTTTGTATTTAGTTCTGTGATCTATTTTGGGTTAGCTTATAATTTTATTTCCTAGGAATAATTTCATTTGTTTTAACTCAGAGAATAAATATGCTATAGGAGTACAATTGTAGGAGCTATTGTCTCTGGTTGGTATTTTGGAAGCATGGATTTATCAATGACTTTTAAGCTCTTTGACCTTGCCAAGAAATATAGGGGCCTTTGTGAGTTACTCAAAAGTGAGTATACCTAAAACAAAAGTTTCATGAAAAAATATTTACCCTAAATATCAGTGTTTACCCTTACTACTTTCCCCCCAGCAATTCTGTTTCATTAAAAACAAGTGCTCATCCTAACCCATTAAACATATTTCATGTCTCTCTAATGGGTCCAGGTCAGTTGAAAAACATTGACTTAACTACCTTAGTCGGAACTCACAACCATCACCACCTCCACAACTTATTGCCCTTTTCCTTCTGTTAAGTAATAATCCTTTTCATTGTTTCTCTAATCACAATTTAATTGTTGTATAACTTAAACATTTTTTACCTGGTACTGCCAGCCATGTTGTCACAAAATAGCAGTAAGTAGAGCAATTTTTCCAGCTTTATTGAGACACGAGTCATACATAATATTGTGTAAGTTTAATATGTTATCTTGATACACTTACATATTGCACAATGATTATCACCATAGAGTTAGTTAACACCTCCACCATGTTACATAATTACCATTTCTTTTTGTGGTAAGAACATTTAAGATCTACTCTCTTAGCAGCTTTCAAGTATACAGTGCTGTTGTTGTTCAGTCACTCAGTCATGTCTGACTCTTTGTGACCCCATGGACTGCAGAATGCCAGGCTTCCCTGTCCTTAATCATTTCCCAGAGCTTGCTTAAACTCATGTCCATTGCGTCAGTGATGCCGTCTAATCATCTCTTCCTTTGTTGTCCCCTTCTCCTCCTGCCCTCATTCTTTCCCAACATCAGGGTCTTTTCCAATGAGTTGGCTCTTTGCATCAGGTGGCCAAAGTACTGGAGCTTCAGCATCAGTTCTTCCAATGAATATTCAGGATTGATTTACTTTAGGATTGATTGCTCTGATCTTATAGTCTAAGGGACTCTCAAGAGTCTTCTCCAACACCACAGTTCAAAACCATCAATTCTTCAGCACTCAGCCTTCTTTAAGGTTCAACTCTCACATCCATATATGACTACTGGAAAAACTGTAGCTTTGACTAGACAGACCTTTGTTGGCAAAGTAATGTCTCTGCTTTTTAATTTGCTGTCTAGGTTTGTCATAGCTTTTCTTCCAAGGAGCAAGCGTCTTTTAATTTCATGGCTGCAGTCACTATCTGCAGTGATTTTGAAGCCCAAGAAAATAAAAGTCTGTCACTGTTTCCATTGTTTCCCCATTTATTTGCCATGAAATGATGAGACCTGATGCCATGATCTTTGTTTTTTGAATGTTGTGTTTTAAGCCAGCTTTTTCACTCTCCTCTTTCAACTTCATCCAGAGGCTCTTTAGTTCCTCTTCGCTTTCTGCCATAAGGGTGGTGTCATCTGCATATCTGAGGTTATTGATATTTCTCCCAGCAATCTTGATTCTGTCTTGTGTTTCATCCAGCCTGGTAAATATACAGTGAGTATCGTTATTTATAATCACAGTGCTGTATATTAGATTCCCAGACTTTATTTATCTTTTAAACCTTTGACCAACATCTCCCCATTTCCATGACCCCCGAAGTTTCTTTTAATTGTAAGTAACAGAAACACAGGACTGGAGAGGGATGAGTATGAGGGGAAGGGGCAAGGGCCCAGGAACCTCGGCAGCTATTCTCAGGTTCTGCTAGCATTTGCGTTTTGGGCTGCATTGGCTTTATTGTGAATTAAGCAGGGCAAAGGCTAATAGAATTTTGCCAAGAGAACGCACTGGTTATAGCAAACACCCTATTCCAACAGTACAAAGAAGACTCTACACATGGACATCACCAGATGGTCAGCACTGAAATCAGATTGATTATATTCTTTGTAGTCAAAGATGAGGAAACTCTATTATATTCTTTGCAGCCAAAGATGGGAAAGCTCTGTATATACAGTCAGCAAAAACAAGACCAGGGGCTGACTGTGGCTCAGATCATGAACTCCTTATTGCCAAATTCAGACCTAACAGAAGAAAGTAGAGAAAACCAATAGACCATTCAGGTATGATCTAAATCAAATCCCTTATGATTATACAGTGGAAGTGAGAAATAGATTTAAGGGACTAGATCTGATAGAGTGCTTGATGAACTATGGATGGAGGTTTGTGACATTATACAGGAGACAGGTATCAAAACCATGCCCATGGAAAAGAAATGCAAAAAAGCAAAATGGCTGTCTGAGGAGGCCTTACAAATAGCTGTGAAAAGAAGAGAAGCTAAAGTAAAAGGAGAAAAGGAAAGATATAAGCATCTGAATGCAGAGTTCCAAAGAATAGCAAGTAGAGATAAGAAAGCTTTCCTCAGCAATCAATGCAAAGAAGTAGAGGAAAACAACAGAATGGGAAAGACTAGAGATCGCTTCAAGAAAATTAGAGATACCAAGGGAACATTTCATGCAAAGATGGGCTCGATAAAGGACAGAAATGGTACGGACCTAACAGAAGCAGAAGATATTAAGAAGATGTGGCAAGAATACACACAAGAACTGTACAAAAAAGATCTTCATGACCCAGATAATCACGATGGTGTGATCAACGACCTAGAGCCAGACATCCTGGAATGTGAAGTCAAGTGGGCCTTAAAAAGCATCACTACGAACAAAGCTAGTGGAGGTGATGGAATTCCAGTGGAGCTATTCCAGATCCTGAAAGATGATGCTGTGAAAGTGCTGCCCTCAATATGCCAGCAAATTTGGAAAACTCAGCAGTGGCCACAGGATTGGAAAAGGTCAGTTTTCATTCCAATCCCAAAGAAAGGCCGTGCCAAAGAATGCTCAAACTACCACACAATTGCACTCATCTCACACGCTAGTAAAGTAATGCTCAAAATTCTCCAAGCCAGGTTTCAGCAATATGTGAACCGTGAACTTCCAGATGTTCAAGCTGGTTTTAGAAAAGGCAGAGGAACCAGAGATCAAATTGCCAACATCCGCTGGATCATGGAAAAAGCAAGAGAGTTCCAGAAAAACATCTCTTTCTTCTTTATTGACTATGCCAAAGCCTTTGACTGTGTGGATCACAATAAACTGTGGAAAATTCTGAAAGAGGTTGAGAAATTTGTATGTAGGTCGGGAAGCAACAGTGAGAACTGGACATGGAACAACAGACTGGTTCCAGAAAGGAAAAGGAGTTCATCAAGGCTGTATATTGTCACCTTGTATGCAGAGTACATCATGAGAAATGCTGGGCTGGAAGAAACACAAGCTGGAATCAAGATTGCCGGGAGAAATATCAATAACCTCAGATATGCAGATGACACCACCGTTATGGCAGAAAGTGAAGAGGAACTAAAAAGCCTCTTGATGAAAGTGAAAGAGGAGAGTGAAAAAGTTGGCTTAAAGCTCAACATTCAGAAAATGAAGATCATGGCATCTGGTCCCATCACTTCATGGGAAATAGATGGGGAAACAGTGGAAACAGTGGCTGACTTTATTTTTGGGGGCTCCAAAATCACTGCAGATGGTGACTGCAGCCATGAAATTAAAAGATGGTTACTCCTTGGAAAGAAAGTTATGATCAGCCTAGATAGCATATTGAAAAGCAGAGACATTACTTTGTCCACAAAGGTCCATCTAGTCAAGGCTATGGTTTTTCCAGTGGTCATGTATGGATGTGAGAATTGGACTATAAAGAAAGCTGAGCACCGAAGAATTGATGCTTTTGAACTATGGTGTTGGAGAAGACTCTTGAGAGTCCCTTGGACTGCAAGGAGATCCAATCAGTCCATCCTAAAGGAAATTAGTCTTGAATATTCATTGGAAGGACTGATTCTGGAGCTGAAACTCCAATAGTTTGGCCACCTGATGCGAAGAGTTGACTCATTTGAAAAGACTCTGATGCTGGGAGGGATTGGGGGCAGGAGGAGAAGGGGACGACAGAGGATGAGATGGTTGGATGGCATCACAGACTCAATGGACATGGATTTGAGTGAACTCCAGGAGTTGGCGATGGACAGGGAGGCCTGGCGTGCTGCAGTCCATGGGGTCTCAGAGTTGGACAGGACTGAGTGACTAAACTGAACTGGCTTCATTGTTGTTTCTTTTTGTGTGAGTTGTTCATTTCTCTCCTTTTCTCTCTCTCTCTGAAGACTGACTTTCTCTGATTCTCTTTGCACTTGACTGCCCCAAGACCTTGAGTTTAATTTTAGCCAGACTAGGATTGCTCTGGGAGAAGGCAATGGCCCCTGACTTCAGTACTCTTGTCTGGAAAATCCCATTGGCAGAGGAGCCTGGTGGATTGAAGTCCATGGGGTCGTTAAGAGTTGGACATGACTGAGCAACTTCACTTTCACTTTTCACTTTCATGCATTGGAGAAGGAAATGGCAACCCACTCTAGTGTTCTTGCCTGGAGAATCCCAGGGACAGGGGAGCCTGGTGGGCTGCCGTCTATGGGGTCACACAGAGTCGGACACGACTGAAGCAACTTAGCAGCAGCAGCAGGATTGCACTGCTCCAATTCCCAGGAGAGAGAGTATAATTAGTTTGGCTTAGGAGGAGTTCCACCCTGGCTGCAGTCAGCTTTGCCCAAAGCGGATGGGACCAGAAAATAGAACCCTTGTCTATTGTTGTGCATCAGAGATTCATGGTTCTGACAAACTGAGAAGGGTGTTGTGTCTCTTGCAGGTTCAGTAAGTGCTGGTTGGCATACATTTATCTCTTCAAATATATTTAAAATAATTTAGTTTTCAGAATATAGAGGTTCATAAAATGTTTATAGCCTATTGGAATAAATCTTAAGTTAGGGATTGCAGAACCAGAAAAAGTCACACTGTCATACAAGAGTGACTTTTCTTTTTATTTTCTTCATGTTTTATATAATTACACTTACATAACAGATAGATATTTAGTCAAATGTATCAGCCCCAAAGTGCTCCTTATTTTAAAAGGAGGCAGTTGTTTATATACAGAATATCTGTGGATCCAGCAAATGAGAGAGTCTCAGGTTAAAGAAAATAGATACTTAAAGTGTCAAACGTGTAATATAGATTTAAATTGTGGTAAATTTTTCTCATGGTTTGAATGAAAGCACTTTATTTGAAGAGTTTTTGTTTAGATATATTAAAATTCACAGTTATCCTCAAATGGCGAAGGGAAGATTGGAAAGTAACATTTATTATGACTCTGTTTAGTTAGGCACTTGGAGAAGGCAATGGCAACCCACTCCAGTACTCTCGCCTGGAAAATCCCATGGATGGAGGCGCCTGGTGGGCTATATTCCATGGGGTCGCTAAGAATCGGATACGACTTCACTTTCACTTTCACTTTTCACTTTCATGCATTGGAGAAGGAAATGGCAACCCACTCCAGTGTTCTTGCCTGGAGAATCCCAGGGACGGGGGAGCCTGATGGGCTGCCGTCTGTGGGGTTGCACAGAGTCAGACATGACTGAAGCAACTTAGCAGCAGCAGCAGTTAGGCACTTAACGGTATGTTATTCCATTCAGCCCTTATAACTGCCCTTTGAGAAGTAGGTATCCTTATCCCATGGCCAGTGACAAAATGAAAACCCAGGGGAAATTTAGCTTGCTGATATGTGGCTGGCCTGGGATTTAAGCTCTGGTCTGCATGACTTGCAAGTCTTTTCTCTCCCACACCCTAGCCTTCGGGAACATGAAAAATTTATTTACATAACCTTTCTAGAGAAAGCTATAAGTAGGACTGTATAGGAGCCACCGAGTTCATTCTCTTGTCTGTATACTTAAGTCTCAGTCTCAGCATCAAACATGTTGCAGCCATTTCTCCAATATCTGGAGTGAAGACATTAGTTATGTAATGTTTAGTCATTTAAGCACCTGAATTTTTCAGAGGTCATTCAACTGATAAATCAATGTTTAAAAATAGCAGTGGCGTCTTCAGTTTGCAAAAAATATATATATATTTTTTAACCTTATATTCTAAAGATTAATGCATGCTAAATTGAGAATTGAGGGTGAAAAAGGGAAAGCTGACCTTTCTTAGTCTGAATAAACAGGAAGAGGAAAGCAAAGACTGGCTAAGCAGCATAAGACAGCATTAAGCTTTCCCCTTTTAATGTGAAAAATCAGAAGAAATACTTATTTTAGAAATTTTTGTTGAAGACATATTTACAACATAAATGCTTCTTTACATTTTAGTTAGATGAAACAAATTTAAATTGTTTGTTCTTGGTGATGTTGACTGAAGAGGCAAATAGTCGTGATTTTTACCAGTGAGTTAATGATAGTTTACCTTCTGATTTATTAGCCTAAGTGGCTTTGGCAATAAAATGAAAAGGAATAATCATTTGGTTTATTGCAATTTCAGACTTAGTCTGAAAAAAATTTAAAGCAATGACTAGGGTATGATTCCTAAAATAAGTAGGCTTTGTGTTTGGATGGTGAAGAATATTCATTAAAGTTCTAGCAAAAGATAAAAATGCGAGCTCTCTACAGGAGATGAAATGTGATCTCCCAGGCTTACCACTTAAGATTAGGTTGATATGAACTAAATCTAGCCTAATATTTTATTTGTTAAGAATTCACAGTGACCTTTTTAAAATAGAGGGACAAGAGATGCAGATGAGTTTGATGTTTTACAATTTATATTGTTGCTATCTTTCAGGACATGAAAAGAGGAATTCAAATCATTGTTTTATTTCTTGTTTGTTCCTTTAGAAGCTATCTTTTCTAGTTAAGGGACAAACTAATCAAGCATGACATGCTTTAGCCATCAGAATCTTGACCAACTGATTTCAGCATTTCTCTTCTAAAAGTACCTGATTGAAAGTAACCCTGAGTTACTGACTCTGATGTTGGCCCAGCTTTAGGGAAAATGAAGCCCACTTAGTGTTAATTGATTGAACCTATTGTCCTCCACAGTTCTTTTAAATACCACTAATGTTTTTTCTCATTGCCATGCCTAGAAGCAGGGAAGGGAACTTATTAGTGACAGAATTTTCTTCTTAGGAAGCTAAACCCTCAGTATTGTGGCCACTTTGACCTTTTATTCTTTCTTACTTCTTGACCCCATTTTCTTATTCTTCTGATGTCCAGACCATAAGACCACACAACAGGCCGGTTGTGGTACAGCTCAACTTTTACTCTCATGGTGAACATGTTATGTGGGCCATAGACTTTATTTAAAGAATATATCTATTTGGAGAAATTCAGCTCCTTGATGCTCTTTCAGGATTGAAATTCTAGTTTCTCTTCACATCTTCTATCTTAGCTTTCTTCTTCAACCCTGATGACTGTTTGCTGCTGGATTTGGTCTAAGACCTTTACCAGCAGTCAGTTTTGCATATTCACACTTAATTGTTGGGTTTTTATAAAGCACTTCACTTTTTATTCAACTTTGTTGCTTCCAATTTCTGGGCTACTGTTTCTTTGTTCTGTTTGATGAACTATGAGAGTACTAGTAATAAAGAACATTTTCCTTTTTGCCTTGACCAGATTCAGGGCCAGTTTCTGAGTTCTCCTCACTCTGTGGCTCTCAACTCTATCTTCGTCAAACTCCCCCCTTTAAATAAATTTTTGGTTGTGTAAGAAATAAAGTTCATAGGTAATATAACCTGCCTGTACATGTTATAAAAAAAACATGACACTGGGATAATAATATAAAGGTTAAATGAGTGTAACTCATAACACAGTCTGTGTTTGGGGATGTAATTATGAGGGCACATTGTCCTGGAGGATAGAATGAAGTCATTGATGCTTGTGCCTACTTCTGTGGAGGAAGTGTGTGTTTGTGAGAAGAAAGATAATTCTAAGAAGTTTGGGAAAGTAGAAAATCAGTGATGCACATGGACCGTAAAAATGTTAGAATAAGTGATAACCAACCAGACTTGTTTGTTGTGTATGATAAGAGAAAGAAGAAAACACTTGAAGTAGAGAAAACATGTCAGGACAAATTACAGACTGTCAGCATGGAGAAAATGAGGAAGTATGGTATTCTCATAAATGACCTGGGCCATATTTATGAGTTTAGTCATGAAACAATTTCTTATGTTGTGATATGGGACAGGATACTGTTGAGCTATCACAGAAAGCATATCCTGCATTTTGAAATATATTATCACCTGTTGAGGCATATTTTAGGTTCCTAGTACTTCAGAAGTCCTCCAAGACCATATCCTTCTCTAGGTGATGAGAAATAGAGGATGGTTTAAAAAGAGAAACAGTGAAACAAGAAGCTATGCAGAAGTTGTGCAGTAGATGTCTCTAACTCAGAGAAGATTGAAAAACAACAGGCAGCCCCCAAGCAACTTTCAAATATCATCTTTCACAGCAGAGCTCTTTTAGTTATAAAAAATCTCAAAAATACATAGTTTGACAGTCATCTGAAATATTAAAAGTAGCTTTTATCGAGATCGACATGGTTTATGTGTGGCTACTAATTTAATAACATTTTGCTCGAAATTTACTAAAAGGATTCTCATATCCTCCATGACATTTTTTGCAGAGGTTTCATTGCTTTCGGAGAAGGTAATGGCACCCCACTCCAGTACTCTTGCCTGGAAAATCCCATGGACGGAGGAGCCTGGTAGGCTACAGTCCATGGGGTCGCTAAGAGTCGGAGACGACGGAGCGACTTCACTTTCACTTTTCACTTTCATGCATTGGAGAAGGAAATGGCAAGCCACTCCAGTGTTCTTGCCTGGAGAATCCCAGGGACGGGGGAGCCTGGTGGGCTGCCGTCTATGGGGTCACACGGAGTCAGACACGACTGAAGTGACTTCGCATAGCGTAGCATCATTGCTTTTGCTGTAATGCCTTTATTGCATTGAAATCCTTTTCAAGAAGTGGAAGGTTGAAAATGCTCTAATATATAGAGCATGGAGTGAGTACATGATTTAATTTTGAGATAATGTCTTTATTTGATTCAAACTTCTAGCTCCATAAAGTCTTTGTCCTAAATTTTTGGCATTCTCTCTTAACTTTTAATAAGCTCTACTTCATATTAGTATATGCACAAGTGCTCTTGATACCTGTGTTGGGTTTAGTCTGACAGAGCATTTTTCTCCTCTGGGATATGGGGTGATTCTTTGTTATGTGGAACTGCTCCACATTCCATGCCTCTGGCCTCTGCCAGAGTGGTTCCCCTCAGTAATTAAGGGTTGTAAAAGCACCCCAACACATTTGCAAACTACTCCCTAGGGAGCGGTAATCACTGACCATTTGGCTCTTTCTTGCTTTAAGTACATATCTGCATTTCTCAAAAAAACCTTCACAGATTTCATTTATGATTTAAGAACATTTAAGGTCCTTCCCCATGTACTTTTCAAAGAAGGATCTTTTTCACTGTGTGACTGCTAGGAGATGAATTGTTTGTGATTCCTGCTAAATCCAGACGTGGAAGTCCTAATTCCCCTAGTATTTCAGAATTTGACTACATTTGGAGATAGGAGATTTTAGGGTGGGCGCTAATCCAGCATGACTGATGTCCTCATAAGAAGAGGAGATTAAGACACAGAGAGAGGACTGTATGAAGACACAGGTCATCTGCAGTCTCTCTCAAGGAGAGAGGCCTCAGAAGAAATCAACCTTGACAACACGTTGATGTCAGACTTCTAGCCTCCAGAATTGTGAGACGCACATTTCCGTTATTGCAGCCACCCTGTCTATGGTACTTCGTTATGGCAGCTCCAGCAAACTAACACCGTGACCCCTTAATGTGTGTTAACCTCCAGTTCGGTATACTAGAAGAGCAGTGTAATTTAGTGATTGCAGTTCAAGTTTTCAGTATTACAATCCCAGCTCATCCACTTAGTTGTGTGACCTTGGGCACATTAATTAACCATGTGAAACTGCTTGGTTTTTTTTTTTTTTTTTAATCTGTAAAATGAGGATCAGGATACCTTCCTCACCAGGTTGTTGTGAGGATTAGGTGAAATAAATAATGTAAAGTACATGATACCTAGAGGACTTCCTAACGATTAGTTCTCTCTTCATCTGCCTCCACTTTTAGGTGTGTTTTGCATTTTCTAAAAGAATGTAAGGCATGCTTGGCAGATGAGCCTCTATTGTGAAATTTCAGGCTGTCTGATTGGTGGATGGCAGAGAGGTTTGGGGGCAGTTAGGTATTTTCAGTAGCTTTAGTCAAGAATGTGCGTATAATATTTTGCAGTTTACAAACAGAAAGTACCTCACATTCACTTATACATGATGTGCAGTTATTAAACCTAACTGTGCCTCAGGAGACATTGCGGTAGCCTTTGTTTTGCTTGTCTAACTTCCTTTAAGACACAGGAGACCTGTCCTCTGGGAATCTGTTGGGTTGTCTTCCTTTTTGATGTTCCATAGCCCCATAGCACACATACCTTTATTCACAGCACATATATGCTCTATTTTAATGGTCTCTTTTCCCCAAGAGATTGAGTTCTTTGAAGGTGCTGACTGTTCCTTTTTCATCTCAGTATCCCTAATGCCCTGCGCAGTGCCTGGTTCTTTGTAGGTGTACTCTAAATTACGTATCACTAACCTTTTTTCAGTGAAGTTAAGTGGCATGTACTTTTTTTGTCCACTTTTTGTAAGTTATGAGCATTCCTTTTTTAAAATATTTATTTTTGGCTGCATCAGATCTTAGTTGTGGCACATGGGACCTTTGCTGTGGCATGTGGGATCTTACTGTGCACAGACTTCTCTCTGGTTGCAGTGCTTAGTTGTCCCAGGGCATGTGGCAATCTTAGTTCCCTGGTCAGGGATCCAGCACACGTCCCCTGCATTGGAAGGCAGGTTCTTAATCACTGGACCACCAGGGAAGTCACTTACTGTCCATGTTACAGATGAGAATGAAGTTCCCAGATCACACAATTCAGTGGTCAGAGCTAGAATTTGAACCCAGAGTTCATATTCTTAACCAAAAGGATGGAAGGGCTATTGTATTTGGAATATTGATGCTTTTGAACTGTGGTGCTGGAGAAGACTCTTGCGAGTCCCCTGGACTGCAAGGAGATCAAACCAGTCAACCCTAAAGGAAATCAATCCCAAACATTCATTGGAAGGACTGATGGTGAAGCTGAAGCTCCAGTATGTTGGCTACCTGATGCGAGGAGCTGACTCATTGGAAAAGACCCTGATGCTGGGAAAGATTGAAGGCAGGAGGAGAAAGGGATGACAGAGGAAGAGATGGTTGGATGACATCACTGACTTGATGGACATGAGTTTCAGAAAACTCTGGGAGTTAGTGATGGACAGGGAAGCCGGGCATGCTGCAGTCCATGGGGTCGCAAAGAGTGGGACACGACTGAGCAACTGAACTGATTGTATGGTAGTGTTGCTCAGATACTGTAGAGCATTGCATTGTGAGGGTCAAGAGCCTGAAGAACACCTAATACGGAGGCAAACTGGGGTGTGTATGGGGTGTGTATGTGTCCTGAGGCTTGGAAATGAAGTTATATCCTAATGGACACTTTTCTGTATTGTTTCTACTTGTAATGAATGTACAGATAGTAAACTACATCTCTCATATGCATTTTCTTCATTAATAAATGTATAGTTATGAAGAGTGAATTTTTCTTGCTATAATCTCCCAAGTCTCTTAATATGCATGTTATCATTACCCACTACTTCAGTATACATTCTAAGATTTATTTTAATAGCAGGGTTAAAATGGTTGATGCAACTTTAGGGAAATTTGCTATATGTTTATTAAAAATAAGGTGATAAAAAGTGAAGATGCTGCTCATGACAGTTAAAACCTCAGATTTCTTGATTCCTTGGCAAATGAAACATTCTAGAATTTTTTCTTTTTAAATAACAATTTACCCCTTGAACACCAATATATTTTTCATTTTAAATACTTCATTTGAATATTGTTCTTGCTGACTTGTGGCCATCTTTACACCTATTACTAACAGTCTCTTAGACACACCCTTAGGATCTGTTGAGACTTGTAGCACTGTTTGTTTCTATAATATATGGTTCTCAAGTGTTGTGCTCTCCTTACCCTCCTTGAGCTGGTTTCTGTGATTCCCCTTTCTGTTGCTGTCAAATATACATTGCAGTTGTCAGTGTGCCTTCATGTGGCTCCCTTCTTGCCCCCTAATGATGTGTTGCAGGCTTAAAACCAGTCTGCCAAGCTTCTTAGGAATTGTACTAGAAGGACTAAGGGGCATGTTAGTTACTAATATAAATGTGCATTTGTTCTTGAACTTCATGACATGTGTTTTGTCTCTGAGACCTCTTATTTACTGATTTCTTTGCTGCACTTTGAACAGATGAAGTTCCTTCCAAACTGGTTCATTCTAGGCATTATATTGTAAGATACTGTTAATTTTCATTTTATGTGTTAAAAAGGATTGTTTGGCTTTATATTCAGGTAATTTTGCTATAGATTGTGACATTTGCTATAGAAACATGACATTTTATGATCAGATATTATTGGAAAGTAAGATTCTTTCTGCTTTACTGAAAGAAATGGTGCTATAATTTATCCTGTGAAAAAGTGGGAGAAGTCCCCAAATATTTTCAGTGGTTGTTCTGTGACCAGCATTCATTTAGGCACCTTGCAGTTCTTGATCCAGAAGAGATTACTGGGTTTTAAATTCCAGTTTTGACATTGGACAAGTTATTTAAGATCTCTGGGTCTCAGGGTCCTCATTGATGAATTTCAGATAATTATGTCTGCCTTCCCAGGTATTGAGAATTGCTGGAAATGTACATACTAGAGGAGAATACTTGACAATTACTTGGTTTTTATCTAGTCACAGAGCTAGATATTGGTTGAGCGAGGACTTTGGACTTGTCCTGGAAGCAATGAGTATAGATCACTTATTGGAAATGTCTTCTGATAAACGAAAGCCAAAAATGAACATAGTCAGCATTCAAAAATGTATATGTATACATTGGGAGTAAAAATGGATCTTATGGGAAAAGTAAAGATTCTAGGAAGAAGGGGAATACCAGAACTTACTTCTTTTCCTCTTTTTCCTTATTCCCTAATTGGCCAGTGTGCATTTTCTTCTAAGGATAATTTTGAATTTTGTTGGAATTTGATAAGAGTGTTGCTTTTCCTTGGAATTGTCAATTATATTTTTGCACTGCCTTTTAGAGTCATCAATTTGGTTAATGGCACTACCATCCATCAATCACCCAAGATATAAAAACTTTACTGATAATTTGCACTCCTCTCATTCATCCAATTAGTTGATTAAATCTGTCCACTCTTCTCCTTCCTTATTACCACTATTTTGTTTCCAGACCTCCTTGTCATTCTCTTTACACCGTCATGACAGTCTGCAAGCTGGTCTTGCTGTTACTCTCTCCACTTCCCCACTGGTTTTCCACATTGTGGTTGGTGCGCCACAATTCATCTCGCCTGATGCTGACACCATCCTCACTATTTCCCAAGTGTTTGCACTTACCTCTTTTATGGTACACTTATCCTGATGTAGAAAGCACATGGAAAAGACAAGATGAGTGATTGATACTTCCCCATTATTTTCCAGCTTCCAAAATAATTTGCTGGTTCTTTACCACCTTCCAGAAATGCTCAGTGATCATTTTTAGCATGACTATGAACTGTTGCATTTAGACATATATGATGTGCTTCAGTCCTCATAGTTATTACCCTTATTGATCCTCAAATGATCCCATATTTGGGCAATGGAGGCTTATTTATATTGGCTTCGAAGTCCTTTTGACATGGCCCTAGGAGTCTTTGATGGCTTCCTTACTTTTCAGTGTAAGATGCTCCAGGGTCCTCTTGTACATTTCTGCTCTAGACCCCATTATCAGCCATTTAGAAAATGGAGCCCTTGTTTCTTTCTTTGGAGGGGAATGTTATTTAGATATCACAATATAATTATTAGGAGTACTATTGCTACTAGATGGATCATTGTTTTAAAGCCTTTATTGAATATATTAATACAACTATAATTTTTCTTTAGGATAAACTATATCATGAGTTCTTATTGATAATGACCATTCAAATTTAATTAACCTCAATGATAACTACATATGTATCCCCTTTTGACAAATACAGAGGTTCAGTGATATCTACATAATTATCATTTTGTTTATCCCACCATATATACGCAACAGCCTCAGAATAACAATACCAACACGCCCATCAACAATGTGATTATTGGAAGCCATTTACAATATGTGTGTGTGTGTGTGTGTGTGTGTGTGTGTGCATGTCTGCACAGTTGTGCTTTGGAGCAGGGTTTTTTTTTTTGGTTTTTTTTTTTGTCTTTAAAGTATATCCCACTAGTAGTCTACATTTAAGTTGTGTTTTAAAGTCACTTGAATTATAATTGCTGTTTATACAATTATACAACCAACAAGGATACACAGTTTGGGCCATTTATTTAATTTTACTTGTGATTTTAATACTAGTTTTTAAATGCAATTTTGAATTAGGTATATGATATTTACACAGTTCAAAATCTAGTCTACAAAAGAAGACATATTCAAAGAAGTCCAACTGTTACCTTTCTCTCCTTCTCATATACGTAGCCATCCCAATTCCTTTCTTAGGTAAACAATAACATACTGTATACACTGAGGATTTTTTGTTTTTGTTTTGCTTTGCTTAGAAATGTATTCTGAAGATAACTTTGCAGTAGTATATGGAGATATTCCTCATTATGTTTTATAGCTACTTAGTACTCTATTATGTATACCTATAGTATTTTGGGCTTCCCACGTGGCTCAGTAGTAAAGAATCCACCTGCCAGTGCAGGAGACTAAGGAGACACAGGTTCGATCCCTGGGTCGGGAAGATCCCCTGGAGGAGAGCATGGCAACCCACTCCAGTACTCTTGCCTGGAAAATCCCATGGATGGAGGAGCCTGGTAGGCTGCAGTCCATGGGGTTGCTAAAAGTCGGACACGACTGAGCGACTTCACTTTCACTTTTCACTTTCCTGCATTGGAGAAGGAAATGGCAACCCACTCCAGTGTTCTTGCCTGGAGAATCCCAGGGACGGGGAGCCTGGTGGGCTGCCGTCTATGGGGTCGCACAGAGTCGGACACGACTGAAGTGACTTAGCATAGCATAGCATAACATAGCATAATGACATGTATATATATATGTATATGTATATATATGTGTATATATATATATAAGCATGTATATAATAATAAGATATTAAGTTGGATCTCTAAGACAGTGTCTACCTTAATGAAACTTAAAGACAACCAGCACAGTAATGAAAACGTGAAATACCTGGTAGTTAGTTAATGTCTATATGATTGGCCTTTTCGTGATGATATAGGTTATTGTAATAGAAGATGATTTGCTCAAGGTTTTATTCAATCCCCTCACTTGTAATTGGCTATAACTTACACCTCTGTGCTTCAGTGAGGTGTTGTAAATATGACACAGGCTTAACAGAGTGAGCAGCAGTCTGAGATGGACATGAACTTACTAAAAACAACATACTTATATCTTCCCTTGCTGTATTTCCTCCTTCTCATACACATTGTGAGAAGAAACCGTTTAAAATACATTTTTCCCCCTTTTTCTTTGTCCCATTTTTTTTCCCCTCTCATAATTTCTAAGCACTTTGGTTAAAGCTCTTTTAAGTGAACTGTTTTATGTCCTTGAGAAAGCAAATAAAGGTTGAAGTACAAGTGCCTCTGAGCTCTTGCCCAGGTGAGGGAGGGGAGGTTGGGCCTCTGTGCTGGGGGTGCCTGTGGTCTCTCAGCTGGACTGCTGGCCATCTTTATGTATTAAGTCTAGAGCAAAGGAGGCTTTCATGCCTGGGTCCTGAACTTTGAAGGGAGATGGAAGGTCTAAATATAAGCCTTGGCATTCTGGATACTTGCAATTGAACTTTATTCTTTTCTCTTTTTAATACTAACCCAAACCAAAAGCTTACACCTGTCTTTTATCATTAGTAATATGAAATTCAGGAAAGAAGGGGGAAATATTTTAGTTGAAAATATTAGAAAGCATTGTGGGTTTCTGTAAGCAAATATGTAAACAATTGTAAATGTTTTGTTTTCTAGTCTATTGGGGTAGATGGAGTAGTGGATGGAAATATTAAGTAATCAAAATATTTCACAGAGTGAATTCTTGTTTTTTCCAGTGATTTTTATTCACTCTTATTAAGAAATTCACAAAACTGTAGTTCATAGGTCAGATTCAAAATCCACAGCCACCCTCACTGGCTATTTTCAGTTTCATGGTTTGCTCTTCTAGCAATTATTTCCTCAAATTAGGGCTGCCAAATTTAGCAAATAAAAGTACAGGATGCTCAGATAATTTGAATTTCAGTTAAACAACAACTTTTTTTTTGGTATAAAAGGAAGTTCCATGCAGTATTGTTGACATTCATATACTAAAAATGTATCCACTGTTTGTCTAAAATTTGAGCTCAACTGGATGGTCCTATATTTTACCCAGCAACCCTCCACCAAATCAAGTATATTAGGAGCCTGATTGAACAAGTCAGAAGCCTTTCAGTGATATTAATTGATGCCACCGTGCATTGACCTCTCTTGACTAGGGCTCTCTTCACTAGTTGTCCTTTCAATTTTGTTTGCACTGCCCATGTCGTCATGAGTCAGTGGCTTGATATGAAACAAACCTCTATGCCATTTGTGCTAATTACTATGGTTACGTTATTTAAATATCACAATCACTATTCAAATGTAACTATGAAAAGGAAGCTATTTCTAAGAAAAGAGAGTTGAATGTATTGGGTGATTCCTGAAATTTCAGGGATCCATTGAAATGCTTAAGATTTAAAAAGCTGTCAACCCTGTGTATAAGACAGCAAAAGAGACACTGATGTATAGAACAGTCTTATGGACTCTGTTGGAGAGGGAGAGGGTGGGAAGATTTGGGAGAATGGCATTGAAACATGTATAATATCATGTATGAAACGAGTTGCCAGTCCAGGTTCGATGCACGATACCGGGTGCTTGGGGCTGGTGCACTGGGATGACCCAGAGGGATGGAATGGGGAGGGAGGAGGGAGGAGGGTTCAGGATGGGGAACACATGTATACCTGTGGTGGATTCATTTCAATATTTGGCAACACTAATACAATATTGTAAAGTTTAAAAATAAAATAAAATTAAAAAAAAAAGAGAAACAAACAAAAAAAGATTTAAAAAGCTGTCATTGGGTATGCAGTGCCCTGCTGAGCCATACTGGAGCTTGAAGAAATTAAAAAAATCAGTAATACTATCAGTAATACCGAGGCTGTCTTTATTTAAAGTACTGGTGTAATGTTCATCATGGGTTTTCTGTATTAATTTAGATTTTTTTTAAAAAGGTTTATTTAGCTTTAATTCACATACCATAGAATCCATTCATTTAAAATGTACAGTTCCAATTTATAATAGCCAAAGCATGGAGACAATGTAATTTTCCATTGATAGATGAATGGATAAAGAAGATGTGGTACATTTATACAGTGGAATATTACTCAGCCATGAAAAAGAAGAAAATAATGCCATTTACATTCCAGTGGTCATATATGGATGTGAGAGTTGGACTGTGAAGAAAGCTGAGCACTGAGGAATTGATGCTTTTGAACTGTGGTGTTGGAGAAAACTCTTGAGAGTCCCTTGGACTGCGAGGAGATCCAACCAGTCCATTCTAAAGATCGATCCTGGGTGTTCTTTGGAAGGAATGATGCTAAAGCTGAAACTCCAGTACTTTGGCCACCTCATGCGAAGAGTTGACTCATTGGAAAAGACTCTGATGCTGGGAGGGATTGGGTGCAGGAGGAAAAGGGGACGACAGAGGATGAGATGGCTGGATGGCATCACCGACTCGATGGACATGAGTTTGAGTGAACTCCGGGAGTTGGTGATGGACAGGGAGGCCTGGTGTGCTGCAGTCCATGGGGTCTCAAAGAGTCAGACATGACTGAGCAACTGAACTGAACTGAATGGACCTAGAGCTTATCATAGTAAGCGAAGTAAGGCAGATAAAGACAAATATCATATGTGGATCCTGAAAAAATGATACAAATGAGCTTATTTATGAAACAGTAACAGGCTCACAAATGTAGAAAACAAACTTATGGCTACCAAAAGGGAAAGGTGGGAGAGGTATGAATTAGTAGATTTGGATTAGCAGATACAAACTATTATATAGGAAATAGATAACCAATGAAGTCCTACTGTGTAACACAGGGAACTATATTCAATATCTCATAATAAACTATAATGGAAAATAATCTGAAAAGGAATATATGTATGTATGTATAATTGAATCACTTTGCTTTATACCTGAAACTAGCACATTGGGGATTTTTCTTTTTTCCTGAGTTTTCAAGCTTTTTACTCAGTGCATGAAGTGACAGCCAGGAAAAAACAAAGTCACTTGATCTGCCATAATGAAAAAAATTCATTTGTGTTCTGCCAGCCTTCCAGTGATATTTTGGTTTCTTAAGACTTAACATAGTAGGATCACAGTAGATAGTTAAAGGAAATAATAAGATCTCTGCTTGGTCCTTTAATCCAAAGGCAGACTAGGAAGAATCGGATATGTCCCTGAAAAACCCATTTCATTTTCAAACTGATTCAACCTAGTTTCAGGGAAATGAGCAAGTTTCAGATTAAGAAATGAGCAAGGAAGACAACATTTAAATGACTGTTGCTTGCTCTGAATCCTATTCAGCACACCACTAGACAACATGACTAGACAGCATGCTGCTGCTGCTGCTAAGTCGCTTCAGTCGTGTCCGACTCTGCGACCCCAGAGACGGCAGCCCACCAGGGTCCCCTGTCCCTGGGATTCTCCAGGCAAGAACACTGGAGTGGGCTGCCATTTTCTTCTCCAATGCATGAAAGTGAAAGTGAAGTCGCTTCAGTCGTGTCCGATCCTTAGCGACCCCATGGACTGCAGCCTACTAGGCTCCTGCGTCCATGGGATTTTCCAGGCAAGAGTACTGGAGTGGGGTGCCATTGCCTTCTCCACTATGTCTTAATTCTTCCTCATTTGGTTTAGGACTTAACCTATGACAACTAAATACATAATTTTGAATACAAGTACATTTAGGCAGTAAGCAATGGATAGAAAACCTTTTGCTATCCAGTGACCATGTTTAGGTATATACAGAGTGTAACCACAGACCCCGTCCAGCAGGGAAATTTGACAAAAAAACCCTATTTCTACCTGTAACAGCTGTCTGTGAATGTTATCCTGAGTGGAAGGTGTTTGTTCTTATGTTCAATTCCTCGTTAAGTAAACTGGACGACGCGTGTGGGGCCCATATCCAGAAAGATCAAAGCACCAAGGCTAAAGACAAAAAAAGTCAAGTTGTGGCACCTACTGTATAAACAGAGCAACACAGTATTCCTTTATCATACCATTCTATATAGCACGAACACCAATCTATCTCTTGACACCAGCCCTTGCTTTCCCCAAATTTGACATTGCAATTGGTATACCCAGTTCATTACTGGATTCGGCTTTCTGGGTCCTTTGTTGTTGTTTAGTTGCTAAATTGTGTCCAATTCTTTGTTACCCCATGGACTGTGGCATGCCAGGCTCCCTTCCCCTCCACTATCTTCCTGAGTTTGTTCAAATTCCTGTCCATTGAATTGGTGATGCTGTCAAACCATCTCATCCTCTGCTGCCCGCCCTTCTTTTGCCTTCAATCTTCTCCAGCATCAGGATATTTTCTAATGAATTGGCTCTTCACATCAGGTGGCCAAAGTATTGGAGCTTCAACTTCTGTATCAGTCCTTCCAGTAAATATTTAAGGTTGATTTCCTTTAGGATTGACTAATTTGATTTCCTTGCAGTCCAAGGGACTCTCCAGAGTCTTCTCCAGCATCACAATTTGAAAGCATCAATTCTTTGGCACTCAGCCTTCTTTATGGTCCAACTCTCACATTCATACATGACTACTGGAAAAACCATAGCTTTGAAAACCATACAGACCTTTGTCAGCAAATTGGTGTCTCTGCTTTTTAATACACTGTCTAGGTTTGTCATAGCTTTACTTCCAAGGAACAAGCGTCTTTTAATTTCATGGCTGCAGTCACCATCTGCAGTGATTTTGGAGCCCAAGAAAATAAAATCTGTCACTATTTCCATTGTTTCCCCATTTGTTTGCCATGAAGTGATGGGACTGGATGCCATGATCTTCGTTTTTTGAATGTTGAGTTTTAAGCCAACTTTTTCACTCTCCTCTTTCACCCTCATCAAGAGGCCTTTTAGTTCCTCTTCACTTTCTGCCATGAGAGTGCTATCATCTGCATATCTGGGTCCTTTAACTTGCTGCATATGCACTCTATTCTAAATGTGATTAATCACAAAAATAATCTCTTCAAGAAACCTTCATAGCAAAATAACAGATTTCCTATTACCAGTAAGAGGATCAAGTTTAATAGGCCAAAATAGAAGATGGGAAGTCTGACAGAACTCATGTAGATGGCACAGGAGGTCTCTGACCTCAGGCCCCCTGTGCTGAGCAATAACATCACTGGCAAACTCCAAGATGTAAGAACTATAAATATCCAGTCATGCAGGAAACAAGAATGTTTCTTTCTCATTTAGTCATCCTCTGAACCCTCAGCAGACCTTTCGTTTGTAGCCACTTTCCAATTTGTGCCTTTGTCGTCTCTTGTATTTCATTGTACAATGAATAGTGTGAATTGTAGGGATGTGGGCTTTTTTCTCTTTTTTCCTTTTGGCTTTCTTAGTGTCTCTTGCCTCACTTGCCACTGAACTGCTGGATGCAGAATCATCTGACTGGAATGTGTCACTTTCTGCCTCTAGGAATAAAGCAGATTTCTTGAGAGACTTTTTCCTGGATTTTTTCTTCAGCTTCTGTGGTTGTCTCCTTTTCCTAGCACTAGAAGCCCCAGTTTCTTCTGAGATCTCACTTGAGGAATCAGCTGTTCTATCTGTGGTTTCCTTTTTGCTTTTCTTCCGGTTTTTGTGTGATTTTTTTTTCTTATTTCTTTGTGGGATTTCTTTGACTTTTTATGTTTGTGGGTAGATGATTTTACCTGGGGAGATGTTTTCTCCCCATTAGACAGCATGTACTATCTTGTTGATCACTGTCTGTTTCAGATTCTTGAGGGTATAACTCTTTATAGCCACTGTGACCCCATCTGTCTGGTGTGTTAGCTTCATAATCATATAACTACTTGTTCCAGGATTTAGCCTTAAGAAAATCATCATCCACTGCTCCATAAATTTCATTCTTTGACTTCCAATAGTCTCTTGACTTTCTTCATCAAAACCATCATTAGGTATCTGGCTTGAACTACTGGGTCATATTTTCCTTTTGGTCCCCCAGTAAGCATCTTCCATCTGTTTCTCCAGTTCTCTAATTCCTCCTGTAACTTATTGTGAGCATCTATGTGCCAGATAACATTCCTTAAGAGGACTTGCCCCATGGAAACTTGGGACATTTTTCAATCCCTTGATCCTGAGGCAATCAGGCACTTGTTAGTGTGAGATAAGGAACCACTCCATTACAAGATTTCCTCCCACTTGGGAAGCAAAGAGTCGGAGCTCAAAGGCAGCTCTACACCATGTGCCACAGCCTCGTGTGGTGAGGGTGGAGGGAGGAAGTGGTCTCGAACATGACATTGTGATTCAGCTGTACTTCAGTAAAAAAAAAAAAAAATGTACAATTCCAGAATTTTTAGTAAATTCACAGATATGTGCAAATATTACCAATTTGGATATATTTTTTTATCACCAGAAAAATAAACACCTGCTCTTTAGATAACAGTCCTACCACCCACTATCTCCTTCAGCCCTAAGCAGTGACAAATCTACTTCCTATCTCTATGGTTAGCCTTATTCTGGACATTTTATATGAGTGGAGTCATACAATATGTTACCTTATTTGACTGGCTTCTTTAAGTTAGTGTCATATCTTCAGTGGTCATCCATGTTGTAGCATGAATCAGAGCTTCCTTCCTTTTTATGGCTAAATGATATTCCCTTATATAAATATAACACATTTTGTTTATTCATTCACAAATTGATAGCCATTGGCGTTGTTTCCTACTTTCAGCTATTTTGAATAATGCTGCTATGAACATATATGTAAATGTTTTTGTTTGATAAGCTGTTTTCAAATTTTTTGGGTGGATTCCTAGGAGTGGATGTGCAAGTCATATGGTAATTCTATGTTCAACTTATTTTGGAACTGCAAAACTATTCCACAGAAATTGCACTATTTTGCAAAAATTCCCACTAATACTATACAAGGGTTCTAATTTCTCCATCCCCTAGCCAACATTCATTATTACCTGGTTTTGTTTTGTTTTCCATAATAGCCAACCTAATGGGTGGGAAGTAGTATCTCAATATGAATTTGATTTGCATTTTGCCTGTGATTAGTGATGTTGAGCATCTTTTCATGTACTTGTTGGTCATTTGTGTATCTTCTCTGCAGAAATCTAGTCATGATCTTTGTTCAATTCCTGATTGAATTTTTTATTGTTTATGAGTTGGAATTCTGTGTATTAATCTCTTGTCAGACATATATTTGCAAGTATTCCCCCCATCCTATAGGTTGTCTTTTCACTTTTCTTGATAATGTACTTTGGTACATAAAAGTTTTTAATTTTGATGAAGTTCAAATTATATTTTGTTTTGTTGTTTATGGTTTTGGTATCATAGTTAGGAATTGTTTGCCAAAACTGAGGACATAGAGAGTTACCTCTATGTTTTCTTCTATTTCATCATTCAGCCCTAACATTTAGCTTTTTGATCCATTTTAGTTATATTTGTATATGGTATGAAGTAAGGGTCCAATTTCATTCTTTTGTATGTGGCTATCCAATTGTGCATAGTACCATTTGTTAAAGAGACTGTCCTCTCCCTGTTGAATGATCTTAGCACCCTTATTGAAAAGCAGTTGACCAAAGATACATGGCTTTATTTCTGGACTATCAGTTCTGTTCTGTTGATCCCTATGTCACTTCTTATGCCAGTACCAAACTGTGTTGATTACCATTGCTTGTTAGAAAGTTTTGAAATTAGGAAATTTGAGTCTTTCCACTTCGTTCTTGTTTTTCAATATTGTTTTGACTATGCTAAGTCCCTTGCAATTATATATGAACTTTAGAATCAGCTAGACAGTTTCTACAAGGAAGTCAGATGAGATTCTGATAGGCTCTATGTTAAATCTTCAGATCAGTTTGGGGAGCATTGCCATCTTAACATTATTAATTGAATCCATGAACATAGGATATTTACCCATTTATTTAGATCTTATTTTTCAGCAATGTTTTGTACTTTTCACAGTACAACTTTTGTGCTTCTTTTGTTAAATTTATTCCAAAGTGTTCTTTCCTTTCGTGTGCTATTATTAATGCATTTTTTAAATTCCATTTTATATTTTTTATTGCAACTATAGAAGTAGAACTGATTTCTACATATTGAAATTGTATCCTGTAACCTTGGTGAACTCATTTATTAATTCTAACAGTCTTTTTACCCAGTTCCTTAGGATTTGCTATGTGTAAGTTCATGTCATCTGCTAATAGAGCAAGTTTCATTGCCTCCTTTCCAATCTGATGCCTTTTATTATTTTTTTCTTGACTGTTTGCCCTGGCTACTACTTTGAGTACATTATTGAATAAAGATATTGAGAGCAGTTACCCTTGTTTTGTTCTTGATTGTGCAAGACAGGCATCCAATCTTTCATCTTTAAGTATTGCATTAAATTAGCATTTATCTTGATTACTGAGTTTTGGGGAACCCCTAAAAAATTTCAGCCTGAGATGTCGCTCAATTCACTTCAGTCCTGGACCTGCACTTTAAAAAGATTTGAAGAAAATTATAAAAACTCCTAAGGATTCTACTGTACAAGTGGCTTTTTCTTCTCTTCCTGTTTTGAAGAAGATATCTATAAATCACAGTTCATGCATTCATTGTTTTGAGTGAGGTTAACTTGTGGAAAAAGATCCAGTTAGCAGGCTTATATACAAAGAAAAAGCCTAGTCTCTAGATCAAATGATAAGGGAAGTCACAAATTATTCCTATTTTAACTTTTTTGATTAATCTACAAACCTCAGGCCTGTATATATCCCATAATATGACTTATACTATCTATATGAAAGATTGTGTAAAGTATAGAGTTACCTACACTTCCCTTACTGTCTTCTTTAATTTTGTTAAGTTTGCTAAACTTGTTAGGGGCTCAGGAAAACTATTATCTTTATCCAGACCTGCATGTTCTGTGTACTCCATTGAATCCCTTGCACAGTGTAAGTTGAATGACCTAATTAATAAAGTGGAGATTTATTTTGGAAAGGTTTTTGTCTGGAATGTTGGCTTTCTATGGAGCTCTGATTAGTGAATTGTCATTTAAAGGTTTTTACCATATTTGAAAGTCACTCACTAAAAAAAGATAAAACTCTAGTAAACGGACTGTACTAACTGTGATCAGGCCAGATGTTTGTTGTTTTCATTGAATTGACTCATGCTGATTATGACTGAATGGTGTGTTAACAGTATTCTATCTTTATAAAAGGAAATTCTTTGTTTTTTTAATTTAATGTTTAAGAGTATAATAAACTTTTAGAAGACAGATTACAATTAAATATATTTTTTGCTAAGATTGATTAGATTATGGTTATTAGATTATTAGATTATAACTTACAGTGGATCTTAGTTAAAGAGTTCTTAATATAATTAATTAGCTGATCATGTGGGTAGAATTCAATACATTCTTCTTGGTCAGAATAACAAATATTATACAACATAAATATTATGTAATATATGAGTGGACTTTTAAAAATCTGTTTACATTTTTCAAAATTTTCATGTAAATATTTTGTCCAAAATATAGTCAAAGGATAAGCATCTTCTGTTCATATTGACCTAAATCATTGGGGGAATAATTGACACTTTTTAAAGAAATCAGTGTTAAAATGCTGATTTTACCACTAGGAAAGAAATACTTTAATTTCTTTTGCTATTGTTTAGGTTTTGCTTAGTGTTTACAGCATGGACTTCAGATTTCAGCTATAAATTGATTTGAAAACTAGTATCTTTAAGCTTAAAGGCCTCCAGTGCAAAGACAATAAAATGATTTATTTTTTATTTTTATAATACTAGAAAAATACAATGTAATAAAAACACTGCATTGCATCTGGATTTTTCAAGTCACTTGGAGCTTGATTATTCCATTATATTGGAGACAAAAGCATTTTTGTTTTAAGATAGCTTATGAATCTCATTTTGCTTGGATAAACAGCTTTCTGGTGAGGTAATTACTGTAATATAAAAGCACTTAAGAATTTTACCCTTTGGAACATGGAGGACAAATTCAATTTTGGCCAGCTAGCATGGGGATGGGAAAAAACAACCTTCACCTCCTTTCTTAAACTAACCCCAAACTGGAAGCTTTAATAATGAACCCACTTAATTGCCTTCTCCAGTAAAATGTATAATAAATTTTTGTTTATCTTTGATTTTTTTCTGTAAAGATTTCATTTAAAAGGTTTTTGTAAGTTTTTTTCTTCTTCATTGTCTTGCTCCCTCTTTTTTCTTTAAAATTGAGTTATAATTGACATATAACATCATTAATTTCAGTTACACAGCATAATGAATCGATATTTGTGTATAGTTTGAAATGATCACTTGAGGAAGTCTAGTTAGCATCTCGGAGAAGGCAATGGCACCCCACTCCAGTACTCTTGCCTGGGAAATCCCATGGATGGAGGAGCCTGGTAGGCTGCAGTCCACGGGGTCACTAGGAGTCGGACACGACTGAGTGACTTCACTTTCACTTTCATGCATTGGAGAAGGAAATGGCAACCCACTCCAGTGTTCTTGCCTGGAGAATCCCAGGGACGGGGGAGCCTGCCATCTATGGGGTCGCACAGAGTCGGACACGACTGAAGTGACTTAGCAGCAGCAGTTAGCGTCTATCACTGTACATCATTACAGCTCTTTATTCTTGTGATGGGAACTTTTAAGATTTACTCTTAACAAATTTAAAATGCAGTACAATATCATTAACTATAGTCACCATATTGTACATTACTTTGTCACTTTCTTTAAATTAAAAATATGTCTCTTGGAAACCAAAAAAATATTTTTATTGTACCAAGGATTTTTATAAATTTTTGTTGAAATATAGTTGATTTATAATGTGTTAGTTTCAGATGTACAGCAAAGTGATTCACACATAACATATATTCTTTTGAAAATTCTTCTTGTTGTACATTACTACAAGATACTGAGTAGAATTCCCTATGCTATACAGTAGATCCTTGTTGATTATCTATTTTATATATAGTAATATGTATATTTTAATCCCAAACTCCTAATTTATCCCTCTCCCAACTTTTCCCCTTTGATAGCCATGTTTGTTTTCTGTGTTTATGAGTCTATTTCTGTTTTGTATATAAGTTCATTTGTATCATTTTTTAAGATGTATAAGCAATATCATAATTCTGTTTGGCTTTCTCTGTCATACTTAATATGATAATCTCTAGGTCCATCCATGTTGCTGCATTATTTCATTCTTTTTAATGACTAAGTAATGTTCCATTGTATATATGTGCCACATCTTCTTTATCCATTCATCTGTTGATGGACATTTTAGCTGCTTCTGTGTCTTGGCTGTTGTAAGTAGTGCTGCAGTGAACATTGGGGTGTATGTACCTTTTCAAATTATAGTTTTGATATATGCCCATGAGTAGGGTAGCTGGGTCCTATGGTAATTCTATTTTTAGATTCTTAAGTACCTTCCATACTATTCTCCATGGTGGTTGTACCAGTTTACATTCTCACCAACAGTATATGAGGGTCCCCTTTTTGCCACACCCTCTCCAGCATTTGTTATTTGTAGACTTTTTGATGATGGCCATTCTGACTGGTGTGTGGTGATACCTCATTATAGTTTTGACTTGCATTTCTCTAGTAAATAGCAATGCTGAACATTTTTTCATGTACCCTTTGGCCATCTGTATGTCTTCTTTAGAGAAATATCTATTTAGATCTTCCCATTTTTTGATTGGGTTGTTTGGTTTTTTATATTGAGCTATAAATGAGCTGTTTATGTATTTTGGAAATTAATCTCTTGTCAGTCACATCATTTGCAAGTACTTTCTCCCATTCTGTATGTTGTCTTTTCATTTTGTTTATGGTTTCTGTTACTTTGTCATTTTCGTGTTTGTATAAGTGAAGATACAGAATTCTTCATGGTTTTAGTAGGATCTGAGCACTGTCTTACTATCTTTTGAATGTAAAAATGTGGAAAAATGTTATGGAGGTTTCTCAAAAAATAAAAATAGAGCTGCCATATGATCCAGCAGTTCCACTCCTAGGTATATATCTGAAAAAAAGAAGAAAACATTAAGTTGAAAAGATACATGCACCCCAGTGTTCATAACAGCATTATTTATAACAGCCAAGATATGGAAACAACCTAAGTGTCCATCAACAGATGAACTGATAAAAAGATGTGACACACACACACACTGGAATACTACTTAGGCATTAAAAATGAAAGTTTTGCCATTTGCAGCAGCATGAATGGACTTGGAGTATATTATGCTTAGTGAAATAAGTCAGATAGAAAGACAATTACTGTATGTTATCACTTATACGTAGAATCTAAAAAATAAAACAAGCTAGTGAATATAACAAAAATGAGACATACTTGTAGATATAAAGAGCAAAATAGTGGTTATCAGTGAGGAGAGGGAAGTAAGTAGGGAAACTGCTAAGTCACTTCAGTCGTGTCCAACTCTGTGTGACCCCATAGACGGCAGCCACCAGGCTCCCCGTCCCTGGGATTCTCCAGGCAAGAACACTGGAGTGGGTTGCCATTTCCTTCTCCAATGCATGAAAGTGAAAAGTGAAAGTGAAGTCGCTCAGTCATGTCCGACTCTTAGCGACCACATGGACTGCAGCCCACCAGGCTCCTCCGTCCATGGGGTTTTCCAGGCAAAGTACTGGAGTGGGGTGCCATTGCCTTCTCTGAAGTAAGGGAAAGATACGAGTAAAGGATTGAGAGATACAAACTACTATGTATAAAATAAAATACAAGGCTATATTATACAGTACAAGGAATATAACCAATATTTTAAAATAACTGTAGATGAAGTATAACCTTTAAAATTGTGAATCACTTTTTTTGTAAACCTGAAACTTATCTAATATTGACTATACCTCAGTAAAAATTTTTTTAAATGTGGCGAAGGATAATAATGTGTCTTTAACATGCTGTGAGTTTCTCTTGGTTTCTGACACACGCACACACACAAATTGAGGTTGAACCTCTCTTCTTCTGCTTCTTTGTTGTTGTTCTTCTAGGAAAGGTCTGTTCAAATACTTGCCCATTGGGTTCCTCATCTTTATAAATGATTTTGGGGGGACTACTTTATGTATGATGAGCATTAAACTGAAACTTCCTTGGTGACTCAGTGGTAAAGAATCTGCCTGCCAATGCAGGAGACACAGGTTTGATCCCTGTTCCGGGAAGATCCCACATGCTGTGGAGCAACTAAGCCCGTGTGCCACAACTTCTGAGCCTGTGCTCTAGAGTCCTGAAGCCCCAACCACTGAGCCTGCACGCTCTAGAGCCTGAGCTCCACAACAAGAGAAGCCACTGCAATGAGAAGCCTGCACACAGCAACTAGAGAGTAGCCCCCACTCTCTGCAACTAGAGAAAAGCCCTAGCAGCAATGAAGACCCAGCACAGCCAAAAATAAGTACATAAATAAAAATTTAAAAAGAAAACCTTTTGCCTGTAGTAGTTATTACAGTCCCTCTCCACTTCCCCTTGTCTTTTAGGTGTGTTGCACCATATAAACTTGTAACTTCTTTTTAAACTAACAACCATACAGACCACTTTTATTTTCTTTATGGCTTCTGTGTTTTTTGTTGGTCCTTAGATTGTTTTTATGTCCTATTAAAAAGATACTCTCTCCCATTCAGTAGGTTGCCATTTTCTTTTCTTGATAAGTTTCCTTTGTGTGCAAAAGCTTTTAAGTTTAATTAGGTCCCATTTGTTTATTTTTGCTTTTGTTTCCCGTTTCTGTGGAGACAGATCCAAAAACATATTGCTAAGACCAAGGTCAAAGAGTCTATTGCCTTTGCTTTCCTCTAGGAGTTTTATGGTTTAATATCCAAAATGTATAAAGAACTTATACACCTCAATATATAAAAAACAAATAATGATTAAAAAATGGGCAGAAGACCCTAATAGGCATTTTTCCAGAGAAGACACAGACGGCCAACAGACACATGAAAAGATGCTCAACATCACCAACCATCAGGAGAATGCAAATCAAAGCCACAGTGAGATAGCACCTTACACCTGTCAGGATGGCTATCATCAAAACAACAAGAAATGATAAGTGTTGACAAGAATGTGGGGGTAAGGGAACCTTCGTGTACTATCAGTGGGAATTAAATTGGTGCAGCCACAGTGGAAAATATTATGGATGTTCTTCAAAAAAATGAAAATAAAACTACCATGTGATCCAGCAACTTGATTCCTAGGTATTTATCAAAAGAAAACAAAAATACTAATTAGAAAAGATATATGCACCCCAGTGTTCATAGCATTATTTATAATAGCCAAGATATGGAAACACCCTAGATATACATCAATAGATGAATTAATAAAGATTTGGTATATATAAACAATGGAGTACTACTCAGTTATCCATCAACAGATGGGTTAATAAAGAAGACTTGGTATATATATACAATGGCATATTAGTCATAAAAAATGAAATTTTGCAGATGTGTCAACATGGATAGACCTGGACGGTTTTGTACCTAGTGAAATAAGCTGGACAGAGAAAGTCCAATACAGTGTTTTCACTAATCTGCGGAATCTAAAAAATGAAACAGATGAACAATTATAACAAAATAGAAACAGACTCACAGATATGGAGAACAAACTAGTTGTTACCCAAGGATAGGAAGTGGCAGGAGGAGCAAACTAGGTGAAGGGGATTAAGAGGTACAGACTACTAAGTATAAAATAGTTACAAGGATGTAATTTACAGTACAGGCAATATCCTTTTTGTATGGAGTGTATTCTATAAAAATATTGTTACTATTTTGTATACCTGAAACTAATATAATATTGTATGTTAACTGCAATTAAAAACAAGAAAATAAACTGCATTTTTTGTAATTTGAAAATGTGAACATTAAATAGGAAAAAAATCTCCTTTATATTATTCTACTACTTTTATATATTTTTTTCTTATTTAGAGATTTAATTCCTCTGAGGTGTATATATATGGTATAGAGAGAACTTCTATTTTTTCCCACTAATGTATCCAGTTTCCTCACAAGTATTTATTGAGAATTTCATCTTTTTTTGCGAATTGTGACTACTACATTCACCATAGTTAATAACCATATTTATTTTGATCTATTTTTAGATTCTGTTCTGTTGATCCTTTTGTCTGTTCCCATACTAGTACCACACTGTTTTAATAGTTACTGTGCCTTAATAGTTGCATCAAGTGGAAGTTGCTTCCCCCCTTACTTAAAAAAATATTTGGGCAATTTTTATGTGTTACATCTCCCATTGAACTATAGTTTCAACATGTAAAATATCCATCCTCCTCCACAAGAAAAATCTGACCCTTTGCTAATTTGATTCAGATTGCATTGCATTTCTATATGAATTTTGGGTAAAATGTCTGTTCTTCAATATTCTGTGTGGGGGGTATCTGTGTCCATGTATTCATTTATTCAGGTCCTTTCCTGGGGGCTCAGATGGTAAAGAATTTACCTGCAATGCGGAATATCTGGGTTTGATCCCTAGGTTGGGAAGATCCCCTGGAGGAGGGCATGGCAGCCACTTCAGTATTCTTGCCTGGAGAATCCCATGGACAGAGGAGCTTGGCAGGCTACAGTCCATAGGGTCACAAAGAGTCGGACATGACTAAGTGACTCACATTTTTAAAAGTTATTTTGTGAAATTTTATTTTTATAAGTCTTTCACATTCTTTTTAAGCTTATTCCTAGTTATCTTACAAATCTATGTCTTTGTGGAACTGATATTCTTGTAGTGGTCGATTTACTGTGTTAGTTTTCCAGTTAATTCTTCTGTTCAATTCAGTTCAGTTGCTTAGTCATGTCTGACTCTTTGCTACCCCATGGACTGCAGCACTCCAGGCCTCACTGTCCATCACCAGCTCCTGGAGTTTATTCAAACTCATATCCATTGAGTCGGTGATGCCATCCAACCATCTCATCCTGTTGTCTCCTTCTTCTCCCACCTGCAATCGTTCCCAGCATCAGGGTCTTTTCAAATGAGTCAGCTCTTTGCATCAGGTGGCCACAGTATTGGAGTTTCAGCTTCAACATCAGTCCTTCCAATGAACGCTCAGGACTGATCTCCTTTAGGATGGACTGATTGGATCTTCTTGCAGTCCAAGGGACTCTCAAGAGTCTTCTCCAACACCACAGTTCAAAAGAAAAGAAAGCTCAGCTTTCTTTATAGTCCAACTTTCACATACATACATGACTACTGGAAAAACCATAGCCTTGACCAGACGGACCTTTGTTGGCAAAGAAATGTCTGCTTTTTAATATGCTGTCTAGGTTGGTCATAACTTTTCTTCTGAGGAGTAAGTGTCTTTTAATTTCATGGCTGCAATCACCATCTGCAGTGATTTTGGAGCCCCACAAAATAAAGTCAGCCGCTGTTTCCACTGTTTCCCCATCTTTTTGCCATGAAATGATGGGACCAGATGCCATGATCTTAGTTTTCTGAATGTTGAGCTTTAAGCCAACTTGTTCACTCTCCTCTTTCATTCATCAAGAGGCTCTTTAGTTCTTCTTCACTTTCTGCCATAAGAGTGGTGTCATCTGCATATCTGAGGTTATTGATATTTCTCCTGACAATCTTGATTCCAGCTTGTGCTTCATTCAGCCCAGCGTTTTTCATGATGTACTCTGCATATAAGTTAAATAAGCAGGGTGACAATATACAGCCTTGATGTACTCCTTTCCTGATTTGGAACCAATCTGTTGCTCTATTTACAGTTCTAACTGTTGCTTCCTGACCTGCATACAGATTTCTCAGGAGGCAGGTCAGGTGGTCTGGTATTCCCATCTCTTTCAGAGTTTTCCACAGTTTATTGTGATCCACACAGTCAAAGGCTTTGGCATAGTCAATAAAGCAGAAATAGATGTTTTTCTGGAACTCTCTTGCTTTTTCCACGATCCAGTGGATGGATGTTGGCAATTTGATCTCTGGTTCCTCTGCCTTTTCTAATACCAGCTTGAACATCTGGAAGTTCGCAGTTCACATATTGTTGAAGCCTGGCTTGGAGAATTTTGAGCATTTACTAGCGTGTGAGATGAGTGCAATTGTGCGGTAGTTTTAGCATTCTTTGGCATTGACAAAATGTGGTCCACTGGAGAAGGGAATGACAAACCACTTCAGTATTCTTGCCTTGAGAACCCCATGAACAGTATGAAAAGGCAAAAAGATAGGACACTGAAAGATGAACTCACCACGTCGGTAGGTATCCAATATGCTACTGGAGATCAGTGGAGAAATAACTCCAGAAAGAATGAAGAGACAGAGCCAAAGCAAAAACAACACCCATTTGTGGATGTGACTGGTGATGGAAGCAAGGTCCGATGCTATAAAGAGCAATATTGCATAGGAACCTGGAATGTTAGGTCCATGAATGAAGGCAAATTGGAAGTGGTCAAACAGGAGATGGCAAGAGTGAATGTCAACATTTTAGGAATCATAGGAATCAGTGAACTAAAAAATTCTTCTGGACTTTTTATAAAAACTTTCATGTTATCTGTAAATCTTAGATCTTAAAGTGTCATCCAGGGTCTAGCAGCAGCAGCATTCTTTTTCAACCTCTTAGAAAAGCAAATTCTCTGAATCCATCCCTCATCAACTGACTGAGAAACTCAGAGGTAGAGCCCAGCTGTCTGTGTTCATCTTGCTCTCCAGAAAACTCTAATCCGTAGTGAAGTTTGAGGACCACTGATGTAAATGATAGTTTTTATTTTTTCTTACCCATATTTTCACTTCTCAAGTCTATTTTCTTGCAAGATGTGTATGTAACAGTTCACAGTCTGTTATATAGATTGGATTGTATAGAATGGACTTTGAAGAGCCTGAGACAAATTAGTAACTTTCCAGAGAAACACTGGAGAGGGGGATGATGGGAAATGAATACTTTTTTAACCAGGTGAATGGGTAGGGGGGTGTACTTAACCTCAGACTGAGGTTGACTGGGTCAGAGAAATTAAGTGTATTAAGATGAATTTTAGCCCTTATTATATGAAAACAGTAACTATTAGAAAATCAGGTAGAATTACATTAATACAAGGACAATAACTTCCTTCAACATTGGTAAAAGACAAATGATTCCATTAACCAACAATATATCCCCAAGGCATCCATAAAGCCTTTTATAAGTGTCAACATGAAAAGGGACTTCCATTGGATCACACTGAAGAAGGAAGGGGTGGTATTATTGCAAAAAGCAGTGGAACTGCATGGTGTAGGTATATCAATAAACAGCAAGATGGTAGTGACCATGTGGGGCAGGTTACCCCCATGACTGCAGCAATAAAAGTGAAATTATTAAGAGTGTGTCAGTCTTGGCATACAGCCAGGGGAAGGAAGAAACCTATGGGTTATGGAACGTGGGGCTCCAGTGTATTTGGTTGGAGGAAGTCAGGCAGGCTGATCTCTTACATAAAAGGTATATTCTGAAATCAGCTGTCACTGCAGCCATTTGTACAGTGCAACTGTTATTCTTTGTAGCCTTGCACATTTTGTTAGGGGTGCTTATGTGGGAACATTCTACATGGTTCTAGTTGGTTTCAGAATTTCTCTAGGGAAAAATCATCACCCAGCTCAAATCTCGTGCTCTATTGTTTTAGGGTAGGACCTCAGTGCCATGGGTGGGAGGGGAGTGTGGTGTCTGTCATGTGTGAAAGCTGGAGGATTCAGTAGTCTGTGACATGTTAAAAGTTAACCTTTAAGTAACAAACTATTTCTGTTCCTTAAATTCCAAAGTTTGGGATTTCAAAATGATTTTGAATTTTTCATGACACTGCTACATATAACTTGATTTAGAGAGAAGAGCAATTATGTACAACTTTTCTACAGGTTGCCATGTTTCGATTTTGTACTGTTTAGCATTTTTCACTGATCTTTTCTGTCAGCCTTCTTTTCTCACTGTACTTATCAAAATTTTAGTTGAAGACATGTGATTATAGAAACTCTCAAAATTTCTTTTATATAACATCAGCTTAGTTCATAAGCAGGGCTTTCCTTACATGGTGTGAAATTGGCTAGGCATATCTCAAATCTCATTATTTTTAAAGCTGTTGGTTCTTAGATAGGGTAGGAAAGTGAGACTTTGGGGTTTAATTAAATACTAAGTCATAAACTAGAATCTCTATTTGAAATATTATCTAAGTGTATGACAGGTGATTGAGAATTATTAGATTTGTGAATTACTTAAAATAAATGCTTGAGAGTAAAATTAGTTGAGCTTATGCAAGATATCTCAGCTATCAGAAACAGTCTTGTCAGTTTTATTTCTTGTGATCCAAGTAGAATATTTTAAAGGCAAAACCACAATTAGATTTTTGTCAGGTGTGTGCTCTGAGTAACAACTAGTCTCCCTTTTATTTGTCAGAGTATTTATGGCCATGGAGAATTGTATCTTTTTAATTACAGTATGTGTCTGGGTATATATTTGTCCTGTCCTTTTTTTTCCTTAAATGTTGGCCTTTATATGTCATGTCTTGTCTGCTTGTCTACACAGTCCCTACTTTAGGGCAGAGATAATACATGATACTTTTTTTGTTTCTTTTATTAAAACATTTCAAGCATAGGGAAAAGTTGTTCTTTAGTCACTAAGTCCTTTCGGACTCTTTGCAACCTGGCTGTAGTTCACCAGGCTCCTCTTGTCCGTGGGATTTCCCAGA
This sequence comes from Bubalus kerabau, assembly GCF_029407905.1. Classification (NCBI taxonomy): domain Eukaryota; kingdom Metazoa; phylum Chordata; class Mammalia; order Artiodactyla; family Bovidae; genus Bubalus; species Bubalus kerabau. Next base: position 3,507,265 of record NC_073647.1, on the reverse strand, counting down.
CAAGAATACTGGAATGAGTAGCCTTTCCCATCCCAGAGATCAAACCCAGGTCTCCCGCATTGCAGGCGGATTCTTTACCAGGTGAGCCACAGGGAAGCAACTGTGCAATATCTTAATGTTTTACCATTTTTGTTTCAGATGCTTAGCAAAATGTTAGATTCAGGCAGAAGTCCTAGTGTATCCCTCCTCAATTGCATTCCTCACCCTTCTTCTCTTGAGGTAACAACTGTGCCAAATTTTCTTATCATTCCTATGAATATTTTTATGCTTTTTCTATGTATGTATATGTGTGTGCCTATATGTCATCTGGTATTGTCTTATGTGCTTTTGAAATTTATTTCATAGTATTGTACTTCTTTTAGTTTGCATTTTTACTTAATTTTTAATTGAAGTACAGTTGATTCACAATGTTGTGTTAGTTTCAAGTGTACAGCACAATAATTCAGTTATACACACAAACACACACATATATTCTTTTTCAGATTCTTACCCCTTATTATTATTATAAAATATCAAGTAGAGTTTCCTGTGTTATACAGTAGGACCTTATATTTTATTTTATTTATAGTAGTGTCTATATGTTAATCTAGAATTCCTAATGTATCCCTCCTCCCCCCTTTCCCCTTTGATAATCATAGTTTGTTTTCTGTATCAGTGGGCCTATTTCTGTTTTGTAAATACGTTCATTTGTATCATTTTTTTTTAGGTTCTACACATAAGCAATATCATAATGTTTGTTTTTCTCTCCCTGGCTTACTTCACTTAGTATGATATCTCTAGGTCCATTCACGTTGCTGCAAATGGCATTATTTCATTCCTTTTTATGACTGAGTAGTATTCCATTATGTATATGTACCACATCTTCTTTATCTATTCATCTGTCAGTGAACATTTAAATTGTTTCCATGTCTTGGCTGTTGTAAACAGCACTGCAGTAAACATTGGGGTGCAATGTGTATCTTTTCAAAGTACAGCTTTTTGCAGATATATGGAGTGGGATTTCAGGATCATACAGTGGCTCTATTTTTAGTTTTTAAAGGAACCTCCATATTGCTGTCCATAGAGGCTACACCAGTTTATAGTCCCATCAACAGTTTACTAGGGTTCCCTTTTCTCCATACCCTCTCCAGCATTTATTATTTGTAGACTTTGATGATGGCCTTTCTGACGAGTGTGAGGTGATACTTCATTTTAGTTTTGATTTGCATTCCTCTAAGTAGCAGTGTTGTGGAGAAGGCAATGACACCCCACTCCAGTACTCTTGCCTGGAAAACCCCATGGATGGAGGAGCCTGGTAGGCTGCAGTCCGTGGAGTCGGGAAGGGTCAGACATGACTAAACGACTTCACTTTCACTTTTCACTTTCATGCACTGGAGAAGGAAATGGCAACCCACTCCAGTGTTCTTGCCTGGAGGATCCCAGGGACGGGGGAGCCTGGTGGGCTGCCGTCTATGGGGTCACACAGAGTTGGACACCACTGACGTGACTTAGCAGCAGCAGCAGCAGTTTTGAGCATCTTTTAGTGTGCCTTTGGCCATCCGTATATCTTCTTTAGAGAAATGTCTATTTACATCTTCTGTCAGCTTTCTTATCTAAGAATTGTACTTAATCAAAATTTGAGTTGAAGACCTATGATTATAGAAACTCTTAAAATTTCTTTTATATAACATTGGCTTAGTTCGTACACAGGGCTTTCCTTACATGGTGTGAAATTGGCTTTTCATCTTTTGCCCATTTTTTTATTAAATTGTTCATTTTTTTTAATATCAAGTTGTACAAGTTATTTGCATATTTCGGAGATTAATCCCTTGTTAGTCACATCATTTGCAAATATTTTCCTGCATTCTGTAGATTGTCTTTTTGCTTTGTTTATGGTTTCTTTACTGTACAAATGCTTTTGAGTTTAATTAGGTACCATTTGTTTATTTTTGTTTTTATTTCCATTACTCTAAGAGACAGATCCAAAAAGATCCATTTATGTCAAAAGTGTTCTGCTTATGTTTTCTTGTGGGAGTTTTTTTTTAATGTAATGCTTTTCAGATATACCTACTCTAGTATCTCCTGTTACTAAAACAAAGTAAAACAAAACATTATCTACTTCCATCCTATATCTCATTCCATCTGTTGTTGTGCTTGGTTGCTCAGTTGCGTCTGAATCTTTGCGATCCTGTGGACTGTAGCCTGCCATTCTCCTCTGTCCATGGGATTTTCCAGGCTACTACCTATTTATATCTCTTGCTAAGTAAGTGTTGTATGTGCTTATTTCCTGTCTTCATTCTCTCTTAAACTCACAATAATGAGCCTTTTTGCCACCATTCCATGTAAACAGTTCTTATCCAGGTGACCAGTGACCTCCCAGTTACCACACCAAGTTGTTGTTCTCCATTTATCACTTAACCTCTCAGCAACATTGGACACATTTGGTTACCTTCTAAATTACTTCCTATAACACTTTTGTTTACCTTCTAAATTACTACACCTCTTTGGTTTTCCTCCTCCCTCATGGTTACTCCTTCTCATGCCTTTTGCTGCATTCTTGCTAGCTTTGTTTGGAAATAAATTGAATAAAAAAGTTTAGGATGTAAAGTGACTATCTCTCCCTGCCACCCTCAAAACCCATATCCCCTCTCACTAATAAAAAATATAAACAGATTTCATTTGTGTGTGCATGTTTGTGTAAATCCTATGATGGGAACAGTGCCTCATTTTAAATTACAACTATTTGCTTATTAATGATTCTTATTTTCTGTGCACCTTCTGTTTATATTATTTGCTCATTTTTTCTATAGTGTTTTACTAATTAAGTGTGTAAGTTAAAATCATTAACTGTTTGTAGTGTATTGTGAATTTTTTTCCTACTTTATCAGATTCCATTTGACTTTGTGGCATTTTTGAAGTACAGAGTTCTAATTTTTTGCTATAATCAGCTTTAACAGTTTTTTTCCTTTATGGTTCCTGGCCTCTAGGTGCTGCTTACCTTCTCCACTAAATCATAAATAATTTCACTTGAGTTTTCTTTGGTCCTGCTTCAAAGCTTCCTTTTTTTACCTTTAAATCTTTGATCCTTCTGGAATTTATTCAGTGTATGAAATGAAGAGGTATGCATCCTATTTATTTTTCTAAGTGACTACGTGATTGTCCCCCAACCATTTAATCATCTCTGTTTCTCTTGTTTGAGGACCACCTTCACTATAGAGTAATTCCCTGGTGTATTTGAATTACTCCCAAGTTATTAAAAATGTATTTATTTCTGTTTTATTTTTTAAACCACTTCAGTGTGACACTTATATGGAACTACCCTTGAAAAGAGATCATCATGGACTTTATAGCTGTCAAATCATTTAGCTGTGTATTACTTTGGGCAGAAAGTGAAACAGTTGAATACTCTCCGACCACTCTTCTTCTAAACTATCCTTCTTTTCACATTTCTCTTAGTTTCTCTCCTACCAATTGTCTCATTTCTTTGCTAGCTTGTCTTCCTCTGTTTCTTGCACAAAAGTGTTCATTGGATTTGCACTTTATCCTGGCATGAGTAATACTTCCCCATCTCATCCCTTGAGCTGTTACTTAACTGGCTAAATATTCCTGTGTTTTCATTTCTACCTCTAACCTAAATCTAGAACTATATTTCCAATTTTCTATTAGATACTATATGATGTGCTCTGGGTTATTTCAATATGTGTATACAAACCATTGCTGTCCTTGTTTTCAATGTTTTTCTTTCTTTCTATACCCTATCTCACTTGCTATCATCACCATTTCTTCCTGTTACTTAGATTTTATCTTTGATATGTCTCCTTTTCCCTTTAAAATCTGTCAGTAATCTGTCACAGGTCCTAGTTCTTCCTTCCTATTCTCATAGTTTTTGTCTGTGCTTTCATTTCATGCTTTCATTTTGGAAGTAGTTTCTTATCAGTCTCCATATTTCTGGTCGCTCTGTCTCTGGTCCAGCCCCACATTACAGAAAGTGTTAATTTTCTACTACATGCATTTGATCAGACAAACCCCATGTTTAAAAACAGTTGGTTTCATTTATATCCTGTATAAGTTGATCACATGCACTTACTTCCTCTTTCTTCCTAACTCCATTAAAATGAGAGTAAAGAAATGGAAAAATTCAAAAGGACAAAGAGAACAGGAGAGGAAACACTGACAGATGTGAGGTTGGAACTATTTTATTTTATTTCTTTTTACTTTTAGCAAAGGAAGTTACAACTCCAGTATCTTCCCCTACATGTTTTGAGAGAAACCAACTCATTCTTCCCATAGAATTCCTAGTATTTCAAGACTTGGAGGTGCCTGGTCTGCAGAAGGCAGGAATGAGTCATGAGATTGAAAACACAGGCTGTTCCTTGAAAGTCTTTAAAATAAGTGGCCAATGTCCCCTGTACTCCCTCTCTGCTCCTCTGGAGACCAGAGGGTTATTATCTGGAGAATTTGATGGGAGAGCCCTAGACTCAGAGATCCAGCTGCAGCAAGTGGATTGCTTAAAACAATGGGATTACATGAAAATTTGCATATCTCATTTGGGGACCTCTATGTTCTACCCTAGATATAATTGGTAAGATGTTTCATGAATTATTTTCACATTCCCAGATTCCTAACAGTGATCTAGATATAATAGGTTTTCTCTTGGCACATCCTCTAAGAAATCAAGTAACCTAATAAGCAAAATGAAAAATTTCTCAACGTCTCAAAACCCTAACTGGTTAAACATTTTCAGAAAATGTAAGTCAAAAGTCAGTTGATTTTGAGATGCTTAAAATATTTTATTTTGTTTAGGCTACTTAGTTTCTTTACTTGATTATAATTAACTTGATTCTTTACAGGATTATAAGCAGAAAAATGTGATTGTGCAAATAAATGTAAATGCTGTGTTTTCATTTGACTTGTTTCTTTTTTAGAGTTTTGAAGACCCAAGAAATAGAGTATAGTTGACCCTTATACAACACAGCAGTTAGGAGCACCAGCCCCCAAGCAGTTGAAAATTCTCTTATTGCTATCTCTGTCTCAAAAAAAAAACAAAAGAATTGATAAATTGTGCACCCATGGATGTGAAGTTGAAACAGTTTGGGTAGAATCAGGACTCAAACCCTAGTTCTTTTGATTCCATATTGTGATCTGTAATCAAACACAAACATTTCCCCACACTTAATTTAAAGATGTATACAATAAAAATGTGCATACTATATTTACTGAAAAAAGTCCACATGTAAGTGGACCTGCATATTTCAAACCTGTGTTGTTCAAGGATCAACTGTACTTTTTTCTCTTCTGCTTTTTTGCTTTTGTCCCTAAATTAAGGTACAGGAAGAAGGCAGGGAACAATTTTCCCCTCTAGCTTCATTATTTTAGGTTTTCACATAGTTTTTTAATAAGCGTAATTATATGAACAAACTAAATTGGATACTGTACATTTTTACCTTCCAATGCAATAAATTGATTTTATTAACAAACATTTATGTAAAGTATACACTTTTGCTTCCCAATATAGTTGAAATTAATAGAATGCATTAAATACATTCTTTATCGCCAATGCAAAGCATCCACACTACTAAAAACATATAGTTACTACCACCCCACCTGCTCTTTCCCATAAAAGCAACATTCCTACCTCCATTACCTATTTTATATCTTTAAGATTTAAAAGTCTTTAAAAGCATATCTCTATCCTTACTTTTGAGCAATCACTTGGAAAATTATGGACCCTCCATGTGGTCCCCACAGGCCTCAAGGCCCCCTGGTAACTTGGGATTCAACGCCGTCTCTGAATCTGCTTGTCAAATGTTTGCCTCAGCTCTTTGCTTCTAGCTTCTGTGTCTCACTCAGCTTCACACAAACTCCCCCAGGTCTTCTGACTGTCGTTTAATCCAACTTCCTGTTTACATGGCGGTTTTTCCATGGTTAATTGTTGGGTAATGATTTCACATGAAATTAGCTAGTACTCTTTTAATGATTCAGTACTGAATTTTGTAGGTATTTTGACTATTGCTGATTCAGTTTCTTAATTTTCATAAGCTGTAATATGGATACTAGATACATGGATGTGCATTTTGTTTATCACAAACTATGTAGAATATTACAAAGGTAGCATAATGTGAAAATTCGAGTATTGATTTTCATAGTAAATATTGACTTCTTTTCCTCCTGCACAGGTCATTAACCAACTTTTAGAGGTGATGGATCATCTGCATAGAGGGGAATCAATTGCTGCAATACTCCGTAACCGGTATATTTATGGAAGCAGTTTACCTTATAAGTTATATAATGTCTCTTCCATTTATTTATTTACCTACCATAAGTCGGTACTCAGTAAATATTTGTTGAATACCTGTTATAAAATTAAAATATTTGCTATATGAGTAAATAGAAGAATGCCTGAGTGACAAATGGAATGAAGAGAATGTTAATGACTGTATTCTGAGCTAATGAAAAAATAGAAAATAGAACTAGAAATCAAAATTGGTGGACATTGTGAACACCTGGAATTCAGTCAGTGGAGCTATCGATGTGAGTTTTTGGTTTTAAAGCATATCAATGAATAAATAGGGCTTCCCTGGTAGCTCAGCTGGTAAAGAGTTTGCCTGCAATGCAGGAGACCCCAGTTCTATTCCTGGGTTGGGAAGATCCACTGGGGAAGGGATAGGCTACCTACTCCAGTATTCCTGGCCTTCCCTGGTGACTCAGATGGTAGAGAATCCTCCTGCATTGTGGGAGACCTGGGTTTGATCCCTGGGTTGGGAAGATCCCCTGGAGGAGGGCATGGCAACCCACTCCAGTATTATGGCCTGGAGAATGGAATTCAGTCAGTGGAGCTGTTAATGTGAATTTTTGGTTTTAAAGTATATAAGTGAATAAATACTGGTATCCATTGCTTACAAATAGATGTCTCAACAAAGTATTTTTTTAAATAGTATTGTCTGTGTTTGAGTGCACATTGCTGTTATTTGAAATTCCAGTTAAAACTTTTTCAGGGACTTATGAGAAATTCAGAGCTTCTTCTGTCAATTTAGGATTTTAAGTCGTTTAAAGAAATATGGCCTTTACTTTGTCGGTGTGTGGAGAGCTGGAGCTTGTCAAATAATTCAAAGTCTAACAGTGCTTGTATTGAAATACAAATGTAGGATTTTAACTATTTCAAAAATATAATATTTTTGTTACTCAGTTCTAAGGTACTTTAAAAATAGCTTCCCTGGTGGCTCAGAGGGTAAGGCGTCTGCCAGCAATGCAGGAGACCTGGTTTGATCCCTGGGTTGGGAAGATCCCCTGGAGAAGGAAATGGCAACCCACTCCAGTGTTCTTGTCTGGAGAATCCCATGGACAGAGAAGCCTGGTAGTCTACAGTCCATGGGGTCGCAAAGAGTCGGACACGACTAAGTGACTTTACTCACTCGCTCACTCATTAAAAGACTATGGAAGGAGGGGAAAGGTTGAAGTATGAAAGGGACATATATAAAGTCATTGTTATTTGAGAGATACCATGCTAGGAATTTTGCATAGTATTCCCATCAAAGGAAAATCATATGAAGAGTACATGCTTGTTGGAATGTGGGCAAAGGGCTGTAAGGTAGACTTATTCAGAGATACTGCACACAAGGAAGTCATTGCAGGAATACTGTGTGGCCATATAGAAGAGAAGAGTAGATTGCAGGGGTAGATTTCTAGTGGGGAATTGAGACTGCAGAGTTCATGTGCTGCTAAAGTCAGGGGTCTGTATCACACATTTGGAAGAGGAACTGGTAGGAGGGCAGTATTTCCTAAGCTTAAGTTGATAACTGAGGTAGTTATAGCACAATGGAATTTGTTTCCATTATTATTATCAAGATATAATTACATATAGTAAAATACAGAAACATTTAAATATACATCTGGATTTATTTTTATACATGCAAACATCCAGGTAACCACAGCCGAGGTCAAGATATAAAACAGTTCCGTCGCTCCAGAGAACTCCCTTGTTCCCCTCTCCAGTTCGTGTCTCCTCCCCTCCTACTGACTTGTGTATCTTGGGTTTGTGTTGCTTGTTCTTGAACTTCATGTAAATGTAATCTAACACTGTATATTCTTTTGTGTATGGCTTCTGTTGTTCAAAATAATGTTTTTGAAATCCATTATTATTGCAGGTATCAGTAATTCCTTCTTTTTATTGCTCTGTAGTAGTCCCTTGTTTAAATATACCACAATTTATCCATTTCTTGTTGAGAGTCATTTAAGTTATACTCATTATTTGGCCATTATGAATTAAGCTGTTGTTGATCTTTTTAGCAAATCTTTTTGTGGCCATACATATATACTCATTTCCTTTGGCTATATACCTAGAAATAGAATTGGTGGGTCATATGTGTATATATGTTTATTTAATTTATTTGACATTATTAGAAACTGCCAAATACTTTTAAAGAAGTTATACCAGTTTCTTCTCAGACCAATAAAAAGTGAGAATCTTTACAAACTCTTGGTGTTTAATTTTAGTTATTCTCTTGGGTGTATAGTTGTTTCCCACTATGGTTTTCACTTTGCATTTTCCTCATGTGAAATGACGTGATTTGTTTTTGTATGTTTGTTAGCTATTTGTCTGTCTTTTAGAAATATCCAAATCTTTTGCCCATTTAAAAATTGATTTTTTTCTCTTTGAGTTTTAAGAGTTTTTAATTTTTTTCTTGATATTTAGATAGATGTATTATGACTATTTTCTTCCATTCTGTAGCTTCCACCCCATTTCTTATTTGTGTCTTTTGGTGAGCAGTTTTATTTTTATGAAGTTCAATTGTCACTTTTTCTTTATGCTCAGTAATTTTTGCATCTTTCTAAGAAATCTTTACCGTCCCAAATTTCAGGCTTTTTTCCTAATGTTTTAGCCCCTGCATTGTAAGTGCATTCTTGACCAGAAACTTAAATAAATGAACTTATGACGTGTTTGTATACACAAATTGTAGACCAGTTTCATATTCTAAATAAAAAAGAAACCAGACACATTTAGGAATGCATGAGAAGTATTAACCCTTTGTGACTAGGAAAGTTTTATTCCAGACTGTGAATTCTTTAATACCATGAAAGCTACTCATATGATGCAGTCTGTCAGTAGATTTCCTAAGAAATAAAAGATACAGTAAATGCTGAAGGTGTTTGAAAAAATTCATTGCCCATTTTAAGATTTAGAGTTAGTGAGTGATAGAAAGTTGTACTCTTAACAAGAAAAATAATTATCTGTCTCAAACCAATAAACAAGCATCGCACTTAATGATAAATATAAGAGTTGTTCCTTAAGCAGCAACAAAACAAAGATGCCCTCTATCACCATTTTAACATGTGTATCTGTAAACTATGGCCAGTGTCGATAAAGAGGCATAGTTCACAGGAAGGAGGAAACAAAAATGATCAAGTTTTAGAAGATAGGGTCATGTACCTACAAAAGCTAAGACTTAAAAACAACTTCTTTGTTCACAGAATTTTATTTTTTTTCTTTTTTCTTTTTTTTTTAAATTTTATTTTATTTTTTTTTTAATTTAATTTTATTTTTAAACTTTACATAATTGTATTAGTTTTGCCAAATATCAAAATGAATCCGCCACAATTTTATTTTATTTTTAAACTTTACAATATTGTATTGGTTTTGCCGAACATCAAAATGAATCCGCCACAGGTATACACGTGTTCCCCATCCTGAACCCTCCTCCCTCCTCCCTCCCCGTACCAATCCCTCTGGGTCGTCCCAGTGCACCAGCCCCAAGCATCCAGTATCGTGCATCGGACCTGGACTGGCGACTCGTTCTATATATGATATTATACGTATTTCAATGCCATTCTCCCAAATCATCCCACCCTCTCCCTCTCCCACAGAGTCCAAAAGACTGTTCTATACATCAGTGTCTCTTTTGCTGTCTCGTACACAGGGTTATTGTTACCATCTTTCTAAATTCCATATATATGCGTTAGTATACTGTATTGGTGTTTTTCTTTCTGGCTTACTTCACTCTGTATAATAGGCTAAGTTCTAAAATGTAGTTGGATATAAGGTAAAAATTACAAAACAATACCTTTTATCTGTATCAGACATAGCCATTTAGAATATATACTGGGGACTTCACTGGTAGCGCAGTGGATAGGAATCTGCCTGCCAGTGCAGGGGACACAGATTCAGTCCCTTATCTGGGAAGATCCCACATGCCATGGAGCAGTTGAGCCTGTGCACCACAACTCCTGAGCCTGCACTCTAAAGCCCACAAAGGTGCAAGTACTGAGCTTAATGTGCTGCAACTTCTGAAGCCTTGTGTGCCCTAGAGTACGTGCTCCGCAATAAGAGCTGCCACCGCAATGAGAAGCCGGCACACTGCAAGGAAGAGTAGCCTCCACTCACTGCGACTAGAGAAAGCCTGGGCAAAGCAATGAAGACTCAGCACAGCCAAACATAGATAGATAAATAAATAGAATATATAAGGGAAAACATTCCATTTACAAAAGCCATAGAATTTAATTGTTCAGTGTTAGTCATTTAGTCATGTCCGACTCTTTGTGACCCCATGGACTATAGCCCACCAGGCTCCTCTGTCTATGGAATTCTCCAGGTAAGACTACTGGAATCGGTTGCCATTTTCTTCTCCAGGGAATATTCCCGACCCATGGATCAAACCCAGCTTTCCCACATTGCAGGCAGACTCTTTACCAACTGAGACACTAGGAAAGCCCTTTAGTAATAAACCCAATAAAAACTTCTAAGACCTATATGAAGAAACTTTAAAAATTCAACTGAGAGATAAGAAGGAAGTTTTTTTTTTTTTTTTTTTTTTTTTTAATGGAGAGACATTGTATGGTCCTTGACTAAAAGACTAAATTTTGGGAAGAGACAAGCTCTTCCCAAATTGTTTTATAGATTTAATACAAACTTAATAGGAAATATAAAATGTTGTCAAAGTGACTTTTCATTAAGATAGTAAATGTATAGAAGAAATGTATTCCCATTGTTTAATATAATGTCTGGCATGTGTAGTAGTAATTACTGGTCAAAAAATTCTAATGATTTGTTCTGCTTATAATTCAGCAAACATTTATTGTGTAATTGCTAAGTGCTAAACATTTTCATTAGTTATTTTTGGCTGTGCTGGGTCTTCATTGCTGCACGCGGACTTTCTCTAGTTAAAACGAGAAGTGGCTACTCTCTAGTCATGATGCTTGGGCTTCCCATTGCAGTAATTTCTCTTGTAGAGCAAAGGCTCTGGGGCATGTGGGCTCAGTAGTTGCAACACACAGGCTTAGTTGCTCCACAGCATGTGGGATCTTCCTGGACCAGGGATTGAACCCATGTACTCTGCACTGCAAGGCAGACTTTCAACCACTGGGCTACCAGGGGAGCCTCGATGATGACTATATTAAAAATGATGAATCTTTGTTCTTATTGAACTTATATTTTGATGGAGATTGTGGTGGGGTCAGACAAAAACCAAATATATATTTATATATGAGAAAGTTAATGCAGAAAATTAAACAAGGTAGATAAAGAATTAAGGGTGGAGGTTTGCAGTGCAGAATAGCATTAATCTTTTATTAGTCTTAGATGTTTTTAGTCTTGCAGTCTACCATTCATCATCTGTTTTACCATGTTAAAAGCTTTATTCCAGTGATTCATCTGGTATAGAGAGAGGTCAGCCATGTATGACTTGCTGTGCTGCAAACATCATCTCAGTGTGAGCATCTTCCTCACACTGACAGTACACGTTACGCACTGTCAGGGAGGGCCCACTTTGGTAAGAGTTACCCAGTTGGTGGTGTGTGGTGGTGTGTTCTTTTGGGGTTCCTAGCTGTAGTAAGGATTTCTGCAATGATGTAGCAAGCTCTGACAGTGTTCCAATTTTCTAAAAAGTATTCTTTGGTAAATAAAACAGAGCGTATAATATTGTCTGGTATTTGCAACACAGGAAAAAGAGTGCCAGACACTGTATAATTGGATTTTCATCCCTTTAACAAATATTATGCACCATTTACTGTGCAAGGTGTTAGGGATATGACAGTGAATGATAATACATGGTTCCCTGTCAGTTAGGTGAGTACTGTAGTAGGGAAAATAAGAAATGAGGAGAGTCTGAACAAAGGTGGTGGCAGAGGAAATGATGAAGAGTGGGGAGGAAGTTGTGAAATATTTGGGGTAACTTTAACAGTGCTTGGTATTTAACTAGATTCTTCACACTCCAATCCATATGATCTTTTAAAATTGCTTATCTGATAATGTGGTCCAGACTCCCCTTTCCTGTCTCCAGCTATTGAAATCTACCTGTTCTCCAAGACCCTCATCAAATTGTATGCCCTGTCTATCAGCCCTCCCTAATCAATCCAAGCAGATAATCAAAAGAAAGAAAGAAAGTGTAGTCCATAGTTGTGTCCAACTCTTTGTGATCCTATGGATTGAAGCCCGCCAGTCTCCTCTGTCCACGGGATTTTCAGATGATCAGGAGAGTCTCTTTTGTCTGTGAACCATTTTTTCCCTGTAATGAATTTTCTCATATTTGGTTCTGCATTGAAGTAATTTGAGCATGTCTTTGCTTACAGCATCATTAAGAGAGCTCTTTCAGAGCGTGACTGCCTGCATCTAATGCATATTTACATCACATTGTATATAATGCAGGGTTTTGTACATAATAGGCATTCATCAAATATTTACAGACATTATAACATGTATCAACAATTATTTGTTGCTTGTGATTTTATTTGCTTAAATTGTTTAGGGTAGTTTTGTTTTCCACAGTCAACTCTTACTAAGAGTTAAGTAATTGGATATTAAACAGTAATCATTAAATTGTAAAATAGACTAATGAAATTTATTACAGATTTCTAAGAATAAGCTCAGACTTTTTAAACTGGCTTAATGTATAATCATTTCTTTTTTATGTTGAAAATTTACTACAACAAAATATGGCTCATAATTAAGAAAAGTTAATTTTATGTTTTCTTCTCAAAGCTAGCATATAAAAGTATGTGCGTTCTGTAGAACCTTAATTGTTTTTAAAACTATGGAAACAGCTATAATCATTTCTTACTATATGATGTCAAGGGAATACGGGGCTTTAAATCTGGTCATTTGATAGTTTAAAATATTGAGCCTTTGCCTTTTATCAAGCACTCGTCTCATCTGTAACATTTAAGGATTGGAAGATCCTGACCTTCCTTTAAGTTTTAAAAGTCTGGAATTGTATCTTTAAACCTAAGCACATAGTAGGTGATAAACAACACGTCTTTGATTAACCTTGAAAATGGTCAGTCATTGAAGATATCCTTTTATTACTCTTTTCACAATTCAGCTTTTTAAACTTCTATGAAGATAGGATTTTCTGTGCTTTCTAAAGATTAAAAATTTATGAGAATCTAGTTTTACCTTTGCTAAATTGAGTCAATGATTATAATAAGGTTAAATCTTTGGCTGGAAGATGCCTATAAGCATTATAATATGAGGATAATGCACAGATTTCTGAGACCAGTTACATTTTATACTATGGACTTTTATTTTGGCTCAGAAATTCTGTAGATCTTGGGTAACCTATTATTATTGTTGTAATATATTGCAGTATATGTGTGTTTATCAGCATATTTGTTCCTTTCACCGAAGAGTTACATATCTTTATACAAAGGGCATGGAATTGTTAGTAATGTTTGCCTGTTTGATCTTTCTAAAGAATTTTCTAGGCCATAGGAAGTGTCTCTGTTTCTGGGGAGAGGAATTACTACCCTGATTCCTCTATGTCTTGAATATTCCTGTTCATGATTCTATGCGTAGTCTACACATTCTTTCTGGGACATCTCATCTACAGCCATTATTTCAATTCCAAACAGTGTGTGAAGACCTTAACATTTCTATTTAACGTTTAAATCTTTTTCATGAGTCCCCCAACTAAAAAGTTCTTTATTCCTCTCTCTACTAGTTGTTCATTTGTTTTGACTTTACAAATAATTCATATTTATTATGGAACACTTAAAATAACAAATTATATACATGTATGCAGAGAAATAATCACCAGAAGTAACTCTCTTAAACCCCCTTAATGCATTTTCACTGTGGTTTTTTGGTGTATTTTAAAATGTAACTGAAGTTGTAATTATTGAACATGATATGGTATATGTGCTTAAGAGCAGAAGCTTTGAAATCTTCCAAATACAGGTTCATATCAAACTCTACTACTTACTAGCTGTGTGAACTTTGGAAAGTTTCTTAACCTCTCTGAATATGTTTCCTCATCTATAAAAAAAAGAGTGTCATTGTTTTGGATTGTTCTAAGAATAAAATAAAACTTAGTAAGATAGTCACATTTCCAGTACATGGTAAATTCTCAATAAATGGAAGAACTTACTGTTTTATTATACTTTATATCATGTCTGTATCCTACTGTTTTCCTTAGTTGTATCATGAGCATTTTCACGTGTCAATAAAAACTTTTAGTAGCTATAATAGCTGCAAAGTGTAAACTCTTTCATGGTACAAATGATTTCTTAACATTAAATATTTAGGTTGGATTTACTTTGTGGGTATTACTTGTTTTAGTGTCTACCATATCATATTTTCTCTCCTCACTTAAATATTTGTTATCTTTTTTCTGTTACTTAATGAATTTATTTTAAACTCTATCAGACTCTCTCTCTACTTTCTCTGATATACATTTTAGTTGTTATTCTGGTTTAGTTTCCTGGTAGTTGGCCAGTATAATTTATTGCTTTCCTCATCTGATCATGTTATCTTATTTGGCTTCCTCTTCCTGCTTTATTGATTCTTGTTCTCCTGAATGTTTTCTTGTTCTCCTAAAAGTGCCAAAAGCTTTCAGCATTGTTTTCTGACTCCTGTATGAAAACATTTCCAGAGTTCTGCTCTTTCTCTGAGCATTTATGATGACATATCTCCTTTTCCTTGTTTTTCAATACATTTTCACTACCCCCATGCTAATTGTTTTTCTATGTGTTTATTCTCAGAGGAAGAAAGATTCTTTGGCCTTTGTAATGGCTGTTCCCTTTGTCTGGAACGTTCTTCCTCATGGTCTTTGTGTGGCTGTTTCTTCTTCTTTTCAGATCTCCATGGAAATATCCACTTAAAGATTTTCTTTGACCACTCACTCTGAAGAGGCCACTTGTTTAGTGTCACACTCACCTAGATCCATTCTCTGCATGACTCATCACTATCACTATTAGATATTTTCCT
Organism: Bubalus kerabau; assembly: GCF_029407905.1. Classification (NCBI taxonomy): domain Eukaryota; kingdom Metazoa; phylum Chordata; class Mammalia; order Artiodactyla; family Bovidae; genus Bubalus; species Bubalus kerabau. The sequence goes on along the minus strand of NC_073647.1, from coordinate 3,492,093 downwards.
TCTTTGTTTATTATCTGTTCCCTTTTGCTAAAATAGTAGCTGTAGGAGGGCAGGGATATTGTCTGTCTTGTTGATTAATTTTATCACCTACCACCATGTCTTGTACATTTTAGTTGTACAGTAGTTATTAATATTTGCCTAATGAGTAAATTAACCATCACCCCACTATGTGCTCTTGATCCCCTTCCTCAGAGTTTTACCCATGATAGAAATAAATGAAATAAATAGATGAGGGAGGAAAGACAGTTCTTCCTTGAAGGACAATTCCAAATTATATATATGTTATGAGTATATGTGTTTGTATGTATTGAGTTGGTCAGAAAGTTCGTTTGGTGTCCATAAGATGTTACAGAAAAACCCAAACAGACTTTTTGGCCTACTCAATATATATTTCCCCCTCCAGCAGATAGAATTTCATCTGTCTCCCTTCTTGAGTGTAGACTTAATGATTTACTTTCCAAAGCGAGTGGAAAGGAAAACATAGTACCTTTATGGTGAAGAAATCTGGCAAGTACTCCCTGTGGTAGACTTAATAGTGGCCCTCCAAAGATGTCTACATGTTAATCCACAGAACCTGGGACTGATGTATGTGGCAAAAATGGACTTTGCATATATGGTTTAGCTAAGGATCTTGAGATGGGGAAGTTATCCTGGATTATCTAGGAGAGCCCACTGTGATCACAAGGGTCCTCATAAAAGGGATGCAAGTGGATTCAGAGTCAGAAAAAGGAGATGTGATCAAGGAAGGAGAGTTTGGAGCCATGTCTTTTGAAGATGGAGGAAGGTATCATGAGCCATAGAATGCAGGTGCCCTCTAGAAGCTAGAAAAGACAGACAAATTCTCCTCCCTAGCCTCGCCAATACCTTGATTTTAGACTTCTGACCTCCGAAACTATAAGAGAGTCAATTTGTGTTGTTTAAAGTTGATGCTGTGAAAGTGCTGCACTCAATGGGCCAGCAAATTTGGAAAACTCAGCAGTGGCCACAGGACTGGAAAAGGTCAGTTTTCATTCCAATCCCAAAGAAAGGCAATGCCAAAGAATTCTCAAACTACTGCACAATTGCACTCATCTCACACACTAGTAAAGTAATGCTCAAAATTCTCTAAGCCAGGCTTCAGCAATACGTGAACCTTGAACTTCCAGATGTTCAAGCTGGTTTTAGAAAAGGCAGAGGAACCAGAGATCAAATTGCCAACATCCGCTGGATCACCAAAAGAGCAAGAGAGTTCCAGAAAAACATCTATTTCTGCTTTATTGACTATGCCAAAGCCTTTGTGTGAATTACAATAAACTGTGGAAAATTCTGAAAGAGATGGGAATACCAGACCACCTGACCTGCCTCTTGAGAAGCCTATATGCAGGTCAGGAAGCAACAGTTAGAACTGGACGTGGAACAACAGACTGGTTCCAAATAGGAAAAGGAGTTCGTTAAGGCTGTATATTGTCACCCTGCTTATTTAACTTATATGTAGAGTACATCATGAGAAACACTAGACTGGAAGAAGCACAAGCTGGAATCAAGATTCCCAGAAGAAATATCAATAACCTCAGATATGCAGATAATACCACTCTTATGGCAGAAAGTGAAGAGGAACTAAAAAGCCTCTTGATGAAAGTGAAAGAGGAGAGTGAAAAAGTTGGCTTAAAGCTCAACATTCAGGAAACTAAGATCATGGCATCTTGTCCCATCACTTCACGGCAAATAGATGGGGAAACAGTAGAAACAGTGGCTGACTTTATTTTTTTGGGCTCCAAAATCACTGCAGATGGTGACTGCAGCCATGAAATTAAAAGACGCTTACTCCTTGGAAGGAAAGTTATGACCAACCTGATAGCATATTCAAAAGCAGAGACATTACTTTGCCAAAAAAGGTCCATCTAGTCAAGGCTATGGTTTTTCCAGTGGTCATGTATGGATGTGAGAGTTGGACTGTGAAGAAAGCTGAGCACCGAAGAATTGATGCTTTTGAATTGAGGTGTTGGAGAAGACTCTTAAGAGTCCCTTGGACTGCAAGGAGATCCAACCAGTCCATTCTAAAGGAGATCAGTCCTGGGTGTTCGTTGGAAGGACTGATGCTAAAGCTGAAACTCTAGTACTTTGGCCACTTCATGTGAAGAGTTGACTCATTGGAAAAGATTCTGATGCTGGGAGGGATTGGGGGCAGGAGGAGAAGGGGACAACAGAGAATGAGATGCCTGGATGGCATCACCGACTCGATGGATGTGAGTTTGAGTTAACACCGGGAGTTGGTGATGGGCAGGGAGGCCTGGCATGCTGCAATTCATGGGGTCCCAAAGAATCGGACACGACTCAGTGACTGAACTGAACTGAAAGCTGTCAAGATTGTAGTCATTTGTCACAGCAGTAATAAGAAATGAATGTATCCAGAGTCTGGCACAAAGGCTTCCCAGTATATTCCAACAGTTGTAATTTCTGACTCAGCATGGGCACAAGAGAGGTATCAGGGGCAGCTGTAATGATCCTTCTGTAATGTGAATATGTGTGTTCATATCATCTCCTTGTTTAGATTTCTTTACTGGTCCACAGTGTGGCAAGGCCTGTCATGCAGCTCCGCTGCCTCCCCAGCCTCATCTCCTGCCTACAGCACATACTGCAGCCTCCCTCAACATTGGGAGGTAACACGTTCCCTCGTGTTTCCATCCTTCTTTCTGGTATGCCTTCTCCCTGGTTGTTGTCCTAACCAACTCCCGTTTATCCTTCAAGACCCAGCAAAGGTCTTAACTCCTCTGTAATACCTTCACTAACATGAACTCCATTCCTCTTCCAAAAAGAATGAGGTCTTCTTCTATTATGACTCCCATAGTAGTAACAACTCATTCCAATGGTGGTGGTAGGGTGGGATCTTTAATTGCAGCATGTGAGATCTAGTTCCCTGATTGAGAATCGAACCTGGGCCCCCTGCATTGGGAGTGTGGAGTCTTAACCCCTGGACCACCAGGGAAGTCCCCAGGTCAAGGCATTTCTGCTGTATTTTGAAAGTGCATATGTATTAACTAATAGGTTAAGTGCTATAAATGAATTGGGAACCTGGAAGTTGACAAAAGTAAGCTTTTCTTTAAAAAGTATTCACTTCTCTCCATTTCCCGTCTTTCAGTTTTTCCCCCTTTTCATCTTCCCAACAAATGCAGTTGTGTGGAGAATGTTGAAAGATTATATAAAATTTCCAAAGCCTCCTGAATCACAATTGGGTCATGGGTTATGCGGGACCCATGAAACAGTTCAGAGCCTTACACGATGTGGATGCTTTTTAAAAATATACAGTCAGACAACAAAGTTTTCCTTTATCTTCTGGTCATCATTGTTGTGTGACATGTTGACTTCCTATCTCCTAATGCTTTTCTATCATTACTTTAATTTTTTAAATAATTTTATTTATTTCTTTATTTTGGCTGTTCTGGGTCTTCATCGCTGCATTGGCTTTTCTCTAGCTGTGGTGAGTGGGGACTACTCTCTAGTTGCAGTCAGTGTACAGGCTTCTCATTGCAGTGGCTTCTCTAGTTGCAGAGAAGTTGCAGGAGCTCTAGCATGCATTGGAGAAAGCAATGGCACCCCACTCCAGTACTCTTGCCTGGAAAATCCCACGGACGGAGGAGCCTGGTGGGCTGCAGTCCATGGGGTCGCTAAGAGTCGGACATGACTGAGCAACTTCACTTTCACTTCTCACTTTCATGCATTGGAGGAGGAAATGGCAACCCACTCCAGTGTTCTTGCCTGGAGAATCCCAGGGTCGGTGGAGCCTGATGGGCTGCCGTCTATGGGGCTGCACAGAGTCAGACACGACTGAAGCAGCTTAGCAGCAGCAGCAGCAGCATGCATGGGCCCAGTAGTTGTGGCTCCCAGGCTCTAGAGCACAGGCTCGGTGCTTGTGGAGCATGGGCTTAGTTGCTCCTCGGCATGTGGGATCTTCCCAGATAAAGGGTCAAACCATGTCTCCTGCATTGGCAGATGGAGTCTTTACCACTGAGCCACCAGGAAGATCCCCCCCGCCCATCCATTGCTTTATTTTAAATTAAAATGAACAGAAAAAGAGTCATACCTTTTATTTTTCCTGGAAGGAAGCTCAACTCTTACTTTGGATTATAGTTTCTGTGCCTGCTTTTGGGTTTTAGCTATGGCAGTTTCAAGCTTTGTGACCCTCAGGCAGCCCTATTTTGGGTCTCCTCTTAGAGTCCAAGGCCTTAATCTGCCATTGAGGGAAAAGGAAATGTGTCCTTCTCCCTTCCTAGTTATGAAGTAAATTCTCCTGAATGTGGAGACATTTTCCTTTATCAGCACAGCATGACATAGATGACACAGATACGAGCTCCCGAAAGCTAGAAAAAAAAATTTTCTGATTTTAGCAATCTGTTTTCTGGGAACAAAATAACAGAGACAGCAGAGTTAATTTGAATTAAACTTGTTGTTTTTGACAGGAGCTGTGCCTAGATATAGACAGTGTCATTTATTTTTCCTGGCACATTATTGAAAATAGTATTATGTAACTTCGTCTGAACTTGTCTGAGATCAGCCATTGTCCAGAGTTGGCAGGTCCCTCAGGTTTGGCTTAGCTCCCAATTTTGTCTTCTCAAGTTTGGGTGGCTGTCTGAGTCAGTGGGAGGCCACTTAGAACATACTTTTCTCTCTAGGTTCCCTGAGGCAGGGCTAAAACCAATAAGGCCTCTAGGGAGAGAAGAGCTGTTTGATCTCTGGACACTAGAGTCTGCCTCTTCCTGTTATATTTATCCTTTGACCATGTGACATGTAGGGCAAAGTACATAAATATTAGCTCTTAATCCCATACTCCTATCCTTTCCCTTTAAGGACAGTTCATTTACCTGAGAGACCCTTCTGCTGAAAAGGCAGAATGCAATCCTGAGTTTGAAAAACCCTGTTTTCTAGTCCTGCCTCTACCAACAGTGGCAATTTATTTAGCATGCTACCCATTTCTTTCTTTGTCTTTCTCTCTCTCTCTCTCTCTCTTTTTTTCCCCAAACAGAAATACTTTCTTTCTCCTGTCTTGAAAATTAATGAGATGATATGCTTGAATTACTTTCTTCTCCCTGGAAGGCTGACCCTACAGCAATTCAAGTTGATTTTTGAAAGGAGTTGAGAACAGAGTTAAGACTATTTGTTTTTCTAAGAATAGTTGTGGCTCCACAAAAAAGAGACTGCATTTCTTTAAAGACAGAAAAAGATTGTAGGGATGTTGTTCAACCCTCTTAAATGTAAAAAGGCAAGGAATATGATATGCAAAGATGAGAGACCTTTTCCAAGTTCACACAGCAAGGGAAAGATCCAGGACATCAATACCCAGGTTTTCTGATGTAAAGTATCATTTTTACCTCAGATACCTACATTTTGCATATTTAAAGCAAAAAAAAGTAGTTTCTATAATAAAATGTTTTCTGTCAGATTTTCAGTATTGTTTGGTACATAAATTTTATATTTATAGTTAATTTGGTATGTAGTCTATAATTATATGTATAAAATACTTTTGGCTAAATAGTTCAAGTAGTTTCTTTTCTGTGGGATGGATAACTATTAATAAGGGAATTAATACATCAATTATAATAAGGGAATAAGCCTTCATCTAATAATCAGTGGCAAGCAGGGAGGTAGATAAAAATATTACTAGATGGAATCTTAACCCTGTCTGTGTCCTGAACATCACTGAGTGCTATTCTAGCATAGTAGTTGGACATAAGCATATACTTAATGACATATCCACATCCAGGCACAACTCTTGCTGTTAAAACATTGTTAGTTCAAATTCAGCTCATTCTCCCGCCTCAGTGATTTTGTTTTCTCTAAAACAGATTGCTAAAATCATCAATTTCTTTACAGTTGTCCATAGCCCCACGTGGGCTTTCCTGGTGGCTCAGTGGTAAAGAATCTGCAGGAGACATGGGTTCGACCCCTGGGTCAGGAAGATCCCCTGGGGAAGAAAATGGCAACCCCCCTCCAGTATTCTTGCCTGGGAAATCCCATGGACAGAGGAGCCTGGTGGAGTCACAAAGAGTCAGACACGACTTAGTCACTAAACAACTATATAGCCCTAAATATTAGTTTCCTCTTGCTGTATTGAGTAACTACAATCTCAGTGCTTAAAACAACACAGATTTATTATCTTGCAGTTCTGGAGGTCATGGGACTAAAGTCAAGGTATAGGCAGGACTGCATTCCTTTTGGAGTCTTTAAGGGAAATTCTGTTTCCTTGCCTTTCTAATCTTCCAGAGGCTGCCTACACTACTTTGCTCTCTTCCTCCATCTTCAAAGCCAGCAACAGTGGGTTGAGTTTGTCTCATATCTCGTCACTTGGACCTCTTCTGCTTCCTTCTTCTGTTTTAAGAATGCTTATGATTACATTGAGCCTACTTGAATAATCCAGTGTAACACCTCCCCCCCCATTTCCTAACCCTTAATTTAATCACATCTGCAGTCCATTTTACCATGTCAAGTAACATATTCACAAACTGGGGATTAGGCCGTGTTCTAAGGAGTAGGCCATTGTCTTATGCACCACACTCAGTATCCATGTCTACTGTCAATACCATGCTGTGTGTTTGAGAGTGTTAAGATAATGGCTCTTTTTCAGTTTTAATAATTATTTTCTAAAACATTTATCACTAATTCTTATTCTAGTGCCCTTCATGTACTTTCCTTTCCTTATTAAGATGATTTTTACACATAATAGGTGAAATACATGTATATATATATATGTATATGAAAATTACTGTTTGTGCATTTTAGTTAATATTGCTGTGTATTAACAAGCAAGTCCTAATGCCCAAAGTATATCAGAAGTAGAGGTAGTAAAATAACCCCTTAATGAATGCCCTTTTGTTGGCTTTTAGGAAGGGCTGTGTCTTCTGGGAGTATCTATGTTAATCCACCTCTTGGAACTAGATGTAGTCTGGTACTTAGTTGCTGAAATGCTGGAGGAGTAAGAGGAAGGGTGAGGGGAAGGGCTCTTGGCTAATAGCTCCCATTATCTGGAAGACAGTTTTAGGTTTTAACTATAGGTCTGTATGTGCATTTTTGTGAAGTACCTATGCTTATTGTGGACAAGCTTCAATACTTTGCAACATCTAGGCTTTTTAGATGTCCTGAGGTGACAATGTATGATATAAAGTAGAGCTAGTGAATTAACCAATTTGTAAATATCTTTGTTAGAATTGATTTTTTTAAAAAGGCAGCATCTTGGACCTGGAATTATTATACCTTCTCTGAGAAATGTACATCAGGACTTGCTCATCTAGGTTGGCAGCTGAGGGGAGGAAGGAAGTATAGGGGGAGGGCTGTATGTGGCTGTGTTCACGTTTATATTTTGATGATAACCATTGATGTGCGTGCATCTCCTGGCTGTACTATAGGAATGCATTGTTTAACAATTCAGCAGAAGCATACCTCCTTGCTAACACCGTAATAGTTTAGATCAGATGATGAACCCTCCTAGAACTATTATGCTTTGTGTGCGCTGTTGCTTTGTCTCATTTTAATTGAACATTAAGGGAATGTAGTATTTTAATCATAGCTCTGCCAATATGTTTATCTAGAGGCCTGTTGCCATTTTTGTCTTTGAAATTTTTGTTGCCAAGAAAGGCAAGATTACGTTTTTTTCCTTCCAGATTGAGTTGGTGTAGTGTATTCTTGGTTATCAGAATACTCATAGCTTTGGGACTTTGAAATGGTAAATATTCATGATGTGTGAAACAGCATGATACATAACTGTAGGTGTTCATTACATAAAAATGGATGCTTAGTTGTGAAGATACACAAACGAGACCTAGAAGGACATGTCATGGTAAACTGCTTGTGATTCTGAATGACTTCGTTTTTTGCTTCTTGTGCTTTATGGTTTCCTATTATGCACATGTTAACTTTTAAGAAATAAATGTTATTTTAAAAACCTTAAAAAAAAAAAAAAAAAAAAAAAAAAGAAAATTACAGAAATTTTGAAAAATGCAGAAAAGAAAATAAATCTTACATTATCCCACCTTATCTAAGGTAAACCAGTTATTGTGTTGGCATATATCCTTTCAACTGTTTTTCTGTGCATATATTTTACATGATCTTCATGTATGTACAGTTTTCAATTATACAAAGTGATACCATTAACACTTTTCATATCATTAACCATTTACTTAATAATCACCTAATGAAAAAAAAATAGCATTTTAAAATAAAATTGATCTATGTATAGTATAAAATTGAGAAAATGCAGAAAAGGATAAATAGAAAATAATATCATTATTTAAATTCAACTACTCTTTTAACATTTAGATATATTTCACTCATTTTTTCCCTTTCTTTCTTAAAATAAAAGAAATTAGACTCCTACCTTACACATATTTTTATGTCATGTATTTCTCTGATAATGCAGTGTTAATGTTTCCCCATATGGGCTTCCCTGTGCCCTGTGGTAAAGAATCTGCCTGCAATGTAGGAGACCCAGGTTTGATCCTGGGTTTGGAAAGATCCCCTGGAGAAGGAAATGGCAACCCACTCCAGTGCTCTTGCCAGGAGAATTATATGGATAGAGGAGCCTGGCGGGCTACAGTTTGTGGGATCACAAAGAGTCAGACACGACTGAGCAACTAACACTTTCACTTTCATATTACTATTAAATATTTTAAATGGTTCATTTCGAAATATGTCTCAATGAAAAATTAATATATCTCTATTTCTAGAACTTAGTACTTTGATGAAAAGAAAATTTATATCATTAAGTTGTTTCACTACTTGGTTAATATTTTGGTCTATATTTATATAAAATGTGTATATCATTGTTTTTATAAAATATAATAGATATTATTTTGTATTTGCATTTTTCATGTAATATATCAGTATATCTTTCTGTGTCCATATTCCTCTTCAGGATTTCTCAATCCTTATAAAATGCTATCTGGAACATAATAAACACTCCAATATTCCCTCTTAAAATTGTTCACATCAGCCTCCTTATAAGTATTCAGGTCAGTTCAGTTGCTCAGTTGTGTCCAACTCTTTGCGACCCCATGAATCACCTCCCTGTCTGTTACCAACTCCCGGAGTCTACTCAAACTCATGTCCATCGAGTCGGTGATTCCATCCAGCCATCTCATCCTCTGTCGTCTCCTTCTCCTCCCGCCCCCAATCCCTCCCAGCATCAGGGTCTTTTCCAGTGAGTCAACACTTCGCATGAGGTGGCCAAAGTACAGGAGTTTCAGCTTTAGCATCAATCCTCCCAGTGAACACCCAGAACTGTTTTCCTTCAGGATGGACTGGTTGGATCTCCTTGCAGTCCAAGGGACTCTTAAGAGTCTTCTCCAACACCACAGTTCAAAAGCATCAATTCTTCGATGCTCAGCTTCCTTCACAGTCCAACTCTTACATCCATACATGACCACTGGAAAAACCATAGCCTTGACTAGATGGACCTTTGTTGGCAAAGTAATGTCTCTGCTTTTCAATATGCTATCTAGGTTGGTCATAACTTTCCTTCTAAGGAGTAAGCGTCTTTTAATTTCATGGCTGCAGTCACCATCTGCAGTGATTTTGGAGCCCAAAAAAATAAAGTCTGACGCTGTTTCCACTGTTTCCCCATCTATTTCTCGTGAAGATGGGACCAGATGCCATGATCTTCGTTTTCTGAATGTTGAGCTTTAAGCCAACTTTTTTACTCTCCTCTTTCACTTTCATCAAGAGGCTTTTTAGTTCCTCTTCAATTTCTGCCATAAGGGTGGCGTCATCTGCGTATCTGAGGTTATTCATAATTCTCCTGGCAATCTTGATTCCAGCTTGTGCTTCTTCCAGCCCAGTGTTTCTCATGATGTACTCTACATATAAGTTAAATAAGCAGGGTGACAATATACAGCCTTGACGAACTCCTTTTCCTATTTGGAACCAGTCTGTTGTTCCATGTCCAGTTCTAACTGTTGCTTCCTGACCTGCATATAGGTTTCTCAAGAGGCAGGTCAGGTGGTCTGGTATTCCCATCTCTTTCAGAATTTTCCACAGTTTATTGTGATCCACGCAGTCAAAGGCTTTGGCATAGTCAATAAAGCAGAAATAGATGTTTTTCTGGAGCTCTCTCGCTCTTTTGATGATCCAGCGGTTGTTGGCAATTTGATCTCTGGTTCCTCTGCCTTTTATAAAACCAGCTTGAACATCTGGAAGTTCACGATTCATGTATTGCTGAAGCCTGGCTTGGAGAATTTTGAGCATTACTTTATTAGCCTGTGAGATGAGCGCAATTGTGTGGTAGTTTGAGCATTCCTTGGCATTGCCTTTCTTTGGTATTGGAATGAAAACTGACCTTTTCCAGTCCTGTGGCCACTGCTGAGTTTTCCAAATTTGCTGGCATATTGAGTGTAGCACTTTCACAGCATCATCTTTCAGGATTTGAAATAGCTCAACTGGAATTCCATCACCTCCACTAGCTTTGTTCGTAGTGATGCTTCCTAAGGCCTACTTGACTTCACATTCCAGGATATCTGGTGCTAGGTCAGTGATCACACCATCGTGATTATCTAGGTCATGAAGATCTTTTTTGTACAGTTCTTCTTTGTATTCTTGCCATCTCTTCTTAATATCTTCTGCTTCTATTAGGTCCATACCATTTCTGTCCTTTATCAAGCCCATCTTTGCATGAAATGTTCCCTTGGTATCTCTGATTTTCTTGAAGAGATCTCTGGTCTTTCCCATTCTATTGTTTTCCTCTATTTCTTTGCATTGATTGCTGAGGAAGGCTTTCTTATCTCTCCTTGCTATTCTTTGAAACTCGGCATTCAGATGCTTATATCTTTCCTTTTCTCCTTTGGTTTTTGCTTCTCTTCTTTTCACAGCTATTTGTAAGGCCTCCTCAGACAGCCATTTTGCTTTTTTGCATTTCTTTTCCATGGGGATGGTCTTGATCCCTGTCTGCTGTACAATGTCATGAACCTCCATCCATAGTTCATCAGGCACTCTATCTGTCAGATCTAGTCCCTTAAATCTATTTCTCACTTCCACTGTATAATCATAAGGGATTTGATTTAGGTCATACCTGAGTAGTCTAGTGGTTTTCCCTACTTTCTTCAATTTAAGTCTGAATTTGGCAACAAGGAGTTCATAATCTGAGCCACAGTCAGCTCCTGGTCTTGTTTTTGCTGACTATATAGAGCTTCTCTATCTTTGGCTGCAAAGAATATAATCAATCTGATTTCGGTGTTGACCACCTGGTGATGTCAATGTGTAGAGTCTTCTCTTGTGTTGTTGGAAGAGAGTGTTTGTTATGACCAGTGCATTCTCTTGGCAAAACTCTATTATTAGCCTTTGCCCTGCTTCATTCCGTACTCCAAGGCCAAATTTGCCTGTTACTCTAGGTGTTTCTTGACTTCTTACTTTTGCATTCCAGTCCCCTATAATGAAAAGGACATCTTTTGGGGTGTTAGTTGTAGGTCTTTATAGTACCGTTCAACTTCAGCTTCTTCAGCGTTACTGGTTGAATCATAGGCTTGGGTTACCGTGATATTGAATGGCTTGCCTTGGAAATGAACAGAGATCATTCTGTCGTTTTTGAGATTGCATCCAAGTACTGCATTTTGGACTCTCTTGTTGACCATGATGACTACTCCATTTCTTCTAAGGGATTCATGCCCACAGTAGTGTATATAATGGTCATCTGAGTTAAATTCATCCATTCCAGTCCATTTTAGTTCGCTGATTCCTAGAATGTTGACATTCCCTCTTGCCATGTCCCGTTTGACCACTTCAATTTGCCTTGATTCATGGACCTAACATTCCAGGTTCCTATGAAATATTGCTTTTACAGCATCGGACCTTGCCTCTATCACCAGTCACATCCACAACTGGGTATTGTTTTTGCTTTGGCTCCATCCCTTCGTTCTTTCTGGAGTTATTTCTCCACTGATCTCCAGTAGCATATTGGGCACCTACCGACCTGGGGAGTTCCCCTTTCAGTACCCTATCATTTTGCCTTTTCATACTGTTCATGGGGTTCTCAAGGCAAGAATACTGAAGTGGTTTGCCATTCCCTCCTCCAGTGGACCACATTTTGTCAGACCTCTCCACCATGATCCGTTGATCTTGAGTGGCCCCACACGCCATGGCTTAGTTTCATTGAGTTAGACAAGACTGTGGTCCGTGTGATCAGATTGGCTAGTTTTCTGTGATTATGTGATTATTTTCTGTGATTATTGGCTAATTTTCTGTGATTATGGATTCAGTGTGTCTGCCCTCTGATGCCCTCTCACAACACCTACCATCTTACTTGGGTTTCTCTTACCTTGGACGTGGGGTATCTCTTCACGGCTGTTCCAGCAAAGCACAACCGCTGCACCTTACCTTGTATTAGGGGTATCTCCTCACAGCCGCCTCTCCTGAGCTTGGACATGGGGTAGCTCATCTCGGCCGCCGCCCCTGTCCTCGGACGTGGGATAGCTCGTCACAGCCTCAGCCCCTGACCTCAGATGTGGGGTAGCTCATCTCGGCTGCTCCTGTGCCGACGCAGCCTTGCACTCTTGGTCACCACCCTGACCTTGTGTGAGGGGTAACTCCTCTGGGCCACGCTTCTGTGCCGTCCTTCGCAGCCGGTGCGCTTCTGTGCGGTCTGTCAGTTTTCTTCATATGCAACACTTCCTCAGTCTTTCCTTGACTTTCATGTCTTTGGCACTTTTGAAGACTGAAGACCAGTTATTTTGTAGAATGTCCTTCAGTTTGAGTTAGTCCTAATGGTTTGTCATGCTTATATTCAGATCTTCCTTCATCAGCAGAAATTGCACAGAAATGATACTGTATTCTCATTGTATCCTGTTAGGTAAAACGTGATTTTTTTTGTCCCGTACTGGTGATGTTAACTTGATTAAGCTGCTGTCTGTTAGGCTTAAATTGTAAAGAGTTAAACTTTACATGGTAAAATTGCTTTTTCTCTCCTTTCTAATTAATAGTATTTCTGGGCAGATAGTAGGAGTACTTTAAGGGTCTAAAAATATCTTGTTCCTCATCAACCTTTTTTTTTCCGACTTGAAGTATAGTACAATTTTAATTTGCAGTATTGTGTTAGTTTCAGGTGTGCAGTAATGTTATTCAGTTATAAATATATTTTTTCAAATTATTTGCCATTATAGGTTATTTTAAGATATTGAAGGTAGTTTCCAGTACTGTGAAGTAAATCCTTGTTGCTTATCTATCTTATGTGGTTTGTATCTGTTAATCCCATATTCCTAATTTATCCCTCCTCCCCTTTATTTCCTCTTTGGTAATCATAAATTTGCTTTCTCTGTCTGTTAATCTAATTCTGTATTATTTTTAAATTCCACATATAAGTGATATAATATGTGTCTTTCTCTGTTTGACTCCCTTTGCTTAGTGTGATCATCTCTAGGTCCATCCATGTTGCCGCAAATGTCAATACTGTATTCTTTTTTATGGCAAAGTAAGATTCCATTGTATATATATTCCACATCTTCTTTAAGCTAATAATCTGTTAATGGGCATTTGGATTGTTCCTATGTCTTGGCTATTGTAGATAGAGATGCTATGGACAGTGGGTTGCATGTATCTTTTCAAATTATAGTTTTCATCTTTTCTGGTTATATGCCCTGGAGTGGGATTGCTGGATCATTTTTGTTCAGTCGCTAAGTCATGTCTGACTCTTTGCAGCCTTGTGGACTACTGCACGCCAGGCTTCCCTGTCCTTCACTGTCTCCCAGAGTTTGCTCGAACTCATGTCCATCGAGTCAGTGATGCCATCCAACCATCTCATCCTGTGTCATCCCCTTCTCCTCCTGCATTGAATCTTTCCAAGCATCAGGGTCTTTTCTAATGAGTCGGCTCTTTGCATCAGGTGGTTTAAGTATTGGAGCTTCAGCTTTAGCATCAGTCCTTCCAGTGACTATTCATATCGTTGCTCTATTTTTAGTTTTTTAAGGAAGCGACTTAGCAGCAGTAGCATATTGTTCTCCAAAGTCGCTGTACCAATTTATATTCCCACCAACAGTGTAAGAGTGTTCCCTTCTCTCCACACTCTCTCCAGCATTTATTATTTGTAGATTTTTATTTTTTTAGGCTAGCCATTCTGACCAGTGTGAAATGATGCTTTTTTGTGATTTTCATTTTCATTTCTTATAATTAGGACTCATCACAGTTTGTAATAATGTATTTATTTGTGTTGGTATGGAGTAACAGGTTCCAGTGTTGTCCAAAGAGTTATAATAGGTTATATATTTTGATGCCAAATGTTCCCAGATTTGGTCAGTAGGAGCCCATCCATGTTGGTTTCTAAGTGTTTTGACATGTCTCCATTATTCTTCCTTACATTTTGAAATCATCTAGAATTGAACCAAAATATTATAGTTTCTCTGCCAGTCATCCTGGTTCCTTTTAGTGGAGAATTGTTTCTAGAAGCAAAATCTGTGTGCTGTGTGTGTTCATTGCTATCAGAGTATTGCTGTTCCTGGGCCCTGTCAGTGAGCAGAGCTAGAAAATATATGTGTGTGTGTAGAACACACATGTAAAACTTTACATCTTTATTTCATTATGTTGAAAACCATGAGTTCCTTTCAATACCTCTAATTCTGATACAACACCATAGAGTTCATTCTAGCTTCCTCCCTTTCCATGTTTTCACCCTTGAATCTCTAATAGTAGGAAACGTGTCTCCTTGGGGAATTCAGTCTAGCTGTTAAGACTTGGTTCTTTCACTGCTGTGGACCTCAGTTTGGTCCTTTGTTGGGGAACTGAGATCCCACAAGCTGTGTGGCAAGGCCAGAAAGAAATGTGCCTTCTGTTATTTGGCCAGTGCCATATGCAGCCCGTGTCCTATTGATGCACCCTGCCCTCTCCCTCCCTGGAAGTTGGCCTCCAGCTGTACAGTCTGATTGTGGCTGCTCTTCCCCTGCATGAATACTGTCCTCATTTTGTTTGGAATTCAACTTGCCATGTCAGGCCACCCTGCAGTAACACCTTCTTTATCCTCTGAAGCCCCATAAAGGGCCTTCTTCATACCCTGCCCCCCTGCCCTCACCAGAGGACAGCTACTTTGCTTGGCCCTACTTAGAGCTTTCTGACCAGACTGTTTAGGAGGTGGAAGGACGTGACCTTTATTTTGACTGTTCAGTTGTCACTTTTTTTTCTCACAAACTACATTGTTAATTATTACTCCCTTTCTATTGGATGTGTAGTTATCTCACACACCTTTTGTTGTTGTTTTTGTTGTTTTGCACAAATTTTAAATGCTTTTTAAAAATTATTTATTTTTGGTTGTGTTGAGTCTTCGTTGCTGCATGGGCTGTTCTCTAGTTGTGGTGAGCAGGGGCTACTCTGTAGTTGCAGTGTGTGGGCTTCTCATTGTAGTGGCTTCTCTCTTTGTGGAGAATGGGCTCTAGGGCGCTCGGGCTTCAGTAGTTGTGGCACACGGGTTTAGTTGCTCCACAGCATGTGGGATCTTCCTGGGTCGGGGATTGAACCCATGTCTCCTGCAATGGGCAGGTGGATTCTTTACCACTGAGCCGCCAGGGAAGCCCCTGTTGTTTTTATTATAAATAGTGTTTTTATGCAATCAACATCCACATTTTCATTATATTTTATGGTATTTTTGCTTGTCAACTTGAGTTTTTTTCTTCAGATTAATATTCATTAGCTTACTAGTTAGTGATTATTTCTGATTGGGTTATTATTTGACGATACTGTAGAAATACAATGTCAGAAAATGATGCAGTTGGAAATAAGATGATTTTTCAGGTAACATAGAATCATGACTTCTTCATCATAATAACCATTTTTGAATGGGGGTAATTTTATTTATTTTTTCTTTTCTTAATATAAATTTATTTATTTTAATTGGAGGTTAATTACAATATTGTATTGGTTTTGCCATACATCAACATGAATCCACCACGGGTATACACGTGTTCCCCATCCTGAACCCCCCTCCCACCTCCCTCCCCATACCATCCCTCTGTGTCATCCCAGTGCACCAACCCCAAGCATCCTGTATCATGCATCAAACCTGGACTGGCAATTCATTTTATATATGACATTATACGTGTTTCAATGCCATTCTCCAAAATCATCCCACCCTCTCCGTCTCCCACAGAGTCCAAAAGACTGTTCTATACATCTGTGTCTCTTTTGTTGTCTCACATGCAGGTTTATCATTACCATCTTTCTAAATTCCATATATATGCGTTAGTATACTGTATTGGTGTTTTTCTTTCTGGCTTACTTCACTCTGTATAATAGGCTCCAGTTTCATCCACCTCATTAGAACTGATTCAAATGTATTCTTTTTAATGGCTGAGTAATACTCCATTGTGTATATGTACCACAGCTTTCTTATCCATTCATCTGCTGATGGACATCTAGGTTGCTTCCATGTCCTGGCTATTATAAACAGTGCTGCGATGAACATTGGGGTACACGTGTCTCTTTCCCTTCTGGTTTCCTCAGTGTGTATGCCCAGCAGTGGGATTGCTGGGTCATAAGGCAGTTCTATTTCCAGTTTTTTAAGGAATCTCCAGAATGGGGGTAATTTTAAAACATATTACATAGTAACCTCTTCTTGGTTATTGAAGGTTAAAGACATGAGTTCAAAAATTTGGATTTCTTTAGCATGGTATAGAAAGCCCTTCATATTGGGCTCCCAAGCTGTCTTTCTAGCCCTGTTTTCTGCCACTTCTCATTCTTATAACCTATACTATTGCTGTACCGTCTACTTTTCCTTTGCCAAACGTGCCACATTCTTTCATATTGCTATGATGATGCTGAGTACCTAATAGGTAATAAAGCAAGTGCTCAGAGCACTGGGTAGGCACGGGTACCAAATGATGGGGGGCAAAAAGAGTATCTGATATTTCATGAGCATCAGATTTATTCTCATCAAGAGTCTATTCTCATCTTTATCTTTGATTTCCTTTCCTCTGATTTACAGTATGGGGTTATTTATATTTTGAAATACATGTAAGGATGAATGTAAAGAGGCAATACGGTACACAAGAGGAAAGGCCATAGTCTTTTGTGATTAAGGCCTCACTCCGTTTATTCAGATCCTCTGTGCCTTTGTTTTTGATGGATCTATGAACTCTACTCCCTGCCTCCAGCTGAACTGCATGATATTCGATCGCACTGTGTTTGATTGCACATCAATCAGATCACTTAGCACGTGGCATAATCATTACTTTCTTAATAATCTCTCTGGACTAGACTGTGGAGTCCATGATGAAAATGACATGCTCCTATCTAGCCTTCCATTGCCTGCATCTAAACCAGTGACTTATGCAAAGTAGAGGATCATTAAATGTTGTTGAACTGAACAATTTATTGCCTTGTTTATAGATGCAGATGGTGGCCCTTGTAGGAGAGAGTAAATGATCTCTCTTAAACTGTAGGACACTTGATTCAGTAGCATCTACAGAGATTGAATTTGACATGTCTGAGTACTCTAGTTGTTTTTTTTTTTTTTTTTTAAATACATCAAACTGTTCCAGGAAGAGGTGGTACTCAGAAAGAAGCAATCTACAAAAGCTGTAAGATTCTTAAGTAACAAGATGATTTACTAGTGGGTTTTCTTCCCAGCTTGTCCAGTGTTCTCACAATCAGGATGTATGTTTAGATTTTTTTAGATTTATTTTTGTATATACATGTTCATTCAGTTACATTAATTCTTTAAAAATCAAAGAACCTTTTCAGTTCGATTTGGTCCAGAGATGCCAGAACCTTCTAATCTGTTCCCTAAAGGCAGTTTAAGGGGGGAAAACATTTTAAAATTCCATTAAATTTAAATTTTAAAAATATTTAAAATTCCACATGACCACTGGTTATTTTGCTGTGGCCAACAGCTATCATAGAATGGCTTAACGTGGTCCCATCCTGGAATGACTGTCCTGTCCCAGACTACAAAAAGATTCCAAAGACCATCTCTTTTTAATAGTTTTGTTTATTTTTGGCGGTGCTGGGTCTTCACAGCTGTGCGGGCTTTTTTCTCTACTTGCAGCCAGCATGGAGCCACCTGAGCAGAGTCTTCACTGGTGGTAGGTCCCAGATGCTTGTTAGCACATGAAAGCTGGTTTGTTATGGGTATTGTCACAGGTCTGAAGTGAAATAAAAAGACAACCATTTCATTTTTTTTTTTTTTCTCCCAGAAAGCTGAATTTATTGTTTGTAAAGAACCATCCTTTATTCTGAGATTATCTTTTTTCTTTTGAGTTGTTAAAATATCTGTTTGCCTTTTCTTTAATGAAATGATGGTGATGAGAGTTTGTGTACCCTTATTATCTGAAAACCTTAAGGCAAGGTGTGTTTCAGAATTTAGGTTCTTTTTCAGACAGGTACTAGAGTACATGTCTCCTGTATTACATAACAGCCCTGGTAGGAACTGAGTTGACACCCATAATCAGAGTAATATTTCTGCAGTGAAATGCAAGAATATTTATACTAAGTGAGATAGAAAAACCTGTGGATAGCGTCCGGTTTGTTCATGTCAGGTTTTACTGCCAGATGAGTTCAGGTCAGTTCAGATTTTGCTGCCAAATGAGTTGAGTTAAAGGCAAGAACAAAAAAAGAACCATTTGATTTCCAATTGTTTGGATTTTGAAACTGTGGATAAGTGGTCATGGATTAATAGTTGCCTTTGAAAGTATCCCTGCTTTGCAAAATAAAGTTGGCTACCCTTTGTAGGACCCCAAGATGTTTTTGACATTTTGCTGGTCCACAAAACTCAAAAAGTATGGGAAAACACTCCCCTGAACTACTGAAGTGAACATAGCTTTACTTTTATACTCATCTCTAGTCAGCGATAATGTAATTTCTGCAGGTTGCAAGATTCCTCAAATATACTTTTTTTTTTATAAAGTCTATTGACTTTGTTGCAGTATTGCTTCTGTTTTATGTTTTGGGCTTTTGGCCGGCCGTAAGGCATGTGGGATCTTAGTTCTCTGACCAGGGCTCAAACCCGCACCCCCTGCATTGGAAGGTGAAGTCTTAACTACTGGACTACCAGGGAAGTCCCCCTCAAATATACTTTTGATCAAAGTAAATTGAAATTAAGTTTATTCTATAGCATTTTTAGGAGATTAGAAGAAGAGAGAAAGTTGCAGTAGAAAACACCCTGTAATTACCAGTGATAGGCTGAGATTCTCTGATAGGGATTGGTTTTAGCCTTAAAGAACCTCTTGGTTGCATTTGTTTGGTCAAAAAGCTAAGTGGACTTTAGATCCTGTAAGGAGATCTCTTGAGGAAGGGCAATGACACATTATTATGTGAGCTTAGGTTAACTGATTAATTTTTAGTATTTGTGGTTTATGTTCCTGTCCATCAGATGTGCTCACAGTTTTCCATCTTACAAGTTTAAAATGAGTTAGCAGCTATGAAAGCACTTTGACAGTAAAGACCACTCTAAACAGGCAAAATCATTATTTTAGAAACAATTCCATAGTTACGGTATATTGTCTTTCATACCACACATTCATTGTGTATCATTGTCCATTCTGGTTTCTGGATGGAGAGGTGATTTTACCTTTTTATTCTACATAGTCTTTTAAGGTTCTCTTCTTCTGCATCCTGGCCAGTTAGATTACATAGGTAAAAGTCTAATACTGTGAAGGCGTTTTTACCTAATTATAATCTCATAAGTGGGTATGAGTTGGTATACATCAGCTTGTCTTTTATATAGCATGAAGTAATAGAATCAAAACAACACAGCTACATAATTCTCATTCTAGCAAATTTGTTCAGAATGCAGACTTTGTAAAGCAATTATTGTAGCTAGCTGTGCTGTAATTTGACTCTTACTTACAAACAGTATTTCTCAGTTAACCAGTGTGCTAGTTATTGATTAATTGACCCTCAGGTTCAAATTCACCCTTTTTGCCTGCTCTGTGGATATAGATCTGAGGCTTTTACCTGTTTGCTTTCTTTACTGCTTGACACTGAAGTTTTGTTAGTATAGGGTTCTGGAAAGACATAGCAGGAGGAGAGGGTTTTGCTTCCTGGTTCCTGTGGGCTTGCTCAGTACTGTTCAGGCAACTTGGGTATCTTTAGTGCTCAATTTCTTCACTCAATTGGCAGTACTTTTTCCCAGTGTCCCCTTAGACAGTGTTGTGTCAGAGTGCTTCTGGTCAGACAGTTTCTAGAGGGTGCATCTTGGGTATGTTCCAAATAATAGGCTCATCTTTGAAATTTCTGAAAATGTCCAAAGCTGCCTCATTTTTCCAGAAATTCCAAAGATGAGCACCATAGCAACTTCTCTGCCCTTCCATGAGCTGTGTCCTCTCCTCATAAGGTCTGGATCTTGGCTCTGGGTTGGGTACTTCCTTGGACACTTAGCCTTGAGGGAGAGATCTCTTACTTGCATGCTTTATCTCAGCCTTAGGGGTAATAGTTGTTCCTGACATATGACATTCCTGTATTTTTTAGAATTGGCTTTACTTAGCACTAGTCAATTGCTCATCACTCCAGTTCCCTGTTATTTAAATCCCCTGTCACAGCTAATAATTCTTTTTGTGAAACTCTCAGTTCAAATTATTGTTTGGTTTCTCTCCTGATTAGGCCTAGGCAGATGCAACCAGTTCAAGGTCCCTCTGAACCACCATGTATCAATTGCAAGGTGATTCTTAAGAGATGATCTATTGTGTCTGTAGTTGAAAAAATCAAGACCACACATTCCACATATCCTTTTGGGAAATGTCTTAGTCACTCTTCTCCCTTTCTCTCCCTATTTGCTTTTGTAAACTCTATTTCTAAGCCAAGCTTTGCTTTTAATAAGCTATCACTTGACCTCCCTGGGTTTCAGTTTCCTTCTTGGTGAGGCAGAGATAATAAAAGATGATTAATTAATGAAATCAAGGACATGAAAGTGCTTTGTAATTAGTAGGGTATCATACAAAAATAAGGTAGTATTATTCACATTTATTAAGTGGTTTTAGTTGCATTTTCTTTTAAGATTTAAGGAGCCTTCAGAGGCGCTTGCAACCTAATAAAATAGATATACAAATACATATAATTATTAGATGAGGTAGAATATGGTGGGTGCTAAAATAGGGGAACAAATAAAATTATGGGAGCCCTGACAGTTGTAATTTAATTGTGGCCAGAGGATTTGTGGTTTAGTTCCAAGGAGCAGGGAGAGCCACCTGATCTTGGATGATCTAAGCTGCCAATTGTTAAATTGCTGTGACACAAAGGAGCCATGTACTAGGCACTTTACATATATTATCCTATTTAATCTTTATATTTATTCTTATATTCTTAAGTTATTTTATTATGTCTTAGACCAATTTTCAAAATATTGACCTAAAGATAGATTTTTGTTTGTTGGTTTTGTTTTTCATCAACCCTCCACCCACAGTTATATGTGAGTAGACTTTCAGCAGTGAAAGTCTTCAAACTGGAAAATTCTACTTTTTATGCAGCTTTTAAGGTATATTCTGTTTTTGTATATAGCCATGGATACCTTCTTTTGAAAAGTTGGTTAAATGCTTTCACTTTAGAATAAGAATAAAGATTCTCTATGATAATCTTTATATTAAAAAAAGGAAATGATTCTTTTTCTTCTCTGTTTTTGGACAGTAGATAGTGTGTCAGTGGGGCTTCCACAGTGGCTCAGTGGTAAAGAATCTATCTGCAATGCAGAAGATGCAGGAAATGTGGGTTCGATCCCTGGGTCAGGAAGATCCCCCGAGGAGGGCGTGGCAAATCACTCCAGTACTCTTGCCTGAGAAATCCCATGGACAGAGGACTACAGTCCATAAAGTCACAAAGAGTAGGGCATGACTGAGTGCTATGGGACTTGGGTGACGCAGTTGACTACAGGAAGAAAGGTAGTATGCTATTTAAATGAGAGGTGGGTGCTCTTTGAATACAAAGGATTCTTTCAAATCACAGGATGAGTGCATCTCCCAGAGGAAGATGTTGCAAAGTGCAAGTGACTGTGAGTCCTGGAAGCATTGTGTCCTCACAGCTTGGATTCTAGGAGATGCTCGCCTAACGTCCTTCACCTTTCTCTTAGGAACTCAAGAGGTCTAAGTCTTCAGATTTCTTAAGAACTCCTTTGTTGAGTTGTGTTTGTTGAGAACTCTTTGTGTTGAGTTGGACATTTGTTCTTCGTCAGTTTGCAGACAAGAGAGTAACTTCCTGTTTGCTTTGCAAACAAAGTATGTGAGTAGAGCACATGCAGTTTTAAACAATAGCTCCTGTCAGAGCAGTGTTTTCTGAAGTATGGTGTGTGTGCTACTGGCAGTATAAAGACTCCAGGCAGTACATAGGCTTACACTTTGAATTTCAATAGTCTTGTTGTTCATTTTAATGTTTATTAGGGTAAAAAAAAGCCTGGTGTGTTACACTTGTGATTTCATGGATATTATTGCTGAAGTCAAGATCAGAGCAGGTAACAACATCTCTTCCACACCACCTGCATCTTTAGTGCTATGCTCAGGCATGCCTGACAATGCGTGGCTGCAATTACTTCAAGGAGAGAGCAAAACTTTATATCCAGGAAATGGTGATTTTTAAATCTACAGAGTATTTGTCAGAAATGTAATTGTGAATTGGAATTAAGCCTGTGCTCTAGATTTGGTTGCTTTTCCCCCCCCCTGCTATTTTCTTGTTGAACTAGCACTGATCAGGGGATAAAATGGAATTTCTAAAATGTAAAGGTGCTAGACTGTGAAGGAAATGCTCATACTAGAGCATGATTTTGATGAAATCAGTCATGTATTTTCAGATATGAAGACCTAATTTAGTAATTGCCTGAACCATCTGCTACTGATGAAAAGGGACTAACTGCTAAGAAAACAACTAGCATATAAATATGATGAAAAGTATCTAACATTTGTATTTTCATAAGCTTGATAAGAATGTGCCTCTTTCCTTACATGTCATTTGTTTGGACACACACATCCTGGTGTGAAATCTTCTAATTCCATGTGTTATTTTGAAACACAAAAAGAGTATGCTATACAAAATCTACCCCAAAGTTTCCTTAAAACATTAAACATATGACCCAGAAATCCCACTCCTAGGTATATACCCAGGAGAAAGGAAAACAGGTAGGCAAACAAATGCATGTACATGCATGTTCACAGCTAGTCTCAAGAGCCAAAGACGGAAACAGCTCAAATGTCCATTGACTGATGAATGGCTGAATGAATTGTGGTATATACGTACAATGTAATATTTCACCAGAAACAGAAATGAAGTACTGATACTCTGTACATTGTGGATGAACCTCCAAAACATTATGCTCAGTGAAAGAAGCTTGGCACAAAGGATCACATAATTTATGACTCCATTTATGTGAAATATCAAAATAGATAAATCCATTGAGACAGAATGCATATTGGTAGTTGCCAGTGGCTGCAGGCATGGGAGGATAAGGAACAGCTGCTTAATGCATATGGGTTTTTATTTGGGGGTGATGAAAATATTTGAGGACAAGATAGAAGTCGTAGTTGCCCCCCCATTCAGAATGTGCTATTTGACATTGAGTTGTTCAATATAAAATTGTGAATTATGATATGTGAATTTCACTTCAATAGGAAAAAACCTCACTCTACTCCATAGCATGTGTGAGGTACTACGTGGGGAATAGGATGGTGTTGATTTGTGTACAAGCAAGTATTTCTTGTTTTAGGAGTTGTGTCTGTTTTTACAGTTGCCTTTTCATTGTGGTACATTATAGCAGTTTTCCATTTGCAGTAATAAGTATAGCATTTTCCCTTTAAGATAAATGTAAATTTTTAAAGAGTTGATTTAAAGAAGAAAAAACTAATAAAGGTAGGAATGAGATGACAAAGTCCATACAGATGACTGAGGAATAGGGAACTTCAAGAATCATTGCTATTCTATGTTCAAGCCAATTAATATTTACTGAATACATATTAGGTACTGGATGCTGTTCATCAAAGATGAGTAAGATGTGTTTTTGGATGCTGTCAGCCTAATAAGGGAGATATGCCAGAAAGGTAAATCATTTTTAGGAAGAGGCTAAATATGCCAAGTGCAAAAAAAAAAAAAAAATGAGAACAGGCAGAGGTCAAGAGTAGGTACCTTTGGATTACCAGTCTATCTAAGAAAATACTAGAACATATAAAAGAAAAATGAACAGAGAAATTTGCTTTCGGCATTAGGAACAAGGAGCAGAAATAATAAATGCAACAGATAATGTATTCAAGTTCCATAGATTGTCGCCCTTTCTGACTTGACCATTTTCTCTCTCTGTTCTGGGCTCCCCTCTCCTTCACAACCTCACGTTCAAAGATAGTGTATGGTTTAAGTGGTGGTCTTTGGAGCTATACTGCTTGAAGTCGAATTTCAGTTCAGGTGGTCACTCATTGTCTACCTCATGTCACTTGATTTTCCTATTCCTTACTTTTCTGTAAAATGGGGATATTAACAGTACCTACATTATAAGATCATAGTAAAGATAAGTTAAATTGTTTAGTGAGTAAGGCATTTATAAGTAAAGCATTATAAACACTGTTTAGTACATGGTAATTGATCCACACGTTAGCCACTGTCATCATCTCCAATCAGTAAGTCCTGTCTATTTATCTCCTAACATTTTTTTGAATGTCCCCCACTACTAGTTTAGTTTAAGACTTTATGCTGTCATAATTGCCGTTGAGTCTTAATGAATTTGCCTCTCTCCTCACCAGTCCCTCTGTGTCTCTTGACTGACTGACCTATCCCTGCTTAGTCTTAAAAACTCAGCTCAGGTGTCACCTCCAGGAAACTTGCCTGATTCCCTGCTCAGTTAGGGCTTTCCATGTGCGTCCATGTTACCTCCACTGTAGTGTATCTCATGTTGTATTGTGACTGTACTTGATGTTCCCTGCGCTCTGGCCATCTTTAGGGTTGTAGGAAGCTGGACTTACTCTGGTTTGAACTTCCAGTCTAAACACGACAGAAGTAGATGCTTATTAATTGTTTGGGAGGATGAATGTAGAAAGTTAGCTTTCAGTCTTTATTTCAGAGGCTGAGGTGAGTGCTGCAAGAGTTTAAAAAAGAGGGCATCTGGTGAGTGTTGGAGAATCAAAATTAGGTAGAACTTGATTTGGAACTTAAGAGCAGAGGAAGAGCCACAGTCCAGGCAAGGGCAGTGTTCACTTGAGTTCAGTCAAGTTTCTTGAATGGATGGTGACAGGAAAAAACAGCATCTCTAAAATAGAAGAGACCACCTGCCAAGAGTGTGTGTATTGGAGGAGAGGAGATATATGTTGAAAAGTATGGGTACTTCCATGGTGGTTCAGTAGTTAAGACTGGACTTCCACTGCAGGGGCCACGGGTTTGATCCCTGGCCAGGGAACTTAGGTCCCACATGCTTGCAGTGCAGCCAAAAAAAAGTATGTGTATTTCTCAACCTACCAATGACGTGAATTCTAAAGGTTTATTTACAGATCATTTGTCTGGACAGGATACATCATATACATGGTGGTGAGGTTTCTGGCCCTGCCACAGACACTGTATTTAACCTGCTTGAGTACTAGTCCATGGGCAATACTAGTTCGAGCTCCAGGGTCTGGCAGCAGGGGGTCTGGAAAGTTGTGGTAGATTCTGAACTTGAAGACATCGTGGTGCTGGAAGTTGAGCTGTGTTGTTCTCCTGTGACCCTATTTTCAGCTTTCTCTATCTCAGTTTCTCTTTCTCTATCTCTAGTCAAGTTTCTCTATCCAGCAAGGCCCCTTGCCAACTTCCCTCAAATAGCACCCTGTCCAAGGTTGCCTTGATTCCAGAAGGCTCCCTCTCACTTACCAGCCTTCCCCATTCCCTGAGGTCAGCAGCTCTATGCTATTTGAAGAAATTGGGCTGAACACATTCACACCAAGGTGTGAAAAACTGATAGCTACCTCATCCCAGCAGTTGTACTTGGTACAATTTCAACAAACTTCTATTTAGCTAAAATGAACTTGTAATTGCTGGAATTTCTGGCAGTGGTACAGAGCAAACAATGAGGAGAGGTGAGGTAGGCAAAAGAGTTGGAAGAAAGTTTATTGGAGGGAGAGTTGGCCCTGTAGGAGAAGATATCTGGGGACAAGGAAAACCTCTGCTAATTTCCCTTTGCCTTGGACCTCCATTCCCTGAATTGTTTCTGTGTAACATGTCTGTGTGACTTCTCTTGAATCCACAGAAATTATAAGTTGTAATTTTTTAAAAAAAATTTGTAACTCCCATGGCAGTTCTGGGTAAAGGGTTCTGTGTTTCCCAGTTGTGTGAAACTCTGGGATGGTTTATAATGGGCAATAGGGTTGAATAAATAAGGTGGGGCCGAAACAGGAGGGAAGGGAGCAGGGCACAGCATTTAAAAGAATGATATGGCCATAGGACATGACAGAGACTGGTTAGAACCAGCTGGGTCCAAGATGGTGGAAGATTCAATTTCCAGTAGACCTTGAGCCTCATTATGTGCTCATTGTAATATATTAGCATGCTAAATGATACACCCACCAGTGCCATGACACTTCTGAGGCCAACCATAAAAGGTCAAAAAGTGGGTCATGGCCCAATTCCTGGAAATCCCTGCCCTTTCCCCCAAATAATTGAAATACTCCTCCCATCATTAACCTGTGAAATTAGCCAGCCCATAAAAACTAGCCATGCCGTATTTTGAGGCTCTCTCTCACCTTCTGAGATGGCCTACACTCTGCCTGGGGAGTGTGTTTCTCTCTGAATAAATCCAGTTCTTACCTATCACTTCATCTCCAAATTCTTTTGCAACAAAGCAAGAACCTTAAATGTACTGATAAAAGGGCTGGGGTTGAAGAGACCTTGAAAGTGGAGTCTACATCGACACAAGGAGTCATGGAAGGTTGAGATGATGAAAGCAATAGAGAAGGCAAAATTAAGTATACATTTCAGATTAGAAAAGATGGCAGGTCAGATTTATTCTTGGCTGTTGTGTGATTAGTTAATACACAGTTCTGTTTTTTGCTACCAATTTTTCATTGTTCTGGGACTTATTCCTTTAATTGTTAGTGTCTGTTTCCCAGGCTGCTGACTGTTCTCTGTGGCTTCTGAGCCAGTCTTTCCTTTAGGATTCAGGATCCTAGAAGCTTTTTTGACTCTTGTATTTCCAACTAGTCCATAGGGAGTTATACATTGTATTTCTGTGTCCCAGTGGCAAAATTCAGCTCCAGTGTTAGCAAAACACTAACTCCCTTTTTAAGACCACGTTACTTTTGTTTAAAAAGAAACCTCCAGCCTTTCTAACAATGGCCCAGAACACACGGAAGACAGTGGTTAATGATCCTCTGTCAGGGAGCCCTCACAGCTGCAGAAGCCATCACCCCCTCTCCCTAACCCTATGCATGTGTTAAACTATTGTGAATCAGCTCTTTCCTATGGGGAACTGCTTTGTCTTTTATTCTTTATGTTGTTCATTATGTTAATATCTTTGCCATTTCTACCCTGCCCATTGCATAAGGGGAATGGCCAGGCAATGGGGTGAGAGAGGGATTTGAGACATTTTCTTAAGCCGAAATTATCATTTTCATATTGAAACAGAAGCTTCATGGGTCTTTAATCAAATATGTATATTTCTCTCTATTTCTAAAGTTGGAGGGGCTTGTTAGCGTTGGGCCCTCTTGTGCTTCACTTGTGTATTTTACTCATGACTTCTCAGCATAACTTTTGAGTTACTAGGTATTGGTGATGTGCCATGGCTTGCTTGGTTGAATACACTTTTATTTTTTATTGTTGTTCGAGCTAGTGGAGCAGTTATTGTCAACATAAGATTTTGTGATTTACTATTTCCTCATCACTAGTTACAATAATTTAATAGGATGTAACTGTCCAAAGACTATACTTTTATCCTTCTCAGTTAGCAGTCTGTACAAATGACTGGTTTTAGGAGACACCCTTTCATTTTTTAGTGTTCACTGGTCTAAACTGTCACCAGTGTTCACTGGTGATTAACCAGTGAAATGCATTTCCTCAGTTTCTAGCTTTACCCATACTATCCTGACTTAGACAGATGATAATTGGTGTTTCCCTTCCTTGTAGTAGCTAGTTCCTTTGCTCAGTTCAGTTATTCAGTCACTCACTCCTCCAAGCATCTGTTGACTGAAGAGAAACACAACCTAAAAATTGTGATTTATGTTTTATTGGGGGACCTTACTGAGGACTGTAGCCCAGGGGACAGCCTCTCAGAGAGCTCTGAGGAACTGTTCCATTGAGGTAAGGGAGGAGTCAAGATATACAGGAATTTTTGCTGAAAAAAATGAGCTTGTAACTGAAGGTCAAAAGATTACTACTACTAAAAACAAAACCAGACATCTCAAGTTAATGATTTTAGTGCTTTTCTGTGCAAAAGAAGATGTAGGAGTCTGGGCTCATTGACTTATTCCTTAGATAAGTATCCTGTTTTTCTCCATCCTGAATTCCCCTCAGGGTGTACTGTCAGGGCAGCGCAGCAGCTGATGGCCTGATGGAGGGCAGCATTCTGTGCTTACTGAAATGGAAAGCAACACTTTTTGTCCTCACTTCCATCACAGAGAGTACCTACCATTCTAGGCACCCTGGTAGGCACATACAGTGCTGTGACACAGATACCAAAAGAGCTCATTTAGGTATGTGTGCGCCCTATAGTCCACCAGGCTCCTCTGTCTGTGGGTTTCTCCAGGCAAGAATACTGGAGTGGGTTGCCATGCCCTCCTCCAAGGATCTTCCCAACCCAGGGATTGAACCTGCATCTCTTATGTCTCTTGCGTTGGCAGGTGGGTTGTTTCCTACTAACACCACCTGGGAAGTCCAGATTTTGAGTAATTAGGTGTTTACCCTGACATACAGTGGGCCACTCAGATAACATTTATCTCTGGTAATCACTTATTCTGGAAAAGACCCCCAATTTTAATTCCTCTAGATACATAAGGGAGTGGTAGAAGTTTCTTTTGAGCCTGCAGAATCTTGATTGCCTTTTGCTCAAAATAATCCTTATACAAAAGTGGTACATTTTGGGGAGGCTTGTTCTGAACCCCTTTATAAGGATAAAGCCTCTTTCATAATGTCTTGCTTACTCATCTGAAAATAATGCATAGTTTTAGAGAAGAGAAGAACTTATCTCTGCTGACTTGATTTCATTAAAATGGCCTCCTCTAATTGGGTTACTATGTGACAGGCATTGAGTTAGGTGTAATAAAAACATAAGAAAGACCCAACTACCACTGTCAGGGGTTTGTAGTCCAGTGCATAGTTAGTAGAAATAATCCAAGGTGACAAGAAGCTATCATATTCAAAGTGCCTTGGGAGTTTAGAAAACCTAACATCAAAGTCTGCTAAGGGATGTGAGGGAAGGTTTCATGGAAAGAGGTGTGGTTGGACACTTATGTATGAATAGAGATTGGCTTTGGTAGATGAGGAGGGCAGGGAGTTCCAAGCAAAGAGAATACCATACACAAGACCACTGGAGCATGAGAGAGTATGACGCACTTGAGGTCTGTGCCGAGAAACTGCTAATTGATGTATATAAGGGTGCTCTGCAAATTAGCCTTGGGAAGGGATTTCTGGCACAGGTGTACGTGGACCATCCTGCCACCTTAATCATTATAGCATCCTCTATCTTCATGACATATTCTGTCTTCTAGCCATTTATTTCCACATGATCAGGGTGAAAAGACTGCTCTTTCCCCTTTTTGGTAATGTTTAGGAGTCATGTTTGTCTCTTTTCCCTCCACAATAAGTATTAATATCATACAGAGGTGACTAATGAACACTGAATTAGATGTCAGGGGACATTCGTGTTTTCAATTCTTGTTTTCCAGTTCTCTCAGCAGCTATGTGACTTGAGCCAAGTCATTTAATAACTGCCTTTCACTAGCAAAATGGATATGTTAATATGTTTACATTGCCTACTTCAAGGTCGGGGTGAAAATGAAAATGAGACTCTTAAAAATTAAGAGGTATTGGGAATTCTCTGGTTGTCCAGTGGTTAGGACTTTCACACCAGATGAAATGGATTCCTACATGCTGTGTGGCATCTCCAAAAAAATAAAAATAAATATAAAGTTTAAATTTAAGAGGTATAATAAACTTTTGTACTTGGAATGCTGTTGGATGAAGCTATAACTTAACATTTAGTTCAGTTCAGTTCAGTTCAGTTGCTCAGTCGTGTCCGACTCTTTGCAACCCCATGAATCGCAGCACGCCAGGCCTCCCTGTCCATCACCAACTCCCGGAGTTCACTCAAACTCACATCCATCGAATCGGTGATGCCATCCAACCATCTCATCCTCTGTTGTCCCCTTCCCCTCCTGTCCCCAATCCCTCCCAGCATCAGGGTCTTTTCCAATGAGTCAACTCTTTGCATGAGGTGGCCAAAGTATTGGAGTTTCAGCCTCAGCATCAGTCCTTCCAAAGAACACCCAGGGCTGATCTCCTTTAGGATGGAATGATTGGACCTCCTTGCAGTCCAAGGAACTCTCAAGAGTCTTCTCCAACACCATAGTTCAAAAGCATCAATTCTTCAGTGCTCAGCTTTCTTCACAGTCCAACTCTCACATCCATACCTGACCACTGGAAAACCATAGCCTTGACTAGGCAGACTTTTGTTGGCAAATTTAAAACAAGTAAAATACTTCGTGGGGCATCTAGATGGGAAAGTTAGCTTGAAAAGTAATTGACAGGTAGAAATATTCCTACTTCCTTATTAACTCCATATGTCTGCCCTTCTGACTGTGGAATGTCATTTACCTTATGTCTATGTTTCTGAACTTAACATGGTCTTTCTTCTCAATGGTCTATCATATGTAACTTAGCTTCTTGACAATTTTCACTATA
The DNA here is from genome assembly GCF_029407905.1 of Bubalus kerabau. Classification (NCBI taxonomy): domain Eukaryota; kingdom Metazoa; phylum Chordata; class Mammalia; order Artiodactyla; family Bovidae; genus Bubalus; species Bubalus kerabau. The sequence continues at coordinate 3,461,343 of NC_073647.1, read as the reverse complement.
GTTATTACATGGTAATGGATTTAAGACTTAGGTTGGTGAGATATGATTTGTTCTATTTAATAGTTAGCCTTGAATAACTGACATCTCTTAGGTAGTTTGAATTACTCATGACTTAGCCTCAATCATTAATGCTACTGTACAGTGGTATGACCTGAGAGTTGTTACATTTTAGGGATATGTAAGAGAGTTATGACTCATTCAGCTAGGAATGGGAGGTTATGAAACTGTGACCTTCTACTTCCTTTGCTGTTTTTCCTAAGCCAGTGACAGTACAGAGTTATTAGTAACAGGAAAAGACACTTCCATTCATTTTTTTCCTTTTGAGACTCTGCCTTTCCCATTAGATTGAGTGGTGATACTACTGGAATCTGATAATTCACCGGAAATAAGCACTTCTGGGCTCTACAAATACAAGCAATTGCACTCAATACATTGGGTTGGCCAAAAAGTTCATTTGGGTTTAATGTACCACTGTATCAAAAACCCAAATGAACTTTTTGGCCTACCCAATAAATATCCCTGGCCATCCCTTCAGTGTTTCTCAAAATATAGCATCTAAGAATATTTCCACATGACAGAAAACTTTATAAATGACCCAACTCATCCTGCTCTGAGCCACTTTACATAAGCCAGAAGAAAGGAGAAGAGTACTGCTAATGCAAGAGATGACACGATGATGCTATTTTAACTGGAAAGTTAAGTGAATTATTTATATTTGATTAATGTAGACTCTATCATCAAAAATAATATAAGAGACCTACTGTATACTACTAGAAGGTAGTTATTACCCTTTTTTTTTTCTTTACAACTTCTAGATGAACTAGTTCATGTGAATTTGGATAAAACACATATTCTAGTTCAAAGCATGATTATTGCTTTTAAAATGATTATTGCTTTTTTCTGCCAGGCCTGAGGAAATACTTTAGCAATATTGTTTTCCACAAAATTAAATGACTAAATGGTCTGGCTTATTTTCTCTCTGTTTTAAAATCCATGGTACCATTGATACATGGTTTAAAAACATTCTTCCAAAGACCTAGTAGATTAAATCATTTTTATATCCCCTAAATATTGTCCTTTTTTGAAGATTTCTTGAGAAAAGTGTGGCATATATCCAAAATCACATTCTTTTTTCCCGTATTTAAATTTTTTCCTTACAAGTTAGTGGAAAGGAAAAGTGGTCCGTTTTCACACTCAATAAATAAGAAAGAAAGTGTAGACAGCTTTTATCTAGGGCATTTTTAAGTCATTGAGAGAATATTTTCAAGTATTAGCTGCTTTTTGAAATTATTGGCAGAATTCTCTTAACCCACTTTAACATAAAGTGGTTGAGATGAAAAGATTTTTTATTGGCTACATAAAAGAAAGCACCATGGTTTTTGCATTATTGCATAAATCTAAGAGATTATGCATATGTAAAAAGGACAAGACAAAGCTGAATGCTAAATGCCAACTTCAATGAGAGCTTGTGTAGTTGACACTGAGCATAATGGGGTTTGGTTCCACATGGAGAAAACACTAAATATTTACACCCCAGGACACATTTCTCTGGCAAAGCTTCTTGTCCTAGATGACTCTCCCAGCTACACACCAATAGCCCTTTTTAAACACACTCCCTTCTTATACTTGGATTTTCTCCCTCAATACTTCATGAGATTCTAAATCTTCTGGATCCAGTTCCCTTGTCCTCACTCTCCCATCTATTTCTGTGGTCTTCATGAATTCTTTTTGTTATGGTATGGACCCTCAGGTGAATTTTCTTTTTTTACTGCCAGTATCAATAGTAAAACACAGTCATGGTGCCCCGCCCCCACCCATTCTTTTTTCCAGAGATCACAGATCCATCATTCATCTCTTCTGTTGGTATCTATTTCTTATTAAGTCTCTGAATGTTTTAAACCAGAGCTATGATGCATACAGCCAAAAATGTTGCACAGTACTGCAGAATTGCTGCCCAGTCCAGATCTAGCTCTCTTAAATCCATGTTCTTTTCTTTTAGGCTTGAGAGTGGTAAAGAAAGTTACTGAGATTAGTGTGTACTATGAAGTCTGGGGAGGTTTACTTTCTTAGGCCACTTACCCTCATGCTTTGACTTTTGCCTTACTGTCATCTCCTTGCCATCTTGCTTCACTTTAGAGGTAAAGGGTCAAAAAAATTTCTTGAACATTGTATGCATTGTGTGCCTTAGGAAGAATGCATGGCATGGTCCGTGTGATGGAGGAACATTTATAAACTGTAGACTCAGATTACCATGGAAAGCGTCACAGAAAAGAATGCAGTTTGAGTTCAGTCTAGAAGGATGAATTGAGTTTAGAAAAGCAGAGTGGGGAAAGGATTTCTTGCAGGAGGACCTCTGGAGTAAAGGAGAAAAAGAACAAAGCAAGCTTGTGAGGTACAGAATGAGAAGTTTGTGTCAGGAGATTCTAGACAGTGAACTGGAAGAGTAGAGTGACCAGCTTGAGTTCTGTGTGCTGGGCATAGTGGTTTGATTAATTCCTTGAGTGATCCATTCATTCAAAAAATGGCTTGTCATAGCTCATGGGATAAAATCCAGACTTATTTGCTGGCATATAAGGTCTTCTGTGATGTGGTTGTGTATATCTTAAAATCCACTCCCTCAACACCATGTACCTGAAGCTCCTTCCATTTGTACTGAAGACTTTCCTGATTCTCCCAGAATGTTGTAATCCTTGGAACTCTGTTTGTCTGCACAGGCTATTTCTTCTAGAGTCCACCTGGTGAATGCCTCATTCTTCAGCCTTATTTGCAGCATTAATTTCATGGTTCCTCTGCTGCTATAGAATCCTGGGCGAATCCTGCTAAAGCAGGTATAGAAACACCATATTTTATGCTATCAGAGTACATGTTTGCTTTCTTCACTCAACTAGAAGCTTCCTGAAAGCATGGATTTGTGTCTTACTCACCATGTCACCCATATCACCTATCTGAGTCCCTACCTAACATGCAGCAAATTCTTGACAAACATTTGTTGAGTAAAATATTTACTGAACATGTAATTTATACCATATGCAGTTGTTTTTTAAGAGAATCGTCTAGAAGCAGTTTGATTGCTAGATTAAATATGGGAAATGCAGAGAGACCAGTTACATGCATTTTTTGAAATAGCTCATTTGTTAAAAAAAAAAACAGTGGGGGGTAGATTCCTAGAAAATTTATAAAAAATAAATATAGGAGTTAATGAGTGGCTACTAGGGACTGGGAGAGGGAAGAGTTAAAGATAATAAATATTTGAGGTAATACAACAAATATCAGGACAGTAACCCTTGGAAAAATGAGATAAACATTTTTTTTCCCCTCAATCAGATCTCCTGGTGTTAGTATTTGCCTCAGCCCACCTCTGCTCTGAAGAAGAACACACTGTTCCTGTTCAGTTTACTATAACTAAGCTCAAGATTCATGTGGTTCTGATCTTCATATCTGATCAGGAGTTAAGATAAGAAATAGAAACAGTTCAAGCACCCTGACTACAGTTTCCTATCAAGGGAAGGTGTGTGGTGCATAGGTTTTGAATATAGAAAGCTTGTTTCTGCTTTTGGGAGCTACAACTGTGAAGTGTTATACCAGGCAGATGCACTGGGGTGCGCTACGATGTAGCCGAGCCTAGCTGTGCATCACAGCTCTCAACTTTAAAACTCCAGAGAATTTGATGAGAGAGGGATCCACAAGAACATGACAAATGATGAGAGTTCAAACCTTAAGAGAAAAATGGGCTTATTGGTAAGAGACCTTTTTTTCTTTATTTACTGCTGTTCCTTATTCATTAAAATAGCAAGCCTGTTGTTTTCATATGTGGCTGGGAAACGGTGTACAGAAATCAATTTTATATGTATTGTAGAATTCAGGAGACATATTGGTAACCATGGAAAAATCATAGGAAGCATGTATAAACCTTGATTTGGGGGGAAAAAATCACTAGGGAAATTTTACTTTATTGCAGACTGTGGTATAGATTTATTTGTATAGCTTACACGTAATACAGGTTAAGAAATATCTATATTTTTTAAAAGTTAAAATAAAGAATAGTGACTTGTGTGAAGATACATAATTTCACTCAGTTACCAGAAGGTGGCACACCAGATTCTTCTTAAATACACAAAGGAAAGGAATAATATTAATAGGAATATAAAATAAGCTGTATTTAAAGATCCTTTAATGTATTTTTTAAGCAAAAAATTATATAATTGTTATTTGCTTAGTGAGGTTTGTTGCTGAAATATGACAAATATGAATTTAACCCATTGTAGCTTTTTATGATCCAAAATAATTTTTATGTGTATAGTAAAAGTAGACTTTGAAATAGTATTGCCATTAGGAAATACTGTTTGGAATTTATCATTTAAAAAAATAAAATACTTTCTACCTACCTTTTGCATAACAAGTGATTAGATATAGAATAACATTCTGGATAAGGTTTCTGCCAAGCTCTTTTTAAAGATACTATGAGACTATGACTTTGATTTAGTTGTGACTTTAATAATGCAATAGTGCTTGTGAGATGACCCAGAAAAATACCAAATCTGTTCATTCTGAATAAAAAGTTAAAACAAAGGTGATGCTTAGTATGTTTACTTTCTATAAGGTAATAGCAATATAAATGAGATAAAGGTAAATAAATTGAATTTTGTGTTAGAGCTCCTTAAACACCTGCCAGCATACTTTAATTTTTTAAGCGAATTGACTGTTGACAGTATATACTGCAGTGCTTCTGTAGTAGTCTCTGTTTTTAAAACTGCATTCCTGAGGCAGTACCAGAAGTATGTCTGTTCATCGTTGCCTTTGTATTAACCCAAAGGAGTTAGGTATACGACAGAACTTCACAAAACAGAATCACCCAGTTAGGAGGCAATACATCTATTTATATGATTTTATTAATTACAAGCAGTATGAAAATAAGAAACTGTAGTAAATGAACCTAGAAGAACATTAGCCATCTGTTCTCTGAAAGCTTGTAATGTTTGTCATTTGCTTTTGGGTTTTAATGGCAAAACAGTATATCAGCAAAGAATTGAACTTTAGGCTTAAAAAGCTAGAAAATGACAAAGCATTCCAAGGCTGAGTATATATTTACTGGAAAAGTGTTTCCTTGTGTCGAAATTTGTCTAGTTTAGTCTTTTAGATCAGCTGCCAATAAATGTTGTATTTAATGTCAGTCTCTATTCCAGACTTTCTGAAACATTAAGAGAGCTTCTGAAAACAAATAGAATCCTATGGTTTCCTAGTTAAGGTTTTTTTTTTTTTTTTTGAAGATAATTTACATATTTTAAAATTGTTCAGAATTTATATATGATTTATTAATTTACAGCTAAAATATTTGCAGAGTATGCTTTGAAAAATTTTAAATACATGCCATAAAGCCACAATTAACCAAATTTTATTTTTTGCACTCCACTTTTAGGAGACGGAGGCAATTATCTTTAAAACAAGCCGATTTCAAGGATATATTCAAAAAGTCAACTTCAGGGTATGTGTAAGGGTCTGCATTTTCTTCTCTGTTTTTTGTCGATGAGAATTTATCTTCATAAAAAAGACCCTGAGGTACTAGAAGCCATTCAGTCATCCAGGAAACTTTTAGTAACATGTAGGGTACTGTGTTTATTAAGACAAAAAATAAATTATTTTGTTAAAGAAATACCACGCATCATTGTATTGTGCTTTATATTGTCCAGTGTGCTTTCATAAACACAAGTACAGTTGGTTTTCCTAACATTGCTGTGAGTCTGGCAAGGAAAATTGGCATCTTCCCTATTTTACAGATGAGGAAGATAACACGAGAGGTTCCAAGTTTGTGGCAACAACCAGATCACAGGTGCCCAGCTCTGTCCTCTTCTGCACCCTTCCTCATCGAAAAAGTTTAACACAAGTTCTTAACTCCTACTCTGTATTGTGCAATCAGTATCAATTATACCACCCCTGTTTCCTAATTGCTGTACAGTTTCCCACTTTGCATGTGTCTGTTTGTCTGCCTCCATATCTGTCAGCCAGCTGGAGACCTTGCTTTTCAGACTCTCCCAGACCTGGAAGTATCTGGAGTGTGGGAGGGCAAGATAATGGCCATGGACAGTAGGGATGGACAAGTTAGTGGTGAGCAATCAAGGCTGATATGCTGAGGATAGCCCGGCACTGAGGCAAAAAAGAGAATCTCACTCTGGGATCATCTTGCCTGGGGGTGAGCTACCTTGAGTTTAATAGATGAGGCCTGAAAATCAGCTGGAGTGGGGTTCTGTGGTATAATGGTTAGCCCTCTAGACTCTGAAGATCAGCTAGAGTACTTGTTTAAAATGCAGGAATACTGCTTTTCACTTCTAGACTTGTACATTTTCTTTCTTTTTTTTTTTAAGTCTTTATTGAATTTGTTACAATATTGCTTCCATGTCTTGATTGTTTTGGCCATAAGGCATGTGGGATCTTAGTTCCCCAACCAGAGATTGAACCTGCACACCTTGCATTGGGAGGCGAAGTCTTAACCACTGGACCACCAGGAAAGTCCCTAGACTTGTACATTTTCAATATTCAGCCTGCAAAGGTATAGGGCTTTTCTCTTGGTATGTGTATTGGAAGGTAAAGAAAAGAGCCCCCTTTTTCTTGGAAGCATCCAAATTCTGTGTCAAGGCCTATGGAGGTGGGAGTCAGGCAGGGGTGAAGAATGACAGTGGTTGCTTGCACACCTTGCTGTATCGTTATTAGAAGCATATAACAATAGTTATTGTGCATCATGTTGACTGAGGCATTTTAAATAGTTCATTTTAGACTCAAAGAAGGTAAAGCAGAAAAAAAGAAAGTAAGGCAGAAACATTGCCCTCAAAAGGTGAAAAATTAGTGACTTTTGATATTTTTAAGAGTTAACCTATCCCAGTTGTTGTAAAGTTAATTTTTAAAAACTGGCTAGAACACTAGGCTGTCTAGGATTCTGGATAGTTAAGGCTTAATGGATGCAATATATTTATGCTAACTCATGTTTCATATGTGAATATGCAGTCAGTCCGATTAGATTTTGTGGGGTTTATGGCTGGGGAACGTGTGTTCTTTTGCATACTTGTAAAACCTAGCAAAGTCATAACTTTTCAGTACTCACTGATGATTGAGTGAATTCAGCATGTACCTCTTCTATACAGATTTTGGGCTTGGCATAGTGAGTTGATTGATTTTCGTGTTTGTGAAGTTCAAAGGGTCTATCTGACACTGGCCAGAATGGCTAATATACTATAGGGGCCTCCGTCCAAACAAATGCATTTTAGTTGAAAAATGCAAAAACATGATCCTAATTAATCGATTGGTTTAATTCTTGTTCCCTGTTTAGAGGATCAGTTTAAGCCCGATCTTGCTGCCTCTTCACCCTTTTTGGAATACAGTTATGTTCTATGCTTTAAAAGTCTGAATCTCAAAAAACTGGCGATTCTGGGAATCTCTAAACATAAATATTTTTGTTTACTGGCTAGACAGTATCATACGAATTTAAACAAAATGACCAGATCCTGTAGTGAAAGATTCATAAAAATGCTCCACAGTGTCTCCGACTTAGATCAAGCTGAATAAGGAAGGAATGAATAAATATATGCTAGCTAAAGGGAAGATGTCGTTTATTCAAGTGTTATGTAGCTTCAGAATTCCATGAAAAGTAACTGATTATTTAAAACATATATATGATTTTGAAGACATGAAGTTGTTCTCAACTACTAGATGAAGTAGACAGACTTAGAAAGGCAGTCACGAACCCCCAATTTAAATTGCCTCTAGTCAAAACCTAGGGTCAGCCTAGAAGAGGAATTCTTTTTCATTTCCTCATAACAGAATTGCATTTACTTTAGTTAGTCATAGAATGTGAGATGAAAGAAAAGATTTTCCCCCAGTGGACAACCATTGTATCCAAGTAATGAAGCTAGACATAATTCTAAAATAATGCTGTCATTAGTTCGTAACACATGAACACTTTATATAACATGAGTTAATGATGTATTCCATCATAGGATTTTCATTGAATTGCTAAATATGTTTTTGAGGCATAGCAAATTTTAGTTGCAGACTAGCTTCTGTAATTTTGTCTTACTACCATGTATTTGAAATCTTGCAGTATAAATGTTTCTATGCCTCCCCTCCCTACCTTTTTTTTTTTTTTTTTAAGGAAAATATCTTTAGGGAGTTTCCTGATGACTAGTGGTTAGGACTCTGTGCTTTCACCGCTGGGGCCCGATTCAATCCCTGAACAGGAAACTGAGATCCCACACACCATGTGACATGGCCAAACTATCTTTAGAATTCAAGATTATCTATGAGAAGAATTCTAAGTTAGAAAATGAGAAGGATCTCAAAATTGTCATGAAAATAGAGGTATTGAACTGATTGTTAAGTCTCTTTGATACCACCATAGTAGGCAGATACCATAACTCTACATTATACCTTTAAGAAAACTGTTGGGCCCCATGTTATGGCAGTGGGTCACAAGGTTCAAGTTGAAAGTTGAGCCTTTTTTGGAGTTTAAGATATTCTTGTTCATTATATAGCTAATACCTTTTATTTTTAAATAATAATAGTTTATATAGATATATGTATAGGAAATTGAAAGTTTTAATGATTAGGCCTGGGAAGTGGTAAAAACAAAATTAAGTCATTTACATTTAAAGGGCCCTTTATCATGGAAAATTTAAGTAGTGTTGTATAATCTTAATGAGTCATTAGGATTAGCTTTTCATGAAAGTGTTTGCTTCTGGCTAGCAAAATATTATTGTGATTACTCAAGTATTTGTAACTAAGATTTACAAATACTCAGAAGAAGAGATGGAACAAGTAAGTAATCATCTAGATCTCTGCACATGTGAATATTATAACTTTTTGGATAAAAATATAGAAATATAATTTTTTCAAGATAAAAATATTATTTCATTAATTCTAATTGGGATATTGAAGAAAATGTTTTACTGTTTTATTCTAATGGTCTTTCAGCAACTTAGATTTTTGTAAAAATATAGGTTTTACTGAAAGCATGCATAACAAATGTTGACTTTCTTTAACTGGCATGCCTTTTGAGACTGGGCATGTAATGTGCTTATTTTAAAAAGTTTTTAAACCATTGTAAATAAACATTATTAGAAATTATTTACTCTTATCAACATAGTTCAGGATTTATAAACATTAAGATTTTAATATTGCTTATTATATTGTTTTCATGGAAACTTTGTAGTTTTGCTTCTATCATCGATATCACAAAGGAGTGAAAGTGTTTGAAAAGCTTTCTGTGCATAGAATTTTCAGTCAGTAAAGCCATATTCTTAACTTTTCTTTCAGTAACACTACATTTTAAATGGCTTTTTATTTTGATAAGTTTGTATGCTTAATGTACAAACACATCAGAAATTCTAACTATAGTTTGGCTATTTTATTTACCAAATGTAATTTAAGTAGATACTTAGGAAGTTCTTAAGAGACAACTAAACACTTAATTATTACTTGAGGTGGGAGCCGAGATTTTTCCTTAGAGCAGTCTATCATCACTATAAGTGACACCTTTATTTTATTTAAGAAAGTATGTGTTCTGGGTGATTTTCTTCAACGTATGCTTATTTTAAACAAGTTAATGTGTATATTTAATTTTTTTCATTTTAAGGACTTCATAGCCTAAAATTATCAAATTAACAGATGAATATTCCTGTTACTTGAACTCTGCTTTTAGTAATAGTAGAATCAATAACACCATTTTAAAAACCTTTCAGGATATATCCTGGCTTTGGTACACAATTCTTATTTAATCGCTCATCTGCTTATGAAAACTGCTCTTTCAATTTAGTCAATAAATACTTATTGAGTGCTTTCCCACGTGCCAGGAATAGTGATCAATTGGGATTCCTTCTTGAAGGAGGAGCAGGAATTTGGGGAGGGCATCGCAGGCAGGCAAAGTGGCAAGGCTGGAGTACAGGGTATGGTAACAGCGTGGCCTGTTATTGGAGCACTGGATAGATTATCCCTATTTGATGATTATAAACCATCTTTCTAAATGACATTTTTCAAACAATTTAAAAATGGTAATGCAAAATCAGGTATATAAATAGTATGTATGTAAAAATCGTTGATTTCCACCATTACCCCTCATAATACCCCAAAACACTTTGATTTGGGTTTTAAGGCATTTTTTACATAGATGGGAATACTTAAGAATTACTTTGGCGTATGCATGTCAATCCACTCCAGTATTCTTGCCTGGAGAATTCCATGGACAGAGAAACCTGGCGGGCTACAGTCCGTGGGGTCTCGAAGAGTCAGACCCGACAGAGTGACTAACATACACACATGCATGTCAAAGATAGATAAAGACTTACTTAAGCATATGGATTTGGGAATCATATGAATGAAGAATTCAGGGGTAGCCCCCCAAAAAAAGCCATAAAAATAGAGGTACTGCAGAAAACAAAAGGAAAAAAGAAGGGCAAGAACTTATGAATTTCCCTTTCAGTGTTAATCCTTTTCTCAGCTATAGTGAGATTAAGGGTAGTCAGAATCTGTGGGTTAATGGGTCCCCAACAACTGGATCTTTCTTGTTGCCTGCTCAGTCCCTTCTACTCCAGCTCCCATCTTAGCCTCATAACCCCTTTCATCTGACTCCCTAGTTATAAAAGGTGCTACATAAACATGAGGAACCACTACCATTCTGGCTTTCCATTCTCCTTCCAGCCAGTCCACTACCTTCCTTGCTCTACTTTTTTCTCCTTTGTTTCCTTACCTATTGTTTCCTGTCTTATCAGCTTACCATATTGTCTTATTGCTGACTCACCCAAAACAAACAAAGGAACAAACAAGCATTTAGTACCCTTGTTTTGCTTTGAAAATGTTCAAGATTTTAAGAGTACAATCTTCACATTATTTATGCCATCATGACCTGAGGAATTCTCTGTGCATATATTCACACCTGTGTGTGAGTGTGTGCCTGCACACCAAGTGTGTTTGTTTTTCTACTTGTTCGTATTGTGAAGGAGATAGGTATTATAGTAATCCAAGGCATGGTCATAGTTACAATAATCCATGTAAATTCTTTGTGGGAATTAAGGTCCACACAGTTCTATTAAGGAAATTGATTTGTGAGAAGGTGCTTGTAAAAGATGAAACAATGATTTTCAAAAGTATCTTTGAGAAATGTCTGGGGTTTTCCAAATTGATCTTAGCAAGGTTACATATGTGAGTATCTCATAAGAAATGTTTAACATATTTGATATTCAATTTCCTGAAACAAATAAAGAGGAAACATACACATAAGTATGTATAGCCATTCATGTGAACAGCTCTATTTCCTGTAATGAGAAGCCCTGAATGTATCAAGAATTTTGCTCTGTTGTCCAGAACAACACAAAACTTTTTGTGTATTTAAAGGGTTTAACAGTCCTACTTGGTTGCCATCCAAGTACCTTTACTGATTGCTAGAACATAAGCAGAGCACACAATTGGGCGTTTTCTACAGTCTTGTCTGTGAAACAGGGATAACATGGATCTCCCAGATTAGTCTGAAGGGACATTGTCAAGATTACACAGTGCCTGCTCACACAAACGATGGTTAGTGCTATTATTCTTTCGTTGTAACTACCGCAGGATTAACCAAAACTTGCAAGAAAAAGGTAGGTTAATTCTTAGGGAATATTGGGAGAATATGGAGAAAGAGGTCAGATACGTGACATATTAGTCAGTTCATTTCACAAAGTGGTGGTACTGGAGACAAACTGTTGCAGTCAATAAGCAAATTAAACTTTCATATAAAGTTATTTAGAAACATTTACAGTGAGAAAAAATTAGACTCTTGGCTGTATATTTCACTTTTCTCTCACATTGTGACTGGCTTAATTTTTACTTACCTTTTTCTCCCTGATCATTCTTTTTTTTTTTTTTTTTGGACCACATGGCATGTGGGATCTTAGTTCCCTGACCAGAAATCAAACCTGCATCCCCCTGCTTTGAAAGTGCAGAGTCTTAACCACTGGACCACCAGGGAAATGCCTCTCTCATCATTCTTAAATGATGTCTGGAATTAAGATTTTGGAAGTGGTCTTTCTGCACACTTTTGTATTTTTGGTGTTTCTTTCCCATGTCTGTCATTTGAGTATACATGTAATTGGAGGAATGAATGATTATTTTGTAGTTCTTATTTCTTTTGAATACATTGAGACATTTGTAGAATGTGATTCACTTCATATGGAAGCAAACATCTTCTGGAACAGTCTCATTGAGAAGGAAAGACAGTAGGGATTCTAGAGCAGGAGTCCTAGACTAGGAGTTTGGGATTTGGTTTCTGGTTCCAGTTCTGCCATTAGCCAGTAGTGTGACAAGTTAACTTCTCTGAGTTTCAGTTTTCTCATCTAAACAATGAGTGTCCTGAGCAAGATGATTTGTAAAAGTTCTACAAATCTCTTTCTACTTTGGGAACCAGGGAATTCCGTGTTGTGAGATTTGGCCAAGAATGACTCATTTTGTGGCCTTGGCCAAGTCACAGCATTGTCCTTTGTTTATTACATCTCTGAAATGTGCATTTAACAGGTATTTTTAAATGATTAATGTTCATACAATGCTTTGAAGAGCCTTTGTGCATGCTGTCTTTCTATTCCGTTTATGCAGTTGTCCATAATAGAAACCAAGTGTTCTATAAATGAAAGCAGTGTTTCCTGTGATGTGAACGAGGGCTTTTGACATTTCCCAGTCTAAATATTAAAGTAGTGGTACTACTACTGCATAAAATTATATTTCAAATATATGTTTAATCATTTTCTTTCTTTCATTCTGTAGGAAAAAACATTTTTAGTTCCAGAATGTAATGGTAATTACACTCCATAGCTGCTACTACACTCATTGTCAGGGTAGTAAAATCTGATTAATTTGGACTCTGCTAATTTGTAGTTTAGGTGATTTTACCTGGCTAAAGTTTATTTCTAAATGACATATGAGAAATGGTGTTGTTAAGCATTTTAATAGGGTAAAGTATATTTCAGGGACTATATTTCTACTTAAAGGAATTATTTTTAAGCCTTTGGCATATTAGTTGTTTGTTCATGAGAGATAATTATAAATGACTTCTAGCGATTTATTAAAGCAAAAAAACCTGAGTATAAATTCTCATCATCAGATAGAATGCTTTTAGGGTTTGGGATCTTTAAGAATGCTGAGGGTAGGTGGAGGAAAGCAGTCTTACTTTTCACTTTGAACAGATATTACAAGTGTTGGAGTGCTATAAAAACAGGTTTTAAACATTAAGTATAAGAGAAATCTAGACTGAAAATTGACATAGATGATTTGGTGGTATTGGTTGATTCTTTGGAGCTGAATGAGATTAGACCAATATGTTGGTTTTTGAATCAGCTGATTGTTCATAGTACAGTAATAACTTGAGAACCTTTGCAATAAAGTGATCTTCACCTGTGTGGGGAGGTTACCCTCTTGGAAATTAGGAAAACTCTATATTCACCCTGTTTTCCCCTTATAAATATTTAAGTAGTCTTTACAGATAAAGACTCAAAACCTATCTTGGTTTTACAGACATTTGGGGGTCATGTTCTCAGAAGGAGAAGTTACATTTGCAATTACAACTTTGTAATATTTTCATAAGCTGGAAAGTGATTGTATTTCCTCTCTAAAATCTAAATCGCCTCCATACAGCTAATTTGTAATTGTTTTATGTTTTATATTTTTTAATGTTTGAAAACGCTCCAGGATTTTGGAATGAGACATTCCACACTTGCTTGATTAGTATGTGTATGTGTGTGTGTGCGTGCATGTGCGCACATGTTGTGTGATTTTCTTCTGGGTGTTTCCAACAAATTACCACTGCCAGTTGTACCTAGAATCTTTTTGCTTCTTAACTGTTAAGAATTATTACACAAATCCTAATATAATATATTGACTATAGTTTTTGGTAGTAGTGGCACTTTTAAAAACTTTTAAAATATATTTTGGTCACTAAGATATTGATAAATACTCCTTTCTCTGATTTTCTTGAAGATTTCTGTGAGACAGTTTTGTGTGGGGGTACTAAAGAACTGGAAATATCATTTAACACTTTAAGTTGCTTGACTGAGTTTTTGCTCAATGTTTGTGTTTGGTAGATTGAATAAAAATTATTTGCGAGCTAGTGATAGCTGAAACCTATTTCGTATTTAATAAAGTATATGCAATAGTGGTCAATTCTTCAAAATAAGCTTTCTCGCCATAGCTGTGTATCTGTGAATGTATATACTGCATATGCATATATGTTGGATTTCATCGGAAAATACACTTTTGAATATTAATGTGTATCTTAAAGGTACTTTTGATTACCTTAGGTGATTTCATGCTCTATTTCTGGTATATTAAATTACATTTTTTGAAATTTTTGAAAGTAGTGTCTTTCTTGTATAAATCTGTGCTTTTTGAATACAAATGAGAAAGAGTCTTAGGGGACTGAATCCCAATCTTTCCAAAACTAGGAATAATTTGGAAAGGCTGTATAAAAGCCAGCTACTTAAATTGGAAGTACAAGCTTATTGTTTGAATGTTAACTTGAAAGTAAATATGAGCTTCTTGTCACTGCAGTGAGTTTTTTAAAAAGGTAGTGGCTTTCATGTCAATGGCAGTCTGCCTTTATTAAGGTTGCATTGATGAAGACGGATAATTTGGTTTTTAGGTAGAAATGGGAGGGTGCTCTAAGGGTAGATATTTAGTGATGGCGACTTGCCTACATCAGAGGTAAAAATCTTCATTCTGAAAATAAAGAGTTCAGCATAATACCTCTTTATCCTATTTTCACTTCTTTGAACTCTGTAGCAAATGTGTGAGTTTGGTGCTTTAAACAGAAACTTGAAACACCCAGTCACTCTCTGGGTATTTAGAATGCTATTTTCTGGCAGTATTTTAAAACAGTATAGATGAAGCCTCTGCTGTTACTTTCCTGAAATACGTCAAGCTGCCTTTGACAGCAGCTTTAATTTTTTAACTCCTTGTCAATCACTAACCCCTCGAGGTTATCGGACCCCACCGCTGAGCTTTGGAATAGTCCCTGCTGGACACCTGCTTGGTGTCTCTCCTCTAGGCAATTTGTGAGCTGTTTGGGGGCGGGGGAGTCATGAAGGGGGGTGAAGGGGAGGGAAAGGGGGAGAGAAAAAGGGGAGGGCAGCACTGAATTAGATTGTTGATAGCGTCCCTCCGAGGACTGCTATTAAGAGCACGCTATTCTGTACTTCTCTGCTGCAGAAGACAGAGTGGTATTCGTGTTAGCACACAGCATGTTGTAAATGTATGAGATTTTTGCTCATCCCGGCTTGGAATTCAGAATAGGGAAAAGAGAGCAACTTGCATGAGAAGCTACTGGAAGAGTGTGCAGAGTTTTGCAGCAGTTGATATTTGTTCTTACATTTTTTCCTTCTTCAAACTGGAAAACTGAGAGACTGGCATTTTTTAAACGGGCTCTTCCCATAATGGCATTCTTGTATTGTGTGGCCAGAGCTTGCAGAGGAGGAAAGCAGGCTGCCGAATTTAGTCACTGATCTCTGTTAGCTGTGGCCTAAGGCTATGCTGAGGTTTATATCCCATTTGTATTGTTGCAGCTCAAAAGAAGAATGTTCAGAGGATGACAAGTGTATTCTGAGTAGGTATGTTGTTTCATTTTCGTATGAAACCCGTCTATTTTCTTTTTCCTGCTACTATTGGTCAGAAATCAGGTTAATAGGTGCAGAATATAGTGCCGTGCTGCAGTATCCCTGTTAAGGTGGAACAATGGTCATGCAAGCTGAAAATAATACCAAAAAAAAAAAAAAAAAAGCCAAACCCTAGCTGCTTTTATTAAATAAAGCTGCATTGTGTGGTATGCACAGTGCAGTCTTTTCAAAAAAAAAAAAAATATATATATATATATATATATACTGCAGTCAACGCTTTCCTAACGAGGTGGCACTATTGTGGAGTTTGAACGGTAGAATCATCATATGGCTTTAGGGGACAGGAGGATTTAAAGGAGGTGCCTTGCAGCCCTATTTTACAGATTGGAAGCATCGGTTTCAGGGCACTGGCAGGATCGTTGGCTTGTTCTCCGCGGCAGCCACTGCTGTGTCAGTACAGTGTGGAATGGAAGTCCTAGTTGGTAGTCTGTTATGGAAACGCTGTTTACTGTTATTGTAGTACCGTGGTGACAACATGCCATTGAAATGGAAAACGAGCTCTCCTGCTATCTGGAAATTCCCAGTTCCTGTGCTTAAAACATCCAGGTCAACTCCACTTTCTCCAGCATACATGTAAGTGAGAGAAAATAGGATATTAAAGCGGGATTTCATTCATGAATCAACCTTGTGGCAAAAGGGGCTAAACATCCCAAACAGCAACATGCAAAACCCCACAAGATGAAAAGTCTCGACCTTGCTGACATTTAACTATATTGGCATGTCCACATTTTACCATTGTTTTGTTTTTCTGGGAGTTTATGTTTATTTTCATTTAAAGTGCTTCATGGTAATGTAATTACTAAGATGAGAGTCTAAAGGTATAGCTAAGAAAATGCATAAGGATAAACTTTTACATTGGTTGGATTTTTTGAATTTTGGTTTATCTGTAATACTTAAGATGACTTCTTTTGTGTAATGGCACAAAAACTGCTGATGATTGATGGTGTATTAAATATGGAAATGCTTTCTATAATTTTTTGATGAATTTGAAACTTTCAGAATTAACACATTGATCAGAAAAATGAGACTTTTAATCAGGACTTTTATACTTGAGTTGTGTATGAATATTAATAAGTTTGATATTTTATCTTTCTCAGTTTTATAATTTGAGTTCTGAAGTATAAGTTTTGAATTTGTGCAAATTTATAGTTCTGTGAGTAGCTATTTATATACATGGAGTTGAAAAGCATACAAATGTCTATTTTAGAAATTTAAGTAAATATATACTGAAATATTTGGGGGAAGTCTTTCTAGAATTTTTGAAACTCTTTCTAAATTCGCACAGGGTTGCTTTAAAAAAAATCTAGGAGATACAGTAAATTAAAATATTGTCTGTGATCTTTTTTTTATAGAGAAGGAGTGAGGGAAAGCTGGACTTTTTTTAAAAAAATTAATTGTGTGAGAAAAGCTTTCGAATGAAAGTCTGTCTTAACTGTAAGTGTTCCCTTTAAAATATTTTTCAGTAGGACAGATGTGGAAAATTCTTCCCGCTTTTAGGTTTATCGTGTGTTTAGAAATCTGGTGAGTTGCCATTTTATTACTTAGTTTTTGCTTTATATGAGGAGCGGATGCACAGGGGTATCTGTCTGGTTCTTTGAAAGGCTTTCAACTGCTGAAGAGGTGTGCTTGTGCTCTCAGTCCAAAAGAAGCAATTCCCAGGAACACGAGGGAAAATGACATTTCAGTTAAATCCCATTCTCATTTCATTTTCAGATTATTTTGTATATTCCTTCTTAGAGATGCTTCAGGTTATTCTATCTGGGTGTTAAATTCTGTTTCCTATAAAGTTAAAAAATATAAGTTATGTTTCTAAAAGAAAAAAGGAAAAAATCAGCTCTATTTGTCTCTCTAAAGCTGTATTTGTTAAAAGTGCAAATTAATGAAGGTGACAGGTTAATGGCGCTCCTTCAAATAATTTGAGAAAATGAGATGTGCCTATTGACTTTATGTATCTTAGCTGGTGAGAAATGACCAAAGATTTACCAAAAGCAACTTTATCATCAAAGTAAAATACAACAAAACATACACACCTGAGGAAAGTAAAGTCAGTAGGTTGTGGTTAATAATGGTTACTAATGATTCTAGTATTCTTACTGCATTTTACTGTCCAAAAGATCCAATATGCAGCCCCTATTGCAGCTGACTTGTGAGTTTTTAGAGATGGTTAAAATATACTTATATTTTATCAATCCATACTAGCCACAAGCTCAGATACAGCTTAATACAGCATCTTTAATGAATCACTTTCTTTCTTTTAAGTCCTCACCTCTTTGACCTGATGTTATGAGTGAGTTGATTTAGATGACAGAAGCCAGAAAATATAGATCTTGCATGTTGGCTCTGATTATTGATAGTACACATATGTAGAATGGAAAAGTGTATTTGAGGAGCTAGTGCTAGCCTGGACTGTTTTGGTATTGTGACAGTCTGTATTATTAAATTGGCCTTAACTTATTTTTATAAATAAATTAATAGGTTACAATATTATATAAATATACACAGAGAAAATACATTAAATATAGGAAAAGAAGACTAGCTTGGGGAGTTTAAATCAGTGTTTTAAATAAATTGTTCATTTCCTTGCTGGACCAGAAATAAAGATACCATGTTTAACATGTTGTTCTCATCAGGGTTTGCTTATATTCCATAACACTTCTACACATAAATGATATTTAAATTGCACATAGTTTTCATTCAGAAATTATAAAGACTAATTTAGAATACTAGGGCAAGTAACATTGTGTTTGCTTCCAGAATTGGTTGGGCTGGCAAACACAGATTATAGATTAGATGGTTAGTTGTGTCTTTTAGGTCTAAAGTCTTTGCATTGATTTGAAGTAGCTAAATTCTGACTCTTTAATAGACTGTGATGTTTAGAATTTACCTGTAAAATTATGTATAAACATTAAAACTACTATCTTGAATATAGAATTTTTCACAGTTAGTATAAGCATCTTTTGGTATATTTGCTTGTGTAGCATCAGTATTGGTTTTTAAACCTTTATCACTATTTACTGTGATTTGTCAAATACATATTACATGATTTTCATTGATGACTTGGGTACTTTTTCAAAGACTGAAATTTCAATATAAAATATTTTTGCTTGTAGTAAAAGTGTGTTGTAGTAATGGAGCAAATATGGAGAAAATATAAAGGCTCCTCATGGTCTCTTTCTCAACTCAGCGTAGGTGCTGCTGACTTGAACTCTTGCATTGGCATTATTGATAGGCCAATACTGTTAGCCACTAGTAAAAGCTACCATAGAGAATGTTTTACTTACTGCAAACGTTGAACAGAAAAGCTCCCTTCTTCCCCTTGTGGATTTAAAGTCCAATCTGGCTTGCTTTCTGCTTGTTTAGAACCTGAATGAGAATTAAAACCTTTCCATATTTTCAAGACTTATTGATGATAAAGACAATGTTTATGATAATATGAAGGAAATAGTTTTTTATATAGTATAAAGTGCTTTTCAAATTGTGTTACAATATGACTCCAGTAAAGTGGAGTACCTTAAAGATGAAAGATTTGGGGAAATTATCTGGAAAATTATCCTTTGGCTTCCAGATAGCTTGATTTCCAAATATTACTTAGGCTTTATTGGATAGATAGTCTTCTTTCAGCTTCAGTTTTGAACACTTGCAAGGGCGGTGTGCCATCCAGGTGGAATTCTGAAGGGACTGTCTTGCTCGAAATCTGAGTGATGTGTTTGTGTTCCACTCTATTCAACAGAAGGTTGAAGTTCAACCTTAGCCTGAAGGAGGATCTCCTGGTCAGTGTAAACTGAATTAGTAAAGACTCTGCTCCTGACAGGTGTGAACCATATAAATTAACCTGTCATTTTGCCTAAATTAATAAAGCTGAAAGGGCAGTCACTTCTAAGTGGTTTTCTGGTATTTGGTATTCATTGTTTTCAAACAGCAAATGGTTCCTTCAGGCTGATGTTATAGGGTTAATGTATTATTAGATTCCAAGGACGCACGGAAATAGAACAGAATTAGCATTAGCGATCTTTTTCTCTTTTCTTTAGAAGCACTAAGTCTTGCTAATAATGGTGTGGCAGTAAGGAGGAAGACAATGGGTAAGAATTAACCAGCACAATGTAACAGTGAATCCTAGCCAGCCAAACAATGGGTGTAGAATGAGTGTTAGTGAATAAGACTTTCCTCTCTTAGCCAATGCACTTGTATTCAGTTAGTGTCTTGTTTACAATTATTTTGTTTACTATATAAAATATATTTTAGAGTAAAATACCAGTAACACTGACTTTCATAGCAATCATTTTCTATTATTTTATCATTAAAATTCAGTATCCAGATTTCCCTAGAAAAGATGGTACTTTACTTGACAATAATTTTTCTAGATTCTTTCATACTATATAAATATTCTTTCTTTGTGGATGACTCACAGGACAGAGAAAATTAAAATATGCATTTTCTAAATTTGACATGTTTTCTATCCCCTAAGATTGTCTTTTTTTTCCATTTTAGTGAATAAAATACAACCTCTAAAATAAAACAACCATAGAAATCTTTTTTATCTAGCCACATACTTCCCAAATCGATATTCTCAAATTAGAAAAGAAAATAATTAAGTATTTTCACAATTACCATGTACAGAAACTTTAGTTTGTGTCTGTTTTTTTTACTGCATATGCTCCATCTAATAAAATTATGTGGAGAAATAACAAACAACACCTCAGAGCAATGTAATGTTCATGTGTAACTTTTGTATTAGTAGTATGTTTCTTGAGAATTTCCATTGTCTGCGCTTGCAGGAGGATTAGCTTAAGACTTACTAATGGCAAATCATTGAGATAAAAGTGACCTCAGATGTCATTTAGAGAATCTAAACCCCCTTTAAAGCAAGAATCCTTCCTGTGACACCTCTGAAAGATGCTGATACACATTCTCCTTGATTGCTGTCAGTGACAGAGAGCCCACTACCTCACCAAGGTAGCACATTTCATTCATGAACAGCTCTTCCTTGCACTGAGCAAAATCAATTCCTCCTATCTTTTATCTCCTCTTCCTAGTGTGGCCTTCTAGAGCTATAGAGAAAAGTATTATTTTTTCCATAACATATAAGCCTGGAAATGTTCTTTCTTTAACCATTACTCATGTGACAGGTTTTCCAGACTCTTCGCTCTGCTGGTTGTCCCTCACCCAACAGTTTTTTATGTTAGTCTTTATACAAGATATTGATTACTTCATCTGAATGAGATGCTCCCCATGTGGTCTGACTAAAGGAAGACACCTCTCTCCTTTCATACAGGCATGATGCTTATCTTAAAGAGCCTGGGATTATATTATTTTTTAAGCATAACATTCACCCTGAACCATAGTTAATCAGAGTTTGCAAACTTCTTTTCAGCGTTTACAATGGGTCAGCAATTATTCTCTTGGCTACTTTGAGAAAGTCTGGCATGCACAAATGAAATTAAAATTTAGTTTTAAAGCCCACTGTTTGTATCTTAAAATTTTTTTTTAATTTTGTTTTTAGGCCCATTGTATGTGTCTTTTGGGAGCTTCCCCAGTTGCTCAGTGGTAAAAAAAAATCTGCCTCAAATGCAGGAGATGTGAGAGACTCAGGTTTGATCCTTGGGTCAGGAAGATCCCTTGTAGCAGAGAATGGCAGCCCACTCCAATAATCTTGCCTGTAAACTCCCATGGACAGAAGAGCCTAGTGGGCTACACTCCATGGGGTCCTAAAGGGTCTGACATGACTGAGCACTGAGCATGTTTGTGTCTTTAAAAAGATCTCTTAAAAATTATTTAATGTAACTGAAGATTATTAGACACAAGAAATTTGCAAGACAGAAAGCTAGTATTTCTGATGCTTTCAGAAATTTCCAAGAATGTTACTTGTCAACAATTTATCTAGATTCCTTGTATTTTATGTCTAAATAAATGAGCGTTACCTCCAAGTACTGCTTAAAACATTTTCCCAGAGGGAAGAGAGGTGGAAATGCAGATCTTTTATCATCATGGGAAGTCTGAAGTTAATAAGAATTCTAGACATTCTGCTTGAAATTTAGAATATTTAGATGAGACCTAAATAGGGCAAGTTAGGGGGAAGGAAAAAAAAAGAACTAAGAGATAGGCAAGTATTTTATTTGTATTAATGGCTTTATTACTTCTGGTGAAAAGTCAAGAATTACAAGCACTGAACATGCTGATATTTTAAATTGAAATAGCAACCACAGTGTACTGCTTTTATTTCCTCAAGGCTGAGAATGAGGTGGTATAAATGTGAGATTCTTGGGCAATCAGTACATAAAGAAGTTACTGCACAATCTACTTTTGAAAGAGCTCAGTTCTTTTTCAATCACCTGTATATTGAGTTTATGATATTCAGAAGTTATTCACTGCCTGGTATGTGTTAGGCATAACTCTGCTGGGTATTATGGATATAGTCCTTGCAGTTATTCAAAATGACTGTTCTTTATCTTCCATCCTATATTTATAAACAGTTAAATTGCTTAATGTATTTTACTGCTGTGAAAATTCTAAACCAAAACAAGTTTAAATAACATTTTTGTTTACTATACTTTCAGTAATGATAATAGTTTAATGACGGTAAAAATACTACAGAGGAGAAATGTGTCTGGGCTAACAGAGGAGATATGAATTGGATATAGATAACATGTTAAAGTGCATATTCCTATTGTGATCATTTCACAATATATACAAATATTGAATCATTATGTGGTATACCTGGAACTAATATAATGTATGTCAGTTATACCCCAGTTTGTAAACAAAAAAGGAAATGCATATTCCATAAGGTGGAAAATGATGTAATTTATGTTTAAACTTGAGAGTCACCTTTTTAAAGAAGAAGAACAAAGTACCATCCTTTAAGTTGGACAGGGCTTAGGTGCTTTATAGCATACAAGTGTATCTATTTTTACCTTTACAAAGCATCAGCAATTTGATCCCAGACTATGTGATGTAATCTTAGTGAAAAATAAAATTATATTATGTTTCCTACTACAGTAAAATATTTTCACTGGCATGACTTACTATGATTAGGGTATATGTTGTTTTTACCCAATTTTATCACATTTATGGTATGGTAAGACAGGAGATAGCCAACTTGTTGTACAATACTTTTTATATGGTTCAGTGGAGAAATGAAATATCTTTCCATAAGAACAATGTAAATAAAAACAACTTTCAGAACTCTTGATCTACCTATATAACAAATGTTATAAATTTCATATGAAATGTATTTATTTCCAGTATTTAAAATGTGCTGGTTTAACATAGTTAAATGTAATACAGTTTATTGAGTTCTAATATTAGAGTACAAGCATTTTGTTAAAACTTCCCAAAGTTTGCTGTCCGGGAAGACACTCCTTTGGGAAAGGTTCCAGGTGTTCTCCTTACTTGTTGCAAGTAGTAAGTCCTTCCTTTTCCAGAAAAAAACAAAAAACAAAAAAAGCCAAGCACTTTGTCAGCTGCCTCCCAAACACTCCAGAAAGGTAAGTCTTCTTCCTGTTTTACACTACGGGCACGGTGGTTCCAAGAAGTTAATTAACTTGCTCAATGTCACACTTCAAGTAAGAGGTGAAGTGAAAATTCAAATGCAGGTCTTGATTTCAGTGATCTTGGCTTCTCTAGTGCCTTTTTGTTTTCATAGAGTTTTGCTACTTTCATGCCATCTCCTAATTAGGAAATATCTCACTAGGATTCGAAGAACAAAGAAGTATGACAGATGAGATAAACTTTTTTGAATTGGATGGTGGTATAGGAACAAGATAGCTCTACTTTGTGGTACAGTCAAGGGGTGAAATTACAGGAAAATAGTGGGGCAATAATCTTTACTTAACTGATATGATACCGGCATTAACCTCTTATTTCCTATTTCTTTTGAAGTATTATTCTACTTTCATTGGCCACCCACCTTTTCCCCCCTGGTAATTAGCTGCCATTGACAGTGCTGTAGCTGTTGCACACTGGGCTAAAATCAAGGTGATGGCAGGGCTGTGTTCGCTTCTGATTCTCTAGGGGAGCATGCATTTCCTGCTCATTTGGATCACTGACAGAGTTCAGTTCTTTGCAGCTGTAGGACCACCAAGGTCCCCATCTTCTTGCTGGCTGTAATCCAATAGTTGATCTCAGCTTCTAGGGGCCGCCAGCATTCCTTGGCTTCTGGCTCCCTTCCTTCATCTTCACTGCCAGCAATGGCAAGAGTCTTTTTCACATCTATCTCTCTCTGACCCTACCTCTTCTGCCTTTCTCTTCCACTTTTAAGGACACATGTGATTAGATTGGAAGATGCAGGGACTCGATTGAGATTTTGGTTTAAAAGCTTTAAATACTGCAGGGGATTTTTTTGTTTGTTTGTTTTGGCTAGGCAGCTCGCTCGGTATGTGAGCTCTTAGTTTCCCAACCAGGGAATCAAACCCATGCCCCCATGCCCTAGTAGAATGGAATCTTAACCACCAGACTACCAAGTCCCATGAATATGGTATTTTAGAACAATAAAATTTTGAAAATGAAACATTACAAGAATGATGTATTAGAGTGGCGAGCTCATCTGTTGGTGGCAACTGGGCTAAACTGGTGCCTTGGCCATCACTGTGTCCTTCCTTTCTCCCTCCCCCTCCTTCTTCCCCACTTGAAAGTCTCTCACTAAGGATATTTCTACACATTCTAAATGGCCTTTGCTCATTTACAACTTGCCCTGTAACATCTTCTATTTTCACTCTTTGGTTTTGTTTGTTTGGTTGGTTTTAAAAATATAGTGCTTTTCACTGGCCCATGAGATCAGAACATGGCATCTTAAAAAGAGCCTAAGTATCTTATTCAGTATTCTTTGAATCCAAGAGCTGGGAGGAATCTTAGAAATCATTCTTTGTCATACCATTGTACCTAGAAAGAGAATGTGATATTTAAGTCTGGTCAGTTTTCCACCATCTGTATGCATTTGTATTTGATGATTTAACCCAGTCTTAGTTTATATTTCCTTTTTATTACTTGATCCTGTTTCATCAATTGTATTACAAATTAATGTTAAAAAGCAGTTTACTACAAAAACCTCAACTAGGTTTCTCTTTATAGATGTGATTGTACTAGAGATTTTTCTCTTGTATTGCATTGAACTGTTTTCCTAATTAACTCATAGTTTGACCTAGCTTTAGTTTGGGTGGACCTGCAGAATATGTGAGGGACTCCCCTGGTGGTCCAGTGACTAAAACTCAATGCCCCCAATGCAAGGGGGCCAGGTTTGATCCTTGTTCAGGGAACTAGATCCCACATGCTGCAATTAAAGATCAGAGATCCCAACAAAGATCAAAGATCCTGCATGCTGCAACTAAGTCCTCACACAGGCATGTAAATAAATATTTAAAAAATAATAACATTCTTTAAAAAATTTGAAATACAGTTTTGAAGAGTATATGGATATTTTAGGTTGTAAGTAGATTATCCAATAGACAATTCCTTAGCATCACCAAATTGAAGTCATTTTATTCATTATGAGTATTTTCCCTTAAAGGATGTGTCTGTGCAGTCATTTCTGAATGATTCACAGCTAAACAAAGGTTCATGGAACTGGAACCAAAATTTTCATCTGAAGTAGACCAGTGACCTGGCTCATTAGCATATCTTTTGTAGGCATATTGCTGAAGTATATAGATTTAATTAGAGACTTTTTTTCAAATGATGTGATGTACCATCAATCATCATACGTTTGGCTTTCTTTCCTGTAATTATAATTACAGATTATATTTTTGCATAGTGGATATTATTTGATTGCTGATCCAGCCTTGCAGACAGCCTGATCTGGGATGGATAATCCTTTCAAATAAAATAACTAAGGAAATTCGATGTTATTTACTTTTTTTTAATTTGGTGCTTATATGCTAAATATGAACTGCTACGCTTCTGTACCAGGGAGCAAGTATGTAATTAGTTTTGTTACTGTAGCTTATATAAATTATGAAATCTAGAATTTGTTAGTAGATAATGTTGATAATTTATTATTATTTTTATAACATTTAGTCCTTTGCAAAGTAATTATCTCTTTTACTGTAATCTCTTTGCAAGCAAGTATCCCACCTGCTCTTTTATACCTATCTCCTAGTGCAGGGCCTGGCCTGTGTTCAAATGTTGAGTTGGTGAACGAATTCAGAGAGAGTAATTTTTAGGTCTGTAGCCTTGTGCAAATTATTTCACTTAAAAGTGTGTTGCATATCTTCATTTCATATATAAAGGATTCGAATATATTACAGTCTTATTAGAGAGTAAGTTACAGCTATCTTTCCTATGAAAAGAGCTAATCCAAAATCCTGATTCTGCTCCTTGCTTACTGATGAATACCATGATGCTGGCACAGACTGAAAGTAATTTTAGCAGAAGCAATTTACCAGTGACCAGAATATTTTAGTCATGGTTCATCAAATTGTAATCTGATAAAGAAAGTAAGATTATGATCTCTTCCAAGGCAGCAAAGTTAAGATTTATTTGGCTTATTTTCATACGTCCTTTACCGTGATGGGGAAAAGTATTTTAGACAAATTTATGTTTTAAAACTAGTATGGTTGCACCTAAATGATAATGTGTTTTCTGTGTATAGTTTGAAAACAGAAAGGGCTAAGATAAAAAGAAATCTGACTAGGTTTTAGGAGAAATAAACTTAAGATCAATACTCAAAAAATCATGCAGATTTACTTATGTTCTGAATTGTTTTATACTTATAGAGGCTAGACCAAATGTAAAGGTTTAACAGGTGATATTTTTTTTTTTTTTTTGGGCTGTGTTCCTCGGCTCGTGGGGTCTTAGTTCCTCCACTGGAGATTCAACCTGGGGCCATGGCACTGAGTCCTAACCACTGGGAAATCTGGAAACTCCCAGCAGATATTAAATTTAAATTAACTAACTTTCCCTTCTATCAGAAATATTTTAAATAAATGCTTTTATACATTACTTGGTTAACAATAGAAAAAAACAGCATAGCAGTTACTAATATATGAAAACAACATATTCTAAAGCAAAACAATTGATAGTTTGTGAATAAATTTAAATTTTTATTTTCAATCGTTAAATATATATTTGCTTTGAGTTATTTGCCAGAATGTACAACTAGTTAAATAGGGCTAGTCCAAAAAGCCTGGAATCCAAGAGTGTAAGATTTGACTTTTGTTCAGCAAGCAGAGCGGAGTCATTGAATACTTTTGAGCAAGGAAGTGACTTTCAGAGCTATAAATACAGCCGCAGTATGTGAAGAAGCTGTACTGTAACAAATATGTTAATAACCAAATCCAAGGAAGAAGTAATAGATACCCAAAGTGTGGCAGGGACAGTGAGGGTGGAGAGGTGGTGAAAGATAGATGCATACTAGAGAGACACTTAGTAGTACTTTGTCAGTTGCCTGGATATAGGAGATGGGAGAGAACCAGGAGTCAAAGATGACTGAAATATTTTGATGACAACACTTTTCTTTTAGAATCCAGAATATCCTATCTATGTCTCTCTTGAATGCATGACATCTAGATACATTTGAGATTCCTAAACTTTCTTCTGACTGACTAAGCTTCCAGGAATGATCATTAAGAACTATGTAGTCAAATTTTTCCATTGAGAGTATCTTTAAATAAGCCAATTTTCTCCTTAAAGCATGATCTATAAAAATACTGGCTTTTGAACATTTAAAAATGACTTATTGCTTCAAGAAATAGCTTGTTATAGATGGGGTGATTTGAGGGGGAATAGCATTAGGCTAGCATTTTCCAACTAGCTGAGCAAACTTGACACCTTGACCCTGTTCTCTTCATCTACTTGGTGATTCTTCTTCACCTCCTTCTCACCTGCAATTTGAGAGTCAGAAATTATAAATTGGGGTATGAAACATTAGTTTAAAGGACAGTATGGAAAGAAGGAAAGGAAGGGAATGCTTCTCTCTTGCTTAATATCCTTCAGTTATATATGTCACAAACAGTTTGAGGCAGTACTTCATTACAGCTTCACAATTCATAGATTGCTTCAGCAAGACACACACACACACGGTCTGAAAATGCTCCAGTTGGCTTCTGTTTCAGAATTCCCACTTAGTTGACTGGGAAATGTGAGTGTTGGATGCCTACGGTCATACTGCTTAAATGATATGGTCTGCCTTGATCCTTTTTGAGTTCCACCCAAGAACACAAACTCTTTAAGCCAGAGACCATTATGTTCCTAAAAAGAAACACCTTACCCCCGAAGTGGCAAACTCCTCAATGAATTATAATTTGCATCTACTCTCTTAAAAAAATAACCAGTCTGCCTTCCAGGAAGTCGTTACCAGTTTTATCAAGAATACTTAATATTTGGGGTAAACAAATATAGTCATGGTACATAAATACTTTATTCAAAAGACTCCTTCCTGCACAGTGGACAAAATCTTATGAAAGTATTTTTATAGAGCAATTTTTGTTACTCATATTAATAGAGCTATCTGTAGTTAGATCATGAAAGTGCATTGTGATGTTGAATGCAACTGACCAATACAGTGATCTTAGTTAAAATAGTTTTCTAGGACTGTAGTCAAGTGGAGGTTCTGGATGGCATTTCAGGAGAAAAATCATAAGCCATTTCCGCATTTCTTCTCTTAGAATATGCTTGAATGTGTAGATAGGTGAGTGGGCTGTGACAGTAAGGTTTTTTTCATCTTCTAACAACCTAAGAACTTAAGGTCAGAAATAACTGGTTATGTTTCTTTACGGTAAGCATTGTACAAGATGGATAACAAAGTCTTATAGCAGAGTTTAATTTAAAAAGCCTTAATGATGAGACTGCCCTGGTAGTCCAGTAGTTAAGACTTTGCTTCCAATACAAAGGGGATGGATTCCATCCCTGTTTGAGGAACTATGATTCCACATGCTGCAGGGCTCGACCAAAAAACAAACAAACAAAAACGGGGACTCCCCTGGTGGTCCAGTGGCTAGGACTGCACTCCCAGTGCAGAGGACCCAGTCCGATGCCTGGTCAGGGAACTAGGTCCCTCCCACATGCCACAACTAAGACCTGGGGCAGCAAATAAATATTCTAAAAATAAACAAGAACAAAAGAAAAACTTTAATGGTGAGGCAAATATGTACAAAATGGAAAATAATTCCAATATGAAAAATTGTACTAAAATTAGACTTTTTGCTTCTCCAAGCCTCATATCTGAGACAGGCTTGGGAGAACTATCCTTAGTGTGATTCCCAGACTCTTGGGGTTAAGACTTTATCTTCTGATTTCTCTTTTTGTATTACCTTCTTTTCTCTTAAAAATATTGGCTGTCATAATAAAACATCGATTTGATGAAATCATATTAAACATTTAAATGATTGATTTGATATATTCAGTGAAATAATTAGGGGTGCCTCTAGGTCATTGCAAAATCAAGAATGAGATTTGTTACATATATTATAGTCTTTGAAGATAGAATCAGTGGGACTCATAGAGCTGCCAATTGTAATTCTTAAAACATGAAGTGCAATTGGCTATTACTTTTAAGTTGGAAAGTCTTACTCCTTGTTATTATTATCATGTTTCCTTTTAAAAGAGAAATAAACATTCCCTTAAGACATGGTCATGAATTATTGACTTCATGAAGTTGAATATAACTAGGAAATTCAGAAAAGACAGAAATGGATTGGATTTTTACCACTTGATTGATGATTCCTCCTGTTCCCAGAGAGATTTGTCTCAGTGATTTCTAATTGGTTTTGAGCTTGTGGAATCTGCCTTTATAATAAACTCTAAAATTGGATAACTTGGATGTTTGAATATTTCATAAACTGAAATTTTAGGCAGGTAAAAGCCCAAGTCTTTAATAATATGGTTTTCCCTTGAAACGCACCGTAGCACCATAGTCAAATTTCAAAGTTAGTGAGTTACAGATAATAGGAGTAAAATGACACCTTGGTTAATAAATCCTCTAGGAGCAAAACGCTCCTTTATAGAAAAGTGGCCGGGGTGTCAGAGTTCCCGTTCCAGTTTCTTCATTTGAGGATTGAAGAAGGAGAAGGCATGCTCCTGGCCTCAGGTATAGCTCAACTTCTTCATAGCTGGGCTGGTGCTGGCTGTAGTGGGGTAGGGAGCATCCTTTTAGAGGTATAACTCTTTCTTCTGAGTGCTAGGAAGGAAACTGTTGACTGTGATGGGAGTCTATGCTGTTCACCCGAACTACATGTCCATGTTGCTGTCTGCCTCCCACCAGTTCCACTTCTGTACTCTCTCACCTTATATGGCTTCTTAAGGCAGGGCAGTTTTGACTGAGACTTAACTTTTTTAGCTAGTAGATACAGAATCGGCATTTAGAATTCATTTATTAAAAAGTAGTGTGGTTGATTTACAATGTTATATTAGCTTCAAGTAGAACTCATTCTTTTGCTTATTCTTTTTGTTTCTACTTCTGTCTGTCTATCCATCTATCTACCATCTATTTATTTAACTACCCATTGGGGCTTCCCTGATGGCTCAACTGGTAAAGAATCCGCCTGCAATGTGGGAGACCTGGGTTCGATCCCTGGGTCGGGAAGACCCCCCGGAGGAGGGAATGGCTACCCACTCCACTATTCTGGCCTGGTGAGTTCCATGGACTGCATAGTCCATGGGGTTGCAAAGAGTCGG
This sequence comes from Bubalus kerabau, assembly GCF_029407905.1. Classification (NCBI taxonomy): domain Eukaryota; kingdom Metazoa; phylum Chordata; class Mammalia; order Artiodactyla; family Bovidae; genus Bubalus; species Bubalus kerabau. The sequence goes on along the minus strand of NC_073647.1, from coordinate 3,431,065 downwards.
ACACGACTTAGCGACTTTCACTTTCTATCTATATCTTTCATCCAAATATGATGAGAAATTTATATAAACCAAGCTTCCAAACAGTAGAATTTTCTAGTGTAGGTGCATGAGACTTGATGTAGTTTAATTGATATATGGATTTTAAAAGATGAAGGAAGACTAAAGTTTTGAAATATAGAGGGAGCAAACATTAAATTGACAGTGCCCTGGTGGCTCAGATGGTAAAGCATCTGCCTCCAATGTGAGAGACCCAGCTTCGATCCCTGGGTCGGAAAGATCCCCTGGAGAAGGAAATGGCAACCCACTCCAGTATTCATGCCTGGAAAATCCCATGGACTGAGGAGCCTCATGGGCTACAGCCCATGGGGTCGCAAAAAGTAGGACACGACTGCGCAACTTCACTTCAAGAATAGGACTGAGATATTCAATGCCAGTGCTTTATGGTTTAGATAATTAACTTTCATCAAGTTAGATTAGAATATCATTTGTCATCCCATTTGTTTAGCCCAATTCCCTCATCTGTGTCATAGTGCTATTTCTGTGATGGCTATTGGATGGCTTTGGAATTCAGAATCTGTTCTTTTAGATGTTCGTGTCAGTAATGTTGAGTTCTTCCTAAATTTGATCTGAGTTATATCCTAGGATATGCTCCCTCCCAACCCCAGATGTGTTGGGAGAATGACATGGAGAGGTTTTTAACATTGGTATGGTTGTTACGGAGGTAGTGGTAAAAGTGAGTAATTTTAGCCTGAACTAATTCAGCCAACAAATTGGTTCCCTGTAACAGAACGATCCTCATGTCTATAAATTAAACATTGGAATGTCCATCTTGAGGCTTCATGGCCTATACTCTCTGCTCTTTGTTTTTTAGGCTTGGTGTGGTGAGAACAATGTGGGCTGTGGAATCAGATTCAAGTTCAAATCAGTTACCAGATTCATCGTGAGGCCTTAAACTCACTGAGCTTCAGTTTCCTGTCTTTAAAATGGGATTGTTACGAGGATTAAGCAGCACAGAGAACATGTCTGGCACACTGCCTAGTACACAGCAGGTGCTGGGTAGACAATCCTATTCGTATGTTAAAACTGACATCAGTTATTTATTAGTGTGATTTTATTTTAAATGTGACATACATTTGCATATAAAGAAACTTCTTTACTTTGGAAAATCACTTTAGAGTCTGACGCTATCACCTTGAACTTTTTCTCCTCTTTTGTGGGCTCTGGTATTGCTACAGCAGAAAAGAAAGCCTTGGAAAGTTTAGCAGCTATTTTATATCATCTGTGCTAAAGATTTCCATTAGTAGATTTATTGCAACCTGACAATAATGTACTTATGTCATTAAAAAATACAAATAACGAAAGCTTTATCTTTCTTGGCTTCTTTGAGGCAGGCATCTTCTTAAGAAGATACATTCTCCATAGTTTCTGAAATAGTGATTAATTTACACTTTCTTAAGAGGAATTGCTATGATGTTTATAACTTCCTTGTGCAGTGGTACCATAAATGATAATTTTAGTTGGGACATATCTTTAAATTTTTTAGGTTTTAAAGGTTTTTCTTTTAAAGAGAATACCAGGTTTATTATATATACATTAGCTTACTTCATGAATTGGAAAATTTCTGATTTTTAAAAATACTTTCTTTTTTTTCTTAATATCATTGAGTGTGTGTGCCTGCATATGATTCAGGTTTTGATGTGGTGGTGAAGGAGAGTTCTAAATTTTTGAGGTAGGAAGCTTATTAATATCTTTAGAATTCAATGCAGAATGCATATTTTGAATCTATAGAAAAATCAATGGGAAATGACTAATACCGTCTTAAGTTTTTAATTTATTTCTCATGGGGGAAGGAAATACCTTGATGGATTTAGCACTCAAATTCAAATGAGTGTGAGAACAGGTGGCTGAATTTTTCCCCCACCTGCCAATGCAACTTTATCACAAGAAATGTTTCATTTAGCAAATGCTGCTGCTAGCAGACACTTCTCTGTTTCAGAGCAGAAAAACAAATGGCGGGGGAGTTCTTCTTTGAAGAAAGCCTTTTTCTTGATTTTCTTTTTAAATTGTGAGTGTGAGAAATATGTATTTTATTTTTCTGGGGGATGGGTGGTGGAAAGCATGAGTCAGTGCCTTGATTAACCAACCTGACTTGTTGTGTTGTTATACCATTCATAACTTTTATTTTTGTTTTGTTATTGTTGCTGTACTTGCACACCAACCCAATGGCACTGACTTTCAATTATAATGATATTATTACTCTGGGAAATTGCAGTATTTGAATAAAACTTTTGACACCAACTCAGAAACCCCTGTTCTTTTGTTATAGTGCTGTTACATTATTAGAATTACATACATTGTTAGGCTTAATCACTTTGTAATGTAATAGTCACAAGCTATAAGAAGTGCTGTGAAACTGATTGGGAACTAAAGAGAGAAAAGCATTGATATACTTCTACCTTTCTAGTTTTTCTCTGATTCACTTATTTTTTTCCCTCAGAAATGAAAACAAGGAACAAGTTGACACCTGTTCTGATGGTCTTACATATATCCTATCAGCATGTTTTATTGAAATTGATGAGTGTTCTAAGACTATTTGAGGCTTTGGAGCCAAATGATGCAAATATGAGATACTCTTCCTATCCCCATATGACATACCAACAAACCTGACTGCTATTGTAAATTCTAAGTACGTGGTTCTTCACAGAACATCTACCAGACTGTTAGCTCTACAGAGTTATTCATTGTCGAAAACATATTTGAACCAGATTGACAGACCACTCTTGTTCTAGCCCACCTACTAGTAATACACAGTCCTTCACTGACATGGTGTTCAGTGAAAAAAAAAAAAGGATTTGTACATTTGATGAGTTTTAAATTTTCATTAAAAAATCCATTGAATAAACAGTGCCAAGCAGATGGCAAGGGCTTAATACGTGTTTGCACTAGCAATTTTGAGAATATATCTTCTCTACTCTTTAAGTGTACAGGTTTGCTTTAATTTGCATATTCTGGAATACTAATGAGGTTGGAGTTGAGTATTTTCTATCTGTTAATGATTTGTACCTATATATTTATGAATTGTGTCCTTACATCATTTACACCTGTTTCCCTTGGGGTAATTTTTTAAAATATGGATGGCTTTGAAACAGCATTACAGTGTTAGTGTCACCCTGCCAGCATGTGACAATTGCTTAGATTGTCTATTTCCTTTGTCTTCAAATAAGAGTGCAAAAAATGCCATAGTCTGTGTATGTTTGGTTTGACCACCTTTGTAATGCTTTTAATAAGATGATCAAACAGTACTTCTTTACCTAATGCTCTTCAAAAAAGTAATTGTTCCCTTTGAGCAAGTACAGTTGACTGAATCAAGCACAGTTTGTGGAAGATTGCTTTTGTGCTCTGTGGTTGGTCATTGTTTAGGAAATAAGATGTGTCCAGTGGTGGTGGGGTGGATGGGAAAGGTGTGGTAGTAATGTATAGACGTTATAAGAAAAAGATTGAATTTTTCAAAAGAAAGTTGATGAACACAATCTTACCCATGAATAATTGAACAGTTTTGATGAAGTGGGACTATTTGGACTGAGTTAGCTTAATTCTAAATTGGCATGTAAAAGTGAATCCAAATACCAATTGTTTTCTTTCTCCCCAAATAACAGTTGTTTTAAGCAGAGTTAGGAATGATTCTTATATGAGTTTGCAAAGAACAAAAGCCTGTGTGCATGCTAAGTCGCTTCAGTTGTGTCCGACAAAGAGTCCGACCCTATGGACTATAGCCCTCTAGGCTCCTCTATCCATGGGAAGAGGCAAGGATACTGGAATGGGTTGCTACACCCTCCTCCAGGGGATCTTCTGGACCCAGGGATCAAACCAGCGTCTCTTATGTCTCCTTATGTCTCTTATGTCTCCTGCATTGGCAGGAAGGTTCTTTACCACTAGCGTAACCTAGGAAGCATAATTGTCTTATTAACTTCAAAGCTGTTATCTACTTATCTCCCATAAACAGTTGATTTTTCAGATTGATAGACTGGAGGAGAGCAGAGATATTCTATTATTAGGTAGTCTTAGAAGAGGTAGTGGTAATTAATAATTCCACTGTGTTTCTGACTGCTAGCATTACCTCATGGAGTTAACTCTCAGACTGAGAAGTTATTTAGAACATGAAATTTCTTTAGAAAAATTGTCCTGAGGAGGTTATGTCTCTCTGTCAGGGTTTCTCAACCTTGCCATTCTTGATATTTTTGCCTGAGTGCAACTTTGATGTGGAGACCTTTCTTGTGTGATGTAGGATGTTTCATAGTGTCTGACTAGATGAGAGGAGCAACCCCCGCCTCCACCTAGCGACCATGTAAAATGTGCCCAGACACGGCCAAGCATGGGCGTGGGGTGATGGGAGGCAAAAATCCCCTTGATTCCCCTCCCTCCACTGAGGGCCACTAGTCCCTGTATCGCTTCTAACCAATATAACTTGAAAAAAATAAGATTAAAAAATGTTATTTGTTCTTGGAATTACTCAGATAATCATTCCTTTAAGGATAGTTTGATGTAATTGTGACTTGGGGTTTGCAGAGAGGTTTCACCTCCTTGCAATGCTGAAGAACAATGCGCTTCACATCCAGTCAATAAACTTAATGAAAAGGAGATAGAAGAGAGTATTGAATCTGCTGAGGTTGACATGACATGTGGTGTTACTGATGCAGAAATAATAGGGAGTGTTGTGAATGTTAAAAAGTCAAAAGATGTTGATAAAAAGTCGTGAAGAAGATGATTTTAGTAAAGCCTTCTTTAGCTTTTGAAGTAATTAGTTAGAAAGCCAGACATATTATGTTGCCAAGAAAGGGCTGTATTTTCATATTCTGCCTTTCAATTTTAGGAGCAAGAGACCACTGACATGAAGCAAGTGGTTGTCTGCAGTTTATTCAAAAAAAGCAATTTCCAGGATGTGTCATAGGGGCAGTGCGGTTTCAGCTTTACTCCTGTCCTGTTTACATCTGTGGTTCTATAAAATGATAATTGATGATCCTTTAAAGCATTGCATGATAAATAAGTGTCTCTGGATTGACCCATAGAAATGATGATATATTAAACCTCTCATGTGCCAGGTTCTATGTCGGGAATACAGAAACTAGTGAAACATTCTGCTTGAATGTCCCATTAAAATAATCCTGGATGAATGGAATTTTTCTGATTAGGGATATCAGTTACCGTCATTCTATTTGCCACTTTTCCATTTGATTCTGTAATTATAAATGTCTGTCTGCAGAAACTGGTTAAAAGTATCTGTGAGTATGTGTAGGCTATATATCATGTATATAATTTAATTCTTTTAAAAAGCTTTTTCCGAAACTAGTGGAAAGCTATATTCATTTTTTATGCTTATTAAAATATTGTTCAAATTTTCCTCTTCTTTATTAAATATCCATGAGAGTTGAATAAAACATAGTTATATATTATTAATTCATTTTTTGGTTGTACTATGGCTCTAATATTGTTAAGAAGAAATGACATCACCCTAAAGGCCAAGATTTTTGCTAATTATTGCAGGATTTAAAGCCATTTGGTTGGTGTTGGAATTCAGAAAGCACAAACTTTATTAAAAGTATAGTCTTAAAACTTTTTTTCCTGTTAAAACTGATCAACGTAGACTATAGGCATGGTAGGGGGAAAGGTGAAATCTTTATGGTATTGGATAGACCCGAGTTAGAGAAACCAATACTACAACCTTCGGAAAGTTAGAAAGAAATAGGAAAAAGACAGAGTTCTGGCACTTGAAAATCCATTCTTCCTTCTTCCCTTCCTAATATCCATTTTAGCAGTCTATATCATGAATGCACAAACCCGTTCAGAGCCACAGGCTTCCGACTCTTAGGCAGGTGATTCAGAAACAATTAAAGCAATACATACCTAAGGAAACAGAAGTTGCCGAGTCTGAGGAATAATGAAAGGTTGTACATGATGGTCAGTTTTTAGTGTAACCTGAAGCCTTATAATTATTGTTTTGCCATTTTCTCTGTGAAACTAACTGACCTGTTGACTACAGGTTCTCTAATGCTTTTTATGGCCCCTGAAAAATTGCCAATGTGATGTATACACTTATTATTTTTATTATTTGTTTGTTCGGAAAGATGGAAAACCACAAAGCTGAAGGAAAGTGAAAGTGAAATTTGCTCAGTCAGGTCCGACTCTTTGCAACCCCATGGACTATACAGTCCATGGAATTCTCCAGGCCAGAATATTGGAGCGGGTAGCCTTTCCCTTCTCCAAGGGATCTTCCAAACCCAGGGATCAAACTCAGGTCTCTTGCATTGCAGGTGTATTCTTTACCAACTGAGCTATCAGGGAAGCCCACGTTGAAGGTATTTAGCTAAATAATCCCAAGTGATTATTTGGTGAGAGATACTCCCAAGACAAAGAAATTATTTCATGTGTAAAAATTTGGCTGTGCTCTGCAGCTTGTGGGATCTTAGTTCCCAATCAGGGATCGAACATGGGCTCTCAGCAGTGAAAGCACAGAGTCTTAACCACTGGGCCACCAGGGAATTCCCTCATGTGTAAAACTGTTTGTTCGGTTGGGGTTGATTAGAACTACAGTAACACGAGAGGAAGTAATGTGTAGTATATCACAGTTAATCTTTGTTTTTTTATTTATGGGATCTTTGAAATTTGGAAACAGACTATATTTAGTTTCAGATCCTGGCCCAGTCACTTTACTAATTTTGTGACCTTAGGTAAGTAATTTTTAACCCTTCTGTGGCTCATTTTCCCTCCCCTTAATAAAAAGGAGATGATAGTAATATTATTGCAGTGGATTGCTTTGAGGATTATATGAGATCATGTGTGTAAATTTCTTGACAAGTATATACAGTGATTGTCCAATAAATGACAGGTATTATTTTTATTTCTAAAAGTAGATATTCCAAAAATTTTAACTGCAAATAATACAATTTGATGGTATTGCTACCTAAACAATCCCAGAGCAATAACTCTGGCACTGAAAAAACAAACGCTTTGTAATTATAGTTTTGAGTCAGCTGTTAGGTTGATTTCTTAGTTCTCATCTATCTCTTCTGATCTCAGAAGGCTTTTTACAAATATATATCTATTTCTTTTGTGATATAGAAGGATATGAGCCTAAAATACAATGCAACAGCATTCATGTGTGTTCCATAGTCAGATGATTGGCACATAATCAGATGAGTGAGTGTTTCTTTAAATCATCTCATTATTGTGAATTATATGACATGTTTTCATTTGGTTTTCCTTCTGATTTAAAAACCTTTTCAGATCTCTAGTGGAAGAGGAAGACCAGCACATGAAATTGTCCCTTGGAAGCAGCGAAATGGGCCTCTCTTCCCATTTGCAGTCTTCCAAGGCCGGAACCACACGCATCTTTACCAGCAATACCCATAGTTCTGTGGTGTTACAGGTAAGTTCACTGTCCCTTTTACATTATTTACATAGCTTCAAAAACCACCCAGGGTTTTTATGGTGTGGGATGTCACAAGTGGGAGACGTTGTGCCTATGTGTAGACAAGGGGTTTATGGGAACCCTGTATACTTTTGCTGTGATCTTAAAACTGCTCTTATATTTTTTAATTTGTAAAAGTTATTTTATTTTATTTATTGGCTGTGCTGGGATATGGCATGTGGGATCTTAGTTCCCTGACCAGGTATCAAACCCACACCACTCTCACATTGGAAGTGCGGAATTTTGACTGCTGGACCACCAGGGAAGTCTAAAACTGCTCTTAAAAAATAAAGTTTACTAATTAAAAAAAAGTAAACAGAGGAGAAACCTTGAGGGGGGAAATTGTATGCCTTCCTGATGTTAAAAGATATTCTGAATCCACTGTTTATTTCGTTTGTGCAAGGGAGATTTTGCTCTCATGCTACTTTCTTACAGAATGTTGTATCTGGCAACGTTGGCTTTTCATTTTGTCTTCAGTTACGTTCAGTTCAGTCGCTCAGTTGTGTCCGACTCTCTGCGACCCCATGAATCACAGCACGCCAGGCCTCCCTGTCCATCACCAACTCCCGGAGTTCACTCAAACTCACGTCCATCTAGTTGGTGATGCCATCCAGCCGTCTCATCCTCTGTCGTCCCCTTCTCCTCCTGCCCCCAATCCCTCCCAGCATCAGAGTCTTTTCCAATGAGTCAACTCTTCGCATGTGGTGGCCAAAGTACTGGAGTTTCAGCTTTAGCATCATTCCTTCCAAAGAAATCCCAGGGCTGATCTCCTTCAGAATGGACTGGTTGGATCTCCTTGCAGTCTCAGGGACTCTCAAGAGTCTTCTCCAACACCACAGTTCAAAAGCATCAATTCTTCGGCGCTCAGCCTTCTTCACAGTCCAACTCTCACATCCATACATGACCACTGGAAAAAGCATAGCCTTGACTAGACAGACCTTTGTTGGCAAAGTAACGTCTCTGCTTTTGAATATGCCATCTAGGTTGGTCATAACTTTCCTTCCAAGGAGTAAACGTCTTTTCATTTCATGGCTGCAGTCACCATCTGCAGTGATTTTGGAGCCCAAGGAAACAAAGTCTGACACTGTTTCCACTGTTTCCCCATCTATTTCCCATGAAGTGATGGGACCAGATGCCATGATCTTCGTTTTCTGAATGTTGAGCTTTAAGCCAACTTTTTCACTCTTCTCTTTCACTTTCATCAAGAGGCTTTTTAGTTCTTCTTCACTTTCTGCCATAAGGGTGGTGTCATCTGCATATCTGAGGTTATTGATATTTCTCCTGGCAATCTTGATTCCAGCTTGTGCTTCTTCCAGCCCAGCGTTTCTCATGATGTACTCTGCATAGAAGTTAAATAAGCAGGGTGACAATATACAGCCTTGACATACTCCTTTTCCTATTTGGAACCAGTCTGTTGTTCCATGTCCAGTTTTAACTGTTGCTTCCTGACCTGAATATAGGTTTCTCAAGAGGCAGGTCAGGTGGTATGGTATTCCCATCTCTTTCAGAATTTTCCACAGTTGATTGTGATCCACACAGTTAAAGGCTTTGGCATAGCCAATAAAGCAGAAATAGATGTTTTTCTGGAACTCTCTTGCTTTTTCCATGATCCAGCGGATGTTGGCAATTTGATCTCTGGTTCCTCTGCCTTTTCTAAAACCAGCTTGAACATTTGAAAATTCACGGTTCACGTACTGCTGAAGCCTGGCTTGGAGAATTTTGAGCATTACTTTACTAGCTTGTGAGATGAGTGCATTTGTGCGGTAGTTTGAGCATTCTTTGGCATTTCCTTTCTTTGGGATTGGAATGAAAACTGACCTTTTCCAGTCCTGTGGCCACTGCTGAGTTTTCCAAATTTGCTGGCATATTGAGTGCAGCACTTTCACAGCATCATCTTTCAGGATTTGAAATAGCTCAACTGGAATTCCATCACTTCCACTAGCTTTGTTCGTAGTGATGCTTTCTAAGGCCCACATTCCAGGATGTCTGGCTCTAAGTGAGTGCTCACACCATCGTGATTATCTGGGTCGTGAAGCTCTTTTTTGTACACTTCTCCTGTGTATTCTTGCCACCTCTTCTTAATATCTTCTGCTTCTGTTAGGTCCATATCATTTCTGTCCTTCATCGAGCCCATCTTTGCATGAAATGTTCCCTTGGTATCCAATTTTCTTGAAGACATCTCTAGTCTTTCCCATTCTGTTGTTTTCCTCTATTTCTTTGCATTGATTGCTGAGGAAGGCTTCTTGTCTCTCCTTGCTATTCTTTGGCACTCTGCATTCAGATGCTTATATCTTTCCTTTTCTCCTTTGCTTTTTGCTTCTCTTCTTTTCACAGCTATTTGTAAGGCCTCCTCAGATAGCCATTTTGCTTTTTTGCATTTCTTTTCCATGGGGATGGTCTTGATCCCTGTCCTCTGTACAATGTCATGAACCTCTGTCCATAGTTCATCAGGCACAGACAGAGTGTCTATCAGATCTAGTCCCCTAAATCTATTTCTCACTTCCCCTGTATAATCATTAGGTCATACCTGAATGGTCTAGTGGTTTTCCCTACTTTCTTTAATTTAAGTCTAAATTTGGCAATAAGGAGTTCATGATCTGAGCCAGTCAGCTCCCAGTCTTGTTTTTGCTGACTGTATAGAACTTCTCCATCTTTGGCTGCAAAGATATAATCAATCTGATTTTGGTGTTGACCATCTGGTGATGTCCATGTGTAGAGTCTTCTCTTGTGTGGTTGGAAGAGGGTGTTTGCTATGACTAGTGCGTTCTCTTGGCAAAACTCTATTAGCCTTTGCCCTGCTTCATTCCGTATTCCAAGGCCAAATTTGCCTGTTACCCCAGGTGTTTCTTGGGGTGTGGGGTGTGGGGCCAACCACAATTACTCATCCATTCCTCACTTGAGAGACTCAAATATCTCTCAACTTTTGCTATCACAAGCAATATTGCAATAAACTGCCTTGTACCTATACTTACTTATAAGTAGATCTGTGGGAGATATTTTTAGAAATGGAATTGCTGGTTTGAAGAATATATACTTTGAAAGTTTTAATAACTACTGGCAAGTTAAAGCATATGGTTTTATCTTGGAAGATTTACCATACCTTGGGCAATGTCAAAAAAGAGAGATGTCAAGATGTCCATTAGATGAGACTACGTACAGTATGTCACCTTTATTTTTATTCAGGTAACTTTTGAATTTTCTTCTCTAAGATGTATGTAGATAATATCTTTGAAAGGCAATCATGGCTTATTCAGTCAAAAGCAGTGATTGTATCTAATCAGTTATTTTCTTCCCCACCTCAAAATCCAAAATCCTTCTTGGCTCATTTCCTGGCCCTCCTGCCTTTAAAATATTCCTACAAATATTTTATACTGGGAATTGAGTAATGTCAGTAGGTTTTGTTCCTACTACTGTAAAAAACATATTTATTTATTTGACTGTGCCAAGTCTTTGTTGCAGCATACAGGATCTTCAGTTTGTTGGGGCATGGGAACTCTTCATTGTGCCACGTGGATCTTAGTTCCCCAATCTAGGATCGAACCCAGGTCCCCTGCATTGGGAGCTCAGAGTCTTTGCCACTGGAACACCAGGAAAGTCCCTTTCCTGTTATTTATTGTTCTTTTTTTTCCCCTCTGAAAAAAGGCATGGCTAATGTTTCCTTTACCATTACCTGCATCATTTCTCATTTGGTCCATATTCCATCAAAACTGCTTGCTGAGCTTTGCACTCAATCCTCAAAATCTGGACAGTTCAGCTAAGACCCCAGGAGCTTTTACCCTCTTCACAAATCTGATCATTTTGCTTCCTTTTGCACTCTTAAAAATGATCCTCTAACTATTCTTAGTATAATCTGGCAGCACTAAAGAAAGGAAGCTGAGGCTCCTAGACCACTTTTATCACATTCTGAGTATTTTCTATTCTAAGTTTAACTTATCTACCTTTGGCAAATTGCTTTTGAGAGGTTTTTGCATTTGTTTTCACTGCATGTAGTTTCCTAATGTATATATCTCATAACCTTTATTTTCAGATGCACAAATAGTCCCCCTATCCAATTCCATATTTGCTAACTTTATTCCTGATTATTGCTATCCTCACTTCCCTTGTGGCTCAGATGGTAAAGTGTCTGTCTATGATGCGGGAGACCCGGTTTCAATCCCTGGGTTGGGAAGATCCGTTGGAGAAGGAAATGGCAATCCACTCCAGTACTATTGCCTGGAAAATCCCATGGACATGGCATGGCAACTGACTCCAGTGCCTACAGTCCATGGGGTTGCAAAGAGTCGGACACGACTGAGCATTGTCTGGTTAGTTATTGCTATCCTCATCCAAATAGGATCTGTCAATTCGGATTGTTTTCATACAGATCTAAATATCTTGTTTGCATGTTGTTATCTGTATTATCCCAGCTTTGTCTAAAGGGAAAAAGACTAAAGTTCCTCTACAACATATTTTGTTGTATAGAAGTAGACAGTCATTTCTCTAAACAACTTTTATACTCTAATCTTGTGAAGAATGTACACTTAAAAGAAGCTTGCATCATTGTCTTTCACAATTTTCATCTGCCTTCTATATATCTACTTTTACTTTCACTCATATCAGTTCAGTTCAGTTCAGTTTAGTCGCTCAGTCATGTCTGACTCTTTGCGACCCCATGAATCACAGCACACCAGACCTCTCTGCCCATCACCAACTCCCGGAGTTCACTCAGACTCACGTCCATCGAGTCGGTGATGCCATCCAGCCATCTCATCCTCTGTCGTCCCCTTCTCCTCCTGTCCCCAATCCCTCCCAGCATCAGAGTCTTTTCCAATGAGTCAACTCTTCGCATGAGGTGGCCAAAGTATTGGAGTTTCAGCTTTAGCATCATTCCTTCCAAAGAAATCCCAGGGCTGATCTCCTTCAGAATGGACTGGTTGGAACTCCTTGCGGTCCAAGGGACTCTCAAGAGTCTTCTCCAACACCATAGTTCAAAAGCATCAATTCTTCGGCACTCAGCCTTCTTCACAGTCCAAATCTCACATCCATACATGACCACTGGAAAAACCATAGCCTTGACTAGACGGACCTTTGTTGGCAAAGTAATGTCTCTGCTTTTGAATATGCTATCTAGGCTAGACATAACTTTCCTTCCAAGGAGTAAGCGTCATTTAATTTCATGGCTGCAGTCACCATCTGCAGTGATTTTGGAGCCCCAAAAATAAAGTCTGACACTGTTTCCACTGTTTCCCCATCTATTTCCCATGAAGTGATGGGACCAGATGCCATGATCTTCATTTTCTGAATGCTGAGCTTTAAGCCAACTTTTTCACTCTCTACTTTCACTTTCATCAAGAGGCTTTTTAGTTCCTCTTCACTTTCTGCCATAAGGGTGGTGTCATCTGCATATCTGAGGTTATATAGATTCATGAAAATACCTTGAATACTTAAAATCTATCCTTTTATTATAAAATCATTTTCTCCCACCAAATCTGTACTTATTCCTCTAGCCAGAATTCTATAAACATTTTTGCCTATTTCCACATGCTAGTAGTCCATGATACACAGATACAGGTCTGTTTTATACAAAATTGCTCAAAATTTCCAATTAGTCTTTCAGAGTGTATTTAAACTATTTCTAGTGCTTTAAATTCAACTTCTTTCTAGCTTAATCCTTTAGTTCTGTCTTTTCCTATTTTTTCTGGGCCTTGGGTTCTATTTATGAGGGCATTGCGGCCTGTTCTCTATTCCCCTTTCCCTCTTTTATAAACATCCTCATATCTTCTTTTTTAAAATCTCTTCTTCACATTCTTTTGGGGAAAAAATAAGCATTAAAAAGATGTTCTTTTAAAAAAAAGGTTTTTCCTGGACTTGTGGACATGCTGTGGGTGGAGAGGAAAGGGTGGGATGAACTGAAATAGTTGCACTGACATATATGCACTACCATGTGTAGAACAGATAGCTAGTGGGAAGCTACTATATAGCACGGGGAGCTCAACTTCGGTCTCTGTGATGACTCAGAGGGGTGGGATGATCGGAGGGAGGCTCAAGGTGGGAGGATATCTGTATACATATAACTGATTCACTTTGTTGTACAGTAGAAACTAACACAACATTGTAAAGCAACTATAGTCCAAGTAAAAAAGAAATTAAAAAAATCAGAATATAAATATATAAATACAATGAATATATATGTATATATATTTTTTTCTTCTCTGTAGTAAATTTACCTAACATATCAAAACTTCAAATACTATTAAACAGAGGGAGGTACGTACCCTAAAGGACTGACATTTTTAAATGAGTTTGATAAACTTTTAAATGGTCACATTAAAACAGAGGAGGGTATGTGCTGATATTATACATCTATACTATAGAACGGAGAAGACAATGGCACCCCACTCCAGTACTCTTGCCTGGAAAATCCCATGGATGGAGGAGCCTGGAAGGCTGCAGTCCATGGGGTCGCTGAGGGTCGGATGCGACTGAGCGACTTCACTTTCACTTTTCACTTTCATGCATTGGAGAAGGAAATGGCAACCCACTCCAGTGTTCTTGCCTGGAGAATCCCAGGGACGGGGAAGCCTGGTGGGCTGCCGTCCATGGGGTCCACAGAGTCGGACACGACTGAAGTGACTTAGCATACTATAGAAACCTGATAAGTTACAAATAATGTATACTAAAAGTTGCTTGAATGTCAACAGCTTTCAAGTTAAATATAATGCTACTATGGGAAAATAGCTAGATTGATACTCTCAGGTATTAAAAAAAATAATCTGATAACCAAATCTCTACACCAAATTCTGCATTGGAAATAACTTACTAGCATAGTCGATCTAGCTTTGATCAGTGTAATTTGGAAAAGGAAGGGGAATAAAAAGGAAATGCATCCTGAGAAGAGCAATAAAAATTATTAACATTAAATATGTTTTATGAACAAAGATTAAGGAACTAAAAGAAGAGAAGGTTGAGGAATACGTTTACTCCACTCTTTAAGTAAATGCAATATATTTGATCAAAGCAACACCACAGTCATGTTTCTGTGAGACATTATTCATTTCATTCAGAGGACAGAAAAGGAACAGATTAATTAAACTTTGTTCTCATTATATACAACTGCTTGGAGTTTAAAAACTGCTAATGGCTTTCTATCACTGCTTTATATCATTATATAAGACTTTAAAGATTAATCTGGCCCCAACTCAACTGTTTAGCCTTATTTTTCATTATTTCTCTAAGTACTCAGATAAACTAAGTAGCTATATATATATATATATATATATATATGTATATATGTATATGTATATGTGTTATATATACACACACCATAAAACTGAATTTTCACTGGTAAATTATACTTTACATTTAAGGAAGAAATAACACCAATTTTACAAAAACAGATCCAGAAAATTAAGAAGGAACATGTCCTAATTCATTCTACAAGGGCAGCATTATCCTACCAAAACCAAAGATAATCAAAGAAAACCATGACCAAAATTTCTCATGACCACAGATGAAAAAATTCCTAAAATTCTGGCAAGTCAAATTTAAAAATATATAAAAAGGATAATACATTATGACCAAGTGGGGTTTATTCCTATAAGGCATGGCTGCTTTAGCATGCAAAAGTCAATTAATTTAATTCATATTATTAGTAGACTAAAAAAGAAAAATGATAAGATCATCTCAGTAGGTGCAAAAAAAGCATTTGACAAAATCCAATATCGATTTATGATTTGAAATAAAAAACAAAACTCTCAGCAGACTAGGAACAGAAAGAAATTTCCTCAAACCTATACCTAACATAACACTTAATGGTGAAAGAATGACTGCATGCCTCCCTACTATTAGGACAAAGCAAGAACATACACTCTAACCACTTCTATTCAACATTTTTATGGAGTTTCTACCTAGTACAATAAGGCAAGTAAAAGAAATAAGAGGCATTAGACTGGAAAGGAAGAAAAAAACTATATTTACAGGCAAAATGGTTATCTATGTAGAAAATCCTACAGAATCCACAAAAAAAACTTCTAGAACTATTAAGTCAGTTCTTCAAGGTCTCAAAATAGACGATGAATAATCAGTAACAAACAGCATTTTTATATCCTAGCAGCAAACAATCAGAAATTGAAATTATGTACTTGAGCATATTTAACTCTCAGTTGGTATGTGCTAGTCCTCTCTATCACTTAAAACATGCTAAATAACAAACAACAAAGAAACTCACTTGAAAACTCAAGGTAATAATACACTAAAGTGGTCTGAAAAGAAAGGTGGTAGACTCTCATCTAACTTATGTACTATAGATATAAACTTAACTGGAAGTATCAAGATAACCTATTGTACCCTAACCTGAGTAACTGAAAAACTATCCCTAAGAAAAACTATATACTCAGTTTTCTATATTCTAGTTGACATTCAGGAAACTTAAATAAAGAAATAAAAAGCATCATTTTAATAAAAACTTCAACAATCTGAATTATTTAAGGGCTTCTTTTATAAAATATAACATTCTAAAATCACTATGTCTATCTTATGTTAATAATATATTTTAAAGATTATCTTATGATCATAAAACTGTTAAATAAGGTACAGTTCATTAACATGACAACCAGCAACCCAAACTTTTACTTTAGGGTAAGTATTTCATCAAGATTGCCAGAGAAATATCAATAACCTCAGATATGCAGATGACACCACCCTTATGGCAGAAAGTGAAGAGGAACTAAAAAGCCTTTTGATGAAAGTGAAAGAGGAGAGTGAACAAGTTGGCTTAAAGCTCAGCATTCAAAAAATGAAGATCATGGCATCTGGTCCCATCACTTCATGGCAAATAGATGGGGAAACAGTGGAAACAGTGTCAGACTTTATTTTCTTGGGCTCCAAAATCACTGCAGATGATGACTGCAGCCATGAAATTAAAAGACGTTTACTCCTTGGAAGGAAAGTTATGACCAACCTAGATAGCATATTCAAAAGCAGAGACATTACTTTGCCCACAAGGGTCCATCTAGTCAAGGCTATGGTTTTTCCAGTAGTCATGTATGGATGTGAGAGTTGGACTGTGAAGAAAGCTGAGCGCCAAAGAATTGATGCTTTTGAACTGTGGTGTTGGAGAAGACTCTTGAGAGTCCCTTGGACTGCAAGGAGATCCAACCAGCCCATTCTAAAGGAGATCAGTCCTGGGTGTTCTTTGGATGGAATGATGCTAAAGCTGAAACTCCAATACTTTGGCCACCTCATGCGAAGAGTTGACTCATTGGAAAGGACTCTGATGCTGGGAGGGATTGGGGGCAGGAGGAGAAGGGGACGACAGAGGATGAGATGGCTGGATGGCATCACCGACTCGATGGATGTGGGTTTGGGTGAACTCCGGGAGTTGGTGATCGACAGGGAGGCCTGGCGTGCTACGATTCATGGGGTCGCAGAGAGTCGGACACGACTGAGTGACTGAACTGAACTGAAGTGAACTGAAGTATTTCATGAAGTTAGCCCACTGGAAAACAGCACAAGTTAATTTAAGTTCTTGAGAAAACCCATTTCTTCAGCATTGTATTACATAGATAATAACTTGAGATGATACAATCAAATCTTTTAGTGACTTTGCAACTAAAGTTGGATGAGAAAATAAATAGATAAAATGGAGGAGAGCAATCTGATAGGCACCAATCTTATTATGAAAAAATCTTAATTAGCAGCCTAGACATCTGGAGGACAGAGGCATTTTCAAGCTTAATAGGCTTGAGTAAGCATAGTCAACAATCAAGAAATTATTTGTTTCCACCTAGATAACTATTCTACGATTAGCACACACTGACACTACACTAGCTGAAACATGGTACTTTAGTTATGGCCTTCTTGTCCCAACAGGAGAGTTTCCAAAATGATACTGACTTTTTTCTCTCTGGTCCCACCTCCCATCCCTAGTTTGACAGAGAGGAAGAAGGGCAGGCAGACATGAAGATACTCTGTGTAAATTCTATGATTTCTACTAAGAGCAAAATCTTTACAGTATCATTCATGCCAAATTATCTTTAAACTTTTAATACATGTTTTTATACTTATATTGAGTGAAAACAATATTTAAAGACATTATATTTAAAAACAGAACAGAGCTTAGAGTAAGATTAGAAAAACATACAAGTTTACATTTAGAAAGCCTGTGTTCAAGTCCTAGTTTTTGTCTCTTAGTGGGTAAGTGAATTTGGGCAAGCTTTCTAACCTCCCTGAGCTTCAGTTTCCCAATCTATAAAATAGGGATAATAATTCTTGCCTTTTCTACCTGACAAAATTGCTTCAAGTATTAATGAGGCAAGTATATATGAAAGTGATTTGTAAGTGTTATCCAAATTCATTTATTCCATAGCACTATCAATAAGAGCAATAAAAAGCATTGAGTACTTCCTCTGTGTCAGGTACTGGGCAAAAAGCATTGAGTACTTCCTCTGTGTCAGGTACTGGGCTAGGGCCTTTATATGTATTCTCGTCCAATGATGATGATAATATTAATAATAAATAACAATACTTATAATTTATTTACATTTATTAAGCATTTACCCTGTGCCCTGTACTAGATCATAGGCAGACAGAGAAAACAAACTAGATTCTAGATCTTGTGGATCTCACTGGTAGGTGATACTGATGGGCTCAGAGGGTAAAAGAAGGAGCTACTAACTCTGCCTAGATTACACAAATTCCAGCTTTAAACAGCATTGAAATTAGCTTTCAAAAGAACAGATCCATGGGGAGAAACTGTTTTCAGATGGTTCACTCTGCAGGATTACCCACTGTATAACTGTAGTGGGCAGAATGTGAGTTCAGCCCAAAACTGGAATTCCAGTTTTACAATTTACCATTTAAGATGGATTATTATGAATAAATAAGGCTTTACCAGACCAAAAAATGTTAAGTACTTAAGGTATTCCAGGGAGAAGGGATGAGTGCAAAGACACTTAAGTGTGAAAGAATAACATATGTTTAGAGAATAATGAAAAATCAGAAGTCTTCCAGAAATTTGTCTTGTCTATCTGTCCCATTAACTCTACTAAGGTAAAGCAGTAGCAAAGATTACATAGTCGAATGGATAAAGAACTGAAGATTGGCAGAGTAGTTATGGAAGACCAACAAGGAACCACAAAACTGAAGATGCTGGGAGAAAATACTTATAAATCATATATCTGCTAGGAGATTTGTATCTAGAATATATAAAGAACTCCTACCACTGAATAATGAAAAGATAAATAACTCAACTAACAAATGGAGAACTGACCTGAAGAGACAGTTCTCCACAGGTGATATACAAATGGCCAGTGCAAAAGTGAAAAGATGCTCAATATCATTAGCACTCAGGAAAATACAAATCAAAACCATAAGATATCACTTCACACCTTCTAGTATGGCTATAATAAAAAAGACAGCTAACACATGTTGGCAAAAACATGAGAAAATTGGGATCCTTATACTATGCCAAAAGGAATTTAAAACACAGCCACTTGAGAAAATACTCTGGCAGTTGTTCAACAGATTAATCATAGTATGATATACCACCCAGCAATTCCACTCTTGCTGCTGCTGCTGCTGCTAAGTCGCTTCAGTCGTGTCCGACTGTGTGACCCCATAGACAGCAGCCAACCAGGCTCTTAGATATACACAAAAGATAAATGAAAACATGTTCATGCAGACACTTGTACATGAATGTTCATAGCATAATTATTCACAATAGCCCCAAAGTGGAAACAAACCAAATGTCCATAAATGGATGAGTGAATTTTTATAAAAGTGGTATATTCATAGAATGAAATATTATTTAGTTGTAAAAAAGAAAGAAGTACTGATGCATGCTACAGTGTGGGGGAACCTTGAAAACACCATTCTAAGTAAAAGAAACCAGTCACAAAAGACTACATGGTATATAATTCCATTTACGTGAAATATTCTGAATAGGCAAAACTATAGAGATATATAGTAGACTAATGATTGGTACAGGTTAAGAAAGAGATTATGAGTAGATGGGGAATGACAGCTAATGGATACAGGTAATAATACAGATAATAATGTTCTATAATGGACTGTGGTGATATTTGCCAAACCTTGTGAATATGCTAAAACCCAACTGAATCGTAGACTTTTTGAAAGGGATGAATTTTATGATAGGTGAATGACATCTCCCTAAAGCTGTTATTTTTAAAAGTGAAGGTATTAGGAAGGGTATGATTTGATGAATCGCCATCAGTTCAGTTCAGTTCAGTCACTCAGTTGTATCCGACTCTTTGCAACCCCGTGAATCGCAGCACGCCAGGCCTCTATCACTAACTCCCAGAGTTCACTCAGACTCACGTCCATCAAGTCAGTGACGCCATCCAGCCATCTCACCCTCTGGCGTTCCCTCACCATAGGATGGGGTTTAAAAGATGTTAACAACCTGAGATAACAGCATGAGGCCAAAGGATGCAAATTGTCCATGAAAAATCACCACAGTTGTAGCAGTAGTAAAGGAGTGAGGGAAGTGAAATAATCCTTGATTTCATCAATTACTACTTAAGCAAACCCTGGTTCTTACTTCAGTACAAGTATTTTGCACTGCTAACACAAATGAGAATCATGAATTCTCCTGGGATTTATTCAAGATTCTAGGAATCCAAGTGTATTAGGTATCAAAATTATTTCCAGGCACTTTCTTCAACAGCCTTGTTTCTTGGAGCCTATTTACTGGAGACAAATAATCTGCTAGAGCAGATCAAGCCAACCAGATGGGCACCTTATTTGGTACACCCATCACTTCTGATCAATGACATTTCCTCTGACACCTTCACTGTTTGGTTCAAACGGAAGGGAAATAAATGGATATTTATTATGCACTTTACTGTTCCATGACTTGTTGCATTTAATCTTCACATCTACTACCCACATTACAGATAAGGAAACTGGCCCAGAGAGTACAAAGACTTTCCCAGAGTCACATAACTAGCTGTAAGTGGTAAAACTCAGATTCTACTTTTTGCCTAAATTCATGTCCTTGCCACTACAGCTGTGCACTGGGGTATCCTTCAGAGTGAGACTTCTTTAAATAGTTTCTCCCCACGGATCTATTCCCCTGACATCTACTTTCAATGCCTTTTGAAGCTGGAGCTTGTGCGATTACTAAAACAATGATAACATTTACCCATTAAACACTTCTCTAGCTTGTTCCCTTGACAACCACACACCTAAGATTAGACACCAAAAAAAAAAAAAAAAAAAAAACAGTGCCTGCTAGTACTTGGACTTAAAAATCTCAGTTAGTGAGAACACAATTTTTAATAGACTTTTAAAGACACCGTACAATGTTTTTCAATAGCAATATGGAATAGTACTACTACATTACCACATGAAAAAATCAGTTGAAGAAAGAACAAACTCTCGGGTTACTCTCACATTTCCATTACCACCACCAGCCTAGACCAACAAAGGCCGAGCTAAAACCTGACACAGCCAAGTGTCAGGACTCTTATGATTCTAATGTTTCAGCATTCTCTTCTTTCAGCATACTTAAAGCATCACCTAGGAACTTGTTAGAAATGCACATTGCTGGCTCCCATCTCGAGAGTTTTTGATTCAAAAACTCTGGGGTGGGCCACAATACTCAGTTTAAGGAGCCCTCCTCCTTCTCCTCCTTGTGATTCTGAATATGGAATAAGATCTGAGGACTACTGTTCTAAATCTTTTTGACTATACTGGAGTGGCTTTCACTATTTGATATAAAGTAAATTTTTAAAATTAGCAGGACCACAAAAATGGGCTTTAATCCATGACTATGGTCATGGATAGGGCAGAAGTATAGTGGAGGGGGTGAGTCTCTTTTTCTTTAGAGAAAGTACTTTAATGTAAACAAAAAACCTCTTCCTTTCATGTTTTTCCTGTTTGACCTCTCATTCTCTTCCTCCCATACTCTTGTAAAACCAACAGTTAAACCATTTACGTAGAACCTAAGATTCTGGGAGATGGGAAGCTTTTTTCCTTTCTGGCCCTCTCATTTCTATTGATGAATGAGGAACCATAAAATCCAGCTCCCATTAGAAACTGAAACACGGGGAAAATGAGATTTCAATGAATCACAGATGGGAACTTGAAGAAAATTTAGAAATCTGCTTCCCGAGTCATATTTTAGAGATAAGAAAAATGAATCCCAGAGACATTAATTGGCCACATAGCAAGTACAAGCCTCCTTCTCTCATTAAGCTATATACTATACTATATACTGCTTGACCATGATGGTTCAATGATATACATGAAATTCATCTGGGGAGATTTCTTTTACAAATATATTTAGAAGGATTTATTTTCCTTACCTTAGTAAGCTGAGAAGATTGATATAATTTAACTATATCTAAAAGAAATTTATGGACATCGAGCATTATACTATGTTCTCTAAGCCAGCAACACCCACAGAGGTCAAGGAGTGTCCACAGTACTCAGAAGTACTTGGACTGCCTATCCCTATATTAAACAGCTCCATATCACACTTTTTGGTGTTCTTTTGGCTTTCTATTGTTTTTCTGTCCTTTCCTTTGATGTCAGTTATTACTTCTTGCATGTATCAGTGTGTTTGCCTCCAGAAGCCCTCAACCCTTCTCCTATATCCACAATTGTCAATGTGAGCTGAGACACCAAATAAATACAATCTCGAGAACTATGATAAAAGGTGATGGGAAAATAGGCTATGAGTGAGGAACTAGAAAATTTAATGTGGGGGCTTTGTGATATTTACCCTTCCTAAGACAACATGAAATTAAAAGATGCTTACTCCTTGGAAGGAAAGTTATGACCAACCTAGATAGCATATTCAAAAGCAGAGACATTACTTTGCCCACAAAGGTTCATCTAGTCAAGGCTATGGTTTTCCCAGCGGTCATGTGTGGATGTGAGAGTTGGACTGTGAAGAAGGCTGAGCGCCGAAGAATTGATGCTTTTGAACTGTGGTGTTGGAGAAGACTCTTGAGAGTCCCTTGGACTGCAAGGAGATCCAACCAGCCCATTCTAAAGGAGATCAGTCCTGGGTGTTCATTGGAAGGACTGATGCTAAAGCTGAAACTCCAATACTTTGGCCACCTCATGTGAAGAGTTGACTCATTGGAAAAGACTCTGATGCTGGGAGGGATTGGGGGCAGGAGGAGAAAGGGACAATAGAGGATGAGATGGCTGGATGGCATCACTGACTCGATGGACATGAGTTTCAGTGAACTCCAGGAGTTGGTGATGGACAGGGAGGCCTGGCGTGCTGCAGTTCATGGGGTAGTAAAGAGTCGGACACGACTGACTGACTGAACTGAACTGAACCACACTCATGAAATTCTGTGCATCCACTAAAAAGAATAGATTTGTGTGTATTGAGACACAGAGCTGTCCATGTTATGTGCTCAGGTGAATTTTTAAAATGCATAATAGTACATATAGTATCCTACTCTTAAAAATACAAGCAAAAGGTAGATTATGTATACGTGTAGAAAGAGACCTGGAAGTATATATACTAAACTGTTATCAGAAGTTAGTCTTAGTAAGTAGAAGAGGTGGACTTTTGGTTTTCAGTTGTCCTTTTGTATTTTTATCACAAGGATATATTTAAATTTTTGAAATCTGAAATTTATCTGAAGGAGAAAATAGCCAAGCCCTTGGAAGCCAAACTTTTCAGCCTAAACCCTGATTCAGTTCCTCTTCTCTCATCTTAACCTTTGTAGTTTACCACAAGTGAGAACTATAGGTCCAATTCATTTTATTATTGAGAGTAGGTTCACAAATAAAGTTCTTAGTTTCTAGTTAGCTTGTTACAAAATTCAGGTTCTACATGTTGATTTTTTTTTTTTTAATACCAAGTTACGGCATCTGGGTAAAGTCTGGCTTATTTGTTCAAGCATTTGCTGAACATTTGTGAAGTCCCCATGGTGTGCCAAGCACTGGGGAATTCAGACATCCTAGTCTTCTACCTGATGGTTCCCTCCTCTTCAGTTTCAGCCCCAGTGGTTGCGTTTAGGACTTTCCAGTGCTCATATGCTCATTTATGTTTAAAAGGCGATCCACTTAAACTTAATTGCAATTAAGTTGCAATAGTTCACACACTGTATGTGAATTTTCACCACTTTTTACCTTCTGCATGTAAATATTTCCCTAAAATGGACATCTCTTTTTAACCTCTACTTTTGTAAATAACAGGGATGGGAGATGATTTAGCAATGGAAAATATTGAGGGGGCATTGGGGGAGAATGTTTGCATTTACAATGGAAAGGGGATATTTGTGAAAGAGTTGATATTTGTGAGCAAAAACATATGTCAATCACTGTTGGAGAGCAAAAAATATGATACATAATCCTGTTCCAAAGTATATGTATAATGTATAAATATTTTTAGAATTAAAATATTTATATCTCTCTCCAGAGAGAAAGTGGCTGGATCATATTATCTCTTTGAAGTTCTAATTCTGTAGATTCAAGCATTTTCTTTAGAAAGCCATTTAAAAATTATGATGAGAAGATGTTTGGACTAAGATTTATATTATACATATGTGCAGGATCGATATTTCTGAAACTGCATTCTTCAGTATGTTGTGCCTTCTGCTTCTTAAATCCGTGAATCACAACTTTAAATAAAAGTTTTATGTGGGGTCATTAAAATATGAAGGGGATAGAATAATTCTGCTGTTAGTTTTTATTATATTATTTGAAAGTAATTTGTGTGAGTATCTTCATGATTTTTTATAAGAGTACGTTTCCATTTTTGAAACTACAGACTCCATCTTGAAAAATTTTCATTTTGCGCTTCATTGTTAAATTGTATATTATCTTCTTTTTATGCATTTCACCAGCCTATTATAATCTTACAGTGTTTTATTCTTCCCAGAGTAGACCAAGGGAACAGCTGCCTGCTTATTATTGGTTGGGCTCTTCAAGGAGTGGGTGGTGGAGCTAATCAACAGGCATTCTTATCAGCAGAGCCGTCTCTCTCCTCTGAACTGTGGGTGTCAGCCTATTAATTCTCCACTAAACTTTAAGCATTTGGGGACAATTATGTCTCACGTTGGAGCTCCCTGGGCACTTTTTTCCAGAGATAATTAAATTTAAAACTTGAAAGATAATTGATCAAGCAGGAGCAAGTATATCAAATACTAGTATCAAATACTGAATATAAGGATGTCTAATACAGTTCCTTGTTTTGTAAGAGGTGGAATAATCTAGTTGGCAGAAAGCAACTCCTATTTTGCAGTTAGCACAGATGTTCTGGACCTTTCTTTTTTCAAACAACAAAAATAAGCAAGTGAAAACCAAGAATAAAAGAACTATATATTATAAAATATATTATTATGGAAAGGAATGGTAGTATAACACCCTAATTCTGCACATGGGAAAATGAAAGTGTACATGGTAGTTTTTTTCAGAATAATAAAAGCCAATGGTTGTATAAATAAGTGAACATATATGCTCTTTTCCTTATTTGTTCTTTATTGTCACATATCAAGTAAGCTGTTCAGTTTTTTTCTTCTGAGTCATTATTCTACTGGCTTTATGTTCCATAGACATTAATATGTCAAGAGAATTTTAGCACACAGAAACTTGTGTTCCCATTTTACCTTGATGAGTGGCTCATCTCATGTTCTTCTTGTAGGGATTTGACCAGCTCCGACTTGAAGGATTGCTCTGTGACGTGACCCTAATGCCAGGGGACACAGATGATGCCTTCCCTGTGCACAGAGTCATGATGGCCTCTGCTAGTGATTATTTCAAGGCTATGTTCACAGGTAGCTTGCCTTCTAAACTCTACCTTCATATTAGAACAATAAGAAAAATACGTGTTTAAATCTTTTCATTGCTAGAGGAAGATTCAGTGCTTTTGTTCCGTGTCTTTACAAGAAGAGTTTAAAAAGAATAGACACCCAGTATGTGTGTTTGTGGGTGGTGCTTTTCTAACTTGGAAAATGGATATAGCTTTTTTATACCTCCGTCTACCTTTATTTCATAGCTTTGCTTTTCCAGACACATATCTGAATGGGCCATCAGAGACTAATACAATGTCACTAGTACAATCTCTAATCCATCAAAAGATCTGAAGTGCCAGGAGAACATTTTGGAGGCACTTGCATCATATACCACCTCCATTAGTATAGAGATATTCCTTTTTAAGTACTCTCTTTTAACTGTAAAATATGCAGAAGCTTGACTCAGATACGAATGCTTACACAGAATAAAATTTTCCCTGATTTTATTGCATCTAATTAGCAACAGAAGTGAGTTTGACCTTAATTAAATTATCCACCTTCATTTAATTGAGTGTCTTTTTATTTAAGGTGGGATGAAAGAACAAGATTTAATGTGCATTAAGCTTCATGGCGTGAGCAAAGTCGGTTTAAGGAAAATTATTGACTTCATTTACACTGCAAAGCTTTCTCTTAATATGGACAACCTTCAAGACACACTGGAAGCTGCCAGTTTTCTACAGATTCTGCCGGTTTTGGACTTCTGCAAAGTATTTCTCATATCTGGGGTAAGACATTTTCAAATCAAATCTTTTCCTGTGATGGATAGTATTGTGGCCTGAAACTAACTGGCCTTTAGAGAGAGGTGTCATCTAGTGTATGGTTTGGAAGCAGGTTCAGGAGAAAACAGTGCAGGTGCATTTTTACAAAATAGAACCATTTAAAAAAAGCCTTCTGTGTCATCCAGTGACATTAGACAGCAATAAGGGTTTGATAGCAATAAAATCCTTAACATGTTTGATAATGTTATATATTGTAATCCAGTTTTATTCTGCTTAATGATTTT
Organism: Bubalus kerabau; assembly: GCF_029407905.1. Lineage (NCBI taxonomy): Eukaryota > Metazoa > Chordata > Mammalia > Artiodactyla > Bovidae > Bubalus > Bubalus kerabau. The sequence continues at coordinate 3,404,835 of NC_073647.1, read as the reverse complement.
ATACAAGCAGGTTTTTTTAAATGGAGTTCTGTGGGAAAGTCATCTGAGGTTCTAGAAGTCTTTTAAGATACACTCAAGTCATTTTTTTTTCCTTCCTTTAAATATGGGACCTAGATCTTGAGAAGAACTAACACCTATGTGTAAATCTTCTTGATTCCATGGCAACACATCACCTACTAAGTCGTTTACAGCATATTTTAATAGATAATAGAGGACACATACAACCACCAGTCACTGAACTTCCTTATAGTCACCTACTTCCTTTGGATAGTGCCTCATTTTAGTTGAGACCCTTAAATTAATAGTACTTAATACTTACGTTTATAAACTCTTAACATTTATTTACACTGATCTTAGCAACATGTGGTTGTCCTGAGGCAAACTAGGTACAGTGTCATGATTTCCTTGAAACTAATCAGTAACGACAGACACTGTTGACCTAGTACCCATTGTCTATTATTCAAGTTCAGTACTTATCACTTGAGATACTGGTTGTGATCAGTTCCTCAGTCTGAATGAAAAGAACCAAACTGGGTAAAGCATGATTTATGAAGTTATAAAAATATGCATTTCTCAAAATAACAATATTACAAAATAAGTTTGTTCTGGATAAGTCTATTTAAAGCACATTTATTTCAAGATGATATCATAGCAAATTTGCAATACTTGACAAATTTCCTGTAATTAGAATGTTGGTTCCTTAACTTCCTTGAAGCATTTATTATAACTGTATGTTTTTACCCTTTTGAAAATGTCTTTATTTTTATAAACACTTAATATTGTCTTAAAGATTATAATCTTCATTTCGAGTATCTCTGCAGAGATACTAAAGCCCATTTCTAAAGGAGAAGAGACATGTCCCTGACAAAGCTTACTTTTAGTGTAGTTTACTCCCATTTTAAAACATTCTTGCCTATGAGCTTTTTCTTAGTACCATACTATTTCTTATCTTTCATCTTGTTTGCTTAGGATATGTCTATGTGATTTTACATTGGAAATCTTCCTTCTCAGAATCCATGGTAATTTTTGAGAAAAGTTGGCGGATTATTAGTTTACGGATTATATAAAATCTAACTTGTCCTTTATCCTTCTTTCATGCATTCCATATCTTAGTTAAATATTTAGGCTTTACTCTATTATCCCTTTCTCAGCAATCAAGTAAATCAGGAAAAACAGTAGCCCTGGGTGCCTTTCCTATTTATAAGAACTGAAAGTGTCAAGATAATATAAATATTTTTCAAAGGTAAATATGTTTTCCGTTTTCCCACAGGCTCAGTTATTATAGATAATTTAAAAATATAACAGTTTCGCAACTATGTACTTGACCCAACTGTATTGAGGAAATAGATTTGTGTTCTTAATGATATAGTATGATTATAGTTCGTATAACCAAAACACTTCCTGGGTTTGAATTTCTGGAAAGAAAAGTTAGCTTTGAACACAATTCTTTTCTATCCGTTCTTAACCACTTGTGTGGATGAAGAGGAGCAGTGGTATATAGAAGATGAATCAGCATATCATCCATAAAACCTTTATATGTTAATTTTGAATGATAATGTTAAATACGATAATAATTGGCATATACACACTACTACACATAAAATAAATTAATAATAAGAACCTACTGTCTAGCACAGGGAACTCTACTCGATACTTTGTAATAACCAATATGGGAATAGAATCTAAAACAGTGGATATATGTATATGTATAACTGATTCACTTTGCTGTGCAGCAGAAAGTAACACAACATTGTAAATCAACTATACTCCAATAAAATTAAAAAAATAAAATGAACAACTCTGTATTGCTAAAAATACCCCCAAACCCCAAATACAGTGATAAAGCCACATTTGCCTTTGGTCGGTTAGACATCCATTCTCTGTAAGGGAGCATCATGCTCAGTAGAACAAGAACCCTGCGCTCTGACCTTTGCCTTCTTTGCAGCAATACTTTTCTCTTAGGGTTGTAACTAGTATTAGGGCCTATAAGACCTATAGACCCTAATTTTGTTTTTGCTATGCTATTTTCTTGGTAGTTATAGGAAAAGAGGACTATGAAAAGAAAACAGAAGGATGACAGTGAAGGATATAATGCAGAGTTGGTAAAATTTTCTGTAAAACTAAAAATATTATCATTTATCATGGACATAATAGAAAATTACCTTTGTTTCGTTACATACCTACAAAAATTACATTAGCTTTTGTCCTTATGACATTGCATAACTACAGCATGCTAAATTCCATGTGTCAATCCCCTGATTTAAAAACAAGTTGTAGTCAAATTTTTTATCATTTGTTTGCTGTTTGGAAATTGTACCATCTAGCATTTTTCCCACAGTATTACTATTATGGAGGATTACAGGCTAGCCTGTAAAACCCAATTTAATGTCAGGTTACTGAAATAGAACAATTTGTAATTGAACTGGAAAAAATTGAAATTTAAGTTTACAGTTATACAGAGTAAACAGAGCAGGATGAAGGTGAGCAAGAAATCATTTTCTTTTTACATAAAAGTATATCTAATCAGAGAATGAAACTTCTCTGTGCTTTAGACTCGGTGTACTTTCTTTAAACTCATTTTTTAAAGTGTTTATTTTTTTCTTGATACAGGTCTATCATTAGTTCCACCTGTACATTTATTGTCACTGATCGGGTTGGGGAGCTCACAGTGAAATGTATGGAAATTATTGAGGTGACTGGGGTCATGAAGAGTGGGAGACAGTAGAAAACAAGAGAGGCACATTTGTTGGAGAACAAAGGAATTCTCTAAGGGAACAGTGAAGGGTATCAGAGGAAGTTATTGGAAAAGATAGCTTCTTTTGCTATTATGTGACCATAGCAGCAGCAAGGATGTCTTTTTGAGGAATGTTCTTTTTGGGAAAGAATATTCTTTTTGATGTAAGGATTTCCTGTATAGTACATACATTTGACATTCTTTCTTTCATAAAGACTGGATTTACCCATTAAGCTTAATTAACATGTCTTTCCAGGTAATGTTTTTGCTTTGGGGGAAGCTCAATGCAAATTAGAGAAAAAAGTTTATGGGTAATTTTAAAATGAATCAAAACTGTTTCTCTCCCCATTAAACCAGTCTTGTTTTTCTTCTTGTCAAGGCTGATACTCAGCAAGTAGTACCCAGATACCAGTTGTTTATGGTTGAGTATCTGTTCTGATTAGTTGATACTCAAATATTCTAAATATCATCCCTGCATATAACTTTAATCAGCCCATCCTTGCCCATCCGGGATTCTGTAGGGAAAGAAGAGTCTCAGCCTGGGCCTAAACCAACTCATCCCCCCAAAGACCATTATGATAACTATTGCATCCACCAGGGCAAGTGCATTCAAAGTGCAAAGGAATAAGAAAATAGGATTTGCCAAGCTGGACACACCCTCAAAATTCACCTCAAATGGTGTCAATCATCTGAAGAGAAACAAGACCGGGAGAGAAAGGTTTTAGTTTTCTTATCATCCCTTTGTTCTTCTTACCAAAAGGCCCCTTTCTTGTGTCCTGTGGTATTCTCATCTGTGGAAGGAAGCTTGGGAGAAGATACTTGTTATGTCCTGTATTGCTCAAAGTAGCTTGTTTGACTACTTCCCAGTCTTTTTCTGTGAACGTGCTTTCTCTCTTTGTGTTGGTTGTACTTGAGGTCAGGGTGTTATTTTAATAAACTAGATAGCACCAAGGAGAATTTGGTACATTGAATGTCTGAAGAGCACCACCCCCCCCCACCCAGATTTACCAGTGAATTTCTTAGTGTTTGCTCTTCCCTTGAGAGGACCAAAAGCAGATAGTCATTTGCTTTTTTTTTTTCCTAAATGGAAATTTATTTGTATAAGACACTGAACTTCAACAACGTAACATCACAGATTACTGATGAAACCTGTCATTAAAATATCAAATTATGTTAATCACAGCATTAGGTACATCAGGTGTGATTTGAACAACTTAATATTGCAGCAATGAGTACCAGTATGCTAATGAAAATTGAAAATCATGGTGCTTAGAACTGCCTTTAGGATGACCATGAAGGTTCTACTGTATTCAGTAGAATAATTTATAAATTATATCAAGGAAACTTAAATGTGTACTTGATTGTTTTTTAAAATAACGCTGTTGGTTCTCATAAGAAGTTGGGAAATTTTGTCCTTTTTTGCTTCTCTATCCTTTAAAACTCTAATATAATTACCTGGCTTAACTTCTGTAATGACTCTTCTTTGGAATTTTGGCCAGGGTATATATTCAGATGAAATTAGAGTTCTTTCTGCTTATGAGGTATTTTTTAATGAGCTTTAAATTCATATTTTACATTTTTCAAATATATTCTGTACTTGAATTGCAGTATATATTATGTTACTGTACATATTCATTATTTTGTAATGTCTAAGGTTAAATGTTTGGGACTATGCTAGCTGAAACACTTTTAAAAATCATGACTGAGAATGGATTACAATGAGCTATAATTGAATAATGTTGTATTTTTCCAAAAGTTGTTTACCGTTATTCCATCATTTTTGATCTGCTTATATTAACTGTTATTCTACACTGTGCTTCTACAGTCCCTATGGTCTACAATTAATTTTATTTTATTTTATTTTATTTTGTAACTTTACAATATTGTATTGGTTTTGCCATACATCAACATGAATCTGCCACAGGTATACACGTGTTCCCCAAATTTTTTAGCTTTGATTGCATGCACTTCATAAAAATTAATTTCCTGTTACATATTTTCTTATCTGAGTCTCCTTTTAAAATTAATAAGACTCTAGTAATCTGCTGTGTTAATTCAGCAGATAGTCTGTTTTTAGTTGTATCTATCATCACATCTTTAATTTTTAAATTGCTGATAATCATGGCATTTAACCTTTGTTATATACCCACAGTGTGGTAGCTATGGTACATGAGCTATAGAAAATACTTAGTCCTTCTATCAAGAAGATGACTATTCAGAAGGTTATGAAATACCATTCTCTGGTGATCTTTTTTTAAAGGAAAGACTAGGCAGCTAGCTATATTAGCTAGGCAATCTGTCAAGGTTTTCCCAGTCCTGAGAATCTGTATATCTGATATATAGAAGGGATTTTCAAAATGCCCTTAAATACAAGGTAGTTTTTTTTTTTATCCTCTTGTTTTAAAAACTGTTTCCTTACTGAATGATAGTGAAGAAGGAAAAGAGGAAGGAACTGAATATCTTGATCCCAGTTCTGAATTACACAGATTGGTTTCTAATCTTTAATCTCGGTTTATATTCCAGTTCCAGTTCAGTTGCTCAGTCATGTCCGACTCTTTGTGACCCCATGAATCACAGCACTCCAGGCCTCCCTGTCCATCACCAACTCCTGGAGTTTACTCAAACTCATGTCCACCGAGTCAGTGATACCATCCAGCCATCTCATCCTCTGTCGTCCCCTTCTCCTCCTGCCCCCAGTCCCTCCCAGCATCAAGGTCTTTTCCAATGAGTCAGCTCTTCGCATGAGGTGGCCAAAGTATTGGAATTTCAGCTTTAGCATCAGTCCTTCCATTATATATGCTATAAATTTAGAATTAATTTTGATGACTAACAGCCAATGCTATTATTTTGCCCATTTAAAATATAGTCTTTGTTGTTTTAATTTTTTTATTTGTAATCAATCATATCAGTGATGATAAGAATCTGCATACACAGGAAATATATTTGTGCTTTCATCAATGTTTGATTATCCATATTAGCAAACATCTTCAAAAATGAAAATTACTCTTGCTTTGGGGAAGACTATGTCTTACCCCATAAAGTAGGTCTATTACCCCAAACAGGAATCCCTTCCACCTGGGGTGATTTGGGCAATGAGGTATTAATTGTAACTTTATTTACACAACTTTAAACTTGTGTCAGACACCAACCTGCCACCCCTAAAAGTGGATTAAAGTGTGCTTTTTATTAACCAAGTTATCGAATAGTATTAAACTGTGTGTTTGAAAAGGCCCATAAGTTGTTCGTTTATTTTTCCTAGTCCTCCTGTGTTACAATTTATTTTCGGTATTTTTTAAAATACATAGGTATTAAGTATAATAACAATTTTAAATTGTTGATTTTTGTGCAGCAAATCAGTGCCTAAAAGAGTTGAAATTCTTCTTGAGTAATAATCTATGAAAATAGCAACATGTGTGTGTATGTGTTGGCCTTCAAACTTTCAGTGGTATTATGTCATAACTCGGCTGTGACTTTATGCAGAGGAGTCATGATTTTCATCTCATTTCAGCTTTTCAATAACAAGATGATAGAAGGATTAGCCAATTTTCTCTTAACCATCTGCCAGTCGGTTAACAATACAGTGGCATCAGTGAGCTTTATGTGACATTTGTGAACACACACCCTGACAAAATTAAGCAAAAAAATCCTATGAGTCCTTTGCCTGTGACTTGTCTCTGTGTTTGTACATACACACACACACACACACACACACATACAATTACAAAGAGATTTGTATGGCAGGCTTGTTTTTGTGATTTATGCTTTACATATTTGCTGATTTGATTTTCCTAATTTTCACTTTTGACTAATTAGCCCTTAGAACATTGAAAAGACTTCCTGCCAAAGATAGGCCTCTCCATAGCTTCTCTCCTTTTCATGACTTCTGGTTTTGCTGTATTTTACTCTGTGCTGGGGAGATTTGAGGGGCTAATGGGGACTCCAGGCAGAGCTGGAGTATGCTGAGAGTAAGAGAGTAGCTAAGGAAAACTGTGGTGCCAGCCATCAGCATACTTACTGGAAACTAAACTACATGAATAATTTGATGCAAAAACACCCATTCCATTCCTCAAGAAAGTGATTTCCTTGTTTCTATTTCTACATAAATAATATGGAAAATAAATTCACCCTAGGAATAATAGCCCTATTAAATTATCTTCACTATAAGCAATAACTTTTGAAGGAATCAAAATGAATGATAGTGATGAATGATGCCTGTTGACATGAAAGACATTTAGGGATCAGGTACTAGAGCTTTTCTGTTTGTGGATCTGCTAGCTGAGTTGCTTTTAAGAATCATGACTGAAAAGTGAATTGAGATGATTCATTATAGAATTGCTTTCTATTTTTGCAGAACTTCCATCTGGCCAGAACTTTCTTAGTATTTGCAGGGTAGTGGTGAGGACACATTTTTGAGGAAAGAAAATAATTATGTTGGCCATAGTCAAGTTATACCATTGTTTCTTAGAGTAACTTTCCATCTACTGACTCTGAACAAGCATTTTCTTTTAGTCTCCTTTCTATTGGATTAGGTAAGGGTGGTTTGTGAATTCTCTTTAAATAGTTAATATATGGAGAAAATAATCTTAATTTTCATCTATATGGACAGTAAAAAGCACATTTACTCTTATTCTAGAGCTGGTATTTATATATCCAGGTATGAGTGCCATGAAAGTAGTTGGGTTTTAATTATTATTCTTTTTTGGATTGGCTTAATAGGTCACTTTAGACAATTGTGTTGAAGTTGGGCGGATTGCCAATACCTACAATCTGACAGAAGTAGATAAATATGTTAACAGTTTCGTCTTGAAGAATTTTCCTGCGTTGCTGAGCACTGGGGAGTTCTTGAAACTCCCTTTTGAACGTCTTGCCTTCGTGCTTTCCAGTAATAGCCTTAAGCATTGCACTGAACTTGAGCTCTTTAAGGCTACCTGTCGCTGGCTACGCCTGGAAGAGCCTCGGATGGACTTTGCTGCAAAGTTAATGAAGAACATACGATTTCCACTGATGACACCGCAGGAGCTCATTAATTACGTGCAAACCGTGGATTTCATGAGAACTGACAATACGTGTGTGAATCTCCTTTTGGAAGCCAGCAATTACCAAATGATGCCATATATGCAGCCAGTGATGCAGTCAGACAGGACTGCCATTCGGTCTGACACCACTCATTTGGTTACACTAGGAGGAGTGCTGAGGCAGCAGCTGGTTGTCAGCAAGGAATTGCGCATGTATGATGAAAAGGCCCATGAGTGGAAGTCCTTAGCCCCCATGGATGCCCCAAGGTACCAGCATGGCATTGCTGTCATTGGAAATTTCCTCTACGTCGTTGGAGGACAGAGCAATTATGACACAAAAGGAAAAACGGCAGTTGATACAGTCTTCAGATTTGATCCACGATACAATAAGTGGATGCAAGTTGCATCTCTAAATGAAAAGCGCACCTTCTTCCACCTCAGTGCCCTCAAAGGATACCTGTATGCAGTTGGTGGACGGAATGCAGCTGGTGAACTGCGTAAGTGTGTATATGTCTGTTAAGCACAAAGACTAATTTCTTTACCCCCAGATTCTAGTCAGATCATAAAATAAGCAGTTTTATAACATCAAAGACCAACAAATGTTGCCAGAATTTTATTTTAAACTGTTTTTCTCAGAAAATGTCAGAGACTATCTGAGCCTATATTGTTGGCCACACTACAGATATATCAATATGTGGCAGAATATTTTACTGGTGCAATATCCATGGTTTTCATCGTAAAGGTTTAACTGAAAAGCATATTCTCCTAATTTAAATTCTAATGGAATCTTGGACAGAACTTTGACATGTTTCCTCATTTTACATTTTTAAAAGCCCACAGAATATTTCAGTGAACAGGTTAAAATCCTTCCTTACAGAGCACTGACTTCTATAGTTGGTCCTTTTATGTAATCTGTTACCTATCCTAGGCCACACAGTAAGATGATTTTCTTTATTTACTAAATGTTTAAAGTTCAATATTATCCAGACTTTATTTACCATGAGTATTATATATAACTATTAGTCTCAAAACTCATTCTCATGTAAACTGAGCTGGTAAACTTGATTATTTGATGGTCCCTTCTTGGTCTTCCTAATCTAAAATCAGTCACTGATCTTAGATCAATAACAGAGACCAATACTTTGGCTATGTAAATTAACACTAATTTTGTTATTTTAGATAAAATTGGAATAAGTTAGCTGTCCAAAAAGAAGTCAGGAAGATCTCATTTTATATCAGGTTTTACATATCTGTCATTACCATCGTTTGGTCTTTTTTTCACCCATCTTCCTTTATTCTCTGTTCTAAATAGAGTCCTTGGAGTTGACCAGTATTCTAGGCTCCATAAACCTGGGGAAGTTTAAGATATTGGCATTGGCTCTGGATAAATTCAGAGTAATTATCAGAATCTTTTTCTTCAGTATTCTAAAAAGTAGAAGGTGGTCTCAGTTCAGTTCAGTCACTCAGTCGTGTCCTACTCTTTGTGACCCCATGAATCACAGCACTCCAGGCCTCCCTGTCCATCACCAACTCCCAGAGTTTACCCAAACTCATGTCCATTGAGTTGGTGATGCCATCCAACCATCTCATCCTCTGTGGTCTAGTGGATTTGAAAATAAGCTATTTGTTGGAGATAAAAAGATCTGCTCTCAGCTCTTATCCTTTTCAGCTTATCAAGCTCTTTCTTGTTAGTGACATGGTCTTAATGTTACTGATGTTTTCTACCCATGTTTTTTTTTTCCTTGTTGTCACAATGATATTTCTTCTAAGGCCAGACTTCCCAGATTGTTGGACTAGCTTTCAGAATCATGAAGCAGACAGGTTTTCCAGTGTATTTTAATAATCAGACTTCTAAAAGCACTTGACACATGAATACCCTTCATGTAGAGCTGTCCTTTCCTCAGTTAACCTACACACATTATTTACATGTTATTATACTCCTTTAAATTTATGGTATCTTAAAATAAGCAGAAGAGGCAAGTGGTGACTTGGAACTTTCTTAGAAAAACCACTTATATAAAATAATCTTTACAAGTTTACAATTTATAGGTCATCAAACCCCTCAATCAGTGGCCATTTGGAAACTTCTTTTGTCTAAGGAAATTGCTCCAGTTTTCAGTCACTGCTTGCTTGGTGATTTTTCACACCCCTGTTAACATGCAGCTAATTAAGTCCTCAATATATTTTTCCTAATATTAATTAGAGGCCTTACTCTTCTGAGAATTTATCATCTTCAGGCCAAGGAGAGTCATTACATAAGACTAAGGTGAGAGGCTTCCTTCTTCTGACTTAATCCTCACCCTGTTTGAGTTCTTCCCACATTATACTCAATTGTGAACAACAAGTAGACTACCTTGTTGGGCAAGTGACTGGTTTCCTTGCCCTTCAGAAATCACCCCCTTCATCTCTTATTAAAAACAGTATTCTGTGTTTCAGTTTGAAAATTACAGGATACAAGAGAATCATGCTTTTCACGTGTGAGTCCTAAATTTATTACTCTTGGATTATAGTTAGACTTGAAACACAATCACCCAGAGCTTAAACTTAAGGATAATGATTTACATGTTCTAAAAAGAATACTCTCCACTCTAGATGATAAATATAGGTCCACTTTTATCTTAATTCATCAACTGCATTTTCATAAAGGGATGTATGATTATACTATGGATACAAATCCTCATTATCTAAAGAGAACTATAATTCCATTGAGGCCAACTACTTAGTATTTCTTTTCCTTTGAAGAAATTATCTTCTAGAATCTAGAAGTGACTAAACTTTTGTAGAAAAGGATTGCTTCCCTTAAAATTAGCATACCCAGCAAATCCATTTTGTGTTACATATTGTTTTAATTGTTTTTGGCTGCGCCACACAGTATATAGAATCTTGGTTCCCTGACCAGGGATTAAATCCATGATTCCTGCATTGGGAATGCAGAGGCTTATCCTCTGGATCACCAGGGAAGTCCCTATGGTACATATTTTAAGTTAAAATATATGGGAAGTTTTTTTTAAAAAATCATGTGATTGACTTATTAAGTACACTTCAGTTGAGAGTCTTGATTCCAGGAGAATCTTCAGGCCCAAAAGAGCCATTACATAAAACCAAGTAGCAAGAAGCTTCATATTTTTTTTTCTGACTCACCCCACACCTTTGAATTCCCCCTATTTTATACCCACGTGGAAGTAAGAAGTAGACAGACACATCTCGTCACATTCTTTATTGTTGAGGTGAGCAAACCCAGTGTAACCCGTCCAGAGAAACGTTATCAGTGTGCTCTCCTGCTCCGTTGTTGTTGTTCAGTTGCTCAGTTGTATTCGACTCTTTGCAACCCCATGGACTGCAGCATGCCAGGCTTCCCTGTCCTTCACCATCTCCCAGAGCTTGCTCATGTCCATTGAGTCAGTGATGCCATCCAACCACCTCATCCTCTGCTGCCCCCTTCTCCTTTTGCCCTCAATCCTGCTCTGTAAATGGTTTTTAATGGAAACCCCCTCCCTCCACTCCACTCTAACATCTGTTGTAATAACTTAATATTCCCACCTTAACTGATTATGTTGACATATTCATATGTCAGTATAAATAGAGAAGGGGATAGGAATGGGTGTCAGGAAAAACGGATTGATAGGTAAATCATTTCACAGTTTAACTGGTTCATTAGTATCAGTACATCATTTATTCTTTATATACACAATAATCACTGCCTCTGTATACTGATGAAAAGAAGGCAGTGGCAGCATCTACAAGACATTTTAGATCATTTAAGTGGATTTGCCCTTTTAAAATCTTTCCATGGCGTGTATGGACCCAAGCCCATAGTACATCAAACAATAATATTAGTGTTTGTGTGTGAGAGCCTGATTTATTGCTAAAATATAATTCCTTAGAAATGCTACTTTCTTTTGACATTGGGAACAATGGGAAACTGGGGAAAGCTTAGAGTAGCTGTCACTTAAGAGAAAAAGGAGTCAGTTATTTCTGGTATCTTTCAAAATTGCATCATATAAGAAATCAATCTTCCATTGAAGTTTTCTGTATTGAGGAGAAATATGACAGCTCAGGTATCTTTCACTGCAGTTAAATATTAATAAGTCAAAGTTCCAAATAATGAAGTAACCCTTTGTTAAATTTTTCCAAATAAATATACAATAAAATTACTGAAATTTATCAGATACCTCCATATCCCTTAATAGATTTGCAGTTTCTTTATTAAGTGACGTATTACTAACTGGCACTCTAGGATTCTAGAGACCATCCCCACTTTCTGAGAGCCCTCATTATGCAAATAATTTTCTTCAGGACTAATCTCTTTCCTAATCTCAAAGAACAGGTAAATTCTGAACTCCAGTGTAATCACCTGAGAAAATCAGAATCCCTGAGATATGTGAACAACCAACCTAACTGAATTTCTTAAATTAGAGAGGATCTCTAATTTACATACCAGGCCACCAGACTACTGAAGATGATTCTCTAGAATAGATAATACAGTGCCAGGAAGGAAATCTTGATTTTCCAGGCTATAGGATCTCTGTCACAATTAATCGGCTCTGCCATTGTATTGTGAAAGCAACTATAGACAGTTTGTTTATAAACAAATGAGTGAAGTTGTGTTCCAATAAAGCTTTATATATGAACACAGAAATTTGAATCCCATATAATTTTCATATTACACAAAATATTTTTCTTTGATTTTTTTTCCAGCTATTTAAAAATGTGAAAGCAATTCGTGTTTTTATCTTGTGGGACATACAAAAGCAGATGACATACTGGATTTGGCTTACAGGTTGTAGTTTGCCTGACCTTCCCTGTTCTAGATTTTCCCAATTACCTCATTACCATTCCCACCTGTCATAGACTGTGATGGACTCACTGCTTTGTGGCTCCAGCTCCTTGCTTGCTCATCTCTTGTCGCCTCCGCCATCAATGTGGTTGATACTAACATCTTGTTGCTTTGTAAATATGGAAAATAGAAATAAGGATATGAATATACACTTGTTAATTACATGTATTCTATTTTAAAAAAAATATATTGATTTTACTAATGACAATAACAATCCTACCTGGAGAAAGCCAAAGGTTGACAATAAGGATTAAAAGATGGGAAAAGCTAAAGGAGATGGGTTATCTAGCTGGAAGAAGACAAATTTAGGGATCAGTTCAGTTCAGTCACTCAGTCATGTCCGACTCTTTGTGACCCCATGGACTGTAGCACGCCAGGCCTCTCTGTCCATCACCAACTCCTGGAGTTTACTCAAACTCATGTTTACTCAAACTCAAGTCAGTGATGCCATCCAACCATTTCATCCTCTGTTGTCCCCTTCTCCTCCCGCCTTCAATCTTTCCCAGCATCAGGGTCTTTTCCAACGAGTCAACTCTTCACATGAGGTGGCCAAAGTATTGGAGTTTCAGCTTCAGCATCAGTCCTTCAAATGAATATTCAGGACTGATTTCCTTTAGAATGGACTGGTTGGATTTCCTTGCTGTCCAAGGGACGCTCAAGAGTCTTCTCCAACACCACAGTTCAAAAGCATCAATTCTTCAGGGCTCAGCTTTCTTTATAGTCCAACTCTCACATCCATACATGACGACTGGAAAAACCATAACCTTGAGTAGACGGACCTTTGTTGGCAAAGTAATGTCTCTGCTTTTTAATATGCTGTCTAGGTTGGTCATAACTTTTCTTTCAAGGAGCAAGCGTCTTTTAATTTCATGGCTGTAGTCACCATCTGCAGTGATTTTGGACCCCATAAAAATAAAGCCAGACACTGTTTCCACTGTTTCCCCATCTATTAGCCATGAAATGATGGGACTGGATGCTGTGATCTTAGTTTTTTGAATGTTGAGCTTTAAGCCAACTTTTTCACTCCTCTTTCACTTTCATCAAGAGGCTCTTTAGTTCTTCACTTCTGCGATAAAGGTGGTGTCATCTGCATATCCAAGGTTATTGATATTTCTCCCAGCAATCTTGATTCCGGTTTGTGCTTCATCCAGCTGGGCATTTCTCATGATGTACTCTGCATATAAGTTAAATAAGCAGGGTGACAATATACAGCCTTGACGTACTCCTTTTCCTATTTGGAACCAGTCTGTTGTTCCATGTCCAGTTCTAACTGTTGCTTCTTGACCTGCATACAGATTTCTCAAGAGGCAGGTCAGGTGGTCTGGTATTCCCATCTCTTTCAGAATTTTCCACAGTTTGTTCTGATCCACACAATCAAAGGCTTTGGAATAGTTAATAAAGCAGAAGTAGATGTTTTTCTGGAACTCTCTTGCTTTTTTGATCCAATGGATGTTGGCAATTTGATCTCTGTTTCCTCTGCCTTTTCTAAATCCAGCTTGAACGCCTGAAAGTTCTTGCTTAACGTACTGTTGAAGCCTGGCTTGGAGAATTTTTGAGCATTACTTAGCTAGCGTGTGAGATGAGTGCAGTTGTGCAGTAGTTTAAGCATTCTTTGGCATTGCCTTTCTTAGGGGTTCGAATGAAAACTGACCTTTTCCAGTCCTGTGGCCACTGCTGAGTTTTCCAGATTTGCTGGCTTATTGAGTGCAGCACTTTCACAGCATCATCTTTTAGGACTTGAAATAACTCAGCTGGAATTTCATCACCTCCATTAGCTTTGTTCTTAGTGATGCTTCCTAAGGCCCACTTGACTTCACATTCCAGGATGTCTGGCTCTAGGTGAATGATCACACCATTGTGATTATCTGGGTCATGAAGACCTTTTTTGTACAGTTCTTCTGTGTATTCTTGCCACCTCCTCTTAATGTCTTCTGCTTCTGTTGCTGCTGCTGCTAAGTTGCTTCAGTCGTGTCTGACTCTGTGCGACCCCATAGACGGCGGCCCACCAGGCTTCCCCGTCCCTGGGATTTTCCAGGCAAGAACACTGGAGTGGGTTGCCATTTCCTCCTCCAATGCATGAAAGTGAAAAGTGAAAGTGAAGTTGTTCAGTTGTGTCCGACTCTAACAACCCCATGGACTGCAGCCTACCAGGCTCCTCCGTCCATGGGATTTTCTAGGCAAAAGTACTGGAGTGGGGTGCCATTGCCTTCTCCACTGCTTCTGTTAGGTCTATACTATTTTTGTCCTTTATTGTGCCTATCTTTGCATGAAAAGTTCCCTTGGTATCTCTAATTTTCTTGAGGAGATCTCTTGTTTTTCCCATTCTATTGTTTCGCTCTATTTCTTTGCACTGATCACTGAGGAAGGCTTTCTTATCTGTCTATTGTTTGAAACTCTGCATTCAGATGGGTATATCTTTCCTTTTCTCCTTTAAGTTTTGCTTCTCTTCTTTTCATAGCTATTTATAAGGCCTCCTCAGACAACCATTTTGCCTTTTTGCATTTCTTTTTCTTGGGGATGGTCTTGATCACTGCCTCCTGTACAATGTCACGAACCTCCATCCATAGTTCTTCAGGCATTCTATTTATCAGATCTAATCCCTTGAATCTATTTGTCACTTCCACTGTATAATCGTAACGGATTTGATTTGGGTCATACCTGAATGGTCTAGTGGTTTTCCCTACTGTCTTCAATTTAAATCTGAACAAAGGAGAAGCCCCAGCAGGACAGTAGGAGGGGCAAAATTGCATTTAGAATCAAACCCCATACCTGCCAGAGATGCTCAGAGGGCTCAAACATACCTTGTACGCATCAGGGCCCAGAGACCCCAACAGAGACTAAGGCAATTTAGGAATGATGAACTATTATATACTTGTTGTGTTATTGGTGCTTAATAACCATCTTACCCTTAAAGGGCTCCTATATGAGAAAGTATAGATGGATTCTTATAACCCCGATTACCCAAAAATAAAATGCGGTTAACTCACTGATAGAAGAATAGCATTATCTTTCTACGTAGGAAGATTTTTAATAATCATGAAGAGTGAATAGCTATTCAACTTCTAGCTCTCCTTTAAAAAATAAGAGGAAACTAATGGAAACTACTTCAAAGTAGATTGAATTAGACATAAGGAAAGACTGTAACAGTCTAGAAATTTCAAAGTTCAAGACATAATTCATTAAGAAAAGCATGAAACTATAATAAAACCTATCCTTTGACATCAAATAGATGGAAAAGATGATGTCCAGAAGTCATTAAAACCCTTTTACTGATAGGATGTGTGATTGGACTATATTCCTTTTTCAAATAAAACCCTACTATTAAACTTTGCTGATGCCAGTCAATGTAGTAGATCCACTATAAGTGTAAAGAGGGTGCTACTGATATACATTCAGTAGGATTTTGTTTGTCAGTTAGGTGAAAGCCATGCTGAAGGCAAATGGAACTGAACACTCAAGAAGACATCCAGTGATTGAAAATAATCACAAACAGTATTAGAGCAGTTTTAGCTTGTCATTCATTGTGGCAATAGTCCTTATTTTGGGGAAAGATTTTGTAGAATGTTGCTACCTGATGAAAAGATTTAGAAAAAAATAGAGTTGGTAAGGTTCCAAGCCCAAAGCAATGAACAAAACTAACAAGAGATTAAAAAAAAAAAAAAAAGAATAGTAAAAACCTTTGAAATAAGACTGAAAATTCAAAACTAAAGTAGAAAAGGAAATCAGTAATGGGATATAAGAAGTGGTATAATATAGGTTTTGTTAGAGGAGAAGTAAATAGTTTGTGTAGTGAATTTGATGAAATTATTGAAAAGAAAATTAATCTCTTCAATCTGTCTCTAGTTTTGCCAGTTCTCACAGTACTATTATTTTTTAAATAGGAAAACTTGTTCAAAGGATGACTTATCAATTAGGATTGCATTTTGCTGCATGGCATCCCACTCCAGTACTCTTTCCTGGAAAATCCATGGATGGAGAAGCCTGGTAGCCTGCAGTCCATGGGGTCGCTAAGAGTCGGACACGACGGAGCGACTTCACTTTCACTTTTCACTTTCATACATTGGAGAAGGAAATGGCAACCCGCTCCAGTGTTCTTGCCTGGAGAATCCCAGGGATGGGGGAGCCTGGTGGGCTGCCGTCTATGGGGTCGCACAGAGTCGGACATGACTGAAGCAACTTAGCAGCAGCAGCAGCAGCAGCCAAGTTTTATTCCAGTGACTTGATCAAATAGCCCCACTCTGTATCCTCCTGCTTGCATTCCATTGCCTACAAATATGTCATGCCATCAATTCCAGCTTCACAGGACCTGCAGGAGCCTGAAGATTTGAATTTTATTTTGAGTTTGGCACAGTGCTTTCTTGAGCAGTGTTGTGATTCTCTTAGTAAGAAAAAAGCAGGGTTAGTGGAGACAAGCAGTTGGGTTAACAAGTGGCAGCATCTGCAATAAAAAGTATAAACTTTTCAAGTCAATCCTAATTTCGTGCTGTTGATCAGAGACCTCCTAACATCCCTATTCTGCCTTTTAAAAAAGATTACATTTTTTATCTGTCTAGACTGTCATTGGTTCTAGTCTTGATGTTATAACAGATTGATAGTTAAATAAGTTGAGGTCACTTCTCACATACTCTGTGTTAAGGATGAAAATTTATTGCTGAGAGGAAGTACCCCTAATAAAAATTTTATTATGCTGCCAGTCATCTTCAAGTTAGAGTAGTACTGGCTGCAGTGGTAAACTATTGGCTTTAATGTATAAATACTGAAAAATTATTGTCTGTGGCAATTTTGTAGTCTTGATATGAAATAAGCAATAGGCATCAAAACATACACCAGGCAGTGTGCATAATTTCATTATCAACTTAAGCTTTTGCTTCATATCTGTTAACCTTTGTTTCCTATATGGTGTATCATATAGAATCAAAGTGTTTTTCTACCTTGTAGTTTTTTTCATCTTTTCTTCCCACATATTTAGAGCAAAGAAATGGGAGAAGTATCAAATTATAAAGATGTAACAAGATCCTAGAAGAAAAGAAAGTCTTGTGATTTCTGCAGTGATAGAAGTGTGTTATATTATTACATTAAATAGTCTGATATAACAAGTCTCAATATATTAACAATTCATATTACTTGCAAAATCTCAATAATTAATATTTGACCCCCAAGAATATCTCATACCTAAATAGAAATATTTCAGTTATGAGGATATTATTATTGTTCCACCTAAGGGAAAAATAATTTATTGCTAAATTTGAAATTATAAACCATATTTTAAAATCCATTCATTCTTCTTTGTTATTTTTTAAACAACAGCTACAGTAGAATGTTACAATCCAAGAACAAACGAATGGACCTATGTTGCCAAAATGAGTGAGCCCCACTATGGCCATGCTGGAACTGTGTATGGAGGCGTAATGTATATATCAGGTAAATAATTGCAAATGCAATTCATATAATACATAGATTTCTAACTATGTTTCCATCTTTCCATATAGTGCTAATAATCCAGGAAATGGATAATCAAAATATAATTGTAGGTTTTAGAATGTATTTTTGTGTACATTTGTATGTAATGGAAAATCCCATCGGCGGAGGAGCCTGGTAGGCTGCAGTTCATGGCATTGCTAAGAGTCGGACACGACTGAGCAACTTCACTTTCACGCATTGGAGAAGGAAATGGCAACCCACTCCAGTGTTCTTGCCTGGAGAATCCCAGGGACGGGGGAGCCTGGTGGGCTGCCGTCTATGGGGTCGCACAGAGTCAGACACGACTGAAGTGACTTAGCAGCAGCAGCCTTTGGTATTATAAAAGTTTATAAGACTAGCAGCCAACCAATCCTACTGTAATACTTAGAAGACATTGGTAAGTTTTCAGCTTCTCCAACTTGCCTTTCATCCCCCTTAGTCCATAGTCTAATACTCTAATAACCACCATTCATAGTCTCTATAACAAGCATTAATTCATTTCTGTTTAGAATTCGGCTAAACTCCATGAGGAAATATATCATTATATAACATGTAAGCTCTACTGTGCATAAAACTTGCTTCCAATATACATATAATGCATAATAATGTTCATTTTCTCATTTGTGCTAGTCACTCAGTCATCTGACTCTTTGCGACCCCATGGACTGTAGCCCACCAGGCTCCTCTGTCCATGAAATTCTCCAGGCAAAAATACTGGAGTGGGTTGCCATTTCCTTCTCCAGGGGATCTTCCCGACCCAGGAATTGAACCCAGGTCTCCCGCATTGCAGGCAAACTCTTTACTGACCTAGCCACAAGAGAAGACCTAATTTAGTGCAACGCATAACATGTTTCTCTTGTCCTGAGTATTATATTGGGTTCTACTGTGGTGTCACTGCATAAATAATTCTGTGCTGATTACCTGTATTTTGGCCACATTCACATATATTTTTCTAATAAAAAATTCTGAAAAGACTATAGTTGGCTCAGTGTCACAGTAACACAAACTGTTAGTGTTCAAATCATCCTTATGTAGAATGTAGAAATGAGTCCTGTTTTAATGTAATGTTCACTTCCAGTATTTAGATTTGACTCTGATAGGTTCGTGCCATTTGGCCCTGACAGAGTCTACCTCTGACAATTTTCCCTCTTTTGAAGGTCGGCCAGTGCCAAGCCAGCAGCTACATTATTAGAGAACAAAGGCATTAAGGTGATGTTTGTGGTCTGAGTCTCTGAACGCTGCCTTAATAAAATCTGTAATCAAGAAGGATCAGTGAAAGGCCTTTAGTGTGTGATTGGCATGTTTCTGGTGTGAAATTTATGAGCAAACTATGGGACGTCTTATATTGAAAGAGCTTTCCAGGAAATCATATGTTCCGCTAATCAGTGATTTACACCATCTACCTATTTTATGTGTGTGGCTGCTATGCTATTATAATGAGAGCTGCAAGTTCTCTGGTGGGAAAAAATGACATTCGAATTGTTCTAGTGGTGATTTGGCATAACTAGCATATATTGCACAAATGACCTTACCAGTCAAGAGTAGGCTGGAAACCACAGCTGATTTTCAAACCAAAGAGCACTGTTTTGATTGCTCAGAACTCAGTGAAGTACAGAAAAAAATATAGAAAAGCAGAAAAAAACCCAACAACCTAGTGATGGCCATCTGGCCCCCAGATAGTAGAGCTTTGAATGATGTGGCTGAAGCTTAGTCTAGTTTTCTCCCTAATCTGCAAACACATAGTTTGATATTTTCATTGTACAGACTGATTGAAATATGATCTAAAAATATGTTTTATAGATGATATGGGCTCAATAGATCAGCAACAAATCACTGTACATACAAAATTCCAGGTATATTCAGCATTCTGATTCTTTAAATTTTTAAGAGAGGACATTACCCATCGTCACCCTAAGGTCTACAAAAACAGTTCTGAATATTCATGTAAGCCTGTATAGTTGCATAACACTTTCGACTTTTCCAAAGCATTGTCATTTATTTCAATTCATATTCAAAATCCTAACTGGAGAACTAGAGTGGCCATTCTTATTTGACAAATGAGAAAGGGAACACCTAGCATTTAAAGAGCAGCAGGAGTGAATGATGCTTTGTAGTTGGGATTTACTGTAAACTCAACTTGAAAAGTAGCCAAAATATACTTTTTGTTCTGTAAAGCCTCTTAAATCCCTTGGGTCTCTGAGAAGGTCATTACAATAATATAAGCTACACTTTTGTTCTTTAAGGAGAGGAAAATATTATTTTCTTTATTTTTAATCCAGAGAAAGTAGTTATAGCAGGCAGACATGTATAAGAACACACTTGATAAACTCTAAAATGTCATAATATGTGGCTAGAAGTTAATTATCTGTGACAGAGAGCCTTCTATTAACTTTTGCATTTTCATATTAATCTGTTTATCTCCCACCTATAATTTTCATTCTTTAGGAGGAATTACTCATGACACTTTTCAAAAGGAGCTCATGTGCTTTGACCCTGATACTGACAAATGGATACAGAAGGCGCCAATGACCACTGTCAGAGGTCTGCATTGCATGTGCACTGTGGGAGAAAGGCTCTACGTCATTGGCGGCAATCACTTCAGAGGAACCAGTGATTATGACGACGTCCTAAGCTGTGAATACTACTCACCGATCCTTGACCAGTGGACCCCAATTGCTGCTATGTTAAGAGGGCAGAGTGATGTTGGGGTCGCTGTCTTTGAAAATAAAATCTACGTGGTTGGTGGGTATTCGTGGAATAATCGTTGTATGGTAGAGATCGTGCAGAAATATGATCCAGATAAAGATGAATGGCATAAGGTATTTGATCTCCCAGAATCCCTGGGTGGCATCCGAGCTTGCACACTCACGGTTTTTCCACCTGAAGAAACCACACCATCACCTTCTAGAGAGTCCCCTCTTTCTGCACCGTAAGATCGTCCCTGCAACTAAGATGCTGTAGTCCTATCTTTGCAGTGTGTCACGAATTCTCTTCTTTTGCCCCCTCCCCTTAAGTAGTGTATGTTAGGATTATCCTCCAGTAATTGATACAAATATTGGAAAAAAAGACATTGATGTTCTTCGTGCTGTTTGTTTGGCTTCGAGTGTTTATAAAGTGGTAACAAACCATTCTGGAAATGTATCCCATAGAAGCTGATATTTAACATACAAGAAAAAAAAAGTATTGTCTATAAGATGTTTCTTCAGTACTTTTTGATGCTGTGTACTGGGTGTAAGGTGTTTGTCATCTTACATTAGAAAAGCCCAAAAAAACAAGTTAAAAGGTGGATTATAGTTAATGTGCAACTGTGCTAACTAGGCTTCAAAGTAAAAAGTTTTCCTTTCATCTTTGACTGTGAGATGTTAAAGGGAGACAGCCAGTTCCAACAGGAGACACCAGACAAAAGGTTGCCAACTCGCATGAGCTACCTGCCTCTTTCCATAAAGTATTTTTGACATACCTGTCAGCCCTCCTGTCTGTGGGGGTGCATTGAAAACACATCCAATTTCTTAGATGCACAGGAGAAATAATCATTGAAATTCACCAATCTTAATTTTAAAAAAACAGCATGACCCCTCAACTTGTAAACAAGGGTTTGGGGGTTTTTAAGTGTGTATAAATACATGCACACATATATGTCAAAAAGGAAATTTTAAAAAACTGACTAGAATGTCAAATTAATGCAAAAAAATAAATACTTTTAAATTTCTTCCAAAAAGCAGCTTCAGTTAAAATGGGAATTCAGTATGCACATACTGAATGCACGTATGTAGAATCATACTGAATTTAGGTGGACAAGGGCTAGAAATTTTGAGCAACTAAATTTGTCATTTGACCAGATTTTTCCCTCCAAAATTATATTCTACACCTTCTCCTTTGCTGTTGAGATAACTTACATATTATATGTATTCTGTATACTCAGTTCATAAGATTATTTAGCACACAATATAGCAGCTTGATCTGGTGAGCTGCTTTTGCTCAGTGAATTCAATTTCCATGTTCTATCTTTTTTGTTCAATAAAAAACATTTGATGTCGTTTTGGTGTGAGATATTCTATTATTGTCTGATTTGACTTCCTTTTATTAAATATCTTTTTTTTTTTAGTGTGCCAAGATCTAAATGATCAGAACTTAAGAGTACTGAACAGCTTGGATTACTGAATACTAGTATCTTTCATTCAAGGAAGAAAGAATTTGACCAGGTCCAGCTTCATTGGTGAAAACTCCTTGTTGGTTGTTTTTGAGGAGTTATTGGGTTAACCAAAAAGTTCATTCAGTTTTTTCATATCCATCTTACAGAAGTTTTTGGCCAACGCAAAATAGTCTGCAATATGGGAGACCTGGGTTCGATTCCTGGGTTGAGAAGATTCCCTAGAGAAGGGAAAAGCTATCCACTCCAGTGTTCTGGCGTGGAGAATTCCATGGACTGTGTAGTCCATGGGGTCTCAAAGAGTCAGACATGACTGAGCAACTTTCACTTAAAATAGTTTGTAGAAGATGCTCATTGGCCTCTCTGCATCCCCACAGGGTAATATGTCTAAACCACAAGAGCAATGGAATTTCTGAGGTCAGTTTCCCTGCTCTTTGAGAAGATCCATCTTGTCTAACAAGAAGAGATCATGTAAAATAACCTAAGAGATTTGTTCTCAACCAAGGATTATAAAGAAAAAGTTTTTGTAGGTTATTGTCTGATCATTATGTTAGGGCCATGTGTATGATTTTTCCTACTTCATCTGAAAATGACCAGGTTAAATGACCAGGTTAAAATTTTGAGCTATTTCAGACCAACGAGTATCACCAAAGTTCTTAACCAGTGGGTAATTGGCAGTACCCTGTCACTACCTTTGTCTTGAGTTAATCATAACAAAGAAAACCATTTTCCCATTAGTGGTACTTTTGAATGTTAGGAGAGGCCTAGTTTGAATTTGAAAGACCCTCTTTGGCAGGATTATTCTTTTTTCTAATTAGTTTTCATTAGGGTATAGTTGCTTCATAATGTGTTAGTTTTTACTGTATAGCAAAGTGAATCAGCTATATGTATACATATATCTCCTGTTTCTTGGACTGCCTTTGCATTCAGGCCACCACACTGCATTAAGTAGAGTTCCCTGTGCTATACAATAGGTTCTTGTCAGTTATCTATTTTATACATAGTATCAATAGTGTATGTGTTAATCTCAATCTCCCAATTCCTCCAACCCTACCCGTTTCCCCCTTTGTATCCATACATTTGTTCTCTACCTCTATGTCTCTATTTCTTAAGTCACAGTAACTGGTCACATATTTTCACTTCTCTGTTTATAGGCAGAATGGATTCAACCATTTGCACAGAGTTAACAACTGCCCAAATGTGGGAGCATGTACAAGACAGACTGAGGTCCCACCAGAGTCCAGTGTGAGTATTCCTGGTCAGGCAACTCTCCTCTAAGGGTCTTCGGAATCCTCTCCATTCAGTCAGCAGAAGAAAAATGGAGCATTGAAGGCATGAGGGATGTTGGGTTGAAAGAGGCTTACATCACATTTACCCAGATTCTGCTGGTCAGAAATCAGTCCTGTGTCCACCCAGAAGCCCAAAGGGGACTGGAAAATATCAGACAGCCACATGCCCAGAAAGAAGAGGAAATAGGGTCTGTGATTTGTTCCCAGTTTGCCAAGGGGAATAACAAAGCACACAGATTCTGTTTGACAGCTTACCTTTTCTGCATCCATGCCATATGTTATTTAGAACAACAATGCACGTCACACAAGTGCTGTTATTAAACAATTCCAACAGCTGGTAAACTACTACACATTTTCCTTTATTGCAAATTAACCATTTTTCTTTATAAAAATATATGCCAGTCATTGGTTGACTTTACAAACATTTCTCAATTTGCCTTTCTTAGGTTCTTGTTTTACTTGAAAAAGGAGTTATTGAGTTATAATGTAGTAAATGTTTAATGTTATGTTAATATAATGTATTAAATGTTTAATGTATTAAATCTCAAAAGGGTTGTCATTTCCCTTCCTGGTCAAGGCTGGTAGAGTGCAGAAGATGAATGAAAAAAGGTACTTTGCTTATTTCAAAATTTTTTTTTATTTTTATCTCATAATCAAGTTTTGTCCTGAAAAGAAAGATGATGACCCGAACCTGTTTCCTCTCTCATGTAACTTTAGCGACTTAAAAATATATATGTATGTATTGTCTCTTCAGAAGTTGCTAAAATAACTCCCTTTCATGAGCCCCTGAGCCAGTGGCCCACAAGGCAATTAAGTGGTATTTTATTTAATTAGTCTGTGACCTTTTTTTCCATTTCAAGCGCCTTTGTGTATTCCCCCGCTCCCCACCACCCCACACCCCCGCCCAAGAATGGTAAGCAGACTTCTTTTACCTTACTCTGGAAAAGTTGGCTCTGCCTCTAATTTTATTCTTGGCTATTGTGTGTTTTATTTTCAAGGCACCAGACCTCAGATTTAGTCCTTTCCATATCAGAGAACTCTTGGAATATGTGGGCAGCAAAGTAAATGTGAAATAAGTTCACAAGGATTCCAGGAATTTTATTTTTAATGGATCAAATCATGCAGTATTTTAAAACTCTTGGTAGTTATAAACAGGCATAATAGAGAAAAATTGGTAAATAAAAGGGAAGAAAAAAGTCATTCATCTCCCCCCATGTCAGTAACTAGAGCTAAATGTATTTTGCTTTTACACTATTATCATTTCAAATCAGTATAAATAATTTTGTATGACAGTATATTTTTTGATATATTAATATATCATTTCCTGATATGAAATACATTCTAGAACATCTGTGCATTTTAATTACTGATACAAAATATGTCAATACAGTATTTAGAGTAAGACTTCTAACCCCTGTATTAAGTGAGGTTTAACTACTCAGCAATATATTGGGTTTATATCAGTGTAAAAATATTAAAATATTAATGTGATCAAATCAGATGTCCATTGAATTAAGTAATAGTGTTTCAGGAATGGGGACCCCTTCCAGGGCCCAAAACTGGACTCTTGTCTAACACTCAGAAATAAAATGTCCAAGGAGACACATGTGCTGACAAAGCAAGAGATTTTATTGGGAAGGGGCACCTGGGTGGAGAGCAGTAGGATAAGGGAACCCAGGAGAACTGCTCTGCCATGGCTCGGGTTTTACGGTGATCAGATTAGTTTCCAGGTTGTCTTTAGCAAATCATTCTGAGTCAGAGTCCTTCCTGGTGGTGCACGCCTTGTTCAGCCAAGATTGATGCCAGAGAGAAGGATTCTGGGAGGTGGTCGGACATGTGGCGTCTCCTTTTGACCTTTCCTGAACTCTTCTGGTTGGTGGTGGCTTATTAGTTCTGTGTTCCTTACCAGGACCTCCTGTCATAAAACAACTCATGCAAATGGTTACTGTGGTGCTGGGCCAGGGTGGGCGGTTTCAGTCAGTGTGCTTCCCCTAACAAGGTGATACTAGGTAATTAAAATATTTATTTCATCAATGAATTAAGTAATTTGTATAATTAAAATCTCAGAGTAGATAGTTCATTCTCTATTTTTTATTAGTATTTTAAAGGTGATTACAGGTTTTTGTATTAAGTGGTAGTTTTAGGGATGTATTCATTCTCTATTTAAATTTAGTATTCCTTGCTGTCTCCACTAATCAGCCCAATGCTTCTTCACCTTGCATGTTATTTGGCAATGGGACTATGATAAATGAAGACTGAACTTTAAAAAATGAGAATAAAGGCCACAGCTCTGTCAAAAGCAAACAAAGCAGGAATCATTACAATATTCAGTTCAGTTCAGTTCAGTCGCTCAGTTGTGTCCGACTCTTTGGGACCCCATGAATCACAGCACACCAGGCCTCCCTGTCCATCACTAACTCCTGAAGTTCATTGAAACTCATGTCCACTGAGTCAGTGATGCCATCCAGCCATCTCATCCTCTGTCGTCCCCTTCTCCTCCTTGCCCCCAATCCCTCCCAGCATCAGGGTCTTTTCCAATGAGTCAACTCTTTGCATGAGGTGGCCAAAGTATTGGAGTTTCAGCTTTAGCATCAGTCCTTCCAATGAACACCCAGGCGTTATCTCCTTTAGCATGGACTGGTTGGATCTCCTTGCAGTCCAAGGGACTCTCAAGAGTATTCTCCAACACCACAGTTCAAAAGCATCAATTCTTCGGCGCTCAGCTTTCTTCACAGTCCGACTCTCACATCCATACATGACCACTGGAAAAATCATAGCCTTGACTACATGGACCTTTGTTGGCAAAGTAATGTCTCTGCTTTTCAATATGCTATCTAGGTTGCTCATAACTTTTCTTCCAAGGAGTAAATGTCATTTAATTTCATGGCTTCAATCACTATCTGCAGTGATTTTGGAGCCCATGAAAATAAAAGTCTGCCACTGTTTCCACTGTTTCCCCATCTATTTTGCCATGAAGTGATGGGACCAGATGCCATGATCTTAGTTTTCTGAATGTTGAGCTTTAAGCCAACTTTTTCACTCTCCTCTTTCACTTTCATCAAGAAGCTTTTTAGTTCCTTTTCACTTTCTGCCATAAGGGTGGTGTCATCTGCATATTTGAGGTTATTGATATTTCTCCCAGTAATCTTGATTCCAGCTTGTGCTTCTTCCAGCCCAGCGTTTCTCATGATGTACTCTGCATAGAAGTTAAATAACCAGGGTGACAATATATAGCCTTGATGTACTCCTTTTCCTATTTGGAACCAGTCTGTTGTTCCATGTCCAGTTCAAACTGTTGCTCCCTGACCTGCATATAGGTTTCTCAAGAGGCAGGTCAGGTGGTCTGGTATTCCCATCTCTTTCAGAATTTTCCACAGTTTATTATGATCCACACAGTCAAAGGCTTTGGCATAGTCAATAAAGCAGAAATAGATGTTTTTCTGGAACTCTTTTGCTTTTTCCATGATCCAACGGATGTTGGCAATTTGACCTCTGATTCCTCTGCCTTTTCTAAAACCAGCTTGAACTTCTGGAAGTTCACGGTTCACGTATTGCTGAAGCCTGGCTTGGAGAATTTTGAGCATTACTTTACTAGCTTGTGAGATGAGTGCAATTGTGCGGTAGTTTGAGCATTCTTTGGCATTGCCTTTCTTTGGGATTGGAATGAAAACTGACCTTTTCCAGTCCTGTGGCCACTGCTGAGTTTTCCAAATTTACTGGCATATTGAGTGCAGCACTTTCACAGCATCATCTTTCAGGATTTGAAATAGCTCAACTGGAATTCCATCACCTCCACTAGCTTTGTTCCTAGTGATGCTTTCTAAGGCCCACTTGACTTGACATTCCAGGATGTCTGGCTCTAGGAGAGTGATCACACCATCGTGATTATCTGGGTCATGAAGATCTTTTTTGTACAGTTCTTATGTGTATTCTTGCCACCTCAACAGGTTGGCAAACTTTTTGTATAAAAATGTAAATATTTTAATCTCTGTTGGACCATTGGTCTTTGTCATGATGACTCATCTCTGCTGTTGTAGTTGGAAAATGTAAAGAATGTGTAAATGAATGACCATCAGTGTGTTCCAATAAAACTTTAGGCCAGTGAAATTTGAATATCATGTAATAAATTACAAATACTGCTCTCCTTTTGAATTTTTAGCCATTTAAAAAAATAAAGAATATCCTTAGCTATTGGACCATAGAATAGTAGGCCACATTGCAGACTTGGTCCATGGTCAGGAGTTTGCTGACCTCTGTTTTAAAAGAGCACGTTTCATTATCATTCATTTATTCTTTCAACAGACATAAATTGTGAACCTATTTCATATCAGTCAATGAAGAGTCCTAGGGTCTATAAAAATGAGTAAAACTGAATCCCTGCCCTCAAGGAGCTCAGTCTAGTTGGGTAGATCGATGCTTACAATGTGGTGTGCCGGAGGCTAGGATGGGTGTGTGAAGAAGCCACATCTGAGCAAATCACATAAATAGATATTTATAAAATGAATGACGAAATCAACAAAGAAAAGAGTGTCTGCATTAATGCAACTTTTCTTGCCACAAAGCTATAAATAAAAGAATATGTATAAGAAAGGTGCAGTCAGTCCTTGAAACCCTAGCTCCTGTCCCCTGATCAACTGCATCTAATTATCCAAACTACCAACTTGCTGGTTCTGTGCTAGGTAGAGTCACACACAACATGCCCTTTAAAATACTCTGTAACCAGCAAAGTGCAGAATGGGATATTTAACAAGACGTCCCGAAAATCTCAGTGTGTCAATATCTTTTCTGCTGCAAGTAACTGAAATCCCCAACTCTAACAATAAGGAAATGTGTTTTCTCAGAGCTGCAAAGCCCACTGGAGGTAAAGGAGGCCCCAGGCACAATGTAATTAGCTCAATGTTGTCAAACTCCCTAGTTGGTTGGTTTTCTTTTTCTCTCATATCCCCACTCTATTTGCAATAACATTTGTAAGCACTGTATTTTGCCAGTAGCATTCCTTGTTCACATCCAGAGAGAGAGAAAAACCTCTCTCTCTCAATTGTGGAATTTAAATTCTCTTTAGTCTGTTGGAGCCAACTTAGGACATACAATTTGTCCGTGGACCTGTTGCTAGGGGAGTTCTGTGCATGGATCGGCTTAGATTAACTATCTGATGCAAAATCATTGTTGAGGAATTAACCATAATACTTTCCTCACTTGAGAAGAACAAGAGGGAAACATGGAGAAGGAAATGTAGCTAATTTGAATTTTTTTGGGTTCCATTTGTCCATAATCAGCCTGGGCTTTTTCTAGATTCATGTTTTTCAAGTCTGAGTACAGAAATCTTCAAAGTGTGGTCCAGGCAACCTGGTGTTCCTGAGAATCCTTCAGGGAATTCTAGAAGTCAAAACCATTCTCATCATACTATGATCTCATTTGCAAGTGTATGGTGGCATTTTCCAGAGATTGAAGGCCAAGCAGTTATGCCATTGCTCTGTCAGGTAATTGGATATGAGCTTGGATATTCTTGTATTTAAAAACCTCTCATCCTTCGTTTCTAATACAATAAACATCAATAGCTGTAATGCACATAAACACAGTCTCTGGTGTCCTCAAATTTTAAGAATATAAAGAAGCCCCGAGACCCAAAAGTTTGAGAACTGCTGAGTTCTAAGATCAATTTTAGAAACATTTTGTACAAAAATGGAATAAAAAATAGAGTATGCCCTAGATCACACATTTAAGTATTGTTTTGTGACTTTTTCTTTTGACTATGTATATGCATGAATTTACATATATTAAATATACACATATGCATGTATTTAATCAAAAGAAAAAATTCACCAAACAATACTTATATGTGTGTGTGTGTGTGTGGTTACAATATAAACAAAATGCTCTAATGTGGACTCCTGGGTTATTTGAAGTCCTGACACCAAAAAGCAAAGTTCCAAAAGATACATCACTTAAGGTCTGATTTCTCAGTTCTCATGTCTTATCTGAAAACCTACCTACTCCCTCAGTGATTAAACCCAGGCAGCCACAACGAAGTATAAGTTATCTCCTAGCCTTGTAGGTTCAGTTCAGTTGCTCAGTTGTGTCTGACTCTTTGCGACCCCATGAACCACAACACGCCAGGCCTCTCTGTCCATCACCAACTCCAGGAGTTCACCCAAACCCATGTCCATTGAGTCGGTGATGCCATCCAACCATCTCATCCTCTGTCATCCCCTTCTCCTACTGCCCTCAATCTTTCCCAGCATCAGGGTCTTTTCAAATGAGTCAGCTCTTCGCGTCAGGTGGCCAAAGTATTGGAGTTTCAGCTTCAAAATCAGTCCTATCAATGAACACCCAGGACTGATCTCCTTTAGGATGGACTGATTGGATCTCCTTGCAGTCCAAGGGACTCTTAAGAGTCTTCTCCAACACCACAGTTCAAAAGCATCAATTCTTTGATGCTCAGCTTTCTTTATAGTCCAACTCTCACATCCATACGTGACCCCTGTAAAAACAATAGCCTTGACTAGACGGACCTTTGTTGACAAAGTAATGTCTCTGATTTTTAATATGCTGTCTAGGTTGGTCATAACTTTCCTTTCAAGGAGTAAGCGTCTTTTAATTTCATGGCTGCAGTCACCATCTGCAGTGACTTTGGAGCCCAGAAAAATAAAGCCAGCCACTGTTTCCCCATCTATTTGCCATGAAGTGATGGGACTGGATGCCATGATCTTAGTTTTCTGAATGTTGAGCTTTAAACCAACGTTTTCACTCTCCTCTTTCACTTTCTTCGGAATTCACAGCAAAATCACATTAGAATAGAACACATACTCTGAATGGATTGGGTTGGCCAAAAAGTTCTTCTGGGTTTTTCCATATGAAAACTGGAAGGAAGTTTGTGGCCAACCCTATATCTTAAGTGGTACACAATCATGGCAGCAGCCCATGATTTTGATTCATCACATAAATATTTTCCTGAAGCCCTCTCTATAATAGACATTAATAAATAGGGAAAGCAAAAAGGTTCTGACTGCAAGCCATAGAAACCAAACTCCAACCAGCTCATGCTCAAATAAAAATATTAGACCAGTTATTGGGGCATCCTCTACAACCATAGGAAGACCTAGCTGCCCCTGGAACATGGAGAAAACCAGAAGGACTCAAAGACTGTTAGCACTCTGACTCTGCTTTTCTTTGAGGGCTGGATTCATTGCTTCCTCCCATGGAGTAGCCTCTCTAACATGGCAGTGGCCTGAGAATGCCTGCCTTTCCCTCACAATGGAGAAAATACTCCCCTCTTGCCATCATCAGTTGAAAACTCCTTGGGAAGCACAGAGATAGGACGGGTTTAGATCACTTACCTTTGGATGAATACACGAGAGCCTCAGGGTACCAATGTGACGGGCAGGGACTTGATCCCTAGAAAGGGGAACATTCCCAGTGAATGGGGAAATTAATCTGAGTTGAGACGTCCCCCAAATTGATGTCAACAAAAACAAGTTCAGAGACTTCCCTAGTGGTTCAGTAACTAAGACTGTGCTCCCAGTGCAGGGGACGAAGGTTCGATCCTTGATCAGGGAACTAGATCTCACATGCTGCAACTAAGACCCAGTGCAGGTAAATAAATAAATATTTAAAAAATAACAATAAAGTTCAAGCTACACAAAGTAACCCCATTCAGGTCCAAAGAAAAATGAATGTGTGTGTTTGCCAGTCAAGAGGTCAAATATTTCTCAAAACTAACAGAGTTTGTCAGAAGGACTGAGCCCTCCTGAGGGCTCAGGAAGTACCTCTCCATCTGCTATCTTCCACCTCACTGAGGCTCCAGCAGCCCTGCCTGCTTCAGAAGGACCTCATGGGAGGTGGTAAGGGAAGCAGAACTCAGGCTGCTGCCTCTCATTGCCCATCACCTTCACTGTACAGCATCTTGGTACAGATAGAGACACAAATGCACAATGACAAAACCTGGCAGGATCTGAGCAAGGATCTCCGAGTGAGTGTTTTGGACTTTTTTTTTTTTTTTTTTTTTTAAAGCAGCTTCCAAACTGTTAAACACCAACAATGTGTGATGAAGTTGCTGTAGCAGATTTTTGGAACTAAGACTGGGAATGTAGCAGCAGGGCACCCAAAAGCGGTCAGCATGTCTGAGCCAGGGACAGGTCCTGCTCTCAGGCAAGAAAGAAGAAGCTGAGAAACAGCATGCAAAAGTCAAGAGGCCTAGAGTTGTGTCCTTGGGACCAATTAGAGTGACTGGTGGTCAGCGCACTTGGGACAAGAATAGGCTCCATAGTGGCCGCAAGAGCTGGTAAAGGTTTGGATATCCTTGACCTCATATCTGGTGTCCCCTTTCTGTCCCTGTGCTAGAAGCTCTCCCACATTTTTCCCATTCGGTCTTTGATACCTTTGGTAAAAGAGATGATAAGACTCTATCCTGCTAGAGGAATTGTGAAGCTTACAGGGATGGTGTGCATGCATTTGGGAGGCTTCTAGGAAGTGTGTGCTTAGGCCATACAACTCCACCAGTTCGGGCTTCCCTGGTGGCTCAGATGGTAAAGATATCTGCTTGCATTGCAAGAGATCTGAGTTCAATCCCTTGGTCAGGAATATCCCCTGGAGAAGGGAATGGCTACCCACTGCAGTATTCTTACCTGGAAAACTGAATGGACAGAGGAGCCTAGCAGGCCCCAGTCCATGGGGTCACAAAGAGTCGGACACGACTGAGCCACTAACACTCTGCACTCTGGATCTCTCCACCAGTTCAGGGTCCAGAATAAAATGTGTGGGACAGCTGATTTAGGAGTGAGAGGTTTCCAAAGTCATGGCAGTGTCAGGTGGTATGGGGGTGGGTGGCCAGTCCAACTGATCCAGTGCTGAGGGCAGGGGTGATCACCATCAGAAATGTGTGCTTCCACAGTCAGGTATCTGAAGTCAGGGAGTTGGCAGGAAGAGCTGAGTCAGGTGCACAGGCTTTGAGGGGGACCCACGTACTGCCTTTTACCTTGTGTGATTTTTTTTTCTTAATATATATATTTTTTATTAAAGTATAGTTGACTTGCAATGTTTCAGGTGCACAGCAAGGTGATTCAGTTATACATATAAACATACATTATTTTTGAAATTATTTTTCATTATAAGCTATTAGAAGATATTGACTGTAGTTCCCTGTGCCCGAATGAGCTTGGGAAGGGCAAGGTCAGCATCATCAGGGGGAGGAGGGACAGGGACACACTAGTTTGCTGTGTCCTTAATTGTGCCAGGAAGTCTTCAATTTGAGGACTGTTTCCCAGAAATGAAAACTTTTGATTTTACATTTCATTTTTATTAGTAAAATTTTCAAACATACTGACATGTAGGGAAAATTGTATGATGAACACCTGCACATCCATTCCTTACGTGTAACAGTTACATTCTGTCACATTTGTTTCATCTGATTTTCTGTTAAAGTATTTTAAAGGAAATTCTGGACATTAGGATGTTTATTCCCTAAGTACCTCGGTGTGGTGCTGAGTGCTCAGTTGTGTCTGACTCAGTGACCCCATGAACTGTAGCCCGCCAGGCTCCTCTGTCCATGGGATTCTCCAGTATTCTACTGGAATGGGGTGCCATTCCCTTTTCCAGGGGAATCTTCCCAACCCAGGTCTATCTCCTGCATTGGCAGGTGGATTCTTTACCACTGAGCCACCTGGGAAGCCCCAAATACTTCATTACATATATTTAAACCTAAGAGATTTTTTTCCTTCTTAACACCAATCCTATTATCCTGGCTAACAAAATTCATAATTTCTTACTCCAGTATCCATGAAAATATCCACTAAATATTTAAATGTCCCCGTGTTCCCCAGCTCTCTCTTACTCCTTTGTTGAAGCCTGGATAGAAGAGAACAGTGCTAGAACACATGCCAGTGAGACAGGAAGGAAGGGGGCCACCAGCCCAGTCCCTGAGTATTCTAGACCTCTAGCAAAGGAAGCAGTTGCCATAGACTAATAACCCAAAAGGGCTAATGATCATCATCAGTGAATATATCTCCAACAATAGGATTTTTCATCAGAGGTTCAGAAGGCTGCCATTTTTTTCAGAGCTCTCAGGAGTGAGGCCAGAAGCCTGAGAAGTGGGCCTTGGCCATCTCTGGGTACAAAACTAAGAAAAAGAGAGATTTTTAAAAAATTTTCTTAAGGTAAGCTAAACTGCTGTAACAAGCAGACTGCCAAATGAGAATGGCTCAGAGTCAAGATGCTTACTTTGTACCCATATACCAGGCAAGTTGCGTTCTGGCCCAAGGGTGGCTTTGCTCTATGTGATCACTCAGGAGCCAGCTCTCCCATCTATGATTCGGCAAATAGCCACGATCATCTCCAGCTCAGTGAGGGTGAATCGGGGGGAGGGAATAACTGAGGACCAAATGAGGGGGTTTGGGGGCCAGATCTGATTGTGGTATAGAACTTCCCATACGACTTTCAAAGAGGTTAGGAAACAAAATCTAAGGTTGGACTCAGAAGAAAGAGACAACTGTGGTGAAGCACTAGCAGATGCTGCCACAGCACAAGAGTCCCATCTCCTTGATTTAAGAGGCAGCTTGTTGCCAGAGAACTGGCAGGATCTTATGCAGGGACTGTCAGTCATAAAGATCTCATGGGGCTTGAGATTGTGAAGTCAGGGAGGGGATGAGAATAGATTGCTTTTTCAGGTATCAATGCTACAACCATCTGCTACAACCTCAGACTGCAAGATCAGAGTAGCAGGTGCAAGAAAAGCTCATGAATTTCACTCCTACTGCTCAGTCCTGGGGGAGTTCCTAAAGCCCAGTGCCAGAGTCAGAACCTCTGTCCATTCAGTGTGAAACTCTCTTGCCAAGTGGATAATAATTTCCTCTTGTCCAAATACAGGAGGAAACTGAGTCACGAGCTCTGATGTGTGAGAGAACAACTTCGAACCCAAAGTTATGCACAAGTGTTGGTCGTGCTTACAAATGATTGAAACAGGGCCCAGACCCTGTGGATCAGGGTTTCCAACAGGAGGCTGTGGATGGCTCCCAAAGAGGAAACCCCAGTCTCCACCATGGGCTAGGGGAACACAGGAACAGGCTCGAGAGCAGGGTCCAGTGAGTTACTTCTCTGAGACTCTTAGGGTTCTGTCATAGGATCATATTTTCTGACTGCTGTCTGTCCCTCTGCTTTGTAAGGTTCCTGGTGTCTAAGCTCACATTCATTTCCACTTAGCACTGGGCTGATAAATATCTTAATGAACTGGGGAAACTTGACTGATGATACTGATAGTTCTGTGGGGCAGGAGCTGGGAGTGCCTGGAAAGGCAAAGTCCCTGGTGCAGTATGTGTGTGCTCAATTGTGTCCGACTCTTGTGATCCCATGGACTGCAGCCCGCCAGGCTCCTCTGCCCATAGGATTTTCAAGGCAAGAATATTGGGGTGGGTTGCCATTTCTTCCTCCAGCAGATCTTCCCAACCCAGGGATTAAACCCATATCTCTGGTATCTCCTACACTGGCAAGCAGATTCTTTATCAGGAAGTCTAGGGAATTAGACACATGGCCCTTCAGTGTACAGATGGCAAGGGGCAGAGATGGCCACTGTGGTCTGGTCAGGTCACGTATGGAAGTTTCACAGGGCTTGACGGATATTTATTTATTATTGAATGAAAGAGTCTTTAAATTCTATAGTAGGAATCCAACCACTTTGAGTCCTGAGCCTGGAGGCTGAAGGAGATTCTGAGACCATTGAGGCCAGTGACTCAAAGAATGCCCATTACTATCATCTGAGAAGAAATCTCATGAATGGAGCTCCATCCTGAGAGACCACACAAGGAATATTGTGTTGGGGGCACCTGGGACATGGCTGGCATCCATAGCACACTGCCCATTGTCATATCTGGTGGCTGCTCTTTCTCCCCTTCAGTAGATTTCCTACTTGACCCTCCCTCTATGTGACTTCATAGAAGTGGGCAGATCTGGTTCTTTTCCAGGAGCATATCTGAGTGAGAGAGATCTGAGAGGGGGTCCACGGAAAGGGTGGGGGGGTCTTTGGAAGGTGAATGGACATCCAATCATCCATCCGAGAGGCGTTCCCAACTTTGCATCCTAGGGAAACACTTGTGTGGTCATTGGTTAAGAAGTTAGAGGTTTTTGCTTTTTATTTTTAAAGATTTTTTGATGTGGACCATTTGTAAAGTCTTTATTGAATTTGTTACTTCTATGTTGCTTCTGTTTCATGTTTTAGTTTTCTGCCCAAGAGGTATGTGGGATCTTAGCTCCCTGACCAGGGATCAAACCCTCACCCCCTGCATTGGAAGGCAAAGTCTTAACCACTGGACCACCAGGGAACTCCCAAGGAGTCAGAGTTTTAAACAAGCTGAAAGTTAAAGCATTAATCACTCAGTCATTTCTGACTCTGTGAGACCCAGTGGACTGTAGCCCACCAGGCTCCTCTCTCCATGAAATTCTCCAGGCAAGAATACTGGAGTGGGTTGCCATTTCCTCCTCTAGGGGAATCTTCCCAATCCAGGGATCAAACCCGAGTCTCCTGCATTGCAGGCAGATTCTTTACCACTGAGCCACCAGGGAAGTGAGATGGCAGGGTGTCTTTGTGCATATGGGAGAGCTAAGCCCATTGTGGAGGTTGGGCTTAGGACTGTGAAGGCTGTGAGGGAGGAGAGAGAATTGAATGGTGAACACGTTAGGCAGGGTGCCCCCACATCAGCCAGTTACCTCTTCTTGGAATGAAGAAGAGAGCACCTCACAGACCAGGTCCCACATATCCCATGTTCTTGGATATTTTCGAGGGTGGCCATAATAAGATTTAGGCACCCATTTGTCATGGATATCCTAGCCACACAACTGCGTGGACAGCCAGGGATTCTCTTGTGGTCGTCAAAAGTCCAGGAAGGCACCATAAAAAATTTAAATGTCCCAACAGATTCTAAAGGAGGGGGCAATGGGTGTCTTCCAGTGAAGCTACACACTGAGCATTTCACTCACCTGGCACGAAGTTTTTGATCTGCTTTTTTCCTTTATGTAGCAAGCATCCAGGCTCACAGAGACCCAAGAGCCCAGAGAGCCACCTATCTAAAGTGCTCAGACTCTAAGTATATGTAGGAAACCAACAGTTGCTTGGCCTGGGGCACTGGGGGGTGTTGTGGGGTCAGGGTGGACTGACCCCACAGACAGAAGACCACAGTTGGTTGTAGAACAATGAGCCCTTCCACTATCCGAATGTCTCTGAAAAATGGCTCTTTGGTTAAGAGTAGACCCAAGTTTATTCCAGATTTGTTTTTTTTTTTTCCAAAGATTACAGAGTCTTTACTTAACTTCTTTTTATTTATTTTTGGTTGCACTGGGTCTTTGTTGCTGTGCGCAGGCTTTCTTTAGTTGCAGCAAGCAGGGGCTACTCTCTAGTTTCGGTGCTCGGGCTTCTCACTGCGGTGGCTTCTCTTGTTGCAGCACACGGGCTCTAGGGTGCCTGGACTTCAGTGGTTGTCACATGGGCTGTCACATGGCACATGGGCTCAGTAGTTGAGGTTTCTGGGCTCTAGAGGGTGGACTCAGTAGTTGTGGAGCACTGGCTGAGTTGCTCCGAGGCATGTGGGATCTTCCCAGACAAGGGATCAACCCATGTCCGCTACACTGGCAGGAGGATTCTTATCCACTGTACCACCAGGGAAGTCCTTATTCCTGGTTCTTGAGAGCAGAAGGGGAAAGGAAAGTCAGCCCCATATTGGCAGAGGTTTTGGCCACGGACCCACAGTCATTCACGAGGGTTGAGAAGAGCCCGAGTCAGAGTTCTTTGGGAGGCAGCAACAACACAAGGGGGGAAACCATCCCTTGAGGAATTTTTTACCCAACACTTGCCCTCTGGGTGATAGTGACCATGAATGGAACTAGGGAGGCCCATGTGAAAGTGGTTGGGCCTTGGAGGGATCCAGCTCAGTAATAAGAGCCTGAGGAAAGGCCAGCCACTGGAGGGATGAGAGGTCACACTATTGTCACAGGCAGTTGTTGCTGTTGTTCAGTTGCTCAGTTGTGTTCAGCTCTTTGCCACCCCATGGACTGCAGCATGCCAGGCTTCCCTGTCCTTCACCATCTCCTGGAGCTTGCTCAAACTCATGTGCATTAAGTCAGTGATGCCATCCAACCATCTCATCTTCTGTCATCCCCTTCTCCTCCTGCCTTCAATCTTTCCCAGCATCAAGGTCTTCTCTAACAAGTCAGCTCTTTGCATCAGGTGGCCAAAGTATTGGAGCTTCAGCTTCAGCATCAGTCCTTTCAATGACTATTCAGGGTTGATTTCCTTTAGGATTGACTGGTTTGATCTTCTTGCAATCCAAGGGACTCTCAAGAGTCTTCTCACAGGTAGAAAATCTGTCAATTGCTGACATAGCACAGAGGATAGAGTCTCTGTTGGGAATGACGACTCTGAAAACTGGGCTCCCCTCCACTTTTTTTCAATTTCTTCTATTTTTTAATTTATTGGCAAAAAAGGTGGTCATAGATGTCTTATCACTTTCATTTTATAAATCACTTGTTCCTATTTCTAACATTATTTATATGTGTGATATTTTTAGTCTATTTTGTTTGATGTCCTCAATTTTATTCTTTATTTCATTTTAACTGATATTTTTAATTGAAGTATAGTTTATTTTCGTACTTGCTAAGTCACTTCCATCATGTCTGATTCTTTGTGACCCTATGGACTGTAGCCTGCCTGGCTCCTCTGTCCATGGGATTCTCCATGCAAGAATACTGGAATGGATTGCCATTACCTTCTCCAGGGATAGCCTCACAAACCAGGGATCAAACCTGCATCTCTTATGTCTCTTCCATTGGCAGGTGGGCTCTTTACCACTAGAGCCACCTGGGAAGATATAGTTGATTTACAATGTTGTGTTAATTTCTGCTGTGCAGTAAAGTGATTCAGTTATATGAATATATACATATTCTTTTTTTATATTCTTTTCCATGATGGTTTATCACAGGATATTGCATATAGTTCCCTGTGCTACACAGTAGGACCTTGTTGTTGATCTGTCCTCCACTTTCAAAGAGAGGCAAAGGGACAGTGAAAAATGTATTTCTGTTATTACTGTTTTCAGGCTTGTCCAAGGTAAAATACACATGGTCCCATCAATCTGTACAGAGGCAGAAAAACAGTCAAATTCATCTGAGTCTACTGTTGCTTTCTGTGAATCTAAGATGAAAGGTGTGTAGTCTCTGATCAAAGGCAAAAGACTTGAGTGAGTTGCCTGAAACCTGTCAAGGTGCCAACACATAACAGGGGGAGCTGTCTGACCCTCAGTGTTTAAGAAAGATCAAGGATGTGGTGGATGTGGGCCATGGCAGAGCTGAAGTGGAAGATGTACCCAGAGGGAGATAGGCAGCTTGGAGCTGGACTGGCTTGAGTGTGGGAGGCCAGAAACTTGCAGAAAGGCTTAGCAGGGATGCCTGAAAGCACTGAGGAGGATCCTGGTCCTAGTCCTTCTGGAATGCAGGGAACACATAGGCATACATAGGAATTCGTGTCCAGTCCACCTTCAGCAGCTGCTGCTTCTTGGCCTGAGAAACAGACCTCAGGGAGGCTGGGGCCACGCCCTGGCACAAGAATGAGGGAACTTCAAGTCTCCTGGCCAAGGTCTCAGAATGCCTGTGTCCTTCAGGATTCTCGCCCAGGTTTTCCACCTCATTTAATGTTAAAATTATACACGAAGACTCTCCTTCTAAACTGGGCTGTTCTGGGGACAACATCAGCTCTTTGATTCACTGGAAGCCAGTAGCTATGGTTTTGAATAGATATGTCCCCACAAAGTTAATATGTTGAAATCCTAATCTCCAAGATGATGATGGTATTTGGAGGTGGAACCCTTGGGAGGTGATCTGGCCATAAGAACCCTCACATGCAGGTGGGCTTGAAAATAATGGCTATGCTGCTGAGGCGCAGCCTAAGGCTGGAAGATGTAAAGACTGAATCTCCCAAGAACCCCACCTCAGTTCTGTGGGCCAGACAGGACCTTGTGGCATTCTAGTCGAATGCAGAAGAAATGAGTGAGCCCAATCATCAGTCAGAGACAAGCCTGGGATCACCCAGTCTACTGGAGGGGCCAGGCTTGGGGTCCCCTTGAAAGCAGCTGGAACCAGACTCAGGTTCTCCCCAGGGTCAGGGAGATCCAGGCCTGGAGTTGCCCTAAAGCCAGCAGAAGTCGAGTCCTGAATTCCACCAACTTCAGTCAAAGCCAAGTGAGGAGTCACCCAAGTTCTCCCAGGACCAAGGTGAAGCAGACTTGGAATTGCACAAGAATAAGGAGGAGCCTATCCTGGGGTCCCCCGATATCAGTTGCAGCCAGGCTCAGGATCACTAGAGCCTTACCTTGGTCAGCATCTCTGGGTCCTGAGCCCTCGAAGCCACTACAGGAGCTGACACCCCAGTTGCCCGTCTCCCCAC
Source organism: Bubalus kerabau (assembly GCF_029407905.1). Classification (NCBI taxonomy): domain Eukaryota; kingdom Metazoa; phylum Chordata; class Mammalia; order Artiodactyla; family Bovidae; genus Bubalus; species Bubalus kerabau. The sequence continues at coordinate 3,364,933 of NC_073647.1, read as the reverse complement.
GGGATCAGCAGGAGCAGAGCAAGCTAGCTTCAGCCGGGCAGCCGGCAAGAGAAGGCCTCGCGCCAAAGAAGTGAAAAAGTTCTTCTGCCCAGGCCCCTGCTTCCAAGAAGCCGGAGGAGGAGGAGGTTCCTATAATCCCAAAGGGGAAGTGCAAGTCTGGGGCGGTTGTGGAAGGACCGCTCAGAGACGAAGTTCTCCCAGATGGTTCAGGACAAGCCCCTGCGCACATCCCGGCAGCAAAAGATGAAAGACCGGCAGGAGAGGAAGCTGACCAAGGACTTCTCCCAGCACCTGGAGGAGGAGAAGGAGCATCGCCGCAGGGAGAACTTGAAACGCCGCCTGGAGGAGGAACGGGAGGCAAAGATCGTCCAAGTGATTCGAAACCCTGCCAAGCTCAAGCGGGCGAAGAAGCAGCAGCTGGAATCCATCGAGAAGCCGGACATGCTGACCCAGCTGCAGAAGCCACCACCTCAGCGGCCGGCAGCTGAGATCTGAGCTCAGGACGGCCGAGGCCTTCTGTGGCCAAGCGCCGTGTCCACATGGCAGCTCTCGGGCCACTGGCCACACGCCTCTGCTGACCCGGCACTCTGGCTCCATGGCTCCCAGACAGGGGCACCACCCGAGTCGGGGCTCTGAGCCTTCAAGGGCTGGCGGTCAGGTCTCCGTGGAGCAGGGGGAGCCTGGAACCTCGAAGACTGGAGGTGGGAAGAGGGTCAGTCTCCTCCTCCCCCCTCACATGCCCCCTCCTTTCCAAGTGCCTTCAAACCAAGAAGAGTAATTTCTGGTTCCTCAGGGAACTGATGACTGGAGGGGTGACTCCCCAGAATGTGTATGCTCTGTCTCAGGGTCCTGGGTCCAACCCAGGCCAGGAGGCCGGGGTCAAGTGTCAAGCTCCCCCCACCCCCGCCTTCCCAAAGGCTGCTTTTGGGTCTCTCTGCACCCCACTGACCCTGTCACCCAGCAGACTGAATCTGGCTCCACCACACTTTTTAAAACTTAAGGTTAAAATGGGGAGGTCGCAAGGCACAGGGTCCCTCCAGCTCCCCCTTTCCTGTCCCAGACTCTGCAGAAGCCACTCCCCCCACCCACCTGAGTTCTGATTAACTCATTACACCCAGTCTCCAGCAGAAATCTGTATGGAACACCTGCTGTGTACAGGCACAATTCTAGGTGTCAGGGAATACAGACAAAAGTTAACTGCCTTCAAGGAGCTTTCATTCTGATGGAGAAAACATAATAAACAATAAAGTATATTTAAAAAGAGCCCTCATGAATGGGATTCAGTTCAGTTCAGTTCAGTAGCTCAGTCGTGTCTGACTCTTTGCGACCCCATGAATCCCAGAATGCGAAACGCAGCACGCCAGGCCTCCCTGTCCATCACCAACTCCCAGAGTTCACTCAAACTCATGTCCATCGAGTCGGTGATGCCATCCAGCCATCTCATCCTCTGTCGTCCCCTTCTCCTCCTGCCCCCAATCCTTCCCAGCATCTGAGTTTTTTCCAATGAGTCAACTCCGCATGAGGTGGCCAAAGTACTGGAGTTTCAGCTTTAGCATCATTCCTTCCAAAGAACACCCAGGACTGATCTCCTTTAGAATGGACTGGTTGGGATTAGTATCCTTATAAAAAGAAGTCCCAGAGACCTAGCTTGTTCTTTCTGTTATGTGAAGACACAGAGAAAAGACAGCAAAGAAGGAAGACAGGAACCAGAAGCAAGCTCTCCCTAAATCTGCCAGCGCCTTGGACTTGGACCTCCCAGCCCCCAGAACTGTGAGTAATTAATTTCTGTTGTTTGTTTGGTTTATTTCATTGTATTGAAGTATAATTGATTTACAGTGTTGTGGTAGTTTCTGGTGTACAATGAAGTGGTTTAATTTTATACATATTTACTCTTTTTAAGATTCATTTTGATATTTGGCAAAACTAATACAATTATGTAAAGTTTAAAAATAAAAAAAAAGATTCTTTTCCATTATAGGAAAAGAATCTTAAAAAGAGTAAATATGTATAAAACTATTATAGTTTATTGCAAGATACTGAATAGTTTCCTGTGTTATACAGTAGGTCCTTGTTGTTTATTTATTTTTGTTTATTTTATATATAGGGAAAATGTTAGTCACTCAATCGTGTCTGACTGTTTGTGACCTCATGGACTATAGCCTCCATGGAGTTCTCCAGGTAAGAATACTGTAGTGGGTTGCCATTTGCTTCTCCAGGGAATCTTCCTGACCTGGGGATTAAACTAGATCTCCCACATTGCAGGCAGATTCTTTACCGTCTGAGCCATCAGAGAAGCCCATTATATATAGTAGCTTGTATCTGTTAATCCTCAACTCCTGATTTATCCCTCCCCCCAAATTTCTGTTGTTTATAAGCCACCCAGCCAGTGATATTTTTTACTAAGACATCAGCCATCTCCACTGACCCCTTCTTCACCACCATCACTTCCTCATCACTTAAGCCAGAAAAATCTGTTCAGTATTTTGATGCCACAAAACGGAATGGTGGGTTTCTTGTGGAATCACCCCTCCAAAATAATACATAGCAGACCTTAGATAATGTCGTGAGAATCTAAGTGTTTCCTGTGGTTTTCTAGTGCTTTTACAGAACTTTTTTTTTTTTTGGGGGGGGGAGAGAGGTTTTGTTCTTATTTTTTTTTAATTTTATTTTATTTTTAAACTTTACAATATTGTATTAGTTTTGCCAAACATCGAAATGAATCCGCCACAGGTATACCCGTGCTCCCCATCCTGACTTTGATAAGTACATTTTCAAATGGTTTTCCTTCTGTTTTTAAAATATTTCTGTTCGAGTTTTTCTTTACAAGGAAAACTGTCCCTGTCTGTAGATCATCTGATTGTTTATGTTGAAAATTCCAGGGACTCTACAGTGCAATACTAGAACTAATAAATGATCTTAGCAATGTCATAGGATCCAAGGTTAATATAGAAAAATCTCATGTATTATATATTAGCAGGAAACAATTGGAAAATGAAATTTTTACAAATCTCATTTATGGCAATACCAAGAAACATAAAATAACTAGTAATTAGTTTAACAAAAGACTATCAACACCACTCTGATGAAAAGGATGGGGAACACATGTATACCTGTGATGGATCCATTTTGATATTTGGCAAAACTAATACAATATTGTAAAGTTTAAAAATAAAAAAAAAAGACTATCAACACCATGCTGATGAAAACTATAAAACATTGCTGAGAGAAATTAAATTAGATGAAACCGAAATAATTGGAAAGACATGCCATGTTCACAGATTGAAGGCTCAGAATTGTTAAGATAGCCATTCTCTCCAAATTGAATTCTAGATTCAAAGCTATCACAGTCAACATCCATGCAGGTCAAGTGAGCTGTGGGAGAAATCCTAAGGAGCCAGGGCCCCAGCCCCTCAGTGGAGAAGCAGAGGGGAGTGGTGCCTGCAGCCTGGGCTGCACCTGGATCCTGGTAGAGGTGGCGTTCAAATGCACCGCTGTTCGATAGAAACACAATGTGAGCCACAAATGCCAGCCGTCATACGCATCGTTTTTAATTTTCCAGCAATCACATTTAAAAGGTGAAATTATTTTTAAAAATATACTTGTTTAAACCATGTCCAAAATAATATCATTTCCACACATGATCAACATTTCACGTTACTAATGAGATAGTTGTACATTATTTGAAATCTGTGATGCATTCTACATCTTCCCAGGTGATGCTAGTGGTAAAGAACCCTCCCAATGCAGGAGACTTAAGAAATGCGGGTTCAATCCCTGGCTCAGGAAGACTCTCTGAAGGAAGGAAATGACAACCCACTCCAGTATTCTTGCCTGAGGAATCCCATGGACAGAGGAGCCTGGCGGGCTACAGTCCCTGGGGTCACAAAGAGTCGGACACTACGCAGCAACTGAGTACATGCCTTCTACACTTACAGCAGACGGCAGATGCTCAATAGCCATGTGTCCCCCACAGCTGTCACACTGGCCGGCCCACTTTTAAGCCATATCTTCTGCTGTTCCCTAGTTTTTCCTTTTTTTTTTTTTTTAAATTTACTCTTTTTTTAAACAAAAACATTTATTTGTTTGGCTGCATCCAACCTAGCGGTGGCATGTGGGGTCTCCCTCGCACTGTACAGGCTTCTCTAGTTGTGGCATGCAGGCTCAGTAGTTGCAGTGCGCAGACTTAGTTGCTCCATGGCATGTGGGATCTTAGTTCCCCCACCAGGGATTGAACCTGCATTGGAAGGTGGATTCTTAACCACTGGACCACCTGGGAGGCCCCTGTTTCCTAGTTTTTACAGTTATATTTAAAATCTACTTTGTTGAGGTCTCACCAGCGTACAAAAGCTGTACATATTTAATGGATAAAACCTGATGAGTTTGGAGATAACTATATACCCATGAGGAGAAGGCAATGGCACCCCACTCCAGTACTGTTGCCTGGAAAATCCCATGGATGGAGGAGCCTGGTGGGCTGCAGTCCATGGGGTCGCTAAGAGTCAGACACGACTGAAGTGACTTGGCAGCAGCATATACCCATGAAACGATCACCACAGCCTTTGCCATAAACATATCTGTCAAACTCTGCAAATTTTCTCCCACCCTCCTTATTTATTTTTACCATCATTATTATTATTTGTATTTTATTGGTTTGTTTCTTCAATTAGGACAATAGCACTGTTCATCAGATCTGCCAAGGTCATCCCCCATGGGTCCTGAAAGGTCAGAGATTTCTTCTGTCACCTTCTGGGTCTGGCCCACTCATCCTCCTCGAGGAAGACTGTGAACCCCTTAAAATGTGAGGTCTTGCACTATATGTCCTGAATCCACACATAGGAACATATGCCATCTTATGTTACCATCCCGTCAAAGGAATTTTTAAAATAATCTCCCCCTTTTGTATGTGGTTTTGAGGAGGATGTTTTATCTACATCTTCCATTTCAACCACAGTTCATATGATGCCCTGTGGGTCCCTTGAGCAGAACGATTCCCTCAGCAATATCTAGTCATTTGCCAATCTTTAAATAACTGGCCACGACTGGCCCCTAGGTCAGGCCAACTGACCTGCTTCTGGGCAGGCTTCATACTTGTGGGCTACCTAGTTATGTGGATCTGACCACATGATAGAAACGATTCCTCTGCAAAGTAAATATAAATTCTTTGACATGAGAGTATAAAGGCTTATGTGGTAGCTTGCCCCCTGCCCCTACATGATGTATTTTTTTGGTGAGAGAAAATAATTTGAAATTTATAATGCTGCATAATTCTTTGTCGTTAGCACCTGGCTTGCATTACACAATTTTAGATCTTTCCCCACTGACGTCTGCCCGTTCAGTAGCCTCAGCTTTTGTAATAAGGGCCTGCTCCCTTGACCTTGAGTCTAGCCTACCACTCTCTGTGCAGGGAGCTGCCTTCCAAGAGGCCTTCTGCTTGTCAGCTTTCCCTTTATTAGAAATCAACATCTTGACTGACTCCTTTCCTCAAACCTTGTCCAACCAAAATCCTTCTACTTAAATGTGAGCCTCATTTCTCTGTCCACCAATGGGTCCCCCAGACCTGCACTGACCTCCTTCTGTGAATCTGCCTTTAGGACTAAATGACAACCATAAAGGCCCAGGAAACGAAGCCTATCACGATTATAAATGACTGGAGGCTGCCTGTGCCTGTGCCCTCAAAACATTTACAAGTTAATTAACTTGATTTATTTTTCTTGGCAGATCTTCCCTTTCGCTAGCTCCACCTGGAGTCATGTGGTCACCCGGGGTGGAGACTCTCAGACCAATGTCTCCCTCTGGTGCAATCTTTTCATGACCATGGCCCACCCCCCCCCCACCCCCGCCCCAGCTCTGGGACCCAGCTGACACCATCTGGATAACCTCCTCAGCTTTTACTTAAAAAATTTTTTTAATTAATTTTTCTTTTTGTTTTTGGCTGAACCACACAGCATGCAGAATCTTAGTTCCCCAACTGGGGATAGAACTGGCACTCCCTATAGTGGAAGCACAATCTTAACCATTGATTCACTAGGGAATTCCCACTTCCTCAGCTTTTAAACCAGGACTTGCAGGGACTTCTCTGGTCATCCAGTGGTTAAGACTTCACACTCTCAATGCAGGGGCATGGGTTCGATCCCCGGTCAGGGAACTAGATCCCACGTGTTGCAACCAAGATCAGTGCAGTCAAATAAATAAAAATTAAAAATAAATAAATAAAGCAAGGCCTGCATAAAATTCCAGGGGTTCAAGGGAGACTTTTGGGCACCATTTGATTTGGAAGACCCACACCAAGACCTGTCTCCAGGTGCCACCCATGCCCTAATGGTCAAGGCCAAGGCTCCCCTGTCCTAATTGTCAAGAGCAAGGCTTCAGGTGCCTTTGTGAACTGAGACAGAACTGGAGCCTCTCTGAATCCTTCCCATTGCCTGCCTGTTCCGCCTCCCATTGCCCAAATCTGTAGTAACTCACTGAGGATGAGCAGATCAGACTCTGCCTAGGACCAGATCTGAGATGAATGCCTAGGCGGGAAGAAGTTATCATTCAGGAGGCAGCAAGATTTCCATACCATCTTTTTTGTTAAAAAAAAAAAAGCAAACCCATCTTATTTGGAGAGCAACATAGAAGGTGAGCGACCACTAACTACTAGTTCACACGATCCCAAGAGTGCAGCAAAGTCTGGTACAAGCATGCATTTGTTAATAGGACTGATTTCCACAGAATGGGCATCCAAGGGCACCCAGGTGCAGCGCTGGAGGTGTTCCTTAAGCACCTGGGAGCCCTACCTCTTCAACCAACGAGGCCCACCTGCCCCAGGACTTGGCAGAGTCCGGTGGAGGAATAAGAAAGGAACTGATCTGCAAGAGCTCTAGAAAAGGATGATCCTCAGAGGGAAAGCACATCTGAGATGGGACAAATAATCAGACACCAGGCTAGGGGACCCTGCGTGCTCCATGCCTGTGGTGGTGGATCCATGACAGTGATGGTGGACGTGAAGAAAAGCCACAAACACATCGAGGATGGGCTGTCTTATCAGGCAAATGTCCTATATTTCTCCTTTTATTTATTTTAAAAACTTTTACTTTTTAATTTTATTTTATTTGGCTGTACCAGGTCTTAGTTGCAGCATGTGGGATCTAGTTCCCTGACCAGAAATCGAACTCAGGGTCCCTGCATTGGGCCACCAGGGAAGTTCCTATATTTCTCCTTTTAAAGGCCTGTCTCTCTTGCTAGAATTCTCAGCCCTGGTGCTGGATCTGAACGAACTCAGTCTCACTGTTTGGTTTCCCAATGGCATCACGATCTATATGCCATACCTTACCTATTGGAGTCAGATTGTGTTTGCCGGGCTTCCCAGGTGGAGTGTGGGTGGTCCACAAATGCTACTCTATAGAGGGAAGGAATTCACAAAATCCCATCTGCCCTTTGAGTGTCTCCTGGTGGGTCCAATTCCCACTTTGGGCTTTGTAATTACAAGTACTCTGCTTCAAGGGGGGGAAAAATAATTGTCTCAGTGCGTGAGTGCTAAGTCACTTAAGTCATGTCCGACTCTTGGTGATGCTATGGACCGTAGCCCATGGCGCCTCTGTCCATGGGATTCTCCAGGCAAGAATGCTGGAGTGGGTTGCTGTGCCATCCTCCAGGGGATCTTCCCAACCCAGGGATCGAACCCATGATTCTTACATCTCCTGCATTGGCAAGTGGGTTCTTTACCACTAGCATCACCTGGAAAGCCCCTCATTGTCTCAGAGGACTAAATAAAATGTCAGTCACATGAAGGTATACATGAAAGGAAAACCTCAATGTGGTAACCCACTTTTTCTGTTTCTTCCTTTTATGGTGGGGAGATAGGGAGAATTCTGTCTTTAACTAAGAATAATGTCATGTATTTAGCTAAAGCACACACTTGGCATGAATTAAAGACTTTTCAATTTCCTCACTGATGGTTGCATATTTTGAAACCATAAATTTTAAAATCTGAGCTTATGGTTAACTTGACTTTGACTCTTGCCATTGGAGCTTCTAAACCTCCCCTTCCTGTCCACCCCAGCCCCTGACGACCAGTAATATGTTTTCTGTTTCTATCCATTTGCCTATTTTAGTTCTTTCATGTAAATTAAATCAAACAACATGTGGCCCTTTGTGTCTGCCTTCTATCACTTCGATAATGTTTTCATAGTTTATCCATGTTGTACCACGTATTGGTATTTCATTCCTTTTCACTGCAGAAGAATATTTCATTTTGTGGGTGTAAACCAGATTTTTGTTTATCCATTCATTAATTAATGAACATTTGGGTTATTTCTACCTCTTGACTACTGTGAATAATGCTGCTATGAACATTCATGCATGAGTTTTTGTGTGGATATTTGTTTTCATTTCTCTTGGGCATACCCCTAGGGGTGAAATGACTGAGTCATATGGTACCTCTATGTTTACCTTTTTGAGATACTGTCAAACGCTTTACTGAAATTAGTTTTAATGGTAGCAGTTTTCTTTTCTTTTTTTTTGGTAGTTGTTTCAGATAAGTATTTACTTATATAGATTAGACAATACAATAATTATTTGAGAAATAACCATTCTGGATATAATTAGGGAATGAATTTCCCCTCTTTCTTGAGATCAGCATTTATTTATATTGATCAGACCCCATCAATACTTCTTCAAGGATTGAATATCATTGGAATTCATTTTGATGGTGACTGAGAGCCTTTGATTTCCCCTGAGCTCTCTCTTGTCAGTTTCTTGCTGAATCCCAATCTTCAGCCTTGCCCTTTTTCTAGTCTCTGTCCCTTCTTCCCCTTTATGCCTCCATTTTCCCATCCCCCTTCCCACAAGACTAGGTTCTTTTTTATTTGGTGTCCATAAATCACATAACTATCTGGTTTAGGGAATGTCTGAGCCTTGAAAACTATTCTCTGTGGGCTGGACATACAGAGTTCATATTTTAAAATTATGGAAAGGGAGAAAGGAGAGGCAGAAAGGGAACACGATAACACAATGGATTTGGTCTCAAAATGTGGCTTAAAAATTAGAACGAGCTGAAAGTATCTCAGCTTTGAAAGAAGAGAGAAAGAAAATTAACATATAAAAGCAGTTGGTCCACCATATATTTAGAACCTTGAGGCTCATGATCATACATGATAATCAGTCTCTTTCCTTCCAGCGACAGCCTCTGCTAGGCTCTGCCTTCTGTGAAATGGCTCTTTTCCAAAAAGTTCTGTCCTCATTCTTCTGCCTTCAGAGAAGCACCTAAGGGAGGTAATGCTTAGCTGAGTTCTCCTTTAACCAGTCATTTTCTGACCCTGTCTTCTCTCTACCTACTCCATTTTGCTTCTTCCAGAATGTTCTGCCCCTGCTTTTGCAGAAATTTCCAGAGAGAGGAATTCTACTCAGTTCTCTTTCAGTTATATTCTGAGCCCCTGGTATTTTCCTCAGACCACCCCACACAGCCACTCCTGCTTGGACTTCTTCCACAGATCAAGTGATCTTGGTGCTTCTTCAAAGCTCTGAAGGAAGTGCATCCTCACACACGCCCCTGAAGGAAGCCCACTTAGGGGCTACAGCAACACAGTGTACTCTCACATCAGACCTTCCACCATCTCTGTACTCAGGAGAGTGACAGAGATCATTCTGGCTCCAAAATGTTATAAGATAAACAGAATTCTCTTTAAATTCAAGTATGTCCAACAGCTGGACACGCAGGGACTTTGACTCTTAGGAAAAACACTGACTGAAAATGCCCACCATGGCCGGGCACCGTAGTAACCATTTTGTGTGAGTTTACTAGGAGATCCTGATAAGAAACACAGAAATAACAAGCCACCACCAACCAGAAGAATTTGGGAAAGGTCAAAAGGAGACATAAGACACCAGTCCATATGTCCTCCCAGAATCCTTCTCTCTGGCATCCATCTTGGGTGAGCAATGCATGCACTACTAGGAAGGACCCAGAGTTACAATGATTAGAATGATTGGCCAGAGACAATCTGGAAGCTAATCCCATCACCATAAAACCTGAGACTGTGAGCCACGTGGCAGAGCAGTCCTCCTGGGTTCCTTTACCCTCCTGCTGTCTGACCCAGGCACCGTTCCCAATAAAGTCTCTTGCTTTGTCAGCACGTGTGTCTCCTGGACAACTCATTTCCGAGTGTTAAACAAGACCCCTCTTCCTGCAACATGATGACTCAACAGCATGAACACGAAGTAAACAGCCTCAGAGTGACTGTTTATAAGACGTATGTTTATTCATGCACCACTGGCTGACAGTGGGTTGTTGTTGTTTAGTTGCTCAGTTGTCTGACACTTTATCGACCCCATGGACTGTAACCTACCAGGCTTGTTTGTCCATGGGATTTCTCAGGCAAGAATACTGTACCCATTGCCAGAATTTTCAAACAATGCCTTTGCGCAGGCACTGCGATGAGGGAACTTAGCCATGAACTGGGCATTGGGAGATCTGGGCTGTAGTCCTGGCCCTGCCATTAATTTCCCCATTGTCTCCTATCCATGGAGTGAAGGACTTGGATTGGAGAAATGAATTTCCAAAGTGAGTATTGAAATTTTTTCTTTCAATTAATTTTTTTGACTGTGTATAACCAGTTTCCTAAAATAATACTCACCACTAATCATGAGTGATGGATTCTGATATTTTTCTGTCTTATCATTTTATGTTACTATTTTAATTGTGATCTCAGAAACTGATTTTCTGACCCTGTAAGGAGAGATGACTGGTGGTTTGAAGAACACTGGGCTGGAGGGTCTTTAAGATCTTTTTCTGCTTAATATTCTAAAAATCACTGGAGAAAGTACCTGCAGTATTTATGCCACATATTGTATATTTGCATTTTAGTTACCAAAAAAGGTATAAATCTAGAACTGTAAGAGAGTTCAGTGGTAATATGAAAAAATAAGTATATATGAAATCATGGGAAACTTGTGAATATTGTAAAGCACTGTAGAAGTTAAAGATTCTTTCATTCAATAAAAATATTAGTTCCTAATATACCAGTAAAAAAAAAATAAATAAAAAGGGCTAAGTTGGAAACATGGAAAAATCAAATATGTAATATTCATCCACAGCCTCAGTCTGGCTGAATCGCTCTCTTTGACCTTCCTCAGATTGTCAGCAACTATAAAAGTCAGATATTCTGTAGCTCCAAGAGACAATGGCCCCTAGATCATGGCCCAGGCTTGATGGCCTTTCCCATACACACAATAGGGGGTAACCCAGGCACTTAGCCTCTCTAAACCCCAGCATCCTCAGCTGTAAAGGGGGGATGATAATGCAGACCTTACAGGTTGTGATGAAGGTCAAATGAGGCCCTGGGTATAAAGGTGCCCACAGGGGTCATGACCTGCAGGTCTCTTAGGTTGAATGTGACCTGAAGGTGTGATCTGTTTGTCATACACCGGGCACACCCTCCACTCTGCCACTGTCCCTACCACTTGTAGGGTCTGACACCCTCTGAAAGTGAAAAGTGAAAGTGAAAGTCGCTCAGTTGTGTCTGATTCTTTGCGACCCCAGGGATTGTAGCCCACCAGGCTCCTCTGTTCATGGGATTCTCCAGGCAAGAATACTGGAGTGGGTTGTCATGCCCTTGTCCCATGTCCAGGGATCTTCCCAACCTAGGGATCAAACCAGGTCTCCTGCATTGTAGGCAGATTCCTTACCATCTGAGCCACCAAAGACACCCTCTATACACATTAAATGACTTGCTGAACTTCTAAAGCCATTTGAGTTTGCTGTTCTTGGCTTAGCAGAGGGCGTGGGACAAATTTGGCATTTAATTCAGGTCCTTTATCTTCTCTGGTCCTGGCACTGTGGAGATCACAGTGCAACCTCATGCAGGTGGTTTAAACTCTTTAAGTCTCATGTTCCTCCCTAAAATGAAAATAGTATCTGCCCTGTTTGCTTTTTGGAGGATCAATATTTTAATTAAATTAAATTTAATTTGAAGACTGAGGTTGTGAATGAATATTACATATTTGGTTTTGCCATGTTTCCAACTTAACCCCTTTGATTTTTAAAACATTAAGCAGAAAAAGATTTTAAAGAATCCTCCAGTCCAGTGTTCTTCAAACTACCAGTCATCTCTCCTTACTGGGTCAGAAAATCAGTTTCTGAGGTCACAACAGACAATTAAAATAATAACAGAAAATCATAAGACAGAAAAATATTGAGAGAATCAAATGAGATGCAGTTCTGCATTGCTTCATTGATCACCATATGTCCAAAAGCAGCCTTGCCCACTACTTCTGAGAAGCCTCCAGTGTTGTTGCAGGAAAGGGGAGCCCTTCCAGGGCCCGAAACTGGGCTCTTGTCTAACACTTGGAAATGAATTGTCCAAGGAGACACATGTGCTGACAAAGCAAGAGATTTTATTTGGAAGGGGCCCCTGGGCAGAAAGCAGTAGGGTAAGGGAACCCAGGAGGACTGCTGCCACATGGCTTGCAGTCTCGGGTTTCAGGATCATGGGATTAGTTTCCAGGTCATCTTTAGCCAATCATTCTGAGTCAGAGTCCTTCCTGGTGGTTCACACCTTGTTCAGCCAAGATGGATGCCAGAGAGAAGGATTCTGGGAGGTGGTTGGACATGTGGTGTCTCCTTTTGACCTTTCCTGAACTCTTCTGGTTGGTGGTGGCTTATTAGTTCTGTGTTCCTTACCAGGACCTCCTGTCATAAAACAACTCATGCAAATGGTTACTATGGTGCTTGGCCAGGGTGGGCGGTTTCAGTCATTGTGCTTCCCCTGACAGTGTCAGGAGGAAAACAGACCTGAAAAAAAGGTGCTGCAGTAAAAATCGTGCCCAGAGCTGGAGACCCAGTAGAGGAAGAGCGAGTGGCTTGGGGTCAAGGGTAAGAAGTGACTGTCAGCAAGATGATCGAGCCTTGGAGTTGTGCTGGGGTGGGGGCTGTATCTGAAGAGCATCATTTTTTTTGGCTGTGCTGTGTGGCTTGTGGGATCTTAGTTCCCTGACAAGGGAACAAATCTGTGCCCTCTGTGAAAGGTTGCTGCTACTAGCCATGAACGATGCTGGGATTCTTGGCCTTTGAAGGAGAAGAATTCAATCAGGGCCAGTGACAAAGCTTCATCACTCAGAGCTTTTGTGTAATCAAGTTTTATTAAAGTATAAAAGAGATAGAGAAAGCTTCTGACGTAGACATCAGAGGTGGGCAGAAAGAGTGCCCCCCTGCTAGTCTTTAGCAGATACCAACTAGCAGGCTGCTAATTAGAGAAAGGAAATGTCTTAACCCTTAGAGAGTGGCACCAGGCCCCTCACCCACAACATGCATCTTGAGATAACATTGGCACAAGGTGAGTCATCCTGGGCCATAAAACGACTGACATAAATCTCGAAGAAAGGCAGGTTTCCAAGCAAATACATAGTTTCATTAACATAGTTTAAGAAAAACATTTCCATAAGAAAAACACATTGGTTAGGTCAAGGTTTGAGAAAAGTCAAGTTCAGGTGGAACCGGGTATTGTCACAGCAACACAAAATTTTAAAAGAAACCTCTTTTTAATTTTGTATAGAAAAGGGGGAAAAAAATCTGACACTTGTGGGTTGTTTTCTCCTGCTGATTAAGAGAGAAAAGAAAAAAACATCTGACACTTGCAGCCTATTTCCTCCACTTGGGGACCCCTAGCCTTCCCTCTTACCTGTTACCCTCTTACCTGCATTGGGAACACAGAGTCTTAACCACTGGACTACCAGGGAAGTCCCCAGAAGAGCATAATTTTGATTCCAGAGATGATTATTTGGTAGTGAATGTTACCAATTCGTGCTTTATGTGACTCTGTCACTGTAGCTTTTTATGGAGTCCAGTGTCTTTTCCTTTATAGTCTCTCATTTTCCCTCCATCCTCTGCCCCAACTGCTGATATTTCAGAGACACTAGGAATTGGTCCAAGATCACTTTCCAGGCAGGCCTCTTCCCAGCTGCTTTCCATAGGCATGCATGCTCTGTTTTACAACGGGCACTGTATTTTATTAATATGATGGGAATATGATGTACCAAAGGGTGGGGTGGCATATAGAGTGTTTATTGTCATTCATCATGCCCAACATTCCCCAGCTTGAAGGTTCTGGTGCTTCAGGGTCTAACTGGCTTGAATGAACACTGCCTGGCCCTCTTAGAGTTAGTACTTCCAGAGCTGTCCATGTAACACCCATATCTCTTCATGGCTTCTGACTGTACCCCTGTGTCCATGTGTTTAGCTTCACCACAGTACTCTGTCATAATTAAACCAGGCAAGGTAACAACAAAGACTCATGATTAACAAATTAATCAGCCTCACGTATGTACTGACAGTGTTTCTCATTACTCATGATGTATCACAAAGTAATTCTCCAAAGACACCTGAAGAGTAGTGAGTCTAATTTTGGCCAATGAATGATGACAAATTTGTCTTCATTTCATCTAGTGAATGGTAATAAATGAAAAGAACCCTGGTACTAACTGAGCAGTAAACATATGAGCCTGCTTCTGCTGCTGCTAAGTCGCTTCAGTGGTGTCCGACTCTGTGTGACCCCATAGACTGCAGCCCACCAAGATGCCAAAGAGGGCCCACTTCATTAAGCTTTGAGATTTGGAAAGCGAAAGTGAAAATGAAGTCGCTCAGTCGTGTCCGACTCTTTGCGACCCCGTGGACTGTAGCCCACCAGGCTCCTCTGTCCATGGGATTCTCCAGGCTAAGAATACTGGAGTGGGTTACCATTTCCTTCTCCAGGGGATCTTCCCGACCCAGGGATTGAACCTGGGTCTCCTGCATTGGAGGCAGACGCTTTAACCTCTGAGCCACCAGGGAAGCACTTCTCTCAAATTGTTAGGGGAAGCACACTGATTCAAACTGCCCACCCTGGCCAGGCACCATAGTAACCATTTGCATGAGTTGTTTTATGACAGGAGGTCCTGGTAAGGAACACAGAACTAATAAGCCACCACCAACCAGAAGAGTTCAGGGAAGTCCAGAAAGTGACGCCACATGTCCAACTATCTCTCAGAATCCTTCTCTCTGGCATCCATTTGGCTGAACAAAGCGTGCACCACCAGGAAGGACTCTGACTCAGAATGATTGGCTAAAGACAACTGGGAAACTAATCCCATCACCATGAAACCCTGAGGCTGCAAGCCACATGGCAACAGTCCTCCTGGGTTCCCTTACCCTACTGCTCTCTGCCCGGGTGCCCCTTCCCAATAAAATCTCTTGCTATGTCAGCACATGTGTCTCCTTGGACAATTCATTTCCGAGTGCTAGACAAGAGCCCAGTTTCGGGCCCTGGAAGGGGTCCCCCTTCCTGCAACAAAATGACCTGAAATAACTGAGAGACATTTAATAAAACAAATGATTATGGACTTCCCTGATGGTCCAGTGGTTAAGACTCTGCACTTCCAATGCAAGGGGCGTGGGTTTGATCCTTGATTGGGGAACTAAGATCCTACCAGCCATGTGGCACAGCCAGAAAATAAAACCAAAAATCTTACAGCTGACAAGTACTCATCCCAAGTGACAAGATGTTGAAAGACAGTCAAAGACTAAAGGTCTGTCACAGACTGGAAGGGACCAAAAAGACACAATAGCGATTATATCTGGGGCCTAGATGGGATCTTAGAACAGAACAGGGACACCAGTGCAAGAAGCCTGGTGAAATTTCAATAAGTTCAGTCTGTAGTTTAGTTAATAGCATTGTACTGATGTGATTTTTTTTGGTTTTGATAGTTTTACTAAGGTTATACAAGGTGCTAACATTAGGGGAAGCTGGGTAAAGGGTATGTAGGAACTCTGAGGACTATTTTTGCAACTTTTATGTAAATCAAAAACTATTTTAAAGGAAGTTAAAAAGTAATCTTAAATGTATAGGCATAATCTTTCTTTTTTTTCCACACTGCAAGTTATACAAGATTGGTTCCCTGACCAGGATGGATCCCAGGCCCCACTGGACTGCCAGGAAAGTCTCTATAGGCATAATCTTACTAGACAACATGAAATGGATGAACTGGCCATCCAGGAGCTGAACTCATTATTTGCTTCAGGGCATTAGCCTGACCCATGTTTCTTCCTTGGCCTTATGAATTAGTCAGCTTTGTATAGGCTTTTGCACATATAGGTAGTGAAAAACTTAGTCCAGGCTGAAAGATGATTCTGAATAGATGAGTGTCATCATCGGACTGAGTTCTATGACCCTGACATCTTTGTACCTCAGTTTTCTCATTTAGAAAAGGTGGGATTGGACTCAATTTTTAAGAACCCTTGAAAATGTTGTGATTCTATGGCATTATTTGTAACACAACGGTCAGTGTTGAAGATAATGGACCTTGGGAGAAGCTGAAACAGGGATGTCAAAGAAAGGACAGCTTCTTTGGCAGAACTTGGCAGACATTGTGGAGATACTGGTATCTGGTGAAAGCCCTTTGCAAAAGAGCCACAGCTAGTCCTAAAGTATTACCACTAAATAGGAGTGGCATCTTGTTGGATGTTGGAGTCAGCTTATACTATTGGGAATGGTAATTGAGGATCTCTTCTCTGTATGGGTGTCATCTGCTCACAGAGTGCTTATGGACTTTTTTCACTCAAAGCAGCATTGTTGTCCGGAAAAGTTTAAAAAAAAGTTAATTATAAGTTATAGTTTATTCTGTAATTATTTATCCATATATTGTTTTCAGTTTCAAGATGAGGAAATTACAGAGCAATATGTTCCTGTGGGGCTTCCCAGGTGGCACTAGTGGTAAAGAACCCGCCTGTCAATGCAGGAGACATAAGAGATACGGGTTCTGTTCCTGGGTCAGGAAGATCCCCTGGAGGAGGGCATGGCAACCCACTCCAGCATTCTTGCCTGGAGAATCCCATGGACAGAGGAGCCTGGAGGGCTATAGTCCATAGGGTCACAAAGAGTCCCACATGACTGAAGAAACAGCACGCATGCACACGCATGTTCCTGTGACTTTGCCAGAAACTGGAGAAATTCAGTGAAGTAGCTTCCTCCTCTGTTCCATGAGCTGAAAATAGTAGTCAACATTTCAGTTACACATGATGAGTAAGGTCTGGGGATCTACTGTACAGCAATGTGATACCAGTGAACAATACTGTATTGTATGCTTGAAATTTTGTGTTCTCACCACCAAGAAAGGAATGAAATGACCACTCTGTGAGATAATAGATATGTTAAGTAGTTTAACTCTGATGATCATTTCCAGAGGTATATGTTATGTAGGGTTCAGGATGGGGAACACATGTATACCTGTGGCGGATTCATTTTGATATTTGGCAAAACTAATACAATTATGTAAAGTTTAAAAATAAAATAAAAAACAAAACAAAAAAACACATCAAATTGTACACTTTAAATATATGTATTTCTATTTGTCAATCATACCTCAATAAGGCTGGAGAAATAAAAAAGCACATTCAAATCATTGTTGTTTTGTTCCTTCTTGTCTACCGTGTACCCATGAGGTGCAAAAGGTAGATGAGACCACTGTACTGCATTTTACAAAGGAGGAAAATGTGCTAGAAAACTTTGACCTATGGAGCATACATGAACCTATGTGCACAGGATCTCTATGAATTCTCCAAGGGAGGAAGCCTGGTGGCAATAGATAGGTTTTGTATATTTCCCCTAATTGTTACTTTTGGCTGGGAGAAGGTTGTCTTTCAGTTCTGTTTAGTCGCTCAGTAGTGTCTGACTGCTACCCCATGAACTGCAGCACGCCAGGCCTCCCTGTCCATCACCAACTCCCGGAATCCACCCAAACCCATGACCATTGAGTGAGTGATGCCATCCAACCATCTCATCCTCTGTCGTCCCCTTCTCCTCCTGCCCTCAATCTTTCCCAGCATCAGGGTCTTTTCAAATGAGTCAGCTCTTCGCATCAGGTGGCCAAAGTATTGGAGATTCAGCTTCAACATCAGTCTTTCCAATGTACACCCAGGACTGATCTCCTTTAGGATGGACTGGTTGGATCTCCTTGCAGTCAAAGGGACTCTCAAGAGTATTCTCCAATACCACAGTTCAAAAGCATCAATTCTTCAATGCTCAGCTTTCACATCCATAGATGACCACTGGAAAAAGCATAGGCTTGACTAGACGGACCTTTGTTGACAAAGTAATGTCTCTGCTTTTGAATATGCTGTCTAGGTTGGTCATAACTTGCCTTCCAAGGCATAAGCGTCTTTTAATTTCATGGCTGCAATCACCATCTGCAGTGATTTTGGAGTCCCAGAAAAATAAAGTCAGCCACTGTTTCCACTGTTTTCCTAGCTATTTGCCATGAAGTGATGGGACCAGATGCCATGATCTTCGTTTTCTGAATGTTGAGCTTTAAGCCAACTTTTTCACTCTCCTCTTTCACTTTCATCAAGAGGCTTTTGAGTTCCTCTTCACTTTCTGCCATAAGGGTGGTATCATCTGCATATCTGGGGTTATTGATACTTCTCCTGGCAATCTTGATTCCAGTTTGTGCTTCTTCCAGCCCAGTGTTTCTCATGATGTACTCTGCATATAATTTAATTAAGCAGGGTGATAATATACTCCTTTTCCTATTTGGAACCAATCTGTTGGTCCATGCCCAGTGCTAACTGTTGCTTCCTGACCTGCATACAATTTTCTCAAGAGGCAGGTCAGGTTGTCTGGTATTCCCATCTCTTTCAGAATTTTCCACAGTTTATTGTGATCCACACAGTCAAAGGCTTTGGCAAAATCAATAAAGCAGAAATAAATTTTTTTGAACTCTCTTGCTTTTTTGATGATCCAATGGATGTTGGCAATTTGATCTCTGGTTCCTCTGCCTTTTCTAAAACCAGCTTGAACATCTGGAAGTTCACGGTTCACGTATTGCTGAAGCCTGGCTTGGAGAATTTTAAGCATTACTTTACTAGGGTGTGAGATGAGTGCAACTGTGCGATAGTTTGAGCATTCTTTGGCATTGCCTTTCTTTGGGATCAGAATGAAAACTGACCTTTTCCAGTCCTGTGGCCACTGCTGAGTTTTCCAAATTTGCTGGCATATTGAGTGCAGCACTTTCACAGCATCATCTTTCAGGATTTGAAATAGCTCAACTGCAATTCCATCACCTCCACTAGCTTTGTTCGTAGTAATGCTTCCTAAGGCCCACTTGACTTCACGTTCCAGGATGTCTGGCTCTAGGTGAGTGATCACACCATTGTGATTATCTTGGTCGTGAAGATCTTTTTTGTACAGTTCTTGTGTGTATTCTTGCCACCTCTTCTTAATATTTTATCCTTCTGTTAGGTCCATACCATTTCTGTCCTTTATTGAGCCCATCTTTGCATGAAATGTTCCCTTGGTATCTCTAATTTTCTTGAAGAGATCTCTAGTCTTTCCCATTCTGTTGTTTTCCTCTATTTCTTTGCATTGATTGCTGAGGAAGGCTTTCTTATCTCTCCTTGCTATTCTTTGGAACTCTGCATTCAAATGGGTATATATTTCCTTTTCTCCTTTGCTTTTTGCTTCCCTTCTTTTCACAGCTATTTGTAAGTCCTCCTCAGACAACCATTTTACTTTTTTGCATTTCTTTTCCATGGGGATGGTCTTGATCCCTGTCTCCTATACAGTGTCACGAACCTCCGTCCATAGTTCATCAGGCACTCTATCAGGTCTAGTCCCTTAAATCTATTTCTCACTTACACTGTATAGTCATAAGGGATTTGATTTAGGTCATACCTGAATGGTCTAGTGGTTTTCTCCACATTCTTCAATTTCAGTCTGAATTTGGCAATAAGGAGTTCATGGTCTGAGCCACAGTCAGCTCCTGGTCTTGTTTTTTTCTGACTGTATAGAGCTTCTCCATCTTTGGCTGCAAAGAATATAATCAATCTGATTTTGGTGTTGACCATCTGGTGATGTCCATGTGTAGAGTCTTCTCTTGTGTTGTTGGAAGTGGGTGTTTGCTATGACCAGTGTGTTTTTTAGCTCACCATTTGAACATTTACTTGCCTTGGAGGATTCAAACTTTAAAAAATGTTACCCCACTGCTTCTAAGGTGTCCCAAGTCCTGTTGCTGCTGCTGCTAAGTCACTTCAGTCGTGTCCGACTCTGTGCGACCCCATAGACAGCAGCCTACCAGGCTCCCCCATCCCTGGGATTCTCCAGGCAAGACCACTGGAGTGGGTTGCCATTTTCTCATCCGATGCATGAAAGTGAAAAGTGAAAGTGAAGTCCCTCAGTTATGTCTGACTCTTAGTGACCCCATGGACTGTAGCCCTCCAGGCTCCTCCATCCATGGGATTTTCCAGGTAAGAGCACTGGAGTGGGGTGCCATTGCCTTCTCCATCCCAAGTCCTAGTAGGTGTTTTTTTCCATGAAGCCACAAAGAAGGTAAATATTTTTGTGAAATGACATTTTGAAAGGATTAGCAAGTGTAATCAGGTGAGAGTAATGGAAAAGGCTATTATTTTACATTACTACTAAATGTAATGTCTTGCTAACCTTTCTTTAAGGGTACTGTGGGTACTAATTTTGCTGTATTTTGTGCTCAATTTTTAATTATTAAAATCTGCTGTATTTTCTTTATTATAATATAAAACACAAAATAAGCTTTGTGTTTTAGGCATACAAAGCCAATCCCATTAAACTCTCTGAATTCAGATTTTTTCAATCAAACACGAGTTCAGCACATGTTAATATCATTAAATAACTGATTTACTGTTGTTCAGTCTCTAAGTCATGTCTGACTCTTGGTGACCCCATGAACTGAAGCACGCCAGGCTTCCCTTTCCTTCACTATCTTCCAGAGTTTGCTCAAACTCTTGTCCATGGAGTGGGTGATGCTATCTAGCCATCTTATCCTCTTTCAACTATTTGAATAGTGAATTGGTGCGAAAAGATCTTTACTTCTGAGTTTTGATTGCATTCCTGTGGCTAATTAGTCATCTCCAGGATGCATCGAACTGCACATATGCAAGTTAAAGTTCTGGTTGGAATTGCACTTTAGAAATGTTTCCTGGTAAGGTAGCACCTCTTTTTTTGTAAAACACAAAGGAAGAAATGACCTGGACCCAAAAGCTATTTAAAAAAACATTTTTTAAAAACTGGAATAGAATTGACATAGAACATTGTGTAAGTTTAACGTGTACAATAATGATCTGATGCATTTACATACTGCAATATGATTACCACCATAGTGTTAACTAACGTCTCTGTCATGTCACATAATTATTTCTTTCCTGTGACGAGAATAATTAAGATCTAGTGTCTTAACAACTTTGAAGTTTATAATGCAGTATTATTGTCTATAATCTCTATGCCAATAGCTCTTTAGAAAATTCAAGTGTCATAGCCATGATTAGAGAGTTACAGGAGATCACTGTGGTAGGCTGAATTCTAAGATGGCATCCCAAGATTTCCTCCTCCAATCCCTAGACTGTGGCTATCACAACATATCTGCAAACAAGATTTTGGTGGTTTCTTATAAGTTGACCTTATGATAGGGACATCATCCAGATAGGACCATTCTAATCACAGGAGTCCTTTACAAGCAGTTTTCTCTGCTTGGTAGCCTAATAGGAATTTCACAGGGGTTTGAAGCATCAGAAAGATTTGATGCACTTTTGCTGGCTTTGATGATGGAGGGGAAGGAGAGGCCCGCGCGCAAGGAGTGGAATGCAGCCTCTAGAAACAGAGCAGCTCCGGCTGACAGCCAGCAAGCAAACATCAAGTGACTCTGAGAGTTGCACAGAACTGGGATTTTGTCAACAACCTGATTAGGCCTGGAAGCCAAGTGTCCCCTAGAGCCTCCAGCTAGGAGCCTGATTTGGTGACAATTTGACTTTGCCTTGAGAGGAGTGCTGGAGCACGGAACCCAGGTGAGCTTGTTGATGTCTGACCTCTAGAACCATGAGATAATACATGAATGCTGTTTAAGCCACCACGTTTGGGGTAATTGTTAGGCAGCCATAGAAAACCAATGCACTATTCCTGGAAGATGAAGGAACGAGGGCAATTTATTCTGGATAAGAACTGATCATAAATACATGCTACTATGGCTTCCCCAGTTGCTCAGCGGTAAAGAATCCACTTGCAGTGCAGGAGATGCAGGTTCAATCCCTAGGTCAGGAAGATTCTCCTGGAGGAGGAAATGGCAATCTGCTACAGGATTCTTGCCTGGGAAATCAGATGGACAGAGGAGCCTGACAGGCTACAGTCCACGGGATCACAAAAGAGCTGGACACGACTGAGCACACAGTATACAGTAAAGACCTACTGTATAACACAGGGAACTCTACTCAATATTCTGTAATGACCTATATGGGAAAAGAATCTAAAAAAGAGTGCATAGATGTATATGTATAACTGGCTCACTTTACTGTACACCTGAAACTAACGTAACATTGTTGATCAACTGTATTTCAATAACAATGGATTTAAAAAATGACTGAGGGGGAATATTTGGATAGCTTTTCATGTGGAAAAGGTACTAGATATTTTCTTTTGCTATAGAGCAGTACCATCCAATAAAAGTTTTCGATATGATGGAAATCTTATATAACTTGATTGTTCACTACAGCAGCCACAAGCCGCATGTGGCTATTGAGCACCTGGTATATGGCTACTACATCTGAGGCACTATTTAAAATTTTATTTAATAGTATTGACTTTTGATTCAAATAGCCATATACAGTTAGTGACTGGTGAATTGAACAGAACAGATTAAAAGATTAAAGCAGGAACATGCACAGAAGCACCAGGACAGCAGATTTAATTCAACATAAAGGATGACCTTTCCCTAATTGGTTCTATTTACAAATAGAACAGCTGGCTTTTAAGCAGTAAGTTGCTAGTTACTGGAAATATTAAACAAGCTGGATGACCATGTATCAAGGAATATGATCTGGATGATTAAGTACAGGAAGGATTATTGCTTTGGAAAGGACGTTGCTTAGATGACCTCTATGGTCCTTTCTAATTCTAAGATTCTGGGTTCTACAAAGTGGAAATCACTTTATTGAACTTCTCTATGTGTTTGGAAACTGACTCCAAGTAGAACCTCTCCCTGCCCCGCCCCATATTTATTTTTTCAAAATGCATGGAAAAACTTTCATCTTTTTGAGGCAGAGGAAGTTTCTCATACATGAAAATGACATATTCATTTTCTTATTCCACATTCAAGATAAATTCTAGAGAACCAGTGTGCAGTGATATGAGTGTAGTTGGCAATATTGTAGTGTGTATTTGAAATTTGCTGAAAGGTTAGTTCTCTCCATAAAAAAGTAAAATGGTAACTGTGTGGGGTGATTTGTGGTGAATATTTGACAATGTATACATATATTGGGTCACCAGGTTACATATGTTAAATTCAGTTGATGCTTGAACAACTTGGGGGTTGGGGCACTGGCCCTTCACAAATCCCAGTATAACCTTAGAATTGGGCCCTCCATATCCAACCAACTGTGGATCGTGTAGTGCTATAATACATTCTTATCTAAAGAAAGCCATGTATAGGTGGACATGTAGAGTTCAAACATGTTGTTCAAGGGTCAACTGTATATATGGATTTTTTTGGTCTCGCCATTGGTCATGTGGGATTCTAGTTCCCTGACCAGGGGTCAAATTTGAGCCCAATGCAGTGGAAGCTCAGAGTCCTAACCACTGAACCACCAGGGAAGTCCCTGTATATATAGTTTTTGATTGTCCTTTGTACCTCCATAAAGCTGGAAAAAATACTACCAAAAAATCTTTCTCAAATACAGGTGTTATTTTTACTGAGGTGAAATCCACATCACATGAAATTAACCACTTAAAAGAGTATATAATGTCATAGCATTTAGTACATGCACAATGTTGTGAATAGATATACCTACATGTCTATACATTTTAGGGTGATAACCTGTGGAGAGGAGTATATTATTTGTAAGAACCATCAGAGGGGAGGTATTCTGGAGACAGTGTGAAGTTTCTTCTTAGCAATCTTTGTCTTCTGCCTTTGTCCCTAAGCTTGAGTTACTACTTGGCTTTAGATTATATAGAATTTGACCTCTAATACCAGGAATAAATATTAATAGCTAAAAATGTATGTCCTGCAGACATATTAGTTAGCACTAATTCCTACTCATCACTCACTGGTTCTGTAACGTCAGGCAAGTTGCTTCATCTCTTTGAGCCTGTTTCTTTATTTGTAAAAGTAAGATGTCATGGTGGGGCTTCCTGGTGGCTCAGATGGTAAAGAATTTGCTTACAATGCAGGAGATGCAGGTTCTGTCCCTGGGTCAGGAAGATCCCTTAGGAAAGAACTGGAGAAGGAAATGGCAACCCACTCCAGTATTCTTGCCTGGAGAATCCCATGGACAGAGAAGCCTGGCAGGCTATAGTCCATGGGATTGCAGAAGAGTCTGACACTACTTAGCAACTACACAACAACAAAGATGTCATAGTATCTACCTCAGAGAGTTCTGTACGTGTTAAGTGACCTTGTAGGAGCCCTTTGCACAGACTGAAGTTCAATAAACACGATCTATTGTCACTGTGATCAGCAATATTATAACCTTCAGCATCAGCATCTGAAATGACATGTGATCTTTTTGCCTCTAAGGAGGAGAGCATTGTCTTTGGATGGGCATACATGGCCTATTGACCAGGGAGGTGGAGCAGGAAGGAAGCACTGTATTGGCTACAGTCATTTTTTTTTTTTTTTTTTTTGGTTTTACACAAAGAGATGCTGCCTCAACAGGAAACAGTTCTAAAATTTAACTTAGTTAGGAGGTTGGAGAGTGTCAGTCTCTTGAATGATGGACCTGGTCCTGAGTCCCAGGGAAAGAAAATAAATTGTTTCTGTGAGAGTTTCTGTTACTGTCATGCTGTAGAACATTCTCACACTCCACTGACCTCTTCATCTTGACCAAGCCTTTCAGATGCTGTCACTGGAACTTCCCCGGAGGTGAAATCTGGGCTTTATAGGACCATCCCCATTGAGCTTGTTATGCTGCAGGTTCCTTAGAGACCATTCGAGAAGCCTTGGTTCATTATTCCCCCGCAGCATGGTGTCATTAGGGAAAACCAGATCTGCCACTTAAGTGCTTCCAGGCCTTCGGAAGAAAGTGTCAAGTGAGATGACAAGTCTTGTCTGTCTGTACGGTGCTTCCGATTCTCCTCCACAGGAATCCTCACATTTGGCCCGCCTTTGGCCAGATCTGTGCTTTGTTGTTTCTGGGCATGCTAGAATTTTTCTGGCAATTGAATCCATTTGTGGGTTTTAATGGTCTTCGGTTGACAAAGCCACTTGTTCCTTTCTTTTTTTTCCTTCAAATACGATTTTGTCTAAGGGTAAAAGGAGTTTTATTGTAGTCTGTTTAAATAGCCTCAGAGTAATGACTGTGTAACTGAATGCAGTCCAACTGTTGATAGCGTTTCAACTAACAACGTGAACTATTAGGAGAGATTGGCGATATGAGACTTTCATGTGTGCATGTGGCTACGATTGGATGAGGAAACATAGATCTCTTATTTAAGAAAAATACCCAGGGAGTGCTTTTGTAAGCAAAGACTCCTTTCTAAATGCAATGAAATAGGTGGGACTTAGGCTCCAAAACCGGATGGAACAAAGAAGAGTCCTCAAATATGAAGTCAGGGGTGCAGGGGTGGAGGTGGGGGTGCACAGGGGAAATTGGGGGCAGGTCAAGGGATCTGATTTTGTTTCAGGGTCCCTTCTAACTTCCTGTGTGGCTTTGCCTAGACACTTTACCTTTCTGGGCCTCAATTTCCTTATTTGTATGAAGATTGGACCAGAAAAACTCTAAGATCACTTTGGTTAACAGACATCTGTGCTTCAGTAATTCCAGATAGAAAAACTAATTTTCCTCAATTTGGGTGAAAGCTAAGGATTAGTGCTAAAGAGGAACTGAATCACCCATTGTTGTGATTTTGCAAAAATTATCCTATTTTTTTTTTTCCTTTTGACTACATGGCATGTGGGATCTTAGTTCCCAGACCAGGGATTGAACCTGTGCCCCCTGCAGTAGAAGCATAAAGTCTTAACCACTGGACCACGAAGTCCCTATAAAAATTATTCTAGAATGGCTGTTTGTGTTGCCAAGAAGCACTAAATGCATGATCCTGAGTTTTGAGTTGATACAAGTTCTCTGATCATATCTTACTCTGTGCCTTTGTGCTTTCTCATCTAGCTGGGAAAAAAACAAGACCCTAAATGTTTAAATAGTGTTCTGCAATTTCCAGTTTTTTAAAATGTAACAACCCGTGAGGTTGGGCATGAATTACTATCCCCATGTCTATAGATGAGGACTATGGGGTGCAGCAAAGTTGAGCAACTTATTCTTGGTCATGTGTCTAGTAAGTGATGGAGCTGGAACTTCATCCCAGGACACATGTCTCTAGGATTAGTTTCCATACAACTCCATAATTTGAATTGTGATAGTCGTTTTATTGAGCAATTGTTTTATACCAGATATTGTAAAAACTTTTTTTTTTGTTTGTTTGCTTATTACCCTCCTTATTTTCCAGACATGGAAACTAAGGTACAGAGAAGTGATGAATCTTGGTTAAGGTCAAATCCCTCTTATAAGATAGAGCTGAGATCAGATTGCCTCTTTTGACTGTAGCTCTGTCCTCTTACTAGTATGATTTTAATAATTACTGTGTTTGTTAGCCTGCTTCTTTTGCTAAACAAACCTTTTTCAAAGGGGATTTCAATAAGTATATGATTGCAAAAGCCTTGGAAGTAGGAGCTGAAAAGCCAGGTTAGGCTAAGATGAACTATTCTCATCTCCAAACTGCACAGCTGCAGTTTCAGCCCTTGTCCAAGCCTCATCCATGAGATATTCCCTGAAGTTGTGCAGAGTGGTTCTAGAAAACTGTTCTGTTCCAGCTGCCTGGATCATTCTTTCATCAGATGAGCTTGTTCTTTCCCTTCACTCAGCCTCTGCTCAACCACAGCCTCTTTGGAGAGGCCTACCCTGAAGACTTTATCCAAAATGGCCCCCTTGCCTTTCTAGCTGCTTGCTCTGTCTTCTTTTACTCCTCAGCACTTGTCACCACCAGAGAGACTAAATATTTCTTTAGTCATTTGTTGTCTATCTCCTTCTACTATTGTTGTTGTTGTTGTTTTGCAGTTGCTCAGTTGTGTCTGACTCTTTGCAACCTTGTGCACTGCAGCATGCCAGGGTTCCCTGTCCTTCACCATCTCCTGGAGTTTGCTCAAACTCCTGTCCATTGAGTTGGTGATATCATCCAACTGGTTTGATCTACTTGCTGTCCAAAGGACTCTCAAGAGTCTTCTCTTGGCTCAGCTGGTAAAGAATCTGCCTGCAATGCAGGAGACTTGGGTTCAATCCCTGGGTTGGGAAGATCCCCTGGAGAAGGGAAAGGCTACCCACTCCAGTATTCTGGCCTGGAGAATTCCATGGACTGTATAGTCCATGGGGTCACAAAGAGTTGGACATGACTGAGCGACTTTCACTTTCACTTTCTAGCACCACAGTTTGAAAGAACTCTGCAATCTCCAGGATTTTTGAGGGCAGGATTTTTGTCTGGTTTGTTCATTGTTATATTTACAGCTCCTAGAACAGAACTAGGTGCAGAATATTTACTCTGTAAATATTTGTTGAATGAATGAAAAGAACAATGACAGTGAGGGTAGTGGTGGTTACTTACATGTGAAGAGTAAGAATGTAGGTGTGAACATGGGCAAGGGTCACTGGAAATCCTGGCCAGCATCAGGAAACTGAAGGTGGGCTGTATTGTCCAGCTGGGAAAATCAGAATGTGCTGAAAAGAGATAGCTCAGTGAAATGAAAATATCTCCTGCCATATCAGTAAACAAGAAATGTCACAGCCATCAGCGATTTCTGGCCTCCAAATGTGAATGAGGGCTCCCAAAACAGCGATCCAGCAGATGCTGCCACTCCCCATGGTGATTGCTGAGGAGCTGGGGGAATGTAAGAAGCAAGGTGAACAAGGAAATAAGATTGGCCCCAGATAGCTGAGGTGCGTATGAAAGGAGTGAATTCAGTGAGCCCAGAGGCTTGCATCTTCCCATATGTGGAATGCTGAACTCCTTAACTTGATACCTGACCTTTGATGTCCAGACTATCTGCTCCCTAAGTTGCGAATTTGTATATAGCCTGACTCCCCCACTTGCCTGCTTGGAGCAATTTTCTCAGAGCTGTCTCCTGGGTTCAGAGTCCTAAACATTCCCACCAAATAAAAAAATTCTACTTTCATGTTGTGACTTTTTTTTGTAGTCGACAGCTCCAAATATATAACCTCTAAAATCAGGTAGCTTTAGGTTTTAAAGTAAACGGATCTTCCCAAATTTCAATTTAAACTATGGATCCTGGGATTTTTAGAGCTCATTCAGTCCACCTCCATAACAAGGAGAGTGAGACAGGGGAATAAGTAATAATTTGCCCAAGATCAAACCTGTCCCCTTAGCTGACAAGATCAAATGGAAGCCTGGAAAGCTGAGTGACCTTGCCCTGGGAGACATTTTCATGTAATACGATGATGGACTGGATAATTCCTAATGACTGAATGAGTTTCTTTTGACTTTTATGACTGTTTTGCTAGTGATCCATGTTTGAAGACAAAGGGGTCCACCGAGATATTGTGGCTTATAAGAAATACAGATTTAATCAGTTAGCTGACCAAAAGATATTGGCTCACAGCTTCTAAAACCCTTGCAGTTTCCTAAGCCTTAACAGTGTCTTTTGCTATGTTAATAGAGTGACTTTTGGAAAACAATTAGGATGGGGGTGGGCACTGGTTGCCAGGAGAAACAAATCACATGATTATAGGGGTCGAACTTTCAGTCCCCCTTCTCCCTCCACTCTCTCCCCCTCCCCAGCTCTACCCCTGACCTCTGGGGAGGGGAGAAGCCTTTGAAGGTAGAATTTCTTTTTTTTTTTTTAATATAAATTTATTTATTTTAGTTGGAGGCTAATTACTTTACAATATTGTATTGGTTTTGCCATACATCAACATGAATCTGCCACGGGTGTACACGTGTTCCCCATCCTGAACCCTTCTCCCACCTCCCTCCCCATACCATCCCTCTGGGTCATCCCAGTGCACCAGCCCTGAGCATCCTGTATCATGCATCAAGCCTGGACTGGTGATTCATTTCATATATGATATTATACATGTTTCAGTGCCATTCTCCCAAATCATCCCACCCTCTCCCTCTCCCATAGAGTCCAAAAGACTGTTCTATACTGGAGGTTGAATTTCAAAAATAGTCAGTGGTTAATCGAGCATGCCTAAATAATGCTGCTGCTGCTGCTGCTGCTAAGTCACTTCAGTCGTGTCAGACTCTGTGCGACCCCACAGACGGCAGCCCACCAGGCTCCCCGGTCTCTGAGAGTCTCCAGGCAAGAACACTGGAGTGGGTTGCCATTTCCTTCTCCAATGCATGAAAGTGAAAAGTGAAAGTGAAGTCGCTCAGTCGTGTCCAACTCCTAGCGACTGCATAGACTGCAGCCTACCAGGCTCCTCCGTCCATGGGATTCGCCAGGCAAGAGTACTGGAGTGGGTTGCCATTGCCTTCTCCGCCTAAATAATGAGGCCTCCATAAAAGCTCAAAAGAATGGGGTTTGGAGAACTTCCGGGTCAGCGAACACGGGGATATTTGGGTAGAGGTGTGTATCTGCCGAGAGCGTACCCTCCGTGTATCCCTTCCACTGGATGTTCCTCTGAATCCTTCATCATAACCTGTAATAAACTGCTAAAGGTAAGTGTTTACCTGAGTCTTGTGGCTCAAGAACCCAAGGAGGGGGGCTGTGGGGACTTAGAAGCACAGGTAATATCCTGGACTTGGAACCGGTGCCTGAAATGTGTGTTGGTGTGTGTGTTGGGGGGATGTTTCGTCTTATGGGGCTGAGCCCTTAAAGTGTGGAATCTGACACTATCACCTGGTAGGTAGTATCAGATTTGAGTTAAATTGTAGAACATCCAATTGGGGTCACAGAGAATTGCTTGATGTGGGGAAAAACCTCCACATATTTGGTGAAGTGTTTTGTGTGAGTAGCCAAGAAGGCTCATGAGTGGGAAACTGAATTTTTCAAATGCAGCAGCCTATGAGTAACCAAAGTGTACCAAAAATATTTTTAGGAATACAATTTTGTTAAGATTTCAAGAATTTTTTTGGCTCTATGGAAACACTTGGGGAGTCTTTACCAATTACTGATGCCTGGGTCCCACATCGAGAGATACAAATTTGATTGTGATTCTAATGTGCTGGGGCTTCCCTGGTGGCTCAGACGGTAAAGAATCTGCGTGCAATGTTTGAGGTCTGGGTTCGATCCCAGGGTTGGGAAGATCCCCTGGAGGAGAGCATGGCAACCCACTCCAGTATTCTTGCCTGGAGAATCCCAATGGACAGAGGGGCCTGGTGGGCTGCAGTCCATGGGGTCGCAAAGAGTCAGACATGACTGAGGGACTAAGCACACACACACTAATGTGCTGACTAGTTTAAGACTCATAGACTTGGAGGTCAGGAGTGTGAATTTGGGAAGCAGACAAAGTAGCATTTATTAATTAACTGATTTACAAAAAAATGTATTTATTTGGCTGTACTGGGTCTCAGGTGTGGCATGCGGGATCTTTATTTATGGCATGTGAGCTCTAGTTCCCCAACCAGGGATCAAACCTGGGTCCCTGCATTGGAAGCCCTGAGTCTTTAGCCATTAGACCACCAGAAAAGTCCTCGAAGTAAGGTTTAAATCACCTCTCTGTCTTACCAGCTGCTAAGATTTTTGAGTAACTTAATCGTTCTGAGCCTCAGCTTCTCTATTTGTCAAATGAAGGCAACTGATCTCACAGGAATTTTGTAGGGATTTCATGAGATAAGGTCCATAAAGCATGTAGTATGTTGTCTGAACCATGTAAGCAGTTGACAAACAATAGCTGCTATTATCACTGTTATTATTATCATGGCAAATAATAGTAATTATTATACTGAATAATTAGTTCCCCTCCGCCCTGTATTCAGAAGGTGACTACTTTAAGGGTTTGTTATGGTCCACATAGTCAAAGGCTTTAATGTAGTCAGTGAAACAGAGGTAGATGTTTTTCTGGAATTCCCTTGCTTTCTCTATGATCTAGTGAATGTTGGCAATATGATATCTGGTTCCTCTGCCTTTTCTAAACCCAGCTTAAACATTTGGAAGTTCTCTGTTCATGTGATGCTGAAGCCTAGCTTGGAGGATTTCGAGCATAACCTTACTAGCATGGGAGACAAGTGCAACTGTCCACTGATTTGAGCATTCTTTACTGCCCTTCCTGGGAACTGGGATGAAGATTGACCTTTTCCAGTCCTGTGGCCACTGCTGGGTTTTCCAAATTTGCTGACATACTAAGTGCAGCACTTTAACAGCATCATTTTCTAGGATTTTAAATAGCTCAGCTGGAATTCCATCACCTTCACTAGCTTTATAGCAGCAGTGCTTTAGGGAAGCCTGGTGTTCTGCAGTCCATGGGGTTGCGGAGAGTAAGACACTGCTTGGCAGTTGAACAGCAACAACAGCACTTTAAGGGTGTATGAGGATTAGTGTCTCTTGGACTGCAAGGAGATCCAACCAGTCCATCCTAAAGTAGATCAGTCCAGAGTGTTAATTGGAATGACTGATGCTGAAGCTGAAACCCCAATACTTTGGCCACCTGATGCAAAGAGCTGACTCATTTGAAAAGACCCTGATGCTGGGAAAGATTGAGGGCCAAAGGAGAATGGGATAACAGAGGATGAGATGGCTGGATGGCATCACTGACTTGATGGACATGAGTTTGGGTAAACTCGGGGAGTTGGTGATGGACAGGGAGGCATGGTGTGCTGCAGTCATGGTTGCAAAGAGTTGGACACGACTGAGTTACTGAACTGAACTGAGGATTAGTCAAATGGTAAAGTTTGGAACTATGGGGCTGCCTTGATGCAGCTGTGTGTAGGGAAAGTGAAAGTTGCTCAGTCGTGTCCTACTCTTTGTGACCCCAGTCCATGGAATTCTCCAGGCCAGAATACTGGAGTGGGCAGCATTTCCCTTCTCCAGGGGGATCTGTATGTAGGGAGACCTGTAGAAAATGAATGAAGACTGACTACTAAGTGGGACGGAGGTGGTTAAAGCAGGCCTGCCATGTAGTTCATTGTAGAAAGCACTGCTCTGAATTCTGTGAGAAGCAAATTGATATATCGCTTCTTGGGCTACCTTCCACAGGGGTTGAAAGTGAAGCAGTGGTCGATGTTCAGATCCTCTGTGGGCAGGGTTGGGGCAGCTGCACAGCCAGATCCAGGCTCCAGAGAAGCAGCTGGGCAGCATGGCCTGGAACCCACTCCAAGCCTGCACAGAGCACTTGCATGACTGCCGCTGCTGCTGCTGCTAAGTCACTTCAGTCATGTCCGACTCTGTGCGACCCCATGGACGGCAGCCTACCAGGCTCCCCCGTCCCTGGGATTCTCCAGGCAAGAACACTGGAGTGGGTTACCATTTCCTTCTCCAATGCATGAAAGTGAAAAGTGAACGTGAAGTCGCTCAGTCGTGTCCGACTCTTAGCGACCCCATGGACTGCAGCCCACCAGGCTCCTCTGCCCATGGGATTTTCCAGGCAAGAGTACTGGAGTGGGTTGCCATTGCCTTCTCCTGCATGACTGAGAGTCAGGCTGATTAAGGTCGGACAGAATGCAGGTGGGGAGCTTGACCCATCTCTCTGTTTGCTTCTTTCTCTGGGGAAAAAAGAAGACAGCAATAATAACAACAGAGAAACTTTTGCATGATAAAAAGCCATCTCTTGGCTAGCCAACACCCAAATATTCTACCCCTGGGAAGCCTGTTTTGCATTTGTAGCCAGAGGGAGTTGAGGTAAATTGACCTCCTCTTTGATGATGCCAATGTAGGAGATTCGGGTTTGATTCCTGGGTCAGGAAGATCCCCTGGAGAAGGAAATGGCAACCCACTCCAGTATTCTTTAGAGAATTTCACAGACAGAGGAGCCTAGGGGGTTATAGTCCATGGGGTCACAGGAGTCAGACACGACTGACCATGCAGATGATGAGTCCTGATGATGGTAGCTCCAGACTCACTCAAGAGCTCTGTGATTTAAAAAAAAAAAAAAAAAATTAGTTTTTAATTGAAGGATAATTGTTTTACAGAGTTTTGTTGTTTTCTGTCAAACCTCAACATAAATCAACCATAGACATATATATGTCCCCTCCCTCTCGAACTTCCCTCCTATCTCCCTCCCCATCCCACCCCTCTAGATTGATACAGAGGCCCTGTTTGAGTTCCCTGAGACATACAGCAAATTCCCATTGACTATCTATTTTACATATGGTAATGTAAGTTTCCATGTTACTCTCTCCATACATCTCACCCTCTCCTCCCCTCTCCCATGTCCATAAGTCTGCTCTCTATGTCTGTTTCTCCATTGCTGCCCTGCAAATAAATTCTTCTGTATCCTCTTTCTAGATTCCATATATATACATTAGTATATGATATTTATCTTTTGCTTTCTGACTTCACTGTGTATAATAGGCTCTGTGATCATCCACCTCATTAGAACTGACTCAAATGTGTTCCTTTTTATGGCTGAATAATATTCCATTGTATGTATGTACCACAACTTCTTTATCTATTCATCTGTCGATGGACATCTAGATTGCTTCCAAGTTCTATTTATTGTAAATAGTGCTGCAGCGAACATTGGGGGACATGTGTCTTTTTCAGTTTTGGTTTCCTCAGGGTGTATGCCTAGGAGTGGGATTGCTTGGTCATATGGTGGTTTTATTCCTAGTTTTTTTAAGGAATCTCCATACTGTCTTCCATAGTGGCTGTATCAATTAACATTCCCACCAACAGTACAAGAGGGTTCCCTTTTCTCCACACCCTCTCCAGCATTTATTGTTTGTAGACTTTTTGATGATGACCATTCTGACCGGTGTGAAGTGATATCTCATTGTTGTTTTGATTTGCATTTCTGTAATAATGAGCGATGTTGAGCATCTTTTCATGTGTTTGTTAGCCATCTGTCTTTTTTGGAGAAATGTCTGTTTAGGTCTTTTCCCCAATTTTTGATTGGGTTGTTTGTTTTTCTGGTGTTGAGTTGTATGAGCTGCTTGTATATTTTGGAAATTAATCCCTTGTCAGTTGTTTCATTTGCTATTTTCTCCCATTCTGAGGGTTGTCTTTTCACCTTGCTTATAGTTTCCTTTGCTGTGTAAAAGCTTTTAAGTTTAATCAGGTCCCACTTGTTTACTTTTGTTTTTATTTCCATTACTCTAGGAGGTGGGTTATAGAGGATCTTGCTTTGATTTATGTCATCGAGTGTTCTGCCTATGTTTTCCTCTAAGAGTTTTACAGTTTCTGGTTTTATATTTAGGTCTTTAATCCATTTTGAGTTTATCTTTGTGTATGGTGTTAGGAAGTGTTTAACTTCATTCTTTTACATGTGGCTGTCCAGTTTTCCAAGCACCGCTTATTGAAGAGGCCATCTTTGCCCCATTGTATATTCTTGCCTCCTTTGTCAAAAATAAGATACACATAGGTGCATAGGTTCATTTCTGGGCTTTCTATCTTGTTCCATTGGTCTATATTTCTGTTTTTGTGCCAGTACCATACTGTCTTGATGACTGTCAGAGCTCTGTGATTTTAGATGAAGTCAAATTTTACATTTGTGCATTTTGGCTGGCAAGATTGGTGATAAATGTGGCAAGATTGGCAACAGTCTTGTGAGTTGAAGCAATACCATACTTCTGTGTTTGGTAAGGAATGCATTCACCAAAATATCAGAAAGTTGGAGTCAGCTAAGAGAGAATGGGAAGCAATACAGAATGTTTGCAAATACCTTTATTTGGGCCATTCTTCAAAAACAGATCCATTCTATGCATCGCATATTTTCAAAATACATTTCAATTAACTTCTGGTTGTGTTTTTAAGAGTAAAATGGAGCTGATTCTGAATGAAAGAGTGTATGATCCTAGTTTAGAGAATAATTTCCATTAAAATGACTTGAAATTCATTTTGTAAATCATGCTTATTTTGATATTAGACCTTGCCTACAGACATAGTGGAAGAGTATTCCCTCCTAATCTAATGGAACTAATTTTCATAACAGCATCTCTCATAATTTTCCATAATTATTAGTCAAAACATACAAACGTCCACACATTGCTGGCAATAAGTCTCAAATAGGATGGAAATGAGCTTACACTTCTTCCATGTGGGTGATCACACATTTTTTGAATGTCTTAATGGAACTGACACAGAAAACTTTGTGGGCCTGTTTTCCCAGAGATAAGGAGAAAGGTAATTAAGACCTTCCTCACTTCTATGGGGGGTGTTATAAGGTACAAGAAGCTTTTAATTGAGTTTTGCTTCCCTTTTAAAAAATGATCATTTCTACCTCCATGTTCAGGCGATATTTCTTCTGTTTCTTTCAAAATAATGCTTGTTTGATCTTAGTTATAAATGACACGTGGCAAATAGGCTTTATGTGCTAAATAAAATAATGAAGTTGGGAAAAATTCACACTTTTTTTTTTAGTAAACTCTTTTAATTTTGCGTTCGTGGTTTATATTAAACACAGATACCAATGGCTGTATTGTCAATTGTTACCAACACCCTGTGAAACCTTGAGCCTGTGTGTGGATTTGAACATTTTCAGTTGTAAATCGTTTAATGCCCCCAGCCCTCTTCTTCCCCCTGACCCGACTTCAGCTGCAGGATAAATGAGTTCAGCTCAGTCGTGTCCGACTCTTTGCGACCCCATGGACTGTGGCATGCCAGGTTTCCCTGTTCATCACCATCTCCCGGAGCTTGCTCAAACTTGTGTCCATTAAGTTGGTGATGCCATCCAACTATCTCATCCTTTGTTGTCCCCTTCTCCTCCTGTCTTCAGGATAAATATCCTGCAGGATAAATATCTTCCCTTTTATGGTGCTGTTAGATCTTGGCAAGTTTGAGTTAATTTCAGAACATTCAATATTGTAGCTCACTCCTGTCTTTTTCCAACACCCAGAAGTGTACCTTGAGTAGGCACCATCTCTCTGCAGCCCACTCAGTAACATGAGTAATGATCTTTAAGTGAACCATATCAAGAGTGGATGGGCTTTAGATAATTAAGATAAGAAAATTTGAACAAGTGTACGTTTCTCTAAAAGTTGTCACTCTGATTTTCTGCTTAGTGGGACTACCCGATCCGTTGATGCAAAACACCTCTCAGAGGTCTAGAAACTATTTTTTCACCCAGCCAGGGAGGGTGCCTGCCTGTGTGCTTATGGGGTGTGTGTTTGCCTGTGTGTGTACCTTCGCATGTCTCCAGAAGTTAGAATGGTAGATCCATAGTTCCTTTCAGACTCATGACCAATAAATACTGGACAGAGGAGCATAGATGATGTTTTTCTCCTGTTAACGCCCCAGCAGATTCCTGGATGTCTATTCTGAGTCCCGCCAGCATCTGACGCTCTGCCAACTTGTAATTAAAACTCTTTAGAGGGAAGGCAATGTGTCCTCCAACATTGATTGACACCCTGCTCAGTGCCTCTGTGACAAAGGGCAGGAAACCAGGTTTGGGCTTTTCTTCCCTTTTACAGTGAGTCATTCTAGAAGAGGGAATCTCAATCCCCAAAGAGAAAACCTAGTTACAGGTAGAAGACCTGGATTCAAGGGGTGAGAGAACCTGAGTTCGATTTTTTTTTCTTTTGATGTGAATCATTTTTAAAGTCTGTATTGAATTTGTTACAATATTGCTTCTGTTTATGTTTTGGTTTTTTGGCCCCATGGCATGTGGAATCTTAGCTGCCCAACCAGGCAATGAACCCATAGCCTCTGCGTTGGAAGGCAAAGTCTTAACCACGGGACAGCCAGGGAGGAACCAGATACTTTCTAATTGCATTTACTCTTAACACATTTAAATTTTTCTAGCCAGAGCATAGGAAGAATAGACCACAGTATTGGGTGGCATTCTAGGGAAGGAAGCCAATGTAGGTTTTGGGAGGCTGTTCCAGGAACCCTATTATATAAACGAGCAGGAGAAATTGCTAGAAACCAGCCCTGTTTGGTGCTGAGAACTCTTACCATTTCCTACATTTACTCACATGTTTGTCCTTCCTAACAACTTTAGGAAATGAGCTGGGCAATTGCAGTTATCCCATTTTATAGATGACAAAACTGAGGCCAAGGGAATTTATTCAAGGTCACACAGTCGGCGGCCATATCAGAGC
Organism: Bubalus kerabau; assembly: GCF_029407905.1. Taxonomy (NCBI): domain Eukaryota; kingdom Metazoa; phylum Chordata; class Mammalia; order Artiodactyla; family Bovidae; genus Bubalus; species Bubalus kerabau. Next base: position 3,327,767 of record NC_073647.1, on the reverse strand, counting down.
TGCTTTTCTTTTCAGCTCTTTGGCAGCTTACATCTGTAATGCAAAATAATTGTGTATACCTCTGGGTTTTGTTGTTGCTGTTGTTAGTTTTTGACTGAAAAGGATGAAGAATTTATTTCACCTCCATTACCTCATCCTTCCCACCCTGACTTATTTATCAATGTATAGTAAGCAATGACCAGGACCACGAGGAAGTCACTTCCCTGTGCTGAGCTCCAGTTTTCTCGTCTGTAAAGTGAGAGTTGGATCAGATTCACTTGAAGTTTCCTTTCAGTCCTGACCTTTTGTGATTGAGAGTCAGTGAGCATTTATGCAGTTTCTAGTTCCGCTTGCTACACGGTTACTGTAGAAGAAATGTTACCCCAGTCTGCGTATGAATCAGTGAGGAGTGAAGAGTTAATGCTTAAATTTGGACCTTATGGTTGCAACCATGACTTATGTTGAGAAATAATGTTAAGGTTTCTTTGTCCACTGACCTGTATCAACACAAGTGAACCAGAAAACTGCTGCTCATGCTACATCCTGACCAGACTGCCCCATCACCGGTGATGCTAAATGATCGTGATAATCCCTGAAGGAAAAGTAGAAGTCCATTTGTCCCTTCGATTCCATAACTGGCCTGACACTGAGTCCCAGAGACCATGCCCATCAAGCCTCTCTCTCCACTGGTAAGAAATGCTGTAGGTCATCTTATCAGGCCATGATTAGGCTGATGTGCCTTTTTTTGCTCTGGACTATTTTAGTTATCTTCATTTTCAACCATAAGTTTTAAGGGATGATTCAGACAGCTTGCATTGTGCCAGGACTGAGTTCATAAAGATTTGTTGTCCTTTTCAGAAGCTGGGTAGGGTAAAAAACACTTGTATGCTTGATGGAAAACAAGCAGCCATCTGGCTAATAGCCACATCACAGATGGGCAGTGTGATAGGGTGAGAAAAGCATGGGTTTAGAATCAGTCTCTCCTGAATTGAAATCCCAGCTCAGCCACTTACAGGGTGTGTGACCTTGGGCAAGCTTCTCAACCTCGCAGAGCTAGAGTTATCTCATATGTATAATGAATATGATAATGCCAATTTTTAAGGAATGTTATAATTTATGAAGAGCTCCTATCACAGTGCTCAATAAGTGGGAGCTGTTTTATTAAGGAAGAGCAAATGTCATCATGATACTGTTTCTATTTATATGTGTGTTTCAAAGGCTGTATTTGGAAAGAAGCCCAGGGCTCATTTTATTCTTCTGTTTCTGCCTCATTGCCTAGTACAGTATCTGGGATATAGTCAGCATCCAAGAATTACTAGTTAAATGAATGACTGACCAAATGAAATGAGCCACAGTAATATGAACTAGATGGCAGCAAAGTCAACTCCAAGGGCTTATGACTTACTCAACTAATAAGTAAGTGGGCAAAGCCAAGACTCACACCTGCATCTTCTGATTCCAAGGCAACTGCTTGTGTGCAGTACTTACCTTATTAATCTTTGTTTTGTCCACTCCCACTCCCTGGTTTAGGTGCTTTTGTGAGTTTCTAAATATTTGACAATCAATTCTTTGCTCTCTAAGTTTCTTTTTCTAAGTTGGATAGATAGGACAATCTCATTTGTTCATTCATTCATTCAATAGTTTTGAGTATGAAAGCAGAGAATTTGAAGAAAAACCTAAATTGGAGACCTCTGTGGGGCCATAGCCTTTGTGCACAGCATTTACTCCATATCTGTTATAGGAGTCTATAGATAATTCCACAATAGTCCATTGTACAAGCTTGGGGCAGGTTTATTAAGTCAGAATTTATGAGACTGTAAAAGGACAAATTATACTTCTTGATTGGAGGCTAAGAAAGGACCTTGATTCCTAGATCTGGAAAGAACATTTCAAGATATCTTGGGAATAGAAATCAGTGTGTCCTGGTGTCCCCATTTAAAGCAAAGGAATGAAAAAAGTACTTTTCAGATGAACCAAGATACCACCATATTTTTGTGTGTAGTGTAGTGGTGAGAAATTTCTAATGCAGGAGCTACATTAAGACAAGGATAAAAAAAGTATCATCGTATCTTCTAGTGAATGATCATTTGCTCTGGGGGTGGATGTTGGGATGAGCAGTCATAGGGATCAACATTGTAAAGAGAATTGTAAAGAATGTGTATCTTGGAGTCAGAGAAATTTGGGTTTGCAGAGCACAGGAAACATAGCTGTGTGATTTGGGGCAGCCCCAGTATTATCATCTATGAACAATAGCAATCACTGTATATTATTGATATGAGATGTCAACATATATGTATAAAACACTCCAGCATGGCATCTGTCACACAATAATAGCTCAATAAATGGTATCTGCTATTAAAATCTGGACTCCAGACACCATGTTCATTATATTAGCTTGGTCAAAAATTCATTCAGGTTTTTCCGTTCCCTCTTACAGAAAAACTTGAATGAATTTTTGGCCAAGCCAATACTACACTGGGCTTCCTTGATGGCTCAGATGGTAAAGAGTGTACCTGCAATGCAGGAGACCTGGGTTCAATCCCTGGGTCAGAAAGATCCCCTGGAGAAGGAAATGACATCCCACTTTAGATTCTTGCCTGGAGAATCCCATGGACAGAGGAGCCTGGCAGGCTACAGTCCATGGGGTCACAAAGAGTAGGACATGACTGAGTGAACTAACAATATACTACACTGCTTAGTAAATGTTCATTAAATGGGGTAATGTATGGGATTAGAAAAGCTTGGATCTAGCTTCGAAATGAAATGAAATTATTATCTGAATGTTCAAGGATGGTCTTCCGTGTTGTGCCAGTTGGTAGTAGCCAAGGAAGCCAAAACCTTGTGGAATCTCCAGATTGAGTCTGGCACGGTGGTACAACACTTCTTACCAAGGTTCCTAGATATAGGCCCAGGTGAATAATAGGTTTAAAAGGCTTTTGCAATTATTACTGGTTTAGCTTCTCCATGTTTTATTCAGAGAACTGAAGAGAACTACTAATTAGAAAAATAGCTTGAATTTATGGACCTGAGCCTGTATGTCATCCTTGTGATTGTGAGACCTCTACTTTCTTACTTTATTGTAACAAGACTGGTTTATTCTGAAATGTGCCTTGCTGGGTTGACTCCAGCTGGATAAAAGCAAGAAAATCTTTCTGGATTTTGTATTCAAAGAAGGTGGAACTGTCAGGATTAAAGCACATTGCACTGATGTTAGTTCCTAAAGGGACCCTGGCTTTGGAAAATGTTGAATTTCTGACCTTCGCGATGGTGTGGGTGTTGAAGAGAAGTGCCTTTATGAGTGTGTGAGTGGCAGGGTCAAGGAGTTGCCTTGGTTGTCAGGGGTTTTAGTCTCCGTGCTACTACAAGCTACGTTAAGTGAAAATCCAATCAATGCAAACCAGCATGTGATCTCAGCTTCAAATCAATATCCCTCTCCTACCCCATCCAACTAGAATGTTACCCTGAACCTCTCTCCTTTGGAGAATTTCTGGAGTGGCCACTGGTTGTGACTCTGGGCCAGGCATAGTGTGGCATGTGCTTTATATATATGTGATATCTATGTTTCTCCTAAAACCCTATAGTATAGCTTTATTATCTTAATTTTATAGATGAGAAACATTGAGTCTCAAAGAGGTTGAATGACTGGATTAGATCACATGGGTAAAAAGGGACAGAATTGAAATTTAGAGCTGGATTCATCTGATTTTTGAGTTCATGCTTGTTCCACTGTTACTAGTCTGGTGAGGGCTGACAAAGATGCTGAGAAGGAACAGTTGGGGATTGGTGTGGCAGAACTCCTTAGAAGGCTTTAGAAAGATCATTCACTTTTTTCTGTCCTTGAAATGGTCATTCTTAATTAGGGAGCACTATTTAGAAATCATCACCACTTGGGGTCATTTTTTTTTTTTTTGGCCATGTCACTTTTGGGATCTTAGTCCTTAGACCAGGGATCGAACCCCTGCACCTTCAGTGGAAGCATGGTGTCCTAGCTACTGGATCGCCAGGGAATTCCCCATGTGGTTACTTTTAATTGATTTATGTAACTGAAAAATAAAGTAGTTTGTGTAATGGGTCCATCTCAGCATCCTGGACCACGAATTGACAGATGCGCAAACCCTCCTGAATGTATTATTAGTCTATGGATGATAATTAACTATAATGATGTCAGGCTTCCCTTGTAGCTCAGTTAGTAAAGAATCTACCTGCAATGCAGGAGACCTGGGTTCAATCCCTTGTTGGGAGATCCCCTGGAGAAGGAAATGGCAACCCACTCCAGTATTCTTGCCTGGAGAATCCCATGGACAGAGAAGCCTGGCAGGCTACAGTCCATGGGGTCACAAGAGTTGGACACGATTTAGCGACTAAACCACCACCATAATGATGTCAGAGATAGAACATTCTAGAACTTCAAGGTTGCCATGACCACTGTTTGGTTTGTAAGATGAAGTGTCCATTATAACTTAGGAATCAAAAGCCTTGCAGAGCCCCAGTTTTCAGTGAGTTAAACTTTCTGTCACTAAGCTGGATCATTTAATTGAAGTGTGAGATGTGTATATACAATATTTTGGTTGTTTTGGACTTGAGTAATTTGTTTAAAAGGACCATCATTGGGAGTAAATTCAATAGTCAAAAATCCAGAGACTGGTGTGGAGACTTCACAGTTGGTAAACAAGTTCAACTGGAAAGAGAGGGTATTTCAAAATGTGGCAGAAATTATTGTCATTTCTCTCAATTGTCTCATGGATCCCTCCAGAAAAACCTAAGGTGTATCTTGAATATCACCTATTGAGGACACAGCATCATCCACTTTATGGGGCACGGTGCCAGGAACAAGAATCTGGGCTAGATTTTGTGGGTAGGTTGGTGATTATTTTCCTTGGTGAACTAAGAAATGAAATGAAGAGCTATAGGAATGTATGTAGATGGTCATGAAAACTGTTGTCTTATTTACCTACTTTCATTAAAAGCTCCATTGAGTTTTTTTTTTCTTTTTATCTGTACTTTGTCACTCAGATTTCAAAGGTAGAATACAGTTTTTGACTATGGATCAGCAATCCTCTGAAATTTTAATTTCCATTTATTATTTAAGTTTACAGAATTTCCTTTTTGCCTAGGACTTAGTTTTTTTTTTTTTTTTCTTGCCTCTTCTGGCTTCTATTGTATTTTCCCCTTCTTTTTCTCTCACCTCTGTTATTATTGATAAAACTTGTGTGGGTTTGCTTTCAGTTCATGGCCATCTTGCTATACATCTCACATTTTCCCAGTTGTTTTAGGTCTGTGAAAAATTTACTGGCACAAAGTAGTTTTTCACCTTTTGATGGAAAAGCAGACTGGTTTGTTCTACTGATGCTTCATATGAAGAAATGGTTAAGCTCTGATATATATCAACATGGTGTGTTTCCAAATGATTTATCTTTCCTTTTGAATACTGAGGCATCCCCTTCTTGATGAACCTTGTGCCAGGGCCATGCTGAAGCAGAATTAGGGACCTGACAAAGGAGAAATGCCTGAGGTCATAAAGCCTGAAGTAGACCACCTCACAAGCTTCCCTTCCTGCTGAGTAAGGAAGATGTCATTTTTTCTTGTTGTTGAAGGTTGGTTTACACCGAGAAGCTTTATCTAGAGTCTTCACTTTGCCGAGTGTGGTTTGCCTATTTGCAGCCATGGGAGCAAACCCGTGTTCCTTCTGAATTGTATCCCCTCCTCAGTGGCAAGCTTGTGGTATGTTTTTATTCTGCTCTCGCCTTCCTTTTGAGCTTATGTAACAGCTGCCAAACACAGTTCAAACTCGCCGTCAGTGTGGTGACCATATTTTCCAATTGCAAGTCAGTACACATGGTCTGACAAATTCCAGTGGACTTAAACGGAGACAATGGAATGGAATGTTTGAAGTCCAAACTGTTACAGAATGTATAGACAACCATTAGAAAAGTAAGCACGTTCACATTTTGTCAACAGAAGAACATTTGTTAGAACTCCTATTTGTGACGGAGAATGCTGTGTTTCACAGAGCTATTAAGCTTTTTTTTTTTTTTTTGTCCTTTTGAGATTCTGCAGTTGTCCTTTGCTGACTTCTCAGGTAGGATTACCACCAGTTTTAACTCCAGGAGAGTCTTGCTGAGTTCTGGATGCTCTTTGCTTCTGGTAGTGAAGCGGTTTTGCAGCAGGAACCACATATTGTGGAAGTCATGTGAAGATAATGCAAGGAAGGTGCTGGAGCCACCAGGGAAGCCCAATGACTCTTCCTAGCACCATAAAGGTTTCTGATGTGTGGTTTGTGTAATCAGTATCTTTACCTAGTGCTCGTTGTTCATACATGAAATTTGAGGAGGCATGTTACTTTTAACAGTTGTATAAACTCCTCCCAGGCTGAGAGGGAATAAAGTGGCCAAAATTCATGGGAGTGTTGAAAGAGCTTTCTTATCTGCCAATGCAGGGAAAAATGCTTTATTAGGGAGAAGCCATTAACATTATGGAAAAAGGACTCTTTCAGCCTCAGAACTGAGGTCACTTAGACCATTAGGAGAGCCCTAAGTGCATAAGAGGTTTAAAAGCACTGTTGGAGTGTCTATAAAAGTTGTGAATGTGTCCTTGGAAAACAGTGTGATTATATGAGAATTGTAATATACTCTGAACCCTGAAGGTAAGACGGTTTCTTTTTGCTCTTTGACAAAGTAAATTCTCTCTTCTCCTTCCTAAGAGCATTTGAATCATTCTATTAAAGCCTGAAATTGAAGGTCACTGGCTCCTTCAAGGTCAGTTTGGCAGCTAAGATGACATTAGGACCCTGTTCCCCTTGCCCAACTCTGGGGATTAGAAATTGCTTTTACCCCCCCTAAGTTTGTGATTGTCACTGCACTGGTTCTGGATGAAAATTTTCTGTTTTCTTGCACAAAGTGAGAGAGGTGAAACAGCTTGGAAGTGCCTTTACATTCATGGTTTAGCTATGGCTCTTGTAAACTCTGACTCTACCTCTTAAAATTAATCCTTTGGGACCAAGAAGGTTCTCCTATTGTCCCCAAAGAGAAGTGCTAGTAGAATCCTGTAGCACCTCTGATGACCTTCCAGTTTGAGACTTAGCAAGCCAAGGGGATATGGTGTTTTTATCAGGGAAACTTTGTTATTTGCCCCAATCCATGTTCTCGGTTAAAACCCAGATTGTGAAGTATGTGAAATGAAAGTCAGTGCCCTCTACTTTTCCTGCACTTTGTACTTTTCTCTAAGTCATTCTTTCCTTCATTCATTCAAGGCATATTTACTGAGCCTTTATTTTTTGTCAGGCATTGTACTAGGCATTGAGAATACAAGGGGTGAACAATGCAAGATCACAATTTTCACAGAGCAACTGCATAGCGTAGCAGTTCAGAGTACACCTTGCAGTCAGACTGCCTGGGCATGAACTCTGGCACTGCTACTTTACAGCTGCTTTGATAGTAGACAAGTCACTTAAACTCACTGTGTCCTAGTTTCTACATCTGTAAAATGAGACTAATTATACTACATCACTTACAGGGTTTTTATGCATATCAGATGAGTTCCTGGTCCATATTAAGTATTATATGAATTTTTATTAAGTAATATAAAGCTTATATTCTAGTGGAGAATATGGATACTCATAGATTATGATAAGTGAAGGGAACAAGTTGATGAGTCCAGTATCCTGATACTGTTCATATCTTATATTTTTACTGTGAAAGGATCTTATGAAGTCATTTGTACTATGAATTGAAAAATCTTAGAATATTTATATTTCTACAGAGGGTGAAGCTCACACTAGATATAAACCAATTGTTAAACTATTGCCCTGTGAAATTATCTTGGAGGCTCTACCACTAGAGTCCAAGTTGGCTGCTAGAGCTCTAGCGATCACGTTTATTTTCCAGGCAGCAGAATGGAGGACAGGGGAAAGGGTATGCCCTCTCTGTCATAAGGAGACTTCCCAGAGGTTCCATGAAATGTTTTGCTTACATCTCACTCTCTTGATCTTAGATGCATGGCTTCACCTAGCTGTGAGGGATGCTAGGCAGGTAGATTTTATGTGTTGACTGTGCTCAGCTGAAAGTTGAGGTTCTCTTTATTAAAGAAGGGGAGAAAGGCTATTGGGAAATAACTAACAGTCTTTGACACAGTTCTCTAACTTCATATCTGAATTTGTGGCTTTTCATTTTCTCACTTTGAGACTATCACTAAGACTCCTTCTATTCTCATTAGGTGGAACTGGCTTGGATTTTTGGCTCAGATGAAATGAAAATCTAACATTTATTGAACACTTATTCTGTGCCAAGCACTGCATGATAATGCTATGGGGTAGATGCTATCATTGTCCCCATTTTCTGGATGAGGACATTGAGTACAGAGGGGTTCAATAATGTGCTGTGTAGTAGCAGAGCCAGGATTCATTCACATGCAAGTTGTTTGATGCCAGAATCTGTTTTTTTTTTTTTTTAATTTTTATTTATTTATTTATTTTTTAAATTTTATTTTATTTTTTAACTTTACAATATTGTATTGGTTTTGCCCTGTATCAACATGAATCCGCCACAGGTATACACGTGTTCCCCATCCTGAACCCTCCTGATGTATAGAACAGTCTTTTGGACTCTGGGAGAGGGAGAGGGTGGGATGATTTGGGAGAATGGCATTGAAACATGTATAATATCATGTATGAAACGAGTTGCCAGTCCAGGTTCGATGCACGATACTGGATGCTTGGGGCTGGTGCACTGGGACAACCCAGAATCTGTTTATTATTAACCCAGTGCTGCTTGATTTCTTTAGGGTTGGGGAAAGGGAATCAGAAAAAGCAGAAGGGAGAGAGAGAGATACTGGAAAAGCAGCATTTCTTTTGTTTGAAATGTTTAAAAGTTCCATATTCATAACTTGTGGAACATGTGTATAGCCTAATATTTTGAACCTTGTATCTCATTTGATACAAGTACATTTTCGATTGAACCAATTTGTAGCTATTCAACGACCTTCACAATCTGGCCTGAACTTGTCATATCTATCTCAGCTCATCACAGAGTGTGACATAATGGAAAGAAGTTCTAGAAATCGGCAAGTTTGGGCTTGTTCCCCACATCTATCACTCTTAGCTGCGAGGGTTTGGGCAGCTTAACATACCTCTTTGTATCTGAGTTTGTTTGTTTTTTGTTTTCTTTTGAAGCAAGACTGATATTACCTCCTTTTCAAAGGCAGTTGCAGAGAATACATGAGACAATATAGGTGAGACTGCTAGTATTTAAATTAACGTTTTCTCCCATCTCCTTGTTTTTCTTTCTCCCAAGCCTTTCTATACCTCCACCCACCTTCCCCCACTTTTCAGGGTGCTCTAGCTATGGCAGTGAAAGCGCCAAGTCCAAACCACTGGACCACCAGGGAATTCCTGCTCAGTTACTTTTCTTTAGGCATAGCCTACTCTTTTACAACCTCTGTGCCTTTGATTTCACTATTGCCTCTTCCTGAAATGCCCCATTCTCTTCTGCCTTTGTTGCAGACTGGCATCTACTGAAGTCTGCCAATGTCTGCCTGCCAGTATGTTTTGTTGGGTCTGCAAGGTGTTTGTTACTTGCTTTTATTTTTAATTTTATTATGTTTCTACCAACTCTTTTTGAAGTGTAGTTGATTTACAATGTTGTGTTAGTTTCAGGTATATGTACAGTTCTATATACATGCTGTGTGCTGTGCTCAGTTGCTTCAGTTGTGTCCAACTCTTGGTGACGCTATGGACTGTAGCCCACCGGGCTCTGTCCATGGGATTCTCCAGGCAAGAATACTGGAGTGGCTTGCCATGCCCTCTTTCAGGGGATCTTCCTGACACAGGGATCGAACCTGGGTCTCCTGCATTGCAGGCAGATTCTTTACCACTGAGCTACCAGGGAAGCCCTCTATATACATATATAAGTATATGTGTGTATGTATATATATATGATGCTTTTTCAGATTCTTTTCCATTATAGGTTATTACAAGATACTGAGTGTGCTTTACAGTAGGTCCTTGTTATCTATTTTGTATATACTAGTGTGGTCATGTCAATACTAAACTCCTAATTATCCCCTGCTTTCCTCTAGAAAAAAAATGATAAATTTGTTTCTTCTGTCTTTGAGTCTATTTGTTTTGTGCATAAATTAATTTGTATCAGTTTTTTAGATTCCATAAGTGATGGGTTTGTTTTTTACTTACTTCACTGAGTATGATAATCTCTAGGTCCATACATGTTGCTGTAAATGGCATTATCATTCTCTTTTATGACTGAGTAATATTCCATTGTATATATGTACCACATCTTCTTTATCTGTTACCTTCTTTTAAATGGGGACATATCTGGTTCATTCAGCACAGATTCCATCACTTGCTATTTTTTCTTAACCCTAGCCCATTTATAGGCTTCTCAGGTTGCCCTTTACCATCCAAGCCACCAGGAATGGGGTTGCAAAGAGTTGGACATGACTGGGAGACTGAACAACAATAACAACAGGTTGTTCAGTGGTAAAGAATCCACCCACCAAAGCAGGAGACGCAGGAGACATGGGTTCAATCCCTGGGTGGGGAAGATCCCCTGGAGGAGGAAGTGGCAACCCACTCCAGTATTCTTGCCTGGAGAATCCCATAGGCAGAGGAGCCTGATGGGTAACAGTCCATGGGGTTGCAAAGAATTGGACACTAGTAAACAACTGAGCACACACACACATATCTGAGTATAAATGGGGCTCCTGAAGGCATTTCAGTTTCCGGCATCCCCTACCCTAGTTTAAATCCTGCTCATTGTTGAAGGACCATCTCAAATGCCTTCTCTTATGAAAGTCTTCCTTGATTTGATTGTAACCTGAAGTTTTTTTCTCCTCTCTCTTTATTTCTCCTAAATTGCACAAAATGTACTTCTTCCTCAGTTTTGTGTTAATGATGCATGCAAGTCTTATCACATACTGACATATACTGAAATCTATGCCCCCTAAGGACAGGGATCCTGTTTGATTCATCGTGAGAACCTCCTCCATACCCAGCAGCCAGCTTTCTCACATTAGGCACTTAGATGCTCATTGCCTGGTCAGTGAGACCATGCTTACCCCAAAGCTGAACTGCAAGAAGTTCATCAAACCAAATGTGTTTTGTAGCAATGTATTTTAGAAATGGATAATAACACATTTTGGTAAGAATTCAAGAAATGTCCAACCAGATCATTCTCTGGGAAAGACAGAAAGTTGATTTTTCTCAATCCTCCATGCTGGCACAGGAGCTGTGTTTCTTTAGTTTTGCTTCCAAATTGGTATTGACGTCAGTCACTGAGAAATCTTGGCCCGTGCTGAATTTCATATTCAACAGGATGGATTTTGAAAAGGAAATGGAGTGAAAAGCCATCAACTGGGAAGCTCTAAAGTGAATGCGCCTGGTTAGTGTAATCAGTGACTAATTAAGGTGAGGTTTATGGCTGTTTTACTTTTTCACCCTGAAGAAATTTCCAGACCAGTTACACACTACTTCCTACCGATGAGTGGGGGGCCAGAGGGTCAGAAAGTCAACGTCATTGAAAGGTCTAGTTGTGTCATAGGTGGGTTGACAGATGGACTTCAGGCCTGAGGAATAGTTATTCTCAGCAGGTCATTTGGTTTCCTCTTGTGTTCCAGAGAGGCTGGGATGGGATTTTTTTTTTTTCTCAGCCCAACATCCTTCTTGGTTGTAAACAAGTATCCCTGCATTCTTATACAGAGGCAGGAGTTCTTGAATTTTGTATTGGTTGCTGTGATGGCTTAGACTGTCCTCAGGGGGTGCCATAGAAATGGGATGACAAATAGAAACTTTTGAGTGTCATGGGAGAACCATGTCTGGATTTCTAAGTAGTATGCTTAAAAAAACAAAACTGGCTGAGGTTTCCCTGTTCTTTGTGGCTTTGGTGTTGATGGTTATAATCTTAACTCCCACCCTCAATTAAGAGATAGGTTGAAAAGGTCTGTATTTCAGCAGTGTTTGCAAGAGCAAAAAAAGTAGAAACACTAAAGATCCATCAATAAGGGATTATATAATTTACTTAAGTTGCAACCAGAAGCTTAGCAGCTCTTTAAAGACCGATCTCTCTATGTATGTTCATAGACTTTGGTGGTATGTCATTTGATGATGAGAGCAAATTGTAGAATACAGTTTTGTGGGGAAAAAAAGGATGTGTATATACACACTCGTGTATATGTATATACTAGCAGAAGTCTGGAAGGATCCTGAGCAAAAGCCATCAGTTATTTGTCTGGTGGCAGGTATGGGTGGGATTTGTAGGGGAAATTTTCTATTTTCTTTGTTTATGTTTTTATAGCAAGCATGTATTACCTTTGGGAATCAATGAAAACAGGAAGTAGATAGTCTTCAAAAGCAAACAGAAGGAGTCCTTTTTTGATGTCCTCTATTCACACTGAGATGTGAATTACTGACTGAAGTTCTGAATATCACCCTTTGGAGGGAGATGTGGGGAAGGATTTCTCCAGGTATCAAAGCCTTAACCTGATTAGATCCAGCTTTAACTACTGGGATTTCAACTGGGTTTTGGTAAATTGAGAGTCGAGATTCTGTTTCCTGGCTCTTATTTCGGGGGTTCTGTCTGCTGGGTCAAGTGGTTTTCAAACCACTTTCCCTGGGGCTGTGAGGGGCTGTGGAGACACAGCAGCTGTGCTCCCAGGTCCTCCATGGCTGCTTCCACCAGAGCAGCCCCACTTGTACCTGTTTTTCTTTTTTTAAATTTAAATTTATTTATTTTAATTGGAGGCTAATTACTTTACAATATTGTATTGGTTTTGCCATACATCAACATGAATCTACCACGGGTGTACCCGTGTTCCCCATCCTGAAACCCCCTCCTACCTCCCTCCCCATACCATCCGTCTGGGTCATCCCAGAGCCTGGGATGCTCTGGTGCTCAGCACCAGCCCTGAGCACCCTGTCTCATGTATTGAACCTGGACTGGCAATTCATTTCACATATGATATTATACATGTTTCAATGCCATTCTCCCAAATCATCCCACCCTCTCCCTTTCCCACAGAGTCCAAAAGACTGTTCTATACATCTGTGTCTCTTTTGCTGTCTCGCATAGAGGGTTATCGTTACCATCTTTCTAAATTCCATATATATATGCGTTAGTATACTGTACTGGTGTTTTTCTTTCTGGCTTACTTCACTCTGTATAATAGGCTCCAGTTTCATCCACGTCATTAGAACTGATTCAAATGTATTCTTTTTAATGGCTGAGTAATATGTACCATAGCTTTCTTATCCATTCGTCTGCTGATGAACATCTGGTATCAAGATTTCAACTAGTATCTTGTTTGGGGGGAAGAAAGATTCTACTGCTCATTGAAAGTTTGTAAACTGTTCTACACCACAGTTAACTAGAAAATAGGTAGAAAAAAATCTCTCTTTAATGGATGAGGCACTGAGGGTCAGAGAGTTAAGTGAGTTGCTTTAGGATAGATATGGAGTCCTACTTACAGTGCAGTCTTTACTTTGGTGATCTTTTTACCCTATCATATTGCTTCCCACAAGAGGAGCTCTTTCTAGTGAGCTCAGGGAGTACAACTGAATTAAAGAATCATAGTGAAATGCCAGGGTGGTTTTGAAATGCACAATCTTATTACCTCAGAGCCTAGATTTACCACTTCTTCAGGATTCTGGTCTGGAGGTGGGCAGGGCCCAGGAACCCAGCCTAGAACATTTGCATTGGGTGTGTGTCTGTATTTGAATTACTAAGGAAAGCTAACAATGTTCTCATTGTGGGTTGGTAGCCAGGTTGTTGTTGTTCAGTAGCTAGGTCGTGTCTGACTCTTTGCAACCCCATGGACTGCAGCACGCCAGGCTTTCCTGTCCTTCACTATCTCCCAGAGCTTGCTCAAACTCATGCCCATTGAATCGGTGATCCCATCCAACCATCTCATCCTCTGTCATCCCCTTCTCCTCCTGCCTTCAATGTTTCCCAGCATCAAGGTCTTTTCCAATGAGTCCGCCCTTTGCATCAGGTGGCCAAAGTGTTGGAGCTTCAACTTCAGCATTAATCCTTCCAATGGATATTCAGGACTGATTTCCTTTAGGATCTGCTTTATCTCCTTGCTGTCCAAGGGACTCTCGAGAGTCTTCTCCAGCACTACAGTTCAAAAGCATCAGTTCTTTGGCCCTCAGCCTTCTTTGTGGTCCAACTATCACATCTGTACATGACTACTGGTAAAAACCATAGCTTTGGTAGCCAAGACTGGGATGTGATTCTCTGCCTTCTCCTCCATAGCACTGGACCACTCATGCATTGGGTGCATGAAACACAGCATGTCCCATGGCTGCACTTTACAGAAACAGTCCTTATTTCTGGGTGGTTGATGTTTTTAGTCCCAAATTTTCCAAGCAGCACCTAATATTCTATAAATCTCTCTCTTGAAACATTGCTGAGGTATAAAGATAGAGGCAGGAATAGTGTTTGGTTCTAAGGAAGAGTTATAAATGGCACAGATATGAGTGACTCCTTTAAGATATCAAGAGGCTGAAAGCTTACTACTCACAGGTGAAAAAAGTACTGAATTAGTGGCCTGATCCATCATCCATTTTGCTGTGGATGGAACCATGCAGTTTCTAATCTTGGCTCCCTTCCCACAGTGTGGTCTTTGGAACGTCCTTGAAGGTCTCTTGCTACGTTGCTGAGAGTGCTTTTACTTGCTCTGTTCTTCATTGTGCTCCTAGTCCAGGGGCCGTTCTGTCTTCTGTTTGGAACTGATCTGAGATCCCTCTGTCTCTGTTGACATCTGTTTTCAGGGCCGGGCCAGGTTTGCTGATGAGTCATCCTGTTGTTTTTCATTTAGAAGCAAATTTAATAGCCCCAGATGGAATTTTTTTCCCTTAGGTTTTCACTTTATTTCTAGCAGAAATCCTCAGATCAATAGTTGAAAACAGAGGTGCTGTTTATTCTGATATTAGTATGGGCTTCCCTTACCACATTGTCCGGGTGGATGTTAGGTTGTGGAAAGGCTGAGTGAGTGAATGATGGTCGTCTCTGGTGTATTTCATCTGGAGAGCAATAGGGATCGGGTGAGATGAAAGTGCTACGGGGAATGGATTACCTCGCTTGGAGCTCTTTTTAAGATAAGGAAACAAGCTAATGAAAATCGGTTGGTCTGTCGTGAACAATTGATACTCAGCAAACGAGCAAATATTTTAAAAGGAAAAACAGAAAAAGATCATTTACCATACTGCTAAGTTGCTTCAGTCATGTCCAACTCTGTGTGACCCCAGAGACGGCAGTCCACCAGGCTCCCCCGTCCCTGGGATTCTCCAGGCAAGAACACCATAGCAGAGAGGAATTTCCTTTATTGCAGGAAGTTGCATAAAACCTGGAGTTGAAGTGTAGGCTTTTGAGTAGAAAGAAAAGGGGGACTCTCCAGGCACCTGCCCTGATCCTGTGACTGAGTTTATTCAATATGACACCCTCCTCTCCTAAGTTGAAACACCTGGTTGCCTTTCCTTATCTAGAAAATGGGGGAAAATAAACCTGTCTTACCTACTCCATGGGGCTGTGTTACAAGGATCAAGGAAATCATAAATGCTCCAGCTCTTTGTAAATTTTTAAATGCTGGCCACACATACAGACACACATCATGTCGCCAAGTCCTCCTTCGAGAAGAATTATGAAATTCTGCAATATTTCTATCCGTGCTTTTTTTGCTACCACCAGAGTTGATAACCTTTTTCCTGGGTTCCTTGCACATGCCTCCTAACCAATCTTTCTGTCTCTGGTCTCTTTTTTATGGTCTATTCTCTACTGGACCACCAGATTAACCTCTCTAAACCCACTTTTTCCTCCCTAAATCCACTTTTAATCATGTTTTCTCTGTGCTCTGAAATCTTTATTTGCTCCTTGTGTTAGTCACTCAGTCATGTCCAACTCTTTGTGACTCTATGGACTGTAGCCTGCGAGGCTTCTCTTTCCTTGGAATTCTCCAGGCAAGAATACTGGAGTGGGTAGCCATTCCCTCCTCCAGGAAATCTTCCCGACTCAGTGATCAAACCTGGGTCTCCTGAATTAAAGGCAAATTCTTTACCGTTTGAGCCACCAGGGAATTCCCAGTTTTTCCCTAGTACCTATTAAATCAGTTCAGAATCCTGGGCCTAGTAGTCAAAAATCTCTGATTTACCCCTGTAACTTACACAGTACTGTATATCAAATATACTTCAATTAAAAAGAAAAACCTCTTTGAATTCTACCAGGATTTCCATTTTCATTCTTCATGCCTTCCTTGTGTTCATTTTTTTTAAATTAAAAATATTATTTATTTTTGGCCATGCCCAGGTGTCATGAGGGATCTTAGTTCCCTGACCAGAGATTGAACCTGTGCTTCCTGTATTGGGAGCTCAGAGTCCTAACCACTGGACTGCCATGGAAGTCCCTCCCTCGTATTTTTTTTTTTTTAAATTGGAGTATACTTGCTTTACAATGTTGTATTAGTTTCTTTTACACAACAATGTGAATCAGCTATATATACACAAATATCCCCTCCCTCTTGAGCCTCTTGCCACCCACCCCCTTCCTACCCCTCTAGGTCATCACAGAGCACTGAGCTGAGCTCTCTGTTACAGCAGCTATCCATTTTACATATGGTAGAGTATATGTGTCAGTGCTATTCTCGCAAATCATCCCACCCTCCCTTTCCCCTTCTATGTCTACAAGTCTATTCCTTGTATTCTTTAATACTCCATCCAGCCTGTAGAATTTATCCTTTGCAAAAGCCCTGTAGTTTTCCAGAACTTTTAGAATTTTATCATTTCCTTACACTTCCTATTTCCAAGCATCAAGATTCAATGTTCTCAATATTCTATAATAACCTAAATGAGAAAAGAACTAGGAAAAGAATAGATATATGCATAACTGAATCACTTTGCTGTACATCTGAAACTAACACAACATTGTTAATCAACTATACTCCAATCTAAAATAAAAATTAAAAAAAATCAGTGTTCTAAAAATCTAATTGAAATGTCATTTTCCCCCTAAAGCTTCTTGCTATCTCCCTTGGGGGCATCTGTTTGGTGAGGATATTACGAAGGGAACTCAAGCATTACATGGTAGTTGAGTGAGACGACATCTCAGATCCCTTTCAATTCTACTCACATTTCTAAGCAGTGCTTCTGGGATAAAAAGTGAGAAGTGGACACTCCCATTTTGATAGCTCACGTCCTGTCACCCACATCCTGTTTTTCCTCCTTTCTCCCACCCTGAGTTCCTGCTTTCTCTGTTCATCCTGGCAGAGTACCTTGTTTCCATGAAAGAGGCAGTCAAGCTGGGGACTTTTTATTGGAGGAGACAGGATGTGTTTCAACACTGTTCTGAAATAAAATGGTACCAGTCTGTTGGCCCAGTGCACTGTCACAAAACAAGGTTTAATCACTGGCATTGCCTTCTCCATATTCATCCAGTATTTTATGTCACTCTTCAACCACTATCTTGCTCTCCTAAGTCCTTCATGTACATGTCTTCCTCTCTAGACTTTAAGCTCTTTGAAGGCAGAGACTTTTTCTTGTTAATCATTTTGTCTACCATAATGCCAGTGGGTACTTGGTCAATGCCTGGTGACTCGAGTTGATAGTGGGTGAAGAGGGAGATTTGAAAGGCTTTTTCCTTCAAAAAAGGCCAGAGGTACAAAGTAAAGAATTCCTTGACCCCTCCTCATCCTCTATGACATCAGCCTTTGTGACACTTGCCTCTGTGGCTGGGTGATAACCAGTCTCCTCCTATAGCTTTTGGATCTGGGCAGCAGTTCCACTGAGTCCCTAGGAGACAGAGCAATTTCAGGAAGAATGAGTTGTTTGGTTGGTTTCCATTCCAAGCTGGGAAAACAAATAGCAGTATAGCCTTGCCCAGCCATGACCCTTTTGCTAGGAAGGAATCCTCCAGCCATATGACATACCACATCAACGCAATCCTCCAAGCATGGATGGGGTGCAACCCCTGAGCAATGATGTATCTGAGAGGACCATCATCTTGACGATCTGAAGAAGGGGAACTGGTGGAGCCTGCTTCAGTAGCCATGTTCTGCAGGGTGGTTTGGGAGTACCTGGAAGGGTTGCCATGGGAAGCATGGTGAGGAATGGCAGTCTCTATGAGGAAACCCTGGAAGCCAAGTTTATTAGCTGACATAGGTGTTTTTATTTCATTTGTAGATCTGATCCCAAGTGCCAGGTCTCTTTTTTCCTTTTTCTTTTATTTGGGTCCTCGGAGTGGCTCGCAGGATCTTAGTTCCCCGGTCAGGAATTGATCTTGTGTCCCTTGCAGTGGAGTGCAGAGTCTTAACCACTGGACCACCAGAGAAGTCCCTCTTTCTCCCTTTTTCTATCCCTCTCTGGATTCTGGAGGGTAAGAGATATGCTGAAGAGAATAACGACACTTACATTTAGGTCAAAGAACTGTCTCTCATATATATGTGTGTGTATATATATATGTGTGTGTGTATATATATCTATATATCTATATATATCTATATATATATATATATTAAAAAAACTCAGAGGCTCAACAAACACCAAGTTTGAAGTACTAATTCTTTTTCTTAATTGCAGTATAGTTGATTTACAACATTGTGTTAGTTTCAGGGATATAGCAAAGCGATTGATGTACTGAAGTTTTAAATTGCGTTGAAACCCATGCATGGAGGTAATTGTAAAGAACCCTCAGATTGTTAAGATACTGACTCATACCATCAGCATGTAATAGAGACAGAATATTGTGGGTCAGACTAGGAGTAGAGAGAAGAGACTTGGCTCTAATATAATCAGTGTTCAGTGAAGCAAAGAATAGGTCAGTGGGCAGAGGATAGTCAGCCTGGGAGCTGAGAGGGGCGGGGGCCAGAAGGACTCAGGCTTAGATTCTGGGACATGTACACATTCCAGGCACTAGTGTTATCAACGAGGGATTATCACTGCTAGCCACTTGCAAAATCAATTACATACTCACAAATGTCAGTGGAAAAAGGAAAGGTGCCTTTAATCAGGATGTTGGCAATCTGGGGAGATGGTGGACTCCATGTTCCCCCAAAAAAACCTAACAAAGATTCTGCTCGGCCATGAAAGTTTTAAAGAGGACGGTCGTAATCTAAGTGCATCACTGAGATAGAGGGTCAGAGTCATTGCCATCCACCACTGTGTGTGCAGGCTCATAGACTCCTCTCGATTTTCCTCCAGATGTTATCTTGTTCACACAGTTTGTTCACACAGTTCGTTCACCAGATTACTGAAGTGGAAGCTAGAGAAGAGATCTGGTCATCTGTTAATTACTTTTTCTTCATTACTACCTCTTTGATCTATGAAAAGAATTGGCAAGGCAGGCAAGGTATTGTGTGATTAAAATATCTGAAGGCCGTGCTTGGGTCAGAGATGAGTAGAGCTTGGGGGAGATTGATTTAAAAGTCAGTTACAATATAGCTTTGCTAAAGTGACAGGAAAAGAAGTCTCTTGCTGAGGGTGGTTTCCTGCAAAGAGCTGTTGACATGAGGGGGATTCTTTTTTTCTCAATTGAGGGACAGCATCTTCTCTGAGCACTGAGCTCCTGTACCTCCTGCTATTATCTGATGATGAATTAGAGTCTGTGGCATCTTAATATCAGGAAGAGGTTTGGACAGTACACACACAAACATACACACGCATCCCACTTCAGTCTCTGTAAAGAAATACCCCCAAATGGATACTCAGGTGTTCTGGTTTCCATAGCAGTCTCTTGTGAATTTCATTGCATGAGTCAGTCTTCGGGAGTCTGACCCACCTGGAGATACAAGATTGAGTGTCCGGACATGCAAGGCTAAGAAACAGGCTGTGACCTTTTTGGTGTTTGCTAACGGCTTCCTAAAGAGCCTTTGACTGGCTGGCTTGTCCTCTTGTCCCTTTGACACTCCTCCACCTCATTGCCACCTGTCTTGAATCACAGAAGGGGGACAGATGGAAGATGACAGCCTCCCCAATTCCAGCAAATGCCTCCTGGGCACCCTCCTTCCCCATAGCCATTGCAGTTGGGGGGTGTTCATCATGTTTGCCCATTTCCTCTTTCATTTTGCAAATTCCTCAGCTGTGTGTGTATCTTTTCCTTCCTTCAGTTCAGAGCAATCTGTTCAATTTGAAGAGCCAGCAGCTTCCCCAATGTTCAGGGGAACAGGGGCTGAGTAACCAGAGACTTGATTTTTCTCTTGCTGCCAGTTACCTGCGGGAGGTGGAAGGTTGATAGGAATCCGCTCATCTTAATCCAGTGTGTTTTGTTCTGCTAAATTGTCATTGTCTTCCCTTGATCCCTCAAATCTATTCTTGTACTAAGAAAAACACTACTTTGCGTTAACATTCTGTGTCTTTTTTTGGCTGGTTCTTACAGTAAAGCAATCAGTTTTTTCTTTAATTATGCCTTTTGAAAATGTTTGCTGCATTATCTAATGTAATTTGTGGTATCTGTTGAGTTGACAGTGACACCTGAATGGAACCATTGAGAGTATTTTTGTGAAAATCAGTGGGGAAAGAAAGGTTTTCTATTGAGATACTTGACATTATGTGTTGAATTATATCCTCAGAATTCATAAGTTGAAGTCCTTATCACTCATTACCTTAGGATGGGACCTGATTTGAAAATAGGGTCATGGCCAATGTAACTCGTTAAGATGAGGTCATAAACGAGAAGAATGCATGCTTAGTTGCTTCACTCTTTGCAACCCTGTGGAGGACTGTAGCCCACCAGGCTCCTCAGTCCATGGGATTCTCCAGGCAAGAATACTGGAGTGCATTGCCATGTCCTTTTCCAGGGGATCTTCCTGACCCAGGGATTGAACTCGTGGTTCCTGCAAAGCAGGCGGATTCTTTACTGCTAAGCCACAGGGGAAGCCCCCATAGTCGAGAAGAGTGGGCCCCAATCCAATATAGCTGGTGTCCTTATGAGAAGGGAAGTTCTGGAGACAGATGCATATAAGAAGAGCATGTGAAGATGATCAGGGTTCCATTTTCTTCAAACCAAGAAACACCAAAGATAGCCAGCCAACCACCAGAAGCTAGGAGAGAGACATGTAACCAATCTCTTACCCCAACTCGCAGAGGGAGCCAACCCCACTCTGATACCCTGCTTTCAGACTTCTAGCCCCTAAGACTGCAAGACAAGAAATTTCTATTGTGCAAGCCACCCAGTTTGTGGTCCATTCTTATGGCAGTCGTAACAAATGAATCGACTTGATTTACTGAACATTCTAGCTATGCATATATTCTGGAGACTGGGAAACACATGGATAGTGAATTCAAAAAGTGTTATACCTTTTGGAAGTGTATGGACAGTTTGAAGGTTATTGAAGAGCCGGCCCCAGCCAGCCACATCCATGGGCTGCCTGAGAAAGTAGAGATGGAAAGGAGGGGTTGGAGCTCCCTGAAACACTCAGATGACACTACATGCGTTCCTTTGCATATTTATAAAGTCACAGGTGCTCACGTCTCCCCACATTCCTCAAGGGGTGTTGTGGGGTGTGTGTTTGGCAGTGTCTGTTGATAAATGGGCTGAAGTGTTGCCCTGCCCAGCTCTGTAGACTGGAAGTTATTCGACCTTCCAATGTGGGGCCCGGAGTTTAACTGGCCAGGCACTCAGCTGTATCAAATGAGTCAGCTTGAGCAAGGCCCACCCAGATGAATTCAATTTGTGAATGTTTGGCCTCTGCCCTGGGAGGGCCCTGTGGGGTGCTTTAGGGTAAAAACAGCTGAGCAGAGCCCTGGAGAAGGGTTGGCAAGCCCTGCCCAGGGATTAGCAGTTCTCCCTAGGACGTCCTCTCTGGCCCGCCTGTGAGGTAAGCCCTTGGCTCTTGCCTACCTCTGCTCTCTGAGCTCCTGCCCTGAGGTGACACCCAGATCCTAGGCGTCTGATATTCTGCCCATCGCTGTCTAGCTGTGAGTATCTATGGTGGCAGTTGCCAAAAAGGAAACAAGCGCCAGATTCTTAGGTCAGCCTGGTCTTTCCGGAGGCCAGCCAGGAAGGGCATGCCCTGTGTTCTCAGCCTGCCTGGCCTGTAGCCAGAAAATCAGTGCTGCTCCAGTTGGAAAGGCTTTCTAGAGACTTAGAAACTGTATCTGGCTTGTGTGCTTTTAAGCGGTTTATTTTTCCAAAGCCTATTCTTGGCTTCTTGGTCAAGATTCAGTGGGTGTGTGTTAAGTGGGATGACCACATTTCCTAAACCAAAGCTTTTAGATGGTCTAACCACGGGTTTTGGGGGGAGAAATTTATGTAGGGGAAAAAAAGCCTTGCAAAGATATAAAAATGAAGTCACTTGGGAGTTAACAAGCTTGACATCAACTTTATTGAAAAGAATGGCTCTGTGGGATGGTATGAAGTGAGGACAGGCCGGAAAATTTCACAACAAATGTTACTGAGTATCAATTATATACCAAATACTGTTCTTGCTCCTTAAAATATATCAGGGTACAAAATTAACACCAACATTCCTCCCATTGTGGAGCTGATGTTCTAGAATCAGGGTTTTCATCAAACTTTCAAAGGTCCTTTCCTGGGATGTTTCTAAAAGGTAAGGTCTTTTCAGGTGTTGGCTTTTTAGTGACTAAACTTTGCTAAAGTAAAATCAGCTATTAGGGCAGTGTTTGTTTATCACACAGGGGAAAAGCCATCTGGCAGTTGGTTGTGGCTGGCACTGGGCTGGAGAATATAGAAATGAACTTTAGTTCTTGGGTGAGTTTATCTTATGCTCTGAGAATGCCTCTGTTGAGACTCAGTAATTAAACAAAGAGCAGTGTGCTCTGGTTGTATGACTGTACCCCTTATAGGGTTTCATTACCTGCGTCCTCTCAGCTGATGTAGAGGTTGCTTGAATGGATTTACGGCTTTTGAAGTGGTCCATGCTTCTGCCATGTCACAAAGTCTAGCCTCATGTGCTGTGCAACTTCCTGTGTGTGGCTGCTGTTATGCACCTTTTGTGGATCCTTAGTTCCTGGTTCTTAAATACTTGGGGAGTGAATGGATGAGCAAATGGATGCCTGGATGATAGTTTGACTTGTTAGCCAGGGGGATGTTAGTTCTTATTGCACTTGTGGGATAAAGTGTCCTTTAAAATGTTTGGGCCTCGAGGGACAATGCACCCCCAACTTTGAGGTTATACTTTTCCCATGGGGCAGTTGTGCTGACATTTAGCCAGAAGTGATGGCCCAACCCAAGACCTCGAGTCAGTCTCCAAGTCTCATAGGTTTCCATAGCTGGTTCTCTAATTCGATGCTTCTCAGATTTTGGTGCCTATGAGAAGCACCCGAAGGCCTTGTTGAACATATCATTTGGCCCCACACTCAGAGCTTGGATTCATTACATCTGAGGTGGGCCCCCAGAGCTGGAATCTCTAAAAATTACAGTTAGTGCTAACAGTGCTGTTGGCCTGCAGACCCCTTTTTGTGAACCTCTAATCCATAAGCAGTGCTGATTTAATTGACAATGGAGTGGTTCAGCATGTGTGCTCTGACCAGTGGTGAAATCCCAGTTCTCCCACTTACAATGTGGCCGTGGACCTGTTTGTTTACCTGTCAGTTGGAATAATAGTGGTACTTCTAGGATTGTAGTGCAGACCAGATAATGCATATAGAGAGCTTAGCACAGCACTTGGAATTGAATAAATGTTAAGTACTAGGATCATTGCTTTGTACCGCAATAGCTTGTTTCCTAGTAGGCACTCAATCGTGCTTGTGCTTAGTCACTCAGTCGTGTCCAACTCTTTGTGATCCCATGACTCCTCTGTCCATGGGATTCTCCAGGTAAGAATACTAGAGTGGGTTGCCATGCCTTCCTCCAGGAGATCTTCCCAATTCAGGGATCCAATCTAGGTCCCCCACATTGCAGGCAGATTCTTTACCATCTGAGCCACCAGGGAACTCAATTAAATGAATATTTAATAAAGTGGGTGTTAGTTGGGTTCCTAGACAAGGAGAATTATTTTTGAGTTAAATCAGATTTTTGACTTTTTTAATATTCAACTTAACATGGAGCAAAGATGGGCTTGATAAAAGACAGAAATGGTATGGACCTAACAGAAGCAGAAGATATTAAGAAGAGGTGGCAAGAATACACAGAAGAACTGTACAAAAAAGATCTTCATGACCCAGATAATCACGATGGTGTGATCACTCACCTAGAGCCAGATATCATGGAATGTGAAGTCAAGTGGGCCTTAGAAAGCATCACTACGAACAAAGCTAGTGGAGGTGATCGAATTCCAGTTGAGCTATTTCAAATCCTGAAAGATGATGCTGTGAAAGTGCTGCACTCAATATGTCAGAAAATTTGGAAAACTCAGCAGTGGCCACAGGACTGGAAAAGGTCAGTTTTCATTCCAATCCCAAAGAAAGGAAATGCCAAAGAATGCTCAAACTACTGCACAATTGCACTCATCTCACACGCTAGTAAAGCCATGCTCAAAATTCTCCAAGCCAGGCTTCAGCAATACATGAACCGTGAACTTCCTGATGTTCAAGCTGGTTTTAGAAAAGGCAGAGGAACCAGAGATCAAATTGCCAATTTCCGCTGGATCGTAGAAAAAGCAAGAGAATTCCAGAAAAACATCTACTTCTGCTTTATTGACTATGCCAAAGCCTTTGACTGTGTGGATCACAATAGACTGTGGAAAATTCTGAAAGAGATGGGAATACCAGACCACCTGAGCTGCCTCTTGAGAAACCTGTATGCAGGTCAGGAAGCAATGGTTAGAACTGGACATGAAACAACAGACTGGTTCCAAATAGGGAAAGGAGTACATCAAGGCTGTATATTGTCACCCTGCTTATTTAACTTCTATGCAGAGTACATCATGAGAAATGCTGGACTGGAAGAAACACAAGCTGGAATCAAGATTGCTGGGAGAAATATCAATAACCTCAGATATGCAGATGACACCACCCTTATGGCAGAAAGTGAAGAGGAACTCTAAAGCCTCTTGATGAAAGCGAAAGAGGAGAGTGAAAAAGTTGGCTTAAAGCTCAAAATTCAGAAAACGAAGATCATGGCATCTGGTCCCATCACTTCATGGGAAATAGATGGGGAAACAGTGTCAGACTTCATTTTTTTGGGCTCCAAAATCACTGCAGATGGTGACTGCAGCCATGAAATTAAAAGACGCTTACTCCTTGGAAGGAAAATTATGACCAACCTAGATAGCATATTCAAAATCAAAGACATTACTTTGCCAACAAAGGTTCATCTAGTCAAGGCTATGGCTTTTCCAGTGATCATGTATGGATGTGAGAGTTGGACTGTGAAGAAAGCTGAGTGCTGAAGAATTGATGCTTTTGAACTGTGGTGTTGGGGAAGACTCTTGAGAGTCCCTTGGACTGCAAGGAGATCCAACCAGTCCATTCTGAAGGAGATCAGCCCTGGGATCTCTTTGGAAGGAATGATGCTAAAGCTGAAACTCCAGTACTTTGGCCACCTCATGTGAAGAGTTGACTCATTGGAAAAGACTCTGATGCTGGGAGGGATTGGGGGCAGGAGGAGAAGGGGACGACAGAGGATGAGATGGCTGGATGGCATCACTGACTCGATGGACGCGAGTCTCAGTGAACTCCGAGAGTTGGTGATGGACAGGGAGGCCTGGCATGCTGCGATTCATGGGGTCACAAAGAGTCGGACACGACTGAGCAACTGAACATGGATCCAGATTTCCTGGATGTAGCTGCAGGTGAAATGTTGATGGTACAATAGCACAAATCATTTGCGGTTATTTTTCTGACCCCAACTGTGTCTTGACCAGGCATTCAGTGGGTTAGAATCTGCAAGAGAACCAAAGGCTGAGGTTTGGTGGAGATGTTACAGGTGGTCTATGAGACCCTTAAACCTGGCATCACATGTCCTTAGTTTAGCATTGCATGTCATCCAGAGACCAGTGGGCAAGCCAAATCCAGTGTTTAGAGTACTTCTGTGATTCCGTTTAAAATCCACATCCAGCAGAAAGACTCAATGGGTTTGTCTGAAATAGGAAATTTCTTTTGTGTGTGTGCCAATGCTCAGTGTTTTCCAAAGTATGGTCCATAAGAGTATTTGCATCCACTTAGGGTGCTTGGTGAAAATGGAGATTTCTGAGCTAGACCTAATGAATTAGAATCCCTAGGAGTGGGAGCACAAAGTCTTCATTTTTAAAAGCAACCCACTGTTCTGGGATTCACCAGAGTAGCTTGGGAAACATCACTGCAGAAGATCGTCCATCCTATAGGACAGCAAGGATGGTTATATTGTCAATTGTAATTCGTTGTTACAATTAATGTTATCATGGAGTTTATGATGCTGCCTCCAGGATCCCCAGTTAGCACCATAAAGTTCATTCCAAGGCCAGATATATTTTGGAATTTACTTTCTGCACCCTATCCCAACAGTTGCCCTGTGTACATTAAAGACCAGCTAGGAATGAAATGCAGAAGGCAATGGCACCCCACTCCAGTACTCTTGCCTGGAAAATCCCATGGATGGAGGAGCCTGGTAGCCTGCAGTCCATGGGGTCGCTAAGAGTCAGACATGACTTCATGCATTGGAGAAGGAAATGGCAACCCACTCCAGTGTTCTTGCCTGGAGAATCCCAGGGACGGGGGAGCCTGGTGGGCTGCCGTCTATGGGGTCGCACAGAGTCGGATACGACTGAAGCGACTTAGCAGCAGCAGGAATGAAATGCAGTCCAACATGATTTACTAATAATTGTCACTATAGTTGTTGTATGTGCAGAGTTGGATGCTTTTTGAGTGTATAGAATTGGAGAACAATGTGTCCTGATTTCAGGTGATTCTCATCATGGTGAACTGTCTCAACCAAGAGCCTCACTTTGATTTCAAAGTCCATAGCCAGTAATCTCAGATGTACTTCATCGATTGGAAGAAATGGAAATTAATAGTTAGAATTCAAATAAGTCAGGAGCAGTGCTTTCATGCCAGGGAGCAGTTCCGATTCTGTGCTGGGTGTTTACATACACAAGGCTCTTTAGTGTTTGCCAATTCTGTAGGGCTGAGAGCTTCTCTTCACTCTATCTCTGGCTTGGCCTGGCCAAGTGACTCTGGTTTCTATTTCTGGCCTTCATTTGTCACCTTACCCTGCCATCTCCTGTTTCTGATCCTGACCTGGCAACCTATGCTTATCTAGAATCCTTTACTGCATCTGTCACCTTCTTGCCACTTCTGCTTATCCACAGCAGATAAGTGACTTCAGGGACTGTAATAAAAGAGCAAGCCAACATCATCTGTCTGTGCCTCGTGAGTCTGTAAATTTGCATACCCATCGCACCCACTGACACAGTGTGAAAACATTTTGAAGTACAAGCATTGGTTCCATATGTGTTGAACCACTTAGTCCAGCTTTTGAAGAATGAACACTGATATCTGCGTCATGAAGAAAATTCAGCAAATCCTTTAATGAGGATATAGATAATATCATCTATAATGTTATAGAGCAGAGGTCTGCAACCTCCATCCATAGACTCTTGCCTTGATCTGTCAGATCGGTGGCATTTGATTAGAAATAAAGTATGCAATAAATGTCGGAGAAGGCAATGGCACCCCATTCCAGTACTCTTACCTGGAAAATCCCATGGACGGAGGAGCCTGGTAGGCTGCAGTCCATGAGGTCGCTAAGAGTTGGACACGACTGAGCAACTTTCACTTTTCACTTTCATGCATTGGAGAAGGAAATGGCAACCCACTCCAGTGTTCTTGCCTGGAGAATCCCAGGGACGGGGGAGCCTGGTGGGCTGCTGTCTATGGGGTCGCACAGAGTCGGACATGATTGAAGCGACTTAGCAGCTTAGCAGCATGCAATAAATGTAGTGTGCTTGAATCAACCCAAAACCATCCTTCCTATTCTCCATCCCCCACCACTGTCATGAAAAAATTATTTCACAAAAAGGCCCTTGGTGCCAGAAGTATTGGGGACCACTGTTACAGCATTGTTACAGAGGATAACAAGTTAAAATGTTGGGCTTGATTTGTGATGTCAGAACACTACAATTTTGCCTGAATCTTAGCCTCCCTTGTGAAGGAGAATAAAGAAAGCAGATATTTATTGAGCACCACAGTCTACAACTTATACAGGTTTCAAGAGGCCCGAATGGGATTTGAACTGAAGTCTCACTGATGTTTGGGGCTTCCCCAATGGCTCAGTGGTAAAGAATCTATCTGCAATGCAGGAGACACAAGAGATGTGGATTCGATCCCTGGGTCAGGAAGATCCCCTGGAGGAGGAAATGGCAAGCCACTCCAGTATTCTTGCTTAAAAAATTGCATGGACAGCGGAGCCTGGTGGGCTACAGTCCAAAGGGTCACTAGCTGATGTGCTAATTTTTGGAAATTCATTTATTTTCATTTTCTCACAGCCACAAATGGCCTTCTCCAAGGATAAACCTCCTGAGCAAATTTCTAGGGCAATACACGTGGAACCTCGTCTGAGGTTCCTTGGCCTTGATTACGGATGTGAGTTTTGTTTCTTTAATTCTGATGATCTGTGTTTATATACTTCTGGTTTTATTGCATAATTTTTGCCCACCAGTTTCTAAAACAAGCAAGCATTGGTTCTGATTAAAGAGAACAACAGCAAATCAATCTCATGTGATTTGTACTGTAAATGTTTGAATTCCATTTATTCCGTGTCTTGATAGCTTTATGCCATCTGTTGTTGTGAAGTCCGGTTGGCCCTGTGACAACATGCTAGTTTAGAAGGCATTGCCTTGGTGGGACGTACAGCCGATTTTGCCTAATGGCAAAGGGTGTGCCTGTGAGCATGCTCAGTTGTGTCTGACTCTTTGCATCCCCATGGACTGTATACCACCAGGCTCCTCTGTCCATGGGATTCTCCAGGCAAGAATACTGGAGTGAGTTGCCATTTCCTTCTCCAGGGCATCTCCCCGACCTAGGGATTGAATCTGCATCTCCTGCATTGGCAGGCAGATTCTTTACCACTGAGACACCTGGGAAGCCCTGATGGGAAAGAGAGGTTCTGATAAAGGCTTTGCAGAGAGATGGCAGCTCTGATGAAGTTCAGTGCTTCTTTCAGAGTGAGCAGATCTCTGACCTGAATATAGGGATCTTAATTTTGAGACACTAACTTCTAAAAGGAGTCAGTTAAAATGGAGAATTAACTGAGGAAATCCTTTTTTATGTGAGTGAGTGCACTTAATACTTCAGGAAGCTTTCTATCTGGCACTGAGGGGCAGAACAGTTTGAAATGAGCTTTGGAAGAAAATACAGCAACTTCAAACAGCAAGAAAAGAAGGTTTCTGAGCTTTAAAGGCTGAATTTTAACTAAAAACGTTTCTCTGGTTTAGTTAAGCCAATAAAACCTTAACTAGGATAAAAAATCAGGATCTGTGCAGACATACTTGCATTGAGGATAGTGCTTTTTTTTTTTTTTTAAGTCCATTTATTCCCGGACCTCCTTCTCCCCCCATGACTCAGCATACATACATATTCAAGTGGTCACACTACCACCACCACCACCAGAGGATATTCTTATCCCCATTTTACAGATGGGAAAACTGAGATTCAGGAAGATGCAGTGACTCATCTGATACTATACAGATAACAAGTAGCAAGTTTGGATCCATCCTAACTCTTTTCATCTGTCTTAGTTGGCTCGGCCTGCCATAACCAAATACCACAAACTGGGTAGCTTAAACAACAAATTGTTTTTCTAAGTTCTGGAGGTTAGAAGCCCAAGATCAAGGGGTTGGCAGGGTTGGTTTCTTTTGAGGCTTCTCATTCTGACATCACATGATCTTCTAAGGACACCAGTCAGACTGAAATAGAACTTGGCCCTTATGATTTTTTAAAGACCCCACCTGCAATTACAGTCACATTTCTGGGTTAGGACCTAAGCATAGGAATTTGGGGAAGAGGGGAGCAAAATTCAGTCTATATAACACCATCTATATCTACCTGCATCTCTGTTGGATACAGTCCCAGTGGGGAGCTGAGATGATCATTGAAATAAAACAAGATAATGTGGGGCCCACGCTGATTAGACAGCTGGGTATAACTGAAAGGACTATCTTTACCCTGGGGAGATTGTAAGGATTCTTAAACATGTTGAAACGAAAAACCAAGCAGCTCCATACATAACCGACTTTATAAAACCTGTGGAAAGTCTGTCAAGAGGGTGACGGGGAAAGGAGGGGGTCAGTTAATTGACTGATAGTGCCTGGCAGGGCTGATATTTGAAACATTGAGATGTTGGTTATAAGTTAATGCAAAAATCATTAACAGATAAAAAGATTTTCTGTTTTTGGATTTGCTCTGATATGTACTTCTTCAGTTTCATTTACTAATTTCTTAGGTTTCTAGTTTGTGCTTATCAATAAATAGTTTAGCTTTTTACTTAGTTTCTGATTTAAAATCTCTTTTATACTGATTCCTTGGTTGAAAGGCAGTTAGTTCAATTACAGTGGACAAATACTAGGTTCCTTCCAGCACCAGGACTGAGGTAAAATTCCTGTGCAAGACCTTTAAAGCCTATGTAAGAATCATCTCAAATCTTGAACAGCAGTAACAGAACTTGAATGACCTTGCCATTTGTGGTAGGCTTTACGTGACCATGCAGTTGCAGTCCCTGTGCTTGGGGGTCTGGCTCAGTTCTGGGGTGCCCACTACTGACAAACTGTTTCAGGACCTTATCTCCCTCACCCTGGGGACCCAATGTAAAGACCCACCACCTGTATCCGTCCTACATCACTTCAGCTGTGTCTGACTCTTGTGAAAACATGGACTGTAGCCTGCCAGGCTCCTCTGTCCATGGGATTCTCCAGGCCAGAATACTGGAGTGGGTTGCCATTTCCTTCTCCAGGGGATCTTCCTGACCCAAGGAACAAACTCATGTCTCTCCTGTCTCCTGCACTGGCAGGCGGGTTCTTTAGCACTAGCGCCACCTGGGAATACAGCACATTTATTACTTTCTCCAAACTGCTGGGTTTGTTACTCTGTCAGAACAGGAAATTAGGTCTGTCTGACATTGTATTCTTCATTGTCAGGCTGATAGATCGCCCTCTGTGTTCTAAAACCCTTGTCCATTGATTATTTTCCTTGTTTGTTCCAGGGTTTTTCTAGGTATGAAAGTTACCAAGTCTCTCATTTCTGACCATTGTTTCTCACATTTTAAAGGTTGCTTTCTGTTCACCCTCATTGATCAGGCTTCTCATAGTTTTCCATGAGCAGGTTTCAAATGCAGCAAAACTAGAAGTCAGGAGGAGGAGCCAAGATGGCGGAGGAGTAGGACGGGGAGAACACTTTCTCCCCCACAAATTCATCAAAAGAGCATTTAAACGTCGAGTAAATTCCACAAAACAACTTCTGAATGCCGGCAGAGGACATCAGGCACCCAGAAAAGCAGCCCAACTCTTCGAAAGGAGGTAGGAAAAAATATAAAAGACAAAAAAAGAGACAAAAGAGGGAGGGACGGAGTTCCTTCCCGGGAAGGGAGTCTTAAAAAGAGAGAAGTTTCCAAACACCAGGAAACCCTCTCACTGCCGAATCTGTGCCGAGCTTTGGAAGCACAGAGGGCAACATAAAAGGGAGGGGAAAAAAAAATAAACAATTAAAAATCGCGGATTGTGAGCCCTAGGGTAACTCCCCCAGCGGAGAAGCAGCGCAGACGCCAGCACACGGCATTAGCAAGCGGGGGCTGGGCAGGGAAGCGCAGCGCGGGCTGTGTCCCTTAGAGTAAGAATCCGCCCGAATGTCCTGAGCGCTATCTGAGCGAAATAATTTGGGCTAGCAAACCAGACTGTGGGATATCTACCACGCGAAAAGCCAGCCCTAACCTAAGACACCGCCAGGCCCGCGCACGGAACAAAGGACTGAGCAGAGATAGCCGGCTGCAGACCTTCCCCCTCCGGTGACAGGCAGCCAGAGCTGGAAGGGGGCAATCGCAGCCCCAGAGAGACACTATCTATAAAACTGTAAGCAGGCTTCTTTGCTAACTAAAACTTCTTGGGGGTCTGGACGGTCAACATCTGCCTGAGAAGGTGCGCCGGTTTTACACCCAGATAACCGAGTGGCGGGGAGGCGATAAGTCGCAGCATTGGCGCCCGCCAAACACATCACCTGAGCTGCTCGGATCTGGGAAGAGCACAAAACGCAGGCCCAACCGAGTCTGCGCCTCTGAGGACTACCCGAGTGCCTGAACCTGAGCAGCTTGGACCTGGGAGCTCAGCCCAGGGCCGGCCTCTGATTGTTCCCGGCGGAACAACCTAGAGCCCGAGCAGTGTGGGCACGGAGGCTACACACGCCGTGAGCGGGGGCAGACCCAGTGTGGCTGAGGCACTGCGAGAGCACGCCAGTGTTACCTGTTTGCAGCATCCCTCCCTCCCTCCCCACAGCGCGGCTGAACAAGTGAGCCTAAATTTAAAAAAAAAAAAAAAAAAAAATAGTGTCCTCAACCATCCCCTTTGTGTCAGGGCGGGAACCAGACACTGAAGAGACCAGCAAACAGAAGAAGCTGTAACAGAGGGAAACGCCTTGGAAGCTACAGGCCATAGATTAAAACCCTGTGGTTACTACGGATTACATAGGAAGGGGCCTATAGATCTTGAGAAATATAAGTCGGACTAAGGAACTGCCAAAAATGAACTGAACCCACAATACTCACAACAAAACCAGAGAAAGACCTAGATATATTTTTACTATTTTTACGATCAATCTTTCTTTTTTTTTTAATTAAAAAATAAAAAAAATTTTTAAGTCCTCTATTGTCCTTTAATTTTCACTTTTATAACTATTACTTTGCAAAAAAAAAAAAAAAAAATAAAGACCCTATTTTTTTTTTTTCTTCTTCAGCAAACTTCATATATATATTTTATAATTTTTTGACCGTGGGTTTTTTTTTTTTTTCTTTTTTCTTTTTCTTCTTTTCTTTAACATTGTATTTTTGAAATTCCAAACTGTACTCTAGATTTTTAATTTTAGCCTTTTGATATATGCTATCAATTTTGTACCTATAGTTTTTTTCATAATTTCTGTAACTTTTTTTTCCCTCTGTTTCTTTCTCTTCTTCTTTTATATAACATCATATATCTGCAATTCCAAACTCTACTCAAGATTTTTAATTTATGCTTTTTGGTATTTGATATCAATTTTGTACCTGTATTTTCTTTATAATTTTTGCGACATTGTTTTTGTTGGTTTGTTTGTTTTCTCTCTTTATTTTTCTTCTTCTTTTTTTTTTTTTTTTTTAACATTGTATTTTTGAAATTCCAAACTCTACTCTAGATTTTTAATTTTTGCTTTTTGGTATTAGTTATCAATTTTGTACCTGTAGTTTCTTTATTACTTTCACGACCTTGTTTGTTTTTCTTTGTTCGTTTTTTCTCTCTTTCTTTTCCTTCTTCTTTTCATTAACATCGCATTTTTGAAATTCCAAACTCTACTCTAGATTTCTAATTTTTGTTTTTATGTATTTGTTACCAATTTTGTACCTTTAAGAACCCAATCTTCAGGACTCATTTTTCACTAGTGTACGAGATTACTGGCTTGACTGCTCTCTCTCCCTTTGGACTCTCCATTTTCTCCACCAGGTCACCTGTATCTCCTCCCTAACCCCTCTCTACTCTACCCAACTCTGTGAATTTCTGTGTGTTCCAGACGGTGGAGAACACTTAAGGAACTGATTACTGGCTGGATCTGTCTCCCTCCTTTTCACTTCCCCCTTTTATCCTTCTGGCCACCTCTGTCTCCTGCCTCCTTCTTCTCTTCCCTGTATAACTCCGTGAACATCTCTGAGCGGTCCAGTTGTGGAGTGCACATAAGGAAGTGACTACTGGATAGCCCACTCTCTCCACTATTGATTCCACCTCATCTCATTTGGGTCACCTCTAACTCCCTCCTCCCACTTCTCTTCTCCATGTAACGCTGTGAACCTCTCTGAGTGACCCTCACAGTAGAGAAACTTTTCATCTTTAACGTAGATGTTTTATCAGTGGTGCTGTATAGAAGGAGAAGTTTTGAAACTACTGTAAAATTAAGACCGATAACTGGAAGTAGGAGGCTTAAGTCCAAACCCTGACTCCAGGGAACTCCTGACTCCAAGGAACATTAATTGACAGGAGCTCATCAAACGCCTCCATACCGACACTGAAACCAAGCACCACACAAGGGCCAACAAGTTCCAGGGAAAGACATAACAAGCAAATTCTCCAGCAACAAAGGAACACAGCCCTGAGCTTCAAGATACAGGCTGCCCAAAGTCACCCCAAAACCATAGACATCTCATAACTCATTACTGGACATTTCATTACACTCCAGAGAGAAGAAATACAGTTCCATCCACCAGAACACCGACACAAGCTTCCCTAACCAGGAAACCCTGACAAGCCACCTGTACAAACCCACACACAGCGAGGAAACGCCACAATAAAGAGAACTCCACAAACTGCCAGAATACAGAAAGGACACCCCAAACTCAGCAATTTAAACAAGATGAAGAGACAGAGGAATAGCCAGCAGATAAAGGAACAGGATAAATGCCCACCAAACCAAACAAAAGAGGAAGAGATAGGGAATCTACCTGATAAAGAATTCCGAATAATGATAGTGAAATTGATCCAAAATCTTGAAATTAAAATGGAATCACAGATAAATAGCCTGGAGGCAAGGATTGAGAAGATGCAAGAAAGGTTTAACAAGGACTTAGAAGAAATAAAAACGAGTCAATATATAATGAATAATGCAATAAGTGAAATTAAAAACACTCTGGAGGCAACAAATAGTAGAATAACAGAGGCAGAAGATAGGATTAGTGAATTAGAAGATAGAATGGTAGAAATAAATGAATCAGAGAGGATAAAAGAAAAACGAATTAAAAGAAATGAGGACAATCTCAGAGACCTCCAGGACAATATTAAACGCTACAACATTCGAATCATAGGGATCCCAGAAGAAGAAGACAAAAAGAAAGACCATGAGAAAATACTTGAGGAGATAATAGTTGAAAACTTCCCTAAAATGGGGAAGGAAATAATCACCCAAGTCCAAGAAACCCAGAGAGTCCCAAACAGGATAAACCCAAGGCGAAACACCCCAAGACACATAGTAATCAAATTAACAAAGATCAAACACAAAGAACAAATATTAAAAGCAGCAAGGGAAAAACAACAAATAACACACAAGGGAATTCCCATAAGGATAACAGCTGATCTTTCAATAGAAACTCTTCAAGCCAGGAGGGAATGGCAAGACATACTTAAAATGATGAAAGAAAATAACCTACAGCCCAGATTATTGTACCCAGCAAGGATCTCATTCAAGTATGAAGGAGAAATCAAAAGCTTTTCAGACAAGCAAAAGCTGAGAGAATTCTGCACCACCAAACCAGCTCTCCAACAAATACTAAAGGATATTCTCTAGACAGGAAACACAAAAATTGTGTATAAATTTGAACCCCAAACAATAAAGTAAATGGCAACGGGGTCATACTTATCAGTAATTACCTTAAACGTAAATGGGTTGAATGCCCCAACCAAAAGACAAAGACTGGCTGAATGGATACAAAAACAAGACCCCTGCATATGTTGTCTACAAGAGACCCACCTCAAAACAGGGGACACATACAGACTGAAAGTGAAGGGCTGGAAAAAGATTTTCCATGCAAATAGGGACCAAAAGAAAGCAGGAGTAGCAATACTCATATCAGATAAAATAGACTTTAAAACAAAGACTGTGAAAAGAGACAAAGATGGTCACTACATAATGATCAAAGGATCAATCCAAGAAGAAGATATAACAATTATAAATATATATGCACCCAACACGGGAGCACCGCAGTATGTAAGACAAATGCTAACAAGTATGAAAGAAGAAATTAACAATAACACAATAATAGTGGGAGACTTTAATACCCCACTCACACCTATGGATAGATCAACTAAACAGAAAATTAACAAGGAAACACAAACTTTAAATGATACAATAGACCAGTTAGACCTGATTGATATCTATAGGACATTTCATCCCAAAACAATGAATTTCACCTTCTTCTCAAGCGCACATGGAACCTTCTCCAGGATAGATCACATCCTGGGCCATAAAGCTAGCCTTGGTAAATTCAAAAAAATAGAAATCATTCCAAGCATCTTTTCTGACCACAATGCAGTAAGATTAGATCTCAATTACAGGAGAAAAACTATTAAAAAATCCAACATATGGAGGCTGAACAACACACTGCTGAATAACCAACAAATCACAGAAGAAATCAAAAAAGAAATCAAAATTTGCATAGAAACGAATGAAAATGAAAACACAACAACCCAAAACCTGTGGGACACGGTAAAAGCAGTCCTAAGGGGAAAGTTCATAGCAATACAGGCACACCTCAAGAAACAAGAAAAAAGTCAAATAAATAACCTAACTCTACACCTAAAGCAACTAGAAAGGGAAGAAATGAAGAACCCCAGGGTTAGTAGAAGGAAAGAAATCTTAAAAATTAGAGCAGAAATAAATGCAAAAGAAACAAAAGAGACCATAGCAAAAATCAACAAAACCAAAAGCTGGTTCTTTGAAAGGATAAATAAAATTGACAAACCATTAGCCAGACTCATCAAGAAACAAAGGGAGAAAAATCAAATCAATAAAATTAGAAATGAAAATGGAGAGATCACAACAAACAACACAGAAATACAAAGGATCATAAGAGACTACTATCAACAATTATATGCCAATAAAATGGACAACGAGGAAGAAATGGACAAATTCTTAGAAAAGTACAACTTTCCAAAACTTGATCAGGAAGAAATAGAAAATCTTAACAGACCCATCACAAGCACGGAAATTGAAACTGTAATCAAAAATCTTCCAGCAAACAAAAGCCCAGGTCCAGACGGCTTCACACCTGAATTCTACCAAAAATTTAGAGAAGAGCTAACACCTATCCTGCTCAAACTCTTCCAGAAAATTGCAGAGGATGGTAAACTTCCAAACTCATTCTATGAGGCCACCATCACCCTAATACCAAAACCTGACAAAGATCCCACAAAAAAAGAAAACTACAGGCCAATATCACTGATGAACATAGATGCAAAAATCCTTAACAAAATTCTAGCAATCAGAATCCAACAACACATTAAAAAGATCATACACCATGACCAAGTGGGCTTTATCCCAGGGATGCAAGGATTCTTCAATATCCGCAAATCAATCAATGTAATACACCACATTAACAAATTGAAAAATAAAAACCATATGATTATCTCAATAGATGCAGAGAAAGCCTTTGACAAAATTCAACATCCATTTATGATCAAAACTCTCCAGAAAGCAGGAATAGAAGGAACATACCTCAACATAATCAAAGCTATATATGACAAACCCACAGCAAACATTATCCTCAATGGTGAAAAATTGAAAGCATTTCCTCTAAAGTCAGGAACAAGACAAGGGTGCCCACTTTCACCATTACTATTCAACATAGTTTTGGAAGTTTTGGCCACAGCAATCAGAGCAGAAAAAGAAATAAAAGGAATCCAAATTGGAAAAGAAGAAGTAAAGCTCTCACTGTTTGCAGATGACATGATCCTCTACATAGAAAACCCTAAAGACTCCACCAGAAAATTACTAGAACTAATCAATGACTATAGTAAAGTTGCAGGATATAAAATCAACACACAGAAATCCCTTGCATTCCTATACACTAATAATGAGAAAACAGAAAGAGAAATTAAGGAAACAATTCCATTCACCATTGCAACGGAAAGAATAAAATACTTAGGAATATATCTACCTAAAGATTCTAAAGACCTATATATAGAAAACTATAAAACACTGGTGAAAGAAATCAAAGAGGACACTAACAGATGGAGAAATATACCATGTTCATGGATTGGAAGAATCAATATAGTGAAAATGAGTATACTACCCAAAGCAATCTATAGATTCAATGCAATCCCTATCAAGCTACCAACAGCATTCTTCACAGAGCTAGAACAAATAATTTCACAATTTGTATGGAAAAACAAAAAACCTCGAATAGCCAAAGCGATCTTGAGAAAGAAGAATGGAACTGGAGGAATCAACCTACCTGACTTCAGGCTCTACTACAAAGCCACAGTTATCAAGACAGTATGGTACTGGCACAAAGACAGAAATATAGATCAATGGAACAAAATAGAAAGCCCAGAGATAAATCCACGCACATATGGACACCTTATCTTCGACAAAGGAGGCAAGAATATACAATGGATTAAAGACAATCTCTTTAACAAGTGGTGCTGGGAACTCTGGTCAACCACTTGTAAAAGAATGAAACTAGAACACTTTCTAACACCATACACAAAAATAAACTCAAAATGGATTAAAGATCTAAACGTAAGACCAGAAACTATAAAACTCCTAGAGGAGAACATAGGCAAAATCTCTCTGACATACATCACAGCAGGATCCTCTATGACCCACCTCCCAGAATATTGGAAATAAAAGCAAAAATAAACAAATGGGACCTAATTAACCTTAAAAGCTTCTGCACATCAAAGGAAACTATTAGCAAGGTGAAAAGACAGCCTTCAGAATGGGAGAAGATAATAGCAAATGAAGCAACTGACAAACAACTAATCTCAAGAATATACAAGCAACTCCTACAGCTCAACTCCAGAAAAATAAATGACCCAATCAAAAAATGGGCCAAAGAACTAAATACACATTTCTCCAAAGAAGACATACAGATGGCTAACAAACACATGAAAAGATGCTCAACATCACTCATTATCAGAGAAATGCAAATCAAAACCACTATGAGGTACCATTTCACGCCAGTCAGAATGGCTGCGATCCAAAAGTCTACAAGTAATAAATGCTGGAGAGGGTGTGGAGAAAAGGGAACCCTCTTACACTGTTGGTGGGAATGCAAACTAGTACAGCCACTATGGAGAACAGTGTGGAGATTCCTTAAAAATCTGGAAATAGACCTGGCTTATGATCCAGCAATCCCACTGCTGGGCATACACACTGAGAAAACCAGAAGGGAAAGAGACACGAGTACCCCAATGTTCATCGCAGCACTGTTTATAATAGCCAGGACATGGAAGCAACCTAGATGTCCATCAGCAGATGAATGGATAAGAAAGCTGTGGTACATATACACAATGGAGTATTATTCAGCCATTAAAAAGAATACATTTGAATCAGTTCTAATGAGGTGGATGAAACTGGAGCCTATTATACAGAGTGAAGTAAGCCAGAAAGAAAAACACCAATACAGTATACTAACGCATATATATGGAATTTAGAAAGATGGTAACAATAACCCTGTGTACGAGACAGCAAAAGAGACACTGATGTATAGAACAGTCTTATGGACTCTGTGGGAGAGGGAGAGGGTGGGAAGATTTGGGAGAATGGCATTGAAACATGTAAAATATCATGTATGAAACGAGTTGCCAGTCCAGGTTCGATGCACGATACTGGATGCTTGGGGCTGGTGCACTGGGACGACCCAGAGGGATGGAATGGGGAGGGAGGAGGGAGGAGGGTTCAGGATGGGGAACACATGTATACCTGTGGCGGATTCATTTTGATATTTGGCAAATCTAATACAGTTATGTAAAGTTTAAAAATAAAATAAAATTAAAAAAAAAAAAAAAAAAAAAAAAAAAAAACTAGAAGTCAGCCAAGCTGGTTTTGACCCTTCCCCACTTCCCATGCCTCTCTCCTGGAAGAACCCTTTCTTACTTTCACCAGGAATCTAGACTGTTTCCAACACCACAATGGGCTTATATTCTTTAGCACACTAAAGTTGCTTCTTACCCACCTACAGGTTTAAGGTATTATCCTTCCATAGTTCTTACTGTTTTAATAGGAACTTTTAAAGCTCTTCAAAGACCAAGAGATGAAGTCTCAATTGATGGAATTTCACAGAAGAGTGTGCACCCATATAGGTTCGGAGCTTTTATTCTCAGCATCATTCCACTCAGAGGCAGCTTCATACTCCAGCAGTTTTCAATGGGGGAAAAAATGGCATTTGTAATGATGGTAGCCTCAGTCACCAGACATTTAGAATCTTCTCTTGAGCCAGGAATCTGTTCTAGAACAAATGCTTCACCTAGCTCCTGATTTAGTGAAAGGGCTAAGGTTTTTGAAAGATGCAAAAGTATTTGCATTTACTTGGCTAAGAATAAATGATTCAAGGTCTTCAACGAAAATGTGAGCAATCTTTTTAAAAAGCAAGATTAAGAATATCATGGTAAAGGGCAGGGCTGTGAGGACCATAAAGTTAAGTACATATAAGGTGAACCTCTGGCTCATAAAATGCTGGAATGTCAGACTTAGAAGGGACCTTGGAGGTTCTCTAGCTTACTTAATGGGAGACAATGTGTAATAACGGGGGAAAAAAGAAACATGTGTTTTGAAGTCAGAAGGACCTGGGCTTGAATCTCACTCTTAGTTGGTGACCTTGGATAAAGGAAGACCTTTTGTGGGTCTTCGTTTGTCCACTTCTGGCCATTGTAGGTGTTAACAAATGATAGCTGCTGTTATTATAATTATTATTATGATGATCGTCAGGTTACAGATGAGGAATCTTAAAAGTAGAGGCTAAATTACCTTACGTAATTTAGCTTTTTATTTAAGATCTGGGACTAGAAACCCAGGTCTCTGTTTCCTCTGACTCCCTGGCCAATTCCAACACACTGCCCTCTACAACTATTATGTCGACTGATATAAAAATGCACAACGTGAGAGCTGTGAAGAGCTGCGAATTTCTGTTTTATTGGAGGACTTACTGAAGGGTATAGCTTGAGAGGGACTTCCCTCGTTGCTCAGATGGTAAATGATCTGCCTACAGTGCAGGAACTTAGGTTCGATCCCTGAGTCAGGAAGATCCCCTGGAGAAGGAAATGGCAACCCACTCCAGTATTCTTGCCTGGAGAATTCCATGGACAGAGGAGCCTGGCCACAAAGAGTCGGACACGGCTGAGTGACTTTCACTTCACTTCATGGCTTGAGAGAGAACCTCTCAGAGAGCTCTGAGGAATTACTTCGAAGAGACCAGGGGGAGCAGTCAGCCTATATGTGATTTTGATGAAGGGTGCATATAATAAAGCACATCTCAGTATAAGGTTGCTGCTAGTTGCAAGGAACAGATGTCTTAGTAAATGGTCTTAGTGCTTTTCTATGTATCAGGAGCTGCAGGAATTGTGAATGATAAAATTTTCTCCTGA
This sequence comes from Bubalus kerabau, assembly GCF_029407905.1. Taxonomy (NCBI): domain Eukaryota; kingdom Metazoa; phylum Chordata; class Mammalia; order Artiodactyla; family Bovidae; genus Bubalus; species Bubalus kerabau. The sequence continues at coordinate 3,286,622 of NC_073647.1, read as the reverse complement.
AAATAACTATCTGAAGGCCTTGTTCTGCCAGTTTCCCTGAGTGCCTCATTCTTGATCTCCACCCTGAAGGTCAGTGAGTGCAGTGGCTAATAAATTAATCCCCATAGGACAGGGTGACAAGTGACATTTTTTTTTTTTTTTAGTTGGCAGCCCCATGCAGTATATGCCCTTTATAAGAAAATGTTTAATTGGGGTAAAAATTAAAGACTCAATGTAGTGATCTGAATGCATGGATGAACTGTTATTCCTCTGTACTCTAAAAAAGGTTTGCTCAGGAGAAGGCTGCCAGTCTAATAGAAGTCTCCTGGAAGTCACCTTCGAGAAAGAATGACAAATGCTGAGTGGTTGTGGGGCTTGTCCTAAAGAAAGAACCATGAGGTTTTTTATGTAGTGACACAATCACTGTTTTCAGTTGAATAATTTGGAGTTGTTTCTAAGTATCTTTGATATCTCCTGTCGGTAAGTGTTCATTTCACGTGGTACAAAAAAGGAAATTGAGGTCTATAGAGGTGAGGGACTTGCCCAGTGTCACAAAGCTGGTAAGTGGCAGAATCATAGTAAGAACCAAAGTCTCTTGACTCTGTGCAGAGCACTTTCTAGCCAACAATAATTCTCCAGATTAAAAAACCCTTTTGTTTTCTTAGTGTTGTGCATTCTATGGTTTTGAAAATGCACACATATAAAATATATATCCATCATTACAATGTCCCATAGACTATTTTCACTGCCCTAAAAATCCTCTGTGCTCTACTTACTCCTTCCCTTCCACCTTGCACCCTTAACGGCAACTGCTAATCTTTTTTTTGTCTCCATAGTTTTGCCTTTTCCAGCTATATATAGCTGGAATCAAGTAGTCTTTTCAGATTGGCTTCTCTCACTTAATAATATGCATTTAAGGTTCCTCTGTGTCTTTTCATGGCTTGGTTGTGCATTCCTTTTTAGTGCTGAATAACATTCCATTGTTGCTGATGTGCTGTAGTTTATTTGTCCATCAGATCAGATCAGATCAGTCACTCAGTCGTGTCCGACTCTTTGCGACCCCATGAATCGCAGCACGCCAGGCCTCCCTGTCCATCACCAACTCCCGGAGTTCACTCAGACTCACGTCCATCGAGTCGGTGATGCCATCCAGCCATCCCATCCTCTGTCGTCCCCTTCTCCTCCTGCCCCCAATCCCTCCCAGCATCAGAGTCTTTTCCAATGAGTCAACTCTTCACATGAGGTGGCCAAAGTACTGGAGTTTCAGCTTCAGCATCATTCCTTCCAAAGAAATCCCAGGGCTGATCTCCTTCAGAATGGACTGGTTGGATCTCCTTGCAGTCTTTTTTTTTAAATTATTTTTTATTGAAGGATAATTGCTTTACAGAATTTTGCTGTTTTCTGTCAAACCTCAACATGAATCAGCCACAGGTATACATATATCCCCTTCCTTTTGAACCTCCCTCCCACCTCCCTCCCCATCCCACCGCTCTAGGTTGATACAGAGCCCCTGTGTGAGTTTCCTGAGCCATACAGCGAATTCCTGTTGGCTATCTATTTTACATATGGTAGTGGAAGCTTCCATGTTACTCTCTCCATACACCTCGCCCTCTCCTCCCCTCTCCCCATGTCTGTAAGTCTATTCTCTATCATGTCTGTTTCTCCATTGTTTCCCTGTAAATAAATTCTTCAGTACCATTTTTCTAGATTCTGTATATATGCATTAGAATGCAATATTTATCTTTCTCTTTCTGACTTACTTCACTCTATAATAGGTTCTAGGTTCATCCACCTCTTTAGAACTGACACAAATGCGTTCCTCTTTATGGCTGAGTAATATTCCATTGTGTCCATAGACTTCTTGATGGACACTTGCTTCCAAGTTTGAATGATTATGGATAATGTTGCTATAAACATCCACGTGCTGGTTTCTGTATTGATGTGTTTTCAGCTCTTTTGCGTAAATACCAAGGAACATGATTCCTGGATCATATAGTAAGAGTATGTTTAGTTTTTTAAGAAACTGCCAAATGGTCTTCCAAACTGGCCGAACCATTTTGCATTCCCACCAGCAATGAATGAGAGTTCCTGTTGCTTCACATCCTTGTCAGCATTTATAGTTGTCATTGTTCTGGATTCTTGCCTTTCTAATAGATGACCTCCTCCCCCCCCCCTTTTTTTCTTGCCCTTTCAGATATCAAAGTTTTAATTAATAGCTGATTAGGGATCTGATGGCCCCTTAGGACTGTTGGAGACAATGTTACCCAGGTAGCTTTATTGCTAGCAAGTGATACCATCAACTTGATTTTTTTTAAAAAACTAATTCTTCAAGCGTTTGAATATAGTTGGCTGCTGACCCAGCTTCCTGCCTTTGTATCCCACTCTGGTTCTCCTGAAGATTTAAGCCCTTATATGGGTCTCCCTGGTCTGCCTCTTGGTCTAGCTGTAGACATGTTTTAGCCCACAAGAAGGTTTAGCCTTCACCTAACCCTTGCTGCTGCTGCTGCTAAGTCACTTCAGTCGTGTCTGACTCTGTGCGACCCCATAGACGGCAGCCCACCAGGCTCCCCCGTCCCTGGGATTCTCCAGGCAAGAACATTGGAGTGGGTTGCCATTTCCTTCTCCAATGCATGAAAGTGAAAAAATAAAGTGAAATCACTCAGTCATCTCCGACTCTTAGTGACCCCATGGACTGCAGCCCACCAGGCTCCTCCGTCCATGGGATTCTCCAGGCAAGAGTACTGGAGTGGGGTGCCATTGCCTTCTCCGCACCTAACCCTTAAGAGCCTAGAATTTGCCCCATCTGGCAGAACATTGAAACTCATTAAGGGCCTTTTCCCCATCTGTCTGGTTTTCCTTCGTGCTCAGTTCCTGAGCAACCCTATGCCCATTCCCTGTGACCTGGATCCTCTGTTTCCTATTTCTAGCATTGGGAAATTCCTGGTGATTTCTAGAACTTTCTTTTGTTAGGATATGGTAACTAATTCTCTTCCACTGCTGATATGAGTTTTAGAGCCTATCAGAAGAACTTGATTGTATCCCAAGGCCAGGCCTGACAATCACAGACCTGTCCTGAGGGCTATAAGAGAAAATATATATTTATATTTTTTTGGAGCAACCAAAGGGTTGCTGTAACCAAAAAAATAACTGGGAGAGGTGCTGCCACCATACAGCTTCCAGACTCTTTCAGAATAGCTTTACAAACAACTTCATTCTTGCCCAGTGGCAGCCCAGTCAAAAATATCATGAATAGTATTTGCAGTGGTGAGCAAGTGCCAACGATATTTCATAATGTGACTCTTAGAAGTAGTAAATCTTACAGTTAAAATTACATATCATTAAGGTGACAAAAAGGGACATTGTTAAACCTCTTGTCTTGGTATCTTTTTTCTCCAGCTGCTGGAGGTGAGGGCTACCTGGGAGGGACTCTCTGACTGGCCTCAACTTGATTGTGTGACCTTGGACTGGAAACGGTAAAGGTGGGAGGGAAGAAAAGTAAAGAACGGTCTCCTGGAATTTCTTAGTCCCATCTATATGCAAATCATTTAATATTATGCAAATTATTTCTCTGAGATTCAATTAGACTCCCAAGAGTAACCAATTACCACTCCCACCACTGTACTTTCTGCCTCCTGACCAAGTTTTCTTATTTGTCCACGGAAGACATACATTGTCCTGTATGTCCTACTAGGGAACAGGAAGGGGACAAAGAGCACATAGTCCCTCACTGAGGCAAGAGCAGCTCTGGTCAAATATGTTGGGAAACTTGAGAACAAAGCCTGACAGGAACTCCTGAGGCACACAGAAAAATCACACTGAGCCAGAGCCCCACAGGCACACATAACACTTGCCATACGTTTTTTTGTCCCTGGACTCCATTCTTTTTATGGTTTCATGGGACCTGTATTTTGGGTGCTTCCCTGGTGGCTTGTGGTAAAGAATCCACCTGCCAATGCAGAAGATGTAAGAGACGTGGGTTCAATTCCTGGCTTGGGAAGATCCCCTGGAGGAGGGCATGGCAACCCATTCCAGTATTCTTGCCTGGAGAAGTCCATGGATAGAGGAGCCTGGTGGGCTACAGTCCATAGAGTCACAAAGAGTTGGACACAACTTAGCGACTGAGCATGCATGTGCATCTTTCAGTTATGAGGACTGTTGACTAGAAAAACTTTCTGGAACAAAAGCTTACAGTCCTCTTCCTCCCAAATACATACATATATACACACACTCTTCCTCCTTCCTTCTTCTCCCCCACCTCTATATCTATATACCCATGCACTTTATACATATTTATATACTGATAGTCAATAGTTGACTACAAACACTTTCTGGACGAAAGGACCACAGTCCTCTTTCTCCCAAATACACATAAACACACAAATACATTATATATATATGATATAAATATATTTAATACTCTCAGATCTTATTACTTGAAAGCTTTTATTCACTTGCACCTGTTCCTCGTATTTGGGGATGGATCCCAGAGAGCTGGAGCCATCATTCATTCATTTATCCATCTATTTACTCATTCACCGACTCATTCAACAAATATTTGAGTGCTTACAGTTTGCCAGGCACTTTATTTGGCACTGAGGGAGGGTACAAAGATGTGGCAGGTGCTGAAAAGAAATGTAACATTTTTATGAGAATATAGGATGCAGGGACCAAGTGTGGGATGGGAGGGCATGGCTGAGTTATAGAAGGCTTCCCTAGGACCTGTGTGAATAGGGGTGAGATGTGTTCCTGTAGAGGAATGGCTTGGGTGAAGACTCAGAGGATAAAGGAAAGTAGCAGCTTTTTCATGAGTGGAAAGGAGAATGGGTAATGCTAGGTAGAGAGGTTGGCTGGGGCCAGATCACACACTATGTCTTATAGACCAGAGTAAGGATTGGATTTACTGACTCATTCTTCCCATTCTTCAGGTATGCCACCCTTATTGTCCAGGCTTTGAGGTTCTTTTACCTTTTTATATTAGCTCTCTAGTCCCCAACCATCAGTAAGAGGAGACTACTGGTATTCCAGGACCAAGGATGGCTGTGTACATGGTAAGCACAGGATCTGCCCACTTCATCAAGGGGACACCATTTAGGGTTGTTATTTATTTATTTATTTATTCTTACAACAGGCAAACTACAGAACTCTTGTGTACCATGGAACGTAAGTACAGACTATGTTACTTGCTGTGAAGAAATAGCATATGTAAGTTATTTCTGCGAAGTTGGCCTAAGTGTGCCAAGTCAATGAGGAAGTCATAAAAAACGAGGGAGCCATAAAATCCCTGGATTATTTCATAATGTGCTTTGGTTTGTCTTGTGTCCTCCTCACTGCTCTCTAGTACATATTAGCCACTTAATAAGTGCCTGTTGAATGAACACATGGATAATATTAATACCAACAATCTTATATTGGTAGAAGCCCATGAGGGCAGTTATCATAAATCCCCAAACTGGTTCCTGGGGCTATTGTGAGAGAACTGGGATGACTGGAGGGTTGTTGATAATGAACCTGTAATGTTTTTCTTAAAACAAACAGTGTGGGGATAAGGACCCATCTGAGACCTCTCAACACCAGATTTCATAGACTTAAGGCCTCCTGGAATATGATATCTTAGAGATTCCAGATTAAGGTACTTTATGTCATCCAGGTCATTTATGTCTGTTATGATCCCATTGGAACAATTACAGTATAATGTGTTTGTGTGTGTGTGGAGGGGGTGAGGCGGGAACAATATGCATGTTTGTGAAGGAAAATTTATTTGGGTGCTGCTAAGAAAAACTTCGTTAGTCATCAAATCTTGCTTCTGGATGACTCAAAGAACCTTCATTTTAAAAGATAGAAGAGGAAAGTAGGGATCAGAAAAGGGAAATACTAAACAAACTGTCTTTCCACTTGGCAGTAGAGAGTGTCATAAAGTCTCTTTACCCAACATTTCACTTGTTGCTAAGTGCTAATCTCCAGTAAACCATTCTAGTTGGTAGTTTAGTTGCTAAGTCATGTCTGACTCTTGTGACCTCACAGACTGTAGTGTGCCAGGCTCCTTGGTCCATGGGATTCTCCAAGCAAGAATACTGGAGTGGGTTGCCATTTCCTTCTCCAAAACCATTCTGAGTCATACTATTCCAGAAGTCATTTGTCCAGAGACAGATGGGAGATTAGTCTAAACTTGGAGAGGACAGAAGAGTAAGATCCCCTGCTTCTGAACTCAGTTGGCAAAGAGTCTTCCAGAAGTTGGGCTTGTTTTTTCAGAAATTCTGTCCAAAGGTTCTTCTGGAACCTCTTGAAGTTATTGGACTTCTGGACAAAGGCAAGATCGTATGTTCAAGAAAGAGGAAATTTGGAGTGATGGACACAGGATTAATCTTGGAAGGACAAAATAGGGGCTTCTTTTGTCTTATGCGTTGAGGATTTCCCCTGAGAACAGGAATGTCTTTCATCAGCCTACAGCAGGGGCCTCCTATTCCAGGATTCAACCAAGTAACTGAAAGTCAAGTTGCTGAACATCAATTCACTGAAAACTATCTTGCTCAGAGATTAATTGACCAAGTTGCCACTTAACTGATTGTTTTTTTGAAGTTTTATTATGTCTCATAGCAGTCATCTTGCAGCCAGTATGGGTTGAGGGAGAAGTGTGTGCTGGGAGCAATGGGGAGATTCTGTCCCTTTGAGATAGTAACACATTCTTCCTTCCTCTGAAATTGTATAATTATTGATTCCCAAAGACATGTTTCAATTAACTACTTAGTTTTTTTATTGGCTGAAAAAGGTTAGGCTATACTGCAGTAACTGATGAACCTCAAAAGCTTAGTGTCCTAAAATAACAAAGGTTTATTTCCCAGGTATGATGGGTACCAGTACAAGCTGGGATTGTTGAGAAGGCTCAGATACTTGGGAAACCAAGCTGATGGAGGATGGAAACCGATGAAGACTCTGGTATCTTGTAGTTGCTGTGTTTGGAGCACAGGCCAGGGAAAGAGAAGGGACTGGAGAATCAGTAAGGATTTCTGATGGTTTCAGGTTGGAACTAATACATGTAATTTTCCTTCACATTTCATTAGCTGGAATGCATCACATCTTCTTAACTGCAGAATGGCTAGGTCTGCTTTACAGAAAGGAGAATAGGATTGGTGACCACTAAGAATATCTACAGACAGAGGGTGAGATGGTTGGATGGCATCAATGACTTGATGGACATGAGTTTGAGCAAGCTCTGGGAGTTGGTGATGGACAGGGAAGCCTGGCATGCTGCAGTCCATGGGGTTGCAAAGAGTTGGACACTACTTACCAACTGAACTGAAGAATATCTCCACAGGAAGGGCTTAATAATTTTGGTAGTTTTTTTTTTCAGAGGCTTTTTTCCCCCTGAAATTTCAGGTTTGCTGAGATTTGCAGAGCTGGTTTTGACTGCATCTGCAGTTGGGTGATGGGTGAGGGTTAATAGTCTGTGTCTTATGGCAGAGATTTAAGTGTCCTGTTCAAGACCTGCTAATAGTGACATTAGCAACCCCCTTACAACACAAAACACACATACACTCAAACATGTTCTGTTGGGCAGCCAGGAGGGCAAACAGACAGAGGGGTAACTCTGAGTTCTAACTGGAACTAACAGGTTTTGATGGATTGATTATTTGGTGAAATTAATTTTAAAGAATTGGCTTTGAGTGATTTGATATACAGTAAATTAACTGAAAGCCTGAAATTGTTGACAAGCTCTTTTTGTGTTTCTTCATTTCCAATTAAAAAAAAATTAAATTCTAGTTTATGGGACTTCATTGAGGTGTAATTGTCAAATACTATTTAAAGTGTACAACATGATTTTGATACATATATGCATGGTGAAAGGATTCCTATCACCAAGTTAATTATGTGTTTACATTTTAGCATGAATTTAGCATGAGAAAGGATGTATTATTTATATTAGCCATGTGATAATAGGCTTTAGTTTGGAAAGGAAAGAGAGAGAGAGCATTTAGGAGCATTTTAGCTTTGCTTGTGGAGGCAGGAGGAAAAGGGGGGGTAACAGCGGATAAGATGGTTGGATGGCATCACCGACTCAATAGACTCCAGTTTGAGCAAATTCTGGGAGATGGTCAAGGACAGGGAAGCCTGGCATGCTGCAGTCCTTGGAGTCTCAGAGTCGGATGCGCCTGAGCAACTGAACGAGGAAGGAGGGAGGAATAGGGTTTGGGTAGTCTTACTGTAAGGAAGGTGCAGTTTTGTGGATGGCTCTTCCTTGATCCAAGGACTAGTCTCTGGGGCCTCATTTTTGGAAGTCCAAGGAACTGAGCTTCTCTTTCAGTCATTTCTTTGTGGCTTCCAATATAAAGTAACATTTCCAAAGACATATTATTCTGTTTCATGTTGGTTTACAGTAAACTAATTATTCCATTTCATGTTAACTGAAGTATTTTTTATAAGAAAAGATTTCTATTATGGCAATTTTATTTCCTTTTTAAAATTTTATATTACAATAGTAAGGATTGATTATACATTTATTTTAAAAATTTTCATTTTTAAAAATAATTTTTTTATATTTAAGGCATATAACATGATATATATTTACATAGTGAAATGATTACTACAGTCAAGCTAATGTATCCTGTCACATAAGATACCACTTGTTTGTGTGTTTTTGTGGTGGTGCTCTTAGGAAACTTCTAATATCCAATACAGTGTTATTAACTCTAGTCATTGTGCTGTATGTTAGATCTCTAACACCGCTGGTTGTCGTGATAGTGGTTTAGTCGCTAAGTCATGTCCAAATCTTGCGACCCCATGGACTCCAGCATACCAGGCTCCCAGGCTCCTCTGACCTCCACTATCTGCTGGATTTGCTCAGATTTATGTCCGAGTTGGTGATGCTATCTAACCATCACCTCCTCAGCTGCCCCTTTCTCCCCCCAGATCTTTCCCAGAATCAGAGTCTTTTCCAGTCAGCCAGCTCTTTGTATCAGATGGCCAAAGTATTGGAGCTTCAGCATTAGTCCTTCCAATGAATATTCAGGGTTGATTTCCTTTAGGATTGACTGGTTTGATCTCCTTTCTGTCCAAAGGATTCTCAAGAGTTTTCTCTAGCACCACAGTTTGAAAGCATCCATTCTTTGGCACTCAGCCTTCTTTATGGTCCAACTCTCATATCCATACATGACTACTTGAAAAACCATAGTTTTGGCTATATGGACCTTTTTCAGCAAAATAATGTCTCTGCTTTTTAATACACTGTCTAGGTTTGTCATAGCTTTTTTTTCCAAGGAGAAAGCATCTTTTAATTTCATGGCTGCAGTCATGGTCCACAGTGATTTTGGAGCCCAAGAAAATAAAATCTGTTTACACTTTCTCCCCTTCTATTTGCCATGAAGTGATGGGACCAGATACCATGATCTTAGCTTTTTAAATGTTGAGTTTTTAAGCCAGCTTTTTCACTTTCCTCTTTCGCCTTCATCAAGTATTCTTACTTGGAAAATCCCATGGACAGAGGAGCCTGGGAGGCTATGGTCCATAGGGTCACATAGAGTTGGACATGACTGAAGTGACTTAATACACATGCACACACACGCTCTGCATCTAAGTTAAATAAGCAAGGTAACAATATGTAGCTTTGACATTCTCCTTTCTCAGTTTTGAACCAGTCCATTGTTCCACGTCCAGTTTTAACTGTTGCTTCTTGACCCGCATATAGATTTCTCAGGAGACAGGTAAGGTAGTCTAGTATTCCGATCTTTTTAAGGATTTTCCATGATTTATTGTGTTCCATATGGTCAAAGGATTTACCATAGTCAAGGAAGTAGAACTAGATATTTTTCTGTAACTCCTTTGCTTTCTCCATGCTCCAACGAATTTTGGCAATTTGATCTCTAGTTTCTCTGCCTCTTCAAAACCCGTACATCTGGAGGTTCTTGATTCATGTACTACTGAAGCCTAGCATAACTATAACTTTGTACCCTTTGATCACGTCTCCCCATATCCCTCACCTCTGATAACCACTGTTCTACTCTCTGCCTCTATAATTAAACATTTACCAGATTTTACATGTAATTGAGATCATGAAGTGGTTCTTTTTCTTTGTGTCTGGTTTATTTCACTTAGCATAAGGTCCTCCAGGTTTATCCATATTGTTGCAGTTGACAGAATCTCCTTTTTAAAGGCTGACTAACATGTATCTCATAATTACTTTATCTACTCATCCATTAACAGATATTTGGGTTCTTTTTCATATCTTAGCTATTGAGAATAATGCTGCAATTAATATGGGAGTGTAGATCTCTTTTCAAGGTACTGGTTTCATTTTCTTTGGATATATACCCAGGAGATATATACTGACTATATATTGGATCATATGGTAATTCTAATTTTAATTTTTCAAGAAATCTCTTTGCTGTTTTCAATAGTGGTTGTTCCACATTAAATTCCCATCAACCATGTACAAGAATTACCTTTTTTTCTATCATGACATTTGTCACAGCAATAAAAACAATAATTCTAAAATTTCTGTAATCACAAAGGATTCTAAATAACCAAAGAAATCCGAAGAAGAACATAGCTGGATGCACCACACTTCTCAATCTCAAACTTTATCATGGAGCTATAAAAAACAATATGGTACTGGCATAAAAATAGACACATGGACCAATGGAACAGAATTGAGAGCCCAGAAGTAAACCCACACGTATATGTTCAGCGAATTTTCTACAAGGGCACCGGGAATACACAATGGCTAAAGGATAGTCTGTTCAATTAACAATGTTGCGAAAACTGGATAACCACATGCAAAATAGTGAAAGTGGACACTTAAACCCCACAGCATAGACAGAAACGAACTCAAAGTGGCTTACTGACTTGAATGTTACACCTGAAGCTATAAACCTTCTAGACGGAAAGACTGACCTTGACCTTGGAAATGATTTTTTTTTTGATATGACACAAAAGGGAAAGCAACAGAAGGAAAAATAAACAAGGACCATAAAAAAGCTCTGCACAGCAAAAGAAACCATTGACAAAGTGGTAAGGCTACCTATATGTTGAGAGAAATTATTTGCAACCCATATATCTGATAAGGGGTTAATATCCAAACAATATAAGAAACTTGTACAACTCAAAACTAAAAAAGATAGTGGGAGACTTTAATACCCCACTCACACCTATGGATAGATCAACTAAACAGAAAATTAACAAGGAAACACAAACTTTAAACGATGCAATAGACCAGTTAGACCTAATTGATATCTATAGGACATTTCATCCCAAAACATTGAATTTCACCTTTTTCTCAAGCGCACATGGAACCTTCTCCAGGATAGATCACATCCTGGGCCATAAAGCTAGCCTTGGTAAATTCAAAAAAATTGAAATCATTCCAAGCATCTTTTCTGACCACAATTCAGTAAGATTAGTTCTCAATTACAGGAGATAAACTATTAAAAATTCCAACATATGGAGGCTGAACAACACGGTGCTGAATAACCAACAAATCACAGAAGAAATCAAAAAAGAAATCAAAATTTGCATAGAAGCGAATGAAAATGAAAACACAACAACCCAAAACCTGTGGGACACGGTAAAAGCAGTCCTAAGGGGAAAGTTCATAGCAATACAGGCACACCTCAAGAAACAAGAAAAAAGTCAAATAAATAAACTAACTCTACACCTAAAGCAACTAGAAAAGGAAGAAATGAAGAACCCCAGGGTTAGTAGAAGGAAAGAAATCTTAAAACTTAGAGCAGAAATAAATGCAAAAGAAACAAAAGAGATCATAGCAAAAATCAACAAAGCCAAAAGCTGGTTCTTTGAAAGGATAAATAAAATTGACAAACCATTAGCCAGACTCATCAAGAAACAAAGGGAGAAAAATCAAATCCATAAAATTAGAAATGAAAATGGAGAGATCACAACAGACAACACAGAAATACAAAGGATCATAAGAGAGTACTATCAACAATTATATGCCAAAAAAATGGACAACGTGGAAGAAATGGACAAGTTCTTAGAAAAGTACAACTTTCCAAAACTTGACCAGGAAGAAATAGAAAATCTTAACAGACCCATCACAAGCACGGAAATTGAAACTGTAATCCAAAATCTTCCAGCAAACAAAAGCCCAGGTCCAGACGGCTTCACAGCTGAATTCTACCAAAAATTTAGAGAACAGCTAACACCTATCCTGCTCAAACTCTTCCAGAAAATTGCAGAGGATGGTAAACTTCCAAACTCATTCTATGAGGCCACCATCACCCTAATACCAAAACCTGACAAAGATCCCACAAAAAAAGAAAACTATAGGCCAATATCACTGATGAACATAGATGCAAAAATCCTTAACAGAATTCTAGCAATCAGAATCCAACAACACATTAAAAAGATCATACACCATGACCAAGTGGGCTTTATCCCAGGGATGCAAGGACTCTTCAATATCCACAAATCAATCAATGTAATACACCACATTAACAAATTGAAAAATAAAAACCATATGATTATCTCAATAGATGCAGAGAAAGCCTTTGACAGAATTCAACATCCATTTATGATAAAAACTCGCCAGAAAGCAGGAATAGAAATAATATACCTCAACATAATCAAAGCTATATATGACAAACCCACAGCAAACATTATCCTCAATGGTGAAAAATTGAAAGCATTTCCTCTAAAGTCAGGAACAAGACAAGGGTGCCCACTTTCACCATTACTATTCAACATAGTTTTGGAAGTTTTGGCCACAGCAATCAGAGCAGAAAAAGAAATAAAAGGAATCCAAATTGGAAAAGAAGAAGTAAAGCTCTCACTATTTGCAGATGACATGATCCTCTACATAGAAAACCCTAAAGACTCCACCAGAAAATTACTAGAACTAATCAATGACTATAGTAAAGTTGCAGGATATAAAATCAACACCCAGAAATCCCTTGCATTCCTATACACTAATAATGAGAAAACAGAAAGAGAAATTAAGGAAACAATTCCATTCACCATTGCAACGGAAAGAATAAAATACTTAGGAATATATCTACCTAAAGAAACTAAAGACCTATATATAGAAAACTATAAACACTGGTGAAAGAAATCAAAGAGGACACTAACAGATGGAGAAACATACCATGTTCATGGATTGGAAGAATCAATATAGTGAAAATGAGTATACTACCCAAAGCAATTTATAGATTCAGTGCAATCCCTATCAAGCTACCAACAGCATTCTTCACAGAGCTAGAACAAATAATTTCACAATTTGTATGGAAATACAAAAAACCTCGAATAGCCAAAGCGATCTTGAGAAAGAAGAATGGAACTGGAGGAATCAACCTACCTGACTTCAGGCTCTACTACAAAGCCACAGTTATCAAGACAGTATGGTACTGGCACAAAGACAGAAATATAGATCAGTGGAACAAAATAGAAAGCCTGGAGATAAATCCATGCACATATGGACACCTTATCTTTGACAAAGGAGGCAAGAATATACAATGGATTAAAGACAATCTCTTTAACAAGTGGTGCTGGGAAATCTGGTCAACCACTTGTAAAAGAATGAAACTAGAACACTTTCTAACACCATACACAAAAATAAACTCAAAATGGATTAAAGATCTAAATGTAAGACCAGAAACTATAAAACTCCTAGAGGAGAACATAGGCAAAACACTCTCTGACATACATCACAACAGGATCCTCTATGACCCACCTCCCAGAATATTGGAAATAAACGCAAAAATAAACAAATGGGACCTAATTAACCTTAAATGCTTCTGCACATCAAAGGAAACTATTAGCAAGGTGAAAAGGCAGCCTTCGGAATGGGAGAAGATAATAGCAAATGAAGCAACTGACAAACAACTAATCTCGAGAATATACAAGCAACTCCTACAGCTCAACTCCAGAAAAATAAATGACCCAACCAAAAAATGGGCCAAAGAACTAAATAGACATTTCTCCAAAGAAGACCTACAGATGGCTAACAAACACATGAAAAGATGCTCAACATCACTCATTATCAGAAAAATGCAAATCAAAACCACTATGAGGTACCATTTCACACCAGTCAGAATGGCTGTGATCCAAAAGTCTACAAGTAATAAATGCTGGAGAGGGTGTGGAGAAAAGGGAACCCTCTTACACTGTTGGTGGGAATGCAAACTAGTACAGCCACTATGGAGAACAGTGTGGAGATTCCTTAAAAAACTGGAAATAGAACTGCCTTATGATCCAGCAATCCCACTGCTGGGCATACACACTGAGGAAACCAGAAGGGAAAGAGACACGTGTACCCCAATGTTCATCGCAGCACTGTTTATAATAGCCAGGACATGGAAGCAACCTAGATGTCCATCAGCAGATGAATGGATAAGAAAGCTGTGGTACATATACACAATGGAGTATTACTCAGCCATTAAAAAGAATACATTTGAATCAGTTCTAATGAGGTGGATGAAACTGGAGCCTATTATACAGAGTGAAGTAAGCCAGAAAGAAAAACACCAATACAGTATACTAACACATATATATGGAATTTAGAAAGATGGTAACAATAACCCTGTGTACAAGACAGCAAAAGAGACACTGATGTATAGAACAGTCTTATGGACTCTGTGGGAGAGGGAGAGGGTGGGAAGATTTGGGAGAATGGCATTGAAACATGTAAAATATCATGTATGAAACGAGTTGCCAGTCCAGGTTCGATGCACGATACTGGATGCTTGGGGCTGGTGCACTGGTATGACCCAGAGGGATGGTATGGGGAGGGAGGAGGGAGGAGGGTTCAGGATGGGGAACACATGTATACCTGTGGTGGATTCATTTTGATATTTGGCAAAACTAATACAATTATGTAAAGTTTAAAAAAAAAAAAAACCAACTCTAACAATAGTGTTACAAATCTTCAGGGGAAGTAAGAGATTTTTTAAAAATGAAAAGATTGGCATGAGAAAAAAAATAATAAAAAAATAAAAAATAAAGTGAACAGTCCAGGTAAAAATTGGGCAAAGAACCTGAACAGACATTTTTCCAAAGAAAATATACAAATGGTCAACACGTATATGAAAGTTGCTTAGCATCACTAATCATTAGGAAATGCAAATTAAAACCACAGTGAGAGATCACCTTACATCTTTTAGGATGGCCGTTAGCTGGAAATACTTTAATTCAGCAGTATATTGAGAAGAGACGTTCTTTTAGAGTAACTTGTCTAATGTTTGAAAGACCTAAATAAGACTGTGTATTTTAAGATTTATTGACGTGTAGTTGATTTACAATGTTGTGTTAATTTCTACTGTACAGCAAAGTGTTTCAGCTATACATATATACGCATTGTTTTCAAATGAAATTATATATTTGAATCCTTTTTGTTTTCAGTTGTATTTTAAAATCCATTTTCTAGGTTAACCTGTATGAAATTGCTGATTAACTGTTTTTGAGATAATGGTTTGAGCCCTTATTGTTCTTTTGCTGCTGCTTTATCCATAGCTTTGTATAATGGAAAGATCAATGCATGAGGAGTCAGGAGACCTTGTTCCAGTCTGAGATCTGGCAATATTAAGCTGTGTGTCTTTAGGCAAGTAAGTTAACTTCTCTGGTAAATGGAAAGGGGGCATACTTTTCTGCCTATCATATATCCTTAATTCTTTTAATAGGTTCTCATTGAATGCCTTATGACTGCTAGGAACTATACTAGGGACTGGGGATGTGGTGTGGCTCCTGCCCTCCTGAGCCTTAGAGTCTTACAGTTGATCACTGTGGCATTTGCACTATCTTTTTCAGCCAGCGTTTCTAATAACTCACATTTTCAGTGATGTAGGCTCATCTGGTCAGTGTTCTTTCTAGTGAACTCAGGTTAAGATGCACACACTGGGAGAGCAGTGACATCAGCCAGTTGAAAGGATGAAGTCGCATCTACACCCACTTTGTCTGAAAGCAACAGCTGTTGTGCCATCTTCTCCAGCTTTACTGTAGTTTGCACTGTGTCTGTAATAATTGCACAGGGATCTGGACTTGGCAGCAGGCCCTTCTTTGAAATCTCCACCCACATACAAAGTGCCAGGGAGTCTCTTGCGTGTTATCAGAGTCACCCCAGGAAGAATGAACTTGACTGCAAAGTGGAGCCAAGCCACAGGCAGGATGCTTACTTTATTTAAAATTAAATTTCCCTGATTTTAAAAAGTATTACCTACAACACAGATTTCAAAAAGTACAAACAGGTATGCAGTGAAAATTGATTCTCCTTCAAACTCACATCCCTTGGCCTCCTTGATTCTGTCCTTAGTGGCAACTACTTTTGGCAGTATTTTTGTGTCTCTTTCCAGAGATGCTCTATGATGGTAGAAGCGGACTTATTTGAAATCAACTTTAATGTTTGTTCATACTTTTACAACTACCGAGCAGAAAAGCCTAAGCAGTGGGTCTGTCGGCCAGTTGACATTGGAGCCTTGTTTGCTCTCCTGCTTCTCCACGTTTCCTGGATCGTTGCCCGTTGTGAACATTTCCTGGATTCCTAGTGGGAAAACAGTGCTTCCTTAAGACCAAAGAGAACTGCAGTTTCTCATCAGGAAAAGATTATTCCTCATATACAGTAAATATACAGCAATGTTATTCTCAATCTAGTCTGTTCTGTGGAGCACTTAAAGAAAAATTGCGGTTGTTTCTAGGCTCCCTTAATTTCTGCCACTGGGGATAGATACTATAAGATTTCGGGAGGATTTTTTCAAACTGCCTGGGGAGGGTGCACAAGGAAAGGCTGGCTTACCTTGAGGGGAAGAAATATTGCTGTCAATGCTTGTCTGCTCCAAAGTTAGGAGAAAGCCAGAAATTGAGTGAAGATGTGGTCAGTTAGTTACTTCATAATTTATTCTTTGAAAGTGAAAGTGAAACTTTTAGTTGCTCAGTTTAGTTCAGTCACTCAGTCGTGTCCGACTCTTTGTGACCCCATGAATCGCAGCACTCCAGGCCTCCCTGTCCATCACCAACTCCCAGAATTCACTCAAACTCATGTCCATCGAGTCGGTGATGCCATCCAGCCATCTCAGTCATGTCGAACTCTTTGCAACCCCATGGACTGTAGCCCACCAGGCTTTTCTGTCCATGAGATTCTCCAGGCAAGAATACTGGAGTGAGTTGCCGTTTCCTTCTCCAGGGGATCTTCCTGACCCAGGGATCAAACCTGGGTCTTCTGCATTGCAGGCAGATTCTTTACCATCTGAGCCACCAGGGAAGTCCCGATTTATTCTTTGGGCGCCGTTAAAAGGGATCTGAATCATCCATGATGGTGTAGTATCACATGAGCTCATTTTTCTGAGCAGCCTGGGGTCTTTGGTTTGCACCAATAACCCTGGAAAAGCTTTAATATCTGCTCTGATCTCCTAGGGACCACTTTGGACCCGTGTTCCTGTGGTTGAGGACACAGCCATTTTCTAAAGAGTCAGCCCTACCCTAGGATTTGGGAATCATATATTTTTAATGCATTTGAGCAGACTTATATCAGCAGCATGGAGACTCAGTACCAACACCTGGTTGCGAACCATTGCCTGTCTTTGTGCCAGAGACTCTGCTTGTGAGTAAAGCCTCCCTTAAACTTTAGTCTTTATTCTGGCTCATGTTTTCCCAGTTTCTCTAAGACTGCGGTTCCTTGGCCTTCCGTCCCAGCTCTCCATTTCAGCCCTTTAAAGGATTCATTTATTCAAGAAGGCTTATTATTTTTTCCTACTGTATTTTGCATTGGTCAGGTACTGTGCCAGATGATGCTGACTCCTAATGGGAGCTTATCTTTCTAACAAGGGCAAGAGAAAAACTAATCATGTTAACATGTACAGATGTGAGAGTTGGACCAGAAAGAAGGTTGAGCACCGAAGAGTTGATGCTTTTGAACTGTGGTGCTGGAGAAGACTCTTGAGAGTCCTTTGGACTGCAAGGAGATCAAATCAGTCAGTTCTAAAGGAAATAAGTTCTAAATATTCATTGAAAGAACTGATGCTGATGCTGAATCTCCAATATTTTGGCCCATTGTTGTGAAAAGCCAACTCATTGGAAAAGACCCTGATGCTGGGAAAGATTGAGGTCAGGAGAAGGGGGCAACAAAATGAGATAGTTAGATAGCATTACTGACTCCATGGATATGAATTTGAGCAAACTTTGGGAGATAGTGGAGATCAGGGAAGCCTGGCATGCTGCAGTCCATGGAGTTGCAAAGAGTTGGACACTACTTAGTTACTGAACGACAACAATGTTATTATAGAGGGAGTGGAGGATGTTATGTATTGGAGCTCAGACTAGAGTCAGTTAGTCCAGAAGGGCAGGGACTTTATAGAGGGAGATGGTGGTTAATCTGAGACCTGAAAAGATGTGGGTAGAAGTTAACCAGGCAGAACAAATGAGAGAGTGGAGGAGGTTTTTTGAACTTCTTAGGTGATCTGCTTCCCAAGTTGAACCTGCCCAATCCTGAGATTTGGTGGCTGCTATTCATCATTGTGTTGTGTTGTATTGTGTTGTGTTCCCTGCTGCCAACGTATCCACTTGGCCTGCAGCTTGATACCTTGATGACCAGGCCCACTCATGTGGACTTTTCCCAAGTATGTGCCTTCTGGGTCTCTCTGTTCTCCCAGCCTTCGCTAGCCCCACTTCAACTCTACAGTGATGGGCAGGAGAATATGACATAGATATATCTTATGCTCTAGGACAAAGGGGTAGTTTGAACTCCTGAGAAATCTCACTCATAAAGATCATTTAAAGATGAAGTCAGCAAGATGATCTTCAGAGGTGTCAAACTGGTGGTGCTGTAGGGAATAATTATAGTTGCTGCCTATGCCAGAGCCAAGAAGAAAGGGATAATTGCAGATGAAGGTGAATTTAAGATGGATGTAACAGCAGAAGGTCATGGACTTATGCCTGGGGGTTGGGTTGGCAAGATTCTGGAAAGAAGCAAGGCGCATGCCAGCTGATGCTACCAGGTTTGGATGAAAATGGCCCAGCCAGTGAAAGGAAGGAGTTGGATTACTGGCCAAAGCAGAAATTAAGTCCAAATCCCTTCCTGAAGCTAGCAGCCCACCTGGAAATGTTTTGAATCATAAACTAGAACTGACAGATGATGAACAGGCAGCCAAGTAGTTGAGAAGCCAAGGTAGGTTGTTACTAGGGAAACGAAGCAAGTGAGAAGTGAAGTGTTTGATGCAATTTTAAGGGGCTGTACTAGGGTTTGTGTTGGCAGTTTTTTTTTACAGAGATATCTCAGGTTTCCTGGATAAGGTTAGGGGCTTGGGAGGAGATAGTGCCGCTGACAGGGATTAATGTCACCTTCGTTCATTCTTGCTCAGCCTCTAAATGAAAGTGGACTTGTTCATAATGAAGTTGTCTGAGTCCCTCCTCGGAAGAGTCAGTTTGTGAAGCATTCGTCCTTATCCTTTTCCTGTATGCAGATTGACATTAAAGAATAACAAAACAGTAATTCCCCAAAGGATGATTGGTGCTATCTGTGATCAAGTCTTCTCTAGTCTCTACAAATACTTAGAAATGAAACCAACACCTAGTGAATTTTTTTTTTTTGATGGAGGAGGGTGGGATTTAGCTGCATAGATATAATATAGTCTGAGTGTAGTCATTCATTCATGTTTTGACTTTGAAATGTGTGTGTATATAATAAAACATATATATTATTTAAACATAAAAGTATTGAGAGTGGAAGCGGTTGATCCTCCTGATGATCCAGAGGATGGAACTTGGTGCTTTCACTGCTGGGACCTGGGTTTGATCCCTGGTCGGGGAACTAGGATTTCACAAGGTGTGTGGTGTGGCCAATAACAATAATAATGATAAGAAATAAAAGTATTACCCTAGATAAAGAAGTAGACTATTGCCAGTACCTTTAAGACTCCCCTGATGGTCCCCTCCCCAATAGAACCTTTATTTCTACCCTCTGTTCAGAGCAAACCACTATACTGGCTTGTGATAATCATTCCTTGCTTTTCTTTATCATTATAGCACCTGGTTATGCTTTCCTAAATAAGGATATTGTTTGGCTATTTGTTAAGCCTTGTATGAATGGAATCATACTCCACATAGTTTTCATTGACTTGTGATTTTTTTATTGAACTATAGTTGATTTACAATATTGTGTTAGTTTCAGGTATAGAGCAAAATGATTGTTATACACACATGAATATATGTTTTTGTATAACTCGGATTCTTTTCCATTATAGGTTATTACAGAGATATTGAATATAGTTCCCTGTATTATACAGTAAGTCCTTATCTATTTACATATAGTATGTATCTGTCAATCCCATACTCCTGAATCATCCCTTCCTTTCCCCTCTTTCCCCTTTAGTAACCATAAGTTTGTTTTCTATATTTGAGTCTATTTATGTTTTGTAAATAAGTTCATTTGTGCTCTTTTTTGGATTCTACATTTATGTGATATCAGATGATATTTGTCTTTGGCTTACTTCACTTAGTATAATAATACCTGGGTCCATCCATGGCCTGGCCAGTGACATTATTTCTTTTTTTATGTCTGACTAATGTTCCATTGTACATGTGTACCAAGTCTTTATCCATGTCGATAGATACTTAGCTTCCATGTCTTGGTTATTGTAGATAGTGCTGCTATGAATATTGGGGTACATGTATCTTTTTGAATTAGAGTTTTCATCTTTTCCAGCTATCTTCCCACGAGTGGGATTGCAGGATCACATGGTAGCTCTATTTTTAGCTTTTTAAGAAACCTCCATACTGGTTTTCACAGTGGCTGTACCAATTTACATTCTTATCAACAGAACAGGAAGATTTTCTTTTCCCTACACCTTCTCCAGAATTTGTTATTTGTAGACTTTCTGATGGCCATTCTGACTGGTGTGAGGTGATACCTCACTGTAGTTTTTATTTTTGGTTCTCTAATTAATTTCATTTCTCTAACATCTAAAAGATGTTGAGCATCTTTTCATGTGTCTGTTGGCCATCCGTATGTCTTCTTTGTTACTTTTATTGCAAAATCTTTGACTCAACACTGCATTGGTTTTTTCCTTGTCAGTGCATGTTGTTGTTTGGTGTATTCCTATTGAGCAATAGAAAAACAATTATTATTTATAGATACTGATTTTTTTTTCTTTTTTAATTTTATTTTATTTTTGAACTTTACAATATTGTATTGGTTTAGCCAAATATCGAAATGAATCTGCCACAGGTATACATGTGTTCCCCATCCTGAACCCTCCTCCCTCCTCCCTCCCCATACCATCCCTCTGGGTCGTCCCAGTGCACCAGCCCCAAGCATCCAGTATCGTGCATCAAACCTGGACTGGCGACTCGTTCCATATATGATATTATACGTATTTCAATGCCATTCTCCCAAATCATCCCACCCTCTCCCTCTCCAACAGAGTCCAAAAGACCGTTCTATACATCAGTGTCTCTTTTGCTGTCTCGTATACACAGTTATTGTTATCATCTTTCTAAATTCCATATATATGCGTTAGTATACTGTATTGGTGTTTTTCTTTCTGGCTTACTTCACTCTGTATAATAGGCTCCAGTTTCATCCACCTCATTAGAACTGATTCAAATGTATTCTTTTTAATGGCTGAGTAATACTCCATTGTGTATATGTACCACAGCTTTCTTATCCATTCATCTGTTGATGGACATCTAGGTTGCTTCCATGTCCTGGCTATTATAAACACTCTCTGACATACATCACAGCAGGATCCTCTATGACCCACCTCCCAGAATATTGGAAATAAAAGCAAAAATAAACAAATGGGACCTAAGTAAACTTAAAAGCTTCTGCACAACAAAGGAAACTATTAGCAAGGTAAAAAGACAGCCTTCAGAATGGGAGAAAATAATAGCAAATGAAGCAACTGACAAACAACTAATCTCAAAAATATACAAGCAACTCCTACAGCTCAATTCCAGAAAAATAAATGACCCAATCAAAAAATGGGCCAAAGAACTAAATAGACATTTCTCCAAAGAAGACATATAGAAGGCTAACAAACACATGAAAAGATGCTCAATATCACTCATTATCAGAGAAATGCAAATCAAAACCACTATGAGGTACCATTTCACGCCAGTCAGAATGGCTGTGATCCAAAAGTCTACAAGCAATAAATGCTGGAGAGGGTGTGGAGAAAAGGGAACCCTCTTACACTGTTGGTGGGAATGCAAACTAGTACAGCCACTATGGAGAACAGTGTGGAGATTCCTTAAAAAACTGGAAATAGGTATATATGTACCTATATACCTGTGGCGGATTCATTTTGATATTTGGCAAAACTAATACAGTTATGTAAAGTTTAAAAATAAAATAAAATTAAAAAAAAAAAAACTGGAAATAGAACTGCCTTATGATCCAGCAATCCCACTGCTGGGCATACACACGGAGGAAACTAGATACTTATTTTTTTTCTAGCTGTTTGTACATTACAAATGAATACCATTATAAATGTTACTTTTATTTCTTGCTGCATATATGTGATGGTATTTACCTAGGAGCAGAATTGCTGGGTTAAAGAATAGATGCATGTTGAACTTCATAATGCCAATCTGTTTTTTAAAGGATCTTGAGTTTTCTAAGGTATCTAAGAAACTCCAAAACATCACATACTCATTAGTAGTTGGTATTTTTGTCAGACTTTAATTTTTTGCCAATTTGGTGGCTGTATGAATAGGATTTTACTTCGCATTATCCTGATTACTAATGAGGTTTTCATTGTTTCCCCTTTTTTTTCTAAAAGCCTATTCAAGCCTTTTACCCACTTTTTTTTTCTGTAGGGTGATGGTTTCATATTTTTAAGAATATGTATAAACATGTACATGCATGTGTACATACATACTGTTATGTGTCATAAATATCCTCTTGCACATTGTGGCTCAGTTTTACATTTGCTTTATGGTTTTGGTGAATGGAAATTCTTAAGTTTGACAACATTAAAATGGAAATTATCAGTCTTATGTGACTTGTACCTCGTGTTTTAAGAACCCCTTTCTTATTTGAACAGTTCTTTTTGTTGCATCATCATTATTCAGTGATTTGTGCCTTCACATTTAAATATTTAATCCACTGGGAGCTTATTTCTTTGTGTGTGGTTTGAGTAAAGAGTCAGGTTATTCTTTTTCTCAAATGGATAATAACTCTTTGTTCTAGCACTAGTTTTAAAAAGCCCACCCACTCCCTCACTGATCTGCGATAATCGTATGTCATGTACCCCTGTATGTAGAGGTGTTGTGGGCTTGTAATTGTACTCCACTGATCTCTGGCTACCCTTGCACTGTATTTACCCAGATCTTAATTACTATAGCTTTATGAAAGGTCTTGATATCTGGTAGGGAAATTTTCTCAGCTTGTTCTTTTTCATTAAGTGTGTCTTGGCTATTTTTTGCTCTTATGCACTTCCTTATACATTTTAGAATCAGTTTGTCAAGTTTCCAAAAGTGTAAAACGTTGATTTTTGGCCTGGATTTCCTTAAGGCCACTGCTAGTTTGAGGAAAAATTTAATGAAGCTGTCAGCCATAGCTGGTACAAAGATTTCCTTCTAAAAACATGTATATTCCTGTAATAATGCTTGACTTTCCCTTAGTGTTGTTTCTGTATTTTTTATTCTAGTGTTTAGAGTATACCCCATTTTTTTTTTTTTTTTTGGCCACACCATGCAGCCTGTGGAACTTCCCCCACCAGAGATTGAACACCCCACCTCCTTCCACAGTGAAGCTCAGAATCTCAACTAATGGACCACCAGAGAAGTCCTATCACATTTATTTTTTAAGTTAAAAAGGCCTTTACCATTCTTCTTTGGACAATAACAGTTGGACAATATGAGATGTTATCAGATGGGCTGCTTATTGACTCAAGAATCAATAAAAGTCAAATGAAAGAAATACCTATTTTTTTTTCTTTACCACCTTGGTAATAGTTCCAGTGGGAGAATTTTTTTAAAAAGGAAAATATAAAATAAAGACAAGAAACAGACATGCACAGATAGGGGGAGGGAGGCAGGGAGAAACTCCAGTTACTACTTTTTGCTCAAAAAATAATCAAAACGAAAAAGACATGCAGGCAGATTGTTAGCCGGACTACACCATCTGAACTAATTGCTGTAAGTGTGCCCAAACAAACATCTTCCTCTTAAATATTTAGTTCAAAGATTTCTTCTGGAATTCATCCATAATTGGTCCCCAGTAGATGCCTTGTTTTTAATTGTGGTACTATAAAATTTGTTTTGTTCCCTCAGATTTTTGACCAAAACCAATCAAGTTTTCATTAGTCTGTTTACTGTGGAAAATCCCATCATACCTGACATTAATTCAAACTCATCCATAATTCTCTATTATATTCTTTTTTTTTGACTGAGCTTAAGTATTCATCAACAGAAAAGTATGGTAATACATCGTTTGGGATCGGAAATGTATTTAGCATAAAGGGGAAAAGCCCATTTTGGGTCATCTTGTTGTTCATGTGTTTGCTTCATTTCATTAATAAAGAATAACACAGGCCTAAGCAGAGAACATCAATAAGTAAAATCTAATCTACTTGTCTTTAAATGAGAGAACTGGAGGTTTATCTCTTGCTTAATATTGTAAAATCTGAGTTCTCAGTTCAGGAAAGTACTGTAACTTCCATTTTCAAATAAACAGAAGACAGAATTTGCTTGGCTGTCCCAACTTCTGGCAGAACCAGCTTGATGAGCAGTGAGTTAACATATCAGAAACACGTGTATTTAATTATCTCATACTGGCTTCAGGTTGGGGGGGGGCACAAAAGCTTGCTGAACGCAGGTGGAGATGGACTCAACTGTCTGTAACACCCACAGGTTGCTCACTTTTCATTCCTATATTCAATGGTATCCTGCCACTCAAACCCAGTCCTCTAGAACTGATCATCTTTTAAGGTAGTGGTTTGCAGACTTTTGGATTTATGTGACCTGTGAAATTTTATTTTAAAAATGAGGGTGGGGGGAACAAGCATGGATCACTAGCTTTGAAAGAAAAAACTCTTACTTATCCTTGTTCTTTCTTTACAGAAAGGATAGTATAACATGAACTAAGAAAAAACATTAAAGGCATGATTTCAGACTAAACAGTCCTTCACGTTAAATAAATTTAACTGTATGAAAAATTGAATACACAGACTTCTATTCAGAATATTATGGGAGGTTAGGCATTTAGATCAACTCCTGTTATAAACAAGTAAATCCTGTACAAAATATTGTGTAAAAATCCCCTTAAATTCATCAATGACTAGTTAAAAAAAATATTTTAGGCCAAAAAGAAGAGTCTTATCCTGGAAAGGTAAGCAGAACTGCAGGTAGCGTCTCTCCAACAAGGGAAACTGGAGCGGTTTGTCACATTTCTCTCTTTTGCTTCATTGTCTGTTTTGCCTGATATTCATATAGCTACAACCTCTTAATTTTGTGTAGAATTTGTCATTTATGTTTTTTCCATCTTTTTATTTCACCCTTTTTGAGATTCCTATGTTTTACATGTATTTCTTGTAAAAGCATGGAGTTGACATTTTTTTTATGGTTGTCCCAGTCTGACAGTTTTTCCTTTTTAACTGGAACATTTCGATCATTTACATGTATTAAGATGACTGGTATGTCTGAATTTCTCTCATTGTGTGCCACCAGCCTGCTTTGAAAGATGACTATGGTAGGTAAAATAAAAATACATGTTTCACCTAACCTTTGTTGATGCTGAGTCAACAAGGAGTCCTATTAATGATATGGCATATTGTTTAACCATTATTGTCCAAAGAAGAATGATACACACATTTTTAATTAAAAAAAAAAAAAAGGCTGGGGTAGATTCCAGGCTCTACAGTAAGAAAAACAGATGCTAAGGGAAAGGGAAAAGTCACACATTATAACAGAATGAGTTTTCTCAGAAGGAAACCTTTGTACTAGCTATGGCTCATGGCAGAATGTGTTGTATACTATTGCTTTCTGTATGAGTGGCATGTTGTGCATTTTCCCCTCTATTATTATGTTTATGCACATGAATTTTTGTTGTTCAGTTGCCCAGTCCTATATGAGTCTTTGCTCATGCAGCGCACCAGGCTTCCCTCTCTTTCACCATCTCCCGGAGCTTGCTCAAACTCACGTCCATCAAATCAGTGCATCCTCTGTTGTCCCCTTCTCTTCCTGCATTCAGTCTTTCCCAGCATCAGGGTCTTTTCCAATGAGTTGGCTCTTTGCATCAGGTGGCCAAAGTATTGGAGCTTCAGCATCAGTCCAATAAAAAGGCATCTATGTTTGTTCTCCAACACTAGTAGTTTTTGTTGAAGAGACCAGTAAGATTTGTTTTCTGGTCTGCATTAATAGTTCATATTCTTTTTTAAATACAATGTTTCTGCTCTCATATTAATGAACCCAGAATTGTAACTTTGAGACAGTAGCTTCCATGAATGATTGTGTGTGGTGCAAGAACTGATAGTTAAAAACTTTTTGATGGGGGAAAATAATTTTTCTGTTTGCCTTTGAAATTAATTGAATTGAAAGGGTATTCAGGAATGATTAGGTGTATTATCATCCTCTATGTCTCTCTTCCCTTTCCTCTATGATTTTGCTGCTGCTTTTTTTCTTTTTCCCACCGTGTGTCATATGGGATCTTAGTTCCCTGACGATCAAACCTCAGCCCCCCTGCAAGTAATTTCCACCTATGTGTTATGTGCTTTCAAGAACACACAATATAGTAAATATAGGCAACAATACTGTATTATAATCAAACTTGTTAAGAGGCTGCTGCTGCTGTTGCTAAGTCGCTTCAGTCATGTCTGACTCTGTGCGACCCCATAGACAGCAGCCCACCAGGCTCCCCCGTCCCTGGGATTCTCCAGGCAAGAGTACTGGAGTGGAGTGCCATTTCCTTCTCCAATGCATGAAAGTGAAAAGTGAAAGTGAAGTCGTTCGGTCGTGTCCGACTCCTAGCGACCCCATGGACTGCAGCCTACCAGGCTCCTCTGTCCATGGGATTTTCCAGGCAAGTGTACTGGAGTGGGGTGCCATTGCCTTCTCCGTGTTAAGAGGCTAGAGCTTAATTATTCCAATCACTAAAAAGAAATGATTATGTGGGGTGATAGAGGTGTTAATCATTGCTACAATTGCAATTACAGTATATCATTGTAGCATATCAACATCATACACCTTAAATTTATACAATGTTCTATATTTCTGTTAAAAAAAGAACACTTGTAATATAGATGTTTCTAAGAACCCTACTTACCTGCTACCTTGAGAAGAGTGTTAGACCAGAGAAGCATTGTAGAACACTTGTGATAAAGATATTTTTAAGAATGCTAAAAACCAGAACCAAAGCAACCCTGAAAGCTACTTTCTGCAGAAGTATTCTCCTGTAGATGCTTGAAGTTCTGCCATTCACAGTTCTTTCAGTTCAATATGGTGCTTTTCTTGTGGTCCTCTTTTACGATGAAATGGTCCTCCTGGAAGATGACCCTTGTGACCTCTGACACCTACTGGTTTATTGGACCTCTCATCCTTGTGAGCAATAGAAGATACCTAAGCAGGTGAACACATTAGGCACTTGCAGGGTAGATAGAAGGGTGACCGATGAGAACTTTGGAGGCATTGAAGACAGGCTCCAGGTCCTACATGGTGTTCGTGGCTGACTCAAAGGGCCTGCCCACTAAAATTGCCTTTTAAATTCGCTGGAAGTCCAGTGACCACTAAATAGGTTATGATGGTGATGGTGGTTTAGTCACTAAGCCATGTCCTACTCCTGCAACCACATGGAGTGTAGTCCGCCAGGCTTCTCTGTCCATGGGATTCTCCAGGCAAGAATGCTGGAGTGGGTATTTCCTTCTCCAGGGGATCTTCCTGACCCAGGGATCAAACCACATGTCCTGCATTGTAGGCAGAGTCTTTACCACTGAGTCCCCGGGGAAACCCACGAAATAGGTTATATTCTGATATAATAAGAGAAATGGGATTAAATGGAAGGGCATAAGTTTAGGGCTTACTTGGGAGCCAGATGAGTGGAAGTGTCACACCAGCAAAACCTTCTCTCCTGTAGTATATCTTTTTAGGGACATAAGGCTGAAATATCAACTTCATGTTCACATTTCTGCTCTTTTTATAGCCTTAAGTGCAGGGACAACTAAGTTGAAAAATGAACGCCTGATTACATTTTTTTTCAGAGGTGAGAAAAGTTTCTAAAATGTGATGGTAAATTATGCAATTTCCTGTTAAGAATTGTGGTTACATATAACTTTTGTGGAAGGTTTTATAAACAAGCACAAGGCAGGTGGAAGTCTAATGAACAGAACATTAATATGCCTGGATTAATGATGCTAAGGTACACTAATAAAATCACTCAATAAATAGATTCCTAAAATCCACATTGCAAACTTGATTCTGGAATAGATACTGGAACGATAGGAGTTTTGAGATGGGTGGCACAAGAGCCTATATTTTTGTGAGTGAAGCAAGCGTGTGCCAAATTCATGCAATGAATTATGCAAAGACAGCAGCAAAGTCCCTGCCTTAGCAATTGTATAACTGTTCCCTAATAGCAGTGATTAGCTACAAGTAGAGTGGGCATTTGGCTTTTATGAACAGCCATTTTCAGATTGAGGTGGGCTTTCATTCTGCAGGAGCATTTAAGCAGCCTTTTAAAAAGGGCAGCATTTGGTCTTTCTGTAAGATGACAGGGAACCTACTTCTTAGATGGCCTAACTGACTTGGGCTGCATCGCTCCAGGCAACTTATAGGTTTCACCTGTGATAGCCAAATATGCTGGAATTTCTGGAAAAAAATTTTTTTTGAGACGTGTGTACGAAGCTCTTCTACCTCCCTTTATTGAGATCACTCTGACTTGACTGACTATTCTCGACCCACAGAAAGAAAAGCACCTGCCAGCATCCTTCAGGATCCCAACAGGCAGCAGGTCAGACATTCAAAAGAGGGTGGTTGAAGGGAATTGGGTGAAGGACCGTCTTACAGTTGTGTGGGCAGGGTTAATGGAAACCAATAAGGGATGGCGAAGCATCCACATGGAGCCACTGCCACTTCGGGTTGTGAACAGGCACAGGGAAGCACATCACTGCCAGAAGTCAGCACGGGCTCTAACTGTAGGAGAGGGCCACCTGACAGGAGTTATGCCCCATGACAGAGGAACAGGGCCGCTGCTACCCCGCATCTCCTGTGGGGCTTCCTATTGGCCATACTCAACTGGAAGTCATAGGGCAAGGGCGCTTATTGAATATAATCCATGAAGGTCAGCCTCTTGGGAAAGGTGAAGATAGAGAAGGGTGGAGAGTACATATATCTGGATGGGTGAAGAGAAAATAACCTTTCACAATTTGTGAAGGAATGGAGAGGGCATCCTTTCTTTTGCTGCTTCCACCTGCAAGGTATTTTCTTCATTTCCAGCAGTGAATGCTTGTCGGGGATCTCTAGGAAAGGACCATGAGTAAATGTTTGTTCTCTGTCTTTATGGAAGGGTTCTGCTGAGAAGGTAATATATTGATAGATTATGGAGCAGTGGAGACCCGGAAGTTATGGTGTGATTGCTGGTTAAATGGAGAGGCTGCCATTTAGATGCAGTAATTTTAGAGGCACTGTTTATTATTCCATCTTATATTTTATTTTGCATAGAGCATTAAGATTGCACTGTCTGTAGAGGAAAGGAAAGTATAATAATTCTCCTACAATTGAGGAAGGGCATGTTTATCATAAAGAAATAACTCTTTGTTTTTTTTTTTCTCTTTTGCCACTTCATTTATTTTTTAATTGAAAGATAATTGCTTAACAGAATTTTGTTGTTTTCTGTCAAACATCAACAAGAATCAGTCATGGTACGGTAGTAAAAGATAGAAGGAAGATAGACAATGACTTTCATCTCTTTCCTTTCTTCTCGCTCACGTTTTTCTCTTACTGTCGGTCCCTGCTCTCATGCACACATCAGTATCATCTAATTTCAGAACGTTTTCATCAGTCTTCTATTGTCCATTTTATTTATCCATCAGTTAATGGATATTTGGGTTGCTTCCAGTTCTTGGCTATTGTGAATGGTACTGCTGTGAACATTCCTGTAACGTGTTTTTGTGTGGACATATTTCTCTTGGGTGTATACCTAGGGATGGAATTGTTGGGTCATATGATAACTATGTTTGATATTTGGAGAGACTGCCAAACAGTTTTCTACAGATCCTGTACCATTTTACATTTCCATCAGCAACGTATGTGGGTCCCAACTTCTCCATATTCTTACCAATACTTACTTACTGTTGTCTGTCTTTTACAGTTTAGGTTTTTTCGTGGGTGTCAGGTATTATCTAATAGTGGTTTTGATTTTCATTTCCTTGATGACTAGTCATTTGGAGCATTTTTTCATGTGCTTATTGGCTATTTTTATATCTTTGGAAAAATATTCAGCTAGTTTACCCATTTTTCAGTTGAACTGTAAGAGTTCTTTATGTATTCTAATATAAGTCACTTATCAGGTATATGCTTTTCAAATATTTTCTCCCATTCTCTTGGGTGTCTTTTGGTGATGTTGTCATATGCACTGAAAAAAAAAATCAAATTTATCTATTTTTGTTTACTATTGGTAACATCTAAGGAAATGTTTCCAATCCAAGGTTATGAATATTTACTTCTATATTTTATATTTTTATCTAAGAATGTTTTAGTTTTGGCTCTTGTATATAGATCTTTGATCCATTTTATATTACATTTTGTATGTGGTGTGAAGGGAGGGTCTAAATTCATTTTTTTACATGTGGATATCTTTTTGTTTGTGCCCTTTCAATAGATATGTCTGATTTTGTAGACTTCATTAAAAAACATCTGTGTAGAACATACACGCAGTTGAGGAAAGTGCTATTTCTCACAAAAGAACTCATTTTAAAACGAATAAGATGTAGTACTCAAACTGGCAGTAAAGAGTCCCATTCAGTGTCCAAGTTAATGTCTCCTGTTAGATAAAGCAGTCAGGGAGACCAACAAGATTGACTTGACTTTATGGTATGTAACCGTTAATATTACCTGGAATATACTTGTATCCAGGCAGTAGTTATTCAGCCATAAAAGCCCTGATGATAGAAGTTTACCTGTGATGCAGTCAAATGCAGATGGTCTGTTTGGAAAGGTCTGCAAAAACCAAGCAAATGCAACAAATAAAAATCTCAATGAGGTTTGGTTTGGGAGTGGGATACACAATTTCCTGACCCTATTTTTAAACTAAAAATTTTAACTTACATGTTATAGGGAAGAAACAGTGAAGCAAAGGATAGATTCTTCTTTTCTCTATGTGATCTAGGCAGGATATAGGCTTTATTTTTTTTAAAGACTTTTCATGTAGAGCATTTGAAAAGTCTTCATTGAATTTGTTACAGTATTGCTTTGGTTTTATGTTTTTTTTTTGGGGGGGTGGCGCGGACGGCGACCAGAGGTATGTAGGATCTTAGCTATCTGACCTTCAGGGACTGAAGCTGCATTCCTTGCATTGGAAGGTGAAGTTTTAACCACTCGACCACCAGGGAAGTCCCAGGATATAGCCTTTAAAATTTATGGGGTACATTGCCAACAAGGAGGTATCCATTTTTTCCTAGTTCATCATCCAAAGACAGTAGATATCTTGACAATGAAAAGACATTTGCATTGATAAGGAGAGAGTAAAAGCATAGTGTTTACATAATTTTTTTTCCTCCAAAGGATTTCCCTACTTTTCTTCCCTGCTTTATTTCATGGAGACTTTTTTCCTGATGAAGTGAAGAAAACCGTCTCCTTGAGGATGTGACAGAATCTCTGAATCCCACTCTGCTCGTTCATTTGCAGCTTCCCTGCATTATCTCTTACAACAGGACAAGGTGTGAGCAACAGCGAATCGAGCATGCAAACTGTGTCCACTGGCTACCTTCTAGGATCAGAGACTAATAGGATCTTCAGTGTTGGCATAACTTCTCTTAAAGCTGAATAACACATTTCTCCTCTTTAAATGTCCTTTTTATGGTTTGTGTTGTTTATATGAAAAAAATGAAGCTAATTTACATTATGCATAAACCTTAACCCTGATACTGTTTTTGATTGTGCTTGTTTCCATTTTTTTGCGTAATTAACATAGCACACTATGATCCAAATGAACGTTGTTTTCTACAGTATAGTCTGATATTTGGCAAGATGATATTGCCAAAAATTCGAGCGGGTATTTTTTCATTTGGTGCATAATTCACATGTGCACTCTAACACTCTCCTCTGATTTACAGTCAAAGGAGGAAGGCCATCCTGAAGTATAATATTTTCAGGCAGCGACAGCTCTGAGACCACAGCCTCACCAAGGCACCCATCTCTAAGTGCAATTAACTGTGCTTTTACAACCAAAGTTGCTGGTGACTGACTTTCGGTCTCATGGATCTCTGCCTGTGTGGCTTGGGTGGGAAGGGAAAACAAAATCAATCTCTCTTTCTTGCTCTCATGAAAATCTGCAAAAGATGAGATTTTTCTACTAACGTGGAAATGTCCTCTATTCAGGCATTCATAATTCTCCATTCATACGTCTTTAATAGGAAAGATGATTAGAGATGATGATGTTCACCATGAGGAAATGCTGAAGATTGTATCATTAGCGGTTGGTGAAAATGGGGGCTCATGTATTTAGTTTGATCCTCTCTTTTGGGGCTACATGTACCAAGGACAGAGAAAAATCATCCATAAGCAGTTACCAGGGATTTTTAAAAATCCAGATTTTGATATATTTTTTAATAGAGCTGGTTGACACTGCTACAGTAGACAAACTTTTTTTTTTATTTGGTGGATCTAGCATTAGACACCAAAGAAATTCATGCCCTCAGTCAAACGCCTTCTTATTTTCCTCATAAAAAGAATTGTCGGTTGTCCCAGCCGTGAATCACTTGGGGGCTACCTCATGTGGTATTCTCTTCTTATTAGGGAGGATCCCTGGGACACTGGTAATGCAAACATTTCTTTCAAATATAACAGGATAACAGGTATTTAGTTTCTTAGCATAGCATTTTGCCTGTGGTAATTTATCAGCTCATTTCCAACCCCTGCCAAGTACTGCATATGAAAATGATTAATGATTATACCTTCATTTTTATTTCTTTTGGAACTGCCAGCCCTGACTATTTACAGAAGATCATTATATTTTTATAGATCTTAAACACATCTGCTGAATCAGCAAAGCAAAGAGCGCTGGCAATTTCACTGATTATATAGCTGTATCTCTTAGATATTGCAAACAACTCTTATCAAATCAGTTAGGGGGAGGGGAAGACCTTATGTGTTTTAAAGGAGAGTAAATACAGGGGAAGGTTTCTTTAAAATAGTGATGTCATCAGCTGTAATAATGAAATAGAGCTCTAAGGCAGCCCTGATTCTCTTAAAGTCCCCCAAACACAATACTTGCCCAAATAAGCATTCACTGCTATTTTAACTCCAGAAGCCAAGCATTGGAAGGGGGTATAAGTAAGGTTTCTCTTCCAGGGATGCCATCTTTTGTCTTAAATGGTATTTCACTCAGGGGTCCCTTAGTCTTCTCTGGGAGCATCCTCTCCTGGCATTATTTTCTCAAATACCAAAGCTCTAGGTAGGTGGCCATGCTTGCAGCAAGGTGGTGCTGGGAGCAGGGTGAGTGAGTGTTTCTCAGAGATCCGAGGTGACCTGTCTTCTGCTGTGCCCTTCTGCCATCCCTGTCAGAGGCAGCCTGCCTTGGGACTACAGAGGTTTCTGTAGCCCGAATGAGGTCAGAGACTTAGATCATCAATTCTATTCCAGAATGAATATTCCAGAATGAAGCCTTGACAAATGAGAAATGCTAGACTCTTCTCAGGGCATCGTGTCACACCATATGAATAATGCACCCGAATATACAGGCCAACTGCTCCCCACCCCCTTCTCTCATTTGAAACATGAATGTGTGACCTTCCTTAGACTTCAGACAACCTGCTGCTCTTGTCCTTGCCCAGGGAAACCATTGGGCTAATGGGGTATTGATCAAAATTGAGCTGGCGTTTTCAGATTTACACAAAACCATGGACTGCTGATTGCAACCAGCTCCTGCTGAATCTAAAATTAAGAGTGTGGAACAGCCCAAGGCTATCTTGTGGAGTGAAGGGAGCTCGGGAAACATTTGGCAACTTCTCTGGGTCTCATTGCCCTTCTATAAAAGTATGTTTACTCTCAGAAAAGTATTTTTTAGATAGGTGTTGCATCAAGGTAGAAAGTATGTGAGAGAGATGGCCCTGCACCAGTCAGAAAACATGGACCCAGTAGGCTTCCCTGGTGTTCAGACCACCTCTAATCTGGTCCCCATCTTACTCATCCAAAGGTGCTCTGTATCCTTGTGTTGAGTCAGCTGGCTGGCCTTTTGCCTCTGGAATTCTTGCTGCTGCCTCTCCTCCATATATCCTTCCTTGTCTTATTTTTGTGATCTCCTTACCCTTTACTTGCCGTTTATATGGCACCTCTGCAGTGAGCCTCAGTGGTCCCCCCAACTCCATGAGGACCTTTCCCTCACTGATTTGATTCTCCATAATTCTCGTGATGACTCTTAGCCATGCTTATTTAACTTATATGCAGAGTACATCATGAGAAACGCTGGGCTGGAAGAAGCACAAGCTGGAATCGAGATTGCCGGGAGAAATATCAATAACCTCAGATATGCAGATGACACCACCCTTATGGCAGAAAGTGAAGAGGAACTCAAAAGCCTCTTGATGAAAGTGAAAGAAGAGAGTGAAAAAGTTGGCTTAAAGCTCAACATTCAGAAAACAAAGATCATGGCATCTGTCCCATCACTTCATGGGAAATAGATGGGGAAACAGTGGAAACAGTGTCAGACTTTATTTTTTGGGGCTCCAAAATCCCTGCAGATGGTGATTGCAGCCATGAAATTAAAAGATGCTTACTCCTTGGAAGGAAAGTTATGACCAATACATAGCATATTCAAAAGCAGAAACATTACTTTGCCAACAAAAGTCTGTCTAGTCAAGGCTATGGTTTTTCCAGTGGTCATGTATGGATGTGAGAGTTGGACTGTGAAGAAAGCTGAGCACTGAAGAACTGATGCTTTTGAACTGTGGAGTTGGAGAATACTCTTGAGAGTCCCTTGGACTGCAAAGAGGTCCAACCAGTCCTTTCTAAAGGAGATTAGTCCTGGGTGTTCATTGGAAGGACTGATGCTAAAGCTGAAACTCCAGTACTTTGGCCACCTCATGCGAAGAGTTGACTCATTGGAAAAGACCCTGATGATGGGAGGGATTGGGGGCAGGAGGGGAAGGGGACAACAGAGGATGAGATGGTTGGATGGCATCACCGCCTCGATGGATGTGAGTTTGAGTGAACTCCAGGAGTTGGTGAGGGACAGGGAGGCCGGGCATGCTGCGAT
Source organism: Bubalus kerabau (assembly GCF_029407905.1). NCBI lineage: Eukaryota > Metazoa > Chordata > Mammalia > Artiodactyla > Bovidae > Bubalus > Bubalus kerabau. Next base: position 3,251,308 of record NC_073647.1, on the reverse strand, counting down.
TCATTGGGTCGCAAAGAGTCAGACATGACTGAGCGACTGAACTGAACTGAATCTCCTATCACTTTCTGTTCACTTCATTTGCATACATCTCAAGTCCAGGGTGACACTGTAGATCCATTGAAACTTGGTTACTATAATAAACCTCTTTCCATGGCCTCCAAATATTCAAGCACGTTGGGAGGACGAAGGGGTATGAATGTGAAAGCCATGGAGATTTGTCAAGGAAAGGAAGGGGATCTGAGATGGCAAGCATTCATCTTTTTTTTTTTTGGGGGGGGGGCATCTGATTAACAATTCACCACTTGTTAATCTAACAAAAATGGACCCCCTCACTTTCAGTATCTTCTGTATGATGCCAAGACCATTTTCCAATGAAGTCTAACCCTCCTGACATGATGTTTTAATTCCTAATATCTTGAAACCGCATGCAGTTAGGATGACAAAGCAATCCAGACAACTGCATGCTGTACCATAAATTTCTTAGATCCATTTCAAACCATTCCCTTTTCAAGTCCTAGGGAAGGCATGAATTCTGTTTATGCACTAAGTCTGGATATTTCTTCCCTAAAAACAACTTGATATTCCTGAACACTGCTTTATAAAGACTGCATTTAGAATTTCAATAGGATAGCTTTTGAAAATGAAGAACAGACTAGCTATTCCTGAATTCTGCTTAGAAATGATGATGTTTAACACTTCTAATAGAACAATGGATAAGTGACACTTATCAAGGGAAATGGTTTGCTTTTGATCTTTCTGGCAGCTCTGAGTTTCTGAGACTCTGAGATTGAGTCTTGCTGATTTGAATTCCTAAATATTTATTCACTTCATCCATTCTTCTCGATGCCAGGGACCATTTCTGTAGTTTGGTCTGTGGTTGTTTATTTCCTGGGTTAGTCAAATGGTTTCCTCACAGGTCTCCTCCAACCCTACCTACAGTTTTGTCCGTCTACGTTCCAACTACCAGGGAGCCATGAGAATGATATTTATCAAACACAACTCTGTGTCACGCCTGATTAAAATGCATCCATAGCTCTCCTCTGCCTACAAGATACAGTAGAAAAGCTTCATGAGCTGCCCCCTTTTTCACGTGAGAAGCCTGCCACCCTCCACTTCTTCACACACCAATAATACCCAAGTGCTTATATCGGGAGCTTCCCCCTTTGTCTGAAACAATTGTGCTTAGTTCTGATCATTCATTTATGATTTATCTCACATGCCAGCCCTTTCTGGCTACTTCCTCTGATCTCCACCCTTCCTTAGGAGTTTTCCCTGTAGGCAGTCACCATCAGTTGACTGTGATATTCTTGAGGTCATTGTCTGCATCTGAGGCCATGTGGCACAAATCTGAAATGCATGGTCTCTGGCTCTATTGCTTATTAATTATGCTGTCTTGGGTAATTCATTGGCCTCCCTGTGCCTCAGTTTCCTCATCTATAAAGTGGGAGCAATAATACCTTTCTCAGAGGGTTGCTGTGAGGAAGAAATTAGTTAATAAATGTGCAGTGCTTAGAATGCTTCCTGGAATCTTGTAAGGCCTTAACAAACATGAACTGTGATAAGTTGTACAGCCTGAATCAAACGTCATACCTGGCACAAAGCAGGTAACAAGTAAGGGTTTATTTGATGTGATACCTTTTTTTTTTGAAAAAATATTGAGGTAAAATTCACATAATACAATCTTTTGTTAGTGTATACTTTGGTGATATTTAGTACATACATAATGTTGCATGGCTAGCACCTCTATTCAGTTTTAAACCGTTTTCATCACTCTGAAAGGAAACTGCATCCTAGTATTCAGTCAGCAGTCAGTCCCCGTCCCCCGTCCTTCCAGCATAATGTCAGTAATGTTTCCAATGCATTTCCTACAGGGAATATTACAACGTGATGTAGCAAGACCACAATACAAATAGAGTTGTCCTTCAAAAGTGCAGCACTCATGACTGAGTGACCATTGGGGTTTTAGCTCAACCCCACTGGGCTGGCCAGTTCTCCTGAAAGCATTTTGCAAGGCCACCAGTGTGGCACCAAGTGTTCTACTGTGCATTCCTTTAAATAATACAAGATTTCACTAAAGGGGCACAAAAGTAACATTTTCCCTTCCATTGGGGACTTTAGAAATAGAGCATTCTGCGTTGTATAAGACGTGCTGAATGCAGTCTGGCCTTTTGAAGGCCACCATCTGAAGTGTGTAGTGTCAAGAGAGAAGAGTTGAGAGCAGGTGCTGCTGGCAGCAGTGCTCCTGTGCCATCCCTGCTCCGTGGCTCCAGAATGACATTGGGCCCCATTGAGAGAGCCATTCACAGGACTGACTGCCTACCAGCCTAGTCCATGCATATTCATAATCAAGAACAATGCTGCCTTAATAAAGGACTTTTTGACATTGATCAGGACCCAGCTAGAGCTATTGACTTCTCATTCTTCCATTGCCAGCAGCCGCCACTTTTCTGACCCTTTCAAGTCCAGTTCCACTAATATATTGAGACCATTTCCTGGCTGATCTGTGTGTGTGTGTAAATAAAAGACATCTGTGGCAATGAAACTCTATCCCAGTATCAGGCTCAAGTTGATAATCTGATTACTCGGATATTCCCTCATCAGAACTCCTAGAATCCAGACTATAGAGACCTAGCTGTTCCTTCCACCTTGACCTTCTAGGTCCCTAAATCTTGGTTTGCTTTTGTTGACTTTGCCCTTTTCCTCATTCTTTTTAGACTCCTGACTTTGTCACTGCCTCTGTCCTAATGTCAGAACATATTTTAGATTTACATCTGCCAGGAGATAGTGTAACAGTCACATTAAGGAAGTATTTACTTTAAAGTAGGTAATACAGATCTGAATATATATGAGGGGAAAAAATCAAAGAAATTTATTGTGTGTGAAGGGTAGTATCATTTAAAAATCTATTATCAGATTCACTCTTATTTTCTAATTAGGGTGATAAAATTCAAACAGCACTTTTATTTAGTGCCTCATTTTGGAAAGCTTTTTCTTTTTTTCCAACTAATAAAATGTATCTATCTCAAACCAAAGGGATATTTCAGACCCTGAAAACTCCACCCTTTTCTTAATTAGATGAGGAGCCCTGAAAAAACCCTGCTGCCGCTTCCAGACAGTGGGGATTTGCCTGTCCCAGTGGCTCTCTGTCGTGCAAAATACATGAAAAGAGAAGAAGCAAGAACTGCCTTTGTACAACTCTGGCCAAAGTACTTACTGCTGCATGATTTATGTTTGGGAGAAAAATCCCTGTCTTTCCGCTCTCAGGCCAGAAGGACTCGAGTGGTGCAGGGGACATCCGTGGGCATGTGGAAGGGGATGGGGCTGACTGCCAGGCACCCGCAGTGGTGGCTTTTACAGGGTTGGGGCAGCTGGACTATGAATGCAGTCGGCTCTCGGGGTTCAGGCAGGTGCTGAATCTGCCCACGTGTGAGGCTAAGGCCGGAATGTCATAAAGGAAGGTGGCTGAGCTCAGTGCCTGGATTTGATTCCATCCTCTGTTACTTTCTGGGCATCCCTGGTGGCTCAGACAGTAAAGATTCTGAAGATCCCCAGGAGAAGGAAATGGCTACCCACTCCAGTATTCTTGCCTGGGGAAATCCCATGGACAGAGGAGCCTGGAGGGCTACAGTCCATGGAGTCTCAAAGAATTGGACACAACTGAGCCACTAACACTTTTCTTTTACTATTATTTTCTAGGGTGGTTGGTCACCCGACACCCTGGGTAAGTTACCAGTCCTCTCTGTGCTTCCATTTCCTCACCTACAAAATGATAGATAAGTGCTTCCCTGGTTGTCCAGCGGTTGAGAGTGTTCACCTGTTAATATGGGGGACATGGGTTTGATCCTTGGTCTGGGGGGATGCTGCAGGGGGATCCGTGCTGTGCACAGATGCTAAATCTGTGCACCACAACTACTGAATCCCATGTGCCTAGAGCCCATGTTCCACAACAAGAGAAGCCATCACAGTGAGAAGCCTGCACACTGCAATGAAGACCCTGCATAGTGACCCACCCCCCCAAACCAAAATGACAGATGAACAATATCATCTACCTCATAGGTAGAGCCCTTGCTGTAAAGCAGATGCTTAATGCGTTTTAGCTGATACCACTCCAATTATCCTTCCCATGGCTACTGGGAAGTAGTATACAGTGTAGTTGGCTAAAAATGTCACACATCAGGTAGTGGAATAGTCAGACTACTTTCTGGTCCCCCCATTTACCAATTTCCTGACATGAGATAAGTTGTTTAACCTTTCAGTGTCTCATTTTTCTCCTCTGTTAGTCAGGCTGGGTAGGAGTACCTGACTCACAGGGTAGCAGGAGGAATGAATGAGATAATGTGCATAAGCAGTTAACATACCGTCACCTGGCACGTAGTGAGCACTCAACTATTGGCTGCTGTTTCAGCATTATGACTAGGAGTCGTGCCTTGTATGTTATTTTTTATATGTTATTGTATGTTATTTCTAGCAGAACTGAGGGGTTCTAAAATTCTTTAGTTTAGTCCTATATTCTTGCTCCTATTTGAACTCTGATGCTAGAAAATGAATGGCCAGTGCTGGGGTTTACCACCAGATTCAAGAGGGAGGTCCTCTTTCTTCTGGTCTGAGTTTCTGCATCGCCTGCATTCTTGGCATTGAAAGAAGATCCTTTGTTAGGATGCTAAAGCAAAAGCGAAGCATAAAGAGGAAAAGAAATCATTAGAGGGAAGTTTGTGACCTGGGTCCTACTCACCATAATTGCCTTGGTTTAGACAGCTTCTGTGGAGAAGGCAATGGCACCCCACTCCAGTACTCTTGCCTGGAAAATCCATGGATGGAGGAGCCTGGTAGGCTGCAGTCCATGGGGTCGCTAAGAGTCGGAGACGACTGAGCGACTTCACTTTCACTTTTTACTTTCATGCATTGAAGAAGGAAATGGCAACCCACTCCAGTGTTCTTGCCTGAAGAATCCCAGGGACGGGGGAGCCTAATGGGCTGCTGTCTATGGGGTCGCACAGAGTTGGACATGACTGAAGCGACTTAGCAGCAGCAGCAGCAGACAGCTTCTGAGACTTTTCTGAATGTTGAATATACTTATATACATATATAAAATTAAGTATTATCTCTCCAAATGTATACATTTTTTTGGCCGCACCACACAGCTTGCGGAATTTTAGTTCCCCGATCAGGGCTTGAACCCAGGCCCTCAGCAGTGAGCACACTGAGTCCTAACCTCTGGACCTCTAGGAAATTCCCTCTAATGTATACATTCTTACTTAGGTAATTTTATTTTGGGCTGCTCTGGGTCTTCCTTACTGCACGCAGGATTTTTCTAGTTGCGGCAACTAGGGGCTAGTCTCTGGTCGCAGTGAGTGAACCTCTTACCTTGGTGGCTTCAGTAGCTGTGGCTGTGGCACACGGGCTTAGTTGCCCATGGGATGTGGGATCTTCCCAGACCAGGGATTGAACTCATGTCCCCTGCATTGGCAGGTGGATTCTTAACCACTGGACCACCAGGGAAGTCCAAATGTATAATTTTTATAACAACTCTTAAATTTCACCTTTTAAAGTATAAAATTTAGTGAAGTGAATGTCACTCAGTTGTGTCTGACTCTTTGTGACCCCATGGACTATACAGTCTATAGAATTCTCCTGGCCAGAGTACTGGAATGGGTAGCTTATCCCTTCTCCTGGGAATCTTCCCAACCCAGGAATCAAACCAGAGTCTCTTGCATTACAGGTGGATTCTTTACCAACTGAGCCATATTCACAATGTCGTGCCACCATTACAACTAATTTCAGAGTATTTCTATCATGCCCTCTCCTCCAAGAAACCCTCACTCATTATCAGTCACTCCCTATTCCCCTCAACACCTTCAACCCTAGGCCACCAGGAATAATTCTGTCTCTATGGCATTGCCTATTCTTGATAGTTCATTTAAATGTGATCATATAATCTGTGGCATTTTGTGTTTGACATTTCACTTAGCATAATGTTTTCAAGGTTCATCATGCTATATCTTGCGTTAAGAACTTCCTTTTTATGGTTGAATAATATTTCATTGCCAAGTGCTTTCCAGTGTTTAAGTACTAGCCACCGTAAACCTCTGACTTATTCCACAGCTTCAGAGCAGCTGTTCTTCTCTTCCCTGTCCCTAATAGAGAGGGTTTTCTGCACTCTAGGTGCATGTGGGGAGGGGTGGATTCCAGAGGTTGTTCACTTCCCTATCGGATGCTGGTATCTTAGTATCCATGTACAGTTTCAGATGTTACAGACCCTCATGGTAGTCTGTTTCTTGTTCAGAGCTGAGACAGAACAGTCTTTGTCCCCCAAGCGCAGACATTACAAAAAAAAATCTTGCAGCTTCCTATCCTTGTACAGTTGGGCAGTGTCCTCTGCCTGCAAAGAGCCAGAGAAGAGAGCTAGCTGACAAATGTTACCTTGCCTTCTGCCCCATCTCAGTTCTGATTATTGGACATCTGTTGTGCCTCCAGAGTTCTACTTGACTGTACATAAAGGAGTAGGCTAGTGACATGTTTCTAAACTAGGTTGACATTTGAATTAAGATAATCCTAAGAACAAAACAGGAGAAGGCAATGGCACCCCACTCCAGTACTCTTGCCTAGAGAATCCCATGGACAGAGGAGCCTGGTGGGCTGCTGTCTATGGGGTCGCACAGAGTCAGACATGACTGAGTGACTTCACTTTCACTTTTCACTTTCATGCATTGGAGAAGGAAATGGCAACCCACTCCAGTGTTCTTGCCTGGAGAATCTCAGGGACGGGGGAGCCTGGTGGGCTGCCATCTATGGGGTCGCACAGAGTCAGACACGACTGAAGCGACTTAGCAGCAGCAGCAAGAACAAAACAAGCGATATTTGGCATTGTGGGGAAATACCATCTGCATGTGCTTTGGAGTGATGTGAATCTAGGTACGAATTTCTCACCTGCTACCATGGGTCCTCAGCTTCTCAGCCACAGTGTTCCCATCTGCTGAATGACATGACAGTATCATAAGAGCCATCTCCCAGGGCAATGGTGAGGAAGAACTGAGTTCAATTCCTGGCCTAGAGTAAGGTTTTCATTATGGGAACTTACCTGGCTATTCCTACTTAGGTAGACTTTTGGTATACAAAATATCTCCTTTGGTGTAGTCGTGAATAGCTTTTGGCATTGGACAAATGTGGGTTTGCCTCCGGACTTCAACCCTTATTCGATGTGTGAACTTCTGTGAACTCAAAGTTTCTGTTGCCTCCTCTGGGAAAAGTTACACTTTAAGAGTTTTGTTGGAAGGTTTCAACTCATGATGTTTTTAAAGCATCCCAACCCATGGCAGGGGGTCCATACAGAGTAACTCTTACTACCAATAAGAAAGCAAATATTTCTTTTTAAATTGTAATGTAATTGCTTTGCAATGTTGTGTTAATTTCTGCTGTACAGTGAGGTGAATCAGCTATATACATACATCTATCCCCTCCCTCTTGGACCTCCCTCCCAACCCCAACGCCCATCTCACTGCTCAAGGTGGTCAGAGAACACTGAGCTGAGCTCCCTGTGTTACACAGCAACATCCAACTAGCTATCTATTTTATATATGGTCATGTATATATTTCAGTGCTGCTCTCTCAATTCATCCCCTGAATCTTCCCACCCTGTGTCCGTTCTCTACGTCTGTGTCTCTATTCTTGCCTGGGAAATAGGTTCATTTGTACCATTGTTCCGGAGAAGGCAATGGCACCCCACTTCAGTACTCTTGCCTGGAAAATCCCATGGACAGAGGAGCCTGGTAGGCTGCAGTCCATGGGGTCGCTAAGAGTCGGACACGACTGAGCGACTTCACTTTCACTTTTCACTTTCATGCATTGGAGAAGGAAATGGCAACCCACTCCAGTGTTCTTGCCTGGGGAATCCTAGGGACGGGGGAGCCTGGTGAGCTGCCGTCTATGGGGTCACACAGAGTCGGACACGACTGAAGTGACTTAGCAGCAGTACCATTGTTCTAGATTCCACATATATGTGTTCACTTCAGTTCAGTTGCTCATTCGTGTCCGACTCTTTGCGACCCCATGAATCACAGCACGCCAGGCTTCCCTGTCCATTACCAACTCCCGGAGTTCGCTCAAACTCACATCCATCGAGTCAGTGATGCCATCCAGCCATCTCATCCTCTGTCGTCCCCTTTTCCTCCTGCCCCCAATCCCTCCCAGCATGAGTCTTTTCCAGTGAGTCAACTCTTCACATGAGGTGGCCAAAGTATTGGTGTTTCAGCTTTAGTATCAGTCCTTCCAAAGAACACCCAGGACTGATCTCCTTTAGAATGGACTGGTTGGATCTCCTTGCAGTCCAAGGGACTCTCAAGAGTCTTCTCCAACTCCACAGTTCAAAAGCATCAATTCTTCAGTGCTCAGCTTTCTTCACAGTCCAACTCTCACATCCATACATGACCACTGGAAAAACCATAGCCTTGACTAGACAGGCTTTCGTTGGCAAAGTAATGTCTCTGCTTTTGAATATGCTATCTAGGTTGGTCATAACTCTCCTTCCAAGGAGTAAGCGTCTTTTAATTTCATGGCTGCAATCACCATCTGCAGTGATTTTGGAGCCCACAAAAATAAAGTCTGACACTATTTCCACTGTTTCCCATCTATTTCCCATGAAGTGATGGGACCAGATGCCATGATCTTCATTTTCTGAATGTTGAGCTTTAAGCCAACTTTTTCACTCTCCTCTTTCACTTTCATCAAGAGGCTTTTTAGTTCCTCTTCACTTTCTGCCATAAGAGTGGTGTCATCTGCATATCTGAGGTTATTGATATTTCTCCCTGCAATCTTGATTCCAGCTTGTGCTTCTTCCAGCCCAGTGTTTCTCATCATGTACTCTGCATAGAAGTTAAATAAGCAGGGTGACAATATACAGCCTTGATGTACTCCTTTTCCTATTTGGAACCAGTCTGTTGTTCCATGTCCAGTTCTAACTGTTGCTTCCTGACCTGCATACAGGTTTCTCAAGAGGCAGGTCAGGTGGTCTGGTATTCCCATCTGTTTCAGAATTTTCCACAGTTTATTGTGATCCACACAGTCAAAGGCTTTGGCATAGTCAATAAAGCAGAAATAGTTGTTTTTCTGGAACTCTCTTGCTCTTTTGATGATCCAGCAGATGTTGGCAATTTGATTTCTGGTTCCTCTGCCCTTTCTAAAACCAGCTTGAACATCTGGAAGTTCATGGTTCACATATTGCTGAAGCCTGGCTTGGAGAATTTTGAGCATTACTTTACTAGCGTGTGAGTTGAGTGCAATTGTGCAGTAGTTTGAGCCTTCTTTGGCATTTCCTTTCTTTGGGATTGGAATGAAAACTGACCTTTTCTAGTCCTGTGGCCGCTGCTGAGTTTTCCAAATTTGCTGGCATATTGAGTGCAGCACTTTCAGAGCATCATCTTTTAGGATGTGAAATAGCTCAACTGGAATTCCATCACCTCCACTAGCTTTGTTCGTAGTGATGCTTCCTAAGGCCCACTTGACTTCACATTCCAGGATGTCTGGCTCTAGGTGAGTGATCACACTGTCGTGATTATCTTGGTGGTGAAGCTCTTTTTTGTACAGTTCTCCTGTGTATTCTTGCCACCTCTTCTTAATATCTTTTGCTTCTGTTAGGTCCATACCATTTCTTTCCTTTATCGAGCCCATCTTTGCATGAAATGTTCCCTTGGTATCTCTAATTTTCTTGAAGAGATCTCTAGTCTTTTCCATTCTGTTGTTTTCCTCTATGTATTTGCATTGATTGCTGAGGAAGGCTTTATCTCTCTTTGCTATTCTTTGGAACTCTGCATTCAGATGCTTATATCTTTCCTTTTCTCCTTTGCTTTTCGCTTCTCTTTTCACAGCTATTTGTAATATATGTGTGTTAATATATGACATTTATTTTTCTGATAAAGAAAATATGGTACATATACCCAATGGAATATTATTCAGCCACTAAAAGAAACGAAATAGGGTCATCTGTAGAGAAGTGCATAGACCTAGAATCTGTTATAGAGTCAAGACCAATATTTCTCAAGGTATGATATCAGTCTATACAGGCTCCTTTTTTTCCCGTTTAGAATTTGCTCTAGATTCCTGTCCATGGCATACCGAATCCTACACAATCTGGCTTTGCCTCCTTGACTGACCTCATCTCCAGCCACTCTTTGCTCCATCATAGCCATATTAGCCTCCTTGTTATTTCTCAGCCTGGTTCGCTCTTTCCTGCTTCAGAGTCTTGGCATTTGCTATTCCCTCTCCCTGTATGTTCAGATCTGACATTTGGTGGCTTCTTCTTGTCACTCAGGCTTCAGTGCATGAGTTACCTGCTCACAGAGGCCTTTCTCAGTGACCCAATGCAGTTTTCCCATCTCCTGGTTGCTGTGTTTTATTTTCTTTGTAGCATTTATTGCTACATGAGATTGTGTTCTTTGACTTCATGTTTATTGTCAATTTCCCCCACTAGAATAGAAGCCCCAGGACACAACCGCTTGCAACCATCTGGCTCATTACTGAATCACAGCAACTAGAGCAGGACTTGGGTAACAGTAGAATAAATATTTATTGAATGGATAGTTGGATGGAGTGAGATGGTGAAGGGATCTTGATTCTGGCTTTTGGGATTGTCCTGATCACCAGGAATGGAATTGCCTGCATGGTGTGGAACTGCCTGTGGATTACATGGTAATAGCTCATAGAATGAATTACATCTTTAAGTGGAAAGAATCCTAATGGATTATCCTCCTGCATAGCATCTCTCTGTAGAAGGTGCACTGGGCACCTAAAAATATGCTTCATGTTAGGCAGCCACCTGTGTGCATCAGTGAGGTAGATCTATTTGCATCACCGAGATAATTTCATATGTTGTCTGCCTCACTTTGCATGTCGATACAGATTGGGTGTGTTTATGTTCTGGTAAACAGGCTCTGGGAGGCATTGGAAGTATTAGACACCTGGCATGGTAACTAATAATACACTAGAGTTAGGGAGATAGTTTGCATGCAAACCTATGGGTACAGATGGGGAGTCTGTTGGCATAAATTAGCAAAGTCCATAGAGGAGCCTGGGCTTGACAATTTTATTGTACATGGGAGGTTACTAAGAAAATAGTTGAGGGTCTCTGGAAAAATAAGCAATAGCTGTCTGCTGCTTTTGCAGAATTAACAAAGGCAGAATGTCCTTGACTGAGACACTTTGTTTGGATTTCTTTCTGTGTGTGTGAAGATATTAACAGTTAAGCAGGAAAGGATCTGAAAATAAACCAGGATGTGGTGATTCCTGATGATTGGATTTACCCAAGTCTGTCTCTAACCAAGTAGAGAGATGAGATTTCTCCCTGAGTCTCAGGCATCACTTAGTCAAGAATTCTCATGTCTTGAGCTTCTTTCAGTTCTCGAAAAGCCCTTTGAAATTAGCACAATGAGAAACTAGAAGAGACAAGTGCTGAGACTCAGGGTGGAGCTGATCTGGTGGTGGTGGCAGCCCCAAGTGCTGCCCCCTGGGTGTGAGAGATCCTGATTCATAGAGAGATGAATTTCTAATAAGCTCCTTACGTGTTTCTGATGCACGTGTTTGAAATGTACTATGAGAAACTGATTTGTGTCTTTCACCTACTGAAGTTTTAAAAATTTTGAGTGTAACCCAAGCCTCATATCTCTCATGAGGCTCCATCTTCATCTCCTGCCTTCCGATAGCACAAGATCCATTCAGTTCAGTTCAGCCGCTTAGCTGTGTCCGACTCTGTGATCCCATGGACTGCAGCATGCCAGGCCTCCCTGTCTATCACCAACTCCCAGAGTTTACTCAAACTCATGTCCATTGAGTTGGTGATGCCATCTAGCCATCTCATCCTCTGTCATCCCCTTCTCCTCCCACCTTCAATCTTTCCCAGCATCAGGGTCTTTTCAGATGAATCAGTTCTTCGCACCAGGTGGCCAAAGTATTGGAGTTTCAGCTTCAGCATCAGTCATTCCAATGAATATTCAGGACTGATCTCCTTTAGGATGGACTGGTTGGATCTCCTTGCAGTCCAAGGGACTCTCAAGAGTCTTCTCCAACACCACAGATCAAAAGCATCAATTCTTCAGCACTCAGCTTTCTTTATAGTCCTACTCTCACATCCATACATGACTATTGGAAAAACCATAGCTTTGACTAGACCTTTTTTGGCAAAGTAATGTCTCTGCTTTTTAATATGCTGTCTAGGTTGGTCATAACTTTTCTTCTAAGGAGCAAGCATCTGTTAATTTCATGGCTACAGTCACCATTTGCAGTGATTTTGGAGCCCCCCAAAATAAAGTCTGTCACTGTTTCTACTGTTTCATCATCTATTTGTCATGAAGTGAGGGGACCAGATGCCATGATCTTAGTTTTCTGAATGTTGAGTTTTAAGCCAACTTGTTCACTCTCTTCCTTCACTTTCATCAAGAGGTTCTTTAGTTCTTTGCTTTCTGCCATAAGGGTGGTGTCATCCTCATATCTGAGGTTATTGATATTTATCCCGGCAATCTTGATTCCAGCTTGTGCTTCATCCAGCCCAGCATTTCTCATGATGTACTCTGCATATAAGTTAAATAAGCAGGGTGACAATATACAGCCTTGACATACTCCTTTCCCAATTTGGAACCAGTCTGTTGTTCCATGTCCAGTTCTAACTGTTGCTTCCTGACCTGCATATAGGTTTCTCAAGAGGCAGGTCAGGTGGTCTGGTATTCCCATCTCATGAAGAATTTTCCACAGTTTGTTGTGATCCATACAGTCAAAGGCTTTGGCGTAGTCAATAAAGCAGAAGTAGATGTTTTTCCGGAACGTTCTTGCTTTTTTAATGATCCAACGGATGTTGGCAATTTGATCTCTGCTTCCTCTGCCTTTTCTAAATCCAGCTTGAACATCTGGAAGTTCACGGTTCACATACTGTTGAAGCCTGGCTTGGACAATTTTGAGCATTACTTTGCTAGCATGTGAGATGAGTGCAATTGTGTGGTAGTTTGAGCATTCTTTGGCATTTCCTTTCTTTGGGATTGGAATGAAAACTGACATTTTCCAGTCTTGTAGCTATTATTTGCCACTAGATGAGAGAAGAGCTCTTATTGGGTATTACCTCCCTTTCTTACTGCATGTGTGCTTCTGTCTATTTGGCAGCCTTTGATCTCCTTTGGATTCATATTTTTCCATCTTCAAGCAGATGCTAAAATTCCTTCACAATTATAGTTAGTAAAGGGTTGTAATTCACTGTTTTAACCAATCAGAGACTCCATGTAGGTGCTATGCTGAATGTTGGAGTCTCCCCCAAATTCATGTGTTGAAATCCTAACCCCCAAGGTGATAGTATTAAAAGATATAGGGCCTTTGGGAGGTGCTTAGATCATGAGGGTGGAGCCTTCATGAATGAGACTTGTTCCTTTATAAAAGAGACCTCACAGAGCTCCATCACCCCTTCCACCATGTGACGATGCAATAAGAAGTCTCAGGAAAGTCCCCTTGCCTGACTGTGCTGGTACCCTGATCTCGGACTTCCATCCTTCAGAACTGTGAAAAATGAATTTCTGTTGTTGGTAAGCAACCCAGTCTGTAGTATTTGGTTGTTATTGTGCAGTCGCCAAGTTGTATCTGACTCTATGTGACCCCATGAACTGCAGCACGCCAGGCTCCTCTGTCCTCCACTATCTCCCAGTTTGCTCAAATTCCCGTCCATTGAGTTGGTGATGCTATCTAACCATCTCATCCTCTGTCATCGCCTTCTCCTTCTGCCCTCAATCTTTTCCACCATTAGGGTCTTTTCCAGTGATTTAGTTCTTTGTACCAGGTGACCAAAGTATTGGAGCTTCAGCATCAGTCCTTCCAATGAATAGTCAGGACTGATTTCCTTTAGGATTGACTGGTTTGATCTCTTTGCAGTCCAAGAGATTCTCAAGAGTCTTTTCCAACACACAGTTCAAAAGCATCAATTGTTTGGTGTTCATCCTTGTTTATGGTCCAACTCTCACATCTGTTCATGACTATTGGAAAAAATCATAGCTTTGACTATATGGACCCTTGTCAGCAATGTGATGTCTCTGCTTTTTAGTATGCTGTCTAGGATTGTCATAGCTTTTCTTCCAAGGAGCAAGCTATGACAATCCTAGACACCATATTAAAAAAGCAGAAACATGGCTAAAGGAGGGTTGCAGAGAGGGAGCTACAGTTGAGGGGAGCTAAGACACACAGGCAGGACATCTACAGATAAAGTTGGAGGGAGAGTGCTGTCTAGAAAAAGGTGACAATGTGAACATACTCACGCAGTAAGTGAAACATCTTTCCAACTCAGCAGATATATACCAGAACCACGTGGCATCAGACGGAGCAGAGGTGGGTTTAAAATGCAGATTCCAGGCCCATAACCTCAGTTTTTGCTTCTGTAGGTCCTGCAAGGGACTTGTGGATCTTAATTTCAACAAGCTCCCACCTGAGTGGTTTTGATAAAGGTGTTTCATGCAACACAGTTTGAGCAACAGTGGCCTAGTCTAATGATAGTTTGTAGAGATGTGGAGTGGAGAAGGCAATGGCAACCCACTCCAGTACTCTTGCCTGGGAAATCCTATGGACAGAGGAGCCTGGTAGGCTAGTCCATGGGGTCATGAAGAGTTGAACCCGACTGAGTGAATTCACTTTCACTTTTCACTTTACTGCACTGAAGAAGGAAATGGCAACCCACTCCAGTATTCTTGCTGGGAGAATCCCAGGGACGGGGGAGCCTGGTGGGCTGCTGTCTATGGGGTCGTACAGAGTCGGACACGACTGAAGCGACTTAGCAGCAGCAGCAGAGATGTGGAGACTGAGACTCAGGAATATGAGTGATCTCTTGGTTATAGGTACACATTATGAGGATGCTGTGAAAGATTGTTTCCAGCTCGGGTGGGTTCTGAGCCAGTCTCCTTAAAGTCTTTTCTAATTTGTACTTGGCTGTAAATTTAATACCCTTTTTATGATACTTGAAAGAGCTGCACAATTTCATGGTCTGGCCATTACTGCTAGCATTAAAGAAATGACTATTACTGGTACTTAATATATATCTTCCTCCAGTTCCCTAATGACTGTAAGGCACATAGCCAAAGAGGCACCCTGTATGCCTGTAGCACGCATGTGATGATAGCCCACACCTGTTCTCTCAGGGTGGGCTTGACAGGCAGCAGCTTTTTTCTTCCTTCAGGCATTCTAGCTGTCCTCCCACATATTGCCCCAGCTGTTGTGACCCTATTAAGAAAGGTAAGAGCCTTTACCCCAAGGCACTCCCTCTGTTCCTTAGTTCCCCATGGATCTGCAGGTTACCCTTGAGTGTTAACTTTCAAGGTCACAGATTCTGAGGTGGCAGGAATGGCCCATCCATGAGGACTCTAAAGAATTACTTTAGGAACTGAACCAAGGGAAAATGATGAATGTGTGTACTAATATGAACTTCTCTCTCCACCCTCAAGTTTCTTGGGGAAACGCACAGGAAGGGGTGATGGTGTGGGAGCCTTGTGTCTTCACCAGCCTTAGTAAACTGCCTGAATTCCTGCACATCACCCCTACCTGTCATGTAGGATCATGACATGGCAATCGGGGGTAAATGGATCATCATTTAGGTTCAACAGAGTGCATCATGTCAGAATTCTTTTGAGTTGAGAATGCTTGAAGAGAATATGAGACAGAAGCTGATTTGTGTAGGGATGAAGTCTTACAATTTTCTTTCCCCATTGATATTTGGGACTGAAGCACCATTAGTCCCAAGTAAGAAAGAGTAGCTAAAATACCCTTGAACCCATTTCTTCCCACAAGCCTGGATGGCATTGTGCACTGAAAACCTGAGTGTGGCAGAGAGACCAAGATGAGAATAAACAGGATGGAACAAGTCAGCTAATCGGGAGGAGATGGGAAGGATGAACTGTTTTTCTCCCTATGTTTCCATGAGTGGCAGCAGCAGCAGTTTCTTTAGTGCTCTCCTATCCTGGCCAGTACAAAGTATGTTCTGTTTAAATATCTCTTGGGAGATTGGGTTTGAGAGAGGGGTGACTACTTGAATAGATTTAGTGATTTTTGATATGCAAAGCATTTTGCCAATCATCTTGCATGGGATGTGCTGTGTTAAGTCATTTCAGTTGTGTTCAACTCTTTGCGACCCTATGGACTGTAGCCCGCCAGGCTCCTCTGTCCATGGGGTTCTCCAGGCAAGAATAGTGGAGTGGGAAGCCATGCCCTCCTCCAGGGGATCTTCCCAAGCAAGGGCTCAAACCTGCATCTCTTATGTCTCCTGCATTGGCAGGTGGGTTCTTTACCACTAGCTCCACCTGGGAAGCCCAATTATCTAGCATAAGGAAGGGCAAAATTCCCAGACTTGGTTCTCCACTCTCATTATTCATAGATTTCCTACACACTGGCTTGCTACAGCCTCCAAGGGAGCTACTTCCATATACAGATGCTGGACACCAGCAGGAGGGTGCAATGGGGGGAGAAATTTTCAGCATATAAATTGATTTAGGGACACTCATTTAGATTTAATAGAATAATTATTAAGATAATTATTGAGATAAATGGCATGCCATGTTAGTAATTGAATATTGCATAAACAAGATACAGTGGCTGTAATTATAGTTCTCTGGGTACCTTAATAGGTATATTAAGAGAAGTCAGTGAACCACAAAGATTTCACTAAAAGTCAATATTTCAAGAAATCTATCAGCTGTCTCAGACTATAAATACCACTTTGGTCTCTAGAAAATATGCAGTTAATAGAAATGTGGTCTTCATGGTGCCACCTTTTTCCCAGGCATCTAAACATGGTATTTTATGGTACTGAAAATGAATCGAATTATAGCGAACATTGACTAGATGCCTAAACATATGAGTTACTGTCTCTAGGTATTAAATGGTATAGAACTGCCCTCACCTTGCTTAGGTTGCTGGGATATTAAATAATATACTGCAATAGTCACTGTTACGAGACTTTATTTTATATGGTATATGGAAGTCTTTATTACCTCTAAATGTGTCTTAGATGACTGGCTACGTTACAGGGTAAAGCATCCAGACTTGGAATTAAAACCAAGCTCTGCCCTTGGCTAGCTCTGTGACCCTGAACAAGGTGCATCATCTCTCTGGGTTTCAATTTTCTCACCTGCAAAATGGGGATAATGATGATGCTTCACTTTCACAGCTGATGTTGGGGTTGGAAACAAATCAAGGAGCTTGAGATCCTTATTTGAGGCATAGTAGTAGTGCAGTCAGAGAAGGCAATGGCACCCCACTCCAGTACTCTTGCCTGGAAAATTCCATGGATGGAGGAGCCTGGTAGGCTGCAGTCCATGGGGTCGCTGGGAGTCGGACACGTCTGAAGCGACTTCACTTTCACTTTTCACTCTCATGCATTGGAGAAGGAAATGGCAACCCACTCCAGTGTTCTTGCCTGGAGAATCCCAGGGACGGGGGAGCCTGGTGGGCTGCCGTCTATGGGGTCGCACAGAGTCGGACACGACTGAAGCGACTTAGCAGCAGCAGCAGCAGCAGCAGTGCAGTCAATATTTGCTTTCCTTCTATAAATGCTAAGAAATTTGCAAACAAGTATTTAAATTCAGAAAATTGATTGACTTAGAACCAGGTAGTAACTGTATTCAAAATTTCCTCTTTGATGCCATCATTATCTTTTCCATGTGGTCAGAATGCAGTTAAGAGCATAAGCTTTGATGTCATGCTTCCTGGTGTAATTCACTGTGGCTTGTAGGTCAGGTTATATAACCTCTCAGTTTCCTCATCTCTAATTTGCAAGAATCCTATACCTGCCCCATGGAACTGCCATGAAAATTAAATCATGCAAGCAACATGGGCTTAGCATGACACCTACTTAAATCGAGCATTCAGTCAATGTTAGCAATCAATCTTGCTTTGAAATAAGGCATGCACAGCATGTTAATGAGGACAGTATGCAACCGATATGACAATTTTTGGGGAGCTAATGGTGTGGGCTGTGGAACTTATGATGTATATGTCTTCTTCCTTATTCCTTCTCCCAGATCTCAAATAGTATTTTATACCTGGAAATAGCAATCAGCATTATAATACAATTATAAAGCCCATTCATTTCTTTAATAACAAATGGTTATTGGGTGCCTATTAAGTACTACAGAATTCTCTGGGATCTAGATACATTTACAAACAGAACAGTCATGGTTCTTATTCTCATGCAGGTTGGAATTTAGGTCACTTGTGGGGTACTAGTCTTGGTGCTAGAGAAACATACTCTGAAGCCATGGGATGTTTAGGATCTAGTTGGACCACCTTAAATCCTTTCTGGAGCAAGACAGATTTTAATTAGAAGAATAATAACGGGGTCTAGCTGAATCTATGAGCAGGTGTAGGCACATAAAAATAAATGATGCAATATGGCGTGGCTGAGTACCATGTGAGTGACACATTACTCAGTTCAGTTCAGTCGCTCAGTCGTGTCCGACTCTTTGCGACCCCTGCATGCCAGGCCTCCCTGCCCATCACAATCTCCCGGAGTTCACTCAGACTCACATCCATCAAGTCAGTGATGCCATCCAGCCATCTCATCCTCTGTTGTCGCCTTTTCCTCCTGCCCCCAATCCCTCCCAGCATCAGAGTCTTTTCCAATGAGTCAACTCTTTGCATGAGGTGGCCAAAGTACTGGAGTTTCAGCCTTAGCATCATTCCTTCCAAAGAAATCCCAGGGCTGATCTCCTTTAGAATGGACTGGTTGGATCTCCTTGCAGTCCAAGGGACTCTCAAGAGTCTTCTCCAACACCACAGTTCAAAAGCATCAATTCTTCAGTGCTCAGCTTTCTTCACAGTCCAACTCTTGCATCCATACATGACCACTGGAAAAACCATAACCTTGACTAGATGGAACTTTGTTAGCAAAGTAATGTCTCTGCTTTTCAATATGCTATCTGTGTTGGTCATAACTTTTCTTCCAAGGAGTAAAAGTCTTTTAATTTCATGGCTGCAGTCACCATCTGCAGGGATTTTGGAGCCCACAAAAATTAAGTCTGACACTATTTCCACTGTTTCCCCATCTATTTCCCATGAAGTGATGGGACCAGATGCCATGATCTTTGTTTTCTGAATTTGAGCTTTAAGCCAACTTTTTCACTCTCCTCTTTCACCTTCATCAAGAGGCTTTTTAGTTCCTCTTCACTTTCTGCCATAAGGGTGGTGTCATCTGCATATCTGAGGTTATTGATATTTCTCCTGGCAATCTTGATTCCAGCTTGTGTTTCTTCCAGCCCAGTGTTTCTCATGATGTACTCTGCATAGAAGTTAAATAAGCAGGGTGATAATATACTCCTTTTCCTATTTGGAACCAGTCTGTTGTTCCATGTCCAGTTCTAACTGTTGCTTCCTGACCTGCATACAGATTTATCAGGAGGCAGGTCAGGTGGTCTGGTATTCCCACCTCTTGAAGAATTTTCCACAGTGTGTTGTGACTTTAAAACCAAAGGAGAGATTTTTATATAGGACAGTATGTGCAGCTGGAGCTGTATAGTTGAGGAAGTACATAGGGATGTTATTTTGTAGGAACTTGAGTATCAGGTGGTGACTTTGAAGTACCATTGAAATTGTCCAAATAGGGAGGCAATGTGTACAAAGCAGCATTTTTGGAAGCTGGAGATTTCAGTGTGTGATGAATCACTTTGCTGTGTATTGGAGTAGAGTTATCAGGAATGAGCAATTGCAATACTCCCCATCCTAGGGGATGAGGACTAGGGTGGTGACAGTTATAAGTAAAATAAGTAGTTCATTTCCACTTCTCCAATTTTATTTTAAGGAATCAGACAATGAAGTCAAGATGTGTTCAGAGATGTTTATCCTATCTTCTTAAAGTGAAAGAAAGTGAAAGTCCCTCAGTCTTGTTTGACTCTTTGTGACCCCATGGACTGTGGCCCACCACGCTCCTCTGTCCATGGGAGTTTTCAGGCAAGAATACTGGAGTGGGTTGCATTTCCCTTCTCCAGGGGATCTTCCCAACCCAGGGGTTAAACCTGGGTCTTTTGCACTGCAGGTAGATTCTTTACTATTTGAGCCCCCAGGGAAGCTTAGCATCTTAAATATTCTTTAAATAAATGAAAAATCACAAATGTGTGAGCTTTCTAGTTTTAAGTCCTCCTTTCCCATATCTCATTTCCCTCTTTCCCTATTCTGTGTTGCCATGAATTCAGCACCAGCCATCTCCATGCACATTTTTATATTTTATGGCCATAATGCTTTCATGAGCAGTATAATGTTATTTGCCAGTTTTTAAACTTGAGATGAATGTCATCATACTGTACATATCCTTCTTTAAACCACAAGTTAGTTGCCCTTGGTTTCCCAAAGTTTCAGCTGCAGTGTGTTTGGATTGGGACCAGGAATTCACATCGCTGACACATTTCAGGGACCATATTTTGAGAATGACTGCTTTAGTCCCTAAAGAATAATATTCCATTGTCTGACTATGCCTCAGTATATTTAACTGTTCTTTTCTTGATGGGTGTTGTTTCATTTTTCAGAATTCTAAACAATGTTGAAGTGAACATTGTCTTCTTGCACTCATATGTGAGTTTCTATCGTATATATATTCAATACATCGGCGATATTGCTGGATGGTAGGGAATTCTCATCTTCAACTTTATGAGATTTTACCATATCATTTTTCAAAGTGGTTACACTAAGTTTTACTCCCCCCAACCCGATACATACACACGCCTATGTGTCAGATTACCGGTTGTTATACATCCTCACAAAAACTCAGTAAGGTCTGATTTTTAAACTGGCAATCTGATGCCTATTCAATTGTTGTTTGCATTTATGTTTCTCTGTTCATTAGGAAGTTAAATATCTTTTCAGATGTTTTGTTGACCATTTGAGTTCATATACATTTTGCATTGTTTTAGATCCATGTTGTCAATAGAAATATAACATGCCCCCCATCATGTAATTTAAAATTATCTAGTAGCCACATTAAAGAAAGTAAAAAGAAGCAGGTGAAATTAATTTCAACATTTACTCCAATACATCCCAAATATTATCATTTAAAACATTTAGTCCTTAGACACATTGTAAATGAGATAATTAAAATTATTTTTTTTGCATCTATTAAGTATTTCACACTTACAACAACTAGGACCAGCCACATTTCAAATGTGCAATAGTTACATGTGGTTAGTGGCTGGTGGTGATAGTTTAGTCGCTAAATTGTGTCCAATTCTCATGGCCCACCATGGACTGTAGCCCACCAGACTCCTCTGTCCATGGGATTCTCCAGGCAAGAATACTGGAATGGGTTGCCATTTACTTCTCCAAGGGGACCTTCCCAAAACAGGGACCGAACCCGGGTCTCCTGCACTGCAGGCAGATACTTTACCCATTGAGCTACCAGGGTTAGTGGCTACCCTATTGTAAAGTTCTGGTGCTCAGTGCTTCTTAGGATATAGAATACAAGTTGCAAAGTAATTTCACCATTCTGTAACTTGTCTTTTCAGTTTGTATATGTTGATTCATATGGTACCGAACTTTTCTAAAGGACGTTACATTTACAGTCATTTCCTTTATGATTTGTGCTTTGTGTCCTGTTTAAAGGTAAAGCCTTCTTTACCTGTGATCATAAAAATGTTCTACAGAATATTCCTTGCCAAGTTTTTAGTTTTTCTTTTAACCTTGAATATTTTAATCTACTGAGAGTTAATTTTAGTGAATGTTGTCAGGAGGGGATCTTATTGAAAAAAATTGTTTTCCATATAGTGAACCAATTCTCCCCAAACCAGTTACTGAGTAGTCCACTATATTCCATTTATTTGTAGTGGTACTTCTCTTATGCATCAAGTGGATTTTGTTTTGTACTTCATTGATCCCTTGGTCTGCCACTGTGCCAATACTGCAGTGTTTTAATTACTAAAGCTTTTAAAACAAGTTTTGTATTTGTTAGGGTAAGTCTCTCCAGTTGTTTTCCTTTAAAATTTTATTTGCCATAATATAAATATTAGAATCAGCTTAGAAAGGTTCATGAAAACTCATTTTTGAATTTTGATCAGGCTTGCATTGAATTTAAGGTCATGTTTTATGAAAGCATTATATACTGTCTATTAAATTTTATAATTTCCTCCAGAAAGGCATGATGTATATTTTATGTGTGTGCTGTACTGTGCTTAGTTGCTCAGTCGTGTCCGACTCTTTGTGACTCAGTGGACTGTAGCTCACCAGGCTGCTCTGTCCATGGGGATTCTCCAGGCAAGAATACTGGAATGAGGTGCCATGCCCTCTTCCAGGGGATCTTCCCAATCCAGGGATTGAACCCAGGTCTCCTGCCTTGCAGATGGATTCTTTACTTAGTCTGAGCCACCAGGGAAGCCCATTTTATGTCTAGGTACCTTATAGTTTTTTATTACTATTGCAAATAATCTTTAAAATTTATGATTTTTGCTTGGTAATGTTTGAGAAAGTGATTGATATTTTTGTCTTTTGTATCTTTGTAACTCTTACCTTGCAATCTTAGTGAATCCTATTTAAAAATTTATGTAAAAATAATTGGCTTTTTTTTTTTTTTGCCTTGTGGGCATGCAGGATGGACTAGATTGAACCTGTGACCCCTGCTATGGAGGCACAGAGTTCTAACCAGGTAATCACCAGGGAATTCCCCAATTCACTTTTGTTTGGTATAGAGTTCTGTGAAGTGATAGAAATGAATATAGTTGTGGAACAACCACTGCATCCAGATCAGTTTTATTATGCCTCCAAATTTTATCATGTTGCCCCTTTCTTTAACACTTCTTCATGTCCATTCTCTGGAAATCACTCTTGTCTCTGTTCAGTTCAGTTTAGTTGCTCAGTCGTGTCCGACTCTTTGCGACCCCATGAATCGCAGCACGCCAGGCCTCCCTGTCCATCACCAACTCCTGGAGTTCACTCAGACTCACGTCCATCAAGTCGGTGATGCCATCCAGCCATCTCATCCTCTGTGGTCCCCTTCTCCTCCTGCCCCCAATCCCTCCCAGCATCAGAGTCTTTTCCAATGAGTCAACTCTTTGCATGAGGTGGCCAAAGTATTGGAGTTTCAGCTTTAGCATCAGTCCTTCCAAAGAAATCCCAGGGCTGATCTCCTTCAGAATGGACTGGGTGGATCTCCTTGCATCCAAGGGATTCTCAAGAGTCTTCTCCAACACCGCAGTTGTCTCTGTAGTATCGCCATTCACAAAATATCATATACCTGGAATTGCACTGTATTTATCCTTTGAAAATCTGAGTTCTTTCACTTAGCAATATATATCTGAGATTTATATATGTTGTTGCATGTATTAATAGTTCATTACTTTTTATTGCTGAGTAGGATTCCATTGTACAGATGGACTATAATTAATTCATTCACCAGATGAAAAGCATTTGAATTGTTTCCAGGTTTTGGTGATGATGAAGAAAGTTGCTGTAAATATTCACATACAGTATTTTCAGGAATTGTTGTCCCTTCTCTTGGATAAATATCTATGACTCAGGATAAATGTGTTTAACGTCATAAGAAATTATTAAACTGTTTACTAAAGTAGCTATACTTTGCATTCCACTATTTGCATCGAAAAGTGGAAAGTGTTAGTTGTCCAGTCGTGTCACACACTTTGAGACCCCATGGACTGTAGCCTGCCAGGCTCCCTGTCCATGGGATTTTCCAGGCAAGAACACTGGAGTGGGTTGCCATTTCCTTCTCCAGGGGATCTTCCCGACCCAGGGATCAAACCTGGGTCTTCTGCGCTGCAGGCAGATTCTTTACTGTCTGAGGCACCAGGGAAGCTCCATTTGCATCAGTTATGTATAATATGTAATAATTCCAGTTGCTCCATGTCCTTGTTAGCATTTGGTATTATCCTAGTTCTTATTTTTCTTTGTTTTGTTCTTTGGTCCTTCTAATAGATATCTAGAAATATGTCATGTGTTTTAAATTTGCATTTCCTTAATGACCAGTGGTGACAAGCATCTTTTTATATAGTTATTTGCCATTTGTATATCTGCTTTCATAAAGTGTCTGTTAAAATATTGTCCCTATTTTATAAAAATGAAGTTATTTTCTTATTGAGTTTTGAGAGTTCTTTGGGTGTTCTGGATACAAATCCTTGTCAGATATGTGGTTTGCAAATATTTTATTCTAGTCTGCAGCTTTTCTTATTATTCTTTGATCATTGTTTTACACAGAGGAAAAATTGTAAATTTGTTGGAGTTCAGTTTAGCAATTTTTTCTTCTATGGATTATCCTCTTGATGTCATGTCCTTGGGCTCTTTGCTTAACACCAGATATTGAAGCTTTTTTCTATGTTTTATTCTACAACTTTTATGGCTTTGTTTTACATTTAGGTCCATGATTAATTTTGAGTTAATTTTGGTATAGAGTACAAGGTATGGCTTTAAGTTCCTTTTTTGGGAAATGGATGTACAAATTTCGAACATCATTTGCTGGCAAGACTGTTACCTATTTAATTGCCTCTGTGTTGTTGTCCACAAACAGTCAACTATGTATGGCATTATTTTTTAATTATTTTTTTATTAAAGAGATGTAACTTATATAACACAGAATATACATTTTAAGTGATTTTTGCTTCAGTAATTTTTGCTATATTTATAGAGGTTTGAAACCATCACCACAATATAATTTTGGAATTATCATTACCCCCAAAGGAAGCCCATTGCCCACTGGCAGTACATCACCTTCATTGGTGCCCCCTTGTCCCAGTCCTAGGCAATTACTAATCTACCTACTCTCTTTATGAATTTGTTTGAGATATCTCTCATAATTGTAATTATCCAACTTGTAGTCTTCTGGTATTGATTTTTTTTTATGTAGTGTAATGTTGTTAAGGATCATCCATGTAGTAGCATGTTTCATAACTTCATTCTTTTTAGTATATAGATTAGTATTCTGCTTTATGTACATGTCTCACATTATTCATCAGTTGATGGACATTAGGGTTGTTTCTGTGGTTTGGCTATTATAAATAATGCTGTTATGAACATTCATACACAGGTGTGTATATATATGTGTGTGTGTATATTTTCATTTCTTTTGTATATATACCTAAGATTAGAATGGCTGGTAAGTCTGTTTTCACTTTTTGAGGAATTTCCAAACTGTATTCCAAAGTGGCTATACCATTTTACATTCCCACCAGCAGTGTAAGAGGATTCCAATCTTTCCACATCTTTGCCAGTACTTCTTACTGTCTGGCTTTTTATTGATGCCATTTTGCTGCTTATGAAGTGACATCTCATTGAAGTTTTGATTTGCATTTCCCTAAAGACTAATCACAGTGAACATCTTTCCAAGGGCTTCTTGGTCTTTCATATATCTATTCAAACCCTTTATCCATTTTTAATTGGGTAATTTGTATTATAAGAGTTCTTTATATATTCTGGATGCAAGTCATTTGCATCCAGATATGGATATGGCTTGCAAATGTTCTCAGTCTGTTGAGACATCACTTCCTCAAAGGCATCCTTTGAAAAACAAAATTTTAAAAATTTTGATGAGGGACTTTCTTGGCAGTCCAGTGGTGAAGACTCTGCACTTCCCCTGCAGGGTGACATGGGTTCAATCTCTGGTCTGGGAACTGAGATTCCACATGTTATGTGGTGTGGCTAAAAAAAATAATAAAATAAAATATTGATGAAATTCAGTTTGTCTGTTCTTTTCTTTTATCATTTGTGCAGTATCTGGCACATCTTAAAAAAAAATGCCCATCCCAAGCTCATGAAGATTTGTTTACTCTTATTTTCTTTTATACTTGACCATTTTGAATTAATTTTTTCAGTATGATAGGAGGTAGAGGTCCAACTTTATAATTTTGTGTGTGAATATTCAGTTGTCCCAGCATAGAACTGTTTGTGCACTTTCAAAACTTTTCCATTAATATGTGTGTCTTTCTGTAATATGATGTTGTCTTGGTTTCTGTAGATTTAGAGTGAGTATTATCTGTGAGGCTTCCCAACATTCTTCTGCTTGCTTTTTAAAGGTTATTTTTACTTTTCTACTTTGCCTTCCCATATCAGTTTTATGGAATGCTCATTTATTATAATAGTTTGTCTGTAGCTTCTCTTGATGTAGAAAGTCCTATCATGCAAATATAGTTTCTACTGCTTTTCCAACTTTTAGATTTTTAAATTTTCTTGTCATATTGCATTACCGGGATCCTCCTGCAAAATACTGAACAGAAGCAGAGAGGACATCCATGTCTTATTTCTAACTTTAGAAAGAATGTTTCTTATGTTATATTAAATGTGGTGGATTCATTTCGATGTTTGGTGGAGCTATTTAATCTTTTTTTTTAAAAGAATACATTTGAATCAGTTCTAATGGGGTGGATGAAACTGGAGCCTACTATACAGAGTGAAGTAAGCCAGAAAGAAAAACACCAATACAGTATACTAACGCATATATATGGAATTTAGAAAGATGGTAACAATAACCCTGTGTACGAGACAGCAAAAGAGACACTGATGTATAGAACAGTCTTATGGACTCTGTGGGAGAGGGAGAGGGTGGGAAGATTTGGGAGAATGGCATTGAAACATGTAAAATATCATGTATGAAATGAAAAAAAATAAAAAATAAAAATAAAATAAAATTTAAAAAATGTGGTGTTTACTGTTGGTTTTTGATAGACATCCTTTATCAAGCTAGGGAAGTTCCATCTATTTCTACTTTAATATAAGCTTGTATTTTTTCACAAACTATTGCTTTCAGTCATTCTGTGCTTCTATGCACATTTTTATCTTGTCTACCCCTTTAATGAAAGCTTAGTCTTTTAATGGATTCAGGTTCATCCTGAGGTCTTACTTCTAGCTCCTAGCTTTGTATGAGCCATGACCATGTCTTCTCTACCTATGTGACCATTAAAATTCAAGATTCTAGTTAGAGACCCACAGATATCTCAAGACTGTTCTCTTAAATAATATTAGGTCATATGCTCATTGCCCTGGTTTTCAGGTTCCTCTTCACTTTTTGATTTCTTGTGATTTCTTTTACTTTTATGAGAGTTCAACTAAGCATTTAAAAGTCTGAGTTTTAAATAAAATTCTGCATTTCTAGGTATTTTACAGAAAGAAGGTTTTGGTGGTCCATTACATTATTGGGAGGGCTCCCATTTGTCTCATTGATAAAGAATCCGCCTACCAGTGCAGGAGATGAGGGTTCCATCTATGGGTCAGGAAGATCCCCTGGAGATGGACATCTCCAGGGCAACCCACTCCAGTATTCTTGCCTGGAGAATCCCATGGGCAGAGGGGTCTGGTGGGCTGCAGTCCATGGGGTCATAAATAGGTGGACATGACTGAGCAACTGAGCACAGCACATATTATTGGAAACTGAAGATTTTCACATCATTTATAAATGAGGAAAAAATGGAAACAACCCAACAACTTATCTAATGGATAGCCTAGTGGCTTCAAATGTGTGGCACTCAGTAAATATTTGTTGAATGCTTCATGAGTTATAACTCCTGACTGAAGAAGAAGAGAATGCAGTAAAAAATAATGTACCAATGTTTTGAGCCTGGGAGAATGATGGTACCACTGATAGGGAGGAAGGCTAGTAAAGATGCTAATTTTTGAGAAAATATATGAGTTTGATTTCAGCTATATTTTATTGGAGATGGTAGAAGGCCTTGCTTATTGAGAGTTTTGGCTGGGTATGTGGGACTAAAGCTGTGGAGAAAGGTCAGGGTTGGATGAATAGCTCAGGAATTGTTGACAATATGGTGATGATTGAAATCATGTTGCTGAGGTAGAGAGTATAAAGTAAGAATAGTAGAATGGGTGTAAGATTTAGCCTTGATTGGGGTAGAAAAAGAAAGCACAATCTACAAAAGTAAATATTAAATTGTCCAAGAAATAGGATACTGAAGACATTGTAGTATCACAAAAACATAGGACAGAGATTTCAAGGAAGAAAGGATTGTTTCAGGAGAAGTTAGTCAGCCAATAGATTCAGGTACTGTGTAGAGCTAAAGACCCTTGAATTTACTCACTAGGAATGATTTTATTCCAGTTCTATTTATAACCCCATGGGAATAAGCATGTTATAACATTTCTCTTTTTATCTGTAAGTTTCGTCTTAAGTCTAATCAAATAATCAAAAAGAATGGTTTGGGTTATGATTTCTTCCACATGTGTATGCTTTTGTGTTTACATGTATATGCACACACAAACACATCTTTGAAAGTACATCTCATTGTAAATATCTGTAAATGTAGTTGTAGAAAAGCCACTTATAGATTTCCTGCTATTGAAAAGCCACAGTATACTGTTTTAAAATATTTTAAAATTTGCTCAGAGGAAAAAGAACATGGCCCCTTAAAAAAAAAAATTAAGTGCGTTTAGAAGAGGCTGTTACATCAGTTTCTAAAGAAACCAACCATGTGCTAATGCCAACTAAAAGTCACGGGAAGCATTCTGTGAACATGTGCAGAGTATGACCATAATCTTCTTTTCTCCTCATATCTCTTTTCTTCCTCCTAACAAATAACGAGAATTTTTACAGGCTAGAAACTTAGAAAGGAAAATAGGATGATTTTAGAAAGGTTGTAAACTAGCAACTAGGTCTGACCTGCTAGTTGTGGGGGGAGGGGGGAGTATCAACAATTTAATGAAAGCCATTTGAAAGAGCTTTCATGATAAACTGTTCCAAAGCTTGAAAGTGCTGGAACCATATATTGAATACATCTATAATCTTCCTACAAATTTATGACTCAAGAAATATTCAGGGTAAGTTATAGAGTTATTTATTTTTTAATTTTTTACTTAGTGTGAGGTGAATGTCTAGAATTAAACTAAACACAATGGCTATTGGTTCATCAGGCTTACCTCATTTCAACCTGCATTAAAATCTTAGTATAGATTATGTATCACATTTCTTATGTTGTATTAAAATTATTTTTATTGTTTTTCAATAGTTATATTTGTAATAAAGCTTAAATATCTTAAATGTCTCTCCATGTATAATGCAGACAAATGTGCACTGATATTCCCCTTAGTTGTTAGGTATAATAGTGTGTCTAGATTAAAATCTTTGTTACCTGTTTTCTTTAGCTGGGAATGATTTAATCAGAACTTGTTATGTATTTGACCCTCTGAATTGTGGGAAGTTCATCAATACCATCAACAGCATAGGGCTCATTCCTAGCATTTAGAAGGCAGAAGATATGGTGTAATGGAGCCCAGGATTGATCTGAGTTCATGGTCCTGAATGATGGAATACTTAGGATACAGAAGTCAGAGAGAACAAAAGTCAATGCCAGGGGAATAGTAGGGAGTGCAGAGGCAGACATATTGCCAGAGAGATTAGGAGTCTTTGAGATATGGACCGGACCTACCTGAATCAGGTAGCCTTTTACACTTTTTAGGCCATAGCACAGAACAACTGGACTCCCAGGGAGTGGCCAGGGCTAGAGGTTGGCATGCAGCTGTACTGTCCCAAGTTGCTGCTTTGGCCATTCTTCAAGCAGGACCAGATCCTGATCTAATCCTTTTCTGCTTGGAGCAGGAGGCTGCTCCAACTGATGCAGGGTAACCTAGCCATCCTGTCCAATTGATGCAGCACATCTGATGCGTTCTCCTCCTATCTTGGGAAAAAGGGAAAGCTTCCAGGCTGTCAGCACTGCAAACCCAAACCTACAATGAGATGGCAAACATCATAAGGACACCAATATTTATTTATTAGACACTGCCTTTAAGAATGAAACTTCCCAAACCATGGATGTAATGACAGTGAAAGGTGGAAGAGTATGAAGCAATATGGTAGCCATTAAGTCTTTATTTTTCTCTTCCATGTGGACTGAAAAGACTGTGAAACCAGATGGAAAGGACTGCATCCTTAAACATTAAAAAAATTGATTTTTGCCTATGACAAAGCAAACGTATATCATGAAAGCTTAAAGCAAGTGTTGGTCGCTCAGTCATGTCTGACTCTTTGCGATCCCATGGACTGTAGCCCAGCAGGCTCCTCTGTCCATGGAATTCTCCAGGCCAGAATACTTTAGTGGATTCTCATTTGCTTCTCCAGGGGATCTTCCTGACTCAGGGATTGAACCTGCATCTCCTGCATTGCAGGCAAATTCTTTACCTTCTGAGCCACCAGGGTTGCTTCTAAAAATCTTTAACTTAAGTTGGAGGTTTTGTCTTCTTGTCCTAGAAATTTTTCATTCATTGTAGACAGATGCATGACCTTCTGAACCACCAGGAAGTCCTACATTTTGGATACTTTGGTATAAATCTGACGAACACCCCTACCAAGATCTCATAATTTATTCATGGAGCCTCACAGGATCACTTGGTTTTCTCAGCTTTGAGACATTAGATTGGCTACAAATATTTCAATCCAGGATGACTCAATTCTTTGTTTTTCCTGTTAACTTGAAATCATGAAGCAGAAGTCCAATATTTGACTTGATTATCCAATAGTGTGTTTAGATTAGACTCTTTGTTGCCTGTAGTCTTTAGCTGGGAATGATTTCATCAGCAGGACCCGTTACATATTTGTCTTCATATGCCCTACTACCCAAGAGAAATGTCAGTGGATTGGCTTTGGGGGAGAGCCTGAGTCCCTTGTGATCTAAGAAAGCAGTGAAACACTCTTGCAACTGTGAGCTGCACTGGTCTCAAAATAGACAGTAGCCCAGGGCTGAGTTGTTTCTAGATACATTTGGACCAAAATTGTATCACTGTTGTTACCTAGTTTCAAGCTCCACGCTCTTCTGAGGGACAAATGCCCCTAATGTATCTGGAGTGGTCCCTGCCTTTTTGCATCTCATTTTCTGTTCCTGCCAATGTTCAGGCTGCAGTCATTGACCTAGGATTGTTCTTTTCTCCAAGGGAGCATGTTTGAGTGGATGGAAGGCTCTTCATCAATGCTAGACACACCTGTGCTCAAGACCACACCCTTGACTTATTTGAGGGGTGGATTAGTAAGACAGTTGGGTCGTTAGGGGTAGAATTTACTGTGATCAGAGATTGGATTACATAGTCCAAACCAGCTTTATGCATAGATAGAATAGGTGGCCAAGTACATGGTATGATTTGGATATGGTTTCAACCCACTCCAGTACTCTTGCCTGGAAAATTCCATGGACGGAGGAGCCTGGTAGGCTACAGTCCATGGGGTTGCAAAGAGTTGGATGTAACTGAACAACTTCACTTGCTCTACCTTACTAGTGTAGTAGTGTTAGTTGCTCAGTCATGCCCGACTCTTTGCGACCCCATGGGGTGCAGCCCGCCAGGCTTCTCCATCCATGGGATTTTCCAGGCAAGGATGCTGAAGTGAGTTGCCATTTCCTACCCTCAAAATATCCTGCTCATGCTCTCAAAATATCCTGTTCATGTGCCTGTCCTAGTACCTGATACTTGCCTGTTAAGGATGGATTCCTTTAGCTTAAGGCCTTCTCTATGAAATACAAATACTGGTACCCAGCATGGAGCTCACACACTTAGTGAAGTGAAGTGAAAATCACTCAGTCATGTCTGACTCTGCGACCCCATGGGCTATACAGTCCATGGAATTCTCCAGGTCAGAATACTGGAGTGGGTAGCTGTTCCCTTCTCCAGGATATTTTCCCAACCCAGGGATTGAACCCAGGTCTCCCGCATTGTAGGCTGATTCTTTACCAGCTAAGCCACCAGGGAAGCCCAAGAATCCTGGAGTGGGTACCCTATCCATTCTCCAGTGGATCTTTCCGACCCAGGAATCAAACCAGGGTCTCCTGCACTGCAGGCAGATTCTTTACCAGCTGAGCTATCAGGGAGGCCCTCACACACCTAGTAGATAACCAAATATTAGCTGAATGAATAAATGAATTGGAATTATTAATGAAACTAATTCACAGTAGTATTAGTAGGGGCAATTTAGGTTACCACATGACTTGACTATTGAAAACAGTGCTTCTCAAATATTTAGTGTATATTAATGATCACCTAGAGGTTTTCTTAAAAGGTTCTGGGGCTAGACAAGACTTGAGGATCTGTATTGCTAGCAAGTTTAGTTGATGCCATTGCTGTATATATTTTGAGTAGTAAGTAATTAGAAGACCTGAGGATAGGGTTACCCATCTTGCCTGACCAAAGAATTTCTTGGGATGTCTGTTAAACATCCAAAATTAGAATCTCCAGGGGGCAGACTTGGGAATCTTTATTTTTAGCAAGTGCTTCAGGTGATTTGCATGACTGGAGAATTAATCTTAGAAGGGAATGGGGTATGGGCTTAAAAACATGTGATGGCATTGCATTGGTCCATGGACCTTTTGGAGTAAGACTTGGAAAAGACACTGGATCAGATTGGAAAACATTCAGCTACAGTTTTGTTCTAGAGCAGTTCCTGTATGTGGCTAGGAGTTAGAAGGTAGAGGGGAAAATGAGGAACTATTTTTTTTTTCCCCAGCAGGTAGCATTGGTATCACTTTTTACTAACACAAAGCTTGATTTTCTGGGTTTTTGTTTTATTCCTTGAGTAAGATTGGTATCTTCAAAACAGCCAAGTTGATAGGTAAAATTTAGAATATGATTTTGAACAGTTTTCCTTATGTTTGCCTTCTCTGCAAGTTTGTATACCTTTAGCCCTTTCTTCATTGTAGATTCCATGAAACATTGGGAAAGCTTGTTTCTTAACCTAATAAGACAGAGATGCGAGGGAATAGTCTATTAAGCAGAGCTGCTGGAAAGACTGTCATTTCTTTAATATTCATGCACTGAGGCATGGAGCTGCATGAGACCCAGCGGTGGGAAGAAGGCAGTGATGCACCTCGATCTGTACGTATTCTGGAGCGATAGCATTTCAGGCATCACCAGTGACCAAGGTGAAAGCTTCTCAAATAAGACATTCTGAATGAGATGTGTAGCAAGTGAGAGAGCCTGCTGGGGGAGAAGCAGTGCTAGTAAACTCAGGCACAGGGAAAATATTACTGATTTGCCAGGGGCTGCAGGACAAGTTGGTGTCGTGGCTCCTATTTCTATTAAAGTTTTCTTATTTCCAATTCTGAGCTACAGCCTTTGGGCTATTGATGTCCCTGCTTCTCAGCTACCCTGTGGAATGATCTGCTCCTCATACCATCATACTTCAGAATTCTTTCTCCCCCCTTCTTATCTATAGACTTGGGAAAGAGGTTGGGATTGGCAGCCAACCACAGGGACAAGTTTCACATTATTCAAGGAAACAAAGGGGCTTCTTTGTGAGTAAACGTTAGACTTTTTTCTTTTTGAACGATCTTTTTCTTTTTTAAAAAACATTTGTTATTAGTTATTTAGGCTGCGCTGTGTCTTAGTTGTGGCATGTCAGATCTTGGATCTTTGTTGCATGAGTCATCTTTTTTATAGTAATTGTGGCATGTGGACTCTAGTTCCTTGACCAGGGATCAAACTTGGGCCCCCTGCATTGGGAGTGCAGAGTCTTAGCTACTGGACTATCAGGGAGTCCCTGGACTTGATTTTGTCAAGCTGCATTCCAGAATGGAGAGCTAGAGGGGGCCCAGACTGTACTCCTATCTCTGTATCCTCTCCTGTATCTTCTTGTACTTTGAGAATATTCCAGTGATGACAGCTTATGACTGTTTAGCGTCACTTTAAAGGGTCAGACGTGGCAAACTTAAACACTGAGAGTTGAGTTTATTGCTTCCAGGCAACAGGATTGAACTCTAGGGAGCTGCCACCAGGTGACCACTGATGCCTATCAGAGTGCATGTCTCTTGTTTGCCTGCCTTCAGATGTGAGTAACTGGGAGGCCTGAGTACATGACACACGTTCTGCTGGTTACTTATACACAACACAATATCTAGATACCTCCTTTTGATTTCTAACACCTATTTTTGGTTTAAGCAATAACAGTGGTCAGATGATGACATTGAGGGTCTCAGGCACAATCTTTCTTTTCTGAAAGATTTTCTTTTCTGTTGTCTGAAAAGATGGTACCAGAGGTTCCAAGTCTGGGTTTGGGAGGTCCAGGGGTGCTGGAAGGGCCTGGTGTGTCCTAGGGTTTAGGGATGCCAGAACAAGTGGGTGTTCACGAGGCTTGGAGGTATTTTGAAGTCTTTGTTGTCATTGTTCAGTCACTCAGTCGTGTCTGACTCTTTGAAACCCCTTGGACTACAGCATGCCAGGCTTCCCTGTCCTTCACTATCTCCCAGAGTTTGCTCTAATTCATATCCATTGAGTTGGTGATTCTATCCCACCATCTCATCCTCTGTCATCCCCTTCTCCTGCCTTCAATCTTTCCTAGCATCAGGGTCTTTTCCAATGAGTCAGCTCCTCGCATCAGGTGGCCTAAGTGTTGGAGCTTCAGCATCAGTCCTTCCAATGAGTATTCAGGGTTGATTTCCTTTAAGATTGACTGGTCTGATCTCTTTGCAGTCCAAGGGATTCTCAAGAGTCTTCTCTAACACCACAGTTTGAAAGCACCATTTCTTCTGAGCTCAGCCTTCTTTGTGGTCCAACTCTCACATCTTTACTTTGAAGTCTAGTTCAGAAATTCTCAGCAAGATCAATGTTTTTTTTTTCCCTAAAGTGGAAGTTGCATCCAAGTATGTGAGATATCTGAGTGAGGCTGAGGCTGTTTTCCATGCTATTTATTACTTTTAATTTTTATTATTTATATTGGAGTATAGTTGACTTATGATGTTATGTTAGTTTCAGGTGTATACCAAAGTGATTTAGTTATAGTTATTCATATATTTGGGAGAAGGTAATGGCACCCCACTCCAGTACTGTTGCCCGGAAAATCCCATGGATGGAGGAGCCTAGTAGGCTGCAGTCCATGGGGTCGCTAAGAGTCAGACACGACTGAGTGACTTCACTTTCTCTTTCCACTTTCATGCATTGGAGAAGGAAATGGCAACCCACTCCAGTGTTCTTGCCTGGAGAATTCCATGGACGGAGAAGCCTGGTAGGCTGCAGTCCATGGGGTCGCACAGAGTCAGACACGACTGAAGCGACTTAGCAGCAGCAGCATTCATATATTTATTCTCTTGTAACCATAAGTTTATTTTCTATGTGTGTTTTTATAAATAGGTTTTATAAATATGTCTGTATGTTTTATAGATAAGTTCATTTATATCATTTTTTAGATTCCATGTATAAGTGATATGATATTTGTCTTTGTCTGACTTACTTTACTTAGTATGATACTCTCTAGGTCCACCCACGTTGCTGCAAATGGTCCAAGGCCATTCAAAGGCCTGTGAGCCAGTTCAAAGTTCAGGATAGGGAGGAAGCAGTCAGCAAGTCATCTGTACTGCCTACATTTTTCTTCTCTTTTAATACTTTTTCACCAACATAATGAACATGTTGGCATTCCTAGTATCCTCTTTAAAAAAAATAAAAGCATTTATTTATTTGGCTGCACCAGGTCTCGGTTGTGGCATGTGAAATCATAGTTGCAGCGTGTGGGATCTAGTTCCCTGATCAGGAATTGATCCCAGGCCCCCTGCATTGGGAGCATGGATTCTTAGCAAACGGACCACCAGGGAAGTCCCCCCAGTATCCTCTTACATGAGGTCATCCCCCTGAGCCATTTGTGCCTCCATACAACTTTCTAAGTATTTTTTATCTTTGTGAGGCAAGGGCATGGCTGCTATGTGTCAATAAGGGAAGAGGAAAACATTTTAGAAATCTTTCCAGTATTCATTGTTGTAGAAGTCACAACTTCTGCATGAGGAAAATGGCAGTTTACAATGAAAAACATATCCCCATTTCCAGTCAAATTCATTCTCATCCCTTCTCTCTACCTTGGCTGGGGAAATTAGCTTCCTATAGTCTCTGAAGCAATTCAATTGACATGAGTAAATGTAAAAGAAAAATACATCTTCCTCAGCTTCTCTGATACCTGTTTGAAATGCTAATTGGCTGGCATGTGACCAATCAACCTATAGTTCGCACCAATCCAATCTTTCCCTAGGCAGGTTTGCATATTTGAGGAAATTATACTTTATACCAAGAAAATAAGAACCTGAGTTGAGATGACAATTGAACTTAAATGTGACAACACCTGAAAATGGGCTATTCTTAGCTTTCTTGCCTCAGTTTCTTTCTAACCTGTCTTTCAAAGGAGACCACCTCCTACAAAACTAGCAATGGTCTATTTTATGCAAATGAATCTTCCATGAGATGGCAATGACAACAACTTTGCCTGTGATTGTAGAGGCACCGCTGTATGTTTTATCAAAAGCTGTGATGGGCATGGCTTAAACCAGACTTATAGTGCAATTCTTTGAAGAATTATGACTGTCCAGCCTATGTCTGAGGATGTGGAGTTGAGGGGAGATACAGCAGGATTTCGGCAAAGCCATTTAAGGGGATAAGGGAGGAAGACATAAATGGGAAGGGACAGTCATATGCAGCATTCAACTATGGCCTAGGATTCCATCACCTCCAAATCATTTATAATCTTAAAAGTAAGACTACATGTGAAGTTTTGAAACATGAATTTTTCTGTAAACCATGACTTAATGTAGTATGTGGCTTGATTCTGAGGGTGGATGTGGGAAAAGCCTACTATTTAAAAAAAATTTATTGGAGTATATTTTAGTTACAATGTTGTGTTAGTTTCAGGTGTACAGCAAAGTGACTCGGTTATACATATATCCATTCTTTTTCAGATTCTTTTCCCATATAGGTTATTACAGAACATTGACTAGAGTTCATTGTGCTATACAGTAGCTCCTTGTTGGTTATCTATATATAGTAGTGTATATGTCAATACCAACCTCCTAATTCCACTCCCCACCCCCTTTGGTAACCCTAAGTCTGTTTTCTGTGTCTTTGGTCTTAGTACAACCTTAGGTTCAGAATCTGGCCCCACCTTCAGCATCCTGTTGTCCAGGTATCAGCAGTACAAGCATAGCCTCGTTATCAGCTTTATGACATTGGCCTATGTTGCTCTGAACTTTAATAGAAGAGTTGGGACTAGACTCTTGTCTGCTAAAAATAACTTCACTGGGAATGCTCTGTTATAGGAAAGCACAAAGCCATGACTGAAAGCAGCTAATAGATATCACAGGTTTCCATGACAGTGAAGAAAATGATGGTTTCAGGGGCCGAAAATTAAGGTTAAAATGTCTTCTCACATTCATAATGCTACCCTCTTGTCATTTTAGATGGGGCCCAAGGGTAGGGGGTAAAAAAACAATTATACATGGAAAGATGAAGAGAATGAGCACACGTTCAAACTTGCCTACTTATCCATCACCAAAGAGCATGCCTACTGCTATGAGGGATGCCAAAAAAGGGACGCTTTTCACACAATCCAGTCCACTCAGCCAGCAACACATAAAGGGACTTGGGTAGAAAAGTGTATAATGTGTTTTATGGTAATTGAAAAACTCATTTAAAGGCATCTTCAGCTCAAGTGCATTTAGGAGCTCCTCATTAGTGCCGCTGAAATAGCCACTGCACACTTTAAAGGAAGGTGAATGAGGCCCCCTTGGTTTTTTTAGCCCAGAGGTGTGTGCTCAAGCTCTTGGCTGGCTGTTGTCTGAGGCCTCGCTCATTTTTTAACACACCATGAACACAGGCCTTCATGATTATTTGGGGATACAATCTGGGTGAGTCTGACCTTATGAAAAGCATTTCTAAGGTCACATGCCTTCTTACTGGCCAGGGTATTTAATATTGTGTTGCATTTCATTAAAAATAATTTTCTCTAAATAATAGACTATGCCCAGTATGTCATCTTAATTCAAAAATTTTCAAGGGACATGTCTCATGTGGCTTAAAAAGATGTTTAGACATAACATACTCTGATGTGACTTGATTTTGATTTTCTATGCATTTAAAAACAGGAAATAGAGGGGATTCTCAGAACAGATTTAGAATTTCATAGTTGGGTACCCAGTGATGCTGTGTAGATTATCAATAGACAGAAATAAATGAACAGCTGTTTTAATCATTGGTAGGTTGATTGCTTCATGGTTGTTATATTTATAGTCAGAGATCTTCATATTCTACCTTGAAATATTTTTGACTTGGAGTTTAAGGCACTGGGTTTTGAGTCCTAGATTGACCAATTACAGGGCACCTTTGAGAATGTCCTATAATATCATTCCTCAGTCCCCTCATTGGTAGTTATTAAATAGGGATAATGGTATTGTATGAACTAGGTAAATTAAATGCATCCTCATTTTACAGATGAGGCAATGAGGCACAAAAAACTAGGATATAACTTGCTCAGGGTGACTCAGATAGTAATAGTAGCAGTAGGATTCCAACTCAGGGAGACCAGTTCCAGAGCCTATGGTTTTAGTTCCTAGTGTTGTATCATGAAAGGGTTTCAAGGCTCAGATCAAATGTAATCATATGTGTGAAAGTATTTTGCAAACTCTAAAATGCTAGATAAATAAGAGGTATTGGAAAAATTACTGAACCTGACCGAAGGTTTTGGTTTCCTCTGAGGAAGTGTTTTCTTGGCGGTAGAAACATTTCAGAGGGACAATGCCTTGGTTTGAGACGCCTGGAGTAGTGGAAAGCTCATGGGACTAAAAGGAAGCAAACCTAGGTTCTAGTGCCAGTTGAACTACTAATAAACCGGTGGACCTTGGCTAATTGATCTAATTTATCTGAACCTCAGTTTCATTAAGTATGAAGCAAGACAATTGATATAGACAATGGTTCTTAATTTTTCAGGGACCGTGAACCTTCTGTCCATCAGTTTATAAGCTTATAGAGTCTATAGGCTAATAACAGCTCTGGTATCTTGCCACAAACTTTGTGTACAACTTGAGGGTTTCATGGGCTTCCTTGGTGGCTTAGACAGTAAAAAATCTGCCTGTAGTGCAGGACACCTAGATTTGATCCCTGAGTCAGGAAGATTCCCTAGAGAAGGGAACGGCTACTCATTCCAGTATTCTTGCCTGGAGAATCCCATGGACAGAGGAGCCTGGCAGGCTACAGTCCGTGGGGTCACAAAGAGTCGAACATGATTGAGCAACTAACACTTTGAGGGTCTCATAGACCACCTCCAAAGCCCAGCCACAGACCCAGGTTAAAAACTCCAGATCTCCATGTTAGAAGGTTCTTTATAGCTCTCAGATTCTATGATTGGAACTACACTTTGTAAATACATGCTTTCAAAAAGTTCTTTACAGGAAAATGGCCCCCATAAATCATGGAAAGTCCACATGAAACCGCTGTGCTGAGATGGTCAGAATCGCATGATTTAGCGTTTAGGAATGGATTGCCTTTGATCATAGGGAGGTGTAGCTGTAATAGCTCACCAAAGCGTTCTTCAGCTCAATTTTATTTTGCTGAGGAACTTTTTTGAAAAGGGGAGGAGAGAGTCATGGGGGTGATATCCAACTTGATATATTAATCATACATTCAGTTTTGCAGTACATTTCCAAAAGTGCTGGACTTAACTGCTTTTAGTTCTGATATCAGCAAAAGATAAACAGCACTGTTTCTTGCTGGTCCACAGGGAGAAGAGGTTTTTTTTTTTTTTTTTTTTAATAAGCCTATTTTGGCATGGACACCATAAAGAATTTTATATCAGTAAAAGTAGACAGTGTCAACCCCAACTGGGTGTAAGATTGGTGGGTGGTCTGTTTGTGAAACATTTCTAATTTCTGTGATGAGTCCTGCTGGGGTTGCTAAAATGAAAGTGTCTGTCATATCCATTTCCTGGTGTTTTCAAACAGCTGCAAGAATTGTCAAAGAATTCCAAAGTCCATGGAGCCGGAAAGCAAAGGATGTGTTTTTAGCAAGGAGCTGATCCACCCTCTCATTTTCTTGATGAGAACTATTGAGGTTCGTTCTGTCTTAAATCTGATCCCTTGGAGACAGACTGAACAGAGCTTTGTGTGCAGGAAATTTCTCGGAGAACACTTTCAGGAAAAAAACTCCAGAGAAGTGACTGAAGGAGGATTGAGCAGAAGGATTTGCTGAACTTTAATGTGGTTACAGGAAGTTACTCACATGCTAAGATGTTCCTACACAGTGATTTCCAGTTGAGGCAAGGGAAGGGTTGGGGATGGGGCTTTGAACACCTGCGTTGCCTGGTGGTTGGATGGAAAGGAGCCATAACATTGAGCCACAGCATCCTTTGGCTGAGGGCAGTTTCTGGAGAGGGATTCACCTGTGAGCTATCAGCAGCCAACACTCTTGGCAACTGGGGAAATGCGTGCCTTGCTCCAGAAGGCGGTTCTGGATGACTTAGCAGAGCATCCACTACAACATCAGAGAGTTTGGTTTGGACCACCATCCCCTCTCAGCTAGATCACTGCAATGGCCTTCAAACTGGTTTCC
Source organism: Bubalus kerabau (assembly GCF_029407905.1). Lineage (NCBI taxonomy): Eukaryota > Metazoa > Chordata > Mammalia > Artiodactyla > Bovidae > Bubalus > Bubalus kerabau. Next base: position 3,211,057 of record NC_073647.1, on the reverse strand, counting down.
TTTTCTACACTGTTCCCAGTGTGATCTTCCTGAAACTCAGTTCTTATCATGTTGCTATGACGTACAACTATTTTTAAAATTAACTCTCTATCACAAAAGTTTCAGATGTACAATGTTATAATTTGACGTCTGTATACACTACAAAGTGATCACCACCCACAAGTGTAGTTACCACCCATCCCCATATAGACTGACCCCCTCACCATTTCCCCCACTCCCCAGTCCCTTTCCCCTCTGGTAACCAGTAATCTTTTCTCTGTATCTGGGTTCATTTACTGTAATTAATTAATTTTTATTTATTTATTTTTTCAAAGTTGGAGTATATCTATTTGACAGTGTTGATGTGGATGAACCAAGAGTCTGTCATACAGCGTGAAGTAAGTTAGAAAAATAAATATCATATATTGACACATATATGGAATCTAGGAAAATGGTACTGATGAACCTATTTGCAAGGCAATAAAAGAGACGCAGATATAGAGACAGGACTTGTCGACACAGAAGGGGAAGGAGAAGGTGGGATGAACTGAGCAAGTAGCTTTGACCTATATATACGATCATGTGTAAAATAGATAGCTTGTGGGAAGTTACATATACACACACACACACACACACACACACATACATACAGGGAGCTCAGGTCAGTGCTCTGTGATGACCTAGAGGGGTGGGTTGGTTGTGGCGGTGGAAGGGAGGTTCAAGAGGGAGGGGATATATGTACACTTCAGCTGATCCACAAGGAAGCTGTCCATATATCAATTGGTGAATGGATAAAGAAGACATCGTACATTTTATTTTGTTTTTTCATTTTTGTTTCTTTAAGACTCCACATGAGTGAAATCACATAGATTTTTTTCTTTCTTTATCTGAGTTACTTCACTTAGCACAATACCTTCAAAGTCCATCAGTGTTGTCACAAATGGCAGGCTTTCATTCTTTCTTGTGGCCAACTAATATCCCATTGTGTGTGTGTGTGTGTGTGTGTGTGTGTGTGTGTGTATACCCCATCTTCTTTATTCATCCATCAGTGGATACTATGGTTGATTCCATGTCTTGGCAATTGGAAATAATGCTACAATGAACATAGGAGTGTATATGTTTTCAAATTGGTACTTTTGTTTTCTTTGGGTAAATACTCAGAAGTGAAATAGCTGGGTCCTATTGTAGCTCTGTTCTTACATTTTGGAGGAATCTCCATGCTATTTTTTGTAGTGGCAATACCAGTTTACATTCCTACCAACAGTGTAAGAGAGTTCCTTTTTCTCCATATCCTCTCCAGCATTTGTTATTTCTCTTACCTTACAGCAAAAGGTGACATCTCACTGTGGTTTGGATTTGAGTTTCCCTAAGAGTTGGTGATGTTGGACATCTTTCATAAGCCTCTTGGTCATCTGCTTGTCTTCTTTGGAAAAATGTCTATTCAGAGCCTGTCCCCAATTTTTAATTTGGTGTTTTGTTATTGAGTTATATGAATTCTTCATATATTTTGCATATCAATCCTTTATTGTATACATTCAGTCCTTAAATATCCATGGGTTATGCATCTGTGGATTCGGTCAACTATGGATACAAACTATAAAAAATTCCAGAAAATTCCCAGAAGCAAGACTTGAAATACCTACATAGCATATATTAATACATTGTATTTACAACTATTTACATAGTATAAAGAATTATAAGTAATCTAGAGATAATTTAAAGTATTTAGGATGATGTGCATGGAGAAGGCAATGGAACCCCACTCCAGTACTCTTGCCTGGAAAATCCCATGGACGGAGGAGCCTGGTAGGCTGCAGTCCATGGGGTCGCTAAGAGTCGGACATGACTGAGCAACTTCACATTCACTTTTCACTTTCATGCATTGGAGAAGGAAATGGCGACCCACTCCAGTGTTCTTGCCTGGAGAATCCCAGGGATGGGGGAGCCTGGTGGGCTGCTGTCTATGGGGTCGCATAGAGTCAGACACGACTGAAGCGACTCAGCAGCAGCAGCAGCATGGATTTTATGCCAATACTACGCCATTTTCTATAAGAGACTTGAGCCTGTGGATTTTGGTATCCAATGGGGGCCTAAAATCAATCTTCTTTGAATACTGAGGAATGATTGTATGTGATTTACAAATATCTTCTTTGATTTGGTAGGTTGCCTTTTCATTTTGATGATGGTTTCCTTCACTGTGCAGAAGCATTTTAGTTTGATACAGGGCTTACAACTCTTCAGTGGCTCCTCATGCCTTCTGGATAGTATGGCTTCCAAGGCCCTTCAAGGTCTGACGGCTATCTTTAACCACAGCACTTGCATTTTCCCTCTTATCCTCCACAGGGAAGCCATGGAACTTGCTTTTCCATGAATGTGTCCTGCTGTCTCTCTTACCTCTGAGCCTTTACACATGCTCTTTTCATTTGCAACATTAAATCATACACACATGTACCTGTGCATGCATGCTAAGTCAGTTCAGTTGTGTCTGACTCTGTGCAACCCTTTGGACTGTAGCCCACCAGGCTCCTCTATCCATGGGATTCTCCAGACAAGAATCCTGGAATGGGGTGCCATGCCCTCCTCCAGGGGATCTTCCCAACCCAGGGACTGAACCCTTGTCTCGTATGTCTCCTGCATTGGCAGGTGGGTTCTTTATCATTAGTGCCACCTGGTAAGCCCCATGTAGTTGTAGTTTAGATAGCCTCTCTTTTGAGAATCCTTTCCTGACTATTTCCATAGTATCCTATAAAAATTATTGTAACTCTTCTTTATTATACTGTATTGAAATTCTCTGTTTATATGTCTATCTCATCTGTAGACTCTAAGCTTCTTGAGGGTAGGAAAGGCATCTCTAGTATGCATTCCCTGAACTTACTACAGCTATTGAAACTTGGTGAAAGTTGCTCAGTCATGTCTGACTCTTTGCAACCACATGGACTATACAGTCTGTGCAATTCTCCAGGCCAGAATACCGGAGTGGGTAGCCTTTCCCTTCTCCAGGGGATCTTCCCAACCCAGGGATTGAACCCAGGTCTCCCACTTGCTGGTGGATTCTTTACCAGCTGAGCCACAAGGGAAGACCAAGTATACTGGAGTGAGTAGCCTATCCCTTCTCCAGCAGATCTTCCCGACCCAAGAATCAAACTGGGGTCTCCTGCATTGCAGGTGGATTCTGTACCAACTGAGCTATGAGGGAAGCCCCTTTCTTTCTATTGAAACTTTGTAGGTACACAAGAAGTACTTGTCCAGGGTACAGGTGACTTGTTAAAAGTCACGCCCTGTGTGCACCCAGGGATGGATTGCTTTTGATGTTTTGCTCAGTTCCCATGTGGACACATCATCTGACCACCAAATTTCTATGTGTGTGTCCACATGAAATTATATGAAACTGGGCCATTGCAAATAGAAAGTAGAATCACATCATAGATGAAAAAGCTCTGGCTGAGGTGAGAAATGTAATATTTTTAAGATGGATGTGACCTATGTGTCAGATTCTTAAAGTTCCTCTGAAAGGAGATTTTGAAATAGCCTGTAATCTTGTGAGGGATGTGTAGGGACATGTGGAATCATGACATAGCATTTGGAGCGGATAGGCTGGCGTATGGAAGTGTTAATCAGGGTCAATAGGATTAATCGTTGATTATAGACATGTCTTCCTTCTGACAAATTTTCTGCCTCTGCAGGGATTTGCCTGGAGGAGATTTTAGCAGCAGCACTATAGACGCAGGGCCAGATTAAAATTGTGGTACTTGAAAAACATTGCCAAGAGACTCAAAAATTTTAGTAAAATGTTCAGGAAGCCCATGCTCTTGGTAATGCATTAATTCCAGTGAAGTAATATGCTGTCTTCCTGACCAAAGGTGGGTATCTAATGCTGTTGCTAGACCATACTACCTCCATCACATAAGCTGACCTTTAAGAATGCTATAACAAGGCATTAATCGGGTCCACCCTCTTCAGAGACAACAAGGATTAGACAGGAAAAAAGATGTCACTGCCCTTTGTGTACAGTCATGCTGGCCCTGCTCCTAAGAACAGGCCTCTCTGTGGCTTTTCATTGGTCTCTTTGTTTTCTCTTGGCTGCAGATGCTCAGGAAAAGCCAGTGTTGCTGGATAAGGTGCCTAAATTTGGACAGGATACATAAAATTTGTAGCAGTCTCCATAACCAATTGTCACATACTGTATCTTGAATTAAGAAAATGCTTCTTGGGCAGCAAGTTTTACATCTTGAGGCAGTTGTAGACCTCTATAACTTGATAACAACTTAGTACTTTGTTTCCAGAAAATGAGAATCCACAAACTTGTGCATTCAATTTTATGGACATCATGGTCTCCTCCAAACACTTCAGTGAACCAGTGACCAAAGCCGTTGACTTAGAGATAAGAAAAAAAAATGGCTTTCCTCTATTGAGCACTGACAATGTACCAGGCACTGCACTATTAACACTTGATACTCATTATCTCATTTAATCTAGGCAATGACCCAAAGGACCAAATACACTTACATACTTTTATAGGTTCAGAGGTGGTAGAACTGGGATTCAAACACATGCTGATAGCTCTGGAGCCTATAATCTTAACATATACCATTTAGCCTCTATTGGGTCTTATTATAAGTTTATTTCTGATTGGCCCTTTGTGCCTTAGTAGCATTGACCATCTTTTTGCTTTTTGTTTTCAGAAGAAACCTCCTTTAAATAGTTGCTCATGGACCCTGAGTTTTAAGATTCTACCCTTTTAGTTCTGTTGATTGTCAGTATAACTGAACACACTGCTGGTCTAGTTAAACTACTGTTAGATAAGCAGAATGTCCTCATTTTCACAATATAGAATATCTGAAGAGAAATAAAATGGTAGAACATCTCTTGAAAACTGATTCAAAACCATTATTCTACCCTTCCTTCAGTATATTTTATTGATGCTGTTTAGTCACTGAGTCGTGTCTGAGTCTTTGCAACCCCATGAACTGTGGCCCACCAGGTTTCTCCGTCTATGGGATTGCAGGGAAGAATACTGGAACGGGTTGCCATTTCCTTCTCCAGGGGACCTTCCCTACCCCGGGATGGAACTCCAGTCTCCTGAATTGTAGACAGATTGGATTCTTTTCTGCTGAGCCTCAGTGTATTTTCTGCTTGTGCTAAGGATTGTTTGCATCTGCTAAGTCACTTCAGTCGTGTCCCACTCTGTGTGGCCCCATAGACGGCAGCCCACCAGGCTCCCCCGTCCCTGGGATTCTCCAGGCAAGAACACTAGAGTGGGTTGCCATTTCCTTCTCCAATGCATGAAAGTGAAAAGTGAAAGTGAAGTCGCTCAGTTGTGTCCAATCCTTAGCGACCCCATGGACTGCAGCCTACCAGGCTCCTCCGTCCATGGGATTTTCCAGGCAAGAGTACTGGAGTGGGGTGCCATTGCCTTCTCCGATTGTTTGCATAGCAAAGCGGAAATCATTATCCCTCGTCTATATTGGAAATATCTGATTAAATTGACCTTTTTGTATTGTCTTTGAGTACAGGTAGAATAATTAGTTTGGTATAATTTCATGATTTTGTTTTATGATGAAGTATATTACAGAAACTATGACACCATAAATATTTTTGTATGCATCTCTAAAAAATATTTTTTCCTTCAGAGTAAAATAACACCAGCACAGTTCAATTTTAATATGTCTTTAATATTATTTAATACTCAGTGCATATTCAGATATCTTTAGAAGTTCCCTAAATGCTCTTTACCACCTGTGGCCAAACCAAGATTCAATCTAGGGCCATGTGTTGCATCTGATTGTTACAATCAGTGTCTTTTGATCTAGAACGGTTCCTGTTTCCGTTACAAAAATTTCTCAGAGAGCAGGCCAGTTGTTTTCTAGACTTCCTTGAGGTGCTCTTTGGCTGATTTCTCTATCTCCTTTATTTCTTACACTAAAAATTGGATATAAAGGCTTGCTTAGATTAAAATAAGACATTTTTGATAAGATTATACCACAGACAATGTTAGGTACTCTGAGTTGCATCACATTAATTAGGATATTGTCCCATCAATAGTGATACTAAGATTGCACACTAGATTAAGTGAAAAGTGAAGTTGCTCAGTCGTGTCCCACTCTGTGATCCCACGGACTGTAGCCTATCGGGCTCTTCCGTCCATGGAATTTTCCAGGCAAGAATACTGGAATGGGGTGCCATTTCCTTCTCCAGGAGATTTTCCCGACCCAGGGATTGAACCTGGGTCTCCTGTATTGTAGGCAGACACTTTAGCATCTGAGCCACCAGGGAAGTCCACACTAGATTAAGGTGATTGCCTAGTATCAGGGATTTAGGGCAAGCTTTCCCTCTATTTAAATCCTTCTTGCCATCCCAAATCCCCCTCTCACCCATTCCCTGAAGCCTCACATTTCTTTCATAGGCATCAAATTATTTAATTCCGTAATCAGATATAAAACCAAGTAAATGACTGACTTTAGAACTTTAAATCCTTTAAGAATTCAAGGAAGGAGAGGACAAATAGCACTGTATAGGAAATGCTGCTGGGGAAGCCAAAGAAAACATGATCGGCTTTACAACTGACCTTGGCCTAAGCCCTGTCAGGCATGGGAGACACATGTCAGGAAGAGATTTGCCTTTCTCCTGGAGAAGACATTGATGGTGTGACACACATATACATGAGAGGAAGTGTTCAAGCCTGGCTGTTTTTAAGGCTGGTTGAGATGAAACGAATTAACCTGCAGTGATGCCCCACCCCCACTGTTCCTGTCCCAGGCACACATACACACTTACCTCCCTTCTTTGGCTGTTCCCCATCCCTGCCATGTCCCTAACTCTTCTTCCATGTAAAGCCTGTTTCAACTCTGGGATCATAGCGCCTTATTCACAGTTAGGGATTAGTGCTTCCTTTCCCCCATTTTTGAATTTTAATGGGAGACGGTGGTACACACTGTTAGCCAGAGGAATAATGGTGAAATGGTGAGCTTGCAGCTGGTACTGACAGTGGGAGAGAGGTCTTTGAAGATGTGTGCTAATGATGTTCCTTCAATCACACTATGTTGCTCTGCATCTTGCCTTCTTTTTTGGCTGGCCTTTGGTGAGGAAAACAAACTCAGAATAGTTATCTGCCTAAAACACTTTCTCCCCTTAGGTGTGTTTGTATTATGAAACAGCTTCAAAGGCAGCACATTTCTGACTAGAATTTCCTCATTAGTAGATGTGAACACTTTTTCTGTGGCAACCCATTAGTTACCAGACCGTCCTCTTACTTCATTAGTGATCACCCGACATGTATTGCTCACCATCCCGATTGTACCCCTGAGATGGAGAAACGTCCTCTGATGAGTTTCTGAAAATAAAATCATTGATCTCAATAGAGATGCTATAGATTTGGTCACTTTTGAGGCACAGAAGGGCTACTAATTATTCTCAAGTAAATGCCTCCAATACACACTGACAAGTTGTATTGGAGATTGGCAACCTTTCAGAGCTATCTGCCAGGACTCCATTTATTCACTCTCTCGGGAGTGATCAGCTGCTTCAGTGAGCGGAGGCCTGGATGTTCCTATTAGCAACAGTGGGATTAGGTCCTGTGGGTTCAAGAGAGGGCAGCCAACAGGACCTGTGGGCCCCTTTACTGAAGCTCTGTCTGCACTTCCCAACCGCTATGCTTTTGGTTAACCTTGCCAGTGGATCCCATCCTCCCAGATGTGAATTAACTGAAATAAATTCACACTTGGTTATTTATTTCTTCCCTAAATACTTCTTGAGAGCCCACACTGTGGCAGATGCTCCACATATCATGGTAAACACGGCTGCCATGTCCTTATCAAACTTAGTTTAGTGGGAAAGACAGACAGTATATAGAGAAATAAATCCAAAATTATAAGTCATAAATGCTATGAAAGAAATACACAGTGACTGTGAAAATACAGTAGGCTCAGGCTCACTTAGACAAGGTGGTTGACTGTGTATATGAATCAAACATGCCACTAGATGCTTGGTTAAAAAGACATGGGTGAGAGATAGTACTTGTCCCTGAAGATTTGTCAATTTATAATTTCAGTAAGAAAAGCATGTATGAAGGACAATGGAAATGAGAGGGAGGAACAGTTGATTCTGCCTGGAGTAGAGTAAGGAAGGGACATCAGAGACAGAGTGGCATCCTTGAAGGGTAACTGGGGGAAAGCTAGGTGACTATGTAGGGCTGAGGTTCTGGGGGTCTAGACAGAGGCAACAGCAAGAGGAAAGGTATTGAGATGAATTTGTGGGAATGAGGTGGATCACCTTGGAACCCTGACCTTGAGTGAACTTGTCTGCCAGACCCCAGTACTCTGAGGGCTGGATCAGGGTGAAGATGATCTCTCTGAAGCCCCAGAGCGAGTCAGTAACATGGGAACAGTAAGTAATTCTTTCTATGGCTTCTGTTGTAAATGACCACAAACTCGGGTGGCTTAAAGCCACTCCAGTTCAGGATCTTGCAGCTCTGAGTTCACTGGGCCAAAATCTAGGTGTTAGCAGAACTGTGTTCCTTTTAGGAGGCTCTGAAATAGGACTGCTTTCCTTGCCTTTTCCAGATTCTAGAAGCTGCTCTGCTTCCTCAGTTCATGGCCCTTTTTGCTGATCTTCAAGGTTGCCAGCATCCTGTTTCTGGAACCTTCTTCCTGTTTCTCTTTGATCACCTCTGGGGATAGCTTCTACACTTTTAAGGGTGCCTGTGTTTTGATTGAGACCTCCTTGGAAATTCAGGATAAACCACTTATCTCAAGATCTTTAACCTTCTGCTTCCATCTGCAAGTATTTCCCTGGTGGCTCCGTTGGTAAAAGAATCTGCCTGCAATGCGGGAGACCTGGGTTCAATCCCTGGCTTTGGAAGATCCCCTGGAAAAGGGAAAGGCTACCCACTCCAGTATTCTGGCCTGAAGAATCCCATGGACTACATGGACTGTAGTCTATGGGGTTGCAAAGAGTCGGACACAACTGAGTCACTTTCACTTTTTCACTTTCCATCTGCAAAGTCCTTTTGGCTGTGTGAGGAAGCATATTCCTGGGGAGGAATTTGCATGTGGGCATCTTTGGAGAGGTCTGTCAGTCATGAGGGGACACCAGGGTGGAAAGAGGTATGAGTCACATGCCCTGAGGCCAGATGGGATTTTGTTGAGGTCAGCAGTTGCTAGCATAGAGGGGGATGTGAGTCAAGAACCAGAATAGGCTTGAATAACCCACAGAGGCCAGCATTTGATACACGAGGGCTATAGACCACAGAGCTCACCTCCTTATGGGTCCCATGTCATGAAGACATGTGAGCCCCTTGGAGCAAGATCAATCTTAGAACAAACTGAAGGAGCACAGAGAGATGGAAAATCCTGCATTGTGTTTAAACCTCAAATGGCTGAGAAAAATCCATAAGTAACTAACCTTGCCTGAAATAGGCTAAATTGAGTTTTCTGCTTTCTGATGGAATATGGCCTCAAAATAGCGAGTTGGCTGTGTTGTAGAACCACAGTTTTACATTTTTACAGACCTGAGAATGAAGACTGTTAAAAGTCATGCCTGATGGATAGGTTTGCCATGCTTAGGGATATGGATTTAATTTTATCCAAATGTAGCTGGCTGTAGCTACCCATCAGGGGTTTTAACCAGGAGAGAGACAGAAACAGGTTTGCTTTAGAAAATTAAATTCAGAGAGCAGTTTAGAAGGAAACCTGATGGGTGTGGATGTCAGGAAATGCCACTGGAAGATTACCTCAGTCATCCAGGTGAGAGAACTGTCTTCAAACCTTGTGATGCTCTGTCTTATGCTTCAAGGTGGAAGAGCACCCATCATCTGGTTCCCCGTACTTCCTTTGGGTCAGGTGGCAACATCTCTGTGTTTTTCAGGTGAGGTAGCTGAAGGTCCAAGATACAAAGTGAATTTCAAATGACTTAGATTCAAGAATAGAATAATTGTTTTACTAACGTCAGGGTGGAAGAAAATCTATGACCAATATAGGCAGCATATTAAAAAGCAGAGACATTACTTTGCCAACAAAGGTCTGCCTAGTCAAACCTATGGTTTTTCCAGTGGTCATGTATGGATGTGAGAGTTGGACCCTAAAGAAAGCTGAGCACTGAAGAATTGCTGCTTTTGAACTGTGGTGTTGGAGAAGACTCTTGAGAGTCCCTTGGACAGCAAGGAGATCCAACCAGTTCATCCTAAAGGAAATCAGTCCTGAGTATTCATTGGAAGGACTGATGCTGAAGCTGAAACTCCAATACTTTGGCCAGCTGATGCGAAGAACTGACTCATTGGAAAATACCCTGATGCTGGGAAAGATTGAAGGCGGGAGGAGAAGGGGGCGACAGAGGATGAGATGGTTGGATGGCATCACCGACTTGATGGACATGAGTTTGAACAAGCTCTGGGAGTGGGTGATGGACAGGTAAGCCTGGCATGCTGCAGTCCATGGGGTCGCAAAGAGTCGGACATGACTAAGCAACTGAACTGAACTGAATGTTAGGGTCATATCCATCAAGGTCTATATGAAACATGTATATTTCTTTAAGTGTTGCTTGAAAGGTATCAGCTGGTATATCCCCTGGAGTTTTTTATAATAATAAAGTACAATAGTTAACTTGTTATATTGTGCTCAGTTGTGTCTGACTCTGCCATCTTATGGACTGCACCCTGCCAGGCTCCTCCATCCATGCAGTTCTCCAGGCAAGAATACTAGAATGGGTTGCCATTTCCTACTCCAGGGGATCTTCCCGACTCAGGGATCGAACTCACATCTCTTGCGTGTCCTGCATTTCCAGGCAGATTCTTTAGCACTGCGCCACCTTGGAAGCCCAAATTGTTATATAGCCCATGTGGAAAACCATGATTATATTGTAGTTTGGGGTTCATTTTTCTTGCCTATGCAGAATTTTGACCATAATAAATCCAGGCATATTCCTGGTCAGCACCTGAATTGCATACATAGAGCCTAGTGGGAAATAAAGTGGGTGAAAGCTTTGAATTTTGGTACCCTACACCTGCTAAACAACAGATTCTATTGCCACTGTGCCTGGCACTGAGCTGGTAGGCTACTAGAATGAGTGGGGGATGTGGTTGTCACTAAGTTTTAAAGCATCCCACTTGTTGCCACTTGAATTTGCCAAAGAATTGCCATGTTGCAAATGGCAGTTGATGCTCTGGTTGCAGCAGTTTTCCAGAGGCAGAGATGGGAAGGCAAAACCAGCGTGGCACTGGAAAGAAGTCTGGAGGGTGGCAGTAGCCAGGGAGGCACACCAGGATGGATCTTGGAGCAGGCAGGCGGGGAGCTGACAAATGTTGACACTTATATCTATTTCTCTGTCATTTTCCAGAGCTAAGCATATAGTTTGAATCCCATAAATATTTTTAATCGGATTGCATTTCCCAAGAACTTTGTGAACTTTTTCTTTTTTACTTCCATGGTTTCAATATTTTAAGTGCTGCCATTTTGATAGTTTGTAGCTATGGTCAGTTTAATGATTTAGAAGCAACTTTGCCCATACTTTTCCATAAACTGCACTTTTACCACTTGCCTTGTAGGACGGGATAGTATCCTATCCCCATTCACCTCCCCCGCCCTGCCTTTAAATAGTAAATACACTGCTTTAATGACATATACATTTGAAAAAGGAAAAATTCATCCTGAATCTCAGGACCTTAAAGTTAAGAACAGTTTTATGTGTGGAACTGAGAAAAGCCAAACTCATAAAAACAGCATAACATGATGGTTATCAGGGCCTGGGAACATAAGACAGATGTTGTTTAAGGGTATGAACTTGTAACTAGTATTAAAGATGTCTTAGAGAGCTAAGTGTAGTGATTATGAAAAACAGTGTAGTGATTATGAAAAACAGTATAATTGTATGGTCAACAAACTTGCTAAGAGACTAGAACTTAATTATTCCAACTTCTAAAAAGAAAGGATAATTACATAATGTGACAGTGGTGCTGAATAATTGCTATAGTGGCCACCGTATGACAGCACAGAAATGTAGGAGTTAACATGTATTGTCTTAAATATACAAACTGTTGATCAAATATATTCAATAAAAACAAAACTGACACCTAGCAAAAAGTAATATTTTCTCCTCTTATATCCTTTCTTACTCTTTTCCACATGTACACACATTTTTATGTGTCTGATCATAATGATTCTATGTAGTTTTTTTCACTTAACATTCTCTATTACATGTTATTGTATTTCTACACTGTTGTCATAATCACTGAAAAGAAGTACTTTTCAAGGTTTTGCCCCTACTTCTGAATTCTCTTTTGTTTTTGTTTTGTTTGCATCTGTACAAAATCGACAGGGGATGGGTTTTGCTCTGCCTGTTGGGTTGATGCTGCTCAGCTTAGAGACAACTTTTAGCTGTGCGTTTTGATCAGGCCTCTTTCAAAGTGTTGTGTCACTTTGGGTGTCAACGGCATCCATTTCACTTACTAGATTGGAGAGCTGTCCTAAGGCATTGGAGAAATGCTGGTTTCCAGTTCTTTCCTGTTGGGGAAGTGCCAGAGAACACAGCTTGTACTGTAATAGGCCTGCCCAGACTGCAGCTGGCCTGCCACGTGGGGCTGGAGGATTGTGAATTCAGTCCTTTGCCTCTGTCCTTTTGATTACCGCAGCCAGGGCTTCTCCCCGAGAATTATCAGGGAATTCTGGCGGGGAAGTGGGCAAGACAAGAGTCAGAAAAAGAGCTGTCTGTGGCGTGTGGGGTGAAGGGGAGTGCCTATCGAGTTGGACCAGAGTGTTGGTTGTGACCTAAGCAGAAGAGATAGTGGGGTGATGCTATGCACATGACAAGAATTCTTCAGATTTCTAGAAAAGATTCAAAAGTTCCTTCATAAAGATACTTTTCTCTTTATCTCATAGATTCCTTTTTGGATCTGATAAAAGCTATATATTCCCCCTGCTACCCCAACAAATAAATACAGATCGTCTTGAATACACACCTATGTATTCGATTCCTCATAAGCCGTCCACATAGCATCCTTAGGGTAGAGAATTTTATTCTGTTGCAAACTATTATACATCAAATGAATAAACAATAAGATCCTACTATATAGCACAGGGAACTACATTCACTATCCTGTTGTAAACCCTCATGGAAAAGAATATGAGGACTTCCCTGGTGGTCCAGTGGTTAAGAATATGCCTGACAATGCAGAGGACATGGGTTTGATCCCTGGTCCAGAGAGATCCCACATGCCATGGGGCAGATAAGCCTGTTCACCACAACTACTAAGCCTAGGTGCCCTAGAGCCCTGTGCTCTGTAATAAGAGAAGCTACCACCATGAGAAGCCTGAGCACCGCAACTAGGGAGTAGTCCCTGCTCGCCTCAACTAGAGAAAGCCTACCCTCAGCAATGAAGACCCAGCATAGCCAACAAAGAAATAAATATAATTAAATTTTAAAAGATATGCAAAAGAAAAGGTATGCATTATATATGTATAAAAATCACTTTGCTGTATGGCAGAAACTGATATAACATTGTAAATCAACTATCCTTCAATTAAAAAAGTAAACTGAAAAAAAAATCTAAGTCTGTTAGGAAGATTTGGTGGGAAGGAGATAGTTGTACCAGTATTTCCTTTCACTTGCTCTCTGATTTTCTATTTTCTTCTTGAGAGGAATTTTGTATTTTGTTAAGGATTTGCAGCCTTATTTAAATAACTGCTGGTGGGCTTGGATCATAGTGACAGCCTTGGAAAGTAAGGCATCAGTGAGAAAGAGGGTCTTGGAAAAACAGCACAAATAGCTGACTTGGGGCCACGAGGGGTATGGTGAGGATTATAGGGGAATGGGCCAAAAGAGAAAGGAGGGAGAAATAGCTTGATGTTTGCACTTTCATGAATCTTAGAGCTGGTTTTCAGTTACCTGTCTAGTCTTCTTTGTGTACAAAATGCTACCTGCTCTGATGGTTTTGATCCTCAGCTAATTACCAAGTGCAGGCTATGTGCTTAGTGCTTGAACATGTCTTCATTTGGTTAAGACCCTGCGCTCCATATTCTGACTTCCTGGGCTCAGATCCGGATTCCTAGGTGAGGTATCTCATCTCTCTAAGCTTCAATTTTATCATCTGAAAAATGGGATGATAACTCTTAAGTGTGAGGACTAAAGAAGATAATGTTTATGAAACACACTGCACAATGCCTGACATACATGGTGTTTAAGAACTGTAGAAATTATTATAACCGTTATAATTTTTATTAAGATTCCAAGATAGGTTTTGCCCCTTCAGGTCCAAGGGCCATGTAGCTAAATAACTCCACGTATGTGAATGGAAGTGGACATTTCAGACCTCTAAATGGAGTTGGAAATGGACTTGACCATTAAAGTGGTGTCTTCAGATATTATCAAAGACAATCATCTATCTATACTACCCTTATCTTTTTTTATGATTCCTATTGATTGTTTATGAAATTTGGTTTGATAATTTGAGAATAAGTGCATTCATGTTTATGTTTCACTAGTGTTAAATAGCTAAAGTTACTAGGTTTTTCAAAGAGAAGAAATAGTGACCAAAGCCTCCATTTCATACAGGATGTTGTAGAACCATCTAGCAAGAGGGTATGGTCCAGCATCATCCTGAGAAGCAGGCAAACATTCATTATCCAATGACAATGATAGCTTAAGGAAATTCACCAGTGTGTGTGTGTGTGTGTGTGTGTGTGTGTGTGTGTGTGACTAGTTTAATTCATTAACTCAGTCTCTGCAGAAACAGATGCATATACAAAATTGAGGTAGGCTTAATCTACCAAAGAGTGAGTTTTGGTGTTGCATTTCATTTTTTTAAACACTCATTTATTTATTTATTTGGCCATGCCTGGTCTGAGTTGTACCCTGTGGGATTTTTGATCTTTAGTTGTGGCATGCAAACTCTTAGTTTTGTCATGTGGGATCTAGTTCCTCGACTGGGAATTGAACCTAGGGCCCCCTGCATTGGGAGTGTGGTCTTAGCCACTGGACCACCAGGGAAGTCCCATGTTTCCTTCTAAAAGATGTTTTCTCTGTGATCTCTCACAACCTCTGCACTCACCATCATGGCAGCCATCACACCGTTCTTGCTTGTTTCATTGTCTTCTCTGTTAGAGCGTAAACACAGCCAGCAGGTACTGGCTCTTTCTTGTTCACGGTTTGATTTCCACTCACACGTGGCACAGTGCTGAGCACTTCATACTCAGTGAATACTTATGGAAAGAAAAACAGCCCTACACCGATGTGTTGTTGAACAGTTAACATAATGGTTAACAGCTCGGACTTTGCAATCAAAATGGCAGCAATTTATGTCCCACATCTGCCTCTTGTGAGCTGTGACTACCTTGGACAAACTAGTGAACTTTCCTGAGCTTCATTCACTCATCTGGAAAATGGAAATAAAATGTTGTATCTGAAATGCTCCAAATCAAATATGGCACATGATAGGTACTGTATAAATTGGAGCTGTGATAGTAATTCTGATGATAATGATGATTCATCCAAATGCTTATTGTTGTAGCTTGTAAGCTGTTTGCAGGGAGGGAAAGGAAGTTGACATAAATGGGTAAGATGATAGAAAACTCCAAAGACTATAAAAAAGTCTTAAAATACTGAAGACTGATTGAATTATTCCATAGGAATAGAAGTACCTGAGGGAACATTTAATAGGCTTAAAGAAAATATTACTCTTGTGAACTATATGTTGCCCCCAGGTCTGAAAGTGTTAACTGAATGTTACCAAGGAAGTGCCTGATTTTACACAAGGTCTAGTCATCCTAATCATGTGGCAGCAGCTCATCCGTATGCTTGAGGGAAGATTCCGCTCCTTAATTCATTACACCTTTTGGTCAGGAAGCTATTTTTCATGTGTAGTGGATGTGTCACTGAATTTTGCTAGACAGCACTTGAGTCCCCATAGAAATTTCTCTTCAGCTACAAGGGTTTGCATTTCAGTGTTTGACATATAATGACTCTTCCCCTTGTATTTCATTCACGAAGGCCCTTTCTGTTTGGTGGAGAGACACATTGCCTGTAGTTCATTGTGTTTTGATGCTTTGTTCCTTCATCCAAAATGTTTTGAGTGCACATGAGTTGCCAAGCTCTCAGTCCCTGCCCTCATGGACCTTATCCTTAAAGTGTGAAGTGACTTCAATGGGCTCCTGGTTCTACCTATGCATGTTATAGCTTGGTAAATGATAGCACAGAGAATGGGAAGGGATTTGTGTGAGCTCAGGGTGCTTTGTAGAGATAGAGCTGGAGTTGACCTAGATCTCTGATGTCCTGTCCAGTCCCTGCACCTTCTGATAATGCCAGCATTGAGCAAATGGTCCATTAGTTCCCACTACACTCACTCACTTGTTTCAGGTAGGAAATGCTACACTGTATGGATCAGAGGGTAAACCAGTTGTATGTTTCTAGCAGCACACATATCTGATGACTCAGGTGGGCCCTGTTATACTGCTGGGCATGGGATTAACTCAAGCTGGTTAGTATCAATGTGCAGAAAATTGTAGGAAGAACTTAGAAAACAATTTGGTTGAATTAGTTGGCATTTCTCTAGGCTACTTTCTACGTTAAAATTTAAACAAGAAATTTGGGTTGATGAAGCCATGCAAATGAAAATACAATTTATATACAAGTGCATGATAAGAGTATAATATAAATACAATGTCCTCAGAAAGTCACCAAGTAGAACTTTGGTGATAACCTGGTTTATTCCTTCATTTATTCCTTCTTTCAAAAAATATTTATGGAACACCTACCATGAACTAGACACTGAACATACTGAGGATCCAGAGATGAATAAGGCCTTTGTTATAAAGGAAATTAGGATCAAGATTTCAGGGTAGGCTTGAGTTGCTTTATGATGCACCAAGGAAAGATTTTTGGTGAGCCTATAAAGACCTGAAATGAATGCCCTTCTTTATCTCTCTGAGAAACTCATTTCCACTTGCTCGTGAGACAGAACTCCTTGTGCCTTTAAGGGTCAGTGAATCCTATGGAACCATTAGGGTAGGTCATAATTGTCAATGAAGGAAATTACATTTTCTCCTATAATTTATATAATTTTCTCCTATAATATAATAGATTTTCTCCTACTCAGGAACCATTGCTCTTCAAGGAATGTGTGGCTTGGCTAGGGACAGGGCATTATCTGGCTTCCCATGGGTTTGGTGAAGACTGATTATTTGTGTTTCTACCATATCATCCTATACTACCACCTGTCTGCTTGGACCTCTGCCTACTGCTGTGTTCATCTAAGGCTGAACCACTCTAGGAGATCTTGCCTACCACTGGATACTCCCCATGGTTCAGACCTTAACCTCTGCTTGTTGTCTGTGTCCAGGCTCCCAGATGTTTTACCCTCTTAGCAGGATTCTTTTCTACAGTTACTGTTGAGTTCTTCCCCAGGGGTCTGCCATAGCTCAGGAAGTTGGCATAGTCTCAAGATCTGGGCTTTCTCTGGTCTGGCCTCTCTTACTGCCCAAAGTCCACACCCCATCACCAGGGTATCCCCATATGATTCTATCAGCAGCTATTTCAACTACCCATGACTGCAAATATTCAGTCCTGTGTTTTTGTTAATTGACTTTCAGCCACCGAATTTTGATTATACATCCTGCATCATCCTCAAATATCTTTTAAGCCAGTGGAAAAAAGTCATCAAGTAGCACAGAAAGGTACAAAAAGAAACTGAAGATCACTTATCACTCAAATTCAAAGATACCTATTATTAACATTGTGTATATTGATATACATATACATAATTCTATTATTACTGCTTTCAAAAAGGGTTCTTGATAGCTCAGTTGGTAAAGAATCCGCCTGCAATGAGGGAGACCCCAGTTCGATTCCTGGGTCGGGAAGATCCCCTGGAGAAGGGATAGGCTACCCACTCCTGTGTTCCTGGGCTTCCCTTGTGGCTCAGCTGGTAAAGAATCCACCTGTGGGAGACCTGGGTTCAACCCCTGGGTTGGGAAGATCCCCTGGAGAAGGGAAAGGCTACCCATTCCAGGATTCTAGCCTGGAGAATTCAATGGACAAGTCCGTGGGGTTGCAAAGAGTCAGACATGACTGAGTGACTTTCACTTTCAAAAAAAACCCCATCAAATCCAGTTAATCTTCACTGCCTTCAACCTTGCCACCCTTGCCCAAATCATCACCACCCATTGCCTGGGGGCATATCAATAACCTCCTAACTGGTCTATAATCTGTTCTCCAGGTAACATCCATCAGGTCTTGTCATTCTTTAACTCAAACATGTCCACTGACTTGCCATCTAACTTTGAGTAAATCCAGCCTCCTTTTTCATGGCAGATAAGGCCCCCTTGGCTCCTGCCCTCTCTATCGGCTCATCTCTTATCACTATTCCTCTTGTTTCCTCCATTTTCGCCACACTGGCCTCTTTGCTATTCCTCAAACAACCCAAGAATGATTTTGCTTCAGAGATTTCAGCATGTTCTTCCCTCTGTAAGGAATGTTCTAAACATTCTACACTCACTTGACTTGCTCTTTGGCCTCACTGAGATGTCTGTGTGCCATGCACTATTGGATCTCAAATACTACCCTCTCTTGATAACTCCTATTTCCTTTCTTGCTTTATTTTTCTTTCCTGTGCTATCTTTATGTGACATCATAACATCTGTGTATATGTTTTGTTTATTGTTTATTTCCTCCAACAGACCTAAACTTCATAATGACATAGATATTGTTTTATCATTTATCAATAAACAGTGTTTGATACATGGTAGGTGCTTCAATAAACACATGAATAAAACTTAAAAAGAAACCTACACATAAATATGTTAGTTTTATACCACATGTGCCATTTAGTAAATGACTCTTTAAACTTTAGGAAACTCTCCTATATTGAAAAATATTGATGTAGATGATCAATTTTATGTTTGCATATTTTATTTTATTAATTTTATTTTTTATTGGAATGTAGGTGCTTTACAATGTTGTGTTAGTTTCTGCTATACAACATAATGAATCAGTTCTGTGTATATACATACCCTCTCCCTCTTGAGCCTCCCTCCCACCCTGCCCCCCATCCCACCCCTTTAAGTATGTTGCCTAATTTAAATATTCTTAATAGTGGCCAGTCATTATCCTCTGGGATGGTGGATGGTAAATTTGCCAGAGAAACTGGAGGAAGCTTTTGAAGCAGTGTCTTGCCATCCTACTGGAGTCTGAAAATAAAGAGGGGACTATAAAATGTTTCAATGGGCTTTCTCATGTGTCAGAATGTAGTCTCTAAAAAGGATTAGAAGCAGGTTTTGAGCAAATAAAGGATGTTGTATCCTAACACGATTCCTTTGAGGGCAGAGGCATTCATTATGAGGAAAATGCTATATAGAGTGTTAGATTAAAATAGTCATATAACTTTATAATCGTACTTCTTATCAACAAGAGATAACGCTGAAAGTGAGAGAACACTTGAGAGCTACTCTACAGGTATATTGTCAGATTGTGTGACAGATGCCAACAGTACAAGCTGGGGAAACATGTTGATGTTATTTCACTTGATAAATCGATTTTCAATTTTTTTACACCTTAAAATTTGTTTTGAGAGACTTTCATGGCATATGTCCACCTAGCTAGAGAAGAAATGCTTCATGGATCATGCTATGTTATTTGTTTTTCGCTGTCAGATTTTAGAAGCTCAGGAAGTTCTGAGTCAACTCATATTCTTTTTTCCGTGTTTGAGTCTGTGTGGGGACTTAGAAGAAAGTTTCTAGCCATAATCAAGAAAGTCTTAGGGAACAAAATCCAGCGTAAAAGGTAGTATGCTCCTAGCTTAAAGACATTTTGCTGTAACAAAAGCTTGCACATCTGCTTAGAAGCTGTGTTGTCTTTGATGTGTTTTGTGATTTAATAGCCTTACAGACAGGCTTTTCATCAGACCCAAATAGTGTGTTTGAATAAAATGTATACACACTTTCAAAACCAATATTTATTTGTAAGGAATCTTATGATGTTAATATGCAGCAGCCCTGGAGCTTAAGGAAGTAAATGTTTGCCATCAGCTTCTCTCACTCTGATTACGACCTCTGCTCACATATGGTTTTCTTCTCTTTATCCTGCTGGCTTCCATGAAGTTAAAGAGATTGATAATCTCGTCTTTCAATTTATGTTGTTACTTTGAAATGCTTGCCTGGATTAGTTCAATTTAGTAACATTTCCCAGTATGATTTTCTTTTTTAATGGTTTTTGATTTATTTTAAAAGCATTCCTGTTAGTGGGAAAACAGAATATTATAACTAAAATGTACCCAAATCTAGATAGCTTCCTTGGAAAGGAATTTAAAATTTATGAGGTTATCTTATATTTCTGAAAAAGGGCCTAGATCTATGAGATTTTGCTTACTTACTAGAGACAGTGAATAATTCTTTTTCTATTTTGAGAGAGGGATGTGGTACTCATTTGAAAGGTTTAGAAAATGTAGACATTTGGAGGGAAAAAAAGGGTAACAGTTGCTCATAATTCCACCCCTAGAGAGAAATATTGCTAACTTTTTCACCTATATCCTAATAGCCATTTCTTGATAGAGTTTAGAACCTTGTGTGTGTGTGTGTGTGTGTGTGTGTGTGTGTGTGTATTTATTTATTTTATATCTTTTTCATTCAGCATATGCTTTTTCATATAGGATATGCTACATTATCAAACTTTTCTTAAATGTAATCTTTAAAGAATGAATAGTATTTTATAGCATGGAAGTGCCATAATTAACTATTTTTCAATAAACTTTAGGTTTAGAAATTTTATTACTATTGTAGTTGATTTCATGATAAACCTCTTATGATGTAAAAAAGAAAATTTGAAAAACTGAAATGTACAAAGAATACAAATTTAGATCACTTGCAATAAACATTACTATAAATATATTTCCTTGCAGTATTATGTATATTACCTTTCCCATTTTATGTAATTTTTAACTGTCCTTAAATATGTATACCTGTATCTATATTTATATGAAGTGATTCTTATAGATTCCATATTTGAAGATCTCCCCTAATTATGGAAATTCATGATCCTAAAATGAACACTCACAGTGCTTTCATGATTATTCATAGAGATTTACAGAGTGGCGAAATATAGGAGTCACCCAACACACATTCCCATCTGAGATTAGACAAAGTGACACTCTGCTTTCTAGTTTCAATTTTTATACAGTAAACAAGTATCCTTTTTAAAGTCTATTAAGTGCCTTGTTCAAATTTCTGTGGTTTTTGTTGGTGATACATATCTGTGTGAGTTTAAAAATATAGAGCATTGTATGTGTGTGTATTATATACACACCCAGGGTATGGTGTATCACTCTTCCAATGTTTATTATAAGTAACATTTTTCTCTTATTTTGAGCATTTTTGAGAACCTAATTAATGGATGCCTAATATTCTATCCTAAAGATATACTAAGATTTTATCAACATACATTATTATGGGACATTAGGTTTGAAAATTGTTGCTGACAGTTAATGTAATCCATCATATCAATAGGCTAAAAAGGAAAAATTGTGTAATCATATCAATAGATGTAGAAAAAGCATTTGACGAAATCCAGTATCCATTCATGATTAAAAACTCAGCAAATTAGAAATAGAGGAAAATTTCCTTAACTTAGGAAAGAACATCTACAAAAAACCTGCAGCTAACATCATACTTAAATGGCAAGAGACTAGATGCTTCCTGCTGTGATCAGGCGCAAGACACAGGTGTCCCTACTTGCCATTCTTTTATCATCCTGGGAGGCTTAGGTAATTCACTAAGATGAAAGAAGGACATCTATATGCCAAAACAATCAATCACTAAACTTGGGCCTTACAAGTTCCAAAGAAAGTAAATCGAAATGAATGGTCAACTTAAATAGAAAATGCAGAAATATAAAACTCCTTGAAGATAAGATAGGAGAAAATCTAGGTGACCTTGTGTCCAATGATTTTTTACATACATATACAAAAAGCACTGTACATTGAAGAAAAAATTGGAAAGTTGGACTTCGTTAAATTAAGAACTTCTGCACTGTTAAAGGCACAAGAGAATGATAAGAAAAGGCACAAACAGATGATAAGAAAAGGCACAAACAGATTGAGAGAAAACCTTTACTAAGCACGTATCTGTTTAAAAAAAACGATATCGAAAATACACAAATATCTTAACATTTAATAATGAGAAAACAACACAGTTAAAAAGTGGGCAAAACATCTGCCAAGACACCTCACCAAAGAAGATATACACATGACAAATAAGCATATGAAAAAATGCCCAACATTATATGTCATCAGAGGATTGTAAGTTCAAATAATACTGACATACTACTCCATACTATTTCAGTGTCTAAAATCCTAAAACACTTGATGACAACAGATGCTAGTGAGAATGTGGAGCAAGAGGAACTCTGATTCATTGCTGGTGGGAATGCAAAATGGTACAGTCACTTTGACAGTTTGGCAATTTCTTAATGAAACTATGCATACTCCTGCCTTAAGATCCATTAGTCACACTCTTCAATATTTACCCAAATGAATTGAATGTTTGTATCCACATGAAAACCTGCATGTAGATGTTTGTGGCAACTTTATTCATAGTTGCTGCAACTTGGAAGCAACCAAAATGTCCTTCAGTAGGTTAATGGATAAATTGTGGCACATCCATAAAACAATATTATTCAGTGCTAAAAAATGAAATTCTATGCTATAAAAAGACACAGGGGAACTTGATTGCATATTGCTAAGTGAAAGAAGCCAATCTGAAAAGTCTACATATAGTATAATTCCAACTATATGACATTCTGAAAAAAGGCAAAACTAACCTCAGATATGCAGATGACACCTCCTTTATGGCAGAAAGTGAAGAGGAACTAAAAAGCCTCTTGATGAAAGTGAAAGAGGAGAGTGAAAAAGTTGGCTTAAAGCTCAACATTCAGAAAATGAAAATCATGGCATCTGGTCCCATCACTTCATGGGAAATAGATGGGGAAACAGTGAAAACAGTGTCAGAATATTTTTTGGGGCTCAAAAATCACTGCAGATGGTGACTGCAGCCATGAAATTAAAAGACGTTTACTCCTTGGAAGGAAAATTATGACCAACCTAGATAGCATATTCAAAAGCAGAAATATTACTTTGCCAACAAAGGTCCGTCTAGTCAAGGCTATGGTTTTTCCAGTGGTCATGTATGGATGCGAGAGTTGGACTGTGAAGAAAGCTGAATGCCGAAGAATTGATGCTTTCTAACTGTGGTGTTGGAGAAGACTCTTGAGAGTCCCTTGGACTGCAAGGAGATCCAACCAGTCCATCCTAAAGGATATCAGTCCTGGGTGTTCATTGGAAGGACTGATGCTAAAGCTGAAACTCCAGTACTTTGGCCACCTCATGCAAAGAGTTGACTCATTGGAAAATACCCTGATGCTGGGAGAGATTGGGGGCAGGAGGAGAAGGGGACGACAGAGGATGAGTTGGCTGGATGGCATCACTGACTCGATGGACGTGAGTCTCAGTGAACTCCGGGAGTTGGTGATGGACAGGGAGGCCTGGCGTGCTGCAATTCATGGGGTCGCCAAGAGTCAGACACGACTGAGCGACTGAACTGAACTGATGGAGACAATAAAAAGATAAGTGCTTGCCAGGGATTGAGGAAAGGGAGGGATTAATAAGTGGGGCATAGTGTATGTTTAGAGCAGGGAAACTTTCTGTATGACACTATAATGGTGACTACATGTCCTTATACATTTGTCAAAACCTATAGAATGTAAAACACAGAGAGTGAACTCTAATGCAATCAATGGATTTTAGTTAATAATGATGTATTAATATTGGCTCATCAGTTGTAACAAATGTAGCTTGCTAATGTAAAATGTTAATAATAGGTAATTGTGTGTGTGTGTGGTCAGGGGTGTTAAGAGGGTACATAGGAACTCTCTGGAGATTCCATTCAACTTTTCAGTGAATTGTCATAAGCTCTAAAACACAGAGACTATTAATTATTAAAATCAGGCAGCCCTGTCATTCTGAAGTTCTGCTTTGTTATTCATACTGCCAGTGGCACATCACTTACATAGGGAATAGCTTTATCCTGTATTTTAATACATAGATGTTTATAAATGTCTCAGCAAGCAGGTTGTATGTGCATTTCACTAAAATATGCAAAGGTCACTTCTCAAGTTCTCTTCAAATGTTTAAGGTGGTGTGTTAATACAACTGGGGTCCAAATTCCTCCCTGCCTTTTTTCTAGCCTTTGATGAAGCAGAAAAGGCGATCTCAGGCTTTTCAGAGGGCAGGTAATCAAAGGCACACTTGGCTAAGGGACTTTGAGCTTTCTAAAGGGCAGAAGCTCTGTAAGATGCAGCCTGTGAGCTTTAATCAAACAGCCTCCAGTACATGTGCTGTTTCTTATTCTCCGGGGCTGAGTGGGTTTTGGTGTTGAAATTACTTTGGCACCAGGACCAGCTGGGGAATTGGTATGCGGGGCTTTGTCTGTTGGCTTATAATAGAGGAACAAGAGGGATCATAAAGAGAGTCTTTCGTGGGTTAGTTTTGTTCTGGGTCACCTCGAGTCCCAGAAGAATTCCATCTGCTTGAAGCTGTGAATGACAGGTTCTTTCTTTCTTTCTTTTTTTTCCCATGTGCCTACCTCTCTCAGACAAGGGGTGGTGGAATAAAGGCTCCCTGATTTTGGTACCCCTCTGTGTTCTGAAATTGTGTTTTTAACAAATAAGCCGTGAGGAGTAATGAAAAACCCTTGGTGATGTCAAGGTGTTACAGAAAGGCAAGGTTTTATTGTTTTTCTTCATCACCCCTCAAAGGCAAAGTGAAGGAAGCTGTGCCAAGGTTAACGGCATGCTGCCATTAAACAAAATTGCTCCTGATTTTGGGTATAGGTTTTATCTGTATTTGTCCTTATTTTTGAGATATGTGAGGCATGTGGACAAGCTAATTAATAGATACACTGTTATAAGAGATAACCGACCAACAGGAAATAAAGATAAATGCCTTCAAGTATCTAAATCAAGGATGCAGGCAGGGTGAGCCCAAGTTTCAGTTCAATTTAGCACACCTGTATTGAGCACCTACTAGGTATTCACTTTTGGAGTTGATGACTTTTGCTACCTGACCTGACCCTGGTGACCATTTTGCCTTGAAATTGAGTTGCTCTACTCATAGTCTTCATTAAGCACCCAGAATGTTCCTAGGCAAAATGGTGATGATAGCTTGATTCATGTCTATCCTGCTACTGAGTTCCTATAGCAACCTTTTGGCTGCTCTCTTTTGGTCTGCTAACTGGGCCTTTCCTCCCCTGGCTGGTCCAGATTCAAAACCCCTCCCTGGGTTGGGGAGGCTCTAGTAGACCTTCCTTCTCACCTTGCATGAGCATTTGTTACTACTATGCTTCATTTTTGTATTTCTAAGACCAGACTCTACTTTCTTAAAGTGACAACTGACTAATTTGAGGAATTAATATGTGGCAATCCTTTCTTGGTTCTTTTATTCATTTTTGGCTGTGGTGGGTCTTTGTTGCTGCTCGTGGGCTTTCTCTAATTGCGGTGAGCAGGGGCTACTCTTGATTAGGGTATATGGCCTTCTCATTGCGGTGGCTTCTCTTGTTGTGGAGCACAGGTTCTCGGTGTGTGGGCTTCAGTAGTTGTAGCTCATGGACTCTAGAGCGTGGGCTCAGTAGTCGTGGTGCTTGGACTTTAATTGCTCCACAGCATGTGGAATCTTCCCAGACCAGGGATTGAACACATGTCCCCTGCATTGGCAGGTGGATTCTTAACCATTGAGCCACCAGGGAAGTTCATGGAAATCTTTTAATAGTAGAATCCTGAGGAGAGAGAATGGCAACCCATGTCTTCCTTCATTGTTGTCTGAATTCATTTCACCAGTGGTTTTATGAAGAAAGGATTCATTTTGGGTTTTTTGCTTTTTTTGTTTTCTATTTCACTCCTTTCTCCCCTTCTTGAACCAAATAATTCTGATACTCGGCATTTAGACGAGGATGAAGGAGAAAATGATCACCATCATAATCGACTCTGAAAGAGAGGTTTTGTGTGAGGGGTTTTCTTTTTTTCATTTTACAATTCTGCTTACATTTTGAGTCTTGCTTCCAGATTCATTGTCCACAGATCAGTTTAGCTAAGTGATGTTTTAGTGGTGGGGAGGGTGACTTTGCCAGCAAATGGTATACTTGGCTAATTCCAATAAATGTGACATGTCCAATCACATGGTTAAAAGTAGACAACAGAAAATATAAAATTTGAGGCCAAAAGGCATCCTTAAGAAGCATTGTTCTCTGTTACGGACAGAGAATTGTGTTTCCCTCAAATTTATATTTTGAAGTCCTAATTCCCAACATGATGGTATTTGTGTATGGAGACTTTATGAGATAATTAAGTCATAGCCCTAATCCTGTGGGACTGGTGTCCTTTTAAAAGGAGCAAACATGAGAGAATGTTATACGTGTGAATAGAGGAAAGGTGAGGACATAGTGACAATGCATCTATCTTCAAGCCAAGAAGAGAGCCCTCACCAAAAATTGAATTTGTGGACTTGTGAATCATGCACTTTTGGCCTCCAGAACTGTTAGAAAATAAATTTCTGTTGTTTAAGCCACCCAGTCTGTGGTATTTTGTTATGGTGGCCCATGCAAACTGATACACCCTCCAATTCAAATTTCTTATGAAGCTTTTGTACAATATTTATCTGCTTATAGCGGTGTCTTCAGTGTTCCCTTCAGTCCAAGTATTTACAGTACCCCA
The DNA here is from genome assembly GCF_029407905.1 of Bubalus kerabau. Classification (NCBI taxonomy): domain Eukaryota; kingdom Metazoa; phylum Chordata; class Mammalia; order Artiodactyla; family Bovidae; genus Bubalus; species Bubalus kerabau. Next base: position 3,184,348 of record NC_073647.1, on the reverse strand, counting down.
AGATATTAGTTGGGGCTTCCCTGGTGGCTCAGTTGGTAAAGAGACTGCCTGCAATGCAGGAGACCCTAGTTGGATCCCTGGATCAGGAAGATCTCCTGGAGAAGGAAATGGCAACCCACTCCAGTATTCTTGCCTGGAGAATCCCAGGGACAGAGGAGCCTGGTGGGCCATAGTCCCTGGGGTCACAAGAGTCAGACACAATTTAGCAACTAAGCCACCGCCACTACCAAGATCCTAGGCGTTGGTGGTTTTCCAGAGCTGGTAAAACTCTCCTTCTTTTGCATCTGTCAGACACCACAGCCTCACACAGACCTGGCTGAAACAGGCAGACTAGGCCAAGCAAAGGCCGTGTTGCCCGTCTCTACCCTGACATGGGACTAAATGTGGCAAAAATAGGAATTCACCTATCGCTTTTCACAAATTCCCTGCAATTCTCATGCCAACAATTATCCGAACTTTGAAATTTTTAATTGTAGGACCTAGAGATTCTCTTAAAGTGTATACTGTTTCTGTAGGTTGTTGATGGGGGCCTGCCAAAGTTAACCAGTGGCCTGGGAATGAAAGCTTAATGTGGGGGATAAGAGATACCAACTTTCATGCCATGCTTTAGTGTATGGTAGAGCAGCAAAGAAAATGGAAAGCATCATCAAAATGTTTATAGTAATTGGAGTATGATGGCTTTACAATGTTGTATTAGTTTCTGTTGTACAATGAAGTGAATCAGCCATATGTATACATATATCTCCTCCCTCTTGGACATGCCTCCCACCCCTCTAGGTCAACACAGAGCACCGAGCTGAGCTCCTTGTGCTATACGGTAGGTTCCCACTAGCTAACTGTTTTACATGTGACAGTACACATACATCAATTCCAATCTCTCAATTCATCGTGCAGGTCCCCCCCAACCCCATGTCCACAAGTCTATTCCCTACATCTGCATCTCTATTCCTGCCTGCAAATAGGTTCATCTGTACCATTTTTCTAAATCTGACATACATGTGTTAATATATGATATCTGTTGTTCTCTGTATGACTTCACTCTGTATGACAGACGCTAGATCCATCCAAATCTCTACAAATGACCCAATATCATTCCTTTTTATGGCTGAGTAGCATTCCATTGTTGGAGAAGGCAATGACACCCCACTCCAGTACTCCTGCCTGGCAAATCCCATGGACGGAGGAGCCTGGTAAGCTGCAGTCCATGGGGTCTCGAAGAGTCAGACACAACTGAGCGACTTCACTTTCACTTTTCACTTCCATGCATTGGAGAAGGAAATGGCAACCCACTCCAGTGTTCTTGCCTGGAGAATCCCAGGGATGGGGGAGCCTGGTGGGCTGCTGTCTCTGGGGTCACACAGAGTCAGACACGACTGAAGCCACTTAGCAGCAGCAGCAGCAGCATTCCATTGTGTATTCCAAGATATATATATTTTTATCAACTCATATAAATTGAGCACATAATATGGATGGGGGATATGTTTTTCAAGAAATTGATTTTAGCTATGCAACCTTTTGGCAACACCAACTTCCTCAGAACCTCAATGTATAAAATAGATATACAGGAAGAAGCTCTGATTAAATTTGAGGTGGGCTGCCTGAGCAGCAATGACTTTTGAGACCCCTTTGTAAAGCACTAAAGCTGTTGAAGAACTCACCCTTGCCTACTTAAAGTATCTTCCTGTTTATAAGATTTGATTCTTTGAGGAAAGATGGAGGACTTCTTATACTGAAACATGATGCAAGGGTACTATGCTATTTCCAGGGTGTTGCTCGGAGATATGTAAAATCATTTAAAAAGCAAGCAAAGAGAGAAGAGATGCTGAAGATCCTTGAAACACAAGGCTTGCAGATTTACTCAGTTCATATAACGTTTCATGAAATCAGAACCAAAGAGCCATGGCTTCCTTCAACAAGGTCTCTTTCCCCTGATCCTGCTTTGAAGTAGAATTTTTAACTGTTTTCAAAGAAAGCCTCCATAAACAATATCAAGCAATTCAGTTAAAGAGATGACCTCTCCTGGCAAGTAGGTAGGTGAGACTGAGAGATAATTGATAATATCAATGGAATAGGACAGATCAAAGCTCTTTTATACATGATATAATAATAATAGTATTATATGAGTTCTCATGGTTGTCATTTAAGTCATGTTTTCTCCTTTTCTTCCCCCTGAATTTTGAGTATGAACCAGGACTCTTTAGCCACTCCTGATACTCTCAATCCTACTTGGGAGGACTGTGGTTTGATTTCTGCCTATATCACATTGTATTAATTCACTTGCCAGTTTAGTTTTCCTGGCTGGATTTGAAGAGGTGCTAAGGAAGGAAGTTAAAAAACTAATACAACTCACTATGACATCAAACCCCTCAAACACAATGTTAGAGCTAGCCTTGTGTGGTGAGTGGTCACTGACTCACACAAGAATTTCAGAGTAGACTGTTCATCCCTTCCATTCCCTGGCCCATCTAGGGTTCTACTCCTGGTCCTGATTTTGGATGGAGATGAGAGAAGTTTCAGAAAATTTCTCACAAATTATATTGTTTCTACTCTTAAAAAGGATGTATTTGGCCCTCAGATGGCTTTCTGGTAATCCAGTCTTCTATGAAATGCAAATGCCACCAGGCAAGAAATAGCAGAATTCATTACTAGTTTTTATCATGGGGAAATAATAGCCAGATGAAAAGCCAGTGTAACAAGGGTTTAGAATTGGCACCTGGGTAGAAAAGTGGAGCCCTGATAGGGGAGGTGAAGGTACAGCTCTGTTTCCACCTGTGTTATTGGAAAGCATTGAATTAGGAATGGAGGTGAATTCCTGAGTACTGGTTACAGTCATATAGAGGTACAAATTTATCTTGAATGAATCCCTTTGCTAAATTATTGAGTGATCGTTTAGAAACTTATTCTTTGCAATGTTCAAGATTAGGACTGGTTTGAACTACACTTGAAGATGAGGAAATGATCATTTATTTCCTATTAAGAGCTAGTGATTCCACTGTGTGCTTTATATTTAGGATTTTCATTGAACCTTCTTGACCACCCTGGTCAAAAAATTCATATTTTCCTTAGTAAATGTATGTAAAATGCTGTGCTCATTTATTCTATAAGTCTTGCTGCAAATTTCTCAATTTGAAAAAGTCTAATTCAACTTCTCATTAGTATTTTGTGAATAGAATCATTTATGCAAATGAGGTAATGTAAATATAATTTACATTATGTAATATAAATGTAAACAGTTTGGGAAGTTACTCCTAGCACTTGGAAATTTGGGGCATTAACTGACTGCTTTAAAGAGGATCTCATTTCAGTTTAACCATGGTAGTCTTAGGTGCCATTTGGGTCTTTTATTCCTCTATTATTATGGAACATAGAAATAACTATGAAGGTGTTTCTCTTAGGCACTTAGATCCTCTATGGTAAGGTGGAAATAATTATGTGCTCACATACTTAACTGGAAAATCAAAATATGCTTTTTACCCTCAAATCAATTAATAAAATAATGTAATCACAGACACACACACACATGCATGTCTGCATTTTTCTTCCCAATAGACCTATTTAGATGTATTTTCTGAATTTATAGTATACTCATTCACTGCAGAAAAAAATGATCCTACAGGGAAAGGTTCCTTTTTAAAAATCACAGTTGATGTGAACCCAGTTTCTTAATACATTGAGATGTTTCATTTGCTTTTTCTCTCTTGAATACTTAAATACAATTCCAACAGGAGCCAGAGAAATTCAATGAGATCCTGAAAAGAATCAATGATTGTTCTGACTGGCTGCTGTTGCCTGCCTGTAATAAATTTCAACCTTAATCATTCTGAAATGAAAAAAATCAACAAAGTTGTAGTAAAGCCTCTTACCCAGCTTGGAAAGGAAGCTCACAAAACTACTGCAGCTCTAAAAGTCATCTCTTGTATCTCAGAGTAGTTGTGGAGGAGTGCGGCAAGGAGGTGTAGTGGAAAGTACGTCTTACCATTAACACTACAAGCCCTTTTCCAGAGTGTCTTTGGTTTCTTTGGTTTGCTTTCCTTATCTTCAATTTTTAAAAAGTATTTACTTATTTATTTGGTTGTACTGGCTCTTAGTTGTGGCATTCAGGACCTTTACTTGTGGGATCTAATTCCCTGACCCAGGATCAAACCTGGGGCCCCTGCATTGAAGTCTTAGCCACTGGACTTACCAGCGAAGTTCCTCCTTATCTTTATAATAGAGTGTTGGGTTAACTGATCTCTGTGGGTACTTATCAGAGAAGGCGATGGCACCCCATTCCAGTACTCTTGCCTGGGAAATCCCATGGACGGAGGAGCCTGGTAGGCTGCAGTCCATGGGGTCGCTAAGAGTCGGACATGACTGGGCAACTTCACTTTCACTTTTCACTTTCATGCATTGGAGAAGGAAATGGCAACCCACTCCAGTATTCATGCCTGGAGAATTCCAGGGACGGGGAAGCCTGGTGGGCTGCCGTCTATGGGGTCACACAGAGTTGGACACGACTGAAGTGACTTAGCAGCAGCAGTGGGTACTTATAACTCTAAACTTCCAAGATGTGTGTGAAATGGAGGTTCTTCCATGTATATGAACTTGAAAATTCTAAGACGAAGGTGAGGCTGATGTATGAGTCTACTCTTTTAAATACATTCTCTTATTCTCTCTACACTGCTGCTGCTGCTTAGTCGCTTCAATCTTGTCCGACTCTGTGTGACTGCATGGACTGTAGCCCACCAGACTCCTCTGTGCATGGGATTCTCTAGGCAAGAATACTGGAGTGGGTTGCCACGCTCTCTTCCAGAGGATCTTCCTGACCCAGGGATTGAACTCAAGTCTCTTGCACTGCAGGCAAATTCTTTACCGTCTGAGCCACCAGGGAAGCTAATGCCACCTCACGTTAATAATTCCTTAGGAGATTAGCTGCATTATTTGAACAGAATATTTTTTCACTTTTAATGGAACCTTTTTCTTCTGTTTACTTGGAGGACCATACCTGGCTATCTCAGAAGTGATTTACCATTAGCATCACTGGGAGACATCACCTCACTGAAGGAGAAAGGTAAAAAAATGAGAGAAGCAGATGAGATCTAGGAAGAGAGTTACAGAATACATAGGCTTTCCCCAGAGTTGAAGGAGAAGGGAAAAACCTGGTTGCTGTTGGAGAGCCTCATAGTATTGTTTTCTGCTCAAGGTTTTGGCCGTTGCTAGGGCCCAGAAGGCTTTGCCATTCTATAGGCTCCCAGAATTTTGCATCTGGGAGTGGGAGCTGTCGGTAGCTTTTTATAGAATTGTGTATCTGCAAATAAGCTTGAGTTACCTTTGAGAACAAGGGAATGACCGTTTATTTTCTCTAATAAGCTGATGATTCTATAGATATATTTTATATTGATTCTTTTGTCCAGATTCTTCCTGAGCACCCTGCTAGGTAGTTATTATTTTCCCCAGTTTCTATAGATGAGGAGAATGATCATACTTAGGAATTGTGCTGAATGAAATTTTCTTTCATTTGCAAACTTGTCCTCCCTTCAGTCTTTCTGCTTCTAACTGTAAAGTCTTCACTTCATTCCAAAACCATTCCTACCTCTGACCTCAGATTTGGCATTTACATTCTCAGTGTTTGGCTCTACTCACCTAAAATATTTTGGATTGATTCCTGACTGGTATTTCCAATTCCAGATACCTTGGGTAGGGTACCACATTTCCAGTTCTAGCCCCCAGGAACAAACACTTGACACCAGCTAAAACCCTACCTACGTGCCTCTTCTTAGGCCCTTTGTATGTGTATCCTAGGCAAACAGTAACTACCTACCCATGCTGATTTAGCACCCTTCAAATGAAATACAGGCAAGTTTCTTGGAAAGACCTTATCATGGATTTGGCAAAGATTCCACAGCTATAGACAAGAGAGCCAGGATTCAAATCCAGGTTTATCTGACTCCTAAGCTGTTATTTTTCTTCAGTCTGTCATCATACTTTCTAACTGAAAATCAGTTATACTAAAAATTCCATTTGCCCATCTTACTGTGGCTTGCTTAGTCTCCAAGATCTTCTGAGTATGGTCTTGCTGACTTCAGCACATATAAAAATCTAGCCAGTTCCTGAGAGTAAGTAGGACATCCTCTTGCCACTTACAACTCTGTTTTCAGAGTGTCTTATACCCAGCACGGTTACTAATTTGCTGTGCTAGAGGACAGGGAAATGAGAGTTATGCACTGGGCTCAGTACTGCATGCTTTTTGCGTGCGAACTCATTGCATTCCTTAGATCATCTCTCTGAGGTGTGTATGCTCAGTTGTGTCTGACTCTTTGCGACCCCAAGGACAGTAGCCCACCAGGCTCCTCTGTCCATGGGATTTCCCAAGTAAGAATACTGGAGTGGGTTGCCATTTCCTCCTCCAGGGGCTCTTCCTCCCCCAGGGATGGAACCCACCTTTCCTGTGGCTCCTGCATTGACAGGCAGAATCTTTACCACTGAGCTCTCCAAGGTACTTACTATCATAGTAGTAGTAGTAGTAGTTTAGCTGCTAAGTCGTGTCCAACTCTTGTGACCCCATGGGCTGTAGCCTTCCAGGCTCCTCTGTCCATGGGATTCTCCAGGCAAGAATGCTGGAGTGGGTTGCCATTTCCTTCTCTGGGGCATCTTCCTGACCCAGGAATATATTTTATTTTATATAAAGGGAAACTAACATGTAGAAAGGTCAAGTGTCTTGGCCAAGGACAAGATATAAGCTGCTCATCAGATTCATGGGCTCACCCACATTATCCAGGCCTTTTGCATTTAGGCAGGACTGTGCTGTTCATTGTGGTGCATGAGCTGTGGCTACAAGTGCTGCCTGTCATTTCTGTAGTGAAGCAGTTGAGGACAAGTGTACAACTCTTAAGCTCTCTTTTCTCCTGTCTTTGGTGACCTGGAAGGATACAGCTACAGAATGGTGGGGCCTCTGTTAATCTGGATATCTGAGTGACTGTGTGGAGTAGAACCTCCCCAGTGACCCATATGGTATTTGTCCCTTCTGTGAGAAATAAGCCTATTGTGCATGAAGCCATTAAGATTTGAGGGTTAATTGGTTACCACAGCATTACCTATGCCATCTTTTCTAATACAGTGGTAGATTCAAGGATTCAAAGCTGAGGCTGTCTCCCTCCAGAATCTGCACCTTGTTGCATTTTCAAGATCAAGTCTAAGCCTCCATGCTTCCTTAGCACATCTGATAGCTTGCTTAGAAGAGACTATGTTTTGCCTGAAACTTGGGAACTTTAGAGCTGTGGCAAGTGCATCCCCTTTAGAGGAATAATGGCTCATCTAAAATAACTATTAAGCCTGGAGATGTTCCACTGTATTATCTGCCTCTTCCCCATGATGAGAACTTATAGAAGAAAGGATCTGATTACCTCTCAGCATATTTTCACATTTGAGGTTAAAAAAAATTTATGGTTCCAGGCATTTTGCTTTTACATTGCAAATACATTTGGACTCTTTTACATTTTTATATCTTTTAAACATTTGTTGCATTTTGGAAAAAAAATTACCCTTAACAGCTTTTGAAAGCCTCTACTTAATGCATATTGTTCAATCCTTTCCACTTGGTCTGAATTAATGTATTAATTAATTATTGGGGTGGGTGTTGCTTGTCAGAAAGGAAAAACTATATGGCAGTTAGAAGGCATCTTGGTACATTTCAAAGCTGTGTTTGGGCATTGCTCTGTCGACTGTTCAGAACCACTCTTAATACTAACTCATTAGGAGAAAGCATTATTCCAAGTGAAACTAAGGTATGTATTTGCATAATTTGCAGATCTGTGTGTGTTATTCATTCAATTCTATGTTGGTTTAATCACAGAGTTGTTAAGCTATTTTCAGGAAGTATTTGAGAGCTGTCTTTATGATGTGTAGCTCAATTTTATTCTGCAGAAATTCAGTTACACTGACCACTAATACAATCTAAAATGGAAGATTCCATAGTTGGTTGACAAAGCAATCTTGTTTTATTTATCACTGGTGAATTCATAATTTGCTGGTCAGCTAAATAAATTTTCATAAATTGCCATGTGTGGGGATAGTAATAAAATAAGATACTCAGTTCTTTCTCCTAAAGCATTTTCAATTTACGGAAAACTTTTAGAATTTAGTATCTCTGGTGCTATTCTTAGGAATTGGAAGGTGATGGCCGTTTAAGAATGGCAATTTTAGTTAGTTATGGAAACAGTTATCATTTTGTCTTTCCTGGTGGAGATTTTAGATAACTTCCTCTCCACCATACCCTTTTTGTATATGAAAATCTCTTACTGGAACAGTGTGATAATTTAGGTCATCAGAAAAATCCAACTGAAATGCATTTTCTCAAGGTCCAGCTCCCAACCTAATCATATCAGATTATAAAAATTTCCTATTTAGCGTCTTTTATCCTCTCACTGTGTCATTTAAACAGTCTTAAGCAAATACATCATGAATACTTATTCCCATGATTATGTCGCTTTATCATAGCATAGATTTTTAACTAATGTACCATTTCTGACTCTTTTTAGACATGTTGAAAGAAAGAGTTTAAGTTCAAGTATAGATTTAAAACGTGTTTATTCCTATGAGCATATGTTTATGAAACTACAAGTTTTAGTCTAGGTCAGCTTGAATGACTAAAATCAATGCAAACTTGAGTCAGTTATTAGAACTGTTCTTCAATCCTGCTCAGTCACTAACCAACTGTATGACTTGGGCAACTATTTCTGTGTCTTATTTTTCTTATTTGAAACATAAGAGGGTTGGAGTCACTCAAAACTCTAAAATGCTGTCATTCTCAGAAGCACTATTAGGTAATTATGTATTAATAATTTTACTATCTGTTTACACAGGTGTGAAGGTGTATTATAATTTTAAAATTGACTTTGCTAATTGGAAACTAGGTACTAATCATTATATATACTCTCTCTTCTTTTTTAAAATCGGTTTTGTCTGTGTTGTCCTGGCTTTTGTTAAAACTTTTCCTAGAGATATTTTTTTTTAATCGTAAAATCATCTAACCAGTGATGTCATTATAAACCCAGACTTATGGAAGAAAATGCACAGATTATCTTTTAAAAGAAAAAGAATGTAACCATAGTTGAAACAGACACTATTAACCGTTTCAATTTCTATTGGGTTTGCTGTAGGAGAAGTTCAGAGCTCAGTATTTCTGTTAAACCACATCAGTTCAGTGCTCAGTGCAAGAAGTAGAATAAAAACAAAGGAAAAGATGAATGAAGGGTAGTGTGTGCTTAGTCACTCAGTTGTGCCTGACTCTTTGCGACCCCATGGGTCCCATGCCAGGCTGTAGCCTGCCAGGCTCCTCTGTCCATGGGGATTCTCCAGGCAAGAATACTGGAGTGGGTTGCTATGCCTTCTTCCAGGGGATCTTCTCAACCCAGGGATCAAACCCAGGTGTCCCTCATTGCAGGCAGTTTTTTTTTTTTTTTTTTTACCATCTGAGACACCAGGGAATGAAGGGTAAGGACTCGGGTAAAAATCACAGAGAAATGAACATAAAAGGAGTTAGAAGGCAATTTCTTGTCTCTGGTGTGAAGCCTGCACTGGACTCATCTTCCCCTGCCACTGCCCAGGTGTTATGCAAAATAATCACAACGTATTTTCATGCTGCCCAAGGACACAAACGGATCTTGAGTGTTAATCTGACAGGTAACAACTCAAATGAGATGTGTCTGTTTCCTTTTTTCACTAAACTTTAAAAAATAATGAAAACTTGGAACTTTCTATGGCAACTCTTGGGGGGCTCTCAAAATCTTTTACAAATAGATGTACACAGTTTACAAAATGATATGCTTAGCTGAGGAATTGTTAGGGTTTTCATGACTTACAGTTCCCTCTAGGAAAATAGGGCTGTATTTTCTGGGGAAAAAAAAAAAAGAATCCTCTATCAGTCTGTCAATCATCATCATTGTTATTTTTAACTCCTAAATCCAGTTTTGGTTTATTAGTAAAGCCAGAGCATACCAATATCTCTTGTTTGTTATTGAAATAATTCAAAGCAGTATTGTGATTTATAAGGCATAACCAGAAATTGCCCTTTTGGGATTCTTTTCTAGATATGACCTTAAAAACTCAGTAGGTAATTAATTTCTTTTACAAACATGTAATTGATTATCCATTAGTTACCAGAGTTATGTTAATACCATCCAACTTAAACTTCTACAGCCTGAAATGGACCACTATATATTTTTTATTAATATATATACTTTATTGTGGAGAAGGCAATGGCAACCCACTCCAGTATTCTTGCCTGGAAAATCCCATGGGCGGAGGAGCCTGGTAGGCTGCAGTCCATGGGGTCTCGAAGAGTCAGACACAACTGAGTGACTTCACTTTTACTTTTCACTTTCATGCATTGGAGACGGAAATGGCAACCCACTCCAGTGTTCTTGCCTGGAGAATCCCAGGGACGGGGGAGCCTGGTGGGCTGCCATCTGTGAGGTCGCACAGAGTCGACACAACTGAAGCGACTTAGCAGCAGCAGCAGCAGCATACTTTATTGAAGTACAGTTGACTTACAATGTTTCAAGTGCACAGCAGAAAGATTTAGTTATATATATATATATACACATATATTATTTTTAGATCATTTTACATTATAGGTTATTATAAGATTGACGATAGTTCCCTGTGTTATACAGTAAACCTTTGTTGCTTGTTGCATGTTTAATTTTTAATTGGAAGTCTAGCATTCTATTCATACTAAGTCAAACAAGTGGAATCAAAATGTCATAAATTTTTTAGTTAGGCAAAAATTCATAAGTTTTCTAAATGTATATATTATAAATGCTCTTTATACATATGTATACAAAAGCTTTTCTACTATGCTTGATAAAGGCTTGAGAAAGAACATCAAAGAAAAAAGAGATAGAGAAATTGGAAAACATAAACTAAATGAAATGGGAGCACTGAATATGAAATATAAAAGGTGAAACAAAATAGATAAAAGATCATCCAATAGTTCTGTTCTTTTTAAACATGGCTCCTCATTAGAAACATATTCAGAGCTTTGGAGGAAAAAAGCAATACCTGGGCATTTGTATTTTTCAGAAAATACCAAGATAATTCTGATATGCATCTGGATTTTAAAAAGTGATTACAGGTTTTTCTATTAAATGGTAGTTTTGTCGATATAGAATTCTATTGATGTAGAATTCTATTCTTTTTCTGTTGACCAATCATGATACGATGGTATTGAGGGATAGTTACATAATCATAATAGTAAAAGATGTTTGTTAGTTTTCACAATCAATAACCAGACAAAAAATGAAAGATTACAATTGCAAGCCACAATGGAAACATAATTAACCTAATAATATAAAATAATTACAATTTGTGGGCTCAAGCAGAGTGATGTGGTAAGTGGAAGTTCATACATGCACATGTTTTCATCTGTACAGCCAGTCTGTGTCTTTTGGTTGGTGCATTTAATCCATTTACAGTTAAGGTAATTATTGATATGTATGATCCTATTACCATTTTCTTAATTGTCTTGGGTATATTTTTTGTAGATCTTTTCTTTTTCTTGTGTTTCCTGCCTAGAGAAGTTCCTTTAGCATTTGTTGTAAAGCTGGTTTGATGTTGCTGAATTCTCTTTAATTTTGCTTGTCTGGAAAGCTTTTGATTTCTTCATCAAATCTGAACGAGAGTTTTGCTGGGTAGAGTATTCTTAGTTGTACGTTCTTCCCTTTCATCATTTTAAATGTATTGTGCCATTCCCTTCTGGCTTGTAGAGTTTCTGTTGAGAAATCAGCTGGTAACCTGATGGGAGTTCCCTTGAATGTTTTCTGTCATCTTTCCTTTGTTGCTTTTAATATTTTATCTTTAATTTTTGTCAGTTTTATTGCTATGTGTCTTGGTGTGTTCCTCCTTGGGTTTATTATGCCTAGGACTCTCTGTGCTTCCTGGACCTTGTTGACTGTTTCCTTTCCCATGATAGGGATGTTTTCAGCTATTATCTCTTCCAATATTTTCTCAGGTCCCTTCTCTCTTTCTTCTACTTCTGGGACTTCTACAATGCAAATCTTGGTGGGTTTAATGTTGTTCCACAGGTCTCATGTGCAGATCACATGTTAGTCTTCATACAGTGGATTCAAAAGGGAAGCCCAAGGCTCTCCAGTAGAGACCACTGAATACCATTTTAGGAGAAGAGGAACCAGGAGGGAAGGTAAGAAAGGAGACGAAGTTTGAAAACTTAGGTAGAAACAGAATCAGATGCTATAAGTTTTGTTGACTTAAAATAGGTGAGCATTGTGACAAATCCAGATGCCCAAATCAAGAGGTATAGGTAGTAAAATTCATAAAGAGGCTGTGCCTAAACCAAAATTAGAGTAAACTGCAGTCCTAATGATGCACTGACTGACAGTGGGGAGACTGAGTGGGAATAGCAAGAAACTTAATGAGGATAGGTTACACCTAATCTAGGAAGTTGGGAATAAGGCCCTGACCTTTATTTAGATAGTTGGCATTTTTTCAGATTATAAATTTATGTTATTGATAATGATCCTTTAGTTTATAAGATTTGCCTTTATAAAGCCTTTTCACACTGATTTCCTCATTGGTGATTAATGCTAATCATGATTGGCTGCATAAATATTGTTTATTCCCATTTATAAATAAAGAAATGGACACAAAGAATTTAAGTGTCTTGACCTAGATATAACCACCACAAACTCATGTGATTCCCCTTTATTGTCTTTTTTGCCATTTATTTTCTCAATTCTCACAATAGCCCTGTAAAGTAGATATTGTTGTATAGTCACTAAATTGTGTCCGACTCTTTGTGACTCCATGGATTGTAGCCCATCAGGCTCCCTTGTCCATGGAATTTCCCAGGCAAGAACACTGGAGTGGGTTGCCATTTCCTTCTCCAGGGGGGTCTTCCCAACCCAGGGATCGACTCTTGCATTGGCAGTTGGATTCTGTACCACTGAGCTACCAGGGAAGCTGTGAAGTACAAAGGTATTACCTTTGTTTGATAGATGAGGAGACATGCATTCAAAGAGTTAGGATAACTTATATCACATGGTAAGTGGCAGAGTTGGTTGTTGAACCTAGTCCTCTTGGCTCCCGAGTTTGTGCTCTTGACCACTAGACTGTGTTGTTTTCTATTTCTGTTACTACAATTTTCACATTAATACCCTGCTTCGAAGATAATTTGGTGTTTCACCTCATTAAAATTCCTGGCATTGTGAACCCCTTTAAATTCAGTCGTCGCAGGGCTGCTACTGGCCAGGCTAGTGGAATAAACTCACAGATGTTGTTTTACTGTTATAGTCACCATGCAGGGAGGCAGGTGTGTTTCAGCATTGCATTCCCTACCAAGTAGTAGATCTCTGAAACCCCCACAGCGTATTTTGCCCTTGGGATGTTTTTCAGAAGATACATTTGGGACCAGAACTTTTTTAGGAGGCAGAGTAGAGGAGAATGCTATGATTTGAACTTTTTCAGAGCATACCTGGGGAACTGAAATTCAGTCAATATGAAGTAGGTTCTTCTGGGTTTTTAAGGTGAGAAAAAAGGGACCTTAATTAAGGGAGAGAGAAAAAGGAGTAGACAAAGTTTTCCTACTTTTATGATTTTGCCTGGGGAATAGCCCTTCATGGGAACCATTTGGTTTTGGGTGTCTCTTGTAGGATATATGAAGAGATGAAAGAAACAAGAGCCGTTGACATTGACATGACTCACAAACATATGGCTCTAAATAATGAGACCCTTTATCTTGGAGAAGAATCTAAAGGGCATGGGAGAAACCCTCATGCAACTCACTTGAAAAATGTGAGGCTGTATAATTTCCTTTCTGAGGCCATAATCTTTTGGTCTTTTTCAGATGTGGTGCCAAGAAATAAAAGCTGAGGGGTTGGTAGAAATAGCATCAATTCATTAGGAAACCTCTTGATGGTATAAGTATTTGCCATTAGCCTTCTGTCTCTTTAGGTGCTAGAGGGCCAAGAACATTAAATTATTTTAAAAAATTAAATAAAACTCCTCTGTTCAAATGTCACTGCTTCTCTGGAAATGACATCATCTGTTTGCTAAAATACTATTGAGAAAACGAGTATACATTGTTATGTGTGGGGAGGTTTTAAAAGTGAGGTCTGTTTATTAAGAGGCTTTGGAGTGGATGCTCATGTCCTTCATAAATAAACAAAGAGCCTCATCTTATTCGTTTGAGTTTGTATGCATCCTCAGGGCTTAACTGTCTACACTGGTGGTGGTTGTCTGTAGCCTTTCAGTTTTATATGGAGCGGGAAGCCCAGCTTTAAAACACAAATTATGAAACTCGGGAAAAATTGACATAATAGTATTTGTTGCTGGAGGTGTTAGTATTGGGGGTGTTGTGGGGAGAAAGATCCTAGAATATAAAGTGCCTGAGTGTTGGTGGCCAGCTCCTGGGATTGGAGGTTAGCCATTTTGAGAACATACTTTGGGTCCAGAGAAATCTCTGGACATCATTCATATTTATTACCTGAATGTAAGTCACATTGTCTTCTTTGTAATTATTACATTTACACAGTAGACAAGAATATTTTCATGTTTCATACTCTTTTAGTTTCTGACTCGGCCTTTATAATATAAAGGTGAAGTCACTCAGACCTGAAATTCTCCAAGTCCTTGATTGGGTCCTTACAAACAGAAGACACTTTTGTAATCTATCAGTTCCTTAGTATAATGATCATATATCAGAAACAAACCATTTAGAAGAATCTCGAGAGTCCCTTGGACAGCAAGGAGATCAAACCAGTAAATCCTAAAGGAAATCAACCCTGACTCATTGGAAAAGACCCTGATGCTGGGAAACATTGAGGGCAGGAGGAGAAGGGTGTAATAGGATGAGATGGTTGGATGGCATCCCTGATTCACTGGATATGAATTTCAGCAAACTCCAGGAGATAGTTAATGATAGGGAAGCCTAGCAATGCTGCAGTTCATGGGGTCACAAAGAGTTGGACACAACTTAGCAACTGAAGAAAGAAAAATCAGAAGATACTTTTGCAATCTACCAGTTCCTCAGCATAGTAACTATATTTCAGAAAGAAACCACAAATGCATGGCTTATTTCTGGTCCCTTTATTCTGTGCCATTGGACTATATGTCTGTGCACCATCAGTTCATTTCAGTCAGTTCAGTCGCTCAGTCGTGTCCGACTATTTGCGACCCCATGAATCGCAGCACGCCAGGCCTCCCTGTCCCTCACCAACTCCAGGAGTTCACTCAAACTCACGTCCATCGAGGCGGTGATGCCATCCAGCCATCTCATCCTCCTTCGTCCCTTTCTCCTCCTGCCCCTAATCCCTCCCAGCATCAGAGTCTTTTGCAATGAGTCAACTCTTTGCATGAGGTGGCCAAAGTACTGGAGTTTCAGCTTCAGAATCATTCCTTCCAAAGAAATCCCAGGGCTGATCTCCTTCAGAATGGACTGGTTGGATCTCCTTGCAGTCCAAGGGACTCTCAAGAGTCTTCTCCAAGCCCACAGTTCAAAAGCATAAATTCTTCGGTGCTCAGCTTTCTTTATAGTCCAACTCTCACATCCATACATGACCACTGGAAAAACCCTAGCCTTGTCTGGATGGACCTTTGTTGGCAAAGTAATGTCTCTGCTTTTCAATATGCTAACTATATTGGTCATAACTTTCGTGTCTTTTAATTTCATGGCTGCAGTCACCATCTGCAGTGATTTTGGCACCCCAAAAAGTAAAGTCTGACACTGTTTTCACTGTTTCCCCATCTATTTCCCATGAAGTGATGGGACCAGATGCCATGATCTTCGTTTTCTGAATGTTGAGCTTTAAGCCAACTTTTTCACTCTCCTCTTTCACTTTCATCAAGAGGCTTTTTAATTCCTCTTCACTTTCTGCCATAAGGGTGATGTCATCTGCATATCTGAGGTTATTGATATTTCTCCCAGCAATCTTGATTCCAGCTTGTGCTTCTTCCAGCCCAGCGTTTCTCATGATGTACTCTACATATAAGTTAAATAAACAGGGTGACAGTATACAGCCTTGACATACTTCTTTTCCTATTTGGAACCAGTCTGTTGTTCCATGTCCAGTTCTACCTGTTGCTTCCTGACCTGCATACAGGTTTCTCAAGAGGCAGATCAGGTGGTATTCCCATCTCTTTCAGAATTTTCCACACTTTATTGTGATCCACACAGTTAAAGGCTTTGGCATAGTCAATAAAGCAGAAATAGATGCTTTTCTGGAACTCTCTTGCTTTTTCCATGATCCAGCGGATGTTGGCAATTTGATCTCTGGTTCCTCTGCCTTTTCTAAAACCAGCTTGAACATCTGGAGGTTCACGGTTCACATATTGCTGAAGCCTGGCTTGGAGAATTTTGAGCATTGCTTGACTAGCCTGTGAGATGAGTGCAATTGTGCGGTAGTTTGAGCCTTCTTTGGCATTGCCTTTCTTTGGGATTGGAATGAAAACTGACCTTTTCCAGTCCTGTGGCCACTGCTGAGTTTTCCAAATTTGCTGGCATATTGAGTGCAGCACTTTCATAGCATCATCTTTCAGGATTTGAAATAGCTCAACTGGAATTCTATCACCTCCACTAGCTTTGTTCGTAGTGATGCTTTCTAAGGCCCACTTGACCTCACATTTCAGGATGTCTGGCTCTAGGTGAGTGATCATATCACCGTGATTATCTTGGCTGTGAAGCTCTTTTTTATACAGTTCTTTTGTATATTCTTGCCACCTCTTCTTAATATCTACTCCTTCTGTTAGGTCCATACCATTTCTGTCCTTTATCAAGCCTGTCTTTGCATGAAATGTTCCCTTGGTATCTCTAATTTTCTTGAAAAGATCTCTAGTCTTTCCATTCTGTTGTTTTCCTCTATTTCTTTGCACTGATCGCTGAAGAAGGCTTTCTTATCTCTTCTTGCTATTCTTTGGAACTCTGCATTCAGATGCTTATATCTTTCCTTTTCTCCTTTGCTTTTCGCTTCTCTTCTTTTCACAGCTATTTGTAAGGCCTCCTCAGACAGCCAGTTTGCTTTTCTGCATTTCTTTTCCATGGGAATGGTCTTGATCCCTGTCTCCTGTACAATGTCATGAACCTCATTCCATAGTTCATCAGGCACTCTATCAGATCTAGTCCTTTAAATCTATTTCTCATTTCCACTGTATAATCATAAGGGATTTGATTCAGGTAATACCTCAATGGTCTAGTGGTTTTCCCTACTTTCTTCAACTTAAGTCTGAATTTGGCAATAAGGAGCTCATGATCTGAGCCACAGTCAGCTCCTGGTGTTTTTGCTGACTGTATAGAGCTTCTCCATCTTTGGCTGCAAAGAATATAATCAGTCTGATTTTGGTGTTGACCATCTGGTGATGTCCATGTGTAGAGTCTTCTCTTGTGTTGTTGGAAGAGGGTGTTTGCTATGACCAGTGTGTTCTCTTGGCAAAACTCTATTAGCCTTTGCCCTGCTTCATTTCGTACTCCAAGGCCAAATTTGCCTGTTACTCCAGGTGTTTCCTGACTTCCTACTTTTGCATTCCAGTCCCCTATAATTAAAAGGACATCTTTTTGGGGTGTTAGTTCTAAAAGGTCTTGCAGTTCTTCATAGAACTGTTCAACTTCCGCTTCTTCAGTGTTGCTGGTTGGAGCATAGACTTGGATTACTGTGATATTTAATGGTTTGCCTTGGAAACGAACAGAGATCATTCTGTCGTTTTTGAGTTTGCATCCAAGTTCTGCATTTCAGACTCTTTTGTTGACCATGAGGGCTACTCCATTTCTTCTAAGGGATTCCTGCCCACAGTAGTAGATATAATGGTCATCTGAGTTAAATTCACCCATTCCAGTCCATTTTAGTTTGCTGATTCCTAGAATGTTGACATTCACTCTTGCCATTTCCTGTTTGACCACTTCCAATTTGCCTTGATTCATGGACCTGACATTCAAGGTTCCTATGCAATATTGCTCTTTACAGCATCAGACCTTGCTTCTATCACTAGTCACATCCACAGCTGGGTATTGTTTTTGCTTTGGCTCCATCCCTTCATTCTTTCTGGAGTTATTTCTCCACTGATCTCCAGTAGCATATTGGGCACCTACCAACCCGGGGAGTTCCTGTTTCAGTATCGTATCATTTTGCCTTTTCATACTGTTCATGGGGTTTTCAAGGCAAGAATACTGAAGTGGTTTGCCATTCCCTTCTCCAGTGGACCACATTCTGTCAGACTTCTCCATCATGACCCGCCCGTCTTGGGTGGCCCCACAGGGCATGGCTTAGTTTCATTGAGATAGACAAGGCTGTGGTCGTAGTGTGATTAGATTGACTAGTTTTCTGTGAGTAAGGTTTCAGTGTGTCTGCCCTCTGATGCCCTCTTGCAACACCTACCGTCTTACTTGGGTTTCCTTTACCTTGGACGTGGGGTATCTCTTCACGGCTGCTCCAGCAAAGTGCAGCCACTGCTCCTTACCTTGGACAAGGGGTATCTCCCCACCGCCACCCCTCCTGACCTTGAATGTGGAGTAGCTCCTCTAGGCCCTCTTGAGCCCACACATCCACCGCTCCTTGGATGTGGGGTTGCTCCTCTCGGCTGCCACCCCTGCACCATAGTGTTTTGAGTACTATAGAAAGTGAAAGTGAAGTCGCTCAGTCATGTCCTTCTAGGCTCCTCTGTCCATGGGATTCTCCAGGCAATAGTCCTGGAGTGGATTGCCATTTCCTTCTCTAGGGGATCTTCCCAACCCAGGGATCGAACCCAGGTCTACTGCATTGTAGACAGATGCTTTACCCTCTGAGCCCAAGGGAAGACCTTTGAATACTATAGCTTTGTAATATAGTTTGAGATCAGGAAGTGTGATTGCCTTCAGCTTTGTTCTTTCTCAAGATTAGTTTGGCTATTTGGTGTCTTTTGTGATTCCATACAAATTTTAGGATCTTTTTTCTTTGTTTGAAAATACTATTGGAATTTTGATTGCATTTAATATAAAGATTGCTTTTGGTATATGGTCATTTTAACAATATTCTTCTAAACCATGAACTCGGGATATCTTTCCATTTATTTGTATCTTCTTCAATTTCTTACATCAGTGTCTTATAATTTTAAGTTTCTAGATCTTTCATCTTATTGTTTAAATTTATTCCTAAGTATATTATTTTATTTATTTAGTTGTAAATCAAGTTGTTTCTCTTTCTGGTAGTACATTGTTAGTGTATAGGCATGTAGCTAATTTTTGTACTTTGATTTTGTGTCCTTCACAAAACTTCAGGGTATTAATTTATTCTAATAGTTTTTTGGTGGAATCTTTAGGGTTTTCTACATATAAGTTCATGTCATCTACAAAGAGATAATGTTACTTCTTCCTTTCCAATTTGGGTGCTTTTTATTTGTTTTACTTGCCTCATTGCTGTGACTAGGACTTCCCACTACTTCCCACTATTCAATAGATTTTGGGCATCCTTGTCTTATTTCTGATCCTTGGAGGAAAGTTTTCAGTCTTTTACCACCATGATGTTAGTATGGGTTTTTCATATTTGAAGTATTATTATGTTGAAGTATTTTCCTTCTATAGATGGTTGAAGTATTTTCCTTCTACAGATGGTTCCCAACTTGAAATGGTACAATTTAAGAATTTTTGACTTTACAATGGGGTGAAAACAATGTGCATTCAATAGAAAATGTATTTACTGTTTTAAATTTTAATCTTTTCTGGAATAGCAATATGTACACAACTCTTGTGATATTACATAATCTCATAATCCTGGGCACAGAACTCAGTGAGTCATGCAGTCATGATGGTAAAGAATGGATAAACTGTGCCTATTCTGTAACAATAGAACCATTCTGTTTTTCATTTTCAGTACAGTATTCAATAAGTTGCATGAGCTATCCAATACTTTATTATACCATAGGCTTTGTGTTAGATGATTTTGCTAAACTGTAAGCTAATGTAAATGTTCTGAGTATGTTTAAGGTAGACTAGGATAAGATAGGATGTTTGGTAGGTTAGGTGTTTTAATTGTATTTTGATTTATGATATTTTCAACTTACAATTCCTTTATTGGGGTGTAACTGCATTATAAGTTTAGGAAGATCTGTATTATTTCTTTTGGTTTTGGGGGTAATTTTATAATGGCAGCACATGAAATTTTATGAAGTACTCTTTTTCTGTATTTAATTTTCTCCTTTTGCTTGATATGATATATTATATTGATTTTTTTGTATGTTGAATCATGACTGCATTCCAGGAATAAAGTCTGGTTAGTCATCTTATAATCCTTTTAATATGCTGCTGAATTTGCTTTGCTAGTATTTTGATGAAGATTATTTGCATGTATATCCACTAGGAATATTGGTCTGTAGTTTTCTTGTGGTACCATTTTCTGGTTTTAGTATCAGAATGACACTGTCTTCACAATAAGGTAGGATGTATTTCCTGTTCTTTAGATTTTGGAGAGTGTTTGAGCAAGGATCATTGTTAATTCTTCTTGAATCAAAAACATTTTTTTAATGTTTATTTTTATTTATTTATTTTTGGCTGTGCTGGGTCTTTGTTGCTGCCTGGGCTTTTCTCCAGTTGTGGTTTGGTGTTACTCTGTAGTTGGAGTGCACGAGCTTCTCATTGTGTCACCTCTCTTGTTGCAGAGCACAGGCTCTAGGGCGCCTGGGCTTCAGTGGCAGCTCCTGGGCTGTAGAACACAGGCCTAGTAGTTGTGGTTCAGGGACTTGGTTGCTGCATGACATGTGGGATCTTCTGTGCCAGGGATTGAACTCATGTCCCCTGCATTAGCAGGAGGATTCTTTACCATTGAGCCACCAGGGAAGCCCTTTGAAATTTTTTTTAAGCCATTCCTTTGTATATTCACATTTACTGGAGAACTTCATATTTTCATATGGCTTTAAGTTTATATGTAAGTCCTTTCATTTCAATTTGAAGGCCTGTGTTTAGCATTTCTTAAAAGATTGGCCTAATGGTAATGAACGTCAGGTTTTGCAGATTTGGGAATGTCGTTATTTCTTCCTCACTTTTGAGGGACAGTTTTGTTAGATTTACAGTCATCAGTTGATAGTATTTCTCTTTTAGCACTACATATATGTAGACACAGAGGCTTCTCTGGTGGCTCAGATGGTAAAGAATCTGCCTGCAATGCAAGAGACCCCAGTTCAATCCCTAGGTTGGGAAGATCCCCTAGAGAAGGAAATGGTAACCCACTCCAGTACTCTTGCCTGGAAAATTCCATGGACAAAGGAGCCCGGTGGGCTTTGATCCATAGGATCACCAAGAGTTGGACATGACTGAGTGACTAACACACACATATATAGACACACATGTATGTGTGTATGTATGTATATACACACATATTCATGTATACACACACACTTACACACACATACATTACACACACACACACATATACACACACCCCATCCTACTGCCTCTGGCCTATAAGAATTCTGCTGAGAAATCTGTTTATAATCTTATTGAGGTTCCTTTGTATGTGATGACTCACTTTTTTCTTATTGCTCTCAAGACTTTGACTTTTGACAGTTTGATTATAATGTGTCTTATAGTAGATATGAGGGGTTTATCTTACTTGGAGTTTGGTGAGCTGCTTGTGTTTTTATATCCAAATTTTTCCTTTAATTTCAGAAAATTTTGGCTAATATTTCCGCAACTAACCTCTCTGTCATTTTATATCTATATCTATATCTATATCTATATATATCTATATATCTCGCTATTGAATGGGACTCCCTTCCCTAGTCCCTTAGGCTTTGTTAACTTTTATTCATACTTTTTTTTTTTCTTTCTTGTCATCCTTGACAACTTTAAATGACTTGGATAAAGGTTTCCTGATTCTTTGAGTCTGCTGTTGAATTCCTCTTTTGAATTTTCCAATTTGGTTCTTGTACCTTTCAGTTTCATCATTTATGTTTGATACTTCTTAAATATCTCGCTCTTTGTTGGTACTCTGATTTTCTTCAGATCTTGTTTTCCTAATTTCCTTTAGCTTTTTGAGCATGCTTAAGACAATTCTTTAAAGTCTTTTTCTAGTAAGTCCAATGCCTTTGTTTTTTCAAGGATGATTTTTGTACATTTTTTCCTTTGAATGAGACATGTTTTTCCATTTCTTTGTACTACTCGTGATCTTTTGTTGAAAATCAGACATTTGTAGAAACAACCATGTCTCACAGTCTTTACGCATTGGCTCTGTTCAGGGGAAGACCTTCATTAATTATTAAGACATATCTGAGCCTTGCATCAGCACAGATGAAGCCTTAAGGTCTTCTCAAATCTGTTCTGAGCATTTGTCCTCCCTGGGCCTCTGTTTGTGCTTTTTATAATTCTCTCTTCTGCACAGCTGCTTTTAAATGTCTTAATTTGCCCATGAATTGCCACCCTGCTTTTTACTCAGGAATTTAGCTGTTCTATTTTTCTGTCCATAATCTCTTGCCCTAGACATCTGTGACTCTGAAGTCTCTCTGCAGCTATCACAGCCGTGCATACTGTTTCCAGCAGCTTTTTCTACTTTGGTCCAACCTGTGCCACTTTTGGTTGTCGGTCATCTAAATTAGGGGACACAGACACCATTCCCTCAGGAAGCTCTCAGAACATACAATCTGTTCTTTAGTCCAAGGAAGAGAATTCAGGATCAGGCTACCATTTACCCCACATTGTACTACTCCCGAACAGGGAGGTGTGTAGCAAGTATGAGTAAAAATTCCTTGAAATTTCCTACCGTTTTGAATGTGGCTTTTTTGATTTTGCATTTACTTGCTTGCTATAGATCTTTTATTTGATTTCCAGAGTTCCTATAAAACTGTTTTAGCCAATCTCTGTGCTGTGCTCTGCTTAATTGCTCAGTTGTGTACGACTCTTTGCGACCCGACGTACTGTAGCCTGCCAGCCTCCTCTGTCTGTGGGGGTTCTCCAGGCAAGAATAATGGAGTAGGTTGCAATTTCCTTCTCCAGGGGCTCTTCCTGACTCAGGAATCGAACCCAAGTCTCCCCCATTGCAGGCAGATTCTTTACCAGCTGAGCTACCAGGGAAGCCCTTTAGCCAATCACTGCTGCTGCTGCTGCTAAGTCACTTCAGTCGTGTCCAACTCTGTGCAACCCCAGAGATGGCAATCACTAGAGGTTACTTAATGTTTTTGTGGCCCAAAGAAGGCATGTAGGTTTCTAGTCTGTCATCTTGCTGATTTACTCTCCCTGTTTCAGTTCAGTTACTCAGTCGTGTCCGACTCTTTGCGACCCCATGAACCACAGCATGGCAGGCCTCCCTGTCTATCACCAACTCCCGGATTTACACAGACTCATATCCATTGAGTCGGTGATGCCATCCAACCATCTCATCCTCTGTCTTCCGTTCTCCTCCCTCCTTCAGTCTTTGCCCGCATCAGGGTCTTTTCAAATGAGTCAGCTCTTCGCATCAGTTCAGTTCAGTCACTCAGTCGTGTCTGACTCTTTGCGACCCCATGAATCGCAGCACGCCAGGCCTCCCTGTCCATCACCATCTCCAGGAGTTCACTCACACTCATGTCCATTGATTCGGTGATGCCATCCAGCCATCTCATCCTCCTTCATCCCCTTTTCCTCCTGTCCCCAATCCCTCCCAGGATCAGAGTCTTTTGCAATGAGTCAACTCTTTGCATGAGGTGGCCAAAGTACTGGAGTTTCAGCTTTAGCATCATTCCTTCCAAAGAACACCCAGGGCTGATCTCCTTCAGAATGGACTGGTTGGATCTCCTTGCAGTCTAAGGGACTCTCAAGAGTCTTCTCCAAGCCCACAGTTCAAAAGCATAAATTCTTCGGTGCTCAGCTTTCTTTATAGTCCAATTCTCACATCCATACATGACCACTGGAAAAACCATAGCCTTGTCTGGATGGGCCTTTGTTGGCAAAGTAATGTCTCTGCTTTTCAATATGCTATCTATATGGGTCATAACTTTCATGTCTTTTAATTTCATGGCTGCAGTCACCATCTGCAGTGATTTTGGAGCCCCAAAAAATAAAGTCTGACACTGTTTCCCCATCTATTTCCCATGAAGTGATGGGACCAGATGCCATGATCTTCGTTTTCTGAATTTTGAGCTTTAAGCCAACTTTTTCACTCTCCTCTTTAACTTTCATCAAGAGGCTTTTTAGTTTCTCCTCAATTTCTGCCATAAGGGTGATGTCATCTGCATATCTGAGGTTATTGATATTTCTCCCGGCAATCTTGATTCCAGCTTGTGCTTCTTCCAGCCCAGCGTTTCTCATGATGTACTCTGCATAGAAGTTAAATAAGCTGCATCAGGTGGTCAAAATTCTGGTGTTTCAGCTTCAACATCAATTCCTTCCAATGAACACCCAGGACTAATTTCATTTAGGATGGACTGGTTGGATCTCCTTGCAGGCCAAGGGACTCTCAAGAGTCTTCTCCAAAACCACAGTTCAAAAGCATCAATTCCTCTGTGTTCAGCTTTCTTTATAGTCCAATTCTCACATCTCACATGACTATTGGAAAAATCATAGCCTTCACTAGATGGACCTTTGTTAACAAAGTAACGTCTCTGCTTTTTAATATGCAGTCTAGGTTGGTCATAACTTTCCTTCCAAGGAGTCGTCTTTTAATTTCATGGCTGCAATCACCATCTGCAGTGATTTTAGATGCCAAAAAAATAAAGTCAGCCACTGTTTCCCCATCTATTTGCCATGAAGTGATGGGACCAGATGCCCTGATCTTCATTTTCTGAATGTTGAGCTTTAAGCCAACTTTTTCACTCTCCTCTTTCACTTTCATCAAGAGGCTCTTTAGTTCTTCTTCACTTTCTGCCATAAGGGTGGTGTCATCTGCATATCTGAAGTTATTGCTATTTCTCCCGGCAATCTTGATTCTAGCTTGTGCTTCCTCCAGCCCAGCATTTCTCATGATGTACTCTGCATATAAGTTAAATAAGCAGGGTGACAATATACAGCCTGATGTACTCCTTTTCCTATTTGGAACCAGTCTGTTATTCCATGTCCAGTTCTAACTGTTGTTTCTTGACCTGCATACAGGTTTCTCAGGAGGCAGGTCAGGTGGTCTGGTATTCTCATCTCTTTCAGAATTTTCCACAGTTTATTGTGATCTACACAGTCAAAGGCTTTGGCATAGTCAATAAAGCAGAAATAGATGCTTTTCTGGAACTCTCTTGCTTTTTCCATGATCCACCGGATGTTGGCAATTTTATTTCTGGCTCCTCTGCTTTTTCTAAAAGCAGCTTGAACATCAGGAAGTTCACGGTTCACGTATTGCTGAAGCCTGGCTTGGAGAATTATGAGCATTACTTGACTAGTGTGTGAGATGAGTGCAATTGTGCGGTAGTTTGAGCATTCCTTGGCATTGCCTTTCTTTGGGATTGGAATGAAAACTGACCTTTTCCAGTCCTGTGGCCACTGCTGAGTTTTCCAAATTTGCTGGCATATTGAGTGCAGCACTTTCACAGCATCATCTTTTCAGATGTGAAATAGCTCAACTGGAATTCCATCACCTCCACTAGCTTTGTTCGTAGTGATGCTTTCTAAGGCCCACTTGACTTCACATTCCAGGATGTCTGGCTCTAGGTCAGTGATCACACCATCGTGATTATCTGGGTCGTGAAGATCTTTTTTGTACAGTTCTTCTGTGTATTCTTGCCATCTCTTCTTAATATCTTCTGCTTCTGTTAGGTCCATACCATTTCTGTCCTTTATCGAGCCCATCTTTGCATGAAATGTTCCCTTGGTATCTCTGATTTTCTTGAAGAGATCTCTAGTCTTTCCCATTCTGTTGTTTTCCTCTATTTCTTTGCATTGATCGCTGAAGAAGGCTTTCTTATCTCTTCTTGCTATTCTTTGGAACCAAGCAATTCTCCTTTGGTATATAATCAAAGCAAATAAAAATAGGATCTGGAAGAAATAGCTGCATTTCCATGTTCCTTGTGGTCTTACTTACAGTAGCTAAGATATGGAAGGGTCTTCCCTGGTCGCTCTGTGGTAAAGAATCCACCAGCTGGTACAGGGGAGTTGTGGGTTCTATCCCTGGGTCAGGAAGATCCCCTGGAGAAGGAAATGACAACCCCCTCAAGTTTTCTTTCCTGGGAAATCCCATAAACTGAACAGCCTGGTGGGCTACAGTCCATGGGGTCAAAAAGAGTTGTACATGACTTAGTGACTAAACAACAACTACAAAATATGGAAACAACCCATGCATCTGTCAGTGGATAATCGGATAATGAAAAGGTGATAAACACACACATATACAATGAAGCATTCAGTCATAAGAAATAGGGAAACCCTGTTATTTGCAGTAACATGGATGGACCCTGATGGCATTAGGCTGAGTGAAATAAGTCAGATAAGAAAAGAGAAATACTATGTGATCTCACTTACCATGAAATCTAAAAAAACCAAACTCATAGAAATGGTTGTTTCAGAGTAGAATGGTTGTTGCAAGTGAATGGAAATAATAGGGAGATGTTGGTCAAACAGTGAAAACTTTCAATTGTGAATAGTTACAGGTATCTAATGTACAGCATGGTGATTATTGTTAAAAACACTGTATTCTTGAAAGTGTCTAAGTAGATCTTAAATGTTCTTACACTAGAATAAGAAACAGTAGTTATGTGAGGTGAAGGAACTATTATCTAAGGCTATGATGGTCATCAAGTCAATACATTTTACACCTTTAACTTACACAATATTCTTTGTCAATTATATCTTAATTAAGCTAGAAAAAATATTGTTCTTATACCTTCTATACATCACTTCTAATCTCACAATCGCTATTTTTTTGAAAAGATAGATTTAATTTCATTAAAGCTTCAAAACTCCTCATCAAAATTTATCATTAATGAAATGAAATAGCAAGCTAGGCAGGGATGAAAATATTTACAATAGGTGTATTTGTCAAAGAACTCTTAGAAATTAATGACAAGACAAACCCAATTTTTTTAGATGAGCAAAAGTTTGAACAGATATTCACAGAAAAACCAAAATGAATGGGTTATTCAGCATATGAAAAAAGGTGCCCAACATCATTAGCCTTGAGGCAAATGCAGATCAAAACCACAATGAGATCTCAGTACATACATATCAACCAGAATATCCCTAATCAATATCAAGTTGGGGCAAAAATGTGGAGCAATTGAAGTCCTTATATATTTTTGTTGGGAGTGTAAAAAGGTGCACCACTTTTGAAAACTGTCTGGCAGTGTCTAAGAATGTTGAGCATGACCTACTTTATGAATCAGCAATTCCACTCCTAGGTGTACCCCCAAGATCAACAAGTGTATATGTCAGGTGGTGCTGGTGGTAAAGAACCCGTCTGCCAATGTGGGAGACATAAGAGACTGTGGATTCGATTCCTGGGTTGGGAAGATTCCCTGGATAAGGGCATGACAGTGCACTCCAGTATTGTTGCCTGGAGAATCCCATGGACAGAGGAGCCTGGAGGGCTGCAGTCCATAATGTCACAAAGAGTAGGACACAACAGAAGCGACTTAGCATGTACACACACACAAAATGCACACATGCACAAAAATTTCCACAGCAGCCTTTTTTTAATGATAAACCCAAACTGAAAACAAAACTTTTTTTTCCTGCAGAATGTATAAACAAGTGGTCATAATATGTGTGAGAAGTCACTTTAGTCATTGTAAAATTAACACAAAAGTAGATTATAGAGAAAATAAAAGAAATAAACTACTGATA
Organism: Bubalus kerabau; assembly: GCF_029407905.1. Lineage (NCBI taxonomy): Eukaryota > Metazoa > Chordata > Mammalia > Artiodactyla > Bovidae > Bubalus > Bubalus kerabau. The sequence continues at coordinate 3,156,663 of NC_073647.1, read as the reverse complement.
CAATTGCAGCTTGAAGAATCTCAATATTATGTCAAGCAGAAGCAGCTGCAAAAGAGTACATACTGCATGATTTCATTGATGAATTCTGGAAACAATGAAAAAAATCTATTTTGATAGAAATCAAGATAGTGATTGCTTATGGTGGGGTAAAAGATGTGGATTGACTGCAAATAAGCACAAGGGAACCTTCTCTTGTGATGAACATGTTCCATATCTTCATTTGGTTAACAAATACATGGATGTATATATTTTTACAAATTTCAGATATATACTTAAGATCTCTGCATTTTGCTATATTGAACTTGTCTTTCATTTACAAAATAAAAGAGAAAAAAGTACTGAAAAGTGGACTTGAAATAAACCAAGTCTTGTAAAAACATGCTAAAACAACAATAAAAAGATTTTAAATCCATCATCTAAGTGAGAAGTAACGAATAGGTACACCTCACTACTTAGCCTATTTTCACCTGGTCACCACTTGTACTTCCATTCATTTGGCAGAGTTGAACAACTTTTACCCAGTGGAGCAGACATTAATAAGAGGGACTTGAAGCCTAAGGGAACAGATTATTACCTGCTGACTTTACCACTCATTTGTTTTGTGATCTTGGGCGAGTCACTTCCAGTGGACCTTTATTTCCTCATCAATAATCTCACAATAGCCTTCTTGTAAGATAGGTGCTATCATCAGTTTGTAGAAGGCCAACTAGAGACTGTAAACTATTAAATATTGTATCCAAATCCACATATCTAAGAAACAGAAACCTAGATTCAAACCTTGGCCTGTATAATGCCAAATTCTGTGCTCTTGCACTATTTTCTGCTTCATCTCAGAGTTATAGTCATTTAGTCTGTGACATGAAACAGAGTAAAATTTGCCTTCTCATATAGTGAAGTTAGATTTCTTTTTGGAAAGAAAAAAAGAGATTTCTATATTGAAAAATAATCAATTCAAGTGACCGGCTTTGGCCCTGGACATTGCCCTGAATCATTTCAGCTGTTTCTTGGGGCAACACTGAAGAGACAGAACCGTCATACATACCCAGAGGATCTCAGCTAATCACCTAGTTCTGGTTGGTTCCAAGAAGAAAATAAATTGGAGTACTTGTTTCATGAAGAATGTCTTAAACAACACTGATATTAAGGGTGACAGAACTCTTAAAATGGATGGTCTCAGAACTGTCTTTTTGTTAGCAGTCAGGTTTATTAAGGTATATTTTATATCCAGAAAAATTCATTCTTGTTAATGTACAGTTCTATGAGTTTTGGCATACACAGTCAGGTAACCACCATAATCAAGATGTAGAAGGTTTCCTCATGCATGCCTGTTTGTAATCGATCCCCTGCAAACTCCTGCCTCTGGGAAGTACTGATCTGTTTTCTGTAGCTAGAGTTGTGCCTTTCCCACAATGTCATATAAATGGAATCACATCAACTATAATTTTTCAAGTTTGGTGTCTTCAGCGTAATGTTGTTGAAATTCGTTCATGTTTCTGCATGTGTGAATAATTTCATTCTCTTTGCTAAGATTCCACCATATGGATACAACACAGATTATTTATCCATTTTAGAAGTGATGAGTATTTGGACTGTGTCTGGTTCAAAGTGATTATTTGTAAAGCTACTATGAACATCCTTGTATAGATTGTTGTGTTGACATAACTTTTCATTTCTCTAAGTCATATATCTAGGAGTGGAATTGCTTAGTCATATGGTAACTGTGTATTTAATTATGTAAGAAACCGCTAAATTGTTTCCCAAAGTAGTTATACCATCAAAAAACAATTCCAGTTGCTGTGCATCCTCACCAGCACTTGATATTGTCAATTTTTGAAATTTTAGTAATTCTAGCACTGTATAGTAGCATATCATTGTCCATCAAACTCATGTCCATAGAGTCAGTGATGCCGTCCAACCATCTCATCCTCTGTTGTCCCCTTCTCCTCCCACCTTCAATCTTTCCCAGCATCAGGGTCTTTTCAAATGAGTCAGTTCTTTGCATGAGGTGGCCAAAGTATTGGAGCTTCAGCTTCAGCATCAGTCCTTCCAATGAATATTCAGGACTGATTTCCTTTAGGATTGACTGATTTGATCTCCTTGCAGCCCAAGGGACTCTCAAGAGTCTTCTCCAACACCATAGTTCAAAAGCATCAATTCCTTTTGTTAATAATGCCTTTTGAGGAAATGTTTTAAAATTTTTCTAATAATTTACTTTATTCATTCATTTATTTATTTTTTGCTGTGCTGGGTCATCCTTGCTGCAGGCTTTCTCTAGTTGTGGTGAGGGACTTCTCATTGCAGTGACTTCTCTTGTTGCTGAGCTCTGACTCTAGGGCACGTGGCCTCAGTAGTTGTGGCTCATGAGCTTCAGTAATTGTGCATGGGCTCAGTAGTTGTGGCTCCCCGGCTCTAGTGTACAGGCTCAGTAGTTGAGTGTAGCTGCTCAATGGCAAGTGGGATCTTCCCGGACCAGGGATCAAATTCCCGTTTCCTGTGCTGGTAGGCAGATTCTTTATCACTGAGCCACCAAGGAATCCCTGAGAAGTTTTCAATTTTGATGAAATCTAATTGATCAATTTTTTAATGTTCTGCGCTTTGGGGATCCTATTAAATAATCTTTGAACATGCAGAGATTTCCTCCTATGTTTTCTGCTAGTAGTTTCATAGTTGTACATTTTATATGTAGGTCTATGATCTATTTCAAGTAAATTTTTAATATAGTATGTGATATGGATCAAAGTTCTTTTTTCCCCCCACATGAGTGTTCAATTGTTCCAACACTATTTTTTGAAAAGACTCTCCTTTGTCTCTTGGATTGCTTTGGTGCGTTTGTAGAGATCAACTGACCATATATTTATGGGTCTACTTTTAAACTCTGTTCTGTTCATCCATGTGTCTATCTTTTCACCAATATACAACATTATAGTAATTTCTATATCTTGATAGTAAGCCATCAAATCACATAGTATGACATGAGTCTTCCAACTTTGTTCTTCTTTAAGACTATTTTGGTTTCTCAAGTCTTTCATTTATATATGAATCTTAGAATCAATTTTTTGACTTCTGTTTTATAAAAGCCTAATGACATTTTGATTGGAATTGTAATATAGACTTATTTGGGGAGAATTGACATTTTACCAATATTGGACACATTTCATATGTTTGTTTATTAGGTCTTCTTGATTGGTCTATGATATGCCTGTGTATCAGAGAAGGCAGTGGCACCCCACTCCAGTACTCTTGCCTGGAAAAACCCATGGACGGAGGAGCCTGGTAGGCTGCAGTCCATGGGGTCGCTAAGAGTCCAGCACGACTGAGCGACTTCACTTTCACTTTTCACTTTCATGCGTTGGAGGAGGAAATGGCAACCCACTCCAGTGTTCTTGCCTGGAGAATCCCAGGGACGGGGGAGCCTGGTGGGCTGCCGTCTATGGGGTCGCACACAGTCGGACACGACTGAAGCGACTTAGCAGCATGCCTGTATACACTGCATATGTTTTGTTAGATTTATACCTAAGTATTTCATGTTTTCTATTATGTTATTATGTGGTATTTTAATCTTTTAATTGTCTAATTTTTACTTTCTTACAAATATAAATTTTGTACGTTGACCAGGTTATCTTGTGAAATCTAAACTCATTAATTCTAGGAGCTATTTTTGTGGATTCCTTGGACTTTTCTAAATAGAAAATCATGACATTAATGAATAGGGGCAATATTATTTCTTACTTTTCTTTTTTTTTAAATTAAAAAAATTTTTATTGGCTCATAGTTGATTGACATGCTGTGTTAGTTTTTGCTATGCATTAGTGAATCTGTTATATAGAATATATTTACTCTTTTTTATATCCTTTGCCCATACAGGTCATTAAAGAGTATTGAGAAGACTTTCCTGTGCTAGGCAGTAGATCCTTACTTGTTTTCTATTTTGTATGTATATAGTGTGTATATGTCAATTCTTTTTTTTTTAATTGTTTTTAAATTTTATTTTATTTTTTAACTTTGCAATATTGTATTGGTTTTGCCATATATCGAAATGAATCCGCCACAGGTATACATGTGTTCCCCATCCTGAACCCTCCTCCCTCCTCCCTCCCCATACCATCCCTCTGGGTTGTCCCATTGCACCAGCCCCAAGCATCCAGTATCGTGCATCGAACCTGGACTGGCGACTCATTTCATATATGATATTATACATATTTCAATGCCATTCTCCCAAATCATCCCACCCTCTCCCTCTCCCACAGAGTCCAAAAGACTGTTCTATACATCAGTGTCTCTTTTGCTGTCTTGTATACAGGGTTATTGTTACCATCTTTCTAAATTCCATATATATGCATTAGTATACTGTATTGGTGTTTTTCTTTCTGGCTTACTTCACTCTGTATAATAGGCTCCAGTTTCATCCACGTCATTAGAACTGATTCAAATTTATTCTTTTTAATGGCTGAGGTTACTTTTCAATCTAAATGTATTTTGCTTCTCTTTTACTTTTCCCACTGATCAGGATCTCCATTATGATGATGTATAATTGGAGTGGTAAGAATTAGATATCCTTGGAGGGTCCTTAGGAGAATAACAGGCAAATTTTCACCATTACGTATAAGGCTATGTATAGTGTTGTGTTTTTGTTATTTTGTTATTATTATTATTATTATTATTATTTTGGTAAATGTATTTGGGACTTCCCAGGTGTCTCAGTGGTTAAGACCTGAGTTCAATTCCTGAGTCTGGAAGATTTCCCTGGAAAAGGAAATGGTAACCCACTCCAGTATTCTTGCCTGGGAAATCCCATTGACAGAGGAGCCTGACAGGCTACAGTCTATGTGCTCACCAAAGAGTCAGACACGACTCAGTGACTAAACCACCACCACCACCACCACAAATGCCATTTATCAGATTGAAGAAATTTCTCTTCTATTTCTAGTTTGTTGAGAGAGTTTACGATGAGTGATTATTGAATTTTGATAAAAACTCTTATATTTGTTGATATGGTATATTTCAATGATTTTCATATCCATTGAATTTGTGACAGTATGTAAGAATAATGACAATAATAATTACTTCATTTATTGTGTGCTTACCATATGCTCACTGCTTTTTAGTTGGGACATGTTGATTCCTTACCATACCTGACTCACTTATACTTCCATTGGAAGGCAACCTCCTAAAGCTTCAAGGATGTCAACTGAAGGAAAGCCTGTGGAAAGTGAACAAGGAGTCACCATAGATTTGTTAAATTGAACATGCCATGGTGAAATATATGAATCCATTAGAAGCTAGTGATTAGAGGTAGTTTATATATATTTCTCCTGGCAATCTTGATTCCAGCTTGTGCTTCTTCCAGCCCAGCGTTTCTCATGATGTACTCTGCATATAAGTTAAATAAGTAGAGTGACAATATACAGTCTTGAGACACTCCTTTCCCAATTTGGAACTAGTCCCACTGTTCCCTGTCTGGTTCTAACTGTTGCTTCTTGACCTGCATACAGGTTTCTCAGGACGCAGGTAAGGTGGTCAAGTATATCCATCTCTTTATAAGAATTTTCCACAGTTTGTTGTGATCCACACAGTCAAAGGTTTTAGTGTAGTCAATGAAGCAGAAGTAGATGTTTTTCTGGAATTACCTTGCTTTTTCTATGGTCCAGGGGATGTTGGCAATTTGATGTCTGGTTCTTCTGCCTTTTCTAAATCCAGCTTGTACGTTGGGAAGTTCTTGATTCACATACTATTGAAGCCTAGCTTGAAGGATTTTGAGTATTAACTTGCCAGCATGTGAAATGAATGTAACTGTGCAGTAGTTTTGACATTCTTTGGCATTGCCTTTCTTTGGGATTTGAATGAAAACTGATCTTTTCCAGTCCTGTGGCCACTGCTGAGTTTCCAGATTTGCTGGCATATTGAGTGCAGCACTTTCACAGCATCATCTTTTAGGATTTGAAATAGCTGGCACTCCATCACCTCTACTAGCTTTGTTTGTAGTGGTGCTTCGTAAGGCACACTTGACTTTACACTCCAGCATGTCTGGCTCTAGGTTATCCAGGTCATTAAGACCCTTTTTGTATAGTTCTGTGTATTCTTGCCACCTCTTCTTAATATCTTCTGCTTCTGTTAGATCCATACAATTTCTGTCCTTTATTGTGCCCATCCCTGGTGGCTCAGAGGTTAAAGCGTCTGCCTGCAATGCGGGAGACCTGGGTTCGATCCCTGGGTTGGGAAGATCCCCTGGAGAAGGAAATGGCAACCGCCTCCAGTATATTTGCCTGGAGAATCCCATGGACAGAGGAGCCTGTTGGGCTACAGTCCATAGGGCCACACAGAGTTGGATATGACTGAACAACCTCACTTTCACTTTGCATGAAATGTTCTCTTGGTATCTCTAATTTTCTTGAAGAAATCTCTAGTATTTTCCATTCTATTGTTTTCCTCTATTTTTGTACTGCTCACTTAAGATTTTCTTATCTCCTTGCTATTTTCTGGAACTCTGCATTCAGTTGTGTATATCTTTCCCTTTCTCCCTTGCCATTAGCTTCTCTTCTTTTCTCACCTAATTATAAGGCCTCCTCAGACAACCATTTTGCCTTCTTTTTCTTTGGGATGGTTTTGATCACCCCTTCCAGTACACTGTTATTAACCTCCATCCATAGTTCTTCAGACACTTTGTCTATCAGATATAATTCCTTGAATCTATTTTTCACTTCCATTGTATAAGCATAAAGGATTGGATTCAGGTCATACCTGAATAGGCTAGTGGTTTACCCTACTTTATTTAAGTCTGAATTTTGCAATGAGGAGCTGATCATCTGAGTAACAGTAAGCTCCAGGCCTTGTTTATGCTGACTGTATAGAGCTTCTCCATCTTCAGCTGTAAAGAATATTGCTTTTCAGTCACTAAATCATATCTGACTCTTTGCAACCCCTTGAAGTGCAGCACACCAGGCTTCCCTGTCCTCCACTATCTCCTGGAGTTTGCTCAAACTCATGTTCATTGAGTCATTGATGCCATCCAACCATCTCATCCTCTGTCGTCCCCTTCTCCTCCTGCCTTCAATCTTTCCCAGCATCAGTGTCTTTTCCAATGATTCAGCTCTTTGTATCAGGTGTCGAAGTATTGGAGCTTCAGAAGAGAATATAATCAATTTGATGTCGGTATTGAGCACCTAGTGGTGTCCATGTGTCTTGTGTTGTTGGAAAAGGGTGTTTGCTATGACCAGTGCATTCTCTTGGCAAAACTGTTAGCCTTTGGCCTGCTTCTTTTTGTACTCCAAGGCCAAACTTGCCTGTTACTCCAGGTATCTCTTAACTTCCTGCTTTTGCGTTCCAATCCCCTCTGATGATAAGGACACACCCCACCCTTTTTTTTTTTTGGTGTTGGTTCTAGACTGTCTTGTAGATCTTCATAGAACCATTAGACTTCTGCTTCTTTAGAATTTGTGGTTGGGGTATAGACTTGGATTACTGTGATGTTGAATGGTGTGCCTTGGAAACAAACTGAAATCATTGTCATTTTTGAGATTGCACCCAAGTCCGGCATTTCAGACTCTTTTCTTGACTATAAGGGCTACTCCATTCCTTCTAAGGGTTTCATTTTGACAGTAGTAGATATAATTCTAAAGGAAAGAGAAAGGTTGAGCTTCTGGGTTGGTGAACACATGGAAATTTGAAGACAGCAGCACTCTTTGAGAGGGCCTGCGAGCTCCACACTCATTCCCACATACCTTGTCCCATACCTTTCTCCAATCTGGCTGTTCCTGAGTTATATATCCTTTTATAATAATCTGCTGATCTAGTTTCATATGAAGAAACAAGAACCAGAAACTGGTGCCAGTGATCAAACTGATGCTGACCTGGAAGTGAAGGATGTCAGGGGAGGTACTTTGTGATGTCTAAACTACCCTAGGGCTACCCTTGGCTGGAGCAGTACCTTGATGACCAAACAAAGGGTATGGGCGGGGCTCTTCCTTGTCCTCAGGGAAGTAGATATACAGAGAGTCCAGGAGCCCTGGGACAGACTACTTGGAGGCTTCAACTTGGCTGAGGTTACCAGCACACCATAGGAGCTTAGCACAGATATGGAATGCTGCTGCTGCTGCTAAGTTGCTTCAGTTGTGTCCAACTCTGTGCGACCCCATAGATGGCAGCCCACCAGGCTCCTCCATCCCTGGGATTCTCCAGGCAAGAATACTGGAGTGGGTTGTCATTTCCTTCTCCAAGATATGGAATAACCAACCATAAACACAAAACAACCAGCCCCTGGTGGGGAAAAACTGATCCTAAGTGCAGAACAACCATCCAAGACCACTGAAGAGAGGAAGGAGAGGGTGGCCCCCTGTCTGTTCAAGTACAGAGACAGTACCAATGTGAAGAAGACAGCCAAGTGGGTAGAAATGTCCTTGCATGTGTGTGCAATCAAAACAAGACTAAAAATATTGTTCTGTTACCACGAACTGATGACGAGAGTGAATCAAAATAAGAGGACAATAAGCTAGAGCAGAACTAAGAGACCCCAGAGAACTCCACCCATCCAAGTAATGTACTGCAGAGAGAGAGACCTGGAAACCTACAGCTTACCTCCTGCCTGTACTAAGGAGCCTGTGGAGAAATGGCCAACTGTGTAGAGACCAAATGTTATACCAACCGGGTACACAGATGGAGATGGTTAAAATAAAATCAACAAGACATGACAAAAATTTTAATGTGTAAGGGCAACTCTTTTTTGCTTCTCTTATACCTCTCTTCACATCTTCAGTCAACACAAATATTTTGAGTGTCTTTCTGTATGCTAGGCATGCAAATGCTGAGCATAGAATGATGACCAAGACTTAAAACCCTCACTCTTATGGGTTGTATAGTCTAGGGTAGAAGAGAAAAGCCTAGTCAAGTATTCACTGAATTTCAAAACTGCAACTGTGTTAAGTAGTAAAGCTACATGATTTTACAGCCTCATTATGGATGTCAAGGAAGCTTTCCCTGAGTAAATGAGGAAGAGATGAAGTCAAGACTTCTATGAGGCTGGTGTGCCTGCCGGTTGTAGGAGGTGCCATTCTCATGGTGCCATGAATAACTCCCCCAGGAGTCGTATGATGTGATGGTCCTAGTGAAACTGATGATTGAATTGGAATCAGAAAGATGAGTTGGTGTCTCCAAAGTTAATGTCATGAGGGTTTTTCTCAATGGAAATCATTTATGAAATTCTTGCGGCAGAAGATACTATGGTTAATAAAAAAGCTGGTTAGGCCTGAGTGCAAGGAGAGTGAGCAGGAGAATGTACACGATGAACTTGGAGAAGCTGGGGAGCCAGAACATGTGTGGCCTTATAGATTTTGTGGAGGAATTTATTTTTTTTCCTAAGAGCCAAAGGTAACCGGTGAAGGCTGAAACAAGAGGGTGGGGATGGCATGATTCAAAAGATTTCTTTGTTGCTTATAAAAATTATTTGGAGATTAGGAAGTGATGTGAGTAGACAAGTTTAAGCCTTTTAGAGTATTTAGATGCAATGATGGTGGTGGAACTGGAGCAAAGTGGAAGGATTTAAATGTATTGAGAAGGTAAATTTAATTTTAGTGGAACGTGGGAGGAGACGAGAGATTAAAGGATACCATCTGATTTTCTTTGTATCTTATGTAACTGCCTGGTCACTGGTTCCATTTCCCAAGAGGGAAAACTGCAAGCGGACCAGGAAAGAGTGCAGCTGGGTACTGTTACCATTAGTTAAGTTTTCAGAGATGTTGCCTTTAAAAGATCCACGAGATGTCATATAGGCAGTTGCTTATTTAAGTTTGGATAAAACATGTTAAACCTTTGACTAGGATATTGCTAGTGGAACTGGAATAAGTGGACATGAATTCAAAAGATACTTATACAGTAAAATTAACACCACTTAATTAGATTAAATATTGGGAATGAAGGAGAGGAAAGTGTCAAGGATGATCCATAAATTTCTGACTTCTGTAACTCTATGTATAACCAAGATGAGTGATCACTGCTTGGATGAAATGAGTATATATTTGGATGCAGTTTCCTTTATGCTGTAGCTCCAGGCAAGCTGAGTGGAAGAAGGTATGTATGAAGGAGGGTAACTCCAAAAGAGGCATATGTGATGGAAATGTGTGGACTTTTGCTTTTTTTCAGTGTTAATGAGGCCCAAGAAAAATTCTCAGTTTCTCATGAGTTGCTCCCTCACCCCTTTGGTTGAATAAGTAATCATTTCTAAGGCAGAGCACTTCAAAACTGAAAGTCATCACTTTGCTTGGAGGTGTTTGTATATATCCTTTCAGCAGAGATACATATACTTCAGGAGCAATTATGTGATCTGCATCCAATTCAGTGGGAAATATTTTTCTTCACATTTTCAGGACTCTGGTTCTGCTTTATCAAAAGCCAAAGGAAGATCAGTCCTGAAGTTGGGAAATTACTTTGACTTAACACCTGTTACAGCTTTTGCTTTCTAAGTAAGACTTGAGTTATCCTCATTAATTTGGCATCACTGGCAATTATATGATGATTCTTCCTTCATAATGAAAATCCACTTGGGTTTGCCATGTAGACCATGGAGATAATTAAAGTGGGTTAATCAAAGGCCCACATGATTAACAGTTTTTGACATACTCGCGAATCTACTGTAGGCATCAGGTGCTGACAGCTGGCTGAGATTCTGTCTCCAGGACTGCTACCTTTTAAATATTGATGAAAGCAGGATAAAAATGCTTCTTTGTGAAGAAACATCTTAAGAAAATCTGTATACTTAAGTGGAACCTTTTTAATGGAAAGGAGTGATCCTTTTAACCCCTCATGTCTTCAACAAATTATCAAGTGGCTTGTTTCCCCCATGTCCCCTTTTCAAATGTGGACAAAAGGGTCTGCCAAGATCTTTCAACACTTTTCAACAAGTTTTATCTGGAATGTAGGGGGACAAAGGTGATTTTGTTTGTCTCTCCGTCCAGACAGTCCCTTTGCAGGCATTCCATACCTGCAAAGAGTTACTTCTATAGCTTGTGAATCCATTTTCGTAAGGTACTGTTCATTTCATCACACAAGACTGAGAAATGAATACTATTTTGGGAAACATGCACATATCAGGGATTTCTTAGAGTGCCTGGTATCACTGAATTATTGAAATGTGAGCCTGGGGTTCCGGTTTAGTGACTTTGTGAAAATCTGCCAGTAGAATTAATATAAAGTAGCCATGACATCTGAGTTTAGGACATGGGTTGGGTCTCTTGGATTAGGAACATAATATTTTGACATAAGAGCAAACTATTACATCTTAATGATTTTTTTTAAGCAACTGATTACAGTGTACCTCAATTTCTGCCTGACCTCCATCCCATGTTAAGAGAACATCCTGTCTCATTCCATCCTGTTACTATGTTTCACTGTATCCTATCCTTGATCTCTACCTCATAAATTGTCCTTGTCAAAATGTTCTGTTATCTTGCCTCTAGCTGTGCCTTATTTGTCCTGATGATCTTTCTGGAAAAATGTCCTGTTGGGTCATACCCACATCTCTTCTCCTCCACCATCTGTGTTTGTCCAGTCCAGTGGGGCTGGCTCTTTCCCAAAGCCTGAGGCCCAGAAAGAAAGTGGAAGTGTTAGTCATTCAGTCGTGTTAAACTCTTTGCGACCCCATGGACTGTAGCCTGCCAGGCTCCTCTGTCCATGGAATTCTCCAGGCAAGAATACCGAAGTGGGTATTCCCTTCCCCAGGGGGTCTTCCCGATCCAGGGATTGAACCTGGGTCTTTACTATCTGGGCCACCAGGGAGTCCCTGAAGTCACTTAAAAATACCTTTATTCATGAAGTAAATGAGAATTAAATATTTACAATGCAAATAATATAGAAGAGAAAAAGGAAGAAAATTCAAGTCACCTGTAATCCTACCACCCAGGGACAATCACTGTTAACACCTGTTGAACATTTTTCAGGCTAATATTAGATATGGAAATGAATGCAACTTTACATGCACAAGTTTATACAAGCATGCATCTTTATAATGTGTCTTTTCACCTAAAGATATAAAAGCCAACTTTCCCAGGCAATATAGAGTTGTGCATTCATTGTAATGCATGTGTAGCAATACACTGTGTTTAGTAACATCCTTTATTTAATTTTGTTGGCAGACTGAATGGTGCAAACATTTGAAGGAGCCAGGCTGTCTTTACTGTTTCACTCTTCTCTCATATTTGCTCCCTTTCTTGTGGTTTCCCTCTTTCCTTCCTGCAGTGTCGAGGTCTCCCTGTAAGCTAATGAAAGCTTCAGCGCATACTCCACTGGGACTGTCAGTATGTTATCAGTGACCCCTTGTCGCCTGCAAGAGTGGCAGGCCCCAAATATAGGAATCCCTAATGATGTTTCTGAGACAGGCAGGAGGACGTATTATTCAGCATCCACTTTTCTTCTTATTACCAACTTTCAGGAATGACTGATCTTTGGGTTTGCTTTTCTTTTTTTTCTAATCACTTCCTATCTTTCCCAGTTGCCCCATCTTCAACTATATTCTCAAAGGTTGCTGGTGATTTTCTGATCGCGAGATCCAAAGCTATCTTTTATTTCTCATCTGGCTACCCTGTCACAAGGATTAGCCTCTTCTCAGAACTCTTTCCTTGTAGATTTGTCCCCCTACATTTCTGATGGCACAGCCTCTGTTCCCTTTGATGGCTTTTCTTTCTGCCTTCTTACCATAGGGAGCCTAGAGACTCAATCTTTGGCCTTTTGTTCTTTTATCTTTACTTTCTTTTTTTGTTTTCCCCCTTAAACCATGCTCCCTTCAATCTTCTTTGTGTCTGTCAAAGGTGACATCATGCTTTAAATCACTCAGACTGAAGAGTTTGAAGTTATCTTTGACTCTGCTTTCCCTTCCTAATCCAGCCAGTCCTCACATCCTGTCAGTTATTTCTTCAAAATAACCCTCAGGCCCTTTCATACATTGTAAATTGGTACAACCTCTTTGGAAGGCATTGAGACACTATTAAAATCTAAAATACATACACACATGCTTTGACCTAGCAGTTCCTATTCTGTGAAACTATCCTATGAGAATATGCAAATGTGCCAACATATGTGAACAAGGGTATATTTTGCAGCACTGTTCATGAGAGCAAAACCCAAAAACTTTATGTGAAGCAACAGGGAAGTAGTTTATGGTACCTCTGTTCTGTGGGATGAAGCTGTAAATAAGGACTAGGCAGGTCTATAGGAAGGGACATAGATAGATGTCCATTGCATATTAAGATAAAAATATCAATTTTTCATTTATATCTCATTTTTCTATACATACCTCTATATACAGCTACATATAGCCACACACACATATATTTTTTACATGTGTAGGAAAAAAGACTTCAAATAGGCACCAAATTGTTCAAAATAGTTACCCATAAGAAAGAGATTTGGAGGGAGAATGGGGGCCTGCTTTTGATTTCTAGTTTAAACACTTATAATTTGTTTGGATGCCTTCACAGTATGCATGTATTGCTTTTATAATGATTCAGATCTTTCCTGTTATATGTTCATTTTTTTCTGAACTAGCCTTACATTTGTTTTACCTGCAATAGTCTCAAATTCCAATTGCTTTACTAGCCCTCTGACCTCGGACTGAGTGGCTTTTATAAATGAGAAGAATTGCCCACCTTCTCTGTTGCCCTGTCTCAAGATTCAAAGGAAATAATTCACTGGATACGCATGAGCTTTGGAAAACTGTTAAGCACTCTGTGAACCTAAGGCATCTCTCCTAACAGTGATGAACAACATCACCTAGGATGGCACTCCCCAACCTTTTTGGCACCAGGGACTGGTTTTCAGGGAAGACAATTTTTTCTTGGACTGGTGGTGGGGGGAGTGGTTTTGGGATAATTCAAATGCATTATGTTTATCATGCACTTTTTTTCTATTATTGCTACATCAGCTCATACATAGATTACTCATACAGCTCATACATAGATTACTACCTTAGATCATCAGGCATTAGATCCCCGAGGTTTGGGACCCCTGACCTAGGATCTGAAGTCTCAGAGATCTGAGAGATTATACAAATAGCACCACTGTGATAACAACTAAAGCCCAAAGAGTGGGACGTTGTCATCCAGGGGATTCTTCAGCTTCTAGGGATGATCCGCCCCTAACTTTAACATTCACACCACCTTTGGTTTTGACTAGATTGTGTTCATCTTTGCCATGATAAACAATGCCAGCAGTTTGCTAGTTCTCTGCCATTGGACTCACACTTATTTGTAAGCCTAATTGGCACTATTAACATTCCAAGGACATATTCTAAATATTTGGTAGTGCATCAATTCCCCTTTAAATGAGCTACTTTAATAAAAGCATATGTTCTGCCTAATGAAAAATCTCATTACTTGCACTGAGCTGTAGCAAAGAAATTGCATTTAGCGTGTGTATGGTGCAGGTGTAAAGCGTTTTTACTGCTGCCCCCATGGCTTATGGTGTCTATGAAGACATCAAAACATTTGTATTGGTATAATTTTTCACTTGCTATGAAAACAAATTGAAGAATTAACTGGAAGATTTGTGATACTGCCATAGTCTAGTGTTCCTATTATTTCTTTGGGTCCTTGGGCAATTTTGTCATAAGCCCCTTTTCCATTTCTATTGCATATCAGGCTGCACAGTAAGTATGGTTGTCACTGCTAATGACTAAAACAGTTGACCCAAGGTCAAACAATGCCCCCAAAAGAATTTTGGATTCTGCTGGCCTCTTCCACTCTGGAACAAGAATTAGAGGAGGGGTAGTAGTCATGTATAGATGTGAGAGTTGGACTGTGAGGAAAGTGGAGCGCCGAAGAATTGATGCTTTTGAACTGTGGTGTTGGAGAAGACTCTTGAGAGTCCCTTGGACTGCAAGGAGATCCAACCAGTCCATTCTAAAGGAAATCAGTCCTGTGTGTTCTTTGGAAGGAATGATGCTAAAGCTGAAACTCCAGTACTTTGGCCACCTCATGAGAAGAGTTGACTCATTGGAGAAGACTCTGATGCTGGGAGGGATTGAGGGCAGGAGGAGAAGGGGACTACAGAGGATGAGATGGCTGGATGGCATCACCGACTCAATGGACGTGAGGTTGAGTGAACTCCGGGAGTCAGTGATGGACAGGGAGGCCTGGCGTGCTGTGATTCATGGGGTCACAAAGAGTCAGACACAACTGAGCGCCTAAACTGAATTGAAGGACATTCGGGAACTTCCCTGGTGGCTCAGATGGTAAAGAATCTGCCTGCAATTCAGGAGACACATGTTCAATCCCTTAGTAGGGAAGACCCCCTGGAGAAGGGAATGGCAACCCACTCCAGTATTCTTGCCTGGGAAATTCCATGGACAGAGGAGCTTCATGGGCTCTAGTCCAAGGGGTCGCAGTCAGACACAACTGAGTGACTAGCATGAGGACATTCAACAGGTATTTTTTTTCCTGTTGTAAGCAAGTAAGTAATAATCACTATAGATAGAGGAGTGGACAAAGCCCCCAAGATTTTTATGCTACCCAATGCTTTGGTTATTCCTCTCCTGGGAATTTACTAATGTTGATTGCAGTTGGCAACTAAACCGAGGTGACAGAGGGGCCCAGGGTGCTTTCCATGCTAACAGTGACAATTCAGGAAGGTTGGGGCTGTGAATTAGAGTTTATATTTACAGGTAAGCTGCATTCTGTATTAAAGTTGACAAGACCAGTAACTATGACAAGCTAATATGCACTCCTGAGAATGTGCTCTTTTTTGCCATTGGTGATTTAGGAGAGAGGTATATTTTCTCAGTGAAGGTTTCACATTCCTTTGAATTGAGATCTAGAAATAACCCAGCATGTTATTTTGAATGGGAAGCACATAGTTTACATGGTAGATGTCCATTTGGGCTGCTATAACAAAAGTGCCATAGACTATATGGCTTAAACAACAGAAGTGTATTTCTCATAGTTCTGGAGGCTGAGAAGTCTCACATCAAGGCAATAGCAGAGTCAGTGTCAGTGAGTGCTGGCTTCTTGGTTCATAGGCAGCTGTATTCTTGCTGTGTCCTCACATTGTGGAAGGGGAGAGGGCTCTCTCTGGCCCCTCCATTATAAGGGCACTAATCTCATATACAAGGGCTCCACCCTCATGGCCTAATCACCTATGAAAGACCTTTCCTACTAACACCATTGGATTAGATATCAACATATGAATTTTGGGGTGACATAAACGTCCATTCTAAAGAAATAGGGTATTATTTTAAATCATTAATTGGTGTGATCTAGCTCATTCGCTCACGTATACCTTGTCAGTCTTGCTCCTTAACTCAACATTCATCATGATCCATAAGTCACAAGATTTAATTGGAAATTTCATTCCTGAGTATTTGCATTTCAATTCAACAAGGCTTTCTTGTTTCCTCATGTGTGCCACAGGCACTGTTCTAGGCATCAATAGGAATTGCAAGGATGAAGAAGACACAATTCTTTCTCTTATAGATTCACTGGAGAAATTGGTAGGGTTTTCCCTTGCTTTTCCTATTATCCAGGATGCCAACAAGAGAGAAATATCAGTATTCTGACAAGGTGATAGATCAAAAGCAGTTGGATGGTGAGGGAGGGCTAATGGGGAGGTTGGTATAACAAAGGCCAAGTGATGACTGGTGTCTCATTTAGCAGTCCATGGGAACTGGAGTTTCATCCATTGAAAATAAGATCTCCAACTGTCTTGATGTTTTGATTACTTTTTATATTACAATCTAAAAAAGCAAAGTTTGTTTGTACCTTGCTTAAGACAGTGCAATGGTTTAAATAACCCAAGGGTATGTGTTATGAAAAACAATAACAACTGAGTGATAAAGGAGCAATTTGAAAGCTTTTAATTTATATTTGCCACATTGTTTCACAGAGAGGCATCCATAGCCTTTTAAAATAGCATCCAGGGAATGAATGACAGAACTACTGAATTTGGATTCAACAAACGACATATTTTAAGGTGGAAGATTATGAATTCCACAGCAATAAATTCTCTAGGTGCCTGTGGGCATTGATGAGTTTCTGGGTGATTACACCATAAAACCATATTTCATAATGTCACCTTTCTGTGCAAGTAGTTGAGAGGTTTGCAAAGCATGCTCAATGTCCCATATGGAGACCTCCAGCTCATGGTATGTACCAGGGCCACACAATGACAACTGTTAGCTTTCAACCTGTGGAACCAAGGGCACAAAAATATCTTTTAGACAGTGACTTGTTATACTAGAGCATCATAAGAGCCCAAAGGACCTTTGCTAATTTATTGAGACCAGCTCCAGTGGATTCATTCTGAAAGATAATTTGTGAATTCCACTTAATTTTTGCTTATTCAAGTGGGTATTTTAATAATTATGGAATGCTGGCAAGAACAGAACTAACTGATCAGTGCTCAGCCTTATTTATGGTCAAACTCTCACATCCGTACACGAGTACTGGAAAAGCCATAGCTTGGATGATACGGACCTTTGTCAGTAAAATGTCTCTGCTTTCTAATATGCTGTCTAGGTTTGTCATAGCTTTTCTAGGTTTGTCATAGCAGAAGTAGATATTTTTCTGAAATTCCCTTGCCTTTTCTGTGATCTAATGAATGTTGGCAATTTGATCTCTGTTTCCTCTGCCTTTTCTAAAACAAGCTTGTGCATCTGGACATTCTCAGTTCAGATACTGTTGAAGCCTAGCTTGAAGCCTTTTGAACATTACCTTGCTAGCATGTGAAATGAGTGCACCTGTCCAGTAGTTTGAACATTCTTTGGCATTGCTTTTCCTTGGTATTGGAATGAAAACTGACCTTTTCCAGTCCTGTGGCCACTGCTGAGTTTTCCAAATTTGCTGCCATATTGAGTGCAGCACTTTCACAGCATCATCTTTTAGGATTTTAAATAGCTCAGCTATAATTCCATCATGTCCATTATGCTTTGTTTGTAGTAATGCTTCCTAAGGACCACTTACTCACATTCCAGTATATCTGGCTCTAGGTGAGTGACCACACCATTGTGGTTATCTGGGTCATTAAGACTTTTTTTTTTAATAGTTCTGTGTATTGTTGCCACCTCTTCTTAATATCTTTTGCTTCTGTTAGGTCCTTACCATTTCTGTCCCTTCTTTGCATGAAATGTTCCTTTGATATCTCTAATTTTCTTAAAGAGATCTCTAGTCTTTCCCATTCTATTGTTTTTTTCTATTTCTTTGCATTGTTCACTTGAGAAGGTGTTTTTATCTCCTTGCAATGAAAACCCCATGAACAGTATGAAAAAGGCAACTTTAGAGATAGAGCAAAAGCACTCTGCACTGTGATTGTGAAAATGATGGTCTTTCCCTAGCGTCTGTGTTTCCATGTGGCTGCAAATTTTTACCAACAGTTGGCAATTAGTTTTACATTAGTCCACTGGACCACAGGAAAATTCCTCTGCTGAAACTATAAACAAATTTTTGCTTGTATGTATACACATTTGTGTATTTCCTATGACAAAAACTCTAATCAAAAGTTGTTCCTCAGAAAAACATCAAATATTTATGCTCAAGAGAAGTAAATATTCTTTAAATAAGTAGGGAAACACATATGGTTGGAGAAATAAGCAGAAGTTTCTTCACAATTATTCTAGGAAGATCATCTTCAACATTAGAATATTATTGGGTTCAATATATATTTTTTGGAACACAGTAACACTTTCTTCAGTAGAAATCTTCCTTCTATTGGCTGCTTATATCTGCAGCAGGTAAAAGCAAGATAGTTCCCAGGTGGCTCAGCAGTAAAGAATCTGCCTGCCAATGCAGGAGATGGAAGAGATGTGGATTCAGTCCCTGGGTCAGGAAGATCGCCTGGAGGAGGGAATGGCAACCCACTCCAGTATTCTTGCCTGGAAAATTGCATGGACAGAGGAGCCTGGCAGGCTACAGGCCACTCTCATGCTCAGTCACCACAGTCCATAGGGTGGCAAAAGAGTTGGACACGACTGAGTGACTAAATAAAATATTAGTTTCAGGTCAACCATATAATGAGTTGATACTTTTAGGCATTGTGAAGTGATCAGTGTAAATCTAATTATCATGTGTCACCATAAAAAGTTATTACAGTATTACTGACTATATTTCCTATACTGTACATTATATCCCCCTGACTTATTTATCTTTGTAAGTTTGTACTTCTTAATCCCCTTTCCCTATTTCGTACCTCTTCCCATGTCTCCTCCCCTCTGGCAACCACCTGTTCATTCTCTGTATCTATGAGTCTGTTTTTGCTTTGCTATGTTTGTTCATCTGTTTTTTTAGATTCTACACATAATTGAAATCATATGTTATTTGTCCTTCTCTGACTTAATTCACTTAGCATAATAACCCCTAGGTCTATCCATGTTGCAGATGGTTAAGATATCATTCTTTTTATAGTTAAATGCTATGCCATTGTGAATATAAGTATGAAATGTAGTGTGTATATATAAATATATTTTCCCACATTTTCTGTATCTATTGATTGCCACTTACTTTGGTTTCATATTCTTATCCATTGTAAATAAGGGTGCAAAGAACATTGAGGTACACATATTTTCTTGAATTAATATCTTTATTTTCTTTTCATAAATATCCAGAAGTGGGACTGTTGAATCATCGTTCTGTTTTTTGAGAAACTTCAATACTGTTTTCTTTAGCAGCTGCACCAATTTATATTCCAACCAACAGAACACAAGAATTCCCTTTTTTCCTCATCCTCACCAATACTTGTCATTTCTCATCTTTTTGATACTTGGCTTTCTATCATGTGCAAGGTAATAGCTCATTATGGTTTTGATTTGCATATCCCTGATGAGTGACGTGCATCTTTTCTTGTGCCTGTTGATTATCTATGTATCATCTTTGGAAAAATGTCTAACCAGGTCCCCTAAATGTCTAATCATTTTAAAATCTGATTTTTTAAATATTTAGTTGTATAAATTCTTTATAAATTTTGAGGATATTACCCCCCTCATCAGATATATCATTTGGAAATACTTTCACCCATACAGTAGGTTGCCTTTTCATTTTGTTGATGGTTTATTTTGCTGTGCAAAAGCTTTTTAGTTTGATGTAGTACTATTTGTTTGCTTTGCTTTTGTTACTCTTGCCCAAGGAGATAGATCCCCCCAAATATTGCTTAGCTGATGTCAAAGAGCATATTGCCCATATTTTCTTCCATGGTTTCCTATCTTATATTTAAGCCTTTAATGAGCTTCATGCTGTGCATTTTTGTGCATGATGTGAGGGATAAGTTCAGCTGATTAGCTGTCCGGTTTTTCTAGTACCATTTATTGAAGAGACTGAGTTTTCTCCATTGTATATTCTTTCTTCCTTTATCATAGATTAACTGACCATAGGTGTGTGGGTTTATTTCTGAGTTCTCTGTTCCATTGATCTATGTGTGTGTGTTTGTGCAAATGCCGTATTGTTTTGAATACTAAAGCTGTGTACTGTAGTGAGGGAGTGTCATACCTCCAGCTTTGTTCATCATTGTTATTTCTTTGTGTAATCTTTATACTAATCCTGTGATGATGGGCATTGACGGTGTTTTGGTTACATCATTTTATATAAATTTTTATCTTTTAATGGAGTCAGATTTAGCAGTTTCCAGTATGGTTTGTGCTTATTTATTGCCTTATTTTGGAAATTTTTCGAGTGTTACTTCTCACATTTGTATCTTTAACTTACCTGCAATTGTTTATGGTATGAGTTAGATTGTAATCTTCTGTTCCACATAGATCATAGGTATCTTTCCTGTTCAGAGAGTTCTACATCATTGTCTTACTGACTGTAACATTCTGTCATAATTCATTTAATGAATCTCCTCTTGTTTTATATTTAGGTTATTCCAGATTCCCCCCTTTATCAATAATGCTAAGGTGAACATTCTTAAAAAATGAGTAAGTTTTGCAATCAGAAAAAAAGAAAAAGCAGGAAAGAGGGGCAGCTTAAAAAAATCCCAACAACCTTCATAATTGGGTATTGCATAGCCGCATTCACTTAGGTAGTGCTATTTTCGGTAGTAAACATGGTACTCATGGTAGATGTTACTCACTATCCACTCCAACTTCCTCATGGTGTGCTTTTCTGTATTTCCAAGTTTTGAAAGTTAAAAATCTATATCTTGCAGAGCATCCTGTAGCTAGGGTTCTCTCTAGCTCACATGACATTTAGAGGCAGAAGTGAGGCAGTGGTCATTCTACTGTTATTTGTTGCTTTTCTCAGGCCCCACAGTGAAGAGAATGGTCAGTTCTGAGGCAGGCTTCTGGGCTTTAGTCAGTAGCTGTTTGGGAGTCTTCATTATGACATTGGCTATGCCTCCCTTCTGGATTAGAAGTGGAGACGTGTGTTCTGTCTCTCAGTGGTGGCCTCTTCATTCTCCTTTTTCCTGACTGGCAGTTTCTCTGAGAGGCTCGGGTCAGCCAGGTGTGTGTGTGTCTGGAATTCATTCATGGAGGCTCAGCCAGAGCCTGCTCTTCCATCATGTCCAATGATCTTATATGTATGCAACCCCTTGTGTTATATCACTTTCTGGTTAAAATGTTAGTGTGGTTTCTGTTTCCTGCAACTGAATCCTCTCTCACACTGTTGTCTGAAGAGGGAGACGGAATGTAAACAAATAATTCCCACACACTTTGCTAAGTGCTAATGCAGTTATCTGCTGGGCGCTGTGCGATCTCAGAGGAGGGATTGTTTTTGTCCTCAAGTGTCAGGACACATTTTACTGAGGAGGTGATTTTTGTCTGAGTCTTAAAGGGTAATCATGTACAGAGGGAACAGCCTGAGAATGTCCAGAGATATGTGATTCTGACACAAATAATTTGGTGTGGCTGAATCATAGGGTGTATAGCGATCCTGCTGACAGTTGTGTGTAGGACAGCATAGAGGGCATAGAAAGGTAGCCAGGGAGAACCTTAGGAAAAGGAGACAAAGCTGTGTTTAAAAAAAAGAAGAAAGAAAAATATTATGTGATGAATGAGAGGAAGTCAAGGATTCCTAAGTGTTTGTCCTGGAAATCCCTCCCTTTCTTCTTCTTACCCTTCTTTCCAACAGACGCTCCCCAGGTTGAAGCACAGGCTCACTGGGCAAGTCAATGTCTCACCCATGATATTGTTCAATAAATATTGGTTGCATATTTGATCTGAGCTACTTGATTGTACCTTTAAGAGTAGTTAACATAGTTAACAAAATTGATGTGCTTTTCTAAATCACTGTGTGGAAAAGATCTAAACCCTTGCAGTGGATTACTGAACATTTAGTTTGTATTTAGTCTTTATCTTGAAGAAGGCAATGGCACCCCACTCCAGTACTCTTGCCTGGAGAATCCCATGGATGGAGGAGCCTGGTAGGCTGCGGTCCATGGGGTCGCTAAGAGTCGGGCACGACTGAGCGACTTCACTTCACTTTAACTTTATCTTACTCCAGCAAAAGCTTGTTTGCTGTTTTTTCCTGAGTTGATGAGAGAAAACATTTCCTTATATTGCTAGATTTCCCTCACAGGTAAAATGGTCTATGCCCTTACCTAAAGCCTTTTCTGGGCTTCCCAGGTGGTTCAGTGGTAAAGAACATGCCTGACAACGCAGGAAATGGAGGAGACGTGGGTTCCCTCCCTAGGTCGGGAAATGGCACCCCACTCCAGTATTATTGCCTGGAAAATCCCAAGAACATAGGAGCCTGGTAGGCTACAGTCCATGGGGTTGCAAGAGACTCAGATGAGACTAAGTATGCACACAAAGCCTTTTCTGAAACCCTAATTTCTGCAGTAGAAAATCTAGTTATTTGTCTTTAATAACGACAACAGTTTCTAATGGTACTAATAAACTCACACCAATACTATTAATAGTAATAATGAAAAAAAACAGGCCAGGAAGCATCTGGGTCCCTTTACTTAAGATCACTCCCAAGCCCTGGTTTTGAAATTTCTGTAGTCAGGAGCTGGGGTTTCTTTGGAGTTAAAACTATTTTTAACATTTTTTTTTAAAGTGGTAGAATAAGACAAACCTTTGTGTCCTTCTTTCTTAACAAATGTGAAGGGACTTCATAGTTAATTAGAATGCTTGTATTTCTTAGAGATGCTTTGGGTTACGATCAGAAAGGCCTTTTTAAAAGAGAGAACCAAAACATAGAACACATTTCAAACAGACAATTAAACAAAAGAATTACCAGTTTTTTCACAGAGTGCTCACTGTTAGAGTTCAAAGGCAGAAGAGATCACTGGTTGGGAAGAATCAGTAAAAACTCCAATATTAGCCAAATAGGGGGTTATGCTTTGAAGGAGGTATTGGATTTGGGTAGGGGAAGGGTTGGAGAAGGAAATGGCAACCTACTCCAGTATTCTTGCCTGGGAAATCCCATGGACAGAGAATCCTGGTGGGTTGAAGTCCCTGGGGTTGCATAGAGTCCAGCATGACTGAGCAACTAACACTTTCAGGGGAAGGGAGGAGAACTACCTAGATTGTGTCATATCAAAGACGAGGGTATGGAAATGGGAAACAGGGAAGGAATTCAAACAACAGGGAATAAACTATTCCAACTGAATTATTGGTGTGGCAAATTATTTTCCTTCAGACTATTTTTGCATGCTCATTAGTGTTTTCGCACATTCATTAGGCTAGCAGAACAAGATCGGCACGATTGTTCGGGTGTTGGCCTTCATTTGAACTGCACTTTAGATCTGTGTACACAATTGTTGAACTATTATAAAGTCAGAGTGGCCGGGCCCTTAGAGACCTTTAATCCAACTCTCTCACTTTATAGATCCTGGAAACTGGCGTCCAGAAAGAAAAGACTTGTTCTAGCTTACACAGTGAGTCAAGCATTTGACTTCAAATATATCTTTGAAACTTAGTGGTGAAATTAACCTGCCAAATGCTTGAAAAAGGAAAGTGTCAACTGGCTGAGTACCTTATTATACTTCCTTTCTCATAAAAATCTCCAGCATCTGGAAAGGTGTTCCTTTCCTTAGTTGGATCACAGCTGTTCCCTTGCCTCTCTGTATACTTATAGACTTTCTTTATTGAGTGAGGAAAGGATACAGTCACTTAGCAGCTATGAAATGCTGAAAGGGGCCTTTATTATTAGAAATCAGCTACTTTAATTTGGAAACGCAGTAGTTAGATTCTGAGTTGCAATTTCTACATCGTAAGGTGGCATTTTATTCTGTTACCTGCAGCTGGTGGAGAAAGGAAACAATTTCAAAAGTGAAACAGTGAAAGACCTTGGAGACTGGCATTTACAGTTCCAAGGATAAGATTTCCTTAAGGTCTTTTGCCCAGAAGATCATCCTTTCCTCTTGAAATCATTGAGGCAGATGGGTTACAACTGTTCTGTGGGGCTCAGGTGGTGAACTGTGCTGAATTGGTATCTCCAATGAAGCCACTGACCCAGTGACCACAGGGGAGATTCGTAAGATAACTATGAAGTCTAAAACCTATCCTTAGAATAGATTGCCAGTGAGAGAAATGAGTCCTTGAGATACTCATGCATAGATAGAATGCAATAAACTTGGTAAAACCTACCTCAGGTCCTATAGAAATGAGCTCCAAGTGCTACTACTCCAGCAGTTCAAGTGCAAAGCATGACAAGGAGCATGGATCGTTCTGATGAAACTGGAGGATGGGTTCCATTCAGTGGAATAAGAGCTGTATAGATTGAATAGACAAATGAAAAATGACAGAGGTAGCTGCCAGTTAAGAGAAACAGCAGTACAAAAGAAAACAAAACCAAAACCAGCCTTTAGCTGCTGCAATACGTTCTTGGACATTAGAAATGAGACTTAGTAAATACAAAAGCTTTCCTAAAGATAGCTTTTATTTCAGTCAAATAGCTTGGAGCCTCGTGAATGGACACCAAGTTCTTTAGTGCGGTGGTAGAACTTACTGTGGTTTTGTCTTGATGTCAGACTTCCAGCCTTGTCTCTGCTACTTCCTACCTCTGTGTTCTTGGACAAGATCCTTCACTTCTCTGATCTACACTTTCCTCCACAGTGAAAGAGAGACAATAACAGGATGTATGTTTGGGGTTGTTTTGGAGATTTTATTGTGACTGTACATAGAAATTATGTAGCATAGTGTCTGGCACAGAGGAGTATGTAAATACTAAATTGCTCTTCTATTTCTTTTCCTCATCTTTACTGATATTGACCTGGTTTTCAATGATATTATTTTTTGACTCTGCCACATAGCATGGGGGATGTTAGTTCTCTGAGCTTTTATTTGGTATAACTCTAATGCTACAGAAAATTGTAAGAATGATACTGAGATTTTCTCTATATCCTCCACTCAGCTTCTCCAATAGACATTTGTTAAAACATTGGTTCAATACTATTATCTAAATTCCAGACTTTTCTTGAATCCCTTCTAGTTTTTCCAGTAATGTCCTCTTTCCCTTCCAGGATGTAGTCCAGAAGACTGAATCATATTGAGTTATCATGCTCCTTAGTCTCCTTTGATGTGTGATAATTTCTTAGATTTTTGGTTTTATTCATGACTATGACATTTTTGAAGAGTACTGGTCAGGTATTTGTAGCCTGTCCCTCAGTTTTACATGAAATTTGGAACTGAAATTTTGCCTATAGATATTACTCTTCTGTTAGTGATAAAGGGACTGGTGATTAAATGAAAGCTTTACTTTAATACATTTTATAAATTAGATTTAGTAATTAGACTTTGTCTTATCCTTTTATCAATCATTTTTAGCACAATGCCTAGTATGTAATAGGCATGCATATATTTTTTGAGTGAAGAAATCAGTGTTTCTGATTTTATTGTTCCTAATCAGCAGTAACAAATTCGCCTGCAATCTTAGGTAGACATGGAGACATGGGTTTGATCCCTGGGCTGGGAAGATTCCCTGGAGGAAGAAATGGCAACCCACTCCAGTAATCTTTGCTTGGAAAATTCCATGGAGAGAGGAACCTGGCACGCTACAGTCAACGGGGTCTCAAAGAGTTGGACGCAGCTGAGCAACTAAACGTCAATGACACCAACAATACTATTAATATTTTAACTCATCTCTTTGGTGATGCAGTTTTAGTTTTGTAAGAGCCCCCTCAAGCCTTATCAATAAGAAGCTCATAGGTGATTGATTGAACTCTTTCACCTCTGTCCTGTGTGAGTCTGAGAGTTGAGACATATACACATTACACACATTTGTTCCCCAACAGGAATGATCACTGATTTCTGTGTTGGCCACTATGATTTACATCTGTATGAAGATTTATCTTTAAAATATTGGAAGAAGGGGCTTCCTGTTGGTACAGTGGTTAAGACTCCATGTTACCAATTCTGAGGGCACAGGTTTGATCCCTGATCGGGAAACTGGAGAACTAAGATTCTGAATGCTGTGTGGCATGGGCCCCCAAAAAATGTTGGAAGAAACTGAATGGAAAATAGGATTACAAAGCTACGTGTGTTCCAGGATCATAGAAAGTGAGAAAATAGAATATGAATGATTATATAGGGTGAGTATCTCTGCAAATGTGTGCACATACACATGCATGTCTATCTGGGGATTAGTATGTTTATTGAAAATGACTGAAAGGATACACATTCTACTCTTAACACTTTTTCCTTTGTTGGTAAAGATGAGTTTGGGGACCAACTTTTTACCTTTGCCCCGCTATACCTTTTTCTCCCCTCAAGGTAAAAATGAAGAAAAACATTCTGAAGGAATTCATGAAATTATCCCTTTAACTAATAATAATTATCCCCAAAATAGGAAATAGACAGTTTTGAGATCTTAGGGAATAACTGAATTTAGGCTGACTGATGTTTAGACAGCTGTTAGAGAACTCTGACTTGAGGATTGCTGAATTTAAATATGCACGGTACATGCAAATATCTACCTGTTGTAACTAAGTTGCTCAGAGCTCTGTAGGTACAAGGTGGGGAGTATCAACAAACAGTCCAAACTACTTCATGATTTCATGTCATAAATACATAAACAAAGTCAGAGATGATGATTACAGATAGCTGAGACCCTTTTCCCCACCCATAGCTGAGACCTTCTCTCAGAACTGTTTCTACATGATCCCACATATGGCCAATGGAGGCCACAGCTGGAACGTGCTTCTGTCATGACATTTGAACCCATTTACCGGCTATGTGCATAGACTGTCTATGGAGAGAAGCAAGAGGAATTTGGTACTTATTGCATTCCATCAGTGGTACTCACACGTGGTGTACAGTCAGAGGGAGCACAGAAACAGTGATTATGTGAACTGAAGCCTAAGGCAATGGATTTGGAACAATTAGTTCTACTTCAGGGTAATTGCTGCCTTCCCCACTTGCTTTCTCTTCCATGTCTGCCTTCTTTGCTCCATGCTATTGTTGGACAGTGCCTACACAGAAGGCAATTAATAATGGAATTCGTGAGTAATACAAAGAGGTCAGTAAATGATAGGGTAGTGGTTTATTTAATCTAGTTCTTTTTTTTTTTTATTCCTAAATAGCTGTAACTGGAAGAAATGAGGCAAATGATTTACAAATCTGATGAATTTACAAATTCATTGATTCATCAAGCATTTACTGGGTGCCTGTTAGGTCCCAGACGCTGTGTTAGATGTGACCAGAAAAACTGATGGGAACATTGGCTCTTTGCACTTAGAGATGAAGGAATCCTTTATTTCAGATTAATTGAGCTTTCTGAACCAATGATAATTTGATGCTGAGAAATAAATAGAAAGACATCTATTTCTTTTTAAAAGTCAAAGTATTAGGATCATGTGGTCCAATTTTGCTGAAATAAACTTTTATACAACTGATGCACAAATTTGAAATCTAAGTGCCTGCAGAGATTTAAGCCAGCCTGTCTTTCTACTCCAGAGTGTTACTCTTCCCATATTATATTTCATTTCTGAGCTGGCCTAACCTATCATCATACTTCATTCCCGGCACTTATTTTTTACACAAACTGCTTATAGCTGCATGGTGCTTGAGGTTTTAGGGCCTCCAACTGTTGACTTTCTGTAATCTTACTAAGAGTTTGGAGAGTAATGCAAGCTCTATATTTGCACACTGGAGTAGGAATCCATTTAGTTCTTTTCATCTGGCTCTTTGAACTGTAATGTGATTATTAAGTAGGGAAAAAACCACTTTCAAGATATTTAAAGTACAATAAAATGTAAGGTACATTAACTCCTCTGCAAGGTCAGACTTGCATCTGGTAGCCTCTCTTTTCTAGAATAGTCAGCCTTGAATCACGAGGTTGGCAAGAAAGAATTGTGAAGGTCAGGACTTGCTGTATGAATCCCATGCATAAGAACCATGCACTTAACATGTGAGGGTCACAGTACTACACTGAGTCTTCTTAATATACACTTCTTCATAAGTATGGTTACTGGTTGACCTGCAGCAGTTTGGGGAAGATAGGTAGGGAAAGAGGACTGTTAGAGGCAGGTTGGATGACAGCAGAAGAAGATACAGTTGACAGGCTTCTTGTAAGGAGGAGAAAGAGAAGCATGGAGAAACCAAGAGCCATATTACAGAACAGCACAATAATTGTAATCGATAATGATGGACTTCAGTCATGGAGGAAAAGTTAAATTATGTTCTGTGAGTAGTACTCTTTCTTGCCAATATTGTTCAACTTTCTGAGCTTGAGATGCAAACTTTAGTTATCTGCAAAGCATACCAATGTTGAAACATTTCATTTTTTTCACAGTCAGGATATAATTATTAATGGCTCTTAGAGATGATAGATCTCATCACTTGCTTATCAAAGAAATCAAATGATTCTTCTCCCTGATTTTGTTATACCACACCGGATTGCCCATTACATCCAGAGTTGTTAGAGGTATTGTGAAGTTCAAACCAATAGACAATAAGCAACCATGAGCATTGTTTGTTTACCATGGCATGCCCTACATCTAACACAGTCTCTAGCCATCAAAAGTATGTATATAGATGTGTAATGTAAATATCTCACGGGACAAAAGGAAAATTGTAAAGTCAATTTTAATATGTTGTACCTTTTTAATGTTGAGTATAGAATCAGCTGTTGGTGCTTGCCTAACAATAACTTAATATTTGTGGCATGCAATAGTACCAATAATTTTGCTCACATGTCTATGGGTTGGTTTGAGTTCAGGCAACCTAGGCTGGGCTCAGCTGGGTGACTCTTAGCTGCAGATTGGGTCTGAGTCTTCTCTGTGTGTCTTGGACTAGCTCATTAACCAGGGATACTTTATCCTGGGTTTTGTGGAGGTGTAGGAGAACAAGAAGAAGCATGATAAACATGAGGTCCCTCTTAAGGGTTAGGTTTGAAACTTAAACTCTCTTCGACCCTTAATCCATTGGACAAAGCAAATTACATGGTCAAGCCCAATATGCACTTCCTGTAGGAGGAAATATAAATCGCATGGCAAAACAATGGGTATAGGTAGGCATGATGAATTAGGGTCAATAATTGAATCTGAAACACTTAGAGATCAATTAAAGTAGGTCAACAAGAGGCCAGGTACCTGTGATGACTATTATGGGACAATAATTGGATCTTTTTGCTTTCAAAAGTAACAGCACACTGAGATATGGGGCAGGTTCCAAAAGCAAGCTATTCGTATAGAATTGAAAAATTTCCTCCCAAGTCTTGATCTTCTAATTTTTTTTTTGACAAAGGTTCTAGTAATAGGTGATCAACAACAATGCATCTGTAGCCTGCAATTTCTCTGTGCCCGATGAATAGCCCTAGTACAAATATTATTGTATCCAGGAAAAGAAATGATGTCAAGCAGATTGCTATTTAGTTTGTGATTATGTCTCATTGAACTTTAATGTTCAACAGGGGGTAATGTGCTCTATTCAATGGAAATTAGGACACCAGAAAACACCTCTTTGGGTGGAAGTGTGTTGGATTTCATGACTGTATCTTTCCTGCTTGACAGCTCCGCATGCTAAGAATGAATCATTATCCTGCTGTTGAACATGTATCTTCTGAGATATTACCTGGCACCAGTAGGTGCATTAGTATGAAGTGGCACTTGGAGGGTAGTCACAATGTTTGCTAACATGTCTCAACTCAATTTAGTTATATAGATAGGTAGGTTAGATTATTTTGTAGCTGAATTCCCACAAGTCTCTCATTAAAAATACTGTACTTGAAAACATTTAGAGTGATTTTATTAGCACTCCCACCTCAAAATTATTTCTATCCCTTGGCTTCCTTTTAGAGGATGAAAATGGCACTGTATATTCAAGTTGAGCATAGTCTAAAGATCATCAGAAATGATAGCCCTGCCGGGCTCTAGATATATTCAGGGTAGGGGTTCTTAGCATGAAGTCCACGGATGAATGTCAGGCCTTGAGAAACAACAGCTCATTTGCAGATTGTGAATCTATGTACACCTGTAGGAACTTCTTTCTCCAAAGAACATCTAT
The DNA here is from genome assembly GCF_029407905.1 of Bubalus kerabau. Taxonomy (NCBI): domain Eukaryota; kingdom Metazoa; phylum Chordata; class Mammalia; order Artiodactyla; family Bovidae; genus Bubalus; species Bubalus kerabau. Next base: position 3,126,314 of record NC_073647.1, on the reverse strand, counting down.
AGCTTTTATCAGAGTCTTTTGAAAGTTCAAGATATGAACAAAGTTATGTGCTTGTCTAGTAGATTTTGCATTTGGTTTTCTGTTAGGCTCATTTTAAAGGAGTGATGACCAGATCGTAGTGTGTCCTCAGGAGGGTTATGTGGTTGGTTAAGGAGCCTGAAAACCATGCCACTTACTGAATGGTGGACTTAAAGGCAAATACTTGGTGTGGAGAAAGGAAGGCTGATTGAGAGATGATATAGCTGTCCTTCTGTATTCAAAGGGCAGTTATATGGTGAAGTATTTGCCTTGTTATTTTTCTAGAAGAGTAAGAGGGGAGATGTGATGCACCAGATTTCAACTCAAAAGTGAACTTATTATTTACCTTCACAATTTTGGGGGGAGATAGGAGAGCCAAACCATGTGTGGTTTGTGGGATCTTAATTCTCCAACCAGGGATTATACCTGGGCCCTTGGCCATGACAACACAAAAATCTTAACCCCTAGACTATTAAGGAATTCCCCTTCACAATTTTTCTACATGTAAAGCTAAAATAGCTGGATGTTAGGGTGGTGTTGTTGGCCTAGGCCTATTCATGCTCTCCTATCCAATGTGCTTCAGTTTTTTGTAAGGGGCTTTCCTTTTTCTTTTTGAAAGATGGCATAAAGAATGCGTTCACTTCAAGTGTGTATATAGATGTGAAACCTGACAGTTTTGTAATACATGAAATCCTAAAATTTAAATATTAGACACAGTTTAAATCCAATCCAGTTCCCCCATTTTGCAGATGGTGAAACTCAGGTGTCTAGAGTTTGCTGTCCATTCAAGGTTACACAGTGAGTAGTAGAACAAGGGCATGTCTGCTGCCTTAAGTGCCATTTGCAGACTTCCTTTTGCCTTTTATATTAAAAAAAAGGCAGGAAATAATTAGAGGAACACAGAATAATATGGAGTAGACAAGGAATTGAATCTTGCTTTTCTCATTAAATTCTTCAATCTCTTTCTTCTTGGAAATCAGGTCTTTTACCTCTTACTTTTTTAATACAGATGTGCCCTTCTCTTTTATAATGTTATGTATTTGCTGGAAATTGATATACTATAACTATATGCAAATGCAGAATTAGAGTTGACATAGGGGAGGTATCCTGCCAATATCTAAATGTTGCAGACCTTGGATTATCCTTTGAGGATGGGTTAATTTTGAAGGAAAATTTTAAAATAATTGACATGGAGTCTTGACAAGAAAAGTAAAAATCTGATCTTGACAACTAGTTATAAGTTGACTCTGAGTTTTAGATAAAGCATACTTGGGAGCCCCCTGTACATATATAATGGATCTATGTGAAAGTTACTAAAATTAAAATCATGATATCTGAAAAGCTTCTAACTTGACCCATTCAACACTGCTTCACTTGCAAGTTTTCAAAAGAACAATATAATTTTGTTCGACTCTTTGCTGGTTTCCAAATGGCCTTATCATTACAGCTCACTTGAAAATATTTAAGAAAACATGTAAACAAAAATCAAGGTACCATGTAATAGGTGTCTTATACCTTAAAAATATTCTAGGGAGATAATTTATCTTAATAGTAGTGAGATTGGAGATAGGAAGATACCTCTAGTAGGCACTTGCAAAAGTTCAGGTGAGGGGTCAGAGGGCTCAAAATAGGGAAATGTTAATGGTCATAGAGTACTGAAAAGGAAAACATCGTTAAAGGGAATCAAAGAAGAATCTGGTTCAAAGCCAAGGTTTTCAACTGGTAGATGATGTTTTTAATGCATATTATTAATTACTCTCCATACTCCCAATGGCATGAAGCACAAGGGTATCAATTTTGCAACAATGTGCATCAGGACCCATAGCAGGAGGCAGAATCTCCTGCTATGGGAAGTTCAGAGCCCGTAATGGAGCAAGACCACACAACAGGTTAGAAATACATTGTCCTCAATCATTCTGCCACATTCTTGTGGGTCTACTTTGATGGTCTCAGGTCCTTGGCCCTATTTTGCAAATACCTCGATATCTGGCCCGCTCCCTCATTCTAAGGGGGGCTGCTGCCATCTATGTCAGTACCCCAGTGAGCCTCATAACTCGCTTGGGGAGTTAGACTCCAAGGTGGAACTCCACTCCATCTCTGCTTTGGTCAGAGGGAAAGGCTGACTTCTGAGAGTCTGCTCAGAGCATCAGCCCTCAGGAAAAATGACAGCATCCCAGGTATGTCTTGCTCACCTCTCACCATAGAATCTACAGCCTTTATGCTAAAGCACAACCCAAATCCTCTTCGAAGGGGGCTTCAGGTAGAACCAGCTCAGCGTCTTGCCAAGGTCGTGTCTTCTCCTGCTTTCTTCTGTGTCGCCTGGGTCAGCGGAGGAGGAGATAGTGTGCCAGGAGCAGGTGGCGCCATGGCATCTTAGCCTGACCTCTTGTGGGAAGCTCTGCTCTTAGCTGGGGATGTCACATCGTGCTGTCTGGGTCAGCACTGCTTCCATTTCGACAGGCAACCATCGTGTATGGAACCAGGGTAAGAGCAAGCTCAAGCCCTGCCTTTTCTTTCCCGCTCAAAAATGCACATGAGAATGAAAGTGAGTGCCATTCTTGTGATTACAGAGACAATTTTTGAATCCTCTCTACTTTATAGTCTAACTAAAATTGCTCACAGACTCTGGTAATTTATTATTAATAACAAATGATCTCATCTGATGCTTCCCTCCCTCTCTTTTCCTTTAGAGGGCTTTGCTGCTCTGAAGTTCTGAAATCCCACTTGTCAGAGATCTTAGTTCCTGACTTGGTGTCAGATTCTTTCACTTTCAGGTTCCTGAACTCCATCTTCAACTCCAATTATGACCCCTACCCCTCACGTTTTTTATCAGAGGAAGAACGTTAGAAGTGTAGTTATATGTACTTTCGGCTTTGCGGCCTCTTTGTTACACAATAGGCTTCCCAGGTGGCACTAGTGGTCGATATGGGCTGAGAGTTTTTGGATGATTCGGTTCCTTGAGTCAGGGATGCTTTCTCCCTGAAACCACACAGCGACCTTGTAAAGTTGTTTCTTCCTGTGCCCATTTCAGGGAAGAGGAGACTGAGGCTCATTGAAGTTCACAAACTTTCCAGTGATCACAAAAATGGTAAACATTAGACTTAGAACTGAGACTTCAGTCTTTCTGACTCCAAAACCAGAGTTTTACTACATGGTCATATTTGCCTGATGAGGGGAGAGGGGCAATTGGGTTTGAGATGGGCCTTGAAAAACAGATTTGATTTTAGGTAGGTGGATGGAGAAAATAGGGTATCCCCCAAGGTGAAAGCAGAGTCAACAAGGGCACAGAAGTGGCAATGCCAGTGACTAACAATGGTTAGTGGTGAGACCAATCTCATTCATGGTTTTAATGGAGAGTCTGGGTTAAGGACAGAAATAAAAGGTTAGAAAAGGAGGGCTGTTGGTCCTTGAAAAGTAAGCCATGTAGTTGAAATGTGATGCCAGAAACCACAGTGAATCTTTTGTTCCCTGCTTTAACAGGTTGGGTAGGGCACTGTGAAGAGAATTAAAAGTCTGTATTTGGTTAAATAAATTACATGAAGCATTAAGTTATTCTATACACTTAAATGGAAAGAAAGTTGATACATGACCCTTTAGGGATTCTGGGGGGTCTGACAGTGGGGAGGATTAGACTATTTTATGAGATTTTTGTGAGACAAATAGCAACTGCATTGAGTGGAGGCTGTCTCTGATAAAGGCTGATCTATTTTTGAGAAAATACATCTGTAATTTTGTTCATTATTTGATTTTAATCAAGAGAAACCCTGGAATCAACCCCTTTTCCTCTAGCACTCCCTGCCAGGGTGATTTGTTTACAGCTAGATTTTGAACTGTTGACAGTGTAGGGAGCTGTGTTTCTCAAACTTTCATGGGCATCAGAATCATATGGAGATCTCTTAAAGAACAGCCCTGTGGGTCCCTCCTCAGGGGTTCCCATGCACTAGGTCTGGGGTTCAATTCAGTTCAGTTGCTTAGTCATGTCCAACTCTTTGCGACCCCATGAATCACAGCACGCCAGGCTTCCCTGTCCATCACCAACTCCCGGAGTTCACTCAGACTCACGTCCATCAAATCAGTGATGCCATGCAGCCATCTCATCCTCTGTCGTCCCCTTCTCCTTCCACTCTCAATCTTTCCCAGCATCAGGGTCTTTTCCAATGAGTCGGCTCTTCACATCAGGTGGCCAAACTATTGGAGTTTCAGCTTCAACATCAGTCCTTCCAGTGAACACCCAGGACTGATCTCCTTTAGGATGGACTGGTTGGATCTCCTTGCAGTCCAAGGGACTCTCAAGAGTATTCTCCAACACCACAGTTCCAAAGCATCAATTCTTCAGCGCTCAGCTTTCTTCACAGTCCAACTCTCACATCCATACATGACTACTGGAAAAACCATAGCCTTGACTAGATGGACCTTTGTTGACAAAGTAACGTCTCTGCTTTTTAATATGCTGTCTAGGTTGGTCATACTTTTCCTTCCAAGGAGTAAGCATCTTTTAATTTCATGGCTGCAATCATCATCTGCAGTGATTTTGGAGCCCACAAAAATAAAGTCAGCCACTGTTTCCACTGTTTCCCCATCTATTTACCATGAAGTGATGGGACCAGGTGCCATGATCTTAGTTTTCTGAATGTTGAGCCCACTTTTTCACTCTCTTCTTTCACTTTCATCAAGAGGCTCTTTAGTTCTTCTTCACTTTCTGCCATAAGGGTGGTGTCATCTGCACATCTGAGGTTATTTATATTTCTTCCAGCAATCTTGATTCTAGCTTGTGCTTGGGTCCCCATAATTGGCATTTCTAACAAGTTCCCAGGTAATGTTGATGTGGCTCTTCCATGGACCATATCTTGAGAATCATTATCTTATGCTGATTTCTTCAAGGACCAGGATCTCAGAATCAAGTAGGTGAAATGAAGAAACAAACACTTGCTGATTCAAGGCAGAAGTGTCAGTGATACTTTGACAGAAAAGTCTTTGAAGGAGGGCTCTGTTGAGTGGCATGGTGGATCTTAATTCCCTGACCAGGGATCAAACCTGCATCTTCTGTGGTAGAAGCATGGAGTCTTAACCACTGGACTACCAGTGAAGTCCCTGACAAAAGTGTCTTATGTCCTATAAATTGACAGGTATGGACTGGTAACAGAGACATTACATTATGGGTTCTTATGGAAAGCAGTTCAGTAAAATGGAAAGAATACAAGGCTTTGTGTCAGACCATCTGGATTCCAATCCCAGCTCTCTTTCTTTCAGTCCTCACCTCTAAAACAGATTTAATACTATACAGTTACGTTAGGATTGCTGGGAGGATTAAATGCAACAATCCAGGTTAAACTTGGATGTCTACTTTGATTTGATAGTTCACAAACTGCACTTTTTTGAAGAAAATGGTACTTAAGTATATATACATTTTTTGCAGGTATAAGTGGAATGGGATGACTTTTGCTTGTACTTTATCTTCTTAAATGGGAATATTCATTAGTTGCCCTGAAAGTTGCCCCTTTTTATGGCTTTGATATCTCTGTAATGTCACAGCAGATTAAGATGGTTTTGCAGGTAGGCTCTGTGATGAGGAAACGAGCATTTCTGAATTTCTACTTTGGGTTGGACTCCTTCAAATTGGAATAATTTTGAAGTGCAAGAAAGGTTGCTGTCATCAAGTGTCAAAGCAGTAGCTTTTTATTTTCTGTCTTTCTTGCCCTTTTTAAGAATAAATTAAGGGAGGAAAAGGTTTCTGCGAGCCAGCCAAGGCCTAAATATTTGAGGTATAAGGTTAGCTTTTTTTCAAGGACCAGTAACTAAGAAAAGTGCTCATTGTTGGATAGTCTGACAAACACATATAGACAACTATAAGTATTGGTTTGGACTTAGCCATCCCCACGTTAGAGCTTGAATCTTGGTGTCTGGGTGGGTTGATAAAGTCTTTGATGAGCCTTTGGGCAGTAGTTGTCTGCTAGTCTGCCTTTACTTTAGTAATCACCTTGGCAAGTCCGTGTTCTCCCATGAACCCTTGAAATGTGCCTACTCAAATGTGGTGTGTGGACTGTCAGCCTCTGCATCCCCTGAGAGTACGTTAGAAATGGAGAATCTTGGGCTCCACTCCAGACCTACTGAATCCGAATCTGCTTTGAACACGGCCCCTCAGCAATTCCTAGGTGTGATAAATGCTTCTCAAGGTGACCTCTGAGGTCTAATCTTTAGGATTCTAAGGAAGCTTGTAAATATTATCCCTCTTGTTCTGTCTGAACTAATTACTAGAGCTGATCTTTCTCTCTCCATTTTACTTTTCGCCTCCTCTCCACCTAACACTGATCTCTTTTTCAATAACCAGTTCAAATGTCACTTCCTTTGTGAAACTCTTTTGTCTTCTTGATTCCAGTATCATTTCATTTGTTCTTCTAAAATGGTAGGTTACCACATGGCATTCTACTGGACCATTCTACTGAATCATTCTACTTGCCAGCCTGGCAATGAATTCAAATCTGCTGGGCAGCTTTTAAACAAACACAAATACCCAATCCAGGCCCATTAAACCACAGTGTTTGGGAGTCAGAAAGGGTATAGCCTAAGCCTAATCATTTTTTGTTTAAATTCCCTGGATTAATTTGAAATGCATTTCTAATGACAGACACCATGAAGAAAAAATGAGCTGTATGTCAAGATTTTCTTTATCCTAGGCTCTTGTCTTAATAAATATGTGTTGCATTGAAGGGTGAATAGTTCACTTGTTTCTCTTTTGTAATATCTCTTCAGTTTCAGGTTCTTGTCTTCATATCTGAGGTCTTTTGGAAGGCGTGGCTAATGATTCATATAGAATACACATTAGTTCTGTGATTATAACTTTTCTGAAGGCTTTGGAGTCAGGGGGGGAAATAAAAAAACAACCAGAGTTTAAATCGTAACACTGGCCTTTTGTAGCTATGTGACTGTAGTGAGTTACATGATAATTCACTTAATTTGATTCATGACTTTGGTAGTTGATGGCCTACTAGGCCTCATGTATGATTCTCAATGTTTGGGATACAATAGCAAATAAGATAGATAATATCCTATTTTCTTGGAGTGCATATTGTAGTGGAAGAATGTTTGAGATCAGAGAGAAGACGAGGGTGTCTGGAGCTCAGTGAGCAAGAAGGACTCAGGGATATATTTTCCTCGTATTAATGTTGGGGAAGCAGGAATGCCAAAAAGTGGTTTTGATCTGGTCATCCTCAGTTCAGTTGCTCAGTCATGTCTGACTCTTTGCGACCCCATGAAATGTAGCACGCCAGGCTTCCCTGTCCATCACCAACTCTCAGAGCTTACTCAAAGTCATGTCTATGGCATCGGTGATGCCATCCAACCATCTCAAACTCTGTTGCTCCCTTTTCCTCCTGCCTTCAATCTTTCCCAGCATCGGGGTCTTTTCCAATGACTCAGTTCTTCGTATCAGGTGGCCAAAGTATTGAAGTTTCAGCTTCAGCATCAGTCCTTCCAGTGAATATTCAGGACTGATTTCCTTTAGTATTGACTGGTTGGATCTCCTTGCAGTCCAAGGGGCTCTCAAGAGTCATCTCAAACACCACAGTTGGTCATCCTCCTCTGTGACAAACAAGGTATGCAATTATTTTCAGTGGTGTATCATTGGAGAAGTAAAAGTCTAATTCACTCAGTTGTATCTGACTCTTCTGTTACTCCATAGATTATAACCCACCAGGATCCCCTGTTCATGGAATTCTCCAGGCCAGAATACTGGAGTGGGTTGCCATTTCCTTCTTCAGGCAATCTCCCGACCCAGGGATCAAACTCAGGTCTCCTGCATTACAGGCAGGGAAATCTCAAATAATCCATAAATCATACCAAGGAAAGATGTATTGGAGCTTAACGGTAGAGCTTACAGAAGGCGTCTACCTCTGAGTAAACTCAAATCAAATTCTGGGTATCTCATGGCCTCTGGTCAGCCGTGATAAAGGAATATGAGATGATGTTGCATGTAAGGAAGGCAGAAGAGATCACTGGGACTGGCTTTTGAGGTAATCTTGGCTAGCTTTCCATTTCTAAGGAGTGATAGGTACCCTATGTACAAAAAATGTCCCTCACATTCTTTCATGGATATGGACCAATCAAAATAGCCATTCTTTTGGGGGTCAATGGGACCAAGAAAGGTTGGGTAGAGAAGGAAGAGAATTAACAAAGAAGCCATAGCTGCCTTCTTCTACATTACTTATTTGAAACTTGGTTTCATCATATTAAGATAAGGAGTCTTAGAGCCACTATATCAAATAATTAGTGTGATCATGAAATAAGATCATACATGCATAGGCATTTGTAGCGCCTGGCTCCAAATTAGCTCTTCTTATTCTCAGATGATTATGATCGAATTTAAAGACTCTGAAAACATGTTGCAAAATCATCATACAAGAGCTTTTCTATTAAGGTGATCAGTTTGTTCCTTCATCCCTGCCAACTGTTATCAGCACCTGTTTGGTGGGCACAATGTCTGAGAGCTCAGACATATTTGAAAAATGGACTTTACTCAAAAATGATAATAAGTAAATGCAATTCACTGACCTGAGTCTATGGTGAATTTTTATCTGGAAAAGAGGATGGAGGAGAAGGGGGTCAATTTTTCTTCTCTTTTCTCTTTTCCACCCACCTGAAGCCTTAACTGTCACCCTGTTCCTTATAAATTTGGCCCCAGAAAGTTGGGTGAAGAGGTCAGCGCCTCTTGTGTCTCTTGTAAGTGCAAGCATCCAAGGAAGATTCTAGAGATGGAATGAAAGAATCAATTCAAAGAGGACAAAGCAGTTACCAAAAAATCACACTGAACTTAATAGAAAATATAAAACGTGCTCTATTAATGTATAGGAACTAAAGACCCTCTTGATGAAAGTGAAAGAAGAGAGTGAAAAAGTTGGCTTAAAACTCAACATTCAAAAAACTAAGATCATGGAATCTGGTCCCATCACTTCACGGCAAATAGATGGGAAAACAATGGACCAGAGATAGACTTTATTTTCTTAGGCTCCAAAATCACTGCAGATGGTGACTGCAGCCATGAAATAAAAAGATGCTTGCTCCTTGGAAGAAAAGATATGACACATTGAGGCAGCATATTAAAAAGCACAGACATTACTTTACTGACAAAGGTCCATCTAGTCAAAACTGTTTTTTCCAGTAGTCATGTATGAATGTGAGAGTTGGACTATAAAGAAAGCTGAGCACCAAAGAATTGATGCTTTTGAACTGTGGTGTTGGAGAAGACTCTTGGAGTCTCTTGGGCAACAATGAGATCAAACCTGTCCATCGTAAAGGAAATCAGTCCTGAATATTGATTGGAAGGACTGATGCTGAAGCTGAAACTCCAATACTTTGGCCACTTGCTGTGAAGAACTGAGTCATTGGAAAAGACCCTGATGCTGGGAAATATTGATGGCAGGAGGAGAAGGGGACAACCATGGATAAGATGGTTGGATGGCATCACTGACTCGATGGACATGAGTTTGAGCAAGCTCTGGGAGTTGGCAATGGGCAGGGAGGCCTGGCGTGTTGCAGTCCATGGGATCGCAGAGTTGGACATGACTGAGTGACTGAACTGACTAACTGATGAATATGTGTGGGAGTGCTATGTAGCATATGAGTGAGTTTGAGCCAGTATGAGAACATACAGTGTTTTCGCATATGGTATCTCCCCTTTCTTGTGGTTGAGTGTGAGCAGGTGTGAGAAGTATGCAGTTGTTAGAATCTGGCATTTGTGTATATGTTGGTGTGGATATTTGTGAGTCAATCTAAGTGATTGTGAGTGTGTGCAAATGTTAAGTGAGACAAGTTACTCTGTGTGTGTGTGTGTGTGTGTGTGTGTGTAGGAGTGATGAGAAGAGGGAGAAGATCTCAATTATCTTTTTTTCCTCCCAGTTCCTGATTCTGTTCCTTATATGCTATCTAAATCTGGTTGTGTTGGGGAGTGGGTCATTCTTGAATCAACCTCTTTGTTGGATGCCATATATTCCTTTTGCCAAGGAGAAGTCATTTTTGTTGACCTATAAATTGGTTCATTAACTAGTATGGAAATATGGTTTTATAGGACCAAGAGCAGCTTATTCCTGAATACTCTTTTCCTTCAACTCGAAACAAAGAAATAATTGTGGTTTACATGTAGTCATCAGTTCAGTTCAGTCGCTCAGTCGTGTCTGACTCTTTGCGACCCCATGAATCGCAGCACGCCAGGCCTCCCTGTCCATCACCAACTCCCGGAGTTCACTCAAACTCATGTCCATCGAGTCGGTGATGCCATCCAGCCATCTCATCCTCTGTCGTCCCCTTCTCCTCCTGCCCCCAATCCCTCCCAGCATCAGAGTCTTTTCCAATGAGTCAACTCTTCACATGAAGTAGCCAAAGTACTGGAGTTTCAGCTTTAGCATCAGTCCTTCCAAAGAACACCCAGGACTGGTCTCCTTTAGAATGGACTGGTTGGATCTCCTTGCAGTCCAAGGGACTCTCAAGAGTCTTCTCCAACACCACAGTTCAAAAGCATCAATTCTTCAGTGCTCAGCTTTCTTCACAGTCCAACTCTCACATCCATACATGACCACTGGAAAAACCATAGCCTTAACTAGATGGACCTTTGTTGGCAAACTAATGTCTCTGCTTTTGAATATGCTATCTAGTTTGGTCATAACTTTCCTTCCAAGGAGGAAGCGTCTTTTAATTTCATGGCTGCAGTCACCATCTGCCATAGTCACTAGTATATGCCAGACTGGGTGATGGTCTGTCCTCATCAGACTTTGTTGTTGGTGCACATTGGGTTGAGGAGAAGGACTTTATCAATCGATGCTTAAGAAGTCATGAAACAAATGCACACACAGTCTGTCTGGGTGTTTGGCAGCAACAGAATACTCTCTGATCCACATGTGTGACCACCTGGTCAAGAAACTCTTTTGTGGCTTCTTGCTTAAGTAAAAGAAAATGGGGAGACCCTTTCAACTAAAAGTGAATGGGTGGATTGTGGCAATTAGCCAAAGTTTGGTCCCATATATTCCGTTGGATTCAGCATATTCAGAAATTGGTAGTGAAGAGTTTTGTGGTTTGGAATTATCTGAATAGTAATCCAGGAAAATATCATCCCAAACGTTTCTTTTTTGGCATTCCACATGAATATTTAATTATTAACAATGCAAATTACATATAAAAATAAAGCACTTTGTGGAGAATTATCATGATCAGGATTTTGAAAAAGACTTCATGAAATTAATCAACTCGAGAAATAGAACAAAGGTCCAAAATATGATTTTACCAGTAGCCAAAGTTTATGACTGTTTGTATTCTATAAGAATTTCATGAGACAGGTAGAAATGTGAAACATTCATATTTCATATAGGTTTATTTTTTCCAACTTGATGTTAGTAGTAAGGATACAAGCATTTAGTGTATTTTACTGAATCCCATTAAACTGTTTCTGCCTGAGTTTCATGGAGGCAACTTCACATGGGAAAATTCCAGGTCTTATATACAAGAAGGAAGAAATGAGAAAAATCAGAATACCAAACTTGCTGCCAATATTTCTTTCCAATGCTGCAATTAGCATTAAAATGCTAGGTATGTGTAGTCTAGAACGTTGATATCTTGGCCAGTTCCCAAATTCAAACTATTTCTGTGAGAAGCATGCTTGCTTAGCGCTTGGCACTATAGGAGGCCAGTGCTGTTTCCTGACATGAGATGGGCGTGAGTGTGCGTGCACGTGTGGAAGGTGTGGGAGAGTGTATGTTTTTATAAGTCTCTAGCCCCAATATTACAGATAGTTTTGGCACCAGCATGCCCTGTTCTGTATCAGAGCCAAAGTATCCAAAGCTATGAGTAGACATAACCATCTGTGATGTGCAAATGAGAGCATGTCTCTGCCTACTAGACCTCTTGAGTTTTGTGTAGTTTCTAAGGAGGCGTGCATTTGAACCAAGTCACTGTCCTATTTCCTTGGGGAGAGGAGGTAACATGTATAGAGAAATTACCCCTAGGGACGAGGGTCCTAAGCATCAGACACAGATGAAGGTGGAGGGTAGGACTCACTGGGTACACTGGGGTGCCATGCCCATGCATGGTGGCACTAGGCTTGTAGATAATTGGACTTTGGTTATCATGAAGCAACTAGATGCTTCATGATAACCACATTTTGTCTGTTTGGAAGGAAGCTTAGCAGAGTAGAGACAGAAAGACCCAGTTTTAAATTCTACCCTTATTATTCACTAATTTGTGTGACCTTAAGCAAGTCATTGAATTCTAAGCTTCCATCTGCTCATATGTAAAATAAAGGTAATTAGTCATTACCATGTAATTATCATGCAATTGTAGGTTGTTGTAAGAATTAGAAAGTTTGCATATATTGGTTTTTTGGTCTTATTCAATAAATGAGAATTATATTATTATTGAGTCATTTGCCTTGGGCTGGCATTAACTTTCATTGCACATGGGAGTGAAAGCTTGTTGCTGAACCATGAAAGACGCTGGGATTCTTGGCGTCCGGAGGATAATTCAATCCGAGGCTTGATCACTCAGAGCTTTTGTGTAATAAAGTTTTATAAAAGTATAAAGGAGATAGAGAAAGCTTCTGACATAGACATCAGAAGGGGGCAGAAAGAATGCCCCCTCACTAGTGTTAGCAATGGATTTATATACTTTTAATTAGGTATTACAGTGAATCAAAAGAATGTCTGGGGTTTGTAAAGACCTTACTAGACCCACTCTCATAATTTACATCTTAAGATTACGGTATTAGCCAGAAGGTTTTTTTCCAGAGACAGTCCTCAAGCAGAATCAGTTCGGTTCAGTTGCTCAGTTGTGTCCGACTCTTTGTGACCCCATGAACCGCAGAACACCAGGCCTCCCTGTCCATCACCAAATCCTGGAGTCCACCCAAACCCATGTCCATCGAGTCAGTGATGCCATCCAACAGTGTCATCCTCTGTCATCCCCTTCTCCTCCTGCCCTCAATCTTTCCCAGCATCAGGGTCTTTTCAAATGAGTCAGTTCTTCACATCAGGTGGCCAAAGTATTGGAGTTTCAGCTTCATCATCCATCCTTCCAATGAATATTCAGGACTGATTTCCTTTAGGATGGACTGGTTGGATCTGCTTGCTGTCCAAGGGACTCTCAAGTGTCTTCTCCAACACCACAGTTCAAAAGCATCTATTCTTTGGCGCTCAGCTTTCTTTATAGTCCAACTCTAACATCCATCCATGACTACTGAGAAAACCATAGCTTTGACTAGATGGACCATTGTTGGCAAAGTAATGTCTCTGCTTTTTAATATGCTGTCTTGGTTGGTCATAGCTTTTCTTCCAAGGAGCAAGCATCTTTTTATTTCATGGCTGCAGTCACCATCTGCAGTGATTTTGGAGCCCCACAAAATAAAGTCAGCTGCTGTTTCCAGTTTTTCCCCATCTATTTGCCATGAAGTGATGGGACTAGATGCCATGGTCTTAGTTTTCTGATGTTGAGTTTTAAGCCAACTTTTTTCACTCTCCTCTTTCACTTTCATCAAGAGGTTCTTTAGTTCTTCTTCACTCTCTGCTCTAAGTGTGGTGTCATCTGCATATCTGGGGTTACTGATATATATATATATATATATATATATATATATATATGTATATATTTTGCTATTGGTTTCACATGGAGTTGTACAGTGCACAGCATGCACAACTGTATATGGTAGCCCACTCTTTCAGCATTATTTATCCACCCTTCATTTCAGTCACCTCATTTCAGTTCAGTCGCTCAGTCCTGTCCAACTCTCTGCGACCCCGTGAACTGCAGCATGCCAGGCCTCCCTGTCCATCACCAACTCCCAGAGTCCACCCAAACCCATGTCCATTGTGTCAGTGATGCCATCCAACCATCTCATCCTCTGTCGTCCCCTTCTGCTCCTGTCCTCAATCTTTCCTAGCATCAGGGTCTTTTCAAATGAGTCAGCTCTCCGCTTCAGGTGGCCAAAGTATTGGAGTTTCAGCTTCAACATCAGGCCCTCCAATGAACAACCAGGGCTGATCTCCTCTAGGATGGACTGGTTGGATCTCCTCACAGTCCAAGGGACTCACAAGAGTCTTCTCCAACACCACAGTTCAAAAGCATCAATTCTTTGTTGCTCTGCCTTCTTTATAGTCCAACTCTCACATCCATACATGGCTACTGGAAAAACCCTATCCTTGACTAGATATACCTTTGTTGGCAAAGTAATGTCTCTGCTTTTTATTATGCTGTCTAGGTTGGTTATAACTTTCCTTCCAAGGAGCAAGCGTCTTCTAATTTCATGGCTGCAATCACCATTCACAGTGATTTTGGAGCCCAGAAAAATAAAGTCAGCCACTGTTTCCACTCTTCCCCATCTATTTGCCATGAAGTGATGGGACCAGATGCCATGATCTTCGTTTTCTGAATGTTGAGCTTTAAGCCAACTTTTTCACTCTCCTCTTTCACTTTCATCAAGAGGCTATTTAGTTCCTCTTCACTTTCTGCCATAAGGGTGGTGTCATCTGCATATCTGAGGTTATTGATATTTCTCCCGGCAATCTTGATTCCAGCTTGTGCTTCTTCCAGCCCAGCGTTTCTCATGATGTACTCTGCATATAAGTTAAATAAACGGTGATAATATACAGCCTTGACGTACTCCTTTTCCTATTTGGAACCAGTCTGTTGTTCCATGTCCAGTTCTAACTGTTGCTTCCTGATCTGCATATAAGTTTCTGAAGATGCAGGTCAGGTGCTCTGGTATTTCCATCTCTTTCAGAATTTTCCACAGTTTATTGTGATCCACACAGTCAAAGGCTTTGGCATAGTCAATGCCTAGAACCTCCTATTTTTATCATTCTCTGTTTCCATCCCAATACAAGTGCTTATACCTATCACACTGTCCTGTCTCATCTCATGTATTAATTTTCTGTTGTTCTTCAATGAAATGCCACAAATTTAGCTATTTAAAACAACACCCATTTAGTTCTACAGGTCACAAGACTGAACTGAGTTCTGTGTTCTAGGTCTCAGAATGCTAAAATTAGGTGCTGGCTGAGCTAGTATCCTATTTGAAGACTCTGGAAAAGAATCTACTTTCAGGTGCATTTTAGACTGTGGATGGTAATTCTTTATTCTTAATTCTTTATTCTTTA
Source organism: Bubalus kerabau (assembly GCF_029407905.1). Taxonomy (NCBI): domain Eukaryota; kingdom Metazoa; phylum Chordata; class Mammalia; order Artiodactyla; family Bovidae; genus Bubalus; species Bubalus kerabau. The sequence continues at coordinate 3,111,168 of NC_073647.1, read as the reverse complement.
TGGTTGTCAGACTAAGGTCTTGTTTCCTTGTTTCCTATCAGGAAGAGGCCATTTTCAACTCCTATATCCGACTGTGTTCCTTAGCTTGTGACCCCCTCCAATCTTCAAAACTTGTAACAAGTCCTCCTTATGCTTCAATCTTGCTGATCTCTCTTTCTGCCACCAGCCTAACAAAGCTGTTTGGTTTTAATGGGTACATTTGATTAGACTGGTTACATCCAGAGAACCCCCTTTTGCCACGTAAGATCATGGGAGTGGTACCAAGAGATTGGGATCATGGGGACCAAAATCCTGCCTCTTTTATCCTTCATTCCCTATCACTCAATCCTCATGTTGCTTTACTTCATTTCATAACCAGTCTGGACCTGATTGTTCATCACTTCAACCATGTTCTGCTATTATTCTTTATTTTATCACCCCTTTGTTCACCTTACCCATCCGGGTAACTTTACCTTTAGTGTAGTATGACTACATTTCTCATTCCTATCCCTAGGCTGCTGAGAAAGGTGGGAATTCATGATAATATAAAGTTATAGCTTTTAATGCTGTCACTTTATTTCTGGATTATTGTAGTAGTTCTTTAATTCCAAACCTAATGCCCTCCAGCCTATCTCTCCCATGGCTGCTAGAGCTGCTGCTGCTGCTAAGTCGCATCAGTCGTGTCCGACTCTCTGAGACCCCGTAGAAGGTAGCCCAACAGGCTCCTCCATTCCTGGGATTCTCCAGGTAAGAATACTGGAGTGGGTTGCCATTTCCTTCTCCAGTGCATGAAAGTGAAAAGTGAAAGTGAAGTTGTTCAGTCGTGCCCGACTCTTAGTTACCCCATGGACTGTAGCCTACCAGGCTCCTCCATCCATGGGATTCTCCAGGCAAGAGTACTGGAGTGGGGTGCCATTGCCTTCTCCGGGCTGCTAGAGCTATTTTTCTCAAATGCTACTTGAGATTCCAATCATGTCAGTGTGTGTTTAAAATCATGTAATGCCTTCCCAGAGATTTCAGTACAGAGTCTTGACACCTTATGATGGCATAGAAGGACCTTCTGGAGAGAACTGCTTCCCATCCCTCTAGTCTTGTCCCTCATTGTTCTTACATAGGACAGTCCCCTCAAACTCTATCAAAGTACTTATTCTATCATCCTCTGTTCATGACATGATCTTACATGCTTTCATGTGTTCTGCACAACTCTTTTGCTTTCCTGACACACCCGACCTATTGATTTTCTTGTCTTCTACTCATACTTCAAGGCATATTTCAAAATCTCCTTGGCAAGATGTCTCTGTATCGTCTATTTGCTACCGGCAAAGTCATTTACACCTTCCATTGAAAACTCATCATCAAATCACATTGACTTTCTGAACTATAAGAACTCTGAAGAAGGGGACTAAATCTTATCCATATTCTTCTTCATTTTTTCTTTTCTTCTGACTTGGAAAAGAGGTTAGCACATAATAAGCACTCAGTGTGTGGTTAAATAATTGGATTTCTTCTTAATGAAAAGATACAGGCCAACTTGTTTGGGCTATTTATCATCTGAAATAAACCTTCCAAAGAGACTTTAGTTCAAGTTCTGATTGTCATTATGAGTTAAAGCTACTGTGATTTTTAACATTATGAAATTTAAGCTTTTCCTCAAGAATTAATTCATCCTTTATCCTATAACTAGAATGGATTGAATGTTTGTAAGAGAGAAACAGACTAAAACAGCCTGTAGTACACCTCTGTCATATTCTTTGGTCTTTAGTCATAATTAAAACTGTTAATTAGGTAATCGTTCTGCCATCTGGTAATTCAAGTTTTATTGAGAAACAATGAGGTGGAGTACTTTCTGTGGGAAATATCAATAGAAATTTGTTTTTAATTCTCCTTGGCTTTTTGGTGTATTCCATGACTGCTTACTCATATTAATTAAGTTTTATTAATAAGATTTTTACAATTTTCATTATCGTGGTAGTATTGTATCTTTTCATTTGTTTCTATCTAAAATATATAGATGAATAAAATGTCTGGAGAAGCTGATTTTGCATGATCACTGTTTATTCTAGATGTAAGAATAAATCCTTACCTTTGTTTGTAGTGCATTACATTGATAGAAACCCTGAAGGAAATTGAAGGCTATATATAGGAATTCCAATAGAATTTGACCACTGTCAATTCTGTATATTAGCTATGGTTGTTTGGGACCCTGTATTTTTCTTAATGCAGTTTGATAAAAAGTGTCATTTTCCCAAATATAAGTAATTTAACTTGTTTATTTTACTTAAGTGCTTATATAGTGTGAATCTGGTCTTCTAAAAGCAAACATAAATGTGACTTCTGTTATACTTTAAAAATTGTAATTTAAACATCTTTTTGTTGAGAATGTAAGTTTATTATATAAAAATGAAATTAAATCTGACTTATTAGGTTATACAGCTAACTCAATTATTTCCCATCTAGAAAAGAACGGTGGCTTTCTCTTGCTCTGTTAATTCCAAAAGACATTCTCCATTTAGAATGTTTTTTGTTTTTTGCTGTGGATTAATTTCTCCTTTGTATATAAGCACAAGAAGCTTCTCCTGTTAAATTCTCAATGGTGTCTGGTAAGTGCAGGTGTTCCTGCAGTTTCTAACCACCTGTAGTCTGTCTTTATCAAATTCCTCATAAGCTAGTATTTTGGAATGATTCATCCATACCTGGGAAATGGACTGTGGATATTATGGAAGGGGGATTACTGGATAATCAGTGTTATGAACAACTCTTCTTTGAAAGTCAAGGACTGCTCAGCAGTACTGGGTATTAAGAATGAATGAAGTTAGAAAATGAAATTAGATAAGGGCTCAGCAGATTAAGCAGTGTACATGACACTTTTTTTCTGAATCCAAAAAGGATAAAAATGATAGTGTGAAATTAGAAAGTTTAGTCCTTTTTCCATTGTGCTATCTTATATTCAAACTTGAGTGATACATCTGAGAGAGAACCTAGGAATTATGTGGGCTTCCAAGGTGGCTCAGTGGTAAGGAATCTGTCTGCCAATGCAGGAGACAGGAGTTTGATCCCTGGGTTGGGAAGATACCCTGGCAGAGGAATTGGTAACCCCATCTAGTATTCTTGCCTGGGGAATCTCATGGACAGAGGAGTCTAGTGGGTTACAGTTCATGGCATGGCAAAAGATTCGTACATGACTTAGAGTCTAAACAACGAGCAACTAGGAATGATTTGGTTTACCCTGTCACTTGAAGTAAGGACTTCCCCCATGGCTCAGGTGGTAAAGAAACCGCCTGCAATGTGGGAGAGCTGGGTTCGATCCCTGGGTTGGAAAGTTCCCTTGGAGAAGGGAAAGGCTACCCACTCCAGTATTCTGGCCTGGAGAATTCCATGGATTTTATAGTTCATGGGGTCACAAAGAGTCAGACACAACTGACTGACTTACACTTTCTTTCATTTCATCACTTGAAGTATGGGCTTCCCTTGTGGCTCAGCTCTTAAAGAATCCATATGGTTTCATCCCGGAGTTGGGGAGATGCCCTGAAGAAGGGAAGGGCTGCCCACTGCAGCATTCTGGCCTAGAGAATTCCATGGACAGTATGGTCCATGGAATCGCAAAAGGTCAGACACGACTGAGAGACTTTCACTTCACTTTATCACTTGAAGTAACTGAGACCCAGAGGGTTGCAGTGACTTGCCTATGATCATACAGCTGCTGCTGCTGCTGCTGCTAAGTCGCTTCAGTCGTGTCTGACTCTGTGCGACCCCATAGACGGCAGCCCACCAGAACCCCCAGTCCTTGGGATCATACAGCTAGTGAACCAGAACTATCCTGTTTTCTTCCACACCTGTGTACTTTTTTTTTTACTGTACTGTGTTGAGTTTGTCTATTTGTTTTTCAACCCCTGACACTGTAACAAAAGTAGAAACATTTGAATGAGATGAAAAATCACTTCCTTTTAAAAATCATTAATATATTTCCATCCACCTTGGGTGTACCCCATCTGTAACAGCTGAGGGGATTAGCTAGTGACATGCTTGGTTCTTCAGATAGTCTTGCTACTTTTCAAAAGGAATGATTTGAGAAATGCTTTTTACATGCTTAGTAGAGTGTGTAACTCTGGTTGGTGAGAGAAATCTCTTTTGTACTGTATGAGAGCTCCTTTGTTGCTTTACACTGTAGACCTTTTTAATGGAAGGAAGTGGAGAAGGAGGCTATTATGCTGTTTTGCATTTACAATTCAGAATTATGTCCTTGGTGGTGCTGAAATAAATTTCATGATGGGATATTACGGAGCGTTAGGCCTATTTGGGCAATTATTTATCAGTCTGTTTCAAGCCTTTCTATGTTTTAAAAAAAAGTGATCGAATAAAAGAACATGAAATAGTGTACAATGAGTTTGATGAAATCTGGTAAGTACTTTTGGTTGCTAGGGCAACGTCTTCTTTTGTCTTCGATTAATGTGACTTCCCTCTCTGCAGCTTGACTTCTTGCAATCAGATATTTATTTTTAAAAGAGAAGAAAATTCCCAGCTTATGGCAAAAGATAAGTCCCCTATCTCTGACTTATTTTACTTGAATCAAATTGAGATGAAGAAGAGCCATTGTGTTCACTTTGCATGGATAGCCTGAGGCAAAATGGTTAAGTGGGCTGAACTTTGGCTTTTGAAGTCTTTGTCCTTTTGGGTGTCGCAACCCTACCTCTTGGTGCCCTTGAGCTGCCTTGTGCATGCCCTGTATGATATCCACCTCCATCCCAGGCTCCAGGATTGGAATGTACTTCAATATCACCCGTACTTTCCGCCCTGGTCATAATTTAGTTATCCTCTGCCCATTCTTTCAAATACAGTTCACTGTTTACCAAAGAGAGAACTAGCTGAAATAGTTGAGTTTAACAGACCACTGGTTTATTTGTTCATGTACTTTGCTCCTTAACTTCATCCTTATGAAATCATTTACCTCAGATTGGGACTTGAACCCATGTGCTGGGACTCGAACCCAGCCAAACCCCAGTTTGGGACTCAAACCCATGTAGGTGGGACTTGAACCAAGCTAAAACCCTGCTTGGGGCTGAAAACCAGCCACAGCCTTGCTTGGGACTTGAACCCATATGACTGTGACTGAAGCCCAGCCAAAACCCAATGTACCTGGTTTCAGGACCTAATGAAGCTCAGGTTCTTTATGTCTTATTGCAGAAAGATTTCAGTGAGAGACAAAGTGGTAGGTAAGAAGTGAATTTATTCAGATTCAGAGAGAAGCACATTCCATAGACAGAGTATGGGCCATCAGAGAGGGCAAGTGCTGCCTGGAAATGTGGCAAGGTTAGTTTTTATAGGCTCAATAATTTCATATGCTAATGAGTGGGAGGATTATTCCAACTATTTTTGGGAAGGAACGGAGATTTCCAGGATTTGGGCCACGACCCACTACTTGATCTTTTGACAATGCCTTGCTGCTTTTGAACTGTGGTGTTGGAGAAGACCCTCGAGAGTCCCATGGACTGCAGGGAGATCCAACCAGTCCATCCTAAAGGAAATTAGTTGTGACTATTCATTGGAAGGATTGATACTGAACCTGAACCTCCAATACTTTGGCCACCTGATGTGAAGAACTGACTCATTGGAAAAGACCCTGATGCTGGGAAAGATTGAAGGTGGGAGGAGATGGGACGACAGAAGATAAGATGGTTGGATGGCATCCCTGACTCGATGGACATGAGTTTGAGTAAGCGCTGGGAGTTGGTGATGGACAGGGAGGCCTGGCGTGCCGCAGTCCATGGGATTGCAAAGTGTTGCACTTGACTGAGCGACTGAACTGAACTGGAACTGTCATTGCACCTCTGGATGTGTCATTTCACTTGCTGATTGAGGATCAAGGTCTAGTCTTGTCTGTCATCTTGGTCTGATTTGCTTCTAATTGGTTTATGTTGTGTGCTTGTGCTATGTTGTTCTTTCAAAAGTTGTGCCCTGCCCCTTTCCCTCCTGTTATACTTAGATATAAATTCCTGTTGCTGTAGCAATACTGTGGCCCTGAGTCTTGAAGCTCAGCACCATCGACAATTTAGGCCAGATAATTCCTTACTGTAGGGGGCTTCTTGTTTGCATTGTAGGTTACTTAGAAGCATCCCTACTTCTACCCACTAGATGCTAGTAGCAATTCCTCAGTTGTGATGATAGAAAATATATCCACAGATTGCTTAAGGTCCCCCATGGATTCAAATAGCCCTCAGTTACATGGTGGTCCAGTGGTTAAGATTCTGGCTTCCATTGTAGTGGGCATGGATTTGATCCCTGGTCAGGGAACTAAGATCCCATGTGCTGCTTGGCTAAGAAATAAGAATAGTAAAAATACTTAAAAAAAAAAAAGAGAGAATCACTGCTTTATCCTAGGGAAACCACTCTCATGATTTCAGTGGCTGCAGACTAGGTAGATATATAGAAGATATATATGTGCAGACATGAGAATATGTTTACATATTTTAAAGATGTAGTTTTAAACCTGTTTGTGCTTAACATAGTTGACTCCCTAGTCTTATGTGCATAGGGTCAGGGTGCTTATACTCCTGTTGTCCAGTGGATTTTAACATTATTTTGAGTTATAATTTTAAGTTTATAGCTTAGTGAATATGATCAAATATATATTGTCCTGTAACTACCATCCAGATCAGGATAGCTAACACTGTTATTATCACCTAAAGTCCCCCTTTCTAGGCAATGTCCTTGACCTGAGATGGAGACGACCACTCATTTGCTTTGTGTTACTATTGGTCATTTTTGTCTTTACCAGAACTTTCTATAAACAGAACCATACACTGTGTATTAATAGCTGTTTGTGTCTGGCTTCTTTGACTCACCATAATGTTCCTGAGGTACATCCACATTACTTCATGAATAGGTACTTTTCTTTTTTTTTTGCTGAGTAGCATTTCATTGGATAAAACACTTCTCTATCAACTCACATGTTGATTGACATTTGTGTGATCTGTTGTTTTTCACTACTGTGCATTTGTCTTCTATGACATGCATGTAAAAGTCTTTTTGTGGGCTTATAAACTCATTTTTTTCTTTGCTTTATACCTAAGAATCGAATTATTGTGTTATACATTGTCTTCAAAATATTTTAAGGGATTTAAAAATTATATTCTCATCCACTAAATGAAAGTCACTCAGTCATGTCAGATTCTTTGTGACCCCATGGACTATACAGTCCATGGAATTCTCCGGGCCAGAATACTGGAGTGGGTAGCCTTTTCCTTCTCCAGGGGATCTTCCCAAACCAGGGATCAGGTCCAGGTCTCCCACATTGCAGGTGGATTCTTTACCAGCTGAGCCACCAGGGAAGCCCATTCTAGTCCAAAAACAAAGTCAGTCTCTGAAATTTCAGTCATGAAAGCTACATATAAGATAGCTAAAATGAGGATCTGAGTAATTTACTGAAAAAAAGAATGAATAGTGTTTAAGAACATGGGTTTTCAGGTCAACAGACTTGGATACAAGCCTTGACTCTGTCACTTCACAGCTATGTGGCATTGGGCAAGTTACTTACTCAAGTCTCTGTGCCTGAATTTCATCAGCTATGAAATACAAATTATAACAGTAGTTAGGTGATAGAATTGTTGTGAGAAGTTACTGTGATAACGCAGGTTAAACACCTTGCAGAGAACCTGGCATATATTACTACAGTTGCTAATATTATTGAATTGTAAACATTACAAATGGTCTTATTGTTCAGGAAGTTTATCTGTTTGGAGATTGTGGTTCAGAAATGCAGAACACTAAATCAAATAATCAAAAGGGATTTGATTTAGGTCATACCTGAATGGTCTAGTGGTTTTCCCCACTTTCTTCAATTTAAGTCTGAATTTGGCAATAAGGAGTTCATGATCTGAGCCAAAGTCAGCTCCTAGTCCTCTTTTTGCTGACTGTATAGGACTAGATCTGATAGACACAGTGCCTGATAAACTATGGATGGAGATTTGTGACATTGTACAGGAGACAGGGATCAAGACCATCCCCATGGAAAAGAAATGCAAAAAAGCAAAATGGCTGTCTGAGGAGGCCTTACAAATAGCTGTGAAAAGAAGAGAAGCAAAAAACAAAGGAGAAAAGGAAAGATATAAGCATCTGAATGTAGAGTTCCAAAGAATAGCAAGGAGGAGATAAGAAAGCCTTCCTCAGTGATCAATGCAAATAAATAGAGGAAAACAACAGAATGGGAAAGACTAGAGATCTTTTCAAGAAAACTAGAGATACCAAGGGAACATTTCATGCAAAGATGGGCTTGATAAAGGACAGAAATGTTATGGACCTAACAGAAGCAGAAGATATTAAGAAGAGGTGGCAAGAATACATAGAAGAACAGGACAAAAAAGATCTTCATGACCCAGATAACGATGATAGTGTGATCACTCACCTAGAGCCAGACATCCTGGAATGTGAAGTCAAGTGGGCCTTAGAAAGCATCACTATGAACAAAACTAGTGGAGGTGATGGAATTCCAGTTGAGCTATTTGAAATCCTGAAAGATGATGCTGTGAAAGTGCTGCACTCAATATGTCAGCAAATTTGGAAAACTCAGCAGTGGCCACAGGACTGGAAAAGGTCAGTTTTCATTCCAATCCCAAAGAAAGGCAATGCCAAAGAATGCTCAAATTACTGCACAATTGCTCTCATCTCACATGCTAGTAAAGTAATGCTCAAAATTCTCCAAGCCAGGCTTCAGCAATACGTGAACCGTGAACTTGCAGATGTTCAAGCTGGTTTTAGAAAAGGCAGAGGAGCTACAGATCAAATTGTCAACATCTGCTGGATCATGGAACAAGCAAGAGAGTTCCAGAAAAACATCTATTTCTTCTTTATTGACTACGCCAAATCCTTTGACTGTGTGGATCATAATAAACTGTGAAAAATTCTGAAAGAGATGGGAATACCAGAACACCTGATCTGCCTCTTGAGAAATGTGCATGCAGGTCAGGAAGCAACAGTTAGAACTGGACATGGAACAACAGACTGGTTCCAAATAGGAAAAGGAGTACGTCAAGGCTGTATATTGTCACCCTGCTTATTTAACTTCTATGCAGAGTACATCATGAGAAACGCTGGTCTGGAAGAAGCACAAGCTGGAATCAAGATTGCTGGGAGAAATATCAATAACCTCAGATATGCAGATGACACCACCCTTATGGCAGAAAGTGAAGAGGAACTAAAAAGCCTCTTGATGAAAGTGAAAGAGGAGAGTGAAAAAGTTGGCTTAAAGCTCAACATTCAGAAAATGAAGATCATGGCATCTGGTCCCATCACTTCATGGGAAATAGATGGGGAAACAGTGGAAACAGTGTCAGACTTCATATTTTTGGGGGCTCCAAAATCACTGCAGATGGTAATTGCAGCCATGAAATGAAAAGACAGTCCTTTCAAGGAAAGTTATGACCAACCTAGATAGTATATTGAAAAGCAGAGATATTACTTTGTCAACAAACGTCCGTCTAGTCAAGGCTATGGTTTTTCCAGTGGTCATGTATGGATGTGAGAGTTGGACTGTGAAGAAAGCTGAGCGCCAAAGAATTGATGCTTTCAAACTGTGGTGTTGGAGAAGACTCTTGAGAGTCCCTTGGACTTCAAGGAGATCCAACCAGTCCATTCTAAAGGAGATCAGTCCTGGGTTTTCTTTGGAAGGACTGATGCTAAAGCTGAAACTCCAGTACTTTGGCCACCTCATGCGAAGAGTTGACTCATTGGAAAAGACCCTGATGCTGGGAGGGATTGGGGGCAGGAGGAGAAGGGGATGACAGAGGATGAGATGGCTGGATGGCATCACTGACTCGGTGGGCATGAGTTTGAGTGAACTCCAGGAGTTGGTGATGGACAGGGAGGCCTGGCATGCTGTGATTTATGGGGTCACAAGAAGTCGGACACGACTGAGTGACTGTACTGAACTGAACTGAAATCAAATAATGGGAAATGAAGACCAAGAGGTGAGTAGAAGGAACAGGGCTGTTCAAAGTCCTGGGGCTGTGGAAATAAGAGAAAAGTATAACGTGAGTAGAATGATATACCCGTTTGAATGCAGAGTTCCAGAGAATAACTCAGAGAGATAAGAAAGCCTTCCTTAGTGATCAATGCAAAGAAATAGAGGAAAGCAATAGAATGGGAAAGACTAGAGTTCGCTTCAAGAAAATTTGAGATACCAAGGGAATATTTCATGCAAATGTGGACACAATAAAGAACATAAATAGTATGGACCTAACAGAAGCAGAAGATATTAAGATGAGATGGCAAGAATACACAGAAGAACTATACAAAAAAGATCTTCATACTCAGATAACCACGATGGTGTGATTAGCCTCCTAGAGCCGGATATCCTGGAATGCAAAGTCAAGTGGGCCTTAGGAAGTATCGCTATGAACAAAGCTAGTGGAGGTGATGGAATTCCAGTTGAGCTATTTCAAATTCTAAAAGATGCTGCTGCTAAAGTTCTACACTTAATATGACAGCAAATTTGGAAAACTCAGCAGTCACCACAGGACTGGAAAAGGTCAGTTTTCATTCCAATCCCAAAGAAAGGCAGTGCGAAAGAATGTTCAAACTACTGCACAATTGCACTCATCTCACAGGCTAGCAAAATAATGCTCAAAATTCTCCATGCCAGGCTTCAACAAGTTGAAGCTATGACCAACCTAGACAGCATATTAAAAAGCAGAGACATTACTTTTCCAACAAAGGTCTGACTAGCCAAAGCTATGGTTTTTCCAGTAGTCATGGATGTATGTGAGAGTTGGACTATAAAGAAAGCTGAGCGCTGAAGAATTGATGCTTTTGAAATGTGATGTTGGACAAGACTCTTGAGGGTCCCTTGAACTGAAAGGAGATCCAACCAGTCCATCTAAAGGAAATCAGTCCTGTATATTCATTGCAAGGGCTGTTGCTGAAGCAGCAGCTTCAATACACTGGCCACCTAATGCAAAAAACTCACTCATTTGAAAAGACCCTGATGCTGGGAAAGGTTGAAGGTGGGAGGCGAAGGGGATGATTATGAGATTGTTGGATGGCATCACCTTCTTGATACTTTTGAGTTTGAGCAGGCTCCAGGAGTTGGTGATAGACAGGGAAGCTTGGCTTTGCTGCAGTCCATGGGGTTGCAAAGAGTTGGACACGACTGAGCAACTGAACTGAACTGAAGAATTCAGGATGCACTGATTAAGATGATATGACTCTGGGTAATTAATCTAATGGAAACAGTAAAAGCAAGAAGACTTCAGGCTTACTGGAGGGATTCACACAATGACTGGGCTATGTGCCTAGAATAAATGAGGAGGCAGGAAACCTTTCAGGGTAGAGTTAATTTAGGACTTGGAATTGTCAGTCACTTTTGGATCCCAAACTCCTATATTAATCTCTTCATAAGAGAGGGAACAGGAGGTTATAAGGCAAACGGGTGCACTGGAAATTGTAGAGTTGCAATTGATTAAAATAGAAACTCACAGGCAGAAACCACCATGGTAACCACTGTCAGGATAGCAAATAATTGATAAATTTCTGGAAGCTCAATGCAGACAACTCAAGAGTTAAAACTCTAGGGAGACTCAGTCATAGGGTAGTCACAACAGTAGTCTGAGATTGAGCTCCAAGATCTTTTTGAGAAGGGAGACCTTGAAAAATGAACAAGGTTAACTTTTTTAGTTATAAGATAACAATACATTGTTAAAAATGAGTAGGATAGCCATGTATCCTTACATATTTAATATGTATTTGAATGTACAGTTTTTACAGGTTTACTATGCATAATATTTTGTAAGTTTATTTAAAAAATTTTAGATATATTTTATGTAAATAAGTGAATAAATAATTTTTTTACAGCTCTTTATAATTACACTGTATTTCTGTATGATAATTTATTGAACTATTCCTTCATTGATATTGATGGAAATTTAGATTTTGGGAGAGTTTCTTATTATTACAAGAAGTGCTGCTAAAACATGCTTGTACATTTATTTTTGTGCATTTATGTGGGGTTTTTTTGTAGAAAAGAATCCCTTGAAATGTAATTATGAAGTCCAGAAGTACATGTGATTTTAATTTTGGTAGTGTCAAATTTACTTGCACATTGATTATAACCATTTATATTCCCACCAACAGTTTATGCAAGTTACCTTTTATCCACTTACTTCCCAACACATGGTATTCTAATTTTTACTTTTTGCTAATCTGATGTATTGTGTTATTCGCTCAGTCCTGTCCTCCTCTCTACAACCCCCTCGATTGTAGCCTGCCAGGTTCCTCTGTCCATTGGATTCTCCAGGCAAGAATACTGGAGTGGGTAGCCCTTCTCTTCTCCAGGGAATCTTCTGGAACAAGGATTTGAACCTGGGTCTCCCACATTGCAGGCACATTCTTTACCATCTGAGCCACTGGGGAAGCCCATATGCTACCTCATTCCTAGATAAAGGCAAGTTAAAACAATATTATTTTTCATATATTAGACAGGCTGGACTTCCCTGGTGGCTCAGATGGTAAAGAATCTGCAGTGCAGGAGACCAGATTCAATTCCTTGTTCAGCAAGTTACCCTGGAGAAGGGAAGGGCTATCTGCTCCAGTATTCTTGCTTGGAGAATCCCATGGACAGAGGAACCAGGCAGGTGCAGTCCATGGGGTTGCAAAGAGTTATTCTATCAAGTTATTCGTTTTTATGAGCTCTTTGTGTACCAAGGAAATTCTCCTCTTTTCTGTTGTATGTGTTAATATGCATTTTTCAGTCTGTTTTTTTTTTTAAATATGAGTCTGATACTTTTTTTGTCATATAGATGTTTTTACTGTATGTATAGTCAATACTTGTACCATCTACTCCATTAACTTTTCCTCCCTTTTGAGCCGGGCTTTGAATGGAAGGTTCCTATCTAGGAGATATGAGTTAGGAAGTATTGGCTGGAGCTTTAATACCTGGCTAAGAAGTTTTACTTTATCATGTAGAGAATGAGGAACCACTGCATTTAAAGGGGAATTGTAGGGTTTCAAGAAATCAGATTTGATAATATGGAAGAGTAGCTGATTGAAGGGAGGAAATTACAAAATTTGGAAGATCTGTAGAAGTCTGTTGCATTATTAGTCAAGTGTACTGGGATAGAAGTCATTTAGGGGAACTGCTCAGGGCTTGGAAAGGTTTTAAGAGCTACTGCAAAGGAAGCACTGAAAGGATGCGGAGACTTGTCTCAGTGATAGTAGTTATTCTGAACTTTTGAAGGTCTGTGATTCCATTAAATTAAATGGTGGCTGTCTTGTGATTTGAAATATTAAGTGTATTTTCTTTCATGCTTTGTTTAGTTCACCCAATATTTCCCTTGAGTTCCTATATGTCTGCCTTTGTGCTTGGAGCTCAAGATAGAAAGAGACACATGAACTGTGGCCTCAAGGAATTCAAAGAGTCATAGAGGAGACAGTAAGATATGCAAATCAAATATTACAGTGTAGTTGTGAAGCAATAGAAGTATGCATAAGATGTGGAATTAATGGAGAAGAGGGAAGGGAAACTACCTGGGGAAGTCAGGTAGATTGTCACAGAGGATGGGACATATGAACAAGTGTTGAAAGGATGAACAGGAGCTTGCCAAGTGAAAAAGTGGGTGGTGGGGGCAGAAATATTACAAGAATTGTGAAGAGGAAGTAACTGATTAGGCTTATAGTTTATAAAAGTAATCCTCTTTGGAGAGGGATGAGACTAAAGTCAATGAGACCAGTTAGAAGACTAATTCAGGAAGTTATGGGGGCTTCACTTTGGGGCAGAAGAGAGTGGACTCAATTTAGGAAAGAGTCAGGAACAGTTAACCTATATATAATTTATAGAAAATGTGATTTTCAGCTAATTGTTTTTTTCCTGGGAAAAATAGTTTTAAATAGACTTGATAATGCTATTTCCAGTGAGATTCCTAATGAAATGGATGTGTAAAACTGGTGGGACAGGATTGGGAAGCATTTGGTTGTTACTCTTGAGCTCAATTTAGTGGCTCTCAATTTGTTTTCTGCCTCCATACTATGAAATTGACATCCATCAGTAACATTACTTATTACCCTGCAGTTATTTTAAACTCAGGGGGGTTGGGGGTTGGTGTGAAGAAAATGATAGAATCTCCCAGGGAGCATGCAGTTTGAGAAGGCCCTCCTGGGAATTCTGCTATGTTCCTTCCACTCCTCCACGTTCCCTGCAAACACCCACATATATGAGACTCTCTGTCATATTTTCAGCATTGGTAGGAGAACACACACACACCCATACACACACATATACAGACACACAACTGGCAAATGAATTCATAGTCACACAGACAGTGTATATAGGCATTTACTAAAACAGCCCCTAGTTACAGGTTAATGGAAAGCAGCATCATTACATTCTAGTTTTCTTCTCTGTGATGCTGTGATTTTTAATGCATTTCTGATAAGTATAAATCAACTCATTGGGAGAAAGTTCACCCATGGGGAGAGAGTTAAGAGAAAAAACATGGAACAAATACCCAGTCTAGATAGAAGGGAATATAAGATGACTAATTTTCACACAGATGTGATTTTTGAGCTAACTGTGGTTGTAAAGCTTCCAGAGTGTGGCACATAAGATAGCAAGTGCAATATCTGGTGACAGAGTAGCAGGAGAACTCTTACATGAAGACTAGGCCAGTCACTGAGGTAACACAGACTCTTAGGGAGGCAGAATTTGAAGCACCTGAAGTAAGTTCTATGCCTGGCCATAGTTAGCTCACCAAAATGGTGATTTTTCTTTCAGGTCCTTCTATCTCCCCATCATGGTATCAGCTTCCTGACTCACTTGTGTAGTATTAATAAGTCCTATCTTGCCTCCACGCAACCCTTTTTCTTCCTAACTGCCTGTCAGTAGATATGTGATCTTACTTCAGTGAGAATAATAGTACTGTAGGTTGTCTCAGTTTTGTCAATGTGTAAATACCAAATATTGGTGGGAGTATTTGATTTTTAATAGTGCCTGAAGCCAATGCAGTTCATAGATAAATATTACTTGGCTTAACAGACATGATCTCCATCTTCATGGAGTTTAGTAGGGGAGATATACAATGAACAAACAATTATAGTTATGACTACTAGAGGAGGAGCAGTATGGGTCATGAACCTTGCATTATGAAATATTTAGGTGAGGGCAAATACTGGAGATATCCTGAGTAGGGTTGTTGCCATTTCTTTTCTGATACCCCTCAAAACACACACTAAAATGATCAGAGATGTGTTCTTCATCACAGCATAGAGGAGAGTAGCTTTCTGTTCCCTGCTTGGGTTTCCTCAGTGAACTCTTTCCTTGACTAGCATTTGAAACATCAACTTGGTGAAGGAAAACAATATGTATAAAATATGGATTGTGTCTGAAATATCAAAGTATATTTTTAATATGTAAACTCATCAGTGATTCTTTTTAAAGATTATCCATTCAGGGAGAAATTCACATCAAAGAAAAAAATGCAGACATGGTTCAAAACTGTGTATTTATGCATGAATCTTCCTTACAGTCCCTGTGCAGGGAGTGGTTTCTTCCTCTCTATCATGTCTTTTTTTTGCCGTTTTAATTTACACATGCCATAGAAGCTTTTCATGTGAAGACTCTTCCTGTCTCTGCTCTGAAGGGTCTATTATGCATTTCCATCTTTGCTCATTTAAGTGTTTAGAAAACTCACGTTCTCCAGAAACTGATTTGGCAGAAACCTAGGAAGATCAGGAGGTAATATCCCTAAGATGAGAGGTCATTTTGAGTTCCATTTCCTAGTCATCTTGTGGAAAAGCATCAGGTGCAGACTTTTGAAAGATTCATTTTTCTCTCAGGTTGTAAATTCTGGCCTGATTTTCTTCTCATAAACTGCCACAACATCATGATA
Source organism: Bubalus kerabau (assembly GCF_029407905.1). Taxonomy (NCBI): domain Eukaryota; kingdom Metazoa; phylum Chordata; class Mammalia; order Artiodactyla; family Bovidae; genus Bubalus; species Bubalus kerabau. Next base: position 3,095,320 of record NC_073647.1, on the reverse strand, counting down.
CTTCCTGGTACCGCTCCCCCCCCAACCCCCATATTTATCTATTATTCATGATATATAAACTGGTTATGGGGACATTGAGTTTTAGTGTGGGCTTGCATTTAGTGTTGGTTTCCACACCTGAGACTATAATTTCCAATGCTGAAAATCTTCTATCTAGCATGATCTTTATTTAGCTTTAAGGTCTGCTTTGGCAGTAGAAGTATTTCCAAGCTTTCTTACAGGTATCAAGTGGGTTATTGAATATGGACAGCTGTGGAGTTGCACAAAGATGGCTTAGTGCAGCCACATACGTTATTTGCTCATTTGATGCCATTACTGGACTAGACTGGCACCGTCAGAATTTTAGTAGTGATGATCCCCATTGCTGCTACCAACTCCTCTTTTAAGGTGAACAGAACATTCCATTCAGTATCATAACTCAGAGAGACAAGGTTGCCTAGACTCAGGATTATAATAGGAATAAGTGGATTGGCAACTTGAAATAATAATGTGTTTTTGGATTGAGCTATCAGAAACTTTCCTATGTTAGTGATAGCTAGAATTTCCAAAACTTGGAAATCATGAAACCATGGCAAGGAAGAGTTGAGGGTTATATGTGGTCAGAAAAAAATCTACAAGTCTGGAATCCAGGCATATGGGTATGGGGTAGAGAAGAATTGCACCTCTGAGGTGAAGGCAGTCAGGAATCCAGATCAAGACGCAGCTGTTGAAACACAGAGGTAAGTCCTGTCCTAAGTCAGGCATGGTTTAACTTCTGTTTTTTTTGGTAGTTCAGACTGAGACAAGACTTTCTAACTGAGGTAACCCTTAGGTAGGCATGTACTAAAAATGCATCCCTCCACTAAGAATCATAAGGAATCATAAGACCAGGGAAAATTGTGTTATAATTGTTAGGTAGTTAGAATAGGAAACAGGAGTCCAAAATGGCGGTGGCTAAACGACAAGGAAGGGAAAGCCCGTGAAAATAGAACAAAGGAAGGTCCGAGGACCTCAGGTAGAACAAACAGCACTCCTGGCTAGCCCAATTTACATAGGGCAGGCCCAGGGGGAGGGAAAAAAACACATATAAAAAGAGGAGCCAAAGTGCGCGCTGTCTCTCTGTCTCCTGCGTGCTGGCGCACTGCCCTACTCTCTTCTCTTCGCCTCTTTGGGTCGGCATGCCCTCACGCCTTGAGGATGGATTCTCTTGCTATTTTCTAAATAAATTAGAGCTGTAACACTGATTTGTCTAAGAGCTATAACACGGTCTGTCCAAGACCCGAGAGCTGTGACGCGCCGAGGGCTTTAATGTCCGTCATTCCAAATCTTTGTTGTGACAAGACAGAACCGAGGAGCATACACTCGCCTGACATAATGATAATAGCAAATATTTATTAAGTGATGATATGCTTCATCCCATTTCATCCTTACAGCATCCTTTGTGTAGATACAATAACTATACCTATCTTTATAAATGAGAACATGCGGGCCCTGAAAATTGTAGCAGTTTTCCCAAGATAAATAAGCTGATAAATTTCAAAGACAAATTGCATATACTGCTTGTTTTTGATTGTAACTATATATGCCGACATTGATGCTGAGAACACGGCCTCTGTGCACTGGTGCCGAATCAAATCTCAGAGGCCGAGTTTTGAGTGAAGTAGGAAAGCATAAATAGCTTTATTGCTTTGCCAGGCAAAGGGAGCCACAACATGCTCCTGCCCTCAAAAAGTGTTTGTCCCCACCCCAGAAGCACTGGGGGAGGAATTTTATAGCAGTAGTTCAAGGGTGGGGTTGCTGATAAAATTAGGATGTGACCCTGCACTGTTTTAATATGGCCTCTGATAATCTTTTGATGAGCCTCTCTAGTTCCTTTAGCCTCAGATGGTCTTCCTCTGCTATGAAGAAGGTTGACTTCTTAAAGAATTTAAAGATATTGTTGTGTATATTTCTTAAGGAAGAACCAGGACCCTGCTCCAAGGCTGTACCTTGGTTTCTTGGCTGCTCCTCCTTTGTCTCTGCCTTTCCTCCCTTCCCTGCATTAGCACCGTTTGTACCTGCCCTTAGGAACTAAGGGAAAGTCATGGAGGATGAGGTTTATTCCCAAGAAATGGGGGACAGGAAGTCTTCTGTTCCCAGGAGCCCCACAGAATCCTGCTCAGTTTTGACATTATCCTTATAGCACCACCCACCCGCACAGCAAATGAAGATCATCATGACCTGAAAGGAGTGAGGGAAAACTTTGGTAAAGTGGCTGACTTAACTAATGCTTCTCTCTCCTTCCAGATCTGTTTGTTACCATGATTCCTACTCGATAGATAACCTTTCAGTAAATTCAGGTGGTCAACTCAATAGGAATGTTCTGGGGGGCCTGCTGCTGCTGCTGCTAAGTCACTTCAGTCGTGTCCGACTCTGTGAGACCCCATAGATGGCAGCCCACCAGGCTCCCCCATCCCTGGGATTTTCCAGGCAAGAACACTGGAGTGGGTTGCCATTTCCTTCTAAAATGCATGAAAGTGAAAAGCGAAACTGAAGTCGCTCAGTCGTGTCCTATCCTCAGTGACCCCATGGACTGCAGCCCTCCAGGCTCCTCTGTCCATGGGATTTTCCAGTCTGGGGGGCCTACTCCCGGCCTAATACTATGCTGTGCTCTCTGAGGGTGTCTTTTTCAAACGTTCTCATTAAAAGGAAAATGGTTCAGAATAGTAATGTTTGACTTCTTTACATTATACCCAGCTCTGTAGTATGATTGCTTAATGTAATTAATTGTTCCATCATCAGACTGTTATCTTTGGACTCTTTGTCCTTGGCTAATTACTGGCATGATTAAAAACAACGCTCCAGAGATGTTGCCTTCAGGGCCCTATTACTTCTCACTTCTAGATAGAATCTTTGTTGCCCTTTTTTCAGACAAATCCTTTGTCCACTTGCTGCTTTTTAGATAGCCTGACTAGTTGCTGTCATATCCCTTATGTCTATAGGAACACTATCCTTTGAAGCTAATCTTCTCAAGCACTAATGCTTCAACTTTTGTTGCAGGAAGGAATACCCATTCCAGGGCCTAAGCGTGGGCTCTTGTCTAATGAAAGTGAAAGTGAAGTCGCTCAGTTGTGTCCGACTCTTTGTGACCCCGTGGACTATAGCCTGCACCAGGATTCTCTGTCCATGGGATTTTCCAGGCAAGAGTACCGGAGTGGGTCGCCATTTCCTTCTCCAGTCTTGTCTAATACGTGGCACTGAATTGTACGAGGAGACACACATGCTGATGAAGCAAGAGACTTTATTGTGAAGGGGCACCCTGGTGGAGAGCAGCAGGGTAAGGGAACCCAGGAGAACTGCTGTGCCACGTGGCTCACAGTCTTGGGTTTTCTGGTTATAGAATTAGTTTCTGGGTTGTCTCTGGCCAATCATTCTGACTCATGGTCCTTCCTGGTGGTGCATGAATTGCTCAGCCAAGATGAATTCCAGTGAGGAAGATTCTGGGAGGTCAGTAGGACATATGGACTGGACTCTCCTCTCTCCTTTTGACCTGTCCTGAATTCTTCTGGTTGTGATAGTTTGTTAGTTCTGCATTCCTTACCAAAACCTCCTATTGTAAGATAACTCCTGCAAATGGCTATTGTGATGCCTAGCCACAAAAACAGTGGGTGGTTTTAGCCAGTTTTTTCCCTAACACTTTGGCTGAAGAATCACTTGCTTATTTTATACTTTGTACGTGGGTCTATGCAGAATTCTGTGTTAAAACCATTGACATTTTCTGATATTAGCCTGGATGGTACATATAAAATCTGATAGGTTTCTGACTCATAGTGTCTCCAAATTAACTTCAGAGTCACAGATATGTTTGGGTTATTTGTCTCTAGAACATTTTGTCTATTTTGCTTTGACTAAGCCTTAGATCTCTGCCTCCAACTTTATTTTTAGCATATAATTTACATCCTATTCCCTCATTTCCTGTAAAATGGGGATAATCATTCTTGTGCCTTCCTTACCCACAGGGGTAGTAAGAAGATGAATGTCTTTTGCCTGTGGATTCCTTTGGGTCCTTGGGGAAAATGACACACTATTAATTCAAGGCTGTAATATTGAGAAAGGATGATGGTTAAGAATACACATAAATTATTCAGAGTTTGATCCTCTCAATTTAAGTTTACCCAGGGTATTTTATAGTGTTTGTACAGATTTCAGGTTGCAACAGATCTTTCCAAAGTCATTAAGAGTTTTCAGGCATATGCTGATATTAATTTTAGTAAAATATGGGATCTCCCTGTAATAGGATCATTAAAATAATTGCTTATTGGATCACATTACTTTATAAAAGTAATCCAGAGTGAAATAGACCAACTATCTCTCAGGCTAAAAAAAAATCATACACAACATGATTGCAAAGTGCAAATGACTTTAGGAAGATGTCATAAGAGAAAATAGATTCTTGAGAGGGTGATAAGAGAAACATGCCTTTTGTTTTCTTCAAAATAGAAAGGAATGCAAAACTCAGGACATCCATTTTTATTTTAAAAATTGAGGTAAAGAGTTGCTGGTTTTACCTTAAAGAGTTAAGGTAAAGAATCTTAAAATGGAAAACAAAAGTATTAGAGATTGAAATGGGGCTTAAAGGGACTACATATTCTTAAGTTTTCTGCCATCCACATGGAAAAGTCAGGAAAAAACATCAAGCAAGGGACAAAGGATTCTGCCTGGATCAAGACTCTTCCTTGTCCCTATGGAAAGACTTTATTTAAAAAAAGCTCATTTCTCCTCTGCTTCCTCCCATGGCAGAGTTTGTGTTTTGGGAAGGGTGGTAGGAGTAGAGGTGGTTGTGGCACAGTGGGGGTGATGATCTTGTGGGGCTCTGGGCCCATTACTAGACCAGCTTGCAGAAAATATTTCCCTGCCCTTCTCTCACCCTTCAATGGAGTGGTTAGGAGCCCTTAGATTAGGCTCGTTCTCTGCACATTGAGCTGGCAGACAATCATTGCAGTTAAAATCTCTGTCCCATTTCCTCTCTTGACTTCTCCTTGAACTTTCTTTGCCTTCCTCCATTCAGTTTGGCTTTGTGGATTTACATTTCTTGTTCTCATTTAGAGGTTTTTATTGAAATCAGTGTCCCTTCAAAGTGATGAAAGGAAGAGATGAATTTTAACCATACAAGTAAATAGCCAATCACTGATACATCAGAAAACATCCCATCATCCACTCAGGAACCTCTGAAAGGGAAGATTACTGCTGTTGCAAGGGATGGCTGACTTGATTAAAATATGTAGTGTTTTTTTTATTCAAATATAGTTCCATCATCAAAGGTTATCATGAATATTTACATACTCATCAAGATAAAGAGGGGTTTTTCAGATTTTTCTATTGGGTTTTGTTTGAGCCCTTTGATAACTGAAAGAGAGCTATTGACTATTCTGCTGTTACTTTCTGGCATGTTCACAGAATTGTGGCACCAGGAATAGTGAAATTCTTTTACAGAATATAATGTACAAGTTCTATAGCATTTGTCATATCTGAATAGCATAAGAGGAGAAATACATGTTCCTCTACCCTCCTTGGTTCTGTTACCAAACACAAGTGCATGTACCCAAGGCACACTGAAGCCAAACAAACACAAATACTGGGAATCTTGGTGCTGAGAAAGGTTTATTGCAGGGCCAAGGAAGGTGATAGAGTGGACTGTGTTCAAGGAAACCCAGAATCTCTGATGGTTTTCTGGGAGGAGTTTTTTATAGGCAAAATTTGAGGTGAGGACTGTAGGGTGGGTGGCTTTCTTCTAATGGGGTAACACAGCAGTGTCCCAGAAATCTTGTGATTAGCCTGAAGTTGGAGAAGGCAATGGCACCCCACTCCAGTATTCTTGCCTGGAAAATCCCATGGACGGGGGAGCCTGGTAGGCTGCAGTCCATGGGGTCGCTAAGAGTCGGACACGACTGAGCAGCTTCACTTTCGCTTTTCACTTTCATGCATTGGAGAAGGAAATGGAAACCCACTCCAGTGTTCTTGCCTGGAGAATCCCAGGGACGGGGGAGCCTGGTGGGCTGCCGTCTATGGGGTCTCACAGAGTTGGACACGACTGAAGTGACTTAGCAGCAGCAGCCTGAAGTTACCATTTTCCACCTGGTTGGGATCCTTACTTCCTGTAGAAGAACCTAAAGATACATATATTTAAAAATTGGGGTATAGTTGCTTTACAATGTTGTGTTAGTTTCTGCTGTGCAATGTAGTGAATCAGCTTTATGTATACATGTATCCCCTCTCTCTTGGACCATCCCCTCTCTGCTTGGAGTTGAGCTGTCTCTGTTGTACAGTAGGTCTCCACTAGTTATCTGTTTTACACATGGCCTTGAACATACATCAGTGGCCCTTGAGAAACCAGGACCTTACCCTCTGGTGCACTATTGTTTCCTGACTACTCATCTTTCTTTTTTGCATTCCTCCCTTCCCTGATGAGCAACTGTTTGAATCTGCTCTTAAGAACTCAGGAAAGGACTCTGATGCTGAATGAATCCTACTTCCTACAAGCAGAAAGCAGGGCAGAGGAAAGGATTTGTAACCGGGAGGGCCCCACAGGCAACTGTTCAGATTTAGTTCTTGCCTGAGCACCCCTTGTAATAAAAAGACAGCTTAACAGGAGAAAAACAAACAAAAGATTAATATTATGTATACCTCCAGTATAAGTGTGAGTGTATGTGTGTGCCTGTGTGCTCAGTCTTGTCCGACCCTTTGCAAACCCATGGACTGTACCCCATCAGGCTCTCCTGTCCATGGAATATTCCAGGCAAGAATACTGGATTGGGTGGCCATTTCCTACATCTAGTAGATCTTCCCAACGCAGGGATCAAACCCATGTCTCTTGTGTCTCCTGCATTGGCAGGCGGATTCTTTACCACTAGCGCCACCTTGGAAGCGAATGGCTATTACTAAAAAGAGGAGAGGTAATAAGTGTTGGCAAGGGTGAGGAGAAAAGGGAATCATGGCACCCTGTTCATGTGATTGTAAACTGATATTGCAATTATGGAAAACTGTATGGAAGATTCTTTAAAAAATTACAACTACTGTGTGATCAAGCAGCATCTTGTTCAGTTGCTAAGTCAGGTGTGCAACTCTTTGTGACCCCATGGACTGCAGCTCACCAGGCTTCCCTGTCCTTCACCATCTCCCAGAGTTTGCTCAAACTCATGTCCATTGGGTTGATGATTCCAACTAACCATCTCATCCTCTGTTGCCCTCTTCTCCTCCTGCCCTCAGTCTTTCCCAGCATCAGGGTCTTTTCCAGTGAGTGAGCTCTATCAGAGACTATGTCATCCTGCCTTTACTGACTATATCTAGCATTTGTTTGACTATAGATATAATAAATCAGTACACTGGCTATTTTAATACATAAGTATGGCTAAGATTTATTTGGCACGATCGACCATGCCAAATTCTATGATGCTGTTTCTTTCAGTCAGTGACCTCATGGACTGATTAGTTTGTGTTTGTCACTGGCTATGTTCTGGTGATAGAGTGGTAAACTAGAAAAGTGTCCCTGGTATCCTGTGATTTCAAGTGTTCTGATCTTGGCACAGGGAGTTTTTTGAGAGCTAGTGATAGTGACTTCCTCCTCTTTCTCCGCTAGAGCACTGAAACATTTCAATCCCTCTGTACCTTGGGCCTGACTTTACTGTTATGCCTTGCAAAAGAAGCCTAACTGATGAAAGGGCATTGGTGAATACTTCTCATGCACAGCCCTGCAAAGAGAAAGAAAAGTCATTCTTTTGTAGAATCTATCAGAGTTTGTTGACATACAGAATATATTCCTCTTGGATCACTACCCTCAGTTTTTCCTCTGGCAACCATGCTGTTTTTTGATTTCCTCTGTGTCATCATCTTTCCGTGTCCTTTATCCATTTCCCTGCATTACTCTGAAACTTTCACTGCCCTTCTACACCCTGTCAACATCATATCCCCATTGGCTAACACTACATGCTACATCAGTTCCCATTTTTTGCCCTTCCTTGGCTTGTACTTTGCCTTCAGCCTGTTATCCATTGTTTATTGTTGCCAAAGTACTTTTTCAAGGCTGTACTCCAGTCCTCCCTCCTCATTGCTACTTGAACCTCTATCCTCTCATCCATCTTTGAACCCAATTTAAGAACAAATGCCAACAGGCTGTTTCAGAATTGCCCCTATTCTCTCCCCAGTAAGACTGTTAATCCTTGGATGACTGATTCCATGTCTTTTATGCTCCACTACACTATGAGGCACAGAACAGGAGATCAATAAAGAACTTTATTAATTTAGAGCAGCACCACTTCAATGCCATATGTGCAAAGATGAATGGCTGGGAGATGTTTGAGCCAAACAAATTAGGTTAAACTTGTGGTTCTGTAACATTTCATTCAGCATTCAAGTAACATTTATGGGTCACCTCTATGTGCCACATACCATGATAGATTCTGGTGATTCATAGATGAGTAAAAATGGCCCCTTGCCCTTAAACAGCTCAGGATCTAGTTAGATAACATAGAGATTAGCAAAGGAATCCATTTGTGGGTGATAATTGCTCTTATTGAGCATGGTGTGCCATTACAGTTCAGGAAGGCTGGCCTCAATCTACCTAGATGTGATCAGGGAAGGCTTCCCAGAGAAAGTCAGGCTTGAGCTGACGTTTGAAGGTAGCATATGATATAAGGCATAATCAGGTTATTGGAGACATTGAATTCCAACTACTTGTGAGATTTCTGACCAATCCAAATGTAGATAACTTATATCAAACTCTAACCGGATGGGCAGAATGTGTTTTCCCTTTGGAGGTATTTAGACACTTCTTTAGGCCTTTTTATTACCTTTAATGCAGGAAAGCATGGAGCAGCTAGTAAGAATTTTTGTATTTCCATAATCTGAGCAACCTGGCAGAACAAGGCCCTTTGAATTAGGGGCCACCTTTACATAATAGTCATGTGAAGCCTTCAATGTCTACTTATGAAGCAAAGTGGCAGGTTGACTACAACGTATTCAGCATCTAAGGTTTCTATTGCTTGGCTAAACTTCATTATCTTTATCAAACATCTCTAATGCTAAATAGTCATGATCCCTCCTTTCTCTAAGAATGAATGCACTTACTGATAGAAGGTAGGGGGAATGAAATTGGCTTAGCAAGCTTCTACATGCCACCTCCAAGCTGAAAGAACACAAAACTCTGTTAAATTCTTATTTCTTGGCTGCACATATTTCCGTACCCCACAAATGTTAATGTGTGGAGAAAGCCTGTCATTTATTATCACAAATGCTTACTTAGAAGCATGGCTAAGAAAGCAGCATTTCAGAGTTCATACCTCTAAACCTTTAGAGACGTATGCCCTACCTACTCTGGAGGCAGTTCATCTTCTGTTGATGTCTGCTATTGGCTCTTGGCTTCCCAGAAGCAGCGGGGCAATCAAGAGAATCCAAGGAGAAGCTCCAGTTTTGGCTGGACTTCTGGAAGAGCAGGTGGTTGGGAGTAATTAAGGTCTGATTCCTGGTGGCCTCTCACCAAGATAATTAGGCGCCTTCCACTACTAATGAAACTCACATTCCTGTTGGGCTGTTTAAATCATCCAAGAAAGCCTTGGCCACAGAGTTGTCTTGCATCACATTCAGGAATGGCCTGCTGGGCTCTGTCCCCAGAGCTCTTTGGTCCTCACAACTGAGGGCATTTTTAATCACCTGCAAATTCAGCCTAGCTCTCAACTCAGGGGCCAGTCCTGTCTGAGATAGTGGGATTTTGAGGTGCCTTAGGGCACTAGCTTGTTGTCAAAGGCGCTATATATTTGCTCAGGATTTGACCTTGTCTCTCAGCTGAACAATTTAGATTCTCTTTTGTTCTTGTGACAGAGAACTGTTCTTGGACCTCAGCCCTTAGAACCGGGTTTCCGTGGTAGACACCTGGCCTTGAATCTCTGAGGCCTAGAGTCCAGCCCTGTTCTTTCTCTAGCCCTCCTTGAGAATGGAGTTCTGCCCCAGGCTTGAGCCCACTGGGTTTCCTTTCTGCTAATTGTTACCAGACAAGAAGTTCCTGGATAGCTAGGGCTGTGTCCTGTCTATCTGCCAGACTAATCAGTGGCTTCCTATTTCTGGATATTCCTCCTGCGGACCTTCTGTTTACCTCAACCAGCTGTCCCATTCTTCTAGCTTCATGTCAGAATTCCTCCCAAGGCCACAGCTCACATCTTGAGACCTTTGAATCCTTCTGGTTTTGTCTTTTTTTTTTTTTTTTGAATGTCTCAGCACACAGGCAGATTATCTGTTTTCTTTGTCTCTTGGTAGCTCTCACCACCAGTGATCTCTCGGGAGTCTTCTGTCTCTCAAAGACTGGCTAGGAAATGAGACAGTCTTTTCTGCCCACACATACTTCCATGCTTGTTGACCTCAAAGACAAGTCCACAGGCCCACTTCACTTTAAAGCTTGTGCTCTTAATCATGGAGAAATGCAGAGTGGACATTCTAAAGAAAGAAAGTTCTTACAGTCCTTTTCTATAATTCCTAACACTGTGTTGAGATGGTGCATTGATTTAGGCCCCTTTCTTCTATTTGTCCCAACTTTTGCACCGTGTTTTCAATTGATTCTTCCCTATTTTGTTCCATCAAACCTTGCTTCTATAAAGATTCCTTGGCCTACAAATTTTATATGTTTATACATTCAACAATTTTTGAGTGCTATTACAGGCTAGGCACTATTAAAAGCACTAGGAATATATATATATATATATATATATATATATATACACACACACACACATATATATATATTATCATTAACATATATATATGCTATGTTATGCTATGCTAAGTCACTTCAGTTGTGTCCGACTCTGTGTGACCTCATAGACGGCAGCCCACTAGGCTCCGCCATCCCTGGGATTCTCCAGGCAAGAACACTGGAGTGGGTTGCCATTTCCTTCTCCAATGCATGAAAGTGAAAAGTGAAAGTGAAGTCGTTCAGTCGTGTCTGACTCTTAGCGACCCCATGGACTGCAGCCTACCAGGCTCCTCTGTCCATGGGATTTTCCAGGTAAGAGTACTGGAGTGGGGTGCCATTGCCTTCTCTGAACATATATATATATATATAGATAGATAGATATTTTTCTTATACATATGTATAGATTACTAAATAATGTATAAGATATATATATCCATATGTATCAGTTAAGTTCAGTCCCTCAATTATGTCCCACTCTTTGCAACCCCATGGAGTGCAGCATGCCAGGCTTCCCTGTCCATCACCAACTCCCGGAGCTTGCTCAAACTCATGTCCATTGAGTCAGTGATGCTATCCAACCATCTCATCCTCTGTCATCCCCTTCTCCTCCTGCCCTCAGTCTTTCCCAGCATCAGGGTCTTTTCTAATGAGTCAGTTCTTCACATTGTGTGTATGTATATAAGTGTGTGTGCATATATATATATATATGTGTGTGTGAATTATTTTTATATATATATAAAAGAATATCAGATACTAGTAAATGATATGCAACAAAATAAAAACAGCAGTGGGAGAGTGGAGGAAGCCTATTTTTGATTGGTTGGTGTTTACTCTATTTTTCTCAGGAGCTGACTTTTAGGCTTAGAACTGAATGATACGAAAGAGACAGGAATGAGAAAATCAGAAGGAAGAACATTCCTTAAAAAGAGAACAAGTGGTGCAAAGGTTCTAAGACAATCACAAGTTGATGTTTATGAAGATGGAAAGAGGGTTGTGTTGAATGAGGCAGAATGGATTGAACTATAGTAGAGTCATATGAATGAGGTCAGAGAAGTCAAATCAACAGGACTTGTTCATGGGCTGGATGCTAGGAGGTGATGAAGGAAAGAATGGATCAAGGATGAGCCCTAGATTTTGGATTGGCCATTGTATAAATTTGGTAAAACTGCTTTCTGAAATGTGGAAGAGTATTGAGAGAGAAAGGAAGAGGTTGTTGTTGCTGGTTTTTGTTTTTTGTTTTTTTTTTTTGACTTTTTAAGAGTGAGAAGCCTGTCTCATTTGCCAATGCTGTAGTCAGGTATCTTTGTTACATTTAAATCCATTGGTAAGATTACCTAGAAGGAATGCAGATCAATTAGATAATGGTTCCTCTGTCTCACCCCTGGGACTTTGTATCATTAAGAGAGGTCTAGCTGACTTCTCTGGTGGTCCAGTGGTTGAGACTTCACCTTCCAATGCAGGGGGTGCATATCTGATCCCTGGTTGGGAGCTAAGTTCTCATGTTCCTCGTGGCCAAAGAAACATAAAACAGAAACAATATTGTAACAAATTCAGTAAAGACATTAAAATGGTCAACATTAGGAAAAAAAAAAAAAACCCCAAAAAACTTTAATAAAAGAAAACGACTAAGAAGAAAAAAAAGAGGTCTGGCAGAGGAGGATTTAGTATTAGAGACTGAGTAGAAGCAACCAGTAGGAGAATGTTCAAGGCCATAGTATCAAGAAAAGAATGTACAAAAAGTGTTTTAAAGAGAAGGGAGTGGTCAACTGTGCCAAATGCTGCTGAGAAATCACATAAGAAGAGAACAAAAGTGGCCATTGTTTTTCACTGCAAGAACGTCATTGATAACTTTGATCATAGAGGTGTTAGTGGTGCAATGTGGAGAGAAGCCTGAATGGAGTGGGTTGAGAGAATGGGAAGTGAAGGAGCTGAGACAGAAAGATATACAACTCTTTGAAGAAATGCTGTTGAGAAACGGATCAGGGCAAGTGAACACATGTATAAGAGGGTGAAAGCTTAAAGATTTTAAGTGGGAAATATCAGGTCATGTTTATATGCAGATAAAGATAATCCAGTGAGGAGAAACTGAAGTTGAAAAAGAGGGTACATTCTTGAATAGGTAAAAATGGGATCCCGTGCGCAAGTAGAGGCATTTAACTATATGGAGTATGTCTGAAAATCCCAAATACAAGATGATCTTGTATTTCAAATATTTTTCATTGATTCCTGTGTCTCTAGAGATCATACATCCTTTTAGCAATGATCAATGCAGACATTTGCTTGTGACAGCCCTTTCCAAGATCTCTTACTGGGACTTTTGCAGATCAACTACCTTACTGTGGGGCTTCTGGGGTGGTGTAAACAGTAAAGAATCTGCCTGTGATGCACCTGGGTTTGATCCCTAGGTTGGGAAGATCCCCTGGAGAAGGGAATGGCTACCCACTCCAGTGTCCTTGCTTGGAGAATTCCACAGAGAGGGAAGCCTGGCGGGCTACAGTACATGGAGTCGTGAAGAGTTAGAGACATGACTGAGTGTCTAAAACTGGCACTGCTACCTGACTGTGAGCTGCCTCTGCATTCCAGGTCCTAGTCTGCTCTGCAACCAACTGAGCCCTGACTCTCTAACATTTGAGCACAGAAATCCTAGGCTTTATAGACATTCATGCAGAGCTTCATAGGCATTGTAAGGAGTTTGGGAGTTAGGTTTTGGTTTATTTCAGCTTTCAGTTCAGTTCAATCGCTCAGTTGTGTCCAACTCTTTGCGACCCCAGCTTTATATAGATATGATTAACGTATAACATTGTGTAATTTTAATGTGTACAATGTGATGATTTCATACTTGTATATATTGCAAAATGAGTACCACACTAGGGTTAATTTAGACCTCTATGTTTTTTGTGTGTGTGTGATAAGAACACTGAAGGTCTACTCTCAGCAACTTTGAAATATATAAAAATGTAGTGGGAAGACCTTTGTTGGCAAATTGATGTCCTTGAATAGCAAGGAGATCAAACCAGTCAATTCTAAAGGAAATCAACCCTGAATATCCATTGGAAGGATTGATGCTGAAGACCCTGTTGCTGGGTCAGATTGAAAGAAGGAGGAGAAGGGGGCGACAGAGGATGAGATGGTTGGATGGCATCACTGACTCAATGGATATGAGTTTGAGCAAACTCAGGGAGATAGTGATGGACAGAGAAGCCTGGTGTGCAGCAGTTCATGGGGTTAAAAGGAATCAGGCAAGATTTAGCAACTGAACAACAAACATATGAAGACACTGGATGGCTTTCAAAAGGAAATTAAGTTACATTTGAAGACAAGGACTCTTGCTCTTTGGTATACAATAGATTGGAGGGGGCAAGAGTGGAAGCTGAAGAGAACCCAAGGGAGACTGTTACAATATTTTACATGAAAGGTTATAGGACTACTAGTGTGATAGCAATAGAGATAGAAGTAGATAGATGTGATTGTTCTTCCAGCTCAATTCTATGATTTGATAAAATGTTACTCCTTTTTAAATGGAAGGAAAAATTGATTCACTGAACGAATATAAGCAGATAATTAAAATTTCAGTTGCTAACACATAACAGATCATTATATGCTCAGAAAAAGACCTATGTAAGATAAAAGCATTTGGCACATAGTAGGTGCTCAATTGAAAAAGTGTTATTAGCCATCTTAAAATTAACTTAGAGAGTGAATAGTTGACTTGTTGTCATGGGTATGTTGAAAGACCATAAATATAACCTCAAACCATTACTTGGAATATTTCAAATTAATGGAGACCTTCCAAATCATTAAAATAACTGCAAACTTATTTCCAACCCAGCATCCTTCTGCATGGTTGTCTTCCAAGGGATAAGCAAGCATGCACATAATCAGTACAATTGAGTTTGATCGTGTATGCAGGCTGTAGCAGGTGTACCAAGGGCAGCCCACATTTTAAATTCTGTCCTGTGGTATTTAAAGAGGAATGCAAGCTCCATCTCTGGCACTGAAACATTCACCATTCATTAGGACTGGAGAAGCCAAGTTGTTTATATAAGAATGGATCCAAGTGTTGTCTTAGTTCTGAAGGCTACCATACTAGACACTGTGATTCTCAGTTTGCATTTTAAAAGACCACTTTATTTATTTATTTATTTATTATTATTTTTTTTTTTGAGAAGCCTGGTGGGCTGCAGTCCATGGGGTCGCTTAGGGTCTAACACGACTGAGCGACTTCACTTTCACTTTTTTTTTTTTTTAATTTTATTTTATTTTAAAAGACCACTTTAGTTCTCATAGGAAACCACACAACACTCCTGGGAGGAAAAACATCAAGACTACCCAACTTATACTGCATGTCTATAGTTGAACTAGGATTTACTTTTTTTGTTCTTGTTTATTTCTTTATTTTGCTGCTCAGGTCTTAGTTGTGGCATGCAGGATCTTTTATGGTGGCATGTAAACTCTTGGTTGTGTCCTGTGGTAGTTTTGTTCCCTGACCAGGAATCAAACCTGGGCTGCCTGCACTGGGAGTTCAGAGACTTAACCACTGAACCACCAGGGAAGTCCCAAGGATCAATACCTCTTTAGTGGGTGTTTGAGGGACCATATAGCTATAGTAGAGGCTTTGTGTTAGAGAATATTAGGAGAGTACGCAGGGAAAGTAGGATGCGGACCAAATCATGGAAAGCTTTTTACCCTAGATAGTTGAGTTGGGTTTAATCCTGATTCAGGCAGGGAACCACTTCGAAGTTTAAGCAGAGGATTTTGAACATCATTTTCTTTCAAATTCCTGAGTATAAGATTTCATCTTACTTCTGGTAAGCACAAGGGTGATAAAGTCCCTCAGTGGCCCTTTCATAGGTGTGACAGTTTGATATATTTTCTTTCTTACCAAGCCTCATCTCTCATTCTATTGGATTCAATGTTCACTTACTGAATGCCTATCCTATGAAAGGCACTGTGTTAGGCTCTTATTTGCTGTGCAGTTAGTAAAGATGTCATGTCTAAATCCTTAGACATATTTGTTCTGAAAAAGTTATCCTAAATAGGAGTTTGTACCTTGAAGTGCTCAGCTTTAGTTTTTCTCTCTGGACATTGTTTATTTTCTGGTTCAAGGGATTAACCTGTGGCTGCTAGATCCTTCCCATGACTCTGAAGTCAACGCTGCCGTTGTTCTGTCATTTCCTTGGCCAGTTCACTATTGCCTCTAGGATCAAGTCCAAATGTGTTTGGTTGACTTATTTGGCTCTTAACAAAGCTGGCCTCAGCCAGCCTTTCAGTCTTGTTTTTTCTATTGCTGAACTCTCACCCCAGGGCATTTCACATTCAATATCCCCTCAGTACAGTATCCATATTACAGAGCAAGTTAGACTTTGTGCTCTTGACTTTCCCTTAGTGAAAGTGAAAGTCACTCAGTCGTGTCTGACTCTTTGCGACACCATGGACTATACTGTCCGTGGAAATCTCCAGGTCAGAATACTGGAGTGAGTAGCCTTTCCCTTCTCCAGGGGATCTTCCCAACTCAAGGATTGAACCCAGGTTTCCCTTAGTACATCATGCTATTTCCTGTCTCTGTGGTTTTGTATGACATTGCAATTGATGAGGATGGTCAGATCCCTTGGTGTATTGAGACTGAAAAAGATTCAGTATCAGCTAGATTACAAACTCCTTTTATTTAAAAATTAAGAATTATTTCTAGGCAGGGACTCTGTACGGTTTGCCTCTATCCCTCTTCTTCCATCCAGGGCGTCACTGAGCAGCTGGCAGATAGGAGGTAGCCAGTACAAGTAAGGTAAATGAATGTGTGTGCAGAGAATTCAGCCTCATTTTTGTGTAGCTTGAGCCAAGCAGGATCAGGATAATGAGTCTGCCAGAGGCCAGGGTGTGTAGTGCAGTGGACAGAGAAAGGGGGAGGATGTATGAGGAGAGCCTGCAAGCCAATGGGCAGAGTTTTTGATTATGTACTGTTTTAGATCATCTGCCTCACTGCTCCCCTCCATTGGTGTGTATAATTGAGAGCAAGGAATGGATCTTCTGGTTAATTGGTTTTTCTGGTTAACTCATAGTTGACTGGAAAGATTTCTTCTTTGGGGGAGAAAAATCCTCTCTAACAGATACTAAATATTATTTTCTCTCAGTGCAATGTAAGGCAAAGAAAAAACCTTTTTAGGATTCAGGAGCCATCAACATTGTAAATATTATAAACTCAACATTTAGTGAATTTCTGTTAGTCTGTATTTTGAGTGCAGTGTCCTGTGGAGAATACAAAATGAGTAAGACCTGCAGGATGGACTAGAGTTTGGCAGAGTTCTTTGGGAGGAGATCCTGGAGGAAATAGGTCCAGTGTTTGAAGCTTAGGTCATGGAGGGTGGAAGGGACAGATATGCGTTCCAAGTTGTACAAAACGTGAGCATGAAGCAGCAAGACAGGAGGAGCAGGTTGCCATCAGGAACTGGAGGACAAGAGCTGTCTGTGGCTGTGGAATGGAGATCTTGGGGTGAGAGCATTTGAGGAGAGCTAGTGCAGGAGCAGACAAAGCTAGAGAGTGTGTTAGGGGCTCTCTTTGGATGGCTTTGAATGCCAAGCTGAGAAATGTGGACTTTGTTCTGTAGACTACTGGAAGCCGGGAAAGGACTCACCTAGATCTTTGGTTTAACAGGATTGCTCTGGCAGAAGTGTGAAGGATATGTTTCAAGGGAGACTGGCGCTGAAAGGAATGGAATATAAGGCCATTTCAATAGCCCATCCAGTCACCCATTTGACCATTCATTGTTTCACTTAACAAGTATCCAGTGAGCATTGATTTGGACAAGGCAGTATACTGGCCTGCAGGAGACATGGCAGCTCAAAGGAAGGCTAAGCTAAAAAGAATGACTAAGAAAACTGAAGTGAGAAATCAAGGAGATGGATACAATTTTAATGGTATCGAAGTTGAAATTGTGTGAATTCTAGAGTTCCAATTTGTATTCATGCTGAAAGTTTGAGATACAGGTGTAAGAGTGGAGTTCTTCCTGTGGGATGTTGATGACCTCTGCCAGAGTCCATATTCTCAGAAAGCATAGCATGCATCTTTAGGCAGAGGGCAAATGGGATTTACTTTAAATCCCACTGAAACTTTGGGAGTGGCTTACTGTAAACCACCTATTACATTCTAGTTCCCTTTAATTGACTGCTGGAAAGGGCAGCCTAACTGGAACATCTGCAGGTGCCTGTGGAATAGCTGGTGGAGGTGTTGCGTGAGAATGCCAAAGTTGCTCTGAATTAAGGAGGGGGACAGTGTTCATTGGTTTAGATTCATGGGTACCAGATTAACAGAATCTGGATTTGAGATTTCAGGCTGAAAAGAAGAGAAGGATAAGTTTCAGGGTGTTAATACCATTAACTGGATCCCTTTTTATGCTTATTTGTGTCTCTTTTGCCTTATCTACAAAGTGAAGTTTTTGAAATAGATCGAGAGAATAATAGTATCCTTAAGTTTTGTCATGATGTAATTTCTCAAGACTTTAAGTATTTTATGTTATATGGTAATAGCTGGATTAAGGTTGCATGTGGACTTAAGGCTGATAATCAGATGACCTTGAAGAGATTATTTTGAATAGCTAAGTGGACTCAGTGCACTTACAAGGGTCATTAAATGGGGGGAGAGGTAAACAGGAGAGGCAGATTCAGAGACGGCATCACGAGAAAGACTTGACCAACCATTCAGTTCGGTCACTCAGTCGTGTCTGATTCATTTCGATGCCATGGACTGCAGCACACCAGTCCTCCCTGTCCATCCCAGAGTTTACTCAAACTCATGTCCATCGAGTCAGTGATGCCATCCAGCCATCTCATCCTCTGTCGTCCCCTTCTCCTGTCCCCAATCCCTCCCAGCATCAGAGTCTTTTCCAATGAGTCGACTCTTCGCATGAGGTGGCCAAACTACTGGAGTTTCAGCTTTAGCATCCTTCCTTCCAAAGAAATCCCAGGGCTGATCTCCTTCAGAATGGACTGGTTGGATCTACTTGCAGTCCAAGGGACTCTCAAGAGTCTTCTCCAACACCACATTTCAAAAGCATCAATTCTTCAGCACTCAGCTTTCTTCACAGTCCAACTCTCATAGCCATACATGACCACTGGAAAAACCATAGCCTTGACTAGATGGACCTTTGTTGGCAAAGTAATGTCTCTGCTTTTGAATATGCTATCTAGGTTGGTCACAACTTTTCTTCCAAGGAATAAGCGTCTTTTAATTTCATGGCTGCAGTCACCATCTGCAGTGATTTTGGGGCCCCCCAAAATAAAGTCTGACACTGTTTCCACTGTTTCCCCATCTATTTCCCATGAAGTGATGGGACCAGATGCCATGATCTTCATTTTCTGAATGTTGAGCTTTAAGCCAACTTTTTCACTCTCCTCTTTCACTTTCATCAAGAGGCTTTTTAGTTCCTCCTCACTTTCTGCCATAAGGGTGGTGTCATCTGCATATCTGAGGTTATTGATATTTCTCCCGGCAATCTTGATTCCAGCTTGTGCTTCTTCCAGCCCAGCGTTTCTCATGATGTACTCTGCATAGAAGTTAAATAACCAGGGTGACAATATACAGCCTTGACGTGCTCCTTTTCCTATTTGGAACCAGTCTATTGTTCCATATCCAGTTCTAACTGTTGCTTCCTGACCTGCATACAAATTTCTCAAGAGGTAGGTCAGGTGGTCTGGGATTCCCATCTCTTTCAGAATTTTCCACAGTTTATTGTGATCCACACAGTCAAAGACTTTGGCATAGTCAATAAAGCAGAAATAGAGGTTTTTCTGGAACTCTCTTGCTTTTTTGATGATCCAGCGGATATTGGCAATTTGGTCTTTGGTTCCTCCCTTTTCTAAAACCAGCTTGAACATCTGGAAGTTCACGGTTCACATATTGCTGAAGCCTGGCTTGGAGAATTTTGAGCATTACTTTACTAGCGTGTGAGATGAGTACAATTGTGCGGTAGTCTGAGCATTCTTTGGCATTGCCTTTCTTTGGGATTGGAATGAAAACTGACCTTTTCTAGTCCTGTGGCCACTGCTGAGTTTTCCAAATTTGCTGGCATATTGAGTGCAGCACTTTCACAGCATCATCTTTTAGGCAGCCATAGGAAGCTATTATAAAATTAATGACCTAATTTCTTCAACTATCCCTTAATCTAAAAGTTCTTAACAGTGATGCTAAGAACTACATGCACACTCATATATTGCTGTAGAAAACATATCTGAGACCCTTTCTCAGTATGTTGAATACTAGAGGTGAGGCAGCACCCTGCTACCTTAGTTCTTAAAGATTCCACATGTGATTCTAACATACATCTTTTTGGGGGTGGGCAGAGGAGCAGCTGTGCTGGATCATTGTGGTGCGTGGACTTTTCTCTAGTTGCAGCACATGGAGGCTTCTCTAGTTGCAGAGTATGGGCTCTAGAGCACCTGAGTTCAGTAGTTGCAGCCTGAGGGTTTAGTTTCCCCAGGCATGTGGCATCTTAGTTCCCCAACTAGGAATTGAACCTGTGTGTCCTGCATTGGAAGATGGATTCTTAACCACTGGACCACCAGGGAAGTCCCCACATACTCCTGCTTTTGCCTGGATGTCAGTTCAGATAGAAGAAAGAGCCCAACAATAGAGTTATGCAGTTATAGGCATGGAAGTCAAGGTGAAGAACGAGCATGAGAGATGAGCTGTGAAACCTCATCGTTGTAACCTAGTTTTTTATTCTCATGTCTTAGAAACCTGCAAGAGAATCCCTTGAGTAAAAGTTGCCTACCTGCTGTGCTCATTATACAACAAACTTATTGCTGCAGAAAGTTTTAGGTAGTATGCAGTTATTTAAAAATCCTTTTCTCCTTGTCTTTGCAAAAAGCAAATGATACCGTCTTGCTTTACAGTATTTTCTAGGTCAGGGCATATTAAAAAAACAAATCTATGGGTGAGTCATTTGTACATATTTTCAGACTTGGCACTCCACTGAAAGCATTCAGAGATCATTCTTCAAAGAACTAGTAACTGGCATAGGGTTCTGTGAAGTTGCTTTTTCGAACATCTTTTATTCCATACACTTGGTAACCTTGGATGGTTATTAATATTAAATTCTTCTCAGGACAATCCCCCACTATGTTTTTTTTCTTTAATGATAGTCTCATTTTAGAACCTGTGTCTGTCAATCATTTCTTACTTCCTCTTAAGTTTTTTTTTTTTTCCCCATATTTAGATTTCTTTGGCAGCTGGGCATTTTTGGGATGTTATAAAGATGTTTAGACCTTTTTATTGCATAATCCTCTTTGAAGTAAGAGAAATAGAGAAGTGGGACAGAAAGGAATTTTTTTTTTTAATGACAAGGATCAGTTCTAAATTAATCCCATCAGACTTTCTATTGGTTCTTTTCCAGGAGTACTCAACTCAGGTCAGCCAGGTAGGGGCATCGATGCAGAAACTGTCAGTCAGACAGCCAGTGGCCATCTCCAGATCCTCAATGGGTCAGCTGGCAGAGCCTCATGGGGAGGGCAGTGAGGAATGAGACCTTTGGGATCAAGGAGTTAAATGGATCTTTTTGTGAAGATAGAAGATGAGGCTGAGTACATAAGGGCTTTGCTGAAAAGGAGGGATAACTGTGAGGGTTAACTGCAGTGATTAAACATTCATTTTAGCTCATTACTGTGGACTAGTGACAGTCCCGGTTGCAGCATATAAAGCAGGGGAAGTAGACCAAGTTTGAGCCACAGGAAAACAGGCCTTCTATATGCCAGCACTAAAGGAGCTTCTGTCATCATAATCTGCCTGTGACATGTCAGTGAGGTCACTTCACATGAATAATGCATGATGGCTAAGAGGGAGGAAAACAAGCTTTCACCTCCAGCTGGGGCCTGAAGTTTTGCATTGTATTAAAATACATTATCAGGGGATGGCTGCCTTACCCTTCTATAGTATGGCTGCCACCGTGGCTCTCCTGGTGTCTGCTTTGTCTACCTCCCTGTTTCATTGGCGGACATAGCCCGGATATACCAATCTTATCTTTCCAGGCCATTCATAAGCCATAGCATATGGGGACAGAGTCCTGGACAGAGAGTTGTGTGACTTGAGTGCTAGTTATTATTCTCAGTCCAGCTAATGATGTGACCAGGCAGATCGTTTAACCTCTCTGTGAATGAGTCTGAAGATACCTAATCTTCCAATTCCTTATAGACACATCAAGATTAAATGGGATGTAAATGAGTATGAATGTTCTTTAATAATATATAAATGCTGTCTAAACCTATACTCATGCAGGGTGTGATGGTTATCCTTGATGAGGCCTCTCCATCTGGACTAGGTCTATTTCAGACCCAGAACAAAAGGATCTTCCAAATAGTGAACAGTATCATAGTTAAATGACCTACACACAGAAGCGCAGAAACAGGGCAATTTTGTCAGCTCCTATAAATGATCGCCATAGCAAGCAGCAATGGCTACCTCCTTCCATTGTTTCACAGGCTTCTTCTGGCACCTTATGTGGGCAGCATCAGCGTCTTAAGTTTTAAATCATGACTAAGTAATTGTTACTCTTCTCAGTAAGTACCATATCTCCAGGAATGTGTTCTTAAATTTTTTTAAAGGGGGTAAGCACTTCTGCTTCTGGACATGATGGAGAAACAGGTGCCATCCTCCTACTTCAAGGAGCAAAACAATGGGCAAAATAAATGAAATAGTGGTTTGCTAGACACTGGATGTCAGATAACAAAGGCAGTAATCTCCAAACCCTATGATCACCCTACATTCCTGCCTGGAGAGAGCTTCCAGGTCACATTACAGGGCCCAGTGGACTCTCTGTGTTGAAGAGATATAACTCCCTTGGAGTCCAAGGAGAGTAAGGCAGCTAAAGTTTACAAGACAGTGTACTAGAAAAGAAAGAGCTAGACATAAAGAGAATTCTAGCGACTTCCCCGGTGGTCCAGTGGCTTAGACTCCGCTCCCACCCTGATCAGGGAAGTAGACCCCTATGCCGCCGCTAAGACCCAGTACAGCCAAATAAGTAGCTAAAATAAGTAAAAATTTAAAAAAAGAGAGCTCTAGAGATGGCATAGAGGGTCCTCTTTTAGTATTCAGATGAATTTAGATCAGTACTTGTGTATGAAGAAATTACCTAAGGCTGGGGAAAGGAAACTGCTGAAAGAACTAAAGTTATTACCGCTTGGCAGTCACACCGAGCTAGGAATAGCACCTGTTCCTACTGACTAGGATGGAAAAACCCCAAGATTTATAAGGCACTGGGTAAAGTAAAAATGAGTATTTCAGTGGAGCAGTGGAAATAATTATTTCTAAACTGAACACTGTTCTAACCCCACCTAACAAATCTTAACAGGAAGACCCAAAAGGATCAAATGGTTTTCAGGTAACTTCACCCCAGAGCAAAGCTCAAGACGGTTTATAGACATACAGAAATATCAAGCACCAACAAGGAAAAAAAATCACAATACCTGGCGTCCAATAAAAAATTACCAGCTATACAAAGACATTGGAAAATTCAATTCAAAATGATTAAATCGATCAATCAAAACTGAACCAAAATTGACACAGATATCCATATTAGTAGCAAATAAATTAAAACAATTATGACTGTATTCCATACATTAAAAAACTTACAGACAGAAGATGAAAACATCAAGCTAAATTGAATTTCTAGAGATGAGAACTACCATGTCTGATTAAAAATACACTGGAGGAGATTACTGGCAGATATCCAACTTTTCAGAACAATCTGCTGGTAAGTGTGAAGACACAGCAAAACCAAGTATCCAAAATGAAACACCGTGAGAGAAGAGAATAAAATAAAAAAAGAACAGAGTATCAGTAAGTTATCTTATCATGTCAAGCAGCCCAATATGGACATAATTTGAGTTTCTGAATGAGCAGAGAAAAGGGGACACTGAAAAAACCTTTGAAGAAATAATAGCCAAAAATGTTTCAAATCTGATGAAAGCTGTGAGCCCCCAGGTCTAGGAAGTTCAATGAATCTCAGCCACAATGAATGTGAAGGAAACAAAACCAATGCATATCAGAATCAAATTGCTTAAAATCAATGATATAGAGAGAATCAGAAAGCAGAGCAAGTCACAATATGTACAAAGAGACAAAAATGAGGATGGCAGATTTTTCACCAGAAACTGTGAAAGCAAGAAGATAGGAGAAAAATATCTTTAAAAGTACTAATAGGAAAAAAAAAAGAAAAAAATACAACTTACACCTCTATATCCAGTGAAATACCTTTCAAAAGTTAAGGTAAAATAATGACTTTTTCAGATATACAGAAGCTCAAAGAAATTATCCACACATACTATTACTATAAGTAATATTCAAGAAATTACTTAAAGCAGAAAGAAAGTGATATCAGATGGAAATCTGTATCAATACAAAGGAATGAAAAATGAAGAATCAATACAAAGGAATGGAGGGTAATGTTCTTATATACAAAGTGCTATTACTTGACAGTATATTGTGCCATCTTTAAAGGTGCTACAAACCCTAAATCAATCATTAAAATAACAAAGAGTTATATCTACTGAGCCCCCCAAAATGGTTAAATGAATCATTAAAAATATTCAAGGAATCCACTAGAGGACAAAGAATAGATTGACAATAGAGAATGAATAGCAAGATAGTATATTTACACCTAGTGATACCACATTATCACATGAAATAGAGATGTTTTAAGCACTCCAATTAAAAGACAAATATTGTCTGATTGGGAAATGCAAGACACAAGTATGAACTGCCTATAAGAAATATACTTGATAAAGACACAAATCGGGTTTTATATATAAATGACATAAAAAAAATACCTCGCTGGCAAAAAGCATTTTGCCTATAAGATGATTATCACTAGCTGAGTTTATGCTAAGTTGTTTTATTCTTGTCTGACTCTTTGCAACCCTATGGACTGTAGACCTCCAGGCTCCTCTGTCCATTCAGAAGGAATGGATTCACCAGGCATGAATACTGGATTGGGTTGCCATGTCCTCCTCCAAGGGATCTTCCTGACCCAGGGATTGAACCCACATCTCTTATGTGTCCTGCATTGGCAGGTGGGCTCTTTTCCACTAGCACCACCTATTAATTTCAGACAAAGTAGATTTCAAAGCAAAGATCGTTACCAGGAATATGGAAGATCATTTCATAATGACAATGGGGTCAATTCTTCAAGAAGACATAGAAATCCTAAATTTTGATGTACCTAATAATAGAGCTTCAAATTATGTAAACAAAAACTGATAGAACTGCAAAGATAAACAGACAAATCCATAATTATGGTTGGAGATTTCAATACCCCTCACTCAGTAATTAATAGAGCAA
The DNA here is from genome assembly GCF_029407905.1 of Bubalus kerabau. Lineage (NCBI taxonomy): Eukaryota > Metazoa > Chordata > Mammalia > Artiodactyla > Bovidae > Bubalus > Bubalus kerabau. Next base: position 3,070,301 of record NC_073647.1, on the reverse strand, counting down.
GTTAAATATAAAATCAATGGCACTTAGTCAACTTGAACAATATTATCAATGAACTTAACCTAATTGACATTTATAGAATATTCTACCTAACAACAGCAGAATTTACATTCAAGTGCATATAGAACATCAAGGTGGAACATATTCTGGGCTATAAAATTATTTTCAAAAAATTTAATAGGATTCATGTCATGTGGAAGATATTTAAACTTACCGCAGTGGAATCAAAGTGGAATTCAATAACACAATAATCTCTGGAAAATTCTGACTATTTGGAAATAAAATTATACTCTTCTGAATAACCCATGGGTGAAAGAATAAATGAAAAAGAAATTAGAATTTTGAATGGGATGAAAAATTTTTAAAAAGTTTTAATTTGTAAGATAATGTTAACATAACAACTTTATGCCAGTAAAACTCATGACTTAGATGAAATGGACAAATTGTAAAAAATACAAATTACTAAACTCATATGAGATAAAATTGACCACCCAAGTAGCCATGTATCTAGTTTTAAAAAATTGAATTTGTTCTTATAAAATTTTCCAGATTCAGATGGCTCCACCATGGATTTTGTAGGATATTTGTACAAGAGATAATATCAAGTGTATACAAACTCTTCCAGAAAATTAAAGGAGAGTTAATACTTTCCAAATTTCTATCTGAAGTCAGCATTGTTATTATTTCAAAAATAGACAAGACATTATCCCCCCTCCCCAACAAAGAATACTATGAATCTATATCTTTCATGATCGTAGATGCAAAATTTCTAAGCAAAATGTTAAGCAAATCAAATCTTATAATAGTTTTCGACTTGCAGTTGGTTAACTCTGCCAATGTGGAACCTTCATATACAGAGAACTGACTACAAGGAACTTGAGCATCTCTGGATTTTGGTATCCCTGGGAGTCCTGGAATCAATCCCTTGTGGATACCTAGTGACTATTTTATGTAAAAACAGTAGCGTATCATGACCAGATGGCACTTATACCGGGAATTCAGGGTTGCTTTAGTATTTGAGAATCAATCAATGCAATTTTCCACATCAGCAGATTAAAAAAGAAAAAAACATATGAGCATATCAATGTATGCATAAAAAAACATTTGACAGAATGTGTTTCCCTGATGGCTCAGTTAGTAAAGAATCTGCCTGCAATGCAGGAGACCCGGTTCAATTCCTGGATAAGGAAGATCCCCTGGATAAGGAAATGGCAACCTACTCCAGTATTCTTGCCTGGAGAATCCCATGGACAGAGGAGCCTGGTGGGCTACAGTCCATGGGGTTGCAGAGTCGGACACAACTTAGCAACTAAACCACCACCAGAACATCCATTCCTAACAAACTATAAGCAAATTAGGTATAGAAAAGAACTTACTCAACCTGATAAAGAGCATCTACACAGCTAACATCATTCTAAAGATGAAAGAGTGAATTAATTTCCTCTAAAATGAGAACAAGAATTTCAGAAACAACTTTCCCACCAGAGTAAAGGACAGGGATTCTTTGCATTCATCCCAATATCCCCCACCCTATTTTCCACACCATCTTGGATGTAGTTAATACTTAAGAATGATGTTTGTTTGTTTTTTTCTCTTGTGATGAGAACTTTTACAATCTACTCGGTTAGCAACTTTCAAATATGCCATACAGTATTATGACTGTAGTCACCCTGCTATACATCCCATCCCTAGGACTTACCCATTTTGTAACTGGAAGTTTGTACCTGTTGACTCCATTCACCCATTTTGCCCATCACATCGCCTCCCCTCAGGCAACCACCAGTATGTTCTCTAGCTGGCTGAATTCAGAGTGTTTTTGTTGTTGTTTACATTCCACATAGAAGAGATCATATGGTATTTGTCTTTTTCTGTTTGCACATAGCATAATGTCCTTGAGCTCCATCTATGATGTACAAGAAGCCACAAAAGATCTCTTGGCTTCTTGTTTGTGCTTCCTCCTCTGTTTGTCTTTATGTACTGCCATGTCGCTTGCTAAATTCTTTAGCTTTGTAAGGCTGTATAGGAGGGGATGGGCCTTGAGTTTGGTGGCATATCTACCCTGCTTTCTGTTTACTCTGCCTTTATTCTCCTTCCTCTTGTGGATATCACTGCCTCTGTTGCTCATGCAACCTCTTTGCTCTGCTTTTAAAACCTCAAGTTTTTTCTTTTCTGCCTCTAGGTATCTGGAAGTTCCTTTGGGTTTTTATCCTTTTTTGATCATTTCTCTTTCTCTGTTCACTGAATGTTATGTTTGATTTGTCAGAAGAATCAATTCATTTAATCTGTGTTATCAGGAGGAATAGAGACTGAAATATCCTATCTTATGTAAACCATTGGTCTACAGGGATTCTTTTCCCCCTCACATAAATGAATAAATGTATTAAAGATACCCTGGGTACCTCTGGGGGGCTGTTTAAAATCTTCATTTTACCTTTTTCTTGCTCAGTGTTTCTAATTCATTTAATGTTACCAACTCTTCTACATTTATACTCTGGTCTCATACCAGTGTGCAAAACATAAATTGCCTGTGCTCCATCTGTAACCAAAACTTCTTAATTTCTTTTCCTTCTCTCCAACCCTATTGAAAAATTAAGGTAACAATACTATACAGGCCATTATTTTATATAGGAGTTACTCAGTGGTTGAGATCATCAAGCTCCTCTATCCCAGCTAATGGGATATCCAGTGCCATTTGCCCAAGATGTCAGGTCAATTTAATTCTTTCATTTTGCAAACAACCTTGCCATTTGCACAGGTTGGTGCTGATTCACAGGATATAATAGCCAAGGGGGTGGTTCCTTCCATCTGAATTTTTAAAATGTAAATATGTAAGACTCTGCAAGGCAGCAATAGGTATTAAAAGCTTTCTGAATGTTAGAAGTGCAAAATGTAGAATGGTACCCACATACTCATAATGGCCCTATACACTCATGTTTCAGTAAAGGAAAATGGGAGACTTGAAGTGTTTACTCCCTCTTGAAACAGAAATGGAAAATCTGTGTCTAATGACTTTTCACTCACAGTGCAGTTCAGCTGGAGGGAAAAAAAAAGTCTTATGTAAGAGGATTTTATTGTAAATAAAATGAATCACTGACAAATTTTTAAAAAGGAAGCGGAACAAAAAGATGTTACTAATCAGGAAGACAAAAAAATGGCTGTAAAGGTGACCTAGTTTTATTTAAAACTGCATAAAAGTTATAGAGCATATATACTGTTTTCAGTGCAGACAAAGGGCAAGAAGCATTAATGTACCATTAACCTGGTGGCCTTTTAGGCGTGCAGTTAATGATCTATCATTGTCTGTATCTCCGTGCACTATGAAAATTGAGATAACATCTGGGTTATTCAGGCCCTGAAGCAGTTTATATGAACTCTGCAAAAACCGAGGCAAGAAAGAATAATTTTGACTGGGTTGATATTAATAATTTTCAGTTCTTTATTTCACCGTGTGTGTGTAAACACTCTAACCCAGAGAGCTGAACAAAATACCTTTCTGGAAACACTAGTGGACTTAGAATATGCATTTGTGTATTCTATATGGAAGAGTCATCTGATTTTTGTATTCAAGTGTTACCAAAAATTTCAATCCCAAAGAGGAAAAGTCTAATTTGCTCTCATGTTCTTTATGATGAATAATTAAGGCAATTGATAGAGGTATGCTTTCTCAGATGGTCTTTAGGCTGCTTCCTGAAATGAGAAATTGTTCCAGAAATTTAGTAAACTAGAACATCAAATTGGTTCTGTTCCTAAAACATGGGAAAACCTTGCAGTCCTACCCTGTGCAACAAAGTGTCTTAATGTCTCTGAGTTTAGTTTTTGAATTGACAAGGAAGCCTGGTGTGCTCCTGTCCGTGGGGTCACAATGAGTCGGACATGACTGAGCGACTGAACTAAATGTTGGAATGATGTTACAGGGAATGTGGAGAATTAAATGAGGTAATATGGGAAAAATCCTGGCATGTAGTACTGTTTGGTAGTTGTGACTGCTCTTACATAAACCTAAGGTAGGGCGGAAGAAAGAATGTTGTAATCTTTAGAGACACTATTATATTTGGCTTTAGATACTTTTTATTTTTAAATTTATGATAATTATTATAAAACTGAAAATAATGTTAGTGTTAGTGTCTGCTGTACAGCAAAGTGATTCAGTTGTGTATATATATATTTTTCATTATGTTTTATGATAGGATATTGATATAGTTCCCTGATAGTAGGACCTTGTTGTGGCCCTAAATCCTTTGGTTCCTCTCTGTGTTGAATTGATAAATGGTGATTAGGGTATGTATAGATCAGAGTTTAGGAACAGTGAAGCTTTCTTTTAGGGACTCTGTCACTTACCCTCTCCTCGGGAGCAGAGCAGGCCAGTTGAAAATTCATTGGTTTTCCCTGTCAGGAATGCAGCTAGGTTTCCTGGTCTCTCTAGCCCTTCATTTGTGTTGTATCTAATTTGGTAGAGTGCATTTGCTTTTCAAGTCTGTGTACTTTTCAGTTCTTTCTTATGAAAATGAAGGTTTCTCCCACTTTCTGAAAGTTTGGTTTATGCCACTTCATTTTTATGAAAGACCTGCCTTTGTTTTCTCTAACTGAAAGGAATCTAAAGAGGATTTTTGCTTCTAGGAAAGAAGGTGAAAAGCAAAAATAATGTCCAACATTTGTTTTACAATGAACATGGGTTTGGACTGGGGAGGGGGGCGTGTTATATGCATATTTTTTTCAGTACACACAATCCTCAATTGGTTGAATCTTTGGATGGGGAACAGTAGATACCGGGGGCTGATTTGACTTGAGTGTCTGTGGAGTGTGGTACAGGTTCTGAAATTGCTCCCCTGCCAATACTGAGGAGCTAAACTGAGGAAAAGTTCTTACGCAGTACAGCTCTCTCACATCACTGTATTTTTCTTCTGTTACAGCTCTTATGGCAGCATGCCTTGTGTCTTTATCCCTTGTGTACACGTCTGAATTCTCCACTAGATTGTAAGTTCTTTGGAGGCAATGTTGGTGTTTTGTTTGGTTTCGTGATTTTCAGAGCTTAACACAGTGCCTGACATGCAGTAGACAATATGTTTGAAAGTCTTAAGCATTTTCGTGCCCTTTTAGCCTTCACTTGTAGCATTTTTTTTTTGAATATAGCTAATTGCTATAATTTAGCTGCAAGGATGTTCATAGCTGGGTTGAATATTATGGGAAAAGACTTTAAACAACTTAAATATGTAATAAAATGAAAGTAGTTATACAAATTATGTAAAGTAGTTATGTAAACTATGTAAGATGTATACAATGAAATACATTTGCCGCTATTAAAAACAAAGGTGTAGAACCGCATTTATTAAGATAGATAGATGTTCTCTATAGACTTAAGCGATGATTAATTTCCAATTCCACTTTTATTGTACATCTTTTATACACATCTATATACACATAGATTTATATGATTTATAGATTTATACACATCTATATCTGTGTGTATGTTTATAGGTTTCACAGGTGGCGCTAGAGGTAAAAAAAACCCACCTGCTAATGCAGGAGATCCCTGGTTCAGGCAGATCCCCTGGAGGAAGGCATGGCAACCCACTCCATTATACTTGCCTGGAGAATCCCATGGACAGATGAGCCTGATGGGCTACAGTCCATAGGGTTGCAAAGAGTTGGACATGATTGCAGCGACTTAGCATGCAAGCACATGTATATATACATGTTGAATGACCATAAACCAAAATCTTAATATAGTAGTATTATCAAGATTGCTGGGAGAAATATCAATAACCTCAGATATGCAGATGACACCACCCTTATGGCAGAAAGTGAAGAACTAAAGAGCCTCTTGATGAAAGTGAGAGGAGAGTGAAAAAGTTGGCTTAAAGCTCAACATTCTTACTCCTTGGAAGGAAAGTTATGACCAACCTAGACAGCATATTGAAAAGCAGAGACATTACTTTGTCAACAAAGGTCTGTCTAGTCAAGGCTATGGTTTTTCCAGTAGTCATGTATGGATGTGAGAGTTGGACTATAAAGAAAGCTGAGTGATGAAGAATTGATGCTTTTGAACTGTGGTGTTGGACAAGACTCTTGAGAGTCCCTTGGACTGCAAGGAGATCCAACCAGTCCATCCTAAAGGAGCTCAGTCCTGGGTATTCATTGGAAGGACTGATGTTGAAGCTGAAACTCCAGTACTTTGGCCCCCTGACACGAAGAGCTGACTCATTGAAAAAGACCCTGATGCTGGGAAAGATTGAGGGCAGGAGGAGAAGGGGAAGACAGATGGTTGGATGGCATCACTGACTAAATGGATATGGGTTTGGGTGGACTACAAGAGTTGGTGATGGACAGGGAGGCCTGGTGTGCTGCGGTTCATAGGGTCACAAGGAGTTGGACACAACTGAGCGACTGAACTGAACTGTGAGAGTATTGGTTCCAGGACTTGCTGTGGATAACAAAATCCTTGGATGCTAAAATCCCATAGTTGGCCCTTCGTACCAGTGATTCAGCATCCATAGATTCAACCAACCCTGGATTATGTGTGTATTTATTGCAAAAAATACATGTATAAATGGATCTGCACAGTTCAAATCTGTGTTGTTCAAGGGTCAACCGTACAGTTATTCTTTGGGTATCCACTGGGGATTTGTTCCAGGCTCCTCACCCCCCACCCCACGGATGCTCAAATTCCTGGTGTAAAATGGCATAGTACAGTTGGCCTTTGTACCCATGTACTCTGGAACCCCAGATACTGAGAGCCAACTGTAGTGTTTATTATTGGGTGCTATAGTTGCATATGTTTTACGTTTGCTATTATTGTGCTTATGCTGTGTGTGTAATTTTTCTGAAGTGAATATGCAGTAGTTGTGTTAAATTTGTTTCTAAATGAATACAGGAAGGTAGAAGAAATGCTTGAACAAATGAATAATTGCAAAATACTTACCGTTTTAATAATTTCATGCTGATTCCATCCCTGAGGGGTTAGCCCCAAGTCACTGAAGTGCAAATGAGGATATGAATTTCAAAAAGTGTGATGGAGGTCATCCCATTTTTTTCCACTTTAAAGAGAGTGGACATAGAGATAGGACCCTATTTCTCATTTTGGAGAAATAAAACTTTGCAAGAACATAAGTAAATAGGTGGTGCAAACGTTACTAACCATATTCTTAAGTAATTTTAAAAATGAGTGTTTCTCTGTTATTTGAAAATGCACAGTGATTTTTAAAAAGAAAAATATCCTTGGGTAACCAAATTGTCGCTTTCCTGCAGTAAATGTCTTTTTTTCTTAAGATATGAAAGTCTGGTTTTAATATCAGAATATTTATTTAGAAACAATCAACCTGGAAGTTTGACTCTGGCCTCCTCAAAACATATATACACATCCTTTGTTTGCTGAATGTCTTTGTGAAGATTTGAGGGCTATTGCTAAGCCTGTAATAACAGTGCAAATTTCTTTATTAAAAGATAAAACTGCACTATTTCATTTTCCAAAATACCACAGAATAACAATGTTTTAGCACTTTGGCATCTGCTTTAAAGCAAATCTGCCTTAGTTCTTAAGAAGTGAGAATTTCAAACAAATATAATTGCTACTGCCTGAGGGGAGATGGTTTGTGATAAGGGAGGAAATGGAAGACACCTGTAGTGAGGAGGCTTGGAAGCAGAGAAGACTAAAACAACTGGAATCCTGCTATAATATTTATCTCTTCTATAGAAGCCAGTGTAAGCTAGGTCCATCTGGATTTAGGTACTCGAGTGCTCAGTGGATTTTATTATAAGGTGATTTGCTTATATAGTAGCCCCATAACAGGGACTTTAAGGACAAGTTAATATTTGGAAAAATGCACATTTAGAACACTGTATTCCCTTTCTGCTTCCTTCCATCCTTTCCTTTCTTGATGTCTTTCCATTTTTTATAGGGCTTGATAATGGCATTAGCCTCAGTGGTTGTGTGGCTAACCATCAACTGTTGATAATGCTAAGAACATCAATTTGTAATTCCATATTAAGTAGCCTGCATAATCCAAAGTCTTAGGGAATAGATCTAAAAAAAAAATATTTAGGTTTGAAACTGTCACATAATGATAAGTTTTCTCCTTGCATTATTGAAATTATCATAATAATTATCCTGTCTTACTATTTTTCATGGCACTTACTACCTTCAGTCAGCCTTCCCTTGTGGCTCAGCTGGTAAGGAACCTGCCTGCAATGCAAGAGAACTGGGCTCGATCCCTGGGTTGGGAAGATCCCCTGGAGAAAGGAAAGGCTACCCACTCCAGTATTCTGGCCTGGAGAATTCCATGGACTGTATCGTCCATGTGGAGAAGGCAATGGCACCCCACTCCAGTACTCTTGCCTGGAAAATCCCATGGACAGAGGAGCCTGGTAGGCTGCAGTCCATGGGATCGCGAAGAGTCAGACACGACTGAACGACTTCACTTTCACTTTTCACTCTTATGCATTGGAGAAGGAAATGGCAACCCACTCCAGTGTTCTTGCCTGGAGAATCCCAGGGATGGAGGAGCTTGATGGGCTGCCGTCTATGGGGTCGCACAGAGTCGGACATGGCTGAAGTGACTTAGCAGCAGTAGCAGTATCGTACACGGGATTGCAAAGAGGTGGACACAACTGAGTGAATTTTATTTTCACTTTCACTTGCTACCTCCAGTCAGATGCTGTTAATTTTTTTTAAAATTTGTTATTGTCTTTCTCTTCCCACTGAAATATATACTACATAAACGTGGGGAAATTGTCTTCTCTGTTGAATCACCACTACTCAAAAATTTCCTTGCACATAGTAGGTACACAATAAAATCTGTTGAATTACTTTGATTTTCCATGTTTTCTCTTATGGTTAGTAGTAGGGCTCTACTTATGCATGATTGGACCATTCTTTTAAAGTCTGATCAATATATTACTATGATCACTTTTTTTAAATAATTTTTTAAAATTCAGGCTTAAATTGAAAAAAGTAGGGAAAACTACTAGGCCATTTAGATATGGCCCAAATGAAATCCCTTATGATTATACAGTTGACATGATGAATAGATTCATCACGTAATTCATAATGCATTAGATCTGGTAGAGAGATTGCCTGAATAATTATGGATGAAAGATCATAACATTGTACAGGAGGCTGTGACCAAAGCCATCCCAATGAAAAAGAAATGCAAGAAGGCAAAGTGGTTGTCTGAGGATGCTTTAAAAATAGCTTAGGGAAGAAGAAAAGCCAAGGCAAAGTAAGAAAGGGAACGTATACCCCACTGAATGCAGAGTTGTAGAGAATAGCAATGAGAGACAAGAACGCCTTCTTTAAGTGAACAATGCAAAGCAATAGAGGATAACAATAGAATAGGAAATAGTAGAGATCACTTCAAGAAAATTGGAGATATTAAGGGAATATTTCATTCAAAGCTGAGCACAATAAAGGACATAAATAATAAGGACCTAACAGAAGCAGAAGATATTAAGAAGAGGTGGCAAGAATACACATAAGAACTGTACAAAAAAGGTCTGAATGACCTGGGTAACCTAGAGCCAGACATCCTAGATTGTGAAGTCAAGTGGGCTTTTGGAAGCATTACTAGGTACAAACCTAATGGAGGTGATGGAATTCCAGCTGAACTATTTAAATTCCTAAAAGATGATACTGCACTCAGTAAGTCAGGAAATTTGGAAAACTCAATAGTGGTCACAGAACTGGAAAAGGTCAGTTTTCATTCCAATCCCGAAGAAAGGCAATGCCAAGGAATATTCAAACTACAGTACAATTGCACTCATGATAGCAAGGTAATGCTCAAGAAAGACCAGTCCTGCCCAAGGAGCTAGGAGTAAACATTATGGAACAGTAGATATTTGCACTGGGCCTTGGCTCTAGTACTTTGGCCACCTGATGCAAAGAAATGACCAATTTGAAAATACCCTAATGCTGGGAAAGATTGAAGGTGGGAGGGGAAGGGATTGACAGAGGATGAGTTGGTTGGATGCCATCACTGACTCAATGGACACGAGTGTGAGTGAACCCCGGAAGTTGGTGATAGAGTGGCCTGGCGTGCTGCAGTCCATGAACACACTGAGCGACTGAACTGAACTGAACTTGGGTTCACTAGGCACAATAGGAGTAGAGGGTGTGATGGGAGTGGGACATGATCAAATGCATAGAAGGTAGACTTGCTGAAGTGTAGTGGAATGGATGGCAGATGCAGAAGTTAAAACTTCAGAAGGGCTGAAGCTAGATTGTGAAGGATATAGAATGCTGTGCTAAGGAACTTGTACATGCACGCATGCTAAGTCACTTCAGTAGCTTCTGACTCTTTGTGACGTTATGGATCATAGCCTGCCAGGCTCCTCTGTCTATGGAATTCTCTAGGCAAGAATACTGGAGTAGATTGTCAGCCCTCCTCGAGGGGATCTTTCCTACCCAAGGATTGAACCCTGTCTCATATCTCCTGCGTTGGCAGGCAGGTTCTTTACTACTAGTGCCACCTGGGAAGCCCAGGAAGCTTGTACATTATGACATAAATAATGGGGATATTGAAGATTTTGGTCCCTATTTCTATCTGGTTTTAGTTCTGGGGGTTGACTAGCTGGCGGTCATCCCCAGTTAACTTTGCCCTGGAAAGTGAAATTTATATCCCCCCCCAAAGTACAGAGAAATGTTTAAAAACCAGTTTATTAATTAACAATGATAAATGTTTTTTCCAAAAGAATTGGAGTACATGTTTTCATGTCTAACTTGGGAAATTACAATAGGGGCATTTCAGATTTCAGGGAAGAAGAAATTTTTCTCTACTTTTCTAGGTTCTTCTGGCTGGTCTAAGAATTAAATTGAAATAAAACAGATTAACGGATGAAATTAATTTAAAATAAAATCTGTATATGGGAGAGACCAGGGAAAAGTGAGTAATTCTCCAAAATGACTGAAGTCCTCACCTTAAATACCATCTTCAGGTAAAGACAAAAGAGGATATTGAGGGTGAGGAAAGTCAGTTATGTGGGGGGACAAGAAACCGCACAGTAAATAAGGGTAAGGTTGTTACTGCAGTTTTAAGTAGTTGCCTTCTCAGTTTATAAGAGTTTCTAGAGATTTGGCCTTCCTTCTTGTTTCTTACCACCAGGGAAACATCCCTTAGAAAGGAAATATCCCTTACAAATGTAAATGTTCTTTTAAAAAGGGTAACACTTGATTTTTAGAGTTTTTCCCTTGTCTGCTGTATCTCAGAAAATAGTTAGCTTAAAATAGTTAATTTGCCAGAGACATTGTACCCAAGCAGGACCCCAGGGGGCTTTGTGTGTTCGAATATGGCCACTGCATCCCCCAATATCCTTTATTTTAGCTCCTGTCTGAAATAACCTGGTGGCTCAGAAGATAAAGAATCTTCCTGCAGTAGGGGAAACCTGGGTTCTATCCCTGGGTTTGGAAGATCCCTTGGAGAAGGGAATGGCTACCCACTCTAGTATTTTGGCCTGGAGAATTCCACTGACAGAGGAGCCTGGCAGGCTACAGTCCATGGAGTCACAAAGAATTGGATATGACTGAGCGACTTTCTGGAGAAGGCAATGGCACCCCACTCCAGTAGTCTTGCTGGAAAATCCCATGGACGGAGGAGCCTGGTAGGCTGCAGTCCATGGGATCGCTAAGAGTCGGGCATGACTGAGCGACTTCACTTTCACTTTTCACTTTCATGCATTGAAGAAGGAAATGGCAACCCACTTCAGTGTTCTTGCCTGGAGAATCCCAGGGAAGGCAGAGCCTGGTGGGCTGCTGTCTATGGGGTCACATAGAGTCGGACACAACTGAAGTGACTTAGCAGCAGCAGCAGCAGAGCGACTTTCACACAGCCTGAAATACCTAGATAACAGTATCTGAGGAGTGTTTCTGGAGTTGTTTTACAGATGTTAACATCCCCATCAAATGGAATAAGTTAAGTACTTAATGATCATGAGCACATAGAACCCAGACCTTCTGGTGCCTAAGGAATGATAATATTCATCCCTGTGACACTGCTCTGTTACCTCACCATCAACCAATTGAAGAATTGTGCAAGAAGTGATAATTTACCCTGTGCCCTACCCCTCACTTGACCTTTAAAAATGCTTTCCTGAAACCCATAAGAGAGTTACTGTGTTTTAAGCACTAGTTGCCCTGGACTCCTTGCTTGATGCCTTGCAATAATTCCTGCACTTTATTTCACCACAACCCAGTGTTAGTAGATTTACTTTATTGCCTGTGAGTGAGCAGACCCAAGTTTGGTTCAGTAACAACATATTTTGGGGTGGAAAATTCTGTTCCCCTACAGGCACAAGGTTGCTTAGATGAATGAAAAGGTAAAGGGACTTGTCATTAAGGAGACAAATCTGTAATAACCAAGTGAAGTAAATGCTCTTCTTACAGAGATGTTCCTGGTGCATATGTTAGGGTAAGCACACTGACTGAAGCTGCCCACCCTGGCCCGGCACTATAGTACCCATTTGCATAGGTTGTTTTATGACAGGAGGTCCTAGTAAAGAACATGGAACTAATAAGCCACCACCAACCAGAAGAGTTTGGGAAAGGTCAAAAGGTGACACTGTGTGTCCAACCACCTCCCATAATCCTTCTCACTGGCATCCATCTCAGTTGAGCAATGCGTCTGCCTCCAGGAAGGACTCTGAGTCAGAATGATTGGCCAAAGACAACCTGGAAACTAATCCCATCACCATAAAACCTGAGACTGTGAGCCACGTGGCAGAGCAGTCCTCCTGGTTTCCCCTTACTCAACTGCTCTCCAACGGGGTGCCCCTTCCCAATAAAATCTCTTGCTTTGTCAGCAAAATGGGTCTCCTTGGATAATTCATTTCTATATTAGACAAGAGCCCACTTTCAGCCCTGGAAGTGGTCCCCTTTCCTGGAACACATGCTGCTGCTACTGCTGCTAAGTCACTTCAGTCGTGTCTGATTCTGTGCAACCCCATAGATGGCAGCCCACCAGGCTTCCCTGTCCCTGGGATTCTCCAGGCAAGAACACTGGAGTGGGTTGCCATTTCCTTCTCCAATGCATGAAAGTAAAAAGTGAAAGTGAAGTCACTCAGTCATGTCTGACTCTTAGCGACCCCATGGACTGCAGCCTATCAGGCTCCTCCGTCCATGGATTTTCCAGGCAAGAGTACTGGAGTGGGGTGCCATTGCCTTCTCCGGGAACACATAAACTCAGCCAAACAATTCTAAGGGAGGCTTGAGTTCATTATGGATGGAGTTAAATGGCTTATTTGACCCTCGGTCTCCTAACTCTCCTCCAGTACCTAATTGAACAGTCTATACTCTTTTGCTCTATAATTTAGACACACTTTCTAATATTAGAATGCTCTTACTGCTTTGTTTAGAAAATCCCACTAGGGCTATGAGAGGACCCAGTGTATTCATCCATCAATCATTTTAAGTTATTCTCCTTAAAAATCCAGCAAATATTTTTGAGATTAGTTGTCAGTTGCTTGTGAAGCAACTCCTGCAGCTCAATTCCAGAAAAATAAATGACCCAATCAAAAAATGGGCCAAAGAACTAAATAGACATTTCTCCAAAGAAGACATACAGATGGCTAACAAACACACGAAAAGATGCTCAACATCACTCATTATCAGAGAAATGCAAATCAAAACCACAATGAGGTACCATTTCATGCCAGTCAGAATGGCTGTGATCCAAAAGTCTACAAGCAATAAATGCTGGAGAGGGTGTGGAGAAAAGGGAACCCTCTTACACTGTTGGTGGGAATGCAAACTAGTACAGCCACTATGGAGAACAGTGTGGAGATTCCTTAAGAAACTGGAAATAGAACTGCCATACAACCCAGCAATCTCACTGCTGGGCATACACACTGAGGAAACCAGAATTGAAAGAGACGCGTGTACCCCAATGTTCATCGCAGCACTGTTTATAATAGCCAGGACATGGAAGCAACCTAGATGTCCATCAGCAGATGAATGGATAAGAAAGCTGTGGTACATATACACAATGGAATATTACTCAGCCATTAAAAAGAATACACTTGAATCAGTTCTAATGAGGTGGATGAAACTGGAGCCTATTATACAGAGTGAAGTAAGGCTGAAAAAAAAACACCAATACAGTATACTAACGCATATATATGGGATTTAGAAAGATGGTAATGACAACCCTGTATGTGAGACAGCAAAAGAGACACAGATGTATAGAACAGTCTTTTGGACTCTGTGCGAGAGGGAGAGGGTAGGATGATTTGGGAGAATGGCATGAAACATGTATAATATCATATAAGAAACAAATTGCCAGTCCAGACTCGATGCAGGATACAGGGTGCTCAGGGCTGGTACACTGGGATGACCCAGAGGGATGGGATGGGGAGGGAGGTGGGAGGGGGGTTCAGGATGGGGAACACGTGTACACCCGTGGCAGATGCATGTTGATGTATGGCAAAGCCAATACAATATTGTAAAAAAAAAAAAAAAAGCTTATTTTATTGGAAAAAAATCCAGCAAATAATGAATAATCTACATCATAGGCAAAACATATATCTCAGACTTTGAAGTGTAACAACCAGCATGTATCTATAATGCCATGGAATTTTGTACCTGAAAACTGATATCAGTGTAGTAAACAAACTAATATGACACCAAAAATCAATTCAGTAATTCTACCTGAAGCCAAATCAGAGAATATGTAAGGGCATTGTAAAGTGATAGCTCCAGATTTAATTAACAGGAAGGGAATAGAAAATAAAGGGGGAGAGAGAAGAGAGAAAAATGAGTTGGAGGGAAGAGCAACCATGTTCAGGAAAAGGAGGAACTTTTCAACTTTGTCATAGGACAGATGATACAAGTTAGCTTAAAAATGTCCATTTGAAGCAATAACTATGTAGCTATTACTGATAGATTTCCCCCTATGTCTTCATTCTTACTGCCTCTTTTTGTAAGGACACGCTGAAGTGGAATATCACTGAGCGGAGGAGGCATATTTGTTAAAAGTTGGAGGAGGAACAAGGAGAGAGATACTCTCCATCCTCCCCAGAAAGTGAGATGATGCTTCAGGTCTCTAAGGATTTGAAAGCCACATTTATGTGGTAAGGTTTGAATAGCCTTTTTTTTTGGCTGTGGAAGAAATGCTGTCCTCTTAACCAGATATTTTTCAGCTCATCTGGCATTTATTACGTAGTATGACATTATTTTAAATACCCAGATGAAAAGATGAATGTGGGATCCAATTCACAAAGAACTCTTGGAGGAATGGAAAGACATTATGACCTTTTCCTAGACCATTTTGGTGTTGATTTTCTCTTATTTTAACTCAGCCTCTGGTTATTGAGCTCAATCTGCTCTCAGTAGAATGATTTATTTTGAATTTCATTAACAAAATTGACCAACAATGAAAATCTCCAGTGTTTGGCTTTAGTACGGCAAAGCTGCTGGAAAGAGGGCTTGAGACATGGAGAAACCACATTGGAAAGTTCAGTGTGGGACTATATAAAGCAAACTGTTTATAACTCAAGTCCATGGCTCCCAATGACTGGATCCTCTCACTGTTGTTCTGTACTCTTTCCTAGACAGGCACTTGGTCATTTATTTAGTGAACATTTATTAATAAATGGTGATTATTTATTAGGAAACTGGAGATACAGAAATGAATAATGTGCCACAACATCCCCCAAGGAACTGATAGTGTAAGAGAGGATATAGAGAAGGAAATCAGTAATTACAATGCAGTAACATGAGAGGAACCAGAGCTCAAATTGCCAACATCTGCTGGATCATGGAAAAAGCAAGGGAGTTCCAGAAAAACATCTATTTCTGTTTTATTGACTATGCCAAAGCCTTTGACTGTGTGGATCACAATAAACTGTGGAAAATTCTGAAAGAGATGGGAATACCAGACCACCTGACCTGCCTCTTGAGAAATCTGTATGCAGGTCAGGAAGCAACAGTTAGAACTGGACATGGAACGACACACTGGTTCCAAATAGGAAAAGGGGTACGTCAAGGCTGTATATTGTCACCCTGCTTATTTAACTTCTGTGCAGGGTACATCATGAGAAATGCTGGGCTGGAAGAAGCACAAGCTGGAATCAAGATTGCTGGGAGAAATATCAATAACCTCAGATATGCAGATGACACCACCCTTATGGCAGAAAGTGAAGAGGAACTCAAAAGCCTCTTGATGAAAGTGAAAGTGGAGAGTGAAAAAGTTGGCTGAAAGCTCAACATTCAGAAAACAAAGATCATGGCATCTGGTCCCATCACTTCATGGGAAATAGATGGGGAAACAGTGGAAACAGTGTCAGACTTTATTTTGGGGGGCTGATGGTGACTGCAGCCATGAAATTAAAAGACGCTTACTCCTTGGAAGGAAAGTTATGACCAACCTAGATAGCATATTCAAAAGCTGAGACATTACTTTGTCAACAAAGGTCTGTCTAGTCAAGGCTATGGTTTTTCCAGTGGTCATGTATGGATGTGAGAGTTGGACTGTGAAGAAGGCTGAGCACCAAAGAATTGATGCTTTTGAACTGTGGTGTTGGAGAAGACTCTTGAGAGTCCCTTGGACTGCAAGGAGATCCAACCAGTCTGAAGGAGATCAGCCCTGGGATTTCTTTGGAAGGAATGATACTAAAGCTGAAACTCCAGTACTTTGGCCACCTCTTGCAAAGAGTTGACTCATTGGAAAAGACTCTGATGCTGGGAGGGATTGGGGGCAGGAGGAGAAGGGGACGACAGAGGATGAGATGGCTGGATGGCATCACTGACTCAGTGGATGTGAGTCTGGGTAAACTCCAGGAGTTGGTGATGGACAGGGAAGCCTGGCATGCTGCAATTCATGGGGTCGCAAAGAGTTGGACACGACTGAGCGACTGAACTGAACTGAACTGAACATAAGAGCTTAGATAAGCATACTAAATAGGGTTCTATGGAGATACATGGGAGGTCACTCTTTCCCATTGGAGGCTTAAGGAATAAGATTATGCCTGAGCTTGTAGGAAGGAAAAATCGTTTTCCCTCTACCCTTCTAAGTTTTGGCGGAGAACTACCCTGTAATATATGACAGATTAATGGGAGAAATACCAAGCGCCATCTTAAATACCATATCCTGCTAATGACAAAGATGTTATTTACTGAAGTTAACAGGAAAAGCTTAGCAAAGGAGAGTTTGACCGTTATAATGCAATTTAAGAAGGTGCTTGTGGTGAAGAATCCTGCCTGCCAATGCAGGAGACAAAAGAGACTCATCCCTGGGTTCCATCCATGGGTCAGGAAGATTCCCTGGAGGAGGGCATGGCAATCCACTCCACTTGGCTGTAGAATCCCATGGACAGGGGAGCCTGGTGGGCTACAGTCCATAGAGTTGTTCAGAGCTAGACATGACTGAAGTGACTTAGCATATATGCTCTCCATAGATTAGAATTGCTAGATTTATTCATCCTTTTCCTGCTAAGGAAAGGGAGTTGTTGTTTGGTCACTAAGTCATGTCCTACTTTTTGTGACTCCATGGACAGTAGTCCACCAGACTCTGTCGATGGGATTCTCCAGGCAAGGATACTGGAATGGGTTACCATTTCCTTCTCCAGGGTATCTTCCTGATCCAGGGATTGAACCCATGTCCCTTACATTTCCTACTTGGCAGGGGGATTCTTTACCACTGAGTCACCAGGAAAGCCCTAAGAAGAGGAAGACACCTTGACAAGTGGAGATTTTTCCTTTATAAATATAAATGTCTCTTACAAACTAGCACCTCCTACTAAGTTTTCAGAACTTTTTCTGTCTACTATTTTTTTCTTTTCTTTTTTTTTTTAAATGGAAGTATACTGGATTTACAATATCCTGTTAGTTTCAGGTATACAGCAAATTGCTTCCATTGTGCATATACACATACATATATGTGTGTGTGTATATATATTTTTTTCCACATTCTTTTCCATTATAGGTTATACAAGTTGTTATAGTTCCCTGCACTATACAACTGGTCCTTTTAAATCTGTTCTTATATAGTAATGCCTGCTGTTTCTTACGGAGAAGGCAATGGCACCCCATTCCAGTACTGTTGCCTGGAAAATGCCATGGATGGAGGAGCCTGGAAGGCTGCAGTCCATGGGGTCGCTGAGGGTTGGACATGACTGAGTGATTTCACTTTCACTTTTCACTTTCATGCGTTGGAGAAGGAAATGGCAACCCACTCCAGTGTTCTTGCCTGGAGAATCCCAGGGACGGGGCATCCTGGTGGGCTGCCATCTATGGGGTCGCACAGAGTCGGACACGACTGAAGTGACTCAGCAGCAGCAGCAGCTGTTTCTTAAAACTAGTAATCCTTAAGCCAAAGACGTTTATTTTGCAGAGGTATATTGTATTCCCCTTCAAGATGAATCAGGAAGTTCCAATTGAGCTGGATACTCTAGGTAGAAGAAATTACAGATGTAAAAGCATGGACATATACAGTGACTTGCCAATACATTATATGACTAGAGGGTAGGGGATGTCTTCAGGAGATGGATGGATGGAATTGAAGTCGGAGAGGTTGACAGGGGTTAGTTTTATCATGCAATCTCACATATGCTATTCTTGGGAGTTTGAAATAAAAGTCACAAATCTGTTTTATCTCCAGTAGTGTTTCTTTGTAGGTTTTCAGTAATCTAGGTACCATTTTTGTTTTTGTTTATTTTTTCCATCTAGTTTCCCTGTAGCTGTTGCCTTTTACATAATAGTTACTTATTAAAGCTTCATAAACTTTGAACTCCCTGGCAGGCCAGGTTGACTGAAACCATGGCCCTAAAACAGAGCAAAGATACTATGAGGTTAATGAGTCTGGATTGAAAAATATCCTTTGTGTCATTAGTGCTAGGCCCTGAGAAGTAGGAAATCTGCTATATTGAAGTTTCTCTCTAGAAATAGAATGATGCTAGTGAGAAACTGACCATTTCAGGCTAGGCTTCATGGATAAATGCCCATCCTGGTGAGGCTACTCCAGATCCTGAGTTTGTGTCTTGGTTTTTCAGAATATACAGTCATTGTTAACAATTTCCCCATAGTAATCCAAAATTAGACAACTGTCATTTTTCAGATATGCTTTTTCTTAGTTTATGATAAGAATTATATCCAGCAGTATATCAGGTGTCAATTCTTTGCACAGGGCACACCCTCCTGGTTGGCAAGTTAACTCTAGAGATGAAATGGTATGTCAGAATATGACTTTGTGAATATAGAGTTAGAACAAAGGCATCTGATGTTCTCAGGAGACATTTCCCTCCAGCTATGGTGCTGTGACAGACTGTCCTTCTCCACTACAGAAATAGTCCTCTCCAGAGAACTGGTATTTGTTTTTAGAATCAGAGAACTGATTCTCCTGGACAGAGCACATTGACGTTTTCTCACACTTTGGCTCTCCCTAAATCCATGCAAACACTCTCCCACCCCCGCTGTTATGACATGCTTGTCACAGCTTAGCTTACATTAATCATAGTTTAGTCTGGATGGAAACTGAGATGACATTGGAAACTCATCAGCAGCACATTTGCACACCATCTCTTGGAAAGGAAAGAACTTTTGTAGGTGGCCTGCTGTATCCATTACTTTGTTTCACTTTCAGAAAGTAATTTCTAGTTGCACAGGCGATCTTGGGGAATAGTCTCCAGTTTGAACCTGTTGCATCCCTTATCTCCTGCTGCTGCTGCTAAGTCGCTTCAGTCATGTCCAACTCTGTGTGACCCCATAGACGGAAGCCCACCAGGCTCCCCCATCCCTGGGATTCTCCAGGCGAGAACACTGGAGTGGGTTTCCATTTCCTTCTCCAATGCATGAAAGTGAAAAGTGAAAGTGAAGTCGCTGAGTCTTGTCCGACTCTTACCAACCCCATGGGCTGCAGCCCACCAGGCTCCTCTGTCCATGGGATTTTCCAGGCAAGAGTGCTGGAGTGGGGTGCCACTGCCTTCTCCATATCCTAGTACTAACTTAGTCAATTAAAAGTCATGGATAGTTGGACTTCTCTGGTGGCTCAGTGGTAAAGAATCCACCTGCCCACACTGAAAGCGTGGGTTCAATCCCTGGTCTGGGAAGATTCCCACATGCTGAGGAGCAGTTGAGCCCATGTGCCACAACTACTGAACCTGGGCTCCATAGAGCTCGGGAGCCACAACTACTGAGCACAGGTACCACAACACGAGATGCCACTGCAATGAGAAGCCCATGCATAGCAATTGGAGAGTAACCACAACTTGCTGCTATGAGAAAAAGGACACATGGGCGGCAACAAACACACAGCACAGGCAAAAATAAATAAAATTATTATTTTTAAAGAGTCATGGATGTCAAAGAGAAAACAAAAATGGAGAGTTCTAGTTTAGTAATTTGTGAACATTTTTCAGGCACTAACATTTTTTTGACAAATGGAATTGTACCCAGAATACATATAAAAATATTAAAGCCTGCTTGTGAGGGAACACTGATCTCTTTTCATCATCTGCTCATTGTACAGATGGGGAAACTGATGTTCATAGAGGGGAAGTGATTTTCCCAGGATAACCCAGCTGCTCAGCATTTTGAAGTGATTCTCCTGACTCCTAGTCCATAGATATATTTACTCTATCATGTACTATTCATGAAACATGTAAAAACACAGAGATGGAAAAGGAAACTGATGCCTGTGTTGAATGACTTTTGCAAGTACTCACTGACAATTTTAACTAGAAAAGCCCCATTGAAAACTTTCAAACACTGTTTTGATGGGGGAAAAAATGACCAGTAGGAGGGATCATTTTTGCTGTTGGAAATTTCTACCAGTGTCTCTGTATACCAATACATGTTCCAACTGTTTTTTTATTCAAACAGTCTAGTCTGGTGCCATTTATTGAAACCACATTCATGCTTTAAAAACTGCACATTAAATATTATCAACAGAGGCATAGAATATTTATAGAATATTATCAATGTAAATATAGAATACCTCTGCCAGAAATCTTGGGAAATTTAATGTAGCATGCATGCAAGTATTAGTATAGGGAGTGGTTGTTGGGAGTAATGTCAGGATATTTTTATTGTTGCATGGGAACAGTTTCAGCTGGATGGTTTATGAATACTCTTTCCATATTTGAGAGATTTTATTTTTCTTTAGATATTATAACTTGAGTTGGCCCTGATGTCCAAGTATCACTGACCCTAGAAGATAGGTAGCATGTTCAGAGGAACAATTTGGGGGTTCCCCTTGAGTGCAATGGTTATGTTACCCTGTCTGGCTATTAAAACGGGAGCTGTTAGATGAGTTCTTGGATGTATAGTCTGGGTGAATGAAATGTCTTAGCTCTTGTTTGGGGCTCCATGTCTGCCTTTGGAAAATGAGATGAGGCTAAGATTAATCTCATAGGTCCCTAGCCATTCTGATAATATATAATCTGTCATTCAGAATCTGTGACAAATGTAGCATCTATGCCATGTTACCACATGTGCTCACTTGCTTCTCAGCCCAGGCATGGACTCTTCTCAGGGGCCCTACCCCTCTGATCTGTAATAACAACTACCTGTCTGTTCTCTATTGCATGTGTAGTTTCTGACTATTTAATTATCTAGCAAATTCTCTGTGACTACCTACTGTGGGTCAGGTACTGTCCTACATACACATTGGGGTCACAAAGATAAAAGTCCCCATCCTCAAATGGAAGAGAGAAACAAGCAAACAGGTAGCTGGGCAGGGACAATGCATTGTCATAGGTGTTCATGGAGCACCTGAATATGGGGCTCCTGGGGATAGGGAAGAGTATACAGCCCCATGGGGGTTGAGGAGACATGGTCAGAGTTTTGAGAAGCAATTGAAGACCGAGGTAAACTTGGAAGAGAAAGTCAGTTGAAGTGAAAGAGGTGGAGTACTCTAGGCAGAAAGTATAGCTCGAAGACTTGCTGTAAGACAAATGTGTAGAGGGACCTGTGTTGTTGTTGTTCAGTCACTCAGTTGTGCCCAACTCTTTGCGATCCCATGGACTGCAGCACACCAAGCTATTCTGTCCTTCACTGTTTCCTAGAGGTTGCTCAAACTCATGTCCGTTGAGTCAGTAATGCCATCCAGCCATCGTGTCCTCTGTCGTGCCCTTCTCCTCCTGCCTTCAGTCTTTCCAAGCATAAGGGTCTTTTCCAATCAGTCAGCTTTTTGCATCAGATGCTGAAGTATTGGAGCTTCAGCTTCAGCATCAGTCCTTCTAATGAATGTTCAGTATTGATTTCCTTTAGGATGGACTGGTTGGATCTCCTTGCAGTCCAAGAGACTCTCAAGAGTCCTGTCTAACACCACAGTGCAGAAGCATCAGTTGTTCAATGCTCAGCCTTCTTTAAGGTCCAACTCTCACATCCATACATGACTACTGGAAAAATCATAGTTTTGACTATATGGACTTTTGTCAGCAAACTAATGTCATTCCTTTTTAATACTCTGTCTAGATTTCTCATAGCTTTTCTTCCAAGGAGCAAGCATCTTTTAACTTCATGTCTGCAGTCACCATCTGCAGTCACTGTTTCCATTTTTCTCCATCTATTTGTCATGAAGTGATGGGACCGGGTGCCATAATCTTAGTTTTTTGAATCTTGAGTTTTAAGCTAGCTTTTTCACTTTCCTCTTTCATCTTCGTCAAGAGGCGCTTTAGTTCCTCTTCACTTTTTACCATAAGGGTAGTGTCATCTGCATATCTGAGGTTATTGATATTTCTCCCAGCAGTCCTGATTCCAGCTTGTGCTTTATCCAGCCCAGCATTTCGCATGATGTACTCTGCATATAAATTAAATAAGCAGAGTGACAATATACAACCTTGACATACTCCTTTCCCAATTTTGAACAAGTCCATTGTTCTATGTCTGGTTCTAACAGTTGCTTCTTTATCTACATACAGGCATACAGGTTTCACAGGAGACAGATCAGGTGGTCTGGTATTCCCATCTCTTGAAGAATTTTCCACAATTTGCTGTGATCCACACAGTCAAAAGCTTTAGCATAGTCAATGAAGCAAAAGTAAATGTTTTTCTGGAACTCTCTTGCTTTTTTGATGATCCAGTGGATGTTGGCAATATGATCTCTGGTTCCTCTGCCTTTTCTAAATCTAGCTTGAACATCTGCAAGTTCTCGGTTCACGTACTGTTGAAGCCTGGCTTGGAGAATTTTGAGCATTTACTAGCATGTGAGATGAGTGCAATTGTGCGGTAGTTTGAGCATTCTTTGGCACTGCCTTTTTTGGGACTGGAATGAAAACGGACCTTTTCCAGTCCTGTGGCCACTGCTGAGTTTTCCAAATTTGCTAGCATATTGAATGCAGCACTTTCACAGCATCATCTTTTAGGATTTGAAATAGCTCAACTGGAATTCCTTCTCCTTCACTAGCTTTGTCCCTAGTGATGGTTCCTAAGGCCCACTTTGACTTCACACTCCAAGATGTCTGACTGTAGTTGATTGATCACACTATCATGGTTATCTGGGTCATTAAGATCTTTTTTGAAAAGTTCTTTTGTGTATTCTTGCTACCTCTTCTTGATATCTTCTGCTTCTGTTAGGTTCATGCTGTTTCTTTCCTTTATTGTGCCCATCTTCGCATGAAATGTTCCCTTGGTATCTCTAATTTTCTTGAAGAGATCCCTAGTCTTTCCCATCTATTGTTTTCCTCTATTTCTTTGCATTGGTTACTGAGGAAGTCTTTCTTAACTCTCCTTGCTATTCTTTGGAACTCTGCATTCAGATGGGTATTAAGGAGAAAACTCCTTTGCCTTTCACTTCTTGTCTTTTCTCAGCTATTTGTAAGGCCTCCTTGGACAGCCATTTTGCCTTTTTGCGTTTGTTTTTCTTGGGGATGTTTTTGATCACTGCCTCCTGTACAGTGTCACAAACCTCTGCCCAGAGTACTTCAGGCATTCTGTCCATCAGACCTAATCCCTTGAATCTATTGGTCACTTTCAGTGTATTATCGTAAGGGATTTGATTTAGGTCATACTTTAATGATCTAGTGGTTTTCCCTACTTTTTTCAATTTAAGTCTGATTTTGGCAATAAGGAGTTCATAATCTGAGCCACAGTCAGCTCCCAGTCTTTTTTTTTTTTTTTTTTTTGCCAACTGTATAGATTTCTCTATCTTCAACTGCAAAGAATATAATCAGTCTGATTTTGGTGTTGACAATCTGGTGATGTCCACGTGTACAATCGACTCTTGTGTTGTTGGAAGAGGGTGTTTGCTATGAACGGTGCATTGTCTTGGCGAAACTCTTTGCCCTGCTTCATTTTATACTCCAAGGCCAAATTTGCCTGTTATTCCAGGTATCTCTTGACTTCCTCCTTTTGCATTCCAGTCCCCTATGATGAAAAGGTCATCTTTTTTTGGTGTTAGTTCTAGAAGGTCTTGTAGGTCATCAAAGAACTGTTCAACTTCAGCTTCTTCAGCATTAGTGGTTGGGGCATAGAGTTGAATTACTGTGATAATGAATGCTTTGCCTTGGAAACAGAGATCATTCTCTCATTTTTGAGATTGCACCCAAGTACTGCATTTTGGAATCTTTTGTTAACTATGAGGGCTACTCCATTTCTTCTAAGGATTTCTTGTCCACAGAAGTAGATTTAATGGTCATCTGAATTAAATTCACCTATTCTGGTCCATTTTAGTTCACTGATCTCTAAAATATTGATGTTCAGTCTTGCCATATCCTGTTTGACCACATCAAATATATCTTTACTCATGGACCTAACATTCCAGGTTCCTATGCAATATTGTTCTTTACGGAATGGACTTTACTTTTACCACCAGACACATCCACAACTGGGCATTGTTTCTGCTTTGGCTCAGCCTTTTTATTCCTTCTGGAGCTGTTTCTCTGTTCTTATCCAGTAGCATACTGGGCACCTAATGACCCTGGGAGTTCATCTTTCATTGTCATATCTTTTTGGCTTTTCATACTGTTCACAGATTTCTCAAGGCAAGAATACTGAAGGGTTTTGCCATTCCCTTCTCCAGTGGATCACATTTTGTCAGAACTCTCCACCATGACCCATCCATCTTGGTTGGTCCGACATCAGTTCAGTTCAGTTCAGTTCAGTCGCTCAGTCATGTCTGACTCTTTGTGACCCCATGAACGGCAGCACGCCAGGCCTCCCTGTCCGTCACCAACTCCCAGAGTCCACCGAAACCCATGTCCATCGAGTTGATGATGCCATCCAACCATCTCATCCTCTGTCATCCCCTTCTCCTCCTGGCCTCAATCTTTCCCAGCATCAGGGTCTTTTCCAGTGAGTCAGCTCTTCACATCAGGTGGCCAAAGTATTGGAGTTTCAGCTTCAACATCAGTCCATCCAATGAACACCCAGGACTGATCTCCTTTAGGATGGACTGGTTTAGGATGGTTCAAAAGTTTCATTGAGTCATACCAGTGCACCATCCCCAAGCATCCTGTATCCTGCATCAAACCTGGACTGGCAAGGGGTGATACGGGGAGGGAGGTGGGAGGAGGGGTTCAGGATGGGGAACATGTGTACACCCGTGGCAGATTCATGTTGATGTATGGCAAAACCAATACAATATTGTAAAGTAATTAGCCTCCAATTAAATAAATTAAAAAAAGTTTCATTGAGTTATACAAGATTGTGATCCATGTTATCAGTTCGGTTAGTTTTCTGTCATTGTGATTTTTATTTTGTCTGCCTGCTGATAGATAAGAGGCTTGTGGAAACTGCCTAGTGGTAGGGACTGGCTGTGGGTAAAACTCTGTCTTGCTCAGATGGGCAGGGCCATGCTCAGTTCAATTCAGTCACTCAGTCATTTCTGACTCTTTGCGACCCATGGACTGCAGCATGCCAGGTTTCCCTGTCCATCACCAACTCTCGGAGCTTGCTCAAACTCATGTCCATTGAGTCAGTGATGCCATCCAACCACTGCATCCTCTGTCGTTCCCTTCTCCTCCTGCCTTCAATCTTTCCCAGCATCAGGGTCTTTTCCATTGAGTCAGTTTTTCGCACCAGGTGGCCAAAGTACTGGACTTTCAGCTTCAGCATCAGTCCTTCTACTGAATATTCAGGACTGATTTCCTTTAGGATGAACTGGTTTGATCTCCTTGCAATCCAAGGGACTCTCAAGAGTCCCTGCTCAGTAAATCTTTAATCCGGTTTTCTGCTGATGGGTGAGGCTGTGTTCCCTTCCTGTAGTTTGGCCTCAGGACAATCGGTGGTAGGGGAAATGGCAGTAATGACCTCCTTTAAAAGGACTTATGCCTGCACACTGTGGCTCCCAGGACTGTTGTATTCAGTGTCCCTGACCTGCTTCAGGCCAGTGTCAATACATACCTCTGCTGGAGACTTCCAGACACTCACAAGCATGTCTGGTTCAGTCTCTTGTGGGGTCACTGCTCTTTTCTTCTGGGTCCTGGTGCACATGAGGTTTTGTTGCACCCTCCAAGAGTCTGCTTCCCTGGGGGTTCTCAGTCCTTTTGCCGGATCCCCAGCTTGGGAAATCTGATGTGGGCCCTAAAATTTTTGCAACAGTGGGAGAACTTCTTTGGTTTTAATTGTTCTCCAGTTTGTGGTTTGTCTGCTCGGGGGCTCTATGATGGAGCTAATGGCAACCTCCTCCAAGAGGACTTATGCCATATGCCACGCCTCTCACGTCTGCTGAAGCCAGAGTCCCTGTCCTCATGGCAGGTCACTGCTTACCCGTGCCTCTGTAGGAAACACTCAAAGGCAGGTCTGGCTCAGTGTCTTGTGGGGGTCACTGTTCCTTTCCCTCAGTCCTGGTGCACACAAGGGTTTGTTGCGCTCTCCAAGCCTCTCTGCAGGTCTGAGATTTGATTTTCACCACGATTGCACCCCTCCTATCATCTTGTTGCACTTCTCCTTTGCTCTTGGACATGGGGTATTGTTTTCTGGTGGAATCCAACATTCTCTTTCGATGGTTGTTTAGCAGCTAATTGCGATTTTGGTGTTCTTGCAGGAGAAGATGTGTGCAAGTCCTTCTGTTCCTCCATCTTGATGGGAAGTGAGGGAACTGTAAGTGATTTTTTGAAGTTATCCAGTTTCTGTAAATAGTCAGTAGTTTGGAGTCCCTCTCTCTATGCTTGATATTGGAGTGGTTAAAAAAACAAACAAACAAACACAGAAAGTTTGTAACTCCTGTGGCTTGTGTTACAAAATTTTGTTTGTGAGTCAGCTGTTTGGAATGTGGAATGCATTTTTCCCACAGCAAACAATGGTCTCCATGGTAATTAGGTTCCCAGGTTAGCCTATAAAAGCCTATATAACCCATAATATGAAGGATTGTGCTGTATTAATAATAATATAGATGTTAATGATCATATAAAGCTGTGCTTCTGTGGGAAAAACCATTCCATGTTTCAAATGTGGTTTCCAGGAAAGCTGTCTTTCCCACTGAACTTCAGAAGTGTGTAAAGATAGCTTTGGTTTGTCATCCCTCCAGGTCGTAAACCAGTTGGCCAATGAATTTTTTCAGCTATAGGTTATTACCTGTGTCTCTTAGAAACTGGGAGAAGATATAACAAGAAGATGGATGGAGTTAAGCAGTTCCATAGAAAGCAAAAAGATATGCAGAAAAGAGAGACAAGAATTGACCATTGATGTTGGAGAAGAATGGTCCAGGTCCCTGTCCCTTGTCCTTACTCCCTATGTCCTCCCCTCCTCCCATGGAGGGAAGAAGGAAGCAAAGCTGGGAAACTCTGTTCTTCCCAGCATGGGACTAGGGAAAGAGAGAAGGTATTAGCATTTAGTGAGTTTCATTGTGCCTCAAGCATTTAACACACATCTTCTAAAATCCAAAAAAGAACTGTCTTATTATTTCTGTTTCCTGGGTAGGAAACAGAGAGGCTAATAAAAAACTTATCCAGGGTCACTCAGCTAGTAAGTAGCAGAGCTGAAAATCATTCTCCAATTCTATGAAGTTCCTACAGTGTACATGGGTTATAGATGCTATGCTACATGTAGAATATATGCCAGTTGCGTGTTTTCAAGGAACATCCACTGAGACTACTTTCATTTAAAAAATTTTTAAATTAACTTTTATTAGAGTGTAGTTGCTTTATGATGTTGTATTAGTTTCTACTATACAGCAATACGAGTCAGCTATATGTATACATATGTCCATTCTTTTTTGGATTTCCTTCCCATTTAGGTCACACTAGAGCACTGAGTAGAGTTCTCTGTGCTGTATAGCAGATTGCCAATCGTTGAGATTACTTTAGGCAGTAACAGTGCTTGAGCTCTGTATGTTTATGCGAGTGCTGGATACTGATTGCTAGGTCCTTAGTCTTCTCTTGTTTGTACCAGGAGTCCTTGGCCTTAAAGATCTTCTAATAGTTAGAGAGTCCAAAAAGTCATATTTGAAATATGATAGAAATAGGAAAATTACACATATAAACACAAGTGACGTATCTGAAGCTTAGTAACAGCTCAGGGCCAAATAGCAAAGGCCCCAACTATTTGATTGGAAACAGAATTAGGCCAAGAGACAGGAGAGTGAGCATCCTGAAAACTCACATGGAAGTGTCCCCTTGAGTAAGAGAAGGGACATTTCTTCCTCTGAGCTGGGTGGGTGAGAGATAAGGAGGGGACCTGGAACAGATCAACTGGGGAAGGTGAGTTCTAAGATTGTTTTTTAAGGAAAGAGAAGTGATTCTTTATCATAAATGTGAATAATTTTTCACCTTGTTGACATTTAAAGTTTTGATGAAATTTCTATTTTTTTTCTGGGGAGCAAAGCTGGGTAATAAATATTATGCGGCATGTAGACTATGTGTCAGTGGCATATTTGAGAGATACATCCTCTGAGAGCTTATGGTTCTTGGTGAGTTTATTTTTTTAAATAAAGCATTTATTTGGCTGCACCAGGTCTTAGTTGCAGCACATGAGATCTTTTTTTTTTTTTAGTTTTTGTATGCGAGATCTTTAGTTGCGGTATGTGAAGTTTTACTTAGTCATGGTATGAGGAATCTATTCCCTGACCATGGATCGAACCTGGGCCCCAGCATTGGGAGCATGGAGTCCTAGCCACTGGAACACCGGGGAAGTTCCCTCTTTCTGAGTTTATATGCTTTTACTGAACCTTTCTTGAAGCAAGTATCTTACTTCCTCATTGCTTTATTTTTCTTCAGCACCTGAAGTACCATAGAGGCTTTCTGACTGAACAATTTCCAGCCTCAGACCTTTATTATTATTGAAAGAAAGACTGTTTTTCATGTTCTCCCAAGCATTGATGAGCACAAAATCCTCTGAAACCCACTGGATTTATTCCATAGGAATCACAGGACTGAGATCCAGGCATCTGGAATGTTTTAAGCTTTGCTGTAAGTCTATATGTTGGTGTATTTTTAAATAAAGTTTATGTTTTAGAGCACAAAAGTATTAGAGGTATTCAATAGAAATGAAACAGCAGAAAGCATAGAGTGCCACATAGACCTGTTCATTATATCCATTCATCTATTCATTAATTTATATTATTAATGATTTATTTAATCCAGCTCTGTGCTACATTATTAAAAGCTGCAAGAGGCTGCAAAATAAACACATCTTCCTTATCCAGAAGGAGTTTATAGTTGGAGATATACATGTTACTTAAATAAGACTGTATGTCATAAAGCAGGTATAGTTTGGAGAAGGAGGCATTGTTGTGGCTTGGAGTGGCTGGTAGAAGCTCTGTAGATGAAAAATTTGTGGTGAAACCAAAATGTCCATTGAAAGATGAATGGATAAAAAGATATAGTATATACACAATGGAATATTACTCAGCTATAAAAATAATGAATTAATGCCATTTGCAGCAACATGGATGGACCTGAGATCATTATACTAATTGAAGTAAGCCAGAGAAAGAAAATATATGATATCATTTATATGTGTTATCTAAAAACATAATACAGATGAACTTATTTACAAAATAGAAATGGCCTCACAGATATAGCAAATAAACTTAAGTTTACCAAAGGGGAAGGGGGTGGTGGTGGTGGGAGGATTAAATTAGGAGTTTGGGATTATCAGATACACACTATTGTATAAAAAATAGATATGCAACAAGGACCTACTGTATAGCACTGGGAACTGTATTCAATATCTTATAATAACCTGTAATGGAAAAGAATATGAATATATATATATATATATACACACACACACACACACATACATGCAACATTGTAAAAATTCTAATTCAATAACAAAGTTTTAAATTAAACATTTAAAGGAAATTTTGTGCTGAGAGTTGAGGAATGGGTAGAAGTTGGAAAATATGAGAATTAAAATAATGAACCCAGTATAAGTAAATATGCACAGGAAGACTTCAGGGGCCAGTGAAGAGACTGCATTGGCTCTAACAGAAGATTTGTGTAAAGGGGTGCATTCGTGCTAAGTCGCTTCAGTCCGACTGACTCTATGCTACCCTATGGACTGCGGTCTACCAGGCTCCTCTCTCCATGACATTCTCCAGGGAAGAATATGGGAGGGGGTTGCCATGCCCTCTTCCAGGGGATCTTCCCAACCCAGGGATCAAACCCATGTCTCCTGTGGCTGCTGCATTGCAGGTGGATTCTTTAGTGCTGAGCCACTAGGGAAGCCCATTTAAAGGGGTGTGTGCTACATGCTAAGTTGCTTCAGTCATTTCTGACTCTTTGCGACCCCATGGACTATAGCCTACTAGGCTCCTTTGTCTTTGGGGATTCTCCAGGCAAGAGTACTAGAGTGGGTTGCCCTTTCCTCCTCGAGGGGAACTTCCTGACCCACGGATCGAACCTTTGTCTCTTAAATCCCCTGCATTGGCAAGCAGGTTCTTCACAACTAGCATCAGCATGCTAAGTTGCTCAGTCGTGTCGACTCTTGGTCACCCTATGGACTGTAGCCCACAGGCTCCTCTGTCCTTGGGGATTCTCTAGACAAGAATACTAGAGTGGTTTCCTTGCCCTCCTCTAGGGGATCTTCCCAACCTAGGGATTGAACGTGCATCTCCTGTGGCTTCTGCAGTGCAGGCTGATTCTTTACCATTGAGCCACCAGGGAAGCCCTAAAGGGGTAGTTAGATACAATTTTGTAAAGGGGTAAAGGGATAGTGAGAGACAATTTTGAAAAAGCTGATCGGGCCAGCCTATGGAGGGCCTTATGTGTCAGACTGAGATCAGACTTTATCCCTTAGGCAGTGGGGAGTCATAATATCATGGTTTTACCACCTTATCTGTCAGACAGGTACTAGACTACAGATTAATTGTATCTCTATGTATATATCATATCACAGAGCAGCAAGCGCTGGTATTCAGCTCTGCAGTATAAGTAAAATCTTGAAACAAAAGGCAGAGAGGATGGTACAATATGAGAAAAGGAATGAGGAAAAAATCGTCATTAATATTCATACCCTGTCACAGTCACAGTTGCACTTCATTTCTTTGTTCTATTCTTAATCCACTTTAAATATTTTTAGCCTTAACTACACTATGTAAAGGAGTCTAATGGAAAGTTAGGACCATTGTGCACTTGCTATCCAATTTCCAGACAAGATATGAATCCTCTTTAAATGGATCGGTTAAGAGGGAATGGTGCCTTTAAATTGTCGTAGCAGGATGACTAGTACCAAATTGAGGGCAAATTAGGTGAATCGCTATCATAAAAATCCAATCTCTTAGTACTGTAGCACTTATTTCCTCTTCAAGATCAGTGAGGCATCAGCGACTGGAGCCAAAGTGCCTGGTGTTTTGATGGGGAGCCTGCTCAGTGATTTGGTTTCCCAGTAAGTAGAGTGAGGCTGTGCCTACACAATGCTGATTTCTGTTTTATGCTGGCAAAACAGAATTTTGTCCCAATATCCAGGTATCTCTGGATTGTTCTGCAAGTTAAATACCACATAGGCAGCATTCTTGCTGAAAGGTTTTGTTTGTTTTAGATGCTTGGCATCCTGTAGACAAAATTCTGTTCACAATGAGAAAACTTTCTATGGATAGGTTTCTCTTGGAATTTTCTTTCTTTCTGTTTTTTTTGGTGAACTTTGAATCTTGGTAGAAATATATCATTGTTAAGGAACTGCTGAAAATTCACTTTTGCTCCCTCTCATTGCATCCCATTCTCTTTAAAATGCAGCTGTCTATTAAATAGACAATGACATGTTATTCAAAAGGAAAGGCTCATGTGGATCCAAGAACAACCCAACTTGTATTTGGCTCACTAGATTTATACCACCCTAGAAGGGAACCTACTTCCTCTCTGTCTGACTTGGAAAGCATAGCATTTGGTGTGGTAATCCAGAAGGTGACAGACTGTCCATGTGATATTCACAAGACGTTTTTTCCTCTTTAGAAAACATATATGATGAAGCCCTAGATGGGATTGTTAGAAATTCTGAATTTTGTGACTGTTATCACCTTGTGTCTTCTACTTGGAATGTCAAAGTTCTTCTTTTCCTATGCAAATCCCACACGTCATATAAGGTCCAGCTTGGATGTCCCCTTCTTTGGGAAGCTTTTGGTGACTAAACCAAAGGGAAGAGATGTGCCATCTTCCTCTGAATGGGTACCTTTTAACAAACACTCCTCTGGCACTTATCACACACAACCTGTACCAGGCTAATTTGGTTCTGCTTTATCTGTCTTACAGGATAAATTCCCAAATGACAGAGAGACTGTGTCTCATTTATCTTTATATTTCCTCAGAACAGACACAATGCCAAGCACATAACAGCCATCCAGAAAATATTAATACAGTCAATTCATGCATGATATGAATTTAACTGTTTTATGCATTATTTAGTTATATGTATTTTTAACTTTTAAGGAGAGAAATGACATTGTTAGGGTGTTTGGCAAGGTGGTTTTTGGAAAGATAATCTTATAATCTGCTAAGGACTTCTGTACTGAGTTCTACCATGAATAAGTTTGAGGATATATAACTGAATTAAAGGGACAATCTTGCTTTGGAAGAGCAAGGGAAACCTAAACCTGCCTCTGAGATTGAAAAATTTGATGTAGTTCAGTAAATATAGAGTCCAACTTTCATGTCAGCTACTATGTTAGTATTGGGAACAGAGAGATCAATACGACAATTTCAGTCTTTTATTGAAATATAGTTGACCTACAATATTATGTTAGTTTAGGTATACTGCACAATGATTTGACATTTCCGTACATTATGAAATGATTAGCATGATAAGTCTAGTAACCATCCTCTCCATGCAAAATTATTACAATATTATTGACCATATTCCTTATGCTATACAATATATACCCATGGTTTATTTATCTTATAACTGGAGGTTTATTTCTCTTTATCCCTTTCAGCTGTTGACCCCCCAACTGCCCCTCAAATTCCTGTCTTTAAGATCCTCTCAGTTTACTAATGTGCAATTAGGGGGGAAATATTAAGTAAGAAATGGAAGGGAAAGTCATTCTAAGTTACAGATGCCAGTTAGTCTTTGAGGGACAGCTAACATAGAAGGAGGTTCTGGAAGGCCCATTTTCCTACCTTCTTGTTGCAGGTTCTTGGCTGCTTGGCCATTATCTGTCATAAGAACACCTTCTCTACTTTTTGAGTGTTTTTAGTTGCATTCTTGACATTATACTGTATGTAGGGAGAGGTTACCAAAGCATAGCAGGTGAAAAAAATGTGGCTTTTCTGACAAAAAAGTCAATCTGTATCACCTTATGATAGCTGCTTGACATTTCCTGTTCTGCTTTAGTGTGCCTTTTGGTATCTCTCCCTATACAAGGTGTAATGTCAAGAATGCGGCTAATACACAAAAAATAGAGAAGATGTTCTTATGACAGAAAAAGGCCAAAGAGAATGATATATAGAATATATTTCTATTCTTGGCTTTGAAAACTCCCCTTGACCTACACATCCACACAGCCTGGGCCACAGGGCTTCACAAGCACAAACACATACACACCTCACATTAATGTATACTCTCTCTCTCACACACATACACATGCATGCATAGGCATACACACTGAGTAGCATTTATGTTTGCAGGCTGGAAAGTCTTGAATCCAGCCACTGGCTCCTGCTGCTTTCTGTCTTTTATGGAGTTGGGTGATAAGGTTATTGTATCAGGTGAAGTTCAGTGGCTCACCTCCTATCACCCCCACACCAGGGATACCTTTGCTTCAAGAATTAGAAGTATCAGTTCTCCCTAGGAATTTTACTTCCTGGAGTCTCAACACCCATCCCAAGGAGGGCCAGACACAACAACTTATTCCCTTCACCTCTTTAATATTGAGTGAGTTCTCTTTCATGGAGAGTGGTTTTTGTTTTTGTGTTTTTTAATCATGGGGAAATGTTCAAAAGGAACACAGGACAAATAGATGCTGTGACATTGGCTTGTGAACATGCAGATCTCTGTTCTGTTCTTTATATGCTGCAAAGGGGCCTCAGGTCTCAGATTGGTTCAGATTTTGAGTTTTTGCTTTCTAGTTTTTGTTAAATGGCAATGACTGTGTATCAAACTCATTGATAGCCTCATATCCCTTTCTATAGGGAGCATTCAGCCTGACTCTCAGGAGAGAATTCACCTAGGAGCAATTCTCTGGTTTGGATATTTTTAACTAAGGATGAGAGTCACAAAACCCCTTTTACAGGCCCAGAATTTAATGCATGTGCAACTGGGGAACTGGAAGTGTTTTAAAAAAATCAATAACACGATTTAGATGCTTGCTGTATTTCAAATTAAATGGAACAGTGTTAATTCAAACCATAAACAGCTCTAAAGAAACTCAAATGTCAAAAATTTGAAAGGAGATATGAATTGAACAGATTTCCCCCTCCTCCCATACCAATTAGCATTTTAGCTATTTTTAATTAGAGCTAGCTAAATATAGCTCTTATCTTTATAGAGGAGGGATGTGTTTGACATTTTGCTAAACCTTTTTTAAAAATACAAGGCTTATTAATAGGTGATGTTAATTGTTGGAAAAGAAGAAATTGGTCAGATTTGAGCTGACCTAGTTTTGAGGTCTAAGTCAAAGTGAAAGTTAATGGAAAGCCACCAAAATTGGAAAAACACGGGGTTTGTTGCTATCTTGGTAATAGCCTGAGATGAGAATGAGAGAACTGGAGGCGTCACCATGACAGGAGATTTTGAGAAGTAATTACAGAACAAAAATAGCAATAAAGAATCTCAGTAAAGAAAATCAATCAGAATTATTTGGAGATCACCAACAAGGATGAGATGGCTGGATGGCATCACTGACTTGATGGACATGAGTTTGAGTGAACTTTGGGAGTTGGTGATGGACAGGGAGGCCTGGTGTGCTGTGATTCATGGGGTTGAAAAGAGTTGGACACAACTGAGTGACTGAACTGAACTGAACAATGTTATGTTGGAAACACTGAGGTTTAGTTTGCAACACCCACAACTGGCAGCTCTCCTTACTTGAGGGGTCAGGCCAGAAATAGGTTGTGTTACCACATCTCTGATAGGTCTGTCTGCCTGGCCTCTGTGTTTCCCTGCTGTGAATCCAAATACTGGCCATGAACTCTCAGCTTGGCCTGATCATGGAGGAGTTGACAATCATAGTTGACCTGAGGATCAAATCACAGGCTGTTTACAGCTTTGACAGTGAGTGGATTCCAAAGACTACATTGGGAGTGTCATTGGGGGTGGCAGGCAGGTTTCATGGGGATGGAGTGGTGGCAGGCAGGAGGTGTCATTGGGGGTGGCAGGCAGGTTTCATGGAGAGAAAGAGTGATGATTTTCTGAATCAATCTCAACATTGTATGAAATACTGATCTCCAAGCAAATTGTAAGCCATGCCTTAAGATAAGCCTATGTTATCTTGACTTGTTTGCTTTCCAAAAGGATAATGCTTTTGGATGAAATTTAATTTTTCAGATTCTCTAAAGGCTAGAGAACGTGCATAGAGTGTAAAACCTCTCCACGTGATTGGGTATTTTAAAATGTATTATTAGAGCATGTATTATAACCCTCATCCCTCTTTCTTCCTTTCATTCATCAGCCACCTGCTAGAGATTAATGAAACGTTATAAGAAGTTCATTTAGTTTATAATCTTTTTTATCCCATAAGTGATACTTGTGTGTTGTAGAAAAATTAGATGATGTAAATATGCAAAACAAGAGAAAAATAATGCTCACCCTTAATGGGTACCCAGAGGTAACCATTGCATTACACTCTGATTTTCATGCATATACATATGTATATATGAAAATATAGATGATCATGAAGAATTTATATTAATATATAATGTATTAGATGTATAAAACAAAGACTAGACTATAATTCAATACACACAATATAATGTGTGTGTATATATACATATTATGTCTTACTACATGCTTTTACTGAACATGCTATTTTATGATCTATTTTGGGCTTTTCTCTTGGCTATAGATTCTGCTTCCAGCCAGATGTTCAGCAGGTGTGCCCCAGTACAGGTGTATAGATGTTTATAACTGGGGTCTGTTGTGTTCTTTGAGGGTGGTGTGCATTCTTACTGCATAGTGCCCATGCCATGTTGTTGTTGTTCAGTTGCTAAGTTGTGTCTGACTCTTTTTGACCTCATGAACTGCAACACGCCAGACTTCGCTGTCCTTCACTGTCTCCCGGACTTTGCTCAGACTCATGTCCATTGAGTTAATGATGCCATCCAACCATCTCATCCTCTGTTGTCCCCTTCTTCTCCTGCCCTCAATCTTTCCCAGCATCAGGGTCTTTTCAAATGAGTCAGCTCTTCGCATCAGGTGGCCAAAGTGTTGGAGTTGCAGCTTCAGCATCAGTCCTTCCAATGAATATTCAGGGTTGAGTTCCTTTAGGATGGACTGGTTTGATCTCCTTGCTGTCCAAGGGACTCTAAAGAGTCTTCTCCATTACTACAATTTGAAAGTATCAATTCTTCAGTGCTCAACCTCCTTTATAGTCCAACTCACACATTTGTACATGACTCCTGGAAAACCCATAATTTTGATTACCCGAACGTTTGTCAGCAAAGTGATGTCTACGCTAATACTGGTTGCTAAATATTTGACTATTATCCCTGAAAGTCACAGGCAATCTCAAACTTCTAAGGATTACCATTCTGCTGTTCAAATTAGGCTTTGGGCAGCCTATCAAAAACCTGCCATGTGCTGGATGTCCATGGGAGATGTGGATGTTTAGATATCCTGCCCCACAAAGAGCTTACAGAGAGCTTAGTAGTCATGCAGTACTCATAAGCTAGGATGGCTAACAATGCCACTTCTCAATATGGGTTAGGTTCATTACCAAATGAGTAGCGTGTTCTGCAGAGATATTAGAGTTCAGAAGTCTGTGAGAGTTAAATAAGGCTTCACAGAGGAGATAATATTTGAGATAAGAGAAGGGGGAGGCAATTCAAATGAGTGGAATAAGAAAAACATATGATAGTACATCTGGGAAACAATAAGAAGCCATGTTTTGCTTTTAGAGTCATCCTTTGTCCTTGCTCTGTGACGATTTTGACCAGGACAAATTAGATTTCCTGTGTCTCCTCATCAAATGGCTTCTCGTTGCATTAGACCCTAGTCAGAGATTGACATGCAGGAGAATGGGAGAAGCCATGGTATCTACTCTTTTCCTCTGCTTTTATTTGGGTTTCTTTCTGTTGGCAGTGCCTTCGCTATGGCTCCAGGTCTTATTTGGAAGCTCCAGTGTCCTAACTTCTGTTGAGTGGCTCTTCCTCCAAGGTTCCAGCAACTCCCTGGTGTTCCTGGCTCGTGGTTCCCAGGCCTAGTAATATTACATCCTGCCTTTGTTGGTAAGCCCTAAGGGTGGGAGCAGCTTCTTGCAGTTTCTAAGCTGTAGGTTGCTTCTTCTTTCCCCCATTGCTGTCTCTGCTCTTCTCAGACAGTTGTCTCTTGTTTTCTGTATTAAATTCTCTCCATGGAGCTGGCTGGTGTGGGTTCTCTTTCCCTGCCTGATCCTGATTGAAGCAGTCTGGAATAGGAAGTGAAAAGATGAGGCTGGAAATATGATTTGGGTCAGGTTGGTGACTGTTTCTTGACTAGGTAGGCAAGCTGCCTACACCACAGAACCTCCAAAAAGGCAGGGAAAAATATATTCAGTTGCTGAAAGGTCAGTGTTGGTCTCCCATAGATTGCAGGTTATTTCCCAGAGGTCATTTGTAGCAGAAGTGTGGAAATGACCTGAACTTCTCTTCTTCACTTCATGCAGTAATAGACACCTACAATAGAGGAGAGGATGAAAATGGACTGGAATTCAGTTTCTTTGTGATGTCATGGAAATAGAGACATACTCTAGGCAATGGAAACACTGATCCCTACATCTGCCTTGGGAGATAGAGAAGCCTATTAGGAGGAGGTGATAGGTGAACTAAGCCCTAAAAGTTAGCATGTTAGCTTCCTATTGCTGTTGTAACAAATGCACAATATTGTGCAATCATAGTGCCTCAAAATAACACAAATTTATTATCCTACACTTATGAAGGTCAGAAGGCCGATATATGTCTCACTGGTCTAAAATCACCATGTTGACTTGACTGCAGTCCTTTTGGAACCTCTAGGAGATGATCATTCCCTTGCTTTTCCCAGCTTCTAGAACTACTTGT
Source organism: Bubalus kerabau (assembly GCF_029407905.1). Taxonomy (NCBI): domain Eukaryota; kingdom Metazoa; phylum Chordata; class Mammalia; order Artiodactyla; family Bovidae; genus Bubalus; species Bubalus kerabau. Next base: position 3,031,820 of record NC_073647.1, on the reverse strand, counting down.
ATTCTTAGGCCCATGGTCCTCTTCCATCTATTCTTTTTTTTAGTATTTATTTGGCTGCAGCAGGTCGTAGTTGCAGCATGTGGGATATTTAATCTTCATTGTAGCACATGGAATCTTTAGTTATGGCATGCAAACTCTTAGTTGCATCACATGGGATCTAGTTCCCTGACCTGGGATCAAACCTGGGCCCTCCTGCATTGGGAGCACAGAGCCACTTGACAGCCATGGAAGTCCCCTCTTCCTCCATCTTAGAAATCAGCAGCTGCAGAGCATCTTCAAATCTCTCAGTCTGGTTCTAACTATTTTGTCTTCCTTATAATGACCCATATGGTTCCACTGGACTGTATTGGAAAATCCTGGAGAATTGTCTCATCTCAAGAGGGGACTCACATCTGAACAGTGTTATGTAAGGTGGCATTCATAGATTCTGGGGGTTAGGATATCTTTGTCGAGGAGGCATTATATTGCCTGCCACTTTAGGGTAGAAGTTCATTAGATAAAGGAAGAAGGGAAAGTACTAATATATTTTCCTAAGAAGGAGTAGTATTTGCTTGATAGAGGCAAAGGGTGATGAAGTGCATTCTATCCTATCACAGATAAGTATTATCACTGTCATTTCTCCAGCAAAAAAGTGTTTTCACTATGACCTCAGGTGCATGCACTATGCCTCACATCCATACAAGCAGAAATTAATTGTTTAAGCCAATATACAGGCTATCCTAAAAGCTATCACCTTTTATCAAAGTGATAAAAAGGACTTTAGATAAGACTTGGATCGTGGAGTCTGATGGTTTCCACAAGATTTCAGCTTTGCCATCTGTCTTAGTCCTTTAGGGCTGTTCTAAGAAAAATGCCAAAAAATTGATGCCTTCAAATTATGGTGCTGGAGAAAACTCATGAAAGTCCCTTGGATAGCAAGGAGATCAAACCAATCTTTTTTTAAAAAATTAATTAATTTATTTTAATTGCAGGCTAATTATTTTACAGTATTGTGGTGGTTTTTTGCCATACATTGACATAAATCAGCCATAGGTGTATGTGTGTCCTCCCCCTTCCCAAACCACCCCCCCACCTCCCTCCCCATCCCATCCCTCTGGGTCATCCCAGTGCACCAGCTTTGAGTGCCCTGTTTCATGCATCAAACTTGGACTATCTGTTTCACATATGGTAATATATATATGTTTCAATGCTATTTTCTCAAATCATCCCATCCTCACCTTCTCCCACGGAGTCCAAAAGTCTGTTCTTTATTTCTATGTCTCTTTTGCTGTCTTGCACATGGGGTCATCGTTATCATCTTTCTAAATTAAATTACATATATTTATATATGTTAATATACTGTATTGGTGTTTTTCTTTCTGGCTTACTTCACTCTGTATAATAAGCTCCAGTTTCATCCACCTCATTAGAACTGCCTCAAATGCATTCTTTTTTATAGCTGAGTAATATTCCATTGTGTATATGTACCACAGCTTTCTTATCCATTCATCAGCCAATGGACATCTAGCTTGCTTCCATGTCCTAGCTATTGTAAACAGTGCTGCAATGAACTCTGGGGTACATGTGTCTCTTTCAATTCTGGTTTCCTCAGTGTGTATGCCCAGCAGTGGGATTGCTGGGTCATATGGCAGTTCTATTTCCAGTTTTTTAAGGAATCTCCACACTGTTCTCCATAGTGGCTGTACTAGTTTGCATTCCCACCAACAGTGTAAGAGGGTTCCCTTTTCTCCACACCCTCTCCAGCATTTATTGTTTGTAGACTTTTTGATGGCAGCCATTCTGACCAGCGTGAGATGGTACCTCACTGTAAAACCAGTCAATCTTAAGGGAGATGAACCCTGAGTATTCACTGGAAGGACTGATGCTGAAGCTGAAGCTCCAGTATTTTGGTCATGTGATGCTCACAGACGACTCATTGGGAAAGTCCCTGATATTGGGAAAGATCAGGGGCAGAAGCAGAAGGGGACAGCAGAGGATGAGATGGTTGGATGGCATGAACTTGTGCAAACTTTGGGAGATGGTGAAGGACAGGGAGGCCTGGCATGCTGCAGTCCATGGGGTCACAGAGTTGGACACGACTGGGCAACTAAACAACAACAACAAAAATGCCATAGACTGGATAGCTTATAAACAAGAGAAATTCATTTTTCACAGTTCTAGAGATTGGGGAATCAAGATCAAGGGGCTGGCTAGTTTACTGTCTGGTTATTGCCTGAGTCAGTAGACTCCTGTCTTCTCATCTTGTCCTCACATGGATAAATGGGCATGTGAGCTCGCTTATAAGAACACTAATCCTATTCATGAGGGCTCCACCCTCAGGACCTAATCACCTCCCAAATGTCCCACCTCCAAAGACCATCACAGTGGGTGTTAGGTGTTAAAATATGAAGTTGGGGGAAGACAAATATTCAGACCATAGCAACCATTAAATGGTTATGTAGTTTTGAGAGAGTTACTTTACCCTCTTTTAGCCTTAGTTTTCTTCTCTAAAATGGGGATTGAGAATCCCATCTTGTGGGAAAGGGAGATAATTCAAGACACTTCCTAGCATACAGCTTTCACTTCTTCAAGAAGCTAAGGACAAATTCACCATTTTTAGAGGCTAGAAAGCCTGTGGTCTAGTAATCTGTGGACAGATGCACCAAGGGTGGGACAGAAATAAGATTGGAAACACAGAACTGGCAAATGATACTGGAAAATTGCCTAGAAAAGACAAAGTAAATAGGAGACTAATTTATGGGTATTTTGGAAAAGAACAGATATGGTTCATGGGTCAACTGGGCCTAGTGGGAAGCTGTCTTTTAGGGAGCCTTTATTCAGAGTAGAAAAGGGCCAGTGTGAATCCCACAGATGCTGGGGCCTGAATGCTGGTTGTTATTTGCAACCTTAGGCCATCTTACACATGCCCAATAAATTTATAGACAAGCTTGAAAGGGTCAGCCCTTACTCAAAAACATGTTAGATAATGATATGATAATCCAGTCACTACTTAAATTCACAATGTTCCAGATTTCAGCAGTTAGGAATAAAGGATTCTTAAGAATTATGTTTCTGATCTCTGGTGCGAATACTACGTGAAAAGCAGACATCAGGCCAGAAGTGAGTAGTGAGTGAATGTAATGGAACTAAGCATTTGTCTGTCCACTGGTTTTCCACTGCCGATAGTCCCTGGCATTTAATGAGCACATATTGCATATCAGGTGATCTCCCCCAATGACCTTCTGAGGAAGGTGGTATTAGAATACCCATTTTATAGGTTGGGAAACTGAGGCTTGGAGAACTGAAGTGACTTCAAAAGTTGGTAGGAGACCCAGTTAGAAACTGATTTTGACTAATACCTCAAAATCCTTCTCTATAATTGTGGAAATAAATCTTGGTCTTTTCTTGTTTTTTTTTTTTTTTTTTTTTTTTTTTTCTCGGTCTGATTCCTGTAGTCTGCTCTTCTCAGGTTAGACTTTCCCTAAGCTGGTTACTCTGTTTCTCTACACACTTCTATCCTGTTTCTCTCCCTAAGCCAACCTATCCACCAGGCAGTGTAGGACTAGGGGAAATGGGATAGAATTGTAAATGAGCTGTGTGACCATGGGGTAGAAAATTCTCTAAGCCCTTGTCTCATCCATAAACTGAAGATAATACTGGGTTGGGCAGAAAGTTCATTTGGGTTTTTCCGTAACATTTAATGGAAAAACCCAAATGAACTTTTTGGCCAACCATGGAACATAGTCTCTTTCTTGGAGGATTATGTAAAATATGTTTCAGTCTCTAATATTTTAAAAATCAATGGAAAAATCCCTAGCATTTTATAAAATATTATTTCCTTTCTTCTTTCTGTCTACCCCACTGTAGTCTCTCGACTCATAGCCATCTTCAAAGGATTTGTCTCAGGAACCAGACTAACCAAGTTTGAATTTAAGCTCTGTCACTTGCTTACTGTGAGACCTAGGGAAGTTGCTATGTCTCGGTTTCCTAATCTACAAAATTGGAATTATAACAGCACCAACCACATAGGGTTGTTGTGAGATTTAAAGAGATGTAAAGTATAATATGATTTGGCCCATAGAAAATTTTCCGTAAATGTTAGATCTTAGTCTCCATAGGCACCCAGGACTTGTTAAATTCTTAAATACACCTTACTCCTTTACTGTTCCTTATGGAATACTGATATAGTAATAATAATCACATGTCTTAAGAAAACCTGGAATGTCAGGTCCATGAATCAAGGCAAATTGGAAGTGGTCAAACAAGAGATGGCAAGAGTGAATGTCGACATTCTAGGAATCAGCAAACTGAAATGGACTGGAATGGGTGAATTTAACTCAGATGACCATTATATCTACTACTGCAGGCAGGAATCCCTCAGAAGAAATGGAGTGGCCATCATGGTCAACAAAAGAGTCTGAAATGCAGTACTTGGATGCAATCTCAAAAACGACAGAATGATCTCAGTTTGTTTCCAAGGCAAACCATTCAATATCACAGTAACCCAAGTCTGTGCCCCAACCAGTAATGCTGAAGAAACTGAAATTGAATGGTTCTATGAAGATCTACAAGACCTTTTAGAACTAACACCCAAAAAAGATGTCCTTTTCATTATAGGGGACTGGAATGTAAAAGTAGGAAGTCAAGAAACACCTGGAGTAACAGCAAATTTGGCTTTGGAATAGGGAATGAAGCAGGGCAAAGACTGATAGAGTTATGCCAAGAAAATGCACTGGTCATAACAAACACCCTCTTCCAACAACACAAGAGAAGACTCTACACATGGACATCACCAGATGGTCAACACCAAAATCAGATTGATTATATTCTTTGCAGCCAAAGATGGAGAAGCTCTATATAGTCAGCAAAAACAAGACCAGGAGCTGACTGTGGCTCAGATCATGAACTCCTTATTGCCAAATTCAGACTTAAATTGAAGAAAGTAGGGAAAACCACTAGACCATTCAGGTATGACCTAAATCAAATCCCTTATGATTATAGAGTGGAAGTGAGAAATAGATTTAAGGGCCTAGATCTGATAGATAGAGTGCCTGATGAACTGTGGATGGAGGTTCGTGACATTGTACAAGAGACAGGGATCAAGATCATTCCCATAGAAAAGAAATGCATAGAAGCAAAATGGCTGTCTGGGGAGGCCTTACAAATAGCTGTGAAAAGAAGAGAAGTGAAAAGCAAAGGAGAAAAGGAAAGATATAAACGTCTGAATGCAGAGTCCCAAAGAATAGCAAGAAGAGATAAGGAAGCCTTCTTCAGCGATCAATGCAAAGAAATAGAGGAAAATAACAGAACGGGAAAGACTAGGGATCTCTTCAAGAAAATCAGAGATACCAAAGGAACATTTCATGCAAAGATGAGCTCGATAAAGGACAGAAATGGTATGGACCTAACAGAAGCAGAAGATATTAAGAAGAGATGGCAAGAACACACAGAAGAACTGTACAAAAAAGATCTTCATGACCCAGATAATCACAATGGTGTGATCACTGAGCTAGAGCCAGACATCCTGGAATGTGAAGTCAAGTGGGCCTTAGAAAGCATCACTATGAACAAAGCTAGTGGAGGTGATGGAATTCCAGTTGAGCTATTTCAAATCCTGAAAGATGATGTTGTGAAAGTGCTGCACTCAATATGCCAGCAAATTTGGAAAACTCAGCAGTGGCCACAGGACTGGAAAAGGTCAGTTTTCATTCCAATCCCAAAGAAAGGCAATGCCAAAGAATGCTCAAACTACCACACAATTGCACTCATCTCACACACTAGTAAAGTAATGCTCAAAATTCTCCAAGCCAGGCTTCAGCAATACATGAACCGTGAACTTCCTGATGTTCAAGCTGGTTTTAGAAAAGGCAGAGGAACCAGAGATCAAATTGCCAACATCCGCTGGATCATGGAAAAAGCAAGAGAGTTCCAGAAAAACATCTATTTCTGCTTTATTGACTATGCCAAAGCCTTTGACTGTGTGGATCACAATAAACTGTGGAAAATTCTGAAAGAGATGGGAATACCAGACCACCTGATCTGCCTCTTGAGAAATGTGCATGCAGGTCAGGAAGCAACAGGTAGAACTGCATATGGAACGACACACTGGTTCCAAATAGGAAAAGGAGTACGTCAAGGCTGTATATTGTCACCCTGCTTATTTAACTTATATGCAGAGTACATCATGAGAAAGGCTGGACTGGAAGAAACACAAGCTGGGATCAAGATTGCTGGGAGAAATATCAATAACCTCAGATATACAGATGATACCACCCTTATGGCAGAAAGTGAAGAGGAACTAAAAAGCCTCTTGATGAAAGTGAAAGAGGAGAGTGAACAAGTTGGCTTGAAGCTCAACATTCAGAAAATGAAGATCATGGCATCTGGTCCCATCACTTCATGGGAAATAGATGGGGAAACAGTGGAAACAGTGTCAGACTTTATTTTTCTGGGCTCCAAAATCACTACAGATGGTGACTGCAGCCATGAAATTAAAAGATGTTTACTCCTTGGAAGGAAAGTTATGACCAACCTAGATAGCATGTTCAAAAGCAGAGACATTACTTTGCCAACAAAGGTTCGTCTAGTCAAGGCTATGGTTTTTCCTGCGGTCATGTATGGATGTGAGAGTTGGACTGTGAAGAAGGCTGAGCGCCGAAGAATTGATGCTTTTAAACTGTGGTGTTGGAGAAGACTCTTGAGAGTCCCTTGGACTGCAAGGAGATCCAACCAGTCCATTCTGAAGGAGATCAGCCCTGGGATTTCTTTGGAAGGAATGATTCTAAAGCTGAAACTCCAGTACTTTGGCCACCTCATGCAAAGAGTTGACTCATTGGAAAAGACTCTGATGCTGGGAGGGATTGGGGGCAGGAGGAGAAGGGGACGACAGAGGATGAGATGGATGGATGGCATCACTGACTCGATGGACATGAGTCTCAGTGAACTCCGGGTGTTTGTGATGGACAGGGAGGCCTGGCATGCTGTGATTCATGGGGTCACAAAGAGTCGGATACGACTGAGTAACTGATCTGATCTGATCTGATCTGTAGAAAAATTCAGTCTTCTGATCCTAAGTTTCTTCATCTATAAACAGGAATAACTGTAGCACCTCCTTCATAATAATATTTATGAAGATTAATTAGCTGTAAAATATTGAAAGTGCTTAGCAGTGCATGGCAAGGTAAATTTCCATAATTATGGGCTACTATGATGATTCATTTGGTCAACAAATATTTATTGAACACTATATACCTGGTATTGTTGCAGTAACTGGGACTATAGAGTGGTGAACTCTGTTGCCATAGAGATTACATTCTAATGGGAAATAGAGATGTAGTGACAATTGCTATGAAGAAAATTGGAGAGAGGTAGCATGGTAAGTACTCTTTGAGGACCTTAAATGAATATGATATTGGGGTATGTTAATAAAGAGTCAAAGAAAGGACTGGTTTGGCAGATCACAGCATCAACTATTTGTGTTGGGTGCTGCATTTGAAGCTGAGAATGGCAGATAATCAAAAAGGCTGGAAGGGGCTGACTACAACTTTGGCAGCAAGCCCCATTGACAATTAACGAAAGTCAGCAGTGAGGCAAATAGAATGTACTTTCTCTGTGTAAGTCTGAGGCTGTATTAGACTCTTTTAAGTTTTTTTTTTTTTTTTGCCTATTCTGGACAAACTGGTCCAAATATTCTTGTTTTTTAAACTTTATAAAACTGCTTATTACCTTTTATTAGCCTCTGGTATGAGTCCTAGATTGCTTCCTAGAGATTTCAGGAGATGTGTGGATCTTTATGGCATCTCATTTATTCACTGCATGAAACATGCTGATGGTGCTTGCAAAAATGTTAGCAATATCCTGATGCTGTAACGCAGGCTGGTGAATGGTAGATGTGAAGATAACTGGTCCTTAAGTCTAGCAATATTTCTGTATTCAACCCTACCAAGGCAGCCTTATTATTAAATGTATTCTGCTTTGGATTTATGTGGAGGTGCTGCCTTCTGCCTTCTATTTGAGGGGCTAAATACTTGCAGACTTTTCCATCATGTGAAAGAGATGTCGACAGGACCAGAAATAGTAAGACACTCAAAATTTAAACTTGACTTCCATTTGATAGCCTCTTTGGGATTTTGCAGGAGGAAAGTGCTGACAATTAGGGGAGAGTGACAATGAGAATAAATGAATCCCTGTATCACATTCAATAGAAACAACTCAATTGGATAAGTCTTTCACACTAAGCTTAACTACCATTCAGATAATGGACTTTGAGGGCTAAGGTGTCACTAAAATGCCATTCAACCTATCGTATCTCAGGTATTTAAAAATTCCCACAGCAAATCTCAGCATTTTGATAGAACCAGAAAGAATACTGACATTGAGTTTGACATTTTAGAAAATTAAGTTACTGGGCTGCATTGACAGATGAACAGAGCAGAGTGATAACATTCCACTGGGAGGCGATGTTCAGACAAACTTACAGGCTGCTGGGGAATGAAATCTTATCTTTTTAGATAACCAGGCCTTGGTTATTAGAAGGCATTAAGGAGTAGGCTCCCAATCTCAGGAGAGGACCCAGAAATAATTCAATTTCTAGTCACAGGTATGCCATATTTACTGAATGCCTGTACTGTGCCAGACACTGGACGGGACACTTGGGAAATAACTAGCCTTGTTCTGTAGAATCTCTCCCGCCAGAGAAAGAGACAGATAAGCAATGTAGTACATTATGTCCAATGATAAAAGAGCAGGGCACTGTCAGGACACACAACAAGGAGCTAAAGCAAAACTAGGCGGGAAATGATTAGCTAATACCTGACAATCAAGAATTTTGTGAAGGAAAGGATAGGATCCAAAAGCCTGAAAGACTTAGGCTTAATATCTAATGGGTTCCATGGTTCAAGTAGAACAAAGTGGAATAAGATGGGTAGAAGTTCAGCCATTCTGGGCTAGTGGTCACCTATATCTGTACTCAAAGGTTTTGCTGTACCCAGGTGTTATGCCAACCATTTCTCTTTCTGTGAATGATCAAACCATTGTTTGCTTTATACTGAAAATTTCTTTGATGAATTTCCTGCCCATGTTTTTAATGAAAATTAAATCAATCTCTTTCTCTTCAGATATGTATATTTTCTCCCTCTTCTTTATGTAATTTTGATAATTGAAGAAATTGGAGATATTGTTCTTTATCGTTTGAATTTACCTGTGTGTGTGTGTGTGTGTGTGTGTGTGTGCGCGCGTGCATGCGCACTTTCTTGGAGCTTATTCCTCTAATCCTTATAGTTCTGAAAACTGGAATTTAGAACTAAACCTTATTGGACTGAGGGCAAAGATTTTCCATCAGATTGTTTCATTGATGAGGTTGTGTGTTGCAGATTGTATCACACTGAAAATTGTATAATGTGTGGTTGACTCTGTATTAGTGAAAGGATCCCTGGGTTAATGGGATGCCTGGGTTAATAGGATGACTGCCAGCTTGCTCTGGTGAAAAGTTAACCTTTACCCCCTTTTAATCTAGGAGTAATCCATGTGGGTGATCGTTTGAAACTATGTAGATTTGGAGTTACCCATCAACCTATCTATCACCTAATAGTTTTCATTTTCCTTCAGGGTCCTTGCCCAAATCAATTACTTCAATGGGGGTTTCATTGCTGTCTATCTTTATGTATTTTGAATGGAGGTAGTAGTTTTGCTGAAATCTTTGCTTGGTTCAGAGGCTTATAAACTTGCTGTGTCAGATTATACATGCATTATACATATATAGTTTTTCCATTTAAGCAGCCAACCACATCTCCTTTCATTGCTGTTGATTACACTAAATTCAGGGGCCATGGGTAAAGGTACAGACATTAAGAGATTTTAAATAAGGTGTGAGTTAATTCTTTGGGAATATAGTTTTCAATAAGAAGTATTGTTGGAATGGGGGTAGGAGCAGAAAGTCAAAAGTCAGGAGTTGCCAGTGATGGAGGGTTATTGAGATCAGGAAAGTGGCAAGAGAAATGTCATTGAAATTTACATCACAATTAGACTGGAGTGAGATTTCATGCTGAGTCTGAGAGTGTGGCTAGACCATGGGTCACAAACTCAAGTGCCTACAGAAACTGAGGGAGTAAAGCAAGCTGGTTGTGGGGAACCCAAAGACATGGGGAGGCCTGTGAAACAATAGAAGTCCTGTGTCCTGTCTAAAGAGGGCTTCTACTATTTAGCAACAGCTAATTGTTGTAATGTGGAAAAGGGATCTAGTGTTGCCAGATCTTTTGATATTGCAAGAGGAGCAGAAAGTCTGAATCATAAAGAGAAACCTAAAAATATAAAAACAGGAACAACCAATTTGAAAAGTAAATAATAATATGTTCAGTGTAACAAATCTGTTCCTAGGCCTTATTTGGCTTATGGCCATCATTTTGCAAAATTTGGTCTGAAAAGCCTTAAATTTGTGTTTACTGTGTAAGTAGGTTGAAGGTATAGAGAAGGGATCTGGAGCCCAGGATGTTTACCAGTCAACCCTGATCCTGATTTGGTTCTTTCATATTTGTTTCTACAGCCTGTTTCCTAATTTGAGTCTTCTGAATGTTTGTACCTTTGTCTTTTTTTCCCCCACAGCTTCTTCCATGTCACCCTTCAAATACTAGGTCCTTGAAAAGGGGATGATGATGATGAGGAAGATGAGGTCTTTTTTCTATCTAGTCAAAAATCAATGTAAGTCATTCCATGTTGTTCTCATCATAGATAGGCAAGAATGATGAATTTTCTGCATAGCCTAAACTGCTGCAGCATTAATCTGTGAAGTGATTTTACCATTTAATGTTATTTTCAACAAAGCCTTCATAAAATTCATGGCTGCAGCTGTTCTGCATTATTATGTTCTCTTTTGCAAATTTTCTTAACTAAAAGCCATTTCTCATTTTTACATTGTAATTTTTGAGAAAGTAATGAATGATTAAGGTAATCAGGAATACATGAAGTTGGGGGAAAGACACATACATATATATTTTTAGTCATATTTGAAGAGTAGTCCTTAAATGATAATGCACTAACTCATTCACAACATCAGGGAAATTTATATTGTATGCCTGGTCTGGCTCCATTTTCTGGAAAAATAAGTTCTTAAATATGTCACATCTATCACCTGGCTTCCAAAGTCACAAATCTAAACTAGAAATGGGAATTTTTCATGTTCCATTTTCTCCCACACATTCTCTGATCTCTCTTTCTCTCTCTCTCTAACCAAATACCAATTTAAAGACAGAAGGGCATAAAAGGGTAGTCTAAATGTAGGTACTAAAAGAAAATTACATATTTTACAACTTTGGCTAGGAATGACTCTGTTTAAGTGAGTAGCTCATTAACCCAAAGTACTGAATTTTTAATGGTGGCACTTTGGCAGAAAGATTTTTTATTAATAATTCCAATTACTAAATGTCTTCTATGTGCCCAGCATTGTAATAACTGGTTTTAGTACCAAGTGTCAGATTATTGTCTCAAACTTTTACTATACCCTGCAAGGAAAATAGTATTAGCTTCAGTTACAGATGAGGAAACCAAGGCCCACAGAGCCTTGGACTTGTCATTGGACTTGTATTGTCCAATGACAAGTATATATAATAGATACTGGAGCTAGGAGTAGTACCTGGGTCTGCTGTAAAGCTTATATTCTTGCCTTATACCATATTGCCTCCCACTATTGTAAAATAACAGTCCTAAAAAGATAGGGAACTTATATCCATGTTTCATATTTATATAGTCCTTAACCTCCAATCAAAATAGATATGAGTTTTGCCTTGGGAATGGCATGATATATAACCAGGATGCCTTTAGATCCCAGTAGTTTGAAAAAGAAAAAGCAAAACCCTTGCTTTTCATTGACTTTGGTTGGTTGACCAGATGGTTCTCTGTTGTTTTCATGGGAGAGGGGATTGAAGGGTAGAAGAATTTAACCAAGGTCCTGGCTCATTAGAGGGATCTGGTTCCCCTCGACTCATAGGTACATGTGTAAGAACTTTGCTTCGATACCACCACAGTTTCAGTCCCCTTCTCTGGGATTTCTTTTATTTTGGGGCACTGCTAAAGATGTGGTCCGGGAGTTGGTGATGGACAGGGAGGCCTTGCGTGCTGCAATTCATGGGGTCGCAAAGAGTCGGACACAACTGAGTGACTGAACTGAACTGAACTGAACTGAAAGATGTGGTCCACGTTTGTAGTCAGCTGGCCAGACAAACATCACACTTGGTAGTCACTGGGTGAGGTGTTGTTGGTTGTGGAAAGCAAGGTTTTAAGAGATACTAAAGAGAATGTCTGCTAGCTTACCCTTGCGTATGGTTATCATGTGTTTGCTAAGGTTAAGTCTGGACAGAATGTTCCCATGAACATCCTGCTGCTGCTAAGTCACTTCAGTCGTGTCCGACTCTGTGTGACCCCATAGACGGCAGCCCACCAGGCTCCCCCGTCCCTGGGATTCTCCAGGCAAGAACACTGGAGTGGGTTGCCATTTCCTTCTCCAATGCATGAAAGTGAAAAGTGAAAGTGAAGTCGCTCAGTCGTGTCCGACCCTCAGCGACCCCATGACAACAGAAAAATGCTCGTCACAGTAGCCCTTTGCAATGCAATCCTCATTTCTTTTTTGTCTCCTGAGATCCTTTCTTCTCCCTCTTGCCCCACTACATTGACCTTTAACTCACCAATACCTAGCCCTTCCTCCCCTGCTTTGGGGATTTTCTTTTAGTTCTTAGAGGTTGTCCACATTTCTAAAAATCCTGATGTTTCTTTGCAAACTCCTGTTTATATCTGGAGTTTTTTCTCTTTTATAAGGTCTCTAGAGACCAAACTAGATTGTATTTCTACTTTCTGTCACCTATGAAGCAATGGCTCCAGAATTGACTTTCTATCTGAAGCATGTGGGATGATCTAGTGGTTCTGAATGACTAGAAGAAAGGAAATAAAGCTAACACCCTATGATTATTGCTTGACTATCATGTGAGAGGCTACAAAGGCCTATCTTTCCTTGATTACTTGGACCTACTGCCTATGGTACATTCAGTTCTGAAATGCCCTCTCCAGACTGTTGGTGGGAAAGCAAAATTTTGTAATTGCTATGGAAAACAGTATATAAATTCCTCAAAAGATTAAAACTACTATGTGACCAACATTGAAATGAGGATTGCTAAGAGATGTTAACATATCCATGTTCATTGCAACATTATTCACAATTCCCACACGGCAGAAACAACCTAAGTATCCACTGGATGAATGGATAAAGAAAAAAGGGTGTATACACACAATGGAATATTATTTAGCCTTAAAACAGAAGGAGATTCTGTAATATGCAACAACATGAATGAATCTGGAGGACATTATGGTGGTCAAAGAAGGACAAATACTGCATTATTTGACTTATGTGAGGTATATAGTAGTTGAACTGGGAAACTGAGAGTAGAATGGTGGTTGCCAAGGATTAGGGGAGGGGAAAACAGAGAGTTGCCATTGAACAGGTATAAGATTTCAGTTAAGCAAGATGAATAAGGTCTAGAGATCTCCTGTACAAATATTGTGCCCTATAGTTAACAGTACTGTATTGTACACATAACAATTTAAGAGGGTAAATCTCATTTTAAGAGTTCTTACAACCATAAGATAAAAATAAAAATATTAGCATTATGCTGAATAATAGATGTCAGGCACAGAAAACAGCATACTATACAGTTTCATTTATATGAAGTTCTAAAATAAGAAAAACTAATCTGTGGTGATAACAGATCAATGGTTGTCTTTTGGGGGAGAAGCAATTGGGATGGAGCATCATGGAACTTTCGAGGATGATGGCAATATTCTACATTTTGATAGATGTGTTAGTTATACCATTTTATGCATTTATCAAAGATGATTGAACTTTAAGATTAATACATTTGACCAAGTGTAAATTATATCCCAATAAAATATTAAAAACAATCACTTAGAGAACAACACTTATAGCTCTGTGTGAATTAATTTAATCATAGAAATCACCTAAAAAGGGTAAAATAACTTTTTACCCCCAGAAAAATCTCCTTTATAAAAGCCCTGACAGATGACTTTTAGAGTCATCTTGAACTTTGTGTTTCAGGAGTTTGGGAATTCATTACCATAAGGTGTATATATACTATAAAGTTAAGTAACTCTCATATTTTTAATTTAATTTTAAATACTTATAAGTCAAATAAAATATTAACTAACATTCACTGAGTGTTTGCTAAGGTTAATGGCATAGATGAGTTTTGTTTATTTTTGTATCTTTTATAAAGTAAGCAATAATATTGGAATGTAAAAATTAAAACAGTCTTTTAGAAAACTCTAAAGAATCTACCAAAAGTACTAGAACTAATAATGGAGTTTAGTGACATCACAGACTTTAAGCTCAATACACAAAAATTAATTGTACAAAACAGACAAAGCTCATTCATGCTGTTGGAAGAATAACTGATACTTTCCAAAATATATTACCTTTTCTTTTCTTTTTTTTTATTTTGGTCTTATTGCCTTCCTAGGCCATGAGATACAATGTTGAACTGAAGTATAAGGATAGACAGCCTTATATTCTGACCTTGGGGGAAAGCATTCAATCTTTCAATATTAAGTGTGATGTTAGCTGTAGGTTTTGTGTAGATGTTCTTTTAATGAGAATTTTCATCATGAATGGGTGTTGAATTTCTGCATCTATTAACATGATCATGTGGTTTTTCTTCTTTAGTTTGTTCATATAGTGATTTTTATTGATCCATTTACAAACATTGAACTAGCCTTTCAATCTTGAGATAAGACTCACTTAGTCATGATATGTTATCCTTTTTATATATTGATGGATTCGATTTTCTGATATTTTATTAAAGACTCTTCTGTGTTTATAATGGGTATTGGTAAATAGATTACCTTTTTGTAATATTTAATCTAATTCTGATACAAGGATAATATGGTTCTCATAGAATGGGTTGGAAGGTGTTCCTTCTTCTATACTCTGGAAGTATTTGTATAAGGTTGGTATTATTTGTTTTTTAAATATTTCATAGATCCTACTAGACAAGTGGTTGGGACTTGAAGTTTACGTGGAGGTTTTCAATTATGAATTGAATTTCTTTAGTAGTTATGAAGTTATTCAGATTTTCTATTTATTTTTGTGTCACTTTTCATAATTGGTATCATTCATGGAATTTGTCCATTTCATTTGATTGAATTTATTGACATAAAATTATCATTAATGTTGAGAAACTACTCTGCTAATATATCTAAGATGTTACTAATACTCTCTTTTCTTCATATGGTATAATCATTTTCGTGTTCTTGATTCATTTAAAGTTTGTGTTTAAGCTTTGCTAGCATGAGTCGACAGACTATTCCTTTTTCTATATCAAGTTTAGTACTGTTACCAAGGTGTGGGCTTCTTGGGTCTCTATTGAATCCTCCTGGTGCTCAAAGAGGTCTCTACAATTTAGCTCAGAGCTCAGCAAACTATAACCTGTGGGTCAAGTCCAGCTTATGGACTGTTTTTGAATAGTTTGGGAGCTAAGACTTATATTTAAATTTGCCAAGGCATAGTTAAAAAAAAAACACAAAAGATTATGTTACAGACATCATATATGACCCACAAAGCCTAAAATATTTACCATCTGGCTCTTTAATGAAAGTGTTGACTGACCCCTGCTAGCTGATGAGAGCTAGAATGTTTTCTAATCATGTGTGAGCTTGGAATTGTTCAGCTTACATCTCCCTCTGGTTGATTTTTTTCCCTGGCCTCACAGAGTGTCACCCTATGTATAAACAAATTCTTGGCCAGCTAAAGACATCATGGGACCTATATACATGTTTCTTGAACCCACCTTATTTTTCCTTCTCAAAGATTCAAATCTGTACTGTTTATTGTCCCATGTATGAAAATAGGTGTTTCACATTTTTTGTCCAGTTTTCTGGAGTTTTTAGCAGCAGGAGGACCAGTCCTCTGTCATAAGCAGAAGTATATAATAAATAAAACTTTGATATATTTTATGCATAAAAAATATAAACAATAAAGTTTTGATATATTTTATCATTTATTTCTCTATATTTGAAGTGAAAGAGAAGCTCTTCAGTTTGGATTGGTTTCTAAAATCGCTGCATAATTTCTAATTCTGGAAGATTTGTGTTTTTTTTTTTTTATTGAAACAACAAAAATTTCTTGAGAATTGTCATATGCCAGTTAGTCTGTTGTATTATTTAATTTTCATAGCAAAACTTTTGAGGTTGAGAGAAGTCATGTTTTCCAAAGACTCACGGATTTTACATAGCAGAACTGGTATGTGAATCTAGGCTTGACTCCCAAGCCCTCAGTTCTTATCTATTTATTTTTTTTCCTAATTGAAGGCAATGGAACCCCACTCCAGTACTCTTGCCTGGAAAATCCCATGGACGGAAGAGCCTGGTAAGGTGCAGTCCATGGGGTCGCTAAGAGTCAGACACGGCTGAGCAACTTCCCTTTCACTTTTCACTTTCATGTATTAGAGAAGGAAATGGCAACCCACTCCAGTGCTCTTGCCTGGAGAATTGCAGGGATGGGGGAGCCTGGTGGGCTGCCATCTATGGGGTCGCACAGAGTCAGACACGACTGAAGCGACTTAGTAGTAGTTGTAGTATAGCTGATTTATAATGTTGTGTTAGTTTTAGATTTACAGTAATATAGTTACATACATATATTATTATATATTCTTTTTCAGATTATTTTCCCTTGTTGGTTATTGCAAAATATTGATTATAGTTCCCTGTGCTATACAAGAGGTCCTTGTTGGATATCTATTTTATATAAGGTAGTGTGCATCTGCTAATCCCAACCTCTTAATTAATCCCTCCCTTCCCTTTCCTCTCTGATATATTATGTTTATTTTCTATGTCTGTGGGATATTTTTGTTTTGTGAAGAAGTTATTTTGTATCTTTTATTTTTAGATTCCACATATAAGTGGTATCACTTATAAGTGTATTTCTCTGGCTTATTTCACAGTATGATAATCTCTAGGTCCATCCATGTTCATGATGTGTTATTATTTCATTCTTTTTATTACTGAGTAGTTTTTTAATCCATTTCTCTATTAATGGACATTTAGGTTGCCTCCATTTCTTGGCTGTTGCAAATAGTGCTGCTATGAGCATTAGGGTGCATATATCTTTTCAAATTATGGTTTTATCTGCATATATGCCCAGGAGTGGCATTGCTGGGTTATATGGCAGCTCTATTTTTAGATTTTTAGGGAACCTCCATACTGTTCTCCATAGTACCAATGTACGAATATACATTCCTATCAACAGTGTAAGAGGGTTCTCTTTTCTCCACACCTTCTCTGACATTTATTATTTCTAGACATTTTGCTGATGGCCATTCTACACAAGTGAGGTAATAACCTCATTTTAGTTTTGATTTGCATGTCTCTATTTATTTGCTATGTTGAACATTTTTTTTCATGTCATCCATTTCTTCAGTTCAGTCACTCAGTCGTGTCTGACTCTTTGTGACCCCATGGACTGTAGCACGCCAGGCTTCCCTGTCCATCACCAACTCTCAGAGCCTGCTCAAACTCATGTCCATCAGGTTGGTGATACCATCTGACCATGTCATCCTTAGTTGTCCCCTTCTGCTCCTGTCTTCAAATTTTCCCAGCATCAGGATCTTTCAAATGAGTCAGTACTTTGCATCAGGTGTCCAAAAATTGGAGCTTCAACTTCAATATCAGTCCTTCCAATGAATATTCAGGACTAATTTCCTTTAGGATGGACTGATTAGATCTCCTTTCAGTCCAAGGAACTCTCAAGAGTCTTTTCCAACACCACAGTTCAAAAGCATCAATTCTTCAGCGCTCAGTTTTCTTTATAGTCCAACTCGCACATCCATCCATGACTACTGGAAAAACCATAGCTTTGACTATACGGACTTTTGTTGGCAATGTAATGTCTCTGCTTTTTAATATGCTGTCTACGTTACTTTTTAATATGCTGTCTAGGAGCAAGCATCTTTTAATTTCATGGCTGCAGTCACCATCTGCAGTGATTTTGGAGCCCAAGAAAATAAACTCTGTCACTGTTTCCATTGTTTCCCCATTTATTTGCCATGAAGTGATGTGACAGGATGCCAAGATCTTAGTTTTTTGAATGTTGACTTTTAAGCCAGCTTTTTCACTTTCCTCTTTCACTTTCATCAAGAGGCTCTTCAGTTCCTCTTCGCTTTCTTCCATAAGGGTGGTGTTATCTGCATATCTGAGGTTATTGATATTTCTCCCGGTAATCTTGATTTTAGCTTGTGCTTCATCCAGCCTGGCATTTCGCATGATGTACTCTGCATAAGTTAAATAAGCAGGGTGGCAATATACAGCCTTGACATACTTCTTTCCCAATTTGGAGCCAGTCTGTTGTTCCATGTCCTGTTCTAACTGTTGCTTCTTGACCTGCATACAGATTTCTCAGGCGGCAGGTCAGGTGGTCTGGTATTCCCATCTCTTCAAGAATTTTCCACAGTTTGTTGTGACCCACGTAGTCAAAGGCTTTGGTGTAGTCAATAAAGCAGACACAGATGTTTTTCTGGAACTCTCTTGTTTTTTTGATGATCCAATGGATGTTGACAATTTGATCTCTGGTTCTTCTACCTTTTCTAAATCCAGCTTGACCATCTGGAATTTCTTGGTTCACATACTCTTGAAACCTCACTTGGAGAATTGTGAGCATTACTTTGTTAGCGTGTGAGATGAGTGCAGTTGTGCAGTAGTTTGAGCATTCTTTGGCATTGCCTTTCTTTGGGATTGGAATGAAAACTGACCTTTACCAGTCCTGTGGCCACTGCTGAGTTTTCCACATTTGCTGGCATATTGAGTGCAGCACTTTCACAGCAGCATCTTTTAGGATTTGAAATAGCTCAACTGGAATTCCATCACCTCCACTAGCTTTGTTCTTAGTTATGCTTCCTAAGGCCCACCTGACTTCACATTCCAGTATGTCTGGCTCTAGGTGAGTGATCACACCATCATGGTTATCTAGGTCATGAAAATCTTTTTTGTACAGTTCTTCTGTGCATTCTTACCACCTCTTTTTATTCTCTTCTGCTTCTAAGTCCATACCGTTTCTGTCCTTTATTGTGCCCGTCTTTGCTGAAATGTTCACTTGGTATCTCTAATTTTCTTGAAGAGATCTCTAGTCTTTCCCATTCTATTGTTTTCCTCTATTTCTTTCATTGATCACTGAGGAAGAGTTTTTTATCTCTCCTTGCTATTTTTTTGGAACTCTGCATTCAAATGGGTATAACTTTCCTTTTCTCCATTGCCTTTTGCTTGTCTTCTTTTCATCGCTATTTGTAAGGCCTCCTCAGACAACCATTTTGCCTTTTTGCATTTCTTTTTCTTGGGGATGGTCTTGATCACTGCCTCCTGTGCAATGTCATGAACCTTGGTCATTGTTCTTCAGGCACTCTCTTTGTCATATCTAATTCCTTGAATCTATTTGTCACTTCCACTTTTCGATTATAAGGGATTTGATTTAGGTCATACCTGAATGGTCTAGTGGTTTTCCCTGCTTTCTTTAACTCTGAATTTTGTAATAAGGAGTTCATGATCTGGGTCCCAGTCAGCTCCCGGTCTTGTTTTTGCTGAATGCATAGAGCTTCTCCATCTTTGACTGCAAGAAGATTATCAGTTGGATTTCTGTATGGACCATCTGGTGATGTCCATATGTAGGGTTGTCTCATGTTGTTGGAAGAGGGTGTTTCCAATCAACTGCTTTCATTGCAAAACTGTTGTGCCAGGAGGAAAATATAACATGCAGAAAAGATAGTAAAGCAGGTGAATGCCACCCCCCTATGGTACCTGTATCCTCATTTTATTACAAATTTGCCTTTCTAATGAATATGGCTATGGTTTCTTTTCAGCTTTTATTCTAAAAGAGAATAAATATTGTTATAGAAAAATCAGATTCTGCAAGCACATAATTTTCTTGGGGCCCATCAACCTTCAGTACCCTATAATTCTCCCAGTTTTTATTGGCCACTAACATATTATTTTGGGGGGCTCCAAAATCACTGCAGATGGTGACTACAGCCATGAAATAAAAAGACACTTACTCCTTGGAAGAAAAGTTATGATCAAACTAGACAGCATATTAAAAAGCAGAGACATTACTTTGCCAACAAAGTTCCGTTTAGTGAAGGTTATGGTTTTTCCAGTAGTCATGTATGGATGTGAGAATTAAACTGTGAAGAAAGCTGAGCACTGAAGAATTGATGCTTTTGAACTGTGGTGTTGGATAATAGTCTTGAGAGTCCCTTGGACTGTAAGGAGATCCAACTAGTCCATTCTGAAGGAGATCAGTCCTGAATGTTCATTGAAAGAAATTATGCTAAAGCTGAAACTCTGGTACTTTGGCCACCTCATGCAAAGAGTTGACTCATTGGAAAAGACTCTGATGCTGGGAGGGATTGGGGGCAGGAGGAGAAGGGGACGACAGAGGATGAGATGGCTGGATGGCATCACTGACTCGATGGACGTGAGTCTCAGTGAACTCCGGAAGTTGGTGATGGACAGGGAGGCCTGGCATGCTGCAGTCCATGGGGTTGCAAAGAGTTGGACACAACTGAGCGACTGAACTGAACTGAACATATTATTCAAAACTCCGATACTTTGTCCACCTGATGCGAAGAGCTGACTCATTGGAAAAGACCCTGATGCTGAGAAAGATTGAAGGCAGGGGGAGAAGGGGACGATAGAGGATGAGATGGTTGGATGGACATGAGTTTGAGTAAGCTCTGGGAGTTAGTGATGGACAGGGGAGCCTGGCGTGCTACAGTCCATGTGGTTGCAAAGAGTCGGACACAACTGAGCAAATGAACTGACTGACTGCACATGTTATCTCAGCAGACCAAGGATGAGAATTATCATTCCTCTTTAGCATTATAAGTGTGCATTGGCTTAGGCACTTAGCCTTCTTTGGGGCCAGTGAGTTTTTATGAAACAAACAGCCATCAATCTTTAGTTTTTAGTATGCAGCAGACAGTGCTCAAAAAGCTCTCTTTCATTTCTAGGATATTGATTCAAGTATTTTATGAACACAACTTTTCCTATATGTAGGCAGCATCATTTTCAGATTCCTTTTGGGAAATGGAAGGGCATCACTAAAATGTATACTTGCTTAGGTCCTGAAATTCTCACTTTCATCATCTCTTTGGTTTATGAATATCAACTCTGATAAAATGAAACCTGGTCACATTAACTATTCAGCATATGAAAGTTTATCATATTAACTAAGATGATATAGGAAGTGAGTAGAGGGTCAAGGTTAGGTTTATTGAGGGTCAAGTTTTATGGTTTATTGGGAGATAGCTATGGTGGGGATATCCTGGCCACAGCATGTGGGTACAGGAATTGGATGATTCTCTGTTGATGGTAGACTTAGAAGTTGCTTGGTTCATTCTCAGTGAAAGACGATATATGATAGTGTTTTAGAGGTGAGCTTTGGAATCAAGCAGACCTGATTTGAATTCTAGCATTTCCACTTGCTAGGTGCAGCTGCTATGAGCTTTGGCAGCACTTACATGCCATCTTAATATTTCTGTAAAATTCCAGGGTATTTAATATTTAACCCAAACTATTTCTGATTGTCCAGACTATGGAAAAATAGTTTTACTAAATCAATGAAGAGTGGAAATTAGGAATCAATGGCTTGGGGTATAGACTGGGTTGTAAAGGGACACACATTCTAAATCAATAAATACATGGTGGGAACACGCTATGTTTAAACTGTTTGTGGGTACCCACTGAATTTAGTGAAAGTACGCTGTGGAAGGACCTTTTGTATTTGCAGATCCTTGGATCAGAAATTAGATTATGATCAGGGCAAGGAGCAGGGCAAAACTACTGAGTGGCAGGCTTTGATGGAATCCAGTCATTCTAATCAGGGACTGAGGTAAATGAGGCTCTTCCTTTTTACGCTGGCCTAGATGGTCTTCACCAGCTCAGATGCAGAAGCAGATCTTATTGTGAAATATCAGGGTCTACATCCTTGTCTTCCTATAGCTTCCTCCCATATTATCACCTATGGGCAGTGCCTCATCCTCTGGCGGACTTTTGGATGTTTTTTCTGTGGTTCAGATTGGAATTCTTGCAAGTTCATTTCTTACTCTGGTCTTAACAAATTTATACCTTTGGGTGCAGCAGGGAAGAACAACAATTATTGGATTACACTTTTGTTCTTTGTTACACATCAAATGAATAAGCTGTGTTTTTTTTTTCTTTAATTAATTATCATTTGACTGAAGTCTTACAGAGAACATTAATGAATAAAACTGGTATTTTTCATTGTAAGAATATCAGAATATCCCATTCTTTTCTGTATTTCCAGGGACTAAACTCAGTTGCTGTGATTTAAGGAAATGAAAGTATAAATAAAATGATAAATAATACTATATTAGTTTCCTATTGCTGCTGTAACAAACTGCCACATGCTGATTAGCTTAAGACAATGCAAATTTATTATTTTACATTTGTAGAAGAGCCATGTGTAGGAGAGCCATGTGTCTCACTGGGCTAAAATCAAAGTGTAGGTAGGGCTGCTTTCCTACTGGTGGAGTAGGGGAGAATTTATGCCTTGCTTTTTCCAGCTTCTAGAGGCTTCCAGCATTCCTTGGCTCATAGCACTTTTCTAGCAATCATATCACAGACCTCTGCTGTGGTCACACCCCTTTCTCTGACTCTCTCACAGGTAGTCCTGTGCTGACCTTGGACTCACTCTGAAAATTCAGGATAATCTCCCCATCTCCAGATCCTTAAATTAATCACATCTTCCATGTCCCTTTTGCTGTATCAGGTAACACACACAAGGTCTAGTTATTTGGACATGGATCTCTTGGGAATGGTCGTTGTTCTGCTACCACAAAGAAACTTAGTAATTGTTTTTTTTTCCTGTTACCACAGGCACACTCTGATTAGTTTTTTTATCAAGCAGTTATTTGAAAACTGAACTCTATATTGCTATTTTACTTTCATTGTGAATTCAGAAATCTATATCTATATCTATCTTAACTAATACAATTATGTAAAGTTTAAAAATAAAATAAAATTAAAAAAAATTAAGCAAACACACACACACACACACACACACACACACACACACACACACAAAATAAAGCCATGGTAGAAAGAACCGTTAGGAATTCTCATATTTCCTCCATAAACATCTTTCCCTTATCCCTGCAATGCATGTGCATTTGAATGTTTCCATTTAAATCCTACACAGGCCATTGGTCAAACAAATAGCCTTTTATCCTCCTTGATCTTTTACCCTCCTTTCAAAAAGCACATTCGCGTTACAATCTATCACCCAGTGATAGATTATCCCATTGAAACTTGTGATGCTAGACTTTTGGGTATTTGGAGGAACTCTGTGTAATATGGTGCTAGACTTTTGGGTATTTGGAGGAACTCTGTGTAATATGGGGCTTCCTAGGTAGGAGGTGGGAGAAGGCAATGGCACCCCACTCCAGTACTGTTGCCTGGAAAATCCCATGGATGGAGGAGCCTGGTAGGCTGCAGTACATCAGGTCGCTAAGAGTCAGACACAACTGAGCAACTTCACTTTCACTTTCCACTTTCATGCATTGGAGAAGGAAATGGCAACCCACTCCAGTGTTCTTGCCTGGAGAATTCCATGGATGGAGAAGCCTGGTGGGCTGCAGTCCATGGGGTCGCACAGAGTCGGACACAACTGAAGCGATTTAGCAGCAGGTAGGAGGTGGTGGTTTAGTCACTAAGTCGTGTCTGACTCTTGCGATCCCATGGACAGAGGAGCCTGTCAGGCTACAGTCCATGGGATTCTCCAGGCAAGAATACTGGAGTGGGTTGCCATTTCCTTCTTCCGGGGATCTTCCCAACCCAGGAATTGAACCTGGGTCTCCTGCATTGTAGGCAGATTCTTTACCAACTGAGCTACAAGGGAAGTCCTTGGAGTTCAATCCCTGGGTCAGGGAGATCCCATGGAGGAGGAAATGTCACCTCCCTCTAGTATTATTTCCTGGAAAATTCAATCGGCAGAGGAACCTGGCGGGCTAGGGTCCATGGGGTGGCAAGGAGTCTGACATGACTGAGCAGTGTATATTAGGATACTTTTAATGACATGGTAAGTAGACATTCATGTGTCCAAGACAGTAAAGATGTTATTTTCTCATCAAATATATTTGACCAGCTACTAATTACTATTAATGAATCCAATTGAAGAAATGATTGCCAGAAAGGTTTATTGGAGAAGAAAACATTTCAAAAATCGCCTTAATTAATAAGGGAGTGTGCAGTGCCATTAGGCCAATGCTTCTGCACCGAAGGGGTCTAGAATATGCCCTGGTGGAAAAAGCATCATTTTGAGCTGAAGACATTTGAGAATCAGCAGCTGCAGGAGGAGGCTTTTTCTAGACTCCCTTTATCTTCCTGAAAGCTAAGCCTCCACAAAGAATTCAGTTGTCAGAAATCACCCTCCCTGTGAGTTGCACCACCAAAATCATTGACTCCTAGTCACTAAAGAGCAGTCAACACACATCAGCACCTGGATAAGGAATCACCTGAACAGACATCATTGTAAAACTATCATATTCCCATCTATTCTCCTAAGGGTCCATTTATTTTTCCTGAAAGTCTTTTGTTTTCCCAGAAGTTCTCCCTATCTCCCCTTCCTCATACCCCTTTACATATGTTATATCTGACCCCATTTTTACTGCCTGTTGAGTCACATTTCTTTGGGAGTTTAACAAGCATACATCAGTAATTAAATCTTTTTATCTGCTTACTAATCTATCATTTGTGAGTTTCATTCACAGCCCTCCCCATTACTGAACACCAAAAAAAAACCAGGATGAGGGTTCTCTCCCTGACAGTGCTTATACCTATCCATGCCAACAGACACAGTTTTCAGAGTGATATGAGTCATTTGATTCAAATCACTTTTTCAGTGTAATATAAGGAGAAATAAGAACCTGAGTATTTTATTTTGACTCTTTAAGAGTGAACACAAGAGAATATACTCATTTTACTTTCATTATTAAGGGTCTGTGGCCAGATGCTCTTTGTTGGAAGGTATAGTCACTTTGTGGCTTCTGTGATGTCTCAGCAGGTAAAGACTCCACCTGCAATGTAAGAAACACAGGTTCAATCGCTAGGTTGGGAAGATTCCATGGAGGAGGGCATGGGAACCTACTCTAGTATTCTTGCCTGGGAAATCCCATGGACTGAGGAGCCTGGTGGGCTGCAGTCCATTCAGTCACAAAGAGTCAGACTTGACTGAGCGGCTAAGCACATATGTTAGTGTGGTTTGAGGCTTGATACAACTCTTTGGTCTACAACCTGAGCTCTGTGTGTCCCTAAGTTTATATCTGCCAGAAATTATACATAATCTAGTTAGATAATCATCATCCAATTTGGGTTTTCCCTAGTGGGCAGAGTTTCAAATAAGCCACAAGTGTTTGGCCTTCCCTGTGTCCAAGCCATATATGGTTGCCTGTGACCTTAGAACCAGTTACTAATTGGAACCAACTGTGCATGCAAGCTAAGTCGCTTAGTTGTGTCCAACTCTGAACCACCAGAGAAGCCCAATTGTCATGCTAGACAGGGCCTATGAGTGCTCGGGAGCAAAACTTACCACCCCAAAATATCTTCTCGGTATTTGGATTATTTTGAGCTGGAAACAATCAAGGCCCAAAAGACTCAGGATGAACCTTTGACCTTACCCCAAACTGCCTAAAAGAATGCAGATGGAGGACCTGTTCCACGAAAAGGCATGACCATTGATAACTATAGTATGAACTAGGTGCCATGGAGAGGGAGGAGCCTGGCAAATTTAGTGTGTTCAAATTCCTCTCTGTGTCCCATTGTCTCTGCCTGGCCCGTCAAACATTTGTTTAGGAAACATTTGCTTTTCCATCTCCATGTCAGTCGTTTTCCTCACCTTTCAAGTCCAAAACTCCAACCTTTAACATCTTCTTTGGTCTTTAGCCAGAAATGGTTTAGCCATTTTGGGGAGTTTCTCATTTCTCCTGGGTCTCTCCCAAGTAAGTATACATGTTGTTAAACTTTTTGTGATTTTCTCCTGTTATTATGTCTCATGCCAATTTAATTCTTAGACTGACAAGAAGCACTTAGAAGGGTAGAAGAAAATGTTTTCCTTCCCAACATGAGCCATGGCAACTGTATGCCAAAAGAACTCTCTCAGTCTACTGTACTCAAGAGTTGGGGCTATATTTCTGGCAAGGAATTTAAGCTTCACGAACTGCTTTTTGTTATACTGAGTATCCTCAAAATGAGTTGGGGCTGATTCAGTTAGTAGTCATTAAAAACTTACAATGGCACCATGCTAGGCCCTTGGTTATGATGTTCTCATGGACTCTAGTCTATACTCATCTAATCTGTTTATTCACAGATTATTAAATGCCAGGTGAAAATTAGATATTCTGATACTTACCAGCTTTGTGATCTTTGACAAATCAATTTTCTTTTCTGAGCTTTAATCCTTCATTGCTTCAATTTGGCCCCCAGGTGTGAAAGGGCTTATGAATTGCAAAATAACATTCAAATGTATGCTGTTAATAATCTCCTGGATTCTTTTAACTATTAACACCGTGTGTAAAGGATACAAAGGTGTTGACCATGTTGTAGCTTATAAGGTATATTTGATCTTACTTGTGATTGACTGTAATAAATTTCATTTTATGTTTGCCAGTTTGTTTCCTCACCATAGAGGAAATGTACACAATTGTGCCTGTACATAAAAGTGAAAAGATAAGGTTATGTGAAAATCATCAACATGAATAGTCTTCAAGTATTTTTAGGGACATTGTTTGAAATTCTTTGTGAATAATACCTTTAAATACTGGATGATGTCTGAGTGATTAAAAAACACAGTGAAAACTGAGGGGAAAGGAAGAAAAAAGTATTATAGAAGAACAGTCTTATATACTCTATGGTTCAGGGCTGCTGAAGAAAGAATTTAAAGGCAAGTCTTAGTAGTATGGAGCCCTAGAGAAGAAGGGAAAAGCTCAGAGGGTTAAGAGAACACTATTCTCTTCAAGTCCTTTATGCTCAAGGTAACTTAGAAAGATTTAAAATAGGTAATTAATACCTGTCCTGCTTTAACTTCTTTTAAGAACAACGTAGGAGTCTAAATAAATAAATGTAAAATTAATGCCTGTACTCAAAATAGTAGCTGAGAAAAAAAAATGGTATCATGGGACCATAAAGTTTGAAAAGGGCTTGAGACAGCCTGTAGGTGGGAAAAAGATAAGCCAACATTTTAAGAACTAGGAGTTGCATTAGGTTAGTCATAAGTACTGTACTTGAGTGTTCCTTTGCTTCCCAGCTTTTGCTTTGCTGTAGATATTTTGCAATAAGTTAAAGTCAGTTCAGTGGTATATGTGAATTAAGATGGCCATGCTTTTTTATAAAGATCTGGGGCAGATTTTTACCTGTGTATCTCTTCTTGTCTCCAATCCCTATGTCCCCAATAACTTTAACTTTCTCTGGGTCACTGCAGAAAGGCTTTACACTGTAGCAGATTTCTAAGGTCTTGTAAGATTCAGGACCACCCTAAAATTTACCCTTCTATTCCACTATTATTTGATTGGCCATAAACTTCATTCAGTTTTCCCATTTCAGCATATGGAAAAATCCGAATGAACTTATTAGCCAACCCAATATTTTAATTTTTAAATCATCCTAATTATTTCCCTAATATATTTCCTTAGGATGAATTATTAACTGTTGAGAAGGTTTGAATTGATTATGGTTTCATCATTGGAGACTTCCTTTTATACTAATGGAGGTGAGAGCATGAGCTGGAAAAAGCATGTGTATCTTAGCCCTAATAAGTTTCATTTTGAGAATTAGAACATTTTCAATGTAATATGGCAGGCTTAAGATTCGTAGTGAAAGGATGGTGTCACCATAATGACATCCTTTTTCTTTTAGGCCTTTAGGAATAGATGACTAGACTATTGAGCCAGCCTGTCCCCTGGGTGCATTAATGCATTTAGGCCACAGGGTCGATTAGTAAATTGTGACTGTGATGCACTTACTCACCTCCCAGGGCCTAAAGAGTTACTGCACCTCAGAAAGCCCCTGAGAGTAATTTATATACTGAAAGGATTTGACTGAATAAGTACAGTCTGATGTGTTTTAATGGGCTTTGATGGGCGTCAAAGACCAACTTTTAGAGCAGCATTTGTTCTTTGTAGAGGTGGGATTGAGGGCTCTGCAATTTAAAATTTCCATCTCTTCTTTTGAAAAAGAATGAAAATTGTGTTCCTTTGACCTTTTCAAGGAGTAATTTGTTTTGCAGGCTAATGCTATTTCCCTCTGTTAGATGGCTCCATAACAATGGAGGAAGAGGCAGAATGGGCAATCAGTCAAGATACAAAGTGTTGAAAATGGCAAATGTTCAGACTGAGTAAATCAGGAGACACTGCTTATGCTAAAATCTGCTAAATGGAATTTTATAAACACACAGTATTGCCCTAGTTATACTGTAATCCTATTATACCACTCTTCTCCGTAGAGGCAACGCTAATAGAAGGTAGGCTCGGTGGTTTGCCTATGTTTTACATTAGAAAATATCTTTTAGACCTATCTGTACTAGAATTTCATCCTGGGTTTATTCACTCAATAGCCTCAGAAGCATCATGTATTTCTAAAAGTGATATTTTACCCTTCATTAAACCTTGTATTCCAAGAAAAAGTGTCTTTGTGACATTTAACAACGGAGATCTTATAATGGTATTTAAAGTCTAGAGACAGACAGGCTTCACAATGAAATAATATGAGTTCCTTGTATAATGAGTAAATTTAAATCAGCGCTCAGGAAGGGAAGTGTGTTGAGCAAAAAAATTTCAGGATGCACACAAAGGCTGCAGTATCTCCATCACTAAATTAATATAAGGACTAAAATGTTAGTCTCATGAAAGTTAATTCATTCTCCCCAGAGCAGTGTTTCTCAAAGGCAGGTCTATGGACCACCTTCATCACCATCACCTTGGCTGCTTATTTCAAATGTAAATTCTTAAACCCTACCTCAGGCTTACTGTGAATCAGACTTTCTGAGATTCTAAGTAGGAACCTTTGTTTTTAATTACCTCTTTGATTCTGTTACATTCCTAAAGGCCAGCAGGATATGTTGATAGGAAACCTAGTCAAAGGTTTGACGCACAACTGCCATGGAAACACATTCATTCATGAATAGTAAGCTTGTGAAGGGCTTCAGAGATTCCACTAGTGCAGGAGATGCAAGAGACTTGGGTTCCCACCCTGGGTCAAAAGATTTCCTAGAGAAGGGAATGGCAACCCACTCCAGTATTCTTGCCTGGAAAATTCCATGGGCAGAGGAGCCTGGTGGACTATAGTCCATGGGGTCGCAAAGAGTCGGACGTGACTGAGTGATTGAACACACACACAGACAAGCTTGTGAAACCAATATTCAGCATTTAAACTGGACGTTTGATTGGTCAGAACAAGGAATGCCAACCATACACACAGCAACCACATTTAGGAAAAGACTTAACCTTTAGGATACTGGGAGAAAAATGAGATTAAAATGAATGGTCACTGGTCAGTTGTATATGCACAGTAAGCATGAGAGGAGGGGAATGGTGGAGAGGATAAAGTGAAGGTTACAACAGTCACAGAGTTTTCATAGTCAGGGACAGAAGAACCTGTCTGAGCATGTAGATTTGGGATTTGGATTATTAAGAATGAGGTTGATAGTAGTAAGGATGAGGGAAGCTATAGGCAGAGAGACAGCATTGCAGGAAGGGTACCCCTTCCACGGCCCGAAATGGGCTCTTGTCTAACACTTGGAAATGAATTGTCTGAGGAGACACATGTGCTGACAAAGCAAGAGATTTTATTGGGAAAAGGCACCTGGGCGGAGAGCAGTAGGGTAAGGGAACCCAGGAGAACTGCTCTGTCACATGGCTGGCAGTCTCGGGTTTTATGGTGATGGGATTAGTTTCTGGGTTGTCTTTAGCCAATCATTCTGACTCAGAGTCCTTCCTGGTGGTGCACGCCTTGTTCAGCCAAGATGGATGCCAGAGAGAAGGATTCTGGGAGGTGGTCGGACAGGTGGTGTCTCCTTTTGACCTTTCCCAAACTCTTCTGGTTGGTGGAGGCTTATTAGTTCCCTGTTCCTTACCAGGACCTCCTGTGGTAAAACTGTTAGGGGAAGCACTGAAACTGCCCACCCTGGCCAGGCACCACAGTCACCAGTTGCATGAGTCGTTTTACAACAGGAGGTCCTGGTACGGAACAGGGAACTAATAAGGCTCTCCACCCGGGTGCCTTTTTCCAATAAAATCTCTTGCTTTGTCAGCACATGTGTCTCCTTGGACAATTCCTTTCCAAATGTTATACAAGAGCCCAGTTTCGGGCCCTGGAAGGGGTCCCCTTTCCTACAACAGAATAACTCATGCAAATGCTTACTATGGTACCTGGCCAGGGTGGGTGGTTTCAATCAGTGTGCTTCCCCTAACAACTCCCCCTGAGAGACATCGTACTCAAGATACTTCTTGGGAATTGGGGCAGAGGTCTCTTTCTTCTGTAACTTCTTCCTGCTGTGCATCAGTGTAGGCCTGCATAGCAGAGCAGAAGTCTCTCTCTACCTGATTTAAGTCAAGGTATTTTTTTGCCTGAAACCAGCATTTACCCTTGTAATAACAGCAATTTAGTTTGAAACTGTTGGCTCCTCTCAGAGATGAAATAGACAGGGGCCAAACAAGAGACCTAATAGGATAGTCATCATCGGTCCCCAGAAACAGGAGGCAATATTTGGGGTGAGGGCTGCAGGGTTTGTGAGGTTTTTTTTTTTTTTTGATTGGTTGGTGGTGAAGCAACAGAGCTGTGCTCCAGGAATCTTGTGTTTAGTCTGAAGTTACCATCCTCCACCTGGGTGGGGGCTCCAGTTCTGTAGAACTCAAAGACATTGTTATGCATATTTTTTTGAGTAGGAACCAGGACCCTGTCTTAAGGCTGTACCACCATTTGATTGTTTCTCCTCTGTTTCTATATCCCCTCCCTTCCCTGATTAGCAATTGTTTGAACCCACCCTTTGGAACTCAGGGAAGGTCAAGAGGCTGAATGAAGCCTATATCCTACAGATAAGAAATGGAGAACACATAACAGATCTGTACTCCAGAGCCCCACAGAGTCCTGCTCAGTTTTAATTTAGGGAACAGGGCAACTATGACTGTGATAATTTCCTGTCAAAATGGGGCATAGGACTGCCTCAGCTTGGAGAACAGACACTGAATTGGAAGTATTCCTGAGTTCCAAGTCCTAGATCTGAGCCTTGTATGATTAAAATTTCAATCCCTTGGTCTTCTTGGACTTTCCTGGCGGCTCAGACGGTAAAGCGTCTGCCTACAATGTGGGAGATCTGGGTTCAATCCCTGGGTTGGGAAGATCTCCTGGAGAAGGAAATGGCAACCCACTCCAGTATTCTTGCCTGGAAAATCCCATGGACGGAGGAGCCTGGTAAGCTACAGTCAGTCCGTGGGGTCGCAAAGAATCAGACACGACTGAGCAACTTCACTTTCACTTGGTCTGGCATTTTGTTGTAACAGACCCAATTAGAAGTAGCTGGAGGAGGGATAACTGGAATTTTAATAGACAAAATAAATCTCTCTTTTTTTTTTTAGAATAGGCCTGAAACCCAGTCTGGATCTGGCACTTCAGGGAGACTTGTAGCCAGGTAGCCAGTTGCCTAGTTTTATAAAAAGTAAGGTTATAGTTATTAGCTTCCAGCAGACATTGTTTTGAGAATGATGGCATCTAAACCTGACATGACTCAGAAAAGTCAAGTGTTTAGCAATACAACGTCTAATCTGAAATTACACCCATAGTATCACCAGTTATTTCCCAGGATGTCTGAACCATAGCTACTTTATTTTGACTTTTAATTGTAAAATTTTCCTCAATAGCCAAAGCAGATGTCACCATTAATGATGTCAGTGTTTCTCTAGGTATGAGAAGATGCAAGAATTGAAACTCATAAAATCTTCTCCGGAAAAGATCTAACTATCTGAAGGCCTGTTCTCTCAGTTTTCCCCAGAGCACAGAGTGCCTCATTCCTGATTTTCACTGTGAACTCCTTTCTGGGGCATTGAAAGTCAGCAGTTGCAGTGGCCATGATTTAATCTTTGTAGATGTAGATGAAAAGTGCCAGTCTTCAGTTGGCAGAGCCCCTTTTTGCTCATAAACTTGACCATGCTTTTGAGGGGGGCATTTCATGACCATTTTATCCCATGGTGTTGAGAATGTCCATTCTCAGGTTTGGCAAAGATTTTGTTGACAGGTCACTCAATGTGCTGTTACTGGACTAGGCCATAAAATAGTATCCAAAATTCTCTGGACCACCTGTCTTACTAGCCTCTTGGTCCAGGAAAATATTCCCTCTTGTTGCTTCTTCCCATATCTAGAGTTACACTGTTTCCATCATTGATCTCATATAGAACTATATATTATTCTATTAGAGGCCTCAGACACACATTTGGCAGTGTAAGAAACAGCAGTTTTGTAAAACAGGTGAAATACAAATAACATAGCCAGCAGTATTAGTAAAGTCACAAGTAAGACTTAAGAGCTTCCATTAGATGTAGCCCAGTGTATCTCAAGTCATCTGACTTAGTCTACTCTGTAGAATCTTTATCTTCCAGGGAAATTATATATTGGCACCACCATCTATAAGGCACATAGCCCAGTTTTCTAGTGTTACTAGACTGATTATCCTTCAGTTCAGTTCAGTTCAGTCGTGTCCGACTCTTTGCAGCCCCATGAATTGCAGCACGCCAGGCCTCCCTGTCCATCACTAACTCCCGGAGTTCACCCAAACTCATGTCCATCAAGTCGGTGATGCCATCCAGCCATCTCATCCTCTGCTGTCCCCTTCTCCTCCTGCCCCCAATCCCTCCCAGCATCAGAGTCTTTTCCAATGAGTCAACTCTTCGCATGAGGTGGCCAACGTATTGGAGTTTCAGCTTTAGCATCAGTCCTTCCAAAGAACACCCAGGACTGATCTCCTTTAGGATGGACTGGTTGGATCTCCTTGCAGTCCAAGGGACTCTCAAGAGTCTTCTCCAGCACCACAGTTCAAAAGCATCAATTCTTTGGCACTCAGCTTTCTTCACAGTCCAACTTTCACATCCATACATGACCACTGGAAAAACCATAGCCTTGACTAGACGGACCTTTGTTGGCAAAGTAATGTCTCTGCTTTTCAATGTGCTATCTAGGTTGGTGATAACTTTCCTTCCAAGGAGTAAGCGTCTTTTAATTTCATGGCTGCAGTCACCATCAGCCCCCCAAAATAAAGTCTGACACTGTTTCCACTTTTTCCCCATCTATTTGCCATGAAGTGATGGGACCAGATACCATGATCTTAGTTTTCTGAATGTTGGGCTTTAAGCCAACTTTTTAACTCTCCTCTTTCACTTTCATCAAGAGGCTTTTTAGTTCCTCTTCACTTTCTGCCATAAGGGTGGTGTCATCTGCATATCTGAGGTGATTGATATTTCTCCCGGCAATCTTGATTCCAGCTTGTGCGTCTTCCAGCCCAGCGTTTCTCATGATGTACTCTGCATATAAGTTAAATAAGCAGGGTGACAATATCCTTAGTATGATTTAATTGTTTCCAACACAGAGGACACTTTAAACCTAAATTACCGTAGCCTGGTGTTATATATATAAATCCATCCCATAATTGTGGGAGATTTTTTCCTCCTTTGTTGAAACTTTTCTTGTTGCTCTGATTGAGCTTGAGTAATAGAAAAAAGCTCAAACTTATGGCCAGAGTAAGAGCAGGCATTATTAATAGACCTGGTGAGGGGATTCCATCTAATGATATCACAGTGACCTGAATATGACTAATTTTTTTTTAAAGTAAATTTTCTCAGGGCCAACCAATTACAGTGTTGTAGTAGAGAAATTTACCAAGGTAACCCAGAACTAGACACAGGTAATTAGCCACAAGCCCAACAATTGGATTGATTTCTAAAACTAGCATAGGATCAGGCCTATGATAGAAAAGCATTTGATTTATATGCAAAGGTCTAAGAAGTCAAGAAAACATTATAAATGATCATATGAATCAGGTCCAGCATCTTGATCAACTATCTACCTCTGATGTTGTCGTCTTCTCATCCTGGTATAGTGTAGTTTCTCCTGATAAAAAAGTCCTTCCAGCCAGGTTGGAGACAGTCCCTTAAATTATGTCTTTTTCCAGTCCTGGTTGCAGGTCATGAGGCATCTGATCTTTATCCAAAGATAGATTACTGAGATAAGCTTCAGAAACAAACTTAGGATGTTTAAGAATTCAATTAAATTTTACATTAATATCACATAACGGCAAAAAACTATCCAAGAAATGAGTCTTACTACCTCCATTGGTAGACCTCCATTAACAAACTGGGACTTAACATTTTTTGAAACATCTTTTTCTCCCTAAAATTACCCTCATTTTTATCAAATATAACCAAATTAAGGCTAGCTTGTTTGCAAAATAGGTCTGTTCTCACTAATTTTAGTCTAGTGATTTATATAACCATAATTGATCATAGACTTTTTATTTTGCTGAAACATTTATAGAATCTCAGACTGAACTTTTAAAATAAAACAGGGCTGGGAAACTCACACCAAAGGCTTATCACAGATTTTGCCTAACAAATCTAGGTGAATTCTTCCCTTTTTAAGGTCTCAAAAATTCCTTGAGATTTTTGTACCTGTTAGTGAGATAACCTTCTTAGCTCATTTGATAAACTTACTGGAAACCTAAGAGTTTCAATTTTCTGGGGGAGTCTGATAGAAAGTATAATTGTTTTGTTTATAACATATAATTTTACCAAATTATTTTCTTTTTTTTTTAATTTTATTTTATTTTTAAACTTTACATAACTGTATTAGTTTTGCCAAATATCAAAATGAATCCGCCACAGGTATACATGTGTTCCCCATCCTGAACCCTCCTCCCTCCTCCCTCCCCATTCCATCCCTCTGGGTCGTCCCAGTGCACCAGCCCCAAGCATCCAGTATCGTGCTTTGAACCTGGACTGGCAACTCATTTCATACATGATATTTTACATGTTTCAATTGAGAGGAAGGTTTTCCCTACTCCCGGAAAACACAAAATTCAAACCTGTAATTTTTCAGATAGAAACCATAAAAGTTATAAGCATATTTGCTGGTTCATTCAGTCCTTTGTTAACTTTTGTGAGGTCATCAGGTTTTTCATTAGAATACCAGGACATATCAAAATGTTAAAAACTCCATATAATTTCTAGGATATCTGTATTAGTAATTTTATCA
Source organism: Bubalus kerabau (assembly GCF_029407905.1). Lineage (NCBI taxonomy): Eukaryota > Metazoa > Chordata > Mammalia > Artiodactyla > Bovidae > Bubalus > Bubalus kerabau. The sequence continues at coordinate 2,996,498 of NC_073647.1, read as the reverse complement.
TACATTATAACATGAGTGGATTTATTACTCATTTGATAATCCTTTTCATGTAATTTAACCAACCAAGTAAACACAGTTTAACATCTCTCTTTGGGATGTTTCAGGGGCCTTCTGAAGCACCCCAAAGTTAGCTAGAGGTCAAAGGAACTTCAAAAGAATTCGATTTAAGAAGTTTTATCTAAAAGATCAATTAAAAGCATTTAGAACATTTGGTCAGATTTAGTCAATGTTGATGGGTGTATCATTTACCTTGTTGATATGTCACAATGGGCATAAATACCAAGGCTCAAGGTCTAGTGAAAGTCAGCTCCGCCATCTTGGACCTAGTTGGCTCTAACTACTTTTCTTATGGCTGTGTCATTCCTAACAAAATCCATTTATCTAACTAATTGTAATCCAATTTTAGAAAATGCTGATTATGCATAACTCTTTTTAGTCTTTTTTTATACTTTTTTTTTTTTACTGAAAACACACTTCCTACTTTTCTTTAACAACCAAGAACTAACTTTTATATTAGCATTTTATAGATAGGTGAGTATAAATACCCGTGATAATTTCTAAAACCCTTGCTTTCTTACAACATTTTAGGATGGCACCAAACATTATTCATTTATAGTCCCAAATCTCTTTAGTTTGTCTGTAAAAGGAAATTAGTGTTTAGTAGTAAATGTTTCAAAATCTTATTTTATTTGGAAATGATCTAACTATTCAATAGACTTCCAACACTTAGCAGACTTAGCACAACCCTTAGAAATTCAAGTTATGCCAATCTGGAGAGACTATTTTAGACAGATATTTCTAAAGAATAATTAATAGAGCTTATGTAAAAGCTCATATCTCATTTACAGTTTTTTAGAAGTTTCTTCACTCGAGGTAATTTTCTTGTTGACAAACTTGTAACAGATATAATATTTAACTTATATTAAACCTAGGTACAATGAAAATATTCTACTTAATGTTAATTACTCTAAGACATGTCTATATTAGATAGGTCAACAAACATTAATATCAAGTATTTAATACTGAATATTTTCCAGTTGTTTAATTTAGAATTATTTGTTTAGTAAGTGCTTACCTTTCTTTAAGCCAATTAAATAGAGCTCATTTACAAATTAACCTCAAAAATATTACCCAGAGACAAAGATATACCAAGACATATTTAGACAGACACAGTGCAAGATCTAGCTTCATTTTCTAAGTTTAGTCATGAATTAGATATTACAATATAAAATTTACTAATTTATTAAAAAACAGTTGAAATAAATAAAATTTTTAAAGGCTTTCCCCCCGTTTCCCTCAGTCTCAGGAGTTAGAGATGGTCTAGATAAGTGTTCCTGAGAGCCCTGGTCTGAAGGCACAGGGAAAGAAAATCAAGTTCTAACAAAATGGCGGCAGGTCTAAACCAAAATGTGGCCAGACAAAGCAAAATGGCCATCAAAAATCACAACACAGAACACAGAGTTAAAACACACACATATAAACCTGGCAGTCCTCATCAGACACTCCCTTAAATACAAGAATACAATCTCTCAGAAAACCTCCTATAGAGACACAGAACTGCAGATCTAAGTACTAACAGAGTAAAGGAAAATATCTCAGGTCTTCAAAGATTTCAAAGGGAGGAAAGGAAGTCAGGTTGAAAGAAGAAGGGGGAGGAGGCGGGAGAGGGAGGCAAAAGGGGTGGCCTTACAGATGTCTCCTGCTACCTGCAGATACCCAGGTGTTATGGGACTTGACCCTGGGCCTCCAGAGAAGAGAGGACTGGAACTCGGCCCTACCAGAAATCAGACCAGACCAGAATTAGAATTCAAGTTCTCTGCCAAGAGGAGGTGATCAGTCTCCAATCCTCAGCTCAGGCTGAGGCCCTTTGACCAGATTCCTGCATCCAGGACAGGGGACTAGAAAAATAGGGAAGGATAGGAATGGTTAAGGAGAGGAAAGAGAGAGGTAAGGGCAGAGAGGTCAATAAAGTCTCTTGTTCTTTACCTGTTGGGGCACTCTGGCCAGTTGTCCACATCAGAAGGAGACCAGGGACAAAAGGGTCCCAGTTATGGCCACTGGGTCTGGTCCATTGGCAGGCAAGCTGGCCCCTGAGTACCCCAAGTGGTCAGGATGTCAGTCTCAGCAAAGAAGAGCCCCACCAGAGTCACCATTTGTTGCAGGAAGGGGGACCCATTCCAGGGCCCAAAACTGGGCTCTTGCCTAACAGTTGGAAATGAATTGTCTGAGGAGACACATGTCCTGACAGAGCAAGAGATTTTATTGGGAAAGGGCACCCAGGTGGAGAGCAGTAGGGTAAGGGAACCCAGGAGAACTGCTCTGTCACATGGCTTGCAGTCTCGGGTTTTATGGTGATGGGATTAGTTTCCGGGTTGTCCTTAGCTAATCATTCTGACAGAGTCCTTCCTGGTAGTGCACACCTTGATCAGCCAAGATGGATGCCAGAGAGAAGGATTCTAGGAGGTGTTCAGACAGGTGGTGTCTCCTTTTGATCTTTCCCGAACTCTTCTGGTTGGTGGAGCCTTATTAGTTCCCTGTTCCTTACCAGGACCTCCTGTTGTAAAAGAACTCATGCAAATGGTTACTATGGTGCCTGGCCAGGGTGGGCAGTTTCAATCAGTGTGCTTCCCCTAACAAAAGCAGTGTGGTATATGAGAGGGGTGGGGGTCGTGTGTACAACTAGTACATAGGTTGCATCAAAGTCCCTTTAAACTCCAAAACGTATGAACATTCACCATATTTGTGTTTCTCAAAAAAGTAGTCCCCATAATCCGTGCATGATAATTACCTGTAGATCTGTCAGAATGAAGGTTTCAATTCAATTTAAACCCAGCAGGCCAATTCAATCAGATTGTCGGAGGTTGGGAGTCCTGGAATCTGCATTTTGGGGATATTCAGGTGATCCTAGTGGACATGAAAGCTTAGACCTGAAGTTAAGAGAACAATCACAATGTTAGTACTCCCGTATGATAACAACATTTACTTTGGGCATTGTATGAATTTTTAATGGCTCCTATGACCAATCACCACAAATGTATGGCTTAAAGTAACACAAAATTATGTGTTTTATGTATTTTTTATATACATTGATTATCTTATACTTCCATAGGTCAGAATTCTGACACAGGTTTCACTGTATATAAATCAAGGTATATACAGGGTTGTATTCACTTTTGGAGGCTCTAGGGGAGAATCTATTTCCTTGCTTTTTTTCCAGCTTCTAGAGGCCACCCACTTTCCTTGGCTCATGTCTTCCTTTAAAGCCATCAACACTTGGCTGAGTTATCATGCTGCCTTCTCTTTGGTCCTCTTTCTTAGTCATCTCCCTCTGATTGCATCTGCCTCTTCCTTCCACCTATAAGGACCTTTATGGTTACATTGGGCCCACCAGGATGATAATATTTTTTAAAGTCAGCTGATTAATAGACTTCATTTTATCTACAAACCAAATCCCCCCTTTTGCCATGTAAAATAACATTCACAGATTCTAGGGATTAGGAAATGGACATCTTGGGGACTGCATTATTTTGCTTACCACTGGTAAAGCTAACTTATTCCTCCATTCAATAGGCACCTATTGAGCACCTAATGTTTGCTTATCACTGTGCCAAATACTGGGGACAGAAAGTCAATAAGGGAGTCTTTGCCAATAATAAATTTGTAATCTAGTGAGGAAGAGAGACATGACATTAGTTATGGTGCAGTAAGTAGTGTGATGGAGGCATACAAAAAGGCACAATGGGAGGCCCCCAAAGGGGAAATATTGTTCTTAGGGAAGTTGAAGGGTTCACATTGACTATTAGCTTTTGAACTGGATTTTTGAAGATGATAAGAATTTCAGGATGTGAATAAGAAAGGCAGAGCATCACAATGAGAGACAACTTGCACAAAGTCCTACAGTTATGACAGATTGTGGCCTAAGGTTAACCAGTAGTTGGGAGTGGTTAAAACTTAGCTAGGGCAATGATGAAGTACATGGTGGCAGAAGATGGGTCTGGTGAGGCAGGCAGGGACCAGATCATAGAGGAACTTTTCATGTGTTAGAGTTTGGACTGGATTCTGCATGCAGTGGGAAACCACTGAAGGTTTTAAATAGGGGGATAGCATGATGAATCTATGATGCTGGTTGGAGAATGAATGGGAGTGAAGGGAAGCAAGACTGAAGATAGATCAGTGAGAAAGGTAACAGTAATTGAGGGATGGCAGAGTCTAAACAAGAGTGTGACAGTGACAATGAACAGCCAGGAATGGACCTGAGGGACAGAGAGGAAGAAGAACTAACAATGTTTTGACTGACTCAAGAAACTGGCATGGGTGGAGGGGAAGGATTGAAGGAGATGATGGTGAAAAAAGAAAAAAAAAAAGAATATGAGCTTTCTAGATAGAAAACAGAGTAGCTTGTATCCAGAAAATGGAATAAAATGTGGAAACAGGAATTAAAGATAGAAACAATCTCCAGGTGGAAAATGGAATAAAAGATCAGATAATATTAAGATCTAAGTAGATATTTGATCTGGAGAATGAAGAGCAGTGAGAAAAACAGACTTTGCAACAGTTATCTCTCTGTTACATTTGTGACTCTGTTGTAGGAAAGGGAACCCCTTCCAGGGCCCAAAACTGGGCTCTTGTCTAACACTTGAAAATGAATTGTCCAAGGAGACACATGTGCTGACAAAGCAAGAGATTTTATTGGGAAAGGGAGCCCGGACAGAGAACAGGAGGGTAAGGGAACCCAGGAGAACTTCTCTGCCACATGGCTGGCAGTCTCTAGTTTTATGGTGATGGGATTAGTTTCCGGGTTGTCTTTAGCCAATCATTCTGACTCAGAGTCCTTCCTGGTGGTGCACACCTAGTTCAGCCAAATGGATGTCAGAGAGAAGGATTCTGGGAGGTGGTCGGACATGTGGTGTCTCCTTCTGACCTTTCCTGAACTCTTCTGGTTGGTGGAGGCTTATTAGTTCCTTAACGGGACTTCCTGTCATAAAATAACTTATGCAAATAATTACTATGGTTCCTGGCCAGGGTGGAAGGTTTCAATCAGTGTGCTTCCCCTAAAAACTCTGTCATGTAGCAGCTAGATGGTCTTGGGTGAATTATTTCACTTTTCCTTTCTTTTTTTATACTTCATTGAAATCTAGTTGATTTGTTTGTGTGTGAGTGCTCAGTCACTTCAGTCATGTCCAACTCTTTGTGACTCCATGGACTATAGCCTGCCAGGTTCCTCTGTCTGTGGGATTTTTCCAGGAAGAATACTGGAGTGGGTTACAATGTGTTAATTTCTGCTGTACAGCAAACTGATTCAGTTATACATACATACATTCATATATTCTTTTTCATATTATTTTCCATTATGGTTTGTCACAAGATAGCAAAATTCCTGTGCTATACAGTAGGAACTTGTTGTTGATCTATCCTGTGTTAACCTTACACTCCCAAATCTTCCCTCCTCCCAATCCCTACCCCACCCTTGGTAACCACAAGTCTGCTCTCTATGTCTGTTAGTCTGTTTCTGTTTTGTAGGTAAATTCATTTGTCCAATTATTTCACTTCTTTAAGCCTGTTTCCCCATATGAAAAATGAGGACATAGTATGTATTCAAAAGGCTGTGAGAATTAAGTAAGGGAACATATATAAAGCACCACTAAGTAGTGACTAAAATATAGTAGGGGTCTAAAAATTGGCGCTTTCCTTGATAACACTGGAAAAGGAAAAGGAATAGGACTCCAGTCCATTGGAGGGAGATTAGGGAAACCTCGAGAGACTTTGGTTCCAACAACATTATAAGATTGGGACTCAGGTGCAGAGAACAAAGCAGAGTCCATGGAGCAAGTAAAAGGAAAAAGTAAAAATAATCAGGGAGCAAGTAACAGGCAGAAATCTAGTTAATAGAACTGAGATAAAAGGTGATGGCTGATGGGTTATATAAATGTTATATAAATCATACTTCAATAAAACTGGTAAATACATAAAAATAGAACATTATGGGTGAATATAAAGCCAGGATGGTTTGATGTACAATAAAAGTTGGTCTGATATACCTTAATGTTTTCCTTCCTAAGGTAAAGACCCTTCCTAACAATTAGACATGGGCTCTGTGTGTGGGTGAGGAGGGGAAATAATGACTCCAGTTGTGAAAGGCAGGAGCCAGCAGAGATCTTGTATAGATGACATCTATGGTCTCATTAAATTTCATAATTCTGTGAATCAGGTTCAGTTGAAACATGTGCATTGTGAAACAACTGGAGAGAAAAAACCTGTGCTGATTCTGGCTTAGTTCAAGAGTGACAGGATGAGAATTGGAAGGGGTGTTTGCTGTTTTTTTCTTGATGGTTACAACTCAATTTGAGAATGAATGGAAGCATTAGAAACTCTCCTCCCAACAAAACACACCAAGACACATGTACATGGTTTATATATAATTTGAGAAGGTTCAAAGATCCCCTGAAAATATCTGGGGCAGGGTATTACTCACAGTTCTTTCCATCCCCCATTGATTCTCTACCACTTTTTTCCTTTAAAAAATATGTTCTATATTCTAGGCATAATCCAAACATTTTATCTGATTTAACTTAGTTAATCCTTTTGGCAATCTTAGGAGGTCGTGTGATAGGCTCTTGATGGCTCCCAAGATATGTCCCCATCCTAACCCTTGGAACCTGTGAATGTTACCTTCTATGGTAAAGTTTTATTGCAGATGTAATTAAAGCTCTCGACAGGAGGAGAGTACTCTGGATTATCCAGTTAGCTCTAAATGCTGTCACAACTGTCCTTATAAAAGAAAGGCATAGAGAGATTATACACACACACACACAGAGGGCCACGTGGGGGTAGGGCAGAAATTAGAGTGATGTGGCCACAAACCACCAACTCCTGCAGCCACCAGAGCTGGAGAGGCAAGGAAGCATTCTCTTCCAGAGTCCTTGAAGGGAGTGGGACCCTGCTTAAATCTTGATTTCAGTCTTCTGGTTTCCAGAATACATTTTTATTTTCTGAAGTCACCCAGTTTGCTAAGCCACTCTTAGATTGCTAATCTTTGCTAATGATGTGAGACAATAAATGCCTTGTGTTTTAAGTTGGCCAATTTGGGAATATTTGTTACACAGCAATGGATAATTAACACAGTCAGACTGTTGTTGTTCAATCACTCAGTCACGTCCGACTCTTTGCAACCTCATGGACTGCAGCTTGCCAGGTTTCCCTGCCCTTCACCATCTCCTGGAATTTTCTCAAACTTATGTCCATCAATTCGGTGATGCCATCCAACCATCTCATCCTCTGTCATCCCTTTCTCCTCCCACCTTCAATCTTTCCCAGCTTCAGGGTCTTTTCCAATGAGTCAGCTCTTCGCATTAGGTGGCCAAAGTATTAGAGCTTCATTTTCAGCATCAGTCCTTCCAATAAATATTCAGGACTGATATCCTTTAGGATGGACTGGTTGGATCTCCTTGCAGCCCAAGGGACTCTCAAGAGTCTTCTCCAACACCACAGTTCAAAAGCATCAATTCTTCTGCACTCAGCTTTCTTTATAGTCCAACTCGTACATCCATACATGACTACTTGGAAAAACCATAGTTTTGACTAGACAGACCTTTGTTGGCAAAGTAGCGTCTCTGCTTTTGAATATGCTATCTAGCTTGGTCATAGCTTTTCTTCCAAAGTGCAAGCATCTTTTAATTTCATGGCTGCAGTCAGCATCTGCAGTGATTTTGGAGCCCAAAAAATAAAGTCTGACACTGTTTCAGTTGTTTCCTCATCTATTTGCCATGAAGTGGTGGGACCAGATGCCATGATCTTAGTCTTTGAATGTTGAGTTTTAAGCCAGCTTTTTCACTCTCCTCTTTCACCTTCATTTAGAGGTTCGTTAGTTCCTCTTTGCCTTGTAGGGCCACCCAAGAAGATGGGTCATGGTGGGGAATTCTAACAAAACATGGTCCACTGGAGAAAGGAATGGCAAACCACTTCCATATTCTTGCCTTGAAAACCCCATTATCAGTATGAAATACAGTGAGATAAATTGATGAAAGTGAAAGAGGAGAGTGAAAAAGTTGGCTTAAAGCTCAACATTCAGAAAATGAAGATCATGGCATCTGGTCCCATCACTTCATGGGAAATAGAGGGGGAAACAGTGTTAGACTTTATTTATTGGGGCTCCAAAATCACCACAGATGGTGACTGCAGCCATGAAATTAAAAGATGTTTACTCTTTGGAAGGAAAGTTATGACCAACCTAGGTAGCATATTCAAAAGCAGAGACGTTACTTTGCCAACAAAGGTCCGTCTAGTCAAGGCTATGGTTTTTCTGGTGGTCATGTATGGATGTGAAAGTTGGACTGTGAAGAAAGCCGAGTGCAGAAGAATTGATGCTTTTGAACTGTGGTGTTGGAGAAGACTCTTGAGAGTCCCTTGGACTGCAAGGAGATCCAACCAGTCCATCCTAAAGATCAGTCCTGGGTGTTCATTGGAAGGACTGATGCTGAAGCTGAAACTCCAATACTTTGGCCACCACATGCAAAGAGTTGACTCATTGGAAAAGACCCTGAAGCTGGGAGAGATTGGGCAGGAGGAGAAGGGGATGACAGAGGATGGAAGGGCTGGATGGCATCACCGACTTGATGGACATGAGTTTGGGTAAACTCCGGGAGTTGGTGATGGACAGGGAGGCCTGCCGTGCTGCGATTCATGGGGTCGCAAAGAGTCTGACACGACTGAGTAACTGAACTGAACTGAACTGAAGACTGGTGAAAACTTGTACCTGCCATGTCAGTGTTCTTCTTGACCTTGGAACTTCCCTCACCCTAGCTTATGTTTTTAGTTCACTTAGTGTTTAAAACTTAAATAACCGGATGAATGCATCCAAAGTTTTACAACCTACGAGAAATTCAGTTCTCACCTAGTGCCTCCTACCCACAGTCTAAAAGAGCTGAGATTTAGTAGGGCATATTGAGAAAGCTGAGCAAATTTTAACCCCACCCTTCTTGCTATGGGAGGACACCATCCTTGACCAGAAGAAGCGGTAAATAGATATTCTCACGCTCTCTGCAGGCTTAGAAGGAAGTAGCTAACAACAGCAATATCCATGCCCTTTTCAGAGCACACATCTTTAATATAAAACACTTCGTGCCTGTGGGCATGCTCAGTCACTTCAGTCATGTCCAACTGTTTGCGACCCTAGGTACTGTAGCCTGCCAGGCTCCTGTCTCCATGGGATTCTCCCAGCAAGAATACTGAAGTGAGTTGTCATGCCTTCCTTCAGGGCATCTCCCGACCCGGGGGTCAAACCCATATCTCTTCTGTCTTCTGCATTGGCAGGCAGGTTCTTTACCACCAGTGCCATGTGGGAAGTCCATAAAACACTTAGGGGTTGCCATCGCATGAAATAGTGGGTGGTATAGTAGAAAAAGTCAAGAGACGTGGTTTGTAATCCCAGATTGAACCACACCATGTGTATGACTTTTGGCTTCTATGCATAGTGACAACCTGGAGCTTTCCATAAGGCTAGACTGTTTCATTATTTCTCATAACCAGCTGGGTTGCTATGGAAGCTTCTATGTTACCTCTGCAACATAAATATTTGCCAAAATACACGATCCTCATCCAACATTTGCTCTCATCCTGGAGAGACTGCTTGCAGCTGAGCAATACTAGGCATCCCAGGATGAATGCTGTAATGTTGAGGTAATTGCAGTATTGGTAGTGCTAAAGGCATGCCAGAAGCTGACTTGGGGGGAGGGTTCCCCCTCCATTTCCCTGAATGCGCCTCTTGGCACTCTGTCCATCTTGGAGAATGAAGACTGGCAAATTGCCTGCCTGTTTTTATTCTGTTTATTCTGCAAATGCCAAGAGGGCTATGAGGAAGATAAAACTGAAAATGAGATCTGAAAATAATAGGTCCTTGAATTGAGAGATGGAAACTCTGAAGCTGTGTTTATTCAAGGCATCTGTCTTCCTGCTTCTTTGTCCACATCTTGGGTAAAGAGTTTCTCCTAAATTCCAGCAACCTGGTGGAAAGTTTGGGATGGATGGCTCACGTCTAGGGCCCTAGGCTACAACAGCCCTTTGGAGGAAACAGAAGGCTGTGAGCTTGACGGTTCTGTGTGCCAGGCTGTTTCTTAGTAGAGTTAGTACTTTACTCTGACAGCTCCCAGCACCCACCGTTGATTAATTGCTTGATATGATTCAGCTTGATATGATTAATGATCAGTGTTTTAGACTTTGGATTTGGTTAATAGCATTGTGAAGCCATTTGACACTTGGAATAAAAGGTAGACTTAGGTAACATTACATATATTTGGTTTGTGTTTAGCTTCATTTTGTGTGGTGCTTTCTAGGTTCATTTGACACTTCTGTACATGTTAGAATTCAGATGGATTTCTGCCTAGTTACTCATTGCTAATGTATGTGCAAAAAAAAGTTCCAATTCCAAAGAATCTAGTTATTTTCTTCTGTCCATCTCTTTCATAATAGTAATACTAAATAAGTCCTCAGTAGCAAATATTTTTTGGCAGTCACTGTACAGTGTATAACATCTACCATCCCATTCAACTGCCAAAATAACACTCTCAGGGGATTATTATCACTCATTCAATTTTATAAATATGGATATTTAGCAAAATCAGCTTTTTTGGACAAGTAAGTTGCACAACTGGGTTTCTATTCCAGATCTAATTTCAGTGTGCATATTATTAATGATGACTTTGTACTACCTCCCATTATATTATATTGCATGTAGTTTCAGAAATCACAAGAGTATGGCTTTCAAACTTTAGAGAGTTAGGTTTAGCAACTTACATAAGTGTGGAAAAAGCAGAATTATGGTAATATCTACAGAAAATCAGAGAGGTAACTAAATGGCAGAATGACAAATACTAGAGGCAAAGACTCCTGGCCAGAAAGTGTTCCACATAAGTAACCAGCCACAAATAGGTCCACCAATGCCACAGTGGCCTCTAGCTCCGTAGCATACATATCGAACCAAATCATTTAGAAATCATCTCCAAAAATTGAACACCTCAGTATAAAATTATACAAAAGTAGAAATACAAATTTTAAATGACAATACAAAATCAGCTTCAATTGTAATTAGATAAATGCAATGTAAACAATTTTTTATACCTTCTTAAACTCTTTGAGATTCATGGTGATGGAAAAATTGATAGTGTTGGAGAGATTTTAAAGGAAATGGGTATTCTAGTCCACTGCTGAGAGCAACATAAATTGGTAATACATTTTTAGGAGGAAATTTGTGAAACTCAACCTCAGTTGAAAAATGGCTAGCCCTTCATTCAGCAATTCTACTTCTAGAAATTTATTAGGAAAACAGGCAGATATCTATGTATAAGGATGCTCATTTCACTGTTGTTCATATTTAGCAAACTTGAAAACCAATTTAAATAATTCTAATAAATAAATTTTATATGACTGTATTCACTTATATGAAAAGAGATTCAGGTTATAGAACTTTATGTATAGTAAACATTTCATCTTTACCTATCTGTCTGCTGCTGCTAAGTTGCTTCAATCATGTCAGACTCTGTGCGACCCCAGAGATGGCAGCCCACCAGGCTCTCCCGTCCCTGGGATTCTCCAGGCAAGAACACTGGAGTGGGTTGCCATTTCCTTCTCCAATGCATGAAAGTGAAAAGTGAAAGTGAAGTCGCTCAGTCCTGTCCGACTCTTCAGGACCCCATGGACTGCAGCCTACCAGGCTCCTCTGTCCATGGGATTTGCCAGGCAAGAGTACTGGAGTGGGTTGCCATTGCCTCCTCCATACCTATCTGTCTAGGAGGATATAATTATAAAATGTCAGCTAATTATAACTGGACAATGGATATTCTTTTTCTATGTGTGTACGGTTTTTTTTTCTTTTTCCCCCCTCAATGTTTTACAGTACATAGCATCACATTTATGATCTGAAACATGTAAAACTTTTTAAAATTGAAGTAAAGCTGATTTACAGTATTGTGTAAATTTTTGTTGAACAGCACAGTAATTCAGTTTATACACACACACACACACACACACACACACAAACACATTCTTTTTTATATTCTTTTCCATTGTGGTTTATTACAGGATATTGAATATCCTGTAATTGAAATCCTGTGATTTATTACAGGATATTTCTGTGCTATACAGTAAGACCTTGTTGTTTATCCATTCTATATATAATAGTTTGCATCTGCTAACTCCAAACTCCTACTCCTTCCCTACCTTTTGGCAACCACAGATCTGTTCTTTGTGAGTCTGTTCTCTGTTTCGTAAATAAGTTCATTTGTGTCATCATTTAGATTCCACGTATAAGTGATATCATATAGCATTTGCCTTTCTCTTTCTGACTTTACATAGTATGATCATATCTAGGTCCATCCATATTGCTGAAAAAGGCATTGTTTTATCCTTTTTAATGGCTCTGTAATATCCCATTGCATGTATATACCCCATCTTTATCCATTTATTTGTCGATGCACTTTTTCATTGCTTCCGTGTCTTGGCTATTGTTGACAGTATGCTCTGAACATAGAGGCGCATGTATCTTTTTGAATTAGAGTTTCCTCTGGATATATGGCCAGGTGTGGGATTTCTGGTTCTAAATAGGAAAAGGAGTACATCAAGGCTGTATGTCGCTGTGCTTTTTAACTTATATGCAGAGTACGTCATGAGAAATGCTGGGCTGGATGAATCACATGCTGGAATCAAGATTGCCGGGAGAAACATCAATAACCTCAGATATGTAGATGACACAACCCTTATGGCAGCAAGTGAAGAAGAACTAAAGAGCCTCTTGATGAAAGTGAAAGAGGAGAGTGAAAAAGTTGGCTTAAAGTTCAACATTCAGAAAAAGAAGATCATGGCATCTGGTCCCATCACTTCATGGCAAATAGATGGAGAAACAGTGGAAACAGTGTCAGACTTTATTTTATTGGGCTCCAAAATCACTGTAGATGGTGAGTGCAGCCATGAAATACAAAGACGCATGCTTCTTGGAAGAAAAGCTATGGCCAACCTAGACAGCATATTAAAAAGCAGAGATATAACTTTGCTAACAAAGGTCTATCTAGTCAAGGCTATGATTTTTCCAGTGGTCATGTATGGATGTGAGAGCTGGACTATAAAGAAAGCTGAGCACCAAAGAATTGATGTTTTTGAACTGTAGTGTTGGAGAAGACTCTTGAGTGTCCCTTGGACTGCAAGGAGATCCAACCAGTCCATCCTAAAGGAAATCAGTCCTGAATATTCATTGGAATGATTGATGTTGAAGCTGAAACTCCAATACTTTGGCCACCTGATGCAAAGAGCTAACTCATTGGAACAGACCCTGATGCTGGGAAAGATTGAAGGCAGGAAGAGAAGGGGACAACAGAGGATGAGATGGTTGGATGGCATCACTGACTCGATGGACATGGGTTTGAGTAAACTCTGGGAGTTGGTGATGGACAGGGACTCCTGGTGTGCTGCAGTCCATGGGGTTGCAAAGGGTTGGACACGACTGTGTGAGAGAACTGAACTGAACTGAACTGGACTGTGGGATTTCTGGATCATATACCAATTCTACTTTTGTAAGTAACCTCCATACTGTTTTCCATAGTGGCTGCAACAGCTTACATTTACACCAACAGAAAAAGAGGGTTCCCTTTTCTGCATACCCTCTCCAGCATTTGTTATTGGTATACTTTTTAATGATGGCCATTCTGACCCATGTGAGGTGATACATCATTGTAATTTGATTGGCAGTTGTCTAATAATTAGCAATATTAAACATATTTTCATATGCCTGTTGGCCATTTTTATGTCTTCTTTGGAGAAATATCTATTTAGGTCTTATACTGATTTTTTGATTGGGTTGCTTGTTCTTTTGTTTTTGAGTTGTATGATCTGTTTGTATATTTTGGAAATTAATCCCTTGTTGGTCACATCATTTACAAATATTTTCTTCTAGGCTGTAGATTGTCTTTTCATTTTGTTTATGGTTTCCTTTGCTGTGCAGAAGCTTGTACATTTGATTAGGTCCCATTTGAAACATGTTAAACATGTTAAACTTTTTTCCACTTACAAACTAAATGTTACAGCTGGCAAGTGACAGGGTGGGTCCCATCTTCCCGCCAATGTTGGTATCACAGTAGGTTATTCACATAAGAGGAAACATTACTGAAAATTTGCAGCTTATTGCAAGAAAAACTGGAGAAGTAGCAAAGAAAACAGTGTTGACAGTATGTGGAGAGTTAGGCAGATTGGTGGTCAGTACCTGGGCAGTCATGGAAGATTTGAAATGATTAGAATATGGGGCAAGACTATTCCTTTTGTGGTGCCAATTTTCTTATATTTTAGTAATATATATTTCCCACTGATATCCTGAGCAGATTTAATGACGGAGGCCTTTTAGACAGATAGGGAAGAGTTAGGAAGAAGTCAGATTTGTGTCACAGAAGGATACTCTGATATGATGTGACTCTTTGCAGGTTGTTTTTTATACCACAGTTGTCATTGGCTGCCTTTTTTATTTATTCGGTCTCACCTTGTCTTAGTTGCAGCAATGGGATCTCTTTAGTTGAGGCATGTGGGATCTAGTTCTCTGACCAGGGATTGAACCTGGGCCCCTGCATTGGGAGAGTGAAGGCCTACCCACCTGACCACCAGGGAAGTCCTTGGCTGTCTTTAAAAAAAAAAAAAAAAAGCTTCCTTGGGATGTAATTTACATACCAGACTTCATCCGTTTTAAATATAAAATTCAATGATTTTTTGTAGTAAATTTAGAGTTCTATCACCACTCTCATAAATAGTTCCCCCCAAAGAAACTCCATTAGCGACAATCCTCATTTTCCCATTCTCAGGTGTAGGCAATTACTAATCTATTTTTTTGTATCTCTTTGAACTTGCCCAGTCTGGATATTTCATATAAATGGAATCATATAGTATGAGGTCTTTTGTTATTGGCTTCTCTCACTTTCTTATTATAAGGTTTTCAAGGTTCATTCATGTTGTAGCATGTCATTGATTATCATCATAGCACTGAAAGAGAATAGCATAAATGATTAATGAGAAGCTTTTTCTCTGCTCAAAAGGAAAAACTAAGAGGACTGTTGCAGAATGAACACTAAAGACAGGATTTAGGGCAAGTGAAAAACAAAGGGTAATAATAAATCAAAAGACACTACTTGTGAAATGAAAACTGATAAACTCATTGAAGAGAAAAAAATTAAATATCTTTAAGTGGCTACAGGAATTAAAAGTATCAGGATAAAACTATAATGTGTTGTTCTATATAATAAATAACAGTTTAAAATTAATGCAGAATTTCAGAAGAGATACCCTATCTGCTCAAGACAAGATAATAGAACAAAGTGATACCTTAGCTCTTCATATTTGGAGATGTCTTTTTTAATTAGTTGGATTATGGACTTGGGGTGGCAATAGAAGAACTGCTATATCTCCAGAAAGTTTCATTAGGTCCTATTAGAGGAAAGCAGATAAGAGGAAAGATCTAGCATCATGATTTAGGAGATAGAAATTCTCTGTGGTTGAGGGATGGACAAAATGGATGAAGATGGTCAAAAGGCACAAACTTCCAGTTATAAACTAATTAAGTCCTGGGGATGTGATGCACAGATGATTACTATAGTAAGGATTGTTGTAGTTCAGTCGCTCAGTCATGTCTGACTCTCTGCAATCCTATGGACTGCAGCTCACCAAGCTTACCTGTCCTTTACCATTTCCTGGAGTTTGCTCAAACTCATGTCCATTGAATCAGTGATGCCATCCAACCATCTCGTCCTCTGTCATCCCCTTCTCCTCCTGCCTTCAATCTTTCCCAGCATCAGGGTCTTTTCCAATGAGTCTGCTCTTCACATCAGGCAGTCAAAGTGTTGGAGTTTCAGCTTCAGCATCAGTCCTTCTGATGAATATTCAGGACTGATTTCCTTTAGGATTGACTGGCTTGATCTCATTGCTGTCCAAGGGACTCTCTGAAGTCTTCTCCAGCACCACAGTTTGAAAACATCCATTCTTTGGTGCTCAGCCTTCTTTAAGGTCTAACTCTCACATCCATATATGACTACTTGCAAGACCATAGCTTTGACTAGATGTACCTTTGTCTACAAAGTGATGTCTCTGCTTTTTAATACACTGTTTAGATTTGTCATAGCTTTTCTTCCAAGGAGCAATCATCTTTTAATTTCATGGCTGCAGTCACCATCTGCAGTGATTTTGGAACCCAAGAAAATTAAGTCTGTCACTATTTCCACTTTTCCCCCATGTTTTTGCCATGAAGTTATGGGATCAGCTGTCACGATCTTAGTTTTTTGAATGTTGGGTTTTAAGCTAGCTTTTGCACTCTCCTCTTTTACCTTCATCAAGAGGCTCTTAGTTAAGAGACACTGTAAGAGATACTTAGTTCACTGTATTGTATACTTGAAAGTTACTAAGAGACTAGATCTTAACTGTGCTCATAAAAATTTTCCCATTTGCAGCAATATGGATCAACTTGGAGGGCATTATGCTAACTGAAATAATTCAGAAAAAGAAAATACTGCATGATATCACTTATATTGGGGATTTAAGTAAAACAACAAACTAGTGAATATAACAAAAAGGAAACACTGACAAATACAGAGAACAAACTAGTGTTTAGTAGTGGGGAGAGGAGAGAAGGGAGAAGCAACATAGCAGTGGAAGTGTACAAGTTACAAGGTATTTGGGAAAAAAAATAAGCTACAACGATATATTGTACAACACGAGGAGTAGAGCCAATATTTTATAATAACTATAAATGGAATATATATTTTAAAAGTTGTGATTCACTGTGTTGTACAACTAACATATAATATTGTATAGCAACTAAACTTCAATTTTAAATAAATGTTCTTGTAACAAGAAAACAAAAATTATAACTATTGTAGACATCTAAGCACACACAGTATCCAGTAAATTTGGGCTTCCCTGTTGGCTCAGATGGTAAAGAATCTGTTTGCAATGCGGGAGACCTTGGTTTCATCCCTGGGTTGGGAAGATCCCCTGGAGGAGAGCATGACAACCCACTCTGGTGTACTTGCCTGGAGAATCCCCATGGACAGAGGAGCCTGGCTGGCTATAGTCCCTGGGGTCACAAAGAGACAGACAGGACTGAGTGCCTAAGCACACACGGTAGTGATGGATATTAACTTGTCTTAGTGTGGTGGTCATTTTGCAATATATACAAATATGGATTCATTATGTGGTACATCTGACACTAATGTATATCAATAAAGTTTATAATATGTAATAGTATATAATATATAGCATATAGTATACAATCTCTATCAACATTCCCAAACTTTTTGGCACCAGGGACTGGTTTTCTGGGAGACCATTTTTCCACGGTGTGTGGGGGGTGATTTTGGTTTCACCTGCCCCTCACCTTGTGTATGGCCCAGTTCCTAACAGGCCACAGATCACTACCGGTCAGTGACCTGGGGGTTGGGGACCCCTGATCAATCTATCTATCTATATGAAAATTTGAGTGTTGAGCTAATAAGAAATGAATCATAAATGTCTGTGGAAATGTTATTGCTTTATTTGGTGGTGGGAAAGGATGATAAATATGTATAATATGTAAATAATTTTGCTAATTAAAAACCTACAAGGTCCAAACAAGATAATGACTGGAAAAGCAGTCTGAAAAATAGAAAATGCTATGCAAATGTAGTTGCTGTTCTCATTAAGTTTTGTGCTTTAGACTCTAGATTACTCTCTTTGCATCAAGCTATTCAAGGATACTGCTTTATTGTCTTCCTTGGCCAAAACCCCGTTTTGTGGCTTTTGGATTTTGAATTTGGTCATTGTCTTCTTGGTTCTGATATATTCTTTATTGCTGATTTTAGTTGCTTATGCTACTTGTCTCAGCCTTGCCTGCTCTCTTAGTTCTTCTCTATATGTGGTAATCCCAGTATTGATTCCATAGGCTCTAATTTTCACTTAGTCTGAAGGTTTGTGGCATGTCATGCGGTGAGGAAAATGCAGTGGGTTGTGTCCATCATGCCATTTCCTGCTCTGTCTACCTAACTCTTGCCTTCCTTTCTCTGTTTCTTGTCTTTGTGATGGCATCATTATCTCACTGAATCAGGCTTACAAACATGTGAAGTCTTCTGTTCTTCACTTACAATATTTCTACAGCACCTACTCTGTAGAAAGATCAGCTGTGCTCATGAAGGAGCCCATAGTCACATGTAGAATAAGAATGTCTACATAACTAATATCAATACAAAGGTGATACATGCTATGATGAAGTTGCATGAAAAGGACAAATTTAATTGACACTGAAAATGAGAAAAGGTTTCACAGAGACAAGGATATCTGAATTACATATTTTCTCTTGTCTTTCAGTTCAGTTCAGTTCAGTCACTCAGTCGTGTCCCACTCTTTGTGACCCCATGAACTGCAGCATGTCAGGCCTCCCTGTACATCACCATCTCCCGAAGTTTACCCAAACTCATGTCCATCGAGTTGGTGATGCCATCCAGCCATCTCATCGTCTGTCATCCCCTTCTCCTTCTGCTTCCAATCCCTCCCAGCATCAGTGTCTTTTCCAATGAGTCAACTATTCGCATGAGGTGGCCAAAGTATTGGAGTTTCAGCTTCAGCATCAGTCCTTCCAATGAACACCCAGGACTGGTTGGATCTCCTTGCAGTCCAAGGGACTCTCAAGAGTCTTCTCCAACACCACAGTTCAAAAGCGTCAATTCTTCGGTGCTCAGCTTTCTTCACAGTCCAACTCTCACATCCATACATGACCACTGGAAAAACCATAGCCTTGACTAGACGGACCTTTGTTGGCAAAGTAATGTCTCTGCTTTTTAATATGCTGTCTAGGTTGGTATAACTTTCCTTCCAAGGAGTGAGCATCTTTTAATTTCATGGCTGCAGTCACTATCTGCAGTGATTTTGGAGCCCCCAAAAATAATGTCTAACACTGTTTCCACTGTTTCCCCATCTATTTGCCATGAAGTGATGGGACCAGATGCTATGATCTTCATTTTCTGAATGTTGAGCCTTAAGCCAACTGTTTCATTTTCCTCTTTTACTTTCATTAAGAGGCTTTTTAGTTCCTCTTCACTTTCTGCCATATGGGTGGTGTCATCTGCATAGGGGACTGGAATGCAAAAGGAGGAAGTCAAGAAACACCTGTAGTAACAGGCAAATTTGGCCTTGGAGTGCAGAATGAAGCAAGGCAACGGCTAATAGAGTTTTGCCAAGAGAACGCACTGGTCATAGCAAACACCTTCTTCCAACAACACAAGAGAAGACTCTCTTGTCTTTAAAGGTGTAAATTTCATACAGTGAGAGTCACCTATTTTTGTGTACAATTCAGTCACCTCATAACCCCTCCTTTTTCGTTTGTAATCAGACCTTGCCCCTATCTCCAGACCCTGACAACCACTAATCTGTTAGGTGTTTATAGTTTTGCCATTTCTATATTGTCATAAAAAATGAGTCATACTCTACATAAAAAGAGTCAGTGTAAAAATCCTTTATACTGTAACACATTTGAGATTCATCCATGCTGCTGAGTGTATCAGTAGTTCATTCCTTTTTTATTTCCAACCAATATTCTGTTTTAGGAATACATCACAGTTTGTATCTCCATCTACCAGTTTGGGCTGTTTCCACTTCATAGTATATCACTTTTGCATAAATATGATTTTTAATTTTAGTTTGGTAATTGTATGGTTGTATTGTCTGGTACGTTTATGTTTAAGTTCATAAGAAACTGCGAAACCGTTTTCCAAAGTGGCTCTACGTACCATCACGATATGAATATTCTGGTTGTTTTACATTCCTGCTGGTACTTGGTAATATCAGGTCAGTTTTAAAATATAGCATTCTACATACTGTGTACTGATATCTAAATGTGGCTTTAATTTGTACTTTCCATGCTTAAATATGAACTCTTTCCATGTCTTGATTTGCCATCTGTATATGTTGGGTGAATTTTCTATTTAAATATTTTGCTCATTATTAATTGAGTTGCCTTATTGCCACCAGGACTTCCCTGGTGGCTCAGAGGTTAAAGTGTCTGCCTGGAATGCATGATACCCAGGTTTGATCCCTGGGTCACGAAGATCCCTTGGAGAAGGAAATGGCAACCCACTCCAGTACTTTTGCTTGGAGAATCCTATGGAGGGAGGAGCCTGGTGGGCTACAGTCCATGGGGTTGCAAAGAGTTGGACACGACTGAGCGACTTCACTTTCACTTCACTTTCATTGCCAAATTCAGACTTAAATTGAAGAAAGTAGGGAAAACCACTAGACCATTCAGGTATGACCTAAATCAAATCCCTTACAATTATACAGTGGAAGTGACAAATAAATTCAAGGGATTAGTTCTGATAGAGTGCCTGAAGAACTATGGATGGAGGTTCATGACATTGCATAGGAGGCAGTGATCAAGGCCATCCCTAGAACAAAGAAATGTAAAAAAAGGCAAAATGGTTGTCTAAGGAGGCATGCAAAAAGAAGAGAAGCGAAGGCAAAGGAGAAAAAGAAAGATATATCCATTTGAATGCAGAGTTCCAAAAAATAGCAAGGAGAGCTAAGAAAGCCTTCCTCAGTGATCAATGCAAAGAAATAGAGGAAAACAATAGAATGGGAATGACTAGAGCTCTCTTCAAGAAAATTAGAGATACCAAGGGAACATTTCATGCAAATATGGGCACAATAAAGGACAGAAATGGTATGGAGCTAACAGAAGCAGAAGATATTATTAAGAAGAGGTGGCAAAAATACTCAGAAGAACTAAAAAAAAAGAGATCTGCATGACCCAGATAACCATGATGGTGTGATCACTCACCTAGAGCCAGGCATCCTGGAATGTGAAGTCAAGTGGGCCTTAGGAAGCAAAATGCTCTGAAAGTGCTACACTCAATATGCCAGGAAATTTGGAAAACTCAGCAGTGGCCACAGGATGGGAAAAGGTCAGTTTTCATTCTGATCCCAAAGAAAGGCAATGCCAAAGAATATTCAAACTACCGCACAATTGCACTCATGTCACATGCTAGCAAAGTAATGTTCAAAATTCTCCAAGCCACGCTTCAACAGTAAATGAACTGAGAACTTCCAGATGTTCAAGCTGAATTTATAAAGGCAGAGGGACCAGAGATCAAATTGCCAACATCCATTGGATCATAGAAAAAGCAAGAGAATTCCAGAAAAACATCTACTTCTGCTTTATTGAGTATGCCAAAGCCTTTGACTGTGTGGATCACATTATTTAGATCTTCTTTGACATTTTTCAATAATATTTTTCAGGATGTTTTTTGTTCCACCTATAGATCTTGCACATATCAGGATATTGTATGTTTTTTATTGCTACCATATATGGTACATTTTATTTCAACTTCCAATTGTACATTGTTAATATATAGAAATACAATTTATTTTTGCACATTAACTTTATATCCTGAGATCGTCCTAAACTCACTAGTTCTATCAGCTTTTTCATAGTTTCCTTGAGGTTTTCTATGTAGAGAATCATGTCATATACAGATACAGAGAGTTTTGTTTCCTTTTCAATCTGTGGGGCATTTAATTCTTTTTCTTGGTTTTTATAGTGACTATTACCTCCAGAACAATGTTGAATAGGAGTGGTGAGAATAAATATTCTTGCCTTTTCCCCTATCTTCAGGGGAAGGCATTCAGTCTCATATCCTTAAATATGAAAGCTGTAAATCTGTAGTTTCCTCAGGTTGAGGACGTTCCATTATAACCCTAATTTGCTGAAAGTTTTTATTAGGAATGGGTATTGGGCTTTGCCAAATGCTTTACTGCATTTTTTGAGATTTAATGTGTGTATGAATCACCTAGGTATCTCATTAAGTTAGAGATTCTGATTCAGTTAGTCTGGAAGGACCTGAGATTTTGCATTTATTTGTTTATTTTTTGGCCGTGATACATGGCTTGTGGGATTTTAGTTCCCCAACCAGGGATTGAACCTGGGCCCTCGACAGTGAAAGCACGGGATCCTAACCACTGGACCTCTATGGGAATTCCTGATTCTGCATTTCTAGTAAACTCTGAGATGATGTTGATGTTGTTTGACACAGACCACGTTTTGAACAGCATAGACATAGGGTATCTCTATGGTATGAGGGGGGTGACACTACTGAAAGGTGCTGAGAAAGTAGGAGCTGCAAAGAGAAATTTATTAAACAAATTATGTCCTGGAGGCCAGTGAAGAAGAGTATCAGGAATGAGGGGGTCACCGAAAGTTTTAACTTTTTTGTTTTTATTTTATTTATTTTTATATATACATTTAATAAAAGTTTTAAAAGCTTTAGCAGTAGAGTTGTCAAACATGAAATTAGTGTTGGTTTTGTGGCAGAAGTTGTTCTATTTATGTTTCTTGCACATATCTACTATTTGAAGTATCATATCATATTATAAAACTACCTCCCTCATTATCCAAGTCTGTTTGGTTCCCAAGTTTGGATTGTGGCAGTTTAGATAAGAAAGAACATCATGTGATCTGAATATACTTGGTTCCTGACTGTTGAGTCATGAGTAGTAAGTGTCAGATGAGAGAATATCTATCTTAACTCAAAAAATGTGTCCTAAAATGTTTGGTTTCTATGTTTATGTAACAAGAGTTCAAATACCGGTATTTGTTTCTATCTTTTTCCCCCTACTAGCTGCATACTTCTTGAGAGTTAGGATTAAGTATTTGTCTTCTTGTTCTAAGCCTCTAGAATTATCACTTGGTACATGGTTCAGTTCAGTCACTCAGTTGTGTCTGACTCTTTACGACCCCAGGGACTGCAGCATGCCAGGCCTCCCTGTCCATCACCAACTCGCAGAATTTGCTCGTTTATGTCCATCGAGTTGGTGATGCCATCCAACCATCTCATCCTCTGTCATCCATTTCTCCTCCTGTCTTCAGTCTTTCCCAGCATCAGGGTCTTTTCAAATGAGTCAGCCCTTCCCATTAGGTGGCCAGAGTATTGGAGCTTCAACTTCAGCATCGGTCATTCCAATGATTATTCAGGACTGATTTCCTTTTGGATGGACTGGTTTGATATCTTTGCAGTCCAAGGGATCTCAAGTCTTCTCCAACACCACAGCTCAAAAAAATCAATTCTTTGGTGCTCAGCTTTCTTTATGGTCCAACTCTCACATCCATACATGACTAGAGGAAAATCCATAGCTTTGACTAGATGGATCTTTGTCAGCAAAGTAACGTCTGTGCTTTTTAATATGCTGTCTAGGCTTGTCATAGCATTTCTTCCAAAAAGGAAGAGTCTTTTAATTTCATGGCTGCAGTCACCATCTTCAGTGATTATGGAGCCCAAGAAAATAAAGTCTGGTACATGGTAGATGCTCATTAAATGTAGTTTTAATTATTGAAATTAGCTGAAGGGAGGAAGACAAATTATAGAGTACTTTCTCAAGGGTTTAGTAGCAGGGGGATGGAGAATGATAATCTGATAGGTGAGGAGGATTCAAGGTTGAATGAAGTTGTTTTGTTCTGTTTTTATTATTATTAATATTTTTAAGCCATAAAGATCTGTGGTTAATTGTAGGCAGACAAGAAAGACCCAATAATTAGGAAGTGATTAAAGTTACAAGAGAGAAAAAGAATAATTAATAGAGCATGTCTCTCTATGTAAAGAACAAACATATAAATACCAAGGGGGAAAGAGGGGGTGGGTTGAATTAGGAGATTGACATATAAACACTACTGTATATAAAATAGATAACTAATGAGAACTGACTGTATAGCTCAGGAACTCAGTGTTCTGTGGGGACAGAAATGGGAAGGATATCTAAAAAAGACGGGATATGTGTATACATATAACTGATTCACTTTGCTGTACAGCAGAAAATAACACAACATTGTAAAGCAACTATACTCCAATAAGATTTTTTAAAAATAGCAGATAAAGAACACAAGTACTTGGCTGAATTGTAAAGGGAGGGGCATGACCATACTTTTCAATCATGTAGAATCTTCCTTTATCACAAAATCATTCAGACATAGCTGTCACTATAACAAACCCTAATCCAGGACCTCATTGCTTTTTACCTAAGTAATTTATAATTCATCTTCTCTATGATCTCATTCATGTAAACTCTTCTTTGCAAGAGGCTGGTGGAACTCTCTTTAAAAATCCTCTTCCAAAATCCTTTCTGGAAACAATCTTCATACTGGAGAAACCATAAGGTGCCCATACTTTCTGATTTCAGCCCAATATCTCAACCCCTTGAGATGGATAAGGATGTTAGGTTTCTACTGTTTTCTTCAGCCCTAGATTTCTCTCTAGGTTCCATTATCAAAGGCTATCATGTGACTTTTGATTTTTGTTGCTATTTTGGCATTGGGCACAGTGAAATTTGTTCCTGTAACTGAAAGTAAATGATCATAATACCTTCCATTTTCTAATCAGAGACAAGGATTTCTGCCAAAGAGACATTCTCAAAAAATAAAAAAAAAAATAAAAAACCCCCAAAAACCTGTTTATTTCAACTGAATGGCATCAAATGTGTAGCTCTTTATGCATGTGTGTGTGTTTTATGTCATAGAAATAATTTCTATTAATATTTGATACGGGGTTATTCTCATGTGTGGGCTAATTGATAGCTTACAGGGTACTTGTGTTTTCCAGTCTGTTGTTTTTGCTCTGAGCAAAAATTTACTCAGCTGATGAGAATATTTTGACAACTCTGCCTGTGTGTCCAGAAACTGCAATTTGGTGTGAATTTTCTGGCTCCAATGACCCAATTTTAAGATGTAAAATAGGGTACTCCAAATTTATATGGAAATAATATAGCTAGCCTGGCTCCCCACAAATAGTGACAGACATTAAGACCATGTACAGCTCCTAATATATAAAAGCACAGGATGGAAACATCATGATTATTGTCTCCCAATCTCATTTGGAAATATTATAAATGTTGCTTACTGAAATCAACTTGTAAATAAAATTACAAAGAATTATGGTTTCTAGCTTGAGAAAACAGTTCAATTTATTTCTTAGGAATATCTCAGTCAACATTTATGTTTGATTTGTACCTTTAAAAATACTGATACTTTCTCAAAGTTCTTCATTTCTTGATGGCCTCACATATACATATGCCCAAATAATTAATTTTCAAGAAACTGTTGTTTTTCTTTTGTGTTCAGTAGTTCAATAACTGCCTTTATGGAAATTCAGTGTGATTCCTATCTCCTCATTCATTTCTCGGCTATTTAACTTTTAAGATTCTGGTCACGTGAAGGAATCCACACTAAGTTTTATGGATGGCCAAAGGCAACCAGTGATTCTCTGTATGTGTGTGTACATATATATATATATGTGTGTACAGACACACATATAAATTAACTGACTTATGATTAGCATAGGTATTTTGTGAACTTTAATATTTTAAAACCTGAAACTCAACCAACATAAGTACTGAGCTATCAGTAGTTATTAAAGATGCCTTTACCATAGGAGCAGTAAAACATTATTCCACACTAGCTGACAGGGAGAGCAAGGCAATCTGCATTCCCTGCAAGTGTAGTGTTTTAGCAGCTTTCTCCTGCTAAAAATGCTGCTAGGTTGAGCCTAGCTTGACAGGATTGATTATATTGACCATTTTATGGGTCGATTGCCAAGAGATTGAATAGTTGATTTGATTTGGTCTTCCTAATGGCCAAAAGAGCCAGATGGCTTGATTGGAATGGTGTCTGAAACAACAAATTCAACTATGAAAACAGTTGAATCAATGGTGATATGTGAACACCATCCAACATTTCAAAGAGATTGCTAATGTAGAAACTTCAAAGCCTGATTTTCAGATTCAACTGGGGCCCTTATTATTGATGGCTAGCTCAGAACTGGTATTGCAGTGGACAACTTTAATGAAGGGGGGGTTCAAGTTTTCCATAATGCAAATCAACATTCTAAAGGGTAGGATATTTAAGCAGCCAGAAAGAAAAACAAGAAATTGCTAGTGCTATTGAAAACCCTTGAAAGCAAGCCAAGTTAAAATGATGATGGATCATGATATGAGAGTCTATAATAAATTCTAGCACAAACATCATGACTCATAAGCTTGTCACACAAGAGCAATTTTAAAAAGTAATCCTTGCAAATTGATAGCTATGTTCCCTGTTCCCTTATATCTGGAAGTAAGATATCTCTCCTTGCTATTCTTTGGAGTACTTGCTATGCAAGCACTAGGAAACTGTATGATACTGAATTAACGTTGTGTGCTAGTTGCTCCATCATTTCTGACTCTTTTCGGTCTCATGGACTGTAGTCCACCAGGCTCCTCTGTCCATGGAATTCTCCAGGCAAGGATAAGGAAGTGGGTTGCCATTTTCTTCTCCAGGGGATCTTCCTGACCCAGGGATTGAACCACGGTCTCCTGCATTGCAGGCAGATGCTGGCTGGGCTACTAGGGAAGCCCCCAAATTAACAGTAAGACTTTTGAAAAAAGGCAGTATTGTGAAGGAAAGATTTGTATACATCCATTATGACTTAACTGTCAAGCCTTAAGTATATTAAGTATAGATTCAAGGGATTAGATCTGATAGAGTGCCTGAAGAACTATGGACGGAGGTTCCTGACATTGTACAGGAGGCAGTAATCATGACCATCCCCAAGAAAAAGAAATGCAAAAAGGCAAAATGGTTGTCTGAGGAGGCCTTACAAATAGCTATGAAAATAAGAGAAACAAAAGGCAAAGGAGAAAAGGAAAGATGAAGTGAAGTGAAGTGAAGTGAAGTCACTCAGTCGTGTCCAACTCTTTGCGACCCTGTAGACTGTAGCCCGCCAGGCTTCTCTGTCCATTAGATTCTCCAGGCAAGAATACTGGAGTGAGTTGCCATTTCCTTCTCCAGGGGAGCTTCCCAACCCAGGGATCAAACCGGGGTCTCCTGCATTGCAGGCAGACGCTTTATCCTCTGAGCCACCAAAGATAAAGGAAAGATATACCCATCTGAATGCAGAGTTCCAAAGAATAGCAAGGAGAGATAAGAAAGCCTTTCTCAGTAATCAGTGCAAAGAAATAGAGGAAAACAACAGAATGGGAAAGACTAGAGATCTCTTCAAGAAAACTAGAGATACCAAGGGAACATTTCATGCAAAGATGAGCTCGATAAAGGACAGAAATGGTATGGACCTAACAGAAGCAGATGATATTAAGAAGAGGTGGCAAAAATACACAGAGACTATACAAAACAGATCTTCACGACCCAGATAACCACGATGGTGTGATTACTCATCTAGAGCCAGACTTCCTGGAATGCAAAGTCAAGTGGACATTAGGAAGCATCACTTTGAACAAAGTTAGTGGAGGTCATGGAATTCCACTTGAGCTATTTCAAGTCCTAAAAGATGATGCTGTGAAAGTGCTGCACTCAATATGCCAGCAAATTTGGAAAACTCAGCAGCGGCCATAGGACTGAAAAATGTCAGTTTTTATTCTGATCCCAAAGAAAGGCAATGCCAAAGAATGCTCAAACTACTGCACAATTCCACTCATCTCACACACTAGCAAAGTAATGCTCAAAATTCTCCAAGCCAGGCTTCAACAGTACATGAACAGAGAACTTCCAGATGTTCAACCTGGATTTAGAAAAGGCGGAGGAGCCAGAGATCAAATTGCCAACATCTGTTGGATCATCGAAAAGGCAAGAGAGTTCCAGAAAAACATCTACTTCTGCTTTTTTGATTATGCCAAAGCCTTTGATTGTGTGGATTACAACAAACTGTGGAAAATTCTTGAAGAGATGGGAATACCAGACCACCTGACCTGCCTCTTGAGAAATCTGTATGCAGGTCAAGAAACAACAGTTAGAATTGGACATGGAACAACAGACTGGTTCTAAATCGGGAAAGGTGCATGTCAACGCTATATACTGTCACCCTGCTTATTTAACTTACATGCAGAGTACATCATGAGATGTATGATGAATACATATGAGATGCATGAAGCACAAGCTGGCATCAAAATTGCCGGAAGAATCATCAGTAACCTCAGATATGGGGCTTCCCAGGTGGTGCTAGGGGCAAAGACACCACCTGCCAATGCAGGAGACACAGAAGATGCAGGTTCGATCCCTGGGCCAGGAAGATCCCCTGTAGAAGTGCCTGACAACCCACTCCAGTATTCTTGCCTGGAGAATCCCACGGATAGAGGAACCTGGCAGGCTACAGTCCATAGGATCACAAAGAGTTGGACATGACTGAAGTGACTTAGCAGGTACCACAAGTGAAAAATACAAAATCAGTTCTCAGAGATAAAATGAAGCAGAAGTATTCCTTCTGAGGGTTCTAGGACAGAAGTCCTCTGGAAGCTGGTGCCTTTTACAGTTCCCAGAGGCTACTACCTTCCTTGCCTCATGGCTCCTTCCTCCATTTTCAAAGCTAGCAATGTAGCCTCTTCTCTCCTCTCTGCCATCCCTTGTGACCCTTGTGATTATTTTGGAGCCAACTGTATTCCAGGACAGTCTCCCCATGACAACATTCTAAAATTAATCACATCTGCAAACTCCCTGTTACCAGGTAAAGCAACCCCTACACAGGTTCCAGGAATTATTTTGTAGACATCTTCCTGTGTGTGTGGTAGGGAGGGGTGTGAGAGAGGCATCATTTAGTTTACCACAGGAGAAAAAAGTAAATAAAAAATCCAGTCACAAAGCTTTTGTAGCCACCTAAAGGCAATGGCACCCCACTCCAGTACTCTTGCCTGGAAAATCCCATGGACGGAGGGGCCTGGTAGGCTCTAGTCCACGGGGTCGCTAAGAGTCAGGCACGGCTGAGCGACTTCACTTTCACTTTTCACTTTCATGCATTGGAGAAGGAAATGGCAACCCACTCCAGTGTTCTTGCCTGGAGAATCCTAGGGACAGAGGAGCCTAGTGGGCTGCTGTCTATGGGGTCGCACAGAGTCAGACACGACTGAAGCGACTTAGTAGCAGTAGCAGCAGCAGCAGCAGCAAGCAGCAGATAAGGGGCTTCCCAGGTGGCACTAATGGGCAAGAACCCACCTGCCAAAATGCAGGAGACATAGGAGACATAGGTTGGATCCCTGGGTCGGGAAGATTCCCTGGAGAAGGAAATGACAACCCACTCCATTGTTCTTGCCTGGATGCCTGGCGGGCTACAGTCCATGGGGTCACAAAGGATGGGACACGATGTTGTGACTGAACACACGTGCAACCAAGCAGGATATGATGGTAACTCAGATCACATGGCAGTGGAAATGCAGAGAAGCATTGAGACTGGAGAATTGAATATTGAGACTGGAATATTGAGACTACAACATTTTTGGCACCAGGGCTGATTTCGTGGAAGACAATTTTTCAACCAACCAGGATTTGGGTGGGGGGTTGGTTTGGGGGTGATTCAAGCACGTTATATTTATTGTGCACTTTATGTCTATTATTATTACATTAGCTGCACTGCATATCATCAGGTATTAGATCCTGATGGTTGGGGACCCCTAGTTTAGGACACGAAGTCAACAGGCTTTGCCAGTGAGTTGGATAGGATAGGGGACTGAGAGGGATGAGGTCCGCTCTAGCTCAGTTTATATCTACATTGCCTCCTGGTTATTCTGAATGTCATCTTTATATCATAGACCAGGCAATTATTAATAAAACTTATGTTTTTAGAATGCTCCTGTGTATTTCTAAAAGAAACCATCTTTGCATTTGAAAAGAAGCTCTATTTCTGTGTTTACTTTGGCATAGGTAGGAATTTTATTTTTAACTTTTTGGAAGAGTTGTGTAAAACAGTTTTCTCGGATTTTGAAACCTTATGAATAAATCATTTGAAATGGCCTCCTAAATTTGCTATTTATCCCATTAAGTTTGAAAATGAAAAAGAAGTTCAAGTATTGGAAAATAAAGTCAACTAGCAAATGAAAATTCTTTGAATGTTTGACATGCATCAAGAACAGGTGACAGTTGAAATACTAAAAAGAAAGAGAATTTTCCAGAGCTGACATCCAAAACTTTCACTTGTTTTGTATGGCATTACAAGAAGGGACACTGGATTCTAGTTGGAGGTCTTCAGAAATGTCCAATGGAGAAGATCAGCAAAGATAAACCTGTTGAGAAGTTCCTTGACTGATTCCCATAGCCAGGAACTCCAGGGAATATTAAGGGGTAAGGAGAGGGAAAACATATAATAACATATGGGCATTCCTGGGTGAGACAATCAGCACATTACAGGTGCACCTGAAAGCAAATTCCACATATGTAAATAATAACTATTTTATGATGTTTGACTTATCTCTAAGAACACATCCCCAAATCTCATTCAATGAAAAATCCCTTTAGGAAAAAAACAAAATGATCAGCTTAAATGATGACTCTGCCCAGCAAACAGAGGAAAAGTTGTTTCAGAAGTTGATGAATTGTTGATTCATTTCTTCTTTGCAAGTTTCCAGCTGAATATGGAATGAAACATATCCAGTGCATCACACACTTTCCTTTTTCAATTATTTCTAGCACATGCTATTGTTTAATAGTCTTGTATTGTTTAATATGGTCTTCTATGGCAAGATGTAATTGTTCTGAAATGTCATTAGATGTCTTTTATGATTAACTGTAGTTTGTCCTAAATGTAAATTTACCTAAAGGTAAATTAATGCTATGTTTGTTTTAGTGACAGAGAACTAAAGTGTCATATAAGTCCACATAGGTAAGTTTACCTGTATTAATCAAACAAACTAGGGCAGTGGTCCTCAACCTTTTTGATACCAGGGTCTGATTTCATGGAAGACAATCTTTCCACAGACAGAAATTGGGGGGGCATTTGGAGTTTAAATTCAAGATGATTTAAGCACATAACATTTATTGAGCACTTTATTACTATTATTATATCAACTCCACCTGAGATCATAAGGCATTAGATCTATAAACAAGTAATCTAGTATTTAGCCTTTTATGTCTTGATTTGGGGGAGGGGAGCATTTTGGTCTGTAATGAAAGCTTTAGTAATTTATTGGTTCAGGTACATTTGTATAGCTCCTTCAGATGCCCACTTGATACAGAAACCTACTACTTAGAAGATTGCCTTTTTAAGCCTACTCAGTGCTTGAAATTTAGGCCACCTAAAGGTGAGGAAGTTCACCCATATACACCATTTCAGGTTTAGGTAAGGACTTAGGAGGGAAGCAGGAAGAATGAATGAATGAGACCTCACCTGTTATTAATATAACAGTGTTTCCACCTTCAAAAATGGGGGGCTGTATTAGATTCCTAGAATGGCTTCCAGTTCCTGTGAAAGATAGCTGGGGGAAAAGTATCTCACTCTCTCTTCCTCAGGACCTCCCACTCTGACACTGTTCCCTAGTGCATCCCCAAAGAATGGAAACGTTTTCTAGCTGATCATAAAACCATACAACTATAGGCAAATGTATCACAATATATCTGAAACAGCATGCCAACTCTTGATTATTTATTATATCATGAGCTTATGAGTGAGTGGGCCATGTTTATCTTCCCTCATAAGGGTGAGGACAAGTGGGCAGTGTCTTCCCACTAGGAGCTGACATAGCTGACTCCACATGAAGTGTGGTGGATGACATCCCAAGGTCAAAGAAAAGCCATGTGATATGGTGGAAGGAGCATGGGTTTTGGCAGCCTATAGATATGGCTTTGATTCCTACTTTGACCATTTTCTATCAGTGTGATCTTATGTAAGTTGAATTCTATTAGGTTTACTTTCCTCCTATGGTAAATAGGAATAATAATTCTATTTCCTATCAGGGTAGGTGTTTAGCAGTCATCCTTATTATGCTAAAACTATTTGTCACTGTAGGAAAGTCAAAACTTCTCAGAAAGGGGGAGAGGGTTGCCTACACATTTTCCTTCATTCTTTGTGTTGTGGTACTAAGAATCATCTTACACACTACTGTTGTCAACAATTTCTTGACTAATTCTTGACCTTCTGATATATGCCCCTTTGTGGTTCAGACAACAATGTAATAAAATCCCCCTCTCCATGGTTTGCCCACACAGTAAAGTGAAAGACACAATTAAGCACATGAACATTGTACTGTGGGATAAATAGTATCTGTGATAGTTTCATGTGTCAGCTCAATGCACTAAGGGATGGGCAGTGTGGATGTTTCTAGAAGAAATTAGCATTTGAAACAGTAGACCAAGTAAAGAGATCCACCCTCACTAATGTGAATGGGCATTATCCAATCTGTCGAGAACCCAAATAGAACAAAAAGGCAACTGGAGAGTGAATTCCCACTGTTTTTGAGCTAAGACTTCCATATTTCCTGCCTTCAGATATCGGAGCTTCTGGTTCTCAGACTCTTTGGACTCAGACTGAATTATACTGCCAGCTTTCCTTTGCTTGCAGATGGCAGATTGTGGGACTTCTTGCCCTCCACAACCATGTGAGCCAATTCCTATAATAAATATCCTCTTATATATATCAATATAGATCTACCCATCTGTCTATCTGTTCTGTTTCTCTGGAGAACCCTAATACAATTTCTGAATTAATATTAGCAATAATATTTACAATAAAGGTAGCTAACAGCTATGAGCTTTTACTGTGTTCTGGGCTTTATGCTCAGTACTTGACCTGCATAATCACTTAATCATCACAACAGTCTGATGAGACGGTTAACTATTATTATTCTCTTGTTTAGTCAAACACATTAAGTCTCAGGTTAAATAGCTTGCCAAAAGCCATGTAACTAGTAAATGCAGGAACGGAGATTTGAGTCCAAATCTGTTTGACTCTATAGCCTGAGCTTTACCACTAAGCTATTTTAAATGATCCCCAGTTGCGGTGACACTCAAATGAAACTGTAATTGTGGTAATGCTTTAAAGACCTTGAAGAACTATCAAAATGGAAGGGCTTATTATTACCTAAATGATTAACTGAGCCTAGCACTGTTTATCCAGATGCTTGGCAGCATGTAGACAAAGCTTAAGGCTGTAATGGACCTTTTCCAAGTTGCAAAAGCTGAAATGTAATATGAGCTAATTGGTGACATGTCTTGATTTTCAAAGCATTAGGCAAAGCTCGTTAAGTGCAGCTTCCTAGTGGCATACTTATCTCTTTTAAGTTAACTGCACCTGTTTTACAATTTAGAGTGATTGCATAACTTCAGAACATTGGTGATTGTTCTCCAGCATTCAATTTTTTTTAGCAAACATTTACTGAGCACCCTTACTCCATGCTATGAGTGTTTATGGAGCATCTCCTGTGCTCAGAGTATTGTCTCTACAGGGCTTTGTGACTTATATTTGGAAACAGTATTTTGATAAGCCCAGAGCAGAAAGACTGAGATAAAAGCTGTTTTGTCCAGTGCACATAGTTATTTACCTGGAGTTCAGAGGTTGTGTTGCTCTTTTTCAGTCACTAGTTGTTTTTCAGTTGCTAAGTGGGGTCTGACTATTTGCAACCCCATAGATGACAGCACACTAGGCTCCTCTGTCCTCCACTACCTCCCTGAATTTGCTCAGATTTGTGTCCATTGAGTTGGTGATGCTATGTAACCATCTCATCCTCTGCCACCCTCTTTTCCTTTGGCTTTCCATCTTTCGCAGCTTCAGGGTCTTTTCCAATGAGTCAGCTCTTAGCATCAGGTGGTCAAAGTATGGAGGCTTCAGTGTCAGTCCTTCCAATGAATATTCAGGGTTGATTTCCTTTAAGATTGACTGGTTGGATCCCTTTGTGGTCCAAGGGGCTCTCAAGAGTCTTCTCTGGGTTTAGGGTAGTGGTTTTCATATTATACATAGCAAAATCACTCAAGGTGCTTGCCTGGGTTTTACTACTAAGATTCTGATTTAGTTGCTTTAGGATGGCAGTTTTTAACAGGTGATTCTCATTGTCCAGCTAGGCTTGTTTAGTCACTGGTCCATAGCATCTTTTTCCACTGAAGTATCCAGCTAATGAAGGAATGCAATACAAAAGGAAAACTGCCAGAAATTTGGCTTTAGTCCAACTTACTTGCTTCCTTTTCTCATTCCTCTCTATTCTTTTGGTCACCTCTATCCCTTTTAATTGTCTAAGTTTGGGTTTATAAGAAAAATATTCACACTTATTTAGATAATCAAATAGTCAGAACCTCACTTGTTTATGAGATTGGGCTGACAATACAAATGAGTGAAGCAAGCCAGATGGAGACTGTGGTGAACTGGAAATTATAGACCCCATCTCACGTGAGGGTGGTGGAGGGAGCAACAGCTAAGACTATAATCCAGCCAGGTGTTCTAAGAGTTCTCCAAGTGTCATCCTTGCTCTAGGACCATTAGAAAACTTGTTAGAAATGCAAAATTTCAAACCCTGCTTCCTGATCCACTGAGTGAATCTGGTACTGGAACAGGTTGTGGGACAACAGTCTGTGGTCTTAGGGGATTCTGATGCAATATAACATTGTCAAACCACTGCCTATAGTACTGAAAGCCCAGTGTGACCACATTTGATTTTTCATGAAAAGCCAGGAATATTGCTTTCTTTTATTGAGCATTTTTAAATTGTGCTGTGCATGTTCATGGAATAGCTCCTGTGCTCAAATTATTCTGAACATCTCTCCTTGGCTTTCAAAGATTGACAACGAATTCAATTTTTCCTTTGTTGTTGTTTTTTTTAAATACACCCCTTTTTTTTTTTTTTTTTTAAACAAACATATCCTTGGGCTAACCTTCAATTGTCTCTATTCTACAAGGGTTAAATAGCTTTGAAATATGCTTCATATCTTTGTGACATTCCCCAACCCATGCTTAAGTATCCTGAGTAACCAATTAAACCATGACATTTGGAATACTGGAATAGGTAATTTAGTTATGAAAACCTCAGCCTAGTTATGCTGTGAATTTCCTGGATTAAAAAAGAAACAGAAACTAGGAAAAGATTGTGGATTAAATCAGAGTCACAAGTTAGAATCCCTTCACTTTCAAACCAAATTTCTAGAGAGGGTCCATCCCTGGTTATTAATAATAAATTATATAAATCTGAAGTCCTCTTGACTTATTTCAACCTATTCCTCTTATCTGGAGAGTAGGGAAGGCATATAATGCCTGCTGCTACATCGCTTCAATTGTGTCCGACTCTGTGTGACCCCATAGACAGCAGCCCACCAGGCTCCCCCAGCCCTGGGATTCTCCAGGCAAGAACACTGGAGTGGGTTGCCATTTCCTTCTCCAATGCATGAAAGTGAAAAGTGAAAGTGAAGTCGCTCAGTTGTGTCCGACTCTTAGCGACCCCATGAACTGCAGCCTACCAGGCTCCTCCATCCATGGGATTTTCCAGGCAAGAGTACCGGAGTGGGGTGCCATTGCCTTCTCCAATATAATGCCTAGACTGTGATATTTACAATTCTAGGCCAAGTACAGTCATGACTTTTGCACTCTTTTAAATTGTTATTGAAGAATAGTTGATTTACAATGTTGTGTTCATTTCCAGCATACAGCAAAGTGAATCATTTATACATATATCCACTCTTTTTCTTTAATTCTTTTCTAATATAGGTCATTGCAGAATATTGAGTTGAGTTCCCTGTGCTATACAATAGGTTCTTATTAGTTATCTATTTTATATATAATAGTGTGTGTGTGTCAATCCCAATTTAACCCGACATTTACCCCCCGGGTTGGAGAAGGCAATGGCACCCCACTCCAGTACTCTTGCCTGGAAAATCCCATGGACAGAGGAGCCTGGTAGGCTACAGTCCATGGGGTCACAAAGAGTTGGACACGACTGAGCAACTTCAGTTTCACTTTCACTTTCACTTTAACCCTGGGTAACCGTAAGTTTGTTTTCTACATCCGTGATTCTACTTCTGTTTTGTAAGCAAGTTCATTTGACCCCTTCTTTAGATTGTGCATATAAGCAACATTTTTCTTTCTGTATCTGACTTATTTCACTCAGTATGACAATCTCTATTTGAATCCATTTTGTGGCAAATGACATTATTTTATTTTTTCTGTAGCTGAGTAATATTCTGTTATATCTATATCTATATCTATCTATATATATATATACACACACACATACCATACCTTCAGTATCCATTCATCTGTTGATCAACATTTAGGTTGCTTCCATGTCCTGTCTCTTGTAAATAGTCCTGCAGTGAACATTGGGGTACATGTGTCTTTTCACTCTTTCCTCATTTGAAGAATTTTGTGTGTGTGTGAGAGAGAGAATTGATTTACTTACAGTGTGCTCATCAAATGGTGATTTTTGAAAGCTATTGTACTATTGTATAGCACAGGAACACTGGAGTTTAAAATATATCATAGGATGACCAATCATCCTAGTTTTCCCAGGATCGAGGAGGATCATGAAAAGGGGAACTTCCAGTTACAAAACCAGGACAAGGTGGTCATCCTAGTGTTTAATGCTAATGTTTCCCTTACATCACTTTACTTCGGATGTAGAAAAGAATAAAGGTGGAAGTTGGTAGAAAAGTTGCATTGTATTGTTAAAAGCAATTTCATAACTTGCTGAAATCAAAAGGCAAGCATTGTAGGAAGGCAAATTTTAGCCAGAAATAAGAAAAGACTTTCAAATGGAGGTGCCACTCTGAAGTGCCTAATATGAGATATAATGTCCTGGAAGTTAGGTAGGCTCCAACAGAGTGCGGACCCTAGAGAGAGTTTAAAATATGGTCAAGTGTGGAGACAGAGGACAAGCTTTTGAGGCATGTTATCTGAAGTGCACATGGAGGTCAGTGAATTGAAAGCTAATCCTGTCAGGATAATCAAGAACAGAACAGGAAGCAGAATACGAGGTGATTCAGAGCAAGTAGTCTGGCACAGATACAGCTAAGCAACAAGAGGCTGCTTGCAGCCTATTTTTGTGTAATGGTAGGTGGTTTTATGGTGTAAGGATAGACCTTATGAATTAAAGGCACAGAGCAGTAAGAAACTTGAACGTCTGCAGTGGATGAAAGGTTGGATTAAATGACCTCATATTCCCATTCAATTTTGATAATCTTTGAAAATTCAGATTCTGCTATAAAAGATACTTAACATGCTTATATTATTAATCTTTGACTCTATCTCTTTGAAACTTGGGATAATAAATCAAACTTCATAAGATGAATGTGAGGATTAAAGAAAATATATCGTGTAGCACAATGCCTGGCACATCATAATTGCTCAGTAAACAGGAAGTTATTATGAAAATTCTTAAAATACATTTTCTTAAATCTGGTCTTTCTTGATAGAAAATTTTCTCTTTTTCTTTGGTAATTTACAAATTGTGAAGCTAATTTTTTAAACTGGTGAATGTCTCATAGTAAACATATTTCCAAATCATTGAGGCTTGATGCAAATTTTTCAGTGTTTTTTAACATGACTAATACAATAACTTTTTCTTATACATAATTTAAGTTTTCAGCTAATAACGTTTGCATTGCATTTCTAGTTGCTTTGCATGACATTCTTCATTATACTCAGGTTAGAACAAATCTCTTTAAGTCATTTGGGATATAATACTAAATCATGTTAATGAAATAAACCTCGCTCATTGAACTTAAATAAGATGCTGTGCTGCTGTGCTATGCTTAGTCATTCAGTCATGTCTGACTGTTCGCAACCCCATGCACTGTAGCCTGACAGTCTCCTCTGTCTGTGGGGATTCTCTAGGCAAGAATACTGGAGTGGGTTGCCATGCCCTCCTCCAAGGAATCTTCCCAACCCAGGGATTGAACCGAGGTCTCCTGCATTGCAGGCGGATTCTTTACCATCTGAGCCACCAGGGAAGCCCAAAATAAGATGTTATACAATCAT
The DNA here is from genome assembly GCF_029407905.1 of Bubalus kerabau. NCBI lineage: Eukaryota > Metazoa > Chordata > Mammalia > Artiodactyla > Bovidae > Bubalus > Bubalus kerabau. The sequence continues at coordinate 2,958,771 of NC_073647.1, read as the reverse complement.
AAATCATGACATATGACCACCCTGCTGCTGCTGCTGCTAAGTCGCTTCAGTCGTGTCTGACTCTGTGCGACCCCGTAGACGGCAGCCAACTAGGCTCCCCAGTCCCTGGGATTCTCCAGGCAGGAATAGTGGAGTGGGTTGTCATTTCCTTCTCCAATGCATGGAAGTGAAAAGTAAAAGTGGAGTCGCTCAGTCGTGCCCGACTCTTAGCGACCCCATGGACTGGAGCCTACCAGGCTCCTCTGTCCATGGGATTTTCCAGGCAAGAGTACTGGAGTGGGGTGCCATTGCCTTCTCCAATGACCAACCTAGGTTTTATCATTTATAATATAGTAACTCTGATTTAGAATTCATTTTACTAAGGCTGTATATTGTCACCCTGCTTATTTAACTTATATGTGGAGTACATCATGAGAAATGTTGGGCTGGATGAAACACAGGCTGGAATCAAGATTGTTGGGAGAAATATCAATAACCTCAGATATGTAGATGACACCACCCTTATGGCAGAAAGTAAAGAACTAAATAGCCTCTTGATGAAAGTAAAAGAGAGTGGAAAAGTTGGCTTAAAGGTCAACATTCAGAAAACTAAGATCATGGCATCTGGTCCCATTACTTCATGGCAAATCGATGGGGAAACAGTGGAAACAGTAGCTGACTTTATTTTGGGGGTCTCCAAAATCACTGCAGACGGTGATTGCAGACATGAAATTAAAAGGCACTTACCCCTTGGAAGGAAAGTTATGACCAACCTAGACAGCATATTAAAAAGCAGAGACATTACTTTGTCAACAAAGGTTTGTCTAGTCAAGGCTATGGTTTCTCCAGTAGTCATGTATGGATGTGAGAGTTGGACTGTAAAGAAAGCGGAGCACAGAAGAACACGTGTATGCCCTTGGTGGATTCATGTTGATGTATGGCAAGACCAATACAATATTATAAAGTAATTAGCCTCCAATTAAAATAAATAAATTTAAATTAAAAAAAATTGATGTTTTTGAACTGTGGTGTTGGAGAATATTCTTGAGGGTCTCTTGGATTACAAGGAGATCCAGCCAGTCCACCCTAAAGGAGATCAGTCCTGGATGTTCACTGGAAGGACTGATGTTGAAGCTGAAACTCCAATACTTTGGTCACCTGATGCTAACAGCTGACTCATTTGAAAGATTGAGGGCAGGAGGAGAAGGGGACGACAGAGGATGAGATGGTTGGATGGCATCACCGACTCAATGGACATGAGTTTGAGTATACTCCCAGAGTTGGTGATGGACAGGGAGGCCTTGCGTGCTGTGGTTAATGGGGTCGCAAAGAGTCAGACACAACTAAGCAACTGAACTGAACTGAGTATTTCATTGAGAAGTAGCACATAATGGAAGGCCATGGAATAGAATAACTATTAAATGCATGGGTTTTTCTAGTCAGATTGGAATCTTGGTTCAGTATTGTGGAATCCTTGGGCAAGTCATGTATTTTGACTTATCCTCAGTTTTCTCACCTCTACAATAGGAAAAATGATGTTTACATCAGAGTCTTCTCAGTGAGGCTTAAATGAAATGGGTCATACAAACATGTAGCACAGGAAGTTGCTCAATGTGAATTCTTTGTAGCACCACTGCTACTATAAAACAATCTTTTAAAATCCTCATTTTAATGAAAGATATCAGATGTATTCTTTCTGTTTGAATCTGAATTCAGAACATTCAACTGTCCAATGAGAATGGGCACTGGCCCTAACAATCTGTTAATACCTTACCAGTATGTACCAGTTGACTACCAACCTACCTTTGATGTAGAGCTGAAGGGGTGGCAAGATTTCATGGGGATCTGAAAGCTCAAAGTCTGCAGTATGATCAGGCCAAAGAAGATCTGAGTATGGATAGGGCCACAAAGATAAGTCTAATGTCTATTGTGGTGTAGTGAAAGTGAAAGTTGCTCGGTCGTGTCTGATTCTTTGCAACCCCATGGACTATACAGTCCATGGAATTCTCCAGGCCAGAATACTGGAGTGGGTAGTCTTTCCCTTCTCCAAGGGATCTTCCCAACCCAGGGATCAAACCTAGGTCTCCTGCATTGCAGGCGGATTCTTTACCAGCTGAGCCATAAGGGAAGCCAAAGAATGCTGGAGTGGGTAGCCTATCCCTTCTCCAGCGGATCTTCCCAACCCAGGAATTGAACCAGGGTCTCCTGCATTGCAGGCAGACTCTTTACCAACTGAGCTATGTATGAGGGAAGATCATCATGGTGTATTATTTTTACTAAAATCCTGGCAGGTGGTATGGGTTTATGATCCAGTTTTCCATCTACTAAAGTCTGGTGCTGGGTATAATCTTTGGTATGGCATGATTATATTGCTTAGTGGGAAACTAGTATGAAGACAGCTCAGCTGAGGCAGTAAATTGGCTCAAGACTGATGTGAAATGTGTGTCTGTGGGGATTTCCTGGTGGTTCAGTGGTAAAAAATCTGCCTGCTAATGCAGGAGACTTGGGTTTGATCCTTGGGTCTGGAAGATCTCCTGGAGGAGGAAATGCCAACCCACTCCAGTATACTTGCTTGGAGAATCCCATGGACAGAAGATCCTGGCAGGCTACAGTCCATGGTGTTGCAAAGAGTTGGACAGGACTGAAGCGACTGAGCATGCACATATGTATGTCTCTATCCCACCAAATGGAGAAGGCAATGGCACCCCACTCCAGTACTCTTGCCTGGAAAATCCCATGGACAGAGGAGCCTGGTAGGCTGCAGTCCATGGGGTCGCTAAGAGTCGGATATGACTGTGCGACTTCATTTTTACTTTTCACTTTCATGCATTGGAGAAGGAAATGGCAACCCACTCCAGTGTTCTTGTCTGGAGAATCCCAGGGACAGGGGAGCCTGGTGGGCTGCCTTCTATGGGGTTGCACAGAGTCAGACATGACTGAAGTGACTTAGCAGGAGCAGCAGCATCCCACCAAAGCATCAACTCAATTTCACTTCCAAAACATTGTGGGAATGACCTATATGTGCAGCTTCATTTATGTATAATGATGTCCAAGCCTGGTTTGACACCCCAGTGGTAATTCCAGATATTTCAGGATGTTGGCCAGATTCTCTGCCACAAATTAATGTTAAATATAAAAATATCTGTAACACATAGCATATTTGATAGGGAAGGGAAAATGCTAGAATCAGACAATCAAAGTGAAAGTGAAAGTGAAGTTGTTCAGTCGTGTTGCTCTTTGCGACCCCATGGGCTGTAGCCTACCATGCTCCTCCATCCATGGGATTTTCCAGGCAAGAGTACTGGGGTGGGTTGCCTTTTCATTCTCCAGAGGATCTTCCCAACCCAGGGATCGAATTCCCGGTCTTCGTCTGCATTGTAGGCAGACGCTTTACCATCTGAGCCACCAGGGAAATCCTAGACAATCAAAGGTAAATTTATATATTTAAGAGGGTATTATAGCTCCAAAAAGAATTAGCAATCACCAGCAAGGTCTTTGGTAGTAGAAGAATAAGAGTTAATTTGAGTCTGGCAAAGGCATAATACAAATTCAATAAAGGACACCAGTCTCTGTTTTAGTAATGCCAAATATTGAAAGGGATATAAAAAATATAAAGGTATTTCTTTAGATATATTAAAATAACTCCGTATTAGCCAGATGATTTTGTATCAATGTTAGGCATTCAAATCCTTCAAAGCTACTAATGTCCTTAGCAGGTCAATATTGTGTCCTGTAGAACACAGGAAAAGAGTTTGTGTTTTATTCCTAGTATGATTTAAACTTCTGGATAGTTTCGAGTCAAAGAGTGTTACAGGATCGAATTTATATGTTGAAAAGATGATTTAAGATGTTTAATGGATAATTGATTTTAGAAGTACAAAAGAGGAATCACCCTTGATGAGAGATTTGAAATGACGGGGCCTAGGAGTAGAGTGACATTTGTAGAGGGGGTGAGAAAAAGTAAGATTTTAGTATTTATTTTGAAGATGAAGCTGTTAAGATTTCCAGGTATGTTCTATGTAGGTTGTGGGGTGGTGGAAAGAGCAAAATCAAGGATGACTTCTAAATGTGTTTAAGCATTAAACATGATGATGCTCTTTCCTCATTTGAGGAAGATGTGAGGCACAGTGGGTTTCTTCTACTCTCACACCCAACCGCCAAACCTGTGTTAATCCTATCATCAATTTTCTGTATTTCTTCTCCTTGGATGGTAACACTATTGTAGAATCATTTCTCTCTGCTGATCGGATTCACCACTGTAGATTCATCTTCTTTCAAATCTTTTGTTGTTGTTTGTTTTTGTCACAATGCTGACATGCTGATCCTAGTTCCGGGACCAGGGATCAAACCTGCACCCCCTGCAGTGGAAGACTGGAGTCCTAAGCGCCAGGAAATTCTCTCATCTTCTTTTAATTTATCTGAGTTCTCACTGTTACGCAGCAATATTGCATGTGACATATTCCAAACTCTTCCACTCTTCTCAAGCCACCCTCCTCCCTTTGTTCCTCCTATTCTGGGCAACTATCTGTATGCAGTTGTTGACTGAAAAAAATATGCACAACAAAACATGTCCGAACTGTAGATTAAGTCTTAATCAGGCCAAAATGAGGACAATAGCCTAGGAGACAAGCATCTCAGATAGCTCAGAGAAACTGCTCCAGAGAGGCAGCGGGGAAGATCAGTATTGTATATGATTTTAGTGATGGAGGGTACGTGCAGTCAAGCACAGGTTTTGGTAGAGGCTTGCTGCTAGTGTTGAGGAGCAGATGTCACCACTAATGACTTTAGTGTTTTTCTAGATATGAGGAGATGCAAGGATTGGGCTCATAAACTCTTTTCCTGAAAATAGTTTACTCTGTCAAGGCCTGTTCTGCCAGGTTTTCCCAGAGCACAGAGTGCCTCATTTCTGATCTCTACCTCAACTCCTTTCAGGATGTGATGAAGGTCATTGGCCACAGAGGCGTATGACTTAATCCTGTAGGTGTAGATGGCAAGTGCCAGTTTACAGTTGCAGTTGGCACAGTCATCCCTCGGAATCTGCAGGGTATCCATTCTAGGGGCTGACATGGAGACCAAAATCTGTTGCCTATTCCCATAGTCAGCCCGTGTATCTGTGGCTGTGGAAGCCTCAGATATTGAGGACTGACTGTATTTTACTTTCTAGAGCATTTTAAAGTCATTTGATAGAAGTTTTGTCACATTTTTAGCACTTCTGACTCCTTCCTGTCCTTAAGGAGAGTTTCCCTATTCTTTTTCAATGTTGATATTCCACTTATGCTGTTGATTAATGGAAGAGAGGATGGGAAATTGAATTTTTTCCTCTCTTCCTGGTATATTCAGAGAGCTCATTTTCCTTTGAGATTGCTAATTATAATGAGTGTGTTAGCCTAGATCTGTCAGGGGTCACCAAGTGAAGAAGGACCTCCTGGAACAGAAATGAGCACAAAGGAATGAAGAGGGGAGAAAGGGACAGAGAGACAGATACCATTTAAGTCCCTTTGGATCTTGTCCTGCTTAAAGCTACATATAGCCGTAGACTTTGTTATATAAGCTTGTATGTTTCAGTTTTAGATTTTGCTTAAGCTAGGTTGAGCAGAATTTCTGTCACTAGGCTAGACAGTAAATATTTAGGTTTTGCGGTGAGTCCTTTTATGGTGACCCCTGAAACCCCTCTGTGACTGTAGGAACCAAATTGAAAATACTTTTTCTGGAGCATAGTCCTTAAAACTTACTTTTAGAAAATGGAGACAGCTTGAACATGTGTTTTATTTATTTACTGGGGAGGGGGGAATCATGCTGTACAATTTTTTTTTTAACTTTTTTGTATTGGAGTATAGCTGATTGGGTTTCCCTGGTGGCTCAGATGGTAAAGCGTCTGCCTGAAACACGTGAGACCCGGGTTCTCTCCCTGGGTCAGGAATATCCCCTGGAAAAGGCAATGGCACCCCACTCCAGTACTCTTGCCTGGAAAATCCCCTGGACAGAGGAGCCTGGTAGGCTACAGTCCATGGGGTCACAAAGAGTAGGACACGATTGAGCTTTCACTTTCACTTTCATAGCTGATTAACAATGTTGCAGTAGTTTCAAGTGCAAGGGACTCAGCCATACATATACTTGTATCCATTCTCCCCCCAACCTCTCCCATCCAGGCTGCCACATAACATTGAGCAGAGTTATCTGGGCTATACAGTAGGTCCTTATTGGTTATCCATTTTAAATAATAGCAGTGTGTATATGTCCATCCCAAACTTCCTGACTATCCCTTCCCCGTGGCAACTGTACGTTCATTGAACATGTTATTTTTAAAAGGAGAAAGACACATTGGGAGAAAGTTGATTAATGGAAAAAGTAAGAGGAAGAAATGCTTAAAAGCATAGGTAAGCAAGGAAAATCTTTGTCAGTGAGGAAGATGACGACTTTCTCTGGATCTACTCAATCTTATTGAGCCAATTTTGTTTACATGCCTGTCCTAGAACCAACCACTGTGGCTAGAGACATGAAATATTCTGGCTGACCAAGCCAAGGTCATGAAACAGGGTTGAGGATGAATGACTGAAACCACCTTAAATGGGGTAGCAATGGCTTCCCATAGAGGAAAAAAGTGAGACAAGAAAGGTTTGTGCCAGTGCCCTAGAGCAAAAGTCAGCAGACTTTTTCTGTAAAAGGCTAGACAGTAAATATTTTAGGTTTTGTGGACCATTTGGTTTCTGGTGCCACTACCCAACTCTACCTTTGTAGTATGAAAACAGCCATAGACAACATTTAATTGAGTGGGGCTAGCTGTGTTCAAATAAAACTTTATTTACAAAAAATGCAGTGGAATGTGTTTGGTCCAGTGGATTGTAGTTTGCTGACACCTATCTAGAAGTTTGACAGTGTCCTTCTGTTTGAAAATCCCAAAGAAATTTTCTTAGTGCTCCTAATTCCTTGAGTAGGAACTTGAAGACAATCTAGAGTCACAGAAGAAAGGTATGGTTGTTAAAGCAGAACTTCTTAAGCTTATTTTTTAGATGCACAATGATTTCTTATTCTAATAGTTATACTAGTACTCAAAATCCATGTTTTAATAGATTTTGTTGCTTATTGTGGTACTGAGTTAGACAAAGTAGAGTGCTGTAAGTAAAATAACATGAATGATTAAAATTGAAGAAACTGTTAATGAGCATTATTCACAGTTGTTTGTACTATGAAACCTATAGGTCTTTTGGATATGATTTTAAAAGTATACCTGTTCTTGTATTCCTTCCTCCATGCCTCATACCCTCCCCAACCAAGAGTTTGCAATACACCTTTCTAGGAGGTAGGCTTCCCCATTCTCTCCACTTGGGGACTTTTTTATTTTTAATGGTTTAAATGCAATTGACTGGCTCTTGGCCTGAAAATCTTTAAGATACCATGTAGTACTTGAGATCACCAATATCTAATCTTCACATGGCCAAGTCAAAGCCAATAGTTTTTGGTTTACCACATAAGACGACTTTTCTGTCTGTGTTCTGTTTCTGCTAATAGCAGTACTATCCAGTTAGTTACTCAGACTGAGAACTTGGTTCACATCTTTAACTCTTGTTCTTTCTGGACCATTCTGACTAATTATTTTAGGCATTTGTATCATCCAATGACTCTTCATTCTATTCTCTGTGATAGAACCTTTATTCTATAACTTTTGTGGCGATGTCAGGAAGGAGTGCCTCTTACTGCTCTCCCATCCTCTGGTCTTTTGCTCTAAACAATCCTATACACCACTTCTAGATTAATCTTCCTAAAGCATGAATCTGACATATCATGCTCATGCTCAAGAGTAGTCAACAGTTCTGCATTATCTACTAAATAATGGCTAAATTGATTAATATAGCATTCAAGATCCTTGAGAGTCTGTTCCCACCCAATTATTGGTCCTTACATTCTGTTAGTTCCCTCTATATTCCTTGCACTCCAGCATACCCAAGTACCCCCACAATCCCATTATACTGTTCCCCTCTGTGCTTTTTCACACTCTCTTCTCCTGTCAAGAAGCCACTTCACTTTTTCTTGTTGGGATCCCATCAGTTTTGAATTATTAAGTAAAATGATGCTGTATTCATATCATGGAATATTTTGTAGATAATTAATATTGATAGTTTACAAGGGTCTTTAACATTTATTCACTTACATGAAAATATCATGGAGCATCTCCTATATGCCAGACACTCTGCTAGATGCCAAGGATACAGATGTTCAAAGGAGAGACACAGCTGATGTCATCATGAAGCTTAAGTTAGAATGAGGCATTTAGACATTGAGGAAATCAATGGAGGTGTGCTAAGTGCTTGAACGATAACTGTGGGGTGATATGGACATTTAACCTAGCCTGAAGTAAAGGGCAGCTTTTTGAAGACAGTCATGTTTTAGGCATACCTGAAACATGGAAAGATAGTGGTTCTTAAACTTTTTGGCCTTAAGACCCCTTTACATTCTTAAAAACAATTGAGCTTTTGTTTATATGGATTATACATACATACTATAATACTTACTATTAGAAATTTAAAATAATTGACAATTGAAAATGTGTATGTTAAGAGGTTTATTATTTTAATAATTATTAGCTGTATTTTGGGTTTCCCTTGTGGCTCAGCTGGTAAAGAATCCACCTGCAATGCAGGAGACCTGGGTTCAATCCCTGGGTTGGGAAGATCCCCTGGAGAAGGAAAGGCTACCCACTCCAGTATTCTGGCCTGGAGAATTCCATGGACTGTATAGTATATGGGGTCACAAAGAGTCGGACACGACTGAGCAACTTCACTTTCACTTTCAGCTGTATTTTACAAACCACGAACTGTTTCTCACACCACAAACTGTGAGAAAATTTGGATCATCTTATAGATCTACTAATCTCTTTAATATATGGCTTAATAGAAGACAGCTAGATTTTTCACATCTGATTCTGAGTTCAGACTTTCTTGATTTGTTGTTTTGGTTGAAGACTATGAAGCGAATCCAACCTCATACAGATATGCAGTTCAAAAATGGTGGAATATTTTAATAGTCTTGTTAGATAGTTGCAGATATTCTTCTTAGACACTACACCAAAACTCAACAAGTGGCAGTTTCTCAAAGGTCAGTTGCAATATGGAATCTGAAACTCTATCAATGAACTTTCCATACTCTTACATTAAAATCGCTTGGTCTACTTTATACTTTTAATGGATCCTTTCACTCTGAATGATTTTGACCTTGTGGATCCCCTCAAGGGGGCTCTTGAATTCACAGGGACCCTCTGATCACATGTTGACAGCTACTAGAGTAAGAGTTACTTTGATATTTGGTCTAGGGCAAAGATAAATATTCCAGTGGTCAGATAAGCATTCATAGGTTATGATGTTATTGGGTATACATTATAAAATATATACAGTAGGATAGCAGCTCATTAAAGGAAAATGATTGATAAATAATTAAGTCTTTAAGGATATACTCCAATATGTTAACAGTCGTTCTTTACATGTCATTTGCTGCACTTTTAAAATTTCTCTAAACTTTTGTATTTTCAACAATGCGGTGGTTACTACTTTGAATATTAATGAAAAATGAATCTTAAATATATTTTAAAGTTCTGTTTATAGGCTATGTCCTTTATGAAGCCTTTTCTTATTCCTTCCGCAATCCAGAAGTAACCTCTCCTTGTTCAGTGCTTTCCTGACACCTAGTTTGCTCTTTTCCTCTTGGGACATCAATCATTTCATAGTGTTTGGTAGGGCTGTTCATACAGCTTGTATCAGTTCTATTTCCTGGAGGATAGGAACTGAAATTTGTTTCCCCAGCATCATATATATTTCTTTATATTGTAAAAAAAGGGTCAGCAAATTTTTTGGAAGTAAATTGAAATCCTAAGTGTTTCACAGTTTTAATGATATTTAAATGTTATTACTAAATAACATAAAACTACTCTAGAAAATTTGGGAAGATAGAGAAAAGTATAGTAAGCACAGCATCATGGCTATAGGCAAAGGCTTTACAATTCTGACATAGCTTCAAACCCTAGATCTGCCGTGTGCTTCTTACTATCTCCACATGGCCATGGACATGTCTCCTAATCATTGTGATTCCTAGTTTCTCCATCTATGACATGGAGATTATAATCATACCTTCCAGCACTGTTGTGAGGATCTGATGAAATAATGTAAATAAAAGTCCTGGGATATAATGATTCCTGATGAATGGTATGTGCTTACTATCATCTATAATCACTCATCCATAAATTCACAAATTCATTTTAATGAATGCATTCTCTCTAGTAGATTCAGAGTCACTGGGTGAATAATATTTCTGTTACTGCCAGTCATCTTTGAAAGTATACACTTATGATCGAATCAGTTTGAGGTGATCTGGCCATTTCCAAATAAAAATGTGCCTATAAAAAGTTCAGGGCTTTCCTAGTGGCTCAGTGGTAAAGAACCTCCCTGCCAACGCAGGAGACGTGGGTTTGGTCCCTGGGCCTAGAAGATTCCCTGGAGAAGGTAATGGCAACCCACTCCAGTATTCTTGCCTGGAAAATCCAATGGATAGAGGAGCCTGGTGGGCCACAGTCCATGGGGTTGCAAGAGTCAGACTCACATTAGTGACTAAACAACACACAACAACAAGTTCTAACTAAACCTATGGGCTACGATATTAGTAACAATCTGGAGTGGTGCTAAGAGATTCAGATGAGCAAATGAAGAGTTGAATTACCAGCAATGTTTTTTATTAGAAGGCTATAGTTCATATTGTGATTTTTATTATATTTGTTAATAACACTATACTTTAGGCTAGGAAGCATGTCCTGGGGCTACTACAGCAGCTGTGCCATTCACCTGAATGAATATCTGGCGAACTAACAGCCAAATCAACACATTTGTTCCCTGCCTCTTGTCATGCTAAAATAAAAGAAAATATGCTCAACATATGAAAATGATACCATTGACTCCTTTCAAGTACCTGGCAATTTCCCAGTGGTGATTGTGAGTTGTGATGAAGCATACCATCTCCTTAGAATGCACTGGCAGTAAGTGGAAAGTTCTCATTGAAGAATCAGATCACTCACTGTCATCAATGCCCTTGCTGTCCTTTTTTGGAAGTTCACACCGGCATTGACACTTCCAGACCTAGGCTAGTAATTCTATTAATATAGTAAGAAGAGAACGGATTAGACTTTTTTCATTGTCCCATCTTATGGGGAACTAGGTCTGCTTCTGTGCTACAGACTGCTTGCCTGGCTCTGATACCATGGATCTGTGTGCTGCCTAAGACAAAAGTGGTCCTTGGATATGTTGTTTAGTCACTAAGTCATGTTGGATTCTTTGCAACCCCGTAGACTATAGCCTGCCAGGCTCCTGTGTCTATGTGATTTCCCAGACAAGAATACTGGAGTGGGTTGCCATTTCCCTCTCTGGGGATCTTTCTGACCCAGGGATTGAACCTACATCTCTTGATTGCAAGAAGATTCATTACCACCGAGCCACCTGGGAAGCCCATATCCAGAGTTATCAGCCCTTTATTGTTCCACTTAGTTCTAATTGGTACCTTCCACTGTAGCATTTTGCCTAGATTTTCTCTCCAATACCAAATTCCTCATGTCCTCAAATTACCTACTTATGAATCCATGTCCCAATCAAAATGGTCATTTCTTTAGTATAGATTATTTTAATTGTGAATCAAGAGAAAGTCATATTTTTTAATTAAAAAATTTATGCAATTTTAATGGTTACTTTACATTCACAGTTATTATATAATATTGGCTCTGTTCCCTGTGTTGTACAATATACATCCTTGAACCCATCTTACACCCAATAGTTTGTACCTCTCCATGCCTCTCCTCCATACCCCTCCTCACTGGCAACCACTAGTTTGTTCTTTGTATCTGTGAGACTTTTTCCTTTTTGTTATATTTACTAGTTTGTTGTACTTTTTAGATTCCACATGAGTGATATCATACAGTATTTGTCTTTTATTTCACTTAGCATAATGCCCTGTAAGTCCATCCATGTTGCTGTAAAGGGCAAAATACCATTCTTTTTTATGGCTGAGTAATATTCCTGTGTGTGTGTGTGTGTGTGTGTGTTTACCACATCTTTTATCCATTTATCCATTGATGGACACTTAAGCTCCTTCCATAGGGAAAGGCATAATTTTGCATTCACCCGCATACGTCAGTGACTGAGTTTCTTATTCTCCCACAAAGTTTTGCTGGCTTTATGTAACTTCATCCACCTAGTTAAAGTGTTTGGTATGTGTCACACCTTATTATGGGTCTGGTAAGTCCCAGTTCTTAAGCTTACCCAAGGTCTTGAGAGTGAGGTAGACATATAAACAAGAAATTATTGACACAATGTGGTACTTGCAATGCTAGAGATATAATATGTTACAGAGGAAGGACCTAATTTGATCTTGAGGTGCTGAGGAAAGTAACTTGGGAGACAAGATATGAACTGCATCTGAGAAGTAGGATTTAGCCAAGTGGAGTGAAAGTGAAGGTCATATGAAGCAGAATAGATAGCTAGCATGAAGAAAAGGAGCTGAGAAACAACATTGTGTGTGATAAAACCTACAAGCAATTCTGAGGTAAAGAAAGTGGCAAAGGAATCACAATCACAAGACAGGGAGACAGAAGCCAGTTCACTGAAAACTTTTTTGTGATTAAAAAAAAAATGAGCTTTGTTTGGAGGCGGTCAGGAGGAGTGAAGCAAAAGAAAAAAAAATTGATCAGAGAGGGAGATAGCAAAGATGTGGGAGAATGCAGTGAATGATAGAATGTGGTGATGAAGGTGGAGAGGTAGGAGAATCCAGAGCACAGATGGAAGGGTTGTCTTTGTAGGAAATACTCCTTCTTCTGGACTTTGTGCTTCTGAAAACTCTATGTAAAATCTAACTTCTATGTTAGATTGTACTGTCTTGTACTCCATGGATACAAGACATATTCTCCTCCTCCTCTTGTTTCCTGCCTTTGTCTTAGTTCCTCCATTGCAGTCCCCAAATTGCACCATTGAACAAGGCTTAGAAAGTTTGTCCAGTGTCAAGTCACTGAAAATGAGTGTCAGAGCTTCACCTGGAAGCCAAGTTTTGGAATTCTAGGTTGCATACCCTTTTTGCTTAACTCAGATGATCATTCAAAGCTTTGTGTGTGAATAAATGGGTTGTGTGGGTGAATAAGGAATAAAGCCCATGATCTCAACTTTTTGTGTACAGTTCTATAGTGAGCTCATCTAATCTGCTAGTTCAGCATCTAGTCATCATAAATAAATGAACCCAGCATGTTCTGTGTGAAATGGGAAACAGAACTCCATTTCATCTCTGGGCTTCGTTGTGAACAATGTATATGCAAACTAACTTTTTATTAGTCATTTATTCTTTATTTTATATTGAGGTATACTTGATTCATTACACAATACTGCTAGTTTTAGGTGTACAGTACAGTGATAAGTATTTTTTACAAATTATAGTCCATTAAGATATTGAGTATAGTTTCCTGTGCTCTACAGTAGGACCCTGTTGCTTATCTATTTTATGTATCTGCTAATCCCATACTCCTAGTTGTTCCTTCCCTCTTCCCTTTCCATAAGTTTCCCTTAGCCATAAGTTTGTTATGTCTGTGAGTCTATTTCTGTTTTGTTTTTGTTTACTTTAAATTAATTTTCAGTTTATATTGGAGTATAGTTGATTTACAATGTTGTATTAGTTTCAGGTGTACCCCAAAGTGATTCAGTGATAAATATACATATATCCATTCTATTTCAGATTCTTTTCCCATCTAAGTTATTACAGAATATTGAGTTCTCTGTGCTATACAGTAGGTCCTTGTTGAATGTCTATTTTATATATAGTAGTGTGTATATGTTAATCCCAAACTCCTAATTTATCCTTCCCTTAATCATATATCTTTGATTGATTTTGTAGATCACCCAGATGATCTGATTCTTCTCTCTTCCCTTCTCCTTACTTACCTTTGTTCTGTTTCCCTCTTCTTAAGTACCATTGAGCCATCTCAGAGAGAGCCAAAGTGGAGAGATCTATTGTTAAGCAAGTGACACTGTATACCAAAATTTGGGGAAAGTCTTAGCATTTGAAAGAGCTGCAGTTAAAAAAAAAAACCTCACATCCACTTTTGGTTTATTGAATTTCTCTAGCTTATACTTTTCCTCATTAGGATAATTTAGACATTCCCACATGTATTAGGCCTCTGGCTCTAATAAAATGAATAAAGTACATAAATAGGAGCAGAATATGCTGTTTGATTAAAAGGTCTTGCATTTGGGTTATGTACTACAAACGTTCTATCATTTATTTAGCTGCCTGCCCCTGGAAATACCTCAAATGAGATGGCATTGAAGACAAAATTAGGATCATTAAATTATTCATACTCCTCAATATATCATGCCCTCTTATTCTTCCTTTCATTCTTGTGCTTATGTAGTCCACAAATTTAATCTATTTGCGTGCCTGCTGACTGTCAGACTTCTGGGCATGCAGATACGGCATTGAATGTTAACTTTCAGTCACTTCCACTGACTTGAGTAGGATAGCGTGTATCTTGTCTACCTACATTTGACACTGCTTGTCTTTGTGTCTCAGTTGTCCCCTTCTCCTCACGCCTTCAACCTTTCCAAGCATCAGGGTATTTTCTAATGACTCAGTTCTTTGCATGAGGTGACCAAAGTATTGGAGTTTCAGCTTCAACATCAGTCCTTCCAATGAATATTCAGGACTGATTTCCTTTAGGATGGACTGGTTTGATCTCCTTGTAGTCCAAGGGATTCTCGAGCTTCTTCTAGAACACCACAGTTCAAAGGTATCAATTTTTCAGCGCTCAGCTTAAGTACAACTCTCACGTCCATACATGACTACTGGTAAAATATAGCTTTGACTAGATGGACCTTTGTTGGCAAAGTAATGTCTTTGATTTTTAATATGCTGTCTAGGTATATAGATTTCTTCCAAGGAGCAAGCAAAAGTCTTTTAATTTCATGGCTGCAGTCACCATCTGCAGTGATTTTGGAGCCCAAGAAAATAAAGTCTGTCACTGTTTCCATTGTTTCCCCATCTCTTTGCCATGAAGTGATGGACTGGATGCCATGATCTTAGCTTTTGAATGTTGAGTTGTAAGCCAGCTTTTTCACTCTGCTCTTTCACCTTCACCAAGAGGCTCTTTAGTTCCTCTTCACTTTCTGCCATAAGGGTGGTATCATCTGCATATCTGAGGTTATTGATATTTCTCCCAGCAATCTTGATTCCAGCTTGTGCTTCATCCAGCCTGGCATTTCACATGATATACTCTGCATATAATATAAATAAGCAGGGTGACAATATACAGCCTTGACATACTCCTTTCCTGATTTGGAACCAGTCTGTTGTTCCATGTCTGGTTCTAACTGTTGCTCTTGACCTGCATACAGATTTCTCAAGAGGCAGGTCAGGTGGTCTGGTATTCCCATCTCCTGGAGAATTTTCCATAGTTTGTTGTGATCTACACAGTCAAAGGCTTTGGCATACTCAATAGAGCAGAAGTAGATGTTTTTCTGGAACTCTCTTGCTTTTTTGATGATCCAACGGATGTTGGCAACTTGATCTCTGGTTCCTCTGCCTTTTCTAAATCCAACTTGAACATCTGTAAGTTCTCGGTTCACATACTGTTGAAGCCTGGCTTGGAGAATTTTGAACATTACTTTGTTAGCGTGTGAGATGCAACTGTGTGGTAGTTTGAGCATTTTTGGCATTGCCTTTCTTTGGGATTAGAATGAAAACTGACCTTTTTCAGTCCTGTGGCCACTGCTGAGTTTTCCAAATTTGCTGGCATATTGAGTGCAGCACTTTCACAGCATCATCTTTTAGGATTTGAAATCGCTCAACTGGAATTCCATCACCTCTACTAACTTTGTTCTTAGTGATGCTTCCTAAGGCCCACTTGACTTCACATTCTAGGATGTCTGGCTCTAGGTGAGTGATCACACCATTGTGGTTATCTTGGTCAGGAAGATCTTTTTTGTTCAGTTCTTCTGTGTATTCTTGCCACCTCTTCTCAATATCTTCTGCTTCTTTTAGGTCCATACCATTTCTGTCCTTTATTGAGCCCATCTTTGCATGAAATGTTCCCTTGGTATCTCTAATTTTCTTGAAGAGATCTCTAGTCTTTCCTATTCTATTGTTTTCCTCTATTTTTTTTTTTGCATCAATCACTGAGTTATACAGTTTTTATTCTTTAATTTTTAATGTGGTTTTTTGCACTGATTGATTTGTGTCTACTGAAAAATCCTTGCATCTCTGGGATAAATCCCATAGTATATGATCATTTTAATGTATTGTTGAATTTGGCTTGTTAGTATTTTGTTAAGGACTTTTGCATCTATGTTTGTTAGTGATATTGGCCTGCAATTTTCTGTTGTTTTTTTTTTTTTGTGATATATTTGTCTTTCTTTGGCATCAGGTGATACTGGCTTCATAGAATGTGTTGGGTAGTGTTCCTTCTTCTGCAATTCTTTGGAATAATTTGAGAGGAATAGGTGTTAACTTTTTCCTAAATTTTTGCTATAAAATACCTTTGAAGCCATTTGACCCTGGAGTTTTATTGGTTGGGAGTTTAATTTTTTTCCTGGTTCAGTCTTGGGAGATTGTATATTTCTAGAAATCTGTCCATTTCTTCTAGGTTGTCCATTTTTATTGGTATGTAGTTGTTTGTAGTAGGCTCTTATGATCCTTTGTATTTCTGTGGTGTTAGTTGTAACTTCTTTTTTATTTCTGATTGCAAAGATTTGGGGCTTCTCTCTTTTTCTTGGTCCAGTCTAGCTAGAAGTTTAGCAATTTTATCTTTTCAAAGAACCAGCTTTTAGTTTCATTGATCTTTTCTAGTCTCTATTTTATTTATTCTCTCATCTTTATGATTTCTTTTCATCTTTTAACTTTGAGTTTTGTTTTTTGTTCCTTTAGGTGTAAGGTTAGGTTATTTGTGATTTTTCTTGTTTCCTGGGGCAATCTTGTATCACTATAAACTTCTGTCTTAAAATTGCTTTTGCTGTGTCCCAACGATTTTGGATTGTTGTGTTTTCTTTTTTGTTTTGTTGTTGTAAACATTTTTTTGATCCATTCAGCAACTCTGTCTTTGGATTACAGAATTCAACCCATTTCAAGTCACTGAAATAGATGTGTTATCATTGGGATTTTGTTAATTTTTTTCTGGCTGCTTTGTGGTTCTTCTGTTCCTTTCTTCTGTACTTGCTCTCTTCTATTGTGATATAATGGTTTTATGTATTCGTATGTTTAGATTCCTTTATCTTTTGTGTATCTAGGTTTTTGTTTTGTGGTTAGTATTTGGCTTACATATAATTGCTTATATTTATAACTGTATTTTAAGTTGATAAAAACTTAAGTTTGAATGTATTCTAACATTTTATATTTTACTCTCCCTTATACTCTATCCCATTTTGTTTTTGATATTGTATTTTATATCTTTTTATCTTGTATATCCCTTTAACTATCATAGTTATACAAATTTTTACTTCTTTTAATATTCATACCAGCTTTATAAGTGATTAATCCATTACTGCTACTATGTATATTTGCCTTTACCAGTGAGATGTATACTTTTGTATGTTTTCTTGTTCTTAGGTAGGGCTCTTTCTTTTCAGCTTAAAGAAGTCCCTTTAACACTGTTTGTAAGGTTGGTTTCTTGGTGATGAAATCCTTTAAGCTTTTGTTTATCTAGAAAACTCTTTTCTCTGAATGATCACTTTGCCATGTAGCATATTCTTGATTGGAAGTTTTTTTTTTTTTTCTTTCAGTAGTTTGACTATATCATGCCATTCCCTTCTGGCCTGAAAAGTTTTTGTTGAAAAATACGCTTATAATTTTATGTGGACTACCTTGTATATAACATGCTGTATTTCTCTTGTGCTTTTAAGACTCTTTTAACATTTTAGGTATAATGTACCTTGGTGTGAATCTGGTTAGGATCACTGATTGGTTGCTTCTGCACTGGGCCCTGAGGTGTTGAGTCTAAGCACAGGAGTCTTTCAAGAGCTGTTTCTCAGTTCACTATAGCCTTGTGGGTCTTATGAACACAAACCCTGTTGGTTTTCAAAGCTAAATATTTTGGGGGCTCATCTTCCAGGTGAAGGTCTCAAGCAATGGAGTGCCTGATGTGGGGTTCAAAGCATTCACTCTTTAGGGAGGAGATCTGGGTTTTGAGATCCTTCCCAATTGTGGGAGGGGTTAATGACAAGCTTCTGGCTCTGCATCTCTTACCCACTTTTATATGGCATTTTTTCCTGTTTGTCCACTGTTTAGGAGTCATTCAGTTAGTTTAAGGCTCTTTTCAGAGGAAATTTTTCCATATGTAACTATACTTTTGGTGTATAGTGGGAGGTGATTTCAGGATCTTCCTGTGTCACTCTCTTAAACTAGAATCCTGTCTTCTTGATGATATATCACTTTACACCCGTTAGAACTGGTATCTCACTGTGGTTTTAATTTGCACTTTCCTGATAAGTGATGTTGAGCATCTTTTCATGTACCCGTTAGACATTTTTCCAAAGAAGACATCCAAATGGCCATTTAGGTCTTCTGCCCAATTTTTAATTGGGTTGCAAGTTTGGTGTTTGTTTTTTTATATTGAGCTATATGAGCTGGTTATATATTTTGGGTATTAACCACTTTTTTGGATATATGGTTTGAAAAAATTCCCCCATTCTTTATGATACCTTTTCATTCTGTTGTTTCTTTTGCTTTGTGGAAGCTTTTAAGCATGATGTAGTTCCATTTGTTGATTTTTGCTTTTGCTATTTGTTCTTTTGGTATTGTATCCAAAAAATCACTGCCAAAACAAATGGCAAGGAACTTCTTCAAGGAGTTTTGTTATCACTGACTCTTAGATTTGAGTCTTTGATCCATTTTGAGCTAATTATTGTGATTGATGCAAGATAGGGGTCCAATTTCATTGTTTTGCCTATATTTATCTAGTTGTAAGAGTTTTATAGGACATTCACCTTGATTTTGTATGTATATAGCCACCACATTGGTTTGGTTTAATAAGTATTCTTATTTGAGGGTAACAGTATATAAGAGGGACCAGTGGAATTTATGGAAGAGCTAATCCTTTTCCTTGACACTGCCACTACTTAGCTTTCTCATGTCTAACAAAGGAAGAGAATCCTAAGTCTGGTTTAATTTTCCTTATTTCCTTTATTTTACTTAAACTTTCAGTACAAAATTCCTCTATGCTTATTCTTTCATTTGTCCATTTCCATGTGTAGCCCATAGCTCCCCCTCCTATAATTATCCTCATCAGGTATGATTTGAAATTCAGATAAATACTTGAAACAAACTCCTTATGGCTGAGGAAGCGGTTAGCAGAAATTCATATGCACTAGAATTTCACACATGGTAAGCTGATTCTGTAGAGATTGTTAGATTCTCACAGTTGCCATTTTTTTTTCCATTTGTAAAGTAAGTATCAGAAAAAGTTTAAGCAACTTGCCTAGGATCACACAGTGGTGGAACTCAAATTTGTTTCTAAACTCCACATTTTTTTTTTTTTTTTGGCTACATAATGTGAACACCACACAGTAGGCACATTGTGGGAAAAACGAGGCCTGATTTGACACAGTTCTTTGAGACAAAAAGACCAGTCAGAAGAAAAAAAAAAGTGATTGGAATCATGGGTTATTTTTCATTGTCTTTTTATAATGTCTTTTTTGTGTGCCTTGTATGAAGGGGAAGGCCAAGAAAGCCCTTTTGTCTGTTCATTAACTTATTAGCATCAATAGAAAGCTTTTTAACCATGACTGGCCAGTCTGTCTCCTACTTCTCTATTTGTTGTGTTAAAAGCAGCATGATACTGGAAGAAGGGAAAAAAGGAGATGCTGAATAAGAGACATTTTCTTATAGAAGTGATAGTGTTTAGTTTTTTTATAGTGATAATAATATAAATTCCTCCATCATCCTACAACAGGGACACATTTACAGACACATTCATAGAGGCCCCACTGTGCCTTATATCATATAATGCCCTTTCCCAAACCAGAGTACTTCAGTAAATGGTTATTGGTTAGACTGACTGAGACAAGGTTGTGATCAAGCACATATTTTGAATTACATGGATTCTTCAGACCCTGTCTCACATTACTAGCTTGTCATTTTTATATAGATTAACATATCATCAAATATGTCTCAAAATCATGCTCAAGGATCTGATTAACTAAAGATAGGTTATCTGCAATTTTATTCTCCAAAAAAGATTTTCAAAATACACCACTAATTTGAATCATTGAACAATGTAACTCTGAAAATTTAATCAGCAGCTCTCCCAAATCACTATTTTGTTGGATCACCATGTTTAGGAATATATATTTAGCATTTCTGTAGGTGTGGGAAATACATATTTGTCAAAGCTACTATATAAAAATGATTATATACAATGCCAAATTTTGTCTGATCACCATGTTTAGAAATATATATTTAGCGTTTTTATAGGAGTGGGACATACCTGTTTGTCAAAGCCACTATATAAAAATGGTTATATACAATGCTGAATTTTCTCAGTGACCTCTAATATTTCTAGTTATCTTTGGGCTAATATATAAAAAATTTACAAAAAGAAATCTAACATTTTATCTAAAGTCTAATTTCATTAAATTTTGAGATTTATATACAGTGTGATTCCCTAAAGTGTTTGAACAAGTTATATACTCACTCCAACTAAATATGAGATAACATGGCAGCAGCTTTCAAAAAAGAATTATAAGTGATAGATTTATAAATGGTAAAAAATTACATATTTGACTTAAAAATAGGTGACAGGAGAAGATAGCTTCCTACTCCCAAGTTAATATGCAACCTTACAATTGAAATAAAATAATGTTTTGCCCTACAGATATGCCTACTTTGTTCTATAAATAGGCAGTCATGGTACAGCAGTCTGTTCAGGCAAAACAAACACTGCCCTAGCCAGAAACACAGTCCATATTAACATACCTGTCCCAGAGCTTCGAATCAGATCAGTGATTTTAAAGCCAAATAAAGGCCTTAGTTACATATCTCAAGGTAGATTCAATCCTGGATATTTTTAGAACTATTTTTCATCAGAATGAGAATGAGCAGTCTTTTTTTATTTGCTGTGTTATTTGCTGAATTTAATTATATATTAAAATATACAGTACTCTCTCCTATTATGAGTAATCAGGTCATGCAAATGTGCAGGTTTCATCATTACATTTAAATATGTTTCATTGGAGACAAACAGTGATTTTTTTTCCCACATATATCTGCCTGGAGGAAAACATTTGATCTTTGACAATTAAGAGCCTCAGGATTTAGTTGTTATATCATTAGGTAAGAATACTTTTTACTAACTTATCCCAAGTATAAAGGAAAACTTGAGATCACTTTGACTTATATAATAACCTAGAACTTTTATACTGCATCCACTTAATTAGCTAGTCTCTTGCCCCGCCACACACACAGAGTTAATCTCTAAATAGAGATTGCCTCAGAAAAGAACTCTAAAACCTAAATAGACCTCTCCTCACTCCAAGTTTGATCAGATGCTCTTTTGTTTCTACATCTTTCTGTAACATCCAAGGCAATATATAATAAGTAATTCTTGTTAAGCATTTATATATGTGCCAGGCTTTTATACTCATTATCTTATTTAATGTAAACATTGCCAAGAGTTTAAATAATAGGCATTGCAAACTGTACCCATAATTCTCCCTTGTGAGCACCACATAAATAGATCAGGCTGTTTGTTCCTAAATTAATTCAGCTTGTGTTTTTTTTTCAGTTATAGTTTGAGATACTGAAACTAGACAAGGAGGTCCACCTGACGGATGTGAAAAATGTGTTGCATCAGTTGTTTTATGTCATTGTGCAAATGGAATAATGTCTGGAAGGGAAAAAATACAGTAAGCCTCTATCACTTCTACATAATGTAAAAATATTATTTGCCTCCCAAAGAAATACTGAAGTTAATTAGTCAGTCAGGAGTTTAAATGGAGAAAAAGTATGAGAAAAGGAATGTAATGTGAAATAAGATAAATGTGAAATAAGCATGAGAAAAGATATTTTGAATATTGTCTGAGGAAACCAGATCCAAAAAAGAATGCTAAGAACAGCCTGAGTAGAGGTGGATATCTAACAATGGACATGATCACTGAGATGTGGAAGAAGAACATGGGAAGAGAGTAGAATTTAAGATGAATTTCTCAATGTCATGTCCAATTAGTGCTGCTTACTCATGTAGTTGGGCTCTGAAGAATTTTCAATATGATAATGGGACTTTTCCTAGAGAGTGTACCATGTAGTAGAAAGATGGGCTTTTGTGTCAGATAGATTGAAGTATGAACCTTCACTCAACTACTTCTAGTAGTGTGACTTACAGTAAGTCACTTAAGTTTTCTTATCCTATTACCTCGTCTGTTGAATAGCTGTTAATATCTCCTCAGGATTGTGTGACTTGCATGCATGCTCAGGTGCTATGTCCTATCCAACTCTTTGCAACCCGATGAACTGTAACCTACCAGGCTTCTCTATCAATGGGATTTCCCAGGGAAGAATACTGGAGTGGGTTGCCATTTCCTTCTCCAGAAGATCTTCCCAACCCAAGAATCCAACCCAAGTCTCCTGCATTACAGGTGGATTCTTTACCACTAAGTCACCAGGGAAGTCCAGGATTGTGTGAGGACTATATGAAATAGCATATGTCCAACCTTTAGCCTTAAACCTGGCACACAGTGCATACCCACAAATAAATACCAGCTGTTCCAAGAATACACGGAAGAACCATACAATAAAGATCTTCATGACCCAGAAAACCATGACGGTGTGATCAGTCACCTAGAGGCAGACATACTGGAATGTGAGGTCAAGTGGGCCTTAGGAAGCATCACTAAGAACAAAGCTAGTGGAGGTGATGGAATTCCAATTGAGCTATTTGAAATCCTAAAAGGTGATGCTGTGAAAGTGCTGCACTCAATATGCCAGCAAATTTGGAAAACTCAGCAGTGGCCACAGGACTGGAAAAGGTCAGCTTTCATTCCAATCCCAAAGAAAGGCAATGCCAAAGAATGCTCAAACTACCACACAGTTGCACTCATCTCACACGCTAGCAAAGTAATACTCAAAATTCTCCAAGTCAGGCTTCAACAGTATGTGAACCGAGAACTTACAGATATTCAAGTTGGATTTAGAAAAGGCAGAGGAACCAGAGATCAAGTTGCCAACATCCGTTGGATCATTGAAAAAGCAAGAGAGTTCCAGAAAAACATCTACTTCTGCTCTATTGAGTATGCCAAAGCCTTTGACTGTGTGGGTCACAACAAATTGTGGAAAATTCTTCAAGAGATAGGAATACCAGACCACCTGACCTGCCTCCTGAGAAATCTGTATGCAGGTCAAGAGCAACAGTTAGAACCAGACATGGAACAACAGACTGGTTCCAAATCAGGAAATTTAGAACCAGACATGGAACAACAGACTGGTTTCAAATCGGGAAAGGAGTATGTCAAGGCTGTATATTGTCACCCTGCTTATTTAAATTATATGCAGAGTACATCATGCGAAATGCCAGGCTGGATGAAGCACAAGGTGGAATCAAGATTTCCGGGGGAAATATCAATAATCTCAGATATGCAGAGGACACAATCCTTGTGGCAGAAAGCAAAGAAGAACTAAAGAGCCTCTTGGTGAAAGTGAAAGAGGAGAGTCAAAAAGTTGGCTTAAAACTCAACATTCAGGAAACTAAGATCATTGTATCTGATCCCATCACTTCATGGAAAATAGATGGGGAAACAGTGGAAACAGTGACAGACTTTTTTTTCTTGGGCTCCAAAATCACTGCAGATGGTAAGTGCAGCCGTGAAATAAAAAGACACTTGCTCCTTGCAAGAAAAGCTATGAACAACCTAGACAGTATATTAAAAAGTAGAGACATTACTTTGCCAACAAAGTCCCATCTAGTCAAAGCTATGGTTTTTCCAGTTAGTCATATATGGATATGACAGTTGGACCATAAAGAAAGCTGAGCACTGAAGAATTGATGCTTTTGAACTATGGTGTTGGAGAAGACTCTTGAGAATCTCTTGGACTACCAGGAGATCCAACCAGTCCATCCTAAAGGAAATCAGTCCTGAATACTCATTGGAAGGACTGATGCTGAAGCTGAAACTCCAATACTTTGGCTACCTGATGCGAAAAACTGACTCACTAGAAAAGACTCTGATGCTGGGAATGATTGAAGGCTAGAGAAGAAGGGGATGACAGAGGATGAGATGGTTGGATTGCATCACCAACTTGATGCACATGAGTTTGAGTAAGCTCCGGGAGTTGGTGATGGACAAGGAAGCCCGGCTTTGCTGCAGTCCATAGGCTCGCAAAGTGTCGGAGACGACTGAGTGACTGAACTGAACAGAACGGTTCCTTCTGAGTTTATAAAGTGGTTGTCCATTGTGGCACACTATTTCTAGAAATGAAAGATTATGAGACAGGAATACTTAGCAAAAGTACTGAAATAAAGAGCTAGGAAACCTGGATTCTAATACTGGCTTTCCTATTAGCTTATTGTTCAACTTTGGGCAAGTAGTTCACTCTCAAAGTTTTCTTATGTTGTCATATAAACAGTAGGATCACTTCATTTCTAATAGGCTTTCCGAATCCACATTCTGTGATTCCTGAAAAAAAAAAGGTGGGGGCGGAATTCTAAGAGATGAACTATTGATTAGGCATTTCATTTGTAACAGCAAAATATGAGCTCTAACTGAACCATGTAACAAAATACTTTAACTGAATTATAAGAGTAATTTTTAAGAGGTAAAAACTGTTGCAACCCATAAATACTCAAAATTAAGACTGTACTTCATACAAATAGTTAATTTTCTTCCAAAGTATAGACCTCTTAGCCTAGTTAGAAATAAACATTCATTATTGTGACTGTTCTTATATAAATTCATTTTGGGTTCACTTTTCATTGCAGGATCTCTGCACAATTTTTAAATATCATGAAGGCATAAACATGATTACAGCTTTCTCATTTTACAGGTGAATAAACTATGATGCAGAAAAGTTAAATAAATTACCCAGTGCCCACCCGTGAGGGACAAAGCTGGAATAGAGCCTAGTTATTCTGATGCCAAAAATACCATTTTCCCCACTGCATCCCCCACCATCATTACTCACTTCCATATTCCCAGAGGACTCATTTGCTTTTGATAAGCTCAGACATGTCATTTTCTCTCTCAAGTGCCGCTTCAATCTTTGAAAGGGAGAGGATATCTCTAGTTGCAATTTGGCCCAAATAAGACCATCTCAAGTGAGAAGATCACTTACACCCACCTAACATGAGCACTACTTTCCTTTCTAGTCCATGGCACTTTGTGAAGAAAATTGATCTTTTACAACCACTTAGTAGCATCTCTCCAAGTCCTACAGCAGTATTCTGCCAAATGGCATCCAGCTCATCTGGATGTGTTGAGTTTCCAGATCATAAACTCCTAAAGGGCAGAGTCTGTGATTATTTGGCTAACTTTATATCGCTTGCAACTGTGGATGCTTAATAAATACTATTTCACAGTAATGATGATGATGACAAGTTAATGCTCCTCAAAGAGTCAACCAACCAGTCAATTCAGTGAAAGTCAAACTGGTCATTTGACATCATTAAAAAAGAAAAATCCTGTTACTTGATTGAATTCTTCAAATTATAGCCAGTTGCTTCTAGGCTTGTAGAGACATAATGTTAAAGTTTCTTCAATATTGAGAAGAATGGTATGGCATGTTCATTAGTAGTAGTCACTTTTATCTCATCAAATTAATAAACTATCATATAGTGGCCTGGAATTTCAGGAATTTACTATAGGCCTTCCAAGCCATTAATTTGTTAGAATATTCTTGGCAGATAAATGCCCTGGCTAAACTTGATTAATATTGACTTAGTACAATTAAAATTGAGTACCCCAAGAAGGAGGCTTCCATGTAGCATTTTTTGATTTAAATAAAGTGGAAAAATAAAACCATTAACGCCAATGAGCAATGGATAGTGCCAGCAATGAAATACTGAGGATCATCAGAATTATCTTGATAATTGCTGTAGTGTACTCCTTTACTCACATATTAATATATACACAATTTGGGAAAAAAAAAAGCTAAAAGACTTACCACCTCACTTCATGACTTATTCTAGATCTTATATGTTTTCACTACAGAAAAGAAATGGTAATTACGTGATATGATAGAGGTATTAGCTAATGCTACAATAATGATTTTATGATATAACTGTATCAAATCAATACATTGTATACCTTAAACTTATACAGTGTTATCTATCAAATTGTATGTCAATAAAGCTGAAAATGTAAAGATACAATAGTTAGGGAAGACATGTAGTGTTTATGGGTGTATAGACACATTGTCAGTGGAAAAAAAGATTCTATATAGAGACTCACTCATATATAGCAGGAGTCCCCAGCTTCCAGAATCTAATGCCTGATGATCTGAGGTGGAGCTGATGCAATAATGGGGACTGCTGATAGTCAATTGATTTTTGACAAATTTTCCAAGGTAATTTCTTGTGAAAACATGATGTTTTGAGAAAATGGTGCTAGAAATATTAGATAGACAATGCAAAAAGAAAAAGAAAAAATGAACTTCAATCTCAACCACACCACATATAAAAATGAACAGAAATGTATCACAAACCAAATAGAGAAATGAACATTATACAGCATTTAGAAGAAAAGAGATCTTGTTAACAACCTTGGATTTAACTAAGATAATGTTACAGGGGACAAAAAAGTAATAAAAAATACACTGCCTTCTTAAGATATACTTTTGGTGAAACATAATTTACTATCTTAACAAGGCAGTGATACAAATATGAAAACAGCTTAGACTTGGAGAAAATATTTATAAAGCAAATATCTAACCAAAAACTCTTATCTAAAATATCTAAAAAAACTTTTGCAACTTAATTGTTAGAATAGAAACCACTGAATTAAAAATGGGCAAAATATTTGAAAATGTAACAAAAGAAACTCAGCATTTAAACACATTAAATTAGGCTCATGATCAATAGCCGTGAGATGTTTATTAAAACCGTAATAAGATACTGCTACATACCCACTAGAAATGCTAAAATTAAAAACACTGAAAACACCAAGCACTGGTAAGGAGGTAGAAATCATATATACTCCTGGTGATAATGCAAAATTACAGAATGACTTTGAAAACAGTTAGCAGTTTATTATAATGTTAAAACTAAACCTGCCATACAAATCAGCCTTTGCATTTGTAGGTATTTACCCAACAAACAGAAATCGAAGCATATGTCCATACAAAGACTTGTACATAAATGTTCATAGCAGCTCTATTTGTAATCTCAAACTGGAAACAAACCAAATGTCGTATTGATATAAGTGAATGAATGAACAAATTTTAGTGTATCCATATAAGAGAATGCTATTCAGCAATAAAAATAAATTATTAATACAGGCAACAACATAGATGAATCTTAAAATAATTACACTAATGAAAAAAGGCCAGAAAATAGAGTATATACTGTAGAATCCAATGTACATATATAAAAACCATGATAAAATGCAAATTAATCTACAGCAGCAAGAAGCAGATTAGTAGTTGCTTGGGAAACAGTGGTTGGGTTGGCTAGGAAAAAGATTATAAATGGACACCAGGAACTTTTAGGGGTAAAGGATACCTTCACTATTTTGTGGTGGTAATATACATATAGAAAACAAATTTTATACTTTATTTTGGGGATGTTTGTGTGTGTGTGTGTGTGTTTGTGTGTGTGTGTACACTCATCTGACTGTATGTGGTAACTAAAATCACGGGAAGGATTATATATTTAGAAGCCAGTTGGGTTTAGGAACAATCTTGATTACAATATATAACAATTGGTTAGAGAAAGATGTATAAAGATGTATTTGCAAAGTAGAAGAGAAGGAATGGGCAGAGAAGCAGAAAAGTAAAATGAGTATTATAGAACCTAAGGGGAAAGACTATTTCAGGAAGGATTGAGTTGCTTGTCAGTAGTAGACATTGCTCCTAAGAGGTCAAATAAAATGAGAATAGTAAAGTTTATTTAAATTAGAGACACTAGTAACCTCAGCCAGATCTATTTTTATAGAGGAATGGGGCAGAAAGCTAAATTATCACAGTGGGTTGGTTGCAGATAAAGAAATGGGGACAGTGGATAATAGTCACTTTTAAAGATTTCTGGCTGGTAAAAATACAAAACAGAGATATAGGTGGAAGTAGCCCAAGGGAGAAGAGGAGTTATGGAAGGCTTTTAAAAAAAATCATGGGCACAGGAATTCCCTGGCAGTTCAGTAGTTAGGTCTCTGTTGTTTCGCTGTTGGATTCAATACCTGGTCAGGGAACTAAGATCCTGCAAGCTGCACAGGGTGGCCAAAACCAAAAAAAAAAAGGAGGGCAAATGGCTTCCCAGGTGGCGCTAGTGGTAAAGAACCAGCCTGCCAATGCAGGAGACATAGGAGACCCAGGTTTGATCCCTGGGTCAGGAAGATCCCCTGGAGGAGGGCATGGCAACCCACTCCAGTATTCTTGCCTGGAGAATCCCAGGGACACAGGAGCCTGGCGGGCTACAGTCCATAGGGTCGCAAAGAGTCAGATATGACTGAAGCGACTTAACACACACAGCACGCACTACAATATTTATATCAGTCTTGTGCTTGAGATGGCTCTTGAGATCACTTATTTTGAGATAAACTCTATCAAAACCAAAGAAATAAAAACTCAAAACTCATCACTTAACTATTTTGTACTATTAT
This sequence comes from Bubalus kerabau, assembly GCF_029407905.1. Classification (NCBI taxonomy): domain Eukaryota; kingdom Metazoa; phylum Chordata; class Mammalia; order Artiodactyla; family Bovidae; genus Bubalus; species Bubalus kerabau. Next base: position 2,929,996 of record NC_073647.1, on the reverse strand, counting down.
CTATACATGAGATTGTTTTTATTGATTGTATCTGTGTGTTGGGAATATTATCTGTAATGTTTACTACTACTACACATCTCTAATCTATAATCAGTAACTTCACATGGGTCACTTGAGCTTGGCCATGGAATTCCAAAATATTTACACCACAGAAATTGGTAAATACTAGGAATAATGGCTCGATTTGCTAAAGTTTGTTGTTGTTATTGATTATCTAGCAAATACATGATAGAGAATATCTTAAAGCTGATTAAACATTAAAATTATGTCTAAGACCATGACTCTGAACAGTACAAAACAGTAGAAAAACAATACAAAAATTGAGGAACTATTCCAGTATTCAACAGATTCAGCTGAAAATTCACTCACATCACTGAAGAACATGCTATATTTTGACGCTTCATTTTTTCACTTTCATCTTATTTGCTTATAGAAACAATATCAGTCAAGGTTCATGCCACAACTACATTCATTTGTTAGTTACAACCACAGGTTGGCTATGAATACACAAGTTCATCAAAAGCAATGAAAGCATTCAGTGAGAATCAATTGATTATATGGAATTTATAATAAAGAGTATAGGATATTTTATTATTTGTAAATTGTGTGCTACACATACTTTCTGTTAGTAAAATATATGCTCATGCACATATATTCATGCATTTTTCTAGATAGCCAGTTATTAAACATTTATTATCACATTTATATCAATGAGCTATAATAAAATAGATCAGCAACATTTTTTAAAAATCCACAGTTTGTTAAATTACTATTCTTTGAAAATGGAAATGACCTTAAATCATGGACAAGACAATATGGGCTTGGGGAAGAGTCAGAATATAGATATAAAATATATATGCGAGAGATGTCCAATTTAGTCAAGTACATGGCTGGGGTAAAGTTCAGAGGACATTGAGTTTACCAGCTTGGATCAATAACCTAGACTCACACCAGACCATGATTAAAACTCAAGCAGTTCATTTCATTTGTCATTCAATTAAGGCTCTGTAATAAAAGTAATAAATACTTAATGTGGACCAGCCACTGTGCTAAATATTTTAAGAACCCCTATGCGATAGGTATTATTGCTACTGCCATGATATAAGCAGAGGAAAGCAATGCTTACAGAGATTTATTAACTTGCACAAATTTACAGCTCCTCTATTTAGCAGAGGAGCTAGCATTTGAGCAAAGTTCTGCATGACACTAATTGTAAAGTTTCTGGTGCTCCTAACCACTGTATACACCCGCCTCTCTCTTTTTTCCCCCTTTATTAAGGTATAATTAACAAATAAAAGCTGAATATACTTAAAGTGTATGGGCTGATATTTTTAATATAGATATACTTTGTGAAATTATCACATAACATTGCTGTATACTAGATCTCTAGATCTTACCTTGTATAATTGAAACTTTGTACTCCTTAACCCAAATCTCCCCACTTGTGACTTCACCCAAACCCAGGCAATCAGCATTCTATTCTGTTTCTATGAGTTTGACTTTTTTAGATTCCACATTTCAGTGAGAGTGTACATATCTCATATATGCCTCATATTTTATTTATCCATCAATGGACACTTAGGATGTTTCCATATCCTGGCTACTGTGACTAATGCTGCAATGAACATGGTAATAAGCAGAGCACAGACCTCTCTTTGTCATCTTGGTTTCATTTCCTTTGAATGTGTACCTAAAAGTAGAATTGTTGGATCATTCTATAGTTCTATTTTTAATTTTTTGAGGAATCTCCATTGTTTTCCATAATGACTATACAATCTACATCCCCACCAATAAGAGTATAAAGGTACTCTTTTTTTCATACCTTGCCAACACTTGTTATCTTTTGACCTTTGATAAAAGATATCGTAACAGATGTGACGTGATATCGTGCTGTGGTTTTGATTTGCATTTCCCTGAAAGTCAGTGATGCTGAGCACCTTTTTGTATACCTGTTGGGTCATTTGTAAGTCTTCTTTGGAGAAATGTATATGCAGGTCATTTGCTCATTTTTTTCATATTGGGTTATTTTGGTTTTTCCTACTGAGTTGTGTAAGTTCCTTATATACTTGGGATATTAATTCCTTATCTGATACATGGCATACAAATTATTTTCTCCTATTCTGTGGATTGTATTTTCACTCTGTTGATTTTTATTTCCTTTGCTGAGCAAAAGTCTTTAGTTAGGTGCAATCCCATTTTATGTTTGTAAAAGCATGTTGACAAGTATTACATATTATGCTTACATTTTTACAATTATAGTATAAATATAAAACACAAAACCTTCGGTGTTAAACACTGATATCCCATGGTTGCCTTGGATTTAGATAGAAGTAGTTTATATTTTCATAGAAGGAAACTTTCAAAGTTTTGTCAGTGGTTATAGCATGTACTATTATTCTTCATCAAAATGTTCATGAAATCTAAAAGGCTAGTATTAAAATTGGTTATTATTTTTTTCTTGAATATTCTAAAATAGGCCAGTTTTGATTAGCTTTCAGATTCTCAGAGCATGAAAGATACATGGAATACTCAAGAATATATTTTAACACATTTAGGATATGTTTGTTTATAATTACAAAAGAAATACCTTCAACTTTCAGATATTGAAAGAAAATACCCTATGAAAACATGAAAGGCATTTTGGGCCAAGTTACTTCTTAGTGAAAATAAATATATCATCTTGATCAATGTTTAAACCAACATCTTAAAAACATTAAAAAGTTTTACAATTGTTAAACTATTCCAGCTCCTAAGAAATAAGACATTTTCAAATGAGGCGATTAGAAAATGTTTTAATCTCACATTCCCTTTAAATGCTGGACATATGATTTAATACCTAAGAAGACTCTGGATAAATTATTTGATAATATTTATAGGGTGATACTTCTCCTGGTAGACATGTTTCACACCACTGTTTTTAATTAATGCTGGGAAAACACTTGATAATTTTAAATATGATTAATGATAAACTGTTAAACCATTAATCAGCCTATTTAGAAATTTAGATGACATAAGGTTCAATAAAGGCAACAATCTGATAATTGCCCAATGTGCAATTCTGCCCATTAGTAACACTAAGCCACAAACTTGATATTCCACTCAGTTGCATTACATATTTCCATGTATGTGATTTGATCTATCATACAATAGGTACACAATGTCAAGGTTTTTCCTCCTTTATAATTATTTAAGAGCAGATCAGTGGTTTAGGAGGTTAGTAAAATACAGAGAACATAGTGGAAAAGTACAAAATAGCACTTAAAACCAATGCCCATACTCATGGTCATAAACAAAGAATGTTAAGTTTTGTGTAATTTGCCTTTCTTTAGAACATAAAGCCATTAATTTGAATCTGAGGTATATACACAATACACAAATGACCTTATGCAAAATACTTTTTGTAAGTTATATTTTAAAATATTAGAAACTAAATATCTGTGTTGATTTGTCTTTTGACTAAATGTAACAAGAAGAGACTAACATTCAACTAGGGAGGGCAATACTGATAATAAAGCTCTTAAAGTGAAGAATGTCTTCCTCTCTTTCTACCTAACAGGCTACACAGTGTCTTAAAAGAACCTGTGATGAGAAAAATGTCAAGCGCAGCTTTAAGACTTTGTGTCAAAAGGAGCTAATGAGAAAGCAGATTGGAAGGTAAGACTTCATGTGTGTTTTGAAATAAGTGGTCTTAAACTCTTTCTGTAAGAAGAAAATTTAGTTCATATTTATCTATCTATCTATCTAAACCACTAATTTTTACAGCTTTCAGGTAAAATCCAACACTTGGTTTATACAAAGTCTATGAGAAGAGATCAGTAGAGGTCATTTAATCTTAAATTGTGAAATCATTCAAATCCTTAACATAGTCTCTACCCAGTAAGAGCACAGCATACCTGGATATGTCACTGGTGATCTCTAATAAAAGTTCCCAAAACTGGGAGATTTTTGCTATAGTGATGCATTATTCAACATCTTGTTTACTAGTAAGTCAGCAATCCAGCCTTCCTTAAGACCTTATGGGCTAACATTTTATAGAGAGTTCTCTAATTATAGAAATCCTTGGTCTGTACTGTCCACAATAGAGACATCACTTTGCTGACAAAGCAAAGACAAAAGCAGAGACATCACTTTTGCTAACAAAGGTCCATATAGTCAAAGCTATAGTTTTTCCAGTAGTCGTATAGATGTGAGAGTTGGACCATAAAGGAGGCTGAGTGCCAAAGAATTGATGCTTTTGAATTGTGGTGCTGGAGAAGACTCTTGAGAGTCCCTTGGACAGCAAGGAGATCAAACCAGTCAATCCTAAAGGAAATCAACCCTAAATATTCATTGGAAGGACTGATGCTGAAGCTCCAATATTTTAGCCATCTGATGCAAAATGCTGACTCATTGGAAAAGACCTTATGCTGGGAAAGATTGAAGGCAAAATGAGAAGAGAGTGGCAGAGGAGGAAATGATTGGATGGCATCACCCATTCAATGGACATGAATTTGAGAAAACTCTTGGAGCTAGTGAAGGACAGAGGAGCCTGGCATGCTGCAGTTCCTGGGGTCACAAAGAGTTGGACACAACTTAGTGACTGAACAACAACTGTCCACAACTATTACAAACTCTGTTAGTATAGAGAGTGTTCCAAGAAGAAGGAAGAGATTCTTGGCCACTAGTATTCTACATTAGGAAGCATGTATCACTACCTCTTCTACATTACTTCATTCACAGAAAATTGGTAAAGAATGGCACTTTTCCTTTCATTATCCACCCCAACAATGACAACAGTGTGCTCCTGGTGACTGAATAGTCTCCATATCCTGGTGAAGAAGGATTCCCCTTCTTGGGCAGCTGACCACCTTTCCAGCCACTGGGTGACCTAGACACTCCCAGCTGAGGCAGAAGTGGAGGAGGAAGATGTGCTAGAGCCTGTACTTTTGCTTCTGCTACTGAACTGACTGCTGGCCGAGTTTCCTAGGATCCAGAAGGAAGCTGAAACTGAAGCAACACTGCCGCTGGCACACTCTTCTGGCTTATAGACATGGTTTCCATGTTCTCTGTCATGAGCGTCATGGATCACTGTCCTCCTCTAGCTCAGGTGCCTTGTCTTGAAATTCAATAATTCTTTTTTCTGATTGATAGAGTCGCTGTTGAAGTTCTCCATTGAATTTTTCATTCATTATTTCTATTGTATTCTTCAGCACCACAATTTCTGCTTGGTTCTTTTTCCTGGTTTCTATCTCATTGTTGGAATTCTTGTCTTTCTCTGTGTTGTTTTCTTGATATTGTTATCTGTAATATGTCTTCTCCTGTAGCTCATTAACAATTTGTCAATCTTTATAAAAATTTATTATGCATGTATCATTTGATTCCGAAGTAATCTGTCATACAAAAATCTCAAAAGCAGGCAAAACAGAGTTTTCAGTAGCATTGTTTTAGTAGGGAAAAGTTGGCAACAGATTGGTTAAATTAGTCATAGTTCAATTATGCTATACAGCTATTATATAGAATACCGCATAGCTAGTAAAGTGGGTTGTAGTATTATATCTATAGATACTGCCATGAAAAAGCTACTGAAGATACATTATTAAGCAAATAATTTACAACACAAAATGCAGGTTTTCATGGCAGGTGGCCACATAAATAACATATGAGACTCAATGGGTTAGTTTGCTAGTCAGATGATTAGATATAGCATCACACTGTGATATATGCATCACATTGTGGATGCATAGAACCAACCTGAAAATATATACATGTGCTAATATGAGGAGTTTTGAAAAAAGAGTGGCCTGAAAAATGGGACTACACTTATTTTTTCCTTTGTTGCCTATGCTGCTGCTGCATTGCTTCAGTTGTGTCCTACTCTGTGCGACTCCATGGACTGCAGCCTACCAGGCTCCTCCATCCATGGGATTTGCCAGGCAAGAGTACTGGAGAGGGGTGCTGTTGCCTTCTCCATTGTTGCCTATGTAATATATTAAAACAAAAATGGGTATATATTTATTTTTTAGAAAGTAGCTTCCACATTGTATTTTTGTTACTGCCAGAATCAATGGCTGCAGAGTCAGTAATTAATAATTTTAGTGTGTTTGGTACATAGTAAGATAGGGGTGAGTCCTTGGGTTTACTCTTTGTCAGTAGAGCCAGATTAAGACACAATGTCAGGTTAGTTAAACACATATATGAGGGTCTAGAATGTTCTTGATAATCCCAGCTGCCAGTGACAAGAGCTTTGTTTGAACACTGAAGTAGAAATATATTAGATATAGTGTCTTATAAGGCCATTAAATCTTCCTATTTCCATAATGGAATGGCATGTGGCAAGGTGAGGAAAAATCATAGATAGATTCTTAAACTCACAGAAATGCATAGTAGTGTTCAAACTCTGTCAGCTTTCAACTTTACTACTGTTAATGTGCAAAACTGAGAGCAACTATAAATGTTTCTGACACGTTTTGACAATTTTTTTCAATGCATATAAGCAAGCAAAAAAATAGCATCCTAGTAAAGCTTCAAGTATCAGGTAGGCTACTCAGCTGACACCTACAAAGTCATTTCTAGATGTGATTTCTCCTGTTCTAACCTATATTCTCATAGTCCTGTTAAAACTTGACCCCATCTTAATACTGATTTCATGGTCTTTTAATTAAATCCAGTTCAAAGAAAGGACTCGGTTCCTGAACCATATGCATTACATCTGGAGGAACAGAAATAATGATGCTCTTGATTTAATGTAATGTCTCTCTTTCCTGAATATTTTTGGTGGGAAACATAGGTGGAAAGCTAATAGAAGAGGATGAACAGTTGGGCATCCAGGGGAAGTTATACTAAATATTGAAAGGAGAATGATTTTAAAAGAATATGAAAGTATAAATGAAAAGTATACTTAAGCAGGGAGAATAGAAATTTAACAACAGATGTCTAAATCGATAACATCTCACGAACTGATCATTAACTAATATTAATAATTCAGGTATGACAAAATGGATGAATAGGTATCTCTTTCTTTCTTCCATTTCAGTTCAGGTAGGGAGTCCCTAAAATGGTCAAATATGTATTAAACACATATGTTAAATACATATGTATTTAACCATTCTGAGACAAATGCCCAAGTATAATCCTTCCTCCAGTGTGGAGTGGAACTGATGACTTGCCTCAAACAGAATATAGCAAAAATGATATAATAGAAAGTTGTTTCTTGGGGCTGGTTTATAAAAATACTCTGGCTCTCATTTTACTTGCTATTTCTCATGCTATCTCATTCATATTCTCTCTCTGCCATTGCTCAGGCAGAAGTCAACTATCATCTTCTGAGTAATTCAAGTAGTAAGGGACTGATATCACTAGCCATAGCCAGGGAGGAACTTAGCTAAACACCAAGCAGGTGAGCTGGGAAGTGAATCTTTTCCGGTCTGCTGAATGCCATGTGACTGAGCTTGAAAGCAAGTCCTCCCTCTTTTGAGTTGTGTTAGAGATCTTCAAGCAGAGGTTCCACCACATTCTTGACCCACAGAAACTGTGAAATAATAAATGCTTGCTGTTTTAAACCACTAATTTGGAGGGTAACTTGCTATGCAGCAATAAAAATTATTTGGGTTGGCCAAAAAGATCTCTTGAATTTTTCCATAAGCTGTAACAGAAGAACTCAAATGAACTTTTTGGCCAATCCAATATTTAGTGCATCTTTTTTCCTGAAAAAAATATATTAGGTTAAGTTTCGTAAATCATTCCAGTTAAATATATGAAAGGAGGAAGCTCCCTATTTATTCAGACATGTTTTATTGGTAAAGAAAAGATAATTCAGTAAAATGGATTCACCTCAGTTATTAGTTTTGTTAAATTCTGTTTTCCTATAACAATTGCTAAGGTATGGTATCTGCTTGCAACACAGGAGACCTGGATATGATCCCTGGGTCAGGAAGATCCTCTGGAGAAGGGAATGGCAGTCCACTCCAGTATTCTTGCCTGGAGAATCCCATGGAAAGAGGAGACTGGCAGGCTACACAGTCAATGGGATTGCAAATAGTTGGACACAACTGAGCAACTAACACTACTACTACTAAGGTATGGCATAGTTTAGTGGGTACACTATAACTGGAAATATGGCGACTAGGTCATAAGTGAAAATATGCAGGCTAATATGTCAACTTTTGCTGAATTCTTTCTGTATGTCAGGTACCATTCAAAGTGTTTTGTTTTTAAACATGTATTTATTACAATAAGTAGAAGATATTAAGAAAAGGTGGCAAAATGATTGTCTGAGGAGGCCTTACAAATAGCTGAGAAAAGAGAAACTAAAGGCAAAGAAGAAAAGGAAAGATATATCTGAATGCTGAGTTCCAAAGAATAGCAAGGAAAGATAAGAAAGCCTTCTTAAATGATAGATGCAAAGAAATAGAGGGAAACAATAGAATGGGAAAGACTAGAGATCGCTTCAAGAAAATTAGAGATACCAAGGGAACATTTCATGCAAAGACTGGCACAATAAAGGACAGAAACAGTATGGACCTAAGAGAAGCAGAAGATATTAAGAAGAGGTGGCAAGAATATGCAGAAGAACTATACAAAAGAGATCTTAATGACCCAGATAACCATGATGGTTTGATCACTCACCTAGAGCCAGACATCCTGGAGAGTGAAGTCAAGTGGGCATTAGAAAGCATCACTATGAACAAAGCTAGTGAAAGTGATGAAATTCCAGCTGAGCTATTTCAAGTCCTCAAATATAATGCTGTGAAAGTGCAGTACTCAATATGCCAGCAAATTTGGAAAACTCAGCAGTGGCCACAGGACTGGAAAAGTTCAGCTTTCATTCCAATTCCAAAGAAAGGCAATGCCAAAGAATGCTCAGACTACCACACAGTTGCACTCATCTCACACACTAGGAAAGTAATGCTCAAAATTCTCCAAGCCAGGCTTCAACAGTACGTGAACCGAGAACTTCCAGATGTTCAAGTTGGATTTAGAAAAGGCAGAGGAACCAGAGATCAAGTTGCCAACATCCACTGGATCACAGAAAAAGCAAGAGCATTCCAGAAAAATATCTACTTCTGCTTTATTGATTACACCATAACCTTTGACTGTGTAGATCACAACTAACTGTGGAAAATTCTTCAGGAGATGGGTCAGACCACCTGACCTGCCTCCTGAGAAATCTGTATGCAGGTCAAAAAGCAACAGTTAGAACCAGAGATGGAACAACACACTGGTTCCAAATTGGGAAAGGAGTACGTCAAGGCTGTATATTGTCACCCTGCTTATTTAACTTATATGCAGAGTACATCATGTGAAATATCGGGCTGGATAGAGTGCAATCTGGAATCAAGATTGCTGGAAGAAATATCAATAATCTCAGATATGCAGATGACACCACCCTTATGGCAGAAAGTGAAGAGGAACTAAAGAGCCTCTTGATGAAGGTGAAAGGGAAGAGTGAAAAAGCTGGCTTAAAGCTCAACATTCAGAATACTAAGATCATGGCATCTGGTCCCATCACTTCATGGCAAAGAGATGGTGAAACAATAGAAACAGTGACAGACTTTCTTTTCTTGGGATCCAAAATCATTGCAGATGGTGACTGCAGCCATGAAAATAAAAGATGCTTGCTCCTTGGAAGAAAAGCTATGACCAATCTAGACAGCATATTAAAAAGCAGAGACATTACTTTAGTGACAAATGTCCGTATAGTCAAAGCTATTTCTTTTTCAGTAGTCATGTATGGATGTGAGAGTTGGACCATAAAGAAATGATGAACTGTGGTGTTGGAGAAGACTCCCGTGAGTCCCTTGGACTGCAAGGAGATCCAACCAGTCCATCCTAAAGGAAATCAGTCCTGAATATTCATTGGAAGGACTGATGCTGAAGCTCCAATACCTTGGCCATCTGATGCAAAGAGCTGACTCATTGGAAAAGTCCCTGATACTGGAAAAGGTTGAAGGCAGGAGGAGAAGGGGATGACAGAGGATGAGATGGTTGGATGGCATCACCAACTTGATGCACATGAGTTTGAGCAAGCTCCAGGAGTTGGTGATGGGCAGAGAATCCTGCTGTGCTGCAGTCCATGGGGTCACAAAGAATCAGACACGACTGAGCGACTGAACTAATTACAGTATTTAGTGTTCACCCCAAAAGCTAAGTAGATTTTTTTATTCCCATTAAACACATAAAGAAAGAAGCATGGAAGGCCATAGAGCTTAAGCCACTTGCCCCAAATCATACAGCTCAAAGATTCAAACTCAGGCAATCAGAATCTAGAAGCCACCATCTCAACCACAACAGTGTACCAACTCTCCTAAGAACCCATGTTCAATCCCGGGACTGCCTTCCTTGTCGGAGTGTTCTGTTCTCTTTGGTCACAAAGCACCAAAATTTTAGATGCTAGGTGTAAATATTAATGAGAATCATTAACATGTAGTGAATCAGAGATTCCATGGAAGATATTACAATTAGAGTAATTAAGAATGAGGACTCAATCCTATGACAACAATAGCAGGAAGAGGCATGGGGAGAAACTGATGTTACCAGAGCTTGGTGTGAACTTCAGCCATTAAGGAGGCAACCCAACAGGAACTGGGTCCATGGAAGAACATGGCCACCATCTGAACTGTGCCAAGGCAAGGGATGGGTGGCAAGAACAAATATCCCAACTGGTTTCTTCCTCTGATTTCCTGACACTTCCCAACATGGGCCAGTTCAGTTCAGTCACTCAGTCATGTCCGACTCTTTGCGACCCCATGAATCGCAGCATGCAAGGCCTCCCTGTCCATCAGGAACTCCCAGAGTTCACCCAAACTCATGTCCATCAAGTCAGTGATGCCATCCAGCCATCTCATCCTCTGTCATCCCCTTCTCCTTCTGCCCCCAATCCCTCCTAGCATCAGAGACTTTTCCAATGAGTCAACTCTTCGCATGAGGTGGCCAAAGTATTGGAGTTTCAGCTTTAGCATCAGTCCTTCCAAAGTACACCCAGGGCTGATCTCCTTCAGAATGGACTGGTTGGATCTCCTTGCTGTCCAAGGGACTTGCAAGAGTCTTCTCCAGCACCACAGTTCAAAAGCATCAATTCTTCGGCACTCAGCTTTCTTCACAGTCCAACTTTCACATCCATACATGACCACTGGGAAAACCATAGCCTAGACTAGATGGACCTTTGTTGGCCAAGTAATGTCTCTGCTTTTTAATATGCTGTCTAGGCTGGTTATACCTTTCCTTCCAAGGAGTAAGCGTCTTTTAATTTCATGGCTGCAGTCACCATCCTCAGTGATTTTGGAGCCCCCCAAATAAAGTCTGACACTGTTTCCACTGTTTCCCCATCTATTTGCCATGAAGTGATGGGACCAGATGCCACGATCTTAGTTTTCTGAATGTTGAGTTTTAAGCCAACTTTTTCACTCTCTTCTTTCACTTTCATCAAGAGGCTCTTTAGTTCCTCTTCACTTTCTGCCATAAGGGTGGTGTCATCTGCATATCTGAGGTTATTGATATTTCTCCGGGCAATCTTGATTCCAGCTTGTGCTTCTTCCAGCCCAGCATTTCTCATGATGTACTCTGCATATAAGTTAAATGAGCAGGGTGACAATATACATCCTTGACGTACTCCTTTTCCTATTTGGAACCAGTCTGTTGTTTCATGTCCAGTTCTAACTGTTGCTTCCTGAACTGCATATAGGTTTCTCAAGATGCAGGTCAGGTGGTCTGGTATTCCCATCTCTTTGAGAATTTTCCACAGTTTATTGTGATCCACACAGTCAAAGGCTTTGGCATAGTCAGTAAAACAGAAATAGATGTTTTTCTGGAACTCTCTTGCTTTTTAGATGATCCAGCAGATGTTGGCAATGTGATCTCTGGTTCCTCTGTCTTTTCTAAAACCAGCTTGAACATCTGGAAGTTCACGGTTCACGTATTGCTGAAGCCTGGCTTGGAGAATTTTGAGCATTACTTTACTGGCATGTGAGATGAGTACAATTGTGTGGTAGTTTAAACATTCTTTGGCATTGCCTTTCTTTAGGTTTGGAATGAAAACTGACCTTTTACAGTCCTGTTGCCACTGCAGAGTTTTCCAAATTTGCTGGCATATGGAGTGCAGCACTTTCACAGCATCATCTTTTAGGATGTGAAATAGCTCAACTGGAATTCCATCACCTCCACTAGCTTTGTTCATAGTGATGCTTTCTAAGGCCCACTTGACTTCACATTCCAGTATGTCTGGCTCTAGGTGAGTGATCACACCATCATGATTATGGTCCACTGGAGAAGGGAATGGCAAACCACTTCAGTATTCTTGCCTTGAGAACCCCATGAACAGTATGAAAAGGCAAAATGATAGGATACTGAAAGAGGAACTCCCCAGCTCGGTAGGTGCCCAACATGCTACTGGAGATCAGTGGAGAAATAACTCCAGAAAGAATGAAGGGATGGAGCCAAAACAAAAACAATACCCAGTTGTGGATGTGATTGGTGATAGAAGCAAGGTCCAATGCTGTAAACAGCAATATTGCACAGGAACCTGGAATGTTAGGTCCACGAATCAAGGCAAATTGGAAGTAGTCGAACAGGAGATGACAAGAGTGAACGTCGACATTCTAGGAATCAGCGAACTAAAATGGTCTGGAATGGGTGAATTTAACTCAGATGACCATTATATCTACTACTGTGGGCAGGAATCCCTTAGAAGAAATAAAGTAGCCATCATGGTCAACAAAAGAGTCTAAAATGCAGTACTTGGATGCAATCTCAAAAATGACAGAATGATCTCTGTTCGTTTCCAAGGCAAACCATTCAATATCACAATAATCCAAATCTATGCCGCAACCAGTAACGCTGAAGAAGCTGAAGTTCAATGGTTCTATGAAGACCTCCAAGACCTTTTAGAACTAACACCCAAAAAACGATGTCCTTTTCATTATAGGGGACTGGAATGCAAAAGTAGGAAGTCAAGAAACACTTGGGGTAACAGGCAAATTTGGCCTTGGAATACAGAATGAAGCAGGGCAAAGGCTAATAGAGTTTTGCCAAGAGAACGCACTGATCATAGCAAACACCCTTTTCCAACAACACAAGAGAAGACTCTACACATGGACATCATCAGATGGTCAACATGGGCCAGACCCAACTGCAAACCAGAGGGCAAGGACCCCTGGGTGATAGAGTCCACAGAGGGCACTCTCAGAAGACAGAACAGGGCAGAGATGGGAGAAAATAGATTTGGCTGGCTTACCACCTCTCCTAATTGAAAGATGCTGGGTTTTTTTTTTTTTTTTTTTTTAGTGAGAACTCTAGAAGAGGCTAAATTCCAATCCCACTGAGCCAATAGTTCTTTGTATAATTTGGGTTAAGTGATATACCCTTTTTCAGATTCATTTCATCAAATGTAAACAAGTGACCATTATCTGTCCCTCCCTCATAAAGCTGGTGTAAGCATTAAATGAGACAATACATGGACAGGTTTGGAACAGTCCCTAGATACAGTAAGCACTTAATAAATGTTAACAATTATTGTGATAATATCTGACAGAGGAGAAAAGAATTGAACATAGAGTTTTAGGCTCTCTTCTTTCCAGAGGAAAACAGCTATACAAATAAGTGGAGAAAGTACGTTAAAGGAGAAATACTGTGAAAGAAAGTAGGATGTCTTGCTATCCTACAAAGCCAAATATGCTTTGCATACAAAATTTTTTTAACCTTCACAGTCAACTAAGTAAATAGTATTTCTGTTTTACAAGTGAGGAAGCTTTAATGGAAGAACTTGACCAAGGTTTCAAAAGCTGCCATGTAACAGAGGAAGCACCAGTGGGTATTCACATCAAGGAACATCTGACTCTCTTTTTCACCATGAGAGACTTCTGCGTTATAAAAACCAGAAGAATGGAGGAATTATCCTAAATTGTGAAGGGGTGTCCTGTCATTTAGTTAAATTTAGGTGTTTCTTATATTCCATCTTTACACACACATCACTACTTGCCTGGTGCAAGCTTCTGAGCAAGATACACACAGGCAGGGCTGTGCCCAGCCAAGGGAGAAAAGAGGCTGGAATCCAGCCCATTATCCACCTAACATTCATTTGCCAAAGAGGTATTTTTTCTAGTTCACACATTAGTGAAATATGAGCTAATGGAGACCCTAAAATCATGGTGATGGAGACGACCATATCCCACAATCTACTGAAAGTTCAGATTGTGCCTTCATGATCTGATAGAAAGAACCTAAATTGTTTAGTATCTAGAGATGTTGAGTGAGAGCTACCTGGCCTAGGAGTAAAGCAGGATGGCCTTAAGATGTAAAATCCTGAAGAGATGGCCAGAGGTAAGCTGTATCCAACAGAATGTAGGTAAAGTAACTAAAGTGAGGTGGAAATGCATCTACCTGTAGCCCAAGAGTACTCACTCTGTGGGATTCACTTCTTACACTCTTAACTGCTGCCTTGACTTAACACTGATGAAAACAAATGGCAGGCACTGGTACTGGGGGGCAGGAGGGAAACTGTGTTGACAAGGCTGTTAGCTAAAGAAGGGACTCAGGGCTCATTTCAGCCTAGGGCTGGAAGAAGCAAACTAACACAGGGTGGCCTCTGCTGTTTCACTGCAACTTATTTCTTACTCTTTACTGAGTTATTTGGAGCATTGTTTTCTACGTCTTTAATTTTACAATTCAGTTCCCTAAATGGAATTATAACAACATAAGGCTACCTATGACCATGATTATATACTTTTTCATCTCATGGAACATTGACACAAAACTCTAATGAGTATTTCTCATGAAACAATCACAAATTTCATTTTATCTTTTAGAGAGAGAAATTTGATCAGAAGAAATAAGTTTAATTTGGGATTCTGAATGATCAGTAGCATTGTCACTTCAGTTGTGAAAGATTCTTTTATTTTCTGAGGACCTTTCAAGTTATATAAGAGGGTATCATTTTTAAATGTATTAGTGTTTAGGGGAGAAAATGCATTTCTCCTTTATTGCTTTGATACATATAATGTCAGAGTTGTAATAAATTACTTCCTGATTTTTTTATTGCAGTGTAGTAGTCACAGTTACTCCAAGACATTTTCCAGCTGTTCTTATGGCATATTCAAAATAAGCAAGAGCCATAGCAGTGGGAGAAGATGTGAGATAGATTTCGATGTAAAAAGAAGAATTTAAGTCCTGGAGTCAGGGGGGTCCGTTGGTATGCAATGGAACTCACACTAGCACAAGCAATGGGGAGATTTTATTATATGGATGCTCCTTTCTCCTAGACCCCAAGGGCAGAAATACAGCCGAGGCCTTGTGAGGTAGTGGAAACATGAATTGAAATGTCATCTGAAAACTATTCATCCTGTGTGTTTATTTTTTTTCGGTCTTATGGCCTAATGGCCTTTCATTTTTGCTTTTGTTGGATGTTTTCATTTTTCTTTCTTGAAGGACTGGCTCTCATAGCTTATCTCTACACCTGGTGTGCAAGGGTTACCCCACAACCCTCAACTCATCTTTATATTCTATAAGGAGACTAAAACTCACATTAGGCCAAATACATCTGCTATTAAACCATGATGGCCAACAAAGGAATGGAAATCATAGAAGAGTGATCTTTGGTATTTAGTCCTGCAGTGACCTGCTATTGGGACCACATGCATACAACCCCTCTCCTACAGTTTCCCCCATTCCAAAGGGATAAATTCAGCCCCTGCTTATAGTATTTTAACAAAAGCTTTTATCCACTTATAAATAGATAACAAGGTAATCAAATGTTTCAGTGACAAATCCTTCCATTGAAAGTTTAGGAAAAGATAAAAGGTGAAATAAAAGGAAATAGAGACAATGTCCTATTGAAAGAGAAGAAGCATTGCTGTGTAATAGTTACCACTAACTCAGTGGTTCTGAAAATTGGGCATAACCTGGAGAAATTGTCAAAACCCAGATTACCAGAGCCAGGAATTTCCAGAGTTTCAGATTTAACAAGCAAAAGGTGGGGCATGCGTAGGTGTATTTCACCAAGTTTCTGAGGGTCATATACAACTGTTTTTGATGCACTGTATCAGCAATACCCCTGTGTCAGAATATTTGTCATTATGTTTTTTGGCTGAGCACAAATTGGCTCTTAATTTTTCTCATACATAATTTAGAGATACTCTGCTGTACTAGAATCAGGCAGGCAGGCACTAATACAGGAAGGAAAAGGAAACTAACCAGAGCTTGATTGGTTTTGGAAAATACTGATTTATCCATTAAATAGCTGCTGGTATTAGGCTCTCTTGCAGTTCCTTTCTGAGTCTGCTGCTCTGTATTTCTATTGCTGCAGAAAAAGGAAAATGAAAACAAGGACAAAGCAAACAAAGAAAACCTGGTTTGATAAGATATTGCAGAGTAGATTGGTATGTTCCATAGAGCCATGCACTACATAGGGTATTAAAATGGAAAGAATACACACTTGGGATAAAAAACAATGTTTACAGTCTCATGAGGCACCATTTTATAAAAAGATTAACTAATTTACCTTCCCTTCAGGAGAAAAATATCTTGTGAGAAATAAAGATTTGAAATAACAAGAAAATAAATTCTTCGGGGTGTTTGAAAGTTCTGTGTTCACTGAAAGCATCGGTTTTGAAAAAATCTCCTCTACATACACTATGTCCTGGCCTCTTGTGTGTTAATATGATCAAGTGCCAAGCTGCTACATCTGTAGATACATGACACTATGCATTTGTCAAAACCCACAAAAATTCACAGCAGAGTGAACCTTAATGTCTATAAATTCAAAGTAAATAATTTAGGAAGGAATGCAGACTGTGACAAAAGAATGTAATTCTATTAGGAATGCATGCAACAACCTCACTAAGGAAGAGGGCACAAGAGATGCTGACAAAAGTAATTTGGGAAATGAGTGGAGATGGTAAGCTTAAAGGCAAAAGGAATGGTATGTAAACACTGTACTCTAGTTGATAAAATTATTTCCCATGGAAATACAGGTTAACAATTCTGAGACCACTATACATGTATACTAGAATTTAGTAATTAAGTAAACAGATGGCAAATGGTGGGAGGTTACCAGCAATGGGAGCAGGTGTGAATGATTATGGGGTAAAGGATCAGGAGGAAACATCAGTTTCGACTCATGTTTAGTTACATACTGATAGATGTGTATAGAAATCATTACAGTCATGTATACACAGATTGATATACACATACATGTTTCATTGCTCTATCAGCTAAAAGCAATGCCTAGAAGCAATGCCATCCCAGTGGCAGTGAACATACCCAACACTCAGATCTTGGTTTCTACTATTCTCCTATAAGAGGAACCAAGACTCCCTGGGGAAAGGCTGATTCAAAGATTGTGGCAAGTAGCATACAACAGATGGCTGGAACATCTTTTAGTGCAACATATTAAGGAAATGCTCCAAGAATCAGAATAATGGGAGTATGTAAAAAGGACATAGGAGCCAACAGGTAGAACTGTTAATGACCAAAGCTGGAACAATTCTAGTAACAAGATAAAACAACATTAAGTTACAGCCCAAAGTACAAAATATATAGCCATGAGTTTATACTGATATAAATGACTAGATAAATAAATGAGGTGAATAAACAAATCTCCTTGTGGAAGTTTATCCAGACATTCTGCTCTCACAGTGGAGGTTGTGCATAGTGATGTCCTTCCAAAGTGTAGAGTATGGAAAAGGGGTGAAACAGTAACTTTACAGTCGAGAGGCCTGACAAACACTACCTCAGCCAGGTGGTCGAGGTTAACAAGTGACAACCCATGTGGAGAGCATGAACCCTTGATGTGATGTGATGAGAAGGGTACTATCTCTCTAAAACCTATAACTCCAGTCTAATCATGAGGAAAACATCAGAAAAATCCTGATTGAGGGACTTTCTACTACTTTCAGTAATCCTCAAAACTGTCAAGGTTATTAAAAGCAAGTAAAATTTGAGAACTCTCACAGCTATGTTACTTTCATGTACCAGAGACTGATCAAAATTCTCAATCCTTTTTTTAGCTACTTTTCCTCACTTCAGAGTAAATCCTAGGTGTTCCCAGTCACAAGGTACTGCACATGGCAGCGGTGTGGATGGCAGCTGAAACAGCGGTTTCAGCTGAAATCAGTGGTTGTCAAGGGATGTCTCTTAGATTTCACCAGGTTGGATTTTACCATGAGAGGTCTACCTGCTCCTAAAGAGTGAGAACTGCCTCCTGCTCCTGAGGTGTCCTCTGCCTTGGCCACCAACTAAATCAACTTAACAAAAAACTATGGGCTAAAACGCAAAACATAAGATAGGATGATGTAGGAGGAGTGGCTAAGATGGCAAAGCAGAAAGACCCTGCGCTCACCTGCCATGGGCACATCAGAGTTACAACTGTTGTTATTTACAGAGCAACTGTCAGGGAGAATTACCTGGAGACTAGCAGAAAAGGCCCTCTACAACTAAAAATATAAAAAAGGAACCAAAAGGGGACATGTAGGAGGAGTGGAGATGTCGCATAGTCAAAACCCACAGCCCCACGGAGATAACCACAGAGTGGAGGATAATTACAATAGAAAATTTTCTTACCATGGAGCAAGAGTCTGAGCTCCACATTGGGCTCCCCATCCTGGGGGTTCTGTACTGGGAAGATGAGCACTGAGAACACTTGGCTCTGAAGACCAGTGGGGCTTGCTTCTAGGAGAGTCCAAGGGCCATCACATTTTTCAAGACCCAGGGCAGAAGTTTGAAAAGAGTCTGGGTCAGACCCACTTGCTAATCTTTAAGAGCCTCCTAGAGAGGCAGGAGGCAACTGGGACTCACCTTGGGGACGTAAATGCTGACAGCAGCCATTTGGGGAGCTCATCCTACTACAAGGGACAGGGAAGCCTGGCGTGCTGCAGTCCATGGGGTTGCAAAGCATCAGACACGACTTAGTGACTGAACAACAACATCCTAATACAAGGACACCAGTGCTGGCAAGTGACATTTTGGAATCCTCCCTCTAGCTTATTAATGCCTACCAGGCAGTAGGCATAAGTCTTTATATGATGATAGATGGTAACTAGATTCATCATAATGATCATTTTGAAATGTACAAAAATATTATTATGTTGTGTACCTGGGAACTAACATAGTGTTCTAGGTCAATTATACCTCAAAAACAAACAAGAAAACTCATAGGGACTTCCCTGGTGGTCCAGTGGTTAAGAATTTGTCTTCCAAATGCAAGGGATGCGGGTTTGAACCCTGACGGGGAGAAGTTAAGATTCCACATGCCACAGGGCAACTAAACCCACAAGCCCAGCTAGAGATATGCCTGTGCACTGCAACAAAGATCCTGTGTGCAACTAACGCCCAACCAATGCAACCATAAATAAAAATATACACTCATAGAAAAAGAGATCAGGCCTGTGGCTACCAGAGGTGGGACATTGGAGAGGAACTGGATGAAGGCAGTCAAAAGTACAAACTCCCAGTTATAAATAAATACTAGGGATGTAATGTACAACATGATAAATGTAATTAACATTTCTGTATGTTGTCACTGAAAGCTGTTACATGTAAATCATAAGAGTTGTCATCACAAGGAAAAATATATATATTTTCTCTATTTCTTTACTCATGAAATGATGAATATTCACTAAACTTACTGTGATAATCATTTCATGATATATGCAAATCAAATCATTATGCTGTACACCTTAAACTTATACAGTATCTCAATTCTATTTTGATAAAAACTCAAAAGAGAAAAAAAATGGAATGATGTAATAGAGAGTGAAGTCTGAGAAAAATCACTTATGGAGGGGAGCTGGCCTGACT
This sequence comes from Bubalus kerabau, assembly GCF_029407905.1. Lineage (NCBI taxonomy): Eukaryota > Metazoa > Chordata > Mammalia > Artiodactyla > Bovidae > Bubalus > Bubalus kerabau. The sequence continues at coordinate 2,910,232 of NC_073647.1, read as the reverse complement.
GAGGGAGGGACTGTTTGGGCAGAGAAACCATAAGGGTACAGATTCAAGAAAGGTAGGAGTCTGGTAATGAAAGGAAGATATAAAGGCATGAGAAAGTGTGCTAGATGAGATTAGAAAAGCAGGCTGTTGGATCAGATGGTACCTTGAAGGTCAGGGTCTATTGCATTTCTCCTTAGTGCAGTGGTAATCATTTGAGGATTTTAAGTACCAGAGGGGTGTGACATGATACAATTTTTTTCCTTAACTATTTTTTATTGAAGTAACATACACAAACATACAGATTAGAGAGCTAATTCATGGATGACTATTGAAGTGTTTACATGTTAATTGTCCTCCAATGTCAATATCATAACTCTGAAAGCAGTCTCTTCTCTTTTTGCTTACGAAAGAAAAATCTTTTATTGAACCATGTAAAAAAATCATGGCTGATTCATGTATGGCAAAAACTGCTACAATATTGTAAAGTAATTAGCCTCCGATTAAAATAAATTAATTTACAAAAAAAAATCATAGGTCATATGTGGCCTACTGGCACAGATTTTTGTCCCTACCCCTGAATTTTCTTTTGGCACACTCAAAGATTAAAAGGCAGAATGGAGTACAAAATAACCTTCTATTGTTGTGGTACGTATACACAATGGGATATTACTCAGCTGTAAAAAGGAATGCATTTGAGTCAGTTCTAATGAGGTAGATGAAACTGGAGCCTGCTATACAGAGTGAACTAAGTCAGAGAGAGAAGGATAAATCCTGTATATTAACACATATATATGGAATTTAGAAAGACAGTAACAATGATCCTATAGGCAGGGCAGCAAAGGAAACACAGATGTAAAGAACAAACTTTTGGACTATGTGGGAGAAGGCGAGGGTGAGATGATTTGAGAGAATAGCATTGAAACATGTATATTACCTACCATATGTAAAATAGATGACCAATGCAAGTTTGATGCATGAAGCAGGCAGGGCACTCAAAGCTGGTGCTCGGGGACAACCCAGAAGGATGGGGTGGGGAGGAGGCTGCAGGATGGGGGGTAAACATGTATACCTGTGGCTGATTCATGATGATATATGGCAAAAACTATCACAATATTGAAAAGTAATTATCTTCCAATTAAAGTAAATAATTAAAAAAAAAAACTTCCTGTTAATGACCTTTTCCTGCTCATATATTTTATCTCCATTTTATAACTAGGTTGCTGAGTACTACCAATAGTACTCATTTTTCTTGAACTTTTTTTTGCTATTAATATTTTGGTATTTTTTAAAATCTTTTGTTACACACTGGTTTCTTTAATATAATTTCTTATTGTGATGTAATTCACATACTATAAAATTAACCTCTTTATAAAATTCAGTGGTGTTTGGTCTATTCAGAAAATATACAACTATCACCACTTTAATTCCAGAATATTTTCATTACCCCCACATGAAACTCTGTACCCTTTATCCTTTACCCATCAATCCTATCATCACTTTCCCATCCAGCCCTAGGAAACTACTAATCTACTTTCCTTCTCTACAGATTTTTATACTTTGGACATTTCATATAAATGTAATAATCATAATATGCTGCCTTTCATGTCTAGATTGACCCATTTTGCATAATGTTTTCTAGGTTTATAGTGCAAATCAGGACTTCATTCCTTTTTATGACTGAATAATATTCAGTTGTGTTGCTATACCATACATTATGTTTATCCCATACATTATGTTTATCCATTCATCAACTGATAGACATTTGAATTTTTTCTACTTTTTGCCTATTATGAATAATGCTACTATCAACATTCATGTACAAGTTTTTGTGTGGATTTATGTTTTAGATTCTCTTGGGTATAGATTTAGGAGTGAAATTACTGGATTATGTGTTAACTATATTTAACATTTTAAGGAACTTCCTAATTGTTTACGAGGCCACATTTTTACACTCTCAACATTAGTGTATATGGGTTGCATTCTTCTATATTCTTGCCAACAATTATGTTTTTTTTTATTATAGCCATCTCAGTGAGTATTGTATCATTTTGATTTGTATTTCCCTAATAAGTAACATGCGAACAGTTGACTCATTGGAAAAGACTCTGATGCTGGGAGGGATTGGGGGCAGGAGGAGAAGAGGACGACAGAGGATGAGATGGCTGGATGGCATCACCGACATAATGGACATGAGTCTGGGTGAACTCTGGGAGTTGGTGATGGACAGGGAGGCCTGGTGTGCTGTGATTCATGGGGTTGCAAAGAGTTGGACACGACTGAGCGACTGAACTGAACTGAACTGAATAAGTAACAATATGAAACATTGTATGCCTATTAGCAAAGATTTTGCTATTGCTTTGTGTGGTTGTTTTTTAAATCAAATAAAAGCATAAAAATACATTTATACTGTCTAGTATATTTTCCATTATGTTGCCTTTTGGGGTATTCCTCACTTATTAATGAGGGTTTAAGTTATTGTCTATATCTCTTCATTTCAGCCTAAAGAACTCCCTTTACTATTTCTTCTAGGGCCAGCAACAGATTCTATTAATTTTTATTAGTCTCTTGTGTACCCCACTATTATCCACCCCCTGAGATAAGTTCTGGGTATTCATTGGAAGGACTGATGTTGAGACTGAAACTCCAATATTTTGGCCACCTCATGCGAAGAGCTGACTTATTGGAAAAGATCCTGATGCTGGGGAAGATTGAGGGCAGGAGGAGAAGGGGACGACAGAGGATGAGATGGTTGGAAGGCATCATCAACTCGATGGACATGGCTTTGGGTGGACTCCGGGAGTTGGTGATGGACAGGGAGGCCTGGCGTGCTGCGGTTCATGGGGTTGCAAAGAGTCGGACATGACTGAGCGACTAAACTGAATTGTGTACCGCACTATTATCCACCCCCTCAGTTTAGTTCAGTCACTCAATTGTGTCCAACTCTTTGCAATCCTATGGACTGCAGCATGCCAGGCCTCCCTGTCCATCACCAATGCTTGGATCTTACTCAAACTCATGTCCATCGAGTCGGTGATGCCATCCAACCATCTCATCCTCTGTTCTCCCCTTCTCCTCCCCCTTCAATCTTTCCTAGCATCAGGGTCTTTCAAAATGAGTCAGTTCTTCGCATAAGGTGGCCAAAGTATTGGACTTTCAGCTTCAGCATCAGTCCCTCCAATGAATATTCAGGACTGATTTCCTTTAGGATGGACTGGTTGGATCTCCTTGCAGTCCAAGGGATTCTCAAGAGTCTTCTCCAACACCACAGTTCAAAAGCATCAATTCTTTGGCGCTCAGCTTTCTTTATAGCCCAACTCTCACATCCATACGTGACCACTGGAAAAACCATAGTTTGACTAGACAGACCTTTGTTGGCCAAGTAATGTCCCTGCTTTTTTTTTTTTAATTTTATTTAACTTTACAATATTGTATTGGTTTTGCCATATATCAAAATGAATCTGCCACAGGTATACATGTGTTCCCCATCCTGAACCCTCCTCCCTCCTCCCTACCCATACCATCCCTCTGGGTCGTCCCAGTGCACCAGCCCCAAGCATCCAGTATCGTGCATCAAACCTGGACTGGTGACTCATTTCATATATGATATTATACATGTTTCAATGCCATTCTCCCAAATCATCCCACCCTCTCCCTCTCACACAGAGTCCAAAAGACTGTTCTATACATCAGTGTCTCTTTTGCTGTCTCGTATACAGGGTTATTGTTACCATCTTTCTAAATTCTATATATATGCGTTAGTATACTGTATTGGTGTTTTTCTTCCTGGCTTACTTCACTCTGTGTAATAGGCTCCAGTTTCATCCACCTCATTAGAACTGATTCAAATGTATTCTTTTTAATGGCTGAGTAATACTCCATTGTGTATATGTGCCACAGCTTTCTTATCCTGCTTTTTAATATGCTGTCTAGGTTGGTCATAAATTTTCTTTCAAGGAGTAAGCAGCTTTTAATTTCATGGCTGCAGTCACCAGCTGCAGTGATTTTGGAGCCCAAGAAAAGAAAGTCAGCCACTGTTTCCACTGTTTCCCTATCTATTTGCCATGAAGTGATCGGACCAGATGCCATGATCTTTGTTTTCTGAATGTTGAGTTTTAAGCCATTTTTTTTCACTCTCCTTTTTTACTTTCATCAAGAGGCTCTTTAGTTCTTCACTTTCTGCCATAAGGGTGGTGTCATCTGCATATCTGAGGTTATTGATATTTCTCCCTGCAATCTTGATTCCAGCTTGTGCTTCTTCCAGCCCAGCATTTCTCATGATGTACTCTGCATATAAGTTAAATAAGCAGGGTGACAATATACAGCCTTGGTGATTTGATCTCTGGTTCCTCTGCCTTTTCTAAATCCAGCTTGAACATCTGGAAGTTCACGGTTCACATATTGCTGAAGCCTGGCTTGGAGAATTTTGAGCATTACTTTGATAGCATGTGAGATGAGTGCAGTTGTGTGGTAGCTTGAGCATTCTTTGGCATTGCCTTTCTTTGGGATTGGAATGAAAACTGACCTTTTCCAGTCCTGTGGCCACTGCTGAGTTTTCCAAATTTGCTGGCATATTGAGTGCAGCACTTTCACAGCATCATCTTTTAGGATTTGAAACAGCTCAACTGGAATTCCTTCTCCTCCACTAGTTTTGTTCATAGTGATGCTTCCTAAGGCCCACTTGACGTCACATTCCAGGATGTCTAGTTCTAGGTGAATGATCATACAATCATGATTGTCTGGGTCATTAAGATCTCTTTTGTATAGTTTTTCTGTGTATTCTTGACACCTCTTAATAGCTTCTGCTTCTTTTCCGTCCATACCATTTCTGTCCTTTATGTGCCCACCTTTGCATGAAATGTTCATCCACCCCCTCAGGCAACCACAGTGTTCAACAATTGCTTCTAGTTGCTTTCAACAAATGCTCCCTGGAGAAATACTGTTCATATTGGGCAACTGCTTCTTGTGGTCTTCTTATGCATCATATATATTTTCCCTAAAACAAACAAACAAAAAAAGATGGCAAGAATGATCGAATGAGTCTTTCAACCACTAGGTTGAAACAGCACTTAGGGAAAATGCAACAACAGGGTATGTATGGAATATAATTTGTATTCAAGAAGCTTAAATATTGATCATGTCCCACAAAAATAAACTAGCTGTCTTTCATATTCTCCTTGCTTAGAATGAAAAATCACCCAAGGTATGCTGAAATCCTTACTTACATTGAATAAACAATGTTTGTTTCAGCCATCCATTAATAATAATATTACATATGCTTTCAAATCCCTATACTCCAACTTCTATAATAATTACCCTCTACAACCCAATAAGAAAGTGCCTGTGGGGAAGTGGTTTGCTGTTTTAACAAGCTTAATTTAAAATAGAAAATTTTAAGGCACCAAAAAGCACAACCTGATGATAATTAAGAATATGCAGAAAATACTGATTATTTATATGGAAGTTTGGCATCCAGAGTTCATCCAAAGCAAACTAAAGACAGCTATAACAGGCTATTGAAGCTCTGTAGGCATGTCTGCCAGGCACTGGGGAATGAAGACAATTGTAAATTTTGAGTGTATAGCAGGTTAGCATTTTCTCATCTCTCAAAGCATGAAAGCAGCACTTCATCCACATTCTATAATGACAATTCTGGCTTATTGTCTCTCCTGTTAAGATCTTCAGTGAAAACCACTTCACTTTTGCCTGCAGGTTCAACCTGGTTTGCAGTTCTAGGGCACAACCTACCTTCTGGATGAGTTAAAAACTACTCTCATAGATCCAAAGTTCTGAGGTTTAGTATCAAGTCAGAGATACTGACCTGCCTCCTTGTTTCAGTAAGTAGTAGGATACTGCCTTAATCCTTTATGTTTCAGATCTTGCCTGAACCATTTTTTATACACCATTATAGCATTAGGTAGACTCCCCTGGTGGTTCAGACAATAAAGGATCTGCCTGCAATGCAGGAGATCCGGGCTCAATCCATGGGTTGGGAAGATCCCCTGGAGAAGGGTGGCTACCCACTCCAGTATACTTGCCTGGAGAATTCCAAGGACTGAGGAGCTTGGTGGGCTACAGTCCATGGGGTCACAAAAAGAGTTGCATAGGATTTAGCAACTAAACAACAACAAATAGCATTGGGTACATTCAACTTGAGAAGAAATCCAAAGAGTCAACACAGAGGAAATGCAAGTTCCAGAGACAAGCTTTTTCTACGTCACATCTTTTTCTGGTTTCAATGCAAGGACATGCATTTTTATACTCAGTGTGCTTTGGTGGATCAGATACTTAGGTCAGAGCAAAGTTAACTATTAGAAGACCTATGTTCTAGTTGTAGCTTGTCACTTACTAACTGCATGACATTTCGCTCTCCTAGACTCAGTTTTCACATCTGTTTAATGGGGACAATCATCACTGTACACATTCAGTGAAAATATGGATTTAAAGCACTAGGAATCATTCTTGGCACCTATTAGGCTCAACAAATCCTGCTGGTGGGTGAGAAGTTAGAGAAGGAGGAGGAAAAAATGATGGTAGAGGAAGGAGAGACAGTTGGATGAAAAGAAAACAGAGGAGGAATAGAAGAACTAGTGGTGGGGGCTTCCCTGGTGGCTCAGTGGTAAAGAATCCACCTGCCAATGCAGGAGACAGGGGTTCAATCCCTGATCCAGGAAGATCCCACATGCCAGAGAGCAACTAAGCCCCTGTGCCAAAACTATTGAGCTTGTGCTCTAGAGCCTAGGAGCAGCAACTACAGAAGCCTGAGTGCTCGAGAGTCTATGCTCCATGACAAGAGAAGCCACTGCAATAAGAAGCCCATACACTGCAACCAGAGAGTAGCCCTTGCTCATCACAGCTAAAGAAAAATAGCACAACAACGAAGACCCAGCATAGCCAAAACTAAATAAATAAAATTATATATATATATATATATTTTTATTATATTTATATAAAAGAACTAGTGGTGGTTATGGAATGGTGCTGAAGAACACAAATTTTTGTCCACAGTGCCTGTGTGACCTCAAGCAAATTAGCTCATCACTTTGAACATGCCTTGGATTTTTAGTGTGCAAACCTAGAAGCTGATAGTAATTCGTATGCATATTCACAGGATTGTTGTAAGAATTAAATGATAATGGATGTGAAGGCACTTTGATACCTACTAAAGTCAGTAGAAGCCTAAAAGATTATTACTACAAAAGGCAGTTATGTGTTGGGCAAAGATGTAATAAAATTAAGTGTTATTCACATAAGCTTCTTCTTAACCTCTTCCATAGCATTTGAATGGATCTGAATTAGGCTTTGACAAGAAGCCAGGTGTGAACTAATCACTTCCTGGAAGGTTCTTCTATGGACAAAGTATTGGAAGTTGACTGCTACCTGAAACATATTGCAGAGTAGAATTAGTCCTTATGTCAGTAACTTCAGATATGCAGATGACACCACCCTTATGGCAGAAAGTGAAGAAGAACTAAAGAGCCTCTTGATGAAAATTAAAGAGGAGAGTGAAAGAGTTGGCTTAAAACTCAACATTCAGAAAACTAAGATCAAGGCATCCAGTCCCATCACTTCATGGCAAATAGATGGGGAAATAATGGAAACAGAGACAGACTTTTTTTGGGCTCCAAAATCACTGCAGGTGGTGACTTCAGCCATGAAATTAAAAGATGCTTGCTCCTTGACAGAAAAGTTATGACCAACCTAGACAGCATATTAAAAAGCAGAGACATTACTTTGCCAACAAAGGTCCATCTAGTCAAAGCTATGTTTTCTCCAGTAGTCATGTATGGATGTGAGAGTTGGACCATAAAGAAAGCTGAGCACCAAAGAATTGATGCTTTTGAACTGTGGTGTTGGAGAAGACTCTTGAGAGTCCCTTGGACTGCAGGGAGATCCAACCAGTCCATCCTAAAGGCAATCAGTCTTGAATAATCATTGGAAGGACTGATGCTGAAGCTGAAAGTCCACCTGATGCGAAGAACTGACTCGTTTGAAAAGACCCTGACTCTGGGAAAGATTGAAGGGGGAAGAGAAGGGGACAACAGAAGATCAACAGAAGATAAGATGGTTGGATGGCATCTCCAACTCTATGGACATGAGTTTGAGTAAGCTCCGGGAGTTGGTGATGGACAGGGAGGCCTGGTGTGCTGCAGTCCACGGGGTCACAAAAAGTTGGACACGACTGAGCAACTGAAATGAACTGATTAGATGAACACCCTTATCTATATGTATGGATGATCTCTTCCAAATCTATTTGAATTCTGTGAAGGATGAAACAGTTTGGGTAAATGTATGAAACTAGATCAGATGCTCTGGGAATCCAATCATTTAAAAATCAAATATATCAATTTTTTTTTAATGAATTCTCAGTTTTAGCACCCAAAGCTACAGCCCATGAATAATTTGAACAAATTACCTTGAAACCTTCCATCTTTGGAGAAAACACTTTTAACAGGTTGTCTAGACCCTTCTTTTCTTTTTTAATTCTTTGGCCGTGGGGTCATAGTTCCCTGACCAGGGATCAAACCCACGACCCCCGTGTTGGAAGCAGTCTTAGCCACTGAACCAGCAGGGAAGTCCAAGGTCCTTCTGTTCCTAAGATGGAATGGTATGTGGTGGCATGGCCCTTTTCCCCCATCCACTCCTTGATGCTGTCCCTAAACACTTTTTTTTTTCTTTAAAGCATTTGTGTGGTTGCTGAGTCGCTTCAGTCGTGTCCAACTCTTGGCGACCCTATGGACTCTGTCCATTCTGGCATTCTCCAGGCAAGAATACTGGAGTAGGTTGCCATGTCTTCCTCCAGGGGATCTTCCTGACTCAGATCGAACCCAAACTCATGTCTCCTGCATTGGCAGGCAGGTCCTTTACTGTTAGCACCATCTGGAAAGCCCAGCGCTAGTTAAAGCATGATGGCAAGCTTTCCATTCTCAAACCACCAAAAATTTAGGATCCTGTTTTCAGACTGACCTGCCCTGCGTGTGTTCTTAGTCACTCAGTCATGTCTGAGTCTGTGTGGCCCCATGGACTGTAGCCTGCCAGGCTCCTTTGTCCATGGGGATTCTCCAGGCAAGAATACTGGAGTGGGTTGCCATGCTCCTCTCTAGGGGATCTTCTCAACCAAGGAATCAAGCCGAGGTCTCTCGCATTGCAGGCAGATTCTTTACTGTCTGAGCCACCAGGGTTAGGTCATAAAATTTCCTAATTTGATAAATTAGTAAAATTGAGGTCTCAGAATTCCACCCATGCTGTCTTGGTTAGCTGATGACTCTCTGTGAGATAGGTAAGTAGATGGTAGGTAGGTAGACAAAGTTCTTCAGTTCTAAGTAATAAGGGGAAGTATATATAGAATCATGATTGTATAGAATCAGATTTCTATCATTTTTTTTCTTGTGACAAACTAAGTAGCACTGGATGATTCATGAAAAGAAGACACTTTGATATATAGTGATTTCTCTGTTCTAAAATAAATACTCCCAGGTCTCTAGGCATTTGAAAGTTAGTTGATACTGTATTTATGTATTTTTACAACAGCATTTACTTGTGAAAAAATAAAAGCCTTCAACAGAGCAGAAATCAATGATTTATAGCAAAGTAGAAACTAAAGTCTTAGAAATCCTAGGGATAGCATAACATTGTAGAATGCCATTTCATCTTTCTAGAACTCAATTTCTTCATCATCACTTACCAGATAAAATACAGAACTCCTAGTTAAAATGGAATTTTCAATAAACAACTTTTAAGTATGTTTCAGATATTGCACAGGACATAATTATGCTTAAAAAATCACTGTTTATCTGAAATTCCAATTTAACTGGGAGGCCTATATTTTTATTTGCTAAATCTAGCAATACTGTGGTAAAAATGGCAAGTTCGGGAGGGGATGACACATGTGACTTCTAGTATATGTGCTGCCGAAGTGAGCACAACACAGGTAACTTCTAAAAGGCTCTTCCAGCTGGAAACGTCCAGATTTCTGTTGAAGGACCAGCCTGGCAAACTATCTGCCTATGTGATCAGATATGAGTATACGCTTGTAAGGCGGTGGTTCTCAAAATTCATTCTCCTCATGAATCCCTTGGGATTTGTTAAAACAACAACAACAACAACAAAAAAAAACACACAAAAAAACAAGTCCTAGGCTATACCCTATGAATTTCTGATTCACCAGTTCTGGGGTGAGGCTAGGAATCCTGTACCTTTAACAGTCAAGCCAGGTGATTTTGGTACAGGTGTTCCAGGACCTTACTTTGAAAAACATTGCAACTTTCTCCTACAAATGCAGAAATTCTGACCACCTGGATGCCAGAATTTCCCTACTCTTCATTCATTTGTGAACATACAAAAATTGAATGCTGCTCTTCTAATCACACAAAAGACCCACTGTGAACTACTGTGCTCATACTTTTTTGACTAACATATTTAATGCTAAATTGGTCATGAAATTGGTTTTCATTAATTTGTGTGGAAGTGAGGAAAATTCAACTTAATCATATTCTAATAATGAATGAAAGCATTCTCAACAAAAATAAAATGCTGTTTCCTTTTAATAAAGGGAAATGACTTGTTGAATATTAGGCATGGCAATGATAGAACAAATAAGAATGGAAAAGAAGCAGCATGAGGAAGTGTTCTGAGAAGAGAAAGCTAATTATTTTAATCCAATTCAATCTGCTATTTAACTAAAAGGTCAGAGAACACTACATAAAGCCCCTATACAAAGCTCATCTCCAGAGAGGAATCAATATTCTGCAAAAGTCCATTTTTTCCTAATTTGGTATTTCAATACCTCTCCCTTCAGAGCATGTCTAAAGTTAACATTTAACACCCTCACCAGAATTTTTTTTCTATAAATTTATTTTAATTGGAGGCTAATTACTTTACAATATTGTATTGGTTTTGCCATACATCAACATGAATCCACCATGGGTGTACACGTGTTCCCCATCCTGAATGCCCCCCCCACCTCCCTCCCCATACCATCCCTCTGAATCATCCCAGTGCACCAGCCCCGAGCATCCTGTATCATGCATCGAGGCTGGTCTGGTGATTCATTTCACATATGATATTATACATGTTTCAATGCCATTCTCCAAAATCATCTCACCCTCACCAGAAGTTTTTATTGTAAGCACAGCTAGTTCAACTTTAGTTGTTCATCAGACCAAAAAAAAAAAAAAAAAAAAAAAAAAAAAGGTCTAATTTGGCCATTAGACCAAAGATTGACTGCTTTTGGGGACCAGAACTAGATTTTTATTGATCTGATGAAGAGTGGTTTAAACTCTAGTGTGTGCAAATACCACCTAAGGACAAATCTACACATCCAGAGATGGCCAGGAGGGGGATAAATGTACCTTAATTGTCGTAAGTTTGAGTAAAACAAACAAAAATCTTTTTGTAAGATTATCCCACTATAACAAGTATCTTTTTTTTTAATGTGGGCCAATTTTAAAGTCTTAATTGAATTTGTTACAATATTGCTTCATTTTTATGTTTCAGGGTTTGGGTTTTTTTTGGGCCCTGAGGCATGTGGGATTGTAGCTCCCCAAGCAGGAATTGAACTTGCATCCCCTACATTGGATAACCACTAGACCACCAGAGAAGTCCTAAGTTATCTTTGATTCTCTTCTCTGAGTTAACTCTGAGATCTGCATTTCCATCTTGTCAGAAGGAACTAAGATGAATCCATTACAAAATAGTGTGGCAGCATTTCTTGGGTAATTGTTTTATTAATGCTACATGGCGATGAAAGCAGTGTATTTAATATGACAGAAGGCTGATTCTAGAGCCAGAATTCTGAGATTTCAATCCAAAATGTACAACCTATTAGGTGTATGACCCTAAGTTCAGTTGCTCAGTCGTGTCCGACTCTTTGCAACCCCATGAACCGTAGCACACCAGGCCTCCCTGTCCATCACCAACTCCTGGAGTTCACCCAAACTCATGTGCATTGAGTCGGTGATGCCATCCAGCCATCTCATCCTCCGTCGTCCCCTTCTCCTCCTGCCCCCAATCCCTCCCAGCATCAGAGTCTTTTCCAATGAGTCCACTCTTCACAGGAGGTGGCCAAAGTATTGGAGTTTCAGCTTTAGCATCAGTCCTTCCAGTGAACACCCAGGACTGATCTCCTTCAGAATGGACTGGTTGGATCCCCTTGCAGTCCAAGGGACTCTCAAGAGTCTTCTCCAACACCACAGTAAAAAGCATCAATTCTTCGGTGCTCAGCTTTCTTCACAGTCCAACTCTCACATCCATACATGGCCACTGGAAAAACCATAGCCTTGACTAGATGGACTTTTTTTTTTTTTTTTTTGAAAGGACATTTGTTGGCAAAGTAATATCTCTGCTTTTTAATATGCTATCTAGGTTGGTCATAACTTTCCTTCCAAGGAGTAAGCATCTTTTAATTTCATGGCTGCAGTCGCTATCTACAGTGATTTTGGAGCCCCCCCAAAATAAAGTCTGACACTGTTTCCACTGTTTCCCCATCTATTTGCCATGAAGTGATGGGACCAGATGCCATGATCTTAGTTTTCTGAACGTTGAGCTTTAAGCCAACTTTTTCACTCTCCTCTTTCATTTTCATCAAGAGGCTTTTTAGTTCCTCTTCACTTTCTGCCATAAGGGTGGTGTCATCTGCATATCTAAGGTTATTGATGTTTCTCCCAGAAATCTTGATTCCACCTTGTGCTTCATCCAGCCCAGCATTTCTCATGATGTACTCTGCATAGAAGTTGAATAAGCAGGGTGACAGTATACAGCCTTGACGTACTCATTTGGAACCAGTCTGTTGTTCCATGTCCAGTTCTAACTGTTGCTTCCTGACCTGCATATAGGTTTCTCAAAAAGCAGGTCAGGTGGTCTGGGATTCCAACTTCTTTCAGGATTTTCCACAGTTTATTGTGATCCACACAGTCAAAGGCTTTGGCATAGTCAATAAAGCAGAAATAGATGTTTTTCTGGAACTCTCTTGCTTTTTCCATGATCCAGTGGATGTTGGCAATTTGATCTCTGGTTCCTCTGCCTTTTCTAAAACCAGCTTGAACATCTCGAAGTTAACAGTTCACATATTGGTGAAGCCTGGCTTGGAGAATTTTGAGCATTACTTTACTAGCATGTGAGATGAGTGCAATTGTGCGGTAGTTTGACCATTCTTTGGCATTTCCTTTCTTTGGGATTGGAATGAAAGCTGACCTTTTTCAGTCCTGTGGCCAGCCTAGAAATGTATATATTACCAGCTTTTCTTTGCCTCAATTTCTACCACTCTAAAATGGGGCTAGAACTTTCCTCATGATTGTTCTAAGGATTAGATGAAGTAATGTGAGTAATGTTCCAATAGTGCCTGGTGCATGCATAATAAGTGGAGGATTGGAAGATGGGGGCTATTATCATATACTTTTGATTCATGACCTTTCCAAACATTCTCCTAGCTGGTGACGGCCCTCACCTACCATTTTGGTCAGAGTTCATTTAAGATCTAATATTCTTTGCTGTAGAATGTTGACGAGACGAGATCGGGCGCCTTCAGGCCGATAGGGCCGGAGACAAGAATGTTGAATTCTCAGACAAAACACAAACTTTGTGAAATGAAACTACAAAATAGCTTACTTTTATCCTTTGATTATATAATCAGTTTCTTGGTCTTATCAGTAAATTGGGTGTGTATGTATGTTAAAGATAATGAAAATACACACCATCTCACAAGGCTGAGGTTGGCACAGCTCTTGAAGATAGAACAATTTCCTCTCTGGAGCCAGGTTTAAGTCTACAGGCTCTTTGTGGAGCCCTAAATTGTTTGAGACAATTTGTTTTATTTGCCTTTTAAGTCCAAGCCTGTGTGTTCAGTGTCTGCTTCTGTCTTCGTTCCTAAGATTCCCTGCCTTTCACTGTTACCTGTAGTCCTAGAAAATCTGGCTTCTATTCTGAACAAGTTCCTGTGTTTTAAGTACAAATAGGTTTTCACACAGTCCCTTTTCCTAATCTGTTCCTCCATCAGTTCTGACTCAGTGTCATTTATGCTCTGAAGGAAACTCTACCAGGCCTTTCTCCAGGTTCTGTGTACCTCTTTCAGCAGTTTCTCTAAGTACGGAAGTTTTCTGGGCTGTCTTATTTATAACTATGCCCCTAAGATGAATGACAATGCCTGGCACACAATAGTCAAGATAACGTACTAAATGAATGAACAGATTTATCTCCACCAAAACATATATTTCCTTTCGTTTATGTCTATCCCTCTTTATTGCCTAACTTTGTACTTAACTTTATTTTTTACTATTTTAGTGAACTCATTACCATCAGTCCACTAATACTGATTTGGCCTATACTTTCTTTAAATACTTTTTTTTTTTTACTACTAAGTGTTATTAGATCTGCCCAGACATTCTATTTCTACTCAAGAAAATCTCATCCCCATCTCCAAAGCCTGGTATGCTATGTAGGCAATTAACATACTAGAGAAACTCTTAATCTACACATTATATTTTAATTCCAAATCAAGTCCTCTGTTTCTAACCAGATTGAAATCCATCATGACCATTAAACAAAGGAGATTTATTATAGAAGCCAACTCCATTATAAACAATTCCTACCTTTGTCTCACATCCAACCCATAACACTAAACACACTATCAGATTAATACTTAATGATCAATATCTCAGGTAATGGTAGAAAATGCCAATACAATTATAGAGAGGATAGACAAAGGCAGATTTGGGACATACTGGGTGGCATTTAATAAGGAAATAACTGGAACCTGAAAAGTAGTTTGTCAGGTGTTTCTTACAACAGGTTGGTGAAGAGCTTCAGTTTGGGTCTTGGGGAACAAGATGCCCCTAAATAAATGTCACAGGGAGTCAAGAAGAAATGTGTGGCATTCAGTATCAAATCTGTGAAGTCTTCTAGGAGATGACCTTCAGTGGATAGGCACAGTCCCAACTGGATCTGCCAGAATACCCCGTAGGGAGCTTCTGAAAAAGGATACTCAGATTAGATAGCATGGGTGGCTGGAGGGGAGATATTTCTGTTGACTACTCTAATAAAGCAGAATTGATCAGATTTACTTACTCATTTAACATTTTTGTGCAGGTTACCTATAATGCCAAATCTTTGTTTTCCTTCAAAAAGTTTTTGCTTTTTTAATAATCCAGATAGTTTTAAACATCTTCTCTAACTTTGATGAAGCATCACATTCCTTTTTTAGAAAGTGAAATTGCTGTTCTCAAATGGAAACAAATTTTACATCAAAGAGCTTGAATTCAATGCAGAGGGGGAAAAAGCCAAATATGTAAAGCATCTAGCAGCTGGCAATGATATTGGCAAAGGCTGTCTCTAAACGTGCAAAATGGAGAGATATGAGGTGGTTTTTAAATAGTTCCAGAAGTTTCACACCTGTATTAAAATTATCTGAACATTTTTAAACTAAAGTGTAACTTAGCTCAAGTGACGACATAAAGACCTAACTCCAAAGTCCCCTTAATTTTATATAGAGAAAGGCAGACCCTATCTATGATACTACATATCTATTTCGTTAGAAAAATCTAGATAGTTGAATGCATTTTGTAATTTTCATACAGATGGTTAGCAACATGGAGCCAAAATGAAGGCCAGTGAGAATATATGTAACCTTTTCCAAAGGGCAGAGAAAACCATTGTCAAAATATTTTGTGATAGAAAGAATGAGGTTATGCCAGATTTAATACAGTTATAATGGTAGTGTACTCATAGGCATAAAGTGACCTGGATACCCAGAGCCGAGGCAAGCTCTTAGAAATGCAGCTCAGACCCTCTTACTGTGATCTGTAATCACTGTTGGCTACATCCGTCAGCAAATATTAGTTAGAAGACTACATTTTGACAAAAAGATTAGAAAAATGAAAGAGGTATTAATAATGTCTCTTGAAAAATTGCCTAAATTCTCAGTAAAGAAGCAAAATAGAAGGATGCTTTCTATTTGTGGCTCAGCTGGTAAAGAATCTGCCTGCAATGCGGGAGACCTGCGTTTGATCCCTGGGTTGGGAAGATCCCCTGGAGAAGGGAAAGGCTACCCACTCCGGTATTCTGGCCTGGAGAATCACATGGACTGTATAGTCCATGGGATTGCAAAGAGTTGGACAAGACTGAGTGACTTTCACTTTCATAGCTCTTTAACAGCAAACTCTGTCTGAATACTTGAAAAAAATAAAAGAAAAACCCAACAACAACCAGACCCTGTGGCAGTGTTGCTCCCTGACCAGGAATCGACTCTGTGCCCCCTTGCACTGGAAGCATGAGTCTTAACCATTGGACCACCAGGGAAGTCCCATGACCAGTTCTACTGACACTGTGCCCCTGTGTAAGAGATTGCACAGAGGAAAGAGAGACAGAGAAGGAAGGACATGGCAAAGTAAGGGGAAGGGAGGAGGTAGAAGGGAAAAGAGAGAATTTTCTTTCAAACAGGAGGACTTCTGTTTCAGTGTGGCAGAGAAAACCAGTTCATGTATTTTCCTGCAGCTCAGGCTTCTGTTAAGGCTGTTATGCTTGTGGCTAAATCTAACTGATAGATGTGTCTGGCTCCCAGGCACACCCTGACAGGGTTGGTATGGGGACAGGAGGCCTCGAAGAATCCACCCTTCTCCAAATGTGGGTTGGCCAGCCACCCTTTTTCAGCAAGCTGATGGCAGCCTCCACGGTTCCAGTCAACTGAATCAACCATTGACATTGTACAGACAGGGCCACCCACCAAAGCACTAATTTGACCCCAAAGTCTTTTTTGTTTCGGTTACTGAGCAAACAAGTGCTCACAAGATGACTGATTCCTTCATATGGACAAGATTCTCATAGCTGAGCAGGAATGAAGGTCAGAATGTCTTTTTTCATTTTTCACAGGGAAATAAGGAGATCTCATTTGGAAGAGGGAGATAGAACTCTTTGCCAGTGATGTAGCAGCCAATGTGGTTGAGAAAGGGTACCTGATAATTGAGAAGAAAGGACATAAATTAAAGAAAATGAGATTACCGGCACAGAATCTGAGTATGAGTTCAAAGGAACATTGGCAGAATGGAAGAAACAGCAGAAACCTGTGTGATAAACCACATCTATAACAGATTTCCAATAGTTTTTTATATGAAAATATTTGGGTGTGTAATTTCCCTGTCAAGCCAGCTATTCAAAATTCTAAACCAAGGTTTTCTTGGTGTGTGAATACAGATTTCTATTTCATTTGTGACAAGATATACCTGACAGATAGATTAACTCCCTAAGACATTTTATTTGGGCATTTTTTTTATTTAGTTATTTTTTGTTTTCCCTAACAGCAGAGGATAGATGGCTGGATGGCATCGCTGACTCGATGGACGTGAGTCTCCGTGAACTCCAGGAGTTGGTGATGGACAGGGAGGCCTGGCGTGCTGTGATTCATGGGGTCGCAAAGAGTCGGACACGACTGAGTGACTGATCTGATCTGATCTGAACAGCATACACTGGAGAAGGGAATGGCAAACCACTTCAGTATTCTTGCCTTGAGAACCCCATGAACAGTATGAAAAGGCAAAATGATAGGATACTGAAAGAGGAACTCCCCAGGTCAGTAGGTGCCCAATATGCTACTGGAGATCAGTGGAGAAATAACTCCAGAAAGAATGAAGAGATGGAGCCAAAGCAAAAAGAATACCCAGCTGTGGATGTGACTGGTGATAGAAGCAAGGTCCGATGCTGTAAAGAGCAATATTGTATAGGAACCTGGAATGTCAGGTCCATGAATCAAGGCAAATTGGAAGTGGTCAAACAAGAGATGGCAAGAGTGAATGTTGACATTCTAGGAATCAGCGAACTCAAATGGACTGGAATGGGTGAATTTAACTCAGATGATCATTATATCTACTACTGCGGGCAAGAATCCCTCAGAAGAAATTGAGTAGCCATCATGGTCAACAAAAGAGTCCAAAATGCAGTACTTGGGTGCAATCTCAAAAATCACAGAATGATCTCTGTTCGTTTCCAAGGCAAATCATTCAATATCACAGTAATCCAAGTCTATGCCCCAACCCGGAGAAGGCAATGGCGCCCCACTCCAGTACTTTGCCTGGAAAATCCCATGGATGGAAGAGCCTGGTAGGCTGCAGTCCAGGGGTCGCTAAGAGTCGGACACGACTGAGCAACTTCACTTTCAGTTTTCACTTTCCTGCATTGGAGAAGGAAATGGCAACCTACTCCAGTGTTCTTGCCTGGAGAATCCCAGGGACGGGGGAGCCTGGTTGCTGCTGTCTATGGGGTCACACATAGTTGGACACGACTGAACTGACTTAGCAGCAGCAGCAGCATGCCCCAACCAGTAACGCTGAAGAAGCTGAAGTTGAACAGTTCTATGAAGACCTACAAGACCTTTTAGAACTAACCCCCAAGAAAGATGTCCTTTTCATTATAGGGGACTGGAATGCAAAAGTAGGAAGTCAAGAAACACCTGGAGTAACAGGCAAATTTGGCCTTGGAATATGGAATGAAGCAGGGCAAAGACTAATAGAGTTTTGACAAGAAAATGCACTGGTCATAGCAAACACTCTCTTTCAACAACACAAAAGAAGACTCTACACATGGACATCACCAGATGGTCAACACCAAAATCAGATTGAGTACGTTCTTTGCAGCCAAAGATGGAGAAGCTCTATACAGTCAACAAAAACAAGTCTGGGAGCTGACTGTGGCTCAGATCATGAACTCATTACCAAATTCAGATTTAAATTGAAGAAAGTAGGGACAATCACTAGACCATTCAGATATGACCTAAATCAAATCCCTTATGATTATACAGTAGAAGTGAGAAATAGATTTAAGGGCCTAACATCTGATAGATAGAGTGCCTGATGAACTATGGAATGAGGTTTGTGACATTGTACAGGAGACAGGGATCAAGACCATCCCCATGGAAAAGAAATGCAGAAAAGCAAAATGGCTGTCTGGGGAGGCCTTACAAATAGCTGTGAAAAGAAGAGAAGTGAAAAGCAAAGGAGAAAAGGAAAGATATAAGCATCTGAATGCAGAGTTCCAAAGAATGGCAAGAAGAGATAGGAAAGCCTTCCTCAGTGATCAATGCAAAGAAATACAGGAAAACAACAGAATGGGAAAGATTAGGGATCTCTTCAAGAAAATCAGAGATACCAAGGGAACATTTCATGCAAAGATGGGCTCGATAAAGGACAGAAATGGTATGGACCTAACAGAAGCAGAAGATATTAAGAAGAGGTGGCAAGGATACACAGAAGAACTGTACAAAAAAGATCTTCACGACCCAGATAATCACGATGGTGTGATCACTGACCTAGAGCCAGACATCCTGGAATGTGTAGTCAATTGGGCCTTAGAAAGCATCACTATGAACAAAGCTAGTGGAGGTGATGGAATTCCAGTTGAGCTATTTCAAATCCTGAAAGATGATGCTGTGAAAGTGCTGCACTCAGTGTGCCAGCACATTTGGAAAACTCAGCAGTGGCCACAGGACTGGAAAAGGTCAGTTTTCATTCCAATCCCAAAGAAAGGCAATGCCAAAGAATGCTCAAACTACCGCACAATTGCACTCATCTCACACGCTAGTAAAGTAATGCTCAAAATTCTCCAAGCCAGGCTTCAGCAATATGTGAACTGTGAACTTCCTGATGTTCAAGCTGGTTTTAGAAAAGGCAGAGGAACCAGAGATCAAATTGCCAACATCCGCTGGATCATGGAAAAAGCAAGAGAGTTCCAGAAAAACATCTATTTCTGCTTTATTGACTATGCCAAAGCCTCTGACTGTGTGGATCACAATAAACTGTGGAAAATTCTGAAAGAGATGGGAATACCAGACCACCTGATCTGCCTCTTGAGAAATCTGTATACAGGTCAGGCAGCAACAGTTAGAACTGGACATGGGACAACACACTGGTTCCAAATAGGAAAAGGAGTATCTCAAGGCTGTATATTGTCACCCTGGTTATTTAACTTCTATGCAGAGTACATCATGAGAAATGCTGGACTGGAAGAAGCACAAGCTGGAATCAAGATTGCCGTGAGAAATATCAATAACCTCAGATATGCAGATGACACCACCCTTATGGCAGAAAGTGAAGAGGAACTCAAAAGCCTCTTGATGAAAGTAAAAGTGGAGAGTGAAAAAGTTGGCTTAAAGCTCAACATTCAGAAAACGAAGATCATGGCATCTGGTCCCATCACTTCATGGCAAATAGATGGGGAAACAGTGGAAACAGTGTCAGACTTTATTTTGGGGCGCTCGAAAATCACTGTAGATAGTGATTGCAGCCATGAAATTAAAAGATGCTTACTCCTTGGAAGGAAAGTTATGACCAACCTAGATAGCATATTTAAAAGCAGAGACATTACTTTGCCAACAAAGGTCCATCTAGTCAAGGCAATGGTTTTTCCTGTGGTCATGTATGGATGTGAGAGTTGGACTGTGAGGAAGGCTGAACGTCAAAGAATTGATGCTTTTGTACTGTGGTGTTGGAGAAGTCTCTTGAGAGTCCCTTAGACTGCAAGGAGATCCAACCAGTCCATTCTGAAGGAGATCAGCCCTGGGAGTTCTTTGGAGGGAATGATGCTGAAGCTGAAACTCCAGTACTTTGGCCACCTCATTCGAAGAGCTGACTCATTGGAAAAGACTCTGATGCTGGGAGGGATTGAGGGCAGGAGGAGAAGGGGACGACAGAGGATGAGATGGCTGGATGGCATCACTGACTCGATGGACGTGAGTCTCAGTGAACTCTGGGAGTTTGTGATGGACAGGGAGGCCTGGTGTGCTGTGATTCATGGGTCACAAAGAGTCAGACACGACTGAGCAACTGATCTGAACTGAACTGAACAGCATACAGATTAGGGAACTATGAATAATTGTGACCTCAGCCCCCATTATTTATAAAAATATGATCCATGTGATTTCTGTTTCCATGGGTTAGTGGAAAGGAAACCCACTGGTCTTTTTCATGTGGTTGTTAGTTTTAGAAAATGTATTAAATATAATAATTATGACTTTAGAAAAACACTTAATCCATGAACACTTCAATCTAGCCCCCCAAAAGAAACATTAGGATAAATTATTGCTGTGCCAAGCACACAAGCTTTTGAATTTATTTCCTTTGATCTGCCCATATGAAAGTTTATCTTATTTCAATGTTTCCAAGGTGGAGTTTCTTTGATCTCATATGACCATGAGAAGACAGGTTCTCTTTATGTCTGGAAATCTCTTGGAAACAAAACTTTTTATAAGGTTTGGCCTACAGGACACTTTCAGGAAAACAAAAAGCTTTGCAGGCCACACTATGATACATCACGACCATCCATTCAATTGCACTTGTTCAATTAGACAAGCAAGTTGTACTAAGTGATAAATACTAATGAGTTTGGCCTAACATTTCCCCCAACACTGCATCTAGAAAATAATAAGCAATGAATTGATGATGAGATATAGGATGATTGATATGCTTGTGTACAGAATGATCAACCCTCAGAAATAGTCATTCATCACTACAAAGCAGGCAGGTGTTATACAGTGAAGACAATTTTTAAAGAGGAATAGAGGGAGGAAATGCCTAACCTGGATCTTGGATAGAGAAAACATGTTTTATGCTTTGGCTTGAGAACATGAGTTCATTTAAATTCAAGCGAGTTGACTTTCTTAAATATAATTGTATAATTCTTAGAAATTTAAAGACTTCAGACTGTCCACTGGGGAAACGCCAGTATTACTCTCTTTGATATCACAGAAATCTTGCCTCTATTCGGGAATGTCAAATGGCTTTGAAATTGATGCGTTCAGTCATTAAGCATGAATACTTGACAAAGCTTCTTTGATTTCATAGATTGTAAATCCTTGAAACACTGCAAGAAGCCATTTATGAAATTGAGCTATTGATTTTGCTAATCTATGCAGTGATTACTAGAGGCAGCCTAATGAGTAGATGCTGCCTCAACAGTATGCTTAAGAGGCCCCATACAGGGCTACAGCCAAAAAGTTTGTTCATTTGGGCCTGAGCATTCCAGTCTGAACAAGTTCTTTATTAAAATATCAATGTTCTTTTGTAAGGACATAGTCCTTGACATTTTTTTTTTCATTAATCCATTCACTCTTCTAATAAATACTGAGTTTCTACTCTGCCCATTGTACTTTTGAGAGGGTTCAAAAATAAATATGCTCTGATCCGCACTTTCAAGGACCTTATCACCTTAGGAGAGGAGATATAATATGGACACACATAAGTATGAATTAAATAGAATGGGGAGGAATTAGCTGGTAATTAAGACAATGACTGAAAACCAGAATAGGTACGAGGTCAGAGGATAGGGTTAGAAAGAAGCAGCTCCAAAAAGACAGAAGAGGAAATAGAAGAGGGAACTAAATGCATCTCATTTTTATGCATCATAATTATGTTCTTTATTGTTTCCTTCCTGGAGTTAGCCAGAATGATTAGAGAAGGTAAACAAGCCACTAGGTTTTAAGCATAACCAGCAACTCTAAAGAAGGATATGGGGACAGTAATAGGACTAACCATCCAGGTCAGTTGAGAACATCAGCCTTGAGAGATCAAATTACAGACATACAAATGAGCAGCTTAGGGCTAGACTGCTTGCTCGCCTCTGTATTCATTCCTTAACAGTCTTCATTTTGATATTTGGCAAAACTAACACAATTATGTAAAGTTTAAAAATAAAATAAAATTAAAAAAAAATAAAAGAGGGAAACAGAAAATAAATTGATATGAAAAATGCTTGTAACCTACAAGAATGGTAAATGAGACCAAGGTACAAAAGATAAGTATAGAATTCAATTTGGAACTGAGAACACACTTGTAATTTACTGTTTTCCATTTCTCCCTAGACAAGACTTTGAATGTTCCGAGGTTTGTTATTTGATGTTTTTGGTTTTTTTTTTTTTTTAAACAAAACTTTACTATCTACAGAATTTAGCTACCAGAAGAAATTTAAGAATTCCTAACAACGTTGACATTTAATAGCTTTCACCACAACTTAGTAACACAGTAAAGGAAGTTGTTATAGTGATACCAGGAAAATAATAGCCGTCAACATCCTTACGCAGATAGATGATGATGGTGATAACTCATACTTCTTGGCTTCTTGGCAAACATTGACTGCTAAATAAAGTGAAAGGCACTCAAATGCATCTACTTTAGTTAAAAGATGGCTGTCATTCTTAAATGTTATAATATCATTTATACTTGGAAGTTTCTTACAAACATATTTCAAAGAAGAGGTTCTAGGCAGATCAACTGTGCTGAGAAGACCATTACACAGCCCCTAGTTGGACACGACTGATGTGACTTAGCAGCAGCAGCAGTCTGCAGTTTGGGGCTTCCCTGACAGCTCAGTTGGTAAAGAATCCACCTGCAATTCAGGAGACCCTGGTTCGATTCCTGGGTTGGAAAGATCTTCTGTAGAAGGGATAGGCTACCCACTCCAGTATTCTTGGGTTTCTCCTGTGGCTCAGCTGGTAAGGAAGCTGCCTGCAATGCAGGAGACCTGGGTTTGATCCCTGGGTTGGGAAGATCCCCTGGAAAAGGCAAAGGCTACTCACTCCAGTATTCTGGCCTGGAGAATCACATGGACTGTATAGTCCATGGGGTCACAAAGAATCAGACATGACTGAGTGACTTTCACTTTCAGCTTCCCTGGTGGCTCAGATGGTAAAGAAACTGCCTGCAGTGTAGCAGACCCGAGTTTGATCCCTGGGTTGGGATGATCCCCTGGAGAAGGGAAACGCTACCCACTCCATTATTCTGGCCTGGAGAATTCCATGGACTATAACCATGGGGTTGCAAAAAGTCAGTCACCGACTGAGCAACTTTCACTTTCAACATGCAGTGTATATAAATGGACTTTACAGCCAATGTCTGGACTCATTTCTTCTGTTAGAAAAGATGAAGTATTAGATAATAATAAATTTTGTTGTTGCTATTGCTATTCTAGGAAACTTTCCATTTATTTCCCTCTTGGAGGACTTAAAGATTTTTCTCAAGGATTTTTGACCTCTGGCTTCCTAATATACAGTCATCACCTGTTGGTCTCAGTCACATGGACTACTATAGATAGTTCTTTCATGCATGACAGATTACCAAACAATGAAAGGGATGCACTATTTTTAAATGTTTTGCTTTCATTTTTTTCAAAAAATATACTGAAAATAAATGTTTCACTGAGAAGTAGTTTGCTGCTAATATATAATCTAGGTATTATCAGGAAAATAGGGGATGACCTATTCTCTGCCTAAGTGTATTCTATGTAAAACCTACTCACTAAGTGCTGCCTGCCCTGTCCTCATTGCACACAAACAATTAACTAGTGGTTAGCCATTGTATCTCCTTCATACACTGCCATAAAATGTCTGCTAAAGCTTCTCTCCAAACATGAAAACTCTGTGGTTGGATCTCACTGCAGCAATCACTCAGAGATTTATTTGTTGACTCAGGTTACAACAGTTTTAACAGCATCAACACCACAGTTCAATCTAGGGTACAGAATCTCACAATAAAATACTCCAGATCCATCTAGGGTATCAATCCAACTATCCAACACTCCCTTCTGCCCTTAAGACCACCTCTCTCCTGCACTCTCACCTACCTCCCCAAGCCCTGGTTGGTCACAACACAACAGATCACAGCTTTGGGCCTGAGGGTAGGATTCATGAAAGACTGAATAGAGGAGGCCACATTTAAGCTGAGTCTTTTTTTTTTTTTAATGCAGTATGATCTTTAATTAAGTACAAAGACTTTTTAATCATGTCATTTAGAGATAATTTTATCCACTGCTCTGTTTGAGTAGGCATCAATATGAACAAAAGGTAAGATAGTTGTATGATGAAAAATGCAGTGCTAGGTGTTTTATAAACATCTTATTGTTTTTCAAAATGTAGTGGCTTTTATATTTTTTAAAATTTATTTTATTGAAGTACAGCTGACTTACAATGTGTTAATTTCTGCTGTACAGCAAAGTGATTCAGTTACACATTTTTCATTTTCTTTTCCATAATGGCTTATCACAGGATACTGAATACAGTTCCCTGTGCTATACAGTAGGACTTTGTTTATGAAGTAGTTTATCAAAATTTCTGAGCTCAACCCTCGCCCTCATGAAAAAGAATCCAGTGAGAGTGGGGTCCAGGAATCTGCAGGCTAAGCCTCTCTCAGGTGATTCTGATGTACCTTGGGAATCTGTACTACAGACTAGAGTCAACATCATAAAATGTTGCATGCTTTCAGACATAATGACTTCATTTTGATGATAATGGCAACATATTAATTGGCTCCCATCATTTCTAAGAAAAAAGTAGCCTGCTCTAATATTTTGCCTGTTTTTTTTTAAGACATTTTTGAGAAAGACAATGTTATATGCAGTTGTGAAATAAGAGTTTGGCCAACTACTGTAAAAAGAGATGAAAAGTAGCCCAATAGGATGGTGAAAACATTTGAAAGACTAGTTTTGGGTGGAGAATTTGGTATAACTTTAACTCAATGCTCAGGCTTTGATTTGAGTAGGAACATTGTATATTCCCAACTCATTTTGGAAGGACCTCTGGCAAGATGACATTAAATAGAAATTCACTATATTTACATAGAATTTGAGACAAATGAAAATTAATTGCCCTTTCAGCGAATTCATAGTGGACTCATAAAAATGCTTTTTTATTCTGTAAGGCCCTTCAATATTCAAAC
This sequence comes from Bubalus kerabau, assembly GCF_029407905.1. NCBI lineage: Eukaryota > Metazoa > Chordata > Mammalia > Artiodactyla > Bovidae > Bubalus > Bubalus kerabau. The sequence continues at coordinate 2,884,574 of NC_073647.1, read as the reverse complement.
TCCTCCAGCACACCATCTGTTCAGTCTTTCGGTACATCTGCAAGTTCCATCTCAGTGACAGAGAGATCGGAGAGCTGTACAGCTTTAGAATATTTTAAACAGATTATTTAAAAAGTATACTACTGAAAAGTCTCATGATGCCTGTTTCCTAAAATGTGGGAATTTCAGTCAATAAAGTAATATTTGTACCGTCAATACAGACTTTGTTGATGTTATTTGTCTTGATTCAGAAATCAAGGAGTTGACTTTTCATCATCACACATTCTAGACAAAATTATTGACACACCTTACAGACAGCACTGTGAATCTCAAAGTTTATAAACTTTTAATCAAAAAATCCCAAATATCAGTTGATGTCATGTTTCCATTTGGGGGAAGATTCCTTTTCTAATTTTACATGCCAGAATTTATTTGAATGAATTTCATTATTACATGTAATCATTCATTAGGTATTCAGGAAGCTTTTATAGTTTCCGTTTTAAATGTTCATGTCAGCATTTGTAATCTCTTTGCTTTCTCCCAGAGAAAGGATAGTACGTTTTTGAAGGAGTTAAAAAAATCTCTTCCCCATAGGTTTGAAATGAATCTGAATAAAAGTCTAGATTTTCAAGAAAAACTGTTCTCATCAGCCATCTTATTAGAAACTGCAAGTTGTAAAATTCTGACATTTTTCCATATGACAACTACAAAATAATTTAATGACTTACTCATTAAATTGTATTTTATTTTTAAACATTCAATATTACAGAACTGAGTTATCTATTTATTTACTGATCTTTGACATTGAAAAACAAAGATAATGTCAAGACAGTATCCCAGACCCTTTTCTCTTCTCCTTGGTAATACCAAAGGAAGGTATGTAAAAAAAATATTCTGTGATTTCAAACATGACTTGAGATACTAAGCTTAACACAATACAAAAGAATAAACAGAATCTTCACTGCTGCTTCTAATTGTTGACCTAATTTATCAGCTAGTGAAATGAGTAGATGTCAATCTTCTTGATCAATGTGATGAATAGAACCTGTGTGTTTCACAGAACACCTTCTTATAGGAAGGTCAGCAAATTCTTAAGGGAAAATGTTTGATAGATGCTATTAAATGTACAAGGCTTGGGTGTATTGCTTATTGACATGTTCTTAAGCTAAATGATTTTCACTCATGCTTGAAGGTCAAACCAGCCACCCTTTGATAAATTACCAGCGACAAGACTGTTCTTGGTGAAATGCTGAACTGTTAGTGAGAAAATTAAGAGTCTTTCATAAGCTTAAAATAGGTCTGAGGGCAAAGGAGAAAGAAAAAAACAAAAGGGTTGTTAGGGAACTAGAGTGAGAAGCAGTTTCTATCTGCAGTTGTCTTTCTTCTGAACAATAAAACAGGAAATGCCTCTCATGGCCACCTAATGAGGGCATCTTAGACTCCAGCCTTCCTAATTTTGCATATGCAGACATCACGGGAGTACCCAGCATCAGGGTGCTCATACATCTCCCTGGTAGCCGAATGCTGGTTTTCTAAGTGCCCTTGGATCCCAAACAGCTAAAAAGGCATTGTGAGCAGATGGCAATTGTGTGATGAAAAGTCTAATTGTATTTGCCTTCTCTAATGGAGAGAGAGCCAGGACAGCCAGGCAGGTCAAGGCATGTGGGCAGGACTAACATATTGTGTATGGAGAGAAAACTTGGAAAGCTCAGTTAGATGGCTAATGGGATAACTTACAAGCCCCCAGGCTGATTGTGTGCCTGCAAAGTGATGAAGGAAAGACAAGAATTGAAGCACTAACCCAGAAAATGCAGGCCCATAAGCCAAGCCTCCTGAACACTTCGTAGAACACAGCATTGAGACCAGACAATTCTGTATGCTCCTGAATCTCAGCTCTACCACCTAAAACCTGTGATGCTGGACAAACTAGTTGACCTCACCAAGCCTTAGTTTTCTCATCTATAAAATGATGATAATGATAATCCTACCATAAATTGCTATGAGGATTATATGAAATAATACAAATACAGGGACTTCCCTGGTGGTCCAGCAGTTAGGACTCTGTGCTTCCACTACAGGAGGCATGGGTTCAATCCCTAGTCAGGGACTAAGATCCTGCAAGCTATGGCCAAAATAAATTAATAAAAAAAGATAAAAAATAATATAAATACAGATAGCACTTAAGAGTTAGGTTCATCATGCTACTGCTGCTGCTGCTAAGTCACTTCAGTCGTGTCCGACTCTGTGTGACCCCATAGACGGCGGCCCACCAGGCTCCCCCGTCCCTGGGATTTTTCAGGCAAAATTACTGGAGTGGGGTGCCATTGCCTTCTCCAAGGTTCATCATAAGATCTCAGTAAACATTATCAGCTTTGTCAATTATTGAAATGATGAAGGCAAAAAAAATTTGGGTGGGAGGCTCTTATTATTTTGGGATTCCTACAAGCAGAGCCTGTGGTAGGATTATTTGCAATGGAAGAAAACTTCACATATAGAGCTTATACATGATTTGGCTTGAACTTGATGCTAACTAGAACAGCCTATCTTATGACCTATCAAATATGCATTGTATGTCTGCTTCAACCATTAGAGAAAAGAATGTATTTAAAACTCAAAATGGAACAACTGTCATTCAGGCATCCAAAATGGAGTTGGGTAGCCACTGTAAATGTGGTTTCAGACATGTTCCTGTATCACTGAGAACTTGAATTCCCTGAACTATATCACACTCAAGGACACCAATAATTCTCAAAATAATATTGGCTAGCAGCTGCCAGCTGTAAACCTGTAGTATCAAGGTCTCCCCTTGTAACTATGCAACCATTCTGGACCCCAACCATTCCTTACTTCTTGTTGTTGTTCAGTCGCTAAGTCATGTCTGACTCTTTGCAACCCTATGAACTGCAGCTCACCAGGCTTCCCTGTCCTTCACCATCTCCCAGAGTTTGCTCAAACTCATGTCCATTGAGTCGATGATGCCATCCAACCATCTCATACTCTGTCAGCCCCTTCTCCTCCTGCCCTCAGTCTTTCCCAGCATCAGGGTCTCTTCCAATGAATTGGTTCTTCACATCAGGTGGCCAAAGCATCAGTTTTTCCAATGAATACTGCTGTAATTATAATTCTTGACAAACAACCTATGTAACATTGCAGTTTTTGCCTATATGAGCCACCTCCATTTTGTAGTCTAGTGGAACACAATTCAATTGCTTCTTGAATCTGTGTCTCCTGTATTATAGTCCTCAGTTTGGCTTAAATAAAACATTTTTCTATTCCTATTATAGATTGTTTATTATTATTTCCATCAACATTTGGAACAAAATACCAGTGGCAATTTTGGGGTAACTTCTCAGGTTTTAGCAGAATCAACAGTGATCTCCAAAGTTGGTTGTGCACATCCCTTCCAGGGTTTGTGTTCAGGGATGTTATATTGGTAGCTTGAAATCAGCAATGGTGGTATTATTTATAACATTTGCTGACTTCTATGGTATAATCAACATCTATCACTCTGCCCCTTCCAGCCAGTTATTAAACATTTTACCAACACGTCACTGTTTGTAACTAAATAAGGAAAAGATATTTCAAAACCTAATCTCTACATGATTTCTAAGGTGGGGTAAAGGCTGAACAGGGAAAGGTCCCAAATGTCTAGAAACAGCCAAGATGCTTCTAGTTAATGGCTTTTTTAGTACACAAAAATATTCGCCTGCATCCTGGGTTCTACATCAACCAACAGGGGCATTTATGTTCTGTGGACTGTGGAACCAGCAGCTAGGGCCACTGTACTATACCTTTTTATACAAAGGATTTGAGCATCCATGGATTTTGGTATCCATAGGAGTCCTGGAACCAATACCTTGCAGATACCAAAGAATGACTATCAGTTCAGTTCAATTCAGCCGCTCAGTCGTGTCCGACTCTTTGCGGCCCCATGAATCGCAGAACACCAGGCCTTCCTGTCCATCACCAACTCCTGGAGTTCACTCAGACTCACATCCATCGAGTCAGTGATGCCATCCAGCCATCTCATCCTCTGTTGTCCCCTTCTCCTCCTGCCCCCAAGCCCTCCCAGCATCAGAGACTTTGCCAATGACTCAACTCTTCGCATGAGGTGGCCAAGTATTGGAGTTTCAGCTTAGAATCATTCCTTCCAAAGAAATCCCAGGGCTGATCTCCTTCAGAATGGACTAGTTGGAACTCCTTGCAGTCCAAGGGACTCTCAAGAGTCTTCTCCAACACCACAGTTCAAAAGCATCAATTCTTCGGTGCTCAGCTTTCTTCACAGTCCAACTCTCACATCCATACATGACTACTGGAAAAACCATAGCCTTGACTAGACGGACGTTTGTTGGCAAAGTAATATCTCTGCTTTTGAATATGCTATCTAGGTTGGTCATAACTTTCCTTCCAAGGAGTAAGCGTCTTTTAATTTCATGGCTGCAATCACCATCTGCAGTGATTTTGGAGCCCCAAAAAATAAAGTCTGACACTGTTTCCACTGTTTCCCCATCTATTTCCCATGAAGTGATGGGACCAGATGCCATGATCTTCATTTTCTGAATGTTGAGCTTTAAGCCAACTTTTTCACTCTCCTCTTTCATTTTCATCAAGAGGCTTTGAGTTCCTCTTCACTTTCTGCCATAAGGGTGGTGTCATCTGCACATCTGACTATATATATACCTAATTTCATTGTTGTTCAGTCACTAAGTTGTGTCCGACTCTTTGCGACCCTATGGACTCCTCTGTCCTCCACCAGTTCCTGGAGTTTGCTCAAATTCATGTCCATTGAGTCAGTGATTCCATCCAACCACCTCATCCCCTCTCACCCCCTTCTCCTCCTGCCCTCAATCTTTCCCAGGATCAGGGTCTTTGCAAATGAGTCGATTCTTTGCATCAGGTGGCCAAAATATTGGAGCTTCAGCTTCCATATCAGTTCTTCCAATGAAATATTCAGCGTTGATTTCCTTTAGGACTGACTGGTTTGATCTCCCTGTTGTCCAAGGAACTCTCGAGAGTCTTCTCCAGCACCACAATTTGAAAGCATCAATTCTTCGGCCCTCAGTCATCTTTATGGTCCAGCTCTCACATCTGTACATGACTACTGGAAAAACCATAGGTTTGACACCTAATTTCTTGCCCTTATTTCTGGTTTTATTTTCTTTACTCACCCTTCTTTTTTTTTTTTTTTTTTTTAAACCTGACAAATATTTTATTTTATTTTTTTTTCAATTTTATTTTATTTTTAGACTTTACATAACTGTATTAGTTTTGCCAAATATCAAAATGAATCCGCCACAGGTATACATGTGTTCCCCATCCTGAACCCTCCTCCCTCCTCCCTCCCCATTCCATCCCTCTGGGTCGTCCCAGTGCACCAGCCCCAAGCATCCAGTATCGTGCATCAAACCTGGACTGGCAACTCATTTCATACATGATATTGTACATGTTTACTCACCCTTCTCCACTCCTTTGCTGATAAATAATCTGGCTCTAGCAATGGACTGAGCTGCTACAGTAACACAGTATCTCCCGCATTGACTAGCAATAGACTGGGAAAGAACAGCAGGACAGGAACACAGAACTGAGTCTCTTAGCAACCTGAAGTCACTCAGAAGAACAATGGAACCATTTATGCCACTGTTGATTTTCCCAATAGGATGCTATATCCTGACCCAAATAGTTCAGAGTTTGCAGTACTACTTCCCAAACTGAGTAATCAAATTCACTAGAAATGTTTTCAAGCCATGCCTAATATCCCTGCAAATCAGTCGAACTCCCTGTTGGGTGGACAGGAACTATCTAGCAACAATTGCAAACTGAATCAACGAGAATGCAGCCAAAATCATCCCCAGGGATTCTTTTCAGTGCTGAGATACAATAATTTAAATAAGAAGTTCTGTCTTCCAAATCCCCGATCAGCATCTCACCCTTTGGGGAAAACAAAAACAAAGCAGAAGATAAAAACAGTGAAACTTATTTTCCAAATTCATATATATCTCCTCAGGGAGTTAAGAGGCATTTAGAAAAAAAGGTTTGATTATACCCCTCAAGACATCCACTCCCCACCCCAACTACATACCAGGCATTGAAAGAATAAGATGCTTCTCAGCTTCAAACAGTATGTGCTATTGATGGATTGCACTGCTAGGTATCCTAAATCTAATATAAAAAGCCATAAGCAGCAGCTTTTTCAAGTTCCCCTGAAACTCTGGGAGCAACACATTCTGAGTCCACAAGCAATATGACATTTAGATGGGCCTTTAGGTTTAGCCATGACAAAGTATCATAGTTACTACATCTTAGAATAATACTGGATATAAAATAACAAGTATGGTGGGGTTAAATTTTTTTAAATAATATTGGTTAATGAGATTTTAAATTATACAAACAATATGGGCCCATTTTTTTTAAGGCAAGACATAAAAATTGTTCTAGAAAATTTCTCAAGGTCTGCCATTTTCTATTCTTCAGGACTCAGCTTTTCTACAACAGGCATTCCTATTCCTATTGTTCATTCTCTCAGGTCACTTTTGTTTTTGGTATTTATTAGAAATTACAATGCATGATTATTTCATTTATCTATTTAACATATCTCATAAAGCCTAAAATGCCATTACAGTGCTTTCTTAGCATGTAACTTTCAAAATGCCCTCTCTTTTAATGTAACATGGGGGGAACGACTATGTGTTTATCACTGTTGGATTTTCAGTGTCTGATACAATGCCAGGCTCACTAAGTGTTTACTGAATTAATCAGATCATGTTAATCATACTGCTGAATCTTTCCATATCAGTAGACTGTTTTCTTTTTTAACAGTTTTATATTATTCCATTATATTTGATAACTCCTTTTTTGATGGCTATTAAATGCAAAAAAAGCAAAATGGCTGTCTGAGGAAGCCTTACAAATAGCTGGGAAAAGAAGAGAAGCGAAAAGCAAAGGAGAAAAGGAAAGATATAAGCATCTGAATGCAGAGTTCCAAAGAATAGCAAGGAGAGATAAGAAAGCCGTCCTCAGCAATCAATGCAAAGAAATAGAGGAAAACCACAGAATGGGAAAGACTAGAGATCTCTTCAAGAAAATTAGAGATACCAAAGTAACATGTCATGCAAAAATGGGCTCGATAAAGGACAGAAATGGTATGGACCTAACAGAAGCAGAAGATATTAAGAAGAGGTGGCAAGAACACACAGAAGAACTGTACAAAAAAGATCTTCATGACCCAGATAATCATGATGGTGTGATCACTCACCTAGAGCCAGACATCCTGGAATGTGAAATCAAGTGGGCCTTAGGAAGCATCACTACAAACAAAGCTAGTGGAGGTGGTGGAATTCCAGTTGAGCTATTTCAAATCCTAAAAGATGATGCTGTGAAAGTGCTACACTCAACATGCCAGCAAATTTGGAAAACTCAGCAGTGGCAACAGGACTGGAAAAGGTCAGTTTTCATTCCAATCCCAAAGAAAAGCAATGCCAAAGAATGCTCAAACTACTGCACAATTGCATTCATCTCACATGCTAGTAAAGTAATGCTCAAAATTCTCCAAGCCAGGCTTCAGCAATATGTGAACCGTGAACTTCCTGATGTTCAAGCTGGTTTTAGAAAAGGCAGAGGAACCAGAGATCAAATTGCCAACATCTGCTGGATCATGGAAAAAGCAAAAGAGTTCCAGAAAAACATCTATTTCTGCTTTATTGACTATGCCAAAGCCTTTGACTGTGTGGATCACAATCAACTGTGGAAAATTCTGAAAGAGATGGGAATACCAGACCACCTGACCTGCCTCTTGAGAAACCTATATGCAGGTCAGGAAGCAACAGTTAGAACTGGACATGGAACAACACACTGGTTCCAAATAGGAAAAGGGGTATGTCAAGGCTGTATATTGTCACCCTGCTTATTCAACTTCTTTTTTTTATTTTATTTTATTTTATTTTTAAACTTTACATAATTGTATTAGTTTTGCCAAATATCAAAATGAATCCGTCACAGGTATACATGTGTTCCCCATCCTGTACCCTCCTCCCTCCTCCCTCCCCATACCATCCCTCTGGGTTGTCCCAGTGTACCAGCCCCAAGCATCCAGTATCGTGCATCAAACCTGGACTGGCAACTCGTTTAATACATGATATTTTACATGTTTCAATGCCATTATCCCAAATCATCCCACCCTCTCCCTCTCCCACAGAGTCCATAAGACTGTTCTATACATCAGTGTCTCTTTTGCTGTCTCATACACAGGGTTATTGTTACCATCTTTCTAAATTCCATATATATGCGTTAGTATACTGTATTGGTGTTTTTCTTTCTGGCTTACTTCACTCTGTGTAATGGGCTCCAGTTTCATCCACCTCATTAGAACTGATTCAAATGTACTATTTTTAATGGCTGAGTAATACTCCATTGTGTATATGTACCACGGCTTTCTTATCCATTCATCTGCTGATGGACATCTAGGCTGCTTCCTGGCTATTATAAACAGTGCTGCGATGAACATTGGGGTACACGTGTCTCTTTCCCTTCTGGTTTCCTCAGTGTGTATGCCCAGCAGTGGGATTGCTGGATCATAAGGCAGTTCTATTTCCAGTTTTTTAAGGAATCTCCACACTGTTCTTCATAGTGGCTGTACTAGTTTGCATTCCCACCAACAGTGTAAGAGGGTTCCCTTTTCTCCACACCCTCTCCAGCATTTATTGCTTGTAGACTTTTGGATCGCAGCCATTCTGACTGGTGTGAAATGGTACCTCATAGTGGTTTTGATTTGCATTTCTCTGATAATGAGTGATGTTGAGTATCTTTTCATGTGTTTGTTAGCCATCTGTATGTCTTCTTTGGAGAAATGTCTATTTAGTTCTTTGGCCCATTTTTTGATTGGGTCATTTATTTTACTGGAGTTGAGCTGTAGGAGTTGCTTGTATATTCTCGAGATGAGTTGTTTGTCAGTTGCTTCATTTGCTATTATCTTCTCCCATTCTGAAGGCTGTCTTTTCACCTTGCTAATAGTTTCCTTTGATGTGCAGAAGCTTTTAAGGTTAATTAGGTCCCATTTGTTTATTTTTGCTTTTATTTCCAATATTCTGGGAGGTGGGTCATAGAGGATCCTGCTGTGATGTATGTCAGAGAGTGTTTTGCCTATGTTCTCCTCTAGGAGTTTTATAGTTTCTGGTCTTACGTTTAGATCTTTAATCCATTTTGAGTTTATTTTTGTGTATGGTGTTAGAAAGTGTTCTAGTTTCATTCTTTTACAAGTGGTTGACCAGAGTTCCCAGCACCACTTGTTAAAGAGATTGTCTTTAATCCATTGTATATTCTTGCCTCCTTTGTCAAAGATAAGGTGTCCATATATGCGTGGATTTATCTCTGGGCTTTCTATTTTGTTCCATTGATCTATATTTCTGTCTTTGTCCCAGTACCATACTGTCTTGATAACTGTGGCTTTGTAGTAGAGCCTGAAGTCAGGTAGGTTGATTCCTCCAGTTCCATTCTTCTTTCTCAAGATCGCTTTGGCTATTCGAGGTTTTTTGTATTTCCATACAAATTGTGAAATTATTTGTTCTAGCTCTGTGAAGAATACTGTGGGTAGCTTGATAGGGATTGCATTGAATCTATAAATTGCTTTGGGTAGTATACTCATTTTCACTATATTGATTCTTCCAATCCATGAACATGGTATATTTCTCCATCTGTTAGTGTCCTCTTTGATTTCTTTCACCAGTGTTTTATAGTTTTCTATATATAGGTCTTTAGTTTCTTTAGGTAGATATATTCCTAAGTATTTTATTCTTTCCGTTGCAATGGTGAATGGAATTGTTTCCTTAATTTCTCTTTCTGTTTTCTCATTATTAGTGTATAGGAATGCAAGGGATTTCTGTGTGTTGATTTTATATCCTGCAACTTTACTATAGTCATTGATTAGTTCTAGTAATTTTCTGGTGGAGTCTTTAGGGTTTTCTATGTAGAGGATCATGTCATCTGCAAATAGTGAGAGCTTTACTTCTTCTTTTCCAATTTGGATTCCTTTTATTTCTTTTTCTGCTCTGATTGCTGTGGCCAAAACTTCCAAAACTATGTTGAATAGTAATGGTGAAAGTGGGCACCCTTGTCTTGTTCCTGACTTTAGAGGAAATGCTTTCAGTTTTTCACCATTGAGGATAATGTTTGCTGTGGGTTTGTCATATATAGCTTTGATTATGTTGAGGTATGTTCCTTCTATTCCTGCTTTCTGGAGAGTTTTTATCATAAATGGATGTTGAATTTTGTCAAAGGCTTTCTCTGCATCTATTGAGATAATCATATGGTTTTTATTTTTCAATTTGTTAATGTGGTGTATTACATTGATTGATTTGCGGATATTGAAGAATCCTTGCATCCCTGGGATAAAGCCCACTTGGTCATGGTGTATGATCTTTTTAATGTGTTGTTGGATTCTGATTGCTAGAATTTTGTTAAGGATTTTTGCATCTACATTCATCAATGATATTGGCCTGTAGTTTTCTTTTTTTGTGGGATCTTTGTCAGGTTTTGGTATTAGGGTGATGGTGGCCTCATAGAATGAGTTTGGAAGTTTACCATCCTCTGCAATTTTCTGGAAGAGTTTGAGCAGGATAGGTGTTAGCTCTTCTCTAAATTTTTGGTAGAATTCAACTGTGAAGCCGTCTGGACCTGGGCTTTTGTTTGCTGGGAGATTTTTTATTACAGTTTCAATTTCCGTGCTTGTGATGGGTCTGTTAAGATTTTCTATTTCTTCCTGGTCCAGTTTTGGAAAGTTGTACTTTTCTAAGAATTTGTCCATTTCTTCCATGTTGTCCATTTTATTGGCATATAATTGTTAATAGTACTCTCTTATGATCCTTTGTATTTCTGTGTTGTCTGTTGTGATCTCTCTATTTTCATTTCTGATTTTATTGATTTGATTTTTCTCCCTTTGTTTCTTGATGAATCTGGCTAATGGTTTGTCAATTTTATTTATCCTTTCAAAAAACCAGCTTTTGGTTTTGTTGATTTTTGCTATGATCTCTTTTGTTTCTTTTGCATTTATTTCTGCTCTAAGTTTTAAGATTTCTTTCCTCCTACTAACCCTGGGGTTCTTCATTTCTTCCTTTTATAGTTGATTTAGGTGTAGAGTTAGGTTATTTATTTGACTTTTTTCTTGTTTCTTGAGGTGTGCCTGTATTGCCATGAACTTTCCCCTTAGGACTGCTTTTACCATGTCCCACAGGTTTTGGGTTGTTGTGTTTTCATTTTCATTCTTTTCTATGCAAATTTTGATTTCTTTTTTGATTTCTTCTGTGATTTGTTGGTTATTCAGCAGCGTGTTGTTCAGCCTCCATATGTTGGATTTTTTAATAGTTTTTCTCCTGTAATTGAGATCTAATCTTACTGCATTGTGGTCAGAAAAGATGCTTGGAATGATTTCTATTTTTTTGAATTTACCAAGGCTAGCTTTATGGCCCAGGATGTGATCTATCCTGGAGAAGGTTCCATGTGCGTTTGAGAAAAAGGTGAAATTCATTGTTTTGGGATGAAATGTCCTATAGATATCAATTAGGTCTAACTGGTCTATTGTATCGTTTAAAGTTTGTGTTTCCTTGTTAATTTTCTGTTTAGTTGATCTATCCATAGGTGTGAGTGGAGTATTAAAGTCTCCCACTATTATTGTGTTATTGTTAATTTCTCCTTTCATACTTGTTAGCATTTGTCTTACATACTGCGGTGCTCCTGCATGTTGGGTGCATATATATTTATAATTGTTATATCTTCTTCTTGGATTGATCCTTTGATCATTATGTAGTGACCTTCTTTGTCTCTTTTCACAGCCTTTGTTTTTTTTTTTTTTTTTCTTTTTTTTTTAATTTTATTTTATTTTTAAACTTTACATAACTGTATTAGTTTTGCCAAATATCAAAATGAATCCGCCACAGGTATACATGTGTTCCCCATCCTGAAACCTCCTCCCTCCTCCCTCCCCATTCCATCCCTCTGGGTCGTCCCAGTGCACCAGCCCCAAGCATCCTGTTTTAAAGTCTATTTTATCTGATATGAGTATTGCTACTCCTGCTTTCTTTTGGTCCCTATTTGCATGGAAAATCTTTTTCCAGCCCTTCACTTTCAGTCTGTATGTGTCCCCTGTTTTGAGGTGGGTCTCTTGTAGACAACATATGTAGCGGTCTTGTTTTTGTATCCATTCAGCCAGTCTTTGTCTTTTGGTTGGGGCTTTCAACCCGTTTATGTTCTATGCAGAGTACATCATGAGAAATGCTGGGCTGGAAGAAGCACAAGCTGGAATCAAGATTGCCAGGAGAAATATCAATAACCTCAGATATGCAGATGACACCACCCTTATGTCAGAAAGTGAAGAGGAACTAAAAAGCCTCTTGATGAAAATGAAAGAGGAGAGTGAAAAAGTTGGCTTAAAGCTCAACATTCAGAAAATGAAGATCATGGCATCTGGTCCCATCACTTCATGGCAAATAGATGGGGAAACAGTGGAAACAGTGTCAGACTTTATTTTTGGGGCTCCAAAATCACTGCAGATGGTGATTGCAGCCATGAAGTTAAAAGATGTTTACTCCTTGGAAGGAAAGTTATGACCAACCTAGATAGCATATTAAAAAGCAGAGACATTACTTTGCCAACAAAGGCCCGTCTAGTCAAGGCTATGGTTTTTCTAGTGGTCATGTATGGATGTGAGAGTTGGACTGTGAATAAATCTGAGCACCAAAGAATTGATGCTTTTGAACTGAGGTGTTGGAGAAGACTCTTGCCAGTCCCTTGGACTGCAAGGAGATCCAACTAGTCCATCCTAAAGGAGATCAGTCCTGGGTGTTCATTGGAAGGACTGATGCTGAGGCTGAAACTCCAATACTTTGGCCACCCCATGCGAAGAGCTGACTCATTGGAAAAGACCCTGATGCTGGGAGGGATTGGTGGTCGGAGGAGAAGGGGACAACAGAGAATGAGATGGCTGGATGGCATCACCTACTCGATGGACACGAGTTTGGGTAAACTCCGGGAGTTGGTGATGGACAGGGAGGCCTGGTGTTCTGCGATCCATGGGGTCACAAAAAGTTGGACGTGACTGAGTGACTGAACTGAACTGAACAATACTTCCAATAGGAGAACCAGGAAATAAGAATGCACAATCACATATAGATGCACACGCTTGCAAGTGTATGCACATACACTCATACTGAAAGTGATACACTAATAGTGATGGTATGTGCAGATGAAAGGGCAGGAAGATGGAGCATGAAGAGGCTAGGTGAGGTGAAGCAGAACAAATAAGAGAACATTTTAAATGAAAAATAAAGGCAATGTAATCAGGTGAACAGGGATCCATATAAAGAGAAATGATAATATCTCAGAGTAGAGGAATTAGAACAAGTCCACAGATTCACACAAACATGTCTATAGAGAAATAACTTGAGGCTTTACATTAATACATTAATATTTTGGATATTAAGACATGTTAGATTAAAAGAGTGAGTTCTTCTCAATATTGACAAACGCCCTTGACACTGTAATAATCTAGCCCAATATAATGTCCTATTTTCAGATGAGTAGTTCCATGGGGTTGTAGTAAGAAGAACTTCTTACCAAAAAATGTATTTCTGAACCATAGATAATGATGACAGAATTCTTCAACATTTTTAAAAATAATCACTCACATGATGTAAAAGGGTATAAAGTGAAAAGTCTCCCTCTCCTATCTTTTTTCATCTCTACCCAATTTCCAATCAATCCCACTTCAAAACAAGGAAATGCTCCTTTTAGTTTCCTGTGTAGCTGTCTGGTGGTTTTTAGGCACAGCAATAATGATTCTTATTGCTCTCTTTTTATTAAGATGGCAGCACATTGATCACAATTTTCTGCACCTCATTTTTCTTCATTTAATTATCTTGGAAATCTTTATTGTAAATAGCTTCACCATTTATTTGGTTTTACATGTACCTAACAGTCCATTGTATGGATATACTGTAATTTAGTATATATGTGGATATACCATAATCTAGTCTGTCCCTGATGGTAGATATTTACCTTGCTTTTGATATTATAAACAATGCTGAAATTAGTAAGCAGATACACTTACCAATATGTATTTCACTTTGCGCATTGTGAGAGTCAATCTGTAGACTAACAGTGAATGCATTTGAATATTGTGACATCACCATTTGACTTCATATAGATTGTGCATTTTCCACTCCCAACAGTAATATGTGAGAGTGGATATTTCCCCATGCTATAGCCTCACTAGCTTTTAGATTTATTTCAATCCAAAAGGTGATAATGCCATCTCAATATCTAATTCACAGGTCTCTTATGAGTAAATATGATTAAATTCAATGTAAATAAGTACTACATGCACTTATTTTTCCCCACAAACTATCTGTTCATATCCTTTGTCTACTTTCCTGTTCATTTTTTCTTATTCATTGGGCAGTTTTTTTTATATTGAAGAGATTAGCCCTTTGTATATGAGTTGTCTCATGCCATCTGGTACACACTGGGCCATCCATTTCTTACTTCAAAGCTTTTATTACCAGCTCTTGCTTTTGGGTATATACTTATTCAAACTACAGATATTTAGTTATGAGTTTTTCATATACTTATTTCTAAGGGAAGCTTTGCTTCTACATATGCCCAAAAAGAGATGCCTATGGCTACATGATGGTACAGTTCTGTGTTTAGTTTCTACATGCTGAATGTTCTTCTGCCACTGTAGTGGTGGTGAGTCTAAATAATTATAAACTCCTTTTATAGTGAGTAAAGGTCACTTTCCTTTAGTATATGAGCTGAAAATGGAAGCTTTTCCTTACACAGCAATACCTGAGAATTATGACATTTCCTGTGACACAATATTAAAAAGCCACTTGCTAAATTACCATCAATGATTGCAGTTGAATATTTTGTAGATGATATCACTGATATTGCTACCAGATAAAACTTAGGATAATCAGCAAAGTTTAAATTTCAGATAAACAGTGACTTTTTTTTTTTTTAGCGTTAAGTATGTATATCACATACTTACAAGGGGTAAGGGGCTTCCCCTGTAGCTCAGTCGGTAAAGAATCTGCCTGCAGTGCAGGAGACCCAGGTTCAATCCCTGGGTTGGGAAGATCCCCTGGAGAAGGAAATGGCAACCCACTCCAGTATCCATGCCTGGAAAATCTCATGGACAGAGGAGCCTGGTGGGCTGCAGTCCATGGGGTCGCAAAGAGTCGGGCACGACTGAGCGACTAACACTTACTTACTTACTTATATATATCACAAATATTACACAGCATAAACATATACTAAACCATTTTTCTTTTTTTGTCTGAAATTCAAATTAAACTGGGTCTCTTATATTTTCATTTGCTAAATCTGACACCACTGATTATATTTTCATTTTTCTCTGACCAGGATCCCAAGACTATGGTTTGCTGATTTTGAAACCTGTGCCTGGCTGACAATACATGGAATTTTAAAGCATGATTATAAAAAAACTCTATGATGGATAAAAATATTTTTAAGATCATCAAATTCAGCCACACATTTGATGTGTGAATTCAGTCTACAATATCTTTCACAAGCAGTCATCCATCTTATAAATGGATGCTTTCAGTTGTGGGAAACTGTCACTATCTAAAAGACAACTCATTTGATGCCTGCATTGGTGATTCAGTAAACCATTTCTCAAATTAAGCAAATACTTCCTTCTTGACTTTCCCCCCCATTCATCCTAGTCTTAGTGGTTACTGAAAACAAGTTAAATCCCTCTTCTATATTTATTTATGTCAACCTTTCAAATATCTGAAGACAGTAGACCACTCTTGAGAGTCTTCTTTCTCTTTGATAAATATTTTCAGTTCCTTCAATTATCTTTTATAAAAAAAGTGTTTCATCTTATGCACTACCAAATATTGATTTTTATACCTTCTATGTACCAGACACTGTGCTAAATGAAATTACACTATAAAGAACAGTGTAAAATTCCCCACCTCTCAGGATACTCTTAGTCTAATGACAAACATTCACAAAGCTCTGTGACAAGTGCTATAATAAAATTATAAACAGTATGTTTTAAGAACATGGAAGAGGAATATCTAAATCTACCTGGAAAGGAAAAGGGAGAATGGGTCACAGGGGAAGATTCACAGATAGCTTAGCATGTGATGCCCGAGCAGTCTTGAAAGTTTAGGAATTTTCCATTTGAACAAGGAAACAGGGAGCATAAATTGCTAAAGTCAATCTATATTTTGACATACTTATTCTCTAGGAACTCTGCTACATTAGACAATGAGTTCATCATTTACTTCTTGAAAAACTAGGTTCCTATTTAAAACGCACTCTGCTCTCATTATTCCTTCCACCTTTCATGGACTTCTTCTGGTCCCACCTCTTCCCCTTCAGTGTTGTTCTCCAGGATTCTGTTCTTTGTAAACTGCTTTTCTTATTCTCTATTTTTAGTGATTTCATTTAGTTTTGTGGTTTTTATTACCATGTTAAATGTTGATTTCCAAACATATATCTCCATCCTGGACCTCTCCCCTGGGATTCACACATCTGTGTGTGATCCTCAAGCACTTCAACCTCAACTTGTCCAAAACAAAATCCTCCTCCATGTTCTTCACTTAGATTGAACTAGATTTATCCTGTATTAGAAACTTGGAGGCACTTCTGACTTCTATCCATTGTTTCATACATTGTTGTTGTCGTTGCTGTTTAATCACTCAGTCGTTCCTACTCTTTGCGACCCATGGACTGTAATCTTCTGGCTCCTCTGTCCATGGAATTCCCCAGGCAAAATACTAGAGTGAGTTGCCATTTCCTTCTCCAGGGGATAGTCCCAACTCAGGGATCAAACCCAGGTCTCCCGCATTGCAGGCAGATTCTCTAGCAGCTAAGCCACAAGGGAAGCTCAAGAATACTGGAGTGGATATCCTATCCCTTCTCCAGCGGATCTTCCCAACCCAGGAATCGAACTGGGGTCTCCTGCACTGCAGGTGGATTCTTTACCAACTGAGCTATCAGGGAAGCCCAGTAAACCAAGTCCAGCAACATATAAAAAGAATTTTATACCATGACTAAGTGGGATGTATTCCAGTAATGCTAAACTGCTTCAACATATGAAAATCAATTAATGTATCAAATCAACAGAATTAAAACTAAAAATCACAGGATCATTTTAACAGATGCAGAAAAAGCATATGACAAAATCTAACCCATTGCATCATGAAAACAAACCAAGAAATGGAGTGGTGCTTCCTCAACCTGATAAAGAACATTTAAAAAACCACAAAGCAAATTTCATGCTTAACAGTGAAAAACTATATGTTTTCCTCATAAGATCAGGAAAGAGAACTTATGTTCTTCCCACTCCTGTTTAATAAGGTACTGATGATTTTAGCCAGGACAATTAAGCTAGAAAAGGCAAAAGCATCCAAATTGGAAAGGAAGAAGTAAGTCTATTTCTATTTGCAGATGACACAATCTTGCATACAGAAAATTCTAAGAAATCTACTTAAAAACTATTAGACATGAAAAGATGCTCAACATCACTCATTATCAGAGAAATGCAAATCAAAACCACAATGAGGTACTATTTTAGACCAGTCAGAATGGCTGCTATCCAAAAGTCTACAAGCAATAAATGCTGGAGAGGGTGTGGAGAAAAGGGAACCCTCTTACACTGTTGGTGGGAATGCAAACTAGTACAGCCACTATGGAGAACAGTGTGGAGATTCCTTAAAAAACTGGAAATAGAACTGCCTTATTACCCAGTAATCCCACTACTGGGCATACACACTAAGGAAACAAGAATTGAAAGAGACATGTGTACCCCAATGTTCATCTCAGTGCTGTTTATAATAGCCAGGACATGGAAGCAACCTAGATGTCCATCAGCAGATGAATGGATAAGAAAGCCGTGGTACATATACACAATGGAGTATTACTCAGCTATTAAAAAGAATCAGTTCTTTGAATCAGTTCTAATGAGGTGGATGAAACTGGAGCCTATTACACAGAGTGAATTAAGCCGGAAAGAAAAACACCAATACAGTATACTAACACATATATATGGAATTTAGAAAGATGGTAACGATAACCCTGCATGCGAGACAGCAAAAGAGACATGGATGTATAGAACAGTCTTTTGGACTCTGTGGGAGAGGGAGAGGGTGGGATGGTTTGGGAGAATGGCATTGAAACATGTATAATATCATATATGAAACATATCACTAGTCCAGGTTAGATGCAGGATACAGGATGCTCGGGGCTGGTGCACTGGGATGACCCAGAGGGATGGTATGGGGAGGGAGGTGGGAGGGGGGTTCAGGATGGGGAACACGTGTATACCCGTGGTGGATTCATGTTGATGTATGGCAAAACCAATACAATATTGTAAGGTAATTAGCCTCCAATTAACATAAATAAATTTATATTAAAAAAAAACTATTAGAACTTACATGTATGTGTGTGGGTTTAGTCAGTCAGTCATATACAAGTCTTTGTGACCCCGTGGACTGTAGCCTGCCAGGCTCCTCTGTCCATGGAATTTTCCAGGTAAGAATACTGGAGAAGGTTGCCATTTCCTACTCCAGAGGATCTTCATGACTCAGAGATCAAATCTGCGTCTCTTCATCTCCTGTATCTCTGGCATTGTTAGGTGGATTCTTCACCACTGTGCCACCTGGTAAGCCTATTAGAACTAATAAATAAGTTCAAAAGAGTTGCAAGATACAAGATCAATATACACAGATCAATTGTATTTCTATGCACTTTTAATGAACAGTCTAAAAATGAAATTAAGAAAACACTTCCATTTATAATGGCATCAAAAAGAATCAAATCCTTAGGAATAAATTCAACAAAAGAAGTGAAATAGATATACTCTGAAGACTATGGAGCATTGCTGATAGAAATTAGAGAACAACTCAATAACTAAGAAAATGTTCCATGACTGGAAGACTTAACATTGTTAAGATGGCAGTACTCACAGAATTTATCTGCTGATTCAAAGCAACTCCCATCAGAAATCTCAGCTTATATCTTGTAGAAATTGCAAGCTGACTTTGAAATTTATATGAAATTGCAAGGGACCCAGAATAGTCCAATGATCTTGGAAAAACAAAGTATGAGAAACACTTTATAATTCTGAAACTTAATGAAAACAAATATAATAAAGTGTGGTACATAAAAAGGATATATAGATCAATGGAATAGAGTTGAGAGGCCAAGAATAAACCCATGCATCTCTGGTCAACTTAATTTCAACAAGAGTGGCAAGACCATCCAATAGTCATTTTAACAAATGGTGCTGGGACAACCAGATAGCCACATGCGAAATAAGGAAACTATACTCCTACTTCACACTGTATATGAAAATTAATACACTATGGATCAATGGCATAAATGTAAGAGGCAAAACTATAAAATGATTAGAAGAAAACATAGGGGTAAAATGTGATGACCTCGAATTTGGCAAGGATTTTTTAGATATGACACCAAAATCACAAAAGAAAGCATCAAGCATCAAAAGAAAAAATAGATAAATTGGACTTCATCAACATTAAAATGTCCTTTTGTGCTTCAAAGGACAGTATCAAGAAGACAAAAAGACATAATAGAGCAAAATATTTTCAAATCATATATCTGATAAGGGACTTTATCTAGAATATATAAAGAACTCAATGAAGCTGAGCAGAACCCTATGGGGCCTTCTGGGGACAAGCACCCCACCCCCATGTCCTTCACTTGCCTCTTGTTTGTAGAAAACTGTAGTCTTACAGGCCTTCCACAAGTCACAGAAGCCTGGCTCAAAAATTAATTATTGGAAGGATGTGAACATGTAGTGACAAAAGTAGCAGTTGGACCAGGAGAAGTAGTAAAACTGTCACTGTTTGAAGATGACATGATACTATACACAGAAAATCCTAAGGATGCCACCAGGAAACTACTAGTGCTAGCCAAGGAATTTAGTTAAGTTGTAGGATACAAATGAGTTTCCCAGGTTGCTAAGTGGTAAAGAATCCACCTGCAGTGCAGGAGATGTGGGTTTGATCCCTGAGTCAGGAAGATCTCCTGGAGAAGGAAATGGCAACCCACTCCAGTATTCTTACCTGGGAAATCCCATGGACCGAGAAGCCTGGTAGACTGTAGTCCATGGATTAGACATGACTTAGCAATTAAACAACAACAGGATGCAAGTACACAGAAATCTCTTATATTCATGTACACTAACAACAAAAGATTGGAAAGAGAAATTAAGAAATAATCCCATTTACCACTGCAACAATGGGGTCTTGAATTTGAGATGCCAAGAATACATCCAACTAGAGATATCTGGTAAGCAGTTGGAAATAAACAAATGTAGATATGAGAAACAGAAAGGTTCTGGCTGGAGATACAAATTTGGGAATCAATGATTTCCAGGTGAATTAAAACTGATATCTTAAGGTGTAGAATGAAAAGGAAAGATTCACTTAAAAGGTAGAGTTCAGAATTTAGCACAATTCTCCTGAGGTGGTCTGTTAAACACAAAGAACTATGAGATATGGACCTATCATCTCACTCCATCCAGATGCTGCATTTCTATTGTAGCTTGGGACTGCATTAGCTTTCTTAGCAGTACTGACTGATACCAGTCAGCAAAAGCATTTAAGTTTGTTATTCATGGAGGCTGCTGTATTTCCCCTAGTGGATACACACACAGTTGGTTTTCTGTGTTTAAATATATAACTTGTATTTATCTATGTTAAGTTGGATCTTACTACATTTATCCATCGTTCTGATATATTCAGATCACATATCTTGATTCTGCCATTTAATGATTTAGTATCCTTCTGAATTATTTGACAGACACAGATTTTATAAATATGCCTTTGATACAACATGAAACTCCTTAATAAACTGTTGAAAAGATAAGGCTGAGAACAGATTCCTCACTTTATTTTTTTTTTAATTTTATTTTATTTTTAAACTTTACATAACTGTATTAGATTTGCCAAATATCAAAATGAATCCGCCACAGGTATACATGTGTTCCCCATCCTGAACCCTCTTCCCTCCTCCCTCCCCATTCCATCCCTCTGGGTCGTCCCAGTGCACCAGCCCCAAGCATCCAGTATCGTGCATCGAACCTGGACTGGCAACTCATTTCATACATGATATTTTACATGTTTCAATGCCATTCTCCCAAATCTTCCCACCCTCTCCCTCTCCCACAGAGTCCATAAGACTGTTCTATACATCAGTGTCTCTTTTGCTGTCTCGTACACAGGGTTATTGTTTCCATCTTTCTAAATTCCATATATATGCGTTAGTATACTGTATTGGTGTTTTTCTTTCTGGCTTACTTCACTCTGTATAATAGGCTCCAGTTTCATCCACCTCATTAGAACTGATTCAAATGTATTCTTTTTAATGGCTGAATAATACTCCATTGTGTATATGTACCACTGCTTTCTTATCCATTCATCTGCTGATGGACATCTAGGTTGCTTCCATGTCCTGGCTATTATAAACAGTGCTGCGATGAACATTGGGGTACTCGTGTCTCTTTCCCTTCTGGTTTTCTCAGTGTGTATGCCCAGCAGTGGGATTGCTGGATCATAAGGCATGTCTATTTCCAGTTTTTTAAGGAATCTCCACACTGTTCTCCATAGTGGCTGTACTAGTTTGCATTCCCACCAACAGTGTAAGAGGGTTCCCTTTTCTCCACACCCTCTCCAGCATTTATTACTTGTAGACTTTTGGATTGCAGCCATTCTGACTGGTGTGAAATGGTACCTCATAGTGGTTTTGATTTGCATTTCTCTGATAATGAGTGATGTTGAGCATCTTTTCATGTGTTTGTTAGCCATCTGTATGTCTTCTTTGGAGAAATGTCTATTTAGTTCTTTGGCCCATTTTTTGATTGGGTCATTTATTTTTCTGGAGTTGAGCTGTAGGAGTTGCTTGTATATTCTCGAGATGAGTTGTTTGTCAGTTGCTTCATTTGCTATTATCTTCTCCCATTCTGAAGGCTGTCTTTTCACCTTGCTAATAGTTTCCTTTGATGTGCAGAAGCTTTTAAGGTTAATTAGGTCCCATTTGTTTATTTTTGCTTTTATTTCCAATATTCTGGGAGGTGGGTCATAGAGGATCCTGCTGTGATGTATGTCAGAGAGTGTTTTGCCTATGTTCTCCTCTAGGAGTTTTATAGTTTCTGGTCTTACGTTTAGATCTTTAATCCATTTTGAGTTTAACAATAACACAATAATAGTGGGAGACTTTAATACCCCACTCACACCTATGGATAGATCAACTAAACAGAAAATTAACAAGGAAACACAAACTTTAAACGATACAATAGACCAGTTAGACCTAATTGATATCTATAGGACATTTCATCCCAAAACAATGAATTTCACCTTCTTCTCAAGCGCACATGGAACCTTGTCCAGGATAGATCACATCCTGGGCCATAAAGCTAGCCTTGGTAAATTCAAAAAAATAGAAATCATTCCAAGCATCTTTTCTGACCACAATGCAGTAAGATTAGATCTCAATTACAGGAGAAAAACTATTAAAAAATCCAACATATGGAGGCTGAACAACACGCTGCTGAATAACCAACAAATCACAGAAGAAATCAAAAAAGAAATCAAAATTTGCATAGAAACGAATGAAAATGAAAACACAACAACCCAAAACCTGTGGGACATGGTAAAAGCAGTCCTAAGGGGAAAGTTCATAGCAATACAGGCACACCTCAAGAAACAAGAAAAAAGTCAAATAAATAACCTAACTCTACACCTAAAGCAACTAGAAAAGGAAGAAATGAAGAACCCCAGGGTTAGTAGAAGGAAAGAAATCTTAAAACTTAGAGCAGAAATAAATGCAAAAGAAACAAAAGAGACCATAGCAAAAATCAACAAAACCAAAAGCTGGTTCTTTGAAAGGATAAATAAAATTGACAAACCATTAGCCAGACTCATCAAGAAACAAAGGGAGAAAACTCAAATCAATAAAATTAGAAATGAAAATGGAGAGATCACAACAGACAACACAGAAATACAAAGGATCATAAGAGACTACTATCAACAATTATATGCCAATAAAATGGACAACGAGGAAGAAATGGACAAATTCTTAGAAAAGTACAACTTTCCAAAACTCGATCAGGAAGAAATAGAAAATCTTAACAGACCCATCACAAGCACAGAAATTGAAACTGTAATAAAAAATCTTCCAGCAAACAAAAGCCCAGGTCCAGACGGCTTCACAGCTGAATTCTACCAAAAATTTAGAGAAGAGCTAACACCTATCCTGCTCAAACTCTTCCAGAAAATTGCAGAGGATGGTAAACTTCCAAACTCATTCTATGAGGCCACCATCACCCTAATACCAAAACCTGACAAAGATCCCACAAAAAAAGAAAACTACAGGCCAATATCACTGATGAACATAGATGCAAAAATCCTTAACAAAATTCTAGCAATCAGAATCCAACAACACATTAAAAAGATCATACACCATGACCAAGTGGGCTTTATCCCAGGGATGCAAGGATTCTTCAATATCCGCAAATCAATCAATGTAATACACCACATTAACAAATTGAAAAATAAAAACCATATGATTATCTCAATAGATGCAGAGAAAGCCTTTGACATAATTCAACATCCATTTATGATAAAAACTCTCCAGAAAGCAGGAATAGAAGGAACATACCTCAACATAATCAAAGCTATATATGACAAACCCACAGCAAACATTATCCTCAATGGTGAAAAACTGAAAGCATTTCCTCTAAAGTCAGGAACAAGACAAGGGTGCCCACTTTCACCATTACTATTCAACATAGTTTTGGAAGTTTTGGCCACAGCAATCAGAACAGAAAAAGAAATAAAAGGAATCCAAATTGGAAAAGAAGAAGTAAAGCTCTCACTGTTTGCAGATGACATGATCCTCTACATAGAAAACCCTAAAGACTCCACCAGAAAATTACTAGAACTAATCAATGACTATAGTAAAGTTGCAGGATATAAAATCAACACACAGAAATCCCTTGCATTCCTATACACTAATAATGAGAAAACAGAAAGAGAAATTAAGGAAACAATTCCATTCACCATTGCAACGGAAAGAATAAAATACTTAGGAATATATCTACCTAAAGAATCTAAAGACCTATATATAGAAAACTATAAAACACTGGTGAAAGAAATCAAAGAGGACACTAACAGATGGAGAAATATACCATGTTCATGGATTGGAAGAATCAATGTAGTGAAAATGAGTATACTACCCAAAGCAATCTATAGATTCAATGCAATCCCTATCAAGCTACCAACAGCATTCTTCACAGAGCTAGAACAAATAATTTCACAATTTGTATGGAAATACAAAAAACCTCGAATAGCCAAAGCGATCTTGAGAAAGAAGAATGGAACTGGAGGAATCAACCTACCTGACTTCAGGCTCTACTACAAAGCCACAGTTATCAAGAAAGTATGGTACTGGCACAAAGACAGAAATATAGATCAATGGAACAAAATAGAAAGCCCAGAGATAAATCCACGCACATATGGACACCTTATCTTCGACAAAGGAGGCAAGAATATACAATGGATTAAAGACAATCTCTTTAACAAGTGGTGCTGGGAACTCTGGTCAACCACTTGTAAAAGATTCCTCACTTTAAACCTCTTCTCAGAATAGCAGTCTATTAACCGTTCTCTTTGGGTGTGGCCATTCAAGCAGCTAACAATCCTCCCCAATTATACTAACAACTAGACAAATTTCTCTATTTTTTCCACATATATCTCATTCCATACCTAAATATTAAATCAAATCTCATGGATGAATTTCAGATTCACTTGTTTAGTAAATTCCCCTGATATTGAAGGGCTTTAGATTATGCTGGTATGACTTGTTTTTGGTAAGCTAAAATTGAACTCTCATGATAAGTTCATCTGCTACTGCTACTGCTAAGTCACTTTAGTCATGTCCGACTCTGTGCGACCCAGGCTTCCCCGTCCCTGGGATTCTCCAGGCAAGAACACTGGAGTGGGTTGCCATTTCCTTCTCCAATGCATGAAGGTCAAAAGTGAAAGTGAAGTTGCTTAGTTGTGTTCGACTCTAGCGACCCCATGGACTGCAGCCTACCCGGCTCTTCCATCCATGGGATTTTCTAGGCAAAAGTACTGGAGTGGGGTGCCATTGCCTTCTCCATAAGTTCATCTAGTGGCTCATGAATTATGCTTTTAATAAATGATTCTAGAATTTGTCTCAGGATCAATGTCAGGCTCACTCTTGTCTCTTAAAAATTGAGATGCTTTTGGTCTATTTCTAATTTTCCATCACCCAGTTTGGAATGAGGGGGATACTGAAACAGTCAGTCCTGTGAAATATGTTTGTAAAAAAAAAACAATGTTAATAAAAAGTAGATACAGATAGATGGTAGCCTTCAGAGCCATTAAGGGATGCAGTATCTGCCAGTGCCCGGGAGATGTCATTTACTTGAGTCTGGAAGCTGGAATTCACATCATGTGAGGGGTTCCTTAGTTTGTCCTGTGCAGCAAAGCAGTCAGGGGAAGCAAATTCTAACTGGTTCAGAAGATGAGTCCTAAGAATTAGTCAGCCATCAACAACATAGTACACTGGACAGAATACTGGGCCCCAATCTATGCTGCACTCTGACAGAGATTATACATACATCCTGCCCCTTCTCTTGGTTGGCAACCCACACCTTGATTTTTATCCATATAGGATCCTGTAACTGGTAGACATTACATAGATTGTGGAACAAACTCACAATTACAATTTTAATCATAGCAGTTCTAACTACTATACTTATGAAGTACATAAGAACTCAGAAACATAAAATAGTAAGTGATTAGAGTGGAGTGGATCAAGAAAAAGGTTTTGGAAGAAGTGAGTTTTCTAAAAATAAAAATTGGTTAGGGTATACAGCATGATGTTTTGATATACACAGTGAAATGGATGGATATACACATATCCATCCCTTCATACACTCTTGTGTGTGTGAGAGAGATGAAAGCACCTGAAAACCTCTTGGCAACTTTCCTGTACACAAAAGTAGGAGGTTTTTTTTTTTTTTTTTTTTTTTTTGCTGTTGCTGTGAGGAATATGGGGGTCTTAGTTCTTTGACCAGGGATCAGACCTGTGCCCCCTGCAGTGGAAGTGCAGAATCTTAACCCCTGGACTGCCAGAGGAATACCAAGTAGATGATATTTTGAGCAGCTTTCAAAGAAAGGGAGGGGCTCAGATTCAGGGACTGCAGTGCAGGTGGTAGCTCTGACCAGGAGTGAAATCCAGTTGCTGTTGTATTTGGAAGGATACATGCTAAGTCGCTTCAGTCATGTCTGACTCTTTGTAACCCCATGAACTGTAGCCCACCAGGCTCCTCTGTCCATGAGATTCTCCAGGCAAGAATACTGGCGTGGGTTACCATGCCCTCCTGGGGATCTTCCCAACGCAGGGATCAAACCCGTACCTCTTATGTTTCCTGCACTCGCAGGCAGATTCTTTACTTCTAGTGCCACCATTTGGAAGGGTGGAGGCAGCAAATAACTGGGTACTTCTAGAGGTGCGAATCAAGAATCCTGGGAGGATGGGAGCACTGCAGAGAAGCAGACAATGTCAACAACTCCCACTATTTTTTTCAGTCTCTCCCACTATTGTTGGTCACAGGGTGTCAAGTAGACAGTGAGAAGAGTCCTTCACCAGATATCCTCGGGACTTAAAATGGTGTTTGGCCCATTGGATGTTGAATGAATGAAGTATGAACTAATTTGGTAGAAGTTATGTGCTCTCTTTCATCAAATTCAAATTCCTCACAGCCATTTTTGTTCTCTCCATTTCCACGTGAAAATAATTCTCATTGACAGAGAACATAGATGTCAAGTAGGAGTTGAATAATTGTGATTTCTTTTGGCATTTATAAAACATCACCTAATACACCTCAGGCAGCAAAACATCTCTTTCTTGACCACTTTATTGTTTTGCGTGTAGCTTTAAAAGGGTGATCAATTTATCCTGGTTCTCGGGACTGTCCCAGGCTTAACACTAAAAGTGTCATGTCCTAGGGAAACACCTCAGTTCTGGGAAAACTGGGATGGTTGGTCATTTCAGCTTTAAAAATCTTTATCTATATTCCTAACATTTGTTGAAGACCTCAGATAAGTTGGAACATTAGCCTCCCAGAATCTTTATATTGGTCTGTTCTCTTTCCTGTATGGTCTCATTACCCCCTTCAAGCACTCATTTCTTTGCTCTGTCTTCTGCTCATCATTAATGGCATCAAAATTTTTAAAGATTTTTTCCTTCTAATAACTCCATTTTATAAAGGTATATTAATCTAGCACTTTAATGTGTATCATCACATTGTATCTAGAATTCAGGGAACATAAGAGCAAGCCTGGCCCCTACAGACCATGGGGTCGCAAGAGTTGGACATGACTGAGTGACTAAACCACTACCACCACAAGGGCTGCCATAACAAAGTACCACAGGTTGGGTGGCACAAAAAATAAATTTATTCACTCATAGTTCGAGAGACTAGAAGTACAAAATGAAAGTGTCAACATGGTCATGTTCCCTTCAAAGTCTCTAGGGGAGAATACTTGCTTGCCTCTTCTAGCTTCTGGTGGTTGCTGGCAATCCATGTCAATCCTTGGCTTATGGCAGCATTGTTCAAGTCTCTGCCTCCTTTGTGTATATGTCCAAATTTATAAGAGTACCTGTCATTGGATTAGGGGCTACCCTATTCCAGTAGGACTTCATTTAACTTGATTACATCTGGAAAGATCCTACCTACAAAAAGGTCACAGTCACAGTTTCAAAGTAAACATGAATTTGGGGGGGGATACTATTCAACCCAATATAATAATCTACAGTTAATTCATACAATAATTCTAACACTATCAATAGAATGCCAAATCAATTCTCCATGTCTTCCATTCAACAGTGCTGTAGTCATTCTTAATTATACCACTTAATCATAATCATCATTACATTTCTCAGCTGTCTCTTCATTATCATGGCAGATCTAGCCTTTGGTTTCCAGAGATTCTATTTAAGTTCTGTGATTATCAGTCAAGCAGTGTACTCTCTTTGCCAGTTGAGTGTTTCTGAAGATTTTGTATAAATTCAACTGCTGCAGTTTAAAACCTGGTATCCTTAATATATAGCTCTTGAGGTAGATTGATACATAGGCTTCTTACCAATTCCACTAGACGCTGAAGTATAAATATCTTCAATCATACATATCATAAATGAAAAAAAAAACAGGAAAAAAAAACCTCTTCTTCGTTTTTCAGCTCTATCCTTTGCCAGTTGACTTTCAAAATAGCTTCCCATTTCTATATGCATCAGCATGTCATGAAAACATTAAATTGCATTCAAGGCCAAAGTCAAGAGGCAATTCTGTAGTCTTCCTAATCATATTTTCATATTCATAATATAAGACTTGTGATTTTTCTGACTTTTCAATTCATGTATTTTTATGTGTCTTTCTACCAGTACCACCCAGTCAAATAATACTTGAAGGTAAATCCTATTAATTTGAAGCATGCAGCTTCATATCAGGAAGTTACTTCTATCAGTTAAATTCAATTTTGTCTCTTACAAAGTACAGCTTTTACAAGACATTTCAAGATTTCCAAACCTGGCTGTTTCCATTGTTTTCATTTTGTTTTGAAAATATACGTTGATTTGAATTTTCACCTGGGGTGCTCAACTTTTTATATGTTCTTTCCAATAATTTTTATCCTGATTAGTTGACTTGGACACAACATAAATCATAGTTTGGTTACACACAACAATGCTCAATACAAAGCAGTGTGTCTGGGCTATTAGGGGCATAGATCAAGGTCTTATCAATGGCACCTTCAAAGGTCATAATTTTTTATCTTTACATGATAAACAGAGTTAACAGCTCAAGACAGATGTCAGGAAATGAATTACTATTGCAACAGAAACTTGTATTGTGATGTATTTGTGTCCGCTGAGTGACTTGACAGAAAACAGTCCCATGGCTGGGAACTTACTTCCTACAGTAAGACCCTGTTGCATCTCCCATTCTCTGTGACCTCTAATATGACAATAGAATACTAAAGGCTTCATTAATCTCTCCAAGTCTTGGTTTTCAAAATATAAAGATATTAGTTAAAAAAAAATTACATAGGCTGTTTTCCTTACCAAGAAAAAGTATAGCCAAAAATTTAATAAAACAATGAAATCAATGATAGCAAACTGCTCACCACTTGAGGTAGGCTATGGACACAAGGTATCAGGCACTGTGAATATTCCCTGAAAGGCTATATACATGGGTGAGAACAACTTAGAGGGCAAAAAAAGATTTCCTTCTTACTGGAAAATTGGACTGAGAATAGAAGTATGGGCACATTGTTTGGATTCTAAACCCAGTATAACTACTTACTGGCTGTATGAATTTGACAAGTATACTTCAGTTTCTTTATTTTAAAAACACTGGTGATAATCATAAAACCTAAGTCACATTGTTCTTGTTAGGATTAAATGCTACACCATTGGTAAAGCACTTGGAATAGCATCTGGCACAATGTACGAAGTCAATAAATGTTAACCAGGCATACAGGTGGTGGTGGCAGTAGTAGTGGTAACAGTAGCAGTAGCAGCAACAACAATCATAGGCAGTGATAGTTACAGTATCTTTAGAATTACTGCCCTAAGTTGCCATTGACCATGAATCAAAAGAGTAGGGGTGTTATCTATGTCAATGATTAGGATACTTGTCTTAACCCAAACACCCTCCCAACCCCAACACCTTCCCAAGAAGATAATCACCAAAACCTATGGTAAAGGATGGAACAACTTCAGGGACTGTGATTTCTCACCTTTCTGAGAGAAGTAGAGGGAGAATTGCAAGGAACCAGGTGCACGCTATGGGAGAGTTTTGGGTCTCTACTGGATCATTTTATTATTGGTTATTATTCTTGTGGCTGCTTTTTTGGTAGGAAAAATGGAATCTCACCTCTTGGAGAGAGATCCAGAGTGGCAGAAACCAGGGATGTTGCCTTGGTGACAATGATGAAAAAAGGAGAAGGAAGAACACAAGAACACATAAAGCCTCAGGGGTGTCCTATAGATAGTGGTGTGTCTGTATTCTGCCTAAGCTGTGCCCATCACGGGAAGATCAAAATACTTTCAGGATGGCGGGGGTGGATGGAGTGGGGTGGCCTGAGTAGCCAAAAACACCAAACAGCAGGAGAAATGGTAAGCAGAGGGTAGAGATGACTGAACATTCTCTGAGGATTTTTTTTTTTTTTTTGGAGGGAGACAAACCAGGTACAGTCTTTGGTGGAATGAAGGGTCAGATTGAGCTTGAAACTGAGAAGAGGATTGTCCACATGAGGTTGGGGGTCCCCTGGATACAAGTGAACAGAATATTATGATTTCTCCAGGGATTCCTCCATCCCCCCCAGTCTATGTTAAAGAGTTCTGCAAAGTATATCCCTATTCTTGCTTATACTGATTACAATCAGAGAGTAAAT
This sequence comes from Bubalus kerabau, assembly GCF_029407905.1. Lineage (NCBI taxonomy): Eukaryota > Metazoa > Chordata > Mammalia > Artiodactyla > Bovidae > Bubalus > Bubalus kerabau. The sequence continues at coordinate 2,854,068 of NC_073647.1, read as the reverse complement.
TATTTACCCCAAGGTTCTAGATGATAAAAGCTGAACCATTCAATCATCCTCAGACCTTAGTACAACAGAATCTACCTGGGTATCTTTTTAGAAAATATATAACCCTGGGTTGTACCTTGTAGATATTCTGTTACAACAGTAGATTTGGGGTGAGGAAGGTCTTAGGAATCTGCATTTCTTTTTACCAGTTCCTTAGGTAAGTCTGATGAAAGTGATCCATAGGCCACATTTTGAGAAACAATGACATATCCCTGATCTCCAGGGTGACTTGCAATTCCCTAGCTGTCCCAAAATGTTACTTACTGTCACAATTCTTGAAATTTTACCACTGGAGTAATGATTTTTCCTCTGTGGCAGCACATTTCCTTTGAGGAACATTTGAGAATCTCCTAGGGGCTTTTTCAAATTGCCTCTGAGACTTTGTCTCATTCCCCTTTATTGAGAATCACTGCCACTGAGCCACTCTTATATAGAATGTATGTTGCATCCTGAAGTGTGTTGGATGGGAAAGGTGTTATTTACAGTACCAATATCTAACAATTTTTAACTATGTACTGCTTGCAAAGCACTATGATAATCACTTAACAAAGAAATAAAAACTATTATTATCCCCAATTAACAGATAAGGAAACTGAGGATTTAAGGGGCGAAGGACTTGTGTAAGTTACACCTCTGTTAGTGATATAGCAGAGATTAGAATGTACATCCCTATGTTATCAAATTCTGTTCTTGCCACACTGCAAGAGGGCTTTGGAGAAACATACCAGTAGGATAAGCAATCCCTCTCCAAGAGCTTCATATAAAGGGCAATGAACTCTGAGAAGATTAGCACAATGTATCACTGACACCTCAGGGACCCAAGATAGCAAGTGAGTTGGCCCTGCCAGGTTATTATCTTTTGTAAATAATTTCTGCTTGTCTGGGCAGGGTGAACAAGTGAAGGGCAAAACTTGATAGGAAATAAATGTGCTATTTCAACTTGTCTGAAGTTTACATCAAAATTAAAGTTTCAACTTCAAAGCCATGGATGTGAGTTCCTGAGAATTTATCAGACACATTCTAATGTCTTAAACAGTTGTGAGAAGAGCAAAATGCAAGTTTGGGCAAAATATCCCTTTATGAGCCCTGTTCAGAGAGCAGATATGAGCCTGCAGTTGCCCCTTGCACTGAATTATGTGGAAGATGATGAACAACAGAAATCTTTGGGGGCAACCAATAAAGGACAGGGGCTTCCCTGGTGGCTCAGACAGTAAAGAATCTGCCTGCAATACAGGAGTTGCAGGAGACATGGGTTCGATCACTGGGTCAGGAAGATCCTCTGGAGAAGGAAATGGAAACTCACTCTGGTATTCTTGCCTGGAGAATCCCATGGACAGAGGAGCCTGGCTGGCTACAGTCCATGGGGTTGCAAAGAGTCAGACATGACTTAGCACCTGAGCAAAATAAAGGACAGAAGCTTCCAGGATTCCCTGCTGTATGGCACATATGTCCCTCCAACTTCACTATGTTCAAGAGGTATTTCAATAAATCCTCATTTAAGTCAAATAAGGTTGTTTCTCTTCCTCAATAATTGAAGGTATTAGAAAACCTGTTTGGCTTCAGGCTTCATTACAGCACTAATTCTAGAGTTTTTGTTGCACTTTCTTGCAAAGAATAATACAATAGGGAATCCACTGGTTGTCCAGTGGTTAGGATTTGGCACTTTCACTGCCAGATGCCAGGTTGAATCCCTGGTCAAGGAACTCACAAGCCAGCTGGCATAGCCAAAAAGAAAAAAGAAAAAGAATGATACAGTAGATATAATAATCTTTCTGTCCCAACTAAGGATGTTGTAGTGTATGATGATCATAAACGATGATGACAACTGCTTGTAGAAGTTACTCTGAAAAGATGACCAAACAATAAAGAGACTGGAATGATGCCAGGGAATGTCATCTAGTTTCCCAGACAGGTCTTGACCAAGAGGCATCACTCTTTCTAAATTCATCACAGTCCAAGGTTTATTCTTCCACTACCAGGCTTGAATAAATGATTTTATTAAATTGCAAATGAAGTACAACTCTCAAGGTTGGAATATGAAGCCAATTATCATAGATACTGATTCATATAATCAGATTATCAAAGTATTAATTTTTATGGATGGGTAACAGAATTTGCCCCAGCAAAATATGTGGTTGGCATAATGATTGTTTTTGTGTTGTTTTCAGGAACAGTAGTGGAGAAAGCAACGGCAACCCACTCCAGTGTTCTTGCCTGGAGAATCCTAGGGACAGCAGAGCGTAGTGGGCTGCCGTCTATGGGGTCGCACAGAGTTGGACACGACTGATGCGACTTAGTAGCAGCAGCAGGAAGAGTAGAGACAGGAGAAGTTCTGAAAATAGAGTAGAATTTACAGTTTTGTAATAAAATTTTATATTTGGTAAGGAAATCTCCATTTTTAAGGGTATCTCCTCCTCTGTACAAGGAAGAGAAGATGACTAAATCATGAGAAAAACAAATCAATGGAGAAGGCACTGACTTCTGTGTAACAAATTATCACCCTTGTTGACCATGCTTTTCCTGGCAATCTTCCCCCAAATCATTCTACTGCTGTCCCCTGCAGCCCACACCCTAACTTTTATTTTTCCCTTGGTTGAAGATGGTATTTAAGCCAGAGTTATAAACCATCTCTTTGAATCACTAATTTTTCCCTTGGTGTCTGCCATGTATACATTAGCTATACATGCTAAACTTTTGCTTTTCTCTTGCTGATCTTTTATTATAAGTCTCTCAGCCAACAACTGGGAAGGTTTACCCAACAACTGGGAAGGTTTCATCCTTTATGGGAAATTTTATCCCCAAATTATTAAAAAAAATAAAACTCACAGAAACCAGAGTTTTTGCACTGATAAGGCCACTACTATCAAATACTAACTGCTGCTGCTGCTGCTGCCGCTAAGTCACTACAGTCGTGTCCGACTCTGTACAACCCCATAGATGGAAGCCCACCAGGCTCCCCTGTCCCTGGGATTCTCCAGGCAAGAACACTGGAGTGGGTTGACATTTCCTTCTCCAATGCATGAAAGTGAAAAGTGAAAGGGAAGTCACTCAGTCATGTCTGACTCTTAGCGACCCCATGGACTGCAGCCTACCAGGCTCCTCTGTCCATGGGATTTTCCAGGCAAGAGTTCTGGAGTGGGGTGCCATTGCCTTCTCCGAAATACTAACTAGATGTGTACATTTAGACAAGTCATGTAGCTTCACTAAAACCTCAGTTTCCTCATATTTAAAGTGGGAACAAAAATGGTAACTTCTTGAAAGGATTAAAGGAGAGAATGCGTGTGAATCTCTTAATCTGCCTGGCACATAGTAAGTCCTCAGTAAGCCCTATCTATTATTATTATTGCTAGAATAAAAACATTGTTTGGTAAGATTACTTGTAGGAGATAAAATCTGATGCTCTAACCTTAGGGCTCAGCTTTACAAGATTCAGCAAGAGCAATAGCTGGTAACCACTCTGGAAACCAATAATCAACATCCCATGTACTGTCATGTCCTTGAAGATATTTTCAATAATTAAAAATCTTATTATTTTAAAATATAAATCACCTCACTAGGTGATGACTTAAGTACTGTCACTTGAGAGAGAACAAACTCAATGTACTGATGGGCAATAAGGAGATACATGGTATGTTTCTTATTGCCTCAACCCTAACTAGAGATCCAAGGCTTATATCAACAGAAAATAGTGAATCATTTCTCTATTGCAGAAATATTAGGTATTATAGCATTGAATTCCTTAGTTCAGTGCCAGAGAAAGTGGTTGTGGAGATGTCAATCACCCAAGACAGCAAGGCCAAGGTTAAGAACAATGCCTGACTGATTTGGCCAGTAAAGATACATGGAGTCACCATTAGATTGAGACATTATCAATGTAGAGAGCATAAGGAAGAATAGCCAAAGGTGCTAGATCCACATGATCCTTAGTCTGCACACCAAAAAGGAAGACACACACACACACACACACACAAATAGGTAGGTGACTGTAATGTTGTTGAGAATCCAATTCAGACTACAGGGAAGAGATTTTATTGTATAGCTCTGAGAAACACAGGCCAAATATCTCATATGTCTTCAGAACATGGGCAGTGATGAGAAACTTTCATGACAGCCTTTCAGGGAAGGTAGGTACATGAGTGGTAGCTATTCACAAGGCTCTCATCCTTTCACATTTCAAAAAGAACACGAGATGTTCATCAAGATTCAGATAAGCTTTGGTATAAACCTTGGCCTGTCTGGCCTATGTAGAAACATGAACAATTTCCAGGGAAACATTGTATAGCCATTCCTCCACAGAAGGAACATAATTGAACTCTGGTTAAACAAAGCCATACTAAAAGTCAGAACTTTGGAAATTAGAAGTTATTCATAACAACTTATTCTTTTTTTTTTTTTTTTTTTTAATTTTATTTTATTTTTAAACTTTACATAACTGTATTAGATTTGCCAAATATCAAAATGAATCTGCCACAGGTTTACATATGTTCCCCATCCTGAACCCTCATAACAACTTATTCTTAAGGACAGATCTTCTTAGAGGCAAAAGTCTATGGACATCCAAAGGTCTCATAGACTAATTCTAGCTAGTTTTTAGCAAGAGAATCTGGAATTTCAGTTTTCCCATCACACATGTAAGGAAGTACTTGGAAAGGATCTGAGCACAAGCATTTTCTACTCCTAGAGGCTTTCACCATGGCATACTATGCTAATTTGCTATGTGGTTAACAAGTATGTGACTCAATATACACAGTTGACCACTGAACCATGTAGAGATTAAGGGTGTTGAGCTCCTATGCCATTGGAAATCCAAATTTAACTTTATAGTCAGGCCGTCCATATCTGCAGTTTTTTGTCTATGGGTTTGACCAACTGTAAATGGTGTACTGTAGTATTTATTGAAAAAAAAATTCACACATAAGTGGACTCAGTTCAAACTCATATTGTTCAAAGGTCAACCATAGTATTTATTTTGAAATGATTTTGCAGTGTAACCCAAGTGGATATTAGGAAAGGTAAGGACAAGCCACTTTATTGTTTACTGGCAAACAATGGTTTTAAAGAAATTTCTTTTTTAATGATAAGTAATTCCAGCAGAGCCAAATCAAATAAAAAATACACTAATCTTATATACAGACTATAAAATTACAGAAAAAGTAAAACTTATTGTTAGTTTTGTAAAAGAAACATACTTCTAAAGAGTACTTAATAGAGAAAATAGGAAATTTATTTTAAATTACTTATTATTCTTATTAAAATACAAAACCACATGGTTTTTATGAAGCAGGAATAAAAGAAAACTATAAAATAAGCATACTTTTGTGAGATCTTGATTAAGGAAAAAGAAAAACAAGGACATACAACTAAAACTGATGAGATAAAAAGTGATATAACCAGAGATTAAAATATAAACATTCTATTTGAAAATTCCAAAAGCATCAATGTAGTGATGGCATGAAAATGATGAAATAGTTTTTACCATCTTCCCCTCAAGGAACACTGACTTTGAAAATTAACTACAGAAGACTGAAAGAATCCAGTGGAGAAGTACCAGCATACCACTGGAGCAAAGAAAATCCAATATTGGATGCATTACAGAGGGTAAGAGGAATAGTTTCACTTTGCCCACACAGGTCCTTCCCCAAGAAATAACTTCTCAGCCTGTGATTTTTCCCATGGGGCATAGTGAAAGTAGGTGAGTTAGTGCCTAGTTTCTGAAGCTATGTAGAGCACTGACAAACAGACCCACTTTGCTTCTCACCCTATATAGAATATTGAGGTGTTCTGCCTGTGAGGTAGGCAGCAGCTGAGAATAACACCCACAGCTCCTGGAGGGCAAACAGGCGTGGATTCAGTTAACTACATCTTAGGCTCCATCAGCAATCCTGCCTATGGGCTGCTGAGGACATCTCAACTATGAATCCCTCCAACTGGCCCACAGGTACTTCCAAAACTCCATGTGTCCCACTCATATAATCTACCCACTCCATGGCTAGCTTCCTGTGAATGTCCCCAAGGGTGGTCCAAGAGAGCCTTTGTAAATGTGTCATGAGCATGCTCAGAAAGCCAGCCTGACCCTGTGAGATTGGGAGAAAGCACACAAATTTGTATATTCAGCAACACCTCAGGGAAAGCAAATAAAGACTGGCTCTGCTAGATTGAGATAAGACATACAATTTAAGAGTTCCTCCATAAGAAAGAACAGGAAGTATGGAGCAGGCATATTCATATGAAAGTTCTGGGAAAGTCTCAGAATCCCTAAGAGGGCTGATGGAAGGTATTTCCCTCTCAAAGCCAGTCAGCAAAGACTAGTAATGACTGGAAAAGGTGACTGCTTATTCAAATGTGAAGATAATAATGCAAGACTTAAAGGAACAGGAAATTCAAGGAAATATGACACCAAAGAATACAATTTCCCAAGCCAACTACAAAGAAATGGAAATCTGCAAATTGTCCAATAAAACATTCAAAATAGTTGTTCTCAGGAAGTTCACTGAACTGCAAGAAAAAATGGAAAGATAATTCAATGAAACCAGGAAATGACTACTCACACAGAGACAAAAAAATCAAGATTTACAGAGAGATAGAAATAATGAAGAAGAACCAAACAGAAATCCTGGAGTTGAAGAATACAATGAATGAAATGAAAAATGCAACAGATTATATCAATAGCAGACTAGATCAAGCAGAAGTAACAATCTGTGAAATAGAAGTTATTTGAAATTATGCAGTCAGAGGAGAAAAAAGAAAAGGAGTGAAAAAGAACAAATTCTACATAAAGTATTGTATAGCATTAAGAGAAACAGTCTATGCATTATTGGAGGCCCAGAGGAAGAGAGGGGGAAGGAGCAGAAATCTTTTAAAGAGATAATAATGGCTGAGAACTTCGCTAATCTGGGGAGAGATTTGGACATCCAAATTCATGAAACTCATAGGTCCTCCCAAACTTTCACCTTGTAAAGGTCTTTTCCAAGACATGTTACAATAAAACTGTCCAAAAGCAAAGACAAAGAGAATTATTAAAGCATTGAGAGAAAAATATTTCTCTAACACAAAGGAATTCCCATATGGCTACCATTATGGTTTTCTTAGCAGAAATCTTGCAGGCCCTGAGAGAGTAGAATGATATATTCAAAATGCTGAAAGAAAAAAAACAAAAAACAAACAACAACAACAACAAAAAGACAACACTAACCAGGAATTCTTTACCTCAGAAAGTTATCTTTCAGAAACAAAGGAGAGATAGACTTTCCTAGACAAAAATTTAAGTTTATCACCACTAAATTTACTACAAGAGAAATGCTATAAGTAGGTCTTAAAGCTGAAACAAAAGACCCTAATTAGTAACATGAGAACATGAAAATATAAAACACACTGTGCAAAGGAAAGTCTATAGTTAAATTTAGGATAATTTGTTGATGGATACACAATGAAAATGATGACATTAGAAACATAAAATGGTGGGAAAGGAGTAAAAGAAAGTTTTTGGATGCGTGATACTAAATGGTAAAATGTTAAAAGCCTTCGCTCTAAGATTAGGAACAAAGCAAGGTTGCCCACTCTCATCATTATTATTCAATACTGGAAGTGCTAGCTTGAGCAATTAGGCAAGAAAAAGAAAACAATATACAAATTGGAAACAAATAAAATTGACTCTTTTTGCAGTTATGATCTTACATATAAAATTTTTTTTCTTTTCTTTTATGTTTTAACTTTACAATATTGTATTGGTTTTGCCATATATCAAAATAAATCTGCCACAGGTATACATGTGTTCCCCATCCTGAACCCTCCTCCTTCCTCCCTCCCCATACCATCCCTCTGGGTCATCCCAGTGCACCAGCCCCAAGCATCCAGTATCGTGCATCGAACCTGGACTGGCGACTCGTTTCATATATGATATTATACATGTTTCAATGCCATTCTCCCAAATCATCCCACCCTCTCCCTCTCCCACAGAGTCCAAAAGACTGTTCTATACATCAGTGTCTCTTTTGCTGTCTTGTATACAGGGTTATTGTTACCATCTTCCTAAATTCCATATATATGCGTTAGTATACTGTATTGGTGTTTTTCTTTCTGGCTTACTTCACTCTATAATAGGCTCCAGTTTCATCCACCTCATTAGAACTGATTCAAATGTATTCTTTTTAATGGCTGAGTAATATTCCATTGTGTATATGTACCACAGCTTTCTTATCCATTCATCTGCTGATGGACATCTAGGTTGCTTCCATGTCCTGGCTATTATAAACAGTGCTGCGATGAACATTGGGGTACACATGTCTCTTTCCCTTCTGGTTTCCTCAGTGTGTATGCCCAGCAGTGGGATTGCTGGGTCACAAGGCAGTTCTATTTCCAGTTTTTTAAGGAATCTCCACACTGTTCTCCATAGTGGCTGTACTAGTTTGCATTCCCACCAACAGTGTAAGAGGGTTCCCTTTTCTCCACACCCTCTCCAGCATTTATTGCTTGTAGACTTTTGGATCGCAGCCATTCTGACTAGCGTGAAATGGTACCTCATAGTGGTTTTGATTTGCATTTCTCTGAAAATGAGTGATGTTGAGCCTCTTTTCATGCGTTTGTTAGCCATCTATATGTTTTCTTTGGAGAAAGGTCTGTTTAGTTCTTTGGCCCATTTTTTGATTGGGTCATTTATTTTTCTGGAATTGAGCTGTAGGAGTTGCTTGTATATTTTTGAGATTAGTTGTTTGTCAGTTGCTTCATTTGCTATTATTTTCTCCCATTCTGAAAGCTGTCTTTTTACCTTGCTAATAGTTTCCTTTGTTGTGCAGAAGCTTTTAAGTTTACTTAGGTCCCATTTGTTTATTTTTGCTTTTATTTCCAATATTCTGGGAGGTGGGTCATAGAGGATCCTGCTATGACGTATGTCGGAGAGTGTTTTGCCTATGTTCTCCTCTAGGAGTTTTATATTTTCTGGTCTTACATTTAGATCTTTAATCCATTTTGAGTTTATTTTTGTGTATGGTGTTAGAAAGTGTTCTGCTGCTAAGTCACTTCAGTCGTGTCCAACTCTGTGCGACCCCATAGACGGCAGCCCACCAGGCTCCCCCGTCCCTGGGATTCTCCAGGCAAGAACACTGGAGTGGGTTGTCATTTCCTTCTCCAATGCATGAAAGTGAAAAGTGAAAGTGAAGTCGCTCAGTCATGTCAGAACCCTCAGTGACCCCATGGACTGCAGCCTTCCAGGCTCCTCCATCCATGGGATTTTCCAGGCAAGAGTACTGGAGTGGGGTGCCATTGCCTTCTCTGAGAAAGTGTTCTAGTTTCACTCTTTTACAAGTGGTTGACCAGTTTTCCCAGCACCACTTGTTAAAGAGATTGTCTTTAATCCATTGTATATTCTTGCCTCCTTTGTCGAAGATAAGGTGTCTATATGTGCATGGATTTATCTCTGGGCTTTCTATTTTGTTCCATTGATCTATATTTCTGCCTTTGTGCCAGTACCATACTGTCTTGATGACTGTGGCTTTGTAGTAGAGCCTGAAGTCAGGCAGGTTGATTCCTCCAGTTCTATTCTTCTTTCTCAAGATTGCTTTGCCTATTAGAGGTTTTTTGTATTTCCATACAAATTGTGAAATTATTTGTTCTAGCTCTGTGAAGAATACCGTTGGTAGCTTGATAGGGATTGCATTGAATCTATAAATTGCTTTGGGTAGTATACTTATTTTCAATACATTTATTCTTCCAATCCATGAGCATGGTATATTTCTCTTTCTATTAGTGTCCTCTTTGATTTCTTTCACCAGTGTTTTATAGTTTTCTATATATAGGCCTTTAGTTTCTTTAGGTAGATATATTCCTAAGAATTTTATTCTTTTCGTTGCAATGGTGAACGGAATTGTTTCCTTAATTTCTCTATTTTCTCATTATTAGTGTATAGGAATGCAAGGGATTTCTGTGTGTTGATTTTATATCCTGCAACTTTACTATAATCATTGATTAGTTCTAGTAATTTTCTGGTGGAGTCTTTAGGGTTTTCTATGTAGAGGATCATGTCATCAGCAAACAGTGAGAGTTTTACTTCTTCTTTTCCAATTTGGATTCCCTTTATTTCTTTTTCTGCTCTGATTGCTGTGGCCAAAACTTCCAAAACTATGTTGAATAGTAATGGTGAAAGTGGGCACCCTTATCCTGTTGCTGACTTTAGAGGAAATGCTTTCAATTTTTCACCACTGGGGATAATGTTTCCTGTGGGTTTGCCATATATAGCTTTTATTATGTTGAGGTATGTTCCTTCTATTCCTGCTTTCTGGAGAGTTTTTATCATAAAGAGATGTTGAATTTTGTCAAAGGCTTTCTCTGCATCTATTGAGATAATGATATGGTTTTTATTTTTCAATTTGTTAATGTGGTGTATTACATTGATTGATTTGTGGATATTGAAGAATCCTTGCATCCCTGAGATAAAGCCCACTTGGTCATGGTGTATGATCTTTTTAATGTGTTGTTGGATTCTGATTGCTAGAATTTTGTTAAGGATTTTTGCATCTATGTTCATCAGTGATATTGGCCTGTAGTTTTCTTTTTTTGTGGGATCTTTGTCAGGTTTTGGTATTAGGGTGATGGTGGCCTCATAGAATGAGTTTGGAAGTTTACCTTCCTCTGCAATTTTCTGGAAGAGTTTGAGTAGGATAGGTGTTAGCTCTTCTCTAAGTTTTTGGTAGAATTCAGCTGTGAAGCCGTCTGGACCTGGGCTTTTGTTTGCTGGAAGATTTTTGATTACAGTTTCAAATTCCATGCTTGTGATGGGTCTGTTAAGATTTTCTATTTCTTCCTGGTCCAGTTTTGGAAAGTTGTACTTTTCTAAGAATTGGTCCATTTCTTCCACGTTGTCCATTTTATTGGCATATAATTGCTGGTAGTAATCTCTTATGATCCTTTGTATTTCTGTGTTGTCTGTTGTGATCTCTCCATTTTCATTTCTAATTTTATTGATTTGATTTTTCTCCCTTTGTTTCTTGATGAGTCTGGCTAATGGTTTGTCAATTTTATTTATCCTTTCAAAGAACCAGCTTTTGGCTTTGTTGATTTTTGCTATGGTCTCTTTTGTTTCTTTCGCATTTATTTGTGCCCTAATTTTTAAGATTTCTTTCCTTCTACTAACCCTGGGGTTCTTCATTTCTTCCTTTTCTAGTTGCTTTAGGTGTAGGGTTAGGTTATTTATTTGACTTTTTTTCTTCTTTCTTGTATGCCTGTATGCTATGAACTTTCCCCTTAGGACTGCTTTTAAAGTGTCCCACAGGTTTTGGGTTGTTGTGTTTTCATTTTCATTCATTTCTATGCAAATTTTGATTTATTTTTTGATGTCTTCTGTGATTTGTTGGTTATTCAGCAGCATGTTGTTCAGCCTCCATATGTTGGAATTGTTAATAGTTTTTCTCCTGTAATTGAGATCTAATCCTACTGCATTGTGGTCAGAAAAGATGCTTGGAATGATTTCTATTTTTTTGAATTTACCAAGGCTAGCTTTATGGCCCAGGATGTGATCTATCCCAGAGAAGGTTCCGTGTGCGTTTGAGAAAAAGGTGAAATTCATTGTTTTGGGATGAAATGTCCTATAGATATCAATTAGGTCTAACTGGTCTATTGTATCATTTAAAGTTTGTGTTTCCTTGTTTATTTTCTGTTTAGCTGATCTATCCATAGGTGTGAGTAGGGTATTAAAGTTTCCCACTATTATTGTGTTATTGTTAATTTCTCCTTTCATACTTGTTAGCATTTGTCTTACATATTGCGGTGCTCCTATGTTGGGTGCATATATAATTGTTACATCTTCTTGGATTGATCCTTTGATCATTATGTAGTGACCTTCTTTGTCTCTTTTCACAGCCTTTGTTTTAAAGTCTATTTTATCTGATATGAGTATTGCTACTCCTGCTTTCTTTTGGTCTCTATTTGCATGGAAAATATTTTTCCAGCCCTTCACTTTCAGCCTGTTATGTGTCCCCTGTTTGAGGTTGGTCTCTTGTAGACAACATATGTAGGGGTCTTGTTTTTGTATCCATTCAGCCAGTCTTTGTCTTTTGGTTGGGGCATTCAACCCATTTACGTTTAAGGTAATTATTGATAAGTATGATCCCGTTGCCATTTACTTTATTGTTTTGGGTTCAAATTTATACACCCTTTTTATTTTTCCTGTCTAGAGAATATCCTTTAGTATTTGTTGGAGAGCTGGTTTGGTGGTACTGAATTCTCTCAGCTTTTGCTTGTCTGTAAAGCTTTTGATTTCTCCTTCATATTTGAATGAGATCCTTGCTGGGTACAATAATCTGGGCTGTAGGTAATTTTCTTTCATCACTTTAAGTATGTCTTGCCATTCCCTCCTGGCTTGAAGAGTTTCTATTGAAAGATCAGCTGTTATCCTTATGGGTATTCCCTTGTGTGTTATTTGTTGTTTTTCCCTTGCTGCTTTTAATATTTGTTCTTTGTGTTTGATCTTTGTTAATTTGATTAATATGTGTCTTGGGGTGTTTCTGCTTGGATTTATCCTGTTTGGCACTCTCTGGGTTTCTTGGACTTGGGTGATTATTTCCTTCCCCATTTTAGGGATGCTTTCAACTATTACCTCCTCAAGTGTTTTCTCATGGTCTTTCTTTTTGTCTTCTTCTTCTGGGACTCCTATGATTCGAATGTTGTAGCGTTTAATATTGTCCTGGAGGTCTCTGAGATTGTCCTCATTTCTTTTAATTCTTTTTTCTTTTTTCCTCTCTGTTTCATTTATTTCCACCATTCTATCTTCTACTTCACTAATCCTATCTTCTGCCTCTGTTATTCTACTATTTGTTGCCTCCAGAGTGTTTTTTTTTTTTTAAATCTCATTTATTGCATTATTCATTATATATTGACTCTTTTTTTATTTCTTCTAGGTCCTTGTTAAACCTTTCTTGCATCTTCTCAATCCTTGTCTCCAGGCTATTTATCTGTGAATCCATTTTGATTTCAAGATTTTGGATCAATTTCACTATCATTATTTGGAATTATTTATCAGGTAGATTCCCTATCTCTTCCTCTTTTGTTTGGTTTGGTGGGCATTTATCCTGTTCCTTTACCTGCTGGGTATTCCTTTGTCTCTTCATCTTGCTTATATTGCTGAGTTTGGGGTGTCCTTTCTGTATTCTTGCAGTTTGTGGAGTTCTCTTTATTGTGGCGTTTCCTCGCTGTGTGTGGGTTTGTACAGGTGGCTTTTCAAGGTTTCTTGGTTAGGGAAGCTTGTGTCAGTGTTCTGGTGGGTGGAGCTGGATTTCTTCTCTCTGGAGTGCAATCAAGTGTCCAGTAATGAGTTATGAGATGTCTGTGGTTTTGTAGTAACTTTGGGCAGCCTTTATATTGGAGCTCAGGGCTGTGTTCCTGTGTTGCTGGAGAATTTGCTTGGTATGTCTTGTCCTGGAACTTGTTGGCCCTTGGATGGTGCTTGGTTTTAGTGTAGGTATGGAGGCATTTGATGAGCTCCTGTCAATTAATGTTGCATGGAGTCAGGAGTTCCCTGGAGTCAGGGTTTGGACTTAAGCCTCCTGCTTCCAGTTATCAGTTTTATTTTTACAGTAGTCTCAAAACTTTCCCTTCTATACAGCACCATTGATAAAACATCTAGGTTAAAGATGAAAAGTTTCTCCACTGTGAGGGTCACCCAGAGAGGTTCACAGTGGAGAAGAGAAGAGGGAGGAGGGAGTTAGATGTGACCCGAATGAGATGAGGTGAAATCAGTAGAGGAGAGAGTGGGCTAGCCAGTAATCACTTCCTTATGTGCACTCCACAACTGGACCGCTCAGAGATGTTCATGGAGTTATACAGAGAGGAGAAGAGGGATGAAGGAGACAGAGGTGGCCAGGAGGATAAAAGGGGGGAATGTAAAGGAGGGAGACAGATCCAGCCAGTAATCAGTTCCCTAAGTGTTCTCCACTATCTGGAACACACAGAAATTCACAGAGTTGGGTAGAGTAGAGAGGGGTTAGGGAGGAGACACTGGCAACCTGGTGGAGAAAAAGGAGAGTCCAAAGGGGGGGGACAGCAGTCAAGCCAGTAATCTCGCTCCTAAGTAAAAAGTGGGTACTGAAGATTGGGTTCTTCAAGGTACAAAATTGGTAACAAATACCTAAAAGCAAAAATTTAAAATTCTAGAGTAGAGTTTGGAATTTCAAAAATACAATGTTAAAGAAAAGAAGGAAAAGAAAGAGAGAAAAAGGAAAAAAAAAGCAAAGTCACAAAAATTATAAAGAAAATATAGGTACAAAATTGATAACAAATACCAAAAAGCTAAAATTAAAAATCTAGAGTTTGGAATTTCAAAAATACAATGTTAAAGAAAAGAAGAAGAAAAAAAAAGAAAGAAAGAGAAAAATAAAAGAAAAAGAAACAAGGTCACAAAAATTATAAAAATATATATATGAAGTTTGCTTTTAAAAAAATAGGGTCTTTTTTTTGCAAAGTAATAGTAGGTTATAAAAGTGAAAATTAAAGGAGTAATAGAGGACTTAAAATTAAAAAAAAAAGAATGAATGATCGTAAAAATAGTAAAAATATATCTAGGACTTTCTCTGGTGTTGTTGTGGGTATTGTGGGGTCATTCATTTTCGGCTAGTTCCTTGGTCTGGCTTATATTTCTCAGGATCTATAGGCCCTTTCCTATGTAGTTGGTACTAATGACAGGGTTTTAATCTATTGCCTGTAGCTTCCAAGGCGGTTCCCTCTGTTATAGCTTCTTCTGTTTGCTGGTCTCTTCAGTGTCTAATTTCCGCCCTGACACAAAGGGGACACTGGTGGACACTTTTTTTTTTTTTAGGCTCACTTGTTCAGTCGCGCTGTGGGGAGGGAGGGACGCTGCAAACAAATAACCCTGGCATGTGCTCGCAGTGCCTCAGCCACACTGGGGCTGCCTCCGCTCATGGCGCGTGTAGCCTCCCTGCCCACACTGCTCAGGCTCCAGGTTGCTCCACCGGGAACCATCTGAGGCTGGCCCTGGGCTGCTTGCACCTCCCAGGTCCAAGCCACTCAGGTTCAGGCACTTGGGTAGTCCTCAGAGGCGCAGACTCGGTTGGGCCTGTGTTTTGTGCCCTTCCCAGGTCCGAGCAGCTCAGGTGATGAGGTGTTTGGTGAGTGTGGTTGCTGTGACTTATCGCCTCCCCTCCGCTCGGTTTTCTGGGTGTACAACCGGCGCACATTTTCAGGTGGATGTTGACCGTCCAGAACCCCAACAAGTCTTAGTTAGCAGAGAAGCCTGCTTACAGTTTTGTAGATAATGTCTCTCTGGGGCTGCGATTGCCCCCTTCCAGTTCTGGCTGCCTGTCACCGGAGGGGGATGGTCTGCAGCCAGCTATCTCTGTTCAGTCCTTTGTTCCGTGTGCGGGCCTGGCGGTGTCTTAGGTTAGGGCTGGCTTTTCCCATGGTAGTTATCCCACAGTCTGGTTTGCTAGCCCAAATTAGTTTGCTCAGATAGTGCTCAGGGCATTCAGGCCAGATCCTTACTCTAAGCGATGCAGCCCCCGCCTCCCTGCCCAGTCCCCGCTTGCTAGTGGCGAGTGCAGGCTTCTGCGCTGCTTCTCCGCTGGGGGAGTTACCATTGGGCTCGTAATCTGTGGGTTTTAATTGTTCATTTATTTTTCCTCCCTGTTATATTGCCCTCTGTGCTTCCAAGGCTCGGCACAGACTCGGCAGTGAGAGTGTTTCCTGGTGTTTGGAAACTTCTCTCTTTTTAAGACTCCCTTCCCAGGACAGAGCTCCGTCCCTCCCTCTTTTGTCTCTTTTTTTGTCTTTTATTTTTTTTCCTACCTCCTTTCGAAGACAATCGGTTGCTTTTCTGGGTGCCTGATGTCCTCTGCCAGCATTCAGAAGTTGTTTTGTGGAATTTACTCGGTGTTTAAATGTTCTTTTGATGAATTTGTGGGGGAGAAAGTGGTCTCCCCGTCCTATTCCTCTGCCATCTTAGCTCCTCCCCCTAAAATTTTTTAAACTCAACAACAACAACAAAAACCTGTTAGGACTAATTAATAAATTCAATCAAATTTCTGGATAAAATATCAACATACAAAAATCAGTTGCATTTTTATGTACTAACAAGCTACCTGAAAAATGAAAGAAAACAGTCATACTATGTGCGATCTTATTTATATGTGATATATATATATTAAAAATCCAAACCCCTTACAGAGAACATATTGGTGGTTTTCAGATGCAGGAGGTGGCAGAGGGTGGGGATTGAAATGAGTGAATGTGGTCAAAAGGTACTATCTGGTTATGAGATAAGTAAGTCCTGGCAATGTAACAATATACAGCATGGTGAAAATAGTTAACAAATGCTTTACAGTAAGTCCCCTACATTCATAGGAATTCCATTCTGAGAGCACATTCATTAGACATTTTGTCAGTTCAACAAAGTTAGCCTAGGTATCCAACTAACACAGTCTGCTATATAGTACTGAACTGTAATAGGTTTATAATACTTTTCACACAAATAGTACATAAAAATGCAAATAATAAAACATTTTTAATCATATAGTACAGTACCTTGGAAAGTGCAGTAATATAGTACAACAGCTGGCCAGCAGTACCAGCTACATCACTGCTGCTTTTACACTTCTGGACATCCTGGGCTTGAAATAAACATACTGTACTTCTGTACTCTACATAGTACTCCACAGTAAAGTACACAAAAGCAGAACCACTTGCAAAGGATGCATACTCATGGAAATGTATGCCAGACATATGAACTAACCTACATGATTGGACATGCAGATGCACTTTTGCATCTTTGAAAGTTTGCAGCTTGAAGATTCATATGCAGGGGACTTACTATATTGTATATTTGAAAGTTGCTAAAAGTAGATCTTAATCCTTATCACAGGAAACAAATGTGTAATTATGTGTGGTGATGAATGTTAGCTAAACTTGTTGCAGTAATCATATTGCAAAATATAAACATATCAAGTCATTATGTTGTACACCTAAAACTAATGTCAGTTATATCTCAATTTGAAAATGAAAACAATCCCATTTACAATAGTACCCAAAACAATAAAACTAGTAGGAATACATTCAACTGAGAAGGTAAAAATTTATACACAGAAAACTATAAAACACTGACTAAAAAGAATTAAAGACACACAAAACATCTAGAAACATATACCATATTCACAGATTGGAATAATTAATATTGTTAATATGTCCTTAATATACAATGTAGATTCAGTGCAATCCCTACCAAAGTTCAATGGAGTTTTTCCACAGAAATATAAAAATCTTAAAATGCATGAAGTACTACAAAAGACCACAAATAAAGAAAGCTGAGTGCTGAAGAATTGATGCTTTTGAACTATGGCATTGGAGAAGACCCTTGAGAGTCCCTTGGACTGTAAGGAGATCCAACCAGTTCATCCTAAAGGAGATCAGTTCTGAATATTCATTGGAAGGACTGATGCTGAAGCTCCAATACTTTGGCCACCTGATGCAAAGAACTGACTCATTGGAAAAGACCCTGATGCTGGGAAAGATTGAAGGTGGGAGGAGAAGGGGATGACAGAGCGTGAGATGGTTGGATGGCACCACCGACTCAATGGACATGAGTTTGAGTAAGCTTTGGGAGTTGGTGATGGACAGGGAAGCCTGGCTTTGCTGCAGTCCATAGGGTCACAAAGAGTTGGACAAAACGGAGTGACTGAACTACTAGTCTTAAGAAACAAGAACAAAGCTGGAGGCATCACACTTTCATCACAAAGCTATAGTAATCAAAGCAACATGGTGCTGGCATAAAGAGACACATAAACCAATGAAACAGAATCTAGATCCCAGAAACACAACTGCACATATATAGTCGACGAATATTTACAAGGAACCAAGAATATTCAATAGGAAAAGATATGTCTCTTCAATAAATAGTGCTGGGAAAACTGGAAATTCATATACAAATGGCACTGGACTCCTATTTTATACCACTCACAAAATTACCTCAAAATGGATTAAATATTTAAGTGTAAGACCTGAAATCATAAAACTTCTAGGAGAAAATATAGGGGAAAAGTTTGGCATCATTCTTAGTAACAATAATTTTCATATGACACAAAAAAGGACAAGTAACAAAAGCAAAAATCAATGAGTGGGATTACATCAAACTGAAAACCTTCTGCACAGCAAATGAGTCAACAAAGAGCAACCTACAGAATGGAAAAAAAAGTATTTGCAAACCATTTATCTGACATAGAATTAGTATCCAAAATATAAAAAGAAACTCATACAACTCAACAGCAAAAAACACATGTATACCTGAGGCGGATTCATTTTGATATTTGGCAAAACTAATACAATTTTGTAAAGTTTAAAAATAAAATAAAATTAAAAAAATAAATAAATAAATAAATAAACCTTTAGGAAACAAAAAAAATAAATAAAAAATAAAAAATTAGAAAACTGACAGAAGACCCGAATAAAACATCTTTGCAAAAAAGACATAAAATGAGCAACAAGTACATTAATAGATGCTAAACATCACTTTTCAGGGAAATGAAAATTAAACTAATGATATATTACCTCATACCTTTTAGAATGGCTATGATAAAAGGATAACAGGTATTAGTGAGAATATTTAAAAAGGTAACCTCTGTGCACTATTAATAGGAATGCAAATTTGTACAACTGTTATAGAAAATAGTACGGACCTTCCTCAAAAACTTGAGAACAGAACGAGCATATGATCCAGTAATACTACTCCTGTGTGTATATCCAAGGAAATGAAATCCAGATCCCAGAGATATCTGCATCCCCAAATACACTGCAGCATATTTCACAACAGCCAATGCATGGCAACAATTTAAGAGTCCACCAATGGATGAGTGGATAAACAAGATGTTGTGTGTATATGTACACACACACACACACACACACACGGTGGGATCATTTTCAGTCATAAAAAATAAATCTTGCCATTTGCAACATTAATGGATATTTGGACCTTGTAGATTTTATGCTAATGAAATAAGTCAGACAAATAAAAATACTGTATGATCTCACTTATATGAGGAATCAAAATAAGCTGAACGCATAGAAACAAACAGTAGAATGCTAGTTCCCAGGGGCTGGGAGGAAATGGGTAGATGTTGGCCAAAGGGCAAAACTTCCTATTAAAAGATGAATGAGTTCTGGGGATCTAATGTAAAGCATGGTGGCTATAACAATACTGTATTATAGACTTCAAAGTTTCTAAGAGAGTAAGTATCAAATGTTCTCCCATAAAAAGTTAATTATATAAGGTGATCCATATGTTAACTAACCTTATTACGTATGTTTACCTAAATATGACATTATATACTTTAAACTTATATATGTTAATTATATCTCAATAAAGCTTGGGGAAAATGGGTATAAGTCCTTAACAGACATCTCATCAAAGAGTGTTTGCTTGCTTCACATACAGATGGCAAACAAACATATGAAAAGATGCTCCATATGAGATTTATTGCAGGGATGCAAAGATTTCTTCAATGTAGGAAAATCAACATGATACACCATATTAACTAATGAAGAATAAACATATCTCAATAGATGCAGAAAAAGCTGTTGACAAAATTCAATACCCATTTATGATCAAAACTCTCCAGAAAGTGGACACAAAAGGAGTATACCTCAACATGAGCTTCCCTGGTGGCTCAGATGATAAAGAATCTGCCTGCAATGTGTGGACAGCCAGGTTCAATCACTTGTCAGGAAGATTCCCTGGAGATGGCAATGGCAACTCACTGCAATATTCTTGCCTGGAGAATCCCCATGGACAGAGGAGCCTGGCAGGCTACAGTCCATGGGGTCAGAAAGAGTTGGACGTGACTGAGGACTAACTTCCACACTTACAACTCAACATAATAAAGGCCATATATAACAATTCTACAGCAAAAATAATTCTTAATGGTGAAAAGTTGAAAGCATTTCCTCTAAGATCAGGGACAAGACAAGGATGCCCACTCTTGCCACTCTTATTCAATATAGTTTTGGAAGTCCTAGCCATGGCAATCAGGGAAGAAATAAAAAGAATCCAAATTGGGAAAGAAGTAAAACTGTCACTGTTTGCAGTTGACATGATACTATACATAGAAAATCCTAGAGATCCCACCAGAAAACTACTAAAGGTATTCAATGGATTTAGTAAATTTACAGGATACGAAATTAATACACAGAAATCTCTTGCATTCCTAAACACTAACAATGAAATAGAAGAGTAATTAAGGAAACAATCCCATTTACCATCACATCAAAAAGAGTAAAATACCTAGAAATAAACCTACCTAAGGAAGTAGAAGACATGTACTCAGAAAACTGTAAGATACTGATAAAAGAATCAAAGATGACACAAAGAGATGGAGAGATACACCATGTTCTTGGAGTGAAAGGATCAATATTATCAAAATGACTATACTACCCAAGCAAACTACAGTTTCAATGCAATCCCTATCATATTTCCAATGGCATTTTTCACAGAATAAGACAAAATATTTTAAATTTGTATGGAAACACAAAAGATCCCAAATAGTGAAAGTAACCTTGAGAAAGAAGAATGGGAACTGGAGGAATCAGGCACCCTGACTTCAGACAATATTACAAAGCTACAGTAACCAAAGGAGTGTGGCACTGGTACAAAAACAGAAATATAGATCACTGGAACAGGATAGAGTCCAGAAAAATCCACACACCTATGGTCAACTAATCTATGGCAAAGGAGGCAAGAATGTACAATGGAGAAAGAATAGTTCCTTAATTATTGGTGCTGGGAACACTGGACATCTACATGTAAAAGAATGAAATTAGGACACTCCCTAACACTATACACAAAAATAAACTCAAAGTAGATTAAAGACCTAAATGTAAGGCCAGATAACATAAAACTGTTAGAGGAAAACAGGCAGAACATTGACATAGGTTGCAGCAAGATCTTTTTTGACCCACCTCCTAGAGTAATGAAAATATAAACAAAATAAACAAATGGACCTACCTAATTGAATTTAAAATTTTTTGCACAGCAAAGGAAACTATAAACAAAAAGACAACCACAGAATGGGAGAAAATATTTGTGAATAAAGTGACTGACAAGGGATTAATTTTCAAAATATACAAACAGGTCAAAGAAAAAAAAAACAATAAAAAAACAGGTGGAAGAACTAAACATACACTTCTCTAAAGACATACAGATGGCCAATAACACATGAAAAGATGCTCAAAACAGCACTAATTATTAGGGAAATGTGAATCAAAATAATAAATGTTGGAGAGGGTGTGGAGAAAAGGGAACCTTTCTACACCGTTGGTGTGAATGTAAATTGGTACATCTACTATGGAGAAAAGTATGGAGGTTCCTTAAAAATTAAAATAGAGCTACCATATGATCTAGCAATCCCACTCCTGGGCATGTACCTGAATAAACCTATAATTCAAAAAGATACATGCACCCTCAATGTTCATGGCAGCACTATTACAATAGCCAGGACATGGAAGCAACCTAAATGCCCATGACCAGGGGAATGGATAAAGATGTGGGGTGTGTGTGTGTGTGTATGTATGTATGTATGTATGTATATATATATATATAATAGAATATTACTCAGCCCTAAAAAAGAATGAAGCAATGCCATTTACAGCAACATTAGAGATTGTTATACTGAATGAATAAAGTCAGACAGAGAAGGACAAATATTATATGATATTACTTATATGTGGACTCTAAAAAAAAAGGTACAAATGAACTTATTTACAAAACAGAAATAGAGTTACAGATGTAGAAAAGAATCTTATGGTTACCAGTGTGTGTGTGTGTGAAAGACGCTCAGTCATGTCTGACTCTTTGCGACCCCATGCACTATACTGTCCATGGAATTCTCCAGGCCAGAATACTGGAGTGGGTAGCCTTTCCTATCTCCAGGGGATCTTCCCAAACCAGGGATCGAACCCAGATCTCCTGCATTGCAGGCAGATTCTTTATCAGCTGAGCCATCAGGGAAGCCCATGGTTACCAGTTCAGTTCATTGCTCAGTCACGTCCAACTCTTTGCTACCCCATGGACTACAGCACGCCAGGCCTCCCTGTCCATCACCAACTCCTGTAGTTTACTCACATTCATGTCCATCGAGTTGGTGATGCCATTCAAACATCTCATCCTCTGTCATCCCCTTCTCCTCATGCCTTCAATCTTTCCCAGCATCAGGGTCTTTTCAAATGAGTCAGTTCGTCGCATCAGGTGGCCAAAGTATTGGCCCTTCAGCTTTAGCATCAGTCCTTCCAATTAATATTCAGGACTGATTTCCTTTAGGATGGACTGGTTGGATCCACTTGCAGTCCAAGGGACTCTCAAGCTTCTTCTAGAACACCACAGTTCAAAAGCATCAATTCTTCGGCACTCAGGTTTTTTTATAGTCCAACTCTCACATCCATACATGACTACTAGAAAAACCATAGCTTTGACAAGATGGACCTGTGTTGTCAAAGTAATTCCAGGACTCAAAGACTCCACAGAGACTGAGACAGAACTGTGTTTGGGTGTCTCCTGAGGAGGTATGGGTCAGCAGTGGACTGCTGTGGGGGCAGGGGCTCTGGGTGCAGCAGACCTGGGTATGGCATAAGCCCTCTTGGAGGAGGTCACCATTAACCCACCATAGAGTGGCCAGAACTTACACAGAACTGGGGAAACAGACTCTTGGAGGGCACAAACAGAACCTTGTACACAGCAGGACCCAGGAGAAAGGAGCAGTGACCCCACAAGAGACTGACCCAGACTTGCCTGTGAGTGTCCAGGAGTCTCTGGCAGAGGCATGGGTCGGTGGTGGCCTGCTGCAGGGTTGAGGGCACTGAGTGTAGCAGTGCGCATGGGACATTTTGAAGGAGGTCACCATTATCTTCATTACCTCCACCATAGTTTGGTCTCAGGTCAAACAACAGGGAAGGAAAACAGCCTTGCCCTTCAAAAGAAAATTGGATTAAAGATTTACTGAGCATGGCCCTGACCATCAGAACAAGACCCAGTTTTCCCCCTCAGTCTCTTCCATCAGGAAGCTTCCATAAGCCTCTTATCCTTCTCCATCAGAGGGCAGACAGACTGAAAACCACAATCACAGAAAACTAACCAATCTGAGTACATGGACCATGGCCTTGTCTAACTCAAATGGTTACCAGAGGAAGGGACAAATTAGGAGATCAGGATGACATATGCACACTACTATGTATAATGTAGATAACTAATAAAGACCTGATTTGTAGCTCAGGAAACTCTACTCAATACTCTGTAATGACCTATATGGGAAAATAATCTAAAAAAGAGTGGATATATGTATATGTATAACTGATTCACTTTGCTGTGGAGCAGAAAGTAACATAACATTTATACAACAAAAGTTGTATAAAAATCCTGCTATTACTAAGAGGGATCTCTACAATTGGTGTCAAATACGTTAGCATAACAGTGCACCCAAACTTGAAAAACAAACAAAAGTAAAAACAGAAACAAACAAACAAACAAAAAAAGAAATGATGCTCCACAGACTATGTTGTTAGGGAAATGAAAAGACAATGAAGCATCATTATATACCTACTAGAATAGACAAAATCCAAAACTGACAACACCAAATGCTGATGAGAATATGCAACAACAGAACTCTCATTCATTGCTGGTGGGAATGTAAAATGGTACAGCCACTTTGGAAGACTGTCTAGTTTTGTAAGAAACTGCCAACATATTCTTATTGTTGATTGTACAATCAACAATACAGGCTTTTTTATCTACCAAAAAAAAAAAAACCTGAAAATTTATGTCCACATAAAAACTTGTGTTTTCATGTTTATAGCAATTTTATTCATAACTGCCAAGACATGGAAGCAACCAAGATGTCCTTCAGTAGGTGAGTGGATAAAGAAACTTACATTTAAACCAATAAAATGTTATTTAGTACTAAACAGAAATGAACTAGCAAGCCATGAAACAAAATCACAAAGGAACTTAAATGTATTACCAAGAGAAAAACAAATCAATCTGAAAAGACTACATACTGTATGATTCCAACTATATGACATTTTGGAAAAGGCAAAGCTAGAGAGACAGTAAATGATCAGTGTTTGCCAGGGATTGTGGGGATGGGATGGGGAAGGGAATAAATAGGTAGAGCACAGAGGATTTTTAGGGCAATGAAAATACTTTGTGTGATACTACAGAGGTAGATAAATGTCATTATACATTGGCCCAAACCCAGAGACTATACAAAATCAAGAGTGAATTCTAGAGACTTTAATCAAGAAGGCAGAGTAAGAGAATACAGAACTCACCTTTCCCGATGAATGCATCAAAAAATACATCTACATATGGAATAATTTTCACTCACTGAAAACTAATTGGAAACTGGCAGAATGATCTCTGTAAAACCAAGGCTGTGAGAAAGATATATGTTAAACAGGTAGAAAGGGAAGAAAAGTGATCAAGACTCAGAGAAGAAGAGAAATTACACAGTGGAGACCCTCCCTGGGGAGTGAGCAGTTCAAGCTACATAATGGGCTCTATTCAACTTGTGTTGCAGGCCCACACTGGAGCAAGGGCATCCATGACTAGGAAACACTTGGCTGTGAGACACTGTAGTGGCTCAAATGCTAAGAGGTGTCTGAGGAGGCAGGGGGCAGCTATTACTGTCAATTGTGCAGGTGGAACACCAGAGTAAGACCAGATCTCTGATGTCAGCCAGATAGCAACAGCCCATGCCTCAATCTTTGCTGAATATCCACACTTGTCCCTCTTTCTCCAGCACTGCTCCCCTCTTGGGCTGAGGGTGCTGGTGTTAGGAGTAGGAAGAATACACACTTAAAAGTGAATTCAGCCAGCCTGTACTTGACCCTCAGGGTTTCTGCTCCAGCAACATAGGAGCTGAACTCCCCTCAGTAGATGACAGCCATTGAGCAGAGATGAAGTCCCACCCCACACTTGGCTCTTCCCACCCCACACTTGGCTCTGGCCCTATTCCTCCCTCTCCAGCCCCATATCCTATCAAGGTAATAGCTGCCAGCAAATCTTTAGAAAACAATAACTTGCATTCACATAAAATTCAGTTCTCTCACCTAAGCCACTGGGCACATGCAGCCTCTGTTAGGGAAGCTCCCACATTAGGACATCCCTCCAAGACTGCCATAGGTAACTGTTTCACCTATTTTTCCTAGAGACAGAGAAAGTTAAGCAAAATGAGAAGATAGAAGAATTTGTCTCAATTGGAAGAGCAAGAGAAATGCTGTGAAAAAGAACTGTGCATTCTTGCTAAGTCACTTCAGTCATGAACTCTTTGTGACCCCATGGACTGTACCCCGCCAGGCCCCTCTGTCCATGGGGATTCTCCAGGCAAGAATACTGGAGTGGGTTGCAATGCCTTCCTCCAGGGGATCTTCCTGATTCAGGGATCAACCCAGGTCTCTCATGTCTCCTGCATTGGCAGGTAAGCTCTTGAGCACGAGTGCTACCTGGAAAGCCTGAAAAAAGAACAAATGAAACAGAAATAAACAATTTACTAGATGAAGAATTCAAAGAAGTAGGAATGATAACTAAATTAGGAAAAGAATAGATGAACACAGTGAGAATTTTAATAAGGAGTTAGAAAATATAAAAAAGAACCAGTGAGAATTGAACAATAAAATAACGAAAGAAAAAAAAAAACCTCACTAGAAGAAGTGAACATCAAGCTTGGAAAGTTTTCAGCCATAATTTCATTCTATGAGGCCACTATTACCCGGATACCAACCAACCAAGCGCAATACAAAAAAAAAGTAAATGACAGGGCAATATCTTTGATGAAAATAGATACAAAAATCCTCAACAAAATATTAGCAAATAGAATTCAACAATATACAAAAAAGATCATACGCCATGATCAAGTGGGAATTATTCCAGGGACACAAAGATGGTTTGATATTCATAAGTGAATGTGATATAACACATTAACAAAAGGAAGGATTAAAAATGGTATGATCTCAATAGACATAGAAAAAGCATTTGACAAAACTCACCATCCCTTCATTGTAAAAACTGTCAAAGTAGGCATAGTGGGAGTGTAGTATTTTAACATAATAAAGGCCATTTATGACAAACCCACAGCAAGCTTCATACTTAATGGTGAAAAGTTGAAAGCTTTTCTCTAAAATCAGGAACAGGTGAAGGATGCCCACTCTTGCCATTTCCATTTAACATAATATTAGAATGCCTAACCACAACAAACAGACAAGAACAAGAACTAAAAATAGTCCAAATTGGAAGGGAAATAAAATTGTCACTATTTGCAGATGACATAACATTATACAATAAGTCCCCTACATATGAAACATCAAGCTGTGAATTTTCAAAGATGCAAACATTATAAATCTATTACAATTGTGTTAGTTGTGTACCTGAGCTAACTTTGTTGGACTTATGAAAAAACTGGATTTATGAACACACTCTCAGACACCAATTGTTCATATGTAGGGGGACTTACTACATAGACAACCCTAAAATCTCCATGAAAAAAAAAACTATTAGAAGTAATAAATGTATTAAATAACATTACAGGACACAAGAGTAATATATAGAAATCTGTTGCATTTACATACACTAATAATGGACTATCAGAAAGAGAACTTAAGGAAACAGTTTCATTTACAATCACATCAAAGAGAATAAAATATCTAGGAAGAAACTTAGCTAAAGAGGTGAAAGACCTATACTCCGAAAAGTATAAAACTGATGAAAGAATTTGAAAATGATACAAAGAAATGAAAAGATAGCCTATACTCTTTGATTGAAAGAATATTTTTAAAATGTCCATAAGACTCTGAATTGCCAAAGCAATCTTAAAAAAAAAAAAAAAAGAATAAATCTGGAGATATTATGCTCCCTGACTTCAGACTATACTACAAAGCTACTATAAGCAAAATAGCATGATACTGGCACAAAAAAACAGACATATATCAATAGGATAGAATAGAGTCCAAAAATAAATGCATGCACTTATGGTCAGTTTATCAATGACAAAGGAGGCAAGACTAGACAATGAAGGAAAGATAGTCTCTTTAATAAACGGGAAAACTGAATACTACATGGGAAAAAATGAGATTGGAACATTTCCACACACCATAATAAAAAATAAGCTCAAAATGGATTAAAGATCTAAATGTTATGCCTGAAGCCATAAAACTTCTAACAAAGAACATAGAACATTCTTTGACATAAACTGTAGCAATATTTTTTGGGGTCTCCTAAGGCAAAAGAATGGAGAAGGAAATGGCAACCCACTCCAGTATTCTTGCATGGAGAACCCCAGGGATGGCGGAGCCTGGTGGGCTGCCATCTGTGGGGTCGCACAGAGTCGGACATGACTAAAGCGACTTAGCAGCAGCAGCAGCAAGGCAAAAGAAATAAAAGAAAAAAAAATAACACAAACAAATGGAAGACCTAATTGAAAGCTTTGGAACAGCAAAGGAAACTGTCAACAAAATGAAAAGACAACATAATGAGTGGGAGAAAATATTGGAAAATGATATAACCAATGTGTGCTCAGTCACTCAGCCGTGTCCGACTCTTTTGGGTCCCATGAACTGCAGCCTGTCAGGCTCCTCTGTCCATGGATTTCCAAGGCAAGAGTACTGGAATGGGCTGCCATATCCTTTTCCAGGTGATCTTCCCAACCCAAGGATTGAACCTATGTCTCCTGCATCTCCTGCACTGGCAGGCAGATTCTTTACCACTGAGCTGCCAGGGAAGCCTGGTGACAATAAGGGTTAATATCAAAAATTTATAAACAGCACATACAATTCAATTTCAAAAAAACAAAGAATCCAATTTTAAAAAGGCAGAAGATCAATATAGACATTTCCCCAAAGCAGACAAATAGATGGTCAAGAGGCACATAAAAAGATGCTGCTGCTACTTCTAGATGCTAAACATCACTAATTATTAGAGAAATGCAAATCAAAATGACAATGAGACATCACCTCACACCTATCAAAATGACTATTATCAAAAAGTCTACAAATAACAAATGCCAGTGAGGATGTGGGGAAAAGGGAGCTCTAGTACACTGTTAGTGGGAATGTAAATTGGTGCAGTTACAATGGAAAATAGTAGAACTAGGGTTCAGTTCAGTTCAGGTGCTCAGTCGTGTCTGACTCTTTGTGACTCCATGAACCACAGAACGCCAGGCCTCCCTGTCCATCACCAACTCCCGGAGTCCACCCAAACCCATGTCCATTGAGTCAGTGATGCCATCCAACCATCTCATCCTCTGTCGTCCCCTTCTCCTCCTCCCCTCAATCTTTCCCAGCATCAGGGTCTTTTCTAATGAGTCAGCTCTTCGCATCAGGTGGCCAAAGTATTGGAGTTTCAGCTTCAACATCAGTTCCTCCAATGAACACCCAGGACTGATCTCCTTTAGGATGGACTGGTTGGATCTCCTCGCAGTCCAAGGGATTCTCAAAAGTCTTTTCCAACACCACAGTTCAAAAGTATCAATTCTTCGGTGCCCAGCCCTCTTTATAGTCCAACTCTCACATCCAGACATGACCACTGGAAAAACCATAGCCTTGACTAGATAGACCTTTGTTGGCAAAGTAATGTCTCTTCTTTTTAATACGCTGTCTGCTGCTAAGTCGCTTCAGTCATGTCTGACTCTGTGCGACCCCATGGACTGCAGCCTACCAGGCTCCTCTGTCCATGGGATTTTCCAGGCAAGAGTACTGGAGTGGGTTGCCATTGCCTTCTCCTATGCTGTCTAGGTTGGTCATAACTTTCCTTCTAAGGAGTAAGCATCTTTTAATTTCATGGCTGCAATCACCATCTGCAGTGATTTTGGAGCCCAGAAAAATAAAGTCAGCCAATGTTTCCACTGTTTCCCCATCTACCTGCCATGAAGTGATGCGACTGGGTGCCATGATCTTAGTTTTCTGAATGTTGAGCTTTAAGCCAACTTTTTCACTCTCCTCTTTCATTTTCATCAAGAGGCTCTTTAGTTCTTCATTTTCTGCTATAAGGGTGGTGCCATCTCCATATCTGAGGTTATTGATATTTCTCCCAGCAATCTTAATTCCAGCTTGTGCTTCTTCCAGTCCAGCATTTCTCATGATGTACTCTGCATATAAGTTAAATAAGTAGGGTGACAATATACAGACTTGACGTACTCCTTTTCCTATTTGGAACCAGTCTATTGTTCCATGTCCAGTTCTAACTGTTGCTGCCTGACCTGCATACAGGTTTCTCAGGTGGTCTGGTATTCCCATCTCTTTCAGAATTTTCCACAGTTTATTGTGATCCACACAGTCAAAAGCTTTGGCATAGTCAATAAAGCAGAAATAGATGTTTTTCTGGAACTCTTTTGCTTTTTCAGTGATCCAGAGGATGTTGGCAATTTGATCTCTTGTTCCCCTGCATTTTCTAAATCTAGCTTGAACATCTGGAAGTTCACAGTTCACATATTGCTGAAGCCTGGCTTGGAGAATTTTAAGGATTACTTTACTAGCGTGTAAGATGAGTGCAATTGTGTGGTAGTTTGGGCATTCTTTGGCATTGCCTTTCTTTGGGATTGGAATGAAAACTGACCTTTTCCAGTCCTGTTGCCACTGCTGAGTTTTCCAAATTTGCTGGCATATTGAGTGCAGCACTTTCACAGCATCATCTATCATGATTTGAAACAGCTCAACTGGAATTCCATCACCTCCACTAGCTTTGTTCATAATGATTCTTCCTAGGGCCCACTTGACTTCACATTCCAGGATGTCTGGCTCTAGGTGAGTGATCACACCATCGTGATTATCTGGGTCATGAAGCTCTTTTCTATACAGTTCTTCTATGTATTCTTGCCACCTCTTCTTAATATCTTCTGCTTCTGTTAGGTCCATACCATTTCTGTCCTTTATCAAGCCCATCTTTGCATGAAATGTTCCCTTGGTATCTCTAATTTTCTTGAAGAGATCTCTAGTCTTTCTCATTCTATTGTTTTCCTCTATTTCTTTGCATTGATCACTGAGGAAGGCTTTCTTATCTCTCCTTGCTATTTTTTGGAACTCTGCATTCAAATGGGTATATCTTTCTGTTTCTCCTTTGCTTTTCACTTCCCTTATTTTTACAGCTATTTGTAAGGCCTCCTCAGACAGCCATTTCTCTGTTTTGAATTTCTTTTTCTTGGGGATGGTCTTGATTCCTGCCTCCTGTACAATGTCACAAACCTCCATCCATAGTTCATCAGGCACTCTGTCTATCAGATCTAGTCCCTTAAATCTATTTCTCACTTCCACTGTATAGTCATAAGGGATTTGATTTAGGTCATATCTGAATGGTTAGTGGTTTTCTCCACTTTCTTCGATTTGAGGCTGAATTTGGCAATAAGGAGTTCATGATCTGAGCCACAGTCAGCTCTCAGTCTGGTTTTTGCTGACTGTATACAGCTTCTCCATCTTTGGCTGCAATGAATATAATCAATCTGATTTTGGTGTCGACCATCTGGTGATGTCCATGTGTAGAGTCTTCTCTTGTATTACTCAGCCACAAAAAAAAGAGAATTCTGCCATTTGCAACAATGTGGATGGAACTGGAGAATATTATGTTTATTGAAATAAGCCAGAGAAAAAGAAATACTCTTAGGTTATCATTCATATGTGGAATCTACAAAAATAAACAAATGTATATAACAAAACACAAACTGACACACAGATATGGAGGAAAAACTACTGGTTACCAGCAGGGAGAGGAATGAGGAAGGGGTGAGATAGGAATGTGGGATTTTGAAATACAAACTATCTTCCAGTAGTCATATACGGATGTGGCAGGTGGACAGTAAAGAAGGCCAAGCACCAAAGAACTGATGCTTTTGAACTGTGGTGCTGCAGAAGACTTGAGAGTCCCTTGGAATACAAGGAGATCAAACCAGTCAATCTTATAGGAAATCAACTCTGAATATTCATTGGAAAGACTGAAGCTGAAGCTCCAATACATTGGCCACCTGATGTGAAGAGTCAACTCATTAGAAAAGACCCTGATGTTAGGAAAGATTGAAGGCAAAAAGATAAGGGCATAGCAGAGGATGAGATGGTTAGATAGCATCACTGACTCATTGGGCATGAATTTGAGCAAACTCTGGGAAATAGTGGAGGACAGAGGAGCCTGGCATACTACAGTCCATGGGGTCACAAAGAGGAGGACACAACTTAGCGACTGAACAACAAGTTATAAAGTAAATATGCAACAAAGATATATTGTGTAGCACAGAGAAATGTAGACATTATTTTGAAATAACTTTAAAAACAGTATTGTTGTTGTTGTTCAGTTGTTCAGTCATGCCCAATTCTTTGTAACCCCATGGACTGCAGCATGCCAGGTTTCCCTACTCAATATTTTTATAGACTATAAAAATTGTATAGTCTATAAAAATTTTAATCACTATGTGGTACACCTGAAACTAATATTGTAAATCAATTATATGTCCATTAAAATTCAGAAAAAAGAATCCAAACCAAAAAAAGTCATTATCTTGTACACCTTAAATGTATACAGTACTGTATGTCAATTATATCTCAGTAAAATTGAAAGAGAAAATAGAGTGAATTCTAATGTCAACCATGGACTCTGGGTGAATATAATGTGTAACTATAGATTTATGAATTGTAACAAGTATACCCCCTCTGTTCCAAGACGTTATAATGGGAAAGGCTGTGTAGGTATGGAGTAGGACAGATATATCTCTGCACTTTCCCTTCTATTTTGCTGTGAACCTAAAAGTTCTCTACAAAAGTAGTCTCTAATAAAAATAATACAAATATAAATGTTGAAAAAATTAAAATGAATAATTTTCTAAAAGATTGGATTTACATGACATAGCTAGCAGAAGGTTAGGATCAAAAGGATCAATAGCCATAGACTCAATAACCATAGGATCAACCCAAGAGGATCAATAACTATAGGAAAAAATGACAACATTGTCAAATAACTATCAAAGAGGTTTCTAAGCCCAGACAGATCTATAAATTTTAAGGTAGCATTTAATTTCCATAGCAATTATTTCAGACCATAGATGTAAAGGGAAGTTTCTCACACTTCCCTGGTGGTCCGTTGGTTAGGATTCAGCTACCAACCAATGAATGCAGGGGACATGGGTTCACTCCCTGATCCAGAAAACTCCCACATGCTGCAGGACAACTGAACCCATGGGCTGCAACGCATGCTGCAACTACTAACGCCCACTCACCCTAGAGCCTGTGCTCCTCAACAAGAGAAGCCACCACAATGAGAAGCTGCGTCGCAACTAAGAGTAGCCTTGAGCTCACCACTAGAGAAAACCCATGCACAGCAATAAAGACCCAGTCTAGCCAAAATAAGCTTTTTAAATAAAGGAAAGTTTCTCAAAATGATTTCACTGAAATTTAGATACCTTGATAACAAAATTTAACAAATATTGGAAAAATAGACAGTACAAAACACATGCATGTATTAATATATATGAAAATACTATAAAGTACTAGCAAATAATATCTGACTTGTATTTATGCAATGAATGCAGATGTGGTTTATTATTAGGCATACTTAATGAATCACAATATCACTAAGATAGCAGAAAAAGCAACATAAAAATTTATATAGCTGCTCAAAAGGCATTTGATAAAATTCAATACCCATTCCAAACTTAAATATTCTGAAAGTTTTGAATAATAAGTTGCCAAAAAACAAACACAAAATTATTGGAAAGGAAATAAATTATCACTATTTATAGATAATGACTACTTAGATAACTAGAGAAGCATCTGAATAAATATGAGATGTACCAAGAGCTACTCTAAATGCTAGAAATAGTTGTAAAAGATATAGTGAGGAAAATTCCATTCTTTCTAATATGAATATTAATGCTTTTCATATCTATGAAATCCCACTATACATACATAATTAACTCTATATATGAGTATGTATATACCTATATATAAATTAAAATTAAGGCATAAAATTACAAGAAAAGTGCAATGGCTACATAAGAAAATCTTAAAATTTTCCTAAAGGAGATACAAGCTTACTTTAAGTTCTTTGATAGGAGGAATAAATGCAGACAGAACTGCAAATTTTCCAAAATTTAAGATATATATTCAAAGTATAAATATATTATTTTTCTTATTTCAAGAAGCAATTCATTTATAAGAATAAATTGCAAAACAACAACATAAAAAAAGTTTAGGTGAAAAAAAGGGTACCAGATCCCAAATGTATTTTAAAAGAAATAATTAGAATATGTCATCAGTTCAGTTCAGTCGCTCAGTCATGTCTCACTCTTTGCGACCCCATGAATTGCAGCATGCCAGGCCTCCCTGTCCATCACCAACTCCCGGAGTTCACTCAGACTCACGTCCATTGAGTCGGTGATGCCATCCAGCCATCTCATCCTCTGTCGTCCCCTTCTCCTCCTGCCCCCAATCCCTCTCAGCATCAGAGTCTTTTCCAATGAGTCAACTCTTTGCATGAGGTGGCCAAAGTACTGAAGTTTCAGCTTTAGCATCATTCCTTCCAAAGAAATCCCAGGGCTGATCTCCTTCAGAATGGACTGGCTGGATCTCCTTGCAGTCCAAGGGACTCTCAAGAGTCTTCTCCAACACCACAGTTCAAAAGCATCAATTCTTTGGTGCTCAGCCTTCTTCAGAGTCCAACTCTCACATCCATACATGACCACAGGAAAAACCATAGCCTTGACTAGATGGACCTTTGTTGGCAAAGTAATGTCTCTGCTTTTGAATATGCTTTCTAGGTTGGTCATAACTTTCCTTCATACTGACACATTATTTAATTAATATAAAAGAATGGAGTTTCCCAAAATTGTTACAGCTGGATGTGTATAGGAGTATGATGTTGAAGAGATACAGTCATCTTTCATTTAACATCAGTAATCCATATCTGAAATTCAGATATGCTGTATAAAAACACTAACCATGAACTGCAATATTTCTAATTCTTTAAATGAGAAAAATTATAGCATAATATATTTTACCTAAAACCCTCAATTTCCTAAAACAAGACTATAACCCTGTAAAAGTGAAAGAAAAGTGAAAGTGAAGTTGCTCAGTCATGTCTGATTCTTTGCTGACCCCATGGACTATAACCTACCAGGCTCCTCCGTCCATGGGGTTCTCCAGGCAAGAATACTGGAGTGGGTTGCCATTTCCTTTTCCAGGGGATCTTCCCGACCCAGGGATTGAACCCGGGTCTCCCACCTTGCAGGCAGACACTTTAACCTCTGAGCCACCAGGGAAGCCCCATAACCCTGTAAAACTCTGATATAAAAATGCATAAAATATTTATTCCTAATCAGCAAAATAATTTACATGATTAATAAAAAACCATTGCATTTTATTTAGTAATATGGTCTCTGAATTGCCTTTGAATTAATATTTAACTCCAGTATTGGAGAAGGAAACGCAACCCACTCCATCGTTCTTGCCTGGAGAATCCCAGGGATCGGGGAGCCTGGTGGGCTGCCGTCTATGGGGTTGCACAGAGTCGAACACGACTGAAGCGACTTAGCAGCAGCAGCAGCAGCAGCAGGAGTTTAGGGGATGAGGCTCAAGCACAAAACACCCCACCTGATCTTTTATAGTTAAAAAGTCCTTGCAAATGTATGTGCATATACACACACACACATACATACACCAGACACATTAAAATTTAATATAATAAAATCATAAAAAGTAGAATAAAATGTGAAAATATATCTGATTCAACATAAGTAACATTTTTTAAAAAACATAAAAGCACTGAAAGAAGACATAAAGGTAATGATTCATATACTTGAGTATATTGAAAAAAATAAACTTTTATGCACTAAAGTTCCATAAAGTGAAAGGCAAATCAGAGCCTGGAAAAATTATATTTGCTACATACGTTGCACATAAAGGGTTAACATTATATGTAAAGGATTTCTGGTAAACAGTAAGTCAAAAATGAATACCTTAAAAGAAATTTGGAAAAAAAAACATGAATCAGATCAGATCAGATCAGTCACTCAGTCGTGTCCGACTCTTTGTGACCCCATGAATCGCAGCAAGCCAGGCCTCCCTGTCCATCACCAACTCCCAGAGTTCACCCAGACTCATGTCCATCGAGTCAGTTGATGCCATCCAGCCATCTCATCCTCTGTCGTCCCCTTCTCCTCCTGCCCCCAATCCCTCCCAGCATCAGAGTCTTTTCCAATGAGTCAACACTTCACATGAGGTGGCCAAAGTACTGAAGTTTCAGCTTTAGCATCATTCCTTCCAAAGAAATCCCAGGGCTGATCTCCTTCAGAATGGACTGGTTGGATCTCCTTGCAGTCCAAGGGACTCTCAAGAGTCTTCTCCAACACCACAGTTCAAAAGCATCAATTCTTCGGCGCTCAGCCTTCTTCACAGTCCAACTCTCACATCGATACATGAGCACAGGAAAAACCATAGGCTTGACTAGACGAACCTTTTTTGGCAAAGCAATGTCTCTGCTTTTCAATATGCTATCTAGGTTGGTCATAACCTTCCTTACAAGGAGTAAGCGTCTTTTAATTTCATGGCTGCAGTCACTATCTGTAGTGATTTTGGAGCCCAGAAAAATAAAGTCTGACTCTGTTTCCACTGTTTCCCCATCTATTTCCCATGAAGTGGTGGGACCGGATGCCATGATCTTCGTTTTCTGAATGTTGAGCTTTAAGCCAACTTTTTCACTCTCCACTTTCACTTTCATCAAGAGGATTTTTAGTTCCTCTTCACTTTCTGCCATAAGGGCGGTGTCATCTGCATGTCTGAGGTTATTGATATTTCTCCCGGCAATCTTGATTCCAGCTTGTGCTTCTTCCAGTCCAGTGTTTCTCATGATGTACTCTGTATATAAGTTAAATAAACAGGGTGACAATATACAGCCTTGACGAACTCCTTTTCCTATTTGGAACCAGTCTGTTGTTCCATGTCCAGTTCTAACTGTTGCTTCCTGAC
Source organism: Bubalus kerabau (assembly GCF_029407905.1). Lineage (NCBI taxonomy): Eukaryota > Metazoa > Chordata > Mammalia > Artiodactyla > Bovidae > Bubalus > Bubalus kerabau. The sequence continues at coordinate 2,818,068 of NC_073647.1, read as the reverse complement.
CTGCATATAGGTTTCTCAAGAGGCAGGTCAGGTGGTCTGGTATTCCCATCTCTTGAAGAATTTTCCACAGTTTATTGTGATCCACACAGTCAAAGGCTTTGGCATAGTCAATAAAGCAGAAATAGATGTCCTTCTGGAACTCTCTTGCTTTTTCCATGATCCAGCCGATGTTGGCAATTTGATCTCTGGTTCTTCTGCCTTTTCTAAAACCAGCTTGAACATCAGGAAGTTCACGGTTCACATATTGCTGAAGCCTGGCTTGGAGAATTTTGAGCATTACTTTACTAGCATGTGAGATGAGTGCAATTGTGTGGTAGTTTGAGCATTATTTGGCACTGCCTTTCTTTGGGATTGGAATGAAAACTGACCTTTTCCAGTCCTGTGGCCACTGCTGAGTTTTCCAAATTTGCTGGCATATTGAGTGCAGCACTTTCACAGCGTCATCTTTCAGGATTTGGAATAGCTCAACTGGAATTCTATCACCTCCACTAGCTTTGTTCGTAGTGATGCTTTCTAAGGCCCACTTGACTTCACATTCCAGGATGTCTGGCTCTAGGTGAGTGATCACACCATCGTGATTATCTGGGTCGTGAAGATCTTTTTTGTACAGTTCTTCTGTGTATTCTTGCCATCTCTTCTTAATATCTTCTGCTTCTGATAGGTCCATACCATTTCTTTCCTTTATCGAGCTCATCTTTGCGTGAAATGTTCCTTTGGTATCTCTGATTTTCTTGAAGAAATTCCTAGTCTTTCCCATTCTGTTGATTTCCTCTATTTCTTTGCATTGATTACTGAAGAAGGCTTTCTTGTCTCTTTTTGCTACTCTTTGGAACTCTGCATTCAGATGTTTATATCTTTCCTTTTCTCCTTTGCTTTTCGCTTCTCTTCTTTTCACAGCTATTTGTAAGGCCTCCCCAGACAGCCATTTTGCTTTTTTGCATTTCTTTTCTATGGGAATGGTCTTGATCCCTGTCTCCTGTTCAATGTCACGAACCTCATTCCATAGTTCATCAGGCACTCAAACATGAATAGAACATTCATAAATACAAAAGGCAAATAAACATGTAAAAGTATCTAAACTTATCTAAAACATAAGTTGTATCCAGACACCAGTGAATCCAGACACCTATGAATCTTAAAAACATGTAAAAGCATGTTGGTAGCCAGTGTTGATGCTAGAAGGAATGAATAGACTTTACATACTGCTTTAGAGGATAAACTGTTAAAATCCTCCTGCAGGGAAATTGTCATTATTAATCAAAAACCTTAAAATTTGCATAATTTCTAATCTAAAATCTCTCCTGAAAACTTATCCTTTAAGGCAATGTGGCAATATTTATCAAAAGCCTTAACAAGGTACATAAACATTGATTTAAAATTATTTTTATATAAATATACACTAAGATTTATGGACAAAGGTGTTACTCAAATGTTTCTAAATGTAAAAAAAGAATTGAGCCAGTTTTCCAATAAGGAATTGATTAAATAAATTATGTTTCTATGCTATACTCTCCTAAGGAACCTTTAAAAATCCCGTTCTCAGAAGATACTTAAGGATTTGGGGGGAAATGTGCTTTATAGCATGTTAAGTAAAATATCACCATATAGATTTATATAATGTTCCAATGCTGTAACATTTGTATACATATTGAACATATATTTCTCCGTATCTGGGGAAATAAATCTCCATATCAAGTTATATAGTTCTAAGGGCATAAAATGAGAAGGGAATACACCAAAATATTAACAATGTTCATTTCCAGGTGGTAGCAATATAGTCAATTTTTAGTTTACTGTTTGTATATGACTTCTATAATACATAAATGATTGAATGACATCACATTAACCAAAAACGTTTGAATGGTGAGCATGGACTTAGAAATCAGTGAATTTTTATAAGATTCAAAGTACTGTAACTTCCTTGGACATCTTTATGATCCTTTTGTTTCTATCCTGATATGGCTGCTCAGTCCCCTTTATGCTTGACTTTTTTTTTTCTGTGCTATACTAATGTATTGAGTTTACACTTATTTTTTACTGGTCTTGGAGAATTTCTATCTCAGGACATGGAGCAATGGAATTACCCAACTATAGTTGATCGTGTTCCATCAACATCCTAACATGTCTAGGACAAGAGTAAAGTAGAGGGAATTTTGCTGTCTCCATATAGACTCGAACTGCAATCCTGTACAAAACCTAGTGGTAATAACCTTATTTTTACTTGATACCTTATGAGTATAAAAAAAGCTGAATGATGTATGTTCATTAACTGTGTCCCAGGTAAACAAGATTTTTCCCCCCCAGCTTTGCCACTTTCTTTGGCTCTTTTCGACTTAGTGGCTCTATTTGATTTTGAAGGCCAGGCCATTGGTTCTGCTCTAATTTCACTGGAACTTAATGATCCAGTTCTATTCCTTCCGTTACTGCTGTGAGCTTAGTTTTATCTATTATGCTGTCAGCTAAGGCCTTGTGTCATCTTCCCTGCTTGATTATCTGAACAATCACGATTCCAACACTTTTGTTTATTAAAAGAGGAGAGATAAAGCCCTCACCATCTAAGGTCTATATTTGTATATATGAAAAATTTAATTGTGTTTTTCCTAATCAAAAGGTTTCTTTTCACTTCTCTAATGTTTCTTGTTTTTCTTCTCCTTGAGTGAAATGGTTTGAAGCTCTCTGCCTCCCACCTGATCAATAGCTTAGCTGGGTGTTATATAAAATAAAGTTTGCATTCGATTGTTTCCATAGCAACCATCACACATAGGATTAGATATAAAACTGCTTTCTGATAAAGGGCTTACTTAGAGTTGCCAAACTAAGCTCTTTCTAGAACAAAACTTTGAAAAACACGTTTAAGTAGAATTTAGTGAGACTCAATTAAGTATAGTGAAAGTTCACCTTACACTGTCAAAATGCAAATAAACTTAAGGGTATCTATATTTTAATACTTAAACCTTTTAACCTAAGAAAGAGTCCATAGCTTAGCAGATGGAGTTGCCTCCTACTTCACAGAGAAGATTGAGGCCATCTACCACGTGCTCCTAAAAATTGCCTTGCTTCCATTTTATATTCTCTATCTCTACATATCCTTTCCTCTTCCCTCAGAGCTTGAAAGAAGTGTTCTTCCTACATCATAACCTTTTTGCTGTGCTCTTGTCCCCATCCCTTCCTGTCTTTCTGGGACTTTATTTCATCAGTCACCTCCATCTTCAATACCTCCATTGATTCCTTCCCCTTAACTGAGAAACATAGGCAAATCTTCCTCTATGCTATAAAATTGTTCTTTATCTACACTTCTTTTTCAACTCACAGTTCTAGCTTTCTTTAAATTAATTTTTATTGGAGGACTTCCCTGGTGGCACAATGGATAAGAATCTGCCTGCCAATGCAAGGGACATGGGTTTGATCCCTGATCTGGGACGATCCCACATGCCGCAAAGCAACTAAGCCTGCTTGCCAAAACTACTGAGCAGGAGCTCTAGAGCCTGTGTGCCACAACTACTGGGACCGCATGCCTAGAGCTGGTGCTCTGCAACAAGAGAAGCCACCGCAATGAGAAGGCCATCCACCGCAACAAAGGGTAGTCCTTGCTTGCCACAACTAGAGAAAAGCCTGCACAGCAAAGACACAGTGCAGTCATAAATAAATAATTTATTGGAGTATAGTTGATTCACAATGCTGTGTAAGTTTCTGCTGTACAAGGTGAATCAGTTATACATATACATATACATTCTATTTTTAACATCTATTCATATAGAGGTCATTACAGAGTATTGAGTATGGTTCCTTGTGCTACACAGTACAGTTCTACTGTACAGCTCTATCTTTCTAATCTTTCATTTTTCATTTGTGGTCTATATGTTCTCACCTTACATCCCTCTAATAACTTGCAATCTAGCGTCTAACCTCACTGATTTGCTCCTGACAGAAATGATCTTCTAATTAATAAATCCAGAGACCTCTTCTGTCCTTTTTTTGCTTGACCTCTTGACAGCTGTCAGCATAGATGACTACCTCCATCTCTCCTGCTTCTGAGACACTTAATGCTCCTTTTCTGCATCCTGACTATATCTTTTCAATGTCCTTCTATTTTCACTTTGTCCACTATTATAGGCATTTTTAAGTGGCAATTTTTTGCGGCCTCCTCTTCCCATTCCACCACTTCTCCACATCTTTTTCCTCCCATAGCTTCAAAACTGCTATCATCTATCTTTTTATCCTTGATCTCTCTGCTGAGTTTCAGGTCAGCATATTCAAATACCAGGAAATAGATAGGTCTATCGATGTATCCCAGAGGCTCCTCAAACTCAATATGTACATCCCTGAATTCATCTTCCACCCACTCACGCCATCCAAACTTGCTTGTTTTTCTTATTTTCCTTTTCTAATTTTGTGCCATTATCATCCTGCAGGCACACAAGGTAAAATCCTTGAGAACTTTTAACTTTCCCTTGCCCCTTTATATATCCAATCAGTGAAAGAACAAAACAAACAAAAAAAAGTGCTAATTCTACCATGGAAGCATGTCTTGTCTCTATCCTGTCCTTTCTACTTCCAATTAGGTAGCTCAGATCATTATCTCCTGCTTTGACTACTTAAAAATTATACTAACATTCTGTTTTCTGATTCTCTCCTTCCTGCAGTATATCTGATAAACCTCATCTAGACTCACCTAAAGCAAATTAAACATTCATTTACACAAAATTTTTATTCAATGCCCATTATGTCCAGTATTTATAAAACTGCACAAGTCTCAGGGACATTGTTTGTATTGTAAGGTATGTGAATGCCACCCACTGAAATCATGCAGGTTATTAAGCTCAGGGCTGTAAACTGCAGCCCTAATTATATTCTGGACACTACTCTGGTTACTAGGGGCACAGTAGTGAACTAAACAGAAAAAAATCCCTGCTCTCCTGGAGTTCTCAAGCTATTGATTGGAGACAGACAATAATAAGCCATGGCACAGATCTGATCATGTCCATTCTAAGCTCAAAATCTTCAATCTTTCCTCATTAAAAAAAAAAGAAAAAAAAAACTTAATGATACTGGAGTTATTCCAGTGTCCAGCTATTTTTCCTATCTTCTTTTTGTCTGAGGTTTCCTACAATCTAGCCATGCCAAACCACTTCAAACTGTTATTCAAAATATGCTTTTTACTACACTGCTGTCTTTCTTCCCACCTTAAATATGTTTCTACTCCAACTCTGTTTGAGTTCTAGCCATTTTAAAAGCCTACTTCAAATGTTACCCTTTCCAAAACTTCCCACTCAAGATCTTCATAATTAATCTCTTCTATCCCTTCAACGAGCAAAAGTGAAGTCACTCAGTCATGTCTGACTCTTTGTGACCCCATGGACTGTAGCCCACCAGGCACCTCCATCCATGGGATTCTCCAGGCAAGAATACTGGAGTGGGTTGCTATTTTCTTCTCCAGGGGATCTTCCCGAACCAGGGATTGAACCCGGGTCTCCCACACTGCAGGCAGACTCTACTGTCTGAGCCACCAGGGGCTTTCAATGAGCGGTTGCATTGTTAAAAAAAACAACAACAGGCTTAGAATCAGATAGATCCAGATTAAAATCCTAATTGTTTTTAAATCCTAATAATCAGCGGTGATCTTGAAAGTTACTAAATGTCTTTCTCAGTTTCCTGATGTGTAAAATGATAGGTTTAATACATACTTTGCAGAATTGTTATAAAACTTAACTTATAACAAGTGTCCAGTAGTACTAAGCGTCTAGCAGGCACTCAAATGATAGCTATTAAAATGATATTGATTGCAGGTTTAAATTACTCATTTTGCTACTTACAAATTACACAATCTTGAACTAAATTCTCAACCTTGAAATGCCGTTTCCTCCTATGTAAAATAGAGAAAATCAAAACGGTCTCAGGGTTTTTTTTGAGTAGAAAAAGTTCAAGTAGAGTGCCTGGCCCAAAAGAGAGACTGAAAAGGATGTGTTTCTACTTACCACACTCTGATTTCAATCCACAGGCTGCATGTGCTCACACACATGCACATGCCACGCTCAGGTCTATTTCTTCCACTAGATTATAGACTCCTTGAGCCAAGTATTGTGTTTTTACTCACACTTCTATTGTCCTCACTACTTTTCACAGTGCCTACCAATTGGAGACAGGGATCAAGACCATCCCCATGGAAAAGAAATGCAAAAAAGCAAAATGGCTGTCTGGGGAGGCCTTACAAATAGCTGTGAAGGGAAGTGAAAAACAAAGGAGAAAAGGAAAGATATAAGCATCTGAATGCAGAGTTCCAAAGAATAGCAAGAAGAGATAAGAAAGCCTTCCTCAGTGAGCAATGCAAAGAAATAGAGGAAAACAATAGAATGAGAAAGAATAGAGATCTCTTCAAGAAAATTAGAGACACCAAGGGAACATTTCATGCAAAGATGGGCTCGATAAAGGACAGAGATGGTATGGACCTAACAGAAGCAGAAGATATTAAGAAAAGGTGGCAAGAATACACAGAAGAACTGTACAAAAAAGATCTTCATGACCTAGATAATCATGATGGTGTGATCACTCATCTAGAGCCAGACATCCTGGAATGTGAAGTCAAGTGGGCCTTAGAAAGCACCACTACATACAAAGCTAGTGGAGGTGATGGAATTCCAGTTGAGCTATTCCAAATCCTGAAAGATGATGCTGTGAAAGTGCTGCACTCAATATGCCAGCGAATTTGGAAAACTCAGCAGTGGCCACAGGACTGGAAAATGTCAGTTTTCATTCCAATCCCAAAGAAAGGCAGTGCCAAAGAATGCTCAAACTACCGCACAACTGCAATCATCTCACACGCTAGTAAAGTAATGCTCAAAATTCTCCAAGCCAGGCTTCAACAATACGTGAACCGTGAACTTGCAGATGTTCAAGCTGGTTTTAGAAAAGGCAGAGGAACCAGAGATCAAATTGCCAACATCCGCTGGATCATGGAAAAAGCAAGAGAGTTCCAGAAAAACATCTATTTCTGCTTTATTGACTATGCCAAAGCCTTTGACTGTGTGGATCACAATAATCTGTGGAAAATTCTGAAAGAGATGGGAATGTCAGACCACCTGACCTGCCTTTTGAGAAACCTATATGCAGGTCAGGAAGCAACAGTTAGAACTGGACATGGAACAACACACTGGTTCCAAATAGGAAAAGGAGTACATCAAGACTGTATATTGTCACCCTGCTTATTTAACTTCTATGCAGAGTACATCATGAGAAACGCTGGACTGGAAGAAGACAAGCTGGAATCAAGATTGCCGGGAGAAATATCAATAACCTCAGATATGCAGATGACACCACCCTTATGGCAGAAAGTGAAGAGGAACTAAAAATCCTCTTGATGAAAGTGAAAGTGGAGAGTGAAAAAGTTGGCTTAAAGCTCAACATTCAGAAAACGAAGATCATGGCATCTGGTCCCATTATTTCATGGGAAATAGATGGGGAAACAGTGGAAACAATGTCAGACTTTATTTTTTGGGTGGGCTCCAAAATCACTGCAATTGGTGACTGAAGCCATGAAATTAAAAGACGCTTAGTCCTTGGAAGAAAAGTTATGACCAACCTAGATAACATATTGAAAAGCAGAGACATTACTTTGCCAACAAAGGTTCATCTAGTCAAGCCTATGGTTTTTCCAGTGGTCATGTATGGATGTGAGAGTTGGACTGTGAAAAAAGCTGAGCACCGAATAATTGATGCTTTTGAACTGCGGTGTTGGAGAAGACTCTTGAGAGTCCCTTGGACTGCAAGGAGATCCAACCAGTCCATTCTGAAGGAGATCAGCCCTGGGATTTCTTTGGAAGGAATGATGCTAAAGCTGAAACTCCAGTACTTTGGCCACCTCATGCAAAGAGTTGACTCATTGGAAAAGACTCTGATCCTGGGAGGGATTGGGGGCAGGAGGAGAAGGGGATGACAGAGGATGAGATGGCTGGATGGCATCACTGACTCGATGGACATGAATCTAAGTGAACTCTGAGATTTGGTGATGCACAGGGAGGCTTGGTGTGCTGCGATTCCTGGGGTCGCAAAGAGTCGGACACGACTGAGAGACGGAACTGAACTGAACTGAACCCATTGGCTAGTATTGAACTGCTATTTGCTACATTTTCACCAACTCCCCTCTTCTTTCTTTCTGAAATTACATAACAGGGCATACATATTGGGTTGGCCAAAAAGTACATTGGGATTTTTCTGTAACATTTTATAGAAAAGTCCAAACACACTCTTTGGCCAACCCAATATTTTTCTACAACACTAATTACAATCTTCCTCATTGTGCCCTTGTCACATCTATCCCACCATTTCTTTGTCCCCTCAGCACTACCAAGTATAAGGTTATAAGATGCTTGAGTGATAACACTATTCTCTGTGTCACCCTGAAAGGCGTCTTGGGACTGGGACATTTATGTAGTAGAACCTAAACATCTTGGTTTATTTGAATTAAATCCACTTTACCTGTACCATTAAAAAAAACCCTCTAAATGAGAGCTTTAGCTTGGGTTAAACATGAGAAGTACAAGTTTATCAGACAAACAGATATTATCCAGAGTGGATGGAAATGATCAATGGCTTGGGCCCACAGATGCCAAGCATCTATGTGATAAGTGATACATTTCTTAACTCTCAGATATATTTCAACCACAGAAATGAATGTTCATGACAATTTTCCCAAGCAAGACCCTGCTGATTCTTTCGACTTTGTCCATTGTATCTGTGTTTCGATAAAGTGATCTATTACTTGTTGCAACTTCATAAAGATACTCTGAGAACAAATTCATCTTACCAAGATGTCAACTCTAAGATAAGAAACCACAGTTAGAATTTGATTATGCTACAGCTTTCCTCTACTTTCTCCCCCATGATCTTTGTTCAGAGTGTTTTATATTAAATTCACATCAGAAAGTCATAAAGGTGACAACCTCTCATTTGGGCCTTAAACCTAATATACAGTCATAAACTGCTTTGCTAAGTCACTTTACACAGATCCATTAAAGTGCTAGCTCTGCACTGACAGATGTGCTGATCTAGCAAAAAGTGCCCAATGTATTTTACTTCATGTTACTTGGTTTCATGTTGGATGATGAAAGTGTACCGCAAATGGTTCTGCTATTGTCAGCAATCAAGTTTCTTTATATCCATTTTCTCTTCTCTTAATAAAAATTCAGAAATCAGTGTGATGTAAACAAAAATGGCCACATGAAGTATTTACAATAAAATAAAGGATATCAGAAGGTAGAAAGTGGCCCTGAGAGTCCCACACCAAATTCTTTCCGCTTGTCTTTATTTTATTAGATCTGTGCATAGAGATTTAGCAAAGCAGTCTATGACTATATATTAAATGCAAATCCCGAACTCCAAAACAATTGGAAAATAGTTATATATCTGAATTATAGAATGTATATAAAACACCATGAAAACATAAAAAATGACACATATCTCTATGGAAAAATATTCAAAACACATTATACTTAAAAGGAAGAAATAAAGCTGCATGTATATATGATGCATGCTGCCTGAATGTCCTATCTTTTATTAATATTATTATTTTTTTTGCAGAGCAAGATGGATTTTCTCCTCACAACTGTCTTCCTGGAGATTATGAAAGCTGGAGGCTATAAAAGGGATCTTTGTGACATAACTTGAGGCTGAAAAGAAGGTACAGTTTTTTTTTTTTTTTAATGATAAAATATAAGGTAAAACGCTAAGAGGAGACTAACTCTTCCTAGTGTAAAAGGCCTGGTTTTGTTTTTTCAAGCATTCACCTGAAGTACAGTGAGAGCTTAGTCTCTTCCTCCCCCTCAAAGATTCGAAGCTCCCAGCTCTCCAACCAGAAACTAAACTGAACAAAGGACACAAACTTACTGATGATTTCTACCATACAACCAGACACAAAAGGCAGTACTTTGGTTTTAAATGATCAAGAAACTATGCGGGATGAAAGAAAATAGGTATAACTGCAGTGCTGGCTACCTGATGCACCCCAAAACATTAAGGTCCCATAGCCATGAGGTTTGAGAACAAGTGGAATGGAATGAGAAAGCCATACCTGATCTCCACTGCCATGTAGATTCTGTGAGAAATATCATTTAAACCCAAAATGTGCGTGTATATGTATGTATGTATGTATACACACACACACACACACACACACACACACACACACATATATATATATATACACTCACACACACACACACACACACATACACATTCTTCAGTATTTCAAACATTTTCTTGTTTTGCTATTTTAACATGAATTGTCCCCATCCCTCCTTCACTCAGAACATAGGACCAGTTAATCACATTAGTAATTACATCTTCCTAACAAATGGGTACACTGAGCATTTCTAGGAAAGACCTCATGATATTCTGCTAGATAGCCTAATTAGTATATTAACAGGCTGCAACAATGTAAAATTTAATCACAGCATCTCGACTTATAGGCACAGAACCTAGAAGGCTTAGAATTGTTTAAAAACCATGAAACTTAAAATTTTCCAGATATTCAGTGAACAACATGTGTAGTAACAACTACCATTTATTACTGAGCACCTGGTAAACCTCCTATCCACTCTATGAGAACTATGTCCCTAGTTGGGAAATTGAACAAGTTTAGAGAAGTTAATCATTTTTTCCCCAAGGCCGCGTAGGGACAGAAAACCAAAAGTCAATCAGAGCCCTTATACTAAAGCCAGTGCTCTTTCCACTGTGCTGACCTGCTGCTTAAAGTCCATAGCGATATCTGTGGGAAGAAGTTAGAGAAGTGAGCCCTGTTGTCCAGAGACACTGAACAAACATAAGAAGTTAGAAATTAGGAGGGAAGAGAGTTGGGAGCATGGGAAGAGGAGCAAAGTAATTCCCACTCATCTTTAGACTCATTTTGACCAAATATACTCCATATTCATTCTGTGGATCAACATAAAACCACTCTTCCACTTTATAAAATCCTTCTGAGCTTCAGGGCTCATGAGGGCAAGGAGACTAGCCAAAAATAGTTTACATGACACTCTTTGGCAGTTGCTTTTTCAGCTCTAGTTAATGCTCAGTCACTCAGTTGTGTCCAACTCTTTTGCAGCCCTATGGACTGTAGCCTGCCAGGCTCCTCTGTCCATGGGATTTTCCAGGCAAGACTACTGAAGCAGGTTGCCATTTCCTCCTCCAGGGGATCTTCCCAATCCAGGGATCGAACCTGTGTCTCTTGAGTCTCCTGCATTGGCAGGCAGATTCTTTACCACTGCACCACCTGGAAAGCCCCTTTTCAGCTTGCCCTAAGTAATTAACTCCACTCATTCGGGGTTGGGTCAAAGCAGTATCTCTTAGGGAGGTGATAATCATTTCCTTCTCATGGGAGGAAGAAAGTAAAGATAAAATCTACAAATAAGGTTCTTGACCATCCTCCTATAAGATTAATTTAAAACTTGGTCATTATTTGGAAATAATAATTTGAAATAATTTAATATAATAATAATAATTTTAATAATAATTTGGTCATTATTTGGAAAATACTGGTTTAACCTCAATCTGAAAACTGTTATCATCCACTAAAACTTCCTACAAAACATCAAAAAATTAAAACTTTGAGATATAGTTTGTTGTTTTTTAGTTGCCAAGTCATACCTGACTCTTTTGCGACCCTATGGACTGTAGCATGCCAGGCTCCTCTGTCCATTGGATTTTCTAGGCAAGAATGCTAGAGTGGGCTGCCATTTCCTTCTCCAGGGGAATCTTTCCCACCCAGGGATTGAACCCGAGTCTCCTGCCTTGGCACGTGGATTCTTTACCACTGACTCACATACCAACAAATTCACTCATTTAAAGTATACAATTCAATAGCTGTTAATCATTTTCACAGACTTGTGCATCTATCACCAAAATCATTTCACATGACCTCCAAAGGAAACAAACCCCACACCCTTTAGTTATTACCCCATAATCCCCCTAATAACTCTAGCCTTAAGTAACCACTGAAATGTACAGATAAAATCCTAAATGTTTTCTTGTTTTGAAAAGATCAGTACTATCTTGAAAGCTATCTGGAGAATATCTGAGGTGGTCAACTTTTGCCACAAAAAGGAAAAAAGGAAATAGAAAAAGAATGTCACCACATTTTCTGATGTGAAGTCTCCTATCACTATAGCAGTGAACAGTAGTGTCAGCAATTATTCTACCTTCTCTTTGCCTTTCAGGAATTTCAGTGCACTCAGCAAATGGAGGCTTTCTCTTCATCATCCATTGAGTCCCTTAAGTTGGCTTTCTCAGAACCCTGACAGCACGTGGGACTTCCCTGGTGATCCAGTGGTTAAGAACCTGCCTTGCAATGCAGGGGACCCAGGTTCAATCCCTGGTCAGGGTGCTAGGATCCCACATGCTGCAGGGCAACTAAGCCTGCATGCCACAACTAGAGAAGTGCTGCAAGGAAGAACCTGTGACACAGGGAAGATCCAGTACAGCCAAAATAAATAAAATCCATAAAAAAGAAAGAATACTGATGGCATACTCAGGTCAGGGTCGTCTTCTAGGAATTCCCAATGAATGCAACAGAGGCTGTCAGTAAATGGCTGTGCTCTCTACTGGTGATGCCTCCACTTCCTGGTTTCTGAAAGCTTCACAAAATCCAGGAGAGTTCCCAGTTTATTTCAAGGTAGGCAGAAGAAAGGTATCTTCAAATCCCTTGACATGTTGGAGTTTGACAAATTTGTGTTCAGAGACTTTCTCCTTGGGCAGCCCCTTTTTCCCACTTTGGAGATAGCATTGATGTGGTAGAAAAATCAGGTCAAACATGCTTGCTTTGACTCCTAGGTCCATACAGTAGGTGTAGCAGCTAATTTAATCTCTTTGATCCTCAGTTTCTTCATCAGTAAAATAATAATGCTACCATTTAACTGGTAGAGTTAACATGAGGATTAAATGTAATGACATGCCAAGTGCCAAGCACAGTGTACTGTACATAGTAATAGATAATATTAGCTTGTAAACAAAAGCTTCTCTTTTACAGTGTATTCCCAGAAATTCCAGATCCCCAGAGACTTGATTCTCCTAGTTGTGTGGGGCCTACACAGCACTGAACTTACTCTGTGTTCTGCTGCTGCTGCTAAGTCGCTTCAGTCATATCCAACTCTGTGCAACCCCAGAGACAGCAGCCCACCAGGCTCCCCTGTCCCTGGGATTCTCCAGGCAAGAACACTAGAGTGGGTTGCCATTCCCTTCTCCAATACATGAAAGTGAGAAGTGAAAGTGAAGTCACTCAGTCGTGTCTGACTCTTCGCGACCCCATGGACTACAGCCTACCAAGCTCCTCTGTCCATGGGATTTTCCAGGCAAGAGTACTGGAGTGGGGTGCCATTGCCTTCTCCGACTTTGTGTTCATCAATAAGTAAAGAATTGGGTTTAAGTGGTTCTGTTACTAACACACCATGACATTAATATAGATTACTTAATCTGTGGTTGCCTTGGTTTTCTCATATCTCAGAAAGTGATAGGTCATAATGCTTCAAATTTTAATATGTATATGAATCGCTAGAGTAAGCAGAACTCTAAGCTTCCAAGATCTCTGCCTCTAGTGTATATGCTGTGTAAAATGCCCTCCGCTTGAGTGTGGGTAGAACCTAGTCCATAGGTCACAGAGAGTCAGACACAACTGAAGCAACTTAGCAGGCAAACACAGGACCTCTGAATACTATGGGATGGCACTCTCATGATTAGGTTGTTACATGGCAAAGATGAAGGGATTTTGAAGGGATTTGTTAATTAAGGTTCCAAAACAGTCGATTTTGAGTTAAAGGGAGATGGTCCTGGGTGAGCCTGATCTAATCAAGGGAGCCCATCAAAAAAGAATCTAAAGCAGTGGTCCCCAACCTTTTAGGCACCAGGGACTAGTTTTGTAGAAGACAGATTTTCCATGAATCCAGGGCGGGGGGATGGTTTCAGGATGGTTCAGGAGCATTACATTTATTGTACACTTTCTTTCTATTATGAATCAACTCCACCTCAGATCATCAGGTATTAGATCTTGGAGGTTAAAGACTCATAGTCTAGAGGACATGAGGGTAAGGTCAGAGACTCTCATGCTGGCCTTGAAGTAAGTGTCTATGGGTTCTACAGCATCAAGGAAATTAAATGTGCCAACAACCTTGTGAGCCTGGACAAGATACTCCTTGTCTCAGATCACAACCCAGCCCTGGCTGACATCTTAATTGCAACCTTGCAAGATCCTGAGCAGAGGACCCAGCGAAGGTGTGCCCAGATTCCTAATTCACAAAAGCTATGAAATAATACTGTGTTGTTTTAAGATGCTAAATTTATGGCAATTTATTATCCAGCAATATATAACTACTTCAGTAGTTCTGGGTGAGACATTTCTAACAAGCTCCCAAGTGACTACTGATGCTGGTGAAAGTCCACATGGAGTAGCAAGAATGTATCAATCATTCCAAAACTCAGAGTGGTAATAGATATTAAGGATGAACAACTGGGTATGCTTTTATAATTTCTGCAACCTTAAACATAAAGTTTGATGATTCCTAATCGCTCATAATAACCTCTATTTTCTAAAGTTGACTCTCATGTGACTTTCATTGGAAATTCCCACTTAAACTTCCATGCATCTATTTCCAATTAAAATCTAAGCCCTTTAATTTTTGACTCTTGCAAGAAAATTAAATATATTCCTAATCAAATGCAAATAGCACAGCAGAGGTGTAATTATCATTTTATCAATTCAGTCCAATCCTCTTTAACCACACTAGATATTAAAAGTAACAAGAGCTTAATGATTGCACTTGAGGATATTAAAATAAGACTGAGCAAAAATGAATTGTTTCTTGGTTTTGCCAAACACAAATTATTATACATTTCAGCTTAGTATTGTATTAGACTATTTTTGATAGTTCTCTTGTTTGAACCATGTGGTTGAATACTACTAGGTGTGAATGAACATCTGTTCTGCACAGTCTGCTTGATTTACCTGGTCAAACCATCAGGAGTCTTAGAACTGAAGGATTTGCATGGAACTACAGGTTTCAGAATTCTATTATTTGACAACATCATTTGGCACAGCCATTTATCTTGTGTTGTTGAAGAGTGCCTAGCCTAGAGATCGCTAAAGGCAGAACCAAAAGAACTCAGCTGTTGCAGATCTCTTTTTGGACTTGTTCTATGAAAAGAAGTCATTTTCTCTAGACTCTTTTGTTGTTCAGTTGCTCAGTTGTTTCCAATTCTTTGCAACCCCATGGACTGCAGCACCCCAGGTGTCCCTGACCTTCACCATCTTCTGGAGTTTGTTCATACTCATATCCATTAAGTCAGTGATGCCATCCAACCGTCTCATCCTCTGTTGCCCTCTTCTCCTCCTGTCCTCAATCTTTATGAATTTCACAAAACTTTCAGTTCACTCTAATTCATTTAAAAAAGCATTTATTTAGTACATTATTGTCCTTGGTACTAGAAAAACAGTATGAAGAACACATAGTATCTGCCCCAATGCAGTTTATGATCTAGTGGGAAAGAAACAAGTAAAACATGAAATTGTACTGATAATACAGCATGATAACTGCTAAGAGAGGTACAGCTGCAGTAAATATCCAATTTTGAGTTTGAGATGTAAGATTTAAACAACTAGAGAGAAAAGGAACAGTGTGTTGTTTGGGTGAAAGAGCATGAAATTGAAAATTCAGTGTGGTTAGAACATAGGTAAGAAGCAAAGAGAGAAGAGAGACTGGTGGGCAGAAGAAGCTGGAAAAAATTGCAGAGGTTAAAATAAAACATGATGGTTGGTGAACCACTGTAACAGATTTTGAACTTGAACTTAAGCTAACAGTTTGAAAACTTTTGGGTCTTAGGACCCTGTTATACTTTGAAAATTGTGAAGGGTCCCAAGTTTATGTGTTACATTTATCATTATTTACCAAACTAGCAATTAAAACAGGGAAATTTAAAAGTATTCATCAAAAGTAACAATTAAAAATCCCTTACATGTTAACAAAGAAAAAAAATTTGTTGTAAATCTCTTCAATGTCTGGCTTATATAGGAAACAGGTTGATTCTCACATCCAATTTCAGCCATTTTATTGTAATGCCACATGTCACACAACCTTGAAAACTACTGTACTGTCATGAAAGAATTAAGTGAGAATGTCTAATAATATCTTAATATATGAACATTGTTTTGACTTTGCAAGATAAAAGATCTTAACCTCTAGGGATCTTTTAAAGAGGATGACAAAGTCTTGAAAGTGTTCAAAAGAGGGAACTAGACATGATCAGTTTCACTTTTAGAAACTTACTCTACAGAGAAGAGAATGTGTTATAGAGGAATAAGAATAGGATCAGGTAAGCTAGTATACAGAGAAGGCAATGGCACCCCACTCCAGTACTTTTGCCTGGAAAATCCCATGGATGGAGGAGCCTGGTAGGCTGCAGTCCATGGGGTCATTAAGAGTTGGACATGACTGAGCAATTTCACTTTCACTTTTCACTTTCATGCACTGGAGAAGGAAATGGCAACCCACTCCAGTGTTCTTGCCTGGAGAATCCCAGGGACGGGGGAGCCTGGTGGGCTGCCATCTATGGGGTTGCACAGAGTCGGACACGACTGAAGTGACTTAGCAGCAAGCTAGTATATATTCCAAAAATGTTTATCTGATCATGTCTAGTCTTACTGAGCTGCCCAGAAAAGGTTTGAAATGACATCACACATGTCAAGTATTTATTACAGAGTTAGCCCTCAGTGGTGTTACCATAGCAATCAGCATCAACTATGATTCATCAGGAACAAAATCCAGTTTAGAATTGGAGTCAGAAACAGAGTAAAGCTTGGCAAGAGATGTCAATTCATTGAACAGTATCAAGCATCGCAACCAAATCAACCAACCACTCTTCCCAATTAGATGTTAATGACCAAAGGAATAGATAAAAGTGCAGAGGTGTTTAGTTAAGGACGTGGCAAAGCTCTGGATCAAGAATGACAGATTATAATAACAAATATTAATAGGTATGGTTTTTGAGCAGTTACTGTATGCTAGGTGCTTGCTAAGTGTATATCATTTTAATATAATCTTCACAACAACCCTATGAAGCAGGTAATGGCATCATCCCCAATGGCTGCTATCCAGAATGAGAAAACTAAGGCAAGAGGGGATTAGATAACTATGATTAGGCAAAGGCAAAACCAAGTTAATTCATTCAAGGCTATAAAACTAATAAAGGACAGAACTAGAATTTGAACCTATGCCTGTCTGGCTCTGAGCTGGTGTTTAGCTATTATACTATGCTGCCACATGTGAGCCATAATGTAAAAAACTTCATAAATTAAGCAAAATTCTGCATTAAATGGATTATTAGTAAATTAGATGTCTAGTACTAATAAGTGGACAATATGGTTCAACAATATGTTAACCGTGAACTTCCAGATATTCAAGCTGGTTTTAGAAAAGGTAGAGGAACCAGAGATCAAATTGCCAACATCCACTGGATCATTGAAAAATCAAGAGAGTTCCAGAAAAACATCTATTTCTGCTTTATTGACAATGCCAAAGCCTTTGACGGTGGGGATCACAATAAACTGTGGAAAATTCTGAAAGAGATGGGAATACCAGACCACCTGACCTGCCTCCTGAGAAACCTGTATGCAGGTCAGGAAGCAACAGTTAGAACTGGACGTGGAACAACAGACTGGTTCCAAATACGAAAAGGAGTATGTCAAAGCTATATATTGTCACCGGGCTTATTTAACTTATATGCAGAGTACATTATGAGAAACGCTGGGCTGGATGAAGCACAAGCTGGAATCAAGATTGCTGGGAGAAAGATCAATAACCTCAGATATGCAGATGACACCACCCTTATGGCAGAAAGTAAAGAACTAAAGAGCCTCTTGATGAAAGTGAAAGAGGAGAGTGAAAAAGTTGGCTTAAAGCTCAACATTCAGAAAATGAAGATCATGGCATCTTCACTTCATGGTCCCATCACTTCATGACAAATAGATGGGGAAACAGTGGAAGACTTTATTTTTTTGGGGGGGGGGCTCTGAAATCACTGCAGATAGTGACTGCAGTCATGAAATTAAAAGACGCTTAGTCCTTGGAAGAAAAGTTATGACCAACGTAGATAGCATATTGAAAAGCAGAGACATTACTTTGCCAACAAAGGTTCATCTAGTCAAGGCTATGGTTTTTCTAGTAGTCATGTATGGATGTGAGAGTTGAACTGGAAAGAAATTTGAGTGCCAAAGAATTGATGCTTTTGAAGTGTGGTACTGGAGAAGACTCTTGAGAGTCCCTTGGACTGCAAGGAGATCCAACCAGTCCATCCGAAAGAAAATCAGTCCTGAATATTCATTGGAAAGACTGATGTTGAATCTGAAACTCCCATACTTTGGCCACCTGATGCAAAGAACTGACTCATTTAAAAAGACCCTGATGCTGGGAAAGATTGGGGGCAGGAGGAGAAGGGCACGACAGAGTATGAGATGTTTGGATGGCATCACAGACTCAATGGACATGAGTTTGAGTAAGCTTTGGGAGTTGGTGATGGAGAGGGAAGCCTGGCTTTGCTGCAGTCCATGGGGTTGCAAAGAGTCGGACATGACAGAGGGACAGAACTGAACTGAGATGCCATTTAATTAGTGATAAATAGGTGATTTACGCTAAGATAAATCCTGATACTTGGTGTAAAATTTGTGTCTGTCCTAAGTAAAAGAGATCTGAAGGAACATAGTTTATTGCTGAGAATAGCTGGCAAGATTAAAGCTGAAGGCGTACCTTTGTGGGGACCAGGCTTAGAACAGTTTACATTTTTATTGTGGTCTACAAATTCAAGAATCTAGCCATTTCTAATAAGTGGGAGGCTGTATAATAGAGTTCCCTGGTGCTTCAGATGGTAAAGAATCTGCCTGCAATGCAGGAGACCTGTGTTCAATCCCTGGGTCAGGAAGATCCCCTGGAGAAGGGAATGGCAACCCACTCCAGTATTCTTGCCTGGAGAATCCCATGAACAGAGGAGTCTGGCAGACTATAGTCCATGGGGTTGCAAAAAGTTGGACACAACTGAATGACTAACATACAGAAGAGAGTGGTTAAATCTAATGAGACTGTCTGGATTTGAATTCCAACTCTACCATTTACTATCTAACATAGGGCAAGTCAAGTTTCTGTGGCCTTAGAATAGGGACAATAATGGTAACTAACTCAAACAGTGGTGTTTGATTACAGAGTACATCTAGATTAAATTTCAAAAATAAATATCACAGATTAAATGCTCAAAGTTATTAACTATAACAATTCTATCCCAAGAACTCCTCCTTCACCATAGTTATTTAGGATATTATTGAAACATTTTCAGGGGGCCTAGATTTTCTTGTATATAACTAAATGGTATATGAAGAGAGGTCTAAGATCCCCGCCAGTTTCAAGTTTCTAGGCTATCAAGTTGGCCAAAAAATTCCACTCTCCTCTCCTTGCTGCCACAGGAGAGGCTTTGCCAAAATAATCCAACAATCATTCAAATAGGGAGATTTGCAGTTCAAGAATCAAACCAACCAGATTAGAGGCTGAACGTCTGATAGAATGAACTGGATGTTTTGGCATGTTTTGAATAGAGCCTTAATGTGTCAAGCTTACCATAATTCTTTTTAAGAACTTAAAAATTTAAGTAGAACTGGGTTTACTGAGATATAAATACTCTCTAAATGTAATTATAATACTTTTACCTATGACACTGGAGAAAATTCTTAACTCCTTGTACTTTTAGCAAATTTTTTCTTTTAAAACTCACCATTGGCATAAAGCACATCAACATACTTTCTAAAAGTTCTTACACTTTTGTAAACACACACATACACACAGCCTATTTGGCTATACGCTGAAATTTTATTATTCCCTTTTCCTTAGTTAAGGACAAAGTCTGCCATTTCAAGATTGAAGCAGAGTTCTTTTGGCTTCCAGGGAGAGGAAAAACAAACATTTTTCTTTATACTGCACTGGCAATGCAGTCTTAGTTGAGAAAATTGCTGTCTCTAAGGGCTACTTCCTAAGACTGGCAATCGATACAGTTGTTTTGTGGGTCACCAAGGTACTCAGAATCATTGATATACAAAAATTCAAGTTGTGACTTTACAAGACACTCTCAAAGCTATGAAAAATTGCTTTTAAAAGTAAGCTGAAGCCTGACCTGGAAAGACAATGAAAAAAAAAAAACAACTATTTCAATTTGACATAAAACCTTTCTCTCTCTCTTTTTTAATGGTGGTCAATGATAGCAGAATCATCTGGAAAGATACTGCAGGATAATGAGGGTAAAGGAGAAAAAAGATTAAGGCAAAGCAGAGGATAGGGAGTAAGTTTGTGTTGAACTTACAAGTTTGTCCACTGGGACATATTCTGTTCTCATGTATAAGTAATACCAAGGAGTCATAAAAGAGAAATGTATTCTTCATCTCCAAAAAACGAGAGAAGAAATAAAGGAATCTTACTGGCATATGGAATCTTATAGTTGGAATAGATCTTAAGGACCAAAGATGGGCTTGATAAAGGACAGAAATGGTATGGACCTAACAGAAGCAAAAGATATTAAGAAGAGGTGGCAATAATACACAGAAGACAAAAAAGATCTTTATGACAAGATAATCACGATGGTAAAAAAAAAAAAAAAAAAATCACACCTAGAGCCAGACATCCTGGAATGTGAAGTCAAGTGGGCGTTAGAAAGCATCACTATGAACAAAGCTAGTGGAGGTGATGGAATTCCAGTTGAGCTATTTCAAATCCTGAAAGATGATGCTGTGAAAGTGCTGCACTCAATATGCCAGCAAATTTGGAAAACTCAGCAGTGGCCACAGGACTGGAAAAGGTCAGTTTCATTCCAATCCCAAAGAAAGGCAATACCAAAGAATGCTCAAACTACCACACAGTTGCACTCATCTCACACGCTAGTAAAGTAATGCTCAAAATTCTCCAAGCCAGGCTTCAGCAATACGTGAATCGTGAACTTGCAGACGTTCAAGCTGGTTTTAGAAAAGGCAGAGGAACCAAATTGCCAACATCCACTGGATCATCAAAAAAGCAAGAGAATTCCAGAAAAACATCTATCTCTGCTTTATTAACTATGCCAAAGCCTTTGACTGTGTGGATCACAAACTGTGGAAAATTCTGAAAGAGATGGAAATCCCAGACCACCTGACCTGTCTCTTGAGAAACCTATATGCAGGTCAGGAAGCAACAGTTAGAACTGGACATGGAACAACACACTGGTTCCAAATAGGAAAAGGAGTACGTCAAGGCTGTATATTGTCACCCTGCTTATTTAACTTCTATGCAGAGTACATCTTGAGATACGCTGGGCTGGACGAAGCACAAGCTGGAATCAAGATTGCTGGGAGAAAGATCAATAACCTCAGATATGCAGATGACACCACCCTTATGGCAGAAAGCAAAGAAGAATTAAAGAGACTCTTGATGAAAGTGAAAGAGGATAGTAAAAAAGTTGGCTTAAAGCTCAACATTCAGAAAACGAACATCATGGCATCCAGTCCCATCACTTCATGGGAAATAGATGGGGAAACAGTGGAAACAGTGGCAGACTTTATATTTTTGGGCTCTAAAATCACTGCAGATGGTGACTGCAGCCATGAAATTAAAAGACTCTTACTCCTTGGAAGAAAAGTTATGACCAACGTAGATAGCATATTGAAATGCAGAGACATTACTTTGCCAACAAAGGTCCATCTAGTCAAGGCTATGGTTTTTCCAGTGTTCATGTATGGATGTGAGAGTTGGACTGTGAAGAAAGCTGAGTACCAAAGAATTGATGCTTTTGAACTGGTGTTGGAGAAGACTCTTGAGAGTCCCTTGGACTGCAAGGAGATCTAATCAGTCCATTCTGAAGGAGATC
The DNA here is from genome assembly GCF_029407905.1 of Bubalus kerabau. Taxonomy (NCBI): domain Eukaryota; kingdom Metazoa; phylum Chordata; class Mammalia; order Artiodactyla; family Bovidae; genus Bubalus; species Bubalus kerabau. The sequence continues at coordinate 2,796,168 of NC_073647.1, read as the reverse complement.
AGCCCTGGGTGTACTTTGGAAGGAATGATGTTAAAGCTGAAACTCCAGTACTTTGGCCACCTCATGCAAAGAGTTGACTCATTGGAAAAGACTCTGATGCTGGGAGGTATTGGGGGCAGGAGGAGAAGGGGACAACAGAGGATGAGATGGCTGGATGGCATCACTGACTTGATGGACATGAGTTTGAGTGAATTCCGGGAGTTGGTGATGGACAGGGAGGCCTGGCGTGCTGTGATTCATGGGGTCGCAAAGAGTCGGACATGACTGAGTGACTGAACTGAACTGAACTGAAGCTTAGTTTACACATTAAGTGTCTTCCCAAAGGTCACATGTGAAGTGAAATTTGCTCAGTTGTGTCTGACTCTTTGCAACCCCATGGACTATACAGTCCATGGAATTCTCAGGCCAGAATACTGGAGTGGGTAGTCGTTCTCTTCTCCAGGGAAACTTCCCAACCCAGGGATCGAACCCAGGTCTCCCGCATTGCAGATGGATTCTTCAGTATATATGTATACTGACAAAGCAGAGAGGATAGAGCTCTGAGTGTCCTTACCTTGTCCTGAAGATCCCAGACAAGCCCCCAAGATGATAGCTTATGGTGAATGATGTCAGATTTGTGATCTCTGAAGAAGATTTAGCTTTGGAATCACGGACCAGGCTTGATCACTCAAGAGCTTTTGCATAGCAGAATTTTATTAATGTGAAAAAGCACAGAGAAAGTTTCTGACATCAGAAGGGGGCCAAAGAGTGCCCCCAAAGGTCACATACTTAATGAGAAAACTAGGACCAGAATTTCCATTTCTTGACTATAAGTCCTAAGTAGAGTCCATATAAAATGTTTTTATAATGTATTTTTTAAATAGGCTATTTGGAAAGGAAGTTCTAAGTTTTCAAAATATGTGAGTCCTGATATGGTGGAAGTGCCTAAAGGAATACCCACATCACTTCCTGGTAGATAAAATTCACTGCCTGGTAAATCTACAGGCATTTGGTAAATGCCCAACTAGAAAAAAGAATACCTCTATACCCATGAAGATGCATGATAAAGAGAAAATCCAAGAAAACAGCAAGAAGAGATAACAGGCATTAAGAAATAAAAATCAGAAAGTTTTGCTCAACCCAGTAACAGATGGGCTAGAGAAGCTCAACTATGAATGTACAGATATATTTCCAAATACCTTGCCTCTTTCTGGTTTGTCTGTTCTTGAGTTGAGTTCTTATGCTGAAATACCAATTCTTAACAACTCTCACTCTATCCTGGCTTTTCTCTTTTGACTCACAGAGGATTTGTGCTGGTACTTCAAGGTGTTCATTTAACCATCAAATCCCATATCCCTTTGTATAGTCTTGGTCATAAAAGTAGACAAAGTATACAGAAATGTATGAGTTAGCATTTTGATGGATATTCTCAAAATAGCTACTACACAGTATATATCCAATAAATATCCAAGAAGTATCGCTTACTTGTATTCATTCCACTACAGAAACTCCTATGAATCTTAGGGGCTATAAAATCTTCTAGCATCCCAATAATCATGAAAATGACTCAAGAAAATATCACACCCTCACCTTTTATCAAATGAAAACTTATCTAAGTTATTTATCCATAGATTCTGAGAGTAAGACACTAAAAGCAGGATATCTGAGCAGAGGATAGGAAAAGGAGGGAGAAGGTCATGATGCAGAAAAAAGACCAAAAGAGAAGACTGGGAGAACTTAAAACGCAAGCCTCAGAATTCCATTTCCAGCTATGCTGATATAAATGGTAGACTTGCCCTCCCATTGTAAACAGTTATAAAATTTTACAAAGTATGTGAATCAAGTGGTTCCAGGCATTGGACAAAAGGCAACATAGAATGCAATACTCAAAAGAGGAGCAAAGAAGATGGGCACCATGTTCTTTATTACTGTAGAGTTCCAGCCTCAGTGTACAGTTCCAACCTCAACACAGAGAGTTGGAAGCCAAGCAGAGTTTGATGCATGATACAGGATGCTCAGGGCTGGTGCACCGGGATGACCCAGAGGGATGGTATGGGGAGGGAGGTGGGAGGGGGGTTCAGGATGGGGAACACATGTACACCCGTGGTGGATTCATGTTGATGTATGGCAAAACCAATACAATATTGTAATAAGCCTCCAATTAAAATAAATAAATTTATATTAAAAAAGAAAAGAACTTAAAACAAACAAAAAAAAACTATCTCTACTCACAGGTTAAAAAAAGAGACAATAGAGAAAATGAAATGGGATACTAAAAATATGTGATGCAAACTAGTACAGCCATTATGGAGAACAGTGTGGAGATTCCTTAAAAAACTGGAAATAGAACTGCCTTATGATACAGCAATGCCACTGCTGGGCATACACACTGAGGAAACCAGAATTGAAAGAGACACGGGTACCCCAATGTTCATCGCAGCACTGTTTATAATAGCCAGTACATGGAAGCAACCTAGATGTCCATCAGCAGATGAATGGATAAGAAAGCTTTGGTACATATACACAATGGAGTATTACTCAGCCATTAAAAAGAATACATTTGAATCAGTTCTAATGAGGTGGATGAAACTTGAGCCTATTATACAGAGTGAAGTAAGCCAGAAAGAAAAACACCAATACAGTATACTAACGCATATATATGGAATTTAGAAAGATGGTAACAATAATCCTGTATACGAGACAGCAAAAGAGACACTGATGTATAGAACAGTCTTTTGGACTCTGTGGGAAAGGGAGAGGGTGGGATGATTTGGGAGAATGGCATTGAAACATGTATAATATCATGTATGAAATGAGTCGCCAGTCCAGGTTCGATGCATGATACTGGATGCTTGGGGCTGGTGCACTGGGACGACCCGGAGGGATGGTATGGGAAGGGAGGAAGGAGGAGGGTTCAGGATGGGGAACACATGTATACCTGTGGTGGATTCATTTTGATATATGGCAAAACCAATACAATATTGTAAAGTTAAAAAATAAAATAAAAGAAAATTAAAAAATAAAAATATGTGATTAACCCAAAGGAAATCAGGAAAAGATGAACAGATGAATGAAAAGAACACACAAAACAACTAAAATACAACCAAATTATACAGTTAAAATGTCATATCAATAAAATTAATACATTAAATATTAAATATTCACAGAAACATTAATACATTAAATATTCACAGAAGAAGCATAGTAAGAATCATTTATTATCCAACTGGATAAAATGAGACCCAAATATATACTTTCCACAGGTATTGCACTTTAAATATAAAGAGACAAATAGGTTGAAAGTAAAATAATACAAAAAGAAAGCCATAGTGTCTATATTAATATCACACAAAGCAGATTATGAAACAAAGATTATTAGCAGAGATAAGTAGAAATGCTGCAAGTGAATAAAAAGGTACCTTAAGAGTTAAACATAATCATTCTAAATGTGTATGGTTCTAACAGATTTACAAGATACATGAAATAAACACTGACCACTAAAGGAGAAATTGAGAAATCTACACTATTGTTTGGACATGTTGCACCCCTTTCTCATTAACTGAAATAAGTTGAAAAGTAACTACTGAAACTAACATAACACCATTAATCAACTATACTTCAACATAAAATTTTAAAAAAGAAACTACCAAAACATGGAAGTTATGAACAACCCTATCAATGAACTGAACCTACATTTATAGAATATTACACTCCATAATGTCAAAAGACAAACTTTTAGCTTCATATAATATTTATCAAGAAGACTAGGATATTCATCAAGATAGACTATATGCTAAGTGATGAAATAACTCATTAATAAAAATGTTTGAAATCCTATAAAGTTAATGATCAGATAATAATGAAACTCAATGAGAAGTTAATAATTTGATGTCTAAACAGTTTTCAAATGTTTGAAAATTAAATATCACACATCTAAAATAATCCATGGGTCAAAAGAACAAAAGGAAAATTTTGAATTATTTAGCTGAAGGATAATGAAAATAAAATATATCAATATCTGTCAGAAGCAGGTAAATCAGTTATTAGAGGAAAAGTATAAAATTTAATGACTATATTAGAAAAGGTGTGAAATCACTTATACAGTTTTGCCTTAAGAATATAAAAAAGTTAATCATCAACAAAATGGAAAGGAAAAATAAGTGAATCAGAACAGAAAAATTAAAAATTGACTGAATTCTTTGAAAAAGTTAAAAATGATAGATTCTTTGCAAGAATAATCATTAAAACCCTACAATTTACTAATATTAAACTTGAACAAGGGAGAATTCATTATAGATCCTACAGACATTTAAAAGATATTACTAGGAAAATATTTAGGCCAATAAATTTTAAAAAAATGGATGAATAGAGAAATTCTTTGCAAAGTATTAAAAAAACTGACAGAAGAAAAAGAAAATTTCTTTAGAATTATATTTATTAAATGAATATAATTAATAATAAAAACCTAGAAAATAATCTAGACTGGTAGAGTCTATCACATATTTAAGGAAAAAGTATCAATCTTACATACACATGCTAAGCCACTTCAGTCGTGTCCAACTCTTTGCGATGTCATGAACTGTAGCTGCCAAGCTCATCTGTCCATGAGATTCTCTGGGCAAGAATACTGGAGTGGGTAGCCATTTCCTACCACAGGGGATGTTCAAAACTCAGGGATCAAACCTACTTCTCTTAGGTCTCCTGCACTGGCATGCAAGTTCTTCACCACTAGCACCACCTGGGAGTATTTTTCCAGAAAAACACAGGGAGAGACATAGCTTCACAACTCATGTCAGCATTGTTAGTTGCTCAGTTGAGTTGGACTCTTTGCAACCCCATGGACTATATATAGCCCACCAGGCTCCTCTGTCCATGAGATTCTCCACACGAGAATACTAGAGTGGGTAGCCATTCCCTTCTCCAAGGGATCTTCCTAATCCAGTGATTGAACCCATGTCTCCTTCATTGCAGGCAGATTCTTTACCATCTGAGCCACCAAGGAAGCCAAGCATTACAAATACTAAACCTGACAAAAAACATTAAAAAGAAAACTACAAAGTGGTACACCTCATGAAAGTAAAAAAAAAATTTAACAAAATATTAGCAAATACAATCCAACAAATAAAAATGTTTACTGCATCAAAGAAAAGTGCAGTTTATCCCAGGAATGATTGTTCAATATTTGATTGTCAATTCACATAATACACCCCATTAAGTGAAAAAGGAGAAAAAAAATTATGATGGTCTTAGCAAATTCAGAGAAAGTATTTGACAAAATTCACCAACCACTCATGATTAGAAAAAAAACTCAGCACCCTCATGTTCACAGCAGCATTATTTGCGATAGCTAACACATGGAAACAACCTAAGTGTCCATCAATGGACAAATGGATAAGGAAATTTTATATATATATATATATATATATATATATATATATGAATATGATGTATATATATGGATTATACATAATGGAATATTATTCAGGCATTAAATAAACATGGAAATCCTGTTATTTGTGACAACATGGAAGGACCTTGAAGTCTTAAGTGAATAAGTTAGAAGATGACAAATGCTGTATGATCTTCCTTATACATATACTACTAAAATCAAGAAACAAAAACCTCCCACGAAACTCACAGAAAAAGAGGAGATTGGATTTGTGACTACTAGAGGCGGGGTAGGGGGGGAGAAGGCAATGGCACCCTACTCCAGTACTCTTGCCTGGAAAATCCCATGGACGGAGGAGCCTGGTGGGCCGTGGTCCATGGGGTCGCTAAGAGTCGGACACAACTGAGCAACTTCACTTTCACTTTTCACTTTCCTGCATTGGAGAAGGAAATGGCAACCCACTCCAGTGTTCTTGCCTGAAGAATCCCAGGGAGTGGGGAGCCTGGTGGGCTGCCGTCTATGGGGTTGCACAGAATCGGACACGACTGAAGCGACTTAGCAGCAGCAGCACAGGCAGGGGGAAGGGGAATTAAAGAGAGTGGTCAAAACTTACAAATATCCAAGTATTAAGATAAATAAGTACTAGGGTTATAATGTGCAACATGATGACTATAGTTAACATTACTATAGGATATGTAGGAAAGCTATTAAGAGAAGATCCTATAAGAGTTTCATCACAAGGAGGAAGTTTTTTTCCTTCTTATTGTATCTATATGAAATGATTCATGTTAATTAAACCCATTGTGGTCATTGTTTCACTATATGTATATATATCAAACCACCATGTTCTATACCTTAAATTTGTACAATATGCATGTCAATTATTTCTCAATAAAACTGGAGGGAAAGGGATCATACATGATGGTCAAGTGGGATTGATCCCTGGGATGCAAGGCTAGTTCAACAGATGCAAATTAATAAATGTAACATGGCACAGTAACTAAATGAATGATAAAAATTACACAATCCTCTGAATCGATGCAGAAAACATTTGATAAAATTCAACATCTTTTCATGATTAAAAACTCTCAACAAATTAGGTACAGAAAGAATTTTCCTCAACACAATAAAAACCATGTATTACTAATCCCTATCAAAATTCCAATGATAGCACTTCACACTTACTAGAATGGCTCAGTTGTAAATTATGTCTCCAATAACAAATGCTGGCAAGCTTGCTGAGCAACCAGAAACCTCATGTGTGTCTTCAAGGAATGTGAACTTATACAATTACATTGGATTACCGCTTGGAAGTTTCTTTATCAAGTTAAGCATACGTTTCCCCAAGTTTTAGGTATTTACCCAACAGAAATGAAAACATATCCACCAAAAACATATATATATATGGAATTTAGAAAGATGGTAACAATAACCCTGTATACGAGACAGCAAAAGAGACACTGATGTATAGAAGAGTCTTTTGGACTCTGTGGGAGAGGGAGAGGGTGGGATGATTTGGGAGAATGGCATTGAAACATGTATAATATCATATATGAAACGAGTCGCCAGTCCAGGTTCGATGTACGATACTGGATGCTTGGGACTGGTGCACTGGGACGACCCAGGGGGATGGTATGGGGAGGGAGGAGGGAGGAGGGTTCAGGATGGGGAACACATGTATACCTGTGGTGGATTCATTTTGATGTATGGCAAAACCAATACAATATTGTAAAGTTAAAAAATAAAATTAAATTAAATAAAACAATAAAATTAAATTAAAAAAATGTGAAAAAATATTCATAGCATCCAAGTGTCCAACAAGAACATGGATAAACAGATTGTGGTATATTTCACACAATGGAATACTATTCAAAAAGGAACAATCTGTATATACAACATAGATGAATCTCATCAATACTTTGTTGAGTGATAAAGCCACATATAAAATGTATATTCCTATATGTATATATATTTGTATCAGTTCAGTTCAGTCACTCAGTCATGTCCGACTCTTTGCGACCCCGTGAATTGCAGCACACCAGGCCTCCCTGTCCATCACCAACTCCCAGAGTTCACTCAAACTCATGTCCATCGAGTCGGTGATGCCATCCAACCATCTCATCCTGTGTCGTCCCCTTCTCCTCCTGCCCCCAATCCCTCCCAGCATCAGAGTCTTTTCCAATGAGTCAACTCTTTGCATGAGCTAGTCAAAGTACTGGAGTTTCAGCTTTAGCCTCACTCCTTCCAAAGAACACGCAGGCCTGATCTCCTTTAGAATGGACTGGTTGGATCTCCTTGAAGTCCAAGGGACTTGCAAGAGTCTTCTCCAACACCTCAGTTCAAAAGCATCAACTCTTCAGTGCTCAGCTTTCTTCACAGTCCAACTCTCAGATCCATACATGACCACTGGAAAAACCACAGCCTTGACTAGACGGACCTTTGTTGGCAAAGTAACATCTCTGTTTTTCAATATGCTATCTAGGTTGGTCATAACTTTCCTTCCGAGGAGTAAGCGTCTTTTAATTTCTTGGCTGCAGTCACCATCTGCAGTGATTTTGGAGCCCCAAAAAATAAAGTCTGCCACTGTTTCCACTGTTTCCCCTGTTTCCCCATCTATTTCCCATGAAGTGATGGGACCAGATGCCATGATCTTCGTTTTCTGAATGTTGAGCTTTAAGCCAACTTTTTCACTCTCTACTTTCACTTTCATCAAGAGACTTTTTAGTTCCTCTTCACTTTTCTGCCATAAGGGTGGTGTCCTCTGCATATCTGAGGTTATTGATATTTCTCCCAGCAATCTTGATTCCAGCTTGTGCTTCTTCCAGCCCAGCGTATCTCAAGATGTACTCTGCATAGAAGTTAAATAAGTAGGGTGACAATATACAGCCTTGATGTACTCCTTTTCCTATTTGGAACCAGTTTGTTCCATGTCCAGTTCTAACTGCTGCTTCCTGACCTGCATATAGGTTTCTCAAGAGGCAGGTCAGGTGGTGTGGTATTCCCATCTCTTTCAGAATTTTCCAGAGTTGATCGTGATCCACACAGTCAAAGGCTTCGGCATAATCAATAAAGCAGAAATAGATGTTTTTCTGGAACTCTCTTGCTTTTTCGATGATCCAGCAGATATTGGCAATTTGATCTCTGGTTCCTCTGCCTTTTATATATTTATACAAAGTTTTCAAACAAGCAAATGAATTTATAGTGAAAGAAAACAGATGAGAGTTTGGGGGAGAGTGGTCACACAGGTATTAAATTTATCAAAAATTGAGCTGTACACTTAAAATCAGGAGAAGGAAATGGCAACCCATTCCAGTTTTTTTACCTGGAGAATTTCATGGACAGAGGAGCCTGGCAGGCTATAGTCCATGGCGTCACAGAGTCAGACACAACTGAGTGACTATCATACACACACACTTAATCAGTGCGCTTATAGTATGGAATTTATACCTCATTAGTTGAACAAGGAAAACCTCATGTAAATTTAAATTTCATCAATCACCAGCAGTATATACTCTTGAGGCTCAATGCTCTGCAACTCTATTTGCACATGAGAAGCAGCCAGGATTCTTTTTTAATATATAATCCTAGGACTCATTACCAAATATTGAGACCTGACCTGCTACAAGAACCATCCTTATATCAACTGGGAAGCTGCTACCAAAATAGAGTAGTTTGATTTTCACAGCATCTTTTAGTACAGAAATCCATCCGCATGTCCAAATGAACTAGTCCATACCTGCTTGAGCCGTGAATTGCTGATATACAGACATTGCTATGATATTAACAACTATGTCACACATTGCAGAAATAGATTTCCCTTGCCATAAAACTGTCAAAAGAGGGCTTCCATTTGTTATTTTATTTTTTCTTCTAAGGGCGCACAGTGAGAAAAGCCTACAGAAACCAAAACCATACCTGTACATGCTTTTAAATTACAGATGGTTCTGTAAATCTAGCTTCTTCAGAGCCTGCACACCATTTTGTAAAACCTATCTCATTCATAGGCTTGTTTCTCAGAAGTGACAATGGATCTCTTCAAGGACACACAGTCCAGTGGTAGACATCAGCAACAGACTCTTAAATAGAAAAATTCTAGAAGATGGAATGGGCCCCAGAGAACAGGAAAATAATACCGCTACAAGAGCAGGGAGCTGAAGCAATAGGAAACTGGCTCAGGAGGCAAGAAGAAACCAGCAATGTCCTTTCGCACTTCAGAAGGACAGCCCTAAGAAGGAGATTGAGAACTCATTGCTAACACAAACCAAACTGCATTGCCAAACATAATACAATTTAAATAAGTGGCATAGTGGAAACCATCTCTGACTAATCCTCTGGTCACCTACTGCTACTGCTACCGCTAAGTCGCTTCAGTCGTGTCCGACTCTGTGCGACCGCATAGATGGCAGCCCACCAGGTTCCACCGTCCCTGGGATTCTCCAGGCAAGAACACTGGAGTGGGTTGTCATTTCCTTCTCCAATGCAGGAAAGTGAAAAGTGAAAGGGAAGTCGCTCAGTCGTGTCTGACTCTTTGCAACCCCATGGACTGCAGCCCACCAGGCTCCTCCGTCCATGGGATTTTCCAGGCAAGAGTGCTGGAGTGGGGTGCCATTGCCTTCTCCAAACTCCAGACTAAATCAATTGACTTTTGGAAATTTCTTTTTCCTCTGCAAGTGGTTTTACCTTTTATGAAGTGAGGGGTTAGGATTATATAACTTTCAAGCCTGGTCTATTTCAGCTATTGTGATTCAACTTCAACTCCAGTCTATGCGATCTTCTAGGATGTGAATGCGCTCATGGGATAGGGGTACATTGCTTGGGTCCCAGTAGCAGAGGCAATAAACCACACATGGGCTTTGCTTCGATATTATGTATAAAAGGTTAAACAGCAACTGAACAAATTGGTGTTAATCCCAGTTCCTTTGGATTGTTCCCCGTCTTTCTCTACATCTGGCACCTCTAAATCTCTCAACACAAAAAGTAGAGTGTTTGCCTTTGTTTTGTGTTAAAGCACGCCCAATTTATAACTTCTGTCTTAACCTTCCTCTTAGAAAATGATTTGTTTGAGGAGGAGTGACACTGTATTTTCATTAGAGATAAGGCTTTCAAGCAATGCATTTGGGTGTGTGGGTTTGGAGTCGTGGTTACATTTTGTGAATTAAATTCTCAGGGTTTGGAGTTGTGGTCTCATTTGAGTTAAATTCTCAGGATATTCTTAGGCTTGGAATATCTAGCAGTATAGTGGCAATATTTTCAGGGAGGAACTGTGTATGCAGACAAATGGCACAGAGAAAGCAACTTGAAAAATTATATTGTTTTGAAATTATATCAGGGCACTTATGTTTGTAGGTTCTAGTCAGAAGCATCACATCAAAAGACCAGAGTTGTTTGTGGTCAAATTATTAACAGCTGTGCCCTTTAAGTAAGTCATCGAAAATGAGTTCTTGCCTAGAGACAGCAGCAGGCTAATTACCTTCTCCACTGGTAATCTTCACTCAAAAGAAAAGACAAGCCTGCCCAGGAATAAACCAATCTCACTTTCTCACATCCTCTCTTTCTGTCTCTCTCATAATATATATATATATATGAAATCCTGTGTGAAGTTAAAAAAAAAATCCCATACAGTCAATAATAACACAAACAACATGCCCCCAAACTGGGCCAGAAAACTGAGCTAAAAACCTACAAAAGATTCTGCACAAATGACCAATAAGCACACTTGAAAACATACAGAACATTATTCATCATTATTCCCTCACCACACAGAAAAGAAAACCCACAATAATTACAATATTGAAAGGGAGGGCTTTTAGCTGGGCATATGGGGGATGAGGAGGAAACTCTTGAGGACTAGACTGTTGGTACCCAGAAGGAAATTATCCACTAATGCCCGTGAATGGCTGGTGGGAAAATTCTGGGCAGTGAGTGCACTGAGACCCAGGCAGAGAACTCTTACCTGGCAAGCAGGCTAGGAGGAAATTTTGGCCTGAGTGGACCAACAGGAACCCGTGTACCCAGCTGGGCTGGGGGAGACTGTCTGTTAACATTCTGCCACGACGACGATGGATTTTTCTCTAATGTGGACCCAGAAGTACCACTGGGGCTAGGCTAACTTTAAGCAGATCACAAGGCCAAGGGAATAACTCTTGACTAGCGAGCCTCCAGGACTGGAAACACTCATCCCGTGCTGGCCTGGGCGATTCCACTGTGCTGGAATTAAGGAGGACCATGTGGTCAGGCGTATGGTCATACACATGGGGATCCTGTTGGAACTGACTGCACAGCTTGGACCCCATTTAGCGGCAGCTTTGTATAAATAGCTGCCCCACATGAGGCCACTCCCCTTCCCAGGTGGCCCACATCCAGTGTACAGTTCACAGGGACTATAAAGGCCCAGTAATCTTGGCCAAATTTGGGACAACTGTGAAGGATTATTCTGGCTTCAGAGCTTCTTGTGGGATCTTGTTGGGTGTGCATCACAGCTTGACTTTTCCCTTTGCCCAGCCATTCTTCCTTACTTTCCCTTCCACTAGTGTTGCCATTAATAACACTTCTTAGTCAACCTTGTACCAGCTAAGCTCAACTGGGTCTGAAAGAACAATTTCAGAGGACCCTACCTTATGGCAGGGCAGGGATTGAATAAGTAAACATTGATAATAACAGAAATCAAGATATAGAAGACGTAAGATATCCATTAGACATTACAATGGATGTATTAAGTAAATAATGGAATATAGGAGGTGCAGGATGGAGACAGAAATTTGGAAATTCATAGTTGTGTACATCCCCCTCTCCCACCCAGTGGGATGGTGCGTGGCCAGTGGGGGACCAGCAAAGTACATTTCAATAACAATAAGCACCCAGACCAGAAATGGTCTGAGACCCTTCTCCCCTACCCAGAGATACAAAGTCAACACCAGCAAGACAAATCTCACCATTAAGTTATGGACTTTGAAACCTCTGTTCATCTTCTACAGACAAGAAGTATTCGATCAATCAGGCACTAGCCTGGAAAACTCTTCTTCCTACTGGGCCAGAGATTCCCTTCCCCCACCTAGAGGCACAAGGTGGCTCAGCCTGGAGACACTGACTCCATCCCCTCAAAGCACCACTAGCACAAACCAATGAGAGCTGTTTAAAATAAAGAACTACTTTGTGGGGAAAAAATGGTCGGGGTGGGGGTGGGGGCGAGGACAAGCCTAAAAGCAGGGTAATCTATTGAGATGCCACTGTAGTAACCTCAGCACCAGGAGTCTAGCATGGACATAATCTCTACTCACTGCACGTTTGTTGAATGGATGAAGGAATCTTCTCTAAGCCTGTTTTGTCTTTATTAAACAGAGGTAATACTATTTCCCTGTATGAGTTGTTTTAAGAATTAAATAACATATGTAAAGGGCTTACCACTATACCAGGCACACATATGCAGCCCCCAAAAATGACAGTAGGAATAGTTGTTATTATTCCAGAGGGATTTAATTTATACCCACAAATCTGAACATCCTGGGGGAGAATCTCACCAGGAGTGTATCAATAGGCAATAAGGCTGTCTCCCATACGGATTCATGTTGATGTATGGCAAAACAAATACAATATTGTAAAGTAATTAGCCTCTAATTAAAATAAATAATTTAATTTAAAAAATAGGCAATAAGGATCTGCTCCCAACTCCCACAGCTGACAGTATTTGAGCTCACTAATTGCACTATCCACATCAGCCTTTTTAACCCCAGAACATCATGTCTGGTTCCAGATTCAAAAGATGGGATTTAAATTTTCACTATCATAGATACACATGCATCACCAGGGCTTCAGCATCATATCCACAGATAGAAATCAAATCTCTTTTCCTGGGTCACCAGACATTTGGAGTCTGAACCATCTACCACACTAAAGGAAGTCCAATCCATCCATCAGAGGCGGCTTCCAAAGCACATCTAGATTGTTGAATCATGCATGGTCATTTTTCAGCACTCTACAGATTCTGATTGTTGAAGTAATGGCTGGTATTATGTCTTTTATGATTATTTAAGTTAATGTAGGTTGGTCCTTCACTTCTACACTCTTCTCTCCTTAGCAGATTTTGTTGTTGAGTGTATAGAAGTAAAACATGTTTGCACTCCCTTAAACTAGGGTTCCCAAACACCGGGATCTAATGCATGATGATCTGAGGTGGAGCTGATGTAATAGTAGTAGGAATAATGGTCATAGTAAGTGTAATGCACTTGAATCATTCCAAAACCACCCCCCAACCTAGTCCATGGAAAAACTCTTCCACGAAACCGGTCCCTGGTGCCAAAGGTTGGGGACCTCTGCCTTAAACCATGTCTGACTTTATAATGGCCCAAGTGCCAGAAACCAAGAAGAGTTATAGCATGTAGCAAGTCACTGCCTGATTATTCCTAGACAACTCCACCTCCCTCCCCTCCTCAAAAAAAAAAAAAAGATTCAAGTGCATCCAGGGTCCCAGGGTCTTTACTTTTTTTCCCCCAGGTTATCATACATCAGCTTAAATAGTTCTTAAACCCAATTATACTTCATAATTGAGGAGTTAACTGAAAAGGCACATGCTAGAGCCTGTTCCACACTTTAAATCTGAGACTGATTTTTAACACTCTTCCCAAGTACATTTTTACTTAAGTCTCCGGGTGATTCTGATTATAACTCAGGTTTCAGAAACTTCAAACTGTGAGTGATTATACTCCTTTCTAGAATGTTTACCCCTCTAACTCTGTATGTTGAAATCTAGCTCACACTTCAGGGAACAATTCAAATTCAGCCACCCACGTGGTGACTTTCTTAATGGGATATCTCCCATTGTGACAGAAAAGGGAGGTATCATTCCCTTGTCCAGGGTATATAGGAGCACTGGGATATGGCATCCAGGATAGAGGAAGAACTCTTAAGTTTTACACTGGAATTTCCCACTAGAGTTTGTGCACTTGGCTGTAAGCTGGGTCAAAACAAAGCAACTTGGAAAAGCCTCTGATTATATAGAGACATGGATTCCAGCCATCTAGCAACCTTATTTGGGGAGGTAGATTGGAAGCTACTATATAATTTGGAATTTATGTTTAAAAGGAGAAAAAATTTTTAAAAGGAGAAGAGTCAATAAAAGAACATATATATAAGTGTGTATTCAATATAACTGAATTACTTTGCTATGCACCTGAAACTAACATAACATTGAAAATCAACTATACTTCAAAATGAATAAAAGGAATAAACAGTGGCTATAAAGTAGACCACTACATAGGTGTAATAAATCATGAGGGTAGTAAAATACTGCAGAGGACTTTGTTCATTCATTCAGTTATCCAGTTGTGTCCGACTCTGCAACCCCATGGACTGTAGCTCTCCAGACTCCTCTGTCCATCTGATTTCCCAGACAAGATTAGTGGAGTGGGTTGCCATTTCCTCCTCCAGGGGATCTTCCCGACCAAGGGATTGAACCCACGTCTCCTGCTTTGGCAGGTGGGTTCTATATCTCTGAGTCATCGGGGGAGCCTGAAGGGGACTTACTTATGGTGGAATAAGAGGTGAGCAGGAAGAGGTTGGCCCTGGAAGGGAGGTAAGTATTGTCTTAACTTATTGCAATGTTTAATCCCCGGATTGCCTGCATGAGTGTCATTAGGATGCTAGGTTAGATTCTGGCTCTATGAAATTAGATCCTTTGAGAGCAAGACTGAAGGATATGTAGTTTAAGACATTCCCAGGTGTTTGTGATAATCAGCCATGTTTGGTCCATACCAGGCTAGAGTTCCTAGGTGCCTCCTCTTCTCTAGAACAGATTCTCTACTGCCCTACCACAGTGTCAACTCTCATGCCTTAGCTTCCAAACTGATACACTGAAGATTCTGTAAACAGAGACAGTGTTTATATAATAGTCCTCAACTCACAAGTATCTCTTACTATCTATCCTTGGTTCTTGCCAATTCAAAGTCATACCTGTTAGAAGGAAGAGAGAGAAGCTCCAAATAAATGATCTCATGCAGAAGGAAGTGCTTGGAATTCATAAAGCATTTGTAATTTAGTGGGGCTCCAGTCAGCAGAAGGAATGGCTCTATCCACTGATCCTCTCAGGCCTCACTGAGTTCAGCCTGTATTACAAATTACTTTGTCCATCCTTTATTTCTTTTCTTGGAATGGATAATGATGAAATAGTTGGCAGAGAAAAACAATGAAAGATCTGTCTTGAATGTAGGATTGCCACATAAAATATAGGATACCAAGTACATTTGAATTTCTGATAAGCAACAAATACATTTCAGCCTAACTATGCCCCCATGAAATATTGGGGCCATATTTATATTTACAAATTGTTGCTTATTTGCTGAACCTGCCAACATAGTTGAATGAGCAAGAGAGAGAATGAGGAAGTGTCTCTAACTGATTCCTTCACTCATTTCACCTTCAGCGTGAAAAGTCACATGGGTTCATAGAAAGAGAACCCATGACTTGACTTGACTCTTGTAGGTAGAGTTAAGAAAGATGAAGAGCTTGCTAACTTCATATGTGACTTTGAAAGAGTCCCTTTCCTCACCTTGGCTTCAGTTTCCCCCATCTGTGAAATGAGACAATTCAACTAGATGATTTCTTAGCATCCTTCCTGCTCTGAAAGTCTGGTGTTTTATTCCCCCCTGGAAAGGGATCCATCTGCTGTGCTCCCTGGATATGTTTGAGGGCCTGTGTGTTTACTAACAGATCTCTGAGTGGGGATGGAGCATAAAAGCAGACTCCAACCTTTTTGGCACCAGGGACTGGTTTCATGGAAGACAATTTTTCCATGGATGGGTGGAGGGGAGAAGGGGGATAGTTTCAGGATGATTCAAGTTCATTACATTTATTATACACTTTATTTCTATTATTACGTCAGCTCTACCTCAGATCATCAGGCATTAGATCCCCGGAGGTTGGGGACCCCTGACGTACAAGACTGTCTCTAGCAAGTATTTGTCTATACTTGTCATTTTATTAATAACTTTCACTGTGATAAGTTGGAACCATTCTACACATCACCAATCCCCCTTAAAAATATAATGTGGGGGACTTCTCTGAGGGTCCAGTGAATTTCTCTGAGTTTCCAATGCAGGGATACCTAGGTTGGATCCCTGATCAGGGAACTAGATCCCACGTGCTGCAACTAAAGATCTGGGGTGCCGCAGCTAAGACCCAGAGCAGCCAAATAAATTTTAAAAAATTAAAAAAAAAATAAAAGTATAATGTGGAAAAACAGATTGGTTCATCAAGATCTCAGGGTATATGTGGCCTGGGAGAGCACTTCCCAGAGAGCTTTTACTCTGGGAAGGGAGAGTAAAACGGGAGAGCTTTTACTTCCTTCTTCCTTCTTTGGCTTCCACTTTTGCAATCTCTACTTCTTTAAAACATTTGCCTTGAGCTGAATTGTTAGACTGTGCATATTTTTTTCTCCTTCCTTTCCGGAACAGGTTCTAACCTAATCCTCCTACTATCATCTGGGTATGAAAATGACATATTTGCCCCCATCCTAGTAGGAAGTTAAATTAATGAGGAAAGAAGGGTGTCACTTTGCCAGCATTCATTTTTACACGGTTCCGCCAGAGGAGGATATTAGTGTTATCATCCTTGGTCACGGATTCGTTTGCATTTCCTTCACTAAAAACAATTTCATTATCTAATAAACCACATGATTTTCAATTCCAGCCTGTGCTAATTGATTTTTCCCTATTTATATCTTCAGCGGCTGGGAGAGCTTTGCTCTAGATAAGGTAGATTTCATTTTCAAGCCTTCATTATGTTCAGAGCTCCATTCTGTTGGCAAGTTCCTCCATTACGGCTGAAGATCACTGTTCCCTAACTCCTTCCTATTAATTAATCACTATCCTTATACATGCAATAAATAGTGTAAGTGCCAGCAAGAAGAAAAGTTTAGCCTTAAAAGACAGGGTTTTTTTTCCCCCCTCTCAAAACTACTTCAGACAGCATAAATATTGGCCTCAGTATTCTGTTTTGCCATCTAAGTAACAGAAATTGTCTTAACTTGTTATTTTCAAGCAAGAGTTGAAAAAAGACAGGAAGGCAATTGCAAACTGAAACCTTTCACAGCAGGCAAAGGCGAGCATCAGCTCAACACAGCACAGTTGTAAACACCTTCATTAATTAGCATCCTCTCTACACTTGTCCTGAATTGTAATCTTTTGTTTCAATGCAAGTGATTTTTATATCTGAGAGGGGGGTAATGTTTCATAATAAGCTTAAATCTGACAATCTGTGAGTTGCATATCTTGTGCTTCCTAAGGAGAATCCATTGTGCTTTGTTCCCACGCTATATTATGCCACCTGCTTTGGTTCTCAGAAAGGCCCTAGTCTTAAGCAGATAAATAATCATGAGGCACAATACAATGGGCACCTCACTCATGCACTTTCTATTAGCTATTATTCATTGACATTAGATGGTAAGCTTTCAGTTAACATGGACTTCAGGTGGAAAAAGTCACGATACCAATGGAAGGACATTGTTTGTATGTGTAAGTGTGTAATATTTCAGCATCTTCAAATTGATTTAGCCTTCAAAAGGTCCCATGATGAGGCAGGGGGGGGCTGCTAGTGGGAGCAGGAGAAAAAATAGAAATGAAAATCTAGTGTTTTATCCCTTAAACCAGGGGTCCCCAACCTCCAGGCTCTAATGCCTGATGATCTGAGGTGGAGCTGATGTAATAATGACAGAAATAAAATGCACAATAAATGTAATGCACTTCGAATCATCCCGAAACCATCACCCCTACCATCCTGGTCTATGGAAAATTTTCTTCCACAAAATCGGTCCCTGGTGCCAAAAAGGCTGGGGACCTCTGCCTTAAAGCTGAACTTCCAAATGATATTTCTCAGATGGGTTCCTAACGTGCCCAGAGATGGTTTTCTGCAGCCCTCAGGGCAGCTAAGTGGGATCTGGGACCTCCTTCTCCTCACTTCAGTGTGCCTGTGGTACCCTTATATCATTTCCTACCTATGCTGTGAGGTGATAAAGGTTGGAAGGCTTTAGTGCTTGAGAGGTCAGGTCAGAATTGCATTCATTCTCTGATACTATGACACTCTTTGTCTTAGTGAAGCACTGGTCATCGTGGGGGTTCTTATAGCTCTCAAATGTGTTATGTGTTGGGCTAGATATTGGGTTGGCCACAAAGTTTGCTCAGGTTTTAAAAAAAAACAACTTTGTGGCCAACCCCCCAAAACTTGAGAATAATGTTATTATACTCCGTGTGTGTGTGTGTGTGTGTGTGTGTGTGTGTGTGTATAGGGGGCATACAAGAGAAATTCAAAGAAATGTACACAGTAAAGATTATGAACATATAAATATTCATTTTTGCCGGGGAGGCAATGCTTTATCATTCTTCTGTCTCTTCCCTATATCTCAGATCTGCTCACACACCAGGTATCCAAAGAGACTGTATTATTGAATACATTGGCTTAAACATGAGAAGTCAATGCCCTACACAAGGGTGTTGTTGGCTCAGGCAATTTCAGGGACATATCTGTAGCAGATGCTATTTAGGATGCAAGAGATAAGTTCCTGATGTCAGGCCTTTCTGGACAGGCTGAGGTGGAGATTTAAATCCATGATTTTCCTGTATTATGTCTTCTTTTCCCCTCTGTCTCCTCTCCTTCATTTCCTTTCTATTCTGCCCTTCCCTTCTTTTTCTCCTTTCTACCCTCTCTAATTTTCCTCTTAACTTTCCATAGAAGGTCTGCATTGGTACTGATAAAGTGGTCAGTTCATTAACTCCTTCAAAAGCCCTTCCCCTTGCTTGTGATCAGGAAGAAAATTGTGCCTGACAAATCGATGTCTTTATGCTACTTCAATAAACCATATTAATGAAATTCACTTGTTTCTTCTGCACAGTCCATGGCTCAGTCCCCTGCTTTTTTTTATTTTAAATTTTATTCATTTGTTTTTGGCTGCACTGAGTCTTCATTGCTGTGCTGGGCTTTCTCTAGCCGTGGCAAGTCGGGGGCTACTCTTTGTTGCAGTGTGCAGGCTTCTCCTTGTGGTGGCTTCTCTTGTTACAGAACACGGGCTCAAGGGCACATGGGCTCAGCAGTTGTGGCCCATGGGCTCAGTTGCTCTATGGCATGTGTGCTCTTCTTGGACTGGGAATTGAACCTGTGTCTCCTGCATTGGGGAGAAGGCAATGGCACCCCACTCCAGTACTCTTGCCTGGAAAATCCCATGGACGGAGGAGCCTGGTAGGCTGCAGTCCATGGGGTCGCTAAGAGTCGGACATGACTGAGCGACTTCACTTTCACTTTTCACTTTCATGCATTGGAGAAGGAAATGGCAACCCACTCCAGTGTTCTTGCCTGGAGAATCCCGGGGACGGCGGGGCCTGGTGGGCTGCCGTCTATGGGGTTGCACAGAGTCGGACACGACTGAAGTGACTTATCAGCAGCTCCTGCATTGGCAGGTGGACTCCTAACCACTAGACCAACAGGGAAGTCCCAGTTGCCCACTTTCTTCAGTCTCTGCTCAACAGAGAAACCTTCCCTGCTCACCCTTTATGAAAACAGCAGCCCTTCACCCCACGCAACAGTCTTCTCTGGCTCCTTACCCTGTTTCTTCATAGGACTGACCACAATCTGAAATGTTCAAGAGCTATTGCCTATTTGTTTCTTGTCTTTCTCCCTTGTGTAGGTTGTAACATGAGCACAGGCACTCTGTTTCATTCATTATTATATCCACAGCTTCTACTACATAGTTAAAATTCAATAAACATTGGTTGAACAAATGAATGAACATCCACATTTATAAGCATAGTAACATTCATAAAAGCTATATTTTAAGAAAACCTCCTTAGTTCCTATGCATCATTCAAACCATGCATTTTCCCCTATTTACAGAAGCCTTATCGCTAAGTAGACTGATACACGAGAAGGGCATGGCAACCCACTCCAGTGTTCTTGCTCAGAGAATCCCCATGGACAGAGGAGCCTGGCAGGCCACAGTCCATGTGGTGGCAGAGAGTTGGACATGATTGATCAACTAAGCACAACACAGCACAGACTGATATACAATCATAGTTGGGACAAAGATCAGAGAGTAGATTAAAAATACCACCATGCCCAAGAAGGTCCTCTCAATATAAGACTCTCCAAGGAGAACTTGCCAACTTCTCAGTTCATATAACATTTTGCACCACTTGTAATAAGTTACCTCATATTATTCATGGTTACACAAGCACATGATTGATCCTTTGGTCAGATCATAAGCCTTTCTTATAAGGGCAGAGAGTACATCTTACACAATTCCCTATCCTTTATCCTATGGCACAGTGCCTTGAATGTATAAGACAGTCTATAAATATGGGATCAGTTCATGGATTGCTGTTTATCACCGTAGTGTGAATATCAGGAAATGATTCTTTTACCTTGTCTGTTCAATGAGAGGTTGAACTACATCATTTCTAGGATCTTTTTGGTTCTAAATCTCTATGGTTCTATACCCAATATACCTCCAAAACATATACCTCCTCTTGGAAAGGCTTTCTTTTACTTCAAGGATAAGTTGGAAGCATTGCTACTTAATTCTTAACAAAAGACATTTTGTTAAATTGGTTAAAAAATTAGCAACTGTCTGAGATGTCAGCTGAGTGTAATAATGAGCTGAGTTAAAAATAATTTAATGAATTCATGTATCCTTTTAAAATATATAATTTAGAATGGGCTAAAAATGACTTCTATGAAAATGGACCATGCTAAAAAATCTCTAAAACATAACTCTTAATATTTCTACCTTGTTAGATGAGACCTCTACTCCATTAGAATGTCATTAAAAGAAAAATATGTAATTTTTATTTTTTAACTTAATCCGACCCTTTGGTCTCAGAGTTTGAGTCTGGTTTACCCTCACCATTGTAGAGCCTCTATCTCAGATGCTAAACTATCATCTTATTAAAACGTATCTGTGCTCTCTTTGGTCATATCACATTGATGTTTTCGCATTTTTTCACTCTTCATCTCATTCTCTACTCCTCCTATGATTCAGGGGTAACCTTTGGGGCCAAAATGAGGAGTTATCATCACAGGTTTGTAATATGGAGCCCCTCTTACAAAATAAGTCTACTCCAAGCACCTCTCTCCTTGAAGGCAGACACATACTCTCTGGGGACAAGCTTAATGCATTCTTCTCCACCACCTTGTTAGGGAGGATCAGAATTTTCCTTATCCCTGTGAAAATGAGAGTAATGGACTATATGTCAGTCCACTAGCCCTTTGGTAAGAAATGGAAGTATCCTAGGTTTCTCTAAATAATTATGATCAGTTCAGTCACTCAGTCGTGTCCGACTCTTTGTGACCCCATGGATCGCAGCAAAGCCAGGCTTCCCTGTCCATCACCAACTCCTGGAGCCTACTCAAACTCATATCCATCACATCAGTGATGTTATCCAACCATCTCATCCTCTTTTGTCCCCTTCTCCTCCCACCTTCAATCTTTCCCAGCATCAGGGTCTTTTCCAATGAGTCAGTTCTTTACATCAGGTGGCCAAACTACTGGAGTTTCAGCTTCAGCATCCTTCCAATGAACATTCAGGACTGATTTCTTTTAGGATTGACTGCTTTGATCTCCTTGAAGCCCAAGGGACTCTCAAGAGTCTTCTCCAACACAACAGTTCAAAAGCATCAATTCTCCAGTGTTCAGCTTTCTTTATAGTCCAACTCTCACATCCACACATGACTACTAGAAAAACCATAGCTTCAAGTAGATGGACTTTTGTTGGTAAAGTAATGTCTCTGTTTTTTAATATGCTGTCTAGGTTGGTCATAGCTTTGCTTCCAAGGAGCAAGCCTCTTTTAATTTCATGGCTGCAGTCACCATCTGCAGTGATTTTGGAGCCCCCCAAAATAAAGTCTCTCACTGTTTCCTTTGTTTCCCCATCTATGTGCCGTGAAGTGATGGGACCAGATGCCATGATCTTTGTTTTCTGAATGTTGAGTTTTAAGCCAACTTTTTCACTCTCCTCTTTCACTTTCATCAATAGGCTCTTTAGTTCTTCTTCGCTTTCTTCCATAAGGGTGGTGTCATCTGTGTATATGAGGTTATTGATATTTCTCCCGGCAATCTTGATTCCAGCTTGTGCTACATCCAGCCTGGAATTTTGCATGATGTTCTCTGCATGTAAGTTAAATAAAGAGGATGACAATATACAGCCTTTAAAAGTTGAAAATTCTCTTTACATGTAAAGCCTCATTTTATCCTTATGCTAACCCCAAGAATTATTTCCATTAAAATATTATTAGCACCAATTTCTA
Source organism: Bubalus kerabau (assembly GCF_029407905.1). Classification (NCBI taxonomy): domain Eukaryota; kingdom Metazoa; phylum Chordata; class Mammalia; order Artiodactyla; family Bovidae; genus Bubalus; species Bubalus kerabau. Next base: position 2,773,520 of record NC_073647.1, on the reverse strand, counting down.
GATGTGGAAATTGAGACTCAGAAACACTAAGTGACTTCACTTTTAAGTAATACAGACAATACTCAAACCCTGGTCTAGACTAACACCAAAGTTCATGTTCTTTATCACTAAATGTTATGACTGAGTCAGTAGACCAGCACTGGAATGCATACTGAGTGCCCCTGGATTGGGAGTTTTTATGAAAGGCTCATTGAAAATATTCAATGAGTATTCAATGAGTAACGAGTAGTTGCGTTAACTACTTGTCTATTATTATAAGTTAAAGACATGAGCAAACATCCCCTGAAAACAGAGAGACTTTGATTTGTAAAAGGAGCTTTCCTAAATGATGAAGATTTTCACAGCATTGGAAAGCATTTTATGATTTTTGGAAGCAAAGTTATTTTTTGTATACTTAAATGTATAATAATACAAATGTGTATATGCATGTATTTTGGAGATATATATATATATATATATATATATATATATATGGATTCTCAGGTAGCTCAGTGGTAAAGACTCTACCTGCCAATGCAGGAGATGCAGGAGACTCAGGTTCGATCCATGGATTGGGAAGATTCCCTGGAGGAGGAACTGACAACCCACTCTAGTATTCTTGCCTGGAGAATCCCATGGATGGAGGAGCCTGGTGGGCTATAGTCCATAGGGTCGCAAAGAGTCAAACATGACTGAGTGACTGTGCACGTATGAGCATGTGTACATATACACATGTTCGTGTGTTGGGATCTTCCCAATCCAGGAATTGAACCCAGATCTCCTGAATTTCAGGCAGTTTCTTTACCCTCTGAGCCATGAGGGAAAGACTATATATATATATATATATATATATATATAGCATCAGCATATAATTACATGCCAAAAATCATAGGTTGCTAAAAAAGCCTTTGTGTGGATCACAACAACCTGGAAAATTCTGAAAGAGATGGATATACCAGAACACCTGACCTGCCTCCTGAGAAATCTGTATGCAGGTCAAGAAGCAACAGTTAGAACTGGACATGGAACAATAGACTGGTTCCAAATCAGGAAAGGAGTATGTCACGGCTGTATACTGTTACCCTGCTTATTTAACTAACATGCAGAGATGTAATTCATGAGAAATGCCAGGCTGGATGAAACACAAGCTGGAATCAAGAATGCTGGAAGAAATATCATTAACCTCAGATATGTAGATGACACCACCCTTATGGCAGAAAGTGAAGAAGAATTAAAAAGCCTCTTGAAAGTGAAAGAGAAGAGTGAAAAAATTGGCTTAAAGCTCAACATCAGAAAACTAAGATCATGGCATCCAGTCCCATCACTTCATGGGAAATAGATGGGGAAACAAAGGACACATTTTTGGGGGCTCCAAAATCACTGCAGATGGTGACTGCAGTGATGAAATTAAAAGAGGCTTGCTCCTTGGAAGAAAAGCTATGACCAACCTAGACAGCATATTAAAAAGCAGAGATATTACTTTGCCAACAAAGGTCCATCTAGTCAAAGCTATGATTTTTCTAGTAGTCATGTATGGATGTGAGAGTTGGAGTATAAAGAAAGCTGAGTGCTGGAGAGTTGATGCTTTTGAACTATGGTGTTGGAGAAGACTCTTGAGAGTCCCTTGGGCTGCAAGGAGATCAAACCAATCAATCCTAAAGGAAATCAGTCCTGAATGTTCATTGGAAGGACTGATGCTGATGGCTACCTGATGCAAAGAACTGACTCATTGGAAAGACCCTGATGCTGGGAAAGATTGAAGGTGGGAGGAGAAGGGGACAAAAGAGGATGAGATGGTTGGATGGCATCACCAACTTGATGGACATGAGTTTGAGCAAGCTCTGGGAGTTGGTGAAGGACAGGAAGCCTGGCGTGCTTCAGTCCTTGGGGTCACAAAGAATCAGCCATGACTGAGTGACTGAACTGAACTGACAGTACAATTGTGACATTTCACATATCCCCCCTGACGTGTGTCCACACTGCTCCCATCCCCCATAGAGGCCCTGAGCTTTCATTATGCCCAATTCTTCCTGTCATGTGCTAAAACTTTTTCACATCTTATAGTATAAATATTTCTAGGATCTTTAACACAAAAAAAAGAACTATGGAGAGAGGGAAATATTTATCTCAAGTGGCAGAATTTCAGATATAAGAAAGGGAGGATGTACTTCATATGTACGCGCATGCTCAATAATGTCTGACTTTGTAACCCCATGGACTGTGGTCCACCAAGCTCCTCTGTCCATTGAATTCTCCAGGCAAGAATACTGGAGTGGGTGGCCATACCCCACTCCAGGGGATCTTCCCAACCTAGGAATCTAACCCTGGTTTCTTGTGTCTCCTGCACTGGCAGGCAGATTTTTTTTTTTTTTTTTTTTACAAACACTGTATCACCTGGGAAGCTCTTCATATAATTTCCCACTAAACATTACAAACCACTACAACCAAACCAGCACATTGTGACCTATGCATATGACCACTCCTAGGCTAGGTCTATAATATTGTATATATGAATATAGATAGCCTGAAACAGTGTTTTCCATATTTGAGAATGAGAATCACCATGGAAGATTTGCTAAATATATATATATATATATATATATATATATATATATATATACCCAGATCATTTCCCAAAAGATTCTGATTCAGGTCATCTGGGGTTGGATCAAGAGTGCCTTTGTAACAAGCATTCTGGGTAAAGCTGATGTTTAGCTTTTGGACCAATGACCTTCCCTTCAAATAATCCAGTGAGTGACAATGATCATTGTAAGATATGCACTCAAATTTTTGCCATCTAGGATAAATGCAATCAGGTAGATGAAATACTTACTTAAAACGTTCAGAGCAATTTAAATTTCTTTCCTGCCCAAGTTGAGAGTGAATCATACTTCCAATCTGAATTTAGTTCATCTTTGTGGAATTGCTGTACTATATTATCAAATATCTCCACTCATATTTTCTGATGAGAAAGCGGTTCAATATTCCTTTGTCAATAAAAAACTGGCATCCCTATTATCATAGCTCACTCAGTATAATAGGAAATGTACTATCATTTGTTTTTAATGAAGTTTAATGTAATAAGGAATATTTAATAGCTAGCCAGACACTATTGTATTTTATAGCTATATCCTGATTTATCTAAAACTAGTCTAAACTTCAGTTTCACAGGAAAACATTTATTTTATTTCCTGCAGTAGGCACTATTAATGATGTCATCATATAACAGCATATTATTAAGTCGATATAGATTTTGTTTTATAAAAGCAGGGAATTGAACCACAGTTGTCAGTCATAAGCTGATGCAAGTATGACGCTAAGACAGACTTTATGTAATCAAAGTTTCCTCCTTTACTCCATCTGCAGAAAACACACACACCATAAACAGAGACCACAGAAACCACTCATCTGTGGTAACCAGTATCTGCATGATATTTATAAGTGGAATCCATGAAATAAAGTCTCTTCTACATTCTCTGAACAGTTTCTGACCATGTTGGGGACATAGTAGTTGCTCAGCAGTTACAAAAGGAAGCCAAGGGCATACTAAATTTTTCTTTTTTTTTTTTTTGTTTGATTGATATATTTTGTTTGAGGAAACTCAAGCAAAGCTCAGCAAGAAGGACCCTTCACTCTATCTGATATTTTGGACATGGATAAATCAAGTAAAAATAACCACGAAAGCTTCCCTTTTCACATTGACCTTCACAGGTAAAGATAAATAGCCTTTGGGGAAAGATAAAAGTCATTTTATGGTACTCTCTTTTAAGACCTTAATGAATGTTGAACACTAGGGTTCAGTATGGTGGTGAAGGACAGGGAAGCCTGGCGTGCTGCAGTCCATGGGGTCACAAAGAGTCGGACATAACTGAGTGACCGAATAACAAGGTTTCAATAAACGTTTATTACATACCTCTCTAGAGAAGCGAAGGTGCCAGATACTGGGGAAGGAGGGTGTATTCATTGTATTAGTACTCTCCAGAGAAACAGAACCATTAAAATGACAAAGAAAAACAATACATATGCACAATACATACAACATACATATACACAGTACACACAACATATATGTACACAGTACATACAACATACATATACACAGTACATACAACAACAGTTCGTAGAATACAAGTGAATGAGTGGGTGGCATCAGCAGATAAGCACTTTACCAATAAGTTTCTGAAAGTAAACAGAGGAGCAATAATTGATAAAAGAGGATTCAATAAGCCACAGCTTAGAGAAAGGGTCCTCAACCCAAGCTGCACATTGGAATCACATGGTGAGCTTTTGCAGCTACTAATGCCCAGTTCAACACCCCTTCTTCCCCCACAACCTCATGCTGATATTCTAATTTAATTGGTCCTGGGGAGGACCAATCTTGACCTACAGTTTTTTTTTTTGTTTGTTTGTTTTTTTAAGCTGGCTGGGTGATTCTCTAAGTCCAGCTAAGATGAGAACCACTGGCCTAGACAAGTGGTTTTCAGATGTTTTTTCAAACATGTTAACATGCATATGAAACATCTGAGAATCCTGTTAAAATGCAGATTCTGATGCAGTAGGTTTGAGGTGGGCCTGTGGATGTTCATGTCTTTATTTAATTCATTTATTGACTGTGTTGCACACGATGAGGATCTTAGGTCCCTGACCAGGGATCGAACCCATGCCCCCTGCAGTGCAAGCATGAGTCTTAACCACTAGACCATCAGGGAATTCCCTGAATGTATATTTCTAACATGCTTCCAGGTGATGTTGGATTCTGCTGATCCACAGACCATGCTTTGATTTTGTAGCCTATTGGTTCTCAAACTCAAGGATATATCAGAATTCCCTGGGCAGGGCAGGGTTGTTAAAACACAGATTCCTAGGCTCATCCCTAATGTTTCTGATTCTGTGGATCAAGTGATGCTGATGCTGCCGGTCCTTGGACAACACTCTGAGAACCACTGTTATGTTCAGCTTAGGAAGGAAGCTACTAAAGCCCCCAAAACTCTGCAGAGGCTCTGATCTCAACAGTTGAATTAAAAGTTAGTATACATGAGATGTTTCTTCCTCTCTTGTGTTTCAGAACTTTAGATGGCCTGGCTTCTCCCTCTCATATAAAACTCAAAGAGCTCTTCCCTAAAGAAATTGCACAACTCCAAAGCAGTCTCCTGAATTCTGGCATTTAATGAGATCCTGGTTTGTTGTTTTATTTTTAAAGTTCTCACTCCATGACCCCAAAGCAGCAGCAGTTATGAATCCGCAGTGTGCATCAGAATCACATGGTGAGCTTGAAAGAAACTTACAGAAGCTCTTGAAAAAGTGCTAGTGGTAAGGACTGAATCTATTTGCGTATGGACCTGAGACGAAACAAATGTGGGTATTATGGTTTTAGAACATAACGTTGTTAACCTTGAAAAAGTAAAAAATAATAAAAAATTTCAAGGTAGACTGAGAAAGAAGTGTGAGGGTGTTAATTTCCTCACTTTTTCACAGCAGAGAGTTTATACAGTTTAGAGCTAAAAGGTGATGTTATGAAAGAATACAATGCCTTCCTCCACTTCCTAATTATTTTCCTTAATAATCTTTTTATAACCATCAAAGGATCTTTTGAAAATGACTACCTCCTGTGCTAAAGAAACATTTCTCTGGCACTTAGTACTTGTTTTAGTTTTACTTCCGTTTCCTTTTTTTCTCACCTTAAATTCAAGTTAGGCACTCGGGAGTTTGGCTGTCATCTACTTTTTAGCAGACAGATTGTTATTAAGGGTGCCAAGATGTCTTTGATTACATACATTAGATAACATGAGAGATTGGAGAGGTGATGGTCTCAGGGAGGCTTGGGAAGATAACGTACAGCAATGGCTCTTTGCTGTAGGAGGCAGAGCCTGGGGCTAAGGAGGAAGATGCTCTGGCAACTTTGGGCCAAGTCATGTGCTTCCAACTTTCAGGGTAGCCAGGGTCAGGAAGAAGGGCCCTCGTAGCACATGGCAAGAAACCACTGAGAAGCAGAGGGGGGAAGAGGTGCTGGAGATAGTGTAGGCATTGGAGCCCATTCACAGCCACAAAAGGCTCTGTCTTTTTTTATTTTTTAAACAAATAATTTATTTGGTTGCTTTGGGTCTTAGTTATGGCAGGCAGGATCTCCATTGTCTCATATGGGATCTTCCTTGAGGTGCAGGAACTCTCTAGTTGTGGTTCAGTTCAGTTCAATTGCTCAGTTATGTCCAACTCTTTGCAACCTCATGGACTGCAGCAAAGCCAGGATTCCCTGTCCATCACTAACTCCCAGAGTTTACTCTAACTCATGTCCAATGAGTCGGTGACGCCATCCAACCATTTCATTCTCTGTCCTCCCCTTCTCCTCCTGCCTTCACTCTTTCCCAGCATCAGGGTCTTTCCCAATGAGTCAGTTCTTAGTATCAGGTGCCCAAAGTATTGGAGTTTCAGCTTCAGCTTCAGTCCTTCTAATAAATATTCAGGACTAATTTCCTTTAAGATTGACTGGTTGGATCTCCTTGCTGTCCAAGGGACTCTCAAGAGTCTTCTCCAACACCACAGTTCAAAAGCATCAGTTCTTCAGTGTTAAGCTTTATTTATAGTCCAACTCTCACATCCATTACATGACTATTGGAAAAATCCGCCTACAATGCAAGCCAGTCCATTCTGAAGGAGATCAGCCCTGGGATTTCTTTGGAAGGAATGATGCTAAAGCTGAAACTCCAGTACTTTGGCCACCTCATGCAAAGAGTTGATTCATTGGAAAAGACTCTGATGCTGGGAGGGATTGGGGGCAGGAGGAGAAGGGGACGACAGAGGATGAGATGGCTGGATGGCATCACTGACTTGATGGACGTGAGCCTGGGTGAACTCCGGGAGTTGGTGATGGACAGGGAGGCCTGATGTGCTGCACTTCATGGGGTCACAAAGAGTCGGACATGACTGAGTGACTGATCTGAACTGAAAATCATGGAAATTGTCTTCATTCCCAGCCTAAATTACTGTCTGATAAACTACACTGCTACTGCTAAATCTGTAAAAGGAAGCAGTTCTATGTCTCACACTGGATGGGTGCTGCCTGCTAAAGCTGAGAAATATTCATTTTGTGTTTGTGTCTGTTTACCCCAAACCTGTTTAACTGTAGATACTGATATCTACAATGGGTGGGGTCCTCCCTCTCCCTTTCAGATTATGATAAGCACCCCACAAATAATTCCCCTCTTTGCACTCATTTCTAAAGTCCCAGAGTGCCTAACAACTGAATCCATTCAAAATTTTACTTATTTGAAGCTGCTGCCACCAAAGGCTTTAAAATCCAAGTTCTTTTTTTTTCTATTAAAAATTATTTATTTATTTGGCTGTGCTGGGTCTTATTTTCAGCATGAGGGATCTTTAGTTGTGGTATATGGGATCTGGGTCCCTGACCAGGGACTGAACCTGGGCCGCCTACATTGGGAGCATGAAGTCTTAACCACTTGAACACCAGAAACTCCTTTTGTTTCTTTCTTTGCTATTTTTAAGTTTAAAATGATCATATGGTGTATGTAACAGCAAGCATAATTAGACCATGAAATCACAGTGTCCCTTAATAACTTTAGCTTAAGCCTTAAGGTAAAGGAAATTTAAAAGGTCAGAGAGCATTTATTAAGCTACCTTCACATTGATTGGGAATACTAAAATCATTCAGAAGGCAATCATCAGTCAAGGGATATTTGCAGTGTCTGCTCAGATTTGGGTTTGCAATATTTGCCTTTTGAGAGTCATATGTTTCTTCCTGACCTCACTGCTTGAGATTCATAGAAGCTGCTAGTAGGTAAAGAGTGATATCAGGTCATGTTCATATTGTCAAAAGTGGGATTCCCCTTAGCCATGGCAAATGGAGTGAAAACTGTACATATGTAGTACTTTCCCCTATAAGTAAGTTTTGTAAATCAAGCACTGTTATAATCATACCATCTACTCTAAGAATGATAAAATTTAGAGATTGACAGAAATGGACCCTGAGGCAAAAATCAGCTTCGTTACCAACTGGAATTGTTAGCTCTGTTTCATATAACCTCACTGTTTTAGCTTTGGCTACTATAACAAAATAGCATAAACTGTGTGGCTTAAAAACAATTTTTTTTTCTCATGGTTCTGAAGCCTGGGAAGTCCAAGCTCAAGGTGCTGACTGATTCTGTTCCAGATGAGAACCCTCTTCCTGGTTCACAGAGGGCAGAATTCTTTCTATATCCTCACATGGTGGGGGCTGGGGAGTGATCAGAGGGAGACAGAAAGGGAGATGGAGCAGGAAAGTGGGAGGAGAAAGAGAGAAAGCAGGAGAGAGGCAGGAGAGGGAGAGGTGGCAGGGAAGCACTCTGGTCTCCTCTTGTAATGGCACTAATTCTATAACAAGAACCCCAGCCTTATGACCTCATCTTCAGAGAAGGCAATGGCACCCCACTCCAGTACTCTTGCCTGGAAAATCCCATGGGTGGAGGAGCCTGGTAGGCTGCAGTCCATGGGGTTGCTAAGAGTCACTAGACTGAGCGACTTCACTTTCACTTTTCACATTCATGCATTGGAGAAGGAAAGGCAACCCACTCCAGTGTTCTTGCCTGGAGAATCCCAGGGATGGGGGAGCCTGGTGGGCTGCCATCTATGGGGTCACACAGAGTTGGACATGACTGAAGTGACTTAGCAGCAGCAGCAAACCTAATTACCTCCCAAAGGTTCATTTCCAAATACCATCACATGTGGTAGGGATTCAGTACAGAAATTCTGGAAGGATACAAACATTCAGTCCACAGCACTCACTGAGTTCCATTGCTCTCTTTTGAAGATTTCAGCCCCGAACGCTTCATTGACATTGCTTCAGATTGTAAGAGACTGTGGATCTAAATAAACATGTACCAGTTTCCAAGTTCTTAAGGTTCAAGTACTTCTCTAATCCCAAGATGAAGATCTGTTGTTAACAATACTCCTCTCATAGCCTCACAGCCTCAGAAAGAGATTGGCTTTCTATGCCCCCCTTTTTTAAAAACAAACAAACAACAGCAAAAGAAGCATCATAAATGCAAATTCATACCATGATTGCATATTTCTATCATAATTTTTGCTACAAGACTCACTTTTTCTGTCTTTAAGGCCTAATGTTATTTAAAATTATAATTTCCAACAAACACTTAAAGTTATTGATTTGCTACTTGGAAAAATCTCCCACTTTCCTTCTAACAGACTTCATTTTGGTTATTGTTTATTGAAATAGGACAAGACAGTTTCCTCTTGTACTTAAATTTAAGGATCTGTAAGTAATGGAGAAGGCAATGGCACCCCACTCCAGTACTCTTGCCTGGAAAATCCCATGGACGGAGGAGCCTGGTAGGCTGCAGTCCATGGGGTCGCTGAGGGTCAGACACGACTGAGCGACTTCACTTTCACTTTTCACTTTCATGCATTGGAGAAGGAAATGGCAACCACTCCACTGTTCTTGCCTGGAGAATCCCAGGGACAGGGGAGCCTGGTGGGCTGCCGTCTATGGGGTCGCACAGAGTGGGACACGACTGAAACAACTTAGCAGCAGCAGCAGCAGCAAGTAACGCACAAAGGTCTCTTGGTCTCAAAATCATCTTGGCAACTATACATAGACAATTACACCAACCATATAATCTTTCATATGCCATACCATGCTAAAGATACCCATTCATTATATGTATAATCTGCGTGTATTAAATTCTTTAATATCTATCAACTGTTAGTATTCGGTACAGTTCAGTAGCTCAGGCATGTCCGACTCTTTGTGACCCCATGAACCGCAGCACGCCAGGCCTCCGTGTCCATCACCAACTCCCAGAGTTTACCCAAACTCATGCCCATTGAGTTGGTAATGCCATCCAACCATCTCATCCTCTGTCATTTCCCAGCATCAGGGTCTTTTCAAATGAGTCAGCTCTTCACATCAGGTGGCCAAAGTATTGGAGTTTCAGCTTCAACATCAGTCCTTCCAATGAACACTCAGGACTGATATCCTGTAGGATGGACTGGCTGGATCTCCTTGCAGTCCAAGGGACTCTCAAGAGTCTTCTCCAACACCTCAGTTCAAAAGCATCAATTCTTCCATGCTCAGCTTTCTTTATGTGCGGTAGTTTGGGCATTCTTTGGCATTGCCTTTCTTTGGGATTGGAATGAAAACTGACCTTTTCCAGTCCTGTGGCCACTGCTGAGTTTTCCAAATTTGCTGGCATATTGAGTGCAGCACTTTCACAGCATCATCTTTCAGGATTTGGAATAGCTCAACTGGAATTCTATCACCTCTACTAGCTTTGTTCATAGTGATGCTTCCTAAGGCCCACTTGACTTCATATTCCAGGATGTCTGGCTCTAGGTGAGTGATCAAACCATCATGATTATCTGGGTCATGAAGATCTTTTTTGTACAATTCTTCTGTGTATTCTTGCCACCTCTTCTTAATGTCTTCTGCTTCTGTTAGGTCCATACCATTTCTGTCCTTTATTGAGTCCATCTTTGCATTAATGTTCTCTTGGTATCTCTAATTTTCTTGAAGAGATCTCTAGTCTTTCCCATTCTGTTGTTTTACTCTATTTCTTTGCATTGATTGCTGAGGAAGGCTTTCTTATCTCTCCTTGCTATTCTTTGGAACTCTGCATTCAAATGAGTATACAAAATTAAAAAAAATACCATGTTGTGAACAAAGCAGTAAATAACATTCTAATTTGATAAATCACTTTTCTTAGTCTTCTATATGCTGCAGTTAATTCTGTGGCACTATTGCATTTTATCTTTCTCTAAAAGTTTATCTAATTGATTTGTATCATCTTCACCAGAAATTCTTGACTATGTTTCTGCCATCAATGCATTGATACAAGTTTACCTATTACCTGATTTTTGCCTCATGGCATCCGTCTAGACTCCTACTGTCTCTGAGAAATGACTCTCTCATATTTTGAAAAATGGCATGTAACAGAATTGCAGTTAAGTCATGAGCAGAAGTGGGTAGAGTTCCTAGTGAAGTGGTAACAGGAAAAATACAAAAAGAATTCCTTGGCCTTACTCTTACTTTTCCTTGGACAATAAAACTCTTTGCTAACTTTTTTGGAGAAAGACATTTCTTTTCATTAATCCTACTACCTGTGATGGAGTATAGGATAAGATCATTTTCAGGTTAAGTGAGAATGCGTGGGAATGCATGCTGGCTGCATGCATCACAGGGGGTTATTAAAATACAGGTTACCACAGTAAGGTAATTTTTCTCTTTACTTCATATATTTATTATATAGTTTGTATATACTGTGTGTATTTCTCTATTATTTGTTTTCTTATGACTAGTATTTACTACTTTTATAACTGGAAAAATAATAAAGTTTCATATTCAAACAACTAAATAAAGATGAGAATACTACAAGAAAAAAAATATTGTGTTGGCCAAAATGTTCATTTGGGTTTTCCACACTAGTTTGCAGAAAAATCCGAATGAATTTTTTTTCCAACTCAGTAGTATGCAGGTGACCATCTTGTTGCACAAGGACCTGATTATGCAAATGTTTCTCATGAACTCAAGGCTTATTTTCATTGCAGAATTATAAGGCAATATTCATTTGTCAAAAATTATTTTCCCTCACTGATATCATCTATAAAATCATAATTAAAAAATAGCAGATGTGTTCCATTTTCTCCAGCCACCCAGGCTATCTCAGCAAGCAATTGTTTGAGAGATTTCTGTATGTGGTGACTCTAATGACGAAATTCTGAGCAGATGCCAGATAGTTTAATGGATGCTTCCTTACAGTGGCCTCTGAAGGCATCCGTGGTCTCCTGATAAACTAAGATAGTATTCACTCATGCATCAAAACCACTGATACCATCAAAAACAGTCTGAAAGCACTTTTGGCATCATGTCAACAAAAACAGCCATATCAGGGCCTCACTTATCCCCTTCCTTGATGGCAGATAGGGCTAGCTTTAAGCATATAGATCAGGACAAGGCTGGTATATTCTCAATATATACTCAATCAGGTGCTCAGTCACTCAATCATGTCTGACTCTTTGAGACCCCATGGACTGTAGCCCTCCAGGCTCCTCTGTTCATGGGATTCTCCAGGCAAGAATCCTGGAGTGGGTTGCCATTTCCTACTCCAGGGATATACTCAATCAGCACATGTGTAAAAAGAAGTGCTCTCTATGGTAAAATTGCGGGGATTTAGCTATAGTTCTGAGCTGGTCCAAAATTAACTTGCATTCCATTGACACAGTTCAAACTTCTAAAATGCAGAGATTCAGGTATCCATTCTATACATATGCTAATCATCTTGGAATGGCACTCACTCAGGGAGAGAACACACCAAATAGGTTTCAAAACAATCACAGTCTGCCTTACATCAGAGAACTCCCAGATGTTTGCCTGCTGCAGGCTTCCCTGGCAGGTGTCACCATAAGAAGGGAGATCCAGCCAGGGTGCTGTCAGCTCTGCAAAGCCATGTCATACACCTTATCACAGTGGTGGAGAAATCAGCCGTTTCCTCCAGATTGGAAACTGGGACCATATGGCATTTATTTTTAAAGGATGTCACTCAGGTATCTTTCAAGGTTACCAAGTGATCCCCTCACCTTCCTTTTGGTACTAGACAGTTGCTAATTCTATCATCTGGGAAGAAGTCTGAAGGTAAAAGTTTTCTTTCCAAGGTTCATATTTATTGAATTCCACTGTGTGTAACAAAGCCTGATGCTTGTGGATCTTATAGGTAGGATAGTTTGAGGCTTTGGTCAAAATACAGAGGACAGTGATTTTTTTTTTTTTTAATTTTATTTTATTTTTAAACTTTACATAACTGTATTAGATTTGCCAAATATCAAAATGAATCCGCCACAGGTATACATGTGTTCCCCATCCTGAACCCTCCTCCCTCCTCCCTCCCCATTCCATCCCTCCGGGTCGTCCCAGTGCACCAGCCCCAAGCATGCAGTATCGTGCATCGAACCTGGACTGGCAACTCATTTCATACATGATATTTTACATGTTTCACTGCCATACTCCCAAATCTTCCCACCCTCTCCCTCTCCCCCAGAGTCCATAAGACTGTTCTATACATCAGTGTCTCTTTTGCTGTCTCGTACACAGGGTTATTGTTACCATCTTTCTAAATTCCATATATATGCGTTAGTATACTGTATTGGTGTTTTTCTTTCTGGCTTACTTCACTCTGTATAATAGGCTCCAGTTTCATCCACCTCATTAGAACTGATTCAAATGTATTCTTTTTAATGGCTGAATAATACTCCATTGTGTATATGTACCACTGCTTTCTTATCCATTCATCTGCTGATGGACATCTAGGTTGCTTCCATGTCCTGGCTATTATAAACAGTGCTGCGATGAACATTGGGGTACACGTGTCTCTTTCCCTTCTGGTTTTCTCAGTGTGTATGCCCAGCAGTGGGATTGCTGGATCATAAGGCATGTCTATTTCCAGTTTTTTAAGGAATCTCCACACTGTTCTCCATAGTGGCTGTACTAGTTTGCATTCCCACCAACAGTGTAAGAGGGTTCCCTTTTCTCCACACCCTCTCCAGCATTTATTACTTGTAGACTTTTGGATCGCAGCCATTCTGACTGGTGTGAAATGGTACCTCATAGTGGTTTTGATTTGCATTTCTCTGATAATGAGTGATGTTGAGCATCTTTTCATGTGTTTGTTAGCCATCTGTATGTCTTCTTTGGAGAAATGTCTATGTAGTTCTTTGGCCCATTTTTTGATTGGGTCATTTATTTTTCTGGAGTTGAGCTGTAGGAGTTGCTTGTATATTCTCGAGATTAGTTGTTTGTCAGTTGCTTCATTTGCTATTATCTTCTACCATTCTGAAGGCTGTCTTTTCACCTTGCTAATAGTTTCCTTTGATGTGCAGAAGCTTTTAAGGTTAATTAGGTCCCATTTGTTTATTTTTGCTTTTATTTCCAATATTCTGGGAGGTGGGTCATAGAGGATCCTGCTGTGATGTATGTCAGAGAGTGTTTTGCCTATGTTCTCCTCTAGGAGTTTTATAGTTTCTGGTCTTACGTTTAGATCTTTAATCCATTTTGAGTTTATTTTTGTGTATGGTGTTAGAAAGTGTTCTAGTTTCATTCTTTTACAAGTGGTTGACCAGAGTTCCCAGCACCACTTGTTAAAGAGATTGTCTTTAATCCATTGTATATTCTTGCCTCCTTTGTCGAAGATAAGGTGTCCATATGTGCGTGGATTTATCTCTGGGCTTTCTATTTTGTTCCATTGATCTATATTTCTGTCTTTGTGCCAGTACCATACTGTCTTGATAACTGTGGCTTTGTAGTAGAGCCTGAAGTCAGGTAGGTTGATTCCTCCAGTTCCATTCTTCTTTCTCAAGATCGCTTTGGCTATTCGAGGTTTTTTGTTTTTCCATACAAATTGTGAAATTATTTGTTCTAGCTCTGTGAAGAATGCTGTTGGTAGCTTGATAGGGATTGCATTGAATCTATAGATTGCTTTGGGTAGTATACTCATTTTCACTACATTGATTCTTCCAATCCATGAACATGGTATATTTCTCCATCTGTTAGTGTCCTCTTTGATTTCTTTCACCAGTGTTTTATAGTTTTCTATATATAGGTCTTTAGATTCTTTAGGTAGATATATTCCTAAGTATTTTATTCTTTCCATTGCAATGGTGAATGGAATTGTTTCCTTAATTTCTCTTTCTGTTTTCTCATTATTAGTGTATAGGAATGCAAGGGATTTCTGTGTGTTGATTTTATATCCTGCAACTTTACTATAGTCATTGATTAGTTCTAGTAATTTTCTGGTGGAGTCTTTAGGGTTTTCTATGTAGAGGATCATGTCATCTGCAAACAGTGAGAGCTTTACTTCTTCTTTTCCAATTTGGATTCCTTTTATTTCTTTTTCTGTTCTGATTGCTGTGGCCAAAACTTCCAAAACTATGTTGAATAGTAATGGTGAAAGTGGGCACCCTTGTCTTGTTCCTGACTTTAGAGGAAATGCTTTCAATTTTTCACCATTGAGGATAATGTTTGCTGTGGGTTTGTCATATATAGCTTTGATTATGTTGAGGTATGTTCCTTCTATTCCTGCTTTCTGGAGAGTTTTTATCATAAATGGATGTTGAATTTTGTCAAAGGCTTTCTCTGCATCTATTGAGATAATCATATGGTTTTTATTTTTCAATTTGTTGATGTGGTGTATTACGTTGATTGATTTGCGGATATTGAAGAATCCTTGCATCCCTGGGATAAAGCCCACTTGGTCATGGTGTATGATCTTTTTAATGTGTTGTTGGATTCTGATTGCTAGAATTTTGTTAAGGATTTTTGCATCTATGTTCATCAGTGATATTGGCCTGTAGTTTTCTTTTTTTGTGGGATCTTTGTCAGGTTTTGGTATTAGGGTGATGGTGGCCTCATAGAGTGAGTTTGGAAGTTTACCATCCTCTGCAATTTTCTGGAAGAGTTTGAGCAGGATAGGTGTTAGCTCTTCTCTAAATTTTTGGTAGAATTCAGGTGTGAAGCCGTCTGGACCTGGGCTTTTGTTTGCTGGAAGATTTTTGATTACAGTTTCAATTTCCGTGCTTGTGATGGGTCTGTTAAGATTTTCTATTTCTTCCTGATCGAGTTTTGGAAAGTTGTACTTTTCTAAGAATTTGTCCATTTCTTCCTCGTTGTCCATTTTATTGGCATATAATTGTTGATAGTAGTCTCTTATGATCCTTTGTATTTCTGTGTTGTCTGTTGTGATCTCTCCATTTTCATTTCTAATTTTATTGATTTGATTTTTCTCCCTTTGTTTCTTGATGAGTCTGGCTAATGGTTTGTCAATTTTATTTATCCTTTCAAAGAACCAGCTTTTGGTTTTGTTGATTTTTGCTATGGTCTCTTTTGTTTCTTTTGCATTTATTTCTGCTCTAATTTTTAAGATTTCTTTCCTTCTACTAACCCTGGGGTTCTTCATTTCTTCCTTTTCTAGTTGCTTTAGGTGTAGAGTTAGGTTATTTATTTGACTTTTTTCTTGTTTCTTGAGGTGTGCCTGTATTGCTATGAACTTTCCCCTTAGGACTGCTTTTACTGTGTCCCACAGGTTTTGGGTTGTTGTGTTTTCATTTTCATTCGTTTCTATGCAAATTTTGATTTCTTTTTTGATTTCTTCTGTGATTTGTTGGTTATTCAGCAGTGTGTTGTTCAGCCTCCATATGTTGGATTTTTTAATAGTTTTTCTCCTGTAATTGAGATCTAATCTTACTGCATTGTGGTCAGAAAAGATGCTTGGAATGATTTCTATTTTTTTGAATTTTCCAAGGCTAGCTTTATGGCCCAGGATGTGATCTATCCTGGACAAGGTTCCATGTGCGCTTGAGAAAAAGGTGAAATTCATTGTTTTGGGATGAAATGTCCTATAGATATCAATTAGGTCTAACTGGTCTATTGTATCGTTTAAAGTTTGTGTTTCCTTGTTAATTTTCTGTTTAGTTGATCTATCCATAGGTGTGAGTGGGGTATTAAAGTCTCCCACTATTATTGTGTTATTGTTAATTTCTTCTTTCATACTTGTTAGCATTTGTCTTACATACTGCGGTGCTCCCGTGTTGGGTGCATATATATTCATAATTGTTATATCTTCTTCTTGGATTGATCCTTTGATCATTATGTAGTGACCATCTTTGTCTCTTTTCACAGTCTTTGTTTTAAAGTCTATTTTATCTGATATGAGTATTGCTACTCCTGCTTTCTTTTGGTCCCTATTTGCATGGAAAATCTTTTTCCAGCCCTTCACTTTCAGTCTGTATGTGTCCCCTGTTTTGAGGTGGGTCTCTTGTAGACAACATATGCAGGGGTCTTGTTTTTGTATCCATTCAGCCAGTCTTAGTCTTTTGGTTGGAGCATTCAACCCATTTACATTTAAGGTAATTACTGATAAGTATGACCCCGTTGCCATTTACTTTATTGTTTTGGGTTCGAATTTATACACAATTTTTGTGTTTCCTGTCTAGAGAATATCCTTTAGTATTTGTTGGAGAGCTGGTTTGGTGGTGCAGAATTCTCTCAGCTTTTGCTTGTCTGAAAAGCTTTTGATTTCTCCTTCATACTTGAATGAGATCCTTGCTGGGTACAATAATCTGGGCTGTAGGTTATTTTCTTTCATCACTTTAAGTATGTCTTGCCATTCCCTCCTGGCTTGAAGAGTTTCTATTGAAAGATCAGCTGTTATCCTTATGGGAATTCCCTTGTGTGTTATTTGTTGTTTTTCCCTTGCTGCTTTTAATATTTGTTCTTTGTGTTTGATCTTTGTTAATTTGATTACTATGTGTCTTGGGGTGTTTCGCCTTGGGTTTATCCTGTTTGGGACTCTCTGGGTTTCTTGGACTTGGGTGATTATTTCCTTCCCCATTTTAGGGAAGTTTTCAACTATTATCTCCTCAAGTATTTTCTCATGGTCTTTCTTTTTGTCTTCTTCTTCTGGGATCCCTATGATTCGAACGTTGTAGCGTTTAATATTGTCCTGGAGGTCTCTGAGATTGTCCTCATGTCTTTTAATTCGTTTTTCTTTTATCCTCTCTGATTCATTTATTTCTACCATTCTATCTTCTAATTCACTAATCCTATCTTCTGCCTCTGTTATTCTACTATTTGTTGCCTCCAGAGTGTTTTTAATTTCACTTATTGCATTATTCATTATATATTGACTCTTTTTTATTTCTTCTAAGTCCTTGTTAAACCTTTCTTGCATCTTCTCAATCCTTGCCTCCAGGCTATTTATCTGTGATTCCATTTTAATTTCAAGATTTTGGATCAATTTCACTATCATTATTCGGAATTCTTTATCAGGTAGATTCCCTATCTCTTCCTCTTTTGTTTGGTTTGGTGGGCATTTATCCTGTTCCTTTATCTGCTGGGTATTCCTCTGTCTCTTCATCTTGTTTAAATTGCTGAGTTTGGGGTGTCCTTTCTGTATTCTGGCAGTTTGTGGAGTTCTCTTTATTGTGGCGTTTCCTCGCTGTGTGTGGGTTTGTACAGGTGGCTTGTCAAGGTTTCCTGGTTAGGGAAGCTTGTGTCGATGTTCTGGTGGATGGAGCTGTATTTCTTCTCTCTGGAGTGTAATGAAATGTCCAGTAATGAGTTATGAGATGTCTATGGTTTTGGGGTGACTTTGGGCAGCCTGTATCTTGAAGCTCAGGGTTGTGTTCCTTTGTTGCTGGAGAATTTGCTTATTATGTCTTTCCCTGGAACTTGTTGGCCCTTGTGTGGTGCTTGGTTTCAGTGTCGGTATGGAGGCGTTTGATGAACTCCTGTCAATTAATGTTCCTTGGAGTCAGGAGTTCCCTGGAGTCAGGGTTTGGACTTAAGCCTCCTACTTCCAGTTATCAGTCTTAATTTTACAGTAGTTTCAAAACTTCTCCTTCTATACAGCACCACTGATAAAACATCTACGTTAAAGATGAAAAGTTTCTCTACTGTGAGGGTTACCCAGAGAGGTTCACAGCGCTGTGGCCAGCAAAGGACTACGCGCGACGCAGTGGAGAGCGCGTGGGTGAATTGCAGAATCCGTGGGGGTCACAACCTGGGTGCAGAACCCGCCGCTAATTCATCCCCGATTTTTTTTTTTAAGGCAAAGAAAACACAGACGGGAAGCCGAAGAAAGATTTCTTCTCTAACATTAAGTTTTTCAAGTTTCTATTTTCATTTTAAGCCCCCTTTTCAGTAGTAATGTCCTAGTGGTTCTAAGTGGAGAAGGCAATGGCAACCCACTCCAGTACTCTTGCCTGGAAAATACCATGGATGGAGGAGCCTGGTGGGCTGCAGTCCATGGGGTCCCTAGGAATCAGACATGACTGAGCGACTTCACTTTCACTTTTCACTTTCACACATTGGAGAAGGAAATGGCAACCCACTCCAGTGTTCTTGCCTGGAGAATCCCAGGGACAGAGGAGCCTGGTGGGCTGCTGTCTATGGGGTCGCACAGAGTCAGACACGACTGAAGTGACTTAGCAGTAGCAGCAGCAGTGGTTCTAAGAGCAGGCTGGAGGAAGGGTGTATCTCAAATGAATAGCAAACCTCTTGCTGTTTGCTTATTAAACATTGCAGTACACACATGAGTACCCGCATGCACCCACATGCCCACACACACACCAGTGGACTGCAAACTCAAACACTGTGCCTGCAAAATATTTAAAATTCTGAACACTAGGGGCTAAGGAATGGGTAATCAGTCTAAGATGGTGTTTCTCACTGAAGTACTTCAACTAATAAACTTGTGTTAGAATATCCTGAGGAGCTTGTCAAAAGATAGCCAAGTCTGGATATCCACATACTGATATCTACATTACTGATGGGCTTGCCAGGTGGCGCTAGTGGCAAAGAACCCACCTGCCAATTCAGGAGACATAAGACACAGGGGTTCGATCCCTGAGTCAGGAAGATCCCCCAGAAGAGGGCATGGCAACCCACTCCAGTATTCTTGCCTGGACAATCCTATGGACAGAGGAGACTGGAGAGCTACAGTCCATAGGGGTGCAAAGAGTTGGTCATGATTAAAGCAACTGAGTGTGTGCACACATGAGCACATGTGCGCATGCACACACACAGAGAGTACTGATAGTCAGGATCAGTAAGATCCAGATGCTCTGGGGTGAGGCTCATGGATCCTAAGTGATTGCAGGCACACTTGCAGTAAAAGCATATAAGCACCACTGTCCTCAGTTCAATTCAGTCACTCAGTCATGTCCTACTTTTCCCGACCCCATGAACTGCAGCACGTCAGGCTTCCCTGTCCATCACCAGCTACTGGAGCTTGCTCAAACTCATGTCCATTGAGTCAGTGATGCCATCCAACAGTCTCACCCTCTGTCATCCCCTTCTCCTCATGCCTTCAATCTTTCCCAGCATCAGGGTCTTTTCAAATGAGTCAGATTTTCGCATCAGGTGGCCAAAGTATTGGAGCTTCAGCTTCAGCATCAGTGCTTCCAATGAATATTCAGGACTGATTTCCTTTAGAATGGACTGGTTTGATCTCCTTGCAGCCCATGGGACTCTCAAGAGTCTTCTCCAACACCACAGTTCAAAAGCATCAGTTCTTTGGCACTCAGCTTTCTTTATAGTCCAGCTCTCACATTCATACATGACTACTGGAAAAACCATAACTTTGACTAGACAAATCTTTGTCAGCAAAGTAATGTCTCTATTTTTTTAATATGCTGTCTAGGTTTGTCATAACTTTTCTTCCAAGGAGCAAGCGTCTTTTGGTTTTGTGGCTGCAGTCACCATCTGCAGTGATTTTGGAGCCCAAGAAAATAGTCTGTCACGGTTTCCATTGTTTCCCCATCTATTTGCCATGAAGTAATGGAACTGGATGCCATGATCTTAATTTTTTGAATGTTGAGTTTTAAACTAACTTTTCATTCTTCTCTTTCTCCTTCATCAAGAGGCTCTTTATTTCCTCTTTGCATTATGCCATAAGGGTGGTGTCATCTGCATATCTGATGTTATTGATATTTCTCCTGGCAATCTTGATTCTGGCTTGTGCTTCATCCAGTCCAGCATTTCGCATGATGTACTCTGCATATAAGTTAAATAAGCAGGGTGACAGTATAAAGCCTTGACGTACTCCTTTCCCAATTTGGAACCACTCCATTGTTCCATGTCTGATTCTAACTGTTGCTTCTTGACCTGCATACAGGTTTCTCAGGAGCAGGTAAGGTGGTCTAGTATTCCCATGTCTTGAATAATTTTCCACAATTTGTTGTGATCCACACAGTCAAAAGCTTTAGCATAGTCAATGAAGCAAAAGTAGATGTTTTTCTGGAATTCTCTTGCTTTTACTATGATCTAACTACTGCCCTAGGACAACCTAAATGCTATTCCATTCAAGTGAATTTGGGACCCCAGTTTGGTCTTTAAATTTACCTATTATCTCTTCTATTTTACCAAAAGAATCCAAGACCTTTCTCATAAATTAACTCGCTTAGGGTACCTGCAAAGTTTCTAAAGGGGCTACAGTTCAGAAGTAAGTCTTTCAGAAAAGTTCCACTGCAGAACAAGAGCCAAAGCAGCTCTGAGAAAAATTAAAAGCAACCATAGGGACTTCAGGGGCTAAATAAGTCTGCTTTTCAACTAATTGGCCCTTAAATTTAGCATGAAATCTCAGTGCTTTTAAAGGGGTTTAGCCTGCATCCTTATGTTCATAGAAGCACTATTTACAATAGCCAAGACATGGAAACAACCTAAATGTTCATCAACAAATGAATGGATAAAGAATATGTGGTACAATGGAGTATTGTGTACATGTGCACTCAGTTGTGCCTGACTCTTTGCAACCCCATGTACTGTAGCCCACCAAGCTCTTCTGTTCATGGGACTTCTCAGGCAGGAATACTGGAATGGGTTGCCATTTCCTTCTTCAGGGGATCTTGCTAATCCAGGGATCAAATCCCCGCTTTCTTCAATTGGCAAGCATTGGCAGGCAGATTCTTTACCACTGAGCCACCTGGGAAGCCCCACAATGGAGTATTATTCAGCCATAAAAAGAGAGTGAGACAATACCATTTGCAGCTACATGGATGGACCTAGAGATTATCATACTAAGTGGGATAAATCAAAAAGAGAAAGACAAATACCATATAGTATCACTTATATGTGGAATCTAAAATATGACACAAATCAACTTATCTATGAAATAGAAACAGACTCACAGATGCAGAGAACAGACCTGTGGTTGCCAAGGGGGAAAGGTGCGGGGAGGGATGGACTGGGAGTTTGGGGTTAGCAAACTATTATATACAGGTCCTACTATAGTACAGGGAATAATATTCAATATTCTGTGATAAACCAGCATGGAAAAGAATGTGAAAAAGAATATATATGTGTGTGTGTGTGTGTGTGTGTGTAACTGAGCCACTTTGATGTTACACCAGAAACTAACACAACATTGTAAATCAACTATACTTCAATGAAACAGGGTGTGGGCTTAGCAATTTATAGCCAGAAGAAGAAACTCTTCTAAAAATTCAAGCTGAAAATTTCAGATATCTTATTCCTCTTTAAGCCATTGGTTTCTATATTTCAAGAGCCACCCCTCACATACAACTTCCTTATTCTAGTTATAATATTTCTTTCATATGTTTTTCTTTTAGTTTTACTTCTAAAGACCAGAGTTTTGATGTCCATCATTTTATGGCTGGCTATTACGAGGACATCCTAACTGCTCTTTTTATTTTTATCTCACTCTTTCCCACCATTCTTAGGCACTGCCACCAGATAAGACTGGCTAAAATACAAACTTTCTCAAAGACTTCTGATGATTCCCCATTTCCTAAAAGAGCAGTCTAGACACACGTGTGGGCTTCCCAGGTGGCGCACTGGTAAAGAATCTACCTGCCAATGCAGGAGACATGGATTCAGTCTCTGGGTCAGGAAGATCCCCTGGAGAGGAAATGGCAACCCATTCCAGTATTCTTGCCTGGGAAATCCCATGACAGAGGAGCCTGGTGGGCTATGGTCTGTGGGGTCGCAAAGAGTTGGACATGACTAACATACCTATCCATGGGAAAAGGCAAAAAATCATACCAAGCAATACGTATTTTCTCCTTAATTAGCTTCTAAACTCCTTAAATCCTGAGAGAAAATTTTTGCAATCTTCTCAAAACCAAACATATTGCTCAAGTATTTATTAAATAAATCAAAGACTGAATGATACTGAATTAAGTTACCAACAGTGTATCTCAGCTCCTGACCTGAGGTGTCAATGGGCAGTTTGTGAATTTTCTGTGTGTTGAGCAAGGGTAGGAGTTCAATCTTGTTAATTTCCTCACCACTTACTCTTCAACTGGAAGTAATTGCTCCCAGAATTCTTGGACTTTTTTCCCATACATGCAAAAACCAAACAGTTCTGCAAGAAAGATTTATGTTGGGAAAATGATACAAATTCTATGTCTAGCTGGTTCCTCCTAAGAGTTCCAAATTCCAATGTGTGAAAAAGATTCCAATCTTTACCACAGTGGAAAGTCTGTGATGTGAAAACTACTTGAAGAAATTTTCCGTCTCAACTCAAGGACAAAGTAAACCATACAGAGCTTTTAGTGGCTACAGATGCTACTGATTTAAAGCATTGTAATAATTACTTCAAAGGCAGTAAGACCAAGCATGGTTTTTGTGCTAGAGTGACTGAAAGCAACTCAAATGCAAAGTTTGTCTGAGTAGCAGAATTGTAAATGTTGTTTAAAGATATTGCAGTATTTGTTATGAAAAAAAGTGTCAAAATATTTTATGCCATTATTATTGTTATTATAAATTGTGATCAAAGACATGAAAAAAGAGTTATGCATAAAATTTTATCTGAATATGTATGATTAAAAATCAGAATTTGTCTATTTATACTTATTAGATTATCTTGAATACACACACAGAATTTGCTTCGCACTTAAATTAAAAAGTGTTTTAAAATTGAAATTAAAACAAAATTAAAATAAATTTTTATCTACACTTAAAAATTGCAGTTGAAGTGTAAATGAGGATAACCCTGCTAAAAATCATATATTGCAAATTCAGGGAACAGATTGGGTTTTAAAATGTGATGTTTAGATCTTTAATCCATTTTGAGTTTATTTTTGTGTATGGTGTTAGAAAGTGTTCTAGTTTCATTCTTTTACAAGTGGTTGACCAGAGTTCCCAGCACCACTTGTTAAAGAGATTGTCTTTAATCCATTGTATATTCTTGCCTCCTTTGTCAAAGATTAGGTGTCCATATGTGCGTGGATTTATCTCTGGGCTTTCTATTTTGTTCCATTGATCTATATTTCTGTCCTTGTGCCAGTACCATACTGTCTTGATAACTGTGGCTTTGTAGTAGAGGCTGAAGTCAGGTAGGTTGATTCCTCCAGTTCCATTCTTCTTTCTCAAGATCGCTTTGGCTATTCGAGGTTTTTTGTTTTTCCATACAAATTGTGAAATTATTTGTTCTAGCTCTGTGAAGAATGCTGTTGGTAGCTTGATAGGGATTGCATTGAATCTATAGATTGCTTTGGGTAGTATACTCATTTTCACTATATTGATTCTTCCAATCCATGAACATGGTATATTTCTCCATCTGTTAGTGTCCTCTTTGATTTCTTTCACCAGTGTTTTATAGTTTTCTATATATAGGTCTTTAGATTCTTTAGGTAGATATATTCCTAAGTATTTTATTCTTTCTGTTGCAATGGTGAATGGAATTGTTTCCTTAATTTCTCTTTCTGTTTTCTCATTATTAGTGTATAGGAATGCAAGGGATTTCTGTGTGTTGATTTTATATCCTGCAACTTTACTATAGTCATTGATTAGTTCTAGTAATTTTCTGGTGGAGTCTTTAGGGTTTTCTATGTAGAGGATCATGTCATCTGCAAACAGTGAGAGCTTGACTTCTTCTTTTCCAATTTTGATTCCTTTTATTTCTTTTTCTGCTCTGATTGCTGTGGCCAAAACTTCCAAAACTATGTTGAATAGTAATGGTGAAAGTGGGCACCCTTGTCTTGTTCCTGACTTTAGAGGAAATGCTTTCAATTTTTCACCATTGAGGATAATGTTTGCTGTGGGTTTGTCATATATAGCTTTGATTATGTTGAGGTATGTTCCTTCTATTCCTGCTTTCTGGAGAGTTTTTATCATAAATGGATGTTGAATTTTGTCAAAGGCTTTCTCTGCATCTATTGAGATAATCATATGGTTTTTATTTTTCAATTTGTTAATGTGGTGTATTACATTGATTGATTTGCGGATATTGAAGAATCCTTGCATCCCTGGGATAAAGCCCACTTGGTCATGGTGTATGATCTTTTTAATGTGTTGTTGGATTCTGATTGCTAGAATTTTGTTAAGGATTTTTGCATCTATGTTCATCAGTGATATTGGCCTGTAGTTTTCAAGACCAGAAACTATAAAACTCCTAGAGGAGAACATAGGCAAAACACTCTCTGACATGCATCACAGCAGGATCCTCTATGACCCACCTCCCAGAATATTGGAAATAAAAGCAAAAATAAACAAATGGGACCTAATTAACCTTAAAAGCTTCTGCACATCAAAGGAAACTATTAGCAAGGTGAAAAGACAGCCTTCAGAATGGGAGAAGATAATAGCAAATGAAGCAACTGACAAACAACTAATCTCGAGAATATACAAGCAACTCCTACAGCTCAACTCCAGAAAAATCAATGACCCAATCAAAAAATGGGCCAAAGAACTAAATAGACATTTCTCCAAAGAAGACATACAGATGGCTAACAAACACATGAAAAGATGCTCAACATCACTCATTATCAGAGAAATGCAAATCAAAACCACTATGAGGTACCATTTCACACCAGTCAGAATGGCTGCGATCCAAAAGTCTACAAGTAATAAATGCTGGAGAGGGTGTGGAGAAAAGGGAACCCTCTTGCACTGTTGGTGGGAATGCAAACTTGTACAGCCACTATGGAGAACAGTGTGGAGATTCCTTAAAAAACTGGAAATAGACATGCCTTATGATCCAGCAATCCCACTGCTGGGCATACACACTGAGAAAACCAGAAGGGAAAGAGACACGAGTACCCCAATGTTCATCGCAGCACTGTTTATAATAGCCAGGACATGGAAGCAACCTAGATGTCCATCAGCAGATGAATGGATAAGAAAGCTGTGGTACATATACACAATGGAGTATTATTCAGCCATTAAAAAGAATACATTTGAATCAGTTCTAATGAGATGGATGAAACTGGAGCCTATTATACAGAGTGAAGTAAGCCAGAAAGAAAAACACCAATACAGTATACTAACACATATATATGGAATTTAGAAAGATGGTAACAATAACCCTGTGTACGAGACAGCAAAAGAGACACTGATGTATAGAACAGTCTTATGGACTCTGTGGGAGAGGGAGAGGGTGGGAAGATTTGGGAGAATGGCATTGAAACATGTAAAATATCATGTATGAAATGAGTTGCCAGTCCAGGTTCGATGCACGATACTGGATGCTTGGGGCTGGTGCACTGGGACGACCCAGAGGGATGGAATGGGGAGGGAGGAGGGAGGAGGGTTCAGGATGGGGAACACATGTATACCTGTGGCGGATTCATTTTGATATTTGGCAAAACTAATACAGTTATGTAAAGTTTAAAAATAAAATTTAAAAAAAAATGTGATGTTTAAAATGCGAAACTTTATATATATTCTGACTTGACTGTCATATTTCTAAATTTATCTTTTGAATATTGTATTCAGAAAATGATTTCTGTTATGACGTTTTAAGCAGATTAAAATAGTATTTAAGGTAATTGCTGTTATTTTGAAAATATTTTCAAAACAAAATATGTTTGAATTGCACAAATCATCCAAGAAGAATCAAAAACAATTAAACATTTTGTAATAACTTTTTATACAAAGTGAAGTAAGCCAGAAAGAAAAACACCAATACAGTATACTAACGCATATATATGGAATTTAGAAAGATGGTAACGACAACCCTTTATGCAAGACAGCAAAAGAGACACAGATGTATAGAACAGTCTTTTGGACTCTGTAGGAGGAGGGGGGGATGATTTGGGAGAATGGTATTAAAACATGTATAATATCATATAAGAAACGAATCGCCAGTCCAGGTTTGATGCAGCATACAGGAAACTTGGGGCTGGTGCACTGGGATGACCCAGAAGGATGGTATGGGGAGGGAGGTGGGAGGGGGGTTCAGGATGGGGAACACATGTACACCTGTGGCGGATGCATGTTGATGTATTGCAAAACCAATACAATATTGTAAAGTAAAAATAAATAATAATAATAAAAATGATTGCCTATAAAAAAATAAAGAAAACACCCATAGGCGATTAAAAAATTCACTAATTACTCAATTAAGCCATAATTTCCTTTAAAGCCACTTGAATAACAGTGGTTGGATTTGGCAGCTGCACCAATGAGTATCCAGATGCTGCCATTTCCTGGATTTAATTTCACATGACAGTTCTGTTACTGAACACATATTTAGTGTCTTGTTACCCTAACTTTAATTAGGATAAGCTCAAAGGGAAAAAAATATTTTTGGATGGAGGTTGTTTTCAGTGGATACTTCAGAAGCATGAGGAAGGTGGTTGTAATTAGGGGAACATCTTTCAAAATGCTACACAGTGGAATAAAGCACAATGAAGGAACTGTAAGAGTCCTTTGGAATCACTAGTCTAACCCCTGTATCTCATACTTGCAGGGAAATAAGTCCACAGAAGTGAAGTGAATCATCTGTAGTCAGCCTCCAAGGCAGGATTAATTGATCCTTTCACTATCTCATATTTTCTCTTGAGGATACAGTTCTAATTCTGTGTTTGACTTGCTAAGTGATCTCAGGTACTTGCTAAGATAAATTTATAAAGTAACAGAATGTTGGTCTCAGATGGGCATGATAACCTTTTCTCAGCTGTTAAAAATATAAAGGAATTTAAAAGTCTGAGAGGAGAGCTTAAGTCTAAAATTTCCAATCTTAGCTTTTTGACTAGTTTAAGTTTTAGAACAATTTCTGAAATGCACCTTTTCCCCTTAGGTTACAACCATGCCACCGAATGTTGCCCATAAAATGAGAAATGTTGTCCAGTTTATTGTCCATAAAACAACTTATGAAGCAACTAAGAGGATCAGTTTTGTATTGCCAGAGGACTTGGAGCAGGGGTCTTTCAACAGTTTATAATGGGTTTCATTTATAGTAACTTAATTTATAAAAGGTATACAGAAAATTTTAAATGAACATTGATAAAGAAAGGATCTGCCACATCCTTGGTGCCTCTGCATTCAAGCGATGCTCCCCAGGCCTTCTGCTAAAGCCAACTCTGCCTCTCCTGATGCCTTCACCAACTGACCTGCTATAAAAAAGCTGCTGACGAGTGAGAAGATACATCAACTTGTAACACCAGGCCTTGATGGTTTTAAAACCTTTACACCTGTGTCCCTGGTAAACACAGAAAGGATGCATTGCTGAGAGCAAGCAAAACAAAACGTCAGTCATCTGAAGGATGACCAGGGCAGTGAGCCCCAGTCCAAATAGGGAGCAGGAAATGGAATGAGTTTGCCTTTCATCTCTGAAAGGACACTTGCTGTTTCATTAGAGTAGTTTTTAAAAACTGTGATAAAACTTACATCACATAAAATTAATCATTCTAATAAGTACAAGTTAGTGGCACTTGGTACATTCAAAATGTTATACAAGGATGACCTCCATCTACCTCCAAAACAATCTATCACTCCTATAGAAAACCCCATACCTGTTAAACAATCACACCCCATCATTCCCTCCCACCAACTCCCATAAAACTTCAGTTCACTTTCTGTCTCCTATAGATCTATCTATCCTGAACACTTCATATAAATAGAATCAACTAATATGTGACCTTTCATTTCTGGATCCTTTCATTTAGCCTAACATTCTGAGGTCCACTCACACTACAACATGTATCAGTTCTTTCTTATGGCTGAATGACATTCCATTGTATGGATATAGCACATTCTATTCATTTATCAGTTGATGAAATTGGGGGTTATTCCATTTTTGGGCTATTGTGAATAGTGCTGCTATGAACATTTGTGTACAAATTTTTGTTTGAATACCTGTTTTCAATTATTTTGAATATCTAGGAATAGAATTACTGGGTAATAAAAATTTGTACACAAATGTTCATAGCAGCACTGTTCACAATAGCTCAAAAGTGGCTGCTGCTGCTGCTAAGGCGCTGCAGTCGTGTTTGACTCTGTGCGACCCTATAGACGGCAGCCCACCAGGCTCCTCTGTCCTTGGGACTCTCCAGGCAAGAACACTGGAGTGGGTTGCCATGTCCTTCTCCAATGCACGAAAGTGAAAAGTGAAAGTGAAGTCACTCAGTCTTGTCTGACTCTTCGAGACCCCATGGACTGTAGCCTACCAGGCTCCTCCATCCGTGGGATTTTCCAGGCAAGAGTACTGGAGTGGGTTGCCATCACCTTCTCCAGCCCAAAATTGGAATAATCTCCAATTTCATCAACTGATAAATGAACAGAATGTAGTATATCCATACAATGGAGAAGAAGAGGGCATCAGAGGATGAGATGGCTGGATGGCATCACTGATGCAATAGACACGAACTTGGGCAAATTCTGGAAGATAGTGATGGATAGGGAGGCCTGGCATGCTGCAGTCCATGGGGTTGCAAAGAGTCGAACATGATACAGTAACTGAACAACAACATGGTAATTTTATGTTTAACTTTTTGAGGAATCATCAGTCTGTTTTACAAAGTTCCTGTACTATATTATATTTCCACAAGCAATATACAAGTGTTTCAATTTCTTCACATCATTGCCAACACTTGTTACATTCAACTTTGTTTATTATAGCCATCTTGCTGGATATAAAATGATACCTCATGGTTTTGACTTGTATTTCCCTAATGACTATTGAGGTTGAGCATCTTTTCGGGTGATTTTTTTTTGACATTTGTATATTTTCTTTGAAGAAATGTCTATTCAAGTACTTTAATTGGATTGTCTTTTTGTTTTTAGAAGTCATTATTATGTTCTATGTAATCAGTCTATACCAGAAATATTATTTGCAGATCTTTTCTTTTGTTCTGTAGGTTGTCTTTTGTAATAGACAATTGAAGCACAATTTTTTTTTTGAAGTCCAATTTTTCTTTTTTTTTCTTTTTGTTGCTTGTGCTTTTGTCATAGTATATAAGATCAGATCAGATCAGATCAGATCAGTCGCTCAGTCGTGTCCGACTCTTTTCGACCCCATGAATCGCAGCACGCCAGGCCTCCCTGTCCATTACCAACTCCCGGAGTTCACTCAGACTCACGTCCATCGAGTCGGTGATGCCATCCAGCCATCTCATCCTCTGTCGTCCCCTTCTCCTCCTGCCCCCAATCCCTCCCAGCATCAGAGTCTTTTCCAATGAGTCAACTCTTCGCATGAGGTGGCCAAAGTACTGGAGTTTCAGCTTTAGCATCATTCCTTCCAAAGAAATCTCAGGGCTGATCTCCTTCAGAATGGACTGGTTGGATCTCCTTGCAGTCCAAGGGACTCTCAAGAGTCTTCTCCAACACCAGTTCAAAAGCATCAATTCTTTGGCGCTCAGCCTTCTTCACAGTCCAACTCTCACATCCATACATGACCACAGGAAAAACCATAGCCTTGACTAGACGAACCTGTGTTGGCAAAGTAATGTCTCTGCTTTTGAATATGCTATCTAGGTTGGTCATAACTTTCCTTCCAAGGAGTAAGCGTCTTTTAATTTCATGGCTGCAGTCACCATCTGCAGTGATTTTGGAGCCCAGAAAAATAAAGTCTGACACTGTTTCCACTGTTTCCCCATTTATTTCCCATGAAGTGATGGGAAATATAAGTATATAAGAAATGATTATGAAATCAAAAGATATGAATATTCATCCTTATGTTTTCTTTTAAGAATTTTATAGTTTTAGTTTTTACATTTAGATTCTTGATCCATTTTGTATTTGTATATGGTATAAGGTAGGGATCAACTTCTCTCTTTGCTTGTGGATATCAAGGCATCCCTACTCTATTTGTTGAAAAGACTATTCTCCCCATTAAATGGCTTTGGTCTCTTTGTTGAAAATCAATTGACAGTAGATGTATGTGTTTATTTCTGGACTCTCAGTTCTACTCCATTGTATCCATATGTCTATTGTACCAGTACCACATTTGTATGATTACTGTAGATTTGGAGCAATTTTTGAAAACAGGAAGTGTGAGTCCTCCAAAATTGTTCCTCTTTTTTAAGATTATTTCTTGTCTCTTCTGCATTTCTTGTAATCCCTTATTAATTGTATGATCAGCTTATTCATTTCTGCAAAAATTACCAATGAGAATTTGATAGGGACTGCATTAAATCTATAGATCATCTTGGGTAGTGCTGCCATCTTAACAATATTAAATCTTTGAATAAATGAAAATACAAGATTTTCCATTTGTTTAGGCCTTCTCTAATTTCTTTCAGAAATGTTTTGTAGTCTTCAGTAAACAAATCTTACACTTCCCTGGTTCAATTTATCCCCAGTATTTTATTCTTTTGATGCTAATTTAAATGAAGTTCCTTCTCAATTTCCTGTCTGGAATGTTTGTTGCTAGTGTATAGAAAGAAAGCTATTTTTTTTTCACGTTGATCTTGTGTGTGTGTGCTTAGTTGCTCAGTCATGTCTGACTCTTTGTGACCTCATGGACTGCGGCCCGCCAGGCTCCTCTGTCCATCGGGATTATCCAGTCAAGAATACTGGAGTGGCTTGCCCCTCCAGGGGATCTTCCCAACCCAGGGATTGAACCCAGGTCTCCCTCATTGCAGGTGGATTCTTTACTGACTGAGCTACCAGAGAAGCCCAAGAATACTGGAGTGGGTAGCCTATCCCTTCTCCAGGGGATCTTCCTGACCTAGGAATCAAGCCAGGGTCTCTTATAATGCAGGCAGATTCTTTACCAGATGAGCTGCCAGGGAAGCTCCATGTTGATCTTACATTCTGCAAATATGCTGTATTCATTTATTAGCCATAAGTGTTTCTTTGATGTGTGTAGATTTTTTTGTATTGCTATATATGAGATCATACCATCTGTAAATAGAGATAATTTTAATTCTTCCTTTCCAATTTGGATACCTTTAGGTTTTTATTGCCTATCTAGTTACAGTACAATGTTGAATAGAAGTGGTGAAAGGAGTTGATTCTCTTCTTCCCGATCTTAGAAGAAAAATTTTTAGTTTTCACCATTCAGTACAGTATCAGCCATGGGTTTTTCATACATTATCCTTTATTATACTAAGGAAGTTCCTTTCAATTCCTAATTTGATTTTTATAATGAAAATGTTGGATTTCTCAGATGCCTTTTCTGTATCAATTTTGAGATGATCATGTGATTTGTTTCCTTCATTTTGTTAATGTAGCATATTATTTTATTTTTGTATATTGAGCCACCCTTGGATCCTGGGATAAATCTCACTTTCTCATGATGTATAATATACTTAATATGTTGCTGAATTTAGTTTGTTGGTATTTTGTTGAGGGTTTTTACAACTATATTCACACGAAATATTGGGCTATATTTTTCTTGTGATGTTTTTATTTGGATTTGGTACAGGGCAACTCACAAATCTGATAAGGGGTTAATATACAAAATAGATAAGAAATTCATTCAGGATCTAAGTACAAAAAGTTGAATAGACATCTTACCAAAGAATATATACACATGGCCAATGGGTATATGAAAAGGTGCTCACTGCATTTCCCTAGGGAAATGCAAATTTAAACATCAATGCAATGTTACCTTATACCTGTTAGGATGACTGTTATCAAGACGACAAAAGATAAGTGTTGGTGAGAGTGTGATCTCTCTTGTACATTTCTTATTTCAAATATTTCACTTTTCACTCTAGAATTTCTATTTAGTTTCTTTTTAAAATAATTTCTGCTAATATTATCCCTTTGTTGAAACATCATTATCTTACTTGGTTTAATTATTTAGACATGATTTATTTTAGTTCTTTGAATATATTCATAGTAAATGATTTAAAGTCTTTGTATAGAAAGGTCAACATCTGGGCCCCCTCAGGAATAATTTCTACTAACTGCTTTTTTTTTTCCCTGTGTTTGAACCTATCTTCCAGTTTCTATGTGTATCTCATAATTCTTTGTTGAAAACTAGGCCTTTTATATCGGAGAAGGCAATGGCACCCCACTCCAGTACTCTTGCCTGGGAAATTCCATGGATGGAGGAGCCTGGTAGGCTGCAGTCCATGGGGTCGCTGGGAGTCAGACACGACTGAGCGACTTCACTTTCATTTTTCACTTTCATGCATTGGAGAAGGAAATGGCAACCCACTCCAGTGTTCTTGCTTGGAGAATCCCAGGGACGGGGAAGCCTGCTGGGCTGCCGTCTATGGGGTTGCACAGAGTTGGACATAACTGAAGCAACTTAGCAGCAGCAGCAGCAGCAGGCCTTTTAGATAATGTGGCAACTCTTGAAATCAGATCTCACTTTCTTATGATTTGTTATTAACTATTCTTTTTTTGTTACTTTTGCTTCTCCTTGTTTAATGACTTTTCTGGGCTAATTCTGTAAAGTCTGTATTTCTTGCTGAATGTGAGTGTGTGGCCAATGTGAATTTTGCCTTGCTAGGTTATTGGTCGGGGCTTCCCAGGTGGCACATACGTAAAGAAGTTGTCGGCCAATGCAGGAGACTCAGGAGATGAGGGTTTGATCCCTGGTTCAGGAAGATCCCTTAGAGTAGGAAATGGCAACCCACTCCAGTATTCTTTCTTGGAAAATTCCATGGACACTGGAGCCTAGTGGGTTATAGTTCATGGGGATACAAAGAGTCAGATATGACTGAGAAACTGAGCACATTGCACAGGTTACTGGTAAGCTAATGATTAAGCTAAGATTTCCTTAAAAACTTGGATCCAGTGTATCTCCCAGTCTTTGCCAAGGGGTTCTGTGTATGTTGGAGCATGTCTCAACACTCAGCCAGGTAGTTTACATCTACATAGCCTGCTTGTATAAAGCCTCAAGGCCAGCCAGAGATGAAGGACTGGCTTTCTCTCAGGTATTTCCTGAGCATACACACAACTCTGAACATGCACAGGGCCTTTTAGATTGCCTGGGAACATTTCAGAGCTTTTCAAATTCCCCTATATATGTTTTTTTTCCCCCCACATCATTGTTTTTTTTTAGTTTCTTGGTTAGCCTCTTTTTGGCTCCAACTGTTATTGCTGCCTCAAGCAACTAAGATGTTAAACAATTGCCACTGATTGTTTTTGACAAATGACCTGGGGACAGGGCTGTTTTGCAAAGCAAGTGCTGAGTCAGATTCTAATAATGATAACAGGTTTGGAGTGGGATTTTTCTAGGGAGCTGTGAAACAGGTCAAACAGTGTCAAAGCTCTAGAAATAGGAATGCTCCAGGAATGGGAAATTTTTGAGGAAATTTATATACAATCTGCTCCTTTCTGTAACTGCAAGGGAGCTGATTTTCATAGGGACCAATATTTGTGAGGGGCTTCCTTTGTGGCTCAGTTGGTAAAGAATCCACCTGCAATGCAGGAGACCCCAGTTTGATTCCTGGATTGGGAAAATCCGCTGGAGAAGGGATAGGCTACCCACTCCAGTACTCTTGGGCTTCCCTTGTGTCTCAGCTGGTAACGAATCTACCTGCAATGCAGGAGACCTGGGTTTGATTCCTGGGTTGGGAAGATCACCTGGAGGAGGGAAAGGCTACCCACCCAAGTATTCTGGCCTGGAGAATTCCATGGACTGTATAGAATATTGTGAAACTTCTGACTGAAGAGCTGAAAAAGGGAGATGAGGAGTAGATTTAATTATAAGACTATAAAACCTGTTTTTCCTACCAACATTCAGCAGTTTGTCTTAAATGATTCTCAGATTGTTGAAAGATATTGGTTAATCTCCAGAATTAATTTTGAAAAGGTTAATTTTGATAATTTTGCCAGTGTTTTTGTTGTTCTTATGAAGGGGTACATTGACAAAGGCCTTTACCATCCAGAAGTTGTACAATGGTTCACATTTGAGGTTAGTTATTACTCAGTGTTCTTCTGTGACCTTATTCTTCCAAACTCTGGTAGTAAGCATTATCTTTTTGTCTCTACACCAGATCAAAAAGAGAAGATATTTTTGTGTTTAGAACATTAAATATAAACCAGGAAGTGTAGCAAAGTTACTAATGGGACAGTCTTATGAAAGATCTCTTTCTCATACACATCCTAAGTACCATCCTTTATATACTGGAATGATGCTACCAATGCAACAGAAACAAAGCTCGTGAATACAGTAATGTGATGAATCTACACCTATTCACCCACACTTCCAGATTCAATCTCTTCATGATAAATAGAATATGTGTGTTGAGAAAAGCAATAAACTTAATTGGTCTAATAAGAATAGAACGCACAACACTGGCCTCCATTGCATGATGGTATGAGTTAATTAATCCAACACTAGCTCTGCAATGTTAGAGTAAACTCTTATTCTTGCAAGAATGGAGCATGGTTGAAAGAAAAGACAAGGTTTATTTGGACAAGATTTCAACCTCCCTTAACAAATATTTGACCAAATCCTTCGGTTTTCTTTTTTTCACATGGTTATCTTCTGATAAAAGAGCTAACAATGAGAGGAGCAAAACTACTTGCCAAATAATTGGCTATTGGAAAACTGAGAATTGACGTTAAGAGAGCAAAATACGTTTTTGGGGATCACTTATTTGATAGATACCACCTAAAGGAATAAACTGGCGTATTATTCCAGTTTCTTATAAACAAGAGAGAAAATTGCTTTTGTTATTAGATATTTACAAGTACAGCATCCTCTTAACTAAATTGCCTTTTAATCTCGCAAATTTTGGGGAAAATTCATCTTCTTTGACTTAATAATGAAACAAAAGTAGAAATGTGTCAATAAATCTCATTTGCACTTAGCTATAGTTGTTGCAGCAGTTTTACTCATCTTCAGGATTGCAAAAGTGATAAGGTATGCTCTACACAAAATGATCCCTTACCTACACACTCCTGTTATATCTCATGATTGAGGTATAACATGATTGGAATTATAGAAATAGTTGCACATATGTGCCATGAGGAAATTTAGAGACACATTAAGCAACAAACTATGGCATGCTATAAAGCGGTGCATCTCCAACTTTGCTACGCATGCAAATCACTTGGGGGAAATTGTCAAAGCACAGATTCTAATACAGAAGGTCTGAAGTAGAATCTGAGTTTGCACATTTCTGAAAAGCTCCCATGTGAGGCTGAGGCTGATGCTTCTTGGACCACATTTTTTTTTATGTAGTTAGGAAGTGAAGAAATCTGAGTTCACATTTTGACTTTATTATAACACAAAATGCTTGCAATTTGTATTTTTCCAATTTATTATATTGTTGTTACAAGTCATCTCATATTCTCTCTGGGACAAGGAAAGACATTAAAAAGTGGGAAAATATCAAATTGCCAAAAATATAAATAAAAGTAATACATCTAATGAATAAAGATACATTTACACAAGTCAAAAAATTGAGGACATATGTCAAATATCTAAAAGATAATACAGTCAATTGATTTAAAAGTAGTAGAGTCATTAAACCAGTTTTGCATAGAGCTCTATCAAAAAAGAGCCCCGGATTTGGAGTCAGGAATTCTGAGTTTATAGATGGGCTCTACTTTAACTAGCTCTGTGTGTGAGAACTTAGGCAATCTGTTAGCCTCCTTTTTCTTTGGTCCAATAGAAAGGATTTGGAATAGTTGATCTTGAAATAATACCATTTGCAGCAACATGGATGGACCTAGAGATTATCATATTGAGTGAAGTAAGTCAGACATACAAATAGCATATGATATCACTTATATGTGGAATCTTAAAAAATGATACAAAACAGAAACAGACTCATGGACATAGAAAACAAGTTTATGGTTCCCAAAAGGGAAAAAGGAGGTGGGAGGGATAAATTAGGAGTTTAGGGTTAGCAGATAAAAAACTACTATATATAAAATAGATAACAAGGACCTAATGTATAGCACAGGGAACCATATTCAATATTCTATAATAACTATAATGGAAAAGAATCTGGAAAAGAATATATATATGCAAACTGAATCATTTTGCTGTATACTAGAAATTAACACAGCACTGTAAATTAACTATACTTCAATTTAAATTTTTTTTTAATTAGAAAAAGAAATAGTTGATCTCTAAGTTCTCTTGCAGCACTAACACTTTTTTCTCTCCTTCTCTTATGAAACACTTGGCCAATGTAGATGATTTTCTTCCCTTTCAAATCTGTTTTAGTCATTTTTTTCCTTAAATCTGAGAGATGCCATAATTCCTTTAGGTTGAAGGAAAATCAAAAGTTACTTTAAGGTGGATAACTAAACCATGCCAGGTTTCCATACAGGCAGCATTCATTTGCTGGCCTTTCAAGTCTGGTGAACCCAATGGGCTTTTTCTCCCCCTAATTGAATATTAGCCCAGCTGGACTTTGCCCAAGGCCATGGTTCCAAGCGGGGGTTCTGCCAAAGGCCAATACCCGAGTTGAGAGGAAAATCTACCTCCACCACTTCCTTGACTTCTCAGTCTGGATTGTTAATCAACTACAGATGAAGTTTTCTGACCGTTTATATCCAGGACAGGCAAACACAAAGACCAACCAAATCCTACCCAGACTTTCCCGGTGACAACTACTGTAGGAAGATCACCTGTAGGTTCTGTGAACTGACCCTTCAGAGAAGTATGGAAAACTGTCTAAGTGTAAAGGCACTGTCTTCTTCCAAGTATAAATGAGGAGCAGTAGAGTGTTTTGGTTATAAGGATGAGATAGGGTTCGAATATTCACTCTGCCACTGTATAACAATGGGGCAAATTGACCTTTCTCTAGCTCAATTTCCTCCTCTGCGCAACGTTTTTGTTTTGAGGACTAAGTGTAGTCCACAGATCAGCAGCATCAGCATCACCTGGGAGTATGTTAGAAATGCCCCTCCCCACTTATTGAATCAAAATCCACAGTTTAAACAAAATTCACATATACTAAGTATTCAACACAGTGCCTATTTCATAGTAAGTATTCGTTCATCTTGAGAGACCCTTGGACTGCAAGGAGGTCCAACCAGTCAGTCCTAAAGGAAATCAGTCCTGAATATTCATTGCAAGCACTGATGCTGAAGCTGAAGCTCCAATACTTTGGTCACCTAATGCGAACAACCGACTCTTTGGAAAAGACCCTGATGCTGGGAAAGATTGAAGGCAGGAGCAGAAGGGGACAACAGAGGATGAGATTGTTGGATGGCATCACCGACTCAATGGACATGAGTTTGAGCAAGGTCCGGGAATTGGTGATGGACAGGGAAGCCTGGCATGTTGCAGTCCATGGGGTCACAAATAGTCAGACATGACTGAGTGACTGAACTGAACTGATTCAATCACCAGAAGTCACTGTTAATTAGGATATTCTTGATTTCCTTTCTCACTTTCTCCTCACCACCATCCTGAAGTAAGCCCAATAGTTCTAGTTTGCCTGAACTGCCCTGCATTCAGTACCACTTGCTTCCTCATCACCATAAGACCATCTGGCTTTCCTCTGCTGTCTTGGGCAACCTCCCTTCCATCACTCCTAGTTTTTAAGGTTTGAAGGTTCATTCAAAGGAATCCCACACTGCCCAACATATGGAGATTCCTAACAGATTTTGTACTCTAGAACATATTTACTCTCTGCACTCAATCATGTCCTGTTCTACTTCATATTTTTTGATATAGTTGTTCACATGGGCTCTGAACATATAATTCTGTCTCCACCACTTACTAGCTTTGTAATCTTGGGAAAGTCACTTAACTTCTTTGAGTTTCTTCTGTGAAATGTAATTGAAGTGCAGTAATGTAGGTAAAACATGCCATAGTCTGTGAATATTAATATTAATATGCACAGTTCTTAATATTATCATTACTGTGCTTATTGTTATTTTCATAATCATACTGTCTCTGTCACTTTATCCTCACAAAAGCAAGACAAGTAACATTATATCTACTTTCAGATAAAGAAATGTGAAGAACTCCCCTAAAGCCATACAGGTCATTTGTACAGAATCAACATTAGAACTCAGTATGTTTTCCTCCTATATCACACCACTTCATAGGGCAAGTAACATGGAACATTAGACAGTAGTCTGGATTTGGGCATGAGAACAGGATAGAGAATGCAGGTGAGGGTGTAAACAATTGTCAGTCTGCTTGAATCTAAGTGTATCAAAATCAACTAAACTATGGTCCAAATGATAAGCCTAAAATTATACGCCACAGCCAGAGAAGGCACTGGAAACCCACTCCGGTGTTCTTGCCTGGAGAATCCCAGGGATGGGGGAGCCTGGTGGGCTGCCGTCTATGGGGTTGCACAGAATTGGACATGACTGACGTGACTTAGCAGCAGCAGCATATGCCACAGCAGGATTCTAAATCGAAGAGCCATCCCCACAAGATCAACTTCAGGAGTAGCCCAGAGACTACTGACTAAGCCAACAAAGCTTCTTTCTTCTTTGTCTTCTTTAGAGGACCACACACCTCCTGGGCTTTTTGAGTACAGTCAGTCCTGGGAGGCAAAGTGATTTAATGAAGGGAGAATTATTGGCAAGTCCAAAGTGTCTAACCCCTCTGCTAGGAACGGCTTTAAAAAACATTCAAACTCACAGACATAGAGAATAGACTTGTGGTTGCCAAGGGGGAGAGAGTATGGGGGAGGGATGGACTGAGAGTTTGGGGTTAGTAGATGCAAACTACTATGTTTTGTTGTTGTTTGGTCTCTAAGTTGTGTCCAGCTCTTTTGCAACACCTATGGACTGTAGCCCGTCAAGCTCCTCTCTCCATGGGGTTTCCCAGGCAAGAATACTGAAGTAGGTTGCCATTTCCTTTTCCAGGGAACCTTCCTGACCCAAGGATCAAACCCACATCTCCTGCATTGGCAGGTGGATTCTTTACCACTAAGCCACCAGGGAAGCCCAAATTATTATGTTTAGAATGAAAAAATAACAAGGTCCTATAATATAGCACAGGGAACTATATTCAATATCCTGAGATAAATCATAATAGAAAAGAATATAAAAAATAATATGTATATATATATACATATAGAAATATACAGGTATAATTGGAATTCAGTTTTATAACGGTGAGTCAGTCAGTTGAGTCACTCAGTTGTGTTCGACTCTGCGACCCCATGAATCGCAGCACGCCAGGCCTCTCTGTCCATCACCAACTCCTGGAGTTCACTCAGACTCACGTCCATTAACTCAGTGATGCCATCCAGCCATCTCATCCTCTGTCATCCCATTCTCCTCCTGCCCCCAATCCCTCCCAGCATCAGAGTCTTTTCCAATGAGTCAACTCTTCACATGAGGTGGCCAAAGTACTGGAGTTTCAGCTTTAGCATCATTCCTTCCAAAGAAATCTCAGGGCTGATCTCCTTCAGAATGGACTGTTTGGATCTCCTTGCAGTCCAAGGGACTCTCAAGAGTCTTCTCCAACACCACAGTTCAAAAGCATCAATTCTTCGGCGCTCAGCTTTCTTCACAGTCCAACTCTCACATCCATACATGACCACTGGAAAAACCATAGCCTTGACTAGATGGACCTTTGTTGGCAAAGTAATGTCTCTGCTTTTCAATATGCTATCTAGGTTGGTCATAACTTTTCTTCCAAAGAGTAAGCGTCTTTTAATTTCATGGCTGCAGTCACCATCTGAAGTGATTTTGGATCACCCAGAAAAATAAAGTCAGCCACTGTTTCTACTGTTTCCCCATCTATTTCCCATGAAGTGATGGGACCAGATGCCATGATCTTTGTTTTCTGAATGTTGAGTTTTAAGCGAACTTTTTCACTCTCCTCTTTCACTTTCATCAAGAGGCTTTTTAGTTCCTCTTCACTTTCTGCCATAAGAGTGGTGTTATCTGCATATCTGAGGTTATTGATATTTCTCCCGGGAATCTTGATTCCAGCTTGTGTTTCTTCCAGCCCAGCATTTCTCATGATGTACTCTGCATAGAATTTAAATAAGCAGGGTGACAATATACAGCCTTGACGTACTCCTTTTCCTATTTGGAACCAGTCTGTTGTTCCATGTCCAGTTCTAACTGTTGCTTCCTGACCTGCATATAGGTTTCTCAAGAGGCAGGTCAGGTGGTCTTTTATTCCCATCTCTTTCAGAATTTTCCACAGTTTATTGTGATCCACACAGTCAAAGGCTTTGGCATAGTCAATAAAGCAGAAACAAATATTTTTCTGGCACTTTCTTGCTTTTTTGATGATCCAGCGGATGTTGGCAATTTGATCTCTGGTTCCTCTGCCTTTTCTAAAACCAGCTTGAACAACTGAAGTTCATGGTTCACATATATTATATATATATATATATATATATATATATATATATATATAACTGAATCAGGAGCTTCCCAGGTGGCAATAGTGGTAAAGAAACCACCTGCCAATGCCGGAGACATAGAGACACAGGTTTGATCCCTGGGTCAGGAAGATTTCCTAGAGGAGGACATGTATTCTTGCCTGGAGAATCCTATGTACAGAGGAGCCTGAAAGGCTATAATCCATAGCATTGTAAAAAGTCAAACAATACTGAAGCAACTTAGCAGGTACATACGAACATATAACTGAATCACTTTGCTGTACAGCAGAAGTTAACACAACATTGTAGACCAACTACTCTTCAATTTAAAAACCTAATCTTTCAATATGGACCAAAAGGGAAGGGCACTGAACACAAAGTGGAGCCAGGTTAAGTTCTGAAGAGAACAATGATCACTTGGTTCTTGAGAGACTAAAGGGAAAGAGGGAACCACATGTATCTGGAAAACTGTTGATAGTCAGGGGAGTATCTCCCTGATGATCTCATGATTGCTAATGACAGTGGAAATTGATATTAATATAACCTCTTTGGAGAACAATTTTGCAATATATGGATCAAGAGCCTTAAGATGTCTTTGACCCTGTAATTTTTACTTTAGGGAATCTGTCTTTAGCAAAACTACTAAATATAGGGGTAAAGTTTTATTCTTTTTTTTTTTTTTTTGGCCACGCCTCATGGCATGTGGGGACCTTAGTTCTCTGACTAGGGATCTAGGGATCTATTTTGTGCTCCTTGAGTGAAAGCATGGAGTCCTAACCACAGAACCACCAGGGAAGTTACTGAAAGAGTTTTATTCTTAACAAAAGACCTATGACAGATCTGGCAATTTTGATAGCATGATTGATGAGTATGAAGCTTGAACATGTTTTTTTTCTCTTTAGGCTGCAATGGTCTTGCTGGAAAAGGGGCCTGATCTGGCAAAGACTTTACTACTATTTATTTTTGTCACATAAACACGAACCTCTGATTTTAACCTTTTACATGTATCCTTACATTAAGAAAGGCTGAGATCACTGAGGGTTTAATCACTTTATGAAAATGTTTGTTGCAGGTTTTCTTAAATATCAAGCCCTGTTTAGCATATTGATTTCTTTACAGAGAAATTTTAAACTGGAAAGCATATGACTGTCTTATCCTCTGTAAGTTCCTCTCATGGAACAGAGTAATGGGCAGCATTGCCAATTGAAAATCAGCCAGGAATATTATTTCAAAGTCATTTTGTCCTTAAGGAAAATAAATTTCTGTGTAACTTTTCAAGAACACAGTGCTTTCATAAAGCTGAGTACATCTGAGGTTCCTTTCCTGACTTAGACCCATTCTTCACAGCAAGATTTCATGCAAATTCTCTGCTCATTTTACTTTGAATGCATATCTGAATACAGAGCACCTTCTTGGCTGCTACCAAAAGCCCCAGAATTTCAAAAGTTAGAATAGGATCAATAGGTTTGGAAAGGCCAGAAAAAGTTATACACTAAGCCCCTATAATGTTGATGAACACAGAATATTAAAGACTATTCTGAATTGGTAGTTCCACAAAAATAGTCTCTTACCTTTGTTATCTGAGCATATCCTTGGGGTCTAGGATAAAATTGATTTTTAGTTGATCATCTGTTTATGTAATTAGTGTAATTATGCTTTATTACATAATTAGTGTAAGTGCATGTAATCAGCTATAACATATAATTACATAATTGAGTCATTGTAAAAAATCCTTGTGAAACTTAATATAATGCTTTCTGTATCTGCCAAAGACAAATACTTTTAT
This sequence comes from Bubalus kerabau, assembly GCF_029407905.1. Classification (NCBI taxonomy): domain Eukaryota; kingdom Metazoa; phylum Chordata; class Mammalia; order Artiodactyla; family Bovidae; genus Bubalus; species Bubalus kerabau. The sequence continues at coordinate 2,730,844 of NC_073647.1, read as the reverse complement.
TTTTTATTAGGATTAGTTAAAGTGGGTTTTTGTTTGCTCTTGGAGTGGTTACCTTGCTCAAGTGTTAAGAGATTCCAGATAACATTTCAAATGACTACACTTCCAGTTCCTATCTTTCAAATTTCATGGTGAAAATCAGACTGTCCTCCAAAGCCATTGTTTATCTAATGCACAGTATATCACTTAAAAATAGCTCTCTGGGATGTGTGTGGGGGTCAGGGTGGGTGGGTATGAGGGAGATTCAAAAGGGAGGGGATATATGTATACTTATGGCTGATTCATGTTGCTGTACAGCAGAAACCAACACAACACTGTAAGATTTTTTTTTAATATATTTAAATTTAAAAAATAGAAAAAATAAATGTTAAAGTCCAAACTATAAAACTTTTATAAGATAATAAGGGAAAATATCTTCATGAAAAACTTAATTAAAAAAAAGCTCTCTATACAATATTTGGAGCCCTGAAGATGCTCAGGTGTAACGCAAGATGAACTAACAAGAGAGACTGATGCATTTTAAATCCATTTAACATTTAAATCCATTTAAATCCATGTAACAATGTACACTGGAAATTTTTCATTATTTGAACTCAGGACACCAGATTTGAGTTTTTTTAGTTTTCAAATAATCTAATGAAAAATAAATTTATTATGTTCTTTGCCCATAAGGAAGGTTTGAGATGGGAATTTTTAAATTGTATCCTGCCCATCTAATTTTTTATGTTGTTTGTTTCTAGGTTATATAAATGAGTTAGAATGGTATTTACAGGTAATGGTAAAAAAAAATTAATCTGCCCTTATTTAAAGAATAAAGGTGGGTTGTAGGGATTTATTTTTTTTGAAAAAGGGGGTTTCCAATCACTAAAATTATTCAATTAAATGTGCTTTTAGAGGATGTCTTAAATGCAATTATTGCCTAGGATTATAAATTTTACTAAGTGACCCCTGAAATCCCTTCTGGCTCTTGGATTCCATAATGTCTCTTTCCATGAATCCAGGCAAATGAGAAAATCAGTTTAGTTACTAATGAGCAGGATAGCTCATTTGTAGCATTGCTACAAATATATCTGTTGAGGAAGAGATGATTGTCCTCAAGCCATTTAGGATGTGTCCTCTTCTTGGTTTTTCTCTATTATAAACAAAGATCCACAAAACATATTTTTATACACATCTTTGTACACCTGACTAATCCCTTCTTGGGATAATGTATAGAGGTGAAACTGTTAGGTCAAAGTGTATACACATTCACAATTTTCATTATATTGTCAAAGTGCTCCTTGCTCCAACCAGAAAGCTTAAACTAGTTACTGCCCCTACCTTAATCTATTTCAATTTGATGAGTATTTCATTATGTCTTGTTTTTTGTTGACACTCTTTTTATTCTAATGAACTGGTCATATTTCCATGTGTTTACTGATCATTTATATGCATGCTACAGAGTGGCAGAAGAGAAATGGGGTCAGCCAATTATAGGCTATGGGCCAGAATCAGCCAATGTGCCAAACTTAGCCTAGTAGCCTCTCTTGTATGTTTTGCAAATAAGAATGTTTTTACATTTTTGCATCATTGGTAAAAATATCCAAAGAAGAATAATATTTCATGACGCATGGAAATTCCATGAAATTCAAATTTCTTTGTCCATAAATAAAGTTTTATTGGAACACAACCACATACATTCTTTTACATAATATCTCTGACTGCTTTCTCACTATGACAGCAAAGCTAAACAGTTTTGACAGGCACTTTGTGGCCAGAAAGACCTAAAATATTTACTATCTTGTCCTCACAGAAAAAGTTTTATGAACCTGTGGTAGAGAGTAATGATTAAGAGGACAGATTTCAAAGCCAAGACTTCCTGAATTCACATACCTGCTCCACCATGTGCTATTTATTTGATTTGGACAGTATATTTAATTCTCTGTGCCTCAATTTTTATTCATCTGTATAATAAAAGAAAATAATAATACTTCAAATATTTTGAGAATTAGGTGAATTTATCACTTAATGCCTAGTGTAAGTGCTATATAAATATTATCTATTATTGATATTCTTTTTAGTATAAATTTATCTTCCATGAGCTTCCCAGGTGGTGCTAGTGTAAAAAACCTGCTTGCCAATACAGGAGACAAAAGAAACATGGGTGCAATCCCTGGGTTGGGAAGATCCCCTGGAGAAGGGCATGGCAACCCACTCCAGTATTCTTACCTGGAGAATCCCATGGACAGAGGAGCCTGGCAGGCTACAGTCCATAGGGTCCTATACAGTCAAACACACATATTTTTCATGTTCTTTACCTATCTTTCCTTTGTTGTCTATTAAATTAAGGAAGCTTTTACTTAGTAGAGAGTTTAGCTCTGAGCTATGATGTATTCTATTATTTTTTTTCAATTTGCTGGTGATTTTTCAACCTTAAATGTAACTTCAGTTGACGCTAAGCAAGCATACTTTCAACTTCTTACCTTAATTCTAGTTGTGATTTTAGAAAATATTAACGAACAAAGGCGGTCAAAATGAAATCATCTAGTCAAATTACCTTTCTCAAGCTTGCTTATCTCCCCAAAATATGCAGAAGTAGTTAAGAATTCACTACTTCCTCAACTGGGTTCTCCCACTGCTCCCATTTTGAATTCTCATGGTTACAAAGGACAAATCGAGTCTCTCTTCTTTGTGTAAAACTTCCAAACATGGGGAAAAAACTACCCTCTTACCTTCACCTTCTCCGATCCATACCTCTATTCCAGGACTTCATTTTTGTATGCTGAACCTGTTGAAAGCCTTCAAGTGGTTTTCCCATGACATGGATTCTCTGATCCCGTTCACCATCACCATTCTTCCTCTTTAAACAATCCAATTTGTCATGAGGCCTTCTGTTCCATGCCTTAATCTGGAATGTGAAAACATCAGGTTTAACACAGTCTTGCAATTAACTTCTAATACCTCATCATATCCCTTATTAGGGCTTGCGGAATTCACAGCTCCAAATTCTCGAAGCCTCTCTCTTTTATTGATCAAAACCATTTATATTGTAAATTGCTTGCTCCTGGGATTTATCCAGACATCAGCATAGCACACACTCTGTAAAGTGAGATCCAAAGACTTTTTACAGCATATTAAATAAGTGCTTGTGGGACCTTTGGCCTTCATATGTGGCACTGGGGTGAAAAGTATACTTATTGTTGCCTCCAATAATTTGCGCAACTGGCACACCTTCTCATGGTCATAATGATGTTTTGGGCCTTGATACAGACACAGCTCAAAACTTAGAACTGGAATGTGCTTATATTGATATAGATTGATACAGAGTTTTTCTTATCCTGGGAAAGATTGAGGGCAGGAGGAGAAGGGGGCCACAAAGGATGAAATGGTTGGATGGCAGCACCGACTCAATGGACATGAGTTTGAGCAGACTCTGAGAGATAGTGAAGGACAAGGAGGCCTGGCATCCTGCAGCTCATGGGGTCAAAAAGAGTTGAACACGACTTAGCAAATGAACAACAACATAGAGTGAGAAAAGTATCATAGCTTCATTCTTTCCTGGCAGAATCTTAAAGCAGGTTAGCGTGCATTTCCCAGTGGCCAACAAAGCTAAGAACTGCCAGAATACATTTCAGGTAATAAAATGTTATTTATCATGACTAATCATAAGTAAAATTTACATAAATATATTAATAACTTTCTCCTGCTATCCAAATGGCCTATGGAGTCACATTTTTCATTTCATAAAGAACAACAGACTGGTTCCAAATAGGAAAAGGAGTACGTCAAGGCTGTATATTGTCACCCTGCTTGTTTAACTTATATGCAGAGTACATCATGAGAAACGCTGGACTGGAAGAAACACAAGCTGGAATCAAGATTCCCGGGAGAAATATCAATAACCTCAGATATGCAGATGACACCACCCTTATGGCAGAAAGTGAAGAGGAACTAAAAAGCCTCTTGATGAAGATGAAAGTGAAAAAGTTGGCTTAAATCTCAACATTCAGAAAACGAAGATCATGGCATCCAGTCCCATCACTTCATGGGAAATAGATGGGCAAACAGTGGAAACAGTGTCAGACTTTATTTTCTTGGGCTCCAAAATCACTGCAGATGGTGACTGCAGCCATGAAATTAAAAGATGCTTACTCCTTGGAAGAAAAGTTATGACCAACCTAGATAGCATATTCAAAAGCAGAGACATTACTTTGCCAACAAAGGTCCATCTAGTTAAGGCTATGGTTTTTCCAGTGCTCATGTATAGATGTGATAGTTGGACTGTGGAGAAGGCTGAGCACCGAAGAATTGATGCTTTTGAACTATGGTGTTGGAGAAGACTCTTGAGAGTTCCTTGGACTGCAAGGAGATCCAACCAGTCCATTCTGAAGGAGATCAGCCCTGAGATTTCTTTGGAAGGAATGATGCTAAAGCTGAAACTTCAGTACTTTGGCCACATTATGCACAGAGTTGACTATTTGGAAAAGACTCTGATGCTGGGAGGGATTGGGGGCAGGAGGAGAAGGGGACAACAGAGGATGAGATGGCTGGATGGCATCACTGATTCGATGGACATGAGTCTGAGTGAACTCCGGGAGTTGGTGATGGACAGGGAAGCCTGGCATGCTGAAATTCATGGGTTAGCAAAGAGTTGGACACGACTGAGTGACTGAACTGAACTGAACTGAAATACACATTGTCACTAATGCTTATCCCATAATAAAATAGGGGGGTTTTAAAATAAGAAAACCTGCAACTGAGTCAGTCACATGGTATTATCTATGACCAGTACAGAGATGCCATATTCTGCAGCCCTTACTGGTTCTATAACACCTCTGTGAAGCCAGACATCAGTTTGGCTAGTAGGATCAGAAGAGCTATATATATATATATATATATATATATATATATATGTGTGTGTGTGTGTGTGTGTGTGTGTGTGTGTGTGTATAGCTTTATATAAAGCTATATACAGTTAATATCTACATCTCATTGAGTTTGGGGATAGGTATATACCCGTGAAACTATCACCACCATTAAGGCTTTAAACATACCCATCACCTCCCAAAGTTTCTTTCTACCCTCTTTATTATCATTTTTTTTAATTCAGAAAAGCTTTTAAATTGATATTTTTCCTGCCTTGCCATAGAAGTAAGACAGGACCTCTCCTGCTTAGGTCCAAGGCCTATATTTTAAAATGGTTTAATTTAAAAAAAGAATGAAATAATGCCATTTGTAGCAACATGAATGGACCTACAGATTATCATAAGTAACTCAAAGACAAATATCATATGATATCACTTACATGTGGAATCTTAAAAATGATACAAAACAGAAACAGACTCACCAAAATGGAAAGGGTGGGATAGAATTTGGGATTAAACAGATACACACTATTATATATAAAATAAAGAGCTACTTATAGCACAGGGACTATAATCCTGTAATAAACTATTATGGAAAAGAATCTGAAAAAGAATATATATACAACTGAATCACTTTGCTGTATACCTGAAATACTGTAAATCAACTAACTTAAATAAAAAATAAAAATAATTTTCAAAAGTCTTATATTGAGAAATCTTCATTTTCCCATGGTAAAATTACATAACCCCTTTCCAGGTCAGCACCTTTCTATCACCATAACAACCAGAGAGGTTAAAGGAGAATTTGTGACCTTCAATTATGACCTCAATCTAGACAGTCAGTCCTGAGGGGGACTGTTCTTATCTCCTTGTGCACTCAAAGCACCTTGTTAACAATCTGCTGAACATCCTTCCATTTGCATTTCTCTCATTTGTCAAGAATCAATAGATCAGACAAATACTCCCAGATTAAAAAGTTCCTACCTATAAACTGGGAAAAAAGTGAGAAGCATCTTAAAGTGACAAGAAGGTACTGTCTATTGATAGCCACTCAACAACCTCAGATATGCAGATGATACCACTTTCTGGTATCATATGGCAGAAAACGAAGAGGAACTAAAGAGCCTCTTGATTAGGGTGAAAGAGGAGAGAGAAAAAGCTGGCTTAAAACAAACCAATACAATATTGTAAAGTTAAAAAATAAAATAATATTTAAAAAAAAGTAACAGAGAATCAAAAAAAAAAATAAAAAGAAATGTTGACTAAAAAAAAAAAAAAAACCTCAAAATTACTAACATTAAGATCATGGCATCCAGTCCCATCACTTCATGGCAAAAAATGGGGAAAAAGTGTCAGATTTTATTTTCTTGGGCTCCCAAATTACCTTGGATGGTGACTGCAGCCACAAAATTAAAAGATGCTTGCTCCTTGAAATAAAAGTTATGACAAACCTAGACAGTGTATTAAAAAGCAGAGATATCGCTTTGCTGACAAAGGTCTCTACAGTCAAAGCTGCAGTTTTTCCAGTAGTCATGTATGGATGTGAGAGTTGGACCATAAAGAAGGCTGAGCACTGAAGAACTGATGTTTTTGCACTGTGGTGCTGGAGAAGACTCTTGAGAGTCCCTTGAACAGCAAGGAGATCAAACCAGTTAGTCTTAAGGGAAATCAACCCTGAATATTCATTGGAAGGACTGATGCTGAAGCTGAAACTCCAATACTTTGGCTACCTGATTTGAAGAAGCAACTCATTAGAAAAGACCCTGATGCTGGGAAAGATTGAGGGCCGGAGAAGGGGATGACAGAGGACGAGATGGTTGGATGGCATCACTGACTCAATGGACATGAGTTTGAGCAAACTCTGGGAGATAGTGAAGGATAGGGAAGCCTGGCGTGCTGCAGTCCATGGAGTTGCAAGGAGTTGGACATGACTTAGTGAATGAACAACTTAATGAAATAGGAAGCTCTAGATGAAATATAACATGACCCTATCTTAGGGAACAATGGAAAAGCTTTGCTAAACTGAGCAACTTTGCATCTAGACTCCTACTATTTGAGGGGGGACATTATTCTACCACCCTGGATTCCAAATGAAATTTTTCTCTTCATAGATCCTGGGATGAGGCTTCTGGAGCAAGAAGGGGTGTTATAGAAAATAAAGCTATGTCTTGTGCCTCTGAGTTGAAAATTGTAAACTGTGACATGTGTATGTGTATACACACGGGAAAAACATCTGAAAAGGATTTTCTACATTGACAATGTATAGAAAAAGTAAGCTCTTTCCTCCAAAATTTTTACATCTCTAAAGATAATAGATTTCTTATTAGAAAACAACTTTTAAAAATAGTATGCTTTATTTTGCTCTTCCCAGGTGGCTCAGTGGTAAAGGATCTGCCTCCCAATGCAGGTGATGCAAGAGATGAGGATTCGACCCCTGGGTCAGGAAGATTCCCCTGAAACAGGAAATGGCAACCCACTCCAGTACTCTTGCCTGGAGAATCCCATGGACAGAGGAGCCTGGCAGGCTATAGTCCATGAGGCTGCAAAGAGTCAGAGAGGACTGAGTGACTAAGCACACAGAGCACATATTTTGTTTTATACCTGAAGACAGGGGCCAAAAAATGACAATAAAATCTTGTATAAATTCAAATATAACACATCTGGTGATTATTTTCTACCCTCCACTGGTCCCTGTTTTCAAAGGGGGTTCAGCTAAAATCTTATTTTCTGCCAGAGATGAGTAGTACCATCCATAGGGAGAGGATGGAAGAGCATGCACAGTCCCTTTTATGCCCCACAGTGATATGCTCATGGGGAAGAGAGTTAAGAGTGACTGTCATGAAATTCAAGACTTCCCAAACTCAACTGTAGCTCAGCATCACTCAGGGAGCTTATATTTTATTCTCCAAATACATATTTATGAGCCCCTGCTGCTGCTAATGGAAAAGGCAATGGCAGCCCACTCCAGTACTCTTGCCTGGCAAATCCCATGGACCGAGGAGCCTGGTAGGCTGCAGTCCACTGGGTCGCTAAGAGTCAGACATGACTGAGCGCTTTCACTTTCACTTTTCACTTTCATGCGTTGGAGAAAGAAATGGCAACCCACTCCAGTGTTCTTGCCTGGAGAATCCCACAGACGGGGGAGCCTGGTGGGCTGCCGTCTATGGGGTCGCACAGAGTCAGAAGAATTGATGCTTTTGAACTGTGGTGTTGGAGAGGACTCTTGAGAGTCCCTTGGACTGCAAGGAGATCCAACCAGTCCATTCTGAAGATCAGCCCTGGGATTTCTTTGGAAGGAATGATGCTAAAGCTGCAACTCCAGTACTTTGGCCACCTCATGCGAAGAGTTGACTCATTGGAAAAGATTCTGATGCTGGGAGGGATTGGGGACAGGAGGAGAAGGGGACGACAGAGGATGAGATGGCAGGATGGCATCACTGACTCAATGGACGTGAGTCTGAGTGAACTCCAGGAGTTGGTGATGGACAGGGAGGCCTGGCGCGCTGCAGTTCATGGGGTTGCAAAGAGTCGGACATGACTGAGAGACTGAACTGAAGGGACTCCGACAATTAGCACAGAGATTAGCACTTAAATTTTACTATTTAGCACTGCTAAGTTGCTTCAGTCGTGTCCAACTCTGTGCAACCCCATAGACGGCAGCCCACCAGGCTCCCCCGTCCCTGGGATTCTCCAGGCAAGAATACTGGAGTGGGTCGCCATTTCCTTCTCCAATGCATGAAAGTGAAAAGTGAAAGTGAAGTCACTCAGTCGTGCCCGACTCTTAGTGACCCCATGGAGTGCAGCCTACCAGGCTCCTCCATCCATGGGATTCTCCAGGCAAGAGTACTGGAGTGGGGTGCCATTGCCTTCTCTGAACACATGCTATAAATGAACCTATTTACAGAAAAAAATTAGAGTCATAGATTTAGAAAACAAACTTATCTTTACCAGCAGGGAAACAGGTGAGGGGAGGAATAAATTGGGAGACTGGGATTGACATATACACAGCTATATATAAAATAGATGACTAATAAGGACCAACTGTATAGCATAGGGAACTCTACTCAATACTCTGTAATGGCTTATATGGGAAAAGAATCTAAAAAAGAGTGGATATGTGTATATGTATAACTTTGCTGTGAAGCAGAAACTGACAACACAGTAAATCAACTATACTCTAATAAAAATTAATTTAAAATGTGATAAAAAAAGATTTGTTTCTGTGGGTTCAATCTTTTAATATTTACCATATTTAGAATTAAAACTGGATTTTAAAAATGTATTTATTTATTTTAATTGCAGGATGATTACTTTGCAATATTGTGATGGGTTTTGACATACTTCAACATGAATCAGTCATAGGTATACATATGTACCCCCATCCTGAACCCCCTCCCACATCCCTCCCCACCCTTTCCTTCTGGGTTGTTCCAGAGCACTGGCTTTGGGTGCCCTGCTTCATGCATTGAATTTGCACTGGTTGTCTGTTTTACATATGGTAATGTACATATTTTAATGCTATTCTCTCAAATTATCCCACCCTCATCTTCTCTCACTGAGTCCAAAAGTCTGTTCTGTATGTCTGTGTCTCCTTTGCTGCCCTGCATGTAGGATCATTGGTACAGTCTTTCTAAATTCCATATATATGCATTAATATACAATATTTTTCTTTTTCTTTCTGACTTACATCACTCTGTATAACAGGCTCTAGGTTCATCCACCTCATTAGAACTGACTCAAATGCATTCTCTTTTTATAGCTGAATAATATTCCATTGTGAATATGTACCACAACTTCCTTATCCATTCATCTGGCAATGGATATTTGCCATGTCCTAGCTTCCATGTCCTAGCTATTGTAAATAGTGTTGCAATGAACACTGGGGTACATGTGTCTCTCTCAATTCTGGTTTCCTCAGCCATTATGCTCAGCAGTGGGATTGCTGGATCATATGGCAGTTCTATTCCAAGTTTTTAAAGAAATCTCCACACTGTTCTCCATAGTGGCTGTACCAGTCTGCATTACCACCAACAGTGTAAGAGGGTTCCCTTTTCTCCACACCCTCTCCAGCATTTATTGTTTGTAGACTTTTTGATGATGGCCATTCAGACTGGTGTGAGATGATACCTCATTGTGGTACTGATTTGTATTTCGCTAATGAGTAATGTTGAGCATCTTTTCATGTGTTTATTAGCCATCTATATATCTTCTTTGGAGAAATGTCTGTTTAGGTCTTCTGTCCACTTTTTGATTGGATTGTTCATTTTTCTGGTATTGAGCTGCATGAGTTGCTTGTATATTTTGAAGATTAATTCTTTGTCACTTGTTTCATTTGCTGTTATTTTCTCCCATTCTGAAGGCTGTCTTTTCACTTTGCTTATAGTTTCCTTTGTTGTGCAAAAGTTTTAAAATTTAATTAGGTCCCATTTTTTAATTTTTGTTTTTATTTCCATTACTCTGGGAGGTGGGTCATAGAGGATCTTTCTATGATTTATGTTGGAGAGTGTTTTGCCTTTGTTTTTCTCTAAAAGCTTTATAGTTTCTGGTCTTACATTTAGGTCTTTAATCCATTCTGAGTTTATTTTTGTATGTGGTCTTAGGAAGTGTTCTAGTTTCATTCTTTTACATGTAGTTGACCAGTTTTCCCAGCACCACTTGGTCTTAGGAAGTGTTCTAGTTTCATTCTTTTACATGTAGTTGACCAGTTTTCCCAGCACCACTTGTTGAAGAGACTGTCTTTTCTCCATTATATGTTTTTGCCTACTTTGTCAAAGATAAGGTGTCCATAGGTGTGTGGATTTATCTCTGGACTTTCTATTTTGTTCCATTGATCTATATTTCTGTCTTTGTGTCAGTACCATACTGTCTTGATGACTGTAGGTTTGTAGTATAGTCTGAAGTCAGAAAAGTTGATTCTTCCATAAAACTGGAATTTTAAGAGATGTCTATTTCATTTCAAATAACAACAAACCCATTACATGTTAACACAAATAACATATTTTTATGAAAACATTTTCCAAAATAAAGTTAGTGAGAAGAGTGTCATTGTTTCACATTAAAAAAACCCCTCTGTGTGTGTGTGCATTAGTGCTCAGTCATGTCAGACTCTTTGTGACCCCATGGACAGAGGAGCTCGCCAGGCTCCTCTGTCCATGGAATTCTCCAGGCAAGGAAAAACCTCTGACACCTGGTTTAGTAAAACACAGCTGGATTCTTATATATGTTTCTGCATGCAATCTGTATTGTACATCATGTAACCTCTGGAAAACTCCACTGTACACTCATGAAAGATCAAGAGTGACAAAAGCAAATAAAGTCTTAGTATTATAATGAAAATTGTATTGATCTTTTAGATCCCCCTAAAAGGTTCTTGGGGGTCCCCAGGAGTTCATAGACCTTACTTTGAGAACCACAAGTTTAGCATGTATTCCTTCTGTCCTCCCCCAGAGACTACAAACTTCTTAAGAATAGAGACCATATCTTGGTATTGTTCTTTATTTCCATAGAGCTATCTCAGATTATGTGCTGAGCCAGTGTTTCCTGATTTATTGATTATTATTATTATTATTCTCATTCTATTCATTTGCATGGGCAGTTATGAACTTGAAAATGATCAGTGAAGAGTGGAAATAAGCCTCCTCTTTCTCACCTCCTCTATAGAAGAGGGTTCATAGTCAAAGATATGAGGCTTACCTGTAAATAAAGTAATTTCATCATGGTATTATTACAAAATACCTTTCATCAATTCTTTTATTTGATACTAAAAATAAAACTGCCAGCTAGGTAAGAACAATTATTATTATCCTCATTTTATAGATAATGAAATTTAGACTCAAACCAATCTGCCCAAGTTTTTATAGGTAATAAGCGACTAGTGAGCTAGGGTTGAGAAAATTGAACTCAATCTTGGATCATGAATGTATTGAAGAAAAGGTTTAAATGTAGTTTATTGTGTGCTCTTTTTTGTGTCCTGGGATGTAATATCATTCAGGGTTGAGGATATTTACAATAAGGTGCCTTTATGGTGATCAAATGTTGGGAGCATTCAATCACCTGCTGAAACTGTTTATTGCCTGATGCTTGACAATAAACATTATCCTTCAGATTGCTTTCTGCTATAGTGCTGTTGTATAATTAGGTTTTCCAGGAAGTCTGTCTTGGTGTCATCATAATTTTTATTAGCATAGTGAGTAATGACAGCTTCTTCTGCTACCAGACTGATATGATTATTTCCCAATAAGCCTGGTATGTTACCTTCCAAAGAAGATGACCAGAGTTACAATTCAGGAGCTCAGAGTCCCTTTGAAGAGCAAGGGCAATTTCTGTTTGGTAAGAGTAGGAAGTTCTCTAGTCACTAAAGAAACTCTAGAAGCATGGTTTAAGAGTGCTGATCCTTTCAATCACAGCTTCAATCACCGAGTCCTAAAAAATTGAAATCAGGGTCCTGTTGCATTATTCCTAGGTGGATTCTGGCCTTCTTTGGCTATGTCAAACACTTGAAACCCTTAAAACCTATAGTAAAAAATGCCAAGAAGCAGAAACTGGAGTAGAGACTAGTACACTCTTCTAAATATGCATCAAGCCTCACTCCAGGGGTCTGTAAGTTGCAAAATAAAAATGAATATAGTTAACTGGTAAATGCTGGTTCTACACAATTCAGATTTCAGTTGTCATCTGGAAAAAAAATCCAGTGAGAAAATCTGGTGGTTAGTCTTAGTTAGGCAAGATATCTAGACTCAGGCTGTGTGTGTGTATGTGTGTGTGAGAGAGAGACAAAGACAGAGAGAGATGAGATGAGATGATATTTAGGCCTACCCATTTGGTGTGTGTGTGTGTTGGTCATTCAGTCATGTCCGACTCTTTGAGACCCCATGGACTGTAGCCTGTCAGGCTCCTCTGTCCATGGGATTTTTCAGGCAAAAATACTGGAGTGGGTAGCCATTCCCTTCTACAGGGGATCTTCCCAACCCAGGGATGGCACCCAGGTCTCCTGCATTACAGGCAGAATCTTTACTGTTTGAGCCACCAGGGGAGCCATTTGGTATCATCCAGAAATTGCCTTTATTAAAAATCAATTAATAAAAACTTTCCAATTTCAAATGTATTATTTTCATTTAGTTTAACTATAGTCAGGGATATGATTCAAAAGACATACTTGGAAAGAGATGAGCAGGATTTTTTTTTTATTATTATTATCTAACTAATCCATAAAACATGGAAAGTCACAAATGATACTCCAGTTTAAGAATTGATGACAACAAAGAGCTGTGAGTATGTGTGTGTTTTCTTTACTGAGGATAAATCTTCTGGCTTATTTAAATAACTCACTTTGTAGTGAAATTGGTTCATATGACATTTTTCTATACAGACATGGTAATTGTCTTTTTTATTTTTTGAGATAGATATTTTCTTACTGACCTTTCTCTTAAATTTCATATATTCAGTGTGAAAAGTCACAATGATAAAATGGAATTTATTCTTTACTCATTAAGTTTTTTTATTGGGTGGCAGGGATTATATATTCTCCTGAGTGGTGAAAAACAGCAGATCCTTGAAAAAATAATGTAGTCATGTATGTGAAATAACTACCATTGGGGGATAATCTGCTTTGGCATTTAGAATCCAATGCATAAAGAAAACTAAGGTCCTTTTCTAGAGTTATTATGCAAGATAAAAAATTCCACAATTGGGGACCAAGCCATAGATAAGTAATCAATGCAGGATTTATGTAGCCTGAAAACAGCAGAAATCAATGAAGAGGGAATGGATCCTCTACTTAACTATCATTAACAATCACAAAGAACTGTGAAAAATATGTTTTTATTTGATAGAATTTAATGAGATTAAAAGAAAATTGCCACTTTATCTACAACACAGAAAACTAGGCTTCAGAATCAGTCCTCTAAAATTGTCTTTGCTCCTTACTTTCTCTCTTTAAAATAATCAGGCTATATTGGCTAATAATTCTCACCAAATATTTGTCACCATAACCCTCTTAAGGTCATTGTCTTTTAGTAAGTTAGTATTTATTGAGTGCTGAGAATGAGCAAACGGATTACTATACACCTGACTATATATGGTTATTAAAAAGTGGAGGATGGATTCTTTGCCCTGATGGCTTTTTATAATCAATGAGAAAGAAAAGCAATCATGCCAGAAATATATACATGTATATATTACTGCCCATATGGAGAAACTATCCTGGTTCTAAAGAAGATCTGTAAATTTCTATTCAGCACCTGCTTAACTGGAAAAAAAAGGGTGATTTAGAGCTTAATACAAAAACTGATTGTTTTTGCTACAAGATTCTAATTGCTATCATAATTTGAGTCATTGAATAAAGAATTTTTATCTGTGCCTGTACAAGTCATATTTGGTAGCAATTTCTAAATAGATCATTTGAGAATTATCATTTTCTCATTATATTATTAAAGCACCTACTATACAACCAGCAACTAGCTACACTTTATCATAAACAAGCAAACCAGGAAGTAGGGCTAAAGACATAAAATATTTGGATAAATTATAGGGCTCTCCAGTTCCAACATTATATGGATATATGTAGTGAACATCATTTCTACTCCAGTTTGGGGGGATTCTCAAGGAACATAGGGGATTCCCAGGTGGCTCAGTGGTAAAAAATCTACCTGCCAATGTAGGAGACACAGGTTCGATCCCTGGGTTAGGAAGATCTGGAAGAGGAAATCACAATGCACTCCAATATTCTTGCCTTGAGAATCCCATGGACAGAGAAGCCTGGTGGGCTACAGTCCATGGGGTTGCAAAGAGTCAGACATGACTGAGCAACTAAGAACACACACACACACACACATAAGGAACATATGTTCAATATTAAAATTTTGAGAGCATGAATATGCCCAAACTCTTTGCACATTACTGCAATGTATATGAAGATGAATAAATTCCAATCTCTGTCCTCAAGGAATTTATAAACAGTTATACAAGGAACTCTAATTTGAAGTCAAATGTTATTAGTGGCATTAGAGAAGACCACCCAAGATGCTATAGGGACCTTATAGAAAGGATAGTAAGAACATATCATCTTGTGATAAGGAAAAGCTTCACAAGCAAGCCAGGACTGACGAGAAACTTTGAGACAGAATTTCAGAGCAGTGTTGGAAAACATATAGAGGCAGGAAAGCTTAGGGTGAATACAGAGACTTTATTTTGGCTAGAAAGGAACTGGAATGGGGGCGGGGTTCATGGAGTACCTATACAAGCTAGTGGTGTTAGGACCATTGTGATGCTTTATTTTTACTCATGTCATGGCCCCTGATTCAAGTGTTCCCCTTCCTTCTAAACTCCCCTACTCTACTTCGTTCCTCCCCTTCCTTAAATAACCAGCTTATTTTTTTACTTCCTTAGGTTTCCTTTGACTACTCCAGGCCATCTCTGATCAATTATAGCCTTTAATATGCATTTAGCACTTCATGAACCATTGTATTCTATTGTTCATAGCTACACTCTTTATACTGGTTGTGAGCATACCAAGTCCTTGCCGGCTGGCTTTTGTCAACACTCATTATTCGGCTCACTCACTCAGTTATGTTCGATTCTTCTTATCAGAGGCAGGGTGTTCTTATTGAGTGTTCTTTATCCACCTAGAACCAAAGAAGTTGTCCCCTTCTCCTCAATGAGATGGTGACTGCAGCCATGATATTAAAAGATGATTTGCTCCTTGGAAGAAAAGCTATGACAAACCTAGACAGCATATTAAAAAGCAGAGACATTACTTTGCCAACAAAGGTCCCTATAGTTCAAGCCATGGTTTTTCCAGTAGTCATGTATGGATGTGAGAGTTGGCCAATAAAGAAGCTGAGCACTGAAGAATTGATGCTTGTGAACTGTGGTGTTGGAGAACTCTCATTAAGAGCACTTGCACTGCAAGGAGATCCAACCAATCAATCCCAAACGAAGTAAGTCCTCAATACTCATTGGAAGGGCTGAGGCTGAAGCTGAAGCTCCAATACTTTGGCTACCTGATGCAAAGAACTGACTCCTTAGAAAAGACCCTGAGGAGAAGGGGACAACAGAGGATGAGATGGTTGGATGGCATCACCAACTTGATGAGCGTGAGTTTGAGCAAGTGCTGGGAATTGGTGCTGGACAGGGAAGCCTGGCGTGCTGCAGTCCACGGGGTCACAAAGAATCGAACATAACTGAGTGAGTGAGCCAAATAATGAGTGATGTTGAGCATCTTTTCATGTGTTTGTTAGCCATGTATATGTCTTCTTTGGAGAAATGACTGTTTAGGTCTTTTTCCCACTTTTTAATTGGATTATTTGTTTTTCTGGTATTGTATGAGCTGTTTGTATATTTGGAAATTAATCCTTTGTCTGTTGTTTCATGTGCTATTATTGTCTCCCATTCAGAGGGTTGACTTTTCACCTTGGTTATAGTTTCCTTTGCTGTGCAAAAACCTTTAAGTTTAATTAGGTTCTAGTTGTTCACCTTTGTTTTTATTTCCATTACTGTAGGATCTTGCTTTGATTTCTGTCATCGAGTGTTCTACCTATGTTTTCCTCTAAGAGTTCTTTAGTTGCTGGTCTTACATTTAGGTCTTTAATCCATTTTGAGTTTACCTTTGTGTATGGTATTAAGAAGAGATGGCAAGAATACACAGAAGAACTGTACAAAAAAGATCTTCACGACCCAGATAATCACAATGGTGTGATCACTGACCTAGAGCCAGACCTCCTGGAATGTGAAGTCAAGTGGGCCTTAGAAAGCATCACTATGCACAAAGCTAGTGGAGGTGATGGAATTCCAGTTGAGCTATTCCAAATCATGATAGATGATGCTGTGAAAGTGCTGCACTCAATATGCCAGCAAATTTAGAAAACTCAGCAGTGGCCACAGGACTGGAAAAGGTCAGTTTTCATTCCAATCCCAAAGAAAGGCAATGCCAAAGAATGCTCAAACTACCGCACAATTGCACTCCTCTCACACGCTAGTAAAGTAATGCTCAAAATTCTCCAAGCCAGGCTTCAGCAATATGTGAACCGTGAACTTCCTGATGTTCAAGCTGGTTTTAGAAAAGGCGGAGGAACCAGAGATCAAACTGCCAACATCCGCTGGATCCTTGAAAAAGCAAGAGAGTTCCAGAAAAGCATCTATTTCTGCTTTATTGAATATGCCAAAGCCTTTGACTGTGTGGATCACAATCAACTGTGGAAAATTCTGAAAGAGATGGGAATACCAGACCACCTGATCTGCCTCTTGAGAAATGTGTATGCAGGTCAGGAAGCAACAGTTAGAACTGGACATGGAACAACAGACTGGTTCTAAATAGGAAAAGGAGTTCGTCAAGGCTGTATATTGTCACCCTGTTTATTTAACTTATATGCAGAGTACATCATGAGAAACCCTGGACTGGAAGAAACACAAGCTGGAATCAAGATTGCCAGGAGAAATATCAATAACCTCAGATATGCAGATGACACGATCCTAATGGAAGAAAGTGAAGAGGAACTAAAAGCCTCTTGATGAAAGTAAAAGTGGAGAGTGAAAAAGTTCGCTTAAAGCTCAACATTCAGAAAACAAAGATCATGGCATCCAGTCCCATCACTTCATGGGAAATAGATGGGGAAACAGTGGAAACAGTGTCAGACTTTATTTTTCTGGGCTCCAAAATCACTACAGATGGTGACTGCAGCCATGAAATTAAAAGACACTTACTCCTTGGAAGGAAAGTTATAACCAACCTAGATAGCATATTCAAAAGCAGAGGCATTACTTTGCTAACACAAGTCCATCTAGTCAAGGCTATGGTTTTTCCAGTGGTCATGTATGGATGTGAGAGTTGGACTGTGAAGAAGGCTGAACGCTGAAGAATTGATGCTTTTGAACTGTGGTGTTGGAGAAGACTCTTGAGAGTCCCTTGGACTGCAAGGAGATCCAACCAGTCCATTCTGAAGGAGATCAGCCCTGGGATTTCTTTGGAAGGAATGATGCTAAAGCTGAAACTCCAGTACTTTGGCCACCTCATGCGAAGAGTTGACTCATTGGAAAAGACTCTGATGCTGGGAGAGATTGGGGCAGGAAAGAAGGGGACGACAGAGGATGAGATGGCTGGATGACATCACTGACTCTGTGGACGTGAGTCTGAGTGAACTTCGGGAGTTGGTGATGGACAGGGAGGCCTGGTGTGCTGCGATTTATGGTGTCGCAAAGAGTCGGACACAACTGAGCGACTGAACTGAACTGAACTGTCTCCTTTCAATATGGTCTCAGAGTGACCATGTCTGATGTTGATGTTCTATGACACTGTTCTATGACAGGTCCAATAGGAACGAAGATGGCCAAAGCTGATGTGTGAAGTATGTTTCAATTCCAGATTAAAGATCAGGAGGTTGGTCCTAGTCCTGGCTATTCTACTAGCTGGCATGACTTTGGGGATGCCAGTTATCAGCTCTAAACCTTAGTTTCCCCATTTATTTTTTTTAATTTTTAAAAATTATGTTTTTTCTTGTTTTTGTTTGTAGATGTTTTTATTATATTTATTTATTTAAACTGGAGATCAATTACTTTAAAAAAGAATGGTCTTAGATTCCATATCTTAAGGCCTTTCCAGCCCTGAAACGCTAAGAGAATGTGTGTTTCTCTTGCATCTCTTCTGTCTTTATAGAAAATGCTAAAGGGGACTTGGCCACACATCCTTATGTGTGTGCATGCTAAGTTGCTTCAGTTGTGTCCGACTCTGTGTGACCCTATGGACTATAGCCCCCCCAGGTTCCTCTGTGCTTAGAATTCTCCAGGCAAGAATACTGGAATGGATTGCCATGCCCTCCTCCATGGAATCTTCCCAACCCAGGGATCAAATCCGAGTCTCTTACATCTCCTGCATTGGTAGGCAGGTTCTTTACCACTAGCGCAACCCCAGAAGCCCACACATCCTTACAGAGGGGAATTCATGCATGACAAATGGTATTATAGGTGAGCTGTTTAAAAATCAACTGAGATTTTATTCTTAACACTGTGAGTCATTATTGATTCCAAATTAAGGAGTTAAATGTAAACATTCAGAAGATCTCCAAAAAGAAGAAAGTATAAAATTCATTTCTGGATGAGAAAAGATGTACACATTTATGATGTTAAAACCAAGAAAAAAGAAAATATTATTAGATTTTACAACATAAAAAAGAAAAACTACATACTTAGAAACATTCACCAACTTACAAGGCAAAATCAAACTAAAAACACAGTTTCAACAAAAGCTGAGTATCCTAAATATAATTCTATCTTCTTCCATCTACCTAACTCATATTTTCATTGAACGCCACCTATACAGATGATAAAACTGAGGCCTAGAAATGATAAGTAACTGTTTCAAGATCACATAGGGCAACAAATGTTAAACCAACTCAGAACTCAGATTGGGATTCTGCCTCTTTTTTGCTGTCTTTATAATGAGAATTTTGGATTAGAGATTACTGACATTGCCTTCCAAATTTAAACCAATGATTTACAGCAACACCATGCTCCATTCCCGAGGTGAGACAGAGGAAAAATAAAAACACTGAAATTTGGTTGGAACTGAACTGAATGAAAGGGAAAAAAATCCCTCTTTACAATAATGAGACTTATTAGTATTTTTCCTAAATCCAGATGTAATTGGCTATGTCTTTTTCAAAAAATACTTTTAGTACTACAAAACTTTTTTTACAGAATGACTGTAAAAGCAGTTAATTTCTGTATAATTTTCAAAATTACACTTGGGGTCTGGACTAAGTGGATCTTGAGATGAATAAAATGTCCGGAACTGTTGCCTCTGAAACATCCTAGGACGGTGGCCCTTTTAACGTCTATCATGCTTAGCACTTAGGAGATGACCTGATCCTTTAAAGAAAGCTCTCTTTTTTTATTCAGACTTCAAAGCCTTAAGGGAATATGTCTGGGTTCATTATACACCTTCTAGCTCCTAACTTCTCCAACACTTCTCAACATTCAGTTCTGACTGCATTCATTTCAATTTGTCTACTCTTTTCCAACTATTTTTAACTAAGTTAAATTGTCCAAATTCTCTTTCTCTTCTTCAGAGGTTTTTAGTATTGCTAACATCTGAGATATACAACATTTTTATGACCCTGTCTCTAGTCACATGAGCCATTACCAGGTGGAAATTCCCAGGTGGGAAATTTCTCTCAGTTCACATGGCCCAGGATGCCTTCATAAATACTTTCCTGCACAATTACATAAAGGACACGAGCCTAGAAGACCTCCACACGTCAGAACCCTAGCGAGTCAAAGAACAAGTAGGCAATTGTGAGCAATTTGACAACCAAGGGCCTTGGCCATTCATTGGACAAAGAGCACGTCAATCCTTGTTTGTCAGCAAATGAGCCCAAAGCTCGTGATGAGGGGTCACAGGCCACCGTCAACTGTTCCGGCCCCGCCCCTCGACTGTAGCCTGGCTCCACTGCCTGAGGCCCAACTTCCGTTGGACGCTTCCGCCATTGGCCGCCTACCCTCCCGGTCGTGGGGCCTCCTCTGTGGTCCCTTCCGTGACTGCCTCGGTCCATCTCATTTCCCTCAGCCTCCTCTCAGGGCAGCCACTTCGGGTGCCACCACCTGCACCATTGCCATCGTCCCCCGCCCGGCTGAGGTAACTGCCAGCTGCCATGTCTACCACGGGGGATGGAGATCTGGCTCCTGGCGGGCAGGAAGGCCCAGCAGGAGCGGCAGGGGCCCAGGCCAGAGCCCGTGACGGTGTGGACCGCAACTCTGAGCCTCGCAGGGGTGACTCCATGCCTGAGGCTGAGGCGGGTGGAGTTGTGGGGGCCTCAGGAGGCCCGAGGGAGGCAGCCCTGGAGGGCGGGAACGCTGAGGAAGACTCCGACCTCAGGCCGGCTGAGGAGAGGGAGGTGGAGGAGCAGGCGGAGGGCGTGAACCGCATGGTGGTCTCGCGCCACTTCCCCATGAGTGGCTTCCGCTTAACGGTCCTAAATCTGCTGCACTCGATGGGGAACTGTTTGTCCAACAACCACGTGATACCTCTACCAAATGACGACCACGTGTTGGTCTGGCACCAGACCAGGCAGCACTTGTCCGACCACGGCTCAGCCGCCGTGGCCGGGTTATCCGAGGTCCAGGTGCCATCGGATGAATCGGGGGAGGGGCTGGCTGAGGAAGCCCCGGACCAGGGGGCGCAGCAGGCGGAGGAAGCCCAGGAGGCGGAGCAGGCGGAGGAAGCCCAGGCGGCGGAGGAAGCCGAGGAGGCCTCTTTATTGGAGACGGCCACCAAGGAGTCTGAGGAGCCCAGCTCGCGGGAGATGCCACAGGAGCCTGTCGCCCCTGAGAGTGAGCATTCGAGGGGCGGGGGGGAGTTGGGGGGGACGGAAACACTGGCAGCTGCAGGCCGGGTCTGGGGACCAGGGATCCCGAGGAGGGGGCAGGCTCAGACGGGGGCGATGGAGGGCGGGGGCGTTCCTCAGGAGGGGAGGCCGGGAGTCAGGGCATCCTTGAATCGAAGCCCAGAGGGGCCCAGTAGAAGCCCAACTCCATAACGATTTCTTTGGTTTGGGGGGAAAATAAGCTGCCCTCTACCAACCCTGGTAAGAGGTCTGAGATGATCAGTGCCAGTTATGAGCCCACACGTGAAGGTCAGTGGAGGCAGGTGTTTGAGAGGGAGCTTGAGAGGACATGGAAGAGAACAAGTAAATGGCATACCTCATATTTGGTTCATAGCTTTTAAAAATGTCAAGATTCTTGGAAAGTTGATCCCAAAACATTATGAACTCATACAGGACCACATGGTCAAAATGAAATGTTTAGGGGATTGAGGAACTCAGGAGCTTCCCCATGGAATTTGTTATTGAGGTGAAGCATATTTTGGCGAAAAAGTTCTGGCCAAAACATCCAGAATGCATCAGACCCAGAGAATTCTGATCCTTGAGCACAAGTAATCAGTAGCACAGGGTGACAGATTTACTAGAAAAGAAGAAATAATGTCATTGTGAAAATGACCAAGCAGCAGCAAAGTGAGGGCCATGGAAGTGTTGCATCTGCCAGAAGGAAGGCCCCCAGTTACTCTTTTCTTAGTTGCTTCTGTCCTCCTGCTTCTCATAAGGGTAGAGTACTGGACATCTTGCCATTCCTTATGTGTTGGGTTTTTTTTTTTTTTTTTTTTTTTTGCTGTGAATGTCTGGTCCCAAAGTCTATTATTCCTCTCTAAAGAAACAGCTGAATGCCAGGATGAGAACTCCAAAGAAGAGGCGCAGGGCAGCAAAAGTGAGGGGAAAGAAAAGAAGTATAACAGAAAACAAGAAGAACCAGAAAAGGATCTGGACCCAGCAAAGGACAGGCCCAGAAAGCCCAGGTATCTGTGTATAGCTTTGAAAATAACCCAGCTATTCCCAGGCATTTACCAATTTTGTTTTTTGCTTTTTAATTCTCGGAGTAAATTAAGAAAACGTTTGTTTGAAATTAGTTCAACAACTCAAATTTACCTAATGTTGATAGAACATTTCTGCACCCAGTAATATAAAGAGCATGAAGTGAAATATACTTCATGGCTTCTCATTTGTTCTTATGAGGTCTTTGGTCCTCTATCTGTAAGACTACCAACAAGTTGTAAATGTGTCAGTACCTAAGACCAGTATTTCTTTAGAAAACAGTGACGAAAAGCAGCAGCAACTGGGCTGTGCACTAGTTTGGCCTTCATTTCTTGACCACAGAAGTGCAGTCTCCTGCACTAAGAGAAGACAGCTTCTAGAATGTAACTACTTACGAATAGCAAACAGTTCAGAATTTCAAGTAGGATGACATTTAGTGATTAATAGTGAAATATTTGTTCGGTTGTAGATGTGTGTATTTTATGTGACAGTCAAAAGAAACAGTCATAGGATGACTGTTGTTTATCACTGAGTTGGTAGTGAAGGTATATATCTTGTCTTTAATGATTAACATTTTCTCCCTTGTTTGCATAATGGTGTGTTTCATAACAACAGCCTCTTTCTCATATGGTAGATATGGAAACCGAGGGTCTGGGAGGGTAAGGGAGTATCATCTGTGGAGTGAGCACAGGCTTTTAAGGTAGAAAGAGTGATTTTAGTCCCAGACTATCCTCTCAAAGGAAGGGGGATAAAAAAAGCATTTATGGTGTTGGGCAAGAGGGAGACAAGGTAGGTAGGATCACATGATTGAAGCCATCGGGTTGTACATGCACCCAGTATCCAGGGTGAATTTTACAAGAGGAAAATGTGTTTTTCTTCTCTCCTTGTTGAGATACAACCCTCAGATGCAGCAGATATACATAATGCTGACTGTTTTCTTAGATTTAGAAAGTTTCTGGTGCTGACTGATGCTGTATAACTGTTCATTTTCTCTCATTTCTTCCTGCAGTTTGGAAGACTAGAAAGAAGACAGAGAAAGAAGAAAGGATCCATTGTTTGCTATTTTTAGATTTTTCAGAAGCCCATGGGATTATTAACATTGATTTCCTTCCCAAATCCATCCCCCAAAAAGCAACTGTCTAATAATAATATCTAATAAAAAATCCAATATCTAATTGGGTTTTATCTTTCACAGATATATTTGACAGCATTTGTTCTAGTTAAAACTAAGTTTTAAAGTAGTAAACTGAAATGTAGATAGATTTATGTATATAAATAATCCTGATTTAAATCTCTTTAAAAATGAGAAGCTGTTTTACATCATTGGAAGGCATCATCACATTCCACCATTTGATAAGCCTGTTTTAAATTCTTTTATTGCAGCCCAAAATAAAATTTGTATTTAAAACAGTTTTGTAAAGACAGAAATAGGGGTCAAGGGATCTGAACTTGTTTACTGTACTAGTCACTAGCCATGTGTGGCTACTGAGCATTGAAAATGTGGCTAATCTGAGTTGAAATGTGCTACAAATGTAAAAAATGGTGTAAAGTCTCTTTAATAACTAATTACACATTGAAATGATAATCTAGTATTAAATATAGCATTAAAATTATTTTCTCCAGTTTCTTTTTACTTTTTTAAAAATTTATTTATTGCTACACATGGGCTTTCTCTAGTTATGGTGCACAGGTTCTCACTGAGGTGGCTTCTCTTGTGGAGCATGAGCTCTAGGGCAGACGGGCTTCAGAGTTGCGGCACATGGGCTTAGTTGCCCCTCAGCATGTGGGATCTTCCTGTGCCAGGGATTGAACCTGTGTCCCCTGCACTGTAAGGTGGATTCTTAACCACTAGACCACCAGGGATGCCCTCTTTTTACTTTTTAGATGTGGCTACTAGAACATTTAAAACTGCACAGGACTTGTGTTATATGTGTATTTCATGGTACTGCTGGGTGCTTTTGAAGGAAACCTGAGGGATGGCCCAGCTTGCCTGGAGGCCAGATGGTGCTGCTGAGCCTGAGCCCAGACGCTGATTTGGAGCACTGGTTCTCAAAGTTTGGTCCTTAAAATAGCATTATTAGCATCACCCATGAAT
This sequence comes from Bubalus kerabau, assembly GCF_029407905.1. NCBI lineage: Eukaryota > Metazoa > Chordata > Mammalia > Artiodactyla > Bovidae > Bubalus > Bubalus kerabau. Next base: position 2,706,554 of record NC_073647.1, on the reverse strand, counting down.
TCTTAGACTCCACTCAAGACCTGTGAATCAGAAACTGGGAGTGGGGCCCAGTAGTCTGTGTTTTAACAAGCCCTCCAGGGGATTCTGATGCAGCCAAGGTTTGAGAAGCGCTGGTTGACAGCCACAGGGGGAGAAGTTGAGACCCACCTCTGGTGACCAGCCTTCGTTCACTGCCTTGGGGCTGCTGGAGGTAAATTGAACAGGACGGTAGGGGCTGGACTGGCGAGGAAATTAGGATTCACAGGGGCTGAGACAGAGAGAGGCTGTGGATAGGGGATGGCACCAGAAAAATATCCAGGAACAGAGCTGGTTCCAGAAAGTCACAGACATGATACCGGGTATATGAAGTCTAAGAGAACCTTCACTCAACAGGAGTGGATAGTAGATACATACAGAGTTGCCTGTGAGGATGTATGCGTACGTAAGCATACAGAAAGGCATGCAATGGAAAGATAAACCACATTTAGGATGGTGGTTACCTTTTGGGGAAAGACAAGGACAGCGATCCTATTGGGGAGGGATACGTAGTGGGCTTCAACTGTATCTCTAATTTACATTTCTTAAACTGAGTGGTGGATAAATAGTGTTTATACTAGTATTCTTTATAATTTTGTGCAGATGGGAAGTACGTCATAATAAGGAAAAATAAAAAGAGAAAAGGGAGAAAGTGGACTTAATCTTTGAACTCTGTTTAAGGTAATAAAAAGATAAATTTGTAGATGACCAGAGTGGGGGATCAGAGAAGGGGAAGGGCCTGGGGGTTTGAGACTAGACGGGCTCATTTCTGCATTTACTTCAGGCTTCCTAGGTATCTGAAACATGGTTTAGGTGGAGCATACTTTGTTCCCACGGGCTCGGCTCCTGACCTTCTTGTAGGTAACTGATAACATACTGTCATGTTCTGTGGTGGCATGTCTTCTATTCTAAGTGTGTGCACATGCAAATACACAGACTACATCCACCTATTCCATCAAAACCAACCCCTGCACTGAACCTTTAAATGGCTGGGACCCTAAGGATTTTATCTATCTTTCTTTCCCAAAAGCCTAGGCAATGAATTTTCCTCTTCGTAGGTATTTAATGTCAATTAAAGTGAAGTAAACTTAAGATCCCAACAACTTTTTTTTTTTTTTTTTTTTTGGTCACCAGTGTTGACATTTTAAAATGTGTTATATTATTCCTTATGGCTAGAACCACATGGTGAGACAGAAGGCAAAGCATTTCCTGTCACCATTATTTCAACTAAAAGGGCAGGTCAACTAGTACAATTTGAGGCCCTTCAACCTGGTTCTGATTTGTTAGTATTTCTGCGGTGCTAGTTGTTAAAACAGTATTGCTTCCAGGCCCAGGCAGAGGTATCTCTGTCTTGAACTCTAAGCTTTAGAGGGCCACTTTGGTCCTTTTCCAGCCACACCCCTCCCGCCAGGGCCAGGAGCCCAGCCCATGGGAACAAGGGGTGTGTCCCTGCTAGCCCATGCTCCAGGTACCTGGCAGCCCTGAACAGTCCCTAGCCTGCTTCCAGGCCCCATGTGCTCCTCTTAGACCTGTCCTGGGGAGGGCTGACTGCACTCACTGCTATGGGCTTCCCCGGTGGCTCAGAATGTAAAGAATCTGCCTGCAATGGAGGAGATCCAAGTTCGACCCCTGGGTCAGGAAGATACCCTGGAGGAGGGCATGGCAACCCACTCCAGTATTCTTGCCTGGAGAATTTCATGGACAGAGAAGACTGGTGGGGTACAGTCCATAGGGCTGCAAAGAGTCAGATACAACTGGGTGACTAACACTGACTGACTGACATTGACGCTATAGTCCATTTGTTCACAGACATCGTACTGCGATGAACAGTGATCTCTCTTCCTTTAGCGATCCTCTCCCTCAGCCAAGCACTGTCCACATGACATTCAGTGTGGTCTTTCTGAAATGCTTATTATTTCCATGGCTCCCTTCTGTCGAAAGGAAAATCATATACAAGCCTGTTATTGTAGCAGTTGGGTGCAGATTTCTCCCTCAGCTATCCCTAACTCTTTCCTTTCCAGCCCCATCTTTTTTCATTGCCACCTACACCTCAGTCACACTGAATTGGTCTTTGCTGCCGGAGAAAGTCATGCTCTTTCAAGCTTGGTCCTCCATCCACCTCCCATAGCTTTTCCTCCTTCATTTATTGAATGCCTCATCTTTTTAGACTCAATGTAAACATCTCCTCCTGTGTAAGGTACTTCCTTGGGGCAGTCTGACGTTTTCTCTTCTGTGTTCCCATAGTAACTTGTGCAGAGTTTATCTTACAATTTATCACATTTAATTACAAAAATCTGCTTAGTGTCTATAATCTTATGGTATATTATGAACTAAATCAAGAGCAAGAGTGTTGTGGTAGGATGAATAATGCCCACTCCCAACAAAGATGTCCCAGAACCTTTGAATATGTTACCTTACATGGACTTTGTAGATACATTTAAGGTTACGAGCCTTAAGATGGGGAGATTGTCCTGAATTATCCAAGTGGGACCAAGCATCCTTACAAGGAGACAGGAGGGCCAGATATAGATAGAAGATGTAAGGATAGAAGCATAATTCAGGTAGGAGAGAATATGTGATGCTGCTAGCTCTGAAGATGGAGGAAGGTACCATGAGCTGAAGAACATAGGCAATCTCTAGAAGCTTGGAAAGGCAAGAAAACAGATGCTCCCCTGGAGTCTGTAGAAGGGACACAGCCTTGCCAACATCTTGATCTTTTTAGGACTTTTGATCTCTAGAACTGTAAGATAATAAATCCATGTTGTTGCAAGTCACCAAGTTTGTAATAATTTGTTACAGCAGCCATCAAAAGTGAATAAGGGCACTGTTCTCCTCTCACTTTGAATCCCAAGCACAGTGCCTGGCACATAGTGGGTGTTCAATTCATTTGCTGAATGAATGAACAAAGACAGTAATTGCTATGTTGCCTGAGGATTCCACTAAGATATGTGGTCAACTTTGTAGATTTTTTTTAATGTTCGTTTCAGGTGTACAACAAAGTGAATCAGTTATACATATACATCTATCCACTCTTTTTTTGATCCTTTCCCCATATAGGTCATTACAGAGTATTGAGAAGAGTCCCCTGTGCTATATAGTAGGTTCTTATTAGTTATCTATTTTATATACAGTAGTGTGTATATGTCAATCCCAATCTCCTAATCAATATGTTGTTTTGGTTGTAGAGTGACTAAGTCATGTCCAACTCCTTGTGATTCTATGGACTGTAGCCTGTCAGGCTCCTCTGTCCATGGGATTCTCCAGGCAAGAATACTGGAGTAGGTTGCCATTTCCTCCTCCAGGTTATCTTCCCAACCCAGGGATCAAATCCACGTCTCTTGCATTGAGAGGTGGATTCTTCACCACTAGTGTATCCTAGGAAGCCCCAATCAACATGGTAGATTTTAATACCATTGTTGTGAGGAGCATTATTTTACCCCTAGTAAGCTGTCTTTTAGTTCAGTGGCTTTCCAATTAGAATTTCAGAGGACACTGAAAAACATTTCTGTGGAACACATGTGGTTGAAGTGTTACTGTCTTATCTATCTTCCCACACCCTAGTTCTAGTACTCAGACAGGAAGCATACAAAAAACAACCAAACTGCTTAGATTTTGTTTTTATTGCTACAAGTTAAAGAAAAAAAGTATGTACCAGCAAGATTATAAAACACTCCCATCTATCCCTTTATGATAATCTAGTGTGAAGAAAAGAATACTAAGCAGTACAGGAAACATTTCAAAGGCATCGTCGGGAATTGTTTTTGTTCCAGAAAAGTCTCTTGGGTGACTAGCTCCTCTGGTTACCTCTCCCACCTGGGCAGAAAGCTGAGGAGTAAGTTTCAAAAGAAAAGTGAAAGTGAAAGTTGCTCAGTTGTGTCCAACTCTTTTCGACCCCCAATTCTCCAGGCCAGAATACTGGAGTGGGTAGCTGTTCCATTCTCCATGGAATCTTCCCAACCCAGGGATCGAATCCAGGTCTCTCGCATTGCAGGCAAATTCTTTAGCCACCAGGGAAGCAAAGATCACACACAATGGTCCATTCAAACAGAAAGCAGCAGTTTTCATCCACAACCTGGTACCATTCAAGGAAGAATAAAACTTTTTTATTTCCCCTGGAGTCCACAATGCAGGCCTAAGCCCTGGTTTTTACTATTTCTCAGAGTCCATCTACCTCCAGAAGCCACGAAAGCTACATATACTCATCCTACCATTTAAAGAGAAAAACTATGGCCACCAATCTAATTAGAAAGATTATAGCTCAGTAGGTCAGCAATTGCATTCTCAGGTGTGTCTATAACATGGGAAATGAGGGTTTCCTTTAAGGATATCAGGGAAGAATGTTTTGGTATAAATCTATTAAATATTTACTAAATATCAAAATGCCAGAAAACATGAAATATGTGTCTGGGAGTCTTAGATAAGAGGCCAGGAAGGGATAATTGGCTTCCATCCAAATGCTACCAGCTAGAAATAGACTCAGGCAGGCTACTGGTCTGAAAGCCAAGGAGAAAAGGCTGCAAGCTTCTCTGATGTCAGTGCCGAACAGGAAGGGGATTCTAGGCTGTGCTGACAAAGAGGTTCATTCCCTCATGGGGGTGGCATATTGAGAGAGATCCTAGGTGATCCTTTCTGAATTCTTCCACTACACGAGTTCTCTAAGAGGACTCAGAGCCAGCCTAAGAGATGGGCCTCATGTGACTGCTGGGCCCTAATTAGCTAAAATATATCTCCTCACCTGCTTGCTGAGGCCTGATATTCCTTTAACATGGAAAAACCTGACAGAGCACAAATGGAGATAGTGACTTAAAATATGAATCCCTGATGTATAGAACAGTCTTATGGACTCTGTGAGAGAGGGAGAGGGTGGGAAGATTTGGGAGAATGGCATTGAAACTTGTAAAATATCATGTATGAAACGAGTTGCCAGTCCAGGTTCGAAGCACGATACTGGATGCTTGGGGCTGGTGCACTGGGACGACCCAGAGGGATGGAATGGGGAGGGAGGAGGGAGGAGGGTTCAGGATGGGGAACACATGTATACCTGTGGCGGATTCATTTTGATATTTGGCAAAACTAATACAGTTATGTAAAGTTTAAAAATAAAATTAAAAAAAAAAATGAATCCCTGATTGAGGCATCCAAAGAGTTAAAATGGGAATCAACCATTCAAATCATCCAGGGTCAGTACCATCCCTAAAATCTTCCTTGGTCTAAATAGGGAGGGAGGGAGAAAAGAGCAGAGAAAAGGATGCAAGAAGAGGAGGCTATGGATGCTGAACACACAATTATTCCTATTTGCTTCTTCTAGTAGTAGTAGTGTTAGTCGCTCAGTCGTGACCAACTCTTTGTGATCTCATGGACTGTAGCCCACCAGGCTCCTCTGTTCATGGGGATTCTCCAGGCAAGAATACTGGAGTGGGTTGCCATTCCTTTCGCCAGAGAATCTTCCCAAATAGAAACTGCCAAGAATTTTTGACATGGTTTGCAGAGATAAATGTATCTTGCTCTGCTTTGCATGTTTAATAAAGAATTGGGTGTTTTTGCATGTCACTGAAAGGAAAATGACATGCATAATGTTTGCCCTAGCCTTAGGCTAAAATGCCTAAGTTTTCTCCATCATGTCTGATTCTGTGTGACACTATGGACTGTAGGCTTCCAGGCTCCACTGTTCATGTAATTCTCCAGGTAAGAATACTGGAGTGGGTTGCCATGTCCTACCACACTGGAAATGATTATCTAGTTCTGGTTAAAGAGAAATAATCATTTCAAATTTCTGTTGGTTCTTTGAGCTGCTAAAGATACAGTCCTGAGGTAAATGGCTCTTGTTTGAAAATGCTCATTATCAGGTCTTTTTCTTTATGAAAAGTAGGTCTAGTCAAGGATGAAACTTGAGAGTTAAAATGGAAGAGGAATCATCTAGTGGTTTGAGTGGCACCCACAGGGAAGAATAAGACAAAGGTTGATACTAAGAAGAAATCAGACCTACAGAAAGAAGTTTCATCTTTGTTTCCACCTTCTGCCAAAAATAATCTACTAAATGAAGCATTATAATTTTTAATACATCAATATGTAAAGATGCCATAAGAATATTAAAAATGTATGTATAATGAAATCACTGTGCTGGCATCCGGTCCCACCACTTCATGGGAAATAGATGGGGAAACAGTGGAAACAGTGTCAGACTTTATTTTTCTGGGCTCCAAAATCATTACAGATGGTGACTGCAGCCATGAAATTAAAAGACGCTTACTCCTTGGAAGGAAAGTTATCACCAACCTAGATAGCATATTCAAAAGCAGAGACATTATTTTGCCAATAAAGGTTCGTCTAGTCAAGGCTATGGTTTTTCCTGTGGTCATGTATGGATGTGAGAGTTGGACTGTGAAGAAGGCTGAGCGCCGAAGAATTGATGCTTTTGAACTGTGGTGTTGGGGAAGACTCTTGAGAGTCCCTTGGACTGCAAGGAGATCCAACCAGTCCATTCTGAAGGAGATCAACCCTGGGATTTCTTTGGAAGGAATGATGCTAAAGCTGAAACTCCAGTACTTTGGCCACGTCATGCGAAGAGTTGACTCATTGGAAAACACTCTGATGCTGGGAGGGATTGGGGGCAGGAGGAGAAGGGGACGACAGAGGATGAGATGGCTGGATGGCATCACTGACTCAATAGACGTGAGTCTGAGTGAACTCCGGGAGTTGGTGAGGGACAGGGAGGCCTGGTGTGCTGCGATTCATGGGGTCGCAAAGAGTCGGACACGACTGAGCGACTGATCTGATCTGATCTGATAAATTAACTTTACTTCAACAAAAAATATTAAAACTGAAAAAAGATGCCATAGAGGTAGTCTGGGAACCAACACAACACAGCAGAGTCCAAGGGCAGGCATGAATCGTTCCCTCTCTCATTCTTCTTTTTCTCTTTTCTATCCACCTGATCATTCAACAAATATTTATTAAGCATCTATAGTGTAATGGGTTGGAGAAGGCAATGGCACCCCACTCCAGTACTCTTGCCTGGAAAATCCCATGGACGGAGGAGCCTGGTGGGCTGCAGTCCATGAGGTTGCTAAGAGTCCGACATGACTGAGCGACTTCCTTTCACTTTTCACTTTCATGCATTGGAGAAGGAAATGGCAACCCATTCCAGTGTTCTTGCCTGGAGAATCCCAGGGACGGGGGAGCCTGGTGGGCTGCCGTCTATGGGGTTGCACAGAGTCGGACACGACTGAAGTGACTTAGTAGTAGTGTAGTGTAATGGGTACTAGGTTAGGTTTATTCAGTCACTCAGTAATGTCCAATATTCTTTGCAACCCCATGGATTGCAGCATGCCAGGTTTCCCTGTCCTTCACTATCTCCTGGAGTGCACTCAAACTCCTGTCCATTGAGTCGATGATACCATCCAACCATCTCATCCTGGATGAGATGGGCAGGGCCGCCTTCTTCTCCCAGCCTCAATCTTTCCCGGCATCAGGATCTGTTCCAATTAGTCAGCTCTTTGCATGAGGTGGCCAAAGTATTGGAGCTTAAGGATCATTTCCTCAGATGAAGACTCAGGGTTGATTTCCTTTAGGATTGTCTGGTTTGATATCCTTATTATCCAAGGGGCTCTAAAGAGTATTCTCCAGCACCACAATTCAAAAGCATCAGTTCTTCTGCACTCAACCTTTTTATGGTCCAGAAGGTCTCGTATCCATAGACGACTATTTGAAAAGCCATAGCTTTGTCTATAAAGATCTTTATTGGCAAAGTGATGTCTCTGCTTTTTAATACACTGTCTAGGTTTGTCATAGCTTTTATTCCAAGCAGGAGACATTTTTTAATTTCACGGCTGCAGTCACTGTCCACAATTACTTTGAAGCCCAAGAAAATAAAATCTTTCACTGTTTCTATTGTTTCCCCATCTATTTGCCATGAAGTGATGGGACCAGATGCCATGATCTTAGTTTTTTGAATGTTGAGTTGTAAGTCAGCTTTTTCATTCCTCTCTTTCACATTCATCAAGAGGCTCTTTAGTTCCTCTTTGCTTTCTGCCATAAGGGTGGTGTCATCTGCATATCTGAAATTATTGATATTTCTCCCAGAAATCTTGATTCCAGCTTGAGCTTCTTCCAGCCTGACATTTTGCATGATGTACGTTGCATATGTTAAATAAGTAGAGTGAAAATATATAGCCTTGACATACCCCTTTCCCAATTTTGAACCAGTCCATTGTTCCATGTCTGGATCTAACTGTTGCTTCTTGACCTGCATATGGTTTTCTCAGAAGGCAGGTAAGGTGGTCTGCTATTCCCATCTCTGTAAGAATTTTCCACCGTTTGTTGTGATCCACACAGTCAAAGGCTTTAGCGCAGTCAATGAAGCAGAAGTAGATGTTTTTCTGGAATTCCCTTGCTTTTTCTATTATCCAACAGATGTTGGCAATTTGATTTCTGGTTCTTCTGCCTTTTCTAAATCCAGCTTGTACATCAGAAAGTTCTCGATTCATATACTGTTGAAGCCTAGCTTGAAGGATTTTGCACATTACTTTGCCAGCATGTGAAATGAACATAACTGCGCAGTAGTTAGAACATTCTTTGGCATTGCCCTTCTTTGGGATTGGAATGAAAACTGACCTTTTCCAGTCCTGTGACCACTGCTGAGTTTTCCAAATTTGCTGGCATATTGAGTGCAGCACTTTCACAGCATCATCTTTTAGGATTTGAAATACCTCAGCTGGAATTCCATCACCTCCACTAGCTTTATTCATAGTAATGCTTCCTAAGGTCCACTTGATGTCACACTTCAGGATGTCTGGCTCTAGGTGTGTGATCACACCATCATGGTTATCTGGGTCATGAAGATCTTTTTTTATAATTCTTCTGACGCTTACTCCTTGGAAGGAAAGTTATGACCAACCTAGATAGCATATTCAAAAGCAGAGACATTACTTTGCCAACAAAGGTTCGTCTAGTCAAGGCTATGGTTTCTCCTGTGGTCAAGTATGGATGTGAGAGTTGGATTGTGAAGAAGGCTGAGCGCCGGAGAATTGATGCTTTTGAACTGTGGTGTTGGGGAAGACTCTTGAGAGTCCCTTGGACTGCAAGGAGATCCAACCAGTCCATTCTGAAGGAGATCAGCCCTGAGATTTCTTTGGAAGGAATGATGCTAAAGCTGAAACTCCAGTACTTTGGCCACGTCATGCGAAGAGTTGACTCATTGGAGAACACTCTGATGCTGGGAGGGATTGGGGGCAGGAGGAGAAGGGGACGACAGAGGATGAGATGGCTGGATGGCATCACTGACTCGATGGATGTGAGTCTCAGTGAACCCCGGGAGTTGGTGATGTACAGGGAGGCCTGGCGTGCTGCGATTCATGGAGTCGCAAAGAGTCAGACACGACTAAGCGACTGATCTGATCTGATCTGATTCTGTGTATTCTTGCCACTCCCTCTTAATATCTTCTGCTTCTGTTAGGTCCGTATTGTTTCTGTCCTTTATTGTGCCCATCTTTGCATGGAATGCTCCCTTGGCATCTCTAATATTCTTGAAGAGATCTCTAGTCTTTCCCATTCTGTTGTTTTTCTCTATTTATTTGCATTGTTTACTTAGGAAGGCTTTCTTAGCTCTCCTTGCTATTGTTTGGAACTCTGCATTCAGGTGGATATATCTTTCTTTTTCTTCTTTGCCTTTCACTTCTCTTCTTTTCTCAGCTATTTGTAAGGCCTCTTCAGACAACCATTTTGCCTTTTCACATTTCTTTTTCTTGGGGATGGTTTTGGTCACCACCTCCTGTACAATGTTATGAATCTCCATCTATAGATCTTGAAGAACTCTGTGTATCAGATCTATTCCCTTGAATTTCTTTGTCACTTCCACTGTATTAATCATAAAGGATTTGATTTATGTCATATCTGAATGGCCTAGTGGTTTTCCCTACTTTTTTCAATTTAAGTCTGAATTTTGCAATGAAGCGTTCATGATTTGATCACAGTCAGCTCCCAGTCTTGTTTTTGCTGACTGTATAGAGCTTCTCCATCATTGGCTGCAAAGAATATAATCAATTTGATTTTGATATTAATCATTTGATGATGTTGATGTATAGAGTTCTCTCTTATGTTGTTGGAAGAGGGTGTTTGCTATAAGCAGTGTGTTTTCTGGACAAAACAGCATTAGCCTTTGCCCTGCTTCCTTTTGTACTCCAGGGCCAAACTTGCTTATTACTCCAGGTATCTCTTTACTTCTTACTTTTGCATTCCAATCCCCTATGATGAAAAGGACATCTTTTTGTGGTTTTAGTTCTAGGTCTTGTATGTCTTCATAGAACCATTCAACTTCAGCTTCTTCTGCATCAGTGGTTGAGGCATAGACTTTGATTCCTGTGATATTGAATGATTTACCTTGGAAACAAGCAGAGATCATTCTGTCATTTTTGAGATTGCAGCCAAGTACTGCATTTTGGACTCTTTTGTTGACTATGAGGGCTACTCCATTTCTTCTAAGGGATTCTTGGCCACAATAGTAGATGAAATAGTCATCTGAATTAAATTTGCCCATTCCCATCCATTTTAGTTCACTGATTCCTAAAATGTTGATGTTTACTCTTGCCATCTCCTGTTTGAACACTTCCAATTTAGTTAAATATTACTGGCTTATATGATTTAATAGTTACATAATATAACCAGTTTTCTATTGGTCAACATTTAAGATTTCTTTTTTTTTTCAACCACAGTAAAAATGGTTTACTGAATATCCTAGTGTTATTATATGTTATGAAGTACAGTTTGTGGGTCAAAGGCCATTCACCATTAAGGTTACGTGATGCAAATTTTCCACATGCCTTCTCAAAAGTATATTTACTTGCCATCGACCTCTATTAGACTGTGATCTTCAAATATGTAGGTTAGGTTGGATCTACATATTTGAAGATTATTGTATAATAGAGGTCAAGGACAAGTAAACATTCTTTTACCTTCCCTGAATTCCAAAGACCAGACACACACAGTTACTAACTAGGGAAGTAGGGGAATGCAGAAACCAGGAAAAAGCCAGTTAAACAAGAAAAGTAATAACAATAATAGTTCAGTGATAAAACAGAATCGTAATGCCTCCTCAAGGGATATACATAACACTGACACATATTTTTGAGTTTCTCATTAGGAACTAATACCCGCTCTGCCCAGGTGGAGGGTAGTGACTATATGCTGAGCACAAGTACCTAGACCCCCATACTCGGTGGGGCCAGAAGACTGATGATCAAGTTTCCTGAAACATCACCCTGTTATCTCACCACCAACCAATCAGAAGAAAGTCGTGCATCCTTCAGTCCTCAAACCCAAATATTGCTTTTAAAAAAGCTTTCCTGAAAGCCATCAGGGAGTTTGGAGTGTTTAAGCATGAGCCAACCATACTCTTTGCTTGGTGCCTAAAATAAAGTCTATTTTCCCTCACTAAAACCTAGTGTCAGTAAATTGGCTTTGGTGCACAGCAGGTGAGTGGATACCCAAGTTCAGTTTGGTAATAATACCCCATATAAGGTATGATCAAAAATGTATATGTAAATATACAGAGAGAAATAAGAAAAAAAAAAAATGGGACGATTACATACCAAAATGCTATCAGAGCTTTGTCTTTGAGTGGAGAGATTATGGGGGAATACTTTGAAATTTTCTACTATCTGGATTTTGATAATTCCCTAGATTTTATAAATATGTAGTACTCTTAACATCATTTTATAAGCAATTCTATGCCAGATTATTTCATTCTTTAGTGTTACTAAGCCAAGCCTTCCTAAGTACTATTTTTTTTAATGGTGGAATATCTGACAGATACTAACAATATCTTTAGGTGATTTGAGGGCTCTATGAAGATCCCAAATCAATAAAAGACATATGAATGAAAGGAAAGCATAAAATATGGAGTTAGGATATAGCTGGGCTTCACTGCCTAATGAATGATTGTTCTTCTGAGGAATTGGATATAGGATAATAAAGATGCTCGCCTAGCAGAAAACTCTAGTAAGAATTTATTTAGACTATTACTTGAATATGAAAACATAAAATGTCATATTGATGTCATCAGTATTGTTCCTCAATCATTAAACAAGGACAAATGAATAAAACTAGACAATAAAATAATTGGCAGATCAGTCAGTTCAGTCAGTTCAGTTGCTCAGTCATGTCCGACTCTTTGCAACCCCATGAATTGCAGCACGCCAGGCCTCCCTGTCCATCACCAACTCCTGGAGTTCACTCAAACTCACGTCCATTGAGTCAGTGATGCCATCTGATTTCTAGGTTTGGAAGGCCAATTTAAGCATTATACAAAGTTAGAAATTCATAACTACAAATATTTGCCACAGATATCATAGACAAAGGGTTAAAATAAGACAGATTAAAATATTTTTTAAAATTTGAATGCTTCATTAAAAAAAAAAAAAAACAGAACCTGGCACATGTAATTTGTAAAGAAACACAAATGAGAATTACAAATAAAATGATTTAAAAATAGGAAGGAGGACTTCACTAGTGGTTCAACGGTTAAGAATCTGCCTGCCAATGCAGGGGAACACGGTTTGATCCTTGATCTGGGAAGATCCCACATTCCAAGGGGCAACTAAGCCCATGAACCACAACTACTAAGCCCATGCTCTAGAGCCCCAAAGCCACAACTAGTGAAGCCCATGTGCCATAGAGCCTGTGCTCCGCAACAAGAGAGGCCTCCACAGTGAGAAGGCTGTGCACCCCAACAGAGTAGCCTCCACTCACTGTAACTAGAGAAAGCCCGTGCTCAGCAACAAAGACTCAGCACAGCCAAAAATAAATACAAAAATAAGAAGGACTATTTTAAAAAGAATGTTAAAAAGTGAAGATTTCTCTACTAGATTGCTTATGTTTTACATGATAATACCTACTGTCAATAAGAATTTGAGAAAATTGGCATTCTTAAAATGTATTTTTTAATAGTTTTCAGGTTTTACTCAATGACCATTAATTAACTTGGTAATGAGAAAATACAAATGTTTTCCTAAAAAATACATCAACCTACAATTTGAGTATATCTATGCACATACAACTTGAATATAATGTAGTAATGTATACTTTATATTTTAAAATCCTAAACAATTTTTGCATATAATACAACTTTTTCATAAATCCAATCATACTGAAAATGAACTGGAAAACATATTTGAAGATATCTCAGGAAAAATTTGTGTATAAAACCCAACATAATATTATAAAGTAAATTATAATAAGTATCACTTCATCTTTCAATTCTTACATCTTATTCATTTTATAATAAGTATTATAAAATATGTATGTGTAGTATTAGTACTACAAATAAATATCTTGTAGGGTTGTATTTTCACATGTTAATTTTCCCAGGAGTAAAGGTCACTTACAGTTATTCACCTTGACTGCTTTCGCTATTACAGATGCTTGTCCAAGCCATTAAAATACAAATCAGTCTTTCAAGTCATTGATTTAAAAATTCACCCAGCCACATGGACTCCAAAATGCTTCTAGTCATCTGAAATCATTTGAAAAATATTATCCCAGAATTGTTGATCACATCATTGGACACTTTCTAGGTTATTCTCAATTAGCTACCATGTTTTAGTTCTTAGCTACGTGGACTATTTCACTAGTCAAAACCCTTATATGGGAGTTTGCCTTTTTCCCCCTCTTTCTTTTTACATTTAAACAAATACAAAGCCTACAGATCCTACACAGTACTCTTAAAAGCCTTCAGGAGAAACTGTCTCAGGACTGAGGGCCAATACCCAGGTTGGTTTCCTAATTTCTTTCTCATAAGGATAGTTATGATTTTGCAAAGATGTCAAGCTGCTGTCTACAATGTTGATCTTGTTTCTCCAAGCAGCAGACGGAGCAGTGGTGGTTGAGCGCCACTCTGCCTTCTACCCAGGTACCTCTGCCCTCACCAAAGGCACAGCACTCTCTGCCTGTCAGTCTTTGATCTCCTGGCTGAAACTGACTACCAGGATGCCAATTAGTACCAATGTGGCAGGGGTGAACATGCGTACACGGACCCACAGCACCAAACAGGCAGAACAAGCCAATGATCTGTTTTTAGGAGGCAAGTCTATCTGTACTGCACTGAAGCCAACTTTCTATTCAAGTTCAGCTTTTAGTCTACTTACAACACCTCCCACTAAATTAAAGTGATTTTTCATCACAATAACATGGGATAATATATCCAATAATACCTTAATCGATTGCACTGTCAACATTTTCATAATTGTCCTCCTTGTTACCAGCACTATTGGTGTAGAGTGGAGTCAGGTTTGGGGCTAGACACTGTTATAAAACCTGTTTATACAGATAAAAGGCTTCCCTGGTGGCTAAGTGGGTAGAGAGTCTGTCTGCAATGCAGGAGAGCCGTATTCCATCGTCGGGCTGGGAAGATCCCCTGGAGAAGGAAATGGCAACTCACTCCAGTATTCTTGCCTGGAGAATCCCAGGGAGAGAGGAGCCTGGTGGGCTACAGTCCATGGGGTTGCAAAGAGTTGGACAAGGCTGAGTGACTAACACTTATACAGATAAGTAAATACACACAGAGTGCAAGGCACAAAGGAGGGATGTAACAAACATTTAATTGAAGTATTACATTCAATTCCTATAAATTCTATGGAAGACATGTATTATTAAATGCATTTTACAACTGAGGAATATGAGGCACAAATGGATTAAGTAATCTGTCTGTGATCACACAGTCTGTAGATGGCTGAATTCAGAATTAAAGCTGAGTTATCTTAAAAATCCCTCTAACTTTAACTTTCTTGTTGTCTGTTTCTGTTCCTACTCCATCTACATCCCCCATTGTACCACTACACTTTGTATATTACAGGTTCTAAAAAAAGTTAAATGTCATCAAATTTACACACAAAAGACGCTCAAGATTATTAGTCATTAGAGAAGTTATATCTGCAATCCCACTAAGATGTCTATAATCAAAAAGACAAACAACAACAAATTTAGAGAGCGTACAGAGAAATTAGAACCCTCACACATTGCTGGTAGGAATGTAAAATGATGCAGCTGCTTTGTCAAACAGTCTGGCAGTCCATAAATTGTTAAATATACAGTTACCATATGACCCAGCAATTCCATTCCCAAAGAAATGAAATGTCACTCAAGAAAAATGAAAACAAATGTTCAAACAAAAACTTGTACATTAATATTCGTAGCAGTATTATTTATTATAGCCCCAAATTAGAATCAACTCAAGTGTTCACCACCCAATAACTAGATATACAAAATATAGTATATCCATGTGATGGAATATTATTCAATCATTGAAAGGAATGAAGTACTGATTGATGCTACCACATGGATCAGCCTAAAAAACATTATGCTAAGTGAAATAAGCCAGATATAAAAGGCAGCATATTATATAATTACAGGTACATTAAATATTTAGAAGACACAAATCTATGGAGATAGAAAGTATTTTAGCAGTTGCTTAAGACTGGGATGTGGTGGGCAATGATGGGAGGATTGATAGGTGAAAGCTAGAGTTCAGAGTTTCTTCTGGGGGGTGAGAAAAATGTTCTAAAATTTACTATGGTGCTCATGGCACATATCTATGAATATACTAAAAACCATCACTAAGGATAAAAATAGGTGATTTGCATGGTATGTGAATTTTACTTCAATAAATCTGTTTTTCTAAAGCAAGTGTTGGAAGGACTTTGCTGGTGGTCCAGTGGTTAGGAATCTGCCTGCCAATGGAGGGAACATGGGTTCAATCCCTGGTCCAAGAACTAAAATTCCACATGCTGCAGGGCAGCTAAGTCTGTGCACTACAGCTACTGAGCCTGCACTCTAGAACCTGTGAGCCTCAACTACTGAGTCCACGTGCCACAATTACTGAAGCCCTCATGCTCTAGAGCCCATGCTCTGTAACAAGAGAAGCCATTGCAATGAGAAGCCCATGCACAACAAGAGAGTAGCCCCCGGTCGCTGCAACTAGAGAAAGCCCTCACACAGAAACAAAGAGCCCAAGCTCCAACAAGTACCCGATACAGCCAAAAATAAATAAATCTCTAAAAAATAAAGTGAGTGTTAGAATAATGCATATACTATGAGCACAGCACGCATATAATTTGTCCATATCAATGTGTATGTGTATTGTGTGTGTTAGCATAACATGAATTCAATTCGAAAGTTTGCTGAAGCCATTGTATTTTTGTACATTTTTTAAAATCTAAGGATACTAATAGTACAATTGTCTATGTGGCAAGCCACTCAAAATGTGTAGATCAAAAAGTTGCCCTCAGAAAGACTGACTGGAGGGAGGAATGAAAATACCAACTCTTAGCCACCTAATATGGGTCAAGAACCATGCAGGTACTTTATGCATAGTGTTTCCCTTGGAAAACAAGTGATTTGGTAAAAATAGACAATGGGAAGTGGTGAAAATATATTCCTGTAATATCTTTCAATGCTGCATTAAGATAGAGTTCTATGGTAGACAAAACATAGAGTTTATGGCTAGATCCTTGTTTACAAACTCAGTTCTGGGAATAGTTAACTGTAGAATCTCAGGCAAGTTATTGAGCCCCAGGACTGCCACCTATAACATTAGAATAACATTACTTCTGCTATTATGCTTGCTGTGAGAATTAAATGGGAAATCTAAAATACGATGCCTATCACAGAACAACTCTTCATCAGCATTAATTCCTTTTCTCTTTCCTTGATTCAGTTTCATTTCTAAAGTGGTGTGAGTGTGTGTGTGTTGGTGATGGTGGCTTGGAATTTGACATGATCATAGAAAAAGCAAGAGAGTTCCAGAAAAACATCTATTTCTGCTTTATTGACTATGCCAAAGCCTTTAACTGTGTGGATCACAATAAACTGTAGAAAATTCTGAAAGAGATGGGAATACCAGACCACCTGACCTGCCTCTTGAGAAATTTTTATGCAGGTCAGGAAGCAACAGTTAGAACTGGACATGGAACAACAGACTGGTTCCAAATAGGAAAAGGAGTACATCAAGGCTGTATATTGTCACCCTGCTTATTTAACTTCTATGCAGAGTGCATCATGAGAAACGCTGGGCTGGAAGAAGCACAAGCTGGAATCAAGATTGCTGGGAGAAATATCAATAACCTCAGATATGCAGATGACACCACCCTTATGGCAGAAAGTGAAGAGGAACTAAAAAGCCTCTTGATGAAAGTGAAAGTGGAGAGTGAAAAAGTTGGCTTAAAGCACAACATTCAGAAAACGAAGATCGTGGCATCTGGTCCCATCGCTTCATGGGAAATAGATGGGGAATCAGTGGAAACAGTGTCAGACTATTTTGGGGGGCTCCAAAATCCCTGCAGATGGTGATTGCAGCCATGAAATTAAAAGACGCTTAGTCCTTGGAAGAAAAGTTATGACCAACCTAGATAGCATATTGAAAAGCAGAGACATTACTTTGCCAACAAAGGTTCGTCTAGTCAAGGCTATGGTTTTTCCTGTGGTCATGTGTGGATGTGAGAGTTGGACTGTGAAGAAGGCTGAGCGCCAAAGAATTGATGCTTTTGAACTGTGGTGTTGGAGAAGACTCTTGAGAGTCCCTTGGACTGCAAGGAGATCCAACCAGTCCATTCTGAAGGAGATCAGCCCTGAGATTTCTTTGGAAGGAATGATGCTAAAGCTGAAACTCCAGTACTTTGGCCACGTCATGCGAAGAGTTGACTCATTGGAGAAGACTCTGATGCTGGGAGGGATTGGGGGCAGGAGGAGAAGGGGACGACAGAGGATGAGATGGCTGGATGGCATCACTGACTCAATGGATGTGAGTCTGGATGAACTCCGGGAGTTGGTGATGGACAGGGAGGCCTGGCGTGCTGTGATTCAAGAGGTCGCACAGAGTTGGACATGACTGAGTGACTGAACTGAACTGAATACATCTGAGTTCCATGGACTCAAGATTATATCTACACTATACTGTTAATATGACATTCTATTTGTTTTTATTTACTACCTTACCTGAGTACATGTTTTGTAACTTCTAGGCTTCTTTGGAAAATCAATTAAAATGAGTGAACCAAACAGAAGAGATGCAGTTTTGGTGACCAAACTGCATTATAGACTAATAGCTGAAGTTAAAGACTTTTCCCCCTGTTTCTCCATCCCATTTGTACTGTTTTATATATTTTGTTTTCCAAGTCACCAGTTACAAGGTGGAGCTGAAAATAATGGAGTATTTGTAGACATTTATTTATCTTGGTCAGTAAGTTGTACTTTATGCTGTCTTTGCAACAAGAGGTTTTCCACATCATGTCATCAGGGAAATGCCAAATAAAACCACAATGAGATGCCACTACACACCTATAAGAATGGCCAATATTTGGACCACTGACATCACCAAATGGTGGTGCGGACGTGGAGAACAAGAACTCTCTCATTAATTGCTGGTGGGAATGAAAAGTTATACAGCCACACTGGAGGACAGTTTCTTACAAAACTAAACATACTCTTATTATAGAATCAAGAAATTGCAGTCCTTGTTATTTACCCAAAAGAGTTGAAAACAGGTCCACACAAACCTGCAAGTGAATGTTTATTGTAACTTTGTTTATAATTGCCAAAACTTGGAAGCAACCAGGATATTGTTCAGGAGGCAAATATATAAACTGTGGTACATGCAACCAATAGAATATTATTCAACACTAAAAAGAAATGAGTTATCAAGCCATGGGAAGGCATAGAGGAACCTTAAATGCATATTACTAAGTGAAAGAAGCCCATCTGAAAAGGCTACATACTGTATCGTTCCAACTTTGTGACACTGAAAAGGCAAAACTTTGGTGATGGTAAAAAGATCAGTGGTTGTCAGAGAAGGAAGAAAAGAGATGGATAAGCAGAGCAGAGTGCTTTTGCAGCAGTGGAAACACTCTTTATGATACAAAGATGGATATATGGCTTTATACATTTATCCAACTCCTAGGATGTGCAACACAAAAAGTGAATGCTACAATAAACTATGGACTTTGGGTGATTATGATTTTGATATAGGTTCATCCTTGGTAAAAGTACCATTCTGGTGAGTGATGTTGATAATAGAGGAAGCTAGGAATATGTAGGGGCAGTGAGTATATAGGAAATCTCTTTATCACCCTCTCAATTTTTGTTGTAAACCTAAAACTGCTTTTAAAATATTAAGTTTAAAAATGTAATAAGGCATCACTGAAGCATTATTACTACAAATTTTATAGTACAGGTTACTCTGAACATTTTTCAAAAGAGAGAATGGGTAACAAACATGTGGAAATTCAAAAACATACTCCTAGGGAAGCAATGAGTCAAAGAAGAAATAAATGAAAATATAAAATTTTTTGAAATGAATGAAAATGAAAACTGAGCATACCAAATTTTACAGGATGCAGCTAAAAGCAATGATTACAGGGAAACTTACAGTTGTAAATGCCTATTGTAAAAAGGGAACAAAGATCTTAAATAAATTACCTAATCTTTCATTTCAGACCCTGGAAAAACAAGAACAAATTAATTTCAATGTAAGCATAAGGAAGGAAATAAAGATTAGAGTGGAAATAAATGAACTGGGCAATAGAGAACATTAACAAAACCAAAAGATTCTTTAAAAAGATCAGTAAAAAGGACAAAGCTATAATTAAGTTTTCAAGCAAAAAAAAAAGAAAAAAATCAAATTATTAAAAGTATGAGTGAAAAAGTGGACCCTATTCCTTATGTTATAGAAAGAAAAAGATTATAAAGGAATATTGTGGCCGACTATATGCCAAAAATTAGATAACCTAGAGGAAATGTACAAGTTCCTAGAAAGAATAAACTAAACTGATTCAAGAAAACAATGGTAAGTATAACCTGTAACAAGTAAAGAAATTGGGTCAGTCTTTTTGCATATATTGACAAATTAATCCTAGAAGTCATATGGAAATGTAAGCCAAAACAATTTTGAAAAAGAACAAAGTTGGAGGATTCACACTCCCTGTATCAGTCCATTCTGGCAGATATAACAAAATGCTATAGACATTTTGTGGCTTATAAAAAACAAACATTTATTTCTCTGAGTTCTTAAAGCTAGGAAGTTCAAGATCATGGCATGGAATTTGGTATCTGGTAAATGCCCTTTTCCAAATTGGAGACTGCCAACTTCTTGCTGTGTCCTCACATGGCAAAAGGGGCTAAGTGTGTCTCTGGGGCTTCTTTTTTAAAGGTATTAATCTAATTCATGATGGCTCTGCCTTCATAATGTTATCACCTTCCAAATGCCTGACCTCCTAAGACCATCACCTTGGGCAGTAGGTTTACAACATAAACATTTAGACCATAATATTACTTCTCAATTTCAAAACTTATTACAAACTACTGTAATCAAGATAGTTTGGTACTAGAGAGACATATAGGTCAAGAGAATAGAATTGAGAGCTAAAAGTAAATATATACATTAGTTCACATAATTATGATTTTTTCTTTGTCAAGAACACTTAAGACCTACCCTTTTAGCAAATTTCAAATTTACAACATGCTATTGGTAACTAAGGACTTCCCAGATGGCACAGTGGTAAAGAATCCACCTGCACTCTGTCACTGTTTCCATTGTTTCCCCATCTATTTGCCATGAAGTGATGGGACCAGATGCCATGATGTTAGTTTTCTGAATGTTGAGTTTTAAGCCAGCTTTTTCATTCTTCTCTTTCACTTTCATCAAAAAGCTCTTTAGTTCCTCTTTGCTTTCTGCCATAAGGGTGGTGTCATCTGCATATCTGAGGTTATTAATATTTCTCCTGGCAATCTTGATTCCAGCTGTGCTTCATTTAGACTGGCATTCTGCATGATGCACTCTGCATAGAAGTTAAATAAGCAGGGTGACAATATACAGCCTTGACATACTCCTTTCCCAAGCCAGCTCTTTCACTCTCTTCTAGAAGTTCTCATATGCACATACAGAAGAGAACTGAAAGCCTATGTCCACAATAAAACTTGTACTGAAGTGTTTATAAGACTGAATTTTCATAATAGTAAAGAAGTGGAGACAACCCAAATATCCATCTATAAATTAATACACAAATGATGATACAGCCATAAAATGGAATCTTTTCATTTCTATAAATGAATGAAGTACTGATATATGTTACATCATGGATGAAACTTAAAAAATATACTAAGTAAAATAAGCCAGACACTAAAACATCAAATATTGTATGAATCCATCCTTTTGGCAATTTCTAGAATAGACAAGTCCATAAAGTCAGAAAGTAGATTAGTAATTCTAGAGGGTTCAGAGGAGAGGAGAACAAGGAGTGACTGCTAATGGGTACAGAGTTTCTTCTTGGAGTGATCAAAAGTTCTGAAATTAATGATGATGGTTGCACAACTTTGTGAATATATAATGTAGTGTTGTTTTTTTTTTGTTTTTTTTTTTTTTTTTGGTGAACAAGGCCTGCACTTTATTTTCCAAAGTAGTTTTTATACCTTAAGTTATGCATAGAGGATAATGGGGGAAGGGGTAGAGTCATGCAGCAAGCCAGGCTTTCTTCCTGCAAACTTATCATATGCAAAAGCTTAGGTGATTTGCATCATCTTCTGGCCCAGAGGCCTGTTAACATTTTAAGACCCTTTCTTCAGAAAGCTTATTTTTCTCTAAAGGTAATTGGTCAGGAGCCACCCTCCAAAAGCATTAAAGTTGCATTCCTACAGAGCAAAGGTGTGGTGGGCTATAACAAGAAAAAGAATTAACTCAAGGGTCCCAGGTTACAAACATTAAAGCTACTACTTACACCAATTTTATTAATCAATACACCGCCAGGGACACAGCAGGTAAGGGATATGGAAACTTAGGAGCAAACATTGGTCCAACAAGTGAAAATCCCTTCACCAATACAATTTCTAATCAATCTTTTAACTGCTCAAAGGAATCTGTGTTTAGACAGTTTAGAACATCTCATGCCTCTCACAGTTGGGAGGCTCTGAGCAATCACATGTGGCCGGAAAAACCTATTCAGGCAGGCTAGAGGATTTCCAAAGGAGTTTGTAGGTTGAAACACTGTGTGTTTTTTTTTTTTAAAGTGGACTGCAAAAAATGATTTAGTAAAATTTCACATCAGTTGTCTAAAACCAAATTGTTACTGCTTTTTCTGGCTTTTGTGTCCTTAATCTATGAACATAGCAATATATACATTAAAATGGAGACAAGAATCAATTTAGAAGTTAATGGCAAAGGTCTTGCCCTCAGAAATATGACAATTTAAATTAATCCAATGCTTCTGATTTAGAATCATATCTGTTTTCCTTGAAAGAATAATAATTGGGGCTTTTCATCCTTCTGATCCTTGAAAAAATGGCAAAGCTGTCCTTACTGGATTTTGTAATGAAATAGAATCTCAGGATCATCTACTAATAAAGGCTAACAAAGGGCAAACAGAAAATTGACACAAAAAATAAAGTAACTTGACATGAATGGGCATTTCTCAGATTTAGTACTAGGATATACTATAAATAATTCTCCTCAAGAAAAGAATTCTGTAATAAAAAAATAATGTTTGGAAAGCATTGCTTATCCTTTTTCTTGCCTATCTAGGATATTATATTGGGGGCTGAAACTCAAGACATAATAAAGATAAAACAACACACCTTGTGGAATAAAATATATACTGGATATTAGTTTCATAAGCATATGCCTGTGTTGTCTCATAAGAGTGAATTCTAAATATTATATTGATAGAACTTTTAAAAGAATATATGGCCTGAAAAGCTTAACACAAGTAAGTGGGCCAGCTACAAGCCAACAGAGAGGCTCAGTTAAGTTCAGTTCAGTCGCTCAGTCATGTCTGACTCTTTGCAACCCCATGAACTGCAGCATGCCAGGCCACCCTGTCCATCACCAACTCTGGGAGTTTACTCAAACTCATATCTATCGAGTCAGTGATGCCATCCAACCATTTCATCCTCTGTCATTCCCTTCTCCTCCTGCCTTCAGTCTTTCCCAGAATCAGGGTTTTTTCCAATGAGTCAGCTCTTTGCATCAGGTGGCCAAAGTATTGGAGCTTCAGCTTCAGCATCAGTCCTTTGAATGAATATTCAGCACTGATTTTCTTTAGGATTGACTGGTTGGATCTCCTTGTAGTCCAAGGGACTCTCAAGAGTCTTCTCCAACACCACAGTTCAAAAGCATCAATTCTTCAGTGCTCAACTTTCTTCATAGTCCAAATCTCACATCCATATTTGACTACTGGAAAAATCACAGCTTTGACTAGACGGACCTTTCTTGGCAAAGTAATGTCTCTGTTTTTTAATATGCTATCTGCTGCTGCTGCTAAGTTGCTTCAGTCATGTCTGACTCTGTGCGACCCCAGAGACGGCAGCCCACCAGGCTCCCTCGTCCCTGGGATTCTCCAGGCAAGAACACTGGAGTGGGTTGCCATTTCCTTCTCCAATGCATGAAAGTGAAAAGTGAAAGTGAAGTCGCTCAGTCATGTCCAACTGCTAGCGACTCCATGGACTGCAGCCTACCAGGCTCCTCCGTCCATGAGATTTTCCAGGCAAGAGTACTGGAGTGGAGTGCCATTGCCTTCTCTGAATATGCTATCTAGTTTGGTCATAACTTTTCTTCCAATGAGCAAGCATCTTTTAATTTCATGGCTGCAGTCACCATCTGCAGTGATTTTGGAGCCCCTCAAAATAAAGTCTTTCACTGTTTCCACCATTTCCCCATCTATCTGCCATGAAGTGATGGGACTGGATGCCATGATCTTAGTTTTTTGAATGTTGAATTTCACGCCAACTTTTCATTCTTCTTTTTCACTTTCATCAAGAGGCTTTTTAGTTCTTCTTCTCCTTCTGCAATAAGGGTGGTGTCATCTGCATGTCTGAGGTTATTGATATTTCTCCTGGCAATCTTGATTCCAACTTTTGCTTCATCCAGGGAGTACATGCTTACTCTAAATAGGGCAACTGATGCTCAGCTAACACAGGTTGTTGTCACATGGGAATACTAACATGAATGAGCCAGATCTTCTGAGTTTCCAAAAGAAGTTGGCAATCTGGATTTGTATTAGAGTTTTCCCAACTTCTAAATCACCCAACATCTGTAAGTCAAATGTGGGCCATTGTTGGCCAATATAAATCCCTTTCTGGCTGCCAAACCTCCTCTACAGGATATTAGCAGAAACACTTGATCTGATGTGGCTAGGGTGGTGTCTGCTCTGGTTCTCAACTAGATTATCTTCTTCCACTAACCTTATTGGTATTTTTATGTTCATATCCTATGAGTTCACATCCCACCTGCCACTTCTCTTATCAGTCAATACATATGATGTAATAGCTAATACTAATCTTTGGATCTGTTCTTGCTCAGATTTCAGCTTTTAAAATTTAAAACCTTGTACTATAAAGAAAATCTGCTGTGTATCTGTTGTTCTAGCTATTTACTTTCCTATTTACTACTGTTCTACATGGTCAGTGTGGAAATGCAGAAAGTACTACGACCTCAAAATAACAGTGAACTCTGCTAATGGTTTCTGCAAAATAGCTTCTGGAGTGGCAGTGAGATAAATTTCACCGACTCTGGGGAGGGAAAAGAACATCTTTCAGGTTAAGTCCTGTTTGAAAGACATTGCTTCCTGAAGCCTGCTTCCCACTATCAACAATTGAAATTAAAAGGAATTGGTTGACTATTTTTTTTTCATTGTATGTATTAATTTTATTTTTTAATCCAAGTAAAGGGAATGGCAACCCACTCCAGTATTCTTGCATGGAGAATACCATGGATAGAGTAGCCTGGCAGGCTACAGTCCATAGGGTCACAAAGAGTCAGATACAACTTAGTGACTAACACACACACATAGTTGAGTTACAACATTGTGTTAGTTTCAGGTGTACAACAAAGTGATTCAGTGATACATATTTTTTCTTTTATAGGTTATTACAAAATATTGAATATAGT
Organism: Bubalus kerabau; assembly: GCF_029407905.1. Taxonomy (NCBI): domain Eukaryota; kingdom Metazoa; phylum Chordata; class Mammalia; order Artiodactyla; family Bovidae; genus Bubalus; species Bubalus kerabau. Next base: position 2,681,620 of record NC_073647.1, on the reverse strand, counting down.
CCCCTGTGCTATACACTAGGACCTTATTGCTTATCTGTTTTATATTTAGTAGCAAGTTTATGGGAGAAGGCAATGGCACCCCACTCCAGCACTCTTGCCTGGAAAATCCCATGGATGGAGGAGCCTGGTGGGCTGTAGTCCATGGGGTCGCTAAGAGTCGGACAAGACTCAGCGACTTCACTTTCACTTTTCACTTTCATGCATTGGAGAAGGAAATGGCAACCCACTCTAGTGTTCTTGCCTGGAGAATCCCAGGGACGGTGGAGCCTGGTGGGCTGCCGTCTCTGGGGTCGCACAGAGTCAGACACTACTGAAGTGACTTAGCAGCAGCAGCAGCAAGTTTATGTTAATCTCAAACTCCTAATTTATCACTCTCCCCTTCCCTTTTGGTAATCATAAATTTGTAATGAGTTGACTATATTCTTATGTGTAATTGCATCCACTATATAACTGTATTATAGTCCTTTTGTCCATCTCCTCTACTAGACTCTGAGTACTGAGGACACTCATTCATTTCAATCCACACAATGTCAAGCACAATGCTTAGCACATAGTAGATGCTCACCAAAATGAATGAATACATTCATCTTGCACTGACATTTTCCACCCCTCCTGCCAGTGAGTTAAATCAGAAGTAGCTGGTATTCATGACAATGAAACATAAAAACCATACCAGAAAGTATTCCTTTATGTAACCCACAAATCACCAATCAAAAGTTTGCATGCATTTTACTTTTCAATAAAACATCAATGTGAAGTAAATACTATGTAGAGCTCTAGTAGGCTGAATGTTGTTGTTTTGTCACCAAGTCATGTTTGACTCTTTTGCAACTCCATGGACTACAGCCCACAAGATTCCTCTGTCCATGGGATTCTCCAGGCAAGAATACTGGAGTGGTTGCCATGCCCTCCTCCATGGGATCTTCCCAGCCCAGAAATTGAACCCGTATCTCCTGCATTGGCAGGAGGATTCTTTACCACTCTGTCACCAGGGAAGCCCCATAGGCTGAATAATGGCCCCCAAAGATATCCATGCCCTAATCCCCAAAACCCATGACTATAAACTATCACTTTACATGGTAAAAGGGATTGTGCAGATGTGACATTCAGATGAGGAGATTATCCTAGATTACTGGAGGGTGGCCAATTCTATTTACACAAATCTTAAAAAGCAGAGAACCAGGGAATGGGAGGAGGGTTCAAGAAGGAGGGGATATATGTATACTTGTGGATGATTCATATTTTTGTACAACAGAAACCAACATGACATTGTAAAGCAATTATCTTCCAATTAAAAATAAATTTTAAAAATCACCACACATTGAATTTTTGTAAAATATATATAAGTAAAATGAAAATCTAGACAGCACATAAACAACAGCTGAGAACGTTTCCCAACTGTGTTGAGAGAGAGTGATATGATGGAAGCAGGATCAGAGAGATGCAACATTGTTGGTTTTTGAAGATGGAGGAAGCGGGCCATGAGGCAAGAAATGTAGATGGCTTGTAAAAGCCTTCTAGAACCTTCAGAAGGAGCACAGCCAAGTGGTGACACTTTGATATATAGCCCAGTGAGACCCAGGTGAGATTTCTAACTTACAGAACTGTAAGATGAATAAATTTGTGTTGTTTTTAAGCCAGCAAGTTTGTGGTGATTTTTTTTCTTTACTGCAGTAATAGGAAACTAATACAATAACAAAGCCAGCTGTCATATTAAGAAGTTTCTGGCAATACTCATATTGCTAGATTTGATTGTTTTCTTTACTAAACATTTGTTAACTGTTAGATAAAAATGATAATTAAGCCTTCATAAGCCAAAGTAGAATATGCTTTAATGTCAGCAATGTTCAATAGAATACTTTATAAGCATCCTATTTACCTTTAACAGCATCCATTTCATAGAGTATGGTGATTAACATTAAAAATTCTGAGCACTGAGCAACATTATCCAGCTGGCTGGGAGAACATTGCCTTCACATGGTCCTTTAACACAGGCACTTACAAAGCCCTCTACAAGGTCCCAGAGAATAAGGGCTATAACAGGAATTGCACAGAGGTGAGTCCATTTTTTTTTTTTAAAGTATTTAATGTCAGACAAATTTGGGGACTACAAAAGCCTTGTAAGTCAGATATTTTTCCTCACTTACAAAAGATTCTCACAGAGCTTTAAGGTAAATGAGCCCTTCCTCCCATCCTGGGGAATAGGGCTGGCTATGTGACACTTCAAGATGATCACCAATAATGTCTCAAATGAGAGCTCGGATATGAAAGCACCTTGAAACTCTAAATTGCTATATAAATGGAAGGGACTATTATTGCTGCCAAGCTCCCTTCAATTGATTTGAGGTCCTCTTCAAGGCTCTCCTCACATCTAGCATCTCATTAATAATGACAATGCCAACTCATATTTCCAGAGCTGTTTTAGCCTTCCAGTGCTCCTTTACTTGCCTTATTTCATTTCTTTCTCCCTAGAAACCTAGACATAGGAGGTTCAGGTTGTATTAACCCCATGGGCAGAGGAGGGCACTGAGGTTGAAATTAGGTAATTGCAACTCATCATATATACTAAAAGCCATTGAATTGTATGCTTGAAATAGGTGAATGGTGTGGCATATGCATTCCATCTTAATAGAGCTGTTACATTAAAAAAAATCATTATTACCTACATACTTTTAAAAAAACATTAAGTGACTGGACCAAGGTCTCATAGATGGCGACTTTCAGTGCTGGATCTTGCTCACAATGGCAGAGACTCAGGGAAGTGGAAGAAACAGAACAGTGATTATTTCAAACCACTAAATGTCAGATCATGAGACATGATAATTTCAAGCTCAAAACTGAGTTCTCCTCATCCCACCCCAGTGCAGAAGGTTTTAAATTTCTTGCTGCCTTGATCGACTCCACAGGCACTACGTTAAGTCTGAACCTAGAAGGTGAGGGCTGTCAATAGATGCAGCTCCACAAAGCAGGTCAAACAGAAGCGTGGCAATGGAGCAGAATTGCCCACGTGCTTTCCCAATGGACTGTGTTTACTGACATTTGTTCTGTTTGTCTTGGATAAATGTCCAAAATAAAAGTGGTTATTCCAAGTTGATTTACTTTCATGTTCAAATCAGATACCCATGCAACACAAAGAAATTTTATCTGTTGAGTATGCTCCATGATAATTTCCATTCCAACTTTTAACTGGGGGAAAAAAAGCAGCAATCATCTCCCAAGTTACATGACAACAAAAACCAGATCTCAACTGTCATTCTTCATTTATTTTTCTATTAGAGAAAGAATATGCATCTTCATTTCAGTTCAGTCGCTCAGTCGTGTCCAACTCTTTGCAACCCCATGAATTGCAGCACATCAGGCCTCCCTGTCCATCACCAACTCCCGGAGTTCACTCAAACTCACGTCCATCAAGTCGGTGATGCCATCCAGCCATCTCATCCTCTGTCGTCCCCTTTTCCTCCTGCCCCCAATCCCTCCCAGCATCAGGGTCTTTCCCAATGAGTCAACTCTTCGCATGAGGTGGCCAAAGTACTGGAGTTGCAGCTTTAGCATCATTCCTTCCAAAGAACACCCAGGGCTGATCTCCTTTAGAATGGACTGGTTGGATCTCCTTGCAGTGCAAGGGACTCTCAAGAGTCTTCTCCAACACCACAGTTCGAAAGCATCAATTCTTCGGCACTCAGCTTTCTTCACAGTCCAACTCTCACATCTGTACATGACCACTGGAAAAATCATAGCCTTGACTAGATGGACCTTTGTTGCATCTTGTTATGACATAAATATTAGTGAGAACTTTCTAGGCAGAATTGTGCATCTTTCCCCATCTCCATAAATGATGTATACTCATTTTACTTCCACATAATTCCCAGGGTGCACCTGATCTACGAGGTGACATTTCTTTGTGAATATTTAAGCTAATGTATACCCTGGTCTCCTGTGAAGAATCAAACAAAACTTTGCCCACTCAACTTTAGTCAAGTACTGTGTGTTTGCTTATGAACATTCCTGGGAAAAAAGAAAAGGTCATCTATTTTAAATAGATTGTTTGGTATCTCTATAAATGAGGGTGCCTAAAAGGCTCTGGGGTAATTTCATTCACAAAGAACACATTTCAAAGAAGCTTTACATTTACACAGACTATAGAAAGCTATCCCAGCTGGAAAATGAAAATACCATCTACTAATTACATCCTCTCATTATTGGAATAAAGTTCAGTTTGATGAACCAAGGCTGTTTCACTAAAGGAAAAGTTCAAATGTCTTTCTCTGAAGATGAAGGGCATTTATAGTAGATTTCATTGTCCTTAGAAGTTCAGTTCAGTTCAGTTCAGTTCAGTCGCTCAGTTGTGTATGAATCTTAGCGACCCCATGAATCACAGCATGCCAGGCCTCCCTGTCCATCACCAACTCCTGCAGTTCACTCAAACTCATGTCCATCGAGTTGGTGATGCCATCCAGCCATCTCATCCTCTGTCGTCCCCTTCTCCTCCTGCCCTCAATCCCTCCCAGCATCAGAGTCTTTTCCAATGAGTCAATTCTTCACATGAAATGGCCAAAATATTAGAGTTTCAGCTTCAGCTTCAGTCCCTCCAATGAACACCCAGGACTGAACTCTTTAGGATGGACTGGTTGGCTCTACTTGCAGTCCAAGGGACTCTCAAGAGCCTTCTCCAACACCACAGTTCAAAAGCATCAATTCTTCAGCACTCATCTTTCTTAACAGTCTAACTCTCACATCCATTCATGACCACTGGAAAAACCATAGCCTTGGCTAGATGGACCTTTGTTGGCAAAGTAATATCTCTGCTTTTCAATATGTTATCTAGTTTGGTCATAACTTTCCTTCCAAGGAGTAAGCGTCTTTTAATTTCATGGCTGCAATCACCATCTGCAGGGATTTTGGAGCCCCCCCCCCAAAAAAGTCTGATACTGTTCCCACTGTTTCCCCATCTATTTCCTATGAAGTGATGGGACCAGATGCCATGATCTTCGTTTTCTGAATGTTGAGCTTTAAGCCAACCTTTCCACTCTCCTCTTTCACTTTCATCAAGAGGCTTTTTAGTTCCTCTTCACTTTCTGCCATAAGGATGGTGTCATCTGCATATCTGAGGTTATTGATATTTTTCCCAGCAATCTTGACTCCAGCTTGTGCTTCTTCCAGCCCAGTGTTTCTCATGATGTACTCTGCATAGAAGTTAAATAAGCAGGGTGACAATATACAGCCTTGACATACTCCTTTTCCTATTTGGAACCAGTATGTTGTTCCATGTCCAGTTCTAACTGTTGCCTCCTGACCTGCATATAAATTTCCCAGGAGGCAGGTCAGGTGGTCTGGTATTCCCATCTCTTTCAGAATTTTCCACAGTTTACTGTGGTCCACACAGTCAAAGTCTATGGCATAGTCAGTAAAGCAGAAATAGATGTTTTTCTGGAACTCTCTTGCTTTGTTGATGATCCAGTGAATGTTGGCAATTTGATCTCTGGTTCCTCTGCCTTTTATAAAACCAGCTTGAACATCTGGAAGTTCACGGTTCATGTACTGCTGAAGCCTTGCTTGCAGAATTTTGAGCATTATTTTACTAGTGTGTGAGATGAATGCAATTGTGCAGTATTTTGAGCATTCTTTGGCATTGCCTTTCTTTGGGATTGAAATGAAAACTGACCTTTTCCAGTCCTGTGGCTACTGCTGAGTTTTCTAAATTTGTCCTTAGAAGTATCACTCCTTTAAAATGGTGTAATGACCCCCTAACTATGGGAAACCTTTTGCAAGTGCCATTTGTGTTCCAGATTTTTACCATTTCTGAAACGTTTCATTGCAACTGATTTGCCTATAATAAGCTCTTGTTTTGCAACATAGATAACTGACCCATAGGAATGTGTTCTAACTCTTCAATTTCCCAAGTAAAAAGATTTTCAATTTTGACTCAAATTTTTACTGACTTTTTATCCAACCACATCCTTATGACTCTCTGTCATATGCCAACCCATTTTGGCCACTTTGAAATTGGTGACCTTTCCTCTACATCTCTAACATTTTTTTCACTTGACCCAAGTTTCACCTCCATACTCCTTTCCTGACAACTGAAATCATTACATGTAGATTAACTACACTGTGTTAATGGCTTACTTTAATTTGTCCCTCAACTTGGTGAATGTGGAGGGTGAAGCCAATACACAGAGAGAAGGAAGCAGAAGCACTCATAAATCAGGGAGGATGAAAGGGGCTTTAGAAATACCTGGTTTATAGTCAGAATAGAGGTAATAATACATCTGAAAATAGGATTTCACTGGTGGTCCAGTGATTAAGAATCCTCCTGCCAATGCAGAGGACACAGGCTCAGTGCCTGGTCTGGGAATATTCCACATATGCCATGGGGCAACCAAGCCCGTGTGTCACAACTACTGAGCCTGCATGTCCTAGAGCCCGTGCTCTGCAACAAGAGAAGCCACTGCAATGAGAAGCCCATGCACCACAACTAGAGAGTAGCCCCCACTAGCTGCAACTAGAGAAAGCCTGTATGCAGCAATGAAGACCTAGCACAGCCAAAAAATGATAAAATTTAAAAGAAAAGAAATGTCAAAAGTGTTCTTAAAAAAGTCTACAAATAATAATTGCTGGAGAAAAGAGAAGCATCTTACTTCGTTAGTGGGAATGTAATGGAGAACAGTACGGAGGTCCCTTAAAAAACTAAAAGTGGAGCTACCATGTAATTCTGTAACCCCATTCCTTGGCATGTATCCAGAGAAAATTCTAATTCAAAGAATTAGAATTAGTGCCCAGTGTTTATTGCAGCACTATTAACAATAGCCAAGACATGGAAGCAACCTAAATGTTCATCAAGAGATGGATAGATAAAGAAGATGTGCTACACACACACATGCATAAATAGGCATCTCAGGTGGCACTAGTGGTGAAGAACCTGCCTCTCCAACACAGGAGATGTAAAAAACGTGGGTTCAACCCCTGGGTTGGAAAGATCCCTGAAGAAGGGCATGGCAACCCACTCCATTATTTTTGCCTGGAGAATCCCATAGACAGAGGAGCCTGGAGGGCTACAGTCCATAGGGTCACAAAGAGTGGGGCATGACTAAAGCAACTTAGCACACACACACACAATGGACTATTACATAGCCATTTAAAAGAATGAAATAATGCCATTTGCAGTAACATGGATGGACCTAGAGATTATCATACTAAGTGAAGTAAGTCAGAAAGAGAAAGACAAATACCATATGAAATCGCTTATATGTAGAATATAAAATATTAAAGTATGACACAAATGAACTAATTTATAAAACAAATAGACTCATAGACATAGAAAAAAAACTATGGTTATCAAAGGGAAAAGGGAAGGAGGGATAAATTAGAAGTTTGGGATTAACAGGTACATACTATCACATATAAAATAGTAGGAGTTTGGAATTAACAGACACTATTACATATAAAATAGACAAACAACAAGGACCTACTATATAGGACAGGGAATTATATTGAGTATCTTGCAATAATCTATAGTGGAAAAGAATCTGAAAAAATACACACACTACTAAATCACCTTGTCATACAGTATACTAACGCATATATATGGAATTTAGAAAGATGGTAACGATAACCCCATATGCGAGACAGCAAAAGAGACACAGATGTATAGAACAGTCTTTTGGACTCTGTGGGAGAGGGAGGGGGGAATGATTTGGGAGAATTGAAACATGTATAATATCATATAAGAAACGAATCGCCAGTCCAGGTTCGATGCTGGATACAGGAAGCTTGGGGCTGGTGCACTGGGAGGACCCAGAGGGATTGTATGGGGAGGGAGGTGGGACGGGGATTCAGGATTGGGAACATGTGTACACCCGTGGCGGATTCATGTTGATATATGGCAAAACCAATACAATATTGTAAAGTAATTAGCCTCTAATTAAAATAAATAAATTTAAATAAAAAAAGAAACTAAATCACCTTGTCATCAGAACATTGTAAACAAAATATATTTCAATTAATAAAAAAGAATGGCTCAATGGCAAAGATTCCACCTGCCAAGCAGGAGACATGAGTTTGATCCCTGGGTTGGGAAGATCCCCTTCCCTATGGAAATGGGAAATCCTATTTCCCAAGGAAATGGCAACCCACTCCAGTATTCTTGCCTAGAAAATTCCAAGGACAGAGGAGCCTGACGGGCTCCAGACCATGGGGTTACAGAATCAGACATAATTTAGAGACTACACTACCACTCACTACCACCCTTATTTTACATATATGAAAACTATATATCACACAAAAGAGATTACTTATCAAAGGTCACTTTAATAATCATGAGAAATGTGGTCACTAGAACTCAGATTTGGAGAAGGAAATGGCAACCCACACCAGTATTCTTGCCTGGAGAATCCCATGGACAGAAGAGCCTGTCAGGCTACAGTCCATGGGGTCGTAGGATTCGGACATGACTGAGTGACTATATCACCACCACCAGAACTCAGAGTTCCTAGAATATTTCTGTCTAAGCTTCCAACTTTTGCTGTTTCATAGATCTATACAAGTTTGGGCATCTCTTCAACCTTATAGTTTCCTAAACACTTCTCACTCATCTTGCTTGCCTTCCCTCTCCCTTTGTTTTCTGTTTTTAGATACCCATAATACTCTGTGCAATGGAGAAGGCAATGGGAACCCACTCCAGTGTTCTTGCCTGGAGAATCCCAGGGACAGGGGAGCCAGGTGGGCTGCCGCCTATGGGGTTGCACAGAGTCGGACACGACTGAAGTGACTTAGCAGCAGCAGCAATACTCTGTGCATACCTTTATTGTGGCATTCATCATGCTGTACAAAGAATTGATTTCTCATGTTTTGCCTTTGGATTGTGGACTTCTTGAGAGCAAGAGCTGGGTCTTGCTCATCTCTGAATCTTTAATGTACAACTGGCACAAAATAGGCAGACATAAAGGTTTCACTTTAGATAAAATAAAGTTGGATTGAAAATATCCTCAACACTCAAATAAAGCTGTGGTATATATACACAATGGAATATTACTCAGCCATTGAAAAGAATACATTTGAATCAGTTCTAATGAGGTGGATGAAACTGGAATCTATTATACAGAGTGAAGTAAGCCAGAAAGAAAAACATCAATACAGTATACTAATGCATATATATGGAATTTAGAAAGATGGTAATGATAACTCTCTATGCGAGACAGCAAAAGAGACACAGATGTATAGAACAGTCTTTTGGACTCTGTGGGAAAGGGAGAAGGTGGGATGATTTGGGAGAATGGCATTGTAACGTGTATAATATCATATAAGAAATGAATCGTCAGTCCAGGTTTGATGCAGGGTACAGGATGCTTGGGGCTGGTGCACTGGGATGACCCAGAGGGATGGTACGGGGAGGGAGGTGGGAGGGGGGTTCAGGATGGGGAGCACGTGTACATCCGTGGTGGATTCATGTTGATGTATGGCAAAACCAATACAATATTTAAAGTAATTAACCTCCAATTAAAATAAATAAATTTAAATTAAAAATAAATAAATAAAACTGCACTAAGATATCTACTCAATTGAAAACAATCTCCAAATCTGACAATATACCTTTTGTTGGTGAGGCCATAGGGAGCCATCTAAATCATTACTGCTGATGATGAAGGAAAATATAATTTCAGTGGAGGGGAATTTGGCAATATCTGAAAAAACTACATACATATTTAGCTTTTGACCTAGGAATCTCACGTGTAGAAATTGATCTCAGTGATATGCTGGCAAAAATATGGAAAGATGGGAGCCAGTACTAGTTACTGCAGCACCATTTATAACAGTAAAAGACTAGAAAATCACCTAAATCTTCATCAAGAGAAGCCTTGATGAATAGATTACAGTACATCTACAAAATGAAGCATCCAGTTTTTAATGGAGATGTTAAGTATCTGTATATCCTATTGCCAAATAATTATCAGGATATATATTTTAAATGAATGTTTAAAATGAATATATTTTAAATGAAAAATAGCAAGGTGGAAAAAAGGTTGCATAATATTCTAGTGTTTATCTACTATTTATCTAAAATATATTTGCTGTATTAAAATGAAAAGTGAAAGGATAAATCACAAAATAACAGTTACTAATATGAGAAGAGAAACAGTAGAAAGAAATGAACAGTGATAGAAGCTAGGTTTCTTGGTTTGTTGATTTGCTTAGTGAATATATCTTGTGTTTGAATATACCTTGTGTTTGAATATACCTTAATTTGTAGCTTTGACTTTCTTAAAACCTATGCAAATATTTTATATAATTATAAAACAAAATTTAATTTAGAAAAGCAACCCCAGGCTTCCCTGGTGGTTAAGTGGGTATAGAAAAGCAATTCTAAAATAAAACAATAAAAAATGTAAACAAATGAACCTAAACAAGTATCCAATTGAAGACATAATCACAAAAAGAGGAAAAATTCTGAGCAACTTTTAAATCAGAGTAATTTGGTGGTATTTTACTGGGATGTGCCCTATGGATAAAATGACTGAAGAGAAGTATCTTACAATTATTTTCAGTAGTCATATTAGTAATATTGGCATTGTTATTCTGAGGCTAAATCAAATGAGCATTCATAGAGAGGTCACTGAGAAGCATGGTTAAAAGGAGATATATGGGGGGGGATATTCCTGGTGGTCCAGTGGTTACGACTCCATGCTTCCATTGCAAGGGGTTCAGGTTCAATCCCTGTTCAGGGAACTAACATCCTGCATGTTGTGTGACCATAAATTTTAAAAGCAATACAGGGGTAAACTCAATAAGGTTAAGTTGAATAAGAGTAGATAGTACTAAAATGAGTTTTTCCTTTCAAGTAGGAACCACAGCTCTTTGGGTAAATTGCTGACTTCAACAATGGTGTAGGGAATGTACAAAATAAGCCTGGAATGTGTTAATGACATAAAGCAAGATAACCATCAACAACTTCTGGAGTCATGTCAAAAGGAATCAAGAACACACCTGAATAACGGCAAGATGAGCTACCCCACATCCGAAGTCAGGGGCAGAAGCTGAGAGGACCCCATGCCCGAGGGGCAGCGGCCAAGAGGACGTACCCCACGTCCAAGTCAGGGGCAGCGGCCGAGAGTGCCAGGCTGCGACGGTGCAGGAATGGCCGAGAGGAGCTACCCCATGTCCAAGGTCAGGGGCGGCGGCGAGGAGGAGCTACCCCATGCCTGAAGAGCAGTGCCTGTGTGGGCACAGGAGGGCCTAGAGGAGCTACTCCACGTTCAAGATCAGGAGGGGCGGCCATGAGGAGATACCCCATGGCCAAGGTAAGAGAAACACAAGTAAGACAGTAGGTGTTGCAAGAGGGCATCAGAGGGCAGACACACTGAAACCATAATCACAGAAAACTAGTCAATTTAATAACACTAGGACCACAGTCTTGTCTAACTCAATGAAACTAAGCCATGTCCTGTGGGGCCACCCAAGACAGGCGGGTCATGGTGGACAGGTCTGACAGAATGTGGTCCACTGGAGAAGGGAATGGCAAACCACTTCAGTATTCTTGTCTTGAGAACCCCATGAACAGTATGAAAAGGCAAAATGATGGGATACTGAAAGAGGAACTCCCCAGGTCAGTAGGTGCCCAATATGCTACTGGAGATCAGTGGAGAAATAACTCCAGAAAGAATGAAGGGATGGAGCCAAAGCAAAAACAATAATGAGCTGCGGATGTGACTGGTGATAGAAGCAAGGTCCGATGCTGTAAAGAGCAATATTGCATAGGAACCTAGAATGTGAGGTCCATGAATCAAGGCAAATTGGAAGTGGTCAAACAGGAGATGGCAAGAGTGAAGGTCGACATTCTAGGAATCAGTGAACTAAAATGGACTAGAATGGGTGAATTTAACTCAGATGACCATTATATCTACTACTGTGGGCAGGAATCCCTTAGAAGAAATGGAGTATCCATCATGGTCAACAAGAGTCTGAAATGCAGTACTTGGATGCAATCTCAAAAACGACAGAATGATCTCTGTTCGTCTCCAAGGCAAACCATTCAATGTCACAGTAATCCAAGCCTCTGCCCCAACCAGTAACGCTGAAGAAGCTGAAGTTGAACGGTTCTATGAAGACCTCCAAGACCTTTTACAACTAACACCCCAAAAAGATGTCCTTTTCATTATAGGGGATTGGAATGCAAAAGTAGGAAGTCAGGAAACACCTGGAGTAACAGGCAAATTTGGCCTTGGAGTACGGAATGAAGCAGGGCAAAGGCTAATAGAGTTTTGCCAAGAGAACGCACTGGTCATAGCAAACACCCTCTTCCAATAACACAAGAGAAGACTCTACACACGGACATCACCAGATGGTCAACACCGAAATCAGATTGATTATATTCTTTGCAGCCAAAGACGGAGAAGCTCTATACAGTCAGCAAAAACAAGACTGGGAGCAGACTGTGGCTCAGATCATGAGCTCCTTATTGCCAAATTCAGACTGAAATTGAAGAAAGTAGGGAAAATCACTAGACCATTCAGGTATGACATAAATCAAATCCCTTATGATTATACAGTGGAAGTGAGAAATAGATTTAAGGGACTAGATCTGATAGAGTGCCTGATAAACTATGGACGGAGGTTCGTGACATTGTACAGGAGACAGGGAGCAAGGCCATCCACATGGAAGAGAAATGCAAAAGAGCAAAACGGCTGTCTGGGGAGGCCTTACAAATAGCTATGAAAAGAAGAGAAGTGAAAAGCAAAGGAGAAAAGGAAAGATCTAAGCATCTGAATGCAGAGTTCCAAAGAATAGCAAGAAGAGATAAGAAAGCCTTCCTCAGCGGTCATTGCAAAGAAATAGAGGAAAACAACAGAATGGGAAAGACTAGAGATCTCTTCAAGAAAATTAGAGATACCAAGGGAACATTTCATGCAAAGATGGGCTCGATATAGGACAGAAATGGTATGGACCTAACAGAAACAGAAGATATTAAGAAGGAGTGGCAAGAATACACAGAAGAACTGTACAAAAAAGATCTTCACGACGAAGATAATCATGATGGTGTGATCACTCACCTAGAGCCAGACATCCTGGTATGTGAAGTCAAGTGGGCCTTAGAAAGCATCACTATGAACAAAGCTAGTGGAGGTGATGGAATCCCAGTTGAGCTATTTCAATCATAAAAGATGATGCTGTGAAAGTGCTGCACTCAATATGCCAGCAAATTTGGAAAACTCAGCAGTGGCCACAGGACTGGAAAAGGTCAGTTTTCATTCCAATCCCAAAGAAAGGCAATGCCAAAAAATGCTCAAAATACCACACAATTGCACTCACCTCACACGCTAGTAAAGTAATGCTCAAAATTCTCCAAGCCAGGCTTTAGCAGTTCGTGAACCATGACCTTCCAGATGTTCAAGCTGGTTTTAGAAAAGGCAGAGGAACCAGAGATCAAATTGCCAACATCCACTGGATCATTGACAAAGCAAGAGAGTTCCAGAAAAACATCTATTTCTGCTTTATTGACTATGCCAAAGCCTTTGACTGTGTGGATCGCAATCAACTGTGGAAAATTCTGAAAGAGATGGGAATACCAGACCACCTGACCTGCCTCTTGAGAAACTTGTATGCAGGTTCAAAACACAACAGTTAGAACTGGACATGGAACAACAGACTGGTTCCAAATAGGAAAAGGAGTACGTCAAGGCTGTATATTGTCACCCTGCTTATTTAACTTCTATGCAGAGTACATCATGAGAAACGCTGGGCTGGATGAAGCACAGACTGGAATCAAGATTGCTGGGAGAAATATCAATAACCTCAGATATGCAGATGACACCACCCTTATGGCAGAAAGTGAAGAGGAACTAAAAAGCCTCTGATGAAAGTGAAAGAGGAGAGTGAAAAGGTTGGCTTAAAGCTCAACATTCAGAAAACTAAGATCATGGCATCTAGTCCCATCACTTCTTGGGAAATAGATGGGGAAACAGTGGAAACAGTGTCAGACTTTGTTTTTTTGGGCTCCAAAATCACTGCAGATGGTGACTGCAGCCGTGAAATTAAAAGACGCTTACTCCTTGGAAGGAAAGTTATGACCAACCTAGATAGCATATTAAAAAGCAGAGACATTACTTTGCCAACAAAGATCCGTCTAGTCAAGGCTATGGTTTTTTCTGTAGTCATGTTTGGATGTGAGAGTTGGACTATAAAGAAAACTGAACGCCGAAGAATTGATGCTTTTGAACTGTGGTGTTGGGGAAGACTCTTGAGAGTCCCTTGGACTGCAAGGAGATCCAACCAGTCCATCCTAAAGGAGATCAGCCCTGGGTGTTCTTTGGAAAGAATGATGCTAAAGCTGTAACTCCAGTACTTTGGCCACCTCATGTGAAGAGTTGACTCATTGGAAAAGACTCTGATGTTGGGAGGGATTGGGGGCAGGAGGAGAAGGGGACGACAGAGGATAGATGGATGGATGGCATCACCAACTCGATGGACATGAGTTTGAGTGAACTCTGGTTGTTGGTGATGGACAGGAGGCCTGGTGTGCTGTGAATCATGGGGTCGCAAAGAGTCGGACACAACTGAGCGACTGAACTGAACTGACAGGACTGAACATCTTATTAGGTCAATGAATAAAATCCTTGAATAGACATTTCTAAGATGATGAAATATAAAATAAAAAGGCTTAGACACATAAAAGGATGATCTGTTGGATCTTACTTTTAAACTGGGTAATGAAAATTAAAGTAAAATGCCAGTAACAAGCCATTAGAAGCCAACAAGTTTGTTAGAAAATTTCAAAACCTGACAGCACCAAATGTAAGCAAGAATTTGGAGATAGAAGAACTCAAATAAAATTCTAATATATAAATTTATAATGATTCATTAGAAAATTTTTGTAAATAAAGTTATAAAGTAGAAATTTTACATATCCTATAACCCAGTAACCTCTCTCCTAGGTATGAAACTGTATGAAATTTTTAACATGTATGTGTATACATAGCAAATGATACTTAGAGGAATCTTTATGGTAGTCTTGATATTAATAGAAATAACTACAATAAAAATAGAAAAAGCCCAAATTTCATTTAAAGGAGAATGTGTTGGGCTTCCCAGGTGGTGCTAGTGGTAAATAACCCACCTGCAAATTCAGGAGATGTAAGAGACATGGGTTCGATCCCTGGGTCGGGAAGATCCCCTGGAGGAGGGCATGACACCTACTCCTGTATTTTTGTCTGGAGAATCCCATGGACAGAGGAGCCTGGTGGGCTACAGTCCATTGGGTCACAAAGAGTCAGACACGACTGAGCAACTAACACACATGCACCTGTGCGCATGCTCAGTCACTTTAGTCGTGTGGGACTCTTCACGATCTCATAGACTGTAGCCCACCAGTCTCCTTTGTCTACGGTATTCTCCAGGCAAGAATACTGGAGTTGGATGCCATTTCCTTCTCCGGGGACTCTTGTTGACCCAGGGATTGAACCTAGGTCTCCTGCATTGGCAGGTGGATTCCTTACCATTGAGCTCCTCCCCGACCTGGGGAAGCCCATCAGGGACTCTAGGACCCTCTTAATTAGTCTAGGAGTTCCAGAAGGAGCTTGGTGTATAAATTAGGAAATCAAGACAGACATCAAGTGTTACAGATTTGACAAATACGATAGTATTGGGAGAAGGCTGCAGCTTTGGCACCTTGAGATGTCCTAGTGGTTCATAGCCAATACTAGACACCTGGATAATGAATATGATCATAGACACCTGACTGACTTGTAGTGTTTTTTTTTTTTTTAATGTATGGTTCTAAGCTTGGAGGCTGAAAGCATTCAGTGCCTACAGCTAAACAGGGATGGGAGAAGCAGCGGCTGACACGTTCTGCTTATTTCCGTCCTGTTAGCCCCGCCTGCAATGCATAATTTCCTGCTGAGATGCCACACTTCATCTTTTAAAAAGTGGGTCAAATATCATAATTTCTAGGAGACATTTCCTGATCGATATGAAAAAGATTGCTCATCCTTTAATCCCCCAGAGTATTCTGCCTGTAAGTCTTTTATGATATTCATCTTTCCTTGCCTTTTTCATTTTTCTAATATAGTCAACTTGCCCTTATGAGATGATAAACCTTCAAGGGCAAGGATCATGTCCTCATCTTTTTATCTCTCTCACCACAGAGCAGATACTATAAAAGTTATATGTTTGATTGAAAGTTTGTCTTCCAAGTTGAAAAGCTGATTCAGAACTTCATTTAAAATGAGGTGGGCTAGCAGTGTCTATTTCACATGCACCCACTTTCCAACAATAACAATACCTATGAAGAGAGGAAAAGAGATAAAAAAAAAAAAATGATTGCCATGTAAGTAATTGCCAGAACCTGGAACAGTTTTCATCGAATTATAGGACATCCAGAATGAAGTTGGCCATCACAAGTGGAAGCTGGAATATGCTTTGCAAGTAGAAATGAAAAATGCCTGTTATCCTGATAGCACTGGGAAGAGGCATCACCACCCCCCAACACACTGCCTGGCCCCAGGGTAGGTACCATTCAGAAAAAACAGGCAGCCCAACCAATACAAAGCAGGTTTTTGTTTTTGTTTTGTTTTTTGTTTTTTAGGTGACCAAGTTACTATTAAACTATCCCATTAGCTCTTACCTTTCTAATTCATTCAGTGCCTATAACTCAAGAAAATAATGTGGCAGAAAATGTGAACTAGGAACTGGTAGTTACATTGCATTCTGCAAGGAATCAACCCAAGTTCACAAGCCTTGTTTGAATTAAGAAAAGATATTCCCCCTTAGTGGATCCAGGTTTATACACGCACATTTTGCAGAATGAAATACATGTTGGACTACACCTCCCACTAAACCAACTGACCCTGGGTAGAGCCAAAACTGTACAACCATACTCGGCAGCTCTGAAGAGTCCAAGGAAGTCAAAGCTGCAGTTGGAGGAAGAGATGGAAGCATAACTGGTACTGGTGGATGCTGCTGGCACCTAGAAATTTTCATTTTCTCATTATTCTAACAAGTCTGCTTAGATAAATGGTTCTCAACCTGGGGGCAATTTCAGTCCCCAAAGGATATTAGTCACTGTTTTGATGGGTACACTAGGGGAGGACATCATCTTGGTGATCCACTGGTATCTAGTGTGCAGAGGCCAGGGCTGCTGCTAAACAGCCTATAATATACAAGACAGCACCACCACCCTTCCACAAGCACACAAAAGAATTATCTGGCCCAAAGAGTCAATAGTGCCAATGCTGAGGAATCCTGAATTAGGTAAGTGCTTGCTAGTATTGTAAATTGGGTGAGGAAATAGAAATATCAATTGAACTTAAGAATAAGATTTTGTCTATATATAATTGGAGAAAATGAAGGGAAAGGCATGTCTCTCACACCTCACAACATTGGAATAGACTAAACGTCTCCTTGTTCCAGGAGAAGCAGAATACATGATGAGTATGGGGGGTCTATGAAAGGATACTGCCAAACACAGGAAAGGTGATGTTTTTGAAGACAGCAGAGAAGAAGATTTTGACAATTATTTGTCCCAGGAAAAAGAGAAAATAAATTGAAGTTCTTAGCATTCTTAATAGAATTTGACAAGACATGGTCTCTATGAAATAAGAACAGAGAAAAATGAGTAAAACATAAGACAATGCTATGCAAAATCATCTAGATAAGCTGAAAAGGAGCTGTGTGGGAAAACGATTCAGTGGAGACTAAAATAGCAAACCATTAATAAAACTCTACAAGCACAAAACAACAGGACTGACACTAAGGAAACACCGCTAAATAGAGGGCAAGTTGAGAAACAGTAGTGGCAAAGAGAAGACAGACAAAAACAATGGTAAAAATTTTAAAAAAGAGATCCAACCACAGATAATTGGCATTCCAAAGCAAAAGCAGAATAAATGGAACAGATATAATAACAAAAAGTACAATAATTGAAAACTTTTCTGAAGCGAATATATACTAGAGTCCAAAATTCTCAGGGTTTCCTGAATACCAGCAAAAATCCATTTTTTTTTAAAATATAAAGACTTACTGCTACACATATTCTCACAAACATTTGACTTGAATTTATTAACAATAATTAAAAATATCCTACAAATTTTGAGGCATACATGGGTAGGGGCATGGTTCGCTACATAGAAATAAACATCAGCCATTTCAGATTTCACAAATCTTCCTTGATATACTCAAAAACATATGTTAATAATTGTGTAATAGGGACTTCTCTGGCAGGCCAGAGGTTAAGACTCCGCGCTTCCAATGTAAGGAATGCAGGTTTGATCCCTGTTTGGGGAACTAAGGTCCCACATGCTGCGTGGTGCAGCCAAAAAATAAAAATAAATAAAAATTTTTAAAAAGTTAACTATATTTTTAAAATTGTGAAATATATATAGAGTTCTGAGGAATAAACATTTTGCATCAAGAACTGTATACTTACACGTCATTTATTCATAGTGGATATGAAAGAGCCCGAAAAATACCTCAACCAAAAGTGTTTCTTAAAACAAGTAAATAAACAAACAAAATTCTTGGTCACATGATATTCCAGCCCACCTAGCAATGAAGGTCAAAGGATAAGTCAAGAAAAGGCTATTCCTCCCTTAAGAGAATGGTCATGGCTCACTACATTAAATAAACATGGAGCCCCCCAAAGAATACAAATATGATTCTAAAACTTGAATGCAATTGGTAAAAAGTTGTGTTAGAAGAGATCTATGATGAGTAAAACATAATGACATGCCAAAATACTAGATCTTAAACCCTAATGGAGGGAGATGGACAATTAATAAGGAAATGATTGAGCACATAAATAAACAAAAGAAGTCATTATAAATGCTATTAATATTATGAAGGAAACAAATAGGATGCTGGGATGGAGAATAACTGGATGACCTACTTTCATGGAATAACTTTCCTAGGATGTTTCACTGAAGCTGAAACACCTGAAGGATGAGTAGGGAGTAAGAGGGGCAGAGCATACTATGGGTAAAAGTCATAACCATTGCACAAGCCCTGTGGTGGGAGTGAGATAGGAAAGCATGGTTGAGACTTGATGCTAATGAGACTGGCAGGAGCAGCCACATCATCGCGGGTCTTATAGCCTGTAGCAACGGTTTGCGGTTCTATTCTGAGAGTAGTAAATTTTAAACTGAGAAGGGATAGAATCTGATGTACTTTTCAAAAGAAAAGTATAACTGCTCTGTGGAAATATATTGAAATTCTTTTACATGACACAGAGACAAATATTTTGCCATGTACACAAAATATTTCAAAGCACAGAAAAATATGAACAGCTACCCACATGATCTTTGAACAAAATATAACCCATAAAATCTGACAAAGATAGCTCAGAGGAAGAAAGCTAGAGATAAATGTCACTGATAATATGTATATGAGTCCTAATTAAAATAATGATAAAACAAATTTATTGGTATATTAAAGGCAAAATATAACCATGACAATCCCAGAGAAATATAGATCCCCAGGATTTTCAACATTAGGACATCTATTAATATAATCCATTGAGTTGAAAACCTGAATGAGAAAACCCAGATAAATATCATCAAAGATGGAAAAATAAAGTATTTGATAAAATTAAAGGCCTATTACTGGCTTTGAAATTTCCAAATAAACTAGGTATACAAGCACCTTTTCTTAAGATGTTGCAATTTATCTATTGTAAATACATCTTAAAAGAGTTTTTTTTTAAGTTGCTCAGTCATGTTTCACTCTTTGTTTTCAACATTTTTCTTAAAGTTGCTAAAAAATGTAACATCAATAATAGCAAGAAGAGCCATTCAGTTCAGTTCAGTTCCGTTCAGTTGCTCAGTCGTGTCGACTCTTTGTGACCCCATGAATCGCAGCACACCAGGCCTCCCTGTCCATCACCAACTCCCAGAGTTTACTCAAACTCACGTCCATCGAGTCGGTGATGCTATCCAGCCATCTCATCCTCTGTCGTCCCCTTCTCCTCCTGCCCTCAATCTTTCCCAGCATCAGTGTCTTTTCCAATGAGTCAGCTCTTCACATCAGGTAGCCAAAGTATTGGAGTTTCAGCTTTAACATCGGCCCTTCCAATGAACACCCAGGACTGATCTCCTTTATAATGGACTTGTTGGATCTCCTTGCAGTCCAAGGGACTCTCAAGAGTCTTCCCCAACACCACTGTTCAAGAGCATCAATTCTTCAGTGCTCAGCTTTCTTCACAGTCCAACTCTCACATCCATACATGACCACTGGAAAAACCATAGCCTTGGCTAGATGGACCTTTGTTGGCAAAGTGATGTCTCTGCTTTTTAATATGCTATCTAGGTTGGTCATAAGGAGTAACTGTCTTTTAATTTCATGGCTTCAGTCACCATCTGTAGTGATTTTGGAGCCCCAAAAAATAAAGTCTGACACTGTTTCCACTGTTTCCCCATCTATTTCCCATGAAGTGATGGGACTAGATGCCATGATCTTCGTTTTCTGAATGTTGAGCTTTAGGCCAACTTTTTCTCTGTCCTCTATCACCTTCATCAAGAGGCTGTTTAGTTCCTCTTCACTTTCTGCCATAAGGGTGGTGTCATCTGCATATCTGAGGTTATTGATATTTCTCCGGGCAATCTTGATTCCAGCTTGTGCTTCATCCAGCCCAGCATTTCTCATCATGTACTCTGCATAGAAGTTAAATAAGCAGGGTGACAGTATACACCTTGACGTACTCCTTTTCCTATTTGGAACCAGTCTGTTGTTCCATGTCCAGTTCTAACTGTTGCGTTTTGAACCTGCATACAGATTTCTCAAGAGGCAGGTCAGGTGGTCTGGTATTCCCATCTCTTTCAGAATTTTCCACAGGTGATTGTGATCCACACAGTCAAAGACTTTGGCATAGTCAATAAAGCTATAGAAACATTTATAGAGGATTTACCATATGTAAGACAATGATGTTATTTCATGTTACTTATTCCCTTTAATTTTCACAATAATCCTCACAATAAAATAAGTAATATTTTATCTCCATTTTACAGATAAAGACATTGAGATTATGAATACATATGATATATAGGGAAAAAGATGCAACACTGTCATTATTTGTGAATGATAGGATTATATGCCTAAAAATCCAAGAAAGCATATTTCAAGTGGAACAGAGAGTTAAGTTGGCCAGATAATTTTAAAAAGACATACTTGTAGAGCAGAAAAGAACAGCAGACAAATACACTGAGACATACATTTTTATGTACTCAAAATGGTAAATTTATTAATTTTTGCCAAACTAATTAATATATGTAGATCAATCCCAATCAAATACCAAATTGATTTATTTTTATTTACTTTTTATTTTTATTTTTTTTATTTTTTATTTTTTTTAAATTTTATTTTATTTTTAAACTTTACATAACTGTATTAGTTTTGCCAAATAATGGAGTATAATCTGCAAAAATACTGAATCACAATACTGTACACCTATAATTAACACTGTATTGTAAATGAACTTACATAATAAAAAATAAATCAAAATGATTGATTTTTTTGATTTATTTTTTATTATGTAAGTTCATTTACAATACAGTGTTAATTATAGGTGTACAGTATTGTGATTCAGTATTTTTGCAGATTATACTCCATTATAGGTTATTACAAAGATAATGGGTATAATTCTCTGTCTGATAAGTAGGCCCTTATTTTTATCTATTTTATATGTAGTAGTTTGTATCTATTTACTCCATACCACTACTATTTCCCTTCCCAGATTCCCTTCCCTCTTTGGTAACCACAAGTTTGTTTTCTATATCTGTGAGTCTGTTTTGTATTTCTCTTTTGTATGTACATACAGTAAGTTCAGTTATTTTGGATTGATAAATGATGACTAACAGGGTGAGAATATCTGTGGAAAATTCAGAAAAAGAGTAGTAAGGAAAGATTTCTCCTATCAGACAAATATAAATCATGAATCTAAGAAAATGAAAATTCTAATATTATTGCAAAAGTAAAATATCTGATCAATAGAACATACTAAAAAGCCTGAAAATTTTTTCATATAAAATAATATAGAGTAAAGCAAATATGTTATTTCAAATAAGAGTAAAATGATGAATTCTTTAATTTTTCTGATACAACTGATTTGGAAAATAATATGTTCAAACCCAACCTGATTTCATACACTAAACTATATAATCGGTAGACTAAAAACTAAACTGTAAAACAACAAATATGTAATAAAGCCAGAAAAAAACATAGGTGATTTTATCTCACAAGCTGATTTTTAAAATTGAAAAATATTATTGTCTTGGAAATAAAAGTACTAAAATAATGATTTAGAGACATATAAATATAAATATTCAATAGAAACAGGGCAAGGGACATGAAGAGACAGCCATTAAAAGGAAAATATAAATAGTAAATAAACATTAAAAATTTCAACCAAAATAAATGTATAATCTTGGGAAAGAACATACTTAGAGTCTTGAAGTGTCCTCATTTGTAAAATGATAAAATAACAAAGGGGAATACTTTGTCTTCACTGTGCATGAGTGGACAAACAACTGGTCATAAAATGTCTACTGTGATTAAAAATGAGGTACAGTCTTTGAATCAGGCTGCCTCCTTATAAGGATATGCTTCTATTTACCATGCCAAAGAAAAGTAGACTGTAGTATATACCTTGGTGGATTTGATGATAGAAAAAGTGGGTCACAGTACCCTTTCAACATAGCCAAAGCGCAGTTCAGTCATCAACATTTTATGAAGAATCATTTTTCTACTTGATTTATATAGGTGCTCCCAACCAAGTCCATATTTCTGCGTTTCTAGGGAAGATGAAATTTATTAGATGTTTTTGTCACTTGCAATTATATAAGACACAATTCAACTATTCTTTTCTCTTAGAAATATAGAACATCTCAGAAAAGATTTCAGATTATGTTGACCCTTCAAGTCCTATGGAAGATTATAAGTACTTTGATGAAAAGAATTGCTCTCACAAGAGAAAAACAAATCTATGAATGTTGTGTTTAAACCTGAGGAAAAAAATTTATTAAAAAAAAGATACAACAATATGGAAGGAGGAAATGTCACAAACAATAAACCTCTGGCTACAACCTTGCAGCAAATTTATAAGTCAATTTTTAAAATGGGAGATACATTCAATTAAAAAACAGTAAATAAATAAAATGTGGGCTAGGAAAAAATTAATCATTTATCTGCTGTTCAGTTCTGTGCTATCCAGAATATTTGAACAAATATCTTTACTGAATGAGTGAATGCATAAACTCAAAGATTGGTTGTCTAGTATTCCATTTCACAACAGATTATAAAAAGCAAATTAAAAGGGGACAGATTGAAAAAGTTTTCAGAGGCTGATAGTTTGTATAAAAAAAATACAGGTAGCAAAATTATTTAAGCATACATATATACACTTAAAACTCAATACTGAAAAAACTAAGATCATGACATCCGGTCCCATCACTTCATGGCAAATAGATAGGGAAACAATAGGAACAGTGACAGACTTTATTTTCTTGGGCTCCAAAATCACTGCAGATGGTGACTGAAGCCATGAAATTAAAAGACGCTTGGTCCTTGGAAGAAAAGCTGTGACAAACCTAGACAGCATGTTAAAAAACACAAACATTACTTTTCCAACAAAGGTCTGTATAGTCAAAGTATGGTTTTTCTAGTAGTCATGTACGAACGTGAGAGTTGAACCATAAAGAAGGCTGAACACTGAAGAATTGATGCTTTTGAACTGTGGTGTTGGAGAAGACTCTTGAGAGTCCCTTGGACTGCAAGGAGATCCAATCAGTCAATCCTAAAGGAAATCAATCCTGAATATTCATTGAAGGACTGATGCTGAAACAAGCTTCAATACTTTGGCCACCTGATGCAAAGAACTGACTCATTGGAAAAGACCCTGATGCTGGGTCCAAATGCCCGTTTCTTATCCAATGCTGCTTATCAACAAATCATTCATTTCACAAGCCCATTAAGCACTTTATGGAACTAGTACTGTTCTAGGGATTGTCCTAAAGGAGCCCCTATTCTAATGAGAGAGCAAGTATACAAAAAAAAAAATTATCAGCAATGCAGTAAACCAGCTCTAGCATTTTTCTTGGTTGATAGAGGGGGATGAATTATCATTACATACTTGCAATTCTTTACAACAAAGTCTAATTTCAGTGCATATTTTTCATCTCACTCTTGTTCATAGTTATCCAAAAGTGCTGCCTCCTAAAAGCGCAGTGACATTTCCACCAGTCTTTCAAAAATGATGGAAAAGGGGAAGGAAATTCTAAACAGAGACAAGAAAATACACAAATGCATGAAAGCAACAAAGAATAATAACGAATGTAGCCACTGGAGAGTCTTCTAGATGGCTAACAATCGTTCTCAAACTTGAGCAATCTGGAGACTCTGCCAAAACCCAGATTCCTGGTCCCCACTGCAATAATTCTGATTCAGGAAATTTGGGCTAGGACCAAGAATCTGCATTTTAATCAAAACTTCACCCTCTCACCCAGATGAATCTGATGCAAGACATGAAGAAGAAACCCTGGGCTAGAGTTTTCTGAGTGCAAGAAACAATGGAAGGCCAGACGCAAGAAACCTAACAGCCTGGTCCATCTTTGGCATCACACTTCAGGCAGACTCCTGGGCCCCAGCTTTGGCCCTTCGGTAGGGTTGCTTACTACCACACAGAACTTTGAGTCATTTTACCTATGAGCCACAGGTATAGATACAAGCCCAGCCACCTGTGTTCTTTTTTGTTTTCTTAGCTTAGACTCCAGTGCAGTGCTCAGAATGAAGCTTAAGTAGCCGCTTAGTGGCTTCTGTGTGCCAGGGGAATGAACACACCAACAGCTCTTCATGAATGTTAGTTACTGATCAAATCTATCTTTAAATAACCTATCTTCTACTCCCCCTTCTTCACCTGCACCAGTCTGCCCCTTCCTCACTTGGCACATGGCAGGTCTCCAAGATTGCTCATGTGCTACAATTAGTCCATAAACCAAAGAGGAACTATGTGTCTTTCAGGAATCATTTGCAGACATTTGGCCCCAAAGGTATGAAATTGGGCCAGTTTCTGATTATTGTCCCTGAAGTATGAAAATATGGGCCTATATTTAAAGCACATGAGTTTTACTGTATTTTTTTTTAATTTTTTGGCTGCACCATGCAGCGTGGGAGATCTTAGTTCCCCAACCAGGGATCAAAACCATGCCCCATGCATTGGGAGTGTAGCATCTTAACCACTGGACTGCCAGGGAAGTCCCTAAAGCACACACATTTTAAACTCTCCCTCTGAGATATTTCAAACAGGAAGGTGGAGAAAATGAGGTTGCAGTAGAGAAAAACAACCACTACACCACAATAGAACTTAAAGCCAATTTAATACTTGACCAGTATTCATTAAGCAACTGATGTATTCCTGGAACTGTACAAAATTCTACAGGAAAGGGAATGGCATTACTCTAGTTCCCAAGTAGCTTAGGGTCAAGGTGTGAAAAAGAAAACTAAAGCACATGAAGATATATCTTTAAATCCTACACCCAATTCTGATTTGAGGGTGTGTGTGTGGCGGGGTAGGGGAGTAGGTATTCTCCGAAACCAACAAGCAATGTTGCAGACACCAACTGGGTGTGCTATAATTCAACTCAATTCTGACACGATCTATTAGGAAATACCATCAGATTCCACAGGTTAAAGGTTCAGTCCTACAAGACCCACCCCCCCAACACACACACACACTTCAGATGCCAATCTCAAGTCCAAGTTGTCACCTGTGTTTCTGATCAACTGGCTATAGATCAGAGAATCCAGTGACCCCTTCCTTGGATTCTTGGATCCCAGAACTCAGTGAATTGCTTACTTATGGTTTTGTTGTCATTGTTTAGTCACTAAGTCATGTCAGACTCTTTATGACCCCATGGATTGCAGCACACCAGGCTTCCCTGTCCTTCACCATCTCCTGGAGCTTGCTCAAACTCATGTCCATTGAGACGGTGATGCCATCCAACCATCTCGTCCTCTGTCATCCCCTTCTCCTCCTGCATTCAATCTTTTACAGCATCAGGGTCTTTTCTAATGTCAGCTCTTTGCATCAGGTGGCCCAAAGTATTGGAGTTTCAGCTTCAGCATCAGTCCTTCCAATGAATATTCAGCATTGATTTCCTTTAGGATTGACTGGTTTAATCTCCTTGCAGTCCAAGGGACTCTCAAGAATCTTTGCCAGTACCACAGTTTGAAAGCATCAGTTCTTTGGTGCTCAGTCTTCTTTTTACGGTCCAACTCTCACATCTGTACACGACTACCGGAAAAACCATAGCTTTGACTAGACGGACCTTTGTTGGTAAAGTGAGGCTACTGCTTTTCAATACACTGTCTAGGTTTATCATAGCTTTCTTTCTAAGGTGCATGCATCTTTTAATTATGTTTACCAGTTTATTAAAGGATATGATAAGTGATATCCCAGACGGAAGAGAGGCACAGAGCAAAATATGTGGGAGAGGACATGGAGCATCCATGCCCCCTGCTAGACTACTCTCCCCAAATCCCCATGTGTTCATCAACCCAAAAGCTCTCTAGGCCTCATCTTTTTGGGATTTTTATAGGGATTTAATTACATGGGTATGATTGGTTAAGCCTTAAACACTCTTTCAACTTCAGAAGAGAAGCTGGCAGCTCTCTGTAAGAAATATGCCAATCTTCTGGAGGAGAGCAGGAACATTCAGAAGCAAATTAAGATTCTGCAGAAGAAGCAAGCCCAGATTGTAAAAGATAAAGTTCATTTGCAGAGTGAACACAGCAAGGCTATCTTGGCAAGAAGCAAGCTCGAGTCTCTTTGCAGGGAACTTCAGCATCACAATAAGACATTAAAGGAAGAAAATATGCAGCAGGCCCAAGAGGAGGAAGAAAGATGGAAAGAAGCCACTGCACACTTCCAAATTACTTTGAATGAAATCCAGGCACAGCTGGAGCAATATGACATACACAACGTCAAGCTCTACCAGGAGAACATCAAGCTGGGCGAGAAGCTGAAGAAGCTCATTGAGCAGTACGTGCTGCGAGAGGAGGTAAGGGCTATCAGGTGTTTAGACAACGTAGCGGGGACTGTCCCCTGTCACAACGAACCAAAACCATTCACTGAAACACTCATTCTGGGGTGTTTTAGAACTTTTGTGTATGTGTAGTGGAATCTTTTCCTCGCAGGATTCTTGGAGATGGCCCAGGAGTCACTGGATTTGGGTCTGTGAAGCAATTTCTTGGACACAGTTTTAAGCACAACTTGTTTTCCACGTGATTCTGGAAAATTATGACTTCGGCATAGATTTCCCCCCCTTATCTAGACTAAAAATTGGTAAATACCTGGCCCCCAAATATGCTATATTTTAGACATCTGTAATAATCTATATGGTCTACACTACCATTGCATTCTGGAGAAGGAAATGGAAACCCACTCCAGTTTTCTTGCATGGAGAATTCCCATGGACAGCAGAACTGGCGGGCCACAGTCCATGGGGTCACAAAGAGTCAGACACGACAGAGTGACTAAGCAACAGCACCATAATTGATTAAATCATTGGCCATTGGTGATCTGTTGCCCTCCAGTCCCTTCTGTTGTGCCAGAGGTCTAGGGGTAGAACTGAAAATTACAACCCTCTAATCACTACGAACAAAGCTAGTGGAGGTGATGGAATCCCAGTTGAGCTATTTCAAATCCTGAAAGATGATGCTGTGAAAGTGCTGCACTCAATATGCCAGCAAATTTGGAAAACTCAGCAGTGGCCACAGGACTGGAAAAGGGCAGTTTTCATTCCAATCCCAAAGAAAGCCAATGCCAAAGAATGCTCAAACTACCACACAACTGCACTCATCTCACAAGCTAGTAAAGTAATGCTCAAAATTCTCCAAGCCAGGCTTCATCAGTACGTGAACTACAAACTTCCAGATGTTCAAGCTGGTTTAAAAAAGGCAGAGGAACCAGAGATCAAATTGCCAACATCCGCTGGATCCTTGAAAAAGCAAGAGAGTTCCAGAAGGACATCTATTTCTGCTTTATTGACTAGGCCAAA
This sequence comes from Bubalus kerabau, assembly GCF_029407905.1. NCBI lineage: Eukaryota > Metazoa > Chordata > Mammalia > Artiodactyla > Bovidae > Bubalus > Bubalus kerabau. Next base: position 2,653,592 of record NC_073647.1, on the reverse strand, counting down.
GCCTTTGACTGTGTGGATCACAATAAACTGTGGAAAATTCTGAAAGAGATGGGAATACCAGACTACCTGACCTGCCTCTTGAGAAACCTATATGCAGGTCAGGAGGCAACAGTTAGAACTGGACATGGAACAACAGACTGGTTCCAAATAGGAAAAGGAGTATGTCAAGGCTGTATATTGTCACCCTGCTTATTTAACTTCTATGCAGAGTACATCATGAGAAACGCTGGGCTGGAAGAAGCACAAGCTGGAATCAAGATTGCTGGGAAAAATATCAATAACCTCAGATATGCAGATGACACCACCCTTATGACAGAAAGTGAAGAGGAACTAAAAAGCCTCTGATGAAAGTGAAAGAGGAGAGTGAAAAAGTTGGCTTAAAGCTCAACATTCAGAAAATAAAGATCATGGCATCTGGTCCCATCACTTCATGGGAAATAGATGGGGAAACAGTGGAAACAGTGTCAGACTTTATTTTTTGGGGCTCCAAAATCACTGCAGATAGTGACTGCGGCCATGAAATTAAAAGATGCTTACTCCTTGGAAGGAAAGTTATGACCAACCTAGATAGCATATTAAAAAGCAGAGACATTACTTTGCCAACAAAGGTCCATCTAGTCAAGGCTATGGTTTTTCCAGTGGTCATGTATGGATAGGAGAGTTGGACTGTGAAGAAAGCTGAGTACCAAAGAATTGATGCTTTTGAACTGTGGTGTTGGGGAAGACTCTTGAGAGTCCCTTGGACTGAAAGGAGATCCAACTAGTCTATTCTGAAGGAGATCAGCCCTGGGATTTCTTTGGAAGGACTGACGGTGAAGCTGAAGCTCCGGTACGTTGGCTACCTGACGCGAGAAGCTGACTTATTGGAAAAGACCCTGATGCTGGGAGGGATTGGGGGCAGGAGGAGAAGGGGACAACAGAGGATGAGATGGCTGGATGGCATCACCAACTCGATGGACGTGAGTCTGAGTGAACTCTGGGAGTCGGTGATGGACAGGGAGGCCTGGCGTGCTGCTATTCATGGGGTCGCAAAGAGTGGGACAGGACTGAGCTGAACTGAACTGAGTGAATCACAAAGTTGGTTCTCCTGACAACCAATCCCTGTCCTTGAGTGCTTTCTAAAAGCTACCTCATTAACATAACAAAAGACACCTTGATCTCTATCAACACTTAGAAGACTCTGAGAGTTTTAGAAGTTCTGTTCTAGAAAGCAGGTAAAGACCAAATACATATTTCTTATTATGAATCACAATTTCACAGTGTGTCAAATTGGACTATAAAGATCAGTTTTATCAGTTTCAGGACATTTCCTTCATGCTGATTAACTGTGTATGTATGAATGCAGGGTTTATGTGACTGGGGGACTAGGGGATTCAGGGGTGGGGAGCTGGGTGGGCCCCTGCTCTTTGCAGAGATTGTAACTGACAGTAAGGGAAGATAAGAAATCAGAGAGGAAGCCCCTCTCCTCAAGGTTGTTACATACAACAGGGATTCAAAGATAGAAAAAAAAATACTTAGAAAACTACTCAAATCACAAATAACAAAAAGTGGATGCATTTATAATCAGCAGCAGCTGGACATAGCTATATACAATAAAACCTCAATTAACTAATCAAGTTTCTTACTATTCAGATTTTGTTCCATATTCTAAATTTAAGCAAAAGGCTGAAGTAAGTCAAAGACAAATATCATATGATATGGCTTATATGTGGAATCTAAAAAAAATGATATAACTGAATTTATTTACAAAACAGAAAGAGTCACAGACATAGAAAACAAACTAATGGTTACCAGAGGAGAAAGCAGGGGAGGGGGGACTCTGGTAATCAATACCAAATCTGTAAAAAGACCCCAGTCATCAAAAAAAAGTCCATTTTACCCATTGTATTGTTTTTACTAAGATGAAGGGAGGTTGAGATTGACATATGCACACTACTATATATAAAATAGATGGCTAATAAAGACCTACTGTATAGCACAGGAAACTCTTCTCAATGATTTGCAATGGTCTATATAGGAAAAGAATCTAAAAAGGAGTAGATATATGTATATGTAAAACTGATTCACTTTGCTGTATAGCAGAAACTAATGCAACATTATAAATCAACTATACTCCAATAAAAATTTATGAAAATAAATTTAAGCAAAAGGCAATGACCAAAGAAGCCAACACATAAAATTTCATTAATATCTATTAGGTTTGTCCAATCATCGAAAGACTTCTCTCATTTCATTAACAATCCTTCATAAGTTATTGAGAACAATAAAGTATTTTTGCAGATCACTATACAGTGAAAAGTGAAAGTGTTAGTCACTTAGTCATGTCTGACTCGTTGCAACCCCATGGACTGAAGATCACCAGGCTCCTCTGTCCATGGGATTCTCCAGGCAAGAATACTGGAGTGGGTAGCCATTCCCTTCTTCAGAGGATCTTCCGGATCCAGGGATCAAACCTAGGTCTCCTGCACTGTAGACCGATTCTTTGTCATCTGAGCCACCAAGGAAGCCCATTGGCAAACTATTATTCATATATATTATCTCATTTAATCCTTACATCTGCCGTCAAAATATGTTTGTTTTTGTTATTTTTTGCCAAGCCACGCAGCATGTGGTATCTTAATTCCCTTATCAGGGATTGAACCTGTGCCCCCTGCTTTGGAAGTGCAGAATCTTAACCACTGGACCACCAGGGAAGTCCCCTGAAATAGGAATTTATATGATTCAAATATGATAGATGAGAAAACGGAGACTCTGGTAATCAATACCAAATCTGTAAAAAGACCCCTGTCATCAAAAAAAAAGTCCATTTTACTCATTGTATTGTTTTTCCTAAGATGAAAAAGTCATCCTAGACACTCTAAAAGTATTTAAATAAGAATTGAAGCAAATCAAATTATTTTAAAATTTTAAATAAAATTTTCTGGTTAATTTGAAAATTTAAAGTCAGAACACTCATACATGTTATACAAAACAGAGCATTATGGATAATCAAGGTCTCAATGTACATAATCTTTGGGAAATATTTTGTCTTATGGAGTGATCAGAGGGACAGAGCACTGGCAGGAAGGGTTTAGAGTAAGTCTGACAGTGGAGTTGAGATGTTGAAGAGCAATTTCAGAGATATGAAGGGGGAGTAAATCCAGGAGTGGGTGATGACAATTGGTCAAATATGGAACTAAGAAAACCAAAGCTAAGAATGGACAGGTTCGTTAGGTTGTGTATGAATATGAATTAGGGGATAGGGAGGATAAAGTCAACATAATTAAGCTTGTTTAAAAATTTCTAGCTAAGTGTTATTGACAAGGCCATAATTACTCTATTTCAGAGTAAAAAGCCCACAGATTTTTCATTTTGAGCTGTTCTATTAAGTTTTGTATAATCTGTTCACTTTATAGTGGAAAGAACATAAGATTTGGAACTTGACACACTTATGTAGAAAATATAGATTATATTTCTCCAAAAAAGACATACAGATGGCTAATACACATATGATAAGATGCTCAACATCACTCATTATTACAGAAATGTAAATCAAAACCACAATGAGGTATCATCTCATGCCGGTCAGAATGGCCACCATCAAAAAGTCTACAAACAATAAATGCTGGAGAGGGTGTGGAGAAAAGTGAACCCTCCTACACTGTTGGTAGGAATGTAAATTGCTATGTAATTCTCCACTATGTAGTAGTTCTCCACTATGGAGTACAGTATGGAGGTTCCTTAAAAAAACAAAAATAGAACTACCATATGATCCTGCAATCCCATTCCTGGGCATATATCCAGAGAAAGCCATAATTTGAAAAGATACATGCACCCCAATGTGCACAGTAGCACTCTTTACAATAGCCAAGACATGGAAGCAGGCTAAATGTCCATCTACAGATGAATGGATAAAAAAGATGTGGTATATATGCACAATGAAAACTCAGTCATAAAAAGGAATGAAATAATGTCATGAATGGACATAGAGATAATCATACTAAGTGAAGTCAGTCAGTCAGAGAAAGACAAATATCATATGATATCATTTATATGTAAAATCAAAAAAAAAGAAAAAGATACAAATGAACTCATTTCTAAAACAGAGACTTGCAGACCTAGAAAACAAACTTACAGTTACTGATGGGAAAAGGGGTATAGAGGAGGGATAAATTATGAGCTTGGGATTAACATATACATACTAGTATATAGAAAACAGATAAATAAGGACCCACTGCATAGCATAGTGGAGAAGGAAAGGGCAACCTACTCCAGTATTCTTGCCTGGAGAATCCCATGGACAGACGAGCCTGGCAGGCTACAATCCATGGGGTCGGAAGAGTCGGACAAGACTTAGCGACTAAACTACCACCATAGCATAGGGAACTATACTCAATATCTTGTAATAACTTATAATGGAAAAGGATCTGGAAAAGAATATATATATATATATTCTAAGAATATAACATATATTAATATATATGGATCATTTTGCTGTACATCTGAAACTAAAATTTTATTTATTTTTTTGATTTATTTATTTATTTATTTATTTTTACTTTACAGTATTGTATTGGTTTTGCCATACATCAACATGAATCCGCCACAGGTATACACGTGTTGCCCATCCTGAACCCCCCCTCCCTCCTCCCTCCCCCTATAATTAACTATACTTCAATTTAAAAAGTGGTTAATAAAAAAAGAAAACATAGGTCTTGACACTACTATTCAAGTGCTCTTGACAAAATCACTAGTACTTTTGTGGTTTGTGCAAAGAGGAATGATTAAGACTTGAGGCTTTAGAGTAAGATCAAGTTTGAAGACTAACTCTTCCACTTATAAGCTGTCTGGCTTTGAGCAAGTTAAATAACCTCTTTGTGCTTCTCATTAAATTTCACTGGGTGTTATTAGAAATAACATACTTTATGCATCCAAAACAATACTGAGCACCTCTAGGAGCCTAATAAACAGCAGTGATTATTATTTCTCTTTGAGAACCAATGGGAGTCGGTAATTCTCAGGTAAACACAGACTGTAAGCTGGGCTGGTAAATTCAATTGATATACATTTGTTTTGCCACAACTCCCTGCCAGAAAAGGCAAGATTTACTTGCCTACAATGCAATAAAATATGCACTACAATGCAATAAAGACCTCACTTGAACCTTAGTGTATTTCTGTATGTTTTTCTATTGAAATGTCCTGGAAAAGTTTGAATTTGCTAATAAAGTGAAAGTGTTAGTCATTCAGTCATCTCTGACTCTTTGTGACCCCATGGACTGTAGCCCACCACGCTCTTCTGCCCATGGAATTCTTCAGGCAAGAATACTGGAATGGGTTGCCAAATTCTCCAAGGATTTGCTAATAAGGAACACGTATCTCTGTCTGAAATATGGAATCTGGCACTCTCTCTCCAGAAGTGTGGTACCAATTAAGTAAGAGAGATTGGCCTCAGTTGAACTCAATAACTGGAGAGTGGTTAACAGTCAATTAACTGCTGTTCGGTTAGCTAGGCTAACCTTTTTCTGTGAAAAAGGTGGATGATCTGGGGCCACAGAGATCTCAGTCGAAGTCTTGGCTCCTGGCTTGCACAATGTCTCTAATTCTCAGATTTGTCATCTGTAAAATATGAATAATAAAAGCTGCCATTCAAGAATTTTGGTGAATTTTAGCAATATCTGATTCACTATTTAGGGCCAATAGTAGATGCTCCATGAATAAAGTCCTTCCTATTATAAATTGTATTTACCTTTTGGTCCCTAAGTTAACTGAGTCGATAGGTAATTTTATTCTTAACACACTTTTTGGTGTTCCTTTAATGAGAACTGTTCCAACAAATTGAAGATAACCAGCCAACATTTAACCACTGTAGTTTATAATAGTGCAATGTATAATCACCTAATGTTTCTAATAAAATGATATAAGTATGCATAGCATAATCACTGATAATTCTTAAATTTGTTTTAGCCAGTGCTTTCAACTTCTTCAACAAGTGTATGGATTCTTGCAACAAGGAAACAAACAAAAAAAATTGCTATCAGTATCTAACATTTTTATTCCCCCCCCCCCACAATCAGAGGGTGGTGAAACTAAATAAAAATATTGTGAGGCGATAGGAAAAGAGAAAGGAAATTAACATTTATTGAGCTCCAGCTATGCGCCAGACCCTGTTAGGCATTTACATATATCATCCCATTTTAGCAGTACAATAGCCCTCAAGCAGAGAATTCAGAATTCTTATCCCCATTTACAGACGGAAAACTGAGCTTATACTTTGCCCAAGTCACACAGCTAGTAAGTGGCTGACACAAATGGAAACAAACAGTTTGGTCTTTTCATACAAAAGCCTGAATCAGATTGCCAATCCCTCTTAGACGTGGGATAATCAGCTTCAGATTACTGGGGCAACAGCAGTGGCGGTTTCATTTGTAGAGTGAGGTACATTCTGGGTCCAGCAGAGAGTTGGGAGGCCAGACTCCAAAACATTGGGACCCATTCTTTTTCCTAATTCCTGTTAATTGTCATAAGTCAGTCAGAGCTGTGCTGCTGAAGTTCCCTTCAGACTATTTGTCCTGGGGATTTGCTAATTCAATTATTTTATTCTTCCAATATTGATCCTCATATCGTGCTCTAAGCCTTTGCTGGTCCTATTCCCTCAAGCGCAATGATTTCCCATCAAGTTTTAATTCTGCAGTGCACTCATCTAGATCAACATCACCTTCTCCTTGGTATTCATCTGCCCAGATTTCCTTATTAGACTTTAGAATTAGATTTCTCTGCTGCCTGAAGCAAGGCCCCCTCCTTTGCTGCAATGGTGAAATGAATGGCTTCAGCATTTTCTCCAGAAAGCTAATATAGAACCACAGCTCAATTTTCAAAGAAAGGGACCATATACCCAAGTTTGATACAATTCAGTGGTTTCAAATGCAGACCTAGCACACACAAAAAAAAGCCATATTATAATGATTATTAATTCAAGAATCCTTGATTTTTTTCAGTAGTGATTATGAAACATTTTTATTTAAAAATTTCTTAGGAGAACACAATGTAGATGGAGGGCAATAAGATTGACAAGAGTGGAGGAGTGAATGGAAATGATCTGAAATCAGGTCAGAAGCATTTGACTATAGTACTTCAAGGAACGACACTTGAGAAATTAAATGTCACTTTTTCTATTGAAGGCCTATCTTCTCTTTTCTGATAACTTACATAATGACAACTGTTCAGACCCATTTTTGAGATCCAGATAGATCATGTATAATTGAAAAAACATGCCAGTGGGCTCGGCCAACAAATGTGACAGGAGGCATTATGGTTTAGGTGATTGAGCTCTGGATTAGGACAAGAAAGATTCAGCTTCATCCTGAGAGCAGTTTTAGTCAAGCAGTGAAGACAGAAGTCTGTGGTTTTAAGCAAGGATGAGTCGGTGGGAACAGGTAGCCATCTTTCAACGAGGGTTGTGATTAAGGTAACTTGCAGAGGTTTCAGGGATGAGGGAAAGTTGGTCTAAGATAGCAGAAAACTGAGCTTCATTATTGGGGTCAACATCGTTATTTTTAGCATAATCCCCAACAATTCAGTTCTTACCATACACCAACATACTGCTAAACACTCTATATAGATATCTCACTTAATATTAATACTTTGACACAAACCTGTTTGTTCACAGAAAGGAAAATTAAGCTCAGAAAGGCTAGGCAACTTACTCAAACTCACACAGCACTTAAGTAGTAGAATTGGGGTTCAAGTGTAGAGTCTGTGCTTATAAACATAAGCAGAAGAAAAAAAAAACAGGGAAAAAGGGCTTAAAATATTTGAAGAAGGTTATAGTTTATGGAATATAGTCCCATAAGAAAAGTAAGGCAAATACATGAGATATTTGTCTAGGAAATGAAATGGAAACTTCTTTCTCTCATCTAGAAGAAGGAGAGAAGCCAAGCAAAAAAAAGAGAGAGAGAGTGATTTTGAAATGGAGATCTGTATCTTGAGGGAACAGGGCATCCTTGATGGCACTAGTGGTAAAGAATCTGCCTGCCAATGCAGGAGACATTAGAGATGCAGCTTCGATCCCTGGGCTGGGAAGATCCCCTGAAAGAGAGTATGGCAACCCACTCCAGTATTCTTGCCTGGAAAATCCCATGGACAGAGGAGCTTGGCAGTCTACAGTCCATAGGGTCACAAAGAGTCAGACAACCTGAAGCTACTTAGCATGCAGGTATGCCTCTTGAGGGAGCATAAAATACATAAATCAAGTAAAAGGCCACAATCTAAAAAGTTTGCAGTGGAAATTGGGTCTTGGAATATGGAGTCTATCGTGTCTGACTCTTTGCGACCCCATGGACTGTAGCCTACCAGGGTCCTCTGTTCATGGGATTTTCCAGGCAATAGTACTGGAGTGGATTGCCATTTCCTTCTCCAGGGGATCTTCCCAACCCAGGGCTTGAACCCGGGTCTCCCTCATTGTAGACAGATGCTTTATGGTCTGAGCCACCAGGGAAGTCCTCTATAAGAATATAAAGATTCTTAAATATAATGAGGGTCCACTAACACTGGAGAAGATAGACTTTCAATAAACCGCATAAACACTGATAATTTTCTCAGTGTAACTTATGATATGTTGTCCATGAAAGGCAATAAGCTTTAGCCAGGACAGTATTAAATAGTAGTAGTAATAATAATAATAATGTCTAAGAAACCAAAGATTCTAGGAAGGGAACATGGGTGGGGGGTGGCTATGGCATCTACTAGCTCAAATCACTGCCTCTGTTTTCTCTTGGTGGCTAAATTGTGCTGGACTCATCACAGCTTCAAGATTGGCAAGATAAATCTTAGTTCTTTGGGCAGCCCCAGATAAACTGGGACACTGCACATAGTTCAACTTTTTCCCTCCATAAGGGGAAGCTGATAGATTAGATTTTTCATCTGCTCACTCTGTGCTAAACACGAATCTATGGCACGAACCAGTCTAAGCTGCCACCTCCATTTTCCTTGTGCAGCTAGTCTGCACTGTACCCATTAGAGCTCCAAGGCTAGCAAGACAGAGACTAGTCCTCAGGAAACCCCACTGGAATAGTTGGGCCATTAGGTGAGGTTGGGAGCTAGGGAGCCTCTTCCTGATCTTATGATGCTGCACGTATGGGCAGGGTCTTGAGTATAAAGCGTTCTGAATCTCCTACTCCTTTAGTGAGTCTGGTTTTAGGCTCAGCTGGGGTGCAAGAGGTTTTCAATTGATTTCTGATTCCTCACAAGTGGAATGTGCCCGTGAATTGTTGCTGAATCAGTGTGTTGGTTGGGGGAAGAAGAGTCTAGGAATTCCTACACTGCCATCTTGCTGATGTCAAACTCCATTAGACATCACACCCACACCCCATTTTTTAAAATCAGATTTTGCCTTCTTTTTACTGGTATTGCTTGTTTTGGTAGGATATGTTTTTCAATAGGCTCTGACAAAAAGATATAGAGAAGTTAAATTTTTGACTTGACATATCTAAACACATGTTTATTCTACTCTCTTGCTTGATCAATATTTTTTGACTGGGTATGGAATTCTCAGTGGAAAGTGATTTTCTCTCAGAATTTCAAAGAAATTGCTACGTAGTTTTGTAGCTGTCAATGTTGCTGTTGAGAAGGTAGATGTCATTTTGACTCCTGATCCTTTGTAAGGAAGAAAGAAAGAGGAAGAAATTTTCCTCTACCATTTTAGGTCTTCAGGCTGCTCTAAGAATTAAATTGACATGAGACAGATTAACAGGAGAAAATCACACAGAAGCTTAACAACACATATACATGGGAGGAGACCCAGAAAAACTGGGAAACTCATCAAAATGACTGAAGCTGTCACCTTAAATGTCATCTTTGCGAGCGTGCTCAGTCGCTTCAGTCTTGTCTGACTCTTTGCGACCCTATGGACTGTAGCCTGCCAGGCTCCTCTGTCTGCCCTCCTCTATTCTCTATTCTTCCTCAGGCAAGATCTTCCTGACCCAGGTATTGAACCCATGTCTCCTGCGTCTCTTGTGTTGCAGGTGGATTCTTTACCACTGAGCCAACAGGAAATGCCATCTTTAGCCAAAGACAAAACAGGATGTTGGGGGTAGTGGTTTGGGATTTCAAAGGGGAGGAAGGTAATTCACAAGAAGATGGAAAAACAAGTATTTGGTAAACAAATGTTTGCTAGGCCACACAGAGACAATAGGACATGAAGTGGACTCTCATTTCTAAGAATTCTAAATTCAAAATTCTAAAAGATTCAGCTCTTTTAGGCAGTTAGGGGGAAGGTCAAAATTTCTCCCTGAGTCTTTTGAACCTTGATTATTTTCAGCTCAAAATAATCTGTATGCCAAGGAGACACTTTAGGGTGGCAAATTTTGTTTCCCTACAAAGGTAACCTGAGCTGCCTCCTGAGAAATCTGCATGCAGGTCAAGAAGAAACAGTTAGAACTAGACATGGAACAACAGACTGGTTCCAAATCGGGAAAGGAGTTTGTCAAGGTTGTATATTGTCATCCTGCTTATTTAACTTATATGCAGGGTACAGCATGCAAAATGCTGGGCTGGATGAAGCACAAGCTGGAATCAATATTTCCAGGAGAAATATCAATAACCTCAGATATGTAGATGACACCACCCTTTGGCAGAAAGTGAAGAAGAACTAAAGAGCCTCTTGATGAAAGTGAAAGAGGAGAGTGAAAAAGTTGGCTTAAAACTCAACATTCAGAAAACTAAGATCATGGCGTCCAGTCCCAACACTTCACAGCAAATAGATGGGGAAACAATAGAAACAGTGTCAGACTTCATTTTTTTGGGCTCCAAAATTACTGCAGATGGTAACTGAAGCCATGAAATTAAAAGATGCTTACTCCTTGGAAGAAAAGTTCTGACCACCTAGACAGCATATTAATAGCAGAGACAGTACTTTGCCAACAAAGGTCCGTCTAGTTAAAGCTGTGGTTTTTCCAGTAGTCATGTATGGATGTGAGATTTGGACTATAAAGAAAGCTGAGCACTGAAGAATTGATGTTTTTGAACTGTGATGTTGGAGAAGATTCTTGAGATTCCCTTGGACAGCAAGGAGATCAAACCAGTCCATCCTAAAGGAAATCAGTCCTGAATATTCATTGGAAGGACTGATGCTGAAGCTGAAGTTGCAATACCTTGGCCACCTGATGTGAAGAACTGACTCATTGGAAAAGACCCTGATGCTGGGAAACATTAAAGGCAGGAAGAGAAGGGGATGACAGAGGATGAGATGGTTAGATGACATCACTGACTTGATGGACATGAGTTTGAGTAAGCTCCGGAAGTTGGTGATGGACAGGAAGCCTGGCATGCTGCAGTCCATGGGGTCGCAAAGAGTCGGACATGATTGAGTGACTGAACTGAACTGAACTGAGCAAAGGTAACCTACTTTTTCCTACCCAGAAGCATTTACAACTGTATCTTTGTCCCTGTTTTTCTGAAAGTTCACTGTGATGTGACTTTTTGTGGGTCATTTTCCAAATATTGTTCTCAGTGGGTCCATTCAGTCCAGAAACTTATGTCTTTTAGTTTTGAGAAATGAACATTATTTGAATCACTTCTTTGAATTAATTCCTCTCAACTCATTTTTTTTCTTCTCATGGAATTTCTATTATTTAAACATTTCACTTCCTAGGGTGATCCTCTAACTTTCTTATATTTTCTATCTTTCTATCATTTTTATCCAGTTTGGTCTTATGTACATGCTCCTCAGCTTTGTCTTTCATCCATTCATGAATTGTTTATTTATACTAGCATTATTTTAAAAGCTACTTTTTATAACCCTGATATTAAAATGTACAAGAAAAAAAGAGAAAATACAATTATAGGTTAATCCTACTAATGAATATATATGTCATATAGCTTCAAAATAACTTAATAAATGTTTGATAAACTGCATCTAGCAACACTTTAAAAATAGTAATACAATATATCATGGCCAACTAGAATTTGTCAAATATTCAAGAATTGTCCAGCATCAGAAATAAATTGTATTGGGGACAGTGACTAAAATGTTAGGTTAAACAAGAAAAGATATCTCAAAGCATGAAAAAAAAAATTTGGATCAATTTAATTTAAAAATGTATGTACATATTATTATTAGCAAACTAAGAACAGAACTTCCTAATTTTGATTAGTTAAGACTCATACTTAAGAATGAAGCTAAGGAAGCATGTTGATTATAGTAAAAAAGGAAAATACAGGACATGTATTCTTGCTACCACTAAAAATATTCAGCACTGTGCTAGAAGGCTTAAGCAATATAATGAAATAAAACTAAATATATAGGACATGAAGATTAAAAAAGAAATTCTTAATAAATTTAGCTAGTTTTTTTAGTATAATATATATAAGAATAAATAACAGTTAAAACAAATGATAAAGTATAAATGAAGAAACAATCTTATTCAGAATATCTATTCTAATAGATATTTTAATTCATGTTTCTACCTTGGGCTAAAAAAAGCAAAAGCTATAGGCAATCTTCAAGAAGATATTTTAATTCATATTTCTACCTTGGGCTAAAAAAAGCAAAAGCTATAGGCAATCTTCAAGAAGAACATTATGAAACACACGGAAGACAGAAGACTTAATAGAGAAACCCAGTAGTCAGGAATAGGATTATTCAATTCAGTAAAATGTGAGGAAACCACAAATTAAGCAATCCAATGTACTTTCATTCCCAATGGGATTTTAGTACAATGTGATGAGAAAACCCACATGGCAGAACAAACAAAGAAGAGCAAAGACAATTCTTTGGGATAAAAAAAATAAGTAAGGAGGATTTGGGGCTTCCCAAGTGGCACTAGTGGTAAAGAACACACCTGCTAATGCAGGAGACATAAGAGACACAGGTTCAATCTCTAGGTCGGGGAGAATCCCTGCAGAAGGAAATGGCAACCCACTCCAGGATTCTTGCCTGGAGAATCCCAAGGACAGAGGAGCCTGGTGGGCTATAGTCCATGGGGTCTCAAAGAAGCGGACACGACTAAAGTGACTTAGCAGATACGCAAGGAGGATTTGTGCTGCTGCGGCTGCTGCTAAGTCGCTTCAGTCATGTCTGACTCTGTGCGACCCCAAAGACGGCAGCCCACCAGGCTCCCCCGTCCCTGGGATTCTCCAGGCAAGAACACTGGAGTGGGTTGCCATTTCCTTCTCCAATGCATGAAAGTGAAAAGCGAAAGTGAAGTCGCTCAGTCGTGTCCGACTCTTAGCGACCCCATGGACTGCAGCCTACCAGGCTCCTCCGTCCATGGGATTTTCCAGGCAAGAGTACTGGAGTGGGGTGCCATTGCCTTCTCTGAGGATTTGTGCTACAGAACACAAAACTTACTATCATGCTATAATATTTAGTTATTCTACTTCTGGTTGTATTAACATACTACAAGTCCACTATTACAATATAAGCTCTTTCTTAAAAAATAAGTTCTGCTATGTTCCTGAGATTACAGGAAATGTGCAAAGTTATTTAAAAGAAAAATAAGTAAATTTTGAAGCAAAGTTTCCTTGCAATGAGTGCTGAAATGGTAGTTATAGGAGTAAGTATGTAAGAAGGGTAGATTGCCCTGAGAGAAAATACATTTCAGCATGATAATATGGAATTCAGAGTTTGGCCTAGATATAAAGTAGTTGTTAGGCTGAGTGACTAGGAGATTAACCTGGATGGAAGAGGACAGAAATTCTTCTTGGTCCCAAGTCAGTAATGCTCCTGAGATTCCTTGTAGAAAATAATTCAAATTCCCTATAAAATAGAGAACCTTCAGTTTAAGAATATTAGTATTTTCATAGATTAGTACCAGTTAAATTAGTGCACAATAAAAAAAATAACCAATAGATAAAAGGAAATGAGTCAGGTGACAACAAATATCAACTTTAGACAGCCCTCTTTTAAAGAATTTACATCCTGGACTTATTATGTTCAAAATATAAAACACCAATGGATTGTTGGAATGAAGGAGTGTTTGAATCAGAGTTGAACCAGAGAAGCACAACCAGTAGGATATGTATATTCTATCTTTTGCTCTTGCTGTTGCTCTGGTTATTTGCTCTCACTCTCTACACTGCCCTCCCCTGTCCCTTCCTGAGTGTCTGCTCTATAGATTTTAGACTTTCTTAGCCCCCATGGCTGCAAGTCCAAAATCCACAGGTTAGGAATCAGGGAGCGAAGTTCATGGGCTAATTCAAACTCCACAGTCATGGGTTGAAGCTGTAGTTCCCAGATAGCATTTTTTTCTCTTTATATTAAGGGAAATTTTAGCCCTGCTTTTGTTGTTGTTGTTTAGTTCTAAGCTGTGTCTGACTCTTTTAGACCCCATAGTCTGTAGCCCACCAGGCTCCTCTGTCCATGGGATTTCCTAGGCAAGAATACTGGAGTGGGTTGCCATTTCCTTCTCCAGAGGATCTTCTCAACCCAGAGATTGAACCCGTGTTTCCTGTATTGGTGGGCAGATTCTTTACTACTGAGCCACCTGGGAAGCCCAGCCCTGCTTTTAAGCCCTTCCAAAAAAGTTCATAAGGTCCTCCATAATCGTCCTAGATAATCTCCATGACATAAATTTAAAATTTAATTTGTATGACTTTCATTTTATCAAGATACCCTCACTTCAAAACCTAGGTTAGGCTTTTACTGAATAATAGGGTACCGTAGACATGAATGTGTGACTAACTTTCACTTTCAGGGTACTGTAGACTTGCCAAATTGATATAGCATTACAGCTATTACACAAACTCTAGATAACGTACAAAATTTAATGACTTGAAGGCTTTGGAAAATAAAAAAAAAAAACAAGCATATTTTGGACAAGAATTGATATTTGAAAGGCCAGCATGGGTGAGTTTACTGTTTTTATCAAGCATTAAGTGAAGTTGCTCAGTCGTGGCAACTCTTTGCGACCCCATGGACTATAGCCTGCCAAGCTCCTCCATCCATGGGATTTTACAGGCAAGAATACTGGAGTGGGTTGCCATTTCCTTCTCCAGGCGATCTTCCCGACCCAAGGATCAAACCCGGGTCTCCTGCACTGCAGGCAGATTCTTTACCGTCTGAGACACTAGGGAAGCACCAAAGTATAGGTTACAGTAGAGGTGCAATATGAGGTCATGAAACTTGTGTTTTTTTAAAAAAGCACCTATTTTCTCTCCAGAGGAAACCAGAGATCAGGGCCACTGAACAACAGCCACTGGGAAGTGAGGAAGGAATCATAGGAGAAAAATAGTAAAAGGAAATCCTAAATTCTATGTATATTCTCTGCCTAGGTTTCTGTCTGATGGGTGAACCAAGCATGTGTGAGACAGTCTAAAAGCAGGATGCAACTAACACTAAAATAACTGATCTGGGATTCAAATTTCTGTGCACCACAAGCAAGATAAATAGTGCAGTTTGAACCAAAAGAAGGCAATTACTTGCTAAAACAAAAACATTAACACTCTTCAAAAGACGTTCAATGAGTTAATGAAACAGACACCCATAATAAATGAAAAGATATGGAACCTAAACAGAAAACTATAACAAATAAAAATAAACCAAACTTTGCCTATGTGTCACTACATGTCCTTGACCTAAATCTTGCATGTTATAAAAAAAAAAAATTAACTCAAAATGGATCTATGACTTAAACGTCAAATACAAAACTACAACACTGTAGAAAAAGAAACAAGACAAAACACTTAGAATGTAGGGCTAGAGGCAGCAAGTTCTCAGACTTGACACCAAAAGTACAATTCATAAAAGAAAAGTTGATAATTGGATTTCATCAAAATTGAAAAATTGTGCTTGGCAAAAATCTTTGTAAAGAGCATGAAAAGACAAGCTATTAACTGACAGAAAATATCTGCAAAATATATAACTAGCTAAGTATTAGCATTAAGAATACATAAGGAACTCAATACTTAACAGTAAGAAAAATATACTTAGAAAATGGAGAAAGCACATGAACATATATTTCACCAAAGAGCATATACAGATGGCATAAAAGCACAGAAAAAGATATTCAACATCAATACCATCAGAGAAATGCAAATTAAAACCACAATGAAATATCACCACACAGGTTAGAATGGCAAAAATACAAAATAATAAAAATACCAAATACTGGTGAGAATGTAATAAAACTCTTAATCATACAATGCTGGCAAGAATATAAAATGGCTATTGTGAAAATAATCTTGACCTTTTCTTTAAAAACTGAAACTGAGGATTAGATCCATTAAACTGTAACTTGCTTGTCTAATAAATAGTCAATTGTAACCATTCTTCACTCATCAAGATCATTTTAATTATTCTTGCAAATTTCATACCCTCTAAGCTTCACATAGATTAAACAATATATCACAAGATTCCTTCAACCTTCCCTATAGATAATAACTCTGATAGCATTATGGGTTATATATATATACACACACACACACACTTGTGTGTGCATGTGTCACTATATGAATAGTTGCCTAAGTTGTTTTTCAGGAACTTAAGAGTTTGTTCTTGCTCAGCTCAAGTCAGTCAAGACCACTGACCATTCAACTGGCTTGCATGAGTGCCCAATGGATAACTTCTGGTGAGAGGGCCAAAAACTTTGCTCTCAGAACATGCTAATGCTGCCATTTTCTTAACATGTCCTATGAAATTCCATAAAGTTTGACCATGCTTGTGCAGACCACCAATTACTTAACTTTTGTTACCTCCAATCATCTTTCTCCATGCCTCACACTACCCTGCCTCTTTATCCCATACATAGCCTTAACCCTATCTTTGTGGAGGTGTATTTGAGATTTGTTCTCCAATTTCATAACTTGGCTGCTTTGTAAATAAAACTTTTCTTTGCTGCAAACCTTGGCATTTCAGTACTTGGCTCGCTGTGTGTTGGGCAAATGAACTTGGTTCAGTACCAAACTGAAAATGCAACTACCATACAGACTAGCAATTAGATCCCTAACATTTGACAAGTAAGCTAAGAATGCTCAATGAGGAAAAAATAGTCTCTTCA
Source organism: Bubalus kerabau (assembly GCF_029407905.1). Classification (NCBI taxonomy): domain Eukaryota; kingdom Metazoa; phylum Chordata; class Mammalia; order Artiodactyla; family Bovidae; genus Bubalus; species Bubalus kerabau. The sequence continues at coordinate 2,636,620 of NC_073647.1, read as the reverse complement.
GGAAATGGTGATTGAAAAACTGAATAAAAACCTGCATAAAAAATGAAATTGAATCTGTCTTATATCACTCACAAAAATTAATTCAAAATAGATTAAAGACTTAAACATAAGATCTGAAACATAAGTAAAACTCCTAAAAGAAAACATAGGGGAGAATCTCCTTAACATTGGTATTGGTAATGAATTTTTGGATAAGACACTAAAACAAGAAGCAACAAAAACAAAAACAAATGAGATTCAATTAAACTAAAAGTTTCTGCACAGGAAAAGAAACAATCAACAAAATGAAAAGGTAACCTATAGAACAGAAGAAGACATTTTTTAAAACCGTATATAAGATACAGTGTTAATATCCAACATATATAAAGAAGTCACAGAACTCAATAACAACAATAGCAAATCCCCAAACAATCCTATTAGAAAATGGGCAGAGGAACTGAACAGACTTTTTTCCTAAGAAGACATTCAAATGACTAACAGGCATATAAAAAGATGGTCAACATCACTAATCATCAGGGAAGTGCAACTCAAAACCACAATGAGATATTACCTCCACATGTTAGAATGACTATCATCAAGAATAACAGAGGTAACGTGTGCTGGTGAGGCTGTGGAAAAAGGAAGCTCTTGTACATTGTTGGTGGGAATGTAAATATTACTATATGATCCAGGAATCTCACTTCTGGGTATATATTGAAGTGAGATGAAAGGAAAACAGGATATCAAAAAGATATCTGCATGCCCTTGTTCGCAGCATTATTCACAATAACCAAGATGTGGGAACAACCTTAGTGTTTATCAATGGATGAACGGATAAAGAAATATGATATACATATATATGAATATTATTCAGCCAAGAAGGAAATTTGGCCATTTGAGACAACATGAATGAATCTTTGGCATTATATATCTGTATATCGTCACTGTGCTTATTTAACTTATATGCAGAGTACATCATGAGAAACGCTGGGTTGGATAAAGCACAAGCTGGAATCAAGATTTCCAGGAGAAATATCAATAACCTCAGATATGCAGATGAAACCATCCTTATGGCAGAAAGTGAAGAACAACTAAAGAGCCTCTTGATGAAAGTGAAAGAGGAGAGTGAAAAGGTTGGCTTAAAGCTCAACATTCAGAAAACAAAGATCATGGCATCTTGTCCCATTACTTCATGGAAAATAGATGGAAAAACAGTGGAAACAGTGGCAGACTTTAGTTTTGGGGGCTCCAAAATCACTGCAGATGGTGCCTGCAGCCATGAAATTAAAAGACGCTTACTCCTTGGGAGAAAAATTATGACCAACCTAGACAGCATATTAAAAACCAGAGATGTTAGTCATGTATGGATGTGAGAGTTGGACTATAAAGAAAGCTGAGTGCTGAAGAATTGATGCTTTTGAACTGTGGTGTTGGAGAAGACTCTTGAGAGTCCCTTGGACTGCAAGGAGATCCAACCAGTCCATCCTAAAGAAAATCAATCCTGAATATTCATTGGAAGGACTGATGTTGAAGCTGTAGCTCCAATACTTTGGCCACCTGATGCGAAGAGCTGACTCATTGGAAAAGACCCTGATGCTGGGAAAGATTGAAGGCAGGAGGAGAAGGGGACGACAGAGGATGAGATGGTTGGATGGCATCACTGACTCAATGGACATGAGTTTGAGTAACTCTGGGAGTTGGTGATGGACAGGAAAGCCTGGCGTGCTGCAGTCCATGGGTTCGCAAAGAGTCGGACACAACTGAGTGACTGAACTGAACTTAACTGAATGAATCTTGAGGGCATTATGCCTAGTGAGATAAAGCAGACAGAAAAAGACAAATATATGATACCACTTGTACATGGAATCTAAAAAGCCAAACTTGTAGAAACAGGGAGTTCCTCCCATTTAATGGGAGTGGCAAATGGGTGTGGGAATTGAGAGATGTGGTACAGGAGGCAAACTTATAGTTAGAAAGTAATAAGGTTCAAAACTTTGGCTACTGATGTGAAGAGCTGACTCATTGGAAAAGACCTTGATGCTAGGAAAGACTAAGGGCCAAAAGAGAAGGCGGCGGCAGAGGATGAGATGGTTGGTTGGCATTACTGACTCAGTGGATGTGAGTTTCAGCAAACTCTGGAAGGTAATGAAGGACAGGGAAGCCTCGTGTGCTCTAGTCCATGGGATTACAAAGAGTTGGACATGACTGAGTGACTGAACAACAACAAAAGTTCTCGAGATATAATGCGGAGTATAGTATTAATACTATTTAAAATATATTTCAAAATTGCTGAGAGACTAGATTTTAAATGTTCTAACCATAAAAAGAAATTATTGTTATGCAACATTACAGAGGTGTTAGCTAAGGTTTCAGTGTCATCATATTACAATATATAAACATATCAAATCAACATGTGCACTTTAACTTACACAATGTTATATGTAAATTATCTCAATAAAAAAAATAAGTGTCTCTTTGCTGATTTTTTTTTTCAGAAAGGAAATTGGTGGTATGATATACCACCAATTGGTGGTGTGATATGTACCAGTGGTAATATCATTTTTAAAAAGTGTTTACAAATGCTTTTAGAAATATTTGAGATACTTATATAATCATCTGGTTAGGAGAATTAGGACTTTCAGGGTAAAGAGGTCCATCATCTAATGAAGAATAACACAATCTAACATATCTCTTAGTACAGACAGCCAAGGGCCCTGTCTTACATCTTATGTGTGCATTTGTGGACATGCACATGTAAATTCTAGGAGCCTAAGAGACAGTGCTGGACTAGATTTCTGTCTGACTTCTCTGATACAAAAGTTATATCCATTGCTTTTCAGGCAAATTTAACTGTTTGTCTATAATTTAACTCTGTGGGAGCCTGGGGATTTGATGGTAAAGTCATTATTCATTAGATATATTTGTAAGAAGAAATTTTAATTATGTAGAATCGGTGGGGAATGAAAACATTGCAAGCAGAACAGTGAAAAAAATTAAACTACTTGGTAGGGACTTGGAAACAGTTGGAGATAAGGTCCTTCCTCTTTGCCCACTCCCATCCACATCTACAAAGAAACAAACAGGAATTTACCAACGCATCTACAGAATTTATAGAAATTTTTAAAAAATCCAAAACAAATCATAGTTTTTACAGATCTGTAAATTTCACCAGAACTCTTTAATATCCAGTATGAACCATCCCTATAATTTGCATGGAGTATTATAGCAATCTTTTAAAAAAGATCCCTGGATTGGGAAGATCCCCTGGAGAAGGGAATGGCTACCTACTCCAATATTCTTGCCTGGAGAATCCCATGGACAGAGAAGCCTGGTGGACTACAGGTCCATGGGGTTGCAAGAATTGGACATGACTGAGCAACTACCACTTCTTAGTAGCAGACCTGATTGCTCCAGGAAAACAAGGAGGTGTTAAAATGATCACTCCAGAAAATTTAACTTTGCAGTTCCTCTTCTCTTCTAACACATTCTCATCACCACTATTATATGAGAAAAACAGCCAACAGATACCACCTTTTGATTGCTATGTAGCTTAAGGAATCCCTATTAAATGTTTAGTAAGTACCCCAGCCTTAAGCCAGACACATGAAAACAGATCTACATTATAAATAGGATCTTGTGCTAAAACTGTGATTATTCCCAGACTATCTGAACACTGAGCAGGTTCAGGAGATCTCTGGACCCTTAGCTTTCTTTCTTCAATCTCTTTAGTGTCTCTCTTCCAATGCTGAAACTGCTCTAAATCACTGTTACTCTAAATTTCAATTAGGCCCTTGTCAAAGAAATCCTTGTTGAAGCACTTTTAAGCAGCCAGTGAGGGAAATCCACCCATCTTCCTTGCTCTCTGTGCTACTACAGACTACATAAGCCATCTAAATTGAATGAGGTTGAAATTAAATGTCTGCTCTGATCAAATGACACAGAATGTTTGTATCACTTCCCTTGAGAAATCATCTCTTTTGCCAGAAAACAATACATCATGCCCGAAGCACCCATGCCTGAAATTTGAGAGAACTATCTTTCCAAATGGAATTTGAACCTTTTCAAATAGTCACCATACACCTTCAGAAGCCAAAATGATTTCTGATTACTGCTATTTCATGAGTCCCAGGGTACTTTCTCCCAATATACCTCCATCTGAGGCAATTTTTCTCCTCCTATCTCATCATTTAGAGCCCCAAGAGTTGTTGACTACATGTATTGAAACAATACCCAGAATTATATTTTTGATATAATATCTGTACTGCCTTTCGAGGAAACAACTGCACTCTACAATTTTTTAAGATAAACAGAGAAAAGAACATTCTACACTGCTTCATGGGCTTTAAGATTCCCTGCCATCATAATATCCACAATTCCTTTTGTCTATTTTAGTCTCTGTGGCTTTGAACAGTCATATGTTGGGAAGAAACTGCCATTCTTTAACTGAAACATTAGTGAGTACATTTCTAAACAAAAAAGCTCTTATTTAGAAACTGTTCTTTTTCCACAAACCATGTAATTAGGCCCTAAACATAGTAACAAAGCTTAGAATTTAATTCTCAACTTATCCTTTCACATTTTTAAATAAGTTTAAATTTTAGAAAAGTTATGCATTTACAAGACAGTTGTGAAGATCGTACAGAGAATTCTAATGTATTTCCTATTCAGTTTCCCCTAGTATTAACCTCTTACATCAGTTTGGTATATTTGCCATAATTAATGAACCAATACCAATACCTTATTATGAACTAAAGCCTATACTTCAGATTTCCTTCATTTTTACCTAATATTCTTTTTCTGTTCCAGAATCTCATTCAGAATACTCCATTTGGTCATCATATCTCCTTAGCTATTAGGCTTTCTCAGATTCTCCTTTTTAAGAGTTTGACAGTTTTGAAAATAAATGGTCAGATATTGGGTAGAATGTCCCTTCATTGTGATTTGCCTGATATTTTTCTCATGGATTATGGGTTTTGAGGAGGAAGACCATTAAAGTACCATTTTCATCATACCATATCAAGGGTACATAGTATCAACATAATTTATCACAGTTCATAACAACTTGAATCACTCAGCTTGAGGTAATGTTAAGTTTCTCCACTATTGAGTTTAGTTCAGTCGTTCAGTCGTGTCTGATCCTTTGTGACCCCATGAATCACAGCACGCCAGGCCTCCCTGTCCATCACCAACTCCCGGAGTTCACTCAGACTCACGTCCATCAAGTCAGTGATGCCATCCAGCCATCTCATCCTCTGTCATCCCCTTCTCCTCCTGTTCCCAATCCCTCTCAGCATCAGAGTCTTTTCCAATGAGTCAACTCTTCGCATGAGGTGGCCAAAGTACTGGAGTTTCAGCTTCAGCATCAGTCCTTCCAAAGAAATCCCAGGGCTGATCTCCTTCAGAATGGACTGGTTGGATCTCCTTGCAGTCCAAGGGACTCTCAAGAGTCTTCTCCAACACCACAGTTCAAAAGCATCAATTCTTCGGTGCTCAGCTTTCTTTATAGTCCAACTCTCACATCCATATATGAATACTGGAAAAACCATAGCCTTGACTAGACAGACCTTTGTTGGTAAAGTAACGTCTCTCTTTTTTCATATGCTGTCTAGTTTGGTCATAACTTTCCTTCCAAAGAGTAAGCGTCTTTTAATTTCATGGCTGCAGTCATCATCTACAGTGATTTTGGAGCCCCAAAAAATAAAGTCTGACACTGTTTCCACTGTTTCCCCATCTATTTCCCAAGAAGTGATGGGACCAGATGCCATGATCTTAGTTTTCTGAATGTTGAGTTTTAAGCCAATTTTTTCACTCTCCTCTTTCACCTTCATCAAGAGGCTCTTTAGTTCCTCTTCACTTTCTGCCATAAGGGTGGTGTCATCTGCATATCTGAGGTTATTGATATTTCTCCCAGCAATCTTGATTCCAGCTTGTGTTTCTTCCAGCCCAGCGTTTCTCATGATGTACTCTGCATAGAAGTTAAATAAGCAGGATGACAGTATACAGCCTTGACGTACTCCTTTTCCTATTTGGAACCAGTCTGTTGTTCCATGTCCAGTTCTACCTGTTGCTTCCTGACCTGCATACAGGTTTCTCAAGAGGCAGGTCAGGTGGTCTGGGATTCCCATCTCTTGAAGAATTTTCCACAGTTTATTGTGATCCACACAGTCAAAGGCTTTGGCATAGTCAATAAAGCAGAAGTAGATGTTTTTCTGGAACTCTCTTGCTTTTACAATGATCCAGTGGATGTTGGCAATTTGGTCTCTGTTTCCTCTGCCTTTTCTAAAACCAGCTTGAACATCTGTAAGTTCACGGTTCACATATTGCTGAAGCCTGGCTTGGAGAATTTTGAGCATTACTTTGCTAGCGTGTGAGATGAGTGCAATTGTGCAGTAGTTTGAGCATTCTTTGGCATCTCCACTATTAAGTTACTCTCTTTTCTCCCCCTTTCCATACTGGTAGGAAGTCACTATGCATAGGCACACTTAAGAAGTGGACAATTACTCTACATTCTTGTAAGCAGAATATCTACATAAATTATTTGGAATTCTTTATGGGGATTTGTCTCTTTTCCTCAATTTATTTATTAATTAAATAACTTAGTTGTGTAAGTGAGGGCTTTAATTTCATACAACATGAATCATTCTGGCTTTCTCCTCTTGCTCGATTATCTGTAATTCTTACTCCAACCATGAGAAACCTAGTTCCTGCCGTATGCCGTCCATTTCCATAACTGCCCAATCCTTGTGTATTCATAAAATGGTTTCATAATTGTTAATACAGAACTTCCCTGGTGGCACAGTGGATAAGAATCCACCTACCAATGCAGGGGACATAGATTCAATCCTGGGTCTGGAAGATTCCACATGCCACAGGGCAACTAAGCACGTGTACCACAACTACTGAGCTCATGTGCCACAACTACTCAAGCCCACACTCTCCAGAGCCTGTGCTTTTCAACAAGAGAAGTCACCGCACTGAGAAGCCCATGCACCATAACAAAGAGTAGCCCATTCACCACAACTAGAGAAAATCCCTTGAGCAGCAACGAACACCTAATGCAACAGCACTATCAACTAGAGCACAGTTCTTATGTACACTTCTTTTGCTTTTAGTTTTACAGTTTCTTCTCATTTTTAACATTACTTAGGTTAGCACTTATTTTTCCCTCACACCCACAACTGAGATTATTCATACATCTGGAATACAATAAGATTGTTTCATCACAATCTACCTTCCATCCTGGGAACAGAACTTTCTAAGTGATTTCTTAAAAATGTGCACACATTAATGGTCACTCTTTGTGCTATGAAGTTCTGTGGGTTATGATATATGCATAGTGTCATGTATCCACAATTATAGTACCATACAAAGTAGTTACCTTGCCCTAAAATACTGCCTGTGTTTTAATTATTCAACCTCCTCTTCTACTTCCAAAACTCCTGACAACCACTTATCGATTTAACCATCTCTATAGTTTTGTTTTTCCAGGCAAGTGCTAATCACTCTGTCCATGGGATTCTCCAGGCAAGAATACTGGAGTGGGTTGCCATTTCCTACTCCAGGGGATCTTCCCTATACAGGGTATTATGTTTAGTGAAATAAGAGACAACTGTATGTTATCACTTATATGCATAATCTAAAAAATAAAACAAATAAATGTGTATAGCAAAATAGAAACAGATTCAAAAATATAGAAAACAAATTAAGATATAGAAAGTGAATTAGTAGATACCACTGGGGAGAGGAAAGCAGATAGGGGCAAGATAAGAGTATGGAATTAAGAGGTACAAACTACTATGTATAAAGTAGATAAGCACAGGGAATTATAACCATTATTTTGCAATAACTTTACATGGAGTATAATCTATAAAAATACTGAATCACTATGCTATATACCTAAAGCTAATATAATGTTGCAAATCTACTATACTTCAATTAAAAAAAAAAAAAAAACTAAAGTAACCCACATGTCCTTTAACAGGTGAATGGTTAAAAAAACTGGTTATGTAGTTTTTCCCAGAATAAGAATTCAAATAAAAAGAGTTTGTTTTCTAATAAACTTGTTTATGTTTTAATTGTGTAATCATAACCTCAATATTAAATTTACAAAACATAAATAAACCAATAGTTTTAATTCAAAAAAAAAAAAAAAAAAAAGAAGTCTATGGTACATCCATACCCTGGAATACTACCACCTAACACTAAAAAGAGACAAACTATTGATCCATGCAAGAGACTGGATTAATCTTCAGAGACATGCTGAGTGAAAAAAGCTGATCCCCAAAGGTTATATATTTTATGATTTCATTTAGGTAATAATCTTGAAATAATAAATTATAGAAGGAAAAAGATTAGAAGTTTACAGGGGTTTAGGAGGGGGCAAGAGAGAGAAGTGGCTGTGGTTATAAATGGCAAAATGAGGAATCCTTCTGGTGATGGAAATATTCTGTATCTTGAATATATCAATGTCAGATTGTGGTCGTGATATTGTACTATAATTTTACAATATGTTATCATTGAAAGAAACTATGTAAAGGACATGTGAGATCTGTATATCAAGTCATGCAAAAAAAAATATTGGTGAATCTTAAATGCATATTGCTAAATGAAAGAAGCCAATCTTAAAAGGCTACACTTTGTATGATTATGATACATTTATATGACATTCTAGAAAAGCCTCAGATAATAAAGAATTTGCCTGCAGTGCGAGAGACGTGGGTTTGATCCCTGGTTTGGGAAGATTCTCTGGAGAAGGGAATGACGACCCATTCCAGCATTCTTGCCTGGAGAATCCCATGGACAGAGGAGCCTGGAGGGCTACAGTCCATGGAGTCACAAAGAGTTGGAGATCACTAAACACACTGATGCATGAAATACTCTTAAGATCCATTCATGCATGTGTGTTTGCTGAGTAGCTAAGTCATGCCCAGCTCTTCATGACACCATGGACTGTAGCCCACCAGGCTCCTCTGTTCATGGGATTTCCCAGGCAAGAAAACTGGAGTGGGTTGTCATTTTCTTCTCCAGGGGATCTTCCTAACCCAGGGATTGAGCCCATGTCTCCTGCATTGGCAGGGGAGTTCTTTACTGCTAAGCCACCAAGGAAGACAACTCACATTGTTGCAAATAGCAGAATGTCATCATTTTTTATGGCAGAGTAATATTCAATTGCATACATATGCCATTCTTTATCCATTTGGATATTGAGAGATGCTTGGGTTGCTTCCACGTCTTGGCTATTGTAAATAGCGCTTCTATGAACATTGGGATGTAGGAATCTTGTTGAATTAATGTTTCATCTTTTTCAGATGTGTACCCAGAGTAGAATGACTAGATCATATGGTAGTTATATTTTTAGTTTTTTGAGGCACCTCCATACTGTTTTTTATAATGTCTGTACCAATTTACATTCCCACCAACAGTGTACTAGTCTTCCAACAGTATTTTGAATAAGGCCTGTGAGAACGAACACCCTTGCCTTGTGTCCAATCAAGGGAAAGCATTCTGTTTTTCACAATTAAGTGAAAAGTTAACTACAGGTTTTTTACAGATGCTCTTTTTCAAAGTTTAGGAAGTTCCCATGTATTCCTATTTTTCTGAACGTTTTTATCATGAAAAGATGTTGGATTTTTTTCAATGCTTTTTCCTGATTGATATGATTATGAGACTTATGTTCTTTAGCCTGTTAATATAATTTATTACATTGAATAAATGTTTTGAGGGGCTGCACTGGGTCTTCACTGCTGTGTGCAGGCTTTCTCTGCCTGTGTGCAGGCAGTGAATAGTGGCTACTCTTTAGTTGCGATGCATGAGCTTCCCATTGCAATGGTTTCTCTCGTTGCAGAACATGGGCTCTAGGCATGTGTGCTCAGTAGTTGTGGTTCACGGGCTTAGTTGCTCTGTGGCGTGTAGGATCTTCCCAGACCACAGGGATGGAACCTGTGTCTGCTGCATTGATAAGTGGATTCTTATCCACTTGACAATCAGGGAAGTGCCCATTAAATAATTTTTAAACATTGATATAGCTTTTCTTCCCTGGGATAAGCAATACTTGGCTATGCTATAAAATTCTTTGTATGTGTTGCTCATTTATAAATAATATATTAAGGAATTTTGTGTCTATATTCATGAAAGATTTTGGTTTGTAGTTTCCTTTTTTGCACTTTTTTCCAGGTTGCTATCATGCTAATATAGGCCTCATAATATGAGTTGGAAACCGATCTTTCATTTTCTATTTTTTGGAAGAGATTATACACTATTGGTGTTAACTCCTCTTTAAATATTTGATAGAATTCTCCAGTCAAACCATCTTGGACTAGAGATATCAGTTTTCAAATTGCAAAATCAATTTCTTTAATAGTTATAGGGCTATTCAAATTATATATTTCATATTTAATGAATTATGATAGTTTTTATTTTTCACATGATTCATCAATTTCTTTTATGCTATCAACTTTATGTGTGTAGAGTTTTTTGTAGCATTCACTTATCCTTTTAGTGTCTGCAAGGTCTATGGTTAAGTCCTCTGTTTAGTCTTAATACCGATGATTTGCAGAAGGTTTTTTTTTTTTATTTTTTTCTTGTTGGTCAATATTGCTAGAACTTTGCCAAATGTATCAAATTTTTTAAATTGAAGAATCTGCTTTAAAAAATACGTCTCCACTATTTTCCTATTTTAATTTCCATTGATTTATACTCTTATGTTTATTATTTCCTTCCCTCTGTTGGTAATGAGTTTATTTTCTTCTCCTTTTTCTAGTCTCTTGAGGGAGAAACTTAGGCTCCTGAGATGAAATCTATACAGTTCTCTCACCTAGGGTTGCCACCACATTGCACAACTCCAGGGAGCAGCAAAGTGTTCAATGAGAAAATTGCCCACTGTAGATGTGTTTCCCAGTGGCCCTACTCTTAACAATATAGGAAAACCAAATACCAGCAAATGTGTTCAACAAAAAGATAGTATGCCAGTAACTTAACAATGATTTGACTCTGACCTTTTCTCCCTGACTTTTAAATAAACAAACAGATGGGGAAAAAGTGGAAACAGTGATAGATTTTATTTTCTTAAGCTCCAAAATCACTGCGAATGGTGACTACAGCCATGAAATTAAAAGATGCTTGCTCCTTGGAAGGAAAGCTATGACAAATCTAGACAGTGTACTAAAAAGCAGAGACATCACATTGCTGACAAAGATGCATATAGTCAAAATGATGATTTTTTCCCAGTAGTCATGTATGGATGTGAGAGTTGGATCATAAAAAAAGTTGAGCAGTGATGAATTGATGCTTTCAAATTGTGGTGCTGGAGAAGACTCTTGAAAGTCCCTTGGACTACAAGGAGATCCAACCAGTTCATCCTAAAGGAAATCAACCCTGAATTGGAAGGACTGATGGTGAAGCTCCAATATTTTGATCACCTGATGCAAAGAGCTGACTCATTGAAAAAGACCCTGATGCTGGGAAAGATTGAGGGCCGGAGGAGAAGGGGACAACAGAGGATGGGATGTTTGGATGGCATCACTGACTCAATGGACATGAGCTTGAACAAATTCAGGGAGATGGTGAATGACAGGGAAGCCTGGCATGCTGCAGTCCATGGGGTCACAAAGAGTTGGACACAACTTAGCAATTCAACAACAACAACAATTTACAGGCAGGAGTTACCATGATGTCACTAAAAATATTTCAATGAAAAGTAGTACACCTTTTTGTCCATAGTAGTTATTGCTGTATCTGCCATTTATATCTTGTATAATTGCTAAATAAATTAAATGTTGCCTTTTAACCTTTCTCCTGCAAATTTTGTGACATTTCAAATGTTTTATAGTTTATAAATATAATTTATATATTAAAATCAGGCTTGCTAAACTCTTCTCTTCCCTGCACCTGCTCCTAAAGTACAAACTGACAGTTGTGGCTAATTAAACCATTTTACTGGGCTTTTGAAAACCCTTACAAGTGTAGGTTTAAAAGAGAGGGTGAGAGGGGTAATTGCTTTAATAGTTGGCTTCCAGGAAACTAAAAGCTGCAAGTTAATAGGTAATTTCCTATAAATTACTTGGAGTTAGAATCGACTCAACCTGGGTCTATACAAAACAGGGTGTGAGGAGTCAAAGATTATTTCAAGTTTTTAAATCTGTGACTGAGAGGTGTTAGTCCTATTAAGCAGAATAGGAAACAGGGGGGGAAAACTGAAGGTGTAGAGATAGGGCAGAACATTCAGAAAGAAATATCCAGCACAGCAAGCATGTGCAAAGTTGGAGAGAGGTGAGGGTCAGATGTATAGAAATCATTCCTTTCACAAAAGTTTATTGACCTGTTATCAGATGCCAGATTCTGTTCTTTGCTTTGGGATGCATTTGCACAGAAAGTAGAGTTGTGGTCTTTAGTGAAACATAGCAGGACCCTGTGCAGTTCCTGGGCATGGAAGCCTTTCTGTGTTCCCCATTCCTTGTTCGTAGGGAACAGACTCCAGCCTCCACGACCTTCCCTGAGTTCCAAAGTGCAGACTGAAAGAGGTGCTTTTCAGAGAAGGGAGGGGATTCTGAAACAAGGAAGGAGAAGCTAAGAAACAATAGTGCAGGCTTGGGTCAGGGTCCTGGTTCCTCCTCAAGGGATACACATGACAATATCTTTTGAGCTCTTTACAAAACTAAAACCCCCAACCTAGAAGATGTTAGTTTTCTTCATTCCAGAGAAGAACCCCTGAGGCCAGATTACAGAAACAAGAGAAGCTCATCAAGAGGCCACCTGATGCCAGTTTAAGGTGTGTAGGCCCTGCATATACCCTGATCCTTACCAGCAACTCTTCCCTTGAATCATTGCTAGAAAACTCCTCACCAAATTCCCCCAGGTTGGAACACATGGTTTTTGAGAGGCATGAGCCTGCTGTGTTCCCCTTTGCCTGGCAAAGCAATAAAGCTATTCCTTTCTACTTCACCAAAAACTCTATCTCTGTGATTCAATTTGGTACTAATGCACAGAGGCTGAGTTTTTGGTAACATTACCGCTGGATGAGACTGTAAAGGATGAGTATGAAGAAAGAAGAAAAACCAAAGAGACAGGTTTGGGGTATGGGAAAAGGGAAGTGGGAGAAAAAACAGGAGAATGCAGTTCAACAGAAGCCAAAGGAAGAGAGAATTTCAAGAAAGGGATGATAAACAGCAAGAAAGAACTTAGTAACTGAAAAAAAAATATTGGATTCTGTGTGTGGGAGATAACTTATAATCATAATAATTAGCTTTTATTGAACACAGTCTCACATGCATGATGTCATTTTATCCTCAGTGCAATTCTGTAAAAAGGGACGTTATTATCTCAGCTTTACAGATTGAGGAGACTGAGGCTTATGGAAGGAATCCAGAGTGAATAGTTAAGGTAGTTAAAACAGATTTTACTCAGGAACTGTCCTAATGGAGCAAAAATACCTCAGTATAGTTCAGTTCAGTTCAGTCGCTCAGTCATGTCTGACTCTTTGCGACCCCATGAATCGCAGCACGCCAGGCCTCCCTGTCCATCACCAACTCCCGGACTTCACTCAAACTCATGTCCATAGAGTTGGTGATGCCACCCAGCCATCTCATCCTCTGTCGTCCCCTTCTCCTCCTGCCCCCAATCCCTCCCAGCATCAGAGTCTTTTCCAATGAGTCACCTCTTCGCATTAGGTAGCCAAAGTACTGGAGTTTCAGCTTCAGCATCAGTCCCTACAATGAACACCCAGGACTGATCTCCTTTAGGATGGACTGGATGGATCTCCTTACAGTCCAAGGGACTCTAAAGAGTCTTCTCCAACACCACTGTTCAAAACCATCATTTCTTTGGCACTCAGCTTTCTTCACAGTCCAACTCTCACATCCATACATGACCACTGGAAAAAACATAGCCTTGACTAGACGGATCTTTGTTGGCAAAGTAATATCTCTGCTTTTCAATATGCTATCTAGGTTGGTCATAACTTCTTTCCAAGGAGTAAGCATCTTTTAATTTCGTGGCTGCAATCATCATCTGCAGTGATTTTGGAGCCCCCAAAAATAAAGTCTGACACTGTTTTCACTGTTACCCCATCTATCTGCCATGAAATGATGGGACCAGATACCATGATCTTAGTTTTCTGAATGTTGAGCTTTAAGCCAACTTTTCCACTCTCCTCTTTCACTTTCATCAAGAGGCTTTTTAGCTCTTCTTCACTTTCTGCCATAAGGGTGGTGTCATCTGTATATCTGAGGTTATTGATCTTTCTCCCAGATATCTTGATTCCACCTTGTGCTTCTTCCAGCCCAGCGTTTCTCATGATGTACTCTGCATAGAAGTTAAATAAGCAGGGTGACAATATACAGCCTTGACATACTCCTTTTCCTATTTGGAACCAGTCTGTTGTTCCATGTCCAGTTCTAACTGTTGCTTCCTGACCTGCATGCAGATTTCTCAAGAGGCAGGTCAGGTGGTCTGGTATTCCCATCTCTTTCAGAATTTTCCACAGTTTATTGTGGTCCACACAATCAAAGGCTTTGGCATAGTCAATAAAGCAGAAATAGAGGTTTTTCTGGAACTCTCTTGCTTTTTCGATGATCCAGTGGATGTTGGCAATTTGATCTCTGGTTCCTCTGCCTTTTATAAAACCAGCTTGAACATCTGGAAGTTCAAGGTTCACATACTGCTGAAGCCTGGCTTGCAGAATTTTGAGCATTACTTTACTAGTGTGTGAGATGAGTGCAATTTTGTGGTAGTTTGAGCATTCTTTGGCATTGCCTTTCTTTGGGATGAAAGAAAGGCATCGCCTTTCATTTCATTTCATTGGAATGAAAACGGACCTTTTCCAGGCCTGTGGCCACTGCTGAGTTTTCCAAATTTGCGGGCATATTGAATGCAGCACTTTCACAGTATCATCTTTATAGAATTGGGCTCAATTCTGGATCCAGCAAGGATAAGTGAGAATGTATAGGGTAGGGCCATTCTTCCTAAATGGACTTAAGCAAATTATTGCTGAAGGCAAGTCAAGCAGATCAGATATCAAGCAATGGTGTGGAATAAGGAATTTAATCAGATATCAAGAGTGGGAGGTTCTCTATCTACGAAACAGAAACAGACTTATAGACAAAGAGAACACACTTGTGGCTGCCAAGGAGGGTAGAGGAGGGAGAGGGGTGGACTGCAAATTTGGGGTTGGTAGATGCAAGCTATTACATTCAGAATGGATAAAACAACAAGATCATAGGGCACAGCGGTGGTTTCGTTGCTAAGTTGTGTCCAACTCTTGCCATCCCATGGACTGTAGCCTGCCAGGCTCCACTGTCTGTGGGATTCTTCAGGCAAGAGTACTGGAGTGGGTTACCGTTTCCTTCTCCAAGAGATCTTCCTGACCCAGGGATCGAACCCAGGTCTCCTGCATTGCAGGCAAATTCTTTACCAACTGAGCTACAAGGGAATCCCCAGATAAGATTATAGGTCATTGTGAAACAATATCTATTCACTTAGCCAAAGTAATGTCAACTCATCTCAACTACAAATTGGCACTTATCAAGAGCATTGCCAGTGACTGAACAACAAAGGCATTTGCCATCTGCCTCTATGGATATTGAGCCCCATGTTACTATAGCTGTTGAACTTCAACAACCCCTGAGGGAGTTCAGGGTGGAGTGAGGCACTCTGTGCTCCAGGGAATCTAGTGGGACAGGTCTTTAGATTGTGGGATGTTTTTAGGAACAGATTTTATGATCTCAATCCTTAACAGCCATAAAGAGATACCCCATGCCCAAGGTGAAAGAAACCAAAGTAAGATGGTAGGTGCTGAGAGAGAGAATCAGAGGGCAGACAGACTGAAAACCACAATCACAAAAAAATGAGCCAATCTGATCACATGGACAACAGCCTTGTCTAACTCAATGAAACTAGGCCATGCCCTGTGGGGCCACCCAAGATGGATGGGTCATGGTGGAGAGCTCTGACAGAATGTGGTCCACTGGAGAAGGAATGGCAAACCACTTAGTATTCCTGCCTTGAGAACACCATGAAGAGTATGAAAAGGCAAAAAGATAGGACACTGAAAGATGTAGGTCCTCCTAGGATGTAGACCTCCCCAGGTCGGTAGAGGCCCAGTATGCTACTGGAGAAGAATGGAGAAATAACTTCAGAAAGAATGAAGGGATGGAGCCAAAGAAAACACAACACCCAGTTGTGGATGTGACTGGTGATAGAAGCAAGGTCCAATGTTGTAAAGAGCAATATTACATAGGAACCTGGAATGTTAGGTCCACGAATCAAGGTAAATTGGAAGTGGTCAAACGGGAGACGGCAAGAGTGAACGTTGACATTCTAGGAATCAGTGAACTAAAATGGCCTGGAATGGGTGAATTTAACTCAGATGACAATTATATCTACTACTGTGGACAGGAATCCCTTAGAAGAAATGGAGTAGCCATCATAGTCAACAAAAGAGTCCAAAATGCAGTACTTGGATGCAATTTCAAAAACGACAGACTGATCTCTGTTCATTTCCAAGGCAAACCATTCAATATCACAGTAATCCAAGTCTATGCCCCAACCAGAAACACTGAAGAAGCTGAAGTTGAATGGTTCTATGAAGACCTATAAGACCTGCTAGAACTAACACCCAAAAAAGATGCCCATTTCATTATAGGGGCCTGGAATGGAAAAGTAGGAAGTCAAATTTGCCTGGAGTAACAGGCAAATTTGGCCTTGGAGTACAGAATGAAGCAGGGCAAAGGCTAATAGAGTTCTTCCAAGAGAACGTACTGGTCATAGCAAACACCCTCTTCCAACAACACAAGAGAAGACTCTACACATGAACATCACCAGATGGCCAACACCAAAATCAGACTGATTATATTCTTTGCAGCCAAAGACGGAGAAGCTCTATACAGTCAGCAAAAATGAGACCAGGAATGGATTGTGGCTCAGATCATAAACCCCTTATTGCCAAATTCAGACTTAAATTGAAGAAAGTGGGGAAAACCACTAGACCACTCAGGTATGACCTAAATCAAATTCCTTATGATTATACAGTGGAAGTGAGTAGATTTAAGGGACTAGATCTGATAGAGTGCCTGGTGAACTATGGATGGAGGTTCGTGACATTGTACAGGAGACAGGGATCAAGACCATCCCCATGGAAAAGAAATGCAAAAAAGCAAAATGACTGTCTGAGGAGGGCTTACAAATAGCTGTGAAAAGAGAAGTGAAAAGCAAAGGAGAAAAGGAAAGATATACCCATTTGAATGCAGAGTTCCAAAGAATAGCAAGGAGAGATAAGAAACCCTTCCTCAGTGATCAATGCAAAGAAACAGAGGAAAACAATAGAATGGGAAAGACTAGAGATCTCTTCAAGAAAATTAGAGATACCAAGGGAACATTTCACGCAAAGATGGGCTCAATAAAAGACAGAAATGCTAGGGACCTAAGAGAAGCAGAAGATATTAAGAAGAGGTGGCAAGAATACACAGAAAAACTATACAAAAAAACATCTTCACTACTCAGATAAGCACAATGGTGTGATCACTCACCTAGAGCCAGACATCCTGGAATGTGAAGTCAAGTGGGCCTTAGGAAGAATCACTACAAACAAAGCTAGTGGAGGTGATGGACTACCAGTTGAGCTATTTCAAATTCTGAAAGATGATGCTGTGAAAGTGCTGCACTCAAAATGCCAGCAGATTTGGAAAACTCAGCAGTGGCCACAGGACTGGAAAAGGTCAGTTTTCATTCCAATCCCAAAGAAAGGAAATGCCAAAGAATGCTCAAACTACCACACAATTGCACTCATCTCACATGCTAGTAAAGTAATACTCAATATTCTCCAAGCCAGGCTTCAGTAATACATGAACTGTAAACTTCCAGATGTTGAAGGTGGTTTTAGAAAAGGCAGAGAAACCAGAGATCAAATTGCCAACATCTGCTGGATCATCGAAAAAAGCAAGAGAGTTCCAGAAAAACATCTATTCTGCTTTATTGACTATGCCAAAGCCTTTGACTGTGTGGATCACAATAAACTGTGGAAAATTCTGAAAGAGAAGGGAATCTCAGACCACCTGACCTGCCTCTTGAGAAACGTGTATGCAGATCAAGAAGTAACAGTTAGAACTGGAGTGGAACAACAGACTGGTTCCAAATAGGAAAAGGAGTTCATCAAGGCTGTATATTGTCACCCTGCTTATTTAACTTCTATGCAGAGTACATCATGAGAAACGCTGGGCTGGATGAAGCACAAGGTGGAATCAAGATTGCCGGGAGAAATATTAATAACCTCAGATATACAGATGACACCACCCTTATGGCAGAAAGTGAAGAGGAACTAAAAAGCCTCTTGATGAAAGTGAAAGAGGAGAGTGAAAAAATTGGCTTAAAGCTCAACTTTCAGAAAACTAAGATCATGGCATCTAATCCCATCACTTCATGGCAAATAGATGGGGAAACAGTGGAAACAGTGTCAGACTTTATTTTATTGGGCTCCAAAATCACTGCAGATGGTGACTGCAGCCATGAAATTAAAAGACGCTTACTCCTTGGAAGGAAAGTTATGACCAACCTAGACAGCATATTAAAAAGCAGAGACATTACTTTACCAACAAAGGTCCGTCTAGTCAAGGCTATGGTTTTTCCAGTATTCATATATGGATGTGAGAGTTGGACTATAAAGAAAGCTGAGCACCAAAGAATTGATGCTTTTGAACTGTGGTGTTGGAGAAGACTCTTGAGAGTCCCTTGGATGGCAAGGAGATCCAACCAGTCCATCCTAAAGGAGATCAGTCCTGGGTGTTCATTGGAACGACTGATGTTGAAGCTGAAACTCCAATACTTTGGCCACCTGATGCAAAGAGCTGACTCATATGAAAAGACCCTTATGTTGGTAAAGATTGAAGGCAGGAGGAGAAGGGGATGAAAGAGGATAAGATGGTGGGATGGTATTACTGACTCAATGGACATGAATTTGGGTAGGCTCTGGGAGTTGGTGTAGGACAGGGAGACCTGGCCTGCTGCAGTTCATGGGGTCACAAAGAATTGGACACGACTGAGTGACTGAACTGAACTGAACTGAATCCTTACATCTCCTCATATCTATAGAAGCACTAAATCCCTTTATGGTGATATCAGATCCTCATGACTAAGAAAAAACCTTTTGTAAAACGAGTGCTTCATGGAATTGAACTCCCCATTCACCAAAACTTTATATATTTACTTCCCCCCCACTGCCGCTTTGGAGCAGTCTCAGAGCTATGTGAGATGATGCCTCCCGGGATGCAGTCCTCATTTTGCCCCAAATAAAACTTCACTCACAACTCTCAAGTTGTACATCTTTTTTAGTTGACAGTAACAATAAAGGATTTCAGAACAGATCATTTGAGATAAAGAAACTTAAATCTATTATCAAAGGCAGATCAATATCTAAAGAAAACTTGTCATCTTAACAGAGAGAAAACCTATATTCAAAGTTTTGCACCAGCTTACTTTATTTAAAAGTTAAACTTAATTAAATTTATTTAAAACTTAGTCCTAACCATGTACAAAACTCTTTTCTTATGGTTCATTTTCCACAAACCTTATCACTTTCTGTACCCATACTGTGTTCTTCCATCCTAAAAAGCCACTTGTAAGTACTTGCACAGCACACAATATCTTGTGACCAACCATCATAGAAAACAATATGAAAAATTAATGTGTATATATGCATAACTGAGTCACTTTGCTGAACAGCAGAGATTGGCACAAGATTGTAAATCAACTATATTTCAGTAAAAAAAAAAAAAAAAAAGAATGGGAGGTTCTTGATAAATACACTTAGCAGGATTCTTGCTTCAAATGAACTAAGCAGGTCAAAGGTAAGCTGTAAGAAAAAGGCCTAGTCAAAAAGTAGGCTCAGAGGAGCCCATCTAAAGTCTGATCAGGGAGAATCTTTGCCAGACCAATGGTTAACATTCTTGCTGAAGGGAAATGGTAGAGCAGAAATTTAATCTCATCTCTATCTGGTCTTAAAATTGTCTACATTTTAACTTCAGAATGAAGAGTTCCAGTCTGTGTAAGCAGAAGCCAGCGGTTTGCAAACTTTGCTGCACATTAGAAATAAGCAGCAACAGTTTCAAAATCTTGCTGCCCAAGTCATAGCATTCATAACAAATTAAATCAGGATATTAGGTATCAGTAGTTTTCTAAGATTCCCCTGGGGATTCCAATGTGCAAAGTTTGGGAACCAGAGGGCTAATGACTAAGTAGGCCAAAAGGAAGTGGAAGTCAGTGTAAATGATGGCATCGAACAATTTGCTGCTAAAAAAAAGGGAACTGGGGACTTCCCTGAAGGTCCAGTGGTTGGGAGTCTGCCTTGGGAGTGCTGGGGACTCAAGTTTGATCCCTGATTTGAGAATGAGGATCACATGTGCTGTGGGGCAACTAGAGCCTGCATGCCACAACAAAGACTCCACACATCACAACAACACAGTCAAATAAATAAATATTTTTAAAAAAAACCCCAAAACCTAGGGAATTAAGATAGATAAGAGTGCTGAGGAGATAGAATTTAAAATAACAAAATCTTCTACTAACCCGGAAAAACTTTCCACTGAGGTAGTAGAGACAAAAAACCACTTTATTATTGAGTAAGCACTAAACCAGAACGTGATGCACATCACAGGCAATTTGCTATGCGATCACAAAAACAGACAGCAATTTCAACCTCTTATATAGCTAAACAGGTAAAATTCATTACATGTGTGTTCTCAAGAAAACAATCACTAGTCCTTAGGACTTGACAACATCTTTTGTCATACCTAAATTTCGGGAAACCATCCATATTAGTTGACTGACTTTATCCAATAGGCAAACAAGCTTTTCATATATTAACAATGGGAGGTAATTTTATAAATAAGAGCTAGATGCTCACCGATATTAGAGTCTGACCCTCATACAGAGATGGAAATAGTCTGCTATCTCCCTCAAAGTTTACATCTCAAAAGGATCGCTTTCCTTGAGGAAACAGACTCGAGTTGTGAGGCAGCTTGAGAGGCTTATTTAGTCATTATGAAGATTTATATACATTTGAAAGGTGGCTTCCGTGGTGGCTCAGACAGCAAAGAATCTGCTTGCAATAAGGAGACCAGGGTTTGATCCCCGGGTCAGGGAAGATCCCCTGGAAGAAGGAAATGAAAACCCATTCCTATTCTTGCCTGGAGAATTCCATGGATAGATGAGCCTGGCGGGCTACAGTCCATGGGGTCGCAAGAGTCAGACACGACTAACACTTTTTTTTTTTTAACAAAAGGATAATTCTTACTTGGTTTTCAGAGTTTTCCCATGTCTTCTGTTTCTTAAAAATAACCAACTCAGAATTAATCCTTACACCAATGAGGCATATTTAAGATGACATAGTCTGCTCTCCTTTACTATTTTTACATGGAGAAATGAGAAAAACTTTGTAAGCTGAGGGTAAGAAACTGCAAGGACATTGAATATACAAGAGAACAGAGGCATTAGTGGGAAAGCTTCCAGAACAGGAGAGAAGTAATAACATCAAAAATCTAAGTGAGCGGGTAAGTTTGGGCCAGGAGGAAGGATACATCTTTCTCTGAAATGAGAGGGTGAAGATGCAGATATATGATTTTGTGGAAGGGGGGAAGTTATCTGTCTTCCTCCTCAGAAATCTAGTGTTCCTCTATTAGCATTATCTCCAGAGACCAAGCCCACTTTCAGCAGTAACTTGCCCAGGGCTGGCAAATTTCAGGAGGATGCAATTAACAGTAGCATGCCTCCAATCATCATCCACTGATGAGGAAGATTATAACAGACAATGCCAATGATTTACTTAAATTTGCTCTGATTCAGTCATTATCAGAGACCTTACATTTCCAAACAAAACAGGGTCATAGAGCTAACAAAAGGGAACTCTGTAGGATGTGCCAAAGCCAAGTAGTTTTTGACAGCGATCTTTCTGTTTTATCTAAGACCTCTTTTACAAATGTGAGAGATCAGAGTTATCACTAAAAAATAGAAAGAAGAAAATCAGTTAAGTGAAACTCAAAGAGTTTGTATGTTTGTTTTCCCTGCTGCTACTCCAGGGTTTCATTAAGTATCAGGTGCTCTTCATCCAAGGTCACTTGAATCTTCCTGTTAAGTACTCCAAGAAATATTGTATTTTCATCTATTTAAATAAATTGATTGAAGATGGAAAAAGTAACATCTTAGATGAGAAAAACAGATTCATGTAGTAGTGTATGCTAATATAGACATGGTTAATTGAAGGGCAAAGCCATAAGGCCTAACAGGATTCTACAGTGACAGCTTGTAAGCAGGAGAAAAAGCAGAGTTAAACATTCTAACTTTGTCCTTTTCAATACTGCTAGCTGGGTTACCTAGGATAATATTATTAAATTGCTAAGTTGTGTCTGACTCTTTGCAACCCAATGAACTGCAGCCTGCCAGGCTTCCTTGTCCTTCATTATCTCCCAGAGTTTGCTCAAATCATGTCCACTGAGTAGATGATACCATCCAACCATCTCATCCTCTGTCACCCTCTTCTCCTCTTGCCCTCAATCTTTCCCAGCATCAGGGTCTTTTCCAATGAGGTGGCTCTTCCAATCAGGCGGCCAAAATACTGGAGCTTCAGCTTCTGCATCAGTCCTTCCAATGAATATTTAGGGTTGATTTCCTTTAGGACTAGTCAGGTTTGATCTCTTTGCTGTCCAGAGGACTCTCAAGAGTATTCTCCAGCATCACTATTTGAAAGCATCAATTCTTTGGTGCTCAGCCTTCTTTATGGTCCAACTCTTACATTCGTACATGACTACTAGAAAAACCTAGGGTAATACCTTGAGTTAATCTCTTTGGTCTTCAGTTTCCTATTTGTGTAACAAAAATCCTGGATTTGTTCAATTAAACAAGGAGGCTATTAGATGGAGGCAGCTCTAATAGCACCTACATAAGTAAAACAAAACGTAAGCCTATAAATACATCAGTTTTATGACATTAAAATCAAAGGACAACCAATCACAAACAGTTGACTAGGGTTAAAGCTATAACTGACCAATAATTTCCTCACTTTACTTCTGCCTTTTCTTCATAAAAAATATTCCCTACATCTTCTCAGCTTCTTACACTTTGGTTTGGCATTACCCAATTAAAATTAATTTTTTGCTCAAATACATTCTTAAAATATTAATATACCTCAGTTTATCTTTTTACCAGATTTCACATTTTATCCTTCAACTTATACAGAGAAAGGAACAAGATAAAAAGACTAAATAGCAGCATAAGGAGTCAGGGCTTGATGTGAGAAGAAAAACTTCCAAAATATTATAGCTATACTGGAAGAATCATTGAAATCTTCTTGGATAATTTTTTAAATAGGAAAACTCTCTACCCCTGTGAACAAAGGTACAAGAAAGAAAGAGTCTCATTTGATAGTCCTTCTTGGCTATTAATATAACTAATTCTGTTAGGGGAAACACTGAAACCTCCCACCCTAGTTAGGCGCCATAGTAATCATTTGCAGGACAGGAAGTTCTGGTAAGGAATACAGAAGTAAAAAGCCACCACCAACCAGAATAGTTCAGGAAAGGTCAAAAGGAGACACAACGTGTCCTACCACCTCCTAGAATCCTTCTCGCTAGAATATATCTTGGTTGAACAATGCACCACAAGGAAGGACCCTGAGTCAGAATGATTGGCCAAAGACAACCTGGAAACGAATCCCATCACCATAAAACCTGAGACAGTGAGCCATGAGGCAGAGCTGTTCTCCTGAATTCCCTTTCCCTACTGCTCTCCACCTGCGTGCCCCTTCCCAATAAAGTCTCTTGCTTTGTCAGCACATGTGTCTCCATGGACAATTCATTCCTGAGTATCAGATAAGAGCCCACTCTCAGGCCCTGGAAGCGTTCTCCCTTTCTGCAACAATTCTACTAAAAATAAGTGCACTAAATGTTCTCCAGAATCTAGCTCCACTGGAATCAGGCAACTGGCAGCCAGAAATATTTGATTCATGCACCATGGCTGAGCAGTTCCAACTGAGGTCCTAAGGCAACCTGACCACAAGAAAGCTCTGGATTTGTCTCCAGAACATTAGCATTTTTATTGCTTTATGATCCATTCATATCCATATAAAAGTGATTTACTCCCTTGGTATGTGCAATATAATAATGAAGAATTAGCACTGGAACAGCCTCAGGGGTCAATTGACGCAAACCCAGAATTTGAAGCAGTTTTTGGAATGTCTCCCAGTAATTAAACCTAGCAATGAAGGTGATTCCACCACGTCCCTTAGTACCTCTTTTATTCTAACTCTTAACTATCGCTGAGCCTAATCTCCTCAGGTATACAAAAATTACTTAGGGATGATTATGAATATTTATGTTGTAGGAGACCAGTATGAGTTTCCCAGGTGGTGCTAGTGGTAAAGAACCCACCTGCCAATGCAGGAGACATAAAAGACACGGGTTCAACCCTTAGGTCAGGAAGATCCTGTGGAGAAGGAAATGGCAACCCACTCCAGCATTCTTGCCTGGAGAATCTCATGGACAGAGGAGCCTGGCAGGCTGCAGTCCATGGGGTCACAAAGAGTGGGACATGTCTGACTGACTGAGCACACACCCACAGGAGACCAGTATGCTAACTGCTAACTCACTTCAGTCGTGTCTGACTCTGTGCGACCCCATAGACGGCAGCCCACCAGGCTCCCCTGTCCCTGGGATTCTCCAGGCAAGAACACTGGAGTGGGTTGCCATTTCCTACTCCAATGCAGGAAAGTGAAAAGTGAAAGTGAAGTCGTTCAGTTGTGTCCGACTCTCCGCAACCCCATGGACTACAGCCTTCCAGGCTCCTCCATCCATGGGATTTTCCAGGCGAGAGTACTGGAGTGGGGTGCCATTGCCTTCTCTGGGAGACCAGTATATGCCACCCCCAGATGTGAATGTAGTATTTCAGAATTTGTTGTTGTTGAGTTACAACAGTCATGTCCAACTAATTGTAACCCCATGGAATGCAGCCTGCGAGGCTCCTCTGTTCTCCACTTTCTCCCAGAGTTTGCTGGATTCATGTCCATTGAGTCAGTGATACTAATTAACCATCTCATCCTCTGCCACCCTCTTGGCCTTTTGCCTTCAATCTTTCCCAGCATCAAAGCCTTTTCCAAGGAGTCAGTTCTTTGTATCAGGTGGCCAAAGTACTGGAGCTTCAAAATCAATATTAGTCCTTCCAATGACTATTCAAGGTTGATTTTCTTTAGGGTTGACTGGTTTGATCTCCCTGCAGTCCAAGGGACTCTCAAGAATTTTCTCCAGCACCACAGTTCGAAAGCATCAGTTCTTTGGTGCTCAGCCTTCTTTATGGTACAACTCTCACATCTGTACATGACTACTGGAAAAACCATAGCTTTGACTGGACAGACCTTTGCTGGTAAAGTGAGGCTACTGCTTTTTAATACGCTGTCTAGGTTGCTCATAGCTTTTCTTCCAAGGAGCAAGTGTCTTTTAATTTCATGGTTGCAGTCACTGTCCAGAGTGATTTTGGAGCCCACAAAAAGAAAATCTGTCACTGCTTCCACTTTTTCCCCTTCTATTTGCATGAAGTGATGGGACCTGATGGCATGATCTTAGTTTTTTGAATTCTGAGTTTTAAACCAACTTTTTCCTGGTGGCTCATAGGTTAAAGCGTCTGCCTAGAATTCAGGAGACCTGGGTTTGATCCCTGGTTTGGGAAGATCCCCTGGAGAAGGAAATGGCAACTCACTCTAGTACTCTTGCCTGGAGAATCCCATGGAGGGAGGAGCCTGGTAGGCTACAGTCCATGGGGTCGCAAAGAGTCGGACGTGACTGAGCGACCTCACTTTCACTTTCACTCTCTTCTTTCACTTTCATCAAGAGCCTCTTTAGGTCTTCTTCGCTTTCTGCCATAAGGGTTCTGTCATTTGCATATCTAAGGTTATTGATATTCCTCCCTGCAATCTTGATTCCAGCTTGTGTTTCATCCAGCCTGGCATTTCACATGATGTACTCTGCATAGAAGTTAAATAAGCAGGGTGACAATATACAGCCTTGACATACTTCTTCCCCAATTTGGAACCAGTCCACTGTCCCATGTCCAGTTCTTCCTGTTGTTTCTTGACCTGCATAAAGGTTTCTCAGGAGGCAGGTAAGATGGTCTGGTATTCCCATGTCTTTAAGAATTTTCCATACTTTGTGATCCACACAGTCAGAGGCTATAGTGTAGTCAATGAAGCAGAAATAGATATTTTTTTTTCTGGAATTCCTTTGCTTTATCTATGATCCAACAAATGTTTGCAATTTGATCTCTGGTCCTCTGCATTTTCCAAACCTAGCTTGTACATCTGGAAGTTCTCAGTTCACGTACTGCTGGGGTCTAGCTTGAAGGATTTTGAACATTACCTTACTAGCATGTGAAGTGAGTGCAATTGTACGGTTTGAACATTCTTTAGCATTGCCCATAATACCTAACCTGATTACAGTTTCAGCTTCTCCCAGGAGTGGAATTCTAAGTCAACCAGTCTGAAATTTTCTGAGTAACACTAGTGAGGTAATTTGCATGATATACCCCTGCTCTTACCCCAAAGGAAGCTGACCCTGTTTAAAACAATGCTTTCTTTTATTTATGACTACCTGTCCTACCCACTTCTGCCTACAAAAAATATCCATTTTGTATAGTTCCTTAGGGGCAACTTTCTACTTGCCTGATTCATGAACAGTTTAATAAAGCACATTTGATCTTCAAGTTTATGCAGTTAAATTTAGTTTTCTAAAACTTGAAATGGCCGTATTTAGTGACTAAATTGTCTTACTAAAGTATGTGGGCCAGAAGAGATAAGATAAGTAGAGTCAAATCATTTTTAGGTGATTTTTTAAAAACTCATTCCACATCTGTGATGTTAGCAGCCTGAAGATGATAAGGGACATGAATGCCCATTAAATGCCATAATCATCAGTCTACTTTTACGTGGCCTTTATGATAAAAGGCAAACAACTGTCAGACTGTAAATGGTTTTGAAAGCAGAACATGGTAGAGTTTTAAGGATTGTTATTGGCTAGCCAGAGTTATCTGAGCAAACAGGAAGAGCAACACAATGAGTAGAAAAAGTATTGACAGTCATAAAGTACCAGAGATAGCCTTAAGAGAGGAATCAAGGAGTCTAGTAGTCAATCTGCCTGAAGACAAGAATAATGGCTACTGCAATGTGTCTACCCACTGTGAGACAAAAGAGTAAACTTTTGGCAAGCGTCACAAGTCTGGTATGAAGTGGTCATTTCTGCACCAGAAACATATAGTCCTTTTTACCTAATTTACAAAAGTGAATGTATTGCCATGTCCAGTATGATGATAGACAGGTAGTGAAGGTGGCCATCTGAGTAGGTTTGTTTAGAGCTTGATTCCAATTGGTCTTATCAGAGAATCAGCCCTTACTGTAGACATCTACGTGAGTGACTCAGTCTAACTGCCAGCTGAGATTTGTTTCCACAGTTCATGGTTCCAAAGAGGGGTGCATTTAATCTGCCAGTCTATAGTCTTCCATGTGGTGGACCAGATAGCTAGGACACTGGCACCATCCTAAGCATTAATGAAAATGTAAGCTTCATCAAGGCTAGTATTGGCCAGAGTTATTAACACTACCTTGAGTTATGCATATTGAGGCCATAACCACATTCACTTTTGTTTACAAAGAGCTGGCACTAAGCCTTAATATCAGTAGTGGCCCTATAGACATCATGAAGTTTTAATTTAATTGTGCTATCAGTAAGTCAGGGCTAGAAATTTCAAACATCTGTGAATCAAGGAACTTGAGGCACTAGCATCACTTCATGAAGGCAGTAGAGTTCAAGATAATGATTATTCCAAAGGTGTAACTGCCTCTTTTTGAAATAAAATCAAATGTTGTTCCAGCCAGTCCACATGTGCATTTGATTACTCTATTTACATTGGACTTCTGAGGTGTGTTGGGTTCTTTTCTTGTTAATAAACCT
Organism: Bubalus kerabau; assembly: GCF_029407905.1. Taxonomy (NCBI): domain Eukaryota; kingdom Metazoa; phylum Chordata; class Mammalia; order Artiodactyla; family Bovidae; genus Bubalus; species Bubalus kerabau. Next base: position 2,608,673 of record NC_073647.1, on the reverse strand, counting down.
GGGCTTCTTTTTATCTGTTTATTAGCTATTTCTCTCCATTTTCTATGAATTGGCTTTTGTATTATTTTTCCACTTTTCTATTCAGTTGTTCATACCTATACTGCTTCGTTGAAGTTTTTTAAAAAATACATTTTCCGATGAAAATGATATTTAAACCCAAATTTTAATCTACCTCTTTTCCCCTGGTGTCTCTCATATATAAATGAGATATATTTGTTAATAAATATGTTGTCTGCTTAATCTGCTTTGTGTTACAGAGGCCTCATCAGAGAATTTAGAAAGGTAGAGGGACAATTATTTTTTCCTACCCTACAATATGCATAGGTGTATTACTGGAAATTAATTGTCTCTGTGCTTCTCTAAGACTCCCAGGAGAAACTATGACCAACACAGAGGTTACTACCTTTGGTTATGAGGCTCAGGTAAGAACCCTCTACTCTGCATAGCAGATAAAAACCTGTTTATAGTCCAGTTTTAGCCTATGTGTGAATGTGTGTATGCTAAGAACCAACAAAACGGGGATATTTATTATGGAAATAAATACAGATGTTTAAACCACACTGAGAACAAAGAAATCAAGGATGACAAAGGGACTGCCCAGGTTTTAAAGGTTGCGGAAAACCAGAAGACCTAAAGTGTAGAAAGAAATGAACTGGTGGCTAGAAGACAGTTGCTAACATCCCTGTTCTTGGAACATTTATTATCTAGGGTGAAATATACTTTCCCAAAGTTAACACTGCTCTATCATAAGTGCTTGGTACTGCTGAGGAGGACTCTCTGCAGAGTTGAAGGCACAAAGTCTCTCAAAGAAAGATGCATCAGATTTAGATTGAAGTGGCCAATTAGGAGAGTCACAGGATCATAGAACTGGGAAGGGACCAAAGAAATAGACCAAAAATCTCATTCAATTCAGCACTCCATCTATAACACCTGGGCCTGCTGAACATTTGGTTTCTACTAGAATGCTTCTAGTTATTGGAGGTCCTTTGGTAAAGGAACATGTGAGAATAATTTTACATTGGTTGAGCAGGAACCTGCCTTCAATAACTTCTATTCACTAGCTTTACTTCCATCCACAGAACCTATAAAAGTTACACATGTAACCCCACTTTCATGAAAGTTGTCCAAATATTTTAAGATATACCTATTTACCTTGGAGAGATAATATAAGAGTTAGGGTTATAATCTATGTAAAACACTGCAACATGCATATACAGAGCTGAACATATTGTTCTAGACATATTTTGAGAAGTACAGTCCACAGTAGACTTTTAGCCCTTCCATTTGATAGACTTCTATTTTCTATTAATGTAGCCTAAAATTGCCCTGCTGCCACACAGCATGTCACACTGATGGTACATACCAACTGAAGTCTGGTGTTTTTCATATAACCTTACTGTTAAGCCCAAAGTCCCACCCCCACATCCTGCATTCTATCCTTGACCTTTCTATGCCCTTTGATGAAAACACATTCTAGATAATGTTGGATTTTACCTCAGCCCTATGCACCTGGAAAACAAGAGGTTAAAGGAAACTCCCACTTCCTTTGTGTCCTGAAAAAACAGCTTATTGCAAAAAATTGTCCTTCCACATATGACTTAGATAAGACACACATATGGCCCCCTAGTTTATCTATGGCAAGGCCAAAAGCAGTTCCTCCAAAGTCCTGTTTTCATCTCATAAATGATTGGATGAAATGTTTGTCACCACTGATATCTAGGGAAAAAAATGCCTGTTAACTAAACTTTGACTAAGATTCTGTCCTTGTAACAGGCCCCTGAAATTTGGTCTACCCTCAATCTTAGCCAGTATATAGCAATGCCTCAAGGGCCCCTCCTGGAAAATCGGCTGGTTTCAGACTAAAACGTTACCCAATTTACTATCTGATCATGCCACATTTTTTAACCCACTTCTCTACAATTGGTTCTTTCCAATCTTGTTTCCTCCTCTCTGTAAAAGAAGAAAAAAAATTTTTTTACTGAACTCTTGAGAGGCTTTGCCAATCTTATGGTTGTAATGTTCTCTCAATTATAATCATTTACCTTCCCCTATTGCAATAGTTCCTTCCCAACCCTTTGCTGTGATCCTTTTGAATAAAATCTCTCCTCACTAAGTCAGAATTTGTTTTTATTTGACATCATATATATCCTTACTGATGGGGTCCTTGGTAGCTCAGCTGGTAAAGAACCCACCTACCAATGTAGGAGACATAAGAGACGCAGGTTCGATCCCTGGATCAGGAAGATTCCTTGGAGAAGGAAATGGAAAGTATTCTTGAAAAGTTCCAAGGACAGAGGAGCCTGGTGGGCTACAATCAATAGGGGTTGGAAAGAGTCAGACATGACTGAGCACGTGCGCACACACACACACACACACACACGTCCTTACTGAGTGCTTCCCAGGTGGCTCAATGGTAAAGAATCCACCTTCCAATGCAGGAGATGTGGGTTTGACCCCTGGGTGAGAAAGATCCCTGGAGAAGGAAACGCCAACCCACTCCAATATGCTTGCATGGAGAAGTAAATGGAGAGAGGAGCCTGGGGGGCTACAGTCCATAAGGTTGCAAGGAGTAGGAAACAACTAAGTGACTGAGCATGCACCCAACACATATACTTACTGAAGGCCTGTAAGATAGACAGAATCTTAACCAAAGATTGGTTAAGAAACATTTTTTTTCTAAATATCAGAGGTGATAAGCAATTCATCTATCATTTAAAAGGTTAAAAAACAGGACTTTGGAGGATCCAATCTGGCCTTGTTATAGATAAACTAGGGGGCCATATGTGTGTCTTAGCCTTACTGAATTTCCTCTTGTCAATTTTAGCCCATTTCAACTGGTAAAGAATCTGCCTGCAATGCAAGAGACCTGGGTTCGATCCCTGTGTTGGGAAGATCCCCTGGAGAAGGGAAAAGCTACCCACTCCAGTATTCTGGCCTGGAGAATTCCATGGACTGTTTAGTCCATGGGGTCGCAAGAGTCAGACATGACTGAGCGACTTTCACTCACTAATTATGGCCTGTGAGAAACTTTTGAATCTTAGTTCTGTTCTCTAGCATCTTAAATTTTATGTCACCTAAAATTTAATGTGTTCCTTATATATGTTCCTCCAACTTGCTGATAAAAGTGTTAAATAGGCCTACTAGGCTCAGAGTCCTTGAGCAGCATTGCTGTTCAGTTGCTCAGTCATGTCTGACTCTTTGCAACCCCATGGATTGCAGCATGCTAGGCTTCCCTGTCCTTCACTATCTCCCAGAGTTTGCTCAAACTCATGTCCATTGAGTTGGTGATATCATTCAACTATCTCATCCTCTGTCTCCCCCTTCAATTTGACACCCAACCTCTTAGGATATGGTAACCTTCAGTTATGCCCAACAACACTCTACCCTGTCTACTTTTCTTTCCACAAAGAGACTATGAGGCACACTGCTAAATATCATGTTTAATATATTATAGCCAGACATAATCCTTATATATTATGTCCTTATATTGCTTGATCTAACAGTTTTTATAACTATTCTTTTAAAGTTATGCAGAAACTTCTCTAACTCTAAATGTGAAGAGAAGAACATTGAACAGGTCTTTTTCTTTCTCTCCTTCTTCTCTTACCTTTTTTTTCTCTTTCAAGGAAAAAGGAACAGAGATTTGAAATTATATGTGCCAAAATAATCTTACTGACATGGCCCAATTTATATACTACCTGGAATATCTCTTTGCCATTCAGAAAAAAATCTAATAGTTTAGTCTCTTTTTTCTCAGGGTTCAGGACTGATTCAGTCTAATAGTTGGAATTTTACTTTCATAATCAATACTATAAACAAAGAATGTTACTCACCATCCAGTTCTACACGAACTAGTCATTAGTAACTGCAGTTACTGACCAATAACGCACCCAGAAAGGAATTTGAGAAGAGAAAAAGTGCCTCACTCTGTGCTTTGGAAAAACTGGTCCCTTAGATAGATGTATATCTTAAGAAGAATTTTAATGTACCCAGAATTGTACATCTTTCTATACATAGAAAAGCATTGAAATCATTAAGATAACTTTTCCTTATGACTAGCAGTAATCTTTTATGAAGACATATGCTTTACTGCATGTATTCTCCAGCCAAACCTCATCTATATATTGGCTTCTCCCAACCTCTGTGGAGCAGTTCCCTCAGAGCTACTGAGAGGCTATTTCCCAGGCTATAGTCCTCAGTAAGGTCCCTGAATAAAACTGAAACACAAAACTCTTACATTGTGTGTTTTTAAGTTGACAATACGTTTGTCTAGTGTTTTGCTAATTTCTGATATTTATCTTGAGAGATTCTAGAATGAATAGGCTGTCTTTAGCCTGTCTTATATTCTCTTATTGAATGAATATGGCTGGAAGCCCATGCCATGGTGGACTGTGTTGATGCTTTGAGAAGATGTTTCGTTTCAATCAAACAAGTATTTGCATAGGTTTTCCTGCCTCCATTCTCATACTCTTCAGTTCAGTTCAGTCGCTCAGTTGTGTCTGACTCTTTGCAAATCCATGGACTGCAGCATGCCAGGCCTCCCTGCCCATCACCAACTTCCAGAGCTTACTCAAACTCATGTCCATTGAGTTGGTGATGCCATCCAACCATCTCATACTCTGTTGTCCCCTTCTCCTCCCACCTTCAGTCTTTCCCAGCATCAGGGTCTTTTCAAATGAGTCAGTTCTTCGCATCAGGTAGCCAAAGTATTGGAGTTTCAACTTCAGCATCAGCCCTACCAATGAATATTCAGGACTGATTTCCTTTAGGATAGACTGGTTTGATCTCCTCGCAGTCCAAGGGACTCTCAAGAGTCTTCTCCAACACCACAGTTCAAAAGCATCAATTCTTTGGCACTCAGCTTTCTTTATAGTCCAACTCTCACATCCACATGACTATTGGCAAAACCATAGCTTTGACTAGATGGACGTTTGTTGGCAAAGTAATGTCTCTGCTTTTTAATATGCTCTCTAGATTGGTCATAACTTTTCTTCCAAGGAGCAAGTGTCATTTGATTTCATGGCTGCAGTCACCATCTGCAGTGATTTTAGAGCCCCTCAAAATAGTCTATCACTGTTTCCCCATCTTTTTGCCATGAAATGATGGGACCAGATGCCATGATCTTAGTTTTCTGAATGTTGCATTTCAAGCCAACCTTTTCACTCTTCTCTTTCACTTTCATATATGCTTATGAATGAATATCTGAAGGGGGAACACAGGATGTATATCTTCTGAGTCATGTAAACAAATATCAGTTGAGAAGAACTAAATCTTACCAGAACTACATATACTTTAATAGATAAAGTACATGAATGGTAAACACATATGAATATACTCAAACAATAAAACAAATTAGAGATGTAGACTATAAGAGTAAAATGATGAAATTTTCTCCAAGGGCCTTTCCCTCCTTAGGATGCCTCTTGAAAGTCTAATTGGTTGAAGAAGAGGACAAGACTTTTGATTTTATAATTCAGTTCACATATCTTCTATCCCTTGAATATAAACAAACACTTCTGAAATTAAGTCTCTCAGGAGCTAGTCAAGAGACAAACACAGGTGCATCTATTTGTCTCTCAAGGAGATAAGTTTTCCTTGTTTTTCTTCTATTTTAGGGTATACATTTATGAGAAAATCGGTTCAGACTGTAAATCCATCCAGACTGTTGTGCTATCTTACATGGCTGTGAATATGATAATGCTCATGCAATATTAAATTGTGTTCTTTCTTCTCTAGTTATACAGAGGGGTCTATTGCTGACAGGATTTTAAAAATTTCTCCATCAAAACATCACTAGAAGCTGTAATACCTCCTTACTAGAGCATCGATATAAAGACTTTTGTTATCTTGACTATGGTAGTCCTGAATTCCCACATTACTCCCAGTTTATCTCCTTATTTTATGATTTTGCCTCTATGGCCAGTGGTGGAGGGAATTCCCTCCACCCTTCTAGAATCTTGGTTGAGACCTCCCTGTAATAAAAGACAGATTAACAGGAGAAAAACAAATAGAAGTTTAATAACATGTATGCTTCCTGTATATAAGGGAGAGACCTAGGAAAACTGAGTAACTCCCCTAAATGACTCAATCCATTTATATACCATCAGCCTTAAATACCATCTGCAGTAAAGAAAAAAAAAGGAGCTGGGTAGAGGGCATGGGGATGGGAGGGGAATAGTTGTGAAAGGTGGTCAGGAAAAGCACAGTAAACGGTAAGGTTGTATGCAGATTTAAGTCCTTGCCTTCTCCACTGATAAGTTTCTAAAAATTTAGAGTCATCATTTTCCTATACAGAGAAAGACAGCCTTACAAATGGAGATGTCCCCTATAAATGTAAATTTCTCTTACAAAAAAGTAACTTCTACTCAGTTTTCAGAGCTTCTCCTGTGTCAGCTGATTCTTAAAAATAACCAGTTTAAAATAATCCTTGTCTTCCCTCGTGTCTCAGATGGTAAAAAGTCTGCCCACAGTGTGGGAGACCCAGGTTCAATCCCTGTGTGAGGAAGATCCCCTGGAAGAGGAAATGGCAACCCACTCCAGTATTCTTGCCTGGAAAATCCCATGGACGGAGGAGCCTGGGTCAGTCCATGGGGTCCCAAAGAGTTGGACATGACTGAGCGACTTCACTTATGCAAAAGAAACATATTTTCAGGTGGCAAATTCTACTTCCCTTCAGGCCCCAATTCCTATGTTCACTTCAGTCGCAAGCCAGTCTTAATAGTTAATGGTATGGATATTGATGTGCTAATGGCAAAGTATTTGCAAACTATCTATCCTTAAAGTTACCACCCACCCATGTACACATATACACACAAAATGATGGTTCATCTAAAACACAGCTAAACTGTCATCAGTTCCTATTTGCAAAAAAACAATTTCTAAAGTGACATTAGTATGCATTCAAGTTTTCAGATGGATTAAAAATAACAGATTCATTTTTCTCTGTAATTTTAGGTCTTTACTGGCACTCATGTACTGCAAATCACTGATTTAAGTGGGCACAAAGATGATAATAAAGGGGAAAAAACTCGAGAAATCTTTCCTAATCTGTCACTGATTAAAACAGAAAGCAGCATTTTTGAAAAGTAGATAAAGTATCTAGGTAAAATTACATTTACTTACCCTCATCTTGACCCTATAGTTCTTTCAATAATTATTATTTTGTTTTAAAAAAAGTTCTGTGGTGTTATGGATCAACAGCCATGAGTAGGAGTCCATTTTTTTTTTCAAATTAATAGACTGTAACTTATAATGAGCAATGATAGACCAACAAGAAATTCAATTCCAGTATAATTATTGCTTATGGAATTTAAAAAATGCTTCACTGAGTAAGAATACAAAATTTCACTTTTCAAGCCCCAAATGAATCATTATAGGATTTACATGGTGGCCAGGAAAGAAAGTAGCCCAACAGGAATTTCAAGAACCTCAACCTCTTCTTATTAAATGTGATTAACTGTCAATTTTCTGCTCTGGATGAGGCCCATAATAAAATACATACAATAAAAGCCACATGGAACATCTGATGTATAGACAAAATTTTTCCTTCCTCCATGTCTACTTAGTAAGGAGATGAGGTGTGATGTCAAATGACTCACTAAATTCCAAATTTTCCACCAATTTGAAACTTGCTACCTCCAACTTTTGTCATTTGCAGCAAGATGCAGGACAACTGGCTATCTGGTAAAATGGTGAATGCTTGTGTATTAAGGACTTCAGAATATTTGGCTAATATTAACATGGGCTTGATATAATGGAAAAGGTCTGGAACGTTAAAGCTTAAATTGAAAGTGTGTTAAATTAATTAAACAAGGAAGCTGTTAAACTGAGGTGGCTCTAATGCCTTGGCGGCCTCTACAAGCAAACCAAAATATAAGCCTGTAAAGGTCCCAAGTTCACGAAATCAAAATACTAAGAACAACCAACCACAGCCAGCCAGCTAAGCTGCAAGCTACAGCCAATAAACAATTTCCTTTCTTTGCTTTTTCAATCTCTCCAGATAAGTCTTTCCCCTGGTTCCTGTCAGTCTGCACTCCTAACCACTTCCTGTTTGGCACCTCCCATTTGAATAAACTTTTGCTCAAATAAACTCTTAATCTTTTTAATATGTCTCAGTTTATCTTTTAATAAGTGTGTCTATTTGGTGATGGGACAGATGGTGTCTAATCATTTTGATTAGACAGAAGGAAAGGGTATAGTTTTATAAACATTTAAAGTCTACATCTTGATGTTTCATCCAAAATGTTCTTACGTGTAAAAAGTTACACTGTCCATTGAAGTTCTTAAGTAGATTGTTGGGATCCTGTTCTCAGGAATGGTAGCAATCCAAGACATATTTATGTTCTAATGCCTAAAAGAAGAGTTGATGGTAGAACAAAGAGCTGATTTTTATTGTTTCTCTGAGTTAAATACAGTCAGTCTTTTCTCTTTTTCTTGAGCATGGATGCAGAAATAGTGGCTAGCAATGACTGCACATACATAAACTTACTTTAGAAATACATGATTTGAAAGATTTAAAATAAAATCTGTTCTAACCTTTTTCAGTCTTCAGCTTTGTCCTTTTGTGATGTGTTATTTATGGCCAAAGCTTCAGGGAAAAAAATTTCGAGTCAACTCACAGTGTAGATTAAGCCACTGAAAAATGGTGATTGTGAGACGTATTCAACAGTGTTCTGTAAAAGAACTCATTTCACCACGATAACGATGAGACACTGATATTTGGCAAAGTGATTCCATAGATTTATAGCTTCATCATCTGCTTTGCTGATTACTAGTCTCTAAAGGACAAATGGGCTCTCAGACACAATTGTAAATATCCAGGATAAAGCAACATTATGTCTACTCTGAATGGTTATGCCATAATTAGGAAAAAGTTGCTAAATAAACTTAATTGAGCATTTAGAGAGCTATATAAAACATTCCTTTTTATTTCTTCCCTAGAGGACCATGCTGGGTTTTTATTTCAAAATATTATCCACTCTTTCATTGGCCATCTCTCTTTCTTTTTATATGTTAATTGCCTCAGTAATGTTTGGTAAAGGGTGGGGGGTGGTCACCATTTTCACAGAGATATGTAACTGCAAAACACCTAGGGTTTGTTGGTTGGTTCATTCGTTTCTTCCTTATGTTTTTTTTCTAATACTGGAGAAGTCTGACAATGACTAAGCCCTTCAGGTATGAGATGAAGGACAGTCAGAGTTTGAGAGAAACACAAGAAACTTTAGAGAGAAAAATCTATTTGGAAGAGAAGACATAATTCTACTAAACCCTCAGGGTAGGGAAAATAGCCTAGAAATGAGAGTGAGCAATGATTAAACACTAAAAAGTGTTTCTTTCAATCACCTCTTGACATTTATATGGTATCATAACACCTCTGGTAACTTCTCAGGTTTATGAAAACAACAATAGAAGCACTGAAATTACTCAGCGATTTATTAAAAAAGCAATAGACAAGCCCACTGAATAGAAAGCATTTTTTAAGTTACTAAACCAGAGAAATTTAGCTGTAGGGATGCCTATTAGAAAAGCACGGAGCATATTCACAACAGTATCTAAGGCTAGATGGACATTTTAAGATGTTTCTAGATTTTTGCAAATACAAACAATGCTGCAAACAGCCTTGAATGTGCATGTTTGCTCAGTTGAGTAAGCTTGCTGTAAGAGGCATTTTTAGAAATGGAATAGCTGGGTTAAAGGGGATGTGAATTAAAAATATTGATATATCCTGTTAAACTGCTCACCAAAGAGGTTGTACAGTGTATGGATGTGCTCACAACAGGGAGCTGTCAGGGTTTTAAGCAGCTTCAATGATAGGGGGAAATGGTGACTGGTTGTTGCTTTATTTTGCATTTCTTAACTAAGGAGTGACATTGATCCTTTTCATGTATATAGATTGGTCTTGAAAACTATATATTTTAAAAGATTTTTTTAAAGCATCTTAATGAAGAAAGTTTTAAATAAAATTAAATATAACATAAGAGCTTAATCTTCATCAATTTATTCTAAGTCTAACATAATGTGGAGCCACTGATTAGACTGATGAGAGCATTTCTGTGACTCACCTTGGCATGCCCTAGTTTGGTGTTGAAGTCCTTCCTCCCAATTTTCAGACAGGCTTGAATTTAAAGGGCCTCTGGCTACTTTTCTCTGAGATGTAAGTTTTGGTTCACATCTAAATTCTCCTTTCAGCTGCCAGTGATGTAATGGACAGCAAGGGCAAAGGCAAAAAGAGTGATAACACCAACGAAAACACCACCACCACTAATATTATTATAATAATAGCAGCTAGCATGCCCTGAGTGCTTACTTTGTGTCCAGCATTATTCTAAGCCCTCTACCTGCAGTATCTTATTTAATATTCACAACAATATATTTTGATGTTAAGGAAACTAACTCAAATAAGCTAAGTGAGTTACCTAAAGATTCATAACTATTAAGTAGCAGAACTTGAACTGAAATCCAGAAGAAGAAGAAAGTATTAAAAATATATACTCTAGAAGCTGATTACCTAAGATTGCCTGGCTGTGTGACCTTACTCAAATTGCCTACCCTTCCTGTGCTTCCGGTTCCTAATACAAATGTTGGGATAATGGTAGCAAATGTGAGCAGGACTCCTGTGGGGCTCCTGAATGTGAAAGCTTAAATATAAGATATAACATCATAGGCAAAACAGTCTCTGACATAAATTGTACCAATGTTTTCTTAGGTCAGTCTTCCAGGACAATAGAAATAAAAACAAAATTAAACAAATGGGACCTAATCAAATTTATAAGCTTCTGCACAGCAAAGAAAACCACAAGCAAAATGAAAAGACAACTTACAGACTAGGAGGAAATATGTGTAAATGATGGGACTAATAAGGGCTTAATTTCTAAAATATGAAAACAGCTTATATGACTCAACAATAAGAAAAAAAAAAAAAAAAACCCAATCAAAAAATGGGCAGAATTTCCTGCTCCTGGTTCAGAAGAATCAATATTGTGAAAATGACTATACGACCAAATGCAATCTATAGATTCAATGCAATCCTTATCAAATTAACAATGGCATTTTCACAGAACTAGAACAAAAAAAAAATTTCACAATTTGTGTGGAAACACAAAAGACCTCAAATAGCCAAAGCAATCTTGAGAAAGAAGAATGGAGTGGTAGCAATCAACTTACCTGAATTCAGACTCTACTACAAAGCTTCAGTCATCAAGACAGTATGGTATTGGCACAAAAACAGATAGATAGATCAATGGAACAAGATAGAAAGCCCAGAGATAAACCTACACACCTATGGGTGCCTTATCTTTGACAAAGGAGGCAAGAATATACAATGGGGAAAAAATAGTCTCTTCAATAAGTGGTGCTGGGAGAACTGGACAGCTACATGTAAAAGAATGAAATTAGAACACTTCCTAACACCATACACAAAGATAAACTTAAAGTGGATTAAAGACCTAAATGTTAGACCAGAAACTATAAAAGCTCTTAGAAGGAAACATAGGCAGAACACTGTATGACATAAATCATAGCAAGAGCCGCTATGAGCCACTTCCCAGAATAATGGAAATAAAAACAAAAATAAACAACTGGAACCTAATTAAATTTAAAAGTTTTGTACAGCAAAGGAAACTATAAACAAGATGAAAAGGCAACTCTCAGAATGGGAGGAAATAATAGCAAATGAAACAACTGACAAAGAATTAATTTCTAAAATATACAAACAGCTCATACAACTCAATACCAAAAAAACAAACAACCCAATAGAAAAGTGGGGGAAAGGCTAAACAGATATTTCTCCAAAGGCATACAGATGGTGAAAAAATGCATGAAAAGATGCTCAACATCGCTCATTATTCAGTTCAGTTCAGTTCAGTCGCTCAGTCGTGTCAACTCTTTGTGACCCTATGAATCGCAGCACACCAGGCCTCCCTGTCCATCACCAACTCCCGGAGTTTACTAAAACTCACGTCCGTCGAGTCGGTGATGCTATCCAGCCATCTCATGCTCTGTCATCCCCTTCTCCTCCTGCCCTCAATCTTTCCCAGCATCAGAGTTTTTTCCCATGAGTCAGCTCTTCACATCAGGTGGCCAAAGTATTGGAGTTTCAGCTTTAACATCAGTCCTTCCAATAAACACCCAGGACTGATCTCCTTTATAATGGACTGGTTGGATCTCCTTACAGTCCAAGGGACTCTCAAGAGACTTCCCCAACACCACAGTTCAAAAGCATCAATTCTTCAGCACTCAGCTTTCTTCACAGTCCCACTCTCACATCCATACATGACCACTGGAAAAACCATAGCCTTGACTAGACGGACATTTGTTGGCAAACTAATGTCTCTGCTTTTCAACATATCTCTGTTTTTATCGCTCATTATTAGAGAAATGCAAATCAAAACTACAATGAGATATCATTCACCCTGGGCAGAATAGCCATCATCAAAAAATCCACAAACAACAAGTGCTGGAGAGGGTGTGCAGAAAAGAGAGCCCTCTTGCACTGCTGGTGGAAACATAAATTGATACAGCCACTATGGAAGACAGTGTGACAATTCCTTTAAATACTAGGAATAAAACCACCATACAACCCAGCAATACCACTTTTAGCCATATACCCTCTGAGGGAAAAAAAAGACACGTGTACCACTGCTGGGGTCCAGCCCCGGTGGATCCAGGGAATTCGAAGCAGGGACGGCATCGGCGAGGATCAGGAAACAACTGCTTAATTAAATGTTAATTAAGGATATAAAGAGTAATAGAATAAGGATAGCTCAGTGAGGAAATTCAGTGGAGAAAAGAGGCTGAAATAAGGATAGCTCAGTAGGAAAATTTAGTGAAGGAAAGAGGCTGAATAATTCAGCCAGAAGGTAAGAGAAAGAACGACATGGGGAGACCAAGTTTCTGTGAACAAGGCCCGCACTTTATTTTCCAAAGTAGTTTTTATACCTTAAGTTATGCATAGAGGATAATGGGGGAAGGGGTAGAGTCATGCAGCAAGCCGGGCTTTCTTCCTGCAAACTTATCATATGCAAAAGTTTAGGTGATTTGCATCATCTTCTGGCCCAGAGGCCTGTTAACATTTTAAGACCCTTTCTTCAGAAAACTTATTTTTCTCTAACGGTGATTAGTCAAGCTCCACCCTCCAAAAGCATTAGATAAAGTTGCATTCCTACAGAGCAAAGGTGTGGTGGGCTATAACAAGAAAAAGAATTAACTCAAGGGTCCCAGGTTACAAACATTAAAGCTACTACTTACACCAATTATATTAATCAATACACTGCCAGGGACACAGCAGGTAAGGGATATGGAGACTTAGCAGCAAACATTGGCCCAACAAGTGAAAATCCCTTCACCAATACAATTTCTAATCAATCTTTTAACTGCTCAAAGGAATCTGTGTTTAGACAGTTTAGAACATCTCCTGCCTCTCACAGTTGGGAGGCTCTGAGCAATCACATGTGGCCAGAAAATCCTATTCAGGCAGGCTAGAGGACTTCCAAAGGAGTTTGTAGGTTGAAATACTATCACACCCAGGAACTTTATTAACTGGAGCTGTAAGTTAACTCTTTTTTTCAGAGAGAGGTAGTGGGGGACAGCCCCCCGTAAAGTCAGAGGTGTAGGTGAGAGCACAAAGCAGAAAGTAGGCAGACTCTGGTTTTGGGGGTAGATGCTCGAGAATTTCCAGGGGGACTCCTGAGGCTCGATCCCGCCTTTGTGTATGCTGAGCCTCCTTCCTCATGACCTTTGTCATGGGTGGAGCTCCTCACGCTGGCTCCCGGCAGTGATAGAATTCCAGTTGAGCTACTCCAGATCCTGAAAGATGATGCTGTGGAAAGTGCTGCACTCAATGTGCAATATGCCGGCTCCCGGCATACCACAATGCTCATTGCAGTACTATTTACAATAGCTAAGACAAAGCTATGGATTTGCCAGTAGTCATGTACAGATGTGAGAGCTGAATCAAAAAGAAGGCTGAGAGCCAAAGAATTGATGCTTTCAAACTGTGGTGTTAAAGAAGACTCTTGAGAGTCCCTTGGACAACAAGGAGATCAAACTTAGGAGAGTCAATCTTAAAGGAAATCAACCTTGAATATTCACTGGAAGGACTGAGGCTGAAGCTGAAGCTCCATTACTTTGGCCACCTGATACAAAGAGCTGACTCATTGGAAAAGTCCCTGATGTTGGGAAAGATTGAGGGCAGGAAGAGAAGGGGGCAACAGAGGATGAGATGTTTGGATGGCACAATCGACTCAATGGAAATGAGTTTGAGCAAATCCAGGAGATAGTGATCAACAGGGAAGCCTGGTGTACTGCAGTCCCTGGGGTCACAAAGAGTGGGACATGACTTAGTGACTGAACCATAACAAAGGACATGGAAGCAACCTAGATGTCCATTGACAGATGAACGGATAAAGAAGCTGTGGTACATATAAACAATGCAATACTACTCAGCTATGACAAGGAATGGGTCTGAGTAAGTTCTAATAAGGTGGATGAACCTAGAGACTATTATACAGAGGGAAGTAAGTCAGGAAGAAAAAAACAAACATTGTATATTAATGTGTATATATGAAATCCAGAAATATGGTACTGATGAACCTATTTGCAGGGCAGCAATGCAGACACAGACATAGAGAACAGACATGGATAAGGGCTGGGAGGAGGAAGGAGAGGGTGAGATGAATGCAGAGAGTAGCATGGAAGTATATATACTGTGGCTGCTGCTGCTGAGTCTCTTCGGTGGTATCTGACTCTTTGTGACCCTATACACTGTGGCCTGCCAGGCTCCTCTGTCCATGGGGATTCTCCAGGCAAGAATACTGAAGTGAGTTAAAATGTCCTACTCCAGGGGATCTTCCCAATCCTGGAACTGAACCCACGTCCCTTACATCTTCTGCATTGGCAGGCAGGTTCTTTACCACTAGAGCACCTGGGAAGCCCCAGCATCAGTTCAGTTCAGTTCAGTCACTCAGTCGTGTCCGACTCTTTGTGACCCCATGAATCACAGTATGCCAGGCCTCCCTGTCCATCACCAACTCCCAGAGTTCACTCAAACTCACGTCCATCCAGTCGGTGATGCCATCTAGCCATCTCATCCCTTCTGCTCCTGCCCCCAATCTCTCCTAGCATCAGAGTCTTTTCCAATGAGTCAAGTCTTTGCATGAGTTGGCCAAAATACTGGAGTTTCAGCTTTAGCATCATTCCTTCCAAGGAACACCCAGGGCTGATCTCCTTCAGAATGTACTGGTTGGATCTCCTTGCAGTCCAAGGGACTCTAAGGAGTCTTTTCCAACACCACAGTTCAAAAGCATCAATTCTTCAGCACTCAGCTTTCTTCACAGTCCAACTCTCACATCCATACATGACCACTAAAAGAACCATAGCCTTGACTAGACGGACCTTTGTTGGCAAAGTAATGTCTCTGCTTTTCAATATGCTATCTAGGTTGGTCATAACTTTCCTTCCAAGGAGTAAGCATCTTTTAATTTCATGGCTGCAGTCACCATCTGCAGTGATTTTGGAGCCCAAAAAAATAAAGTCTGATACTGTTTCCACTGTTTCCCCATATATACAACCAAATGTAAATTGGATAGACAATGGAAATTTACTGTATGACTCATGGAACTCAAACTGGGGCTGTGTAACAACTTAGAGTGGTGGGAAAGGGTGAGTGAGGGCGGGGATATATTTACACCTATGACTAATTCATGTTGATGTATGGGAGAAATCAAACCAATATTGTAGAGCAACTATCCTTCAATTAAAAATAAATTAAAAAACAAAAGAAAACAAAAAAATGGGCAGAAGGCCTAAATAGACATTTCTCCAAAAAAGACATATAGATGGCCAATAGGCACAGGAAAAGATGTTCAATATTGCTAAGTATTAGAGAAATGTAAATTAAAACTACCATTAGGTACCTCCTGATACCAATCAGAATGGGCATCATTACAAATAACAAATGCTACACTGTTGATAGGAATATAAATAGTTGCAGCCACCATGGAATACAGTATGGTGGTTTCTTATAAAAACTAAAAACAGAGTTGCCATATATATGATCCAGCAACTCCACTCTTGGGCATATATCTTGAGAAAACTCTAATTAAAAAAGATACATATGCCCAGTGTTCAGAGCAACACGATTTACAATACCTAAGACATGGAAGCAACGTAAATGTCCATCGACACATGAATGGATAAAGAAGATGTGGTATATATACAAAATGAAAAATTACTCAGCCATAAAAAAGAAAATTGTGCCATTTGCAGCAATGTTGATGGACCTAGATATTATCAAACTTATTCAGAGAAAGATAAATACCATATGTTATCACTTATATGTGGAATCTAAAATATGACACAAATGAACTTATTTATAAAAGAGAAAAACAGACTCACAGACATAGAAAACAAACTTTTGGTTACTAAAGGGGAACAGGGGTGAGGGGATAAATTAAGACTTTATGATTAGCAGATAAACTACTGTTTACAAAACAGATGAACAACAAGGCTTTACTGCATTGCACAGGGAGCTATATTCAGTATCCTGTAGTAGATCATAATGGAAAAGAATATGAAAAAGATTATGTACGTGTGTGTGTGTGTGTGTGTGTGTGTGTATAAAAAACAGAATCACCTTGCTGTCCACCAGAAAAAAAACAAACACAAATCAACTATGAAAAATGTAAAGTGGAAGTGTTAGTCACTCAGTAGTGTCTGACTCTTTGTGACTCTATGGACTGTAGCCCACTGGGCTCCTCTGTCCATGGGATTCTCCAGCAAGAATACTGGAGTGGATAGCCATTCCCTTCTCCAGGGATTTCCTTGACCCAGGGATTGAACCCAGATTTCTTGCATTGAGTGGTCAACTAGAACCAGACATCTTGGAGTGAGAAGTCAAGTGGGCCTTAGGGAGCATTACTACAAAAAAAAGCTAGTGGAGGTGATGGAATTCCAGCTGAGGTATTTCAAATCCTAAAAGATGATGCTGTGAAAGTGCTGCACTCAATATGCCAGCAAGTTTGGAAAACTCAGCAGTGGCCACATACCTGGAAAAGACCAGTTTTCATTCCAATCCCAAAGAAAGGCAGTGCCAAAGAATGTTCAAACTACTGCACAGTTGCACACATTTAACATGCTAGCAAGGTAATGCTCAAAATCCTTCAAGATAGGCTTCAACAGTGTGCAAACTGAGAACTTCCAGATGTTCAAGCTGCATTAGAAAAGGCAGAGGAACCAGAGATCAAATTGCAAACATCTGCTGGATCACAGAAAAAGCAAAAGAATTCCAGAAATACATGTACTTCTGCTTCATTGACTATGTTAAAGCCTTTGACTGTGTGGATCACAACAAACTATGGAAAATTCTTAAAGACATGGGAATACCAGACCACCTTACCTGCCTCCTTATAAACCTGTATGCAGGGCAAGAAGCAACAGTTAGAACCAAACATGGAACAATGAACTGGTTCAAAATTGGAAAAGGAGTACGTCAAGGCTGTACATTTTCACCCTGCTTCTATGCAGAGTACATCATGTGAAATGCCAGGCTGGATGAAGCACAAGCTGTAATCAAGATTGCCAGGAGAAATTTCAATAACCTCAGATATGCAGATGACACTACCCTTATGGCAGAAAGCAAAGAGGAACTAGACAGCCTCTTGATGAAAGTGAAAAAGAATGAAAAAGCTGACTTAAAACTCAACATTCAAAAAACGAAGATTATGGCATCCTGTCCCATCACTTCATGGCAAATAGATGGGGGAAACAATGGAAACAGTGACAGACTTTATTTTATTGGGCTCCAAAAATCACTGTAGACAGTGACTGCAGCCATGAAATTAAAAGAGGCTTGCTCCTTAGAAGAAAAGCTATGACAAACCCAGACAGTGTATTAAAAAGCCGAGACATTACTTTGCTGACAAAGGTCTGTATGGTCAAAGCTGTGGTTTTCCCAGTAGTCATGTACGGATGTGAGAATCGGACCATAAAGAAAGCTGAGAGCCAAAGAATTGATGTTTTTGAGCTGTAGTGTTGGAGAAGACTCTTTAGAGTCCCTTGGATAGCAAGGAGATCAAACCAGTCAACCATAAAGGAAATCAACCCTAAATATTCATTGGAAGGACTGATGTTGAAGCTGAAGCTCCAATACTTTGGCCACCTGATGTGAAGAGCTGACTCATTTGAAAAGACCCTGATGCTGGGCAAGATTGAAGGCAGGAGGAGAAGGGGACAACAGAGGATGAGATGGTTGGATGGCATCTTTGACTCAATGGACATGAGCTTGAGTAAACTTCAGGAGTTGATGATGGACAAGGAAGCCTGGCGTGCTACAGTCCATGGGGTCACAAAGAGTTGGACATGACTGAGTGACTGAACTGAACTGAGGACCCAGGATGGATGATGGAACAGCCACTTTCTGAAGCCTTGCTTGCTGTAATGGCAGAGAGAAAGACAGCTCTAGTTGATAAGTGCTCAGCCAGAAGTTATACATGTCACTGCTGTTTGCAATTCACTGACCAGAACTGGTCACACAACTCTACCCAACTATAAGGGTCTAGAAAGTACAACCCTACCATGAATCTAGGAGAAGCATTCATGCTCAGTCACTTCGGTTCTGTCTGACACCAGGCTTCTCTCTCTATGGGATTTTCCCAGCAAGAATACTGGATTGGGTTGCTGCGCCCTCCTCCAAGGGATCTTCTCAACCCCGGGGTTTGAACCCATGTCTCTGGAAGCTCCTGCATTGTAGGTGGATTCTTTACTGCTGAGCCACTAGGAAAGCCCCTAGAAAGAGAAGAGAATTGGAATTGGAATTGGAAAACATCATTAATAATTACCACCTGGGATTTTTTTGCAGGTTCCAGAGCCTTAGTTTCCTAAAGGGTTAAAGGTCCTTCTGCTTTCACTCTTTTAACCTTAACAATTAAATAATCATAACAAAATAAAAAAAATATTTATAAAGCAATGATAAATAGTTTGGGAGAGTGTTGTTAGTTGTTCCAAAGAACAGGGCTAGGTGCTGAAGGTTGGTAGTAATGCTTCCTTCCACCAGACTTGAAAATGCTCTGAGCTAGAGTGGATTTCTGTCCACAAAGCTATTTCTAGTGTGAGTGGTAAGACTTTCTATTGGCTTAATAATGATGAGTCAGTTTCATCCAAAGCTAAGGAAACTGGAGGCAAAGATTTGAAATAAAGACAGGGAGATTCTCTGAGTGAAAGGGAAAGAAGTTGTTACCAAACTACCTGTATATCTATAGACAACAGAGGACCTTGACTCTGCCTAAGGGGGATTGTAAATTTGGGATTCTAAAACTAGATGTATGCTCCCCCCGGTATTCTTGCCTGGAGAATCCCAGGGACAGAGGAGCCTGGTAGGCTGCTTGTCTATGGGGTCGCACAGAGTCGGACACGATTGAAGTGACTTAGCAGCAGCAGCAGCTCCTCCCAGAGGAAGCAGGAAATGAAGAAAAAGGGCAGATAATTCCCATTAATTGGGTGCTGGTAAAGCTACAGGTATTCTCCTAGGTGTTTGAAACATCCCTATGAAGGCATGATTTCAAAATTCAGTATTACAGAAAGTATCACCATAATTCCTTGAGGAAAAGCCACAAGATAAAACTAGGTGATACACAAACCTATGCAGAATTAGAAACAAAGCCATCTCTTTTTCTCTTCATCACATGCTCCTCATTTCACTTCCATTTCTTACTATTTCATTTAAAGTGCCATTTAATATTGGAAAGTGGAAAGTGAAAGTCGCTCAGTTATGTCTGACTCTTTGCTACCCCATGGACTATACAGTCCATGGAATTCTCCAGGCCAGAATACTGAAGGGTGTAGCCTTTCCCTTCTCCAGGGGATCTTCCCAACCCAGGGATTGAACTCAGGTCTCTACATTGCAGGTGGCTTATTTACCTGCTGAGCCACTGGTAGGAAGATCCCCTAGAGAAGGAAAAGGCTACCCACTCTAGTATTCTGGCCTGGAGAATTCCAAGGACTGTATAGTCCATGGGGTTGCAAAGAGTCAGACACGACTGAGCAATTTTCACTTTCAGTGATTAATAGTTGTCATTTTAATACAGTCATAAGTAAAAACTTTTATAAATCCCTTTGCTATAAGAGTTATGCTACCATTATTAGATGAGAAAGCAAACGATTGGAATTTTCCAGAAAGACAATTATATGTGATGTTCCACAAATCCGATTGGTATGGATGAGTCAGGCAAAGCACCAACTTTTCTATGTTAGAATACACTGTTTACCCATAAGTGCAATTCTAGAAGGTTAGGTGGATTCCATGTCCTTTGGATAGAGTTGATAAATTAAAGGGGTTTCTTGCTGGAGTACCCTGGCCAAAGTGTGGTCCGAGGGCCATGCTAATCAACAGATGGTGCCACATTGTGCCTGTCTACAAACTCTTTACTGGTCCACCTAGAAATTTGTAGTGTTGCGCTGAAATGTGTATCAATGCACCACTTCCAACATCAAGAAAGTCTTGCTGCAATTGCATGTGTGTGTAAATGTGGATATGTGTGTGTATATTATTTTATACAGATCATATATATTCATATGGGCTTCCCAGGTGGCACTAGTGGTAAAGAATCCTCATGCCAATGCAGGAGACATAAGAGACACAGGTTCGATCCTGAGTCAGGAAGATCCCCTGGAGAAGGGCATGGCAACCCACTCCAGTATTCTTGCCTGGAGAATTGCATGGACAGAGGAGCTTGGCAGGCTACAGTCCATGGGGTTGCAAAGAGTCAGACACGACTGAAGTGACTTAGCACACATATATTCATATGTGTGTGTGTGTTTAGTGACATTGTTGATTCATACATTGGTGTAAGCTCTGAATCTCACTACAGACCAGTAACAGGTCTCTCAGTCTCAAGTGATATTGGCATATCCACAAGTGTGGATAGCTCTGTGTCAATAAAAATGTTTTATTTCATAATGTATGAGAAGTATTAACCATGCATAATTAGTTTGAGAACTGTGTAGAAACAGTAATGCTCCCTTTTTGATAGCACATATGTCTTGAGAGATCAGACATACCCATGAAGATTTTAGACTTTACATAATGGAGTTCTGCCAATCCACTGGTGCTTTTCTTAGCTGTTCTGTTTACATATCCATTGATTGCTTCTTTCTCAGGTCTTCTCAAATATCACATATTGTTCTTAAATATCTTGTCAAAAAAGGCTATTAGACGAATTACCTTATTAATAGTATAATAAAAAAAAAACTACTTTCAAACACTCTTGACAGCTTACTATGTACCAGACCCCTCCCTAAACACTCTACATTATTTGAGGTATTTAATCTTAACAAGAATCCTATAAAATAAGCACTATTATTATCCAAATTTTACAATGAGAAAACTGAGGAGCAAAGTCTAGTGATTTGGCCTAAATCACACATCAGCAAGTGGACAGAATAAGAGCCCAACTGATGTACTGTAGCCCTCGAGTCTATATTCATAACAACCATGGTGTATTTCTTTGTAAGGGGAAGAGAATCAACATTAATTTAGTGAAAAGACTCCAGGACTAAGAATCAAAGACCCAGGTTTTTAATTCCACTCCTTCCACTGACTAGCCATGTAACCATGGGCAAACCCCTCCTGCATTTGGACTTCAGATTCTCAATCTAGAAAACTGAGCAGGGTGGAATTGATCTTTTCTCAAGGCTTTTTTCAGCTTTAAGGTTCTCTGAGCCTGAAGTGTAGATTTCTTGGTAAGAGCAGAGGCTTATGAATATATCTTTTATAGAGAATTTCTTGTCCAAATAGAATTCGTTGTTTCTATAGCAAAGAGTAGTGCTCCAGGCTATCTGCCTGGATGTAGAAATAGCCTTACACTATAAAACTGGATATGAGCAGGAGGGTCATTGAAATAGGATCCAATCCCTTTGCTTTCTGCTAAAGACAGGATGGAAAAATTACACACAAGTAATAAGTATGACATTTAATATTTTGATTTTTCTTACTGCTCTCCTCTAGGAATAAGGCTAACCTACCTTGTAGCTTGACTCGGCTTCATAAGGAATGAGTTTTTCTCCCTGTCTAGAGTTTTGTCAGTCTGGAAGTGTTTAAATATTTAGGTATTTTGTTTCTTACATAGAGCAGATTTTGCCAAGTTTCATAGCTCAACAGTCCACCATTTCTGGTACTAAGCCATAATGAACAAAGAATACAGTGTTAGTATAGTCTTCTTCCACTCAGGGAAATGGTGTGATTTGTAATGAACAGTGGGTATTAATGCCTACAGATTTAGATCCATTTGTACCACAAATAATCAGTCTGGAAGGAAAAACATTTCTGCTCTCCAATTCAAAGGAAAAACAAACTAAAAATAAGTAAGTAGTTATGTTCTCTCAAATATGCATATAAAGGCACAGTGATGGCTCGGTGCTTCTGTCTACTGAGAAGAAAATGGCAGGAGAGCAGTTTTCAAAAATATCAGAGGGTTTTTAAATGTCAGATTTACCACCTTTCATTGCCATTTCACTTTGTCTGTTGAGCCATGTTAGATTTAGGTTCGCCATGGTAACCTTCAGCATCCTCTCCTTGGGTGACAAGTACATTTGTCCTTTTGAGGCTTTCTTCTCTTTTTTGGTTTTGTTTTTTCAGCTGATAATTAGTTTACTTGAGCCAAACGAGGCTTTTTTTCTGAGGTTCTTACATACATGATGAAAGGTCACGAGGCTAAAGTCAGCTATGCCAGCAGGGAATCTGGGCCAGGATCCCAGTGGAAAAATAAAAGGCATAATTCTCACAGTATGACTTTTTAGTAATTATGAATGTTCTGTGTGTTAAGGGAAATTATGGGTCAACACTCAGGCTATTCTGATCCCAAGACTATTAAAATATGGATGCTCACCATTAATAGGAGTTCACTGGATATTTGCCACCATAGATCCCCCTGATCCAGAGGGGTGGTAGACCCTTCCTCAAAAATAAGTGCTCATTTAGAGTGACATTTTCAAACTTGTTCTAGGATAACCAGTGCAATATTGTAAAGTTAAAAAATAAAATAAAATAAAATAAAAATAATAAAATGCAAACAAACAAACAAACAAAAACTAAACTCTTCTAGTAGCTGATTTATGGTCCCTTGCTTATCTGGAGAGTGCAATGGAAAGATCTGAATGATAATTCCCATCTGCTAGAATCTGTATAATTTTAAGGAAATCTCTTAAATTACCTTGGCCTCAATTTCTGCTTCTGTAAAAGGAGGTATTAGACCAGATGATTCAACTGTTTCTAGTTGGAAAAAGGTTATGATTATAAGGCATTAGGATATAAAGATTAAGTCCTTGTGAGAACAGCACATCCCAGTTTTCCCTCAAACTCTTGTACTATGGTTTTCTCTAGACTCAAATTGACCTGAATTAACAGAATGAGACAGGAACTTCCCTGGTGGCTCAGATGGTAAAGAATCTGCCTGCAATTCATGAGACCCGGCTTCAATCCCTGGGTTGGGAAGATCCCCTGGAGGAGGAAATGGCAACCCACTCCAGTATTCTTGCCTGGAGAATTCCACGGACAGAAGAGCCTGGTGGGTTACAGTCTGTGGGGTCACAAAGAGTCGGACACAACTGAGTAACTAACATAAGGACAAGGACAATAGAATGATACATTCTATTAAAATAAGGCTTGATCCAAGGAAATGTTGCAACATTGACATTAAGCTCCATGAACGAACTCTGCACACCTAAAGTTACCTATATGACTAAGAGGTAGCATTGATTAGCCACCTACAACATGCAGGACACCTTACTAACATTTTACTTACATTGACCAATCTAATTCTCGGTGACAGCCTGTTAGGGAAAAAGAAGACATCCAGTAAGCAGCGTTTCTTTTCCATGCCTTCATTCTGATCTAATTGAGATTATAGACATCAGCATAGGAGAATAAAATTTTGCCTTTATGAATAAAACAATTAGAAATAAATGACAGAGTGTGGCTTATAGATGTGGACAAGTAGGTTTCATAATATTGAACAAGAATATTGGACAAACTTAACATCCAAAACTGGGCATTATGAGAAATGCAAACAGTCCCAGGCATCACTAGATCACCACAGGCTTTTTCTGCTACTTGAACACCCTACAGCACGGAGAAGCAGAGCAACATATGTGCTTCTTGGAGCCATCTTGTCTCTCAAGAGAAAGGAAGAGAGGCTCAGTTGAGTTATAAATACCCTGCTTCTCTTCCACACAAACCAACTAGGAAACTCATTGCAGCTCCATGAAAAGTAATAGAGATAGGGCTTGAAGTCAGGAAGGTAATAGACCTTCCTCCGAGCATACAGAAACTAGAGGTGCGGGAAAACCAAATAACTCTTAAGAAACAGGTTCAGAGAAACTAAGTTTTTTGTTGGACATCACAGAACTAGTAACAGGAGAAATTAGGATTCAATCCTAGTTCTCCCTGACCACAGGACCCATACTCATGCCTGCATTTCTTTCCCCACTTTGTTACCCTACAGTTTTTACCTTAGCTATATTGATATTTTACTACTAGCTTAAGACACACTCAACAATTATTTCTTCAACTGAAAAAATCTCCTGCTCTACAAGGCTCTTGGATTATGGCTCCATCTCTAATACTATCAGCATACACAACCCATCAGAATGGGTTATCACCCAAGACAGACTAGCCTGATCCTCAAAATGACTGGTAAGAAATGACTTTTCCTATGTTAAAAAAAAAAAAAAAAGGAAGTTTCTGGCTTTTGTTTTCCTCTTGTTTTGTAGATTTAAAAAAATTAAAGGGATATGAAATGCTCTGTAATCTGCCAATTTAATCCTGCAGCTCCTAATACTAGACCACATAAATAATGAAACACAATGTTTTTAATGGACAAATTTCTAAGGAAAGATAATGTCTGGTAATGTTTTCCAAGTTTAAACATTCTAGCCATATACCAGGATACTTGAATTAACAAACCTTCAGAGGCCAAATTTCACCATAAAAAAATTCACATGGGATTAAAGTTCAGTTCAGTTCAGTCACTCAGTCTTGTCCAACTCTTTGCGACCCCATGGACAGCAGCATGCCAGGCTTCCTTGTCCATCATCAACTCCCAGGAGCTTGCTCAAACTCATGTCCATCTAGTCAGTGATGCCATCCAACCATCTCATCCTCCAACATCCCCCTCTCCTCCTGCCTTCAATCTTTCCCAGCATCAAGATCTTTTCCAACGAGTCAATTCTTTGCAACAGGGGGCCAAAATATTGGAGTTTCAGCTTCAGCATCAGTCCTTCCAGCGAATATTCAGGACTGATTTCCTTTAGGATGGGCTGGTTTGATCTCCTTGCAGTCCAAGGGACTCTCAAGAGTCTTCTCTAACACCACAGTTCAAAAGTATCAATTCTTTGGCACTCAGCTTTCTTTATAGTCCAACTCTCACATCCACACATGACTATTGGAAAAATCATAGCTTTGACTAGAAGGACCTTTGTTGGCAAACTAATGTTTCTGCTTTTTCATATACTGTCTATGTTGGTCATAGCTTTTCTTCCAAGGAGCAAGCATCTTTTAATTTCATGGCTGCCCCATCTGCAGTGATTTTGCAGCCCGAGAAAATAAAGTCTGTCACTGTTTCCATTGTTTCCCCATCTATTTGCCATGCAGTGATGGGACTGGATGCCATGATCTTAGTTTTCTGAATGTTGAGTTTTAAGTCAGCTTTTCACTCTCCACTTTCACTTTCATCAAGAGGCTGTTTAGTTCTTCTTCACTTTCTGCCATAAGAGTGGTGTCATCTGCATATCTGAGGTTATTGATACTTCTCCCAGCAATCTTGAGTCCAGCTTGTGCTTCATGCAGCCTGGCATTTCACATGATGTACTCTGCATATAAGTTAAATAAGCAGGGTAACAATATACAGCGTTGATGTACTCCTTTCCCAATTTGGAACCAGTCTGTTGTTCCATGTCCGGTTCTAACTGTTGCTTCTTGACCTTCATACTGATTTCTCAGAAGGCAGGTCAGATGGTCTGGTATTCCCATCTCTTGAAGAATTTTCCATGATTTGTTGTGCTCTACACAGTCAAAAGCACTGGCATAGTGAATAAAGCAGAAAGAGATGTTTTTCTGGAACTCTCTTGCTTTTTTGATGATCCAATGGATGTTGGCAATTTGATCTCTGCTTCCTCTGACTTTTCTAAATCCAGCTTGAACATCTGGAACTTCTCAGTTTACACACTGTTGAAGCCTGGCTTGGAGAATTTTGAGCATTACTTTGCTAGTGTATGAGATGAGTGCAATTGTGCAGTAGTTTGAGCATTCTTTGGCATTGCCTTTCTTTGGGATTGAAATTAAAACTGACCTTTTCCAGTCCTGTTGCCACTGCTGAGTTTTCCAAATTTGCTGGCATATTGAGTGCAGCACTTCACAGCATCATCTTTTAGGATTTGAAAAGGCTCAACTGGAATTCCATCACCTCCGCTAGCTTTGTTTGTAGTGATGCTTTCTAAAGCCCATTTGACTTTGCATTCCAGGATTTCTGGCTCTAGTTGAGTGATCACACCATCATGGTTATCTAGGTTATGAAGATCTTTTTCATATAATTCTTCTGTGTATTCTTGCCACCTCTTCTTAATATCTTCTGCTTCTGTTAGGTCCATATCATTTCTGTCCTTTATTGAGCTCATTTTTGCGTGGTATGTTCTCTTAGTATCTTGAATTTTCTTAAAGAGATCTCTAGTCTTTCTCATTTTATTGTTTTCCTCTATTTCTTTGCATTGATCACTGAGGAAAGCTTTCTTATCTCTCCTTGCTATTCTTTGAAACTCTGTATTCAAATGGGTATATCAAAAGGACTTGGATAAATTTCAATCTCTCCAGCAAAGTGCTAAAAAGGTGATGATGAAGGAGTGCACACTCTCTGAAGTCTAAGACCTGAACCCAGCAGGATGAAGGACCACATTCCTGGGCCCAGAATGAAAAAAAAAAAGCAACTGTGTAATCATAAAGATTAACAATATTATTCCAAGAGAAACAAAAGTCCCGAGGGTGGGTCACTGAGCTCCAAGAAATAGGAAGAAGCACTACCATGGTAACATGGGGCTAAGAGGCATATCCCTGGCCTCTTAAATATTGTTACTTATGTTCATGAAGCTTCTGACAACAAAATATATCATTCAAATGCATCCTTTTCATGAATAGAGGTCAAGCTACTTAGAGTAGACATTTGGCCTTTGGGTGCTCATTATCTGCCATATTTACAAGGAAGAGACAAAAAGGATACCAAATCACCAAGGGAAATGATGGTGCAAACATTCCATCTCTCCTGATAAATGGTATGAAAATATTTGAGTACACAGAAATTGAAATCGTCCAAAAGTAGGTTTGTTTTTAAATCTTAAAAACATACACAAGGAGTTCTGGAAGATACCACAGTGAAAATGTTCATTAAATGCATCACTACATCATGTAAAAAGCAGTAGGTAGTCACAAATTCACAGGTTGTATTTTATTCTCTGCTACAGAAAGCATCTCCTCATTAGAAACAGAGCTGGGAAGACATTGAAGAAATCATTACTCTTAATAAGGTGATTTATTTATTTTCTTCTTGATGGTGACAAGAGCTGATATGAGAAGGAGAATGGAGGAAGGGCAGCATTACCAAGTACCCACACACTATTTCCAGAAAAGACATTATACCATTTGTGTAAATTAGGAGTAAGAGATGAGAAGATATCAAATAATAAGAAGCTGACATTCCAGCCAAACTATGTAAATTTAAGTCTAAAATCCTCGTTTGTTAAAGATATCTATAAGAGAATATCATTCACCCATATTAAAAGCCTTTTCAAAATTAAAATTGACACTGGCAATTTCAGAATATATTATTTCCACAGTATTTAACCACCAGGAACCTATGTGATCCTCATGTAAAAGAATAATGGATATGTCTTTTTGTTTGTCTCCTTTGTTTGGGTTTTGTCAGAAAAGAAGCCTAGCAAAAGGACATGATTAAGAACTGATACTCTGGTGTTCTTCTCTCCTTATCACAGGTTTCCATTTTGCTCTTAATGTATATTTGATAAATGTGCAAATGGATAAATTGTCCTTTGTTAGGTATACTTGGCACATAACCAATGAACAAGAGAGGCCTGTTCTCTAATGACACCATAATGACTCTACAGCTTTTTTTTTTAACCATTTATCATTTATTTATTTATTATTATTATTTACTTTACAATATTGTACTGGTTTTGCCATACATCAACATGAATCCACCATGGGTGTACACGTGTTCCCTATCCTGATCCCCCCTCCCAACTTCCTCCCCGTACCATCCCTCTGGGTCATCCCAGTGCACCAGCCCCAAGCATCCTGTATCCTGCATCGAACCTGGACTGGCGATTCGTTTCTTATATAATATTATACATGTTTCAATGCCATTCTCCCAAATCATCCCACCCTCGCCCTCTCCCACAGAGTCCAAAAGACTGTTCTATACATCTGTGTCTCTTTTGCTGTCTCGCATACAGGATTATCATTACCGTCTTTCTAAATTCCATATATATGTGTTAGTATACTGTATTGGTGTTTTTCTTTCTGGCTTACTTCACTCTGTATAATAGGTTCCAGTTTCATCCACCTCATTAGAACTGATTCAAATGTATTCTTTTTAATGGCTGAGTAATACTCCATTGTGTATATGTACCACAGCTTTCTTATCCATTCATCTGCTGATGGACATCTAAGTTGCTTCCATGTCCTGGCTATTACAAACAGTGCTGCGATGAACATTGGGGTACATGTGTCTCTTTCCCTTCTGGTTTCCTCAGTGTGTATGCCCAGCAGTGGGATTGCTGGGTCATAAGGCAGTTCTGTTTCCAGTTTTTTTTTTAAGGAATCTCCACACTGTTCTCCATAGTAGCTGTACTTGTTTTCATTCCCACCAACAGTGTAAGAGGATTCCTTTTTCTCCACACCCTCTCCAGCAGCTTTTGAAGGAAAAGGGGGAGGATTAACATCTCATTTTTTGAATAAATATGTACTGAAAACCTACTATGTGCCAAGTGCTCTGATAGGCCCTTGAGGGATACAGAATAAAGCAGACACTGTCCCTGGCTCATAATGACCTAAAGCAATCAGAAAAAGCAGAGATTAAATAATTAAACAATCAGAATACTATCATTTTGTATTAGTCAGGTTGGGCTGACATAGTAAGATACAGGCACACCTGCTTTACTGTGCTTCACAGATATTGCAGTTTTTACAAACTGAAGACTTGTGGCAACCCTGTGTTGTCAGATGATGGTTGCCATTTCTTTTTTGGAAAAAAGTATTTTTTGGCAATGAAGTATTTTTCAATTAAAGTACATACATTTATTAGACATAATGCTATTGCACACTTAACAGTCTACAATATAGTGTAAACATAAATTTTATATGCACTGACACCAAAAAGATTTGTGTGACTTACTTTATTATAATCTTTGTTATATTTCGGTGGTCTGGAACCAAACCAAGATATCTCTGAGGTCTGCCTGTAAGGGTAATGAAAAGCATTATACAGTTTCAAATAGAGATCAGGTTCACTTTCACTTTTTTTCACTTACTATTTAGAAAGAAGAGCCTGATTTGTAGTGTGTAAGTAAGAGTGCCTGTGTGCCAGGGCCTGCAAACTCTTATTTTATACTTAGGGCTGTGGTGCCTGGCCACACACTGTCAAAATGTCTACTTTTCACATTCCATGATGTTTCTGCTATGCTGCTATGTGAGATGGGTACTTTGTTCCTCTTCTTTATGGGAGAAAATATGGAAATGAAAGGGCAGGGAGATGGTGTCCTTGGCTTAATACTCTCTTCTTCTCTTTCTTCATCAATTATAATATTAATAGTTATAATATATAACATTTATAATTGTACCTATAAACATTTGTAACAATAATTAACATTTATTGTTCACATATATATCAGACATTATGGTATTTTTACTTGGGCTATATATTTTTTAAATTAATTTATGTATTGGCTGTCCTGGCCTTTATTTATTTGTTTACTTGTTGTACTGGCCTTTATTGGTCTTTGTTGCTGCACAGGCTTTCCTCTAGTTGTGGCACGCAAGGACTACTCTCTAGTTGGGTGCATGGGTTTCTCACTGCGCTGGCTTCTCTAGTTGCAGAGCACAGGCTCTAGGTGCATGGGCTTCAGTAGTTGGGGCTCCCACACTCTAGAGCACAGGCTCAATAGTTGTGGTGCACAGGCTCAGTTTCCCCCCACTGCATGTGGGATCTTCCTGGATCAGGGATCTAATCCATGTGTCCTGCATTGGCAGGCGGACTCTTCACCACTGAGCCACCATCACCAAGGAAGCCCCTACATGGATTATTTTATTTAATCCTCAAAACAATCCTATGGGGACTTCCCTGTGGGTCCAGTGGGTAAGACTTTGCCTTCCAATGCAGTGGATACGGGTTCAATCCCTGGCTGGAGAGCTAAGATCTCACATGACTCACAACCAAAAATCCAAAACATAAAACAGAAGCAATGTTGTAACATATACAACAAAGACTTTAAAAATGGTCCACATCAAAAAAAAAAAACAAAAAACAAAAAACAAAAAACAAAGTATCCTATGATACAGATACTATTATTTTTCTATTTTACAGATTATAAAACTATGACTGTGAAAGGGGTTCCATAACTTGCCCCAGCTAGAGTGAAAAAACAGTGATTTGATTAGTTACCTCTAAAGCCTGTATTCTTCACAAATAGGCTGTTTTACTCTCAGTGATGTGTGCCCAGGTTCAGTCTTAGTAGCAATGCCTCGTGAAGGGATACAAAGAGAATCATCCCCTTCTCTGCTTAACCACTGCATTCACTTTCACTGCCTCTGCTTTGAAAAGTTTCAAAAGATAATAGAAATGCCTGACTTTTACCAACTTGAGAAAGGATGGTCTCTTTACTTCTTCATCCTGTGGAAATAATGCACAAACCCAAGACTTTAAGATCCCTGAACTTCACTGAAGGGAAGAGGAGAGTGTAATGGATTTTTCCCATCAAGTATCTATTATTTAACCTAGTCCTTCACCTCACTAAGGAGAACACCATCTGATTCCATACTTCAACTGCAGAATGGTTAAAAGAAAATAACAGGAAATTGGAGAATGGCTTTGTGATGTTTATTTCCCAGCTGAAAGTACAGATTAAATCTTCTAATTTCCTTAATGGGCATAATGCTAGTCTGGCAAATTATTAACAGTTTGGATTTGATTCAAAAGCTTGGTCATATATTTCGTTAAGCTCATATTTACTGGAGCACAAGGCAACCTACAGTAACAAGCATCAAAAGTCTGTTTTACTGCCCACATTATCAGCAGATGGAGCATAGACATTTAAAAATGCCAAGCTTTTTGATTAAGAGCCTGATTACAGTCAGATCAGGATGAAGAATCATGGCCCTATGTAAAGGTTCTCTGAATTTTAAACTACTACTGGACCTTTATTTGACTTCTTTGAAATCAGATACTAGTCTTATAAAATTGGGAGTTTAAACAACAAAAACAAACTCTGACCTCACTAAAATGAACATAGAAAGGAAAGAGCTGGTTTTCAGCAGATCAAGAACAAACCTTCCCCCAGTGTTGCCAGATCAATGAGTTATTACTGTTATCACACAAAATAGACATGAACATAGGATTAGGATAGGGTTTGGGTTATTGAGATAGTAAAGAAAATCAGGATAATTTGAGGGACATGACCTACTCCGGTACTATAAAAAACCAGATGCTGAAAGTATAAGGACTCCTGTTCCTGGGAACAAAATCCTTCTCATTATCCTTGGAATGACAATGGTTAGACCTGGAGCCTCCTTATCCAAATCTCTAGAGAGTTAACATGCCTGTAGGGTTCCCCCCAACTTCTCAAGAATGTATTCCATAAGAGACTACTGAGAGGTAGTAAACCTGGTCAAACACTAGTGAGGGCCTTTCAAATATAAAAGCACTAAATAGGGAGGCCTGAAATGTTTTGACCTAAAAAAAACAATATAATATAACAGTACATAGGTTTTGAAATCTAAAAAATATTAAGCTGAAAACCCAGTTATGCACCTTACTTCACTGTATAGTCTTGGGTAAATTCTTTATGGCCTCAGTTTTGGCATCTGTGAAACAGGTCAAAATAGTACCAGCTTCCTAAGGCAGCTGTGAGGATTAAACTATGTAGAAAGCCAGGCCTATATTATCAGCACTTGCTGTTTGAAGGCATAAGAAGCAGTCCAGCAAATGTTGGAACAATGAACAATTATTAATCATCTCTTTGGCTTTGATGCAATTAAAAATCTTACTGGATTGCTACAGTCAAATTCCTATATGCTGTCCTGTGTTGCTTCTTCAACTGTAGTTCCTAATATTGCTTTGCAGATGTTTCCGATACTACCTGGGGTTCCTGAACTCTCATATGCTGCCTTCTTCCAAAATGGATTTGAAGTAGCTTAGATGAAACTAGAACACAGCTTTGTCTTGTCCCTATCACCTGGCATCTGACTACTCATGCTGTTGAGAGGCAGTATTGTACAGCAATGAAGAGGGGGGCCAGATTGTCAGTTCCAATCTCAAATTTTCTCACTTACTAGCTATGTGACAATTACTTTATTTCCTTGTGCCTCAGCTCCCCTATCCGGAAAAAAGTAAAGATACTAATGAGAACTTACCTCACAGTGTTGCTGGGAGGGTCACATGATTTAATGCATGTAAAATATCTGGCACATAACAAGCACTGAATCAATGTTAGCTATTATTATTTTTCCTTCTGCTTAACAATTCATGACCCAGACTACCAAATGGTTGTACAGTCTTCTGATGACAACACTCAGAAGCATACCCAGATAGAATAGATGAAACATACATGAACTCTAATATAGCAATGGTTCCAAACTCTAAGCAGGCAATCCCTTGGGGGTCACAGAGTTACTGCAGGCTCTCTATAAAACATATGCACACCCATATTTTCTCAAAGAGCTGCAATTTTTAAAAAAATATATACTAGAAGGGTAGACTTCAAATTGTTTGACTGTTGAAAAGAGGTCCTGATACATATATAATTCTTATGTGTCATCAAGTTTTGAAAGCAGATAATATTGAAAGAGATTACAGCTGTAAATGACATCTTGATGTCATCATCCTATGTTCCTCAAAATACAGTGCATTAAATAACTGAAAATATATTCATAGTTTGCTACATCAAAAAATAATAGTGGTGTAGCTCTTTTAGAAAAAGAATATTGCTTATATTAAATGATTACTTCTACAATTAATCATATCCAGAACCTGGTAGTTACAAATATCCTAAGTCATGAAAAATATGAGTCTTATCAAACTAAGGATAAAGTTAACAACACTGAAAAATCAGCAAAATAAACCTGCATTCTAATTAAAAGAATTTCCATAAAACCTTTAAAATATATTTAAAGGATTTGGGGATGTCTTAGAAATTTAGATTTAGTATGACTTCAGCATCTGTAAAACATAAAACATCTATCAAGAAGTTTAAAATTTACTCAGTTGCATGAATGTGTGTGGAGAATTTGAAGCCTTTTTTGTTGTTTTTTGGCTGTCAGTCAGGTATCTTTCTTTTTAGGTTAAGTCATTAATTGTTATGACTTTCACACCTATTGAAGAAAGGAAAGTGACAATATTCATCACTGTCAATTTAATTGAAAAACAATGTATCATTCTTTTATTTCTGAGTGGGAATGCAAAGAGCAAAAGAATGTATTTAATAATTCCATTTGCTGTATGTGTGATCCTGGGCACATTTTGTGATTTGGGGGAAGAATCCTAACTTCTCTGAGAGTCCACTCTCTGTCCAATATATTTCAAGTCAGTAATGGCTTTCTTGGAACTACAGAGAGTCCATACTGAGGGCAACAGTGCCTATTTCACAAGGTCATGAAAAAATTTAACTGTGAACACATATGTAAAAGAGCCACACGTGTAGTAGGCATTCAATAAATGTTAGCTGAATATGAATCTACATCAAAAATGAGGAATGAGCTATGAAAGAATAGGAGGTACAAAAGTTCTAGACCTCTGGACATAAATGAACCAATATAAGAGACAAATATTGCAAATACTATATTCAGTTAAGTTATATGAAATAGACATAGCACTAACAAACAGAAATATAAAAAACAACTAGAGATTTCCATTTACAGCAATATGACAGACTTGATATTTTAAAAAACTTGTGTATACAAAAGACTGTGAAAGTGAAATTGTTAGTCGCTCAGTCTTATCCAACTCTTTGAGACCCCATGGACTGTAGCTCACCAGGCTCCTCTGTCCATGGAATTCTCCAGGCAAAAATACTGGGGTAGGTCGCCATTCCCTTCTCCAGGGAAGTGCTTGATAAATACAACAAACATTCTTTTTAGATATATGGCTTATCTCACAAGAGAGTATAAAGAATCAACAGGGTCAAAAAGAGAGAGCTAAAAATATTAAAGATAAGCTGACAAACTAGCCCTATGGATGCCTTGGAAATATCTGAAGACGTCTGCAACCAAAAAGCTTGAGTTTTAACCTCTGTGAAAGAACAGGAGACAAGGCATTAAAATAAAAGTTGGAAATGAAACCCCAGAATTAAGCTGAGACCCTTTATGTAAAAAGGAGTTTAGTAAAAGAGTAGTTTAGAAAATAATTCACCTGCTGGCAAAGGGACACCATAAGAAGAAAATGTCCATCTTAGCTTTGGCTCTGACTGAGGAAAAACAAACAAAAAATTCTTCCCTGAGAATTCTTAGCCCTGAGAATTATGTGACTAAATCACAAACCAGGAAACTGACAGCAAATGGTCTTAGGATTGTAGCACTAGAGAATGATGGGGAAAAGTAAACACAAATCATGAATACCCATACATCTTCCACCCGCCCTCAACGGTATGCCCATTATAAAAGCACACCAAGCAATAACACACAAACAAAATTTAAACACACAAAGAAAGCAGTATATCATTAAAATAATAAGAAATGAAACAAACAGCAAAAGAAGAATTAGGCCTTCAAGTGCATCAGACTTTGAAATTATAAAATATAGAATGTAAACCAAGTGTCTAATTTTAAAGAATAAAAAATATGAGGAAGAGTAAGTGACTCAAAAAAGGCTAAGAAATTTAAATGAGAATAGAATTGTAAGAAATAAGAGATATAATCTTTAAAAATAAAATGTCATGATAAAACTGCACACTGGAGTCAACTAAAGAGAGGAGAAGAGAGGGCAGGAAAGAAACATAAATATGGAAAATTGAAAGAGAGGTCAAGAGACATGAATGATAGACTGTGAAGGCCCAATAGACATATAACTGAAATGAAGAAGAAAAGTAGAGAAATTTGTGTATTGCAGAGGAGGAGCATAAAGAGAGAATGGCTGAGAATATTCCACAATGGATAAAAGACATGAATCTTTCTTTAGATTCAGGATGAAAAACATTTTCAAAGAATATAAATATAAGAGATCTATACACAAACCATTCTAGTGAAACCGTATAACATCAGAGATATGGATTTTTAAAGTATGCAAAGAGAAAAAGATTATCTTTAATGGAACAAGAGTAGAATTCTCAGTTGTACTAGCAGAAGGCAGATGACAGCCAGAAAATAACTCCACAGGGATGGGGAAAATAGCAATCAGTCTGGAAATTACTATTTAAGAGTGAAGATAAGGCACATTTTAGGAAAATCAAAATGATGAGAGTTTGTCACCAACAGATACTAACTAAATGAAATTTTAAAAGATGTATTACAGAAAGAAGGAAACAGAATCTAGAGGCAGACACAAAGATATAAAAGAGAATGGAAAAAAATAAGTAAATATGTAGATACAGCAAAATAAATAGTGACTAAATATTTAAACTAATAATGATTAATTGGAGATGAATGCTAAGTAAAAAGTGAAATAAAATTCTGGACACATATAAAATGTAACAAGGGCAGAGTGATCCAATTTAAAGAGGTCTGAAGTCCTTATAATTTTCAGGAAGACTTAAAAATACTGATTAACTTTTTTTTTTTCTTTTACATTCTTTTTTAATTTTTTATTTTATTTTATTTTTTTTTACTTTACAATATTGTATTGGTTTTGCCATACATCAACATGCATCCGCCATGGGTGTACACGTGTTCCCCATCCTGAACCCCACTCCCACCTCCCTCCCCGTACCATCCCTCTGGGTCATCCCAGCGCACCAGCCCCAAGTTTCCTGTATCCTGCATCGAACCTGGACTGGAGATTCATTTCTTACATGATATTATACATGTTTTAATGCCATTCTCCCAAATCATCCCACCCTCTCCCTCTCCCACAGAGTCCAAAAGACTATTCTATACATCTGTGTCTCTTTTGCTGTCTCGCGTGCAGGGTTGTCGTTACCATCTTTCTAAATTCCATATATATGTGTTAGTATACTGTATTGGTGTTTTTCTTTCTGGCTTACTTCACTCTGTATAATAGGCTCCAGTTTCATCCACCTCATTAGAACTGTTAGAACTTATAAAGTTAAGAATGTGTGTTAAGATTTTATAACCAATAAATGATTAGAAAATAATACATAATTTCAAAATTAGAACAAAATCAGGGTAGAACTAAAACATTAACCTCAGTGAACCCAAAAGTGAGAAAGAAGAGTGAAATAGTATACAAAAGTCAGGATAAATAGAAAGTACAAGAAATAGAAATACATACAAATAGAACAGTAATCACATAGAATGTAAACTGGATAAACTTTTCATTTAAAAGATAATTTGACTGGATGACAATATGCAAACCAACTACATGCTGTTGACAAGAGACATAAACTGTAGCATGCAGAAAGGTTAAAAGTAAAAAGACAGAAAATTTTATATCAAGAAAATAACTTTAAAAAATAATCAGAAAATCACTAAATAAAACCACTATTATGAACAAAGAGAGTTGAGATTAAAGATACATTGTATCAGGAAGATAGAACAATTCTAAACTTGTGTGTATCTAGTGGCATCAGCTCAAAATTTGAAAATATTTTGGAAAAAATAAAGTTCCAAAATTAAAAACTTTTTGGAAAAAATAGCAAAGAAAAACATTTTAAATGCATCATCATAGTGAGAGGTTTTTTTTGCACCTCTCTTAGTATTTAGAAGATTAAGAAAACCAAAAATAAACAGATTTAAACAGCTCAATGGGGGATTTTCCCTGTGGCTCAGTGGTAAATAATTCGCCTGCAATGTAGGAGATGCAGGAGACTTGGGTTTAATCCCTGAGTTGGGAAGATCCCCTGGAGGAGGAAATGGCAACCCACTCCAGTATTCTTGCCTGGACAATCCCATGGACAGAGGCATCTAGTGGGCTACTCTCCATGGGGTTGTAAAGAGTCAGACATGACTGAGTACACAGACACAAACAGCTCAATATACAATTTTGATTTAATAGATGGAGATTTCATAGCTATCCATGTATCTACACAGACACACAAACACTCCAAGTACATGCCATTTTTCATTCATGTTCAAAATGTGCTTGTCAAAATTGTGCATTGTCTATTTTTGAGATACAAGGCATACACACAAACACATATATTTCTAAATGTTCAGTGTGTACTTATACAAAATATACATCCTTTGCTGGGTAGGGCTTCCCTGATAGCTCAGTTGGTAAAGAATCCACCTGCAATGCAGGAGACCATGGTTTAATTCCTGGGTTCAGGAAGATCCACTGAAGAAGGGATAGGCTACCCACTCCAGTATTCCTAGGCTTCCCTTGTGGCTCAGCTGGTAAAGAATCTGTCCACAATGCGGGAGACCTGGGTTTGATCCCTGGGTTGGGAAGATCCCTGGACAAGGGAAAGGCTATGCACTCCAGTGTTCTGGCCTAGAGAATTCCATGGACTATACCCATGGGGTCACAAAGAGTCAGACACAACTGAGCAACTTTCACTTCACTTTCACTTTGTTGGGTACACATTTTTTTTACAGGCACACATCATTTATGAAAAATTGACCATATATAATTGACCCTTGAACAACATGGGTTTGAACTGCTCTGGTCCACTTATATGAAGACTTTTTCAATGAATAGATTTTTTTCAAATGAAACTTGTGTTTTCATTTTACAGATCTTTAACTCAGTATGGGGAAAACTGCATTTGATTAGATTACAATATGTGAAATTAAAAGAACTAGAGTTTGTGTCCTCAGTTCAGTTCAGTCGCTCAGTCATGTCTGACTCTTTGAGACCCCATGAATCACAGCACGCCAGGCCTCCCTGTCCATCACCAACTCCCGGAGTTCACCCAGACTCACGTCCATTGAGTCAGTGATGCCATCCAGCCATCTCATCCTCTGTTGTCCCCTTCTCCTCCTGCCCCCAATCCCTCCCAGCATCAGAGTCTTTTCCAATGAGTCAACTCTTTTGTGTCCTACTTCTATCCAAATTGTTTCAGCTTCCTGCCCTTGGTGCAGTCATTTATCAGTTCCTTTGTTTCTGAGATACAGATAGCACTATGCAGACTGTGCTACAGGGTTGGTTCCTCTAACCTTGTTCAAGAGCTAACTGTACTTAGTCAAAAATTATGGCTCAACTGAGAATCCATGTTAAACAGAAAACGTTGTCACATGCAACTAATCTAGAAAGCAATACAAAAACTTAAAAAAATCTTTTCCATTTCAAAATCTAAAATGATTTGTTAGTAATTCAGAGTTCAAAAAAGGAATCAGGGGCTTCCCTGATTGTCCAGTGGTTGAGAGTCCACCTGCCAACTCAGGGGACACAAGCTGGATCCCTGCTCCAGGAAGATTCCACCTGCCACAGAGCAACTAAGCCCCAGTGCCACAACTACCGAGCCTAAGCACCACAAATACTGAGGCCTGTGTGCCTAGAGCCCATGCTCCACAACAAGAGAAGCCACCACAATGAGAAGCTTGCACACTGCAATGAAGAGTAACCCTGCTCACCACAACTAGAGAAAGCCAATGCATAGCAAGAAAAACCCACCACAGCCAAAAAATAAAATAAATAAATAAATAAACCTTAAAAATAAACAAAACAAAAAAGGAATTAAAGTAGAAATTAGAAAATAACTATAATGAAATAAAAATTAAAACATTATATTACATGTCCAAACTTATGGGATACAGGTGAAGTGATATTAGATAGAAACTTAGCTCAATTTAGGTATGAAGAAATATTGAATATTTGTAAACAAAGCATCCAGCTTTAAAAAAAATCAGAAAAATAAAAATTGGTTAAAACCCAAAACAGTTCAAAGGGGAAAAAAATAAGGATAAGCACAGAAAATAATAAAATAAAAAAGATACAATAGAAAGGATCAATAAAGTCAAAAATTGGTTCTATGAAGACTAAAAGAAATTGACCAAAAAAAACTTCCATCAAGACTGAACAAAAGAGAATGCACAAATAAATAATATTAGGAATTAAAAGGAGCATAACTATATATCAATGATAAATTTTTAAATCTCCCAAGATAATTCTATAGAAAACTTTGGCAATAAATTTAAATACTTAAATAAGTCAAATTTAAATATGTAAATAAACTAAACAATTTCCTATATTAAAAATGACTCAAGAAGAAACAGAAAGCTCAAATAAATCCAAAGTCACTTAAGACATCAAATCATTGATTAAAAATCATTTTGCACAAAAGGCACCAAGACTCAAACACTTATAAAGATGATTCCCACCAAGTTGGGTATTTTTGCATGACTCATGTGTGCACATGAATGTGTATATATCACATGGAAAAGATTGCTGATGGTAATCTCCAAGGGCTGGGATTGTGAGGGTTTCTTATGTTAGTTGCGATGCCATGGACTATACAGTCCCTGGAATTCTCCAGGTCAGAATACTGGAGTGGGTAGCTGTTCCATTCTCCAGGTAATCTTTCCAACCCAGAGATCGAACTCAGGTCTCCCACAAATTGCAGGTGGATCCTTTACCAGCTGAGCTACCAGGAAAGCCCCTCTGTTCTCAATAGAGAAAACAATTATTCTTAAAAGAAGTATATAACCCCCCAAATTTGATTCTCTTTGCAGAACTAGAAACTGACCCTCACAGATTTCACAGGTTCCTTTCATAGTCCCATCTATTCAATGATATTTTCTTCTGTTCCTTCCTGGATCAAAGATTCTAGGCATCATCTCACTTCTGATAAAATGATTGGCAAGGGGAGGTTAAAAGCCATTTCCAGCATAGGGTGTAGTTCATTTTCATATATCATTAAATATTCTTCTACATTACTTACAGAAAAGTGTCAAAGATAGTAAAGAGAATCCTTTTACACTCTCTACCTAGCTTCTATCTTGCATAACCATGGCATTTTAATCAAAACTAAGAAACTAATTTAGATACAGTACTATTAACTAAACTTCAGACTTTATTCAAATGCCACCATTTCCCACTAATATCTTTTTCTGTACTAGGATCCCACAGTGCAATTAGTTATGACATCTCCTTAGTCTCCTACAATCTGTTGACAGTTACTTGCTCATTTCTTTTATGACCCTAACATTTTGAAGAATATTGGTCAGGTATTTTGTAAAGTGCTATTCAGGCAAGCCCTCAATTTAGGTTTATCTGATGTTTTCTAATGATTAAACTGAGTTATGAGTTTTTGAAAAGAACATCATGGAGTTATCCTGTCCTTCTCAGTGCATTGTATCAAAAGGTATATAATGTTAACCTTGATCACTTGGTTAAGGTGGTGTCTGTCAGTATGAATTTAATGTTTTGTTCTTTGTAATGAATATATATTTGGGGGAAATAGTTTGAGACTATGCAAATGTTTTATTTCTTCTTAAAATTTGCCTACTAATTTGGATATTCACCAGTAGATTTTGCTTGTAGCATTATTACTATAGCACTTTAATGATTTCTATCTTACTTCCACATTATTACTGGAAACTCTTCCTTAAGGGAGATTTGTTCCTTCTCCCTTATTTATTCAATTTTTATTCAATTATTTTTAATAGAAATTTCAATTTGAAATTATTTTAGACTCATAGGAAGTTATAAAAATAGTACAGTGAGTTTCCATGTAACCTTTCTTCAGATATAGTTATAGTATCCAAACCAGAAAATTGACATTGGTAAAAAAATATACTGTTAACTATGAAATTTATTGGATTGCACTAGTTTTTTATATTCTATCTTGTGGGTGTGCAGTTCTATGAAATTTTATCACATACAGATTTGTGTAACTGCAACAGTCAGGTTACAGACCAATCATTTATTTATATCATTACAGATGCCTTGATATTTATTTTATTCTTCTGGATATTATACTATCATCATTTATTTTCTGTTTAAGAGAAGGGGATGACAGAGGATGAGATGGTTGGATGGCATCACCAACTCTATGAACATGAATTTGAGCAAGCTCTGGATATTGGTGAAGGACAGGGAAGCCTGGCGTTCTGCAGTCCATGGGGTTGCGAACAGTCGGACATGACTGAATGACTGAACTGAACTGAAGATTGTTCAACTTTGGCTACTGGACACTCTTTTGGGTTGACTGGTGTGTCCTTTTAACATACAACTGTTCTTTTTTTTTTTTTTAAAGAACACCTTTTAAACTCTTGGCACCATTTTTTATTTTTCCTAACCTACCTCTAAAATTAACCATTTCACCAAGGATCCCTGATTCCTTTTCTCAGAGAGTTGTATTTAGAAACCATGATCTGTCTGCTTGGTATATTTATTGCTGCTGTAATATCTCTCTTTTAAGGCCCTCTCAGTCAATATGGCTAGAAAATTTTACATACACATATATTTTAGGAAATTTTATACACGTGTCTATCTACCTACCTATCTAATTTCCAATACAGCACCATAAAGTTCATTCTTTGCCTATTTATAATTTCTTTTACTGATAATGAGAAGTCTGGATTTTGTTATCTACAATATATTTCCTAATTTGTTTATCCCAAGCATACACATAAAGTAGCTTCAGAATTATAGACCCATAATAAGAAATAAGATTTTGAACAACTTTTAAGACACAAATACTTCCAGGAGGTATAAAAGCACTAACCTAATTTATACTCAAGTGTAAGTAACAAATTAGAGGCCATCTTAGGAGGGATAACAAATAGCAGTAGAAACTGAAATGGTGGAGTTTGGGTTGAAGAAAACAGGACTGGGAAGGTATGAAGGAAAGGAAACTGAAAGGCAGAGGACAAATGCTGCCTCCTTCCTGGTTTGACTCAGGTATAAATTTGATCATGTGGCTCTCATAGCCTGATAATTTCTGAACTCTCCATCTTTGTGATACTAGCCCAGATAAAAGAGAGCTGGAAACAAATACCTGACTTTTGGAAAAAACATACGGCATGGTACTGAGTAGTAAACATTAAGCTGTATATCTGCCTGTGGTATTTTGGCTGCCTTTGGCAACTTTAATTTGCATCCATCAGTAATGCTTTGGCGTTTGTTAAAGTATTGCTGTCTATCCATCTAGTGGCAGTGCACTAAAAGAGAGGAAGAATGAAAAGCAATAAAAAAAAAAAATACTGTCAAACAACTGTTGGAAGGAAGATAGCAAGTATAACAAAGCATCCAGAGACACATCCTCTAATTGTTATTCCAGATGGTAACCAGTTTTCTGGGTGGGTTAAGGCAACAATAAATATTAAGGACAGACTTCCATAAATCTAATTTCCTTGCACCTTTACCAATTTAGTCTTTTCTTTACACAATTCAAGAGGGTTAGTAACAGAAACTTCAACAAATCCCAAATCAATAATTACTGCCTCTCCTCCTCATCATATGCCATAGATACTTTCAGGAAGAGCTTGAACACTATAAGCATATTTTTCAGTTGTTGGTTGATAAGGCAGTGTTGGAAAATATGTATTTATGGGAATTCCCTGGTGGTCTAGTGGTTAAGAATCCACCTGTCAATGCAGGGGACACAGGTTTGATTCCTGGTCTGGGAAGATTTCACATGCCATGGGGCAACTAAGCCCATGAGCTACAATTACGAGCCAATGCACCCTATAGCCTATGCTCCATAATAAGAGAAGCCATTGCAATGAGAAACCCATGCCCCACAGGTGGAGAGTAACCCCAACTTGCTGCCACTAGAGAAAGTCCATGCACAGTAATGAAGACCCAGTGCAACCAAAAACAAATAATTTTTTTAAAAAGGGATGAGGTACTGATACATACTACTACAACAACAACGAAAATGGCCTTTTAAAAATCAAATACAGTTGATTTCAAATTTTGGATCCAACACCTACTCCTAGCTCCCTGAAGTCCATGAAGCCTCAATTTCCTCAAATGTAAAATATACTGCAGCAGAGACTACCCAGAGGTTAACCAACCTCATTTCCTTTACCTGAGTATACATAAAGAATATTTCCCAGCCTCCCTTTAAATGAGGTAGTAGCATTTGTCTGGGTTATGGCCAGTGCAATAACGTAGACAAAAATGATGTATACCACATCCAGGCCCAGCCAGGAAGCAGCCCACAAGTTCATCTATGTTCTTTCTCTTGGCTTGATGGCTAATGCAGAGCATATAGAACAGAATTCTGAGGAAGGCTCATATCATGGTGAATGATGAAATATACAGAGCCTGTGTCTCTAGGTCACTGCTCAGAGGAGAACTTTCTAGAAAGACATCTACCAGTATCTGAATAGGCTGAAACGTGAGTGGAAAAAAAAATATGTCATGCCAAAAAATTATGGCATTGTTTATATTACTTTTATATATTATTTATATATAAAATTCTGAAACAGATGGGAATACCAGACCACCTGATCTGTCTCTTGAGAAACCTGTATGCAGGTCAGGAAGCAACAGTTAGAACTGGACATGGAACAACAGACTGGTTCTAAATAAGAAAAGGAGTACGTCAAGGCTGTATATTGTCACCCTGCTTATTTAACTTCTATGCAGAGTACGTCATGAGAAACGCTGGGCTGGATGAAGCACAAGCTGGAATCAAGATTGCCAAGAGAAATATCAATAACCTCAGATATGCAGCTGACACCACCCTTATGGCAGAAAGTGAAGAAGAACTGAAGAGGCTCTTGATGAAAGTGAAAGAGGAGAGTGAAAAAGTTGGCTTAAAGCTCAACATTCCAAAAACTAAGATCATGGCATCTGGTCCCATCACTTCATGGCAAATAGATGGGGAAACAATGGAAACAGTGAGAGACTTTATTTGGGGGGGCTCCAAAATCACTGCAGATGGTGATTGCAGCCATGAAATTAAAAGACACTTACTCCCTGGAAGGAAAGTTATGACCAACCTGGACAGAATATTAAAAAGCAGAGACATTACTTTGTCAACAAAGGTCCATCTAGTCAAGGCTATGGTTTTTCCAGTAGTCATGTATGAATATGAGAGTTGGACTATAAAGAAAGCTGAGTGCAGAAGAATTGATGCTTTTGAACTGTGGTATTGGAGAAGACTCTTGAGAGTCCCTTGAACTGCAAAGAGATCCAACCAGTCCATCCTTAGGAAATCAGTCCTGGGTGTTCATTAGAAGGACTGATGTTGAAGCTGAAACTCCAATATTTTGGCCACCTGATGCGAAGAGCTAACTCATTTGAAAAGACCCTGATGTTGAGAAAGATTGAAGGCAGGAGCAGAAGGGGACGACAGAAGATGAGATGGTTAGATAGTACCACCGACCCAATGGACATGAATTTGGGTAAACTCTGGGAGATGGTGATGGACAGGGAGGCCTGGTGTGCTGTGGTTC
This sequence comes from Bubalus kerabau, assembly GCF_029407905.1. Taxonomy (NCBI): domain Eukaryota; kingdom Metazoa; phylum Chordata; class Mammalia; order Artiodactyla; family Bovidae; genus Bubalus; species Bubalus kerabau. The sequence continues at coordinate 2,563,945 of NC_073647.1, read as the reverse complement.
ATGGTGTTGCAAAGAGTCGGACATGACTGAGTGACTGAACTGACTGGTATATTTATTTACTTATTGTTATATTGCTCATATTATGTACCTTGATTGATACATACTTGTTTCTATCATTCAATAAGATATTATTGGTAAAACATGTAGCATAGTATCTGGCACATGGTAGGACTTAACATTTATTGACACAAAATCTGACATAAAATATAGACTTACAGGGAAACAAAAGCTAGTTCAATGTGTCAGTTTTTTGGCAATGATAATGAAACTACATTCCCTAGTTCTTCCTTCAGTTATTTATATCTGACTATTTTACATGAAAATATCCAGAGATTTTTATTTCTAAATCATTTTGTCTTAACTTCATAAATTTTGATTTCCAGTTTCAGGGCTTACATTGCCATTTTTCCTATATTTATTTTATTCCCTAAAATCTGGGGAATACTTTAGAAGAGAGAGACTTGTGTTTTTTTTTTTGCCTGAACTCCAGATGAATTTCAACTCACTCTATGTCATATCAGGTACTTTTCCCTCTACCTCTTAAGCATTATCAATCAAAGCTTTATCTCACCCTGTTTTTGTCTTAAACCTTTGGGTAGAAATTTGTAATTGCCCAAGATCATTATCATAGAGTGAAGCATGGACTGAGGCGAGTATATCATTCTAACAGTCCAGATTAGTTTGACCACAAAAGGCCTTGAAGTTTCTCTCATCCACCAGACATAGGTACTTCAGCTTCAGAAATGATTTGTGTACCTGTCCTTGTTTATAGAGTGTTTCTAATGCCATCCCCCACACATTTCATCCCCTTTCTTCTTTCAGAGACATTTTCTTTCTTTATAGAAGACAGAAGGAATACAAAGGGCACCATAGAATCTGTGTTACATGCTTCATAACTGAAAAGTTTCTTCAGCCATTTTTTTCCCCATAGAACCTTCAAAGCTTCTGTTATTTATGTTTTTTACCTGCGATGAATGACTGTGCCCACTTAAAATTTTCCTCTACAGATAATTATCTTATCAGTGCCAAAGCACTGGCTCAGAAGCCTTAATATTGAACAAATTGTCCCAATGCGAGTATTTTGAAAGTCTACATTGGCTCAAGTTTTCATCTATGAGAAAGAGAAGACCTTTCAGCACCAAATAAATATTAAAGCAACAGTGGGAGGCAAAATAAAGATGCTTTCAGATTATATGTCTTGAGTTCTGTTGGTTCAATGCACCACTTACATTGATTATACCATTTATAAAAGAAGTATAACCTTCCCTGAATACCTTAGAACAATAGTTCTCAAGTGTGGTTCCTGGACTAGCAGCACCAGCTGCACCTGGGAACTTGCAGAAATGTTGATTCTTAGGCCTCATCACATACCTTTTAAGTCAGAAACTCTGGCAGTGATAAATCCTAAGAGTTCTCATCACAAGGAAAAAAAATTGTTTTTCTGTTTCTTTAATCTATATGCAATGACGTATGTTCACTAAACTTATTGTGGTAATCATTCCATGATGTTTGTAAGTCATCATTTATGCTATATACCTTAAAATTATATACTAGTGTATGTCAATTACATATCAATAAAATTGGGGGAAAAAAAAGAAACCCTGAGAGTGAAGCCTAGCAAGTTGTGGTTTAGCAAAGCCTCCAGGTGATTCTGAGGCTGGCTAAAGGTAGAATTATTACCTTAGAAAGTACTATGAAGATGAAGTGGTGGTGGTGTAGTTGCTAAGTTGTGTCTAACCCTTGTGATCCCATGGACTGTAGCCCATCAGGCTCCTCTGTCCATGGGATTTCCCAGGCAAGAATACTGGAGCCAGTTGCCATTTCCTTCTTCAGGGGATCTTCCTGACCCAGGGATTGAACCTGTGTCTCCTCCATTGCAGGCAGATTCTTTACTACTGAAACAGCGGGGAAGCCCCATATGAAGATGTGGCAATAGATTTAAAAGTGATAACGATGATGATAATGAAAATAATACCTGATAATCCTCATGAAATAGTTACTATGTTCTGGCATCATGGTATTTTAAATGGATTAGATCATTTAATCATTACAGCAGCCAGAAGTATTGTTAGTATTATATTATTATTACTGTTCCACATTACAGAGGGGGAAACTTAGATGTGAAATAATTTGTCCAAGTTTAGATACCTAGTAAGTGGAAATCTGGGTTCCAAAATCAAGTATACTTTTCAAATCTATTCTTCTTCCCAAATATATACCATGAAATTAGTCTGTTCAATTCCTCAAGATGTTTAATCTTTATTCCACGTTGGCATCTGCCAATAGGATTCAGCAGTGGAAAAGCATTTAATCTGAATATGGGTTCTCTATAACACAGGAGTTGAGTTTTTCTAAAGTTGTATATAAATCAGTGTTTTTAAATTGAGTAGAATCTTCTGTTGACTTCCTTATAACTCCTTTATGTGTTATATTTTCTATTCATCAGTTAATAGTGATTTCTAACACTTGCAATTTCATTTTTTTTGTCCATCAACCTTTCTGTCAAAAATTTAATAATGTGTAAATAAATGCATAGATACACTATGGAGTTTAAACAACTTTCTGTGATTCCTAGTCAAGTGAAGATGACTTTTTGATATGCAAATAATTACTTATTACTTGTCAAATATCTGTTGTTCTTAAAGCTGGGCATAACTTTTTAATATTTTTTACTAATTATAAAAGGTTAGAAAATAACATTCTGGAACAGATTAATTTTGCTCATCCTGGCATCACAGAATTATATGAAAGCCTTCTGGAAATGAAGTTTCCACTCAGCTTTCAGTTCAGTTCAGTTCAGTCACTCAGTCGTGTCTGACTCTTTGCGACCGCATGAATCTCAACACGCCAGGCCTCCCTGTCCATCACCAACTCCCGGAGTTCACTCAGACTCATGTCCATCGAGTCATTGATGCCATCCAACCATCTCATCCTCTGTCGTCCCCTTCTCCTCCTGTCCCCAATCCCTCCCAGCATCAGAGTCTTTTCCAATGAGTCAACTCTTCGCATGACGTGGCCAAAGTACTGGAGTTTCAGCTTTAGCATCATTCCTTCCAAAGAAATCCCAGGGCTGATCTCCTTCAGAATGCACTGGTTGGCTCTCCTTGCAGTCCAAGGGACTCTCAAGAGTCTTCTCCAACACCACAGTTCAAAAGAATCAATTCTTCAGCGCTCAGCCTTCTTCACAGTCCAACTCTCACATCCATACATGACCACAGGAAAAACCATAGGATTACAATTACTTAACCATTCTGGAAGTGAGAAGTCAAAGGAAAACAATTTCTCTCTATTGCGGCTGAGTGCAGGCTTGCCTTTCAGAGAGCTAGGAGCCAAATAAATACCCTAAATACTTCAGGGAAAAAAAGGTACTTCTTTTTTTTTCTCAGCTTAATCCTCTCAGTACCCTAAATGCCTATTCTGATGTGAGACATCAACTTACAACACTGGGTCTATCATCTTAATTACACTGCAAAGGAGTCCTTCTCTCAGGGAAAGTCATACAGGCTACAGAGCAAATGAATAAGGGCTGCACAGCTCCTAAGAGACACCATTCATAAAGCAGGAATAAGCATCAATGAAGCATTATTCTTTGGGGGGAAAATACTGAAAAGGTTGACCTCAGTGGAATGAGTGCAAATTTGCATAATGCTTCATTTCCTTAGAGAAACTCAAGGGTTGGTAACCATTATATGAGGCCAGTCAACATCACCGAGAAGATTAATGGGCCTCGAGTATCATTACTTCCAAACAGAGACGAGTCATACCAAGGTCACGGCAAGGTTGATCAAGGAAAAGATGTTTGCACATTGGAATGGGTGATTTGTCTCTCAGGCTGACAGGGTAAAAGGAAACCAGTTGTGCATCATTAAATATTACACTGTCCAGTAAGGCCACTTCATGTTAAGAAAAGCATAACTGGATGAGGCATGGTATGGATGAGATTTGTAAAAACTTTCCGGTTTACGTCATTTCGCAAGGACCATGGTATGAAAACCCTTTAGTCCACAAAGACTATTTGTCTCCCTTGTTATCATAGAAAGGAAAAAGGAAGAAGAAACAAAAGAAGAAAAGTCTAGCTCTTGCTGCAGAGTCTTGGCTCCAATGTTCTGTGCAACATGTAGATAAATTGGTAGATTTAATTCCTTAATGCAGCATCAAAATAGCCCCAGGGGCTTAGGTGGAAGTGAGATGGAAGACCTCACCCAGAGTGTCAATGAAATACCAATGAGTAGTTCGTCTCTTAACAGGGATCAACCTGCACAAAGACCTAACTGGCTTTCCACAGAGAGCACTTTCTGACCACTGAATCTGCCTGCTGTGCACCCTTGTCCTGCTTACAATCAAAATGACAGCTAATGATGGCAGTTCCCAACCAACTTTATGGGCAATGAAGTTCAAGATTGGCCAAGAAAAAGAAGAAAAAAAAAGACGTGGGTAAAAACACAAAAACTTGGTATTTTATGGAATGTGCTAACTAATCATATTAACTCTGTCACATGAAGGAGCAGAAAAGGACCCTCCTTTCCTGTTGACTAGGGCTTTCCTGATAGCTCAGTTGGTAAAGAATCTGCCTGCAATGCAGGATACCCCAGTTCCAATCCTGGGTTGGGAAGATCCGCTGGAGAAGGGATAGGCTACCCACTCCAGTATTCTTGGACTTCCCTTGTGGCTCATCTGGTAAAGAATCCACCTGCAATGCAGGAGACTGGGTTCAATCCCTGGGTTGGGAAGATCCGCTGGAGAAGGGAAAGCCTTCCTACTCCAGTAGTCTGGCCTGGAGAATTCCATGGACTATATAGTCCATGGGGTCGCAAAGAGTCGCACACGACTGAGCAACTTTCACTCATTCACTTTCTGTTGTCTACCAGCCATCCTAAAACTGTTCACAGGACTTCACATTTCTTTGGCCAGATGACCAAGTCTGGGTTTACAATGGAAAGTTGCTGATATATGTAAGTGACCTGTACACAAATCATTGCAATACTCACAGTTACCAGTCACAAACACTGAGTTCACCTGAATACAATTTCTAGTAAAAGGACTCCAGACTCTGAATGGTGACTGAGGCAATATTTTATAAATTTGAATTAACCTTAGGACAAGCTCTGGGTACCACTGTAGTTCAGATTGTAGTTAGGGTACATTTTCATAAATAAAGCTGCTTGTAAATATTTTTTGGTTCTTCATCCCTAATTGTGGAACAGTAGAACTGCCTTGACAACTGGGTTGGACAGGGGCACAGTATGAGATATAGTGAAGGATTTTTATGATGTAACCTCACTATTATTTTTAAATAGAAGGGGATCAGCCAGAACCCAAAATGAATCTTTGATCATTGATATTGTTTACTATCAGGTTTTGTAGTTCATTTGGTATCTATCACTTGCAATTTCAAGGTGAACTCTAATTAAACACAATATTGTAAATCAACTATACTTCAATAACATTTAAAAAAAATGCCGAACTCCAATGGCCTCACATTTCAAAAAGTAAATTCAACTGTGATAGAGGAATATGAAAGATTGAGATTGTTTTTATGGAGCTTACATAGATTCTTAGAAGCAAAATTATACTGAATAGATGGTTAGCACTTTGAGAGCAGGATTTATATAGCATTGATCTCTCAATACCTAGAGAAAGCCTGGAAACTAGAAGAATTCAAGAAATAATTCTGTATGAATGAAAGAATGGATGAACTGATGGGTGCATACTATAAGCATGTAGGGCTAATTCTCACCTGAAGGCCAGAATGTTTTTAGCCAAATCCATTTATACATCTCTAAAGTAATTGTCATGTTTATTCAATATTTGGGAAAGACAATCAAAAACAACAGCAACAACAAGAATACCCCTAATCATAGTGACAATTGCAACCCATGAACATTTCGAGGTCATTGGATTTGTGTGACTAAATATATAAAAGAAAATGACAAATTGTCCCCGTAAGAGGAAACATAGGTAAAACAATAGGAGAGATGGAGGTTAAGAGGACACAGCATTTTCAAATGAAATCACATAATTATGTTTATTCTCCCTCTGATTTTTGTAAATAGATTCCCTATAAGGAGTTTAAGAGGGAAACAAATTTCTTTCACTGTGGTTTCTCTTCTCTTACTACTCAATGTACTGTGTTGCTTCTGTGGATTTTCCTTAGTGTCTGCCCTCATTCCTTTGAATGGACAATTCTATTTTCTCCAGCCAAGGCCCTGCAAAAGACGATAAAACTCCTGGCCTGATTTTTCTCAGAATATTGGCAAAGACAAGATATTTACTTAGTCCTCTGTTCTGTGCTCTACTAGAGCTCATATGAGGCTCAGGCTATCCTCTCTCTGAAAATTAAATCACGTATAAAGCATCACCTTGCCTTGAATTGTTTTTGTTCATGTTCTATAAATTGGGAATAACACTGACTGCCTGGGATTCATTGACTTCATGCTTTTGACACACTCCAAGGGGTAACAATAAGTCCAGTAGAAAAGTCAGAACTTCCAAATCATGTCTAAATCTATAGACATTCCCTTATCAACTTCTGTGAGAATGGGAAGAAGCAAGAACTCTAAGTAAATGCTCCAAGGTAATAACCCTAGACAACAAAATGAAACACTTTAAGGGAAACAAGTAATTGTGATAATATACTTCCAGCTGTCTAAGGTCTGTCCATGATGAAAGACACGATAAAAATATTCTGTCATTAACTTAATGCTGAATACTAATTAAAGCAAAGAGTGGGCATCCTCTCCAGGCTCTCCAGATTGTCTGGTTTGATTGTTTGATCCTCACTGTCTAATGGACTTCAGAGATGATGAACTTCCACACAGAATGACATAAACAGAACTTGAATGCAGCCTGGTGATACATAGGATTGAAAGTAAAGAGAGAAAGGGCTTATTGATTTTTGTCCTCCTGTACTCTCACTTCTCATTCTATTATCCAGAAGGAAACACTAAAGGTTTGCTTGTAATTAACAGTGATAGTATAGTCCTCTCCTTCTCCAAACCATCTCATCAATGTACTTCATTACTAGTGTTACTTGATTTTCTAAGGGTTGGTCTGTCCATTTTATTTTTTTCAGTCCCCAAGTACCATTCATGTCAGCTGCTACAGTGATATCTGAGATTAAGCAGTGCTTTTAAGTGCAAAAATAAAGTGAAATTGTTAGTCGCTAAGTCATGCCCAGCTCTTTTGGAACTCCATGGATGTGACAGCTCACCAGGCTCCTCTGTCCATGGAATTTTCCAGGCAAAAACACTGGAATGGGGAGCCATTTCCTTCTCCGGGGGATCTTTCTGACCCAGGGATTGAACCCAGGCCTCCTGCATTGCAGGCAGATCCTTTACTGTCTGAGCCACCAGGGAAGCTCTTAAGTGGCAAAGACTACTAAAAAGGTGCAGGCAGCTAAATAGAGACTGCATGAAATGAGGAAGACCTTGCAGAACTTTCTTGAAACCCAATCCATATTCCTGTGATCCATTTCATAATTGTGTACCCCAGCTTCCAACCTAAGCTTTCTTTCTACATTATGGCTTTGGAAGGTCCTTACTAGATTTTCAGCACCTTCCCTTGAAGTTCTTCTCCCTCCCATTTCTTGACATTCATTCGCAGTATATGCCTTGTATCTGTCTTCCATAAATGGCTCCTGATGTGCAGCTAAACCTCACACAGAAAAAAAGAATGAAAGAAAGTTAATTTATTATTAAACAAACACTCTTAAGCATGTATGTATCACCAGCCAATTTCTCCATTCTGAGCTCTCTAGTCCCAAAAGTCCAATAGGACGTCTCCACTTTGAGGGTCTCATAAGCACTAACAAACTTACCATATCCAGAACTGAACACTTCTCCTCAGCTCACTCTCTCCTTCAGTCTTTCAGGTCAGGGCCAGGCCATCCCCCTGTATTCTATATTATGTATATTCTAATATGTGTATCTGGTCTTTTCACTCCTCTGATGATATCCTTTCATTGTTTCCCCATTGACCCTAAACACTAACCCCTCCCCCCAACCACCCACATATATACAACCAGTCCTAGGCAAGGTGGCATGATAGTAGATATATAGACGCACAAATATATGTTTGAATTGCTGCTGCTGCTAAGTTGCTTCAGTCGTGTCCAACTCTGTGCGACCCCATAGACAGCAGCCCACCAGGCTCCCCCATCCCTGGGATTCTCCAGGCAAGAACACTGGAGTGGGTTGCCATTTCCTTCTCCAATTCATGAAAGTGAAAAGTGAAAGTGAAGTCACTCAGTCCTGTCCCACTCTTCGAGACCCCATGGACTGGAGCCTAGAGGCTCCTCCACCCATGGACTCTCCAGGCAAAAATACTGGAGTGGGGTGCCATTGCCTTCTCCATATGTTTGAATTAACAGACTAAAAACAAAATTCTGCCTTTTACTTTGGTGATTTTTCAAATCCATTTATTCCATAGGACATATTGAGTGAATACAACATGAAAGGATCTAAGTGCTAAAATGAATCGAGTCCTAGCAATCACAAAATAGACCATGTGGAAATTACCTTAAAGATTAGTTAAGCCTAAACCTTCATCTTACATATGGGTAAGCTGAATCTCAGAATGGAAAGTTAATTGCTCAAAGTCATATGGTAAATTACTGGATGGTTTCACACCCATTTGGCTAAGTATGTTTCAGTTCAGTTCAGCTCAGTCGCACAGTCATGTCCAGACTCTTTGTGACCACATGGACTGCAGCACACCAGGCCTCCCTGTCCATCACCAACTCCCAGAGCTTACTCAAATTCATGTCCATTGAGTTGGTGATGCCATCCAACCATCTCATTCTCTGTCGTCTCCTTCTCCTCCCACTTTCAATCTTTCTCAGCATCAGGGTCATTTCAAATGAGTCAGTTCTTCACTTCAGGGGGCCAAAGTATTGGAGCTTCAGCATCAGTCCCTCCAATCAATATTCAGGACTGATCTCCTTTAGGATGGACTGGTTGGATCTCCTTGCAGTCCAAGGGACTCTCAAGAGTCTTCTTCAACACCACAGTTCAAAAGCATCAATTCTTCTGCACTCAGGTTTCTTTATAGTCCAACTCTCACATCCATACATGACCACTGGAAAAACCATAGCTTTGACTAGACAGACCTTTGTTGGCAAAGTATGTTTCTGCTTTTTAATATGTTGTCTAGGTTGGTCACAGCTTTTCTTCCAAGGAGCAAGCCTCTTTTAATTTCATGGCTGCAGTCACAATCTGCAGTGATTTTTGAACCCCCAAAATAAAGTCTCTCACTGTTTCTATTGTTTTCCCATCTATTTGCCATGAAGTGATGGGACCGGATGCCATGATCTTAGTTTTCTGAATGTTGAGCTGTAAGCCAAGTTTTTCACTCTCCTCTTTCACTTTCACAAGAGGCTTTTTAGTTCCTCTTCACTTTCTGCCATAAGGGTGGTATCATATGCATATCTGAGCTTATTGAACTTTTTCCCAGCAATCTTGACTCCAGCTTGTGCTTCATCCAGCCCAGCATTTCTCATGATGTACTCTGCATAGAAGTTAAATAAGCAGGGTGACAATATACAGCCTTGACGTACTCCTTTCCCTACTTGGAATCAGTCTGTTGTTTCATGTCTGGTTCTAACTGTTCCTCTTGACCTACATACAGATTTCTCAGGAGGCAGGTCAGGTGGTCTGGTATTCCTATCTCCTGAAGAATTTTCCAGTTTGTTGTGATCCACACAAAGTCTCTGGCATAGTCAATAAAGCAGAAGTAGGTATTTTTCTGGAACTCTCTTCCTTTGTTAATGATCCAGTGGATGTTGGCAATTTGATCTCTGGTTCCTCTGCCTTTTCTAAATCCAGTTTGAACATCTGGAAGTTCACGGTTCATATACTGTTGAAGCCTGGCTTGGAGAATTTTGAGCATTACTTTGCTAGCATGTGATACAGTAAATTACTGGATGGTTTCACACCCATACGGCTAAGTATGTATAGTTGCTAATTTTTAGCAACCTTACAAGATAGCACTTAAATCTACACCAGCTAGTGCAAAATTCACATTTCTCTTTGGCATTCATACATTTATGCTTTGTCACTCCTTAATTAGCAACTTCCAACTTAGTGGAACTAAAATAACATATTAATCAATACACTGCTCTATTCTTGCACAACTGAAAGTTAAGACTCTATCACAGGTGTGCCTTGTGCTTATATCATTGAAATAAATTGGAAAATGCCAGAAACTTACTTTAGAATTCTGTCATTCTGGGTTTGAATCATCCTTCTGGCATTGTCTTGTTCTGGACACTCAAGATAAATTAATTCTCTGAACCTCAATTTCCTCATCTATGAAATGATGGTAATATTCAGTACCTCATAGTATAGTTGTAAAAACAATTGCGATAATGCATTATTAAAGTATATGCAATTGCTATTTATGTAGATCAACAATGGTCAAAGATGGAAGTTCTATACTTCAATCTAATATAGTAGCATGCTTGGCATTTAGCATAAGCTCAATAAACAGTGATCATTATATTTTTAAAGAAGGGGACAAACAATGGTTTATTACATATATGCATGGAACACATCTGAATTTTCTTAAAGTTCTTTACCACCTTAGCCCAGGTGGCACTAGTGGTAAAGAACCCGCCTGCCAATGCAGGAGATGTAAGAGATGTGGGTTCATGCCCTCGGTTGGGAAGATCCCCTGGAGGAGGGCATGGAAACCCACTCCAATATTCTTGCCTAGAGAATCCCCATGGACAGAGGAGCTTGGTGGGCTATGGTCCATAGGGTCACAAAGAGTTGGACAGGACTGAAGGGACTGGGAACATACAAGAAATGTTCCTATCTCATATGAGAATCATTTTTGAAATTTTACATGGGCAATACAATTATATGGAATTTTTTGAACTCCTAGGTTTTGTGGGAATAGACAGATAATGCCTATATTTTAGCATTTTCTTTCATATCCACTTCCCCACCCCAATAACCTTACTTATCAATTGGGATTGTATCAGTTCCTCATAGTTAGTTCTTAACAGCTATAATAAAATTCATTAACATGCCTTTAACATTCTGATTTGCATTAACAAAGAACAAGATCAGCATCATTATCAACAGCATAAATGTAACAGCCTCACCAGTGGACTTGAGGACTCTCTTCTGTTCACCATCAACAGATAATGGAACTTTTCCACAATGATGAGTTTTGTTTGTTTCTTTGTTACAAGTTCCTCTTTCCATGGAAAACACATGGCCATAATTTTACTTTTCCCCTTGCTCTTTCTATAACTACATTATTATCATTCATCTTATATGTAAGTTATTGTGTTTTTGTTTTAAGAATGAGTTCTGCTCCTAAATCCAATTCCATCAAATGTATTGATCAAATAAATATGTTTATCCATGTAGTAAATTCAAACCTCATTAATCTGGGGGATAGCTAAAAATGTTTCTATCACATCAAATATTCCTATAAAATCATTTGGGACTTTGGAAGTATTAGATAGTCTCTCATTTTGTAAGATATATTTAACAAAAAAATCAGCATTATGGAGAAATTATTGATAGAAAGAGCATGTACTGTGAAGCTGCAATAAAAGCTAAGACTGTGGGATAAAAACAGTATTTTTAGCTGCTCCTCTCCCTCTGCTGAAAAGGCAAACAAAAACTCCTTCATTGCTGTGATATGATAAAAAATTTTTAAAAAACACATTAATTCAGTACCCACTTATTCAAAATAGTACAGAACAAAAACAATCTTCTTGAACAAACTACCTAGTCAAATGAAAGTCAAATTATTAAGATTGCCTGCTTGTGAATATGGTTCCCTTTTAGATTTCTTTTATTAAAGACAGTTCAATGGCTTTCTGAGTAACATGCTTATAGACACACAGTGCTGAATTAGCCATTGGACTAGAGAAATAATGGTGAATTAGAGAGCCATGGTTTATTACCTGACAATCTATTCTATGACTTCATTTTGAATGTCTTTAAGCTGTAAAATTTGGTTTTAAAGCATTCTTAGGTCGCAGATAAACTATTAGGCACCTTTAAAACCTTATTAAACCTTTAGCCCAGTGGTTCTCAATCTTGTCTGCACATCAGAACCAACTGGAGAAAAAATAAACAAACCTATGCCCGGTCACACTCCATACAAATTAAACAAGAATCTCTTAGAGGTGGGCCTGGACACCATATTTTAAACATTTTGTAGGTGCTCCCAATGTGAAACAAGGTTGACAACCACAGATCTAGTCCCATTGGCCAGTGGAATAGCATATACAGCTCCTGAACTAGCTCTGAAGCAAAATTTTAAACTATTTTTTAGAAATGACAACTGGGACAATCATGCTCACCCCCAAGTTATCTACTTTGAAGGTCAGTGTTCATTAGGATATACATTGTTGATGAAGTTGGTATCGTTACTTCTCAATCCTTCCTTATACATAAAATTAGGGTTTTCATACACTTCAACATGAAAGTATTTTCATACACTTCAACATGAAAGTAAAAGAGGGAGGAAGAATTTGTGAAAGGATAAGGACATTTGGAATCCACAGGTTTGATGAAAACAGATGGAAAGTATAACTAGAATTCCTGGAACTGACATTCAAAAATATTTTGTTCCTTTCACTACATTTCTATCCAAGTTGTTGAGTTAGAATATCCATGGTATAAAAAGGTGATTTCCAAAATATGCTACTAATTAATGTAGTGAATGTCAGAGAGAGAAAAGCACTGTGTAAACAAGTGAGTCAAATTTTTTTTATCTGCTCCAACAATGATCTTCTCTTTCTCATTTGGAAAGTGATACCATCTCTCATCATAAAAAAAAAATAATGCATTGTCAACAACTGCAGGAGCCAAACATTAAAATCTAGATAGAAACAGGTCAGGGGAAAAAAAAGCATTATGTCATATACTTTTACTGCATGAATCCATTTGCTCTATTTTTTACAATTTTGAGAAAAATACCTGTGGTCACAGTAAGCTAAAGTTATGTAAAGAGACAGTATATTTAAATTCTCAAATTAATTGCTTAAAAAGTTGATTAAAAATTGCTCCTTCCTCACACATTAAAAATGTGAGCACTAACTCAGAAGCAAAAGGAAAACTGATCAACACAGAGGGGATTCAAGCATCAGAAATGCTGTTGGATAAGATGAACTTTAATATTCCTGCCAACCCAGAAGAAGTACAATTCCAAAAGAAAATACTCTGACCTTAATGTTAGCAACATAAATAAAACTGCTATATTATTTTCCACTTACAGTTTTGGTATTAAATTTTTACCTCATGCCAGTTTCAATGCAAGTTGAGTCTCTGGACAATGTCAAACCAGGGAATGAATTATACAAATTTGCTTAGAGTGGAAATTACCTTTTCCCAAAAAAATCTTTTGGAATATACCTCTTTCCTATAATCTTTGTGTCTAGCTTCAGACTACCAAAAAGCGCCTGTGACACTTTAAAGCCATGATTCTTAACCTGGAGCTCGTAGATGAGTGTCTAGGGGTCTGTAAGTAAACTAGGATGGTTATGAAAAAATTTTCTGAGGCAATCATCCGTAACTTTCACAAGATTTATAAGGAGTTTGTGAACTCAATAAGATAACAAATACTAGTCTACAGGATCCCACCTGTCATAATAAATAATCAGAGCAAAATCTCTTCAAGTTCAAGTACCAGGAACTCTAAGATTCTCGCTTTGGAATCAAAGAGACAGGATTCAACAATCAGTTTAGGTAGGGAAGACTTGAATTCTAGGATGTAGAAGGCTTGTCTTGTCAAACGCCAGAGATGAAAACAAGAAATCTCTGAGACTTGTATGACTGCTCATAAATCCTTCAAAAGAGACTGGATGGGGAAACTAGTAAGACTTCACCTGCTGCAGTTCTAAGGGTAGGGAGTTCAGGAAAGTATTTACATTAAAAAAAAAAAAAAAAAAAAGGCCTACCCACTGTCAGCATAATAAGACAGTAGTATAGAATTGGCCTGTGATGCAGGAGACCTGGGTTCAATCCCTGGGTTGGGAAGATCCTCTGGAGAAAGGCATGGCAACCCACTCCAGTGTTCTTGCCTGGGAAATCCCACAGAGGAGCCTGGCAGGCTACAATCCATAGGATCACAAAGAGTCTGACATGACTTAGCAACTAAACAACAACAACAACGACAACTAGTTAGATACACATTTTGTTCATATTTCACTTCAAAGAAAAAAATGTATCATCCATATTTACAGTTCACTGCTGTTCTCTTAGGTGAATTACAGGTCTGTTTCAAGTGAAAACATCTCAATAAGTTGATCCAAAGTTATAATCCAATCCTTTTTAATGCACAGACTTATCTGTCTTGTTATTAGTCATTACTTATTAAAAGCCCACATTGTTGTAAGTACTCTAGAGAACTAATGTAGACATGGCCCTGGAAGTGGTCTGGTTGCTGGTAGAAAGGTTAGGATGGTATATTGATTTCATTGTTAATTGATTCATTAAATGCATAGGTACTACAGTTACAAGCACTAGAGAAATTCATGAAAAATCAATAAATAACTGCATATTACAGTGATGATAATTGAGCTAAAAAAAAAAAAAAACATTTGATTTCCTTGGAGTTTGATAAGGGCTTCCCTCATAGCTCAGTTGGTAAAGAATCTGCCTACAATGCAGAAGACCCTGGTTTGATTCCTGGGTCGGGAAGATCCAATGGAGAAGGGATAGGCTACCCACTCCAGTATTCTTGGGCTTCCCTTGTGGCTCTGCTGGTAAGGAATCTGCCTACAATGCGGGAGACCTGGGTTCAATCCCTGGGTAGGGAAGATCCCCTGGAGAAGAATACCCACTCCAGTATTCTGGTCTGGAAAATTCCATGGACTGTATAGTCCATGGGGTCACAACTGAGTGACTTTCACATGTTTTTACATGTTGTTTGGTAAGTGGCATCACTGTACATGAGGAAGGTGCTATGGATTCCACTTCACTATGCAATTCTCAGATCATAAATATTAAAGAGATTTTGGATCTGGGTATTTAATATGTATCCTGCCATACACATATATTCCATTCTGAGATTACAAATTAAACTCCTTTATTCCTTCTAGTCATATTTTCAGCAGTTATCTGCCTTATTTTTTTCCAAAAGCTACTCAAAGAATATATAGCCCAGACCTCTAACTCTAAGATTTAAAGACTGTTCTCAAGAATGACTTTAATTGCTATTTCAGAGTCAATACAAATGCAGCATTTCAGATGAGAATATTAAAAAAGAAGTTTTAAAGTTTTTATATACAAAAATGTAAGTCACATCACCATGTTGATACGTTCACAACATGTGAAATGGATCTCTCTAAAGCAATGGACAGAAAGCAAAATAAATCTGGAAGCAGAAATATGTGCCTGTGTCTTGACCCTTGCATTTCAAAAGTTAGCGCATTTGATCATGATTGGTTACTAAGCAAGCATTTGAACAAATGAATCAAGCCCCTCAGCTAACTGTGAAATTGACCATCATTCATGGGTCATTTATCCTAGAGGTTTGACCACAGCACATATTACCTTCATTATGTCTTTTCATCTACATTCGTCCATTTCTTCTTGCTACTCTCCCTAAAGAAATCAAGGACAATTAGGCTGTATCTCTCTTACAGTATTCTTTTATAAAATTGGAGATGATTAGAAATGTACTCCTCAGACTTCATCTAGCCTGACAAAGCAAATTCCATTTGCATTTTTCCTTTCCTCCAATACACTATTTAAATATTTATTCTTCTGAAATGTTTCCACATTCTTCTGGCCATATGAGTATGGCCAGAAAGCAATGGACATTATTTAACCTCATATATAATATAATAATTTAATATAGAAATTATTTAACCTCATTGGGCCTCAGTATTTTCATCTATAAAATGGGGCTAATAATACCATACCATGAAGCATATTAAGTATGAAATGAGGTAAGTCATGCAAAGATGTTTCTCCAAGTGCCTAACATATAATAAGCATTCAAGAAAATGAAACCTATTGCTCATATTATTACTATTAATAGAAAATGAGAGCCAAATAATGAAAATAGCACTCTAAAATCATGATGATCCATGCTTAACACAGAAGACAGTATAGATACTCAATTGTCAAATAAATTTTCAGGAGTAAGAGGATGCAGGAATTGTGCAAAGTAAAAAATGAAACTTTGTAGTTTCTTCTCTGATAGAACCAGAGAAGGCTATCAAATTGTTGCCTAGAATTTTCTCCCTTTTATAGACTCCTCGCCAATTTTCATTTAAGACACTCAGGAGCTTGTTTCCTCTCCAAGGGACACACCCAAGTGGAGCTTCCCAGTTTCCTCTGTTCATGTATCCACTCATTTTTCAAATAACTATCTTTATAAAGACAGGCAGGCATTGCAGTGTTCTGCATGTACTGTCTTGGTTAACTAACCCACATAAAGAACCTAGAGAGGTAAACAGAAAGATAGCCTTACTTTATGCATCTTATAGATTGGAAAACTGAGCTATATTTCATGACAACTATTTCTATGTTCAAAAAAACTCTCTATTTTGACTAGGTATTGCTTCTTATGATGCTACTCTCAGTCACATGAAGGGGCTCATCAAGTTTCCTTATTGCGTACCAAATGCAAATAGGCAAGTTACCAGGGGGCCATCCAAACTTCCAGCTCCTTTCATCTTCCATAGAATCCTGGAGCAGTGATACTTTAGTGTAGGTCCACCCCCTCCCCGCCAGAACTGTCACTCAACTTTCCCAGGTTCAGGCTGGTGGGTGGGGTGGGGGTGGGGGGTGGAGACCAGCCCTCAGGATGATTATCCTAACTACCTGAGATGCCACTTCTTTGAAAAATGTAATCAGAATTCTCTCAATGTTTTGTTTATTTATTTATTTAAATAACACCTGTCTGGCAGTCGTCACAACCCTTTCAGAGCTTTTGATTTAGAATAATGATAAACAGCCGCAATTCAGGCAGAACATTTCCACAGAGAAACTATACATCACTATTGCTGATAAATGTGGTGCACTTAGTAATTATAAAAGGTAGCCATGACCCAGGGCCCATCTTTATCAGAGGCTGTTTCATGCACCCAGAGAGACAGTTTTCCAGACAAATAACCCAAATCGATTTCGCCACTTTCCCTTCAAAAGACAAAAGAGAAATTTCTTTGGTGTTTCAAACCAAGCTGAAAGCTGTCACAAGTCCAATTGAGAGGCAAACTTAGTACAAATTGTGTTCACCTTAGCCATCAGTTTCAAAAATCCACTCCCTCTTCTTTTGTTCCATTACTCTCAGGTGAATGCATTTGCATTAATAGCAATATTTTCAGTAAAGTTGCACAGATACATTTCTGAAAGCTTTTAGTTTGTGGCTGTGCATCCCTATTGAAGGGCTTCCCCGGTGGCTCAGCAGTAAAGAATCTGCCTGCAATATCGGAGACCTGGGTTCGATTTCTAGGTCAGGAAGATCCCCTGGAGGAGGGCATGGCAACCCACTCCAGTAATTCTTGCCTGGAGAATCCCCATGGACAGAGGAGCCTGGCAGGCTATAGTCCATCGAGTCACAAAGAGCCAGACATAACTGAAGCAACTTAGCATGCATATCCCACTTGGAAGAAAAGACCTCAGCTGAAGAGGCTAACAAAGTTTACTTTGGGGAGCAGTGGCAGTCTGATGAGACACAGATGGCTCAGAGGGTCCAAGCAGGAAGAGCTCATACTCAATGCTCAGACTCCTGACACCTCCCAGCTAAGAATCCGTTTTCCCAATAGGCCAATCAAGTAGGAATATGCTTATTCAAGAAACAGGGCTAGAGACTGTCGTAAGTGAAGTGAAAGTTGTTAAGCTGTGTCCGACTCTTTGCAACCCCATGGACTATACAGTCCATGGAGTTCTCCAGGCCTACTGGAATGGATAGCCTTTCCCTTCTCCAGAGGAGCTTCCCAACCCAGGGATGGAACCCAGGTCTCTCGCATTGCAGGCAGATTCTTTACAAGCTCACCCACAGGGAAGCTCAGAGAGTGTCAGAGAGCCAGGCAAATGTGTCAGAGTCAAGACATTCATCTGATTCATCACTGCTGCAGATAAAAGGACAGACACTCACCCTGTTTCAGTCTGCCCAGGAGACTCCTGTATACAGCACACAAGGAAGAAGAAGTGGGGGAGGATGATCACATCACTGAATATTACAAGGCCCTTCATACTTTTTTTTTTTGGCTATATTTTAAAACTTTTTTTTTATTGGAGTATAGTTAATTTATAATGTTGTTAGTTTCTGCTGTGCACTAAAGTGAATCAGCCATATATATACATGTATGTATGTATATACATATATATATACAAACACACACACTCTTTTTCAGATTCTATTCCTATATAGGTCATTACAGAGTACTGAGTAGAGTTCTCTGTGTGATATAGTAGATTCTTATAAGTTTTCTATTTCATATATAGTAGTGTGTAGGAGAAGGCAATGGCACCCCACTCCAGTACTCTTGCCTGGAAAATCCCATGGACAGAGGAGCCTGGAAGGCTGCAGTCCATGGTATCGCTGAGGGTCGGACACGACTGAGCGACTTCACTTTCACTTTTCACTTTCATGCTTTGGAGAAGGAAATGGCAACCCACTCCAGTGTTCTTGCCTGAAGAATCCCAGGGACGGGGGAGCCTGGTGGGCTGTCG
Organism: Bubalus kerabau; assembly: GCF_029407905.1. Classification (NCBI taxonomy): domain Eukaryota; kingdom Metazoa; phylum Chordata; class Mammalia; order Artiodactyla; family Bovidae; genus Bubalus; species Bubalus kerabau. Next base: position 2,545,295 of record NC_073647.1, on the reverse strand, counting down.
TCTATGGGGTCTCACAGAGTCGGACACGACTGAAGCGACTTAGCAGCAGTAGCAGCAGGGTGTATATGTCAGTTCCAGTCTCTCAATCATCCCTCCCCACCTTCTCCTTTGGTAACTGTAAGTTTGTCTTCTGCAGCTATGACTATTTCTGTTTTGAAAATAGGTTCATTTGTACCATTTTTTTTTAAGATCCCACATATGAGATACCATATGATATTAGTCTTTCTCTTTCTGACTTACTTTGCTCAGTATGACAATCTCTAGGTTCATCCATGTCACTGCAAATGGCATTATTTTGTTCCTTTTCATGGCTAATATTCCATTGCATACATGTACCATGTTCTCTTTATCTTTTCCTCTGTTGATGAATATTTAGCATGCTTCCTTTTTATACTTTTTAACTGTTCTTTCATATACAATAATTTCAGTCTTACCATAGCCCCATGTAGAAAAGCCATTCCAAACTCCATTTTCAGAGATGAGTAAAGTGAGGCTTCAAAAGGTTAGTGTAAGCAGCTCTTTGCAGGAAACCACCCTCAGTAGGAAGCCCTTTTCTTTGTCACTTAAGCAAAGCTATACTGTAATTAATTTTGAACCAGACTCCCCCATGTTCTACTCATCTCAAGCCCGAGCACAGCTTTCAAATCTTTTTTTTTTTTTTTTAATTTTATTTTATTTTTAAACTTTACATAACTGTATTAGATTTGCCAAATATCAAAATGAATCCGCCACAGGTATATCACATAATACCTTGCCTAACTTGTCAGTTCTTCCCATAGATCAAAGAAGTAGAAATAAAGAATAAGTAATTAACAGATGACCATATCTCTTCTCTAGCTTCCACTTCAGTAATCTGGTGAACAAACTGTATGAACAAGATAACGTCTAGAGGAATATTGAGAGGAGTCCATGAGCCTGCACACACAGTGGTGGATGGCAATGACTCAGACTCTCTATCTCAGTGATGCACTGAGATTACTTCCCTGTTTCCCTTTAAAACTTTCATGGTTGAACAGAATCTTGCAGGTATTTTGTAGGGGATGCTGAGTACACCATCTCCCCAGATTGCCAGCATTCTGATTAAAGACAACTTTCCCCTCTACCAACACTTAGGAGTTTGCTTTTGTAAGCAATGAGCGGCAGAGTCTGCTTCCATCAGTAACATTAAATGACTTGTACTCTGTATGTAATACCATCATAATCCTCCCTCCCCCAAAGACTCGGAGCACATTGAGGGCAGAGACTCTTTTTTTTTTTTTTCCTTTTATTTTTATTTATTTATTTTTTAAATTTAATTTTATTTTTGTTTCACTGCTCTGCCCCCAAAGTGCCTTTCACAGTGTAGACATTTCCTTTGTTATGTAAATGAGTACTGTTCACAGTCACCCAGAAAACAGATATTCACCAGAGATGCAGTAACAATGCCTTTACATCAGAATTCTTCAGTGCACTCTTCAAATTCATGGATTTGCTCTATTCTATTCAGTTGAGAAGTTGTGTCTTGACCAGTGGGGAAGGATAGAGAAGTGCCATCTCTGCCATCAAAGCTAGAGATGTGCTTAAGTCAAATACTCCTTTCTTCCATGGTAACCTCAGTCAGAGTAGAACCAATTTCATAGAGCTGAGACCTAAATGAATGAATGAATGATCAAATTTATGTTGATTTCCCAACAGTCCACACTTTGCCAGTGTTAGGCTGTTTGTTCATCCTGCCCCTCAGTCTCTTTTTATTATTGAACTTTTACTCATCTTTCTAGCTCCATTTGAATACTTCCACACCACTCCACCTCCATCACCCACAAGTCTGTGCAAACTTTCTGTTTATATAGCATAGTCTTGTGCTTCTATCTAAGACTTCCTATGTTTGGCCTTGCACCAGTTATGAGTATTTATACCTAAATAATAGACTGAAAATTATGTGATGCCAAGAACTGGGTTATTGCTCATCTTTGTATCCTCACAAAATCTATTGAGCACATAATAGGTGCCAAAATGATAATTGTTGAATTTCATGACTGGTTGCAATATTAAACTAAGCCATTAACCACTATTTAATCTAACCCTAAGTTCCCTTACTCTAGATTTGCCAGATCTTTATTGTTTTCCAGCCTTTCCCTGTCACTGTATCATCCCTTCTTGCCAGCCAAGAAGAGAGAAAAAAAAAAATTATAAACATGATCCAACATTTGCAGTTTCTGTCACTGTTTTTTGCCTCATCAAGAGATTTTCTTTTCTACATAATTAATTTCTCCTCTCTGACCCTTTGAAGCCCAGAGGTATCCTAAAAGTTGCCTTGCATCTGTTTGCTTAAGAGAATACATGAACCACCTTAGCAACATTGTTTATAATTATCTAAAGTCACATGTGCGTGTGTGTTTCTGTGCATAAATACATATTCCTCTTATCAATTCCTGCCTTCTATGGACAGTGATCAGATTCACTTTCACAAATACCCATGGGGAAATTTGATTTCTGGAACACTACTGAGCTCAAGGAAAAAATATTTCTCAGGTGCACCTTGGTACTCACTGACTCTGCTTTTTCACTCCAGTGACACATAGCCTCATGATGCTGAGTTCAACTGAAGAAGCAGGAGAACTTGATATTTATCAATATCCCCTTAAACAGAAGTGTAAAGGTTATTTAATTCTTCCTCAACAGTGATATAAGCCACACATAGAGAAAGGATACAATGTAGCACAAAATCAGATTTCTTGCACCCAGAAAGACCCTGCCTTAATTAAGCAGTATTACCTGCTACTGTGTGCCTCACATTAGGGACAGGAATTAATGTTACAGGAATAATGCTGTTTGGCTCCTGCTCTGATAGACACCTCACCTCTGATAAATTCGTTTATCCTTCTCCAGGAGATCTTCCTGACCTAGGAATCAAACCCAAGTCTTTTCTGTCTCCTCCATTGGCAGGCGGGTTCTTTACCACTAGTGCTACCTAGGAAGCCCCTATTACATTGTAAGTTCCTAAAAATCAAGGTCCTTACATTTCATCTTTGTAGCCCTCATATGATCTGGACAATGGTTTGTACTAGTTACTGTACCATAAGTTACTGAACAGATAAAGTGAAGTCTCACCATACAGCCCCTATATTTGTTTCCTAATGTTGCTATAAAAAGTTACCACTAATTTAGTGGTGTAAAAACAACACAAATTTATTATCTTACAGTTTAGGAAGACAGACGTCTGACACAGGTCTCCTTGGATTAAAATTAAGGTGTTAGCAGGGCAGCATTCTTTTCTGGGGGTCCCAGGGAAGAATTCATTTCCTTGCCTGTTTCAATTTCTAGAGGCAGTATGCATTCCTTGGTACCTGGTCCCTTCCTCCATCTTCAAAGCCAGAAATTGCTGGTCAAAACTGTCACATTTAATCACTCTGATACTCTTCTTCCTTCCTCCTCCACTTAAAAGTACCCTTGTGATGACATTGGGCCCACCTGGGTAATTCAGGATACTCTCATTTCAAGGTCAGCTGATTAGCAATCTTAATAACATCCACAACCTTAAATCACCTTTTCTAAAGGTTGGGCTTGCCAAAAAGTTCATGTGGGTTTTCCCTATGATGTAACAAACTCAAATGAACGTTTTGGCCAACTCAATATTATAACATATTGCAGCCTTGGGGCAAGGACCTGGTTCCTCCTCAATGTATATTCATAACAGTATCTTTGAGTTCTTATGCAGAAGTAAAATGCCTAACAAGTGGAAGATGTTAACAATTTGATGAAGCAGTCTTCATTTCAGAGAGAAGGTTACAGTTTGATAACCTTGAGAATGACAAGAACTCATCAAGATACCATCTGAGGCCAGATTAGATGAATATTAGCCCTGCACACACCCTGATCCTTATCAGCAGGTCTACCTTTGAACCATTGCTATGAAACTCCTCATCAAATCCCCCCAGGTTGGGGCACACAATTTTCGAGGGCACAAGCCCACTGTGGCTCCCTCTGCCTGGAAAAGCAATAAAGCTACTCTTTTCTATGTGCGTGTGCTTTGTCACTCAGTCATGTCTGACTCTTTGCGACCCTAGGGACTATAGCTCACGTCCTCTGTCCATAGAATTCTCCAGGCCAGAATACTGGAGTGGGTAGCTATTCCCGTCTCCAGAGGAACTTCCCGACTCAGGGATCAAACCTGAGTCTCCTGCATTGTAGGTGGATTCTTTACTGTGCTTCACCTAAAACTCTGTCTCCAAGATTTGATTTGGCACTGGTGCAAAGAGGCCAAGTTTCTGGCATCACTTTCATAATGCATCACTGCTATATAGCCAAGAATTTCCAAGCAAGTCTCCAACTTGAGCAAAACCCTTAAGACAAGACAGATTATAAGAACTCAAAACTTTACTTTTCATGTATCTTTTCTCAGGTTGCATATGTGTTATCAAAGTGAGGGAGTAAACTGAGAAAAATAATAGGATCTAGGAAGTAGGAGATCCAACACAGAATGATCAAAGCAGGTTATAAGAGAACTGTGCCCCAGGCCTAGAAAGCAGAAGCAGCCATTCTAGATTGAAATAGAAGGATACAGGATGGTGAAAAAGAGGCTTAGAAGGAAAAATGGAAATGGTAGAGTTTCTGCAATTTTTTCTAAGCATCTGAGAGCTTAAAAAATATTGATAGGTATTTAACAATTCTGGAGGGACATTTGAGGGAAAAGTTAATGTTAGATAAGCAGAAAAGAAGGCAAATGAAAATCAAAAAATTTTAAAAAAAGGACAAAAAATTATATGAGAAAAGAAATGGAATCATGATAGAACACTTAGTTCAACAGTAAATATTATTTAGAGATACTTTATTTTTATTTTTTAATTTATTTTTACCGAAGTATACTTGAATTACAATGTTATATGATTTTTACTGGTATTTTAAATAATAATAGAAGTTAATGTGTGTGAGAGGAAGGCAGAGAGCTTAACTTTTTCATCTGCCATTATAAGCAGTTAATAGACAGTCAACTTTTACAAAGTCAAGAAGTCAAAAAATTTTAACATAAGCTGGAAGAAACACAAGCTGGAATCAAGATTGCCGGAAGAAATATCAATTACCTCAGATATGCAGATGACACTACCCTGATGGCAGAAAGTGAAGAGGAACTCAAAAGCCTCTTGATGAAAGTGAAAGAGGAGAGTGAAAAAGTTGGCTTAAAGCTCAACATTCCGAAAATGAAGATCATGGCATCTGGTCCTATCACTTCATGGGAAATAGATGGGCAAACAGTGGAAACAGTGTCAGACTTTATTTTTTTGGGCTCCAGGATCACTGCAGATGGTGACTGCAGCCATGAAATTAAAAGACGCTTACTCCTTGTAAGGAAGGTTATGACCAACATAGATAGCATATTGAAAAGCAGAGACATTACTTTGCCAACAAAGGTCCATCTAATCAAGGCTATGGTTTTTCCAGTGGTCATGTATGGATGTAAGAGTTGGACTGTGAAGAAAGCTGAGCACCGAAGAACTGATGCTTTTGAACTGTGGTGTTGGAGAAGACTCTTGAGAGTCCCTTGGACTGCAAGGAGATCCAACCAGTCCATTCTGAAGGAGATCAGCCCTGGGATTTCTTTGGAAGGAATGATACTAAAGCTGAAACTCCGGTACTTTGGCCACTTCATGTGAAGAGTTGACTCATTGGAAAAAACTCTAATGCTGGGAGGGATTGGGGGCAGGAGAAGGGGACAACAGAGGATGAGATGGCTGGATGGCATCACCTACTCGATGGACATGAGTCTGAGTGAACTCCGGGAGTTGGTGATGAACAGGGAGGCCAGGTGCATGGGGTTGCAAAGAGTCAGACATGACTGGGCGACTGAACTGAACTGAACTGAAGCATATCCCTTAGAAATATGGAGGGACATACTAGAAGAAATAGTTGAAAGTTTCAAGTGGGGCTCAGGTGTGAAGAAATATGAATAAAAGGATTGCTTTTTTCAATCTAAACTTAAAAAAAAATTATACATATATTACCTTGGTAACATTAAAAATTAAATAAGAAGAAAAGAAAGTAATGAAGTATGTGAAAAGTCTGGGTGTGTCTGAAAGGAAGGTCTTCATAATTAATCAGCCTATTTTGCCATGAATGCAATGATAAGGATAATACTACCAGCCAACCTTTAAAAATGCTTTGTCATGCCTGCTTCCCACTATTCTCTGGGGCTTATTAGGGGCTTTAAACCATGATGGATGCTAAGAATTATCTATATTCTAAAATAGATGTTTCTGCATGAAAGAAGCATTTTCATTGCTAACAATGTGTTATCCTTCATTGAGGAAGAAGGAATGCCCTTCGGATTGGTTTTCTATTGCTATGTACATTTAGGCCATTTACCTGATTTTTGGTTTAGCTCCCTTGGGGCCAACAGTGTGCATTAGCCAAAAATCTAGCTAAGGTTAGAGGGTACAGAGCCTTGGAATAGAGCTGAGACAACTAGTCTCACCACCAGGAAATAAATTCCACTCCTTTGCTATTGTACCAAGTGTTGTACCAAGAACCAATATTCATTCCAAAGTTATTTGATTTTCAAGCTAGCTGCTTCAATCAACCTTTTTCCTTACATTATTTATGAGTTTATTCTGGTAGTGTTAACTAAAAATTCAAGACCTTGTCTCATGTCTGTGTTTCTCATTTACTAATAATTCTAATAAGGCTACTCTCTCTCTCTCTCTAACCAGGTTAGGGAAATACTACATAGAAAACTCCCTTTCACTGTGACCACATTATATATTTCTAATTCAATTCTCACACACAAAATTCCACCCCACTCGCTGAATGGCAACTTAAGGGTCTTTCATACTCTAATTTATGGCTCTCAAGATACTTCCTGGTTTCTTCTTTTCTGATGGGAAAACAAGACTTACATTTTTTCATATGGTTATTACATTGAAATTACCACCAGAAAATTAATGTATTTAATAACTGTCAAAAAGAATGAAAAATGTGCCTTGAAACATGAAGACAACTATAGTTATGAATCCCTTCAACCTCTTAGAGTTATCGGATAACAGGATAAATGCCATTATGATTTTGATCCAAGGCACTCTATCACTTAAAATTTGTGAAAAAATTTTTTTTATTTAGCAAAAGCTTAGAACATCCTACTGAAGAAAGGTCATTTACTTTATGTTACTTTTCATTCCTTCAGGGTTGAATATCTTTGCATTTTAAGCGCTGGCAAAAAAAATGCACTTCTTATTGGGGGTATAAAAAATGTGGTGCTATGAAGGGATTAAATAATCAGATCTTAAAATCTAGAAAGAGTTTCTCTGTGTAGTAAGATCAACTAGTTATTGACAAAGGTCTAGGCTCTTAGTACCTTTGTTCTCCCATCCTATATTTTATAGGGAACAGAGTTTCTATTCCCATCATCCATTTGTTGCTACTGGAAATAGAAAGGATCCACTAGTTCTTTTCATTACCTTCAGCAAAATCATAAGGTCAGAGAAGTTTGTCTTCTGTTCCACACAATATCCACTCAAGACTTTTTGAGGGAGTACTTGACAACAGCAGGCATAGGAGAAGAGAGATTCTGCTGGGCTCCTTTTGCTCTGGGTACTTGGTGTAACTTTTCTTTCTCCTTGACCCTGAAAAACCCCTTGAACTTCTCCCCACTAAAGAGCTACTCACATGATATTTGGCAAAACTAATACAATTATGTAAAATTTAAAAATAAAATAAAATAAAAAAAAATAAAATAAAGAGCTACTCACAACAGTGCAGCATGCTGGTGAACCCTGGGTTCACCTTCTGTGGGTCAGGGCTATAGAAAATGTTTCAGTACCCAGCTCATACTAGTATTTGAACTGCCTGTAGAACTGTATCATTGGCCTAAATTGCTGTTGGGCTTGGGATATAGGCTATTTAAGAATAATAACAGTCAGGGTGTGTGTGTGTGAGCACACACATTTTATTCTACTTCCCCAGCATCCTAAATGTCTACTTCTTTTCAATAACTGACTCATGGTTCTTCTTTGCACTTTATAAATGTGAGTTTGACAACAACAGAACTGAAAAATAGCTCTTAGAAGATCCAGTAGAGTTTCTAGCTTATCTACAAAGTCCCTCACTGTTTTCTTTGTAGAGAAGCAAACTCTGCCACCCCTAATTGTATCTCTTACACATGAGAATTAATTTAGGCTGATTATTCTTAAGGCCCCCAAAATTCAGGAAGAACTTTTGACATTTCTCCTAATGTAACTGAGCAGGACCTTATGGGGCTTTCCAGAAACAGACACCTCTCCTAAATCTTCTGCTTTAGTAACTCTCTGTTAGTAATAGTAATACCATTGGATATTACTATTAGTAATAGTAATACCATTGGATATTACTATTAGTAATAGTAATACCATTGGATATTACTATTAGTAATAGTAATACCATTAGATAATATTAATAGTTTCTGTTGCATATTTCCTGAGTAGTTTTCCAGATGCTAAAACCCCACCAAATGGAAGGCATTAACTACTTGATGACCATGAGCGCTTACATAGTCCCCAGACCTAATGGAGCCTAAGGACAGATAACATTAACCCCTGTGACATGGCCTTGTTACCTCACCATCAATCAATCAGAATTGTGCATGAACTGATCACACATCTTGCAACTTCCCTCCCTCATGTTGCCCTTAAAAACTTCCCTGAAACCTGGGAGTTTGCGTGTTTTGAGCATTAGCTGCCCTTGGACTCCTTGTCTGGTGTCTTACAATAAACACTGCACCTTTCTTTACCACAACCTGGTGTCAGTAGATTGGTTTACTGCAGGCAGGACTGAATCTTGGTTGATAACACTGCCTAACTAAAAGAATATAGATAGACAACTTGTTCCAGGAAGGATTATCACCTTAGATGACTATAGTATTAACTAGGTGTGTTGACAGGGAGGAAACTAGCAGTCTGCTTGTTAAAATTCTTCTGTGTCCTGTTGTCTCCACATGGCCCAGCAAAACATTTGTTTATCAAACACTTGTTTTTCTATCTCCATGTGAAGTGCCCTCCTCCCCTTTGAAGTCCCAAACCCTTAACCCAAACATCCTCTTTTGTCTTTAGCTGAAGATGGTATTTAAGGTGAGGGGTTCAGGCTTTTTCAAAAATTATTCAGTTTTCTTGGATCTTTCTCATGTATATATGTTATTACACATTGATTTTCTCCTGTTAATCTATTTCATGTCAATTTAATTCTTAAACTAGCCAGAGGAACCTAAAACGGTACAGGAAAAATTCTTCTTCCCTGACAGTTCCGTATAGCCTTCTGTACTCTCTCTTTTCTTTTTGCTTACACCCAGGTTTGTCCAGCTCTGCACCCCACCCCTGCTATTCCCTGGAACCAGATTACAAAGGCTGTACCAGTGCCTTTTGGGACATAGATCTTTGCCAAATCAGAGCCCCTGCTTCTACACAAACACCCAAGGGGAAGAAAAGGAACACTATTCCAAATTTTTGTTAAAATTATTTTTTCTGCTTCTCTGAGTTCCAATTTAAACCCAATCATTTCTTTCTTTAATTCTTATATTTACACTGACTCAACTTCTTAATACATCTTTTCTCAATTTTCAAGACTCTGGTTGGAAAATTCACAAATATCCAGTATAGAATTTCTCTTTTTATGTGGTACTTAAATCCTTAATTTAGATTCACAAACTCCACTTTTCATCTATAGTTACCATTGTTTCCATTTTTCCTTTCTTTTTCATCATACAGAGGCCAAGAAGCTGTATATCTTGGATGATCTTTCCAGACTATCCTGTATGGCACATTCCTCTTACTGTCTGGTACAAACTTTCTCTCTCTCTCTTTCTCTCTCCCCCTCCTTCTTTCCCTTCCCCTCTCCCTCTCTTCATTTCTCTCTTTCTCTCGTAAGACCAAAAGTGCCTAACTTTTTGCATCCCCATAGCCTATCTCTACTTTATTTTATAGAGTCATCAACAAAATAAGAAAGATCCTGTTCTTTCTATCCTTATTACACCTATGCAGCATCCCTGTAAATACTGAATGTTTATCCTAAATGATCAGATTAAACATAAAGAATTTATTTGGGGTTACATGTAACAGTTGTAGGGAGATGGAGAGAGAGGAAAAAGAGAGAGAGAATTGCTGAGCTTTGACTTTATTTGGAACTGAAATTCCTTCCTCATATTCTTCACTAAATGGGGCCAAGACCTCTGGACCAGAAATAAATAAGCAAAGTCAACTATAACTGAGTTTACTATGGGAACATATTGCTCTGAGGGTAGTTTGGAAAATCCATAAGAATGAGCTCAGACAATAGCAAGTCCAAAATCAAATCCCCTCTTGGAGTAATCTTATCTTAAGAAACTCAGCTTTCCATGTCAAAGAAACCAGCCTTTCCATGAGAAAAGTCAGCCTGTGCTTGAAAATGAGTACCCCTAAAACTGAGTCTCTCTGTTGAGTTTATTCTTGCCCAATACCTGTTCCCCTCAAGATTGAGGAGAGTCAAAGAAAATGGGGGATTGAAACTGAGCAGGTCACTGTGGGGCCTTCCAGAGTATAAAAGCCTTTCCATGTCCTGCATTTCTTGTTTGTAAGAAAAAGGCTTTCAGCCTCCTAGACCTTCCCTGAATTCCAAAGGGCAGTATCAAAAAGTGAGGGACAGTGAGGAAATTCAGAAAGAAATAATGGTACACTGATAAAGCAGAGTCCTAATTCCTCCTGAAGCACTATAAATAACAATCTGATGAGTATCTCTGAGTTCTACAGGAACTAAGTGCCTCCCCCCACCCAAACACACATTAAGTGGAGGATGGCAAACTTCAGGTTGAGCACAAACACATGGACCTCAAACTAGTCAGGAGCAGAAGACTGATGATTGAGATTCCTGGAACACCATTCTGTACAGTTAGGTTCAGCTCAGTCACTTAGTCCTGTCTGACTTTTTGTGGCCCCATGGTCTACAGCATGCAAGGCTTCCCTGTCAATCACCAACTTCTGGAGCTTACTCAAACTCGTGTCCATCTATCTAGTCAGTGATGCCATCCAACCATCTAAACCTCTGTCATCCCCTTCTCCTCCTGCCTTCAATCTTTTCCAGCATCATGGTCTTTTCCAATGAGTCAGTTCTTCACATCAGGGGGCCAAAGTATTGGGGTTTCAGTTTCAACATCAGACCTTCCAATGAATATTCAGGACTGATTTCCTTTGGGATTGACTGGTTTGACCTCCTTGCTGTCCAAATGACTCTCAAGAGTCTTCTCCAACACTACAGTTCAAAAGCATCAATTCTTTGATGCTCAGCTTTCTTTATAGTCCAACTCTCACATCCATACATAACTATTGGAAAAACCATTGCTTTGACTAGATGGACCTTTGTTGGTAAAGTGATGTCTCTGGTTTTCAATATGCTGTCTAACTTGGTCATAGCCTTTCTTCCAAGGAGTAAGTGTCTTTGAATTTCATGGCTGCAGTCACCATTTGCAGTGATTTTGGAGGCCCAAAAAGCAAAGTCTCTCACTGTTTCCATTGTTTCCCCATCTATTTACCATGAAGTGATGAGACTGGATGCCAGGATCTTAGTTTTCTGAATGTTGAGGTTTTTTTTTTTCTTCTCTTTCTTTTTAAAAAAAATTTTTTTAACTCTTTGTTTCTGTTTATTTTACTTTACAATATTCTATTGGTTTTGCCATACATTGACTTGAATCCACCATGGGTGTACATGTGCTCCCCATTATGAACCCTGCTCCGACCTCCCTCCCCATCCCATCCCTCTGAATCATCCCAGTGCACCAGCCCCGAGCATCCTGCATCATGCATCAAACCTAGACTGGCGATCCATTTCACATATGATAATTTACATGTTTAAATGCCCTTCTCCCATATCATCCCACCTTCACCCACTCCCACAGAGTCCAAAAGACTGTTCAGTACATCTGTGTCTCTTTTGCTATCTTGCATACAGGGTTATCATTATCATATATCTAAATTACATATGTATGCATTAGTATACTGTATTGGTGCTTTTCTTTCTGGCTTACATCACTCTATATAATAGGCTCCAGTTTCATTCACCTCATTAGAACCAATTCAAATGTAATCTTTTAAATGGCTGAGTAATATTTCATTGTGTATATGTACCACTGCTTTCTTATCCATTCATCTGCCGATGGACATCTAGGATGCTTCCAAGTCCTGGCTATTATAAACAGTGCTGCGATGAACACTGGGGCACACATATCTCTTTCCATTCTGGTTTCCTCAGTGTGGATGCCCAGCAGTGGGATTGCTGGGTCATAAGGCAGTTCTATTTCCAGTTTCTTAAGGAATCTCCACACTGTTCTTCTTAGTGGCTGTATTAGTTTGCATTCCCACCAACAGTGTAAGAGGATTCCCTTTTCTCCACACCCTCTCCAGCATTTATTGCTTGTAGACTTTTGGATAGCAGCCATTCTGACTGGTGTGAAATGGTACTTCATTGTGGTTTTGATTTGCATTTCTCTGATACTGAGTGATGATGAACATCTTTTCATGTGTTTGTTAGCCATCTGTATGTCTTCTTTGGATAAATGTCTGTTTAGTTCTTTGGCCCACTTTTTGACTGGGTCTTTTATTTTTCTGAAATTGAACTGTAGGAGTTGCTTGTATATTTTTGAGATTAATTATTTGTCCATTGCTATTATTTTCTCCCATTCTGAAGGCTGTCTTTTCACCTTGCTTATAGTTTCCTTTGTTGTGCAGAAACATTTAATTTTAATTAGGTCCCATTTGTTTATTTTTGCTTTTATTTCCAATATTTTGGGAGGTAGGTCATAGAGGATCCTGCTGTGATTTATGTTGGAGAGGGTTTTGCCTATGTTCTCCTCTAGGAGTTTGTAGTTTCTGGTTTTATGTTTAGATCTTTAATCCATTTTGAGTTTATTTTTGTGTATGGTGTTAGAAAGTGTTGTAGTTTCATTCTTTTACAAGTGGTTGACCAGTTTTCCCAGCACCACTTGTTAAAGAGATTGCCTTTTCTCCATTGTATATTCTTGCCTCCTTTGTCAAAGATAAGGTGCCCATAGGTGTGTAGATTTATCTCTGGGCTTTCTATTTTGTTCCATTGATCTATATTTCTGTCTTTATGCCAGTACCATACTGTCTTGATGACTGTGGCTTTGTAATATAGCCTGAAGTCAGGAAGGTTGATTCCTCCAGTTCCATTCTTCTTTCTCAAGATTGCTTTGGCTATTTGAGGTTTTTTGTATTTTAATACAAATTGTGAAATTATTTGTTCTAGTTCTCTGAAAAATACTGTTGGTAGCTTGATAGGGATTGCATTGAATCTATAGATTGCTTTGGGTAGTATACTCATTTTCACTATATTGATTCTTCCAATCCATGAACACGGTATATTTCTCCATCTATTTGTGTCATTTTTGATTTCTTTCACCAGTGTTTTATAGTTTTCTATATATAGGTCTTTTGTTTCTTTAGGTAGTTATATTCCTAAGTATTTTATTCTTTCCATTGCAATGGTGAATGGAATTGTTTCCTTAATTTCTCTTTCTGTTTTCTCATTGTTAGTGTAGAGGAATGCAAGGGATTTCTGCGTGTTAATTTTATATCCTGCAACTTTACTATATTCATTGATTAGCTCTAGTAATTTTCTGGTGGAGTCTTTAGGGTTTTCTATGTAGAGGATCATGTCATCTGCAAACAGTGAGAGTTTTACTTTTTCTTTTCCAGTCTGGATTCCTTTTCTTTTTCTGCTCTGATTGCTGTGGGCAAAACTTCCAAAACTATGTTGAATGGTAGCGGTGAGAGTGGGCACCCTTGTCTTGTTCCTGACTGTAGGGGAAATGCTTTCTATTCTTCACCATTGAGGATAATGTTTGCTGAGGGTTAGTCATATATAGCTTTTATTATGTTGAGGTATGTTCCTTCTATTCCAGCTCTCTGGAGGGTTTTTATCATAAATGGATGTTGAATTTTGTCAAAGGCTTTCTCTGCATCTATTGAGATAATCATATGGTTTTTATTTTTCAATTTGTTAATGTGGTGTATTACATTGATTGATTTGCAGATATTGAAGAATCCTTGCATCCCTGGGATAAAGCCCACTTGGTCATGATGTATGATCTTTTTAATATGTTGTTGGATTCTGTTTGCTAGAATTTTGTTAAGGCCTGTAGTTTTCTTTTTCTGTGGCACCTTTGTCTGGTTTTGGTATTAGGGTGATGGTGGTCTCATAGAATGAGTTTGGAAGTTTACCTTCCTCTGCAATTTTCTGGAAGAGTTTGAGTAGGATAGGTGTTAGCTCGTCTCTAAATTTTTGGTACAATTCAGCAGTGAAGCCATCTGGTCCTGGGCTTTTGTTTGTTGGAAGATTTCCGATTACAGTTTCAATTTCCGTGTTTGTGATGGGTCTGTTAAGATTTTCTATTTCTTCCTGGTTCAATTTTGGAAAGTTGTACTTTTCTAAGAATTTGTCCATTTCTTCCAAGTTGTCCATTTTATTTGCATATAGTTGCTGTTAATAGTCTCATGATCCTTTGTATTTCTGTGTTGTCTGTTGTTATCTCTCAATTTTCACTTCTAATTTTGTTGATTTGATTTTTCTCCCTTTGTTTCTTAATGAGTCTGGCTAATGGTTTGTCCATTTTATTTAACTTCTCAAAGAACCAGTTTTTGGTTTTGTTGATTTTTGCTATGGTCTTCTTAGTTTCTTTTGTGTTTATTTCTGCCCAAGTTTTTAAGATTTCTTTCCTTCTACTAACACTGGGATTCATAATTTCTTCCTTTTCAAGTTGCTTTAGATGTAGACTTAGGTTATTTATTTGACTTTTTTCTTGTTTCTTGAGGTAAGCCTGTATTGCTAATGAACCTTCCCCTTAACACTGTTTTACAGTGTCCCATAGTTTTTGGGTTGTTGTGTTTGCATTTTCGTTCGTTTCTATGCATATTTTGATTTCTTTTTTGATTTCTTCTGTGATTTGTTGCTTATTCAGCAGCGTGTTGTTCAGCCCCCATATGTTGGAATTTTTAATTGCTTTTTTCCAGTAATTGACATCTAGTCTTACTGCATTGTGGTCAAAAAAGATGCTTGGAATGATTTCAACTTTTTTGAATTTACCAAGGCTAGATTTATGGCCCAGGATGTTATCTATCCTGGAGAAGCTTCTGTGTGTGCTTGAGAAAAAGGTGAAATTCATTGTTCTAGGGTGAAATGTCTTATAGATATCAATTAGGTCTAACTGGTCTATTGTATTATTTAAAGTTTGTGTTTCCTTGTTAATTTTCTGTTTAGTTGATCTATCCATAGGTGTGAGTGGGGTATTAAA
The DNA here is from genome assembly GCF_029407905.1 of Bubalus kerabau. Classification (NCBI taxonomy): domain Eukaryota; kingdom Metazoa; phylum Chordata; class Mammalia; order Artiodactyla; family Bovidae; genus Bubalus; species Bubalus kerabau. Next base: position 2,530,021 of record NC_073647.1, on the reverse strand, counting down.
ATCTCCCACTATTATTGTGTTATTGTTAATTTCCCCTTTCATACTTGTTAGCATTTGTCTTACATATTGTGGTGCTCCTATGTTGGGCGCATATATATTTATAATTGTTATATCTTCTTCTTGGATTGATACTTTGATCATTATGTGGTGTCCTTCTTTGTCTCTTTTCACAGCCTTTGTTTTAAAGTCTACTTTCTCTGATATGAGTATTGCTACTCCTGCTTTCTTTTGGTCTCTATTTGCGTGGAAGATCTTTTTTCAGCTCTTCACTTTCAGTCTATATGTGTCCCTTGCTTCGAGGTGGGTCTCTTGTAGACAACATATATAGGGGTCTTGTTTTTGTATCCATTCAGCCAGTCTTTGTCTTTTGGTTGGGGCATTCGACCCATTTACATTTAAGGTAATTATTTTTTTTTTAATTAATTAATTAATTAATTAATTTATTTATTTTTTTTTACATTTTTTTTTAATTTTATTTTATTTTTAAACTTTACATAACTGTATTAGATTTGCCAAATATCAAAATGAATCCGCCACAGGTATACATGTGTTCCCCATCCTGAGCCCTCCTCCCTCCTCCCTCCCCATTCCATCCCTCTGGGTCGTCCCAGTGCACCAGCCCCAAGCATCCAGTATCGTGCATCGAACCTGGACTGGCAACTCGTTTCATACATGATATTTTACATGTTTCAATGCCATTCTCCCAAATCTTCCCACCCTCTCCATGATCCCATTACTATTTACTTTGTTTTTTGGGGTTCGAGTTTATACACCCCTTCTGTGTTTCCTGTCTAGAGAAGATCCTTTAGCATTTGTTGGAGAGCTGGTTTGGTGGTGCTGAATTCACTCAGCTTTTGCTTGTCTGTAAAGCTTTTGATTTCTCCTTCATATTTGAATGAGATCCTTGCTGGGTACAGTAATCTGGGCTGTAGGTTATTTTCTTTCATCACTTTAAGTATGTCCTTCAATTCCCTCCTGGCCTGAAGAGTTTCTATTGAAAGATCAGCTGTTATCCTTATGGGAATCCCCTTATGTGTTATTTGTTATTTTTCCCTTGCTGCTTTTAATATTTGTTCTTTGTGTTTGATCTTTGTTAATTTGATTAATATGTGTCTTGGGGTGTTTCGCCTTGGGTTTATCCTGTTTGGGACTCTGGGTTTCTTGGACTTGGGTGATTATTTCCTTCCCCATTTTAGGGAATTTTTCAACTATTATCTCCTCGAGTATTTTCTCATGGTCTTTCTTTTTGTCTTCTTCTGGGATTCCTATGATTCGAATGTTGGGGACATTTTACATTGTCCCAGAGGTCTCTGAGGTTGTCCTCATTTCTTTTAATTCATTTTTATTTTTTCCTCTCTGTTTCATTTATTTTACCATTCTATCTTCTACCTCACTTATCCTTTCTTCTGCCTCCATTATTCTACTCTTGGTTCCCTCAAGAGTGTTTTTGATCTCATTTATTGCATTATTCATTATATATTGACTCTTTCTAATTTCTTCTAGGTCCTTCATGCATCTTCTTGATCCTTGTCTCCAGGCTATTTATCTGTAACTCCAATTTGTTTTCAAGATTTTGGATCATTTTCACTATCATTATTCAGAATTCTTTATCAGATAGATTCACTATATCTTCCTATTTTGTTTGGTTTGGTGGGCATTTATCCTGCTCCTTTATCTTCTGGGTTATTCTCTGCATTTTCATCTTGTTTATATTGCTGTGTTTAGGGTGGCCTTTCTGTATTCTGGCAGTTGGTGTTTCCTCTTTATTGTGAAGGTTCCTCCCTGTGGGTGGGGTTGGACAGGTGGCTTGTCAAGGTTTCCTGGTTAGGGAAGCTTGTGTCAGTGTTCTGGTGGGTGGAGCTGAATTTCTTCTCTCTGGAGTGCAATGAAGTGTCCAGTAATGAGTTTTGAGATGTCAGTGGGTTTGGTGTAACTTTGGGCAGCCTGTATATTGAGGCTCAGGGTTATGTTCCTGTGTTGCTGGAGAATTTGTGTGGTATGTCTTGCTCTGGAGCTTGTTGGCCCTTGGGTGGTGCTTGGTTTCAGTGTAGGTATCGAGGCATTTGATGAGTTTCTATCAATTAATGTTCCCTGGAGTCAGGAGTTCTCTAGTGTTCTCAGGATTTGGACTTAAGCCTCCTGCCTCTGCTTTCAGTCTTATTCTTACAGTACCCTCAAGACTTCTCCATCTATACAGCAATGATGATAAAATATTTAGGTTTATGATGAAAAGTTTCTCCACAGTGAGGGACACCCAGAGAGGTACATAGAATTACATGGAGAAGAGAAGAGGGAGGAGGGAGATAGAGGTGACCAGAAGGAGAAAAGGGGGAATCAAAATGGGAGAGAGCAAGCTAGCCAGTTATCACTTCACTATGTGTTCTCCACAGTCTGGATCCCTCAGAGGTGTTCATGGAGTTACACAGAGAAGAGAAGAGGGAGGAAGGAGACATGGGTGGCCAGGAGGATAAAGGGGGGAATCAAAAAGAGAGAGACAGATCCAGCCATAATCAGTTCCTTATGTGTTCTCCACAGCCCAGAACAGACAAGAGATTCACAAAATTGTGTAAAGAAAAAAAGGGGGAGGGGGGAAATAGAGGTGACCTGGTGGAGAAAAAGGAGAGTGAAAAGGGAGAGAGAGCAATCAGGCCAGTGATCTTGCTCCCAAGTAAAAATGGGTACTGAAGATTGGGCTCTTAAAGGTACAAAGTTAATAGCAAATACCAAAAAGCAAAGATTGAAAATCTAGAGTAGAGGTTAGATTCTCAAAAATACAATATTAACGAAAAAAGAAAAAACAAATTCACAAAAATTATAAAATATATATATGAAGCTTGCTTTAAAAATAGGGTCTTTATTTTTTTGCAAGGTAATAGTAGGTTATAAAAATGAAAATTAAAGGAGTAATGGGTACTTAAAATAAAAAAATTAAAAAAAAATTATAAAATTTAAAAAATGATAATAGTAAAAATATATCTAAGACTTTCTCTAGAGCTTTTGCAGACAGTGTGGGGTCAGTTCATTTTCAGATAGTTCTTTGGTCCGGCTTGTACTTCTCAAGGTGTATAGGCCCCTTGCTATGTAGTCGGTGCTAACTACAGGGTTTTAATCTATTACATCTGTCACTTCCAAGCGGTTCCCTCTGTTTATTTTAGCTTCTTCTGTTTTCTGGTCTCTTCAGTGTCTAATTTCTGCCCTGACACAAGGGGCGTGGTGGTGGTCACTTTTTCTTTTTTAGGGTCGCTTGTTCAGTCGTGCCTTGGGGAGAGAGGGATGCTGCAAACAAATATCACTGGCGTGTGCTCAATGATTCAGCCACACTGGGTTTGCCCCCACTCATGGTGTGTGTGCTTTCCCAGTCTACACTTCTCAGACTCTAGGTTGCTCTGCCGAGAACTATCTGATGCAGGCCCTGGTTTGCCTGAATTTCCCAGGTCTAAGCCGCTCAGGTTCAGGTTCTCGGGTACTCCACAAAGGTGCAGACTTGGTTGGGCCTGCGTTTTGTGCCATCCTAGGTCCAAGCAGCTCAGGTGACCAGGTGCTTGGCGAGCGCTGTTGCCCCCAGTTGGGGGCTGTGGCTTATCCCCTCCCCCATCCCAGCCACTCGGTTTTCTGGGTGTGTCTCTTCTGGGGAGCTGATCTCTGGCTGCGACCCTCCCGGCAGATGTTGACCATCCAGAAACCCCAGAAGTCTTGGTTAGCAATGAAGTCTGCTTGCATTTTGGTATAGGATGCCTCTCTGGGGCCGCAATTGCCTGCTTCTGGCTCTGGCTGCACTTGCCTGCCTGTCTCTGGTGGGCAATAGGCTGGTCAGCAGCCCACTAGCTCTGCTCAGTCCTTTGTTCTGTGAGTGGGCCTGGCGGTGTCTTAGGTTAGGTCTTTTCACCTTTTGAGGAATAGCTATCCCACAGTCTGGGCTGCTATCTCAAGCTAGTTCCCTCAAATTGCCCTTAGGGCATTCAGGCCTGATCCTTATCCAAAGCAATGCAGCCTGCTCCTCCGTGTCCCGCCCCCTCTTGCAAGTGGGGGATGCGAGCCTCTGGGCTGCTGCTCCACTGGAAGTTGCTGTTAGGCATATAATCTGTGGGTTTTAATTATGTAATTATTTTTCCTCCCATTTATTTTGCCCTCTGTGGTTCCAAGGCTCGCCACAGACCCGCCAGAGATAGTGTTTCTTGGTGTTTGGAAACTTCTCTCTTTTTAAGACTCCCTTCCTGGGATGGATCTCCATCCCTACCTCTTTTGTCTCTCTTTTTATCTTTTATATTTTGTCCTACCTCCTTTCAAAGACAATGGGCTGCCTTTCTGGGTGCCTGATGTCCTCTGCCAGTATTCAGAATTTGTTCTGTGGAATTTTCTTGGCGTTCAAGTGTTCTTTCAATGAATCTGTGGGGGAGAATGAGGTCTCCCCATCCTATTCCTCCACCATCTTAGGACCACCTCAGAATGTTGAGTTTTAAGCCAACTTTTTCACTCTCCTCTTTCACTTTCATCAAGAGGCTCATTAGTTCTTCTTCACTTTCTGCCATAAGGGTGGTGTCATCTGCATATCTAAGGTTATTGATATTTCTCCCTGAAATTTTGATTCCAGCTTGTGTTTCATCCAGCCTGGCATTTCACATGATGTACTCTGCACATACGTTCAACAAATAGGGTGGCAATATACAGCCTTGGGGTACTCCTTTCCCTATTTGGAACTGGTCTATTGTTCCATGCCCAGTTTTAACTGTTGCTTCTTGACCTGCATACAGATTTCTCAGGAGGCAGGTAAGGTGGTCCAGTATTCCCATCTCTTTAAGAATTTTCCACAGTCAAGGCTTTGGCATAGTCAATAAAGCAATTTTTTTTTTTTTTTTTTTTGGAAATTTCTTGCTTTTTCAATGTTCCAACGGATGGATTTGTCAAATTGATCTCTGGTCCTCTGCTTTTTTAAAATCCAGCTTGAACATCCAGAAGTTCACAGCTCATGTACTGTTGAAGCCTGGCTTGGAGAATTTTGAGCATTCTTTTGCTACTGTGTGAGATAAGTGCAATTGTGCAGTAGCTTGAACACTTATGGCATTGCCTTTCTTTGGGATTGGAATGAAAACTGACCTTTTCCAGTCCTGTGGCCAATGCTGAGTTTTCCAAATTTGCTGGCATATTGAGTGCAGCACGTTCACAGCATCATCTTTCAGGATTTGAAATAGCTCAACTGGAATTCCATCACCTCTCCTAGCTTTGTTTGTAGCGATGCTTTCTAAGGCCCACTTGACTTCACATTCCAGGATGCCTGCCTCTAGGTGAGTGATCACACCATTGTGGTTATTGGATCATGAAGATTTTTTTTTGTATAGTGCTTCTGTGTATTGTTGCCACCTCTTAATATCTTCTGCTTCTATTAGGACCATAACATTTCTGTCCTTTATTGTGCCCATCTTTGCATGAAATGTTCACTTGGTATCTCTAATTTTATTGAAGGGATCTCTAGTCTTTCCCATTCTTTTGTTTCCCTCTATTTCTTTGCATTGATCACTGAGGAAGGCTTTCTTATCTCTCCTTGCTATTCTTTGGAACTCTGTATTCAGATGGGTATATCTTTCCTTTTCTCCTTTGCCTTTAGCTTCTGTTCTTTTCTCATCTATTTATAAGGCCTCCTCAGACAACCATTTTGCCTTTTTGCATTTCTTTTTCTTGGGGATGGTCCTGATCAATGGTCCTGTACAATGTCATGAACCTCCATCCATAGTTCTTCAGGCACTCTGGCTATCAGATCTAATGCCATGAATCTATTTATCACTTCTACTGTATAATCGTAAGGGATTTGATTTAAGTCATACCTGAATGATCTGAATGAAGCACACCAGCTGTGGCAGACTGCACAGAAGCGTGGCCAAGAGGACCTACCCCACGTCTGAGGTCAGGGGTGGCGGCTGAGACGACCTATGCCATGCCTGAAGTCAGGGGAGGCGGCCGAGAGGAGCAACCCCACATCCAAGCAGCGGCGGCTGCACGGGCAAAGGAGGGCCAAGAGGAGCTACTCCACGTTCAAAGTCAAGAGGGGAGGACGTGAGGAGATACCCCTCGTCCAAGGTAAGGAGCAGCAGCTGCACTTTGCTGAAGCAGCCATGAAGAGATTCCCCACATCCAAGGTAAGAGAAATCCAAGTAAGACAGTAGGTATTGCGAGAGGGCATCAGAGGGCAGACACACTGAAACCATAATCACAGAAAACTAGCCAATCTGATCATAGGGATCACAGCCTTGTCTAACTCAATGAAACTAAGCCATGCTGTGTGGGGCCACCCAAGACGCACGGGTCATGGTGGAGAGGTCTGACAGAATGTGGTCCACTGGAGAAGGGAATGGCAAACCACTTCAGTATTCTTGCCTTGAGAACCCCATGAACAGTATGAAAAGGCAAAATGATAAGATACTGAAAGGGGAACTCCACGGGTCGGTAGGTGCCCAATATGCTACTGGAGATCAGTGGAGAAATAACTCCAGAAAGAATGAAGGGATGGAGCCAAAGCACAAACAATACCGAGCTGTGGATGTGACTGGTGATAGAAGCAAGATCTGATGCTATAAAGAGCAAATTTGCATAGGAACCTGGGATGTCAGGTCCATGAATCAAGGCAAATTGGAAGTGGTCAAACAGGAGATGGCAAAAGTGAAGTCGACATTCTAGGACTCAGCGAACTAAAATAGACTGGAATGGGTAAATTTAACTCCAATGACCATTATATCTACTACTGTGGGCAGAAACCCTTAGAAGAAATGGAGTTGCCATCATGGTCAACAAGAGTCCAAAATGCAGTACTTGGATGCAATCTCAAAAATGACAGAATGATCTCTGTTCGTTTCCAAGGCAAACTATTCAATATCATGGTAATCCAAGCCTATGCCCCAACTAGTAACGCTGAAGAAGCTGAAGTTGAATGGTTCTATAAAGACCTCCAAGACCTTTTAGAACTAACACCCAAAAAAGAGGTCCCTTTCATTATAGGGGACTGGAATGCAAAAGTAGGAATTCAAGAAACACTTGGAGTAACAGGCAAATGTTGGCCTTGGAGTACGGAATGAAGCAGGGCAAAGGGTAATAGTTTTGTCAAAAAAATGCACTGGTCATAGCAAACACCCTCTTCCAACAACACAAGAGAAGACTCTACACATGGACATCACCAGATGGTCAACACCGAAATCAGATTGATTATATTCTTTGCAGCCAAAGATGAAGAAGCTCTATACAGTCAGCAAAAACAGTCAGCAAAAACAAGACTGGGAGCTGACTGTGGCTCAGATCATGAACTCCTTATTGCCAAATTCAACTTAAATTGAAGAAAGTGGGGAAAACCACTGGACCATTCAGGTATGACCTAAATCATATCCCTTATGATTATACAGTGGAAGTGAGAAATAGATTTAGGGGATTAGATCTGATAGATAGAGTGCCTGATGAACTATGGACAGAGGTCGTGACATTGTACAGGAGACAGGGATCAAGGCCATCCCCATGGAAAAGAAAATGGCTGTCTGAGGAGGCCTTCCATATAGCTGTGAAAAGAAGAGAAGTGAAAAGCAAAGGAGAAAAGTAAAGATATAAGCATCTGAATGCAGAGTTCCAAAGAATAGCAAGGAGAGATAAGAAAACCCTCCTTAGTGATCAATGCAAAAAAATAGAGGAAAACAACAGAATGAGAAAGACTAGAGATCTCTTCAAGAAAACTAGAGATACCAAGGGAACATTTCATGCAAAGATGGGCTCGATAAAGGACAGAAATGGTATGGACCTAACAGAAGCAGAAGATATTAAGAAGAGGTGGCAAGAATACACAGAAGAATTGTACAAAAAAGAGCTTCACGACCTAGAATCACGATGGTGTGATCACTCACCTAGAGCCAGACATCACTGAATGTGAAATCAAGTGGGCCTTAGAAAGCTTCACTACGAACAAAGCTAGTGGAGGTGATGGAATTCCAGTTGAGCTATTTCAAATCCTGAAAGATGATGACGTGAAAGTGCTGCACTCAATATGCCAGCAAATTTGGAAATCTCAGCAGAGGCCACAGGACTGGAAAAGTTCAGTTTTCATTCCAGTCCCAAAGAAAGCAATGCCAAGGAATGCTCAAACTACTGCACAATTGCACTCATCTCACATGCTAGTTAAGTAATGCTCAAAATTCTCCAAGCCAGGCTTTAGCAATACACGAACTGTGAACTTCTGGATGTTCAAGCTGGTTTTAGAAAAGGCAGAGGAACCAGAGATGAAGTTGCCAACATCCTCTGGATCATCAAAAAAGCAAGAGAGTTCCAGAAAAACATCTATTTCTGCTTTATTGACCATGCCAAAGCCTTTGACTGTGTGGATCACAATCAACTGTGGAAAATTCTGAAAGAGATGGGAATACCAGACCACCTGACCTGCCTCCTGAGAAATCTATATGCAGGTCATGAAGCAACAGTTAGAACTGGACATGGAACAACAGACTGGTTCCAAGTAGGAAAAGGAGTACGTCTAGGCTGTATATTGTCACCCTGCTTATTTAAATTCTATGCAGAGTACATCATGAGAAACGTGGGGCTGGAAGAAGCACAAGCTGGAATCAAGATTGCCAGGAGAAATATCAATAACCTCAGATATGCATATGACACTACCCTTATGGCAGAAAGTGAAGAGGAACTAAAAAGCCTGTTGATGAAAGTGAAAGAGGAGAGTGAAAAAGTTGGCTTAAAGCTCAACATTCAGAAAACGAAAATCATGGCGTCTGGTCCCATCATTTCATGGCAGATAGATGGGGAAACAGTGGAAACAGTGTCAGACTTTATATTTTTGGGCTCCAAAATCACTGCAGATGGTGACTGCAGCCATGAAATTAAAAGACGCTTACTCCTTGGAAGGAAATTTGTGACCAATCTAGATAGCATATTGAAAAGCAGAGACATTACTTTGCAAACAAATGTCCATCTAGTCAAGGCTATGTTTTTTCCAGTAGTCATGCATGGATGTGAGAGTTGGACTGTGAAGAAAGCTGAGAGCTGAAGAATTGATGCTTTTGAACTGCGGTGTTGGAGAAGACTCTTGAGAGTCCCTTGGACTACAAGGAGATCCAACCAGTCCATTCAAGAGGAGATCAGTCCTGTGTGTTATTTGGAAGGAATGATGCTAAAACTGAAAATCCAGTACTTTGGTCACCTCATGCGAAGTGTTGACACATTGGAAAAGACTCTGATGCTGGGAGGGATTGGGGGCAGGAGGAGAAGGGGACAACAGAGGATGAGATGGCTGGTGGCATCACCGACTCGATGGGCGTGAGTTTGAGTGAACTCCAGGAGTTTGTGATGGATAAGTAGGTCTGGCGTGCTGCAGTTCATGGGGTCACAAAGAGTCGGACATGACTGAGCAACTGAACTGAACTGAAATGATGTCCATGTGTAGAGTCTTCTCTTTTTTGTTGGAAGAGAGTTTTGGCTATGACCAGTGTGTTCTCCTGGCATATGCTCTAGTCTTTGCCTTGCTTCGTTTTGTACTCCAAGACCAAGTTTGCCTGTTACTACCAGATCTCTTGACTTCTACTTTTGCATTCCCATGCCGTATAATGAAAAGGACATCTTTTATGGGTGTTAGTTCTAGAAGATCCTGTAGGTCTTCATAGAATCGTTCAACTTCAGCATTACTGCTTCAGGACATAGACTTGGATTACTGTGATATTGAATGGTTTGCCCTTGAAATGAACAGAGATCATTCTGTTGTTTTTGAGATTGCATGCAAGTACTACATTTTGGACTCCTTTTGTTGATTATGAGGGCTACTCCATTTCTTCTAATGGATTCTTGCCCACAGTAGTTATATATAATGGTCATCTCAGTTAAATTCACCCATTTCAGTCCATTTTAGTTCACTGATTCCTAAAATGTCAATGTTTCCTCTTGCCATCTCCTGTTTGACCACTTCAAATTTACCTTGATTCATGGACCTAACATTCCAGGTTCCTATGCAATATTGCTCTTTACAGCATTGGACTTTACTTGAATCACCAGTCATGTCCACAACTGGGCATTATTTTTGCTTTGGCTTATCTCTTCATTCTTTAGGATTAATTTCTCCACTCTTATCCAGTAGTGTATTGGGCATCTACCAACCTGGGGACTTTATCTTTCAGTATCATATCTTTTTCCTTTCCATACTGTTCATGAGATTCTCGAGGCAAGAATACTGAAGTGGTTTGTCATTCCCTTCTCCAGTTGACCACATTTTGTCAGAACTCTCCACTATGACCCATCTGTCTTGGGTGGCCCTACATGTCACGGCTCACAGTTTCATTGAGTTAGATAAGGCCGTGGTCCATGTGATCAGTTTGACTAGTTTTCTGTGATTGTGGCTTTCATTCTGTCTGCCCTCTGAGGGATAAGGATAAGAGGCTTATGGAAGCTTCCTTATGGGAGAGACTGACTGCAGGGGGAACTGGGTCTTGTTCTGATAGGTGAGGCCATGTGCTCAGTAAATCTTTAATCTAATTTTCTGTTGATGGGCAAGGCTGTGTTCCCTCCCTGTTGTTTGACCTGAGACCAACCTATGGTGGAGGTAATGAAGTTAATGGCGACCTCCTTCAAAAGGTCCCATACACTCACTGCCGCACTCAGTTCCCCCAACCCTGCAGCAGGCCACCACCAGCCCACACCTCTGTCAGAGACTCCTGGATACTCATAGGCAAGTCAGGGTCAGTCTCTTGTGGGGTCACTGCTCCTTTCTCCTGGGTCCCGGTGTGCACAGACTTTTGTTTGTGCCCTCCAAGTGTCTGTTTCCCCAGTCCTATGTAAGTTCTGGTGGCTCTGTGGTGGGGTTAATGGTGAGCTCCTTCAAGAGGGCTTGTGACACACCCAGGTCTGCTCCTGTGGCAGGCCACTGCTGACCTGTACCTCCGCAGGACACACTCAACCACTCAAAGGCAGATCTGGCTCAGTCTCTGTGGGTACTCCTGCTGTGCATGAGGTTTTGTTTGAACCCTCCATGCACTAATTCCTAATGGGTATGGAATTTGATTCTAAATGTGATTTTGCCCCTCCTACCGTCTGGTTGGGGCTTCTCCTTTGCCCTTGTACATGGAATATCTTTTTTTGGTGGGATCCAACATTCTCCTGTTGATGGTTGTTCAGCAGTGAGTTATAATTTTGGAGTTCTCACAGGAGAAGATGAGCACATGTCCTTCTACTCTGCCATCTTGATTTGTTGACAAGCTATGACAAATCTAAACAGCATATCAAAAACCAGAGACATCACTTTGCTGACAAAGGTCCATATAGTCAAAGCTATGGTTTTTCCAGTAGTCATGTACGGATGTGACAGGTGGACCATAAAGAAGGCTGAGTGCTTAAGAATTGATGCTTTTGAACTGTGGTGCTGGAGAAGACTCTTGAGAGTCCCTTAAACAGCAAGGAGATCAAACCAGTCAGTCCTAAAGGAAATAAACCCTGAACAGTCATTGGAAGGACTGATGCTGAAGCTCCAGTACTTTGGCCACCTGATGCTAAGAGCCAACTCATTGGAAAAGGCCCTGATGCTGGGAAACATTGAGGGAAGGAGGAGAAGAGGGCGACAGAGAATGAGATGGTTGAATGGCATCATCAACTCAATGGACATGAGTTTGAGCAAACTCTGGGAGATAGTGAAGGACAAAGAAGTCTTGCATGCTGCTGTTCATGGGGTTGCAAAGAGTCAGACGTGACTTAGTGACTGAACAACAGTAAATCTTGTCGCTGTGAAGTCTTTTGTCAAGTAACCATTCACATAGCCCTTGTCACTCATTCAATAAATATTTATTGAAAAGCTACTGTGTGCCAAGTATTGTAGTAGAAACTGAATATACAAAGAGAAAAGAAAAGAAGTAAAAAGACTTCAGTAGCAGTATATTTTGTCTGTTCCAGGCCAGGGTCTGCCTACTTTGCTGATCACCCCACCTCCACTAAGTTCCAGACACTCAAACTCAGAAAGATAATTTTTCTGTTGCATGACCCATGGAATGAGTATGCCTCTTATGTGGAGTCATGGAATTTGCTTACATGATCATCTGACTTTACTCAGAACATGGTTTTCTTACAAACTACAGTTTTCCTCTGATTCAATTCCCTGACTCACCTCTCACAATGCTGTTCCCAGAGCAGATATCTTCCTAGGCCAAGGGTTGTACCAGTATGATGCAAAAACCTTGAAGATTCTTCTAAGAGTTTATGGTGTCTCTGAAAAGCATCCAATTTGAATTAGAATAATTATATTTTTAAAATCTTTCAAAATATAGCAAAACAACAGCACACTCAAATTGTAATATATTGGAAACCACTACAGTGTTCATTCAGAGAAGGCAATGGCACCCCACTCCAGTACTCTTGCCTGGAAAACCGCATGGATGGAGGAGCCTGGTAGGCTACAGTCCATGGGGTCGCTAAGTTGGACACGACTGAACAGCTTCACTTTCACTTTTCACTTCCATGCATTGGAGAAGGAAATGACAACCCACTCCAGTGTTCTTGCCTGGAGAATCCCAGGGATGGGGGAGCCTGGTGGGCTGCCGTCTATGGGGTCACACAGAGTCAGACATGACTGAAGTGACTTAGCATCAGCAGCACAGTGTTCATTTATTTTACCATGTAAATTAGTTTAGGAGGCAGACCTTGAACTACTCCTACCACTTTTCTTTAATTCAAGACTCCCCTCAGACTGCAAGTTGAGCTATCCAAATACGTTTCTATTTGCAACTTATATGTGTGAATTAAGAATGTCTCTACACTGTGCAACTAAAATCTTATAGAAAATATAAATTAGATACTGAAGCTGAACCTAAGACCATAACTGTCACCCAGAATCCCCTATTTCAAAGGTTTGTATTTATCAAAACCACATTCATATACTGATTATACCCTAAGTAAATGGTATAAATGTGAACTTAAAATATTCTAACATATGTTTACATATTACAACTCTCTAAGTTTCCATTGGATAAAAATAAAACCTACTTTTAAAAATAAAATTTAGAACACTACTTAGCCATAACAAGATGAAATCTTGCCATTTGCAAAAACATGGATTGATCTTGAGGGTATCATGTTGAGTGAAATAAGTCAGATGGAGAAAGACAAATACTATATGATTTCATTCATATGTTGAATATAAAACAAATAAATGAACAAACCAAACAAAAACAAACAAATATAGAGAATAGAGTAGTGGTTACCAGAAGTGGAGGAGTAGGGTAGAGGTCAGAGGGCTAAATGAGTAAAGGGGATCAACTGAATGGAAACTAAACTTTTGGTGGTAAGCATGCTGTAGTGTATACAGAAGTAGAAGTATAATATTCTACAGATGACACATATAATATTATAAATCAAAGTTGCCTGAATTAAAAAAAATAAAAATAAATTTACTACACATTGTCCTAAGTAACTCTGATATGCCTACCAAGTTTAGTGGGAAGAAGTCAATAATAAAGCTCAAGCATCAACATCACTCATTACTAGACAAATGCAAATCAAAACTACAATGAGGTATCATCTCACACCTGTCAGAATGGTCATCATCAGAAAGTCTACAAACAATAAATGCTGGAGAACAGTGTGGAGGAAAGGCAATCCTCTTGCACTGTTGGTGGGAATGTAAATTGATACCACCACTATGGAGAACAATATGGAGATTCCTTTAAAAAAAAAAAAAAACTAGGAATAATGTTACCATATGACCCAGCAATCCCACTACTGGGCAAATACCCTGAGGAAACCATAATTGAAAAAGACAGATGTACCCCAGTGTTCACTGCAGCACTATTTATAATAGCTAGGGCATGGAAGCAACCTAGATGTCCATCGATAGATGGAAGGAAGTTGTGGTACATACAATGGAATATTACTCAGCTATAAAAAGGAACACATCTGAGTCAGTTCTAATGAGGTGGATGAACCTAGGGCCTATTATACAAAGTGAAGTAAGTTAGAAAGAGAAAACCAAATATGATATATTAACATATATACATGGAATCTAGAGGGCTTCCCGGGTGGCTCAGTGGTAAATAACCCACCTGCAATGCAGGAGATGTAGGTATGATCTGATTTCTGGGTTGAGAAGATCCACTAGAGGAGAGGATGGCAACACTCCAGTATTCATGCCTGCTGCTGCTGCTAAGTCACTTCAGTCGTGTCTGACTCTGTGCAACCCCAGAGAAGGCAGACCACCAGGCTCCCCCATCCCTGGGATTCTCCAGGCAAGAACACTGGAGTGGGTTGCCATTTCCTTCTCCAATGCATGAAAGTGAAAAGTGAAAGTGAAGTCCCTCAGTCGTGTCCGACTCCTAGCGACCCCATGGACTGCAGCCCACCAGGCTCCTCTGTCCATGGGATATTCCAGGCAAGAGTACTGGAGTGGGGTGTCATTGCCTTCTCCGGTATTCATGCCTAGAGAATCCAATGGACAGAAGAGCCTGACAGGCTACAGTCCACAGGGTTGCAAAGAGTCAACATGACTGAACTTACTGGCCACACATAGTACTGATGATCCTAATTGCAGGGCAGCAAAGGAGACGCAGACATAAAGAACAGACTTTTGGGCACAGTGGGGGAAGGAGACAGTGGGTTGATGTGAAAGAATAGCATTGAAACATATACATTACCATATGTGAAGTGGATAGCCAGTGTGAGTTTGCTATATGATGCAGGGAACCCAAAGCTGGTATTCTGTGACAAGGAACCTAGAGGGGTAGGATGGGGTGGGAGGGAGGTTGAAGAGGGAGGGGACATATGTATACCTGTGGCCAATTCACATTGATGTATGGCAGAAACCATCACAATATTATAAAGTAATTATCTTCTAATTAAACAAACAAACAAAAAGCACAAGCAAACCCATGGCATCCCAATGAGGAGCCTTTATAAAAGAGATACCTGGAAAAGATGGGCACCCATTTCCATGTCAACCCATCTCTTCAAGAAACTGAGGAGCATTTTCACAGAGTTTCCACTAATGTTAAGGCTCTTTAGTGTCACAACACTCTTGTTATAGGTACTGTCCATATTCACTCCTCTCTCCATTCACTCCAACAAAAATTGACTGTTCTCTTATCATAACTATAGCTACTTCCCTTTGAAGCAGTAAATGGCTCAGAAGAATACAAACTACAGATATACCTTGGATTCTCAACTCTACATAAGGATGGCTAAATACCTAGGAGACTTGGAAGAATATAGATCAAAATCTTATATCTGAGAATTGACCACTCATTGCTACGCTTCACCCTGTATCCTTTAATCTATGCCACTAAAATTATGCTCTTCTCAACTCACTTTGGTAGGATTCTTAGAGTTCTTCAAAGTTAAGATCAAGCAATTTTGGTACAACTAATCAGTAATGTAACACCTCAATAGTGGCCCTTTCTTGCCAATCATCTTCCTTGGTTACTCAATTTGGTCCACTGATGTAACTGAGCAGGATCTTATGGGACCTTCTTGGGACAGATCCATCCCTCCATCTCTTCTGTCTGCCTCTGGGTAAAAAAGCTGTAGTCTCCCAGACCTCCCTTGGGTCACAAAAACCTGGCTCAAGAATTAATAATTGAAAGGATGTGAACATGTAGCAACAAAAATAGCAGTTGGTCCAGGATAACTGGTAAGAATTTTAACAGTAGATCAGTCACATGACAGTCACAGAATCTTCAGTTCCTCCCTGAAGTACCTAGATACCAGTATCTGATGCATATTTCCTGAGTTGCTTTGCAAATGCCCAAACTCCCACCAAATAGAAGACATTAATTACTTGATGACCATGAGCACTTATGTAGTCCCTAGACCCAGTGGAGCTAAAGACTGATAATATTAATCCCTGTGATATCATCCTGTTACCTCACCATCAACCAATCAGAATTGTGCATAAACTGTTCATACACCCTGTGACTTCCCTCCTTCATGTGTGCTAAGTCGCACCAGTCATGTCTGACTCTATATGACCCCATGGAATATAGCCTGCCAGGTTCTTCTGTCCATGGGATTTCCCAGGCAAGAATGCTGGAGTGGGTTGCCATTTCTGCCTCCAGGAGATCTTCCTGACCCAAGGATGGAACCCACATCTCTTAAGTCTCCTGCATTGGCAGGCGGGTTTTTTTTTTACCACTAGGGCCGCCTGGTGACTCCCCTCCATCACCTTGCCCTTAAAAAAATTCCCTGAAAGCCATTGGGGAATTGGGGTGTATTGAGCATTAGCTGCCCTTGCACATCTCACAATAAACATGGCACTTTCCTCAACCACCACCAGGTGTCAGAAGATTGGCATTATTGCACGTGGGTGAGTGGACCAAAGTTTGGTGCAGTAATGCTGGCAATCTATTTGATGGAGGGGAGCCACCAGGTGGCGCTAGTGGTAAAGAATCACCTGCCAATGCCGCAGACTTAAATCCAGGTTTGATGCCTGGGTCAGGAGGTCCCCTGGAAGAGGAAATGGAGACCCATTCCAATATTCTAGCCTGGGACATCCCATGTACAGAGGAACCTGATAGGCTATAGTCCATGGAGTCACAAAGAGACACGACTGGAGTGACTTAGCATGCATGATGGAGGGGAGTCACAAGGTGTGGAAAAGGGAACAGCTACCCACTCCAGTTTTCTGGCCTGGAGAATTGCATGGACTGTATAGTCGATGGTGTCGCAAAGAGTTGGGCATGACTGAGCAAGTTTCACTTTCACTTTAGGTTTTTGTATTCCTGACCCCGAGCAGGTTGACTGAGCCCTCTCAATTTTTGCCTGTTTTCTGTTCTAGCTCCTGTGTTGCTTGATCCAATTACCTTTTTCTTTCTCCTACATACTGGGAGCTCAGACAGTAAAGAATCTGCCTGCAAGGCAGGGGACCTGGGTTCGACCCCTGGGTTGGGAAGATCCCTTGGAGGAGGGCATGGCAACCCACTCCAGTATTCTTGCCTGGAGAATCCCCATGGATAGAGGAGCCTGGCGGGGTACAGTCCATGGGGTCATGAAGAGTCAGACAAGATTGAGCAACTGAACTGAACTGAACTGCTCTTCATGTTCTTGTCTCTCCTCTGTCAACGCCTAGAATTTCCCAGAGCACTTTGAACCATCTCACTCTCCAGTGATTATGTTGCAGGAAGGGGGACCCCTTCCAGGGCCCAAAACTGGGCTCTTGTCTAACACTCAGAAATAAGTTGTCCGAGGGGACACATGTGTTGACAAAGCAAGAGATTTTATTGGGAAAGGGCACTCAGGTGGAGAGCAGTAGGTAAGGGGACCCAGGAGAACAGCTCTGCCACCTGGCTCCCAGTCTCGGGTTTTATGGTGATGGGATTAGTTTCCATGTTGTCTTTAGCCAGTCATGTGGTACATGCCTTGTTCAGCCAAGATGGATGCCAGAGAAAAGGATTCTGGGAGGTGGTTGGATATGTGGTGTCTCCTTTTGACCTTTCTTGAACTCTTCCAGTTGGTGGTGGCTTATTAGTTCCATGTTCCTTACTAGGACCTCCTGTCTTAAAACAACTCATGCAAATGGTTACTATGGTGCCTGGCCATGGTGGGCGGGTTTCAGTCAGTATGCTTCCCCTAACAATCACACCTGCCTTAGTCCACCGCATTTTTGGCTGAAAACAAACAAAAGTCGATATCCATATCTGCTTTGTGATCATCTGGAGGGATGAAGACATACCACCTTTAATAAAAATTGTAAAGCAAAACATGGTGTTGCAGATGATTTTTCAAATGGTAATTCAGATTGCCTGTTCTCTTGATCCTGTAAACATACACCAATAAAACCTTCGAAGACAGGAAGAAAAAAAAAAAAAACCACAAACCATAATGTAGTTAACAATTCAAATAAATCGCCTCTGTGCCTAGGGCTTTTCAAACATATGTTATTTTACTGTGGGCTTGCCCAGCCAGGTGCCTCTACTCTCTGCTTCCTGTTAACTGCATTTTACTTTTTTGAAAATTCCCTGAATTCCTTTCCTGGCCTTCTTTCTAAAATCCTGATTATCATTTAAATTACATCTAAAAGCAACCAATTGCGTTTCCTCTGAAGCATAGCTGACAAAAGGGAGTGGGCAGGTCCTGGGGCCAGTCCCACTGGGCGCTCCCTGCCTTTCCCTTCCTTAGGTACATTTATACAAATGAAATCATAATTAAGGTAAACATCAAAGACATTCCTGAGGGGCGGAGCAGGCAAAAATATGCAGACTAATGGGCTTGGGTAAAAATTGGAAAGGAAAAATGTTTTGGGTGGCAGATGGTGGTCTAGGGGAGGAGGTCTCAGGTATAGATGGTCTGTATGTAACCCTCAGCTAAGGAGTTCTCATTAGTTTCCTTATCATCCCACAATCCACTGCATCTTCAATGGGCAGTCCACTGCCCTGCCCACTTTGTAGAAAAGGAATTGGGGAACTTTGGTGAAATAAGAGCCCCAATAAATTATGGGCTGATATTTAAATATTTCCAGAAAATATTGCAAAAGTGAAAAGGGGAAGAAGTTTACATCTGTATCTATATCATGATACAATTTATGCTTTAAAACCCTCAAGATTATAAACAGCATGTAAATGTAAAGACATTCAAAAGAAGTGACGACAAGGCCAGCAGGGTATTTATAACTCTGTTGGCTTCCTTTGGGAAGAGAAATTAACAGGTGTTGACAGTGACTTTTGCCTCTCATTTTTATATATTGGTTGACCAAAAAGTTTCTTCAGGGTTTTCAGATCTTACAGAAAACCCCAAAATGAATCCCCCCCTTCTCCATGTGTGATCAGTTCATACACAATTGTCTGATTGATTGATGGTGAGGTAACAGGGCAGTGTCACAGGGGTTATCATTATCAATCCCCAGGAGGCCTGGGGCTACGTGCCCACGGTCATCAGGTCATCAGGTCATCAAGTAGTTAACATCTTCCATTTACTGGGGGTTTTAGCATCTGCAAAATAGCTCAGGAAATGTGCATCAGATACTGTTATCTAGGTACTTCAGAGAGGAGCTACAGCAGAAGACATGGGGGAGGGGCCTGTCCCAGGAAGGCTTCATAGGTTCCTGCTCAGTTATGCTATGAGAGAAGAGTTACACTTCTAGGTGAGTTGCTCTCAAATGACTGGTCTCAACAAATCCACATCAATCTCCCTGAGAACCTCAACTTCTGCCATCACAACATTTACCATTCAGCATTGTTTTCATCTGCTGATCTGTATTCCTTACTAAAATGCAAATATTATGGGACTATAAGGAACGACTTTCTCTACTACCACTCAGAACTAGCACATATTGATGCAAAATATTCGTCTGCTATAACAAAATACCATAAACTGAGTAGTTTAAGCAACATTTATTTTTCACAGTTCTGGAGACTGGAAGTTCAAGATCATAGTGCCACTGGAGATAAGTTCTAGGTGAGCACCCCCTTCCCAGAGGCAGAAGACTGACTTCCATCTTCACATGGTGGAAAGGAAGTGAGCCAGCCCTCTGGCCTCTTCTCATAAGGACACCATGTAACTTATAAGGGCTCTACTCTCATGACCTAATTACCTCCCAAAGGCCCCATTTCCCAATGCCATCATGCTAGGTTTAAGGTTTCAACATATGAATTTGGTGGGGGCACATTCAGTTTGTCAGGCGAGTTTATGCTTCTCGGCTCTTGTCTCATCACAACAATGATTTGGAGCGATGGACATTAAAGCCCTCAGCATGTCACAGCTCTCAGGTCTTGAACAAACTATGTCACAACTCTAAGACAAATCAGTGCTACACCTCTATTTTATTTAGAAGATAGCAGGAGAATCTATCCTCGAAGAAGAGAAGAGAGTGGAGGAGTGCGCCAGCGTGTGTGTGGTGGGGTGTGGGGAGAGAGAGAGAGTGTACACACGTGGTTGAGAGAGAGCGCAAGAGAGTACTTGGCTCCTTCTTTTATATGTTTTCTTTCCCCTGGGCCTGTCCTATGCAAATTGGGCTCAGCCAGGAGTGCTGTTCTACCTGAAGTCCTCACTCAGGTCTTCAGACCTTCCTTTGTTCTATTTTTGTGGGCTTTTCCCTTCCTTGTCTTTTAGCCACCACCATTTTGGACTCCTTTTCCCTATTCTAATTACCTAACCTTCCCCCCTCAAGAGATGGGAGGCCCAATTCTTTGGGAATAGGGGCATCAAGGTCTTTTTGGCTACTTCCTGTTGAACTGGGACGGTGAGGGGTATTGGGCCTCCCCCTCTTGTGAGTCTCAAGCTTCAGAGTCCTCATAGCGGTGCCCATCTAACGGTGGGTGACATTTTCCATGGTCGGCTGTAGTTTTATATCTTTGTTGAACTGGCACTGCATATTGTAGCTTGTTGACCTGGTCAGGGACAAAACAGGTTAGACAATTGATAATACACGGAGCAATCATAAGCAGCATCAATATGGCATAACAAGGACTAGTAGGGGCATTAGCCAATTCTAAATTTACATCGCCAGAATGGCTGAAGTGCCTCCTTGTTCAGAGATCAGAAGATCTATCTCCTGTCTGTCTGGGAGTACAATATCTGTCAAGCTTTGTTGGCTCTTTAGAGCTATCCTGAGAAATCTTATCTCCAGAAACCAGATTTTGGTAGTGTTCATTAGAATGGCACTCATTTGTAGTCCTGAATAGGTATCTGAGATCTCTCAGGGGCTCACAGGTGTATTGAGTGCCTTCTGTTTTCTTCCATGGCTTGACTCATTGGTAGTGAATCCAGGAGTCATGTCCTGGTACCTTGACTGCTGTGGGGGTAGAAAGTATTACAGGGTAGGGGCCCTTCCATGTGGGCTGGAGTTGAGCCTTTGGGGACCCATCTTTCCAGACTTTAATTAGGACTTGAGTCCCTGGAGCATATAGTGGTGACTCCTTAGAATCTTTTGGGTCCTGGTTCATACCCCACAAGTGTATACCCTTTTGGAATTGCCCAATGGCCATGGTATAAGACTGGAGGGTCTGAACCTCTGGATCTAGGAAGAGGTCATTGACATAACAAAAGGTCTCCCATATAGCATCTCATAAGGACTAAGACCAACCTGTTCCTTAGGGGCAATGCGGGTGCAGAGGAGAGTTATTGGTAAGCCTCCTTCCATCTCAGGGAGGTCTCCTGGGTTATCTTTTTTATCACTGATTTTAAGAATTGGTTGGCTTTTTCTACTTTTCCTGAAGATTGAGGCCTCCAGGCACAATGGAGATAATAAGTAATGCCCAATGCTTTCAAGACCCTTTGGGTGACCTTAGAAGTAAATGATGTCCCATTGTCACTTTGTAATGACCTGGGCAGACCAAATCTTGGAATGACTTCATGGATCAGTTTTTTTTTACCACCTCCTCAGCCTTCTCAGTCTGGGTGGGAAAGCCTTCAATGCATCCTGTGAATGTATCTATCATTTCTAATAGGTATTTATACCCTTGAGAAACTGGCATCTGGGTGAAGTCCATCTGCTAGTCCTCTCCTGGATAGGTCCCACGTCATTGGATGGGCTGGACCAGCTGGGGTCTTCGAGCTCCTTGGGGGTTGTTTAATTGGCAAGTGGGAAAAGAGAAGATCACTTGTCTTATAATTGTTTGGCGGCCTGTTTTTCTGAAGGACATTTTAAGTAATTTTTGGAGGGTCTTTTGCCCTAAATGAGTGGTGGCATGCAAGGAGTTAACCAAATTCCATTGGAGGTTCCCAGGCAGAAAAAGGAGTCCCTCCTTTTGGAACCACCCCATATGATCTTCTTGAAAGCCCTCACTCTTAGCTTTAAGAGTCTCACCTTCAGTATATGAAGGAGTTTTTGGCAAATTAGTCTGTGGAACTAAGGTGGCAACCCCTATTAGGTCATGGTTCTGTAATGTTGCTCTCTTAGATGCCTGATCAGCTGCTTGGTTCCCTCGTGCCACTTCCGTGCTCCCTTTTTTTGTATCCTTTACAGTGGGAGACTGTCTCCAAGAATATAAGAATTTGATCACCATATTTGATTGGGGACCTTTGGGTGGTCAAGTGGCCTCTTTCTTTCCAAATAGCCACATGTGCCTGTAGCACCAGAAAGGCATACTTGGAGTCAGTGTAAATGGCTATTCTTTTTCTTTTTCCCAGCTCTAAAGCTCGAGTCAGGGCTATGAGCTCTGCTAATTGGGCTGAAGTACCTGGTGGCAGAGGCCTAGCCTCTATGGTCTCAAAATTGGAGACTACTGTGTACCTGGCTCTTCTTTTTTCATCTAAGACAAAGCTGCTTCCATCAGTGTACCAGATTTCCTCGGGATTGGTCAGAGGATCTTCTGATAATCTATCTCGGGGTTTTCTCCAGTGGTCCTAAGTGTCTAGACAAGAGTGAAAGGGGAGAGAGCCCTCGGGGGTAGGCAGGAGGGTGGCTGGGTTAAGAACCTCACAAGGGGATAGATATAGTGAGGCCTGGATTTTCCATCAGCATTACTTGATATCTGAGGATTCTTTGATCAGTTCAGTTCAGTCACTCAGTTGTGTCCAACTCTTTGCGACCCCATGTATCGCAGCACGCCAGGCCTCCCTGTCCATCACCAACTCCCGGAGTTCACCCAGACTCATGTCCATCGAGTCAGTGATGCCATCCAGCCATCTCATCCTCTGTCATCCCCTTCTCCTCCTGCCCCCAATCCCTCCCAGCATCAGAGTCTTTTCCAATGAGTCAACTCTTTGCATGAGGTGGCCAAAGTACTGGAGTTTCAGCTTTAGCATCATTCCTTCCAAAGAAATCCCAGAATCCATAAATGGCCTCTCCCATTTAGGAGTTGTTTTACTTGGTGGCTGGTAAAAATAGTTTGCCTCCAAAGGAGAGTGTTAAAGCATCTTCTATCATGGTTGCAATAGCTGCAAGATTTTGAAGGCAGGTGGGGCAGCCTCAGGCGGTTGATCGAGTCTCTTGGATAAGTAAGCTACAGGCTGAGGCTCAGATCCCAACCTTTGAGTTAACACTCCCAAGGCTATATTCCCTCTCTTCCATGTACATAAAGTTGGAATGCTTTCTCTGGGTCTGGCAACCTCAAGGCAGGTGCCTGAGTTAAGGCTTGTTTTAATGTAGCCTCTGCCTTCTTTTGAGGAGTTCCCCACATCAGTGGGATTGAATCATCTTGTCCCTTTAAGCTTTCATATAAGGGCTGGGCAATTAGACCATAGTTGGGTATCCAGATTTTACAATATCCAGTTATCCCCAGGAAAGCTTGCAATTGTTTTCAAGGAGCCGTAGGGGAGGGCAACTGGAGGATTTCTTATACTCCATCAGAGGACAGCCTCCTAGACCCATGTGTAATTTGAACTCCCAGGTAAGTGACCTTTGTCTCGACCATCTGTGCCTTAGCATGGGAGACTTTATATCCCCTTTCTGCCAAAAAGTTTAGAACCTGAATTGGATGTTGTTGGGCATTTTCCTCATCTGGAGATCAGATTAGTAGGTCATCTACATATTGTAATATTTTCCCATTAGGTCCCAGGTCCAGATCTAGGAGATCCTGGCTAAGGGCCTGTCCAAACAAGTGGGGGCTGTCTCTGAATCCCTGAGGTAATACTGTCCAAGTCATCTGTTGGTGTGTTTTTCCTGGGGACTCCCACTCAAAGGCAAAAAGATATTGGGATTCTTTAGCTCATGGTATGTAAAAAATGCATCTTTGAGATCCAAGACTATAAACCACTTGGCACTGGGTGGGATTTCTCCCAAGATTACATAGGGATTGGGTACTGTGGGATGGAGGGGGACTACAGCCTCATTATTATCCAGAGATCTTGAACCATTCACCAGGTTCATTCCTTTTTCTTTACTGAGAGGATTGGGGTGTTTCATGGCGAATTTGTGGGGGCCAGGAGCCCACAAGCAAGGAATTTATTTATTAAAGGCTGTAGTCCCTCCCAAGCCTCTCTTTTGAGGGGATATTGTTTCCGGTTAGGAAACCAAGTGGGATCTCAGAGGACAATGATGACCTGTTGAGCTTGGTGGGCTTGTCCAGGAATTCCCTGGTCTCACTCCTGGGGGTTAATTTTATCATCCCATAGTTTTTGGTTCCTCTCTATTGGAGAAGGTGTAATGGGTTCTTCAGTAGTAACCAGGAGCTGTAGAGCTCTAGGGGCTGAAAAACTTCCCATCAGAAGGGTGGTCCTCAATTTAGTGAGTATATCTCTTCCCAGTAAGGGAATAGGACACTCAGGGACCACCAGAAACTGGTGGGAAAATATTTGTCCATCTCAGCAACAAAGAAGTGCTTGGGTGAATCTTTTAGTAGTTGTTTTTCTTGGAGCACCCAAAATGGTACAGGTTTGGGAGGTGAAGGCTCCAGAGTAGGAGATTAAGACAGAGTAGGTAGCCCCTGTGTCAACCAAGAAATTTTGGGACCTACCTGCCACATCCAGTTGCACCCTTGGCTCCAGCCCCGTGATGGTTATCTGTGACAGGCGGGCTGGCTGGAGCAGGCCACTTCAGTCCTTTTGAACCATCATGAGGGAAGGCTTGGTGCTTGACCCTGAGGCTCTTGGGTCCCAAGGGCAGAGTGCCGCCCAATGTCCCAGTTGAGGGCACTTGTGGCAAGCCGTTCTAGGAGACTTGTCACGGTTTGGATGCTCTTTGGCACAATGCCCTGCCTATCTACAGATTAGGCATTTTCCTCATGCCTTGTCCTTCAAGGACTCGGGGCTTGCCATAGGGCTTCTCTGGAGGGTGGCCAGCATCTGGGCATGCCTTGTCTCTTTCCTTCTATCCCTCTCCTGGGCCTTGGCCTCCTTCTCCTCTTCTCTGTTATAAAAGGTATTGGTGGCTGTCTGGATCATCTCATCTAAAGAGGCAGCAGGGTCCTGCTTCTGTAGCTGTTGTAACTTAATTCTGATATCTGATGCACATTGGGACAGGAATTTGTCCTTTAAAATCACCTGTCCCTCATAAGAGTCTAAGTCCAGATTGGTAAACTTTTGGAGGGCCTCTTTTAGCCTTTCCAGAAAGGCGATGGGGTTCTCATTGGGCTCCTGAGTTATTGCTGAGACCTGGGCATAGCTGATTACTTTTTGTTGGCCTGTTTTTAGTCCTGCCTTCACACAGATTAGAAAATGATCTCTTTCCCAGATGTGCTCAGGGTCATTATAATTCCAATTAGGATCGGAGGAGGGGACTGCAGTTTTTCCTACTGGGTATCTATCACTTGACATGCGAAGTCCCATTGCATACCTTTGGGCTTCCTTTAAGACCCTAGTATGTTCAGGGTCAGATAAAGTTTGACTAAATATGACCATGATGTCTTTCCATGTTAAGTCAAAGGCCAAGGTAATATGTTGGAATGTATCTATATATTTGCCTGGATCATCTGTATAGCTTCCAAGATCTGTCTTAGTTCTAAGAGGGAGAGGGGCTTATGGGCATGGGTTGGTCCGAATTCTCCTCCAGTTTCAACTAAAGGACATACTCGAGCTGGCTTTTGTGGAGGGGTTGCTCCCAGATATGGGGGCATGTTTGGTTACAAGGAAGAAGCACCAGACAATTCGGGAGCTATGGGAGTCTCCAGTCTCTTTAGGAGCATGGGAGGTGAACCTTTAGGGGGGGTTCCTTCTCTTGGTTGCCTGTGCCTAACACCATTTGCCTAGTAAGCTCACTTTTAGGGCGTACAACAATCTCATACTTAAGACAGAGTTCCTTCATATCTCTTAGAAGAAAATTTGGACATAGGGGATCTCTGTCCATTTCTCTTGTCTTTTGAAGAATAATTCTAGCTGTAGGATGGTATTGTAATTTAAACTCCCATCCTCAGGCCAGTGTTCTTTGCCCCCAAGTGGATATTGTGGCCACACAGTGGCACAAAAGAATTTTAAGCAACTCCTCCTCAGAGTTAGAGGATCGAACAGCTTCCAGTTATCAAGGATGTATCTCAAGGGCATCTGCCGGGAAGTGTATTGGTTATTTCCCATCTTAAAGACAGTCATGACAGGGAGGAAAAGAAAAGAAGAAACTAATAGGCCTCCTTCAATTTTCATGGGTGGACTTCCCTAGGGGTGAGTCTTTTTGAAGCTTATCTTACCCAGAACTGTTGCAACCTGAGAGCCAGGCAACCCTGGGTGAGGGTGCAGATCTCCAGGCAGGCTGAGGCATGACAGCCTCCTAGAGATCGAATCCCCGGGCAGATTGAGGCGTGACGGCCTCCCAAGAATTGGGTCCCTGGGCAGGTCAAGGCATGACGACCTCCTGGGACCCTTGGGACTGGTAGATCCCCAAGCAGGTTGAGGTGTGACAAACTTTTGAGGACCAGATCCTTAGGCAGGTCAAGGCGTGATGACCTCCTGGGACCCCCAGACTGGAGTTGGGCATCCCCAAGATCTTCAGTGTGACCAGTGCTGGGTAGGATTAAGGGGTTGGATATTATACAGTATTTCCCTCCCAGGGCCAGCTATTTTCTGGTTGTCCCTCCAGAAGATTGTAGAGGCAATATTGTGGGCCCAGACGGGGCTGAGGAAAGGAGCATGAAAGAGGAGGGAAGGAGGCAGAGCACAACCTTTGAAAGAATGACGTAGCACAAGGGCATAATGTAAACCAATTAAAATCAATTGGGTCCAAGATGACAAGTCAAATTCAAGTAAACCTTAATCCCCAATCTATAAGCCAATAGACACACCCAGAGGTGGCAGAACAGCTCCAAGCCACTGTCAAAAGATGGAGGAGTGGGTGGTTCCCCAATGGCTGGGATGATCCTCCCACTCATTAGCAAAGGAATTAACCCCTCTTGCAAAATCTAAACAGACCACATTCCATGACCTTGTCCTCAGCAATGGCCCACACACAGAAGCATGGCTTCTCTCTGAATCCTAACAAATCCACCTCTTACTTTTTGTCCAGGCTTGAGTCCTGGGATAGAGCTGAAGATCAGGAGGAAAAATCAGTGGGAAAAAGGTGCCAAGGAATCCCCTTCATAGCCTGCTGGAAAATCTGCTAAATTCCTGACCTGTGCTCACAGTTTTCATTGGCCTGATTCTTGGCACAGAGAAGAGTAAGGACAGAAGAACCCCCACCGGCTTGGGTAACAGCTACTGGGGCCCAGCAGATAGTGCCTTTCAGTTCAGTTCAGTCACTCAGTCGTGTCTGACTCTTTGCAACCCCATGAATCGCAGCACGCCAGGCCTCCCTGTCCATCACCAACTCCCAGAGTTCACTCAGACACGTCCATCGAGTCAGTGATGCCATCCAGCCATCTCATCCTCTGTCGTCCCCTTCTCCTCCTGCCCCCAATCCCTCCCAGCATCAGAGTCTTTTCCAATGAGTCAACTCTTCGTATGAGGTGGCCAAAGTACTGGAGTTGCAGCTTTAGCATCATTCCTTCCAAAGAAATCCCAGGGCTGATCTCCTTCAGAATGGACTGGTTGGATCTCCTTGCAGTCCAAGGGACTCTCAAGAGTCTTCTCCAACACCACAGTTCAAAAGCATCAATTCTTCAGCACTCAGCTTTCTTCACAGTCCAACTCTCACATCTATACATGACCACTGGAAAAACCGTAGCCTTGACTAGACGGACCTTTGTTGGCAAAGTGATGTCTCTGCTTTTCAATATCCTATCTAGGTTGGTCATAACTTTTCTTCCAAGGAGTAAGCATCTTTTAATTTCATGGCTGCAGTCAGGACATACCAAAGAGTAGCCTCTCCAGAATCCCTCAATTGCTCCCACTGCCACCCGCCTGTTCACAGAGGGTTCGAGGAAACAAGAAATGAGAGATTTTAAAGGAATTCAGATTTCATTAGGCATATGTCCCTCCAGCCATCAGAGCGAGGACCTCCTATGTTAACCGGAGGTCTTCTGGAATCTGAGACTGAGCCGCCTGAGCTTTCTGCTGAGTTCGTTTTGTACTGTCCTGGTTTCCAGCATGATGGGCCTTCCACTGTGCTGGGTTTTCTTCGTGTTCAGCTTCCACTGAGGGAGTTTTGCTGAGTTGGGCTCCTGCTGTGCTTGGCCTCTTCCACAAGGAGGTTGTTTCAGCCAGGTTAAATCCGAGTCATGGCACCATAGATGTCAGGCGAGTGTATGCTTCTCGGTTCTTGTCTCATCACAACAGTGATTTGGAGCAACGGACATTAAAGCCCTCAGGGCATCACAGCTCTCAGGTCTTGAACAAACCGTGTCATAGCTCTAAGACAAATCAGTGTTAAACAGCTCAGTTTTATTTAGAAGATAGCAGGAGAATCCATCCTCAAAGAAGAGAAGAGAGTGGGGGAGTGCACCGGTGTGCGTGGGGCGAGGGTGGAGGGGAATTGAGAGAGAGTGTTTGCATGCGGGAGAGAGAGAGAGCGAAAGAGTGCTTGGCTCCTCTTTTATATGTTTTCTTCCCCCTGAGCCTCCCCTATGCAAATTGGGCTCAGCCAGGAGTGCTGTTCTACCTGAAGTCCTCACTCAGGTCCTCGGACCTTCCTTTGGTCTATTTTCATGGGCTTTTCCCTTCCTTGTCTTTTAGCCACCACCATTTTGGACTCCTTTTCCCTATTCTAACTACCTAACAAGTTCATAGCAATTTTTATACATGGGACAAATGTTACTCAAGAGAAGTGTTTGTAAATAGAAAAAAATCTGTATCCTTTACTGCAGGAACTGTAGATTCTCATAATCATAGGACTGACAGAACCAAAAAGAACAAAGTGGGAACCAAACACAGTTTTTAGTTGGAAAAATTGCAAGTGGCCTTTCCCTGATTAGATGATTCCCTTGACCTAAGACAGGGTTTCTTAGCCTTAACATTACAGACATCTTGAGCTGGGTAATTCTATGTTGCAGGGGACTTTCATATGTATTGTGGAATGTTTAGACACTTCCCTGCTTTCTACCAACCAGATACCAGTAACACAACTCACCAAGTTGTACTGACCATAAGTGAAAGTGTTAGTCGCCAAGTTGCATTCAACTTTTTGCAACCCCATGGACTGTAGCCCACCAGGCTCCTTTGTCCATGAAATTCTCCAGGCAAGAATACCGGAGTGGGAAGGGTGATGGGAGGGAGGTTCGAAAGGGAGGGGATATACGTATACCTATGGCTGATTCACATTGAGGTGTGACAGAAAACAACAAAATTCTGTAAAACAATTATCCAAAAAAAAAAAAAATACTGGAGTGGATTGCCATTCTCTTCTCCAGGGGATCTTCTAGACCCAGGGATCAAACCCCAGTCTCCTGCATTGCAGGCAGACTCTTTACCATCTGAGCCACCCAGGAAGCCCTGAACCAACCAAAGTCTTACCAAATGTTGCCTGGGAGGCAAAAATCACTGGTATAGAGTTTTCACAGATGTAATAGAGTAGTGCCATGTTAAAATAAATTTAAAACAAAGGCAACACTTTCATGCTCATATTATAACTGGGTGGTTTCATGCT
Source organism: Bubalus kerabau (assembly GCF_029407905.1). NCBI lineage: Eukaryota > Metazoa > Chordata > Mammalia > Artiodactyla > Bovidae > Bubalus > Bubalus kerabau. The sequence continues at coordinate 2,500,710 of NC_073647.1, read as the reverse complement.
GAAAAAAAAAAGGCAACACTTTCATGCTCATATAAGTGAGCTGGTTCCATGCTCAGCCCCTTTTTACATGATTTGAGCATTACAAGCAGAAGGGCTCCTAATAAGTAATTATGATTAGTGGGTAGGTAAGGGCATGGGCCAATAGTCTTACCTTAAGTGTCAAAAGGGTTAATGTATACTCAACCTTGACCAAGTATTCCTAGGCTTGAAACTCAGTTCTAATTATTCTCAAGTGATTCTGAAAGTTCATGACACACAGTCATTTGTCAGTGTTCTGGGGCGTGAAATTGGGCCATGTCCTCTCTGTAGCTGGTTATGTGGAGGTGAGTTACTTAGCTAGTAAGTGAAACTATCTGACTGGCCACCACAGACTTCATTTTCTTTTTCTTTAAGTGCCTGCTTTTTAACATAGCTTTGTTCTCTATTGGAAATGGATGACATAGCAACGTTTAGGAATAGGGTGGGACTAAGTAACTTTCTTGTATAAAGACTGTACAAAGAATGCCAATTTCCAAGTAATGGTGCTGAAAGTGAAACGATCTAAGAGCACAGTGACTTAATAATATTGGTAGAATTTAAGAGCTTTATGAATTATTTTAGACTGTATTTGTAAGACTGTTAAAGACCCAAAGGGTTCCCTTAAAATTTTAAGTCATACTTCACTACATTTTATGGAGACATTATATGCTAGAGTGGTATTCATGGATTTGAAAATGTGTAAAGATCTTAAGAAATAACTCTCAAGAATTCCAAGGAGCTCCTAAAATTTAGAGGTCTCAGATGTGTCTTTTCCTCTCTAGATCCCAAAGCAAATCACAATCAGCTGAATGAATGCTTGTCTCCTTAATGCCATTGTTGGGGGAGGAGAAATTTCACTTCTTTCCCCTATTAGATCTTTTGGCTGGCAATTAAAATGACATGAGGCAGACTAATAGGAGAAAATCAAATTTATTACATGTGCACAGGGAATTCACATAAGTATGAAGAATTTCAAAGACATCAAGACAAGGTGACATATACTTATTCTGGATTAAGGAGGAGGAGGTAGGGGTCTGGGGCATCAAGGAGAAGTAAGGTAATTCACAAGAAGATAAAGAGTTAATGTTTGGGAAACAAATACTTTTATGGCTATCCAAATGCAATGTCACACAGAGACAACTGATCAAATGGGCTTTGCCAAGTTCCTCTCTTTCTACCATACTTACTACTTCACTATAGTTATCTACAGTCATAACTTCTTCCTGGAACAGGCCTTCTAAAATTCTTTTAGGCAGTTGGGGGAAGCTCAAAGGCTTTTCCTTAGTCTTTTGGGGCTTGGTTGTTTGTTTTCAGCTCAAAATAATCTTCATGCCAGAGTGGCACATCTTGGGGCAAGCCTGCCCTTGGCCCTAACACCACCACGAAAGCAAGTCTATTCCCTATTTGATATTCAAATTATGTGACTCCCCTATTCTCAAACCTGTAGTATAATCAACTCTATAGCATGTCAAATCCAAACAATAATTATGCTTGTAAGTCAACTTGGAGGCTATGCACTCAAAGTCTCTGCTCCATGATTTCCTATGCCTTATTTTCTTTTTTTATTTATTTATTTATTTATTTTTTTTTTTACATTTTTTTTTAATTTTATTTTATTTTTAAACTTTACATAACTGTATTAGATTTGCCAAATATCAAAATGAATCCGCCACAGGTATACATGTGTTCCCCATCCTGAGCCCTCCTCCCTCCTCCCTCCCCATTCCATCCCTCTGGGTCGTCCCAGTGCACCAGCCCCAAGCATCCAGTATCGTGCATCGAACCTGGACTGGCAACTCGTTTCATACATGATATTTTACATGTTTCAATGCCATTCTCCCAAATCTTCCCACCCTCTCCCTCTCCCACAGAGTCCATAAGACTGTTCTATACATCAGTGTCTCTTTTGCTGTCTCGTACACAGGGTTATTGTTACCATCTTTCTAAATTCCATATATATGCGTTAGTATACTGTATTGGTGTTTTTCTTTCTGGCTTACTTCACTCTGTATAATAGGCTCCAGTTTCATCCACCTCATTAGAACTGATTCAAATGTATTCTTTTTAATGGCTGAATAATACTCCATTGTGTATATGTACCACTGCTTTCTTATCCATTCATCTGCTGATGGACATCTAGGTTGCTTCCATGTCCTGGCTATTATAAACAGTGCTGCGATGAACATTGGGGTACTCGTGTCTCTTTCCCTTCTGGTTTTCTCAGTGTGTATGCCCAACAGTGGGATTCCTGGATCATAAGGCATGTCTATTTCCAGTTTTTTAAGGAATCTCCACACTGTTCTCCATAGTGGCTGTACTAGTTTGCATTCCCACCAACAGTGCAAGAGGGTTCCCTTTTCTCCACACCCTCTCCAGCATTTATTACTTGTAGACTTTTGGATCGCAGCCATTCTGACTGGTGTGAAATGGTACCTCATAGTGGTTTTGATTTGCATTTCTCTGATAATGAGTGATGTTGAGCATCTTTTCATGTGTTTGTTAGCCATCTGTATGTCTTCTTTGGAGAAATGTCTATTTAGTTCTTTGGCCCATTTTTTGATTGGGTCATTTATTTTTCTGGAGTTGAGCTGTAGGAGTTGCTTGTATATTCCTGAGATTAGTTGTTTGTCAGTTGCTTCATTTGCTATTATCTTCTCCCATTCTGAAGGCTGTCTTTTCACCTTGCTAACAGTTTCCTTTGATGTGCAGAAGCTTTTAAGGTTAATTAGGTCCCATTTGTTTATTTTTGCTTTTATTTCCAATATTCTGGGAGGTGGGTCATAGAGGATCCTGCTGTGATGTATGTCAGAGAGTGTTTTGCCTATGTTCTCCTCTAGGAGTTTTATAGTTTCTGGTCTTACGTTTAGATCTTTAATCCATTTTGAGTTTATTTTCTGCACATTCTCATTCAGTTCTTCACTGTGATTTCCTTTTTCTAAACCGAGGTTCTTTTCCACTACCTCCACATGGTTCATCGGACCAGGAGAGGCCAAAAGAGCCCTCTTTAATTCATCTCTGCCATACCATATTGCCTTACACAATACTAAAGACTCACTACTATGAAAATGCCATCTAGTATAAACTAAAAGAGCATAGCTTGTAGAGTCAGACAGACCTAGGTTTCAATCTATTCCTGCTATTTAGCATGTGTGTGAGACTGAACAATTACTTCATTCACTTCCACAATCCTCACAACATTGTAAGAATTATGAGGATTATCTGATCCATGCCCCCCAACATACAATTTTGTCACCTCAAACTGGCTTAGCTTTTCAATTTCCCTGCTATTCTTATTTCAGTCAATGGCATCCAATATCTCATTTCAGTATCCTATCACAAAGTCTGATCAAGTCTACCACCTATTATTTCTTAAATATACTTCCATCTCTCCATCCACACTATCACTATTCTTCCTTCATATTTTGCCTAGACCACTACATGTGTCTCATAAGTGGTCTTGTTTCTTTCATCCTCCATATCCCCCTCCTCACAGCTTCCAAGGTGAACTTTTTTTTTTTGGCTGCACCATGCAGCATGTGGGATCTTAGTTCCCCAACCAGGGATCGAACCCATGTCCCCTGCAGTGGAAGCATGGAGTCCTAACCACTGGACTGCCAGGGAAGTCCCATACAATTAACCTTTATATATATATATATATATATATATATATATATATATATATATATATAATATTTATTTAATTTGGTTGTGCTGGTCTTAGTTGTGGCACATGGGCAGGATCTTCCATCTTCCTTCCTACATGTGGGGTCTTTGAGCTTCCCAGATGTCATAGTGGTAAAGAATCTGCCTGCCAATGCAGGAGAGGCAAGAGACATGGGTTTGATCACTAAGTTGGGAAGATCCTGGGGATGGCAGGGGGGGGGGGGAAGGCAGGAGGAAATGGCCACCTGTGGCATGTGGGATCACGTTCCCTAATCAGGGACTGAACCCAGGCCCCCACATTGCAAACTCAGAATCTTGACCACTGGACTACCAGGGAAGTTTCACACTTTATTTAGGTCACAATCCTCTGAAGGGCTTGTTAAGACACAGATAGCTAGACTCCATCCCCAAAATTTCTCATTAGGTAGGTCTAAGGTGGGACTTCATTATTTGCATCTCTATAAGTTCTCAGATGATGCTGCTGGTTTAGGGACCACTACAATAGCATTTTTTCTTGTTTCAGAGCCCCTAGACACATAGAAACCTTTACCCGGGTCATACATCAAGTGTAAACTTTAAACAACCCTTATGAAAGGCTTCCCTTGAGCTTCCAGACTAACGCTCTTGAGATATTTTTCATAGCATGCACAATATTTGTGATTAGTTATTTGTGTAATTATTTTTTGACTTAAAGAAACATACATCAAACTGTCTCATGAAGGCAAGGAACCTGTCTTCAAGTCTTTAGAGCTTGGCACACTGATTGGCTCATAACACACACTCAACAAATTTTGTTGAATAAGATTTTAATAAACAATTGTATTCTATATTTTAAAATGGTTAAAGTTCGTTCACTGACACTGTTTCCCATCACAAGTATTCAACATTCTTTTCTTCTGAGACTAACACAACTTGCTCATAGTTTCTCCATTCACTAACTTTTGCCCCTACCTGTACTCTAAACAAATACAGGGCTTTCAATTCAAATGATACATTAAATTCACCTGAAGAGTTTTCCAAGGTACAAGGTCCCACCTCTGGCCAACTGAACCAGAATTTCTACACTTAAAAAAATAGAATTTCCAAATATTAAAAAAAATTTTTCCACAGACGATTTTGATGCACAATAAGAGTTGAAGAGCACTGCATGACTGGGTCTATCACTCGAGGTAAAACTACTCGTGTATACACTGATGGTTATGCAACAATATAAGACATGTGGTTGGCAATCATCTGATACACTGTGAAAAAGACATTTCTTTCACTGCTTTCAGTATATTTTAAGTTCCTAGATCACTACAGTTCAGTTGTTCAGTTGGGTCAACTCTGTAACCCCTTGGACTACAGCATGCCAGGCCTCCTTGTCCATCACCAAATCCCAGAGTTTACTCAAACTCATGTCAATTGAGTCAATAATACCATCCAACCACCTCATATTCTGTTGTCCCCTTCTCCTCCCACCTTCAATCTTTGCCCACCACATCAGGGTCTTTTCCAATGAGTCAGTTCTTTGCATCAGGTGGCCAAAGTATTGGGAGTTTCAGCTTCAGCATCAGTCCTTCCAATGAGTATTCAGGACTGATTTCCTTTAGGATGGACTGGTTGAATCTCCTTGCAGTCCCAGGGACTCTCAAGAGTCTTCTCCAACACCACAGTTCATCAGTTCTGTGATGATGCTGATGGCGCTCAGCTTTCTTTATAGTCCAACTCTCACATCCATACATGACTACTGCAAACACCAAAGCCTTGACTAGATGAATCTTTGTTGGCAAAGTAATGTCTCTGCTTTTTAATATGCTGTCTAGGTTGGTCATAGCTTTTCTTCCAAGGAGCAAGCCTCTTTTAATTTCATGGCTGCAGTCACCCTTTGCAATGATTTTGGAGCCCCCCAAAATAAAGTCTGTCACTGTTTCCCCTTCTATTTGCCATGAAGTGATGGGACCAGATGCCATGATCTTAAGTTTTCTGAATGTTGAGCTTTAAGCCAACTTTTTCACTCTCCTCTTTCACTTTCATCAAGAGGCTCTTTAGTAGTTCTTTGCTTTCTGCCATAAGGGTGGTGTCATCTGCATATCTGAGTTTATTGATCTTTCTCCCAGCTATCTTGATTCCAGCTTGTGCTTCATCCAGCCCAGGGTTTCTCATATGTACTCTGCATATAAGTTAAATAAGCAGGGTGACAATATACAGCCTTGATGTACTCCTTTCCCTATTTGGAACCGATCTATTGTTCCATGTCCAGTTCTAACTGTTGCTTCCTGACCTGCATACAGATTTATCAAGAGGCTGGTCAGGTGGTCTGGTATTCCCATCTCTAAGAATTTTCCATAGTTTGTTGTCTTCCAAACAGTCAAAGGCTTTGGCATAGTCGATAAAGCAGAAATAGATGTTTTTCTGGAACTCTCTTGCTTTTTCTATGATCCAGCAGTTGTTCGCAATTTGATCTCTGGTTCCTCTGCCTTTTCTAAATCCAGCTTGAACATCTGAAGTTCACGGTTAATGTACTGTTGAAGCCTGGCTTGGAGAATTTTGAGCATTACTTTACTAGCGTGTGTAGTAAGTGAGTAAGTGAGTAAGTGTAGTAAGTGAGTAAGTGTTAGTCACTCAGTGGTGCCCAACTCTTTGCGACCCCATGGACTGCAGCTCACCAGGCTCCTCTGTCCATGAGATTTTCCAGGCAAGGATATTGGAGTGGGCTGCCATTTCCTTCTCCAGGGGATCTTCCTAACCCAGGGATCGAACCCAGGTCTCCTGCACTCTAGGCAGATTCTTTACCGACTGAGCTACAAGGGAAGCCTGCTAGTGTGTGAGATGAGTGCAATTGTGAAATACTTTGCACATTCTTTGGCATTGCCTTTCTTTGGGACTGGAATGAAAACTGACCTACCCCACCTCCCTGTGCCCTATGAGCTACTCCAAGACGAGTATACCCTGCACCAGAACCTGGACACCAACCTGCAGGTGCAGGACAGGACGCCCCCCCCCCCCACACACACACACACACACTTCCTGTACTCAGACCGAGAGGACCTTTTTGGAAGGGGACTGGACCAACCAAAGTAAACGCTCTGACTGCCCAGCCTCTAGGGCTGTAGCTGCTCAGTGAGCAGCCAGAGTGGTAAGTGCTGGGGAGGAGATGGGGACCAGGAGGTTTGTGCTGCCCAAGGCCTTGGAGGACAGGTGGAAGCATCGGAGCCTCCCCAGTGATCACAGAAGGACAACCCACTCCCCTTAGGAGGAACGGAGCAGGACCAAGGTTGGTGGGCACCCTGTGGACCGAGGCTCCGACCACAACCCCCAAGCACAGCCACAAGAAAGATCATTCCAGTGAAGGGGCCAAGGAGTCCGGCAGCAACTCCTTCAGCAACAGCAGACATGGGGCAGAAGAGCAGAGCTGCCACCCCCACCACGAGGCTCCCAACTCTTCCCACAGGAAAGAAGATCCGAGAGAGCAAGCCTAGACTCTGGAAGAGCCAAAACATAAGACCTAAAAGCTCAAGAATCCTTCAGAGGATGCCCAGATGCTGCAGCTGGGTTGGAACAGGCTTCTGCTGTTGAAAAACAGCTGCTTCCCAACATCTATGCACATCCTAGACGGGGATCAGGGGTGATAAGCAGTCCTCAAAAGATCACACTTCCAGGAATAAGCTGATCCAGCTGAAGATTGCCCAGCACCTTCGCCTGGACCAGACCAAGCTGGAAGAAGTCACACCACGCATCATGCAGGGGAGCCCCAATGGCTAATTAGTGCTCCTGGCCACGCAGGTGGACCCCAGTGGGCCTGGCACTGAGGGGATGCCCATGATGGATCCAGGCCTACAGAGGCGGCTTCTCAGGAACCTGGTCTCCTACTTGAAACAGAAGCAGGCTGCAGGGGTGATCAACCTGCCAGTGGGTGGGTCCAAGGGCAGAGACAGCATGGGCATGCTCTACTACACCTTCCCAACTGTGACTTTTCACAGCAGTACCTCCCGTCAGCACTGAGGACACTGGGCAACCTAGAGGAAGAACACATAGTGAGAGGTATAGTAAGAGAGGCAGCCTAGCCCAAACCTGTCCTTTCCGGCCCATTTGTCACTAAAGCAGTTATTTTAAAATCTGACCACTGCCGCCCTGCACCCCCAGCCCCACCCCATCTTACACCTGAGATTTATATTCTCTGCTAGGTTATTCAGGTTCATCTGGTAGGGGACCAAAGTCCTATTCCCCCACCAAAACTAAGTTCTTCAGTTCAGTTCAGTTGCTCAGTCATGTCTGACTCTTTGCGACCCCATGGACTGCATCACACCAGGCCTCCCTGTCCATCACCAACTGCCAGAGCTTACTCAAACTCATGTCCAAGGAGTCAGTGATATCATCCAACCATCTCATACTCTGTCATCCCCTTCTCCTCCCGCCTTCAATCTTTCCCCACATCAGGGTCTTTTACAATGAGTCAGCTCTTTGCATCAGGTGGCCAAATTTTTGGGAGTTTCAGCTTCAGCATCAATCTTTCCAATGAGTTTTCAGGACTGATTTCCTTTAGGATGGTCTGGTTATATTTCCTTACAGTCCAAGGGACTCTCAAGAGTCTTCTCCAACACCACAGTTCAAAAGCATCAGTTCTTTGGTGCTAGCTTTCTTTATAGTCCAACTCTTATATCCATACATGACTACTGGAAAGACCATAGCCTTGACTAGATGGACCTTTGTTGGCAAAGTAATGTCTCTGCTTTTTAATATGCTGTCTAGGTTGGTCATGGAGAAGGCAATGGCATCCCACTCCAGTACTTTTGCCTGGAGAATCCCATGGATGGAGGAGCCTGGTGGGCTGCAGTCCATGGGGTCGCACAGAGTTGGACACGACTGAGCCACTTCATTTTCATTTTTCACTTTCATGCATTGGAGAAGGAAATGGCAACCCAATCCAGTGTTCTTGCCTGGAGAATCCCAGGGACAGGGGAACCTGGTGGGCTGCCGTCTATGGGGTCGCACAGAGTCAGACACGACTGAAGCGACTTAGCAGCAGCAGGTTGGTCATAACTTTTCTTCCAAAGAGTGTTTTTTAATTTCATGGCTGCAGTTACAATCTGCGCTGATTTTTAGCCCCCCAAAATAAAGTCAGTCATTATTTTCACTGTTTGCCCATCTTGCTATGAAGTGATTGGACCAGATGCCATGATCTTAGTTTTCTGAATGTTTAACTTTAAGCCAACTTTTTCACCCTTCTCTTTCACTTTCATCAAGAGGCTCTTTAGTAGTTCTTTGCTTTCTGCCATAAGGGTGGTGTCATCTGCATATCTGAGTTTATTGATCTTTCTCCCAGCAAACTTGATTCCAGCTTGTGCTTCATCCAGCACAGCATTTCTCATGATGTACTCTGCATATAAGTTAAAGAAGCAGGGTGACAATATACAGCCTTGACGTACTCCTTTCCCAATTTTGAACCAGTGCATTGTTCCATGTCTGGTTCTAACTATTGCTTCTTGGCCTGCATACAGATTTCACAGGAGATGGGTAAAGTGGTCTGGAATTCCCACCTCTTTTAGAATTATCTAGTTTATTGTGATTCCCTCAGTCAAAGGCTTTGCCATAATCAATAAAGAGGAAAGAGATGTTTTTCTGGAACTCTCTTGCAGTTTACATGATCCAGCAGTTGTTTGCAATTTGGTCTCTGGTTCCTCTACCTTTTCTAAAACCAGCTTGAGAATCTGGAAGTTCATGGTTCATGTACTGTTGAAGCCTGGCTTGGAGAATATTGAGCATTACTTTACTAGTCTGTGAGATGAGTGCAACTGTGTGGTAGTTTGAGCATTCTTTGGCATTGCCTTTCTTAGGGACTGGAATGAAAACTGACCTTTTCCAGTCCTGTGGCCACTGTTGAGTTGTCAAAATTTGCTGTCATATTGAGTGCATCACTTTAACAGCATCATCTTTTAGGACTTCACATAGCTCAGCTGGAATTCCATCACCTCCACTAGCTTTGTTCATAGTGATTCTTCCTAAGGCCCTCTTGACTTCACATTCCAGGATATCTGGCTATAGGTGAGTGATCACACCATCATCACTCTCTGGGAAGTGAACATCTTTTTATATTCTTCTTCTGTGTATTCTTGCCACCTCCTCTTAATATCTTCTGCATCTGTTAGGTTCATACCATTTCTGGCTTTTATTGAGCTCATCTTTGCATGAAATGTTCGCTTGGTATCTCTAATTTTCTTGAAGAGATCTCTAGTCTTTCCCATTCTATTGTTTCCCTCTATTTCTTTGCATTGATCACTGAGGAAGGCTTTCTTATTTCTCCTTGCTATTCTTTGGAACTCTTCATTCAAATGGGCATATCTTTCCTTTTCTCCTTTGCTTCTCTTCTTTTCACAGCTATTTGTAAGGCCTCTTCAGACATCCATTCTGTTTTTTTGCATTTCTTTTTCTTAGGGATGGTCTTGATCCCTGTCTCCTGTACAATGTCACAAACCTCAGTCCATAGTTCATCAGGCAGTCTATCTATCAGATCTAGTCCCTTAAATCTATTCCTCACTTCCACTATATAATTGAAAGGGATTTGATTTAGGTCATACCTGAATGGTCTAGTGGTTTTCCCTACTTTCTTCAATTTAAGTCTGAATTCGGCAATAAGGAGTTCATGTTCTGAGACACAGTCAGCTCCTGGTCTTGTTTTTGCTGACTGTATAGAGCTTCTCCATCTTTGGCTACAAAGAATATAACCGATCTGATTTTGGTGTTGACCATCTGGTGATGTCCATGTATAGAGTCTTCTCTTGTGTTGTTGCTAGTGGGTGTTTGCTATGACCAGTGCATTCTCTTGGCAGAACTCTATTAGCCTTTGCCGTGCTTCATTCTGTACTCCAAGGCCAAATTTGCCGGTTACTCCAGGTGTTTCTTGACTTCTATTTTTGCATTCCAGTCCCCTATAATGAAAAGGACATTTTTTGAGGGGTGCTAATTCTAGAAGGTCTTGTAGGTATTCATAGAACTGTTTAACTTCAGTTTCTTCAGCATTACTGGTCAGGGCATAGACTTGGATTACTGTGATATTGAATGGTTTGCCTTGGAAATGAACAGAGTTCATTCTGTCGTTTTTGAGATTGCATCCAAGTACTACATTTCGGACTCTCTTGTTGACTATGATGGCTATGCCATTTCTTCTAAGGGATTCTTGCCCACAGTAGTAGATATAATGGTCATCTGAGTTAAATTCTGTACCAATGACTACATAACAACAATGTATCCTTTTTGAGAACATGTTTCTCCTTCTTGAGAACCTTCTGACTAAACCTGTCATCTTCTTAAAATTGTTTTATTTTATTATTTTATTTTAATATAAATTTATTTATTTTAATTGAAGGCTAATTACTTTACAATATTGTACTGGTTTTGCCATACATTGACATGAATCCGCCACGGGTGTACATGTATTCCCCATCCTGAAGCTCCCTTGCACCTCCCTCCCCATCCCATGCCTCTGGGTCATCCCAGTGAACCAGCCCCGAGCACCCTGTATCATTCATTGAACCTGGACTGGCAATTCATTTCACATATGATAATATACATGTTTCAATGCCATTCTCCCAAATCATCCCACCCTCTCCCTCTCCCACAGAGTCCAAAAGACTGTTGTATACATCTGTGTCCCTTTTGCTGTCTCACATACAGGGTTATCGTTTTCATCTTTCTAAATTCCATATATATGTGTTAATATACTGTATTGGTGTTTTTCTTTCTGGCTTACATCACTCTGTATAATAGGCTCTAGTTTCATCTGCCTCATTAGAACTGATTCAAATGTATTCTTTTTAATGGCTGAGTAATACTCCTTTGTGTATATGTACCACTGCTTTCTTATCCATTCATCTGCTGATGGACATCTAGGTTGTTTCCATGTCCTGGCTATTATAAACAGTGCTGTGATGAACATTGGGGTACATGTGTCTCTTTCAATTCTGGTTTCCTCAGTGTGTATGTCCAGCAGTGGGATTGCTGGGTCATAAGACAGTTCTATTTCCAGTTTTTTAAGGAATCTCCACACTGTTCTCCATAGTGTCTGTACTAGTTTGCATTCCCACCAACAGTGTAAGAGGGTTCCCTTTCCTCCACACCCTCTCCAGCATTTATTGCTTGTAGACTTTTGGATAGCAGCCATTCTGACTGGCTGTGAAAGGGTACCTCACTGTGGTTTTGATTTGCATTTCTCTGGTAATGAGTGATGCTGAGCATCTATTCATGTGTTTGTTAGCCATCTGTATGTCTTCTTTGGATAAATGTCTGTTTAGTTCTATGGCCCATTTTTTGATTGGGTCGTTTATTTTTCTGGAATTGAGCTGCAGGAGTTGCTTATATATTTTTGAGATAATTCTTTGTCCATTTCTTTTTTGCTATTATTTCCTCCCATTCTTAAGGCTGTCTTTTCAGCTTGCTTATAATTTCCTTTGTTGTGCAAAAGATTTTAATTTTAATTAGCTCCCATTTGTTTATTTTTGCTTTTATTTCTAATATTCTTGCAGGTGGGTCATAGAGGATCCTGCTGTGGTTTATGTCGGAGAGTGTTTTCCCTATGTTTTCCTCTAGGAGTTTTATAGTTTCTGGTCTTATGTTTAGATCTTTAATCCATTTTGAGTTTATTTTTGTGTATGGTGTTAGAAAGTGTTCTAGTTTCATTCTTTTACAAGTGGTTGACCAGTTTTCCCAGCACCACTTGGTAAAGAGATCGTCTTTAATCCATTGTATATTCTTGCCTCCTTTGTCAAAGATAAGGCGTCCATAGGTGCGTGGATTTATCTCTGGGCTTTCTCTTTTGTTCTATTGATCTAAATTTCTGTGTTTGTGCCAGTACCATACTGTCTTGATGACTGTGGCTTTGTAGTAGAGCCTGAAGTCAGGCAGGTTGATTCCTCCAGTTCCATTCTTCTTTCTCAAGATTGCTTTGGCTATTCGAGGTTTTTTTGTATTTACATACAAATTGTGAAATTATTTGTTCTAGTTCTCTGAAAAATACCGTTGGTAGCTTGATAGGGTTTGCACTGAATCTATAGATTGCTTTGGGTAGTATACTCATTTTCACTATATTGATTCTTCCAATCCATGAACATGGTATATTTATCCATCTATTTGTGTCCTCTTTGATTTCTTTCACCAGCGTTTTATAATGTTCTATTTATAGGTCTTTTGTTTCTTTAGGTAGTTATATTCCTAAGTGTTTTATTCTTTTCATTGCAATGGTGAATGGAATTGTTTCCCTTATTTCTCTTTCTGTTTTATCATTGTTAGTGTATAGGAATGCAAGGGATTTCTGTGTGTTGATTTTATATCCTGCAACTTTACTATATTCATTGATTAGCTCTAGTAATTTTCTGGTGGAGTCTTTAGGGTTTTCTATGTAGAGGATCATGTCATCTGCAAACAGTGAGAGTTTTACTTCTTCTTTTCCAATTTGCATTCCTTTTATTTCTTTTTCTGCTCTGATTGCTATGGGCAAAACTTCCAAAACTATGTGGAATAGTAGTGGTGAGAGTGGGCACCCTTGTCTTGTTCCTGACTTTAGGGGAAATGCTTTCAATTTTTCACCATTGAGGATAATGTTTGCTGTGGGTTTATTATATATAGCTTTTATTATGTTGTGGTATGTTCCTTCTATTCCTGCTTTATGGATTTTTTTTATCATAAATGCATGTTGAATTTTGTCAAAGGCTTTCTCTGCACCTATTGAGATAATCATATGGTTTTTATTTTTCAATTTGTTAATGTGGTGTATTACACTGATTGATTTGCGGATATTGAAGAATCCTTGCATCCCTGGGATAAAGCCCACTTGGTCATGATGTATGATCTTTTTAACATGTTGTTGGATTCTGTTTGCTAGAATTTTGTTAAGGATTTTTGCATCTATGTTCATCAGTGATATTGGCCTGTAGTTTTCTTTCTTTCTTTCTTTCTTTTTTTTTTTTTGTGGAATTTTTGTCAGGTTTTGGTATTAGGGTGATGGTAGCTTCATAGAATGAGTTTGGAAGTTTACCTTCCTCTGCAATTTTCTGGAAGAGTTTGAGCAGGATAGGTGTTAGCTCTTCTCTAAATGTTTGGTAGAATTCGGCTATGAAGCCATCTGGTCCTGGGCTTTTGTTTGCTGGATGATTTCTGATTACAGTTTCAATTTCCGTGCTTGTGATGGGTCTGTTAAGATTTTCTATTTCTTCCTATCCACTTTTGGAAAGTTGTACTTTTCTAAGAATTTGTCCATTTCTTCCAAGTTGTCCATTTTATTGGCATATAGCTGTTGATAATAGTCTCTTATAATTCTTTGTATTTCTGTATTGTCCATTGTGATCGATTTGATTTTTCTCCCTTTGTTTCTTGATGAGTCTGGCTAATAGTTTGTCAATTTTATTTATCTTCTCAAAGAACCAGCTTTTGGCTTTGTTGATTTTTGCTATCAGCTCTTTTGTTTCTTTTGAGTTTATTTCTGCCCTAATTTTAAAGATTTCTTTACTTCTACTAACCCTGGGGTTCTTAATTTCTTCCTTTTCTAGTTGCTTTATGTGTAGAGTTAGGTTATTTGTTTGACTTTTTTCTAGTTTCTTTTAGGTAAGCCTGTGTTGCTATGAACCTTCCCCTTAGCACTGCTTTTACAGTGTCCCATAGGTTTTGGGTTGTTGTGTTTGCATTTTCATTTGTTTCTATGCATATTTTGATTTCTTTTTTGATTTCTTCTGTGATTTGTTGCTTATTCAGCAGTGTGTTGTTCAGCCCCCATATGTTGGAATTTTTAATTGCTTTTCTCCAGTAATTGACATCTAATCTTACTGCATTGTGGTCAGAAAAGATGCTTGGAATGATTTCAATTTTTTTGAATTTACCAAGGCTAGATTTATGGCCCAGGATGTGATCTATCCTGGAGAAACTTCTGTGTGTGCTTGAGAAAAAGGTGAAATTCATTGTTCTAGGGTGAAATGTCTTATAGATATCAATTAAGTCTAACTGGTTTATTGTATCATTTAAAGTTTGTGTTTCCTTGTTATTTTTCTGTTTAGTTGATCTATCCATAGGTGTGAGTGGGGTATTAAAGTCTCCCACTATATTGTGTTATTGTTAATTTCCCCTTTCATACTTGTTTGTATTTGTCTTACATATTGTGGTACTCCTATGTTGGGTGCATATATATTTATAATTGTTATATCTTCTTCTTGGATTGATCTTTGATCATTATGTAGTGTCCTTCTTTGTCTCTTTTCACAGCCTTTGTTTTAAAGTCTACTTTCTCTGATATGAGTATTGCTACTTCTGCTTGCTTTTGGTCTCTATTTGCGTGGAATAACTTTTTCCAGCCCTTCCCTTTCAGTCTGTATGTGTCCCTTGTTTCGAGGTGGGTCTCTTGTAGACAACATATATAGGGGTCTTGTTTTTGTATCCATTCAGCCAGTCTTTGTCTTTTCGTTGGGGGAATTTAACCCATTTACGTTTAAGGTAATTATTGATAAGTATGATCCCATTGTCATTTACTTTGTTTTTTGGGGTTCGAGTTTATACACCCCTTCTGTGTTTCCTGTCTAGAGAAGATCCTTTAGCATTTGTTGGAGAGCTGGTTTGGTGGTGCTGAATTCTCTCAGCTTTTGCTTGTCTGTAAGGCTTTTGATTTCTCCTTCATATTTGAATGAGATCCTTGCTGGGTACAGTAATCTGGGCTGTAGGTTATTTTCTTTCATCACTTTAAGTATGTCCTTCTGTTCCCTCCTGGCCTGAAGAGTTTCTATAGAAAGATCAGCTATTATCCTTATGGGAATCCCCTTATGTGTTATTTGTTATTTTTCCCTTGCTGCTTTTAGTATTTGTTCTTTGTGTTTGATCTTTGTTAATTTGATTAATATGTGTCTTGGGGTGTTTCGCCTTGGGTTTATCCTGTTTGGGACTCTGGGTTTCTTGGACTTGGGTGATTATTTCCTTCCCCATTTTAGGGAATTTTTCAACTATTATCTTCTAAAGTATTTTCTCATGGTCTTTCTTTTTGTCTTCTTCTGGGACTCCTATGATTCAAATGTTGGGCCAATTAACATTGTCCCAGAGGTCTCTGAGGTTGTCCTCATTTAGTTCTTTTTTCTTTTTTCCTCTCTGATTCATTTATTTCTACCATTCTATCTTCTCCCTCACTTATACTATCTTCTGCCTCCGTTATTCTACTGTTGCTTCCCTCCAGAGTGTTTTTGAAATCATTTATTGCATTGTTAATTATATATTGACTCTTTTATTTCTTCTAGGTCCTTGTTAAACCTTTCTTGCATCTTCTCGATTCTTGTCTCCAGGCTATTTATCTGTAACTCAATTTTGTTTTCAAGATTTGGATTATTTTTACTATCATTATTCTGAATTGTTTTTCAGGTAGACTCCCTATCTCCTCCTCTTTTGTTTGGTTTGGTGGGCTTTTATCATGTTCCTTTACCTGCTGAATATTTCTCTACCTTTTCATCTTGTTTAGGTTGCTGTGTTTGGGGTGGGCTTTCTGTATGCTGGAAGTTTTTGTGGTTCCTCTTTATTGTGGAGGTTCCTCCCTGTGGGTGGGGTTGGATGGGTGGCTTGTCAAGGTTTCCTGGTTAGGGAAGCTTGTGGCAGTGTTCTGGTGGATGAAGCTGGATTTCTTTTCTCTGGAGTGCAATGAAGTGTCCAGTAATGAGTTTTGATGTGTCAATGGGTTTGGTGTGACTTTGGGCAGCCTGTATATTGAAGTTCAGGGCTATGTTCCTGTGTTGCTGGAGAATTTGTGTGGTATGTCTTTCTCTGGAACTTGTTGGCCCTTGGGTGGTGCTTGGTTTCGGTGTAGGTATGGAGGCGTTTGATCAGCACCTATTGATTAATATTCCCTGCAGTCAGGAGTTCTCTAGTGTTCTCAGGATTTGGACTTCAGCCTCCTGCCTCTGGTTTTCAGTCTTATTCTTACTGTAGCTTCAAGACTTCTCCGTCTATACAGCACCAATGGTAAGACATCTAGGTTAATTATGAAAAGTTTCTCCACAGTGAGGGACACCCAGAGAGGTACATAGAGTTACATGGAGAGGAGAAGAGGGAGGAGGGAGATAGAGGTGACCCAGCAGAGAAGAGGGGGAATCAAAAGGGGAGAGAGCAAGCTAGCCAGATATCACTTCCCTATGTGCTCTCCACAGTCTGGATCCCTCAGAGATGTTCACAGAGATACACAGAGAGAAGAGGAAGGAGACAGAGGTGGCCAGGAGGATAAAAGGTGGAATCAAAAGGAGACAGACAGATCTAGCCAGTAATCAGTTCCCTAAGTGTTCTCCACAGCCCAGAACACACAAAGAGATTCACAGAGTTGGGTAGAGAAGAGAAGGGGTAGGGAGGAGATAGAGGTGACCTGGCAGAGAAAAAGAAGAGTCCAAAGGGGGAGAGAGCAATCAAGCTAGTAATCTCACTCCCAAGTAAATATGGGTACTGAAGATTGGGTTCTTAAAGGTACAAAATTGATAATAAATACCAAAAAGCCAACATTAAAAATCTGGAGTAGAGGTTACATTCTCAGAAATACAATATTAAAGAAAAAAAAGTCACAAAAATTATAAAATATGTATATATTAAGTTTGCTTTAAAAATAGGGTCTTTTTTTGCAAAGTAATAGTAGGCTATAAAATGAAAATTAAAGGAGTAATACAAGACTTAAAAATTTTTTAAAATTTAAAAAATTAAAAAAACGATAATAGTAAAAATATATCTAAGACTTTCTCTGGTGTTGTTGTGGACAGTGTGGGGTCAGTTCACTTTCAGATAATTCCTTGATCCGGCTTCTCAAGATCTACAGGCCCCTTCCTATGTAGTCAGTGCTAACTGCAGGGTTTTAATCTATTGCACCTGTCACTTCCAAAGCAGTTCCCTCTTTATTTTAGCTTCTTCTGTTTGCTGGTCTCTTCAGTGTCTAATTTCTGCCCTGACACAAGGGGGCGGTGGTGGTCACCTTTTTAGGCTTACTTGTTCAGTCCTGCTGTGGGGAGGGAGGAACACTGCAAACAAATATCACTGGTGTGTGTGGGGATTGCTCGCAGTGTCTTGGCCACACTGGGTTTGCTCCCACTCATGGCCTGCATGCTTTCCCAGTCTATACTGTTCAGGCTCTAGGTTGCTCTGCCGGGAAGCGTCTGAGGCGGGCCCTGGTTTGCATGCACTTCTCAGGTCTAAGCCACTCCTGTTCAGGTTCTCGGGTACTCTACAAAGGCGCAGACTTCGTTAGGCCTGTGATTTGTGCCCTTCCCAGGTCTGAGCAGCTCAGGTGACCAGGTGCTTGGCGAGCGTTGTCGTGCCCAGTTAGGGGCTGCTGCTTATCGCCTCCTCTGTCCCAGCCGCTTGGTTTTCTGGGTGTGTGACCGGTGCACCTTCTCAGGTGTGCCATGTGTCTCTTCTGGGGAGCTGTTCTCTGGCTGCTACCCTCCCAGCAAATGTTGACCGTCCAGAATCCCAAGAAGTCTTGGTTAGCAATGAAGCCTGCTTGCAGTTTGATAGAGGATGCCTCTCTGGGGGCGTGATTGCCCTCTTCCGGCTCTGGCTGCCCTCTCCTGCCTGTCTCCAGTGGGACATGGGCTGGTCCGCAGCCAGCTAGCTCTGCTCAGTCCTTTGTTCTGTGAGTGGGCCTGGCGGTGTCTTAGGTTAGGGCTTTTTGCTTTTTGCTATCCCACAGTCTGGGTTGCTATCTCAAGTTAGTTCCCTCAGATTGCCCTTGGAGCATTCAGGCTTGGTCCTTACCCTAAGCAATGCAGCCTGCGCCTCCCTGTCCATTTCCTGCTTGCTAGTGGCAGATGTGAGCGTCTGTACTGCTTCTCTGCTGGGAGTTGCCGTTAGGCACATAATCTGTGGGTTTTAATTATTTATTTATTTTTCCTCCCGGTTATGTTGCCCTCTGAGGTTCCAAGGCTCGCCACAGACCCACAAGGTGAGAGTGTTTCCTGGTGTTTGGAAACTTCTCTCTGTTTTAAGACTCCCTTCCCTGGACAGATCTCTGTCCCTACCTCTTTTGTCTCACTTTTTATCTTTTATATTTTGTCCTACCTCCTTTTGAAGACAATGGGCTGCTTTTCTGGGTGCCTGATGTCCTCTGGCAGGATTCAGAATTTGTTTTGTGGAAATTACTCAGTGTTCAAATGTTCTTTCGATGAATTTGTGGGGAAGAAAGTGGTCTCCCCATCCTATTCCTCTGCCATCTTCTAATCAGGTCATCTTAAAATGTATATTATTGGAGTGGGTCTGGTAAGACCTTTCTATTGTTCTAATCCTGTCATCTTCAAATGTAAATTGTGGGAGTGGGTCTATTAAGATCTTAACAACCTTGAGACATTCTTCTGATTTATTCTAAAAACCAATTAAAAAAGTATATAG
The DNA here is from genome assembly GCF_029407905.1 of Bubalus kerabau. NCBI lineage: Eukaryota > Metazoa > Chordata > Mammalia > Artiodactyla > Bovidae > Bubalus > Bubalus kerabau. Next base: position 2,481,672 of record NC_073647.1, on the reverse strand, counting down.
CTTCCATGCTAAGACTAGGGATTTCGGCATTCTCTGTTCCCCTTCTGATGTCTATGTCAGAAGTTTTCTTTGTCCCCTTTTCACTTTAATAAAACTCAGCTACACAAAAGCTATTGAGTGATTGAGACTAGTCCCTGGTTCCAAAGCTGTATCTTCTTCAGTTCAGATCAGTCACTCAGTCATGTCCAACTCTTTGCAACCCCATGAACTGCAGCATGCCAGGCCTCCCTGGCCATCACCAACTCCCAGAGTTCACACAAACTCGTGTCCATCAAGTCGGTGATGCCATCCAGCCATCTCATCCTCTGTCATCCCCTTTTCCTCCTGCCCCCAATCACTCCTAGCATCAGAGTCTTTTCCAATGAGTCAACTCTTCTCATGAGGTGGCCAACGTACTGGAGTTTCAGCCACAGCATCAGTCCTTCCAAAGAACACCCAGGACTGATCTCCTTTAGAATGGACTGGTTGGATCTCCTTGCAGTCCAAGGGACTCTCAAGAGTCTTCTCCAACACCACAGTTTAAAAGCATCAATTCTTCAGCGCTCAGATTTCTTTACAGTCCAACTCGCACATCCATACGTGACTACTGGAAAAACCATAGCCTTGACTAGACAGACCTTTGTTGGCAAAGTAATGTCTCTGCTTTTTAATATGCTGTCTAGGTTGGTCATAACTTTTCTTCCAAGGAGCAAGCGTCTTGTAATTTCATGGCTGTAGTCACCATCTGCAGTGATTTTGGAGCCCCCCAAAGATAAAGTCTGCCACTGGTTCCCCATCTATTTGCCATGATACGAAGGGACTGGATGCCATGATCTTCGTTTTCTGACTGTTGAGCTTTAAGCCAACTTTTTTACTCTCCTCCTTTCACTTTCACCAAGAGGCTCTTTAGTTCTTCTTCGCTTTCTGCCATAAGGGTGGTGTCATCTGCATATCTGAGGTTATTGATATTTTTCCCAGCAATCTTGATTCCAGTTAGGCAAAGTAGTCTCACCTTTTCAGTATGCTGTCTAGTTTGGTCATAGCTTTTCTTATGCTTATAATAAGAACTGTATTATTACCTCATCACACAGTTGCAGGGACAGAGGGTCAGAACAATTAAGTAATTTATCCAAGGTCAGAGTCAGTAATCTTAAAAAGCCAGGATTTTAACTCAGTATTATCTTTGGTAATAGGAAGTAGGAAGTCAAGAAACACCTGGAGTAACAGGCAAATTTGGCCTTGGAATACGGAATGAAGCAAGGCAAAGACTAATAGAGTTTTGCTAAGAAAATGCACTGGTCATAACAAACACCCTCTTCCAACAACACAAGAGAAGACTCTATACATGGACATCACCAAATGGTCAACACTGAAATCAGATTTACTATATACTTTGCAGCCAAAGATGGAGAAGCGCTATACAGTCAGCAAAAACAAGACCAGGAGCTGACTGTGGCTCAGACCATGAACTCCTTATTGCCAAATTCAGACTTAAATTGAAGAAAGTAGGGAAAACCACTAGACCATTCAGGTATGACCTAAATCAAATCCCTTATGATTATACAGTGGAAGTGAGAAATAGATTTAAGGGCCTAGATCTGATAGAATGCCTGATGAGCTATGGACTGAGGTTCGTGACATTGTACAGGAGACAGGGATCAAGACCATCCCCATGGAAAAGAAATGCAAAAAAGCAAAATGGCTGTATGGGTAGGCCTTACAAATAGCTGTGAAAAGAAGAGAAGTGAAAAGCAAAGGAGAAAAGTAAAGATATAAACATCTGAATGCAGAGTTCCAAAGAATAGCAAGAAGAGATAAGAAAGCCTTCTTCAGCGATCAATGCAAAGAAATAGAGGAAAACAACAGAATGGGAAAGACTAGAGATCTCTTCAAGAAAATCAGAGATACCAAAGGAACATTTCATGCAAAGATGGGCTCAATAAAGGACAGAAATGGTATGGACCTAACAGAAGCAGAAGATATTAAGAAGAGATGGCAAGAATACAAACAAGAACTGTACAAAAAAGATCTTCACGACCCAGATAATCACGATGGTGTGATCACTCACCTAGAGCCAGATTTCCTGGAATGTGAAGTCAAGTGGGTCTTAGAAAGCATCACTACGAACAAAGCTAGTGGAGGTGATAGAATTCCAGTTGAGCTATTCCAAATCCTGAAAGATGATGCTGTGAAAGTGCTGCACTCAATATGCCAGCAAATTTGGAAAACTCAGCAGTGGCCACAGGACTGGAAAAGGTCAGTTTTCATTCCAATCCCAAAGAAAGGCAATGCCAAAGAATGCTCAAACTATCACACAATTGCACTCATCTCACATGCTAGTAAAGTAATGCTTAAAATTCTCCAAGCCAGGCTTCAGCAATACATGAACCGTGAACTTCCTGACGTTCAAGCTGGTTTTAGAAAAGGCAGAGGAACCAGAGATCAAATTGTCAACATCTGCTGGATCATGGAAAAAGCAAGAGAGTTCCAGAAAAACATCTATTTCTGCTTTATTGACTATGCCAAAGCCTTTGACTGTGTGGATCACAATAAACTATGGAAAATTCTGTAAGAGATGGGAATACCAGACCACCTGATCTGCCTCTTGAGAAATCTGCATGCAGGTCAGGAAGCAACAGTTAGAACTGGACATGGAACAACAGACTGGTTCCAAATAGCAAAAGGACTACCTCAAGGCTGTGTATTGTCACCCTGTTTATTTAACTTATATGCAGAGTACATCATGAGAAACGCTGGGCTGGAAGAAGCACAAGCTGGAATCAAGATTGCCGGGAGAAATATCAATAACCTCAGATATGCAGATGACACCACCCTTATGGCAGAAAGTGAAGAGGAACTAAAAAGCCTCTTGATGAAGATGAAAGTGGAGAGTGAAAAGTTGGCTTAAAGCTCAATATTCAGAAAATGAAGATCATGGCATCCAGTCCCATCACTTCATGGCAAATAGATGGGGAAACAGTGGAAATAGTGTCAGACTTTATTTTTCTGGGTTCCAAAATCACTGCAGATGGTAACTGCAGCCATGAAATTAAAAGATGCTTAGTCCTTGGAAGGAAAGTTATAACCAACCTAGATACCATATTCAAAAGCAGAGACATTACTTTACCAACAAGGTCCGTCTAGTCAAGGTTATGGTTTTTCCAGTGGTCATGTATGGATGTGAGAGTTGGACTGTGAAGAAGGCTGAGCACCAATGAATTGATGCTTTTGAACAGGGGTGTTGGAGAAGACTCTTGAGAGTCCCTTGGACTGCAAGGAGATCCAACCAGTCCATTCTGAAGGAGATCAGCCCTGGGATTTCTTTGGAAGGCATGATGCTAAAGCTGCAACTCCAGTACTTTGGTTACCTCATGCGAAGTGTTGACTCATTGGAAAAGACTCTGATGCTGGGGATTGGGGGCAGGAGGAGAAGGGGACGACAGAGGATGAGATGGCTGGATGGCATCACTGACTCGATGGACGTGAGTCTGAGTGAACTCCGGGAGTTGGTGATGGACAGGGAGGCCTGGCGTGCTGCGATTCATGGGGTCGCTAAGAGTCAGACACCACTGAGCGACTGATCTGATCTGATCTGATTATCTTTGGTTAATACTATATTGAAGCAAATGTTCAAGGGAGGTAATCTAGCATGTTATTGAACAGTACTGGGTCTAGAACCAAACTGACAGAATCTGAATCCAAACTATCAATTACTGACTGTTAATCTTGGGCAAGCTTTTGGAGGCTCAGTTTCTTAATCTGTAAAATGGGGATGATAACAGTAGTATCTATCCCAGAATTTTGAGGATTAAAAGAGTTAATACATAAATTAGGTGCTTGGTAAGGGATAAATAAATGCTAGGCAGTATTAAGTGAGCTTAAATGAAGATGATAAACTCTAATCATTCACTGGTTAGATGATAAAGAAGAAATCAACCTACATATGACAACATTACATGTCAGTATTTAGAGAAAGTTAAAGTCCACTAGAAATAGAGAATATTTCACACTCCTAAATAAATACTAGACTTCATTTCAGAGTCCAAAATATTTCCCCAGGCCTATATTGCTTCCTACTTCAATTGTCATCAGCATTCCTTTCAAATGGTCTTTTTAAAATTTGCTAATTTATGACTATTAGGTGTTCCCTCCCCTTCTTAGGAAGAACTTTGGCAACCAAACCAATTAAGTGACTATAACTAATGAAGCATATTGGACTCCTATCTTCAGGAAATCTACCTGCAGTGTCTTCTCAGTTTTACCTCATGTGAGGGAAGATCATCTTGTAACAAGTTTTTCAGTCATTGTCCTCAAGTTGACCTCTGATTATTTTTAAGTATTCATGGTGAGGAGAAGGAGTTTTCCAAGTCTAGATAAAAGTCTCTAAGAACACTCAACTCCTGTTTAATCACTAAATCACAGTAAGGTGTTTGTGGGCAGTGAATAGTAAAGAAACAGGTGTCAAGATTTCTAATATTATATTTAAATGATTCGAGAACAGTTAAATTATACATTCCTAGTGACTAAGTGACCCTAAGGTTTGTTTATGGAAATACTTTGGACAGTGAGCACATAGCATGTCTACCACAGAACCTAAGATTTGGAACCTGTGAAATATTTTATCTGTTATTCCTTTTTTAAATTCAAAAGATTATCCTAATTTTACAATGGCAAAGGCTGAAGGTAAAAGAGGCTATGTTTATCTGGTTAATATTACTACTAAAGATTATACTGAATATCATACCCAATGTTCAAGTTACTATTGATACATTAAAAATCACCCTAAAACTTAATGGTTTAAAATAACAAAAATCACTTTACTCTCTCTCATGGGTTTCTGTGAACCAGGAATTTCAGGAAGGGCTCAGCTGGGTGGTTCAGGATGAGAGTCTACATGTGACTGCTGTCAGATGGTGATTGGAGCAGAAACTGAAGAGGTGCTGAAGCAGCAGATGGCTGACCTGGCATTCTTATTCCTTCATGTAGCCTCAGGGCCTCTCCATGTGTCCTCTCCATTTGGCCTTCCTCATGGTGCTACATGAGGCCCTCAAAATACTTGGAGTGCTTACATGGTGACTCCAATCAAGTATTCAAAAGAACCAGGCAGACCGTGTCACTTTGCATGACCTAGCCTCAGAAGTCACACTGCATCACTGGAGTTATAAGTGATGTAGTTATAAGCTCACCCAGATTGAAGGAGAGGCAACATAGATCTCACTTCTCCAATGGAGAATTGTTGACATTACTTTGTAAGAATATGTGGGATGGAAGACATTGTTGCAGTTATCTTTGGAAAATACAATCTCTCACACTTGGCACTGATAGTTCTTTATATGTTGTTAATTTGTGCATCATATTTAAACAGTGTTTTTTGATGTATTGATAATGTTTTCATAGAAAAGGTATTATTAAATGGGTATATATGCTTTCCTGCATCCATCCAGGACAATAGAAAAATCTGTTTAGATTAGGAAGACATAGTTGAAGAGCTACCATTAACAACTCTCCAAAGTTTTTTGGTCATGGAATCCTTTAAATGTAACACTTCTGTCAACATTTCCTGAAACAGTATTCCATGGAATACAGTTTGAAAATTCTGCCATGAATCAACAGTAACAATTTTTTCTAAAGATTTATCATTTTCATAATTACAAGAGACCCATTTTAATAGTGTCAACATGTCTGATAACATATCTCTAGTCAAAAATTACAAGAAATGCCATTTATTCTGTCAGCATTATATGTAGATATGTTGCTTCATTTTTGCTGAGATTCATTGTTGGATGCTATATTTGGCATTGCTAAAAGGACTTCCTAATTGAATCTCATATCTTTAATATTAAACATGGTTTAGCACATGGTATCAATTGACATTTCCAGTGAAGAAAAAAAGAAATGAAGATTCATTGCTAAACATCTAACAAGAAATTCATGTGTACATAATTCATTCTACTTCATTCCATTTCATAAATTATGGGCATATCCCCCATCATCCAAAACCTTGGACATTGTTTTATAATAACTTAACCATAGGGTATAGATCACAACACTTAAAAGAAAGCATGAGAGTACATCATTTACTATTCTAGACTAAGTTTAGCTAAAGAGTAATTTTAAATGTTTTAATTGATATCCACAATGTATTTTTGTTTGATTAGAGTTTTAAATGAGAGCCGAGAGCAATGGTGACCTTTAAATATCCTATTCATTTTAAAACTACAGTAGATGATTTTTAACCACTTAATTGTAAGCATTATAAGTAAATGAGTCATTAGCATTCATGAATTCTATAACAGCCAATTTGTTCCTGTTCCCAAACCTTTGAAGTACCTATTTCATAATTTCTTGGAAATGTAACCATAGGATCTAAGTGGTTGCCAACATAAACCTTTATGATTAATGAAGGTAAGTTTTCACCTTTTTGAATCATTTTTAAATGTGTACAGAACCCAGGTAATATACCTCTAGGACTCTAGTTTTGTTCAAAGTTAAGTTGTCTCACAGCTCTCCAATCTCTAGGGTTCATTTCTTCAAAAGCATACACAAGTACTTGCTTTGTGCCAGGTACTATGTTACATACCATGAGGGATAAAATAAGAACACTGTCGTTACCATGTAGGAGCTTAAAATGTATGAGGAGAGGTACAACGTTTACCCCGGTTTGTGTGCAATCAACCAGAATGTATAAAGTATCATAAGATAAATAAACCAAGTTATTTCCTTATAGTTTTTGCACAACCAGTACTGCCTAATACCTCTTACCCTATAAGAGGCTATGAAAAATGAAAACAACAAAACACTACCTTTGATCTACAGTCCTGGCAATATATGTAAATCTATAAAATGGACTAAGGCTTTGATCAAGAAAAGCTCATTATTCCTCCCCTCAATTTTCAAATACCTGAGAACTCCATTCCCCTCTACCTCCTTTCCTCCCTTCCCCCAACCCCTTTCCTTGGGAAATCTGTATCTACATCTATATTGTCTACATCTATCTCCATACCTAAATGGAGGAGTATGGCATATTTACATATAATATTTGTATAAATACACGTATTTAGTATACTAAAAAGAAATAGGTATTTATCCTAAGGGAGGAGTATGGGATATATTTATATATGGGAAAGAAGCAAAGAAGGCAAGTAGAAGAGGAAAAAAAAAAAAAAAGAAAAGAAAGGGAATGAGTCTAGTGTCTTTTCAGAATCAGGGAACTGAATGCTATTCCACAGAAGATCCTGAGAATTCTTTCTTATTAACCACTAGTACTATCTAGGACATGACTCCATAATCTCCATTATTTAACCAAGTCAACCAAAGCAACAGATTGGTCATTAATGTTAATGTAATGGTTTTAATTATGTTAACAACACTTGTCCATATAAAGGACTAGTTATCAAAAAAAAAAAAAAAAAAAAAAAAGACAACCTACATACTGGGAGAAAATATTTGCAAACAATGTGACCAAATAAGGGTTTCATTTCTAAAATATACAGCTCATACAACTCAACAACAAAAAACAACCCAATCAAAAAATGGGCAGAAAACCTAAATAGACATTTGTCTAAAGAAGAAATACAAATAGATAAAGAAAATATGGTACAAAAGACAACCCTCAGAATCTGGGAAAATATTTACAAATGAAGCAAGCAACAAGGGATCAATTTCCAAAATATACAAACAGCACATGTATCTCAAAATCAAAAAAACAAATGAACCGATCAAAAAGTGGGTGGAAGATCTAATTAGACATATCTCCAAAGAAGATGGATACATAGATGGCCAACACACACACAAAAAGATGCTCAAAATCACTAATCATTAGAGAAATGCAAATCAAAACTGCAATGAAGTATCACCTCACACCAAACAGAATGGTCATAATAAAAAAAATCTACAAACAATAAATGCTCAAGAGGGTTTGGAGAAAAAGGAACCCTCCTATACTATTGATAGAAGTGTAAATAAGTACAGCCGCTATGGAGAACATTATGGAGGTTCCTTATAAAACTAAAAAGAGAATGACCATATGACCCAGTAATCCCACTCCTGGGTGTATACCTGGAGAAAATCATAACTCAAAAAGATACATGCACCCTAATGTTCACTGCAGCACTATTTACAATAGCCAGGACATGGAAGCAACTTAAATGTCCATCACCATTTAAGGATAAAGAAGATATGATACATATATACAAAGGAATATTACTCAGCAATACAAAAGGACAAAATAATGCCATTGCAGCAACATGGATATACCGAGAGACTGCCATATTGAGTGAAGTAAGTCAGACACAGAAGGACAAATATGATATTGCTTATATGTGGAATCTTAAAAAAAAAAAAGGTGCAAATGAACTTATTTACAAAACAGAAGAATCAGAGATATAGAAAACAAACTTATGGTTACCAGGGGATGGGGAGAGCAATAAACTGGGAGATTGTGATAGACATATACACACAATTATATATAAATTAGATAACTAATAAGAACCTGTATAACATAGGGAATTCTACTCAATACTCTGTAATGGATCTAAAAAAAAGAGTGGATATATGTATACTGATTTACTTTGCTGTACATCTGAAACTAACACAACACTTCATCAATTATTTACTCTGATAATTTTTTTTTAAAATAGGGACTTCCCTGGTGGTCCAGTGGTTAAGACTCCAAGCTCCCAATGCAGGTAGGGGGGTATGTTTGATCCCTGGTCCAAGAACTAAGACCCCACATGCTGCACACAGTGCGGCCAATAAATAAAAGAAAGAAGGAAAGACATCATCATTAAAAAAAAAAAAAAGATGTGTTTTATATATATAGGCTTCCCAGGTGGTGTGTGGTAAAGAATCATCTGCAATGCAGGAGATGAGAGTTCGATTCCTAGGTTGGGAAGATCTCTTGGAGAAAGAAATAACAACCCACTCCAGTATTCTTGCCTGGGGAATGCTACAGACAGAGGGGAGCTTGGCAGGGTTGCAAAAGAAGTCAGACATGACTTAGCAACACTACAATAACAAAACAGAAACACACTCATGGACAGAGAGAACAGACTGGTGGTTGCCAGGGGGAGGAGGTTAGTGGAGGGATGGAGTAGGAGGTTGAGGTTAGCAGATATAAGCTATTACATATGGAATGGATAAACAACAAGATCCTTTGTATAGCACAGAGAACTAGATTCAGTATCTTATGATAAAGCATAATGGAAAATAATATTTTACAAAGAATGTATATATATAATATATATACACACATGTATATATAACTGAATCACTTTGCTGTATAGCAGAAATTAACACAACACTGTAAATCAACTACTAATTTTTAAAAAAAGGACTAATTATCCAAAACAATGACTCAACCATGCTATTCTACTTCTGCCAGATAAACACAGCCTTGGTATATCTCTAAACCTCTAGGTCTTGGAGTTGAACTGCAGCACTTTTAGAGGAGAAGTGTAGGTTACTCAGTTGTGTCAGACAATACACTGGCATAACAGACTTTGCTAATTCTTCCACGGTGTTGGCAGGACAGAATATAATGTGAAATATAATTCACATTATATTTCCTGCAGTTGAATGTATGTGTTTTGAATCACTTTTTGCCTTAACTTTCATGATAACATGAGAGAGATGCTCCTTGGAAAAGATAAAATGAAAATAAATAAAACACAAGGATCACAGAGGAGAATAAAGAGCAGCATTTTGTATGATTTGAAACTGTATTTAAGGAAATATGCTAATTATCTGACAAAATGCTAATACTATTAAAATATTGTGCTTAAATTTATTCATAGTCAACAGAAAACTTTAGAATTTCTAGAGATATAAAACAAAAACCCGACAGCTTCATTAAATCCACTAGGAAAAAAATGTACTCAACTCATATCAACCAACTCTTCTCAAGTTCAGTGTGAAACAGAGCAGGACCATTTGGCCCTTGCCCCCACCCCCCCACCATGTCCTCTGACTGCCTTTTGCCTGTGGAAAACCTTAGTCAAAGAGTAAGTTTAATCAGAGAAATGAGAAATGTGGAAACAAAGGAAAACAGTCAAAGGACACTAAATAATAATTATGTAGTCATTAAGCACAGTCAAGGACCTTTAGTTCTTTCTCAAGGGCTGTAAATATTCTGAGCCATATCCTGTGAACTGCCTTATAGATACTGAAACACCAGGTAGAGAAGTTAACTACATGACCAGACTGTACCCAGGATTTGAGTGAGTGAGTGAAGTTGCTCAGTCATGTCCAATTCTTTGCGACCCCATAGACTGTAGCCTACCAGGCTCCCCCATCCATGGGATTTTCCAAGCAAGGATACTGGAGTGGATTGCCATTTCCTTCTCCAGAAGATCTTCCTGACCTAGGGACTGAACTTGGGTCTCCCACATTGTAGGCAGACGCTTTACCGGTTGAACCACCAGGGAAGTACCCAGGACTTGAGCTGCCATAATTCCGAGAACTGACTGCAAAGGAATGGAACAAGTGCACCCCAGAAGTAACTATACCTAAAACAACCAAGATGATGCTAGTCAGACCACTGATGACCAATTGAAGATGACTGTTAGAGATGACTGTGCTGTTTCTGCATGTAACCCTCACCTAATTCTGTCTTTAAATGCTCTCACCCACTGCTTGTCAGCAGGGGGACTCAGCCTTTGGACAGATGTCTGCCACCCTCCCCTCCCCCAGCTGCCAGCATCTGAAATAAAGCAAACTTACTTTCCACCAACCTGGGCTATTTACTGGCTTTTGAGTGGCCAGAGCTGGACCCACCACATATACCTTTCAGTAGCAAAAGCATGTGGATTTTGGAGTCATGTTACTTTGTAGATGACACTAGCTTATTTCTAAATATAAACATTGGACCAAACAGAGACAAGGGAAACACGAAAAAGGTAAGGAACCAGCAGAATCAACAATCCATAAAGAAAAAGGAAAGGACAATTCTTGTGAAACAGAAGTATTAAATGGGTAATGGCAGGAGGTTTAAGAAGTGGTGCTAGGGATTGAAAGAGCCTATGATAAAGGGAAGAATACATTCTATAAATTACCAGAATATACGATGTATTTTATCAAGCTCTGAATTTGAGATACTGTAAAATTCTGATTTTCTTTATCAAGGTTCAATTTAGCAGGATTTATTTCCCCCTCGCAAAGCCGAATTAGCTCATTTGCTAAACGCTATAGTCCTTTAGACTTCCACACAGAGTTTTTCCAGAAATCCAGGGAGGGAGAGGCCTAAATATTCTTTAATGGGTTTTGCTTCACCCAACACTGCATCTCTCACTGTCATTGACGTTGATATTGCTTCAAATAGTCCTATAGTGTTGCCCCTTCTACTGATTTAATCAGTGCATAGACTTAGTGAGGTTTTCCTTAAAGGGGTTTGAGCTATTCTTCACCTGAGGCATGAAGTGTTCTCTCTCTCTGTGCTCTCTGACCTGGAGTGAGATTAGTGTCAGTACGGAAGCTGGGACTTCCTGGGTGTTCCTTTTTATATGAGATTTCAGAGAGCAGGTGAAACCAACATACACTGAAAGCTTTCACATCATCCTCTAAAATGAGCCAGAAAACCTGTTCCCAAGGTTTGAGAATTCATCGAAGTTTACCATGTTGCCACTCTAGGGAGCACCCTGAAATGTCAGGATACAGTCAATGCTCATCAACTAGCTAAGGTCTGACATTGGCTTCAGAAGGACTAATGCTCAAAGGAAACCCAAAACATCAGGCTTTCTTTGCCTCCTCCTTTCTCCATCTGGAGTTTACAGTGATTTCCCAGATCAGGCTAAGCATAAGCAACATATAGAAGCCACAATAAGCCCTAAGGCTACTTTCTTGCAGCAAAAGCCTTATATTCACAACCGAGCACTTTTCATTCCTAGTTTGAGCACACCCTCCCTAAATAGCCTTAAATGGGACTAAGAAAATGACTCAGATGAAGGGTATCTAGAAACAAATAGGACATCAGAAATTTTGAGCCTTGGTTGAACACCTTATTAATGATTAAGAATAGATTGATTTTGAACTTCCTGGTGGTCCAGTGGTAAAGAATCCGCCTGCCAGTATGAGGGACACAGTTTCTATCCCTGGTCCAGGAAGATTCCACAGGCCAAGGAGCAATCAAGCCCGTGCACCCCAGCTACTGAGCCCACAGTCTAGAACTTGTGCTCCCCAACTGTTGAGCCCACATGCTGCAACTACTGAACCCTTGCTCTAGAGCCTGTGCTCCATAACAAGAGAAGCCACTGCAATGAGCAGCCCACACATTGCAACTAGAGAATAGCCCCCACACGCCCAAACTAGAGAAAGCCTGCATGCAGCAGCAAAGACCCAGCACAGCCAAAAAATATAAATAAAAATTTTTAAAAGGAATAAATTGGTTTTAGTAACCCCAATTGTAGCAATGTCTCTTTTTATTTTTATTTAAATAATAAATTTAAATAAATAAAAAAATAAAATTTTAAATAAAAATTTCAATAAAAACACTTCTTATATTAGGACAGTTCTAGATCTAGAAATGGCAACCCACTCCAGTGTTCTTGCCTGGAGAATCCCAGGGACAAGGGAGCCTGGTGGGCTGCCGTCTATGGGGTTGCACAGAGTTGGACACGACTGAAGCGACTTAGCAGCAGCAGCAGATCTATAGAATTATTAGTGCTTGTACAAAGTTCTTGAGTACCACCTCCCACAGTTTTACCTATTTTAACATCTTACATTACTAAGGTATATATGCCACAATTAGCGAACCAATACTGATACATTATTATTAACTAAAGTTCATACTGTAAAGAAATTTTCTTAGTTTCTACCTACTGTTCTTTTTCTGTTCCAGATTTACATGCCTCCTTAGGCTTTCTTGGCTATGACAGTTTCTCAGACTTTCTTTGTTTTTGAGGATCTTTGTTCCCAAACGTAAGTTCGTTGTCCTACGCACAAACACCGTGAGGTCAAACAAGCCAAAACATCGGAGGGATGTGGAGAAGAGAGAGGTTTATTGCACAGCCAAGTAAGGTGAGTGAGTGGCTCACATCTCCCAAAACTTCAAACTCTGTGAAGGGTTTCAACAAAGCATTTTTTAAAACCAGGTGAGGGAGAGGCATCACATGGTAAATGCTCGGCTCGTGCACAATTCTCTGATTGGCTGATGGTGAGGTGTCACAGAGGTTAATATTATCAATCCTCAGGTGCCTTCTACATCTGTGCGCTGCATGCCTCTGATCATTAAGTAGTTAATTTCCATCTGGTGGGGGTTTTTAGCATCTGAAAAGTTCAGGAAAGATGCATGAGATCCTATTATCTAGGTACTTTAGACAGAAGCTACAACAGAGGATATGGGGGTGGAGAGGTCTCTCCCAGGAAGGCCCCATAGGGTCCTGTTCAGTTACACTTTGACACTTTTGAAAAGTACTGACCAAGTATTTCATAGGATGTCTCTTAGTTGGTGTTTATATGATGTTTTTCTCCTGACTAGACTGAGGTTTTGGGCTTTAGGGAGGAAGATCACAGAGGTAAATCATTCTCATCACATCATATCACATCAAGGGTTCATGCTCTCCACATGCCTTGTCACTTGTTAACCTTGTTAACCTTGATCACCTGGCTGAAGTCGTGTTTGTCAGGCTTCTCCACTGTAGTTACTGTTTCATTCCCTTCACCTGGCTGAAGTAGTGTTTGTCAGGCTTCTCCACTGTAAAGTTACTGTTTCATTCCCTTTCTATATTCTTCACTTTGGAAGGAAATCGCTATGCACAACCTCCACTGCGTTCCATCTCCCTTAGAACAGAATATGCAGATAAATTTTGCATAAGGAGATTTGTCTATTTACCCCCATTTATTCCTTTATACAATCGTTTATTTGTATTAACATAAATTCAGGTATTTATAATTTGTGTTATACTCCAATACTACTTTATTTTGTTTCACAAATTGTTTCAGCTTTGGCTATTGAGAATTCTTTCAGTTGGCTTCTCTGGTACTTTGACATAGTTCAACTATTGAGTGTTTGTTTTGTTTGAGATTTGCTTTATTTTTGGACATTAGAAGATGCTCTGGGGACTTCCCTGGTGGTCCAGTGGCTAAGACTTTGCGGTCCCAATGCAGGGGGCCCGTATTCAATCCTTGGTCAGGGAATTAGATCCCACATGCTGCACCTAAAGATCCTGCATGCCTCAATAAAAGATCAAAGATCCTTTGTGCCACAGTGAAGACCTGGTGCAGCCAAATAAAGTTGCTTTGGCACTATAAGATGTATATTTCCTGTCACTGTCCTAGAATCAGTCATTTCTCCGAGAATGCTCAGTTCCTTTTATTGGAAAACAGTATTAGAAAAAGATCTAGGTGTTTGGCATCTTCATTGCTACTGTGAAATCAAGAAGTTATATGCATATACTAACTCACATAAACACACATATCTATATATTTCTACATGTATCTATCTTTGCCTATATTATGGCAAATGCATGCATGCATGCTAAGTCACGTCAATCATGTCTGACTCTTTGCAACCCCATGGATTGTAGCCTGCCAGGTGCCTCTGTCCATGGAATTCTCTAGGCAAGAATACTAGAGTGGATTGCCATGCCCTCCTCCAGGGAATCTTCCCAACCCAGGGATCAAACCAGCATCTCTTGCATTGGCAGGTGGGTTCTTTACCACTAGCACACCTGGGAAGCCCAAGGCAAATACAAGTTAATACTAATGTGTCCAACTCTAATAATGTATCACCATATGAATCCTTCTTGCTTATCTGTAACTTCACATTTCAACAAGAAACCACCTACCATACACTTTCTTAATTGTTCATTTCCAGTATATAAGTATGGTAGTTTCTAAATTGTTATCCCACACCCCTGTGGGAAATGCTTTTATCAAGTAGAATATAGCACTTCTGTACACTTCCTTTTAACTTTAAAGAGTCCACTCATTTCCAAAGTTATTTAGGTCAGCATCTTCTTCCACCAACCCCTTAGTGAGGTTACTTAATGCATTTTTTTATTTAGTTGTATTCTTTTGTTATATTTTGTATTTCATCCTGGGATCCCCTAACTTCCTAATAAACTTTAAACTTGTTGCATACATTAAGGTTCACTCTTTGTACTGTAAAGTTTTATGGGTTTTGACAAATGCAAAATGTCATGGATACCCCATTACGGTATATAGAATAGTTTAGTGACCTAAAACATCCCCTCTGTTTCACCTAACACCTTCCACTATAGGCAATCACTGATACGTTTGCTGTCTCTATAGTTTTGCCTTTTTCCAAAATGTCATATAAATGGAATTATATAGTATATACCCCTTTCAGACTGCCCTCTATCACTTAAGAATATATAAGATTCATATATGTCTTATCTTTGGATATATCCCAATTTCTTGATACATCTTCCTATTGAAAAACATCTTAGTGGCTTCTAGTTTTGGGTGATTATTATTATAATAAAGCTGCTATAAACATCTGTTCACAGACTCTGTGTGGGCATAAGTTTTCAAATCAAGTGGGAATATATCTAGGAGCATGATTGTGTGGTAAGACTATGTTCAGCTTTGTAAGAAACTGCCAAACTATCTTCCAAAGTGGCTATACCAGGGACTTAACTGGTGGTCCAGCAGTTAAGAATCTGCCTGCCATGCAGGGACACGGGTTTGATGCCAGGTCCAGGGAGACCACATTCCATGGAGCAACTATGCCTGTGTGCCAACTAAAGCCCCAATGCCCAGAGCCTGTGCTCCACAACAAGAAAAATCAATGCAATGAGAAGCCCGTGCACTGCAAGGAAGAGTAGCCGCTGCTCGCTACAACTAGAGAAAGCTGGTGTGCAGCAACAAAGACTCAGCACAGCCAAAAATAAATAAATAAATATTTTAAAAACCCAAGTGGCTGTACCATTTTGTACCATTTTGCATCCCCACTATCAGTAAGTGAATGAGAGTTCTTATTGCTTTGCATCCTTGCCAGAAGTTGGTATTGTCAGGGTATTATTTGTTTTTGCCATTCTAATACATGTATACAATGTCTTCTTTGAACTTATCTCACTGAGCAAATGGTTTTCTATCCCTTTCTTGTAGGAAATCAAACTATATTGCTGATCTGGATGTATGCATGAAAGGAAAAGAGAAAAAATTTAGTTAAAAATTATTTGACAATTTGACAATTTTTCTATAAACAACACAATAGGAATGATTTCCTACACAGTAACAAGCTTTGTACAAGTATTTTAAGAGCAGCTTGTTTCTCCTTTAAGTTTCCTTCAGAGGCACATGGGTGGTTTAGGGGAGTGAAGTATTCTGTAACAACCCTGTTCTTTTTTTTTTCTTCTTAGGCTCTGCTGCATAGTACGTGGAATCTTAGTTCCCTGACCAGGGGTTGAACCTGTGCCCTCTGCAGTGGAAGTATGGAGTCAAAAACAGTATGGTATTACCATAGAAACAGACACATAGACAAATGGAACAGAATCAACAGGACAGAAATGAACCCATGCAAATATGGTCAACTTACATTTGACAAGGGAGCCAAGAATACTCGATGGGGAAAAGAGAGTCTCCTCAGTAAATAGTTCTGGGAAAGCTGGATATTCACATGCATGATTTGATCACTTACCTATAGTCAGACATTCTGGAATGTGAAGTCAAGTGGGCCTTAGGAAGCATTACTATGAACAAAGCTACTGGAGGTGATGGAATTCCAGCTGAGCTATTACAAATCTGAAAAGATGATGCACTCATTATGCCAGCAAACTTGGAAAATTCAGCAGTGACCACAGGACTGGAAAAGGTCAGTTTTCATTTCAATCTCAAAGAAGGGCACTGCCGAAGAATGTTCAAGCTACTGGACAATTGTGCTCATTTCACATGCTAAGCAAGGTAATGCTCAAAATCCTTCTAGTTAGGCTTCAAAAGTATGTGAACGGACAACTTGCAGAAGTACAAGCTGGGTTTAGAAAAGGCAGAGGAATCAGAGATCAAATTGCCAACATTTGTTGGATTATAGAAATGTCAATGAAATTCTGAAAAAAAAAAACAAAAAACAAAAACATACACATCTGCTTAATTGACTATGCTAATGCCTTTGACTGTGTGGATCACAACAAACTGTGGAAAATCCTTAAAGAGATGGGAATACCAGACCACTTTACCTCTCTCCTGAGAAATCTGTATGCAGGCCAAGAAGCAATAGTTAGAACCAGACATGGAACAATGGACTGGTTCAAAATTGGGAAAGGAGTACATCAAGGCTGTATATAGTCACCCTGCTTATTTAACTTATATGCAGAGTACATCATGCAAAATTCTGGGCTTGATGAATCATAAGCTGGAATCACGATTTCCAGGAGAAATATCAACAACCTCAGGTATGCAGATGATACCACCCTTATGGCAGAAAGCAAAGAGGAACTAAAACACCTCTTGATGAAGGTGAAAGAGGAGAATGACAAAGCTGGCTTAAAACTCAACATTCAAAAAACTAAGATCATGGCATCTAGTCCCATTACTTCACGACAAACAGACAGGTAAAAAGTGGAAACAGTGACAGATTTTGGTTTCTTGGAGTCCAAAATCACTGTGGATGATGACTGCAGCCATGAAATTAAAAGATGCTTGCTCCTTGGAAGAAAAGCTATGACAAATGTAGATAGCACATTAAAAAGCAGAGGCATCACTTTGCAACAAAAGTCTGTATAGTCAAAGTTATGGTTTTTCCAGTAGTCATATATGGATGTGAGAGTTGGACCATAAAGAAGGCTGAGTGCCAAAGAATCGATGCTTTTGAACTGTGGTGTTGGAGCAGATGCTTGAGAGTCCCTTGGACTGCAAGGAGATCCAACCAGTCAATCGTAAAGGAAATCAAACCCTGAATATTCATTGGAAGGACTGATCTGAAGTTGAAGCACCAATAATTTGGCCACCTGATGCGAAGAGCCAACTCACAGGAAAAGACCCTGATGCTGGGAACGATTGAGGGCAGGAGGAGTAGGAGGTGACAGAGGATGAGATGGTTGGATGGCATCACCAACTCAACGGACATGAGTTTGAGCAAACTCCGGGAGATAGTGAGACAGGGAAGCCTGGCATGCTGCAGTCCATGGAGTTGCAAAGAGTTGGACATGACTTAGTGACTGAACAACAACAAAACATTTTTTATTAACATTTTAAGAATCATATACCATAATGCATGTACAATTCCTGCTACAGTGAGCACTCAAAAAATGATAAATATCATTCTTGTTGTTAGCAACAGCAGCAGCTGTGACTCAAGGAAGCAAATGCGTTTACAGGAAGAGCAATCTAATCCAAAAAGGTTTAAGTTTTCTTTACCCCACCGCCCCCTCCCCCCCCCACACACACTGTATTTCACAGAATGTCATTCTAGTAGTTCCTATAGACCACTATGGTCCTATCTTTAATGGGGTTATGACATCTGAGGTGGCCAGATAATTCTGTTTTTGTTTCAGTTCAGTTCAGTCTCTCAGTCCTGTCCAATTCTTTGCGACTCCATGAATCGCAGCACGCCAGGCGCCAGGCCTCCCTGTCCATCACCAACTCCCGGAGTTCACTCAGACTCATGTCCATCGAGTCAGTGATGCCATCCAGCCATCTCATCCTCTGTCGTCCCCTTCTCCTCCTGCCCCCTATCCCTCCCAGCATCAGAGTCTTTTCCAATGAGTCAGTTCTTCGCATGAGGTGGCCAAAGTACTGGAGTTTCAGGTTCAGCATCATTCCTTCCAAAGAAATCCCAGGGCTGATCTCCTTCAGAATGGACTGGTTGGATCTCCTTGCAGTCCAAGGGACTCTCAAGAGTCTTCTCCAACACCACAGTTCAAAAGCATCAATTCTTCAGCTCTCAGCTTTCTTCACAGTCCAACTCTCACATCCATACATGACCACAGGAAAAACCATAGCCTTGACTAGACGGACCTTTGTTGGCAAAGTAATGTCTCTGCTTTTCAATATGCTATCTAGGTTGGTCATAACTTTTCGTCCAAGGAGTAAGTGTCTTTTAATTGCATGGCTGTAGTTACCATCTGCAGTCACCATCTGTTTTTGTTTATCACACCTCAAAAGAGAGCAACCAGTCTATTGCTTATGAGCCATTTTAAGTCCCACACCATGAAATCACTTTTGAATTTATGCTTTTGAACTGTGGTGTTGGAGAAGACTCTTGAGAGTCCCTTGGACTGCAAGGAGATCCAACCAATCCATCCAAAGGAAAGCAGTACTGAATATTCATTGGACGAACTGATGCTGAAGCTGAAACTCCAATACTTTGGCCACCTGATGCAAAGAACTGACTCATTGGAAAAGACCCTGATGCTCAGAAAGATTGAAGGCAGGAGGAGAAGGGGACGACAGTGGATGAGATCAGTGGATCAGTGGATGAGACAGTTGCGTGGTATCACTGACTTGATGGACATGAGTTTGAGTTAGCTTCAGGAGTTGGTGATAGACAGGGAAGACTGGCATGCTGCAGTCCATGGGGTCACAAAGTTTTGGACATGACTGAGCAACTGAACTGAACTGAACTGAAGCCATGTGAAGGTTCTAGTCTAGAGACTTTATTATACACATGAAGGAACCAGAGTATGAATGAAGCAACCTACTTCTGTCAATGATCCAGCTGAAAAACCAGAAATACTACAACAGGTACTCTACCCCAAATTGCGGCTCTAATCATGCCTTTGCAGTTTTTACAGTGTAGTCATTTGGGTCTCTGAAAGATAAGTGGTCTTTGGTGCTCGGTGACTCTTGGATGAAATCATGCTTAGGACATGGATGAAGAGTGAAGAATTCAAAACCAGAGACTACTAGCAGCCATTGTCATTTTACTTTGCATTTGATTGATAGCATGCTCACTGAGCATGTGGATAAGGTCTCCAAGATAGTGACAGCTAACAAAAAAGGAGGAGTATAGTTAAGTGATGAGAAGTTCTGGATGTACTTATGGTACAAACATGAGGTAAGTATTTGATAGAATATAGAATGTCAGCGTTGGAAACAGTCTTAGCATCTAATTCAGTCTATTCAATTTGCAATGAGGAAACACAGTCTTGCTTTAGGAACTGCCTTGCTCAAGGTTATATAGCTAAATGTGTCAGTATCCAAAGACTTGAATTAACTTACAGAGAATACAACATGTTTATTTTTGTTATGAATAAAATGAGAGAAACACATGAGAAAAAGATCTCTGAGCCTCATTTTTCCCAGAAGAATCAATATATTTAAAAGAACTATTGTATATAGAAGTAAAAAATTCATAATCGGTTTAAGTTAAATCAATTGAGTCTAGAAATGTAACCTGATTTATGTAGCATATTTAAATATTAGATCTGTCTTTTCAATATATTTTACAATAAATTCACTTGAAATGTTTTGGTAAATTATTTTTATTTGTATATTTAAATCAACTGTATGACTTCTAAATGAATGTGAAAGAGCATAGTAAACTGTAAAGTATGATATATAAGTAGATTACTAATAACAAAAAAATTTGGAAATCAAGATTTAAAAACATTTTTTAATCTATATTATATTCTTAGGATTATTTCTTGAAACATTATGCATTAAGTAAATAAAAGGATTTATAATATTCATCCAAATCTGTTACTAAATTTATGCATCTATTACTAAACTTCCATCTCAGTGTTAATATGTTTGTACCCAAATCATACTCTTTTTTAAAATCAGAATATTTCTTTGACTGCTTCTCTCTTTTACTCCATATGTAATGATATTGATGTACCATATACACTGTTCTGGTTTGTGTTCCCTTTATTCCAAAAAATGAAGACAAGATTGTATAAGAAGCTGGGTCTCAATGCAACTATGGAAATTTTTGTTAAATTGTTTATTCTCTACACCATTTGCTAAGAATTAGTGATTCACTCAGATTTATACAGGAATTAGGGGTCAGTGTAACTGGAATTGAAATCCCCTATCATCTTCCTCCTTGTTCAGCAGTTTTCTTCTGCTTAGAAGTAAAAATAAGCATCTGAAAATCACTGAGAGACATGGTTTACATCTAGGGTTTCCATCCTTTTCAGGTTTCAAAAACAATATTACAAATTTTCATTGTGCAGAGAAAATGTAATTTATTTGTCTATAAGTAATTTGGGCTTCCTATTGAGTTTCCCACTCTCTGTTTGGTGAGGGAAAAGAATTAATTTAATGTCAAATCCATTTTAAATCTTAGTCTGATCTAATAAGTTAAATGGTCTCTTCAGGGAGTATTCAGTTTCTCTTGGTAAAATGGCTTAGTCTCTAAGACACCTCCCCCACTTCTCCTTACTTCTCTCCTAGGTGGAAGTATAGTTGGTATCACAGAGAGTGATATGGCTTAGCTGGCTCCTGGGCAGAGGGAATGTGGGGACCTTGCATGTTAGGTCCCTGACCCCTGTGGTCTTTGTGGTTATTAATATATCTGTTGCTCACTTGCTTGTATGTTGCTGTGCTGTCATTCAGAGCCAAAGATATGGCTGGTGGTTTTTTCAGAGCTAGTGCCATTCTTGACTAAGTCAAAGTCATCTCAATTCCCACTAGTTGTTTACTCATCATTCTCCCATCTACCACTGAGCCACTCGCCCAATACTCCAGGCCTAGCCTGGGCTTCTGGATCACCTTCTCTGTCTTGGAGGATCCATGGGCAGTGCCACTGACTCTTAATCTAACATTGAATCTAGTCAAGAATAAGTTAACTCAGTAAAGCCAAACCCCAGGAGTACAGTTTTCACAGCTAAACTAATATGGAGGTACCAAGGTCAATACAGGGACAGTCTAAAAGGGTATCACTGTCTAGAGTCCTAAGTGGGCAAGGAGGAGGAAGAACCCTCTGCTCTCAGGGTTACCTTTACTATTTTGACACACTAATTGGGACCCAAGATTTGGCTGTCATTTGCTTAGTAAATTTCATTAATGATCCTTGTCATAATCCCCTGGGGTCAGAAAAATGTAACTCTTCCTTTCTTTTTCAGGGCTTCCCTGGTGGCTCAGAGGTTAAAGCATCTGCCTGCAATGCGGGAGATGTGGGTTCGATCCCTGGGTCAGGAAGATCCCCTGGAGAAGGAAATGGCAACTCACTCCAGTATTCTTGCCTGGAGAATCCCATGGACGGAGGAGCCTGGCAGGCTACAGTCCACGGGGTTGCAAAGAGTCGGACATGACTGAGTGACTTTACTTTTCACTTTCCTTTCTTTTTCATATTCGCCTATCCCCACTATACAATTCTGTCCTAGCTTGGCCCTTAATATACTGAAGAGGAAAAGAAGGAATGTACAAGGCAACTGCTTGGATTACAAGGCTTTTTTGCCTGCATGATAAGATTTTTTAAAATTTTTGATTAACTTTTTTCTTTCTTTAAAGCTTGCATTAAAAAAAAAAAAGAATACACACTAAGTATGTAACTTCCAAAACAATAATGGAAAAACATTTAACAGTCAAAAAGAATGCATTAAAGAAAAGGGGAAAAAAATAAGGATAAATAGAAAGCAGAAAATTAGATAGGAGGTATTATTCAAACAAATAAGTAATCACAATAAATGTAAAGTTACCTAAAATCACCAACTAAAAGTCAGATATTCCAATATTGAATTTTTAAATATACAGCTATATAATTTTATAAAAAATAAACTTAAATGAAAGAACTCAGAAATCTTAAAAATAAGATTAGGAACTACATACCAGAATAAAAACAACTTAAAAATGTACCGAAAGCAATATCACATAAAATGATATTAGTGGAAAATAGTAATAGCATGGTGAAAAACACTTAAAACACTTAAATGCATCAGGATGACATAAAACTCTAAACCTTGGGTGAGCACTAATAACCTATCCTCAAATAACTAAGAAAAAATTGACATGATTACATGTGCAAATGAACAAATCAAGCATGATAAAAATTCTTCTAATAAATCTATCTCACTAACTGATGAGTGAAGTGGACAAAATAATTAATAAGGTTTTGAAAGGTTTGATAAACACAATTGACAAATTGGTTTAAAAGATATATATTTGTATATTACCCAGTTCTAGCGATTATGGGGCTTCCCTGGTGGCTCAGACAGTAAATAATCTGCCTGCAATGCAGGAGACCTGGGTTTGATCCCTGGGTCAGGAAGTTCCCCTGGAGAAGGGAATGGCTACTGACTCCAGTATTCGTGCCTGGAGAATTCTATTTAGATTATTTTGGGGGGTTCCTTGTGGCTAAGACAGTAAAGAATTCACCTGCAATGCAGGAGACCTTGGTTCAATCCCTGAGTCGGGATGATTGCTTACAGAGGGAAATGTCTACCCACTCCAGTATTCTTGCCTGGAGAATCCCATGAATAGAGGACCCTGGCATACTACAGTCCATGGGGTTGCAAAGTGTTGGACACGACTGAGTGACTAACACTAGCAATTACAGAATTGATATGCTTCTCAGGCATACAAGGAACATTGAAAGTAAAACAATTTCTAGTAAAGCAAGTCTGAAAATATTTTAGAAAATCAATTATATAGACAATAGTCTCTTATTGAACTATATTTATTTTTAAAAATGAAACAACAAAAAGATCATTGAAATAATTAACAATCTGTGTAAGACAGTGTTAACCCGTGATAGATCTCTGCTAGTGCTAGGCTTCCCAGGTGGCGCTAGTGGTAAACAACCTTCCTGCCAATGCAAGAGACATAAGAGACACAGGTTCAATCCCTGGTTCAAAAAGATCCCTTGGAGAAGGGTATGGCAACCCACTCCAGTATTCTTGCCTGGAGAATCCCATGAACAGAGGAGCCTGATGGGCTACAGTCCATAGAGACACAACTGAGTGACTTGCAGAGCACAGTGGTATGCTTCTCCATAGGGACAGCTAGAAGTCAGCTAATGACCTTTGGCCAAGGCGGGGATAAAATGTACAAGCTAGTGTTTTAAAATGTGTGCATGATCAGATTTAGAGAGTCAAAAGATGAATATCTTCCTTCTTTGCATTCCTTTTGTAACATTTTTTCCCCCTCTATATCATCATCCACTGCAGATACCTATAAGTGCTCTGATCAACCAAGATGTGAATCTTGTATTGGTGAAGACACCCTA
Source organism: Bubalus kerabau (assembly GCF_029407905.1). Lineage (NCBI taxonomy): Eukaryota > Metazoa > Chordata > Mammalia > Artiodactyla > Bovidae > Bubalus > Bubalus kerabau. The sequence continues at coordinate 2,457,629 of NC_073647.1, read as the reverse complement.
GTAATTCTTCAATACAGAGTATCACAAGGGCAGGAAGAAGAGATGACTTTTATATTATTATAACAGGGAAGACAGAAATAGTTTTTTTTTTTTTTTTTTTTTAAGTAAGAGAGGTGAGACACAGCTGCTGCTGCTAAGTCGCTTCAGTTGTGTCCAACTCTGTGTGACCCAATGGATGGCAGCCCACCAGGCTTCCCCGTCCCTGAGATTCTCCAGGCAAGAACACTGGAGTGGGTTGCCATTTCCTTCTCCAATGCATGAAAGTGAAAAGTGAAGGTGAAGTCGCTAAGTCGTGTCCGACTCTTCGTGACCCCATGCACTGCAGCCCACCAGGCTCCTCTGTCCATGGGATTTTCCAGGCAAGAGTGCTGGAGTGGGTTGCCATTGCCTTCTCTGGAGACACAGCTAGAGTTATCCAACTCCCACTTCCCATTCTATTCTCCCCTCCACACAATTGCAAATATTGGTAAATATTTAGTTTTACAGATATTCAAAGACAAAATTCATTCTGCTTAGGGAAATCTGCACTGCAGCATAAGTTGATATTTAAAAACAGGAAAAATAGGTTGGGAGAAAAATCCTGTGACTTACACATTTTCTTCTTCTCTCCTCCTCTACCTCCTTCCCCCTTCTTCATTGTCTAAATAGAAAGAAGAAACTATTTTATGAACAAAAGTATGTAGGCAAATGCAATATTCATTTAGGTGACAATTTACCAAATGACTTCTTGAACTTATGCTAGATTATTTCTAAAAGCTTCCAAAAGTTGTAATGACCAATATATTTTCACACCTATATGTTGGTGTGTAAGATCTGTCTTTTGAAGGAATACACAAGCTAAATTAACTATCTGGGCTACCAGACACTTTCAGAAACAGGCCAATGTTGCCTCATTAGTTAAATATGAAAACATCCCATCCTCTGAGGATGGAGGCTGATGAGCGGCATCTTTGCGCTTTCTTTTTTCCTTGTTTCAGCCAGTGGGTACCATCTTTTTTTCCTGGTTTACATCATCTCTGTGCTCTCCCTCTGCCACACTCCAGAGTGGAAGTATTCCTGGGGGGTAGTTTTTACTCCACTTCTTGTGCCTCAGTCTTTATGGCTGCATCCAGAGGATGTCCTTGATCAGTTACATGTGGAAGCCAAGAGGTCTTGGGTTCCTGGGTCCAATGGGACTGCAACCATCAGAATGAGTTTCTAGTAGACTATACCCCACTAGGGCATGGCACAGACAACAGACTGAAACACATCCTGTCTTTTGCAAAAAGGCCCATTTGCTTGTCCTGGAGCCTTGGCCTAAGGGGCAGGCTTCAGATTTTGCACACATACAGAGGCCTATGGAGACTCTCTCAGGGCACCCAGGCTGGTGGACGCTATCTTTCCACTTCCTGTCTACTTCACCACTACTCACTCCTGTATCTCAGAAAGGTGTTTATACACTTGTCTAGAGCCTTTGATTTTTGTAACTCTTGCCCAGGGACACCTCCAGATTGCCTGGCTCTAATGGACAGCAGGTTTTATATTTGCTGATCCACAGGACTATATATATATATTTACATACTTTAAAATCTTCTGCCTGAAGTTCTGGCTTCCAATCAACCTGAATCTAGGTGCCAACTGAGATTCTCCCCCTTGCAACACCAAAAAGCCTTGGCATGCTGTTAACTAGTGCATGTGTGAGTGCTCAGTCACTTAGTCATGACAGATTCTTTGTGACCCCATGGACTGTGGCCCCTGCCAGGCTCCTCTGTTCATGAGATTTCCCAGGCAAGCATGTTGGACTGGGTTGCCATTTCCTCCTCCCAGGGATCTTCCTGACCCAGAGATCGAACCCGTGTCTCTTGCATCTATTGCATTGGCAGGTGGATTCTTTACCACTGTGCCACCTGGGAAACCCGCAGGAAGGGCAAAGAATGAAAAAAACATGTAAAGATAGGTTAAGGAATTTATGAGGTATTACCAGGCAGACTAACGTTTTCATTATAGGGGCTTCAGAAGAAGAGGGAACAGAAGAAAATGTATTTGAAGAAATAATGGCTAAGGACTTCCTTAGCTAAGGAATGGCTAAGGAAAGAAAACAGATGTTCAGATCCAGGAAGATCAGAAAGTTCCAAAGAAACCCACATCAGGACTCATTATAATGAAAATTTCAAATGTTAAAGACAAGCAGGAAGAGAAAGCAGTGAGAGAAAAACAATGTACAAGGGAACTCCATAAGACTATCAGCAGATTTTTTTAGCAGAAACTTTGCAGGCCAGAAGAAAATGGCATGATATATTCAAAATGCTAAAAAAAAAAGAAAAAAGAAAAAACTTCCAATGAAGAATATCCTACCTGGTAGTTATCATTCAGAATTGAATTAGAGATAAAAAGTTTTTCAGATAAGCAAAAGGTAAAGGAGTTCATCACCACTGAACAGGACTAAAGGGAGAAATAGACAGCAATACAATAATAGGAGGGGATTTTAATAGCCCACTTACAGTAATGGAAAGATCATCCAGACAGAAAATCAATAAGAAAGCATTGGTCTTAAGTGACATAGTGGATTAAACAAACTTAACAAATATATAGAGAACATTCCATCCAAAAATTAAAAAATACACATTCTTTCAACTGTACATAGAACATTCTCCAGTATTGATCATATGGTAAGCCACAAAACAATTCTTAATATTTATAAGGAAATTGAAATCAACTTTTCTAAACACAATGGCCTGAAACCAGAAATCAATTACAAGAAATTTGGAAGATTCACAAATACATGGAGATTAAACAACATGCTACTGAACAACCAGTTGGTCTTTAAGACAAAACCAAAACAGAAGTCAAAAAACATTTTGAAACAAATTAAAATAGAAATACAATACACCAAAACTTATGGGAGGCAGCAAGAGTAGTTTTAAGAGTGAAGTTTATAGCAATAAATGTCTACATTGAGAAACAAGAAAAATCTCAAATAAACAATCTAACTCTACACTTCCAGGAACTAGAAAAAGAAGAAGAAAGCCCAAAGTTAGTAGCAAGAAAGAAATAACAGCGATCAGAGCAGAAATAAATGAAATGGAGACACAAAACAATAGAAACTATCAATGAAATTAATATCTCATTTGTAGAAAAATATAAACAAAATTGACAAATTTTTAGCTAGACTCACCAAGGGAAAAAAAGGACAGACTCAAATAAAATTAGAAATAAAAGAGGAGATGTTACAATTGACATCACAGAGGTACAGAGTATCATAAGAGAATATAAACAATTATATATCAACAAACTTGACAACCTAGAAGAGGTGGAATAATTTCTAGAAATATGCAACCTAGCAAGATTGAATAAGGAAGACACAGAAGATCTGAATAGAAAAATTACTAGTAAGAAGATTGAATCAGTAATCAAAAACATCCCAACCAGCAAAAGTCCAGAACCAGATGTCTTCACTGGTGAATTCTACCAAAAATTCTAAAAAGAATTTATTTCAATCTCTTTCAACCCCTTCAAGAAAACAGAAGAGGAGGGAACACTTTCAAATTCATTAAAAAAGGCCTGAATTACCCTGGTACCTAAACCAGACAAGGATGACATAAGAAAAGAAAGTTATAAGCCAATATCCCTAATGAATATAGATGCACAAATCCTACAAAATATTGGCAAACTGAATTCAGCAATATATTAAAAGGATCCTACACCATGATCAAGTAGGATTTAATCCACCACACATGGATGGTTCACCATTCAGAAATCAATCACTGTGATACACTGCACTAACAAAATGAAGGGTAAAAATTATATGGTCTGAAACACTGTAAATACTTCAATAAAAATTTTTAAAAGAATCTCATAAGATCATCTCAACAAATGCAGAAAATCTATTTGCTAAAATTCAACATCCATTTATGATACAACTCTCAACAAAGTGGATATAGAGGGAATATATCTCAACATAATAAAAGGCATATATGACAAGCCCACAGCTAGCATAATACTCAACAGTAAAAAACTGAAAACTTTTCCTCTAAGATCAGGAATAAGATAAGGATGCCCACTCTTGTCACTTTTATTCCACATAGGATTGGAAGTCCCAGTTAGGGCAATTAGGCAAGAAAAAGAAATAAAAGGCCTCTAAATAGGAAAGGAAGAAGTAAAATTGTCAGTATTTGACGATGACATGATATTATGTATAGAAAACCCTAAAGACTCCACCAAAGGAACTGTTAGATCTAAAAAACAAATTCAGTAAAGCTGCAAGATAAAAAAGCTGTTGTGTTTCTATAAACAACAAACTGGCAGAAAGTAAAATTAAGACAATAATCTCATTTACAATTGCATCAACAAGAATAAAATACCTAGGAAAAATAATGACCAGGAAGGTAAAAGACCTGTACACTAAAAACTATAAAACATTCATGAAAGAAATTGAAGAAGGCACAAGTGAAAGATATATTCTGTTCATGAATTAGAATAATTGATACTTTAAAAATATCCATACTACACAATCTACAGATTCAATGCAATCCCTATGAAAATCCCAATTATATTTTCCACAGTAATAGAACAAACAGTCCTAAAAATTGTATGAGACTACAAAAGGCCCCCAATAGCCAAAATAATCTTGAGAAAGAAGAATAAAGCAAAAGCATCATGCGCTCTGATTTCAGACTATTATATAAAGCTATGATAATGAAAACAGTATGGTATTGGCATCAAAGCAAACATATCGATCAATGAACTAAAATAGAGAGCCCAGAAATAAGCCTCCACATATATGACCAAGGAGCCAAGAATATACAACAAGAAAAGACAGTCTCTGCAATAAATGGTGTTGGGAAAACTGGACTGCTGCTGCTGCTGCTAAGTCACTTCAGTCGTGTCTGACTCTGTGTGACCCAATGGATGGCAGCCCACCAGGCTCCCCCATCCCTGGAATTCTCCAGGCAAGAACAGTGGAGTGGGTTGCCATTTCCTTCTCCAATGTATGAAAGTGAAAAGTGAAAGTGAAGTTACTCAGTCGTGTCTGACTCTTCGTGATCCCATGGACTGCAGCCCACCAGGCTCCCCCACCCCTGGGATTCCCCAGGCAAGAATACTGGAGTGGGTTGCCATTTCCTTCTCCAATCCATGAAAGTGAAAAGTGAAAGTGAAGTCGCTCAGTCGTGTCCGACTCTTTGCGACCCCATGGACTGCAGCCTACCAGGCTCCTGCATCCATGGGATTTTCCGGGCAAGAGTACTGGAGTGGGGTGGCATTGCCTTCTCCAACACATGCAAAAGAGTAAAACTAAACCACCATCTTACACCACACACAAAAATTAACTTAAAATGGATTAAAGACTTGAAAGTAAAACCTGAAGCTACAGAACTCCTAGAAGAAAACATAAGTGACATATGTGATAAATTATTGGTCTTGGTGCTTTTTCGGACCTGATACCCAAACCACAGGCAACAAAAGTGAAAACAAACAAGTAGCACTATGTCAAACTAAAAAGTTGCACAGCAACACAAACCATCAACAAAAAGAAAAGGCAACCTACTGGATGAGAAACAATACTGCAAATCATATATCTGATAAGGGATTAATATCAAATATACAGTTGACCCTTGAACAATGACCCTTGAACAGCGTGGTTAGGTGCTGACCCCCAGCACCATAAAAAACCCATGTATAACTTTACAATCAACCTTCCATATCTGCATTTCTGCATCCTCATATTCATCTAACCACAGATTGTACAGTACTGTAGTACATATCTATTGTAAAAGAGTTATGTATAAGTGGACCCATGTAATTCAAATTCATATAGTTTAAGGGTCAATGCTATATAAGAAACTCATACAACTTATTTGGCAAAAAAAAAAAAAAAAAAAAGAAATTAAGAAATGTGTAGAGGATCCAAATAGACATTTTCCCAAAGATGGCATACAGATGGCCAACAGACACATGTAAAGGTGCTCAGCATTACTAATATTCACTAATTTAGCATCACTAAATGGAAATCAAAACCGCATAAGTGTTGGTGAGGATGCAGAGCAAGAAAACTTGTGGATTGTTGGTGGGAATGTAAATTGGTGTAGCCACTATGGAAAATAGTATGAAGGTTCCTCAAAAAATTAAAAATAAATCTACCATATGATCCAGCAATCACACTTCTGGGTATACATCAGAAGGAAATGAAAACAGGATATGGGAGAGATATATCCACTCTCATGTTTAGTGCATCCTTTTATATAGAAATTCTGAAGGCATCATTGGAGGTGAGACTTGTATAACAGGAGCTGACAGTAGATGCTTTAGACAGAAATTATCCTAGGAATAACTAGCCCTAATTCTACTGGAGAGGGCTGAAAAATAAAAATTCCATTGTAATTAGCATAAAAATTCCATAAAGTATTTCAAATATCCAGATGTCTCTTTGACTGCAGTGTACAACCTAAAATTGTTTCCATATAATATATGTTTTGATCTCTGGGGAAAACAGGGAGGGCCTTGAATGGATTAACTACAAGTTCTCTTTCCTTTTGTGCTTCCATACATAGGGTCCTCTAGTCAAATAACCCTTCTTATCAGGGAACCAGGCACAAGTGCCTGCTTATCCCTTTGTGGTGATGGTTTGGTCACAAAGTCATGTCTGACCTCTTGCGACCCCATGGACTGTAGCCTACTAGGCTCCTCTGTTTATGGGATTTTCCAGGCAAGAATACTTCAGTAGGGTGCGATTTCCTTCTCCAGGGGATCTTCCTGACCCAGGGATTGAACCCAGGTCTCCTGCGTCTCTTGCATTGCAGGGGGATTTTTAACCACTGTTTGCTCTGTTTCTAAGTACAACCCTAGCATGGCTCTGAGTGGCATGTTGTGAATCTATATGACTGAGAAACTACTGTCAATCTCATCTGTTGAGTTTCAGTGTTATGTGTTCAGCCATCCACATAAACCTAGAATGGGAATCATTCTCTCACTAATGGAGTAAAGAGAAAGTGAATAAAACACCTGGCATCATGAACAAGGTGGTTCACCAATGACACCTGGTCAGCTTTAATGGTTCTTGGCTAATCGGTCCTATGATACAGCAGCAGCTGCCTGAGACAGAACTGCCAATTGCTGGTGAGCTTGCTCTTTGGCTTGTAGGGCACTTGGTTGTCTCTCACATCATGTGTTTCCATATCTTCCCATCCACCCTAAAGTCCTCTCATCCCAAAGACAAGACATGTTGTTAACTGGTTATACCTGAAGGTGGCATTGCACTGGGTTCATTCTATGTTTGACAGTGGTCTCTGAGGCTTCCATCTGTAATGGCAGTAACAACACAGTGTCCTAACCTAACCTACTGGTACTGAGTCTTGCTTAACAAGGTTTGGGCTGCTGACCATCACTGGCTGTTTGGGGCAGCCATAAGGACATTGTGATTGTCCACTCCTGTGATTGGCCTAGGGAAAGCCCTTTGTGAAGTTTCAGGTAGAGAAGGAGACCACTACCACAGGGAGAGTTAAGCATGGCATCCCAATTGCCTAATAGTCATGGTTGTTTAGGTAAGGACAGTGACTTCGCTTGTTGCCTGTGCTGCTCCTTTGTGCTGTCAAACACTCTCCAGACTCCTAAAGCTGTTGAGGTGCAAATCCATTACTGACTGCAGCCTGTAACCCAGGTACCCAGGGGGTGAAGGGGTAATTAGCTTAGCTGTTCCCCATTTAGCATCCCATTTTGGTCTGGTCTTAAACCTGTAAAGCATGTGTTATGCCTGATAATGAAAATGGATCAAACCCAAGGGTCAGCACAACTGATCACCTGTCAGGCAGTCACTGTAGCACTGGATACCCTGGCTGAAAAATGTCCCTATCTGAACAAGTTTACAGATTCCTGGACCATTACCTAAGATTTTTCGCCATTGGGGTAATGAACTCTGAGAAGCTCTTGCCTCACAGATACCAAAATGTCAGGTAACAGATGTCTCTACATGTACTAAAGCAACAACACATACTCACCAGGACATTTCTCATGCCCTTTGGAATTTCAAGCATCACTGATAGTGACCAAAGCACTAGTTGCACTTTTCAAAATACACAATGTTGAGCTCTTGAAGAAGGTATTCAAAGGAACTTCCACCTTCCCTACAGGTCCCTGGCAGCTGGCTTAATTGGGAAGTATAATGGGTTTCTCAAAAAAACTCCAATTTAAGTTAAAACATGTCAAATGGATCCCAGGCTGGTTGTTACCTTTGTCACAGACATTGATTAATCTAAATGGGTCCCACTGAGGGCATGGACTCTCTACCACAATGCCACACAATTCCCTTGATATCCTCTCTTGGCCACTTCTAAAGTTTATATTTTTACAACAATCTCACCAAACCCTTTTCCACCCAGACAATGTAACTACTTTGCTTTCTAAGGAGGTATTTTTACTCCCTAGAAGCCTTAATCATCTTTAAGGCTTAAAACTGATGTCAAGGCATCAAAGGGAAACTCCAGAATAAGGCTTAATACTACGGGGGGCCTTGGTATCTTGAGAAAACTAGCAGGGTCTCAAGTAGCCTGACTGCAAGTTTTCCTTCCCATTGTGCTCACCTGAATGTGGTCCCCTAGACAAACAACCGGAGAAGGCAATGGCACCCCACTCCAGTACTCTTGCCTGGAAAATCCCATGGATGAAGGAGTCTGGTAGGCTGCGGTCCATGGGGTCGCTAAGAGTCGGACACGACTGAGCGACTTCAATTTCACTTTTCACTTCCATGCATTGGAGAAGGAAATGGCAACCCACTCCAGTGTTCTTGCCTGGAGAGTCCCAGGGGTGGGGGAGCCTGGTGGGCTGCCGTCTATGGGGTCGCACAGAGTCGGACACGACTGAAACGACTTAGCAGCTTAGCTGCAGACAAACAACACTCATCACAGGGACCAGGCGTAGTGCAGGTTTCAGGTCCCTTTCAGCCCAGTGGAATTACTTATACAAACCAAGTATATGCTCCCATAGGAACCAGAGGACACCTCATTCTCTTATTTACTAGAAAGCCTGCCTTCCACAGTTCCTACTGGTCCATTCTGTACCTGAATGCAACACATGATGTTTTCCTTCCTCAGGCTGGGAATATATCTGACTAATAAACTGCTGTCAATTTCATGTGTCAAGTGTTTGTCATGTGTTCGGCTAACCTTATAACACTAGAGCAGGACTCCCTCCCTCCCCAACAAAATGAAATGGAGGCTATTAAAACACTGAGCACCTGAGAATCAAGACAGTAGGCATTAACCTTTTATTTTTTGGCCACGCTGTGTGGCATGTGGGATCTTAGTCCCCCAACTAGGGATCGAACTTGCACCCCCTGCAGTGGAAGCACGGAGTCCTAACTGCTAGACCACCAGGAACAGTCCCAGGTATTAACTTTCTTTTTAATAGCTGACTTACAACATTATATCAGTTTTAGGTATACAACATAGTGATTCAATATTTTTATAGATTTTGCACAATAAAAAATGTTACAATTTATTGACTATATACCCTCTGCTGTATATTACCCCCTCATAACTTATTTACTTTATAACTGGAGGTTTTATCATTTAGCCCCTTTAGCTTTTTCACCAATTCCTCTATTCATCTCTTCTCTGGCAACCACTAGTTTGTTCTCTTTATCTATGGATCTGTTTCTCTTTTGTTATATTTGTTCATTTGCTTTTTTTTTAGATTCCACATATAAGTGAAAACATACAGTATTTGTCTTTATCTGTCATACTTATTTCACTAAGCATAATACTGTCCAGGTCCATCCATATTGTCAAATGGCAAAACAACTAAATATATATACATATATATATATATAAATTTTATTACAAAATGGGCAGAGGACCTGAATAAACATTTTTCCAAAGAAGACATACATTAAAATGTACTATGCAGGTACAGTAAATAAGTGTTTGGTACATGAACGACAGATCAATGAAATAGAAAAGAGTCCAAAAATAGACCCAAATAAATATGTGAATTTAATATATGATAGGGTATCTTTTTAAATATGGAAAAGATCAATTGTTCAATAAATAACATTAGGAAAACTGGCCAAGAGGCACATGAAAAGATGCTCAACATCACTAATCATTAGGAAAAAGCAAATTGAAATCACAACAAGATACTACTTCATACCTGTCAGAATGATTATCATCAAAATGACAAGAAATAACAAGAGTTCATAAGCATATGGAAAAAAAGGGAATCCTAGTACATTGTTAGTGGGAATGTAAATTGGTGCAGCCACTGTGGAAAACAGTATGGAGTTTCCTCAAAAAATTAAAAATAGAACTACCATGTACTGTGCTGTGCTTAGTTGCTCAGTTGTGTCTGACTCTTTGCTACCCCATGGACTGTAGCCTGCCAGGCTCCTCTGTCCATAGAGATTCTCCAGGCAAGAATACTGGAGTGTGTTGCCATGCCCTCCTCCAGGGGAACTTCCCAACACAGGGACTGAACCCAGGTCTCCCCTACTGCAGGCAGATTCTTTACTGTCTGAGCCACCAGAGAAGCCTAAGAATACTGGAGTGGGTAGCCTATCCCTTCTCCAGGGAATTTTCCTGACCCAGGAATTGAACCAGGGTCTCCTTGCAATGCAGGTGGATTCTTTACCAGCTGAGCTACCAGGAAAGCCCTAGAACTACCATATGATCCAGCAATCACACTCCTGGGTATTTATTTGAAGAAAATGAAAAAATTAATTTGAAAAGATATACACATCTCAATTTTCATTGCAGCATTATTTATAATTGCCAAGAATATGGAAGCAACCAAAGTATCCACTATTTATGTCAATAAATAGATAAAGAAGATGTGAGATATATATATATATATATATATATATATATATATATATATATAATTCAGGCATAAAAAATGAAATTTTGCCATTTGTCACAATAACCTTATCTTTTAATGTATAAATTAAAAACAGAGTGGGCAAAGAAAATTCCTGAAAAAGAAAAGCAACAAGAGGGGTCTCACTTGACCAGATATTAACATGTATTGTGCAGGCATGGTAAATAAGTGTTTGGTACATGAACAGTCAGACCAATGACATAGAAAAGAGTCCAAAATTAGAACCAAATAAATATGGGAATTTAGTATATGATAGGGTATCTTTTTAAATGTGGAAAAGATAAATTGTTCAATAAATAACATTAGGAAAACTGGCTACCTATTTTGAGAGAAAAAGAGATAAACCTGGATTCTTAACTCACTCTTAAAAATAAATGTCAGATAGCTTACAGCTTTACACATAAAGAATAGGTTTGGAAAATGTTTCTTACGAGAAAATATGGTTAATGTTAATATCCATGAACTGGTTAAAACCTTCCTAAAGCAACACCCAGGACCCAGAAGCTTTAAGGAAAATGAGTGATACATTTAAAGACATGAAAAATTTACAAATTGTCTCAGCAAAAAACACCTTAGAAAAGCCAAATGATAAATGAGAGCTGGAAAATATATTTACAACACATATAACAAAGAAGGAGCTAGCTTTTCCAGATCTTTCTAAGTAAGAAAAAGACAAACCAAAGTGTGGATACACAAAGTGCACAAACAGACAAATCACAGATAAAAATATATAAATGACTTCTAAATATGGAAAGATGTTTAATCTTACTCATACTTTAAAAAAACCTAAATGAAAACAAGATGCGAAGAGCTGACTCATTTGAAAAGACCCTAATGCTGGGAAAGATTGAGGGCAGGAGGAGAAGGGGACGACAGAGGATGAGATGGTTGAATGGTATCACCGACTCGATGGACATGGGTTTGTGTGGACTCCGGGAGTTGGTGATGGACAGGAATGCCTGGCGTGCTGTGATTCATGGGGTCACAAAGAGTCGGATACGACTGAGTGACTGAACTAAACTGACACAATATTATTTCTCTTATGAAATTGCTAAAGATCCGAGTATCTGATCACACATAAAAGAACAGTCACCTACCCAGAGTAGAGGATGCTGTGAGCTAAAAGGCATTCTTTTCTATTGCTGGTTGAAGGATATACTGAAGAAATTAGTTTGGAGGACAAATTATGAACATTTATCAAAATTAAAAATACACATATTCTTTGATCCATTAACTATATTACTCAGATATTACATGCTAATATATATACATGTATATATATATATATCTCCACACACAAGGATCTTTACTGAAGAAATCTGTTCATAATAGCAAACATAGAAACACTCCGCATGCCTTTCGTTTAGGTAAATGTTTGAATAAATTCTGTACATTGTTAAGCTATTCAAAGAATGTGCCTGATTTATATGTACCTAATAAAAAGTTTCTTGGTACATGCATACCTTGTTTATTGCACTTTGCTTTATTGTACTTTGAAGATACTGCTTTATACAAATTAAAGGTTTGTGGTAACTGAGTGGAGCCGGTCTATCGAGCCATTTTCCACAACAGTAATTTCTCACTGCAAGGAAATCAAACCAGTCAATCCTAAAGGAAATCAGTCCTGAATATTCATTGGAAGGACCGATGCTAAAGCTGAAACTCCAGTACTTTGGCCACCTGATGCCAAGGGCTGACTCATTAGAAAAGACCCTGATGCTGGGAAAGATTGAGGGCGGAAGGAGAAGGGGATGAGAGAGGATGAGATGGTTGGATGGCATCACCAACTCGATGGACATGAGTTTGAGCAAGCTCCAGGAGTTGGTGATGGACAGGGAAGCCTGGCATGCTGCAGTCCATGGCATCGCAAAGAGTCAGACACGACTGAGCGACTGAACTGAACTGAACTGAATTTATCGCTTTGTGTCTCTGTGTCACATTTTGGTAATTTTCACAATATTTTAAACTTTTAAAAAATCATTATTATATTTGTTATGGTGATCTGTGATCAGTAATCTTTGATATTATGGTTGCAAAAAGATTGTGATTTGCTGGAGACTCAGATGACGGTTAGCATTTTTAGCAATAAAGAACTTTTCCATTAAGATATATGCATTCCTTCTTAAGACATGCTATTAATAGACCTCAGTATAATATAGTGTAAACATAACTGCTATACACATTGGGACTTATGTGACTTACTTGACTCTCTTTATTGCAATATTCACTTTATTGAGGTAGTCTGGAACTGAACCTGAAATACCTCTGAGGTATGCCTGTACATGATTATCTGTGACAAAGAAGAATACAGAACAGTGTGAATAGTATGCTCTAATTTGTGTAAAAGAAAAACAGATACTACTTTTATATGAAAGTATACAAGACCCTGTTAATAGTGAGTGTCTCTAGGGCAGCAGTCCCAATGTTTTTGGCACCAGGGACCAGTTTTGTGGAAGACACTCTTTCCACGGACTGGGGTGTGGGTGGTTTCAGGATAATTCAAGCACATATCATTTATTGTGCACTGTATTTCTATTATTATTACATCAATTCCACCTCAGATCATCAGGCATTAGATCCTGGAGGTTGGGGACCCCTGCCATAAAAGAATCTAAGAATCTGGGTGTCCCGATTCTGTGGTAGGGAGATCTTTCTTATATTGTATACTCCTTGCCTTGTTGAAAAAATTTACCATGTGCATATGTTACTTTTTCAATAGAAGAATGTTGTGAATTAAGATTAAAAAAAAGGAAGAAATTCATGGGATATCTAGATTGAAAACTAGACAGAAAAGCATTCTTCTTAGCATGTATGTTACATGAATTAAAAGATACATTTATGACTTGTTTTTAAGTTTATTGAGAATTTATTGAAAAATATAATTGCATATATTTGAACTGTACAATGGGATGATTTGTTATGCATTGTGGAATGATTACCAAGATTGATAATTAACATTCATAACTTCATTTCACATACTTAATGTTTTTGTTGTTTATTTACTGTTTAAGAGCTTTCATTAGTTCACTCAAGATTTTTATCCCCTAATAATATTTCCCCATGGATTTTCCTAATATTGAAATAATTTTTTGGTGTTTCTGTCACTGTATAAACAGCAGAAATTCACTATAAAATATTCGTGTAATATAGGAAAATATGCTCAGTGGGTAAAGAATCCATCTACAATGAAGGAGACACAGGAGACATGAGTTTGATCCCTGGGTCGGGAAGATCCCCTGGAGAAGGAAATGGCAACCCACTCCAGTATTTTTCCCTGAAAAATCCCATAGACAGAGGAGCCTGGTGGGCTACAAAGGGTCACAAAGAGTTGGACATGACTGAGCGACTAAGCACACACACATAGAAAAATATGAAGAATATGTAAAAAGTATCTATAAATCAGCTACCTGGGTAAGATGAATGCTGTATTTTGGTATCTATTCTGCCAGAATTATACATATGTACTAGTAAATATTATAATGAATGCTATAAATTGTGCACTTAACAGTATTATACATACAATTTTATGATCCAATTTTCCAAATAACACTAAGTAGTAGACAAGTTTCTATGCCAATTACTAAGGCAGTATATCATCATATCATCATGTGTAATGAATACAAGGTATACTGAAGTGTTGAGACTTCAAAATTTATTTACTGAATTTATTATTTGTGGATGTAAATAAGGTTTTTAATTCTTCAAGCAGCATCTCACCTGCAACTGAGATCTGCAGAAGAACTACTTTCTATCCCGCATAACGTTCATTAAAAATGAATGTATATAAATGACATGCATTAATTGCTCATTGAAATTATTTGAGTTCTTTCCAGGGTCTGTGAGGATTCATAGATGAATCTATTATAAGAATTGAGAAAAAGTGTTTTAAGAGTACAAAGGAGGGAATGATTTATTTGAGATGAAATGATGGGGAAAATTTTATGGGGAAGTTAACATTTGCACTATTCTTTTATAGGAGGAAAGAGGAAATGCATTCTGTGAAGGAAGTTTAGAATTTTTAAAAAGGTGAGCAAGGAGTCAAGGGGAGAACCTGGTTGGGTCTCTAGACAGTGCTCCTAAATTGGCAATTAACTGGCTGAATTGTCTACTGTATCCAGAAACTGGCATTCAGGCAGTTTATCAGGAGTATTTTTTTTTTTATCATACATATTGTGTGCAATATTTATAGTACACACACACACACACACACACACATACTCATTATTCCACATGCTCATTCATGTCTGACTCTTTGTGACCCAAGGACTGTAACCCATCAGGCTCCTCTGACCATGGGATTTCCCAGGCAAGAATACTGGAGTGGGTTGCCATTTCCTTCTCCAGGTGATCTTCCCAAACCAGGGACTGAACTCACATCTCCTGCATCTCCTGCATTGGCAGGCAGATTTTTTACCACTGTTTTACATTGTAAAGCATAATAAAACATTTTCATTTAGTTTGGGTAAGTGACCATTAGACCAATGGGATAACAAAATAGAAGACTTCTGTGTTTCTGAAAAGAATTTGGTAACTGTAATACTAAGTTATAGCTTCCAAGTATGTACCAGACTTTTTCTTTGCATGGAGTCTACTAACAATTGTATTTATAACATAACATTAGGAATTTCCTGTGTTGTTCCATTAAATTGTCAGATTGTCTACATAAGTTGCTTCTGCATGGAGAGCTCTGTTAGGCTCCTTGGTAAATCACGTAAAGTCACATACAAGATGAAGTCCCAGGGTAGCTACAAGACCCCAGTGGGGACGATCCTTTGCCGTGCTCATTTAGACAACCCTGATTTTGAGCTCTTCATAATGGTGGAAATCAATATAATCATTCATTCACACAATTATTGCCTTTTAGATTAAACCTTTAATCAACATGTACTATGTGTCAAGCACTATGCTAAGGGTTGAGGAAAGATTAATAACTTGTAACTATCTCAGTTTTAATGAACTCATATTCTTGGAAAGTGAAGGTGACTTTCCTTTTTACCACTGTACATTAGGAAGGAAAGTGGTCCAGTCTTGAAAGTGAAAGCCATTCAGTTGTGTCCAACTCTTTGTGATCCCATGGATATACAGTCCATGGCATTTTCCAGGCCAGAATACTGGAGTGGGCAGTCGTTCCTTTCTCCAAGGAATCTTCCCAACACAGGGATCGAACCCAGGTCTCCTGCATTGCAAGCGGATTCTTTACCAGCTGAGCCACCAGGGAAGACCAAGAATACTGGAGTGGGTAACTTATCCCTTCTCCAGGGGATCTTCCTGACTGAGGAATCAAACCGGGGTCTCCTGCATTGCAGACAGATTCTTTACCAGCTGAGCTACAAGGGAAGCCCAGTCTTGGATGTGATGATTAAGAGGACAATGGTATGAAGATTTTTTAGATACCAGATGATAAGGGAAACTTGGATGATCTTAGAAGCTAGGTGAAATTACTTACCAAGTCTGCTTGAGGTTATTTAAATAGACTGAGTGGTAACACAATTTGTGTGGAACTTCTGTTATTTTTTAGAAGCAGCCAAAACTTGGAGCCAAAGCTGTGAATAAGCTATTGGCGATTCAACTAGGGAACATGATTTTCATTTAAACAAATAGGTTGCGACTATTAAAATAGTGACCACATTTTTTCTTATGGGGCTTATAAACTTACTCCAAAGACACTTTTCAGAACAGAATTCTACAACGGTCTTGAAGGTATAACATAATTGTTGGAAAGTGTGTATTTTTCTAAGATGACAGTTTTAAGGGAAGAACTTTCACTGAAGTACACATTTTTATGTTTTTATGCTTGTGTTTTTAATCACATTTAATAACATATAAGCCCATTATTAAAACTAGTTAGAGAAAAATAATGCCTGTGACCCCACCATTCTCACAAAATTAATGTTTTTATGTTATGTTTTGTTATACAATAGTCGCTTTTCATTATGTGCTAGTATTCATTTATATGATGGAATTTTATTTTGAGATATACATCTCCAGTCATCAGCCCCAGATAAAAAATAGACAAACCAAAAATAGAATAGAATAGAATAGAATGTTTGTTTTAAGCTGGAAAGACTATCCTTGACTTGCTGACTTTTGGATGCAATTAACAAACACAAAGTTGCTCAAAGTGCCTCAGGTAGCTCTTCTTGTTTGAAAGTTTCAGACATGCATCTTTGAAGTGCCTATGCTCAGGCTGTCTTTTGTTTCCTGCTGAGTTCCAGCTTCCCAGGAGTAACTGCTGCTTGCAGAGTCTGTAGCTAGTTAAATGAAGATTGCACTGTATATGTTGTTGTTGAGTTGCTAAGTGGTGTCCGAATCTTTTGCAACCCCATGGACCATAGCCTGCCAGGCACTTCTTTCCATGGGATTTTTAAGGCAAAAATATTGGAATAGGTTGCCATTTCCTTCTCCAAAAAACTATTTATGGACACTGAAATTTGAATTTCCTATAATTTTCATGTGCCATGAAGTAGTATTACTTAAAAAAATTTTCCCAACCACTGAAAAAAGCAAAAGCTAGTCTCAGCTCGTGGGCTGAACAAAAACAGGCAACAGGCTGGATTTGGTCACACCTGTTATAACGTCTGGGATGGATTTGGAGTCAGAAGGCCTGGATTTCAACTCTGTGACGGTGGATAAGGTGTGGAAACTCAGTCTCCTCACCTGTGAAATGCATACGTGGCCATCCTGGCAGCTTCCCAGTGGGGACCTGGCCCATGCAATGCTCAGGCCTGGGGCCCTGTTCTTGGTCAAGGTAGGCTTTCCCTTGCTTGAGGCAGTTCATGGAGTGGGCTCTGGGCTCTGTCCAGAGACAGGCTGACCTGGGATCCCACCTAGCTTGGCCACTTCCGGTTGTGTAATTCTCCATAAGCTGGGTTTGCTTGGAGCCTAGGCTTCTGGCTGCAGCTCTCTTAGGAACTTGGGGAGGCCCCCTGGGATGTCTTGTGTCCCCCACACATTTCCAGGTACTTGGCACGTGCTGGATAAAACTCGGCAGCCTTAGGGATGACACAGGATGCTGCTCTGGCCCCTCTGCAGTTTTGCGGGTGGCAGGCGGGCGGAGCCGCGAGATGCCCTGGGGAACTGGCGTGTTTCCCTCAACGACTTGGAACAAGGCGGGTCCCACCGTCCCCTCCTTGTTGCCTTGTCCCCTGCCCTCTCTCCATCCCCATCAACCTGCATCGTCCAGGCTCTGGTGCAGATGGCAATGGGCTAGGCAGGACTGGAAGAGTGCCCCCCAATTCCCCCACCCGGGCTTAGGGAGGGGAAAGGAGCAGTTGCAGGGTCTATGCACCCGTGTACAACAGCTCTGCCGAATTTCAAACCCAGGCCTTGTTTGATTTTGCTCATTTTCCGGTCCACACGAAGATCTCAATGTCTAAAAGAGCATGGTAAAGGATCGTCTCCGCTGGGGTCTCCTAGATACCCTGGACTTCATCCTGCATGTGACTTCATGTGATTTACCGAGGAGCATAACAGAGCTCTCCATGCCGAAGCAACATATGTGGAGAATCTGGCAATTTAATGGAAGAACACAGGAAATTTCTAATGTTGTGTTATAAACACAATTGTTAGTAGACTCATGCAAAGACAAAGTCTGGTACATACTTGGAAGCTAGGACTTAGTATTATGGTTACAAAATTACTTTTAGAATTATAAGTAAACTAAGGTAAGTCTTCCCTGGTGGCTCAGACAGTAAAGAATCTGCTTGCAATGCAAGAGACTGGGTTTGATCCCTGGATCAGGAAGATCCCCTGGAGAAGGGAATGGCAACCCATTCCAGTATTCTTGCCTGGAGAATCCCATGGACAGAGGAACTCGGCAGCTGCAATCCATGGGGTCGCAAGGAGTCAACAGGACTGACCGACTAATACTTTCACTTTCACTTTAAGGGAAAACAATTAGGGTGGATGGAGAATTACTATGGCTACAACTTTGGAAACTGAAATATTCTGTGGGGAAAAACAAAAACCAACCAAACCAAAAAACTTCAGTTGTGCGGTTCTTTTTTAAAAAGCAAAGGAATATGTTCTTACTGGTACTACAAAATGCTCGAGGTTTACTCTGCATTTTCACTGTCCAGACAAAGAATCAACCACTTCTGCAAGTTAAAAGAGTACAGGAAGAACCTGGAATAACTCTAGGTGGCTTGAGATGCTGTTTTAACCTCCTTTTCATCCTACTAGGGAGGGAAAGATTCCTACCCTAGGATTATGGGAATGGCTGACCACATGACACCCAACACTAGACAGATGAGATTGACCTGTAGGGTCCCGCTCAGTTACATTATTATGTAATCAGTTTACCTCCAAATCATTGTCTTTCTCCTCGTTATCATTCCTTTATGCCTCTTCTCCTCTATTTCCCTTTCTTGCCTCCTTTCTCATTTCTTTCTCATTTTATTCCATTAACTAGAACCTCCATGTTGTTAAATAACAGCATTGAAAATACGTAATATTATGTCACTCATCGTTTAGTAGAAATGTTTCTAAAATTTTGTCAATATGATGTTAGGACATTATTTTTAGATGTCTTTTGACTTTCAAGTAACAATGTGAGTGGCCATTTGGATATATGTGCCTGAAAATTAAGGGAGAAGTAAACTACAGGTATCAGAAGCCTTAATGAGATTCCCTAGGCAATAAGTTTAAATAGAGAAAAAAATAAATCAAAGCATTCCAAGGTTTAGATAACTGTTAGCTACCTTTTATCCTAATCTGTTTTTAAACCTTCACAAACTTTTTATATTCTCTAGTTATTTAAATTTATTATTTAATAATATTCAATGATTTTTTTTCATTTTTTTTAAAATTTTATTTTATTTTTAAATTTTACATAATTGTATTAGTTTTGCCAAATATCAAAATGAATCCGCCACAGGTATACATGTGTTCCCCATCCTGAACCCTCCTCCCTCCTCCCTCCCCATACCATCCCTCTGGGTCATCCCAGTGCACCAGCCCCAAGCATCCAGTATCGTGCATCGAACCTGGACTGGCAACTCGTTTCATACGTGGTATTATACATGTTTCAATGCCATTCTCCCAAATCTTCCCACCCTCTCCCTCTCCCACAGAGTCCATAAGACTGTTCTATACATCAGTGTCTCTTTTGCTGTCTCGTACACAGGGTTATTGTTACCATCTTTCTAAATTCCATATATATGCGTTAGTATACTGTATTGGTGTTTTTCTTTCTGGCTTACTTCACTCTGTATAATAGGCTCCAGTTTCATCCACCTCATTAGAACGGATTCAAATGTATTCTTTTTAATGGCTGAGTAATACTCCATTGTGTATACATACCATAGCTTTCTTATCCATTCATCTGCTGATGGACATCTAGGTTGCTTCCATGTCCTGGCTATTATAAACAGTGCTGCGATGAACATTGCTTATTATTTTGTTTTTATTGTGAAATGAAACATAAATCTATGTTTCATAGAAAAGTGCATGAAATATACATTTACAGTTTAATGAATAGTTAGAAAATGAACATCAAAGAAACCACCACAGGTCAAGAAACAGAAATTTTCCAGCATTCCTGAAGGCTTGTGCATGTTCCCCTCTCATCAGAGCTCCATATCTTCCCATGACAACACTTTAGACTTTTGTATTAATAGTCTCCTTGCTTTCCTTTATAGTTTGATTGCCAATGTATGTATACCTAAACAATATTCACTTAGTCAAAATATATGGCATATATTTACACTCAAGAAACCATTACCACAGTCAAGATAATGAACATATTTTCTACCCACAAAGACCCTTTGTATATTTTTGTAATATTTTCCTCCAGTACGTCCCTGTTCTTACCTCCACTGATCTGCCTTCTGCTACTATAGATTAGTTTTCATTTTCTCAAATTTTACATAAATGGAATAATTCAGTATTAACTCTCTTTTTGTCTGGCTTATTATCATTGAGCATCATAATTTTGAGATCCACCTATGTTATTATGAATATCATATTGTAGCATATCTTCATTCCTTTTTATTACTCAGTAGTATTCTATGGTGTGGATGGACTACAGTTAATGTGTTCACCTATTGATGGGATATTTGGGTTGTTTCCAGTTTGAGCTATCACAAATAATGCTATTATAAATATTCATGGACAAGTCTTTGCATAGGCATATATCTTCCTGTTACATAAATATCTGGAATTAGAATGGCTGGATCATTTAATAGGTGTATATTTAACTTTTTTAAAAGAAATATTTATTTATTTGGATGTGTCAGGTCTTAGTTGTGGCATGAAGACTCTTTTAGTTGCAGCATGCAAATTCTTAGTTGTGGCATGTGAGATCTAGTTCTCTGACCAGGGATAGAACCTAGGTTCCCTGCATTGGGAGCACAATCTTAGCCATTGGACTACCAGGGAAACCCTGGTGCATGTTTAACTTTTAAGAAACTACTAAACTGTTCTCCCACAGAGGGTATGAGAGTTCTTGTCCCTCCAACTCTCTCCAATAGTTTGTATGGTTAGTCTTTTTAATTTTATCCATTTTAATACATGTGAAGCTAGAATCTCATTCTGGTTTTGATTTGCATTTCCCTAATGATAATGACGGAGAAGGCAATGGCACCCCACTCCAGTACTTTTGCCTGGAAAATCCCATGGATGGAGGAGCCTGGTGGGCTGCAGTCCATGGGGTTGCTAGAGTCGGACACGACTGAACGACTTCACTTTCACTTTTCACTTTCATGCATTGGAGAAGGAAATGGCAACCCACTCCAGTGTTCTTGCCTAGAGAATCCCAGGGACGGGGGAGCCTGGTGGGCTGCTGTCTACGGGGTCGCACAGAGTCGGACACGACTGAAGTGACTTAGCAGCAGCAGCAAATGATAATGATGTTAAATATCTTTGTATATGCTCATCTTCCAAACATCTTACTTGGTAAAGTGTTCAAATATTTTTCCATTTGTTAACTGGGGTGTTTATTTTTTTATTACTGAATTTTGAGTTTTTATATATTCTGGATACACATACTTTACTTTCAGATATACTATATTATTTGCAGGTAGATTTTTTTTCCTCTTCTGCTCTCAAAACAAGGTTGCCCTTCAATTGTTCTAGCTTTCTTCATGGATTTTAGTCCTAAATTCTGTCTTCCTCAATTCCAAGATTTTCTCTCCTGCCCCCAAGTAGTAATTTTTTAAATACAAGCCACTTAAAAAAGCAGATGGGGATATCATGGTGGCCAAATGGTTAAGAATCTGCCTTGCAGTGCAAGGACACCCATTTGATCTTTGCTCTGGGAAGATCTCACATGCCGTGGAGCAACTAAGCCCATGTGCCACAACTACTGAACCAGTGCTCTGGAGTCAGCGAGTCGCAACTACAGAGCCCACATGCTATAATTATGGAAGCCAGCACTCTACATCCAGTGCTCCACAACAAAGAGAAGACATCAAAATGAAGAGGAGCCCCCGCTTACCGCAACTAAAGAAAGCCTGCATGCAACAAAGACCCACCACAGCCAAAAAATAATAAAATAATAAATCTTAAAAGAAAAAAAAAAGCAGATGGACCTTTCTCCTCACAGTACCTCACCATGAGCAGCTGAAGCTTGACTTCTGCTTGTATAATTTTTTTTTCAGGTTTTCTTTTTGTATTGCCAGCCCCTACTCCCTCCCACCTCACTTACTTTTTTTGCAATTTTAGCTATTTATATAAAAGAATGTCTGCTAAAACTCTTCACAGTACACCACCTTCTGCTTATTTGTTTGCCTGTTCATTGTTTGATAAATTATGAATTGATTTGAAATTCTAAGAAGAGTTTGGAATTGATACAGTGGGTGACATTTTATTTTATTGCTTTTCTACTTTATTTAAAGTTTAGGTAATTTATGTATAGTTTCTTGTTTTATAACAAAGGAATTTAATTATACCAAAATCTTCTGAATATAGTGTTTTGTTGCATCACAAAACTTATTGCCATTATTTTCTAATAACACAAACTGAAAGTTTTGATTTCCTTTTATGACTCCATAGTTTCTAAAGATCAACTTGCAACTTTTTTCAATGTTGTTTGTTTTGTGTTTCTTTAATACTCATTAATTTCCAGGTTTTTTTGTACTGTGGTCATAGCCCTCTATGACCATGAGCCAACTACTATAATTTCGGGTACATTGAAGAGTTTGAGTTATCTATTTAAAAAGTACAGTTGAAATACCATATTTGAATTTGAACTGAATATGTATTCTCAATGGTAATATGCAAAGTTTAATATGCCTTTCAAAGTTTAGCCTATTAATTTTATTATTCAATTTCCCATAGGTGGCCTTTTAATCAGTCTTTTCTTCTGGTTTTATAAATTAAAAAAATGTAAAACTCTACAAAGAATATCAAAACATCCATGTGCCCATCATCAAGATCTGGTAATTATCACATATTTTCACATTTACTTAAACTTATGATTTTAATGACAGAACATGTCTCAAGAACAATCTCAAGAACACTTGAGACCCCCTTTGCCACCTCCAGTTCTAATTTTCTGCTTCCTACACAAAGAAGGAAGTATTAATAATTTATTATGTATTCTTCATGGTTTTTTAAAAAATACTTTTATACATTAACTTTGTATTCTTGGAATATATATATGTGTGTGTGCACACATGCTCAGTCACTAAGTCATGTCCGACTCTTGCAACCCCATGGACTGTAGCCCACCAGGCTCCTCTGTCCATGGGATTCTCCAGGCAAGAATACTGGAGTGGGTTGCCATGCCCTCTTTCAGCGGATCTTCCCAACCCAGGGATCGAACTGACATCTCTTATGTATCCTGTTTTGGCAGGTGGGTTCTTTACCAGTAACACCACCTGGGGAGCCCACTGCTCCAAAAAATTTGGAGTTTTCCAAATTTGCTGACATATTGGGTGCAGCACTTTAACAGCATCATCTTTTAGGATTTGAAATAGCTAAGCTGGAATTCCATCACCTCCACTAGCTTTGCTTGTAGTAATGCTTCCTAAGGCTCACTTAACTTCACACTCCAAAATGTCTGGCTCTAGGTGACTGACCACAACATCGTGGTTATTTGGGCCATTAAGATCTTCCTTTATTCTTATGTCATTGATTTGTTGGAAAAACTGGGTAGTTTACCTATGAAATAACTTACATCCAACATTTGACTTACTGCTTCCTCATCTTCGTGCTTAACTTCATCCTTCTCTGTTTCCTGTGAACTCCTAGTTATGATTAGATTCTATTTCAATTCAGTATAGATTTTCTTTGACACAGCACTTCAGAGGTCCTGTAGTGTGCTTCTTATCACATACTATTATGAGGTACATAACATCTGTATTTCTCATTTTTTAATGATGTGAAGCTTGATTAATGTGCTTAGATGGTGTCAAACTGGTCTCCCCAATATAAATTTCCCTCCTTCGACTTTCACCAACTAGTTCTGGCATATATTGGGTTCAGTTCAGTTCAGTTCAGTTCAGTCGCTCAGTCGTGTCCGACTCTTTGCGACCCCATGAATCACAGCACGCCAGGCCTCCTTGTCCATCACCAACTCCCGGAGTTTACTTAAACTCATGTCCATTGAGTCGGTGATGCCATCCACCCATCTCGTCCTCTGTCGTCCCCTCCTCCTCTTACCCCAATCCCTCCTTGCATCAGGGTCTTTTCCAAAGAGTCAACTATTTGCATGAGGTGGCCAAAGTATTGGAGTTTCAGTTTCAGCATCAGTCCTTCCAATGAACACCAGGACTGGTCTCCTTTAGGATGGACTGGTTGGATCTCCTTGCAGTCCAAAGGACTCTCAAGAGTCTTCTCCAACACCACAGTTCAAAAGCATCAATTCTTCAGCGCTCAGCTCTCTTCACAGTCCAACTCTCAGATCCATACATGACCACTGGAAAAACCATAGCCTTGCCTAGACGGACCTTTGTTGGCAAAGTAATATCTCTGCTTTTCAATATACTATATAGGTTGGTCATAACTTTCCTTCCAAGGAGTAAGCGTCTTTTAATTTCATGGCTGCAGTCACCATCCGCAGTGATTTTGGAGCCCAAAAATATAAAGTCTGCCACTGTTTCCACTGTTTGCCCATCTATTTTCCATGAAGTGATGGCACAAGATGCCATGATCTTAGTTTTCTGAATGTTGAGCTTTAAGCCAACTTTTTCACTCTCCTTTCCCCACTTTCACCAAGAGGCTCTTTAGTTCTTTTTCACTTTCTTCCATAAGGGTGATGTCATCTGCATATCTGAGGTTATTGATATTTCTCCCAGCAATCTTGATTCCAGCTTGTGCTTCCTCCAGCCCAGTGTTTCTCATGATGTGACAATATACAGCCTTGACATACTCCTTTGCCTATTTGGAACCAGTCTGTTGTTCCATGTCCAGTTCTAACTGTTGCTTCCTGACCTGCATATAGGTTTCTCAAGAGGCAGGTCAGGTGTTCTGGTATTCCTATCTCTTTCAGAATTTTCCACAGTTGATTGTGATCCACACAGTCAAAGGCGTTGGCATAGTCAATAAGGCAGAAATAGACGTTTTTCTGGAACTCTCTTGCATTTTCGATGATCCAGCGGATGTTGGCAATTTGACCTCTGGTTCCTCTACTTTTTTTAAAACCAGCTTGAACAAACGGAAGTTCACAGTTCAAGTACTGCTGAAGCCTGGCTTGGAGAATTTTGAGCATTACTTTACTAGCATGTGAGATGAGTGCAATTGTGCGGTAGTTTCAGCATTCTTTGGCATTGCCTTTCTTTGGGATTGGAATGAAAACTGACCTTTTCCAGTCCTGTGGCCACTGCTGAGTTTTCCAAATTTGCTGGCATATTGAGTGCAGCACTTTCACAGCATCATCTTTCAGGATCTGAAATAGCTCAACTGGAATTCCATCACCTCCACTAGCTTTGTTCATAGGGATTCTTTCTAAGGCCCACTTGATTTCACATTTCTGGATGTCTCGCTCTAGGTGAGTGATCACACCATCATGATTATCTGGGTTGTGAAGCTCTTTTTTGTAAAATTCTTCTATGTATTCTTGCCACCTCTTCTTAATATCTTCTACTTCTGTTAGGTCCATACCATTTCTGTCCTTTATCGAGCCCATCTTTGCATGACATGTTCCCTTGGTATCTCTAATTTTCTTGACAAGATCTCTAG
Organism: Bubalus kerabau; assembly: GCF_029407905.1. Classification (NCBI taxonomy): domain Eukaryota; kingdom Metazoa; phylum Chordata; class Mammalia; order Artiodactyla; family Bovidae; genus Bubalus; species Bubalus kerabau. Next base: position 2,431,667 of record NC_073647.1, on the reverse strand, counting down.
TTTTTCCCATTCTCTTGTTTTCCTCTATTTCTTTGCATTGATAGCTGAGGAAGGCTTTCTTATCTCTCCTTGCTATTCTTTGGAACTCTGCATTCAGATGCTTATATCTTTCCTTTTTTCCTTTGCTTTTCACTTCTCTTCTTTTCACAGCTATTTGTAAGGCCTCCTCAGACAGCCATTTTGCTCTTTTGCATTTCTTTTCCATGGGGATGGTCTTGATCCCTGTCTCCTGTACAATGTCAGGAATCTCTGTCCATAGTTCATCAGGCACTCTATCAGATCTAGGCCCTTAAATCTATTTCTCACTTCCACTGTATAATCATAAGGGATTTGATTTAGGCCATACCTGAATGGTCTAGTGGTTTTCCCTACTTTCTTCAATTTAAGTCTGAATTTGGCAATAAGGAGTTCATGATCTGAGCCACAGTCAGCTCCCAGTCTTGTTTTTGCTGACTGTATAGAGCTTCTCCATCTTTGGCTGCAAAGAATATAATCAATCTGATTTTGGTGTTGACCATCTGGTGTTGTCCATGTGTAGAGTCTTCTCTTGTGTTGTTGGAAGAGGGTGTTATGACCAGTGCGTTCTCTTGGCAAAACTCTATTACCCTTTGCCCTCTTCATTCTGTACTCCAAGGCCAAATTTGCCTGTTACTCCAGGTGTTTCTTGACTTCCTACTTTTGCATTCCAGTCCCCTCTAATGAAAAGTACATCTTTTTTGGGTGTTAGTTCTAAAAGGTCTTGTAGTTCTTCACAGAACCGTTCAACTTCAGCTTCTTCAGCATTACTGGTTGGGGCATAGACTTGGATTACCGTGATATTGAATGATTTGCCTTGGAAACGAACAGAGATCATTCTGTCGTTTTTGAGATTGCATCCAAGTACTGCATTTCGGACTCTTGTTGACCATGATGGCTACTCCATTTCTTCTAAGGGATTCCTGCCCACAGTAGTAGATATAATGGTCATCTGAGTTAAATTCACCCATTCCAGACCATTTTAATTAGCTGATTCCTAGAATGTCGACGTTAACTCTTGCCTCTCTTGTTTTACCACTTCCAATTTGCCTTGATTCATGGACCTGACATCCCAGGTTCCTATGCAAATTTGCTCTTTATAGCATTGGACCTTGCTTCTATCACCAGTCACATACACAACTGGGTATTGTTTTTGCTTTGGCTCCATCCCTTCATTCTTTCTGGAGTTATTTCTCCACTGATCTCCAGTAGCATATTGGGTACCTACCAACCCGTGGAGTTCTCCTTTCAGTATCCTATCATTTTGCCTTTTCATACTGTTCATGGGGTTCTTAAGGCAAGAATACTGAAGTGGTTTGCCATTCCCTTCTCCAGTGGATCACATTCTATCAGACCTCTCCACCATGACCCTCCCATCTTGGGTGGCCCCACACGGCATGGCTTAGTTTCATTGAGTTAGACAAGGCTGTGGTCCATGTGATCAGATTGGCTCATTTTCTGTGATTATGGTTTCAGTGTGTCTACCCTCTGATGCCCTCTCGCAACACCTACTGTCTTACTTGTGTTTCTCTTACCTTGGATGTGGGGTGTCTCTTCATGGGTGCTCCAGCAAAGTGCAGCTGCTGCTCCTTACCTTGGACGAGGGGTATCTCCTCACGGCTGCCCCTCCAGACCTTGGATGTGGAGTAGCTTCTCTCGGCCCTCCTGCACCCGTGCAGCCACTGCTCCTTGGACATGGGGTTGCTCCTCTCGGCCCCCTCCCCTGGCCTGGGGCATGTGGTAGCTCCTTTCGGCCGCCGCCCTGACCTCGGGCCTGGGGTAGCTCCTCTCGGCCATGCTTCTGCGTGGTCCGTCGCAGCTGGCGCACATTTTGCCTAAATCTTTTATTTCATTAGAGCTTGCAAATTTGCAATTTCTGATCTTTTCATTCCTTCTGCATTTATTAGCTGGAATTTTTAAAAGGAAGAATTTCCCTTTGACTATTTGATTACTCTAAAATGCAGTTTATACAAGAAAGACAGGCTAACGGGTAGATTTTTTAAAACTATCAATGTTCAGAATAATGAGTTGATAATGTAACAACATATATTGCTGACCAACGAAGTCTTTGTTTTCAAAATATCATTCTAAGCATACTTAAAACTGATATGTTTTAATCAATTTCAAGCATTTTTGAAGCTCCGATTTTTTACATCTTTAGCTAGTGGGAGCCTTTTTACTTGACCCTATGCATTTTTTACATGACCCCGTTAGACTGTAGGAGTTCCCTGGTCTGGAACAATGAATGTCTCCAGTTAATCTTTTTCAGTTCCTACTTAAGACTGGATAGATAATTGGTAATATCAGTAAACAACCACAGATCACCAAGTAATAGTTCCAATCATAGCTGCCATGTAGCATGTGGTATTTTTCTAGAGAAGATCAATAATACCTCATTTACATGGTATGATTTGGGAAAATGCATTCTTTTCTGTCTCAGTTACAAACTGTCCATTTTCTCTTTGAGTGAAAACAATGTACCTTTACACATTTAATCATAGTATCTATATGTATAGCCATATATAATTTTTTTTTAATTGAAGGATAATTGCTTTACAGAATTTTGTTGTTTTCTGTCAAACCTCAACATGAATCAGCCATAAGTATACATATATGCCATCCCTTTTGAACCTCCCTCCCATTTCCCTCTCCATCCCAGCCCTCTAGGTTGATACAGAGCCCTTGTTTGAGTTTCCTGAGCCATACAGCAAATTCCTGTTGGCTATCTATTTTACATATGCTAATACAGTAAGGGTTATAGATAATATGGATGTCCCATAAGAACATCATATAGATCCATTTCATTGATGTTATTATGCTGTTTAGGCTGGGTGAACAAAAAGTGGCTAGCATGTTAGAGGACTTGATACAACATATATGCTCCAGGTGGTGAGAGATAAACCTGCAAAATTTTAGGAACCTGCCACATCCACACAATTTTTGGAAATGGTCAGGAGTAGGCCAATATATGAGCTTCCCTGATAGCTCAGCTGGTAAAGAATCTGCCTGCAATGCAGGAGACCCCGGTTTGATTCCTGGATCGGGAAGATCCCCTGGAGAAGGGATAGGCTACCCACTCCAGTATTCTTGGGCCTCCCTGGTGGTTCAGGTAGTAAAGAATCTGCCTGCAATGCGGGAGACCTGGGTATGATCCCTGGGTTGGGAAGATCCCCTGGAGGAGGGCATGGCAACCCACTCCAGTTTTCTTGCCTAGAGAATCCCCATGGACAGAGGAACCTGGTGGGCTATAGTCCACGGGGTCACAATGAGTTGGACATGACTGAGTGATTAAGCACAGCACAGGCCAATATATCCCCTCCAAGGTAAAAGGCATACTCTGGCAACTTGTACCTCCTACCACAACAAAAGGAGGCCCAAAACCTCTTTGAGTTCTGGAGGTAGCATATGCCTTGAAATATTACTCTCGTCCTATGCTGAAGTGAAGTGAAAGTCGCTCAGTTGTGTCTGACTCTTTGCAACCCCATGGACTGTACAGTCCATGGGATTCTCTAGACCAGAATACTAGAGTGGGTAGCCTTTCCCTTCTCCAGGGGATCTTGACAACCCAGGGATCAAACCCAGGTCTCCCTCATTGCAGGTGGATTCTTTAACAACTAAGTCACACGGGAAGCCCACAAGGGAGTGCTGAGTGGTATAAAATGCTGTCAGCTTTGAGAAGGGCCCAGAGCACAAAAAGACTCTGTAGCTGGTCTAGGTTTTGGAGTCAAAAGCCTTTCTACCTGAGCTATATCAAGTAGATCCTATGATGTGTGAAGTATTAATTGTGTGGAAAGATGCTGTGTGGCATTTGTGGCAATCCCTAGTGGGAAAATCACAACCCAGGGCTCTGAGGTCCTGAAGTAAGAGCAAAAACTCTTGAAAAGCAGCTCCTACTGTTCTACCAGGCCCAGGTGTTCTACTGGGAAATGGAATGCTTGGCCACCTGGCTAGAATTGAGCCCTGGTAACATGAGTCCTTTAGACCTTCCAAATCAAATGTTGGAGTGGGTCCAGCAACAATCCTTTATAAGACAGAAATAGTATGCTGCTACTGCTGCTAAGTCACTTCAGTCGTGTCCAGCTCTGTGTGATTCCACAGACGGCAGTCCACCAGGCTCCCTCGTCCCTGGGATTCTCCAGGCAAGAACACTGGAGTCGGTTGCCATTTCCTTCTCCAATGCATGAAAGTGAAAAGTGAAAGTGAAGTTGCTCAGTCGTGTCTAACCCTCAGCGACCCCATGGACTGCAGCCTTCCAGGCTCCTCCATCCATGGGATTTTCCAGACAAGAGTACTGGAGTGGGGTGCCATTGCCTTCTCTAAGGAAATAGTATACCTGGGGTGAAACACAAAGAGGACCAGTACACACCCATAAGTGGCCAGCCCAGACCTCCAAGCACAGAAGCACGATCACACTGGTACCTCTCCCTCCCTCAGTTCAGTTAGGGGATTACCATATGACCAGCTGAAGGAGGGAAAAAAAGGCCTCAAGTTGGTTTACAGATAAGGCAGCCTTGTATATGGGCATATGGATGACTATTATATTTTGCCTTCAATCAGAATGCCCTTGAAAGACAGTGATAAAGAAAAAGTCTCCCAATTGGCAGAGCTTTGGGCATTGTGTTTGGTCATTCATTTCATGTGGAAATAGAAGTGGTCTGAGGTTAAACTATATACAAATGATCAGTAGTCTGAAAGAAAAAAAGGCAGAAGGCTGGAGATAAGAATGTCTGAAAGGACTTCCCTGGTGGTCCAGTGGTTATGAATCTGCCTGCCAATGCACGAGACACAGGTTCCATCCTTGATCTGGGAAGATTCCACATGCTGTGAGGTACTAACTACTGAAGCCAGTGTGCAACAACTACTGAGCCCACGCTCTAGAGCCCATGCTCTGCAGCAGAAGAAGTGACCACAATGAGAAGCCTACACATCATGACTAGAGAGTAGCTCCCACTCTCCACAACTAGAGAAAGCCTGAGCACAGCAAAAAAAACCCAGAACAGCCATGAACCTAAAAAAAAAAAAAAAGAAGAAGAATGTCTGACATACTTGGATGTAGATACACGTACAAGTGGGCAAGAAATATAAAGGTTTTAGTATCACATATCCACCAAAGAGCATCTGACTTGAAAGAAGCAGTAAATAACCAAGTAGAGAAAAGGATGTTGCTGATTGACATCATCACTCCAGTGCTGTCACTATGGGCACATGAGCAAAGTAGTCATGGTGACAAAGATGGAGGCTACACATGAGCCCAACAGCTTCAATTCACACTAAAATTTCTCTATCTACTGCCACTGGTGAATATCCAACTGTTCTGCAGTGGAGATCAAAACTGACCCCTGGGATTTCAATGGTGCTCCAGTGGCTAAGGTTCTGTGCTCTCACTGCAGAGGGCATGGGTTCGATCTTTGGGCAGGGAAGTAGATCCCACATGATGCAGCTAAAGACCCCACATGCCGCAATGAAGATCAAAGATCTCATGTGCCACAACTAAAACCAAGTGTGGCCAAAAAAAAAAAAAAAAGTTAACCCCTGAGAAGGCACCATTCCCTGGAAATCAGTTGGCCACTCTTTGGTACACTGAACTCTCTCCAGAGTCAACAATTTCCATTCCACGCATGGTTTGTCATTCCTACCTGCAGGACCTCAGCAAGCACCCCTATCCAGGGACTTATAGAATGTTTGATCCACCAGTATGGGACACTATATAACATTACATCATACCAGGAAACCTATTTCACAGCAACAGAAATAGGAGAATGGCCCAGGACCACAGTATCCATCGGTCATATGACGTAGTACATGACACAGGAGCTGCTAGCTTTGGAAAATGTAGGGGTGGCCTATTGAAGATGTAGCTAAAGCATCAATTCTGAAGCAATGTTCTGCAAGGATGGCTGTGTCATCCTCCAGGACTTAGTGTTTGTATTGAATCAAAGGCATTTACATGATACTGTGTCCCCAGTAGGAGGAATACATGGGTCTGGGAACAGAAGTATGGAAACAGCAGTTATTCCACTTACATCATTCCCAGTAATTCACTGGAGGACGTTGTGCTGCAGTCTTCATGGCTCTGGAATCTAAAGGGTGGAAGTCTTGATTCCCAGCGGGGGTATACTTTTACTGCAGAAGGCACAGCAAAAGTCCCAGCAAGTTATAGGCTGTAAGTGCCACCTGGGGACTTTGGGTTCTTCTGGTCCAGAGTCCAGAAGAAGAGTCACCATCTTGGGATAACTGACCCTGATCAACAGAGCAGGATGGGATATGACTGGACCCCTGGTGACCTGGGCCTTGCTGTCAAGTAAGCCACTGATTTCAGCAGAGGTGGTAGCTGAGGGTGAGAAGACTCTAGGAAGGAAGGAAACAAGACTGATTATGGTAGGAGCTATATACCATCTCACTAACCTCCCCCTTCTAAACATCTGCTCAGGAAAAGAGGCCAGCCAGAATCCTGGAGGAGCTGTTTCCTAAATATACATGGAAATAATGTTTCAAAGAAATGTAGTTTCTGATAAACACAGAAATGCACTGGCAAGTCCCTTCTTCAGGGCATGCTTTGCTGCATAGCTGTGGGAAGTGGGATCAGCAGTCAGCAAATCCACTTCCAAGAGGCACCTCACCCAAGATAAACCATTTTCAAGGCTACTCACATTCAGTGACTGCAAGGTGAAAGTGTCAAAGCCTGACCATGTTACCTTGTTGGGTGATGATTCTGATGGCCAGTGCTCGCTTCCAAGAAGTTGAGACAGTTTGGCCAAGGGTTTGATGAGACTATATTGGCCTGCAAGCCATGAAGTTTGACTTCTGCCCTGCTCAATCCTGCCCCTTTCCCTTCAAAGGTGTTGACCTATAGTAAACATCATACATTCCCAACTCCAACTCAGCACCAACTTCTGCATCATGCCACCCATGACGAGGGATTACAATTTTTATAGTTTGGACTTCCCTAGTCCTAACTATAAAATCTGATAGGAATCTGACTGCCAATGCAGGGTACACAGGTTTGATCCCTGGTCTGGGAAGATTCCACATGCCCTGGAGCAGCTGAACCCACGCACCACAACTACTGAGCCTACTATGCTCTAGAGTCCTCGAGCGGCAACTACTGAACCTGCATGCCACAATTCCTGAAGCCTGTTTGCCTAGAGCCTGTGCTCCACAACAAGAGAAGCCACTGCAATGAGAAACCCGAGCACTGCAACTAGAGAGTAGCCCCTGCTTGCCACAACTAGAGAAAGCCTGCACATAGCAACAAAGACTCAGCACGATCAAAAATAAAATAAAATAAAAAATTTTATAGTCCAAAGCTGGATTCCTATATAAACAAGTTATTGCTTTTGCTTTTTTTTTCCAGGAAAAATTATGCTGGTAGGAATCACCTTTGTTTTGAAATCTGGTTCAGTTCTTCACTGTATTTAGAGTATCTTATTGCCCAGGCAATTCCTCATGGTACTTAGGTAACCAGAGGATAAGCGATCTATGTATCTCATATACGAAGCAGATCTGTCAATGGGAGAAATAGTCATTCTTAATAACAATGTTGAAGAGCTGTTTTCTGAGTTTTTAATTTTATTTGCCACAGGCTTATCTGAACTTGGGTGTTGAAAATGACACAATGCCTGGTTCTAAAAAGACAGTTAATAAATTTATTATTATTATATATTATAAAGTTCAAATTTTATATTATGTGAATGAAATCTTGGTAAAACAAGAATTTGTACAGTGAGCAAGTTTACATGAACTATTATATACAATAGAGTCTGTCATACAGAGTTAAGGAAGTCAGAAGGAGAAAAATAACTATCGTATATTAACACATACATATGGAATCTAGAAAACTGGAACAGACGAGCCTACTTCCAGGGCAGGAATAGAGACACAGACATGTGAACACAAGAGGTGAAAGAAAGGGTGAGGTGAATTGGGAGAGTAGGATTGATATATATACAGGACCATGTGTAAAGCAGATAGCTGGTGGGAGCCTGCTATAAAGCACAGGAAGCTCAGCTCAGTACTCTGATAACCTAGAGGGGTGGGGCAGGGGAGTTGGGAGGGAGGTCCAAGAGGGAGAGGATATATGTATGAAAACAGCTGATTCACCTTATTGTACAGCAGAAGCAAACACAACATTGTAAAGCAATTATACTCCAAAAAAAAAAAAAAAAGCCTTTGTGTATAGTAGGTACTAATGGTAAAAGGTTATCCATGCTCTCAAAGATTTTGAAAACTGGTTGCAGCATGATGAAACACAATGTACTTACCAAATACATATTGCCCTGTTCAGTTCAGTAAATGTTAAGTATGTGTCTGTATTCACTGCTGGAGTAAGAAGCCTGAGATAAACAAGCCTGCTGTTTTGTTTTGTAATCTTTGTATCCACTTCTAAAAGGGAACTCCACCCACTTGCTCAGTTTAGGCTTTATGCAGAGCTCTGAAGTAGCTGACTCTATCCTTGGCTAGACCCTCACACCACCAGGAGGCATTCAACTTCCTATGAAGATAGGGTGACTCTTGAGTGGAAAGATCAAGGTCACTCAAAGGCCATATCCTGTGACCGATTGCTTTCCAAGGTAAGAGAAGTCAGAGAGAGCTTTGCTTAGAATGGCTATAAATCTTAACGACCCAGCCTGTGGCTTCCACCAGAAGGAAGTTGTAGATTTTCTAAATGAGCAGATAATTCAAAATGGAGTCAGTCCCTATTTCTATGTGATGCACAAGTTCAAGTCCTGGGGGGATATGGAGATGAAGCTTAGGGACATTCTGAATAACCCATCGATATCAGGAGGCATGAAGGAGGCTTGTGCCTGGACTAGCCTGGCCCTCGCTGTGCGGTTGGCTGAGAAGCAGAAGCAGGAGGATGAAGAAAATATTAAAACTCCAGAATCAGCTAGAGGAGCAAAAGTTCCTCACAGGTGCCTTGTTGGAAACAGTGAGTAGACTTAGGGAGAAGCAAGAGAAGAAAAAGGAGAAAGCCAGGTCCCATCGGCAACAAAGTCTCAAAGTGCTTCGTGGAGTACCGAAGAGCGAAATTTACTCAGCAGTGAGCGTTGAGTAGGCACTCAGGTTCTCAAGCAGGCTAAAACTGAGGGAGAGAAGCAAAAAGGGACATCAGTGACACTGAGCCGTCCTCACGGCCCATTCAGTCAGTCTAAGAGCGGGGAGTCAAGGAAAGCGTCAGGCCGGAGGACCACTGCTGCTCCTGGTACCTCTGCCAGAGAAGGAGAGGCAAAGAAGGACAAAGAGGTTTCTTAGCCCTGGAACGACAAGGAGGTAACTATTCTTTCTTGCTCTCAGTTCTCAGGTGCCAAGGCCAAGGCTGGCAACTTGCCAGCCGTCGATCTCTCTCAGTCCTCTTGTTCATCCCTAGATACACTTTCTCCCCCAGGAGCAGCAGCTGAAGTTGCAGCATGTTCTTCTGTGCAAGACTCCAAAAGAAAGTGTAAGGGGAAACATCACCCTATTAGGAACTTCCTGCCAGAAAGGTTTAAGCGATACCCTGGCTTATCTTACTCGGCAAGACTCAGCATCAGGCGCAGAATGGGAGACTGGGACTGTGCCCAGTGTCATTTGATGAATTTCTCATGGCGAAATATGTGCTTTAAATGTAAAAACTCCCTGCACACAAAGGAAGGTAGAGGCTCTGCCCCAATTAGGGCCCTCACTGAATTCTAACAAATTCATTTCCTGATGTCCTCATTTCTTATTGTGAAAGGCACTAAGAGAAAGCAAAATTTCCTTGTGAACTTTTCACCCAGATATAACTATCATCATTACCTTGATGAAAATGCTTTTTTTTTTAAATTGAACGAAACAGTCTTAAAACACTATAGTGTTTTGCAATTATCAAAAGCTTCACACACATAATTTCATATAATTCCATAATATCCTTTCCCCCCCCCCACTACCCCTATGTTGCCCCTCCCCCCGTCCCTCTCCCCACTGGTAACCACTAGTTTGCTCTCTGTAAGTCTGCTTCTTTTTTGTTTTAGAATTTTTTAGATTCTGCATATGACTGGTATTATAAGTATTTGCCTTTCACTTGTTTCACTTAGCATAATACCCTCCAAGTCCATTGCTACAAATGGCAAAATTTCATTTTTATGACTGAGCAATATTCCATTGCATATATATGCCACATCTTCCTTGTTCTGCTGATGGGTACTTAAATTGCTTTTATTTATCAGTTTTATTACTTATCTGTCAACTTCTTTCATTCTTCTTTGTTATTTTTGTTTGTATTCTAAGTTCTTGATTTTATGCTCAGTTCATTTAATTTCACTGCTTTTTATAATGTTTAAAGATGAGAAATTTCTACAACTTGATCTTTTTTTTTAATTTTAATTTTAATTTTGGTCTTTGTGCCATAAAATGTGTATGTTTGTTTATCTATACATGTATATATGTATATGTATGTATGTATATGTGTGTATATATATTTTTAAGTGTATGTATATCTATATAAATATGTTTTTATACACACACACACTATATATATATATATATATATATATATATATATATATATATATTTCCCCCTGTACTCAGATTCTAATCTGATGCTCCTAATTAAAATGGTAAAAATTAGGAAGGGGGACTTTCACTTGGTAAGTATTGTAACCAAGTTTTGTGATTATGTTTCAACTGTGGTGGCTGTGCAATTACCACAGATGGCAAAACCGGGAGAACATGCATGGAATATTTTAATCCATGCAAAAATTTGGACATTTGCACAACATTTTTCTATGGCAATAATTTTCTGACTCTTCTGTGTTTGTTTTAATAAGGAACAAAACATTTTGCAATGCATAAAAATGCTCCAATTGTTATTTAGATTATTTTTAAGGTGTACTTAATCTAAGGTGAATGTGTCATAATAACTAGAATATACTGTAATTCAGTTTGTGCATTTTAAGACATCAGTGTTATGAAAATGGATAAGATGGATAAGAACCTGTAGAAATGAATAAACGTGAACTTACTGCTTGGAGAGTTTCAAAGTTGGAATAGTAAAAACTTCAAAGTTGTAATGGTAAAAACTTTTTTTCCATTGATTCTTGATATGAATGTCATTGTGTTCTCTGACATTTTAGGTGGCTGTGAGGGATTTTAAGATAGTGAAACACTCTGGCAATGGAATAATTTGTATATATCTAAGAGCCACTGAAACATTAATATTTAAGACTCAAAATTTTACTTGGGGACAATAATTAGAATAGAAAAACATTAGTAAAACAGGATGTGGAAAAGACCTATTTTCAAAATTAAGGAATTAAATAAAGTGATACAGGTCTGCATTTTGGCCCATGAAAGTGAAAATGAACATTTTTAAAACAGCCCTGAAATCCAGTTGTCTTCCAATTTTTCTTTCAATTCATATCTTTCCAAGAGTGTTAGGGGACTCTGTGATATTACATGATCTATGCGTTTAGATTCCCTACTCTTTGGTTGGAGGTAGGATTTACAGATAAAATACAGGATGTTCAGTTAAATTTGAATTTCAGGTAAACAACAGATTTTGCTTTATTATTATTGTTTATCCCATAAGATGTTATGGAAAAACCTAAACAAACCTTTTGTCTAATATAATAGTGAAAGTATGTGTCAAATACTGCATGTATTTTTGTTTGCCAAGTCTGACAACATTACCTGGAGAAAGATTGCCGTGTATTTCCCTTTTTGAGTAAAACTGTATAGATTATTCTTATAGAGAGGAGGATTTGGACCTCTACACTTTGGAGCAAATTCCAGGATCCATGGATGAAGAACCAAAAAGAAGAAACAGGAAATGTAAGATTCCAACATCTGTCAACAATGAAATCTGAATGCATTGAGTTGGGTATGACAATATATAGCATGGTATAGGAATCGTAGGCTTCCCAGGTAGCTCAGGTGTAAAGAATCTGCCTGCCCATGCAGGAGACGCGGGTTCGATTCCTGAGTGGGGAAGATCCCCTGGAGAAGGGAATGGCAACCCACTCCAGTATTCTTGCCAGGGAAATTCTGTGGACAGAGGTGGCTGGAGGGCTATGGTTCATGGGGCTGCAAACAGTCAAACATGACTCAGCGACTGAGCACATACAAAAGCAATCAACTGGTGAAAAGAGATTTGGAAAAACTAGAGATAAATTGGAAATATGTGCTCTTGCCCTGGAAGTCTCTTTTTGCTGTGTCACTGCAGCAGCCTAAGTGGTCTCTAAAATTGCCTTACCCATTACCAGTAGTAGCATCTTGGAAAGATCTGTGCTGTGCCCTAGTGCCCAGATTTTGGCTCCTTAAACTATTCTCCACTAAAAGGAACCAGGGCTCCTTGGAGGGTTCAGTTCAGTTCAGTTCAGTCGCTCAGTCGTGTCGGACTCTTTGCGACCCCATGAATTGCAGCACGCCAGGCCTCCCTGTCCATCACCAACTCCCGGAGTTCACCCAGACTCAGGCCCATCGAGTCAGTGATGCCATCCAGCCATCTCATTCTTTGTCGCCTTGAAGGGTAGCTGGCACCAAATCTTGGGGCAGGACAAAACAAGATGAGCCTGGAACATCTTGGCCTTTACAGAAAGTAAGACTGCTCACTGAGGGTAAAAAGAGCAAAGGGACCTGAAGAAAGTGCTCATCATCAGAGTGACATATTGAGTATTAAAAAAAAGAAAAAAAAAGCCTTGTCTGAAGAAGCCTTTTACTGGGCAAATAGTGAAAATTGAGCATCAGAAAAAAGAAAACAAGCAAGAGTTGTAGTCAACTGGGACAGATGAGTCCATTAAAAAATGATAAATTTATAATGATACTAAAAAATGTACAGGTGATGTGAAGCATGCTAAAAGATGCTTGTAAGACACACAGGAATATCTAATATTGTCTATAAAAATGCTATATATTGGTAAACTCAATTTATGCAACTCTTACCCTCAACTTGTCAACAAAGAAGTAAATACAAGTGGTGGAGACACAGTTATATTATAATAATATAATTACATTATAATTATAATACAAGCAGAAATAGAGACACCGACATAGAGAAGAAATGTATGGTCACCAAAAAGGGAAAGGAGCGGGGGGATGGATTAGGAGATTGGGACTGACATGCTAGGCTGTTTCTATTTTTGTGCCCATGTATTGAGCTTCCGTACTCAAGAGTGTCTTTGAGTAGGATATGTATCTGATATTCATCTAGCTGGTGTGATCATAGCTGACATAAACAAACCACTTGTTGTGACTCCACATGCCTCATGTGTTCTGTGTGTAGTTATCGCCACATGGAAAGAAATCTTAGAGGGAACAGGGCAGGATCAACAGATTTGCACAACATTGCTCTTAAAAGCCAAACAGACATGAAGTAATTTTTTTCTGCCAGCTCCCCTTCCTCAAATATCATTAATATATATTTATATAAGTTTGTGCCTTGTAACAGTAAGGTCCAGACTGTGATGTTTGTTGAGTTGTGAGATTACCAATTTATCTCAGAAAATATGGGAATTGATCCTTAGATTGTAAATTCCTTGAAAAATCATTTATTCTGGGAAATCAGCTGATTTGCCTATAATTTTGCAGGTATGGGGCCAGTGTTGGGATATTTTTGTATCCTAGTAACTAAAGCATTTAGATACAATGCCTAGTTTTTGAATTCTAGAAACAAATATTTTGTCATGATATATTCTTTGATGTACTGATAGCTTTGACTTTTAATATTTTACTTATAATTTTTGCATCTGTTTTAAAAAGTAAGATAGTTCTGCATATTTAAAAAACGATCCTCTTATTGCTTATAGCTAAAAGTGAAGGCTTATGGGGTTTTCAGTTATACAATATATCATCCTCAGATAGTGACAGTTTTGCTTTCTCCTTCTAAATTTCTATACATCTAATTTCTTTCTCCTTTTTGTCACATTGGCCAATACTTCAAATATAAAGTTAAAAATATTAAATCACATGATGAGAATGAATTTTCTTGCCCTTTTCCTGAGTTAAGTGCAAATAACTCCAATGTTATACTTTCACTATGGTACTAATACTAATACCTATAAGCACATACATATATATGCAATATATTTATATATGCATATGTGCATATATACATAGATGTGTATATACACATAAATATGTGTGTGCACATATGTGCACATCAGTTCAGTTAAGTTCAGTCACTCAGTCCTGTCCAATTCTTTGCGACTCCATGAATCGCAGCACGCCAGGTGCCAGGCCTCCCTGTCCATCACCAACTCCCAGAGTTCACTCAGACTCATGTCCATTGAGTAGGTGATGCCATCCAGTCATCTCATCCTGTGTCGTCCCCTTCGCTCCTGCCCCCAATCCCTTCCAGCATCAGAGTCTTTTCCAATGAGTCAACTCTTCGCATGACGTGGCCAAAGTACCGGAGTTTCAGCTTTTAGCATCATTCCTTCCAAAGAAATCCCAGGGCTGATCTCCTTCAGAATGGACTGGTTGGATCTCCTTGCAGTCCAAGGGACTCTCAAGAGTCTTCTCGAACACCACAGTTCAAAAGCATCATTTCTTCAGCGCTCAGCTTTCTTCACAGTCCAACTCTCACATCCATACATGACCACTGGAAAAACCATAGCCTTGACTAGACGAACCTTTGTTGGCAAAGTAATGTCTCTGCTTTTCAATATGCTATCTAGGTTGGTCATAACTTTTCTTCCAAGGAGTAAGCGTCTTTTAATTTCATGGCTGCAATAACCATCTGCAGTGATTTTGGAGCCCAAAAAAATAAAGTCTGACACTGTTTCCCCATTTATTTCCCATGAAGTGATGGGACCAGATACCATGATCTTCGTTTTCTGAATGTTGAGCTTTAAGCCAACTTTTTCACTTTCCTCTTTCACTTTCATCAAGAGGCTTTTTAGTTCCTCTTCACTTTCTGCCATAAGGGTGGTGTCATCTGCATATATGAGGTTATTGCTATTTCTCCTGGCAACCTTGATTCCAGCTTGTGCTTCTTCCAGCCCAGCGTTTCTCATGATGCTCTCTGCATAGAAGTTAAATAAGCAGGGTGACAATATACAGCCTTGACGTACTCCTTTTCCTATTTGGAATCAGTCTGTTGTTCCATGTCCAGTGCTAACTCTTGCTTCCTGACCTGCATACAAATTTCTCAATCTCTTTCAGAATTTTCCACAGTTTATTATGACCCACACCGTCAAAGGCTTTGGCATAGTTAATGAAGCAGAAAAAGATGTTTTTCTGGAACTCTCTTGCTTTTTTGATCATCCAGCGGATATTGGCAATTTGAAATCTGGTTCCTCTGCCTTTTCTAAAACCAGCTTGAACAACTGGGAATTCACGGTTCACATATTGCTGAAGCCTGGCTTGGAGAATTTTGAGCATTACTTTACTAGTGTGTGAGATGAGTGCAATTGTGTGGTAGTTTGAGCATTCTTTGGCATTGTCTTTCTTTGGGATTGGAATAAAAACTGACCTTTTCCAGTCCTGTGGCCACTGCTGAGTTTTCCAAATGTGCTGGAATATTGAGTGCTAATATCAGCACTTTCACAGCATCATCTTTCAGGATTTGAAATAGCTCAACTGGAATTCCATCACCTCCATTAGCTTTGTTTGTAGTGATGCTTTCTAAGGTCCACTTGACTTCACGTTCCAGGATGTCTGGCTCTAGGTCAGTGATCACACCAATGTAATTATCTGATTCGTGAAGATCTTTTTTGTACAGTTCTTGTGTGTATTCTTGCCACCTCTTCTTAATACCTTCTGCTTCTGTTAGGTCCATACCATTTATGTCCTTTATCGAGCCCATCTTTGCATGAAATGTTCCCTTGGTATCTCTAATTTTCTTGAAGACATCTCTAGTCTTTCCCATTCCATTGTTTTCCTCAATTTCTTTGCATTGAACGCTGAGGAAGGGTTTCTTATCTCTTCTTGCTATTCTTTGGAACTCTGCATTCAGATGCTTATATCTTTCCCTTTCTCCTTTGCTTTTGGCTTCTCTTCTTTTCACAGCTATTGGTAAGGCCTTCTCAGATGGCCATTTTGCTTTTTTGCATTTCTTTTCCATGGGGATGGTCTTGATCCCTGTCTCCTGTACAATGTCACGAACCTCAGTCCATAGCTCACCAGGCACTCTATCAGATCTAGTCCCTTAAATCTATTTCTCACTTCCACTGTATAATCATAAGGGATTTGATTTAGGTCATACCTGAATGGTTTAGTGGTTTTCCCTACTTTCCTCAATTTCAGTCTGAATTTGGCAATAAGAAGTTCATGATCTGAGCCACAGTCAGCTCCTGGTCTTGTTTTTGTTGACTGTATAGAGCTTCTCCATCTTTGGCTGCAAGGAATATAATCAGTCTTATTTCAGTGTTGACCATCTGGTGAAAGATGCTCAACATCACTCATTATCAGAGAAATGTAAACCAAAACCACAATGAGGTACCATTTCATGCCAGTCAGAATGGCTGCTATCAAAAAGGCTACAAACAATAAATGCTGGAGAGGGTGTGAAGAAAAGGGAACCCTCTTACACTGTTGGTGGGAATGAAAACTAGTACAGCCACTATGGAGAACAGTGTGGAGATTCCTTAAAAAACTGGAAATAAAACTGCCATACAACTCAGCAATCCCACTGCTGGGCATACACACTGAGGAACCCAGAATTGAAAGGGACACATGTACCCCAATGTTCATCACAGCACTGTTTACAACAGCTAGGACTTGGAAGCAACCTAGATGTCCATCAGCAGGTGAAAGGATAAGAAAGCTGTGGTATGTATACACAATGGAATATTACTCAGCTATTGAAAAGAATGCATTTGAATCAGTTCTAATGAGGTGGATGAAACTGGAGCCTATTATACAGAGTGAAGTAAGTCAGAAAGAAAAACACCAATACATTTATATATGGAATTTAGAAAGATGGTAATGATGACCCTATATACGAGACAGCAAAAGAGACACAGATGTAAAGAACAGACTCTGTGGACTCTGCGGGAAAACGTGAGAGTGGGATGATTTGAGAGATAGCACTGAAACATGTATATTACCGTATGTGAAACAGATTGCCAGTCCAGGTTCAATGCATGAGACAGGGCACTCAGGGCTGGTGCACTGGGATGACCCTGAGGGATGGGGTGGGGAGGAAGGTGGGAGCAGGGATCAGGTTGGGGGACACATGTACACCCATGGCTAATTCATGTCAAGGTATGGCAAAAACCACTATAATATTGTAAAGTAATTAGCCACCAAGTAAAATAAATAAATTAATTTTTTAAAAAAAAGAAAAAAAATAACAAGAATCGTATCAATACAAAGAAATATTCCTCACTTTTTAGCCTGCATAATATTTGATCATGTGGTTATACCACACCTACACATGAATACTAATTGTTCTCAGGATTTAGTTATTATAAACAATGCTTCAAATAATAACCTTATATATACAACATTTCTTGCTTGTGTAAACATACCAATAGGATAAATTCCCTGATTAGGAATTATGGGTCAACAAGTAAAACCTTTGTCATTTTGGTAGTTGTTGCTCATTTCCCCTCTATAGGTACTGAATCGTTTTGCATTCCCCAAAATAATGTATTACACAGATGTAGGAAACAATATTATGGTTACAAAGGGGGAAGGGAAAGGAGGGATAAATTGAGAGATTGGGATTGCCATATACACACTACTATATATAACATAGATAACTAATAATGACCTGCTGTATAGCACAGGTAACACTACTCAATACTCAATATAGGTAATGACCTATATGGGAAAAAAATCTAAAAAAGAGTGGATATAGGTATATGCATAACTGATTCACTTTGCTGTGAACCTGAAACTAACAAAACGTCAATCAACTGTGCTCCAATAAATTTTTTTTAAAAAGCAATGCATTATAAAAGTGCCCATAGCCCACAAAGTGTTTCATCAGTTTTCATGGAAGGTATTATAGGTGCTGCTCTGCAGCTGTTGCTGTAGTTGCTAAAGAGATAAATGGCACAGTTTCTAACCAAGTATTATTCCTCCTCAGCCTGAGTAGAATATGAAAATTAAGAGATGAGGGAGAGGCTTTGTACATAAAAAGGACACTTTTCTCACACTGTGGGAGCAAGGAAGTAGAGATGTACTTTGTCAGTTGTTTAATTTACTTGTGGAAAGAAAAGATTGGAAATCGATTGGACTCTATAATGATCAATTTTATAGAGAGATGATATACACAGAGTGTTGAGCATTTTCTGTTACTTTCAGTGCTTGCAGTTTTTCTCTGATAACCACTTTCTTTGGTGGGCTACATTAGATAATTGAGCATGAATATAGATGGGAAATAGACTAGGTCACTTTTTGGCCTAAATAAATATTTAGAATATATATTTCAGGGACTTCTCTGGTGGTCCAGTGGGTAAGACTCTTCACTTCCACTGCAGGGGACATGATCCCTGGGTCAGAGAACTAAGATCCCACAGGCTGCATGGCCAAAAAGTAAAACAAAAAAAAAACAAAAAAATGTACCAGGCGTGGTTTTATCCCCTATCCAGGATTTTGAATCCTAAATGCTGTGTTTGTAGGTGTAGCTCCAAACCTGTATGAAAGTGAAAGTTAGCTGCTCAGTCTTGTCCAGCTCTTTGAGACTCCATGGACTGTAGCCCGCCAGGCTCCTCTGTCCATGGGATATCCTAGGAAAAAACTGGAGTGGGTTGCCATGCCCTCCTCCAGGGGATCTTCTCGACCCAGGGATCAAACCTGGGTCTCTCATTGCAGGCAGATTCTTTACCATCTGAGCCACCAGGGAAGCCCCTGTATATCAAACTATTAATAGATGTACCGTAACCTGTTTCAAAATGCATTCACTAACCCTTTTAACTTGCTTTTTTAAAAAACTGAAGTATAGCTGTTTTATAATGTTTCAAGTGTAGAGCAAAGTAATTCAGTTATATATATGTACTTATTTACACATATAATTACATATATGTGTGTATGTGTGATTTGTGAGAGAAAATATAAAGCAGTGGACTTAGTAACTAACTAATTTACTAGTGTTTAGAGTGAAGCATGGCTCAGAATGATTAAAAATGAGACAAGGAGGGTGCTGGCATCATTCCATAAGACAAAATGGGCCCATATGGAAGATATCATGGTTTGAAGCCATTAAAGTTTTCAGACACTTGGGTTTGAGACTATCAACAAGTGATAATGTCCTGTTATCTACTGAAAAGTGGTATTAATATTCGTTCCTCTCAGTTCAGTTCAGTCGCTCAGTCATGTCCAACTCCTTGCAACCCCATGAACCACAGCACGCCAGGCCTCCCTGTCCATCACCAACTCCTGGAATCCACCCAAACCCATGTACATCATGTCGGTGATGCCATCCAACCATCTCATCCTCTGTCGTCCCCTTCCCCTCCTGCTCTCAATCTTCCCCAGCATCAGGGTCTTTTCAAATGAGTCAGCTCTCTGCATCAGGTGGCCAAAGTATTGGAGTTTCAGCCTCAACATCAGTCCCTCCACTGAACACCCAGGACTGATCTCCTTTAGGATGGACTGGTTGGATCTCCTTTGTAGTCCAAGGGATGCTCAAGACTCTTCTCTAACACCACAGCTCAAAAGCATCAATTCTTCGGCACTCAGCTTTCTTTATAGTCCAACTTTCACATCCATATATGACCACTGGAAAAACCATAGCCTTGACTAGACAGACCTTTGTTGGCATAGTAATGTCTCTGCTTTTTAATATGCTATCTAGGTTTGTCATAACTTTCCTTCTAAGGAGCAAGCGTCTCTTAATTTCATGGCTTCAATCACCATCAACAGTGATTTTGGAGCCCAGAAAAATAAAGTCAGCCACTGTTTCCCCATCTATTTTCCATGAAGTAATGGGACCAGATGCCATGATCTTAGTTTTCTGAATGTTGAGCTTTAGGCCAACTTTTTCACTCTCCTCTTTCATTTTCATCAAGAGGCTCTTTAGTTCTTCTTCACTGTCTGCCATAAGGGTGGTGTCATCTGCATAGCTGAGGTTATTGATATTTCTCCCGGCAATCTTGATTCCCTTTTGTGCTTAACAAAATGGGCTTCCCAGGTGGCACTAGTGGTAAAGAACCTGCCTGCCAATGCAGGAGACATATGAGACGCAGATTTGATCCCTAGGTTGGGAAGATCCCCTGGAGAAGAGCATAGCAGCCCAGTGTTCTTCCCTAGAGAATCCCACAAAGAGAGGAGTCTGGAGGGCTACAGCCCTTGGCATCGCAAAGAGTTGGACACAACTGAGTGACTTAGTACACAAGCCTCTAATAATGATTGAATAAAATAGAGCGGAGGAGAGGGTGAGATATATGGAAAGAGTAACATGGAAACTTACATTACCATATGTAAAATAGAGAGCCAGTGGGAATTTGCTCTATGTCTCAGGGAATTCAAACGGAGCTCTATATCAACCTAGAGGGGTGGGATGGGGAGGGAGATGGGAGGGAGGTTCAAGGGGTGGGGGGGACATATGTACACCCATGGCTGATTCATATTGATGTTTGACAGAAAACAACAAAATTCTGTAAAGCAATTATCCTTCAATTAAAAAATAAAGAATTTAAAAAAAGAATATAGTAACCAACTTCCACAAAAAAATAAATAAGTAAATAAATTGAACACTGGATTTACTCCAATATTAGTCTGTATAAAAGCAACATTTAACTAAGAAGTAGAAGACATGATTTTTTTTTTCTTGAGACTGGCTACATATTAGATGAACATTTATCTGTTTGCAAGACCTGGCCCTCAGCCATGTAGATTCAAAAATCAGACATTCCTTTATCTGTAGTCTAAGTTCATTCTTTTCTGCTTGGTTCTCTGATCGCATCTCCCAGTTTCCTTTTATTTCTATTACTTAAGTAATACAACATTACTAAAAGTGCTAAAATAAATAATTTTTGCCCAGATTAGCTGTATTGCTGAAATTGGGAGCCAAACCTGTGATAGGAAATGTTTAAAGAGCAATTTACAAAGTCATAAAGCAATGTTTGACAGGTCTTGCTTTCCACAGTGAGTAAACTTTTTTTTTTTTTTCTGTCTTTTCACCAATTGAATTTAGCCTTTGATAAAATTCTGTCTTTTTTTGCTTTAGCTTCTGTTTGAACCCCAAGTTATATTTGCCAAAACAGTCCTCAGAAGCACGCTAGCCTTTGTCTCTGAGTATCAAATTTCAAAGATCTGCTGGCAATGGCAACCGACTCCAGTACTGACTCTTACTTGGAAAATCCCATGGACGGAGGAGCCTAGTAGGCTGCAGTCCATGGGGTCGTGAAGAATCGAACACGACTGAGCGACTTCACTCTCACTTTTCACTTTTATGCATTGGAGAAGGAAATGGCAACCCACTCCAGCATTCTTGCCTGGAGAATCCTAGGGACGGCGGAGCCTGGTGGGCTGCCGTCAATGGGGTCGCACAGAGCCGGACACGACTGAAGTGACTTAGCAGCAGCAGCAGCAGCAGCTGACCCAGTATTGTTTCTCTTGGTTGAGAGTGGGTTATGGACCCACAAGAAATTGAATGGTATTGGCCTTGCTTAAGAGAGCAGACAGCTCCTTAAGCAAGAGCATGTCTTTTCTCATTTCTCCTATATCTCAAGGCCTCATGTTCTGCTTTCTCCATTATTCCCTATTTAAATTAATGGCATCAACCTTCATAAGAGTTTTTCCTTTCTCCAGTTATCCCACTCATAAATTTAATCAATCACCTAATCTAGCTGATTTTACCTTCAAAATATATGTTAACTATGTGAGGTTATGGATATGCTAATTAGTTTGATTGTGATTATTTCACAGTGTCTATGTGTATCAAGTCATCAAGTTGTACATCTTAAATATATACAATTTTTATTTGTCAATCATACCTTGATAAATTAGAAAAATTGTAAGTAAATACATATGTACATAAATACATAAATAAATATGCTTTTTACTATGTAATTTTCTTGCTTGATATCATTCACCTACACCGTTTCACCTACAGGGAGTAAAAAATTTGGGAGTCCCTTGAATAATTTGAAGTGTCATTTATGTCCCGACTACTTCTGCAGGACATGTCACACCACTATTGTATGAGCCTGCATACTTCATATAGCTGTTTTTTTTTTTTTTTTTTTTTCTGCTTAAGAGATTTATTGTCTCAGTTCTAGAAGCCAGAAGTACCACATCAAGGTATCAGTAGGGCCATGCTCAATCCCTCTGAAGGCAGGAGGGAAGAATCTGGTCCATGCCTCCTTCCTAGCTTCTGGTAGCCACAGATATTCCTTAGCTTGTGAACATGTCACTCTAATCCTCCATCTTCACATGGTGTTTTCTTTGTGTATCTGCACAGTCATCCCTCTGTATGTGTCTCTGTGTCCAGTCCTCACCTTTCTCTAGCCTTTTTATCCTGTCAGTAGTGTCTTTATCTATTTTAACTGAACTTCTAACAGTACATGAAGATTCAGTGAAGGTACCACCAAGAAGCCTTCCATAACTGCCTCTTCCAGCTAAATCTAGATTTCGCTCTACTGAATTACTGTAGTTGCTTCTGCTGCTAAGTCGCTTAAGTCGTGTCTGACTCTGTGTGACTCCATAGACGGCAGCCCACCAGGCTCCCCCATCCCTGGGATTCCCCAGGCAAGAACACTGGAGTGGGTTGCCATTTCCTTCTCCAATGCATGAAAGTGAAAAGTGAAAGTAAAGTCACTCAGTCATGTCTGACTCGTAGCAACCCCATGGACTGCAGCCCACCAGGCTCCTCTGTCTATGGCATTTTCCAGGCAAGAATACTGGAGTGGGTTGCCATTGCCTTCTCTGAATTACTGTAGTATCTGGTGTTTATCTTTTTCCTAGCACTTAACATGTTGCTGCTGCTGCTACTGCTGCTAAGTCGCTTCAGTCGTGTCCGACTCTGTGCGACCCCATAGACCGCAGCCCGCCAGGCTCCACCGTCCCTGGGATTCTTCAGGCAAGAACAGTGGAGGGGGTTGCCATTTCCTTCTCCAACGCATGAAAGTGAAAAGTGAAAGTGAAGTCACTCAGTCGTGTCTGACTCTTAGCGACCCCATGGACTGCAGCCTACCAGTCTCCTCCATCTGTGGGATTTTCCAGGCAAGAGTACTGGAGTGGGTTGCCATTGCCTTCTCTGAATTACTGTAGTACCTGGTGTTTATCTTTTTCCTAGAGCTTAACATGTTAACAGAGGATAATTGTCTAGATGACTTTTTATCCTTGAAGGAAGAATAAACATTCTCTTCATCTCCATTTCTGCAATACATAAAAGACTTCCTTGCGTATGTGCATATGTGCATGGCTGCTCAGTTGTTTTAGTCGTGTTCAACTCTTTATGACACTATGGACTATAGCCTGCAAGGTTCGTCTCTCCATGGGATTCTCCAAGCAAGAATATTGGAATGGGTCGCTATTTCCTCCTCCAGAGGATCTTCCCCACCCAGGGATCAAACCCACGTCTCCTGTATCTCCTATATTGCAGGCAGAGTCTTTATCTGCCGAGCCACTTGGGAAGCCTGGCACATGTACACATTCAGTTAATTGTTTGACAAATGAATAATATTATGAATGAATTTAATGGAACTTTATTTACAGTTCTAAACTATAGGCATATGATAAAGGGTAACTGTTGAACTGGAGGAAAAAAGGAGTACCAGAGGCCCAGATAATAACAATAATGGTGCAACTAGACTACTTAATGAAATACTTTATTATGTTGATATGATTACTCAGAGCTGTAGCAATTTCAGCCAGATTTGAGTATATATTGACTGATTTACGGGGCTTAAGGGAGAGTTTGATTGTGAATTCTTCCTCTTATTTAAATATACTTCATACTGGCTTAAATAAGTTCGCTTAACAGCTCCATAGTGTGGCATGATGCCAGGCCAGGCGTCTGTTTCCATTTGGTCTGGATTCTGCTGAGCACTAAACAAAGTTGATTCTAATCGATGGTAAGGACTCTTGATGTCAAGAACACAGTGTAACACTGAGTACTCGAACTATTAAACATCCATCATACCTCAATCAATTGGGCTGCAGTTGGTTATTAAAATGTGTCTTCTGATAATTTCACTTACAGCAAGAGGAAGCTTTCTGTTCTGAGTATGAAAATAGTTTTGTTTGAAAAGATGGCATTTAATAAGCTAGAGAACTTGATTTGGGACTCAATAATGCTTAGTATAAATAAAATAAATCCAAACACACAGAAATCCCTTGTATTCCAATACACTAATAATGAGAAAATAGAAAGAGAAATTAAGGAAACAATTCCATTCACCATTGCAACGAAAAGAATAAAATACTTAGGAATATATCTACCTAAAGAAACTAAAGACCTATATATAGAAAACTATAAAACACTGTGAAAGAAATCAAAGAGGACACTAATAGATAGAGAAATATACCATGTTCATGGATTGGAAGAATCAATATAGTGAAAATGAGTATACTACCCAAGGCAAACTATAGATTCAATGCAATCTCTATCAAGCTACCAATGATATTTTTCACAGAGCTAAAACAAATAATTTCACATTTGTATGGAAATACAGAAAATCTCGAATAGCAAAAGCAATCTTGAGAAAGAAGAATGGAACTGGAGGAATCAACCTGCCTGACTTCAGGCTCTACTACAAAGCCACAGTCATCAAGACAGTATGGTACTGGCACAAAGACAGAAATATAGACCAGTGGAGCAAAATAGAAAGCCCAGAGATAAACCCACGCACCTATGGACACCTTATCTTTGACAAAGGAGGCAAGAATATACAATGGAGAAAAGACAATCTCTTTAACAAGTGGTGCTGGGAAAACTGGTCAGCCACTTGTAAAAGAATGAAACTAGAACACTTTCTAACACCATACACAAAAATAAACTCAAAATTGATTAAAGATCTATACATAAGACCAGAAATTATAAAACTCCTAGAGGAGAACATAGGCAAAACACTCTCCGACATAAACCACAGCAGGATCCTCTATGACCCACCTGCTGGAATATTGGAAATAAAAGCAAAAATAAACAAATGGGACCTAATTAAAATTAAAAGCTTCTGCACAACAAATAAAACTATAAGCAAGGTGAAAAGACAGCCTTCAGAATGGGAGAAAATAATAGCGAATGAAGCAAATGACAAAGGACTAATCTCAAAAGTATACAAGCAACTCCTGTAGCTCAATTCCAGAAAAATAAACGACCCAATTAAAAAATGGGCCAAAGAACTAAACAGACATTTCTCCAAAGAAGACATACAGATGGCTAACAAACACATGAAAAGATGCTCAACACCACTCATTATCAGAGAAATGCAAATCAAAACCACAATGAGGTACCATTTCATGTCAGTCAGAATGGCTGTGATCCAAAAGTCTACAAGCAATAAATGCTGGAGGGGGTGTGGAGAAAAGGGAACCCTCTTACACTGTTGGTGGGAATGCAAACTAGTAAAGGCACTATGGAGAACAGTGTGGAGATTCCTTAAAAAACTGGAAATAGAACTGCCTTATGACCCAGCAATCCCGCTGCTGGGCATACACACCAAGGAAACCAGAATTGAAAGAGACATGAGTATGAGACATGAGTACCCCAATGTTCATTGCAGCACTGTTTCCAGGACATGGAAGGAACCTAGATATCCATCAGCAGATGAATGGATAAGAAAGCTGTGGTACATATACACAATGGAGTATTACTCAGCCATTAAAAAGAATACACTTGAATCCGTTCTAATTAGGTGGATGAAACTGGAGCCTGTTATAGAGAGTGAAGTAAGCCAGAAAGAAAAACACCAATACAGTATACTAATCATATATATGGAATTTAGAAAGATGATAATGATAACCCTGTATGCGAGACAGCAAAAGAGACACAGATGTATAGAACAGTCTTTTGGACTCTGTGGGAGAGGGTGGGATGATTTGGGAGAATGGCACTGAAACATGTATAATATCATATATGAAACATATCACCAGTCCAGGTTCAATGCATGATACTGGATGCTTGGGGCTGGTGCACTGGCATGACCCAGGGGGATGGTAGGAGGAGGGAGAAGGGAGGGGGGTTCAGGATGGGGAACACGTGTATACCCATGGTGGATTCATGTTGATGTATGGCAAAACCGATACAATATTGTAAAGTAATTAACCTCCAATTAAAATAAATTTATATTAAAATAAATAAATCCAAATATCTAATAGGATTCAGTGTCAATTCATTAATGTTGTGCAGCATAATAATTACTGATTAGCATTTCAGATCTACTTTTAAGGTGAATGTAGCATAACAAAAAGTTCAGGTTTTACCTATGGAATGATTTTGGGTGATTCGACAATATTCTGTACTTGTCACCATACAATGGTATCAAGCAGATAATAAACTTATATCACATATTTTCCATCAGCGCTTTGACCACCTGCTTCTCATATGTGAGCAGCTCATCAGGATGACTGAAATAAATGGTGATCACTATCTCATTTTGTTTCCTATCAGACAAGTACATATCTATTTTTGCTTTTGGTTCTAAAGTTAAGCTGTCAGCCTACAGTGCTAAAAATAGCTCCATTCACTGTCCACACACCTCAGACATTGACTGACTAGGATAATTAAACACCTTGTGGAGGATTGGTGGGTGTTGTCTTTATGCAAATTTTAGGCTCCTTCCCTGAGTTCTTAATTTCTCTTGCCTGTTTATTAAAAGTGAAATAATCATATTAGTGCCAGTGCTCTAAGCTAGGAGTTAAGTGCTTAACTATTTTGATAGGCATGTTAGGAGATCAAACTGTTAAAGAGACACATTTTTAAACACAGGCAAAAGCACATCATTTTTTTCTCATCGAACTTTTAATATCAAATTCTTACTAACTGTCATATTTATGATTAAAGTGGTCTTGCCTTGTGGCTCAGACTGTAAAGAATCTGCCTGAAATGCAGGAGATATGGGTTCAATCCTGGATAGGGAAGATCCCCTAGAGAAGGGGATGGGAATGACTATCCACTTCAGTATTCTTGCCTGGAGAATCCCATGGGCAGAAGAGCTTGGCAGGCTACTGTCCATGGGGTGGCAGAGTCAGACACGGCTGAGACTAAGCACACACAAACGATTAAAACACTAGAATCTAGAAAACAAAAATGCTTCTAAACCTAAATATGTACCTTGGCTATGCATCATGATAGATTTCTCCCAGTATGTAACATAGGCCTATTGAAAAGTGAAAGTGAAAGTCGCGGCCGACTCTTTGCAACACCACAGACCATGGAATTCTTGTAGCCTACCTTTCCCTTCTCTAGGGGATCTTTCCAATCCAGGGATCGAACCCAGGTCTCCCACATTGCAGGCAGATTCTTTACCAGCTGAACCACAGGGAAGCCCTAGAATACTGGAGTGGGTGGCCTATCCCTTCTGCACTGGATCTTCCCAATCCAGGAATCAACATGGGATCTCCTGCATTGCAGGCAGATTCTTTACCAACTGAGTTATCAGGGAAGCCCAACATGGGCCTATTACATTTTCTTATTTTACCTCTTGCAGGAACCTTAAAATGATAACACTGAAATTTATAAAGACTTTAGCTATAAAGTAACAAGAAAGTACTTTTAGGTCTACTCCTTTATGGAGGTATATTTTTCTTTTTCCTTAATATTCTGGGGAAATTATCACCTGAGAGTGAAAAGTATGGTGAACTCAGATTACAACAACCCTATTTTTGTCCTTGATTTGTTGTTCTCTCATCCCTAGAAACTAGAGAAAATCATTTAAACTGTCAGCCTCTGTTCAGTTCTGTTCAGTTCAGTTCAGTTCAGTTGCTCAGTCCTGTCCGACTCTTTGCGACCCCATGAATCTCAGCACACCAGGCCTCTCTGTCCATCACCAACTCCCGGAGTTCACTCAGACTCACATCCATCTAGTCAGTGATGCCATCCAGCCATTTCATCCTCTGTCGTCCCCTTCTCCTCCTGCCCCCAATCCGTCCAAGCATCAGAGTCTTTTCCAATGAGTCAACTCTTCGCATGAGATGGCCAAAGTACCGGAGTTTCAGCTTTAGCATCATTCCTTCCAAAGAAATCCCAGGGCTGATCTCCTTCAGAATGGACTGGTTGGATCTCCTTGCAGTCCAAGGGACTCTCAAGAGTCTTCTCCAACTGCAGTTCAAAAGCATCAATTCTTCGGTGCTCAGCTCTCATCACAGTCCATACATGACCACTGGAAAAACCACAGCTTTAACTAGACGGACCTTTGTTGGCAAAGTAATGTCTCTGGTTTTCAATATGCTATCTGGGTTATGCTATCATGACTTTTCTTCCAAGGAGTGTCTTTTAATTTCGTGGCTGCAGTCAAATCTGCAGTGATTTTGGAGCCCCCCCAAAATAGAGTCTGACACTGTTTCCACTGTTTCCCCATCTATTTCCCATGAAGTGATGGGACCAGATACCATGATCTTAGTTTTCTGAACTTTGAGTTTTAAGCCAACTTTTTCACTCTCCTCTTTCACCTCCATCAAGAGGCTTTTTAGTTCCTCTTCACTTTCTGCCATAAGGGTGGTGTCATCTGCATATCTGAGGTTATTGCTATTTCTCCCGGCAATCTTGATTCCAGCTTGTGCTTCCTCCAGCCCAGTGTTTCTCATGATGTTCTCTGCATAGAAGTTAAATAAGCAGGATGACAATATACAGCCTTGACGTACCCCTTTTTCTATTTGGAACCAGTCTGTTGTTCCATGTCCAGTGCTAACTGTGGCTTCCTGACCTGCATACAGGTTTCTCAAGAGGCAGGTTAGGTGGTCTGGTATTCCCATCTCTTTCAGAATTGTCCACAGTTTATTGTGATCCCCACAGTCAAAGGCTTTGCCATAGTCAATAAAGCAGAAATAGATGTTTTTTTCTGGAACTCTCTTGCTTTTGATCCAGTGGATGTTGGCAATTTGATCTCTGGTTCCTCTGCCTTTTCTAAAACCAGCTTGATCATCTGGAAGTTCACCGTTCACGTATTGCTGAAGCCTGGCTTGGAGAATTTTGAGCATTACTTTACTAGGGTGTGAGATGAGTGCAATTGTGTGGTAGTCTGAGCATTCTTTGGCATTGTCCTTCTTTGGGATTGGAATGAAAACTGCCCTTTTCCAGTCCTGTGGCCACTGCTGAGTTTTCCAAATTTGCTGGCATATTGAGTGCTAATATCAGCACTTTCACAGCATCATCTTTCAGGATTTGAAATAGCTCAACTGGAATTCCATCACCTCCACTAGCTTTGTTCGTAGTGATGCTTTCTAAGGCTCATTTGACTTCACATTCCAGGATATCTGGCTCTAGGTGAGTGATCACACCATCGTGATTATCTGGGTTGTGAAGATCTTTTTTGTACAGTTCTTCTGTGTATTCTTGCCATCTATTCTTGATATCTTCTGCTTCTGTTAGGTCCATATCATTTCTGTTCTTTATCGAGCCCATCTTTGCATGAAATGTTCCCTTGGTATCTCTAATTTTCTTGTTACTCCGTTACTCATCCTTAAAATGAAGAGACTGGGCTATTTCTTATTATAAAACTCAATTAATCTTTGTTGACATAGTGAATAAGTTTACAAACTCATCTAACAATAATGTAAAGCACATTCTTTTCAGGGTGATCTATGGTCTTCTAACCCTAACCCTAACCCTAACCCTAACCCTTTGTTATTGAACTTGGCCAAGTAGAAGCTAAAACTTGTTATGATAATGCTATCAGAGAAATTCTTGCATTGGATGTAGGTTGAATTGGAGATCTCTTAGGTTTGTTCTACCTCTGCTTGTCTACAATGTTATCTATATACAAGAAACTGTTCTTGGAGCTATTGTTAAACCATCTTGGTCAAAACTTTAGAAGGAAAGAGAGCACTCAAATGACATATAATATGAAAAACAAGATTAGCCTCACAAAAATAAGTGTGTTGACTGGTTCTCCCACTAGATGATAAGCTATATAAAAGGGCAGAGACATTGGCTTTCTTGATTGCCTCTAAGACAGTGCCAGTCACACAGTATGTGTTCTGTACATATAGTAGCTGCTTAAAATATTTGCTGAATGAATACATGAATGTACAACATTTGATGACTTGATGCTCTCACATCTTATGGTTTGGTACTTTTTTGATCATGATAATTTTCAGTACTTGGTCAGTTTGGGTATAACCATAAAGAGGTAATGGAAAGTATGGTGTTTTTAAAAAACAATGATTCTTTTAAGGGGCGGTCCTAAGATGGCAGAGGAATAGCATGGGGAGACCACTTTCTCCCCCACAAATTCATCGAAAGATCATTTGAATGCTGAGCAAATACCACAAAACAACTTCTGAATGCTGGCCGAGGACACCAGGCACCCAGAAAGGCAGCCCATTGTCTTCAAAAGGAGGTAGGACAAAATATAAAAGATAAAAAGAGAGACAAAAGAGTTAGGGACAGAGACCCATCCCAGGGAGGGAGTCGTAAAAGAGGAGAAGTTTTCAAATATGAGGAAACCCTCTCACTGGCGGGTCTGTGGGGAGTTTTGGAATCTCAGAGGGCAACATAACTAGGAGAAAAAAATAAATAAAACCCACAGATTACGCGCCTAACTGAAACTCCCAGAGGAGAAGTAGCCCAGATGCTCACGTCCGCCACCAGCAAGCGGGGGCTTAACAGGGAGGCATGGGCTGCATTGCTTAGGGTAGGGACCGGGCCTTAGAGGGCAATCTGAGGGAGCTAATGTGAGATAAAAACTCAAACCGTGGGGTAGCCAGAGAGAGGAAAAAAAAAAAATAAAGAAAGGAAAGAGAGAGAGAGAAAACTTTCTCACGAAAATCTCTAACCTAAGGCACTGCCGGCCCGCTCACAGAACAAAGGACTGAGCGAATACCAGAGGAGAGCTAGCCAGCAGCGGACTGGCCCATCCCCCACCAGAGACAGAGAGGCAGGCAGGCGACAGCCAGAGCCTGAAGGCAAGGGGCAAACTTGGCCCCAGAGATGGCATCCTTCACCAAACTGCAAGCAGGCTCCCAATAGCTAACCAAGTCTTCCTGGGATCCTGGACGGTTGACATCTTCCAGGAGGGTCACAGCCAGAGATCAGCTCCCCAGAGGAGACACACGGCAGACCTGAGATGGCACTCCTGCTGCACAACCAGGAAACCAAGCGGCTGGGATGGGGGAGGTGATAAGACACACCTCCCTACCTGGGGAGAGTGCACTCACCAAGCACCTGGTTTCCTGAGCTGCTTGGACCTAGGAAGGGCACAAAACGCAGGCCCAACTGAGTCTGTGCCTTTGTGGAGTACCCAAGAACCTGAATGACTTAGACCTGGGAAGTGCACGCAACCCAGGGCCTGCCTTAGCCAGTTCCCCTGCAAAGCAACCTGGAGCCTGAGCAGTGTAGACCAGGAAAGGACACACATGAGCAGGGGCAAACCCAGTGTGTCCCAGACACTGTGAGCACTCCCCACACATGCCGGTGATGTTGGCTTGCAGTGTT
Organism: Bubalus kerabau; assembly: GCF_029407905.1. NCBI lineage: Eukaryota > Metazoa > Chordata > Mammalia > Artiodactyla > Bovidae > Bubalus > Bubalus kerabau. The sequence continues at coordinate 2,400,208 of NC_073647.1, read as the reverse complement.
CCTCTCTTCCCGCAGCACAATTGAACAAGTTAACCTAAATAAATGACCACCTTTGCACCCTTGTGTCAGGGCAGAAGTTAGATACCAAAGAGACTTGCAAACAGAGGGAGCAAAAATAAACAAAGAAGAGGGAACCGCTTTGGAAGTGACAGGTGCAACAGATTAAAACCCTGTAGTTAGCAGTGGCTACATTGGAAGGGACCTATAGACCTTGAGAAGAAGTATAAGCTGGAACAGGAACTATCTGAAACTGAACTGACCTACACTGCCCTCAACAGCTCCAGAGAAATTCCTAGATATATTTTACTATTATCATTTTTAAATTAAAAAAAAAATAGGCTCTTTATTACTCCTTTAATTTTCATTTTTAAAACCCATTACCTTGCAAAAAAAAAGGACCCTACTTTTAAAGCAAATTTCATATATTTTTTTTATAACTTTTGCAATTTTGATTTGTTTTGTTAGTATTGTATTTTTGAGAGTCTAACCTCTACTCTAGATTTTTAATCTTTGCTTTTTGGTATTTGTTATCAATTTTGTACCTTTAAGAATTCAACCTTCAGTACCCATTTTTACTTAGGAGTGTGATTACTGGCTTGATTGCTCTCTCCCCTTTAGACTCTCCTTTTTTCCGCCAGGTCACCTCTATCTCCTCCCTCCTCCTTCTCTTCTCTACTTAACTCTGTGAATCTCTTTGGGTGTTCCAGGCTGTGGAGAATACTTAGGGAACTGATCACTGGCTACATTGGTCTCTCTCCTTTTGACTCCCCCTCCTCTCCTCCTGGTCACCCCTATCTCCTTCCTCCCTCTTCTCTTCCCTATGTAACTCTGTGAACCTCTCTGAGTGTTCCAGATGGTAGACAGCAAATAGGGAATTGATTACTGGCTAGACTGCTCTCTCCCCTTTGACTTCCCCTCTTCTCCTCCTGGTCACCTCTATCACCGTCCTCCCTCTTCTCCTCTCTATGCAGCTCTGCAAACCCCTCTGGGTGTCCCTCACTGTGGAGAATCTTTTCACCTTTACCCTAGATGTTTTATCATTGGTGCTATATGGACGGAGAAGTCCTGAGGCTACTGTAAGAATAAGACTGAAAGCCAGAGGCAGGAGGCTTAAATACAAAACTTGAGAACACCAAAAAACTCCTGACTCCAGGGAACATTAATCAACAAGAGCTCATCCAAAAGCCTCCATACATACACTGAAACCAAGCTCCACCCAAGAGCCAACAAGTTTCAGAGCAAGACCTACCAAGCTAAATCTGCAACAACCCACGAACATAATCCCAAGCACAAAAATACAGGCGGCCAAAAATCACACCAAACCCATAGACATCTCAAAACTCACTGCTGGACACTTTATTGCACTCCAGAGAGAAGAGATACAGCTCCACCCACCAGAACACCCACACAAGCTTCCCTAACCAGGAAACTTTGACAAGCCACCTCTCCAACCCCACCCAAAGGGAGGAGCCTCCACAATAAAGAAGAACCACAAAAACTTCCAGTGTACAGAAAGGCCACCCCAAACACAGCAACCTAAACAAGATGAAAAGGCAGAGAAATATTCAGCAGGTAAAGGAACATGATAAAAGCCCACCAAACCAAACAAAAGAGGGATAGGGAGTCTACCTGAAAAAGAATTCAGAATAATGATAGTAAAAAGGATCCAAAATCTTGAAAACAAAATGGAGTTAGTCTGGAGACAAGGATGGAGAAGATGCTAGAAAAGTTTAACAAGGACCTAGAATAAATAAAAAAGTCAATCAATAATGAATAATGTAATAACTGAGATCAAAATCACTCTGGAGGGAACCAACAGTAGAATAACTGAGGCAGAAGATAGGATAAGTGAGGTGGAAGATAGAATGGTGGAAATAAATGAAGCAGAGAGGAAAAAAGAAAAAAGAATCAAGAAATGAGGAAAACCTCAGAGACCTCTGGTAGAATGTTAAATGGCCCAACATTCAAATCATAGGAGTCCCAGAAGAAGACAAAAAGTAAGGCCATGAGAAAATACTTGAGGAGATAATAGTTGAAAATTTCCCTAAAACGGGGAAGGAAATAGCCACCCAAGTCCAAGAAACCCAGAGAGTCTCAAACAGGATAAACCCAAAGTGAAACACCCCAAGACACATATTAATCAAATTAACAAAGATCAAACACAAAGAACAAATATTAAAAGCAGCAAGGGAAAAACAGCAAATAATATGCAAGGGGATTCCCATAAGGATAACAGCTGATCTTTTAATAGAAACTCTGCAAGCCAGAAGGGAATGGCTGCTGCTGCTGCTAAGTCACTTCAGTCGTTTCTGACTCTGTGACCCCATAGACGGAAGCCCGCCAGGCTCCCCCGTCCCTGGGATTCTCCAGGCAAGAACACTGAAGTGGGTTGCCATTTTTTTCTCCAATGCATCAAAGTGAAAAGTGAAAGTGAAGTCGCTCAGTCGTGTCCGACTCTTAGCGACCCCATGGACTGCAGCCTACCAGGCTTCTCCGTCCATGGGATTTTCCAGGCAAGAGTACTGGAGTGGGGTGCCATTGCCTTCTCCAGAAGGGAATGGCAGGACATACTTAAAGTGATGAAAGAGAAAAACCTACAACCCAGATTACTGTACCCAGCAAGGATCTCATTCAAATATGAAGGAGAAATCAAAAGCTTTACAGACAAGCAAAAACTGAGAGAATTCAGCACCACCAAACCAGCTCTCCAACAAATGCTAAAGGATCTTCTCTAGACAGGAAACACAGAAAAGGTTCATAAACTCTAACCCAAAACAACAAAGTAAATGGCAATGGGATCATATTTATCAATAATTACCTTAAATGTAAATGGGTTGAATGCTCCAACCAAAAGACAAAGACTGGCAGAATGGATACAAAACCCCTATATATCATATAAGACCCCTATATATGCTGTCTACAAGAGACCCACCTCAAACCTAGGGACACATACAGACTGAAAGTGAAGGGCTGGAAAAAGTTATTTCACACAAATGGAGACCAAAAATAAAGCAGGAGTAGTAATACTCATATCAGATAAAATAAGTGACTTTGAAGTAAAGGACATGAAAGAGACAAAGAAGGACACTACATAATGATCAAAGTGTCAATCCAAGAAGAAGATATAAGAATTATAAATATATATGCACCCAACATAGGAGCACCACAATATGCAAGGCAAATGCTAACAAGTATGAAAGGGGAAATTAACAATAACACAATAATAGTGGGAGACTTTAATACCCTACTCACACCTATGGATAGATCAACTAAACAGAAAATTAACAAGGAAACACAAATTTTAAATTATACAATGGACCAGTTAGACCTAATTGATATCTATAGGACATTTCACCCTAGAACAATGAACCTCAACCTTTTCTCAAGTGCACAAGGAACATTCTCCAAGATAGATCACATCCTGGGCCATAAATCTAGCCTTGGTAAATTCAAAAAAAATTGCAATCATATCAAGCATCTTTTCTGATCACAATGCAGTAAGATTAGATGTCAATGATAGGAAAAAAACTATTAAAATACAAACATATGGAGGCTAAACAGCACACTTCTGAATAACCAGCAAATTAAAGAAGAAATCAAAAAAGAAATAAAATATGTATAGAAATGAATGAAAATGAAAACACAACAACCCAAAACCCATGGGATTCAGCAAAAGCAGTGCTAAGGGGAAGGTTCATCGCAATGCAACCTACCTCAAGAAAAAGGAGAGAAATTAAATAAATAACCTAACTCTACACCTAAAGCAACTAGAAAAAAAAGGAAATGATGCAGGTTTAGTATAAGGAAAGAAATCATAAAAATTAGGGGAGAAATAAATGCAAAAGAAACAAAGGGAACCACAGCCAAAATCAACAAAGCTAAAACCTGGTTTTTTGAGAAGATAAATAAAATGGAAAAACCGTTAGTCAGACTTATCAAAAAAAAATAAAAAAGGAAGAAGAATAAAATCAACAAAATTAGAAATGAAACTGGATAAATCACATCAGAAAACACAGAAATACAAAGGATCACAAGAGACTACTATCAGCAACTATATGCCAATAAAATGGACAACGTGGAAGAAATGGACAAATTCTTAGACAAGTATAACTTTCCAAAACTGAGCCAGGAAGAAATAGAAAATCTTAACAGACCCATCACAAGCATGGAAATTGAAACTGTAATCAGAAATCTTCCAGCAAAAAAATGCCCAGGACCAGATGTCTTCACAGCCGAATTCTACCAAAAATTTAGAGACGAGCTAACAAATATCCTACTCATATTCTCCCAGAAAATTGCAGAGGAAGATAAACTGCCAAATTCATTCTATGAGGCCACCATCACCCTAATACCAAAATCAGACAAAGATGCCACAAAAAGGAAAACTACTGGCCAATATTACTGATGAACATAGATGAAAAAATCCTCAACAAAATTCTAGCAAACAGAATCCAACAACTCATTAAAAAGATCATACATCATAACCAAGTGGGCTTTATCCCAGGGATGCAAGGATTCTTCAATATTCACAAATCAATCAGTGTGATACACAACATTAACCAATTGAAAGATCAAAACCATATGATTATCTCAATAGATGCAGAGAAAGCCTTTGACAAAATTCAACATCCGTTTATGATAAAAAAATACAACCTTCCAGAAAGCAGGCAAAAAAGTAACACACCTCAACATAATAAAAGCCGTATATGATAAACCCACAGCAAACATTATCCCCAATGGTGAAAATTGAAAGCATTTCCCCTAAGATCAGGAACAAGACAAGGATGCCCACTCTCACTACTACTGTTCAACATAGTTTTGGAAGTTTTAGCTACAGCAATTAGAGAAGAAAAAGAAATAAAAGGAATCCAGATTGGAAAAGAGGAAGTAAAACTCTCACTGTTTGTAGGTGACATGATCCTCTACATAGAAAACCCTGAAGACTCCACCAGGAAATTACTAGAGCTAATCAATGAATATATTAAAGTTGCAGGATATAAAATTAACACACAGAAATCCCTTGCATTCCTATACACTAACAATGAGTAAACAGAAAGAGAAATTAAGGAAACAATTCCATTCACCATTGAAACGAAAAGAATAAAATGCTTAGGAATACATCTACCTAAAGAAACAAAAGACCTATATATAGAAAACTATAAAACACTGATGAAAAAAATCAAAGATGGAACAAATATATGGAGAAATATATCATGTTCATGGATTGGAAGAATCAATATGGTGAAAATGAATATACTACCCAAAGCAATCTATAGAGTCAATGCAATCCTTATCAAGTTACCAATGATATTTTTCACAGAACTAGAAAAAATAATTTCACAATTTGTATGGAAATACAAAAAACCTCAAATAGCCAAAGCAATCTTGAGAAAGAAGAATGGAACTGTAGGAATCAACCGGCCTGACTTCAGGCTCTACTACAAAGCCACAGTCACCAAGACAGTATGGTACTGGCACAAAGACAAAAACAGATCAGTGGAACAAAATAGAAAGCCCAGAGATAAACCCACGCACCTATGGACACCTTATCTTTGACAAAGGAGGCAAGAATATACAATGGAGAAAAGACAATCTCTTTAACAAGTGGTGCTGGGAAAACTGGTCAACCACTTGTAAAAGAATGAAACTAGAACACTTCCTAACATCATACAAAAAATAAACTCAAAATGGATTAAAGATCTAAATGTAAGACCAGAAAGTATAAAACTCCTAGAGGAAAACATAGACAAAATTTTCTTTTATGTTTGGATCTTCATCTTGCTTTTATTTTCAGATAAACTTGGAGGACATCAGAGATCAATGAAAATCAAAATCTGTACTGCCTTTATACAGTACTGATAACCAAGTAGGAAACATAATAAGAAAAAAAGATTTCATTTAAAATAGCAATGAACTTTTAAAGTACCTATAAGTAAATTTTAAAAATAAATAAAGGTCATTGTCTAGAAGTTATTGAGGACATAATAACTGGAAATACCTGCTATACTTATTATAAAAATGTCAGTTCTCCACCAAATTAATCTGTAAATTAAATGCAATTTTAATAGATATCCAATATAATTTTTATTGTAACTAAAAAATTGGTTCCAAAATTCACCTAGAAGAATAAAATACAAGAAATAAGACAAATGGGAAAAGAAGACTATGATAGGGGAACAAGTGCTGTAAGATTTCAAGATATATTTTAAAGCTGTAATAATTTAAAAATTGATGTATTGGTACAGAGATAGACAAATGACAAAAGGAACACACTAGTGCCCTGAAATATGTTCATGTACATAAGAAAATTTGGCAGGATGACAGATGTACCATTGGAAATCTGTAGAAATGAATGCAACTCAGTCATGATGTATTATCTTTCTCATAGATTGTTGAATTTGGTAATGCTTTCTCACAAAACTGTTCAAGGTTTTTTTTTCATATATGGTAAATTTTTAAATCATTAATTTTGATTCTTAAAGTCAGATTATAGGAATAGCCAGTAGTATATCTTCTTGAATCAATTAAGTAAGCTACAGTTTTCTGGGTACTTGTCTATTTTACCTAAGTTTTCAAATTTATTGGCATAAACATATTCTTAATGATCCTCTTGCCATTTATTCTAGCTTTATTTAACTATAATTGACATGCAACATTATGTAAGTTTAAGATGTACAACGTGTTGATTTGATAGACATATACTGCAAAATGATTACCACCATAACTTTAGCTAACACCTGCATCACATTATTACCATTTTTTTTTTTTTTTGGTGAGAACATTTAAGATTTATCCTCTTAGCAACTTTCAAGACTGTATTACAGTATTGTTAACTATAGTCACCATGGTTGGATAGTCTCACCAATTCAATGGACATGAACTTGGGGCCATGATTTACATTAAATCCCCAGAAATTATTCATCTTATAACTGGAGGAAGTTTGTACCCTTTGATTGGCATGCCCCCATTTACCCCAGCCCTTAGTACCTGGTAACTGCTATTCTATTCTGTTTCTGTGACTTTGGCTTTTTTAGATCCCACATATAAATTATGTCACGGTATTTTCCTTTCTCTGTCTCTTATCAATATATCACTTAGCATAATGCCTTCAATAATTTCTAAGAATGCTGACTGAAACATTGCATTTAATTGTGAAAATATCAGATGTCCATAATCCAGAGAATTCTCTGGATTACTTAATATTATGATTAATTTAATAATTAATTAATATATGAATTAATATATAATGATATAATTAATATTGTATTCCCCTATCATAGTTTATAATATATATTAATTAACAATGAATTAATTTTGGTATATTACAATGGAAAATACAGCAGTAAAAATTAATGAACTGAATCTACACATGTCAACATGGATGAACATCATAAACATAATAAGTGAGACAACCAAGTTCCAGAAATCTATATACATATGAAATCATTCTTATATGTTTAGAAATGAACACATATGCATACATGTTGAAAAAATAAGAAAACCTGGACTGCAGAGAAAGCAAATTCATGATGGAGATTGCCTCTGAGGAAGGGATTTGGGACTGCAGAGTAGAGCACAGGGAAATTCAACTTTGTAATGTTTTATTTCTTTAAAAAAGTCTGAAGTAAACATGAGTATCCATTCAAGTGGGATATTTTAATTTTTATTAAAATTGTGGTGATAATAATAATAAACAAAGGTTCTGGATGGAAAAAGGCTTTTCAAGGGTTATAAATATAGCAGCCTGACTAGAACACAATTAAAGAGGGATGGAGCTTCCGAGGTGGTGGTGGTAGTGGTAAAGAACCCACCTGCCAATACAGGAGACTTGGGTTCCATCCCTGGGTCGGGAACATACCCTAGAGGAGGGCATGGCAACCCACTCCAGTATTCTTGCCTGGAGAATCCCATGGACAGAGGAGCCTGACGGACTACAGTCCATGGGGTCACAAAGAGTCAGACATGACTGAAGCGACTTAGCACCCACACACACAGAGTGTCAGGAGACAGTGGTTGTAGAGATAGACAACTGCCAATCAATGTAGTGTTTTGAGGCCATGGTAAGAAGTTCCTGCATTATTTGCTTTTACTCATTGAAAAACTACCTTTGTCAAAGGAAATATGAATAAAATCTCATGCTCAGTCATACAAACAGTAGTAGCAATCTTGCCCACTCTTGGGCAGGGGCATCTCAGTTTGATTCCTTGCCCATTTCTCTGCATGCTTTCTCTTTGGAAGGCAGTGAAAGCACTCTATGAAGTAACATTTTTTTCCATTTTATATACTTGCATGTGTGCTTAGTCACTTCAGTCGTGTCTGACTCTCTGCGACCCCATGGACCATGGGCCCACCAGGCTCCTCTGCCCATGAGATTCTCCAGGCAAGAATACAGGAGTGGGTTGCCATTTCCTTCTCCAGTGATAAAGTATGAAGTGAGTGAAGTGAAGTCGCTCAGTCGTGTCTGACTTTCTGTGACCTCATGGACTGTAGCCTACCAGGGCTCCTCCAAACATGGGATTTTCCAGGCAAGAGTACTGGATTGGGTTGCCATTTCCTTCTCCAATTTTATATACTTACTAACATACAAAGTCAAATGAATGAAAAAGTAGAATGAATGAATAAATAGAATAAATAAATGGCTAAGGATATGGTCTCAGGAATCAAACACCCTGAGGCTGAATCTCATATGTGAAACATATGTGAAAATGTTCAATATACAATTAAACATATAATAAGTACTCAAAAGATGTATAAACTTAACAAAAAAAATAAAAGAGGGGACAGAGTTCATTAGGGGGGATGGAATGGGATGGGATCGGGGAGGGAGACCAGGAAAGCCAGTAAAGACTTTAATTAGGATTTACATTTTAGCTGAGTTGTGATGGATTAAAAAGAGTTGCTACTGCTACTGCTAAGTCATGTCAGTCGTGTCCGACTCTGTGCGACCTCATAGATGGCAGCCCACCAGGCTCCCGTCCCTGGGATTCTCCAGGCAACAATACTGGAGTGGGTTGCCATTTTCTTCTCCAGTGCATGAAAGTGATGTTGCTCAGTCGAATCTAACTCTTTGCGACCCCATGGACTGTAGCCTACCAGGTTCCTCCGTCCATGGGATTTCCCAGGCAAGAGTACTGGAGTGGGTTGCCATCGCCTTCTCCAAAGGAAATTGTCAGTGGGCAGTATTCTATCAAACAGCATACTTAAAAGTATGGAGGAATAGAAATGGTGTGATGTTTCATTGGACAGAATGTACAAGCATGTACATATGAGAGAATATAAAAATAGAGAAACAGATTTACTTTAAGTTGTGAAGAGCTTTTTATTATTTTGGAGTAAGGAGTTCAAGGCTATGGTTTTTCCAGTGGTCATGTATGGATGTGAGAGTTGGACTGTGAAGAAAGCTGAGCGCTGAAGAATTGATGCTTTTGAACTGTGGTGTTGGAGAAGACTCTTGAGAATCCCTTGGACTTCAAGGAGATCCAACCAGTCCATCCTAAAGGAGATCAGTCCTGGGTGTTCATTGGAAGGACTGATGTGGAAGCTGAAACTCCAATACTTTGGCCTCCTGATGCGAAGAGCTGACTCATTGGAAAATACCCTGTTGCTGGGAAAGATTGAGGGCAGGAGGAGAAGGGGACGACAGAGGATGAGATGGTTGGATGGCATCATCAACTCGATGGACATGGGTTTGGGTTTGGGTGGACTCTGGGAGTTGGTGATGGACAGGGAGGCCTGACGTGCTGCAGTTCATGGGGTCGGAAAGAGTCAGACACGACTGAGCAACTGAATTGAACTAAACTGAATGAGTTCAAATCTAACCCTGAGAGTAACAAGGAGCCCATAGAAGTTTATAAGCAGAAGAGTAACATAAGATTTTGAGAATGATAACTATTCCAAGGGATATCTTTTAGTCAAGGGTAGGCCTAGACAACATTGTGAAATAGGTAAAATTTAAATTCTCCTCCACACTTGTCTGTTGGCCTCTCTTTTATCATCCTCTTTCCAGACATGACTAGTGTGTCCATGTCCCCTTAGATCTAGCAAGCCCTGGTCAGGATAGATATCCTTATTACATTGACATTAGGCTTCCCTGGTGGCTCAGGCAGTAAAGAATCCACCTGCAGTGCAGGAGACCCGGGTTCAATCCCTGGGTCAGGAAGATCCCATGGAGAAGGAAATAGCAACCCACTCCTGTATTCTGGTCTGGAGAATTCCATGGATAGAGGAGCCTGGCAGGGTACAGTCCTGTAAAGTAAGCTCCAGGAGATTAAGTATGATCTAAATGACTGTTATATCCCCAGAACCTCACACAATGCCTATCATATCACATGAGTCACTGAGTGTTCATGGCTTGTTACATGAATGGATGGATCAAGAGCAGGAAGGACTCCATGCTTTTTTTTGGGGGGGGGGTGGTGGGGCAGGGCAATGAGAGTCCCATGGTCAGAGGAGTTTGGCAGGCTATAGTTCATGGGGTTGCAGAGTCAGACACTACTGAGCACAATGAAATATATGATTAAGAGGTGAGTTGGTCTCTTTATAGTGATGGCAAAATAAAAATTGAACATTAGCACGTGATCACTTGTGTAGTCATGATTTCAGAAAGCAGGTCTTGGATTTAAGAGAAAAAAAAGAGAAAGAAATGACTTTCCAAGTATCTTTTACACCTGTGTTGATAAACCAAGCCAGTATTCTCTATAAAACCCTAACTGCCTCATAATCTCCCTCAGGCTCAGGTCATTCTAGGCATCGTGTCCCAGCAAAGTTATTTTCTGACAACGGTGGACCCCATTCCACCTCTGTGCATAAAGTTGTTTAAAGCAAATTTGGAACTAGGCTTTTGACAGCTTAGGAGTTGGTACTTTATTACAATGTCTATAAAGTGGCTGTCATAAAATAATAATAATAAAAAAAACCTATCAAATGTCTGTATGAAAAAGGTACTGAAATTCTGTGCTTGTGCAAAAGCCCAAAATGGTCAGATGTTAGGGGAAGGTCAAGTTGGCCACAGGACTTCTATAGAACTAGCTTAGGAGCTCTGGCCTGGTGCTGGAAGGGACTGACCTTGTTCATAGCCCACTGCTCCTGAGTAAGCTGGGGAAGAGGAAAGGTAATGTTGCTCTGGTTTGCTGAAATGGGTCAAAGACAGGAAAGAGTGGGAGATAAGGATAGTTGCGGAGAGGGTAAGGAAGAAAGAATTGAAAGAAATAAGTGTACATTTGTTGAGTTATATGAAGAAGATAAACATTTTAAAGTAATGGATACAATAGCCATGGGCAGTAATCTTCTGTGATTGCACGATCTTAGTATTACTTGGCTCAGACTATGTGTGTCATATTGGCCTCAGTCTCTTCAACTGTAAAACAAGGGGACTGTACTAGTGGCTATTTGCAGTCCCTTCCAGATCCAATATTTTGTAAATCCATGGTGAAAATGACACAGCATCAAACTACAGTTTGCCTGGTTCAAATGACAGAGAGGATGCTAACTTGGACCATGGTGATCAACACCACTTATTCACGTAAGTGAAGCCCCATCACATTGTCTCAGATGAACAGCTATATAACTGACCCAAAAGAATTAGAGATTGCTGCTTTTCAGGGGCAACATATTTACCAAAGATATACTAGTATATAAATAAGCAGAATGAAGTTTCATTCATTACAAGTGTATTTCCCAGAAAACAATAGTTAAAACAACAATAAAATTTTCTTTGTATGAATGTGGCTAAGGTTGAAAGGAAATGGGACTCAAGATCCCAGCTCTGTTGCTTCTTCTCTGGTAGATGGAAAGAAAGGAATGATTTCAAGTGACTGCCTGTAGAAGGGTGTCCAGACAAACTATCTATCCACCATCAACACTACCGCCCAGCCTGAACAAAACATATACTGGAAATCAGATTAAAATGAGCATTAATAACAGGTCGGAGGAAAAAGTCAGAAACAGACACATTATGGACTGGGTGGGGAGAACCAGTAGAGCCAGTTTCTACCCAGTAGAAAGAGCCAGTCCTACCATTTTACCTTAGTAATGATGTTATGAGCAAAGTTATTGAATGAGTGTTTATGTATCAGACTCTTGGAATTTTTAGCAAAAGCCAGTGGGAATCACCTTTTTTTTCTTTTTCTTACCATCTCCTTTTTATGGATCTCTGTTCAGTTCTGCCAGTATTAGGATTCCAGAGTATGGCATTTAGGATATTCAGGAGATAGAAAGGCTGTCCATGTCTCTTCAAGTGGTGAGAGAATGCCAACTACATTTGCTGAAACCTACATTCATTCACTTATTTTCTCATTGATTGAACCAAAGCTTGTGCTGGGCCTGGTGCTGGGCATTGCTGTAAAATTACAAACAAGGCAGACATGGCCCCATGCCCTAGAAAGCTTATCTTCTAGATAATAATACAATAAAAATAAAAAGAATCACACAAATAAAATTGTGATGTGATTAAAGGGAAATTTTGCTATGAACCTAAAACTGTTCTAAAAAACAAAATCTTTAATTAAAAAATGAGTTGCAAGTGTGCATATTTAGCTTTCCATCACAGTGAAGAGAGTTTTATTTATGTAACCTGATTTGAGTGTGAGAGTTCTGTGCATGAGTTTGTTTGCATACCCAGTACATAGGCACTCTACCTACCAAGGTAAAACTACTAAGGTTCCACAAGATACTGATCAATTTAAAGCATATGGCTGATCTTCAAATGAAGACAGAGGGAAGCTATGCCATCTCAGGTCAGAACAGGGTTAGACTTTCAGCAAGTTTTCTATGGAAAGCATCTGGTTAGAGGCATTTGATTATTTTGCACTTTCAGTCATTTCCATGGACTCCCTCAAACTGCTCATGGATTGAGTGGGTTTAGGGGAAATCTACTCTGAGAGGCTGAAGTGGCCACTGGGGATCCCAGATGGCTCTAAGATGCTGCATCTGGTGATCTTTCCTCTCTCCTCAAATCATCTCCTTTGAGGCATGCCCATTTATCAACCTAGAACTGATATTTTCTAAGGTCAAGGTTTTATTCTGATAAAAATGAGGTCTTGGACCACCAGAATGCAATACTGTGGCTGGGAAGAATGCAGGTTTTTTTTTTGTTTTTGTTTTTAAGGAACCTCTAGGGTATCACTCAGAGAAGGCAATGGCACCCCACTCCAGTACTCTTGCCTGGAAAATCCCACAGATGGAGGAGCCTGGTAGGCTGCAGTCCATGGGGTCGCAAAGAGTCAGACACGACTGAGAGACTTCACTTTCACTTTTCACTGTCACGTATTGGAGAAGGAAATGGCAACCCACTCCAATGTTCTTGCCTGGAGAATCCCAGGGATGGAGGAGCCTGGGGGCTGCCATCTATTGGGTCAGACAGAGTTGGACACGACTGAAGCAACTTAGCAGCAGCAGCAGCAGCCGCAGCAGCAGGGTATCACTGGATAAATCAGAAACAGACAGGAAAGCAGGTGCTGGGACATCAGGAAGCCACTTAGCTTGTCATATCTCCAACCTGAGTCTTTTGCAATGACTTTATACTTACCTCCTCTGAGGAGATAAGCCAAATAGATGACACACTATGTTTACAAATCTGGGACTTGGTTTAGAGCACTTTGTCTTCTCATTTAAAAAGGGAAGGGGAACAGGGAAGAAGCTGTCTGAATAATGCAGATTTATTTAAAAAAAAAAAAAAACAAGCCTTAATCATCTGTCTATGTCAGGCAAAATTTGGGATGAATAATCTGAATAATTTCCTTATTACTTCATGTCATTATGTGCATGGGACAATCAAACAAAACCCATTTCCTTTCATTTAGCTTCCTTTCAGCTTGAGAAATGGTGTACTCAGTTTAATGCACTGTTGGAAAGCCAAACAATCTCTTTTAATTTCCTGATTTCAACTCATTCAACGACATTTATGGAGCACCTACTGTGTGCCAGTAACTGCCTTTTAAAATTTAAATGAGCCAGATTTAATATTTCAGTAGTGTATTTTCATGACTTTATACCTTTGTCAAACAATTATGAATGCACATATTTAGTTGAAAGGCTAATGGCATGATAACAAGCAAGCAATTCTAGCCCAGCTGCGTGACAATTAAAACAACTGAAGTTGATTTTGTCAAACTTGGCCCTTAGCTGAGGATTGATTCTCATGCTAGCTTGTGTGCCAGAACTGAAGCTACTAGCTCCAGCCTTCCATTTCTCAAAAATTGCTGGATCCTGGGCCTTCTGTCTAAAGCTCTTGAGTCAACTTTACTATTGAATAAATAAAGCCAGATTTTTGTCTGTGTGCTCAGGTGGACATGCTGCAGCTAGCAAAAATAGATGCAGGAAGTCATATTGCTTGACTGCCATTCTTTAGCTGCTTCCTTTAGAAGCGGCTTTAAGCTTCTGAACAGTAAAAACACTATACATTCCTAATATCTGTTGTTGCCATCATTCCTAAGGGTTTGGGAAAGGAGAAGTAGCTCTGAGTAGGAACCAAGGCAGGAAGGAATGGGGTCCAGAATGACAAGTGGGAGAATCTCACTGAGAACCTTTGTGGACAGCTGCCATCCTTTCCCATCATTCCCTCCTGCTTGTTTGCTGCAATTGGGGATTTATACCCTTCAGCAACCATATGATTTTTGCCCCCACCTTGCCCCAACTCACCGGGTATTCTAACTGGTTTCCTTTAGACACTGACCCTGGAACTTTTTCCCAGTTTAGGCCAGCAGCATTGCTCTTGGTTGAACAATGTGTATACCACAGGCGGGACCTTTCAAAACCTATCTCCTCCATTAAGACCTTAAGGCTAATAAATACCCCACTCAATGAATAAGCCGGAGAAGGCAATGGCACCCCACTCCAGTACTCTTGCCTGGAAAATCCCATGGATGGAGGAACCTGGTGGGCTACAGTCCATGGGTTCGCTAAGAGTCGGACATGACTGAGCGACTTCACTTTCACTTTTCACTTTGATGCATTGGAGAAGGAAATGGCAACCCACTCCATGTTCTTGCTTGGAGAATCCCAGGGATGGCAGAGCCTGGTGGGCTGCTGTCTATGGGGTCACACAGAGTCGGACACGACTGAAGTGACTTAGCAGCAGTAGCAGCAGCAATGAATAAGCACTGAAATATCCTTCCAATTCTTCCTATACCACTTACAGGCAAGATGGCAGCTGTTCACAAAGGTTCTCAGTGAGATTCTCCCACTTGTCATTCTGGACCCCATTCCTTCCTGCCTTGGTTCCTACTCAGAGCTACTTCTCCTTTCCCATGTGGGCAAGTGATAGTTTCATTCACACTTAGATAACAGAGACTTATATGACATTTCTTTTAGGTAGCTTTGCATTTTGAAAAAAACTGTAGGGAATAGGAAAATCCTCAAGAGTCAGAACACATATTTAGTAGGAGAATTTCACCCATGAGGAGATGAGGTAATTAGGGATGGGGATGCCATCCAACTATTTCATAAATTGCAATACAATGGCTCAGCAGCTTTCAGCCCTCTGACAAAATACTGAAGCAGGTGTCCAAAGAGCAACAAGTAAAAGGAGATAGCCAGACCATGACTTCAACAAGTCTGTAACTGGGCCCTGTGGATAGATCTCTGATATCTACTGACAAGAGACTTCCCTTGTGCATTATGTCTAGACCTGTCTTTTAAATTAGAAATGTCATGTTTTTATTAGTAAGTACAACACATGCATAAAAGAGAGGTTTCCCAGGTGATGCAGATGGTAAGGATTCTGCCTGCCAATGCAGGAGACAAGTTTGATCCCTGAGTCAGGAAGATTCCCTGGAGGAGGGAATGTCAACCCACTCCAGTATTCTTGCCTGGGAAATCCCATGGACAGAGGAGCCCGGTGGGCTATAGTCCATGGGGTCATAAACAGTTGGACACAACTGAGTAACTAAGAACCCACACACATGTTTTGGCCACACCTTGCGGCTTGCGGGATCTTACTTCCCCCACCAGGGACTGAACCTGCACCCTTGGCAGTGAACCACTGGACCACTTGGGAATTCCCTTCATATATTTAAAATAATAAAAATAAAAGAAACATACCTATAGCCAGCACCAACCCTATACAACAAAACACTCAGTTTCAGCACGGCCCTGGGGAGGATGGGACGCAGATGGCGGCAGCGTTGGAGGAACCGGCAAAGGCTGCAGGTTTCCGTTCTGTAACCATTCCTGCTACTTCCTGACTCATGGGCTGTGAGGCCTGGGTGGGATCCTGCTGCGGTGGGCGCAGCCGCTTGGACTGGAGTCTGCCTGGGGGCGGGTGTGGAGATTTATGGGCAGTGTAGTGTGGAAGCAATTGTTCACCTTGTCCTCATTCTGCACATTCTATGTTGACAAGGCTGTGCTTGCATGTGTGCTAAGTCGTTTCAGTCGTGTCTGACTCTGTGCTACCCTATGGACTGTAGGCTTCTCTGTCCATTGGATTCTTCAGGCAAGAATACTGGAGTGGGTTGCCATTTTCTTCTCCAGGGGATCTTCCCCACCCAAGGATGGAGCCTAGATCTTTTACATCTCCTGCATTGGCAGGCAGGTGATTTATCACTAGCGCCACCTGTCCAAATGAGAAGGAAACAACAGCCCACTCCAGTATTCTTGCCTGGAGAATCCCATGGACAGAGGAGCCTGGTAGGCTACAGTCCATGGAGTCACAAGAGTCAGACATGACTTAGCGACTAAACCACCACCCACCGTAGCAGCAGAACAGTAGGGCGTAAACGGTATGTGTCATCCATACTCCGGCTCAGGCTTCCCAGGTGGTGCAGCAGTAAAGAATCTGCCTGCAATGCAGGAGAAGCAGATGAGGGAGGTTTAATCCCGGGGTGGGGAAGCTCCCCTGGAGGAAGAAATGGCAACCTACTGCAGTATTGCCTGGGAAATTCCATGGGGTCGCAAAGCTCAGACACTCAGTCTCCTGCCATCTGCTTCTCGCAGATTCCTCAGCTGGTGTTGCACCCCCTCCATCCCTGCACTGGGGGCGGAGGCAAAGCTGTGCCTCCAAGCAAACAGAGCAAAAAGAGTGTGACCATGGATCATCACAGTGACGAGTGTAGTGAACGCAGGGAGAGGAACAACATGGCTGTGAAAAAGTGCTGCTTGATAAGCAGAAAGCACAGGGTATGCGGCAAACAGTCAATCAGCTCAAGGAAGAGAATGAATGATTGGAAGCAAAAATTATATTGCTGACTAAGGAATTAAGTTAGTTCTAAAAGGTCTTCTGGTCTTCATAGAACCGTTCAACTTCAGTTTCTTCAGCATTACTGGTTGGGGCATAGGCTTGGATTACCATGATATTGAATGGTTTGCCTTGGAAACTAACAGAGATCATCCTGTCATTTTTGAGATTGCATCCAAGTACTGCATTTCGGACTCTTTTGTTGACCATGATGGCTACTCCATTTCTTCTAAGGGATTCCTGCCCGCAGTAGTAGATGTAATGGTCATTTGAGTTAAATTCACCCATTCCAGTCCATCTTAGTTTGCCGATTCCCAGAATGTCATCGTTCACTCTTGCCATCTCCTGTTTGATCACTTCCAATTTGCCTTGATTCATGGACCTGACATCCCAGGTTCCTATGCAATATTGCTCTTAACAGCATCAGACCTTGCTTCTATCACCAGTCACACCCACAACTGGGTATTGTTTTTGCTTTGGCTCTATCCCTTCATTTTTTCTGGAGTTATTTCTCCACTGATCTCCAGTAGCATATTGGGCACTTACCGACCTGGGGAGTTCCTCTTTCAGTGTCCTATCATTTTGCCTTTTCATACTGTTCATGGGGTTCTCAAGGCAAGAATACTGAAGTGGTTTGCCATTCCCTTCTCCAGTGGACCCCATTCTGTCAGACCTCTCCACTATGACCCTCCCGTCTTGGGTGGCCCCACACGGCATGGCTTAGTTTCATTGAGTTAGACAAGGCTGTGGTCCGTGTGATCAAATTACCTAGTTTTCTGTGATTACAGTTTCAGTGTGTCTGCCCTCCAATCCCCTCTTGCAAAACCTACCATCCCACTTGGGTTTCTCTTACCTTGGTTGTGGGGTATCTCTTCACAGCTGCTCCAGCAAAGCGCAGCCACTGCTCCTTACCTTGAATGAGGAGTATCTCCTCAAGGCCGCCCCTCCTGACCTTGAATGTGTAGTAGCTCCTCTCAGGCCTCCTGCTTCCACACAGCCACTGCCCCTTGGACTTGGGGTTGCTCCTCTCGGCTGCTGCCCCTGGCCTCGGGCATGTGGTAGCTCCTCTCGGCTGCCGCCCCTGACCTTGGGGGTGGGGTAGCTTCAAAATCACTGAAGATGGTGATTGCAGTCATGAAATTAAAAGATGCTTACTCCTTGGAAGGAAAGTTATGACCAACCTAGGTAGCATATTGAAAAGCAGAGATATTACTTTGCCAACAAAGGTCCGTCTAGTCAAGGCTATGGTTTTTCCAGTGGGCATGTATGGATGTGGGAGTTGGACTGTGAAGAAAGCTGAGCGCTGAAGAATTGATGCTTTCTAACTGTGGTGTTGGAGAAGACTCTTGAGAGTCCCTTGGACTGCAAGGAGATCCAATCAGTCCATTCTAAAGGAGATCAGTCCTGGGTGTTCTTTGGAAGGAGTGATGCTAAAGCTGAAACTCCAGTACCTTGGCCACCTCATGAGAAGTGTTGACTCATTGGAAAAGCCCCTGATGCTTGGAGGGATTGGGGGCAGGAGGAGAAGGGGACGACAGAGGATGAGATGGCTGGATGGCATCATCAACTCAATGGACATGAGTTTGAGTAAACTCCGGGAGTTGGTGATGGACAGGGAGGCCTGGCGTTCTGCGATTCATGGGGTCGCGGAGTCAGATACGACTGAGCAACTGAACTGAACTGAACTGAAGGAATTAAGTTTACTGAAAGTTTTCTTTCTTGAGCCACACACACAACCTCGCAGATAACGTGCAACCCAGTAGGACTGAAAACATGACAAATTCTGATAATGCAGGACAGTAGACCTCACCCCCTCCAAACTTCACAACTTGTGGCTTGAACGTTAAGTGTGACTGCCTACACCATTCACATCAGCGGCTGAACTGCCATTATTTAAAGATCCGTTGAAGGTTGTTTTCTTGAATCAGCATTAAAGAGTTGATTAGCTAAAACTGTTAGCCCTGTAATTTGAACATCTGGTTTTAAATGATAAGGATATTTGTGGCAATGAAAAACATTTTAAAGGTATGTGAAGTGAAGCAAAAGTTGCTCAGTCATGTCCGACTCTTTGCGACCCCATGACCCGAAGCACGCCAGGCCTCCCTGTCCATCACCAACTCCCAGAGTTTACCCAAACTCATGTTCATTGAGTCAGTGATGCCATCCAACCATGTCATCCTCTCTCATCCCCTTCTCCTCCTGCCCTCAATTTTTCCCAGCATCAGGGTCTTTTCAAATAAGTCAGCTCTTAGCACTAGGTAGCCAATGGATTACATAGTCCATGGAATTCTCCAGGCCAGAATGCTGGAGTGGGTAGCCTTTCCCTTCTCCAGGGGTCTTTCCCAATGCAAGGATACAACCCAGGACTCCCGCATTGCAGGCAGATTCTTTACCAGCTGAGCCACCAGGGAAGCCCTTTAAAGATATATATATATATATATATATATATTTTTTTTTTAATGCCCTGGACTTTGATGTTCTTAATAAATCCTGACTTCCCCTCCACTAAAAAAAAAGAAAAAAGAAAAAAAAATTCCCAGTTTCTGTGACGTCTTATGTAAGTACTTGGCTAATAGTTTTCCTTCCCTCCCAAGAAAGAAACCTAATATCCTGAATTATGTATTCATCATTCCAATACTTTTCATCATAGTTATTCTATATATGTATGTACCTCTTGGGCTTCCAATGCCAGAGATGTAAGAGATGTGGGTTCGATCCCTGGGTCTGGAAGAGCCCCTGGAGGAGGATATGACAACCCACTCCATTATTCTTGCCTGGAGAATCCCATGAACAGAGGAGCCTGGTGGACTATTGCTCATGGGGTCATGAAGAGTTGGACAGGACTGAAGTGACTGAGCTCGCATGAATGTACCCCTTAAAATACAGTTTAATTTTTTCATATATTTGCTTTTCTATAAATGGAATTATCCTGTGTGTATTCTTGCATGACCTGTTGTAGTTCGGTCTCATTAATTTTCTCTGCTTTATTTATTCTCCAGTTTTTGGATGTGACACTTCTTTGTGCTTGATTGACTGTTTTTTTAGCTATTATAACAACTTCTATGGATATGATTCCTGGTGCACGTTTATTTTAGAGTCTAAAATAGAAGTGTAATTGGTAGGTCATGAGAAAACTATATGTAGGTCAGGAAGCAACAGTTAGAACTGGACATGGAACAACAGACTGGTTTCAAATAGGAAAAGGAGTACGTCAAGGCTGTATATTGTCACCCTGCTTATTTAACTTATATAGTACATCATAAGAAACGCTGGGCTGGAAGAAGCACAGCTGGAATCAAGATTGCCGGGAGAAATATCAATAACCTCAGATACGCAGATGACACTACCCTTATGGCAGATAGTGAAGAGGAACTAAAAAGCCTCTTGATGAAAGTGAAAGAGGAGAGTGAAAAAGTTGGCTTAAGGCTCAACATTCAGAAAACGAAGATCATGGCATCTGGTCCCATCACTTCATGGGAAATAGATGGGGAAACAGTGGAAACAGTGTCAGACTTTATTTTTTGGGGCTCCAAAATCACTGCAGATGATGATTGCAGCCATGAAATTAAAAGACGCTTACTCCTTGGAAGGAAAGTTATGACCACCTAGATAGCATATTCAAAAGCAGAGACATTATTTTGCCAACAAAGATCCATCTAGTCAAGGCTATGGTTTTTCCAGTGGTCATGTATGGATGTGAGAGTTGGACTGTGAAGAAAGCTGAGCGCTGAAGAATTGATGCTTTCTAACTGTGGTGTTGGAGAAGACTCTTGAGAGTCCCTTGGACTGCAAGGAGATCCAATCAGTCCATTCGAAAGGAGATCAGTCCTGGATGTTCTTTGGAATGAATGATGCTAAAGCTGAAACTCCAGTACTTTGGCCACCTCATGTGAAGAGTTGACTCATTGGAAAAGACTCTGATGCTGGGAGGGATTGGGGGCAGGATAAGAGGACAACAGAGGATGAGATGGCTGGATGGCATCACTGACTCGATGGATGTGTTTGAGTGAACTCCAGGAAATAGTGATGGATAGGAGGCCTGGCGTGCTGCAATTCATGGGGTTGCAAAGAGTTGGACACGACTGAGCAACTCAACTGAACTGAACTGACGCTGAATATAGGTACAACTCTACTGTGTAATGCCAAATGGTTTTCCACAGTGATCATATGAGTCGCCAGTCCAGGTTTGATGCACGATACTGGATGCTTGGGGCTAGTGCACTGGGACGACCCAGAGGGATGATATGGGGAGGGAGGAGGGAGGAGGGTTCAGGAAGGGGAACACATGTATACCTGTGGCAGATTCATTTTGATATTTGGAAAAACTAATACAATTTTGTAAAGTTTAAAAATAAAATAAAATTAAAAAAAAAAGAAAAAAAAATAAACTCCATTACAGTCTAAAGAACTAAGTTCAGAGGAATCTTTGTGGAAAACAAATACAACCAGTGGTAATTATACTATCCAACAGCCCCATTTATCAGTAAAGTAGACCACAAACCTCATTCATTTAGATGTTTAAGTCCACAGCCTATCTAGTTTTATAGCTCATGGCTACAGCTTCAGGAAATATTCCATCATTCAGAAAAATACACAGTATGAAAGCCCTTGAAAATGCATGATTTATGTTATGCACTATAAACCTGAAAAGGAAGAATAAAAAAGGCAGATGATTGAAGAGAAGGTAAATACAATACCCCGCCATTGTATTCCATACACTCTACTGCTTGAGTTTTTATTTGTGTGTTTCTCATTTATGACAAAAAATTTGAGTGTGTAGATAATGATTTTTAATGAAAAACTTTCAAACAAACTACACACAAAAAATTGAATATCTGTATATTCACCACCTAGATTTAACAAATGTTAACATTTGTTACAACATTTCACATATTTTCTTAGATATATAATAGTAAAATGATTCTATTACCAATTCTGATTTGAAGGAGAGTTTCATACCATTCATGTCAATTCTGAAGCTATCTACTGGGAGATAGGATTAGATCCCACAGGTTAATGGCTCAGTCCTGCAAGACTGCCCCCTCACCCCACATCAGATGCCAATTTCAAGTCCAGATTGTCACATGTTCTTCTGGCCTACTGGCTACAGAGTTCCAACCTCTAATGCTGGAGGATTTGGGTTTGATTAATTTGATGGAGCAGCTCACAGATCTCAGAGAAACATTTTACTTACTAAACTACCAATTTCAAAACGAGATAGAAGAGATGTACCAGGCAAAGTGTGAGGGGGCAAGCTCCTAAGGCACCACTCTCCCCAGACCTCCACGTGTTCATCAACCCAGAAGCTCTCTAAATCCTGTCCTTTTGAGTTTTTATGGAGACTTTACTATATAAGCAAGCTTGATTAAATCGTTGGTCATTGGTGACTGAATTCGATATCTAGTCCTCTACACCCTCGAGAAATTGAAAGTTTCAACACTCTATTCATGACATTGGCTCCACTGGCAACCAACCCCCATCCTTAGGTGCTTCCCAAGTCACCTCATTAACAAACCAAAGATACCTTTATTGTTCTCATTGCTTAGGAAATTCCAAGGATTTTAGGAGCTGCATGACTGAAACAAAGACCAAATATATATTTGTTATTAGAAGTCACAATATCACAGGTGGATATGAAATAAAATATTTCCTTAAAAATGAAACCCCTTTATAATCCTCTCCTATCCATTCTCCTCCCCCTACCACTTTTCCCCAGAAGTAACCTCTCTCCCGGAAGTTGCTTCATGTCTCTTCTTTTTATTTTTAGGCGCATATTTATGTTCCCCAGGGTTCCCTGGTGGTTTAGTAGGTAAAGACTTGCCTGCAATGCAGGAGACCAGAGTTTGATCCCTTAATTGGGAAGATCCCCTGGAGAAGGAAATGGCAACCCACTCCAGTATTCTTGCCTGGAAAACCCCATGGACGAAGGAGCCTGGCGGGCTTAGTACACAGGGTCACAAAAGTCAGACACAACTTGGTGACTAAACCACCATGTATGTGGCCATAAACTATACATAATTTTTCATTCAGTTAAAAATTTTACACAAGTTTCATCATGTTGTATCTATTATTTGGGAATATATTTTTAAGTTCAACATTAAGTTTTGGACATTTGTCAATGTAGTATACCACTACCTCTTTCTTTGTTACTCCGTGTATGATTCCATTATGTGAGGAAAATACAATGTATTTATTCATTCTTTTATTTATGTGGGACTTTTTGGTTCTTCTTTGTTGTCAGAAACACTGCAAAGAAGATACCAGTGCACTTCCTGAAGTTTTCAATTGCGTACCCAGAAGGGAAATAACAAGACTGCCAAGAACCAACACTTCCTGTTTTATTACAGGTTACCACATTGCTCTCCACCCTGACTGTGCCAATGTACTCTTTCTCCAGAAGAGTATAAACATGCCTGCTTTCCTCTCCTCATAACTTCCCTTCTCAGAGTGCAGACTACAAGGGGATGGGGAATAATGGCCTGATAAGTAAGGAGAAACTAGAGAGTTCAAAAGGGCTACATCACCAGGTGACTTGCCAAACACTCTAGGGAGCTGGATCCTATTCTGAGAACCCATTGAAAAGTTTTCATCAGGAGAGTGTCATGATCAATTTTCCCTTAAGAAAGATGACAGGAGCCAACATGGAGAATGGATTGGGGGTGGGAAGGCAGGCTTTAGAAAAGGCCTTTGGAATAGGGAGGAACTGAGGGCTACTCAAATGTATCCTGACTTCGCTAAATCTCTTTGTTTTGTTTTTCAACGAAAACAATAAATTCTGGTTCCCACGTTAATTCATTTTCCTCTAGTGGCTCTTCAAGGTCCTAAAGTTCTAGCCTAAAGGAAAAGAGAACAGGTTTTGCTTCCACTGTCTGGCAGTTTTATAAAGGACACATACTGTGCAGAAGAGACATACAGCCTGTCAGTTGCACAAACCAATAAACACACCTTTATTGCTAATTACCATTTTCTTTTTGTGCTACTTTTTGCCAAATGGCAATGAAAGCTGAAGCACAGATGCTCATTAACATCCTTCTTGATTTACTGACAATTCAGCACTGACTGACAGTTTAATAAGCTGAGGACTCAACCCAAAGATTATTTGTCATTGCATTTTGGGGGTGATGTCTTCCCTCACCTCTTGAACTGAGCAGCCTGTTCACATTTGTAACAATTGCACCAAAAATATTAGTGTTTTAAATTTATGTTGCATATTTTTAATGAAAAACTCAAAACATGTCTCCTCTGTAAGGGAGCAATATTTGCCACCCCAATATTATATATCTCTTTGGGAAGAGGATTCATTTCAGCTGATTAATTTTAAGGCCCAAAAGACTCAGGAATAACCTTTGGCCTTCCCCCTGAAGCCTAAAAGAATGTAGACAGAAGAGTTGTTCCAGGAAGCGTTATCACCATAGCTAACTAGCTGTGTTGAAAGGAAGAAATCCAGCAAATTCTGCTTATTAAAATTCATCTCCATGTCCTGTTGTCTTTGCCTGGCCCAGCATCCATTTATTTACCAAACATTCCCTTTTTCATGTCAATGTGGCTTGTCTTCCTCATCTTTGAAGTCCCAAATCACAACCCCAAATATCCTCTTTTGTCTTTAATGGAAGATTATATTTAAGGTTTGGCCATTTTTATGAATTACTTGGTTTTTCTGGTGCTGCAACAGTGCATGAGGGTGGCCAAGAGGAGCTAGCCCACATCCAAGTCAGGGACAGTGGCTGAGAGGAGTTACCCCATGTCAAAGGTAAGAGAAACCCAAGTAAAACGGTAGGCACTGAGAGAGGGCATCAAAAGGCAGACAGACTGAAACCACAATCACAGACAACTAGCCAATCTGATCACATGGACCACAGCCTTGTCTAACTCAATGAAACTAAGCCATGCCGGTAGGGCCACCTGAGATGGACAGGTCATGGTGGATAGGTCTGATAGAATGTGGTCCACTGCAGAAGGAAATGGCAAACCACTTCAGTATTCTTGCCTTGAGAACCCCATGAACAGTATGAAAAGGCAAAAAGATAGGACACTGAAAGATAAACTCCCCAGGTCAGTTAGGTGCCCAATATGCTATTGGAGATCAGTGGAGAAATAACTCCAGAAAGAATGAAGGGATGGAGCCAAAGCAAAAACAATACCCAGGTGTGTGTGTGGCTGATGATAGAAGCAAGGTCCAATGCTGTAAAGAGCAATATTGCATAGGAACCTGGAATGTTAGGTTCATGAATCAAGGCAAATTGGAAGTGGTCAAACAGGAGATGGCAAGAGTGAACATCAACATTCTAGGAATCGGCAAACTAAGATGGACTGGAATGGGTGAATTTAACTCAGATGACCGTTATATCTACTACTGTGGGCAGAAACCCTTAGAAGAAATGGAGTAGCCATCATGGTCAACAAAAGAGTCGGAAACGCAGTACTTGGATGCAATCTCAAAAATGACAGAATGATCTCTGTTCATTTCCAAGGCAAACCATTCAATATCATGGTAATCCAAGCCTATGCCTTGACCAGTAATGCTGAAGAAGCTGAAGTTGAACGGTTCTATGAAGACCTCCAAGATCTTTTAGAACTAACACCCCAAAAAGATGCCCTTTTCATTATAGGGGACTGGAATGCAAAAGTAGGAAATCAAGAAACACCTTGGGTAACAGGCAAATTTGGCCATGGTGTACAGAATGAAGCAGGGCAAAGGCTAATAGAGTTCTGCCAAGAGAATGCACTGGTCATAGCAAACACCCTCTTCCAACAATACAGGAGAAGACTCTACATATGGACATCACCAGATGGTCAACACTGAAATCAGATTGATTATATCCTTTGCAGCCAAAGATGGACAAGTTCTATACAGTCAGCAAAAACAAGACTGGGAGAGGACTGTGGCTCAGATCATGAACTCCTTATTGCCAAATTCTGACTTAAATTGAATAAAGTAGGGAAAACCACTAGACCATTCAGTTATGACCTAAATCAAATCCCTTATGACTATACAGTGGAAGTGAGAAATAGATTTAAGGGACTAGATCTGATAGAGTGCCTGATAAACTATGGACGGGGGTTCATGACATTGTACAGGAGACAGGGAGCAAGACTATCCCCAAGAAAAAGAAATGCAAAACAGCAAAATGGCTGAGGAGGCCTTACAAATAGCTTTGAAAAGAAGAGAAGTGAAAAGCAAGGGAGAAAGGAAAAGATATACCCATTTGAATGCAGAGTTCCAAAGAATAGGAGAGATAAGAAAGCCTTCCTAAGTGATCAATGCAACGAAATAGAGGAAAACAATGGAATAGAAAAGACTAGAGATCTCTTCAAGAAAATTAGAGATACCAAGGGAACACTTCATGCAAAGATGGGCTTGATAATGGACAGAAATGGTATGGACCTAACAGAAGCAGAAGATATTATGAAGAGGTGGCAAGAATACACACAAGAACTGTACAAAAAAGATCTTCATGACCCAGATAATCATGAAGGTGTGATCACTCACACTCACCTAGAGCCAGACATCCTGGAATGTAAAGTCAGTTGGGCCTTAGGAAGCATCATTATGAACAAAACTAGTGGAGGTGATGGAATTCCAGTTGAGCTATTTCAAATTCTAAAAGATGATGCTGTGAAAGTGCTGCACTCAATATGACAGAAAATTTGGAAAACTCAGCAGTGGCCACAGGTCTGGAAAAGGTCAGTTTTCATTCCAATCCCAAAGAAAGGCAATGCCAAAGAATGCTCAAAATACCACACAATTGCACTCATCTCACACGCTAGTAAAGTAATGCTCAAAATTCTCCAAACCAGGCTTCAGCAATATGTGAACCATGAACTTCCAGATGCTCATGCTGGCTTTGGAAAAGGCAGAAGAACCAGAGATCAAATTTCCAACATCCCCTGGATCATTTAAAAAGCAAGAGAGTTCCAGGAAAACATCTATTTCTACTTTATTGACTATACCAAAGCCTTTGACTGTGTGGGTCACAATCAACTGTGGAAAATTCTGAAAGAGATGGGAATACCAGGCCACCTGACCTGCCTCTTGAGAAACCTCTATACAGGTCAGGAAGCAACAGTTAGAACTGGACATGGAACAACAGACTGGTTCCAAATAGGAAAAGGAGTACGTCAAGGCTGTATATTGTCAACCTGCTTATTTACCTTATATGCAGAGAACATCGTGAGAGATGCTGGGCTGGAAGAAGCACAAGCTGGAATCAAGATTGCCAGGAGAAATATCAATAACCTCAGATATGCAGATGATACCACCTTATGGCAGAAAGTGAAGAAGAACTAAAGAGCCTCTCGATGAAAGTGAAAGAGGAGAGTGAAAAAGTTGGCTTAAAGCTCAACATTCAGAAAACTAAGATCATGGCATCTTGTCCCATCACTTCATGGCAAATAGATGGGGAAACAGTGGAAACAGAGGCTGACTTTATTTTTCTAGGCTCCAAAATCACTGGGTCTTTTTTCACAGCCTTTTTTTTAAAGTCTATTTTATCTGATATGAGTATTGCTACTCCTGCTTTCTTTGGTCTCTATTTGCGTGGAATATGTTTTTCCGGCCCTTCACTTTCAGTCTGTATGTGTCTCTTGTTTTGAGGTGGGTCTCTGGTAGACAACATATATAAGGGTCTTGTTTTTGTATCCATTCAGCCAGTCTTTGTCTTTTGGTTGGGGCATTCAACCCATTTACGTTTAAGGTAATTATTGATAAATATGATCCCATTTCCATTTACTTTATTGTTTTGGGTTCGAGTTTATACACCTTTTTTTGTTTACTGTCTGGAGAAGATCCTTTAACATTTGTTGGAGAGCTGGTTTGGGGGTGCTGAATTCTCTCAGCTTTTGCTTGTCTGTAAAGCTTTTGATTTCTCCTTCATATTTGAATGAGATCCTTGCTGGGTACAGTAATCTGGGCTGTAGGTTATTTTCTTTCATCACTTTAAGTATGTCTTGCCATTCCCTTCGGACCTGAAGAATTTCTATTGAAAGATCAGCTGTTATCTTTATGGGAATCCCCTTGTGTGTTATTTGTTGTTTTTCCCTTGCTGTGTTTAATATTTGTTCTTTATGTTTTATCTTTGTTAATTTGATTAATATGTGTCTTGGGGTGTTTCGCCTTGGGTTTATCCTGTTTGGGACTCTCTGGATTTCTTGAACTTGGGTGATTATTTCTTTCCCTATTTTAGGGAAGTTTTCAACTATTATCTCCTGAAGTATTTTCTCATGGTCTTTCTTTTTGTCTTCTTCTTCTGGGACTCCTATGATTCGAATGTTGGGGCGTTTAACATTGTCCCAGAGGTCTCTGAGATTGACCTCATTTCTTTTAATTCATTTTTGTTTTTTACTCTCTGATTCATTTATTTCTACCATTCTATCTTCTACCTCACTAATCCTATCTTTTGTCTCCATTATTCTACTATTTGTTCCCTCCAGAGTATTTCTGATCTCATTTATTGCATTATTCAGTATATACTGACTCTTTTTTATTTCTTCTAGGTCCTTGTGAAACCTTTCTTGCATCTTCTCAATCCTTGTCTCCAGGCTGTTTATCTGTGATTTTATTTTGTTTTCAAGATTTTGGATAAATTTCACTATCATTATTCGGAATTCTTTATCAGGTAGATTCCCTATCTCTTCCTCTTTGGTTTGGTGGGCATTTATCCTGTTCCTTTACCTGCTGTGTATTCCTCTGACTCTTCATCTTGTTTATATTGCTGTGTTTGGGGTGGCCTTTCTGTATTCTGGCAGTTTGTGGAGTTCTTTTATTGTGGAGTTTCCTCGCTGTGGGTGGGGGTTGTACAGGTGGCTTGTCAAGGTTTCCTGGTTAGGGAAGCTTGTGTCAGTGTTCTGGTGGGTGGAGCTGGATTTCTTCTTTCTGGAGTGCAATGAAGTGTCCAGTAATGTGTTATGAGATGTCAATGGGTTTGGAGTGACTTTGGGCACCCTGTATATTGAAGTTCAGGTCTGTGTTCCTGTGCTGCTGGATAATTTGTGTGATATGTCTTGCTCTGGAACTTGTTGGCCCTTGGGTGGTGCTTGGCTTCAGTGTAGGTATGGAGGCATTTGATGAGCGCTTGATTAATGTTCCCTGGAGTCAGGAGTTCTCTGGTGTTCTCAGGATTTGGACTTAAGCCTTCTGCTTCTGGTTTTCAGTCTTATTTTTACAGTAGCCTCAAGATTTCCCCATCTGTACAGCACCATTGATAAAACATCTAGGTTAAAAATGAAAAGTTTCTCCACAGTGAGGGACACCCAGAGAGGTTCACAGAGTTACATGGAGAAGAGAAGAGGGAGGAGGGAGATAGAGGTAACCAGGAGGAGAAGAGGGGGAATCAAAAGAAGAGGGACCAAGCTAGCCAGTCATCAGTTCCCTAAGGAGTACGTCAAGGCTGTATATTGTCACCCTGCTTATTTAACTTCTATGCAAAGTACATCATGAGAAACGCTTGGCTGGAAAAAGCACAAGTTGGAATCAAGATTGCCGGGAGAAATATCAGTAACCTCAGATATGCAGATGACACCACCCTTATGGCAGAAAGTGAAGAGGAAGTAAAAAGCCTGTTGATGAAAGTGAAAGACGAGAGTGAAAAAGTTGGCTTAAAACTCAACATTCAGAAAACCAAGATCATGGCATCTGGTCCCATCACTTCATGGGAAATAGATGGGGAAACAGTGGAAACAGTGTCAGACTTTATTTTTTGGGGCTCCAAAATCACTGCAGATGGTGATTGCGGCCATGAAATTAAAAGACGCTTACTCCTTGGAAGGAAAGTTATGACCAACCTAGGTAGCATACTGAAAAGCAAAGACATTACTTTGCCAACAAAGATCCATCTAGTCAAGGCTATGGTTTTTCCAGTGGTCATGTATAGATGTGAGAGTTGGTCTGTGAAGAAAGCTGAGTGCCAATGAATTGATGCTTTCGAACTGTGGTGTTGGAAAAGACTCTTGAGAGTCCCTTGGACTGCAAAGAGATTCAACAAGTCAATTCGGAAGGAGATCAGCCTTGGGATTTCTTTGGAGGGAATGATGCTGAAGCTGAAACTCCAGTACTTTGGCCACCTCATGCGAAGAGTTGACTCATTGGAAAAGACTCTAATGCTGGGAGGGATTGGAGGCAGGAGAAGGGGATGACAGAGGATGAGATGGCTGGATGGCATCACTGACTCAATGGACGTGAGTCTGAGTGAACTCTGGGAGCTGGTGATGGACAGGGAGGCCTGGCATGCTGTGATTCAAGGGGTGGAAAAAAGTCGGAGGGGACTGAGCAACTGAACTGAACTGAACTGATGGGCTTTCCGTAGTCTGGATCCCTCAGAGATGTTCATGGTGTTACACAGAGAAGAGAAGAGGGAGGAAGGACACAGAGGTAGCCATGAGGATAAAGGGGGAATCAAAAGAAGAGAGACAGATCCAGCCAGTAATCAGTTCTCTTCGTGTTCTCCACCATCCGGAACCCACAAAGAGATTCCAAGAGTTGGGTAGAGAAGAGAAGGGGGAGGGAGGAGATAAAGGAGAGTCCAGTGGGGAAAGCTTAGTCAAGCCAGTAATTTCACTCCCAACTAAAAATGGGTACCTAAGATTGGGTTCTTAAAGGTACAAAATTGATAAGAAATACCAAAAAACAAAGATTAAAAATCTAGAGTAGAGGTTGGATTTTCAAAAATACAATATTAAAGAAAAAAGTCACAAAAATTATAATATATATATATATGAAGTTTGCTTTAAAAAATAAGGTCTCTCTTATTTTTGCAAGGTAATAGGTTATAAAAATGAAAATTAAAGGAGTAATATAGGACTTAAAAATAAAAAAAAAATTAAAGAATGATAGTAAAAATATATCTAGGACTTCCTCTGGTGATGTTGTGGGCAGTGTGGGGTCAGTTCATTTTCAGATAGTTCCTTGATCCGGCTTCTATTTCTCAAGATCTATAGGCCCCTTTCTATGTAGTTAGTACTAACTACAGGGTTTTAATCTATTGCACCTGTCACTTCCAAGGAGGTTCCCTCTGTTTTAGCTTCTTCTATTTGCTGGTCTCTTCAGTGTCTAATTTCCACCCTGACTAAAGGGGGCTGTGGTAGACACTATTTTAGGCTTCCTTGTTCAGTCATGCTGTGGGGAGGGAGGAATGCTGCAAACAAATAACACTGGCATGTGGTCACAGTGTCTTGGCCACAATGGGTTTGAACCCGCTCACAGCATGTGTGCTTTCCCTGTCTACACTGCTTAGGCTCTAGGTTGCTCTGCTGGGAACTGTCTGAGGCCGGCCCTGGGTTGTATGCACTTCCCAGGTCTAAGCTGCTCAGGTTCAGGTACTCGGGTAGTCCTCAGAGGCACAGACTCGGTTGGGCCTGCGTTTTGTGGCCTTCCCAGGTCTGAGCAGCTCAAGTGACCAGGTGTTTGACAAGTGCGGTCGCTGCGACTTATCACCTCCCCTGTCCCCACCTCTCTGTTTTCTGGGTGTACAAGCGGTGCACCTTCTCAGGCAGATGTTGACCATCCAGAATCCCAAGCAGTCTTGGTTAGCAACGAAGCCTGCTTGCAGTTTGGTAGATAATGCCTCTCTGGGGCTGCGATTGCCCCCTTTTGGCTCTGGCTGCCCTCGCTTGGCTGTCACCAGAGGGGGAAGGGCCAGTCTGCAGCCAGCTAACTCTGTTCAGTCCTTGGTTCTGTGACCAGGCCTGGCAGTATCTTAGGTTAGGGCTTTCTGTGGGGTAGCTATCCTACAGTCTGGTTTGCTATCCCAAGTTAGTTTCCTCAGATTGCCCTCGGGGCTTTCAGGTTGGTCCTTACTCTGAGCAATGCAGGCCGCGCCTCCCTGCCCAGCCCCCGCTTGCTAGTGGTAGATGTAAGTGTCTGCACTGCTTCTCCGCTGGGAGTTACCATTGGGCACATAATCTATGGGTTTTAATTATTTATTTATTTTTCCTCCCAGTTATGTTGCCCTCTGTGGTTCCAAGGCTCGCCACAGACTCGGTGGTGAGAGTGTTTCCTGGTGTTTGGAAACTTCTCTCTTTTTTAAGACTCCCTTCCAGGGACGGATCTGCATCCCTACCTCTTTTGTCTCTTTTTATCTTTTATATTTTTTCCTACCTCCTTTCGAAGACAATGGGTTGCTTTTCTGGGTGCCTGATGTCCTCTTCTGGCATTCAGAAGTTGTTTTGGGGAATTTACGCAGCATTTAAATGTTCTTTTGATGAATTTGTGGGGGAAAAAGTGGTCTTCCCGTCCTATTCCTCAGCCATCTTAGCCAAAATCACTGTGGATGGTGATTGCAGCCATGAAATTAAAAGATGCTTGCTCCTTGGAAGAAAAGCTATGACCAACCTAGACAGCATATTAAAAAGCGGAGACATCACTTTGCCAACAAAGGTCCATCTAGTCAAGGCTATGGTTTTTCCAGTGGTCATGTATGGATGTGAGAGTTGGACTATAAAGAAAGCTGAGTGCTGAAGAATTGATGCTTTTGAACTGTAGTGTTGTACTAGACTCTTGAGAGTCCGTTGGACTGCAAAGAGATCCAACCAGTCCATCCTAAAGAAGATTAGTCCTGGGTGTTCATTGGAGGGACTGATGTTGAAGCTGAAACTCCCAATACTTTGGCCACCTGATGTGGAGAGCTGACTCATTTGAAAAACCCTGATGGTGGGAAAGATTGAGGGCAGGAGGAGAAGTGGACGGCAGAGGATAAGATGATTGGATGGCATCACCAATACAATGGACGTGGGTTTGGGTGGACTCTGGGAGTTGGTGATGGACAGGGAGGCCTGGTGTGCTGCGGTTCATGGGGTCGCAAGGAGCCGGACGCGACTGAGCGACTGAACTGAACTGAACTGAACCTTGGTCTCTCCCATATGCACAAATTATTAAACTTCTGTTTGATTTTCTACTGTTAATATTTCTCATATCAATTTAATTCTTACACAATTTAGAAGAACCTGGAAATGTAGTTCTAAGTCATTTCAGTTGACCCCATGGACTATAGCCCACAAAGTTCCTCTGTCCATGGGATTCTCCAGGCAAGATTACTGGAGTGGGTTGCCATTTCCTTCTTCAGGGGATCTTCCTGATCTAGGGACCAAACCTGCCTCTCTTGCATTTCCTGCATTGGCAGGGGGATTCTTTACCACTTGTACCACCTGGGAGAGGAAAAATTTTCTTCCTCCTTGACATTCTCATTCTTTAATTTACCTTCACAATAAAATCTATGGACAAGAAAGAGGTTTTATGGACCTCATTTTTCATAAGCAGAATCTGAAGGGTATGCTTAAATGATGTTTAAACTTATTTGACCAGTCTACAGCTGCGTATAGAGAGCAAAGAAAATGCTTACTTCTTTATCTGAGAAATAAGGACTTCTTTTTCCCACAGTTTTATTGAAATATAATTAACATTTTGCATTACTTTCAGGTGTACAACATAATGATTAGGTATATGTATTTATTGACAAATGATTAGCATGATAAGTTTAATTAACCTCCATCATTTCAGGGACTTTCCTGGTGGTCCAGCAGTTAAGACTCCATGCTTTCAATGCCGGGGACCTAGGTTGATCCCTGGTGGGAGAACTAAGATCCCACATGCTGCACTGCAAGGTCAGATAAAACATCCATCACTTCAAGCAATTACAATGATTTTTCTTGTGATAAGAATTTTTAAGATCTACTCTCTGAGCAACTTTGAAGTATACAATACAATAGTATTAACTATAGTCACCATGCTGTACATTATATCCCCAGAACTTATTCATGTTATAACTGGAAGTTTGTGCCCTTTAACCCCCTTCATCATTTTCCCTCATGCCCACTCCCCACAACCCTCTACCTCTGTCAACCATTTGTCTGTAAGAGGCTTCTGCAAAGTGGAGCTTAAACCTACTTGTGGATTCCTGGATGGAGAAATATTGAATGTGATAGAATAAACTCTTTTTGAACCCATCTTAAATAGCTGATCTATCATAAGAGCTTCACATTTATTCATCTGGGAGGAGGGATCCCAAAGCAAGATTAGGCCTCAGCAGATGTTGCTGAGACAATATGAAGCTCCAGCCAAAAGCATTGTTCCCTTCACTCTGCACTGTTCTTGACAGTTGGTTCTTTATGTTGGAGACAGGAGATAGTTTCATATTGGCCAATTTGTAAATTCTCTGACATTTGGTGACCCCATAGAAGGAATATTTTAAAATATGTTTCTTTTTCTTCTTGTCCACTGTAAATTCCCCTTTCACACATATTCACTCAACACATGATCTTTAATCTATATTAGATTGGGTCAATACAGGATCACTGATTACTTTTCCCTGGTGTAGGAGATACCAAGTTACATACACTTGGTATCTATTAAGCAACTTGGTGGTTGTTTAATAGTTGCTAACATTTCCTGGTTGATATCTCCATCTAAGATGTTTAAAAAACACTAAATGTAAGGTCCAAATGATATAAGCACTTATACACATCAGGGCAGAATTGTGGTAATAATAGTGACCAACTTTTTTTTTACAGATTATTTTCTACACCTCAAGTCTTTCATTGGGACTGATTTGGGACTTTCCTTTTAACAAAGTTACTAGTAGATGCTGTCTTTTATACTCTTTTCTTTGTGTAAAACCACCAGGAAATGACAAAGGAGAGACAGAGGCACCCAGTCTCTAAAAATCCTTAGAC
Source organism: Bubalus kerabau (assembly GCF_029407905.1). NCBI lineage: Eukaryota > Metazoa > Chordata > Mammalia > Artiodactyla > Bovidae > Bubalus > Bubalus kerabau. Next base: position 2,365,377 of record NC_073647.1, on the reverse strand, counting down.
ACACAAAAACTTGCATGCACATGTTCAGAGAAGCTTTATTGGTAATAGCCCCAAACTGGGAACAAACAAATGTCCCATTATGGATAAGTGGTTAAGCAAAGTCTGGTATATCCATGCCATGAAATTCTACTCAGCAATAAAAAGAAAAGGTTATTTATAGAACACAGTAACTTGGATGGATTTCGGATACATTATGCCTAGTGTTCAAAACAGCCAGTCTCAAATGTTGTATCCTGTATGATTTCATTTATATAATATTCTTGAAATGACCATATTATAGAGATAGAGAACAGATGAGCAGTTGTTAGGAGTTCGATATGGTAATGAATGGTGTGAGAAGCAGTGTGTAACTATGAAGGAATAGCATGAAGAATCTTTGTGAAGATGAAATAGTTAATTCTGTATCATGTTTCTGGAGATGATTATATTTAATAAAATCTCCAATGTCATTTCTGCTTTTGATGTGTATGTGTGTTCGGTTGTTCAGTCATGTCCAACTCTTTACAACCCCATGGACTGTAGCCTGCCAGACTCCTCTTTCCACGGGATTCACCAGGCAAGAATGCTGGAGTGGGTTGCCATTTCCTACTCCAGGGGATCTACCCAGGGATCAAACTTGCATCCCCTGAATTGGCAGGTGGATTCATTGCCACTGTGCTTCCTGGGTGGTTTTGATACTATAATATAATTATCTAAGATGTGAACCATCTTAGGGAACTGAGTGAAAGATACCCTGGGCCTTTCTTTACTATCTTTGTAAATTCATGTGAGTCTGTAATTATTTCAAAATAGAAAGCTAAGAAAATAAAATACAAATTTGAAAACTAAAAAGATTCTTTAAAAATGTAGAACAGTTTCTCAAAAACATTATATTTAATCACACTTTGCTTTTAACCAGATACAACCGAGTATTTAAATATCATAATAATTCAAATGGAAAAATCTTATGTTCCCAAAATATTCAATCATAGCTAAATCAATTGAATTCTCTTATATTGTTGTTATTTATTTATTTTTAAACTCTGCTTCAGCAGTGTGAGTATTCTCTGATTTTTTTCACTTAGAACCATTCACATATAACCTGGTCTCCTTACTTTGAGAATGAATTGAGCATGAAAGGAAATGGCATCCAGTATTCTTGCCTGGAAAAATCTCATAGACAGAGGAGCCTGGAAAGCTACGATCCATGGGGTTGCAAAGAGCCAGACATGACTTAGCAACTAAGCAACAACAACAACTGATCAAGAGCTCTTCCAAACTGGCAAAGGAATCCTACATATAGTTGGATGGAGGGGATTGGATCATGCATTTATGCTGAGTGGACAACATGATGTCACCAGGTGGCAGTAGAGTATTATGACCACCAAGTAAGAACTAAATATTAGACTTTAAATAGTTGCTAAGAAAAACTACTAAAACCCTGAATATTCCCCATATTCTCTAACAATGCTAACATATATTTCAATTCCATAAAACTTTTGTACAATTTTGACCAGAGAATAACAGAATCAGGTTAAGAAGTATAAGCTTGGGCGACAGCTTGGCTGACTCACAAGCTAGGAGACTCACTGCCACATGCTAACCTTGCAGGATGTACAGTTCATGACTCAGGAAAACTCATGCCTCAGTAAAGTCACAGACTGTTATGTGCCATTAATATTTGGATATTTGAAACTTTGAATTTTAAATCCTCAAACCCCAAAGATTTGCTCTACTTAGCTTAGGGCAAAGCATTGGATTAAGAGATTAGTTTTTCTCTAGTTTCAAGTATAAAAAAATAGAATCCTGTATTGACCAGCTAAATCAACAAATTTAAATCAATGTTTAGTCACTCAGTCATGCCCAGCTCTTTGTGACCCCATGGACTGTAGCCCACCAGGTTCCTCTGTCCATGGATTTCCCAGGTAAGAATACTGGAGGGGGGTGCCATTTCCTTCTCCAGGGGATCTTCCCAACCCAGGGATTGAACTCAGATCTCCCCCAGTAAAAGAGCAGACTCTTTTATTGACTGAGCCAACCAGGGAATCAGTAAAGTATACATCTTTTAGAGAAAACACTTTAGAATCAATCAGTGTTCATGTACAATTATACAAATACTTCAGTAAACGCAGTTATTAAAATGCTTATAGATTCAAAAATTGCATTAATAATGACAACCCATGGACCAGTGAAAGTCACATCATATGTCTGAATATTTTAAAAGACTAACAGAAATTCATGAAGTTCAAGGGACTGAATGTTTTTGTTCTGACTAAATGTAAAGAAACATGTAATAGCAGACTTTAACTCTCCAGAAAGAATTTGCTTTATGTTTTTCAAGAAGGTTGGAAGAGATGGAAGAAGCTACAAACACAGATTTCAGGTCAATCTAAGAGAAAACCTTTGAATGAATAGACCTTTGGTCTGATTGGTGGGATAGTGTGCTGCAGGAAATAACAAAGTCTATCCATTTATGGGAGCTTTCAAGCAGAAACTCAAACCCAGGTTTCCAGTCAGAGATACCGTGATACTCAAATACTCAAGTTTTATTTTATCTTTTTATGATCTCCTCTACCTCATCCACGCTTTGTAATAAAAATAGCTAATAACACTTTTAAGCACTCGTTATCTGTCAGGCACTTTTCTAAGTGCTTTTCATATCTTCACTTATTAGATATTTATTGAACAACTGCATATGCCAGGAATAATTTTAGGTACCAGGGATATAGCAATGAAAAGAACAAATAAAGGGCCTCTCAAGTTGCTTGTATTCTACTGAAGGAAGAAAGATGATAAATAAAATATCAGATGGTGGTAAGAGCATTGAAGAAAAATGAAGCAAATCAACAGACAGAAAATAACAGTGAAGGAAGTTCTCTTAGACTGGTAGGCTAAGGAAGGCCTCTTTGATTAAGCAACATTTGAGCATAGGCTACAATGAAGTGAGAGAGAGAGAGAGAGCCAGGTGGAGTTTTGAAGGAGGCTGTAGCTTGCTTGGTATGTTCAAGGCACAGAAAGGTGGCTTTGATTTCTGCCTAATCTAATACTTCATCAGTCCTGGGTGTTCATTGGAAGGACTAATGCTGAAGCTGAAACTCCAATACTTTGGCCACCTGATGCGAAGAAATGACTCATTTTAAATTTCTCATTTCCTGATGCTGGGAAAGATTGAGGGCAGGAGGAGAAAGACGGTGGAAAGAAGATGACAGAGGATGAGATGGTTGGATGGCATCACCGACTCAATGGACATGGGTTTGGGTGGACTCCGGGAGTTGGTGATGGACAGGGAGGCCTGGCATGCTGCAGTTCATGGGGTCGCAAAGAGTCAGACACAACTGAGCCACTAAATTGATTGATTGCACACTCCCATTCTTGAAATACTTCAGCCATACTTGATTTTGTTCAGTGTGTCAAAATCGTTTCTCTGAGATTTTTCATGTGTGTATTCTTTGCCATAAGCACTACACTCAATACAATGTAAATGCTATGTAAATAGTTGTAAATGCAATGTAAATTACATGTAGATAGTTGCCACATAGGCAAATTCAAGTTTTGATTTTGGAACTTTCTAGAATTATTTTTTCCAAATTTTTAAAATCCATAGTTTGTTGAATCAGTGGATGTGTCATCTACAGATAGAGAGGGCCAACCATATACCTTGCTCATGTTTTTATCTTGTAGGGCCTTCTAAGCATCTGGCAAAACATGGCTGCTCAATATATGCTTTTACTCAATGAATTAATGGATATTGTAGGATCCCTGAGAACAATGAGTTGATTGATTCTGGGAACAATTTGTTCCTCTACTCCAGAAGCAGTGTTCATATGTATAGTAGCATATATTTTGTGTTTGTCTTTTGGTATATGGAAGTTGAGCTTTGGGGGAATGTGTGGTGAAGGTTGTGAAGCAGAGCCAGAAGAAAGAAGAAAAAGGACAATGTGGCTCAAGATATTTTCTTCTTTGCAAATTTCTGCTGACAACTAACTCTGTGTACTTGCAAGCTTCAGTGTGAGAAACTTTCTTTGAAAAGAAAAACATCATGGAAATTTAAGGTATCAAAATTACTTTCACTTAAAGGAGCAATTTCATATCTGATGCTAGAAATTACAGCCCATGATTTCCAGCCATTCCCTGAAATAAGATGTGAATTTGGTCATTATTGACTTGATATGATTTTCTCAAATATGTCTGACACTTTCAGAGGTTTTAGAGGTTGAGTTCTGCCTTCCCTTTCTTTCTGTCAGAATCTTTATATGCCCCCTTTCCATGTATCAGATGTCTCCAAATCACTTTACTCAGATTGTTCTCCCCTCAGCTTTGATTCAGTTGGATATTTGCCACCATCTGGTTTCAGGCTTTTAAATGGGTATCTGGAGGCTAATATTTCCACATTCTAGTAAGAAATGGTAATTAAAAAATATGTTGCTTTTATCACCCTGTGGTGACTGAAGGAAACCATCAGCAAACAGCACTACATTTTCTCTTATTTTAATGCAGCTGCGTATCAATCAGATTCTCAGCTACTTCTGGATTTATTTTTTCTGGTAGGTTAATGCAAAGATTAGATTTGCCAACAAACAGGATATATAGTTTCCTGCAATCACACAAACTAGGACAAATTTGCCAGCTCCAGTGGTATTAAATCTTCAAATGGGTCTATGGGAAGTTATTCTTCCTTGGGTTAGCAGGGAGAATGGCATGTTATGATCATTTGTCCTAACCAGTAACATAGGTATGATAAAAGAAATTATGTACCTCTCTATTTATCTGAATATCTATACAGCAACTGACATAATTTATGTACTGTTTTGACAATAACCACTTCAACAATAATTACTACTGAAGGCAATTGGGAAATGAAAATACATGATTGCATTATGTGGAAATGACACTTAAGCCATGCTCAGGTATGAGATATTATAAACAGAATTAAGTATTTGGTTAAACATCAGTAACACTTGTATCAATGATTTTCTAGAAGAGTCCAAAATAAATTACACCATGAACAAGAAATGGATTTCACAATAATTAAGTAAAGAAAAGACTATCTCTTCAGTAGAAATTCTGGTATCTGGTGGCCTGTCTCTAAAACACAGTTGCTATGCTGACTTCCACTCTTATCCCTACCACTTACCTCTTGTTTGAATCCTTTATTATCTGTTATTATAGATAATAGATAACTGAGAGACTCAACTGAACTGAACATGTAAACTTGAACTGGACCGTCAGCAAGCAAGCTAGCTAAGTTGCTTCAGTCACGTCTGACTCGTTGTGACCCTACAGATTGTAGCCTGCCAGGCTCCTCTGTCCATGGGATTCTCCAGGCATGAATACTGGAGTGTATTGACATACTTTTATTATCTATTATTATCTATTCTATTAATTTCTCTGCTTTTCATATCCCATCCACCTCGGGGCTGGCCAGGCTTGGTGCTGGGTTTGATCCTTGAGTTGGAAAGATCCCCTGGAGGAGGGCACACTCCAGTATTCTTGCCTGGAGAATCCTATGGACAGAGGAGACTGGTGGGCTACAGTCTACAGGGTCACAAAGAGTAAGACGTGACTGAAGCAACTTAGGTAGCTTGCTCGCTGATGGTCCAGTTCAAGTTTACATATTCAGTTCAGTTCAGTTGAGTCGTTCAGTCATTTCTGACTCTTTGTGACTCCAGTATGCCAGGCCTCCCTGTCCATCACCAACTCCAGGAGCTTACTCAAACTCATGTCCATCGAGTTGGTGATGCCATCCAACCATCTCATCCTCTGTCATCCCCTTCTCCTCCTGCCTTAAATCTTTCCCAGCATCAGGGTCTTTTCCAATGAGTCAGTTCTTCACATCAGGTGGCCAAAGTATTGGAGCTTCAGCTTCAACATCAGTCCTTCAAATGAATCTTCAGGACTGATTTCCTTTAGGATTGACTGGTTGGATCTCCTTGCAGTCCAAGGGACTTTCAAGAGTCTTCTCCAACTCCACACTTCAAAAGCATCAATTCTTCAGTGCTCAGCTTTCTTTATAGTCCAACTCTCACATCGATACATGACTACTGGAAAAACCATAGCTTTGACTAGATGGACCTTTGTTGGCAAAGTGATGTCTCTGCTTTTTAATATGCTGTCTAGGTTAGTCACAGCCTTTCTTCCTAGGAGCAAGCATCTTTAAATTTCATGGCTGCAGTCACCCTTTGCAATGATTTTGGAGCCCAAGAAAAGAAAGTCTCTCAGTGTTTCCATTGTTTCCCCATCTATTTGCCATGAAGTGATGGGACCAGATGCCATGATCTTAGTTTTCTGAATGTTGAGCTTTAAACCAACTTTTTCACTCTCCTCTTTCACTTTCATCAAGAAGCTCTTTAGTTCTTAACTTTCTGCCATAAGGGTGGTGTCATCCGCATATCTGAGGTTATTGATATTTCTCCTGGCAATCTCGATTCCAGCTTGTGCTTCATCCAGTCCAGCATTTCTCATGACGTACTCTGCATATAAGTTAAATAAGCAGAGTGACAATATACAGCCTTGAGGTATTCCTTTCCCAATTTGGAACCAGTCTGTGTTCCATGTCCAGTTCTAACCGTTGCTTCTTGACCTGCATACAGATTTCTCAGGAGGCAGGTCAGGTGGTCTGGTATTCCCATCTCTTTCAGAATTTTCCACAGTTTGTTGTGGCCCACACAGTCAAAGGCTTTGGCGTAGTCAATAAAAAAAAAATAGATGTTTTTCTGGAACTTTCTTGCTTTTTCGATGATCCAATGGATGTTGGCAGTTTGATCTCTGGTTCCTCTGCCTTTTCTAAATCCAGCTTGAACATCTGGAAGTTCACAGTTCATGTACTATTGAAGCCTGTCTTGGAGAATTTTGAGCATTACCTTGTTAGCATGTCAAATGCATGCAACTGTGTGGTAGTTTGAGCATTCTTTGGCATTGCCTTTCTTTGGGATTGGAATGAAAACTGACCTTTTTCAGTTCTGTGGCCACTCCTGAGTTTTCCAAATTTGCTGGCCTATTGAGTGCAGCCCTTTAACAGCATCATCTTTTAGGATTTGGAATAGCTCAACTGGAATTCCATCACGTCCACTAGCTTTGTTCAAGTTTACATGTGGAACATCTTATTGGTTGGAGGGACTTGAGACAAATATTTTAATTTTATTTGATAAATTTGTAGAATATGACATTTTGCTCTCCCAACTCCATCCCATCAATGCAAAGGCAAGGATATCATTCTCTACTCACCACCTTCAAGGTAAAGTTATCACAGAAATTCAAACAGAAAGGAATCAATTCTCAGCTTTTGAGTTTCAAAAGAGATTTCAAAATAGGCTTTGAAGTTCATCAGAGAGGAAGCAACTTACAAGAACAGGTATGTTAATCTCAAACTTTCTGGCTTTTGATTTTTAAAACATAAAAGTTCAAAGAAATCAGTCTAAGAAAATGTATATTAAAAAAAAAACGACAGACAAATCATGAATGTAATGCATTTACCCTAAAACAGATGAGAAAATCCCAAATTATCTGAGTTTACTCTGAATTCTCTAGATTAAGTCTATCCCCATGGGGCAGAACAAAGGTTCAAGTTGAGCATAAATAACAATTATAGAAACATAAAATTCCTTTTGCACATCTAAGTTGCATATTGAAAGACATTTTATGCTGTTTGGTATCTATCTATCTATATATATATATATACAAAATCTGAAAAATAACGTTTTAGTTAATGATAAGCCCCACTCATACTATCCAATCCTTTAATGGAAAAAATCATTGTACTGATACCATCCTAAGTCAACTAATTCAATCAGCCAATATTTTTCCAGTCTTAAGAGATGCTGTCTATCTTCTTATAGATTCTTAGTTTTCTGAACTAACAGTCAAAACATTTCACAATGTTAGCTAACAAAATCATAAGGAAATTTAAGGCTACAGAGACTATTAAGGAATCAGCCAATACTTTTTTCTGACTCAGGTTTGACATTTTCCTCCTTATGGATGTGCTGCTTTCCCCATTTATCTTATCATAGTTAAACTTTTAAAGCTATAACAGATTTTAATTATTTACTTTGCTCCATCTATTTTCTCACCAGGTAATAAATCTCTACAAAGTTGCACCCAATGTCATCTGGATACCTTTGGACAACTTACTGATTTCCCCAGGCCTCAGTTTCTTTGCTTGTAAAATGGCCATAGTAGAAAGTGCTGAATAAGCAAACTAGAACTTGTAAAGTTATGGTCAGGAAAAGAGACTGTGGTAGAGACATGTTGGACAATGACCCTGAAAACAATAAAAACATTTGGAGAACTGTAAAGATTTAATAGACAGTCAATATATGTACTTAGATATGTATATATAAAGATGTGGCCAGAATTATAATTATAGCTAATATTCCCTGTTTACTATATGTAAACATCAAGTTAAATGACTACACATTATCTAATTTAATCCTCACAACAAACCTGTCAAGTTTTAACTTTTATCATTCCCTGCTTTACAGATGAAGAAACAAAGGCTGAAAGAAGATAAATAATTTGTCTTAGTTTTCACATCTAGTAAATGGCATATTGTGAGTCTAGCCCTGGCAGGCTTTATCAACTACTAGACTTCACTGTTTCACCAACATTCTTTTATTTTAAGTTAAATAATTTTATTTATTTTTGGCTGTGCTGAGTCTTCTTTGATGGGTGGGCTTTTCTCTAATTGTGGCAAGCTACTCTCTAGTTTCTCATTGTGGTGGCTTCTCTTGTTGCGGAGCATGGGCTCTAGAGCACAGGCTCAATAGTTGTGGCACACCAACTTAGTTGCTCCTCGGGATGTGGGATCATCGCAGATCAGGGATCAAACCCATGTCTGCTGTACTGGCAGGCAGCTTCTTTACCACTGAGCCACCAGGGAAGCCCCTATCATCATTCTTAAATAAAGCTCCTCATCTTTATCAGTTCAGTTCAGTTCAGTCCCTCAGTCGTGTCTGACTCTTTGTGACCCCATGAACCGCAGCATGCCAGGCCTCCCTGTCCATCACCAACTCCTGGAGTTTACCCAAGCTCATGTCCATTGAGTCGGTGATGCCATCTAACCATCTCATCCTCTGTCATCCCCTTCTCCTCTTGCCTTCAATCTTTCCCAGCATTAGGGTCTCTTCAAATGAGTCAGCTCTTCGCATAAGATGGCCAAAATATTGGAGTTTCAGCTTCAACATCAGTCCTTCCAATGAACACCCAGGACTGATTTCCTTTAGGATGGACTGGGTGGATTTCTTTCCAGTCCAAGGGACTCTCAAGAGTCTTCTCCAACACCACAGTTCAAAAGCATCAATTCATCTGCACTCAGCTTTTTTATAGTCCAACTCTCACATCCATACATGACTACTGGAAAAACCATAGCCTTGACTAGATGGATCTTTGTTGGCAAAGTAATGTCTCTGCTTTTTAATATGCTGTTTAGGTTGGTCATAACTTTCTTTCCAAGGAGTAAGTGTCTTTTAATTTCATGGCTGCAGTCACCCTTTGCAGTGATTTTGGAGCCCAAAAAAATAAAGTCTGACACTGTTTCCACTGTTTCCCCATCTATTTGCCATGAAGTGATGGGACAAACTGCCATTATCTTAGTTTTCTGAATTTTGAGCTTTAAGCTAACTTCTTCACTCTCCTCTTTCACTTTCATCAAGAGGCTCTTTTGTTCTTCTTCACTTTCTGCCATAGGGTGGTGTCATCTGCATATCTGAGGTTATTGATATTTCTCCTGGTAATCTTGATTCCAGCTTGTGCTTCATTTATCCCAGGGTTTCTCATGATGTATTCTGCATGTAAAAGAAGCAGGGTGATAATATACAGCCTTGATGTACTCCTTTTCCTATTTGGAACCAGTCTGTTGTTCCATGTCCAGTTTTAGCTGTTGCTTCCTGACCTGCATACAGGTTTCTCAAGAGGCAGATCAGGTGGTCTGGTATTCCCATCTCTTTCAGAATGTTCCACAGTTTATTGTGATCCACACAGTCAAAAGCTTTGGCATAGTCAATAAAGCAGAAATAGATGTTTTTCTGGAATTCTCTTGCTTTTTCAATGATCCAGCAAATGTTGACAATTTGATCTCTGGTTCCTCTGCCCTTTCTAAAACCAGAGTGAACATTTGGAAGTTCACGGTTCACATATTGCTGAAGCCTGGCTCAGAGAATTCCTAGCATTACTTTACTAGCATGTGAGATGAGTGCAATTGTGAGGTAGTTTGAACATTCTTTGGGATTGCCTATCATTGGGATCATCTTTATAATTCCTCTTAATTCCTCTTTCTTATTCATGTTTTCTTATCTTCTGTTATGTAAACTGAATCTCACTTCTTAACTTTTGTGCTCCTAATTTTCTTTATCAATCTAATTTCTGCTTAGACTTGTTGATTTTTTCATTTCTGGTGATTCTTTTTGCCCGTGAAATCCCTACTGTTTTGGGTGCAAACACCACGAGATATTCTTTTGTGTTCTCTATTCACTTGTCTCTGTTTGGCCTTTTTGTCAGCATACAGTATTTTTAAAGACTATTTGCCTTTTATGTTATTTTAAGTTCTATATTATTTTAAGTTCTTTGCTGTCAATATAAATTGGACAATTGAGAAAATCATTAAGATAATTCAAGGGAATATTTACTTTTGCAACAAATACTTGTGAAAGATTTTTTCGGTCTGAGTTATCTGTACAAATAATTTACTAACCACTTCATGTGGCTCATTTAGACTGGTTCATTTGCCTCCCATTGGAGATATTATGCCCTAATATTTTTAGTTTTCTGTTTGCTGTTTGTGGATTTAAAAAATATTATGAAATTATGTGACATAAGTCCTCAAGTCCTTAATGAGTTTTTACTAAAGAAACTAGAAAGAGTAAAGTAAAACCAAAGCAAAGAGAAGGAAGGAAATAACCATAAGTACAGAAATCAATGAAAAAAAAAAACAATGGAGGAAATCTGAGAAAGTTGGTTTTATTTAAAAATTAATAATATTTGCAAAACTTAAGCAAGATTTTGGGGAAAAAAGACAAAAAGCTCCCAATATCAGAAATAAACTAGAAGATATAACTACAGATCTTGCATTCTTTGGGGTTCCCTGGTGGCTCAGAGGTTAAAGCGTCTGCCTGCAATGCGGGGAGACCTGGGTTCAATCCCTGGGTCAGGAAGACCCCCTGGAGAAGGAAATGGCAACCCAGTCCAATATTCTTGCCTGGAGAATCCCATGGACAGAGGAGCCTGGTGGGCTACAGTCCATGGGGTGGCAAAGAGTTGGACACGACTGAGCAACTTCACTTTCAAGACGATTTTGTAAACAACTGAAGGGTCATAATTTCAACATCTCAAAAGAAATGAACCAATTTCTTAAAAGTCACAAAGTACCAAGCTCAACAAGATAAACAATCTGAATAGCCCTTTAATTGTTAAATAAACTGAATGAGCAATTAAAAAGTTCTTGAAAAAGAAATCTCTAGGTCCAGATGGTTTCCCTGGAGAATTCTAACAAATAGTTTAAGAAGAATGAATACCTTACTTTTATATAATGTCTTGCTAATATTTTGTTGAAATATTTTGAGTTTAAGTTTATGACACCTATCAGTCTGAAGCTTTCATTTTTTTGTACTGCCATTATGTGGTTTTGGTATTAGGGTAAAACTGATCACAAAAAATAAGTTGGAAAATGTTCTATCCACTTCTGTTTGCTTTCTGAAAAAGAACGTGTAAAATCTCATACCAATTATTTTTTCAATGTGTTTCCCCAGGCATGATGCCCCTAGTGGAGATGGGAGACATCAGGCCTGATGGGATACGTGGACCACACTTTGCCAGGTCACTTGGTACTGGTGGAGTTCCCTCTAATCCTTCCTAGTGCTGCCTGAAAGTGTAGGATATATTGGATTGGCCAAGATATTACAAAAAAAAAAAACAAAACAAAAACAAAAACAAAAAAAAAAAACACAAAAAACTGGATGAATTTTTTTGCCAATCCAATACCTCATTGGCCTACTGGGTGCTACCAGGTCCTACTGGGAGCAACTGGGTCTGTGGAACAGAGAGTTCTTCCCAGGTCCTGTTTTTTTTTATGATACAGTGCCAGTGGGGCTACCACACCATCAAGACACTGAACCTGGCATACGTTCTGTCTGTTGGAGAGCCAAGAGACTTTGGGCTTGGTTTTGCTTCTTCGCCAGGTGGGTGGTCAGATACTGGGTAGTTGTATTTTTCCTCAAGTTCTGCAGTCCCCTGGGAAGTCTCTTTTCTCTTTTTAACTTGTTAGAATTCTCCATGACTGTCTATTTTACAGTAGTATTTCCAGTATTTTCACTTGTACTTAGTAGAAAGCAGCTAGAAGAGATGTGTTTATGCCATCGTGTCCTACATCAGAAGGTTGTTTTGTTTTCTTTCAAAGCCATATTTCTGGGTTGATTGTTTTCAGAGTAAGCGGGTTGGCAAAACGTCCTACTTCATGTTACCTCTGTAAATGGAAGCTATACATCCTTGGCCAAACATGTAAAGTTCTCAATCAGTTTATTCTATCACTCTTATCATCTCCATAAGTGTATTTTTCATTTATCATAATATCGCCCATCTCTTCAGTCAAATCACTATCATTAATACATCTTACTCCCTCCTTCTACCATGTCTTTACTAATGCCACTGCCACTGTTTGGAATCTTTATTTTTCTCAAAAAGTTTACATAAATTTGGTTAAGAACAAAATCATAATCATCAACCATTATGAAATTTTGCTTCACTGACTTTATTCTGTGCCCAGTTCTTAGGAAATCTTTTAATCTCCCAGGAGACCTTTTAATCAACATTCCTTCAGCACTAAAAATGTCACATTTCTCCTGATATATTCTGTCTTTCTTCATGAACTATTTTTTAATATATTCAAACCATCTGGAACAGTACTATACATCTAGGAAAAAAGCTTTTAGTATGAATTGAAGGGCAATTATTTTCACTATTTTGATGAAAACTTATCAACTATTTCTGCTTTGTATTTGTGAATATTTCATGCATCTTTTTCTGTATTTTATTTAGGTCTGGGGGTGCAGAGAGACTGAAGGCAGAATAATTTAGATAATAGGCTCAATTCTACATTTTGATTTCCATTTGTAGACCTAAATTATGTGACCAGATGTCAAGAGAAAAACTGGAAACTCTCCCACCCTGTGAATGGATGATATTGTCATGAAAAGACAGATGGTAAAGAGCAGCAAACAGTTTCTGGAATGTTTCTTGCCTTGAAAGCCCCTGAAGTTTAAAACCTGGCCTTTATTGAAGTTGCATAAAGACATGTCTGTAAATTTCATATCTATGGTAGATTAAATATACTGACTTACAGAAAGAGAGGATAGAATAGTGGTAGTAAGGGGTGGGGGTAAATAGATGTTGGTCAAAAGCTACAAAGTCTTAGTTATTCAGGATACATAAGTTTTGGAAATCTAATGTACAACAAGGTGACTATATTTAATAATACACTTTTGTATACTTGAAACTTTCTAAGAGAGTAGATGTTAAATGTTCTCATTGCACAGACATAAAATGGTTAGTATGTGAGATGATGGAAATGTTAAATGACCTGATTGTGGTAATCATTTCATAATGATATATCAAAATGATGCACACTTTAGATATATAAAACTGTTTATTTGTCAAGTATACCTTAATGAAACTGGAACAATTTGCATATGATCATTTAAACAAATGGAGAGGTATTTTATGTTCTTTGATGATATGGTTTAGTAGTTATAAAGACGTTAATTCTTTCTTAAAATGACCATTAAATTCAGTGCATTCAAAACAAATATTTCAATTTTATTTCTTGAGGAACTTTATTAATTACTCAAAAATTCATATGAAGGAATAATGTACTGTAAGGAGCTGAATCAATCTTTAAAAAGAAAAGTCAGAATTGTTGTACCAGTTACTGACATAAAAAAATCACAGCAGTAACACCAGTGTGGTGTTGGTGAGTAAATAGACCAGTGGAGCAGAAGAGAGCCCAAAACTCATATTGTCTAAATGGTTACCACAAATCAATGAACAGATGAAAGACTGTTTAATTAATAATCTTGGGAAAACTGGATCACTTTATGAAGAAAGATGAAATTAGCTAACAAAACATAAAAAATTTGGACCCTAGATGAACTATTGACATAAACATGAAAGATAAAACTATAATGTTAGTAGATGGGAGTGAAGGAGATATTTGTGTGTCCCAGGGGCAGGCAAAGAAAGGACTGTTTTTTGTTTATTCAGTAAGACGTGTCTGACTCTTCTGCGACCCCATGGACTGTGTAGCCCACCAGGCTCCTCTGTCCATGGGATTTCGCAGGCAGGAATACTGGAGTGGGTTGGCATTTCCTCCTCCAAGGGATCTTTTCAACCCAGGGACTGTACCCTGGTATCCTGCATTGGCAGGAGGATTCCACCAGGGAAGCTTGTGAAAGGACGGTTAAATGATATTTTACCAGTATAATTCATAAAGCAGAAAAATGATCCAATTAAATTAAAATTCAAGGTTTATGTTAAAAAAAAGACACAATAGACAAAGATAAGTGACAATAACAGTAGAAATAAATATCAGTTCAGTTCAGTTCAGTCGCTCAGTCGTGAGTGACTCTTTGCGACCCCATGAATCGCAGCACGCCAGGCCTCCCTGTCCATCACCAACTCCTGGAGTTCACTGAGGCTCACGTCCATCGAGTCAGTGATGCCATCCAGCCATCTCATCCTCTGTCGTCCCCTTTTCCTCTTGCCCCCAATCCCTCCCAGCATCAGAGTCTTTTCCAATGAGTCAACTCTTCACATGAGGTGGCCAAAGTACTGGAGTTTCAGCTTTAGCATCATTCCTTCCAAAGAAATCCCAGGGCTGATCTCCTTCAGAATGGACTGGTTGGATCTCCTTGCAGTCCAAGGGACTCTCAGGAGTCTTCTCCAACACCACAGTTCAAAAGCATCAATTCTTCGGTGCTCAGCCTTCTTCACAGTCCAACTCTCACATCCATACATGACCACAGGAAAAACCATAGCCTTGACGAGGCGGACCTTTGTTGGTAAAGTAATGTCTCTGCTTTTCAATATCCTACCTAGGTTGGTCATAACTTTCCTTCCAAGGAGTAAGCGTCTTTTAATTTCATGGCTGCAGTCATCATCTGCAGTGATTTTGGAGCCCAGAAAAATAAAGTCTGACACTGTTTCCACTGTTTCCCCATCTATTTCCCATGAAGTGGTGGGAACGGATGCCATGATCTTCGTTTTCTGAATGTTGAGCCTTAAGCCAACTTTTTCATTCTCCACTTTCACTTTCATCAAGAGGCTTTTTAGTTCCTCTTCACTTTCTGCCACAAGGGTGGTGTCATCTGCATATCTAAGGTTATTGATATTTCTCCCGGCAATCTTGATTCCAGTTTGTGCTTCTTCCAGCCCAGTGTTTCTCATGATGTACTCTGCATATAAGTTAAATAAGCAGGGTGACAATATACAGCCTTGAAGAACTCCTTTTCCTATTTGGAACCCATCTGTTGTTCTATGTCCAGTTCTAACTGTTGCTTCCTGACCTGCATACAGATTTCTCAAGAGGCATGTCAGCTGGTCTGGTATTCCCATCTCTTTCAGAATTTTCCACAGATTATTGTGATCCCCACAGTCAAAGGCTTTGGCATACTCAATAAAGCAGAAATAGATGTTTTTTTCTGGAACTCTTGCTTTTCCCATGATCCAGTAGATGTTGGCAATTTGATCTCTGGTTCCTCTGCCTTTTCTAAAACCAAATTGAGCATCAGGAAGTTCACAGTTCATGTATTGTTGAAGCCTGGCTTGGAGAATTTTGAGCATTACTTTACTAGCATGTGAGATGAGTGCAACTGTGTGGTAGTTTGAGCATTCTTTGGCATTGCCTTTCTTTGGGATTGGAATGAAAACTGACCTTTTCCAGTCCTGTGGCCACTGCTGAGTTTTCCAAATTTTCTGGCATATTGAGTGCAGCACTTTCACAGCATCATCTTTCAGGATTTGAAATAGCTCAACTGGAATTCCATCACCTCCACAAGCTTTGTTTTAGTGACGTTTTCTAAGGCCCACTTGACTTCACATACCAGGATGTCTGGTTCTAGGTCAGTGATCACACCATCGTGATTATCTGGGTCATGAAGATTTTTTTGTACAGTTCTTGTGTGTATTCTTGCCACCTCTTCTTAATATCTTCTCCTTCTGTTAGGTCCATACCATTTCTGTCCTTTATCAAGCCCATCTTTGCATGAAATGTTCCCTTGGTATCTCTAATTTTCTTGAAGAGATCTCTAGTCTTTCCCATTCGGTTGTTTTTCTCTATTTATTTGCATTGATCTCTGAGGAAGGCTTTCTTATCTCTTCTTGCTGTTCTTTGGAACTCTGCATTCAGATGCTTAGATCTTTCCCTTTCTCCTTTGCTTTTTGCTTCTCTTCTTTTCACAGCTATTTTTAAGGCCTCCCCAGACAGCCATTTTGCTTTTTTGCATTTCTTTTCCATGGGGATGGTCTTGATCCCTGTCTCCTGTACAATGTCACAAACCTCAGTCCATAGTTCTTCGGGCACTCTATCTATCATATCTAGTCCCTTAAATCAATTTCTCACTTCCACTGTATAATCATAAGGGATTTGATTTATGTCATACCTGAATGGTCTAGTGGTTTTCCCTACTTTTTTCAATTTCAGTCTGAATTTGCCAATAAGCAATTCATGATTTGAGCCACAGTCAGCTCCTGGTCTTGTTTTTGTTGACTGTATAGAGTTTCTCCATCTTTGGCTGCAAAGAATGTAATCAATCTGATTTTGGTGTTCACCATCTGGTGATGTCCATGTGTACAGTCTTCTCTTGTGTTGTTGGAAGAGGATGTTTGCTATGACCAGTACATTTTCTCGGCAAAACTCTATTAGTCTTTGCCCTGCTTCATTCCAGGCTGCGACCAGCGCACTAAGCACAGCAGAGAGGAGCTACCTTATGTCCGAGGTCAGGGGCAGAAACCGGGAGGACCCCATGCCCGAAGGGCGGTGGCCAAGAGGAGTTACCCCACGTCTGAGGTCAGGGGCAGAAGCTGGGAGGACCCCATGCCCGAAGGGCGGTGGCCAAGAGGAGTTACCCCAGGCCCGAGGTCAGGGGCAGAAGCCGGGAGGACCCCATGCCCAAAGGGCGGTGGCCAAGAGGAGTTACCCCACGTCTGAGGTCAGGGGCAGTGCCCGAGAGTGCCAGGATGTGACAGCGCAGGAATGGCTGAGAGGAGCTACCCAAGTCCAAGGTCAGGGGCAGCGGCTGGGAGGAGTTTCCCCACGTTCGAGGTCAGGGGAGGCGGCCAAGAGAAGCTACCCCGCCTCCGAGGTCAGGGGCAGGGGCTGGGAGGACCAACCCCACATCGAAGGAGCGGTGGCTGAGCGGGCACAGGAGGGCCTAGCGGAGTTATCCCACATTGAAGGTCAGGAAGGGCGGCGGTGAGGAGATACCCCTCCTCCAAGGTAAGGAGCAGCAGCTGTGCTTTGCTGGAGCAGCTGTGAAGAGATACCCCATGCCCAAGGTAAGACAAACCCAAGCAAGATGGTAGGTGTTGCAAGAGGACATCAGAGGGCAGACACACTGAAACCATACTCACAGAAAACTAGTCAATATAATGACACTAGGACCACAGCCTTGTCTAACTCAGTGAAACTAAGCCATGCCCGTGGGGCCACCCAAGATGGGCAGGTCATGGTGGAGACATCTGACAGAATGTGGTCCACTGGAGAAGGGAATGGCAAACCACTTCAGTATTCTTGCCTTGAGAACCCCATGAACAGTATGAAAAGGCAAAATGATAGGATACTGAAAGAGGAACTCCGCAGGTCAGTAGGTGCCTAATATGCTACTGGAGATCAGTGGAGGAAGAACTCCAGAAAGAATGAAGGAATGGGGCCAAAGCAAAAACAATACCCAGTTGTGGATGTGACTGGTCATAGAAGCAAGGTCCGATGCTGTAAAGATCAATATTGCACAGGAACCTGGAATGTCAGGTCCATGAATCAAGGCAAATTGGAAGTGGTCAAACAAGACATGGCAAGAGTGAATGTTGACATTCTAGGAATCAGCAAACTAAAATGGACTGGAATGGGTGAATTTAACTCAGATGACCATTATATCTACTACTGTGGGCAGGAATCCCTTAGAAGAAATGGAGTAACTGTCATGGTCAACAAAAGAGTCTGAAATGCAGTACTTGGATGCAATCTCAAAAATGACAGAATGATCTCTCTTCGTTTCCAAGGCAAATCCTTCAATATCACAGTGATCCACGCCTATGTCCCAACCAGTAACACTGAAGAAGCTGAAGTTGAACGATTCTATGAAGACCGCCAAGACCTTTTAGAACTAACACCCAAAAAAGATGCCCTTTTCATTATAGGGGCCTGGAATGCAAATGTAGGAAGTCAAGAGTAACAGAAATAAATATATTTAGTGTTTAAAACTGATAGCTTATGGTGAAGAATGTTGAATTCCTGATCTCAGAAGATTCAGCTTCAGGACCAGGGACCAGGCTTGATCACTCAAGAACTTTTGTTTAGCAGAGTTTTACTAAAAAGGAAAAAGGATAGAGAAAGCTTCTGACGTAGACATCAGGAGGGGAATGGAGAGTGCCCAACTGCTAGTCTTAGAAAAGGAAGTTATATACTTTTTCAATTGGTTATTACAATAAATCAAAAGAATGTCTCAAGGTTGTAAAATTCTTATTAGATCCACTCCCACAACTTACATTTTAAGATAACAGGATTAGTCAGAAGGTTCTTAAGAAGGAGAAACATGTCCTCAAGCAAGATACATTGTTGTGGCTCAGAGGTTAAAGCGTCTGCCTCCAATGCGGGAGACCCAGGTTCAGTCCCTGGGTGGGGAAGATCCCCTGGAGAAGGAAATGGTAACCCACTCGAGTATTCTTGCCTGGAGAATCCCATGGGTGGAGAGTCCATGGGACTGAGCGACTCCACTTCACTTCACTTCAAGAAATATAGAAAAAAATAATTTGTCCTTTCCTCCTCCTTGAGAATTCCAGACCCCTATTTCCTCCTTGAGAGCCCCAGACCCCTTTCTCCTCCAGACTTCTTATCAACCTTCCTAGAAATTGACTCTCTCAAAACTGCACAAATGGTTAATTTATATAAAATAAGATAAAGACAGGAACTTAAGTAGAAAAATTATCAATGAATACAAACAAGCAGTTAACAGAAATGGAAACATCAAAGGCTAGCAAGTGTATGAAGAGATGCTCATGCTCATTAGAAATGAGAGAAACACAAATTAAAATAATGAAGAGCTATCACTTTAAATCTAACCTGGTGGATCAAAACGTTAAGAATCTGCCTGCAATGCAGGAGACCCTGCATCAGGAAGCTCCCCTGGGGGAAGCTCCCCTGGTGGAGGAAATAGCAACCCACTCCAGTATTCTTGCCTGGGAAATCCAATGGACAGAGAAGCCTGGCAGGCTACAGCCCATGGGGTAGCAAAGAGGTGGACACGACTGAGCGACTAACACGACAGAACAGCAAAAATTAGGAGACTGGATAAGCTATGTTGGTAAGGAAATACGGATTTGGGAACTATGCCAGATGCTCTGGTGCCTTGACTTACACCTTTCTGACTCACCTCTGATTTTAATCCTCTTGGTACAGGTCTATGAACACTTGCAGCTCAGCTCATCTCGTGCACATATCACGTGTCTCCGCTTTCCATGCTGGGCTCTTTCAATGTTTGGACAGCTATAGAAGCTCACTAGTCCCAAGGGCATGCACAGATCAGAAGTGCAGGGGCCAGAGAAGGAGAGGTGGGGTTAACACCACCGAGAACAAACACTGACCTGTGAATGTCATAAGCTGACAAATGCTTCTGCCTTTGGTCTTTTTATCAAACATAACTGGGGGTGATTCTGGATGCTTTCAGATACTCCTAGCAGAATTGAGTCCTCTTTGCCCCTATCAGAACTAAGTCATTAATACACACATTACTGGCTTTCCTTCCTTCTCTGTCTCTGTCTCCCCAGTGGCTTATGCTGCTTTCTGAAATCACCTCCCCCATAAATTATCTGTACATAAATCTTTGTCTCATTCTTTTGGGGAACTTTAGCTAAGGTATTCACCATCATGTTCTGCAGGTAGGAATGTAATTGTGTAGCCTTTCTTTAGAGAAATCTGGCAGTATTTATATAGGTAAATTACATATATGTGTATCCTATGGCCCTCCAATTCCTTTCCTAGATATATACACACAAATAATTATAATATAGCTTCATAAGGGGATATATTCAAAGATATTTATTGAAATATACTGTTAAGGAGGAGAATAAGAGGCAACTCAATCTTAATCACTGGTTAAATGTGGTCAGTGTACACGTGGAGTATTTATTATGCAGCAGTTAGACGCATGCTTTAGATATACATAGAGCAACATGAATGGATCTTAAAAACACAATACTTGGTTTAAATAAAATAAAAAACGGAATGATATAAGACAGTACCATTTACACAAATTAGAAAAACATGCACAGATACACGTTTTGCAAAATACTCATTCAAATATGCAGATATACATTTAACATACTAACATACTTGCTTATGAGGTAGAAGGGAAAGGAAGTGGAGTATGAAGCTTAAAAAAGGAAAAATAAATAAGGACTTCTCTCACAAATAATGATAATGCATTATAAATTAAGAAACAAGACTACAGTAACTGAAACCTCTTTACTTGAGGTTCAAACAAAGAAAATACATTTTTAGATGCATATGTATTGCTTCATTTTCAACCTTAAGTTATGTGCTTGTACTACTTAGCGTTAGATTAATATTCCTCATTCTTTCATTTCTTCATGTATAAAATATTCACTGATTCTCTTACTATTAATATGTACTAATCTTCTTTGAAAGGGACTTCTCAGGTGGCACTAGTCATAAAGAATTTGGGTAAAGAGACATAGGTTTGATCCCTGGATCAGGAAGATCCCCTGGAGAAGGAAATTGTAGGGCTCATTAAACAATTACTGTATTTTACTTCCTTTACCACAATCTTTCCTATTTCAGTGGATATTATTTGGGTTGTATTTTTTACATTACATTTCTTTTAAGAATATTTTTGTTTTCTTACTGGTTGATTCTCTAGTAGTTTAGTGTTTCTAGAAACATTGTATTCTGTGTCATGTTATTAGTTCTTAAATTATACTCATTCCAGAACATTCCTATCTCCATTTTCCTATGAACCTATTGCATTATTTCTCCAAGATTCAACATTTCTGTTTATTTAAATTTTATTGAAAGTAGGAAGCAGATGTTTTCTAAAAATTATTTCTGCTTACTCTAGTAAATAGTTTTAGAAGTTTCCTCTTTTAAATTTTTTTTCAGATTAAAAAACAAGATGAGAATTTATTAATTGCATCAGATCATTTCAAATACTAATCAGATCAGATCAGATGAGATCAGTCTCTCAGTCGTGTCCGACTCTTTGCGACCCTATGAATTGCAGCACACCAGGCCTCCCTGTCCATCACCAACTCCCGGAGTTCACTCAGACTCACGTCCATCAAGTCAGTGATGCCATCCAGCCATCTCATCCTCTGTCGTCCCCATCCCCTCTTGCCCCAATACCTCCCAGCATCAGAGTCTTTTACAATGAGTCAACTCTTCACGTGAGGTGGCCAAAGTACTGGAGTTTTGGCTTTAGCATCATTCCTTCCAAAGAAATCCCAGGGCTAATCTCCTTCAGAATGGACTGGTTGGATCTCCTTGCAGTCCAAGGGACTCTCAAGAGTCTTCTCCAACACCACAGTTCAAAAGCATCAATTCTTCAGCGCTCAGCCTTCTTCACAGTCCAACTCTCACATCCATACATGACCACAGGAAAAACCATAGTCCTGACTAGACAAACCTTTGTTGGCAAAGTAATGTCTCTGCTTTTCAATATGCTATCTAGGTTGGTCATAACTTTCCTTCCAAGGAGTACACGTCTTTTAATTTCATGGCTGCAATCACCATCTGCAGTGATTTTGGAGCCCCCAAAAATAAAGTCTGACACTGTTTCCACTGTTTCCCCATCTATTTTCCATGAAGTGATGGGACCAGATGCCATGATCTTCATTTTCTGAATGTTGAGCTTTAAGCTAACTTTTTCACTCTCCACTTTCACCTTCATCAAGAGGCTTTTTAGTTCCTCTTCACTTTCTGCCATAAGGGTGGTGTCATCTGCATATCTGAGGTTATTGATATTTCTCCCAGTAATCTTGATTCCAGCTTGTGTTTCTTCCAGTCCAGCATTTCTCATGATGTACTCTGCATATAAGTCAAATAAGCAGGGTGACAATATACATCCTTGATGTACTCCTTTTCCTATTTGGAATCAGTCTGTTGTTCCATGCCCCTAAAAGCTGCTTTTTACATATTTCACATGCTTGACATTGGCAGATATGAATACTGGTTTCTGAGATCTGACAATATTTTCAAAAATATACTCTTGCAAAATACAGATTTCAGTAGCAGACTTTTTTCTTTTTTTCAAAAAAAAAAAAAAAAAGTCAGTTAGAACTATACCAAGCTAAAAGCCTCTAACCAATAACATGAGACTTACCCTCTTAACAAATTTTAAGTGTACAATACAGTATTGTTAACAGTAAGCACAATGTATGATGGATCTATACAACTCATTCATCTTGTATGATTAAAACCTTATACCCATTGAGTAGCAACTTTCCTTTTTCTCTTCTTCCCAGTTCCTCCCTAGTAACCAACATTCTACTTTCTGCTTCAATGAGTTTGAGTATTTAGATACCTCTTTTGTATAAATGGAATCATGCAGTTATTTGTCCTTCTGTGACTAGCTTATATCA
This sequence comes from Bubalus kerabau, assembly GCF_029407905.1. Lineage (NCBI taxonomy): Eukaryota > Metazoa > Chordata > Mammalia > Artiodactyla > Bovidae > Bubalus > Bubalus kerabau. The sequence goes on along the minus strand of NC_073647.1, from coordinate 2,342,544 downwards.
CTTAACCTAAAGCCCTCAAGGTCCATCTATGTTTTTGCCTATGACAAGATTTCCTTGTATTTTATGGCTGAATAGTATTTCATTGTATCATATACAGCATCTTCTTTGCCCATTCATCCTTTGATGGACATTTGGGTTGCTTCCACCTCCTAGTTGTTGTGAATAACGCTGCAATGAATATGGGAGTCTTTGAGATACTGATTTTATTTCCTTTGAATATATACCCAGAAATTGGTTTGGATCATATGGTAGTTCCATTTTTAATTTTTTGAAGAGCCTCTGTACCTTTTCCCATAGTAGTTACATTACTTACATTCCCATCAACAGTGCATATATGTTCCAATTTTTCTACATCCTCACAAATGCTTGCTATTTTCTATTTTTTTTTGAATAATGACCATCCTAACAGATATGAAGTGATAGCTCATTTTGATTTTGATTTGCATTTATCTGATGATCAGTGATGTTGAGCATCTTTTCATACACTTTTTGGCCATTCGTAGTGTTCTTTTAAAGTTGGGGGTGATGTCTATTCAAAATGGGCTATTAATGGAGATGCAGACACACAGCACGGACTAGTGGACACACGGGGGAGAGGGTGGGGCAAATAGGGAGAGTGGCATTGCAACATATACATTGCCATATGTAAAATTAGATAGCTGGTGGAAATTTATGACTCAGGGAGCACGAATCTAGTGCTCTGTGGCAACCTAGAGGAGTGGGATGGCGTGGAAGGTGAGAGAGAGGTTCAAGATGGACGGGACATACATATACCTATGGCTGATTCATGTTGATGTATGGCAGAAACCAACACAATATTGTAAAGCAATTATCCTCCATTTAAAAATAAATAAAAGCAAAACAAAACAAAAAATGGACTATTCATTTTTGCCTTTTCACTCTGTTGAATGTTTTTTTTTTTGTTCTCTATTTCTATTTAAATCTCATGTTCATCTTTTTCTTTTATTTGGCACAAATGGTTTCACAAAGTAAGTATGTATCTTTTAATTGGGGTGAGTCTATACTAAACTGGTCATTGACCCAAATTAGTGTATAAGAAGTTCCCTTGGATTCCCTAACTGTGTCTGAATACTATTGGACTTAATGACTCAGAAGTTTTGCAGGACTCGTGGGTTGATGTATCTTTATGTGACCAAATAAGTGATACTGAAGTCTGTTGTTTAGTCACTAAGTAGTGTCTGACTCTTTGAGACCCCATGAACTGGAGCCCACCAGGATCCTCTATCCATGAGATTTGCCAGTCAAGAAAAGCCACCTGAGCTTGAGTGGGGAAGAATTTGGAGTTTTGGGCTGGTCTTTTAGGGAAGATTTGTCTCTGCACACTTCCTCTTCACCATTTAGTGAATTGCTATTCCATGATTTAAAATGTTGTGGATATTTTTCTCTGCTCTGTCTAAACTCTCCTCCAGTTACAGAATGTGGCTGAGTCAGGGCATTTTCTTAGCATTCCTGTCCATTACTGCTAAGGTGGAAGTCAGGAGAAGCAAAGTCACAGCACTGTTAGGTTTTCTGTTAGGTTTGACCTTGTGGCCCACTTGCAGCTGATTCCATGTGATCTATAGTAATGAATTTGGTCAAAGTGCCTGTTCTACATTTGTCCCCATTTTTATCCAACTTACAGCCAACATCCTCCAAATTAGGGGGTTCTGTTCAGCTTGTATTAGGCAGGGACTGCTCCAATTATTCACACTCTGTAAAATGATATTTTGAGGCTTTTCAGGGTCTTCAATTAATCTTTTTCCATTTTTATCTTTATTTTTTCTTTTTCCATTTTTAAAATGCAACTACTCTGTTTCGTGAAGGACACCATTGTGTGTGTGTGTGTGTGTGTGTATTTAATCAAATTCCATTATATTAGAGTTAGTGAAAATTCCTTAATTTTGGCAAAGTTTGTCTGTAAATCCGTTTTTTTCAAAAGTTGTGTGTTTTGCTTTAAAAAAAATGTATTCAGGCATTTTAGAAGACATCAGGAGAGGCAGCTGTGACAACAGCTGTCAGATATGATGTTTTAAAGCCACTCTTTTTTGTGTGTATGCCAAGATCATATGAAAGCAAGAGTATTCTCTTTTATGGTCAAAAAAATAATTACACTCATAAAAATTCATTGACCAGAAACAATCTTATATTATTTCTTTGACAGAACAACTTTTCTTAAATTTATGTTAAAATTTTCTATTTTTATAAAAATATATTTCATGTAGAAGATGAAAGTGTAGGCAATGATTTCATTCCTATATGGTAACAAGAATTCTTTGTGATTGCAAAGTCACCTATAAGGAAAGGAAAGGAAATTGTAACAAAGTAAAATATTTTGTTAAAAATAAAAGCCAAGTGTTATAATAAGTCTATCCCAAATAGCTAGTTTGGAATGTGTGAGTCACTTCAATAAAGCAATATGACCTTGAATTTTATCTTTACATTTTTCCAAATGAACAAGTAACATTCTCTTAAGTTTTAATGCAGCAGGTAAACAGAAAATCTCCAGTTAATTGTTTTTATGATGAATTTTATGATTGTAAAAATGAATTTATGATTATAATTTATTCTCTTTTCTGACATCTTAATAGCAAGAGTATATCTATCTATCTAATCATGTAACTGTATTTTCTTCAAGAGGAAGCAATTTATGGACATTGGCTTGCTGCCCTTTTCTTCAGAAGGCTGCAAGAACATGGCATCTGACAGTAATTCTTTTTCAAGTACCCTGTGAGCATTTTCACACCCATGACAGGTGCACATCCTGTTCTTAATTTCCAGAAATGAGATCATCTATGTGAACTGTTAAAGGTGCTAGATATATTGAAGGTGTGAAGTGGCACAATGATGGCTTTATTAGAATACTGAACATTTTTTTTTAAAATTATAGCTCACCCTCAAGTCTCATTAGTTCTAAGGGTAAAAGTTATTCTCAAGCATTCAGAGGTTTCCTGAGTGTCTTTGGTAATTAGATATAGCAACTTCTCTTAGGTTTTGAGCTTACAAGATTTTTTTTCAAATCCTGTTTGAAAATTTTGTTTACTTTATGAATCTTTTTGAAATGTCAGCCTTCAGTTCAGTTCAGTTCAGTTGCTCAGTCGTATCTGACTTTTTGTGACCCCATGGACTGCAGCACGCCAGGCTTCCCTGTCCATCACCAACTCAAACTCACGTCCATCGAGTCAGTGATGCCATCCAATCATCTCGTCCTCTATCATCCCCTTCTCCTTCCACCTTCAATCTTTCCCAGCATCAGGGATTTTTTTCAATGATACAGTTCTTCACATCAGGTGGCCAAAGTATTAGAGTTTCAGCTTCAGCATCAGTCCTTCCCATGAATATTCAGGACTGATTTCCTTTGGGATTGACTGGTTGGAACTCCTTGCAGTCCAAGGGACTCTCAAGAGTCTTCTCCAACACCACAGTTCAAAACCATCATTTGTTCAGCGCTCAGCTTTCTTTATAGTCTACTCTCGCGTCCATACATGACTACTGGAAAAACCATAGCTTTGACTAGATGGACCTTTCTTGGCAAAATAATGTCTGCTTTTTACTATGCTGTCTAGGTTGGTCATAACTTTTCTTCCAAGGAGCAAGCGTCTTTTAATTTCATGGCTGCAGTCACCCTCTGCAGTGATTTTGGAGCCCAAGAAAATAGAATTTGTGACTGTTTCCCCATCTATTTGCCATGAAATGATGGGACCAGATGCCATGATCTTAGTTTTCTGAATGTTGAGTTTTAAGCCAACTTTTGCACTCTCTTCTTTCACTTTCATCAAGAGGCTCTTTAGTTCCTCTTCACTTTCTGCCATAAGGGTGGTGTAATCTGCATATCTGAGGTTATTGATATTTCTCCCAGCAACCTTGATTCCAGTTTGTGCTTCTTCAAGCCCAGCGTTTCTTCTGATGTACTCTGCATATAAGTTGAATAAGCAGGGTGACAATATACAGGAGTATGTCAATACTCCTTTCCCTATCTGGAACTGATCTGTTGTTCCATGTCCAGTTCTAACTGTTGCTCCTTTAACTGCATACAGATTTCTCAGGAGGCAGGTCAGGTGGTCTGGTACTCCCATTTCTTTCAGAATCCTCCAGAGCTTGTTCTGATCCTACAGTCAAAGGCTTTGGCATAGTCAATAAAGCAGAAATAGATGTTTTTCTGGAATTCTCTTGCTTTTTTTTATAATCCAACTGATGTTGGCAATTTGATCTCTTGTTCATCTGCCTATTCTAAATCCAGCTTGAACATCTGAAAGTTCACAGTTCATGTACTGTTGAAGCCTGGCTTAGAGAATTTTGAGCATTACTTTGCTAGCGTGTGAGATGAATGCAATGGTGCAGTAGTTTGAGCATTCTTTGGCATTGCCTTTCTTTGGGATTGGAATGAAAACTGACCTTTTCCAGTCCTGTGGCCACTGCTGAGTTTTCCAAATGTGCTGGCCTATTGATGCAGCCCTTTAACTGCATCATCCTTTAGGATTTGAAATAGCTCAACTGGAATTCCATCATCTGCACTAGCTTTGTTCATAGTGATGCTTATTAAGGCCCACCTGACTTTGCATTCCAGGATGTCTGGTCTAGGTGAGTGATCACACCATCGTGATATTCTGGGTCGTGAAGATCTTTTTTGTACAGTTCTTGTGTGTATTCTTGCCATCTCTTCTTAATATCTTCTGCTTCTGTTAGGTTCATACTGTTTCTGTCCTTTATTGTGCTCATCTTTGCATGAAATGTTCCCTTGGTAACTCTAATTTTCTTGAAGAGATCTCTAGTCTTTCCCATTCTTTTGTTTTCCTCCATTTCTTTGCACTGATCGCTGAGGAAGGCTTTCTTATCTTTCCTTGCTGTTCTTTGGAACTCTGCATTCAAATGGGTGTATCTTTCCTTTTCTCCTTTGCCTTTAGCTTCTGTTCTTTTCTCACCTATTTGTAAGGCCTCCTCAGACAACCATTTTGTCTTTTTGCATTTCTTTTTCTTGGGATGGTCTTGATCACTGCCTCCTGTAGAATGTCATGAACCTCCATCCATAGTTCTTCAGGCACTCTGTCTATTCGATCTAATCCCTTGAATTTATTTTTCACTTCTACTTTATAATCATAAGTGATTTGATTTAGGTCAGACCTGAATGGTCTAGTGGTTTTCTGTACTTTCTTCAATATTAAGTCTGAATTTTGCAATAAGGACTTCATGATCTGAGCCACAGTCAGCTCCCAGTCTTATTTTTGCTGACTATATAGATCTTCTCTATCTTTGGCTGCAAAGAATATAGTCAATCAGATTCCAGCCTTGATTTTACTGATTGTCTTAAAAAGTTTTTGGTGTTGTAGTTAATATTTAAATTTTCTATTATCTTTAATATTTCTTTATGCTCTTACCTATGCCTTTGGTTCTTAGCTTATTTATTTCAATATTATACTCAATTATTTTTAATATTTATTGTTTTTAAATATGCATTCTTAATGTTACATATTTACCCATAAGTACTACTTCAGTTTTGATGTATATAAATTTCATTATCTCATATTCTAAATGTTTTGTTTAACTGACCAATTGTTTAGAAGTGACTTTTATTTTTTTTAATATAAATGTATTTATTTTAATTGGATGCTCATTATTTTACAATATTGTATTGGTTTTGTCATACATCAGCATGAATCTGCCACGGGTGTACACGAGTTCCCCATCCTGAACCCCCCTCCCACCTCCCTCCCTGTACTATCCCTCTGGGTCATCCCAGTGCACCAGCCCCAAGCATCCTGTATCATGCATCTAACCTGGACTGGTGATTCATTTCACATATGATATTATACATGTTTCAATGCCATTCTCCCAAATCATCCCACCCTCACCCTCTCCCACAGAGTCCATAAGACTGTTCTATACATCTGTGTCTCTTTTGCTGTCTTGCATACAGGGTTATAGTTACCCTCTTTCTAAATTCCATATATATGCATTAGTATACTGTATTGGTGTTTTTCTTTCTGGCTTACTTCACTCTGTGTAATAGGCTCCAATTTCATCCACCTCATTAGAACTGATTCAAATGTATTCTTTTTAATGGCTGAGTAATACTCCATTGTGTATATGTACCACAGCTTTCTTATCCAATTATCTGCTGATGGACATCTAGGTTGCTTCCATGTCCTGGCTATTATATAAGTGACTTTTAAACTAACTAAATATGTTTTTCTATATTTATATAGTTATGTGTGCATGATAAGTCACTTCGGTCGTGTTGAATTCTGTGTGACCCTATGGACTGAAAGGGTCCAAGGTGGCTCAGTGGGTAAAGAATCTGCCTGCAGCATAGGAGACACAGGCAGACTCTAGTTCGATCTCTGGGTGGGGAAGATCCCCTGGAGGTAGCATGGTAATCCATTCCAGTATTCTTGCCTGGAGAATCCCAAGGACAGGAACCTGGTGGCCTACAGTCCATAAGGTCGCCAAGTGTCAGACATGAGTGAAGTGACTGGGTGTGTACACATACACGGACTGAAGCCTACCAGTCTCCTCTGACCATGGAATTTTCGAGGCAAGAATACTGGAGTGGGTTGCCATGTCCTCCTCCTGGGGATCTTCCTGACTCAGGGATTGAACCCATATCTCTTTCATCTACCTGCATTGGCAAATGAGTTCTTTACCAATACTACCTGGGAGTGTTTTTAGTCTCTAAGTTGTATATGATTCTTTGGAACCCCATGGACTACAGCATGTCAGGCCTCCCTGTCCATTACCAACTCCCGGAGTTCACCCAAACTCATGTCCATTGAGTCAGTGATGCCATGTCGTCCCCTTCTCCTCCTGCCTTCAATCTTTCCCAGCAACAGGGTCTTTTCCAATGAGTTGGCTCCTCACATCACGTAGGCAAAGTGTCTGAACTTCTGCTTAACATCAGCCCTTCCAATGAATAGTCAGGGTTGATTTCCTTTAGGATTGACTGGTTTGAGTTTTTTGCTGTCCAAGGGATTTTCAAGCATCTTCTCCAGCACCACAATTCGAAAGCATCAATTCTTTGACACTCAGCCTTCTTTATGTTGCAACTTTTACATCCACACTTGACTCCTGGAAAAATCATGTGTTTGTGTAGTTGCTCACTTGTGTCTGACTCTGCGATACCATGGACTGTAGCCTGCCAGGCTCGTCTGTCCATGGAATTTTATAGGCATGAATACTGGAGTGGGTTGCCATTTCCTACTCCAGAGCTTCTTCCTAACCCAGGAATCGAACCTATATCTCTTCATGTTTCATGTGTTGGCAAGAAGATTCTTTACGACTGTGCTATCATGAATATGCTATGGAAAAACCATAACTTTGAATATACGGGCCTTTGTCACAAAGTGACGTCTCTGCTTTTGAATACACTGTCTAGGTTTGTCATAGCTTTTCTTCCAAGGGGCAAACATCTTTTAATTTCATGACTGCAGTTACAGTCCACAGGGATTCTGGAAGCCAAGAAGAGAAAATTTGTCACTGCTTTCATTTTCCCCTATTTGCCATGAAAAGATGGGACTGGGTGCCACAACATTAGTTTTTAGAATGTTGAGTTTTAAGCCAGCTTTTTCACTCTCCTCTTTCAATTTCATCAAGAGGCCTCTTTAGTTCCTCTTCACTTTCTGCCATTAGGGTGGTATCATCTGCATATCTGAGGTTGTTGATATTTCTCCTTGGCAATCTAGATTCCAGCTTGTGCTTCATGCAGTCTGGCATTTCACATGATGTACTCTGCATAGAAATTAAATAAACAGGGAGACAATATGCAGCCATGAAGTACTCCTTTCCCAATTTTGAAACAGTCCATTGTTCCATGTACAGCTCTAACTGCTGCTCCTTGATCTGCATACAGGTTTCTCAGGAGGCAGATAAGGTGATCTGGTATTCCCATCACTTGAAGAATTTTCCAGTTTGTTGTGATCCACACAGTCAAAAGCTTTTGAGTAGTCACTGAAGCAGAAGTAAATGTTTTTATGGAATTCACTTGCTTTCTCTATGATCCAATGAATACTGGCAATTTGATCTCTGGTTTGTCTGCCTTTTCCATACCCAGCTTGTACATCTTTCAGTTTTCAGTTCAAGTACTGTTGAAGCCTAGCTTGAAGGATTTTGAACATAACCTTAGTAACAGATGAAATTAGCACAATTGTACAGTAGTTTGAACATTCTTTGGCATTGCCCTTCTTTGGGATTGGAATGAAAACTGATCTTTTCCAGTCCTATGGCCACTGCTGAGTTTTCCAAATTTTCTGGCATATTGAGTACATCACTTTCACAGCATCATCTTTTTAGTCAGTTAAGTACAGTTCAGTCACTTAGTCATGTCCGACTCTTTGTGACCCCATGGACTTCAGCACACCAGGCCTCTCTGTCCATCACCAACTCCTGGAGCTTGCTCAAACTCATGTCCATTGAGTCTGTGATGCCATCCAACCATCTCATCCTCTGTTGCCCTCTTCTCCTCCCTCCTTCAATCTTTCCCAGCATCAGGGTCTTTTCAAATGAGTCAGTTCTTGGCATCAGGTGACCAAAGTATTGGAGTTTCAGCTTCAGCATCAGTCCTTCCAATGAATATTCAGGACTGATTTCCTTTGGGATTGCCTGGTTGGAACTCCTTGCAGTCCAAGGGACTCTCAAGAGTCTTCTCCAACACCACAGTTCAAAAGCATCAATTCTTCAGCACTCAGCTTTCTTTATAGTCCAACTCTCACATCCATACATGACTACTGGACAAACCATAGCTTTGACTAGAGGGATCTTTGTTGGCAAAGTAATGTCTCTGCTTTTTAATATGCTGTCTAGGTTTGTCATAGCTTTTCTTCAAGGAGTAAGCATCTTTTAATTTCAAGGCTACAGTTACTGTATTCATGAATTGGAAAACTCAATATTCTTAAAATGCAAATTCCCCTCAATTTGATCTATAGATTCAACACAATCTGATTTAAAATCCCAGCAAGATATTTTAAAATGATTGACAAACTTATTCTGTAGCTTAAATGATAAGACAAAGACCCTAGAACAGCCAACACAATATCGAATAAGAACAGAGTTGGAGAACTCACACTATGTGATTATAAGATGTACTATAAAGTTACAGAAACTAAGACAGCTTGATATTAGATGAAAGAATAGATACATAGAGCAGTGGAACAGAATAAAGAGCCCAGAAATAGACCCAAACAAATATAGTTAACTGATTTTTGACAAAATAGGAAAACAATTCCATGGAGAAAGAATAGTCTTTTCAATAAATGGTGCTAGAACAAGTAGATATCCATATGCAAACACACACACACACACACAAACACACAGACACACACACGCAATCTAGATACAGATCTCTTACCTTACCTAAAAAATAAAGAATCTTTAAAAAGAAAAATCCTATGATATTTCTAGAAGAAAACATAGAAAACAATCTATGTGACCCTGGATTTGGTGATGACTTTTTAGATAGAATATGCACAACATGAGCCATCAAAGATGGACTCTGTGGGAGAGGGAGAGGGCGGAAAGATTTGGGAGAATGGCATTGAAACATGTATAATATCATGTATGAAATGAGTCGCCAGTCCAGGTTCGATGCACGATACTGGATGCTTGGGGCTGGTGCACTGGGATGACCCAGAGGGATAGTATGGGGAGGGAGGAGGGTTCAGGATGGGGAACACATGTATACCTGTGGCGGATTCATTTCGATATTTGGCAAAAACTAATACAATATTGTAAAGTTTAAAAATAAAATAAAATTTTAAAAAAGAAAAAGAAAAAAAAAAAGAAATAACTGACCAATTACTATTTATCAAAATTCAAAATGTACTCTGCAAAGGACACTGCTAAGAGAATGAAAAGTCAAGCCACAGCCTGGGAGAAAATATTTGCAAAACACATATCTGATAAAGGACTTGTATCTACAATAAAGAAACAATGCTTAAAACTCAAAAATAAGACAGCAAACAATTCTATTAAATAATGAGCAAAAAAATATATCACTGAGAGAATAGACAAATCCCCCACATAGAATAATTTTAATAGGTTATGTAGACACTATGCCTTCAAGGAGATGGAGCAAAGCATCCCATTCCTTAAGTGTGAGCTACACGTTGTGACTTCCTTCCAAAGGGAACAGTATGAAAAGTTGGGGGTGGGCGTGGGGGTGGTGGTGGAGTAACTTCACAGTGGAGAAACCTAACAAACACAACCTTAGCCAGGTGGTCAAGGGTTATCTGTCCCTGTTGGTAGTCCGTATTCTTGATATGATGTGATGAGAATGGCACTTTGACTCTGTGATCTTCTTCTCTAAAACTCATAACCTCAATTTGATCATATGGAAATCATCAGACAAATTCCAATAGAGGGGCCTCCTACAATATTCATGACAAGTACTCTGCTGAACTAGCAAGATCATCAAAAACAAGGAAAATCTGATTAACTGTCACAGCTAAGAGGAGTTAAGGAGATATGACATTTAAATGTCTTGCGGTATCCTGAATGGGATTGTGAAACAGAAAAACAACAGTAATAAAATAATGAAGAAATCTGAATAAAGTGTAGACTTAAATTAATAATATACCAACATTGGTTCATTAATATTAACAAATGTACCATTCTAATATGAGATGCTAATAAAAGGAAAAACTGTTGCATATGAGAACTCCCTGTACTGTTTGATTTTTCTGTAAATCTAAAACTGTTTAAAAAAATAGTTTATTAATTTTAGAAACTTAACACAAGTAAGACTTTGTCCTGAGCTGAGATCCTCTTCCAGCCCCACAAAACAAATTCTACAAAGTCATCTCTGTAAAATAATACCACCAAAAGGAAAAAAAATCCTTTGATGGTAGACATTCCTCAAGAGAATATTTACTCAAGCATTTGGTAGTTCATAATGCTGAATTTTTGCTCTATCTACAAGGCATATTTTGAGTGTATACAATTTTTCTCTAATCTTTAACAATTTTTAGGTCAGTGGAACTTTATTTTAAATCCTTTTTTCTTTGTTTGTTTCATTTTTTAATACACTTCCAAAGTTGCTTTAAAAACAAACAAACAAACCTAGTTTCAAATCTAAGTTCTTCCACTTTTACTGATTCTGTAGACATTGAAATTGATTTAACTTCTCCAATCTCCTGTTTCCTCTTCTACAAAAGAGAAAAATAACAATCTTTAACTTACAGTGTTATCACTGAGACTAAATAAGTTTTAAATGTGTGATGAAGAAAATATAATCATCTCTTATCTTTGTCTAATTTCTAAGGAGAGTTAATTCCCTTTAATTAACCAGTTAAATTTTAGGATAATGAATGAGGAAAAGAACAGTAAAGCTGGAGAGGTTCACTGGATAGGCAGTGGAGCTGTGGAGGAGAAAGGACAGCTGCTATTTGCATGGTCATATTATGAATAAAATCTGCCATTGATAGTTTACTAAAGTTCAGTTCAGCTCAGTTCAGTCGCTCAGTCATATCCAACTCTTTGTGACCCCATGGACTGCAGCACACCAGGCCTCTCTTTCCATCACCAACTGCCAGAGTCTATCCAAACCCATGTTCATTGAGTCGGTGATGCCATCCAACCATCTCATCCTCTGTCGTCCCCTTCTCCTCCTGCCCTCAATCTTTCTCAGCATCAGGGTCTTTTCCAATGAGTCAGCTCCTCGCATGAGGTGGCCAAAGTATTGGAGTTTCACCTTCAGCATCATTGAACACCCAGGACTGATCTGCTTTAGGATGGACTGATTGGATCTCCTTGCAGTCCAAGGGACTCTCAATAGTCTTATCCAACTCCACAGTTCAAAAGCATCAATTCTTCAGCACTCAGCTTTCTTTATAGTCCAACTCTCACATCCATACATGACCACTGGAAAAACCATAGCCTTGACTAGATGGACCTTTGTGGACAAAGTAGTGTCTCTGCTTTTTAATATGCTATCTAGGTCATGCCTACAGTAAAATTTTTAATTGTTTTTTATTTGTATTTAGACCCCTGATTAATATTTCTTTGAAAGCAAATATAAAGAAGCTTGGCTATTTTTAGGTTCTAATGCCTAAAATATAAGAAGTAATCAGAAAAGAATTTATTTAAGGAAAAAAAAAAGAAAGGTTGAAGTTGAATATGAAATTTGGCAACACAGTTGGAAAACAGTAATTGTTATCATAGGCCCATGCTCAGTCACTCAGTCCTGTCTGACTCTTGGCACCTGGGAACTGTAGCCCACCAGGATCTTCAGTCAATGGAATTCTCCAGGCAGGAATACTGGAGTGGGTTGCCATTTCTTCCTCCAGGGGATCTTCCCAACCCAGGGATCCATCTGGGGTCTCTTGTGCCTCTTGCATTGGCAGGTGGATTCTTTACCACAGAGCCACAAGGAAGCCCATTGTTATCGCAGAGAAAACCAAAATTATTGAGTGATTAATTAAAAGGCGCCTGCTAAGAATTGAAATTGATCCAGTAGTAGACAGCACAGCTGCTCTAGTTTCCAAGGCAGAAAAAACTCTGTTTAGTCTTTTCCTCTCTAATGCCCTTGTAAGTTTCTAAAAATCATCTACCCTTGGCGAATATAGGATTTTTGTGAGGCTTGTTAGCATTGATATGATATCTTTTGTTTTATTTGTGTTACATACGCTTATGTTTTCTGTTAATTCATGTGGAGAGGGCCTCCTTTTTCTTGACTTCAGTTTTCCATTTGAAGGAACATTAATTACTGTTACTACTTCCATCCTCTCTACAGAAGGAGGTGTGATTGATCTGGTTAGTGAGTCTTGGAGAAAGAAGTAGGTGTTTTTTGGCTCTAATATTTCTCTTTGGGAGACCTGATTGACTACAATGAAGGAACACACTGCTCTGCACTCAACCCAGGTAGGAAAGTAAGTGGTCTAATCTCTACACTTGTCAGAGGTGGTCTAGAGGTGTTTGAGCTGTGCCTGCAATCCTTCTAGGGTGCAATAATAAGAAGTTAGCTGTTGCTAGGCAATCAACACATGCTCTCCAGTATCACTTTATCAAATTATAGCTGATATTTTGATAATCATCTGTCAAGCTACCTTGTCCTATGTCTCAATTGATTTAGAATTTAGTAAATTAGAGAATGTGCCATTTATTGCTCTTATTCCCTAAACCCTCCCCCCTAAGTTACATCTTTATAAAATCACCCTTGTATTGAGAGTGCTAGCCAGAAATTGGGGCATGACTTTGCATTTCCATTTAGTAACTATTTCTAGAATCAATGACGAGAGGTATTATACTGTGGAAGGAGACACTGCTATCAGTGGCTTAAGACTGTCAAGGGAAAAGTGTCCCAGATACAAATGATGCCCAATATACAACTATAGGTGATTATCTGCCAAACTACAAGTATCATAAGTACAATCCTTATAATTTAAGTTCAGCACAATATATAAAATATACTATTATGACCAATGTAATGACAGTCACAATGAAATACTGTACTCACAAAAGTCCGGGAAGCTGCTAATAAGAGACATTTCTGACCTATTGAGATTCAGTATTACCTATCATTTCTGATTACCTATCACACCAGGGCTTCCATGGTGGCTCAGACGGTAAAGAATCTACCTACAATGCAGGAGACTCAGGTTCGATCCTTGGATCAGGAAGATCCCCTGGAGGAGGGCACAGAAACTCACTCCAGTATTCTTGCCTGGAAAATTTTATGGACAGAAGAGCCTGGTGGGATACAGTCCATGGGGTAGCAAATAGTCAGACATGACTAAGCAACAACACATCACTCCTCATAATCTGTAGCACAGTGCCAGGCACAAGATTCTTCTTCAAGAACACATCAAATTGGTTTGCTTTCCCTCTAATAATGCACAGTGATTTTACTTCTACTATTTCTGAAGTAGTGTGACCCAGTTCTTAAGGATAGAGGTAAATAACTTTTCCAAAAGAAACCAAAGACATGCATTGTCTTGTTGTCTACATTTGAACAATGATGGTCTCTTTTTTCCTTCATTTTTTGATTCTCTTTTTCATGGTAAACACCTACTTATCTCTCAAAGACATGCTCAGATATCACTTTCCCTATGCAGTCTTTCTTTTTTCACTACTATATCAACATGATGTCAATATTCTATGCATATATTTATTATCATATATTCATGTGTGTGTTGTGATGAATTGTTAACATGTGTGCCTTCCACACTAAATTGTGGATTCTGTGATGACAGGAATCATTTCTTTGTTGTGTGTCTCCAGTGCTTTCCATGTGGTCAGTTTCAGAAATGGCAGTCATAAATGGTTGTTGAATTATAAGCTTCTAGCCTTAAGAGGTAGGACCATTTTCCAGCCATGTAAAAGCAAACAATACATTTTTCGTTGATTTTGAAGTTATGTGATTGGTTGGTACCTATATCTGATTGCTAGATGTGGTAAATACAGACAAAGCTCATCAAATTTGTAGGAAGAGAACTCAGGCTTTCATGAATATAAAAATTCACCATCAGCTGATACTGAATGTTTGTATTCCTATAAGACTGATTTCAGTGATCAAACTATACTATCCTGACTAGTCTCTCTGATGAGGGGGTTGTTTGCTATGAAACTTGTGACACAGAAATAAAATGAGGCAGAGGTAAAATGTGCCACAGATGACCAAATCTTTGAGTAGGTCCTGATTACTTCAAAGCTTCTGCTCAAGGGCAACCAACCAAATAAGTAGTACCTATCAGTACTATCAAATGCTTATTACTTACTTTCTTTTCCTTAATTAGCAACAAAATAAGGATGATAACCCATTTCATAGAACAGTAGAGAAAATTAAATGACATTATACATGTACTTACAATAGTACTTATATATAGTTTAAATTTTTAAAAATTATTTTCAGTACTGAACAATTCTTTACCAGCTGAACCAAAAGGGAAGCCCCTGAACAATTCTTGAAGCTGGTGGCAATAGCTCTGCCTCCTGTTTAAGCTGTTTGAGGATTTTCAGCAAGGAGGGCAAACTCCAGAAAGAGCTCATATCCACCCTCCTCTCTGCATGGAATTTGTAGTTTTAAGTACAATGCACATTTTCAGGGTTTAGCTCCATGTCAACTCCTAAGTCCAAATAACCTCAGAAATTTAGGTTAGAGTCCAGTGATCTGACCAAACACTCTTCCCAAGCATAAAGTTAAGCCAATTATTATATGCTCAACCTGAAGAAATTTAATGCTTGACAACTTATTTAGGAAATAAGGCAGGAACATTGAATTTAATTAATTGAATTAATTAAGAATAGAAGAAGATAGGGACCCTGAATTACTTTAATATTGAAGGAATCAACCATAAATTTGCTTATTTGCATATCAAAATAGAATTTGATAATATTGGAAGCATGTCAGTTGCTGCCTGCTAAATGAGTTGCAATGCAATTCTTGATTAAAATATTTGAATCTAGACATTAATTAGACATATTCCAAGATAACACAAACCTCTCCCTGTTTCAGGGCAGATATTGCCATTATCCATATAAATATAATAGTATTTCTTTAAGCTTAGTCCTTCACAGAGTACATTTTACATGGTTATCAAGTATACCTCAATAAAATGGGGTAAGTACCCTGATTCCTATGCTACTTTGAACAAAATTCATTTAGTTTGACTTAGGCATACGAGTCTGAAATAAATTAAAGCCAATAATTTTTTATATATTGTTTTCAAAACACGCATTCTGACTGATGTTAAATTTTTACCAAAGCTTGGAAAATTATTCAGAGGTATAATGTTAATGGTGACATTTTGTTTACTACAGAAGCCCATTAAGACATTTGTTGGTCATTTGAAATAAAATAGAAGAGAGTGGGGAAGAACAGTCAGAGAGATACACTGTGACAGCTTTATTACAAAGGCTTTGGACACTGAACTTGATACATTTCTAGAAAGAACAGTTATCTTAACCCTGCCAGTGCAGTTGGGAATTTGAAAAATAGGAATAGTTGGTTTGCTAAATGGGTAATATATAGTGTATAGCGTTGGATCATGCAAGGGAATAGAGCAAACAGATTATTATCACATTAAAATTTCAGTGGTAATTGAATTTTTGTTTTGCCTTGTGCTTACTAAATCCTTATAAAAAGCACTGCTATATTTAAAAGGGATAACCAACAGGGACCAACTATATAACACAGGGAACTCTGCTCAATGCTATCAGTTCAGTTCAGTTGCTCAGTCATATCCGACTCTTTGCAACCCCATGGACTGAAGCATACCAGGCGTCCCTGCCCATCACCAACAATATTATATAACAACCTAAATAGGTAAAGAATTTGAAAAAGAATAGACACGTGTATATGCATAACTGAATCACTTTGCTATACACCTGAAACTATCACAACAATCAACTACACTCTAATATAAAATACAAAGTTAAAAAAAAGGGTTTGCTTAAATAGGTGTTTTGCAATGCAGTGATAGCTAGTTTTAAATCATCATAGCAGCAGTTTAATTTAATATTGTTTTATAAATATGCTGGGATTATTTGCATGTATATTTTGCTCAAGCACAAGATAAGACCCCAAATTCCTAGCAACAACATAATGATGTTGTGATGACAGTACCAAACAGATAATTACATATACGGTTTATTGCTTAACCACTCAATCACTAAAAATAAAATTTTAAACATCTCAGTAAAGCAAAAACTAAAGTCGTGATGTGTGCTGCTATACATGTACATATATTTTTTTAATCCAGGTTTTCCAGGCTTTCTATGGTCCCAAATGATCAGGCAGCCAGTCATTTCATTTATTTAACAACATTTGTTGAAGACTTAACACATACCAAGGCATACATTTTTTGTTGTTGTTGAAGATTATATGAGATCAAATACAAATTCTTGCTTTTTAAAATCTAACCATCTAGTTTCTATAATATTAAAAAATTATCAGTTAAGTCTGGTTAAAATGAGTTAGTAACTTTATTATCTAGTGCTCCAATTGTGCTTCAAATATTTAGCAATAACTAAAAACCAGAAGTGCTTTCCTAGCAGCTCAGCTGGTAAAGAATCCACCTGCAATGCAAGATACCTTGGTTTGATTCCTGGGTTGGGAAGATCTCCTGGAGAAGGGATAGGCTACCCATTCCAGTATTCATGAGCTTCCCTGGTGGCTCAGACAGTAAAGAATCCTCCTGCAATATGGGAGACCTGGGTTTGATCCGTGGGTTGGGAAGATCCCCTGGAGGAGGGCATGACAACCTACTCCAGTATTCTTGCCTGGAGAATCCCATGAACAGAGGAGCTTAGCAGGCTACAGTTCATGAGGTCGCAAAGAGTCGGACACGACTGAGCAACTAAGCACAGCACAGCAAGTACCCGAAACATAACAAGAATAAAAGGAAGTAAATAGAGTTGAAATCTGCTGGTCTCTGGAGCATGTAGTAGCTGCCAGGAGTTTGGCTCTTTTGAAGTGTGTTCCGTATGAGATGGGATCAATGCCAGTCTCTCACTATAAAGCCAGTGTTTGGGGATGAGGCACACTATTCACTAAAGGAAGGAGAGACAAGTACACAGACCAAACATGTTTAAATACATGCATGTGCTTTGTTAAATGAATTAGTTCACGGGAAAGAATATTTTTTAGGTGGCGCTGAAAATATTTGTTATCTACTTTCCCAAAACTATATCATATAGCTATGCCTCATCATATAGGTAAATAAATGTCAACTGGATTAAAAATTTAAAAGTCCAAGACTCAACTTTATTTTTTTTAACTTTTTATTTTGTATTGGGGTATAGCTGATTAACAATGTTGTGATAGTTTCAGGTGGGGAACTCAGCCATACATATACATGTATCCATTCTTCCCCAACTCCCCTCCCATTCAGTCTGCCAAAGCACAACTTTAAGAAGTAAGATATAGGTGAATATCTCTCTAACCTTGAGGATAACGGAGGCTTTCTAAAACAAGCCATACTTAACACCAGAATTAAATAGTTTGACAAGTTTGAGTATATTAAAAGAATGAACTTCTGTCCATTAAAAGACAATCTAGATACAGAGAAGGTATTACAGCACAAACAGCTGACAAAGGATTATTTGAAAATACAGCAAGAATTCTTGTAAACTCAAAAGAAAATAAGAAAAAGAAAACATAACAAATCATGAACAAATATTTTGTAAAAGAAAAACATTTGTGAGGACTAAATATATGTTGAACTTCACAAAGAAGTCACTATAAACCAAGACCACAATGTGATAACAGTATGTACCCACTTCGATTAGTAAAGAGTCAAAAGTATTGACGAGGATTCAGTATTGAATGAACAGAATCTCTTTTACATCACTGTTGAGAGTATAAACTAGTATAACTACTTAGGAAAACAGTTTGGCATTTTTGTAACGATGAATATTGACACACTCTACAAAACAAAAATGACATGAAAACTCTGGCACACATTTATAAGAATGTTTATAGCAATAATGTTACATGTAAAAAAAAGTAAAATGGCAAACAAAATATTCAAATACTTAGTGACCGAAGAATGGATAAATTATAGTATATTCATATAAATATATCCTAGAACTGCATGTACAGAATAGATGACCTTTAGTAGCATATTTTTGAGTAATAAAACAACATTTTGTGTACTATTATGCCTTTGAAAATGTACCAAAAAAAACAAATATGTAAAATGATACATGTTTAAGCATACATCAGTTTAGTTCAGTCGCTCAGTCATGTCCGACTCTCTGCGACCCCATGAATCGCAGCACGACAGGCCTCCCTGTCCATCACCAACTCCTGGAGTTCACTCAGACTCACGTCCATCGAGTCAGTGATGCCATCCAGCCATCTCATCCTCTGTTGTCCCCTTCTCCTCCTGCCCCCAATCCCTCCCAGCATCAGAGTCTTTTCCAATGAGTCAACTCTTAAGTATACATATATCCCCTCTCTCTTGAACCTCCCTCATACACCCCATCCCATCCCACCCTTCCAGGTGCTTCTTTGATTTTGTTTTGTCATTTTCAGTGTAGAGTTCCTGTACACATTTACTAGATATATACCCAATTATTTCATTTGGGGGATGCTATCATAAATCATATTTTTTAAAATACCTTTTCAGCATTAATTAATATGATTTTTCTTCTTTAGTCTGTTGATGTGGTAGATTACATTCAATGATTAACTGATTTTCATGTTGGACCAGCTTCACAGAACATTCAGTCATGGTGTATTTTTTTATACATTGTTGGATTCATTTTGCTAACATATTCTTAAGGATTTTTACATCTATATTCATGAGAGATATTGGTCTGTCATTTTTCTTCTTGGAATCTCTTTGCCTGATTTTGGTATTAGAGTGATGCTGGCTTAATAGAATGAGTTAAGAAATATTCATTCTGCTTCTATTTTTTGTAAAAGATTGT
Organism: Bubalus kerabau; assembly: GCF_029407905.1. Taxonomy (NCBI): domain Eukaryota; kingdom Metazoa; phylum Chordata; class Mammalia; order Artiodactyla; family Bovidae; genus Bubalus; species Bubalus kerabau. Next base: position 2,323,188 of record NC_073647.1, on the reverse strand, counting down.
GGAGAATTGGTATTCCTTCCTTAGAAGTTAGGCTTCCCACATGGCTCACTGGTAAAGAATTCACCTGTAGAATTTAATGGTGAAATCATCTGGGATAGTGTGTTAAGGACATTAATATTTAAAGTAGCTATTGATACATTTGGATTAATATTATCCATGTTCATAACTATTTTTTAATCATTGCCAGAGCCTTCTTTTCAATCTTTGGTTTTAACTGTTTCTTATTATTCCATTTTACATCTCCTTTAGTGTATCAATTATTGTTTGTTTGAAAATATGTTATAATACTCTAAGTCCACTTTAAATAAAATTTCCTGTGTAGCTCAGACATCTTATAACAAAATAGTCCTCATTCCTGTCTCCTGGCTCTTATGATATTGCTGCTACTCATTCATTCACTCACATACTATAATCACTGTAATCTGTGAATATTATGACATTAAATAGTTATCTTTTAGATAAATGAAGAATATAAAAAAATAGATTTTATTTTATATCTATTTACTCCTTCTCTGCTGTTCTTCCTTTCTCATGTAGATCTGAGTTTATGACCTAAGCATTTTTCTTCTTCCTGAAGATTTTCCAAGAACTTTTCTTGGAGGGCAGGTCTCTTGTCAATGACTGTCTATTGGGGGAATGGAAATGGGAGGGTTTGTAAAAGGTTTTATTTCTTCTTCATATTTGAAGTATAATTTTACTTGTTTTCTTTTAACACTTTAAATATCTCATGCCACTCTTCTTACTTTTTATGATTCTTGATAAGAAGTCCACTGTAATTGTTATTGTTTTCCTTCTACGCACAAGCTGTCCCCACTGCAGTTTAAATAGGATATTCCTAAGTATAGTTATTTAGTGCTTATTCCATTTAATATTCTATGAGCTCCCTCAATCTATGGCTTGATGTCTGTCATTAATTTTGGAAATTTCTCAGACATTGTTGCTTCAAATATTTCTTCTCTATTTTTTCTTTCTTCTTCTGGTATTCCAATTATTCCCTTTGAAGTTGTTCCGAAGTTCTTGAATGTTCTGGTGGGGTTTTATCCCCCATTTTTTCTTTGCATTTCAACTTGAGAAGTTTCTAGTGATCTGTCATGAAGCTCACTAATTTTTTCTTTGGCTATGTCTGGTGTATTGGTAAATCAAACAAGAACCTTCTTCATATCTGTTACAGAGATTTTCATGGCTGTAATTTCCTTTTGACATTTTTCTTAGAAAATTTCCTCTCTGCTTACATTACCCATCATTTCTTGAATATTCACTTTTTTTCATTAGAGTGCTTAGTATGTTAACCATTGTTACTTTAATTTCATATCTGATAGTTCAAAATCTGTGTCTTATCTTAGTCTGATTCTGACCCTTGCTTTGTCTCTTCAGAATATGCTTTTTCCTTCTTTTGTTTTAGAATGCCTTGTATTTTTGTTGTTGTTGTTAAAAACCAGACAGGATGCATTGGATAACAGGAATGAAGATAAATAGGCCTATAGGGTGAGGATATATATTAGTTTTCTAAGAATTGCTTTGTATCTAATTTTTTTTTGTAACTATAGATACTGAAGGCATCAAATTCTTAAAGTATCTTTCTTTCTGTCCCTTACAGTTTGGGGCCTGTAATTACTCCTTCTCACAGAGATTTGCTCTCTTGTAGCTCTTTCAGCTGTAATCCACTGTTACCATACTACAGGTTTGTTGGCATCATTGTAGTATATAGGCGAGGCAGAGTTTTCTATAATCTCTTGATTAAATATCAGTCTTTTAGAGGGATTTGTGCCTTTGGCCTCTGACCTTTGCAAGTGTTTCTGAACGCTAGAGGGGGCTAGAGTGGGAGAATGTCATTCCCTCAGGTGGGATAGGCCTCTGGTAAGTCTTTCCTAATGGAAAGTAGGATTTTTTTTTGACAAGTACTGATATGTACACACTGTTATATTTGTTTATTTTGGGTGAGCTGGGTCATCATTGCTGCACATAAGCTTTCTCTAGTTGCAGAGAGCTAGGACTACTCTTTAGTTGTGCTGCACAGGCTTCTCATTGTTGCAGAACACCAGGCATCAGTAGCTGCAACATGCAAGCTCATTAGTTGTGACTTACTGGCACATGGGCATAGTTGCTCCATGGCATGTGGAATCTTCCTGGACCACAGATCGAAGTCATGTCCCCTGAATTGGCAGGTGGATTCTTATCCTCTGAGCCACCAGGGAAGTCCAAGACTGGGATTCTTATGCAGAATGCTCTGGGCATACTTGAAATGGATACTTTGCCCCTATTTCTGCCAGATATGTATAATTTTTCTTGGCTCTTTAATATGAGAAAGAAACAGGATTCTTGCAAATAAACCTCATGTGAATGTGAGGGTCCATGAGGCCCTGGTTGTTTCTCACTTTCATGGTCATAAACCTTCAGCTTCCAACAATTCATTAAAATCACCATTTAAGTGTTATGATTAATTTATGGCTCTGGCACATTCTATTCCAGAGAAGTAGATTCCAGCGATGGTTCTCTGGACTGACTGTCTATTCATTATTCATGAACTGGTGATCCTCCAAACTAAGTGTATTTCTAGGTTGTCTATTCATTATTCATGAACTGGTGATCCTCCAAACTAAGTGTATTTCTAGGTCTCTTTGATTTTTAGTTTGCCCAGCTTTTCTCTTGTTGTAAAGATGGGAGTCAGCCTCTGTTTCCATTGTTTCCCCATCTATTTGCCATGAAGTAATGAGACCGGATGCCATGATCTTAGTTTTCTGAATGTTGAGCTTTAAGTCAACTTTTTCACTCTCCTCTTTCACTTTCATCAAGAGCTCTTTAGTTCTTCTTCACTTTCTGCCATAAGGGTGGTGTCATCTGCATATCTGAGGTTATTGACATTTCTCCTGGCAATCTTGATTCCAGCTTGTGCTTCTTTCAGCCCAGCGTTTCTCATGATGTACTCTGCATATAAGTTAAATAAGTAGGGTGATAATATACAGCCTTGATGTACTCCTTTTCCTATTTGGAACCAGTCTGTTGTTCCATGTCCAGTGCTAACTGTTGCTTCCTGACCTACATACAGGTTTCTCAAGAGGCAGGTCAGGTGGTCTGGTATTCCCATCTCTTTCAGAATTTTCCACAGTTTACTGTGATCCACACAGTCAAAAGCTTTGGCATAGTCAATAAAGCAGAAATAGACATTTTTCTGGAACTCTCTTGCTTTTTCCATGATCCAGCGGATGTTGCCAATTTGATCTCTGGTTCCTCTGCCTTTTCTAAAACCAGCTTGAATATCTGGAAGTTCACAGTTCACGTATTGCTGAAGCCTGGCTTGGAGAATTTTGAGCATTACTTTACTAGCATGTGAGATGAGTGCAACTGTGTGGTAGTTTGAGCATTCTTTGGCATTGCCTTTCTTTGGGATTGGAATGAAAACTGACCTTTTCCAGTCCTGTGACCACTGCTGAGTTTTCCAAATTTGCTGGCATGTTGAGTGCAACACTTTCACAGCATCATCTTTCAGGATTTGAAATAGTTCAACTGGAATTCCATCACCTCCACTAGCTTTGTTCGTACTGATGCTTTCTAAGGCCCACCTGACTTCACATTCCAGGATGTCTGGCTCTAGGTGAGAGACCACACCATCATGATTATCTGGGTCGTGAAGATCTTTTTTGTACAGTTCTTGTGTGTATTCTTGCCACCTCTTCTTAATATCTTCTGCTTCTGTTAGGTCCATACCATTTCTGTCCTTTATCGAGCCCATCTTTGCATGAAATGTTCCTTGGTATCTCTAATTTTCTTGAAGAGATCTCTAGTCTTTCCCATTCTGTTGTTTTCCTCTATTTCTTTTCATTGATCTCTGAGAAAGGCTTTCTTATCTCTCTTTGCTATTCTTTGGAACTCTGCATTCAAATGGGTATATATTTCCTTTTCTCCTTTGCTTTTTGCTTCCTTTCTTTTCACAGCTATTTGTAATCCAAAATCACTGCAGATGATGATTGCAGCCATGAAATTAAAAGATGCTTACTCCTTGGAAGGAAAGTTATGACCAACCTAGACAGCATATTAAAAAGCAGAGACATTACTTTGCCAACAAAGGTCCATCTAGTCAAGGCTATGGTTTTTCCAGTGATCATGTATGGATGTGAGAGTTGGACTATAAAGAAGGCTGAGCGTATAAGAATTGATGCTTTTGAACTGTGGTGTTGGAGAAGACTCTTGAGAGTCCCTTGGACTGCAAGGAGATCCAGCCAGTCCATCCTAAAGGGGGTCAGTCCTGGGTGTTCATTGGAAGGACTGATGTTGAAGTTGAAACTTCAATACTTTGGCCACCTGATGTGAAGAGCTGACTCATTTGAAAAGACTCTGATGCTGGGAAAGATTGAGGGCAGAAGGAGAAGGGGACAACAGAGAATGAGACGGTTGGATGGCACCACCGACTCAATGGTTATGGATTTGGGTGGACTCCAGGAGTTGGTGATGGACAAGGAGGCCTGGCGTGCTGTGCTTCATGGGGTCACAAAGAGTTGGACACTACTGAGCTACTGAACTGAACTGAACTGAACTGAAAGATGGCAGTGATGACTTGAAAGCTCTTTGCCTGTCAGAAGTCACTCCATAATGGATTTTATTACTCCAGGCCAGGTTGCTGATATGGTAGTAAGAGTATGTCTCATAAACTAAATTAGAAGATGTTATTTATGTGTGCTTATGGACTTATCATAAGCTGTACTTATGGAAACAGTAGCAGACTTTATTTTTCAGGGCTCCAAAATCACTGTGGTTGGTGACTGCAGCCATGAAATTAAGACGTTTACTCCTTGTAAGAAAAGTTACGACCAACCTAGACAGCATATTAAAAAGCAGAGATATTACTTTGCCAACAAAGGTCCGTCTAGTCAAGGCTATGGTTTTTCCAGTGGTCATGTATGGATGTGAGAGTTGGATATAAAGAAAGCTGAGCACTGAATGATTGATGCTTATGAGCTGTGGAGTTGGAGAAGACTCTTGAGACTCCCTTGGACAGCAAGGAGTTCCAACCAGTCCATCCTAAAGGAAATCAGTCCTGAATATTCATTGGAAGGACTGATGCTGAAGCTGAAACGCCAATACTTTGGCCACCTGAAGAGAAGAATGGACTCATTTGAAAAGACCCTGATGCTGGGAAAGATTGAGGGAAAGAGGATAAGGGGATGACAGAGGATGAAATAGTTGGATGCCATCACTGACTCGATGGACATGAGTTTGAGTAAGCTCCAGGAGTTGGTGATTGACAGGTAAGCCTGGCATGCTGCAGTCCATAGGATGCTCAGTCGAGACAGACACGACTGAGCAACTGAACTGAACTGATGGACTCTCCAGGTGGCTCAATGGTAAAGAACCCACCTGCCAATGCAGGAGATGCAGGTTTAATCCTTGCTTCAGGAAGATCCCCTGGTGAAGGAAATGGCAACCCACTCCAGTATTCTTGCTTGGGAAATCCCATGAACAGAGGAACCTGGGAGATGCAGGCTGGCAGAGAGTCCATGGTGTCACAAAAGATTTGCGCACAACTTAGTGACAAAACAACAACAACGTGTGCTTATAGCAATTGTTCATGAGCTTGTTTCTTTATAATTGAAGAAGTATGAATCATTTTTTTCTAGCTGCTGGACATGTCTGAAAGGAGCTTATCAGAACAATGTCAATATTTGATAATTTTATTACTTAGGATAAAAGTATAGGAGTCTTTTCTTTCTTGGGACTGTTTCCAAAACAAGGAACTGTAGGATGACTATTATGGACATCCTATTTGAGAAAATATAATTTTGATGGGGCCTTATTCTTGCCATGAGTCTTTTATCCTACAATATTACTATTACTAATCTGTTTGTTTTGATGTCTGTCTTTTAAGAGAACTGAACTGTGTCTATCTCAGATTTTTAGCTTAAAGTCTGGTTTGCTAAATCTCAGAGACTGGACTTTTTAGATCTAGTATCAGACTGGAGAAGGAAATGGCAAGCCATTTCCAGTATTCTTGCCTGAAGAATCCCATGAACAGAGGAGCTTGGCGGGCCTACAATTCATAGGGTTGCAAAGAGTTGAACACGACTGAAGTGTCTTAGCAGACACATCAGACTATCAGAGTTAAAAGAAATTGCAATGATTAGCTTAAATGGTAATGTGATTTGCCCAAAGTTGCAAACTAATTTAGAGACAGTATTGGAACTATAACTCAGGTCTATAGTCACACAGCTCATGAATTAATTAAAGTTCAGCAAACTTTCATTGGTGCTGCCAACCCCTAGTAATTCCCATTCCAGTCTGTGTTTTTATGAGTTTAACTTTTTTAGTAAGTGTTAGTCACTCAGTCATGCCGGACTCTTTGTGATCCCATGGACTGCAGCCCACCAGGCTCCTCTGTCCATGAGATTTTCCAGGCAAGGATACTGGAGTGGGTCACCATTTCCTTCTCCAAGAGATCTTACCAACCCAGGGATCGAACTCAGGTCTCCTGCACTGCAGGCAGATTCTTTACCGACTGAGCTACAAAGGAAGCCCCTTAATTTTTTAGATTCCACATATAAGTGATATTATTCAATATTTATCTTTGCCTGATTTGCTTTATGCTGAGAGAGTTTTTTCCATCATGGATGGATGTTGGATTTTGTTAAATTCATTTTCTATGTCTCCTGAGATGATTATATATATATATATATATATATATATATATATATATATATATTAGTCTGTTAATATGGTGAATGATGTTGGTTGAGTTTGTTATACAATTTCTTCATTCCTGGAATGAACTTCACTTGGTCATGGTCTATTATTGTTTTATATATTGTTGGATCAAATCCACTAAAATTTATTTACATCTTTTGTTGTTATTGTTCATTTGCCACTCCATGGACTGCAGCACACCTGGCTTCCTCAAACTCATGTCCATTGAGTCAGTGGTGCCATCCAACCATTTCACCCTCTGTCATCTCCTTCTCCTCCTGCTTTTGATGTTTCCCAGCATCAGGGTCTTTTCCAATGGGTTGGCTCTTTGGATCAGGTGGCCAAAGTATTGGAGTTTCAGCTTCAGCATCAGTCCTTCCAATGGACATTCAGGATTGATTTCCTTTAGGATTGACTGGTTTCATCTCCCTGCAGTCCAAGGTACTCTCAGAAGTCTTCTCCAACACCACAACTCAAAAGCATCAATTTTTGTGAGATATATTGCTCTGTAGTTATATTGGAATGTTTTTGTGTACTTGTGCTATTAGCCTAATGCTGATTAAATGAGTGGGAAATATCCCTCTTCTGCAGTGTTTTGGAAGAGCATGTATAGAAATCACTTTATCTATTCTATAAATGTTTGGCAAAACTCTCCAGTGAAGTCATATGGGCCTGGAGATTTTTTTTTGTGGAAAGATTTACAAGTAAAAATGTATTACTTTCAATAGATAGAGTGTATATATCTTTTTTAATAGAACTTTGGTAGTTCATGGCTTTCAAGGAAGTTGTCCATTTCGTCTAAGTTGTTGAATTTGTTCTTAACATTCCTTTACTAACATTTTATTTTTTAAGCATATGTAGTGATGTAACCTCTCTCATCCTAATTTTGGTCAATTGTGTCTTTTTTCCCCCTGATTTGTCTGTCTAGAGGTTTATACATTTTATTAATCCTCTCAAAGGACTTGATTTAGATTTTTTATTGTTTTTCTGTTTTTTATTTTATTGACTCTTTCATTAAACTTTATTATTTCCATTTTCTGCTTATTTTGGACATACTTTGCTCTTCCTTTTACAGAACTTTAATGTGAAACAACTTTTTTCTTTTCTAACATAGGCATTTAGTGCTATAAAATTTTCACTAATACTGCTTTAGAAGCATGCCACAAATTTTCTGAATGCTTAAAATTTTTCTTTTTATCACCGGTTTAAAATAACTTGCTTATGATGTGACTTGGTATAGATTTCTTCATGTTCTTGCACAAGAAATTTGTTGAGTTTCTCCTGATGGATCACTTTCATAAACCTGGAAAAGTTATTGACTATTATTTATTCAAATGTATTTTGTGTCACCACAATCTCCAATAAGGAGTCCAGTTACATGTATATTAGGTTACCTGAAGTGATCCCATAGATCAGATATGCTCTTTTAATTTTAATGGATTATTTTTCTTCATGTGTTTAATTTTTGATAGCTTCTATTGTTACATCTCCATAACATAATATATCTTCTGCAATGTCTAATTTATTATGAATCCCATTCAGTATATTTTTCATCTTATGTATTTTAGTTTTTATCTCCAGATGTTTCATATGCGTCTTAACTTTCTAAGCATATGCAACATAGTTATGAAAACGTTTAATGTTTTATCTGCTAATGCTAACATCTGAGTCAATCCTGAGTCAATTTTGATTGACTAATTATTATCCTCATTATGATGTGTTTTCCTATTTCTTTGTATATCTGGTAATCTTTGATTACATGTCAGACTTTTTTTTTTTTTTTACTTTGTTGGGTGCTATACATTTTTGTATTTCTGAAAATATTCTTGAGCTTTCTCTTGGGATGTAGTTAAAATAATTACAATCAGTTTGATAGCTGTGTCTTTCCATTAAAATTTATTAGGAAGGACTAGAGCAGTGTTCAGTTTGGTGCCAATTATTCCTGTCTAATGAAGCAAGACTTCCTAAGTTCTCCACCCACTACCACAAGAATTATATATTTTTTCTGCCTGGTTCATCTGGTTGGTGAGAATAGGCATTATTTATAGCTCTGTATGAGAATGGGCCACTCTTTTCTGATACTTTTTGAGTATATTTTCCCTCTGGTCTCCGGTGACTTTTTTCATGCATATGTGCTTATCAGTTCTAAGTCAAATACCATAGGGACATTCTCTAAAGATCTCTAGGGTTCTCATTCTGTGCAACTCTTTTCTCTGTGGTACTCTGTCCTGTGAACTCCTAGTCACCTTGTTCTCCCTGGACTCTCAGCTCCATTGCCTTACCTCAGGGATACCAAGGGTGCTCCACTTGAATTATCCTGCTCACCATAGCAGTATGGAAACTCAAACAGATAATCTGGGATTCACAGTGCTCAGTTGATTTGCTTTCCTTCTGTCTTGGATTACTTTCCTTATTGCTTGATAGCCAATGTCTTGAACTCTACTATTTCATACATTTTGTCTATTTTATTTTTGTTTCAGGAGTGAGGGTAAATTTGGTCTTTGTCATTCTATAATGGTCAGAAGTAAACCTCTCCATTGTTTGAGTTTAACATTAATCTGGACAAATATAGTACAGTGCTTTTCATTTAGAGTTAGAAAGACCTATGTTAGAATTCAAATTTCAATCCTAAACCTATTTGTGACTTTGAGTAATCTACTTAACCTAAGATAATGTCAAGAGTTGATGAACAGTACAAATAAATGATTAAGAGCATGAGCTCTGAAGTCAGCAGTATATCTGGTGAACCTCAGACCTCATTATGCAGGTGGATACCCTTTACTTCATGATATGGAGATGACATGAAAACACATGTTCTCAGCTGGATGGTAGCTTCAGTGCTGAGAGAGGAAGAGAAGAAGGATTTAATCATGCTTGCACAGTTTATTCTCCCAGGCTGTCCAATCAGTTAAGTCACTCTTCCTCTGGTGAGGAGAAAGGCCAGGAGCATTACTTTAGGGAAAGGCCTTCATATAGAACAAGTGGAGTGAAAAATAAGTAACCACTCACCTCCAAGGGGTGGGGAGCAGGGGGGAACATTCAATTCTTGGGAAAAATAGACAACTAAGAATTGCCTAGTGTTCATGTTGAACTTGAGACCTCATTTCCTAAGGGTTCCAAGTTCAATAAGAAGAGGTGTTTATTAAAAAAAAAAGAGGTTATTATAAAAAAATAATTTAAGCCATACTTACACCAACTAGAATCTTTTAAGAAATTGAAAGTACTTTTATCTGTGGATAATCTACTCTCAGATAATGTCAGCCCTCATGTGGTCTTTTATTTACGAAATTCTGTGTGATATAATTGAACTGCCCAAAATCAAACTATGAGAAAAGAAATTAGGGTATTGAGACAGATGCTCTTTCTGTGATTTACAAGAAATACCATTTCTTAATAAGACATTGATTAGCGATCACTCTGCAGAAAACATCCTGTGTACTGAAGCATGTAATAAACTGTCAGGAAACAAATTGAACCAGCAACTAACCTTTTGAAAATTCCTCCTTAATTTATTTGATCTTTTTCATAAAAAGAAAGGTGAAAATACTGTTATTTCTTAGCATTTTATTCTTGGTTTGGATGTAGGTCAAATATAACTAGGAATTATAAATAAAAATGTTATATCTGACATACATAAATGTGTTTCACTTACAGATTAGTAAGTAGGATTGTCTTTCTATTCTCTTTTCAGTTTCTTTTATTAGAAGAGTAAAACCTTTTATTTTATTGGTCTCAAAAATCAGAATTAACACATTAATAAAAAAAAGAATTTTAATTCCTTGAAAAGATTTATAGGGTTTTCTTCATCATTAGGCCAAACTAAGCCACCAGGTCTTTAACATATTTTGTCTTCAGTCTTGAGTTCTATTTAACTTAGCAAATCAATATCAATAAAAATCTTCAGCGGCCTAAATGGATTAAATTCCTAGTATATGTTATCTTTGTAATGTTATAAGATTCAGTTTCTCACTCAAAGATTTTCCAGTCTAGTTAAAAACCCCAAACTATCAAATGCCCACTAGAACCAGAGTTCTCTGAAAGTCTAAGAAAAGAGTGATGAGTATAAGTTCAGGTGAATATTAAGGCTTTATGGAGGAAATGTCCTTAATTAATAGGTAGGAATTAGATACGTAAAGGAGGGAGAATATTCTTAGATTTGTGACCAGCATGGAAGTATAAATGAGATTTATGTAAAAGAAAAAGAATTCATGAATAAAGTTCATGATAAGGAATTGGTGGAAATATGAGTGGGAACATAGGATAGATCTCAAATATGGAAATCATGAAAAGGTATTCAAGATTGATGAACTGACAAATGTGCCATTAATGTTCTGTGCAGAAGAACAATGTGCTCAAATTTTAGTTTTAGGGAATTAGAAGTGATATGAGGAAAGGCAAGATACAAGAAGAAGCAACAGACTGCTGTAGTCATTTAGGTGGAAAATGAACATGTCTCTAATTATACCAGGAGATTTTAGCACAGATTTTCCCTCAGAGATTGATAAGATTACACAGACAAAAGACAAATAAGATATTAAAAAAATGAAAAACACTATTAACAAGCTTTACCTGGAGATGATATATCTGCTCCCATTGTTTAGATATTATGCATTCACGTAATACAGATATTGACCATGTACAGGCCACAAAGTAAGTCTAAAAATAAAATATATAGGCCACTTCTACTGATGACTATGTGATAAAGTTAGAAATCAATAAAACAAGAGTAGCCTCCATTTACTCAAAAAATGAAAAACAAAAAATTTCTATATAATTTATGGCTCAAAGAAGAAGTCATAATAGAAATAAGAAAACATAACTGCACAATAATAAAAACATCACATTCAGATTGGAGATGAAGTTAAAATGACACATAAAAGAAAATGTATATTCTTAAAATCTTCTCTTCCTATTTGGAATTTTAAGGATAAACATTACAATAGTAGTGGAAAAGTGATTACAAAATGAGAGAATAAGCAAAATCAAAAGATGGTTTTCTGAAAGATTTAATAAAATAGACACATCTCTGTCAAGATTAAACTCTCCAGGATAAGTTCCATGATCGGAGTGATTGCATTTGTTGTTTTTGATGTTGAACCTAAGAAAGATCCTGGAACATCTTGTGTCTTGAATGATATGTGTTATGAAATGTCATGTTTGAGAAGATGAGCTGCTATTTAATTGGAAGGGTAACAGGATGATGTACATGTAAAATAGCACTAGTCTGAGAGTCAAAGCCTTCTTACAAGTACAGGTTCAGCTGTGTAATGTTAGGAAACTAACTTATCTTCTCTGGACCTTAAAAATAGAAATAGATAATAGAAATGTGTGAAATTCATTCATATCCCTTTTAGCTCTCAATCTGAATCTCAACTCTAACTCTGCATCTGTAATTAATTTTCTTAATTAGAAATTACAGATTTATTCATTTGTTTGTTTGTTGTGCATTTTTAACCAGTAAGCTTCACTGAATAACCATATCTGTTTTGCTTCAATGTCTACCCAAGACCTAAAACTGTCCCTGGCACTTACCAGTGCCTAATAAATGTTTGTTGGATGACTGAATAAACACTACAGTGGATAGATTTAAGACACAGAGCTTGAAAGAGAGACCTATAGGTCATGAGCAGTAAGATATACATGCATACTGCTTGGGTAAAAAGTTCAGAGATAATTTAAAAGCTTTAGGAGGCATCAGAAAAAAAGGTATGAGCTGAAGCTCGGAGGAAAGAAATCATTAAAAAAAAAGTGGGCCTCTCAAGTTTTTTTAATGGTGTATAATTTTCTACTTAAAAGGTAATGCAGAGTCATTGCACAGAATTTGAAAAATAGAGAAATGTACAAAGAAGAAAACAGCACGTTTTAAAAACACATTTGAAAATGCTTGTGATTCACTAAAAACTCTAGTTTTAACAAGATATATCAATTGTCTGACTGTGGAAGCTTGTGCGTGGGTGGTTTGGAGTTGGAAGCTGTTATTAAGCAAGCAGGAAACCTGGCCCCTGTCCTTAAAGAGTTCGCAATTAAATTGAAGGGACAAAACAACCTTTCTGAAATAATCAAGAATAATTCCAAGTACAATGTGATTAAGGACATAAACACAAAAAAATTAAAACTTGAGTGTTGTGCTGAGAGCTAGAGGTGTAAATCTGTAATCAGCGTGGGCTGGAGAATAGAGTTAGTCAGGTTTCACAAAAGAAATACTTTTTTGCTTAGGACATGGCAGATCTAGGGGCAGGTGGTGAGGGTGCTGTATTAGGGAAGGGAGATAGGTAAATAGGAGAGAGAGAATGCCTACTATTTGAATGAGAGCCATTAAAGGCCTCTCATTAGTTGGACCGACTGAGTTTTACCAGAGGAAGTTCTTGTATAAAGCCATGGCCTGGGAGCACTACGATCTGGGCTCTAGTTTCATCTCTGTCACTAATTTTCTGTGAGCTTCTAGAGAAGTTGCCTCAAGCTCTGTACCTCAGTAGGACTCAGGTTTCTTCTACCTCTGATATTAAAGGGAATATCCATAAAATCTGTCATTTACATCACTGATCGCCCATTTTGTCTCTTTTGACTTTCAAATAAAGCATATCATTAATGAAGAATGCAAGTTGATTTGAGAGGAAGAGCATTTATTTAGGCAAAACATTATTTCCCCAACTATGATTGTTTTTCCAGACTTGAGAATATTTTACACCTGAGGCAGAGCCAAAGGCATATTTGCACAATGACTGATATAAAAGCTATGCCACCTCCCACTTGTCTATTCAGCCTGTACCCAGAATGGGAGAAAGCTCTGAAACACAAATTTATGTAATACAAAACTTTCCCTAAGAAGTACCAAATTGCATACTTAAGTACTTGTCACCAGGGATATCTTCAATGTTTTATAAGTACTGTGTAATTTTCAGAATCCACAAGCAATTTGCCTCCTGTGAAGAAATCCTCCCCATTGACTACTAGATTCTCCTGCCAAAGGCAGACAAAGCCCTGAAGTTCTATAGTCAATGCCTTCTCCCCCTGACAGTTTTTTCTTTCTTTTTTCTCTTTTTATTTCTCCCTTTCTCTCACTCTCCCTCCCTCCCTTTCTTCTTCCCTTGCTTTCTTCCTTCTTTCTGTCTTTCTCCCCTCTCTCTCACTCCCTTTCTGTCTCTGACTCTCTTTCTCTCTGAGTTTTCTATCTCTGTCTCTCTTTCTCTCTGAGTTCCTCTCATTTTTCATCTATCAGGCAGCCTCACTCTCTCTCCCATCCAATTATCTATTAATATTAAATTTATCTTCATAACCTTATTGGTGAAGGTTTTTCTGTGAATCTACATTCAGACAGTTGAAGTCTTTCTTGTCAACTTGAACTCAAGGAAAAGAATCAAAGGTGTGTTCAGGTAGCATAATAAAAAGAATAATGAAAATTCATGTCAATATGTCAGTGAAAAGTCCATGAAAATAAGACCACAGAGTACATTGTTTATTAACACACCAGTTGAGTAAAAGTGTGAAATCTGTCAGCTAGAACAGGAGAAAACGAAAAGTCTTAGTATTCAGAAGAGTGAACTCTTCATTGAATTAATTAATTCTTGCACTTCTTTCTGGAAATGCGAGAGTAAGACTTTTCACAAGATGTTTCATTCTATTCTGCAGATCTGAAACACATCCCCATATCCTGTTGTTTCAGAAATAACGTTGCTATTACTTAAATGTCACTGGTAAATACCTCTCGAATGCTCATCTTCCTCTTCTTTATATAATTGTTTCTTCCACACAGCTCCAAACGCAAACCTTCAGCATATATACCAAAGACTGTCTTTATTTTGAGCTGCCTAGAGAGGGTATTAAAAAGGACATAATTTCTATGCATTAAAGAGCAATAAGATTATTCAGGGCCAGAGTAGAGGCATTCACTTTCTTACTTATCTTCAGTTGATTTCAATCAAAAGAATTGTCAAATGTAAGGCTGAAGGAAAATGAACACATAGTACTTACATTGTCCTATTTCTTTCTCCACTAACAATCATTTTAGAGTTTGCAGGTCATAAAAAAACAACTAAAACAACCAAAAAAGCAACAATGATTGCCCAACAAATCTCCAGGTAGTTGCACGTTTTTTCTTTCTTGAGATTTATTGACTCTATTCAATTTACCATCATTGAGTTCTATTGGGCTTAAATGGGTAATTCTAGTGATTTAAGGCATTCGTTTGTCCGCCTGCATGTGGGCGTGTGAAGTTGCCTCAGTTGTGTCTTTGTGACCCTATGGACTGTAGCCTTCCAGGCTCCTCTGTTCAAGGGATTCTCTAGGCAAAAATACTGGAGTGTGTTGTCATATCCTCCTCCAGGAGATCTTCCTGACCCAGGAATCGAACTTGTGTCTCTTTATGTCTCCTGCTTTGGCTGGTGGATTCTTTACCACTAATGCCATGCGGGAAGCTGTTTGTTTGCCCAGTAGAGATCAAATAATTATACCACATTAATTAATTTAAAAATTATGACCAGTTTTAGATGCACCTGTGGATCCTTTAAGGGTGGTGTCATGGCATATCTGAGGTTATTGCTATTTCTTCCAGCAGTCTTGATTCCAGCTTGTGTTTCATCCAGCCCAGCATTTCTCATGATGTACTCGGCACATAAGTTAAATAAGCAGGGTGACAATATACAGCCTTCATGTACTCCTTTTCCTATTTGGAACCAGTCTGTTGTTCCTTGCCACCACCCTTTTGGCAGAAAGTGAAGAAGAACTAAAGAGCCTCTTGATGAAAGTAGAAGAGGAGAATGAAAAAGTTGGCTTAAAGCTCAGCATTCAGAAAACTAAGATCATGGCATCCGGTCCCATCACTTCATGGCAAATAGATGGGTAAACAGTGGAAACAGTGGCAGACTTTATTTTGGGGGGGCTCCAAAATCAATGCAGATGGTGACTGAAACCATGAAATTAAAAGACACTTGCTCCTTAGAAGAAAAGTTATGACCAACCTAGACAGCATATTAAAAAGCAGAGACTTTACTTTGCCAGCAAAGGTCCATCTAGTCAGGGCTATGGTTTTTCCAGTAGTCATGCATGGATGTGAGAGTTGGACTATAAGGAAAGCTGAGCACTGAAAAATTGATGCTTTTGAACTGTGGAGTTGGAGAAGACTCTTGAGAGTCCCTTGGACAGAAAGGAGATCCAACAAGTCCATCCTAAAGGAAATCAGTCCTGAATATTCATTGGAAGGACTGATGCTGAAGCTGAAACTTCAATATTTTGGCCAACTGATGCCAAGACCCTGATGCTGAGAAAGATTGAGGGCAGGAGGAGAAGGGGACGACAGAGGATGAGATGGCTGGTGGCATCATCAACTCAATGGACATGAGCTTGAGTCAACTCCATGAGTTGGTGATGGACAGGGAGGCCTGGTGTGCTGCAGTCTATGGGGTTGCAAAGAGTTGGACATGACTGAGTGACTGAACTGAGCTGTGGGTCCTTTGTTCAGTAAGGGAGAAAGAATTGACTCCACTCTAATTCTGGGCTGAGAAATATAATTGATAAAGAATATAAATCAGAAGGAAGGCTCAGATATACAGGAATCCTGAGCAAAACTGTCAAAATTGTTTTCAACTTTGGCTGCCTCACTAGTACTAATAACTGCTCCAGAAAATCTATGACCTACAAGTTACTACAATTATAAATCATCTACAGTCAGTAGAGAAGTTTATAACTGTTAGTCAAGGCTATGGTTTTTCCACTGGTCATGTATGGATGCGAGAGTTGGACTGTGAAGAAAGCTGAGCACCGAAGAATTGATGCTTTTGAACTGTGGTGCTGGAGAAGACTCTTGAGAGTCCCTTGGACTGCAAGGAGATCCAACCAGTCCATCCTAAAGGAGATCAATCCTGGGATTTCTTTGGAAGGAATGATGCTAAAGCTGAAGCTCCAATACTTTGGCCACCTCATGCGAAGAGTTGACACATGGGAAAAGACTCTGATGCTGGGAGGGATTGGGGGCAGGAGGAGAAGGGGACGACAGAGGATGAGATGGCTGGATGGCATCACTGACTTGATGGATGTGAGTTTGAGTAAACTCCGGGAGTTGGTGATCAACAGGGAGGCCTGGTGTGCTGCGATTCATGGGGTCTCAAAGAATCGGACACGACTGAGCGACTGACCTGAACTTAACTGAAGGAAAAATAATTACTATACCACTATTATTAGGCAAGCTTTGTATTAAACTATTGGTATAAAATACAGACTATCTGCAAGATATTCATCGGGCTCTTATTTTTAATCTTTTCATCATGTACAAAAACACCACAGTTAACAATATATGAATGGGTCTCCATTCTATTTTACTGTTTCTTATAAACTAAACTCTGAGAAGATAGGAATGAAACTTCCTCCAGATACTTGTAATACAGAAGGCCAGACTCATTGGGTGTAATCACTGTAGATGGTATAGAGATAGTTTCATCCTCAGAGAAGGCAATTTGTCAAGCATTATGTTATGAGGTAAAACTAGAAAAAATAAATAAAATGATCGTTTTTATTCTTCCTGCCATTGTATTTTGTCAAGTACTAACTGATTATTTCTTAATAGGTCTTAACCCGTCCAATCCATCCTCTACACCACATACAGAGGGAAAGTGGAAAGTGAAAATGAAAGTGAAAGTCACTCAGTCATGTCTGACTCTTTGTGACCCCATGGACTATATAGTCCATGGAATTCTCGAGGCCAGAATACTGGAGTGGGTGGCCTTTCCCTTCTCCAGGGAATCTTCCCTCCCGAGGATCTGAACAGGGGTCTCCTGCATTGCAGGCAGATTCTTTACCAACTGAGCTATCAGGGAAGCCCAAGTTGTCTACAAATACAAATTATATCACTTCATTCCCTGAGTGCTCCCCACCCCCTGCCAATATGGTTTGTTAACAGTATCATTCAGATTAGATTGTGAAGATAGTATTTATATCCCTTAATTAACTAGTCTCAATGTAGTTTTTTTTTTTAAATATCATCTCCAATTGGAGCACCCAAAACTCCAGTGACACTGCTGTCAAAGTTTAATAAGCAAGGGCTTCCCTGGTGGTCCAGTGGTTAAGAATCTGTCTTCCAATGTGCAGATTCCATCCCTGGTCTGGGAACTAAGGTCCCAGATGCCACTCCACATCTTTACTCATGACTACTCCCACTACCTGAAATATATTTCCCACCTAACAAAATTCATTTTCTTCACTGCAGCTCACCTCAGCTCCATGTTATCAAATTCACCCCATTTATCTCAGCTGAGATTAATTACTCTCTTGTAAGTGCCCTCAAACACTTTCTTTAAACCTTTGTTATAGCATATAGATCATTCTATTATTAGTGGATGCAGGTTGCAGCAGCATCCTCTGTCTTCTTGAGTGAGTTGCAGGAACTTGTGTCTTTTTGAGAACTGGCCTGTTTCTTGTTTATTTTTGTTTTTGCTATTTAAAATGAGAATTATTGATTAACAATCAGAGGCAGACACAGAATAACACCACGGAGAGGTGGATGAAAGTGAAAGAAATTTATTATACTAACAACTCCTAAGGGAGAGAGGCACCAGATGCCATTCAGGTGACCATATGAGAGGAGCTCCAAGGGAGCATGCTCAACCAGGCAGATGGGAGGCCAAGAGAGTGAAGACCCATGAGCAAGTGCCTTTATTGAGGGTCAGTGTGGAGCACACAAGTAAGTGATGTGAGGAGAATTTCTTGAATGCCATTAGGTCACAGTCAGGGGAGTGCAAGACTGGTGAACTGTGACAAGGACCAGCCTATCACACTGGTGCACCTAGCCTGCACAAGGTGTCCACAGATGGTGGAGATGTTGAGGCATCAGGAAAATATGAATTTTAAAAATTGTACACTACTATTGATCCCATGATGACTCACCATTAACAATACTAATTAAGCACTGATTCTCTTGGTCATAGAGATGTTAAAGGTGAATGGAACAGCTGGGCCAGGTGGCTGAAGTTGAATCAGCCAGGGAAGATGCCAGTCCTTGGTGGGTGTTGCTGCCCAAGCCACCTTGAAGGGACTGTTGAAGCTAAAGTGGGCCCAGGCTGGAGACAGTCCCTGGACAGTGTTGCACCCAAGGCTTCCTTGGCTGAATGGCTGGGGCTGAAGCTGGAGTGGGCCTGGGCTGAGGGGAGCCCCACAGGGATTCAGTGGCCCACACTGTGCTTCTGACAACAGGGAGGGCTTCGGCAGTTGCCTGCTCTTTTACAGAAGTTCTAGGGTTAGTAAATGTATTTTCTTCCCTTAGAGTCTAGCTGTCCTTTAAACTGCTATTTCTTCACTATGTCCCATGGTGGGTGAGTGCATTCAGGTCTCTCTGCAATCCCTTCTTACTGCAGGTTGCTGAGTCAAGAGTGGATATCGTGTCTCTGTCTTTTCTACCCATTTCTATGCAGTCATTCTGTGTATAGTAGCTGGTCAATCAGCCCTCTGGTGTTCTTTAGGAAGAATTGCTCTATAGGCAGGTGTAGATTTGGTGCGTCTGTAGAGGAAGTGAGCTAACAGTTTTCCTATACAGCCATATGCCCTTCCTCCAAATCTGGTAGGTTTTTAGCCACTATTTCTTCAAATATTCTTTCTGTCCCTTTCTATCTCTCCTGTCCCTTTGGGACTCCTTCATGTGGATGTTCATGTACATGATGGTGTTTCACAATTCTCTTGGGATATGTTTATTTTTCTTCATTTTTTTCCCTTTCTGCTCAACAAATAATCTCAATGATCTTATCCTCAGGCTTGCTAATTCTTGCTTCAGCCTGTTCAAATATGCTGTTTAACCCCTATAGTGAAGTTTAATTTTGGCTATTTTACCTTTCAGCTCCAGAAATTTCTATTTGGTTACATTTAATAAGTTCTGTCTCCATATTTGATTCTCTATTTGGGAAGACTTCATCCTCCTGTTTTGTTTTTGTTCTTTGTCCACAATTTCTTTTAGCTATTTGGTTATATTTAAATCGGTTGATTTGATTTTTTCTAATATGTCCAGGGCTTTTTCCTTGACAGTTTTTTATTTCTTTTCTTTTCATCTGAATGGGCCATACTTTCTCATTTCTTTGCATGTCCTGTTATTTTTGTTGAAAATTTAACTTTTTGAATATTATAAAGTGGCAACTATAGAAATCACATTCTCCCCCTACCTGGGGTTTGTTTTGCGGTTTCTTCTGGTTTGTTCTTGTTTTCTTGTTTAGTAACTTTTTAAAACTGTTTTGTAAAATCTGTGTCCTTTGTCACATGTGACCACTGATGTCTGTTCTTCATTCGTTAAGTGGTTAGCCATTGTTCTGACAGTTAAAAGAAATACCTAGAGAAAAAAGAAAGAAAGGAGGAAGGAAGAGTCTCCCAGTCTTTTCAAATTGGATTTGTATTAGAACTCTTTTTCAATGCTTATCTAGGCCATTTACTACTTTGCCTTAGCTTTCACTCCCTGCTTGCATTAAGTGTTTAGGTCAGCTTGAAGTGAAGTTTAGGTTTTCTTGGGACTTTTCTGAGTGTGTGGGCAGTCCTGGTCATGAACATGGTCTTTTTGAATCCCTGGTATATATGAGAACTTATAGAATCCCTTAGTTCCCTTCATGTATTCTTTCCTAATTGCTTCCTTCCCAAGTTTTCTGGTATGCTTAATCCTTGTTTCAACTGTTGCTCCTTGTCACAGTGTGCTATGGCTAAAACTTGTGCTTTTACGTGCTTTTGGAAGATGCCACCAGGAAGCCAACCCTGCTTTGGGAACATTCATCATTAGGCAAAATACTGACAAGTTCATGTACTTGTTTCTCATGAAAGATCAGGCAGTTCCAAATGGACACACAGCTCCTTAAGAATAAGGTCCATATTGCTCACTCTGACACTAGCAACCTTCACTATTACCTCATGGCCATTCCAGTGTAAAGGTTGGTGGATGATAGGTAATCAATCTAAAATGCTACATTACTCTTGCTTCATCATACCTTTTCCTGATTGTTGTAAAGTTTTAACTAGAGTCTAGAGTTCTGTAAAAGTTAATCTGATAATTTTTGCCAGCACATTAACTGCTTTTGTGGTGAGATGGAATCTTGGAGTTTCCTACTCTATCAATTTCCAGAAGACATTTTTTAAAACCACTATATATTTTCTATATTGGAGCATTCCTTTTCTTCCTCCAAAAGATGATGCCAGTTTCTACTTTTGTCCATAAGAAAATAAAAGTGTATAAAATTAAGTTCCAGCTACATTAAAAAAAATAGAAAACTGTCAAATATATGAAATGTCTGTTTTCAGTTACTGGACAGTGGGCCTCAAAGGATTATGATCTTTGAGAAAAGAAAAAAGGACATATTTGAGGCTTACAGGTACCTGAATTTCTGTCTGGAGAAAATTTCTGGACCACAGAACAGGAGGATAAACTCAAACAGAGGTTGGTGTTCGTGCTGAATTAAGTAAAGTGATATATGAATTTTAAGAGGCTGAGAAAACTAGATTTTGAGGGGCAGAATACTGAAAAAAAGGGAGCTATACAGAAAAATAAATCCAGTAATCTGCATGAGTGACTGAAAGTCCATTTGTATACATATAAAATGAAAGGCCCTTCTGTCTGTCAAAGTATGATTTTCTGAGGAAAAAAACGATTACAGAATCTGTAAGTCATACCACCCCAAAGATCATGCAGGGCAAGGGATCATTTGACTCCCCAAAAGCCAGAATGAAGATACCTCATTGACTATTCAGAAAATTCAGTATAGACCCTAGAAGGATTATGCCTTAGCAGTGGGGCTAAATTAGTCCCAGTATAAAGGCTAAACCTCACCACAACAAAGCTATAGAACAAGCATAGAAAGGAACAAGGTTACTGTAAGTAACTGAAATGCTTGTTATATACTTAATATGTCTAAAGATTCAAAGAAAAATATGAGAGAACAGCAAATTATAAAAAGAAAAAATCTACCAGTGAAAATTCAATATTGTAAATTATTACTTTACTAAATTAGATTAACAGCAATTAGACACTGTAGACAAATATATCTATGAACTTGAAGATCTAACAATAGATATTATCCAACAGCAAACACAGTAAGAAAAAAGACTTACAAGGCAAGGCAACATTAATGAAAAATCACACAATATCAAATATTCTAAAAGACACATAATTAGATTGCCAGAAACAGTGGGGTAGAAATATATTTGAAGAAATAATGGCTGAAATTTTTCCAAATTTTTGAAAAATAGAAACCCACAAATCTACCAAGATCAATAAGCAGCTACCAAGAAGATTAAACATAAAGAAAACCAGTCAAACGTACGTCATGGTCAAATTGCTGAAAACCAGTGTTAAAGAGAAAATCTGATAATCAACCAGAGGCAAGAAGCATGTTTCATACAGAGAAAAATTATCAAACTTTGAACATGCTTCTTTTTAGAAATTCTGCAAGACAATAGAATCATACCTTTTAAATGCTATGAGGAAAAAAAAAAGCTATCTAAAATTCTATATACAAAGAAAAGTGAAGGTCACTCAGTCATGTCCAACTCTTTGCGACTCTATGGACTCTAGAGTCCACGGAATTCTCCAGGCCAGAATACTGGAGTGGGTAACCTTTCCCTTCTTCAGGGCATCTTCCCAACCCAGGGATCAAACCCCAGTCTCCCACATGGCAGGCAGATTCTTTACCAGCTGAGCCACAAGGGAAGCCAAAAAATCCTGAAAATATAGTTCAAATGTGAAATAAAAACAGAAGTGAGGAAAATTTGGTCTCAGTGAACTGGTAGTATAAGATATACTAAAGGAAGTTTTACACACAGAAGGAAAATATTACCAGATGAAAGCACAGATATACAGAAGAAAATGAAAAGCATAAAAAAGAAGTATGTGAGTAAATATGAGAGACATTATTTTTTATTTTTAACTTCCTTGAGAGATAATTCCTTCAAAATAATAATTAATAATGCATTGAAAGGTTTATCACAAATATAGAAATGAGATGTATGACAGCTATAGCACATTAGTACAAAGGAAGAGAGCTCACTTCCTCTACTTATGAAAGGCTCTTATATTTGACATGGAGTAATACACTATTTTTTAAAATTAATTTGTTTATTTTAACTGGAGGCTAATTACAATATTGTAGTGGTTTTTGCCATACATTGACATGAATCAGCCATGGGTATACATGTGTCCCCTATCCTGAACCCCCCTCCCAGTAATATACTATTGTTTGAAGTTAGACAATGATAAGGGAAAGGTGTACATTGTAAAACTTAGAGCAAGGACTAAAAAAGTAAAACACAGAAGGTTAGTTAATAAGCTAAATGTGATAATAGAATCCTAAGTAAGTTAGTTATTCCAAATGAAGCCTGGAAATAGAAAAGGGAATAAAGAAGAGATGGAACAAAAGCAAAGTTGGAAGACTTACACTACCTAATTTCAACATTTACTAAAAGTTACAGTAAATATATTGACATAAAAATAGAAATATAGATAAATGGAATAGAATACAGAGTCCAGCACATTTATGGTCAATTCATTTTTGACAAAGGTGCCAAGGTAAATCAATAGGGAAATGAAAATCTTTTTAATAAATGGTGCTGAAACAATTGGCTATCCATGTGGAAATAAAATAATGATTACCTAACACCATATGCTAAAGTTATCACAAATGTATACCAGGCCTTAATGTAAAAGCTCAAATTATAAAACTGGATGAAAACATAAGGAGAAAATCTTATTAGGATAAGAAAATTTTTCTTAAACAGGATCCAAAATGTGTGCATTTTGAAAGATAACTTGATAAACTAAATTTCATCAAAATGGAAAACTTTTCACTTTTCAAAAACACTTATAATATTGAAAAGATAAGCTCTAAAACACAGTACTTATATTTGACAAAAGGCTTGCCTGTATCTAGCACATATGATCTTACACCTCAGTAATAGAAGAAAAACACATGATAAAAGCTAGATTAAAAAAAAAAGATGATAATGTCAAGTATTGAAGAATGTGGAGCAAATGGAACTCCCATGCTGATGGTGGAGCATAAAATAATACAACCACTTTTGATACAGTTTGACAGTTCCTTAAAAGTTAAATGAATGCCATCAGTTCAGTTCAGTTCAGTTGCTCAGTCGTGTCTGACTCTCTGAGACCCCATGGACTGCAGCACGCCAGGCTTCCCTGTCCATCACCAGCTCTTGGAGCTTACTCAAACTCATGTCCATTAAGTCGATGATGCCATACAACCATCTCATCCTCTGTCATCCTCTTCTCCTCATGCCCTCAATCTTCCCAGCATCAGGGTCTTTTCCAATGAGTCAGTTCTTCTCATCAGGTGGCCAAAGTATTAGAGTTTCAGCTTCAGCATCAGTCCTTCCAATGAATATTCAGGACTGATTTCCTTCAGGATGGACTGGTTGGATCTCCTTGCAGTCCAATGGACTCTCAAGAGTCTTCTCCAACACCACAGTTCAAAATGAATACCACACATCCCGGCAATTCCACTCTTAAGGAATCTACCCCAAAGCAGTGAACTATATATTCACACGAAGAAACTGAACATGAATGTTCATGGTCATCCTAGCCAAAATCTGTGAACCAGCCAAATATCCACCAACTGGCAAATGATCTAGATGACAAAGAATACTATGGAGAAAAAAAAAATGAATGACTGATAACACAAAATAATATGAATAGATCTTGAAAACATTATGCCAAGGGGCTTCCCAGGTGGCACTAGTGGTAAAGAACCCAATTGCCAATGAAGGAGACTTAAGAGACACAGGTTCGATACTTAGATTGGGAGGATCCCCTGGAGGAGGAAATGGCAACCCACTCCAATATTCTTGCCTGAAGAATCCCATGGCCAGAAAAGCTCGGTCGGGTTGCAAAGTCCATGGGGTCACAAAGTGTTGGACACGACTGAAGTGACTTAGCATGCAAAGGAACCAGTAAAAGTTAATATATAGTCTATGATTCTGTTTTATATATAACACTAGGAAAGTCCAAAATTAATCTACAGTCACAGAAAGAACAGTGATTACCTGGGTTGGGAGTCAGAGAAGGGTATTGACTCAGAAGGGGCACAAAGAATCTGTGGTTATGGAAATGCTACATAACTTGATTGTGAAAGTATATAATGATGAAGAACCAGGTTCAGATCCTGGGTCAGAAAGATCCCCTGGAGAAGGAAATGGCAATGCATTCCAGTATTCTTGCCTGGAGAATTCCATGGACAGAAGAGCCTGTGCAAAGTGTTGCAAAGAGTTGGACACAACTGAAGAAACTTAGCAGCAGCATTATTATATACATATGTATATATACCTCAAACTATAACCCGAAAATAAGAACATAATTTGTAAATAAATGATCCCTTAATAATGCTGATTAAGAAAAAGATGGTTTCTTAGAAATGAAAAATAGGACACTATTTTATTGTTCTCTCTCATATTGTGATTTTTCCCATTAATCAAATGATCTATGTATTTTCTGCTCTTCGAGGGACACTGATTATTTCTACTCCTCCATTTACTTTAGATTACGTGACTTAACCCAGAGATAGACAATTTGAAACAATGACAATATTTATGAAAGAAATTTTAACATAGATAGCACAGCCATTTAGACATGCTGCAGTTACACAAATTCAAAAATCACATGAAATAAGGAAGGAACGAATAAAAGAGGAAAGAAAGAAGGAAGAGAGGAAAGAAGGAAGAAGTAAAGGAAGGGAAGAAGGAAGAAATCACGGTAGAAAACAGAGAACTTTGGGAGTCAAACC
This sequence comes from Bubalus kerabau, assembly GCF_029407905.1. Classification (NCBI taxonomy): domain Eukaryota; kingdom Metazoa; phylum Chordata; class Mammalia; order Artiodactyla; family Bovidae; genus Bubalus; species Bubalus kerabau. Next base: position 2,297,776 of record NC_073647.1, on the reverse strand, counting down.
TGGTAGCTCAGATGGTTAAAATCTGCCTGGAATGTGGGAGACCCAGGTTCAATCCCTGGGTGGGGATTCCCTGGAAGAGAGCATGGCAACCCACTCCAGTATTCTTGCCTGGAGAACTCCCATTGACAGAGTATCCTGGTGGGCTATAGTCCATGGGGTCGCAGAGTCAGACATGACTAAGCGACTCATTTGGGAATCATAAATTTGTAATCTAATCCCAGCTATACAACTGTCTTCATTGGTTTGGGCTGTTATAATGAAATACCATGAACCAGGTAGTTTATTAACAACAGAAATTTATTTCTCACAATGCTGGAGGCTACAAGTGTAAGATCAGGATACCAGCACGATTAGATGAGGTCCATTTTCAACTCTTCATTGTATTGTCACGTGGTAGAAGGGACTAGGAACTCTATGGGGTCTGTTTTATAAGAGCAGTAATTCTATTCATGAAGGCACCACCCTCATGACTATGCCAAAGCCTTTAACTGTGTGGATCACAACAAACTGTGGACAATTCTTAAACAGATGGGAATACCAGACCACGTGACCTGCCTCCTGAAAAATCTGTATGCAGGTCATGAAGCAACAGTTAGACCTGGACATGGAACAACAGACTGGTTCCAAATTGGGAAAGGAGTACATCAAGGCTATATATTGTCACCCTGCTTATTTAACTTCAGGACTGATTTCCTTTAGGATTGACTGGTCTGATCTCCTTGCTGTCCAAGAGACTCTCAAGAGTCTTCTGCAACACCACAGTTCAAAAGCATCAATTCTTCAGTGCTCAGCTTTCTTTATGGTCCAGTTCTCACATTTATACATGCCTACTGGGAAAACCATAGCTTTGACTAGACGGACCTTTGTTGGCAAAGTAATGTCTCTGCTTTTTAATATGCTGTCTAGGTTGGTCATAGTTTTTCTTCAAAGGAGCAAGTATCTTTTAATTTCATGGCTGCACTCACTTTCTGAAGTGGATTTTGGAGCCCCCAAAAAGAGTCTGTCATTGTTTCCATTGTTTTCCCATCTGTTTTCCATGAAGTGATGGGACTGGATGCCATGATCTTTGTTTTTTGAATGTTCAGTTTTTTTTTGTTTTGTTTTTTTTGTTTTAAATTTTATTTTATTTTTAAACTTTACATAACTGTATTAAGCCAGCTTTTTCACTCTTCTCTTTCACTTTCATCAAGAGCCTCTGCCTTGACCACAAATGATGTAACAATTTTGGGCAGTAGAGCAAGCCTTAAAGGGGGCTGGGGACATTTCCCTGTGCTTATTTTTCTTGACAGAGATTATTGAAACTGGAATGTTCTAAAGATAAACTTTTTCCCCCCACTAATAGTGTCCTTGAAATAATCTCTGGTAATATTAAGTGAATAAATAAAAATAAGACATTAACTCTTGTGGTTGAGTTCTGGAAATATTCTTTGGGAGTGATGATCTGTATAGCTTGTAGAAAGGCATTTAGTCAACTGCATTTCCATGTAAATATTACAGGCCTAGAAAAAGACATGCTAAATAAATAACTGGGAGGAAGTTGGCTATAGTGTCTGATATTTATTGCATGTTTAATTTCTTGCTTCTGAAGATGGTTCTGTGATAAGAAAGAGAATAAAGTAAAAGTTAGGAGCCCTGACTCTGACACTAACTCCCCATGTGATCCTGGAGCAAGTCTTCTCCACTCCTTGAGCATCCATTCCATTATCTACAAAATCAGGTAATGATGAAAGCATTTCTTAAAAAAAATTTTTTTTATTGGAATACATTTGATTTGTGATGCTGTGTTAGTTTCAGGTGTACAGCAAAGTGAATCAATTATATATAAATGTGTGTGTGTGTAAGTGTGTGTGTGTACTCTTTTTAGATTATTTTACCATATAGGTCATCACAGAGTATTGAATAGAGTTCCCTGTGCTATACAGGAGGCCCTTATTAGTTATCTATTTTATATATAGTAGGAGTGGACTGTGGCTCAGATCATGAACTCCTTATTGCCAAATTCAGACTTAAATTGAAGAAAGTGGGGAAAATCACTAGACCATTCAGGTATGACCTAAATCAAATCTCTTATGACTATACAGTGGAAGTGAGAAATAGATTTACGGGACTAGATCTGATAGACAGAGTCCTGATGAACTATGGATGGAGGTTCATGACATTCTACAGGAGGCAAGAATCAAGACCATACCCAAGAAAAAGAAATGCAAAAAAGCAAAATGGCTGTCTGAGGAGGCCTTACAAATAGCTGTGAAAAATAGAGAAGTGAAAATCAAAGGAGAAAAGGAAAGATACACCCATTTGAATGCAGAGTTCCAAAGAATAGCAAGGAGAGATAAGAAAGCCTTCCTCAGTGATCAATGAAAAGAAATAGAGGAAAACAATAGAATGGGAAAGACTAGAGATCTCTTCAAGAAAATTAGAGATACCAAGGGAACATTTCATGCAAAGATGGGCTCAATAAAGGACAGAAATGGTATGGACCTAACAGAAGCAGAAGAAATTAAGAAGAGGTGGCAAGAATATACAGAAGAACTGTACAAAAAAGATCTTCACAACCCAGATAATCATGATGGTGTGGTCACTCACCTAGAGCCAGACATCCTGGAATGTGAAGTCAAGTGGGCCTTAGAAAGCATCACTACAAACAAAGCTAGTGGAGGTGATGGAATACCAGTTGAGCTATTTCAAATCCTGAAAGATGATGCTGTGAAAGTGCTACACTCAATATGCCATCAAATTTGGAAAACTCAGCAGTGGTCACAGGACTGGAAAAGTTCAGTTTCCATTCCAACCTCAAAGAAAGGCGATGCCAAAGAATGCTCAAACTACCACACAATTGCACTCATCTCACACACTAGTAAAGTAATGCTCAAAATTCTCCAAGCCAGGCTTCAGCAATATGTGAACCGTGAACTTCCAGATGTTCAAGCTGGTTTTAGAAAAGGCAGAGGAACCAGAGACCAAATTGCCAACATCCACTGGATCACTGAAAAAGCAAGAGAGTTCCAGAAAAACATCTATTTCTGCTTTATGGACTATGCCAAAGCCTCTGACTGTGTGGATCACAATAAACTGTGGAAAATTCTGAAAGAGATGGGAATCCCAGACCACCTGACCTGCCTCTTAAGAAACCTATATGCAGGTCAGGAAGAAACAGTTAGAACTGGACATGGAACAACAGACTGGTTCCAAATAGGAAAAGGAGTACATCAAGGCTGTATATTGTCACCTTGCTTATTTAACTTCTATGAAGAATACATCATGAGAAATGCTGGGCTGGCAGAACAAGCTGGAATCAAGATTGCCGGGAGAAATATCAATAACCTCAGATATGCAGATGACACCACCCTTATGGCAGAAAGTGAAGAACTAAAGAGCCTCTTGATGAAAGTGAAAGAGGAGAGTGAAAAAGTTGGCTTAAGGCTCAACAATCAGAAAACTAAGATCACTACATCTGGTCCCATCACTTCATGGGAAATAGATAGGGAAACAGTGGAAACAGTGTCCGACTTTATTTTTCCGTGCTCCAAAATCACTGCAGATGGTGACTGCAGCCATGAAATTAAAAGACACTTACTCCTTGGAAGAAAAGTTATGACCAACCTAGACAACATATTAAAAGCAGAGACATTACTTTGCCAACAAAGTCAGGGCTATGGTTTTTCCAGTAGTCATGCATGGATGTGAGAGTTGGACTATAAGGAAAGCTGAGCACCAAAGAATTGATGCTTCTGAAATGTGGTGTTGGAGAAGACTCTTGCGAGTCCCTTGGACTGCGGGGAGATCCAACCAGACCATCCTAAAGGAGATCAGTCCTGGGTGTTCATTGGAAGGACTAATGTTAAAGCTGAAACTCCAATACTTTGGCCACCTGATGTGAAGAGCTGACTCATTTGAAAAGACCCTGATGCTGGGAAAGATTGAGGGCAGGAGGAGAAGGGGACCACAGAGGATGAGATGGTTGGACCGCATCACCAACTCAATGAATATGGGTTTGGGTGAACTCTGGAAGTTGTTGATGGACAGGGAGGCCTGTCGTGCTGTGGTTCATGGGGTCGCAAAGAGTCGGACACGACTGAGTGACTGAACTGAACTGTGTATATATCAATCTCTATCTCCCTATTCATCCCTCCCCCCTCGCCCCCCTGATCACTTACCATGTTTGTTTTCTACATCTGTGTCTCTATTTCTGTTTTGTAAATAAGTTCATTTGTGCCATTTTTAAAATATTCTACATATATGGTACCTCATAGTGATTTTGATTTGCATTTCTCTGATAATGAGTGATGTTGAGCATCTTTTCATGTGTTTGTTAGCCATCTGTATGTCTTCTTAGGAGAAATGTCTGTCAGAATGGCTGCTATTCAAAAGTCTACAAGCAATAAATGCTGGAGAGGGTGTGCAGAAAGGGAACCCTCTTACACTGTTGGTGGGAATGCAAACTAGTACAGCCACTATGGAGAACAGTGTGGAGATTCCTTAAAAACTGGAAATAGAACTGCCTTATGACCCAGCAATGCCACTGCTGGGCATACACACTGAGGAAACCAGAATTGAAAGAGACATGTGTACCCCAATGTTCATCGCAGCAGTTTGTAATAGCCGGGACATGGAAGCAACCTAGATGTCCATCAGCAGATGAATGGATAAGAAAGCAGTGGTACATATACACAATGGAGTATTACTCAGCCATTAAAAAGAATGCATTTAAATCAGTTCTAATTAGGTGGATGAAACTGGAGCCTATTATACAGAGTGAAGTAAGCCAGAAAGAAAAACACCAATACAGTATACTAAGGCATATATATGGAATTTAGAAAGATGGTAACAATAACCCTGTATATGAGACAGCAAAAGAGACACTGATGTGTAGAACAGTCTTTTGGACTCTGTGGGAGAGGGAGAGGGTGGGATGATTTGGGAGAATGGCATTGAAACATGTATAATATCATATATGAAACGAGTCTCCTGTCCAGGTTCGATGCACGATACTGGATGCTTGGGGCTGGTGCACTGGGACGACCCAGAGGGATGGTACGGGGAGGGAGGAGGGAGGAGGGTTCAGGATGGGGAACATGTGTATACATGTGGCAGATTCATGTTGATATATGGCAAAACCAATACAATATTATAAAGTTAAAAATAGAATATAATAATAAAATATATTCTACATATATGTGATATCATATGGTATGTGTCTATCTCTGTCTGACTTACTTTAGTTTTTTGCCAGTTTTAAAATTTCAAAATGGTAACTATTACTGTCTGTGCTTTGTTTCTGAATCCTGAAGAATCCCGTTTATTTTGGTTGGATACTCAATGTCGCACCCCAGTCAGTTTCTTGACAACAGAGCAGTGATTTCCTCTACCCTCACAGAAATCTCCTCAAAATAACTGCTATTAGGCCCCCAGCTCTCTAAGCTGCCAATCTGTTTTCCTCTGCTGTCTAGCCTCAATTAGTGTTATCTTCTTATTTACACTCCACCTCTTTCCAAATCAGCTTTGAGGAAGGCTTAACTCACTTTCCCTGGATTTCCCATTGTTTCCAGAATCACTGGCTTTGTCACACGTATCTAATTCCTATTATATCCACCCCCCCCCCCCGCTTTGTTCCTGTTTAGTTATGATCTTGCTTCTTGGTCATTCAATTCAGTTCAGTTCATTTCAGCTGCTCAGTCATGTCTGACTCTTTGCAACCCCATGGACTGCAGTTCGCCAGACTTCCCTGTCCATCACCAACTCCTGGAGCATCATTACTGTGTATTAATACATCCAAAAACTGCCACAAATATAACGTGTATAAGATGAATCCTGTGTGTGTGTTAGTCACTTAGTTGTGTCCGACTCTTTCCGACCCCATTGACTTTAGCCTGCCAACTCCTCTGTCTATGGAATTCTCCAAGCAAGAATACTGGAGTGGATTGCCGTTTCCCTCTCCAGGGGATCTTCCTGACCCAGGGTTTGAACCTGGGTCTCCTGCATTGTGGGCAGATTCCCTACCATCTGAGCTGTAGGAAATCGCTTATATGAATCCTATTGGCAGCAAAAGGTATACATTCAATATATACTTAGGGGGGAACTACAAAAGATCTTTATAAGTTATTTTCTTATGAATCCTTCTTTTGGTGTCTTACCTCTTTTTCAATAAGATGTGAATCCTTCCCTAGAGACTCCTAGAGAAAAAGACTTTGAATCGTCTGTACTGTTGGCATTTTCTTTAAAAATGCAGTGGGATATCCTGGAGGCTAGGGATTATTAGTTGTCTTGAGTGGAGTGCTATTTTGAATAAACCAATATCAGTGGATGAAAATTTTATGATTCTCTGTACCCTTGGGTATTATAAAATAGAAATATCATATCACTCAAGAATTTCAAGTTACAAAGTTGCTTTTATTTTTTTTTTCCTTCCCTTGGATTTTGAGTTTTAATATAACCTGGGAGAAAGAACTAAAGATAGAACAATTATATTTTTACCTTTCCCTCAATCATTATTTTCCACTGAATGATAATCAGCCCATAATAAGCACTTCCTCTATCTCTTTCTCAGTTTGAAAACAGATACAACATCTTTTCTGATGGCTCAGATGATAAAGAATCTGCCTGCAACGTGGGAGACCTGGATTCAATCCCTGGGTCAGGAAGATCCCCTGGAGAAAAGAATGGCAACCTACTCCAGTATTCTTGCCTGGAGAATCCCATGGCCAGAGGCTAGAGTTCATGGGGTCGCAAGGAGTCAGATACAACTGAGTGACTAACACTTTCACTTCACACAGCTGCTTTTTAAGTGCTCATATCTATGTCTTATAGTATTGTCTCCTTAACTCCAAAGGGATTGATATTTTCAACAATTTGGTCAGTATATACAGCCAGAAAAATCAGGACAACCCACATAACCATAACCACTTGCTGCTGCTGCTAAGTCACTTCAGTCGTGTCCGACTCTGTGCGACCCCACAGATGGCAGCCCACCAGGCTCCCCCATCCCTGGGATTCTCCAGGCAAGAACACTGGAGTGGGTTGCCATTTCCTTTTCCAATGCATGAAAGTGAAAAGTGAAAGTGAAGTCGCTCAGTCCTGTCCGACTCCTAGCCACCCCATGGACTGCAGCCCACCAGGCTCCTCCGTCCATGGGATTTTCCAGGCAAGAGCGCTGGAGTGGGATGCCATTGCCTTCTCCAGCCACTTGCTAGGATCACTGTATTATAGGTAAAGACTACAGGTTCCCCATTGTTCTATAACTGTCTTAGTGGGTCTAGGCAAATGATGGAGAGATGACATAGATTCATTCATATCCCTTTCATTCACAGATCACCAATCCCTATTATACTTGCCTATAATAATTATTAACACTAATCAAACACTTAATCTGCCACAAATACTCCTTTATTTTTTTTTAATTGAAGTACAGCTGAATTACAATGTTGTGTTAGTTTCTGGTGTACTGTACATTGATTTGGTTTTATATATATATACATGTATATATATATGAAACACATTTATGATTTGGCTGTATATGTATCTGTATACATATATATACACACAGTAGAACCTTATTGTTCATGTATTTTATATATAGTAGTTTATGTCTGCTAATGCAAAACTCCTCATTTATCCTTCCCCCACCCTCTTTCCCCTTTGTTAACCATAAATTTGTTTCTGTCTGTAAGTCTGTTTGTTTCATAAATAAGCTCGCTTGTATCATTATCTTTAGATCCCACATATAAGTGATATCATGTGGTATTTGTCTTTCTTATTCTGACTTACTTTGCTTAGTATGATAATCTCTAGGTCCATCCATGTTGCTATTGTGTATATATTCTATTGTGTATATACACCACATCTTCTTTATCCATTCATCTCTTGCTTCCAAGTCTTGGCTTTTGTAAATAGGACAAGCATGGTTTTAAATGCTCTACACGCATTGTCTCATTTAATCTTTTCCCCTGGATTATGCAATAAGTGCTAATTTTGCCTTTACATTAAAATGGGAAAATTAAAGTACAAGGAATTTAAGTAACTTGCAAGGTCACAGAGTTAGTAACTGACAGAATCATGATTTGAATACAGCAGTCTGGCCAGAACATTAAACATATCTTTACAGGAAATATGGACATTCTCTGGTGCATATAGGAGCCTGGACAAAATTAGTCCTTTTGAAGGATGAAATAGGCAGCCTTCTAGCTAGTGTAAATGAAGGAGTTCAGAAATTTTCCCTCCAAGTCTAAAATTGTCTCCTTACCACCCAAGTACAATGCTTGGATGTATACATGATTTTTTTTGTTTGGAACACAGTGAGTAAAACTGCTTTTAAAGCAAGGATTTTACCCAGGAATAGTAGTATATTAAGCCATTACCAAGTTAGTGTTCATCAGATTTATTCATCAAATTAAGGAACACTCATATAACACTACTCTAACAGAGGGAAAGGGACATAGAATATGTTTTCCAAACTGCACCAAGGTACCCCAGCAAGACACAATGAATTCCACAGGCGTGCCATGGGATGCTTTAAAATTTAAAGAAAAAGAATATTATATTTGACATATGTCAGACACCACATGGACTTTTAGCTTAAGATATTTCAGTTTCAACACCAGACTGTATTACATTATTTTTTTTTATAAGATCAGACATTTGCTAAATTGGAATTTGGGCAGTTCCTGTATTTAAAAGCAAGTGTCTGGTGAAAACCATTGTGGAACAGGAAATGATGCTGTCCAATCTGATTCTAAAAGTTTAAGAATTTATACAAGCATGTGTATTCCATTAATAAGTAATTGTGATTGTTTGAGAATAAAATAAAAATATTTTCCCTCCAATTTATGTGTATAGTTTCCTCAATTTGTTACTAAATTGTTAGGACATTGTCATTGTTCAGTTGCTAAGTCATGTCCGACTCTTTGCGACCCCATAAACTGCAGCACACCAGGCTTCCCTGTCCTCTACCATCTTCCTTCACCATTTGCTCAAAATCATGTCCATTGAGTTGATGATGCTATCCAACCATCTTATCCTTTGTCACCCCCTTCTCCTCCTGCCCTCAATCTTTTGCAACATCACGGTCCTTCCCAATGAATTGGCTCTTAGCATCAGGTGGCCAAAGTGTTGGAACTTCAGCTTCAGCATCAGGAATATTCATTCCTTCCAATGAATATTCAAGGTTGATTTCCTGGTTTGGTCTATTGCTATTCAAGGAACTCTCAAGAGTCTTCTCTGGCATCACAAATTGAAAGCTTCAATTCTTTGGCATTCAGCCTTCTTTATGGTCGAACTCTCACATCCATATCTGACTATTGGAAAAACCATAGCTTTGACTATATGGACCTCTGTCGGCAGAGTGATGTCTCTGCTTTTTAATATGCTGTCTAGGTTTGTCATAGCTTTTCTTCCAAGTAGCAAGCATCTTTTAATTTTTGTGGCTGCAGTCACCATCTGCAGTGATTTTGGAACCCAAGAAAATAAAATCTGTCATTGTTTCCACTTTTTCCCCATCTATTTGCCATGAAATAATGGGATGGGATGTCATGATCCATACACACTTACTAATTTGGTTGCAACTAACTGTTTAATATATTGAAATAGTCTTTTGGTCTGGGAACCCAAAGAATATTATTACTGAGATATTAAGTGATCTATGAACAGAGAAATTTGGAGAACCTCTGCAAAAAGATTATATCATATATTTAGTGGGTAAAGAGTAGAAAGAGGGAAAGTATATTTGGGCTGGCAGGCTGTGTACCATGAAAGTTCTGAGCATGTGCATGGCAGGAAAGTGTTGCCAAAAAGAGATGGAACCTTTCTGAAAGAAAACTGTAGACAAAACTCCCCCATGAGTCTGTTAGACATTGAGCTCTGTGAGGATAGGGACTGTGTGAATCTAATTCCTCTGTGGTTTCTCAGTTCCCAGTATATTATGTAGCAGGGCAAACATTTTCTGAAAGAACAATGAATGGAATCTATTTCTAGCATTGCCACAATAGTTCAGTTTGTCCAAATGACAAATAAAGTCAATAATTGCACTCAATATCTCTAGCAATCTAAAAGGGAAAGATTTTATTTCATTGTATCACAACTCACCTACATGTACTGCTCTCTTAGCCAACAATGACTGTTTCCTGGATATTAGCAACACCCTTATCTTGATACTACCCATCTAAGCTGGAGGTACATTAACAGTTCTGCTGGGAACTAAATTTAGTATCAGGCTCAAGCCTATTGATGAATTCAGAACACTGTTTTTAGGTACATCTACGCTGCCTCATTGATTTATTGAAGCTTTCTTACCTTGGTTAACTGTAAGTATAATTAAGAGTTCTTACCTGGAAAATCCCATGGACAGAAAACCCTGGTGGACTACAGTCCACAAAGTCGCAAAGAGTCGAACATGACTGAGCAACTAAGCACATGCTTATACACACCTCAGTCTTTACATGTTGACCAATTTATTTTTAGCTTATTTCTGATCCCTGGTGATTTGATGAGCCATATTATTCACATTAAGAAGTACAAAAGAATAGAAGCAAATGTCTTCGGTGTAACATAAAGTATTTAAGAAAAACCTATACAACAGGTCAGACATTATGGTGAAATGGTGGTAGTGCTTTAAGATTAGAAACAAAATATTATAACTCACTGTCAGAATTTCAACTAATTGTAGGGCAGAGATCTTAGCAGCATAGGAAACAAAAACACAAAAGGTAAGCTTTGGAAAGCTTGAAACAAAAGTTTATTTACATGTGATATAAAATGGTATGTGTAGAAAACTGACATAATCACAGATAAATTATCAGAATTATTTAGAAAAGTAAGGTTGCTGGATGTAATCAGTCAGTCAGTCAGTTCAGTCGTTAAGTCATGTCCAACTCTGCGACTCCATGGACTGCAGCAAGCCAGCCTTCCCTGTCCTTCACTACCTCCCTTCACTATCTCTATCTCATGTCCATTGATTTGATGATGCCATACAAACATTTCATTCTCTGTCACCCCCTTCAAGATAGCTCTAAAAAGAACAATACCCAGAACTTTCTCAGAGTTATGAGCCATTCTAATTCTAAGCAACCAGGATGAAGGGTTGCTGTCTTGCACCTAAGTAATGCAGTAAAATTCCATGAGTTACACCTTAACAATACAACTAAACTAGCCCTAGAGTAAATGTCATTCTAGACTCATGCCCTAAAGCCTAAGAAAGTGAAAGTGTTAGTCACTCAGTTGTGTCCAACTCTTTGTGACCCCATGGACTGCAGCCCACCAGGCTCCTCTATCCATGGATTTCTCCAGGCAAGAATGCTGGAGTGGGTTGCCATTTCTTTCTCCAGGAGATCTTCCTGACCCAGGAATTGAATCTGTGTCTCCCACATTGCAGGCAGACTCTTTACTGACTGAACCACCAAGGAAGGCAAGACCTCATAAAGCCTAAAATAGGCTTCAAAAGAATCAAGTTCATCCACAAGTACAATTAATACTGGCTAAAACAAGATAACTAATTCTAGTACTTGGCAATGTAAACTTCAATCTATTCAAGCAGCCAATCCATATTGTCATATGAAGAAACAGGAAAATGTGACCTATAATTTGAATGGAAATAAGTCAGTAGGAAAAGAAACAGAAATTAGAGTGATGATAGAATTTACAAACATTTTAAATGGATGACATAAATACGTGCAAGGCATTAAAGAAACACATGAAAATGAGGAGAGAAATCAGTGCTACCAAATAGGTTTTCTGGAGCTGAACAATATACTATTTAGAATGAAAAATTCACTGGTTGAGAAAAGCAGCAAGCTAATTACTGAAGAATAAAGGATAGACTCTTCAATACTGTTGACTAAAATATATAGTCACAACCTGAAAGTAGAGAGTTTTTTTTTTTGTTTTTTTTTTGTTTGTTTGTTTGTTTTGGTGGGAATGCTCAGGACTCGGCGTCCAAGAGACAGCATCTCAGTATCTCTGAGAAAACTGCTCCAAGAAGGCAGGAGGGGAGTCAGGCTATATACAAGTTTGCAACAAAGGGAGAAGGCAGTCTGAACAAAGATCAAGTACCAAGTTAAGGAATTTAGCATTCTATGTATGGGAAGATGGAAGCTTCTGGGCTCACTGAATTAATTCCCTTCATCTGCACCTTAGCTATCTGGGGCCAAATCTGTTTCCCTTTTCACCTTGCTTCGTGCATTCCCCCAGCTCCCCAGCAGTCACCTTGGGGAGTGGCTGCATCCACTTGATCGCAGTTTTGGGAGCCCTCATTTACATTTGGAGGCCAGAAATCGCTGATGGCTGTGACATTTCTTATTGATATGGCAGGAGATATATTTTCATTTCACCTGGAGAAGGAAATGTCAACCCACTCCAGTATTCTTGCCTAGATAATCCTGTGGACAGAGGAGCCTGGTGGGCAGCCATCTATGGGGTCGCATAGAATCGGACATGACTGAAGCGACTTATCATGTATGCATGCTTTGGAGAAGGAAATGGCAACCCACTCTGGTATTCTTGCCTGGAGAATCCCAGAGACAGAGGAGCCTGATAGGCTGCGGTCTGTGGGGTTGCACAGATTTGGACACGACTGAAGTGACTTAGCAGCAGCAGCATTTTCATTTCACAATATCCAGAATAGAAATTATCCAAACTTAGCTACAGCAACAGAAAATAGTGAACAAATTTAGCAGAGCATCAGTGAATCTGGCTAACATACGTACAAATGGACTATCATAAATGAAAGAAAGCAAAAAGAGAAAAAAGAAAATAATGGTTGCAATTTTCCAGGTTTGGTGAAAAGTAAAATTGCGCACTCAAGAATCTCAGCAAATATCAAGCAGAAAAAAGTAAAAAGAACATATCATGATCAAACAACTGAAAACCAGTAAGTAGCAAGGAGAAAATCATTTAATCAAGCAAAGATGCACAATATGCAAAACAAAACTTTTTTTTTAAAGATTACAGATATTTAATTAGAAAAAAAAATTGCCAGAAGACACTGAGACTTTTGGTGTAAGTGCTGAAAGAATAAAAGTATGTTAGTCTAGAATTCTATACCAGTAAAATACTCTCCAAAAAAACAGGCAAAAAAAAAAAAAAAAAGGCAGCGATAATTCAATGTAGATGTTCATGCATTACAAAAAATAATAAATTCTTCAGAACAAAAGAAAAATTGCATCAGATCAAAATTTAAAACTCAATAAAAGAATATAGAGCAATAAGCATGAAGAATGTATGAGCAAGTATTAATATAAGAGTTACTTTTATCATTAATGTACCACCTGAAAAAACAAATAAATCAGCCAAAGTTTATTAAAATCACTTTTCCAAACACTAGATATTGGACAACGGTGAACAGCGATCCTCAAGCCTCAGGGAACAAATAATTTGTTTTGTAATATTGCCTAAGTGTTATAGGGAAGAACAAATCTGACTCCATATTACTTTAACATTTGTATTCTCTTGCTTTTTTAAATTTAAATTTATTTATTTTAATTGGAGGTTAATTAATTTACAATATTGTATTGGTTTTGCCATACATCAACATGAATCCGCATGGATGTACACGTGTTCCCCATCCAGAACCCCCCTCCCACCTCCCTCCCCGTACCATCCCTCTGGGTCATCCCAGTGCACCAGCCCCAAGCATCCTATATCCTGCATTGAAACTGGACTGGCGATTTGTTTCTTATATGATATTATATGGACTTTCCTGGTGGCTCAGATGGTAAAGTGTCTGTCTACAATGTGAGAGACCTGGGTTCGATCCCTGGGTTGGGAAGATTGCCTGGAGAAGGAAATGGCAACCCACTCCAGTACTCTTGCCTTGAAAATCCCATGGATGGAGGAGCTTGGTGCAGGCTACTATGTTTCAATGCCATTCTCCCAAATCATCCCACCCTCTCCCTCTCCCACAGAGTCCAAAAGACTGTTCTATACATCTGTCTCTTTTGCTGTCTTGTATACAGGGTTATTGTTACCATCTTTCTAAATTCCGTATATATGCCTTAGTATACTGTATTGGTGTTTTTCTTTCTGACTTACTTCACTCTGTATAATAGGCTCCAGTTTCATCCACCTCATTAGAACTGATTCAAATGTATTCTTTTTAATGGCTGAGTAATACTCCATTGTGTATATGTACCACTGCTTTCTTATCCATTCATCTGCTGATGGACATCTAGCTTGCTTCCATGTCCAAGCTATTATAAACTGTGCTGTGATGAACATTGGGGTACACATGTCTCTTTCCCTTCTGGTTTCCTCAGTGTGTATGCCCAGCAGTGGGATTGCTGGGTCACAAGGCAGTTTTACTTCCAGTTTCTTAAGGAATCTCCATACTGTTCTCCATAGTGGCTGTACTAGTTTGCATTCCCACCAACAGTGTAAGAGGGTTCCCTTTTCTGCACACCCTCTCCAGCATTTATTGCTTGTAGACTTTTGGATTGCAGCCATTCTGACTGGCGTGAAATGGTACCTCATTGTGGTTTTGATTTGCATTTCTCTGATAATGAGTAATGTTGAGCATCTTTTCATGTGTTTGTTAGCCATCTGTATGTTTTCTTTGGAGAAATGTCTGTTTAGTTCTTTGGCCTATTTTTTGATTGGGTTGTTTATTTTTCTGGAATTGAGCTGCAGGAGTTGCTTGTATATTTTTGAGATTAGTTGTTTGTCAGTTGCTTCATTTGCTATTATTTTCTCCCATTCTGAAGGCTGTCTTTTCACCTTGTTTATAGTTTCCTTTGTTGTGCAGAAGCTTTTAATTTTAATTAAGTCCCATTTGTTTATTTTTCCTTTTATTTTCAGTATTCTGGGAGGTGGGTCATAGAGGATCCTGCTGTGATTTATGTTGGAGAGTGTTTTGCCTAAGTTCTCCTCTAGGGGTTTTATAGTTTCAGGTTCTTATGTTTAGATCTTTAATCCATTTTGAGTTTATTTTTGTGTATGGTGTTAGAAAGTGTTCTAGTTTCATTCTTTTACAAGTGGTTGACCAGTTTTCCCAGCACCACTTGTTAAAAAGATTGCCTTTTCTCCATTGTATATTCTTGCCTCCTTTGTCAAAGATAAGGCATCCATAGGTGTGTGGATTTATCTTTGGGCTTTCTATTTTGTTCCATTGATCTATATTTCTGTGTTTGTGCCAGTACCATACTGTCTTGATAACTGTGGCTTTGTAGTAGAGCCTGAAGTCAGGCAGGTTGATTCCTTCAGTTCCATTCTTCTTTCTCAAGATTGCTTTGGTTAATCGAGGTTTTTTTGGATTTCCATACAAATTGTGAAACTATTTGTTCTAGTTCTGTGAAAAATACCGTTGGTAGCTTGATAGGAATTGCCTTGAATCTATAGATTGTTTTGGATATTATACTCATTTTCACTATATATTGATTCTTCTGATCCATGAACATGGTATATTTCTCCATCTATTAGTGTCCTTTTTGATTTCTTTCACCAGTGTTTTATAATTTTCTATATATATATGCCTTTAGTTTCTTTAGGTAGATATATTCCTAAGTATTTTATTCTTTTCAATGCGATGGTGAATGGAATTGTTTCCTTAATTTCTCTTTCTATTTTCTCATTATTAGTATGTAGGAATGCAAGGGATTTCTGTGTGTTGATTTTACATCCTTCAACTTTACTATATTCATTGATTAGCTATAGTAATTTTCTGGTGGAGTCTTTAGGGTTTTCTATGTAGAGGATCATGCCATCTGCAAACAGTGAGAATTTTACTTCTTCTTTTCCAATTTGGATTCCTTTTATTTCTTTTTATGCTCTGATTGCTATGGCTAAAACTTCCAAAACTATGTTGAATAGTAGTGGTGAAAGTGGGCACCCTTGTCTTGTTCCTGACTTTAGGGGAAATGCTTTCAATTTTTCACCATTGAGGATAATGTTTGCTGTGGGTTTTTTGTCCTATATAGCTTTTATTATGTTGAGGTATGTTCCTTCTATTCCTGCTTTCTGGAGAGTTTTTATCATAAATGGATGTTGAATTTTGTCAAAGGCTTTCTCTGCATCTGTTCAGATAATCATATGACTTTTATTTTTCAACTTGTTAATGTGGTGTATTACATTGATTGATTTGTGGATATTGAAAAATCCTTGCATCCCTGGGATAAAGCCCACTTGGTCATGGTGTATGATCTTTTTAATGTGTTGTTGGATTCTGATTGCTAGAATTTTGTTAAGGATTTTTGCATTTATGTTCATCAGTGATATTGGCCTGTAATCCTCTTTTTTGTGGCATCTTCATCAGGTTTTGGTATTAGGGTGATGGTGGCCTCATAGAATGAGTTTGGAAGTTTACCTTCCTCTTCAATTTTCTGGAAGAGTTTGAGTAGGAAAGGTGTTAGCTCTTCTCTAAATTTTTGGTAGAATTCAGCTGTGAAGCCGTCTGGACCTGGGCTTTTGTTTGCTGGAAGATTTCTGACTACAGTTTCAATTTCCATGCTTGAGATGGGTCTGTTAAGATTTTCTATTTCTTCTGGGTTCAGTTTTGGAAAGTTGTACTTTTCTAAGAATTTGTCCATTTCTCCCACGTTGTCCCTTTTATTGGCATATAATTTCTCATAGTAGTCTCTTATGATCTTTTGTATTTCTAGGTTGTCTGTTGTGATCTCTCCATTTTCATTTCTAATTTTATTGATTTGATTTTTCTCCCTTTCTTTCTTGATGAGTCTGCCTAATGGTTTATCAATTTTATTTATCCTTTCAAAGAACCAGCTTTTGGCTTTGTTGATTTTTGCTATGGTCTCTTTTGTTCCTTTTGCATTTACTTCTGCCCTAATTTTTAAGATTTCTTTCCTTCTACTAACCCTGGGGTTCTTCATTTCTTCCTTTTCTAGTTGCTTTAGGTGTAAAGTTAGGTTATTTATTTGACTTTTTTCTTGTTTCTTGAGGTGTGCCTGTATTGCTATGAACTTTCCCCATAGCACTGCTTTTACAGTATTCCACAGGTTTTGGGTTGTTGTGTTTTCGTTTTCATTCGTTTCTATGCATACTTTGATTTCTTTTTTGATTTCTTCTGTGATTTGTTGGTTATTCAGTAGCGTGTTGTTCAGCCTCCATATGTTGGCATTTTTAATAGTTTTTCTCCTGTAATTGAGATCTAACCTTACTGCATTGTGGTCCGAAAAGATGCTTGGAATGATTTCATTTTTTTTGAATTTACCAAGGCTAGATTTATGGCCCAGAAAGTGATCTCTCCTGGAGAAGGTTCGAATATGTGCTTGAGAAAAAGGTGAAATTCATTGATTTTGGGTGAAATGTCCTATAGATATCAATTAGGTCTAACTGGTCTATTGTATCATTTAAAGTTTGTGTTTCCTTGTTAATTTTCTGTTTAGTTGATCTATCCATAGGTGTGAGTGGGGTATTAAAGTCTCCCACTATATTGTGTTATTGTTAATTTCCCCTTTCATACTTGTTAGTATTTGTCTTACATATTGTGGTGCTCCTATGTTGGGTGCATATATATTTGTAATTGTTATATCTTCTTCTTCGATTGATCCTTTGATCATTATGTAGTGTCCTTCTTTGTCTCTTTTCACAGCCTTTGCTTTAAAGTCTATTTTATCTGATATGAATATTGCTACTCCTCCTTTCTTTTGGTCTCTATTTGCATGGAATAACTTTTTCCAGCCCTTCACTTTCAGTCTGTATGTGTCCCCTGTTTTGAGGTGGGTCTCTTGTAGATAACATATATAGGGGTCTTGTTTATGTATCCATTCTGCCAATCTTTGTCTTTTGGTTGGGGCATTCAACCCATTTATGTTTAATGTAAGTATTGATAACTATGATCCTGTTGCCATTTACTTTATTGTTTTGGGTTCGAGTTTATACATCCTTTTTGTGTTTCCTGTCTAGAGAAGATCCTTTAGCATTTGTTGGAGAGCTGGTTTGGTGGTGCTGAATTCTCTCAGCTTTTGCTTGTCTGTAAAGCTTTTGATTTCTCTTTCATATTTGAATGAGATCCTTGCTGGGTACTGTAATCTGGGCTGTAGGTTATTTTCTTTCATCACTTTAAGTATGTCTTGCCATTTCCTCCTGGCCTGAAGAGTTTCTATTGAAAGATCAGCTGTTATCCTTATGGGTATTCCCTTGTGTGTTATTTGTTGTTTTTCCCTTGCTGCTTTTAGTATTTGTTCTTTGTGTTTGATCTTTGTTAATTTGATTAATATGTGTCTTTGGGTGTTTCTCCTTGGGTTTACCCTGTTTGGGACTCCCTGGGTTTCTTGGATTTGGGTGATTATTTCCTTCCCCATTTTAGGGAAGTTTTCAACTATTATCTCCTCAAGTATTTTCTCATGGTCTTTCTTTTTGTGTTCTTCTTCTGGACTCCTATGATTTGAATGTTGGGGCATTTATTATTGTCCTGGAGTTCTCTGAGATTGTCCTCATTTCTTTTAATTTGTTTTTCTTTTTTTACTCTCTGATTCATTTATTTCTACTATTCTCTCTTCTACTTCACTAATCCTATCTTCTGACTCCATTATTCTACTATTTGTTGCCTCCAGAGTGTTTTTTTTTAATCTCATTTATTACATTATTCATTATATATTGACTCTTTTTTATTTCTTTTAGGTCCTTGTTAAACCTTTCTTGCATCTTCTCAATCCTTGTCTCCAGGCTATTTATCTGTGATTCCATTTTGATTTCAAGATTTTGGATCATTTTCACTATCATTATTCAGAATTCTTTATCAGGTAGATTCCCTATATCTTCCTCTTTTGTTTGGTTTGGTGGGCATTTATCCTGTTCCTTTACTTGCTGTGTATTCCTCTGTCTCTTCATCCTGTTTATATTGGCGAGTTTGGGGTGGTCTTTCTGTATTCTGGCAGTTTGTGGAGTTCCCTTTATTGTGGCGTTTCCTCTCTGTGGGTGGGGTTGTATAGGTGGCTTGTCAAGGTTTCCTGGATAGGGAAGCTTGTGTCGGTGTTCTGGTGGGTGGAGCTAGATTTCTTCTCTCTGGAGTGCAATGAAGTGTCCAGTAATGAGTTTTGAGATGTCAGTGGGTTTGGAGTAACTGTGGGCAGCCTGTATACTGACATTCAGGCCTGTGTTCCTGTGTTGCTGGAGAATTTGTGTGGTATGTCTTGCTCTGGAACTTGTTGGCCCTTGTGTGATGCTTGGTTTCATTGTAGGTATTGAGGCATTTGATAAGCTCCTGTCTATTAATATTCCCTGGAGTCTGGAGTTCTCTGGTGTTCTCAGGATTTGGACTTAAGCCTCCTGCTTCTGGTTTTCAGTCTTATTTTTACAGTAGTCTCAAGACTTCTCCATCTATACAGCACCTTTGATAAAACATCTAGGTTAAAAGATAAAAGGTTTCTCCACAGTGAGGGAAACCCAGAGAGGTTCACAGAATTACATGGAGAAGAGAAGAGGGAGGAGGGGGTTAGAGGTGACCTGAATGAGATGAGGAGGAATCAAAAGAGGAGAGAGCAAGCTAGCCAGTAATCACATCCTTATGTGTGCTCCACAGTCTGGATCACTCAGAGATATTCACAAAGTTATACAGAGAAGAGAAGATGGAGGAAGGAGTCAGAGGTGGTCAGAAGGATAAAGGGGGGTATCAAAAGGAGAGAGACACATCCAGCCAGTAATCAGTTCCCTAAGTGTTCTCCACCATCTGGAATACACAAAGAGATTCACAGAGTTGGGTAGAGAAGAGAAGGGGGAGGGAGGAGATAAAGACGGCCTGGTGGAGAAAAAGGAGAGTCCAAAGGGGGAGAGAGCAGTCAAGCCAGTAATCTCGCTCCCAAGTAAAATGGGTACTGAACATTGGGTTCTTAAAGGTACAAAATTGGTAACATTACTAAAAAGCAAAGATTAAAAATCTAGAGTAGAGGTTGAATTTTCAAAAGTACAATATTAAAGAAAAGAAAAAAAACAGAAAAAAGTCACAAAAATTATAATATATACATATATATATGAAGTTTGCTTTAAAAAGTAGGGTCTCTTTTTTTTTGCAAAGTAATAGTAGGTTATAAAAATGAGAATTAAAGGAGTAATAGAAGACTTAACAATTAAAAAAAATGATAGTAAAAATATATCTAGGACTTTCTCTGGTGTTGTTGTGGGCAGTGTGGTATCAGTTCATTTTCAGATAGTTCCTTGGTCCGGCTTATATTTCTCAAGATCTATGGGCCCCTTCCTACGTAGTCGGTACTAACTACAGGGTTTTAATCTATTGCACCTGTCATTTCCAAGGCGGTTCCCTCTGTTTTAGCTTCTTCTGTTTGCTGGTCTCTTCAGTGTCTGATTTCCGCCCTGACACAAGGGGGCAGTGGTGGACACATTTTTAGGCTCACTTGTTCAGTCGGGCTGTGGGGCAAGAGGGACGCTGCAAACAAATAACACTGGCATGTGCTCGCAGTGTCTCAGCCAAACTGGGCCTGCCCCGCTCACGGTGCGTGTGCCCTCCCTGCCCACACTGCTCAGGCTCTAGGTTGCTTCTCTGGGAACTGTCCGAGGCCAGCCCTGGGCTGCATGTACCTCCCAGGTCTAAGCCACTCAGGTTCAGGAACTCAGGTAGCCCTCAGGGGCACAGACTTGGTTGGGCCTGCGTTTTGTGCCCTTCCCAGGTCCGAGCAGCTCAGGTGATGAGGTATTTGGTGAGTGTGGTCTCTGTGATTTATCGCCTCCCCTGTCCCTGCCACTCGGTTTTCTGGGTATACAACTGGAGTACCTTCTCAGGCAGATGTTGACTGTCCAGAACCCCAAGAAGTCTTAGTTAGCAAAGAAGCCTGCTTGAAGTTTAGTAAATAATGTCTCTCTAGGGCTGCGATTGCCCCCTTCTGGCTCTGGCTGCCTGTCACCGGAGGGGGATGGTCTTCAGCTGACTAGCTCTGTACAGTACTTTGTTCTCTGAGCGGGCCTGATGGTGTCTTAGGTTAGGGCTTTTCTCATGTTAGCTATCCCACAGTCTGGTTTGCTAGCCCAAGTTAGTTCCCTCAGATTGCCCTCAGGGCATTCAGGCCTGGTCCTTACTCCAAGCAATGCAGCCTGTGCCTCCCTGCTCAGCCCCCTCTGCTTCTCCGTTGGGGGAGTTACCATTGGGCACGTAATCTGTAGGTTTTAATTATTTATTTATTTTTCCTCCCAGTTATGTTGCCCTCTGTGGTTCCAAGGCTCGCCACAGACTCGGCAGTGAGAGTGTTTCCTGGTGTTTGGAAACATCTCTCTTTTTTAAGACTCCCTTCTTGGAACGGAGCTCCGTCCCTACCTCTTTTGTCTTTTTTTTGTGTGTTTTATATTTTTTCCTACCTCCTTTCGAAGACAATGGGCTGCTTTTCTGGGTGCCTGATGTCCTCTGCCAGAATTCAGAAGTTGTTTTGTGGAATTTACTCAGTGTTTAAATATTCTTTTGATGAATTTGTGGGAGAGAAAGTGGTCTCCCTGTCCTATTCCTGCGCCATCTTAGGACCGCCCCTCTCTATTGCTTTTTCTAGAAATTAATCACTAGAAGGATGTTGCCTATAGCTTAAAGTATACTTAATGATCCATCACCAGGAACCCTGCCTCCTATGTCTAAATGTTAAGCTAGAATACCTTTGTTTAAGCTGACATGAAACATCCTGACCAAGCCCACCTGTGAATAGCCACAGGAAAGAAGAAATTAACACATCCCCTATGGAGTTTGGCTGAAACCAGGAAATATTTGTAGTAACTTATCACCTTTTTAACTTTACCTCCCCATTCTTTGCTCTATAAGAGAAACTAGCACCCAAACCTGGGCAAAATGGTTCTTTGAGACATTGGTCCACCATATTCTTGGTTAGCTGGCTTTCCAAATAAAGTCACTATTTCTTGCCCCAACAACTTCTCTCTTGATTTCTTGGCCTTCATGTGGCAAGCATTAAGAGCTTGGGTTTTATAACATAAGTAAGTACTGCTTGGAATAAATCCCCAAGCTACAGCATAGGGTAAGGTGGGGGTGCAGCTCAGGTAGAATATCACAGCCTCTGCATTGAGCAGGCAGAGCTGAAAGTCTGGGCAACCAGAGTGGCTAGAGTTCAAAGTAAAACATAGTGGTGAAGAAAGAACTTCACAAAGAGAGAACTGGAGATCTGCAAAGCAACATTCTTGAGTTCTTAGCTGAGTACTGATGAGTGCATATGTCTGAGGTGTCTACCTGAGGCTATGGAAAGGGTCACACAGAAGAATTATAGGAAACAATTCCTAGGGCTTATAGAAAGCTGAGCATAATTCCTGTTCCAACTGCACACAGTGAATAATCCCATATTTTAGAGTATTAAGTAGCATATTCAGAAATTGTTTTTATCTGAGTAACAGGAAAATTTAATGCTAAATTAAACCCACTGCCTTAGTATCACCTAACAAAGATAAAACTAATATCCAAAAGGATAAAACTTTTTCCATGTCATTCAGTATGTCCCAGAATAAAGCTCAAGAGTATTTTAATAATGCAAACATGTCCATCACCAAACAGGATAAAATTCACAATGCTTGTTATCTGATCAAAATTAAGTAGTATGCGAAGAATACAGAACATAATGACAAGAAACAGTTGTCAGTCATAAATGACCCTGAACTGAAATATTATAGATTTAGTAGTCTAGGACATTAAGATAGTAATTTTTACAGTATTCCATATTTTCAAGAAAAATTAAATATACTATATTACACAGAGACATGGAAGATATAAGTAGGCCCTAATAGAATTCTTACAGATAAAAATCTCAACATCTAAGATAAAAGAAATACACTGAACGATATTAATAGCAGAGCAGACATTGCAGAATAACTAGTGAATGTGAATGTTAACAGTAGAAACTATGTGAAATGAAGCACAGAGAGGAAAAATGAATAGGGTATGAGGTACACTGTAAAAAAGAAAATCAACTGCCTAATATATGTTGGGGAGTCCCTGAGGAGAGGAAAAAGTGAGAGAATATAAAGAATATTTGACAAAGCAGTGGCTAAAATTTGATGAAAATAATTCACTTGACAGTTTTAAGAAACTCAATGAACTCTAAGCACAAGAAAAATGAAGAAAATGAATCCAAGATAGGTTATAATCAAATTACTTAAAATCATCAATAAGCAGCAAGCTTCCCAGGTGCCACTAGTGGTAAAGAACCTGCCTGCCAGTGCAGAAGATGGAAGAGACGTGGGGTTCAATCCCTGGGTCAGAAAGATCCCCTGGAGTAGAAAATGGCAACCCGCTACAGTATGCTTACCTGGATAATCCCATGGACAGAGGAACTTGGTGGGCTACAGTCCATGGGGTCAAGAAGAGTTGGACACGACTGAAGTGACTTAGCATGCATGCATGAATAAATAGAAAATCTTAAAAGCTTTTAGAGGAAAGACAAATCTTATTATCTATACCCAAACAAAGATTAGAAGACAGTAGATTTTTTATTGAAAATAAGAGATGCTAGAACACAGTGGAGAATAAATTCTTTTCTCAGCAAAAATATCTTTCACAATGAACGTGAAGAAAGTAGGAGGGAAAGGGACTTCCAGAATGGCTGAGTGAGGAGCTTGGCAGATCCTGTCCTGGAAAAGCATCAATGAAAATGGGCAAAATTATTTTTAAAAATTCAAAGACTCAGGTTTTAAAGAATTTGAGAAGTGTTTATTCAAGAAAACTTATTGAATCGTAATAAAAACAATGGAAGTTCATGATATGTTAATCTAGAGCTGCTCCCATCACAACCATTCCTCTACCTCCATGAGTAGAAATACTATGAGGGCAGTAGGAGAAGCTAATGTTATTCGGAGCAGAGTGCAGAAAATTCTAGATCCAGTGGTGTTGTCTTCCAACTGAAGCCTCAAGTACCCTAGATCAGAGAAAAGACAGCCCCAGTTTTCCCCTGTCTGAATTCCTGACCCATGAAATCCATGATTGGGTTTACATCATAAATGATTGGTTTACATCATAAATATTGGGCTAATTTGTTACCCAGCCATACTAACTGAAAGATATTTGTAACATGGATATGGGATGCTTCCATAAAACAGAAACCTAATATGGCAGTGTTTTGAAGAACAAATGTTAGGACTAAACTGAATGGGCCTTCTTCTTTCATAGGAGAATGTATGGAAGATGGTCTTTATGATCTCAGTTAAAAATGAATTTCTCTACAAATGTACAAACTGCAAATTAAATAAAGAAAGACTCATACATTTGATTGCATTAAACGTAAGATACATATTCATCAGAAACACAAAATGTTTAAAGAAAAGTCAGGCATTTAAGGAAAATATTTGTAACAAAGATAACTGCAAAAAGATTGATAGACATAATAAATAACACTTATGATTTAATATGGGCTTCCCAGGTGGCACTAGTGGTAAAGAATCTGCCTGCCAATGCAGCAGATAACAGAGACATGGGTTTGATTCCTGGGTTGGGAAGATCCCCTGGACTAGGAAATGGCAATCCACTCCAGTATTCTTGATAGGGAATCCCATGGACAGAGGAGCCTGGTGGGTGATAGTCCATGGGGTTGCAAAGAGTCAGAAATGACTGAGCATGAAAGCATGCATGATTTAATACAGAGAAAAATATGAATGAGTCAATAGAAAACTGGACTAACTATATGAATTACATTTCAAAGAAGACAAAATTCAAAAATCACATTAATAGATATTAATTTTCATTAGTAATCAAGTAATTGAAAATTAAAGCCATGTGAAATGCAGTTTTGTGCCTTTCAGATTTTAAAAGTTTTTTTTAACTTTTTTTAACCTGAGTGTTCCAAGTGTTTTTTAAGATGTGAAATAATGAGAATGGTTATGATTCAAAATTGTAAAGGTACTTTAGAAAATTAATTTGACATTATCTTGCAAATTTAAAAGTGCACATACCTCAGAATCCCACTCTAATGTCTATACCATAGAAATATTCTAGTTTATGAGTGCCAAGAGTCAAATACAAGATTGTTTGTTCAACTACTGTTTCCAACAGCCAGAGATGAGAAGCAACCCAAATACACATCAGCAGGAGAATACTACATCTGAATGAAAAGAAAGAACTCTGGTAACACTGATAAACATGGATGATTTCAGATTCCTAATGTTCAGTGGAAAGACCAAGTCACAGACAAGTTCATACAGTATGTTGCTGTTTAGTGAAGGACAAAGAAGCCTGGTGTGCTGCAGTCCATGGGGTTGCAAAGAATCAGACACAACTTGGCAAAAGAGAACAACAACAAATAAATTCAAAAATGAAACGAAGCAATATGTTGTTAATGTATCCATTCTGTGCATGCAATTGTATAAGCCACTTAGCACTAATCCTCCCAAATAAAATTGGGAGCCATGTTCTCAGGAATCCTCTTCCCTACATGGGTCTGTATTTGAGTTGGCTGTATGATATTTGGAAGGCAGAAATGAAGCACTAGAAAATTTGTCAAAGTGAGATATAATGGTGAAGAGATATAGAGAAGTTTAGAGAGCCCTGGCTTGTCCCTGCTTTTCTGTTCTGTTCCTAATTCATCTTTCTGACTAATGCCCTTACCAATCAACAGCAGGCTGAAGCCCATGACCAAGTGCTTGGCTGCAGTTTCCCCTTAAGGCAACAGTTTTTGCAGAAATGGCCATTTCCACAGCAATAGCCATTAAATAGCTCCTGGTACCACCTTGGCAGTCACTTTTGTTTAGTTTCGCAGATTTTACCACATTCTCTGACTTGTTCACCCTCAGTAGTTCAGGTGGATATAAGATCTGATCACTATCACAAATGGCTTTTTGTTATTGTATTACTTTTCTGGAGTTCCCATAAAAAAAATACCAAACACTGGGTGGCTTCAACAACCGAAATATTTTCTTAACAGTTCAGTCTATAACAACCATAACACTGGTGATGTTCCTGTTTTCCTGATATATCTTCACATTTAATAACACTATAGTAAGAAGAAATGATATTGTAAACACACAAATAAGAATAGCAGTTACTATGGGAGAGAATATTTCCTTTAGCATCTCTTTAGCAAATCTGAATTTCTTGAAAGTTCATTGCTCAAGAAAGCTGTTCAGTTAATATTCTTGTATGTGACCTTGCAAGCATAATAGACCATTGCTGACTCATCACTTTCCTTTCCTTGCTATCTTCAAAACTGTCCTTTGCTTACCTCTTTCATTTCAAAAATCTCTCAACTATAATATAGAACAGAAATTGCAAAGTGGTGACCCTGGTTCATATCCTGGCTACAGATATATTTTGCTTATACAAGTATTTTTTAAATTTTTATTTGGGTATAATTGATTTACAATGCTGTATAAGTTTCAAGCATACAGCAAAGTGAATCTGATATATATATATATCTCCACTCTTCTTTAGATTCTTTTCCCACTTAGGTTATTACAGAATATTGACTAGAGGTCCCTGTGCTATACAGTAGGTCCTTATTAGTTATCTGTTTTGTCTGTAGTAGTGTATATGTGTCAATTTCAATCTCCCAATTTATCTCTCCCTCCTTTTTCCCTGGTAACCATAAGTTTATTTCGTACATCTGTTAACTATTTCGGTTTTGTAGATAAGTTCATTTGTAGCCTTTTTTTTTATTTCACAATAAGTAATATCATATGATATTTGTCTTTCTCTGACTTACTTCACTAGAAAGATGATCTCTAGGTCCATCCATGTTGCTGCAAATGGCGTTATTTTGTTCTTTTTTATTTAAGTGCTAATCATTTTGTGATTTAGCTGCCAACATTTTAAAACTGGGAAAATTTACACAAAAATCTGGACTTCTGAATCTTTAAGTTGGAAGATCTAATAACATTGACCACATGCACCATCTTGTCTTACATTCAGCCAGTTTACTTCACTTATTGTAACCATTTCTTCACTGTTGGCATTTGAGCTGGTGGCTACAACTTCTAATAAGAAAGTTAACATATAAAACATTTTCCTCATTTTCAGGCTCCTTGACCCCAAAACACTCACATGTTCATTCTCTCTTGAGTCCTACTCTCATGAGAAAATACAACTGTTTCTAGAAATTTAAGAAATGAGTAATTTACAACCAACTAGTAGTCAGCTATCCTAGAGATATTTTCACTTTTAAAGAGGCAACCTAAGGAAAGGAAGACATTTCTGCTTTGCATCCCACTGCTTCTTGTGCTTTGCTTTTCATAATACTCAACTCACTTGTCATTATTTGTTCACTGTTATTTTCTGCAGTAGATGGTAGTAAGTTCTATGAGGGCAGAAACCATGTCTGTTTTTTTCACTTCTGCTTGATCTATGTCACTGAGTAAGCCTCAGAGAATTTTTTTTAAATAAAGGGATAAATGTGTATCTTATCCCTGATTTTCTTAGTGATTTTGGTTTAAAGCCAGTCTGACATTTAGCTCTTTGCTGTCCAGATAAGCTTTATTTGATGGTAATACCACCAGAGGACAAATTCTAAGGAGTTGGTCTTGTATTCTTAAGTAATCTACTGATAACAGCCCTGGTCCAGGATTAAATAAGGAAATCTTCCACCAGATGACAGAACCTGTCCCTTTTAATAATCAGTGTGTGGGAGAAGCATACAAAATAAAAGGATTTCTTATGCCTTAGTGACCAGTCCAAGCTTTTTAAAAAAGTGTGTGTGTGTGTGTGTGTGTGCATGTGTGTGAGAGAGAAAGAGAGAGAGAGTCATTGATTCTATCCTATGTGCTATTAGACACGTAAACAAAACACACAGGAGAGAGAAAATCCCCACCAAACGAGAGACTTAGGGAGCAAAACAATTTTCCAGAATGAGAGAGAAGATATAGAACAAGGCTTAGAAATATTAGAAGATTTGAATTTATAAGTTTGGCCTAAGTGCACTTTCAACTTGGACAATCTATTGATTTAGTGTCTCAATAAATTAAATTGAAATTGCATTTCTCATTTCAAAAAGTCTTTTTCCATTTGTCCAAACAAGCATAACTTTAAATATGTTTTATCCATTATAGGTTGGTGTAATGTAATTTACAGATTGGTTATAGAGAGCAGGATTGGAACAATGAAGTATTTTAAAGTATTTGAATATTTCATTTGAGACCAAAATACTTTTCATACACATCATTAGAGAAGCAATTCAGAGTATCTACTGAATTGGCTTTTCTCCCCTTGCCCCAGCTTTATTGAGGTGTAATTCACAAATAAAATTGTAAGATATTTAAAGTGTACAAGATTTGATATTTATATATACTGTGAAAGAATCCCCCAACCAGTTAATTAGTATATCCATCACCTCACATGTTGTGGTCGTTTTTACAGACCAGGGCCTGGTGGATCAGAGTCAACGAAAAGAAAGCAAAAGAGAGAGACTAATATTCCCTGGGTTACATGGAAAACCAATAAAGCCCTAGAATAGGGCTTGTACTGCTCACAAAGGTACAGGGTGTCCTCTCGAGGAGGTCTTGAAACCCCGGGCAAGAAAGTGAGCTCGGCAGGCCTCCACACTCCAAAAAACTAGCCAGAAAGGGAAAGAAGGATACGGGGGACCCAAGTTTCTAGTGGAACAAGGGTGTTTTATTCATGTTTGCATGAGCTTATATATTGTTATACAAGGAAGCTTTAGGAAGAAATAAAGTTAGGCAAAGAACAAAAAACCAGATGTATAACAACCGTTACAAGGGAAAGAAATAACAATCGTCACAAGGCCAGAAGACAGTCCATATCTTGAGTAAGAGGGTCGTGATTAAATAGTTTTACCTTAGGGTAAAAGGTTACTGAAGGAAATCCATGCATGTGTTCCGTCCCATGACCTCAGTCCTGGGAACAGCGTGCCGCTCCACTCCTTCCTGTCTACCAGGAACTGATAAGCAACAGAGGGTTCATGAGAAACAGAAAACAACATACAGGAATCCTAAAGTTAAATGTTCCCTGAAAATTCGCCCTATTTTATTATATATGCAAAAAAGACACTGACCATTTGAGTTTGTTTACTCTTAACAATTTTTTGTAGAAAGGCAATGGTATACAACAAATATAATTATCAGGACAATTACCAAAGTTATAATTCCAGACCCAGTGCTATGAGTAATGCTCTAAAGCCCTCCTTGAGGGTCTAGCCCAGATAATTGATCAGCTAGTTGTTCAGCTAAAGTTTCCAAATTATTGGAAGAGGGCAGACTTTTAGAAAAGGTTTCAAAAATTTCTTTTTGCAATAATTATACATTCAGTGAGGCATTATCATGTATATTTTGTAAATGAAATTTGATTTGTTCCCAGTTGTAGGCACTATGGTTGAATTGAACAGGTGTAACACAAAACTGAGAATTCCAATCACATTTTAGTATCACTTGTTTTTGCAAATCTGTTAATTGATCTCTGACCCATTGGATGGCTGTTCTTAGTTCCTGTATTTCATCTTGAACTTCCTCATTTATCTGAGCCTGAGTGGCCCACATAGTATGAGCATCTTTAGTCCAATTTTGAATAAAATTATGTTTGAATTGAGGTTTGTAAAGCAATGCTGGCGATGGCAGCAGTGGTGCAAATAGCTATTAATCCCAAAATGCCAAAAATTAGCCACCCAATGAATCGTTTAGATCATTGGAGTAATTATTCACAGGGCCATTGGAGATTTATCAGTAACCATAGATTACATCAAGATCAAAGAATCAAAACGGATTCATTTCTTAAGGAAATGTAAGAGTTGAGACAAGTATATAATTTGCAATTTATACAAGTTACAGAATGTAAAGTCTTATTAAATTGTAAGTTTCCTATAGCTATAACAAAAGGAAGGGGAACACAACCTTGTATGAAATATGATTGATTATAATGAAAGGAATAATGACTAGAACTACAAATGGTTCCTGTGAAATATACAGTCCAAGTTCCAAGCTCTTCGGTACTTGCAGTAAGTTTCCAAATTTCCCATTGTTCAGGCCCAACCCATTTATCGAGGATGATTCAAGGACAAGGGGATGCCATTCCACCGTCAAGCCAGCCAAGAAGTCCTTTGTCATGGTAATGTTCCATCATAGTTTGGGTAACCTTTCAGGATACTTGAGTAGCATAATCACAGGCAGTGCTGTTAATATCATCTGAGCAGTTATATAATCACATACCATGGGGTCCCCAATAGACAATTGTTGATTAATTAGCCACAAACATTAATTTTCCTGATTTGGCTTGACATTTTTCCCAACGAACAGAAATACATTTAAAGTTTTTATAAGTAAACCCTTTGTATAATATTCTTTGTCCTTTCCCTAGAGTTTCAGTAGTATTGACATGGTTCTCATAAAAAGAAAGGGAAGTAAATAATCCAAGCAATGTCCGAAAGTCCTTTTTTGAAGGCAGGATGAAAGCCCAAGCTTGTCAACTAACGTTTATACATAAGTCTGCTGGGCCCATGCACAAAGGAAGGACTTCATAACCTAGAGAAATATTAATTAATCTCCCTTCTTGCTCAAGGTGTGAGGGCCCCTCCAGGCCCCATGGAGGAGGCATATGTATTGAATCATTGGTGGATACAATTGGTCCTTTTTCTGTCCATTCTACAACCTGTAGTAAAGGGAGGTTGGGTATGTAAGCCCAGTAAGTATGATTCATTAGTTCAGCTTGAGCTGGGGAAGCAAAAGCAAGCAAAGCAAGCATAGCAACAAAAATATTTTCAGGACTCCGAGGCATTCCCTGCTGAGAAACCAGATTTTCAGCTTGATTATTAAGGGTTTTTATTTGTCCCCAAGAAGGGAGATCATAAGGTTGATGTCGTCGAGGGCGGTGCTTTCTGGAGATCTTCAGACAGCCATGGCTGTATTGGAATTTCTTCCCCCTCGGTTTTTTGTTGTTTTGTCTCTATTTTGAATGTCGGGGGCCCCCTTGGTTTGGATCTTCCAAAGAGGAAGCCAAGTAAGTTCTTTGGATCCATCTGGAGAAATACAAGCAAACCCCTTTCCCTGTAAGATTAATTTCCCAGATTTCCATTGTTTTGTTAGCCCGTTTTGGTACCAAATGGGCAGAGGAAGAGAGGCATCCTGTGATCCCTCAAAATGTCTTTCTGCTCTTGTTAAGATATCTCCTTGTGGTAAGTTTAAAAAACTTAAGAAATAAAGCTGTATTAACAATAGTTATAGGTTTAGAGAATATCTTATGTTGGAGTCTAGTAAAGTCTGCTTTAGATAAGGAAGATAATAATGCTCCTGTGTATTTCCCCTTTTTTAATTTTTTATTTGTAATTTTAGTGTGTGATGTGTCTGTTTGACTATGTCCTGTGTCTGTGGATTATAAGGAATAATCTATGATATGTTTAATAGAAAATGATTGTGAAAATTGTTTGAAGTGATAGGCAGGGCCATTGTCGGTTTTTATAGAATTAGGAGTTTTCATTATAGCAAAACAAGGTAATAGGTGAGTTATAACGTGTTCTGTAGCTTCATTGTGAAGAGGTGTGGCCCATATAAAAGAATTAGTGTTGATACAGACATGTAAGAAAGAAGATAAAGAAAGTTTAGGGCAATGAGTTATATCTATTTGTCATAATTTATTGGGTTGTAACCCTCGAGGGTTGTGTAATGGATTGAAGATGTAGGGGTCTACAAGTAGAGAAATTATTAATATTTTCAGCCTGATCACTATGGGATTTTTCATACCTGGTGTAGGGAGCCAGCATTGTTGTGTAATAGAGCATGTTGTTTCTCTGGAGTAGCAAAAGAAACAAGTTTATCAGCCTGTTTATTATCATGAGTCATGGGACTGGGAAGACAGGAATGTGTTCAAATATGGGTAATATAAATGGGAGAAGTGTGGTTTTTAATAACAGATTGTAGTTTGAAAAAAAGTTGTTGAATAATAGGTTGATTGGCGTTTATAGTGGAGGTTTTTAAGGAATCAAAGACTATATTAATGGAGTAAGGGTATAGGCAAATAACTTAAATAAGAGCATATAATTTGTTTTGTTGAGGAGAATGAAATTTGTATAAAAGACTTTATATTTTTTGAGAGACCAGAATGAGGCTTTGGTGTTTTTAGTCCCATCTATATAGAAAACATCAGCTTGAGGTATAGCCTGTGAGTTGACGATGTGTTTTGAAGAAATTTCATAGCTTGTTAGAAGGATAATGAAATGAAATTTCTCCAAAATATTTTAGAAAAGCTATTTGGAAATCGGTGGAAGTTTGTAATGTGTTTTTGAATTCACGTTTATTAATAGCTATCACAATTTTATGAGGATCAGACATAATTAGTGTTTTCATTTTATTTTTATCATTAATAGTGATTAGAGTGATTAAATTAAGGTAGGGTGTAAGTGACTTTATTTTTTTAAAAATGAGTATAGATCTATTTTATTGGGTATTCTTGTTGAGCAAGAAGTCCTGTGGGAGAATGAAGAGAGGGGAGTATAAATAATTTTAGAGGTAAATCTAGTCTCATGTGAATAAGAAACTGTTGTAATTTATTTTGTACAAATAGAATTTCTTTCAGGTCTCTTGAGAAAGTGAATGAGGGCTATTTAAATCAGGATCTCTTTTTAAAGTATTAAATAGATTAGTCAGTTGATAATTCAGTTCAGTTCAATTCAGTTGCTCAGTCGTGTCCAACTCTTTGCGACCCCATGAACTGCAGGACGCCAGGCCTCCCTGTCCATCACCAACTCCCGGAGTTCACTCAAACTCACTTCCATCGAGTCGGTGATGCCATCCAGCTATCTCATCCTCTGTTGTCCCCTTCTCCTCCTGCCCCCAATCCCTCCCAGCATCAGAGTCTTTTCCAATGAGTCAACTCTTCACATGAGGTGGCCAAAGTATCAGAGTTTCAGCTTTAACATTAGTCCTTCCAATGAACACCCAGGACTGATCTCCTTTAGAATGGACTGGTTGGATCTCCTTGCAGTCCAAGGGACTCTCAAGAGTCTTCTCCAGCACGACAGTTCAAAAGCATCAATTCTTTGGTGCTCAGCTTTCTTCACAGTCCAACTCTCACATCCATACATGACCACTGGAAAAACCATAGCCTTGACTAGACAGACCTTTGTTGGCAGAGTAATATCTCTGCTTTTTAATATGCTATCTGGGTTGGTCGCAATGGCACCCCACTCCAGTACTCTTGCCTGGAAAATCCATGGACGGAGGAGCCTGCTAGCCTGCAGTCCATGGGGTCGCTAAGAGTCAGACATGACTGAACGATTACACTTTCACTTTTTACTTTCATGCATTGGAGAAGGAAATGGCCACCCACTCCAGTATTCTTGCCTGGAGAATCCCAGGGACGGGGGAGTCTGATGGGCTGCCGTCTATGGGGTCGCACAGAGTCAGACATGACTGAAATGACTTAGCAGCAGTAGCAGAAGCTAGGTTGGTCATAACCTTCCTTCCAAGGAGTAAGTGTCTTTTAATTTCATGGCTGCAGTCACCATCTTCAGTGATTTTGGAGCCCCAAAAAATAAAGTCTTACACTGTTTCCCCATCTATTTCCCATGAAGTGATGGGACCAGATGCCATGATCTTAGTTTTCTGAATGTTGAGCGTTAAGCCAACTTTTTCACTCTCCTCTTTCACTTTCATCAACAGGCTTTTTAGTTCCTCTTCACTTTCTGCCACAAGGGTGGTGTCATCTGCATATCTGAGGTTATCGATATTTCTCCAGCAATCTTGATTCCAGCTTGTGCTTCTTCCAGCCCAGCGTTTCTCATGATGTACTCTGCATAGAAGTTAAATAAGCAGGGTGACAATATACAGCCTTGATGTACTCCTTTTCCTATTTGGAACCAGTCTCTTGTTCCATGTCCAGTTCCAAGGGTTGCTTCCTGACCTGCATACAGGTTTCTCAAGAGGCAAGTTGGGTGGTTTGGTATTCCCATCCCTTTCAGAATTTTCCACAGTTGATTGTGATCCACACAGTTAAAGGCTTTGGCATAGTCAGAAGCAAGGTCTGATGCTGTAAAGAGCAATATTGCATAGGAACCTGGAATATTAGGTCCATGAATCAAGGCAAATTGGAAGTGGTCAAACAGGAGATGGCAAGAGTTAATGTTGACATTCTAGAAATCAGTGGACTAAAATGGACTGGAATGGGTGAATTTAACTCAGATGACCATTATATCTACTATTGTGGGCAGGAATCCCTTCTTAGAAATGGAGTAGCCATCATGGTCAACAAAAGATTCCAAAATGCAGTACTTGGATGCAATCTGAAAGATGACAGAATGATCTCTGTTTGTTTCCAAGACAAACCATTCAATATCACAGTAAGCCAAGCCTATGCCCCAATCAGTAATGCTGAAGAAGCTGAAGTTGAACGGTTCTATGAAGACCTACAAGACCTTTTAGAACTAATACCCAAAAGAGATGTCCTTTTTATTATAGGGGACTGGAATGCAAAAGTAGGAAGTCAAGAAACACCTGGGGTAACAGGCAAATTTGGCCTTGGAATACGGAATGAAGCAGGGCAAAAATAATAGTTTTGCTAAGAGAACGACTGGTTATAGCAAACACCCTCTTCCAACAACACAAGAGAAGACTCTACACATGGACATCACCAAATGGTCAACACCGAAATCAGATTGATTATATCCTTTGTAGCCAAAGATGGAGAAGCTCTATACAGTCAGCAAAAACAAGACTGGGAGCTGACTGTGGCTCAGACAATTAGCAATATTTAAAGAGGGTCTAATCCAATTTATACCACTTAAAAGTTTTTGAAAATTATTTAAGATTGATAATTTATCAGTATGAATCTGTGTTAGTTGTGGCGTAATACATTGTCTACTAACAACAAATCCTAAGTAATGGTAAGGTGTAGAGGTTTGATTTTTTTCAGGGGCAATGATTAATCCAGAGTATTTTAAGCATTGTTAAGCTATGTCAAACATGTGTTGAGTTTTTAAAATAGATGGAGCTGAAAACAATATATCATCTATATAATGAATAACAAGAAAGTTAGGAAATTTTTTTTTTATAGGTTTAAGGGCTTTAGCTACATAGTATTGACACATGGTGGGAGAATTCATCATTTTTTGAGGAAGTACAGTCCATTGGTATCGTTTATGAGGCCCAATGTGATTAGGATAAGGGAGAGAGTAAGTGAATATCTCTTGGTCTAAAGATATTTTTAAAAATTAATCTTGTAAATCAATAAAAATAATGTGTAAATTTTGAGGAATAGTGGTAGGTGATGAGATTTCTGGTTGTAATGTACCCATAGGTTTTTTAGATGCATTAACTTTTTAAAGGTCTGTTAAGAGATGCCATTTGTTAGATTTTTTTTTATAACAGAAATAGGAGAGTTCTCAGGAGAACAAGATTTCTCAATATGTTTTAATTTTAATTGTGTATCTCTAAGTTCTTTAGTAGCCTGTAATTTCTCTTTTTTAAGGGGCCATTATTATGTCTAAATAGGCTTGTCATTCTTTCAAGTTATTTTAATAATTGCATTGTTTGTTAAATGAGCAGTGGCCCCTAGGAAATATGTGAAATGTATATCTGAGTTTGTCATTGTATAAGTAAATCTCTTCTTATTAGATTAAGGGGTGTATCTATCACATAACGTCTTAATGTTGTAGGTTGGCCTTCTGGTCCCTCACATGGATAGATTTGAACACTTTGATAAACTTCTTGTACATTGGTTTGAGAAATTTCTGTAATTTGGTAAGAGATTTTTTGTATAGGCCAAGATTTGGACCATAAATGTTTGGAAATAATAGTAATATCAGAGTTGAGGAGACCAGAAAATCTTTTACCATTAATTTTGATATTTATATTTGGCCAGGCATATTCAGACACAAATCATGTCCATAAGGATTGTTTTTTAATTGTATTACTTAATCTATCTGTCTGTATATCATTGGAGGAATTAATAGAAATGTAAGGTAAAAGAAGTAATTGGGCAATTTTTTCTCCCTTTTTGAATTGTCATAGTATCTGAGATGACATCATAATTTGGATTTTTCTCTTATAATTTGAATCAGTTATTTCAGGGTGAATAGTAATTCTCTTAGAAATCAGATTAGCTTGGCCAAGTAAAAGGCTGAAAGTTTGTGGGGATATGGGTCCAAAAAATCCAGTAGATATTCTAGAAGGAACTGTTTGAGGGAAAAGAAGAAAATCATTTAGGGCTGGTATATTGATGGCAGCACTGCCAGATGTTGAGGGTTTGAGGGAAAAGATAGAGTTTGTCCCTGGTTTTTGTTGATGGAGACCTGGGGAGTCCCCAGCTTGGAGTTTCCTGAAATAAGTTTTCCTTCAGTATCATATATAGATTTACCATCTTTAGTCCAATGTATGTCCTTACAGCAGCAAGGGCAGATTTTTGGATGTCTTTTATTAGTTTTAATTTTTTTTATTAGGGCAATCTTTTTTAAAATGGGTTTTATCTCCACATGTAAAACATCCTGTATTTCTCTTTTTAAAAGCAGCAGCCATTGTTTCAGCTAACATTTGTATTTTTTGTGTTTCTGACCCTAAATTGTGGCAAGCCTTCAAATAATCAATAATAGTTCCAGTTTCACAAATAGGAGTGATAGCTTTTTGACATTTTTGATTTGCACTTTTATAAGCAAGTAGTTTCTTTGGCTGTTTTTTGGCTTCTTTTCTGATTACAGTATGGGAAATAGCAGTTTCTAATCTAGCTAAAAAATCAGCATAAGTTTCATTAGGTCCTTGTAATATTTTGGTGTAGCTACCTGTAGGTTTCCCTTGAGGAGTAATTTGGTTGCAAGCTTCAAGGGCCATTGCTTTTAATTGTTTATGCAACAAAGGAGGGCATTGTATTTGAGCTTCTACTGCATCAAATTGTTCTGTGCCAGTTAACATTTTAAAAGTAATTTGGTTTTGGGGAGTGCTGGCTCGAGCATTCATGTTAGCATGATCTCTGGCTATATCTTGAAATCACATTGTCCATTGAAGATATTTTTCTGGTTTAAGGAGAGCTTTTATTAAAATTCACCAATCATAGGGAATAAAATTTTCAATATAAGATGCCATAGCCTTTAGGAGTTCTTTAGTAAAAGGTGAATGTGGGCCATACATAATTATAGCCTTTTTCATTTGTTGTATGTGAAAAAAGTTAATACCTTCATATTTAGGTATTATATTTCCTTGAGCATCAGCATTTCTTAAAACCAAAAAGGTGGAAAAATATTGGCTTCAGAGACTTGTGATTGTAAAGCCAGAAATTCAGAAAGCCTCTGCCATGAAAGAGAGTGAGTAGGTAGCAAATTCTTTACAAATATGAGTATGTGTTAAAGACATCATTGTCATCAAAAAAGGTATTGTCAGCTTTGGTGTCAAAGAGAAACTCAGGAGAGCCATCATCAGAGTCATTTTGTCCTAGATTTGGAAAGACTTTTGGTTTCGTGCCTGTTGGTAGAGGAGAAGAGTTTGGAGCAGCTGGAGCAGGACTTGTAGGAAAATTTTGAAATATTTTATGTTGCTTTAGTGGGGCCTTTTGTAAAGTTTTATCATCTAATTCATATTCATATAACAAGTGTTCTGTCTGTTTCCAAATATCAGCAGGGCCAGAATTACCTTGAAATGGTAGAATAACAGCTTTAATGAGAACCCACTGGGGCCAGAAATCAATTGGAATATTTTTTTCCCCATCTGGTGGCTCATACAACATTTTCTTTGACCCGGTGCCAAATTTCTAAATCAAAATTGTCTTCATCAGGGAACCAAGGATTATATTCAACCACTGTTTGAAGGCAAGCCTCTATGCATTGACATGAAACTGAAAGTCCTTGAATCTTAAATAAATGATGAAGCAAAGTAGAAAAATGGTGGGGCTTTCCAGCCGTTTGTCCCATAACCCCATACTTAGCGACCTCAGTAGGTCCCAGTCACTCCATCCGGAATACCTGTGAATTCCAGGTCCCTGTTCGGGTGCCACTTGTTGCAGTCTTTTTTTACAGACCGGGTCCTGGTGGATCAGAGTCAACGAAAAGAAAGCAAAAGAGAAAGAGACTAATATTCCCTGGGTTATATGGAAAACCAATAAAGCCCTAGAATAGGGCCTGTACCATTCTCAAAGACACAGGGCGTCCTCTGGAGGAGGTCTTAAAAGCCCAGACAAAAAAGTGAGCTCGACAAGCCTCCACACTCCAAAAAACTAGCCAGAAAACAACAACAACAACAACAACAACAAAAGGACATGGGGGACCCAAGTCTCTAGTAGAACAAGAGTGTTTTATTCATGTTTACATGAGCTTATATATTGTTATACAAAAAAGCTTTAGGTAAAAAATAAACTTAGACAAAAAAAAAAAAAAAAGACATATAACAACAGTCACCAAAAAAATAACAAAAAATAACAATAGTCACAAGGCCAGAAGACAATCCATATCTTGTGTAAGAGGGTCATGACTAAACAGTTTTACCTTAGGGTAAAAAAGGTTACTGAAAAAAATCCATACATGTGTTACATCCCATGACCTGAGTCCTGGAAACAGTGTGCCTCTCCACTTGTTCCTGTCTACCAGGAACTGATAAGGAACAGAAAGTTCATGAAAAACAAAAAAAAACATCATACAAAAATCCTAAAGTTAAACGTTCCCTGACACTCACATATTTAAACTCCCTTTTGTTGAGAACATTGAAGTTCTACTCTCTTAGCATATTTCAATTAAACAATACATTGTTGTCAGCTGTAGTCTCCATGTTATACATTAGCTCTTCAGACCATATTCATTTTGTGGCTGAAAGTTTGTATCATTTTACCAGTATTCCCCTATCCCCCAGCCCCTGGAACCCTCTTTCCATTTCATTATTTGACTTTTAGAAAAAAATTTTTTTTTTCTTTATAAAAATTTATTTATTTATTTATTTTAATTTTATTTTATTTTTAAACCTGAAACACTGTATTAGTTTTGCCAAATAAGTAATACCATACAGTATTTGTCATTGTCTGACTTATTTCACTTAGAATAGTGTCCTCCAGTTTCATCTATGTTGTTGGAAATGGCAGGATTTCTTTCTTTTTAAAGGCTGAATAATATTCCAGTGTTTGTGTATGTGTTTATATAAGCATATGTGTATATTTATATATCTCACATTTTGTTGATCCATTTTTTTTTTTTTTTGCGTTGACAGACATTTAGACTGTTTCTATACCTTGGCTATTATAAATTTTTGTTGTTGTTGTTTTCAGCTGGTAAGTTGTGTCCAACTCTTTGTGACCCTATGGAGCGCAGCATGCCAAGTTCCTCTGTCCTCCACTATCTCCTGGAGTTTGCTCAGATTCAGATCCCCTGAGGAAGGAAATGGCAACTCACTCCAGTATTCTTACCTGGAGAATTCCTAGGACAGAGAAGCCTGGTGGGCTACAGCCTATGGGGTCGCAAAGAGTCAGACATGACTGGCTTTTGTAAATAATGCTGCAATTAACATGGGAGTCCAGATATCTCTTTGAGATAATGGTTTCATTCCCTTTGGATATATAGCCAGAAGAGAGATTGCTGGATCTTATGGCAGTTCTTTTTTGTAATCTCTTGAGGAACTCCCATACTGTTTCCCATAATGGCTGTACCAGTTTATATTCTCACCAATGGTATACAAAGCAAACTATAGAATGAAAGAACATATTTTCAAGCTATATATTCAATCAAGGAGCTTCCCAGGTGGTGCTAGTGGTAAAGAACCTGTCTGCCAATGCAAGAGACATAAGAGATGTGGGTTCGATCCGTGAGTCAGGAAGATCCCCTAGAGGAGGAAATGGCAAACTGCTCCATTATTCTTGCCTGGAGAATCCCGTGGATAGAGGAGCCTGGTAAGCTACAAGTCCATACGGTCGCCAACAGTCAGACACAAGTGAAGGGACTAAGCATGCACACACATGCATCCACAATATACAAAGAACTCATTCAACTCAATAGCGATTAACTAAAACCAAAATGACTTAAATTTTTTAAAGGGGAAAGGATCTGAATAGACAGTTCTAAAGAAGGCATGCAAATGCTAATATGTACATGAAAAAGTTCTGACCCTCACAGATCATCAGGGAAATGCCAATCAAAACCACAATGAGATATCATCTCACACCTGTTAGGAAAGC
Organism: Bubalus kerabau; assembly: GCF_029407905.1. Lineage (NCBI taxonomy): Eukaryota > Metazoa > Chordata > Mammalia > Artiodactyla > Bovidae > Bubalus > Bubalus kerabau. The sequence goes on along the minus strand of NC_073647.1, from coordinate 2,257,848 downwards.
TATCATCAAAAACACAAGAAATATTAATAAGTGTTGGTGAGGATGTGGAAAAATGGGAACCTTTGTACACTGAATTGGCTTTTAGGATAACTCACAGGAACTAGCTTAATTACACATTTTGTCAGAGAAAGCCCAGTATGGCAGTAAAGAATAATGTATGAGCATGCCCTTTCTACTCATTAACACAGATATCAAGAAAGTACCACATCAAAGTCCAGCTTAAGTTATTGTCCATGTTTTCCTCTTCAGGAAAATATTGGGCCTTTTATTTAAGTTCCAGTGCACACATACTTATTTTACATCATAATCTTTCTTACATAACAATTTTTTCTCATGAAAAAATTCCTGGGTGGATAAATGGACTCTGCTTCACAAATTGATTCTAGTAATGCAGATCAGCAGGGAAGTTTTGTCATCCTCAATAAGTATTTTTTGATATTATTACTCCAACCTTCAAATTTTCCAGTTAGCAGGCAGGAAACTGGGTAGTAATCCCAAGAGCAATCTTCATTTTTTACGAATGACACTCAAATTGCACAGATCACTTCCATGCCCATCCCTTTGGGGAGAGCTTAGTCATTTAGTCATACCTAGCCATGAGGGATGCTGAGTAATATAGCTTAGCTGGGTGATCATGTCTCCAGCTACAGGTCAATTACTGTATATGTAGAAAATGGAATTTGATGGACAAGGAGCAGTCTTTGCACAGGGAATATTATAGAGCTGAGGCTCTAGACCAACAAACATTTTCTGTAGTGGGTGAAATAATAAATGTTTTAGTCTGCTTGCCTGTGACAAATTTTCCTATGACACATATCCTCTCTCTCTCTCTCTCTTTTTTTTTTTTACAATCTTTTAAAATGTGACAAACATTCTTAGTTTGAGGGTCACACAAACACAGGATGTAAGCTCACAGTCAATAAATTTCTGATCCCTACCCTAAGGTATAGCTGATTCAGTTTCTCAGTCTCCTACTTGCTGTTAGATATTGGAGAAGTCATGGACGTGAGTCTGAGTGAACTCCGGGAGTTGGTGATGGACAGGGAGGCCTGGCGTGCTGCAATTCATGGGGTCGCAAAGAGTCGGACACGACTGAGTGACTGAACTGAACTGAACTGAACTGAATGATGGATTCAGAAATATTTAACAACTGATTGGGAGGTTGTTAAGAATTTGTAGCATTTGTTGTTTTGCATGGTGTTAATATTAATACTCCTATTATGACCAATTTCAAGCTAATAACACAACATCTCTGAATACCAATTTGGGGAAAAATGCACAAAATTGGCTCCTGCAAGTTGATGTAAATCAGTGCACTGGCATCATTCCTCTTACCTGCTTCACTTAATTGTTTTAAGGATTGAAGTGAAAAAATGCTTTGAAAATGTAAAGTATCTGTGAAGCAAAAATATGATAATTATTATATGAAGAAACTTATTAAAAGATGGAAGAATCTTGTTAGAAAATTCTCTCTCCAGCTAAATCAAATTTAACACATTAAAACTTTGAACCACTGATATGAACTGTGCTCTCCTGAGCCAAACAGAATAATTTTAATCTCTTTCACATGGCAGCCATTCAATATATGAAAGCAGCCATCCTATTTCCCCTAAGATTTCTATTTCCCTAGTACTAAACTTTAAGATTTACTTAAATGATGGTACTATTTCAATTATTTGGATTAGATTCTGTAGACTCTGAGTAATTTTTTAATACTCTTTTATCTGACAATGGGGATGGAGCAGATGCATTTATTACACCTGAAGCACTCATGTACCTTCCCATCCAGAAAACAATTTGTAAGCTTTTTACACATTTGAATATACCCTTTTAATGAGGTGCATGGAAAATAAATATTTAGTACATTGAATGGTGTCTCTTGGACTTCCATAGCAATTTCAGTGATGAGTCCTGACAGAAATAAATATTGAGTCTATATTTAATCAAAATCATAATACAAAATTCTGACATTCAGTTCAGGAAGCAATATGTCTTTGTCAGAGGCATTTTGTTTTTGGCAGTAGGTTGCTCTGCTGACAGGCTCTCTGGCACATTGATTCAAGGCAGATATTTAGTGCAACTATGAATCAAGGAGAAAGAATATATTAACCATTGTCCTAAAAATTGTGTATTAATCAAACGGAAAACTGCAACAATTATCATAGAATGTTCTGCCCTGACTCACACCTGTACAGCATTGCAAACCAATCCCCTGCTCATGATTGAACTTCTTTGAAAGTTCTTATTGTCTCCAGGTGACTCTAAAGAGAAATTGCTTTGTTTTGATGCACTGTGTTTAGAGATCACAATCCTTTTACCTCCACATGCCATTTCAGAATCCAAGCAGAGCGCAGAGGATTCTCTGAGACAAGGAGATAGAACTGAGAGTGTGGGAAGATCAAAGCAGCTAGACAAGATAGGATACCAAAGTGGAGAGAGCTATATAGAGAGAAAGCTCAAAAGATCTCAAGGGAGCCCTTACTAGTATGTAGCTGAGAGTTGGTAAGTTTACACATAAGAGGAAACTACCTGAGACAGGGAAAACAACTTTCCTAAAGGATTAGTGATAACAGTGTCTGGTATTCAGATAAGGACAGGAATAGCTTGTTTCCACCAAAAAGATGAGAAAACCTCATGATTCACGAGACCTGGGGTAGAATATCCATAAAGATCTTGCCTCAGTAATTGGGAATAATTAACCCTGGACTGAACACTTATCTAGTTCCACCTAACAAAGCCTAACAGTAAGATCCAAAGGGATAAAATAGATTCCCAGTAAATTCACCGTGTCCCAGAAAAAGCTTAAGAATATTTATAGAAATACAAATTATCCAGCCCCTGATAAGGTAAAATCTACAATGTCTGGGTTTCAACCAGAGATTACCAGGCATACAAAAAGGCAAGGAAATATTAATGATAATGAGGAAAATAGTCAGTTAAAACCACTTCAGAACTGACAGAGAAGTTAGAAATAACATAGACATGCAAAAAGTTATCTTAACTATTTTTCATATTTTCAAAAAATAAGATATGGAAGATATTTTAAAGACCCAAATCAAACTTCCAGAAATAAAAATGACAAAGTATGAATGAAAAATATATGGAATAGATTAATGATTGATTAGATATTACAGAAGAATACATTAGTAAACTAGAAGACATATTCAAAACAAAACACAGAAAAAAGAATTCCATGTAATGAAAATGACCTCAGCAAGATTAGGAACAACTTCGAGTAACATAATATAGATGTAATTGGAGTCTCCAAAGGAAGGGAGGCATAGAAAAAAATATTTCAAGAAATAATGTCCATAATAATCATCTATGTAGATTATTTTATAGGATCAACAACAAAGCTGATGGAAATAAGCTCTATATAAGTTGAAATAAAAGCCAATATCATTTAAAATAGCATCAAGAATATGAAATACTTAGTGATAAACTTGACAAAAGACTTGGAAAGCCTTTATATTATAAACTATAAAATGTTGCTGAGGGAAATTAAGGAAGGCATAAATAAATGCAGAGATATAGTTTGTTCATTGGAAAACTTAGTATTCAATATCAATTCTCAAATTATATATTTAACATAATCCCAATTAAATCTCATTCTTTTTTCCTGAAAAGTGATGAACATGTTAAAATTTATATGAAAGTGCAAAGAAGCTGAAATAGCCAAACAACTTTGGAAAAGAACAAATTTTGAAAACTATACTACATAATTCAAAAATATATTGTACATAATTTCAAGACATTAATCAAAGCAATGTGGTGCTGATACAAATGTAGACAAATAGGCCAATAGAAGATAACTAATTGTCCAGAAATAGATTCCCATGTATATTGACAGCTGATTTTTTTCACAGGTGCAGAGGTTCTTCAATAGAGAAAGAACAGTTTGACAAACAGCATTGGAAAATTAGATTGCCATTTATTTAATAAAAAGAACTTCAATTCATACCTCAAACCAAATTAATCCAGTAAGATTCATAGACCTTAATGTAAACTCTAAAACTATACAAATTACAGAAGAATGCATAGGGGAAGTTTTTTGTGTGTGGCCTTGTATTAACACAAAGATTTTTGTTTTAGATTCAACACCAATAATGCATCCGTGCTAAAAACCATTGATACATTTTACTTCATCAAAATTAAAAACTCTTGTCTCAAAAAAACACTGTTACGAAAATGAAAACACAAAATATGAGCTAACAAAATATTTATGAATCATGTATTTGATACAGGACTTATATTCAGACTACATTGTGTACTTTTAAAACTCAATAATGAGAAAACAATTTATTTATTTATTTTAAATATTTATTTTTATTTATTTGGCTGCATAGAGTCTTAGTTGTGGCATGTGGGATCTAGTTCCCTGACCAGGGATTGAACCCAGCCCCCCTGTATTGGGAGCACAGAGTCTTAGCCACTGGACCACCAGGGATTTCCCGAGAAAACAATTTAAAAATAGGTGAAATATTTTACAGACACTTCACACAAAAAACTTCTTTGAGTAACAGATGCATGAAAATTGATCAATGTTGGTAGTCATTTAGGAATGCATTAAAAGCAACCACTATGCAATACCATTACAAACATATTCAGTTCAGTTCAGTCACTCAGTCGTGTCCGACTCTTTGAGACCCCATGAACTGCAGCATGCCAGGCCTCCCTGTTCATCACCAACTCCTGGAGTTTACCCAAACTCATGTTCATTGAGTCGGTGATGCCATCCAACCATCTCATCCTCTGTCATCCCCTTCTCCTCCTGCCCCCAATCCCTCCCAGCATCAGGGTCTTTTCAAATGAGTCAGCTCTTCACATCAGGTGGCCAAAGTATTGGAGTTTCAGTTTCAACATCAGTCCTTCCAATGAATATTCAGGATTGATTTCCTTTAGGATGGACTGGTTGAATCTCCTTGCAATCCAAGGGACTCTCAAGAGTTTTCTCCAACACCACAGTTCAAAAGCATCAATTCTTTGGCGCTCAGCTTTCTTTATGGTCCGACTCTCAAATCCATACCTGACTACTGGTAAAACCATAGCCTTGACTAGATGGACCTCTGTTGGCAAAGTATTGTCTCTGCTTTTTAATACGCTGTCTAGGTTGGTCATAACTTTCCTTCCAAGGAGTAAGCGTCTTTTAATTTCATGGCTACAGTCACCATCTGCAGTGATTTTGGAGCCCAAAGAAATAAAGTCTGCCACTGTTTACACCATTTCTCCATCTATTTGCCATGAAGTGATGGGACTGGATGCCATATTAGAACTGCTAAAATTGAAATGACTGACCATACTTAGTTTTATACACTACAGGTAGGAATGAAAAGTGATACAGACACATTAGAAAGTTTTGCAGAGTTGTTTTCAGTTAGATTTATACCCACTATATATCCAGATTCTCAGATATTTGCCCAAGAGAAATAAAGGCATATGTCCACACAAAAGCTGATACATAAATGTTTATAGCAGGTTCATTTATGCATGTGTATGTGCTAAGTTGCTTCAGTCATGTCTAACTTTTTGCAGCTCTATGGACTGTAGTCCACTAGGCTCTTATGCCCATGGGATTCTCCAGGTAAGAATACTAGAGTGGGTTGCTATGTTCTCCTGAAGGGGTTCTTCCTGACCCAGGGATTAAACCTGCATCTCTCATGTCTCCTGCATTGGCAAGCTAATTCTTTACCGCTAGCAGCACCTGGGAAGCCCAGGTTCAATTATAATAGCCCCAAATTGGAAATAATCCAAATGTTCATCAGTTGGTGAATCAATAAACAATCCATGGTATAGTCACATAATAGAATACTACAAAGTGATACAAGTAGTGATACAAGTAAGCAATACAAAATAATGAACTATTGATACAACAACATGGGTTAGTCTCAAAATGATTATACTGAGTAAAAAAAAAAGTATATATCATACAATAAATTTATATACATTATTTAAAATGCAGATTAAAGTATTATAACAGAAAGCCTCAGGCCAGAATGGGTGATGACTGGTTGTGGGAGGGAAGCATGGGAGTATGAACTGAACTTTGTCCCTGAAAAATTCATATATTGAGTCTCTAATGCCCAATGTGATAGTACAGTATTTGGTTGAAGTCAAGAAGGTGGGGCTCTTGTCATGGGATTGGTGCCCTTATAAAAAGAGACCCAGACATCTTGTTTTCCCTTTCTCTCTTTGTTCTTAACCCAACATCTTGTGCTGAATTTCCCCTGTTCATTTGTTGATTCATAAACAATAGGAGCAGAGGGAGTGGCAAAAAGCACTCAAACAGAGCTAGGGAGACAAAAATAGGAGTTTCAGGTTTTCAAATATTAGGATTTGTAAGAACAAAATCAAGAAGAGAAAAAGTACACAATGAAGTGAGCCTGCTCCTCATGTCTCTGAGTTGCTTTCCTTTTCTAGGCATTCAACAATTTATAGGTGGCTTAGGACAAGGAAAAGAAGGGTCAACCAGAAAGCAGCTGCTGACAAACTGAGAAGCTAAGCAGAACTGTTGACAATCTTCACAAGGCTTAAGAGAAAACAAAATACTCATGAAGAACCACAAAGTTCATGGACTTTGGGAAACACCCAAGGCTATCAACTGGAACCCAAGAGGGTTATACATAGAGGAATGGGGTTGGCGGGAAATATATCAGGCTTTATAACAGAACTTCCCCTCAAAATACCTAAATTTATTATTGAATGAAGATAAGTTGAGCCTTTTCTAACTGCTTGCTAGAACCTAAAGAAAATCCTGCTTGATGAAAAATTTTCCATATAAAATTTAATTTCAAAATTGGATATGGACAGTTTTAAGGAAAAGAAAATCAGAGGTCAATCTCACTCAAATACAAATACAAAATTCCAGCAATAGAAAAGTAAAAACAAATGAGTTCTATCAGTGTACAGGAGAAACAATGTGCGGATATTTGGGATGGTAGAGTGAGGACCTCTGTAAATTTGTTTCTCTTTATTTTTAAAAGCAATAAAAACACTGACACAAATGGTCTAGATCAACTTTTTCAGATTTCTAGAAATTAACAAAAAGCTCTCAAAAATCCAATGACCATTTATTCAGAAAAACTCCTGAACCTTTGGTTCAATTCAGTTCAGTTCATTTCAGTCACTCAGTCATGTCCAACTCTTTGTAACCCCATGGACTGCATCATGCCAGGCCTCCCTGTCCATCACCAACTCCTGGAGTTTACCCAAACTCATGTCCATCGAGTCCGTGATGCCATCCAACCATCTCATCTTCTGTCATCACCTTCTCCTCCTGCCCTCAATCTTGCCCAGCATCAGGGTCTTTTCAAATGAGTCAGCTCTTCGCATCAGGTAGCCAAAATATTGGAGTTTCAGCTTCAACACCAGTCCCTCCAATGAACACTCAGGACTGATCTCCTTTAGGATGGACTGGTTGGACTTCCCTGCAGTCCAAGGGGCTCTCAAGAGTTTTATCCAACACCACAGTTCAAAAGCATAGATTCTTCATCACTCAGCTTTCTTTATAGTCCAACTCTCACATCCATACAGGACTACTGGTAAAACCATAGCCTTGACTAGATGGACCTTTGTTGACAAAATAATGTGTCTGCTTTTTAATATGCTGTCTAGGTTGGTCATAACTTTACTCCCAAGGAGTATGCGTCTTTTAATCTCATGGCTGCAGTCACCATCTGCAGTTATTTTGGAGCCCCTCCAAAATAAAGTTAGAGAAGGCAATGACAACCCACTCCAGTACTCTTGCCTGGAAAATCCCATGGACGGAGGAGCCTGGTAGGCTGCAGTCCATGGGTTCGCTAAGAGTCAGACATGACTGAGCGACTTCACTTTCACATTTCATTTTCATGCATTGGAGAAGGAAATGGCAACACACCTCAGTGTTCTTGTGTGGAGAATCCCAGGGACTGGGGAGCCTGGTCGGCTGCTGTCTCTGGGGTCGCACAGAGTCGGACATGACTGAAGCAACTTTGCAGTAGCAGCAGCAGCAAAATAAAGTCTGCCACTGTTTCCACTGTTTCCCCATCTATTTGCCATGAAGTGATGGGACTGGATGAACCTCTGAAGGAACAGTAAAATTTGAGATTTTTTGACTTAAACTGGGCTTCCCAGGTGGCGCTAATGGCAAATAACCCGCCTGCCAATGCAGAAGATGTGAGAGACGCAAGTTCGATCCCTGGGTTGGGAAGATCCCCTGTAGAAGGGAATGGCAACCCACTCCAGTATTCTTGCCTGGAGAATCCCATGGACAGAGAGTCTCGCAGGTTACCGTCCATAGAGTAGACTTAGGCTACACCAAACATCTCTCACCAGATCAATGGCAACCTTGAAAAGAGCAGCCTCCCATTCATAGCCCCATTGTTGCTATGAAATCCAGCAGCCTTGTAACCATGAAGGGGGCTGACTTGATATGGAGTCCCTTGAAAAGCCTCATCCATAGAGAATTGGCCATCTCACATCTCCTTGCCTGGGTTTCCATGGTTGTTCAGATGGTAAAGAATTAGCCTGCAATGCAGGAGACCTCAGAGAAGGCAGGGGCAACCCACTCCAGTACTCTTGCCTGGAAAATCCCATGGATGGAGGGGCCTGGTTGGCTGCAGTCCATGGGGTCGCTAAGAGTCAGACACGACTGAGTGACTTCACTTTCACTTTTCACTTTCATGCATTGGAGAAGGAAATGGCAACCCACTCCAGTGTTCTTGCCTGGAGAATCCCAGGGATGGCGGAGCCTGGTAGGCTGCCGTCTATGGGGTCACACAGAGTCGGACACGACTCAAGCAACTTAGCAGCAGGAGACCTGGGTTCGATCCCTGGGTCTGGAAGATCCCCCGAGAAGGGAATGGCCACCCACTCCAGTATTCTCACCTGGAGAATTCCACGGACAGAGGCTACAGTCCATGGAGTGGCAAAGGGTTGGACAAAACTGAGTGACTGACACTTTCATACTTTTCACTTTACATCTCCTTGGAAAAGTCCCAATCACAGGGCCTTGTCAGTATTCGAGCTGACTCAGTGATCACTTCTTGAGGAAAGCCTTATCATTGGGGTTTGGTGAAAACAACCATGGGCAATTATGTAACACTGCACCTGGGACAAGGAAAAGACTGACCAGAGCCCTCAAAAGGAATCTGAAGAATGACACGTCCATAAAGACTTTTGAAAATCTTAGATGCATTCTTGGAAAGCTAAAAGGCTGCATACACGTCCAGGTTTGGACACCTGTCTTAGAAAGAGCTGAGAAGACCCTAAGCCCTCACCTCTGGATGACCTTGAGGCCCTGCCAAGTAAATACTGTTTATTCAAAGCTTATTATAGCAACAGAGTCAGCTACCATCACTTGTATTTTGATAGAAATTCAAAGTCAGACAGAGAAGTGGGACAGCTTTAGAGTAGAAAAAAGGAAGGCTCCAGTAATGCCCTGGTTGAAGGCTGTTGAAATGGAGCAGCTGGAGGCTGGGCATCATATGCGATTGCTTAGGAGTGCTTATTTGACCTTTTCTGGTAGGTTCTAACTTGAAAGTGGAGGCAAAAATTAGAGAAGCTATCAGTTATTAATCAAATCCTGGCTGTTTGGGCCCAATTATTACAGGAGCTATTATTTGGCTTATTGAACTGGTAGCTAGAGATTGTGGCCTGACTTCCTACAGGTCTGACATTTAGATTGTGTGCTGGCTTCTGGGCTGATTAGTGTAGATGATGGGTTGGTTTCCTAGGCTGGTTGCTGCCACTGTGGATTAGAATTCTATTTTTAAACAGTGTCTGGCTGTTGTCCATCTGTATAGTCAGGCTATCATATTTTAGTGAAAAGTCTTAATATTTTGTAAATGTTTAATATTTTGTAAATAAACATGTAATGCACTTAAAGAAGTGGGGGGGGAGAAGAATGAAATTAAGGAACAATTACTGGTTAAAAGTATAACTTGAGGTTATACTATGCAGCTTCACAGGTGGCTCAGTGGTAAAGAATCTGCCTGCAGTGCAGGAGATGCAGGAGACATGGTTTGATCCCTGGGTCAGGAAGATCCCCTGGAGGAGGAAATGGCAACCCACTCCAGTATTCTTGCCTGGGAAATCTCATGGACAGAGAAACCTGAAGGGCTATAGTCCATGGAGTCACAAAGAGTTGGACACAATTGAGCATGCACATACACACATATACGTACCCTTATCTACTGAGCATGCATACGCATGCATGTAGAGAAAATAAGCAAATCCTTGAGCCTGAATGAGCTTTTAAAGACAGAGACAGATTGGTTAAAAGACAGTTTTGCAGCTAAGGTCAGAGATTCCTGAAAGGGGCTCCCTGCTGCTGCTGCTGCTGCTGTTGCTAAGTCACGTCAGTCGTGTCCGACTCTGTGCAACCCCATAGACAGCAGCCCACCAGGCTCCCCCATCCCTGGGATTCTCCAGGCAAGAACACTGGAGTGGGTTGCCATTTCCTTCTCCGATACATGAAAGTGAAAAGTGAAAGAGAAGTCGCTCAGTCGTGTCCGACTCTTCGTGACCCCATGGACTGCATCCTACCAGGCTCCTCCATCCATGGGATTTTCCAGGCAAGAGTACTGGAATGGGGTGCCATTGCCTTCTCCAAAGGGGCTCCCTAGTCCTTTCAAATTGTAGAAAAAGATCAAAGCATTTTTTGGGATGTTGAATCTAAAAATCTCAGTTATTAAGTGGAAATATGTATCACACAGAAGACTAAGTCCACAGAGAAAAGTATGTTGGTAGAAAGGAATGAGAATCAGAAAGTAGAACTAAAAGAGAGAGAGAGGATAGGGGTGAGAGGGAACAGAGACACAGAGAGAACAGCAGGAGAGTGAGGAGATAGATCAAAGAAGACAAATAAGAATACCAGACAAAGAAGACAAATAAGAATACCAGAACACACAAGAAAAATAAGAGTTGGAGGGAACAAGCATAAGGAACTATGGTTGGAATTTATACAATTTATACAATTGTCTCCAGCAAATTTCATCTTGAAAGTAGGCTCATTCACAAAATTATTTGCTTGGGGAAAAACAAGGATTAGAGAAGGTTTCTTTGGTATAGAAGGCACACAGGGTATTTTCCTTTTAAAATGAACTTGACTCTCATGGAAGGAGCAACTTTTACAGAAATTGACATTGCATGCAACTGTCTAGAAGGAAGCCTGATTGCCAAGAGTACAGTGATTTGATTCTGCTGGGAGTTAGAGAGGCCATGTGCTTTTAAATTGGAGGTAAGGCTCTTCTATGATTGGTAGGATGGGTGAAAGAAAACAATCTATTCGTAAGGGGGATCTTGCCAAAAAACAAAGAATCATAGCAGAAAATAACTCAGGTTTTCTTTATTCTTTCTTTCCTTTCTTTTTTTCATTTTGTTCCACTCCCAGGAGGAATCTCTTCTCAGACAATCCATCTGTAAAATGTAATTTAAATAAATGGATCTGTCCTAAAGTTACATGAATTCCAAAGAAAATAAACCATCTGAAATTCTTATTCCTCTAATTCAACATCTGTTGTTTTTCTTTTCACTTTTTCTCAAATACAGGAATAATTTCACTCCTGGGCTGAATGGAACATTTCATACCAAATTTTTATAGAAGGATGTTTTAATACTTGAATGATTAGACTATAAAATGAGAAATTCTAAATTAATTTGGGATGATGCTAAAATGTATCACTTCATTTCTCCCATCTTTTCTGGGAAAAAAGCTTTAATCACCTTGCCTTCAGTATTCCATAGTCCTCTTTCTTTAGCATTCCCAAAAATGTTTAGCTTGGCTACTGAAATGTGAGGTTAAATTTATGGGCCTTGCTTGATTGTTAATCTCTATTTGGAATGCAAATTTAAGTATGGATATGACAACTGGGGCCAAGAGGTTAGGAGGGATGGCAGGGAGAAAAGGGAAGTAGAATATATTCTGGGTAAAATATATGATCTTTCAGAAAAATGATAGAAAATTGTCCCTGAAATTCCTACTGCATGTATTTTAATATTACATATTTGGTATTTTTAAAATATATTGTTTGATATTGTAGCTACAGTTGTGTACTTTGCTAATCTCTCTACCAGTCAACAAAGTCCAAGAAAAAGGGATCTTGTACATTGTACCTGCAACATTGTTCAGCACAAAAAAACTAAATTCAGGAAGTGTTCAATGAATATATAGAGAAGGAAGAAAGCAAAAAAGAAAATGAAAAAAGGGAGGCAGAAAGAGAAGGTGGAATGTAGGCAGGAAGGCTATGCGAGGAAATGGCAGTGATCCCCATATGGAAATAGAATGCTTTATATAATATGAATGTTCTCCACATAAAAGCATAAATTAAAGATGTAAGATGAAATTATTTCATTTTCTGGACTTTTTTTGGTCTCCCACTTCTGCCATTTTTGTCATTCAACAAACAGGCAAACATGTAATTAAAGAAAACAATGAACAGATAGTGGCAAACTATCATTCTGTTTTAACATCAGTAACTTTGTGTTATGGAATTGCTTTTAATGTAATGATCATTAGTGTAAACTCCACTTTCCCTCCTGTCTGCTTCAGTGCACACTGAACTCTTTCTACTTCGATAGTTTTAAAACTTTCTACTGTATAGTGATATAAAGCTTGCACTTCATTTTATGCCACTATGTTCAATCTAGCTAAATATATTGTAAACCTCCAGAGGGATTGGGTAAGACTGCATTCCTGAGTTTCTTCATATCGCCTAGCATGACACTTTGCATTCAGTAGTTACTCAGTAGATAAGTTTGTTAATTAAAATAATATGGAATGGAACTTCTGTTTCTGCTAAAATGGAGTACCCCTTTTCCTCCCATGTCATCCATCTTTCTATTAAAAACTCTGAATGTAACACAATAAATATCATAGGGAGATCCTGAAAGGTGGAAAAGTGGATGGGTTGCTTAGGGGTATTGGGGTTTAAGGAATGATATGGTTGTTAGTTCTCAGGGTTTCCTTATTGACTACCATATATTGAGGAAAAGGTGCTATAGAATCTTCCAACCTGGAACTGTCACCAGGCAGAGACAAAAAACATTCCAAGAAATACCTGTTTCTCTTAGCAAAAGGACCAGAAAACATATGGCCTGATAACAGAAAAGTTTTGGAATGCTCACAGTTCTCCAGCCAAACACCAACAGAAAACTCACACACTACTCCCCAGTGATTTCACCAGTGTTGAGTGGGTAGTCATGATTTTCCACCCTATTCCCAACCCTGACAGAAGTAGGTAGCATCCTTTTCATTTTCCAACCAGTGTAATTGCAGAAACAGCCATGGAGTTAAACTTCCGTCTCCTACCTGGCAGAAGATAGCAGTGCTCTAATTCCCAAGTCACATAATTTTCAACAGGGTACAGCAGTGAGAAGAGCCTTCACTCTCAATAGGCAAAAAAAGACTTAATAAGGAAATGTGAAGTGGGGTAACCACCGCTGTACTTCACCCCATCCTCTCTCATATCAGTGGGGCACAGTAGCAAGCTGAGCCTCTACCCCCAACTGGAATCAGTAAGACCAAAAAAGAAAGGAGACATTAATAGAGATCTCAATCCCCTCACCATTCCCATGTCAACCAAGCCCAGGGAGGAACTAAGCCTCCATACCCACCAGATATCACCAAGGCACAATGAAGTGGTTCAAGGCAGGAGAGTTGAAACTCTGTCCCTACCTCCCTACTCCCATGTCACAACCCCCATTTTCAGCAAGGTCCTATGGGAAACTGAGCTTATACCTTCACTCTGAGGCAAGGACAGTATAAATTGATGGTCCACTTTCCTAGGGTTTAGGGGGGAGCTGAGTTTCCACTTGTTTTCAATCCAGAAATGTGAATCAGTGATCTACTTTTCCCAAGGTGGTATTGCAGGGCCAAGTAGGAAACTGAACATACACATTCACTTGGCCCTCAGCTACACCTCAACAAAGTAATTACCTGCTAAAAGGGATATAAAATCAAATAAATAAGATCAAGTGTCTCATAATATAATACACAAAATATCCAAGATACAATAAAAAATCGCATGTAATACACCCCTTAACTCAGATTGGGCAATTACCTGCCTCTCCCTGTAGTGGAGGGGTAGGGAAGAATTGGCAAAGATTTCCAGAATCTCTGACTGGGCTGACTGGTGAGGAATTTCTCCTCTGTGAGTCCAGGTGCAAAGTCTACTTAACTACTGTGCAGACACCAACACAGAGAGTCAGGGAAAATAATCAGGCAAAGTTGTCCCCAAAAAAGGCTGTGGAAGGAGATGGGACATAGCATGGTACTGGGAAGGCTAGCTTTGGGTTAGGGAAGAGACAGTGATCCCTCTACAGTTTGAAGGAAGCACAATAGAATATACAGGGCATAAAAAGTGGCATCCAGACCCCTGCTGGAAATCAAAACTCTTCCTTAATGAATATTTTTCTATGATAGGTCAGAGTTAAAGTCCTCTACTGAGAGGAGAAGGGATAGTGGATAGGAAGATGAAAGAAAGTGACAAAGGTTATAATAATTGTGTAGGTTAACTAAAAGAGAAACTGATTAAACAAACATAAGGAGCTTGATGGGGCTTCCTACGTGGTGCTAGTGGTTAAGAATCTGCCTGCCAACACAGGAGACATAAGGGACTGTGGGTTTGATCCCTGGATGGGGAAGATACCCTGGAGGAGGGCATGGGAACCCACCCCAGTATTCTTGCCTGGAGAATGCCACAGACAGAGGAACCTGGTGGGGTACAGTCCATAGGGTCGCAAAGAGTAGGACACGACTGAAGCAACTTAGCACACATGCATGGAAAGAGATTGATAAGCACCTCTGATGTCTCAGCTATTATTGACAATAATGTTTTTCAGCATAATTTAGACATTTGCACAGCCATCAACAAGCAAGCTTCAATGTAGGAGCAAAGAGGACTATTTCTAAAACTGTCCCAAATTTAGTGATCTGTAATGTAGGCATGATAAAAAGGAAAAATAGTAAAGAACTAAAAGTGCAAGTCAGAAAATACTTCAGTGATTGACCATTGGACGCAGGCTGGGAAAGAGTATATACATTGAGTTCAGAGCTGATGAACTAGGAGAAGGTGGAAGAATAATTTGACAGAAAATCACAATAGTTTCAAAGAGCAGGTGTAATAGAAAATGAGCTGGAAAAATTGAAGGTTGTGGTCAGTTAGGTAGGATCAGAAGTCTTAATGTAGCCATGGGAATGAAACCCAGTACATGTGAATGTTTGAAGAGTCAAGAATATATAAGTTATTTTATGGATTTTAAAATCATCCAAATAAATGAAAGGATTAATAATGGAAAAGGAAGTTGGTAAATGAGAAAGAATATTCATTAGATTGACAGATCATCATTATCGTCTGGCAAACATTAATGTAGCTCTTATTGATACAGGGCTGTTCACACTACTTGACGTATATTATGCTATATAATCTGCACAACCTGCCTTTTAGGAAGATATTATTGATACTTTACAGATGAGAAAACTGAGACACAGGGATATTAAGTAACTTGCCAAATTGCACTGTTAAAATAGGTAAAAGAACTGGGATTGAAGAACAGTTTGGTTCCAGAGTCCATATTCTTTACTACTACACCATGGTATGTGGACATTGGATAAAGACAGAGTTGGAATAAATAGGTTACTAACAATATAAGACTTGAAGCCTGTGGGCCACAAGATTAATAGCATCTGTTTGAGAAGGCTGAAAGTAAAATTGTGTTCTTTGAAAAGATCTCTGTTTCAACGAAGGCAAGGAATTTGGATCAGAGAAAACTGTTTCCATTGGGTACTCACCATTCCCTTATATTCCAAGAGACTGTTTCTGCAAGTAGCTGTAACTTGGCATTAGGACTTTCCATGGCTAGGAACAAACCTTTTGAGAAGCCAGATAATACTCCCTGCCAACTAAAGATGCCCATGTCTTAATTCTTGGAACCTGTGAATGTATTAGGTAACACAAAGAAGGAAAAATAAGACTAACTTTGAGGTGTGACGATTACCCTGGATTATCTGGGTAAAGTAACCACATAAGAGTTCTTATAAATGGAACAGCAAGTCAGAAGAGAGAGAAGCAAAGACGTGGAGACATGAAAAGTACTTACCCCAACATTGCTGGTTTTGAAGGTGGGAAAAGTGCACTCTTGGAGGAGACTGGACTGCAAGGAGTTCCAACCAGTCCATCATAGAGGAGATCAGCCCTGAATATTCATTGGAAGGACTGATGTTGAAGATGAAACTCCAATACTTTGGCCACCTGATGCAAAGAACTGACTCATTTGAAGACACTGATGCTGGGAAAGATTGAAGGCGGGAGGAGAAGGGATCAACAGAGGATGTGATGGTTGGATGGCATCACAGACTCAATGGACGTGAGTTTGAGTAAATTCCAGGAGTTGGTGATGGACAGGGAGGCCTGGTGTGATGCAGTCCATCGGGTTGCAAAGAGTCAGACATGACTGAGTGACTGAATTGAAATGACTGAAAGTGCACTCTGAGGTATGGAAAACCTTTAGATCTGAAAAATGAAAAGCAATGAAAGGAAATGTTCTCTGGAGCTCCAGAAAGAAATGCAGCCAAGCTAACATTCTGCTTTTAGCTCACTGAAACCCACTGTGGGCTTCTGAGCTATAGAATTGTAAGATGATTAATAACAACCACAAAATAATAATAATAATAGCAATAATAAATTTGTATTGTTTTAAACTGCTAAATTTGTGGTGATTGTTAAATTAGCCATGGAAAGCTAAAAGAGCCCTAAGCCAGTGGTGGACAGGAATTGGAAGATGAAGAGCCCAGCTTCCTCTCCTTTGAGTGGACATCTCTGGTTTGTTCCCAGAGATCCCTAGCAAGACTAAGCACCAGTTACCCACACCCTGACCTGCTAATTAAAACAGTCTATTGACTTTCTTCTTTCTCCTGTCTCATATCTCTTCTCCTTTACTGTTACTTCCTGGCATCACTTCTCTAATAAACTACTGGCACACTAATCCATGAGACTACTTCTGGGGATCCCAAACTAGGACAGAGATTTCTTTAAAAATTCTATGAAATTCAGGAGGATTTAGGGGACCTTTTTTCTTATGAAGTGAGAATTTCCAATAGAATGCATCTGTAAGGAGGACTGCAGAGAGACAATGAGCCATAGTTCTAGGACATTCAGAATAATGTGAGTTTTGACCAAATTTTTCAGGCATATAGATAGTGCTTATTCATTTATTAAAACATAATTATTCAAATGGTATTAGTTTCTTAAGTATATTAATATAATTTTCTCTCATCTGTTAAACATCACTGAAATGGTCATAATGTAATTTTCTTAAATTAAATTTAGTTTTAATTAAACTATTCTTTTGAACTTTGCAAACTGTAATGGGAAGTGAATTGTGTTATTATTAATACTTTAATTAGCTATCTTTCTAACTTCTATTTAATTATATAATCCCTAATTTAAGATAGCATCTTCAAGTTGAAAATATATAGACATCTGATATTTTAGTTGAAGAACAAAAGATTGTATTCATTTCGTGAAGATTACACCCATTTTGTACAATGCAATTAGGCTTCCCAGGTGGGTCAGTGGTAGAGAATCCAGATGCCAATGTAGGAGACTCGGATTTGATCCCTGTGTTGGGAAGACTCCCTGGAGAAGGAAATGGCAACTGACTCCAGTATTCTTGCCTGGAAAATCCCATGGGCAGAGGGCTACAGTCCATGGGGTCACGAAGATTCAGATATGACTTATTGACTGAGCACACACACATGCACCATGCAGTTATTGTTTTTTATTTATATCAGCAATCATATTCTAACAAATTCAATCAATAAATTAATTTTACCACTCCACAAGCCATCTAAAAGCTTGGGTTTAAATATGAAAATCAAGTTACATTATCTGTGTAGGGGAGCAAAATTTGCCACCCCAACATTTCTTTGGCAGGTGCATTATTTTGAGCTGAAAACAATCAGGTCCAAAAGATCTGGAAAAACCTTTGGCCTTCCCCCTAACTGCCTAAAAGAATGTTGAATAATTTAGGGAAACTTTTCCCTTCTACAAAATTAACACAAATGAAATTAGCCATGTACAATAAAAGACAGTGTTTAAATCTCTGGAATAAACATTTCCTGTCTCAAAGAAAGTTGAAACTGACCTGAACTTCAAAGAATGTGTAAGATTTGAATGAGGAAGAAAAGGAAGAAGAAACAATGCATTTTAAGGGATTAGTTTAGTTCTGCAGAGTACTAAATTCAGGGTGTGTGAAATAGAACTCAGAAAATGTTTGTAGGATGTGTATTACAAGGGGAGGCAGAATAGAGGGACATGGCTCGAAAATACTACCCAACTAAAAATTTTCCTGATGGTTCACACTATTTGCAGCTGCTTTGCAACTATTTAGACTCTAGATGTCTTCTTTTCTTTTTTAATGTAGATCTGCGCTCTGTATCATAATGCAACCCACCCTATGATCTATCTTGGGATGATTTATGCTACCATTTTATTCTTGGATTATTTTTTAGCATAACTGGAAATAAGATTATAAAATTAGGGGAATATATATTATTAATGCCCTAGTCTTTTCTTTCACCCACTTCGTCAGTCCCCTTACTCCACCTTACATATCATAACCTCTTCCTGGGACTCTCACGTTGGTGGCGGTGGTGGTGGTGGTGGTGGTTTAATCACAAAGTTGTGTCTGACTCTTGCAGCCCCATGGACTGTAGCCCTCCAGGCACCTCTGTCCATGGGATTTCCCAGGCAAGAATACTGGAGAGGGTTGCCATTTCCTTCTCCAACTTTCATGTTGCCCAACCCATATTTCATGTCAGAGAGGAAATAAAATGTATTAAACCACTCACAACTAGGAATAATTGTGGGCTTCCCTGGTGGCTCAGCTGGTAAAGAATCTGCCTGCAATGTGGCAGACCTGGATTCGATCCCTGGGTTGGGAAGATACCCTGTAGAAGGGAATGGCTATCTGCTCCAGTATTCTGGCCTGGAGAATTCTGTGGACTGTATAGTACATGGGGTTGCAAAGAGTCAGATATGACTGAGTGATTTTCACTCACCTCTTTCATTTTTAGAAAGCTTTTTATGTAAGTGACAGGATAACATTCAATACTGAATTGCTAGTGTGGATTTTTTTTTTCTGCACTGCTAGGTGGAGACTATTTTGGGTGAATTGCATGAATCACACCATGTGTGTAATTAATTATTGACTCTATCTACCTTTGAGGAGAGCCCTCTTCATGCAAATTCAGAGTTGTGACTTGTTTCATCATGCAAATAACAAGATTATTTCTCTGTTCTTTATCTCCTATGCTAATCCTAGAATATGAAATTTATCCATGGGTAAACTTTACTCTTTCAATGTAAAAAATCATGAGACCTCAAGTGTGGTCTTTTTACTAATTTCTTTACTTGTACCAAAAGGCAAACACTCAGTGCGTCCTCAGGATTACCAGTTGTGCTTCTAAATAATCAGCTTATCTGTGTCTAGTTTTATGCAAGTTGCTATTAACAAAAGAATTTGTGTTTGTGTATCCTGCTTTTGTGATGCTTAAACATGCAAATGAATTTTCTGTTTACATATAACAATTCCACTGATGCCTTTTAGAATTCAAAAGTAAAAATAATCACATAGCACACTCTACATGAAACTGGATCAAATATGTAGAAAAGATGGAACAAAGGCAAAACCAAGTGGCCCTGGTAGAAGACAATAATTTCCCTAAAATGAATTTCTGCTTCCTTAAGCAGATTAGAGAACAAATAAATCTGTTTATTGTATAGAAATGATACGGGATGTATTTAGTTAAAAAGGCAGAATACCCATGAGCTAGAATGACCAGAAGATTCTGAGTTTTTGACCTCTACTGCAAATCTATTTGACTCCTATCAGTAAGAATGAAGAAATTATGGACTAAACTCTTTGGATGACACTTTACATTTTTATTAATTATTAAGTCATAATTAAAAAGTAAATACTACTACAAGGCTAATTATAAAATTTTCTACCAATACTGTTTATTGGAATGGTTAGATGATATTTGGGGTATAAATCTAGTGATTAAATTAGAGTCACAACTGAGCCATAATTTGAGAATAATTTCACATCCTTCCTGTTATAATTTTCATTTCCCTAAGTTCCTTTTGTTCTCCTTTTTTAAAAATGCATGTCGTGTGTAGTAGTGTTAGTTGCTCAGTCGTGTCCAACTGTTTGCAACCCCATGTGCTGTGGCCCACCAGGCTCTTCTGTCCATAGGATTTCCTAGGCAAAAATACTGGAGAGGGTAGCCATTCCGTTCTCCTAGGGGTCTTTGCAACCCAGGGATCGAACCAGAGTCATAAACCATTATAATTTGTTGATAGTCTTTTTTTTTTCCCTCCAATTTGTCTTCATTTATTTATTTTTAGTTTACAATATTGTATTGGTTTTGCCATACATTGACATGAATCCGCCACAGGTGTACATGTGTTCCCTATCCTGAACCCCCCTCCCACCTCCCTCCCCATATCATCCGTCTGGGTCATCCCAGTGAACCAGCCCTGAGCATCCTGTGTCATGCATCAAACCTGGACTGGTGATTCATTTCACATATGATAATATACATGTTTCAATGTCGTTCTCCCAAATCAACCCACTCTCGCCCTCTCCCACAGAATGCAAAAGATTGTTCTATACATCTGTGTCTGTTTTGCTGTCTTGCATACAGGGTTATCGTTACCATCTTTCTAAATTCCATATATATGCATTAATATACTGTATTGGTGTTTTTCTTTCTGGCTTACTTCACTCTGTATAATAGGCTCCAGTTTCATCCACCTCATTAGAACTGATTCAAATGTATTCTTTTTAATGGCTGAGTAAAACTCTATTGTGTATATGTACTACAGCTTTCTTATCCATTGTCTGCTGTTGGACATCTAGGTTGCTTCCATGTCCTGGCTATTGTAAACAGTGCTGTGATGAACATTGGGGGTACACGTGTCTCTTTCAATTCTGGTTTCCTCAGTGTGTATGCCCAGCAGTGGGATTGCTGGATTGTATGGCAGTTCTATTTCCAGTTTTTTAAGGAATCTCCACACTGTTCTCCATAGTGGCTGTACTAGTTTGCATTCCCACCAACAGTGTAAGAGGGTTCCCTTTTCTCCACATCCTCTCCAGCATTTATTGCTTGTAGACCTTTGGATTGCAGCCATTCTAACTGGCGTGAAATGGTACCTCATTGTGGTTTTGATTTGCATTTCTCTGATAATGAGTGATGTTGAGCATATTTTCGTGTGTTTGTTAGCCATCTGTATGTTTTCTTTGGAGAAATGTCTGTTTAGTTCTATGGCCCATTTTTTGATTGGGTCATTTATTTTTCTGGAATTGAGCTGCAGGAGTTGCTTGCATATTTTTGAGATTATTCGTCAGTTGCTTCATTTGCTATTATTTTCTCCCATTCTAAAGTCTGTCTTTTCACCTTGCTTATAGTTTCCTTTGTTTTACAGAAGCTTTTAATTTTAATTAGGTCCCCTTTGTTTATTTTTGCTTTTATTTCCAATATTCTGGGAGGTGGGTCATAGAAGATCCTGCTGTAATTTATGTTGGAGAGTGTTTTGCCTATGTTCTCCTCTAGGAGTTTTATAGTTTTTGATGTTATATTTAGATCTTTAATCCATTTTGAGTTTATTTTTGTGTATGCTGTTAGAAGAGTGTTCTAGTTTCATTCTTTTACAAGTGGTTGACCAGTTTTCCCAGCACCACTTGTTAAGGAGGTTGTCTTTTTTCCATGGTATATTCTTGCCTCCTTTGTCAAAGATAAGGTGTCCATAGGTTCATGGATTTATCTCTGGGCTTTTTATTTTGTTCCATTGATCTACATTTCTGTCTATGTGCCAGTACTATACCATCTTTATGAATGTGGCTTTGTAGTAGAGCCTGAAGTCAGGCAGGTTGATTCCTTCAGTTCCATTCTTCTTTCTCAAGATTGCTTTGGCTATTCAAGGTTTTTTGTATTTCCATACAAATTTTGAAATTATTTGTTCCAGCTCTGTGAAAAATACCATTGGTAGATTGATAGGGATTGCGTTGAATCTATAGATTGCTTTGGAAAGTAAACTCATTTTGACTATGTTTATTCTTCTGATCAGTGAACACGGTATATTTCTCTATCTATTAGTGTCCTTTTTGATTTCTTTCACCAGTGTTTTATAGTTTTCTATATATAGGTCTTTTCTTTCTTTAGGTAGATATACTCCTAAGTATTTTATTCTTTTCATTGCAATGGTGAATGGAACTGTTTCCTTAATTTCTCTTTCTGTTTTATCATTATTAGTGTATAGGAATGCAAGGGACTTCTGTGTGTTGATTTTACATCCTACAACTTTACTATATTCATTGATTAGCTCTAGTAATTTTCTGGTGGAGTCTTAAGGGTTTTCTATGTAGAGGATCATGTCATCTGCAAACAGTGAGAGTTTTGCTTCTTCTTTTCTAATCTGGATTCCTATTATTTCTTTCTCTGCTCTGACTGCTGTGGCCAAAACTTCCAAAACTATGTTGAATAGTAGTGGTGAGAGTGGGCATCTTTGTCTTGTTCCTGACTTTAGGGGAAATGCTTTCAGTTTTTCACCATTGAGGATAATGTTTGCTGTGGGTTTGTCATATATAGCTTTTATTATTAAGGTATGTTCCTTCTATTTCTGCTCTCTGGAGGGTTTCTCTCATAAATGAATGTTGAATTTTGCCAAAAGCTTTCTTTGCATCTATTGAGATAATCATACAGCTTTTATTTTTCAATTTGTCAATATGGTGTATTACACTGATTGATTTGAGGATATTGAAGAATCCTTGCATCCCTCGAATAAAGCCCACTTGGTAATGATGTATGATCTTTTTAATGAGTTGTTGGATTCTGATTGCTAGAACTTTGTTAAGGATATTTGCATCTATGTTCATCAGTGATATTGGCCTGTAGTTTTCGTTTTTTGTGGCACCCCTGTCAGGTTTTGGTATTAGGGTGATGGTGGCCTCATAGAATGAGTTTGGAAGCTTACCTTCCTCTGCAATTTTCTGGAAGAGTTTGAGTAGGATAGGTGTTAGCTCTTCCCTAAATATTTGGGAGAATTCAGCTGTGAAGCCATCTGGACTTGGGCTTTTGTTTGCTGGAAGATTTCTGATTACAGTTTCAATATCTGTTCTTGAGATGGGTCTGTTAAGATTTTCTATTTCTTCCTGGTTCAGTTTTGGAAAGTTGTACTTTTCTGAGAATTTGTCCATTTCTTCCACGTTGTCCATTTTATTCACATATAATTGCTGATAGCAGTCTCTTATGATCCTTTGTATTTCTGTGTTGTCTGTTGTGATCTCTCCATTTTCATTTCTAATTTTATTGATTTGATTTTTCTCCCTTTGTTTCTTGATGAGTCTGGCTAATGGTTTGTCAATTTTATTTATCCTCTCAAGAAACCAGCTTCTGGCTTTGATGATTTTTGCTATGGTCTCTTTTGTTCTTTTGCATTTATTTCTGCCCTAATTTTTTAAGATTTCTTTCCTTCTACTTACCCTGGGGTTCTTCATTTCTTCCTTTTCTAGTTGCTTTAGGTGTAGAGTTAGGTTATTTATTTGACTTTTTTGTTGTTTCTTGAGGTATGCCTGTATTGCTATGATCCTTCCCCTTAGCATTATTTTACAGTGTCCCACAGGTTTGGGGTTGTTGTGTTTTCATTTTCAGTCATTTCTATGCATATTTTGATTTGTTTTTTTATTTCTTCTGTGATTTGTTGGTTATTCAGCAACATGTTGTTCAGCCTCCATATGTTGGAATTTTTAACAGCTTTTCTCCTGTAATTGAGATCTAATCTCAGTGCATTGTGGTCAGAAAAGATGCTTGGAATGATTTCAATTTTTTTGAATTTACCAAGGCTAGATTTATGGCCCAGAAAGTGATCTCTCCTGGAGAAGGTTCCATGTGTGCTTGAGAAAAAGGTGAAATTCTTTGTTTTGGGGTGAAATGTCTTATAGATATCAATTAGGTCTAACCGGTCTATAGTATCATTTAAAGTTTGTGTTTCCTTGTTATTTTTCTGTTTAGTTGATCTATCCATAGGTGTGAGTGGGGTATTAAAGTCTCCCACTATATTGTGTTATTGTTAATTTCCCCTTTCATACTTGTTAGCATTTGTCTTACATATTGTGGTGCTCCTATATTGGGTGCATATATATTTATAATTGTTATATCTTCTTCTTGGATTGATCCTTTGATCATTATGTAGTGTCCTTCTTTGTCTCTTTTCACAGCCTTTGTTTTAAAGTCTACTTTCTCTGATATGAGTATTGCTCCTCTGCTTTCTTTTGGTCTCTATTTGCATGGAATATCTTTTTCCAGCCCTTCACTTTCAGTCTCTGTGTGTCCCTTGTTTCGAGGTGGGTCTCTTGTAGACAACATATATAGGGGTCTTGTTTTTGTATCCATTCAGCCAGTCTTTGTCTTTTGGTTGGGGCATTCAACCCATTTATGTTTAAAGTAATTATTGATAACTATGATCCCGTTGCCATTTATTTGTTGTTTTGGGTTCCAGTTTATATACCCTTTGTGTGTTTCCTGTCTAAAGAAGATCCTTTAGCATTTGTCAGAGAGGTCGTTTGGTGGTGCTGAATTCTCTCAGCTTTTGCTTGTCTGTAAAGCTTTTGATTTCTCATACATATTTGAATGAGATCCTTGCTGGGTACAGTAATCTGGGCTGTAGGTTATTTTCTTTCATCACTTTAAGTATGTCTTGCCATTCCCTCCTGGCTTGAAGAGTTTCTATTGAAAGATCAGCTGTTATCCTTATGGGAATCCCCTTGTGTATTATTTGTTGTTTTTCCCTTGCTGCTTTTAATATTTATTCTTTGTGTTTGATCTTTGTCAATTTGATTAATACTTGTCTTTGGGTGTTTCACCTTGGGTTTGGGATTCTTTGGGTTTCTTAGACTTGGGTGATTATTTACTTCCCCATTTTAGGGAAGTTTTTAACCATTATCTCCTCAAGTATTTTCTCATGGTCTTTCTTTTTTCTTCTTTTTCTGGGACTGCTATGATTCAAATGTTGGGGCGTTTAACATTGTCCCAGAGGTCTCTAGGATTGTCCTCATTTCTTTTAATCCGTTTTTCTTTTTTCCTCTCTGATTCATTTATTTCTACCATTCTATCTTCTACCTCACTAATCCTACCTTCTGCCTCTATTATTCTACTGTCGGTTCCCTCTAGAGTGTTTTTGATCTCATTTATTGCATTATTCATTATATATAGATGGAGAAGCTCTATACAGTCAACAAAAACAAGACCAGGAGCTGACTGTGGCTCAGATCATGAACTTCTTATTGCCAAAATCAGACTAAAATTGAAGAAAGTATGGAAAAACACTAGACCACTCAGGTATGACCTAAATCAAATTCCTTATGATTATGCAGTGGAAGTGAGAAATTGATTTAAGGGACTAGATCTGATAGATAGAGTGCCTGATGAACTACAGACTGAGGTTCGTGACATTGTACAGGAGACAGGGATCAACACCATCCCCATGGAAAAGAAATGCAAAGAAGCAAAATGGCTGTCTGGGAAGGCTTTACAAATAGCTGTGAAAAGAAGAGAAGCCAAAAGCAAAGGACAAAAGGAAAGATATAAGCATCTGATGCAGAGTTCCACAGTATAGCAAGAAGAGATAAGAAAGACTTCCTCAGCAATCAATGCAAAGAAATAGAGGAAAAAAACAGAATGGGAAAGACTAGAGATCTCTTCAAGAAAATTAGAGATACCAAGGGGACATTTCATGCAAAGATGGGCTCGATAAAGGACAGAAATGGTATGGACTTAAAAGAAGCAGGAGATATTAAAAAGAGGTGGCAAGAATACACAGAAGAACTGTACAAAAAACATCTTCACCACCCAGATAATCATGATGGTGTGATCACTCACCTAGAGCCAGATATCCTGGAGTATGAAGTCAAGTGGGCCTTAGAAAGCATCACTATGAACAAAGCTAGTGGAGGTGATGGAATTCCAGTTGAGCTATCTCAAATCCTGAAAGATGATGCTGTGAAAGTGCTACACTCAATATGCCAGCAAATTTGGAAAACTCAGCAGTGGCCACAGGACTGGAAAAGATCAGTTTTCATTCCAATCCCAAAGAAAGGCAATGCCAAAGAATGCTCAGACTACCACACAATTGCACTCATCTCACACGCTAGTAAAGTCATGCTCAAAATTCTCCAAGCCAGGCTTCAGCAATACGTGAACCGTGAACTTCCAGGTGTTCAAGCTGGTTTTAGAAAAAGCAAAGGAACCAGAGACCAAATTGCCATCATCCGCTGGATCATGGAAAAAGCAAGAGAGTTTCAGAAAAGCATCTGTTTCTGCTTTATTGAGTATGCCAAAGCCTTTGACTGTGTGGATCACAATAAACTGTGGAAAATTCTGAAAGACATGGGAATCCCAGACCACCTGACCTGCCTCTTGAGAAAACTGTATGCAGGTCGGGAAGCAACAGTTAGAACTGGACATGGAACAACAGACTGGTTCCAAATAGGAAAAGGAGTACGTGAAGGCTGTATATTGTCACCCTGCTTATTTAACTACTATGTAGAGTACATCATGAGGAACGCTGGGCTGGAAGAAGCACAAGCTGAAATCAAAATTGCCAGGAGAAATATCAATGACCTCAGATATGCAGATGACAACACCCCTATGGCAGCAAGTGAAGAGGAACTAAAAAGCATCTTGATGAAGGTGAAAGAGGAGAGTGAAAAAGTTGGCTTAATAAAGCTCAACATTCAGAAAATGAAGATCATGGCATCTGGTCCCATCACTTCATGGGAAATAGATGGGGAAACAGTGGAAACAGTGTCAGATTTTATTTTGGGGGGCTCCAAAATCACTGCAGATGGTGACTGCAGCCATGAAATTAAAAACATTTACTCCTTGGAAGAAAAGTTATGACCAAGCTAGATAGCATATTGAAAAGCAGAGACATTACTTTGCCAACAAAGGTCCGTCTAGTCAAGGCTATGGTTTTTCCAGTGGTCGTGTATGGATGTGAGAGTTGGACTGTGAGGAAAGCTGAGCACCGAAGAATTGATGCTTTTGAACTGTGGTGTTGAAGAAGACTCTTGAGAGTCACTTGCACTGCAAGGAGATCCAACCAGTCCATTCTGAAGGAGATCAGCCCTGGGATTTCTTTGGAAGGAATGGTGCTAAAGCTGAAACTCCAGTACTTTGGCCACCTCATGTGAAGAGTTGACTCATTGGAAAAGACTCTGATGCTGGGAGGGATTGGGGGCAGGAGCAGAATGGGACGACAGAGGATGAGATGGATGGATGACATCACTGGCTGGATGGCATCACTGACTCGATGGACGTGAGTCTGAGTGAACTCCGGGAGTTGGTGATGGAGACGGAGGCCTGGCGTGCTGCAATTCACTGGATCGCAAGGAGTGGGACAGGACTAAGCGACTGAACTGAACTGAACTGATTGACTCTTTTTTATTTTCTAAGTGCTTGTTAAACCTTTTTTCCATCTTCTCAATCATTGTCTGCAGACTGTTTATCTGTAACTCCATTTTATTTTCAAGATTTTGGATCATTTTCACTATCAGTATTCGGAACTTTTTATCAGGTAGATTCCCTATCTCTTCCTCTTTTGTTTGGTTTGGTGGGCATTTATCCTGTTTCTTTACCTGCTACCTATTTCTCTGTCTTTTAATCTTGTTTAGATTGCTGTGTTTGTTTGGCCTTTCTATATTCTGGCAGGTTGTGGAGTTCTCTTTATTGTGTCGGTTCCTTGCTGTGGGTGGATTTGGACAGGTGGCTTGTCAAGGTTTCCTGGTTAGGGAAGTTTGTGTATGTATTCTGGTGGGTGGAGCTGGATTTCTTCTCTCTGAAGTGCAATGAAGTGTCCAGCAATGTGTTATGAGATGTCAATGGGTTTGGAGTGACTTTGGTCAGACTGTATATTGAAGCTTGAGGCTATGTTCCTGTGTTGCTGGAGAATTTGCATGGTATGTCTTGCTCTGGAACTTGTTGGCCCTTGGGTGGTGATTGGTTTCAATGTAGGTATGGAGGTGTTTGATGAGCTCCTGTTGATTAATGTTCCCTGGAGTCAGGAGTTCTCTGGTGTTCTCAGGATTTGGACTTAAGCCTCCTGCCACTGGTTTTCAGTTGTATTCTTACAGTAGCCTCAAGGTTACTAGGTTGCCTCAAGGCTCTAGGTTGCTCTGCTGGGAACTGTCTGAGGCCAGCCCTGGGTTGTATGCTCTTCCCAGATCTAAGCTGCTCAGGTTCAGGTACTCAGGTACTCTACAAAGGCACAGACTCGGTTGGGCCTGCGTTTTGTGCCCTTCCCAGGTCCAAGCAGCTCAGGTGACCAGGTGTTTGGTGAGCGCAGTAGCTGCGACTTATCGCCTCCCCTGTCCCTGCTGCTCAGTTTCCTGGGTGTACAAGCGGCACACCTTCTCAGGCGGATGTTGACCATCCAGAATCCCAAGAAGTCTTGGTTAGTAATGAAGCCTGCTTGCAGTAAGGTTGATGATGCCTGTCTGGGGCTGCGATTGCCCCCTTCCAGCTCTGGCTGCCCTCGCCTGCCTGTCTCTGGTGGGGGATGGGCTGGTCCGTAGAAGGCTAGCTCTGCTCAGTCCTTTGTTCTGTGAGCGGGCCTGAAGGTGTCTTAGGTTATCCCACAGTCTGGTTTGTTATCTCAAGTTAGTTCCCTCAGATTGCCCTTGGGGTATTCAGGCCCGGTCCTTACTCTAAGCAATGCAACCGGAGCCTCCCTGCCAGCCCCTGCTTGTTAGTGGTGGATCCAGGCGTCAGCGCTGCTTCTCCACTGGGAGTTACCATTGGGCACATAATCTGTGGGTTTAAATTATTTATTTTTCCTCCCGGTTATGTTGCCCTCTGAGGTTCCAAGGCTCACCACAGACTCGCCAGTGAGAGTGTTTCCTGGTGTTTGGAAACTTCTCTCTTTTTTAAGACTCCCTTCCTGGGACGGATCTCCATCCCTGACTCTTTTGTCTCTCTTTTTATCTTTTGTATTTTTTCCTACCTCCTTTCAAAGACAATGGGCTGCTTTTCTGGGTGCCTGATGTCTTCTGCCGGCATTCAGAAGTTGTTTTGTGGAATTTACTCAGCGTTCAAATGTTCTTTTGATGAATTTTTAGGGAGAAATTGGTCTCCCCATCCTATTCCTCTGCCATCTCTGCCATCTTAGGACCGCCCCCTGTTGATAGTCTTATTATTTTATTTATTTATTTTGAAAATTTTTATTGGAGTATAGTTGATTTACAATCGTGTTAGTTTTAAGTGTATAACAAAGTGACTCATATATATATATATATATATATATATATATATACACACACACACACACATACATATATCTACTCTTTTTTAGATTATTTTTCCATATAGGTGAGTACAGAATATTGAGTAGAGCCCCCTGTGCTATACAGTAGGTCCTTATTAGTTATCTATCACAGCAGATGGTGACTGCAGCCATGAAATTAAAAGACGCTTACTCCTTGGAAGGAAAGTTACGATCAACCTAGATAGCATATTGAAAAGCAGAGACATTACTTTGCCAACAAAAGTTCATCTAGTCAAGGCTATGGTTTTTCCTGTGGTCACGTGTGGAGTTGGACTGTGAAGAAGGCTGAGCGCCAAAGAATTGATGCTTTTGAACTGTGGTGTTGGAGAAGACTCTTGAGAGTCCCTTGCACTGCAAGGAGATCCAACCAGTCCATTCTGAAGGAGATCAGCCCCAGGATTTCTTTGGAAGGAATGATGCTAAAGCTGAAACTCCAGTACTTTGGCCACGTCATGCGAAGAGTTGACTCATTGGAAAAGACTCTGATGCTGGGAGGGATTGGGGGCAAGAGGAGAAGGGGACGACAGAAGATGAGATGGCTGGATGGCATCACTGACTCGATGGATGTGAGTCTGAGTGAACTCCGGGAGTTGGTGATGGACAGGGAGGCCTGGCGTGCTGCAATTCATGGGGTCGCAAAGAGTCGGACATGACTGAGCGACTGATCTGATCTGATCTGAGTGTGTATATGTTGATTCCAGTCTCCTAACTTATCCCTCCCTCTTCTTTAGCTTCTGGTAACCATAAGTTTGTTTTCTACATCTGTGACTCTACTCGTGTTTTGTAAATAAGTTCATTTGTACCATTGTTTTTTAAGATTCCACATGCAAGCAGTATCATATGATATTTGTCTTTCTCTGTCTGACTTACTTCAGTTAATATGTTAATCTATAGGCCCATCCATGTTGCTGCAAAAGGTATTATTTTGCCGGGAGCCAGCGTGAGGAACTCCACCCGTGGCAAAGGTCATGAGGAAGGAGGCTCAGCATACACAAGGATGGGATCGAGCCTCAGGAGTCCCCCTGGATATTCTCGAGCATCTACCCCCCAAAACAAGAGTCTGACTACTTTACTGCTTTGTGCTCTTACCTCTGACTTTACTGGGGGCTGTCCCCCACCACCATCTCACTCTCTCTGATAAAGAGTTAACTTACAGCTCCAGTTAATAAGTTCCTGGGCATTAGGAGTGTTTAAATCCAAATCCCTTAGATAGCTCTCTAACTCGCCTGACAAGTTTACCTGGACTCCTACAGCTATGCATACGATTGTTTACAGTCTCCCAGTCTCGAAAGACATGGGAAGCTTAAGATATTCAAATGGCTTAGAGCCTCTCAGAGAGTTAGAAACTGTCAAAATAAAACTAGTAAAAGATTTCATTGATGAGCCAATGCTTGCTGCCAAGTTTCCACATCCCCTGTATTGTATCCTTGGAAGTGTATTAATTAATATAGTTGGTATGTAGAAAAAATAAGTGGTGGCCTTGGTGTTAGCAACTTTAGACCCTTAAGGTAATAAATTCTTTCCTTTGTTGTAAACCCACTGCACCTCTGCCCTATAGGAATGCAGCTTGGTCTCCCCATGTCATTCTTTTTCTCAATTTCTGGCTGAAGTTTCCATCTGGAGCGTGGAGGTCCTCTGAGACCATTTATTTGCCTGGGCTTCTAAGACCCACTCGAGAAGGTGCCTAAGGTGGGGCACCTTCTGCTATTCAAGAGGGCGCCTGCAGCCTCCGTGGTCAGAACTAACCTGATGTCACAGGTTATATTGATTTTCTGCATAAACCAAGCTACTCAGCCTCTTTTCTCCGCTGAATTTTCCTACTGAGCTATCCTCATTATATTACTCTTTATATCTCTAATTAATATTTAAATAAAGCTATTGTATCCAGTGAACTTGCCGAAGCCGTCTCCCCTTTGAATACCCTGGATCAGCCGGGGCTGGACCTTGGCATTATTTCATTCATTTTATAGCTGAATAATATTCCATTTTATATATGTATGACTTCTCTTTTATCTGCTCATCTCTCAATGTACATTCTTTAAACATTTTATTGGGGTAAAATTGATTTACAATGTTTCACAGCAAAGGAAACTATAAGCACAATGTAAAGAAAACTCTCAGAATGGGAGAAGATATTTGCAAATGAAGCAACTAACAAGGGACTGATCTCCAATATATACAAACAACCCATGTAGCTCAAAATAGAAAGAGCAAACAACACAATAAAAAAAAAATGGGCAGAAGATATAAAGACATTTCTCCAAAGAAGACATACAGGTGGTTAAAAAGCACATGAAAAGATGTTCAACATCACTAATTACTAGAGAAATGCAAATCAAAACTATAATGAGTTATTACCTCACACCAGTCAGAATGGCCATCATCAAAAAGTCTACAGAGAGGGAGGCAGCCTGTCCTCCAAATGGAGCACCTGTGCTGGAGCAGGACAGCAGCAGATTGGAGCCCAAAACCTGCGGGGGCTGTGGGGGGCAGCCAGCTGCCCAGCGGCATGGTGGCATGATCCCAGCTACCTGAGCAATCAGTTGGCCACATTCCCTACAGGTTTTGGGGCTTGAGGCTGATACGGTAAACTCTGTCCAGTTTTCAAACCACACAGGCTACTAACATTGGAAGGGCCAAGTGCCAAACCCAGACCAGCTCCATGATCCGTCTAGGAACTGAAGCTGAACAATTCCAATCAGGATGATTACATTCTCAGGGGCTCTAGGTGAGACAAATCCTTCCTGGCCACGGTGGTGAGCATCCTGAGGGAACTTTAGCAGCAGAACTCCAGGCTTATGTACATGTGTGACCCCGAGATGGGAGACCAGCATAATGGAGAAGGCACCATGTACATCCCCAGAGGACCTCCTTCCCGTTTACAGAGAGAAGGTGGTGCCAGTTGCAGACATCATCACCCACAACCAGTTTGAGGCTGAGTTGCTGACCAGGAGAAAGATCCACAGCCAGGAAGAAGTCTTTAGAGGTTATGGACAAGTTATACTCCATGGGGCCCAACACGGTGGTCATCACCAGCTCTGACCTGCTGTCCTCGAGGGGCACTGACTACCTGACGGCGCTGGGGAGCCAGAGGACATGGACCCCTGACAGCTCCACGGTGACACAGTGCATCCCCAGAGAGACACACAAGGTGGACACCATCTTCGTCGGCACTGGGGATGGCTTCGCCGCCATGCTCTTGGCGTGGATGCACAAGCACCCCAACAACCTCAAGGTGGCCTGTGAGAAGACCCTGTCAGCTATGCACCATGTTCTGCAGCGGACCCACCTCCATAACACCCGATGTTAGGTGTCTCTGTTTCTGTCCTTGTGAAAAATGTAACGTCTGCCTTCGAGCTGTGACTGAAACTTGATGCTCCACAGTCATTTTGGTGGGGACCTTCCCAGAACCCCCAAAATCTGCACATCTCAGTGTGTCAGGGGGCTGCCTTGTAATTTCCCGGGCCATGGGACACAGGTTGCTGCATGGCCAAGGGCACCTGTGGGAAAACCACCACAGCTGGCTTCTTTTGGAAAACTCATCAGGTTTATGGTAGAACGGGTCATGCGCTGTGTGTTTGCCGCCCACTCCTGGTGACAAATGTGTCAAGTCACTAGGTCAGTGTGCAGGTACAGTGCGCAGAGGCAGGCTCCTCCTGCACCCCCACCCCCCACCTCTCCCTAGTGTCTTTAACCCCATCCACCAGTTATCTCACCCCCCTGCCCTGCAGCTCTGTGTCCTGTGCCAACCAGGTGGGGCATCCCAAAGCCTCCACAGCTTTGACCATCCCAACAGTGGGTGGAGGACACAGCAGAGACCTTGACACCAGTCCAGGTGTCCACTGCTGGGATGACCTTCCTGGCCCCACTTTGCCCGGAATTTTGAGGACCCCCACCAGGCATGGATACAGGCAGGATTGCCCCTGCTTATTGCCCACCCCCAACTCTGGAGGCTGCAGGGGTTCACATCTCTTGAAAGTCATAGCCTGGAGGAAAGCAGGGAGATAGATGGATGTGGGGGCCCAGATGGGGATCCCTGGGGAAGCAGGCTATCCTAGGGTAGCCCTTCCCACCACCCCACTCTCCCCAGTCCTGGGCCCACAGACAGCCTCCTGAGGCCAGGCCCACATCTCAAGGACTCTCACCTCCTCAGTGCTGCCTTCAACCCTGTGTTGAAAATGCCCCCAAATGAAGGCAGGAAGATCCCCACTGGACTCCTACACTCTCTGTTGTCTTTCTTCCCAACCCTGCTCATGTTCTGAATATTATAATTTAACTCTCTGGCACTAGTTCCTGCATACAGGGTCAGGGGTCCTCAGCTCCTTGCAGTGGGCAATAGGTCAGGGCTTGTGTCCCTGTCATGTTTCCTTGTCCCTGCATGGCCCACTGGCCCCAGAGGAGAAGGAGGAAACCCTGGGGGGCAGGGGTACAGTCCTCCAGCAAAGTGGCCAGGGGTAAGCCATAGTCCCCCAGGGCCCTGGGCCTCCACAGAGTCTTTCATGGAAAATTGTCACTACCAACTAGAGTGGGGGATGAGGCCACATTGCCAACCAGTGGAAATCTTTTCCTTCTGTTTCCCTTTTTTTTTTTTTTTTAAAACTTACGGACAGTAAGTGTAAGACTAGGGCAAGAAACTGATGGGCTCTCTCAATAAGATGGTGAAAACCTGCCCTGAGAATATGGTGTTGGGGGGTAGTGGCTTGTTCTGTGTGCACTGTGAACTTGAAGAAAAACACACTTGACCAAAAAAAAAAAAAAGTCTATAAACAATAAATGGTGGAGAGTGTGTGGAGAAAAGGGAACGCTCCTACATTATTGACCAGAATGCAAACTGGTACAACCACTATGGAAAACAGTGTAGAGGTTCCTTAAAAAACTGAAAATAAATCTATTATATGATCCAGCAATCCCACTCCTGGGAATATACTTGGAGAAAACCATACTTGGAAAAGATGCATGCACCTCAATGTTCACTGCAGCACTATTTACAACATCCAGGACATGGAAACAATCTAAATGTCCATCAACAGAGGAATGAATAAAGAAGATGTGGGGTGTGTGTGTGTGTGTGTATATATATATATATATATATATATATGAATATTACTCAGCCATAAAAAAGAACAGAATAATGCCATTTGCAGCAACATGGATGAACCTCTCATACTGAGTGAAATGAGTCAGACAGAGAAAGACACGTATCATATAATATTGCTTATATGTGGAATCTAAAAAAAAGACTACAAATGAACTTATCTATGAAACTGAAATAAATTTACAGATGTAGAAAACAAACTTATGGTTACTGGGAGTAAAAGGAGGTGGGATAAACTGGAAGACTGGGATTGACAGACACACTACTATATATAAAACAGGTAACTAATAACATCTTACTGTATAGCACAGGGAACTCTACTCAATATTTTGTAATAACCTATATGGGAAAAGAAGCTAAAAAGAGTGAATATGTATTTGTACCATACACAGATTCACTTCACTATTCAGTAAAAACTAATACAACATTATTTTTATATAAGAAAAATTATCCAGAGTGATATTGTATAGAAACCACTGTTCCAATACACAAATACTTCATTGGCTCACCTTGATGGACAGGTAGGATAGAATTCTTTTTAAGCAAAAGAATAAAATTACAACTTTAGTGTTTAAAGATTATGAAATCTATCTATATTTAGCAGCATACAGTCCTTGCCCACATGAGTTTTAGAGAACTGTGTGTTATTATCTGAAGGATATGAAGCATGCCAACTGTATTGTATAATCAGAATGTAGATGTGGGCATAATAATTTAATAATACTAACAATAATAGGAACAGTAACAATAACAGCATCTGTCATCTCTTGGGCTATGTTCAACATGTTTTGCATTTTTTATCTCATGCAGAACTTGAAATGTATCTATGAATTATTAACATACTTCCCTTTTTGTAGACAAAAGAACTGAGGCTCATTGTGGTTGAGTAATTTGCCCATTTTTGGGTAAGACTGGAATTTGAAACTAGGTCTGTTTGACTCCAAATTAAGTGTGCAAACAGCTGTGAGTTTATGTTGGTTTATCTTGAGAAAAGTGATTTGGTAAAATCTGAGAGAATAAATTTAGAAACTTGGAGAGGACACACAGGTACTGCACATTCACATTCATCTATTTGGGTTTGCCAATGAGGATACTTAAGGCAAGTCTTAGGACCTTGGGTAGTTTTATGTCATCCAAATGTAGGGGTGGAAAAATAATTTTCCCTCTACCATCTTAGCTGAGACCCCCCTCTATAAGAAAAGACATTAACAGGAGAAAAACAAACATAAGCTCAACAACATGTTTAAAACAAAGAATATTGCCCACCATCTGGTTCTACAAGGATTAAGTTATTAGCCACTGCAGTCACTGACCAACAGTGCATTCTGAAAGGAATTCAGGGTGAAGAAAACAGGGTAAAGCACTCTGTGTTTTGGAAACACAGACCCTTAAATAGTTAGATATACCTCTGGAGAAAATGTTTATGAACTCACATTCTTGCATTTTTCCATATATCAAAAAGCACAAAGATACTAGATCCTTGTGACTAACCTTTTGCTGAGATGTATGCTCAACTGCACATATTCCCTACCCAAAATCATATATAAACTGGCTTCTCCCTCTATTTCTTCAGAGAGGTTTCTCAGAGCAGCTGAGGGGCTGTCTCCCTGTCTATGGTCCTCAGTAAGACCCTGAATAAACACACAGCTCCTACACTTTTCATTTTCCTTTCAGTCAACACAGCCATACCTCCTGTATACATGGAAGATACTCAGAAAAAACTGAGTAACTCTATGAAATATCCCAAGCATCACCTTAAATACCATCTCCAGCTGAAGACAAAAGAAGATTTGGAGGTGGATGTGGGGTCACTTATGGGAGGTTATCAAGAAACACACAGTTAAAACTAGAGTACAACTGTTACACAGATTTAAGTTTTTGCATTTTCCATTGGTACAAATTTTCTAGAGGTTTGGTCATCTTCCTCTGCGTGGTATACAGAGGGAGACACCCTTAAAATGGAAATTTCCCTTATAAATGTAAATGTGCCTTGCAAAAAAGAAACTTCTGCTCAGTTTTCAGAGCTTCTCTTGAGTCTGATGTTTCTTAACAATAACCAGCTTGAGATAATCTTTATGTCAAAGAGGAATACATGGGGGTAGTATATTTTGCTCCTCTTCACCTATCAGTGAGAGGAGAAAAAACACAGTGCTCAAAGAAACTTAAATAGATTCCAAATGATAGATATGAGTTTACTAATTTTTATTTTTAATTTTAAGCCTAATTTTCTCTTTTATTCCTAGCCTGCTGTTTCTCAGTATTTCTCCTTCTGTCAGGTTAAATACAACCATAGAAGAACCTACAACTAGCTTAATCTTTCCAATTTGTGAATCATCTAGTAGACTGCCTTCAGACTTTATCTGCACTATCAGCTCTTCTGGGTCTCCACCCCACCAGCCTATACTGCAGACTTTGTATTCAGCAGCCTCCACAATCCCATGAGCCAGTTCCTTATAATAAATGTAATAAATCTCTTTGTATATTTTTTGACCTAAAAAAAAATAGACTACCAGATATTTCTCCAGCAAAGATGAGGTTATTTCAGATCAGCAGAGGATTGTAATCCAGGGTCTGCAACCATGGTGAGTCATGTGCAAGTCCCTGCACAGCAAGTGAAGAACACTTTTAGAGGGGAAAAGGAAGTTGGGAGGGCTATAGTAAACAAAGAGTTCATGGCTTTTCACTGGCTGAGTCCTTGCCAGGAAAGAAGACAAGATGATGAGTCTTTTTGTTGGGATCTGCTATCATCACAGGGCATGAGAGCTCCCCCTTCTGGTCTCTTGCATCTATTTAATTTAGGTTTCTGTTTATTATACACAAATATATATATATATATATATATATATATACACACACACACATATATATGTACATAAATATATATGCTGTGCTGTGCTTAGTCAGTCATGTCTGACTTTTTGCGGCTCCATGGACTGTATCCCGCCAGGTTCGTCTGTCCATGAGATTCTCCAGGCAAGAGTAGGAGTGGGTTGCCATTTCCTTCTCCAGGGGATCTTCCCGATCCAGGGATCGAACCCATGTCTCCTGCACAGCAGGCAGATTTTTTACCACTGTGCCACCTGGGAAGAAAAGTTTTATCCTTGCTCTCCCTTTAAAGAAAATTTATTGGGACACACAATCATAAGATTGCCCCTGATTTTTGATAACACCCAATCTCCCAAATCAGGCTTCCCAGGTAGCTCAGCAGTAAAGAATCCGCCTGCCAATGCAGGAGATGCAAGAGATGTGGATTCAGTCCCTGGGTCAGGAAGATACCCTGGAGGAGGGCATGGCAACTCACTCCAGTATTCTTGCCTGGGGAATCGCATGGACAGAGGATGCTGACTGGCTACAGTCCACAGGGTTGCAAAGAATCAGACACGACAGAGCGACTGAGCACACACAATCTTCCAAATCACCTAATTAAAACTGAAATCCCATAGTAAGTTCTTTCTAACACTCTCTTACTGAGATGCGCCATGATTCCCCAGGGTGTGCATCCCCCATCAGTACAGTGAGTAGTGAATACAACTTTTTTATCTATAGGTGTGTTCCTTAGCAGTCTGGCTGGAGGACAAAGGATCTCTGAGGGAATATGTTGTAGTCTGCTTGTTTTTTCAAATCATTTCAAGAAGACAACATAAAAAAGAAAACAATTGATTCTTAAACATCCATTACTAATCAAGTGAAAACCTACTCAAGTGAATGTTTTTATTAACTAACACATCTTCTGTTGCAGAATACAACTATAGTGTTTTATTACGTTTTTAATCATGGAAATAAATGTATGTCTAGCATAACACCATAATAATCAGTTCTTTCATTTAAAATAACCTAAGCTTGTACTCACATATTCACAAACTAAACAATATGCATTAAATAAAAATTATTTAAGTCTATTGCTTGACAGAATGGATTGATCAACTAGTTTTAACTGCACCTTCATTTCAACAACCATTTGAAAATATACATCCTGACCTTTATGATTTTGCCATTTTTTCCCCAAAGCATCCAAATTCATAACATCACCCATGCTATACAGCCCGTGGCCCAGATGCAGAAAGTATCTTTAATGGTATAAGCTAGATGCACTTTGCTGGAGCAGCCGTGAAGAGATACCCCACGTTCAAGGTAAGAGAAACCCAAGTAAGATGGTAGGTGTTGCAAGAGGGCATCCAAGGGCAGACACACTGAAACCATACTCACAGAAAACTAGGCAATCTAATTACACTAGGACCACAGCCTTGTATGACTCAATGAAACTAAGCCATGCCCATGGGGCCACCCAAGATGGGCGGGTCATGGTGGAGAGGTCTGACATAATGTGGTCCACTGGAGAAGGGAATGGCAAACCACTTCAGTATTCTTGCCTTGAGAAGACCATGAACAGTATGAAAAGGCAAAATGATAGGATACTGAAAGAGGAACTCCCCAGGTCAGTACCCATATCAGGTGCCCAATATGCTACTGGAGATCAGTGCAGAAATAACTCCAGAAAGAATGAAGGGATGAAGCCAAAGCAAAAACAATACCCAGCTGTGGATGTGACTGGTAATAGAAGCAAGGTCTGATGCTATAAAGAGCAATATTGCATAGGAACCTGGAATGTCAAGTCCATAAATCAAGGCAAATTGGAAGTGGTCAAAAAAGAGATGGCAAGAGTGAACGTTGACATTCTAGAAATCAACGAACTGAAATAGACTGGAATGGGTGAATTTAACTCAGATGACCATTATATCTACTACTGCGGGCAGGAATCCCTCAAAAGAAATGGAGTAGCCATCATGGTCAACAAAAGAGTTCAAAATGCAGTACTTGGATGCAATCTCAAGAACGACAGAATGATCTCTGTTCATTTCTAAGGCAAACCATTCAATATCACAGTAATCCAAGTCTATCCCCCAACCAGTAACGCTGAAGAAGCTGAAGTTGAATGGTTCTATGAAGACCATCAAGACCTTTTAGAACTAACACCCCAAAAAGAAGTCCTTTTCATTATAGGGGACTGGAATGCAAAAGTAGGAAGTCAAGAAACACCTAGAGTAACAGGCAAATTTGGCCTTGGAATACGGAATGAAGCAGGGCAAAGACTAATAGAGTTTTGTCAAGAAAATGCACTGGTCATAGCAAACACCCTCTTCCATCAACACAAGAGAAGACTCTACACATCGACATTACCAGATGGTCAACACCGAAATCAGATTGATTATATTTGCAGCCAAGGATGGAGAAGCTCTATACAGTCAACAAAAACGAGACCAGGAGCTGACTGTGACTCCAATCAGGAACTTCTTATTGCCAAATTCAGACTTAAATTGAAGAAAGTAGGGAAAACCACTAGACCATTCAGGTATGACCTAAATCAAATCCCTTATGATTATGCAGTGGAAGTGAGAAATTGATTTAAGGGACTAGATCTGATAGATAGAGTGCCTGATGAACTATGGACTGAGGTTTGTGACATTGTACAGGAGACAGGGATCAAGACCATCCCCATGGAAAAGAAATGCAAAAAAGCAAAATGGCTGTCTGGGGTAGCCTTACAAATAGCTGTGAAAAGAAGAGAAGCCAAAAGTAAAGGGGAAAAGGAAAGATATAAGCATCTGAATGTAGAGTTCCACAGAATAGCAAGAAGAGATAAGAAAGCCTCCCTCAGTGATCAATGCAAAGAAATAGAGGAAAACAACAGAATGGGAAAGACTAGAGATCTCTTCAAGAAAATTAGAGATACCAAGGGAATATTTCTTGCAAAGATGGGCTCGATAAAGGACAGAAATAGTATGGACCTAACAGAAGCAGAAGATATTAAGAAGAGGTGGCAAGAATACACACAAGAACTGTACAAAAAAAATCTTCACGACCCAGATAATCACAATGGTGTGATCACTCACCTAGAGTCAGATACCCTGGAGTGTGAAGTCAAGTGGGCCTTAGAAAGCATCACTACGAATAAAGCTAGTGGAGGTGATAGAATTCCAGTTGAGCTATTTCAAATCCTGAAAGATGATGCTGTGAAAGTGCTACACTTAATATGCCAGCAAATTTGGAAAACTCAGCAGTGGCCACAGGACTGGAAAAGGTC
Source organism: Bubalus kerabau (assembly GCF_029407905.1). Classification (NCBI taxonomy): domain Eukaryota; kingdom Metazoa; phylum Chordata; class Mammalia; order Artiodactyla; family Bovidae; genus Bubalus; species Bubalus kerabau. The sequence continues at coordinate 2,217,314 of NC_073647.1, read as the reverse complement.
TGTTTTCATTCCAATCCCAAAGAAAGACAATTCCAAAGAATGCTCAAACTACCACACAATTGTACTCATCTCACACACTAGTAAAGTAATGCTCAAAACTCTCCAAGCCAGGCTTCAGCAATACGTGAACCGTGAAGTACGTGAACCGTGAACTTCTAGATTTTCAAGCTGGTTTTAGAAAAGACAGAGGAACCAGAGACCAAATTGCCAACATCCACTGGATCATCAAAAAAGCAAGAGAATTCCAGAAAAAAAAATCTATTTCTGCTTTATTGACTATGCCAAAGCCTTTAACTGTGTGGATCACAATAAATTGTGGAAAATTCTGAAAGAGATGGGAATACCAGACCACCTGACCTGCCTCTTAAGAAACCTGTATGCAGGTCAGGAAGCAACAGTTAGAACTGGACATGGAACAACAGACTGGTTCCAAATAGGAAAAGGAGTATGTCAAGGATGTATATTGTCACCCTGCTTATTTAACTTCTATGCAGAGTACATCATGAGAAACGCTGGGCTGGAAGAAGCACAAGCTGAAATCAAAATTGCCGGGAGAAATATCAATAACCTCACATATACAGATGACAACACCCTTATGGCAGAAAGTGAAGAGGAACTAAAAAGCTTCTTGATGAAGGTGAAAGAGGAGAGTGAAAACGTTGGCTTAAAACTCAACATTCAGAAAATGAAGATCATGGCATCTGGTCCCATCACTTCATGGGAAATAGATGGGGAAACAGTGGAAACAGTGTCAGACTTTATTTTGGGGGGCTCCAAAATTACTGCAGATGGTAACTGCAGCCACGAAATGAAAAGACGCTTACTCCTTGGAAGGAAAGTTATGACCAATCTAGATAGCATATTGAAAAGCAGAGACATTACTTTGCCAACAAAGGTCCGTCTAGTCAAGGCTATGGTCTTTCCAGTGGTCATGTCCGGATGTGAGAGTTGGACTGTGAAGAAAGCTGAGCGCCAAAGAATTGATGCTTTTGAACTGTGGTATTGGAGAAGACTCTTGAGAGTTCCTTGGACTGCAAGGAGATCCAACCAGTCCATTCTGAAGGAGATCAGCCCTGGGATTTCTTTGGAAGGAATGATGCTAAAGCTGAAACTCCAGTACTTTGGCCACGTCATGCGAAGAGTTGACTCATTGGAAAAGACTCTGATGCTGGGAGGGATTGGGGGCAGGAGCAGAAGGGGACGACAGAGGATGAGATGCCTTGATGGCATCACTGACTCGATGAACGTTAGTCTGAGTGAACTCCGGGAGTTGATGATGGACAGGGAGCCCTGGCGTGCTGTGATTCATGGGGTCGCAAAGAGTCGGACACAACTGAGCAACTGAACTGAAGTGAGATGTGCTTTATCAACAGGAAAACAGGAAGCCACAAATGGGGAAAACTAGACTAAATTGGTTAGATCCAAAATTGTTGACAAAGTAGGCTTTTCTCATTATATACACATTAGAATACATTATCATGCTAAGATCTCCTCCCCACGTGCACCACTACTGGATGGTCTTGACCATACAAGGGGAGATAGACAGTGTGGACTCAATTCTTGAAACTCTCTGCCTTTTATAAGAATTTAGAAGATGTTGGACTTCACTCAGATCCCTCCCCTTTGCCCCTTACCTGTAAAAACTTTCTCCTGACCTTAGGCCAGTGAGAAGATGCTTTCAGAGCAAGCGCTCCCCTTCTCAATTCTCTGGCCATTGAATAAAAGCCTGTCTTTCTTTTAAGAAGTAAGTTCTCTGAATTCTTATTTTTAAAATTTTTAATTTATTATTGGCTGTGCTGGGTCTTCGTTGCTGTGTGGGCTTTCCTCTACTTGCGGTGAGCGGGGCTTACTCTCTAGTTGGGATGCACTGGTTTCTCATTATGGTGGTTTCTCTTGTTGCCGATCACAGGCTTTAGGGTGTGCAGGCTTCAGTATTTGGGGCACATGAGCTCAGTAGTTGTGGTTCCCAGGCACAGGCTCAGTAGTTGCAGCTTATGGGCTTAGTTGCTCTGCAGCATGTGGGATCTTCCTGGATGAGGGATTGAATTCTTGTCTTCTGCATTGACAGGTGGATTCTTTATCACTGAGCCACCAGGGAAGCCGAACCCTGTCTTTCTTGCACCCAATTAATTTTCCTTATTGGCAGCAAGAACGTAAAAGGGAAAGAACCCAATGACAGAGACCAGAGCTTCATTTCAGCTAGGGCCTAAAGAGGGGGGCTGCTCATCTAATTCAGTAACAATAAAATGTTAAGTTCTCTTTAATCTTTTTTCACCAGTGTTGGTGTTTGTATCCAGTATAAACTGGAAATCCTCAGTGGAGAGTACATGTAGGTGCAAATATAGTTTCAACACATGAAATATCCTTAACATTTTTGTGGTGACAGGGAGATAAAGGAATTATTTTTCTTATTTCAAAGAAGAGCAATTTTTCTTACTTTCTGCTCAGTTCAGTTCAGTTGCTCAGTCGCATCCAACTCTTTGTGACCCCATGGACTGCAGCACGCCAGACTTCTCTGTCCATCACCAACCCCCAGAGTTTACTCAAACTCAAGTCCACTGAGTTGGGGATGCCATCTAACCATCTCATCCTCTGTCATCCCCTTCCCCTCCCACCTTCAATCTTTCTCAGCATCAGGGTCTTTTCTAATGAGTTCTTGGCACCAGGTGGCCAAAGTATTGGCATTTCAGCTTCAGCATCAGTCCTTCCAATGAATATTCAGGACTGATTTTCTTTAGGATGGACTTGTTGGATGTCCTTGCAGTCCAAGGGACTCTCAAGAGTCTTCTCCAACACCACAGTTCAAAAGCATCAATTCTTCGGCGCTCAGCTTTCTTTATAGTCCAACTCTCACATCCATACATGACTACTGGAAAAACCATAGCTTTGGCTAGACAGACAAAGCAATGTTTCTGCTTTTTAATATGCTGTCTAGGTTGCTCATAACTTTCCTTCAAAGGAGTAAGTGTCTTAATTTCATGGCTGCAGTCACCATCTGCAGTGATTTTGGAGCCCAAGAAAAGAAAGTCTGACACTTTCCATTGTTTCCCCATTTATTTGTCATGAAGTGATGGGACCAGATGCCATGATCTTAGTTTTCTGAATTTTGAGTTTTAAGCCAACTTTTTCATTCTCCTCTTTTACTTTCATCAATAGGCTCTTTAGTTCTTCACTTTCTGCCATAAGGGTGGTGTCATCTGCATATCTGAGGTTATTGATATTTCTCCCAGCAATCTTAATACCAGCTTGTGCTTCTTCCAGCCCAGGGTTTCTCATGATGTACTCTGCATAGAAGTTAAATAAGCAGGGTGACAATATACAGCCTTGATGTACTTCTTTCCCAATTTGGAAACAGTCTGTTGTTCCATATCCAGTTCTAACTGTTGCTTCCTGACTTGCATACATATTTCTCAGGAAGCAGGTCAGGTGGTCTGGTATTCCCATCTCTTGAAGAATTTTCCACAGTTTATTGTGATCCACACAGTCAAAGGCTTTGGCATAGTCAATAAAGCAGAAATAGATGTTTTTCTGGAACTCTCTTGCTTTTTCAATGATCCAACGGATGTTGGCAATTTGATCTCTGGTTCATCTGCCGTTTCTATATCCAACTTTGCATTATATACCTGAATTCTAAGAGACTTATGTTAAACTTCCCAGGTGGCTCAGTGGGAAAGAATTTGGCTGACAGTGCAGGAGACATGAGTTCAATCCCTGGGTGCAAGAGATCCCTTGGAGTAGGAAATGACAACCCACTCTTGGGTTGGTTCTTGCCTGGGAAATCCCATCCACAGAGCCTGACAGGCTACAGTCCACAGGGTTGCAAAGAGTCAGACATACTGAGTGATTAGACAACAACAACATACTTAGAATAATACAGTCTATACTCCTTTATGACTGGTTTATTTTGCTCATTATATCTATGAAATGGATGCTGTTGTTGCTTGTATCAGTAGTTTGGTCCTTTGAAGAGTAGTATTCTATTATATGAATACCATTTTAAAATACACCATTTTAAAACCATTTTTCTATTGATAGACATGTGCATTGCTTTCAATATCTTGCTTTTATGACTAAAGACACAAAGAAATATATTGTTCAAATTTTTTGGAGTGCTTATGTTTTACTTTCCTTTGGATAAATACATAGGGGTAAAATTGATAGATCACAGGACAAGTATATGCTTAGCTTTGAAATAGGTAAAGAGTTAAATGGCCCTATAAAGTGGTTGCACTATTTTGGAGAGATAGTGAGTTCATTTTTAATATCTAGGAATAAACCTACCTAAGGAGATGAAAGAACTGTACAGAAAATTACAAGACACCGATGAAAGAAATCAAAGATAACATAAACAGATGAAGAGATATTTCATGTTCCTGGGTAGGAAGAATCAATATTGTATAAATGACTATACTACCAAATGCAATATACAGATTCATTGTGATCCCTATCAAATTACCAATGGCATTTTTCACAGAACTAAGATAAAAAATTTCACAATTCATATGGAAACACAAAGACCCCGAATAGCCAAAGGAGTCTTGAGAAAGAAGAATGGAGCTGGAGAAATCAACCTTCCCGACTTCAGATTATACTACAAAGCTACAGCCAACAAGACAGTATGGTACTGGCACAAAAACAGAAATACAGACCAATGGAACAAGATAGAAAGCCCAGAAATGAACCCACACACCTATGGGTACCTTAGTTTTGACAAAGGAGGCAAGAATATACAATGGGGGCAAAGACAGCCTCTTCAATGAGTACTGCTGGGAAAACTGGACAGCTACATGTAAACAAATGAAATTAGAACACTTCCTACCACCATACACAAAGATAAACTCAAAATGGATTAAAGACCCAAATGTAAGACTAGAAACTATAAAACTCTTAGAGGAAGACATAGGCAGAACACTCGATGACACAAATCAAAGCAAGATCCTCTATGACCCACCTCCTAGAGTAATGGAATTAAAAACAAAAGTAAACAAGTGTGACCTGATTAAACTTAAAAGCTTTGCACAGTAAAGGAAACTATAAACAAGGTGAAAAGACAACCCTCAGAATGGGAGAAAATAATAGCTAATGAAACAAACGACAAAGGATTAATTTTCAAAATATACAAGTAGCTCATGCAACTCAATACCAGAAATACAAACAACCGAATCAAAAAGTGGGAAAAAGACCTAAGCAGACATTTCTCCAAAGAAGATATACAGATGGCTAACAAACACATGAAAAGATACTCAATATTGCTCATTATTAGAGAAATGCAAATCAAGAGATATCACTGCTCACCGATCAGAATGACCATCATCAAAGAGTCTACAAACAATAAATTCTGGAGATGATGTGGAGAAAAGGGAACCCTCTTGCAGTGTTGGTAGGACTATAAATTGATAATACAACCACTATGGAAGACAGTATGGAGATTCCTTTAAAAACTAGGAATAAAACCACCATATGACCCAGAAATCCCACTCCTAGGCATATTCCCTGAGGAAATCAAAATTGAAAAACAGACATGTACCCCAATGTTCATTACAACACTACTTACAATAGCCAGAACATGGAAGGAACCTAGATGTCCACTGACAGATAAATAGATAAAGAAGTTGTGGCACATATACACAATGGAATATTAGCCTTAAAAAGGAACGTATTTGAGTCAGTTCTATTGAGGTGGATGAAACTAGAGCCTATTATACAGAGTGAAGTAAGTCAGAAAGAGAAAGATATATATCATATACTGATGCATATATATGGAGTCTAGAAAGATAGTACTGAAGAATTTATTTGCAGGGCAGTACTGAAGAAACAGACATAGACAACAGACTAGAGGACACTGGGAGATGGGACGAGAGGGTGAGATGTATGGAGAGAGTAACATGGAAACTTACATTACCATATGTAAAATAGATAGCCATGGAAATTTGCTTTATGTCTCAGGGAACTCAAACAGGGGCTCTGTATCAACCTAGGGGGTGGGATGGGGAGGGTGGTGGGAGGGACGTTCGAGAGGGAGAGGACATATGGATACCTATGGCTGATTCATGTTGAGTTTTGACAGAAAACAAAATTCTGTAAAGCAATTATCCGTTAAAAATAAATAAATTTTAAAAAATAATAAAATACACAGTTTAGTGGCATTCAGTACATTCACAGCGTTGAGCAACCATCACCTCTAAATGATTCCAAATCATTTTCATCACCCCAAAGGGAAATTCCCATACCCATGAAGCAGTCATTCCCTGTTTTACCCTGCCCCAGCCCCTGAAAACCACTAATCTTTCTGTTTCTATGGTTTTGCCTATTATGGAATTTTCATGCAGGTATAATTATGCAATTTGTGACTTTTTGTGTTTGGCTTCTTCTCTTAGCATAATGTTTTCCAGTTGCCTCCATGTTGTAGCATGTACCAATATTTTATTCTCTTGTATAACAGAAAAATATTCCATTCCACAGATATAACATAAACTGTCTATCCATTCATTCCTGAACATTTGGTTCCCATCCATCTATTGGCTACCATGACTAGTGCTGCTATTAATATTCGTGTACAAATTTTGAAAACTCATTTTCAATTTTTTTTTTTTTTGGTATATACTAGGAATGGAATTTCTGGGTCATAGAATTCTCTTTAACTTTTTGAGAAATAGTCAAACTCTTTTTCACATTTGCTCTACTGTTTTACATTTCCACCACTAATTACGTACATTTTATATTCCTGTCACTAATATGAGTCCAGTATCTGCACCACCTTTGTTAATCTTTGTTGTTTTCCATTAAAAAAAATATTATTATAGCCATCTTAGTGGGTAAGAAGCAATATATTGTGTCTCTAATGATCTGCATGTCTTTAATGCCTAATGATGTTTTGAGTATCTTTTCATATATCATTGATCACTTGCATATCTCCTTTGAACAAATGTATATTCAAATTTATCATTTAAAGTTGGGATGTTTGCTTTTGTGTTATTCACTTGTAAGAGTTATTGACTTGTAAGAGTTCAGTATATATTAACATTTTGGGTACTGGTTCTTACCAGATATATGATTAGCGAATATTTTCACGCCTTGATAGCATTTTTTGATACATAAAATTTTGATGAAGTGCAGTTCATCTATATTTTTCTTGTTCTTTTTTGGTCATATTTAATGGTTGTTAGGTCTAACAGCATAAAGATTTCTTGGTATGTTTCTTTCTAAGAGGTTTATATAGATTAGCTCTTCAGTTTAGGTATTTGATTCATTTTGAGTTAATTTTTGTATATGGTATATGGTATGGCTCAGCCTCTCATACTTTTGCATGTGAATATCCAGCATCATTGTTGAAGAGTCTATCCTTTCCCCCATTAATTGGTTTTGGAACCTTTGTAAAAAATCAGTTGACCATAGATGTATGAGTTTATTTCTGGACTCAGTTCTATTCCACTGATCTACATATCTATCTGTATGCTAGTACTATATGGTAGGCTTGTAATAAGTTTGAAAATATGAAACTGTGAGTCCTACAACTTTTTCAAGATTGTTTTGGTTATTTGGGGGTCATTTGAGCTTCCCTATCTTTGTTGAAGATTTCTGTTATTTGCTTAGTGACTTTCTTAAATCATTTTTGTAAAATCTTCATTGTTTGTCCTATATGTCATTGGAGTCTACATTATATTACCTATTGGTCAGTGAGCATTTTAACGAAGTTTTCTTAAGTTCCTGGATCAAACGAAACACAAAGCAACTGAAAAGAAACATAAAGGATAAACGAGAAACAAAATAAATGGAAGTATTTTTCCAAGCATTGTTGATTGGCTGTGCTTGAGGGTGCTCCTCCAGTGGTTAATCAGGCTGTTTACAGCTCTGCCTTGGCCTTCACTTTATGCTGTTGGATGCTAGAGGTCAGCTGGAGGTGAAAACTCAGGATCTTCTCAGGCTTTTCTGTGCATGCATCCAGCACTGGGCATGCTGTTGACCTTCTCTATTCCCCGCGATATATGTGAGACCTTTTAACAACCTTATTCCCCCATGTATCTTCTTGCTGACTCTTTCCTCTCAGACTTTCTAGTCTCTCTTGCTTAGTCTGGATTTTATTCCCTTGCTCCAAGTTGTCATGGTCAATATTTTGCTTTAAATGCTTTTAGCAGACATCACCTGACAGCAAACACCACCTGGGAAGCCACCCCAGTCCTAGGAATCCTCTTTATTTGTTTAAAGACAAAAGAGAGAGATGAGAGAAGAAAAAAAGAAAAAGGCAAGTCCGTGTTCTGGGTCCTCAAAGAGCCATGAGATAGAGACACCCAACCACAATTATTTGAGAATGTGGTCCTCATTGCCTCTGCACTAACAATCTGCCCCAGGCACGCAGGTTCCCACATTTATGGCCTTAGCATTTTAGGTAGGCTACTTAAAATGTCACAACACTTTCTTACCACAGTGCAGCAGATTCTTTCTTCACTAAGGTTTCCCTTGGTGGTTGTAAGCATTAGACTAGATTACAGATTCTGTAAAAGTTGATTTTGACAGTTTTTACTATCATTTTAGCTTTTGCTCTTGTCTTGGTAATGATGAAGCTCTGGAGCAGGACATGCCCCTACTGTGCCCTTTTTGGTGCCATTCTCTCATTCATTTTTATTTTGTTGTTATCCATCTGTTGTGGACTGAATTGTGCACGCACCTCAGCAGCCACAACAACAACAAAACCACAAATCAAAAAAGAAGTTGCTGTCACTTGCTCCTATTTTCATTCATTTATGGTCATAGAATTAATTTTGTGTGATTCAAATTATTTAAGAAATTTTGATTCTTGTTTTAGAATATAGTCTATCTTGGAAAATGTTCCAGGTGCACTTGAAAAGTATGTGTATTGGGATGTTGTTGGGTGTGATTTATACACATCAGATCATGTTGGTTGGTTATAATGTTCAGGCCCTCTATAGCCTTACTGATTTTCTATCTACTGTGTTCTGTAAATTATTGAGAGATGGATGTTAAAATTCTGCTTCTAGTCATAGATTGTCTTTTTAAACTTCTACCAAATTCGGTTTAGTGTATTTTAGACACAGTATTAGTCTTAGAATTGTTAGAATGATATTAATAATACTTTAAGATATTTTTCTGCTAAATACATTTAGATGCACTTGGAGTCATTTTAACTTACTGTTTAAACAACCAGTATTTTTTTCCTAGCTCTTTTGTGGTAAGAAGTTTAAAAATCTACTTTCTTATCAGCTTTCAAATAACCATAGTCACCATACCACACATTACATTCCCAGAGTTTGTTCATCTTATAACTGGATATTTGTACCTTTTGACCATTTTTACTCATTTCCCCCCACCCTGCTATCCTCTGCTCCTAGAAACCACTCTGATAGGTTTCTTCACTGTCAAGTACAGTTTGCAAGCATGTGTGCCTGCTCAATCATTTCCAATCGACTTTTTGCAACCCTGTGGACTGTAGCCTGCCAGGCTCCTCTGCCCATGGGGTTTTCCAGGCAAGAATACTGGAGTGGGTTGCCATTTCCTTCTCCAGGAGATCTTCCCAACCCACACCTCCTGTGTCTTCTACATTGGCAAGCGTATCCTTTACCACTGCACCACCTGGGAAGCCTCCCAAGAACACTTTACTTTGATATTATAACCAATCCTGCTTCTTTGATTAATATTTGTGGTCTATCTTTTTCTATCCTTTTAATTTTAACCCATATATAACATTGCATTTGAAGTTTCTTGTAAACAGCATAAAATTTGGTTATTTTGTTTCATCCACCTTGCCAATCTTCATCTTTTAATTGATATCTTTAATATTTACATTTTAGGCAATTATTGATTTGATAAGATTTAAATCTGCCATTTTATTCTCTGTTGTCTCTTTTTTCTCTTTGTTTTCATTTCTGTTTTTTTCCCTCAATTTCTGTCACTTTTGTTGATGTAAAAAGATTGCATCAACACTTTATAATTCCATTCTTATGTATTCATTGTTTTATCTTTGTATAGGTATAGCTTTTTAGTAGTTTCTCAAGGTATTATATTGTTGTTGTTCAGTCACTAAGTAGTGTCTGACTTTTTGACCCCAAAGACTGCAGCATGCCAGGCTCCTCTGTCCTCCACGATCTCCCACAGTTTTCTCAAATTCATGTCCATTGAATCTGTGATGCTATCTAGCCATCTCATCCTCTGCCACCTCCTTCTCCTTTAGCCTCCAAGCATCAGTCTTTTCCAATGAGTTAGCTCTTTATATCAGGCAGGCAAAATGTTGGAACTTCAGGTTCAGCATCAGTCCTTCCAATGAGTATTCAGGTTTGATTTCCTTTCAGATTGACCGATTTGATCTCCTTGCAGCCCAAGGGACTCTCAAGAGTCTTCAGAACAACAAACAGAAAGCATCAACTCTTCAGTGCTCAGCCTTCTTTAATATACTATGTGTATGTGCTAGGTTGCTTCACTCATGTTGGACTGTAGCCTACCAGGCTCCTCTGTCCATGAAACTTTTCCAGGCAGGAATACTGGAGTGGGTTGCCACGGCCTCCTCCAGAGGATCTTCCCAACCCAGGGATCAAACCCGCATCTCTTATGTCTCCTGCATTGGCAGGATTATTTACAGCTAGTGCCACCTTATGGGCATAACTTATCACAGTTTACTTGTGCCATCATTTTTCCAGTTTGAATGATGTGTGTAAAATCTTTTCCTTTTGTCTCTTTACCCTCCGTCTATTATAATTGTCTTAAAGCGTTGCCTTACATACATTTATACAATATTAGACTGTGTTGTATTTTTTATCTCAACTAACATAATTTAGAAAACTGAATGATATTGTGTCACTTCATATTGCTATTGATAGCAATAGTTTCATATGATAAATTGCTTGTCATTTGACTTTTTTCCCCTATTGGTAAAATGTCATCTCTCTCACTGTTTTCAAGATTTTCTGTTTTTAGTCTGTGGAAATTTAACTATGATGTATCTTGGCATGGATTTCATTGGGTTCCTCCTGTTTGGGGTTAACTAAGCTTCTTGAATACATCTGCTGGATCATCGAAAAAGCAAGAGAGTTCCAGAAAAACGTCTATTTCTGCTTTATTGACTATGCCAAACCCTTTGACTGTGTGGATCACAATAAACTGTGGAAAATTCTGAAAGAAATGGGAATGCCAGACCACCTGACCTGCGTCTTGAGAAACCTGTATACAGGTCAGGAAGCAACAGTTAGAACTGGACATGGAACAACAGACTGGTTCCAAATAGGAAAAGGAGTACATAAAGGCTGTATGTTGTCACCCTGCTTATTTAACTTATATGCAGAGTACATCATGAGAAATGCTGGACTGGAAGAAGCACAAGCTGGAATCAAGATTGCTGAGAGAAATATCAAGAACCTCAGATATGCAGACGACACCACCCTTATTGCAGAAAGTGAAGAGGAACTAAAAAGCCTCTTGATGAAAGCGAAAGTGGAGAGTGAAAAAGTTGGCTTAAAGCTCAACATTCAGAAAACTAAGATTATGGCATCTGGTCCCATCACTTCATGGGAAATAGATGGGGAAACAGTGTCAGACTTTATTTTTCTGGACTCCAAAATCCCTGCAGATGGTGACTGCAGCCATGAAATTAAAAGATGCTTACTCCTTGGAAGGAAAGTTATGACCAACCTAGACAGCATAGTGAAAAGCAGAGACATTACTTTGACAACAAAGGTCCATCTAGTCAAGGCTATGGTTTTTCCAGTGGTCATGTATGGACGTGAGGGTTGGACTGTGAAGAAAGCTGAGAGCCAAAGAATTGATGCTTTTGAATTGTGGTGTTGGAGAAGACTCTTCTTGAGAGTCCCTTGGACTGCAAGGAGATCCAACCAGTCCATCCTAAAGGAGATCAGTCCTGGGTGTTCATTGGAAGGACTGATGCTGAAGCTGAAACTCCAATACTTTGGCCACCTCCTGCAAAGAGTTGACTCATTGGAAAAGACTCTGATGCTGGGAGGGATTGGAGGCAGGAGGAGAAGGGGACGACAGAGGATGAGATGGCTGGATGGCATCACCGACTTGATGGATGTGAGTTTGAGTGAACTCCAGGAGTTGGTGATGGACAGGGAGGCCTGGCGTGCTGTGATTCAGGGGTCACAAAGAGTTGGACACGATTGAGCGACTGAACTGAGCTGAACTGAAGCTTCTTGAAACTGTAGGTTATGTTGTTTGCTAAAGCTGGAAAAATTTCAACCTTTAATTCTTCAGGTATTTTTTCATCTCCCTTTCTGGAAAGATTACATAAATGCTAGATTTTTTTTTTTTTTTTGCTACTGTCCCCATGAAAAAGGCAGACTTGAATATCAATGAAATTATATTTCAGCATTGCATTTTTGGTTTATGTGAGCTTTGTGGAGAAAGTAACTTCAGAATGAACCAAGTTTTTTTAATTAAGCTGCCACAAACTATATTTCATTAAATGTGAAGCAATTACATATGTCCCCCTCCCCCAAGGAAAAGAAGATAAAAATGAAATAAAGGAATATATAGAAGATAAAGAGGAATTATGAAAACATACAGACACCATACCGACAGCAAATATGGAAAATCCTAAACAAATGTCTATTCACTGAATCATGCTACTATGAATGAAGCAATGATGATGTGTGGTGAAATAATGGGTAAACAGGCAAACATGCATTTGTGTTTGAGGATGTGAATATTGAAAAACTCCAATAAATCTCTGTGCTTTAAGTAAGTTGATGAGTTTAAACATACAGCTTTTAGCCATTAATTAACCCAAATTCATAAAAGAAAAAAACATTAAAAATTATATTTTCTACTAATAATTCTTTTCTAAACATGGTACTGTAGTCAGTACCATTGTTACCTAACTGGTCATCATTCTCATTTTTTTGTTGTAGTACTTGCAATATTAGACTTGCTGCTGCTACCGCTAAGTCGTTCCAGTCATGTCCAACTCTGTGCAACCCCATAGACAGCAGCCCACCAGGCTCCCCCATCCCTGGGATTCTCCAGGCAAGAACACTGGAGTGGGTTGCCATTTCCTTCTCCAATGCATGAAAGTGAAAAGTGAAAGTAAAGTCAAAAGCTCAGTCGTGTCCGACTCCTAGCGACCCCATGGACTGCAGCCCACCAGGGCCCTCCGTCCATGGGATTTTCCAGGCAAGAGTACTGGAGTGGGGTATCATTGCCTTCTCCGATATTAGACTTAGATGTGGTCAAAGACTGAAATGATTGAATCAATTGGAAATTATTGGTTTTGGGTGTTTTCTGGATGAAGAAGAATAAACTTACTTCTTTCTAGATGTTTGAAATTGGTTTAGTGAAAGTTGCTTAGTTGTGTCCAACTCTTTGTGACCCCATGGACTGCAACCTGTCAGGCTACTCTGTCCATGGAAATCTCCAGGCCAGAATACCTGAGTGGGTAGCCATTCCCATCTCCAGGGATTTTCCCAACCCAGGGATTGAACCCAGGTCTCCACATTGCATTGGGCTTCCCAGGTGGTGCTAGTGGTAAAGAACCCACCTGACAATGCAGGAGACATTGAGACAAGGGTTCCATCCATTGGTTGGGAAGATCCCCTGGAAAAGGACATGGCAACCCACTCCAGTATTCTTGCCTGGAGAATCCCATGGACAGAGGAACCTGGCAGGCTGCAGTCCATAGGGTAGCAAAGAGTCGGACATGACTGAAGCGACTTAGCACACACAAATCCAAAGTTAAAAATGTATTTTGGGGATACAATTGTATACCAAGGCTATATCAAGTAAGACACTGAATTATCTTTTTCTTTCTCTCTAAAATTTATTTTGTGAGATTTGCAAAAAGGAGAAATGATCTACAATTATTTTTAGGTGCATAACTTTCAGTGACTATTTCATCATAAGTATTTTCAACATACAACCCAGTATATACAAAATTTTAAAATATTCATTTAAATGCAAAACCAAAAGTATTTGAGAGTATTTATTTTATTTAGTCAGTTGGTGGCTTTGAGCACATTTATAATGTGGTTCAGAGTGCATAAAAATATGCACATAATGGCAAACAAGGGTTGATACATCACTTCCTTTGCAAAGCTCAAATGCCAGTATTTATTGGATATATATATATATATATATATATATATATATATCTTTTACAATTGCAACTTATAACGAGATGCAGGAACACAAATATGTAAAATAGGGATCATTGGAAATATAAGTTTAAAAAATATCTCCTGAAGTCTTTGTATCCAAGCTTCTTTCCCTGTTACTTTATAGATTACCCAAGGAAATAGTATCTGAGTTCTTCCTGACTAATTCTTGTTCCTGCATTCCAACACTGTTGATCCAACTGAGATTCTTTTCTTCCTTGGTTTCTGAGATACTATTTTCTCCTTCTGACACTTTTCTGACTCTTTCTATGTCTCTTAATCATTGTCCTTTTAAATACTAATATTCCCCTGAGTTGTATTCGTCCATAGTTTTCTCAGTCTAGTGGCCTAATGTATAATTCTCCAAGCCAGGCTTCAGCAGTATGTGAACCATGAACTTCCAGATGTTCAAGCTGGTTTTAGAAAAGGCAGAGGAACTAGAGATCAAATTGCCAACATCCGCTGGATCATGGAAAAAGGAAGAGAGTTTCAGAAGAACATCTATTTCTGCTTTATTGACTATGCCAAACCCTTTGACTGTGTGGATCACAATCAACTGTGGAAAATTCTGAAAGAAATGGGAATACCAGACCACCTGACCTGCCTCTTGAGAAATCTATATGCAGGTCAGGAAGCAACAGTTAGAACTGGATATGGAACAACAGACTGGTTCCAAATAGGAAAAAGAGTATGTCAAGGCTGCATATTGTTACCCTGCTTATTTAACTTATATGCAGAGTACATCATGAGAAAAGCTGGACTGGAAGAAGCACAAGCTGGAATCAAGATTGCTGAGAGAAATATCAATAACCTCAGATATGCAGATGATACCACCCTTATGGCAGAAAGTGAAGAGGAACTAAAAAGCCTCTTGATGAAATTGAAAGAGGAGAGTGACAAAGTTGGCTTAAAGCTCAACATTCAGTAAACTAAGAGCATGGCATCTGGTCCCATTATTTCATGGGAAATAGATGGGAAAACAGTGGAAACAGTGTCAGACTTTATTTGGGGGGGCTCCAAAATCACTGCAGATGGTGATTGCAGCCATGAAATTAAAAGACATTTACTCCTTGGAAGGAAAGTTATGACCAATGTAGATAGCATATCAAAAAGCAGAGAGATTACTTAGCCAACAAAGGTTCATCTAGTCAAGGCTATGGTTTTTCCAGTGATCATGTATGAATCTGAGAATTGGACTGTGAAGAAAGCTGAGTGCCGAAGAATTGATGCTTTGGAACTGTGGTGTTGGAGAAGACTCTTGAGAGTCCCTTGGACTGCCAGGAGATCCAACCAGTCCATTCTAAAGGAGATCAGTCCTGGGTGTTCTTTGGAAGTAATGATGCTAAAGCTGAAACTCCAGTACTTTGGCCACCTCATGCAAAGAATTGACTCATTGGAAAAGACTTTGATGCTGGGAGGGATTGGGGGCAAGAGGAGAAGGGGGCGACAGAGGATGAGATGGCTGGATGGCATCACCGACTTGATGGATGTGAGTTTGAGTGAACTCCGGGAGTTGGTGATGGACAGGGAGGCCTGGCGTGCTGCGATTCATGGGGTTGCAAAGAGTCGGACATGACTTAGCGACTGAACTGAACTGAACTGATGCTAAAGGTTTCAACTATCACATATATAATGTGCCTAGTTGCTAAATCATGTCCAACTGTTCGCGATCCCATGGGCTGTAGCCTGCCAGGCTCCTCAGTCCATGGAATTCTCCAGGCAAGAATACTGGAGTGGATTGCCATTTCCTTCTCCAGGGGATCTTCCTGACCCAGGGATTGAACCTGGGTCTGCTGCATTGCAGGCAGATTCTTTACCATCTGAGCCACATATATAATTTAAGAAATGATTAAAAACATTTATTTTCTGAAATAAAGATCCACATAGCTGATTATAGGACCTTTCTATCAAGGTGGTTGTCAGGAATTTCATTTATTCACCAATTATTTATTAAATATCTTCTATGTCTTAAAGGATATACTTGGTACTAGAGATAAACAGCTAGTGAATTAGATCAAGTTCTTGAACTGATTACACTCACAGGATAGAAATAGTTAGAAACTGTGGTGTTGAAGAAGACTCTTGAGAGTCCCTTGGACTGCAAGGAGATCCAACCAGTCCATTCTGAAGGAGATCAGCCCTGGGATTTCTTTGGAAGGAATGATGCTAAAGCTGCAACTCCAGTACTTTGGGCACCCCATGCGAAGAGTTGACCCTTTGAAAAAGACTCTGATGCTGGGAGGGATTGGGGACAGGAGGAGAAGGGGACGACAGAGGATGAGATGGCTGGATGGCATCACTGACTTGATGGACATGAGTCTGAGTGAACTCCGGGAGTTGGTGATGGACAGGGAGGCCTGGCGTGCTGCGATTCATGGGGTCACAAAGTGTCAGACACGACTGAGCGACTGATCTGATCTGATCTGACCAAGTCAAATTGGAAAAAAAATTATGTCTAAGCTGATTTCCACTTATCAATTAGAGCCAGGAAAGCATGTTTTAGTCAGAGGGGACAATCTATAAAACTATACAGTGGCTGGAGAGAGAACTGCACTTTAGAACTTCACAGTTCAATATAGCTCTAATGATGAGTTGGTAGATGAGAAGTGGCAAAATATAATAGGTAGATTCAGATTATGAGGATATATATGAGCCACTGTAAGTTATGGGACTTAACACTTACTAGACTTCCCTGGTGGTCCAGTGGCTAAGATTCCGCACTGCCAATGCTGGGGGCCTGGGTTTGATTCCTGGTCAGGGAACTAGATCCCTCATGCCACAACTAAGAGTTTGAACACCTCAACTAAATATCCAGTGTGCTGCAAAGAAGATTGAAGATCCCACGTGTTGCAACTAAGACCAGGTGCAGCCAAATAAATAAATATTTTACAAAGTTCTTAACATTCAACATGAACTAAACCAAGTTCGTTTTTTTCCCCCTACCAGGTCTTTTCCTCAAACTTGTGACCTTGCAAAACCTCATATCTATTCCTCATTGAGCCATTTTTTTCTATCCTCTTAGTGAGGTAAGGGAAGGAATATGTTAAAGACTAGATCCCTAATGCCAAGTCTTCTGGATTCTCGCTTAGAATCCTCCTACATCTGATCTCTTCTATTCACAATCCCCGTCTCTTTCGTAATGCAGGCTACTAGTATCTCTCACCAGGATAACTGCAACTGCACCTGAACAGGTCTGTCAGCTTCTAGCCTTGCATTACTCAATTAATTCTCCAAATTGCAGCTCAAATAATCTTTCTGAAATGCAAATCTGACAATGTCACTCACTTGCTTAAAACACGTGATCATTTTTCCTTTGCCAATCAAGTCTAAATTCAGAGTCCTCCACAAAACTGCTTCACCCTTTCTTTCTTTAAAAAAAAAATAATAATTAATTAATTTGGCTGTGCCACATCTTAGTTGAAGCATGTAGTCTCTAGTTCCCTGACCAAGGCCCCCTGCATTGAGAGCACAGAGTCTTAGCCACTGGACCACCAGGTTCACTGGATCACTGGACCACCAGCCACTGGACCACCTATATTTCCTCTCATATATCTAGCTATTTTAGATGGCATCCATTGCTCCCAAACTCAAGCCTATTTGTATTTATTCTTGATGATATTTATACTCCTCTTGTAATGCTTCTCCTACTCACTTCTTGTTTTTCTGGCAAAGTGCTACTTCAGTCAGTCAATCAGTGTTAGTTGCTCAGTCATTTCTGACTCTTTGTGATCCCATGGATCTCATGGAGCCCCCTGCCAGGCTCCTTTGTCCATGGGATTCTCCAGGCAAGAATACTGGAGTGGGTTGCCATTTCCTTCTCCAGGGGATCTTCCTGACCCAGTGATCAAATCAAGGTCTCCTACACTGTGTGAAGATTCTTTACCATTTGAGTCACCAGGCAAATCTAAAGTGCTATTCATCAAGTTTCAAATCACTTGTCAACTTTCTTAAATGGTCTATTTCTCAACAACTCCAACTAAGAATTAATGCTTTCTTTTGAATTGATGCTTTATTGAATGGATTCTAATAGTACTTTGTACCTATCAATATAATAGGTACTATAGATTTGGTCAGAATACTACAGTTATTTGTTTGAATGCTGCATCTTTACTAGATGTGACCTTCTAGAAAAATGAAGGTCACTTTGCCTGAAACATAGCAGGTACCAAATAAATGTTGCTTTGCTTACTTACTGAATTAAATATTGTGATGATTAATTTTATGTGTCACCTTGAACGATCACAGGGTGTCCAGATTAAACATATTTCTGGGCGTGTCTGTGAGGGTATTTCATGATGAGATTAGCATTTGAATTAGTTGGCTCAATAGATTGCTCTCCCTAGTGGGAGTAAGCATCATCCAATCCAATGAAGACCTGAACAGAAAAAAAGATGGAAGAAAGTGGAATCTATTTCTGCCCCCCCACCCCGGCTTTTTTTCTTACTGGTTGCAGTGGACATCTCATCCCATATTTCCTTATCCTCAACTGAGATTTATACCATCAGGTCTCCTGGTTCTCAGATATTTGGACTTGGACAGAATTACCCCACCAGCTTTGCTGTGCTGGGTCTCCAGCTTCCAGATAGCAGATTGTGCGACTTCTCAGCCTCCATAATTACTGAGCTAACACCTCATAATAATTATATATATATATATATATATATATATATAGTCACAACCCTAAATATGAACGAGCTCTGCTCTAAGAGCATGTCTCTTTTAGCCTAGGTCTTCGCTTCTGTGAGCTCATATGTTTAAAATATTGTAATGTTTATCAACTTTTAGATAAATGTATTCATCTTTTATGATTGAGTTGAGATTACATCTCCTCCAAAAAAAATTTTTTTGTTCTCCACAGGATATAAATAATTCTTCTGTGATCTCTCACAGCATTCCATTGCATTTGTTGTTTGTGGATAGAAATGCAGCTGATTTTTGTATGTCAATTTTGTATCCTGAAACTTTACCGAATTCATTTATTACTTCTAACAGTTTTTTTTTTTTTTTTTTTTTGTGGAGTCTTTAGATTTTTCTAAGTATAAGATCATGTCCTCTAAAAACAGACATAATTTTACTTCTTCCTTTTCAATTTGTAAACTTTTTTTCTCATTTTCTTGACATTTCTGTGGCTAGGACTTTCAGTACTTTGTTAAAAAGGATTAGCAAGAGTGGGCATCCTTGTCTTGTTCCTGATCTTAGAGGAAAGGCTTGTAACTTTTCACTTTTATGTATCATATTAGCTGTGGGCTTGCTGTATATGGCATTTATTGTTTGAGGTACATTCCTTCTATACTTATTTTGTTGAGAGTTTTTATCATAAAAGGGTGTTAAATTTTCTCAAATGTTTTTTCTTCATGCATTAAAATGATCACATGATTTTTATCCTTCATTCTATTAACATGCGTATCACACTTATTGATTTGTGTATGTTAAAACATCCTTGTACCCCACAAATAAATCCCACTTCATCATGTTGTATAATACTTTTAATGTGCTCTTGAATTAAGTTTGCTAGTATTTTGCTGGGAATTTTTGTGTTATGTTCATTAGGGATATTGGCCACTAATTTTCTTTTCTTTTAGTGTCTTTGTCTACTTTCAATATTAGGATAATGCTGGCCTTATAAAATGAAGTTGGAAACATACTTCTTTTTCAATTTTTTGGAAGAGTTTGAGAAAGATTGGTATTAATTCTTCTCTAAATATTTGGTGGAATCTACTACTGAAGCCATCTGGTCCTGGGCTTTTGTTTGTTGGGAGATTTTTGATTAGTGATTCAATCTTCTTGCTCATTATTGGTCTGTTTAGATATTTTTTTTTACTTCATGATTCAGTCTTAAGAAGTTGCATCTTTCTAGAACGTTAGATGCTTCTTCTGAGTTATCTAATTTGTTGGCATATAATAGTTCATAGTAGTCTTTTTTATGATCCTTTGTATTTCTGTGGTACCAACTGTAATATCTCCTTTTTCATTTATAATTTTATTAGAATTCTCTTTTTTAAGTCTAGTTTTCAACTAGTTTGTCAACTTTGTTTATCTTTTCAATAGACTATTTTTTTTAATCTTTTCTATTGTCTCCCTAGTCTCTATTTCATTAATTTCTGCTGTACTTTTTACTATTTCCTTTATTCTGCCACTTTTGGGTTTGTTTGCTTTTCTTTTTCTAGTTTCTTTAGGTTCAAGTTAAGGTTGTTTGAAAATTATTTTTTTCTTAATTTAGGCATTTATTGGTATAAACTTCTTAGAACTGCTTTGTCTGCATCTCATAAGTTTTGGTATGCCCTCTTTCCATTTTTTTGTCTCAAGATACTTTTAATTTCCCTTTTGGTTTTTTCTTTGCACCATTGGTTGTTCAGAAGTGTGCTGTTTAATTTCCACATATTTGTGAACATTCCAGATTTCCTCCTACTATTGTTTTCTAGTTTCATAAAATTGTGGCTCAGAAGATACCTAATATGATTTCCATTTTCTTAAATTTGTTAAGACTTTTTTGTGACATAACACATGACATTTTTGGAGAATATTTTGTGTGTGCTTGAGAAAAATGTGCATTCCGCTTCTGTTGGATGAAAAGTTCTTTATTGGTCTTTTAGGGTCATTTGGTCTAAAGTAGCATTCAAGTCCAATATTATTTTCCTATAAATTTTCTGTAAGAATGATCTGTCCTTTGTTGTAAATGGAATATTGTAGTCTCTTGCTATTAATTGCATTGCTATCTCTTCCTTCAGATTTGTTAAAAATTGTTTAATATATGTATGTGTTCTGATATTGGGTGTGTATACCTTTACACTTGTTACAATTTCTTGATGAATTGACTTTTTATGATTATATAGCATTTTTTCTGTCTTTTGCTACAGTTCCTGACTAAAGTATATTTTGTTTAATATAAGTATTATAACCTCTGCTCTATTTTGCTTCCAATTTGCAAAGAATATATTTTTCCATCTTCTCCCTTTCAGTCTATGAATGTCCTTAAAGCTTAAATGAGTCTCTTGTAGACAGGATATAGTTGGGTCTTGTTTTAGAATTCACATTTACATTTCCCTTAACTGTTCTTTAGTCTGACGTAGACAGTCTCCTTGAGGCCCATCAGATTTCTACCAATAGCCTCAAGACCATTCCAGCTTCTATCCACCATATGGTCCCATAACAAATGCCACTTGTTTTTGGCTTGACAGTATTTTCTTTCCAGGTACTGAATTGTGCATTTTTTCATAATTTTGTGGGTCAGAAATTTTAACAGGGAATGGCAGAAATGGCTTGTCTCTGTTCTACAATATCAGGGACTTCATCTGGAAAGATGCAAAAGCTTGGATGACTCAGTAGGCAGAGGAAGAATCATCTAGAAACTTCTTTATTTACATATCTTGCACCTTAAATGGGATGGTTTGAAAATTAGAACTACTGACCTGAATGTTGTAGGTAATTTTTCCAGGAGGCCTGGCTGTTTCAAAGAATGGCAGATGCTTTAGGATGCTTAGACTTCTCATATGGTGGCTCGCAGCTTCTAGTGTGGTGACTCAGAGAGAACCAGGCAGAAGCTTCATGAGTCTGTCTGCCACAGCCTGAGAAATCACACTGAGCATTCCCACTATATTCTGCTTATAATGGGTGTATCACTAAAGTCAACCCAAATCAAAGGGGAAGGGACATAAACTTCCAGTCTTGGTGGAAGAAGTGTAAAAAATTGCTGACTTGTTTTTCTATAACTGCACAAAATTAGAAAGCAAGGAAGCCAATAATTTGCCAGAAACTTATCATGAAGAATATTTGTGCTGTGAGCATAAGCTTGGAGGCCTTCAAGCCTTCAATATTTATACTCTTTCTGTCTTGTTTGGGGGAAGAAAAATATATGCAAATCAGAGGAAGTAGTAAGGAATTAGTACAATGTCTTTTAATCTTGGGTATGTGCTAGAAATACCTGGGAAGCATTCAGGGATTCTGATGCCCAGGCTGCATCCCAGAGCAGTGAAATTAAAATCTCAATGGGGAAGTGTATGTGTGTGCACGTGCATTTGTGGGGTAGGGACATGGGAGTATGCAGGTATGCTTGCATACTTTAAAAAAAATTGTTTTAAGTGCCTGAGGTGATTCTATTATATAGCTAATATTAAAGACCACTAAACTAATCCTGAAGTTAACAAGACAATTGATGACCTTCATTTGATTTGACTTCTAACAGCCTGGGTTGACTGGCCTCTATAAGCTCTCTAAATGAATCCTAATAGTGAACATGGGCTACTAATGCATGTATTGAAGAGAACTTGAAAAAATCAGCTCCTAGTGAAACTGTTAGATAATGAGCCTGGAGTCCTAAGGCTTATACCATTCCCCAAAGAATCTGATTTCAAGAGAAGCATAACAGTAGTATATAAAAAAGCATACTAGAAAAAAAATATTCACAATACCAGCATTGCCTTTAAGCCATAATTGACAACAGTTAAGTATTGAGAGAAATTTTTATATTTGTTATAATTTGCTGCATAAAGTAATCTGCTTATATGTTTAATTTTGCTCTTTCAATGTGCTGAGACAGTTGTGCTTTTTTGTGTTGGTGCTCTAGTTACATGTCCATGTACATGTTTCTTCAGTTTGACTTTAGCTATTTGAGGATAGGAAGCATATCTTATTAACCATTGAAGCCTAAGTGGCTGGAAAATTTTAAGGCTCAATAATGTTTGTTAAGCTAAATAAGTGGACTGAAAAACCAAGAATCCTCTTACAATGAAGAGAAGAAGGGAAGTTTTCACAATGAAGTGCCTAATGGAAAAACAACATGGCTAAGCATGCATATGAAAGCAATAAAATGATTAGAAATGACATGTATGACCCTAGGCCATTTCCCCAAAAGACTGCCAATACAGCATCTTAGGCTTTGAAAAATCTAGCAAAGGAAGCAATGATAATGGTAATAATAAAAGAATATGAAGCTATGAACATCTCTCTTTCATACACACACACACAAATACACACATACACTCAACCATTAGACCATTTTATTCATGTTGCCTAAGTGTTCAGGGTAAAATAGTTATGTGCACCTAAGAAAATATTCATCTGTGGCTACTGTAAATAGTTTCTGCTACAGGTAGAAGAAAGATATACATTATTTCACTGTCCTGGATTTTTATTATATTGAAACATATGCAGTTGTAACATATATTGTATATATGTAGTGTATGTTGCATATATCGTAACATATGCAATAAAGATTTGGAGATCACATTTTGTGTGTGGTAGCATTCTTTGAATAAAATAGATTGCTCTGAATGCCAGATATGAAGACTTCTGTTATTAGTTAGTATTTATCTAAGGTGAAAAAAACTCTGGGAAATGTCTATCTTATGATTTCTTGCTTGAATCTAAGCTCCTTGACCCACAGAAACTCAGTTTCTCTGAACTCACCTTAAACATTCAGATTGGGCTCTCTGGCTCTGACTATGGATAAACCTTCGCCCATGTACTTATGGGTAACTTTAAATTGCCATAGGCTGACTGTGCCCTTGAATCCAGCAGCTGCAATAGTTGAAAAAGGCAATATATATATTCAACATTCTTAAGAAAACACTGTCCATTTCCTAAAGATTGTTGTAAAAAAGTCTCACATAGAGAGGACCCCAATTACGACTTAATACTACTTTTATGATTAGATACCATCTTAGACCAAGATCCTTTCAGGAGTAAAGTAACAAAAATATTTTCTTTCTGAATACAGTATACATTCCCTAATATTTTTTTCTGCCTCTCTCTGACCACCCCCCCTCCCCGTGTATAGAGAATATGCAGCTGGACTTCAAATATAGCTAAAAATATTTCTAAAAGATCTGATGTTTGCAGACAGTATTGAAGCACCCAGAAATCAGAACCAAAAGCATTACCTTACCTTTACCTTTGCCTCTTTTCAGGACCAAGAGGTCACAAGGGGTTTCATTCCACTGGAATTTTGAGCATTTATGGCATAGATGTTTCTCTGTGTGAATTTACAAACACTGGATTTTAACAAGCAGGAGAATCGTTCTTGAAATCTTTCTATGTAAGCACACTATTTTCTAAGCTCCCTTTTCCTTGAGATTCCTTTTTGTGCATACAGAGCTTCATTATTTAAATTCAGACAGATGCATAGAGTTGAATGATTCTTTGGAGACTTGAAAGTCTAGTCATTTGCTAATTCTGGGACACTCATTATAAACCAGACATAACAGCTTAAGAAAATATCATAAATGTTCTGTCTCCATGCAAAAACATCATGAATATTGATGTTCAGTTTCTGTCAATCCTATGGCTCTTTCTTATTTCATTCAAATTATAATATAAGAAGATAGTCCCACTATGATATACACAGAAACGTAGACTGAATATTTGTCTATAATAATCTTTTAATCTCTACCTTGCCAGGAATGTAAATATTAGGCAATAGTTTCTTTGTTTTATAGAAGCTGCTTCCATTTTCAAGAACAGAAAATCAAATCTCATAGTGTTTAAGCTTTTTGCCCCAAATCTTACTTACTAGCTATTAAGCAGAACCAGTATTTGAATCCAGTTTTTCCCTATTAGGCAGTGTTAGTCACTCAGTCGTGTCCAACTCTGTATGGCCTCATGGACTGTAGCCCGCCAGGCTCCTCTGTCCATGGGATTTCCCAGGTAAATGACCTTTCTATGTCTAATATTATGTTAACATTTTCTCAATAAAGGGTGTAAGAATAAGTAATTGAAGGAATAAATAATCCCCCCATTTTGATGATGGTCTGGATCACAAAAAGAAACAATTAAAAAAGACCTTTCCCCAGAATGAGGGGATCCTTGGCTGCTAAACACCTACTTCACATACTAGGGAAAGTGTAGGCAGTTATATCAGTAGGTAACATATCAGGTTGCATATCCTTTCCAAGAGGATAATCAGTCCTATCAAAGGATGGAGGTTCCATGTACTAGAGATAGCAAAGTCACAGAGGATATGCATGGATGTGAGAGTTGGACCATAAAGAAAGCTGAGCGCTGAAGAATTGATGCTTTTGAACTGTAGTGTTGGAGAATACTCTTGAGAGTCCCTTGGGCTGCAAGGAGATCAGACCAGTCAATCCTAAAGGAAATCAGTCCTGAATATTCATTGGAAGGACTGATGCTGAATCTGAAACTCCAGTACTTTGGCCACCTGATGTGAAGAACCGACTCATTGGAAAATACCCTGATGCTGGGAAAGATTGAAGGCAGGAGGAGAAGGGGACGACAAAAGATGAGATGGTTAGATGGCATCACCAACTCAATGGACACGAGTTTAAGTAAGCTCCAGGAGTTGGTGATGGACAGGGAAGTCTGGCGTATTGCAGTCCATGGGGTCTCAAAGAGTCAGACACAACTGAGTGAGTGAACTGAACTGATTTCAAAGTATTTG
The DNA here is from genome assembly GCF_029407905.1 of Bubalus kerabau. Taxonomy (NCBI): domain Eukaryota; kingdom Metazoa; phylum Chordata; class Mammalia; order Artiodactyla; family Bovidae; genus Bubalus; species Bubalus kerabau. Next base: position 2,191,811 of record NC_073647.1, on the reverse strand, counting down.
TCCACTAAAACTAACAGATGGCTCATTTTGCATGCAGCAAAAGCGGTTCCAAAAGGGAAGTTTAGAGCAATACAGATCTACCTCAAGAAAGAAGAAAAATTTATTAAACAATTTAAATTTATATCTAAAAAACTAGAAAAAGATAACAAGAAGCAAATAATAAAGATCAGAATAAAATTAAATGAAATAAAGATGAAAAAATAGAAAAAAATCAATGAAACTCAGAGATAGCTCTTCAAAAAAAAAAAAAAGAAAGAAAAAAAACTTTAGCTATACTGAGAAAAAAAGAATTCAAAGAAAATCAGAGCTATAATAGGAAAAATTACAACTGATACCATAGAAATACAAAGGATCATAAGAGAATAGTATGAGCAATTATATGCCAACAAATTGGATCACTTAGGGAAAAAATGGATAAATTCCTAGAAACACATAATCTCCCAAGACTGAATCATGCAGAAATAGAAAATCTGAACCGACTGATTACTAGCAAGCAGATTAAAACAATAATCAAAAATATTCCAACAAACAAAATCCAGGACCAGACAGCTCCATTGGAGAATTCTACAAAACATTCAAAGACCAAATACCTATTCTTCTCAAATTCTATCAAAAAACTAAAGAGGAGGGAAAGTTTCCAAACATATTTCACAAAGCCAGCATTACCCTGAGACTAAAAACTGACCATGATGCCACAAAAAAGAAAATTATAGGCCAATATATTTACAAATGTAGATATAAAAATTATCAACAGAATATTAGTGTTCTGCATTTCTCAATACTTTAAAAGGATCATACACCATGATCAAGTGGGATTTATTCAAAGGGTGCAAGGGTGCTTCAACATCTGCAAATAAATCAATATGATACATCACATTATCAAAATGAAGGATAAATATCATAGGATCATCTCAATATATACAGAAAAAGCATTTGACAAAATTCAACATCCGTTGATGATAAAAAATCCTCAACTCAGTGTATATAGAGGAAAGTATCTCAACATAATAAAGGCTATATATAACAAACCCACAGCTAACATCATTCTCAATGGTGCACAGTTGAAAGATTTTCTTCTAAGATCAGGAACAAGACAAGAATGCCCATTCTTGCCACTTTTACTAAACATAGTATTAAGAGTCCTAGCCACAGCAATTAGGAAGAAAAAGAAATAAAAGACCTCCAAATAGGAAAGAAAGAAGTAAAACTTCACTATTTGCAAAAGACATGATACTACATATGTAGAAAGACCTAAAGACTCCCACAAAAACCAAAAAACTGAATTCAATTAAGTTGCAGGATACAAAATCAATATGCAGAGATCTGTGCCATTTCTATACATTAATAATGAACTATCAGAAATGGAAATAAAGAAGCAATCCCATTTATAATTGCCTCAAAAAGGATAAAATACCTAGGAAAAATTTTAACCAAAGATGTCAAGGCCTATAAACTGAAAACTGTAAGAAGAAGACACAAATAAATAGAAAGATATTCCATATTCATGGATTGGGGGAATTAATATGTTAAAATGTCCACAAAACCCAAAGCAATCCACAGATTCAATGCAGTCCCTATCAAAATTCCAATGGCATATTTCACAGAACTAGAACAAATAATTCTGAATTTTATATGGAATCAAAAATGACCCTGGGTAGTCAAAACAATCTTGAGAAAAAACAAAACTGCAGGTATCATGCTTCCTCATTTCAAAGTATACTACAAATCTATAGTAATCAAAACAGTATGGTACTGGCACAAAAACAGACAGATCAATGGAACAGAATTAAGTGCCCAGAGATAAACTCATGTACATATTAACAATTTATGATGAAGCAAAAAACATACAAAAAAGAATGGATATTCTCTTCAATAAATGGTATTGAGAAAACTGGACAGCCTCATGTAATAGGACAAAATCAGATCTCTATCTCACATCATACACAAAAAAAGTTAACTCAAAGTGGATTAAACTTGAAAGTAAGACCTCAAACCATAAAATTTCTAGAAGAAAGTATAGGTGATAACTTCATTGACATCAGTCTTAGCAATGTTTTTATGAAACTGACTCCAAAAGCAAACGAAACAAACTAAAAAATAAACAGACGGGACTACATCAAACTTAAAAACTTCTGCACAGCAAAGGAAACCATAAGCAAAGTGAAAAGACAACCTATTGAATGGGAGAAGATATTGGCAAATAATATACAGATAAGTGATTAATATCCAAAATATATAATGAACTTATACAACTCAACATGAAAAAACAAGAATTCAATTAAAAACTGGGCAGAGGATATGAATAGACAGTTTTTCAGAGAAAATATACAGCTAACCAACCAGCACATGAAAAGATGTTTAATATCACTAATTATTAGGAAATGCAAATCAAACCCACAATGAAATATCAGTACACACCTGTTAGAATGGCTATAATTGAAAAGACAAGAAATAACAAATGTTAGACAGGATGTAGAGGAAAGGGAACCTTCAAATACTGTTGATGGGACTGTAAATTGGTGCAGCCAATTTGGAAAACAGCATGGAGATTACTCAAAAAATTAAGAATAAAACTGCCATATGAACCACTTAAATAACCAATTATTCCACTTAAATAAGCCACTTATCTGGCTTATTTATCTGGAGAACACAAAAACACTAATTTTAAAACATATATGCACCCTTATGTTCATTGAGGGCTTCCCTCATAGCTTATTCAGTAAAGAATCTGCCTGAAATGCAGGAGACCTGGGTTTGATCCCCGGGTCAGGAAGATCCCCTGGAGTAGGAAATGGCAACCCACTCCAGTATACTTGCCTGGAGAATCCCATGGACAGAGAAGCCTGGCAGGACACAGTCCATGGGGTCACAAGTGTTGGACATGGCTTAGTGACTAAACGACGATGATGATCTTCATTGAAGTGATATTTACAATAGCAAATACATGGAAGCAACCCAAGGGTCCATCAGAAAATTAATGGATAAGAAGATGTGATACATGTATGCCGGGGTCCAGCCCCGGCTGATCCAGTGTATTCGAAGGAGAGACGGCTAGGCGACCTATTCAAATGTTAATTAGAGATAATAAAGAGTAATAGAATGAGGATAGCTCAGTAGGAAAATTCAGTGGAGAAAAGAAGCTGAGTGGCTTGGTTTACGCGGAAAATCAATATAACCCGTGACACCAGGTTAGCTCTGACCACGGAGGCCGCAGGTGCCCTCTCGAATAGCGGAAGGTGCCCCACCTTAGACACCTTCTCGAGTGGGTCTTAGAAGCCCAGGCAAATAAATGGTCGCAGAGGACATCCACGCTCCAGATGGACACTCAGCTGGAAGTTAAAGGGAAGAATGACATGGGGAGACCAAGCGTTGGTGAGCAAGGCCCATAGCTTTATTTTCAACAGGGGCTTTTATACCCTAAGTTACACATAGAGGATAATAGGGGATGCAAAGTCAGCAGTCTTTGATGCTTATCAAAAACCAGGGTTTCTTTCCTGCAGATTTATCGTATACAAATGGTTTAGGTGATTTACATCATCTTCTGGCCAGAGGCCTATTAACATTTTATGACTCTTGACAAGGACTTATCAACAAAGACTTATTTTCTCTAAGAGTAATTATTTTAAGGTTTGGCGCCATCTTCCGAAGATAAGATTACGTTCCTATAGGGTGGATGTGTAATGGGTTTACAAAGTAAAGAATTTACTACCTTAAGGGTCTAAAGTTACTAACACCAAGGCCACTACTTATTTTTTCTACATACCAACTATATTAATTAATGCACATTCAAGGATACAATTCAGGGGATGTGAAAACTTGGCAACAAACATTGGCTCATCAATGAAATCTTTTACTAGTTTTATTCTGACAGTTTCTAATTCTCGGAGAGGCTCTAAGCTATTTGAATATCTTAAGCTTCCCGTGCCTCTGGAGGCTGGGAGACTGTAAACAATCGTATGCATAGCTGTAGGTGTCCGGGTAAACTTGTCAGGTGAGTTAGAGAGCCATCTGAGGGGTTTGGATTTAAACACTCCTAATTGCCCAGGAACTTTATTAATTGGAGCTGTACGTTAACTCTTTGACAGAGAGAGCGAGATGGTGGTGGGGGACAGCCCCCAGTAAAGTCAGAGGTGAGAGCACAAAGCAATAAAGTAGGCAGACTCTGGTTTTTGGGGGGTAGATGCTCGAGAATATCCGGGGGCACTCCCGAGGCTCGATCCCGCCTTTGCGTATGCCGAACCTCCTTCCTCATGACCTTTGTCACGAGTGGAATGTCTCTCGCCGGCTCCCGGCACATGTATACACACACACACACACACACACACACACACACACACACACACACAGAATGGAATACTACTCAGCCATGAAAAAGAATGAAATCCTGCCATTTACCCCAATATGAATGGACCTAGAGGGTATAATACTAAGTGAAATATGTCAGACAGAGAAGCACAGATACCATTTGATTTCACTTATGTGTGGAATCTAAGAAAACAAAACAAACAACATAAAACAAAAGCAAACTCATAGATACAGAGAATAGATTAGTCATTACCAGAGGGGAAAGGGATTGGGTGTGGATGAAAGTGGTCAACTATACAGTGAGGGATGGCAACTAAAAATGTGATGATAATCACTTTGAACTGTATATAGGTGTTGAATTATAATGATGTATACCTGAAACTTATAAATACAGCAGTTCAGTTCAGTCACTCAGTTGTGTCTGACTCCTTGCAACCCCATGGACTAAAGCACACCAGGCCTCCCTGTCCATCACCAACTCTTGGAGCCTACTCAAACTCATGTCCATTGAGTTAGTGATACCATCCAACCATCTCATCCTCTGTTGTCCCCTTTTCCTCCTGCCTTCAATTTTTCCCAGCATCAGCGTCTTTTCCAATGAGTCAGTTCTTCACATCAGATGGCCAAAGTATTGGAGTTTCAGCTTCAGCATCAGTCCTTCCAATGAATATTCAGGACTGATTTCCTTGATCTCCTTGCAGGCCAAGGGACTCTCAAGAGTCTTCTCCAACACTACAGTTCAAAAGCATCAATTCTTCAGTGCTCAGCTTTATTTATAGTCCAACTCTCACATACATACATGACTACTGGAAAAAACATAGCTTTGACTAGACAGACCTTTGTTGGTAAATTAATGTCTCTACTTTTTAATATGCAGTGTAGGTTGGTCAGAGCTTTTCCTCCAAGCAAGAAGCATCTTTCAATTTCATGGCTGCAATCACCATCTGCAGTGATTTTGGAGCCCTCCAAAATAAAGTCTGTCACTGCTTCCACTGTTTACCCATCTATTTTCCATGAGGTGATGGGACTGGATGCTGTGATCTTAGTTTTCTGAATGTTGAATTTTAAGCCAACTTTTTTACTCACCTCTTTCACTTTCATCAAGAGGCTCTTCAGTTCCTCTTCACTTTCTGCTGTAAGGGGGGGTGTCATCTGCATATCTGAGGTTATTGATATCTCTCCCAGCAATCTTGATTCCAACTTGTACTTCATCCAGCCTGGCATTTCGCATGATATACTCTGCATGTAAGTTAAATAAGCAGGGAGAAAATGCATATTTTATATGCATTTCTACATATATATATATGTAGAAAACTGGATATCTAGATGATAGATATTAATAGATAATGATGATAGATAGATGGTGTGTGTGTGTCTCAGTAGCTCAGTTGTGTCTGACTCTTTGTGACCTCATGGACTGTAGCCTGCCACGCTTCTCTGATTTCCTAGGCAAGAATACTGGAGTGGGTTGACATTTCCTCTTTCAGGGGATCTTCCCAACCCAGGGATTGAACTTGCATCTTTTGTGTCTCCTGCACTGGCGGGTGTATTCTTTACCACTGAACCACCTGAGAAGCCCAGACAAATGGTAGATAGATAGACAGATATGAGAGTAAGAAGAAGAAGAATGATACTGGTAGATAAATAAAAGACATTGAATAAAGAATTTTGAAACTTTCAAAGCCAACTGGCCTCCCATTCCAACCTCTACCCAGAGCACTAGCTAAATGCCATAATTGTTAATGGCAAATGAGTCAGTAAAGTACCAGTGAAGCAAATAAACTATTCAAGAATATAATCAGGAAGAGCTAAATTTCAGAAGATAGAGGAAGACAGTAATGTATAGATGCCTTGAATTTTCAATCTGTTGAAATTTCTGAAAATGTGCTTCAGCTTCAAATGACGTTAATTAGTGAAATGCCAAAGTCGATTAGTCTGCAATGAGTAAACAGTAGAGAGTCTTTTAAACTAGGTAGAAATCTGTTTTATAAAACTCATTTCTTAGTCAGAAGTTTTTAAAAATTAATCCTGTCAAGTATTCACAGCTTCTCAAGATTTTGAAATTCTATGGCTTCAAATCTATTTGGGCTTATTTGGGGACTGGAATAATAGCAGCACACCCACATACAGATTGCTTTACTCTGTCACACAGCTCTGTTATAGGGTTAGAGAACAAGACTGTTCACCATTTAAACTGATCTCCTGATCTCCAGTGACAAGGAAAATCCACCTCTCTCCCTCTTCCTCCCCACACCTCTCCCTCTTTCTCTTGGTATACCACAGAAATTTTAAAAATTGATTATAATTGAGTAGGGAAGAGAGTTAAATCTACCTACACAGTCAATGATGGTTTATCTTATCATTCATAATGCTCTGTTAATAGTAGCACATATTAATCTAAGACAAGATAGTGGGTCTATTTATTTTTCTATTTATTACCTGAAGCATTAAAAGAACATGAAGGGAAACTTATTTAGTTAAATATTCAACATATGAAGAACATGTGTTGGTTAGCTTTTGTGCTTTGAATAGTTCAAAATCACTGGTTCTTCTCGAAGCATTTGTCACAGTCAGGACTCATTCATTTGAAGGGGAGGAGAATTTGCTACCCAAAAATATGACTTTTTGACATAAGGATTATTTTAGTCTGATTATTTTTTAAACAGCAGTTATAGGAGAAGCTATGAAAGTATAGCAAAAGTTACCCTCTTCTAAACAATAGTAATAGTAATGGGGGAAATTTCCATTTGTATCTTCCTGGCTATACCAGAAAGAGGAGTATGACCAAATCTCTAGAAACTGTTATCAATGGAGAAGGCAGGGACTTAAATCTGCATAACAACCATGCCATTGTTTATTGTGATTTGCCTGATAATCTCCTGTAACTAGCATCCCTAAAAAAGAAAAGCTTTTTAAAGAAAGCTGAGCACCGAAGAGTTGATGCTTTCGAACTATGGTTTTGAAGAAGACACCTAAGAGTCCTTTGGACTGCAACGAGATCAAATTAGTCAATCCTAAAGGAAATCAGTCCTGAATATTCATTGGAAGGACTGATGCTGAAGCTCAAGCTCCAATACTTTGGCCACCTGATGCGAAGAACTGACTCATTGGAAAAGACCCTGATGCTGGGAAAGATTGAAGGCAGGAGGAAAAGGGGATGACAGAGGACGAGATGGTTGGATGGCATCACTGACTTGACGGACGTGCGTTTGAGCAAGTTCTGGGTGTTGGTGATGGACAGGGAAGCCTGTCATGCTGCAGTCCATGGCGTTGCAACGAGTTAGACATGACAGAGCAACTGAACTGAACTGAACTAGCATCCCTACTCCACCAACATCTTCTTTTGCTGGAAATGGTTTTTAAGATGGTGGTTTGGACCATTTCTGGGAGTTACTCAGTTTCCCTGGGTCTCTTCCATGTATAAAGGAGGTATACATGTTACTAAACTTCTGTTTGTTTTTCTCCCATTAATCTGTCCTTTTATTACAAGGATATCTCAGCCTCCTAGAAGGAGAACCTGAAAGAAGAAATTATCTTTCCTCTCCCTACATAACTTGGGCAGATTTCTGGGATCTGGTTCTTGGCAAGTCACTAATATGAAAAGACAGTTTTGGAACTATACAAAAATGGGCCAGAATGCATTGTTTAGGCTACATCTGTACTTTCCTCTGTCATTTTGTAAGGTCTGCTTCTAGCTCTGGATTCACTTTTCTGTTGTAGAGGATCTTATCTTCACCTTCATTGAACTTCGAAACAAATCAATAAAATATCAAATTCTTGGGGAAAAAAAACTTTACAGTGCAAGCAGATTATGTTTGATTTATACTTTGAGGAGAAGTGGCATGAGAAAAATTGCTATTCTGAAAACATAATAGTGTATTACCTCTATCATATGTGGCATCAACATACAATATTTACAAGGGCTTTTTCCTTCCCTTTCAACACTGGAAAATTAGTAAACTCAGTCCAACTTATTCTTCTCATTTTCAATTATTTGGATGCTATCAATTTTATATATATTACAAAATAGCAACCATTAAATCTCATGTGCATTTGTTATTAAAAAAAAACTGTCATCTACATGTATCATAAATATTGGACTTGGAAAGATTAATTGGATCATTTTGCTCTTTTCTGTGTTCGGGCTTAGAAGCTACTAATGTCATATGGAAAGGAAACCAAATGCACTATGCATTCCTAGTATTCTCTGCTATAGTTAAACATTTAGAAGTGTGCTCTCTATCTCCATCTAACATTTTTGGTCTGTTTCTCCACTGGTTCCTTAATATCTTCAAACATACTTTGAAACATACCTAAGCTTCCTCATTTTGTAAATTTTTAGTTGACCTTGATCTCCTATCTGTGAATTTCTCTGGTTCTCTACTATATTTTAGCCTCAGAATGATCAAAATTGGGGTATAGTTCACATACGAATAAGACTCAACATTTAAATGGTTTTCAGTATATTCGTAACTATCACCACTGTCCAAACCCAGAATATTTCCATTACCCCAAAAAGAAACCCTATACCCATTAACAGTCACTTCCCAATCTCCCCTCCCAAGCCTGCTGATTACTAATTCCCTATTCTGGACATTTTATATAAATATCATCACACAATATGTGGCCTTCTGTATTCGGTTTCTTTCATTTATCATGTTTTCAAAGTTCATCCATGCTGTAGCACCAATCAGTATGTGATTCTTCTTTATGGTTGAATAATATTCAATTTTATGGATATACCATATTTTGTTTATACATTTATCAGTTGATTACTTTGGTTTTTTTTCTACATTTTGACTATTTTTTTTTCTTTTTTCTTTTATTTTATTTATTTTTTTAATTTAATTTTATTTTTTAAACTTTACATAATTGTATTAGTTTTGCCAAATATCCAAATGAATCCGCCACAGGTATACATGTGTTCCCCATCCTGAACCCTCCTCCCTCCTCCCTCCCCACACCATGACTATTTTGAATAATGCTGCTAGGAGTATTTGTGTACATGTTTCTTTGTGGACATATGTTTCCAGTTCTTTTGGGTATGTAATTAGCAATGGAATTGCTGTGTCATATAGTAACTATGTTTAAAATTTGAGGAACAGCCAAATTGTTTTCCAAAGCATCTGCATAGTTTTACATCTGCACCAGTTATGTATGAAAGTTCCAGTTTCTACACATCCTTGTTAATGTTTGTCATTACCTGTCATTTTGAAAGACATACATGGTAGGTGTGAAGTGCATCCCACTACAGTTTTGATTTGCATTTCCTTGATGGTTAATGAATTGAGTACCTATTTTTGTGCTTATTAGATATTTGTATATCTGCTTTGGAGAAATATCTATTTAAATCCTATGGCCATTTTTAAATTATATTATTTGCATGTTCATTATTGAGTTGTGAGAGTTCTTCATATACTCTGAGTATGAGATCCTGATCAGATATATGATTTACAAATATTTCCCCCCATTCTATGGATTGTCTTTCTCTTTTTAAAATAGTGTCTTTTGAAACACGAAATTTTAATGAATTCCAATTCATGTAGTTTTTTCTTTAGTTGTTTGTGCTTTGAGTATTATTTCTAAAAAAATAAATTGCCAAACCCAAAATCATGAAGATTTATGCCTATGTTTTCTTTTAAGAGTTTTATAGTTTAAACTCATATTTAGATCTTTGATACAATTTGAATCAAATTTTGTATATTGTGTTTCAAAATCATCCTTTTGTATGTGGATATCCAGTTGTCACAGCATCATTTGTGGAATCCTCATTGAACTGTCTTGGCAGCCTTGTTGAAAATCAATTGACTATAAATATGTAGATTCATCTCTATACTTTCATTTTTATCCCGTATATAAGTATCCAACACTGGTGAGCATGGCCATCATCAAAAAATCTACAAACATAAATGCTGGAGAGGGTGTGGAGAAAAGGGAACACTTTCGCACTGTTGGTGGGAATACAAATCGATACAGCCACTATGAAGAATAGTATGGAGATTTCTTTAAAAATTTGGAATACAACTACCATATGACCCAACCATTCCACTATGGGCATCTATCCTGAGAACTCAATAGTGTACATATATATGCAGAAAGAGAGAGAGAAAGAGGGCAAGAGAGAGAGAGCGAGGTATCCTTATGCCCGTACCAAACAATCTTGAGTACAAGAGCTTAAATTTTAATGGGAAGTGTGAGCCATCAAACCTGGTTATTTTCCCAGTTGTTTTGGCTACTCCTATTTCCCTGTGGCTTTAGTATCAGCTTATCTATTTCTACAGAAAGGGGCAGCTGAGATTTCAATAGGACTTGATGTGAATCTGTAGATAAATTTTGAGAGTATTGTCATCTTAACAATATTAGTCTTCCCATCTTTGAACATGGACTCTGTTTATATTTACATACCTCTTTGATATATTTAAATAATGTTCTCATACCTTTTTATTGTGTAAGTCTTACACCTCTTTGGTTAAATCTATCCCTAAGTATTTAACACTTTTTGATTTTAAATGAAATTATTTTCTTAATTTTATTTTCAGATTGTTCATTGTATAGGAATTGCAATGGAATACAATATAATTGTATAAAAAGATGCAGTTGTATATAGTTATACAATATTTTGTGTGTATTGGTCTTATAGTCTAAAAATTTGCTGAATTTGTTTGTTAGTTCTAATAGTTTGGGGGCTATTTCTTAACATTTTTGGAGTATAAGGTCATGTCATCTATGAATATAGTTTTACTTCTTTCTTTCCATTTTGAATGCCTTTTATTTCTTTTTATTTCCTAATGCCCTGTCTAGAACTTGCAGTATAATATGAAATAAAAGTGGGAAGACTGGGCATCCTTGTTTTGTACTTGATCTTAAGCTTCTGATTTTTCACCATTAACTGAGATGTTAGCTCTAAACTTTTCATAGAAGCTTTTTGTCAGATTGAAGAACCTCCCCTTTATTCTTAGTTTGTTAAGTGTTTTTATGGTAAAAGATGCTGGACTTTGTTAAATGTTTTTTCTGCATCTATTGAGAATACTGTTCTTAATGCATTAACATGGTGAATTGCATTGATTGATTTATGTATGCTGAATCAACTATTGCATTACTGGGATAATCCCTACTTGGTTGTGGTATGTACTCCTTTTTTTTTTGCCTATTGCAGAATTTGCTTTTCTATAATTTTTAAAGATTTTTATGTCTATATTAATAAGGGGTATTGGTTTAAAGTTTTTTATTCCCTCTTGTCATGGCTTTGTCTGGTTTTGGTACATTTGTTTCCTTTTAACCTTCCACTATTAGGTATTAAGGTTCACCCTTCCACTGAAACTGCTCTAGCAGAGATGACCAAATCTGATGCCCCAGTTCTTCAAAGCATTTGTCACTGCCTTTTCATTTGTTATTATTAATTTTCACCTCTTCAAAATCTTCTCTTCCATCAGCATTTACCCCTTGGAGAAGTTAGTACAGATATCCTCCTTTGTTTTTTGTCTCAAAGATGGAAGGAGGAAAGTTGGTATTTATGGTCAGAACAGCATTTTATAAAGCTGTGACAAAATCAGAGAATTCCTGCAACTATTCTGACCATCATAACAACAACAACAACAAAAAACCACACTTCTATTGAACAAAGAATTCTGCTTCTTCTATACCAGGCTCTGGAATCACCTTACCTGGATTCCCATTCTGCTTCCTTTAACAAGTTATTTAAGCTTTGTGTCTTCATTGCTCATTTGTAAAATGGGAATGATAATAATAGTGCATATGTTATAGGGCTATAAATATTATATAATATAATGCATACAAAGTCCCTGATACATACCAAGTGCTTCACAAATGATGATCATCATTATCATAGCCACACAATTTAAGAGAGATGTACGTGAGTAGACTATGCCAACAATGTGACTCAGATGTTAAGCCATTGCTTCAGTTACTGCTCCAGCCTTGATTTCCTTCCAATCTTCTTATTCAGGCTTCATGACCCAGCTGTCTGAAGATGTAGGGGTAGTGCAATATGATGGTTTTTCTTGTATCTGGGCATGGAGAAAAAGACTGTACACCTGAATATGCTCGGGGTAATATTTATTCCCTCATTCGTTCAACCAATATTTATCGAGCATCAGTTATGTACCAGACACTGTGCTAAGGAAAGGAATACCGTAGTGAATAAGATATATGTATAGTTCATGCTGCCATGCAACTTACCTTCTCGAGGGGTGGGGCATGGATATCACAATCTGGTATGGGATTGGTGAAACTTTAATCTAGAAGAAATTATTTTCAGTTTTGCAGGCCAAGCAATCTCTGTTGTAACTACTAAACCATGTGGTTGTGGTGCAAATATAGAGCCATAGAGAATACAGAAATAAATGGCACAGTTGTATTCCAATAAAACTTTACACAAACAAGTGGCAGGCCAGATTTTGCCCAGGCTCCAGTTTGCCAACTTTGGTCTAAATACATAATCATAAGTAAAGGGAATTGAATGGAAAAAAAAAAATAGAGTTTTTTTTTTCCCCCATTATAAAGACAAGTCTACATTTACTTCAGCCTTTATTTCAAAACCAGAATGGGCCCATGAAGTCAGAAGTCCATTTTCCACCGGGGTTTGAATTCTGCACCATCGCAGGGATATAAAACTGCATGTTCTTATAGGAATCATTGGTGACTAAGGTATAAGAAATATGTCATAGAAGATTCTTATTCCATTTTGTGTTGTTATGACCAAACAAGTTGGTCTCAAACATTTGACATTCTGAGTAACAATTTTGGTGGTCTTTCAAGTTTGCATCTATGCTGCACATTATAATATCTATTCTCCATCCTAAAAACTGGACTCTGACATTTTGTTCCTGTGTGGGCCAGAGTAGACAAAACACATGTTATATTCAAGGCTAGCTCCAAGAGTAGATAAGATTTGGATTGGCTTTTATTTTTTTCACTGATTATACAGTACATAATTTCAGCAAAGCCAGGAACAAATTGAGCTACTTGGCATTTTGAAGACATTTCTAAAGAAATACTAGAAGTTACTCTTTGCCCAGAACTGTTTCAGGAGATGTGGAACCACTGAAAAGGGTCATTTAAAGCAGGGGACTACAAGAGTAATTACAGGATAATTTTTTCTTAAAACTCCTTTTTAGATGCTGTTCTTTGAAACAGCATGCTTTGTGCCCTGGCAGTTATTTTTGGTTCATGGGTCTTATTAGCTTGTAGAAGTTTTGAAGCATTTTTGTTTATTTTTTTATTTTTTTTTTTTAGGTAGTCACATCTTTTTATTGAAGGAAATTTTACATGCAGTGAATTGTATATATCTAAGTGTCCAGTCTGAGTATTGATGAATGTATATGTTTATTTTTTGATAAAGCAGAAAAGTATTGATGAATGTATATGTTTATTTTTTGATAAAGCAGAAAAGTTAGTCTTTAAAACATAATCATCTTCATTTTTCTGTTCTTTTGATTCTTGTTAAAGGTTTGATTGGGCTTCCCCAGTGGCTCAGATGGATTCGATCCCTGGGTTGGGAAGATCCCCTGGAGGAGGGCACAGCAACCCACTCCATTATTCTTGCCTGGAGAATCCCAATGGGTATAGGACCCTGGCGGGATTGCAGGAGTCCATGGGATTGAAGAGTTCGACATGAGTGAGCAACTAAGCACAGCACAAAGGTTTGTTTATGCAGCTATATGATGAGATTTTTCTCTCATTTTCTCTTTTTTTTGTCATCTTTGAGATGAGCATAAGCTATCTAAATTTTCTTGCTTATTATATTTCGGTGATACAAAGTGGTTTTCTGTAGTGGTTTGACCTTTTCAGTATTGTTGGCAGGATGAGTGCCTACCTTTGAGTCCTGAGAAATTAGTTTGTGGAAACAGTGCCACCTTCAGGTGGAACAGAAAGGAAGGCTTAGAATAACAGCACACTAGGGGAAGCTTCTATTTGCAGCAAACTTCTATACGAATTAAGTTTTTGTTTTAAATAATTTTTGTGACCCTAGATTCCCCATCCTCCAGGCTGCGATTAAAACCTTTTTTATTACTAAAGAAAGATTAATCTCTAAGTTAATAAGTATTTGTTCATGTGCTCTAGACTTAATGCAAATTGAGAAGAACATCAACAGTTACACCCACATCCATACCCACACAAGTTTAAATAATGAACCACTGAATTTTCTACTCTCTGGTCACCAACCACATAAAATGAAACAAAGAATTCAGAAAGTGATTTCAGATACTTCTCTCCACCTCCTTTAATATTTACCATCAAAAGAATTCTATTTTAAATTTCTTATTTGAAACCAGTAGTCAGCAAAGAGATTTCTTCCCAGGTGGTGCTAGTAGTAAAGAATCCTCCTGCCATTGCAGAGACCCAAGAGACATGGGTTCAATCTCTGGATCAGGAGGATCCCCTGGAGAAGGAAATGGCAACCCACTCCAGTGTTCCTGCCTGGAAAATTCCATGGATAGAGGAGCCTGGTGGGCTACAGTCCATGGGGTTGCAAAGAGTCAGACACAACTGAGCATGCACACACACACACATTTGAGACCAGTAGTCAGCAGAGAGATTTCTAGGGAGGCATGTACCATTAATTTGATTAATGAGAAAAAGTTTATATTTCAGAGAATGGATAACAGAGAAAAATATTAGAAAGGTGCTTGGTAAAACAATGATGGGAACAATGTCTCTCTTCTCTAAGCAAGGATTTTTATTACTGGCTGATGGCTTATTAGCCAGAGATAGTGAGTGGACTGAGAAAGCAAATGAAAGGATCTGAGAAGAACCAGAAATGGAATATGGATAGAGTATGAGCTGGGGCTTCCTCTGTGGCTCAGTGGTAAAGAATCTACTTGCAATGCAGGAGCTTCAGGAACTACAGTTTCAGTCCCTGGGTTGGGAAGATACCCTGGCAGAGGGCATGGCAACCTACTACAGTATTCTTACCTGGAGAATCCCATGGACTGAGGAGCCTGGTGCTACTGTCCATAGGGTCGCCAAGAGTCAGACGTGACTGAAGCAGCTGAACACAGCACAGCACAGAGTAAGGTCCATGGAACCAAGAGCATAAGGAAGGGCAGGAAGAATTTCACTTCCACTGGAGGCTTTGTTGTAGGCAGTTGCAATAAAAATGGAGTGTGCTCTCAAACAACCTGTCCTCACTTTCTTTTGCTAAATCAGAAGGAATGGAGAAGTAGGGTAATAACCCTCTTTCAGGTTGAGTGACTGCTTATTCCTCACTGTAGCCCACCAGGCTCCTCTGTCCATGGAATGCTCTAGGCAAGAATACTGTAGTGGGTTGCCACTCCTCCAGGAGATCTTCCTGACCCAGGGGTGGAACCTGCATTTCCTGCATTGCAGGTGAATTCTTTACTGCTGAGCCATTTGTCCAAATACAAAATGAGTTGCTTCTAAAGGTGACTAAGTTGCTTGTTACTAGTGAATCCAGCTGTAGGTCAATTAGAAGCCACATGGGGGTAGTAAGAGCTCATGGCCCAATCAAGATGAGCTCTAGCCTTAGCAGCAGTAGAATGAGGGAGAAGGAACAAGTGGGCGACAGTAAGAAAGCTGTAGAAGTATTTTCCTAATAGACACTGAGTACATTTAAGACTGAAATGTCAGTCTGTCTCAAGTAATTCCTCTATCTTCTTTACGATGGTGGATCATTAAAAACAAATAAAAAAGTACCCTGCTACATATAGATCCAGTTTCCTTCTGGGTTGAAATGAATTTGATTTAATACATCAAACATTTTAAAGATTTCTTTGAAATTTAAATTCACAATAATATCTAATGTACTTTCTATTCAAAAGTCTAAAATTAAGGAATCTGATCTTGCTTTTAGTTAGAAAATACAAGTGAAGAGATTTTAATGACAAACATGTAATCAGGAATGTAAGATGAAAAATAGGACATTTTTCTAAAGATTTCACATGGTATCTCTGATAAGGTTTGGTCAGTACACAAAGAATTGAAGAATGCAGTAAAAACAGGAAGGTGTAATGCACTAGGCATTTTATTTTTCAGATACTTTCCATATGCCTTCTCATCCATGGCAACAGACAATAACTAGCATATGATTTAAAAATTAAATCTATTGACATGAAAAAACATTTCTCCAGAGAAGATATATGAAAGAAACACGTGAAATGGTGTTTGACATCATTAGTCATCAAGGAAATGCAAATCAAAACCACAATGAGACACCACTTTACATCTACTACCATGGCTATAATCCAAACATGACAGCAACCTTCCTACATTGCCGTGTGCTTGTGTGTACTTAGTTGCTAAGTCGTGTCTGACCCCATGGAATGTAGCCCAAGATCCTCTGTCCATGATATTCTCTAGGCAAGAATACTGGAGTGGGTTACCATGCCCTTCTCCAGGGGATCTTCCCGGCTAAGGGATTGAACCTGCATCTCAATGGTGAGGTAAATTGGTGAAATCGCTGTGAAAAACACTTTGGCATTTTCCCAAAAAGCTAAACACAAAGTTACCGTATGCCCCATCAATTCCACTCATAGGTATATGCCCAATAGAAATGAAAACATGTCTTAAAAATACAGACATTTTCATAGCAGTGTTATTCATAAGAGACAAAAAGTAGAAACTACCTAAATGTGCACCAACTGCTAAATATTCTATATCCATACAATGGAATGTTATTCAGCAGTAAAAAGAAATGAAATAATAATTCATGCTTCTATAAGGACAAACCTTGAAAATAGTGCTAAATGAAAGAATTCAGATACAAAAGAACTTATAGTGCATGATTCAACTCATATGAAATGTCCAGAAGAGCTAAATTTGTAGAGACAGAAAGATTAATGGTTGCCCAGAACTTGGATGGGGGGTTGGGGATAAACAGGGAGTGACTATTAATGGGTACAGTGTTTCTTTCTTGTAACGATGAAAATGTTCTGGGAAATGTTCTGGAATGGTGATGGTTGCATGTTCTGTGAATATATTATAAAACATTTAATTGTAGAATTTAAATGGGTGGATTGCATAGGATGTGAATTATATCTCAATGAACCTGTTTAAAAATTATACTCCATTTTACCCAAGATATTTATGATGCCTAACAAGCATATCATCATGATATCTACTTCCATAATATTAAAACATTGTTTTCATAGTCAGGAGAAAAAGGTTAACAGTTGGTCATGATTTTGGCTAGCAAATTCTGATGCAGCCTCTTTCAATTGCCCATGAAAATATTTATACAGACACCTGAAAAGATAATAACTAAAACAAAATCTGTAACTAATAATCTATTACTCTGTTTAGTCAAGACTATGGTTTTTCCAGTAGTCATGAATGGATGTGAGAGTTGGACTATAAAGAAAGCTGAGCACCGAAGAACTGATGCTTTTGAACGGTGGTGTTGGAGAAGACTCTTGAGAGTCCATTGGACTGCAAGGAGATCCAACCAGTCCATCCTAAAGCAAATCAGTCCTGAGTGTTCATTGGAAGGACTGATGTTGAAGCTGAAACTCCAATACTTTGGCCACCTGATGCAAAGAGATGACTCATATGGAAAAACCCTGATGCTGGGAAAGATTGAGGGCAGGAGGAGAAGGGGATGACAGAGGATGAGGTGGTTGGATGGCATCACCGACTCAGTGGACATGAGTTTGAGTAGGCTCCGGGAGTTGGTGATGGACAGGGAGGCCTGGTGTGCTGCAGTTCATGGGGTCACAGTGAGTCGGACGTGATTGAGCGACTGAACTGAACTATTACTCAAAACTTTTCTTGATAATGAGTGATGTTGAGCATCTTTTCATGTGTTTGTTAGCCATCTGTATGTCTTCTTTGGAGAAATGTCTATTTAGTTCTTTGGCCCATTTTTTGATTGGGTCATTTATTTTTCTGGAGTTGAGCTGTAGGAGTTGCTTGTATATTCTCGAGATTAGTTGTTTGTCAGTTGCTTCATTTGCTGTTATCTTCTCCCATTCTGAAGGCTGTCATTGAAACATGTAAAATATCATGTATGAAACGAGTTGCCAGTCCAGGTTCGATGCACGATACTGGATGCTTGGGGCTGGTGCACTGGGACGACCCAAAGGGATGGTATGGGGAGGGAGGAGGGAGGAGGGTTCAGGATGGGGAACACATGTATACCTGTGGCAGATTCATTTTGATGTTTGGCAAAACTAATACAATTATGTAAAGTTTAAAAATAAAATATAATTAAAAAAAAAAACAAAACTTTGCTTGAAAAGTCCAGTGCTGACTTGGCAGTAAATTAGATTACACATGCTAACCTGTAAAAGGGCGGGAAATGTTTTATAGAAATACCGTATAGAAATAAAACACCTAGGGCTTCCCACGTGGTGCTAGTCTTAAAGAATCCGCCTGCCAATGCAGGATACCCAGGTTTGATCCTGGAGAAGGAAATGGCAACCCACTCCAGTATTCTTGCCTAGAGAATTCCATGGACCAAGGAGCCTGGTGGGCTACAGTCCATGGAGTCACAAAGAGTCGAACATGACTGAGCATGCACATATACACATATGTGTACCCTGGCTCTTATCCTCAAAGATCAGACCATTTAGAGACCAAAACAGGCTTCTCTTGGCTTCAAGGAAATTGCATTATGGGACAAGGCTGGGGCCATTATAGTTAACTCTCCCTCTTCTCTCTTTCTTATTTCATAGAAGAATGGCCACTGCCAGGATACAGCTTGTCAGGAAGCCTGTGGTAGATGTATCCAGAGAGGCAGAGTCCATAAGTAAATCTGTGGGTGGAAGCAGAAAAGAGAAGAGCTTTGGTACGCCTGAAGGAAGGACTGGGTCACCATACTTCTGGACAAAGAGTGGGACAAGTATAATGTAGATACCTTATTTGATGACAATAGCCAAGATTTGATAGATCTTGCCTTGTTCAAGCAAATCTTCTCTTGTTTATACAAATATATACATACATGTACATATATATATATAAAAATTCATGTTTCCTATGAAATAATACTATACAGAAAAATGAAAGCATTATCCTGTAGATTTCATTGAATTTATGCCTATTTCTAATTATTCAATATAATTTCATAGAAGTGTAATTTGAGTCAGTTTTCATATTTGACAAATATCTTAAAGACTTTTCATACATATTAATTACTTCCCTTACTTAAAGGTCATGGTAAGTTATAATCTCACCAGCAAAGTATGAAAAATTTCAATTCCTTGTCAATACTGGATAGTTAACCATAAAGAAATTTGTTTTAATTTGATGGAGAAGCTATAGAAGCAATATTATTACAGTATTTTTAGTTCAAATTTATTTGATTACTATTTAATTATATGGAATTTATTCTTATAGGTTTACCTTTCCTATTCCTTCTTTTGGAAATTTCATGTTCTTGCCCTTCAAACATTTTCCTACTGGGATATTTGCAATTGTCTCATTTATTTGTTAGAACTCTACATAATAATGGTATCTACTCTTATTCTGTCATACGTTGCAAATATCCAGGTTTCACTAGCCTTTGAGTTTTGATTAATTATTCGTGAGATTTCTTAGATACAGAAAAATGTTTTTAACTGCAATTGATTCTCTTAGTCTTATCCTGTAAGATTTTTAAAACTTTACCTCTGTGATTAGGAATGACTTGGCAGTCAATTGCCCCATCAGTATTTTCTGATTTGAAATGCCACCTTTATGATATATAAAGTTCATACACATAAAGACATAGATTATGTAGATAAGAAGTTTTTGTTTATTCTCTTATCAGTCGTACATTGATTTATTTTAGCCTTACAATACATAAATATTTTCAAATCTGGCAGTGCAAATTCATTTCAATGTTATTTTCAAAATTATCTTAGCTATACCACTAAACCACTAAATTAGCACTTAGAGATGAAATTTATAACCTATTTGTCAAATCCTCCTATCAAATAATGTGGCACATCTTTTGGATCTTGTCTTTTAAATACCAGAGTGATTTACAGAGATTTCATTCATTTGCCAATGTTATTCTGAAATATTTTATAATTTTTGCTGTCAGCACAAAAGTTTTCTAAATATAATATTTTACTTTTTATTGATATTTAATATTTAAAAAGAATATGTACTTTTGGTACAATTTTGTATGGTTCAGAACAAGATAGTTGATGAATTATCCAAATTCACAAAACTGTTATGCATTTTTGTTTACCTTGATCTGTTAAATAAGTTATGAGAAAAGATCCATCCTTGAAGATTGATTCATCTGCTGTTTCTCTTTGTACATTCACCTGTGTTTCCTTTATATAATCTGAAGCATATTTTCTATCAAGAATATGCTTTGTGAACATGAAATACTGCTTTTGGCACAGTTTACAATTTAACTCTTTTTTAAAATTAACATCACAACACTTGCCTTTATTGTATTATCATTTTGTACTTTTCTTATTCCTTTATTATTAAACTTTTTCTCTCAGCATGCCTTAAGTATTTCTTCTTTATTAAATTATTAAATAAAGACAAGGAGATGGATTCTTTGAGAGTAGAGGGAAAAACATTACAAAAAAATGACTTTTAATTTTTAGACTAACTTGGTAGATTTTGAAACGTCTTACTGAGCTAGGGAACACTTAGGTAAGAATAAATTTTGGACGATTCAAAATAAGACAATTTTCAACATATAAAGTTGAAACCAAAAATGTTGAGTAGACAATAGACATATGTCTGGGGTTCAAAGTTAGAGATTATGGCTGGAGATATAATTCTGGGAGTACCCAGTTTAGGAATGTTATTAAAATCCATGGCTTGATCTGATCACCTAAGGTAAGGGTACAGAGTGAAAGGAATAGAAGTCTATAAATTAAGCTCTAGTATATGCTAACATTTTTATGATGAAAATAAGAGGATCAGTATGTATGAGTGAGTTTCTCTGCTGTGCACCTGAAACCATCACAACATTGTTAATTGGCTATACTCCAATATAAAATAAAATTTTTTTGAAAAAAAAGAAAAGAGTATCCAGTAAAGGAGACCAAGAACAGGCCATATTAAAGTAAGAGGAGAGTAGGTTTTCATAGCAGCTGGTGGGGAAACTTTCTTGAAAAGGAAGGACTGGATAATTTTGTCAAAAGCTGTTGAGACAGCAGTGTCCAGGTGAAGCTTCTATAGTGAAGCTTCTATATGAGAATATTATAGATCTGTGCTGTAGGACACAGCTGCCACTAGCCACAGCTGGCTATTGAACACTTGAAAGATGGCTACTGTGACTGAGGAACTGAATTTCTTTTAATTTAATAGCCAAATGTAGCTAGTGGCTACCATATAGGACAATGGCATTTGAGTTGTCAGGAAAGATGAAGACAGAAATGTGTCCATTTAGACATCAGTTTCATTGGAAAGGTGGAAAGCTGGATGAGAGTGGGCCAAAGTGTGAATAAGATAAGAAGCAAATTCAATAATATCATATTAAGAAAAAAACAAAAACAAGATGCAAAATTATGTGTGGAGAAAGAGCTCTCTTTTAAAATAGTATATAAGAAACATGCTGCTGCTACTGCTGCTAAGTCGCTTCAGTCGTGTCCGACTCTGTGCGACCCCATGGACTGCAGCCTACCAGGCTCCTCCATCCATGGGATTTTCCAGGCAAGAATACTGGAGTGGGTTGCCATTGCCTTCTCCTTATAAGAAGCATAGAAAACCTGAAAAGGGTATACACTAAAAATATTAACAGGTTATCTCTGAATAGTGGGATAATGCTTGATTTTATTTCCTTCACATAATTCTTGTATTTTTTAATTTGTACAATAGCTATATATTCCTTTCATGTTTGATGAAATTTAAGTATATGAATATGATTATCTCAATTATATTAAATGTATTAGACCAATACATTATACATTTAAAAAATAGAACTAGAATTTGATAACTCAAAATAAAGGATAAGATCTTTGACTTGACAGTAAATCATTCACTGAACATAGTACAAATCTTTGTGAAGTTAAAAGGCTGTTAATGGACATTTTAATTCATAGACTCAGTGTAATTAAATTGTATAGTTTCATCATCAATTTTTACTCTAGGTCTAAGTTTTGTTTTTTACAAATATGGTTTAGGGACTGATTCCATGCCATATTTAAATATAATTAAAACCTTTAATTTCTGAGAATTCTATAAGAGTCTTGAGTATTGAAAAAGATTAATATTACCCTAAATTATGGAAGGTCTCTTTAAACAAGAGAGCAGTTGGTTAGTAATTATCACCAGACACCAAAAGTGTTTAAATAGTATAACAATGGTATTCTATGCACATCCATCTTTGTTGATTAAATTGTAACATTTCCTACTAGATTTTTCAGTTTCATACTTATCTCCATTTCCCTAAGCAGTGGCATATCTTTGTATGAAGTGTAATATTGCCTTATTGTCTATTATATGCCAAGAAAAATTAAGATTTGGTTAGTTTTGTGGTCTTTCATTTTACTAATCTGCCACAGAATTTTGTCTTGAGATTGTGGGCAAAAAGATGAATGTGTTTGACTTCTGAATATTTAAGATGATTTTGGTTACAAAACTATTGAATTTATTCTCTGCTTGTAATTATTTAAAATGGAAATAAGAGAATAGTGTCAATTTGAGTCCAATCAAGGAAAATTTTAGACCACTTCAATGTTCTTTGTGTAGCATCGAAAACATAAGTTAACTATGTCTGTCCTCATTCTCTAAATTTAAATTCCAGAATTCTCACTACTGCTCAAGCTCAACTTGATCCCTAAGTGCACAAGAAAGGGGATTGCTCTCCATGTCTTAAGATAATTCTCCTAATAGATAAAAGATGGCATAGAGGAAAGAACATTCAACTAGGGATAAGAAAACCCAGATTACCTTCCTGCGCTTCTGCTTGCTTCCAGTATATGTAACACTGGGTGCAATATATGTAACTCGACATTTAGTTATGGAAACTGTTGGTGTTGTTTAGTCGCTAAGCCATATCTGACTCTTGTGACTCCATGGACTAGCCCACCAGTCTCCTCTGTCCATGGGCTTTCTCAGGCAAGAATACTGGAGTGGGTGGCCATTTCCTTCTTCAGGGGATCTTCCTGACCCAGGAATCAAACTGGAGTATCCTACCTTGGCATGTGGAATTCTTACCACTGAACCACCAGGGAAGCCCTATGGAAATACATAGAACTGTAAAATGGAGGTAATAATGGTTCTTACTTCATGGTGGTAATTAAATTTTTGGACAGTTTTATAATGCATTTAACAGAGTTTCTTGCCTAGAATAAGTGTTAAATATTATCTCCCTCCTTCACAAATGACCTGTTGTTGTTCAGTTGCTCAGTCATGTCCGACTCTTTGCAACCCTGTGGACTGCAACACATCAGGCTTCCTTGTACTTCACCATCTCCCGGAGCTAGCTTGAACTCATGTCCATTGAGTCAGTGATACCAATCTAGATGTCCATCAACAGAGAAATGAATAAAGATGTAGTATTATATATATATATGTATATATATAATTATAAAATATATATAATGGAATATTACTCAGCCATAAAAAGAACAAAATAGTGCTGTTTGCAGAGATGTAGGTCGACCTAGAGACTGCCATTCAAAGTAAGCCAGAAAGAAAAAAAAATTTTTATATAATATGACTTATATCTGGAATCTAGAAAAGTGGTACTGATGAAAACTATTTGCAAAACGAAAACAGAGACACAGATGTAGAGAACGAACTTATGGATATCCAGGGTGAAAGAGGGGTGAGATGAATTGGAAGATTGAAATTGACATATATATACTTCGAAGTATAAAATAGATAACTAATAAGAACCTACTATGTAGTACAGGGAATGCTACTCAGTGCTCTCTGTTGACTAAAAGGAAGGAAATCTAAAAAGAGGGGATATATGTATACCTATAGCTGATTCACTTTGCTGTACAGAAGAAACTAACACAACATTGTAAAGCAACTATATCCCAACAGAAATTTCTTAGTGTCCGACTCTTTGTGATCCCATGGACTATACAGTCTGTGGAATTCTCCAGGCCAGAATACTGGAGTGAGTGGCTTTTCCCTTCTCCAGAGGATCTTCCCAACCCAGGGAACCGAACTCAGGTCTCCCGCACTCCAGGCAGATTCTTTACCAGTTTAGACACAAGGGAAGCCCAAGATTACTGGAGTGGGTAGCCTATCATTTCTCCAGTGGATCTTCCCGACCCAGGAATCGAACTCAGGTCTCCCGCATTGCAGGCGGATTCTTTATGAACTGAGATATCAGGGAAGCCTGATATTAATATATGTAGGATATGAACAACACAGTTCTTACCACCCCCTCTTCCTTAATTCAGCAAACATTGTGAACGTAGCTTTGATCTCAAGCAACCCAGACCCTTATGAAAGCAGCCCTCACAATACATTAATTTGGGCTGGATTGGAACAGTATCTTATCCAGTACTGTCATGGTAAAAGGTAGGAAGAATATGAGAAATGAATCTCAACAGATTTTCTATAGAAAAATCAATAAATGTTCTCCAAAACTCTTTTTCCAAGGGTCCAATTTCATTCTTGTGCATGGGAATATCCAGTTGCCCGGCATCATTAATGAAGAAACTATCTTTTCTCCATTGTATATTTTTGGTGCCCTTGTCATAGATTAGTTGACTTTGTATACATGGATTTATTTCTGCACTCTTTATTCTGTTCCATTGGTCTATATGTTTGCTTTTATGCCAGTACTATGATGTTTTGATTACTGTAGCTTTGTAATATAATTTGAAATTAGGAAGTGTGATGCCTCCAGCTTTGTTCCTTCTCTAAATTGCTCTGTCTATTTGAGGTCTTTTGTGATTCCATACAAAAATAATTTCAAATAACTTTGCCTTGTTTTACAATTTATACATCTCAGGGTTAAAAATAAAAGGAAATGAAAAGTAAAGGGAAAGGTCACTGACAATTCAGTGATACCTACCATCAACATAAAATATATTTTAAAATAAAAGCATTAATTTGCAACTGTAAATTGTGTTGTAATTTATAAGCAACCATATAATTGTACTACTGATAATTTGACAGATTATTACACAGAACTGATTCAAATAGCAGTAGTTTTGTCATTTTGTAGCAAGGATTTTAGATAACTTAAAACTTCAAGGGAAAGAAATTCATCTTGGAGTAAAAAAAAAAATCTGTAATATACTGTTTCTGAGTCAAAATAAATCCTGATTGCCATATTAATAGTTTGTATGTTTTCAGAAGTTAATCAACAAATGAAAGCACATGACCACACAAAGACTTATACACAAGCAGCTTTACTCGCAACAACTCAGGACTGAAAACAACTCAGATGTCAATCAACAGATGATATAAATAAAAATTGTGGTATAGGCAATAAAAAGAGTGAATTATTAAAACACAAAACAATATAAATATCAAGATAATGTAATTAAAAGAAACCAGAAAAGAAAGAGTAGACTCTGTAAGATTTCATTAATACAAAACTCCAGAAAATACAAAGTAACATGCTGTGACAAAATGCCAATGAGCAGTTGCTGCTCAGGGAAGGTGGGGGGAGTTTTGGAGGTAGGATAGTGTGCCTTGGAAGGAATGAGAAGGAGGGATTGCAAAGGGACACTAAGAAATTTCTGGGGATGTTGGTTTTGTTGATTTGTTACATCTTGATTATGGTAATGGTATTACAGGTGTGAACATATGGCAAAACTACCATTTTGAACACTTTACAAATATTGCAGTTTATTATGTATTAATTATACTTCATTTAAGCCATTAAGAAAAGAATATGTCCTACGTCCTGTTCATCTTTGTTTTAAAAAGTAAAAAAGAAAAGAAAATTATGGGCTTTTGTTATTTATGAAATTTCCTGAAGTTTTCTGCCTTTATTCTGTGATACTCAACGGTCAACTTCTTTGGAATATTACAGTTTCCTCCAGAAAGGTAGAAATTAATATTTCACATCCTCTGACATTATTTATATGCTGCTCTGCCAAGTTATCTTTTTAAATCACGTTTTCTGACACTTGTGTCTTCAGCATCCACTCCCTTGCTTTTGTATGCCTGTGTGTGCGCACACACACACATCCTTGTTCAGCCTTCAGAGCACTGGAGAACTCTTGCATTTTTAAGAATTATATTTTTTCTTTCTCTTTCTTGTGTTCTGCTTTCATATCTGAAACTTTTGAACATCTCTGAAAGCCAACTGATTGAGGTAACACTGAAATTTCCACTTTGAGATAGAAAGCTAAAAATATACAAAACGTTTCCTCTAAATGGATGTTGAGTAGCCAATGATTGTTACTGCAAGTTATGTTACCAGACTCAACTACTTGAGCACAAAAGGGACCTTGAAACGCAAAAGGTTAAACAAATTTGGTTTTTCCCTGGCTCATTACAAAACATTCCCAGTTTTTACACAAAGTTTTTCATTTTCATCTAAGTTCCTATAAGTGCTGAATCTGCCTGCCACCCCTCCCCCCCGCCACCTTGGTTTTATATATACATATATTTCTCTGGACCAGGTGGGTAAAAAGAAAACCTTGAAAATGTTTTATTTATTTTTAATTTTTTAAAATATTAAAAGACAGCTTTATTTATTTATTTTTGCCATGCATGATCTTTTTTTTTTAATTTATTTATTTTAATTGGAGGCTAATTACTTTACAATATTGTATTGGTTTTGCCATACATCAACATGAATCCACCACGGGTGTACACGTGTTCCCAATCCTGAACCCCCCTCCCACCTCCCTCCCCATACCATCCCTCTGGGTCATCCCAGTGCACCAGCCCCAAGCATCCTGTATCCTTCATCGAACCTGGACTGGTGATTCATTTTTTATATTATATTATACATGTTTCAATGCCATTCTCCCAATGTTTTAGATGAAGAAATACTTACGAAAAATTCCAGAATCCATTCTGAATTCATTATATTTCCTGGAGAGAGTCATCAATATTTTTAATAACTTTTTTATTGAGATATAATTCACATTGCATAAAATTTAACCTTTCAATATGTATGATTCAGTGTTTTTTTAGTATATTTATAAAATGTGCAAAATCACCACTAATTTCAGAATATTTTAAACACCCCCAAAAGCAACCCTTTACTGTGAAGCAGTCATCTTCATTCCTCTCCTCCCTCCAGCTCCTGTTAATCACTAATCTATTTTCTATTTCTATGCATTTGCCTATTCTGACATTTCATATAAATGGAGTTATACAATAAATGGTCTTTTGTGACTGTCTTCTTTGACTTAATTTTCAATTGTTATGTTTTCCAGGTGCATCCATGTGAGATCATGTATCAGTATCTAATTGGTTTCATTTTCAATGCATGTATCAGTACATCTTTCCTTTTCATTGTTGAATAATATATCACATTTTCCTTCAACTAATGGACATTGCTAAATAATAATCTATTGAAAGGATATATCACATTTTGTTTGTCCTTCAGTTGATGGACATTTGAGTCATTTCCTTTTTTATTGGGAGAAGGAAATGGCAACCCACTCCAGTATTTTTGCCTGGAGAATCTCAGGGACAGAGGAGCCTGGTGGGCTGCCATCTATGGGGTCTCACAGAGTCGGACACGACTGAAGCGACTTAGCAGCAGTAGCAGCAGCAGCAGCATTTGTATTGTCTATTTAGACTAATGCTGCTTCCCTGGTGGCTCAGACGGCAAAGAATTTGCATACTATGTGGGAGACCTGTGTAAAAATCTTTATATGAACAATGGTTTTAATTCTCTTGAGAATGGAATTGTTGGGTCATATGATAACTCTGTATTTAACATTTTCAGCAATTGCTAAACTGTTTTCTAAGGGAATTACACGTGTAAAGTTCCCTTCAGTAATTTATAAGGATTTCAATTTCTCTATATCCTGGTGAATGCATGTTGCTGTCCCTCTTTTTGATTCTAGCCATCCTAGTGGGTGGATGTAAAGTGGTATTTCATTTTAGTTTTGATTTGCATGTACCTTACCATTAATGCTGTTTAGCAGCCTACATGGGTTTATTGATCATTTAAAAATCATCTTTGGGGAATTCCTTAGCAGTACAGTGGTTAAGACTCCATGCTTCCAATGCAGGGGGCCCCTGGTTTGATCCCTGTTCTGGGAAATAAGATCCCACATGTCACATTGAAGCAAATAAATAAATAAAATAAAAAAATTTTAAATTAAAATTGTCTTCAGAGAAATAGCCATTTAAGTCCTTTGTTTATGTTTTAATTGGATTATTTGTTGTTATTGTTGAGATGTAAGATGTCTTTTGAAGAAGGAAATGGCAATCCACTCCAGTATTCTTACCTGGGAAATCCCATGGACAGAAGAGCCTGTCAGGCTTCAGTCCATGGAGCCACTAGAGTTGGAGATGACTTAGAGAGTACACCACCAAGATGTTTTTACACATTTTGAACCCTAAACTCTTTTTTTTTTTGAACCCTAAACTCTTATGATATATGATTTACAAATGTTTTCTCCTGCTCTGTGAGCTGTATTTTCTCACAGCTCACAGAGTGTTCTGTGTGAAAATTGAGTGTTCTTTGAAATACAGTTGTTTAAAATTTTTGTAAATTTCCGTTTATTATCTATTTTTTCCTTTGGTTGATTTTGATTTTGGTGACATATTTAAGAAGCCATTGCTTAATGAATATTCATGAAGATTTACATCTTTGTTTTCTTCTAAGAGTTTTACAGTTTCAGTCTTTATATTAAAGTCTTAAATGCATTTTAGCTTAATTTTTGTGTATGGTGTGGTAAGTGTCTAACTTCATTCTTTTGTGTGTGGATATCCAGTTGTCACAGCACTCAGAATTTTCTTTTCCCATTGAAATGTTTTGGTACCCTTGTCGAAATTCAAATGTCCATAAATCTATGGGTTTATTTCTGGACTTTCAATTTTGCTCCATTGATCTATATATCTCTCTTTATGTTAGTACTGAACTCTTTTTTTCAATATAGTTTTGTAGTAAAAAACCCCCAAGTTTATGGTTTATTTTTAAAATTAAAAGAACTTTACTTGCCAAAGATGTGTGTCCATCTTCAGATGAAAAACACTTTTATAAGTCTTCTTTAGCATACCTACCATATGAAAGTTGAATATTTTAAATTTCTTCTCACCCTTTTCTTGCCTACAAGAGATTTTGATTGTGATTGATTATATTTTTGTTTATTACTCTGTTTCATTTCAGAAAAATTTAAGGCAGCTTAGATAAGTTGTGATTCCTAAACCACACATATTTGTTTATTTTTCTATTTGTTTATTTGGAAGAAATAAAAGATCTGGAAATTTTCATTTAAATACCAAATCAAACTGCTATCTTGCCATCCCTCACCCATCCCCTCATCAAGAACATAAAAGTATGTTTTGGACTTAGCTTCCCAAAGAGACAATAGGCAAGGAGAAAAGCCCTTATACCTGTGAGCTTTCTGAGGTTTACACACTAGATAGTGTCTTTAGTCAGTGCCTGTCTTAATTTCTTTTGATTCTATCCTCAACACCTCTTCATGGTTTTGTCTACTAATTGACCATAACTGCAGGGTCATTCCCTCTTAGTTTCTTTTTTTAAAAAAACAATTTTTATTGGCCTATACTTGATTTGCAATGTTGTGTTAGATTCGGGTGTGCAGTAAAGTGAATCAGTTATACAGATACACACGATAATCTTTGCTTCTGAGCCAATATTGACAGAGGCAGGTCATATACCAATAATGCTCCATATTGCAGTTTGTCTCTCACTTCATCTGCATTTTGTAGAGCTTGGAATGTAGTCAGGATTTTAAATTGTGTTCTCATGATCCTATCACAATTGTTACGGTCACATTCTGGCTCTTGCACTGACCCTCAACTCTCTTCCGCTATCCGAATTCAGAATCTGATACGCAAGGATGATTCCTGACTTCTATGTACCCCCTGGGTTACAAAAGTTTCCTTGTGTGTACTGTGTGTGCTAAGTCGCTTCAGTCGTGTCCTACTCTTTACGATCCCATGGACTATAGCCTGCCAGGCTCCTCTGTCCATGGGATTCTCCAGGCAAGGATACTGGAGTGGGTTGCAATTTCCTTCTCCAGGGGATCTTCCTAACCCAGGGATAGCACCTGTGTCTCTTATGTCTCCTGCATTGGCAGGCAGGTTCTTTACCACTAGTGCCACCTGGGAAGTCCAAAGTTTCCTTAGAATGATGAATAAGACAATGTCTCTTCTCCCACAGAGTTCATAACTCAGTTTCTTCTCAAAGATAAGTAATAACCCTGAATTGCAGCCTGCTTGACCAATGCCTGATAACTTAACTGACTTTTGGTGGGCCACTTGTTTGGGGTAAAAAATGTTCTTGGTCTTTTGCAACACATGGCCAGTACAGTCAAGAAAGGAGTCATAAATTTGCAGCAGAGCAGACATAACTATAATGACCTAAGTGGCACAGTGGTAAAGAATCTGCCTGCCAATGCAGGAGGTGCAAGAGATGCAGGTTCGATCCCTGGGTTGGGAAGATCCCCTGGAGGAGGAAATGACAACAAACTCCAGTATTCTTGCCTGAAAAATTCCATAAACAGAGGAGCATGATGGGTCTCATTACATGGAGTCACAGAGTAATATACAACCAAGCATGCACCCATGCAAGACATAACTATTAATTCTGGACAAAAGCCTGGTGGGAGAGGTAGATGGCAGTTAACCCAAACAATGAAGTTGGCCCTTGAGAGGTCAGCCAGATGGTTTTGATACATGATACAGTCCTGACTTTTGAGTCTGTCTGTGGAGGAATGTCTAAATATGTTGGTGAACCAGAGCAACATGGACTCTAGACGGGATGGCTCACACTTGGGAGACAAGATCTCTTCGGTGTTCTTCACATAAAGCACCAGAATTCTACTTTCAACAAAGCACTATTTGAGAGTTCAGTAACTCATCTCTGTTTCTTAACCAAGTCTAAGACTAGAAATATCTGAAGAACAAAGATGTAATTTATAGAATGTGGTTTTCTCTCTATTTGGTTAGTTATTTTTAAATTGGAGTACACTTGCTTTACAATATTATGTTAGTTTCTGCTGTACAAAAAAGTGAATCAGTTATGCTGCTGCTAAGTCACTTCAGTCGTGTCTGACTCTGTGTGACCCCATAGACAGCAGCCCACCAGGCTCCCCCGTCCCTGGCATTCTCCAGGCAAGAACACTGGAGTGGGTTGCCATTTCTTTCTCCAATCAGCTATATGTATACGTATATCTCCTTCCTTTTCAGCCTCCCACCCTTCCACCCCATTCCACCCCTCTAGGTCATCACAGAGCACCAAGCTGAGCTCTCTGTGCTATACAGCAACTACCCAATAGCTATTTGTTTTACACATGGTAGTGTATATATGTCAGTTCCACCCTCCCAATTTGTCCCACCCTCACCTTCCCACCCTGTGTCCACAAATCCACTCTCCATGTCTGTACCTCTATTCCTACTTGGAAATAGATTAATCAGTACCATTTTTCTAGATTCCATATATTTAAATATACGATATTTATTTTTCTCTTTCTGACTTACTTCACTCTGTATGACAGACTCTAAGTTTATTCACATTGCTACTAATGACCCAATTTCATTCCTTTTTATGGTTTTCTCAAGTCTATGCTCAGTAGTTGAATTTCTGGGACAGCACCCTAACATTCTTTCCTATTTTTAGCTTTTAAAGGAACTTCCATAGTACTACTTTAATACCTAACTCTCATTAGTGACAATCTATGTGTAAGAAATTTGTACATATTTGAGGATGTGATAGAAAGGAGTGAGCATTAGTAAGAGTAGATGTACCTATTGGTTAAGAGTAAGCATTAGTTACTCATTATTACTCTTTGAACAAGCATTTTTTCAGCACCTACTATATGCCAGTTGATATAAAGACCTAGGAATTCAACATTGTAAGGAACAGTATAAAATGTTGGTCAAAAATGGAGATTTTAAATGAGTTCCTTGGAATTTTATGCTGGGAAGTATGAATTATAAATGAGCCTTATAAGAGGTGAAATTTTAAGGATAATAAGAAAAGCAAGGGTTGCAATATAAGGAAAACCTAAATTTGAAATGTGCCTCCATGCACTACCTAGGCAACGTTGGCAAGCCAGTTAACCCTTCTAAGCTAGGTGCTTTCTCTAAGCATCAACTTCCTTATGAATCAATTAGAAGTGAAAATAAACTACTTTGGAAGGTTATTGTGGGCATGTAATGAGAAAACATATGTAAGCTTACTAGTACAAACACATGATATGCATCTACCTTATCCTTTCCCTGTGAGGATAGAAGAAGCATCTACACTTTTGTCCTTTTGACATCAGGCATGCTATCCTATCATCTTTAACTATTCGGAGTGAGCAACATCTCTTATTTTGGTAAACTCATTGTAATTGTGTTTTTAGGAGTCTCGATTCAGTTCTTCTTTAAGGTTTCTCACAGTCTAGAGGGAGAAACAGGCAAAAAACTGAATCCCATACAATATGGTAACTGCCATGAGACATATAAACACAGAGTGCTCTGACAGGACATGGGGTGGCATCTAAACATGACTGGAGAAAATGAGTTTCAGTAATGGCTCCCTGAAGCAGATGATACAAAGAGTAGCCAAGAATTGTCTTCAAAATATGGAGATTCATGAATCCAGAATTCCTTTCATCTTAAACAGAAGGTTGCTCACTAATTGTCTGGGACAGAACCCGAACATTCTTTTATAACAATGCCATTTGTGTAATAACTCCTCCAACATACTTAATGAACAGATGGTCTTGCAAATTTCTTGGTGGTCCAGTGGCTAAGACTCCTTGCTCTCAACGCAAGGGGTCCAGGTTTGATCCCTGGTCAGGGAACTAGATCCCACACATCACAGCTGAAAAAGATCTCCCATGCCACAACTAAAGATCCTGCCTGCTGCAACTAAGACCCAGTTCAGCCAAAATAAATAAATATTTTAAAGAGAGAGAGAGAGAAGGTCTCATTAGACTCATTATGGAGAACAAGTATCTCTGTCACAGCCTCCAAAACAGTGATTTATCTTTATAATTTTAGAGGCACTGTGATATAGTTTGGTAGTTCTTACTCTTTGCTGCATGGTAGAATATCCTGGCAGTGCATGCTTAAAAAATACAGATTTCTTAAAACTACAGTGAGGTATCACCTCACACCAGTCAGAATGGCCATCATTAAAAAGTATATGAATAACAAATGTGAAGAGGGTGTGAAGAAAAGGGAACCCTCCTACACTGTTGGTGGGAATGTTAGTTGTACAGCCACTATACAAAACAGTACTGAGGTTCCTCAGAAAACTAAAAATAGAATTACTATATGATCCAGAAATCCCACTCCTGAGTATATATCCAAAAAACAATGAAAGGTCTAATTGAATGTTCACAGCAACACTATTCACAATAACCAAGGCAGGGAAGCAATCTTAAAGTCCATCAGCAGATGAATGGGTAAAGAGAATGTGGTACATATATACAGTAGAATATTACTCAGCCTTAAAAAAGAAGGAAATAATGCCATTTGCAGCAACATGGATAGACCTAGGGATTATTATACTAAGTGAAGTAAGTCAGAAAGAGTACCATTTGATATTGCTATAAGTGGAATCACAAATATGTGGAATCTAAAATATGGCAGAAATAAACCTAAGTGCAAAACAGAAACAGACTCAAACACTGAGAAGAGACTTGTTGCCAGCAGGAATGTGGGAGGAGCAGGGGAGGGATGTACTGGGAGTTTAGGGTTGGTAGATGCAAACAATTACATCATAAATGGATGGACAGCAAGGTCCTACTGTATAGCACAGAGAAATACATTCAATGTCCTGAGATAAACCTTAATGGAAAAGAATATTAAAAATGTCTATATATATGTATAACAGAGTCACTTTGCTGTACAGCATAAACTGACACAACAGTGTAATTCAGCTACATGTCAATTAAAAAAAATTATTTTAATACAGTTTTTTTGTTCTAACTCCAGATAATTTGAATCAGTGTTTTTAGGAATTAGGCCCAGACATCATTTTTAAAAGCTCCCCAAGAAATATGACATGACTCACTTAAGTCACAGAGTAAGTTCATTATTGAGCCATGAAGATAACAACAACAAGCAATTCAAATGCACAGTCAGTGTTAAAAATAAGTGATATAGTAGGATAAACAGCTTTGGCTGGGCATGTGTTCTCTTCATGGCTCAATAATGAACTTACTCTGTGACTTGAATGAGTCATGTCATCTTTCTTGTCCTTAATTTCCTTGTCTGCAAGATGAGATGATTTCCGAGGTCTAACATCCTCATACCATGGCTTTCGTACTTTACTTTGGGACAATATTTCTTCTGTTCATCTACAAAAGGACAAACTTTGGTATTTTGATTGCCATACTATTTACTTTATTCAAGCACATGGTGATTCTCAAACTGATTTATACTGTGGAAGAACTTAACATTCTCAAGGAAAAGATTTGGCCAGAGGAAAATATTCAAAGACTTATGTAATGAAATCAAATAAAATAACACTTGAGAGAACATTTTTTCATGTAATGAGAGAATCCAGACTGTGAAATATTAGAAGGGGGTAACTCTCTACAGGGCAGCACGATGATAGATGGGATAAGAGTTAGAACAGCCAGATTCACTACCTATTTAGAACATAGCTTAAAGTAAAATTGAACTTCTCAGGTGCTAAATGTATTTTATGTTTATATTTCTGGAAAAGTGCACTGATTGACCCTGAGAGGACTTGATGGTTAGAATCAATTTCAGGTTCTCTTCTCATAAAAATACACATAAAATACAAGCATATAGAAAGCATTGCACGCAGGTCAATATACTTATAATTTTGTAAAATAAATTAGAATTATTTTAAGGATAGACACTCCATGATCTATAAGGTGCTGCCAGTGTTAGGAATATCATCACCTGTGTTAAAATTTTTGAAAAACAATTTGAACGCCTCGAAAGAGCTGGATTATCTCTAATATATTCCCCAGGAAAGAACATGGTGGGTGAATCAGAATGCTTGTCAGTTGTCTAGTGCTTGAAGTCAACAGTCAATGCTGCTTGCTCCACTACATCCAATGATGGCAACAAGAAATCATTGATGGGGAATACTGCATGATTGGAAAGAAAGCAAAACTGTTCGACCTCCTAATGTACTTTGGTCACCTCATTCAAGGTTATTCAAACTGGAAATAGTAGAACAAAGATAATAATAAAGGAACTGAAATCCAAGGTAAGTGAGGAGATAGGGTGTATTTGACTTCTTGAAGGGAACTCAAATTTCCAGGCCCAGATAAATTGGTTCCCACTCTGAGAGAATAGCTTATGAACTATGAAAGACAGGTTTAGACGCTTAAGATCATGGAGAAGTTTAAAGGACTGAGAAATAGCAAAAATATCTTCTCATTCCCTCCCACCAAGCAAAAAACATTCAAAGCTATATACACTTAGGACAAGGTTACCCAGTGAAATAAGAATGGACTTTAGGATGACATGTACACAGCTTCAAATCTCAGCTATACCACTGAGGCTTAGAGGAAATTACTTTCCTTTCTGAGTCTTGGCTTTCTCAATTATAAAATAAAAATAAAATCTCAATCTTGTGGTTTTGCTGTAAAGATAGAATATAATACATGAAAATGCCCAGCAGAAAGCTTGGTACATCATGGGCATTCAGCAAATAACAGTTCCTCTATTATTAAAACAGTCTGTGCCTCAGGCCTGATAGTTTTTGCACACATTATTGTGTTTCTGGGAGGCCTGAAGAAAAATGTATTGAGATGATACATTGTAAAATCACCAACCTGAATAAACCCTGTGATTGAGTTGAATAATTATCTTCGGGAAGTTCCTCGGTAATATGGAGTCAAACTAGATTTTTCACTTCCTAAAGACAGACATTTTGTAAGAGGTGCTTTTTTAAAGTAGTGCTAAACTATTTAATGATTTGGATTTTCTCTGTAGCTAGAAAAACACCCAGGGTGCTTTGTTTAAAAGCAAACAAGGGTTAGTTTTGTTTCATCTTCTAGATGACCACATGACCATTTTGGCAACCTTCTTTGGCATTGCACAAGAAGCAGTACACCTATGTGTCCTCTATCCCATTGGATGGTTCCCATTAGTGATGATATATGTGTATATTTTGGAAGGTGAATTGGGAGGAAATGCAAAATAAAGATGTAAAATACTGCTTGCAATAAGCTCCCTTTGAAGTTGTAAGGCATAAAGTCCAGATGACATAGTACAAGAAGTGTGTTCACAGCATAAAAATAGATGTGATTGGAAACATACTGTGTTTTTTCTTGTTTCCTCTGAAGTTTAGCTGTAGAATTTGTGGTCCAGTGCTGGAAATTTCCTTGCTTCTGAAATGTAGGTACCTTTTTATTGTACAAAATAGACATTCAATATAAATGTGCATTTGATGCATATATGAATGAACGAAGAATGTATTTTCTAATCTGGCACAAAAATATGTAGTATACACAGTTGTGCTACCTCAATTGACAGCACTATTTAATGACCAAAGCTAGTGAACTGTCAACATACCTTGAAATAAGGATATTGACAATGTAGATATAGTGAAAGTGAAGTTGCTCAATCATGTCCAACTCTTTGGACCCCATGGACTGTAGCCTACCAGGCTCCTCCGTCCATGGGATTTTCCAGGCAAGAATACTGGAGTGGGTTGCCGTGGTGGGTCTTCATTGCTATGTGCAGGCTTTTTCTAGTTGTGGCGAGCAGGGCCTACTCTACTCTTCATTGCGATGTGTGGGCTTCTCATTGCAGTGGCTTTTCCTATTGTGAAGCACAGGCCCTAGGTGCATGGGCTTCAGTGATTGCCACATATGGGCTCAGTAGTTGCAGCTCACAGGCTCTAGAGTGCTGGCTCAATAGTTGTGGTGCATGGGCTTAGTTGCTCCACTGCATGTGGGATCCTCCTGGACCATGGGGATCAAGTCTGTGTTCCTTGCATTGCAAGGTGGGTTCCCAACAACTGGATCACCAGGGAAGCCCTGAAGTATTTCTTAGAATACACTCAAATTCAAGCCATGAGGATCTGGCATCTGTGTCTTGAAAAAGACAAACTATTCCTGCTTGCCAATAACTGGTTTTGTAGAAATTCAGTTAATATCTCTGAAGTGGCACTAGTGGTTAAGAACCCGCCTGCCAATGCAGGAGACATAAGAGACACAGGTTCGATCCCTGGGTTGGGAAGATCCTCTGGAGAAAGGTATGGCAACCCACTCCAGTATTCCTGCCTGAAGAATCCCGTGGACAGAGGAGCCTGGGGGACTACAGTCCATAGGGTCACACAGAGTTGGACACAACTGAAGCGACTTAGCATGCATGCATGCAGATTCCTTATCTAAAAAATCAGAAAAGACCACCATCTCATCCTTAAATTCTCTTCTAGCACTCTTTACAATTCTATATATAAAATTAAACATATATGATTTATGTTTTATACATATATATATGTATATATAAAACTCCTCCAAAGCAATAAAGATGTCAGCTGACTTTTCTTAAAAATATATATTTATACATATATTGACCAGAGTTAAAGGCTCGAATGGTCTGAATGACTACAAACAATGCTACTTCTATAAAAGTATTCTATTTGCTGAGTAAATATTGATATAAATTGGAAAATGGTTTGGGGCCTCTTTTGTGTGGTCTCTCAGCAATACTAGAATCAATAACAATGGTATATTAATAAAACACTGGACATATCCATTAGTTATATAATGTTGTCTAAAAGAAAAAATATCAAGAGTAAGGAATCATACACTTCCTAAACATGAAAGTAAATTCAGGAAATACGTTTCAAATTCTCCATTTTGCAAAGAGGAGGCTGAGGTTGGGAACACTTCAGTATTATACATGAGACATATGTGAAAATGCTTCTTATCTACAGAAATTTGGAAAGAAAACATCATGCATGTAATGGGTACAGTTTTCATTCAAGGAAACATGTCATAAGTTACCATATAGGGATTATAAATCCTTTAACAGTCTGTACATTTTATTTATGTATTTAAAAAAAAAAACATTTTAACTCTTATTTATTTTTGGCTGCACTGGGTCTCCATTGTTGTGCACAGGTTTTTTCTAATTGCAGCAAGCAGAGGCTTCTCATTGGCATAGCTTCTCCGGTTGTGGAGCACAGGCTCTAGGTGCCTGGGCTTCAGTATTTGCAGTGTGTGGCTCTAGGGCACATGGGCTTCAGTAGTTGCAGCACACAGGCTAGTAGTTAAGGCTCTTAGGCCCCAGAGTATGGGCTCAGTAGTTGTGGCCTATGGGCTTAGTTGTTCTGAGGCATGTGGAATCTTCCTGGACCAGGGATCCAACCCGTGTCTCCTGCATTGGCAGGCTGATTCCTATCCATTGCACCACTAGGGAATATCCTGTACATTTTCATTTAATATGCAAAGGGCATTAACCATACTTACATTCCAAAATGTTTCTTATTTTAATATTTGAATGTATTTATTATTAATATGTGCAATGATTCCACTGTGCATGAATTGATAATTGTTACAAAAATTCAAGCTCACAGCTTACCAAAGTCTTATTTCTTCCTGTGATGGGAGCACAGTGGTAGGCTATGGGACAAAAATTTCAAATTCTTGACTCTATCTAAAAATATGCAATCAGAAATATAATGGTTTAATTAGTTTTTTGGGTGCTCTGAAAATGTGTGAGCATAGTATCACCTATAAAATAATTGTGAAGACATGATTTATATGGATATTTTTATTTATACCTTTATTTTTCACCATCAACCATTTCATATTTTTTGCCCATTAACAAGCCAAAGATAAAAACTGATATTTTGAAAATGTGTTGCCTCTCTTATTTACATTATTTATTTTTAATTAAAGTGTCTCTTTTCATTGACACATGCATTCATCTTACATTTTAACCAATAATACAACTCACCCCGTTGAGATGGTTCACGGAGAGAAGGCTTCTCCCCTGAAATATACCTATGAAGTATTCAGCCCTCTCTTATTTTTCTTTTAAAATCATATCAAAAATAGTCTTTTGGGAGAAGCCAATTAGCTCAGGTACAGAGAATGAGCACCTCATTAAAATGTTCCTGGTAATAAGCATGCTGAAATGCCTCAAGTATAAGTAGATGGTACAGATGGGTAATTTGAATATGCATACACTGCTGCCTTTATGTTGCTCTGCCCTACTTAAACTACCATTCATTTGAGTTAATGCCATAGTATATCTATCCTTCTCTACATTGCATCCAGAGTTCAGACTGATAATTATTCCTCTGTGCTGTATCATGGATGAAAGATTCAAGAGGGATTTTTTTTTTTTCAGTGACACTCTTAATAACATGCAACTGAAGCTCCTCACTCACCATTACACCTAGGGAGTGTGGGTGTTCTCGCTTAGATAATCTCACTAACACTGCCACAGAATCGCTTTTTAGCCCATAAAACATCTGGCCTGCCTGTGGATTACCATGGTTCCAAACTCACAAATAAACCTGATGCATTCTCTGCTTGCTAGATCATGTCAGATTTCAGTAAATTATCATCTTGTGACATGTCATTTCAGGCTACCCAACAGCAATTAAATCCCAAACAAACTAGTGCACAAAAGGAAATTAGCTTAACTCTTACACCATGCTGAATTCCTCAGAGTAGTATTTACAAATAGGTACAAGGTGATGACATGAGTGTACAATAATGTGAAGCTTAATATGCGTTTAAATAAGTTTGCTCATGTAGTTCATTCCATGCTTTTCTTAATAAGAAATAGAAAAAAATTGAGGGAACACATTACTTATTTAAGAAATTATGGGATACTTTTTATTGCTTTTTTTTCTTTTGATAACACAAAGAGAAAATCATCTTATCTCTCTTAATATTTGTTCTTCCTTGCAGTCTCTAGAATTCTGACTGTGAACCAAAATGGTGAAATAATTAACATGCACATTTTTGTCATACACAGTCTCACATTTTATTAAATTAGTGTAAGTGTGGTGTTTGGGTTGCAGTATTTGTCTCTCTGGAAAATTTATTTCTTTTCCTCTAGTTTCCTTCCTTCTTTGATACTTTTTCTAATGCTAATATACATCTATATTTAGACCTCAGGTTTTCATCCAAGGTTGAAGAGATGTTAGTTAAAATTTCTTTATTTTAATTCTTGTGAGGAGAAGTGGGGCAGGAAGTGGAGGGTAAGGCTTAGAAAAAATTGAAAAATAGAAAGAAAGAAGATTCAATTGCTGACAAGTGCTTATTGAACACCATGTCTTCCATCAGTGTGATACTGATCCACAAATGTAATTATGACTGTTAGTATGGCAGGCAGGAGAGAAAAGCCAAGGAATTTAGGTGGCAAAAGAAGCAAGATCGATGGTCATAGAAGAAAGAAATTACTTAAGCCTAGGAACACATAAAGATAATTTTTCAGAGATTTAATTTCAAAACAATTTAACCATGTTCATCAAATGCTTTAATACAAACATTTTATATACTCTTGGAAAATATCTGAGGTCCAGGAGTTTGTCCTTCCAAATAAAAGCAAATGGATTGCAGGTCAAAAGATCATTTATATTTAATAAGTTGTTGGAAACTTAAGATTCATTTCCCCAGAAAAGTACAGTTATAAGTAGTTAAGTTCTCACAGTGAGTGCTGAAGGTTGGACTCACTGGAAAATGGACTTTGGGACATAAATGTGCTTCTAGAAGCTTATTGAGCAATAGGATGAGCATCTGTGGGGGAGGAGTGAAGAAAGCAGGGCTGGGCAGATGGAGAGGTTGAATTGTGTGCAGTCACAACGATGACCTCAGCCCATCCCATGGGGAGCTCTGAAGCTGGAATGGCTTTCCAGAATCATCTCAAATTAAGACAAGGGGGTAGGGGCTTTATATTTACATACCGACCAGTCATGAGACACAAA
Source organism: Bubalus kerabau (assembly GCF_029407905.1). Taxonomy (NCBI): domain Eukaryota; kingdom Metazoa; phylum Chordata; class Mammalia; order Artiodactyla; family Bovidae; genus Bubalus; species Bubalus kerabau. Next base: position 2,150,623 of record NC_073647.1, on the reverse strand, counting down.
ACAACCTTGGGGAAAGGGAGTAATTTGAGTGAAATAATCTTTGTTCAAGGCCAAATGCCAAAGAGGGACTCCACTGGAAGCCATCAGTTGGCCAACACTGTTGGAAGCTGGGGAAATGGGTGTTTCAGTCCTGAAATGGCGAAAGAGATGAACTGGTTTGCTGACTACAACATCCACCATACTAACCCATGACAGCCTGTTTCATCCTTAACACACTTGAGTTACCAGCCCAGTGATACCGCCCTTGATACAGGTGGGTTGTGGGATGCTTAGGGCTAGTGCACTGGGATGACCCAGAGGGATGGTATGGGGAGGGAGGAGGGAGGAGCGTTCAGGATGGGGAACACATGTATACCTGTGGTGGATTCATTTTGATATTTGGCAAAACTAATACAATTATGTAAAGTTTAAAAATAAAATAAAATTAAAAAAAAAGAAAAGAAAAAGCAAAAAATAAATAAATAAATAAATAAAAGTAGGAGCTAGCACTAAGCAAAATGTCAAAGAGGACAAAGGCTGTCATTGTCACCCTTCCATTTCCTTCTACCTACCCCTTCTTCATGATCACCTGGTGACTTATTCCTCAGATTGTAGGTTTTACATGTTGTCCCCAACTACCTCTCTCCCATCCCTACCCACATTGCAGCATTCCACCTTTGTTTTTTTCCTCCTATGAAGTTATTTACTTTTTATTGGTGTATAGTTGCTTTACAAGATTGTGTCAGTTTCAGTTGTAAAGCAAAGTCATTCAGCATATTTACTTTTTTTTTTTTTTTTTTTTTTTGGCAGTGCCTTGTGCCTTATGGCAGAAAGTGAAGAGGAACTAAAAAGCCTCTTGATGAAAGTGAAAGTGGAGAGTGAAAAAGTTGTCTTAAAGCTCAACATTCAGAAAACGAAGATCATGGCATCTGGTCCCATCACTTCATGGGAAATAGATGGGGAAACAGTGGAAATAGTGTCAGACTTTATTTTTCTGGGCTCCAAAATCACTACAGATGGCGACTGCAGCCATGAAATTAAAAGACACTTAATCCTTGGAAGGAAAGTTATGACCAACCTAGATAGCATATTCAAAAGCAGAGACATTACTTTGCCAACAAAGGTTCGTCTAGTCAAGGCTATGGTTTTTCCTGTGGTCATGTATGGATGTGAGAGTTGGACTGTGAAGAAGGCTGAGCACCGAAGAATTGATGCTTTTCAACTGTGGTGTTGGAGAAGACTTGAGAGTCCCTTGGACTGCAAGGAGATCCAACCAGTCCATTCTGAAGGAGATCAGCCCTGGGATTTCTTTGGAAGAAATGATGCTAAAGCTGAAACTCCAGTACTTTGGCCACCTCGTGTGAAGAGTTGTCTCATTGGAAAAGACTCTGATGCTGGGAGGGATTGGGGGCAGGAGGAGAAGGGGACGGCAGAGGATGAGATGGCTGGATGGCATCACTGACTCGATGGACCTGAGTCTGAGTGAACTCCAGGAGTTGGTGATGGACAGGGAGGCCTGGCATGCTGCGATTCATGGGGTTGCAAAGAGTCAGACACGACTGAGTGACTGATCTGATCTGATCTGATCTGATCTGTGGCTTGTGGGAACTTGGTTTACCGACCAGGGATTGAACCTGGGTCCACAGCACTGGCAGGGAAAGCATGGAGTTCTAACCACTGGGCAACCAGAGGACTTTCAGCATTTTCATTTTAAAGAGAAGCTGTGGGAAACTTGAATGAATTCCCAACTGGAGGAATTTCAGGTAGTATAACTAAGTGAAATGAAGTTAATGGATTTAGGAGCAAGACATTATCTGCTGTAGAGCTACCTCTCTTAAACTGACCAACAACAGAGAAGTACACTTCGATATCTTCTAAGAAGATCACTTAAATTGCCATAGAAATATGGCTGATTTTTCTCTCAAATCCTTAAGAAAAGGGAATCCTTTCATTGATAGACTTGTGGTTAAGAATCACTATAGATACTGATAGTATTTTATTCTTCACCAGAATCATCTTGATTTTTATACAAAGCTCTTTGTTTTCAGTTACAAAAACATATTCCAGAAAGTTCAATATCAGACTGCACTACACTACAGCTCATGGGGTCCCAAAGAGTCAGACACGACTGAGTGACTTCACTTTCACTTTCACACTAGTGTTAGTAATTCATTAGCAAGAAGTTAGATGACAATTTTCTTGTAGACTTAATTTAAGATGTTGTTGAGGAAATTAACCTTTCAGCTTCCTTCTTCAATTTTCCAACATGTAAAAATACAAGAGATTAATTTCCAGGTTTTCATATGTGCCTTTTTGTTAATAAATTTCAGTGAGATTATAAGAATTATAAAATCAACCAAAAATAACATTCCAGTGACTTTTAATTAATATTTACCCACAGGGTCCTTTAGACTGGCATCTTTTTGTACCATTGTGCATCTTTTTGGTTTAAAAATCATTGCACAGTTTTATGTATTTCAGGATATGGCAAAAGTAGCAAAATCTCATAGTAAAATTCATTCATTGTTTCACCTAATACACATTTATTAAGTGTTTATCTAGTCTTTGGGTACCTGTCATTATTGCTATTGCTATTGCTAAGTCACTTCAGTCGTGTCCAACTCTGTGTGACCTCATAGACAGCAGCCCACCAGGCTCCCCCGTCCCTGGGATTCTCCAGGCAAGAACACTGGAGTGGGTTGCCATTTCCTTCTCCAATGCATGAAAGTGAAAAGTGAAAGTGAAGTCGCTCAGTCGTGTCCGACTCTCAGCGACCCTATAGACTGCAGCCTTCCAGGCTCCTCCATACATGGGATTTTCCAGGCAAAAGTACTAGAGTGGGGTGCCATTGCCTTCTCCGACCTGTCATTATTAGGACAACCCTATTCTAGATGTAGTTACATAAAGCAATAAGCTGGGTGTCTGGGCTTACCAAATAAAGATAATAGCATTTAGAAAAAAAACTTAGAAAAAACAAATATTTAATAAAAACTGAGGCAATTCTCTAGGTAAACTGTATACAGGCTTTTCTGGAATAGAAATAACTAATTTCAAAGGTCTTCTATGAGTATGGTCATTACAGATAACTTTTCTCTAGCCAGAAATGCTGAGAGTCAAAACATAAATCTGCTTCACTGTCACCTTCCTTTCTTTTGATTCGTAAACACTTACTGAGTGCTTTGTATGCAGGATAATTTTATTTACCAGTCACTATAGGAAAGGTGACCAGGCTCTATCAGATTTTCAGAGACCCCCAAAATCTGTTTGTGACATTAAAAACTCTTGGCACCCAATTAAGAAGAAAAATTGTACATCAAGATCATTAAATGCTTAATTAAATGTTCACAAAATGTAGCAGTAAGTCAACTTCATTAATTGTTAAATTTAGTACTCATAAAATTTTAATTTCATTTGAAAAAAATTTATGGATTAGGTCTTCTCATTTAAAATGGGAGGATCTCCAGGTATGTATAATGATTGCACAGAAATCACTGTCAATCACAAATCAATCAGTTATTTGCACACAAATAAGTTCAAAGCAAAATTACTTTAAAATTCCTTTAAAATTTAGAGTGTTTGAGCCCCATAAAGTAGAAGGCAATGGTAACCCACTCCATTACTCTTGCCTGGAAAATCCCATGGATGGAGGAGCCTGGTAGGCTGCAGTCCATGGGGTCGCTAAGAGTCAGACACGACTGAGCGACTTCACTTTCACGTTTCACTTTCATGCATTGGAGAAGGAAATGGTAACCCACTCCAGTGTTCTTGCCTGGAGAATCCCAGGGACGAGGGAGCCTGGTGGGCTGCCGTCTCTGGGGTCACACAGAGTCAGACACGACTGAAGCGACTTAGCAGCAGCAGAGCCCCATAAATGGTATTAAAATGATTATACATATGGGGTTGACCAAAAAGTTGGGAGCTTCCCAGGTGATGCTAATGGTAAAGAACCTGCCTGACAATGCAGGAGACAAGGGTTTGATCCTTGGTTTGATCCTTGGGTCGGGAAGATCCCCTGGAAGAGGCCATGGCAACCCTTCAGTATTCTTGCCTGGAGAATCCCATGGACAGAGGAGCCTGGTGAGCTGTCGTCTATGGGGTCACACAGATGTTGCAAAGAGTCGGACATGATTGAAGCGACTTAGCACCCATGGAAAAAGATTCATTTGAGTCTTTCTATAAGATGTTGTGGAAAATCCCCAATGAACCTTTTGGCCATCCCAGTACACGTGCAAGCCTCTGTTCTAGATACCTTGCATAGATTATCTAAATTGATTGTAGCTGCTTCAATTCAATTAAATTCAATGAAACTTTTTGAATACCTGGTAGGACTGCTGAACAAGGTCTCAAAGTGTATATATTGACCTACATTGATCTTTGTAATTTCTTTTCTATTCAACAGTAGTGTATTATCTATGCTGTGTCTGACACTGTGCTAGTTACTTTGGGTACAGAAATAAGATGGTTATGTACCCTACTCTCAAGGAGCTCAAAGGCCAACAAGACATTCAGACAAATAAGTAAAAAATGTATATGAGAATGTGATAAGTGCTACTGTATAGATAAGCATGGTTGATCTATGACATTATCTTCTTCTGGATTTGGAGAAATAAAATCGGTTTTTTAGAGGATGATACTTCTAAAATCAAAATTAGTAGGATAAATTGAAGGTAGTCAAGGAAAATGGGTGGAAAGGAGCTTTCAAGTTCCAGGAAGAAAGAGGAAGAGCATATGCCAGTCACAGGGCAAGAAAGAAAATGGCACATGGATAATTAAATTAATAAGATATGCTTCTGTATCCTCTGAGTAAGTCCAAGGAGTACTGACCATGTGGCCAAAAGCAGACAGAAATCCCTGACAACCCATGAAAAGATTTTTGCATCAAAAACTTCCTTTGATCCAACAGAATCAAGCCTGTTAAAAGAAAAGCTGTCAAAATGTGCATTAGACAAACCGATTTCTATATCAAGAAGCTAACATCCCCACCCATATCTCCAAATTTATGCCTTCTCAAAATGCCAGCTGTTGTGTAAACATGACCTTTGAAAGAAGCAATTTGACTAATGATTTCAAATCATTCAGTGAAACATGAATACAGCTGCAGCATCAGAAAGAAAGTGAATGGTCCATGCAGAGCCATTAATATAAGCCATTAGCCATATTGTGCCTTCAGGAGAATTAGATGACCTTCCAAAGGCAATCCAAGTGTTTCAATATTCTAGGGACCCATCATGTAAAGTGTAACTGACAAACAGCTTGTCTAAGGCAACTGGGGCCCACAAACAAAACAATATGTATTTAGCTGGTGATATCTAATAAACCAAGTTATCTGAACTTCAGGTTTTAAGGAAGCAATTTGGAAAAAAATATGATTAATAAAAGACTTCTGGGAGACATTTCTCCATGAATCTACTGCATTTCTGTATGTTTTGTGAACAGATGAACTGATTGTCTTTGTTCTGAACTATCCTTTCAGAGATGTTTAAGATGGGTAGATTGGCTCCCTCCAGAGCCAAGGGTGAGTTTGTTTACTGTCCAGTATCACAAGAGACATGATTCAATCCCTGGCTTGGGAAGATCCTTTGGAGGAGGAAATGGCAACCCACTCCAGTATTCTTGCCTGGAGAATCCCATGGACAGAGGAGCCTGGTGGGCTACAGTCCATGGGGTAGCAACTGAGTGATTGAGCACACATCACAAAGATAATGTCCTCCTCTAGAGCAAGTTGAGATAGTTGATTACAGATAATCTAGAGCTTCCTAAGGGCTTCCCTGGGCTCAATCGTAAAGAATCCACCTGCCAATGGAGGAGATGCGAGTTTGATACCGGGGTTAGGAAGATCCCCTGGAGAAGGAAATGGCAATCCCAAGTGTACTACGCTTGCCTGGAAAATGCCATGGGACAGGAGCCTGGCATGCTTCAGTCCACAGGATCAAAAAAGAGCTGGACATGACTTAGCGACTAAACAAAAACAACAAGGGCTTCCTAAGTGTGGAGTTCCTTGGGTGTGATGTCAATCCAGGGTGTGGGCTGCCCTCGTATTCCTGTGTTTCATGGGGGGAGGTCCAAGGGAACTAAGGTAAACATAATGAATAATAAACTCCAGGAGCCTCATGTTTTCTGACAGAGTGAATGGATTATAGCAAGCTAACTTTCTAGATTGCAAGTAGGATAAAGTCTCAGACTCTCCATCATTCTTAACAATAACCTTTTCATCTTCCACATGTTTGATAACAAATCCATACGGAGAGGATTTATATATTTACATACTGATTTATTCAAACATTTTGTTCAATTTATATAAATAGGTTAAATCTTTGCCTGAGCTGAGTTTTATGACATCCCAATTAGCAAATGATCCTTATCTGATAAGATTATTCATTATAATTAAACAAATTTATTCCTGCAGTCCATGGGGTTGCAAAAGAGTTGGACACAAATTAGTGATTAAACAACAAAATATTTCTGCCTGGAGATAATTCATAATGAATAGAAATATTATGAATTAGTGGTTTACCAAGATCAAATTGTGATATGAGAAAGGATACTTGCTTTCTCCTGCCCTAGAAGGATTCTTAGGGTTAGATATCAGAAAGATACATAAAATACTTCTTGAAACTTAATTTCTACTCTTAAATGAGGTTATAGCATGACAGTAATTAACTTCTGAAATCTTATGGGATCTTGTTCCTGTGACAACTGATGGGCTTCTGCAAAAAACAACAACAACAACAACAAATTATTCCAGGTTATTTGCAATTTGATCCCAAGTTTCCAGTCAATATAGTCAGTCAACTTATTTTCAAATTGATTTTAATACCTTAAGTCTGGGCTTCCCTGGTAGCTCAGCTGGTAAAGAATCCACCTGCAATGCAAGAAGATCCCCTGGAGAAGGTATAGGCTACCCACTCCAGTATTCTTGGACTTCCCTGGCAGCTCAGACTGTCAAGAATCCACTTGCAATGCGGGAGACCTAGGTTTGATCACTGGATTGGGCAGATCCCCTGGAGGAAGGCATGGCAATCCACTCCAGTATTCTTGCCTGGAGAATCCCCATGGACAGAGGAGCCTGGCGGTCTACAGTCATGGGATTGCAAAGAGTCAGACACAACTGAGTGACTAAGCACACAAACACCCTAAGTCTTTGTTTTATGATCTGAAATATTCTGTTGCATTCTGAATCATATACGCATGCTAGAGTGAGTCCCTGTAGTAGAATCAGACTCTAGTTTGTGTCACAAAGTGGCTGCACACTTAAACTGCCACTTTGTAAGCATCATTATATTAAGACTGATGAACAGCCATACAAGAGCAACCAATATCATATAGTAAAATAAAGTCTTAACAAAGGATGTAAAATAAATGTTTTAAAGGTCCTGAAGATAGTAAATACCCCCATAACTTTGATTCTGACTTTCGTTCAAAGATTTGAGTTTCAATCTAATTTTGAAAATAACACAAAGTGGACTAAGCACATATAAATATTAAAAATATCTAAAGCCAATGAGTATTTATTATTTCACATCTAAAAAGGTACTGATGTAAAGAATTTCAATCCAGTCACTTTATGACAAAACTAGAAATGTTTAACTTCTACTCTAAATATACCTACCTTCCTGTCTCATATAGTAAATAGCTTTGTTTTAGATACTTTGAAAAAGTCTTTATAGATTAAAGTTGAAATTATTTTTAATAACTTCAATTGAGAACTCAATCAATCATGGTATTTTGAATTGAGATAAAATTTCTCATCTCATCTTGGTTTGAAAAAACAAAATTTTTGTGATCCCTTGGAAAATAATTACTTTTTTAAGACAAGTAGCCTGATTTAAAATTGGCCCAAGGGTGTGACAAACTTTGAGGTTATGTAAACTCATCAGATTTCTTTTATAAGCAAATGATCCAGTGTTCACATAGCATATAAAATATACAACTTCAGAGCAAATAAGCACATGCTAAGCTTTTTACAAATAAGTATATTGCAGTAGTATCAATTAAAAATAAAAATACAATGCAAGTGGCTGAAGTTCATGAAGAAATACATTTTATTTGCAATATAAAATGTATTTTCAATTCATTCAACAAGACTTTATTTGGCATCTGCTGTATGTCAGTTGAGCTTTTTCAAATCCTAAAAGATGATGCTATGAAAGTGCTGCACTCAATATGCCAGCAAATTTGGAAAACTCAACAGTGGCCACAGGACTGGAAAAGGTCAGTTTTCATTCCAATCCCAAAGAAAGGCAATACCAAAGAATGCTCAAACTACTGCACAACTGCACTCATCTCACAGGCTAGTAAAGTAATGCTCAAAATTCTCCAAGCCAGGCTTCAACAGTATGTAAACCATGAAATTCCAGATGTTAAAGCTGGTTTTAGAAAAAGCAAAGAAACCAGACATCAAATTGCCAACATCTGTTGGATTATCGAAAAGGCAAAAGAGTTCCAGAAAAATACCTACTTCTGCTTTATTAACTATGCCAAAACCTTTGACTGTGTGGATCACCACAAACTGTGGAAAATTCTTAGAGATGTGAATACCAGACCACCTGACCTGCCTCTTGAGAAACCTGTATGCAGGTTAGGAAGCAACAGTTAGAACTGGACATGGAACAGCAGACTGGTTCCAAATCAGGAAAGGAGTACATCAAGGTTGTATATTGTCACTCTGCTTATTTAACTTATAGCAGAGTACATCATGAGAAACGCTGGGCTGGATGAAGCACAAGCTGGAATCAAGATTGCCGGGAGAAATATCAATAACCTCAGATATGCAGATGACACCACCCTTATGGCAGAAAGTGAAGAAGAGAGAGTGAATCAAGTGAATCAAGAAAGTGAATCAAGAAAGAGCCTCTTGATTAAAGTGAAAGAGGAGAGTGAAAAAGTTGGCTTAAAATTCAACATTCAGAAAACTAAAATCATGGCATATGGTCCCATCACTTCATGGCAAATAGATGGAGAAACAGTGTCAGACTTTATTTTTCTGGGCTCCAAAATCACTGCATATGGTGATTGCAGCCATGAAATTAAAAGATGCTTACTCCTTGGAAGGAAAGTTATGACCAAGCTAGATAGCATATTAAAAAGCAGAGGCATTACTTTGCCAACAAAGGTCCATCTAGTCAAGGCTATAGTTTTTCCAGTAGTCATGTATGGATGTGAGATTTGGACTATAAAGAAAGCTGAGCACAGAAGAATTGATGCTTTTGAACTATGGTGTTGAAGAAGACTCTTGAGATTTCCTTGGACTGCAAGGACATCCAATCAGTCCATCCTAAAGGAAATCAGTCCTGAATATTCATTGGAAGGACTGATGTTGAAGCTGAGACTCCAATACTTTGACCACCTAATGGGAAGAGCTGACTCATTGGAAAACACCCTGATGCTGGGAAAGATTGAAGGTGGGAGGAGAAGGGGCATACAGAGGATGAGATGGTTGGATGGCATCACCAACTCAATGGGCATGCTTTTGAGTAAGCTCCAGGAGTTGGTGATGGACAAGGAGGCCAGACACGAGTGAGTGACTGAGCTAAGCTGAACTTTGTGCTTGAAACTATACAAAGCATTGGATATGCAGATACCCTCCTGTCCTCAAGGAGTCTGTAGAGATGAGGATAATGACAGGGAGAGGTATAATAAAACATGCTGTGAAAGCATGAAGTAGGGGCACCCAACTCAGCTTGGGGTCATCAAATGAACAGTTTCCATGACTGAGTCTTTAAGGATGAGTTGTACTTGTCCCAGAGATAAGAATGCACTAGGATGTGTAAAAGTATATCTGTGCAAGAAAGAAGTTGAACCTACTTCCACTTTATGGTCTAACTTACCTAGGAAAAGTGGGGTGAGCATATGTGTGGAGTAGGAGGCAGTGTGTTGTCTGGCGAGTTCCTCTGAAGTCTTCATCCTCATCAAATGAAATTGTGTTTCACTCTGAAGACCACAATTGAGAAAAATTTTCTCTTTTTATTATAACCCTTTTAACACTATTTACTTTTTAATTTTTATTTAGTTATTTATTGAGGCATAGCTGGTTTACAATGCTGTGTTAGATTCAGGTGTACAGCAAAGTGATTCAGCTCTATATGCATATACACATATATTATTTCTCATATTCTTTCCCCTTATAGGTTATTGTAAAACACTGAGTATAGTTCTCTGTGCTATACAGTAGCACCTTGTTGGTTATCTATTTTATATATTGCTATTGCTATTGCTAAGTCACTTCAGTCATGTCTGACTCTGTGTGACCCTGTAGACGGCAGCCCACCAGGCTCCCCCATCCCTGGGATTCTCCAGGCAAGAGCACTGGAGTGGGTTGCCATTTCCTTCTCCAATGCGTGAAAGTGAAAAGTGAAAGTGAAGCCGTTCAGTCATGTCCGACTTAGCGACCCCATGGACTGCAGCCCACCAGGCTCCTCCATCCACAGGATTTTCCAGGCAAGAGTACTGGAGTGGGTTGCCATTGCCTTCTCCGTTATATATAGTAGTGTGTATATGTTAACCCCAGACTCCTAATTTATCCTCCCACCCTTTCCGCTTTGGTAGTTATAAGCTTGTTTTCTAAGTCTGTGAGTCTATTTCTGGTTTGTAAATAAGTTCACTTTGTCATCATTTTAGAATCCACATATAAGCAATATCATATGATATATGTCTTTCTCTGTCTGTCTTAGTTTACTTAGTGTGACAATCTCTAGATGAAGCCCACAGTTATTTTTACAGAGTATATTTGCCAATACTTGCTAGACTTCTCTTATCTGGTTCTGTCTTAAAATATAGCCCATTTAAAATAAAGCTGATCCAGCTCATTGGATTGTAAGAAATAGCTCTGCAAAGAAAAGGCCTGTTACAATGTTAAGTAATTATAATGCCCATAATGATTCCAAGTTTGCTACCATCTAAATTGATGTGTGACCTTGTACACATCATTTAACCTCTCTGCTACAGATGTCATCGGTAATTTTGGAGCAATATCATAAATGTTACCAAACTGTGAGCCTTAATAAAGCACTCTGAGAGACTCCAATAAATGGATTATATATGCATAAAGTGCATTATGATTATGAGAACTAATAATAAATTGTTTCTTGGCACTTTACACACTAATTAGAAGTGCAACCTGTTCCAGAGCATTAGAGAAGTTGAAACTAAGTTGAGGATTCTGTTTCTCATTCCATTGCAGCTTATAAATAGAGTGATCATATAATTTGGGGAGGGGGGCAAGTCAAGATATTGTTGGCTGTGAAAGAGCACACTAACCAGATGGAATGCTCAGACAACAGGCATAAACATGTGGGCACTCCTAGGCCAAACAGGATGTAGAATCACCCTGCTTCTACATTTATCCCTTCATTGTTTGTACACACATAGCATCTTCCACAAAGCTGAAGGTCCTCTCTGGGAAATTCCAAGTGTGATGGCTGCCATTTGTGCAGAACTCATAACAGTATCAAAGCAATTGTGGGGAAACTATGGGCATTTTAACCAGAGCACAGACAATAGAAGAATTTTACTGCACTCCACACTGTCAACCTGAACTTTTCACTTTATTTTGTTTATTTTTTTTTATTTGGCTGTGCCAGGTCTTAGTTGTGGTATGTGGGATCTAGTTCCCTGACCAGGGATCGAACCTGGTTACCCCACATTGGGAGTCTGGAGTCTTAACCACTGGACTGCTAGGGAAGTTCCAGCCCAAACTTTAAAATGGAGCTCTCATAAATATTTACACAGTCTCTAATCATGTACTCATCTCACTTTCATTCTCAAAAATGTTCTTTGACCTAAAGATGCATTTACTGCATTAGCATAAGGTATTTGCTGTGCCCACTATATGTAAAAATCTGGCCTGTTTGAGCTCTGACTAATACAAGTCACTTGACATCTCTGAGACTCAGTTGCCCCATATGAGAATTCAAATGTTCTTTAGACTTCTTTACGGCTCTGATAATGCTGAATTTTTTGTCTTCTTTGTGTGCAAGAATGAAGAAAAAATATATTCTGTCTTAACTTGCAAATTCCTAGATGTTGATGTGATACAGCAATCCCACTTGTGGGCATATATGCAGACAAAATTGTAATTCAAAAAGATATATGCACCCCTATGTTCACAGCAGCATGACTCACAATAGCCAAGACATGGAAGAAACTTAAATGTTCATTGACAAATGAACAGATAAAGATGTGGTATATATATACACACTGGAGTATTACTCTGCCATAAAAAGAATGAAATAATGCCATTTGCAGCAACATGGATGCAGCTAGAGATTATCACATTAATACTAAGTGAAGTAAGTCAGAAAGAGAAAGACAAGTACCATATGATATCACTTATACATGGAATCTAAAATATGACACAAATGAGCCTATCTACAAAACACAAACATAATCACAGACATAGAGAACAGACTGGTGGTTGTCAAGGGGAGTGGTGTTTTGTGGAGTGATGGAGTGGGAGGTTGGGGTTAGCAGATGTAAGCTTTTAAATATAGGATGGATCAACAACAAGGTCTTACTGCATAGCACAGGAAACTGTATTCAATATCCTATGATAAACCATAGTGGAAAAGAATATTTTAAAAGATATATATATATATATATATATATATATATATATATATATATAAACTAAATCACTTTGCTATTCAGTAAAAGTTAATACATTACAAATCAACTGTACTTTAATAAAAAAAATAAAAATAAACAAAATTCCTGTAGGTTGAAGACATTGTTTTTATCAATGCTTTCCATCAGAGAAGGGGACGACAGAGGATGAGATGGTTGGATGGCATCACCAACGCAATGGACATGAGTTTGAGTAAACTCCGGGAGTTGGTAACAGACAGGGAGGCCTGGCATGCTGTAGTCCATGGGGTCACAAAGAGTTGGACATGACTGAGTGACTGAACTGAACTTCCCTCCTTCCCCAGCTTGTCCAAACACACACACACACACAAATACCATTCATCACATTGAGAAGCAGATGCAAGGAGAAAAAGCAAGGCAACAGGAAATTATATTGGGGAGGTGAAGGTGTTGTTTAAAAATGGAAGGATGGATGAGAAGATGGTTGGGAAGGGAGGCAAAGGAGGTAGAGCCAAGTGCAGTGCAGTGGGCAGCCTGCCATGCCAAGCACATTCATGATTGCTAGTCATGGTCATGGGCTATGAAGGCAAGAAAAAAGAAATTACTTTTAAAACTACTTTCCATTTTACATTTTCAATCTGTAGAAGAAGTCTAATAATATGTAATCAGTCAATGATTAGAAAGATCATTAAACTCCTACACTGGAAGGAAAGAAGTCATTCTCACAGATCTTCTTAGTGGCAAGTTTCAAAAGAAAAGGTAGAAGTTGATTACTAGATGCAGAAATCTCTGAACTCAAGTTCAGAAGACATATCTCACCAATAGTCTCTAAGGCTAACACATTGCTGTTGTTGCTCAGTCATGTCTGACTCTTTGTGACCCCATGGACTGCAAGCACACCAGGCTTCCTTGTCCTTCACTATCTCCTGGAGCTCGCTCAAACTCATGCCCATTGAGTGGGTGATGCCATCCAACCATCTCATCCTCTGTCGCTTCCTTCTCCTCCTGCCCTTAGTCTATACCAGCATCAGGGTCTCTTCAATGAGTCGGCTCTTCTCTTCGCATCAGGTGGCCAAAGTACTGGAGCTTCAGCATCAGACTCAGTCCTTGCAGTGAGCATATTCAGGGTTGATTTCCTTTAGGATTTACTGGTTTGATTTCCTTGCAGGCTGACAAATGGACTGCGGCAATTTGAGTCATGGAATGTCAAAATAAAAAATGATTTTATTTATGTTCCAAAAGCACAGTTTTCAAGAGATGCTAACTCAGAAGGCATAGAAAATGATATATATTAATAATAATACAATTTGATCAAAGAGATGAGCTTCTGTCATTACTTGTTTCTAGGCTAATATCTCACTGTTGTTTGAATGGAGGTGATAAGCACAGATGATTGAGCTTTGAACTGAAGATCCAAAGGTAAAGGACTGTTTGGGGTTTGAAACATGCTCACTAGGAAGCAGTAAAATGGACACAGGGCAGGAAAAATATATAAAATCTTTCCTTTTCTCTGTATAACTAGCAGGATAATACCCTCTGCCAAAAAAAAAAAAAAAAAAGAAAGAAAAAAAGCTTTGAACTAAGTATCAGGATACCTAAACATTTTATTTGGTTAATTTAGTCAAGAAGCATTTATTGAACACCTAAAATGTGCCAGACATTGTGTCTTCTGTTAGGGGAATAACAAGTAATAGAGTTTGAGAAAAGCATAGAATTCATGGACTGGGGTAGGGAAAGGAATAAAAAGCTGGGAAAGTAGGTAGTCTGGGATACATCCTTGACTTTGGTTCCTTGTAATGATGTTCCTTAGTTTCCTTACACTAGCTTGAGTTGGTTTGTATCACTTTTATCCTGAAACTCCTTGGCTAAGATAATGTGTGGCCTACACTAGAACAACAACATGAATTAAAAAGAGGGATAACATACAAAGTTATCTCAAAAGTAGAACCAAAGGAGATGATGTCATATTTGCCATCTCAGCAACCTGAATTCTTTTCACAATATATCTGCTTATATTGTCTTATGCTTAACAGTGGTCTTTGCCTGTCTCCCTTTTTGATTTGTTGAGGGGAACAATTAAGTTTGTGGAGTATTTTCTACATGTAAATCCTTACCCTATGATGAGGTATTCTGTGAAAGTCTAAACATGCTTGTTTAGTGTTTTTGCTCCCACAAAACTGGAAATTGTATTTTATGGCAATGCCAGACATCCTAGAGAAGATGGGGAACAGAAATTCCTCCCTTCTTGGCCGAAGAGGTACTGTGAAATCACAAAGACAAAAAAAGAAGAAGGTGGAGAAGGAGGAGAAGGAGGAGGAAGAGACAGGAAGAGGAGGAGGAGGAAGAAGAAGAAGAAGAAGAAGAAGAAGAAGAAGAAAAACCTTCACTCACACCAATTTCCTACATCAGTGCTTAACTTTATTTGTTGTTGCTCAGTTTCTCAATTGTGTCTACTGTTTGTGAACCCATGGACGGCAGCACACCAGGCTTCCCTGTCCTTCACTATCTCCTGGAGTTTGCTCAAACTCATGTCCATTGAGTCAATGATGCCATCGACTTTATCATTAAAAATCAGTTCTGACCCAGTGGCTATGTTGCCTATGTAATAAGTGCTGCCCCAAATGAGGTGTCTGCCTATGTGTGAAACATAGCCTGTTTATCTTTTTGGAAACAACAGAAAAACGATTTTCTCAAGTATAAATACTAGTGGAAGTATTTCCTCCAAATTTCTTCATTCATTTTAGATGCTACTTTGTGATAACTGGGCTTTCAATGAGGCTATTTATATATTGCATCATGATGTTGATTTTCTGTCTGTATATCTATCACCTTTCTATGTAAAATAACAAAATTAAAGAAAGAAGAAAAAATTTTAATTCCCCAAATAAAAAATTGAGTGACAAAGTAGTGAACTTTCAGTTCAGTTCAGTTCAGTCGCTCAGTCGTGTCTGACTCTTTGCGACCCCATGAATCGCAGCACGCCAGGCCTCCCTGTCCATCACCAACTCCCGGAGTCCACCCAAACCCATGTCCACTGAGTCAGTGATGCCATCCAATCATCTCATCCTCTGTCGTCCCCTTCTCCTCCTGCCCTCAATCTTTCCCACCATCAGGGTCTTTTCAAAGAGTCAGCTCTTTGCATCAGGTGGCCAAATTATGGGAGTTCCAGCTTCAACATCAGTCCTTCCAATGAACACCCAGGACTGATCTGCTTTAGGATGGACTGGTTGGATCTCCTTGCAGTCTAAGAAACTCTCAAGAGTCTTCTCCAACACCACAGTTCAAAAGCACCAATTCTTAGGTGCTCAGCTTTCTTTATAGCCCAACCCTCACATCCACATCCACTGGAAAAACCATAGCCTTGACTAGACAGACCTTTGTTGACAAAGTGATGTCTCTGCTTTTTAATATGCTGTCTAGGTTGGTTATAACTTTCCTTCCAAGGAGTAAGTGTCTTTTAATTTCATGGCTGCAGTCACCATCTACAGTGATTTTGGAGCCCAGAAAAATAAAGTCAGCCACTGTTTCCACTGTTTCCCCATCTATTTCCCAAGAAGTGATGGGACCAGATGCCATGATCTTAGTTTTCTGAATGTTGAGTTTTATGTTAACTTTTTCACTCTCCTCTTTCACTTTCATCGAAAGGCCCTTTAGTTCTTTTTCACTTTCTGCCATAAGGGCGGTGTCATCTGCATATCTGAGGTTATTGATATTTTTCCCGGCAATCTTGATTCCAGCTTGTGCTTCCTCCAGCCCAGCGTTTCTCATGATGTACTCTGCATATAAGTTAAATAAGCAGCGTGAAGTTTACTATATTCCAAAGCCAAAATATACTTTGGACTTCCTGTCCTTCAAATTCTTTTCATCCTCATGCCCTGCTCTGAATATAGAAGCCATTAATCAGACCTTAGCTCCTGGACACCATGGACAATGCAATTTTACCCCCAAGCCAGACATAATACAAACTGACCTATATTGGCTGATTGGTTTATTTGCCACTCCATATGCTGGAAATAATGGGGTCAGGCTGACTGGTGACACAGGGTTGACCCATTGAAACTGGCAAAAGGGGAAAAAGGTGTCACTTCTTCATCCTTTCCCAGAAGCCTTCAAGTGAGCACAAAGGATAAAATGGAAATAATTCAGAGTAGCAAGAGAAAACAGAAGAGACCAGACCATGTCTACAGGAGGCTGCCTCATTCATGTTCAAGTCTGTCAGGTGTTAGAAGCAAGTGTCTGAAATAATAATTCACTTCATATTTCTCTTTCCCCCTTAGTGGGAGATTACCCTGACCATTAATCTTCATTTCCATAGCCATGTCCTTGGTAAGGCAGGCATCATCCTCTCCTATAGCAGCATTCAATTGAGGTTCCCTGTCTAGTGTCTCTCCTTCTGCCCCAGCCAATCTTGTTTCCTATTCCCACATTTAACCTTATGAAATGCCAGTGTCTTTTGATTTATCCCAGAAAGCTCAGAAGGCTAAATGAAAATTATCCCCAATACCTAAGCAGTGGTGGAAGAACAGTCTCAGAACTGTTCATCTCGATTGGCTAGTTACGTTTAATATTAACGAGGCATCACAAAACTTTCAGAAGGAAAGGAGAATGTTTTGTTGGCCATTTGTTTTGTGTGTGGCAATGACATTAGTTTTTTAAATCAATTCTTTTTATCAGAAATGACTTGACCAAAATCTGTCACAGAATTTGAGGCCTACAACAGTTTCTTCTCATCCATTGATTCAAACTGAAATTCTTTCCTTTGTTTTCATGTCCCTGTCCCAACTCCACCCAGTCACAACTTTTCTCATCTCATATTTTATAATTTCACACTTAGTCTTTCCTTTAGTCAAACAGTTGTCCTACCTGTAGTAGAAATAGTACAAGTGTGTACAATAAGACCATATAGGAGGCATTTCCATTATTTTAAAAATTGTTGTCTTTAAAATAGAGGTTAAGTGTAGAGAGAGTGTAAGGAGAAGGAACATTGAAGGAGGTGAAAGACCAAAGACCAAGCACCTGACCCCACTTACTCCAGGTTGCAGGCTTCCTACTGCTGCCCCTCACAGTTCTGTTGTGGCCATTAAGCGAAGAAGACAGTGCCTGTTAAATGCCACCTACATGACAGGCCCTTTCAGGTGTGTCATTTTATGGAAGATTAATGGCCCTCAGGTAATATACAGGAGCATTTATCTTACAGATAAAAACTCAGAAATGGAATAAAAAGCAAGTGAGCCAAGACCAACTCCAAAAACCCAGTCCTCTTCCATTTTTTGTTCTGTCTTTGGTTAAATGAGGTAACAAGGAAGTAGTCTATATTGATTAGATTCCCGCCTCAATCCAGCCTTCAGGCAAACTGGATTAAGAAGGGTAGATTGTGAATGTAATTGTCTTCCTTTCAGTAGTGCTTTTATTTTATTTTTTCGGCCACACCACATGGCCTGTGAGATCCTAGTTCCCTGACCAGGGACCTAACTACACCTACAGCAGTGAAGTGTGGAGTCCCAACCGCTGGACAGCCAGGAACTCCCCCAGTGATGCACTGAGAGGTCCTTCCATGGATCCAAAAACAGGAAAGAAAGAAACTCATGAAGTCTTACCAGTAGCAACTTTAATCACACAAATATACCTCTGAGTAAAATCAAAATATAAAGATTACTTTTAAAATCTAAAATGTAAATGGATTTCCATTAGATGTAGTTATTTTAAATCTAAAATACAACATATTAGTAGAACATAAAACTGAAAGGGGCTCTTGAAGGTTATTTGATCTTTAATGCCCTGTAAAATATTCCTTCCACTTCTTGCATGGTGATTGAGATGGCTGCCATCTTTCACAGCAAATCCTACTTCCCTGCAATATTTCTCAAGGGTGGCATCAAGAGCAGATTGAATTTACTGGTTCCTTACTCTAGATTTTCTTCTGTTGATTGCAGCCAAAGAAAGTATTACCTTCTCCAGCAGCCACATCAAACTACTGATGCATATTGAATTTAAAAGTCAGCTAAAAGAGCTTAAAGTGGTTTTCATGTATTGCTGTAAAGTCACACTTCCTGTACTGTGTACTTACACAGTTGAGTTGCTTTTTCAGGTGAGGTTTGGGAATCCTAGTGCAGTATCTTATGACTAGCTCTACTATAAATGTATGTTATTGGATTCAGACTATCAAGAGACTAGTCAAGGCTGATGGTCAGTTTTCTGACTTTGGTTACTGAGCAGTGCAATTAGAAATAAGAAACTCAGGAAGGAGAGCAGATATAGGGGAAAGAATCAAGGTTTTTTTTTTGTTTGTTTGTTTGTTTTTTTTTTTTTTTTGGAGGTGTTGAGCTTAAGCTCCTCATGCAAACACAAGAGAAGAGGTCTGGGACTCAGGCATAGCTCTGGGAATCAGTAGCTGACTGGTAGGAATTTAAATAGTGAAATTAGCCGGAGGATCAAATGCTTATTAATATTAGTATTTATGGTATAGTTTATATAGGTTTAGGAAAAGCAGGTTGTAAAGGCTATAAAAAGCAGAGAGAGAGAAAATTTTTGTAGAATTATGGTGCATGTGCCATGTGATCAGCAGTGTCTGACTCTTTGTGACTCCATGGACTATAGCCCACCAGGCATCTCTGTCCATGGAATTTTCCAGGCAAGAATACTGGAGTAGGTTGCCATTTCCTCCTCTAGGGGATCTTCCCAACCCAGGGATCTAACCCATTTCTCCTCTGTCTCCTGCATTGCGGGTAGATTCTTTACCTGCTGAGCCATCAGGGAAGCCATCGGGGAAGAATTATGGAACAACAGGATTTCAAGAAGAAATCACACTTATAGTGTCAGTTAATGTACAGCAAAGGACACAAGAATATACAATGGGGGAAAGACAACTTTTTCAATAAATGATGTTGGGAAAACTGGACAGCTACGTGCAAAAGAATCAAGCTGGATTACTCTCACCATATATAAAAATAAACTCGAAATGGATTATCAAGTTAAGTAAGGTTTCAGTAAGGCCTGAAACCATAGAACTCCTAGAAGCAAACGTAGGCAGTACACTCTTCTGCACTGGTCTTAGCAAAGTTTTTTGGATGTCTCCTTAGGCAAGGGAAACAAAAGCAAAAGTTTAAAAATGGGACTACATCAAACTAAAAGGCTTTTATACAGCAAAGGTAGCTATCAAGAAAATGATACTACTGAAGATATTTACAAATAATATATCTGATAAGGAGTCCATATCCAAAATTTACAAAGAACTCATAAAAACAGCCTGATTTTTAAAATGGGAAGAGGACCTAAACAAACATTTTTCTAAAGAAGACATATGCATGGCCAATAGACACACAAAAAGATGATCAACATCACCAATCACCAGAGAAATGCAAGTCAAAAACCACAATGAGATATCATGTTACACCTGTCAGAATGGCTATCATCAAAAAGACAACAACAAAATAGCATTGGTGAGGGTGTTGAGAAAAGGGTGGGATTGTACATTGGTTTCTCAAAAATTTACAAATAGAACTGCCATATGATGACCCAGTGATTTCACTTCTGGGTATTTACCTGAAAAAAAGCAAAGACAGTATTTCAAAAAGATATATACAGTTCAATGTTCATGGCCACATTATTTATAATAGCCAAGATGTGGATGCCACCTAAGTGTCTACTGATGGATGAATGGACAAAGAAGATATGGAATATTACTCAGCCATAAAAAATGAAATCTTGCCATTTGTGACAACATGGATGGATTAAGAGAGTATTATGCTAAATGAAATGTCAGACAAATACTGCATGATCTCATTTATACATAGAATGTAAAAAATCAAGCAAAGCAAACTGAAAACAGATTCAGAAACAAACTGGTGATTGACAGAAGTGAGGGGGCGGGTGGGTAAGTGAAATAGGGTAATGGGATTAAAAGGTACAAACCTCCAGTTATATAGTAAATAGCTTATAAGGATGTAGTATACAGCATAAGGAATATGGCCAGTAATATTGCAATAATTTTGTATGGGGACAGGTGGTTACTAGACTAGATCATTTCATAATGTGAGCAAATACCCAAAACTAACATAATATTGTATCAACTTATTTACATTTAAAAATTATTTTTTATTTGGCTTCCTTGGGTCTTAGTTTAAGCAAGTGGGATCTTTCCTTGCTGTGCAGGGACTCTAGTTGCAGCATGCAGGTTTAGGTACTCTGCAGCATGTGGAATCCTAGTTCTCCAACCAAGGATCAAACCCTCATCCCCTATATTGCAAGGTGGATTCTTAACCACTGGACCACCAGGGAAGTAAACCTTCACTGACTGTCTGGTCCTTCTTTCTGTAACTATTTCTTCACTCTTCCCCTGTGGTATACTGGACACCTACCTATCTAGGGGGCTCATCTTTCAGTGTCATATCTTTTTGCCTTTTAATACTGTTCATGGGGTTCTATTCATTGGAAGAACTGATGCTGAAGCTGACGTTCCAATATTTTGGCCACCTGATGCAAAGACTCATTGGAAAAGACCCTGATGCTGGGAAAGATTAAGGGCAAGAGGAGAAGGGGGCGACAGAAGATGAGATGATTGGATGGCATCACCAACTCAATGCACAAGAGTTTGAGCAAACTCCAGGAGATAATGAAGGACAAAGAAGCCTGGCGTGCTGCAGTTCATGAGGTTGCAAAGAGTCAGACATGACTTAGCAGCTGAGCAACAACAGCCAGGGAAGTCTCTATTTCAATTTTCTAAAATTTTTCAATAAAAAGTTAATAAGTCAATTCACCTGAAAGTCATATAATCATCTTTAATCAAATACAGACTATCAAGTTAAAAAGAGAAGTAATCAAAAAATAATCCATTGTTTTAAATATAACTAGGGGATAGTTGGGAAAAGTGAAATTCTGTGGTCTGGGTAGTCTATGCCTGTACAATTTCCTCAATCTGTCTCATCAACAAAAGAAATGGTCTGTTATGATTTTTTTTGATGACCTCCTGGTGGATTTGACTGATCATTGCTTTCTCTAATAAGAGCTAACAAACTTTCATAATTCCTTCCCAATTCATGCACAAAAATGAACACGTATCCATTGGTCTGTAAAGGACCCATTTTCTTTTTCTTATCGACTATCTGACTGACATCTCTCTCATGTATGGATGTGAGAGTTGGACTATAAAGAAAACTGAGCACTGAAGAATTGATGCTTTTGAACTGTGGTGTTGAAGACTCTTGAGAGTCCCTTGGACTTCAAGGAGATCCAACCAGTCCATCCTAAAGGAGATCAGTCCTGGGTGTTCATTGGAAGGACTGATGTTGAAGCTGAAAGTCTAATACTTTGGCCGCCTGATGCAAAAGCTGACTCATTTGAAAAGACCCTGGTGCTGGGAAAGATTGAGGGCAGGAGAAGAAGGGGACGATGGAGGATGAGATGGTTGGATGGCATCACCAACTCAATGGACATGAGTTTGGGTGAAATCCGGGAGTTGGTGATAGACAGGGAAGCCTGATGTGCTGTAGTTCATGGGGTCACAAAGTTGGACATGACTGAGTGACTGAATTGAAATGAACTGAAATGAATCTCTTGGTATATTTCCCCATTCTCAGTAATCAACAGACATGTTGAACAATTTCATCTACAGAATCTCTTAGAGCCCTGGTGTGTGATGCCCCTTGATCAGGAGCTGTACATTTATTTAGAAGAAAGAAGGGATCTTTAGAAAAATTTCCCCATGTATCTTGAGTTAATATTCCCCCTTCCCAATAGTCATTCTGTCATTTTTATAAAAATACTGTTATTCCTTTCTACCTAAAGGACATAAGCAAAATAGTTTGACTTTAAAAAATTCAAATGTCATCATAGTAACTTAGTCAATTTGTCAGTAGAATGATGCCATTGAGTTTCAAAATTCTAAAGGCAAGATGTATTCAAGATCATTCCTGCAAAGAAGTGTTGTTACCCATGTTCTATTAGCTATAACAAGAATGCATATTTAATTCCCTTCAAATTACATTGAAACTTTACTGCATCACATCTTCAGACAGCAGATTTTTATAATCTGCTTAATGAAATTAAATCTTTCAGCATTCTCATAAATTATAAAATGGCTGACATTACCTCTACTGGTTTAGCCAGAACTAGAACTATCAAGTCATTTAACTATAGCTATGAATAGTACTTAAGTAAGAAATGCCTTAATCTTAGAATAGGAAAAACACAAGCAGATTGTACCTTTACCTATAACCCTAAAGAAACAACAATGTTATCTCAAGGCAAATTTGCAAATTAATACTGAACTCACAGATGTGAATAAGAAAAGCCAGTAGCCTTCTTGCCAGTTTCTTCTGGCTCTTAGCAGGAAAGTCTAGTTGCCACTTCTGAAAACTCACTTTCTATTTCACACCCCTCTGCACGTACCAGAAAAACTGTCTCTCTTCCATGGCAAAATTGTCTTCCATTTCAGGGGTCTAATGTCGTATTTCTGGTTTCTCCTATTCTAAATTTTCAAATTTGGGTTGGATAAAACCCTCAAGATCCCTCCCCTTGCTTAACCAATATCTATTCATCACTTCCTCCCCCGCCTCTCTTCCTCCCTTACATACAGTTGTCTGGGAAAATCAACACAAGGAGATCCAGCTAGATGATTCACCCTACAGCCACACAACTCTTTTCAGAGGCACAGACCTTGGAAAGCTGATGGGGACCTCCTTCTCAACAGCAATTTGGGAGTTAATCCTCAACAAAACAACTCTGTTAAATAATTCAGAAGTACAGTTTCTAAAAAGATTTGTAGAGAAAATGTAGAACAGAGTACCTATATATCACTTTATTGAAAACTCCAGAGATCCTTCTGCTCTCCAAGCAGATGGAGATCCCACTCTATCAAAGGTTTTGCCTGTTGGCTCTTTTAATGAGGCTGGTGCTGCTGACTCTTGCAGAGTAAAAAAGAGAAAGGTAAGGATTTTGCTGATTTACAATTGTCTCATATTTCTGGCTGTGCTTGGTCTTTTTTAGGGGCTCATATTTGGTTTAGTTTTATTTAGTTAGTCCCAAATGTAATCAATATTCTCTTAAGTCTAATGTACCACTTCAGATGACTAGTTCTTTGAAAGTCATTTTCAGAATCTTGAATGATAAAATGCCTAACTCTCATGACAGTACCAAACCCCAGAAAAAAATTTAAACAAGTTGAAAAAAAGTTCCACATTAATATAGATTCTATGAAAGACAAAGACAAACTGGTTTTAAGTTAATGCTCAGTAGGGAATTTAAATAGTGTTTTAAAATTAATCACAGAAGACTGCTTAAAGCCTTCAGAGTTTTAAAGGTCAAATAAGAACTAAACGTTGCACGAGTAATAAGGGATTCACAATTTTAATGCTAACTTTTAATATGTTCACACGGTCCCAGATTAACCATTATAGAAAAACATTCACCATGACTAATATTTTTGGTCATTCAAGATTGAAACCACTATATAAAAATGTTTTTAAAGTGTTTCTGGTTTTGACTCTGAATCATTCTGTATAACAAAATCGAATTGCATTTGGATAGCATTTTTAAAGGCATTTATTTTTCACTTTGCCTTTATATAAATACTTATGAATAGCTACAGATGAGGAAATGAAAGCATAAACGTCTTAAAGTCTCACAACAAATTCATAATACGGAAAGTTATAAATTCTGCTTGGTTATTCACAGCTTTTCCTCTCCCACTATCTTTTATAAAGAGAAATATGCATCTTAGTCTCAAGGTCTTGGGTAAACACTACTGCCAACCTTTGTTCCAAAAAGATTGTGCTGATTTGAACTATCACTTAGCTGTATGCATGGTGTCTCTGGAAACTGGTCCTTGCTCAGAAAAGGAAATTATACTTTTTTCTTCACCTTTTGGTGTCCACTTGTACTGTCATCAATTGTTTCTTTGTCCTTTTGTTTTGGATTGTTGTACTTGTCTATTACTTATGGAGTCGTAGAAACTTACTGCATGCTCAGGATGTGAATTCTATGTCATTTGTGAATATTTTCTCTTATTTATTTGCTTTTCAATTTATTATATAATTCAAATTTATAACCTTATGAATATTCAATATACTTAATCTAGCAATGACTAGAATTTATGAAAAATACACCATACTAATGTAGTTTTGTCAGGTTATCCTTCTGTTTCTAACAAATTTAATGTTTGTTTTTAGATGTTTTGTTTTGTTAATTGGTTGCAGATTAGTTACTGGTATGATTAGAAAGTCAGCTTTGGACTTACAGAAGTTGTGAGATTTTACTTAAAACATATGAATTGGAAACTGTGATGTAAGGCTTAGAAAGTTCGACTCATCCTATGATAACTTCAATGTTCTACCTATATTCTTTTCTAGAATTTAAAAGAAACTTTCAATTCCTGTGGAATTAGAGAGGTATGATTTTCTAGGTGTCTCCACTGAATTTATTGAAACATACACTCTGTCTCCCTAGCTTAAAATGCCACTCTGTCTCTCAGATTTATCTCTGGCTGCACTGGCATTTTCTCTAGTCTTTGAGCATGCCAAACTCACTCTCATGTAAAGACCTTAATATTTGCTATTACCTGGACAGTAAGCATGTCTCACTGCTTTACTTAGGTCAGATCACCACTTGAATGTTACCTGCTGCTAAAGCCTTTCCCTGAACACTTCATCTAAAACAAAATACCACACTCTTCTTGGTCTGTTTTTTCTTCAAAGCACTTAATTTTACTTGAAATTTACATGTATTTACATAATGGTTTATTGTCTTGTTTATTATCATATGTTTCATGTGGGCAGAGATTTTGTCTTCTTATTCAGGCTCTATATCCCCAGTACCTAAAGAGTGATGGGCAAACATGAAGAGATCAATAAGTACTTGCTAAATAAAGAAATTAATACCAAATGTTCATAGTTAGTTCAGTCACTCAGTCGTGTCTGACTCTTTGTGACCCCATGAATCACAGTGCGTCAGGCCTCCCTGTCCATCACCAACTCCCGGAGTTCACTCAGACTCACGTCCATCGAGTCAGTGATGCCATCCAGCCATCTCATCCTCTGTCGTCCCCTTCTCCTCCTGCCCCCAATCCCTCCCAGCATCAAAGTCTTCACCAATGAGTCAACTCTTTGCATGAGGTGGCAAAAGTACTGGAGTTTCAGCTTTAGCATCATTCCCTCCAAAGAAATCCCAGGGCTGATCTCCTTCAGAATGGACTGGTTGGATCTCCTTGCAGTCCAAGGGACTCTCAAGAGTCTTTTCCAACACCACAGTTCAAAAGCATCAGTTCTTTGGTGCTCAGCTTTCTTCACAGTCCAACTCTCACATCCGTACATGACCACTGGAAAAACCATAGTCTTGACTAGATGGACCTTTGTTGGCAAAGTAATGTCTCTGCTTTTGAATATGCTATCTAGGTTGGTCATAACTTTCCTTCCAAGGAGTAAGCATCTTTTAATTTCATGGCTGCAGTCACCATCTGCAGTGATTTTGGAGCCCCCCAAAATAAAGTCTGACACTGTTTCCACTCTTTCCCCATCTATTTCCCATGAAGTGATGGGACCAGATGCCATGATCTTCGTTTTCTGAATGTTGAGCTTTAAGCCAACTTTTTCACTCTCCTCTTTCACTTTCATCAAGAGGCTTTTTAGTTCCTCTTACTGGCCTATATATTTCTGAAATGTCTAATACGTTCCTCTCATTTATCCATCTTTTTAAACACCAATTCCAAAATATGTATCTTTATAATATATATTTTTATATAGTGTATTTTTAAATCTACAAAGACATGCTTCTTTAATTTTTCATTTAAAAAATATACCCATGTCTAATCTCCTGCATATATTCTTCTAATGAACATTTTCCCCATTTCCAAGAAAATTGATATTTTAAGCAAAATTCCATTAAATCATGAATTAATGTGGAGAAACTTGATAGCTAGTATTTCTACCCAGGAACAAATTTACATCCATCCATTTAGTTGATTCTTCCTTTCTGTCCCTCATTAAAGTTTTTATAGTGTCCTTCATGTAAGTTTGGTACATTTCTTCTTGTGCCTATTTCTAAGTATTATATAGTTTTGTTGTTGTTGTAAAAGGAATTTTTCATTTTCATTATTTCCTATCTGGTTATAAAGTTAGTATAAAAATTATATATTTATCTGTTATATTTAACAAATAATTCAAATTTTATAATATACTCAATATACTTAATCTAGCAATGACTAGAATTTATGAAAAATATACCATACTAATATAGCTTTGCCTACTTATCATTTTGTTTCTAACAAATTTAATATTTATTTTTAGATGTTTTGTTAACTGATTGCAGATTAGTGCTGGTATAATAAGAAAGTCAGTATTAACATATTTTTGGTTCATACCACCTCTTTTTGTTCTGTTATATGATTTAAAACACAAATGCATAAACAATAATTATAAATTCATGTCAATGGTCAAATGATGTGACAGGATGTAATTTATGATGATAACAAGATAAAGGGGGAAGCAAAGCTGTTTAGATGCAGATAATAAGTGATATTGAAACTACGTTCATATCAGTTCAAAATAGATTGATATAAATTTAAGATGTTAACTGTAATTCACTTGGAACCACTAAGAAGATGACTAAATATGCAGAAAAGGAAATGAAGAGGGAATTAAAATGGCACACTAGAGAAAATCAAACTTAAAAGAAAGCATTATTGAAGGAATTGAGAATCAAAACTATATGATATATTTATATTTCTTAATTCTAAATATTTGAGTATTTCCTAGCTATTTATTTGAATTTTAACATGTCCAATCCAATAGCACTGTGATCAGATAATATAATCTTCACAATTTCAAAATTCCATTGTTTCTATTGAGAATTCAGCCATCATCTAATGTTATTCCTCTGGAGGCAGTCTATCTTTATTTTCCTCTGGATGCACTTAAGGTTTGCTGTTTTTTTCCATCAGTTCTATAACACCTAGATGTAGTTTCATTAGTATTTTTCTTGCTTTGTGTTCATAGGTCTTTTAAAACATTAAAAAAAAAATGGGCTAAATCTCAAAACCATGCTGGGAAAAAGATTACAGACACATTAGAAAATACATATCGCGGGTGGCTGCGACCAGCGCATTTAGCGCAGCCGAGAGGAGCTACCCCACGTCCGAGGTCAGGAGTAGAAGCCAGGAGGACCCCATACCCAAGGGGAGGCAGCCAAGAGGAGTTACCCAATGTCCGAGGTCAGGGGCAGCAGCCGAGAGTGCCAGGCTGCAACGGCGCAGGAACGGCGGAGAGGTGCTACCCCACGTCCGAGGTCAGGGGCGGCAGCCGAGAGGAGCTACCCTGTGTCTGAGGTTAGGGGCAGCAGCCGAGAGGAGCTACCCCACATCGGAGGCCAGGGGCGGTGGCTGGGAAGAGCTACCCCACACTCGAGGCCAGGGGCGGCGGCCAGGAGGAGCAACCCCACCTCCAAGGAGCAGTGGCTGTGAAGGCACAGGAGGGCCTAGAGGAGCTACTCCATGTTCAAGGTCAGAAGGGGCAGCGGTGAGGAGATACCCCTTGTCCAAGGTAAGAGAAACCCAAGTAAGACGGTAGGTGTTGCAAGAGGGCATCAGAGGGCAGACACACTGAAAGCATACTCACAGAAAACTAGTCAGTCTAATCACACTAGGATCACAGCCTTGTCTAACTCAATGAAACTAAGCCAGGCTGTGTGAGGCTACCCAAGACAGTCGGGTCATGGTGGAGAGGTCTGATAGAATGTGGTCCACTGGAGAAGGGAATGGCAAACCACTTCAGTATTCTTGCCTTGAGAACCCCATGAACAGTATGAAAAGGCAAAATGATAGGATACTGAAAGAGGAACTCCCCAGGTCAGTAGGTGCCCCATATGCTACTGGAGATCAGTGGAGAAAAAACTCCAGAAAAAAATGAAGGGATGGAGCCAAAGCAAAAACAATACCCAGCTGTGGATGTGACTGGTGATAGAAGCAAGGTCCGATGCTGTAAAGAGCAATATTGCATAGGAACCTGGAATGTCAGGTCCATGAATCAAGGCAAATTGGAAGTGGTCAAACAAGACATGGCAAGAGTGAACGTCAACATTCTAGGAATCAGCGAACTAAAATGGACTGGAATGGGTGAATTTAACTCAGATGACCATTACATCTACTACGGTGGGCAGGAATCCCTCAGAAGAAAAGGAGTAGTCATTATGGTCAACAAAAGAGTTTGAAATGCAGTACTTGTATGCAATCTCAAAAATGACAGAATGATCTCTGTTTCCAAGGCAAACCATTCAATATCACAGTAATCCTAGTCTATGCCCCAACCAGTAGCACTGAAGAAGCTGAAGTTGAACGGTTCTCTGAAGATCTACAGGAACTTTTAGAACTAACACCCCCAAAAGATGTCCTTTTCATTATAGGGGACTGGAATGCAAAAGTAGGAAGTCAATAAACACCTGGAGTAACAGGCAAATTTGGCCTTGGAATAGGGAATGAAGCAGGGCAAAGACTGATAGAGTTTTGCCAAGAAGATGCATTGGTCATAGCAAACACCCTCTTCCAACAACAAAGAGAACTCTACACATGGACATCACCAGATGGTCAACACCAAAATCAGATTGATTATATTCTTTGCAGCCAAAGATGGAGAAGCTCTATACAGTCAACAAAAACAAGACCAGGAGCTGACTGTGGCTCAGATCATGAACTTCTTATTGCCAAATTCAGACTGAAATTGAAGAAAGTAGGGAAAACCACTAGACCATTCAGGTATGACCTAAATCAAATCCCTTAAGATTATACAGTGGAAGTCAGAAATAGATTTAAGGGACTAGATCTGATAGAGTGCTTGATGAACTATGGATTGAGGTTCGTGACATTGTACAGGAGACAGGGATCAAGACCATCCCCACGGAAAAGAAATGCAAAAAGGCAAAATGGCTGTCTGGGGAGGCCTTACAAATAGCTGTGAAAAGAAGAGAAGCCAAAAGCAAAGGAGAAAAGGAAAGATATAAGCATCTGAATGCAGAGTTCCAAAGAATAGCAAGGAGAGATAAGAAAGCCTTCCTCAGCGATCAATGCAAAGAAATAGAGGAAAACAACAGAATGGGAAGGACTAGAGATCTCTTCAAGAAAATTAGAGATAGCAAGGGAATATTTCATGCAAAGATCGGCTTGATAAAGGACAGAAATGGTATGGACCTAACAGAAGCAGAAGATATTTAGAAGAGGTGTCAAGAATACACAGAAGAACTGTACAAAAAAGAGCTTCACGACCCAGATAATCATGATGGTGTGATCACTCGCCTAGAGCCAAACATCCTGGAACGTGAAGTCAAGTGGGCCTTAGAAAGCATCACTATGAAAAAGCTAGTGAAGGTGATGGAATTCCAGTTGAGCTGTTTCAAATCCTGAAAGATGATGCTGTGAAAGTGCTGCACTCAATATGCCAGCACATTTTGAAAACTCAGCAGTGGCCACAGGACTGGAAAAGGTCAGTTTTAATTCCAATCCGAAAGAAAGGCAAAGCTAAAGAATGCTCAAACTACTGCACCATTGCATTCATCTCACATGCTAGTAAAGTAATGCTCAAAATTCTCCAAGCCAGGCTTCAGCAATATGTGAACCGTAAATTTTCAGATTTCAAGCTGGTTTTAGAAAAGGCAGAGAAATCAGAGACCAAATTGCCAACATCCGCTGGATCATGGAAAAAGCAAGAGAGTTCCAGAAAAACATCTGTTTCTGCTTTATTAACTATGCCAAAGCCTTTGATTGTGTGGATCACAATAAACTGGAAAATTCTGAAAAAGATGGGAATACCAGACGGACCACCTGATCTGCCTCTTGAGAAATTTGTATGCAGGTCAAGGAGCAACAGTTAGAACTGGATATGGAACAACAGACTGGTTCCAAATAGGAAAAGGGGTATGTTAGGGCTGTATATTGTCACCCTGCTTATTTAACTTCTATGCAGAGTACATCATGAGAAATGCTGGACTGGAAGAAACACAAGCTGGAATCAAGATTGCTGGGATAAATATCAATAACCTCAGATATGTAGATGACACCACCCTTATGACAGAAAGTGAAGAGGAACTAAAAAGCCTCTTGATGAAGGTGAAAGAGGAGAGTGAAAAAGTTGGCTTAAAACTCAACATTCAGAAAACGAAGATCATGGCATCCTGTCCCATCACTTCATGGGAAATAGATGGGGAAACAGTGGAAACAGTGTCAGACTTTATTTTTTTGGGCTCCAAAATCACTGCAGATGGTGATTGCAGCCATGAAATTAAAAGACACTTACTCCTTGGAAGAAAAGTTATGACCAACCTAGATAGCATATTGAAAAGCAGAGACATTACTTTGCCAACAAAGGTCCATCTAGTCAAGGCTATGGTTTTTCCAATGGTCATGTATGGATGTGAGAGTTGGACTGTGAAGGAAGCTGAGTGCCGAAGAATTGATGCTTTTGAACTGTGGTGTTGGAGAAGACTCTTGAGAGTCCCTTGGCCTGCAAGGAGATCCAACCAATCCATTCTGAAGGAGATCAGCCCTGGGATTTCTTTGGAAGGAATGATGCTGAAGCTGAAACTCCAGTACTTTGGCCACCTCATGCGAAGAGTTGACTCATTGGAAAAGTCTCTGATGTTGGGAGGGATTGCGGGCAGGAGGAGAAGGGGAAGACAGAGGATTCGATGGCTGGATGGCATCACTGACTCGATGTCGTGAGTCTGAGTGAACTCCGGGAGTTGGTGATGGACAGGGAGGCCTGGCGTGCTGTGATTCATGGGGTCACAAAGAGTCGGACACGACTGAGCGACTGAATCGAACTGATTCTATGGTTAAAGATCAGTGGTTATCTGGGGCCAAGAAAGGGAATAGACTGGAAAAGGAAACAATGGTATATTTTTGGCGGTCTCTGCCTTAAATATGGTGGAAGTCACATAAAATGTTGTTGTTTTAAACTACTAAGTTTTAGGGTGGATTATTACTTAGTAATAGATAACTTATACAGCAATGGATGTAGAAACATGGTTATGTTGTAATAAAACCCTTAAAGGTGTGACATTTTCTACAGGATCAGAAGGATGCAGAGACTAGGAAAACAGTGAGGAATCTGTTGGCAAAAGGCTTGAGGAATATTAAACAGCTAGTGAAAACTATAAGGGCAGTGAAGAACTGCCATTTGAATTTGGTAAAAAGAGAATTCATGTCTTGGAGTAGCGGAACAATTAGCAAAATGTCACTCAAGTAAACTTGGAAAATAGGAAGTGTAAATAAATAAACTTAGAGCTCTGGCCAAGGACAAGTCTCAGGAGAATGTTGAACATGACAATTGGCTTCCCCTAGCTATGCATGACAAAGTACAGGAAATGAAAGATGAATCCAATGATTAATTCCAACAGTTTTTTTGTGGAGTCTTTAGTGTTTTCTATATATTAATCTTAGGTGGTGAAAAAGTAATTGCAGTTTCAGACTCTGAATTTTAAATCATTATAACTAGGCTCAGACACATATTTATTAATCACAATAGGAATCCTTACAATCAACACATTTTTTTTGCCAATGAGAAATAAGTTGGCTTATTCCTATAGCATAAAAATCCTTGCTTTAGGATTCCATGAACTCTTGAAAAGTACTTTCTGCCTCCTGCTGGTTGAGGAAGAATTTTCCCTGCAAAATGTTCTTTATTATTTTTTAATATAAATTTATTTATTTTAATTGGAGGCTACTTACTTTACAATATTGTAGTAGTTTTGCCATACACTTACGTGAATCCACCACGGGTGTACATGTGTTCCCCATACTGAACTCCCATCCCACCTCCCTCCCCATCCCATCCCTCTGGGTCATCGCAGTGCACCAGTCCCAAGCACCCTGTCTCATGCATAGAACCTGGACTGGCCATCTGTTCCACATATGATAATATACATGTTTCAATGCCATTCTCCCAAATCTTCCCACCCTTGCCCTCTCCCACAGAGTCCAAAAGACTGTTCAGTACATCAGTGTCTCTTTTGCTGTCTCACTTTATAGGGTTATCATTACCATCTTTCTAAATTCCATATATATGCATCAGTATACTGTATTGGTGTTTTTCTTTCTGGCTTACTTCACTCTATATAATAAGCTCCAGTTTCATCCACCTCATTAGAACTGATTCAAATGTATTATTTTTAATGGCTGAGTAATATTCCATTGTGTATGTGTACCACAGCTTTCTTATCTATTCATCTGCTGATGGACATCTAAGTTGCTTCCATGTCCTGGCTATTATAAACAGTGCTGCAATGAATGTTGGGGTACACGTGTGTCTTTCATTTCTGGTTTCCTCGGTGTGGATGCCCAGCAACGGGATTGCTGGGTCGTATGGCAGTTCTATTTCCAGTTTTTTAAGGAATCTCCACACTGTTCTCCATAGTGGCTGTACTAGTTTGCATTCCCACCAACAGGGTAAGAGGGTTCTCTTTACTCCACACCCTCTCCAGCATTTATTGTTTGGAGACTTTAGGATAGCAGCCATTCTGACCAGCGTGAGATGGTATCTCATAGTGGTTTTGATTTGCACTTCTCTGATAATGACTGATGTTGAGCATCTTTTCATGTGTTTGTTAGCCATCTGTATGTCTTCTTTGGAGAAATGTCTGTTTAGTTCTTTGGCCCATTTTTTGACTGGATCATTTATTTTTCTGGAATTGAACTGCAGGAACTGCTTATATATTTTTGAGATTAACTCTTTGTCAGTTGCTTCACTTGCTATTATTTTCTCCTATTCTGAAGACTGTGTTTTCACCTGGCTTATAGTTTCATTCGTTGTGCAGAAGCTTTTAAGTTTAATTAAGTTCCATTTATTTATTTTTCCTTTTATTTCCATTACTCTGGGAGGTGGGTCATAGAGGATCCTGCTTTGATTTATGTTGGAGAGCGTTTTGCCTATATTTTCCTCTAAGAATTTTATTGTTTCTGGTCTTATGTTGAGATCTTTAATAAATTTTGAGTTTATTTTGGGGTATGGTGTTAGAAAGTGTTCTAGCTTCATTCTTTTACAAGTGGTTGACCAGTTTTCCTAGCACCACTTGTTAAAGAGATTGTATTTTCTCCATTGTATATTCTTGCCTCCTTTGTCAAAAATAAGGTGTCCATAGGTGCATGGATTTATCTCTGGGCTTTCTATTTTGTTCCATTGATCTATATATCTGTCTTTGTGCCAGTACTGTCTTAATGACTGTAGCTTTGTAGTATAGCCTGAAGTCAGGCAAGTTGGTTCCTCCAGTTCCATTCTTCATTCTTAAGATTGCTTTGGCTATTTGAGGTTTTTTTGTATTTCCATACAAACTGTAAAATTATTTGTTCTAGTTCTGTGAAAAATACCGTTGGTAGCTTGATAGGGATCACATTGAATCTATAGACTGCTTTGGGTAGTATACTTATTTTCACTATATTGATTCTTCTGATCCATGCACATGGTATATTTCTCCATTTATTTGTGTCCTCTTTGATCTCTTTCATCAGTGTTTTATAGTTTTCTATATATAGGTCTTTTGTTTCTTTAGGTAGATGCCTTAGGTTAGGGCTTTTCACAGGATAGTTCTCTCTCTCTCTCTTTTTGTTTTCTCTCTCTCTCTCTCTCTCTCTCTCTCTCTCTGGCTATCCCACAGTTTGTGTTGCTATCTCATGTTAGTTCCCTCAGATTGCCCTCAAGGCATTCAAGCCCGGTCCTTACCCTAAGTAACGCAGCCCGTGCCTCCCTGTTCAGCCCCTGCTTGCTGGTGGCAGATGCAAGGGCTGGGAATTGCCATTAGGCACGTAATTTGTGAGTTTTATTTATTTATTTTTCCTCCCAGTTATGTTGCCCTCTGAGATTCCAAAACTCCCCACAGACCTGCTGGGGAGAGTGTTTCCTGGTGTTTGGAAACGTCTCTTCTTTTAAGACTCTCTTCCTGGGACAGATCTCCATTCCTACCTCTTTTGTTTCTCGTTTTATCTTTTATATTTTGTCCTACCTCCTTTCGAAGACAATGGGCTGCCTTTCTAGGTGCCTGATGGCCTCTGCCAGCATTCAGAAGTTGTTTTGTGGAATTTATTCAGCGTTCAAATATTCTTTTGATGAACTTCTGGGGGAGAAAGTGGTCTCCCATACTATTCCTCCGCCATCTTAGGACTGCCTCCAGAACTTAAGATTTTGAACTGTGGTGTTGGAGAAAACTCTTGAGAGTGCCTTGGACTGCAAGGAGATCCAGCCAGTCTATCCTAAAGGAAATCAGCCCTAAATATTCTTTGGAAGGACTGATGCTGAAGCTGAAAGTCCAATACTTTGGCCACCTGATGAGAAGAGCTGACTCATTGGAAAGACCCTGATGCTGGGAAAGATTGAAGGCAGAAGAGAAGGGGTCAACAGAAGATGAGAAGATTGGATGGCATGACTGACTTGATGGACATGAGTTTGAGTAAGCTCCAGGAGTTGGTTATGGACAGGGAAGCCTGGTGTGGTACAGTCCATGGGGTTGCAAGGAGTCACACAAGACTGAGCTACTGAACTGAACTTAAGATTAGCTAAATT
This sequence comes from Bubalus kerabau, assembly GCF_029407905.1. NCBI lineage: Eukaryota > Metazoa > Chordata > Mammalia > Artiodactyla > Bovidae > Bubalus > Bubalus kerabau. Next base: position 2,115,536 of record NC_073647.1, on the reverse strand, counting down.
TTTATCTGTTTTGCTTACCTTACCTTGTTCCATTTTTGAATGGAAGCACCCATCACAGTAATCCTATCCTTGTCTCTTATGTGTGTATGCTCAGTCACTCAGTTGTGTCCAACTCTTTGCAACCCCATGGACTATAGCCCGCCAGGTTCCTCTATGCATGGGATTTTCTAGGCAAGAATAATAGAGAGGGTTGCCATTTCCTCCTCCAGAGGATCTTCCAGACTCAGGGATCAAACCCACATCTCCTACATTGACAGGTCGAATTTTTTTTTTTTTTAACCACTGAGCCATTTAGGAAACCCCTATGTATATCTGAGGGAGGCAGATAATATCTCTGTTACTTGATAGGTCTCAGAATCAAGAAGATCTCCACCTCCAAAGATGTACTGCATGCATGTGTACCAAATCACTTCAGTGTTTCTGACTCTTTGTGACCCTATGGACCATAGTCAGCCAGACTCCTCTGTCTATGGGATTCTCCAGACAAGAATACTGGAGTGGGTTGCTATGCCCCCTCCAGAGGATCTTCCAGACCCAGAGATTGAACCTGCATCTGCTGTATCTCCTGCATTGGCAGGCGGGTTCTTTACCACTAGCACCACCTGGGAAGCCCAGAGATGAACTATATATAATGAGTTTGCTCTATATTTATATTAGATTTAGATAATGAGGTTAGATTTTTGAGCCTGAGCCAAATGTCATAATGGGATTTGAATTTTGGGTGAAGGGATAAACTATCTGATACAAGTTGAGTTCAGTTCAGTCGCTCAGTCGTGTCTGAATTTTTGCGACCCCATGAATCGCAGCACGCCAGGCCTCCCTGTCCAACACCATCTCCCGGAGTTCACTCAGACTCACGACATCGAGTCAGTGATGCCATCCAGCCATCGAATCCTCTGTCTTCCCCTTCTCCTCCTGCCCTCAATCCCTCCCAGCATCAGAGTCTTTTCCAATGAGTCAACTCTTCGCATGAGGTGGCCAAAGTAATGGAGTTTGAGCTTCAGCATCAGTCCTTCCAATGAACACCCAGGACTGATCTCCTTTAGGATTGACTGGTATGATCTCCTTGCAGTCCAAGGGACTCTCTGGAGTCTTCTCCAACACCACAGTTCAAAAGCATCAATTCTTTGGCGTCAGCCTTCTTCACAGTCCAACTCTCACATTCATACATGACCACAGGAAAAACCATAGCCTTGACTAGACGAACCTTTGTTGGCAAAGTGATGTCTCTGCTTTTCAATATCCTATCTAGGTTGGTCATAACTTTCCTTCCAAGGAGTAAGCGTCTTTTAATTTCATGGCTGCAATCACCATCTGCAGTGATTTTGGAGCCCCCAAAAATAAAGTCTGACACTGTTTCCTCTGTTTCCCCACATATTTCCCATGAAGTGGTGGGACCGGATGCCATGATCTTCGTTTTCTGAATGTTGAGCTTTAAGCCAACTTTTTCACTCTCCTCTTTCACTTTCATCAAGAGGCTTTTTAGTTCCTCTTCACTTTCTGCCATGAGGGTGGTGTCATCTGCATATCTGATGTTATTGATATTTCTCTCGGCAATCTTGATTCCAGCTTGTGTTTCTTCCAGTCCAGCGTTTCTCATGATGTACTCTGCATAGAAGTTAAATAAGCAGGGTGACAATATACAGCCTTGACGCACTCCTTTTCCTATTTGGAACCAGTCTGTTGTTCCATATCCAGTTCTAACTGTTGCTCCTTGACCTGCATACAAATTTCTCAAGAGGCAGATCAGGTGGTCTGGTATTCCCATGTCTTTCAGAATTTTCCAGTGTTTATTGTGATCCACACAATCAAAGGCTTTGGCATAGTCAGTAAAGCAGAAATAGATGTCCTTCTGGAACTCTCTTGCTTTTGCCATGATCCAGCGGATGTTGGCAATTTGATCTCTGGTTCCTCTGCCTTTTCTGAAATCAGCTTGAGCATCAGGAAGTTCACAGTTAACATATTGCTGAAGCCTGGCTTGGAGAGTTTTGAGCATTACTGTACTAGCGTGTGAGATGAGTGCAATGGTGCAGTAGTTTGAGCATTCTTTAGCTTTGCCTTTCTTTTGGATTGGAATGATAACTGACCTTTTCCAGTCCTATGGCCACTGCTGAGTTTTCAAAATGTGCTGGCATATTGAGTGCAGCACTTTCACAGCATCATCTTTCAGGATTTGAAACAGCTCAACTGGAATTCCATCACCTCCACTAGCTTTGTTCGTAGTGATGCATTCTAAGGCCCACTTGACTTCACATTCCAGAATGTCTGGCTCTAGGTGAGTGATCACACCATCATGATTATCTGGGTCATGAAGATCTTTTTGTACAGTTCTTCTGTGTATTCTTGCCACCTCTTCTTAATATCTTCTGCTTCTGTTAGGTCCATACTATTTCTGTCCTTTATTGAGCCCATCTTTTGTGCCTAGAAGAAACTATGATAGATTGGAAAGCATGGCCACAATACATTACAGCTCCCGCTTTCAAAAGGTGGCATATTTTCCCCCATTCCTTGAATTGGACCTTCCCTATTATTTTGCCCAGTGGAATATGATAAAAGTAGCATCCTGTGTTTTCCAGAGACTAATCCTAAAAAGAAAGCCTGGAAAGTTCTGCCTTAAATCACATAAAATGCTGTCCTGAAATTGAGATACTGTTGAGAAAGACCAGATTAATGTCCATGTGAAGAGAAAGGTCCTGCCATCCCAGATGTTTCAAATGAATCTAGACCCCTGACAACTTGTCGGCTGAATGCAGCCACACGATTGAGTCCAGGCAATATCAGTAGAAAAGCCAGTCACTTCACCCTCATAAAAATAAAAAATTAAACCTAGTTGTTTTAAGCCACTAAATTTGGGAAGCAGTGTTATACAGTATACTGGCTTTCTACTGCTATTTAAAAATTACTCTAAAATTTAGAAATTTAAAACAGCAAACATTTGTTACATTACACAGTTTCTGAGACGCTGGATTCTTGGAGCAGCTTAGCTGAGTGTTTCTGGCTCAAGGTCTATCATGAGGTTGTAGTCAAGCTGTTGGCCAGAGCTACAGTCATTACAGAGATTGGCTGGGGTTGGAAAATCTGCTTCCAAACTCATTCACATGGTTGTTGGCAGGTTTCTGCTCCTTTCTGGATGTTGGCCAGAGGCTTCAGTTCCTCATTATGTGGGCCTCTCCATAGGTCAGTTCACAGCATGGCAGCTTTTTTTTTTCCCCAGAATGAGTGACCCTATTGGGACAAAGTACACAAGATGGAAACCACAGTTTTTGGTTTTTTTTAACCTAATCTCAGAAATGACATATCAACAGTTCTACTGTATGCTATTGGTCACATAGGCTAACTTTGGTACAGTGTGGGAAGGTACTATCTAAGAGTTTGCAAATCAGAAAGTGAGGAGCATGTGGTGTCATCTTGGAGGCTGACTACCACACATATCAAATGAGATTTGAAACAGATTAGCACAGAACTATTGTTGGCTTGTTTGCTATGAGACATAAAAATTATGCAAAATTTAAAAAAATTATATATACCTCTCATAAAATTTATAAGAATTATATATCTTTCATAAAATTATAAAATTTTTATCTCTTATACAAACTATATCTCATAAGAATTATATCTTATAAAAAAATCTCATAAAAATTATATATAGTTCTCTTATAAAAAGTTCAGCTTTTTAGAAACACATCATCAAGATAGAGTATATTATGATATGGGTAATAATATGTATTTAAAATACTTTAGCAGCAATAATAATAACAAAAAAAAGGATAGATAAAGCAAGTGAGGCAATATTAAAGATTGTTGAATATTGGTGATGGGCATAGGGAGTGCATCATCTTTTTTATGTAGGCTTGAAATTTTTCCTCTAAAATTTTATCTTTTTATTCTTTTGTCATAACTTAAATCTAGACAGTGTATTAAAAATCAGAAACATCACTTTGCTGACAAAGGTCCATCTAATCAAAGCTATGGTTTTTCCAGTAGTCATGTATGGATGTTAGAGTTGGACTATAAAGAAAGAAAGAAAGAAAGTGAAGTCTCTCAGTCGTGTCCAACTCTTTGCGACCCCATGGACTGTAGCCTACCAGGCTCCTCCCTCCATGGGATTCTCCAGGCAAGAGTACTGGAGTGGGTTGCCATTTCCTTCTCCAGGGCATCTTTCCCACCCAGGGATCGAACCTGGGTCTCCCACATTCCAGGCAGATGCTTTAACCTCTGAGCCACCAGGGAAGCCCGAAAAGAACTATATGACTATATAACTACAGGGACTATAAAGAAAGCTTAGTGCCATATATCAACATGAATCCACCACGGGTAAACACGTGTTCCCCATCCTGAACCCTCCTCCCTCCTCCCTCCCCGTACCATCCCTCTGAGTCATCCCAGTGCACCAGCCCCAAACATCCAGTATCGTTCATCGAACCTGGACTGGCGACTCATTTCAATATTGTAAAGTTAAAAAATAAAATAAAATGAAATGAAAAAAAAAAGTTGGCTTAAAGCTCAACATTCAGTAAATTAAAAAAAAAAGAAAAGAAAAGAAAGCTTAGTGCCAAAGATTTGATGCTTTTGAACTGTGGTGTTGGAGAGTCCCTTGGACTGCAAAGAGATCATACCAGTCAATCCTAAAGAAGATCAGTCCTGGGTGTTCATTGGAAGGACTGATGCTGAAGCTCAAACTCCAGTACTGTGGCCACCTGATGCAAAGAGCTGACTTATTGGAGAAGACCCTGCTGTTGGGAAAGATTGAAGGCAGGAGAAGGGGACGAGAGAGAATGAGATGATTGGATGGCATCACCAACTCAATGGGCATGAGTTTGAGCAAACTCGAGGAGGTGGTAAAGGATAGAAGCCTGGCATGCTGTAGTCCAAGGGGTCACAAAGAGTTGGACACGACTGAGCAACTGGACAACAAATAACTTCATTTTTAATTTATATTGTAGTATAGATGATTTACAACATTGTGTTAGTTTCAGGTGTACAGCAAAGTGAATCAGTTATACACACACACACACACACCCTCTTTTTTAGATTCTTTTCCAACATAGGACATTACAGAATATTGAGTAGCATTCCCTGTGCTATACAGTAGGTCCTCACTAGTCATCAGTTTTATACATAGCACATGTTCATCCCAATCTCCCAATTTATCCCTCCCCACTTCTCCCCCTTTTTCTCCTTTTCTTTATATTCTTGGGCTCCAAAATCACTGTAGATGGTGACTGCAGCCATGAAATTCAAAGACGCTTGCTCCTTGTAAAAAAGCTATGACCAACCCAGATAGCATTAAAAACAGAGACATTACTTTGCCAACAAAGGTCCATCTAGTCAAAGCTATGGTTTTTCCAGTAGTCATGTATGGATGTGAGAGTTGGACTATAAGGAAAGCTTCAGTCAGTTCAGTTCAGTCGCTCATTCATGTCCGACTCTTTGCGACCCCATGAATCGCAGAACGCTGGGCCTCCCTGTCCATCACCAACTCCCGGAGTTCACTCAAACTCATGTCCATTGAGTTGGTGATGCCATCTAGCCATCTCATCCTCTGTCGTCCCCTTCTCCTCCTGCCCTCAATCCCTCCCAGCATCAGAGTCTTTTCCAATGAGTCAACTCTTCGCATGAGGTGGCCAAAGTACTGGAGTTTCAGCTTTAGCATCATTCCTTCCAAAGGGAAGCTTAGTGCTGAAGAATTGATGCTTTTGAACTGTGGTATTGGTGAAGACACTTGAGAGGCCTTGGACTGCAAGGAGATCCAACCAGTCCATCCTAAAGGAAATCGGTCTTGAATATTTATTAGAAGGACTGATGTTGAAGATGAAACTCCAATACTTTGGCCACCTGATGGGAAGAACTGACTCACTGGAAAAGACCCTGATACTGGGAAAGATTGAAGGCAGGAGGAGAAGGGGATGAAAGAGGATGAGATAGTTGGATGGCATCACTGACTCGATGGACATGAGTTTGAGGAAGCTCCAGGAGTTGGTGATGGACAAGGAAGCCTGGCATGCTGCAGTCCATGGGGTCATAAAGAGTCGGACATGACTGAGTGACTGAACCAAACTGAGCTTCTCCCCTGGTAACCATAAATTTGTTTTCTACATCTGTGACTCTAATTCTGTTTCACAAATAAGTTTATTTGTACCATGTTTTTTCAATTCCACACATAAACTCTAAAATTTTAAAATCAACATTTACGATGTGCCAGAAACAGAATCCTTTGCAATTTTTTAAACTTGGGGAACTATTTAGATATCAACTTAAAAATGTGTATGAGTACCTTTTTTTTTTTTTTTTTCAAATTTCTCTTAAGGGTTATGCAAACAAAATATAAACAAAGACTACTGACCAAAAAAGGGTGAAATTTATTTTGCCTTTGAATAAGTATCTGAAACCCAAACCTGAGAACAAAGGACAGTTAAGTTCTTGACATTTTAAGAAGGGCCTCCAAGGTGGCTCAGATGGCAAAGAATCTGCCTGCAATGCAGGAGACTTGGGTTCAACCCTTGGGTCAGGGAGATTCCCTGGAGAAATGAATTGCTACCCACTTCAGTATACTTGCCTGAAGAATTCCATAGACAGAGGAGTCTGGCTACATTCCATGGGGTTGCAAATAGTTGGACACAACTAAGTGACTAGAACTTTCCCTTTTCATTTTCCAAGACCAAATCCATAATTGGGGTCAGATATCTCTTACGGTTATTAGGAAAAAGCTGCTGAAATGACTCTGTTAGCCTAAAGTATCTCAGGAGGCCAATGGCAAAGTCTATAAGAGGAAAAGACTAAAGAGAGGTAAAATAAGTCAGCATTTAGTAAGCCCCTTAACAGAAAATGGGCTTCCCCAGTGGTTCAGCAGTAAAGAATCCACCTGGCAATAAGAGATGTAGGTTCAATCTCTAGGTCAGGAAGATCTGTTGAAGAAGGAAATGGCAACCCACTCGAGTATTCTTGCCTGGAGAATCCCATGGACAGAGAAGCTTGGTGTGCTACAGTCCATGGGGTCGCAAAGAGCTGGACATGACTGAAGAGACTTAGCACTTAATGTCAAGTTACATCAGCTTTTCTCTTTCCTACACCTGAAGGTATAGAAGATAATTATCTTACTCCTTGGCATGATGCTGGTTACAGCCTGCTTGTCACACTGTTGTAGGAGTGTAGTGAATGAGTAGTGAGGGACCTTATGGGAGAGCTTGGCATGTACCACTTGGAGTGTGAGTAGTATATGGAGACACAGCTACTGTTACCTGCATCTCTACTAGAAATGTCTGCCATGCAGATATAAAAGAAGGGTTATTTCTTTAGACTATACGACAAAGCTACAGCCATTAAGACAGTTTGGTACTGGCACAAAGACAGAAATATAGATCAATGGAACAAAATAGAAAGCCCAGAGATAAATCCATGCACCTATGGACACCTTATTTTGACAAAGGAGGTAAGAGCACACAATGGAGAAAAGACAATCTCTTTAACAAGTGGTGCTGGGAAAACTGGTCAACCACTTGTAAAAGAATGAAACTAGAACACTTTCTAACACCACACACAAAAATAAACTCAAAATGGATAAAAGGTCTAAATGTAAGACCAGAAACTATAAAACTCCTAGAGAAAAACACAGGCAAGACACTCTCTGACATAAATCACAGGAGAATCCACTATGACCCACCTCCCAGAGTAATGGAAATAAAAGCAAAAGTAAACAAATGGGACCTAATTAAACTTAAAAGCTTTTGCACAACGAAGGAAACTATAAACAAGAGGAAAAGACAGCCTTCAGAATGGGAGAAAATAATAGCAAACGAAGCAACTGGCAATTAATCTCAAAAATATACAAGCAGCTCCTGCAGCTCAATTCCAGAAAAATAAACGACTCAATCAAAAAATGGGCCAAAGAATTAAACAGACATTTCTCCAAAGAAGACATACAGATGGCTAACAAACACATGAAAAGATGCTCAACACCACTCATTATCAGAGAAATGCAAATCAAAACCACAATGAGGTACCATCTCATGCCGGTCAGAATGGCTGCTATCAAATATTCTACAAACAATAAATGCTGGAGAGGCTGTGGAGTAAAGGGAACCCTCTTACACTGTTGCTGGGAATGCAAGCTAGTACAGCCACTATGAGAGCAGTGTGGAGATTCCTTAAAAAACTGGAAAGAGACGTGCCATATGACCCAGCAATCTCACTGCTGGGCATACACATTAAGGAAACCAGAATTGAAAGAGACACGTGTACCCCAATGTTCATTGCGGCACTGTTTACAATATCCAGGACATGGAAGCAACCTAGATGTCCATCAGCAGATGAATGGATAAGAAAGCTGTGGTACATATACCCAATGGAATATTCAGTTAAGTTCAGTTCAGTCGCTCAGTCATGTCCGACTCTTTGCAACCCCATGAATCGCAGCACGCCAGGCCTCCCTGTCCATCACCAACTCCTGGAGTTCACTCAAACTCATGTCCATCGAGTTGGTAATGCCATCCAGCCATCTGATCCTCTGTTGTCCCCTTTTCCTCCTGCCCCCAATCCCTCCCAGCATCAGAGTCTTTTCCAATGAGTCAACTCCTCACATGAGGTGGCCAAAGTACTGGAGTTTCAGCTTTAGCATCATTCCTTCCTAAGAACACCCAGGACTGATCTCCTTCAGAATGCACTGGTTGGATCTCCTTGCAGTCTATGGGACTCTCAAGAGTCTTCTCCAACACCACAGTTCAAAAGCATCAATTCTTCGGTGCTCAGCTTTCTTCACAGTCCAACTCTCACATCCATACATGACTACTGGAAAAACCATAGCCTTGACTAGACGGACCTTTGTTGGCAAAGTAATGTCTCTGCTTTTTACTATGTTGTCTAGGTTGGTCATAACTTTCCTTCCAAGGAGTAAGCGTCTTTTAATTTCAGGGCTGCAGTCACCATCTGCATTGATTTTGGAGCCCCAAAAAATAAAGTCTGACACTGTTTCCACTGTTTCCCCATCTATTTCCCATGAAGTGATGGGACCGGATGCCATGATCTTCGTTTTCTGAATGTTGAGCTTTAAGCCAACCTTTTCACTCTCCTCTTTCACTTTCATCAAGAGGATTTTTAGTTCCTCTTCACTTTCTGTCATAAGGGTGGTGTCATCTTACTCAGCTATTAAAAAGAACACAACTGAATAAGTTCTAAGGAGGTGGATGAAACTGGAGCCTATTATACAGAGTGAAGTAAGTCAGAAAGAGAAACACCAAAACAGTATACTAATGCATACATATGGAATTTAGAAAGATGGTAACGATGACCCTATATGCGAGACAGCAAAAGAGACACAGATGTAAAGAACAGACTTTTGGACTCTGTGGGAGAAGGTTATGGTTGGATGATTTGAGAGAATAGCGTTGAAACATGTATATTATCATATGTGAAATAGATCACCAGTCCAGGTTCAACTCATGAGACGGGGTGCTCAGGGCTCGTGCTCCGGGATGACCCAGAGGGATGGGATGGGGAGGGAGGGTGGAGGGGGATTCAGGATAGGAAACACATGTACACCCATGGCTGATTCATGTCAATATAAGGCAAAAGCCACTACAATATTGTAAAGTAAGTAGCCTCCAATTAAATTAATTAACCCTAGAAAGGGAAGGGTCATTTCATGATAAGAAAAGTAGTAAATTCATCAAGAGAATATAATAAATAATCATAAATATTTATACATCAAATAACAGAGCTTCAAAACACATGAAGCATAATGTCATTATTTACAGGCAGCAAAACTGGGTACGTAGATAATGCAAAAAGACATAAAGAAGAATTATTACAATTAACAAACCAATTACCAAAGAAACTATATACAGGATCAATGTATGATCTTTTCCAATTTCGCTATTCTGGTGGGTATATAATGGTATCACATTGTAGTTTTTTTTTTTTTTTTTTTAAACTTTACATAACTGTATTAGTTTTGCCAAATATCAAAATGAATCCGCCACAGGTATACATGTGTTCCCCATCCTGAACCCTCCTCCCTCCTCCCTCCCCATTCCATCCCTCTGGGTCGTCCCAGTGCACCAGCCCCAAGCATCCAGTAACATTTCCAGGGTGACATTTTAACATATTTATTGACTATTTAGAAATGTCCTGTACAAGTCTTTTGCCCATTTTTCTGTCAGATTGTCTGTCCTTTTTCTTTATTGACTTGTAGTAGTTCCTTATATAATCTGTATGTGAGTGGTATGGTTCAGTTGCTAAGTCGTTTCTGACTCTTGCAACCCCATGGACTCTAGCCTACCAATCTCCTCTGTACATGGGATTCTTTGGGCAAGAGTACTGTAGTGGCTTGCCATTTCCTTCTCCAGGGGATCTCCCTGACCCAGGGATCAAACCTGTGTCTCCTGCATTATAGGCAGATTCTTTACCTACTGAGCCACCAAGGAAGCCCATATAATCTGTATATGAGTCCTTTGATAGACATACACATAGCAAATATTAGAGGAGTTTTGCCAGTACAGCCCGAACAAAGAGGGGATGCCCTGTAGTGTTCTTGGTAGGAAGGGGAGAGTCCTCAAACAGAATACTAACCATTACTCCATAGTACTGGGGTGTACAGAAAAGGGCCTCAGCTGTTCCATTGAATCTACACAAAGGATTATATGGTACAGGAGAGACAAATACAGTGGTGCTACCTAGGCAGCCAATAAATGAGGAAATATCTGAACCAGAGAAGTTCTTGGGCTGTGGCTCTACAACATTTTATCAGCCAGATAGAAGGCTCAGAGAGGTTACACTGTACTCTGTACACTGCCCCACCCTCCATAAAGCTGAAAGAAAAAACCAAAAATGTCTGTGTTGGGCATTACCATTATTTATCAATCTTCAAAGCCTTTTGATCTCTTGGGCCTCGCTAGTAGCACAGCAGGTAAAGAATCTGCCTGCAATGTGGGAGACCTTGGTTTGATCCCTGGATTGGGAAGATCCCCTGGAGAAGGGAAAGGCTACCCACTCCTGTATTCTGGCCTGGAGAATTCCATGGACTGTATAGTCCATGAGGTTGCAAAGAGTCGGACACAACTGAGCAACTTTCACTTCACTTTGACCTCTGGACACATGAAACAGTTGTGCACTGAAGTTGTGTGATGTGGCCCTGTGGTGTGAACTGGTCACATCACACAGTGGTGTGATGTGGCCAGTTTTCATTTCACATGTGGGCGGAAATTGCATGCATGTCTTCTATATTGAAGGATATAATTGCCAGTGTTTGGTGCTACAGCCTACTTTTGCCCACTGCAGTACCTATAGAAGCATTTATTATTGAGATACCATATTGATTGGCACATCCTAGAATGCTGAGCCAACATATAGAGGAATATGAACTGAAGTGTCACCTAGACTTCTGAAGACTTTGTAAGATTATTGAAAAAGGTTTGTTTTTTTTCCACAAGACATTGAGATTTTGGAGTTGTTTATAACTGTAACAGAGTCTAGAAAATCCTGTTACTCCATTAATGATGGATTAGCAAAAGTCACCAGCAAGTGATAGAATACTTGTTATGGGAGATGATCCATGCAATCTCTCTTATTTTTCCATCTCTCAATCTTAAAGAAGTTTTGCTTGAGGAGGAAGAAGTCCAGTTTCCTGTCAGTGGTGGAGAGATGTCTCTTGCTATCACTTTGAGGAAAGCATTGAATCCAATATGAGAGTCAGTATTGGAGTTTTTAAGTTAGATGACTTATGAAAATTACTGAAGTTGGGTAGTAATCAGAAAGCTACAGCATCTTGTCAAGATAGTTTTAAGGTATTTGTCACCTACTATGGAAGGAATATCAGAAGTAGCACAATTGGGACCAATGATGAGAGAGAACAAAATTTCTATAATTGTAACCCACCAAGATCAGAGTGATCATGATCAGTAAACTAGTTATATCTCCTACAAAATTAAAGAACACACTATATACAGAAATAATGATTAATAGTATCTACCTTTCTGTTTCTACCATCTGAAGAGTAGGTACCATTTCTAACATTTCTCAGTTGAAACTTCAGAGTGCCCACCACAGTGTTTTTTGTTTTTTCTGTTTCAGTTGCTAAGTCATGTCTGACTCTTTGCGACCCCATGAACTGCAGCACACCAGGCTTCCTTGTCCTTCACCATCTCCGGAAATTTGCTCAAACTCATGTCCATTGGGTCGATGATGCCATCCAACTATCCCATCCTTTGTCGCCCCTTCTCCTCCTGCCCTCAACCTTTCCCAGCATCAGGGTCTTTTCCAATGAGTCGGCCCTTCCCATTGGATAGCCAAAGTATAGGAGCTTTAGCTTCAGCATCAGTTCTTCCCATGAATATTTAGGGTTGATGTCCTTTAGGATTGACTGGCTTGATCTCTTTGTTGTCCAATGGACCCTCAAGAGTCTTCTCCAGCACCACAGTTCGAAAGCATCAGTGTTTTTTAGATTATGTCTAACTAAATATTTATGACATATTTTACTAAAGGACAAGGAGCTCTCAGGATCCAAACTATTTACAGAATAGTCAAATTACAGGTATTAATACAACATCTCACTTATCACTTACGTTCAATTTACTTATTGTAAATCCTTAGTGTTTTCTGCTTAATTATTTATTTATTTTTGGCTGTGCTGGGTCTTCATTGCTGCGCAGGCTTTTCTCTAGTTGAGGAGAGTGGGGGCTACTCTCTAGTTGTGGTGCTTCTCGTTGCAATGGATTCTCTTGTTGTGGAGCACAGGCTCTAGTCCCTCAGGCTCAGCTGCAAGTATGTAGCTTAGGTGTTCTAGAGTGAAGGCTGTATAGCTGTGGCACATGGGCTTAGGTGCTCTGGGGCATGTGGGATTTTCCCTGACCAGGGATCAAACCCCTGTGCCCTGCATTGGCAGGCAGATTCTTATCCACTGTACCACCAGGGAAGTCCACATTTCCTGCTTTTAATACTTTGTTCTTGTTCAAGATTTCCATTATCTTCATCTGTGGGTTTACACTGTCCTCTCTTGATTTTGTACTCCTGTTTCTATCTGCCAATCTAAGCTATTTATCTCATCTCCTAAGGCATTTGAGGAAATGTTGTCCTTCCTGAGTATCTGCTTCTCACCAAACCCCCTCCCCTCATCACCCTCCCCCACCATTTCATAAACACTCCTCAACTCAGTGGCATGCACAGCCTTAGTACAGACTATCCCTGAGTTTGCTCTTTCTCTTGAGACACATCTCACCTCCCTGAACTGTCCTTTCTCCATACATATATGTTTCTCTTGCCCCTCTTATTCCTTGCTAACTAGCAATTCTACCATCCTCCAGTGCATAGGCACACACATTCTCTGGTCCTATCCGAGCTGAGATTACTCTCAAAATGACATGTGATTTTAAAGCCAGGGTTGATGGAGTCAAGCAGATAATAAAAATCTCTCATTATAGCTAATGAAAAATTGTATGGAACTTTTCAATTTTCCCAGTCATTTCACAGTCTAGAAGTTATATTTAGTCACAGAGATTAAAACATATTCTTGAATCTTGTGTACTCCTTGAAAAGACTCCAATTGTAATTTAAAATAAATCTAGATGAAATATTCACTGCCAGTATTGTGCTATTTTCTTTTAATGTCAATTTCCCCTATATTTCTAGTTTATAAAATAATTCTAAACAATTTGTAAATATTAATTGTGGTTTTAATGCAGTTGAGTCAACTTATTTTCAGAGTTACTCTTATAGCTTGAATAAAAAGTCACTGAATTTAAAAATGGTAAATATAAACTATATTGTATCTTATTTTTCCATTTGTTTTCCTATCTTTTAAAAATTTTCTTCCTCCACTGTTTTGGTGAGCTAGACATCCACTCTACCTCTTTGCTGCAATTCAAGGAACTGCCACAGGTGTATGACAGCACTGCTATTAGTTGAAATTGGCTCAAGAAGTTCTTTTGTCACTTGTGAGAAAGGGAAATTAATATGCATGACCTAGATTATGTTTTAAAATATGCTTGATATAGTAACACAAAAGTTTTAATGTACTAATCATATCTATTAACTCAAAACTGCAGAAGAAAATCAGCTGATAAGTGCTTCATAGGGTTGGCAACCTAGAAAACCAACCTCTGAGGAATAAATAAGACAATAAGGCAAAAAAGTATAAGATTTTACAAACATGCTATAGTAGACAGGTTCACCTATATGTCAAATAGTGCTGCAAAAGGCAGTGCCTCAAGAAAATAGGATGATAAAACTATAATTCCAGGATTGTTTTAAGTAGTTCTGATGCATAAGTCTGTACTAAAAACATAGCAGATTATGTAGCATAAGAAAAATGGGAGACTGAAGGAAAAGCTAAAAGCTAAAGTTTCAAATGGGTCACTGAGAATTCAAGTTCTTGCACCCTGTTTTAATTCTCTTAATATCAAAATGTCCTTTCACACAACAACTTTAAGCCTAATTTTTGCTAGATAAACAGCAATTAGTGATTTAGAGAACTGCTCTCTAAACATTTTTAATCATGCACCCTGCTGCTGCTAAGTCGCTTCAGTCGTGTCCGACTCTGTGCGACCCCATGGACTACAGCCCACCAGGCTCCTCCGTCCATGGGATTTTCCGGGCAAGAGTACTGGAGTGGGGTGCCATTGCCTTCTCCGAATCATGCACCCAGATCAGTTTTTTTTTTTTTTAAACTTTACATAATTGTATTAGTTTTGCCAAACCAGATCAGTTTTAAAAAAAATAGTTCAGGAGGACAAGACGGAGGAGGAGTAGGTAGACGTGGAGTACATCTCTCTCCACAGATACATCAGGAATACACCTTCAGACACAGAAGTGCATGCAGAACACCAGCTGAGAGTGGCAGGAGTACTTGACCAGAGGAAAAGAATATATAGAACCACGCAAAACTCCATAGGACTAAGAAACTAGGGGGGAAAACAGGAGCATTAGTAGGACTGGACCTGCCCTCTGCAGGTGGGGGAACTGAAGCAGGAGTCTGACTCCCCACATTGGGGCAGTTGTCTGAATCAGGGAAGAAACACTTAAGGCTGAAAATGAAACAGCTGATCTGTAGCAGCCTAAATGGAATGAGAATCAGACAGTCCTTGCCACAGCCATACATACCCCTGACAGGGACGCAGGTCTCCTGGAAGATGCAGTAGCTTGGAGCTGGATTTTAGGGATTGTGGAGCAGTCCCAGGGCTAGGGCTGCTGTTGACTGTGGAGAGATGGATTGGATCAAGGGGATGTGAGGGAGGAGATTGTGGTGGGAAATGCCTGTGGAGGAAAGCCAGACAGCCATGGAAGCGAGGCGATACTGCTGAGTCACGCATAGCGGGTGGAGCCATCACCATAGCCTCTCTCTCCCCACACACACCAGCATCGGCAGCTGAACAATAGAGAGGCTGGCCCATCACATGCCTGACATACTAAATTACAGAGCAGGACCCCACCCAGGGTGCTCCTTTAGGTGACTGATGTGCCGATCTACAGGACCCCAGCCAGGGGGTACCCTCTATGTACCTGATGTGCTGAACAACAGAGAAGGACCCCAGACAAGGGAGCCCTCTAAGTGCCTGAATGGGTGGAGCTATCGAGAAAGATTGGCCAAAGAGGCCTTCCGACTGCCAGCCACAAGAGGCTCAAAAAAAAACTCTGATAGGGTCATAACTCTTGCAGCAAAAGAAGTCTGTGTCCCTGTACACTTGGCACCACCAGGGTCCCCGCAATCCAAGCAGCTGTGCCACCTTCATGCTCAACTCTCACTGGGGCAGAGCTGCCACAGGCAAAAAATGTCTTGTGTCTATGTCACTTCAGTAGTGTCAGACTCTTTGCAACCCTATAGACTGTGGCCTGCCAGGCTTCTCTGTCAGGGATGGTGGTTCTCCAGGGAAGAATGTTGGAGCGTATTGGCCAATACTGGTTGCCATACCCTTTTAGAGCATTATATTTCCTGCTGCCCTAGCCGCCAACACCCCTGAGTACCTGGTGCTGCCAGAAGCCCTGCGATCAAGCAGCTACACCACCTCCACACCTGGCCCTCACAGGGGCAAACCCAAGTCCTCCAAAGCAGCCTCAGGAACAAACCCCAGTGGATGATCCACATGCAGAGGTGGAAATAAAACTACGATTGCAACCCAGGGGCAGTGTGCCTAAGGTAGAAGACCCAAAACCTTCCCACCAACTGTACAAACTGCAGATTAAATCCACATGATCAAGTAGGCAGACTTTGTGTTTATGGAATATATAAAAGGTCACTGAGAGTTCCCATAAAAGAAAACTCACTAGTTTTGATAGCTATGGACACTGGAGGCAAGAACACACAGGAGTAGGACCAGATTAGAATTTAAGCTAAGCTCATAGCAGGTCCAGAGATCAGCACAGTGTTGAAGGGCATTCTAGGGAGGTGAGGTGGACTATGACTCCCAGTGAGGGAAAGGACTCTGACAGCAATGACTCGAGAAAAACATTTATTATTCTTATATTTTGACTTGTTCTGTAGATTCTTTTGGACTTTTTTCTCTTTTTTTCTCACCCCCTCCACCCCATTGTAGTTGTTGATTTTACTGGAAGTGTGAAATCTTATTAAGCTTTTGAGCTTTTATTTTTTCTCAGTCACATTTTTTATTGTTGTTATAGACCTCTGCCTCTGCATTGGGCTTTGGCTGTTCTGTGGAGTTTTCTGTTTTCTCCCTATTTTTTCTTGCTTCTTCTGTTTTTTTTTTTTTTTTTTTTCTCTTTTTTATAATTTTAATTTTTAAAAAAAACCTTTTATATTTTTTCTACATTTATTCCTTTGTTTGCTTTTCCTACTGTTCTTTTCCCCTTGCAGTTAATCTTTAATGTATATAAATCTTCTTCAACCACAAACAAGAAAATGGCAATAGGAACATATATATCAATAATTACTTTACGTGTAAATGGATTTAATGCTCCAACCAAAAGACACAGACAGGCTGAATGGATACAAAAACAAGACTCATATTTATGGTGTCTACAAGAAACCCACTTCAGACCTCAAGATGCATATGAACTGAACGTGAGAGGATGGAAAAATATATTCCAAGCAAATGGGAAGCAAAAGAAAGCTGGAGTAGCAATCCTCATATCAGACAAAATAGATTTTAAAATAAAGAAGATTACAAGAGATAAGGAAGGACACTACATAATGATCAAGGGATCAATCCAAGAGGAAGACATAACAACTGTAAATATCTATGCACCCTACATAGGAGCACCTCAATACATAAGACTAACACTAACAGACATAAAAGGAGAAATTGACAGTAACACAATAATAGTAGGAGACTTTAACACCCCACTCACACCAATGGCTAGATCATCAAAACAGAAAATTAATAAGAAAACAAAAGTCTTAAATGATACATTAGATGAGATGTATCTCATTGATATCTTCAGGACATTCCATCCAAATGAAGAAGAATACACCTTCTTCTCTGCACATGGAACATTCTCCAGGATAGACCACATTTTGCATCACAAAATCAAGCCTCAATAAATTTAAGAAACTTGAAATTGTATCAAGCATCTTCTCTGACCACAATACTACGAGACTAGATATCAATTACAAGAAAAAAGCTAATAAACACAAACACATGGAGATTAAGCAATACATTTCTAAACAAACAACAGGTTACTGAAGAAATCAAAAGGGAAATCAAAAAATTTCTAGAAACAAATGACAATGAAAACATGACAACTCAAAACCTATGGGATGCAGCAAAAGCAGTTCTAAGAGGGAAGTTTATAGCAATACAATCCTACCTCAAGAAACAAGAAAAACATCAAATAGACAACCTAACTTTACACCTAGAACAACTGGAAAAAGAAGAACAAAAGCACCCAAAATTAGTAGAAGGAAAGAAATCATAAATATCCCAGGATAAATAAATGAAAAAGAAGTGAAAATAAACAATAGTAAACATTAATAAAACTAAAAGCTGGTTCTTTGAAAAGATAAACAAAATTGACAAGCCTTTAGCCAGACTCATCAAGAAAAAAGAGAGCAGAATCAAATCAACAAAATTAGAAATGAAAAAAGAGAAGTTACAACAGACAATGTAGAAATACAAAAGATTATGAGACTCTTATGAACAACTATATAGCAATAAAATGGGTAACCTGGAAAAAATGGACAGATTCTTAGGAAACTTAGGAACCAGGAAGTAATAGAAATTATGAACACCTGAATTACAAGCACTGAAATTGAAGCTGTTATCAAAAACCTTCCAAAAAACAAAAGCCTAGGACCAGATGGCCTCACAGGAGAATTCTATCAAACATTTAGAGAGGAGTTAATGCCTATTCTCCTAAAACTCTTTCAAAAAATTACAGAAGAAGGAACACTTTCAAACTCTACAAGGCCACCATCACCTTGATACCAAAACCAGACAAAGACAACACACAAAAAGAAAATTACAGGCCAATATCACTGAATATAGATGCAAAAATCCTCAACAAAATTTTAGCAAACAGAATTTAGCAACACATCACAAAGCTCATACACCATGATCAACTTGGGCTTATTCCAGGGATGCAAGGATTCTTCAATATATACAAATAAATCAATATGACATACCATATTAACAAATTGAAATATTAAAAACCATATGATAATCTCAATAGATGCAGAAAAAGCCTTTGAAAAAAGTCAGCACCCATTTCAAAAAACTGGGCATAGAAGGAAAGTACCTCAACATGGTAAAGGCCATATATGATAAGCCTACTGCAAATATTATTTTCAAAGGTGAAAAAACTGAAAGCATTGCCCCTAAGATCAGGAGCAAAACAAGGGTGTCCACTTTCACCACTATAATGCAACATAGTTCTGGAAGTCCTAGCCACAGGAATCAGAGAAGAAAGAGAAATAAAAGGAATCCAGATTGGAAAAGAAGAATTAAAGCTCTCACTGTTTGCAGATGACATGATACAGTACATAGAAAACCCTAAAGATCATATCAGAAAATTACTAGAGCTAATCAGTGAATTTAGCAAAGTTGCAGGATGCAAAATCAATACACAGAAGTCACTTGCATTTCTATATACTAAAAATGAATAATCAGAAAGAGAAATTAAGGAATAAATACCATTCACCATTCCAATAAAAAGAATTAAATATCTAGGAATAAACTTACCTAAGTAGACAAAAGAAGTGTACACAGAAAATTATAAGCCACTAATGAAAGAAATCAAAGACACACAAACAGATGGAGAGATATTCCATGTTCCTGGGTAGGAAGAATCAATATTGTGTAAATATGACTATACTATGAAATGCAATATACAGATTTAATGTGATCCCTATCAAATTATCAATGGCATTTTTCTCAGAACTAGAAAAATTTTTTTCACAATTCATATGGAAACACAAAAAACCCCAAATAGCTAAAGCAGTCTTGAGAAAGAATGGAGCTGGAGGAATCAACCTTCCTGATTTCAGATTATACTACAAAGCTACAGTCATCAAAACAGTATGGTACTGGCACAAAAACAGAAATACAGACCCATAGAACAAGAGCAACAGAAACAAAAACAGAAGTAAACAAGTGCGACCTGATTAAACTTTTTAAGCTTTTGCACAGCAAAGGAAACTATAAGCAAGGTGAAAAGACAACCCTCAGAATGGGAGAAAATAATGCCAAATGAAACAACTGACAAAGGATTAATTTCCAAAATAAACAAGTAGCTCATATAACTCAATGCCAGAAAAACAAACAGCCCAATCAGAAAGTGGGAAAAAGACCTTAACAGACATTTCTCCAAAGAAGACATATAGATGGCTAACAAACACATGAAAAGATGCTCAACATCACTCATTATTGCTACTGCTGCTGCTGCTAAGTCGCTTCAGTCATGTCCGACTATTCGCGACCCCATGGACTGCAGCCCACCAGGCTCCTCTGTCCATGGGATTTTCTAGGCAAAAGTACTGGAGTGGGGTGCCATTGCCTTCTCCGCATTATTAGAGCAATGCAAATCAAAACTACAATGAGATATCACCTCACACAGGTGAGAGTGACCATCAACAAAAGGCCTACAAAAATAAATGCTGGAGAGGATGTGGAGAAAAGCAAACATTCTTGCACTGTTGGTGGGAATGTAAATTGATACAGCCACTATGAAGACGGTATGGAGATTCCTTAAAAAACTAGGACCCTTAGGCATATACCCTGAGGAAACCAAAATTGAAAAAGACACATATGAATCCCATTATTCATTGCAGCACTATTTACAATAGCTACAACATGGAAAAAGCAAGAGAATTCCAGAAAAGCATCTACTTCTGCTTTATTGACCATGCCAAAGTCTTTGTGTGGATCACAAAAAAACTGTTGAAAATTCTTAAAGAGATGGGAATACAAGACCACTTGACTTGCCTCCAGAGAACTCTGTAGGCAAGTCAAGAAGCAATTGTTAGAACTGGACATGGAACAACAGATTGGTTCCAAATTGGAAAAGGAGTACATCAAGACTGTATATTGTCACCCTGCTTATTTAACTTATATGCAGAATACATCATGAGAAATATTGGACTGGATGAAGCACAAACTGGAATCAAGATTGCTGGGAGAAATATCAATAACCTCAGATATGCAGATGACACCACCCTTATGGCAGAAAGTGAACAAGAACTAAATAGCCTCTTGATGAAAGTGAAAGGGGAGAGTGAAAAAGTTGGCTTAAAACTCAACATTCATATGACCCAGCAATCCCACTGCTGGGCATACACACCGAGGAAACCAGAATTGAAAGAGACACATGTACCCCAATGTTCATTGCAGCACTGTTTATAATAGCCAGGACATGGAAGCAACCTAGATGTCCATCAACAGACGAATGGATAAGAAAGCTGTGGTACATATACACAATGGAGTATTACTCAGCCATTAAAAAGAATACGTTTGAATCAGTTCTAATGAGGTGGATGAAACTGGAGCCTATTATACAGAGTGAAGTAAGCCAGGAAGAAAAACACCAATACAGTATGCTGCTGCTGCTGCTGCTAAGTCACTTCAGTCGTGTCCAACTCTGTGCAACCCCATAGATGGCAGCCCACCAGGCTCCCCAGTCCCTGGGATTCTCCAGGCAAGAACACTGGAGTGGGTTGCCATTTCATTCTCCAATTCATGAAACTGAAAAGTGAAAGTGAAGTCTCTCAGTTGTGTCCGACTCTTTGCGACCCCCTGGACTGCAGCCTACCAGGTTCCTCCATCCATGGGATTTTCAAGGCAAGAGTACTGGAATGGGTTGCCATTGCCTTCTCCCCAATACAGTATACTAACGCATATATATGAAATTTAGAAAATGGTAAAAATAACCCTGTATGAGAGACAGCAAAAGAGACACAGATGTATAGAAACAGTGTTTTTTTAATACAAAAGTAACAAGAGGAAGAAACTAAAAATTTGCAACATCTTAGAGAAAATGTCTCCTGAGGGAACCATTCAGGAATAACTAACCTGTTTGGTTAGTTGGCCTCCAGCTCGGAAAAAATTTCTGCCTACACTATTAGAATAGTTTCACCTCATGTTATTAACACAGAGGAAGTCTATTAATTAGTGATATCTTTGGATTAACATGAATTCTCTTTGAGTAATTTAAGCATTGATGCCAACAAAAAAGGGATTATTGATCATCCAGGCATAAAAAGCAGATTGTTTTCTTCTTTACATTGGGGTATAAAATGAATTCTCTAAAAGGAACATATGGCAGTTTTATTAGAGACAAATACAATAGATAATGTTGGATCTTGCAGCATTTTAAGCAGCAGGATAAGTCTGTTTGGAATCCCACAGTTGTGGGCAGGGGTCTATGCAGGGCAGCCTGAGGGCATTGAGCTTTGTGTGGCTGTGAGGACACTGGCATGTACCGCAAATCAAAGATCAAGCTTGCTTGTTTTAAAATTTTACCTTGAACTGATCATTCACCCTGGAAAGAGGGTAAAAATAATCTATTTTCCCTCTCTTTTCTCATTCCTTTATTTCATGACCCAAAACCATGACCTTAGATTTAGCATTGCATTTCATTCCAGGCTTTGAAGTTGACCTGTGTACTTATTTATTCTGTAAATTGTCTTTAAAGAAAAATGTATTACAAATTTTAAGCAACCAACATACAGTGGAATACTGGAGCCCACCTATTTTCTTAGGTTGAGGACTACCTTAATTCCTATATCATGATTCTTTCTGGGAAGACATAAACACCCTCTTTGCTGATATTCTGAAAGGGGAATATTTAAGACTATTCTGTCCATTAAGAAAACTGTATTAAACCCATATTAAAGTGAAAATTATACTCTCCTCTGCCTACTGACATTTTCCAAGAAGTGTATGCAAAATTGTGGAATATTTTTAAATATTTGGTCCATTTGTGTCAAATTGTTAATCATCTTGTCCTCCCTTCTAATGAGTTGTAATCTCAGAGGCTGAGAGATCGAATCTGACCTTGTTCTGGGGACAAGCTAAGAAGGCCTGCTGAGAGACTTCAGTTCTGTGTATAATTTAGATGTTTGAGGTATAATATAAAAATAAATTAGTTCCCAAAAGAAAAATATTAAATGCATACTAAAAAACTCGTGTCGTCTGCCTGCCATTCCCATCAAACTCCAAGCAATGCTATAATAAAAGTGACTGATCTGTGTTCTCTCACATTATCTTGCTTATTCTCCCTCTCACTCAGACCATCTGGTGGGTTTCTGCAGATAATACCCTGCCCGGTTACTGTTGGGGAAGTATCAATTATCAGTTTCTTTTTCTCTTTCTATTGAAGATGGGTTTGCTCTGTTCCATTGAAGAAACCTTCCAGTGGACTAACTTCAGTAAGATGTAAGCTCAAACATCTCAGCTTTCCTTATTCAATTCTGTCCTCATTTCATTTGTTCCCCTTACACACTGCTGTGCAATATTTCTTCAGCATTGTAGATGCTTTATTTCTTCTTGTGTGCTGCAAAGTCGCTTCAGTTGTGTCCGACTCTGTGCGAACCCAGAGATGGCAGCCCACCAGGCTCTGCCGTCCCTGGGATTCTCCAGGCAAGAACACTGGAGTGGGTTGCCATTTCCTTCTCCAATGCATGAAAGTGAAAAGTGAAAGGGAAGTCACTCAGTCGTGTCCGACTCTTAGCAACCATATGGACTGCAGCCCTCCAGACTTCTCCATCCATGGGATTTTCCAGGCAAAAGTACTGGAGTGGGGTGCCATTGCCTTCTCCGTCTTCTTGTGTAGAAACACTAAATTATAAGTTAACATTTTATCACAAATTTCTATCTTTCCTTTGAAGCAATAACTACAAGAGATTCCTCCTCACCCCTGCCCACACATACCAAGCTTTGTCAGAGTTTTTAAGTACATGGGTGGGTAGGGAAGGTCTTAATGACAAAGTATACTAACCCAACACTCTTTTTTTTTAAATTTAACTTAATTTATTTTTAATTGGAGGATAATTGTTTTACAATATTGCATTGGTTTCTGCCACATGTCAACATGAATCAACCATAGGTATACATATATCCACTCCCTCTTGAACCTCTCTGCCACCTCCTACCCCATCTCACCCTTCTAGGTTTTCACAGAGCACTGGACTTGAGCTTCCTGCATCATAGAGCAAATTTCCACTGACTATCTGACAGAATCTTATATCATGTTCTGAGTGGTATTCTCTTTGTTCATGATGAGAATGAGTGCTTTGTTTTGTTTTGGCTTTTTAAAATTTTTTTGGTTGGACTGGGTCTTTGTGGCTGCACGCAGGCTTTTCTCTAGTTGCAGTGAGTGAGGGCTACTCTTCGCTGCAGTGCACAGGCGTTTCACTACGGTGGTTTCTCTTGTTGCAGAGCACCAGCTCAACAGTGTGGGCTCAGTAGTTGCAGTGCATGGGCTTAGTTGCTCTGCAGTATGTGGGATCTTTCCAGACCAGCGATCGAATCTGTGTCCCTTGTTTTGGCAGGCAGATTCCTAACCACTGGACACCAGAGAAGCCCCAAGAATGAGTGCTTAACCAACTTGGTTTATTAAATTCCAGCTGTCAGTCTGTGCCTGTGGACTGACCAGAGAAAATGGCTTCTCCAATGGCTGCCTTTGCTCTAGGGGCTGGATTTCAAGAGACAGTTCTACCCTGAACATTACAGCAGAGGGAAGATATTGAATGACTGGGAAACTTGGAGATGGTTCTGATATTTTTCAGCAGAAATCTTGCTATTTCACAGCTAAATGTTTTTATCCCAGCCTGAACTGCTGCTCTCTAACTTGACTTTAAGAAGAAAGGAATCTATGTTTAATAAGTATGAACTTTTCCTTTAGGATGATGAAGTTCTAGAAATAGCAGTAGATAGTAGTGATGGTTATACAACACTGTGAATGTACTAAATACCATTGAATTGTACACCTTGAAATGGTGAATTTCACGTTGTATATTTCACAACATTAAGGAAAAAAAGAAAGGTATCTAGAAAAAAAGAACAGGAAAAAAATTACAGAGAAGACCATGTCATCTTTGGTTGACCCACAACTGTTCTTTCCAACTCATCTACCGACTTCCAGTCCACCTCTCCCTAATTGTGTAGGGATTCTTGCTATCTCTGTCTACCCAGAGCTACATTTTTCTGCCTCTTTTAAGTCTGGCTTTTCTGAGTCAGTGCTGCACATCACTCAAATGATACCTACACTATCTCCTCAATCTTGCCAATAATCATGTAAATTCTCAGTCTGTTTACAGTATAGGAACATACCCACCTTTTGGATGAAAATGTTTCTGCTGAAATTGTTTTGTGTTTCCCAGAAAGATAACAGTTTGGAACACTGCAGTGGAAATAAACAGAATTAGGGCACAATATGTTATAAAGAAGCATGGAGTTTAGATGAATGGATAAAGATAGATATATATATATATATATATATATATATGTATATATATACACACACACACACACACATATATGTATGTGTCATTGATACATATGTGTATTGTACATATATGTATGATATATAACATACAGTAAGACTTGTATCACATGATTCACTTATATGTGGATTCTAAAAAACAAAACAAAATGAAAACAGACTCATAGATACAGAGAGCAAAAAGGTAGTTACCAGAAAGGAGAGGGTAGGGGGGTAAAATAGGTGAAGGAGTTGAGAGGTACAAACCTCCAGTTATAAAATAAATAAGCTACAGAGGTTTTATATACTATAAAAGGAATAGGGTCAATAATATTGTAATAATTTTGTATAGGGACAAATTGTTACTAAATTTACTGTGGTCATCAATTCATAATGTATGTAAATATCGAGTCACTATATAGTACACCTAAAACTAATGTTATATTATATCAATACATCAACTATACTTCAAGTTTTAAAATTGTACAAATTTTAATTTTGTTAGTTTTCTGACCTTTTACATATAGCTAATGGGACGGGGGAACCTGGTGGGTGCACAGAGGCAGACACGACTGAAGCGACAGCAGCAGCAGCAGCAATTATTTCTAGATAAGGATTTCTGGATAAAGGAGAATACTATAATTATAAATAGAGATAGCTTATTTTTGCCATTCTACCTGATCTGTTGCCTTAATTTGACAAATAAGTATAATTATATAATATTATTGGCACTACAACACAGCACCTGATTTATTTAATTCTTAGTTTTTCTATTTAATTGAAAATAGAGCATTATGGGGAAAATATATGTGGGGTTTGGAATCAAGTAGATTAATACTCTGCAACCTACTATACAGCACAGGAAGTGCATATTATTATGAGCCTCAATATTTTGTCTTTAAAAAAGGGACAACGCCCATCACATATAGGAGCTGTGACATTAAAATAGAAATATGTTTAAAGTGTCCCATACTACACACATTTGATAAATATTAGCCGTAATCGTCCCATCTCTCTAATTATATAGTTCTGGTACTAACTAAATGTAGAATCTTCATCAAGTCTTTTAACCCTCTTAGCTTCCATTTTCTCTGAGTAAAATGAGAAAGGTGAATAATGGTGCATTATTCAATGGTAAGACAGAGGATTGAGTTATTCTTGAACAAAAAAAGAACTTTATCTCTGTAAATTTCCTCTGGGTTTTTATTTTAGATCATGCAGGACACAGTTTTGATGATGTACACAGTTTTGAAGATGTACATCTTCTCTGTACACTAACAGAGACCCTAAGTCTTATGGTTTAATGAGGAGTGGATGTAATTAATTACATAATTCATTGTGTAATTTTGTTTTATTTTATAAAAATACAACCTGGAATTTACAAAATTCACACAGAATCATATGCTATATTCTCAAATTATAAAAACAGATCTATTGTACACATATTTTTCTTACAATAAGCAAATACTCAGATAGATAAAACTTCTAAAATGCTTGGAATTTTTCTTGTTCAAGTAAGCATACATAACCTCATTTAGAGAGCCTTTCATCAAAACTGGTGTACTCAAGTTTTGTACCACTAACTGAGAGAAAATGCACAATTTTACCATTATATTTTATGAAGTATTTGGAATAAAAATATGTTCGGTTACAATTAAATCTTTTTTATGTAAATATTTTTGTACCAGTAATATATAGTACTAATGTTAATGAGTTACTGAAAAGTTCATTTTTACTGTCTACTCAACTACTTATGTAGAAAAACTGAATCAACAAAAAAATGTACTGAGTTCTTATGATTTTTCAGGTGTTGTAGTTCCTTGCCCTCATGGACTTAGTCATCTAATAGGACACATAGATATTAATCAAATGCCATGCAGATTAACATAAAATTGCACTTTAAGATATACTAAAGGTAAAGGTACAAGGTGCTATGAAACTGTGTAATAGGATATTAGCATAAAGTCATGGGTGTCAGGAAATGCTTATTGTTAGCTTATCTCTTTATAGTGACCCATAGAAGAGCTTCACTTAATTTTTAATATTCTAAATTGGATAAATGGCACACCTCTTCATTCAGTCACCCAAACTTGAGTTTTACAATTATCATTGATCTAACCTTCTTTCTGGACTTCTTTTAGCCTCCTTCAGTTACTATATCCTATCCTTCTTCAGAGCAAAATCTCACACATATTGTTGCTGCCCACAGTTCTGGGCTATTGCCTCACAGCTGAACTATTACCTCTGTGTTCAATTTTTGATCCTACCTATGCCTTTTCCACTCTCCAATCCTTCCTAATCATTGAGGCCAGAGTAATCTTTCTTAAATTACCTCAGTATCTACATTTGCAATATGTCTCTAATGCAGTAATTTCCAAACAGTGGGCCTCAGATCACCTGGAAGACTTTTTCCAATAGAAAACTTTCTGAGATCCCCATCCCAGGCCTCTTGAATCAAACCTTAGGATGGGGTCCAGGAATTTGATATGACCAAAAGCTCTCCAGAAGATTGATGTGTAGAGTGGTTTGAAAACCATCTTCTCAACACACCTTTCCAGCCCTGTCTCTCTCTGCTGCCCTACAAATAAGCAGGACTATAGCAATTCCTTCAATATCATCTGCTTTTCCTGTTTATTTGTACTGTTCTCTCTGCTTAGAATGCCCTTACCTCACATATCTGCCAATTACAATCCTTATTTTTGAAGGTTTCATTCCAAGGCCACTTCTTCCACTGAGCGTTGGGATTTCTCCTCAGCTGGAATTGATTTCCCACTCTCTTGTGAGCTCTTGAAGCCTTTAGTTTATAGCTGTTATACATTGTATTAGGATGCCTTGTCTCCCCTACCAGACCATAATCATGTATTCTTTTTCTAAGACAATCTGTATCTACCAAAATGCTTAGCTCAGTTCTTTGGGTAAACTAAGTGATAGAGGATATATTTGCTGAAAAAATGAAATGTTTTACTATTCTACAAAGAGCAAGATTGCCTGTGAATATACTGCTATCAGAACATCTCCTCCTTAACTATAAAAGCTATTAAACTATATGTAGACAACTGCTGTTTTCCATAAATATAAATATAGCTTGTAGGGATTAGAGGAGAAGAAGGAGGTGACAGAAGATGAGATGTTTGGATGGCATCATCAACTTGGTGGACATGAGTTTGAGCAAACTTCAGGAGATAGTGAAGGACAGGGAAGCCTGTGTGCTGCAGTCCATGGTGTCACAAAGAGTTGGACACAACTTAGTGACGGAATAACAACAAATAAGTGTTAGACATGGATATATGAACTCATATGGTTTCAATATACAGGATTTTCACTAATAAAAAATCCCAAGTCCTTTTTGTCATTCACTCAATTTTACTTCACACTCTGACTTCTAATTCATCCATTTTCACAGAGCAAACTAGATGATATGCCTTCTCCAGAAGCAATGCTGATGATGCCATGCTGTGAATCACTGAGAAAACAGCACCGGAGCAGCAAATTCTTGGCATTTCTTCAAGTAGACCTTCAGAGGTCACTTCCAAAGTTTGGTTATTTTAAACTTGTTCTCATCCAATGAATCAGTTCACATTGTGGACCAAAATTCAAAAAAGAAAAAAAGAAGGCCTTGCTATATAATGAGTGAAATGAGTATTAAAACTTCAGAAAGATTTACACAAAGATATATGTCTCATTGACTGGATGAAGTCAAGTACCTTTACATAAGTGGGCTCAAAGTCAATAGCTTTTCAGGAATAAGGCTTTTAGAGTAGAATATGTCGCAGATTTGTTAACCAAAGTGATCAGGCATTTTATGCTTTGTCAGATGAACGTGAAATAACATGTAAATTTTCTCATGGTTCCAAGGCCTCTAGGATGTTTTACTAGCCTAGAAGAAATTGTTCTTTTAAATTGATAAAGTTTTAAATAAAACTGAAACTTGTCCCTGTAGCACCGAAGCACTCTCTCTCTATTGTTCTCACTCTGTTTAGTTTTCTTGTTTTTTTCCTCCAGATTATCAATTTTATTTGTCATCAAAGATATATTGCCCTAGGAGTTGGGAAATAGGCCACATGTCCCTTCTGGAACCCTTTTTCTGCCCCCTCTTATTGGTCTTTGTCTTCCTGCTGTTATCTGAAAGTATATGCCCTCTACTGTGGTGATTCTCTTCTCTCCTGC
This sequence comes from Bubalus kerabau, assembly GCF_029407905.1. NCBI lineage: Eukaryota > Metazoa > Chordata > Mammalia > Artiodactyla > Bovidae > Bubalus > Bubalus kerabau. Next base: position 2,086,514 of record NC_073647.1, on the reverse strand, counting down.
CCAGACTTGAACCACTTTCCCATATTATTCAGATAAATTCTTCTCAAACTTTAATGTGCATGTGACTCACTGGTCTCTTGTTAAAATGCATATTCTCATACAGTAGGGCTGGGTTGGGGCCTGTATTTCTAATGAGCTCCTTGGTGACCACCACATCTGCTACTCTGGAGACAGCACTTTGAATATTAAGGTTTTAGGGGAGAGAAACAACTTTTCATCAACTTATTACTACAAAATAATTGTGTCAAAATTTTACCTTGTTCAGAAAAATGTGCATTTTAAATTAAACCTTCAATAACTCTTAAGCAAATATAATATGGGAATCTTAAATACTACAGCCATATCAATGGAAGAAATATTTAGGGATAATTATCATTGAATCCCTTAAATCATGTGACAAAGTATAAAGATGCTTTGCTTATAAAAATGGCCAGGCCTACTAATTAGAGGACTCTAGGCAAAAGTTAAAATTCCCCCACTTTATGGATGTGGAAATTGAGTTCTAGTGAAATCAAATAACTGGCCTGAGGTCATAAAAGTTGGATTGGAGACAAAGAGGATTTAAAACTATTTTTCTGACTAGAAAAAAAAAATCAGTGCTCTTTCTACAATGTAACTGTTTCTACCTGGCAACTAGAGAAATGTATAGAGTCACAAACAGGCTAAAAAATCCTTCAGGGGGCTTAAGATTTTTTTTAATTTAATTATCAGGCCAATGCAACTAGATTCTGGGGGAAGGGAAAGGGACATTTGTTATTTCATTCTGTAATAATGTACACACATGTGCACATAATATTACTAAAAGCAAAAACTTTAGATTACGTATTCAAATATATCTCCAAACCTTGGTAAAGTTGATTCAAAAAAGGTAACAACATTCAAAACTCATAGATGAATTTAAGCAATAACCTTCTTAAAAGGATAGTTTTGTTACTATCTTTGGAGGTTTATTGATTTTTTTTCCAGCATTCAATCTCACCGTATTTTCTTATCAATTTGTAGAATTTCATTTACTATTTCTTTAAAGCTTGACTACTCTTTTTTAGTACAATTTTAATATACTTTCTACTGAATTATTGAAATATAATTTAAAGTCAGAGAACAATAATAACAGTAGGATTCCAAGTCCAATGTACTGTAGACTGATCTTAAAATAGAGTCTGGAATAATAGTGCCCATTATCAGCTTTAGGACTGAAAGAGACCAAGCAATAAATAAGATGTAATGGGAAGGAAAAAAAATCTAGTTCATTTCAAGGTGCAGTTCCTATTTCTTTGTATACAGTTAGCCACAGTCATTTCTTGAAGCTGAATAAATAAAGCAAAACATAACAACTAGCATCTAAAAACACATATAAAATTTAGTAATAATCATAAGCAAGAATATTTTTTCAATTGAAATGACTTCAATTTAGTTGAAATAGTTTTTCTCCTAAGTCAGAAATACCCATATTTTAAACCACTTTTCACAGTCAGTCTATCTTCAAATAGTTACCAGCCTAAGTTAATGTGGAGACTAGGGGACAGCAGTTCTTTTCAAATTTATGCAGCTCAGGTCAGGACCTTCACCATTCGATCCACCTTAACCTCTGCCTTCCAGAGCAGGCTTTCATGGAAAAAATGGTGAACTGTACCAATCCTATAGAATGTATGTGTCTAAAGCATCATCTGACATTTTGTAAAGATTGCACTTTCCAGACAATAGAAACAGTGGGTTCTGCTCCTCATCTTAGAAACTAACTGAAGATTGCTTGGGGCAGTTTCAGTTCCATCTCAGCCATAATTCCCAATCTTTTGATGAGCTAATGACTTATAATCAATCTTTTTGGTCTTCTGCTTGTGACCTGCTCTGGTCTATCTTCCCAGTTTCTCCTTGCATTTACTCACTTTGATTTCTCTAACTTGCAAGTGTGCTTGGTATGACACACCCATCATTTTAGATCTCCAGGCTACTCAGTGGAAGTGAACATGTCAAACCAATCTCCTTTCCCCTTGGTGTCCATACATTTATTCTCTACATCTGTGTCTCTTTCTGCTTTGCAAATAGGTTCATTTGTACCATTTTTCTAGATTCCATATATACATGTATGTGTTAATATATGATATTTGTTTTTCTCTTGCTGACTTACTTCTCTCTGTATGGCAGACTCTAGGTCCATCCACATCTCTGCAAATGTCTACTTGCTTTAATGATTATTATATTTAAAGATTTTTTAGTTTTACATTTCTCACAGGAAAAAGAGCCTATTCTGATTCAGTCTCAAACATACAAACATACAGAGGCATGTTAAAGTACAAAAATTTGGCTTTAGGGGATCATACTCATGCTGCTGCTGCTGCTAAGTCACTTCAGTCGTGTCCGACTCTGTGTGACCCCATAGACGGAAGCCCACCAGGCTCCCCTGTCCCTGGGATTCTCCAGGCAAGAACACTGGAGTGGGTTGCCATTTCCTCCTCCAATGCATGAAAGTGAAAAGTGAAAGGGAAGTCGCTCAGTCGTGTCCGACTCTTTGTGACCCCATGGACTGCAGCCTACCAGGCTCCTCCGTCCATGGGATTTTCCAGGCAAGAGTACTGGAGTGGGTTGCCATTTCCTTCTCCAATTCATGCTACTGTAAAGCATATTTGATTACAGTCCTCATATTATTTTTGTATAATGAATACATGTCACATAGCATGTGTATCTTTGATTGAAATAACCTGTGATTTGCTTTGTATCATTTCTCAAATTTAGGTAATTTATTTTCCTTGTGTGGGTGCAATTTACTTAACATTAGGTTTTTAACTAAAACGTTATGATTTCTGAGGTTGTTAACTTTAAAAACTGCTCCCCAATGTGTGAAATCCCTGATGCCCCTACCTGAAACAAATGGAAAACTTATTCTTTAGATGTATCTTCAAAAAACCAGGATGCCTAGGATTCCCACAGAGGAATATTCATGCACACACTCAAACAATAAACATACAATGCAAATCACACAAATTTGTGATCTATCCTTAAGAAGTTCTGCAGCTACAAGAAATAGTAATCCAGAAATAAAAGAACAATACTAACTCCCTCCCCCAAACCAAACCCTAAAGATATATATATAACATGATTAAAGGCACTAAAGGGAATAGAAGTTACAAGAAGAAAAATAAAGAAAATAACTACAATAATTATAAAACTTCAATACAGAAAAATAGGGTCACTAAATTTAAAAACTAAATTGATTCAGAATTGAGATAGAAAATATTACAGAGTGATTAAGAGACATAGAAGTGTGAATGACACACCTGGCAAGCATTCCAAAAGAAGAGAATAGAAAATATAAGGAAACAATATGAAAATAAGGAAGTATTTTCCAGAATTTAAGGAAGACATGAATCCTCAGATTGAAAGAGTAAAGCGGAGATTCCTTAAAAAACTGGAAATAGAACTGCCTTATGACCCAGCAAACCCACTGCTGGGCATACACACTGAGGAAACCAGAATTGAAAGAGACACGTGCACCCCAGTGTTCATCGCAGCACTGTTTATAATAGCCAGGACATGGAAGCAACCTAGATGTCCATCAGCAGATGAATGGATAAGAAAGCTGTGGTACATATACACAATGGAGTATTACTCAGCCATTAAAAAGAATACATTTGAATCAGTTCTAATGAGGTGGATGAAACTGGAGCCTATTATACAGAGTGAGGTAAGCCAGAAAGAAAAACACCAATACAGTATACTAATGCATATATATGGAATCTAGAAAGATGGTAACAATAACCCTGTATATGAGACAGCAAAAGAGACACTGATGTATAGAACAGTATTTTGGACTGTTTGGGAGAGGGAGGGGGTGGGATGATTTGGGAGAATGGCATTGAAACATGTATAATATCATGTATGAAACGAGTCGCCAGTCCAGGTTGGATGCACGATACTGGATGCTTGGGGCTGGTGCCCTGGGACGACCCAGAGGGATGGTATGGGGAGGGAGGAGGGAGGAGGGTTCAGGATGGGGAACACGTGTATACCTGTGGCGGATCATGTTGATATATGGCAAAACCAATACAATATTGTAAAGTTAAAAAATAAAATAAAATAAATGAAGAAAAAAAAAAAAAGAGTAAAGCGCCGATCAAGATAAATTGAACAGTGAAAACAAGATTAGCTGTTGTCCAATTAGCAATCAAAAAAATAAAAGTTAAAATGTGGTGTATATATTTAGTTAACATTTTAAAGATACAAATCCTCAATGATGATAATGTGGATACTCATTCTTTATCCATTCATCCATCAGTGGGCTCTTAGGTTATTTTCCTATCTTGGCTATTGTATACAATGCTGCAATAAACATAGATGTGTGCTGTGATAAGTCGCTTCAGTAGTGATGGACTTTTTTGCAACTCCATGGACCATAGCCTAACAGACTCCTCTGTCCATGGGGATTCTCCAGGCAACAATACTGGAGTGGGTTGCCATGCCCTCCTCCAGGGGGTCTTCCTGACCCAGGGATCAAACCTATGTCACTTATGTCTCCTGCATTGGCAGGTGGGCTCTTTACCAGTAGTGCCACCATATTGCAAATAAAAACCACAATGAGCTATCTCCTCACAGCTGTCAAAATGGCTATTATAAAAAAAGACAACAAATTACAAACACTGGTGAGAATGTAGAGAAAAATGAACCCTCGAGCACTGTTAATAAGAATGTAAATTGATGCAGACAGTTGGAAAAGTGTGATGGGTCCTCAAAAAAATTAAGAATAGATGTACTATATGATCCTTTTGGATATTTATTGACTATTCATATTGCTCCTCTGTGAATTGCTTGTCCATATTCTTTGACCATCTTTTATTAATAACAATAAAAAAAAAACAAATATAAAGGAGTTCTTTATGGATTCTTGACCCCTCGACTGGTTTTGGTTATACCTGTGGCATTGTCTTCTCACAGTCATATCTTCTAATTTTACCTTGTCTTTTGTCATATGGAAAGATTTAAATTGTTACTTCCTAGAAGTGGAAGTCCCACCTTGTTTTTAAATTCCTCCAAAGTATTCATCATAGTATGAGTTTTAATAGCAATGCCTAATAAGCAACCCCACATCCAAGGAGTGGTGGCTGCGTGGGTGCAGGAAGGCTGAAAGGAGCTACTCCATGTTCAAGGTCAGAAGGGATGGCTGTGAGGAGATACCCCTCCTCCAAGGTAAGGAGCAGTGCTGCGCTTTGCTGGAGCAGCCATGAAGAGATACCCCACGTCCAATGTAAGAGAAACACAAGACAGTAGGTGTTTCAAGAGGCATCAGAGGGCAGACACACAAACTATAATCACAGAAAACTTGTCAATCTAATCACACTAGGACCACAGCCTTGTCTAACTCAATGAAACTAAGCCATGCCCTTGGGGCAACCCAAGACGGGCAGGTCATGGTGGACAGGTCTGACAGAATGTGGCCCACTGGAGAAGGGAATGGTAAACCACTTCAGTATTCTTGCCTTGAGAACCCCGTGAACAATATGAAAAGGCAAAATAGAAGGATACTGAAAGAGGAACTCCCCAGGTCGGTAGGTGCCCAATATGCTACTGGAGATCAGTGGAGAAATAACTCCAGAAAGAATGAAGGGATGGAGCCAAAGCAAATACAATACCCAGTTGTGGATATGACTAGTGATAGAAGCAAGGTCCGATTCTGTAAAGAGCAATATTGCATACGAACCTGGAATGTTAGGTCCAGGAATCAAGGCAAATTGGAAGTAGTCAAACAGGAGATGGCAAGAGTGAACGTTGACCAACCACCTCATTAGAACTGATTCAAATGTATTCTTTTTAATGGCTGAGTAATATGGTTGAAACTGGAGCCGATTATACAGAGTGAAGCCAGAAAGAAAAACATCAATACAGTATACAAATGCATATATATGGAATTTAGAAAGATGGTAATGATAACCCTGTATGTGAGACAGCAAAAGAGACACAGATGTATAGAACAGTCTTTTGGACTCTGTGGGAGAGGGAGGTGGGAGATGATTTGGGAGAATGGCATTGAAACATGTATAATATCATATAAGAAATTAATCACCAGCCCAGGTTTGATGCAGGATACAGATGCTTGGGGCTGGTACACTGGGATGACCCAGAGAGATGGTATGGGGAGGGAGGTGGGAGGGGGGTTCAGGATTGGGAACACATGTACACCCATGGCAGATTCATGTTGATGTATGGCAAAACCAATACAATATTGTAAAGTAATTAGCCTCTAATTAAAATAAATTTGAAAAAGAAAAGAGTGAACATTGACATTCTAGGAATCAGCGAATTAAAATGGACTGGAATGGGTGAATTTAACTCAGATGACCATTACATCTACTACTGCGGGCAGGAATCCCTCAGAAGAAAAGGAGTAGTCATCATGGTCAACAAAAGAGTCCGAAATGCAATACTTGGATGCAATCTCAAAAATGACAGAATGATCTCTGTTCGTTTCCAAGGCAAACCATTCAATATTACAGTAATCCAAGTCTATGCCCCAACCAGTAATGCTGAAGAAGCTGAAGTTGAATGGTTCTATGAAGACCTACAAGACCTTTTAGAACTAACACCCCCCAAAAATGTCCTTTTCATTATAGGGGACTGGAATACAAAAGTAGGAAGTTAAGAAACACCTAGAGTAACAGGCAAATTTGGCCTTGGAATGCAGAATGAAGTAGGGGAAAGACTAAAAGAGATTTGCCAAGAGAACGCGCTGCTCATAGCAAACACCCTCTTTCAAAAACACAAGAGAAGACTCTACACATGGACATCAGCAGATGGCCAACACTGAAATCAGATTGATTATATTCTTTGCAGCCAAAGATGGGGAAGCTCTATACAGTCAACAAAAACAAGACCAGGAGCTGACTGTGGCTCAGATCATGAACTCCTTATTGTCAAATTCAGTCTTAAATTGAAGAAAGTAGGGAAAACCACTAGACCATTCAGGTATGACCTAAATCAAATCCCTTATGATTATACACTGGAAACGAGAAATAGATTTAAGGGACTAGATTTGATAGATAGAGTGCCTGATGAACTATGGATGGAGGTTCACGACATTGTACAGGAGACAGGGGATCCCTGTTGGAGACAGGGATCAAGACCATCCCCATGGAAAAGAAATGCAGAAAAGCAAAATGGCTGTCTGGGGAGACCTTATAAATAGCTGTGAAAGGAAGAGAAGCCAAAAGCAAAGGAGAAAAGGAAAGATATAAGCATCTGAATGCAGAGTTCCAAAGAATAGCAAGGAGAGATAAGAAAGCCTTCCTCAACGATCAATGCAAAGAAATAGAGGAAAACAACAGAATGGGAAAGACTAGAGATCTCTTCAAGAAAATTAGAGATACCAAGGGAACATTTCATGCAAAGATGGGCTCGATAAAGGACAGAAATTGTATGGACCTAACAGAAGCAGAAGATATTTAGAAGAGGTGGCAAGAATACACAGAAGAACTGTACAAAAAAGTTCTTCACGACCCAGATAATCATGATTATGTGATCACTCACCTAGAGCCAGACATCCTGGAATATGAAGTCAAGTGGGCCTTAGAAGGCATCCCTATGAACAAAGCTAGTGGAGGAGGTGATGGAATTCCAGTTGAGCTATTTCAAATTCTGGAATATGATGCTGTGAAAGTGTTACACTCAATATGCCAGCAAATTTGGAAAACTCAGCAGTGGCCACAGGACTGGAAAAGGTCAGTTTTCATTCCAATCCCAAAGAAAGGCAAAGCTAAAGAATGCTCAAACTACTGCACAATTGCACTCATCTCACAGGCTAGTACAGAGAAGTAATGCAATCCACTCCGGTACTCTTGCCTGGAAAATCCCATGGATGGAGGAGCCTGGTGAGCTGTAGTCCATGGGGTCGTGAAGAGTCAGACACGACTGAGCGACTTCCCTTTCAGATTTCACTTTCATGCATTGGAGAAAGAAATGGCAACCCACTCCAGTGTTCTTGCCTGGAGAATCCCAGGGACAGGGGAGCCTGGTGGGCTGCCGTCTATGGGGTCACACAGAGTTGGACACGACTGAAGTGACTTAGCAGCAGCAGCAGCAGCACACACTAGTAAAGTAATGCTCAAAATTCTCCAAGCCAGGCTTCAGCAATATGTGAACCATGAACTTTCAGATGTTCAAGCAAGTTTTACAAAAGGCAGTGGAAGCAGAGATCAAATTGCCAACATCCGCTGGATCATTGAAAAAGGAAGAGAGTTCCAGAAAAACATCTATTTCTGCTTTATTGACTATGCCAAACCCTTTGACTGTGTGGATCACAATAAACTGTGGGAAATTCTGAAAGAGATGGGAATACCAGACCATCTGACCTGCCTCTTGAGAAACCTTTATGCAGGTCAGGAAGCAACAGTTAGAACTGGACATGGCACAATAGACTGGTTCCAAATAGGAAAAGGAGTACGTCAAGGATGTATATTGTCACCCTACTTATTTAGCTTATATGCAGAGTACATCATGAGAAATGCTGGGCTGGAAGAAGCACAAGCTGGAATCAAGATTGCCGGGAGAAATATCAATAACCTCAGATATGCAGATGACACCACCCTTATGGCAGAAAGTGAAGAGGAACTCAAAAGCCTCTTGATGAAAGTTAAAGAAGAGAGTGAAGTAGTTGGCTTAAAGCTCAAGATTTAGAAAACTAAGATCATGGCATCTTGTCCCATCACTTCTTGGGAACTAGATGGGGAAACAGTGGAAACAGTGTCAGACTTTATTTTCTGGGGCTCCAAAATCACTGCAGATGGTGATTGCAGCCATGAAAGTAAAAGACACCTACTCCTTGGAAGGAAAGTTTTGACAACCTAGATAGCATAGTAAAAAGCAGAGACATTACTTTGCCAACAAAAGTCCGTCTAGTCAAGGCTATGGTTTTTCCTGTGGTCATGTATGGATGTGAGAGTTGGACTGTGAAGAAAGCTGAGCGCCGAAATTGACGCTTTTGAACCATGATGTTGGAGAAGACTCTTGAGAGTCCCTTGGACTGCAAGGGGATCCAATCAGTCCATTCTAAAGGAGATCAGCCCTGGGTGTTCTTTGGAAGGAATGATGCTAAAGCTGAAACTGCAGTACTTTGGCCTCCTCATGCAAAGAGTTGACTCACTGGAAAAGACTCTGATGCTGGGAGGGTTTGGGGGCAGGAACTGAACTGAATAAGCTTTGGCCACACATATGTCCACTTCTTTGGTCACCATCATCTTTTGCCTTTCCATGACTTCAAGGTCCAGCCTCTTTCTCATTTCAGTATAATCTTGAGGAGAAAGAAATGGCAAGTCATTCCAGTATTCTTGCCTGGAAAATTTTCCATGGACAGAGGAGCTGGTGGGCTACAGTCCATGGGGTCACAAAGAATCAGACATGACTGAGTGACTGAGTGCAGCCCACAGCATTATTATTATCATAATTTTTGTCAATTGTTTTGCTTCATTTTTAATATTCTTACCAATTGTATACTAGACCATTCATCTTTGTTCTGTTTTCCAATCTTTTTCCACATCCACATATTCTTGTTTTAATGTCACATTGTTTTAAAAGTGTTTCTTTAATACATTTTTATATAAGCAAGTATCTTCTCTCTATTTTTGTTCTTCAAAAATTTCCGAGCTGTCTCATATTTTAAATTTCCAGATGAATGTTAAAATCACTTTCTTACATTTCAAAAATCCTCTTGGGATTTTGATCTGAAATGGCAATCCACTCCAGTACTATTGCCTGGAAAATCCCATGGACAGAAGAGCCTGGTAGGCTACAGTCCATGGGGTTGCAAAGAGTTGGACATGACTGAGCGATTTCACTTTCACTTTCTTTCACAGGTAAATTACATCTGAATTTTTGAAAACTTGGCATGTTTATATTGTTTAGTCTTCCTATCCAGGAACATGTTCTTCTATATTTACATAAATCTTGTATCTCTCCTAGTGAAGTTTTGTAATTTTCTTCAGCCAATGTTTAGTTTTTTGTTTCTGGGTATTTTGTATATTATGTTGTCATTTTAAGTGGTCTCATTTTCTAACTAGCTATTATCAGTACATTACTTCCCTGGTGGCTCACACTGTAAAGAATCTGCCTGCAATTTGGGAGACCCAGGTTTGATCCCTGGGTTGGGAAGAGCCCCTGGAGGAATAGAATGGCTACCCACTCCAATATTCTTGGCTAGAAAATTCTATGGACAGAGGAGCCTGGAGGGCTACAGTCCATGGGGTCACAAAGAGTCAGACACGACTGAGCGACTAACACTTTCACTTTTTTTCCCACTTATTATAGGTATATAAGAAAGCTCTTTAACCTGTTCACTGACTTTGCTTCCTAGAACTTTACTAAAGTCATTAGTTCTAAGATTTTTTATTTAGAATCTTTTAGATTTTCTGTGCAGATATTTCTTAGTGCATTCACTAGAATTTCTATACTACTATTAAATAATTATAATGATGCAACACAATTGTCTTGTTCTTGATGTTGATTATGTCCCCAGTGTGTTGTTGTTACAGATGTTGGTTATTGTTTTCTTCTCACTATCATAATATTAAGGGCCTATTCTTTTATGCCCAGGCTTTTAAAAAATTAACACTTGGTTTAATTAATCCAAAAATGGATGTTGAAATTCAGCAAATGAGTCTTTTGGACACCTGTTGAGATAGTCTTATATCATTTTCTTTTGACCTATGGAAATGATATATTAGAGATTTCCTGATGTTGTCCTCCTAATATTCTGAAATAAACTATATTTGATGACATTAGTTTTAAAATATTGTCCATATTTTATTTGCTTAGTGCTTTGTGTTAGGTTTTTTTTTTTTTCTTCTTCTTTATTTTAAGAGTATCATTCTTTAAATCCTCTATGTTACACTTGGCAAGATTTTATGTCAGGGTTACATTAGCCTCAAAAAATGCATTTGTCATGATCTGACTTTTTAAATCACTGGTTATTTAAATACTTCATAAAAATCTGAAAAGAAAAACCAACAAATAATCAGTGTGGGAATTTGAATACAGCTTCCCCATAGAATATAAGCTGCAAGGAGAATTTCTATCTATTTTGTTCACTACTGTATCCCTACTGTTCTAGAACAGTGCCTGGTATTCAGTAAATGTTTGTTGAATAAATAGAAGGTAATGAATAGTCTTCCTGGACATTTAATAGAGTTGCTTGGAAGGGTTTTTTTTTTCTTCCTGATGTATCCTGTGTTTTGCTCTATAAAGCTCTTTCAGGGCATCACTTATGTGCATGCACCCACACACATGCATGCACACACACACACCACTCCTCAAAAAAAAAAATGGTTTATTATAAACAACTCAAATATAAATATCAGTAGAAAAATCTGCATTGTACTTAAATTACCCACTGATATTAATAACAATTATCAACATTTTCCATTATTACAAGTTATAAAAAGGCTGCAAATTATATTTTAATACAATTTTCAGGTTGGCATTTCAAAGTTTCAGTGACAAACATAATGAATTGTTAAAATCTCAATTTGAGATGGACATTGTAGCTCATTCTCTTAGAAAGAAAGCTAAAAGCAATTCTTCTTCTAAGTCATTTAATACTTTCCAGAACAGATTACAGATCTAAAGGTCATTTAAAATAAGCTCTAAATGTCACTTAAAGGAAAACAATGTCACTGAAAATAAAATACCAGATTTAAGTATCATCATTCAGATTATATAATCTTTTTATTTTGCCTCTATTACAACATCAGGGGTGATATGGGGGTAGAGGAACAAAAAAATCTCAGGTTAGGGTTGATCATAACTGTATTATCTTTATCCTTTCTCTTTTTAAAAAAAGAAATATGGTGTAGAAATTTTGACTCAATCTGATTAATTTTAAAGGGCATGTTCTCAGCAAAATTCTATGGCAATTTATGTGTAGTGAAGTCTGGATTATGCTGTCAGTGATCAATGATCTGTGGTATATTTAACATACCACTCATTTATTTGGCCGTGGATTGTACAATGTGATTCCAAATGAAAGGAAGCTATAATTGAAAAGTACAAAGCAACCAGAAAAAAAAAATGAAATGAAACAAACCTACCATGCCCTCTGTTGATGAAATGTGTGACTAGAGAATGTATAATTGGAGAGAAAAAATTCAACATGTTTCTTAGTTCTTTTTTTTTAAGTTTCTCTAAATTGTGTTCTAATTGAATTTCATAAAATAAGCATTTTATATTCTTCTGTTTTTACAGCATTCAGCACAAAATTATGTCAGTTAAAAGGAAAAAGTATCCATTTATAAATGGTTAATACAGTAGGCCCAGTTACGTGGCCTTGAATAGGTGTGATCTACTCGAAACTCGTTCTGGAAGAACAATTGGAAAGGAAGAACCATTTTTAGACAATTTCAGTTAAGGCAAGGTGGAAAAGGTAGAAAGATGGAATTCTGAACAAGCCAGATTGCTGTCCTCCCTCTCCTTTTCCCTAATCTTCAAATATCAGCCAAGTCCTTATGAATGATGAAGTTCATGTGCATCTTATGGGTGCAAGGATGGGTTGGTATCCTGAGACAAAATCTAAATCTTCTCTAGAAGGTGTCAGAGAGATTGACAGACATCCTTCAATAACTCCTCACCTTTTCCTTCTCAGTAGCATAACCATAAATTTTGATTTGGCTCAGTACACAGAACAAAAACTATATTTCTTGGCCTCCTTTGTAGCTAGATTTGACCACTTATCTACATTCTGGCCCGTAATGAAAGTGGTAGCATCATGTGCTGCTTAAAAGACAGGAGAATCATCCTTCACATTTTCCACCAGCCTGGTAACAGAACAATTCGTCAATACAATTTGTCATGCTGAGGATGACAAAGCAAAGGAGTATAACAAACCAGGGTTCCCAATACATTTATGAATCTCCCCTGCCCACACTGAATTGCTTGTCTTTTAATCAACTCTATTTATTTAAGTTATTGTTACAATGAAATATTCTTCAACTTTAAAAAGAAAAGAAATTTTGACAAGGGCTACAACATGGATGAAGCTTAAAGACATTATACTTACATTCTGTAAGCAAGTCACAACACAACAAATATTGTGTAATTTCACTTATATGAGATACCTAGTATATTCAAATTCATAGAGAGAGACAGTAGAATGGTAGTTTCCAGAGGATGAGTGGAGGGGTGAAAAGGAACTTAGTGTTTAATGAGGACAGATTTTCAGATGGAAAAGATGAAAAAGTTTTGGAGATGGATGGTTGCACAACAATGCAAATTTACTTACTGCCACAGAAGTGTACACTTAAAATTGGTTAAAATGATAAATTCTATGTTTTATATAATTTACTACAATAAAAAAATGCAAAAAAGTCAATGGTTAGCAACAATGTGTGTGATGAGAATATTTTCCAAAATCTCTGAAGTGCTCCCTTGGATACCAATAGGATCAAAATTCAAAATTCTATTGTTGGAGACAATGTTACTGGGCTTCACTCAATTTTATTTGATGAAACAAGAAATTAAGTGTTAACCACAATTACATGCCTACAGTGACATGAGGGAATTTCTTACACATCTAGAGCTTCAATTGCTATTTACATGCAGATGCTTCATAAACGTATGTCTTCAATTATTTCACTGAGGTCATTTATTCATGTTTCAAAGTGTTAGGTTGGAAGTTAGACATGAGCAACCAGAGGAGGCCTGGCTGTAAGGGATGGAAGCTTATCTCTGAACTCCATCCAAGAAACACCCAGGAGAGCTCACAGATGCTACAAAATAACTATAGTTTTCACTCCTGCACATGCGCCCTAGGCACAAGTGGATACAAAATGACCACAGGGACTTCTCCAAGTAACTTTAGGCAGTAAGGATCTCATTAAGGGCTCATGAATATTCTACATCTAATTATGACAGAATTATGGGAAGACATAAATAATACAACTTGCTGTTATATAATTGTCAATTGGCCTTGAGCATACGCCCATTTGCATTCCCTTTCATTGATTGGTGGTGGGTGCAAGCCCTACTTTGCATCAGGCAAAACCAAAAGGAGGAGACTGGAAGTATAGATGGGGGAAGCCAAGAGGGTTTGACCGGAAGGATGAGGGCAACTCTTTTGGTCTTTTGGGAGTGTTGGACTAAGAAAAGCTCTGTCTGCTTGAGTTGAATGTTCTACATCTTTTGGTTCATCACGCCAATCTTTTGTTGTGACAAAACAAGAACCAAGGAAAGAGAATTAAACCAACCTGACAAAAGTCATGTCACCCTCAACATGCCCAACACCAAACTCATAATCAGCATCCCCATACTTGGTTATTTGCCATGCATCTGATTGAGTAAGCCATAAAACCAGGACCTTCACTCTCCTTTACATCTCACATCCTATTATATGCTCCTGTGCCATCATGTACCTCCTGTTATCAGTTATTTCATTAATACTTTTACATTATTTCTGTATTTGATTACTATCTATCTCTCACACTAGAGTGCACATTCTGGGTGAGCAGAGACTTTAGTTTTGCTCATAATCGTATTCCCAGTATACAACACAGTGCCTGCCCTTTACGTGCTCTACTGCTGCTGCTAAGTTGCTTCAGTCGTGTCCAACTCTGTGCGACCCCATAGACGGCAGCCCACCAGGCTTCCCCGTCCCTGGGATTCTCCAGGCAAGAACACTGGAGTGGGTTGCCATTTTCTTCTCCAATGCATGAAAGTGAAAAGTGAAAGTGAAGTCGCTCAGTCGTGCCCGACTCTTCGCGACCCCATGGACTGCAGCCTACCAGGCTCCTCCATCCATGGGATTTTCCAGGCAAGAGAACTGGAGTGGGGTGCCATTGCCTTCTCCGGCCCTTTGCATGGGTGTTTAATAAATACATGTTAAATAAATCTTTAAAGTTGAACTCATAACTGGGAAAAAAGTCTGATATAAAAATGCATAAATGTAATTCCTCTCCTTCCTATCTTTATGAAGATGTGAGTTATTCCCCAAGCAGAGATAGTGGGTTACAGTTTGACACTTATCTTGATATTATACTGGCTATTGCTTTAGTACGGACTTTTAGTTCAGTGTCATCTTGTACATTTACCAGAATTTCTTGAACACTTCTAACTTGTACAATGATTTCTGTATCTGTCCTTTCTCATTAACTAATCCAAATATACTGCTCCATTCCTTGGGTGAAGAATAGTAAATATTTGTGGCTCACAAGTGTAGGTAGAAGTCCTGAGGATGGGGATGAGGATGAGGGAATGGGAGTTTATCTCAGAACTCAAACTCTGTGGATTCAAGCTGTGCTTTTGCTACTAGTTTCAAATGAGTTTACTTAACACCTGAATCTGTTTCTGCATTTCCCGAAGTTGACACACCATTAAAGATACCTATAGCACAAAATTATTGTGAGAACTATATGGAGAAATGGCCCTGGAATTACTTTTTAAACTGTACAGTGGCATAGACGTACATTATCCTGATGTGAATATAGTTGGAGTGAATCCTAAAATAGCAGCGGAGGTGGTAAGGAGGTATTTGGCCACGACTCACAATATGTAGGTAACTACTTTTACAGTGTATTTCTACCTTGCTTTTGAACTTGTTTTTGAAATGAATAATGAAGTGGTTGCAGCAAAGAAAAATTCTTAACAGAAAAAGGGGGGCAGGGAGCACTT
Organism: Bubalus kerabau; assembly: GCF_029407905.1. Classification (NCBI taxonomy): domain Eukaryota; kingdom Metazoa; phylum Chordata; class Mammalia; order Artiodactyla; family Bovidae; genus Bubalus; species Bubalus kerabau. The sequence continues at coordinate 2,070,878 of NC_073647.1, read as the reverse complement.
CTAAAATCTAGCATTTAACCAGTCAATTTGGCGTCTTTACTTCTACTGTGGTTCAGCTTCCCCCAAATCCCGAACTCTCCCACCATCTTTAACTATCCTAACTGTAATCAGGCGTGCGGTATGTGCTGCCTGGTTTCCCCTCAAGCTGGTGTTACGTCATCAGATTGTGACGTACCGCCCCCTGTGCGTGCTCAATTGTGAGGTCACACGCTCTCTCCGGTATATAAAGCTGGACGCTGCCTGGTATCCCACTTGCACCAGGCAGTGAGGGACGCTGAGCATCCTGGCCCGTGGCTTCCCGGGCGGCTAGTGGCCCCCTGCTTCCCAACTGCCAGCTGTGTGCCTCAGTGCCCGAGAAGAGGGAAGAGATTTGAAGAGGCGCCATGAGCTTCCTGTTCCTACTAGTGAGCAGCATTCTGTTTGCCTTCATGTTTGTCTTCTGGAAAACCTGGTTTCAGGTAAAGTGTGTAAGAGCAGTTGGAATTAGATGAAGCTCGACAAATACATGGCTTGGGGAGGGAGGTGTGTTTAAGAGAGTAGATAGTAAAGTAAGAGTAAGGCGGGGGTCACCCCATTCCTTTCTCCTTTGAAAGGGCTCAGATGTTGACTCTACCTCACACTTCTCCCATGTTGACCAGTAGTTCCACAGCTGTACTGTGTTGTGAAAAGCCCCAAGTCACTAGGTGATGGGATCAGTTTTTCATCCACTTGAAAAGTACAGCAGAAAGTGTCCATCTGCCCCCTCCCATTTTAAGAAAGTATACCTACTCTCTTCCTCTCTGGCTTTTACTACCCCCATGTAATTCTGTTTGCCTCTTCCTCCCTTGTATTTTCGTTTTCAGTCATCTTTATGACAGCTTTGGGTGGGGGAGGGGGCATCACAGATAACTAAGGTCAAAATGTGGGTTTCCTGGTGATGTTTAAAGTTCCAAGTGAAGTGCTTTGAGATAAGAATGAAACAGGGTCCAAGTATAAGACCTACTGGAATGCCCAAGAAATGTAAGCCAAGGCTATGGCATTTTGGCATCAGAAGGCTACTTTTCATTTTTTTTTTTTTTCTCTCACTCTTTGGGAAAGACATATTTCCAAATTAAAGTATTCATTCAACAGATTTTTAATCTTGGGGGAGGTCAATCAGTTCATTTTGGTAAACCAAGACTAAGAATGTTATTATTTGGTGGTATTTGGACATTGCTAAAGTCAATAAACTACATATGTTTAATTTCCTTCCCTTACAGAGAAACACTGGTGAAATGTCATCAAATTCAACTTCTCTTGCACTAGTAAGATCATCCTCTTCTACGCAGTCAACTAAGAGCAATACTGATAAGAGTCTTTTGGTCAACAGTCTCTCTCGGGATATCTTAATTAATTTCCCACACTCAGTAGCCATGCAGAGGCGAATATTGGTAAACCTCAGGATCGTGGAATACAAGCTGGCTGAACTGGAACAATTCCTAGTTACTAAGGGTTTAAATGGTGCATTAGTTAACCGGAAATCCACTGACAAGCCTACAGAATGTCATAACAATTGAGGCAATCATTAAAAGGACTTTGAGTGGATTCATTTGATTATATGTGTTTATACCAAATGAATTATTATTTAAAAGGGGAGGGGTGCCAAGTCAGATACAAAATCCAGACATTGTCAGTTTGCTTACATTTAGAGAGTTGATTATGTTGCTAACATATTTTACTGGAGAAGGAATGAAAGCACAATAGAGACAGAAACAGTTTGAGTTGTTTTCTTTTTATTAGTTACAGTAAAAAGAATATAGTTGAGATATAGTGATTTTTAACTTGAATTGTGAAAGTTTTTTTTTTTCCTAGTGGTTTACAATACAATACTGTAAATGTCTCCAAGTTTGCATTAAAGTAAATGAGATTTGATGGAACTTTTTTTCCATTATGCAGAATAGTCTAACACTATTGAATCTGTGTAATAATACTAAGAGCTATCATTGAGCACCCTAAAATGTGCCAGGGACTCTGTTAAGATCTGTGCTTTACATACTTGTAAAGATAGTCACAGAAACTCTTAACTACTCTTCATAGTCAGCTATTGAAGTAGACTACTTTTCCAGCACCACCTCTGCTACTAATTAGATATTTCATTAGAACTGTGCCTAAATCTTCCCTGAATTGCAAGTCACCTGTAGAAAATTATATGCATTTTTTTTATTTGGTGAAAAACCCACACCTCAAATAGCACCAAAATATAATGGTAGAATGTATATAATATAATATGGCTTAACATTAAAGTATTTATATGCTATATTTAGCAATCTATTTTAAATATTTTATAAAATCTAGTAATCTGTTGACATTCACTAACAGCATTTGACCTACCCTCAAAGAAAACCCTCAGAATATCTAACATAAGTTCATCTTATGTGTATGTTAGTTGCTTAGTCGTGTCCGACTCTTTGCAACCCCATGGACCATAGCCTGCCAGCCTCCTCTGTCCATGGAATTCTCCAGGCAAGAATACTGGAGTGTGTAGCCATTCCCTTCTCCAGGGGATCTTCTTGACCCAGGGATTGAACCCAGTTCTCCTGCATTGCAGGCAGATGCTTTACCATCTGAACTACCAGAGAAGCCTCAAAGAAAATCCTCAAAATATCTAACACAAGTTCATTATATATATATATATATATATATATATATACACACACACACACACACACACACACATAATTCACTGAGATTGTTTAATTACAGGCCTAACTATCTACCTAACTTCATGCCCCCTGCCCCCAAAATAAGTTACCAGTATAAATTAAAGGAAAACCTTAATCCCTTACTCATTTAATCTTCAATCAAAAGGAAAAGGAATTTAAAATGTGTAAGAATTTATAATGCTTAAATTTATTCTTTTATTCATCATTTGACAAGAACAAAAAGCAGTAGTATATGTGGTTCTTAAACATATTTTAGAGTCACAGATTTCTTTTGATATTCTGATGAAAAATATGGACTCTTGCAGTAGAAAAAATGCATATACACATACATGTAGAAAAATATTACATGTAATTTCAGCCTCATACAGTCTCTGAAGCCTATGTTAAGAACCTTAAGAATAACTGAAAAGTTTCTTACATAGTTTGGTAATCCTAGATTGTGATGTTAAACCAGTTGTAAATGATATATAATCAGTGTATAAATCTATTAATGATATGATGTTTTCAATATCTTTTGTAAAGAAATTGGCACATAGGACTTTCTAACTTGGCTGCCCTCATTCTTGACAAGTTTCACAAGTTTATCTCCCATAAGTATGTAAATAAGTTATCACCTGTAAATAGTAACTTATTCAAGTAAAACAAAATCATTCTACTTATCTATTAACTATATATTACAATCATAAGATCTTAGATTTGATTGAAGCCATTTCCTCATTAGTATTTTGTTCTATGTTCTATTTGAAATTAGACTTCAGGGTGTATAATGAACTACTTTAAATTTTGTGAAACACAGTAGAAATTAGATGGATCATGTATTTATTCCAACCATAACCTACAGAACACATTTTATGGGGAAAGAAATAATCAAAGCTTCTGGATTCCATATTCTAGATTTATCACTTACTGGCCATAGTTTTCTGTCTTATTTCACTATTTGTAAATAAAGAATATAACTACTAAGTTCACCTTAAAAAAGTGAACTATGAAGGCATGAAGTTTTTAGACATGAATCAAAGATATTAAGCAATAGTCTTCATATACATAGTTCATTTTTTCCTTATATACATATATGTATGGCATTCCTAATTTTCAATTTTACCACTTTCTTTTAAATATATTTATTTTCCCCAGATTTATGGGAAAGAAACATTGTATGCTAAGAAATATAAGCAAATAGTATTTAAAAACTTTTATAATAGAAAATATAACTATTTTCTAAATAATCAGCTCAAAATAAAGCCTTCAGTATATTATAAAAATATTGTAGTGATACAAAATTTTTATTGTGAAATAGAGGCAGCTATGTATGTGTGAACAGATAGATTAATCACATTGCTAAACATTAGTAGTTTCACATTTTTGTATTACATTCCTGTTGAAATTATAAAGCTCATAGATCTCATTCTGGTTTTCTGCTGTCACTAATATTAGATATTTCATGGTTAGTCTCTTTTTTAGAATCTGACATGTTTTCATATCTTTCCCCACGATGTTTTTCCAAGTATGGCCCCCAGTTAGCAGCTGGTCTGCAGCAGGTTGCAATGCGCTGAGAAGCAAAAAAAAAAAAAAAAAAAAAAAAATCATTATAGACTGTTATGTCTTCTTGCTAACCAAAATGAAATAAGAACATAGAAAAGTAAAAAAGTGATCATCTAAATTCTTAATTGTCTACAGAAAAAAATGATACTCAAATTTAACTGATTGTTAATAGAACTGTGTTAACTACAAAGCCAAAATAACTGAGTATGTAAATGAGCTCAAAAGGAAGTGTGTGAACCCATTCAGGCAACAGTATCACTTCACATACTTTCATTGAATTTCTATCCTGGCTTTAGAGTAAGGGTTAAGTTAGGATCTAAACCAGTGTATGACTGGAAAGTTTCAAGAATCAAAGGGAAAAGCCATTCATCTAGATCCACTAAACACTGACCTAAATCTTGAATCCAGTCTGACTTCTGAGCCTACCTAGACATTGTCCTACTGAGATATAATCAACTCCATTCCCTTAGGCCTCCACGAAAGAGGGATAACTCAGGGTCTAGATTTGGTTCAAGGTAATTTACCAGACTTATTCCAGTTTTAACATGCTATTATAGTATGTATTATAACCAGATGAAGTTTTAAAAGTGAAAATTATAAAGGAAAAAGGTCAGTTGCTTTGTGTCATCTCAGTTCAATTCAGTCTCTCAATCATGTCCAACTCTTTTGCAACCCTATGGACTGTAACCTGCCAGACTCTTCTATCCATAGGATTCTCCAGGCAAGAATACTGGAGTGGGTTGCCACTTCCTTCTCCAGGGGATCTTCCCGACCCAGGGATAAAACCCGCGTTTCCTGTCTCCTGAGTTGGCAGGCGGGTTCTTTACCCCTAGCATCAAGATACCATAACTTTTATGTGCTAAGCATTTTAATAGGGCCTGAGGATATAACAGCAATCAAGACAAGACCCCTTCTTAAAGAAGCTTATAGTCTAGTACATGGAGACACAAAAATATACATCTAGTATAATACAATGTTATACACATAGTAACAGATAAATTGTATCAGGTATAAAAGTTACCTGAGGGAAAGAGTGATTGATTTGATCTCATGTTCAAAATCTCATATTAACCTTCATTTTGATAATACTTTATATTATAAAGTATAAATAATATTAACATGCTTACTTGAAAGATGTTTCCTTTAGCTTGAATTATGTTTATGATAGCCATGATTGGAATCCAGATAATGCAGAAAGTAATCATACACCAGCCTAGAGCAACTCCCCAGTTAGGGTATGGAATTTGGCCATACTTAGGTCTACGAAACTGTATCACTGACCAGATCAAGATTGACTGTGAAAGTAAAATATGAAAAGAAAATGGTAAAAATTAGACTTTATTGCATTAATGGTTTTAGTTGTACTATTTATTAGCAGTTGTATTCCATTCCTTAGAAATAACTTATCAAAAACAATTAAGATGAAAATACATTCAAGGTGACTAAGATAATCAGGTAACTAGCCAGAAAATCAAATTCTAAATGAACCAATCTAAATAACTTGTATTTGTCTTACAAAAATTAGCATTGATGCAGATACTTGTACAACACGTATTTCAGTAAAATACTTTACCATAAAGTATATCTGTTGAAAGTAAAATAGTATCTGAAATTTATATTATTGAACTTTCACTTATAATAGCATGATTTTATTCTGTGCTATCTGGAGGAGGAAATATGGCAACCCACTCCAGTGTTCTTGTTTGGAGAATTCCATAGACAGAGGAGCCTGGTGGCCTATAGTCCATGGGGTCGCAAAGAGTCAGACATGACTGAAGTGACTTAGCATGCATGCATTCTGTCCTGTAAGCTAGCCAGCATATCAGTTAGTTCAATGAGAATGTAAGATACATTTTAGTGAACATGCCTTGTGCCTTGCTTAGCAGTAGTTTCTATTTATTTCCCACTACACAGAGTACCCCTTACTCCACACCCAAAACATACAGGCAATTCACACATGGGTACATAGTTACCAAAGCACTTTCTTATTGAAAAACAAAAAAGATGTTTGGGTAACACAGTGAACCTTAAAGATTAAAACATTTTAAGGCCAAGTTTTTTAAAAAGTGTTTAAAAAAAAACCCTACTAGACTGTTGCAGTATTAAAACTAATTATATAGAAATCTGTAAAGCAAACAAAATGAAAAAAACACACAAAAATTCCTTTAATGTCATTATACTAAGATTATTTCACAATTACTATAATTTCATATAATTACAAGAGTGGATGAGGGATAGGAGTCTAATATGTATGACTTTATACAAAATAGATGATAATGTATATCATTTAATATTTAATACCTTTGCATTTTAAAGTAAATCCAGTTGTCAAACCTAGAAATCAATGACATTAGCTGGCTAAAATGTCTAGTTAGATTTTCTAAGTTGAGAAAGGGCTTATTTTATTATGGAAACTTGTCAAATGAGGAAAACAATATTTAGTAGCACTGTCAAAGCCAAATATTAAAAACACCCTCTAAAATAAAGTGTAGATCAAATTAACATAATACCCTTTTCTAGGGAAATCATTGAAGCATGGAGGCAATGAGAACCAAAACTCATCCTCAATAAAGTTTCCCCCTGCCCCACCCCCACCATTATCTCTAGCCCATAGTAATTTTCTGTCCCATAAAGTGTTTACTTGGCATTCAGCCTTTTACTGTCCTGAACTGTTATTTAAATTTATTTTTTGCTTTCCTTCAGCTGCTGCTGCTGCTAAGTCACTTCAGTCATTTCCGACTCTGTGCGACCCCATGGACAGCAGCCCAGCAGGCTCCTCTGTCCCCGGGATTCTCTAGGCAAGAATCCTGGAGTGGGTTGCCATGTCCTTCTCCCTTCAGCTCCTAAATCGCACTAATTTTTAACAAACTATTGCCTCTATTGACGCACGTGAGTTTTTGTAATTTCAGATACTACTTCCCATAAAAACATGCATTAATAACTGAGAAAACTTAGTTAACTAAGCAGTTAGTATATTTAGATTGAATTCCTTGAAGGCAGAGACTGGGTCTTAAACAGAGAGGTTAAGAACATTGTAGGTGGCTCAGCATATTTTTTACAGAATGAGCAAATGACTGGTTTTTAAAAATTTATTGTATTGATAATTTTTAAGTATCTTGTCCTAGGTACTTTTTAGGATATCTTTAAGTCTCAAATAGTAAATGTTTAAGCCTATGGCCTCAGAAATAATGCAACAAAGAAGGGTACTGTAATTTCAGCAACTTGTAGGCACCAGTCATGAAAAGTTGAAAATCATTGATTTTAAAATGATATTAATTTTCTTTATTGTATTTAATGTAAATAATTCAATTTTACCTTACAAGTGTTTAAATATATATATTATTGATACCAGATTCACCCATGTTAATACTTACCATTAATAGGATAGGCGTAATGACAAACCAGCAAGTTCTCCACCATAGCCAGAATATCCACCTTTTTGCTCCAATCATCATTTCTATATCGTCAATAAACCTGTTCCCTCCTAAAAACAGCAATAAAGAGTGCATTCAGCCCTTACTCATACTTTCATTCATTAATCATTCTGGCTCTAAGTTATCTTTCTTTTTTTTTTTTTAAGTTATCTTTCTATGTCTAAACATTTTCCTATACTATAGCAATGAAGCATATAATACCTTTAACTACATTTTATTCATAATAAATTTTTGCCCAGTATATTATACTTAATTATTATAGTAAATATAATGAAAAGGAATAAAACTAAGTCATTTTAATAAAATGTGTAGATCATTCTGTAGTCACTATTTACCATAAATCCAGATGACTCCTATTATTTCCAGTATAGCTGCAATCAAAATGCCCCATCCAGCACAGAAGTGGTCAATCAGATTAACCCAGTATATTCCAGCCTACCAAAAAAAATGTCAGTTACTTTTAAATATAGTTTTAATTACTTTTATGATTGATGAGGTACTCAGATTGAATCTACTAATTTGATTTTAACATATGCTCCTTGGTTTCACCTCTGCCAAAATGTAAAAGGGAATGTTTCAAATGTAAACACAAATGGGCCTTTACATATCTCAAACAGGCTGTACCTTTTATTCTATGAGTCCCTATTAAAAAAATAAGCATTTAGAATAGTTGATTATAAAAATGAAAGGTAGTGTGCTCTTTTGTAGTTGCCAAGAAATATAGACTATATTACAGCCTACAAAGAAGTTAGAGCCTACAAAGTCTGTAACTTTATTGTAATTGGGGAAATTGTCCACTATTGGGCTCCCCCCACCAAATTATACATGCTATTGAAATTGTGTTATGATGGGGAAAGAATCTGGGTTAAAACTCAGAAAATCTTGAAGTCTGTACTAAACATGCTCTTAAACCATGGCTTCCTCATTTAGATTATAAAGTACGTTCCAACTAATATTTTGTCTATGGAAAAATACTGTAGTATACCTGAGTCACACAGATGAGGCCAAGGAAAAACAAAACCAAGCAGCAACCCAAAGTTATGGGAGCCCTCATTTTCTTCATCACTTTGGGAAATAAATCTTGAATTGTCGTGGTAATCGTTTCTTCAGAAGGAAAAAAAATGACATGTCAACTCATTTGCCAATAATTTGAATCATAGAAATCAACTTCTATTAATCAAATTTACAAATATATGTTGAGAATATACTCTGGGCCCAACTTCTTGCTTTTAAAAATCCATAGGGTCCTTTCTCCTGGCAGTCACCACTCATCAGTTCTGATCAAAAAAAAATCAAATACAGCTCTATTTGTTGTTTTTAGTCTGTTTTATAAGGTTTTTCATTGGTAGCAATTATAAGGTAATAGTTTCCCAAGGGCTGAAGAAGTTTGAAAGAGGGTTATAGGGAAGGAAGAATTTTAGTAGAACTTTTAAATAAGGTGAATTCACAGAAAGGCCTTCTAGGTTTAAGAAGTAAATATGTTCATGAAACAGGGTACTGGTTAAAAGTAGAAGGATATATGAGTAAAGGATTAAGAAACATGTTTGAAATTTTTGGAGGGCTTTGAAAGTCAACTGGAGGAGGCTGGACTTTATCCTATAAATTATTAAAATGTTTTATGTAACAGTGTGATATGACAAAAACTGTTTCAGAATTTTTAGTTGTGTACCCTAGGGCAAGAGGAGAAGAGGACGACAGAAGATGAGATGGTTGGATGGCATCACTGACTCAATGGACATGGGTTTGGGTGGACTCTGGGAGTTGGTGATGGAAAGGGAGGCCTGGCATGCTGCAGTTCATGGGGTTTTAAAGAGTCAGATAGGACTGAGCGACTGAATTGAACTGAACCCTAGGGAAAATTCCTATGTGTAAAGAGAACCATATATAAGAATAATTACTGCAGCAGTGCGTGTAACCACTACAATATTGTAATTAGCCTCCAATTAAATTAATTAAAAAAAATTGGAAATAATTCAAATGCCCATAATTATGGTAACAGATTGTGAATTAACTTGGTGACTCAGATGGTAAAGAATCTTCCTGCAATGCAGGAGACTCGGGTTCGATCCCTGGGCTGGGAAGAGCCCCTGGAGAAGTGAATGGCTACCCACTCCAGTATTCTTGCCTGGAGAATTCTATGGACAGAGGAGCCTGGCAGGCTAAGTCCATGCACAGAGAGTAGCAAAGAGTTGGACATGACTAAGCAACTAACACATGTCTGTGTATCAACATGGATTCATAATACATATAGAAAGCAACTGTCAGAATGGTATGTATGCTATGAAACTTCACATTTATGTGAAAATTTAAAAATTTTATCTTATTTATGGATATATATATACAATGTACACAAAGAACATATATAATCCATGGTGACAGTTGCTTTCTAGGAAGGAAGAAATGTGAATTGTATTAGGCAAAGAAACATAAAGGACTTCAAATTTATCTGTAACAGTTTATTTTTATAAAAAAATGTCTGAAGCAAACATAAAATATTAATGTCTGTTCCTTTCAAGTATCTGATACTTGAGTACATTGTATTTTTCCATATTTAAAATTTAAGTTAAAAAGAATTTTCAGAAAGATCATTCTTAGAGTAAAAGCTAGACAGGGGCAACAAGGGTAAGAAAATGATGTTTTGAAATAGAGTAAAATATAAGAGGGGTATGTTAACATTGGGAGTATTACTTACCAATGGAAGCGAACTGAGAGTCAAGACCCAAAGTCAAAAGCATGAAAAAAAATAATACGGACCAAAATGGCCCACCTGGGAGTTGAGCTAAAGCTTCTGGATAGGCAATGAATGCCAAATCAAAACCTAGGAAAAATTAATGGAATTTTAATTTAAATTAAGTTAAAGAAAAATAAAGAAATTCACATATTTGAACATTTTTCAAAGTAAGATACTAGAAAAATCTCAATTTGGCAATCCAATGGATAATATACATTCTTTAGCAACTGTTTCACTATCACTTTTTAAAAGTGTTTATGTAGGTTGTTCTATAATATGATAATATAAACGTGTTGTAAATTAAGCTAGTGAGATAAATTTTGTAAATGGTACATTTCTCACATAAGAAATCTTAACTACATCACTGATGTTTGGCTGATTTTATTTTTTTTTAATTAATGAAGAACAACTGTCTTAAACTCCAGTCAACTCTCTTTCCAATGTTTACCCAATATCACAATATGTAGTGTCATTTATTTTTTTCACTGTACATTTCACAGCTGTATGGTACCAACTTATTTTTTATTGAAGTATAATTGATTTACAACAATATTCTGTTAGTTTTGGTATACAATTAGTGATTCTGTATTTTTGCACATTATACTGCATTATAGGTTATTACAAGATAACAGGTATAATTTTAGTGCTATTTAAATTATTATATGGACACCTTCAAGATTGTATGTAATAAAACTATAAATTGAATCTTATTTTCTATTTGATGTATGTTGTCTTTTGAGACACTTGTTAACATTTTTTAAATCATATTATATGATACTTAGTTTAAGTATTTTAAGTGTCTCCAACCTCCCAGGGGACCGGCCTAGGCGTCAGGAGAATTCGCTTCTAGCCTAGGCTCTATCACTTCCTAATTTTTGATCTTCTGCAAGACATAACATTTCCATGCTCAGTCCCGTCCTCTGTAAATGAGGAGCTGAACACTACATGATCTCCAAAGTCTTTTATAGTCCCAACATTCTATTCTCATTCATCAATCTCTCCACCAAATGATACTAACAATAGGTAGAAATTTAGTAAGAAAAACTGACTTAAAAGAACCCTAGACTTCTGTTCCTAAGAGTCTTCAAAAGTGAAAGTGTTAGTTGCTCAGTTGTGTCTTTGCGACCCCATGGACTGTAGCCTGCCAGGCTCCTCTATACACAGAATTCTCTGGGCAAGAATACTGGAGTGGGTAGCCAGTCCCTTCTCGAGAGGATCTTCCCCACCCAGGGATCGAACCTAGGTCTCTTGCATTGCAGGCGGATTCTTTACCGTCTGAGCCACCAAGCGGATAATTAAGCATCTCTAGTTAATGTCTTTAAAGTTAAGACGTTCATTAATCAGATTCCTTTAAAGCTGGACACAGCTGTATACGCAAAGTCAGTTGGGTTTCAATCTATATGACATTTGTGCATTTTAAAAATTCAAATATAATAGTGTAATTGTACATGGATTAATTTTCATATATAGTTTCTCTCACATATTCATATATATTAATACACACATGTATGTATATATGTATGTATCTTTATATACATACACACAGATGAAGATAATGTAAAGTGCATAGCGTGATGCCTAATACTTGCAATTGTGCTGTAAGTAGTTCATATTAACAGTAGTTCATATTAAGCACTAAACAAAATTTGGAAAAAACTTTAAACAATTGTTCTGTAATATAGTCTTGTTTCTCAGATCATCTAAGAATTATTATATGGTTAAAACAACCAAGTTATTTAAGATGAAATGAGAAAGAAAAAATACCCTAAATCTTGAGTGCTTTAATTGCTATAAAGTATATCAGTGTTTCTTAAATGAGCTATATACAAGTTATATATAGCATTACATACCTGATTTTACAACTTGTGTGACTTCCTTTCCAGATATATGAGCCATGTGTCCCAATATAGAAAAAATAGCAAATCCAGCGAACACACTAGTAAGGCAATTTGTCACACAAACTACAATGGCATCTGAGTAGCAGTTGTTATTGAACTTATTGTAAGATGATAAGGCAACCAGACCACCCCAGGCAACTGACAGAGAATAAAATATCTGTGTGGCAGCATCTTTCCAAACCTATAAAAGAAAATAATATTTTAAAACACACACTTAATTTTTCATTTGTATAAAATATTTCATATATACAAGTGAATAACTTATAAAAACAAAACAAACACCTAAATACCCACTACTGAGCTTAAGAAATAAAATGTTGCTAGGCTATTAAATCCTACCTGTGCTCCTTCCTGATTATATCACACTTCCAACTTCAGTGGTAACTGCTATCCTGACTACTGTGTTTATCATTTCTCTGGTTTTCTTCATATTTTTACTATCCTAAACAATATGGCATTTAGCCTTCCATGTTTTTAAGTTTATAGAAAAGTTATCTTAATGCATGTTAACTAATACAACCTGCATTTTCCATTCAGTAGTATATGAGATTTATCCATTATCAATTTGAACCATATGAAATTTCAATTCAACTAAATATTGCCAAATTATTCTCTGAAGTGGTTGTATCAGTTTGCACTCCCACCAGATGGTATGAGAGTTCTCACTCCCCCACATCCTTGCTAACATCAGTCAGAATTTTGAATGCTGTCCAAACTAATGGCTGTGAAATGAGTGTTGATAACCTTAAATAATTTATAAGGCTTAGCATGTTTTTGTTTGTTTATATTCTATAGTTTTTTTTTTTTTTTTCTGTGAAATTCCTGTTCACATATTTTGCCAGTGTTTTAGTTGGGTTATTTGTCTTATTTGACCTCTAGGAATTCTTTATGTAGTCAGATTCTAATCCTTTATCTGTTATACGTCTTAATTTTTTCTCCCAATTTGTGGCTTTTTCCCCCCCTCTTAACATTGTGTCCTTTGATGAACCAAAGATTTTGTTTTAATGTAGCTGAAGGTATCTATCTTTGCTTTTATGTATTGTCCTTGATTTCTCTGACTGAAAGAAAGAATCCTTAGCCCAAGGTCATAAAGCTACTATCCTATATTTTCTTCTAAAAGACTTAGTTCTGCTTATATCCTTAAGTTCAATTCACCTGAAATTGAATTTAATGCATATTAAATTAGAAATCCAAATACATTGTTTTCTAAATGAAATATCAATTGAAGATAATTGATATTATCCATTATATTATTTGGATATCAATTGTATCAACTGGATAGTCCATCCCTTTCCCATTGATCTGTATCCCCACCTCTGCCACATATGGGGTTCAATCCCTGGGTTGGGAAGATCCCCTGGAGAAGGAAATGGCAACCCATTCCAGTATTCTTGCCTGGAGAATCCCATGGATGGAGGAGCTTGGTGGGCTACAGTCCACGGGGTCACAAAGTGTCGGACATGACTGAGCGACTTCACTTTGACTTTCAATCATCCAGTTCCTTCATTCCATGTTTTGATTAGAGCCCCATGCAGCTGGCCTTATCTCTTTAAGCAGTGCTCACACTCTTCATCTAATTCAACCCCTTTATCTTTCCCCCTTTCACAATTTACCCCTCCTATGTCTTTGCTAAAGGGCAATAATTAGTCTTAGAAACTAACCTAGGTAAATCCATCTTAATAGTGAAATTCTATAGATATAACAGTACTCTGAAGAAAAATCTAATTATGGAGACTTCAAATAATAGGGTTGGCATATAAGTAGGCAAAAGTGTATTTTTAGTCTTTCTGGAAATATGACTGGTTAATGGAAGGCAGGCCGTGTTAACATGGTGGCTTAACAGTTCTACCTCTGGAATCAAAAAGAATGAAGTCTAAATCCAATACCTCTCACTTTCATTGAATTTGATTCATTTTAACATTTTCAAGCCTGTTTCATCTGTAAAATGGAGATGATAATGATAATAATAGTAGTAATAACTATGTGTCCTAAGAATGATGTGAGAATTAAATGAGATAACATATGCAAAGCAATTAATAGGATATTCAATGATAGCTATTATGTTTTTATGGAAAAGAAATATAAACTGATACTCAGTTTCTTTTGTGGAAGTTAAAAACAATACTTTTCTCCTTGAAAGGTATGTAATCTATTTCCAATTTTAATAGAAATAAAGTTGTTAGGAGTAAATAAATATTTACTAGGTCTTCAGAATATAGCTTGCTATTAGATGATTATTAGGAGAAGGCAATGGCAACCCACTCCAGTACTCTTGCCTGGGAAATCCCATGGACAGAGGAGCCTGGTAGGCTACAGTCCATTGGGTCGTGAAGAGTCAGACTTGACTGAGCGACTTCACTTTCACTTTTCACTTTCATGCACTGGAGAAGAAAATGGCAACCCACTCCAGTATTATTGCCTGGAGAATCCCAGGGACGGGAGCCTAGTGGGCTGTCGTCTATGGGGTTGCACAGATTTGGACACGACTGACATGACTTAGCAGTAGCAGCAGCAGATGATTTTTATACTAAATTGCTTTTATAATGGCAGGAAGCCAGTAGAAAGTAAAATGGATGGATAAATAGATGGGTAGATAGATGCATAGATAGACAGCTAGATCATGGTTATTTCACTTATACATTTAACAATTGGTTATATTTAAGTGGTGACTCAGCAGTAAAGAATCTGCCTGCCAGTGCAGGATATGCAAGAGACTCGGATTCCATTCCTGGGTTGGGAAGATCCCCTGGAGAAGGAAATGGCAACCCACTCCAGTATTCTTGCCTGGGAAATCCCATAGACAGAAGAGCCTGGAGGACTACAGTCTATGGGGTCACACAGAGTCAGACATGACTTAGTGACTAAACAACAACAAGATAAGAAAATCATGTGAGGAATAAGATGCACTCATTTCTTAGGCAGTTTTACATATCAGGTTGGCTAACACAAATGAACTTTTTGGCCAACCCATATTAAGAGATGAACAACATGCTTATGTTAGTCTCTCAGCTGCTTTGACTTGATACATTATGCATGCATATGTGAGTGGGGTGAAGGAGTCTGGAGGTGGTGTGGCAGGTCTCAGTTGTGTAAGAATGCTATGCATACCATGAATGATGTAACTAGGCTGCCTAATTCCAAACATACTTATCATCTCTATACCTACCCATCTCACAGCTATATAAAAGACTATTAGTTTAGGGATTGCTGCTGCTGCTGCTGCTAAGTCACTTCAGTCATGTCTGACTCTGTGCGACCCCATAGATGGCAGCCCACCAGGCTTCTCTGTCCCTGGGATTCTCCAGGCAAGAATACTGGAGTGGGTTGCCATTTCCTTCTCCAAGTTTAGGGATTAGGAAATCTTAATTCAAGATGCACAAACAGGCGATGTAAATTTAACTAAATGTGAATCTTCCTGGGTCTCAACTTTTATCACTCTAAAATGAAGGAGTTAGTAAGACAATCACTGGAGACCCCTCTAGCTATCAATTTGTGTGGTTCTCTACTCCTAGAGATATCAATAAAGAAAAGGAAAAATACATACTTGTGATTGCATGCTTAGAATATAAATTGGAGAGGAATAAAAAACATCTAAGAAAAAATTTTCATTGCCAGCACTCCCAAAGAAGGGGTGAGGGCAGTGTTTGTGTTGGGATGGGGAGGTAGGAGAATTAAACTGTATGTTTCATACAGAACTTTAGGCTTAGCTCTGATGTTTTAAAGATAATAGAGACACCAAAACACAGACCAGTATAAAATAGTCACATAAAAATTTCAGGATAGTCTCATGGAGCTATAAAGCCTAGGTTTCTGAGGCTTTAAAAGCCACTTAGAGACTGTTCTATACATCAGTGTCTCTTTTGCTGTCTCGTACTATATAGAACAGTCTTATGGACTCTGTGAGAGAGGGAGAGGGTGGGAAGATTTGGGAGAATGGCATTGAAACATGTAAAATATCATGTATGAAATGAGTTGCCAGTCCAGGTTCGATGCACGATACTGGATGCTTGGGGCTGGTGCACTGGGACGACCCAGAGGGATGGAATGGGGAGGGAGGAGGGAGGAGGGTTCAGGATGGGGAACACATGTATACCTGTGGCGGATTCATTTTGATATTTGGCAAAACTAATACAATTATGTAAAGTTTAAAAATAAAATAAAATAAAAAAAAGACTATTAAAAAAAAAAAGCCACTTAGAGGAATATCAAAGGAGCTTTTCCACTGTGCTCAAAGTTATGAGGTTTAAAGAAAATGGAGGGTCCATTTCTTAGGAAAAATGCTGCAGTCTACAATTATTTAGTATTATATAACAGCAATAATTAAAATACTTGTGTGCTCATTTATATAACAGTTTACCATTTCAAAGTATATTAACATATTTTATCTTGTTTAATAACCTAACAGAGAGAAGATGATGAATCCCAACTTCCATTTTATTTGTTTCTTATCCATCATCAAAAATGGTCATCTAGTTGGGAAGAGATTAACAAACAAGGTTAAAAAATGTGAGGCCCAAGAAAAATGAAGAAATAAACAGCGGCCTTTGGATACATCAAAGTATGTTGATCTCTGACACATAAACAATAAAAGTTCATAGTTCTAAAATGATTTAGAGTCATCAGTTTAGATCAATGATTTATTTTATTTTATTTTTTAACTTTACAATATTGTATTGGTTTTTGCATATATCAACATGAATCCGCCACCTAGATCAATGATTTAGAGTGATTTTTTGTGATTACTCCTGAGTGAAAATGATTTGGACACACAGAAGGTAACCAAAGGCTGGAGACTGACCTCTCAATTTTCAAAAAGGTAAAGGATGGATTTCCATGACTAAAAATGGATAAATTTGACTTGGTTATCAGAAACATTCTACAAAAAATAATTAAGTATCCATATTGTGAGTATTTAGAACATAGCAACTGCTGAAAGCATGAGTTCCGCAAAGAATACCATAGCAAGCTAAAAACTAATACCCATTTTGGCTAATACTACTAATATGATATTATAGTGTTTCTTGATTTTAATATAATATTGTGGGATTTTGCCTGACCAGAAGCTTAATGTATTCTAAGAATGTGACATGACTACTAAAAAAGTGAAAGTGTTATTAGGCTGTATCAATAGAAGGAAAGTCGATGGAGTATACTTACTGGCAATGCCCTCTGCAGTTAAAATTGTAAAAGATTTTATGTACATATGATACACATAGCCATTATCTGAAGACAGACTAATATTAAAAGGGGTTACCAATTCATATTCATGGCACATATTTATGTGTCTTGTATACAAGTAACAGTTTTGTTTATGGAATTTTTCATTTCAAATTTATGTTTTAACTTCAGAATATTAACTTTTGAAGACAGTTTATGTTAGACGATTAAACCATCAACTGTAATCTTTAAATCTACTACACGTTTATCTGATAAGTCACATGCATGCTAAATCACTTCAGTCGTGTCTCACTCTTTGCAACCTCATGAACTGTAGCCCACCAGGCTCCTCTGTCCATGGGATTCTTCAGGCAAGAATACTGGAGTGGGTTGCCCCCTTCTCCAGGGGATCTTCCCAACCCAGGGATTGAACTCACGTCTCTTATGTCTCCTGTATTGGCGGGCAGGTTCATTACCACTAGTGCCACCTGGGAAGCCCTGGTCATCAATTTGTGGGTATTCATGCATGAAATATGCTTTTTCAGATTAAGAAGCCCCAAATCCTTTTGGTCAAATAGGATCAGTTTCGAAAAAATGACTATGAAAATCCTGTTGCTAAAAATGACTGTCTCACTTCCAATAAGACACTATTAGTGTCATGTTAAACACTTAAAATCAGGCATCCTAGTGGACAGAAACATTAATAAATTTAACTCCATATTCTTTTATAAGCTATTACATTACAACACTCTAGGTAATCAAAGATTTTCAGTATTGACTTTATCTAAGGTTTACCTCCTTAGATAATGTGAAATCCAAATTGTCTTACCTCAGCATCCTTAAGTTTTGCAAAATTTGACTGTGCTCCAATATAGTATGAAATGCCTTTTGCTGCACCTTCCAGAGTTGCCCCTCGAATCACCAGGATGAGTAGGACAACATAGGGGAAAAGAGCTGTAAAATACACCACCTACCAAGAACAACCAAAAGTTATTATTTTTAAAACTCATGGTATATAATTGTATACAAAGTTACTAGCCAGTTGAAATGTTTAGCCTATTAATGTCTGATAATACTAATACCAAAGTTGGCATAATTTCCTCTTTCTGTTTTTACCACTCGTTGAATGATCCACTTTCAAAACACTCTGATGTATGTGGCAATGTTTCCCAGGTTTATGTTGTAAATAAACACTATTTCAGCAATGGTTATTTGAAATCCAGATGAAGTGCTTTCCTAAATGTATCCTAATAAATGTTGGTAATTTCATCTCTGGTTCCTCTGCCTTTTCCAAATTCAGCTTGTAAATCTAGAAGTTCAAACTACCAAACAGTTGAGTTCATTTCACATACTAGCAAGGTAATATTAAAAATCCTTCAAGCTATCCTTCAACAGTACATGAACCAAGAACTTCCAGATGTACAAGCTGGATTTAGAAAAGGCAGAGGAACCAGAAAAAAATTGCCAACATATATTGCATAATAGTAAAAGCAAGGGAATTCAAGAAAAATTTATCTGCTTCACTGACTACACTAAAGCCTTTGACTGTGTGGATCACAAAAAAATTGTGGAAAACTCTTAAAGAGATGAAATACTAGACCACATTACCTGCCTCCTGATAAACCTGTATGCAGGTCAAGAAGCAACAGAACCAGACATGGAACAATGGAATGGTTCAAAATTGGGAAAGGAGTACATCAAGGTTGTATATTGTCACTCTGCTTATTTAACTTCTATGCAGAGTACATCATGCAAAATGCCAGGCTGGATGAAGTACAAGCTGGAATCAAGATTGACTGAAGAAATATCAACAACCTCAGATATGCAGATGATACCACTCTAATGGCAGAAAAGTGAAGAGGAACTGAAGAGCCTCTTGAGGAAAGTGAAAGAGAAGTGTGAAAAAGCTGGCTTAAAACCCAACGTTCAAAAAATGAAGATCATGGCATCCAGTCCCATCACTTCATGGCAAATAGATGGGATAAAAGTGGAAACAGTGGTAGATTTTATCATCTTGGGCTCCTAAATCACTGTGGATGGTGCCTGCAGCCATGAAATTAAAAGATGTTTGCTCTTTGGAAGAAAAGCTATGACAAACCTAGACAGCGAATTCAAAAGCAGAGATGTCACTTTGCCGACAAAGGTCTGTATAGGCAAAGCTATGGTTTTTCCAGTAGTCATGTATGGATGTGAGAGTTGAACCATAAAGAAAGCTGCACCTGAAGAATTGATGATTTTGAATTATGGACTTTTAAGAGTCCCTTGGACAGCAAGGAGATCAAACCAGTCAATCATAAAGGAAATCAACCCTGAATATTCATTGGAAGAACTGATACTGAAGCTGAAGCTCCAATATTTTGGTCACCTGATGCAAAAAGCCAACTCATTGGAAAAGACCCTGATGCTGGGAAAGATTGAGGGGAGGAGGTGAAGCGGGCAACAAAGGATAAGATGGTGGATGGCATCACTGAAGCGGGCAACAAAGGATAAGATGGTGGATGGCATCACTGACTCAATGGACATGAATTTGAGCAAATTCCGGGAGATAGTGAGGAACAGGGAAACCTGGTGTGCTGAAGTCAATGGGGTCACAAAAAGTCAGGCACAACTTGGTGACTAAACAACAAATGTCTGATAGTGAAAATCACCTCTTGGTAAATTAGTGCATTAAGGTGGGAAGGAAAATGATTTTAAAGTAGTTTAAAAAGTAAACTTTTAACTGAAGTAGTTAGTTTATGCTCAATCCCAGAGAAGAAAGAAAATCTCCTAGTAGTTGTCCAAATCCTGTGAAGGTTTTTAAAGTGAGTACTGGACACTTGATATTATTATCCTTAAAGCTACCATTAAAAGTGTTTGAGAGCACACATATATACATGTGAACTGCTTGTATCCTAGATAACACATGGTTCCAGATGAACAGACTGCCTTTGAGGCTAGCTTTTCATTAATGTGGATAATTTCTTTGCTCCATAGATTTCCTATGTTTGGTAATATACCCAAAGAGACGATTTAAACAAACCATCCCAAGACCAGTAAAAATTAATTGCCTGGGTAAATGGAATTTCATGGATTTTTCAATATTAACATCAAAAATCAACCAAGGGTTTAAAAAATGTACAATCGCAACACTGTTTTGGAAAATTTCCACTGAATTTGTGATGTTCCTGGTATTTTTGTGATCTAACAGCATGTCTCACTCATTACAATGTAACAGTAACTGCTAGATATTGTACCAGGAACACAAAGATAGTATCCACAGTTATTCTTGTTCTCTGTCCTTACGGAAATTTCAGTAAACACACACATGTTTATTTTTCTGGGTATTGTACAGCTGCTCACAGAGAAAATTTCATGTTCTCTGATATTGCCACAGTGCTCTCCGAAAGTTTAAAAATAAAACAATGACATAGGAAATGTTTTTCAGAAGAGGACTTTCTGCTGAGAGAGGGTTCTGAGTCAATTTTGGCAAGCTTTAAGAGAACACTTGTATAGCTTTATTTTTTTCTTTCTCTCTCCAACAATGGAATAATGGGAATGCTGACACTATTACCCTATATAACATATATAACAGGGATCTAGACTTTCCAAACCAAAAATTGTAACATATAATTCCACTCAAGATGCTTCTTTATTATAATAGGATGGAAATTTTAAAAATATACTCCCAAGCCTCAGAATGCTATATCAGCTAGAAGGGTCCAAGTTTAGAGAAATTACACACATCTAGTACTAATTTTTGCTAGTTTTATTTTTAACAATAGCAGTGTTCTTATGTATTTTCTTAGAGTGAGGCTGCCTACTTAGAAAGCTTTTCACACATGCAAAGGATTTCATGATAGAAAAGAACATGCATTTGATACTACTTGGCATTGAACTACAATGAAATTGCAAAACAGCAACATCACTGTCTAAGGTGTTTTCTAAATTACCTTTCCAGAAGACTTTATTCCTTTAAATAATGCTGCTCCGACTATGAGCCAAGCCAGAAGAAGACAAAGTGCTAAATACCAAACAATGACTCCAGTCTCATCCAGTCCACTTGACCGTTGGAGTGCCACTTTACTGAAAACACAGATGTCCTTTGATTAACACACAATCATTCATCTTAATACATTGAATTTTGTAATATCTTTCATACAGGGGAAGCTTCATGAGTATTTTACTAATACTCATACTAATTCGTATTTATTCATATTAATACTAATATTAATTAGTATTTATTAATGTTAATATGACATCAATTGACATCATATGAGCCTTTTACTGATACAGTTGTATTGAGGGGCAAAAATAATTCAGTGATAAGTCAGGCTCAAAACTTTCTGGTTAACTGCAGCCAATTCAAAATTTCAAATCATAGAATAAAAGATCCACTCATTCCTTTAGCTCCGATTTTCCCCTAAAATTTCAAAGCTCCTCTATGGAAAAAAATTAACATCAGATTATTTTACTCATTATGGTATTTTTTTCTCAAGTTAAAATGACAGAGAAGACATTTTAAATTGTATTAAATATTTGTGTATTCATCATAGTGTTAGTCACTCAGTCGTGTCCGACTCTTTGCAACCCCATGGACTGTAGCCCATCAGTTTCCTCTGTTCATGCGATTCTCCAGGCAAGAATACTGGAGTGGGTTGCCATTCCTTTCTCCAGGGTATCTTCCCGACTCAGGGATTGAACGTAGACCCAGGGATCAAACCCAAGTCTCCAGCATTGCAGGCAGATTCTTTACCACCTGACCCAGGGAAGCTCTAATTCATCATACTTGTTGTTATTATCAAAGCTAAATGGTCCCATTATTTATACCTTTTTCAAAGGCTTTCTGTAAAATTCCATGATTTCCACTAGGGACATATATAGATATAGGATTTTACTTCTTAGCTTGATGTTGAGAACATTTCAGGGGCCAAATTTTAAAAGGGTCACACAGAGCAGTAACATGGAGATGAGGAAGATTTCATTACAGCAATAGTCAAAGAAGTTATATAAGGGTAAAGGGCAAGATATACAGTAAGGAGATTAGAGATCATTTAAAATTAATAAAAGCAAATATAACCCCAAACATCTATTTTGTCATATAACGACAACTATAAACAAAATGAATAATGAAGAATTTCAGCCTTAAATAGCAATTCTGCCCCTAGTATTATTCATCACCCAACTGTTTATCATTAGAACTTGCTCATTATAGTCTAAAAATTGCATATTTTTCTTCAAAGCAATGCCCTAACTTATAGATAATAAGCACTATATAAATCATCACTGACGACCTTGTGCCCATTTAATAACTAACTTATGAATGACAATCTATTAGCTATGGGCTAATTTTGCAGGCTACTACTATTCACACAGGATAAACATTTGAGTCAAATGAAGTATAATTTGCTCTTATACGAGGTAAGAAAGGAGCTGATCAATATTTTATTTTTATTTATAAAAAATTTTATTAACATCTGCTTAGGATGTAGATAATGTACTGTACTCACTTCCAATACTGTTCACTGGGAAGCTGCCCTGCCTGATAAACTTCACTTCCATTGATGCAGGTAAGATTGTTGGCGTCTACCCAGCTTTTATTCGCTTGAAAGATTTCATTTATGCTTATACTCACATTACAATGTGTCACTAAAATTAGAAAAAAAGAATACACACAGACATGTACTTAGTTTTAGAAGAGTGCTTTCCTGGAAATAAAGTTTAAATGGTGAAATACTTAAGGTACTGTCTAAATTCTTATTTAGTGAATGTGGAGTAGAAATTTCACAAATGGAATAAGCCATGCACACTCAGAAACTTAAATTTTCTCTACTACTAAGCTGAGGGTGAGTATGAAAATATCTGCCCTTTTAAACAGTATGCATTTTTATATGTACAGTATATTTTTATATTTACAGTTTATTTACAGTAACAACAGCTGTAGAGTAATAGTCATTTCAATTGGGATTCAGTACTCTAGGGAAATTTTCATATGTGGACTTATTTAACCTAGATAAATAAATGACACCTTTAAATTCCTAAGAAGTGTTAAATCTGTATCAATTTATTCTCCAATATACACAGCCAATCCCAGTGGTAATAGTCTACAATATCGATGCTACATTATTCCAAAGACTAGCAATACTCACCATCTCCTGAACACTACTATGTATCATAAACAGTGATTTTCTCTCTTACCACTTTCCCATTTTCTTCCTTGTCTACCACTGACAACCTAGGTCTGCAAGAAGTACTCCAAGTAGTGGTTTAGCTTTACTGGCTGCCCTCAGAAATTAACATATTGCATTAATCAACTTTCACATTATACATGATTTATTCTGATTTCATCAGTAACCTGTGGCTCACTTAAAGTTGAACCTAAATTTGTTAGGAAATGATTTAGGCCTTTAATCTTGTTAGAAAATATAAAAGAATGAATGACTCAGAGTTAACAATAAATAAATGAATTTTACCGAAAGGTGATCTGCTACAGTTTCCATCAGCCCAACTGATGGAACATTTTGACCATGGTAGTTCACGTTGAAAAGAAGCAAATAGGTAGTAAAGACTATAGGCAATTATGACATTATAATAGATTGTCACAAAAAGGGATATCAGGACCATTGTAATCCCCACACCTGGAAAAGAGAACAATTAAAAAAATAAGTGAAATTTCTTTTGCTAATTCATACAGCTGCATTCTCAATTTCCACAAAATCTATTTTAAACTGAGAAAACTGTTTCAATGTTTTCTCTTTATTGGAGGCGTGGGAGACAGTACTGTTGTCTGAATAGCTTCTCAAAATTATTTTGATGATTGATTTTTTAGACAGATTTTGAGTTGATCAGGAAAAGGTGCTAAGATTAAAGATCTATATTAAGCCACTGAATTCACATAAAGAAAAACCATGTTCATTACTCATTCATATTAAGTCTGTAAATTCTTGTCAGAGTAGGTACTGTTAAAAAAAAAAAAACTATTCAAAGCTCATATCCTATCGATTCAGTGACCAATACTCCCATCTTCATCTATACAGCATTTTGACAAGTAGAAGATAAAGCCTCTGAAAGAATGTCCTAAGGGGAAAATGTACAGCATTTCTACAAGTGTGTGTAAAGAAAATTCAGTAAATTGTAATTATCTGAATTTAAACTTCTGAAATTTCTTTAACGCTCTAGTTTCAAAATGCAGCTTAGCATACTGAATATAACTCCTATGCTAAGACTAACTTTTGAGGTAGCTTCCTTAATATTCCAGCATGATAGTCTCTTCACCTCACTATAAATGTATTTTTGATGTTACATTGAAACTTTTACAAGTAGCTTTCAGCAGCTAGCACATACCAAAAATGATATATAATCTTCAAACAGAAAGGCTGTTTGATGTTTAATAACAATCAAAGCATTTTCAAAAAAAATGTTCCCAGTGTCCTATTCCATTAGGATCATCCAATAAAAAAATAGTGACCTGCCCTTCAACTTTCCTGAATGAGGCATTGTAAAAGATAGGCAAAAGCAACAAGACAGAGACCGCATACGAGGTAGAAGAAAAGGCAAAGCCATTAAGTTAACACACAAGACTGTTTGCCAAGAGAATTCAAAAGGTGAAAATAATAACAACTTCCTCATATCCTTCTTAACCCCAACAATATCTGCAGCCCAAGATAAAGAGAAATACATATTAACATTTAATTTCTAAATTTGATGGTGGCAAATAAAAAAACAATGTATGTCTCTGACTTTGAAAGTTAGTTGCTCAGTTGTGTCCAATTCTTTGCTGCCTCATGGACTGTATAGACCACCAGGCTCCTCTGTCCATGGATTTCCCAGGCAAGAATACTGGAGTGGGTGCCATTTCCTCCTCCAGGGGATTTTCCTGACCCAGGGATCAAACCTGTGTTTCCTGCATTGCAGGCAGTTTCTTTACCACCTGGGCCATCATGTCCAAATGTTAAATGCTTTCATCCACGCAGTGAGGACAGCTATATGCAGAAACAAACCAATAAGCACAATAAGGAAAACATTTTAATACCAACCTTGAAACAATGGAAGAATCCTCCAAACTGAAACTGGACCTAAGCTAGAAAATTGTCCCATGGAGCACTCTAAGAAGAACAAAGGTAAACCAGCCAGGGCTAGCATAATCACATATGGTATTAAGAAGGCACCTAGAAAAGGCAAAACAAGAACCAAAGTACTATTATATGTCCAAATCTTGATGGCACTTTGACAACCAACACAACATTTTGAAAGCACTCTGATATAGTGGAGTCAGAGAGAACTGAATCTGGGCTTCAAATCTGTAAGAAAGTAGTTGATTCTCTAAACCTTGGATTCCTCATCCATGAAATGGGGATGCTGGTATTACCTAATGAGGTTGTTGTGATTATGAAAAACAATAACCCATAAAAAGCAATTCAAAGAAGTTGAATGATCATAGGCTTTGGAGACAGATAGACCTAGGTTTATATCCTGGCTTCATCATGTACTAGTTATGTGACCTGGGGCAGTTTATCTAACCTCTCAATCTTGGGTTCCACATAAATAGGAAGAGCAATGCCAACTCATCAGTTTGTGGTAAGGGTTTAATCACAGAGCCTATGTGAAAACACTTCACAAAATAGGCAGGCATATAGTATATGTTCAAAGCTAGTTTCCCTCCTCTCTCCTTAAAAACTAACAAAAACAATCTGCTTTTAAGACTTAGGGTTTAAATGTTAAATGTGGTTCAAAGTAGAAGCTATTGCATTTAAGTTCATTATTCTCCAAATAGTCATGTGTCTTCACTCAATGTTAATAAGAAACATTATTTTTGGTATAAGAATCTTGAACCCTTGAGATGCATTCAGAATTAACATTCAATTTCATAAGGACTAATATTCCTACATTTAGATTATTCAGTCCCAATTTTGTTTGTTTTTTTTTTTGTTGCTGTTGTTAAACCTTTTATTATTTTACGTTTATCCTGTCTACTTTTAGGGAATACAATTCATTAAAACTTTGACCAGAATTTTGGTAGAAGCAGGGACAGAATATTAAATTTGTTGTTTAAGTATTCTAGAAGTCTTAAATTAACAAAGTTTAATAAGAAAATGTGGAGATAAGTGAGTAAAATAGACTTTGGGTTGGATTATGTACATTTTTTTCTTCATATAGTTTTCCCATTATGATACTGTAACATCATACCTGGGCATTACATTTTTTTCTAACCCTAAAAATATATTTTACTAGAAATAAGAAGACAATAAAGTACTTGTTACATGCAAGTCACTAGTCACCAGAACATAAGGACAAATATGTTTTTACAGATATTGCAATGTACATACCATCATTACTACGACTAATAGAAGTTTAATTCCCACCAATGGTAAATATGAAGAAAAAGTAATACAAAATATCTGTTTGAAAAACAATATGCAATATTTTGCCAGCCCAGTGTAAACAGGTTTTTAGACACATACAAAAATCAATTTTCCTCAGTGTTATCAATGGCTTTTCACCCATTATATTATTTCATTATTAATAAGAACCATAACTGGTAGATTAGCAATACAAAGTTAACACTACTGACCTAGACCCTAAGGTAGTCTTGATACTTCTCTTTCTTATAGTGTTAAAAAGCATCTAAAGATTAAAATGATTCCAGATTTTAGCAACAGTCTTTTAAGCCTGACCATAAGTTTAAATCTAATCTATTAACATTTGACAAATTTGAATTTCGTGTTCCTGTTCTACCCTTGGGCAAAAAAGAGAAGCAACTGAGAGAGAGCAGATCATCCACTACTCAAATGATGTGATCTTTTAAAAATAAGAGCCAATATGATAAGCTAATTTTTAGAGGAAACAGTGAGAGAGGTAATAGCATACAATAAAATAATGCCATTTTGTTTCAGCTAAGTTAAAAAATTCTCTATTAAACCTAGTTTGATATAGTTCCTAGAAATCTATAGTAAGTACTGGCCCTTTATGACATCAACTCCCAGGGTATTTCTTAATTTAAACCTGAACATAAGGGGCTGAAAAGGAACCTGAATGCTTTTCTCAACTACACTGACCTTAGGACATATGATTCCTGACGCATCTTCCAGCTCAAATGTATACTAAACTCTTGATTAAACAATGTTGGCTCTAGTTGGTAATTTATGTTGGTAATTTATGGACCAACACTTAAAGTGTTTGATAAACAGAGCTCCTTTCTTAAATCTTTGAAGGTTTTAATATAACCAATTAATAAGGAATGTAAGATTGAAATATCACCACACAAAATCCTATTGTACCAAGAAAAATAATTACAGTGCATAGTTTCACTGGTATCCAATTTTGAAATATAAGGGAATGTCACCTCTACACTTCTAATAGGACTTGTAATTACAAGTAAATAAATATGGTGTAAGTGAAAAGTTGTTTCAACATTACTAGAGGATTGTGCAATTCATTCTGTCTCCTTTTGGGTATCACTTCAGAGTTATTTTTTTCTCCTTGTTCTAATTGAGTCTTCTTTAGTGATCTATGAGGTATAAACCAGATTGTTTTACAGAAATTAAACACCTAGCCTTGAATTAAATTCTATTGCATTTTAGAAGGATCTTCTACCTGGTCAATCCAATTTGGAATATATGTAACTGATATTGCAACTTAATGTACAAAACCTTTAATTACCTTTTAATCAACTCTTTCCAAACTTAAGTTTCTAAAATGTAATGCCTTATTTTATTTAAGCAAATGATTTATTTGAATTTCCTATTAGAATGAGAATTCCCTGCCTTTTACTTAGATTCAGCAATAAATTAGGCAAAACACAACTTGAGTCTGAATACATTATTATAGGAACATGTATAAATTAAGAAGAGTAAGTCATATGAAGATTGGGATTTCAAATGAGAAATCAGAAGTGCTAAATACGCAACTTTTATCAAGTTTATATCTGAAGATCTTATGAAACCAGCTTTCCAAC
Source organism: Bubalus kerabau (assembly GCF_029407905.1). NCBI lineage: Eukaryota > Metazoa > Chordata > Mammalia > Artiodactyla > Bovidae > Bubalus > Bubalus kerabau. The sequence continues at coordinate 2,042,505 of NC_073647.1, read as the reverse complement.
TTGAGCTAGAAAACCATGGTCTAATAATAAAATGAAGTATGCTCATTTCCTATCCTCCCACTAACCCATATTATCATATACCTTTCCTTAGGTCTTAAATATCATCAGAGGCCATAGAGCACCTCCCTTAAAACTGAAGGGGAAATAAATTGGGGCAGCGGGTAGTACCTCCACCATTGTTGTAGGTCAAATAGGGGAATCGCCACACATTCCCCAGTCCCACTGCATATCCAACCATAGATAAAAGGTAATCTGATTTTTTGGACCAGTTACCACGCTCCTGATTCTCATCATTTTCATTAACATGAAGATTCTCAGGTGCAACCTCAGCATTCTAGAAAAAGAAAAATATCATCAGCTTATTTTTCTATTAAAAATTACACAAAAGCATAATTTCAAAAATTCATAGAGTGACAGTGAGAGAGAGAAAGACATACAGAGACAGGCAGACAGAGACAGAGAGAAACAAACCCTGAAAAACATAGCCAAAGAGAATGTTTTCCAAAGCTAGTGACACCTCTGTGCATGACTGCTTTTAAAATGAAAAAAACTCTGTAGGTGGATATTTTTACTAGTTCTTTGGGTTATGTCATCCAAATTTTAGTGAAAAGGTTACATGTGGCACCCAGTATAAAAGGCAATTGAAGATGGCCAAATAAAATTTCAAGTACAAATGTCTTAAAGATGAATTAGGTGAAATCAATACTCTTGAAATTGGAGGAGCTATTTGAAAAAAAGGTTCAAATATAGTTTCTGCTTTAAAAAAAAATCATAGACTCTTTTTCATAATTGCTAGTTTTGATGTTTGGAGCTGTCAGGGAAGTTCAAGTTCCTTTCCAGAGTAAAACCAGTGCTTTTCTGAAAGCCACAAAATAATATTCAGACAAATTCTAATGTCCCATCAGGTGGAACAGCACTCTCTCCACTTCAGAGAAGAGGGAAGGGTTCCCTCAGGTCAGGTTATTTTCTTATTTCCCTCTAACCTATGGACACAGTCCAGAGAGGGACAGAACACAGAAGGTGGTGGGCATACCCAAGGCAGAAGATGAGGCGACCATAAGTCTTCTCGCTACCAGAGTAAGAGCTGTCCTGTTTCCTCTCCTCTATGGGGACATCTCAGTCACACTTGAAGGCAGTTGAACAGAAATGTGGTAAACGGAACAGCCAAAGAGAGCAAAAGCTGAGATTTGCCTCTCCTTAAGTTTTCCCTTCCCAAGCCCTCCACAGGTCCGCAGCTCACAGACTCCTACCTCCTTCCTTCTGCACTTGAAGAAGCTCAGACACTTCAACTTGTCCATGGTTCACTGGCTCCCTGGGCTGCTCTGCCTGTCTCTCAGTCTGGCCGAGCTTGACTGGTGACGGATACACACTCCCCAGTCACTAGCTGCCAGAGTGAGCCACCTTGCCCAGGGGTGGGACCATTTATGGAGGGAAGCTCCCTCCTCCCCCGCCTGGTTGCCCTGTCATGTCAATTACCGGAAGGGACTAAAGTGAGGCTCCGGTTTTTCCCCAGGTAAGCTGGCATGTAGCAATCCCCTGCCCCGGCCCCGGGAAAGGGCTGGGCTGTGAGAGAGTGGAGCAGTCGGAGCAGAGATGACTGATAGCCTTTGACTCAGAGCCTGGCAGCTGCCTTTGCAGTCTCTCCTCCTTTCCTGGGTTCCCTGCTTCCTTGTAACCTCTCAGTCTGGTCTCTGTCCTGGGGCCAAGTGCTGATCTCTACCAGTGCCTGAGGCAGAGAAGGACATGGTCTGTGGGGTTCATTCCATTCCCCAAGATTCTCCTTAACAGACTGTACTGTCCTGGGCTCTGGGATTTCCCAAAGTTTTGCCCTTCACTAGAAAGCACTTGATCCCCTGGGGCAAACACTGCTCCCAGAGAGGAAAGCTCGTGAATTGGGCACCTTGAAAAGCAGCCAGTTGAGATAAGATTACTCAGCTGGCTCTGCCTGAAAAGAGCAACTTTGAGCCTGTGTCTGAAGCGCCTTTCTCAGCCTTCAGGACAGTGTTGCCCTTTACAGGGAATGCTTTGTGTAAATTTCAAAGAGGCCAAACAAAAACAAATTATTGAGCAGGTTTATGGGAAATTCTAACCCTAACAAAGGACTCCACTCTGCAAGAAAGGCGAGGCCTGGAAAGTAAACTATGAGGAAGCATCCTGGTTGGGCCAGGGAGGAAAGTACTATTATAATGCTGTTTACCAAGGTAACACCTTTTCTTCAGAAAACTCAAAGGATTTAAACTCGATCATACCAGGCAAAAGATGGTGTCAGTTATATGAGGCACAGTATAAATTGCTGCACACGGATGAACCAGCCATGAGCCAAGTCCTGGGTCCAGCGTCCAGCTCCTCTGCTCTCCACCAGCTGACAAGAATCTTCCATTTGCAATAGAAATATGCCCTGGGGAATTTGAGCAGGTAAGGCAGAAGAAAGTCCATAAGGGAAGTGGGAAGGCAGTCAGGAGAAAATATCAGTAACTTTCATCTAATTTTGTCTTGAATATAGCACAGGTTGGTGTGTATGTCTGTGTGTGTTTGTGTCTGTGTGAGCATGCACATGCACGTGTATGTGGACCTATTAGTGTTATATGATACTGGTATGACCTAAAGGCTAAAATGAAGGAATTATATTAACCTGTTGCAGACATAAAAGAGAGGAGGGGAAGGAAGACTTATAAACCTCTTTATGAAAGAATGAGCTGAAAAGCAAACCTAATAGCATTTACGAAACTATCAAAGTCGCATATCAAAATTCTGTTTACATGGAGCACTGAAAATAGATGGTAACCAAAATCACTGCAGATGGTGACTGCAGCCATGAACTTAAGAGAAGAAAAGCTATGACCAACATAGACAGCATATTAAAAAGCAGAGACATCACTTTGCTGACAAAGGTCCATCCAGTCAAAGCTATGGTTTTTCCCAGTAGTCATATATGGATGTGAGAGTTGGACTATAAAGAAAGCTGAGCACTGAAGAATTGATGCTTCTGAAGTGTGGTGTTGGAGAAGACTCTTGAGAGTCCCTTGGACTGCAAGGAGATCCAACCAGTCCATTCTGAAGGAGATCAGCCCTGGGATTTCTTTGGAAGAAATGATGCTGAAGCTGAAACTCCAATACTTTGGCCACCTGATGTGAAGAACTAACTCATTGGAAAAGACCCTGATGCTGGGAAAGAGTAAAGGCGGGAGGAGAAGGGGACAGCAGAGGATGAGATGGTTGGATGACACCACCGACTTGATGGACATGAGTTTGAGCAAGCTCTTGGAGTTGGTGATGAACAGGGAAGCCTGGCGTGCTGCAGTCCATGGGGTCGCAAAAAGTCAGACACGACTGAGTGACTGACCTGAACTTATGGGAATAGTGATGACCTAGAGTAGAGGGATGGGAGAGTCTCCCTGATGGCTCAGTGGGTAAAGAATCTGCTTGCAATGCAGGATTCACAGGAGATGCAGGTTTGATCCCTGGGTTGGGAAGATCCTCTGGAGAAGGAAATAGCAACCCACTCCAGTATTCTTGCCTGGAGAATCCCATGGACAGAGGAGACTGGTGGGCTACAGTTCATGGGGTTGCAAAGAGTCAGACACAACTTAGTGACTAAACAGCAGCAACAGAGGGATGGGATGGGAGGGTGGGAAGGAGGGTCAAGAGGGAGGGGATGTATGTATACATATAGCTGATTCACTTTGTTGTACAGCAGAAACTAACACACTATTGTAAAGCAACTATACTCCAATAATAAAATTTTTAAAAAATTTAAGAGACTAGGAATCTATCTATTTCAAGGATAAGTGGTAAGCAGAGGAAACAATCAGCAATTTTCCCTGCCTGTTATACAGTAGAGAAATTTCTAACAACTTGGAAAGTTTGAAAGTTAAAGTGTTAGTTACTCAGTCGTGTCTGACTCTGTGACCCCATGGAGTGTAGCCCTCCAGGTTCCTCTGTCCATGGAATTCTCCAGGCAAGAATACTGGAGTGGATTGCCATATCCCAGGCAAGAATACTGGAGTGGGTTGCCATATCCTTCACCAGGGGATCTTCCCAACCCAGGGATCCAACCTGGGTCTCCTAGATTGAAGGCAGATTCTTTACCATCTGAGCCACCAGAGTTTAGAGGCATAAAATTTAAGACAGAAGGTACTGTAAAGAATTTAGTCTTTGCTTATTTGCTTGCTTTAGGTATATTATCCCCATTGCTGTGCATGGCTTTCCATGATATGGCTTCTTTCTAACTTTTCAGTAACATCTCTTGACAGTCTCTGCCTCAAACTCGTGAGCTCGTGTGTCCTTTCCAGCATATGCACATAACATGTTACTCACCTCGGTGCCTTTGCTCATGCTGTTTCTTCTTCTGGAAATTCCTGCCTTACTCATTTGACTAACTACTACCCATCTTTTAAGACTCTGCTTAGGTATTACCTCCTCCAGATCTTTCCACAATAGTTGTGCCTCTATTACTAAAAGCTAGGCTTAGATGCCTCTCCTCTGGATTCCTATGTTATTCAATACTCATTTTACATTGTGTAAAATTACTTGCCTCAAGTCCTTTAAACTGGCCTCAAGTCCTTTAAACTGCAAACTTTCTGTGGGTAGGGAAACTGTCTTAATCATTCCTGTATTTCCGATACCTGGCACAAATCCTGACAGACACAGAACAGGCACTCAGGAAATGTTTATTAGGAATTTTTACTCAGAAAGGGCCATTTAGAACTTTGTGGTCAAAGAAGGGAAAGGAAAACTGGTCTAGAATCCATCTCCAAAAGATCATAAAATACCAGGAGCTCATTTTCTCTTTCTGGGAGTCTGACTTATTAACTGATGAACAAATTGTGTTTGTGAATTTTTTAATTTATTTGGGCTTGAAAGAAGTATAGAAATTGAGTGGGCATGTTAGAGCAAGTTCGTGTGCCCAATGTAGAGTGAAGCCAAACTGAAACATCAAAGTTTGGACCAGAGAAAGGTTCATTGCAGGGCCAAGCATGGAGACAGGTGGCTCATGCCCTAAAAAACCCTGAGCTCCCTGAAGGGTTTCGGCAAAGCATTTTTAAAGGACAACTAATACAATTATGTAAAATTTTAAAATAAAATAAAATTAAAAAAAAAATAAAGGACAGGGTACAAACGTGATCAGTTTGTGCCCAATTCTCTGATTGGCTGATGGTTAGGGAACAGGCAGTGTCACAGGGGTTAACATTATCAGTCCTTAGGCTCCAGGAGGCCTGGGGCTATGTGCTCATGGTCGACAAGTAGTTAACATCTTCCATTTGTTGGGGAGGGGGAGTTTTTTAACATCTGAAAAACAACTCAGGAAATGTGCATCAAATACTGTTATCTAGGTACTTCAGAGAGGAGCTAAAGCAGAGGATATGGGGGAGAACTCTGTCCAGGAAGCCTCCTTGGGTCCTGCTTGGTTACAAATCCCCCCTTATCTTTATACTCCTCAATCTTGAGGAAACAAGGTCTGAACAAGAAAAATAATAAAGGTTCAGATAAGTAGATCAATCATAAACTTGACAGAGGTACCCATAGGGTCCTGGTCAGATACAATTCCAGCAGATACCGCTTTGAAAATGGCTGGTGGCATCAGAGTCTGACAGTTATTCCATTTTTGCTTCTAAACGCATTTCTCTCCTCAGTGGCCAAAGGAAATGTCACCATTACTGGTTTTAACGCTTTCCTAGATTTCATTTCCTTGAGAAAATGCAATAATTTGAGCTCATAAAATCTTCTGAACATATCTTACAATCTGAAAGCCTGCTCTGCCAGTTGTTCCCAGAGTATAGAGTACCTGATTCCTGATCTCCACCCTGAAGTCCTTTCAGGGGGTGTTCAAAGTTAGCAGGAGCAGTGGCTCATGATTTAACCCTTGTAGAGGTAGATGGCAAGTGCCAATGTTTAGTTGGCAAAGCCCTTTCATCATAAATTTGACCATGGCTTTGAGGGCATTTCATCCCATGTGCTAGGAATGCTCATTCCCAGGTCTGGCGAATATTGCACTGATAGGCTACTCAATGTGCTATCACTGGACTAGGACTTATTAAGAGTGCCAAAAGTCTCTGGACCTCTTGTCTTACTAGTTTCTTATGGTCCAGGAAAGTAAGTATTCCCTCTTGTTGCTTATTCCCATATCTAGAGTTACACTATTAACAATCATTTGTCTCATATGGGACTATATGTCATCATTTTATCAGAGGCTCAGTCACACATTTGTTAATGCAAGAAACAATTTTGTAAAACAGCCATTCACTGGTGGGTTAGGTCAGAATGTTCCTTGTGAACTGAACAGAAATATTTTTGTTTAACATTTAAGCATGGGGGAGAGTTCTCTGAGATGGCCTATCATGTATTCTTTAAACGATAGGCAATGTCCCTTTAGTGATCAACTGGTAGCAAAAGCAATAGAATACAAAGGATAAAGTAAAAGAAACAAATCCAATATGGAGTTAGATTTGTTATTGCCTATTACAATTCTCCACTGTCAATGTCCACTCTACAGTCTTGTGGGAAAGGGATAGCTCTGGTTACTTTCTGCTGAACAGGGTGATAAAAGGCAATTGTAGAAAGGAATTGATCAGCCTTGGGCAGTGAATATTCCTTAGAATCTTTAGTAAATAGCACAATTCTCTTTCCTTCTTTATCTACAATTATTTGAACTGGATGAAACCTCCTAGACTTAACTACTACCTAATTTGTAATTGGACTTCTATGTTTTTGCTTCCAGTTCCCATGATGTGCTTGTGAGTGCCTGCTCAGTCATGTCCAACTCTTTGTGACCCTATGTACCGCAGCCCACCAGGTTGCTCTGTCTATGGGATTTCCCAGGCATGAATACTGGAATGAATTGCCACTGCCTCCTCCAGGGAATTTTCTCGCCTTAGAGATCGAACGTGCGTCTCTTGAGTCTCCTGCATTGGCAGGCGGATTCTTTACCACTGTGTCACCTGGGAATCCAGTTCCCATACCTATTTATTAATTTTAACTTTCTGTGTCATAACTATACTTAGCGGGAAGGATTTCCTTACATCTGGAAAAACACAGATTAAAAGCCAGTAATATTTCAGGCAAAACCAAAAAATTATAACCATATTCATCAGTTTACTCAGTTGTATATAATTAATCTTTTTTTACTAACAGTTTTACAAAATTGGTTTCCATTAGATTTTTAAAGTATCTTATCTAGCTTAGCACTATGATTTAAGTTATCAGAAACTCGTTTTTGTTAAAACATCCTTTTTATGACTCTTCTTGAAGATGTGGCAGTTTTGCAAAACATCAGCTTAGCTGCTTATAAATGATAAAAGTCTTAAAAAGTTTTGAGGGTTTTTTAAATGTTATTACCACATCCCTTTTTCCTTTAGTTCCAAGCAACACAGATGTTTAGATAAGTTCCAGAGACCCCAGGTAGGTCATTTATATCTCACAGGCACAGGAAGAGAAATATAAATTCCTCCTCTAACTACTTATACAAAACCCAGCCATTTGGGGCTATTTTCAGGGAACTTTCTTTTTTTCCAGTTCTCAAATATCCCAAATACTGTTATTTGTTTGTTTAGTTTAAACAAACAAATAACAGTAATAGACAATAGCACATATCACCTGCTCACATTCTCATGCCTCATTTTCAGCAAAATCAGGATGAAAAAGGCGGGTTTGGACTCAATACTGAGACACTCGTTCACATATAAACACACACACCCAATAGCACCAACAGCAATACCAAAAGACCCACTTTGATATAAGGGGCATTTGTTCTCCAGATCTTAGAGAGTACTGAGGCATTTTCTTTCATTTAGGGAGCATAATTAAAGATCTCCTCAATTTACAAAAATACCCCAGGGAACTGTAAGATGGAACAGAGCTCTGATCATCCATACTTAATTATCCATGGCCAGGAGAAAGCAATGGCAACCCACTCCAGTACTCTCGCCTGGAAAATCCCATAGATTGAGGAGCCTTATAGGCTGCAGTCCATGGGGTCGCTAAGAGTCAGACACGACTGAGAAACTTCACTTTCACCTTTCCTTTCATGCATTGCAGAAGGAAATGGCAACCCACTCCAGTGTTTTCACCTGGAGAATCCCAGGGACAGGGGAGCCTGGTGGGCTGCCGTCTCTGGGGTCGCACAGAGTCAGACACGACTGAAGTGACTTAGCAGCAACAGCAGTGTTATCAAATGTCAAGCAAACAATTCAAACTAGTTTCTCAGGGTCACACTTCCCTAGCCCCCCAAAAGAAGGTTCCTATCCAATGCCCGATCAGTCCAAAAGAGGAGAACTCTAACCAATGCATTATCAGAGATGAAGTTGAATGAATGACTGTGTGCATGCGTGCTTAGTCACTAAGTCATGTCCAACTCTTTATGACCCCATGGACTATAGCCCTCCAGGCTCCTCTGTCCATGGGATTTTCCAGGCAAAAGTACTGGAACAGATTGCCATTTCCTACTCCAGGGGATCTTCCTGACCCAGCGATCAAACCCGTGTCTCTCACATCTCCTGCATTGGCAGGCAAATTCTTTATCACCTCACCACCTGGGAAGCCTTGTATGAATGACCAAGGCTAGTTCAAAAGGGAAAATCCCAACCAACACCATAGAGAAGGATATCCTGGTAACCTGTTAATCACCAAAGCCCCGTTAATCACCAAAGATGTCTCAACTGGTCAATGCAAACTCTAACAAACAACAAACATATGGTCCCACAAACTAGAGATCAGACAAGCCATATTCCAGAAATTCCACTTCCATTCCAAAACGGAGGCTGCAGAGCTGCCTGGCTCCCAAAAGAGAATGGATCATGAGTGGCTCACCCCAAAATGATACACACAAAAACACAAACAACAACTAAGCTACGTTCACACAGAAAATCAGAGGAGGTGTAGTCTAAAATTCCACTTCTACTCTCAGATGGAGGTCTCCAAACAATGGGCCCAGCTCTTGAAAGAGAGCAGACACAGTGATTCTCTTCCCACAAGGGAAGCAGCACAGATGGAGTGGAGACAATTCTGAGCCAGAGAAAGCTGGAGCGACTCACTCAACAACACTGAATGTGGACCATATCTCTGGATGTTTCTTGGCTCCAAACAGTCTTGTGCTATGGATGACAGTCCCTCTGAGATCTCTGAAGCAAAATGGGATCCAACAGCTGCTGGGGGTTCAGGGAAGGGGCTGACCCAGGCCAGGGTTGACCGTCCCTGGGAACAGATTCCTAATTGTTAGTGCAAGTTCATGTGCCCAATGCACAGTGAGTTCAAACAAACTGAAATGTCAGAGTTTGGAGCAGAGAAAGATTTATTTCAAGGCCAAGCAAGGAGGCAGGTGGCTCATGCCCTAAAAAGTCCTGAGCTCCCCAAAGGTTTTTGGCAAAACATTTTTAAAAGCCAGGTTGGGGTGTGGGGGGCGTCACAGGGAGATCCACTTATACAGAGTTCTCTGATTGACTGATAACAAGGGAACAGGGTGGTGTCACAGGGGTTAACATTATCAGTCCTTAGGCTATGTGCTCATGTTGCTGTTAAGTCGCTTTAGTCATGTCCAACTCTTTGTGGCCCCATGGACCGTAGCCCACCAGGCTCCTCTGTCCATGGGATTCTCCAGGCAAGAATACTGGAGTGGGTTGCCATTTCCTTCTCCAGAGCATCTTATTGACCTAGGGATTAAACCTGTGTCTCCTGCAGTTCCTGCACTGTAGGAAGATTCTTTACCACTGTGCCACCTGGGAAGCCCCATGTGCTGATGTTTGTCAAGTAGTTAACATCTTCCATTTGGGTGGAGGGGTAGAGTTCACATCTGTAACTCAGGAAATGTGCATCAAATACTATCATCTAGGTACTTCAGAGAGGAGTTAAAACTGAGGACATGGGAGAAGGGCTGTCCTGGGAAGAGCCCATAGGGTCCTGCTTGGTTACAGGCACAAGAGAGAGGAAACTATATAAACTAAGTCATCCGGTAGGGATGAGCAGAGTATAGGAGACCATGAGATGACTCTGTTTGTGGGGGCAAGAAATAAAGTTGGAGAGAGAAAGCATGGCTATGCATGTGCCTTGAAATCCAGGCCTAAACCATGGTCTGGTAAGCAATAGTAAAGTGATTGTAAACTTGGAAATCACGCATAGCACATTCTATTTCTGTTGCGCAAAAATACCTCAAAATTATGACGAAGGACCTTCAAGCATCAAATTGTACAATGCTGGACTTTATGGCCTTCTCCTCCAGTGTATGCACACCTCAGCCATGAATCTGCTTAGCTTAAAAAAAAAAGACATCATTTTAGAGATTTATTTAGAAATAACTCATTGGCAACTAAAAAACCAACTCCTAATTGTGATTTTGTCGAGGAAAAGAAACATTAAAATAAAAACTGATCCAATAGTTATGGCCCACATTCTTTCCCCTTATTACTGAGATTAAATTTTTGTCACTATTCATGGAAGTCCCTTTCATCTTATTTTGAGTCACTAAATATAAAAGAGATCATTATCTAAGGCTTTCTTCTAGCTATTTGGATGTGAAAATTTTGCACAAATCAGAAGGCAGTTGAACAATTTCACAAACTCAATTCTTACTGAGTAACCCCACTGTTTTCTACACCTCTTCTGAAAGAAGCCTCTTAAACTTCACCAGCTGAAATTGTAAGAGAAGGAACGCTACTAGTCTACCTACAGGAAAAAGAAATTAATATATTTTTTGGAAAAAGTCTCTCATAGTACATGTGTGTATATGAATTATCTCTTTAAAGTTAATAGTTTCAGACAACCACTTTATTAAAAGAATCTGACTCCATCCATAGTCAAAATATTAATAAATTATTTCTGAAAGTTTCCTTCAATCCTAGGAAGTAAAATATACTTAGGAAAGACAATCACATAGATTTCCTTGCTGCCAGGCAAAGAGATAATGATTCCCTAGCTATGTCACCTAGTGGATGGACAAAGAAAACACATACTAGTTTCCTACAGAATACTAGAGGATAGCATGCCAGAGACCCTTGAAAGAAAATGAAAGCACCTGATGCATAATATCATACTGGTGCTTTCTAAACAGGAAAAGTGAATCTGCTAATTTTCATGATTTTTTAAACATTTGCTGTAGCATACTATACAGCTTTTCTTAAATATTTTGTGTACAAATCATAGGTGTACAACTTGAAGAGTTTTCACAACTATAACAATCCCATGCACCAAGTTCAAGAAACAACCATGCCAGAACCCCAGAAGATCCCTCCTTACCTTCCTCCAGTTTAACCGCCATCTTGAATTTTAACACCATAAATTAGTTTTGCCAGTTTTTGAACTTTTCATAAGTGGAATATTATGGCAAGTACACTCTATGTTTGACTTCTTTTGGCTCATCATTTAAATGTTTTGGAGACTCAGTTGTACCATAACACAGATCTGTAGTTCCTCTATTGTCATTCTGTTTAGCATTCCAATGTATGAATATACTATAATTTATCTGTTTTATTGATGGACATTTTGGACTGTTTCCAGATTGGGGCTGTTTTGAAGAGTGCAGCGATGAACTTTCCTGCAACATGTCTTCTATATGTGTTTCTATTAGGTATAGATCCAGATACATTCAGGATCACAAGGTATACCCTATTCAGCTGCAGTGGCTGTTGCCAGTTTTCCAAAGTGATTTTTTGATTTACATTCCCACCAGCACTACTCATAGATTTTTAAATGCCACATTGAATAGAATGGGCTGTGGAAGGAACAGAAGGAAGATGGAAGGAAGAGGATGCCTGGTGGAAGAGAAGAAATAATTATTTACTGAGCGAGACACTGTGTTGAGTGATCTACACTTACGTCCCATTTAATTCTTATAGAAATCCTTTGAGGTAGAAACTAGTATAAGCCCCATTTTACAAATGAAGAAACAGAGGCTGAAGAAGTTGTGTGACTGGCTCAGAGTTACACAACTAGTGAATGACAAGATATTTGAACCCAAACTATGTGATGCTAAATATTAGGTTGGCCAAAATTTTCATTTGGGATTTGCCATAAGATAGTGCCAAAAAACAGAACGAACTTTTTGGCCAACCCAATACTATGTTCTCCAACCACCTTACTATGAGAACATGAAGACAAGATGCTAGAAAATCTTTTGTTTGTGGAATTCCTGCTGCATAGGGCTTGGTACTCCACTAGCAGTAATGGTGATGTGGAATAATTAGGCATTATTTGACCCTCTGTAGGAGACAGGAAGAATAAAACAAAAGCAGGCCCTGGCAAGGGCTGCAAAAGAAATTTATAATTACTGATAAACTGGATAAGGCATGAGATTCTTGGAACAAGTCCAGAGGGAACAGTTCATAATCTTGAAAACAAGATATGATCCTGGGGTCGGACTGGCATCTCAGAGTCACATGTTTTATGTATCTGGTGGAAAATCTATAGATAAGAATATTAGTCTTAGTTACTGATTTGTTATTGATTACTGCTTCCTAATTACTCAATGGTTAATGATCATTTTGTTCTTTGGCCCTGAAGGCCACATGAGTTATAGCTTAACTCCCTGCTTATTCTTTCATTCACGCCTGAAAGTATAATAAAGCTGGCTTGGATTCAGTTTTGACACCTTCAACTTGGAGCAGTGTTGGTCCCCTGATCCTCGCTTTTCTCTGAATTCTTGTGTCTCATTTCTCATTCTTTCGCCGTATCGCGCTTTCGGAAACCCTGCTTGTCGAGCTGGTCTCGACAAGTGTCACCCAAACCGGGATCCGAAAGTGAATCCAGCTTCCGAGGCTAGCTCCTAACGGCAGAAAACGCAGGGAAATCCGGCCAACTCAGAGGACGAGGAATGTACTTGGTAAGTACACCCCTGCAGATTTGTCAATCAGGGTAACAATGGGGCAAAATCCTTCTAAGCATAGTGACTATATGCAAGAGTTAAAAACTTTATAAAAAAGTTCGGGGGTTGAGATTTCTCATTCCTCTTTTAAGAATTGTTTTCTGCCGTTGAAAAATATTGCTACTGGCTAGATCCAGATAAAGGGACTTTGAGGCATGAGGAATGGCAAGAAGTTATGCGTTGCCTGCGCCGTGCCTACAAACGTGGCGAAAAGATTCCTTTGTCTGTATGATCAGTAGGGAATCTTATTAGTACAGCTTTTGGACCTCTGCAATCCGAAACCTCAGATTCAGGGGATTCTGTAGAACAAATACAAGAACAAATGGAGGAAATGAATTTATATGATAACATAGGTGATGAGGAAGAGAAATAATCCATAAAAATGAAAAATAAGAGCCAAAAGAATGATAGAAGAACAGATCTTTCTCTCTGGACCAACTGCACCTTTGGTTGAGCCTCCTCCTTTCAATCCTGAAACCCCTTGGGATGATGGATTTGCTTTTAAACCACAGATAACTGTGCCTAATAAAATGACACCTTTACAAAAGGGAGTTCGTATGGCACAATTGCAGGGGGATGAAGACGTTTTAGTTCTCCCTGTGACTGTAACTCAAATCCCACCAGATCCTCAATTCTCACAAGGAGGAATGCATTATGATTATAATGCCATACCATTTAAAACCATAAAAGAGATAAAACAGGCATGTACCCAATATGGAACTAATTCTCCTTATACCATGGGACTAATTCAGGGACTTTCACAACCTGAATGGTTAATTCTTTATGATTGGGAAATGATAGCCAGAACTTGCCTATCCACCTCAGAATTTTTACAATTAGGACCTGGTGGCAAGATGAGGCAAATCAACAAGCTCGCAGAAATGAGACAGCCAACCCGCCAGTTGATATAACACTTGATCAGTTAATGGGTAGTGGGGCACATTTTGGCATTCAAGCTCAGTTACAACTTGATGATCAATTACTCGCTCAAGTGAGAATGATATGTTTAAAAGCCTGGGAGAGAATAAATCCACCTGGACAAGCCTCGATTTCATTTACCCAAATTAAACAATCCAATGGGGAACCTTATGCAGATTTTATTGTCAGGCTACGTCAAAATTTAAATAAAACAGTCTCACAACCTGCTTTGAGAGATATACTGATGCAAGTTCTTGCTTTGGACGGTGCTAACTCATAATGTAAAAAGGTGATTCAGTCTCTCAAAGCACAGAGTGCCCCTCTAGAAGAATATCTTAAAGTTTGCCAGGATATTGGGTCAGAAGCATATAAAATGCAACTTCTGGCTCAAGCATTGTCTAAGGCTAATAAAAACACAGATATGAGATGTCACCAATGTAGAAAATTAGGACACATTAAAATAGACTGTAAAGGAAGATGAAGGTAGTCAGTGATAAATTATACTATTGGCTTTGATGCCACTCCTATTTGTATTGGCTTTGGAAGTATATGTCTTAAAACAGGATATCAGAAGTGGCTGTCAGTTGTCAAAGAATCAAATGAGGATAAGACTTCCCTCTTTCTGTTAACTGCCCTTACTTTTTTAGAAAAAAGGAAACTTCCAGCATGATGAATCCACCTGACCTTCCTGATTGTGTTGCTGAAATTAGCCATGGTATTGAAAATTGTTTAAGATGGAAATTATGTAAGTGATCAAAAGGTCACTTATTAAATGTTGCAGAAGGCTCCATTATCGACTGGGAACCCCGAGGAACCCCTAAACTTATAGAATCTAAAGTGTCTTCCCCATGGGTATATAATGAAAAGACAATTAGTATATATAGTAGTCAACCCTTCATATGATGTGGGGGTGGGATTAGCTCCCCCGTGCCTCGTCTAGATCATTATCCTATTCATGATGAATTATGGAAAATACCCACGGCATTAAAAGAACTAATTACTTGGAAGGGACGATATACTAAATATATTTTAAATGACCCAAAAGCTACCTTTAATTTTACAAAAAACTCTACCCACACTATTCAGACTTGTATAAGAATTCCTTTTGTTTTTATGATTGGACCAGCAAAATATGATCCCAATTTGGGATTAGTAACATGTATTAACTATTCATTTTATAAATGTATACATAATACCATTCCTTTTGATGAAAGTTGGCAGAGTATTTATGTTCTTAAAACCAGAACTGGCATATGGGTTCCAGTTGGTTTACAATGACCTTGGCAAGAAAGCCCTACATTATATGTTATTGAACAAATCTTGAAAAATCTTAAACGTGTTAAACATTTTCTGGGATTACTAATTGCTGCCACCTTAGGCATTATTGCTATTACCACTACAGCAGCCATAGCTGAAATGGTTCTTCATAAATCTGTACAAACAGTTCATTTTGTACAAGAATGGCATAAAAATGCGGAGGTCCTTTGGACGACTCAACAAAAAATTGATGGAAAGTTGGCCTCCCAAGTGGCCGACCTTCAACAATCTGTGATTTTATTAGGAGTTCAATTAGTCAGTTTACAAAAACAGGTGAGACTAAGATGTGATTGGAACTACACTTCCTTTTGTGTAATGGCTTTGATGACCCAGAGGGATGGCATGGGGAGGGAGGTGGGAGGGGGGTTCAGGATGGGGAACACGTGTACACCCGTGGTGGATTCATGTCAATGTATGGCAAAACCAATGCAATAATATTTGGCAAATCTAATACAGTTATGTAAAGTTTAAAAATAAAATAAAATTAAAAAAAAATAAAATTCATTTAATACTTAAAAAAAAAAAATAAAAAAAAAAATAAAATAAAATTAAATAAAAAAAAAACCAAATACAATAAGACACAATTCAATTGGGATAGAGTTAAACAACACCTATTGAACCAAAGTAATATTTCTGTAGATATTCAAGATCTACAACAAGATATATTAAAAGCTTTTAATAAACATCTTGATGTAATTTCTGGATCAGATTTTCTTGATACTGTTGCTGATAATCTTTCTTCTCTTAATCCCTTAAAATAGATCAAGACATTTGGATATGGAATTGCTCTGGTTATGGGAGTGCTATTAATTATGTGTTTGTGTTTCTGTATAGTCTGGAGAAGAACGATCAAGAGACAATGAAGCCAACAACAGCAACTAGCATTTCTCATCATTTCTCATCACATGCAAAATCAAAAAGGGGGAGATGTAGGAGACAGGAAGAATAAAAGAAAAGCAGGCCCCAGAAAGGACCGCAAAAGAAATTTATAATTACTGATAAACTGGATGCTATAAGGCATGAGACTCTTGGAACAAATCCAGAGGGAACAGTTCATAATTTTGAAAACAAGATATGATCCTGGGGTCAGACTGGCATCTCAGAGTCACATGTTTTATGTATCTGGTGGAAAATCTATAGATAAGAATATTAGTCTTAGTTACTGATTTGTTATTGATTACTGCTTCCTAATTACTCAATGGTTAATGATCATTTTGTTCTTTGGCCCTGAAGGCCACATGAGTTATAGCTTAACTCCCTGCTTATTCTTTCATTCATGGCTGAAAGTATAATAAAGCTGGCTTGGATTCAGTTTTGGCACCTTCACCTTGAAGAGGTGTTGGTTCCCTGATCCTCGCTTTTCTCTGAATTCTTATGTCTCATTTTTCATTCTCTCATCGTATCACACTTTCAGAAACCCTGCTTGTAGAGCTGGTCTCAACAACCCTCCATATCCAGTAGAATAGTACACATAGGTGAAACTTTGTATAATTTCATCTTCAGTGAGATAGAATAAGCTTACCTGTATTCCCTCCTTGAAGGAGAAGTCACAACTGAGACAACATCTGTGCTTCCTACCTAGTGGAGTCTCACATTGTCAATTTGTAAGGGTCATCATTGAGAGATTCAGATTCAACTGACTCACAGTGAGGATGATTAATACTGGGTTCAGGGTGAGGGCTGGATTTCAGTAGTGAGAACTTTGAAACAAAGAGAGACACACATTTTTTTCTAAGGTACAACAAACAGATAGGATTTAAAACATCTAAAACACTTAGGTGCGCACTAACCATCGTATACAATGCAATTTTTCTTTAAAATATAATTTACCAAAGCACTTGAACCATACTGGACAATGGATCTAACGTGGATTTAAAAAAATAAAATGAGAATGTTGTCTCCCAGGACAGAGAGTATTTTTCTTCAGTATGCCAATATTCATTTTTTCTATAACCCTGAAAATTTGGTTCTGTACCCACCAGAGGTACTCTTTAAATTGTTAGAAATAATAAACACATTAATTTGACCTAGTTATCTGATACTATTATAATGATGCTTTAGAGGAGAGAAATATTTAGTCTTCACTCTTGATAATGGCACCCCACTCCAGCACTCTTGCCTGGAAAATCCCACGGATGGAGGAGCCTAGTAGGCTGCAGTCCATGGAGTCGCTAAGAGTTGGACACGACTGAGCGACTTCACTTTCACTTTTCACTTTCATGCATTGGAGAAGGACATGGCAACCCACTCCAGTGTTCTTGCCTGGAGAATCCCAGGGACAGAGGGGTCTGGTAGGAGGCCGTCTATGGGGTCGCACAGAGTTGGACACGACTGAAGCGACTTAGCAACTTAGCAGCTTGATACCCTGGTACCTCTCCTTTCAAAAGCATTGCTGTAAAGCATGCTTACTGCTAGTTTGCATTTACAGTAATAAACTGTATCAAAACTATGTGCTGCAGCACTTAAATACTGAGTCGTTTAGAAATCCAGGTGTCTAATCTCTTGCTTTCCCTCCTACGGAAATCATTCACTTCACATGAACCATAGAATAATTGATCTTGTGAACTTCTTAAATAAAAGCAAGCATTAAAAAAATCATTTCTGTATGAAACCTAACTGAAATTCACCTACTAGGGGCCTTTAAGAAGATGAAATCAACTAAAGAATAGTTATGTTAATACTATCTATGTTGATGTATCTAGGATTTCTCAATATTTCTGAGAAATATTTCTCAATATTCAAGAATTCTTAATCTCTTATTCTCATTAAGAAAGATCAAATTGGGAGATGCCATTACTACATATTCCAGAGAACTGGAAAAATAAGGGCCATGAACAAAACTGATCATGTGTATAAAGTATAGGATTTATTTTTTCTTGCTTGGCCGAAATCCTTTAATGTAAAAGTGATGTGCAGTAGAATGTTGAATATGTAAACAAAATAATGCAATTCATTCTTCCTTCATCAGGCACAGCAGTGCTCTAGCTTTGTTTGCTAAAACTGACATCTGGAGGGCTATCTGAGGCCTCCTTCATCTATGCACTTTTGTTTATTGCTGAATCTCATGACAACTGATTTGTTTGTGTTTTTATACAGTCCAGCTCCATAATCAGTACTCTTACAGTTATTAACATCAGTGGGGTGCAGCAACTAGTCACTGGTGGTCAGGATTTCAGGCTGCCCATGATCCTGTGTTATTGGGATACTATTGTTTTCAGGCTTAGGAGTGGTGATACACCTGTCTTGTAATTACACAACACCAGCTAATGCCTCAGTGTGGGTTATTGACTGACTCATTTGTTTAGATCTTAGGTGTCAAACTGAAATAAGTCAAGCAAAGAAAGACAAATATGACATAATATCACTTATATGTGGAATTTAAAACAAAAACAAACAAAACAAGCTCATGAATACAGAGAAGAAATTGATGGTTTCCAGGGGCATGGGTTGGGAAAGGTGGGCAAAATAGGTGGTCAAAAGTTATAAACGTTCAGCTATAACATGACATCACAAGAAAGAAAATTGCCAGGTGACAGATGTTAGCTACACTTATTGTGGTGATCATTTTGCAAAAAATACAAATATGGATCATTATGTTGTACACCTGAAACTAATATAATGTTTGTTGATTATACTTCAATTCTTAAAAAGTAAAGGACACATGAGGAAAAAGAAAAACAGTGACTCAGGTATATCCCATAGTTCTGGGGTCACTTTTAGGTATTAAAAGTTCAACCTAGTCCAACCCATTTTAAAATTTCAATTCATTATCTATTTACTTTTCATTTTCTTTCTTCCTCTAGTAATAGCCAGACTTCAGCTCAAGAGACTTGGAGTGGTGAGGAAAGACTACTGGCTCTTTTATTTTTTTCTTCTCTTTTTAGATTCCCTTTCTCAGATGGGAAGTACTCCTGATAAAATACATGTTCAGTTGTCACTGCTTCCCTGACTATGAATGACCAGTCATCAGTGACCTGTGCAAGGCACATATTCAAATTATGGGTGCATGTGAAGTCATCTAGAACCATGTGGCCATGTGACTGATCTTTGCCCTAGTCTGTGACATCCAGTTGCAACCCCTGCCAAGCTCAGTAGTACACCCCAGAGCCTCTGGCTGTTGGGAACACCTTCATCAGCAGGCTGTCTTCTTGGATAGCATCCTAGCAAGATGACTCAACACTGGCTATCTTTGATGGCATCCATTTGACCAATGGGAAACCCATACACAATTTTTATGCCACACTGGAAGTTCAGGCTGTTCCGCTGACAAATCTTCTCTTTGCCCTGCCATCTCTCTTCTATTATTTTCTCCTGTTGCTCAGAGTCATAAGGGACAGACCAGATGGTCTACTAGATAAGCAGAGGTGAAAACAAAAAATGACATGCCAGCATCCTCCTCCTTTTACCGAGTCTTGCAGTTTCTGGCAAGCAGTTATCTTGGAGTCCTTTCCACCTTCATTTGGTAATGGAGTACCCATCCTCTTCCCCTTTAAGAAGAAAGAGCACTTACTGTGATAATAATTTCGCAATATATACAAATATTAAGTGTTTGTGTTGCACATCTGAAACTAACATAATGCTATATTTCAATTATATCTCAAAAATAAAATTTAAAAAGAGGAAAATAAACACTCCACATGTATGAAGTGAAGTGAAGTTAAAGTCACTCAGTCATGTCTGACTTTTTGCAACTCCATGGACTCCATGGAATTCTCCAAGCCAGAATACTGGAGTGGGTAGCCATTCCCTTCTCAAGGGGATCTTCCCAACCCAGGGATCAAACCCAGGTTTCCCACATTGCAGGCACATTCTTTACCAGCTGAGCCACAAGAGAAGCCCCTCCACATGTATAACTTTTTACATATAACTTCACTTATCATCTTACCAATAACACTATGAAATAGGTAGCAAATGTATCATTGACCCATTGTACAAAAGAATCAAAAACACAAAGAAGTATATGATTGTCCCAAAATGTGTTTTCAAAGACCCCCTGTGTGAGTGGCAGAGCCAGGAATGAACTCTGGTTCCCTGCTTCCCAGGCTTTTGCTCTTCGCTGGAGCCCCACTCTAAGCCTCACTGCAGGCACTCTGCTTTATCCTTGCAACTAAACTGACATGAAGATCTTTGGGACTTAACTAATGACATCTCCTTGGGCACGTTGTTGCAAGACAGAGAGGCCTTATTCACAGTCCCATTGCAATATATTAAAGCAATGTTCTGGTAAAGGAAGGGCCATTTTGTATATATACATTGCTAGGTGCTTTGGGGAAGCTGTGGTAGGGTGTCTTTCTTAGGAGAATGTTAGAGTTCAAGAAGACAATGAACAATCATGTGCTAAATGATCTAAGTACTTGGATAACTGGGTTAGCCAGGGAGAGTGTCACAGGAGATGTAGGATAAGCCTTGACTGAAAAGCTTAGGGTTTATGGGACAAGATAACTAATCAGGCAGCAATGAGCATAAAGCAGCATAATACAGGTCATACTAAAACAAACAGTTTTGTGTGGGGGAGGGGGAGTAGATGAAATGTTTGGCTCAAAGCAGTGGGATTACCATACTACAAGGTTCAAGAAGAAGAGACCCCTTGTCTTGTTCACCACTGGATCCCTGGTGCCTTGAAGAAGGCTTGGCAAATAGCAGGCTCAATAAATATTTGTTGCTTGCTGAGCCTAAGAATAGAGATGCTTGCATCTGGATTCCACCTTGTAGGTAAGAGGGAGCCTTTGGAGTTATCATCAGGAATAGAATCACTTGAGCATGTCACAAAGTGTCTCTAGAAATATTTCAAATTTTATTTTGTATCCAGGCTTCATCCTACATCCTTATCCTATCTAAGGAAATCTCAAAGCAGGTAAGGGCAAGCAGGTAAGGGCAAAAACAGCAGCCCCAGTCTGTGAAATGAGGCTGAGGAATGGTCAAAGTAGCATTCACTTTTCTTTATTTGGCTGACGTTAGAATCAAATTTATAGTAATATTTGTATAATTTCTTGTGGTTTGAAAAATCTAGATTTACATTTATTTGCACACTTAATAAGACTGTAAATTGGTATAAATTTCCAGAAGGCAGTTTGGCAACCTGTATCAAAAATTTAAAAAATGTTCATGCCTTTTGACCTGGTACTTCTTACTGCTAGAAATGTACTCTAAGAAAACAAAGATATGAACAAAAATTTAGCATAATCAAGAAAAACTAGTAACACACTGAATAAACATTTTGTGAATATTTCAGTTAATTTTATATTATTCAACCAAGAAAATTCCTGTTGTAGAATAATTACATACAAAAAAAAAAAACATGTACCCAAATAGACTGGAAAGTCCGGAAGAAATTATGCTAAAATATTAGGGATGGGGCCTCTCCAGGTGATGAGATAATAGTTTATATTTCCAATTACCATGTGTATTTTTTATAATCAAAGAAAAACTATACTTTCTGAATTTGTTTTTAAAAATCTATCTTCTCATCCTTTCTGCAGAGGCAAAAAAAAAGAAACGGGACAGAGAAATGGAAGTGACAATAAATTTAATGTAATTGAGGAACATATCATAGGTATTTATGAACTATGCCTAGGTACTCTAAGCCCATTCTTGGAGTAATCCTGCAAATTACTTCTTATCTTAACATTCTTGCCCCATATGACTATCCATGAAAATGACAACAGAACAACAACAAAAATGGAGTTTAATCTTGATGGTTCTCTGCTTTCTGGTGTCCCAAGGAGGAAAAAGTGATATATATAGCTCTAAGCCTAGGATTCTCTTTGAATTCTAGTATAAACCTCTATTCTTCTGCTTCTTGCCCTTAAAGCTGGTATAAAATTTAAACAGAAAATGAAGGAAATGGACTCTAGCAGCTTTGACAGTGTTTACTCTACTTCCTCCTAACTTTGCAGTAATTGGGAGTATTAAGAAATATGACTACTAACCTCAAACAGGCAGTTCCCTGCTAGCTAACTTTCTGCTGACATCATCCAAGGTAATGCCAGGGTAGCAGATATGAGGGGAGGGTGGTTCTTTTTTTTTTTTTTTTTTATTTAACTCTGTGCGCTATGGCCCATCAGCTTTCCTCTTTCTTTCTCTCTTGTCTCCTTCCTCTGCCCCATGTCCACTACTCACACGTGCTCAGTGAACCAGTTGGAGTGAAAACACTACTGACAGACCATGGCAGTTTCAAATTATAAACCATTCACAGACTAGGTAAATTGCAGGTACACAGGTTTATTATTTAAATTAGCTCAACACTGCTTGCTTGTTAATTAGGCTCTTAAAGACGCTGTTGCTCTAGATTTTTCTCCAAAGTGGAACAGCTCACTTATTTGGCCTTCTTCTTTCCTCACAGACCAGCAGTTCCACCCCCAAGGCTGAGGTAAAACAGTGCCTTCTTTAAGTACTCCAAAATGGCATAGCATATATTATAATAAGTGAAAAATTACCAGGATAAAATATAAGTGCACATTTCAGAAAATATACATTGAGTGTAAAAGCAATATTTGGGGGGAAGTCATGTACATATTACTGTATTTAAAATGGATAACAAATGCCTATTGTATAGCACATGGAACTCTAGTCAATGTTACATGCCAGCCTGGATGGGAGTGGGGTTTGGGGGAGAATGGATACATGTATAGGTATAGCTGTCCCTTTGCTGTTCACCTGAAACTAGCACAACATTGTTAATCAGGTATACCCCAATAAAGACAAAGAGTTTATAGTTAAATAAATAAATAAATATTTTTTAAAATCGCAAAATAAGAAAAGTATAAAGTAAAAACAAAAATCATTCATAATACCTCCACCCAGATACAATCACTGTTTTCGGGACATATATTTTGTATCTGTGTAAATGTGTTTATATGTATATATGTATGTATATATAAACAAAATAAAATCAGTTTCATGTTGCTAAAAAAAGTTTTAAACACATTTGTTTTTTTTGCCCCTAGTATTATATTTTGAGCATCTTCTTAGGTCAATGTTAAAAAAAAAATGACTTCATAGCATCTCTTTACAATGGGTATGACAATTTATTTGACCTACTGGTAATTTATAATTTTTCAAGTTTTCATTGCTACAAATAATGTTTAGATAATAATCTTTGTCTATAAACTATTAAGGATTATTTCCTCAGGATAGAAGTGTGATTTGAAATCAGAAGGAATGACTGTTTAAAGGTTTAAGACATATTTTAAAATTACCATCCAAAATTGTGCCAATTCACATTAAGTCCAGAAGTATATCAGAGAACCTTGGCAATTCTTGGAAATATTTCAGTATGGTTTGAGAATCCTGACCCAGTCCCAGATATGCAAAGTTCTTATCTAATTATTTGCATCTCAGATTTACTGCAATTTCCTACCTATAAACAGAAAGACTCTCCATTGACCTTTATGAAAAATCACTTTTTAAAATGACCACCAAGTCAAATTAGTGGGTTTGCTATCTTATACCTCTTAGTCACATTTCTCTGTGAATTTCACTTACATCCTAAATCTCACCAGAATGTAATAAAAATTATAGGACAAATATCCATGTGAAAATTTCACTGACTGATTTCAGATGACTGAACAAGCCACCAAATAAATGTAAAATGTTATTCCCTAATGTTTTGGGTAATTTTAATTAATGTCAGTCAATTTCTGTGAAAATTATATGAGAGAAGCCTTACATTTTATGAACAGTAACATGTGCCAGAAGTGTGTACTTCTCACCTTACATGAATAATCTCATTTAATTTTCACAAAACTCCTAGGTGAAGTTCTGATGAGGAAACATAGGCTTAGAGAGTATAACTAACTCTACTCCAACCACTAGAAAATAGCAGAACCACATATGAGGCCCTGGTATATTTGATAGTACAGCTAGAGCACTTGCCACTTCCCCACTTGACATTCTGAAAGGTAAACTGAAACAGAAATATCATCTCTGAAGATCAATAATTTTCATCTTTTTGCTATTTTTACATGTCTTTTACTATGTTTGATTCTATTTCCATCTAAAACCTTCCTACCATAAACTAGTACTACCCCAGGAATATTCTGAAAATGAATCAATAAGTGATTGCAGAGCCCATTAAAAGTCTAAAATACAGCCACTCAATTTAACAACACATCTATATGTGACATTGAAGCTGCTGTAAAAATGACTTAAACCCAGTGGCTCCAATTTTAATGTTGTCTATTAGTTTATATGTAGATGTACACTTTCTTATTTAACAATATTGGGAAAGAATATTTATCCTCAGATACCTTCATTGTATTCATCAGAGACAGACAGAATGAAAACAAAAATCACAGAAAACTATCCAACCTGATCACATGGACCACAGCCTTGTCTAACTCAATGAAACTATAAGCCATGCCATGTAGGGCCACCCAAGATGGATGGATCATGCTGGAGAGTTCTGACAAAACATGGTCCACTGGAGAAGGGAAAGGCAAACCACTTCAGTATTCTTGCCTTGAGAACCCCATTAACAATATGAAAAGGCAAAAGGATATGACACTGAAAGATTAACTCCTCAGGTCAGTAGGTGCCCAATATGCTACTGGAGAAGAGTGGAGAAATAACTCCAGAAAGAATGAAGAGATGGAGCCAAAGTGAAAACAACACCCAGTTGTGAATGTGACTAGTGATGGCAGTAAAATGCTGTCAAGAGCGATACCACATAGGAACCTGGAATGTTAGGTCTATGAATCAAGGTAAACTGGAAGTGGTCAAACAGTAGATGGCAAGAGTGAACATTGACATTTTAGGAGTCAGTGAAGTAAAATGAACTGGAATGGGTAAATTTAACTCAGATGACCATTATATCTACTACTGTGGGCAAGAATCCCTTAGAAGAAATGGAGTAGTTCTTATAGTCAAAAAAGAGTGAAAAATGCAGTACTTGGGTGCAATCTCAAAAATGACAGAATGACCTCTATCCATTTCCAAGGAAACAATTCAATATCACAGTAATTCAAGTCTATGCCCTGACCAGTAACACTGAAGAAGCTGAAGTTGAATGGTTCTATAAAGATCTACATGACCTTCTGGAACTAACACCAAAAAAGATGTCCTTTTCATCATAGGGGACTGGAATGAAAAAGTAGGAAGTCAGATACCTGGAGTAACAGGTAAGTTTGGCCTTGGAGTACAAAATGAAGTGGGCAAAAGCTAACAGTTTTGCCAAGAGAACGCAAACACACTCTTCCAACACCACCAGAGACTCTACATTTGGACATCACCAGATGGTCAGTACTGAAATCAGATTGATTATATTATCTGCAGCTGAAGATGGAAAACCTCTATACAGTCAGCAAAAACAAGACTGGGAGCTGACTGCACCTCAGATCACGAACTTCTAATTGCCAAATTCAGACTTAAATTGAAGAAAGTATGGAAAATCACTAGACCATTCAGGTATGACCTAAGTCAAATCACTTATTAGTATACAGTGGAAATGACAGTTTCAAAGGATTAGATCTGATAGACAGTGTGCCTGAAGAACTATGGATGGAGATTCATGACATTGTACAGGAGGCAGTGATCAAGACCATCCCTAAGAAAAAGAAATGCATAAAGGCAAAATGTTTGTCTAAGGAGGCCTTAAAAATAGGTGAGAAAAGAATAGAAGTTAAAGGCAAAGGAAAAAAGGAAAGATATACCCATCTGAATGCAGAGTTCCAAAGAATAGCCAGGAGAGATAAGAAAGCCTTCCTTAGTGATCAGTGCAAAGAAATAGAGGAAAACAATAGAATGGGAAAGACTAGAGATCTCTTCAAGAAAATTAGAGATACCAAGGGAACATTTCATGCAAAGATGGGCACAATAAAGGATAGAAACAGTATGGACATAACAGAAGCAGAAGATATGAAGAAGAGGTGGCAAGAATACACAGAAGAACTGTACAAAAAAGATCTTCACGACCCAGATAACCATGATAGTGTGACCACTCACCTACAGCCAGACATCCTGGAGTCCAAAGTCAAGTGGGCTTAGGAAGCATCACTACAAACAAAGCTAGTGGAGGTGATGGAATTCCAGCTGAGCTATTTCAAGTCCTAAAAGATTATGCTGTTAAAGGGCTGACTCAATATGCCAGCAAATTTGTAAAACTCAACAGTGGCCACAGGACTGGAAAAGGTCAGTTTTCATTCCCATCCCAAAGAAAAGCAATGTCAAAGAATGTTCAAACTACTGCACAATAGCGCTCATCTCACATGCTAGCAAAGGAATGCTCAAAATTCTCCTAGTGAGGCTTCAACAGTATGTGAACTGTGAACTTCCAGATGTTCAAGCTGGATTTAGAAAAGGCAGAGGAACCAGAAATCAAATTGCCAACATCTGTTGTATCATAGAAAAAGCAAGAGAGTTCCAGAAAAACATCTAGTTCTGCTTTATTGACTACACCAAAGCTTTTGACTGTGTGGATCACAACAAGCTGTGGAAAATTCTGAAAGAGATGGGAATACCAGACCACCTGACCTGCCTCCTGAGAAATCTGTATGCAGGTCAGGAAGCAACAGTTAGAACCAGATATGCAACAACAGACTGGTTCCAAATTGGGAAAGGAGTATGTCAAGGCAGTTTATTGTTACCCTGCTTATTTAACTTCTATGCAGCGTACATCATGTGAAATTCCAGGCTGGATGAAGCACAAACTGGAATCAAAATTGCTGGGAGAAATATCAATAACCTTAGATATGCAGATGACACCACCCTTATGGCAGAAAGTGAAGAAGAGCTAAAGAGCCTCTTGATGAAAGTGAAAGAGGAGAGTGAAAAAGTTGGCTTAAAACTCAGCATTCAGAAAACTAAGATCATGGCTTCCGGTCTCATCTCTTCATGGGAATTAGATGGGGAAACAGTGACAGACTTTTTCTTGGGCTCCAAAATCACTGAAGATGGTGACTGCAGCCATGAAATTTAAAAAATGCTTGCTCCTTGGAAGAAAAGTTATGACCAACCTAGAGAGCATATTAAAAAGCAGAGACATTACTTTGTTGACAAAGGTCCTTCTAGTCGAAGCTATGGTTTTTCCAGTAGTCATGTATGGATATGAGAGTTGGGCCACAAAGAAAGCTGAGCAACAAAGAATTGATGCTTTTGAACTGTGGTTTTGGAGAAGTCTCTTGAAAGTCCCTTGGACTACAAGGAGATCAAACCAGTCAATCCTGAAGGAAATCAATCCTGAATATTCATTGGAAGGACTGATGCTGAAGCTGAAACTTGAATACTTTGGCCACCTGATGTGAAGAACTGAGTCATTGGAAAAGACCCTGATGCTGGGAAAGATTGAAGGCAGGAGGAAAAGGGGACAACAAAGGATAAGATGGTTGGATGGCATTACCGACTCGATGGACATGAGTATGAGCATGCTCCGGGAGTTGATGATGGACAGGGGGCCTGGCATGCTGCAGTACCTGGGGTCACAAAGTGTTGGACATGACTGAGTGACTGAACTGTACTAACCTTCATTGTAACTCTTGCTGACATCTACAAAATGCCACACAAATATCTGAGGGCAGAATTTGACTATCTTTACATCAATATATAAGTTACTAAATATGAGGTCAGGACTAATCTAATGTATGAATCAACATCTTTCAGAGCATCTTGCTCCCTCCTCTTCCCTTAAAAGGAGTGGCTTGCTTTTCAAGTGTCTATTTCTAGTTCCTTTCAATAAGTTATTAAACACTTGTATGAGAATCCTATAAACATTTGGGAAACAATATCTGAGACAATTCTTTTTGTCCACAGGAGCCATCTTGAGTACATTAAAACTGTTGGAATTTACAAGATAGCACCTAGTTACAGCACTGGTATTGTCCTAGATAAACTCATCCAACAAGCCTTGTAAGGCAATTTATGATTATCCTCCCAGTAAGTGTTTCTCAGACTCAACATTCCTGACATTTTGTGCCAGATGTTTCTCTTTTGTTTGGAGGGATTCCTGTATTCATAGGATGTTCAGTGGCATGCGTGCATGTTAAGTCACTTCAGTCATCTCCAACTCTTTGCACTGGCCTCTATCCAGTAGGTGCCAGAAGCAATGCCTTCCCCGCAAGTTGTGATCATCAAAAATGTCTCCAGACACTGATTAGTGTGCCTGAGGGTGGAAGATCAGTTCAGTTCAGTCCCTCAGTCATGTCCGACTCTTTGTGACCCCATGAATCACAGCACGCCAGGTCTCCCTGTCCATCACCATCTCCCAGAGTTCACTCAAACTCACGTCCATCGAGTCTGTAATGCCATCCAACCATCTCATCCTCTGTCGTCCCCTTCTCCTCCTGCCCCCAATCCCTCCCAGCATCAGAGTCTTTTCCAATGAGTCAACTCTTCACATGAGGTGGCCAAAGTACTGGAGTTTCAGCTTTAGCATCATTCCTTCCAAAGAATACCCAGGGCTGATCTCCTCTAGAATGGACTGGTTGGATCTCCTTGCAGTCCAAGGGACTCTCAAGAGTCTTCTCCAACACCACAGGTCAAAAGCATCAATTCTTCGGCGCTCAGCCTTCTTCACAGTCCAACTCTCGCATCCATACATGACCACTGGAAAAACCATAACCTTGACTAAATGGACCTTTGTTGGCAAAGTAATGTCTCTGCTTTTCAATATGCTATCTAGTTTGGTCATAACTTTTCTTCCAAGGAATAAGCGTCTTTTAATTTCATGGCTGTAGCACCATATGCAGTGATTTTGGAGCCCCCAAAAATAAAGTCTGATACTGTTTCTACTGTTTCCCCATATATCTCCCATGAAGTGATGGGACCAGATGCCATGATCTTCGTTTGCTGAATGTTGAGCTTTATGCCAACTTTTTCACTCTCCTCTTTACTTTCATCAAGAGGCTTTTGAGTTCCTCTTCACTTTCTGCCATAAGGGTGGTGTCATCTGCATATCTGAGGTTATTGATATTTCTCTCGGCAATCTTGATTCCAGCTTGTGCTTCTTCCAGCCCAGTGTTTCTCATGATGTACTCTGCACATAAGTTAAATAAGCAGGGTGACAATATACAGCGTTGGCGTACTCCTTTTCCCATTTGGAACCAGTCTGTTGTTCAATGTCCAGTTCTAACTGTTGTTCAGGGTGAAAGATAGTAGACAAAATCTTGCCAGTTGAAAACCACTGCTCTCACTACAGTGTCCCCAACTTTTTTGTAGCAAGGTGTTATTTCTGATTTCCACTCAAAGCTTGAGATTAAGGTAAAGAAGAAAGAAATGTCTATAGAGAGGAAAATGCTTGAGTTGGGCAAAGATGGTCAAGAGGTAGGGTATATCTGTAAGGACATAAAATATTAACCTCTTCCCTTCCCTACTTCCCATACTTCCCTCTTTCTTATTTTAAAGAAGAATCAAGAAAGGTATATTTGCACTATTAGATAGCACATATATTTGGGAACTATACTGGAATGGTTAAGAATGTGATCGCTTTAATAGTATGAATCTTTATGAAAATCCTAGCTCTGCCACTTCCAAGCTGAATAACTTTGGACAAGTTTCTTAAGCATCCTATGTCTCAGTGTCTTCATTTGTAAAATGGGGATAATAATATAGTACGTTTTCCACCAGACTGTTGTGATTCTATAATAGAAGGCAAATAAACTGCTATTAGGGAAAAACAAGGAAAACACCCCAAAAGGTAACTCCTTTTATGTAAGCAGCATAAAAAGGTTCTTGGAAAGTTGTTTAGGGGAATTCCTTGGGGGTCCAGTGGCTGACTCTGTGCTTCCACTACAGGCAGCAAGGGTTCGATCTCTGGTCAGGGAAATAAGATCCCGCATACCAAGGCCCTTCCCTCAACAAAAAGAAAGAAAGTTGTTTGAAAAGTTCTTTTTCTACCTTGATGTTTTTTGTTTTGGAAATTAAAAAAAAGTACTATATCTATTTTTAGAGCTAACGTATAGAAAATTTCCTGAATAATTTCTCTGATAACCTTCTGGCTTAAATGGAATTTTAGCTTTCTTATTTTTAACAGGGAAATGATTTCTTAAATTTTTAATCCAAACCTGATAATTAAAGAATAGGCTAGAACAATGGTGGAACCACCAAAGCTGCCCAAAGGACCTGTACTTATGCACCCATGCACCCAGAACTAGAGAGCCCCAGCCACTCTGGAACCACTACAAGGATTATTAAAATCTTGTGAAGTAAGAGACAGTGCAGCAGAGGCTGGCTGGATTTTGCCTAGTAAAATCATGTTAGACCTGTTTGGTTCATCTGTGATTGACTTGGCTTGTGACAAAACATTTAACTATGAGGCTAAAACTTTGACCTCTTCTAGATGACTAAGAAAAATGCAGCAATTAAATTGAAAACATTGAAGTCCAAGCTCATGTACCCCCCCTTAAATCATAACAAATTTAATATCTAAAGTCCAACTACAAAGTAGGCAGCTATGCATTTGAAGAGAAAATAAAGAAGAAAATTGATTTCAATATGCATAGAGATTTACTAGTCAAAAGTTGTGTCATAAATACTTCCTATATTTTTCAGCCCCTACCTTAGGTATCAAGTTTAAGATCCCTTAAGAGCCATGGAAATAATGTGAAAAATGTTCTGTTCTTGTCACCCTCCCTAAATCTCCTTTACGTTTTAGCATCAATATTAACTCAACCAACTACCTCAGTGCTTCGAGAAGTGTTTACTGGCAGAGAGGAGATCTACACTGAGCCTTTGACAACTGCCTCTTGCACAGACCTTGAAACACAGAAGTTTCTTCTGTTGATGTCATAAAGAGAACCTGAGTTATTTCTCTAGCATTTGCGTCTCTTGTCAGCCTGATTCAAATCTGTTCAACTTCCAGACATAGTATGCTGCTAAGTCGCTTCAGTCGTGTCCGACTCTGTGCGACCCCATAGACGGCAGCCCACCAGGCTCCTCTGTCCCTGGGATTCTCCAGGCAAGAACACTGGAATGGGTTGCCATTTCCTTCTCCAATGCACGAAAGTGAAAAGAAAAAAGTGAAGTCGCTCAATTATGTCCGACTCTTAGCGACCCCATGGACTGCAGCCCACCAGGCTCCTCCGTCCATGGGATTTTCCAGGCAAGAGTACTGGAGTGGGGTGCCATACATAGTATAGACAGTATAAAAACTCAAGGTTTGGACTATACCTTCACAATGTCCCTGTATTTCTTTCTACATCACTCCCACACCCAATAAAGAAAAGTAAGCAGAAAATCAAAACCATCAATAATCCTATCAATCAAAATGTAACATTTTGGTAATAAATAATTTAAAACTTTTTCTATGGAGATAATGTATTTTAAAAAAAAGGATCATTTGATGTTTTCTTTTAACAAGTATTTTTCCTTATATATTATTAATATATATATACATATATATTATATATTTTGAAGAACAACATGCATGCATGTATGCTAAGTTGCTTCAGTTGTGTCCAACTCTGATCCTTAAGAACAATATACTTATAGACAAATACACAAACTGTAAGTATACAGTTGCCTGATTTTTCACAAAATGAACATGACCATGTAATCATCACCCAGGTAAAGAAATAAAATATTACTGGCTTCCCAGTGCCACACCACCCATGCCAAAAGTAAAACACTATCCTGTCTTCTTTCATGGTTCACTACTTTTATGTTTCTGAAATTTTTATAAGTGTAATTATAGACTATTTACTTGTTTTCGTATCTGGCTTCCTTCAGGCTGTATTAGAAGATTCATCCAAATGGTTGCATGTGGCAATAATCACCCTTATTATTGTACAGAAGTCCATTGTGTGAGTATACAACGTTATTTATTCATTCCATACTTGATGAACATTTGGAATGTTTCCAATTCTTGGTTCTTATGAATAATGCTGCTTCTGAGTATTCTTGTACATATATTTGGTGTATTTACGTTCACGTTTCTCTTAACACACTTAAAAATACAATTGCTGAGTCATAGGCTATATATTAGCCATGTTCCAAAGTTGTTGTGTAAGTTTACACTCCCACCAGCAGTTCATGGAATCCTAGTCATTTCACATCCTCACCAAAACTTATTATATCTCTTTTCCATTTTAGCAATGCAAACAGATGCATATTTGTGTCTCACCCTGTTTTCAACTTGCAATTCTTTGATATTGATGATATTTGATGATGCTGAGTAGCTTTTCATACATTCACTGGTTATCCTTTTTTGTGAGGTGTCTAATCAAGTATTTTACCCTTTTGTCTATTGTGCTGTCATTGTTAATGTGTAGAATTCTTTATATATTCTGGTTACACCAATTCTTTAGATATTCTGGTTACATCTCCCAATCTGTAGCTTGTTTTTTCATCCTTTTAATGATGATTTTGATTAACACCAATTTTACTGCATTTTTCGTAGTTTTTTGTGTCCTGTTTAAGAAATCTTTGCCCAAAGTCAAAAAGATATTGTCCTATTTTTACTAGAAACTTTACTGCTTTATCTTTCTCATTTAGATCGGCAGTCCATCTGGAATTGATTTGTATATGGTGATATACAGAGGTTAGAGTTCCTATTTTTTCTGTGTGTAATGAAATAAGCTATGAATCTAGCACCATTTTTTGAGGTCATCTTTCCCTGTTACACTGCAGTACCACTTTTGTCATATGTCAAGTAGCTTTATATATATGCAAATCGGTTTCTAAACTCTCTATTCTGCTCCATTCTTCTATTTATCTAATTTTGTGCCAACATCATGCTATCTTAACTCTTTTTTTAAAATTTAAATCCATTTATTTTAATTAGAGGCTAATTACTTTACAATATTGTATTGGTTTTGCCATACATCAACATGAATCCACCACAAGTGTACACATGCTCCCCATCCTGAACCCCCCTCCCACCTCCCTCCCTGTACCATCCCTCTGGGTCATCCCAGTGCACCAGTCCCAAGCATCCTGTATCCTGCATTGAACCTGGACTGGCGATTCGTTTCTT
This sequence comes from Bubalus kerabau, assembly GCF_029407905.1. Lineage (NCBI taxonomy): Eukaryota > Metazoa > Chordata > Mammalia > Artiodactyla > Bovidae > Bubalus > Bubalus kerabau. The sequence goes on along the minus strand of NC_073647.1, from coordinate 2,009,521 downwards.
ATATGATATTATACCTGTTTCAATGCCATTCTCCCAGATCATCCCACCCTGTCCCTCTCCCACAGAGTCCAAAAGACTGTTCTATATATCTGTGTCTCTTTTGCTGTCTTGCATACAGGGTTATCATAGCCATCATTCTAAATTCCATATATATGCATACTACTGTATTGGTGTTTTTCTTTCTGGCTTACTTCACTCTGTATAATAGGCTCCAGTTTCATCCACCTCATTAGAACTGATTCAAATGTATTCTTTTTAATGGCTGAGTAATACTCCATTGTGTATATGTACCACAGCTTTCTTATCCATTCGTCTGCTGATGGACATCTAGGTTGTTTCCATGTCCTGGCTATTATAAACAGTGCTGTGATGAACATTGGGGTACACATGTCTCTTTCAATTCTGGTTTCCTCGGTGTGTATGCTCAGGAGTATCTTAACTCTTGTAACTTTATAATATCTTGTTATCAGGCAGTCTATGTCCTCTATCTTTATTCTTTGTCTTGATTATTCTTGGTCATTTCCATTTTCATAAAAACTTTAGAATAAGCATTTCAATTTCCACAAAAACACCTGCTGCAGTTTTTGTTAAGACTGCTACACAATTTGTAGGTCAGTTTGGAAAAATCGTTACAATAGTGTCTTACAAACTATGTGCATGACATATACCTCCATTTATTTAGGTCTTTTTAATATCTCTTGGTGACTCTTTGTAGTTTACTATGCATTGATCTGTCATAGATTTTGTTTGATTTTTCCTAGATATGTGCTATTTTATGGTATTTTAAATATTCATTTTCTATGATTGTTTCTGGCATATAAACACAGTTGTATGTCTGATCTTGTGGTATGACATTAATAATTCACTTATTAATTGCAAAGCTTGCTTACAGAGTCTTTTGGACTCTCTACATATACAATCTCATCTGTGAATATTGACAGTTTTATTTCTTTCTTTCCAGTCCTTACACCATTTTTTCCCTATTTTGTTGCATTGGCTAAGACTTTTGGTATAATGTTAAATGTGCATCTGTGTCTCATCCACAATCTTGGTGTGTACTAGGGCAAGAGCCTTTCAATATTTTATTGTTAAACATGTTTCCTGAAGGCTTTTGATATATCCTCCTTATCAGACTAAACAATTTCTCTTCTATTCCTAGTTTTCCATAAGTTTTATTATTTTTTTTAGTCTTGAATGGACTTTCTCAAATGTTGCGTGAGATAAAATATTAATTTCATCTTGATTCTGTTGCTGCTAATTACATCCATTGATTTAAAAGTGTTAAACCACTTTTGCATTTCTGAAATAAAATTAACCTATCTAGGATATGGGCTACCTTGGTGGCTTAGGGGTAAAGAATCCACCTGCAGTGCAGGAGACACAGGTTCAATCCCTGGGTATAAAAGATCCCCTGGAGAAGGAAATGGCAACCCACTCCAGTATTCTTGCCTGGGAAATGCCATGGACAGAGGAGCCTGGTGGGCTACAGTCTATGGGGTCTCAAAGAGTTGGACATGATTTAGTGACTGAACACAACAATTTGGGATATATTATCTTTTTAAATATAACACTGTATTTTATTTGGTAATGTTAGGATTTTCAATAATAAAAAATTTTATATGTTGTGACTATATGACCATGTCAATAAATATGCATCTATTTTTATCGGTTTTAATGACTGAATTTGTTCCCATATTGATGTACCATAATGAAAGTTGTTTACAAAATTTTGCCATCATAAACAGCACTGTGCTTAACACCCTTGATCATACATATGCTACTCAAAGTTTTCCAAAGTACTAAGTAGCACTGCCTTCTTGGTGCTATTTGCACTCAGCAGTAATTTTATAAGTATCAATCGTCAAGAGTTAGAACTCAGATTTCCTGCTTGCTTTCTACAGGTTTCTTGGATAGCAGAAGCTCCCTAAAGTATAATCTTGGGCTTGCTTGCCCTGGCTAAAGATTGATATCTATTCAAAGGAAAAAAGACCTGGGAAGTGAAAAATCTAAACACCTTAGTATTAAAACATGGGAATATACTTTATGACACAATTCAATATGGTCTCAGAAAAACTCAAGTAAGTAATGACAAGACCAAGGCTAAGGACCTTAGAGACACTGGATTCACATACCAATTACCAGCTATGTAATCTTAGGCAAATTAGTGCTTGCTGTAACCAGGAGTTTCTTCACCAATAAAAGAGAAATATATTAATAGTAGAGGATTGTTAAGATATTTACTTATTTATAAGAAGCTCATACTACAGCATTATTTTACAGAGTTGGCATTCAGTAAATATCAGTTCTTTTAGTTTCTATTTAGTTAAGAGGATGTTTTAAAAAAGAAAAGGATTTGCTAGTTTTTCTTTGAAAAGGCTCAGGGGAAAAAAATATCTTTTCCAACAGGCTCTCCCCTTAAACTTTAATACATGTAAATAAATAGAACACTTCTTATACTTGAAAACTGCTTGGTGAAAAAAAAAAACTATACTATTAATGATATCATTTATTTTTTATTGTCATCAAAATGCCCCTGTAAATGTCTTCTCTATATGACTTAAACTTGTCATGCAAGCCAGGGTGAAGTCCTAGTTCAGAGATGACTAATTAGGATCAGATTAGGTACTTCTTAGTTATGAAATAGTTGAGTCACACTCTCAGTCTACATCTTTTGATCTGAGGGTGGTGACATAAAATTTGCAGAAAGCACTTGGGGTATGATGCATTGGTTAATTATTTAAACTTACTGACACTTATGCCAGAGATACCTGATCCCTAAGTCTGTAATGCAATGACCAGATTGTGTTTCCACTCTTGGTTCTAGTTTTATCCTCTGAAGCTACTACAAGAGTTAGTGGAAATCTTATTTATGTGAAAGTCCTTCAACTATTTAAAGTCAGTGCTTGGGGGAGGGATAAATTAGCAATATTGGATAAACAGATATAAACTACTATACAAAATATAGATAAGCAACAAGGACTTTGTAGCACAGGGAAATATATTCACTATCTTGTCATAACCTATAATGGAAAAGAATCACACACACACATATATATATATATATATATATATATATAGCTGAGGGCTTCCCAGGTGGTGTTAGTGGTAAAGAACCTACCCACCAATGCAGGAGATGCAAGAGATAAGGATTGAATCCCTGATTCAGAAAGTTCCCCTGGAGGACAGTATGGCAGCCCACTCCAGTATTCTTGCCTGGAGAATCCCATGGACAGAGGAGCCTGGCAGGCTACAGTCCATAGGGCCACAAAGAATTGGGTCAGACACGACTAAGGTGACTGAGCACACATGCATATAGAGCTGAATCACTTTGGTGTATACTTTAAACTAACACAGTATTGTAAATCAACTATATTTCAATACAAGATAAAAAAAGAAACCTATGAAAATCTGAATAAAGTATTACTTTAACTAACAATAATGTAAAAAATATAAAGTCAATGTTCATTTCTCAGTGCACTTTTCAATAAGGATTATTATATAAAAGAACAATAAATTTATAAAAGTACAAGCAGAATCAATTTTCCAGAAATAATTCATGATATCTGGTCCTACAGGATGGGACATTTCCAACATTTACCAAACAATCCAAATCAATACTCCTGTAAAATAAGTAATTAGCTTTAAAAAATCATGATAAAGTTGAAGTTTTGTTTATATCTTTTTGTATAGTATCAACATTTGAATATCTGTACAATTTTAAAACCTCTTAATAAATGCTGACTTTTCAAAATGTTGAACTGACATTTCAGGGATAGGAAAGGAGAGGTTAAAAATGCCCTTTTCCCTGTCTATGTTATTTTTGTTACAGAGTAAAGAATGATTCCCTGGTGGCTCAGATGGTAAAGAGTCTTCTTGCAATATGGGAGACCCGGGTTCAATCCCTGGGTCAGGAAGATCCCCTGGAGAAGGAAATGGCAACCCACTCCAGTATTCTTGCCTGGAAAATCCCATGGACAGAGGAGCCTGGCAGGTTACAGTCCATGGGGTTGCAAAGAGTTGGACACAACTGAGAGACTTCACTGCTGACAGCTGAAAGAACAGTCCAGGTTGTAAGAAAACTGCTGAAGTACCACTGATGCTGGAAATTACGCTTCTCTAAGCCAAAAAATATCGGCGCTCCCTAGGTGGCATTCACTAGTGGTAAAGAACCCGACTGACAATGCAGGAGATGTGAGAGATGAAGGTTCGATCCCTGGGTTGGGAAGATACCCTAGAGTTGGGCACAGCAACCCACTCCAGTATTCTTGCCTGGAGAATCCCATGGACAGAGGAGCTGGGTGGGCTATGGTCCATAGGGTCACAAAGAGTCAAACACGACTGAAGTAACTTCTGGCACAGGCACATAAGGCGAAGATGTTAGAGCTCAAATTTAGTTCAGTTCAGTCGCTTAGTCATGTCTGACTCTTTGCGACCCCATGGACTGCAGCACGCCAGGCTTCCCTGTCCATCACCAACTGCCGGAGTTTACTCAAACTCATGTCCATTGAGTTGGTGATGTCATCCAACCATCTCATCCTCTGTCATCCTTTCTCCTCCCACCTTCAATCTTTCCCAGTATCAGAGTCTTTTCAAATGAGTCAATCCTTTGTATCAGGTGGCCAAAGTATTGGAGTTTCAGCATCAGTCCTTCCAGTGAATACTCAGGATTGATCTCCTTTAGGATGGACTGGATGGATCTCCTTGCTGTCCAAGGGACTCTCAAGAGTCTTCTCCAACACCACAGTTCAAAAGCATCAATTCTTCAGCAATCAGCTTTCTTTATAGTCCAACTCTCACATCCCTACGTGACTACCATAGCTTTGACTAGAGGTACATTTGTTGGCAAAGTAATGCCTCTGCTTTTTAATATGCGGTCTAGGTTGGTCATAACTTTTCCTCCCAGGAGCAAGCGTCTTTTAATTTCATGGCTGCAGTGACCATCTGCAGTGATTTTGGAGCCCAGAAAAATCAAGTCTGTCACTGTTCCCATTGTTTCCACTTCATTGTTGCCATGAAGTGATGGGACCGGATGCCATGATCTTAGAGCTAAAAAGAGACCTTTAAAAACCACTGGTTCAGCCATCTCTCTTATATTACTGGTGAGGAAGCCTAGCCACAGGGAAAGAAAAGGGATTTAAGGATATTCGACCAGTCAGAGGTGGGACTGACTTTCCAATGTGAATTTAGTGCTATTTCTACCATTCTTTGCGGCTTTCTGTTGATAAGAAAAGTGGTGTTATGAAATCCCTAAGAATTTGAAGGTTTTATATTTCAGTAAAGATACAGATAGCCAGACTTGACTTGTATGGTCTGGCTTTTGGTGACAACTATATGGTGGATCATCCTATAAGTAGCTTGGACTTCAAGATTCCTGGGTTAAGAACTGTAGGGAAGGAAAGCGTATATGAACTTTCACACCACTAGTCAAGCCTGACTACGATGTTAACTCATGCATGCTTCCCTTTGCAAGGCTCCCTGGGGTATTAAAAACCACTTTCCCAGAGAGCTGACTTACAGATGTATTGGTTATTCTCCTTCTGCGCCACCTTCTGAAATTCCCTAAACTCTTTTCTCTGCCCCACATAGTTGTACTAGCAGTAGCTGTGTTCCTTGTGACTCCAGCTCGTGCCTGGTGCTCCTCAACCCCCTCTGCAGATCCCAGTTCTCCCTTGCCTGAGGGGTGAGAGCTTCCCACTGTTAGTCACTGGGTACCTCACTATCCCTTCTTTGTTCCCTTAACCCTGTCTACACCTCTGATATAGACCTTTCATTACATTTTATTCAGAATCCAGACTGAGTATATGTTCCATTTCTTGCTGGAATCCCAACTGATACACAAACCTCTCTACCTCTTTTCCATAAAATACCTCAAATTGTAGTGAGGTTTTAGGTTGCATCCCTTAGGAAGATAAAAACAGGCACACTGTGACCCACACAGAGAGTTGACCCACACAGAGAGTTGGCCTCTCAAGAATCCTTTTGTAGAAATCACTAGCTATCCCTATTTGCTAGTGGCAGAAAATAAACATCAAATATTAATTTAAAAAATCTGTAAACAACAGACAGCACCAGTTCTGCACATTTTAACAACAGGCTTCCATTTTAAGAGGGTTTGATTATAATGCAACAACTTAAATGTCTCATCAAAACTCATTAAAGTACAATGCATCTGTGTAGCTACTTCCATCAAGAACCATTTTTAGACAGTAACTGGCAAAATTTTTTTTTTTTAATGAAAAATAGCCATAATATTCCCCAAAGTGCTCCTGCTTCTCTAGGAACTTTGGAGTATCTATTTCCCACATGCTTTAGTCTCATGGAGGGATAAGGAGAGACCTGAGTATGAACCCAAAGTTAATCAAGGCCAAAGAGAGAATAATTTACTTCTTCTGGACATTAGGAACTTAATATAGCTATTTTGCTACAAGAGCTAAGGCAACAATTACACACCCGCATACAAACAAACACATTCATCAAGTTCCATTAAGGATCTTCTACACACTTTTTCTCCACTTTGAAGCTTTTTGTTTTTTAGTGACATGTCTCAGCAAAAGCCCTTGTCACACAATCATGGACTTTCTGATTTGGATATTGTAGAGACCAGTCCTCTAATCAATTCATAGATACCCTCCACAAATCATGCCTGACACCCTCAACACCTTGTAATTGCTTCAAATCTTCTTCATGGGCTTTCTTCCAAAGCACTATAACAGTTTCTTAACCCATAAAGTCACTTTCCTGAGTTTAAAAAGCAAAAAAAAAAAAAAAACCCTTTAATACAGGGTCAGCCTGAACTAATGCTACAGGTACATTTCTGAGCATATTAAAATTCCAGGGAATTAATACCTTCATTCATTAAACAAATATTTATTCAGTATTTTATATACAAGGCAGTGTTCTAAGCATTGAAGACACAGCACAGTTAATAACACAGACAACAATCCTTGCCCTCACGGAACTTATATTCTAGGTGGGGGAAGACTGGCATAAAACAAAATGAACAAGCTATATCAGTCATTAAAATGTGATGAATCCTAGGAAGATAACATAGAGCAGGGGAGAGTCAGAGGGAAAGCCAAGAGGAGATAAAATTATAAAAGACAGAATGAACCAGGTAGATATCTCAGTGTTCTAAGTGAAGAGAATAGTAGGTGCCAAGATTCTAAAGCAAAGTTATTCCTGGGGAATCCAAAGAAAAGCATAGAGCAGTGGTCCCCAAACTTTTTGGCACCAGGGCCCAGTTTTGCGGAAGACCATTTTTCCATGAACCTGGGTATGTGGGAGATGGTTTTAGGATGACTCAAGTGCACATTTATTGTGCACTTTATTTCTATTATTGTTATATCAGCTCCCCCTCAGATCATCAGAGATAGATCCCAGAGGTTGGGGATCCCTAGCACAGAGTCCAGTGTGGCTGGGCAAAGTGAACAAGGGAAGGGAGTAGGGGAGATACAATTAAAGAAGTAGTGAAGTTGGAAGACATATATAAGGCATTGTAGACCATTGTAAGGACTTTGACTTTCACTTTAAATGAGATGAGAAGCTACTAGAGGGTTGTGAGAAGTGAAGTGGTCTGATTTAATGTTTTAAAAAGATCACTCAAGAAGTTATGTGGAGAACAAGTTATATTGTATTATATGAGTTAAAATATTATTATAATAACTCAGCCAAGAGTTATTATAGTGGACCAGGGAGGCAGCAGTAGAAGCAGTGAGAAGTAGTCAGATTCTGGATGCATTTTAAGGGAAGAGTCGATATGATTTCTAACAGATTGGCTGTGAAATGTTTAGTGAAAGAAATAGGTCAAAGCTTCATGACTAGAAAAATGGAGCTGCTATTAATTGAGATGGGAAAAATTGTGGGAGGAACAAGACTAGCAGAGGTAAGAATGGAAGATCATGAATTTGGTTTTTGATATGTTGACTCTGAGATGCCTATTGTATATCCAAGTGGAGGCTTTGAGTAGGCCATTGGATATATTTGGGGTTGGAGTTTTGTGGAGAGATCTGGGACTGAGATAAACTTAGAAGCTAGCAAAAGATTAATGAAATTTAAAGCTATGATGAGGGATTAGATCACCAATAAAGTGAGAACTGAGGAGATAAAAGATATGAGGACAGAGCCACTGAAAAGTAGAGTATCACTTCAATGTTGAGAGACAGGATAGATGGGAAAGAACCAATAAGAAAAATGAAGTAGAAGCAACTTTTACAGGGAAATAATACCAGAAAAGGGTGGTGTTCTGGAAGCCAATGTAAAGAGTATTCCAAGGAAAGGTAGTGATCAGCTGATCAATGCTGTTGATAGCCAAGTGAGATGAAGGATAAAAAATTGGCTATTGCTTTTCAACTGTGGAGGTCATTAGCGTTCTGACGAGAATAATTTCAGTTCATGGTAGCAACAAAAACCTGATTAGAGTTGGTTTATAAGAGGAGGAGACCAAAATAAATGGAAATAATGAATATTGGCAACTCTTTCCAAGACTGGAACTGATTCACTGGAAAAGACCCTGATGCTGGGAAAGATTGAAGGCAAAAGGTGAAGGGGGTGCCAGGGAGGAGACGGTTGGATGGCATCACCAACTCAACAGACATGAGTTTGAGCAAACTCTTGGAGATAGTAGAGAACAGAGGAGCCTGGCGTTCTGCAGTCCGTGGGGTCACAAAGAGTCAGACATAACTTAGGACTGAATGACAACAACAACAACAACAACATATACCTTGCTGTGCTTAGTCACTCAGTCGTGTTCAACTCTTTGCAATCCCATGGACTGGAGCCCGCCAGGCTCCTCTGTCCATGAGATTCTCTAGGCAGGAATACTCGAGTGGGTTGCCACTTTCTTCTCCAAGGGTTCTTTTCAACCCAGGGCTCAAACCCAGGTCTCCCACATTGCAGGCAGATTCTTTACCATCTGAGCCACCAGGGATACCTTGAGAAACTACTATTAAAAAGCTACACTTATACAAAGATAAAACAATAGATACATAAAAATGGAATTCTAAAAGTGTTGATGCAACCCATAGGAAGATGGGGGTGGGGGTGGGGACAGAGAAATGAAAACAAAGAGAAAAAAACAAAACAGAAAATAAAATGGCATATTTAAATCTTATCGAATCAATAATTGCATACACTGTAAAGACTAATGACACCAATTAGAAGACAAAGATTGGTAAAGTGGATTAAAAAAAGAACCAAATTTTATGCTGTTTATGAGAAACTCACTTCAAAGGCAATGTTATATGTGGGTTTAAATGAAAAGGATAGAAAAAGATATCTTACAAACATTAATCAAAGAAGCAAGATTGGTTATAATATCAAGGTAGAGTGTACTTAGGGGGCTTTCTAGATGATGCAGTGGTAAAGAATTCACCTGCCAAAGCAGGAGATGCAGGTTTGATCTCTGGGTTGGGAAGATCCCCTGGAGAAAGAAAAGGCAACCCACTCCAGTATTCTTGCCTGAAAAATCCCAAGGACAGAGGATCCTGGTGGGCTACAGTTCATGGGGTCAAAAAGAATCAGACACAACTGAGAATGCACACATATGGGCACCAAGTGGCATTAAGTAGTACAAAGATCAGTTGATGTAATAAAGTTGCCTTGAGCAGTTACTATGCGTTGACCATTGTGCTAAACTGAGAGACATACAACACTGAATAAGACAAAGGTCCATGCCCTCAAGCCCTGTTGTTGTTCAGTCACCCAATTGTGTCCGACTCTCTGTGATTCTATGTACTGCAGCATGCTAGACTTCCCTGTCCCTGACCATCTCCCAAAGTTTGCCCAAGTTCATGTCCATTGCCCTCAAGCCCTAAAGAATTGTAAAGCAGAAAACAGTAGAAAAATCCTAGTAGTTTCCAGTGTCTCTTTGACCTTGTCTCCTACCTTTCTTCACCTTTATCACTTCAATCCATCCCCCTGGGATGGCCTGCTCAAATTCTGGGGCTTTGTTGTTTCTTATGGCTATAATTTTCATCCCTAAGATATCTCTGTGGTTCATTCCCTCACCTTTTTTATAGCTTTGCTCAAATATTACCTTACCCAAGAGGCTATCTATAATCAACTGATAGAAAGTAATATCCATCGCTCGCTGTCTCTGTACTCTGCTTTTTCTCCACCACATTTAACATTTTATGAAATTTTATTCAGATGCTTGTTTAATTATTATGTGTCTCCTCCAATGAGAATGTAAACATGAAATAGATACTTTGTCTGTTTTGTTTATTACTGTATCACCAGCATAAGCAACTATGCCTAGCACATAGTAGGAGATCAATGTTTGTTTAATGAATGATCATGCATGGGTGTGCTTAGTCTCTCAGTCATATCTGACTCTTTGAAAACCCATTGATTGTAGCCCACCAGGCTCTTCTGTCCATGGGATTTCTCAGGCAAGAATACTGGAGTGGGTTGCCATTTCCTTCTCCAGGGGATGGATATTCCTGACCCAGGGATGAAACCCACATCTCCTGTATCTCCTGCATTGCAGGCGGATTCTTTACCCATTGAGCTGATACTGTCAGTTTTTTCTAGGAACTATGCTAGGCAATCTAGACATATAAACTCATTTAATTTAATCTTCACTACAATCCTATGACGTAGGTAGTAGTCTCATTTTTTAGATGAAGAAACGGAAACTCAAGGATTAACTGAGTGTGATAGGCAAAATAATGCCTCCCTTCTGAAGATGTTCATATACTAATCTCTGCTACCTATGAATGTATTATGTTACATGGCAAGGAGGTATTAAGGATTACAGACGGAATTAGGTTGTTAAGCAACCTAATTTTGCCTTTAAATAGGGAGATATCTGGGTGGCTCCAATGTAAATAAGAGGGTCCTTAAAAGTGGAAGAGAGAAGGAGAATACAAGGTCAAAGTGATATGTGAGAAGGACTCAACTTGCCATTGTTGGTTTTGCAGATGGAGGAAGAGGGCATAAACTAAGAAATATGGGCAGCTGGAAGGGAAATGGCACAGATCCTTCACCGCAGCCTACAGAAAGGAACAAAGCTCCACTCACATCTTAATCTTAGCTCAGGGACTCTGATGTCATACTTCTGTCTCCCAGAACTGTATGACAATATCTTTGTACTGTATTATGCCATGAAAGTGAAAGTTGCTCAGTCATGTCCAACTGTTTGCAACCACATAGACTAGAATTCTCCAGGCCAGAATACTGGAGGGAGTAGCCATTCCTTTCTCCAGGGGATCTCCCCAACCCAGGGATCGAACCCAGGTCTCCTGCATTGCAGGCGGATTCTTTACCAGCTGAGCCACAAGGGAAGCCCATTAAGCCATTAAATTAGTGGAAATTTGTTACTGCCAGAATAGAAAACAAATATACTAAATTATGTAAAATCAACTAGTTTGTGAAAAAGACATATTTTAAACTCATATATTTTACACTCTTTCAGATAGCACAAAATGCTATAAGAGTTCAGTGAAAATAGATCGCTTACAACCATGGAATGAATATAGATTTCACGATAAAGTTAATATTTGAACTGGGCCAGAGTGGTGGAAACAGATCAATATGATGACAGTACTTTATGAATTAAAAACTGGGAATATGGTAGAGACATTTGAAATAGGCCTATTACAGAAAATCAGGGCTATGCAGCTGCTAAAATAATAATAAAGACTACTTTATAAAAAAAATTGAACTGGGCCTTGAAGGATTGGTAGGTCTTAAAATGATAAATATATCAAAACAGACCAATGTCCTTTAATCAAGAAATGAATCAACAATTGTTGTATATTCATACAATGGAATACAACCCAGCAATAAAAGAAGCAGCAATTAATGGACTCACAATAATGTATTGTAATGTATTGTAAAGACACTTTTTTGATGGAAAGAAATCAGACAAAACATGGTATACATCATGTGGTTTCAATTATATGAAGTTGGGAGGCCTGGCGTGCTGCAATTCAAGGGGTTGCAAAGAGTTGGACACGACTGAGCAACTAAACTGAACTGAACAATAGGCAAAACTAATGTACATTATTAGAAATCCAGAAGTAGTTTCAGAGTTGGGGGAGGGAACTAATTGCAGAGGGGCACAAAAGAACTTTCTGGAGTGATAAAAATGTTCTTATTTTGTGTGACAGTTTTATAGATGTCTAGAATTTTCAAAATGGATAAAACTAAATACTTAAAATTTCATTTTATTGTATATTAATTGTATATTTTAAAATAATTTTCAAAGAAAAAGCATGACCAATAGCTGAGAAGCTAGATATGTGGGTCAAATTTAGGAAATAAAAATTAGTACAGTTGGCTTAAAGAAGTTCTCAATCCCAGGTGCATGTTAGAATCACCTGTAGAGTTTTTACAAATTTACAAATCTCTGAGTCCAGAGATTGCAATTTAATTGGTTTGTCGTGAGCCCCAAGCATCAGTATTTTTATAAGCTCCCCAGACAGTTCTTACATGAAGTCAGATTTGAGAAGCAGGGGCTGAGAGCATGGATGATGTAAATAGACAAATTGTGAATGTCCTGGGATACATGCTAAGGAGTTTTAGTTTGCTTAGATGGAGATACAGATATACTTAAGCTTTTAGACAGGAGGGAGCAAATAATTAGAGCTGCCCATTAAGAATATTCTTCTCATACCTGTGTCCTCTGGAGAGTAGACCCAGAGGTGGAGAGTTGAATTAGAAGGCTGGCCCAGTGATCCAGGCAAGAGATAATATGATACAGAAACAAATTGGTTGCTTTGGGAATGAAAGAAGAGCAGATGGATTTTTTTAGCCATTCAGCTAGTGAATTATTCATTTATCTAAAGAGATGGATGAATAGATTAGATAGATGAATACATTCATTTGTGCAGATAGTCAACATGAATTTATTGAGTGTTAATCTGTCAGCCTCTAGAAATAAAGTGGAGAAAAAGTCATACCCTGTCCTCCTCAGACTTACATTCTAATGAAAGGCACTAACATTTTAAATGTCAGAGGTATTTTGTTTATATGAGGGAGAGATCAAGAGTGGAAGAGAAAATTTAAGGAAGATTATGGAGGAAAGACTCTCTTCAGATAAAGAAGGGAAAGGAAAAGATATTTATTTTGTTTTGTTTTTACTTGTTTGTGGGGTCTGTGATATATCTAGATAGGAATCACTGCTAGATAATAGAAGATTTGGAGTTAGCTAGAATAGAGATATGGATGTTAGAGTTACCCAAAGCTGTGATGGTGATTAATAATTGTGAAAGTATAAGGAAGGGAGAGGAAAGGAACAAAGACTAAGTCCTCAGGGACACCTACCTCAAAGACTGCAATAGAAAACATAAAATAAAGAGCAATAAGTGGGAGAGTGTAGTGATATGGAAGTCAAGGTAGGGGATTAATGATGTAAAATGCTTGGATGACAACGATTATCTGGGTAAGCCCATTGAATACGAAATTAGGAACTCATTGACAAAGACGCTTCATTAAAATGGGTGGGGGTAGAATTAAGATTAGAAGGAATTGTGTGTGTGCTCTGTTGCTCATTTGTGTCAGACTCTTTGCAACCCCTGGACTGTAGCCGTCCAGGCTCCTCTGTCCATGGGATGGCATGCAGCACCCAAAACCATCCCTCAGCCGTGGTACTGCTGAAGGCGAGGCTGGTCCCCATGGCCCCCAGAGCCGAGCTTAGCCACTCTGATCTCAGCCTCATCCAGCAGCAGCAGCAGCAGCAACAGCAGTGGGAGGAAGCTGAGGAAGAGAGGCCAGAGGTGCCCAGGGTATCCTCTACAGCCACTGCTCCAGACGGAGAAGTCTTTAGGCTACTGTAAGAATAAGACTGAAATCCAGAGGCAGGAGACTTAAGTTAAAAACCTGAGAACACCAGAGAACTCTTGACTCCAGGGAACATTAATCGATAAGAGCTCATCCAAAAGCCTCCATACCTACACTGAAACCAAACACCACACAAGAGCCGATAAGTTCCAGAACAAGACATACCACACAAATTCTCCAGCAACACAGGAACATAGCCCTGAGCTTCAATATACAGGCTGCCCAAAGTCACACCAAACCCACTGACATCTCAAAACTCACTACTGGACACTTCATTGCACTCCAGAGAGAAGAAATCCAGCTCCACCCACCAGAACACCAACACAAGCTTCCCTAACCAGGAAACCTTGACGAGCCACCCATCCAAACTCACCCACAGCGAGGAAACCCCACAATAAAGAGGAACCACAAACTGCCAGAATACGGAAAGGCCACCCCAAACACAGCACTCTAAACAAGATGAATAGGCAAAGAAATACTCAGCAGGTAAAGGAACAGGATAAGTGAAGTAGCTCAGTCGTGCCGACTCTTTGCGACCCCATGGACTGTAGCCCACCAAGTGCCTCCATCCATGGGATTCTCCAGGCAAGAATACTGGAGACGGTTGCCATTTCCTTCTCCAGGGGATCTTCCCAACCCAGGGATCGAACCCAGGTCTCCTGCATTGCAGGCAGACGCTTTAACCTCTGAGCCACCAGGGAAGCCCCAAAGGAACAGGATAAATGCCCACCAAACCAAACAAAAGAGGAAGAGATAGGGAATCTACCTGAGAAAGAATTCCGAATAATGATAGTGAAAATGATCCAAAATCTTAAAAACAAAATGGAGTTACAGATAAATAGCCTGGAGACAAGGATTGAGAAGATGCAAGAAGGGTTTAACAAGGACCTAGAAGAAATAAAAAAGAGTCAATAAATAATTAATAATGCAATAAATGAGATCAAAAACACTCTGGAGGGAACCAACAGTAGAATAACGGAGGCAGAAGATAGGATAAGTGAGGTAGAAGATAGAATGGTAACAATAAATGAAGCAGAGAGGAAAAAAGAAAAATGAATTAAAACAAATGAGCACAACCTCAGAGACCTCTGGGACATGTTAAATGCCCCAACATTCAAATCATAGGAGTCCCAGAAGAAGAAGAAAAAAAGAAAGGCCATTAGAAAATACTTAAGGAGATAGAGGTTGAAAACTTCCCTAAAATGGGGAAGGAAATAATCATCCAAGTCCAAGAAACCCAGAAAGTCCCAAACAGGATTTTTCACAAGGTGAAACACCTCAAGACACATATTAATCAAATTAACAATGATCAAACACAAAGAACAAATATTAAAAGCAGCAAGGGAAAAATCACAAATAACACACAAGGGGATTCCCATAAGGATAAAAGCTGATCTTTCAATTGAAACTCTTAAAAAAAATAGAAACTCTTCAGGCCAGGAGGGAATGGCAGGACATACTTAAAGTGATGAAAGAAAATAACGTACAGCCCAGATTACTATACCCAGCAAGGATCTCATTCAAATATGAAGGAGAAATCAAAAGCTTTACAGACAAGCAAAAGCTGAGAGAATTCAGCACCACCAAACCAGATCTCCAACAAATGCTAAAGGATCTTCTCTAGACAGGAAACACAGAAAGTGTGTATAAACTTGAACACAAAACAACAAAGTAAATGGCAACAGGATCATACTTAGCAATAATTACCTTAAATGGGTTGAATGCCCCAACCAGAAGACAAAGACTGGTTGGATGGATACAAAAACAAGACCCCTATATATGTTATCTACAAGAGACCCACCTCGAAACATGGGACACATACAGACTGAAAGTGAAAGGCTGGAAAAAGATATTCCACGCAAATAGAGACCAAAAGAAAGCAGGAGTAGCAATACTCATATCAGGTAAAATAGACTTTGAAACAAAGGCTGTGAAAAGAGACAAAGAAGGACACCACATAATGATCAAATGATCAATCCAAGAAGAAGATATAACAATTCTAAATATATACGCATGAAACATAGGAGCTCCACAATATGTAAGGCAAATGCTAACAAGTATGAAAGGGGAAATTAACAATAACACAATAATAGTGGGAGACTTTAATACCCCACTCACATCTATGGGTAGATCAACTAAACAGAAAATTAACAAGGAAACACAAACTTTAAATGATACCATAGACCAGTTAGACCTAACTGATATCTATAGGACATTTCACCCCAAAACAATGAATTTCACCTTTTTCCCAAGTGCACATGGAAACTTCTCCAGGATAGATCACATCCTGGGCCATAAATCTAGCCTTGGTAAGTTCAAAAAAATCGAAATCATTCCAAGTGTCTTTTCTGACCACAATGCAATAAGATTAGATGTCAATTACAGGAGAAAAACTATTAAAAATTCCAATATATGGAGGCTGAACAACACAGTGCTGAATAACCAACAAATCACAGAAGAAATCAAAATATGCATAGAAATGAATGAAAATGAAAACACAACAACCCCAAACCTATGGGATACTGTAAAAGCAGTGCTAAGGGGAAAGTTCCTAGCAATACAGCCTTACCTCAAGAAACAAGAAAAAGGTCAAATAAATAACCTAACTTTATACCTAAAGCAACTAGAAAAGGAAGAAATGAAGAACCCCAGGGTTAGTAGAAGGAAAGAAATCTTAAAAATTAAGGCAGAAATATATGCAAAAGAAACAAAAAGAGACCATAGCAAAAAATCAACAAAGATAAAAGCTGGTTCTTTGAGAAGATAAATAAAATTGACAAACCATTAGCCAGACTCATCAAGAAACAAAGGGAGAAAAATCAAATCAATAAAATTAGAAATGAAAATGGAGAAATCACAACAAACCACACAGAAATACAAAGGATCATAAGAGACTACTATCAGCAACTATATGCCAATAAAATGGACAACCTGGAAGAAATGGACACATTCTTAGAAAAGTACAACTTTCAAAAACTGAACCATGAAGAAATAGAAAATCTTAACAGATGCATCACAAGCACAAAAATCGAAACTGTAATCAGAAATCTTCCAGCAAACAATAGCCCAGGTCCAGATGGCTTCACAGCTGAATTCTACCAAAATTTAGAGAAGAGTGAACACCTATCTTACTCAACCTCTTCCAGAAAATTGCAGAGGAAGGTAAACTTCCAAACTCATTCTATGAGGCCACCATCACCCTAATACCAAAACCAGACAAAGAGGCCACAAAAAAAGAAAACTATAGGCCAATACACTGATGGAAATAGATGCAAAAATCCTTAACAAAATTCTAGCAAACAGAATCCAACAACATATTGAAAAGATCATACATCATGACCAAGTGGGCTTTATCCAGAGATGCAAGGATTCTTCCCTATCCACAAATCAATCAATGTAATACACCACATTAACAAATTGAAAGACAAAATCCATACAATTATCTCAATAGATGCAGAGAAAGACTTTGACAAAATTCAACATCTATTTATGGTAAAAACCCTCCAGAAAGCAGGAATAGAAAGAACATACCTCAACATAATAAAAGGTATATATGACAAACCTACAGTAAACATTATCCACAATGGTGAAAAATTGAAAGCATTTCCCCTAGTCAGGAACAAGACAAGGGTGTCCACTCTCACCACTACTATTCAACATAGTTTTGAAAGTTTTGGCCACAGAAATCAGAGCAGAAAAAGAAACAAAATGAATCCAGATTGGAAAAGAAGAAGTAAAACTCTCACTGTTTGCAGATGACATGATCCTATACACAGAAAACCCTGAAGACTCCACCAGAAAATTACTAGAGCTAATCAATGAATATAGTAAAGTTGCAGGATATAAAATTAACACACACAAATCCCTTGCATTCCTATACACTAACAATGAGAAAACAGAAAGAGAAATTAAGGAGACAATTCCATTCACCATTGCAACAAAAAGAATAAAATACTTAGGAATATATCTACCTAAAGAAACAAAAGACCTATATATAGAAAACTATAAAACACTGGTGAAAGAAATCAAAGAGGACACAAATAGATGGAGAAATATACCGTGTTCATGGATTGGAAGAATCAATATAGTGAAAATGAGTATACTACTCAAAGCAATCTATAGATACAATGTGATCCCTATCAAGCTACCAATGGTATTCTTCACAGAACTAGAACAAAAAATTTCACAATTTGTATGGAAATACAAAAAATCTCGAATAGCCAAAGCAATCTTGAGAAAGAAGAATGGAACTGGAGGAATCAACCTGCCTGAATTCAAGCTATACTACAAAGCCACAGTCATCAAGACAGTATGGTACTGGCACAAACACAGAAATATAGATCAATGGAACAAAATAGGAAGCCCAAAGATAAATCCATGCACTTATGGACACCTTATCTTTGACAAAGGAGGCAAGAATATACAATGGAGAAAAGACAATCTCTTTAACAAGTGGTGCTGGGAAAACTGGTCAACCACTTGTAAAAGAATGAAACTAGAACACTTTCTAACACCATACACAAAAATAAACTCAAAATGGATTAAAGATCTAAATGTAAGACCAGAAACTATAAAACTCCTAGAGGAGAACATAGGCAAAACACTCTCCGACATAAATCACAGCAGGATCCTCTATGACCCACCTCCCAGAGTAATGGAAATAAAAGCAAAAGTAAACAACTGGGACCTAATTAAACTTAAACGCTTTTTCACAACGAAGGAAACTATAAGCAAGGTGAAAAGACAGCTTTCAGAATGGGAGAAAATAATAGCAAATGAAGCAACAGACAAAGAATTAATCTCAAAAATATACAAGCAACTCCTGCAGCTCAGTTCCGGAAAAATAAACGACCCAATCAAAAAATGGGCCAAAGAACTAAACAGACATTTCTCCAAAGAAGACATACAAATGGCTAACAAACATATGAAAAGATGCTAAACATCACTCATTATCAGAGAAATGCAAATCAAAACCACAATGAGGTATCATTTCACCCTGGTCAGAATGGCTGCTATCCAAAAGTCTACAAACAATACATGCTGGAGAGGGTGTGGAGAAAAGGGAACCCTCTTACACTGTTGGTGGGAATGCAAACTAGTAGAGCCACTATGGAAAACAGTGTGGAGATTCCTTTAAAAACTGGAAATAGAACAGCCATATGACCCAGCAGTCCCACTGCTGGGCATCCACACTGAGGAAACCAGAATTGAAAGAGACACGTGTGCCTCAATGCTCATCGCAGCACTGTTTATAATAGCCAGGACATGGAAGCAACCTAGATGTCCATCAGCAGATGAATGGATAAGAAAGCTGTGGTACATATACACAATGGAGTATTACTCAGCCATTAAAAAGAATACATTTGAATCAGTTCTAATGAGGTGGATGAAACTGGAGCCTATTATACTGAGTGAAGTAAACCAGAAATAAAAGCACCAATACAGTATATTAACGCATATATATGGAATTTAGAAAGATGGTAACGATAATCCTGTATGCAAGACAGAAAAAGAGACACAGATGTATAGAACAGTCTTTTGGACTCTGTGGGAGAGGGCGAGGGTGGGATGATTTGGGAGAATGGCACTGAATCATGTATATTATCATGTGAAATGGATCACCAGTCCAGGTTCGATGCATGAGACAGGGTGCTCAGGGCTAGTGCACTGGGATGACCCAGAGGGATGGGATGGGGAGGGAAGTGGGAGGGGGGTTCAGGATGGGGAACACATGTACACCCATGGCTGATTCATGTCAATATATGGCAAAATCACTACAATATTATAAAATAATTAGCCTCCAATTAAAATGAATAAATTTATTTTAAAAATTAAGAAAAAACAAAAAAATAGTGAAATTCAGTATAGAGGAAGAAAAAAAAAAAAAAAAAGCCCTCACAGATGGCCCAGCCTCTTGTTTCTGGAATGCCCTTGTTCCTTTTTCATTGGATCTTAAAACCTTCCAAGGCATGTCTTTGAATTTGCAAGACAGAGAAGTGAGCAATTAATGAAAAGGGAACATTCTATCAATGGTAAAATATCTATGTTCAAACTCCGACTGACACTTATTAGTGCATGAGTGTAGATATTTTACTATTAAAAATAATGTTGTGCAGGAGTGACATCAGCAAAATGGCAGTATAGGAAGTTTTGTTTCTGAACCAAAGTTGGATCTGCTTGCCAGCATGCAATAAAGCCAATAAAGCCACTGACATCGAGTTGTGGTGAAGGAAAGTGCAGCGTTTATTGCAGGGCACCAAGCAAGGAATTTGGAGTTTCCCAGGTCGAGCTTGTGGTAAAGAATCTGTCTGCCAATGTAGGAGACATAAGAGATGTGAATTCAATCCCTGGGTTGGGAAGATACACTAGAGGAGGGCTCAACCCACTTCAGTTTTCTTGCCTGGAGAATCCGATGGACAGGGGAGCCTAATGGGCTATAATCCATAGGTTTGTCAAGAGTCGGACACGACTGAAACAACTTGGCATACACGTATGCAAACAAGGAGTTGAGAACAGCTAGTGTTGGAAGAGTCCAAACTCTCCAATGGGTTTTAGTAAAACAGTTTTTAAAGGCCAGGTGAGGGAAGGGGGTAACAGGACAAGAGATCATCTTGTGCAAAATTCTCTGGTTGATTGATAGTGAGGTGCAGGGCAGTGTCATAGGGGTTAACATTATCAGTACTAAGGTTCCAATAGGTCTGGGTGCTATGTGGTCATGGTCATCAAGTAGTCAACTTCTATTTGGTGCAGGTTTTATTTAGCATCTGTAAAACAACTCAGGAAATATGCATCAGATACTATTATTTGGGTTTCCCTGAGAGCTCAGTTGGTAGAGAATCCACCTACAATGCAGGAGATCCTGGTTCAATTCCTGGGTTGGGAAGATCCATTGGAGAAGGGATAGGCTACCCACTCCAGTATTCTTGGGCTTCCCTTGTGGCTCAGCCGGTAAAGAATCTGCCTGCAATGTGGAGACTTGGGCTTGATCCCTGGGTTGGGAAGATCCCCTGAAGAAGGTATCCACTCCAGTATTCTGGCCTGGAGAATTCCATGGACTGTATAGTCCATGCGGTCACAAAGAGTTGGACGCAGCTGAGTGACTTTCACTGACTCACTCACTATTATTTAGGTACTCCAGAGAGGGGCAAAAGCAGAGGACATGGGGGAAGGGCCTGTTCCCACTCAAGGCCCCACAGATTCCTGCTCAGTTAATTTCACCCAGGCACTGGGCAGCTCGGAGACCCCAGACAACTCCCTGACATCAGACCCCAAGCAGTCTCACACGAATCAGAAAACCTGCTCACTCTGGCATCTACCTACTCCTGCAGCCCCAAGCACCTCACATGACTCTGTTTACCTTTGACAGGGGAGCTCCCTGTGGGAACACAGGCCTCTGCTACCCCTCCCTCAAGCCCAGGTCGCTCAGTGTAGAGAGAGAGACACCTTTCCCATCAGAGCAGGAGAGTAAGTGAGTGCTCAGTTTCACTGCAGACCCCAGAACAGACCACCTCAGCACCAGATCAACTCCCCTAGCCTCAGCAGCTCCCTGTAGGTTCCTGCTAACCTAAGCTCCTCCTGGCCCTGACACTTACAGGCTCCAATGGCCCCATGTGGGCCCAGCAACCCCAAACAATATCCTTGACACAGGTTTCTGGTGGGCTTCTGTGAATCCAGACCCTGGTTCACCCTGGTACTTACCTACTCCAATGGCCCCAGGTGACTTCCACAGCAGGGCTCCCTGTAGGCTCCCCGAAACTCAGACCCCCATCTTACCCCTGTAATTATTTGTTCCAGTGGCCACAGATAGCTCCTGTGACAGCAGGCCCTGGCAGGCTCACCCTGCTAACTGCCTACTCCAGAGGCCCCATGGCCCCAGGAAGCTTTCACAGAAAGCTCCCTCCAGGCTCACAGGAATCCCGGCCCCTGGCTTAACACAGCCCCTACCTTCTCCACCAGCCCCAGGAACCTCCCATGGTTCCAGGCAGCTTACGCAGTAGGGCTCCCTCTAGCTCCTGGGAACACAGGTCCCTATCTAACCCGGGTGCCAATAGAATATTAACAGCCAAGTGGTATTAAGGACCCAGTTGAATGCATCATGTATTTTCATTAAGCCATGTTAGTATGGCCTTTACTTCAGCAATCTTGGGATTCGTGATTGAGGTTAGAGCAAATGGTGGCTGCCCAGGTTTGGAGGTCAGCAAAGAAGTATGGGGTAACCTCAAGAGGGTCAAAAGTTATAGGGATTAAGTAAAGCACTGTTGAAATGGTTCCCCATGGGGTCCAATGGGCTCCTAGGTAGCTCAGCTGCTAAAGAATCTGCCTATAATGCAGGAAACCCTGGTTTGATTCCTGGGTCAGGAAATTCCCCTGGAGAATGGATAGGCTACCCACTCCAGTATTCTTGGGCTTCCCTGGTGGCTCAGATGGTAAAGAATCTGCCTGCAATTCGGGAGACCTGGGTTCCATCCCAGGGTTAGGAAGATCCCCTGGAGAAGGGCATGGCAACCCACTGCAGTATTCTTGCATGGAGAATCCCCATGGATGGAGGAGCCTGGCAGGCTAAAGTCCATGAGGTTGCAAAGAGTTGGACATGACTGAGAGACTAAGCACAGTACAGCATAGCACATGGGGTCCGACTGAGGAGAGTGGTAAAATAAAGTCAATCAGGATGAAGGACTGGATAAACAGAGGATTAAAGTGACTGTAGACCATGATGAAGACAATAGGAAATAAGCACATTGAATGAATTCAGTAGATGGGAAAGAGGGAGTATGGGGGAAAGGTCATAGTGAGTTCTGATTCCTAAATAGAAAATTTTTCTTCCTGTGTTTTCTATGGAATATGAATTCTAACATTTCCCAATACCCTATTGTACTTTATGAGAAAGAATGACTTTAGGTAATGTAAAAATCAATCCAGCCATATTAACTTTACTTTTTATTGTTGTTTTTAAGCTTTTTTATATTGGAGTATAGCTGATTAGCAATGCTGTGATAGTTTCACGTGTACAGCAGTGATTCAGTTGTACATATACATGTATCTATTCTTTTTTGAATTCTTTTCCCATTTAGGTTGTTATATAATATTGAACAGAGTTCCCTGTACTACACAATAGGTCCTTATTGGTGATCCATTTTAAATATAGCAGTATGAACATGTCAATCCCAAATCCCCTAACTATCCCTTCCTTCCACTTTTCCCCCTTGGTAACCATAGGTTCCTAATCTAAGTCTGTGAGTCTGTTTCTATTTTGTAAATAAGTTCATTTGTAAGCAAGGATATGTTTTCATAGTGCTACATAGATTTTTTCCAAGATTCACTATACTTTCAGTTTTAAATCTATTTGTCTGATTATTTGATTACTCAGCACAAGCTAAACATTCAGTAAACATTTAGTGAGTAAACAAATTAATGTGATCTTTGAAAACAATATGAGCTAAGACAAATCCATTTCACTGAATTGTTTTCAGCATAAATAAAATAGACTTTCTTATACAATAGAGAATTATACTGTTTAAATTATCTACCTAGAACTCCTTTTTGAGAAATGTCTTCAAAGCTTATGATGTAAGTCTTTTTTAATTTGTTTATTCTTTGAGGGTAGAATTGAATTTGGGCAATGGTGAAAGTTATCCGTTACCTATTGTGCCTTATCGAAGCCCAGAGTATTAGAAAGGTGACTAAACAAGCAGAGTAACACCATTTGGGTCCCAAACTAAGTCATGGTCTTAACATGAGACTGACATTCCTGTGTGACTTATAAGGTGCTTCTGAAGACAATTAGCAAAGGAGTTATATACATGATTAAACAATCTCATGAGGCTGTCCAAGTTCCTGGCACACTTTTAAAAGTTGTATTTCTTTAATGTTACTTATAATACACTTATCTGCTTCATTTGGGATCTGGGAGTTAAATGAATGGTGAACATTAGAATGTATGGCAGATCTCTTTATTTTGTTGCTTTATTTGGAAAACTATAGTTTCTCCTATATTACCATCATCAATTACCCTTGTTCCTGACCCTGTATACTTTGAACTATTCTAGCCTAGGAACAATGATAGAATCATAATAATAGTGACAAAGCATGGCTCTGCCTTGGCTCATTCTGGTAGAAGTGACAACCCCCTACCCCATTAAGATATCTTTCAAATATCTCTGGAAATGTATAGGGAGTATTTCCTATGTACCCTATAGCTACCCTATGGCATTCATGATGTCCCTTCCCCTTATCCTCCTTGTCTGCTCTAACTCTCCTTGACCTGTTGCCACTAATGCCAAAAAGTCACAGCTATGCTGCTGATACTCAACAAAGGGACCACTGGTGCTGATGCTTGATAGGGACACTGCTTTCTGTTCTGGTGTCTATCCATATCTACATCAAGTCTGCCACTGTCCACTTTGGAGGGTGCATACATCTACAGGGGCACTGGCTCTTGCTGCTGCTGAAATCACTTGCTTGGTCCTCTGTCTCTGTAGGAGCTTCTGGCACCACGACTGGTGACACAGAGCATTCTCATCTATCCAAGAGATTATAATGAAAACAGCCCTTTTAGCTTTTATTCAATGTCATTTCAGCCTTTCAGACTAAGTCTCAGGCAGAAGTCCAAATGGCTGGGCCAGAGGACAACCAGCATTTGTAGTGCATGGACTGAATTCAGAAAACAATGCATGGACTAAGTTCATAAAACCATCTCTTCTCAAACCACGGCCCACTGTGCTTTTAACCAAGCAAGTGTGCATCTCACTTCTTTTCAGTTTAAGTGAATTACAACTTTTGGAGATGATGGGAATGTTTACAGGAGAGATCATGGTGACAGTATCATCAGTATATACTTATCTCCAAACTCATCAAGTTGCATACAATACATCAGATCAGATCAGTCGCTCAGTCGTGACCAACTCTTTGCGACCCCATGAATTGCAGCACACCAGGCCTCCCTGTCCATCACCAACTCCCGGAGTTCACTGAGACTCATATCCATTGAGTCAGTGATGCCATCCAGCCATCTCATCCTCTGTCACCCCCTTCTCCTCCTGCCCCCAATCCCTCCCAGCATCAGAGTCTTTTCCAATGAGTCAGTTCTTCGCATGAGGTGGCCAAAGTACTGGAGTTTCAGGTTCAGCATCATTCCTTCCAAAGAAATCCCAGGGCTGATCTCCTTCAGAATGGACTGGTTGGATCTCCTTGCAGTCCAAGGGACTCTCAAGAGTCTTCTACAACACCACAGTTCAAAAGCATCAATTCTTCGGTGCTCAGCCTTCTTCACAGTCCAACTCTCACATCCATACAATACATATGTACAGTTTTTTGTATGTCAATCATATAATCAATAAAGTGGTTTAAAAATAAAATAAATTAAAATGTATAATATCCATTCTATCCCAGAGTTCCTTTCAAATAAGCCCCCTGGTGCGCACACTTTTAAAATTAATTTATTTATTTTAATTGGAGGCTAATTACTTTACAACATTGTACTGGTTTTTGCCATACATTGACATGAATCAGCCATGGATGTACATGTGTTCCCCATCCTGAACCCCACTCCCATTTCCCTCCCCATCCCATCCCACAGGGTCATCCCAGTACACCAGCTCTGAGCACCCTGTCTCAAGTATTGAACCTGGACTGGAGATCTGTTTCACATAGATAATCTATATGTTTCAATGCTATTCTCTCAAGTCATCCCACCCTCGCCCTCTTCCACAGGGTCCAAAAGTCTGTTCTTTACATCTGTGTCTCTTTTGCTGTCTTGCATATAGGGTCATCATTACCATCTTTCTAAATTCCATATATATGCGTTAATATACTGTATTGGTGTTTTTCTTTCTGACTTACTTCACTCTGTATAATAGGCTCCAGTTTCATCCACCTCATTAGAACTGATTCAAATGTATTATTTTTAAAGGCTGAGTAATATTCCATTGAGTATATGTACCACAGCTTTCTTATCCATTTGTCTGCCAATGGACATCCAGGTTGCTTCCATGTCCTGGCTATTGTAAACAGTGCTGCAATGAACACTGGGGTACACGTGTCTCTTTCCCTTCTGGTTTCCTCAGTGTGGATGCCCAACAGTGGGATTGCTGGGTCGTATGGCAGTTCTATTTCCAGTTTTTTAAGGAATCTCCACACTGTTCTCCATAGTGGGGTAAGCACATTTTATCTGATGATATGCTCCAATGTATTATACATGAATTCTCAGGGAAAAAATGTTTCTGCTATTAATACATATCTACAATCACATGGGGCATCAAAATATTATTTAAAATACATGACAGGAGAAGGGAAAGCATCTGATTAGTGAAATTTTATGAGCTATATATCCTTTCAAAATAAAACTTCAGTTTGAGGATAAGGGTGTTAATATACACAGCATACATAAATGCTATTATGCTCTGGGGCCAAGGGAATAATTGGTAGATTATGTAGAGGTGATAAAATGAAGGCAACAAAACAAATAAAAGTGCATTTATATAAATCCACTAAAACTCTCCTTTACTTGTTCTCAGCTTTTATCTATTTAATAATACTTATTCATTATAAAAGAATTAAGTAATCTATATTTAACGTGTTATATTGAATAAGCCTTGTTACGGCTGTGCTTACATAAAATCTACATATAATAATACTAATAATAATAGCTAATATTTAACTAGCCAACACATATAACTTTTTAAGCATTATGTGTAGATTATTTTGCTCCATTCTTATAAACCTTTGAGACAGGTTCTATGATCACTCCCACGTTACATACGAGGAAACTAAGGCTTAGAACAAACAAGCAAGCTTCACAAGGACACAAAGCTGGTAAACAAAGAAACCAGGAATCAAACCCAGACAGTCAGACCACAAAGCCTATGTTTGTAACAGCTTCCTCTTAAAGCTGATGGGGACTACTGACATCTGAGGTGCAAGAGCAAAAGGTGATGCACTTTTACCCTGATGGACTAGAATAGATGATTTCCAGGCTTCCACTGACCTGCTATGGTGGATTATCTTGTTATGGATTGATGCTCCCACTGAAGTCAACTAGAAAAGACCATTTCTTGGGGGCACTTGAGAGGTGCCAAAGACAACTGGAACTTGAGGGAGCAAGACCTCAGAAAATGGAAACAGAGAGGTGAACCAACAAGCAGCTTTTCCCTTCAGTATATTTGCCAATTTGGGGTGTAGTTGAGAGACTGACAGGGCAGAGGGCTGTGATTAAGAGTCAGAGAAGTCAACAGACCTTTTGGCAAACTTAAAAAACTAGAAGAAAAATGGATTTGGGGCTGTCAAGGGAACCAGGACTTTAAAGATCAACATTCCAGATAGAAGAGAGACAAAGAAAAGTGGCCTGACATTCTGTTCTTTTCCATCTTGAGAATTTGCTGAATTCATCATCTGTGCAGGACAGCAAGCTAGGTAAGAAGTAGAAATCTGCCAAAAAGTGGAGCCAAGTTTTCAAGTAATTTCTTAGTTTTGCATTCCCACAAAGGAGAAGAGGCCTTAGTAATCAGAGCTGCTCTTGGTTGAGACCCATAGGGAGCTGCACTCCCAGCCTCTAGGGGTGAAATAGAGATAGACTGAGACTCAAAAAGAAAAAAAAAAAAATTACCCTGCAACCAAGTTCAGTCCCTGAAAGTGATCTGCCCTGAAATAGTCTGAGCACTAGAGATTAGGGTGAACCTGCTCTAGAGGAAGAAGTCATCCAGAATCTCAACAATTTCTTACATACAATATCCAAGCTACTTTTCATTCATAATGTCCAGCAATTTCTCAAGCATAAAGACTAACATTCAATCTGGTAGCAGAGAAATCATCTCTTATCAAAAGACATAAATTCAGGAAAGGATGAAGACAATGGAAAGATTCATATCTTGGAATGAATGGGAAGATTCATGTCATTTCTTAAATATAAATTAATATTGACTATATAAAAAGTTAATAGTAAAGTTCTGTGTAGTCAAAATATGTGTACAGTTAAGAAGCATCACAACAATATGAAAGACTGAAAGCGAATGAGCTTAAGTTACTATCAGGGCATGACATTATCAAGCAAGGGGTAAAAGTACTAATTTGTATTAAACTATATGAAGTCAACAATTCATGTGGAGAGCCTGTTGTTGTTTAGTTGCCAAGTCGTCTCCAACACTTTTGCAACCCCTGCCTGGCTTCTCTGTCCATGGGATTTCGCAGGCAAGAATACTGGAGTGGGTCAACATTTCCTCTTCCAGGGGATCTTCCCAAGCCAGGGATTGAACCCAAATCTCCTGCATTGGCAGGTGGGTTCTTTACCACTGAACCACCTGGGAAGCCCAATATCTAAGGTAGTGGTTCTCAAATTTTTGGTCTCAGGGTTCCTTTACACTCCCAAAATCTATTAAAAGCCCCAGTGAGCTTTTGTTTTATGAGTTATATTTGTTGACACTTACCATATTAAAAATTAAAACTGATGTTCCTGTCTTCTGTATTCTTGCACTTTTTGTCTACTTGTTTTATTGTTTATTGAGTAAGTTATCTCCTATTATGAAAGTAAAGTATTTTTTTTTAGTTCCTCCAGGTTTTTGTTCTATATATTCTGAAGCAATGAGTATAAGTTGGGACAAATCTTGGAAAAACTGATTGGCATTATTTACTAAACGAGGATAATGTACATCTTATGATCCATCGATTTCACCCTCTGGTATTTACCCAACAGAAATGCATATATATGTGCAATCAAACATATATTTTTCATAATAGAAATATAGTTATAGTTTCTCATTTAAATAATCCAAAGTCTGAAACAGCCCAAATATCTAGCAACAATATAATGGATAAGTGTGTGGTGTATTCATACAATGGAAAATTATTCAGCAATGAAAAGTTATAAACTCATATTACACAAAACAAAGTGTATGAATCTAACAAACATTATGTTGTATTAAAGGAGAAGGACACACACACAAAAAATATTCTATGGTTCTATTTATATAAAGTTCAAAATCTTGCAAATGTAATCTAAAATCACGGAAGTGCAAATAATGCTTAATTTTGGAGGTGGATAATAACTGGAAGAGGGTATGAGGGAGGCTCTGGTGCTCTGGTAATGTTTTATGTCTTAAATTTGGTGATGATTACCTAGGTATGTTTACAGTGAAAGCTCATCAAGCTGTACACATATAATCTGTGTATTCTTTTGTATGTTTATTATACTTTGATACAAAAATTTAGGAAAAAGAAAAAAAAAAAAAAGCCCTTTATCTCCATCCCAGACTGCTTTCCTCAGCTTTAGACATCTCCACTAGGATGTTTCTTGGGTGATTCTTAACACATTCAAACCTGTATCCAGGAGGTTCCCTGGTGGCTCAGCAGTGGGGAGTCTGCCTGCCAATGCAGGAGATGTGAGTATGATCCCTGATCCAGGAAGATCCCACATGCTGCAAAGCAACTGGGCTCATGTGACACAACTATTCAGCCTGTGTTCTGGAGCCTGGGAATCGCAACTAATGAGCTCAGGTGCCACAACTACTGAAGCCTTCACACCCTAGAGCTGGTGCTCTGCAATAAAAGAAGCCACTGCAACGAGAAGCCTGTACGCTGCAACTACAGAAAGCCCACACAGCAACAAAGATCCAGCACAGCCAAAAATAAATAATTTTTTAAAAATACCTGTGCCCCTCATTTTCCCTTCTTTCAAATCTGTCCCTCCTAGGATATTGCTAACCCAAATGAATGGCATCCCTTCCAGCCTATTTACCTAAGACAGAAACATGGGAATCAGTTGACTCTCCTCTCTCATAACACCCTAGGCTGTGTCACTCAATTTCTCAACAAATACTTCTCACATCTTATCTCCTGTATCTATCTAAAGTCCACTCCTCATTTCCATTCCCAATTCTCATCATTTCTCATTTAGACTTTCAAAAGCTTCGTAAAGTGATCTCTGGGCCTCCAAGCATGTGGTCTTACTAATTCACTCTTTGCTTTTAGCACACGTGACATTTCTAGGACACAAATTTGGTCATGCCATTTTCTTACCTAAAATCCTTCAACAACTCTCCATTGCTTTCAGCACAATGATAAAACACCATACCATTGCTGAAAAGTACAACCTGTCCCCAGCCTAACTTCCCAGCCTCACCTTGCCTGTTCCTGATCCCTCCCACCAACCCAGAACTCTCAAGTCACTCTATCATAGAAACTTTGCCCTTTAGTGGTAGTGAACTATGACATGTTTCCCCAAATTCACTCTTCTCTCTTCTTTTCTCTTCTATACCCTTCAAATTTTTCTTAAGTTGAACTGAAACACCACCTCTCAAAAAAACTCAACACCATTCTCCCTTCTTAAAAACCACCACAATATTGTAAAGTAATAATCCTCCAATTTAAAAAATTAATTTTTTTAAAAGTTATGAAGCATTCTTGATCAAAAATTAAAAAAAACCCACCCCCACTTGAATCTAATTAAGATTCTAGCTATACCTGTCAACTTACAGAAAACACAGATAGCTGAGGGACATGAGGATGAAATCAGTAAAACAGAGAATGTGGGGAACTCCAAAGAATAAGCTAATCAGCTCCTTCAACAGATAAGTTCCAGGAACAAAAAAGGAATTGGAAAAAGAACTCACAGGTTAGACTTAGAAAAGATACAAATAATCATATATAGATCTTAGTGTCAGAATTGAAAGAAACAAATCATTATACAATTTTGACATTTGAATGCTTATTAAATATTTGATGACATTAAGGAAATATGGTTAATTTCTCAGGTGCACTAACTGGTTCTATTTAGTTTAAAAATTCCTACATTTTAGAAAATCATACTGAAATATTTACAGATGAAATGACATGATGTCTGAGTTTTGATTCAAAATAATAAGGGAGTGAGCCAGTGGGTAGGTATTAATGATACAAGATTAGCCATGAATTGATCATTGTTGAAGTTGGTTCCAAATAGGAAAAGGAGTTCATCAAGGCTGTATATTGTCACCCTGTTTATTTAACTTATATGCAGAGTACATCATGAGAAACGCTGGACTGGAAGAAACACAAGCTGGAATCAAGATTGCCGGGAGAAATATCAATAACCTCAGATAGGCAGATGACACCACCCTTATGGCAGAAAGTGAAGAGGAACTAAAAAACCTCTTGATGAAAGTGAAAGTGGAGAGTGAAAAGGTTGGCTTAAAGCTCAACATTCACAAAATGAAGATCATGGCATCTGGTCCCATCATTTCATGGGAAATAGATGGGGAAACAGTGTCAGACTTTATTTTTCTGGGCTCCAAGATCACTGCAGATGGTGACTGTAGCCATGAAATTAAAAGATGCTTACTCCTTGGAAGGAAAGTTATGACCAACCTAGATAGCATATTCAAAAGCAGAGACATTACTTTGCCAACAAAGGTTCGTCTAGTCAAGGCTATGGTTTTTCCTGTGGTCATGTATGGATGTGAGAGTTGGACTGTGAAGAAGGCTGAACGCCGAAGAATTGATGCTTTTGAACTGTGGTGTTGGAGAAGATTCCTGACAGTCCCTTGGACTGCAAGGAGATGCAACCAGTCCATTCTGAAGGAGATCAGCCCTGGGATTTCTTTGGAAGGAATGATGCTGAACCTGAAACTCCAGTACTTTGGCCACCTCATGCGAAGAGCTGACTCATTGGAAAAGACTCTGATTCTGGGAGGGATTGAGGGCAAGAGGAGAAGGGGACGACAGAGGATGAGACGGCTGGATGGCATCATTGACTCGATGGACGTGAGTCTGGGTGAACTCCGGGGGTTGATGATGGACAGGGAGCCTGGTGTGCTGTTATTCATGGGGTCGAAGTTGAGTAATGGGTACCTGGGAGATCTTAATACTATTATCTCTGCTTTTGTATGTGTTTGATATCATCCATTATAAAGTTTTTAAAACAACAATATCTAAAGAAAATTTGATAGAGAACCTAGCTCTTCACTAATACATTTGGTTATTTGTGTTATCATAGACTTTTAACGCTTTTTGGATACTTTTCTTCCATCAAGATTGAAGCCAATAGACTTCAAGTGCTAGTGGGTTATTTTTAGCTCTGCAGGCCCAAGAACTTGTCAGTGAATATGTAAGCAGCCCCTCAAAGCTAACAGATAGTTTGACTTCACCAAGACATATTTTAACTCAACCTTTACACCTGGTGCCCCCATGTTGCACTAACCTCCAACCCAAGTGTACCTCTTAAATCTTTTCATCACACAATGCCTTGCCTAATGCTGATTCTTTTCTTAAATTCCCCTTCAGTAACCCCACAGAAAACTCCATGAACAAGATAGCATCTAAAGAGAGATCACAAGAGGTCAGCAAGCCTGCACACAGTGAAATATGACAGAGACTCTGACCCCCTCCCCAAATGATTAACTGAGACTAGCTAGTTTAAAAACTTTCTTGGTTGAGCAGAATCTTTGGAGTTGGTTCTGGAACATAAGTCTGCCTTCTCCTGAGGTTGTCAGCCTCCTGTAAAAAACAACCTCTCCTCTCCCAACCAACGCTTGTCTTTCAAGTGGAGAGCAGGCAAAACCTGAGTTCAGTAACAGATTCAGAATTTCATCCCAACTCATCTCAAGTCTCTGGTCTTTAGCAGAGAGGTTTTGATCTTACAAGTATTGGTGTAAATTATTTTAGTGAGTTGTGTAGTTCTTTAGTAGCAGGTGGACAAAATGTTTAGATAGGAATTTCTACTGATGTACATTTATGGAATCAATTAAGAGTCCGTTCTTGTTGTGGGAGAATGATAATTAAGACATTATCCTAACTCCTCTGGCAGCTTATACTATAGTAATTAAAACAAGAACTATACACAAATCATCAGAAAACAAAGCTGCTAGTATGGAAAATGTACCAGATCAGAGGAAGGAGAGACTCAAGGCAGGAAGATCACCTCAAGGAATGCTCTTATACAATAATACAGGTAAAATATAATGAGGAGCTGATGGCCAGGACAGTGGTAGTAATGGAGAGGAGGGATAAGTTCAGGGCAGGGATGCGCCCTCCCTAGATGTCATCTTCTTTGAGCCTTGGTGATAGTGGTTTTTCTCAACCCCCTGACTCACATCCTTTAGTCTCCTTAGTTCCTGTTTCAATCCAGGGTCCTTGAGTGTGTATAGCCAACATCAGGATAAACCCCAACAGTGCTCATGTTGCTTTGCTAAAACGTGTCAGGATGCAGAAACTCTCCAGACACTAAGGCATGACATCTCTTAGGGGACACTGAAGATGGTGTGCCCCACATTAGGTGTAAAAGACATCCCCTCGAGGAGCTGTGGGTACCATTAGGGGAGGGGGCAGGGAGGGGGCCTATAACAATCATGTCCTCGTGATCCCTAAGAGAATATCAACACTAGAAAGCCATTGAAGCGAAACATCATATTAACAAATTGAATAAAAATCATATGGTCATCTCAATAGATGCAGAAATAGCTTTTGACAAAATTCATCACACATTTATGAGTCACTGAAATAACAGCTGCCACTGACCCCCATCCCCCAATCCCGTGCAATTCACTGCCTAATAAAGTACGAAGTAATGCTGAGCAGTGTGGTGACACACTGACGTTTTGCCCATTTATAGAACCTTCCAAGTTCCTCACCACTTCAAGCCATTTCAATATATCACTCTAACTAAAAAGCTTTTCTGCAAGCTCTTTGTCTCTCTCACATTCTCATTTTTCAGGTCTCAGATTAGGAGTCACAGCCTCAACAGAGGCCTCATCTCATATAACTCTAAACCAGGTGCCCCTAATCACTTTCTATCCAAACATCCTTTTACAGTATACTTTTTAGCAGCAATCACCTTCTAAAATTAGCCTATTCCTATTTTTTCTTGTCCTTTTTGTTTCTCTCCCCCATCAAAACACCAGCTTCCCAAAGGCAAAGAAATCATGCCAACCTTGTTTTTTGTTTTATCTGCATTGCCTTTAGTGTTCAATAAATACTTATTAAATGACTGAGTCAATATTTAGGTTTTCTGATTAACCTTTGCAACCTAATGGGAGCCACCACCAGTCCTTCCTTTGACTAGCTTCTTAACAATGGCTCAATCAATAAGGTATTAAATGTTTGCTTCTAATCATGATGAGATCTGTGGGTTTTTTGCATTAACAGTCTTGCTCTTCAAAATGTCTACTAAATTCACAGTCCTATAGTCTTCTGAATTCTTATGAAATAAACCTTTGGTTGAGCTATATAACAGTGCTTGTTCTAGCCAACTGTATCCAAAAGTGCTTTGACTACCATTACCAATTGGGAATATTAAAGAATATATAGAATATAAAGACATAGAGAGTTTATATTCTAAATTCTCCATAGGTCCAGCACATAGCTCAGTAACAAAATAAATACATTTCAGAGGCATTCAAAGTCAGTAATTCAATAAGCTCATGTTTTCTTTCTGCTCAGCCTACTCTGCAACTTTGCCATCTGGCTTCTAAGACTTAATCATCAACAAAACACCTCCAAGGAGGTTTTAAACTTAATTACTATTTGTGTTTTGATTAAGGAACTATAGTTAAGAAGTTAAAAAGCAGAGAGGAGTCGTAAATAATAACTGGTCACACCATCCCAAAGCAACTAGGAAAGCTCCTCTAGTGTGTTTCAGGCTTCAGCAGTTCCTCTGTTTCCAATGAAATAGAGAAGGACAGAAACGTGAAACCCTGCTGGCATAACACTGAACCTCACAATACATGATTTTCCTGATAGCCCCATTTACTTCTTAAGAGGCCACTCATTGTTTTTAACATTCTTTCCCCCTAGTGTACCCTTGGAAATTCCTGTTGCCAGGGACATAGAGTCAATCTATTGTTCACCAGCTCAACAGTCCAGCCTTAGTGTTTTGAGTTTGGATCTAAGATCAAATAAAGCAGCCCTCCATTGCACATCCTCAGGGGCCCAGAAAAGGCAGGTTTCCTGGAATCAAATTGAGATAACATTGAAATTTGTTTCAAAAAGTATAAAGTAATAACAAAGTTATTTGTTTTTGTAACGTACACATAGATTCTTCTAGGTAATACTCAAGATAGGCTGGCAGGTATTAGTATTAGATACATTATAAGTCAAACCAGAGAAGAATTTAGGTAAAATATGTGTACTTGGATTTTATGTTCTATTCCAGTTACAGAATTACAGAAAATCAAAGATCAGCTCATTACTACACAAAGGTGATCTGTGGACCAGCAGCACTCTGTATCTTGTTTTAAATGTAGAGTTACAGACCCCACTCCACACCTACTACATAAAAATCCCATGTGTCCCGCCTAACCTAGTGGATATAGAGATCATCTTTAGAAACATCTAGTTCTTCTCAAACTTTAATGGATATAACTACATGAGAATTTGTAAAAATTCAATTACTGATTCTTCCCTAGGACTGGCATAGAAAGTGGCATCTCCTGTAGGAGCCATTATTAAATATTCAAGAATGTCTTTTATGTTAGCTAACACTATAGAATAAAAGCACCTTCATGTTGATGCCTCTCAGAGAAGTACCTTTTCTTTAGCCCTGGAGTACACTTGCTGTTAGACTTTCTGATGGCTCAGATGGTAAAGAATCTGCCTGCAATGCAGCAGACCCGAGTTCAATCCCTGGGTCAGGAAGTTCTCCTGGAGAATGGAATGGCAACCCATTCTATTTTCTTGCCTTGAGAATTCCAAGGACAGAGGACATGACTGAGCAACTAACACTTTCACTTTTGGGGCTTTCCTGTTGGGATGTGCTTGAGAGAAACACCCAAGAAACCTCCCGGTGACCATTCTTGATGAGCGAATTTGGACTGACAAGTAGACAGATGCATTTACTAAAACAAAAACAAACAAACAAACAAACAAAAAAACAGTGAAAGTCACTCAGTTGTGTTCAACTCTGCGACCCCATGGACTATATAGTCCATGGAATTCTCCAGGATAGAATACTGAAAAAACAAATGCATGACCTAAAAGTTGAGAAATAATTTTTATTTGGTGGACAAAACTGAGGACTTAAGCATGGAAGATGTTGTTTTTCAGTCACTTAGTCATGTCAGACTCTTTGCGACCCCATGGACTGCAGCACGCCAGGATTCCTTGTCCTTCACCATCTCCTGGAGCTTGCTCAAACTCATGTCCATTGAGTTGGTAATATCATCCAATCATCTTGTCCTTTGTCATCTCCTTCTCATCCTGCCTTCAATCTTTCCCAGCATCAGGGTCTTTTTTAATGAGTCGGCTCTTCATATCAGGTGGCCAAAGTATTGGAACTTCAGCTTTAGCATCAGTACTTCCAATGAATATTCAGGACTGATTTCCTTTAGGATTGACTGGTTGGAGCTCCTTGCAGTCCAAGGAACTCTTAAGAGTCTTCTCTAACACTACAGCTCAAAAACATCAATTCTTTGGTGCTCAGCTTTCCTTAGAGTACAACTCTCACATCCATTCGTGACTCCTGGAAAAATTACAGCTTTGACTACACAGACCTTTGTTGGCAAAGTAATGTCTCTACTTTTTAATACACTGTGTAGGTTTGTCATAGCTTTTATTTCAAGGAGCAAGCACCTTTTAGTTTCATGGCTGCAGGCACCATCTGCAGTGATTTTGGAGCCCAAGAAAATAAAGTCTGCCACTGTTTCCATTGTTTCTTCATCTATTTGCCATGAAGTGAAGGGACTGGATGCCAAGATCTTCATTTTCTTAATGCTGAGTTTTAAGCCAGTTTTTTCACTCTCCTCTTTCACTTTCATCAAGAGGCGCTTTAGTTCCTTTTTGCTTTCTGCCATAAGGGTGGTGTCATCTGCATATCTGAGGTTATTGATATTTCTCCTGGTAATCTTGATTCCAGCTTGTGCTTCATCCAGCCCAGCATTTCACATGATGTACTCCGCATATAAATTCAGGACTGTGAAAACCTGGATACTGGCTGCAGATAGCTAAAGTGGATATCAAAGGAATGATTTCAGTAAGCCCAGACTCTTGCACCTTCCCATACATAGAAAAGTGCTAAATACATGAACTTAAAATGTCTGGTTTTCTTGAATTAACAGTAATCTTTGGAAGTTCCAACCACCTGGTTTTCCTATATAACCTGACTCCTCCAGTATCTCTTTTAAGCAGTTCCTCAGAGCTATCTAGGGGCTCAGAGCTATCTGAGGAACTGTTCGGAAGAAGTAATAGTGGAGCCAATATATATAGAAAAACCTGGTGGTTGGAACTTCCAAAGATTACTGTTAATTCAAAAAAAACAGACATTTCAAGTTTATATATTTAGCACTTTTCTATGAACGGGAAGATGCAAGAGTCTGGGCTTAATGAAATCATTTCTTTGATATGCTCCTTAGCTATTGGGGGCCAGTATCAAGCTTTTCTCAGTCCCGAATCCCTCAGGGTGACTGTTGGGGGTGGTCGCAGTGGCTGATGGCTTGGTGGCAGGTGGCCTGTTTGTTTCCATCCTGAGTTCCCTCAAGGCTCACCATGGGGGGCAACTATAGTTGCTGTAGATGGCTTGATGACTGCAACATCCTTTGTTTGCTGATATGGCAGGCAGCTTTCTTTTACACCTAGTCCACATATAGGTGTAATTTTGAGCATCTCTAAAATACCCCAAGTAATATACAATTCTCTATCCATTAAGTTTATTCATAGTTTTACCAACAGGAGTTCAAGTGTAATTAGCTGATGGACCACTGACTGGAGCTCAAACCCTTAACATCGTCATGATTTTTACTATATTCTAACTGCTCTTTTAATTTCCTTTATCATAGAAATGCTTGGAAGAGTTCCCAAAAGATTTAAGAACACTGGATAGCAAGGAAAGACATATAATATGCTATATGGATAAAGTGCACTGACAGTAGGAGCAATTTGAGACCTAACCATTCAAAATTTAGAATTAAATGTTCTCCTAACCCAGCTAGCCACAGTGTCACACTGGTTAGATCAGAAGTCAGTAGCAAAACAAGCCCAGTAGGCAGCAAGAGAAGCCTAATTATTTGGTTCATGTACCGAGGTAAGAAAACAAAAGGCTGTGAATTTCCCTAAATGTCTCCATTCAAACTAACAGCCTTCAGCAAATGACATCAATTCATGTGATAGTCAGATTTTTTGGCATCTATCAGAGCAACACAAATACACATCTAAGCAGCCAGTATATGCAGATAGTTACAGGTTTTACTATCTCCAAGATTAAGTTCATTCTTTATTGTGATTCTATTGTGGTCATATCCTAAACTTATAAACCATAGCTATATTAGAGGAATGTTGTAAAAATTTTTGTGGTGCTGGTTGCACGACTCTTGAATATACTAAAATCCATTGAATGGTATACTTAAAATATGTGAATTATGTCTCAATAAAACATCTTCAATAATTCATCTATATACAAACTGCCACAATTTAAAAATTCGTAAATAAGTCTTTTTTAAGCCACATTTTGTAGGCCATTGAGGATAAAAATATTATGTCTTATCCCTTATTTCAGAGATTATTAAAATGTTAAAATTAACTTTGAGAAAACTAATTAAAATGTAAAATCTATAGAAGACCCTTTAAGATTTATATCCCCAGAAATAAGTGACAAGGTTTGACACAGCTCAGCTGAAACCAACCCACAGATCAGAGATTTCTGTCAGACTTTTGAAAGTTATTTTTATAGATCATAGAATATTGGAGCTTAAAGGGACCTTAAAGAAAGTCCAATCCAATCCTCTCATTTTCCAATGAAAAAAAAACATAAAGCATAAAGGAGAGAAAAAGAGCAGCGACGGGCTTCCCTGGTAACTCAGTGTAAAGAATCTGCCTGTCAATGTAGGAGATACAGGTTTGATCCCTGGTCCAGGAAGATCCCACATGCAGCAGGGCAACTAAGCCCATGCACTGCAATTATTAAGCCTGTGCTCCAGAGCCCAGGAACTGCAACTACTGAGCCCATGTGCTGCAATTACTAAAGCCTGTGTGCCCTACAGCCCCTGCTCCACAACAACAGAAGCCACCACAATGAGAAGCCAGCACACCACAAATATAGATTAACCCCCACTTGCCACAACTAGAGAAAACCCCGCACAGCAAAGAAGATCCAGGACAGCCAATAAATAAATAAAATTATAAAAAAGAGTAGCTACTCATTAAAATAGACTCATAAATTCATGACAGAATAATAGTAAAACACAGGCTTCCTTACTTCCAATCTGAGGTTCCCTCTAGGGAGTTGGATCCCAGCCACAAAGGGAAGCTTCCAGCATGCTATGGTCATGAAATCGAACCAAAGATCTGGTCCCTGCCCACATCTCCAAACGTATCTCTTGTCATTCTTCTCTTGCTCACCATTCTCCAACCCTATGACCACCATTCTTTTCCTCTCACACACTATAGGACTTTTTTTTTCTACTTGCTATTTCTTCTGCCTAGAAAGCTCTTCCCCCAAATGCATCTTTGTATGACTGGCTGGTATCTATCTCACAGATCTGTTTAAGTAACAATTCTTTAGAGAGGACTTTTCTTAATACCCTATTTCCAGTAGTCACTAGCCTGTCTTCCTCCATCATAGCACTGGCCTAGTTCCATTACTCGTTCTTCTGGTCCTTGTCATGTTACATTTGTTTGTGCTTTAAAAAAATAATAATACAGATCTCCCCCACTAGATTGTAGCTTTATCAGAGCAGAGTTCCTGGCACACAGTAGCTGCTTAATATATACATGTCAAAGGAAGAAATAAATCTCTGAAGTACTTCTTGAGGAGACTCCCTATTGCCTGATGTCTAAATTCTTAAATGCCCTATTTTGATTTCCCAGGAACCAGGAAAAGCCTAGACAGAATGGGAGTCATGAACAGGAGAGCTAGACTAAGTTGCCCTACCGGAGGTCTCCAGGAATAAAAAAGATTCAGAGAGGTAAGTAAGCTAAGCTAAAGTCCTTAGAGACTCAAGCTTGATATGTAATGATCAGTCGAGGTTGACAAGTCTAAAGGGCAGGAACAGCATCAAAAAATGTTAAACAAAGTCAAGAATCAGTAATAGTGGCACAGGAATGGAATGGCAGGCAAGTCCAAAGACGCACATGTTAGTTCCTATGTGAATGTTGAAAAATAGGACTTAACTTTATTGGTTTGGGGGCATGTGATGTGTGAGTGTGTAGGACTGAAGTAAAGCTACAGGGTCAGGGCTAAAATGAACCATAATTTTAGAAGATTCATTTTCCTTCCCCAACTTCCATGGTGGATTGGCAGTGTGAGATTCTGTTAAAGTTAAGGGCACCAATTAGGGTCACTTCTTACCTTTGGTAGCAGTTTTACTATAAAAGTCCTTGGAGGAGAGATATCATATTTTATTCACATACTATGTACATAGTAGATGTTGAACAGATAGTTGCTAACTGAATAAACAATTGAATGAAAGGATTGTTCAAAAAAATGAATGTTCAGCAGGACCAGCCATGGCAACATTCTAAAATGTGCATGGGCACTCATTATCAGAGAAATGCAAATCAAAACCACAATGAGGTACCATTTCATGCCAGTCAGAGTGGCTGCTATCCAGAAGTGTACAAGCAATAAATGCTGGAGAGGGTGTGGAGAAAAGGGAACCCTCTTACACTGTTGGTGGGAATGCAAACTAGTACAGCCACTATGGAGAACAGTGTGGAGATTCCTTAAAAAACTGGAAATAGAACTGCCTTTTGACCCAGCAATGCCACTGCTGGGCATACACATCGAGGAAACCAGAATTGAAAGAGACACGTGTACCCGAGTGTTCATCACAGCACTGTTTATAATAGCCAGGACATGGAAGCAACCTAGATGTCCATCAACAGACGAATAGATAAGAAAGCTGTGGTTCATATACACAATGGAGTATTACTCAGCCATTAAAAAGAATACATTTGAATCAGTTCTAATGAGGTGGATGAAACTGGAGCCTATTATACAGAGTGAAGTAAGTCAGAAAGAAAAACACCAATACAGTATACTAACGCATATATTTGGAGTTTAGAAAGATGGTAATGATAACCCTGTATGTGAGACAGCAAAAGAGACACAAATGTATAGAACAGTCTTATGGACTCTGTGGGAGAGGGAGAGGGTGGGATGATTTGGGAGAATGGCATTGAAACTTGTATAATATCATATAAGAAACAAATCGCCAGTCCAGGTTCGATGCAGGATACAGGATGCTTGGGACTGGTGCACTGGGATGACCCAGAGGGATGGTACGGGGAGGGAGGTGGGAGTGGGGTTCAGGGTGGGGAACATGTGTATACCGTGGCAGATTCATGTTGATGTATGGCAAAACCAATACAATTTGTAAAGTAATTAGCCTCCAATTAAAATAAATAAATTTAAATTAAAAAATAAATACACAAAAAATTTAAAAAGATAAATAAAATGTGCATGGGAAAGATGTAGAGTATAAGTTGACTCAATCTTCGGAAAGATTTTTCCTTTTTCAAAGGTTAAGTTATACTCTGTATTATATTTGAACACTGTATACTAGCTGTAACTCACTTCTTGGCCTGCATCATCCTTGAGTGTCTGCCCTCCTTTTCCATCTGAACCTTCTTCAATCTTTCTCTCTGGTTTTCTAAGAGGGTGTGACACTTCCTCACTTTAAAGTATGTTGTTTCCTGGAGAAGGCATAGAGGACTATCTATAAGTTATCCGTAGACTTAACTAAGTTATGAAAATAAATATTAATTATCCCAAAGTACACTGAATATCAAATTTAAAATAACACATAGCCCTTTAAAGGTCTATCTGTGTTATAATGATGAATATTCTCTCTCTTTCTCTTTCATTCTCCCTTTCCATCTCTC
Source organism: Bubalus kerabau (assembly GCF_029407905.1). NCBI lineage: Eukaryota > Metazoa > Chordata > Mammalia > Artiodactyla > Bovidae > Bubalus > Bubalus kerabau. The sequence continues at coordinate 1,967,968 of NC_073647.1, read as the reverse complement.
TCTTTCAATTCTGAAGCTCTGAAAGAGAAGTATCTTACAAAAAATGACTATCCTTTGGAAGTGGTGATAGAGTTAGCTTGTTTTTACTTATTCTTAGCACTGGAGGAAATATGAACCTACTTACTTCAACCTGTTTTCTTAAGATAGCTCAAGTGTGATTCTTTTTTTTTCCTGTCTCCAAAGTTTACTAGTTACAGACACTGATCAAACAGCCCCTGTCATCCTTGAGGGCCATTAAAAGGAGCAGTCCCCTGTGGTAATGGTGTGGAGAAGTATGTTAGCATATAAGGAAGGAGAAGGAAAGAATACATATTTATTGAGCAGCTACTATGAGAAAGTCTCACGTGTATTATCTCATTTAATCTCTACAAATACTCACTGCCATAGGTACCTCTATTATTTCCATTTGCCAGATGAGAAAGTTCATTTGGAATTTTTCAGCCAAGATAGAATAATAAGGATGGGATTTACCTTCTCACTTAAAACAATCATAAAAACAAAACCAGACAAAATCCATGAAACGGTTTTTGAAACACTGGTTATCAATCAGTGAAGGGCAGTGATAACTAGGATGGGAAACATATAAGCTGAGCCCTATAATTGCCCCCAACTTACTATCTTCAGATATTTTCTGAACTATGGCATAGAGAATGGGAACTGAGGCAAAGGCAGTAAACTTCTTTGGTTAAACATGTATAGCTGTAAGTCTTAGGACAGTAATACAGCCCTAGAGTCCATAGGATAGACCACTAGGGAGGAGAGAGCTGGAGAGAAAGCACTGGAGATCTGCAGAGGACCATCATTAAGTATTCAGCGCAGTAATTACTGGTACATGTATGAGGAAACTAACCAAGTCTGGAAAAGAACCATCTGAAAAAAATTAGAAAAAACTGTCTCGTGCTTACACAGGGTTGGAAATAATCCCTATCTCCACTATCCAGACTGGAAAAACTCATAACTCATGAGCACTGGGCAGAGTATACAGAAGGGTCATTCCTCAGTAGTGGGAAATTAGTAGCCCTAGACTGAACACTGCTCCAGATCTACCCAACAAATCATCAAAGCAAGACCCAAATAGATAAAAATATTCCCAGGTAAATTAACTGCATCATAGGAAAAGGCTCAGGAATATTTATAGAGATAAAACAATATCCAGCAGTCATCAAGGTGAAATCACAATGTCTGGCATCAAATCAAAGATTAATAGCCATGTCAAGAGGCAAGGAAACACGATCCATAATGAGGAGAAGAGACAACTGAAACTGACTCAGAAATGACACATATGCTAGAATTAGCAGAGAAGGACATTGAAACGTGTATAACTGAATTTGGTATGTTCAAAAAGTTATGTAGATACATTTGTTGTTGTTCAGAAGCTCTAATTTTCTTAAAGAGATCTCTAGTCTTTCCCATTCTATTGTTTTCCTCTATTTTTTTTGCATTGTTCACTAAGAAGGCTTTCTTATCTTTCCTTGCTATTCTCTGGAACTCTACACTCAGATGGATATATCTTTCCTTTTCTCCTTTGCCCTTCACTTATCTTCTTTCCTCAGATGTTTGTAAGGCCTCCTTCAACAACCATTTTGCCTTTTTGCATTTCTTTTTCTTGGGGATGGTTTTGAACTCTGCCTCCTATTCAATGTTATGAACCTCCGTCCATAGTTCTTCAGGCACTCTGAGAGCTTCATCTATTTGTTCAAGGTCACAGTATTCTATCCAGTATCCAAGCCCAGATCTTATTTCAAAGACTCTGCTCTTAGCATCACATTATACTAGAGTACCTTTTGTTAACTGTTTTGTCAGAGATTTGTAGTTGAACACTGTCAGGAAGAAAATCACACACACACACACACACACACACACACGAGTCCAAAGAATACCAAGTTAGGGGTAATAGGAGAGATTTTCTTTCTAACCTTGACTTTGCTTCTGTTTATGTATAAAAACATGAGTGCATTACTGATCCACTCTAGGCCACAGTGATGCTTCCACCAAATTAGGTCTTGGATGCAGAATCTGAAATGAAAGGATACAAATGAACGTATTTACAAAACAGAAACAGATTCACAGACTTAGAGAATGAATTTATGGTTACCAGGGGGGAAGAATTGGGGGAAGGGATAGTTAGGGAGATTGGGATTAACACATACACACTGCTATATTTAAAATGAATAACCGAAAAGGACTTACTGTAGATAACTCTTCTCAATGTTTAGTGGCAGCCTGGATGGAAAGGGAGTTTGGAGGAGAATGGATGCATGTATATGTATGGCTGAATCCATTTGCTATCCACCTGAAACTATCACATTGTTAATGGCTGTTTGTTGTTGTTAATCACTAAGTCGCATCCCACTCTTGTATAACTCCACGGACTGTAATTCACCAGGCTCCTCTGTCCATGGGATTTCTCAGCACGAATACTGGAGTTCATTGCCATTTCCTCTCAAGAGGATCTTTCCGACCAAGGGACTGAACCCACGTCTCCTGCACTGCAGGCAGATTCTTTTTTTTTAAATTTATTTAATTAATTTATTTTAATTGGAGGATAATTACAATATTGTGGTGTTTTTTGCAATACATAGACATGAATCAGCCATGGGTACACATGTGTCCCCCCATCCTGAACCCCAATCCCACTTCCCTCCCCATCCCATTCCTCTGGGTTGTCCCAGAGCACTGGCTTTGAGTGCCCTGCTTCATGCACCAAACTTGTACTGGTCATCTATTTCACATATGGTAATATACATGTTTCAATGCTATTCTCTCAAATCATCCCACCCTCCCCTTCTCCCACAGAATCCAAAAGTCTGTTCTTTACATTTGTGTCTCTTTTGCTGCCTTGCATATAGGATTGTCATTACCGTCTTTCTAAATTTCATATATATGTGTTAATATACAATATTGGTGTTTCTCTTTCTGACTTACTTCACTCTTCACTCCAGTTTCATCCACCTCATAAGAACTGACTCAAATGTGTTCTTTTTTATAGCTGAGTAATATTCCATTTGGAGAAGGAAATGGCAATCCACTCCAGGACTATTGCCTGGAAAATCCCATGGACAAAGGAGCCTGGTAGGCTACAGTCCATGGAGTCGCAAAGAGTCAGACATGACTGAGCGACTTCACTGTTCACTAATATTCCACTGTGTATATGTACCAAAACTTCTTTATCCATTAGTCTGCCAGTGGACATCTGGGTTGTTCCATGTCCTAGCTATTGTAAACAGTGTGCACGTAGATTCTTTACTGCTGAACTACCAGGGAATCCGTATTAATTGACTATACTTCAATATAAAATAAAAGTTTAATATTAACATAGGATCTTGGGAAATATCTTTCCAACTATATATGTGTAGTCATTGCCATAGCCAGTATTTGACCCTGGTCTAAGACCTGCCTTCCCTGTAAGCCAGGTCTTGGCACAAGATACCAACAAGACGATGCAGGAGACTATACTGACTATACAACTTAAGAGTTTCTTAGGAACCTGGAATACTGGAAGATGGGGTGTGAGCTGGTGAAGCCCTGGAGGGATGCACAAGTCTGGAGATGGAGCTGGAAAAGGCAAAGTTTATGACCTTGGAAAGGGTCCTACTCAGGTTTTACTGGGGCGATGCTAAATTCTGCCGTGCAGCAGGCCTTCAGCAGCCGAGATGATGATGCATTTGAAGTTCATTTCCTGACTCCCAGCCAGTCTCAGATGTGGATCAATGATCTCCCAACTCCCTTCCAGTCCCAACAGACCTTTGGGAATTAGGCTGGCGATGTTGCAATATCCTTGGAGAAAATTCAGCTACACATTGAATAACAGGCTTGAAATATGTCACTACATTAGACTGGGGCCATTTGAGTATTTTTCTGGATATGTGTACAACAGACATCAGCGTATTCATTCAGCTAAACACATGTTTGCCTTAAGCAGAGACACAGAGAATATTTTCAAGGTTTTTACACAGAAAGTGCTGTTCAAACATAATATTTTGAAAAATCATTAGTCCTGCCTAATAGATTCAAGTTTCTGATCCAGGGACTATTTTTATTATCTGTTGAACAGTACACACTTTTGTTTCTTAGTTCTGTGAACAAGCCATAATATCTTCTCTAAATCAAGTCTTACCTCTGTCTATAGCTGCCTCTAACTTTCTGGCATGGCTTCTCAAAGGTATCTATTGTTACCTGTTCCTGCTTTGGGGCCTTTCATCTTCCAACTCTCACAGAAAAATTAAAAAGCAGCCTAATCTACTGTCTTTCTTAGTTTTCCCCAGTTTAATTGGGTAATAGGTAGGGAGGAGAAGAAATAAAGTATTCATGGAACCACAAGTGCAAATCATAGAAGCCTGGAGTAACAGCACTGTAAAAAGACCTTAGACCTTTATCTAGTCCAACCCACCTCATTTTCTAGATGAAGACTTAAATAAGCCACGTTGAGAGTCAGACAGTGAATCTGTAGTTGATCTAGGACTGGAATTTAAGTTTCTGAACATGTCAAAAATATATACTGATTTTTGTCCACTTCATTTTCATAAATGATAGTACATTTTCATTACCTTTTAGTAATTATTTTAGTGCTGTTCATTCAGGCAGGCTGAGAAAGGTTTGAGTAATCAGACCTCTGTGCATACATGGTTGTCAGAACACAAAACTCATAATTACAAGCAACCTATAGTTTGTTCCCGAGGTTTATTAAGACTAGAGAGCTAGCAAGGAGACCCTGAGATGTGAATGTCAGTTGGTCAACATATTCTATTTTGGAAAAAATAAAGATGATCTGCTCCAGAAAGAGGTATATACCTCCAGTAAAGGTAATACCACATTTTTTTCAAAATAAAATCAGTGTTTTGGAATGGCCATGCTTTACTTTCCACAATTCACAGTTGACATTCACATTCCCCAAAATACTAGGCAAAAGTTATTAGGAGAGGTAATGCAGAAGAAGTCTTATTTTGTGATTTTATGCTTTGGGTAACTTATGAGTGGCATATACATACATATATATGTACACACACATATGTTTCTGTGTATGTTGAGCAGGAATTAAGAAAACAATGTGGTCTACAAAACACTGTCATTTATATAAATTTTAAAATACATGTGCATAAAATAAAAATAGGCATTTTACAAAAAAATAAAACTATACATATCAAATGCATTAGAATGACTGCCAATGGTAAGAGGAGGATAATAGAAGTGGAGAATGGACGTAAGAATGGAATAGACAGATGAAAGATAGATGATGATAGATTGATAGATACCAAAAAAGAGCAGGGCCTTGCAGGGACCAGTGGGGATGGTGTTCTGTAACTGAGGCATGGATGAAGTCAGGTCTCAGCCTTTGAAGTCTAACAAATCAAAACAAAACTACACAACCTCTTTCTGAATCTCAGTCTGGGAAAGAGAACCAGTGAGGAACATTCTATTGTTCCTTCTGTATAAACAGATGATAAGTTTCAGAGACAAAATTGAAATGACTTACATGGTAGGTGTATTTGCATAATTCTGAAACTAGTTATTGCCTAGATTGTATATGAGCAAGTTACATTCCACCTGAGCACAACTCCAGTGTCTCTCACCAATGTACAAATGGCAATGATGTTTTTGTTAAAATTTAGAAAATTAAATCTTTAACCAGCTACATATGTATATTTAATTTGATTGGGAAAGGTTAGAAGCTTGCTTTGGTTTTGCCAATTTATGCTTTAACTAACTTTAGTCTAATTTGGTCATTTGGGTTATTGTTTTCATTTTTCTCTTCTTCTAGTTAAGTGTTTGGCCACACTGCTGGTCCAGATTGCATCAATAATGTGTTTCATTTTGAAGTTGTTAAACAGAGAACACATCTCCATTACAAGCATGTAATGGTATAAATTTCCATTCTGGGTCCTGAAACACATCAGAAAAGGTCTCCTCATACTTTGTTAATTAAAAAAGTAAACAGGTCCTTAGTGGAGACAGTCCTCTTCCTTCCCCAGCTTCCCAGCAATGCAGTCTTCTTGGCTAGCTCTCTTTAGTTAAGAGAAGAGAGAGAAGAAACAGGTTGAGAAGGGGGGCCCATTCTGGCTACATTTGTGTTTTTAATTAGATTTCTTATGGACTGTAAGCAAAGAAAGTATTAATATACAATAAGAAAAGGAAGTATACCATGTGGTATAGTAGTTGTTAAGCACTGGGGCTTTGACATTAAAAACTCTGGACCTGAACCCAGCTCTATCGCTGAGTGACTCTGGGAAAGTTAGATAATCTCTCAGAACCACTGTACCAGTAAGACGGGAAAAGTGCCTATAATATTCTGGTAATATTACCTATCTTGTTAAGGCTGTTATAGGGATTCAGATCTGTTCATCTAAAGCACAGATTGTGAAACACATGAAAGCACTCAATATATGGTAGCTCCTACTAAGTAAATAGTAGCAGTAGTAGTAGTTAGATTGAGACGGTGATAATAGTATAGTAAAAGTCTCTGCCATAAACTGCCAAGTAGAGTTCAAAATTCAATCTCATAAATTGTAAGGTTGCATTATCAAAAAGTTAAATGTAGTGACTTGGTGATCTGGAAGAGCGAGCTTGCATCCATTTTCAAAAGTCCAGTTGCACTAATAAAATCCATCTGGCTCCTGGATGCAGCTTGGCATCTCTTAATGGAGGTTGTCCATTCAATTTCAATACCTTTATTTGTCCCTCAGTGTCCCTATGCACACCTCAGAAAGATAACCCACCCCTATTTGAGAAGAGACCAGAGTGGAGTATGGGAGCCAAACATGAATTGAGTTATATTCATGGTTATCATGAGATTTTGCTGTAGTAATAGAAAAAGCAAGATATTTTATAGAGTCACAGATGTAGAGAACAGATTTATGACTACCAAAGGCAGGAGTGTGGGGTGAATTGCGGGATTGGGATTGACAAATATACACTACAATATATAAAGTGGATGGCTAATATGAGAGCCTGCTGTATAGCACAGGGAACTCTGCTCAATGTTCTGTAGTGACCTGGGTGGGAGGAAAATCTGGAAAGAAGTAGATGTATATACATGTGGCTGATTCACTTTGCTGTGCAGTGGGAGCTAGCATGGCACTGTTAAGCAATTATACTCCAATAAAAATTAATTTAAAAAGTAAAATATTTTAACTGCTTTATTTTCATATTATGCACTGTTTATTCAATGTGGGTATATTAATTTTCCTATTATATATTAAAATATACATGTCTGCTATATCCATTTATGCCAGTGTTGTATTTGGTTTATTGGTTTTGAGAGGGCAAGGATACTTCCATTACTTTTGGTTTATATAGCTGATCACAGACTCCCTTAAGTAATGGTGGCAATGCTTTTCAGTGCTGTCAAGATGGCTCTTAAGAAATAATACTGTTCCTTTCTCACAGTTGGTATCAGAGGCTACAGTTTAAAAGATATCTGTAGTTTTATAATGCTTATAGGATATTTGGAGTAAGACTTTCTTATCTCCCAGTCACCAACACAAGATTTGCCAAGTTTATTAAGATGTTTTTCATCACCTTGGCTGGTCACATGGGTCAGAACAGAACAGAAGCAAATCAACCCCATGCTGTAACAGGGAAACCCCTGTAGACATCCAGAGACAAGAAGATGCCTAATATGCTGGTCTACATTTTTGAGGTAAGATAACTAGATCTCGAGTTTTATTTTATAAGCTCCAATGCATTCTCAGGAATACTGGAGTGGGTTGTCATTTCCTCCTCCAGGAGATCTTCCCAACCCAGGGGTTGAACCTGCATCTCCTGCATTAGCAAGTGGATTCTTTACCACTGCACAACCTGGTGCTGGTGCTGGTCAGCTCTTGGAGTGAAGTCGGGCACTCATTTCACTCCTTCTCCAGGGGGATGGTGTCTCTCTCTGCCCTGGGCCACTCAGGATTGGGCCAGGAGAGACAGGAGTAGTGAGAATCTATGTTTCCTTCCTCAATGTATCTTTTCCTATTTCTGTGCTTCAGAAATTACTACCCAGAGATGGTAATCCCTTACCCAGAATCCTTCACTCTTGAGAAGGTAGTCTTGTTCACAGCTGTTCAAATGGATGTTTCTGGGCTGAAGGGGAATGAGCCCTAGAAATTCCTATACTGATATCACTTGACAATTGAATTTTCTTTTCCATTTTCATGACAATGAATCAGTAAATTCTAAGGAGTGGAGACCCACATTTCATTCTTCTTTTCATGCCCCATAGCATTATTTCATGCCCATTTTTGCTGTTGTTTAAAGTCCTTATTGAATTTGTTACAGCATTGCTTCTGTTTTATGTTTTAGTTTTTTGGCTGAGAGGCATGTGGGATCTTCAGTCCCAACCAGGGATTGAACCCACACCCCCTGCCTTGGAAGGCAAAGTCTTTAACCACTGGACCACCAGGGAAGTCACTTTATTTGTTGTTAATAAAGTTGTATATGACATCCCCAGAATACAGTATTTACCTCCCATACCAACTTTGGATCATTGATTATTTCTATGATAAAGTAGGCACATAAGTAGCACTAGATATGATTTATATTAAATGACTTTGAAAACATCAAATACAAGTTCATATTATCACTAGAATGGAACTCCAAGTTTTGAGCAAAGGAAATTATTGCAAGAAATCTGGATACAGTCATCATAATAAAACTTTAAAGTTCTCTTATGAGGCCTGAGGGAAGCAGTTTGAAAATGGGCAAGTCGAAAATACCCAGAGCTCACAGCAAATAGGTGGAGTACTTTTAGTGAGGCTTACCTGAGGAGGTAAGGGCAGGTCAAAGACTATAAGCCTACTCAGGGTTGAATAGCGTTTGGCTTCCCCTGACATAGCTCTACTTTTAGGGCCTCATTTCCCTTCAAGCATTTACCACTCTTCAGTTCAGTTCAGTTGTTCAGTTGTGTCAAACTCTTTGCAACCCCATGAATAGCAGCACACCAGCCCTCCCTGTCCATCACCACCTCCCAGAGTTCACTCAAACTCACGTCCATCAAGTTGGTGATGCCATCCAGCTATCTCATCCTCTGTCGTCCCCTTTTCCTCCTGCCCCCAATCCCTCCCAGCATCAGAGTCTTTTCCAATGAGTCAACTTTTTGTATGAGGTGGCCAAAGATTGGAGTTTCAGCTTTAGCATCATTCCTTCCAAAGAATACCCAGGGCTGATCTCCTTCAGAATGGACTGGTTGCATCTCCTTGCAGTCCAAGGGACTCTCAAGAGTCTTCTCCAACACCACAGTTCAAAAGCGTCAATTCTTTGGCGCTCAGCTTTCTTCACAGTCCAAATCTCGCATCCATACATGACCACTGGAAAAACCATAGCCTTGACTAGACGGACCTTTGTTGGCAAAGTAATGTCTCTGCTTTTCAATATTCAATCTAGGTTGGTCAAAACTTTTCTTCCAAGGAGTAAGCGTCTTTTAATTTCATGGCTGTAATCACCATCTGCAGTGATTTTGGAGCCCAAAAAAATAAAGTCTGACACTGTTTCCACTGTTTCTCCATCTACTTGCCATGAAGTGATGGGACCAGATGCCATGATCTTCGTTTTCTGAATGTTGAGCTTTAAGCCAACTTTTCTCTCTTCTCTTTCACTTTCATCAAGAGGCTTTTTAGTTTCTCTTCATTTTCTGCCATAAGAGTGGTGTCATCTGCATATCTGAGATTATTTGATTGTCATCTGCATATCTGAGATTATTGATCCCAGCAATCTTGATTCCAGCTTGTGCTTCTTCCAGCCCAAAGTTTCTCATGATGTATTCTGCATAGAAGTTAAATAAGCAGGGTGACAATATACAGCCTTGACGTACTCCTTTTCCTATTTGGAACCAGTCTGTTGTCCCATGTCCAGTTCTAACTGTTGCTTCCTGACCTGTATACAGGTTTCTCAAGGTGGTCTGGTATTCCAATCTCTTTCAGAATTTTCCACCATTTATTGTGATCCACACAGTCAAAGGCTTTGGCATAGTCAATAAAGCAGAAATAGATGGTTTTCTGGAACTCTCTTGTTTTTCGATGATCCAGGGGATGTTGGAAATTTGATCTCTGGTTTCTCTGCCTTTTCAAAAACCAGCGTGAACATCTGGAAGTTCATAGTTCACATATTGCTGAAGCCTGGCTTCAAGAATTTTGAGCATTACTTTACTAGCGTGTGAAATGAGTACAATTGTGTTTTAGTTTGAGCAATCTTTGGCATTGTCCTTCTTTGGGATTGGAATGAAAACTGACCGTTTCCAGTACTGTGGCCACTGCTGAGTTTTCCTAATTTGCTGGCAAACTGAGTGTAGCACTTGCACAGCATCATCTTTCAGGATTTGAAATAGCTCAACTGGAATTCCATCACCTCCACTAGCTTTGTTCATAGTGATGCTTCCTAAGGCCCACTTGACTTCACATTCCAGGATGTCTGGCTCTAGGTGAATGATCACACCATCGTGATTATCTGAGTCATGAAGCTCTTCTTTGTACAGTTCTTCTGTGTATTCTTGTCACCTCTTTTAATATCTTCTGCTTCTGTTAGGTCAATACCATTTCTGTCCTTTATCGAGCCCATCTTTGCATGAAATGTTCCCTTGGTATCTCTAATTTTCTTGAAGAGATCTCTAGTCTTTCCCATTCTGTTGTTTTCCTCTATTTCTTTGCATTGATTGTTGAGGAAGGCCTTCTTATTTCCTTGCTATTCTTTGGAACTCTGCATTCAGATGCTTATATCTTTCCTTTTCTCCTTTGCTTTTTGCTTCTCTTATTTTCAAAGATATTTGTAAGGCCTCCCCAGACAGCCATTTTGCTTTTTTGCATTTCTTTTCCATGGGGATGGTCTTGATCCCTGTCTCCTGTACAATGTCATGAACCTCCGTCCATAGTTCATCAGGGACTCTAGCTACCAGATCTAGTCCCTTAAATCTATTTCTCGCTTCCAGTGTATAATCATAAGGGATTTGATTTAGGTCATACCTGAATGGTCTAGTGGTTTTCCCTACTTTCTTCAGTTTAAGACTGAATTTGGCAATAAGGAGCTCATGATCTGTGCCACAGTCAGCTCCCAGTCTTGCTTTTGCTGACTGTATAGAGCTTCTCCATCTTTGGCTGCAAAGAATATAACCAATCTGATTTTGGTGTTGACCATTTGGTGATGTCCATAGGTAGAGTCTTCTTTTGTGTTGTTGGAAGAGGGTGTTTGCTATAACCAGTGTGTTCTCTTGGCAAAATTCTATTAGCCTTTGCCCTGATTCATTCTGTATTCCAAGGCCAAATTTGCCTGTTACTCCAGGTATTTCTTGACTTCCTACTTTTGCATTCCAGTCCCCTATAATGAAAAGGACATCTTTTTTGAGTGTTAGTTCTAAAAGTTCTTGTAGGTCTTCATAGAACCATTCAACTTCAGCTTCTTCAGCATTGCTGATTGGGGCATAGACTTGGATTACTGTGATATTGAATGGTTTGCCTTGGAAACGAACAGAGATCATTCTGTCATTTTTGAGATTGCATCCAAGTACTGCATTTCGGACTCTTCTGTTGACCATGATGGCTACTCAATTTCTTCTAAGGGATTCCTGCCCACAGTGGTAGATATAATGGTCATCTGAGTTAAATTCATCCATTCCAGTCCATTTTAGTTCGCTGATTCCTAGAATGTTGACGTTCACTCTTGCCATCTCCTGTTTGACCACTTCCAATTTGCCTTGATTTATGGACCTAACATTCCAGGTTCCTATGCAGTATTTCTCTTTACAGCATCAGACCTGTGTCTAACACCAGTCACATCCACAACTGGGTATTGTTTTATCCTTGGCTCCATCCCTTCATTCTTTCTGGAGTTATTTCTCCACTGATCTCCAGTAGCATATTGGGCACCTACTGACCTGGGGAGTTCCTCTTTCAGCATCCTATCATTTTGCCTTTTTATACTGTTCATGGGGTTCTCAAGGCAAGAATACTGAAGTGGTTTGCCATTCCCTTATGTTGCTCCAAATCTCTCCTAATAGAGAGAAAATCTATGTGATTAACTCAACCACACTGATAAATAGGCAGACACCGACCCATTCATTCTTTATGTATTCATTCATTCAAAAATATATATTAAGTACCTACTATGTAAGACACTGCTAGGCTCAGGGTAGTTCCCCTCTCACAAAGGAATCTACCAATACCTGCCTATTAAAATTTTATCCATAGTTCAAGGTTATGTGAAATGCTTTCCTAATTCTCCCAACTATGAATTTCTTCAGAGTACCCAAATACCTCTCTTTTCTTTGATTTATAACTTGGTAAACTCTCTTTGGCTCCCCTACAAGATTCCAACACAGAAAACATCATGAACAAAGTCACAGTGGTAGACTTATGCATTGGATGGCTATGGGAAGATGAATAGACCATTTGGGCTGCAGCAGAGGCTTTCTGGTAGGGAGTAAAAGAGGATGTTTGCAAGGGATTCAGGTCAGCATCCTCACATGAGCTTTGAACAAAGCTTTGAAGATTAGTAGTTTTGCAATAATCAAATTTAATAGATGGTAGGTGCTCCAAAAAGAGGCAATGGCAAAGGCTTACAGTTCAGAAATAAATAGGACATGATTAAGGAAGAGCAAATAATCCTGTTTGGCTGGAAAGAAAGGTACACATGTAAGGGAGTAACAGAAAATGAGCTCAGAGAATAGGAGGAGGTTCCAATGTGGACAAGTTTGAAATTTTGGCTGGAGATTTGGAGACTAATTTGGGTAGCATCACTTAGGGGCACAGAAAAGAATTTCCCCTCATCATTTCTTGTGACCTAAGGCATCAGTGGTATCTGTGGGAACATAAATGGATTTGACTGCTGGTAGTATGAAGTCAATGTAAACAGAGATGAAAACTGTGAGCCTGATGCCATTAGACATCATTAGCACTAGATCTAGGGAGTAATCCTTATAACATAAGGCAGTTTTATGAACAATAGGAGGAAGTACATTGTTACACAGCAGGAAGTATGCATATGGGACCTCTTATTGAAAGATGATATACAAAGAAACAGAAAACAAACAGAGACTCATGAGTGACAGATCTGTAACAGATAGCTGGATTCTGAAAGTGGCATTGCAGGGGAACAGAATATGTCACTTTGGCAGAAGTACAAGAAGGATACTCTGACCCTCCTTGGTCTCCCTGAAAGCATATGAAGGTACCTTCCCTATAACAGGAGGGTAGAAGATATCCTTATTGCCAGAGATAGGGAACTGCATGAGAAGGCTCTATAAACAAATTTTTTTACTTCCTTGTTAATTTATTATTCCAATCCCAAACTTCACCTTATCAATTCTCCACAAATTTATTGTTTTCTTTGTCTAAAAGGTATAAAAGTTGTCTACTTTTGTCACTTTCTTTAAGCCTCATATCTTTGGGGATTGCACACATATAAAACTAAATTAAATTTGTTTTTCTCTTGTTAATCTGTCTTGAAAAGTGAAAGTGTTAGTTGCTCAGTTGTGTCTGACTGTATAGCCTGCAAGGCTCCCCTATCCATGGGATTCTCTAGGCAAGAATACTGGAGTTGGTTGCCATTTCCTTCTCCAGTGGATCTTTCTAACCCAGGGATCAAACCTGTGTCTCCTGCATTGCAGGAAGATCCTTCACTGTCTGAGCTACCAGGGAAGCCCATTAATCTGTCTTATGTCAATGTAATTATTAGACCAGCCATAGTACCTAGAAGGGAAGAAGAGGAAAGTTTTCCTTCCCAACAGCATAAGACAGAAAGCCACCATATTTTCCCACACAATCTCATGGCATCATTCTGCTATGGAAACAGTATGGAAGTTCCTCAAAAAATTAAAAATAGAAGTACCATATGATCCAGTAATTTTATTTCTGGGTATATGTCAAAAAGAATTGAAAATAAGATCTTGAAGATATATTTGCACTCCCACATTCATTGCAGTATTACCTACAATAGTCAAAAAGTGGAAGCAACCCAAATGTCCACTGATGAATGGATAGAGAAAATGGGGTATATACTATGAAACATTATTCAGCCTTAAAAAGGAAAGAAATCTTATCATATGCCACAATATAGATGAAGCTTGAATACATTATGTTAAGTGAAACCAGCCCATCACAAAAAGACAAATACTGCATGATTCCACTGATAAAAGGTATCTAAAGCAGTCAACCTCTTAGAAACAAAAAATATAATGATGGTTGTCAGGGAGTAAAGAAAGAAGGGAATGGGGAGTTGCTATTTAACAGATATAGTTTCACTTTTGCACAGTAAAAAAGTTCTAGGGATGTGTTGCCCAACAAATCATATAGTTAACACAAGTGCACACTTAAAAATGGTCAAGATGGTAAATTTTGTTGTGTTTTTTTTTAATCACAAAATAACAATAACAAAATATGTGAGGAAAGGGATATTATTGAAAGACCAGTGTTGAAACTGCCATAAATTAGTTCCTAAGAAAACCATTCCCTGTATGGTCTCACATACATGTGAATTCTAAAAAATCAACCAACCAAACAAACAAAACCAAGCTCATAGATACAGAGAATGGATTGGTGACTGCCAGAGGGCAGGGAGTAGGAAGTGGGTAAAAAGGGTGAAGGGGATCAAAAGGTACAAACTTTTCAGTTATAAAATAAATGTCATGGCTATATAATGTACAGCATGGTGACTATAATTAGTAATACTGTATTACATATTTGAAAGTGGTTTAGAGAGCAGATTTAATGGGCCAAATGGGACCCCTTACTGGTCCCCAACATTAAGAGTCAGACAAGTTAGCTCTAATTTACCTCAGCTTTCAGTTATATACTTATTGAGTGCAGCACTCAATATGCCAGCAAATTTGGAAAACTCAGTAGTGGCCACAGGACTGGAAAAGGTCAGTTTTCATTCCAATCCCAAAGAAAGGCAATGCCAAAGAATACTCAAACTACCACACAATTCTACTCATCTCACATGCTAGCAAAGTAATGCTCAAAATTCTCCAAGTGAGGCTTCAACAGTACGTGAACTGTGACCTTCCAGATGTTCAAGCTGGGTTTAGAAAAGGCAGACGAACCAGAGATCAAGTTGCCAACATCCATTGGATCATCAAAAAACCAAGAGAGTTCCAGAAAAACATCTATTTCTGCTTTATTGACTATGCCAAAGCCTTTGACTGTGTGGATCACAACAAATTGTGGAAAATTCTTCACAATATGGGAATACCAGACCACCTGATCCACCTCCTGAGAAATCTGTATGCAGGTCAGAAAGCAACAGTTAGAACTGGACATGGAACAACAGACTGGTTTCAAATAGGGAAAGGAGTACGTCAAGACTGTATATTGTCACCTTGCTTATTTAACTTATATGCAGAGTACATCATGAGAAATGCTGGGCTGGATGAAGCACAAGCTGGAATCAAGATTGCCGGGAGAAATATTAATAATCTCAGATATGCAGATGACACCACCCTTATGGCAGAAAGCAAAGAAGAACTAAAGAGACTCTTAATGAAAGTGAAAGAGGAGAGTGAAAAAGGTGGCTTAAAACTCAACATTCAGAAAACTAAGATCATGGCATCTGGTCACATCACTTCATGGCAAATAGATGGGGAAACAGTG
Organism: Bubalus kerabau; assembly: GCF_029407905.1. Taxonomy (NCBI): domain Eukaryota; kingdom Metazoa; phylum Chordata; class Mammalia; order Artiodactyla; family Bovidae; genus Bubalus; species Bubalus kerabau. The sequence goes on along the minus strand of NC_073647.1, from coordinate 1,952,414 downwards.
ACAGACTTTATTTTTTTGGGGCTCCAAAATCACTGCAGATGGTGACTGCAGCCATGAAATTAAAAGAGGCTTGCTCCTTGGAAGAAAAGCTATGACCAACCTAGATAGCATATTGAAAAGCAGAGACATTACTTTGCCAACAAAGGTCCATTCAATCAAAGCTATGGTTTTTCCAGTAGTCATGTATGGATGTGAGAGCTGGACTATAAATAAAGCTGAGCACTGAAGAATTGATGCTTTTGAACTGTGGTGTTGGACAAGACTCTTGAAAGTCCCTTGGACTGCAAGGAGATCCAACCAGTCCATCCTAAAGGAAATCAGTCCTGAATATTCATTGGAAGGACTGATGCTGAAGCTGAAACTCCAATACTTTGGCCACCTGATGCAAAGAATTGACTCATATGAAAAGACCCTGATGCTGGGAAAGATTGAACGCAGGAGGAGAAAGGGATGACAGATGATGAGAGGGTTGGATGGCATCACTGACTCAATGGACATGAGTTTGAGTAAACTCCGGGAGTTGGTGATGGATAGGGAGGCCTGGCGTGCTGCAGTCCACGGGGTCAAAAAGAGTCAGACACCACTGAGCAACTGAATTGAACTCAGTTTTACACCTAAGGGGCTAGAAAAATTTACACTGAGATATCTGAACAACAGTTATCTCGGACAGTTAGGCCAAGGGGCCTGACCTCCTTGGCTTAAACCCTACTCTGGGGATCCCAGAACTTTTTATAAAAAGTAGGTAAAATAGAGAACAAAAAGGGAAAAAAAAAAAAGCGTTTTAAAACCCCTCTTCTAAGACCAAAACTTGTTGATGAGATCCTAATGAAAACTAAAGATATAAAAGTTGATGGAGTTGTGATAAAGGTATATAAAACTGGCATATTTAAATAGGCTTTATGGGCTTCCCAGGTGGGGTTAGTGGTAAAGAACCTGCCTGCCAATACAGGAGACATAACTAATGTGGGTTTGATCTTTGGGTCAGGAAGATGCCCTGGAGGAGGGCATGGCAAACCACTCCAGTATTCTTGCCTGGACAGAGGAGCCTGGAGGGTTACAGTCCATAGGGTTGCAGAGAGTCAGACACGACTGAAGTGACTTAGAACTCATCCAAGAGAGAAGATACTAACAGTGCCCGCACAAGGGGAAAAAAATGGAAAAAAATGTAATTATGTATTGTGATCGATGTTAACTAGCCTTTCTGTGGTGATCATTTCACAATATGTATACAAACAATGAATCATTATGTTGCACACCTGAAACTCATATAATGTTATATGCCCATTACACCTTAAAAAAACAAAAAAACAAATAAATAAGTCCACAAACCACACCTCACTCCACACCTTGATAGCCTCTGGCCTCTTTTTTCCTTTTTGATCAAGAATCTCTAACATACCCCAAACAGTAACACAAACCTCGGCTGAATCAGAAACCAGATCTATAGGGAGCTCCAGGGAGATAGAGTCTGAAGCCCACTCTTTCTGTGAGAGGCAGAGTAAAGATGAAACAATAGAAGATGAAAATAGTAAGGGTTCTCAAGCCCAAACAATAGAAATCCATAATCCAGGATTTTCTGTACCCTGTGTACTCTGTGAAATGGAGGTAAAATTTTTTAACCTATTAATAGTGATCTTTGCTGAAAATAAACTCCAAAAACAAAGAAAAGAAAAATTATTCCCAAACTTCAGAGATTTAACTATATTTAGTAATAAGTGATTGGTTTCCCAGGTGGCAGGAATGGTAAATAACTCGCCTGCCAATACAGGAGATGTAAGAGACATAAGAGATGCAAGTTTGATCCCTGAGTCAGGAAGATCCCCTGAAGGAGGGCATGGCAACCCACCCCAGTATTCTTGCCTGGAGAATCCCATGGAGAGAGGAGCCTGGTGGGCTACAGTCCATGGGGTGGCAGAGAGTTGAATGCTACTGAAGTGACTTAGTGTGCACACACACAGTAATAAGTGATTAGAGTAAGTCATAGTCTCACAATTGTTTCCAGGACCAGTATGCTACCTTGAAATTTAAAATAGCCAATCAAGTTGGCTAGATGAGTGTTATATAGAATACTTCTGAAAACAGAGAGAAAAAATTACCTGAGAGTAAGACACTGAGAATGTTTGTCTTTTTTTTTTTTTTTTTAATTAAACCTATTTCAGTATATATTGCTTTGGAATCATAGGTAGTTTTGGCACTACCTAATTTTATTTGGTCTGCAAGTTCCTTTCCAGAGATAAAATCCCTAGTGAAACTCAATTTTTACATTGTAATAAAACCTGTCTTTGCTAGGAACATTAGATGATTTTTTTTTTGCCCTCTTATGGCTCATAACATTTTATATTGAGTTTTTCTTTTTTTTTAATTGGTTGGAAAAAAAATTATTTTTACAACTGAGGAGAAAGGCAGCACATTTTTTATTCCCTCATATTGGAAATACACAAATATTTGGGTTTTTTCCATGTATACTACAGTGTTATATTTCAACTTCTATCAATATATACACTACAGTGTGCCACCACCAAAGCAGAAAGGCAAAACAGGTAAAGGGGGTCAGCTGGATGGTTACACTGAGTTTTATATGTATTTTGAAAAATCTGTTTAAGATATATCTTGAATTTGGGGATTAAACTTAGAAACATCTCTTTAACTTTCACAGATTGAAAATAAAAACTTGTTCTAGGCAAGATTTCAATGTCTTTTCTCTGTCCATCAGTAATTTTCTATAATAAAGTTTGAATGTATAATAGTAGTGAATAGCTCTTTTCTCAATCTGATTTGGCATACAAAGCAATATAGCTAATAGCAGATATGCTTCTGCAAAATATGCACACAAGACTGACCAAGAATTCTGGAGATGTGTTATATTCAGGACACACCAGCCTAACACTTTCATAGCTCCCTTGTCCCTGTTGAAGTACTGCATGTATGTAGCAATCATTGAGATTTGCTGTATCCTAGGGTTTACGGACTGAGTTATAGTTTTGATATATGCCTAAAGTGACCCTTAAACCAAGACTGCATCTGGACACAGATGCAAATAAATGAAGGTACATTCAGGCAGTAGCTAGGCATTTTCACATTTGCTAAGTAAGTTTCAAAGAGCCACTCATTCTTGCCTGCTATATTACAATTTGGCCTCTCTGAAGCTAATTGGAGAAATAGTATAGAAAATCAAAGGCCAGGCCCTTTGTGTTGAGAAAGCCTATTTTAATTTCCATGGCAATGGTAACTCTAAAATGAGGCAAAAGCGTTGTTTGAATTGGATCTTGTCAAAAACTCATCACAATCTGAAATACATGTGCGCTTACTTGACATAGAAGCATGGACCGCTTTGTACATACAAGGCTTGGTATGAGAGATCCTTAAGCATTCAGAGGCAGTGTGGAGCAGTCATTATGAACATAGTGATGTATACTCATGGAGACTTGAGCCACTTCCTATATATGTGACCTTGGGAAGTGTGCATGACCTCTCTGAAACACACTGTTTCTTTTGTATTAACTATGTATGTGAGGCAATAATAATATCTATCTGATAAAGCTGTTGTAGAGATGGCAAATGAAATATGCAAAGTGCCCAAAACAGTAGCTAAAAAGTGGTAGAAATTTAATAAACAGTAGCTTAAACCATTTCAAAATGGCAGTGTGACCAACATACTGGGAAAGAAACTTAAGTGAGAAGAAATAGCTGTACCTTACTCCTTTATATTTGATGAAATATTTTATCATAGGTTCAAATTAAACAGACTTACTGAGATAACTCTGGCTATTAAAATGCAATCTCTTTCAGTAATCAGGAAAAAAAGTATATTTCACTCCTTAGGCAAGTGCAAGAGTCTTATAAACTTATTTTTAGTTCAGCAGATGACTCAGCAGCACTGATTTATTTGAAATTCAGTCCAAACAAATTGACATCTGAACTGTCTATATAAAGCATCATTAGAACACATACTCAGTGAAACAATGAGGTGGGGCAAAGTTCCATCTTGTAATATGTTAAAGATTGATATTTGCACACATTTCAGCTACTCACCTTACTTCAGTTTTAATCCTCCCTTCAAAGAAGATGGTGTGGACCATCTACAAAGGAGCCCACTAGAGCATTTGTTTAGAGGAAAAGTACTAGGTCTGAAGTTACAGAAGGTGGAGTCAAATGAGGGTATCTTACTTAAGATATTCAGGAGTAGAAACAACCAGAAAGTGAATATGAACCAGAGTTCTTTAAAAGTTCTGAGACTGAATCAGAAGCATGCAAGACTGGTGAGTACAAAGGACTAAGAACTTGGAAAAATGCCAAAGATCAGTAGCCAGAAAAAGAATGGAACAAAATAGGAGAGGGTCACGAGTGAACTGAGGGAAAAAAAAAGGCCATTATTGTGGGGGTGAGGGGTGGGGGAAACCTATCAAAATGCCCTACTTGATGAGATACGTTGACTTAATGATATAACATTGTGGTAGATGGTGCTTCAGGTGGCACTAGTGGTAAAGAACCTTCCTGCTAATGCAGGAGACATAAGAGATGCAGGTTTGATCCCTGGTTCAGGAAGATCCCCTGGAGGAGGGCACGGCAGCCCACTCCAGTGTTCTTGCCTGGAGAACCCTCGTGGACAAAGGAGTCTGGATGGCTACAGCCCACAGGGTTGCAAAAAGTCAAACACAACTGAGCTACTTAGAATGCATGCACAGATGCCTTCAGAGAAGTTTATGCTCTTAAGATCATTGAAGGACTTTGGCCAGAATGCCACACTTAGGCATGTGGTTAGCTCAACTAGTTAGAGTGAGTTAACATAAGGTTTGACTTTTACCTAGCCAATAAATGGTCTTCTTCAGTTGCTGCTATTAATTGAGCACATATTATATGACAGGAAAATGATGTACATTACCCCATGTGGTCCTTGCAACAGCCTATGTGATAGGTACTAGTACTGCTAGCATTTTAGAGATAAAGAAACTAAGGATCAGAGAAGTTAAATAACTTGCCCCAAATCAGCAGGCAGGAAATGATCTCAGGATTTGAACCCTGGTTTATCTGACTTCAAAGCCCATGCTTTTAGCTATTATGTATAGTTAGTTTTTAATTCACAGAATCCGAGCATAGCCCAGGGTGAGCTGTCTTACAAATATGTATCACTAGCCATAGCAGGATCTGAATGTGGGTGGCCCAGAGCAAATCCATCACCACCCAAGGGAAAAAACACAACAATTAAGGCCAGGTCCTAATGATGACCTTCTTCTTGGGTACATGTCCTTTTGGCTGCCTAATTTCACAACAGAATGCAAATACTAGATTGTCATTTAAAGATCTATTTAATTGGTAATTTGAAATAGCTACCTACCACCCAATATATATTAAAGCTAAGTGAAGAAAAAAAACATATTTGTGAAGGTTTATATGTGTTTTTGTAAAGGCATTTGTGTTTTTGTTTTCTTTTGTTTTTGTTTCATTATTCAATATCTTTTTAACAGGAAATTAGAGAGATACTTCTCCCTGGTCTTAACTATCAGGAATAGTAGTGTTTCTTCAGGGAACACTCATTAGCTTTTGCTTGTTTATTTTTGTTTTATTGCAAGTAGGTGATGGTGGGGCTTTGTGGACAAATATTCCAATGGCTTTAAATCCTGACTACACATTAGAACTACCTGGGTAGATTTTCAAAAATATAAATACTTGGACCCAATCCCCAAAGATTCTGATGCACTATGTCTAATTTGGTCCTAAGAATCAACATTTTAGGTCTCTCCAGGTGATTCTAATGCATAACCAAAGTCGAGAGCCATGATGCTGCTTATCAAATTTAGATGCTCCTTCTTTGAGAAAACGCTTGGAAAACATAGTCAGAGCCATGGTCCCCTCATAGCCAGCATGTTAGGGCTTTGAGGTATGCATAATTTTTTTTTAGTCTCATTCCTAGCTCCATTTTATGTCTCATCTTTGTTTTTTTTCTCTTTTAGTTTCTCGCCTACTAACCAGAGGGGTTTTTGTAATAAAAATATCTCAATATTCTAGGTTTCGATGTAAATTACATTTTTAGAACATGTTAATGTATACAATCAAAATAATGTATTGAAAATTATGATGTTTACAGGTTATAAAATATGGTTTAAGGAAGTTATCATGTTCACTCTCAGTTTTTGCAGAATTTTAAGGATGCAAAGTTCTACTCTGCTCTTGCCTTTTCATTATTGATGTTCCAAGTAATAAAAATAAATCTAAATACTACTGGCTCAATTCACTCCTGATTCATTTTCCCATGTTTCAATAGCACATAAAGAGCCAGTATATTGTTAAAATAAAGCATGCCATATTAGACTAAACACTGGTAACTATGTAGCTCTGTGATCTTTGACAAGTCAGTTAACATCTCTGTTTTTTTTAACCCTAAGGAAAAAAACATGGAAAGTGGTGAGAACTGGATTAAATTCCTTTTCTCTATACCAGTTACAAAATCTGTATTAGACCCAATTTTGCATTTTGGATTTTTTATCATTTTTCTATTAAATTACAGTTAGTGGAATCAGAGCATCTATAATGACAACTTTATTGCTACTAGACTTATCATACAATAATATGCATGGTTACATTTTTAAGGACTTCCCAGATGGCACCAGTGGTAAAAAACCCACCTGCCAATGCATGAGACATAAGAGACATGGGTTCAGTCCCTGGGTTGGGAAGACCCCCTGGAGGAGGGCCTGGCAACGCACTTCAATATTCTTACCTGGAGAATCCCATGGACAGAAGAGCCTGGAAGGCTACAGTCCATAGGGTCCCAAAGAGTCAGACATGACTGAAGTGACTAAGCATGCAGCACACACATTTTTAAATAATTTGTGAAAATTCAAAACACATGTTTATTTTATTGAGTAAATGAATTAGTCAGAAGATAGTTTAATATTAAAAGTATATCAGGGGCTTCCCTGGTGGTCCAGTTGTTAAGAATCTGCCTTGCAATTCAGGAAACATAAGTTCGATCCATGGTCCAGGAAGATCCCACATGCCGTGGAGCAACTAAGCATGTGTACCACAACTACTAAGCCCTCACTCTAGAGCCCCACCAACTAACTAACTAAAACGCCACTAACTAAAACACAGGTGATTCTAATATCCACAAATTGTCTTTTGCATCCTTTGGCAACGAGAGAAGCCCACACATCACAATGAAGAGTAGCCCCTGCTTGCCTCAACTAGAGAGAGCCGTGTGCAGCAATGTTGACTCATCACAACCAAAAACAAATAAATAAATGAATCTTTTTTTTTTAATATATCAGAGTACTGAAAAAGCAGAAAGTATCACTGAGATATTACATACATAGTAGCTTCAAAGGAGCAGAGATATATCCTAGGGTTGGGGCAACTATTAAGTCAGGTGGGCTTAACTGGGATTCCTTGATCAGAAAACTCTTTAGCAGTATTTTGAAAGGACAAATCCTGATTAGACAGCAGGATAGGGTGATTTTTATCATGTGAAGCAAATATTATTTGAAGCAAAGCCATCTCCTGTTTTCCATCACCATTGCTACCACCCTAGCTGAAGTCACTGTCATTCCACACCTGAACTGACTGAATAGGCTCCTACCTGGTATCTCTCTTGGCACATTTACCCACAAACAAATCACCCTCCGTTTGTGATCCAAAAAGATAATTTAAAAAATCAGATTATGTAGCTTTGCTGTTTGCAATTCTTAAAAATGACTTACCTCTTCACTCGAAAAACTAACTTCAAATTCTCTTCCATGGCCTACAAGTGCCTATTTGATCCCACTTGTGTCTAGCTCTCTCACCTAATTTCATGGTGCGTTCTCTGCATTCCAGCCATGTCGACCCTTTAGCTCCTCAGATCTCTCATAATTCATTCTGCTACACAGTCTTTTTACATGTCGTGCCTGTTTTATGGGATGATTACTTTTCTTTCTTTTATCTAGTTAACACTTACCTGTCCTTCAGATCTTAAGTCAAAAGTCTCCTCCTCAGGGAGGCCTTCCCAAATTAGGTTGGGTTCCCCTCCTATGGGCTCTCAGGACACCAAAGCACTCTTTCCTCACTGTTTATACACTTATTTGACTAAATCTGTCTTTCCCATTAGACTATAACCTCTTTGGGGACTGAACCAGATCCATGTTGTTCACTACGATATATCCTGCATGTAGCACATGGGAGGTGATCAACACAGCTATGATATTTTTAATGAATAAATTAATAGATTGCTTTAAGGACACAGGCTGGGTCTTATTCCCCACTGCCTAGTGCAGTGCTTACATTTCGTATATACTCAATAAAGGTTTGTTAGAACATAAATGGGCCTGAAACCAAAGAAAGTTAGATTTTTTTCCCCCTAGTCATCCAATTGTCTGTCAGGGGTCATCATAAATGTGTTTTTAGAAGGCTCTTCATTTGATTTTGTTGGGGTGAGTGAATGATTCCTTAGCAGAGCAATTCTTATATGCAAATTTTGAAGCTGTGAGATAAGCAAGAAATTCTAGTCTCTAAAAGCCTGCTCAAACATTCTCCTCTCTAACTCATAATCAGATTTTATTTCTGTGACCAGTAGCACAAATGAAAATGCTCACAGTACAAGGCAAAAAGAAAAAGATTGTGACGATATGTTTTTCCAATAAGAAGCAGAGAGATGACATGCTACTTACTTATAAATTCATTTATAGTTACTTTTTTCACATAAAAGCCAAAAGGCCAATTTATGATTTTACATTTATTTGTCAACAAGACCACATTGTTGAATCCAATTTCATTGTACCTTCAAGGAGATGCAAAGTTCTTTGTCATTTGAAAAAGACAATGCAGACAGTATTAATACCAGAATTACCTGACTGCTCAGATATTTTTATGTGTAAACCCAATTAAGTTTGGATCATTAAAAATGATCACAACAAAATTAATCCACGCTAGTGATAATACTCACCTTTAATTGAATGCTTACTCTATGCTAGGAACTGAATAAGTGTTTTGGATTTATCAGTCCTATGGGATAAGTATATTTATTTAGCTTCATTTTTACATAAAGGAAACAGAAAGCTTAGAGATGTTAAAATACTTCCTGGAGTCCCAGTTAGAATTGGTTCTCTAGTTACAAACACAGAAAGACAGTGTTACTGCTAGTTAGTTTACTAGTCATGTGCTCCTGTCTTTTTCAGTAATTTGACTCCTGCCTCACCTGCCTTCCCTCAATTATCCTAACCCATGAAACAATGCTTATTTTGCCTCTCCTTGTCACTGCTTTGGGAATTTACTTCCCATACGAATGACTGTAGCAAATAATTATTCTGAACTACTCAGAGACATGATCTCATCATGGATAGATTTTAATTTCATGTTTTTGCCCTGATAAGGCAGCAGATTACATGTAATATTTGTGTCTCTTTCATAGTAAACACTTAGGAAAGGAAAGCAAATAAGGCTTTGTGGTTCAATGGAAAGAGCTCATGTCTGGGATTCTAGTCCCCAAGCCCCACAAACTAGGTATATTATCTTAGGCAAACTACATAAACTCTCAGCATCTTCAGATTTGAATAAGTTAAATTTCTTCTCACTCTAAACCACTCTGGGTATATGATTTTTCTTTTTGCCTGTAACTGAAGTCCATCTTTGAAATTCAAGGAAGAGATATGAAATAAAGTCATTGTCATCCTACTCTGGGCATTGAAAAAGAGAATTACCAATCCTTTTTTTCCATGGCCATCTACACAACTCAATGAAGAACTAAAATTCAGAAACAATAAAATCTCAGTATAATAATAATAATCCCTTCTCCCTTTGTAAAACATGGCATGATTTGCCCTAATGACTTGGTAAGCATAAGAGGATGGGACTCACATACCAGCACAGCATCGAGTATGTAGAAGCTTATTAATAAAATTTTGTTGAACTATAGGACTTCCCTGGTGGTTCAGTGGTTAAGACTCTGCACTTCCACTGCAGGATGTGAAGGAAAGTTACACGGCTCAAAACAGCCTGGAGTTAAAACTCCCCTCCAGGCCCTCCTCACCATTCTATGCAAAACAAAGAACTCTCTCACCCGAAGAAAAAATGGACATTAAGGTTGATTACACTCAGCTCCCAGCTTGTCCCAGCCTCTGGCCGATCTCCAGAATTTCTTGCCCCAGCCGTTTAAGAGATAACTAACCCGAACAACCTTGGAGATGAACAGGCCCCCTTAAGACAGTAGATTTCCACATATATGCCTATATGCTGCTGCTGCTTCTAAGTCGCTTCAGTCGTGTCCGACTCTGTGCGACCCCATAGACAGCAGCCAACCAAGTTCCCCCATCCCTGGGATTTTCCAGGCAAGAGTACTGGAGTGGGGTGCCAGTGCCTTCTCCAATATGCCTATATATACTTACTCTTTTCTTGAGTTAGTGTAGCACTCACTAATCTGACTGCTGCCCCTTCTTGCCTCATTAAAGGTGATCTGTTCCTGTAAAGTGCTGGTATTGTTCTTTTTCTGAACCTCACCTTCTCTAACTCCCTTACCCTACAATTTTTGGTGTCGAAACCCAGGAGGTTGAGGTTCCTTCTCATTCTCCATGGCCAGCTCTTCGGATCATGGAAGCCTGCCGAGCTCACTTTCCTGCTTGGGCTTTGAAGACCTCTTCGAGAGGACGCTCTGTGCCTTCATGAGTGTTACAAGTCCTATGTAAGGGCTTTATTGGTTTCCCATGTAACCTGAGGAATATTGGTCTCTCTCTCTTCCTCTTTTCTCTACACTTTCTTTTCTGTGAGACCCACCAACTCCAGGACAGAGGCCTTTTGCCATTCGACCTCCCTCCATCCACCATGAATTCGTGCCTGACCCAGTAGCCCAGGTAAGCTCAGACAGTACTCTAGGGTGCCATAGACTATCATCCTTTCCAGGTTCCCAGGGAACCCTCCAGCCAAAAGGCCTCTGGGGAGGTACTTGGGGGACATCCCTCCCTTCTTCAGAGTTTCTATCTTTGCCCGGTCAAAAGATTAGGTGACAATCTTTGCTCTCGACCAGACAGTCGCTTGCCATTTGCTATGGGGTCAAGCCAATCTGTCCCAAGGACTCTCCCTTGGCCTCCATAAAATGAAACCTCAAACCTCTACTCTTGACCGATCTCAAGGTTCATAAATTCGAGTTGCTTTGCACTCAAATTTGGCCTGAATACAAACTGGATAACCAAAACCGCTGGCCTGAGTTCGGGACTTTTGATTTCAATATTTTATCAGATCTCACAAACTTCCTCAAACAGAATGGCAAATGGTTGGAGGTCCCCTATATTCAAGTCTTCTAGGACCTTAGAAGTTGTCCTTCTCTCTGCAAGGACTGTTCTACCTATTAAATCCTCCTCTGCTCTCTCTCCCCCTCCATTACAAAAGAATCCAAATCTAAAGCCCCTAAAAGGCCCCCTAAACCCTCAGCCCCCAATTTTGACCCAGCAGATGTGCCTCCTCCCTACCACCCTGGAGAGAAAGCTTCCGGAGACGAGACCCCATTCTCTAGCCCTTCTTCCTCCAAAACAGGAAGCGATGACTCCAAAACCCCGAAAGAGATTTCCATTCCACCTCCATCAGCCAGGACCCAAAGCAAACACATATTCCCTCTCAAGAGTTAGTGGGACCAGAGGGCCCTACATGGATTCATGTGCCTTTCTCAATTTCTGATATGATCCAAATTGAAGAAAAATTGGGATCTTTTTCAGAAAATCCTACTAGATATAGAAAAGAATTCCTCTGCCTTACACAAGCATATCATTTAACCTGAAATTATCTTTATTACATCCTAAATGCCACTTTAACCCCTGATGGAAAGGAGTGGATATAGCAGGCAGCCCGGACTCATGCTGATCAACTCCATAACCAAAATAGGACTAATCCAGTGGATGATTATGCAATCCCTTTAACTGAGCCACGGTGGACATATCAAGCAGGCAATGCCAGCATCCAGTACCTGCATCATATGATTACCTGTTTATTAGAAGGAATGCTAAAAAGCTCTTACATTCATGTTAACTATGATAACATTAGGGAAGTGACTCAAGAAAAAGATGAAAACCCTGTCCTTTTTCTTTCACAGCTTACTGAGGCAGTCCAAAAATACACTAATATAGATATTTCCACCCCTGCTGGACTTCTGTACCTACACGTCCAGTTCATAAGCCAGTCATCCTCTGATATTCGCCAAAAACTATGCCAGTTAGAGAAGGGCCCCGAAACCCCTCAGCAAGATCTCCTAGAAATAACCTTTAAAGTTTTCAACAATAGGGAGGAAGAAGCAGAAAAAGAAAAGGAAACAAAGGACAAATATGCTTTATTCGTTGCAGCTATCCAAGGAAGAAATTCAACTCCTTTAGTCCATCAACCCTGGCCCACCCTTATGGGACCTAACCCTCCAGGCCCCTGCTTCAGATGTAACCAAGTGGGACACTGGGCTAATAAGTCCTGCCCAAACCCCCAGCCACCCACCAAACCCTGCCCCACTTGCAAACAATGGGGCCACTGGAAAATGGATTGTCCTCAGACACTACCCACCAAATCTCAGGGTCCACCCCAGGCCCAACAACAATGGGCCAGGGACCAGACTTAGGGGGGCCCTGGCACCCCAGACCATGGTTCTTTGGATGAGGTGAGAGATGATCCAATTGTGTCTGAGTTATTCCAGTGATGGAACCCAAGCTCCAGATCCCAAGTCTGCCCCATACAGACGGACTCAGAACTTCGGGTAATTGGCATGGTGGCCAGACACAAAGTCTCATTCCTAATAGACATTGGAGCAGCCTTTTCACTTTTAACCTCTTTTAAGGGCCCTCTCCAACCTTCAGAAGTGGCCATTGAAGGGGTCTCAGGCATCCCTTTTTATCCCAAAATAACTTCTCCTCTCCTTTGTTCCTTTGGTAAGGCAACACTAACACATTCTTTTATAGTAGTTCCTCAATGCCCAATCGCATTGATGGGACATGATCTTCTGGCTAAGCTACAAACTTCTATAAACCTCCCATTCTTAGATCCCATATCAATTCTTTGCATCCAAATGGCACCCAAACCCTTGACCAGCCCTCACTCCCAAAACCTGCCCCCTGACCTTCCCCCAATAGATCCTCAGGTCTGGGACACAGAAGTCCTGTCAGTAGCCCGACACCATTCCCCAGTACAGGTCTTTCTTAAAAATCCCACTCAGGTCATAACCCAAACTCAATATACCCTGACCACTGCTCAAAGTCAGCCTCTTCCGGCCTATCTGTTCTCCACATAATACTCTTATACTGGCAGTCAAAAGGGACCCCACTCATGAAGTCTAGTTCAAGATCTTTGCAAGATCAATGAGGCCATAATACTCGTATACCCCGTGGTCACTAATCCCTACACCCTTCTCTCTCATATTCCCCCTGACAGACTCTACTTCACGGTATTGGACCTCAAAGATGCTTTCTTTACTATACCTCTACACCACTCTTCACAGCCCCTATTTGCCTTCACCTGGACGGATCCAGACACATATCAATCTCAACAATTAACTTGGACCATTTTACCACAAGGCTTTAGAGATAGCTGTCATTTTTTCGGTAAAGCCCTTCAAAGGGACCTACAAACTTTAGACCTAGGCTCTACTATCTTACTCCAATATGTAGACGATTTATTGTTATGTAGTTCCTCTCACCACAACTGCCTAGTCCACACTGCGATAGTATTAAATGCCCTAGGCAACTGGGGTTACAGAGTCTCGCTCTTCAAAGCACAAATTGCTTCCACCACTGTCAATTACATGGGATTGCTTCTCATTCCCAAATCCAAAATAATTACAGCTCAGAGACTTCAAGCCTTGACACAGACTCCCAGGCCCCAAACCAAGAGGGAACTTCTTTCTCTATTAGATCTATTAACTTCTTCTGAATATGGGTCCCAAATTTTGCCCTCCATGCAAAACCTCTCTACCAAGCTACTCATGGAAACTTAGATAAACCTTTATTGGCCTCTACCTCTCTCCACAGCCCAAGAGAGACTCATATCAAACATTTACTACAGGCCCCTTCTCTTTACTTACCTGATTACACCAAGCCTTTTTTCCTTTTTGTACATTCTCGACAAGGACATGCTTTAGGGATTCTGTTCCAAATAAAAGGGGGGACATATGGGGGCCTCTAGCTTACTTATCTAAGCAACTCGATCTCGTCACGCTCAGATGGCCACCTGTCTCCAGGCCTTAGCTGCAACTACCCTGTTAATACCTGAAGCCCAAAAACTAACCTGAAATGCTCCTCTAAATGTATGCTCACTTTATTCCTTCAAAGATTTACTCTCTCATCGGGCTTTCTTTTCTCTGCCCCCTGCTCAACTACAGAACTTCCATGCACACCTCCTAGACCCATGCCTTTCTTTTATGCCTTGTAAACCTCCTAAACCTGCTAGCTTACTCCCTACACCAGATCTAGAAGAAGAACACCTATCTCATGACTGTGTTCAGACCTTAGATATGACACTTAATCCCTTTGAACATATAACCAGATCAGCCCCTTACTGACCCTAAAGTCCCATCCTGGTTCATAGATGGCAGTGCCCAGAAACAAGCCCCATTTGGGGCTGGGTACACTATAGTTCAGGGACAGCTCAACAAAGTTATCCCCCCTCGCCTCATCAAGTCACCCGCACTCTCAGTTCACACATCCTCAAAACAGACTGAACTGATAACTCTTACACAAGCTTTGACCCTAGTCAAAGACCAAAAGATAAACATTTACACTGACTCCAAATATGTCTATAATATATTACATTCTAACATTATAATCTGGAGGGAGGGGGGGATTTCTGACTCAGAAGGGCATACCTATTCTCAATGCTTCTTTTATTTCTGAACTTCTCCATGCGGCTCAGCTGCCAAAAACAAGCTGCTGTAATACATTGCTGGGGACATCAGTGACGTAGTCCTATCTCCTTTTATATAGCAGATCATGAGGCAAAGCGGCAGGCCACCTCTATTAGTCCTGTCTTTACTATAGCCCAAATTGACAAGCCTAACATCTGCACATTACTTTCATATTTACATTCCCTTTTCCACCCCTCTACAAAAGTACTTAAGGCTTTCCTTCAGAACTTTATTGAACTGACTAAGGATGATGTAACTTATTTAAATAATCTTACAAAGGAGGCAAGAATATACAATGGATTAAAGACAATCTCTTTAACAAGTGGTGCTGGGAAATCTGGTCAACCACTTGTAAAAGAATGAAACTAGAACACTTTCTAACACCATACACAAAAATAAACTCAAAATGGATTAAAGATCTAAACATAAGACCAGAAACTATAAAACTCCTAGAGGAGAACATAGGCAAAACACTCTCTGACATACATCACAGCAGGATCCTCTATGACCCATCCCCCAGAATATTGGAAATAAAAGCAAAAATAAACAAATGGGACCTAATTAACCTTAAAACTTCTGCACATCAAAGGAAACTATTAGCAAGGTGAAAAGACAGCCTTCAGAATGGGAGAAGATAATAGCAAATGAAGCAACTGACAAACAACTAATCTCGAGAATATACAAGCAACTCCTACAGCTCAACTCCAGAAAAATAAATGACCCAATCAAAAAATGGGCCAAAGAACTAAATAGACATTTCTCCAAAGAAGACATACAGATGGCTAACAAACACATGAAAAGATGCTCAACATCACTCATTATCAGAGAAATGCAAATCAAAACCACTATGAGGTACCATTTCACACCAGTCAGAATGGCTGCGATCCAAAAGTCTACAAGTAATAAATGCTGGAGAGGGTGTGGAGAAAAGGGAACCCTCTTACACTGTTGGTGGGAATGCAAACTAGTACAGCCACTATGGAGAACAGTTTGGAGATTCCTTAAAAAACTGGAAATAGAACTGCCTTATGATCCAGCAATCCCACTGCTGGGCATACACACTGAGGAAACCAGAAGGGAAAGAGACACATGTACCCCAATGTTCATCACAGCACTGTTTATAATAGCCAGGACATGGAAGCAACCTAGATGTCCATCAGCAGATGAATGGATAAGAAAGCTGTGGTACATATACACAATGGAGTATTACTCAGCCATTAAAAAGAATACATTTGAATAAGTTCTAATGAGGTGGATGAAACTGGAGCCTATTAAACAGAGTGAAGTAAGCCAGAAAGAAAAACACCAATACAGTATACTAACTTATATATAGTATATATATATATATACTAACTTATATATAGCATATATATGGAATTTAGAAAGATGGTAACAATAACCCTGTGTACGAGACAGCAAAAGAGACACTGATGTATAGAACAGTCTTATGGATTCTGTGGGAGAGGGAGAGGGTGGGAAGATTTGGGAGAATGGCATTGAAACATGTAAAATATCATGTATGAAACGAGTTGCCAGTCCAGGTTCGATGCATGATACTGGATGCTTGGGGCTGGTGCACTGGGACGACCCAGAGGGATGGTATGGGGAGGGAGGAGGGAGGAGGGTTCAGGATGGGGAACACATGTATACCTGTGGCGGATTCATTTTGATGTTTGGCAAAACTAATACAATTATGTAAAGTTTAAAAATAAAATAAAAATAAAAAATAAATAAATAAATAAATAATCTTACCCAAACTTGTACCAATTGTCATCAGACAAATCCTAACATTCACCCCCCTCCTTTCCCCACCCACCAAATTTACAGACATCTTCCTGCACAAGACTAGCAGGTAGATTTCACCCACATGCCACCCATAAAAAGGGTTAAATTTCTCCTAGCCTTTGTAGACACATTTTCTGGATGGATTGACACTTTCTCGACTACTAACAAATGAGCCCCTACTGTGGCTCGCCTTATTCTTACTGAAATTCTCTCCAGGTTTGGAATGCCTTCCTCGCTTCAGTCTGACAATGGGCCCGAGTTCACATCCCAAATCACCCAAAATATTGCACGAGCCCTTCAAGTTCCTTGGAGGTTTCACATTCCTTATCATCCCTGGTCTTCTGATAAGGTTGAGAGAGCCAACTGAGTCCTAAAAGAAACTCTGACCAAATTAATGATTGAACTTCATCAAGACTGGAGTAAACTTTTCCCTTTAGCCCTCTTAAAGGTCCTGGCCTTACCAACAAACCCCTTAAGTATCAGTCCGTTTGAGGCCATGTATGGGAGGTCAATAATACCTTTGGGTCTCCCCCCCTCCCCAGGACGATCCCAAACGGCCATCTCACCTTCCTATTCCTTTACTTGTCCAGATACAAGATGCCATTTGGCAGCATATGGATGACTTACTTCCTCAACCACACACCAGTCTTTCATACCCATCCCTTAAAATAGGAGACAAAGTTTATATGACAACTCAGTTCCACTCAGATCTAACCCCAAAATGGCAAGGTCCCTACATGGTAAGTCTGCTGACCCCTACCGCTGCAAAATTAAAAGAAATCACCCCTTGAGTACACATCACTCAGTTAAAAAAGGTTATGCAGCCCAATGATGAAAATGCTTGCCAGACTAATACTTATCAAGTTTCTCACACAAGCCCTACAACTCTAAAGTTCTCACAGCTTCCACTGGCCCCAACTGGTGACAGATGAGCCTGTCGGTTTCACAGCTGCAATTATTCCTGGAGCAACTTCTGGCAGAAATCTGGGTCTTGAGTCCTCAAAGATCCACGTTCGAACACGTTAAAGATTACATTTCCACCCTGTGGCTACAGGGAACCTTTTATAACTTTTACCCCTTCGAAATCCAATTCTTTTCCATAGTAGTCTATCTTATACTCACTTCCCCAAATGTTTAACATCTTATCCTCCCTTCTCGGAGAAGGCAATGGCAACCCACTCCAGTACTCTTGCCTGGAAAATCCCATGGACGGAGGAGCCTGGTGGGCTGCAGTCCACGGGGTCACTGGGAGTTGGACACGACTGAGCAACTTCACTTTCACTTTTCATTTTCATGCATTGGAGAAAGAAATGGCAACCCACTCCAGTGTTCTTGCCTGGAGAATCCCAGGGACGGGGGAGTCTGGTGGGCTGCCATATATGGGGTTGCACAGAGTTGGACACGACTGAAGCGACTTAGCAGCAGCGGCAGCAGCATCCTCCCTTCCTCCTCTGACTCACGAACTCCTTCAAAATCCTAACCTCAACTATCTATTCCGGACCCTTAATTTAACCCATAACCTTCTCAATGCTTCTAACAGACAATTGGTTAAAGACTGCTGGATATGTCTATCTGTGGATTCAGCCCTTCCCACATCCATCCTCTACTTGACCACAGGGATTCATCCAAGACCGAATCCAAGCCATTTCCTGAGACCAAGTCAAGACTGCTCTTTTGCTTGAGACCCTGATGGCTAGAATAGAAAATAAACACTATGGGCCTTAGACTTTCTTCCTTCCAGACCACAAACCCCTGACCATCATTTATCAGTAAGAAAAAGCCCTGAATATTAACAATTCTCACCTCTCTTTCTCTTTTTATATATATTCCTTAGGATCTGGAATGAAGGAAAGTTACACAGCTCAAGATAGCCTGGAGTTAAAACTTCCCTCCAGGTCCTCCTCACGGTTCTATGCCAAACAAAGAACTTTCTCACCTGAAGAAAAAAAATGGACTTGAAGAAACAAATGGACTTTAAGGTTGATTATGCCTAGCTCCCAGCTGGTCCCAGCCTCTGGCTGATATCCAGAATTTCTTGCCCCAGCCATTTAAGAGATAACTAACCCGAACAACCTTGGAGAAGAACAGGCCCCCTGAAGACAGTCGATTTCCACATATATGCTATATATACTTACTCTTTTCTTGGGTTAGTGTAGCACTCACTAATCTGACTGCTGCCCCTGCTTGCCTCATTAAAGGTGATCTGTTCCTGTAAAGTGCTGGTCTCATTTTTTTTCTGAACCTCACCTTCTCTTTTACCCTACAGGGAGCACAGGTATGATCCCCGGTCAGGGAACTAAGATCCTGCATGCCATGCAGTGTAGTAAAAAAAAGATTGCTGTACTAATAAACAGATTGCCGGCAGAAATGTCAATAACCTCAGATGTGCAGATGACACCACCCTTACTGCAGAAAGCAAAGAAGAACTAAAGAGCCTCTTGATGAAAGTGAAAGAAGAGAGTGAAAAAGTTGGCTTAAAGCTCAACATTCAGAAAACTAAGATCATGGCATTCAGTCCCATCACTTCATGGCAAATAGATGGGGAAACAATGGAAACAGTGACAGACTTTATTTTGGGGTGCTCCAAAATCACTACAGATGGTGGCTGCAGCCATGAAATTAAAAGACACTTGCTTCTTGGAAGAAAAGCTATGACCAACCTAGACAGCATATTAAAAAGCTGAGACATTACTTTGCTGACAAAGGTCCATCTATTCAAAGCTATAGTTTTTCCATTAGTCATGTATGAATGTGAGAGTTGGACTAAAAAGTAAGCTGAGCACTAAAGAATTGATGCTTTTGAACTGTGGTATAGGAGAAGACTCTTGAGAGTCCCTTGGACTGCAAGGAGATCCAACCAGTCCATCCTAAAGGAAATCAGTCCTGAATATTCATTGGAAGGACTGATGCTGAAGCTCCAATACTTTGGCCACTTGATGTGAAGAACTGACTCATTGGAAAACACCCTGATGCTGGGAAAGATTGAAGGCAGGAGGAGAAGGGGACAACAGAGGGTGAGATGGCTGGATGGCATCACTGACTCGAGGGACATGAGTTTGAGCAAGCTATGGGAATTGGTGATGGACAGGGAGGCCTGGTGTGCTACAATCCATGGGGTTTCAAACAGTTGGACATGACTGAGCAACTGAACTGAACTGAATAAACAGATACTGCTATATTCCCCTAGCACATGTCTCACTCATCTCTGATGGATCCAAATGTCATATATTCTCCAAATTCAAATTTGGTAGCCATTAGACTAGATCATTCAGGTATGACCTAAATCAAATCCCTTATGATTATACAGTGGAAGTGAGAAATAGATTTAAGGGACTAGATCAGATAGACAGAGTGCCTGATGAACTATGGACGAAGGTTCATGACATTGTACAGGAGACAGGGATCAAGACCATCCCCAAGAAAACAAAATGCAAAAAAAGCAAAATGGTTGTCTGAGGAGGCCTTACAAATATCTTTGAAAAGAAGAGAAGCAAAAACCAAAAGAGAAAAGGAAAGATATAAGCATCTGAATGCAGAGTTCCAAAGAATAGCAAGGAGAGATAAGAAAGCCTTCCTCAGCGATCAATGCAAAGAAATAGAGGAAAACAACAGAATGGGAAAGACTAGAGATCTCTTCAAGAAAATTAGAGCTACCAAGGGAACATTTCATGCAAAGATGGGCTCGATAAAGGACAGAAATGGTATGGACCTAACAGAAGCAGAAGATATTAAGAAAAGGAGGCAAGAATACACAGAAGAACTGTACAAAAAAGAGTTTCATTACCCAGATAATCATGATGGTGTGATCACTGACGTAGAGCCAGACATCCTGGAATGTGAAGTCAAGTGGACCTTAGGAAGCATCACTACGAACAAAGCTAGTGGAGGTGATGGAATTCCAGTTGAGCTATTTCAAATCCTGAAAGATGATGCTGTGAAAGTGCTGCACTCAATATGCCAGCAAATTTGGAAAACTCAGCAGTGGCCACGGGACTGGAAAACGTCAGTTTTCATTCCAATCCCAAAGAAAGGCAATGCCAAAAAATGCTCAGACTACCGCACAATTGCACTCATCTCACACGCTAGTAAAGTCATGCTCAAAATTCTCCAAGCCAGGATTCAGCAATATGTGAACCGTGAACTTCCAGATGTTCAAGCTGGTTTTAGAAAAGGCAGAGGAACCAGAGATCAAATTGACAACATCCACTGGATCATTAAAAAAGGAAAAGAGTTCCAGAAAAAACATCTATTTCTGCTTTATTGACTATGCCAAAGCCTTTGACTGTGTGGATCACAATAAACTGTGGAAAATTCTGAAAGAGGTGGGAATACCAGACCACCTGGCCTGCCTCTTGAGAAACCTGTATACAGGTCAGGAAGCAATAGTTAGAACTGGACATGGAACAACAGACTGGTTCCAAATAGGAAAAGGAGTACGTCAAGGCTGTATATTGTCACCCTGCTTATTTAACTTATATGCAGAGTACATCATGAGAAACCCTGGGATGGAAGAAGCACAAGCTGGAATCTAGGTTGCTGGGAGAAATATCAATAACCTCAGATATGCAGATGACACCACCCTTATGGCAGAAAGTGAAAAGGAACTAAAAAAGCCTCTTGAAGAAAGTGAAAGAGAGGAGTGAAAAAGTTGGCTTAAAACTCAACATTCAGAAAACGAAGATCGTGGCATCTGGTCCCATCGCTTCATGGGAAATAGATGGGGAAACAGTGGAAACAGCATCAGACTTTGTTTTCTGGGGCTCCAGAATCACTGCAGATGGCGACTGCAGCCATGAAATTTAAAGACAGTTACTCCTTGGAAGCAAAGTTATGACCAACCTAGATAGCATATTCAAAAGCAGAGACATTACTTTGCCAACAAAGGTCCGTTTAGTCAAGGCTACGGTTTTTCCAATGGTCATGTATGGATGCGAGAGTTGGACTGTGAAGAAAGCTGAGCACTGAAGAATTGATGCTTTTGAACTGTGGTGTTGGAGAAGACTCTTGAGAGTCCCTTGGACTGCAGGGAGATCCAACCATTCCATTCTAAAGGAGATCAGTCCTGGATGTTCATTGGAAGGACTGATGCTGAAGCTGAAACTCCAGTACTTTGGCCACCTCATGCGAAGAGTTGACTCATTGGAAAAGACCCTGATGCTGGGAGGGATTGGGGGCAGGAGGAGAAGGGGATGACAGAAGATGAGATGGCTGGATGGCATCACTGACTCAATGTACATGAGTTTGGGTGAACTCTGGGAGTTGGTGATGGACAGGGAGTCCTGGCGTGCTGCGATTCATGGGGTCGCATAGAGTCGGACACAACTGAGCGACTGAACTGAACTGAACTGAGACTCTGTTTGAAGGACCACAATCAATCAGAATATCTGTATACTTCTGACAACTGTCGATGTCTCTATTTGAGACAAAGGTTCATTAAGCCATGGTTTATTCTAATTAGGCATGTGAAGTGAAGTGAAGTGAAAGTCACTCAACTGTGTCTGACTCTTTGCGACCCCATGGACTATACAGTCTATGGAATTCTTCAGGCCAGAATATTGGAGTGGGTAGCCTTTCTCTTTTCCAGGGAATCTTCCCAACCCAGGGATTGAACCCAGGTTTCCTGCACTGTGGGCAGATTCTTTACCACCTGAGCCACAAGGGAAGCCCCTAATTAGGCATGATCTAGCCTTAATAAACAAAGCATAAATCAGCCTGTGTAAACACAATATAATCTCCATGAAAATAATACCAATGGCTGTTTTGTTCAGCATTATATCCCCATTACTTAGCACAGTATCTGGAACACAGTAGATTATCAGTAAATATTTATTGGGTGATTTTGTGGAATACAGAAACATCATTTGTCTCCTCATTGATCATCAACATTGATTGGATCTGTATAGGTAAGGAGACTACTGGAATCAATGAAATAAGAGAAGTACTTTTCACTTTTAGAAATTTGTACACAGACATTCTATACTATAGAGCAGAATCATTGAACCTTTTCTATAAAGAGCCAGAAAGTAAATATTTTAAGCTTTGTGGGTCATATAGTATCTGTCTCAACAACTTAACTCTGCCACTGTAGCACTGAAACAGCCATAGATAATTCATAACAAATGGGTGTAGATGTGTTCTAATAAAACTTTATTTATAAGAACAGAAGAGCATCTGCAGGTTGACCTGTGGGCAGTAGCTTGCTGATCCCTAGTAGAGAGGAATTCACATCATAACTGTAACTTTGTAATCTAATTTCCAGACCAGCAGTTCTCAATATTTTGGTCTCAGAAACTCCTTATACTCTTAAAAATTGAGTATTCCAAAAAGCGTTTTAGTTTATGTGGGTTATACCTATCAATATTTACATATTAGAGAGTAAAATCGTAAAAATAAAGTAATATATTTATTTTTGTTCACTTAAACAACAATAATAAACAGTTTGCACAATTAGTATGTATTTTCTTGAAATGTGATTATATTTTCAGAACTTTAAAAAATGGCAGAATGGCACTATTTCACATTTTTTACTTTATAGAAGACAGCAGGATTCTCATATCTGATTTTGAATTCAATCAATTGTTTGGCTGAAGTATATGAAGAAAATACAATCTTACACAGATATTTAGGTAGAATGGGAAAGAGTGCAGATCCCTAGAAGAGAACTCAGGGACCTTCCCTCCTAGGCCTCCTCAGACCATAGTCTGAGAGCTGCTACTTCATAGGCAAATAAGTGTCTTTGAGTGTGATTGTATCTTGATTATAGTAATGCTTCTTATGAGAAATCTATTTTTCCTACTTGCATCTGACCTCTCAACCCCCTTCCATCACTGCAACACTAATATTGGCACATCTCACTTATTAATAATACTTCAAGAGTTTTTACCCAAAGTAAAACTGGCCTTCTGAGATGACCTGGTGGAAAGCAAAAAAGCATAAATCCATAAACAAGTCTCCAAACCAATAGCAGTCAAGGTTTTTGATTAACATACAGAGATAGAAAAAGAGCTAAACAGTTAGCTAGAGACCAGAAAAGCCTGGCATGGGGTGGTGGGGAGGAATGGGGAGAAAATCAGCATTTATTGCTAGCACTATGATTTGTTTTATAATGTGAGATCATAAGAACCACAAGAGAGAGGTATTATTATCCCAATTTTTCAGAGAAGGGAATGATATTCAGAAAGGTTACCTGCCTTGATCAAAGTTATACAGTTCTTAAGGGCAGAACCTATTTTCATTCTTCTATATCACACTGGCCCAGATATTCAGTCAATGTTTGGAAAACAGATAAGCCATGTCTTAGAAGTTAGAAAGTTTAGAAACATTTGTAATTTCAGATGATTTGGGAGTGGTGGCAGAGAGGGGTCTTCTAATTGCTGAGTCACTGTCAACAAGACAAATGGGCAAATTATATCAAGATATAAGCACTCACAACATGGACCCTCACTTGTACAGTGATGACATTGGTTCAGCTGATTACTCATATTTTCTTCCCATTTTAATATTATATAAGTTGGTAAGTCATAAATCTGATGTATACATAACTCCTTATATAGGCCCCACTAAAGTAAGAGCCAATATCTGGGCCTGACTCTACAGCTATAAACTATGATATGGATACAGTGGTTTAGAAAATGAGAGATAAGAACTATCATTTACTGAGTGCCTAGGATATGCCAGGCACTATGCTAGGTACTGCTTTCTGCTATTGACTTACTAGGGAAGAAGAAATGTAGCTATCCACCCACCACTAATCCAGTTGTTTGTCAGCAAGAGTTTACTTAACACCTTCTAGGGTCACAGAATTTTGAATAGGTGCTAAGGAGCTTGAAGAGTAGAAACATAAAAAATGAAAGTGTCAGTGATGACTCCCTACCTGTTTTTATGCTAATTATGTATACCATTTGTACTTTATGAAGAAACTTTTTCAATGTCCTTTTGAGATGGACTAGAAAGGCACTATTTTATTGGCAGAAATAATACAATAGGTGAAAAATTAATTAATTCAGACATGAGCTAGAAAAAAGAAAATGAAAAAAGTCAATAAATAGGGACAAGAAAAGGTTAAATTCACTAATGCTCTGAGGAAGAGGTGGAGACACCTCCCTGAGAACCAGATAGAGAACACGCCCACTCAGAGTACTGAAAGCCACCCTGCATTTGTCATTCAGAGTAAATATAGGACTTGTACCTATATAATCAATATGAATTAGCATATTTCCCCAGTGTTCAGAAAGAGAAAGAGTACAACAGAATTAAGATGAAACTTTTCCATAGGTCAAACAAGGAGGGAAAGTAACAGAAATTAGAAAAGTTATATTCTAGCTTTGGCTCTGCCCCTAGAAGTTCTATAAACTTAGAAAAATCACATTCCCCTTTTGAGGGCTCACTTTCCTCATCAATAAAATTATTTCACACATAATTTTCTCTGTATAATTGTGTGATAGCTTCTAAAAGGAGGTTAGATTCCACAAAACATGCCACATACATATAATGTGTACCTATTCTATTTTACTGCATCTAAGAAAACATTGATTCTAAGATATGCTATCATTCTACATTGCACTAAGAAAGAAAGGAAACTGTCAATAGTAATTATAAGATACCATTAATTGTAAGGTCCATCTTGATGTTAGAGCTTCTCAGATGTGAAAAATATACATTTCAAAATCAATGAACTATGGCAATTCATGCCAAAAAAATTCTTGATTCGGTAGGGAACTAACTTCCTATCCGTAATCGTCAGATGATATGCTATTGCTGAAAACTCTATTGAAGTTAAAAAAAAAGAGAGAGAGAGAACTTAGCAGCAACAGCTTTTGTTCACCACACTGTACCTTAAACAGAGGCTCCTAAAACTGTGAGTTGGCATAGAAGGCACACTGGTAAGGAAAGGGAGGAAAGAAGAAATAAACAATGCACTGTGCTGGGCCATTTGTAAGCCTAATATTTTCTATTCCTAAATATAACACTGAGAAGTCTTTGTTATTATAACACTATTGGATATTTTGGGAAAAGTGTGGGATTTCAATTCAGAAAGAGCCAGATTCAAATATAGGCTCTACCATTTGCAGTGTGATCTTGGATAAACCACTTAACTTTTTGAATCCCAGTTTCTTCATTTGTAAAAAAGAGGAAAACTAATACCTACCATGAAAACTAATTATAAGGATTAAAGACAATATGTGTAAAGCATATGGCCCTTTAATATTCAACAAATATTGGCTATTTCTATTACAGATGAGATACAGGCAATATGGGATCAAATGACTATGAATCTAAGATCACATTCTAATGAATGGGCAGATCATGACCTAAACTGTGTCTGTCAGGCTTTCCCCAGGCCATGCTATAAAAGCTAGGAGATTCCAGCATGCCTGGGCCTTGATGTGGCATAACATAACATAACAGGCGTAACATAATGCCTGCTATGGAGTGGTTCACAATGGAAATATGGACATAAAAGGAATGTGTGAAACAGCGAGAACAATAATTTAGTGATCTGAGTAGCTCAAGCCTCCCAACGTTTGAGTTTTCTTAGCAGAAGAGAATTTTAAGCCCAACACAGAAAGAAATAACAATCTGGATTTGAAGAGAAGATAAGGGAGTGTTTCAAGCAAAAGCATAGAGTCAAGAATTAGGCAAACTCTTATGATCCCCAGCTAGGATGGAGCATTTCCAACCATTTTCAGTCATGTCAAGTATCTCTTGAGGCTCTTGCTTGACTGATCACAGTCCTCCAAAAGTAACATGCTATTGTGTAAAAAAGCACTGAATGATTGTAGTACTAATTCTTCCCTTCATTAGTTACAAAAACCTGTTGAAGTTCTCTGAGTCCCAGTTTCTTTACCAGTAAATATGAACAATCACAGCTCCTCCTCCTATTTCATGCTATTAACATAAGCATCAAATGAGACAAATTATGAAGTGCTATATAAACATCAGAAATTATTATTAGGATGGCTTTAAAAAATAGGATTATCTGTTCACATCAAATCTTCCAAAAAAAGGAAACCTACAAAACTTTAGGAAAGGTATTCCAAAACCCAGGAATTTGAAGGAAAAAAATTGCCTCTTCAAAATATATTGCCTCTTTCAGGAGGGACTTCAAATGCTACTTTTGTGAAATGGACTGACCAACTGAGAAGAGTCTATTCCAGGCTGTATCAAAGAATTCATGGTCCCACTTAAAGTACTATATTCTGTCCTTAACAACAAAAAATCCCAATAGTTGTCTTACAGGGAACATCTCAGTTTTACTACCTTGAGAGAATCTTACTTAGTACAAGTTTTAAAACACTGATGAATTGTGTCTGAAGCCTCTCTGATTCACGTTCATCTGGTCAACATGCTTTTTCTCTAGTTCTACTCCCAAACTTAAGCTTAAGATCTGAGTAGTGCTTAAAGGTAAACACACTGTGCATATTTGAAATAACTGAAGATGAAATGTCAACACATGCTATATATGATAAAATATAGAAAACAAAAGAAAGAGAAAAGGAGCTTCAGGAAGGAAGGAATGGTAAGAAGGAAGGAAGAAGACAAAGTATTAAAACAATGAAAGATTTAAATTTACCTATTATAAAATAAAGATCACAATGGATTAAAATTCAAAATAAGATGGTGTCAAAACTATGAATAAATAATTATTAGATGAAAGTACTTACTGTGTTCTAAGCAGAAGGCGAAACACTGTATGCACACTAAACCATATAACCTGCATTAACAGTCTATGAGTTGGGCTCAATTGAATGATGAAGCATGAAAAGATTATGTAACTTGCTCAAGGCCACAATTAGTAAATGGTAGAGTTGGATTTTTAAATCACATCTGTCAAATGCACAAGAAATAAACAAGGATAAATAATATAAATAGGAACAATAATAAGGTGATTTATTAGATACTGAACATTGTGCCTTATACAATAACAGAGCAACTACCTTCTGATGGATTAGGCTACAATAGTTTCCCCAAAGCACAAAATATACAGATCACATTCATTAACCTCAATGCAATAAAAGTAGAAATAAACAAAAATTAAAGAAAATTGAATTATGAAAATAAGAAATGCACTTCTAAATAACTTATTGTTCAAAGAAGAATAATAAAAGATACTATAATTATGCCAATGATTTAGAAAACTAATTATCAGTGATTTAGAAATCCAGTGACTTAGAAAACAACAATATATCAAAAGTATGGAATATTCCAATAGCTGTACTCAAATAATTCATTGCTATAAATACTCTTCTTAATAAATATAAAGGATGAAAACATACATTACTTCAAATCTAGCTAAAAAACTTGCAAAGGAAAAAACAGGTCCAAGAAAAACAGAAATGAAGAATTAGTAAAGATTAAATCTGAAACTTATGATTTAGAGAACAGAAGAAGTAATAAGCAGTACAAGAGGTAGTTCTATTCCAAGAAAATATATAAACCTTTGGGTTATTTAGTCAAGTGTAATATAGAGAAGTAACAAATATATGAAGAAATGGAAAAAGGTAATATAAACATAGCTATGGACGCAATTCAAAATTAAAAGATAATCTAGAAAAAATGATAATAAATGTACAAGGAGAAATATTTAACATTTTACTGAAAGCATAAAAACAGTTTAATAAATAAATGCATAAATAAATTTAAACACATATCTTACATCTTGTTCAGGGATAGGAAAAGTAAATCCTTAAAATAATCTATCAGTCAGTCAGTCAGTCAGTTCAGTCACTCAGTCGTGTAATCTATACTTTTAACATAATCTCAATAAAAATTCTGAAGGATATATTTGGAACCAGCTAAGCTGATTCTCAGCATCAAACAAAAAAATAAGCACATGAAGATATCTAGGAGAATATCCAAGCTGATACCCACAAGGGTGATGGCTAGCCTTACCGGATACTTTCAAAAGTATTATAAAGCTCAAGTAGTTAAAATGTTTTTACACCACGAATGAAGATACGGATACAGTAGTGAAACCCAAAAGAGAGTTCAAAAATAAATGCTAATGACTTGAGAATTTATCATAGGATATGATATTTAAAATCAGTGTGTAAATGGTGGAATGTAAAATTATTTTGGAAAAACTGACTAGTGCTTTGGGGGAAAATACAGCTCTATTTTTAACAAAAGAACCTGATCCTTTTTGTCTGCTAGTCTCCAGCACCACAGCTGGTGTCTATGAATTCTTCCACTCCATAGCAATGGGCTATCACAAGCCACCAAAAATGCACTGTAAATTATAAATTTTGTGGGATGGTCAAAGAACGGCCATAAAGAATCATGCCTAAGGAGCTACCCTGATTTAACTTGGATAGTAGGGGTTGTGACTAAGTGGTTATATCAGTAAGGATTCTTCTGAGAGAACCTAAATATATTATATGCCCTCTTCAAGCTGAAGACCCAGGAAAGCCAGAAGTGTAGTTCAACTGGAGTCCAAAGGCCAGAGACCTGGAGCTCTAATGTCACAGGGCAGGATTATAGATGAACTTAGCAGCTGCAGCAGCAGCAGCTCAGGCAAAGAGCAAATTCCCTTTTCCTCCATAACTATTCTGGCCCTCAACTGATTGAAATGATGCCTACCAACTTTGGAGAGGGCAATCTTCTTTACTTCAGTCTAGGAATCCAAATACTAATCTCCTCTGGAAACACCCTCAGAGACACACCCAGAAATAATGATTTTCCAGCTATCTGGGCATCCCTTAGCCTAGTCAAGTTGACATATAAAATTAACTATCTCAAAGGTGGACTAGGACTTTCTTATATAATCTGTTTATGTCCCTTGTAGCACTTAAGCCAGTAGTGGGCACATAATAGAACATTCATAGTTTAATTGCATCTAAATTGAAGTTTACTTTCATCATTCGACTGAATGTGAAAATGAAGAAAATTGCATTTATACCCAAAACCAGTTAGGAAAACTTGATAAAAACAGCAAGTGGCTATTTGAATTCTCTATTTGTTGAATCACAAAAAAAAAAAAAAATATTTATAAGGACAAACTTCTTTTCAGCAGAGAAATATGGAAATAGAGTTTACATATTTAAGTGGTATCAGGAAGAATTGGATTAGAGGGAAGGGGGGATGATTTGGGAGAATGGCATTGAAACATGTATAATATCATATAAGAAATGAATAGCCAGTCCAGGTTTGATGCAGGATACAGGATGCTTGGGGCTGGTGCACTGGAATGACCCAGAGGGATGTTATGGGGAGGGAGGTGGGAGGGGGGTTCAGGATTGGGAACACGTGTACACCCGTGGCGGATTCATGTTGATGTATGGCAAAACCAATACAATATTGTAAAGTAATTAGCCTCTAATTAAAATAAATAAATTTAAATTAAAAACAACAATAAAAATAAAAACTGAACTTAGCATTAAAAAAAAAGAGAGAATCATTTAGCTTCCTTCAAACTTTGTTTTTATGTCATTTTCATCAAACAGCTTTGGACTACATATAAGCACTCATAGGGAGAAAATACGCTGGAGAAAAATGCTGGCTTCCAGCATCTCAGGAACTGTGATAGTTATTTATCACTGTGAAATAATAATACTACAAATGATTATTAATTTAGTCAGCCAGATGACAGATGCTTACTTAACTCACAATATAGTTAATCATGTTTCAGGTTGTAGGAAGTAGGGAATTATGTGACATTTGACAGGAAAATGGTGATAAGCTGAAAGAACAAATGATCTCTTCCAATCCTCTTAAAGTGAAAAGTTAAAGTGTAGTCACTTAGTCATGTCCGACTCTTTGTGACCCCGTGGACTATAGCCTACCAGCCTTCCTCTGTCCATGGGATTCTCCAGGCAAGAATACTGGAGTGGGTTACCCTTTTCTTCTCCAGGAGATATTCCCAAGCCAGGGATCAAACCCAGGTCTCCCGCATGGGAGGCAGACGCTTTACCCTCTGAGCCACGAGGGAAGCCCGATCCTCTTAAAGCATTTCCTAATATTTATCCTTTTAGACACCCTGCCTTACTGTGTCACCCCCATGTTCTCTCTCCAGCACGGAACCAAAACCAGCTACTTCCCTCTACCCTAATAAAACAGAGCAGCTAGTCTTAGGCAGTTAATCAGGAACAATGTATATTATTTAACAGATTCACATGAAGTGTGAATCATTCCTGCAGAAGTATGTTCCTTTTCAAAACATATGTCCTACATCCCTAATTTAGATAGTATGACAAATTAAAGTGCAAGTAGCAATGCACTGGGAAGAAAGAGACAGAATTTAGGGCAGGAAACCAACCACAGGTAGGCTGGGCTTCCCTGACAATTAGCCCTCGTGCCTGTTCTCCTAAACTGTCCTGCTCGTCACAGCTCAACCTGAACAACTCCTAAAAGTTCTAGGATTCTTTGCAATGTATCTTGATGAATAAATGACATCAAGACTCCATCCTTGGTGTAGAAAGTCAAGACACAGAATCCTGTTCTTTACATGTGTGTTTTGTAAGCTGGTTATTTCAAAGTCTGGGTTCACATTCATTTGTGCTAAGAGCTGCTGCCCTAGTGTTAGGAATGGTCTTTCTTACTTACAAATTTTGTGAGCATCTTCTTTGGCCCAATGAGTATTTTGATTTCCTACTGATGAGGTTTCATTTATACATTGTATAAAAGGAATACACTACTAAAACTAAAGCAAACAAATAATCAGTAAGAATAGTATATCTGTATTGAAAACAAACTTGTGGTTACCAAAGAGGAAACACAGTGTGGGGAAGGTGGGGGGATAAATCAGGAGCTTGGAATAAACATACACATACTACTATGTATAAGATAGATAACCAACAAGGAAGTCTATTCAATATTCTGTGATAACTCATATGAGAAAAGAATCTAAAAAAGAATGAATTATGCATTATATATATTAATTAATTATATATATATATTATATTATTATATATAATATATTTATATATATAATTATAAATATATATATAATATATATTTATATATATAATTATATATATAATATAAATATATTTTAAATATTATATATTTTAAATATTTAAATATTTTAAATATTATAAATAAAATATAATATAAATATATAATATATTTATATATATTATATATAATTATATATAATATAAAAATATATATTATATATTATATATATAATATTTATATATAAATATATATATAAATATATATAACATATATAATTATATATAATTAATTATATATAATAATTAATAATATATAATATATTAATATATAACTGAATCACTACGCTGTACACCTGAAACTAACACAACAATGTAAATCAACTACACTCCAATAAAATTTTTTTTAAAAACTGAAGAAAAAATCAGTACATCTGCAATGCAGGAAAGCTAGCTGAACCAATTCCTTTCTTATTGCCTGCATGAAAATGGGGTGGAAAAAATCAGAGAGCTATGATATTTTGGTATCAATAGCAGTTTATTTCTTTGGAAACTGGGACGCAGGGGTCAAGGAAGGATAAAGCCACACTTCCGTTCTCTCGGGTAACTTGTGTTTTACTGATGCCACTGTCCCCAGATTTCTGATATCCTAGCCTCTTCACTATTGCTATTTCTCACAACACACTTCCAATCCTCAGTGACTGCTAAGCAAAAGAGGGGGTGATCTGGACCATACAGACAGCACATCATCAATTAAAAGTCATCTGAAACTGGAAAAGATTTGGTTGCCAAATTTCTGAGAAGCACATCCTATTAGGACTTTAATGATTCATTTATTGAATAAATCCTATTTGAACTTCCCTAAAAGGTAGTTTTAGCTTGTCTTCAAAAGCCAGTATACTTATGAACATGTAACTTCATTTGTATTTCTATTTAACTGAGTCCAATTAAGCTTTTTTTTTCCCCTCCAGACAATTCCTACAACAATCAAATACAGCTTGAAAAAATCCACTTTGAAGAACTACTTTTTAAATGAAAACTTGGTCAGGAAGAGGCACTTATACCATATTGATTAAAAAAATAATTACAAAATAAAATTTTACCACCAAAGATTAACAAGCTCAGTTTAACAGAAATGTTCAAATAACCTCTGACAAACAAATCAGCATATCAGGACTGTAAAGCATGGCCATTAATTTTTAAATATAACATAATGTTTCTTCCAGCCAAACGTATGCCATTGATAAATTCCTATAGTATAATCTAGATTACCGCTAAGCAAGTTTCTCTTTCTCTATCCGTCTACACACACACACACACATACACACAATGCACACACATCTGTGTGATACTGAAAATTCATGTTCAAAGTCACAAGTAATTTCCTGCTGAGTTTGAGAGAATTTAATGTCATGTTGCTTGTAACAAAAGTAGTTTCAGACCACAGTGGGCATTCAGGGCCTTCTTTGCCATTTCTGAAGGTGAATATTTCTCTCTAACCTTTCAAAGTGTATTCTTAAAGTATTATGTCTTCCTGTCCATCAGCTTTTTCAAGTAAAGATAGCACAATTCAGTGAAAAGTTACTTTTTTATTCCTGAAACTACCTTTTGTCTGATTCTAATTTAATCTGAATTAATTTATATAAAAGTCAGGCAAGCAGACATTGTGTAGTGTGAACTGTTTCAAAAAGAGGGCAGTGAGGAAATAGATTTAACAAGTCAGTAATCACAGAGATGTAAAAGTTGACATGGAATAAGGGTGAGAAAACTTCTAGTTGACTTTGAATTATTTCCAAGTTCTCCTTGTATCATACAACAATACTATCACATGACAGGATTTTCTTGAAAGCAACACTGCATTTATTGCAACGTGTACCTTTCCAAAAACAAAATACATTAACTACATAAGCCCATAAGAATGAAAGGAAATATGGTCAATCATATAGCAAACATCCCAAAGAAAATTCCAAAGAAAGGCAATGCCAAAGAATGTTCAAACTACCGCACAAAAGCACTCATCTCACACGCTAGCAAAGTAATGATCAAAATTCTCCAAGCCAGGCTTCAGCAGTACATGAACCGTGAAGTTCCAGATGTTCAAGCTGGATTTAGAAAAGTCAGAGGAACCAGAGATCAAATTGCCAACATCCATTAGATCATTGAAAAAGCAAGAGAATTCCAGAAAAACATCTACTTCTGCTTTATTTATTTATTTGACTATGCCAAAGCCTTTGACTTTGTGGATTACAACAAACTGTGGAAAATACTTCACGAGATGGGAATAACAGACTACCTGACCTGCCTCCTGAGAAATCTGTATGCAGGTCAGGAAGCAACAGAACTGGACATGGAACAACAGACTGGTTCCAAATTGGGAAAGGCTATATATTGTCACCCTGCTTATTTAACTTATCTGCATTGTACATCCTGTGAGATAATGGGCTGGATGAAGCACAAGCTGGAATCAAGATTGCCGGGAGAAATATCAATAACCTCAGACACACAGATGATACCACCCTTACAGCAGAAAGTGAAGAAGAGCTAAAGAGCCTCCTGATGAAAGTGAAAGAAGAGAGTGAAAAAGTTGGCTTAAAACTCAACATTCAGAAAACTAAGATCATGGCATCCAGTCCCATCTTCATGGCAAATAGATGGGGAAACAATGAAAACAGTGACAGACTTTATTTTTTGGGGCTCCAAAATCACTGCAGATGTTGACTGCAGCCATGAAATTAAAAGACATTTACTCCTTGAAAGAAAAGCTCTGACCAACCTAGATAGCATATTAAAAAGCTGAGACATTACTTTGCCAACAAAGGTCCACCCAGTCAAAGCTATGGTTTTTCTATGGCAAAACCAATACAATATTGTAAAGTTAAAAAATAAAATAAAATTAAAAAAAAAAAAAAAGCTGAGTGCTGAAGAATTAATGCTTTTGAACTGTGCTGTTGGAGAAGACTCTTGAGAGTCCCTTGGACTGCAAGGAGATCAAACCAATCAATCCTAAAGAAAATCAGTCCTGAATATTCATTGGAAGGACTGATGCTGAAGCTGAAACTCCAATACTTTGGCCACCTGATGCAAAGTACTGAGTCATTAGAAAAGACCCTGATGCTGGGAAAGATTGAACGCAGGAGAAGGGGACGACAGAGGATGAGATGGTTGAATGTCATCACCAACTTGATGGACATGAGTTTGAGCAAGCTCTGGAAGTTGGTGATGGACAGGGAAGCCTGGTGTGCAGCAGTCCATGGGGTCACAAAGAGTCAGATATGACTGAGCCACTGAACTGAACTGAACTGATAGCAAACATGTTCTCTTCCAACTAAGCTAGACTTTCATTAAGAAATAAGTCCTGTTTGTTTAGTTGTGGATCAAAATTAATAGTCTGTAGCAATCTAAAGAAGGGCAATAGATCTTGCTAATAGTTAAAGAAAGATGGGTTATTTGTTATGTTGGACCCTTGAGACAAAATCTGAGATAATAGAGCTCCAGGTTCCCATGATCATCACATTTATTCTGTCTTTGCCTCTGGAGCAGCATTTCTCAAACTGATATTCAGTGGCACTATGCTTAAAAGTGTGTTAGTCGCTCAGTGGTGTCTAACTGTTTGTGACCCCATGGAATATAGCCCGCCAGGCTCCTCTGTCCATGGGATTCTCCAAGCAAGAATACTGAAGTGGGTTGCCCTCCTCCAGGGGATCTTCCCAGGGATTGAACCCATGTCAACATTGGCAGGTAAATTTTTTACTGTGTGAGCCACCAGAGAAGCCCTTAAAAAATGTGTTCTCTGGTCACCTATGGTTGCTGTCTTCTACACATTCTATTTCCCATTGGAGATACACCATGAATAACAGCATATTTAAATTTCTAAGAATTCTTCCAGTAAAGAAATGTGCTTAGCCTAGCATTTGCCAAGCTTATTTGACAACAGAAGTAATTTTTGTTTTCTTGGAGCATCAATTAACGTCTCATAGAATCATTATTTCAAGAAAGACCTTCATAGAGGATGTTGTGATGCCTTCAAGTCATCCACTCAAGGACTTCTTAACGACTGAAGAACTTATTCCCTAGCTGCTGGGAATGCCTCTGGCTGACTGCCCTCAGCTGCCAGTCATCTCCAGAAATTACTTTTAGCTGAAGAGACTGCCTCTTCTAAGTTCATAATCCCTTCCCAGGGACCAAATGGAGTAAAAAAATGGGTCAAGACAGAAGCATAAATCTCATCATGTATGCCAAGTCTCTTCAGTTGGGTCTGACTTTTTGTGACCCTATGTACCATAGCCTGCAAGGCTCCTCTGCCCATGGCATTTTCCAGGCAAGAATACTGGAGTGGGTTTCCATGCCCTCCTCCAGGGGATCTTCCCGACCCAGGGATTGAACTCACATCTATTATTCCTCCTGCATTGGCAGACGAATTCTTTACCACAAGTGCCACCTGGGAAGCCCAAAAGCTCCCCATAATTTGTGACAACTCCAAAGGTCTGTCCCAGTTTCAGAGCCCATCTTGGGGTTGGCTGAGGCCTTTGCTGCACCTGTTTCACAGACCAAGTTTTCTCTATCTGCCCACTCTGGTTTTCTTCCCTTCTCCTCCCCTCCCTTGCACAGTTGTTGGTCTTGATAACATGGCTTAATAAACTTCTGAAACTCTGAGTTTGCTTGTGGAAGAACCCAACCTACAAAACATTTTAGGATATTTAATCTAATAAAGACTGCAAGGAAAGAAGGAATGTATGCCAAACCATTTGTGGAAGAGAATATTCCAGGGTTGGAAAGATTTATAGAAAACCTAAAGTGAATAATGAACCTCCAATTATTTTAAGAAGCACAGGCTTGGAGTGCCAGCTGAAGAAGGATAGGCTATATGAGAAATCTATGAAGACAGCTGGTTTTGAGGAAACAAAGATTCTGGCCACCTCAAAAGAGATAAAAGCTTGAAATGCTTTTGAAAAGTCAAAATGCTAATGAAAAGTCATAAGTCTTCATTATTATCATCTGAATTACTGGCTTCTTAACAAGTTTTCCTCCCTCTAATCCTGCCCTCTTTCTACCCATTCACCCCTAGGAGCCAGAGTGATGCTTTTAAAATGTAAATATGATCATGCCACATCCCTAATTAAAGCCCTTCAATTGTGTGCATTGCTCTCAAAGTTTTTAGGCTGACACAGAAGGCCCTTTGTGATTGAACCTCTTGAGTCACTCTGACTCAGTAATCCATATACCTGCTCTATTGAACTTTGGTTCCTTGAAATGAAATGCTCTAGAATGATTCTGGGTCTCTGCCTATGCTATTACCTTTGCTCAGACCCCTTCTGGCCACTCCTATTTATTCATCATTTAGATCCCAGCTTAAGAGTCATCTCCTTTAGGAAGTTTTCCATGACCACCTGAATCAAGCCAGAGTTTAGTACCCGTCATGCTCCTATACCACTCTGTACTTTCCCTAATTTAGCACGCAGCATAATGTAATTGACTGTTTAATAATATGCTCCTCCTTCCAGTAGATCATAAGGTCATCAGTGATAGGGACTATATCTTACTCATGGAACCTGCTCAATGGTGATTAGCACATAGTAGTTACTCAATAATTATGGAAAAAACATACTAATAAATATCTAGCTGCCTAGCATTTCTTGACTCTAAAATAGTAATGCAGAGCCTCCCTAATGGCTCAGTGGGTAAAGAATCTGCCTGCAATGCAGGAGACGCAAGAGACACGGGTTCAATTCTTGGGTAGGGAAAAATCCCCTGGAAGGGAAATGGCAACCCATTTCGGTATTCTTGCCTTGGAAATCCTATGGACAAAGGATCCCTGTGGGCTACAGTCCAAAGGATTGCAAAGAGATGGACATGATTGATGACTAAGAACAGACATTGTGACAAAGGCCAAATGAATGTCAAATCCCCATCTTTCCTTAATAAAAGTAATGTTTAGAGATTATAAAAAAACTAATGCCTTTCTCTGTAGTCACTCCTGGCTTAATAATCTATGTTCCATCTCAACTAAATTATTGAGTATATATATTTGGGAATACTATCTATTTATGTAGCTAGCTAGCTAGCTACATAAAATACAATGTATTAAGCATTAAGTATATATTAGACACAATTCCTACCTCTAGGAGACCTGCAATTTTGTTGAGAAAAAAATTAGAGAATATATCACTAAGCTTTTTGGTTCAAATGAGCAGTTTCTGAATTGGGTGTCATGATCAGTAGTCAAATGTATCACACATAACTTATTACTAATAAAAACTATCAAAATACAAAAATATTTTTAATAAATAAGAGCAATTTCAAATTATGGCTTTAATATCTCTCATGCTTTGCAATCCAATAGGCTTTCTTGAGTGGAAGAGGAGGAAGTTAATGCTAGTTCATTAAAAAGTATTCCTAGTAGCAGCAGCAGCAGTCCTAACTGAATCCATAGAACTTTGTCTTACAAGTGAATCCATCCATGTGTGATACATGGTGAGAACCTCTGGTTTAGACTGTAAATGCGAGACAGCTTCATAGACTACAGAAATCAGTTTGGACTAGAGGCATGTAGGAAGGCTACAGGTAAGATGCCTGGTCTATTGAGAATCTAGCCAGTCCAAAGGTTGGCCACAGCAGTAAGTTGATACGTGTAACTTGTGTAAGTCCATATCTGTATGTTTGAAATAGGGAATGGTTTGGTACAATCTCACTAAATTTTAACATAGATTTCTTTATATACAATGAGATATCTAGTGGGACTTTTCATATCACCCTGGCATAGGCAATGAAGCTTCAAAGATGGAAAACAGACTAAACACTTGCACATTCTTAGGAGACCCAACAACAGCTGGGGCCAGAAACTCTCATAAAGACTTACAAAAAGTGGAAAAGCTGACCATAAAACCATTAACCACTGCCCCAAGCCTCTACTCCTTGGTCAATCCATAAAAGACCAGGAGAGTGGGAGACAAGAATGAATTAGAGTTGTCAAGACTGCCAGTTTACAATGAAAAGTCTTTTCCCTTTCTTCACTATGTGGGAAAGGGCAAGAGTTACTCCCTCCCAAAGTCAAGTGGAGAGAAGAGCCAAGAAAATAAGGGCTCCCTGCAAGAAAGTGAAGCTGTTATCTCATTTCCTAGCTGGATACTTGCTAAGCTATAAACTACAGGCCCATCTCTGTGCTTCTATAAGAATACGGTAGACCTTGGTGAAGGAATTCTTGGCAGAGCTTGATGTATTTCCCTATTAATTGAAGTATATATGAGCATACAGGGGTTGGCTGCTTATCCGAAGGTGACAGGGTTTCATAAGTAGCTTGTGCAGAGGGATAAGAAAACACTATGATACAGTCTTCCAAGGAAGAGATTAGACCTTAATGCTTGAGGACATGGAAGAGGACTTCAGCTGTGCCCATGGTTCATCATGAGGAAAACAGAGAATACAGGAGACAGAAAGCCAGAGAAGAAATTAAGGATGTGGACCATAAGCAAGACATTTTTAAGAGGCCACTCCTCAGTAAAGGAAGCTAAAGTGAAGCTGAACATTGCCCCTTCCCAAGAAAACGATACCAACTATCTATGTAGATCAGTGGCCACCAGTAGGAGATGGAACCAGATAAAACCAGAGTGAACCCAGAGAAGCCTCTTTGTCAACAACAGATGACTAGTATAAGGAGAAACCATCCATCTCTCCTATTTCTCTTCTCAAACCCAATGCTACAAGAGTTTAGACCTTAGAAAAGAAAGGGATACCAAGTCACCTCTAGCCCTGCCCTCCCCTCAAACTACATCATGCCTCTTTCCACTCCTTAAGTCTTCCAAACACAAGGCTAGACAACAATTCAGTTTAGTTCAGTTCAGACGCTCAGTGGTGTCCAACTCTTTATGACCCCATGAACTGCAGCATGCCAGGCCTCCCTGTCCATCACCAACACCTGGAGAACACCCAAACTCATGTCCATCAAGTCAGTGATGCCATCCAACTATCTCATCCTCTGTCAATCTCTTCTCCTCCTGCCCTCAATCTTTCCCAGCATCAGGGTCCTTTCAAATGAATCAGCTCTCTGCATCAGGTGGCCAAAGTATTGGAGTTTCAGCTTTAACATCAGTCCCTCCAAAGAACACCCAGGACTGATCTCCTTTAGGATGGACTAGTTGGAACTTCTTGCAGTCCAAGGGACTCTGAAGAGTCTTCTCCAACACCACAGTTCAAAAGCATCAATTCTTTGGCACTCAGCTTTCTTTATAGTCCGACACACATCCATACATGACCACTTGGAAAACCATAGCCTTGACTAGATGGACCTTTGTTGGCAAAGTAATATCTCTGTTTTTTAATATGCTGTCTAGGTTGCTCATACTTTCCTTCCAAGGAGCAAGTGTCTTTTAATTTCATGGCTCCAGCCACCATCTGCAGTGATTTTGGAGCCCAGGAAAATAAAGTCAGCTACTGTTTCCCCATCTATTTACCATGAAGTGATGGGACCAGATGCCATGATCTTAGTTTTCTGAATGTTGAGTTTAAGCCAACTTTTTCACTATCCTCTTTCACTTTCATCAAGAGGCCCTTTAGTTCCTCTTCACTTTCTGCCATAAGCGTGATGTCATCTGCATATCTGAGGTTACTGATATTTTTTCCAGCAATCTTGATGCCAGCTTGTGCTTCATCCAGCCCAGCATTTCTCATGATGTACTCTGCATATAAGTTAAATACAGCCTTAACATACTCCTGTTCCTATTTGGAATCAGTCTGTTGTTCCATGTTCAGTTCTAACTGTTGCTTCCTGACCTGCATATAGGTTTCTCAAGAGGCAGGTCAGGGGGTCTAATA
Source organism: Bubalus kerabau (assembly GCF_029407905.1). Taxonomy (NCBI): domain Eukaryota; kingdom Metazoa; phylum Chordata; class Mammalia; order Artiodactyla; family Bovidae; genus Bubalus; species Bubalus kerabau. The sequence continues at coordinate 1,912,097 of NC_073647.1, read as the reverse complement.
TTCCCATCTCTTTCAGAATTTTCCACAGTTTATTGTGATCTACACAGGCAAAGGCTTTGGCATAGTCAATGAAGCAGAAATGGATCATTTTTTGGAACTCTCTTGCTTTTTTGATGATCCAGCAGACATTGGCAATTTGATCTCTGGTTCTTCTGCCTTTTCTCAAACCAGCTTGAACATCTGCAAGTTCACAGCTCACATATTGCTGAAGCCTGGCTTGGAGAATTTTGAGCATTACTTTACTAGTGTGTGAGATGAGTGTAACTGTGCGGTAGTTTGAGCGTTCTTTGGCATTGCCTTTCTTTGGGATTGGAATGAAAATTGACCTTTTCCAGTCCTGTGGCCACTGCTGGGTTTTCCAAATTTGCTGGCATATTGAGTGCAGCACTTTCACAGAATCATCTTTTAGGGTTTGAAATAGCTCAACTGGAATTCCATCACCTCCACTAACTTTGTTCATAGTGATGTCAACAATAAGTGAGGGCAAAATTTTATGGCGGATATGACATTGAAGGATTAAACTGAATTGGATTGGACTGTTCACTTTTAAAGTTCCTAGAAAGGAAGCTGAGGGCTTCCTGGGTAGTGCTAGTGGTAAAGAACACACTTGCCAATGTAGGAGACACAAGAGATTCAGGTTCAATCCCTGGGTTGGAAAGGTCCCCTGAAGTAGGAAAGGCAACCCACTCCAGTATTTTTGCCTGGAGAATCCCATGGACTAGGAGCCTGGCAGGCTACAGTCCATAGGATCACAAACAGTCAGACACAACTAAAGTGACCTAGCATGCACACACAGAAAAGAAGCTATATAAATTTCCCAAGAAATTTGAATTAAATTGCCCTCAGTTAATTATTCCAAGAAAGTAATAATGCATCCAATTCAGAGAAAATGCATGTTGTCTGCTTATCATCCATTTTCTTTTCTATGTAGAGAATCTTTTAAGAATAGATGTCAGAGTTTAAATAAGTAAATTATAATCGCACAGCAAATGCTTACTGAGGCCCTAAAACATATAAACAGACCTTGGGCCTCTGGCTGTGTCTATGTACGTCAAATCTCAATATTTGTAAATATCCAAATATTCAACTAGTTCCTGCTGCTGCTGCTGCTAAGTCACTTCAGTCGTGTCCGACTCTTAGCGACCCCTTGGACTGCAGCCCACCAGGCTCCTCCGTCCATGGGATTTTTCAGGCAAGAGTACTGGAATGGGTTGCCATTGCCTTCTCTGCAACTAGTACCTATCTTCACTCAAATACTTAGCATAGTTACAGAACTCATGCCTTTACTGAATACCAGAGCACCATGCTGAGTTGAATAGAGAAACAAAAGAAATAGAAAATGTGATATTTAAGGAATTCAGAAGATCCCTCCATGAACATAGGCTAATGTTGTGCTTTTCATCCACACAGCAGTCTGCCTCACTATAAGTAGCATCTCACACCTGCTCTTCTTAGACATGAGATAATGCATGAAATCTCTTAGTACAGTGCTTAATACTTACCAAGTGACATTTATCCAGCTCATCTCTCTGACCCTAAATATCACTTGCCCCCAAAGCTTATAAGGAAGTCTAAATCTTTTGCTTATTATCTTACAGATATTTGCTATCTAACCTATAGTTTGTGTCAATAGCATGGGCATCACTGCAGTGCTTTTAAAAAATACAGAATCTCAGGCACCACCCCAAACCTACTGAATCAGAATCTGCATTTTAACAAGATCCCCAGGTGATCTTCATGCTCAACAACATAGGCTGTCAAACTTCACTAAGTCAGAATCACCGCCAGATACTCAGTCTCAGTTTAAGTGTGGGCCCAGGCATTTTTTCAAAATATTTCCAAAAGCTTCTCAGATGGTTCTAGGGTGCATCCAAGGTTGAGAATCACTGCATAGTCTTGCTCATGCTACCGTGTGGTCTTCACTTTGGATGGCAACTTCAGGTGAAAACAATCTTTGCTCAAAAGCAAGCAAATGTGTTTTTGCTCTCTTGTTCATTCATTAATTCAAAAACCATTCAGTGATTATTCCGTTCAAGGCACCATGACAGCTACAGATAATACCACTGGAAACAAGAGTGACACTGCTCCTGCTTTTATGGAGTTTGCATTCTAGTAGGAGAGAATGGAGAGATTCATTGGCAGTTAAATACATGGTGAGGATGAGTCTTTTGGTAGGAGAACTACAGGTGATTGGAAAGCTGACATACTGGTCACTAAACAATTATAGGGTCAATCTTTCTTTCCAGATAAATATTTGAAAGTAAAACATCCAAATTAGTATGTCTTATATTGTACCTGCCTCTCAGAGATGAAATTAAGATTGTAGTCCTCAAAAAGGTGTTCTAGATCAGAACCTACCACACAGCTACCTGAAGTAGAATTGACTACCCTCCACCCCCAAATAGTGGCCTAAGTAGTTCATGCAAGAAATAGACAGCAATTTTGACTCATAAAGATTAATCAGGGCAGTGTATAGCCCACTCAAAAGCCATTGAAGAATTACATTAAGGCTTCTATGAGGTCTTCAGACTGCTTTTTCCTATGAATTTCCAGATTGGCCACTGTAACTGAATTGACTGGCCATTTGGTAAACATATCCAAGTATCTGGTCTGTCAATTTGCCAAATAAAATTATCAAATTGAATTAACAATGTATTTGTTTGATCCCATGTTGTACACAAGAATATAGATTTTTAAATAGCAAAACTGAAGTTACAATTCAATTGTAACTACTGCCACTCCTGATAGTCACAATTAAGCAGTTTAGTGAAGGAATGGTTAATTCAAGGGCTCTAGAGGAAAGAAAAGGTAGATTGGAATCCTTTCCCTCCAACTGAGCAGCTCCCTGGCCTTGGGCTCCTTGAGCCTAAATTTCCTCATCTCTAAAGTAGGAATGATAATAGTACCTACCTCACAGAAGTACTATGTAAAGCTAGTTGCCCTATCTAGAACAAAGTAACATTTAGTATTATTTTTTTAATTTTATTTTATTTTAACATTTAGTATTATTAAATGTTGTCACTGTTGTTATCAATTCTCTGAATACATGAGTTCCAGGCAATATTTAGAGTTACTAGTTAAAGATGATTTTATCGTAATTTTTCTATGAGAGCTTCATTGTTTGATTAAAAATATTTCTGATTACAATGCAACACATGAAATGTTTCACCAGCATCATTAGACAAGGTACCAGAAAGAAAGCATCGTTGGAACAAAGATTTGTAGGAGACTGATACACTGCTAACCTTATTCAACCTCTTTTTAAAGGATTTTTTTGCACGGTCCAATGATCAATGATCATGTCACAAATGAGTCCCTGCTGAGGAATAATACATCCTGAGTGAGTCTGGGGAAGCCATTAGTACCACATTTGGAGTTTTTATTTAAGTCATTATACATTTCCCATGATGTATAGATTTCAGTTTAAGTACATTTGGCTAACACAGCCCTTTGCTTAAATTAGCAAAGGATTTATTTAAAATACTAATAAAAGTAAATGATATCTTAATGAGCATCACAATAATTATACAACAGCCTAAGTCTTATATCCATAGAACTTTGAACAAGAAGCTGATTATGATCACAAATAAATAGATAATAGCCATAGGTCAGACTTCCTTTCCTTTTTTCTTGTCTTGTGACCAGAATAGTTTCATATAAACAAAATAATTTTTCTTCCTTACCTCTCTGTTCCTTCTGCCCTATTAATTCAGATTTGACATGTCCCCATATACTGTTTATGGCAAAAATGAGGTGAGCGGACTGATTCAGATCAAATAGCTGACTTTTTGCCCAAATCCCACGCCAAAGACAAACTGACCTTTTAAGAGCTTGGAGATATGAATTTATCTTTGCATTGTTCTTTTTCTTTTCACATGAAGCCATCTTGGTATAATTTAATTTTATACATTTTGTGGTCATTGGAAATGAAAGGGATTTGGAGAGCTTATTTAAGTTAGTGTGGTAGAAACTTTATGCAAGTCATCTGGTTTTTAAAGACTACAGAAGGGGATATCAGTGTAAATGTGCATAAATGTACACATATTTTACAGTCCTAATGATGTTTTTAAAAGTCTTTACAATGTTGACCATAGTCCAACACAAAATATTCAATTATAGAGAAAGAAAAAGATCAAACTAGGCCCAAGATTGGGACTATGAGCCACTAAACTTTAACCTCAGCTATAAACAAGATTCACTCTACAGTGTTTTCCCACAACCAACCAAAAACAAAAACAACAAAAAAATGAGAATAGGAAACAGGCTGGAATTATAGTATTTATAGTTTTCCTTTAAATCTTGTTTATGTACATTTGAGTGGCCAGACACAATTATCTTGAAACTTAATGTAAATAATCCAATTTCAGTGTCTTCAAATGGTTTACAACCTCAGGTTAGACAGCCTAGATAGGTCAAAGAGTTATAGTAATTTGGGAAACAGTGCTAAACCAACTTGTTGCGTTGCTCTGTCTTATTTTGAAGGAGACTGAAAGTGTGATGCAAAGTTAAATTGGTCATAGAAAAATACTGTAACTGGTAGTAATTTTCACCCATCTGCATCCTGGATAAGTCATCATAATCAGTAACATTATCCTCTTTGCCATATTCACAGTAGAACTCCGAGGATTATTATTCACATTTCAAAAGATGCACATTTGTACATTGCTAATGAATTCTCTATCAGCTCCTCCATAGAGATTTTCATAGCCCAGTGCTCCTCAAATGTTAATGTGATAAAAAAAATCACCTGGGGATCTCATTAAAAATACATATTTCTGGACCCTATCTCCAAGGATTTTGATTCAGGAGGTATAGGGTGGAGCCTAAGATTCTGCATTTTTAACAAGTTCCCAAGTGATGGTGATGATGCTGGTTCAGTTCAGTTCAGTTCAGTTGCTCAGTCGTGTCCGACTCTTTGTGACCCCATGAATTGCAGCACACCAGGCCTCCCTGTCCATCACCAACTCCCAGAGTTCACTTAGACTCATGTCCATCGAGTCAGTGATGCCATTCAGCCATCTCATCCTCAGTTGTCCCCTTCAGGGACCCATAATTTGAGTAGTACTGATCTAAGGTTTCTTTCATTCTCTAATATTGAATCTGAGTCCCACCTTCAGATAATGACTTCCTTTTTTAACTGAGATAATTGAAATCATGTAAGATGAGATGATATTTCAATGTCAGAAATATTCTAGATTTCTAAATATTCTCTATTCTTTCTGTTCTATCTCAGGTAAGGGACTTACCCTCCCTCCTTGTCAAGTAAAACCTATCACTTTAATTTCAATCCCACCCTTCTATCAACTATCTGTTATACTAATTAGGATTAGGTTCAGTTGCAAATGATAAAAAAAAATGGTTTAAACAAGACAGAACATTTGTATCATTTTTTTTTTTTAGATTCCACATATAAGTTTATACCATATGATATTTGTCTGTCTGGCTTAATTCCCTTAGTATGATAATCTCTAGGTCCATCCATGTTGCTGCAAATAGCATTATTTCATTCTTTTTATGGCTCAGTAATATTCCATTATATATATACATACACACACACACACATACACACATGCCACATCTTCTTAAGCCACTCCTCTGTTGATGGAAGTTTATGTTGCTTCCATGTTTTGGCTATTGTGAAGAGTGTTGCAATGAACACTGGAGTGCATGTATCTTTTCAAATTATGGTTTTCTCTGGATATATATACACACTTGTGGTGTGCACAGTCACTACAGTCTGTCCAACTCTTTGCAACCCTATGGACTGTAGCCTACCAGGCTCCTCTGTCCATGGGGATTTTTGAGGCAAAAATACTGGAGTGGGTTGCCATGCCCTCCTCCAGGGGATCTTCCCAACCCAGGGATCAAACCCACATCTTTTATGTCTCCTGCATTGGTAGGCGGGTTCTTTACCACTAGTGACATGGGAAGCCCATATATACACACTGCTGCTGCTAAGTCACTTCAGTCCTGTCCGACTCTGTGTGACCCCTTAGACGACAGCCCACTAGGTCATCTGTCTCTGGAATTCTCCAGGCAAGAACACTGGAGTGGATTGCCATTTCCTTCTCCAATGCATGAAAGTGAAAAGTGATAATGAAGTGGCTCAGTTGTGCCCAACTCTTAGCGACCACATGGACTGCAGCTTACCAGGCTCCTCCGTCCATGGGATTTTCCAGGCAAGAGGACTGGAGTGGGTTGCCATTGCCTTCTCTGATATACACACTAATATATATAAAATAGATAACCAACAAGGCCTATTGTATAGCATAGGGAACTATACTCAATATTTTGTAATAACCCATAAAGGGAAACGGCAGAAAGTGAAGAGGAACTAAAAAGCCTCTTGATGAAAGTGAAAGAGGAGAGTGAAAAAGTTGGCTTAAAGCTCAACATTCAGAAAACGAAGATCATGGCATCTGGTCCCATCACTTCATGGGAAATAGATGGGGAAACGGTGGAAACAGTGTCAGACTTTATTTTTCTGGGCTCCAAAATCACTGCAGATGGTGATTGCAGCCATGAAATTAAGACGCTTACTCCTTGGAGGGAAAGTTATGACCAAGCTAGATAGCATATTAAGAAGCAGACAAATTACTTTGCCAACAAAGGTTCGTCTAGTCAAGGCTATGGTTTTTCCAGTGGTCATGTATGGATGTTAGAGTTGGACTGTGAAGAAAGCTGAACATTGAAGAATTGACGCTTTTGAACTGTGGTGTTGGAGAAGACTCTTGAGAGTCCCTTGGACTGCAAGAAGATCCAACCAGTCCATTCTGAAGGAGATCAGCCCTGGGCGTTCATTGGAAGGACTGATGCTGAAGCTGAAACTCCAATCTTTGGCCACCTCATACGAAGAGTTGACTCATTGGAAAAGACCCTGATGCTGGGAGGGATTGGGGGCAGGAGGGGTAGGGGATGACAGAGGATGAGATGGCTGGAAGGCATCACCGACTCGATGGACATGAGTTTGGGTAAACTCCGGGAGTTGGTGATGGACAGGGAGGCCTGGCGTGCTGTGATTCATTGGGTCGCAAATAGTCGAACACGACTGAGCGACTGAACAGAACTTATAAAGGAAAAGAATTTGTAAAAATAGACATATTTGCTATGTATTACTGAATCACTTTGTTGTACACCTGAAACTAACAAAATAATGTAAATCAATTATATTTCAATTAAAATTAAAAATTACAAACATAAGCATCTCAGGTCTGGTGTATTAGCTCCATAACCCTCAAGTCACATATTCCTTCTATCTTGTTTCTCTTCTATCCCCAGCATACTGCTTCCACCTTAAAGTCTATCTTTCAAGGCCAAGAACTATTCACTTCAGTTCAGTAGCTGTTTCCCCATCTATTTCCCATGAAGTGATGGGACCAGATGCCATGATCTTCGTTTTCTGAATGTTGAGCTTTAAGTCAACTTTTTCACTCTCCTCTTTCACTTTCATCAAGAGGCTTTTTAGTTCCTCTTCACTTTCTGCCATAAGGGTGGTGTCATCTGCATATCTGAGGTTATTGATATTTCTCCCGGCAATCTTGATTCCAGCTTGTGCTTCTTCCAGCCCAGCATTTCTCATGATACTCTGCATAGAAGTTAAATAAGCAGGGTCACAATAAACAGCCTTGATGTACTCCTTTTCCTATTTGGAAACATTCTGCTGTTCCATGTCCAGTTCTAACTGTTGCTTCCTGAACTGCATACAGGTTTCTCAAGAGGCAGGTCAGGTGGTCTGGTATTCCCATCTCTTTCAGAATTTTCCACAGTTTGTTGTGATCCACACAGTCAAAGGCTTTGGCATAGTCAATAAAGCACAAATAGATGTTTTTCTGGAACTCTCTTGCTTTTTTGATGATCCAGCAGATGTTGGCAATTTGATCTCTGGTTCTTCTGCCTTTTCTAAAACCAGCTTGAACATCTGGAAGTTCACCATTCACATATTGCTGAAGCCTGGCTTGGAGAATTTTGAGCATTAGTTTACTAGTGTGTGAGATGAGTGCAATTGTGTGGTAGTTTGAACATTCTTTGGCATTGCCGTTCTTTGAGATTGGAATGAAAACTGACCTTTTCCAGTACTGTGGCCACTGCTGAGGTTTCCAAATTTGCTGGCAAATTGAGTGCAGCACTTTCATAACATCATCTTTCAGGATTTGACATAGCTCAACTGGAATTCCATCACCTCCACTAGCTTTGTTCGTAGTGATGCTTTCTAAGGCCCACTTGACTTCACATTCCAGGATGTCTGGCTCTAGGTGAGTGATCACACCATCGTGATTATCTGGGTCATGAAGCTCTTTTTTGTACAATTCTTCTGTGTATTCTTGCCACCTTTTCTTAATATCTTCTGCTTCTGTTAGGTCCATACCATTTCTGCCCTTTATTGGTCTGCTTAGCCATAACTAAATAGTATCTCACAGAAATACATATGAAATTAGATAATAAAACCTTCCAAAGGAAATGATATATGTAACAAAATGTTTGGCACAGATAAAAAAGTATTTTGACTTGTTTTTCAGATCTCTAGTATTAACTGAACATGTCAATCTACTTATATTTTTAATATACTAGATTAGAGTCATTGGATTTTTGTATCAAAGGGTTCTTTCACTTAACTTTGGCCTGACACGATTACTGAACCAAAAATAATAATAGTAAGTAGGGGCAATGGAGAGATTTTGTTGGAAACTGTTTTCCCAAATCTCTTCTCAAAACTTTCCAGTATGGGTGAGTGGAATACTATGATGAAGAAGGACTGTATACACAGATAAAACTTCTGATTTTATAATAAATCCAATTTGTTTGGGGGCTCCTCGACTGCAGAGGTGAGACTCTGGGAATTTGTCAAGCTAAATGGATCCAAATCACAGCTTGAAAAGAATATAGAGTCTCTGAAAATTAATTGTTACAATTAGAAACTTTGTTCTCTGAGCATCTCTGATCTCTGCATGTCTAACTCCTGACTCTTATCTGTCTATTATTACTGAACTTGGCATTAACCAGCCTTTTATTTTGAGTGCTGATTTGGGCTCCTCCCTGTTTCATGGATTTAGATCAACACTGATTTCATTCCTGAGTTCAAGTTCTTTGACTCATCATCTCCTCTCCTGTTTCCATTTCAGTATGAACACTATCTGATAACCCCAGGTTCCTCAATCTCATGTTCAATGGTACTCAACTGTGGCTGTATATTAGATTTAAATATCCATCAATGCCTGGGCCCTAGTCCAGGTACTCCAATTTAAGTGGGTCTGAGATGGGGCCAGGCATTAATAATTTTAATGGCTCCCCAACTGGCTCTAATCTGCAGCCAGGTTTGAAAATTACCATTCGAGCATCTGTTTCTGTCCAAAATAACTAGACTCTACTTAGGGAACTACTCTATTTCTGTCTCCTGGCACCAGGCCCCACTGTCTGCAATGGTCCCATGAAACTCAGTAAACGTAGGTGTTAACAAGAATCAATTAGTCTAAGATAGTAACCCATTGATTCAACAAACATATAATGCATAGCTACTCTTTTCTAAATAGAGAAAACTAGAATATAGTTCCTTTCCTCCAGAGCCACGCATGTTAGTGGAGGAGGCCATGATGAAATAAATATATAAGTGCTTTAATAGAGGTATGAATCAAATGCTATGGCAATACAGAAAAGGAAGTAATTATCTCTTTGTTAAGGTTTGGAAGACTTCCTGACGCATATTTGATTCTCGAGGAGTAAGCAGAAGTTTACCAAAAAGGCAAGGGAAGATAATGAGAATCCAAGCAAAGAGGACAAACTAAGCAAAAACACAAGGAAAAGATATTTTGTATAAATATACATGGATAGTTTAAATTTTTCACTGAAAAGTAGCATGAATTTTAAGAAAACCCATAGACTTTGGGAGTATTTTATATGCATATTTAAAGAAAATCAAAACAATATCCAGTGTCTGCAAAGTACTTTATCTTTTTTGTTAAGAAAGAAAACTGAGTGTTAGTCACTCTGTTGTTTCAAACTCTTTACCACCTCATGAACTGTAGCCCACCAGGCTCCTCTGTCCATGGGATTTTCCAGGCAAGAATACTGGAGTGGGTTACCATTCCCTTCCCCAGGGAATCTTCCTGACAGTGATTGAACCTGGGTCTCCTGCATTGCAGGCAGATTCTTTACAGTCTGAGCATCACTTTTGTACACAAGACTAAATCACCTTGATAATCCAACAAAAGAGAAAGACTAATAAAACTATAATAGCAAAAAAAAAAAAAAAGAATGATCACTTTAGCTTGTTTGCAAATTCTGACTTTTGGGCAATGCGAACACTTATAATGCCCTTTAGATTGGTTGATCTTTCTTTATGACTGATTGATAACCAAACTGGTGCATTTCTTCTTGGTTCTCTCTCAGATCTGAGTGATTTATACTTGGGATTGATTGACCCCAGCACCCACCTAAAGATATAATCTTCTGTCTTTTAAGGTGCAAGACTCAGGACTCTAACATTGTTGAATATTCAAAATGCTTGTTTTGTAGCAAACTATTCAAACTTTTTCATAATGTATTGGCTGGTTTGACTATAGAAATATGTTACTAGCACTTGTGTTGTTTTGTGACTTGGTCTTAATTTCTGAGAACCCCATGCAACACATTGTTACAAAATTTGAAAGGCATCTCAGACAACAGCAAGATACGTACCTTATATGCTTTCATTTGTCTTCTTAAAATCAAAATCCCTACCAAACTTTTCCTGTTCTTTATCTTCTAACTAGGCTTGGTACTTTATGACATTCAAAAATCCCAATCTGAAGATTGGAAAGAGAGGTTTTTACAAGTCAGAAATGACCTCAACAGGGGTCTTGTGTTATGTTAATGAAAGATAGCTAATCTAGGGAGAAGAGGAACTTCTTTCATGATCCTTGAGTTAGGGTATGCTTGAGCAGAAATAATACCTAGACTGATATCCAAACAAAGTCAAGATTATCCAGAAATATGCTTTAGAGTCACAAAGAGTTAATGACATATATCTATATATATAGAGAGAGAAAAACAAAAATAGTATTACAGGAATAAATAAGGGTGTGGCTAATAGAAACAGGAGATTATCACAATGAAAGATGAACTCGACTGGCTCTTAAGTAAAATTATCACCTAGGTTTAAAAGATATTGATGTAATTAACAATGAGAAAACAGAAAGAAAAATTAAGGAAACAATTCCATTCACCATTGCAATGAAAAGAATAAAATACTTAGGAATATATTTACCTAAAGAAACAAAAGACCTATAAATAGAAAACTATAAAACACTGATGAAGGAAATCAAAGGGGACACAAATAGATGGAGAAATATACTATGTTCATGGATTGGAAGAATCAATATAGTGAAAATGACAAAGCAATCTATAGATTCAATGCAATCCCTATCAAGCTACCAATGGTATTTTTCACAGGGCTAGAACAAATAATTTCACAATTTGTATGGAAATCCAAAAAACCTCAAATAGTCAAAGCAATCTTGAGAAAGAAGAATGGAACTGGAGGAATCAACCTGCCTGACTTCAGGCTCTACTACAAAGCCACAGTCATCAAGACAGTATGGTACTGGCACAAAGACAGAAATATAGATCAATGGAACAAAATAGAAAGCCCAGAGATAAATCCACACACCTACGGACACCTTGTCTTTGACAAAGGAGGCAAGAATATACAATGGAGAAAAGACAATCTCTTTAAATAACAAGTGGTGCTGGGAAAACTGGTCAACCACTTGTAAAAGAATGAAACTAGGACACTTTCTAACACCATACACAAAAATAAACTCAAAATGGATTAAAGATCTAAACATAAGACCAGAAACTATAAAACTCCTAGAGTAAAACATAGGCAAAACACTCTCCGACATAAATCACAGCAGGATCCTCTATGACCCACCTTCAGAGTAATGGAAATAAAAGCAAAAAGAAACAAATGGGACCTAATTAAACTTAAAAGCTTTTGCACAAAGAAGGAAACTATAAGCAAAGTGAAAAGACAACCTTCAGAATGGGAGAAAATAATAGCAAATGAAGCAACAGACAAAGAATTAATCTCAAAAATATACAAGCAACTCCTGCAGCTCAATTCCAGAAAAATAAATGACTTAATCAAAAAATGGGGCAAAGAACTGAACAGACATTTATCCAAAGAAGACATACAGATGGCTAACAAAACACATGAAAAGATGCTCAACATCACTCATTATCAGAGAAATGCAAATCAAAACCACATGACGTACAATTTCATACCAGTCAGAATGGCTGCTATCTAAAAGTCTACAAGCAATAAATGCTGGAGAGAGTGTGGAGAAAAGGGAACCCTCTTACACTGTTGGTGGGAATGCAAACTAATACAGTCACTATGGAGAACAGTATGGAGATTCCTTAAAAAACCTGGAAATAGAACTGCCATATGACACAGCAATCCCACTGCTGGGCATACACATCGAGGAAACCAGAATTGAAAGAGACACGTGTACCCACAATGTTCATCACAGCATTATTTATAATAGCTAGGACATGGAAGCAACTTAGATATCCATCAGCAGACGAATGGATAAGAAAGCTGTGGTACATATACACAATGGAGTATTACTCAGCCATTAAAAAGAATACATTTGAATCAGTTCTAGTGAGGTGGATGAAACTGGAGCCTATTATACAGAGTGAAGTAAGCCAGAAATAAAAACACCAATACAGTATACTAACACATGTATATGGAATTTAGAAAGATGGTAATGATAACCCTGTATGCGAGACAGCAAAAGAGACACAGATGTATAGAACAGTCTTTTGGACTCTGTGGGAAATGGTGAGTGTGGGATGATCTGAGAGAATAGCATTGAAATGTGTATATTATCATATGTAAAACAGATTGCCAGTCCAGGTTCGATGCATGAGACAGGGTGCTCAGGGCTAGTGCACTGGGATGACCCAGAGGGATGGGATGGGGAGGGAGGTGGAATGGAGGCTCAGGATGGGGAACACATGTATACCCATGGCTGATTCATGTCAATGTATGGCAAAACCACTACAATATTGTAAAGTAATTAGCCTCCAATTAAAATAAATAAAATTAAATAATAATAATAAATGCAAAAAATTAAAAAAAAAAGATTATTGAAAAACACACAAAAAAAGATATTGATGTAGATAGGCCAGTGAAACTGATTACCTTCAGTCTCTTCTTCCTAAATGTCTACCTGACCTTCACTTTGCTTTTATTATATTTCAGTTTTCCAATAAATTTCAATAGTTAACCACCACTGAACCTATTTAAACAAAATTATTAATAGCATCATTGTTGGTATGCCATGTAATAAGGTATGTTCAACCTTTTTCCCCACAAGTGTAACAAATGCTATGTTTACTTTCCTCCTTACATAAATTTGAACAATAAATAAAGAAAAGTGATGTCTCAAATGTCAAATTAAACTTGAAATGCTCTCATATAACTCCTGTATAGAATTTCCAACACAATAGGGTGATGTCCCATGATTCTTCGTATATTTATTAACCTGTTTTTACTTATCTGTAACAATACTGGTAGAATTAATAATTACATTTTTTCTCTTTTCTACAGAATTTAGTAATCTGTTTCAAAAATAAAGGAATATGAAATTGTAACCTCCTCAGGCTCAGCTTTAATAACACTGGTTTATTTAAACTGCCAAAGCTGTGGAAGGTGTGGACAAGTATTTTTCCAGTTACCAATAAACCAATACTAAGAACTTATTTTACATATAGTTTTATAACCTTTATAAAGTTTTAGTAAATAATTTACCACAATAATTTAGTAAATAATTTAGGACTACTCAACTAGCCCTTTAAGTTGAAAAGGCCAGTGTTTTTGTCCATTTTATAAAGGTAACTAAGCCCACAAACATTAAATACCTTCCTGAACACATGTATACCTGTGGCAGATTCATTTTGATATTTGGCAAAACTAATACAATTATGTAAAGTTTAAAAATAAAATAAAATTTAAAAAATAAATAAATAAATACCTTCCTGAACCTGAAATTTTGTTATTTTTAGCTGCAAGTCCAAATGTTCCTAATGAACAGAAAGGCTTGAATAATATTAAGTTAGATAATCCACATAAGAACTTTAGCACAATTCTTGATCTGTAATACATACAATAAAAGCTGCCACTGATTACATCTACTACTTACATAGTTTATTACTAAATTAATGATTTTGTCACTAGGATCCAAAAGCTGGTATTTCAGGACAAGTTTGAGAAAAATAAAAAAGCTTACTAAGGATCTGACTGGGCAATGCCCAACATCTGAATGGAGAAGTTTGCCCAAACCCTATCTATCATAAGATCAGGGTAAAAATCCATGCACCAAATAATCCTGTCGTGGAGTCAAAAATCTTTCCTCAATGATCATGGTATTTCTAGGAATCAATCGTAAGAGGAAAAAGTCCAAAATAAAGGGAAATTTTTATGCACAATAATGCTCATTATATTTTTATACAAGCAAAATGTTCGGGAAAAGCTAAATACATAAGACAAAAGGCCCATTGTGCAGGCATTAAAATCTAATTAAAAAGAATATACAACATGGGGAAGTTACTACTTACTATGCTAGAATTTTTTAAAACTGTGTATTAAATTATATTCCCTGTATAATCTCATTTAAATATAAGATATATAGAAAAGGAAATATGCCAAATTGTTAATTATGGTTATTTATAAAGTTTTAGAACATGCATAGCTTTCATTTTTTATACTTTCAAAATTTTGCAAATTTCCCCCAAGGCACAGAGAAAAATAAATGCTAGTTCTTAAATAAATGAATAAGGCTAGTGATCATCCTGTTTCCTGTCACAAACATGTCTTTGCATGTTCTGTCTCCATGATGTTGTTGTTGTTTAGTCACTAAGTCATGTCCGACTCTTTGCAACCTCAGAGACTAGCCCGCCAGGGTCCTCTTCCATGGGATTTCCTAGAGAAGAATTCTGGAGTGGGTTTCCATTCCCTTTTCCAGGGGATCTTCCTGACCCAGGGATTGAACTCACGAGTCTTGCATCTCCTGCATTGGCAGGTGGATTCTTTAACACTGAGCCACCAGGGAAGCCCTGTCTCCATGACACAAACACCTATTTGAGTGATTCTCCCAGTTTCCTGATGCCAGAATCACATTTGCTATCACTATTGACCAAGACAAACTCTTTGGGCTTTATTGAGGAGTCATGCAGTTCAAAGTAAAATATGGCTCCATTCTGAATATTACAAAAAAATATATAGAATATTCAGAAACTTGGCTAACTTTCTTTAAATTTTTAATACAACTCTGGTGATGTTCAGATTTGCATCCACCATGTGAATTTTAGGGCTGTTGTGCTAAGTGCACAGATGGTCTCTCAGTTGTCTGCTTCCTGATTGCTCCCAATCAAAATCTGCTTCCATTAACTGCGAAAGCAAAGCTGATAACCTGCTGTTTAGCCTATTGAGATAAGAAGAGGAAGAAGCTGTGATCATGTCCTATGCACACTAGTGCTCTTCAGTTAGTGCTATCGGACTCCAGAGTAGGTAAATTGAATGGAACCAATCACAGACATTGAAGGAAATTGCCTTCAGTTGTTATTTTATAGTACTCTCTCTTGTCTTAAAGGTCTGTGAATAAGGTTAATTCAAATCTTAAAACAAAGTTCAGGAGGATGCCAGCTTATCAAACAGCTCCCAGAGAAACCTGGGCAATCAAAAACTAGCACAGTTCAGTCTGTATTACTATCTAGCTGCGCCCCACACCTTCCCAGTATTAGTCTCCCTAAAGCAGGAGAAAGAAACTCCTTCATATCTATGTACTTGCTAGATCTTCTGGAGAAAAATATCAGCCTTTGGGGAATGATTTAAAGGAGTATTTTTGCATTTGTTAATGTGTGAAAGTTGGGAGGCAGGAAGAAAATTGGGTGCTTAGGTTTAGCTGGTACAGCTCAACAAAGGATGAAAATGGATCACTGGAACCCAAGGAAAGGGAGGGGTGGATGATAAGTAAAGAAAAATGGAACAGAGGATGGGGCAAATGTAGCATATAGAGTATCTGGGTGTAGTTAGCAGAGCAGCTGGAAAAGAATCCTGTGGATCTAGAGAATGTTGCTGCTCAGGAGCCTGAGCGTTCTCAGCCATTCTAATTTACTCTGTCTAGTGTGGCTGAAAGGAGACTAGAACGCCAGTCAAACTTGCAGATGAAGGTAAATTAAAAGGTGAAACAAGGATGAGAAATGGAACTTCTCACTCAGTGAACCCAAGAAGGATGTTGGCTGCAATTAGATGAGAATTGGGTCATTTGCTTTACCTAAAGTATCTTTCTTCAAGGATGGCTAAGAGTGATTACACTCACTGGCATGTTTCATCTGCCTTCCTAAAGCTGACATCACAAGGGCCCTTTCTTTACCTGTAGCAGAACTGTTTTGTTGTATTGCTCTGACTGGCCAACAAATGATATCGCTCATGACTCAGTGCTGAGGAGAGAAACCATGCCTTGAAAGTGTCTTCTGATGGTTGCAGTGGGTGTATTCATGGCACAGGCTAGCAGCTGGAACAATTTGCCACTTTGTGGATCAGAGGCTAGGAGGTGTGGAACCATAGATCTCATTCTGTGCAGAATATTTATAGTGTCTTTTTCATCTGAAATAGTTGCCCTCTTTCTTTCAGTAACCACATCCAATTTTAGAAGCTATCAATCATCTGCTATTTCTCCCCACAAAACTGTAATGAAATAATGTGGAACTCTTATAGTAGATGAAGTCTCACCATGCTAAAAAAAAAAAGGTAAAGTCTGATTCATAGAAGTTAGTTAAATTAAACCTAAACCTGGATTTGATATTTCTACCAGAATCAGACACCTCTGATTCAAGGGCTTCCCTGGCGGCTCAGTCAGTAAAGAGTCTGCCTGAAATGTGGGAGAGCTGTGTTCAATCCCTGGGTTGGGAAGATCCCCTGGAGAAGGAAACGGCAACCCATTCCAGTATTCTTGCCTGGAGAATTCCAAGGACAGAGGAGCCTGGAGGGCTACATTCCATGAAGTCACAAAGAGTCGGACATGACTGAATGACTGACACTTTCACTTCTACTTCCAGACACCTCTATTTTGGAGAAACAGCAATATCCACTCTGTTCCTAATAATCAGTGTGATTTGACCATATCACTTGGCTTTTTTATTAATTAATAATATTAATATATGGATAACATGATAATTAGTATTAGTAATATTAATAGATCTCAGTTTCCCTATCTTTAAAATGAGGGGATATGAATAGATGAGGTATGATTCTATGAGTAATAGATAAGGCATGAATACATGAATGAGTGAATAGTGTGAAATAGCAAAATGACATTCTGACTCTTTTTTTATGAAGACTTGTGACAAAACTAAGTAAAACTGAGGGCTTTCAGTCAATCTGGCTCTTCCTTTAGAGCACATAACATATGGGAGGATATTACTATCCATGATGTAACTCTTGCTTCATCTCATGCTGCTTCCAAACATGACTGTATGTTCAGTCATACAGATCTAACTACAGGACACAGATACAATGTGCTCATGAGAGGGGCTAACCCTAAAATTTATGGCTTAGAGGAGCAGAAGAAACTATGGGATCCCTGTGGGCAGGCTCACTCCCAAGAAAAAGAAAAAAGGGACTAGACTATACATGCCCAGTTTCTATTGGATGGTTTGGCTGGAATGAAGGTAGGGTCAGTTGAGTCTTACTTCTGGATCCTCTGTTCAAAATCAATTGATGTAAGTTTTCAACAACATGATTTCTGTTTGCCACTTATTTCAACTTTTACTAAATATTTCTTTTCAGGTCTAAGTGTCTATATTTCTTAAAGCTACATATCCTTGTGAGTAAAGGGAACTGTTTGCAAAGCCAGAAAGTAAAGAGAAAGGAAGAAAGCATAAAAATCATTACAGCTTTTCTGTTCCAGGACCCACACTGAGTAGGGAGGCTGTATTCCAGCAGTCTGGCCCTGGACATAATTTGCATTAGCAACTGGGAGATGATGTAGGGAGATTTGTGGTCACAAAGCAGTTTAGTTGAGGAGTTCTGAGTCTAGTTTTTAGTATTTTTTCTAGTGAGTCAAGTGACTGTTTATTCAGTCCCTTCCTATTGGGAGTGCATCTAGAATACCACTGGCTTCGATTACACTCATTTCTGGAAGGGACTTTAGATATTGTATAATTTGACATTCTCAGTTGTCATAATTACGTATCTACTTGTTAATCACCATTTCTTCAGCCCCATGTACAGTGCCTGACACACAGTATGTGCTCAGTATCTGTTGAATTTGCAAGTCAGGAAACTGACTTCTAGGATGATTAGGTACAAGACTAGCTACTAGCAGATTTGGGGGCCAGAACCCAGGCAACCAGCCACCTAATCGTTCCAATCTGTTTTCTAGTGAAGGAATTAAACTAAATACAGGGAACCATCTTCGCTTAAAATAAAGAATTTCACAGTTTCTTAAGAACTTTTAAAATTATTTGTGTGTTTTTAAACCCTTATAAGCATGGTGGCTTAGAATGTAAGCCATAGTTTGGATATGGACAGAAATCCAATGATAACGCTTGTTACTCCTTCCAATTCTGGAAGCAGGCTGTCTAGGTAGAAATCTGGGCTTAGCCACTGAACCAGTCCTGTGACCTTGTTCAAGTTACTTAAATACTCTGGCTGAATTTCTTCATCTGTAAAATGGAAGAATAGCACCTACCTCATAGGGTTGAGGTAAGGATTAAAATAATAAACAAGTGTAAAGTGCCTAGAACTATGTATGATACACAATAAATGTAAGCTATTATTATTGTTGAAAACTCAATCTATAGGACTTTGACAACTTCACATTTATTTATTAATCTTACTTTTTTGACATTTGAGGAGGACAATGATATAAGTGAGCTTCTTCAGACTCATTTTTGACTGAAAGGTTCAGAGACTACACTTCAGTACTGAAGTTACTGGATTTGCTTCACCAGCCAAGGCATATTAAGCAACCTCTCATTAGATTATGTGTATGAATCAGATCTTAGAAAGTGAGATGTAATAGCTAGAGCTTGTCCAATTGATAAAAATCCCATGTTTTATGTCTCCTTCATTAGTGACAGAAACTCAAAAAAGGGAAGGAGATTCACAACCCCACCTTTTCGTTTGATATTTGAGGCAGGGGATTTGTGTGACAGTCAACCACACCCAACAGTGACAAGTGCTGAAGTAATTCTGGCAGGTTCTCAATGTCAAACCTTAAATGAAAAATTAGCTTTCCTTTGCCTGACTAGAAAAAAAGTGAGAAAATTCTAGGAGATTGAGAAGTTACAGCAGGGTTTAAGACACATACTTTTAAAGAAATAACTAAAATTAAGATGAAGAGGAACTGTTTTGCATTTACCTCTCTGACTCCAATACCTGAATGATTGAAGGCTAAATGGAAGGAATCTCCAGTCAACTTCATCTTTTTCATGACAGGTCCCACAATTCTCAGAAAGACTTTGAAATAATCACAACTGGAATGTAAGAAACAGGGTGGCTTTGTCCCACTTAAAAATCCCTTGAGTGCATTTAAATTTCAACACCTGATCCTGCTGCTATGTTGTTTAGCACTGCATTGAGAAGTAATTACTTCCTGGAAGAAGGTATGGCTCAATCTCTCACATTCTCATATATATGACAAACTTTCCTGCTCAGGCATAGCTATTCTTCTCTGAACTGAAAACAGAAACTTCTCAGAGAATGACCAGACAAGGAGGCTAAGTCACTCTACTGATATCATTATTTCCCTTTAAAAGAAATAAAGCATCTATAACTGTGAAATGTTATACCTTTTCCAAGTCAACTGTTCTAGGCTCTATTCTTCAAGAGTCTTTCCCTAAGAGTAATAGGGGCTACTGAGTCTGGGGGCAAGAACATCAGACAGAAGAACACAATTCAAGTCTTGGTTCTTCTATTTATTAGATATTTGACCTTAAGCAGATAATTTGCTTTATTTTCTGCCCCACCTGCCTCAAAATGAAAGAGTTGTTTTGGAATAATTGTTAAGGTCCTTTCAAGTCCATTATAAAATGACTGATTGCACTAAACCATTGTAACTACACCCCTGGGTGTCTAAAACTTTAAAAAAGGACATTAAGAGAGTGACATCTTCAGATTTCTGTGTTAGACTGTGAAGGGGGAAGAGACTCGCTTGTAATAGTACATCTTTAGCACCTATCAAATCCCTAAATCTAGAAAGCTATTTAGATGGAGAGGAAACAGTATAGTGGAAAGCACAGGGGATTTAGAATTAGACGGCCTACCTTTGGACTTTGGCTTATTCATTTAGCATCTCATAAGGCTATGGTTTTTCCTGTGTTCATGTATGGATGTGAGAGTTGGACTGTGAAGAAAGCTGAGTGCCGAAGAATTGATGCTTTTGAACTGTGGTGTTGGAGAAGACTCTTGAGAGTCCCTTGGACTACAAGGAGATCCAACCAGTCCATTCTAAAGGAGATCAGCCCTGGGTGTTCTTTGGAAGGAATGATGCTAAAGCTAAAACTCCAGTACTCTGGCCACCCCATGCGAAGAGTTGACGTATTGGAAAAGACCCTGATGCTGGGAGGGATTGGGGGCAGGAGGAGAAGGGGACGACAGAGGATGAAATGGCTGGATGGCATCACTGACTCGATGGACATGAGTTTGGGTGAACTCTGGGAGTTGGTGATGGACAGGGAGGCCTGGCGTGCTGCAATTCATGAGGTCGCAAAGAGTCGGACATGACTGAGCAACTGAACTGAATTTTTATGAAGTATCAACAATTATAATAATAATAATAATACTTGGAAATAAAATTTGCTAAAGCATAAGAAAGCAGAGAGTTATCTGCTTCTATTTATGAAGGAGTGACTAGTACCAAACCTGCCCTCCTCCTATTTAAAAAACTATTAAGATTGAACATAATATAAAGCAAGTGTTTTAAGGCATTGAACAATAGGCAGTACAGGATTTTGATCACAAAGAAAAGAAAAACATATAAGGTGAGCCCCAAATTCATGTCATTTCTCTGCTTTGGGACAATTTTTAGAACAAGACACAGGGAAATAAACACCAAGCAGATCACAAAAGCCCTGCTGGGCTGAGTGAGCAGATATTGGAGTTCAGGGAAGGATACCAGAGGGGAGGGAACTATGCAGTAGGGTTCACAAGTGACTCTATTGGGGTTCTCATAATTTATTGGCTAAGAGTTGGGATGCAGGGCACAATTGCGCAAGACCTAGCAGCGAAAGGCTGTTATGGGGTTAACAGTGGAATTCTAGAGGTTGCACAGTACTGAAAAACATTGGAATTCCACTACAAGCATTCAACTAAGATAACAGAAAGGCCATACATTAGTAAAAGTATCATGTTATAGGGTAGAGGCTACTCTACATTCACCCTAACAAAGTCTATAACCAAGCCCCCACAAAAGCAATGAGAACTTCCAATAAAGGAAAACAGAATATATAATCAATCCCGAACAGTATATAATCTTAAATGTCTAGCAACACATTCAAAATGTTTTTCAACAGGCAAAGAAGAAAATTTGCTCCCAAATCAAGAAGAAAAATCAATATAAAACAACGCTAAGATGGTTCAGATTTTGGAATTAACATATAGGAGTTTTAAAGCTGCTGTTAAAATATATTCAAAGATATAAAGGAAAATATGGTTTGAATAAAAGAACAGTTTAAATAAGAAAACAGAATCAGTCTCATCAGAGAAATGAAAACAATATAGAAGAACCACATTAAAATTCTAGAATCTAAAGTATATGAAATGAACATTGGGGTACTCGTGTCTCTTTCCCTTCTGGTTTTCTCAGTGTGTATGCCCAGCAGTGGGATTGCTGGATCATAAGGCATGTCTATTTCCAGTTTTTTAAGGAATCTCCACACTGTTCTCCATAGTGGCTGCACTAGTTTGCATTCCCACCAACAGTGGAAGAGGGTTCCCTTTTCTCCACACCCTCTCCAGCATTTATTACTTGTAGACTTTTGGATTGCAGCCATTCTGACTGGTGTGAAATGGTACCTCATAGTGGTTTTGATTTGCATTTCTCTGATAATGAGTGATGTTGAGCATCTTTTCATGTGTTTGTTAGCCATCTTTATGTCTTCTTTGGAGTTTATAATAGCCAGGACATGGAAGCAACCTAGATGTCCATCAGCAGATGAATGGATAAGAAAGATGTGGTACATATACACAATGGAGTATTATTCAGCCATTAAAAAGAATACATTTGAATCAGTTCTAATGAGGTGGATGAAACTGGAGCCTATTATACAGAGTGAAGTAAGCCAGAAAGAAAAACACCAATACAGTATACTAACGCGTATATATGGAATTTAGAAAGATGGTAACAATAACCCTGTGTACGAGACAGCAAAAGAGACACTGATGTATAGAACAGTCTTATGGACTCTGTGGGAGAGGGAGAGGGTGGGAAGATTTGGGAGAATGGCATTGAAACATGTAAATATCATGTATGAAATGAGTTGCCAGTCCAGGTTCGATGCACGATACTGGATGCTTGGGGCTGGTGCACTGGGACGACCCAGAGGGATGGAATGGGGAGGGAGGAGGGAGGAGGGTTCAGGATGGGGAACACATGTATACCTGTGGCGGATTCATTTTGATATTTGGCAAATCTAATACAGTTATGTAAAGTTTAAAAATAAAATTAAAAAAAAAAAAATAAAATAAAATGAATGACCAACAAGGACTTACTGTATAGCACAGGGAACTCTGCTCAGTGATATGTGGCAGTCTGGATGGGAGGGGAGTTTGGGGGAGAATTCAGTTCAGTTCAGTTGCTCAGTCATGTCCCACTCTTTGTGACCCCATGAACTATAGCACTCCAGGATTCCCGGTCCATCACCAACTCCTGGAGCTTGCTCAAACTCATGTCCATTGAGTTGGTGATGCCATCCAACCATCTCATCCTGGGGGAGAATGGATACATGTATATGTATGGCTGAGTCCCTTAGCTGTTCTCTTGGAAGCATCATAACATTGTTAACTGGCTATACCCCAATACAAAATAAAAAGTTTTAAAAAGAAAAAAAAAAAAAAAAAAATAAAGTATATGAAATGAAACCAGTCATTAGAAGACCTTGAAAGCAAACTGGAGTTAGCAGAAGAAGGGATCTGTGAGTTTGAAGACAAATTCATAGTAATTACCCAATCTGAAAAACAGAGAGAAAAATATTGAAAAGCAATTAAGTGCCTTAGTAACCTATGAGATAATACAAAGTTCTCGATACATGTAATTGGATCCCCAGAGGCAAGAAAAGAATGAGGCAGAAAGACTTTTGAAGAAACAATGTTCAAACTTTATTAAATTTGGTGTAAAAAAACAACCTGCATATCCAGGAGCTCAGCAACTATAATGAAAACCACGTTCAGGCACATCTTAGTCAAATAGCTAAAAATCAAAGATAAAAATCCTTAAAAACAGCTGGAGAATAATAATAGATTGCAACAGGGGAATAGCAATGTGATATGAGGTCAATTGATAGTAAAACTAATTGTGTTCCTATATAATAACAATAAGCAATTAAAAATAAATTTCATAAGCAATTCCATTTAATGTGTATAAAAACACTTAAGGACAAAATTTCCAAAATATGTACTAGACTTGTATGCTGAAAACTATAAATCATTTCTGAAAGAAAGTTGAAGAAAAAAAAGAAAAGAAACTAAATGTAGAGAGATACCATACTCATGAGAGAAGACTTAATTTTGTAAAGATGTAAATTCTCCCCCAAATTGATTTATAGATTCAGTGCAATTTCAGTCAAAAGTTTAACAAAACTCTTTATATAAATGGGCACATTATGTTACCATTTATATGAAAATACAAAGAACCTAAAATAGCCAAAACAATCCTACAAAGGAAAAGCAAATTCAGAAGGCTTATTCCTACTCCATATCAAGACATAACTATAAAGATACAGTTAATCAAGGCAGTGTGGTATTGGTGAAAACATATTCTTCACATAAAATCAGTGGAATAGAATAGAGTCCAAAAATAGACCCATTCATGAATGCTCAATTGAGTCTTAACAAAGGTTTCAAAGTTATTCGATGTGTAAATAATAGTTTTTTCAGCAAATAGAACTGGATCAATCAGATATCCAAATGGGGGAAGAAAATGAAACTTTACTTCACACCATACACACAAATTAACTTGAAATGTATCATATACTTGAACATAAAATATGATACATATATATGGGTGGCCAAAAAGTTAGTTTGGGTTTTTCATACTCGAAAGAGTTTTTTGGCCAACTCAATATATATCTAAGTACTGGCATCCAGAATATATAAAGGACTCTTCAAACTCAATATTAAGAAGACAAGCAAACTAATAAAAGAAAGGGATGCTAAAGATTTTGAACACCAAAAGATATACGGAAGACCAAGGAGCTCATGAAAAGATGCTCAACATCTTTAGTCTTCAAAGAAATGTAAATTAAAGCTAAAATGAGATCAAATGAATGCTCATTAGAATAGCTAAAATTTAAGAGAGTGATAATATTAGGTGTTGATGAGAATGTGAAGAAATTGGAACTCTCATACATTGTAGACAGGAATGTCTACCTTATGAATGTCTTTGAAAAAAATTTTGCCATTTCTTATCAGTTTAAATGTACATCTGTCCAATAACCCTGGTAACTCTATATTTAGATATTTTGTGTAGCATCGCAAAAGATTTTCATTTGTCCATAGCAGTTTTATTTGTAATAGCTAAAAATTTGGAAACAACCCAAATGTTGATCACAGATAAACTGTAGCATATTCTACAAAGAAACATAAATTAGAAAGCAATAAAAACAAAGAACGACATATTAAAATGAATAGAAATAAAAAATGGACAAATTACTGATGTGTGCAATAGCATGGATGCATTTCCAAATACCAGATTAAAGAAATTAATACTGTATGATTTCATGCATATAAAGCTCTAAAGAGGGCTTCCCAGGTGGTGCAGTGGTAAAGAATCTGCCTGCCAATGCAGGAGATGCAGGAGAGAGGAATTCAATCTCTGGGTCAGGAAGATCCCCTGAAGTAGGAAATTTCAACCCGCTCCAATATTCTCGCATAGAGTTGGACATGACTGAGCGACTAAGTATATATGCACACAAAGTTCTTAAAATGGGCAAACTATATTCTAATACTGCTGGAAGGTAGGGGTTACAATGGGAATTTTGACTTCAAAAGGGTAGGAAGGAACTTTCCAGGATTATGTTTCTTTTTTTTTTTTTTTTTTCCTTCAATCATGCTGCCTGGCTTGTGGGATCTTAGTTTCCCAACCAGGAATAGAACCCAGGCCCCCCAACTGTGAAAGCGTTGAGATTTCCCAATGTTCCATTTTGTATTTCAAGAGAAGTGATGTTCAGTTCAGTTCAGTCACTCAGTTGTGTCCGACTCTTTGCGACCCCATGAATCGCAGCACGCCAGGCCTCCCTGTCCATCACCAACTCCCGGAGTTGACTCAGACTCACGTCCATCGAGTTAGCGATGCCATCCAGCCATCTCATCCTCTGTCGTCCCCTTCTCCTCCTGCCCCCAATCCCTCCCAGCATCAGGGTCTTTTCCAATGAGTCAACTCTTCGCATGAGGTGGCCAAAGTACTGGAGATTCAGCTTCAGCATCATTCCCTCCAAAGAAATCCCACTAAGGTGTATATATTTGTCAAAAGTTATTAAGCTGCACATTTTATTTTATTTTTTAAAATTAATGTATTTATTTTAATTGGATGCTAACTACTTTACAATGTTGTAGTGGTTTTTGCCATACATTGACATGAATCAGCCATGGGTATACATGTGTTTCCCATCCTGACCCTCCCTCCCAACTCCCTCCCCATCCCATCCCTCAGGGTCATCCCAGTGCACCAGCCCCGAGCACCCTGTCTCATGCATGGAACCTGGACTGGCGATTCGTTTCACATAAGATAATATACACGTTTCAACACTACCCTCTGAAATCATCCCACTCTCATCTTCTCCCACAAAAGACTGTTCTTTACATCTGTGTCTCTTTTGCTGTCTCGCATATAGGGTTATCATTACCATTTTTCTAAATTCCATATATATGTGTTAGTATACTGTATTGGTGTTTTTATTTCTGACTTACTTCACTCTGTATAATAGGCTCGAGTTTCATCCACCTCATTAGAACTGATTCAAATGTATTCTTTTTACTGGCCGAGTAATACTCCATTGAGTATATGTACCACAGCTTTCTTATCCATTTGTCTGCTGATGGACATCTAGGTTGCTTTCATGTCCTGGCTATTATAAACAGTGCTGCAATGAACATTGAGGTACACATGTCTCTTTCAATTCTGGGTTCCTTGGTGTGTATGCTCAGCAGTGGGATTGTTGGGTCATATGGCAGTTCTATTTCCAGTTTTTTAAGGAATCGCCACCCTGTTCTCCATAGTGGCTGTACTAGTTTGCATTACCACCAACAGTGTTAAGAGGGTTCCCTTTTCTCCACACCCTCTCCAGCATTTATTATTTGTAGACTTTTTAATAGCAGCCATTATGGCTGGCATATAAACTGCACATTTTAAATGGGTGCATTTTATTTGATGTAAATTCTACCTCAATAAAGTTGATTTTTAAAAAAATAATTCTAGGTTTGAGAAATGTGTACTCCGCCTTCCCTGGAGCAGCATGAACACGTTTTCAGGCTGCAAGGTGATAGCTTTATTTGTAAGCAAATGTCAGTTTTTACCTTGATGCCAAAAATGAAGCAGTATGCCCTTGAGGCACGTGATGGATTTGGTGTATGTGTGTCAGTCAGAAAAGGAGCAAAAGATACTAAGGAAACAGAAGGAGGGGAAAAAAAGAAAAGAAAAGAGCAGGACGGGGTAGTAAAATCATGAAGAGGGAATTTATGCATCCCAGACAAGATCATGGACCTGGAAAAGGTTATGCCAGCACATGATTCACTAAGAAGATTCTCTGAGGGTGTGTCTATGAGACACAGAAGATCAGGAAGAAGGGGCTTGCACTGATGCACAGACCTTGCTACAGAATGCCTTGAATATGGAGTCTGGAGCCATTTGACGAAATGTGTGTTCAGTAACTGCCCCCGAAACCAGTTGAATTTGTATAAACCCTTTAAATAGGCACCTGAAATGCAAGAACCCATGTATCTCTCCTTGAGATAAATCATGATGACTTTTACTAACTCAGGGCTTGAGGAGAATCCCACTGATATCTCGGACCTAGTGAGGAGAGAGGGCTGCTGTTTGAACATAAATATTTTTTGTTCAGAAACAAAAATACAGCAGAAATCTTTCCCTGCTTAACCACTGGCTGCTGCTTTGACCCAATGTAAATTACAAACCTCCTCCAGCCTAAACAAATAAAAAACCAGTCACCCTCTGATTATTCCAGCTGATTTATCCTATCTTGCAAAGGATACTTTCTCTTGGCTCCCAGATCTCTGCTGAGTTCTCTGATAAATTCCTTATCAACACCGGCATGAGATGAAAAGCAAGACATCAAAGTCCTATTGGCCACTTATTAGCTAGTTCTTTACAGTGTCTCTAGGGATTTTGGAAGGGGTATTAAAATATGATGAGGAAAGAGACTGAAATGTCTGATTTCAAATGAGATTTGGGGATCTTTTGACTTTCTATTACACTCAAACTCCCTGGCCCCTATTTCTACATATAATTGGCAGTTTCACTGAATGAGTTTTTTATGACTATGGTTGATATTTGACAACATAGCAATAGGGGCAGTGTAAGCCATGGGAAAGACGTTAGCTGGAGACAAGCTGACTTGTGTTCAGAACTCTGACTCTGCCACTCTGCCATTCACACCAGCTGTATGATCTAAAATAAGTCAATTGATGTCTCTGAATCTCAGTTTTGTCACCTCTAATATGGGGATAATAATACTTAGCTTAGAGAGTTCTTACAATGATTAAATGAAGTAGCATGAAATGCATGAAACACTGTAACAGGGTAAGCACTTGGCCTTGTGAGCTATGGTTATTTATGAGTTCTTACCTTTGTTGACTTCTTAGAAGCCTTTTATCCTATTATCCTATCCACTCTTCCTGAAATTCCAGACTCTCTTATCTAAATCATTTATTACAGTGCCTTATAAATAAGCCTTCAATAAATGGTACTTACTACTAAATATTATTATTAAATTGGATTTCTGAACATGTAGTACAAAACTGACATTAAGATATCAAGTGGCTTAGGGCACCTCATCTGACCATGTTTTTTTTCAAATGGGAATGTGGAAATCTCAAATATTTCTTTGAAGACTAGGGTCTTGGCCCAAAAGGGGATTTTCTCTGTACTTGGACTGCATAATTCTGTTTGAGCTTTGGTGATGGTCAGGAAAAGGGTTCTATCCCTGCTTTTTATCTCAGAGCAAGTTTCCAGTTAATCCCTGTTGATCTTTCCTGTGACTCATATTATCTCTTCATTGACGTCTTACTTTTTGCTTACCTAATCATGTTTTGACCAGCTCCTTCCCTCTTCAGCATAGCCTTCAACAGCTTATTCTTAACATCTATCTTCCTACCCAGCAACAGATACAACTCTCTCTACATCAGATGGTATTTTTCATCCCTTTTAAATTGCCCTTATCTAACATCATTCTTGTTCAAATCCTACACAAAGTTCAAGTCTCTTGTAAATTGTGGATCATGCTAGGTTCCACAGAGATTGTGGCAGATGAAATGTTTCAAAATTTCTTGTCCACAAAAAGCCTATGGTTTCTTTAGGGAAATGGGACAAATATTAAAAATGAATTTCATAGACAAGAACTAATTTAATTTAACATCTGTGTACAGAATACTTTACTGGGCCCCTGAGGTGAGTAGTCTAGGAGCCCTGGTTGCCTACTCTCCTGGTGAGGAGACAGAATGGACACAGCAAAAAAAAGGCCAAGCAATATCACTTACATAGTGTCAAACGCAGAGAAGTCTTAAAATGAATCAGAGTGTAGGAACAATCACCAAGGGTGACTGATCAGATAATACTTCTTGGAGGAAGTGGAACCTGATTTGAACTCAAAGAAGGATATAGTTTAGGGAAATGGCAGAGAGGAGGGCGTGTAGGGAATTCCAGACTAGGGAGCAGTGTGAACAAAGGCGTGGTGTCAGGAATGTTGTGGGTAGTTTAGAGACAATGAGTGCTCAGTTGAGCAGCAGCTGAGAGGTAAGATTTTACATGGCCTTGAATGCAAATCTAAGGAGCTTATATTTGATCCTGTGTTTAACAGAGCCCCTTGGGCTTCCCTGGTGGCTCAGAGGGTAAAGCATCTGCCTGCAATGCAGGAAGCCCAGGTTCGATTACTGTGTCGGGAAGATCCCCTGGAGAAGGAAATAGCAACCCACTCCAGTACCCTTGCCTGGAAAATCCCATGGATGGAGAAGCCTGGTAGACCTACAGTCCACGGGGTCGTAAAGAGTCGGACACTACTGAGCGACTTCACTTCTACTTTAACAGAGCCCAAGGGCTTTTCAGAAGAGATCAGTTCAGTTTAGTTCAGTCTCTCAGTCGTGTCTGACTCTTTGCGACCCCATGAATCACAGAACGCCAGGCCTCCCTGTCCATCACCAACTCCCGGAGTTCACTCAAACTCATGTCCACAGAGTTGATGATGCCATCCAGCCATCTCATCCTCTGTTGTCCCCTTCTTCCCCTGCCCCCAATCCCTCCCAGGATCAGGATCTTTTCCAATGAGTCAACTCTTCACATGAGGTGGCCAAAGTACTGGAGTTTCAGCTTCAGCATCAGTCCTTCCAATGAACACCCAGCACTGATTTCCTTTAGAATGGACTGGTTGGAACTCCTTGCAGTCCAAGGGACTCTCAAGAGTCTTCTCCAACACCACCGTTCAAAAGCATCAATTCTTTGGTGCTCAGCTTTCTTCACAGTCCAACTCTCACATCCATACATGACCACTGGAAAAATCATAGCCTTGACTAGACGAACCTTTGTTGGCAAGGTAATATCTCTGCTTTTCAATATGCTATCTATGTTGGTCACAACTTTCCTTCCAAGGAGTAAGCATCTTTTAATTTCATGGCTGCAATCACCATCTGCAGTGATTTTGGAGCCCCCCCCCCAAAAAAAAAAGTCTGACACTGTTTCCACTGTTTCCCCACCTATTTCCCACGAAGTGATGGGACCAGATGCCATGATCTTCGTTTTCTGAATGTTGAGCTTTAAGCCAACTTTTTCACTCTCCTCTTTCACTTTCATCAAGAGGCTTTTTAGTTCCTCTTCACTTTCTGCCATAAGGGTGGTGTCATCTGCATATCTGAGGTTATTGATATTTCTCCTGGCAATCTTGATTCCAGCTTGTGCTTCTTCCAGCCCAGCGTTTCTCATGATGTACTCTGCATATAAGCTAAATAAGCAGGGTGACAACATACAACCTTGACGAACTCCTTTTCCTATTTGGAACCAGTCTGTTGTTCCATGTCCAGTTCTAACTGTTGCTTCCTGACCTGCATATAGGTTTCTCAAAAGGCAGGTCAGGTGGTCTGGTATTCCTATCTCTTTAAGAATTTTCCACAGTTTATTGTGATCCACACAGTCCAAGGATTTGGCATAGTCAATAAAGCAGAAATAGATGTTTTTCTGAAACTCTCTGGCTTTTTCCATGATCCAGTGGATGTTGGCAATTTGATCTCTGGTTCCTCTGCCTTTTCTAAAACCTGCTTGAACATCTGGAAGTTCATGGTTCACGTATTGCTGAAGCCTGGCTTGGAGAATTTTGAGCATTACTTTACTAGCATATGAGATGAGTGCAATTGTGCGGGTAGTTTGAGCATTCTTTGGCATTGCCTTTCTTTGGGATTGAAATGAAAACTGACCTTTTCCAGTCCTGTGGCCACTGCTGAGTTTTCCAAATTTGCTGGCATATTGAGTGCAGCACTTTCACAGCATTATCTTTCAGGATTTGAAATAGCTGAACTGGAATTCCATCACCTCCGCTAGCTTTGTTTGTAGTGATACTTCCTAATCATCTGCATATCTGAGGTTGTTGATATTTCTCCTGGCAAAAGTGGTCCACTGGAGAAGGGAATTACAAACCACTTCAGTATCTTGCCTTAAGAACCCCATGAACAGTATGAAGTTAAATACAAGATTTCCATGCAAACCCTGGGACCCTGTAGCAAGAAAACATCTGATTAAATATGAAGGAAGCTTTCCTCTATTGTGCTTCTGATAGCTTTCCTAAGACACTATTGGAGAAAGTGAGAGGTAGACTGAGAAATGTTTTAAGAAGTAGATTTCAAAGTGTGATTTTTAGGCTGATAAAATAAGAGGAAGTTAATTATCTGGGATATAGTCCTAATGTCTTAGGGCTGATAACCAATTGGGAGCACATTTCCACCTAAATCTTAGAAATCATTTTCAGTCGTAGTGTTTTTTTTTTTTTTTTTTAATCCTATAGTCATTCAAGAGAGAGTGAGTCTCAGAGGAGGAGGTGGGTCTTTTCCAAGCCTTGCAATGAGAACAGTGATTCTTGGTGAGGAACACATTCAAATTGTGGATTCAGAAAGAGGAAGTGAAACCATAATGAAATTCAGATTAGAAGGAAGTGCCCAAGGCCCAGATGAGATAAGGAGGATGGTAATGTTTATCTTATTTGGATCAACAATAGTAAGCATGTGCTGGACAAGGTGCCAAACCCTTTATCTGTGTTACCTCATTTAATCAACACAAATTTATGGGATAAGTACTATTATTTCACTCATTTTACAGATGAGAAAATTGTTTCAAAGATCTAATAATTTTCCCAAAGTCATCCATCTAATAAGCAAAAAAAAAAAAAAAAAAGAAAGAAAGAAAGAAAGAAACATAGACCTGTGTAGCCCTGTTTAACCAGTTTAGTGTGCTGTCTTGAGTTGACCTACCTCTTCTGGGTTCCAGGGTGTTCATAAGCAGGAGAGTAAATGACCATATTTGGTTATATCTCAGTCCCTAAGATCAGGTTACTATATTTTGGAGAATAAGAAGTACTGAGACTTTTGAGACAGACTCCAATTCCTGTCTTTAAATCTTCCCTTTCTATTGGTATGTCCAAAAGGTTGGTTGGGTTTTTCCATAAGATGTTATGGAAAGAAAAACCTGAACAAACTTTTTAGCCGACCCAATAGATGTTTGTTCAGGTACAACCACCATGCTTCAAGAGGAAGACTTGAAGAATATGGGTCCTATGAAGGATGCTGTGGAAGCTGGTCAGAATGATGAGGGGACCCAGTGGCATATCTTTTGAGAGACAGGTGAAGAATTGTGAGATGATTAGTTTGAGAAGAAAAGTTTATGGACACATGATAACTTACTGTCTTTAAATAGTTTATAGACTGCCACATGGAAGCATATGGCTTTAGAGGGGAAATGTGGGAACAATGGAAAGATGTTAGGGGAAGAAAAATTTTGGATCAACAGAAGACTTCATAAATGTGACAGAGTTTCATTACATTATTTCGTGCCTTGGACCCTTTTACAAATCTGGAAAGGCCTATGAACTCTTCTCAAAGGAATGTTTTTAGTGCATAAAATAGAATGCATAAGATTATACGGGGAAACAAATTATATTGAAAAATGATTATTAAAATCTTAAAAAAATGGAAGATATGGGCAATGGTTTTAAAGTGTGTTGAAAATATCTGTGTTTTTTGGTGACTGATAACACTGGTAGGGTTTGTTGCCTATAAAACTCAGCAGTGGCTGATGGAAAAGGTCAGTTTTAATTCCAATCCCAAAGAAAGGCAATGCCAAAGAATATTCCAACTACCACACAATTGCACTAATTTTACTTGATAGCAAGGTTATGCTCAAAATCCTTCAAGCTAGGCTTCAACAGTATGTGAACCGAGGACTTCCAGATGTACAAGCTGGGTTTAGAAAAGGCAGAGGAACCAGAGATCAAATTACCGACATCCGATGGATCATAGAAAAAGAAGAGAACTCCAGAGAAACATCTACTTCTGCTTCATGGACTACTCTAAAGCCTTTGACTATGTGGAACACAAAAAACTGTGGAAAATTCTGAAAGAGATGGCAATACCAGACCACTTTACCTGCCTCTTGAGAAACCTGTATACAGGTCAAGAAGCAACAGTTAAAAGGGACACGTAACAATGCACTGTTTCCAAATTGGGAAAGGAGTATGTCAAGGCTGTATATTGTCACCCTGCTCATTTACCTTATATGCGGAGTACATCATGCAAAATGCCAGGCTGGATGAACCACAAGCTGGAATCAAGATTGCAGGGAGAAATACCAATAACCTCAGATATGCAGATGACATCCCCCTTATTGCAGAAAGCTAAGAGGAACCAAAGAGCCTCTGGATGAAGGTGAAAGAGGAGAGTGAAAAACCTGACTTAGAATTCAACATTCAAAAAACTAAGATCATGGCATCCAGATGGCAAATAAATGGTGAAACAATGGAAACAGTAACACACTTAATTTTCTTGGGCTCAAAAGTCACTGCAGACAGTGACTGCAGCCATGAAATTAAAAGATGCTTGTTCCTTGGAAGAAAAGCTATGACAAACCTAGACAGCATATTCAAAAGAAGAGACGTCACTTTGCCAACAAAGGTCCATCTAGTCAAAGCTGTTGTTCTTTCATGAGTCATGTACAGATGTGAGAGTTGGACCATAAAGAAGGCTGAGGACCAAAGAATTGATGCTTTCAAAACAGTGGTGCTGGAGAAGACTCTTGAGAGTCCCTTGGACAGCAAAGAGATAAAATCTTTTTTTACCTTAAAGGATAAAAAATCTTAAAGGAAATCAACACTATTCACTGGAAGGACTTATGCTAAAGCTGAAGCTCCAGTATTTTGGTCACCTGATGGGAAGAGCTGACTCATTGGAAAAGACCCAGTTGCTAGGAAAGATTGAGGGCAGGAGGACAATGGGGACGACAGAGGATGAGATGGTTGGATGGCATCACTGACTCAATGGACATGAGTTTGAGCAAACACCAGGAGATAGTGAAGGACAGGGAAGCCTGGCATGGTGCAGTCCATGAGGTTGCAAAGAGTCAGACACAATCCAGCGACTGAAAAACAACAAACATACTTTTCAGATTATTTTTCATTATAGATTATTACAAAATACTGAATATAGTTTCTTGTGTTATACAATAAGTCTTTGTTGTTTATATATAGTAACTGCTGCTGTTGCTAAGTCCCCTTTGATAACCATAAATTTGTTTACTATGTCTGTGAGTCTTAGCGACTGAACAACCTGTATTCCACGGGTTTTTCCTTTGGTTACTTCCACATCTAGGGTTTGCTCTTCCAAATGAAACAGCCAGAATCATTTCATTCTTTCCTCAGGTTGTAGGTTTTCTCCAATATCTAACCCAGTGCAGAGGGAATCTTCCACATTGGGTAAAACTTCTAATAGCTCCAAAAATTAATCAACCAAAAATTGAATTGAATTGAGCTCAGTGAGGTAACCAAGCCTTAGCTCAGAGGGGAGGTGAGGGTGGAATGAGAGTGGCATGGGTGACAAATGATAAGTGTAAGAAAGTCCCTAATCTCCAAAATGCTGCAGGTTCATTAGGTAAAGAAATAAGGCAAATACAAAGAAATAAACAATATACATATTATAAGCACTTTCCTTTCTAACTTGAGTTCTCTTTCTGTGGATTTTCTCTTCAAGTCCTAAACATGGGTCAAATTCTAATGCAAGTGAGTATACTTCCATCTTTTTCCATCCAGGTTCTTTCTGCTTTCTACCTTTCTCCTCTTTCTCTCCTTCTCTCTCACTGTTGTTCTTGCTCTCACTCACACTCACACTTTTGCTCTCTCTCTCTCTCTCCTCCTCCTTCTAACCTCAGCTCACCCAAGTAACAGGTTGCTCTGCTATATCTTAAAATAAAAATCTATGGTGCACATTCCTCCAAATTTTTCTCATTCCCTTACTGGGTAAAACTTATCCCCCTTACTATGTAAAACCCAGTGAGCTAGTCTGAAGAAAGCAAATTGCAGGATTTAAAATCTTACTACTGTATTTTAGGAGCTATATGTCTTTTTAAATGGCCTTATTAATTGAAATAAATGAATCTGATACTTTTAGAGAAGACTTATTGGAGCCTTACAAATTCCATTATTGAGGGACTTCCTCCTCTGATAGAATGTTTCCAATATCCTTGTTGAAGTTGTGTCTTACTTGAGGATTATTACCCCAGGCCATGTCTAGTCTTCCATACAGGGCTGCATCATTAAGTACAATGTAAGATTGGGCTAACCTAGGCATTTATCCATAAACCTTTGGACCCATTAAATGCTAAATAAATGGTTGTTAGATGTAGAATAAATGACATGAGCTATTTCATATAAGCAAAATAAGCCTTTAGGAAATACAACTAACAGTGTACATTAAGCAGAGCATTGAAGGAAGGGGAATCTTGAAAGTTGTATGTTGTCCAGTAAGGTTCAGGAGGCATTTGGAATGTCTCTTTCAGTCACCCAGGAATGGCTTCTTGAATAAGGTAGGCCTGTCAGGAGCTACAGACTTAAAGATTGAATAGCCCTGGGAACATTCCAGGCATATGGTACAGCTTGGGAAGAAGGCTCAAGGGTGAAAGTAACATATTTAGGTTTGAAAAAATAAAAGAAGCATTTTGCCAAACATGTTTTTCCCCTCAATGTTCAAAGTAAAAAAAGGAAATGCAATCCATATGGTTTGGACTCATTTATGCTCAATTATGAAGAGTTTCAAGACATTTCTAACCCCTTAAGTTTTTAGGCCCTTTTTCTCCCTGAAGAACAGGAAGTCTTAATTTTCCTAGCTTAAGGGAACTTGAAAACTAAATGATTTATGTTGAAATTAAATATGAGAGTTCATGAGTTTAAATTCTGACAGATTTGGTATAATCTGATGTCCAAACTGTTGCCAGTGATGTTTTTTCTATTCAGAATCCTTAGTCTGATATCTTTCAGAGAAATTCTGATTTGATTTCTGCTTTTAACTGGAGGAGAACATACTTTGAAATAAGAAAATGCAGGGGGTTCAGAATTTATAACGGGGTGACTGATGGCTTCAGCCCAGTTGTACATTTGAACAAATTGCCTCCATATGCTAACATAGCCCTGTTTTTTTTTTTCATTTCTTACATCAGCAAGGAAAAAACATGTCAGAATATACTAGTAAATGAGAATACCATTTGATCTTTAAATCTCATATAATCAGTTTAGTCCAAGAGAATTCTTCCACATAGAACTAACATTTTTACTGACTTTTACATGCCCCAATTTTAAAACATTCATTTTGTTCATCACTAAGAATTGCCTTATACAATGATATATATAGTTCATTGTTTCTGCTATAGGTTATATGAAGGGTACTCATTTAAGAAGGTAATAAAGAGGGAAAGGCCAATTAAAGTGAAGATTAAGACCAATAATGGGACCACAAAGACAATATTTAGGTCTCTGACTTTAAATCCAGTGTTCTTTGTTTTATTCTACAAGACACTTGCAATGACAATTTGTTCCAGGTGTTTTGAGGGGTGACACAGTGAAAAAAGTTGCTTTGTTTTTGCCACAATACTCAACTTCGATGATGATCTTCAGCTGTACCATTCTACCCTGCCCTTCAAGCTGATCCTTAAATGAATGACAAGACAAGCTGATCCCTAAATGAATGACTAGATGACATTCATAAATGAATCGCTAAATGAATGACTAGAATGACATTCAGGATTCTAGTTTGCTCCTACATCTCTTCAGTTTCTATCTTGTTATGATACTTTTTAGGGTGGAATCTGAAGTCGGTAAGAGTTAACCAACCTAGAGGAGTTGTGACCAAAGGAAATATGGTAGCCTAATCCTTCTGTATGAAACAACTATTATAAAAACTATACTTTCATACTTTTCCCTGGGTCCTCAGTTATTCCCACATTCAAATAAAGAACTTTAATCTTAAGTTTCAAGTCCCTTGAATTAATATGGTCCAATTGTTCCAAATGAGACCACTTTTTTTTTTTCCTTCCCCACTAGAGCAGCTGGGTCCAACTCTTCTGTCTGATATCATTCCACCTGTCTAGAAATAGACAGGATGCTGATATGTAGGTCTCCTAGCACCCAAATACTATCAATTGCCATAGTTTACCATGACTGTTATCTGCTTACATCGACTGAAGGGGCTGTTTTCTTAGAATCACAGTGCTGCATTTTTAGTGAGCCTGGAGTTTAGGGAGGGAAAGTCGGGTACAGGAGGTTCTGGTTTCGATCAAAGAGAGAATGTCCAGAATTAAAATAAGGGTAGCTAGACTGATGAGTTTTTACTTTACCAAAGTGAATTGTAATATATGATGTGACTAGAAACACATTAAGCATTGTTTAAAAAATCATTTAATTCATTCAATCATAGGACATGGTTCTCTTTTGC
Organism: Bubalus kerabau; assembly: GCF_029407905.1. Taxonomy (NCBI): domain Eukaryota; kingdom Metazoa; phylum Chordata; class Mammalia; order Artiodactyla; family Bovidae; genus Bubalus; species Bubalus kerabau. The sequence continues at coordinate 1,874,653 of NC_073647.1, read as the reverse complement.
TCAGTGTAAGGTTTTCATTTCTTTAGTTAAATATTCCACTTTTTAAAGATGTTTACATTTTTGAAATGCATTCCAAGAGTTGTATATTTAACTATCTCATCACTTAGTTGTGGACAGAATTTAGCTTAAAAAGATCAAGTTGCTTAAGAGAAAAATAAATGAGTAGCAACAACCACAAGTCCTAAAGATCTTTATGGAACATGTCATTCTAAGAGTCCTTATAGTGTATCTCAATGAGAAATAAACTAGAAAAAGAAATGCACGAGAGGACCTGTGGAACCTGACATCTCTTTCTTTCAGATCCCAGATCTGCAGACCACCACCCTCCTGCTTGATATCATTGAAGCCCTTGAAAGGAGGGAAGGAGGCAATAAACTTCAGACAGGATTCTCAAGAGTGATCTAGTTCAACCCATTCTTTTAAAATAGATGAGGGAGTGTGGTTTAATGATTAAAATACAGGCTCTCCAATAGGATTCACATTTAAGTCCAGTCTCCAGCACTTCCAAGTTATACAGCCTTGAACAAGTTACTTAAACTCTCTCAGCTGTAGTTTCTTCATATATAGAATAAGGATAATAACAGTAACTGATTTATAGGATATTTGTGAGTATTAAATAAGAAAATATGTGCATATATGTGTGTGTGATTATATATATGAAGAAGTAAAATGGTCATGGTTGAGATTAAATAGAGGCACAGCCAACAATCACCCAGGCATCTCCTGTTACAAGTGATTAGTATAGGAGCAGGCCTACAGGAAATAATATATTGAGGGAAAAAATTGAAGGTATAAAGCAGAGAAAATGAGCTTTATTTGATTCCACATTGCTGAGGGTGTTATTCCAATTGCTGTTTATGTACAGAAACTTAAATTAAGAAGAAACTTGACAGCATATTTATATTAATCTCTTCTCAAGAAAGGGCCACACCTAACATTCAGCCCAGAAGCCTGAGGATAGTTGAACAACTTGTTATTTTGCTGCAACTCCGAGGTCAGCGTAGTTCAGAAAGAGTTGTGTAAGTTAGGAAATATAATTATTATTCATTTAAATAACATTTCTGAATATCTACTATGTGTGTAGGGCTGATGGCACTAGGTATGTCAGGAGAGGAGGGGGATCAACCATAGTCCTGACATTCAAGAAACTCACAGGTTGTAGAGATAGATTATAGACAGATATTTATACATGTAATAAGAAAAGTATTATAATACAGGTATGCGCAAAAGAGAGAACAAATAATAATGGATGGTAAGTTAGGGAAGGAATCACTGAGAAGGTGAGATTGGAGTCATCTGATAAGATGGAGAAAAATTCACCAGTTAGAGCTCAAAAGAAGGTAGAAAGACAATCCAGGCAGAAGGAGCATGTGCAAAAGCACTGTGACCAAAAACAACAACAACAACAACAACAACAAAAAGTAGTGGATCTGCACTTGTGGATCTGTAAGGATTTGAGGAAGGTTGGAGGTTAGAGTTTAAGAGGGTAGAAGATGGGAGTAGGTAACACTAAGAGCTGAAACTGGAAAAGCTAGGAAGGAGACAGATCATGAAGAGTTCTTTTTCTAAAGCATGCCAAAAGGGCTCTGCAGTATCCTACAGACACACAAGAGTTTTAATATGGGTGGGACATTATCAAATCTGTGTTTTTAGATAGAGTGTTCTGCCTGTAGTATACAGAATAGATTGAAAATAGCAGAGGACTGATCCAGGGAAACTAATTAGGAGGATGTTGCAATAATGTAGATGTGAGATGATGATGATCTGGACTAAGGTACTAGCGGTGTACGTGTGGAAAAGCATAAAACATTGCCTAGGTGCAAAGTTTCTTATCTTATCAGAAATGCCAAAAGGTGAAAGGTAGTAGGGAAGTAGTCTCAAGGAAGCACACCAGGAAAGTCTCAAAGCCATACTTGTGAATGCAAATCACATCTGTTTTGTCTAACCTCCCCTGACTAAACAGAACAAGTTCATTACTGGGGCCTCAACCTCTTCGGTTTATCAAACATGATTAATAGTGTAATTCTTCCCCAAAGTACACATACTTCAGGTTACAAAACTCAAAAGAAAAACAAGACAGAATTAATATAGCATTGGTTCTCACTTACCTTTGACACAGTGTAAGCCATTGTGTTCAGCACCTCACCAATATGGCTTACATAGCAGAGCTAAAGGTATAGACTTTCTTTTCTAGAAATGTGACTTTCTAAAGGTCACATTCTTCCCTTGGGAAGCTCCTTCCATTCCTATTGATATCAAGAGTTATGGATGCAAAGTGAATCAATACACCAATATTTCCTGAATACCTCTTAGGTATACCCAGCCCTACATCACTACTGACAGAAGTTAAGGGGTGTATGAGGGTGTGGGTGGAGGGTATAGAACCATTAGATAGATTCCTCGCCCTCAAGAAGCTCACACTCTAATTCGGAAAACATATCTAATGTACAAAAAGTACCCCCACAACAAGGGAGTGAAAAGCTCTATGACATAAACTGGAAATGTCTTAGTAGCCTAGGGAAGGTTAAGCTCAGTGTGGGCTGACCAACCTAAAGAAGGCTTCTTGGAGGAGACAAGATGTACATGAGTTTCAAGGGTGAAGGAGATCTGAATTGGCAAAGAAAGGGAGGTTCTACCCTGCAGGGGTGGTGACAGGAGAGGACACACATTGGGGGGGGGGCGGTGGATAACATATCAGAATAACAATAGAGTTTATTTCCTTCAATAACACCTTCACTTAAAGCAGGATAAGTTCTTTCTGGATTTTTTATTGTAGCTTTAAGAGGGAAAGCACAAACATAGGAAAGAAGAGATGGAAAAAAAAAACATCCTGTGACATTTTCCCAGAATGGATTCTGTGATGACTCTCTTCCCTCATTGCTCCTAGTACAAAACAGAGACAGACTTGTAGGGAAGTCAGGAAGCAGGGAGAGAGAATGAATTAGCATCTACTGAGTGCCTCTATTTCCTTATCTTTTCTTAGTTTGTCTCCTCCCAGAGCTACACAGTTCTCTTGCTGTGTACACACTGGACTTGCCCTCAAAAGAGCTTAGTTCAAGAGTTAACTCTGCCACTTAGAACTTGTGTAAACATTAATCACAACTTTTCTGAACCTCAATTTCTATATATATATATATATATATATATATATATATATATATAGCAGCAAAACTATATACCCGACTCAATCTATAAGATTGTTACAAAAATTGCATGAGAAAACTGATATGAGAATAGTTTGCAGAGTGTAAAAAATATACAAATATTTATCTTATTGTGTACTTCATAGAAACTGAGCACACACTTGATTCTGCCACTTACTTCCTGTGCAAACTTCAGATAGAGATTTCCTCTGACATTTTCCACATGGCTGTAAAGATGAGAGCATAATGTAATGTGCGTGCTCGTGCTCAGTTGTGTCCAACTCTGTAACTCCATAGATTGTAGGCTGTCAGACTTCTCTGTCCTTGGAATTTTCCAGGCAAGAATACTGGAGTAGGTTGCCATTTCCTACTCCAGGAGATCTTTCCAATCCGGGAATTGAACCCACGTCTCTTGTGTCTCCTGCATTGGCAGGCAGGTTCTTTTCCACTGTGCCACCTGTAAAAATGAGAGACCCTACCAAAATGCATCCATCCACTCATCCATAAGTGCTCAATGATTATACTCTCTGCCAGGCACTGTGCTGAAAGTTAGGTATAAAAAGATTATCTGCCTTTTCAAGGAACTGCCAATCTAGCTGGAAATACAGGCTAAGAAATCAATAAACATAATAGAATAAGACTTGCTTTTTGGGCAGGTATATATGCAGAGAATGCAGTGAAGTTTAGAAAAGTCAGCTCTAACAATGAGTGAAGGAGTCAGAGAAAGAGTCACAAAGTCTAAGTTTTAACCAAGGCTTGACAGAGGAGAAAAGATTTTCCTAGGGGCCAAAAAGTAGAGTGGGAGAGCTTAGCTAGCTATAGTGTATAGGAAAAGGAGAGCCTGGGCCAAAGATGAAATTCCAATATTTAAGAGATAGGCTGAAATAAAAGAGACTGTAAAGTAGACTAAGAAAAAAGTAGGACATAAATAAAAAGCAGTATCATGACACCCAAAAAGAAGGGGAGTGGTCAAGACTGTTCAAGGCTATCAAGAGTCCAAATGAGACTAGAAAAATATCCACTGAATTTTGTGACAAGGGGATCTTTAGTGACCTTGGCAAGATCCATATATAGTAGGGTTAGGAAGTAAACAGGAATCGAGGAAGTAGAGATTACAGGTGGAGAATACTGTTATTCTAGAAACTTTGCTTATAAAAATAGCTAAAGAAAACAAACAAAAAAAGAGAGACCTAATTAAACTTAAAAGTTTTTGCACAGCAAAGAAAACTATAAACAAGATGAAAAGAGAACCGTCAGAATGGGAAAAAATAATTTTAAATGAAGCAACAGACAAAAGATTAATCTCCATAATATATAAGCAGCTTATACAGCTCAATATCAGAGAAGCAAACAATCCAATCAAAATATGGGCAGAAGACCTAAACAGAAATTTCTCCAAAGTAGACATACAGATGTCCAACAAACACATGAAAAGATGCTCAACATCACTCATTACTAGAGAAATCCAAATCAAAACTACAGTGAGGTATCACCTCACACCAATCAGAATGGCCATCATCAAAAATCTACAAACAATAAATGCTGGAGAGGAAGGGGGGAAAAGGGAATCCTCCTGCACTGTTGGTGAGAATGTACACTGATAGAGTCTCTATCAAGAACAGTATGGAAATTCCTTTTAAAACTAGGAAAAAAAAAAAACAAAACACAACTACCATATGACCCAGAAATCCCACTATTGGGCATATATCCTGAGAAAGCCACAATTCAAAAAGACACATGTACCAAATGTTCATTACAACACTATTTACAATGGCCAGGACATGGAAACAACCTAGATGTTCATTGACAGATGAATGGATGAAGAAGATGTGGTACATATACACAATGCAATATTACTCAACCATAAAAGGAATGACTTTGAGTCCATTGTAGTGAGGTGGATGAATCTAGAGCCTGTTATTCAGAGTGAAATGTCAGAAAGAGAAAAACAAATATTGTATATTAATACATATATATGGAATCTAGAAAAATAGTACTGATGAATTATTTCCAGGGAAGGAATGGAGATTCAGACATAGAGAACAGACTTGTGGACACAGAGGGGGAAGGAGATGATGGGACAAATTGAGAAAGTAGTGTTAACATATATACACTATAATGTGCAAAACAGATAGCTAGTGGGAAGCTACTGTATAGCACAGGGAGTCCAGTGTGGTGCTCTGTGATGACCAAGAGGAGTGGGATGTGGGGAGAAGAGGGGGTTCAGGAGGGAGGGGATATATATAAAATCATGGCTGATTCATTATTGTACAACAAAACCCAACACAACATTGTAAAGCAATTTTCTTCCAATTAAAAAACAAATTCAAAAAATAGCTTAAGATAGGAAGTAATGGAGGGGATAAATATCAATAACCTCAGATATGCAGATGACACCACCCTTATGGCAGAAACTGAAGAAGAACTAAATAGCCTCTTGACAAAAGTGAAAGAGGAGAGTGAAAAAGTTGGCTTAAAGCTCAACTTTCAGAAAACTAAGATCATGGCATCTGGTCCCATCACTTCATGGCAAATAGATGGGGAAACAGTGGAAACAGTGTCAGACTTTTTATTTCTGGGGGCTCCAAAATCACTGCAGATGGTGACTGCAGCCATGAAATTAAAAGATGCTTACTCCTTGGAAGGAAAGTTATGACCAACCTAGACAGCATATTAAAAAGCACAGACATTACTTTGCCAACAAAGGTCCGTCTAGTCAAGGCTATGGTTTTTCCAATAATCATGTATGGATGGGAGAGTTGGACTATAAAGAAAGCTGAGCACCGAAGAATTGATGTTTTTGTACTGTGGTGTTGGAGAAGACTCCTGAGAGTCCCTTGGACTGCAAGGAGATCCAACCAGTCCATCCTAAAGGAAATCAGTCCTAAGTTCATTGGAAGGACTGATGTTGAAGCTGAAACTCCAATACTTTGGCCACCTGATGCAGAGAGCTGACTCATTTGAAAAGACCCTGATGCTGGGAAAGATTGAGGGCAGGAGGAGAAGGGGATGACAGAGAATGAGATGGTTGGATGGCATCACCAAATCAATGGATGTGAGTTTGGGTAAACTCCGGGAGTTGGTAATGGACAGGGAGGCCTGGAGTCCTGCGGTCCACGGGGTTGCAAAGAGTCAGACACGACTGAGCGACTGAACTGAACTGAATGGAAGGGAATGTAGGATCCAGGGACATGTTTGTTTCTTTATTATTTTATTTTTTTAGGTCACAGAGATTTGAGCATTATATCTTGAAGGGGAATATCAAATGGTGAGAGTAGTTGAGGATATAGGAAAAACAAAAGACAACTGATAGATTAAAATTCAAAGGAGACAAAGGGTGTAAGTAATAATGCAGTGAGTAACATTTTTGATAAGAGTAGAGATACCACTTCACCTGAAGTGGTCATAAGAAAGTGAAGCTGAGTCCAAAATAATTGTATAACACCAACCATGTATAAGGGCCTTTGCATATACTATTCCCTCTGCTTGAGATGCTCTTTTCCTCCTATGACTAGGCCAGATCCCTACTTATAATTCTGAGTTCATCTCAATTGTCTGTCATTTCTGCAGTCTTCTACTTCCCAGAGACAAGGCTAGGTCCACCTGTTGCATGCTCTCAAGGCACTGTTGTCTTCTCCTTCATAGCACTTTTGACAGTTTGTGCATTCATTGATGAGATCGTTTGAATGTCTGTTTTATCCATTAGACTGTAAGCTCCATGGAGGAATGAAGTCAAGCCTTCTTTGGGTAATTTCATTATCTCTAGTAAGTAGTACACAGTGCCCAGCATAGAGCAGGTATTTAATAAATATATGAATCATTTTAAATGCATACAATTAATTGTACTAGGTGCTGACAAAATAGAAAACCTCTATTTTGTTTCCTACAAGGGGCAGTTTCTATAAGGGGACTTTGATCTAGGAGAGAAGATAAGTCATATATTTAAATGTTTGTAAGGCAGAGAGACCATTTGGTTCAAATAACACTCCTTCCATAAAGTGGGACACTCATCCTACCCAGAATCAATCACTCCTTCCTCTTGACTTTCATTGCACTTTTCTCATACTAATAGTCTAGTACTATCTTTGGTTTACAGTTCATTAGCTTAGTTCTTCAGTCTTCCCATCCATTCTGTACATTCTTCTTCTGTTTAAATCAAGAGTCAGGCTCAGCTGCTTTCAACTGAGAATCCTAATATATGTGATAATTTCCCTTAATCATTAAGCCATTAGACTCAGAATCATTTCAAAACTAGATTTTCTCTCTAGTTGTTTTTTTAAATCAAATGCAATTTTGAAACACATTTGATAGAAATTTTAAAATTTGATCAAACAAATGGATTTTTTGCCTTTGCTTTTGCCTATTCAGTGGCAGATTAGATTTCTGGTGGATATTCAGGTAATTGAATACAGTGTACTTAAAACAGCTGGCTGGCTGGCATAGTTACAAGGGTTTAAGATTATGCTGTGTCATGACAGATTTGGCTATTTCTTTTCTCTTCTCTTTTCTCTAAAATAAAGATACCACTAGACCTCAAAACACAAGAGCATCTATACTTCTATGTATTTTTTCTCAGTTCAAATGAGTTATAATCACCTATAAGGGCACAAATTCTAGCATTCTTTGAGGCAATTAGTGAAAGCAACAGAGAAGAAGCTGCTAGGAATTTTCAAAGTATATGAAAAGTGTTAGTCACTCAGTCATGTCTGACTCTTTGTGACCCCAGTGACTGTAGCCTGCCAGGCTCCTCTGTCCATGGGATTCTCTAGGCAAGAATGCTGGAGGGGTAGCCATTCCCTTCGCCAGGGGATCTTCCCCATCCAGGGATTGAACTGTATTGCAGGCAGATTCTTTACCATCTAAGCCACGAGGGAAGCCCTAGGAATCTTGAAAGGTCTATCCAAAACCCTGGAATCCAGAAAAGGCATTACCATGCTTCTGAGAAATATTTTAGGATATTTTGGGAAGCACTGGGCTAGAAGTTGGGAATTAATAACATTTGGCTGGAAGGCCTAAGTGTAACATGATATTTAGTACCTATTGTCTTTGGCAAAATCTTGACAGTGCTTTGTCATTGCCAACAATTTCCTTAGTCTTTGAGTCAAATTTGGCGGACGTCACAAAGTCCTTTAGTCTGATAGGATCTGGTCTGCTGCTTGGAAGACTAGGTTAATGGTGTCTAGGGGGCAGTATTTTCACCAAAATTGCCAGAAAATAGTATATAACATTATACCTGATTATTGCCAATAAACTGTAGCTGATAAAGCCAGGAATTTCTAATTTCATCTAAGCTATGGAAAAAAATTCCCCATCTTACATTCCATGTTTTTAACCTGACCAAAAACAAACAACAAAAAAAGAGCATAGGCTCTGAAGTCAGACACACTTGGGTTTAAATTCTACTTCATCACTTAGTAGTCACCTTCAAGTAAGTCACTTTCTCTCTTTAATCCAAATGGGAATCATGCCACCTTCCTCAAGAGAGTTTTGTAAACAATCCATGAAAAGTCTCTGGAACATAATATCTAACTCATAGAATATACTCTTCAAATATTACTGTTCTTTACTTCTTTTGAAAAATGGGGGTGTAATTTAAAACTTTATTTTGCTTTCATATAGAAATTAATTATATTTTGGGAGCAACTTATTGTATCCCCAAATTATCTTTGGGGAAGTATACTCATATTTCCTATGGTGGCATCGAATGCATATGACTTTACATTCTAAAAAATCATAACATGAGGACTTCCGATTTTTACAATTAAAAACAGTATAGACAAGACAGAAATTAAAAACACATAGTATATTACTTGTGCTACTTTGTCAGCATACAACCAGATCACAGGTTATGTGGTTATACTTGCAGGGGGGAGGCCAACCCCTATCCAGTTCTGTCTAAGACTGGGTGAGTATATTTGCCTAATTCTGGGAATCAGTGAGCAGGCCCACTGGATACTGAGCCTAAAGACTAATCCTCAAATTGGAACTTCCCAGTAAAGGTGATATTGCATATCCATATTAGTCTTTGTTTTGCTTCTCAAAATATTCATAACCTGGAGTAGAAGAAAGTTGGTATTTATTGCATGCCTTTTCTCCCTTTCCCTGGAGAGTACATCATGTAAGAAAATTGTTTTTTCTAGATATTAATTAAAAAAAAAACAGTAACTGAATGCCATATAGATCTGAAGTAGCATGTTAACATTTGCTCTTTTAACATGTGTTGTAACATTATATCTACTACTTTTCTCCACATTTATTAGTAGGAAATTGTGATTTGAGGCTTGAATGTTCTTCACAAACAATGACTAATGCTAACTCTTTACTTAGTGAATTCTGGGGAAAAAGCCAAATCAATGAAACAGCTGAGGAAAGACTGGTATACAAGAAAAATTAATGTTCACAATTTGGAAAGAGTCTAGAATAGCATATGATATCTGGCATCTAAAAACAATCCTCCATTTCATGATTAAAGGAACATATTTTGAACCATAACCAAACACAAATGCAGCATTAAATAGAATTCAGATGGTCACCTCTCAACCTTAAAGGGAGTGAAAGGCAGTGGTTTACTTTTTTTAATTACTGGTAAAATAAAGATAATCAATGGGATGAGAGTGTTTAAAAATGTTTCCTGAGTTCTGTAGTACTGGACATTAAACTAGTTAACAACACCTACTTGGTATTTTACAAAGGCCAAAGCCCAAGATTAAATTCCTAAATCATCATGTTCTGATATTTTCAACAGAAATATACTTGTTTTTATTTCTTGGATTGCAGACTATGGATAGGACCCAATAGGAGTGACTATAAAGTAATATTCTTGTCTCTAATAAACATGGCAGAACTAATATGATCATATTGCCTCTTTAAAGTAGCACTTTGTGGATTTATTTCAGCGATGCTGCTGTTCAACAAAGTATGCTCAGATTCCTCTTTTAAACTGATGAATAATTACAGCAGAGTGTACAAATCTTAAGTATACAGATTAATTTAATGTACATATGTGTACATCCATGGAAGTACCACTGAAATCAAGATGTAGAGCATTTCAAGAAACTCAGAAGTCTCCTTTATGCTAACTACCAGTCAGAACACTTCCCCCATACACACAAAAAACATTTTTCTAAGCAGTATCAACATAGACTAGCAATGTGAATGTACTTAATGCCACTGAACTGTATGTACAGCAATGTGAAAGTACTTAATGCCACTGAACTGTACATTTAAACACGATTAATATGGCAAATTTTATGTTATGTATATTTTACCATAATTTTTAAACATTTTAAATACTACAAAATATTTTTCAAAAGTGATTATAGTAGTTTATACTTCCACTAGCAATGTGTAAGAATTTCAATTGTTCCACATTCTCACCGAGGTGGTATTATTCATCCAATTTAATTTTAACCATAATACTGTATACCAATATTTTGTTGTGGTCCTATTTTGCAGTTCAATCCCTGGGTTGGGAAGATCCCCTGGAGGAGGGCATGGCAACCCACTCCAGTGATTCTTGCCTGGAGAATCCCTTGGGCAGAGGAGCTTGGTGGGTTACAGTCCATAGGGTTACAAAGAGTTGGACATGACCAAAGTGACTTAGCATGCACCCAGTGACCAATGATGTTGTTGTTGTTCAGGCACTCAGTCATGTCCGACTCTTTGCGACCCCCTGGACTGAAGCATACCAGGCTTCCCTGTTCACCACCTTCTGGAACTTGTTCAAACTCATGTCCATTGAGTTGGTGATGCCCACCCAACCATCTCATCCTCTGTCGTTCCCTTCTCCTCCTGCCTTCACTCTTTCCCAGCATCTGGGTCTTTTCTAATGAGTCAGCACTTCACATCAGGGGGCCAAAATATTGGAGCTTCAGCTTCAGCATCAGTCCTTCCAATGAATATTCAGGATTGATTTCCTTTAGGATTGACTGGTTTGAGCATCTTCTAATATGTTTATTGTTTATTTTGATACTTTCTTTTATCAAGTGTCTGTTCAGCTCTTTTGCCCACATACTTCTTTTGGTTAGTCCTTTTTCTTTCTGATTTGTAGAAGTTATTTATACATTCCAAATAAAAATCTTTTGCCAGGTTGATAGATTATAAATATTTTCTCTCACACTGTAGCTTGCCTCACTTAGTGGTATCAGTTGGTGAACAGTTCCTACAGCATATTCTTTTGGATTTCCTCATGGGAAAATATTCATATACTTGGAGGGGGGATTTGATCCCTAGAAAAAAATGTTTTAATCTTCAAAGCTGAGATGATGATGATGACGACATTACAACCTCCGTCCCAAGTCTAATCAAGATGATATAAGGACTGTGAGCTCAGCGGACAGATAAGGGTGGAATTAAGTTCTCATTATAAGTAGTAGACTTAGAAATTCCTTTGGCAGAAACTAATCTTTCATGTGTAACTTGTTTATATATCTTGGTTTCCTCCTTGGAGCTGAGAGGGACCTTTAAAGATGCATGACTATGTCAAATAGCAAGAAATTTGATGAAGAGTATTAATAAAGTAATCTAGCCATGTATTACCATTTGGAGTTTAATATTATTCAAGAACATGAAATAACATCTGGGTGTGGGTATATGTGCATGCAACTGCAAGAGAAAAAGGGAGAAGGAGCAAATGTCCCTGAAGACAATACAAAAGGACAAGTTCTAAAAAAAAAAAAAAAAAGACAAGTTCTAAAAATAATTTGGATGATGCCACAACTACTGAACTAGGTATAAATTTTCCAAATGAGATAGCATCATTTGGATGTATGTCTCATTACTTTTTAGTCATAAATACAGTTGGACAAATATCCACTAGCCCCCACTAGACATGGATGAATAGACAATGGTGACCTTTGCAAGGGGAATTCCCTCACCTCTTGACTACCTCACCATTGAAAAGACGTTTCAACCCTCAACCAGAAACTGAGTGAAACAACTGCCTGATCCTAAAAGGAAACTAGGCATAGCTCTAGCATCTGAAATGACACACTTATTGACTGCTAAAAATTCTAAGAGTCATCTTGGAAGTTCATGGGTTGACTCAAGTTCAGACTTGAGTTAATACCAAAAAAATCATCTTCCTGTTTTATTTTTATTTTTTTGCTTATTCATTTAATGAGTGAAATCATAAAGTAAGGATAAAATAGATTGTTTTGCATTATATAGAGAAATGGGACTGTTTATGGCAAACACAAAAACAAGCATCAGTGAAAAGTCCAGGAATAAATCATTGTGATTGAGACAAAACCTACATATGCATTGTCAATATGAGCAAACGTAAACCTCTTTTGGAACACTTATTGTTCACCATGCACTAGGGTAAGTTCTTTATATTAATTATCTCACATTAGCCTTCAATAACACTATGAGTTCAACACTATGATCACCTCCAATTTATATCTGAAAGAACTGAAATATATGGAGGTTAGGTAACTTACCTGAATAAGTTACATGAATAGAGTATTACACAGCCAGAACTTAAACCTGATCTATCTCACCTCAGAACTACAATGCTCTATTGCCTCCACCATTGAAACCTACCTAACTTGAGTTTGACACGACTTAGTGACTAAGTCACCAACCTGAGTACAAGCACACCATGGAGATATTGAGGGTTTGGTTCCAGACCACAGATCACTGCAATAAAGCAGAAATTCAGTAAAGCAAGGCACAAATTATACTGTCATCTATTAAGTGTGTAGCCATCATGGTCAACAAAAGAGTCCAAAATGCAGTACTTGGATGCAATCTCAAAAACGACAGAATGATCTCTATTCGTTTCCAAGGCAAACCATTCAATATCAAAGTAATCCAAATCTATGCCCCAACCAGTAACGCTGAAAAAGCTGAAGTTGAACGCTTCTATGAAGACCTACAAGACCTGTTAGAACTAACACCCAAAAAAGATGTCCTTTTCATTATAGGGGACTGTAATGCAAAAGTAGGAAGTCAAGAAACACCTGGAGTAACAGGCAAATTTGGCCTTGGAATACGGAATGAAGCAGGGCAAAGGCTAATAGAGTTTTGCCAAGAAAATGCACTGGTCATAGCAAACACCCTCTTTCAACAACACAAAAGAAGACTCTACACATGGACATCACGAGATGGTCAACACCGAAATCAGATTGATTATATTCTTTGCAGCCAAAGATGGAGAAGCTCTATACAGTCAGCAAAAACAAGACCAGGAGCTGACTGTGGCTCAGACCATGAACTCCTTATTGCCAACTTCAGACTTAAATTGAAGAAAGTAGGGAGAACCACTAGACCATTCAGGAATGACCTAAATCAAATCCCTTATGATTATACAGTGGAAGTGAGAAATAGATTTAAGGGCCTAGATCTGATAGAGTCCCTGATGAACTATGGACGGAGATTCATGACATTGTACAGGAGACAGGGATCAAGACCATCCCTGTGGAAAAGAAATGTAAAAAAGCAAAATGGCTGTCTGGGGAGACCTTACAAATAGCTGTGAAAAGAAGAGAAGCAAAAAGCAAAGGAGAAAAGGAAAGATATAAACGTCTGGATGCAGAGTTCCAAAGAATAGCAAGAAGAGATAAGAAAGCCTTCTTCAGCGATCAATGCAAAGAAATAGAGGAAAACAACGGAATGGGAAAGACTAGAGATCTCTTCAAGAAAATCAGAGATACCAAAGGAACATTTCATGCAAAGATGAGCTCGAAAAAGTACAGAAATGGTATGGATCTAACAGAAGCAGAAGATATTAAGAAGAGATGGCAAGAACACACAGAAGAACTGTACCAAAAAGATCTTCACGACCCAGATAATCATGATGGTGTGATCACTGACCTAGAGCCAGACATCCTGGAATGTGAAGTCAAAATGCATCACTATGAACAAAGCTAGTGGAGGTGATGGAATTCGAATTGAGCTATTCCAAATCCTGAAAGATGATGCTGTGAAAGTGCTGCACTCAATATGCCAGCAAATTTGGAAAACTCAGCAGTGGCCACAGGACTGGAAAAGGTCAGTTTTCATTCCAATCCGAAAGAAAGGCAAAGCTAAAGAATGCTCAAACTACCACACAATTGCACTCATCTCACACGCTAGTAAAGTAATGCTCAAAATTCTACAAGCCAGGCTTCAGCAATATGTGAACCGTGAACCTCCTGATGTTCAAGCTGGTTTTAGAAAAGGCAGAGGAACCAGAGATCAAATTGCCAACATCTGCTGGATCATGGAAAAAACAAGAGAGTTCCAGAAAAAAACATCTATTTCTGCTTTATTGACTATGCCAAAGCCTTTGACTGTGTGGATCACAACAAACTATGGCAAATTCTGAAAGAGATGGGAATACCAGACCACCTGATCTGCCTTTTGAGAAATTTGTATGCAGGTCAGGAAGCTACAGTTAGAACTGGACATGGAACAACAGACTGGTTCTAAATAGGAAAAGGAGTATGTCAAGGCTGTATATTGTCACCCTGTTTATTTAACTTATATGCAGAGTACATCATGAGAAACACTGGACTGGAAGAAACACAAGCTGGAATCAAGATTGCCGGGAGAAATATCAATAACCTCAGATATGCAGATGACACCACCCTCATGGCAGAAAGTGAAGAGGAACTAAAAAGCCTCTTGATGAAAGTGAAAGAGGAGAGTCAAAAAGTTGGCTTAAAGCTCAACATTCAGAAAACTAAGATCATGGCATCCGGTCCCATCACTTCATGGGAAATAGATGGGGAAACAGTGGAAACAGTGTCAGACTTTATTTTTGGGGGCTCCAAAATCACTGCAGATGGTGACTTCAGCCATGAAATTAAAAGACGCTTACTCCTTGGAAGGAAAGTTATGACCAACCTAGATAGCATATTCAAAAGCAGAGATATTACTTTGCCAACAAAGGTTCATCTAGTCAAGGCTATCATTTTTCCAGTGGTCATGTATGGATGTGAGAGTTGGACTGTGAAGAAGGCTGAGCGCCAAAGTATTGATGCTTTTGAACTGTGGTGTTGGAGAAGACTCTTGAGAGTCCCTTGGACTGTAAGGAGATCCAACCAGTCCATTCTAGAGGAGATCAGCCCTGGGGTTTCTTTGGATGAAATGATGCTTAAGCTGAAACTCCAGTACTTTGGCCACCTCATGCAAAGAGCTGACTCATTGGCAAAGACTCTGATGCTGGGAGGGATTGAGGGCAAGAGGAGAAGGGGACGACAGAGGATGAGATGGCTGGATGGCATCACTGACTCGATGGACATGAGTCTCAGTGAAATCCGGGAGTTGGTGATGGACAGGGAGGCCTGGCGTGCTGCGATTCATGGGGTCGCAAAGAGTCAGACACGACTGAGCGACTGATATCATCTGATCTGATTAAGTGTGCAGTATCATTATGTCTAAACAAATAATGTAAACACTTTAATTTTAAAATATTTTATTGCTTAAAACTGTGAACCATCATCTGAGCCTTCAGCAAGTCACAATATTTTTGCTGGTGGGATGGCTTGCCTCACTGTTGGTGGCTACTGACTGCTCAGTGTGGTGGTTGCTGAAGGCTGGGGTGGCTGTGACAATTTCTTAAAGTAAGACAAAAATGAAGTTTGCTGCATCACTTGACTCTTCCTTTCATGAACAGTTTCTCTGTAGTATGTAATGCTGTTTACTAGCATTTTACCCACCGCATAACTTGTTTAAAAATTGGAGTCAGTCCTCTCAAACCCTGCTGCTGCTTTATAAACTAAGGTTATGTATGATTCTAAATCTTTTGCTGTCATTTCAACAGTCTTTACAGCATCTTCACCAGGAGTTGATTCCATCTCCAGAAACCACTTTCTTTGCTCATCTGTAAGAAGCAATTCCTCATCCATTAAAGTTTTATCACAAGATTGCAGAAATTCAAGTCACATCTTCAGGCTCCACTTCTAATTTTACTTCTCTCAGTATTTCCACAATATCTTCATTCCTTAGTCCAACATGAAAACTCACACTTAAAACCAAATTTAGGAGTCAACTATCTTTATACCTTCCTTATCTTACCTAGTTTTCAAAGTTCTCTGGTCAGATGTCTAGTATAACATTAATAACATTCTATTTTTGCTGTTTTTCATGAATGCTGTCTCTCTCCACTAAGCTGCAAGTTATTAGTGGAAAAAAGTAATCATTTTACTCCTGTCTGTATCTATAGCAACTCGCCTTCTGCCAGATACATAACAGATAGTAATGGTCTACTGAATTGATCTAAATGGAAGTCTATATGGGGGATATGATCTGATTTATATTTTGATTTTGATTTATCATTCTGTCAAGGATAATATTACTAGTTCATTTTCACCTTTGGTGTTATTAAATTCAACTAGTTTATTATTTTTAAATGTGGTAAAATATATAACTTAAAATTTACCATTTTAACTGCACATTTCAATAGTGTTAAGTATATTCATGTTGTCATGCAACCAATGTCTAGAAGTTTTCATCATGCAAAATCAAAATTCTTTGCACATTAAAAACAGCTCCCCATTCCCCTCTCCCCTAGCCATTAGCAACTATCATTCTATGTTCTGTTTCTATGAATTTGACTACTGTAGCTACTTCATATAAGTGAAAAAATACAATATTTGTCTTTTTGTGACTCCATCAATTTATCTTTAAACCCCAAAAGTGTTACATAACCAATGGGCATCAGAAGAGTAAAACTTTAAAGTGGAATATTCACATTTTAATTATTTGATTCACACACAGAGGAGTTTGTCCTTTTAGGATATCTCCAAGCTTATTAGAATTCTTTATTTCCTGTATTTGAAAAAAAGCTAATGTGCATTTTCTTATGGTACAAGTTTTCAGATCCCTTGGAGAAAAGACAAGATAGCTGTTGGTATTGCCTAGGAGAAAAAATTCCAGTTAAGGACAGTAAGCTCTTTAGTGTATGCTATACAGTGGGAAAAAATAAACAAGTGTCAGAAAAGACAGTAAGCAAATTAAAGAAATTCCAGAAACATGACAGCAACCATTCTAGGGAAAAATGCTATCTGTTTCATTTGCCTTCAACAATTTTTTGGATAAATGAAAAGTTAAATTTATGATTTTCTAGAGTTGTCCTGGGGGAAAGAATAACAATGGGAAACTTGTGATGTTGAAAATTTCATAATTTAATGCCATAAGTGACTATCTGTACACAATATCAAATCATCTAAATTAAAATGACAGATTCAAGCCATCTTTCAAATATTGTCTAATTTTTTTTGTATTGCTCAAGTCTCATCTTGTTCCCAGTAAAATCCAGTCCTTATGATAGCCTGCAAGGCTCTATGTGATCAGGCTCCTGTTAACCCACTGACCTTATTTCCTGTCATTCATTTCATCATTCATTCACTGTTCAGCCTTTACTAGCCACGGTGACAGAAACACTCAAAATACACCTCAGGGCCTGTCCGTTTCTCTACCTTGAAAGCTTTACCGCAAGGCATTTTCATGATTTACTCTTTTACTTCATTCGTCTTTATAGTCTTTGAAAATGTCCCTTCTTCAAAGAGTTTCCCTAGACCACCTTGGCAATAGCACCCCACTCCAGTACTCTTGCCTGGAGAATCCCATGGATGGAGGAGCCTGTTAGGCTGCAGTCCATGGGGTCGCTAAGAGTCGGACACAACTGAGCGACTTCACTTTCACTTTTCACTTTCATGCATTGGAGAAGGAAATGGCAACCCACTCCAGTATTCTTGCCTGGAGAATCCCAGGGACAGAGGAGCCTGTTGGGCTGCAGTCTATGGGGTCGCACAGAATTGGACATGACTGACGTGACTTAGCAGCAGCAGCAGACCACCTTTTAAAATTAGTACCCCACCTCTGTCACTTTCTATCCCTTTACTTGATTTTACTTTTCTTCATAAAATCTATCATTGTCCAATACATTTCAATATTTTTTTGTTGTCTGTCACTCCTTACTAGAATGAAAACTCTATGAGGTCCATTAGACTTGTCTAATTTGTTTATGTTATATTCTAACACCTAACATAGTGCCTGACAAAGAGCAGATATTAGAGCATATATTAAACTATAACATTGAACTGATAGCTTAAACTTCCATTTGCCAAGTCATTATGCAGTAGGTAGAAACTCAGTCTCCATGCTGTAGGTGAATAAACATTAGATTCTGTCCTCTAATTAGCTAAAAACACAAAATCTCTGTGACCCTTCCTTATTTGATTTCAGGTGTTCTCCATGTATAGTTCCTGAACGCACAAAATCTGCAGCATTGGGAAACGTGTTAGTAGTAGTTCCCAAATGAATTAGAAATTTGGGGGCTGGTGCTCAGCAATCTGTATTTTAGAAAGTCCTCTAGGTAGTGCTTAGAGAACTATCAGTCTGATTCAAGTCCTTTTGCACAGTGAAATTTCTAAGGGTAGCTAGAAGGAAGTTTTCTTAAGGGTAAAAAACAAACAAGAATAAATGCATAAAATCTAAGTCCACAAAAGGCAAGACTAGAATGATAGCTGCTGCCTTTTCTAGAGTTTGTTTTATTTAATATTAACAGAGCTTTTTTTTTTTTTTTTGTATGCCTTATTAGATCTGGGTTAATATGGCTTTTTGTGGATGCCACTTAAAAGGACCCTTATACCTGCCTCCTCACAATGAACCTAAGTATTTACTGTTGAGACTAAGTTTGGGCTTTCTCTTTGTAGATGTCTAAAACCTCTTGATTCTAAATGATTTTTATTTTCTTCAGAAACATGAAAAATACTTCAAGGATATAACCTGGTATTCTGGATAATGACATGTGAGTTTAGAGGTCACCATTTTCAAAATGACATATTGCAACTTGATAAGTCTGAATGTAAAGGTAAGACCTCACTAGACATAACTGGAAATAGAAATGGCAGGCATCCTGAAAGCAGGTGCATGTCTACATCAAGGACCATTCCAGCAGGAAAAAGTGCCAATAGCCTTGAAAACTCTCCCATTGGTTTTGACTTTTTTTTTTCAAGATTGTTAAGATATTTGAATAAAATAAAGTTTGAAAGAACTTGAAAAAGTATATAGTACCATATAAGTAAAAATAATCCAAAGCATAGCTAACCATTTATTGGATACCTTTCTGTGCTG
Organism: Bubalus kerabau; assembly: GCF_029407905.1. Classification (NCBI taxonomy): domain Eukaryota; kingdom Metazoa; phylum Chordata; class Mammalia; order Artiodactyla; family Bovidae; genus Bubalus; species Bubalus kerabau. The sequence continues at coordinate 1,855,445 of NC_073647.1, read as the reverse complement.
GGCTCTATGTAGAGCATTTTACATACACTATCACAGTTTCTCAGTAATCCTCCAAGGTAGGTATTATTACCTTCATTTAACAAATGACGTTAGGTTACTGCTCAAGGCCATATAATTAATAAATAGTACAGGTGAAATATGAACCAAGATCTGTCATATTTAAAATCCTATGCTGCTAACCTCATTGACTCAGCACCACTTTCACTGCATCTATAACTTATCCACATGCATACATTTAAATAAATTTCAAATATAGCACACTCTCATTGTAGAAATTAAAATATAAAAGAAGCATTTAAACCAAACAGTTAAACTTCCCTTTGCCATTAATTCAATTGCAATTCCACTTTTATTCATATTTAAAATGGGCAAAATTCTGTGTCTGCCTCAACAGGAATATTTTCCTACTGAAAGTTAAACAGATATGTTCTGAAAGAATCTATTTTAATAGCTCCCCTGGGAAAAAAAGAGGTCTGTTTTAATTACAATAAATGAAATAGTTGTTACATTTTTAAAACATGATTCAGTGAGGTGCAATGCAATTTTTAAAGCAAACATTTGGACTATTAAGATAGTACCAACTGAACTTGTTACTTGCAAAACAAATAATTTAGTTAGTTGAGCTGTCAATATGGACACATCCCAACATCTGCCTTCCCATTAAGCGAGGATTTCTCCTCTGTCAGGTCTATCATGTGACAAATTAGTCAGAAGCCTGGCAGTCCATCCAGATTGCTTCATTCTTCAGCAAGGCAAGTGTATTTATTTAACAACTCTTCAGCAGTAGCAGTTTTCTTTTTCAGTCTGCTGAAAAAAGATTCTCCAGTTGTCTTTAATGAAAGCTGACTGATCCTAATTTGGAGGATTCTCATCCATGAGGTATCTACAAGTACCACATGTCAACCTGAACAATCCATTTCCATACCCACTACACCAATACTGCCCTTTAGGACTTACAGTAACATAACAGAGAATGAATTGGGTGAAATCTTGTCTTCTTTCTTCATTCATTTGGGCAATTCCTGTTCAGTTAAGTTCCAAGTTAGGATTCCCTGGAGGCTCAACGGTAAAGAACCTACCTACCTAGCAGGAGATGTGGGTTTAATCCCTGGGTTGGGAAGATCCCATGGAGGAGGAAATGACAACCCACTCCAGTATTCTTGCCTGGTAAATCCCATGGACAGAGGAAACTGGTGGGCTACAGTGCATGGAGTCAACATGACTTAGCAACTAAACAACAACAAGTTCAAAGCTGGCTCAGTGATATTTAATTATTCTTATTGCTTTTGTGTGCCAATTAGAAGAGAAAGGTAGCATGCTGCCACCATCAACTTTTCCCTGCAGTCAGCAAAATGCAAGGCAGTAAATGACTGACTCAGTTCACACAATCTGGGCCCTGAACTTTCATTCAGTTTTAGTGCCCGACTTTCAAAAAGTTGGCTCCAAAACCCAATATGCTTTTATTGAGCCATCCTGTTGTCAGGCTATTCAGAGTTTCTGGATGAGCCCATCTTGATCCTTCTTTTCCATAATCAACAGGATTCTAATTCCTAGCAGAATCAGTATTCTGGCTAAATATCATCTGAGCACATAGTCACCTGTTCATGCCATTTTCTAAAGCTGCATATGGATTGCTTTATTCCAATGTGAAGAGAAGCAGTCCCAGAATCCTAAGATTAAAACCTAATCACCTGAGTCTTAGTGAGGGACTTAAGAGACAACTTTATCTTATAGCCACACCCACCAAGATTTCTACAGATATTTAAGACAGAAAGGACTTAGTACAAATAGAGAAAGGGAAATACTTAGACCATGCTTATTATGTAGTCCATTAACAATTAGGAGCAAATGGGTAGATATCAATTTCCTAAGAAGGACAGAATTTTTAGACTCAATAGCATAGGTGGAAGTCCAACAGAGGCACTCCATCCAGTAGGCTTTCTACTGATTCATTATCCCCTTAGTTTCTCCTCACTCTTACCCTGAGATTTTCCAGTAGTAGACACTCTCCCCTGTGCACTTCAAAATCACTATAACCATCTCGAAGAATCCAGATCCAAACATTAATTGAAATTCTACAAGGTATACATATGTAATGTGCTACAATAAAATGGATGGAATAATAAGATAGATGTCAGAGATGGTATTTGGATAAAGACTTTGAATCTGTGTAAAATATGAAATAATCATATTTCCACAAGAAACAAACTGAAGGGGACACAGGTGGCTTCGGCATATCAGACATACATTGATGCTCAAAACATGATAAGAAAAAACAAGTAATTCCCCCCGACAAACAAAGCAAAGCTTTCTTGACCACCTCTGTGAGCTGATCAGGGAAAAGTAATGGTTAATGGAGTACCATTCAGGGAGTCCCAGTGAGCCTGCTACTCAAGGTTTAGGGAAAGATGCTATGTGTATTCAAGTGTGGGCCAGCTGTGAGCACCTGCCACAATTGTGCTTTTATAAGACAAGATTGAGGTGAGGAAAATCCCAATATCAGTGGTCAGGAAGTTAGCAGTGAATGGTAGCCTTGACAAAGTGCGTGGTCTCTATGGCTATTCCTTGATATAATAGGATATGGAAAGATAAAGGTGGAAAATGTCTTTGTTTTGAAGATACTCTACTACATCTAGGACAAGGTGCCTCACTGATACCATAAGCAAAAAGACTTGTGAATACAAAGGACCTTTGTTGTTAGACATTACCCCAGGCCTGGTTGTCTGCCAGTATCAACAAAGTGAGGTATAGGTGTGGTCTGTCAAGTTGGGAAAAAACAGAGAGGACTAGGAGGAAGAGAAAAAACAAAAGTTACAGAAGAATGACCATTTGTTCTACGACTGACTTGGACAGGAAAGAAAAATAAGCAGCTATATTCTACAAGATGTATGGCTTTGGCCAAGGCTTTAACTCCTTCAAGCCTCAGTTTCTCAAAAACAGAGAGATTATCTCACGTTACCCAAATAGTACTTTTAGAAGGATTATTTACAGTCCTCAGTGAAAACACTGCCCCTGCAAATGTATAGTACATTTGTTCCTTCTGGAATCCACGAGGTCATACTTTCAACTATTTCTGTAACTAGATAGGAAGGAAGTGGATCATTGTGATGTAGATTGTCCCTCCTCCCCACACCCTCTACACATACACAGAAACACACAGGACTATGCTTGGGGTGGAAGTAGTTACTGGATATGCAAACCACAAGGTCTGCAGAGGCATACAGTGCTCAGCTTGGTTCTGACACCTTCTATTTATGTGCTGTTTTTTACTTTTTGCACTGTTTGTGTCCTGACTGAGAGCAGTCTAAAGGTGACTGGAAATTAATTAGAGCTGTTTAGGTCATTTGCCTGGAAAGCATGGATACAAAGGAGACCCAAGACAGGACAATTAAAAGATGGAAACATAATTCCTAGAGAAAGAAATATTTTCAGAATGATATAAGATTCCATTTGGACCCCTGCTTCCATGCTCTGCACCCCATTTCTCTTTTCTTAATATCTTGTATACCCCTGACATCTATGCAAGAACTGGACAAAGGGGCAAGAAAGCCTACTTCCAAACTTGCTGAGGAGTCACTGGGCCAAAGACTCACACGGCTGCCACATTCCTCTTTTTCTTGCAAAACAAAATGTGAATAACTGCAAGTGGCAGAGGTAATAGTGTTAAAATAATTATGTTTTTAGTAAATTGTTTAGAACCTCCAGCAACTAAAAATTATTGGTAGGAGCTGACTTGTAATACATTTCACAAATACACTGTATTAGGATATGGTCTTTGAACTTGGTGACCAGTCTGTGGGCATCCTGTCTGCATCACATATTTTAACTTGGTAACATGTTTCATGTTCCCAATAGTATATGGGCTGCTTGAGGCCAATATTCAAATAATTCATCTTTGTATTGTCTTCAGTGTCTAGCATAGTGATGTATACAAAGTAGGTAGCCAATCGGTATTTATTTCATCCCTCTTCTACAGCTGAATAGGTTGAGTAATATTTAGATCTGTACAAAAGTAATTGCAGTTTTGCCTTGTTGACCTTTGCCTTTTGATGCTGGAATATGCTTATAAATAAATGTGGTTATGTTATACATTACTTTAATGTGCATTTCTCACTTTATGTTTTGTTGCTATTGACATTACTTGCTATTTATCTTATATTTACTTTACACTAGGGAAATGATGTTAGACAAAAAGCAATTTGAGCTATTTTCTTATTTGAGTTCAAAATGGGTTGGAAAGTGGTAGAGACAATGCACAACACCAACAACGCATTTGGCCCAAGAACAACTAACAAGTGTACAGTGTACTGGTGGTTCAAGAAGTTTTGCAAAGGAGACAGGAGACTTGAAAATGAGGAGAACAGTGGCTGGCCATTAGAAATTGGCAATGACCAATTGAGAGGATCATCAAACCTGATCCTCTGCAAACTACATGAGAAGTTGCCAAAGAACTTAACATCAACCATTCTATGGTCATTCAGCACTTGAAGCAAATTGGAAAGGTGAAAAAGCTCGACAAGTAGGTGCCTCATGAGCTTAGTGAAAATGAAAAAAAATCAACACTTTGAAGTGTCATCTTCTCTTATTTTACACAACAACAATGTACCATTTCTCAATCAGATTGTGATCTGCGATGAAAAGTGGATTTTATATGACAACCAGCAATAACCAGCTCATTGCTGGACCACGAAGAAGCTCCAAAGCACTTCCCAAAGTCAAACTTGCACCAAAAAAAGGTCATGGTCATTATTTGGTGGTCCACTGCTGGTCTGATGTATTACAGCTTTTTGAATCTCAGTGAAACCATTACATCTGAGAAGTATGCTCACCAAGTCGATGAGATGTACCACAAACTGCAATGCCTACAGCCGGCATCGGTCAACAGAAAGGAACCAATTCTTCTCTGTGACAATGCCTAACCACACAACCAACAATACAAAACTTGAATGAATTGGGCTACAAAGTTTTACCTCATCCGTCATATTCACCTGACCTCTTGACAACTGACTTGTTCTGTTGCTAAGTCATGTCCCAACTCTGTGATCCCATGGACTGCAGCACACCAGGCTTCCCTGTCCTTCATATCTCCTGGAGTTTACTCAAACTCATGTGCATTGACTCAGTGATGCCATCCAACCATCTCATCTTCTGTCACCCTCTTCTCTTGCCCTCAATCTATCCCAGAATCTTTTCCAGTGAGTCAGTAGTTCGCATCAGGTGGCCAAAGCACTGGAGCTTCAGCTTCAGCATCAGTCCTTCCAAGAATATTTAGGGTTGATTTCCTTTAGGATGGACTGGTTTGATCTCCTTGCTGTCCAAGGGACTCTCAAGAGTCTTCTCCAACACCACAGTTGAAAAGCATTAATTCTTTGGTGCTCAGCCTTCTTTATGGTCCAATTCTCACATCTGTGCATGACTACTGCAAGAGCCACAGCTTTGACTATATGGAGCTTTGTCGGCAAAGTGATATCTCTGCTTCTGAATACGCTATCTAGGTTTGTCATAGCTGTTCTTCCAAGAAGCAAGCATCTTTTCATTTCATGGCTGCAGTCACCGTCTGTGGCTATTTTGGAGCCCAAGAAAGAAAATCTCAGTTTCCACTTTTCCCCCATCTATTTGCCATGAAGTGATGGGACCGGTTGCCATGACTTTTGTTTTTTGAATGTTGAGATTTAAGCCAGCTTTTTCACTCTCTTCTTTCACCTTCATCAAGCGGCTCTTTAGTTCCTCTTCACTTTCCGTCATTAAAGATATCATCTGCATATCTGAGGTTGTTGATATTTCTCCCAGCAATCTTTTTTAAAATTAATCATTTTATTTTAATTGGTGGCTAATTGTTTTACAATATTGTGGTTTTTGCCATACATAGACATGAGTCAGCCATAGGTGTACATGTGTCCCTCCATCCCACCTCCCTCCCCACCCTATCCCTCTGGGTTGTCCCAGAGCACCAGCTGTGGATGCCCTGCTTCATGCATCAAATTTGTACTGGTCATCTATTTCACATATGGTAATATACATGTTTCAATGCTATTCTCTCAAATCATCCCACCCTCCCCTTCTCCCACATAGTCCAAAAGTCTGTTCTTTACATCTGTGTCTCTTTGGCTGTCTTGCATATAGGGTCATCATTACGATCTGTCTAAATTCCATATATATGCATTAACATACTGTATTGGTGTCTCTCTTTCTGGCTTACTTCACTCTGGCTCCAGTTTCATCCAGCTCATTAGAACTGACTGAAATGTGTTCATTTTTATAGCTTGGTAATATTCCATTGTGTATATATACCACAATTTCCTTATCCATTCATCTGCCGATGGACATCTAGGTTGCTTCCATGTCTTAGCTGTTGTAAACAGTGCTGCAATGAACATTGGGGTACATGTGTCTCTTTCAATTCTGGTTTCCTTGATGTGTATTCCAGGCAGTGGGATGGCCATTCTATTTCCAGTTTTTTTTTTAAGGAGTCTCCACCCTGTTCTCCATAGTGGCTGTACTAGTTTGCATTCCCACCAACAGTGTATGGGGGTTCCCTTTTCTCCACACACTCTCCAGCATTTATTCTTTGTAGACTTTTTGTTGGTAGCCATTCTGACCAGCCTGAGATGGTACCTCATTGTGGCTTTGATTCACATTTTCTGATAAGTGATGTTGAGCATCTTTTCATGTCTTTGCTAGCAATCTGTATGTCTTCTTTGGAGAAATGTCTGTTTAATTCTCAGTCCCATTTTTTGATTAGGTCATTTTTGTTTCTGGTATTGAGCTGCATGAGTTGCTTGTATATTTTGGAGATTAATTCTTTGTCAGTTGCTTCATTTGCTATTATTTTCTTTCATTCTGAAGGCTGCCTTTTCATGTTGTTTATAGTTTCCTTCGTTGTGCAAAAGTTTTTAAGTTTTATTAGGTCCCATTTGTTTATTTTTTGTTGTTATTTCCATTACTCTGGGAGGTGGATAATAGAGGATCTTGTTGTGATTTATGTCAGAGAGTGTTCTGCCTATGCTTTAATATAAGAGTTTTATAGTTTCTGGTCTTACTGTCCTGGAAGTCTTGATTTCAGCATGTGAGACATCCAACCAACTACCACCTCTTTAAGCATCTTGACAACTTTGCAGGAAAAAAAAAATGTGTGTGGGAAAGCTCTTTCACAACCAACAGGAGGCAGAAAATGCTTTCCAAGTGTTTGTGAAATCCTGAAACATGGACTTTTACACTACAGGAATAAACAAACATTTCTTATTGGCAAAAATGTATTGATTGTAATGGCTCCTATTTTGATTAATAAAGAGGTGTTTGAGCCTAGTTATAATGATTTAAAATTCACTGTCCAAAACTGCAATTATGTTTGCACCAACTTAAAAGAAACTGTCTTAAGATTTGCAGTATGAAAGTTGTCTTGCTTACACCCTGGTAACCATCCCCTAAGGTGGAACAGAGAGTACTGACAAGTGGAAAGCAATTATAAATGAATCAGAAATAAAATCTTTTTCTTTTAAATGAATGCTTTTTCTGGAAATTTTCTGCCTTTTGGTAGGTTGGGGAACATCCTTCTATATCAGATGGAACTACAGCACATTATGACTGTAGACTCCAAGTTGTATAGGTGACTTTTATTACTCTACCCTGAAGAGCAGTTATTACAATGCTATGCTATGCTAAGTCACTTCAGTCGTGTCCGACTCTGTGTGACCCCATAGATGGAAGCCCATCAGGCTCCCTTGTCCCTGGGATTCTCCAGGCAAGAACACTGGAGTGGGTTGCCATTTCCTTCTCCAATGCATGAAAGTGAAAAGTGAAAGTGAAATCGCTCAGTCGTGTCCCACTCTTAGCGACCCCATGGACTGCAGCCTACCAGGCTCCTCCGTCCATGGGATTTTCCAGGCAAGAGTACTGGAGTGGGGTGCCATTGCCTTCTCCAAGTTATTACAATAGTAAGTTTAAAATGGAGTTTTGAGTTTTCTTAAAAGTAACAAGACCATAAATGCTGCACAAAATTAGCTTATTTTGTTTTCTAAAAAACCCATGCAGCTCCACAGATGAGCTTATTTCTAGGTCCTCAGCAGGATGTCTATTTAAGATAATGTCTGTTTAAGATATTTTCCATCAATGGAAGTATATGTTGATTTCATAATTATTAGTTTAAGTTTCTCTTGGGAGTAGTTATAACTCTGAAGGTTGAAAGATCCTTATTAAAAATCTCTTTTTAAAAAAACCCTTCTATTTCTAAAACTGCTTTCCTTTTCCATTTTGGAAATAATTCTAACACTAGCCATCATGTTTCAGAAAGAAATGATTTTTTAGAAGCGTTTAGGTGTATGTAACAATGCAAATATTTTTATTAACACAAATTGTTTACCACAGCTGGAGATTCATGGACAAAAAAACAATAAAAAAAACTGTTGGAAAATTTCCTTCACATTTCAATTAGTCTGTATCCATCTTGAGAAACTAAGGGCAGGCATTGGAAGAAGAGATGGTTATGAATGTAGATTGCTGATATTAACAGGAGACTTTCAATAAAAACAGACACCAATACGAGTTGATAAATGAGGTTAAACTGTTACATATGTGCTACCTCATTTGAGCATCTGAGGGAGGGGCTTGGATAAATGCACTTCTATGAGACAGCTCTTCAGAGGTGAAAATGGTAGCAAAGCAGCTCAACATGATACATGTCCCTCAAACTGTGGGAGAATAATTTATCTGTTTTTGACCAATTTATTTGTTACATACTGATTGTTTCATTATTTCAAGTATAACTCATAGGGGTTAATGGAGATTACCTATTTTTTAGCCACCAGTTCCTTAGATAACAGACACCAATATCTCATAGCATGCAACAAATTAAACTAATTTGACATCCCCTAGAACGGTAAGCACTGGGGATAGCCTCTCCCTCCATATAAGTGACAGTGAAACTATACTGGGAGGAAGTGAGAGAAAAAAGACCAGAGGAAGAAACATATTACAATAATTCCAAGACCAATTATTAATATAAAATTTAACCAGTAATCAAAAAACTGTCAACAAACAAAAGTACAGGACCAGAATGCTTCACAGGTGAATTTTACCAAACATTTAAAGAAGACTTTAAAATGAAATTAAAAGACGCTTGCTCCTTGGAAGAAAAGCTATGACCAACCAGGGCTGGTGCACTGGGATGACCCAGAGAGATGGTATGGGAGGGAGGAGGGAGGAGGGTTCAGGATGGGGAACACATGTATACTTGTGGTGGATTCATTTCGATATTTGGCAAAACCAATACAATATTGTAAAGTTTAAAAATAAAATAAAATTAAAAAAAATAAAATCATAAAAAAAAAATAAAAAGGAGAGACATTACTTTGTTGACAAAGGTCCATCTAGTCAAAGCTATGGTTTTTCCAGTAGTCATGTGTGGATGTGAGAGTTGGACCATAAAGAAAGCTGAGCACCAAAGAATTGATGCTTTTGAACTGTGGTGTTGGAGAAGACTCTTGAGAGTCCCTTGGACTGCAAGGAGATCAAACCACTCAATCCTAAAGGAAATCAGTCCTTAATACTCACTGGAAGGATTGATGCTGAAGCTGAAGCTCCAATACTTTGGCCACCTGATATGAAGAAGTGACTCAATGGATAAGAAAGACCCTGATGCTGGGAAAGATTGAAGGCAGGAGGAGAAGGCACAACAGAGGATGAGACAGTTGTATGGCAACACTGACTCAATGGACATGAGTTTGAGCAAGCTCTGGGAGTTGGTGATGGACAGGGAAACCTGGCGTGCTGCAGTCCATGGGGTCACAAAGAGTCAGACACAACTGAGCAACTGAACTGAACTGAAAGAAGACTTAATACTTATCCTTCTCAAACTATCCCAAAAAACTGAAGAGAAAGGAAGGCTTCCAAACTCATTTTGTGAGGTCAGCATTACCATGATACTAAAACCAGACAAAGATAAACAAAAAAGAAAAAATTACAGGCGAAGATTCCTGAACATAGATGCTAAAAATCCTCAACAAAATACTGGCAAACCAAATTCAAGAACACATTAAAAGGATCAAACATCTTGATCAAGTAGAATTTTTCCCAAGGATGTGGGGATGGTTCAATATCCACAAATCAGTCAATGTGATTCACCACATTAACAAAACGAAGGGTAAAAATTATATGATCATCTCAATAGATGCAGAAAAGCATTTAATAAAATCCAACATCTATTAGCAATAAAAACTGTTAACAAAGTGGGTATGCATCTCGACATAATAAAGGCCATATATTACACACCCTGGAGAAGGGAATGGCTACCCACTCCAGTATTCTTGCCTGGAGAATTCCATGGACAGAAGAGCCTGGCAAGCTACAGTCCATGGGGTCACAAAGAGTCAGACAAGATTGAATAACTAACACTTTCACAATACACCTACACCTAACATCACACTCAATGGTGGAAAGCTGAAAGCATTTCCTTTAAGATCAGAAACAAGAGAAGGATGCCCACTCTCATCACTTTTTTTCAAAATAATATTATAAGTCCTAGACACAGCAATAAGAGAAGAAAAAGAAATAAAAGGAATTCAAATTAGAAACAAAGAAGTAAAATTGACACTATTTACAGATGACATGATACTATATATAGAAACCCTATGAACTCCACCAAAAAACTATTAAAATTAATAAATAAATTCAGTAAAGTTTCAGGATACAAACAATATATAGAAATATATAGTGTTTCTATACACTAATAACAATCAGAAGAGGAATTAAGAAAACAATCCCATTTACAATTGCATCATAAAGAATACAATACCTAAGAATAAATTTAACCAATGAGGTGAAAGATCTGCACTCTGAAAACTGCTGCTGCTGCTGCTGAGTTGTTTCAGTCATATCCAACTCTGTGCAACCCCATAGACGGCAGCCCACCAGGCTCCTCTGTCCCTGGGATTCTCCAGGCAAGAATACAGGAGTGGGTTGCCATTACTCTGAAAACTATAAGACATCAATGAAAGAATTGAAGACAACATAAATAAATGGAAAGATATACCATGTTCATGAATTGGAATAATTAATGTTTAAATACCCATCTTACCCAAAGCAATCTATAATTGAAATCAATTCCTATCAAAATGCCAATGAAATTTTTCACATAACTAAAAAAAAAATCCTAAAATTTGTATGGAAGCATAAAAGATACTAAATAGCCAAAGCAATCTTGAGAAAGAAGAACAAAGCTGGAGATAAAATTATACTACAAAACCATAATAATCAAAACACATCTGGTACTATCATAGAAACAAATGCATAGATTAATGGAGGAAAATAGAAAGTCCAAATAAACCCAAGCATATGTAGTCAATTAATCTTTAAATAAGCCCATGTTTACACAGTCAATTAATTTTTGACAAATGAGGCAAGAATATATAATGGGGAAAAGATAGCCTCTTTAATAAATGGTGGTGGAAAAACTGGACAACTACATGCAAAGAATCAGACTGCACTATTTTCTTTCACCATATAAAAATAAACTCAAAATAGATTAAAGAATTAAGTGTAAGATCTGAAACCATAAAACTCTTAGGAGAAAAAATAGGCAATATGATCTTTGACATTCAGTTCAGTTCAGTTGCTCAGTTGTGTCTGACTCTTTGCGACCCCATGAATCGCAGCACGCCAGGACTCCCTGTCCATCACCAACTCCCGGAGTTCACTCAAACTCACTTCCATCGAGTCGGTGATGCCATCCTGCCATCTCATCCTCTGTCGTCCCCTTTTCCTCCTGCCTCCAATCCCTCCAAGCATCAGAGTCTTTTCCAATGAGTCAACTCTTCGCAAGAGGTGGCCGAAGTACTGGAGTTTCAGCTTTAGCATCATTCCTTCCAAAGAAATCCCAGGGCTGATCTCCTTCAGAATGGACTGGTTGGATCTCCTTGCGATCCAAGGGACTCTCAAGAGTCTTCTCCAACACCACCGTTCAAAAGCATCAATTCTTCGGCCCTCAGCTTTCTTCAAAGTCCAACTCTCACATCCATACATGACCACTGGAAAAACCATAGCCTTGACTAGACGGACCTTTGTTGGCAAGGTAATGTCTCTGCTTTTCAATATGCTATCTTGGTTGGTCATAACTTTCCTTCCAAGGAGTAAGCGTCTTTTAATTTCATGGCTGCAATCACCATCTGCAGTGATTTTGGAGCCCAAAAAAATAAAGACTGACACTGTTTCCACTGTTTCCCCATGTATTTCCCATGAAGTGATGGGACCAGATGCCATGATCTTCGTTTTCTGAATGTTGAGCTTTAAGCCAACCTTTTCACTCTCCTCTTTCACTTTCATCAAGAGGCTTTTGAGTTCCTCTTCACTTTCTGCCATAAGGTTGGTGTCATCTGCATATCTGAGGTTATTAATATTTCTCCCGGCAATCTTGATTCCAGCTTGTGCTTCTTCCAGCCCAGTGTTTCTCATGATGTACTCTGCATATAAGTTAAATAAGCAGGGTGACAGTATACAGCCTTGACATACTCCTTTTCCTATTTGGATCTTTGACATTAGTCTTATGAAAAATTTTTGTGTCACCTCAGGCAAGGGCAACAAAAGCTAAGTTAAACAAATCTACAACAAATTAAAAAGCTTTTTCACAGTGAAGGAAACTATCAACAAAACTCCTTACTGAGTGGGAGAAAATGTTTGCTAATGATATATCTGATAAGGGGCTAATATCCAAATTATACAAAGAAATTTCAAAACTCAATATCCAAAAAACAATCCAAGTAAAAAAAGAGCAGAGGACCTGAGTAGACATTTCTCCAAAGAAGACATACTGACAGCCAACAGATACATGAAATGATGATCATCATCACTATCATCAGGGAACTGCAAATCAAAACCACAGGGAGTTATTGCCTCACACTGGTCAGAATAGCTATTATCAAAAAAAAAACAAAAAAAAAAAACAAAAAACAAGTGTTGGCAAAGATGTGGAGAAAAGCAAACCCCTATGCACTGCTGGTGGGAATGAAAATTGGTTCAGCTACTATAGGAGGTTGGTGAAAATTGGTACAGCCACTATAGCCAACATATTAGAGGTTTCTCAAAAAATTAAAAATAGAACTACCATATGATACAGGAATTCTACTTCTGGATATTTTTCAAAAGAATACAAAAACACTAATTTGAAAAATACATGCATTTCTGTGTTCATTGAAACATTATTTACAATAGCCATGAAATGGAAGTAATTTAATGTCCATCACTAGATGAATGGATAAAGAAGATGCAGTATATTCTCTCTCTCTCTCTCTCTCTCTCTCTATATATATATATATATATATATATATATATATATTGGAGAAGGCAATGGCACCCTACTCCAGTACTGTTGCCTGGAAAATCCCATGGACGGAGGAGCCTGGTAGGCTGCAGTCCATGGGGTCGCTAGGAGTCAGACACGACTGAGCGACTTCACTTTCACTTTCACGCATTGGAGAAGGAAACGGCAACTCACTCCAGTGTTCTTGCCTGGAGAATCCCAGGGATGGGGGAGCCTGGTGGGAGGCCGTCTATGGGGTTGCACAGAGTTGGACACGACTGAAGCGACTTAGCAGCAGCAGTAGCAGCATATATACATATATATATATATATATATATATATATATATATATATATGAATACACACACACACACACACACACCTATCATGGGGCATAGGTATGAATTCGTTGCATTGCAAACTGATAAGATTAGCCTCAGTCATTGCCTAAACTGGTATATTGCTTTTAAGTAATAGAAGAGCTGGCATCACTTATTAGAACAGGATAAGAGACCTCAACTTTCCCATGGTAATATATAAGGAATTTAAGAAGAATTACCTGTTCTTTAGCTAGAAGCATTGATTAAAATCCTGGTTTCCCTATCATACAATATCTACAATTGTATGGTATTGTATGGTAAGACATTAGCCATATGATCTTGAGAAAGTTACACACCTCTCTGAATCTCAGATTCCTTGGCTATAAAATGTGACTAGTAATTGTGACAATTACATATGATACTGTATGTGAAAGTTCCTACCACAAGGCTTAAAAGAGTCAACAAATACTGAATACCTTCCATTACTACCAATTCCCCCCCCCCAACCCATCCCATCATATGACTGGAACAAGACACAGTCCAAGAGACAATACTGGACCAGCACCTCAGCAAAGCTAACCACATTATGAAACAGCATACCTCACCATTGGAGAGCAGGACTCTCCATATTAACAGAACTCTGTAAATTCCAATATGGAGAAAACTTCCTTCCTGGAAGTATTACAGGAGAAACTACTGCTTATAGAACAGGTTATGGGACTTCCAGGTACTTACGACTAAACTCTTTCACTCCGCATCATTATGACCAGAGGGCTTATCAGTTGAAAGCAGTTGGTTTCCCAGTACCAAGATTAATCACTCTACCAGTAGGCAGCTAACTCAAGAAGCAACCTGGGCCTCTCATATGAGGCCTCTCCAAGACATAAATCATTGATAGCAAAGACTAATAAAGAACTTATTTCACATTTGGCACCATTTAAAATGTTTTAGTTATATTAAAGGCTAATCATTTTACATTTGAGAAAAATTAAGGCTCATAGACATTAAATAACTTAAGCTTACACAGAGATGGGATACAAATCCTGGCAGAATGGCTCCAGGGTCCACACTTCTAAATTTTCTACTGTACTGTCTATGCTACTATGACCATTCTGTAACTGAGCACTCTGCCAGGTAAGCCACATGTTTAGCATAGAAAAGTAAAATCGACTTGTTACCCATAAGGACTTTATAATCTAAAAGATAAAATTTCAGAAGACATAGATATACCATAGCTCCAGACACTGCCTAAAGGGAATGGTTTGGGCAGCAGATGTGATAGGAATTCAGAGGAAATGAGAAAGGATTTCATAGAGAAGGCTGAGCTTAAAGAGCAGTGTTTTGTGCCTGATAGACTTTTTTAAAATGGCTTTCCTCTCATGGTATGGCTCTCTTAATGATTACTGTAGTTTACTGAACAGTTGATTCAACAACCAAGATGAGTTGATTTGCTGGGATGATTAATTTGCTGTAATGAAGCTTGGTTCCCTCATCTAAACTATACATTTCCATTCTTCTCCAAGACTGCAGCATAGCTTTTGGTATAGTTTGTGCTTTCTATGTTTGAGTTGACTTTAATAAGCCTTATCCAGGACTTTTTGGCTAATAATCAATAGCATTCTACCAATAACTTTAAAAATCTATAACCCTCCAAATCTTGGCTCTCTATATATTAATATTTGATGGCAGGTTCCTATGTACCATGGTTTTTACAAATGTGTATACTGACAGAGCAAAATTTGAAATTCAATTTGTACTTGATTAGAGATAAAAAGGATTTCTGCACAACACTGCCTACCTACCTTTGCCATATTCAAATGACAATTGCTTAACTGCCATCTTGTGGCAAACAACACACACTGTTAAAAAAAAAAAAATTCAACATTTCACAGTAAGAGTCAAGATTTCCAATTTAATGTCCTCTTAATGGGTGGTTCTGTATCTCTTTCACCTGCCCTTAGGATTGGATGGTTCTGTATCCCTTTCATCTGTCCTTAAGATAAACATTTTCTATTTTTTCTGATCTGACGTCTGTTGTATGCCAGAGTAACCTCAACATCTATACTTCAGTATCTTTTATGACACCAATTTTGTTCTCTATTAAAAAAAGACTTTCCACTGGTTGGATAAATGCTTATAAATGCACAAGAATTTAATATTGCCCTTTTGTTGAGACAAACTATGAAGAAGTAGTGGAATATGAGACCATTATCCACACCCCCTCTCACACACAGGGTTTTTTAAATAGCATTGTGTACTTCATGCTGAAAGACCACCAATTAGTGACAGTAAATGAAATCTACCTTCACATTTTACTTCCAGTGATTTTATTTTCACTGTTCCTAAAGTTGTTCAACTCAATTTTTGAGCTTTTTAAATATGTGTTCAGAACAGCCTGATTTCCACCTCTCACAAACTTTGATTTGCCCTTGGGTCTAATTATTTATTCCAACTTTTAAGTTAGTGCTTACATATTTAGATCTTAGATATACCTCTGGCTAGAGAATGTATGAAGAAAAATATGCTTCAGAATCCAGTTTGTTTTGTTGAGTTGCTGTGCAACCAAGGAAGGAAATATGTATTCATAATTAAATGTACTCTTTGTGGACTCAGATTATTTAGATCTATATCCTGAATCCCAGCTTTCTCTTTACTAGCTGTTTGACCTTGGGCTTAACATTTTCATGCTTTCTATTCCATAAATGTGAAATGGGGATCATAATGACATCTACCTCATAGGGCTATTGAGAGGATTAAATGAGTTTACACAGATTAAAGTTCTTTGAGTGGTTCCAGAGAGTGAGTATTCAAAAAAAATCAGTTATTATGACTTGTTATTGACTGCTTATTGTTAGACATTGCTGCTGCTGCTGCTGCTGAGTCACTTCAGTTGTGTCCGACTCTGTGCCACCCCATAGACAGCAGTCCACCAGGCTCCCCCGTCCCTGGGATTCTCCAGGCAAGAACACTGGAGTGGGTTGCCATTTCCTTCTCCAATGCATGAAAGTGAAAAGTGAAAGGGAAGTCGCTCAGTCATGTCCAACTCTTCACGACCCCATGGACTGCAGCCTACCAGGCTCCTCCATCCATGGGATTTTCCAGGCAAGAGTACTGGGGTGGGGTGTCATTGCCTTCTTCAGTTAGACATTGCATATTTTAAATAACATTGTTTATGCCTTTTCATCTCTCTTAAGTCAGGTCATTCTGCTGATGTCTGACTCTCAATGTTCAATCATCTTGGCCTTTTAATTGGTATAGCAATTGTTTATTGAGTCCCTAATATGTGGTCACACATAATTCTAAGCACTGGAGCTATAAGAGTGAAAAGGACAGGCAATGTCCTGGCTCAGCTCACAACTGAGATGGTATTGGATGATAAATAGATAAATTCATGAACAGCATAACTTCAGGAAGTAACTTGTACTAGAAAAAGTAGGACAGGGCGGTATAATAAGGAAATTAAAAGAAGGAAAGTTTTGACTAACCTAGATAGCATATTTAAAGGCAGAGACATTACTTTGCCAACAAAGGTCTGTCTAGCCAAGGTTATGGTTTTTCCAGTGGTCATGTATGGATGTGAGATTTGGACTGTGAAGAAAGCTGAGTGCCAAAGAATTGATGCTTTTGAACTGTGGTTTTGGAGAAGACTCTTGAGAGTCCCTTGGATGGCAAGGAGATCCAACCAGTCCATTCTAAAGGAGATCAGCCCTGGGATTTCTTTGGAAGGAATGATGCTAAAGCTGAAACTCCAGTACTTTGGCCACCTCTTGCGAAGAGTTGACTCATTGGAAAAGACTCTGATGCTGGGAGGGATTGGGGGCAGGAGGAAAAGGGGATGACAGAGGATGAGATGGCTGGATGGCATCACCGACTCGATGGACGTGAGTTTGAGTGAACTCCGGGAGTTGGTGATGGACAGGGAGGCCTGGCATGCTGCAATTCATGGGGTTGCAAAGAGTCGGACACGACTGAGCAACTGAACTGAACTGAAGGGAATCAGAAAATATATAGACTCCAAAATAATCCAGATTATCTACAAAGTCAAAGGAATAAATAAGTCGTAGGAAATGAGATTAGAGAAGGAGGTAGGGATCAGATAACACTGGACTTTGTAGAGCATGTTAAGGACTTTTGATTTTATTCTAAGTGCAATGGAAATCCATTGGAGGGTTTTAAAGCAGAGAGTTACCTGATCCACTGTATGTTTGCTTTTGAAAATATCATATTTTCTGTTCCATCATTTTAAAAGCTGACAAGACTTATCTTCAGAGAATGAAGCATATATATAAGTAAAAATAAATGTCAGAGATGACAAGAGTCCCTTCCTCAAGATGAGTTGCATTTATACCCATAAGTTCCTTGAGATACCTCTTTATAAAAAATTCTCCCTTTTGTCCTTAAGATATTTCTCAATGTTTTATGCTGATTTCCAACCAGCCAAAATATTTCTAATTACTTCACTCTGCTACCTCTAAACTCCCAAAATTCATTCTCTCTGCCTTTCTCAAAATACTGATTTCACCTTTATTTCCCTTAAAAACATTTCACTGAAAAAAAATATGGTCTTCTAATGTCCTACAAGTTCAAAGCATCTGAATCTACAGTCCTTTTTTTCTTTTTTTTCCTTCCTTTTGATTGCACTGCATGGCTTGCAAGATCCTGACCAGGGATTGCACCCGAGCCACAGTAGAGAAAGCGTCAAGTCCTAACCACTGGACCACCAGGGAATTCCCAGAATCCACAGTCTTTTGATGACACTCCTATGTATTCTTCTGTCTTTTTCTGTGACAGAACTAAGAACCAAATGATTAACAAATATAGGGTACACTGGGATGCTGCAGACTGTGGGAAACTGATAAAATGTCAAGTAATGGGAATAGACCCTGCCACACAGAAGAAACGTGCCCTCCAAGTAAATAAAATCATAGTCATGTGGCATGGATGAGCTGCTGACACAGTGATATTAATGGATAAAACAACTTCTCAAATGTAAGAGTACAACCACAAGGTATTAAGGAGTGTGATATTCAAAGATTTAAGCTGGCAGGTAGCACCAAGGAAAGTCTGGTAGCTGGTAACAGGGCTTCAGTCACAGGGATATAGCTTGGGGTCAGAATGGACAAGAACAAGGCAGGGTCTCCATCCCTCAAGATTTGGTAGCTTATCAGAAAAGTCTTAGGGACCAGGTAGAGACCCAGTTACTTGCACTAGGATAAAAAGTTCGAAAAGAACTACAATCAAGTTTGCCTTAATATTAAATTCCTCATGTCTTATATAACAGCTTGATGTACTTGTCCCAAAGCAGGAGATATGCATGTATCTACAATTGGTAGGGGGCTGAGACCAAAGACCCAAAATGTAGCACAACTTACTGTATTGCCTTCATTTATGAATTGAATATTTATGGAGAGAGCAGCTTCAAGCAGTGAGTACTCAATCTATTTGTAGCTTGAACTACTGTTCTCCTTGGTAAGGGTCAATTTTTTGAGATGCAGGTCTATTCCCTAACAACTCAAGTGAGACCAAAAAATAGCTTCTCAGAGGCACTAAACACTTCCCATTTGATAATGTTTTTTGTCTCGACTCATGGAAACTAATGCCTTTATAGAAAAGCAAGAATGGAGGTCTGTGTGCACAGGGAATCAGGCAGGTCACTGAACACATTGCTGGCCAAACAGCTAACTGCATAATAAAGTAGTTCAGAGAAACATCACTGAGAAATTGCATTTTTATACCCTATCTTCCTCAATCTAAAGGGACCCGAGGCAAAGTGAAACCAATACATGGCCTCAAACAAAAAGCAAAATCTAATGTTAGCTTGCAAGTCTCAAATTAATGTTTATACTTACCTCCTCTCAAAATGCTGCTGCTTCAGTCAAGCAAGTAAACTTTTATGACCTTAGTGGAGCTTTCTAGTTTAAGATTAAAAGAAAAATGTATGTTTCAAATGAGTTATTGACTTTCTGTACCAGAGCAAATCTTTCTGATCTCACAATGGTTGGGCTTCTTTCCTAGGTCTTTGCAAAAGGGACTGAAATTTGCTATGAACTGCTGTTTTTTATTTTCAACTATGCCTAATGCAAAAAATCACTGAAGTGCCCAAACAAATATTACAAATGTCAGAACAGATTCTATATTCTCCATTACCCTACAATTGGAGAGAGTCACACAGAGATGGTAAAGTAATCTAAACCACATAGCCTTGAAAAGCTAAATGTAAAATGTTGACTAGGTGAATACTGCAGAAGTTTGAGGACTCTCACTTTTGGTGTCAGGGTCAACACTTTCAAGGAATCTTTGCTTAGTGACTCTTCCGTTAAAAAGCTTTATTAATCACATAAAGGCTGCTTCCTTGATTTCAGTATTGTATTTCCATCGTACTCGTTTTGAAATCACTAGGAATGAATACATTGATGCTGAATGCTTCTAGAGATGACACATTATAGTTTAAATTAGAGCCAACCCAAATGCATGAACATTGCTTTGAGATCCTATTACATACACCATCTCCCATTCCACTGAGGCATTATTCCAAACCCTAACTGTCCTCCAGAGGGCCTGTAATCAGCGCTGGCTCCATAATTTGCAGGACCCAGTGCAAGATGAAAATGCAGGACCATTTATTCAAAAAGGAGATAAAAGCATTTTTCTTTGTTCTGCAGTGTCTGTCTCAACTTCTCAAGATGTTCTTTTTATTTTTAATTTTTATTGGAATATAGTCATCTAACAATGTTGTGTTAGTTTCTGCTGTACAATAAAATGAATCAGTTGTAGGTATATATTTATCTCCTCTTTTTTAGATTTCCTTCCTATACAGGTCACCACAGAGAATTTAGTAGAGTTTCCTGTGCTACACAGTAGGTTCTCATTAGAGATGTTCTTTTAATTACTATAGAATGCAGCACTCCCTTAGGTACAGAGATACTCCCAGGACACTCACAGCAGTATGAGTGTAGACAATCATAGTTGCCCAGTGCCCTGCCCCACTGCTTAAGGAATGGGATGTGCACACCTGACCCCCACCCTTCAACATGCCATACCCATGCCTTTGTCAGTGATGGAGGGTGGCAGCAGAAACTGGGCAGGGGAGTGGACAGGAAAGGATCAGACCTGGGGAAGCAACTGGAGGCAAACCATGCCTGGTCTGAGTTACTTCTGTTCCAGTGCTCCAAAATCAGAGCAATGCTCCACTTTCCAATTGGAATTTGCTTACAAAATAAATTCAAAAGTAAAATGATCTAGAATTTCAAGACAGCAATCACAGAGTACAAAACTCCAAGCGCCGAACCCCCTTCTAAGTAGAGGCCCCATGTGACTGCACAGGTCACTCTGCAATGAAACTGGCTTTGGCCCTAATACACCTTTGCCCCACCACAAAGAAAATAGAGGTATTTAGGCATGGATTTCTTCACTTTCTCAGTCTGCCATCAACAAAGATAGCTGTATCCTATATCCATCCTTTTCTTCTCACCATTTCATCAAGTGGCATATGCTTCCTTCTCGTGAAAGCTAATTCATTTAGATGTGCTCTATGTCCCATCCAATTATCATTTCCTCCTATATTTTCCTCTATCAAAAGTATTTACTTTCCTAATTTTCAAATCTTCCCCCTTCTTGGCTCTTTTCCTCCAGGTTATAAGTATGTTTAATCATTACCACACCTTTAAAACTCTCTACTGACCCTGAATATCCTTCTAACTATCCTATTTCTTTAACTTTATGCAGTCAGGGCTCTAGAAATAATAATTTATCTTGAAAATGTACCCCAAATCTGGCCTCCTTTAACCATCCCCATTATTCCCCTAGTCCAAGCCAGAATCATCTCTTTCCTAAATTACTGCAATACTCTGCTAATTAGTCTACTTGCTTCCAATTCTTGCCTTTCTAGAATCCATTCTTCACAAAGCAATCACGGTGATTTTTTTTCCAAATATAAGTCAGGTCCTATTAATCTTCCACTCTAACCCCATGGCAGAAACCGTCTATGGGGTACTTTTTATACACACAACCTTCTAAGTTTTCGGTAGTCTTATTAATCAATTTTTTTCTTTGTGATTTATTCTATTAGTTTATACTCAGAAAGTTCCTTCTCAGGTGTAGTTAAATAAATATTCACCTTTTTCCTTGGTTTAAAATTTTTTCCTTCATATTCAAGTATTTAATTATATATTTAAATTATATATTTAATTATAAACTGATTTTTCAAATATTTAAACAACTGTACCAGCAACACTTACTGAATAATACTTCCATTGCCCCTATTAAATCATAAGGTCATATTGGTCATATTCTAAATTCTTTATAAAATCAAGGGTTTTGTTGTTGTTGGTAATGGTAGTGGTAATGGTGGGGGTTGTTTTTCTGCTAGACTATTTCTTTCCATTGATGCAAATACTGATTCTTATACCTGTTCCACATCTTCTCAGCCACTGGGGTTTGAAGTGAGGCAGGAGGGAGAATGGGGTGAAATTAAAAAATGTGATGTGACAAGGTCTCTCTCTTCCTTTTAAGAATTTCCTTGGCTCATCTCTCTGTTTATTCCTCCAGATGATCCTTAGAATCTTTTCATACCATTCCAATATAAATTCTTCAGGAGGTTGGAATAAAAATTGCATTGGGCTCATAAATTATTTTGAAAATAATTTAGCAATCTAAAACTATTCACTGTTGCTGTCCAGAATTATAGCCTGCTTGGGCATTTGTCTTCTTTTATAGCTGTCTTTTTTTTTTTCCCCCACAAAAATCTCAATCCTTGTGGGGTAAACTTAATTTTAGGTTTTTTAAGTTTTTTGTTTTTTGTTTTTCTAATCCTGGAAAACAAACTTTCTTGGTAATATTTTCTAATGAGGTTTTGGAATTTAAGTGCAAGCTATTAATTTTATATGTGTGTTTGTGCTCACTCAGTTGTGTCTGACTCTTTGCAACCCCATGGACTACAGCCTGCCAGGCTCCAACATCCATGGAATTCTCAAGAATACTGGAATGGGTTGACATTTCCTACTCCAGGGGATCTTCCTCACCCATGGATTGAACCCACATCTCCTGTATTAGCAGTCAGACTCTTTACCACTAATGCCACCTGGGAAGCCCCCTATATGTATATATGTCCACCTTATTCTTATTCATTCTTATTCTAATAATTTTTAAGTTAAACTTCATGGGATATTTTTCAGAGAACAATGATATAATCTATGAATAATTAAAATGCTGTCTGCTTATTTTCAATAGCTTTACTTGTCATTTCTGTTTTAGGTGTATTGTTCTTACTAGAGCTTCCATAATATGATGATAAAATAATAACAATAATAAAAATAAATGATAATAATAATAACAGCAGTAGCAGGGATAGAAGGCATTCTTACATTGTTTCTGATGTTAATGACTTTAGTATTTTACCTTCTGAATCATTGCAGCAAAACAATCTGACCTTCAGTCAGTTCATTTCAGTCGCTCAGTTGTGTCCAACTCTTTGCGACCCCATAAACCGCAGCACACGAGGCCGCCCTGTCCATTACCAGCTCCCGGAGTCCACCCAAACCCATGTCCATTAAGTCAGTGATGCCATCCAATCATGCCATCCTCTGTTGTCCCCTTCTCCTCCTGCCCTCAATCTTTCCCAGCATCAGGGTCTTTTCAAGTGAGTCAGCTCTTCGCATTAGGTGGCCAAAATATTGGAGTTTCAGCTTCAACATCAGTCTTTCCAATGAACACCCAAGACTGATCTCCTTTAGGATGGACTGGTCGGATGTCCTTGCAGTCCCTGGGACTCTCAAGAGTCTTCATCAACACCTCAGTTCAAAAGCATCAATTCTTCAGTGCTCAGCTTTCTTCACAGTCCAACTCTCACATCCATACATGACCACTGGAAAAAACATAGCCTTGACTAGACGAATGTTTGTTGTCAAAGTAATGTCTCTGCTTTTTAATATGCTATCTAGCTTGGTCACAACTTTCCTTCCAAGGAGTAAGCGTCTTTTAATTTCATGACTGCAGTCACCATCTGCAGTGATTTTGGAGCCCAAAAAATAAAGTCTGACACTGTTTACCCATCTATTTCCCATGAAGTGATGGGACCAGATGCCATGATCTTAGTTTTCTGAATGTTGAGCTCTAAGCCAACTTTTTAACTCTCCTCTTTCACTTTCATCAAGAGGCTCTTTAGTTCTTCTTCACTTTCTGTCATTAGGGTGGTGTCATCTGCATATCTGAGGTTATTGATATTTCTTCCAGCAATCTTGATTCCAGCTTGTGCTTCATCCAGCCCAGCATTTCTCATAATGTACTCTGCATATAAGTTAAATAAGCAGGGTGACAATATACAGCCTTGATGTACTCCTTTTCCTATTTGGAAGCAGTCTGTTGTTTCATGTCCAGTTCTTTTACTATTAACATATATTTATCATAAAGGCACCCATCTATTAACAAATGATGGGAATATAGTACACATTTTTCTCAGACAATAACTTTTTATTGTTATATACTATACAAACTATAAAATTTACTTTAATAGGAAAATCTGGTTGTTTTTAGTATATTTACGTAGCCATGCAACAGTAATACTACCTAATTCCTGAACGTTTTCATTACTCTCATAAGAATTTTCATACACACCAGCAGTCTTTACCAATTAGCCCCTCATCCCAACCCTGGAATTCATTAATCTACTTGCTATCTCTATGGATTTTCCTATTATGGACATTTTATATAAGTGGAATTATACAATATGAGGCCTTTTGTTTCCAACTTCTTTCACTTAGCATACTTACAAGGTTCATCAATGTTGTAGAATGTATTAATATTAGTGCTGCATACATTTTTATTGCTGAGTAATACTCTACCATATGGTTTTACAAAATTTTCTTCATCCATTCATTCTTTGATGGATACTTGGCTGTAGAAAGCATCACTACAAACAGACCTAATGGAGGTGATGGAATTCCAGTTGAGCCATTTCAAATCCTGAAAGATGATGCTGTGAAAGCGCTGCACTCAATATGCCAGCAAATTTGGAAAACTCAGCAGTGGCCACAGGACTGGAAAAGGTCAGTTTTCACTCCAATCCCAAAGAAAGGCAATGCCAAAGAATGCTCAAACTACTGCACAATTGCACTCATCTCACACGCTAGTAAAGTAATGCTCAAAATTCTCCAAGCTAGGCTTCAGCAATACTTGAACCGTGAACTTCCAGGTGTTCAAGCTGGTTCTAGAAAAGGCAGAGGAACCAGAGATCAAATTGCCAACATCCACTGGATCATCAAAAAAGCAAGAGAGTTCCATTGACTATGACAAAGCCTTTGACAGTGTGGATCACAATAAACTGTGGAAAATTCTGAAAGAGATGGGAATCCCAGACCACCTGACCTGCCTCTTGAGAAACCTATATGCAAGTCAGGAAGCAACAGTTAGAACTGGACATGGAACAACAGACTGGTTCCAAATAGGAAAAGGAGTATGTCAAGGCTGTATGTTGTCACCCTGCTTATTTAACTTATATGCACAGAACATCATGAGAAACGCTGGGCTGGAAGAAGGACAAGCTGGAATCAAGACTGCTGGGAGAAATATCAATAACCTCAGATATGCAGATGACACCACCCTTATGGCAGAAAGTGAAGAGGAACTCAAAAGCCTCTTGATGAAAGTGAAAGAGGAGAGTTAAAAGGTTGGCTTAGAGCTCAACATTCAGAAAACTAAGATCATGGCACCCGGTCCCATCACTTCATGGGAAATAGATGGGGAAACAGTGGAAACAGTGGCAGACTTTATATTTTTGGCACCAAAATCACAGCAGATGGTGACTGCAGTCATGAAATTAAAAGACGCTTACTCCTTGGAAGGAAAATTATGACCAACCTAGAACAGCATATTAAAAAGCAGAGACATCACTTTGCCAACAAAGGTCAGTCTAGTCAAGGCTATGTTTTTTCCTGTGGTCATGTATGGATGTGAGAGTTGGACTGTGAAGAAAGCTGAGTGCCGAAGAATTGATGCTTTTGAACTGTGGTGTTGGAGAAGACTCCTGAGAGTCCCTTGGACTGCAAGGAGATCCAACCAGTCTATTCTAAAGGAGATTAGTCCTGGGTGTTCTTTGGAAGGAATGATGATGAAGCTGAAACTCCAGTACTTTGGCCACCTCATGCGAAGAGTTGACTCATTGGAAAAAACTCTGATGCTGGGAGGGATTGGGGGCAGGAGGAAAAGGAGACAACAGAGGATGAGTGGCTGGATGGTATCACTGGCTGTATGGCATCACTGACTCGATTGACATGGGTTTGGTTGAACTCTGGGAGTTGGTGATGGACAGGGAGGCCTGGCGTGCTGCAATTCATGGTGTCACAAAGAGTTGGACACGACTGCGCAACTGAACTGAACTGAACTGAGTTGTTTCCACATTTTGGTGATTATGAATAATGCTTCTATCAACATTCATATACAAGGTTTTGTGTAACTATATTTTCAATTCTCTTGAGTATATTACTTAGGAAGTTTTTTTTTTTTTTTTCTTTCTTTAGGGACTTAGTGTATTTCTCAAGATTTTATAAGATAATATTCCTGTAAGTAGAAATAGTTTTACTCATTTCTTTATGATCTGAGTGCCTTTTATTTCTTTTTCTTGCCCAATTTTCCTTGCTAATTCACCACTAAAATAGAGGTGGTGTGAGTGGACATCCTTGTCTTCTTCCTGATATTGTGGCATTGTCAGGGGGCACTCTCAGTCTTTGGTCAAGTATGATGTTAGCTGTGGGAATTTTGTAAATGCTTTTTATCAGGTTCAGAGAGTTCCCTTATATTCCTAGTTTTTATCATGAAAAGATAGAATATTTTTGTCAGGTGGCTTTTTCTATGTAATGGGATGCTTGTGGGGTTTTTATTTTTTTATTCTATTTATATGATATACTCTACTGATTTGGCATATTAAACCAACAATTCAATCAAACAACCATGGTTTAGATAAATCCTCACTGGTCAAGTATACAAGCTTCATATAATATATATAATCATATAATATATAGCTATATAAATAAATGATTATATATAAATATATAACATATGATTATATAGTATACACAATACATATAATCCTTATATGTTTCTGGATTCTGTTTACTAACATATTACTGAGGATTTTTGTATCTATATTCATAAGGAATATTGGTTTACAATTTTCTTTTCATGTGATTTCCCTGTCTAGGTAATCTGGTCTTATAGAATGAACTGGCACATATTTCCTATTCTTCTACTTTTAGAAAAGTTTGTGAAGGATTGCTTCACAATTAATAATGTTAATTGTTCCTTAAATATTTGGTAGGAATCACCAGTGAATCCCTCTGATCCTGAGTTTTTCTTTGTGGGAAGCTTTGATTACCAGCTCAATTACTGTACTTGATATATACATATACATTTTCTATTTTTTCTAGAGTCATTTGCAATATTTTATATTTAAGAAAATGTCCATTTCATCAGTTATCTAATTTGTTGGCATACAACTGTTTAGTATTCCCTTATAATCTTTTTTATTTCTGAAAGGTTGATAGGAATTTCCTGTTTCATTCCTGGTTTAAGTCATTTGAGTATTTTTATTTTTCTTGGTCTGTCTATCTAAAGTTCTGTCAATATTGTTGATTTTTCATTCAAATTTTGGTTTCCTTGATTTCTCTCATTTTTAAATTCTCTATTTCCTTTATTTCCATTCATACTCTTCCTTTTGCTTATTTTGGATTTAGTTTGTTCTTCTTTTTCTAGTTTATAAAGGCGAAAGCTAAGGTTAATAATTTGAAGCAAATTTCCATCTAGTTAAAACTTTAGTTAAACCTCTTAAGTTTCAGTATACATATTTAATTTTTCACTCACCTCAAAATAATTTCTAATGTCACTTATGATTTCTACTATGATCCACTGGTTACTTTAAAGTGTGCTATTTAATTTTCACATATTTGTGAATTTCCCAGAATTTTTTCATTGATTTCTAATTTCACTCCATTATGATTGAAGAACATTATATCATATCAAAAATTGAATTTAACTGTGATTTTTCTATGGACCTACAGGGCAAGATTTGTTGATGGTGGTCTGCTACTTATTTACTGATATTTCTGAACTAGTTCTGAAAAGTCTATTATTTTTCATATGCAGCCACTGAGCTCTCTGCTTGGTTAGCTTAGGGGTCAGCTAATGATTAGACAAAGATTTCATTAAGCATTTGAACCAATAAATCTCCCAGTCTTTGCCAGGGGCTCTGTGTGCATGTTAAGGGAAAACATCAAGACTCAGGCTGCTGTATTTTTCATTTCCTGCTTATGCAGAACCTCAAGATCAGCCAGAGTTGAAAGCTTAGTGCCTTCTCAGACCTTTCCTGAGCATGTGCACAGTTTCACAGGGCCTTGGGCATGCACACAGGCTTCTAAATTTCCAGGACTGTGTCAAAGCTTTTCAAAGCCCTTATACTCCAGTGTTCTTGCCTGGAGAATCCCAGCGATGGGGGAGCCTTGTGGGCTGCCATCTATGGGGTCGCACAGAGTCGGATACAATTGTGAAGCCACTTAGCAGCAGCAGCAGCAGCATAGACCTCATTCCCCAGCTTTTCTTTTTAAACTTCATGGTTAGTCTATTGTTTGGCTCAACTGTTATCCACAACCTCAGAAAGCTGCAAAGTTAATTACTTCCGTGTAATTGGTTTCAGGAATTATCCCTGAGGAAAAGGCTTCTCACACTGGGTTAGCTCTGGGTCAGGTCAAATGAAGATAAGTCTTAAAACTGAGGTTATCTATGGAACTGACAGACAAGTCAAATAATAGCAAGTTGCCGAAAGTGGGGGTTTGAAAGTTAGAACCCCATTCTGACTGCTCCAGTGGCTGCTGAGCTGTTGGTTTTCACCATGATTGTGGGCTTTGGGGTTTAGAGGCTAACAATGGAGATTGGGAGAGGAATTTAAGAACAGGGCATGTTAGTATGCCACAAGGTTTACTGTTCTTACCAAGATTCAGCTATTTTTCTTGAATAAACACAGTACAGAATGACCCAAACATGTGATTTATATCCAGAGTCCTGAAAAAGTTGATTCTGACAATTTGTTGTCAGTGTTCTCATTTTATCATGGTGGAGAGGATTTTCAGAGTTTCTTTGTCTGCCATTCCCACTGACATCACTCTACTTGTTTTACTTTTTGAAAGAACAATCTTAACCTAAATTTTATTTTTTAAAAATACATGTCATAAATATTCATGAAATATCATTAGAAAATAAAGTGGAAAAATTTTAAATCACCCAAAGCATTACCTTCTATTTTTAATATTTGATGTATATAAGAGATGTCAAAAGTATTTCATCTCAAGTGCCAGTTTTAGCTAATTTATAATAACTACATTGAAAATGGTATCAGCAAAGTTTTTGAGACTGTACCTAGGCTTGTGTGCATGCATGCTCAGTCATTCAGTCATGTCCGACTCCTTGCAACCCCATGGACTGTAGCCTGCCAGACTCCTCTGTCAGTGGGATTTTCCAGGCAAGAATACTGGAATGGGTTGCCATTTCCTTCTCCAGGGATCTTCCCGTCCAGGGATCAAACCTATGTCTCATGCATCCCCTGCATTTGCAGGCTGATTCTTTACCTCTGAGCCACCTGGGAAGCCACCTAGGCTTGTATGAACAGCTTGATTAGTTTTGTTTGCCATGAATGTGAAACAAGAAGGGGCAGAAAGGTGCTACACCTTTGTTATCTTTGGCAAATATGTTCAATTATTTGCCCTGTGTGAATGCATAATAATTTCCCCCCAATAATGAAATATTATGATGTGCATGTTACCTTCTTTTTACACATGTCTTCTTTTCCACTTAGTAATATATAGTGGCTATTTGTGTCAATTAATATCTATATCTGCATTTTTTAAACATAGTGATTAATTTTGCTTATCTTTGGTTATTCAATTTGCTTTCAAATTTACCTTTAAAAATAACACTGTGATGAAAAGCTTGCATGCAACATTTGTACATTAGATAAATCATTTCCTTCAGACAAACTTATAGAACTGAAATTGCTGGTTTATAATGTATTATAATTTTAAAATTTTTATTTATATTATTCAATGGCATTCCATAAAATTTGTAGCAATTTATAATTCTACCAGCAGCATATTAAATAACTGATACCCTAAAACTTTATCAACATTGTATGGCATCATTATTATAATTTTTGTCATATGATAACACAAAGTGATTATTTTATTTCCTTATTTTTCATTCCTTTATTAATGATCTTGATCTTTTAAAAAACTTTTTGCTATATTCATCTTCCCTTTTGGAAGGGCCTATTTTTATGTACTGGAAGATTAACCTTTTTCTAATTGTCTTAAAACTATACTAACTATATTATATATTTAAAAAATTTATCTTGTATATGTGATAACACATTTTTCAACTTGAAAAGTTTTGCTCTTAGAATTTAACAGTAAATTAAAATTGCTCTGGAATGAAAAATAATTTCTTATAAACTCTCAAGGTATACATTTGCATAATCCTGGGACTCTTTTTATTTCCCATTTGTCTACATGTAGCTTGTTATAACTTAAACAGAATTTATTATTATTCAAAATTATTTTATTTCTGGCCAAAATAAAAGCCTCACAGAGATTTTTAAGCTATTACTACCACATTATTGGACTGATGATCATCAATGTCTTTTTTTCTCCCCAAAGGTACAGTAGTCTCTAATTTTAGAACTTTATAATTCATAAACAGTATTTTTATCTATTATCTTCTCACCTCAAAAGGTTAATATGATAATTATCTCCTACATAAATGTTTTAATTCAATAGTAATCCATGAAAATAAGCTTAATTTAAAATAAAAGGCATAAAGGGAGAAATATAGCAAAAAAGTAGAAATGAATCAACAATTTCCCAAACTTACTTTTTCCCCACTAGAAAATAAGCTCTATTGCAAGGATTTTTTTCTGTTTTGTTTCATTAGTGTTTCCCAAGTGACTAGAAAAGTGCCTGGTATTTAAAAAGCTACTCCATCAACATTTGTTGAATACTTTAACAAATAAATGAAATAATAAATATTTAGGCACAATTACAGGTTGCCTTCTTCCTTACTTTACATAGCTATGTGTAAGTATACAGTTTTCCTCTTATTTTTGCCATCACACTAAACAAATTGTTTTACAATTTAATATTTTATCCATAAATTATAACTTGAACATCGCTCCACTAAACTTTGATCTACCTTATTTTTCTAAGAGCTGCATGTTACTCCATAGTGAACATGAATCATTATCCACTGAACCATTCTCTATTGACACAAATTTCCCACACAATGTTTTGTTATCTAAAAATTATGCAAGGAACATTCCTCTGTGTATGTATCACATTTCTACAGGATAGATTCATCCCTATGCGAAATTTTGTGTCAATGTAGCCCAAATAGCTCTTCAAAAGTTTTACTAATTTACTCTGCCACAAACAGAGGGCTGATATTCCATTGTTGTATACTTGTGGAGTGCATTGCCTAATGTCCATCATTGGTCTGAGCCAGTGTCAAATCAATTATTAATTTATTCAGCATCATCCCTGCTCCCCACAAAAAAAATTATACAAAAGTTCCTTTCCCCCACACACTTAATCACACCCATTTGTATGTTCACAATCTTTTAAGTTTTTAAATCCAGTGGGAGAAAAATAAGACCCATCATTGATTCAATTTGATTGATTCAATTATTGATACCCCACGTCCAAGATAAGAGAAACCCCAGTAAGAGAGTAGGCGCTGAGAGAGGGCATCAGAGGGCAGACAGATGGAAACCACAATCACAGGAAGCTAGCCAATCTGATCACATGGACCACAGCTTTGTCTAACTCAATGAAACCAAGCCATGCCATGTAGGGCCACCCAAGATGGGCTGGTCATGGTAGAGATCTGACAAAATGTGGTCCACTGGAGAAGGGAATGGTAAACCACTTCAGTATGCTTGCCTTGAGAATCCCATGAACAGTATGAAAAGGCAAAATGATAGGATACTGAAAGGGGAACACCCTGGGTTGGTAGGTGCCCAATATGCTACTGGAGATCAGTGGAGAAATAACTCCAGAAAGAATGAAGGGATGGAGCAAAAGCAAAAACAATACCCATTTGTGGATGTGACTGGTGATAGAAGCAAGGTCCAATGCTGTAAAGAGCAATATTGCATAGGAACCTGAATGTTAGGTCCATGAATAAAGGCAAATTGGAAGTGGTCAAACAGGAGATGGAAAGAGTGAACGTTGACATTCTAGGAATCAGCAAACTAAAATGGACTGGAATGGGTGAATTTGACTCAGATGATCATTATATCTACTACTGTGGGCAGGAATCCCTTAGAAGAAATAGAGTAGCCATCATAGTCAACAAAATGGTCCAAAATGCGATACCTGGATACAATCTCAAAAACGACAGAATGATCTCTGTTCATTTCCAAGGCAAATCATTCAATACCATGGTAATCCAAGTCTATGCCCCAACCAGTAACTCTGAAGAAGGTGAAGTTGAACAATTCTATGAAGACCTACAAGACCTTTTAGAACTTCTGCTACTGCTAAGTCGCTGCAGTCGTGTCCGACTCTGCGTGACCCCATAGACGACAGCCCACCAGGCTCCTCTGCCCCTGGGATTCTCCAGGCAAGAACACTGGAGTGGGTTGCCGTTTCCTTCTCCAGTGCGTGAAAGTGAAAAGTGAAAGTGAAGGCGCTCAGTTGTGTCCGACTCCTAGCGATCTCATGGACTGCAGCCCACCAGGCTCCTCCGTCCATGGGATTTTCCAGGCAAGAGTACTGGAGTGGGGTGCCATTGCCTTCTCCCTTTTAGAACTAACACCCCTCAAAATTGTCCTTTTCATTATAGGGGACTGGAATGCAAAAGTAGGAAATCAAGAAACACCTGGCTACTGCTGCTGCTGCTAAGTCGTTTCAGTCGTGTCTGACTCTGTGCGACCCCATAGATGGCAGCCCACCAGGCTCCCCCGTCCCTGGGATTCTCCAGGCAAGAGTACTGGAGTGGGTTACCAGTTCCTTCTCCAATACATAAAAGTGTAAGTGAAGTCGCTCAGTCATGTCCGACTCTTCATGACCTTATGGACTACAGCCTACCAGGCTCTTCTGCCCATGGGGTTTTCCAGGCAAGAGTACTGGAGTGGGGTGCCATTGCCTTCTCCCAGAAACACCTGGAGCAACAGGCAAATTTGGCCTTGGAATACAGAATGAAGCAGGGCAAAGGCTAATAGAGTTTTGCCAAGAGAACACACTGGTCATAGCAAACACCCTCTTTCAACAACACAAGAGAAGACTCTACACATGGACATCACCAGATGGCCAACACTGAAATCAGATTGATTTTATTCTTTGCAGCAAAAGATGGAGAAGCTCTATACAGTCAGCAAAAACAAGACTGGGAGCTGACTGTGGCTCAGATCATGAACTCCTTATTGCCAAATTCAGACTTAAAATGAATAAAGTAGGGAAAACCACTAGACCATTCAGGTAGGACCTAAATCAAATCCCTTATGATTATACACTGGAAGTGAGAAATAGATTTAAGGGACTAGATCTGATAGACAGAGTGCATGATGAATTATGGATGGAGGTTCGTCACATTGTACAGGAGACAGGGAACAAGACCATTCCCAAGAAAACAAAATGCAAAAAAGAAAAATGGCTGAATGAGGAGGGCTTACAAATAGCTGTAAAAAGAAGAGAAGCAAAAAGAAAAGGAGAGAAGGAAAGATATACCCATTTGAATGCAGAGTTCCAAAGGATAGCAAGGAGAGATAAGAAAGCCTTCTTCAGTGATTAGTGCAAAGAAATATAGGAAAATAATAGATTGGGAAAGACTAGAGATCTCTTCAACAAATTAGAGATATCAAGGGAAACTTTCATGCAAAGATGGGCTCAATAAAGGACAAAAATGGCATGGACCTAACAGAAGCAGAAGATATTAAGAAGAGGTGGCAAGAATACATAGAAAAACTGTACAAAAAAAGATCTTCACTACCCAGATAATCACGGTGGTATGCTCACTGACCTAGAGTGAGACATCTGGGAATGTGAAGTCAAGTGGGCCTTAAGAAGCATCACTATGAACAAATGTAGTGGAGGTGGTGGAATTCCAGTTGAGCTATTTCAAATCCTGAAAGATGTTGCTGTGAAAGTGCTGTACTCAATATGCCAGCAAATTTGGAAAACTCAGCAGTGGCCATGGGACTGGAAAAATCAGTTTTCATTCCAATCACAAAGAAAGGCAATGCCAAAGAATGCTCAAACTACCACACAAAAGCTGAGTGCAGAAGAATGGATGCTTTTGAACTGTGGTGTTGGGGGAGACTCTTGGAGTCCCTTGGACTGCAAGGAGATCCAACCAGTCCATCATAAAGGAGATCAGTCCTGGGTGTTCATTGGAAGGACTAATGCTGAAGCTGAAACTCCAATA
This sequence comes from Bubalus kerabau, assembly GCF_029407905.1. NCBI lineage: Eukaryota > Metazoa > Chordata > Mammalia > Artiodactyla > Bovidae > Bubalus > Bubalus kerabau. The sequence goes on along the minus strand of NC_073647.1, from coordinate 1,821,383 downwards.
CTTTGGCCACCTGATGCGAAGAACTGTCTAATTTGAAAAGACCCTGATGCTGGGAAAGATTGAGGGCGGGAGGAGAAGGGGACAACAGAGGATGGCATGGTTGGATGGCATCATAGACTCAATGGACATGAGTTTGGGTAAACTCTGGGAGTTGGTGATGGACAGGGAGGCCTGGAGTGCTGCGGTTCATGGGGTCACAAAGAGTTGAACATGACTGAGCAACGGAACTGAACTCAACTGAACACATGGTAGCAAAGTAATGCTCAAATTCTCCAAGCCAGGCTTCAGCAATACGTGAACTCTGAACTTCCAGATATTCAAGCTGGTTTTAAAAAAGGTGGAGGAACCAGAGATCAAATTGCCAACATCTGCTGGATCATCAAAAAAGCAAGAGAGTTCCAGAAAAACATCTATTTCTGCTTTATTGACTATGCCAAAGCCTTTGACTGTGGGGATCACAATAAACTGTGGAAAATTCTGAAAGAGATGGGAATAACAAACCATCTGACCTGCCTCTTGAGAAATCTGTATGCAGGTCAGGAAGGAACAGTTAGGTCTGGACATGGAACAACAGACTGGTTCCAAATAGGAAAAGGAGTATGCCAAGGCTGTATGTTGTCACCCTGCTTATTTAACTTATATGCAGAGTACATCATGAGAAATGCTGGGCTGGATGAAGCAAAAGCTGGAATCAAGATTGCCAGGAGAAATATCAATAACCTAAGATATGCAGATGACATCACCCTTATGGCAGAAAGTGAAGAAGAACTAAAGAGCCTCTTGATGAAAGTGAAAGAGAGTGAAAAAGTTGGCTTAAAGCTCAACATTCAGAAAACTAAGATCATGGCATCTGGTCCCATCACTTCATGGGAAATACATGGGGAAACAGTGGAAACAGTGTCAGACTTTATTTTTTGGGGCTCCAAAATCACTGCAGATGGTGACTGCAGCCATGAAATTAAAAGATGCTTACTCCTTGGAAGGAAAGTTATGACCAACCTAGATAGCATATTGAAAAGCAGAGACATTACTTTGCTAACAAAGGTCCGTCTAGTCAAGGCTATGGTTTTCCCAGTGGTCATGTATGGATGTGAGAGTTGGACTGTGAAGAAGGCTGAGCCCCGAAGAATTGATGCTTTTGAACTGTGGTGTTGGAGAAGACTCTTGAGAGTCCCTTGGACTGCAAGGAGATCCAACCAGTCCATTCTGAAGGAGATCAGCCCTGGGATTTCTTTGGAAGGAATGTTGCTAAAGCTGAAACTCCAGTTCTTTGGCAACCTCATGCGAAGGGCTGACTCATTGGAAAAGACTCTAATGCTGGGAGGGATTGGGGGCAAGAGGAGAACGGGACGACAGAGGATGAGATGGCTGGATGGCATCACTGGCTCGATGGACGTGAGTCTGAGTGAACTCTGGGAGTTGGGGATGGGCAGGGAGGCCTGGTGTGCTGCAATTCATGGGGTCGCAAAGAGTCAGACACAACTGAGCAACTGAACTGAACTGAACTGATACATTTATTTTTAAAAAATTACAGAAATTGGTGTCATTTTAAAAAGAGAAGACCTATTAAACAATCTCTGGTGAACCAAACCTAAGTATCATTTTGAGAGTGCCAAGAAAGTACACTGATAAAAGTCAGAAATAGGAATCCAGCCATTATTTCTTTGGAGTTCCCAAGCTCAAATATGTAAGTTGTGTTCCTGACTCCTCTGAACCCATTCCTCCACCATATGCATGATTTCATGAGTCAATTAACCATAAATGTATTGTCAACATGTATTTTTTTAATGTTCAATTATTAACTTCATTTTTAGCCCCTCTCCTCCACATAGAGAAGTGGAGGCAGGGCTGAAAATTCCAAACTTCTAATCATGACTTTGTCTTCCTTGTGGCCAGTGACCATCCCAAAGCCATCCAGGAGCCCTCTTAGAGTTACCTCGTTAGAACATAAGTGCTCTTATTACTTAGGAATTTATTGGAGTTTTAGGAACTCTGTGTCAATGACTACAAATAAAGACCAAATGTAAATATTTCTCATTATCAACCACCGTATCACAACATAGAAATGCTTAGTTTCTTAATTTTCCTTCCTTCTTACACAAATGAAGCAGACAATATATGCTCAATTGCACCTTCCTTTTTAAAAATTTTTATTTTATATGTATCTGGTGTCCCAATCTTTGTGGCTGATCCCCAGGGGATGCTTCTTGACTGCCTGGCTCTGGAGGACAGGGGAGCTTGCATTCCTAGTCCTGTGGGGTTTTAATAATCACTGTCACCAGAAAGAAGCTTGTATCTCTGTCTGGTGCCCTGATTTTTACAACTGCTTCCAGATTTTCACCTCTACATCCCCTGGCTTTGGTTGGTCTCACCAAACTGCAACTAACAGACAGAGAATTTTTTTTTTCTTTTTTAAATTTTATTTAACTTTACAATGTTGTATTGGTTTTGCCAGACAGAGAATTCTTAAGCAGCTACCACACTCAGGGATCAGCAAGGGGCAACAGACCCAGGAGCTCAGTCTTTCTGTGATGAGCCTATAAGCTAATCATCATGGCTGCAGCCCAAAGGGCAGGCTTCACCAATTAAACAGGCATCTAGAAGATAACTGTACTCCTTTCCAGAAACCTTGGAAGGCAGGCACTATCTTCACAATTTCTTTGTCACGCTCTAGAGCACTAGTGTCTCCTGGAGGGGAACTTTACATGTGGATAGTGCCCTGATTTTTACATCTGGTACCTCAGTTTTTGCAGCTGCCACCCAGAAGAAGCCCCTTGATCACTTGGCTTCAGTGGCCATTGGACTTGGATTCCTGGGTCCCACAGACTGTGGTAGTCTAAGAGACAATTCTTGGCAAGCTACCAGTGCCAGGGCACTGACTAGACAGCAGACTGAGGCACACTTTTCAGTCTATGAAAGGGGTCTCATTGCTTGTCCAGGAGCATCAGCCTGAAGGACAGGCTTCAGGTTTGGCACACATCTAGTGGACTATGGAGCTGCTCTCAAGAAATGTAGACTATTGGACACCATCTTGGTGTTCATCCTCTGTCTTGTTCCAACTCACCAGAATCTCACAGAAAGGAGCTTATACACTTGTCTGGAGCCCCAGTTTTTGTGACTGTCACTCAACTGATACCGCCTGATTACCTGGCCAGCAGGGTTTATGCTTGTGGTCCCACAGGACTGAAGAGCTTTGCATAATATTAAATGCTGGTGCCTGAGGGTCTGGCTTCAAAACAGCCTAAATCTAAGTACTGAGATTCTTCCCTTAGAGATATTGACAAGTCTTGGTCCATCTTCAACTACTAGGAACTGTTAAAAATATAATAGGCTGCTTGGACAAGCACAAAGGAGACACAACAAAGAGTTGGCACAGGGCTGACCAACAAGGTTCACGTCCTACACGAGGCCACTCCCTCAAGACTGAGAGAAATGGTTGTTTCATCTACTATATAGAAGCTAACAAAGTGAGTCAAGGAAAATGAAGAGACAGAAATGTTTCGAATGAAATAACAAGACAAAACCTCAGGGGGGGGGGAACCCTTAAAAAATGGAGATAAGTATATTTACCTGATAAAGGGTTCATAGCAATGGTCATAAAGATGCTTACTAAACTGAGAAGAATAATGGATGAACAAGTGAAAACTTCAACAAAGAGATGAAAAGTATAGAAAGTAACAAATAGAACTCACAGAGATGAAGAATCAGTCCATTCAGTTCAGTCGCTCAGTCGTGTCCAACTCTTTGCAACCCCATGGACTGCCACATGCCAGGCTTCCCTGCCCATCATCAACTCCCGGAGCTAATTCAAACTCATGTCCATCGAGTTGGTGATGCCATCCAACCATCTCATCCTCTGTCATCTCCTTCTCCTCCCACCTTCAAACTTTCCCAGCATCAGGGTTTTTTACAATAAGTCAGTTCTTCACATCAGGTGGCCAAATTATTGGAGTTTCAGCTTCAGCATCAGTCCTTCCAGTGAATAATCAGAACTGATTTCCTTTAGGATGGACTGATGGGATCTCCTTGCTGTTCAGGGGACTCTCAAGAGTCTTCTCCAACACAGTTCAAAAGCATCAATTCTTCAGTGCTCAGCTTTCTTTATAGTTCAACTCTTATATCCATACATGACTACTGGAAAAACCGTAGTTTTGACTAGATGGACCTTTGTTTGCAAAGTAATGTCTCTGCTTTTTAATATATTGTCTACGCTGGTAACAGCTTTTCTTCTAAGGAGCAAGTGTCTTTTAATTTCATGGCTGCAGACACCATCTGCAGTGATTTTGAAACCCAAAAAAATAGTCTGTCACTGTTTCCATTGTTTCCCCATCTATTTGCCATGAAGTGATGGGACCAGATGCCATGATCTTTTTCTTTTCTTCCTTTTTTTTTTTTTTTTTGACAGGTAAATAGAGTAATCATTTTATTGTTATCTCCATCATTAGGCTTTGAGCTACAAGCAGAATATCTTTCATGTTACTAGAAATAAATTTATAATCTAGTAGAATATACCATTGACATCAAAATAAAAATATATTGCTTTAGAGGATGTAATTGTAATATTTCATGAGCACAATTATCTGGCCATGAATTTCCATGAAATGAGTATGGTTTACTCAGGTCTTTTTCTGAATGTTGAGTTTTAAGTCAACTTTTCCACTCTCCTCTTTCACTTGCATCAAGAGGCTCTAGTTTTTCTTTGCTTTCTGCCATAAGGGTGGTGCCATCTGCATATCTGAGGTTATTGGTATTTCTCCCTGCAATCTTGATTCCATCTTGTGCTTCATCCATCTTGGCATTTTCCATGATGTATTCTGCATATAAGCTAAGTAAGCAGGGTGACAATGTACAGCCTTGACATACTCCTTTGCTGATTTGGAAACAGTCCATTATTCCATGTCCAGTTTTAACTGTTGCTTCTTGACCTGCATACAGGTTTCTCAGGAGATAGGTAAACTAGTCTGGTATTCCCATCTCTTTAAGAATTTTCCACAGTTTGCTGTGATCCACATAGTCAAAGGCTTTGGCATAGTCAATAAGGCAGAAGTAGATGTTTTCCTGGAACTCTCTTGCTTTTTCAATGATCCAATGGATGTTGGCAATTTGATCTCTGGTTCATCTGCCTTCTCTAAATCAAGCTTGAACATCTGGAAGTTCACAGTTCACATACTGTTGAAGCCTAGCTTGGAGAATTTTGAACATTACTTTGCTAGTGTGTGAGATGAGTGCAATTGTGCGGTAGTTTGAGCATTTTTTTGGCATTGTGGTTCTTTGGGATTAGAATGAAAACTTGTCTTTTCCAGTCCTGTGGCCACTGCTGAGTTTTCCAAATTTGCTGGCATATTGAGTGCAGCAGTTTCACAACATCATCTTTTAGGATTTGAAATAGCTCAGCTGGAATTCCATAACCTCCACTAACTTTGTTCATAGTGATGCTTCCTAAGGCCCACTTGAATTTACATTCCAGGATGTCTGGTTCTAGCTGAATGATCACACCACCGTGATTATCAGGGTAATAAAGATCTTTTTTGTATAGTTCTTCTCTGTATGACTTCTCTGGTGACTCAGATGGTAAAGCGTCTGCCTACAATGTGGGAGACCCAGGTTCAATCCCTCAGTTGGGTAGATCTCCTGGAGAAGGAAATGGCAACTCCAGTATTTTTGCATGGAAAATCCCATGGACGGAGGAACCTGTGTAGGCTACAGTCCATGGGGTCCCAAAGAGTTGGACACAACTGAGAGACTTCACTTTCATTTTTTCTGTGTATTCTTGCCACGTCCTCTTAATATCTTCTGCTTCCGTTAGGTCCATACCATTTCTGTCCTTTATTGTGCCCATCTTTACAGGAAATGTTCCCTTGGTATCTCTAATTTTCTTGAAGAGATCTCTAGTCTTTCCCATTCTATTGCTTTCCTCTATTTCTTTGCATTTATCACTGAGGAAGGCTTTCTTATCTCTCCTTGCTATTCTTTGGAATTCTACATTCAAATGGATATATCTTTCCTTTTCTCCTTTGCCTTTTCTTCTCTTCTTTTCACAGCTATTTATAAAGCATCAGACAGCCACTTAGCCTTTTTGCATTTCTTTTTTTCAGGATGGTCTTCATCACTGCCTCCTGTACAATGTCATGAACATTGTCAAGAATCCATAGTTCTTCAGGCACTCTGTCTATCAGATCTAATCCCTTGAATCTATTTGTCATTTCCACTGTATAATTGTAAGGGATTTGATTCAGGCCATACCTGAATGGTCTAGTGGTTTTCCCTACTTTCTTCAATTTCAGTCTGAATTTGGCAATCCATTCTTGTTTTTGCTGACTGTATAGAGCTTCTCTACCTTGGGCTGCAAAGAACATAATCAATCTGATTTCAGTATTGATCATCTGGTAATGTCCATGTGTAGAGTCTTCTCTTGTGTTGTTGAAAGAGGGTGTTTGCTATGACCAGTGCGTTCTCTTGGCAGAACTCTATTAGCCTTTGCCCTGCTTCATTCCGTACTCCAAGGCCAAATTTGCCTGTTGCTCCAGGTGTTTCTTGACTTCCTACTTTTGCATTCCAGTCCTCTATAATGAAAAGGACAACTTTTTTGGGTGTTAATTCTAGAAGGTCTTGTAGGTCTTCATAGAACTGTTCAACTTCAGCTTCAGTATTACTGGTCGGGACATAGACTCGGATTACTGTAATATTGAATAATTTGCCTTGGAAATGAACAGAGATCATCCTGTTGTTTTTGAGACTGCATCCAAAAACGGCATTTCGAACTCTTTTTTTGACTATGATGGCTACTCCATTTCCTCTGAGGGATTCTTGCCCATAGTAGTAGACACAATGGTCATCTGAGTTAAATTCACCCATTCCAGTCCATTTTAGCTTGCTGATTCCTAAAATATCAACTTCTTGCCATCTCCTGTTTCCACTTCCAATTTGCCTTGATTCATGGACCTAATGTTCCATGTTGCTATGCAATATTACTCTTTACAGCATTGGACTTTACTTTCATCACCAGTCACACCTACAACTGAGTGTTGTTTTTGCTGTGACTCCATCTCTTCATTCTTTCTGGAGTGATTTCTCCACTGATCTCCGGTAGCATATTGGGCATGAAGAATACATTAACTTAAAAATACACTAGAGGAGTTGACCAGCAGATTAGATGAAGTAGAAGAAAGAATTAGTTGACTTAAAGACAAGGCAGTGGAACTCACCATATCAGAGCAAAAAAAAGAAAAAAGAATTTAAAAAGTAAAGATAGGTTAAGGGGCTTATAGGACAGCATCAAACCGATTAACATTCACATTATAGGGATCCCAGAAGAAGAAGGGAAAGAAGAAGGAAAAAAATCTTATTTGAAGACATAATGGCTGAAAACTTGCCTAACTGGGGAAGGAAACAGATATCCAAATCCCAGGAATCCTAAAGAATTCCAAAAAGATGAACCCAAAGAGACCCACTCTAAGACACATTATAATTAAAATGTCAAAAGTTAAAGAGATAATATTAAAAGCAACATGAGAAAAACAATTCGTTATGTACAAAGGAACCCCCACAAGAGTATCAGTGGATTTTTCAGCAGAAACTTTCAGGCCTGAAGAAAGTATCACCATATATTCAGAGTGCTGAAAGGTAAAAACTTCCATTTTTTATAAGGGAATTTATAATTTATAAAGTCCAATGTTTCCCTATTTATAAGAATACCCTATTTAGCAAAGTTATCATTCAGAATGAAGGACAAAGTATTTTCCAGACAGTATTTCTGAACAAGTATTTCTAAAGGATTTCATCACCACTAAACTAGTCTTACAGAACATGATAAAGGGACTTCTTTATGCTGAAAACAAAGATTAATAACAAGAAAACATATGAAAGAATAAACCTCACTGAAAAGGTAGATATATAGTAAAATAATGGATTAATCAGTTATAAAGCTAGTATGAAGGTTAAAAGAAAAGAGAAGTAAGAAACTATTGTTACAATAGATATAATTATTGTTATTAGTTGATGATATACAAGATGAAAAGATATAAAATGTGACATCAAATCCATAAAGCATGCGGGTGGAGGTAAAAATGTTGAGCTTTAAATGAGACCAACTTAAGTTGTTACTAAGTTAAAATAGACTGCTATAGCTATAAGTTGTCATGCTGCTGCTAAGTCACTTCAGTCGTGTCCAACTCTGTGTGACCCCATAGACAGCAGGGATTCTTCAGGCAAGAACACTGGAGTGGGTTGCCATTTCCTTCTCCAACGCATGAAAGTGAAAAGTGGAAGTGAATTCGCTCAGTCGTGTCTGACCCTCAGCGACCCAATGGACTGCAGCCTACCAGGCTCCTCCATCCATGGGATTTTCCAGGCAAGAGTACTGGAGTGGGGTGCCATTGCCTTCTCCATAAGTTGTCATAGGTACCCCCTTTTTGTGTCTAAGGTGGGCAAGATATGGTGATAAGTGCTTTACATACACTATGTCACTGTATTATTACAAGATTAGTATTATTTTTCCAGTGGATGAGGTAACTAAGTTTCAGGGAGATTTAGTAACTTGCCCAAATCCTCCACTCTGATACCATTACTCTTACCAACACTACAATTCTGCCTCCCCAAATATCCAACCATTTACCGTTCTGCATTGGTACTTTCTATGAAGACATTTAGGTATCCAAGCTTTCCAAGAAGATTCTATTTCAGGATAATATAAGTAGAGTTAATATAATAAACTATTATAAGCTATAACAAGCTATTTTTAATTATGGAGGCATGTCATATTTGAAAAGATTTTAGGATAGAAAAATGAGGAGAATCAAAAGTACAAGAAAGGAGAAGAGTATGAACTTTATAGACTGCCAATCATTCAACAAATGATTGAGAACTTGGTAGAGCATTGCACTAATAATAAGGTGGAAAAAAAACTCAGTTTCAGGAGAGCAGTCAGAGGACATTGTGATATGGAGCTTGTCCAATGCCAATTTTAGATTGAAAGGATATAAAAACAAAAGAAGAGTAGTGCCCTGAAGTATATCTTGGAAGTTAGTTCTGATTTCTATTTAAGAAAATAGTGAAGCTAAAAAATAATACAAATGAACTTATTTACAAAACAGAAACAACAGTCATACAGTCATAGAAAACTTATGGTTACCAAAGGGAAAAGAGAGAATGGATAAATTGGGAGTATGGGATTAACAGATATACACTACCATATATAAAATAAATAAACAACAAAGATTTGCTGGATATTCAATGCCTTGTAAAACCCTACAATAGAAAAAAAATCTGAAAAAGAATATACATACATAGTCAAATGTATAGCCAAGTCACTTTGCTATACATTTGAAACTAACACAATATTGTAAATCAACTACTCCAATTTAAAAATATTAGTGAGATGGAAACTGAAAGTAAAATTTGAGATCTTCGTAGTGTATCTCCTGCATCTCACACATAAGAACAACCAAAATCTGTAACCTCTTACCTAAGATTCATCAAGCTTTATCTTAAAAGCAAACTGATCCAAAATATAATATTTCAAGACAGAATAAAGCTCTTTAGCTACTTGACTTTCATAAATATCAGCCTTATAAAAATCATAGCCACTGATGAAAATTTGATAAAAACTATTGACTTTCTCCCAAGAAAATTATATATTATCTACACATATTTAAATTTTTATAAGTAATTTCAGCAATTTCAAAACCATTTTTCAGTCTACCCATGGAACTTATAAGAGCATTTGAAATTTTTAAAAGAAGATCCACTTTATCAGAGGATATTCCAGAGCACATGGTGTGCAGATATTAGTTCTGGGATTTGGGGAAATCTGTTTATTTGGAAGTTACTGCATGGACACAGAGCTCTTTTAATCTTAACAGGGGGATATAACTTGCTGATTTCCAAGCAGTCTCAAGCTCAGAAAGATAAACTTTGATTAGTGAGCCATGTCTTCTAAGATGGTGAGCAGGGGCCCACAAATGGCTCCAACTAGATTTCAACATATATTCTAGAATTTTCATATACTGAGAAATTCCTTAGAGGAAGTTCTGTGATGACAATGTTAACAGACTCCCTATAACCATAGTGGGCAGTCACTATGAAAGGCATGTAGGACCTAGTATTTCCGAAGACAAACAGAATCTGTAACCTCTTATTTTAGGAAAGAATATCCTACAGAGACATAAAGTAGAATAAGGAGAACACCATTAATATGTAGGACTGTTGAATGAATATCCCCTTTTTGGATGAAGTTGGGTTATGACGTTTTAAGATTAAGATTAAAGTATTATGGCACAGTGCTTTTAGAGTCTCAGAAGGAGTTAAAATATGTTAAACATATTTTAAAATATGTTTAAAAAATATTTTAAACTGTTAAAAACAGTTAAAAATATGAATCTAAAATTTGGAATACAGCTTGATGTTGTACATATAGTTTTGTGAGTCATTCATTATCTAATTATCTTTTCCCAGTCAGCCATTTCTCCTTCTTTGTTTCCTATCCTTGTTAATGGTATCACCATTTATCTGTTGGCCCAGACTAAAAATATGGGTGTCTTTTAACACTTTCTTTTCAGTTATCATCTGTATGAAGCAGGGCACTCAAAGCCAATCCTCTTGGACAACCCAGAGGGATGCGGTGTGGAGGGATGTGGGAGCGGGGCTCATGATGGGGGAACACATGTGCACCCGTGGCTGATTCACATCGATGTATGGCAAAACTGTCACAATATTGTAAAGCAATTATCCTCCAATTAAAATAAATAACAATTTAAAAACTCATCATCTACTTCTACCACATTTGAAGGATCATCAGTTGCTTTATACTTGTGTCACTACCTTAGTTCAGGCCATCATCAGTCGAGACTGTTACAACAGCCCTCTCACAGATCTCCTAGAAGTCAAACTCTCTCTGCTACAGGTGAGCCTCACCATAAGAGCCAGTTATCTTCTTAATTTATGCTATTTCATTACATAAAAGGTCTGTTTTTCTTGTAGATTCTTTTTTAATTTTAATTTTTACTATTTTTATTGAAGTACAGTTGATTCACACAAAGTCTGTTGTTCTGATGAAAGGCAATACTGCATGATCCATCTTTGAGGTCAAATAACTAGAAATTCTACAGGTTATATTTTCTTCTAAGAGATTCACATAACATATTTTTATATTCAAGGCTCTGAAACTTCCTGCTCCTGCCATTCAATCCAGCATTTTCCACATGTATTTGCCCACAGAATTTTTTCACAGAAATTTATTAAAACTCTCTCAAGTTAATGTTAGCTGAAACACATTTTGGAAAATGCTTACCTATGGGCTAAAATGCAAAATAGCTTGGACTATGAGGCCACTTGAAGTTTGATCCCCACACATTGTTACATTCTTTTCTGTATTCAGGAAATTATAAGTTAGTGAGATTGTAAAACAATTTATAGCCTCACTCCTCCATTCTTTCTCTAGCTACATCAAACATTTTACCATTTGTACCTACTGAAGATTATCATTATTTTCATTATTACTACATTTACTACAATAACAATTTTGAAAGAAATAATATAATGGGTATCAATTTAGTTTACACATCTCTTATGTTCCTACTTAGGGCTTCCCTGGTAGCTCAGATGGCAAAGAATCTGCCTGCAAAGCAGGAGACATGGGTTCAATCTCTGGGTCAGGAAGATGCCCTGGAGAAGGGAATGGCTACCCACTCCAATATTCTTACCTGGAGAAGCCCATGGACAAAGGAGCCTGGCGGGCTACAGTCCATGGGGTTGTAAAGAGTCAGACACGACTGAACAACTAAGCACAAGGCTGTATATTGTCACCCTGCTTATTTGATTTATATGCAGAGTACATCATGTCAAATGCCAGGCTGGATGAAGCACAAGCTGGAATCAAGACTTCTGGGAGAAGTATCAATAACCTCAGATATGCAGATGACACCGCCCTTATGGCAGAAAGCAAAAAGGAACTAAAGAGCATCTTGATGAAGGTGAAAGAAGAGAGTGAAAAGCTGGTTTAAAACTCAACATTCAAAAAACTAAGATCATGGCATCTGGTCCCATCACTACATGGCAAATAGATGGGGAAATAATGGAAACAGTGACAGACTTTATTTTCTTGGGCTCCAAAATTATTGCAGATGGTCACTGCAGCCACGAAATTAAAATATGCTTGCTTCTTGGAAGAAAGGAAATGACAAACCTAGAGAGCATATTAAAAAGACTTTTTTTTTTCTTTTAATAAAAGCAACAGAGACATTACTTTGCTGACAAAGTTCCATCTAGTCAAAGTTGCCAGGAGCCAGCACGGGAGTTCTCACCCATGACAAAGGTCATGCGGAGAGGCCTGATATGCAAAGGCGAGTCAGGACTCGAGGGGCCGCTCCTGGACCTGCCTGAGCATCTACCCCCAAACCAGAATCTGTCTGTTTTGCTATTTTACAACTTTCACCAACCCTTCTGACATTAACGGGGGGCTATCCCCGATCACCTTTCTCTGAAGGAAATCAACTTAGAGCTCTAGTTAATTAGCCTCCTGGGCACAATAGGAGTGTTTCAATCCAAACCCCTCAGATGGCTCTCTAACTTGCCTGACAGGTTTACCCGGACTCCTACAGCTACGCATATGATTGTTTACAGTCTCCCAACCCTGAGAGGCACAGGAAGCTTAAGATATTCAAATAGTATAGAACCTCTTGGAGAGTTAGAAATTGTTAGAACAGAACTAGTAAAGATTTCATTGTTGAGCCAATGCTTGCTGCCAAGTTTCCACATCCCCTGTATTGTATCCTTGGAAGTGTATTAATTAATATAGTTGGTATATATAAAAAATAATAGTGGCCTTGGTGTTAACAACTTTAGACCCTTAAGGTAATAAATTCTTTCCTTTGTTGTAAGCCCACTGCACCTTTGCCCTATAGGAATGCAACTTTACCTAACACCTTTGGAGGATGGCACCAAACTTTAAAATAATTATTCTTAGAGAAAATAAGTCTTATGGTTGACAAACCTTTATCAGAGTCATAAAATGTTAACAGGCCTTCTGGCCAGAAGATGATGTAAATCACCTAAACCATTTGTATACGATAAGTTTGCAGAAAAGAAAGCCTGGTCTCGATAAGGATCAAAGACTGCTGACTTTGCATGATTTTATACCCCCTATTATCCTCTATGCACAACTTAAGGTATTTAAGCTCCCTTTGAAAATAAAGCTACAGGCCTTGCTCATCAGGCTTGGTCTCCCTGTGTCGTTCTTTCTTGCTTCCTTTTCTCTCCTTTTCTTTTCTGTTCTTCCTTCAGGACATAAAATTGAAGTGTGGGGGTCCTCTGAGACCACTTACTTGCCTGGGCTTCTAAGACCCACTCAAGAAGGTGCTTAAGGTGGGGCACCTTCAGCGATTCGAGAGGGCACCTGCAGCCTCCGTGGTCAGAGCAAACCTGATGTCACGGGTTTTATTGACTTTCCACGTAAACCAGTTATAATGAGCCTCTAATCTCTCTGCTTTGCTATCCTTTTCACCAACGCCGTCCTCCCAAGGGAATCCCTGGATCCAACCGGGGCTGGACCCCGGTACAAAGCAATGGTTTGTCTAGTAGTCATGTATGGATGTGAGAGTTGGACTATAAAGAAGCCTGGGTGCCAAAGACTTGATGCTTTTGAACTGTGGTGTTGAAGAAGATGCTTGAGAGTCCCTTAGTGCAAGGAGATCAAACCAGTCCATCCGAAAGGAAATCAATCTTGAATATTCATCGAAGGACTGATGTTGAAGCTGAAACTCCAATACTTTGGCCACCTGAGGCAAAGAGCCGACTCATTAGAAAAGACCCTGATACTGGAAAGATTGAAGGCAGGATGAGAAGGGGATGACAGAGGACAAGATGGTTGGATGGCATCACCAACTCAATGGACATGAGTTTGAGCAAGATCTGGGAGATGGTGAAGGACAGGGAAGCCTGGCGTGCTGCAGTCTATGGGGTTGCAAGGAGTTGGGCACAACTGAGCGACTGAACAACAACAAAACACAGTAATAAAAACTGTGATATGCTATAAAGATAGACATACAGACCAGTAGAATAGAAAAGCCCAAAAATAATGCCTCACATATATGGTCAAATGATTTTGACAAAGATTCCAACAGCATTCAATGGGGAAAGGACAAGCTTTTCAACAAATTAACTTCCTCCACCTGGTGGGGATTTCAATATCTATAAGATAGCTCACAGGATATGGCTCAGAATATTATCTATAGACCATGAAGAGGAACTAAAGGTCCTTGCCTATGCTTAATGACTAAACTATTATTATTTAGTCTTGTTGGACTATTTTCCTTTGTTTCTGCATCTTCTTACTTCTCTGATTATTGAGAGATGGGAAAACTGGTTATCCATATGAAAAAGAATTAATTTGGACCCTTACCTTATACTGAAATAGAGTAGGGCCCTATGGTCCTTCTGCCCCTCTACCATGTCCTCTACCTGCCTTTTGTCTGTGAAAACTTTTAGCTGAAGAATAATCAGAGAAGTGACAAGATGCAGAAAAAAGGGAAGTAGTCCAACAAGACTAAATAATAATAGTTTAGTCATTAAACATAGTCAAGAGACTAAATAATAATAGTTTAGTCATTAAACATAGTCAAGGACTTTAGTTCCTCTTCGAGGGCTACAGATAATATTCTGAGCCATATCCTGTGAGCTCTCTTATAGATACTGAAATCACCACCAGGTGGAAGAAGGATAACTACATGCTGACCAAACTGTAGCCATGACACAAGCTGCCACAATTCAGAAAACTAGCCTCAAAGAAATGGGAACAAACCAACCTTGGAACTGAAGATTCAGCTCAGTTCAGTTCAGTCTCTCAGTCGTGTCCGACTCTTCGCGACCCCATGAATCACAGCACGCCAGGCCTCCCTGTCCATCACCAACTCCCGGAGCTCACTCAGACTCACGTCCATCGAGTCAGTGATGCCATCCAGCCATCTCATCCTCTGCCGTCCCCTTCTCTTCCTGCCCCCAATCCCCCCCAGCATCAGGGTCTTTTCCAATGAGTCAACTCTTCGCATGAGGTGGCCAAAGTACTGGAGTTTCAGCTTCAGCATCATTCCTTACAAAGAAATCCCAGGGCTGATCTCCTTCAGAATGGACTGGTTGGATCTCCTTGCAGTCCAAGGGACTCTCAAGAGTCTTCTCCAATATCACATTTCAAAAGCATCAATTCTTCAGTGCTCAGCCTTCTTCACAGTCCAACTCTCACATCCATACATGACCACAGGAAAAACCATAGCCTTGACTAGATGAACCTTTGTTGGCAAAGTAATGTCTCTGCTTTTCAATATGCTATCTAGGTTGGTCATAACTTTCCTTCCAAGGAGTAAGCGTCTTTTAATTTCATGGCTGCAGTGATTTTGGAGCCCAAAAAAATAAAGTCTGACACTGTTTCCCCATCTATTTCCCAAGAAGTGATGGGGCCGGATGCCATGATCTTTGTTTTCTGAATGTTGAGCTTTAAGCCAACTTTTTCACTCTCCACTTTCACTTTCATCAAGAGGCTTTTGAGTTCCTCTTCACTTTCTGCCATAAGGGTGGTGTCATCTGCATATCAGAGGTTATTGATATTTCTCCTGGCAATCTTGATTCCAGTTTGTGTTTCTTCCAGTCCAGAGTTTCTCATGATGTACTCTGCATATAAATTAAATAAGCAGGGTGACAATATACAGCCTTGATGTACTCCTTTTCCTATTTGGAACCAGTCTGTTGTTCCATGTCCAGTTCTAACTGTTGCTTCCTGACCTGCATACAGATTTCTCAAGAGGCAGGTCAGGTGGTCTGGTATTCCCATCTCTTAGAATTTTCCACAGTTTATTGTGATCCACACAGTCAAAGGCTTTGGCATAGTCAATAAAGCAGAAACTGAAGATTAACCATACTTAAAACAATCAAGATGACACTGGTCAGACCACTCCAGGACCAAATTCAAAATGATTGTCAGAGCTGACTATGATGTTTTTGCCTGTAGTCCCCTCCCTCCTTCTATCAAAGGCCTTCCCAATGATTATCAGTGAGGTGGAGTCAGCCTTTGTACAAGAGTCTGCCTTTCCCCATCCCCACTGGTTTCCAGCATCCAAAATAAAGCAAACTTTCCTTTCCACTAGCCTTACCTCTATATTGACTTTTGAGTGGCAAGTAGTCAGACCCCCACTCTCAGTAACAAATACTATATATAAAAATCAACTCACAATGGATGAAAGATCTAAATGTAACAGCTAAAACTATAGAACTCTTGGATAAAAACATAGGGAAATGCTTTATGACCTTGGATTTGATAATGATTTCTTGGATATGACACCAAAAGCACAGATAACAAGAAAAAAAGAAATAAATTGGACTTAATCAAACCAAAAGTTTTTGCATATCAAAGAACATCATCAACTAAATGTAAAGATAACCCACTTATCTGGATTGGAAGAAATTATTTACAAAACATGTCTGGAAGGGATTAATATTCATAATATATAAAGAAGTTCTACAACTAAGCAATAAAAAGTCAAACAACCCAATTTAAACATAGGTGAAGGAGTTGAGTGGTCATTTCTCCAAAGATGTACAGATAGACAGTAAGTCCATGAAAAGATCTTCAACATCACTAATCATCAGGAAAATGCTAATCAAAACCACGAGATATCACTTATACCCATTAGGATGGTTATTATCATAAAGATAGAAAATGCCAAGTGTTGGTAAGAATGGAGTGAAATTATAATGCTTGTGCATTGTTGACAGAAATGCTAAAATGTATAAAACAGTATTGTGGTTCCTTAAAAAATCAAAAATAGAATTACCATATAATTAAGCAATTTCATTTCTGGGTATATATCCCAAAGAATTGAAATTGGGGATTTGAAGATGTTTGCACAAGTGCGTTCATAGTAACATTATTCACAATAGCCAGAAAGTGGAAACAATGCAATCCTTTCCAGTCCAATGGAAACCTTCATCAATGGATGAATGGATAAACAAAACATGGTATATACATACAATGGGGTAGGAATTTCCTCTAAAAAGGGAAGGAAATTTTGACTAGTATTACAACATGCATAGACATTTTGCTATGTGAAATAAGCCAGACACAAAAGGACAGATATAGTATGGTTCTATATATTATATACCTAGAGTAGTCAAATTCATAGAGATAAGAAGTAGAATAGTGGTTGCTAGGGACTAGGTGGAAAGAGAAGTGGACAGTTAATATTCAATGGATACAAAATTTCAATTTGTGAAGATGAAAGTTCTGGATATGGATGGTGGTGATGGTTGAACATCAATGTAAATGTACTCAATATCACTAAACTGTACAGTTAAAATGTTTAAAATAGTAAATTTCATGTTATGTGTATTTTACCAGAATAAAAACCCATTATACAAAAATAATCAAAGAGTAAAAAATGTTTAAGTTCAGAAAAGGTGCATAAAAATCATTTTACAAAGTTTAGCACAAATTCATATAAATACTCTGTTATTTAGGAATAGAAGGGATCTTCCTCACCATGATAAAATGCATAAATAAACAAAATTAAACAGAAAAACAAACTCCAAACTCTTTAGCTAACATCTTGCCTAATCTTGAAAGACTGACTGTTTTCCCCTTAAGACTGGGAACAGTGTAAGTATGTATTCTCTCACCACCCCTATTCAATATTGTACTTGATGTCCTCACTGGTAGAATAAGGCAAGAAAAACAAATAAAAGATGTACAATTAAAAAGTATACTCTTTTTTGTGGGACTGCTTTTATTTTAATTTTAAATTAATTTATTTATTTTAATTGGAAGCTCATTACTTTACAATATTGTGATTTTTGCCATACATTGACATAAAACAATGAGAAGAAAAAAAGTATACTCTTACTATTTCAGAAAACAGGATTAAAAACATAGAAACTTTCATAGAATACTTTTTAAAAACTCTACTGGAAATCACAAGCAAATTTAGCAAGGAAGTTCAATACAGGATCAACACACAAAAATCAATTATATTTCTATAAATAGAAACAAACACTGAAAAAATGAAATTTCAAAAACTATTCAAATTTGCATCAAAAATCATGATATATATAAGATAAATTTAACAAAATATGTTCCAAATCTATGCATTGAAAGCTATAGTACAACTACAGTTAATGCTGGAGGGAAGGCAGTTGTTTTCCCACAATTTGTAAGTTTTGTTCTAGGCATCAGATCTGGTTTCAGCTGGTGCAGCTGATAGACTAAGTCATGCCCTGACTATACTTAGGTTTCTTTGGTAAATGTTTGTATTGTGACTGACAAATTTTTACACTGTTTAAGGGCCAGCAACCTTAATATTGATTAAAAATAAAATAGCATACACCCATCTCAGATGGAAGAAGTGTTCCAATGGACATTTGTAGACTTCTCTGTTAGCATCAGTTTGGGCCATGCATGAACTTGTCAGAAGGGGATAGGGCTCATGATTTAGCCTAGTAGAAGTGATCTACAAAATATTCCCTAGCTGGATAGGTCACAAAACTCAAATACCAAAAAGAGAGATTAAGAGTTCAAGAGAGTGAGAAAGAGAGAAAGCACTGGATTATATCAGGAGACTTGCTAAGGTAGGACAAGATATATGATCTAAAGTCCAGAAGGAGACAGAGATTGTTGCAACAGCTACTCTTTTTTGAGTGCCTTCACTTTTGCAGAAACATTAGCCTTAAGAATGAGATATTATTATTCCCATTCAATTAATGGGGAAATTACAACATAGATGGGTTACATACCTTATCCAGGGGCTTGGGCTTCCCAGGTAGTGCTAGTGGTAAAGAATCTGCCCACCAATGCAGGAGACTCAAGAGATTTGGGTTCGATTCCTGGGTTTGGAAGATCCCCTGGAGTAGGAAGTGCAACCCACTTCAATATTCTGACCCGGAAAATTCCATGGACAGAGGAGCCTAGTGGGCTATAGTCCACGGGGCCGCAAAGAGTTGGACACGACTGTGCTCATACCTTATCCAAGATGATACAGCTAATAAATGGTAGGTCTGGAATCTGAACCTCATCTTTCTTTAAAGGCAAATTATTGCCCCCTTTAATAAATAGGATTTTTAAATTTCAATTCCATCAGACAAACTATTTGCTTTCTGTTCTATTTTATATTATTTTCTGGCTGTAGGTGGCCTTGGGACAACTGGTATTGATTTGACTTTGAAAGAAGCAAAAGATATCCAGGTAAATTCTGATCTGAATGGGACAAGGATAGAAATTTGGGGATTATCTCATGGTAAATCTGTTTGCTTTTATTCGGAATGTACAGCTACATTCCTGTCAGCAGATGGAGTAAGTGTTTACAACCGTTAATGTAAACACTAGATTTCTAGTCTCATTTTGTTGAACAGAGCAAGGGCTGAAGTGTTTACCTCAAGTAAATTGAGCTTTTTTTTTTTTTCAGTGTTCTAAAAAAAAAATCAAATATGTTATTTTATAAAACTGACACCCAGAAAACCAATAGAATCTTGGAGCTGAAAGAAATCTTAAGAGATGAAAGGTGACCCAGTTTAGTCCTTGCATCCCAGCATCAAGTTAGATTAATTTTTACTGGTGTGAGGCGAGGTTTATATTGCACCTATTCTTCATATAAAGCTATTTATATTTAAATGATTCTTATTGTTTAGGAATGTTCAAACTAGACAGGATCCAAAGATATTGCCTAATCTAATGAAATTATTTCATTTTACAGATGAGGAAACTGAAACCACACCTACAGGAAGACCACACCTATTGTTGAATTATGGTATGGGGTTTTTCCTTCTGGGTATAACACTAGCAAGATAAACTAAAGTCATGTCAAGGAAATTTCAACTCTAAACCCAGGAAATCAGAAAGTGTTCCTTCTCTGCTTCTCCATGAGGGAGAATGGGGTTAGAACAAAGGAGAGAGAGAGACAGAGACAGAGAGGCTGTGTGTATGTCTGTATGTGTGTGTGCATGTGCCCCCAAGGGCAGGCACATGTACTTAGATGTGTGCTTAGGTGTTAGAGACTGCTAAAGTATAAGCACTATTGACTCTGATAAAGAAATACCATGTACTTGAGCATTTGACTTAGATTGAAAAAGACTTTCTGCCAAGAAAGGCTCTCTACTAGCTTTTGGCTAGTGGCAAATGAAAGACAGATCAGATCAGATCATATCAGATGAGATCAGTCGCTCAGTCGTTTCCGACTCTTTGCAACCCCATGAATAGCAGCATGCCAGGCCTCCCTCTCCATCACCAACTCCTGGAGTTCACTCAGACTCACGTCCATCGAGTCAGTGATGCCATCCAGCCATCTCATCCTCTGTCGTCCCGTTCTCCTCTTGCCCCCAATCCCTCCCAGCATTAGAGTCTTTTCCAATGAGTCAGCCCTTCGCATGAGGTGGCCAAAGTACTGGAGTTTCAGCTTTAGAATCATTCCTTCCAAAGAAATCCCAGGGCTGATCTCCTTCAGAATGGACTGGTTGGATCTCCTTGCAGTCCAAGGGACTCTCAAGAGTCTTCTCCAACACCACAGTTCAAAAGCATCAATTATTTGGTGCTCAGCCTTCTTCACAGTCCAACTCTCACATCCATACATGACCACAGGAAAACCATAGCCTTGACTAGACGAACCTTTGTTGGCAAAGTAATGTCTCTGCTTTTGAATATGCTATCTAGGTTGGTCATAACTTTTCTTCCAAGGAGCAAGCGTCTTTTAATTTCATGGCTGCAGTCACCATCTGCAGTGATTTTGGAGCCCCAAAAAATAAAGTCTGACACTGTTTCCACTGTTTCCCCATCTATTTCCCATGAAGTGATGGGACCGGATGCCATGATCTTAGTTTTCTGAATGTTGAGCTTTAAGCCAACTTTTTCACTCTCCACTTTCACTTTCATCAAGAGGCTTTTTAGTTCCTCCTCGCATTCTGCCATAAGGGTGGTGTCATCTGCATATCTGAGGTTATTGATATTTCTCCCAGCAATCTTGATTCCAGCTTGTGTTTCTTCCAGTCCAGTGTTTCTCATGATGTACTCTGCATATAAGTTAAATAAACAGGGTGACAATATACAGCCTTGACATAATCCTTTTCCTATTTGGAACCAGTCTGTTGTTCCATGTCCAGTTCTAACTGTTGCTTCTTGACCTGCATACAAATTTCTCAAGAGGCAGATCAGGTGGTCTGGTATTCCCATCTCTTAGAATTTTCCACAGTTTATTGTGATCCACACAGTCAAAGCAGAAATAGATGTTTTTCTGGAACTCTCTTGCTTTTTCCATGATCCTGCGGATGTTGGCATTTTGATCTCTGGTTCCTCTGCCTTTTCTAAAACCAGCTTGAACATCTGGAAATTCACGGTTCACATATTGCTGAAGCTGGCTTGGAGAATTTTGAGCATTACTTTACTAGCGTGTGAGGTGAGTGCAATTGTGCGGTAGTTTGAGCATTCTTTGGCATTGCCTTTCTTTGGGATTGGAATGAAAACTGACCTTTTCAGGATCACTCTTATTCCAGAGCCACCAACAATTCATACCAGTCATGGTTACCAGCATAAACTCCAGAGGTGAGGAGGTCAGAATTCTTTCACATGGATTGATGGGGAGTTTGCCTAGAAGAAAATACATGCTTCTAAATACCTTCTACATCTGGATCCAAGACTGTGAGTACTTGGCAGTCCAACTGCTTTAAAAAATGTTGCAGCATTGTTAGGTAACCTGCCTAACAATAAGGATATGTTGAAGCGGTACATAGTTTGGAATATTCCACATACGCATAAGTATGTAAGTCCTGAAATGCTGTTTTTCTTGTCCTTAATCTGGCAGAGAAGTGTAAACATACAATCAGATGTTTAATCATGGTTCATATTTAGCATATTTATTCATCTTTGTTTTAATTATATTTTCTGAGAAAGTACCATTTAAAAGGTATACTGCTTGATATAATAGTCTAGTTGCCTGGAAAATTTTGTATATAGAGATATCTCTAATGTACTATATTTTCAATGTGTACATCTTTTTACATATTGTAATTATATTTTTCATTGGGGATTGCTCTGGTTCAGCGGTAGTAAAAGCCTGGAACACTGTGTTGAGAAGGATTCTGAAGTTTCATCAGGGTTCTCAGTGGGAAAGAGTACCCTGAGTGGTTAGTGTTTTTGGTATCAGTGTGAAAAGGGAGAATAGTGAAAAATACCATGTATCTAATAGGCTTGAAAAATTAATTTTTTAATAGGCACTATAGAAACATAGTGGGCTTCCCAGGTGGCACAGCAGTAAAGAACATGCCTGCCAATGCAGGAGATGCAAGAGATGTGGGTTCGATCCCAGGGTCGGGAAGATCCCCTGGAGGAGGAAATGGCAACCCACTCTGGTATTCTTGCCTGGAAAGTTCCAAGGACAGAGGAGCCTGGTGGTCTATTGTCCATGGGGTTGCAAAGAGTCAGATATGACTGAGCACAGCACAGGAGCAGCATAGGAACATAGTAAACCATAGAAATAGCAGAGAAAAATACACGACAAATTATATTCCTTTCCATTCTTCTCCCTCTGTCCCCATATGCCACTTCTTAGAGGGAACTATTGTTGAATTTCTTTCAGAGATATTATATGCTTTTAAAAGCGTTTCTGATAAATATCTAGTTTTTATACAAATTTTAGCAAAGACATGTATTTTCTACACCATTCATTTTTAATATGGCAAATGTTATATATATTTTAAACAAAATTTTTAAAAATAATAATATAGCACACTTCAAAATACTGAATTGTACCTTTTACATACATGAATTATATAGTATGTGAGTTATTCATATGGTTGGATTAATATCTGCCATATTTTCATTGTTTTCTATTAGTTGCCTTTTTCCTATTTTTTTTTATCTTTCAAACTTTTTCTGTCTTTGTAGTTTTAATGGCACACTTTGTAAATATAATTGTTTCCTTCCTTTTTTGACATATCAGTTATATTTCTTTCTTTATTTATTTTAGTGGTTGCCCTAGGGTTTGTAATATTCACTTACATTTAATTCAAGTCTACCTCAAATAACATTATACCACTTCACTGGTAGTATAAGTACCTTGTGATAACAAAATAATCATAATTCCTTCCTCCTATGCCTTGTATCGGGAGAAGGCAATGGCACCCCACTCCAGGACTCTTGCCTGGAAAATCCCATGGATGGAGGAGCCTGGTAGGCTGCAGTCCATGGGGTCGCTAAGAGTCGGACACCACTGAGCGACTTCACTTTCACTTTTCACTTTCATGCATTGGAGAAGGAAATGGCAACCCACTCTTGCCTGGAAAATCTCAGGCACGGGGGAGCCTGGTGGGCTGCCATCTATAGGGTCGCACAGAGTCGGACACGACTGAAGCGACTTAGCAGCAGCAGCAGCAGCAGTAGCATGCCTTGTATCATCGCTGTCAATCATTTCACTGATATATAACTACATACACATATACATATATAACATATATATATATAAAATACATAATTGCCTACATTGTTGTTATTTTTATTTTGAATAAGCTGCTATCTGCAAAATAAATTAAAAATAAAAATAAAAGTTTTTATTTTACCTTCCTTAATTTCTTCTCCAATACTCTTTCTTTCTTCATTTTGTTAGATTTGAGATTTTGGCTTACATCATTTTCCTTCTCTCTGAAGAACTTCTTTTAACATTTAATGCAAAACAAGTTTTCTGGTAGTAAATTCCCCTCAAATTTGGTTTATCTGAAAAAGTCATTTCTCCTTCACTTTTGAAGAATAATTTCACAAGGTACAAAATTGTAAGTTGGTGGGTTTTTTCCCTTCTCAACAGTTTAAATATTTTTATCTACTCTCTCCATTGTTTGTATATATGAGGAGAAATTGGATGTAATTCTTATTCTTGTTTCTCTATAGGTAAAGGGTTTTTCCTTCTGACTTGTTTCAAGATTGTTTTTTTAATCTTTGAATTTGATATGCTTAGATGTGGTTGGTTTTTTTTTGTTTGTATTTGTTCTATCTTTTTTTTTTTTTTTTTCAAATATCCTACTCAGCGTTCTCTGAGCTTCTTGGTTCTGTGGTTTGGTGTTGGACATTAATTTGGCAGGATATTCTCAGTCCTATTCCTTCAAATATTTCTTCTATCTTTCTGACCCTTCTGCTATTTCTATTTTGCATAATTTTTACCTGTTGTAGTTGTCACACTATTATTGGATGTTATGTTCTGATGTTTTTTCAATCTTTTTTCTCTTTGCTTTTCAGCTTTGGAAATTTCTACTGACATATCCTTGAGCTCAGAAATTCTTTTCTCTCCTATGTCTACTCTATTAATGAGTCCATCAAAGGCATTCTTCATTTTGTTATAGGGTTTTTTATTTTTAGCATTGTTTTTCAGTTTTTTCTTAGAATTTCCATCTTTCTGCTTACATTACCCATCTATTCTTGCATGTTGTCTACTTTGTACTAGAGCCCTTATCATATTAATCATAGTTGGTTAAAATTCCCAGTCCGATAATTCTAACATTCCTGAATATCTGAGTATAGCACTGATGCTTGCTGTCTCTTCAAACTATGGTGTGTTATGTTTTGTTTTGTTTTTCCTTTTTCGTATGCCTTATAATTTTTTTTTGTTGTTGAAATATGGACATAACATACTGTGCAAAAGGAACTCTGATAAGTAGACTTTTAGTGATGTGGTGGTAAGGGGGGTGGGCAGAAGAATTCTATAGTCCTTTGATTAAGTTTCAGTTTTTTAGTGAATCAGTGCTCATGGGCTATAAACTTTATAGGTGTTTCTCAGTTTTATCCTCACCTTAGGAGGGTCCGAACAGCTAGAGATGACTGGCGTGGGTATTTTAGGACTTCCCTGGTAGCTCAGATGGTAAAGCATTTGTCTACAATGTGGGAGACCTAGGTTCAATCCCTGGGTAGGGAAGATTCCCTGGAGAAGCAAATGGCAACCCACTCCAGTACTCTTGCCTAGAAAATCCCATGGACGGAGGAGCATGGTGCAGGCTACTGGCCATGGGGTCACAAAGAGTCGGGCATGACTGAGCGACTTCACTTCACTTCACTTCTGATAAAACTCCAGGAGGTTAGGTTCACATAAAATAAATTTTCTTGATAACTGGCCTTGTAAGAAGAATAAAATGCTCTGGTATGTTTTATAATGATTACATCTTTTCTTCTCCTGAAAGAAGCACAAGGGAATTTTTCTCTGATATTTGCTCTGAGAACATAGTTGAACTCCTAGAGGCAAAACTTACGAAAGTTTGGGGAACTTGCCAATGACTTGCCCCTCACTGGAGTTTTTAACTCTCAGATGTTTTCACACTAAGCCTCCAGCAATTCATCAATTACAGTTCAGGTTTTCCTGCCTCTGGTACTAGTTCTCATATGGGTTTCTGCTGATGGATTTTTGCTCCAGTAAGTTATGATTCTCTTTATCTGCCTGTTTGCCTCTCCAATTTGGGGGGGAGTGGCTTTCCCTCACTTCTTTGACATATCTAACGAAAGTTGTCTATTTTTCACTTTATACAGCTTTTTACTTGTTGTTATGAGGAAGTAACAACTTCCAAGCTCTTTACATGCTAGACCAGAAACCAGAAATATCTGTACCATGTATTTTTTTAGTTAATAATTGATCTTGGAAATTGTTTCATATTATAATACAGCACTTGGCTTTTTCAACAGGGGCACAGCATTATAAGAATTATAAGAATATCTTATCATTTAACACACCCCTATAAATGAATACTTAGGTTCTCTTCATTTTTTTGTTATAAACAATGCTATAGTGAATATCCTTTATACCAATATGCAAATAGATCCATAGGATATGTTGTTGGTACAAAGAATGTAGACATCATTGCTAAATCTTCCTTTATAGAAATTGTATCAGTTTGGACTCTTACCAACAATGTATGTAAATGCCCAATTCTGTATATTCTCATCAATATAGTATATTATCAAACATTCTAAAAAATCTCAAACAGTATAGGCAAGAAATGGTATCTCAGTGTAGTTCTGTTTTGTGATTCTCTAATAATGAGTGAATTTAACCATTTTTAAAATTTAATTGCCTTTTTTCCTTTTCTGTGAACTCTCTGTTCCTGTCTTTCCCCCAAATTTCTACTGGTCTATTTATCTTTTTATTATTGATTTCTAGGAGCTCTTTACATATTAAGGAAAATAGCCCTTTGTCATGTGTATTGTACAATTCCATTTTCCTAGTACGTAATTGTCTTTTAACTTTTTAATGGTATTTTCTTGCCATGTAGAATTTTTATAATATTTAGGTGGCTAAATTTATTAATTTTTCATTTGATGTTTCTGGATTTTGCATTATGCTTGGAAAGGCCTTTACTTACTGTTTTTATACTTTTGTTTTTTCTGTTTAAACTTTTGGTTCATCTGGAATTTATTTTGGTTAAATTTGGGAGTTAGGGATCCAACTTAATTTACTATTATTTTCTCTGTTGGCTACCCAATTTTGAGTTGTGCTTCTTTAATAAAATACTTATTTTCTTATTTCCTCATAGCTTTTTGGTAATAGCATTTTAATATATCAATATTGTAATAGAAATATCATATATTTTGAAACTGTTAGTAGTTTTCAATTGTGTTATTATATATTATGCTACAATGGCATTCTTCATGTACATTTTCTTATTTCTGACAAATTGTTTCTCTGAGATACATTGATAAGAGTGAAATAATTAAGTGTTGCTAAGTATAGTCATGGGCTTCCCTGGTGGCTCAGCAGTAAAGAATCTACCTTCAATGCAGGAGCTACAGGTTTGACCTCTGTGTTGGGAATATCCCCTGGAAAAGGAAATAATAACACACTTACTTGGAATATCCCATGGATAAAGGTGCCTGGCAGGCTACAGTTCATGGAGTGACAAAAGAGTCAGACACGACATAGCAACTAAAAAATAACAAAAGTATGGTCATATTGCTTTTCCAAAAGTGTGGCAGTTATTAATCCTGCCATTGAGTAATACAATCTCATGAGTTTAGAGTGGGTTTTCTTTTACAATTAAGCTGGAAAAAAAAAAAAAAGAAAATCTAAGCTTGCTTTAATTGGCATTTATTTGATTATTAGAGGGTATGAACACTTTTTTGTGTGTTCATTTATTCTTTTCACTTAGGGGAAAGACCATGGGCTTTGGGGCCAAACAAATCTGGCTTTAAATTTTAACTCTGCCACTTCTAGTGTAGGTATGTCATATTAAAAAATGTGTATAATACCTGCTGTGTAATGCTTTTTTGATGGTCATATATGTGACATATAAAAAAACCTAACTTGTGTACTGGTTTAATGAATAACAGCTATTATTATTATTTCCCTTTGTGTGAGTTGTCTATCATATTCTTTGTCAAAAATAACATTGTGCAGAAATATTAAAGAAGCTGGATGAACACTAGAATAGGAAATGGAGACTTATTAGCCATAAGGTTTAGTCACTAAGTAGTGTCTGACTCTTGCAACCCCATGGATTGTAGCCTGCCAGGCTCCTCTGTCCATGGGATTCTCCAGGCAAGAATACTGGGATGGGTTGCCATTTCCTTCTCCATATTAGCCATAATACCCTGACAAAATCACAGTTAAAAGCCTTTGATGGTGTGGATCACAATAAACTGTGGAAAATTTTGAAGGAGATGGGAATACCAGACCACCAGACCTGCCTCTTGAGAAACCTGTATGCAGGTCTGGAAGCAACAGTTAGAACTGGACATGGAACAACAGACTGGTTCCAAATAGGAAAAGGAGTACATCAAGGCTGTATATTGTCACCCTGCTTATTTAACTTCTATGCAGAGTACATCATGAGAAATGCTGGGCTGGAGGAAGCACAAGCTAGAATCAAGATTGCTGGGAGAAATATCAATAACCTCAGATATGCAGATGACACCACCCTTATGGCAGAAAGTGAACAGGAACTAAAAAGCCTCTTGATGAAAGTAAAAGAGGAGAGTGAAAAAGTTGGCTTAAAGCTCAACATTCAGAAAAACAAAGATCATGGCATCTGGTCTCATCACTTCATGGCAAATAGATGGGGAAACAGTGGAAACAGTGGCTGACTTTATTTTTGGGGGCTCCAAAATCACTGCAGATGGTGATTGCAGCCATGAAATTAAAAGATGCTTACTCCTTGGAAGGAAAGTTGGTCATAACTAGACATAGTTGACCAGCCTAGACAGCATATTAAAAAGCAGAGACATTACTTTGCCATCAAAGGTCCATCTAGTCAAGGCTATGGCTTTTCCAGTAGTCATGTATGGATGTGAGAGTTGGACTATAAAGAAAGCTGAGCACCGAAGAATTGATGCTTTTGAACTGTGGTGTTGGAGGTGACTCTTGAGAGTCCCTTGGACTGCAAGGAGATCCAACCAATCCATCCTAAAGGAGATCAGTACTGGGTGTTCATTGGAAATACTGATTTTGAAGCTGAAGCTCCAATACTTTGGCCACCTGATGCAAAGAACTGACTCATTTGAAAAGACCCTGATGCTGGGAAAGATTGAGGGCAGGAGGAGAAGGGGATGACAGAGTATGAGATGGTTGGATGGCATCACCGACTCAATGAACATGGGTTTGGGTGGACTCTGGCAGTTGGTGATTTATAGGGAGGCCTGGCGTGCTGCGTTTCATGGGATCGCAAAGAGTCGGACACGACTTAGAGACTGAACTGAACTGAAATACTCTTGAGTGTTAATTTCCATGTAAAAATTGAGATAATTTCTATCTTTCCCACTTTCCTTTTGTGAATTTTGAATAAGATAACAGATGTGACAGAAGTTGGAAAACATTAATTAAAAATTACTGTATTTTTACTGTTACTATTATGATGAAGAAAAGTCGATGCTCAAAATCCCTATGGCTAAAACTGGCATCCAAAATCTACCACCTCTTTCCTTAATGGTCCGAATTATGAGATGCTATCAGTGTAGACTATGGTTCTCTTAGAGAATTCTCCATATCAGCAGCAATTTAAAGGGGGGAAGGGAGCAGGCTTTTACTTTTGACATAAGGTATCGCTAGAGAAAGAACACATATCTGAAGCAATTTAGCACACTTACAGGAAATTAAAATTTGCATATATTTATGGAGAATAATTCATAATAGGCCAAGATTGTCTCAAGGGAAATTCTTAATCCCTGGGCCTTTAGAAGTCAAGATCACAAAACCTTTTGATGTCTTAGTACAGTTGACTGGAAGAAACATAGCAGTGACTCATTAGATAGGAATATGTGCATAAAGCAAACTGGCTACAGTTAAACTGAGCAAAGATAGTGGAGCATGAGGGCCAAGAATGTCATTTCTTGAGGCAAGCAGACTTGAATGCCAATCTTGTGTTTGTCACTTATCAGTTGAGTGACATTGGCCAAATTGTCCCAGTTTCCCCAAAGTGTTGTTATGAGGGTTATATGAGAAATATGGTGCTTGTACTGTGCTTCCTTAGTACAGTTCCTAAAACAGTAAGTACCAAAGAAATGGCAGCTATTATTAAACACAGTTATTATTAGCAGTATTATTAATATCTCAATAATTAGCATAATCAAAAATTTTGCATGTGTTTGTGTGAATAGAAGTAACCATGATTGTTACTTCTTTTACTGAATAACAGCCCAGAGCAATACTCTTTCAAAGGAGCCTCATAAACGCAAAGTCTCAAAACTTCAGATGTTAGAACTAGATCAGTCTAGACAGGAAAAATAAACTGTTTCTCTCAAACTTTATAGAGGCACCTTCACACAGGTTGAAAATACAGGAGAAAATAAAAGTTAGTTATAAGTGGATATTTGGTTAGAAATATGCTAAACTTGTGGTAATTCAGAAAAATTATGAGATTTGAAAGGCCTGTTACAGTAATTAGCTTAATAGAGTCATTAATAGATAATGTATATCAGAATTAAGTGGTTGGTTGTGTTTAAAAAAAAAAAAAATTCAGATGCACACTAAAATCAATTTATTTCCAGAGGTTAACACTGCTTTTCTATAGACTGCAGCATAATATGCAGAAGGCAATGATACTCCACTCCAGTACTTTTGCCTGGAAAATCCCATGGATGGAGGAGCCTGGTGGGCTGCAGTCCATGGGGTTGCTAAGAGTTGGACACAACTGAGCGACTTCACTTTCACTTCTCACTTTCATGCATTGGAGAAGGAAATGGCAACCCACTCTTTTGTTCTTGCCTGGAGAATCCCAGGGATGAGGGAGCCTGCTGGGCAGCATAACAAGAAAAACTGTCAGACATTTTTAGGAAGGGACAGCACGTGGGTTATTAACCTAACCAATCTTTTGTTCAAACCAAACAAATTCTGCATATGCCATGACTGTAGGGTTTGTTTTTTTTTTCAAACTTTTCTTTTATGATAAATTGCAAGTCACATTTGAAGTTGGTGAAGAACATAGAGTGTATGTGGACTTTTACAGCAAATATCCTAACAGGTTGCATAGCTCTCATTTCTTTCACACTCATTTATCCTGCAGATTATTGTCTTGCCATTTCTTTTTAAAAAGGACCCAATCATGCTAATTTTCTGTTTAAAACTTACTCATTTATCAGTAGATTAAATCTAAACTGCCTAGTATGGCTAGGAAGGTGTGTTACAATGCTTTGACATATATCCTTTTTAATTTCCTTTCTTACCTTTTCTCTGCCTGATAGAAATTACTCTCTGAAAGTTTTGCCAAAAGAAAATTAATGTTCCTTCTACACCTTCCATGCATGTTGATTGCTGATATTTTTATTAAAATCCTTCAGTCAATTTAGACTTGCTTCTATGGGCTGAAACGTTCTTGGTCATTTTTGTATCACACTCTAGAACTTAGCATGTTGTCTAAACATATTAATTTAAAAAATGCCCAATAAATGCTTTTTGAAAGAATAAATGAGTTGGTGGATGTCATTGGCTTTTATATTCAACATCAGATAAAATAGATATTGTAGCTTAGAAATTATTTGGTTGAATTCTGCCATGGGCCATAAATATTAAGCAATTTTCCTTAGTATAAAAAATTAAGAATTTTCACAAACAGGTCATAATATAATGTTTTATTTTATTTATCAGTATTTGCAAAATTAAAATCCAGTTTTAATATTGTATTTGGTATGGCATTTTCTAAAATTTGAATAGCACAAATAAAGCTCTGTGCCCTATACCTGATTAATTTATTTAGCAAAAGAGAGCTTCAGATTGCATTTTAATTATATAACTTTAAATAGACTTTGAAATGTTAAAATATCAAAGCCAATGATGACAAACATTTGCCATAAAAGGTGGTATTATTCTGAACCTAGGAACAACAACAGTGAAAACCAATAGGAAAGAAATCTTTAGATCTACTCCAGTTATAAAACAAAATCCATATATGGGATACGTTTTAGAATGAAGAGATGTCAGAAATCTATGTATAACTGATATGACAATTTTCCATCTGGTCGTTTGCTTCATACTAATGAAAAGTACTTCTTATTAAAAAGCAATTTTGTTTAAGTGACAGTTGTTCATTCAACATTTATTGAGCTTCTATTTGGAGTCAAATTTGGCTCTAGGACCTAAGTTTACATCAGTGAACCAAATAGGCAAAGTTTTTATTAATAGAGATTATTTTCTTGTATAAGAAAAAAGTAAGTAAACAAATATGATTACATATGTGTGTATGCATGTAGGTGTGTGTGTGTGAATTCTATGTCAGATTCCCTGGTGGCTCAAGATGGTAAAGAATCTGCCCGCAGTGCAGAAGACCCAGGTTCAATAACTGGGTCGGGAAGATTCCCTGGAGAAGGGAATGGCAACCCAGTCCAGCATTCTTGCTTGGAGAATTCCATGGACAGAGAAGCTTGGTGGGCTACAGTCCATGGGTTTGCAAAGAGTCGGACTCGATTGAGCAACTAACACTTACTTACTTATGCATGTGTGTGTGTGTGTATGTGAATGCTATGTCAGATGGTGATAGGGACTATAATGTAAGACAAAGCAGGGTATGGGACTTCCTTGGTGTTCCAGTGGCAAAGACTCCACACACTCAATGCAAGGGGGCCCAGATTCGATACTTGGTCAGGGAACTAGACCCACCTACCACAACAACAACAATGAAAAAGATACTGCATGCTACAATGAAGATACTGCATGCAGCAACTAAGATCCAGTATAGCCAAATAAATAAATAAATAACTTTTTAAAAAAGCAGGGTATGGAAGGATGAATGGGAAAGTTTCTGTAGTAAGATGACATTTGAGCAGAGATGTAAGAGAAGTGAGGGAGTAGGTCACCTGGCTCTCTGGAGAAAGAGAATGTCTCATAGTAGGGATAGCACTTGTGGCAATCTTGAGTGCAAAATGCACTTGGGGACTAGGTATTAAAATACCAAGGAAGTCAGTGTGACTGGGTGGAATAAACTGGCAGAAAGATGTAGGTCCTGAGGTCTTAGAAGTAATGATGATGATGATGCATATGAGAGTTGGGGGTGGGGGGGTGCAGATTATATCATGTGAGGCCTTGTAAGCCATGTTGAGAGAGGAGAAGTCATTGGGAAGTTTTGAACAGAGTGATATGATCTGACATTTATTTATATATTGTCTACATAAGCTGTGCCTTTCATTCTAAATTCTTCATTAGTCATTACTAGGCTACACTTTAGTTTATTACTTTGTTTAGAGGTCAAAGCACATGACCAGAAACAGTTTAGGCAGTTTTAGACAATCATTAATAATAATAGTAATGAATATGGTTAATAATAATAGTTATTAACTTTAAACATCATCATAGCAGCAACAACAGCAAAAATGCACATGAATGTTACCACGTAGGTACCTGCTCTGTGTACTCTGCACATATGTTGTTTCTTAGGATCCTCACAACTACCTATGAGGAAGTACTGTTATTCTGTCTATGTTATATTTGTAGAAACAAGAATATAAGTCGCTTAATCTCCAGAAAACATTTTATTTATGCTGCCATCTGCCTTATGCAAAACTACATTTATCTTGTTTTGGTATAAAATGACAACACAGAACAATATAGTGCACAACTATTTGACTTGCTTTTGAGGAGTAATAACAGTAGTTTAATCAAAATAGTAGATATTAATTGAATATACTATATTCATATATATACACACACACACACACACACACACACACACACTATATTCTAGGTACCATACTAAATGCTATATATATATTACTTCATTTAATCCTTACAATATCCCAGACAAGGAAACTGGAACTCAGGGATGCAAAGTAAGTTATCCAAGGTAACGCAGCTAGTGGTTCACAACAAACTGTGGAAATTTCTTAAAGAGATGGGAATACCAGACCACCTTATCTAACTCCTGAGAAACCTGGTCAAGAATCAAAAGTTAGAAGCAGACAGACATGGAACAACATACTGATTCAAAATTGAGAAAGGAGTTCATTAAGGCTGTATATTGTCACCCTGCTTATTTAATTTCTATGCAGAGTACATCATGTGAAATGCTGGGCTGCATGAATCCAAAGCTGTAATCAAGATTGCAGGGAGAAATTTCAACAACCTTAGATATGAAGATGATGCCACTCTAATGGCAGAAAATTAAGCGGAACTAAGGAGACTCCTGATGGCAGAGAAAGACAAGAATAAAAAAGCTGGCTTAAAATTCAACATTCATAAAACTGAGATTATGGCATCCTGTCCCATTATTTCATGCAAAATATATGAAGAAAAAGTAGAAATGGTGGTAGATTTTATTTTTGCGGGCTCGAAAATCACTGCAGGTGGTGACTGCAACCATAAAATTAAAAGATGCTTGCTCCTTGGAAGAAAAGCTATGATGAACCTAGACAGTGTATTAAAAAGCAGAGACATCACTTTTCCGACAAAGGTCCCTCTAGTCAAAGCTATGGTTTTTCCAATAGTCATGTATGGATATGAGCTTTGGACCATAAGGAAAGCTGAGCACTGAAAAATTGATGCTTTTGAGCTGTGGTGTTGG
Source organism: Bubalus kerabau (assembly GCF_029407905.1). Classification (NCBI taxonomy): domain Eukaryota; kingdom Metazoa; phylum Chordata; class Mammalia; order Artiodactyla; family Bovidae; genus Bubalus; species Bubalus kerabau. The sequence continues at coordinate 1,787,414 of NC_073647.1, read as the reverse complement.
ATAATATTCTTCAGAATCCCTTGGACAGCAAGGAGATCCAAACAGTCCATCCTAAAGGAAATCAGCCCTGAATATTCATTGGAAGTACTGATGCTGAAGCTGAAGCTCCAATATTTTGGCCAACTGATACAAAGAGCCCACTCACTGAAAAAGACCCTGATGCTGGGAAAGATTGAGGGTAGGAGGAGAAGGGGCTGACAGAAGATGAGATGGTTGAATGGTCTCATCAACACAGCTGCTGCTGCTGTGTCGCTTTAGTGTGTCCGACTCTTTGCAACCCCATAGACGGCAGCCCACCAGGCTTCCCGTCCCTGGGATTCTCCAGGCAAGAACACTGGAGTGGGTTGCCATTTCCTTCTCCAATGCATGAAAGTGAAAAGTGAAAGGGAAGTTGCTCAGTCATGTCTGACTCTAGCGACCCCATGGATTGCAGCCTACCAGGCTCCTCCATCCATGGGATTTTCTAGGGAAAAGTACCAGAGTGGGGTGCCATTGCCTTCTCCTCAACACAGTTAGTAAATGGTAAAACAAGGATCATATCTAGGTTCATCTTACTCCAGGGCTTGTGTTTTCACTATTGTACTATATGACAAAATGTGGGTGAAAATAGATTGATGCATTCAAAACCTTTTAAAAGTGTATTTGATATAACATGTTTCAAGACCCTCTTTATTCAATTTATTTTTAATCTGTGAACATAGAGTCATCAGCAGTTGTATGTTCATTTGGAATGTCCTATAAATAAATGTAAAGCACACAGTACTGTTCCTTCTAGATCAGCCTCTGTGATAGTCAGTCACTTTATTACCTTGATCTGTCCACATGATCCATATGCTGTTTATCTAACCATTTGAACTGTCTGGTCCTTGAGATCAGTGATGGCCATGGTGTGCCTATCACTTTGAATATGTAACGTGGAAAAATACATTTGTCATTTCAGTCTAACACAAGTTACAAAAATAGTAAAAAGGACACAATGCAAAGATAAATTGCTGAAAGAGAGGAAGAGGAAGGGCAATGAAAAGGAAGTGGATGACAGAGAGGGAGAGGAAAGGATTGGACTCTTCCAGGGATAAGTGGCAATATAGAACCAGCATCAGTCTCCCAATACCCACCAGTCTACTGTGCATTCTGAAAGATTCTGCTTTCACTTCCCTCTCCTAGTAGAAAACACTCCAGAGGACAGGTGAACCTCATTTTTTTTCCTCCTTGCTCATTTCCTTATCCTAAGAAATCCTTCTAAGTCTTATTCATATTCACAAAGTCAGAAAGAACAAAAATTGTTAAAAAACATTTATTCTTTGTAATAAATTAGATGGGAAGTTCCTGAAACCAGGAGGCAAGTTTTATTTATCTCTGAGGTTCCAATACTTGGCCTAAGCACTTGTACATGCTAGGCCTTGAGGAAATGTTTGTTGAAAGAATGAGTATTTTAAATTCAATACTGTAAAGTAAATAAATAAATAAAATTTTAAAAAAAGAAAGAAAGAATGAGTATTTTAATGAAGCCCAGACTATAAAATTGGTGTGGATAATGTAACAGTATCCTACATGAGCACGCAGAGGGTTAACATTATAAAATATTGAATCCAACTTTTCCAGTACTGACCCTATTTGGCCCAATTGGCTGGTGGAGGAGATCATCGTTTCATCCCTTCATTCTCCCTTCCAAAGAGAGAAGAACTCTAGCTTCTGTGCTTGAACCTCCAAACAAGCACAGAACTACGATAATTAATCTACTGGTCCAAATCACTGAAATATTCTCAAAGATCTACTTTTCAATAGCTGAAGCAATGAACTTGGATGTTCCTCACCTGCCTTCTCATCTGTCCTTTCTGCCTAGAATCACTGTCTTGTGCAGAGGAAAGGCATTATTAGGTTGTTTTTGGTGTTTAGTCACTAAGTCATGTCCAACTCTTTACAACTACCTATCCCAATATTTAATGGAGCTCACATTTCTCTTTCACTCTATTAGTATCTTAGGATACCAAGTCGTACATAGGAGTGCCTGTTGGGTCTGTAACTTCTCAGAGTATTTGGCAAAATTTCAAGGGGAAAAATATTAATAGAAACTTTTAGAAATTTTCAACCTGATTAAAAAACAAATTCATTTGGAAAGTATAGGACAAGTTGTATCTGCACTGTTCTTTTATTTTATATATTTTACAGTTTTAGATTTCTTTTAAAAGCTTCTCCGATACTCTGAAGAGATTTGTATAGTCAATTAAATTATATAAACAAAGCAGTTCAAGATCTTTTCACCTTACTGACTTCATCTTAGCTACAGGCATTTACTTTAAGATTCTGGAAAAAAAATCTTCCTTTTACAACATTTTACTTGTGAGATTTGCCCTGAGTGTTATCATATTTACCAATTATTTGCTTTTGTTGAGCTATTCTGCTTTGAAAACATTTTTCTAACTGACTTTGACCCAGAGACTCCAAGAAGGCTTAAAAGTTCTCCTTGAGTTGGGGAAATGAATTCATCTAGTGCCTCATATTTAACAGAATGGTATAGGAGAAATAATGGCTGGGGTTTGAGCATCAGTTCTATAATTTACTAGCTGTTTGAACTTGGGCAAGTTATTTAACCTCTTTGTATTTCAGTCTCTTAAATTATCCTCATTTATAAAATGAGGATGATAAAGGTCTCTCAGATCATTGAGAAGTACATGGGAAAATCGTGTCTAGTACCCAGAACCGTGCCTGGCACCATTTCCTGTACTCTATTCACGTAGTTTAATGTCAGCACCTCCCTAACAACCCCAAGGGACTTCATGTCTGGGGAAGTGAAAACTGACCTCTCTTCATAAAAAGGTCGGGAACCTTCAGATGGAATCAACCCTGGAGCTATGTAAATGATGTTTGTTTTTTTGCATTAATGCCAAACCTTCTGACTGGGAGTTCAGAACAAATAACTCAACAAAAATGTATACAGTTAACGGGAAGTAAACTTAAACGAACAGTACTAAATGTTCACTGAATCAGTGTTTACTGCAATCTGTGGGGATTAATGTGATTGAAAATAACTAAACTACAATGAAAATAGTAATGTAATTTGTTCTTGAAGTTCATTCATTTACATATTGACTTGTTATCTCTTCCTCTAGACAATGTCTTTTGGAATCTCTAGGCTACAGCTCACTTTTTTAAGCTTAAAATAAAAGGAGAATCGAGGCAGGGAGGGAGGAATGGGGAGCTACTGCTAATGGACATCATGTTTCTTTCAGAGGTAATGAAAGTCTACTGAAATTATATAGTGGTAATAGTTGCACAACTTTGTGAATATGCTAAAAACCACTGAATTGTATGTTTTAAAAGGATAAATTTTATGGTGTGTGAATTATATCTCAGTTTTTAAAAAATAAAGCTGAATAATTCAATTTTGACCTATATAAAACAGGACCAATAATAAAACATGGGTGTTAATACTGTAATAATGTGCCCTAACATAACTGTACAGAAATCTATCAACTTCTAAATATCTGAAAATGAACTGTTTTCTTTGGGGACACATTGAAAATTATTTATAATAATAATTCTACTTTCAGTTATAGATTTTAAAAATCTGTGTTGAACATCATGAATCTAAATATCTGTGTGTGTGTGCTAAGTCACATCAGTCCTGTCTGACTCTTTGCAACCCTACGGACTGTAGCCCACCAGGTTCCTCTGTCCATGGGATTCTCCAGGCAAGAATACTGGAGTGGGTTGCCATGCCCTTCTCCAGGATATCTTCCAGACCCAAGGATGGAACCTGTGTCTCTTATGTCTCCTGCATTGGCAGGCGAGTTCTTTACCACTAGCACCACCTGTAGGACTGGGAATTCCCTGGTGATCCAGTAGTTAGAACTCTGCACTTCCACAGCAGGGGACATGGGTTTGATTCCTGGTCAGGGAACTAAGATCCCTCAAGCCAAAAAAAGAAAGAAAGAAACAAACAAACGAATAAAAAACCCCACAGATATCTGTAAGATAAATGTCTAAAAGCTCAAGCAGTCTCAGAATTTCCAATAATAAGTCTGTTTTTCACTTCTTTGGAATTAAGATCCCAGAACCCCACCCCCATACTTCCTGTCATCTTCCTCTATCTTTCAGTCTTAAATCATTTTATGCCTAAAAAGCAAAATATATCCAAAGATGTACATTATTTTATTGTTTTTCTGTCCTTTTAGGGGCCTAGAGGAGAGGTTGGGGTAAAGAGTCCCTCAAACAAAGCCAAATATCCATTTGTTTTTATTATTTTCTGTGAACTGATGGCCAGTTTTGGAGAGATATCATTCTACCTTTTCCCCCTATCTTTGTTGTAGACAAACATCAGGGCATTGCTTCCCCTCCTGCTGCAACCCTCACCATCCTCCAACTTTGACAGTTTGTCTAATTAATCAATCAAGAGTTTTAATGTTTTCTAGGCTGCCTAGAGCAGGGACTTGACTATAGCTTCATCAGTAATAGTAATATTTAAAATAATGTATCAATAGAATTGGGTGGCTACAAGAAATTAGGGTTCAGAGAGGAAAAAGTAGGGGAGAGAATGGTTTGGGGGAATCATCAGTCTGCTTCTAGAATGATAATGCCTGCTATAGAATTTCCCAGAGCAGAAGTAAAATATCCTCCCAGTTACCAGTTTTCCTGGTCTGATTTGTATAGTCACCAAGCCTGATTTCCTTTCATTACTGATATTGTGAAGGAGATAGAGAGAGTGCTTTGGATAAGGAACACAAGCCTTATGGTCATTGCAAAGTAGTATATCCCTATTATAAATGAATACGTTAGCAGTCAAGGTGGTACATTAGTTTTCTAAGAATTTTTTTGGCACAAGTTTATTGCTGAGAGCCTGGGTATCCTGAGAAAATTCAGTTTCTGGACCTCAAGCCTGAGGACTAAACTTTAAACTTAATGATTTGTTGATCTACTCCCCTATGAGAGATCCAACCAGGCAACATTTCCCCAGAACATCTTTTTTACCTAACAGTGGTATTTAAAACTTTATAAGAAAACTGGTTGGTTTGTTCAATTTAACTAACTGGTCATTTTGGATAATTTAGTCAAATTAATTGTAGGGGAAAAAAAATTACCCACTTAGGTTCAGTGGCTATGACAGAAAATTTCACTGATAAAAGATTAAGTAGAAAAAAAAAAGCAGAGTTTATGAACATACACATTCTGCATTTGAGTAGGAGAACTCAGTCATGAGTAACTCAACTCAAAGGAGTCATCAGAGGGCTTATATATCATCTTAACAAAGAACAATAAAATTGCAGAGCAGTGACAAGACAAAGGAAAGGGGGTTTAGATTTTGAGTGGCAAACTGTGGGAAAATAAATACAGTTGATTCTTGAACAACACAAGTTTGAAATGCAAGGGTCCAGTTACATGCAGATTTTTTTCAATAAATTATATTACTGTATATGACCCCCTGTTGGTTGAATCTGCCGACGTGGAACTACAGGTATGGAGGACCCAATGTAAAGTTACACACGGATTTCCAACTGCCCACGAATTGATGCCCTATTCCCTGCCTTGTTCAAGGGTCAACTCTATATGGGGGAAACTAATGGAAAATAAAAATTATTTAGTAAGACTTGTTATGTATATTCTTCTTGGTATCCACCTCTGGGCTGATAGAGTCTAAAGTTTTCTCCTATTAAGAATTCTACTCTTCCTGGTAAAAGAAACAGAGACATATTTACAAATCTATGTCCCGCTTTTAGGCAGATGGGGGAAGACAGAGAGCTTTTCTTGTATCTGCTTCTTTTCAGGCTTTAGCTCAAAATAATCCTTATGCCAAAGTGGCATATTTTGGAATGCATATTGTGATACCCTACATAATCAATTTACTCAGATAAGTAGGAGAAAATGTCATATCAGTTAGTTGATATTTTGAATGTGAACAAAACTATATGTTCATTTGTAATTGTTTATCTTTCCAACAGTTGGGTTACATACATTGAGATGCTATTTGGTAGAATTAGGGTGTCTTTTGTGAGATCCTGCTCTGAACATGATGCTCAGGCCTGCAGATGCCTTTGAGGCAAAGGGAAATTGGAACTCTTCCCTCTCCTTATGTTTTGTGATCAGGTTCAACTGGAAGCAACTGACCTCAGGAATGTACTGAGTCAGACATCTATTCATTTCACTGCATGGATTCCACCTTGTTAGCTGATTTAATAGTCCTCTTACTCTCTGTGATGCCTAGGCAGTCAGTTAATATGATACAATCACTCATATTGGCCATTTTACTGAATTTTTTAGGCTGGTTTATACAAAATGGTCAATATGATGGCTATTTCTGATCCTTATTGTTTTTTTCTCACTTGCATTCATCCTGACATTCTTGTTCTCATTATATTGAAAGCTAAAGAGAGGCACAAAAATAATCTGCAAAGACGTAACGACAAGGCAATCTTCTTAACTCTCCCCTTTCAGGGACTCTCAGATTTGGAAAAGTCCAGTGGTAATTAAAGTAAAGCTTCACTATGGTAACTGAATTGAAAAAAGATTAGTGTTAAGTATATATGTGGGTAATGAGGTGTGCTTTGTATATGTGTGTGTTGAAGTTGGGAAAAGTGGAAGTGCTACTGTTGAAGGAAGGGGGACCCTTTTCAAGGCCCGAGAGTGAACTATCCAAGGAGACACATGTGCTGACAAAGCAAGAGATTTTATTGGGAAAGGGCACCCAGGCAGAGAGCGGTAGGGTAAGGGAAAGCAGAAGGACTGCTCTGCCACATGGCCCACAGTCTCGGGATTTATGGTGATAGGGTTAGTTTCTGGGTTGTCTTTGGCCAATCATTGTGACTCAGAGTCCTTTCTGGTGGTGCACTCATTGCTCAGCAAAAATGGATGCCAGCGATAAGGATTCTGGGAGGTGGTCAGACATGTGGGATCTTCCTTTCACTTTTTCTGAACTCTTCCGATTAGTGGTGGCTTATTAGTTCCATGTTCCTTACTAGGACCTCCTGTCATAAAGTAACTCATGCAAATGGTTACTATGGTGCCTGGCCAGGGTGGGCGGTTTCAGTCAGTATGCCTCCCAGAACACTACTGTTCTGGATAGGGACTCAGAGAGGTAGCTGGGGTGGAGGAAAATTAAAATAAACGAAAAACAAACTAAAAAAGAAGGCCAGTATATATTTAATCATTTTATGGTCTGCACCTCTAATCCTCACCTTTATAACTAGGGCACATATATCCAGATCTGTACTTTATAGTTTCTTTTTTCCTTCAAAACCTCATCTGTGTGTGTGAGTGAGGATAAGAGAGACAGACAAGTTTTTTTTCCGAGATTTTTAGCAGAGGAGAAATTCCTCTGGAGAACTTCCTCCTTTTTTTTTTAAAACCTGGCCCATTAAATTTTAGTGTTAAGTAATCTCACAATAAATGAAAAGTATTCACTAGAAAAAAGTTAATTCAATGTGATTTGCCATTGTTTAATTCTGCTAGCCAAGCTGCACTTGTCCTGAAGAGCTACATAATTTATTCAAATGACCCGGGGCTTTAAAGTCAATCTTCCAGCAGAAAAAATTACTCTCTGCCGCCAGGAGAGTGAATTTTTTTGTGTTGTACTGTTCCTCCTGACTGACATTTATTTGACTCTCAAGTGTATTTACATTGTTGGTTTAACTTGGAGTTCTTTACCGAATCAATAATATGCTATGTTTTTCACTTCAAGTGGTATCAATATTATTATTCCGTTGCTTTTTCTTTTCTTTTTGCTTTTTTTCTCCCTTATCTCTCTGTAGTTACATAGTTTTGCTTTGACCTGCGAAAATTTTTACTCCTAAAATTATAAAGAAACAGAGTAAATGTCCTTTAAATCTTCTGGGAAATGTGTGCCTCTTTAAACTTTATTTATGTCAGAACTTACTGTAATGAAGGACAAAAGCTCTAGACAAGGTCTCCTACTCCTCGGGGGTGTTCAAGGCTAGGTCTCCCGGAGGCGAGTCTGCAGTTTGTTCTCAAAAGTTTATAGCTCACCTCCTGGCTATTTCTTTAAAAGGGGCATGAGAGGGGCCTAGAAATAGAGCAGGGTGGGAATCTGACCCATCGTGACCACTCAGGAGGCCCTGGCCTGGAAAATTTCCCTGTACATGGTAAAAACAAACATTTGAAATGGAGGGAGAAACCAGGCTTAAACAAAGAGTGAAACCAGTTCCCATTTAAACTCTCCTGCCGATAACCATATGTGCCCCCTCATTTGTTTTCCAACATCAGTTTTCCATCATTTAGACAGAGCCTCAACCTGAATCTGTCCAGAACATAGGAAGAAAATATTTCGAGATTTTGTAAAATGCTGTGTCTGTATATGAGGAGCATTTGCTCCATGTTCAAACAGTCTACTGAAAGAAATAGTATTGTGCAAACTTTTGAATCATACTATATTTTTCAGGCAATGGTGACCTCTTCTTGCTGATCCCATCTGTCTGTGTACTCTAGTATCAACTTCAAAATGAATGGAAAAACAGACAAATGTCAAAAGCCATCTGTTTTGTTTCATGTCATTTGTAATTTGTCTTCTGTAACCCACCCTCCCTTTGCTGTTACTTCTGTGGGACTTTTACTTAAGTCCCCAGCAACCTCCTCAGAGTCTGCCTGCCCTCTTACTTCACCTGCAACCTGCAGCCTGGCTAAGTGCACTCTTACTGCTCCCAGAAAAAAAAAAAAATACGATCAGTAGAAATAACTGGAATCCTTTATACTCATGTAAGTGTCCTGGATTCTCTGGTTTTCTGTACTCACTGCAGTTAACTAGTCATACATTTTGCCTACCTGTGGCCTCCATTTTGGGAAGAAAATGAAAAATATTTTCTCCCATGCAACAATCCTTCAAACTCTTCCCCCCTTCTTCAGTGCTTTTGTAACAGCTTATGAGTAGCCAGCAAGGACTTTTTGTAAATGTTGCATGTTTTCTTTTTGCCAGGACAAGGGTGAGATTAAAGGGCCAGCTAATACTGCCTCCTGTACTGTGGTGGTTAAGACTGTGAGTACTGACATTAGAGTGCCTTGGTTTCAAATCAAATGTCCCTATTTAATACCTATGTGATTTCAGAAAAGTTATTTAAATTCTGTGAGCCTTACTGTACTGATTTTTTTTTAAATGGAGGTAATAGTAATAGCTTATAATATTACCTAGTGTGTGCTAGGCACAATTTTTAAGCACTCTAAACATAACAACTCATTTAATTCTTATAACTCCATGATGTAGGTAATTAACATCATCCCCATTTCTCAGATGAGAAAACTGAGACACAAAGAAGGAAAGTAACTTGGCCATAGTCATGAAATTACTAAGTGGTATAGCTGAGCTTGTGAACCAGGTAATTGGAACCCAGAGGCCATGTACATACACTGGTATGCTATATTGTCTATCTATGAAAGTATTGAGTATAAAGCACTTAGCACAGTGTTTGGCAAATGGGATTTATTGTCAACTGGTATAATCACTACCATCACATGTATTTATCTTTCTTTTGTCACTCTTGCTTCTTCTATACTTATTGTGTAAGGCTAACCACCCTCAACCCCACAAAAAGAAAAACAACACTAATCTGGGCTACAATAGCTGCCTAATCCTTCTGATGTTGTATACTTTGTATTTAAACCACAAATATGATAGAGACCCATGAAAGGAGACAATGCTTATTAATATTTCTTTTAGAAGACATGAGAATTATTTCCTTCCTGTCACTCTCTCTCCAGCAAAAGCCAACAAAAACTGCTTAACACAAGGGAGAAATTTTAGAAATGTTAGACTTAAGTAAAGTTGCTGCTGTTCTTTTATTAAACAGGGGTAAAATTTTTCATAAAGTAATGAAAGTTGTAAAAGATGCTGGTGGAATTTAACTCTACTACTAGAATAAATTCCCTAATCTCCACTCCTTAACTCACTTTAGAATGCCGGTATCGGGGTAAAAGAAAGAGAAAATTCTGCAAATAATTATATTCTTCTTTTAAAGTAAGCCACTGACTTCAAAATTCTCTAACACATTTGTGGAAACTTCATCTTTTTTGTTTGAGATTTATTTGAATGAGCTGTTATGATTGGAGACAGTAAGAATTTCAGATTAATGTTTTGCAGCCAAAAAAAAAAAACCCACTGGAAAGCTGGCAAGTGTTCATAAGTCAGACCTAGAATTATGTAGGTTGAAGGCTCCCAGTGGACAGACGGAATATATAAGAAGGAAACCAGAGATCTGGTGCTATTACGTCCCTGACTCTAAAGGAACGAATAAGCACAAAATTAAAAGCATTCTTCAGCCTGAATTTTTAAGGTAGGTCTGCACAATTTATACATACTCTATTTGGAAAGTAAAACATATATTAAATGAAAATTTTTTTATGGATGTACTTCCCTTTTTCCTGTATTTTAACACTGTATTTTGCAAAATTCCTAAATTATTAAATTACTGTTTCTTTTACAGGGGTGCACTTAAGAACGAAGCAAGCTGATTTATGATAACTAAGTTTTAAACTCGAACAACGAGTAAGTCTTCAAGTGAGTTTATTTTAGATTCTTTCATGTTAATTTGTTAAGTCAAGATTATGAAAGAGTAAAGCTCTAAACAAAAGTGATAAGTTTGTTGTTTATTAAGAGATTCTTTGCTGATTACATTTTCACTGAGTAGTTTATTTATATGTGTTTTGAAACTATCCAAAGGAATAGTCTTTCCCTTACTGTGTTTATCTTCAGCTAACTTTTTTTTTTGTTTTAAAATAATGTTGCTATTAAAAATAACAGTATCACAAAAATCTGAATACTGGTTATAATATTCAATAGCCAAGTAGCACTGTTACTACTTAGCTGTTAAACTAAAAAAAAAGAAAAAAAGCAAAGGAAAAAGTGATACAATTATATATGACTAATCATTGATGTTCAATTCTTATTTCATTGAACAACACAATTTTTTCTACTTGACCGTAAATCCAATTTTGCTATTTTTTAGTTTTCAGTTCCTAATTAAAAAAGGTAGCTTTTCTTTTATATGGATTAAACTTAAATATCCATATGTAAAAGTAACAGTCTCTATTAAAATGCGATGGGGGTTTTAAAAATATGCACATATTCCATAAATACCTCTTAATTATATTATTATTGTGAAAACAATGGAAAAGTAGAACTATAGGAATTATTTTTAATTAGTAACAACCAGCCATAACCCACTATCCCAATATGTTCCTTTTGCATATTCTCTTTAAGTCTTTTGTACACTTACTTATTTTTTCCATAGTTTATTTTACTTATTTCTCCATAGCTGGAATGATTTGTATATAATTAGTTACTTGAATAAGGCATTTCTCTATGCAATAGTAGGCAGTGGTGTGGTTTCTAGAAAGTATACAGAGTGAGATATGTGCTCATGTGTTTTTGAAATGGTAATTTTTCTTGTTTATTCTTATTTGTTTCACATATTTCTTATTCTGGCTAACCTTTTGAAATATTAATTTTCTTTAACCTTTTTGACAATAGAAAAGAAGGGCAAAAAGTAGTTTTGCTTAGAATTTTCAGTCTTGATACCAGAATGTCTTAATTTCTTAGTATTACTGAGAGAATTCTCTTCTCTTCTTCAAGAAGTAAAGTCCATTCTTATTTCATAAGGCATGCTTCTGTTTCCCAATATTTTCTATAATCACCTACATTTTTTGCTTTCAACAAACTTTTATAATGCTAGCAACTTGATAATATCCTAAATTCTGTATGTGTTCTACAAGTTCTTTTTTTTCCCTCAGAAGGTGTAAAAATTAGGAGCTGCTGACATTTCAATCAACATGAAGACCAACTTCTCCCTTGCCACCATCAGCAAAAACATTACCAGCAGTCTTCACGTTGAACTTGTGAACATTTCCGGCAATGAGTCTACCTTTAATTGCTCACATAAGCCATCAGATAAGCATTTAGATGCAATTCCTGTTCTCTATTACATTATTTTTGCAGTTGGATTTCTTGTCAATACTATTGTGGTTACACTGTTTTGTTGTCAAAAGGGTCCTAAGAAGGTTTCCAGCATTTACATCTTCAACCTAGCTGTGGCTGACTTACTTCTTTTAGCTACTCTTCCTCTCTGGGCAACCTATTATTCTCATAGATATGACTGGCTCTTTGGGCCTGTAATGTGCAAACTTTTTGGTTCTTTCCTGACCCTGAACATGTTTGCAAGCATTTTTTTTATCACCTGCATGAGTGTTGATAGGTACCAATCTGTCATTTACCCCTTTCTGTCTCAAAGAAGAAATCCCTGGCAAGCATCTTATATAGTTCCCCTTGTTTGGTGTATGGCTTGTCTGTCCTCATTGCCAACGTTTTATTTCCGGGATGTCAGAACCATTGAATATTTAGGGGTGAATGCTTGCATAATGGCTTTCCCACCTGAGAAGTATGCCCAATGGTCAGCTGGGATTGCCTTAATGAAAAATATCCTTGGTTTTATTATCCCTTTAATATTCATAGCAACATGTTATTTCGGAATCAGAAAACATCTACTGAAGACCAATAGCTATGGGAAAAATAGAATAACTCGTGACCAAGTTCTGAAGATGGCAGCTGCTGTTGTTCTGGCATTCATCATTTGTTGGCTTCCCTTCCATGTTCTGACCTTCCTGGATGCTCTAGCCTGGATGGGTGTCATTAATAGCTGTGAAGTTATAGCAGTCATTGACCTGGCACTTCCTTTTGCCATTCTCCTGGGATTCACCAACAGCTGCATTAATCCCTTTCTGTATTGTTTTGTTGGAAATAGGTTCCAGCAGAAGCTCCGCCGCGTGTTTAGGGTTCCAATTACTTGGCTCCAAGGCAAGAGAGAGAATGGGTCATGTGGAAAAAGCAGTTCCTTTAGAGAAATGGAGACCTTTGTGTCTTAAACGTGAGAGTGGAATACAGTTTATCAATATGGCTACTTGGCTTAAAAGATCTCCCTGAATTATCTTTTAATGGCTTTAGTAAAATAACAATTTTTTCCCCTTAATGTAATCTTTTCTCAGACTTCTAGGACAGGAAACCAAATGTACCTCTTAAGTTTTATCCTCCAGTGATTTTCAAAAATTGCCTCCTTTTTTTCCCTTCCTTGTCTATCTGTACGAGATGTCACTGGGGAGATATATCTATAATCTAGAAGTAACTGGGAATTTATCTCAAATTATAATTAATAAGAAATTGTGAATGATGATTTGGGGTTTCAGATTTCTCTTTGAGAAGTTCTGGAGTCTTTGTTGATTTTTATATCTATTTTCATCAAGCTTTTATCTTGAACCAAGGCCAGTCTTTTAATTCATTGCATTATTTACAAGATAGTATGCTAAAAGGAATGAGCACTTCTGCTTTATATTATGAATAATAAACTTTTTATATTTCACTTTAGCATAAATTTATATTTAAGATATAGCTACATATTGAGTAGAGCTAGGAATATAGTATAGATTACATGTACTCCTACATTTAACTTGTATTTATAATCATAAAAAGTGAAATGTGTAATAACATAGATCTCCAATAAACAAATATCTGAGTGTTCACTAAAGTCTGAATAAACTTTTTAAATTTCTATTCATTTTAACTGTTTGAAGGTTTCTATGTTCTCTGATACTTTTTCAAAAACAATAAGAACTACTTAGTGTATAAAATGTAAAGGTCATTTTTTACATCCTTGACATTTTGGATATGGTGCTTTGATTGATATATAGGAAGTTGACCTGAGTTTTATTATTGATCCTTTGGTTGTGGGTTGCTTCCCAAAATATTTGGGTGGCTGCTTTAACTCTTTAATTTGTAATAAACCCTTAACTAGTATAGGAAAAGGTTATCTCAGAATGGAATTTTGATACTTAAGGAGGACAAAGAGATCCAGCAAATGACAAGTTTGGTGTCACACAACAAACCTACCTGTCAAGGCAATGCAACATGGCTTAGAAAATATAGACCATGGGGTATACTTAAATTACACCTGTGGATACTGTTTGTTCCAGAACTTATAGGATTCTGTGGAACTCTTCTATACCAGTGACTGGTGCATAGATCTCTCAACACTATTAGAACTCCTAACTTTGAGAAATACCTGAAACTGAGCTACCTAATTTAGAGCATGAATCCTAATTTTAGAAGTTAGAGATTTCATTCTGCACCAGACCCATATTTTACCAGGTTATCTAGGACCTTCCTAGACCAGTACTGACCTCTAAGATAGAAGTAAAGTTTCAGAAGCTTGGCGTCTCCACCAGATTTCAGGGATATAGATCCAACAATACTCTTGATCTACTTTCTGGGAAAGTCCTTATTTCATGTCATCTATTATTATCAATAAAAACAAATAGTTAAATGCATAACCAACTATGACTTCATATTTTAAATAACTTTGTAAAACATAAATAAAAGCTTTAATTGGAAGATCATGTGCACTTTACTTTTTTATTGTAACTACCTCAAGTTATAGATTCTTACCTTCTCTTGTATCCTCATCTTCCTTACAATCCCCGCTGATACTTCTTAGTTTTACCTTCGATCATTCCTTATCTGGCTTCTTGCTATACTCTTCTAGTCTCCCGCTCTTGCATCTTCAGCCATAATCACTTATTAATTATCAAAGGAAAGCCCAGATTTCTTGCTATGGTCTACAAGACCACAAGAAATCTGATTCTTCCTTGCCTGTCTGACTTTTTTTTTCCCCTCTGCCATCACTTTTTTTTTAAATTTTATTTTATTATTTAACTTTACAATATTGTATTGGTTTTGCCATATATCAGCATGAATCCACCACAGGTATACACATGTTCCCCATCCTGAACCCTCCTCCATCCTCCCTCCCCATACCATCCCTCTGGGTCGTCCCAGAGCACCAGCCCCAAGCATCCAGCATCGTACATTGAACCTGGACTGGTGACTCATTTCATATATGATATTATATATGTTTCAGTGCCATTCTCCCAAATCATTCCACCCTCTCCCTCTCCCACAGAGTCCAAAAGACTGTTCTATACATCAGTGTATCTTTTGCTGTCTCGTATACAGGGTTATTGTTACCATCTTTCTAAATTCCATATATATGTGTTAG
Source organism: Bubalus kerabau (assembly GCF_029407905.1). Taxonomy (NCBI): domain Eukaryota; kingdom Metazoa; phylum Chordata; class Mammalia; order Artiodactyla; family Bovidae; genus Bubalus; species Bubalus kerabau. Next base: position 1,772,376 of record NC_073647.1, on the reverse strand, counting down.
TATACTGTATTGGTGTTTTTCTTTCTGGCTTACTTCACTTTGTATAATAGGCTCCAGTTTCATCCACCTCATTAAAACTGATTCAAACGTATTCTTTTTAATGGCTGAGTAATACTCCATTGTGTATATGTACCACAGCTTTCTTATCCATTCATCTGCCGATGGACATCTAGGTTGCTTCCTGGCTATTATAAACAGTGCTGTGATGAACATTGGGGTACACGTGTCTCTTTTAATTCTGGTTTCCTCAGTGTGTGTGCCCAGCAGTGGGTTTGCTGGGTCATAAGGCAGTTCTATTTCCAGTTTTTTAAGGAATCTCCACACTGTTCTCCATAGTGGCTGTACTAGTTTGCATTCCCACCAACAGTGTAAGAGGGTTTCCTTTTCTCCACACCCTCTCCAGAATTTATTGCTTATAGAATTTTGGATCGCAGCCATTCTGACTGGCGTGAAATGGTACCTCATAGTGGTTTTGATTTGCACTTCTGATAATGAGTGATGTTGAGCATCTTTTCATGTATTTGTTAGCCATCTGTATGACTTCTTTGGAGAAATGTCTATTTAGTTCTTTGGTCCATTTTTTGATTGGGTCATTTATTTTTCTGGAATTGAGCTGTAGGAGTTGCTTGTATATTTTTGAGATTAGTTGTTTGTCAGTTGCTTCATTTGCTATTATTTTCTCCCATTCTGAAGGCTGTCTTTTCACCTTGCTTATAGCTTCCTTTGTTGTGCAGAAACTTTTAAGTTTAATTAGGTCCCAGTTGTTTATTTTTGCTTTTATTTCCAATATTCTGGGAGGTAGGTCATAGAGGATCCTGCTGTGATTGATGTATGTCGAAGAGTGTTTTGCCTATGTTCTCCTCTAGGAGTTTTATAGTTTCTGGTCTTACGTTTAGATCTTTAATCCATTTTGAGTTTATTTTTGTGTATGGTGTTAGAAAGTGTTCTAGTTTCATTCTTTTAAAAGCGGTTGACCAGTTTTCCCAGCGCCACTTGTTAAAGAGCCATCTCTTCTTATACTGTATGTTCAAGCATCACAAAAGGACTCAAACTGCTTTTTTTTTTTTCAAGCCTACTGATCTCTCATGCCTGTCTGCTTTTTCCCACACCACTCTGTTTCCTGAACACCCCTCCAATCATCCCTGACCCTCAGGGTGTCTCACTCAACTGATGAACACCTACACAGCTTCCAATATTCAGTTCCTATCAGTTCCTCTCACCACAATAACAATTATGATACTAATTATACTACAAACCTCCCTCCCCTGGGTGTTCCCTTAATTAAAAGAATTATTTACCTAATCCTTGGGATTTTAAGACTGGCCTCCACTTCCTTGTTAGTGAAAGTGTTAGTCACTCAGTCCTGTCTGACTCTTTGTGACTCCATGGTCTGTAGCCTGCCAAGCTCCTCTGTTCATGGAATTCTCCAGGCAAGGATACTGGAGTGGGTTGTCATTTCCTTTTCGAGGGGATCTTCCCAACTCAGGGATTGAACCCTGGTCTCCAGCATTGCAGGCAAATTCTTTACCGACTGAGCAACCAGAGGAACCCAGTATTGATCCCTAAGTAATTCTCTTGGACTACAGTGGTCTTTCCTGGGACTAAGAAGAAATGTCATTTGAGAAGATGGTGCATGAATATGTGAACTCTGATTGCAGGAATATACAAAGGTATAAATGTCTTCTTTTCTCTTTGATAATATAAATTTCATGTTAAGTTTCTCAGATAGCAAAAAAAAAAAACACTATTCTTCTCATTTTGGTTGTCCCATTTCCAAGTATTACCTAATTCGCTTTCTTTTCCATGGTTCCACCTTTATTCATCTCACCCAAATAATGCCCAAGAACCACATAGTAATAACAATAATAGTTATTACTATTAGGTGAGCACTATATGATATATACTTTTATAAGTATTTTACTTGTATTATCTCATTTTATTCCCCAAATGATTCAATTATTCTCATTTTACAAATAAGGACAATGAGGTACAGATGAGTTCATATTAATCTTTAAGTTTGTCTCTGATCAATGATCTGGGTAATCCTAACAGATGTATTTAGTAGTTTCAGTGAATCTTAGGCTACAAGCTGATATTTCAGAGACAGTCCTGCTCAGACTTTCAACTTTCTCCAAACCACACTGCTTACATATCTGTGACCACAGCAATAAAAGAGTACTGGGCAGGTGGTATATTAGCACCTATGAAGAAAAAGAGAGAAAGCTAATGGATAAGGCTTTCTGCCTGGTTCTCCACTACCCTTTTCTCATGCTTCATGCTCTACAGAACTACATGAAGTAACTACTACTCCCTGCTGCCCCCTCTACCTCCACACAGAAAGCAAGGCCCTCAAACATTTATTTTGAGGGACAAAAATGTTGACATGAATGCTAGTTTTGTGAAATAAGATTATATAGGATTACCAGAGAAATTCATCTCTTGCAATTTGCAAAATGAATATATATTTTTATTATGAAAAGTCAAGTATTAATTACAGTAAGTCCCCTACATATGAACCTTGAAGTTGCGAACTTTAAAAAATGCGAATGTGTGTTCACACATCCAATCACATAATTTAGTTCACATGTCTGGCATACATGGTCATGTGCATGCTTGTCTACAGTGATTGTACTTTTGTGTACTTTACTATACACTACTGTATAGAGTACAGTAGTACAGTATCTTTATTTTGAACCCAGGATGTCCAGAAGCAAGTGTAAAAGCAGCAGTGATGTAGCTGGTACTACTATACTCTTCAAGGTACTGCACTGTAAGATGAAAATGTTTTCTTTATTTGTATGTGTTTTTTATGTATTATTTTTATGAAAAATATTATAAACCTATTGCAGTACAGTACTGTATAGCCAATTGTGTTAGGTGCATATCTAGGCTAACTTTGTTGGATTTATGAACAAATTGGACTTACAAACATGTTCTTAGAATTCATACATAGGTAGGGGATTTACTGTATTTCTACATTTCATAACCCTAAATTAGATCTAAGTAAATGTTTTGGAAAAATTCCTTTTTTTCTGATCTTTTGATGTCTGTATCAAAATGAGAGGATAATCTAAAGGAAAGCACATTCTATTTTGATTTTTTTTCCCCACAGGGATCTGAGAATGGAAAACTGTTTGGTGGCTTCATCTATCAATAAAAGAAAAATCTAAACTGGGCAAGCTGAATTAACCACAGGAGGTAACTGAAACAAGAAAGGATTGAGATAATAAGAAAAATAAAGCACTTAATTATTTTGTTAATTCCTATATGAATTATATCAACAATGATGATTCACATAAAATAACAGAAATTCATATGCTATCAAACACAAAAAATTACTTTTCCTGAAAAAAAAAAAAAACAAACAAAAAACAAAAAACAGTGGCCTACAGCTGAATGGACTAGCCTTCTAGACCTTGATGCTCACTTGCACAAAGGATTAATATCCTCAGAATAAGAATTCTTTCTTTTTGAAATTCTTTCTTTTAGAAAGAGAGTTCTTTTTAAAATTAATAATAATTTATATGTATTTCTTACTAAGAATCAATACTTCCTCATTGTTGAAAATTTTAACTGTATAGATAATTAGCCACAGACAAAATCACTGTTAGTAGCATTCAAATCGTTCACCTCAGGTTAGGACTTGAACCCACATGGCTGGGACTCAAATCTGGTCAAAATCCAGTTTGGGACTCTAACCCATGTGCCCAGGACTCAAACCTGGCCAAAACTCATGGTCTTTCAAACTGAGATAACACACTTGGTTTCAGGATCTAATGAAGCTCAGGTTCTTGATATCTTATCACAGAAAGAATTCAGTGAGAGACAAATAGGTAAGAAGTGGATTTATTTAGAGAGAAACACACTCCACATAGAAGTATGGGCTGTCACAGAGGGCAAGAGTGACCTTGAAATGTGGTGTGGTTAGCTTTTATGGGCTAGGCAATTTCATGAGCTAATGAATGGGAGGATTATTCTAATTATATTGGGGATAAATTAAACTTAAAAACTTTTGCACAGCAAGATAAAACAACAACAACACAACCTACTGAATGGGAGAAAATATTTGCAAATCAGATGACCAAGAAAGGGGTTAATATCCAAAATATATAAACAGTTCATACAACTCAATATCAAAAAGCAACCCAACTTAAAAAATGGGCAGAATACCTGGATAAACATTTTTCCAGAAAAGAAACACAGATGTCCAACAGGCACATGAAAAGATATTCAACATAACTCATCATCAGGGAAATGCAAATCAAAACCACGATGAGCTATGACCTGTCAGAAGGGCTATCATCAAAAAATCTACAAATAAATGTTGACAAGGATTTGGAGAAAAGGTAACAATTGTCCACTGTTGGTGGGAATGTAAATTGGTACAGTTACTATGGAAAACAGTATGGAGTTTCCTCAAAAAATTAAAAATAGAATTACCATATGGTCTAGCAATTCCATTCCTGGGTATGTAGCAAAAGAAAACAAAAACACTACTTGGAAAATATACATACACCTCAATGTTCATTGCAACATTATTTACAATAGCTGAGATATAGAAGCAGATGAAGTAACCATCAACAGATGAATGGATAAAGATGTGGTGGTATAGATACACACACAGGAATATTACTCAGCCAAAAGAACTAATGAAATTTTGCCATTTGCAACAACATGGATGGACCTAGAGAGTGTTATGCTGTAAAAACTCATACAGAGAAAGACAAATACTGTACGTTATCATTTATATGTTGAGTCTAAAAAATAAAACAAATGAATGAATATAACAAAATAAAAATAGACACACAGAGAACAAACTAGTGGTTACCAGTGGGGAGAGGGGCAACATAGGGGTACGGGATTAAGAGATACAAACTACTATGCACAAAATAAATGTTTCAAGTATATATTGTAGAGAACAGAGAGCATAGCCAATACTTAATGATAACTTTAAATACTATATTGTTGTTTTGTTCAGTCACTCAATCGTTTCCAACTCTTTGCAACCACATGGACTGCAGCATGCCAGGCTTCCCTGTCCTTCACCGTGATCTCCCTCTCAAACTCATGTCCACTGAGTCAGTGATGCCATCCAACCATCTCATCCTCTGTTGTCCCCTTCTCCTCCTGCCTTCAATCTTTCCCAGCATCAGGGTCTTTTCCCATGAGTTGGCTCTTTTCATCAGGTGACCAAAGTATTGGAACTTCAGCCTCAGCATCAGTCCCGCCAATGAATATTCAGGATTGATTTCCTTTAGAATTGACTGGTTTGATCTCCTTGAAGTCCAAAAGACTCGCAAGAGTCTTCTCCAACACCACAATTCAAAAGTATCAATTCTTCAGCACTCAGCCTTCTTTATGGTCCAACTCTCACAAGCATACATGATTACTGGAAAAATCATAACTTTGACTATAGGGACCTTTGCCAGCAAAGTAATGTCTCTGCTTTTGAATATGCTGTCTAGGTTTATATAAATTTTGAATTAGTATGTTGTATTCATAAAACTAATATTAATATAATATTGTAAACCAGCTACACCTCAATTTTAAAAAGACAAAAAGCAAAAAAAAAAAAAAAAAGGAAAGGAAGGAAGGAAGTTTTAGCCAGAACAATTAGGCATGAAAAAGATATAAATGGCATGCATGCTAAAAAAGGAAGAGGTAAAAAACTATCACTATTTGCAATGACAATATGAAAACCTTGCTGCTGCTGCTGCTAAGTCGCTTCAGTCGTGTCCAACTCTGTGCGACCCCATAGACGGCAGCCCACCAGGCTCCCCCGTCCCTGGGATTCTCCAGGCAAGAACACTGGAGTGGGTTGCTGTTTCCTTCTCCAATGCATGAAAGTGAAAAGTGAAAGTGAAAGTGAAAAGTGAAAGTGACGTTGCTCAGTCGTGTCCAACCCTCAGCGACCCCATGGACTTCAGCTTTCCAGACTCCTCCATCCATGGATGGGATTTTCCAGGCAAGATTACTGGAGTGGGGTGCCATTGCCTTCTCTGAGGAATATCTTAGATCCCATTTTAAAAAAATGTTATAACTAAGAAACAAATTCACCAACATTACAGGATACAAAATCAATATGCAAAAGGTTTGTTCAGTCGCTCAGTCATGTCCGACTCTTTGCAATCCCATGAACGGCAGCACGCCAGGCTTCCCTGTCCTTCACTATCTCCCAGAGTTTGTTCAAACTCGTCTATTGAATAGGTGATGCCATCCAACCATCTCATCCTCTGTTGTCCCTTTCTCCTCTCGCCCTTAATCTTTCCCAGCATCAGGGTCTTTTCCACTGAGTCAGCTCTTTACATCAGGTAGCCTAAGTACTAGAGCTTCAGCTTGAGCACCAGTCCTTCCAGTGAATATTCAGGGTTGATTTTCTCTATGATTGACTGGTTTGATTTCCTTGCTGAATATCCAAGGGACACTCAAGATCATGAGCTCCTTATTGCAAAATTCAGACTTAAATTGAAGAAACTAGGCCATTCAGCTATGACCTAAATAAAATCCATTATGCAAAAAGCTGTTGTGCCTTTTTACGCTAATAACACATTATCAGACAAAGAAACTAAGAAAACAATCCCATTTACAATTGCATCAAGAAGAATAAACACCTAGGAATAAATTTAACCAAAAGGTAAAAGACCTGTATGTTGAAAACTACAAAATATTAATGAAATAAACTGAAGATACAAATGAATGGAAATATACTCTGTGCTCATGGATCAGAAGAATTGATATTGTTAAAATGTGCATATTACCCAAGGCAATCTACAGATTCACTACAATCCCTATCAAAACTCCAATGATATATTTCAAAGAAATAGAACACAAATTATAAAATTTATATGGAAGAACAAAAGACCTTAAATAGCCAAAGCAATCTTGAGAAAGGAGAATAAAGCTGTAGGCAACATCTTTCTTGATTTCAAGCTATATTATAAAGCTATAGTAATTTAAAAAGTACAGTGTTGGCATGAAACAGACACATAGATCAATGGAACAGACTATAGAGCCCAGAAATACCATTGTGCATATATGCATATATGTCAATTAATTCATAATGAAGGAGACAAGAATATATAATGGGGAAAGGATAGACTTTTCAATAAATGTTGGGAAAACTGGACAGCCACATGCAAAAGAATTAATTTAGACCACTATTTTATAACATACACAAAAATTAACCCAAAATGGATTAGTAAGACCCATAAGACCTGAAATGATAAAATACTCAGAAGAAAAATTTAGGTAGTAACTCCTAATCTTGGTGACAATTGTTTTTGAATCTGATACCAAAAGCAAAAGTAACAAAAGCAAAAATACTACGTCATACTAAAAAGCCTCTGCACAGAGAGGGAAACAATCAACAAAATTAAAAGGGAACCTACTGAATAGGAAAAAATATCTGCAAATCATATGATCAACAATCAGTTAATATACAAAATATATAAAGAACTCATACATTCAATACCAAAAAGTAACAATCTGATTTAGAAATGGGCAGAAGTTTTGAAGAGCCGTCTTTCCACACAAGGGATACAGATGGCCAACAGGTAAATGAAAAGATGCTCAACATCATTCATTATCAGGGAAATGCAAATCAAAATCATAATGAGATAACACCCACACTTGTCAGAACGGCTAATATAAAAAAGATAACAAATAAGAAGTGTTGCCAAGGATGTGAAAAAAAAAAGGAACACTTAAAGCCTTTTGGTGAAAATGTAAATTGGTATAGTCACTATGAAAAGTAGTATGGATATGTCTCAGAAAATTAAAAATAGAACTACTATATGGTCCAGCAGTTCTGATAATTTACCTGAAGAAAACAAAAACATTTAACTCAAAAAAATATATGCCATGTTCACTGCAGTATTATTCATAGTAGCCAAGATATGAAAATAATGTAAATATTCATCCATAGATGAATGCATAAAGAAAATGTGGTATATACAGACAAAGGAATAATATTCAGCCATAAAAAAGAAACCTTAACCATTTGTGACAATGTGGATGGACCTTGAGGGCATTATGCTAAGTGAAATGTCAGACAGAGAAACACAAATATACATGCTTTCTTTTATATGTGGAATCTAAAAACAAACAAACAAGTTCATAGTCACAGAGAACAAATTGTGTTGCCACAGGTGAGGGGTAGGGGTGTGAGAAATAAAATTTTAAAAAGATAAATAAATAAAATAAACATGTTATAGAAGAACATATATCAGCAAGGGAAAATGTTCAAAATATACTTGGAGAAAAATATCTGACTACAAAATAGTATGCACAAAATAAACCATTTTGTTAAAGAAAATGGACACCAAAAAAAGAAAGTTTAGAAGAACACACATTAAAATATTAAAGTATCTGAGAGGCAGTCCTAAGATGGCGGAGGAATAGGACAGGGAGACCACTTTCTCCCCTACAAATTCATCAAAAGAACATTTGAACGCTGAGTAAATTCCGCAAAACAACTTCTGAATGCCGGCAGAGGACATCAGGCACCCAGAAAAGCAGCCCATTGTCTTTGAAAGGAGGTAGGAAAAAATATAAAAGACAAAAAGAGAGACAAAAGGGGTAGGGATGGAGCTTCATCCTGGGAAGGGAGTCTTAAAAAAGAAAGAAGTTTCCAAACACCAGGAAACACTCTCACTGCTGAGTCTGTGGTGAACCTTGGAACCACAGAGGGCAACATAACTGGGAGGAAAAATAAATAATTAAAACCCACAGATTACATGCTCAATGGTAACTCCCCCAACAGAGAAGCAGTGCAGACGCCTGCACCTGCCACTAGCAAGCTGGGGCTGGGCAGGGAGGCGCAGGCTGCATTGTTTAGAGTAAGGACCTGGCCTGAATGCCCCGAGGGCAATCTGAGGGAACTAACTTGGGCTAGCAAACCAGACAGTGGGACAGCTACCACTTGAAAAGCCCTAACCTAAGCACCGCCAGGCCCACTCACAGAACAAAGGACTGACTAAAGCTACGTGAAAAAGCCCTAACCTAAGACACCATCAGGCCCGCTCACAGAACAAAGCACTGAGCAGAGAGAGCTGGCTGCAGACCATCCACCTCCAGTGACAGGCAGCCAGAGCCAGAAGGGGGCAATCACAGCCCCAGAGAGGCATTATCTACCAAACTGCAAGCAGGCTTCCTTGCTAATTAAGATTTCTTGAGATGCTGGACTGTCAACATCCACCTAAGAAGGTGCGCAAGTTGTACACCCAGAAAACTGAGCGGCAGGGATGGGGGAGGTGATGAGTTGCAGCGACTGCACTCTCCAAACACCTGATCACCTGAGCTGCTCAGATCTGGGAAGGGCATAAAACGCAGGCCCAACTGAGTCTGTACGTCTGAGGACTACCCGAGTACCTGAAATTGAGCATACTAGACCTGGGAAGTGCATACAACCCAGGGCCAGCCTCAGAGAGTTCCTGGCAGAGCAACCTAGAGCCTAAGCAGTGTAGACAGGGAAAGCACATATGTCATGAGTGGGGGCAAACCCAGTGTTGCCAAGACACTGGGAGAACATGCCAGTGTTATTTGTTTGCAGTGTCACTCACTCTCCACAGCACGACTGAACAAGTGAGCCTAAAAAAGTATCCACAACTGCCCCCTTGTATCAGGGCAGAAATTAGACACTGATCAGATCAGATCAGATCAGTCGCTCAGTCGTGTCAGACTCTTTGTGACCCCATGAATCGCAGCACGCCAGGCCTCCCTGTCCATCACCAACTCCCGGAGTTCACTCAGACTCACGTCCATCGAGTCAGTGATGCCATCCAGCCATCTCATCCTCTGTCGTCCCCTTCTCCTCTTGCCCCCAATCCCTCCCAGCATCAGAGTCTTTTCCAATGAGTCAACTCTTCGCATGAGGTGGCCAAAGTACTGGAGTTTCAGCTTTAGAATCATTCCTTCCAAAGAAATCCCAGGGCTGATCTCCTTCAGAATGGACTGGTTGGATCTCCTTGCAGTCCAAGGGACTCTCAAGAGTCTTCTCCAACACCACAGTTCAAAAGCATCAATTATTTGGTGCTCAGCCTTCTTCACAGTCCAACTCTCACATCCATACATGACCACAGGAAAAACCATAGCCTTCACTAGATGAAACTTTGCTGGCAAAGTAATGTCTCTGCTTTTGAATATGCTATCTAGGTTGGTCATAACTTTCCTTCCAAGGAGTAAGCGTCTTTTAATTTCATGGCTGTAGTCACCATTTGCAATGATTTTGGAGCCCAGAAAAATAAAGTCTGACACTGTTTCCACTGTTTCCCATCTATTTCCCATGAAGTGATGGGACCGGATGCCATGATCTTTGTTTTCTGAATGTTGAGCTTTAAGCCAACTTTTTCACTCTCCTCTTTCACTTTCGTCAAGAGGCTTTTGAGTTCCTCTTCACTTTCTGCCATAAGGGTGGTGTCATCTGCATATATGAGGTTATTGATATTTCTCCCGGCAATCTTGATTCCAGCTTGTGCTTCTTCCATCCCAGGGTTTCTCATGATGTACTCTGCATATAAGTTAAATAAGCAGGGTGACAATATACAGCCTTGACGTACTCCTTTTCCTATTTGGAACCAGTCTGCTGTTCCATGTCCAGTTCTAACTGTTGCTTCCTGACCTGCATACACATTTCTCAAGAGGCAGGTCAGGTGGTCTAGGATTCCCATCTCTTTCAGAATTTTCCACAGTTTATTGTGATCCACACAGTCAAAGGCTTTGGCATAGTTAATAAAGCAGAAATAGATGTTTTTCTGGAACTCTCTTGCTTTTTCCATGATCCAGCGGATGTTGGCAATTTGATCTCTGGTTCCTCTGCCTTTTCTAAAACCAGCTTGAACATCTGGAAGTTCACGGTTCACATATTGCTGAAGCCTGGCTTGGAGAATTTTGAGCATTACTTTACTAGCTTGTGAGATGAGTGCAATTGTGTGGTAGTTTGAGCATTCTTTGTCATTGCCTTTGTTTGGGATTGGAATGAAAATTGATCTTTTCCAGTCCTGTGGCCACTGCTGAGTTTTCCAAATTTCCTGGCATATTAACTGCAGCACTTTCACAGCATCATCTTTCAGGATTTGGAATAGCTCAACTGAAATTCTATCACCTCCACTAGCTTTGTTTGTAGTGATGCTTTCTAAGGCCCACTTGACTTCACATTCCAGGATGCCTGGCTCTAGGTCAGTGATCACACCATCGTGATTATCTGGCTCTAGGTCAGTGATCACACCATCATGATTATCTGAGACGTGAAGCCCTTTTTTATACAGTTCTTCTGTGTATTCTTGCCACCTCTTTTAATATCTTCTGCTTCTGTTAGGTCCATACCCTTTCTGTCCTTTATTGAGCCCATCTTTGCATGAAATGTTCCTTTGGTATCTCTGATTTTCTTGAAGAGATCTCTAGTCTTTCCCATTCTGTTGTTTTCCTCTATTTCTTTGCATTGATCGCTGAGGAAGGCTTTCTTATCTCTTCTTGCTATTCTTTGGAACTCTGCATTCAGATGTTTATATCTTTCCTTTTCTCATTTGCTTTTCGCTTCTCTTCTTTTCACAGCTACTTGTAAGGCCTCCCCAGCCAGCCATTTTGCTTTTTCACATTTCTTTTCCACAGGGATGGTCTTGATCCCTGTCTCCTGTACAATGTCACGAACCTCATTCCATAGTTCATCAGGCACTCTATCAGATCTAGGCCCTTAAGTCTATTTCTCACTTCCACTGTATAATCATAAGGGATTTGATTTAGGTCATACCTGAATGGTCTAGTGGCTTTCCCTACTTTCTTCAATTTAAGTTTGAATTTGGCACTGAAGAGACCAGCAAACAGAATAAGCTAAAACAGAGGGAACCTCCTTGGAAGTGACAGGTGCAATAGATTAAAACCCTGTAGTTAGTATCAACTGCTACTGCTGATAAGTCCCTTCAGTCGTGTCCAACTCTATGCCACCCCATAGACAGCAGCCCTCCAGGCTCTGCCGTCCCTGGGCTTCTCCAGGCAAGAACACTGGAGTGGGTTGCCACTTCCTTCTCCAGTGTATAAAAGTGAAAAGTGAAAGTGAAGTTGCTCAGTCGTGTTCGACTCTTAGTGACTACATGGACTGCAGCCTACCAGGATCCTAAGTCCATGGGATTTTCCAGGCAAGAGTACTGGAGTGGGTTGCCATTGCCTTCTCCGATTACTGACTAGGAGAGTGAAAAAGTTGGCTTAAAGCTCAACATTCAGAAAACGAAGATCATGGCATCTGGTTCCATCACTTCATGGGAAATAGATGGGGAAAGAGTAGAAACAGCGTCAGACTTTATTTTTTGGGGCTCCAAAATCACTGCAGATGGTGACTGCAGCCATGAAATTAAAAGATGCTTACTCCTTGGAAGGAAAGTTATGACCAACCTAGATAGCATATTCAAAAGCAGAGACATTACTTTGCCAACAAAGGTCCGTCTAGTCAAGGCTATGGTTTCTCCAGTAGTCATGTATGGATGTGAGAGTTGGACTGTGAAGAAAGCTGAGCACCGAAGAATTGATGCTTTTGAACTGTGGTGTTGAAAAAGACTCTTGTGAGTCCCTTGGACTGCAAGGAGATCCAACAAGTCCATTGTAATGGAGATCAGTCCTGGGTGTTCTTTCGAAGGAATGATGCTAAAGCTGAAACTGCTGTACTTTGGCCACCTCATGTGAAGAGTTGACTCATTGGAAAAGACTCTGATGCTGGGAGATTGGGGGCAGGAGGAAAAGGGGAAAACAGAGGATGAGATGGCTGGATGGCATCATGGACTCGATGAACATGAGTTTGAGTGGACTCTGGGAGTTGGTGATGGACAGGGAGGCCTGGCGTGCTGCAATTCATGGGGTTGCAAAGAGTCGGACATGACTGAGTGACTGAACTGAACTGAATTGAACATAGGAAGGGGCCTATAGTTCTTGATAAATATAAGCTGGATCAAGGAACTATCCGAAAAAGAACTGACCCCACATTGCCCACAACAACACTAGAGAAAGTTCTAGATATATTTTTACTATTTTTACTATCATTCTTTATTATTTTTAATTTTTTAAAAAATTTTAAGTCTTTTATTACTCCTTTAATTTTCATTTTTATAACCTATTATTTTAAAAAAAAAAGAAAGACACTATTTTTAAAGCAAATATATATATATATATATATATATATAATTTTTGTGACTTTTTTTTTCTTTTCTTTAATATTGTATTTTTGAAAATCCAACCTTTACCCTAGATTTTTAATCTTTGCTTTTTGGTATTTGTTATCAATTTTGTACCTTTAATAACCCAGTCTTCAGTACCCATTTTTACTTGGGAGTGAGATTACTGGCTTGACTGCTCTCTCGTCCTTAAGACTCTCTTTTTCTCCACCAGGTCACCTCTATCTCCTCCCCATCCCCCTTCTCTTCTCTACCCAACTCTGTGAATCTCTTTGTGTGTTCCAGACAGTGGAGAACACTTAGAGAACTGATTACTGGCTGGATCTGTCTCTCTCCTTTTGATTCCCCCCTTTATCCTCCTGGCTACCTCTGTCTCCCTCCTCCCTCTTCTCTTCTCTATATAACTCCATGAACATCTCTGGTTGGTCCAGACTGTGGAGAACACATACAGAATTGATTACTGGCTAGACTGTTTTCTCCCGTTTGATTCCCCCTCTTTTCCTCCTGGTCACCTCTATCTCTCTCCTCCCTCTTCTCTTCTCCATGTAACTCTGTGAACCTCTCTGGGTGTCCCTCACTGTGGAGAAACTTTTCATCTTTAACCTAGATGTTTTATCAATGGTGCTGTATAGATGGAGAAGTCTTGAGGCTACTGTAAAAATAACACTGAAAACCAGAAGCGGGAAGCTTAAGTCCAAATCCTGAGAACACCAGAGAACTCCTGACTCCAGGGAACATTAATCGACAGGAGCTCATCAAATGACTCCATACCTACACTGAAACCAAGCACCTCCCAAGGGCCAACAAGTTCCAGAGCAAGAATACCATGCAAATTCTCCAGCCACACAGGAACACAGCCCTGAGCTTCAAAATATAGGCTGTCCAAAGTCATTCCAAACCCTTTGACATCTCATAACTCATTACTGCACACCTTATTGCACTTCAGAGAGAAGAAATCCAGATCTACCCACCAAAACACCGACACAAGCTTCTCTAACAAGGAAACCTTGACAAGTCACCCATACAAGCCCACCCACAGTGAGGAAACTCCACAATAAAGAGAAATCCACAAACTGCCAGGATACAGAAAGGCCACCCCAAACACAACAATATAAACAAGATGAAGACACAGAGGAATACCCAGCAGGTAAAGGAACAGGATAAATTCCCACCAAACCAAACAAAAGAGGAAGAGATAGGGAATCTACCTGAGAAAGAATTCCAAATAATGATAGTGAAAATGGTCAAAAATCTTGAAAACAAAATGGAATCACAGATAAATAGCCTGGAAACAAGGATTGAGAAGATGCAAAAAAGGTTTAACAAGGACCTAGAAGAAATAAAAAAGAGTCAATATATAATGAATAATGTAATAAATGAGATCAAAAACACTCTGGAGGGAGCAAATAGTAGAATAATGGAAGAAGAAGATAGGATTAGTGAGGTAGAAGATAGAATGGTAGAAATAAATGAATCAGAGAGGAAAAAAGAAATGGATTAAAAGAAATGAGGACAACCTCAGAGACCTCTGGGACAATGTTAAACACCCCAACATTTGAATCATAGGAGTCTCAGAAAAAGAAGACAAAAAAAGACCATGAGAAAATACTTGAGGAGATAATAGTTGAAAACTTCCCTAAAATGGGGAAGGAAATAATCACTTAAGTCCAAGAAACTCAGAGAGTCCCAAACAGGATAAACCCAAGGCGAAACACCCCAAGACACATATTAATCAAATTAACAAAGATCAAACACAAAGAACAAATATTAAAAGCAGCAAGGGAAAAACAACAAATAACACACAAGGGGATTCCCATAAGGATAACAGCTGATCTTTCAATAGAAACTCTTCAGGCCAGAAGGGAATGACAGGACATACTTCAGGTGATGAAAGAAAATAACCTACATCCCAGATTACTGTACCCAGCAAGGATCTCATTCAAGTATGAAGGAGAAATCAAAAGCTTTACAGACAAGAAAAGCTGAGAGAATTCAGCACCACCAAACCAGATCTCCAACAAATGCTAAAGGATCTTCTCTAGACAGGAAACACAAAAAAGGGTGTATAAACTCGAACCCAAAACAATAAAGTAAATGGCTACTGGATCATACTTATCAATAATTACCTTAAACATAAATGGGTTGAATGCCCCAACTAAAAGACAAAGACTGGCTGAATGGATACAAAAACAAGACCCCTACATATGTTGTCTACAAGAGACCCACCTCAAAACAAGGGACACATACAGATTGAAAGTGAAGGGCTGGAAAAAGATATTCCATGCAAATAGAAACCAAAAATAAGCAGGAGTTGCAATACTCATATCAGATAAAATAGACTTTAAAACAAAGGCTGTGAAAAGAGACAAAGAAGGACACTACATAATGATCAAAGGATCAATCCAAGAAGAACATATAACAATTATAAATACATATGAACCCAACATAGGGGCACCGCAAAATGTAAGACAAATGCTAACAATTATGAAAGGGGAAATTAACAATAACACAATAATAGTGGGAGACTTTAATATCCCACTCACACCTATGGATAGATCAACTAAACAGAAAATTAACAAGGACATACAAATTTTAAATGATACCATAGACCAGTTAGACCTAATTGATATAATTTTACCCCAAAACAATGAATTAACCTTTTTGTGAAGCGTACACAAAATCTTCTCCAGGATAGATCACATCCTGGGCCATAAATCTAGCCTTAGTAAATTCAAGAAAATTTAAATCTTTACAAGCATCTTTTCTGACCATAATGCAGTAAGATTAGATCTCAATTACAGGGGAAAAACTATTAAAAATGCCAACATATAAAGGCTGAACAACACGTTGCTGAATAACCAACAAACCACAGAAGAAATCAAAAAAGAAATCAGTATATGCATAGAAATGAATGAAAATGAATACACAACAACCCCAAACCTGTGGGACACTGTAAAAGCAGTGCTAAAGGGAGGTTCGTAGCAATACAGGCATACCTCAAGAAACAAGAAAAAAAGGCAAATAAATAACCTAACTCTACACCTAAAGCAACTAGAAAAGGAACAAATGAAGAACCCTAGGATTAGCAGAAGGAAATAAATCTTAAAAATTAGGGCAGAAATAAATGCAAAAGAGACCATAACAAAAATCAACAAAGCCAAAAGCTTGTTCTTTGGGAGGATAAATAAAATTGACAAACCATTAGCCAGACTCATCAAGAAACAAAGGGAGAAAAATCAAATCAATAAAATTAGAAATGAAAATGGAGAGATCACAACAGACAACACAGAAATACAAAGGATCATAAGAGACTACTACCAGCAATTATATGCAAATAAAATGGACAACTTGGAAGAAATGGACAAATTCTTAGAAAAGTACAGCTTTCCAAAACTGAACCAGGAAGAAATAGAAAATCTTAACAGACCAATCTCAAGCATGGAAATTGAAACTGTAATCAGAAATCTTCCAGCAAACAAAAGCCCAGATCCAGATGGCTTCACAGCTGAATTCTACCAAAAATTTAGAGAAGAGCTAACACCTATCCTATTCAAACTCTTCCAGAAAATTGCAGAGGAAAGTCAACTTCCAAATGCATTCTATGAAGCTACCATCACCCTAATACCAAAACCTGACAAAGATGCCACAAAAAAAAAAAAAGAAAAAAGAAAACCACAGGCCAATATCACTGATAAGCATAGATGCAAAAATCCTTAACAAAATTCTAGCAATCAGAATCCAACAACACATTAAAAAGATCATACATCATGACCAAGTGGGCTTTATCCCAGGGATGCAAGGATTCTTCAATATCCTCAAATCAATCACTGTAATACACCACATTAACAAATTGAAAAATAAAAGCCATATGATTATCTCAATAGATGCAGAGAAAGCCTTTGACAAAATTCAACATCCATTCATGATAAAAACTCTCCAAAAGCAGGAATAGAAGGAACATACCTCAACATAATAAAACCTATATATGACAAACCCACTGCAAACATTATCCTCAATGATGAAAAATTGAAAACATTTTCCCTAAAGTCAGGAACAAGACAAGGGTGCACACTTTCACCACTACTATTCAACATAGCTTTGGAAGTTTTGGCCACAACAATCAGAGAAGAAAAAGAAATAAAAGGAATCCAAATTGGAAAAGAAGTAAAACTCTCACTGTTTGCAGATGACATGATCCTCTACATAGAAAACCCTAAAGACTCCACCAGAAAATTACTAGAGCTAATCAATGAATATAGTAAAGTTGCAGGATACAAAATCAAACCACAGAAATCCCTTGCATTCCTATACACTAATGATGAGAAAATTGAAAGAGAAATTAAGGAAAAAATTCCATTCACCATTGCAATGAAAATAATAAAATACTTAGGAATATATCTACCAAAAGAAACTAAAGACCTATATATAGAAAACTATAAAACACTGGTGAAAGAAATCAAAGAGGACACTAATAGATGGAGAAATATACTGGGTTAATGGATAGCAAGAATCAATATAGTGAAAATGAATATACTACCCAAAGCAATCCATAGATTCAATGCAATCCCTATCAAACTACCAACGGTATTTTTCACAGAGCTAGAACAAATAATTTCACAATTTGTATGGAAATACAAAAAACCTCGAATAGCCAAAGCAATCTTGAGAAAGAAGAATGGAACTGGAGGAATCAACCTGCCTGACTTCAGGCTCTACTACAAAGCCACAGACATCAAGACAGTTTGGTACTGGAACAAAGACAGAAATATAGATCAATGGAACAAAATAGAAAGCCCAGAGATGAATCCATGCACCAATGGAGAAAAGACAACCTCTTTAACAAGTGGTGCTGGGAAAACTGGTCAACCACTTGTAAAAGAATGAAACTAGAACACTTTCTAACACCATACACAAAAATAAACTCAAAATGGATTAAAGATCTAAACGTAAGACCAGAAACTATAAAACTCCTAGAGGAGAACATAGGCAAAACACTCTCCGATATACATCACAGCAGGATCCTCTGTGACCCACCTCCCAGAATATTGGAAATAAAAGCAAAAATAAACAAATGGGACCTAATTAAACTTAAAAGCTTCTGCACAACAAAGGAAACTATAAGCAAGGTGAAAAGACAGCCTTCAGAATGGGAGAAAATAATAGCAAATGAAGCAACTGACAAAGAATTAATCTCAAAAATATACAAGCAACTCCTGCAGCTCCATTCCAGAAAAATAAACGACCCAATCAAAAAATGGGCCAAAGAACTAAACAGACACTTCTCCAAAGAAGACATACAGATGGCTAATAAACACATGAAAAGATGCTAAACATCACTCATTATCAGAGAAGTGCAAATCAAAACCAAAATGAGGTACCATTTCACCCTGGTCAGAATGGCTGCTATCCAAAAGTCTACAAGTAATAAATGCTACACAGGGTGTGGAGAAAAGGGAACCCTCTTACACTGTTGGTGGGAATGCAAACTAGTACAGCCACTATGGAGAACAGGGTGGAGATTCCTTAAAAAACTGGAAATAGAACTGCCATATGACCCAGCAATCCCACTGCTGGGCATAAACACCGAGGAAACCAGAAGGGAAAGAGACACGTGTACCCCAATGTTCATTGCAGCACTGTTTACAATAGCCAGGACATGGAAGCAACCTAGATGTCCATCAGCAGATGAATGGATAAGAAAGCTGTGGTACATATACACAATGGTGTATTACTCAGCCATTAAAAAGAATACATTTGAATCAGTTCTAGTGAGGTGGATGAAACTGGAGCCTATTATACACAGTGAAGTAAACCAGAAAGAAAAACACCAATACATTATATTAACGCATATGTATGGAATTTAGAAAGATGGTAATGATAACCCTCTATGCGAGACAGCAAAAGAGACACAGATGTATAGAACTGTCTTTTGGACTCTGTGGGAGAGGGCGAGGGTGGAATGATTTTGGAGAATGGCATTGAAACATACATAATATCATATGTGATATGAATCGCCAGTCCAGATTTGAAGCATGATACAGGATGCTCGGGGCTGGTGCACTGGGATGACCCAGAGGGATGGTATGGGGAGGGAGGTGGGTTCAGGGTGGGGAACACGTGTATACCCGTGGTGGATTCATGTTGATGTATGGTAAAAACCAATATAACATTGTAAAGTAATTAGCCTCCAATTAAAGTAAATAAATTTATATTTAAAAAACAAAAACAAAAACAAAAAAAAGTATCTGAGAAGAGTGGGATTACAGGCAATTTTTTTCTACTTCTGGATTTGCCAAGTTTCTGCATTGAACATTTCTTAGTTTTATAGTTCTTTTAAAAGATTTATTTTTTTTAATGAAAAATCACTTCCAGAGTAATAATGCAAATAATTTATTATTTTCAAAGCTATTATTAGTAAAGATAATGGAACATCTTTATCATGGAACATTTTGTAACAGATTCAAAATCACTGCAGATGGTGACTGCAGCCATTAAATTAAAAGATGCTTGCTCTTTGGGAGAAAAGTTATAACAAACCTCAGTTCAGTTCAGGTCAGTCACTCAGTCGTGTCTGACTCTTTGTGACCCCATGAACCATAGCACACCAGGACTCCCTGTCCATCACCAACTACCGGAGTCCACCCAAAATCATGTCCATTGAGTCAGTGATTCCATCCAACCATCTCATCCTCTGTCGTCCCATTCTCCTCTTGCCCTCAATCTTTCCCAGCATCAGGGTCTTTTTAAATGAGTCAGCTCTTCTCATCAGGTGGCTAAAGTATTGGACTTGCAGCTTCAAAATCAGTTCTACAAATGAACACCCAGTGCTGATCTCTTTTAGGATGGACTGGTTGGATCTCCTTGCAGTCCAAAGGACTCACAAGAGTCTTCTCCAACACCACCGTTCAAAAGCATTAATTCTTTGGCGCTCAGCTTTTTTTATAGTCCAACTCTCACATCCATACATGACCACTGGAAAAACCATAGCCTTGCCTACCTGGACCTTTGTGGACAAAGTAATGTCTCTGCTTTTTAATATGCTCTCTAGCTTGGTCATAACTTTCCTTCCAAGAAGTAAGTGTCTTTTAATTTCATGGCTGCAATCACCATCTGCAGTGATTTTGGAGCCCCCAAAAATAAAGTCAGCCACTGTTTCCACTGTTTCCTCATCTATTTGCCATGAAGTGATGGGACTGGATGCCATGATCTTAGCTTTCTGAATATTGATCTTTAAGCCAACTTCTTCACTCTCCTCTTTCACTTTCATCAAGAGGCTCTTTAGTTCTTCTTCACTCTCTGCCATAAGTGTGATGTCATCTACATATCTGAGGTTATTGATATTTCTCCCCGCAATCTTGATTCCAGTTTGTGCTTCTTCCAGCCCAGCATTTCTCATGATGTACTCTGCATATAAGTTAAATAAGCAGGGTGACAATATACAGCCTGACGTACTCCTTTTCCTATTTGGAACTAGTTTTTTGTTCCATATCCAGTTCGGACTGTTGCTTCCTGACCTGCATACAGGTTTCTCAAGAGGCAGGTCTGGTGGTCTGGTATTTCCATCTCTTTCAGGAACAAGAGATCAAATTGCTAACACCCACTGGATCATCAAAAAAGCCAGAGAGTTCCAGAAAAAAAAACATCTATTTCTGCTTTATTAACTATGCCAAATCCTTTGACTGTGTGGATCACAATAAACTGTGGAAAATTCTGAAAGAGATGACAAACCTAGACAGCATATTAAAAAGCAGAGACATTACTTTGTCAACAAGGTCTGTTTATTCAAAGCTATGTTTTTTATTTTCCAGTAGTCATGTATGGATGTGAGAGTTGGACCATAAAGAAAGCTGAGCACCGAAGAATTTATGCTTTTGAACGGTGGTGTTGCAGAAGGCTCTTGAGGGTCCCTTGAACTGCAAGGAGATCAAACCTGTCAATCCTAAAGGAAATTAGTCCTGACTATTCATTGGAAGGACTGATGCTGAAGCTCAACCTCCAATACTTTGGCCATCTGATGTGAAGAACGGAATCATTTGAAAAGACCCTGATACTGGGCAAGATTGAAGGTGGGCAGAGAAGGAGTTAACAGAGGATGAGAGATGGTTGGATGGCATCACTGACTTGATGGACATGCGTTTGAGCAAGCTCCGGGAGTTGCTGATGGACAGCTGACATGCTGCAGTCCATGGGGTTGCAAAGAGTCGGACATTACTGAGTGACTGAACTGAACTGAATGGAAGATTTTTTTTTACCATAGAAGATTCTCAATTAAAAAAGAGAGAGAGAGGAGGTACCTTTCTTCTCTTTTCTTTTGGGTAATCAGATCAAAATACAACTATGTTAATCTACTGCTGCTGCTGCTAAGTCACTTCAGTCGTGTCCCACTCTGTGCAACCCCATAGACGACAGCCCACCAGGCTCTTCTGTCCCTGGGATTCTCCAGGCAAGAATGCTGGAGTGGGCTTCCATTTCCTTCTCCAATGCATGAAAGTGAAAAGTGAAAATGAAGTCACTCAGTCGTGTCTGACTCTTTGCGACCCCATGGACTGTAGCCTACCAGGCTCTTCCATTCATGGGATTTTCCAGGCAAGAGTACTGGAGTGGGTTGCCATTTCTTGTTAATCTACTAACTAAGTGTATTTTTCAACATGTGTAAGATGATTTGTCAATTTGCATTATTGAATATGAATTTGGGGGATTCTGAAAGGTTCTAAAAAGGGAGTAATATAATTACAGAGATTTTACTTGTGAATCAGAAGGCTATCTACTAAAAACAATTTCAAGAAGAAATAAGCAATTCTGGAATTATATAACTTAGTGGTGTTAATTATAGAACAATTCTAGGTTAATATCATGCCTAAAATAAATTACTGCTTTAAGGTTTTAGCATTAGAATCCCCAAAGCCTCAAAAATGGAGCTCTCTTTCATTAATACCTTTTTATTAATAACAATAATAATAATAACTATTTTTTATTCAGAGTTTATAGTAAGGCAGGTATGAGCTAAAGTGCTCTGCATGAAATATTTCCTGTAATTTTCATAGGAGTCATGTGAAGTATGTATGATCTACATATTACATGTTCCTTCAGGTTATCAAAGGCTAGGATTAAAACAGAGTAGTATTGGCAGTTTTGACTATATTTCTTTGATGCATCACTACTTACTCACTTTTGCACGATCTCCAGTCCTGAAAATCTCAACTCAATATTTGTCATTATTTCTAATAATAAAAGTTTTATTATGTGCCATGTATTATTTTAAGTACTTTATATTTGTTATATCCCCATTATTGGGGCCTCCCTGGTGGCTCAGCAGTGAAGAATTTGGCTGCCAGTGCAGGAGACGTGGGTTTGATTCCTGGGTCAGGAAGATCCTCTAGAGAAGCAAATGGCAACTGGCTCCAGTATTCTTGCCTGGGATATCCTATGGGCAGAGGAGCCTGGACAGCTACAGTCCAAGGGGTTGCAAAGTGTTGGACATGACTGAGCAACTGAGCACACAATCCTTGCTGTTACCTTAGGAGCATTTATTCCATTGGCATTTAAAGTAATTATTGATATGTTGGTACTTATGCCATTTTACTTACTACTTGTTTTCTGGTTGTTTTGCAGTTCTTTTCTATTCATTTCTTTTTTTTTCTTCCCTCGTGGTTTGATGATTTTCTTTAGCAGTATGCTTGTGTTCCTTTCTTTTTAGTTTTTGTGTATCTATTGTCAGTTTTTGATTTGTGATTACCATGGGTTTCATATATTAATATGCTAACCCATAATTATATCTACTTGATTTAAACTGATAGTCATGAAAGTTCAAACACATTTCTAAAAGAGCTACAATTTTTATTCCCCTCCCCCACATTTTGTATTTTGATGTTATATTTTAAATGTTCATGCTTATCCCTGTACTGTTTATTGTAGTTATAGCTGCTTTTCCAATATTTTGTCTGTAATCTACATTCTGTCTTATCTGAAAGTATTTTTAATAAAGGTATGTACATTTTTTAGACATTGTGCTATTGCATATTGCATAGTTAATAGACTACAGTATAGTATAGACATAACTTTTATGTGCACTGGAAGACAAAAAAAATTGTGTGGTTCACTTTATTGCAAAAGTCACTTTATTGCGGTGGTGTGGAACTAAACTTACAGTATCTCTAAGGTATGCCTGTATGCATATATTAGGTAGTGTTAGAATCTGTTTGGCAATACAAGAGATTAATAAAACAGATCCCTTTCCTCTAGGGGTCATAATAACTTGAGACATTTTAAAAAGTAAACTACAAAGCAATTTGTGGTGTAAATATGTAAAAATTGCTAGTTTTGAGTTAGGAGAGAGAAATCACTTCCTCCTATGAGATCTTAAGAAGAATTATAGTAAATTTCTTATCTAATATGGACTTTGAAAATGGATAAGATTTCAACAGGTAGAAGTGAAATGGAAGGATACCCTAAGTGTATGAAAATGCCCCAGTCATGTCATTGGAATACTACTATTACAGTGGAAGAGTGCAGAGTTTACTTGGAGAAGTATACATAGTATAGTCTTTGGAGAAATCATGAATGATAGGTCACAAGGTAGTAGGATAGGAATTGTGGGAATTGTGTCTTTTGTCTATCACTCTGTACCTATCATATTGCCTGGTAAAGATTAGCACCCAATAATTAAAGGACAGGAAATATGAATTTGGATACAGGCAAAAAATGTTGGCTCTCAGAATAGTTAAAACAGATTGATTTTCAAGCACATGAAAAGAAAGCTGTATTCATGAGGAACCAGCATGGATTTACCAATAATTAATTCTATTACATTTTACTTCCTTTTTTATTTATTTATTTTTTTTACTTTACAATATTGTATTGGTTTTGCCATATATCAACATGAAACCGCCATGCGTGTACACGTGTTCCCATCCTGAACCCCCCCTCCCACCTCCCTCACCATACCATCCCACCGGGTCATCCCAGTGCACCAGCCCCAAGCCTTCTGTATCCTGCATCGAACCTGGACTGGCGATTCGTTTCTTATATGATATTAGACATGTTTTAATACCATTCTCCCAAATCATCCCTCTCCCCCCCCACAGAGTCCAAAAGACTGTTCTATACATCTTTGTCTCCTTTGCTGTCTCACATACAGGGATGTCATTACCATCTTTCTAAATTCCATATATATGCATTAGTATACTGTACTGGTGTTTTTCTTTCTGGCTTACTTCACTCTGTATAATAGGCTCCAGTGTCATCCACCTCATTAGAACTGATTCAAATGTATACTTTTTAATGGCTGAGTAATACTCCATTGTGTATATGTACCACAGCTTTCTTATCCATTCATCTGCTGATGGATATCTAGGTTGCTTCCATGTCCTGGCTATTATAAACAGTGCTGCAATGAACATTGGGGTACTCGTGTCTCTTTCAATTCTGGTTTCTCCAATTATTTTATTTTGAAAAAATGAAAAGTTATAAAAAATTTGAAAGAATAAGTCAATGAACCCATTTACACTTCACTTAGAGTCTCCAAGTATTAACATATTGCCACATTTGCTACCTGTGTGTGTGTGTTCTCTTTATATATATATATATATATATATATATATATATATATATATATATATATTTCTTTTTTCTGAACCTTTTGAAAGTGAATATCAGATACTACTTCCGTTTAAAATACGGTTACTAAACTAGTGTTAATAAACATAATGTATCTGTGATTTCCAAGGCATTTGGCAAATTATTTTATATATTCCTGAATGAAATGGGAAAATATGAGTTAAAAGATATGATGAGGTGAGCTCACAGTTAAAATAATATCCTGAAGATTATTGATTAATAGATGGATTTCACCCTTGAGGAAGGTCACTAGCACTGTACTATCAGTTCAGTTCAGTTCATTCACTCAGTCGTGTCCGACTCTTTGCGACCCCATGAATCACAGCAGACCAGGCCTCCCTGTCCATCACCAACTCCCAGAGTTCAATCGAACTAATGTCCATTGAGTCGGTGATGCCATCCAGCCATCTCATCCTCTGTCATCCCCTTCTCCTCCTGCCCCCAATCCCTCCCAGCATCAGGGTCTTTTCCAATGAGTCAACTCTTCGCATGAGGTGGCCAATGTATTGGAGTTTCAGCTTCAACATCAGTCTTTCCAATGAATACCCAGGACTGATCTCCTTTAGGATGGACTGGTTGGATCTCCTTACAGTCCAAGGGACTCTCAAGGGTCTTCTCCAACACCACAGTTCAAAAGCATCAATTCTTCGGTGCTCAGCATTCTTCACAGTCCAACTCTCACATCCATACATGATGACTGGAAAAACCATAGCCTTGACTATACAGACCTTTGTTGGCAAAGTAATGTCTCTGCTTTTCAATCTGCTATCTAGGTTGGTCATAACTTTCCTTCCAAGGAGTAAGCATCTTTTAATTTCATGGCTGCAATCATCATCTGCGGTGATTTTGGAGCCCCCCAAAATAAAGTCTGACACTGCTTCCACTGTAGAGCTCTTCAATTACTGCAATTAGAGTAAATATGTTATCTCCTACTGAGAATTTATTCTTTACACTATCTAATTCAACTCTTACCAGCTGTAGTTTATAGAAATCATACTTAGAATTTTCACAAATATATTTATTCTTGCCACCCCCAGAGATTCTGCCTCAGTATGACTAGGGAAGGGCTCCAGGCATATGTGACAGACCTCTGTGATTGAGAATCATTGATTTATGGTAACTCTCTTCATCTGATTGAATCTCTAGCTATCCTCTCCGCCTTTCAAGTAGATTAGATTTTAAAACATTCAGACATTTTAACACAAAGAATTGCTTGAGCATAGTGTATCTCCATCTGAACAAAATAGATTTGCCAGTTTCAGGTTATCTCTTTCAACCTGCAGCAAGAGTTTCAATTAAGACTCCAAAAAAAAAAAATCATAACTTTTATCTCCTAGAAAAGGTAGGGGCTTTTTAAAGTATCTTCTATTGGCTAAGATTTTTCCCCTGGAATACGGCTAAGTTCAGTTCAGCTCAGTTCAGTCGCTCAGTCATGTCTGACTCTTTGCGACCCCATGAATCACAGCAAGCCAGGACTCCCTGTCCATCACCAACTCTCAGAGTTTACTCAAACTCATGTCCATCGAGTCGGTGATGCCATCCAACCATCTCATCCTCTGTCGTCCCCTTCTCCTCCTGCCCCCAATCCCTCCCAGCATCAGAGTCTTTTCCAATGAGTCAACTCTTCAAATGGGGTGGCCAAAGATTGGAGTTTCAGCTTTAGCATCAGTCCTTCCAATGAACACCCAGGGCTGATCTCCTTTAGAATGAATTGGTTGGATCTCCTTGCAGTCCAAGGGATGCTCAAGGGTCTTCTCCAACACCACAGTTCAAAAGCATCAATTCTTCAGCCCCCAGCTTTCTTCACAGTCCAACTCTCACAGCCATACATGACCACTGGAATAACCATAGCCTTGACTAGATGGACCTTTGTTGGCAAAGTAATGTCTCTGCATTTTACTATGCTATCTAGCTTGGTCATAACTTTCCTTCCAAGGAGTAAGCGTCTTTTAATTTCATGGCTGCAGTCACCATCCGCAGTGATTTTGGAACCCCAAAAATAAAGTCAGCCACTGTTTCCACTGTTTCCCCATCTATTTCCCATGAAGTGATGGGACCAGATGCCGTGATCTTCGTTTTCTGAAAGTTAAGCTTTAAGCCAACTTTTTCACTCTCCTCTTTCACTTTCGTCAAGAGGCTTTTTAGTTCCTCTTCACTTTCTACCATAAGGGTGGTGTCATCTGCATATCTGAGGTTATTGATATTTTTTCCCAGCAATCTTGATTTCAGCTTGTGCTTCTTCCAGCCCAGCATTTCTCTGCATATAAGTTAAATATGCATATATGTACTCTGCATATAAGTTAAATAAGCAAGATGACAGTATACAGTCTTGACGTATTTCTTTTCCTATTTGGAACCAGTCTGTTGTTCCATGTCCAGTTCTAACTGTTGCTTCCTGACCTGCACATAGGTTTCTCAAGAGGCAAGTAAGGTGGTCTGGTATTCAGCCTTAGAACATAAAAATTCGAATGTGTGAGCTCTTCCTGTGAGATTTAGTAAGAGATGTTTGAAAGAGACCTATACTTTATAAAACGAATCCTTATATTTTAAGACTTTTAGGCATGTTACTTTCTACACATAAGATTAAAATTTATTAGTAGAGGACCAGACATTAATGTCTGGAGGACACTAGGATGATTATCATGGACTCATACAGCAAGAGTCTTTCCTTCTCTGTCATGATTTATCTCCTTAATAAGATAAATATAATATAACTGGGTTTTTTTATCTTCTCTTAAGGACCATGCTGTTTCTGAAGATCTGACTACAGTTTGAAAACCCTTTAATCTGTATTAAGTCTTTGTAAATTATAAGATAATAATCAGATGACTTCAATGCTGGGGTGGGTGGGAGGTTATCAAGACCTTGCACACGGACTCTGTATGGACTGGGAGGCTGATTTTCCCATTAATCCATCGTCTAGAGTCAGCTATATAAATCAGAAACGGACAAGGAAAAAATCTTCTGAATTTAATGCTTTTAAAAAACAGTTTATGGAACAAATCTGGAACAAATTGGGCACTTATCTGTATGCATCAGGTCAGCAGTATTGAATTACAGCTTGCCTTTCCTTGCCAGGGTAAAGGAAAGTAACTACAGTGGGAATAGATTGTGTAAACAAAACAAAACAAAATCTTAAATCTATAATGGTATTGAAAAGGGGAAGTTATGTTAACAAGAATATATAAAGGTAGTTTTCATTCACAGATAACTTTCCAATATTCTTTGTAAAAAAGCTGAGAGAACTATTACACTAGCTTATGAAGACTATGATAATAACCAACACCTACCAAATGCTACCAAACAGTAAAGCGTCTGCCTACAATGTGGGAGACCCGAGTTCAATCGCTGGGTTGGAAAGATCCTCTGGAGGAGGAAATGGCAACCCACTCCAGTACTCTTGCCTGGAAAATCCCATGGATGGAGGAGCATGGTAGGCTACAGTACATGAGGTTGTAAAGAGTCGGACACAACTGAGAGACTTCACTTTCACTTTCTTTTCACCAAATGCTTAATAGTTGCCAGATACTCTTATAATTACTTTAAATCTGGGGTTTTTAACCTAGGCTGCAAATTTGAATCATATGAAGAGCTACAAAATTCCAGATAATGAGGCCTTGAGGGAAAGCAATTAAATTAGAATGTTTGAGGGTGGTTTAGCCCAAGCATTAGCAGAGTCCAAAACTCATTATATTGATATTGATTGCAATATTCACCTAAGGTTGAGAAATACTGCTTCAGCTACATCAACTTATTTAATCCTCAGAATAGCACTGTGATGTCGGGTACTATCATCACTACCATCACGATCTCTAAATTACAAGTGAGAAAACTGTGTCAGAGAGATATGAAGTTAATATCCCAAGGCCATCACCTCATAAGTGACAGAACTAGGATTTGAATCCAGGCAGTTTGACTATTGTGCTATTATTATATTATTGTCACCCAAATAAAAACTACAGATTAACCAAATTTCTGTCAACCTCCAAAGTACCAATTATAAATGTTGCCTTCAGTTCAGTTCAGTTGCTCAGTTGTGTCCGACTCATTGCAACCCCATGAATTGCAGCATGCCAGGCCTCCCTGTCCATCACCAAATCCCGGAGTTCACTCAGACTCACACCCATCGAGTCAGTGATGTCATCCAGCCATCTCATCCTCTGTCATCCCTTTCTCCTCCTGCCCCCAAATACCTCCCAGCATCAGAGTCTTTTCCAATGAGTCAACTCTTCACATGAGGTGGTCAAAGTACTGGAGTTTCAGCTTCAGCACCATTCCTTCCAAAGAAATCCCAGGGCTGATCTCCTTCAGAATGGACTGGTTGGATCTCCTTGCAGTCCAAGGAACTCTCAAGAGTCTTCTCCAACACCACAGTTCAAAAGCATCAATTCTTTGGCACTCAGCTTTCTTCACAGTCCAACTCTCACATCCATACATGACCACTGGAAAAACCATAGCCTTGACTAGACGGACCTTTGTTGGCAAAGTAATGTCTCTGCTTTTAAATATGCTATCTAAGTTGGTTGCAACTTTTCTTCCAAGGAGTAAGCGTCTTTTAATTTCATGGCTGCAATCACCATCTTTCATGCAAAGATGGGCTCGATAAAGGAAAGAAATGGTATGGACCTAACAGAAGCAGAAGATATTAAGATGAGGTGGCAAGAATACACAGAAGAACTGTATAAAAAAGATCTTCATGACCAAGATAATCATGATGGTGTGATCACTCACCTAGAGCCAGACATCCTGGAAGGTGAAGTCAAGTGGGCCTTAGAAAGCATCATTACGGACAAAGCTAGTGGAGGTGAGGGAATTCCAGTTGAGCTATTTCAAATCCTGAAAGATGATGCTGTGCAAGTGCTGTACTTAATATGCCAGCAAATTTGGAAAACTCAGCAGTGGCCACAGGACTGGAAAAGGTCAGTTTTCATTCCAATCCCAAAGGAAGGCAATGCCAAAGAATGCTCAAACTACCGCACAATTGCACTCACCTCACACGCTAGTAAAGTAATGCTCAAAATTCTCCAAGCCAGGCTTCAGCAATACGTAAACCGTGAACTTCCAGATGTTCAAGCTGGTTTTAGAAAAGGCAGAGGAACCAGAGATCAAATTGCCAACATCCGCTGGATCATGGAAAAAGCAAGCGAGTTCCAGAAAAACATCTATTTCTGCTTTATTGACTATGCCAAAGCCTTTGACTGTGTGGATCACAATAAACTGTGGACAATTCTGAAAGAGATGGGAATCCCAGACCACCTGACCTGCCTCTTGAGAAATCTGTATGCAGGTCAGGAAGCAACAGTTAGAACTGGACATGGAACAACAGACTGGTTCCAAATAGGAAAAGGAGTACGTCAAGGCTGTATATTGTCACCCTGCTTATTTAACTTATATGCAGAGTACATCATGAGAAACCCTGGGATGGAAGAAGCACAAGCTGGAATCAAGATTGCTGGGAAAAAATATCAATAACCTCATATATGCAGATGACACCACCCTTATGGCAGAAAGTGAAGAGGAACTCAAAAGCCTCTTGACGAAAGTGAAAGAGGAGAGTGAAAAAGTTGGCTTAAAGCTCAACATTCAGAAAACGAAGATCATGGCATCCGGTCCCATCACTTCATGGGAAATAGTTGTGGAAACAGTGTCAGACTTTGTATTTTTGGGCTCCAAAATCACTGCAGATGGTGATTGCAGCCATGAAATTAAAAGGTTGCCCTAGGATCCCTTAAATATTTTTAATTTGTTTGGATGAAATGTAGATAAATGTAAAGTAGAAAAATACCGTCTTATGAGAATATTAATTCCTCTTTGTCAGTATTATAGTACAATCAAATTATCTGGTTTCTAATACATATCTATTGTCATTGAGTAATGTCAGGCCCTAATTCTTTAATATAGTCTCAAACTGAGTCCTATAGAGTTCCTATTTTTAAAACACCTCCTACTGTGAGAAATATCAATAACCTCAGATACATAGATGATACCACCCTAATGGCAGAAAGCAAAGAAGAACTAAAGAGCCTCTTGACGAAAGTGAAAAGAGGAGAGTAAAAATGTTGGCTTAAAGCTCAACATTCAGAAAAGTAAGATCATGGCAACTCTTCCCATCACTTCATGGCAAATAGATGGGGAAACAGTGGAAACAGTGTCAGACTTTATTTTTTTTGGGGGGAGGGGGGCTCCAAAATCACTGCAGATGGTGACTGCAGCCATGAAATTAAAAGATGCTTGCTCCTTGGAAAAGTTATGACCAACCTGACAGCATATTGAAGAGCAGAGACATTACTTTGTCAACAAAGGTTCATATAGTCAAAGCTATGGTTTTTCCAGTAGTCATGTATTGATGTAAGAGTTGGACTATACAAAAAGCTGAGCGCCAAAGAATTGATGCTTTGAATGGTGGTGTTGGAGAAGACTCTTGAGAGTCCCTTGGACTGCATGGAGATCCAACCACTCAGTCCTAAAGGAGATCAGAACTGGGTGTTCATTTGTAGAACTGATTTTGAAGCTGCAAGTCCAATGCTTTGGCCAGCTGATGAAAAGAGCTGACTCACTTAAAAAGACCCTGATGCTGGGAAAGATTGAGGGCAGGAGGAGAAGAGGACGACAGATGATGAGATGGTTGGATGGCATCACCGACTCAATGAACATGGTTTTGGGTGGACTCTGGCAGTTGGTAATGGACAGGGAGGCCTGGTGTGCTGCAATTCATGGGGTTGCAAAGAGTCAGACACGACTGAGCAACTGAACTGAACTTCTAAATAGTCTATCTTGTGGCATTTAATTAAGTGAATAGATGAATAATTATGGCCTGTTCTATGTTAGTCCCTTGAAAAACTACCTTATCTTTGGTGTTTAAAGATTCCATATTTACTTATTTGATGTTTTCTTCATTGAAAGATGCTTGAAAATTTTTGAGTCAGGGTTATAGATAACTAATCAGACATACTATTTATATCAATGACTTGTGTGAAGGTATACAAGGATTATTATGAATCACGTGAACTTACAAGGCTTACCTAAAGTGTTGTACAACAAAATCAGAACTAAAAACAATATTCGAGCAATGTAGTGAAATAACAATTATGTTGAGCATCTGTTTTAAAAAGAATAGAGACAATTTTAACACTGCATCAATTCACTCTATATTTGCTCACAACTGGTTTAGAAAGCCCCGTCTCGTATTGAACACAGCATCCTTGTCACTTTTATCCACTGGTCTTAGTTTTTCTTATGCAACCACACAGGAAAATAGCAAATGACTTGGCAAGACATCAAATCACACCACATGACATCAAACATTTGAATATATCTGTCATCTCAGGGAAGCAATAGATTGCAATAATTAAAAACCTAAGTTCATGGTACAGATATACAGGGTTCTAGTCTGAGTAGGATGACCAACCATCCCAGTGTGCCCAAGAATAGAGGTTTCCTGGGATACAGTACTTTTGGTACTAAACTTGAGAAAGTCTCAGCAAACTGAGATGAACTGGTTATCCTAAATCTGAGACTATTTATTAGCTGTATGAATTTGAGCAAGTTATTAGATCTCACATTTTTTTCCTTTGCAAAATAAAGATAATACCTTTCTCTTCTTCACAAGGTAACTGATATAAAGATAAAAGGAGTTAATGCATACAGAGCACAGTACTTAGTTAGTAATAGTAGTGATAGCAGTAGTAGAAGGTAGTTACACACGATGGGGAGATGGTCATGTGATGAAATTCTAAAGATGTTAGTTGTCTACAAAATTAATATGAGAGAACACTGTGACATGGCTACTGAAAAATAAAAACCCAAATCAATATTCAGTTCAGTTCAGTCGCTCGGTCGTGTCTGACCCTTTGCAACCCCATGAATTGTAGCATGCCAGGCCTCCCTGTCCATCATGAACTCCCAGAGTTCACTCAAACTCATGTCCATCGAGTCGGTGATACCATCCAGCCATCTCATCCTCTGTCGTCTCCTTCTCCTCCTTCACCCAATCCCTCCCAGCATCAGAGTCTTTTCCAATGAGTCAACTCTTCGCATGAGGTGGCCAAAGTACTGGGGTTTCAGCTTTAGCATCATTCCTTCCAAAGAGGCTACATTAATAGAGCTACAGTATTAAGAATGACCCTGGAGGAGGGCATGACAATCCACTACAGTATTCTTGCCTGGAGAATCCCATGGTCAGAGGAGCCTGATAGGCTACAGTCCATGGGGTCTCAAAGAGTTGGACACAACTGAGCGACTTCACTTCACTTCACTATTAATATCAGACAAGCAGATTGAAAATTTTCATTATACAGAAATGATCAATCAAAAAGTAAAATATCAAAATTGCAAATCTGTTAGCACCTAGGCAGTGAAGAATTAACTTTATCCAAATAGAGTTCTGATCATTGCCCTTAGCTACTTTGAGGTTATCTCTAGGTCCCTGGAATATTCTTCCTGGGAGGAAGGCCTTTGTTTGCCTGTGGGCTTTGGCCACCAGACAGTCTAACAGTGTGATTTCTGATCGGGGTTATAAGTCAGACTGTATTGGTTCTGACCTGTGGAGGAACTGGAGACTAAAGATGGGGTCCTGGAGAATAAAGATCAGCCATTCAGGAAGTATGTTATCAAGCCCCATTACAAACCCCAGACAGCAAAAGCTCAAGTGAGCTTCCCTAGTTGGCAGTATTATTTTAATATTGTCATACAGTGGTGCCAGGAGGTTAATACACCTCTGAGGAAGATGGAAGCTTCACATATGGAACACTCCCAGACTTCACTATATGCATATCTTTGGCTGGTTCTAATTTGTATCTGTTTGCTAACTGTAACCATAAGTATAGTCTTTTCTGTAATCGTAAGGATAGCATTTTCCCAATCTCTGTGAGTTAATCTAGTGAGTTATTGAACCTGAGAATGATCATGGGAACCCTGAATTTGTAGCCTTCAGGGGTCCTGAAATTAAGCTGGTGTCTGGTGTCAGGGCAATCTTTGGGAACTGTTCCATCACATTGTGTAGGTTTTCCTAATTCTTTACACACCCAATAACCAATTTCTGAAATACAAAAAGCAAACTTTGATAAAATCAAGAAGAAAAATTGACCATCATCATTGTTGAATATTTTGAATACTATATCTCTCAAAATAGTTCATGGTACAAGCAGGGAAAAGATCTGTAAAGACACAGAAAACCTAAAAAGCACAATAACACACTTTATATATAAATTTTATGTGAAAAATAAATCAATTTAACTTGTACTACATACAAACTACAATAGACTATGCATTGTTTCAAAGTACATATGGACTTTTTCCCAAATTGAACCAGCAAATGAAAAATGTTTGAAATCGTTCAGAATATGTTCTTTGAACGTAGTGGAATTAAACTAAAGACAATAAAAAGTTCAACTAGAATACTACAAAATGTTTGGAAAGTAAGGAATACAATTCCTAATATCTTGTGGGTCAAAAGAAGAAATTAGAATGGAAAACAAAATATTTTGAGACAGCAGCTAATAAAAATATGGCCAAAAGTTTGAGATACCAAACTAAAGCAGTGTTTAGAAAGAAATATTTAGCTTCAGATGTGTATCTTAGAAAAAAAGAAAAGCTAAACTTCAGTTATCTAAGTTACCATCTCAAGATACAAGAACAAAACAGCAAATCAACCACAAAAGAAAAAGAAGGAAATAAATAATAAAGATAAGAACAGGGTTGAATAAAATAGAAAAAGTAAATGCAATAAAGGAAATCAACAAAGTGTAAAGTTCAATCTTTAAAGGATTAATAAATTAATATATTTTACTAAGACTTGAGGAGGGAGAAAAAAGAGAAACAACAAATTACCACTGTCAGGAAAAGACTGGGAGAAATGGGTACAGCTATCAAACATCAAAAGTATAATAAGGGGACACTTCTACTTCCAGAATTCCAACATGCAAAGAAAAAAAAAATAATTGGTGAAAAGTATTTTTTAAAATAACCTTATAAACTCTCTGGAAATTGTCCTAAGGATACACATCAAATGAAAAATTTATTCAAGAAACTACTAAATGTTCACAAGAACAGTGACAGTCTGTGGCACTTGAGCCACAACTCACTCCCTTCCTCCCTATCCCCAGATATGCTTGACAAGAAGCTCTAGGCCAGAAATTTCCACTATTTTTGAAAGGACCCTTAAGCTTAATTTCCCTATTGTTTTTCAGTCAATAAGTCATGTCTGACTCTTTGCAACCCCATGAACTGAAGCATGCCAGGCTTCCCTGTCCTTCACTGTCTCCCAGAGTTTGCTCAAACTCATGTCCACTGAATCGGTGATGCCATCCAACCATCTCAACCTCTGTCATCCCCTTCTCCTCTTTCCCTCAATGTTTCCCAGCATCAGGGTCTTTTCCAATGAGTCAGTTCTTCACATCAGGTGGCCAAAGTATCAGAGCTTCAGCATCAGTCCTTCCAATGAATATTCAGCGTTGATTTCCTTTAGGATGGACTGGTTTGATGTCCTTGCTGCCCAAGGGACTCTCAAAAGTCTTCTCCAGCACCACAGTTTGAAAGAATAAACTCTTTGCTGCTCAGCCTTCTTTATGAACTCTCACATCCATACACTAGTACTGGAAAAACTATAGCTTTAATTATACGGAGCTTTGTTGACAAAGTGATATCTCTGCTTTTTAATACACTGTCTAGGTTTGTCATACCTTTTCTTCCAAGGAGCAAGCATCTTTTCATTTCATGGCTGTAGTCACCGTCCGCAGGGATTTTGGAGGCCAAGAAAATAAAATCTATCATGGTTTCCACTTTTTCCCCTTGTATTTGCCATGAAGTGATGGGACTGGATGCCATGATTTTAGTTTTTTGAATGTTGAGTTTTTTTTGTTTTTTTTGTTGTTTTTTGTTTTTTTTTTTTTTTTTTTTGAATGTTGAGTTTTAAGCCAACTTTTTCACTCTCCTATTTCACCCTCATCAAGAGGCTCTTTAGCTCCTCTTTGCTTTCTGTCATTACAGTGGTATCATCTGCATATCTGAGGTTGTTGATATTTCTCCCAGAAATCTTGATTCCAGGTTGTGATTCATCCAGCCTGGCATGTCACATAATGTACTCCGTATATAAGTTAAATAAGCAGGGTGACAATATACAGCCTTGTCGTACTCCCTTCCCAATTTTGAATCAGTCCGTTTTTCCATGTCTGGTTTTAACTGTTGCTTCTTGAGCCACATACAGGTTTCTCAGGAGACAAGTAAGGTGGATGGTATTCCCATCTTTTTAAGGATTTTCCACAGGTTGTTGTGATCCACACAGTCAAAGGCTTTAGCATACTCAATGAAGAAAAACTAGATGTTTTTCTGGAATTGCCTTTCTTTCTCTATAGTCCAACAAATGTTGACAATTTGATTTACTGACTTAGTTCCTCTGCCTTTTCTAAACCCAGCTTGTACTGATGGAAGTTTTCGGTTCACGTACTGCTGAAACCTAGCTTGAAGGATTTTGAGCATAACCTTGCTAGCTTGTGAAATGAGTGCAATTGTATGGTAGTTTGAACATTCTTTGTCATTGACCTTCTTTGGGATCAGAATGAAAACTGACCTTTTCCAGTCCTGTGGCCACTGCTGAATTTTCCACATTGGTGGCATATTGAGTGCAGTATTTTAATAACATCATCTTTCAGGATTTTAAACAGCTCAGCTGGAATTCCATCACCTCCTGTAGCTTTGTTTGTAGTACTGCTTCCTAAGGCCCACTTGATTTCACACTCTAGGATATCTGGCTCTAGGTGAGTGACCACACCATCATGGTTATCCAGGTCATTAAGACTTTATGGTATAGTTCTGTTTGTATTCTTGCTACCTCTTTTTAATCTCTTTTGTTTCTGTTAGGTCCTCACCATTTCTTCCTTTATCATGCCCATCCTTGCATGAAATGTTCCCTTGATATCTCCAATTTTCTTGAAGAGATTTCTGTTCTTTACTACTCTATCATTTTCCATTATTTCTTTGCATTGTTCACTTTAAGAAGACTTTCTTATTTCTCCTTGCTATTTTCTGGAACTCTGCATTCAGATGGGTATATCTTTCCCTTTCTCCCTTGACTTTTTCTTCTCTTCTTTTCTCAGTTATTTGCAAAGCCTCCTCAGACAAACACACTCCCTTCTTGCATTTCTTTTTCTTTGGGATGGTTTTGGTCACTACCTCCTATAAAGTGTTATGAACTTCTGTCTATAGTTCTTGAAAAGATAAAGTGTCTCAAATCATTAATCTAGAAAAAGAACCCCAGATTCAACCCAAAGCAAGCAGATGTCGAAGCACAGAAATTGAAGAAGTTAACAAAGGAAAAAATGAAGACAGAAAGTCAAGGAAACTGAAAGCTGGCTCTTTGAAAAGATCAATAAAATTGATAAATGTCTGTCTTTACCAACTACGAAAAAATGAGACAAGATACAAATTGACGACAAGAACTGATAGAGGAACTATCACTCTGAGTCTGATAAACATTAAAAGGATAATAAGATAATATTATAATCAAGATGAAAATCATAAGTTGAACACATAAATGAAATTGACAAATTTTATGAAAGTGACATACTACCAAAACTTCTTTAGAAATAAATACATTGAATATTCCTATTTCTATTAAGAAAATTGAATTTCATAATTTTAAACATTAAAACAAACAAATCTTCAGGCCAGAATGCATTCACATGTGACTTCCAGTGAATCTTTAAATCAAATCACAATAAGATACCATTCTACATCCACTGGAATGGTTGTAATTAAATGGTAAAAACACAATAACAAGTAAGTGCTGGTGAGGATACAGATCAAAGAGAACTCTCATACATTGCTGGTGGGAATGTAAAATAGTATACAGTCAGCACTCCATATTGCCAAGATAAAACCCACTGATTAAAAGGTCCAAGTGTACTACATAATTTTATATAAGGGACTAGAGTAGCTCTAGATTTTGGTATCTACATGCATCCTGGAATCAATTCCCCGTGGATATCAGATGGATGACTATAATCACCAGATAGTTTGGTAGTTTCATGAGCCACCTATTACACTCCAAGATATTTACCCAAGAGACATGAAAACTTATGTTCACAAAAAAAAACCCTTACATGAGTATTTATAACAGTCTTATTCATATTCACCAAAACTGAAAAAAATCCAAATGTCCTTTGAGTGACAAATGGACTACGAAACTGTGGTATATCCATATATTGGAATTACTCAGTAGTAAATAGTAGCAAAATATTGATACAGCAACAGGAATGAAAGCTAAACTCACTGCAGTAAGTGAAAGAAACTGGATTCATGTGGTTATATATAGTACGGCTTCATTTATATGACATCTTGTGTTAGTCACTCAGTTGTGTCTGACTCTTTGCGACCCCATGGTGTGTTTGTTGCCCGCCAGGCTCCTTCGTCCATGTGACTTTCCAGGCAAGAATACCAGAGTGGGTTGCCATTTCCTGGAAAGGAAATGCTATAAGGACAGAATGATCAGTGTTAGGAAAAAGTATATGGGTTATGGAACTGTTCCTTAGCTTGGTTGTGGTGGTAAGAACATAACTCTTTTCAATACTCAGATCTTTAGACAAAATGGAGCAAACTTTACTGTGTATGATATTTTAAATAAATTTTTAAAAAGAGAAGATGGTGAAGGAATAGGATGGGGAGATCACTTTCTCCCCCACAAATTCATTGAAAAATCATTTGAATGCTGAACAAATTCCACGAAACAACTTCTGAATGCTGGTGGAGGACACCAGGCACCCAGAAAGGCAGCCCATTCTCTTCAAAAGGAGGTAGGACAAAATATAAAAGAGTTAGGGACAGAGACCCGTCCTGGGGAGGGAGTCGTGAAGGAGGAGAAGTTTCCAAACACCAGGAAACCCTCTCATTGGCAGGTCTGTGGGGAGTTTTGGAATCTCAGAGGGCAACATAACCAGGAGGAAAAAAAAAAAAAACCCACAGTTTATGCACCTAACCACAACTCCCAGAGGAGAAGTAGCTAGCCCAGATGCTCGTGTCTGCCAGTAGTGAGTGGGGGCTGAACAGGAAGGCATGGGCTGCATGCTTAGGATAAGGAACAGGCCTGAATGCCCTGAGGACAATCTGAGGGAGCTAATGTGAGATAGCAATCCAAACTGGGATAGCCAGAGAGAGAAGAAAAAAAGAGAGAGAGAGAGAGAACTTTCCCATGAAAAGCTCTACGGCACAACCTGGCCCGTTCACAGAACAAAGGATTGAGCAAACACCAGAGGAGAGCTAGCTGACTGTGGACCGGCCCCTTCCCCCACCAGAGGCAGAGAGGCAGGCGGGTGGCAGCCAGAGCTGGAAGGCAAAGGGCAATCTTGGCCCTAGAGATGGCATCATCCAACAAACTGTGAGCAGGCTCCCAGTTGCTAATCAAGTCTTCCTGGGATCCTAGACGGTTGACATCTGCCACGAGGGTCACAGTCAGAAATCAGCTCCCCAGAGGAGACACACAGCACACCTGAGATGACACTCTTGTGTTGCACCCAAGAAACTGAGTGGCTGGGACCAGGGAGGTGATAATATGCACCACCCACCTGGGGAGAGTGTGCTTATCAAGCACCTGCTCACCTGAGCTACTCAGACCTGGGAAGGGCACAAAACGCAGGCCCAACCGAATCTGGGCCTTTGTGGAGTACCTGAGAACCTGAACCGAGTGGCTTAGACCTGGGAAGTGCATGCAACCCAGGGCCTGCTTTATACAATTCCCCTGCAGAGCAACCGGGAGCCTGAGCAGTGTAGACTGGGAAAGCACACATGCGTGAGCGGGGGCAAACCCAGTGTGGCCCAGACATTGCGATCACTCCCCACACACGCCAGTGATATTTGTTTGCAGTGTTCCTCCCTCCCCACAGCACAATTGAACAAGTGAGCCTAAATAAATGACTACCTTTGCCCCCTTGTGGCAGGGTGGAAATTAGACACTGAAGAGACTTGTAAACAGAGGAAGCCAAAATAAACAAAGACGAGGGAACTGCTTTGGTAGTGACAGCTACAACAGATTAAAACTGTAGTTAGTTTTGCCAAATATCAAAATGAATCCGCCACAGGTATACATGTGTTCCCCACCCTGATATTTGGCAAAACTAATACAATTATGTAAAGTTTAAAAATAAAATAAAATTAAAAAAAAAAAAACAAAACTGTAGTTAGCATTGACTACATTAGAATGGGCCTATAGACCTTGAGAAGAAATATAAGCTGGAACAAGGAACTATCTAAAACTGAACTGACCCCACAATGCCCACAACAGCTCCAGAGAAATTCCTAGATATATTTTATTATTACCATTTTAAAATTTTTGTTATTTTTAAGTTCTTTATTACTCCTTTAATTTTCATTTTTATAACCTACTATTACCTTGCAAAAAAAGACCCTATTTTTAAAGCAAATTTCATATATATAAATATATATATATTTTATAATTTTTGCGATTTTGTTGTTTTTTTAATATTGTATTTTTGAGCATCTAACCTCTACTCTAGATTTTTAATCTTTGCTTTTTTGGTATTTCTTATCAATTTTGTACCTTTAAGAATCCAATCTTCATTACCCATTTTTACTTAGGAGTGTGACTACTGGCTTGATTGCTCTCTCCCATTTTGACTCTCCTTTTTCTCCCCCAGATCACCTCTATCTCCTGCCTCCCCCTTCACTTCTCTACTTAACTCTGTGAATTTTTTTGGGTTTTCTGGGCTGTGGAGAACACTTAGGGAACTGATTACTGGCTAGATTGGTCTCTCTCCTTTTGACTCCCCCTCCTCTCCCTGAGCAACTTTCACTTCACTTCACTTCACTTCCTCTCCTCCTGGTCACCTATATCTCCATCCTCCCTCTTCTCTTCTCTATATAACTCTGTGAACCTCTCTGAGTATTCCAGACTGTGGAGAGCACATAGGAAATTGATTACTGGCTAGACTGCTGTCTCCCCTTTTGATTCCCCCTCTTTTCCTCCTGGTCACCTCTATCTCCCTCCTCCCTCTTCTCTTCTCCATGTAACTCTGTGAAACTCTCTGGGTGTTCCTCACTAAGGAGAATCTTTTCACCATTAACTTAGATGTATTATCATCAGTGCTGTATTGATGGCGAAGTCTTGAGGCTACTGTAAGAATAAGACTGAAAGCCAGAGGCAGGAGACTTAAATCCAAAACTTGAGAACACCAGAAAACTCCTGACTTCAGGGAACATTAACTGACAAGAGCTCATCCAAAAGCCTCTGTACCTACACTGAAACCAAGCTCCACCCAAGAGCCAACAAGTTTCAGAGCAAGACATACCAAGATAATTCTCAGGAACAAAACGCTGAACATTAAAATGCAGGCGGCCAAAAGTCACACCAAACCCACAGACACCTCAAAACTCACCACTGTACACTTCATTGCACTCTAGAGAGAAAAGATCTACCTCCACCCATCAGAACACCGACACAAGCTTCCATAACCAGGAAATCTTAAAAAGTCACTCATCCAACACAACCCACAGGGAGGAACCTCCACAATAAAGAGGAACCACAAACTTCCAGTATACAGAAAGGCCACCCCAAACACAGCAATCTAAACAAGATGAAAAGGCAGAGAAATATTCAGCAGGAATAAGGAACATGATAAATGCCCACCAAACCAAACAAAAGAGGAAGAGATAGGGAGTCTACCTAAAAAAGAATTCAGAATAATGATAGTAAAAATGATCCAAAATGTGGAAAACAAAATGGAATTACAGATAAATAGTCTGGAGACAAGGATTGAGAAGATGCAAGAAAAGTTTAACAAGGACCTAGAAGAAATAAAAAAGAGTCAATGAATAATGAATAATGCAATGACTGAGATCAAAAGCACTCGGGAGGGAACCAACAATAGAATAACTGAGGCAGAAGATAGGATAAATAAGGTGGAAGATAGAATGGTGGAAATAAATGAAGCAGAGAGGAAAAAAGAAAAAAAGAATTAAAAGAAATGAGGACAACCTCAGAGACCTCTGGGACAATGTTAAATGCCCCAACATTCAATTCATAGGAGTCCCAGAAGAAGAAGACAAAAAGAAAGGCCATGAGAAAATACTTGAGGAGATAATAGTTGAAAATTCCCCTAAAATGGGGAAGGAAATAGCCACCCAAGTCCAAGAAACCCAGAGAGTCCCAAACAGGATAAAGCCAAGGCGAAACACCCAAAGACACATATTAATCAAATTAACAAAGATCAAACACAAAGAACAAATATTAAAAGCAGCAAGGGAAAAACAACAAATAACACACAAGGGGATTCCTATAAGGATAACAGCTGATCTTTCAATAGAAACTCTTCAGGCAAGAAGGGAATGGCAGGATATACTTAAAGTGATGAAAGAGAAAAACCTACAGCCCAGATTACTGTACCCAGCAAGGATCTCATCCAAATATGAAGGAGAAATCAAAAGCTTTACAGACAAGCAAAAGCTGAGAGAATTCTGCACCACCAAACCAGCTCTTCAACAAATGCTAAAGGATTTTCTCTAGACAGGAAGCATGGAAAAGGTTTATAAACTCGAACCCAAAAGAATAAAGTAAATGGAATGGGATCATACTTATCAATAATTACCTTAAATATAAATGGGTTGAATGCTCCAACCAAAAGACAAAGACTGGCTGAATGGATACAAAAACAAGACCCCTATATATGCTGTCTACAAGAGACCTGCCTCAAAACAAAGGACACATACAGACTGAAAGTGAAGGGCTGGAAAAAGACATTTCACGCAAATGGAGACCAAAAGAAAGCAAGAGTAGCAATACTCATATCAGATAAAACAGACTTTGAAATAAAGGCCCTGAAAAGAGACAAAGAAGGACACTACATAATGATCAAAGGAACAATCCAAGAAGAAGATATAACAATTATAAATATATATGCACCCAACATAGGAGCACTGCAATATGTAAGACAAATGCTAACAAGTATGAAAGGGGAAATTAACAATAACACAATAATAGTGGGAGACTTTAATACCCCACTTACACCTATGGATAGATCAACTAAACAGAAAATTAGCAAGGAAACACAAACTTTAAATGATAGAATGGACCAGTTAGACCTAATTGATATCTATAAGACATTTCACCCAAAACAATGAATTTCATCTTTTTCTCAAGTGCTCACAAAACCTTCTTCAGGATAGATCACATCCTGGGCCATATATCTAGCCTTAGTAAATTCAAAAAAAAAATTGAAATCATCTCAAGCATCTTTTCTGATCACAGTGTGGTAAGATTAGATGTCAATTACAGAAAAAAAAAACTATTAAAAATATAAACATGTGGAGGCTAAACAGCATGCTTCTGAATAACCAACAAATCACAGAAGAAATCAAAAAAGAAATCAATATATTCATGGAAATGAATGAAAATGAAAACACAACAACCCAAAACCTATGGGATTCAGTAAAAGCAGTGCTAAGGGGAAGGCTCATAGCAATACAACCTTTCTCCAAGAAACAGGAGAAAAATCAAATAAATAACCTAACTCTACACCTGAAGCAACTAGAAAAACAATGAAGAAGCCAAGGGTTAGTAGAATGAAAGAAATCATAAAAATTAAGGCAGAAATAAATGAAAAAGAAACAAAGGAGACCATAGCAAAAATCAACAAAGCTAAAAGCTGGTTCTTTGAGAAGATATATAAAATAGACAAACCATTAGCCAGACTCATCAAGAAAAAAAAGGAGAAGAATCAAATCAACAAAATTAGAAATGAAAATGGAGAAATCACAATAGACAGCACAGAAATACAAAGGATCATAAGAGACTATCAGCAACTAGATGCCAATAAAATGGACAACTTGGAAGTAATGGACAAATTCTTAGAAAAGTATAACTTTCAAAAAATGAACAAGGAAGAAATAGAAAATCTTAACAGACTCATCAAAAGCAAGTTTTAAAAATAAGAACAGAATCAGCAACTAGGTCCACATTTTGCTTGAGATGATTGATAATATGAAAATAACCAACATAACGCGTTT
This sequence comes from Bubalus kerabau, assembly GCF_029407905.1. Taxonomy (NCBI): domain Eukaryota; kingdom Metazoa; phylum Chordata; class Mammalia; order Artiodactyla; family Bovidae; genus Bubalus; species Bubalus kerabau. The sequence continues at coordinate 1,728,595 of NC_073647.1, read as the reverse complement.
GCTCTGAAAGGAATAGAGAAAAATCTCCCAGCAGAAAAGGCAAAAAAGAAAATTATTATTGTATAGTAAAACCTTGACAAAGTGAAAACTTTGGTTGCTTGCCTGCAGAAAAGGGAACTAGGTAGCTGATATAGTGGTAATGAGAATATTTCACTATATACTCTTTTGTGACTTTTGAATTATAAGAATGTATTCTCACAGTCTTTTCTCAGTCATGTCTGACTCTTTGCAGCCCCATGGACTATAGCATGCCAAGCTCCTCTGTCCATGGAAATTTCAGTCAAGAATACCTGTACTTCCCAGATAGCACTAGTGGTAAAGAACCCGCCTGCCAATGCAGGAGACTCAAGAGACTTGTCTTCTATCCCTGGGTCAGGAAGATGCCCTAGAGAAAGGAATGGCAACGCTCCAGTATTCTTTCCCAGAGAATCCCATGGACTGAGGAGCCTGGTGGGCTACAGTCCATAGGGTCACAAAGATTTGGACACAGCTGAAGTGACTTAGCATGCAACATGCAAAACTTCAAAAAATAAACAGCAAAAGCAAAGTGGTAGAATTCCACACTGTTGTGGAATAAATTAAAACATGCTAATATCCTCATCTTACATAGAGAAAAGTGAAAAAAAACTTTTTTAATTTTTTTAAAAAACTTTTTATTCTAATAATCGTATTTGGGACTTTCCTAGTGGTTAGGAATCCACCTTGCAATTCAGAGGACAAGAGCTCAATCCTTGGTCAGGGAATTAAGATCCCACATGCTGAGGAGCAACTAAACCTGCATGCCATAACTACTGAGCCCCTGCAATCAGGAGCCTGTGTGCCACAACTAGGTCTATGTGCCACAAAGAAAGATTCCACATGCCTCAACTAAGACACAATGCAGCCAAATTAAAAAGAAATTTAATGTTGACACTTAAGAATTACAGACACAAATATGGTGTTAGTGTTTTAAACAAGAATAAGCACTATTATACATAATAACATAAAAGAAACAAAGAAAAAGATTAAGCACATAATAAACTAAGATTTTTTAAAATAAAGAGAAGCATTAAATAAAGCAAAATTTAAGAAGCAAAACTAAAAAAAAAATTATTAAAATAAAAGCAATTATTTAAACTCCTTTATTCAGTTTTCATTCCAATCCCAAAGAAAGGCAATGCCAAAGAATGCTCAAACTACCACACAATTGCACTCATCTCACACACTAGTAAAGTAATGCTCAAAATTCTCCAAGCCAGGCTTCAGCAATATGTGAACCGTGAAGTTCCTGATGTTCAAGCTGGTTTTAGAAAAGGCAGAGGAACCAGAGATCAAATTGCCAACATCCGCTGGATCATGAAAAAAGCAAGAGAGTTCCAGAAAGGCATCTATTTCTGCTTTATTGACTATGCCAAAGCCTTTGACTGTGTGGATCACAGTAAACTGTGGAAAATTCTGAAAGAGATTGGAATACCAGACCACCTGATCTGCCTCTTGAGAAATTTGTATGCAGGTAAGGAAGCAACAGTTAGAACTGGACATGGAACAACAGACTGGTTCCAAATAGGAAAAGGAGTACGTCAAGGCTGTATATTGTCATCCTGTTTATTTAACTTCTATGCAGAGTACATCATGAGAAACACTGGACTGGAAGAAACACAAGCTGGAATCAAGATTGCCGGGAGAAATATCAATAACCTCAGATATGCAGATGACACCACCCTTATGGCAGAAAGTGAAGAGGAACTCAAAAGCCTCTTGATGAAAGTGAAAGTGGAGAGTGAAAAAGTTGGCTTAAAGCTCAACATTCAGAAAACGAAGATCATGGCATCTGGTCCCACCACTTCATGGGAAATAGACGGGGAAACAGTGGAAACAGTGTCAGACTTTATTTTTCTGTGCTCCAAAATCACTGCAAATGGTGACTGCAGCCATGAAATTAAAAGACGCTTACTCCTTGGAAGGAAAGTTATGACCAACCTAGATAGCATATTCAAAAGCAGAGACATTACTTTGACAACAAAGGTTAGTCAAGGCTATGGTTTTTCCTGTGGTCATGTATGGATGTGAGAGTTGGACTGTGAAGAAGGCTGAGCGCCGAAGAATTGATGCTTTTGAACTGTGGTTTTGGAGAAGACTCTTGAGAGTCCCTTGGGCTGCAAGGAAATCCAACCAGTCCATTCTGAAGGAGATCAACCCTGGGATTTCTTTGGAAGGAATGATGCTAAAGCTGAAACTCCAGTACTTTGGCCACCTCATGCGAAGAGTTTACTCATTGGAAAGGACTCTGATGCTGGGAGGGATTGGGGGCAAGAGGAGAAGGGGACGACAGAGGATGAGATGGCTGGATGGCATCACTGGCTCAATGGACATGAGTCTGGGTGAACTCCGGGAGTTGGTGATGGACAGGGAGGCCTGGCATGCTGCGATTCATGGGGTCACAAGGAGTCAGACACGACTGAGCGACTGATCTGATCTGATCTGATTGAAGTTGAAGAAACTCAGATTGGGCTTCCCTGGTGGCTCAGTGGTAAAGAATCCTTCTGGCAAAGCAGGGGACACCAATTCAATCCCTGGTCTGGGAAGAACCCACATGCCAAGTCCATAGGGTCCATGGAGCAAATAAGCCCATGTGCCACAAATACTGAGCCTGTTCTCTAGGGTCCAGGAGTTACAACTACTGAGCCTACACACTGCAACTCTTAAAGCCCAAACACTCTAGAGCCTGTGGTCCACAACAAAAGAAGCCACTGCAATTAGAAGCTCATGAACCACAACTAGACAGTAGCTATTGCTTGCCACAACTAGAGAAAAATCCACACAGCAATGAAGACCCAGCACAGCCAAATAAATAAATAAAATTTTATATATATATTCTTATATATAATATTATATTCTATATATCTATATAAGATATATATTCTATATCTTATTCTAATACCAGTAGTTTTGGAAATTCTAATTGGAATTATATTAAGTATATACATCTATATCTCTGGCATCAGAGCAATACTATCTTCTCATTCAGAAATATAGAACCTCTGCTTAGTCATGTTTCTTTTAACATAACATTTGTGAAGTCTAATAGCTTTATTCATAAAGGTCCCTGAGCATTTCTTGCTATAATTTTGCTTTTGTGAATAGGCTTATTTCCCATTATGTGTACAAATTTATTATTGTAGGCATATGATAAAACTTAAATTTTTCCCTATATTTTGCAATTGGAAACTCTACTAAATTCTCTTATTTTTTCTGATGACTCTTGGGTTTCAGTTCAGTTCAGTTCAGTCGCTCAGTCGTGTCCGACTCTTCGCGACCCCATGAGTCGCAGCACGCCAGGCCTCCCTGTCCATCACCAACTCCCGGAGTTCACTCAGACTCACGTCCATCGAGCCAGTGATGCCATCTAGCCATCTCATCCTCTGTCGTCCCCTTCTCCTCCTGCCCCCAATCCCTCCCAGCATCAGAGTCTTTTCCAATGAATCAACTCTTTGCATGAAGTGGCCAAAGAACTGGAGTTTCAGCTTCAGCATCATTCCCTCCAAAGAAATCCCAGGGTCGATCTCCTTCAGAATGGACTGGTTGGATCTCCTTGCAGTCCAAGGGACTCTCAGGAGTCTTCTCCAACACCACAGTTCAAAAGCATCAATTCTTCCGCACTCAGCTTTCTTCACAGTCCAACTCTCACATCCACACATGACCACTGGATAAACCATAGCCTTGACTAGACGACTCTTAGGTTTACTAGGGAGCAATTTTACAATTGTAAATAGTGATGATTTTGTGTTCTTCTTAATAATATGTATATTTTTTTTCTCCTTTTGTCACACTAAGTAGAATTTCCAGAATAATGAGAAAAAAAGAAATGATGGTATTGATAGATTTTAATAGAAATGTGTTTAATTTTTCACCATCAGATAAAAATTTAGATATGACTAGAGAAAGTTTTATCATATTATGAAAGTATAATTGTATTCTTAGCTAAGAGTTTAGTTATTTGCTTGTTTAAATTCAGGAATAGATGTAAAATTTTAATTGACTATATTTTAATACATTTTGTAAAATTATAATGGATTTTATTAATAGTGTTACAAACTCTGAAACACCAATGCCCTTTGTAAATGTAATCTGCTAAGACATAGTGTGTTATATCCTCAAAATAACCCTGGAAACCACCTGATAAATCACTTGGGATTTTTCCATATATATTCATAAATAATATCGGTATGTTGTTTTGTTCTACTATCTTTCTCAGATATCACTAACAGAGTTATGCTAACTTTGTAAGTATAAATTAAGAAGCTTTAAATCTCATATGTAACCCTGTAATTGCCTGTTTAGAACAAGAATTATTTTTTCCATGGAAGTTTGGGAGGGGTGCAGGAAAACAAAACCTGTTTTAGTCTTTTATGTCAGTGGTCCCCAATCTTTTTGGCACCAAGGACAGGTTTCGTGGAAGACAGTTTTTCCACAGCTGGGTAAGGGGATGGAAGATGGAAGGTTCAGCTCACTTGCCTGCTGCTCACCTCCTGCTATGCATCCAGCATGGTTACTAACAGTCACGGCCGGGGGGTTGGGGAATGCTGTTTTATGTACATCATTACTTGACAGCTTTCCAGTATCTTCAGTGTATTCTTCTTGTGTTCATGTTTTTCAGTATTATTGAGCAAACATTGATCATTTCTATCTTCTAACAAAATTTTCAATTACATCAAAATTTTCAATTTTTTTTTTAAATGCTGGGAAAAAAATGCCAGGCTGGATGAAGTACAAGCTGGAATCAAGATTGCAGGAGAATATCAATAACCTCAGATACGCAAATGACACCACCCTTATGGCAGAAAGCAAAGAGGAAATAAAGAGCCTCTTGATGAAGGTGAAAAAGGAGAGTGAAAAAGCTGGCTTAAAACTCAACATTCAAAAAACTAAGATCATGACATCTGGTCCCATCACTTCATGGCAAATAGATGGGGAAACAATGGAAACAATGACAGACTTTATTTTCTTGGGCTCCAAAATCACTGTAGATGGTGACTGCAGTCATGAAATTAAAAGATGCTTGCTCCTTAAAAGCTATGACCAACCTAGACAGCATATTAAAAAGCAGAGACAATACTTTACTGACAAAGGTCTATATAGTCAAAGCTATGGTTTTTCCAGTAGTCATGTATAGATGTGAGAGTTGGACCATAAAGAAAGCTGAGCACCAAAGAATTGATGCTTTTGAACAGTGGTGTTGGAGAAGACTCTTGAGAGTACCTTAGACTGCAAGGAGATCCAACCAGTCCATCCTAAAGGAAATCTGTCCTGAATATTCATTGGAAGGACTGATGCTGAAGCTCAAGCTTCAATACTTTGGCCACCTGATGAGAAGAGCGGACTCACTGGAAAAGACCCTGATGCTGGGAAAGACTGAAAGCAGGAGGAGAAGGGGATGACAGAGGATGAGATGGTTGGATGGCATCACCGACTCAATAGACTGGACTAGTTAGAGCAAGCTCTGGGGGTTGGTAATGGACAGGGAAGCCTGGTGTGCTGCAGTCCATGGGTCTTGCAAAGAGTCGGAGACAACTGAGCGACTGAACTGAACTGAATAATTCCTAATCTTACTAGTTCGTTTATTTTTTTACTTGATCTGCTTAAACTTTGTATGAGTATGTGTGTGTGATTCCATGAAAATGATTTTGGATTTTTAAAATCAATCCTACAACACTTATGTTTTTTATTTTTAACATCCTTTTCATCTACATACATTTCTACATTCCATACATTTTTGTTCTAACATCATGAGTGCTTTATTCATTTATTTTCTTTCTTATGCTTCCTGAATCATAATTATAGATTTATGAGTTAGAATATGCATATATAACATATAGAGCTTAAGAAAAATAAGGATACCTAACATAGAAATATATATAAGACTGAGAGAAATAGAGGTTATTGGTATAAATATAGAGATATAGATACCATTCATGTGTTCACATATTAACATATAATACTGCAGATTTTCTATGGTGATATCTATAAATATTTGGAAGGATCATCATCAAATTCATAAATGTAGTCATCTCTAGGGAGGGAGAATGGGCTCAGATTTTAGGATGATGCCAAAGGGACTTTAACCTTACCTTTAATGTTTGAATTTTGTACTACATGTATGATTAAAAATTAATTTTAATATTAAAAAGTTATATATTGACCATTAAATTTTTTAAATTTTAACAAAAATCCAACACCTTTTATGATAAAAACACTCACAGAATTAGAAATAGAAGGGAATTTCCTAAACCTTATAAAGGGTATCTGTGAAAAACCACAGTTTATATTACATGTGCATGCTAGGTATCATCAGTCATGTCCAACTCTTTTCAACCCTGTGAACTGTAGCCCACCAGGCTCCTCTGTCCATGGGATTCTCTAGGCAATAATACTGGAGTGGGTTGCCCTGCCCTCCTCCAGGGGATTTTCCCAACCCAGGGATGGAACCTGCACCTCTAGATCTCCTTCATTGGCAGGTGAGTTCTTTAGCACTAGCGCCATCTGGGAAGCCCAGCTCATGTTATAGTCAAAGGTAAAAGACTGAAGTCAAATAAATTCAAAGTAATAACAGTATTTCCGCTTAGAAAATTAACATGTTTTAAATGTATAATATCTAAACTTGCAAAGGTGAGGGATACACAGACACTTTAATGCCTTGCTGGGGTAATGGAAATTAATACAATTTTTCTCTTCTAATTATATCAGTTATAATAATCATAGAACTTGACCCATCAATTACATTTCTGGAATTACTCTAAGGACAGAATTATAAACTTGTACAAAGATATATGTGGGCTTCCCTGGTGGTTCAGACGGTAAAGAATCTGCCTGCAATGCGGGAACATAGGCTTCATCCCTGGGTTGGGAAGATCCCTGGAGGAAGGCATGACAACCCACTACAGTATTATTGCCTGGAATATCCCCATGGACAGAGGAGCCTGGAGGGCTACAGTCCATGAAGTCGCAAAGAGTCAGACACAACTGAACAACTACTTATAGCACAGCACAAAGATATATGTACCCAGATATTTATGATAGTATTATTTATAATCATAAAATTTAGAAACCACCAAATATCTAAAATTATAGATTAAATATAGTACGCTTATATGATGTAGCAATATGTAGTCATTAGAAAACAATGTTTCTGAAGACTTTTTAATGACATGTAAAAATATTTATGATGTATTCAGTGAAAATTAGGTTATTAAATAGTAGGTTTATTATCCCAATTTTATTTAACAGAGGAAGAGAGACAACACATACTTGTTAATACTTATTATCTTTAGAATTAGATATTAATCTTATTTTATTCTGTTTATGTTTTATAAATTGTACACAATGAACATGTATTAACTTTCCAATGAAAACAAACATGTCAGTTCTAAAAATCAGGTTCACAAAGAAGAACCAAAAGTCTTGAAAATGTTCATAGTTTTTGAGCCAACTGATATAACAACAATTCAACATCTAGGAATGTGCTCCAATCAGAATTTAAGACCTGTTTATCTAATCAGAGAAGACCACAATGATTTAGGTCCAAAGTTGATTGTCACAGTATATTTTATCACAGAGAAATTTAGAAAATTAAGTTCTAACAATATAATATCGATTAAATTAATTATGGTCTTCTTGTTAAATGTCAAGAAAATTTTAAATTTTATTTATTTTTAATTGGAGGATAATTGCTTTACAATATTGTGTTGGTTTCTGCTATATATCAACATGAAACAGCCATAAGTATACATATGTCCCCTCCCTCTTGAGCCTCCCTCCCACCTCCCACCCCATTCTACCCCTCTAGGTTGTCACAGAGCACCAGATTTGAGCTCCCTATGTCAGTTGTGGAAAATATTTAATGTCATTGAAAAATATTCCTCTCATATTATTAAGTGAAAAATTAGGCTATGAACAATATGTAGAGAACGAAATCATTATTGTAAAAAAAGTCCACATTCAATAAAGTTAAGTGTGTGTTCAGTCATGTCTGACTCTGCGACCCCATGGAATGTAGCCTGCCATTTCCTACTCCAGGGGTTCTTCACAATCCAAAAATCAGACCTGTGTCTCTTGCATCGCCTACATTGGCAGGTGGATTCTTTACCACTAGTGCCACCTGAGATGCCCCCTTAAAAGTTGGTTGGCAAACTATATATAAATGCGGAATGTTTTCAAGCTAAAACCACACTGCATTGGGAATGTAGGAATAAATCAATATTCCAGAACTGGCTGACACATAATAAGAACTCTGGAGTTATCAAATTAGATTTTCTTCCATTTTGGTTCCCCCAGCCCCATGTGCTATTACTTACAGACAACTATTGTTGGAAATTTATTCAGAGGATTTAAGGGCAAGAGTTGGGGGCAGCATTCTCTGAAGAGGTTTACCATGTAAGGGACTCATTTATCATGGAATAAGGATTTCAGAGGGCAAATTAAAAAATATTGGAGTGAGGTCAGCTATGGAAAGTAGAGTGAAGGTAAGAAGCACAGCATAATGAAAAAGACCTAGATATTTGCATTTAGAACAATGATGACTAGTAAGAATGAAATTCATGATGGGGCTGACTCATTCAAGTTGTAAGTTTTAAAAGGAAAAAGGCTGTCAAAAACCTAATGAGGCTATATTGTCAACTCTGAAAAGCATTCAAATGGGAAGTTGCAAAATTCTGGATTTTCCTCACTGTTAAGTGGCAGGCAGGATCATACTGACTTTAAACACAACCTTAGTGTGTAAGAGGCCTCAGTTAAAACCTAGTGGAATTGTAGAAGCTTGGAACATCTGAAAAAGAAATTAAGGATGAGATCCTAAAACATAGGAAGATATATAAGAGAAGACAGTGTCACAAAGGACAAAGAAGAATTTCAAGAGAAGAGTGGTCAACTCTGTCAAAAACTACAGAAGTTAAGTAGGATTTAGGCTAAAATTAAGCCACTAAAATAAAAACATCAAAACAGTTTAGTCATATAAAAGTTTAGAACTCCATAAATCTACTTAAATGGTGAATTCAGAAGATACTAAAATCAGAGAGATGTGTTTTGTACTGCTTTTATGGTTTTCCTATCTTTTGAACCAAAGGCTTATCCAAAAGTGTACATGCAGTTGTCAGACTTATTTAGAGGTTTGATATTATTTGTATTTTTAAGTGTGCTTAGTCTCAGTTTTTCAATGAAGGTCAAATAAAAATCAGGTACTGATAAGGTTGAATTGTCCCACCTTATAAGCAAGCCTTTGCCTGAAATTTTACCTTGGCAAGTCAGAAGGTCTTCCTTTGCATAGACCTAGGTCTCATTTCTAAAGAACAGAGGGTCATCCTGAGTATATTCCTCCCACGGTCATTTATTTTCTCTCAAGCCAACTGGATACTTCTCTGTCAGAGTGCTCCATATTTCTATCCAATGGAATTATAAACATATTTTAGGGATAAAGCAGATGTTTCTTTGTATGAATGCAGATGTTACTTTAAATCAATGTGCTTGTAATAATTATAACTTTCATCCCCGTTCTTAAATTCTAGATTACAATTACTGAAAGTCCCATTAGAGGTTACTTTATTCCTTTTATCATGTCCTTTCAACTTCTGCTTTTAATTTTACCATGCAGATGAGATAACATATGAAGAAAGATTATGAGGAATCAACCAGCCTGCACAAAATAGAAAATGACACAGAATCTAACATTCTGCCTCAATGATTCAATGAAATTAATTCCCCCTTTTTTACCTTTAAAAACTGCCGTGGGGCTTCCCTGGTAGTCCAGTGGTTAAGAATCAACTTGCCAATGCAGGAGACACTGGTTCAATCACTGGCCCAGGAAGATTCCACATGCCATGTGGCAACTAAGCCTGTGTGCCACAACTGCTGAGTCCTCAAGCTCTAGAGTCCTTGCACCACCACAGTGAGAAGCTCATGCACCACAACAAAGAGTACCCCCATCTCACCACAACTAGAGAAAGCCCTCGTGCAGTAATGAAGACCCAGCAGAGACAAAAATAAATAAATAAAAACTGTAATGATTGAGCAGAATCTTCAGAGCTGGTTTTGGGACAAGAGCCCACTTTCTACTCAGATTGCTGGCTTTCTGATTAGAGCAACTTTCCTTTCTACCAACACTTGTTTCCTGACTATTTGCTTTTGAGCGACAAGCTGCTGAACCTGAGTTCAGTAACAATATCACTCATGTTTTGAAATTTGAACAAACTATTTTCTCAATCAAAAATGCCTTTTCCCCAGAGCTTTAAATAATTAATTCATATTGTTTATTAAGTCAATCTGGAAATCATTTTTCATGAAAACACTCTCTGTCTCTGCCTCTCTCTCTGTTTATCTCTGTATCTTTTTCTCCCTCCCTTCTTTTCAATAACCTCAGATATGCAGATGACACCACCCTTATGGCAGAAAGTGAAGAGGAACTCAAAAGCCTCTTGATGAAAGTGAAAGTGGAGAGTGAAAAAGTTGGCTTAAAGCTCAACATTCAGAAAACAAAGATCATGGCATCCGGTCCCATCATTTCATGGGAAATAGATGGGGAAACAGTGGAAACAGTGTCAGGCTTTATTTTTCTGGGCTCCAAAATCACTGCAAATGGTGACTGCAGCCATGAAATTAAAAGACGCTTACTTCTTGGAAGGAAAGTTATGACCAACCTAGATAGCATATTCAAAAGCAGAGACATTACTTTGCCAACAAAGGTTCGTCTAGTCAAGGCTATGGCTTTTCCTGTGGTCATGTATGGATGTGAGAGTTGGACTGTGAAGATGGCTGAGCGCTGAAGAATTGATGCTTTTGAACTGTGGTGTTAGAGAAGACTCCTGAGAGTCCCTTGGCCTGCAAGGAGATCCAACCAGTCCATTCTGAAGGAGATCAGCCCTGGGATTTCTTTGGAAGGAATGATGCTAAAGCTAAAACTCCAGTACTTTGGCCACCTCATGCGAAGAGTTGACTCATTGGAAAAGACTCTGATGCTGGGAGGGATTGGGGGCAAGAGGAGAAGGGGACGACAGAGGATGAGATGGCTGGATGGCATCACTGACTCGATGGACGTGAGTCTGAGTGAACTCCAGGAGTTGGTGATGGACAGGGAGGACTGGAGTGCTGCGATTCATGGGGTTGCAAAGAGTTGGACACGACTGAGCGACTGATCTGATCTGATCTGATCTTTTCTCCAACCTTGAGTTAGGTAGCTCTGCATTGTATCCCCATGTGCTCTAATTGCATGTATCATTCTGCATTATAATTTTTTTGTTTTTGTTCTTCAATTTTATTTTATTTTTAAACTTTACATAATTGTATTAGTTTTGCCAAATATCAAAATGAATCCGCCACAGGTATACATGTGTTCCCCATCCTGAACCCTCCTCCCTCCTCCCTCCCCATTCCATCCCTCTGGGTCGTCCCAGTGCACCAGCCCCAAGCATCCAGTATCGTGCATCGAACCTGGACTGGAAACTCGTTTCATACATGATATTTTACATGTTTCAATTCCATTCTCCCAAATCTTCCCACCCTCTCCCTCTCCCACAGAGTCCATAAGACTGTTCTATACATCAGTGTCTCTTTTGCTGTCTCGTATACAGGGTTATTGTTACCATCTTTCTAAATTCCATATATATATGCATTAGTATACTGTATTGGTGTTTTTCTTTCTGGCTTACTTCACTCTGCATAATAGGCTCCAGTTTCATCCACCTCTTTAGAACTGATTCAAATGTATTCTTTTTAATGGCTGAGTAATACTCCATTGTGTATATGTACCACTGCTTTCTTATCCATTCATCTGCTGATGGACATCTAGGTTGCTTCCATGTCCTGGCTACTATAAACAGTGCTGCGATGAACATTGGGGTACATGTGTCTCTTTCCCTTCTGGTTTCCTCAGTGTGTATGCCCAGCAGTGGGATTGCTGGATCATAAGGCAGTTCTATTTCCAGTTTTTTAAGGAATCTCCACACTGTTCTCCATAGTGGCTGTACTAGTTTGCATTCCCACCAACAGTGTAAGAGGGTTCCCTTTTCTCCACACCCTCTCCAGCATTTATTACTTGTAGACTTTTGGATCGCAGCCATTCTGACTGGCGTGAAATGGTACCTCATAGTGGTTTTGATTTGCATTTCTCTGATAATGAGTGATGTTGAACATCTTTTCATGTGTTTGTTAGCCATCTGTATGTCTTCTTTGGAGAAATGTCTATTTAGTTCTTTGGCCCATTTTTTGATTGGGTCATTTATTTTTCTGTAGTTGAGCTGTAGGAGTTGCTTGTATATTCTCGAGATTAGTTGTTTGTCAGTTGCTTCATTTGCTATTATCTTCTCCCATTCTGAAGGCTGTCTTTTCACCTTGCTAATAGTTTCCTTTGATGTGCAGAAGCTTATAAGGTTAATTAGGTCCCATTTGTTTATTTTTGCTTTTATTTCCAATATTCTGGGAGGTGGGTCATAGAGGATCCTGCTGTGATGTATGTCAGAGAGTGTTTTGCCTATGTTCTCCTCTAGGAGTTTTATAGTTTGTGGTCTTGTGTTTAGATCTTTAATCCATTTTGAGTTTATTTTTGTGTATGGTGTTAGAAAGTGTTCTAGTTTCATTCTTTTACAAGTGGTTGACCAGATTTCCCAGCACCATTTGTTAAAGAGATTGTCTTTAATCCATTGTATATTCCTGCCTCCTTTGTCAAAGATAAGGTGTCCATATGTACGTAGATTAGAATTTTTAAACAACCCTGTTGAGATATTATTTACAGACAATAAAATACATATTTTAAATATAGAGTTTGATGAGTTTTGACAAGTGTATACATCTGTGTAATCACCACCTCAATCAGGATATAAAACATTTCCATTACCCAAGAAAACTCTTTAATGATCATGTCTCTTGCAGTCAATCCCACCCACATAAGCAGACATTAATTTCATTTCTATAAACATAATTCATTTTTATAATTCTAGACCTTCATGTAAGTGAAATCACAGTGTGTGCTTTTTTTGAGGTTGGCTCCTTTTGTTTATTATGATGTTTTTAAAACATCCATATTGCTGCATGACTGATAGTTCATTTCTTCATTGCTTCAGGGTATTCCAATTACAGTTGTGCAATGCTTTGTTTATCCGTTTACCTGTTGATAAAAATTTGGGTTGTTTCCGGTTTAAGGCTATTATGAAAAAAAAAAAAAAAGCTGCTATCAACATTTGCACACAAATCTTTATGTGGATATATATCTTCACTTCTTTTGGGTAAATAACTAGGAATAGAATTGCTCAGTCATATGGTACCTATATGTTTGATTTTATTAAAAAAAAAAAAAAAACTGCTAAACTATTTTACAAAGTTTGTTCCATTGTACATTTCCACCAGAAGAGGAGTGCCCCAGCTGCTCTATATCCCAGACAACACTTGGTATGATCAAATTTTTAACTTTTATCATTCTAATGAGTGTGAAGTATTATCTCATTACAGTTTTAATTTTCATTTCCTTGATGACTAACAATGTTCAACATCTTTTCATTTGCATTGGGATTTCTTTCTCTCCATGTTTGGAAAATTTAGCACATAATCTCTGAGAAAATCTGATTTTTTAATCAAAAATCCATGTGTGAATCCCAGGGCTGCCATTTGAAGTAATTTGATCTCAGGCCACTGTTCAATCAGTCTAAGCTACAGTCAATTTATCTATGAAATGGGTATAACACTATCTCACAGCTAGATCTCACAGGTAGATAATATATATGTGGTATCTAGAACAATGCCTTTTATATAGTAGACCTTAATAAATGGTAAGTATGATTATTACTGCCAAAGCCATAAACCCTTACCAGTCTTCCTTCTCAAGCAATGGTCAAAGCTACAGAAAGCTACTGTAATCATGTTGTTATAGCTCAGGGATTTCCTCTACAGTTTTTAAACTTCAAATTTTTAATTATTTCCTCAGTTTCTATCCTACTGTGTCACTAAAATGTATGTTCCATAAGGGAAGTAATACATCTGTATCATAAACCTCTGTATCCTCAACAATTAGAACAATGCAGTAAATACTTGCTGAAAGAAGAAAAGAATGAACATCTGCATCCACCTTTTCTTTCTCACTTTTATGTATTGACACACACATTGGTTGATCTGTCTGGTTTTTTATTTTAATTTCTCCAGGAGGCATAAGATGCTTTCTTTTGTAATTGCTCATGGGCAAGTCCTTCCTCACTGCCACCCAGCTTAGAAACTCTAAAATCACTGCATCCTAGCCTAAATCAACCTTTTAGACTCATTCTTATCTGGAAGAAGGCAAGATTTGTAGCCAAAATTCTTTGATCACCTAGTTCACAGTACCTTTTGCTCATTCCTATCACTGGGCTCCTGACCTAAAGAATTCCAACCACATGCTGTAGTAAAATCATAAGCATAATTGGCTTCAGTACAATATGGCATCGTGTTTTAAAAAAAGAAAGAAAGGAAAATGTGGGCTGTAGCATGGAATGAATCTATGATAGAGACCAAACTCTACCACTTATTTGCTATGTGACTTTTGGCAAGTTACTTAATTTCTCTCAGCAAATGTCTCTTTAGTGTACATAAAATAATGAGATATTATATATCTGATTAGCTTACTTCCCAGATCATAAGTAAGCTTTCAATAAATGTCAGGGATGATTTATTTGAGGGAAAACTGAACTGAGATTTGAAAGATGAATAGAAGTTGACTAAGAAGAGAGTAGAGGAAGTACACCATAGGCAGAGGGTACAGTAGGTACAACAATAAGTATGGGGTGACTCTTCACCAGTGGTACTCTTCTACAAGTGCAATGTTTTGCAACAAGTAATTGTGTTACATATCCTAATAGAGTTTCTTCAGATTGAGATGATAGTAGCCATAGGGATACCTGGCAACTTTGTGAAATAAGTACTAATCCAACACATCTAAACTAGGAGTATTAGACATTTACTAAGAAAGTCAACAGAAACTAGTCCCATGAGAATACATTAATAGAGTTCAACTTGGTGATACTTTAAAGAAGCTGAAGCTATCCACTGCAAATTGCCTGTATTTCTTCTTAGTTCTCTGTTTCTTTTGGCCAAAGACTCACAATTATTTCCTAAAAAACTCACTCTCCATTCATATTAGAAATATGTAACCACTACAAACAATATCTTCCAGCAGACACAAACATTCTTGCCATCTTTAGGCCAGGGCTCCTGGGATCTTGGTGATATATTATCATATATGAAGGTTAAAGAATTTCTCTGAATTGGATGTATGACCACAAAATCAGTCTGGTGTCAGAACCAACATATTTGCCAATAGGTCTATTCCACAGGCCTGATTTTCCAAGGCCCTTCACTAATATATAGATACCAACTGTTCATAAGAACCATTACCATGCCATGGTAAGATCATCTTCTTTCAATATCATCTAGATTATAATAAGGCTACTATTTGAGAATGATAGCACTTCAGGTGATTTCTTACCTCTGGTATAGCATTCTTAGTGGTCTTCATAAAATTAGATCTCTGAAGTGTCTATAACTTTGCCAGTATCTAGAAAGGTGGCAAGTGGAAAATGGTGTTCCATGTACTCGTTGATAATCTAAATGTCCTATATTGCCATTTAATTTGTGCAAAGCCTCAATCTTCTTCCAGAAATTAATAAAAGTGTTCTTGCACAAGCAGGAGTTCCACCAAAAGAAGTGAACTCCTGAAGATTTTTACATAGTTTGACTCTCTGAAGGTAGGAAAACCTTGCTCAGAGTACCAAACATCAGTTTGTAAAATGAATCAGTGATATAAGGATGGATGAATACATGTATGGATGGATAGGTAAATGAATGGAAACAAAGGAAAAATAATCAAGCTATAACTATAACATGAAAATTTTGTTATCTATAAACTATATCTTGTTATTTTTGAGCACTTACTATATGCAGGCACTACTGTAAGTACTTTATGATTTCATTTAATCCTCATGACCACAAAATATATGAAATGCTATTACTAGTTATATAGATAAGGAAAATGAGACATAAAGAGACAAGTAATTTTCTCAAAGTCCCTTGGATTATTAAGTGGCAGAACTGGCACATGATCACAGGCATTTTGGCTCCAGATCTTAATTTCTTAACTTTTAGTACAACCTCCTCTTTTCTATAATAAATTTTCAAGAATATATTATTTTAGTAAGAAGAGACAGTGTATTGAAATATGACCACATGATAAGGTGAAAGAGGTAGTCTTAAATTTGGGAGAAAAGTATTAACAGAAGCGAAGAAAAGATTTAAAACAAAACTATACCTTGAGAAAACCATAATTCAAAAAGACACATGTAAAAAAAGAAAAGACACACGCATCCTGAGTGTTCACTGAAGCACTATTTACAATAGACAGGACATGGAAGCAACCTAGATGTCCATCAACAGATAAATGGATAAAGAATATGTGGTAAATATATACAACGGAATATTACTTGGCTATAAAAAGGAACAGATTTAGTCAGTTCTAGTAAGTTGCATGGAGAAGGAAATGGCAACCCACTCCAGGGTTCTTGCCTGGAGAATCCCAGGGATGGGGGAGCCTGTTGGGCTGCCGTCTATGGGGTCGCACAGAGTCGGACACGACTGAAGCGACTTAGCAGCAGCAGCAGCAGCAGTAAGTTGCATGAATCTAGAGCCTATTATACAGAGTGAAGTATTAGTCTGGTGCAAAAGTAACTGGTTTTTGCAGTGTTAAAATTTGCTATTTGATATTGGAATGAAGCTAGGTGTTAGTCGCTCTTTCATGTCCAACTCTTTGCAACCCCATGGATTATAACCTACCAGGCTCCTCTGCCCATAGAATTCTCCAGGCAAGAATACTAGAATGGGTTGCCATTCCCTTCTCCAGGGGATTTTCCCAACTCAGGGATCAAACCTGGGTCTCCTGCATTGTAAGTAGATACTTTACTGCTGAGCCACCAAGGAAGCCACTGATATTGGAATACATTCTAAATAAATGTGGATATGTTATATATCACTGTAATGTGCATTTTGCATTTTATGTTTTTTGCTAATGACTTATTACTTACCATTTATTTTATATTTATTTTAGAATATGGAAATGATGTTAGTTGCTGTTGTTCAGTCACTAAGACGTGTCCAACTCTTTGCGACCCCATTGACTGCAGCACTCAATATGTCAGCAAATTTGAAAAACTCAGTAGTGGCCACAGGAAATGATGTTAGATAAGAAAAAAATTGAGAGATTTTCTTATTTGAGTTCAAAATGGGTTGTAAAGCAGTGGAGGCAACTTGCAAGATCAACACCGCATTTGGCCCAGGAACTGCTAACAAACGTATATTGCATTGGTGGTTCAAGAAGTTTTGCAAAGGAGACAAAAGTCTTGAAGGTGAGGAGGGGCACAGTGCCTAGCCACGGGAAGTTGACAACAACAATTGAGAGTGATCATCAAAATTGATCCTCTTACAACTACAGGAGAATTTGCTGAGGAACTCAATGTTGACCATTCTGTGGTCATTTGGCATTTGAAGCAAATTGAAAACAAAAACGTTTGATAAGTGGGTGCCTCATGAGCTGACTGAAACAAACAAACAAACAAACAAACATCATTTTGAAGTGTCATCTTCTCTTATTCTACACAACAACACGCCATTTCTCAACTGGATTGTGATATGAGACAAAAAATGGATTTTATACGAAAACTGGCAATGACCAGCTCAGTGGATGGACTGAGAAGAAGCTCCAAAACACTTCCCAAAGCCAAACTTGCACCAAAAAAAGGTCATGGTCACTGTTTGGTGGTCTGCTCCCAGTCTGACACACTACAGCTTTCTGAATCCTAGTGAAACCATTACATCTGAGAAGTGTGCTCAGCAAATCAATGAGATGCACCAAAAACTGCAATGCCTACAATCAGCACTGGTCAACAGAAAGGGCCCAATTCTTCTCCATGACTAAAGTCCAACCACATGTCACACAACCAATGCTTCAAAAGTTGAAAGAATTGGGCTACAAAGTTTTAACTCATTTGCCATATTCATCTGTCCTCTCACCAACTGATAACCACCTCTTTAAGCATCTCAACAACTTTTTGGAGGGAAAATGCTTCTAAAACCAGCAGGAGGCAGACAATGCTTTCCAAGAGTTTGCCAAACCCCAAAGCACAGATTTCTATGCTGTAAGAATAAGCAAACTTATTTCTTGTTGGCAAAAATGTGTTGATTGTAATGGTTCCTATTTTGATTAATAAAGATGTGTTTGAGTCTAGTTATAACAATTTAAAATTCATGGTTCAAAGCTGTAATTACGTTTGCATCAACCTAATAAGTCAGAAAAAGAAAAACAAATATGGTAATGCATATATATGGAATCTATAAAAATGGTACTGATAAACCAATTTTCAGGGCAGGAATAGAGGCACAGACATAGAGGACAGACTTGTGGACACAGCAGGGAAAGGAGAGGGGGGATGAACTGAGAGAGTAACACTGACTTATATACACCAATGATGTAGAAGATAGATGAGCTCCAGGTTAGACATTTACAACTAGCCTCCTGTTTGCATTTCCC
Organism: Bubalus kerabau; assembly: GCF_029407905.1. Classification (NCBI taxonomy): domain Eukaryota; kingdom Metazoa; phylum Chordata; class Mammalia; order Artiodactyla; family Bovidae; genus Bubalus; species Bubalus kerabau. The sequence continues at coordinate 1,710,036 of NC_073647.1, read as the reverse complement.
TTCTCTTGATAGGTGAACTCCAGTTGAGGCATTTACAATCAGCGTGTATGCTCCCCAAAATGGAAGTAACAACAGAAACAGCATAAACAACCAGTGTTTTTCTCTTGTAAACACCTTAAGGTAATAGTCATGGCAAGGACAAAGAGGAGCAAAATCTTGTTTGAGTAAAGAATTAAGAGATTTACACGCCTCCCTCTTTGGGGACAAGGGAGACACTATACATGTGCAGAAGGGCTCCTTGTGGGTCAAAAGTCAGGGGATAACACCAGGTCATAATGAGTCTTGCTCCCCTCAGAAGCCCTCACTTCAAGCGGTGTGTGTGCACCCAAGGGGAGGATCCTGGGGTTTGTCGGGTGTGGAAAAAGAAATCAGATAATTGGCCTGAAGAAAGACAAAGGACTGGAAGAACTGACCTATATAAACGACTTAACCATCTCATTACTGGGCTCCTCTTCATTGGGGGGATGCCCACACCCTTTATTTCTGGGTGTGGATATTTGCCTTGCTTCTATCTCAACTAAACAAATTGTTTCTCTATGTGCTCTCTCACGTGTTGTTGTGCTATGTCTAATAATAAACTTTGTACCTGCATTTACAGTTTCTGCCTCCATGATAAATGCATTTTTCACTGGGGGCAAAGATCCAGGGAAAATTAGCTTCTAGCTTCTAGCCCTTCCTGGTTTGGTGGCTAGGACTCCTGGTTTTCATCCAGGTTTCCCAGGTTCAACTCCTTGGCAGGGAATTAAGATCTTGCTTCATGCCACCATGTACTGCTGCCTCACCAAGATCACTGCCATGTATAAAATAGATAGTGGTGTTAAGTAGGTAAAATAGGGAAAAGGAGTCCAAAATGGCAGTGGCTAAAAGACAAGGAAGGGAAAAGCCTGCGAAAATAGAACAAAAGAAGGTCCGAGGACCGGAGTGAGGACCTCAGGTAAAACAAACAACACTCCTGGCTGGCCCAATTTACATAGGACAGGCCCAGAGAGAGATAAACACATAAATAGAGGAGCCAAAGCTAGCTCGCTCGCTCTCTCTCTCTCTCTGTCTCTCTCCCGCATGCTGGGGCGGTCTTCTCCTCATGTCTTTGGATCGACGTGCCCTCACACCTCGAAAATAGATTTTCCTGCTATCTTCTAAATAAAATAGAGCTGTAACACTGATTTGTCTAAGAGCTATAACATGGTCCTTTTGAGACCTGAGAGCTATAATATGGTCTATCGAAGATCCTATAGCTGTGACACACTGAGGGGGCTTTAATGTCCGTTACTCCAAATCTTTGTTGTGATGAGACAAAGAGCCAAGGAACATACACTTGCGTGACATCTATGGTGCCGTGACTCAGGTTTAACCTGCCTGAAACAACCTCCACGCGGAAGAGGCCAGGCACAGCAGGAGCCGAACTCAGCGAAGCTCCCGCGGTAGAAGCAGAACGTGAAGAAAACCCAGCGCAGGGGAAAGCCCATCGTGCTGGAAACCAGACAGCAAAAAACGAACTCAGCAGTCAGCTCACTCGGCCCAGTCTCAGATTCCAGAAGACCTCCGGTTAAGGTAAGAGGTCCTTGCTCCTATGGCTGGAGGGACATGCCTAACGAAATCTTAATTCCTTTACAATCTCTTGTTTCTTGTTTCCTCGAACCTCCTGCGAACAGGCGGGAGGCAGGGGGCACAATTGAGGGACTCTGGAGAGGCTACTCCTCAGCATGTCCCAAAGGTGCTATCTGCTGAGCCCCAGTAGCTGTTACACAAGCCGGTGGGGGTTCTTCTGTCTTTTCTCTTCTCTGTGCCAAGGATCAGACCAATGAAACTGACCACCAGTCAGATATTTAGCAAATTTTCCGGCGGGCTATGAAGGGGATTCCTTGGCACGTTTTTCCCACTGCTTTTTCCTCCTGTCCTTCAGCTCTCTTTCCAGGTTGGGACTTGAGCCTGACCAAAACCCAGGATGCCCAGCTTCAGGATGTAATAAAGCTCAGGCTCTAAGGTCTCATTGCAAAAATTCATTGAGAGTCAAAGCCATAGATAAGAGGTAGAGAAGCACCCACTATACAGGGTACTGGACATGGAATGAGGCCTGGCTAGGTTTTGCGAAAGGGGGTGAATTCATATGCTAATGAGTGAGAGGATCATCCCAGCCATTGGGGAACCACCCACTCCTTCATCTTTTGACAGTGTCTTGGAGCTGTCCTGCCACCTCTGGGTGTGTCTGTTGACCTATAGATTGGGGGTTAAGGTTTACTTGAATTTGACTTCTCATCTTGGACTCAATTGATTTTAATCAGTTTACATTATACCCTTGTGCTATGTCATTCTTTCAAAGGTTGTGCTCTGCCTCCTTGCCTCCTGTTTCATGCTCTTTTCCTGAGCCCCCTTCCAGACCCACAAGGTTGCCTCTACAATCTTCTGGAGAGACAACCAGAAAATAGCTGGCCTTGGGAGGGAAATACTCTATAATATCCAACCCCCTAATCCTACCGAGTACTGGTCACACTGGAGATCTTGGGGACGCCCAACTCCAGTCCAGGGGTCCGAGGAGGTCATCACGCCTTGACCTGCCTAGGGATCTGGTCCTCGAAAGGTGGTCACGCCTCAACCTGCTCGGGGATCCACCAGTCCCAGGGGTCCCAGGAGGTCGTCATGTCTCGACCTGCCGGGGATTCAATCTCTAGGAGGCTGTCACGCATCAGCCTGCCTGGGGATCTGCACCCTGACCCAGGGACGCTTGGTTCTCAGGTTGCAACAGTACTAGGTAAGATGAGCTTACATATGTATTCCTGTCCACAGTGGGCAAACTAGCAATGAGTTAAAAACCCCTTAATTCTACCCAGCACTGGTCACGCTGGAGATCTTGGGGACATCCAAACTCCAGTCCGGGGGTCCCAGGAGGTCGTCACGCCTTGACCTGCCCAGGGACCCAATTCTCGGGAGGCCGTCACACCTCGACCTGCCCAGGGATTCGATCTCTAGGAGGCTGTTACGCCTCAGCCTGCCTGGGGATCTGCACCCTGACCTGAGGATGCCTGGCTCTCAGGTTGCAACAGTTCTGGGTAGGATAAGCTTCAGAAAGACTCAGCCCTAAGTAAGTCCACCCATTGAAACATAACGAAGCCTATTACTTGTGGGACTCTGCCCAGTCTCATCAATAACTCAGGAGCCCAATAAGAACCCCATCGCCTTTCTGGAAAGGCTAAAAGAGGCACTAAAAAAGTTTACCAATCTGGACTTAGACTCTTACGAGGGACATGTGATTTTAAAGGACAAATTCCTGTCCCAATGTGCATCAGATATCAGAATTAAGTTACAAAAGCTAAAACAGCAGGACCCTACTGCCTCTTTAGATGAGATGGTCCAGACAGCCACCAATACCTCTTATAACGGAGAACAGGAGAAAGAGGCCAAGGCCCAGGAGAGGGAGAGAAAAAGAGACAACACATGCCCAGATGCTGGCCGCCTTCCAAAAAAGCCCTATGGCAAACTCCAAGTCCTTGAAAGACAAGGCACGAGACAAATGCCTGATCTGTAGACAGGCGGGGCATCGGGCCAAAGAGTGTCCAAACCATGAATAGTCTCTTAGAATGGCTTGCCACAAATGCCATCAACTGGGACATTGGGCGGCATTCTGCCGTCAAGACCCAAGAGCCTCAAGGTCAAGTGCCAAGCCTACCATCACGATGGTTCAAGAAGACTGAAACAACCCGCTCCAGCCAGCCCGCCTGTCACAGATAACCATCACAGGGCTGGAGCCAAGGGTGTGACTGGATGTGGCAGGTAGGTCCGAGAATTTCTTGCTTGACACAGGGGCTACCTACTCTGTTTTGATCTTCTGCTCTGGAGCCTTCTCCTCCCAAACCTGTACCATTTTGGATGCTACCGGAAAAGCAACTACTAAAAGATTCACCTGAGCACTTCTTTGTTGCTGGGATGGACAAATATTTTCCCACCAGTTTCTGGTGGTCCCTGAGTGTCCTACACCCTTATTGGGAAGAGATATACTCACTAAACTGGGGACCACTCTTGTGATGGGAAGTTTTTCAGCCCCTAAAACTCTACAGCTCCTGGTTACTACTGAAGAACCCATTACACCTTCAATAGAGAGGGACCAAAAACTATGGGAAGACAAAATTAACCCCCAGGTGTGGGACCAGGGGATTCTCGGACGAGCCCATCAAGCTGAACTGGTCATCATTGTCCTCCGAGATCCCACTCGGTTTCCTAACTGGAAACAATATCCTCTCAAAAGAGAGGCTCAGGACAGACTAAAGCTTTTAATAAATAAATTCCTTGTTTGTGAGCTATTGGTCCCCACCAGTTCGCCATGTAACACCCCAATCCTCTCAGTAAAGAAAAAAGATAAAACCTGCCGAATGGTCCAAGATCTCCAGATCATAAATGAAGCTGTAGTCCCCCTCCATCCCACAGTACCCAATCCCTATGTAATCTTGGGAGAAATCACACCCAGTGCCAAGTGGTTTACAGTCTTGGATCTCAAAGATACATTTTTTTTTTTTTTTTTACATACCACTGGCTAAAGAATCCCAATACCTTTTTGCCTTTGAGTGGGAAGCCCCAGGAGAAAAACACCAACAGATGACTTGGACAGTTTTACCTCAGGGGTTCAGAGATAGCCCCCACCTGTTTGGACAGGCCATTAGCTGGGATCTTCTAGATCTGGACCTGGGACCTAATGGGAAAATATTACAATACGTAGATGACCTACTAATCTGCTCTTCAGATGAGAAAAGTGCCCAACAACATGCAATTCGGGTTCTAAACTTCTTGGCAGAAAGGGGATATAAAGTCTCCTGTGCTAAGGCACAGATGGTCGAGACAAAGGTCACTTACCTGGGAGTTCAGATTACACACGGGTCCAGGAGGCTGTCCTCTGATCGGGTACAAGGAATCCCCCAGTTGCCCTCCCCCACGACTCGAAAACAATTGTGAGCTTTGCTGGGACTAACTGGTTATTGTAAAATCTGGATACCCAACTATGGTCTAATTGCCCAGCCCTTATATGAAAGCTTAAAGGGACGAGATGATTCAATCCCACGGATGTGGTTAACTCCTTAAAAGAAGGCAGAGGTTACACTAAAACAGGCCTTAACTCAGGTACCAGATTGAGGTTGCCAGACACCCCCCACAAAAAACAAAACAAAACAAAACAAAACAAAAACAAAAAAAAACATTCCAACTTTATGTCCATGAAAGAGAGGGAATAGGCTTGGGAGTGCTAACTCAAAGGTTGGGATCTGAGCCCCAGCCTATAGCTTACTTATCCAAGAAGCTTGATCCAACTACCTGAGGTTGGCCCCCCCTGCCTTTGAAATCTTGCAGCTATTGCAATCATGATAGAAGATGCTTTAAAACTCTCCTTTGGGGACAAACTAACTATTTAAACCAGCCACCAAGTAAAACAACTCCTAAATGGGAGAGGCCATTTATGGATGTCTGATCAAAGAATCCTCAGATATCAAGTAATGCTGATGGAAAAGACAGGCCTCACTATATCCCCTTGTGAGGTTCTTAACCCAGCCACCCTCCTCCCTACCCCCGAGGGCTCTCTCCCTTTCACTCTTGTATAGAAACCTTGGACCCCTGGACAAAACCCCGAGAGGGATTGTCAGAAGATCCTCTGACCAATCCTGAGGAAATCTGGTACACTGATGGAAGCAACTTTGTCTTGGATGGAAAAAGAAGAGCTGGGTATGCAGAAGTCTCCAATTTTGAGACCATAGAGGCTTAGCCTCTGCCACCAGGTACTTCAGCCCAATTAGCTGAGCTCATAGCCCTGACTCGAGCTTTAGAGCTGGGAGAAGGAAAAAGAATAGCCATTTACACTGACTCCAAGTATGCCTTTCTGGTACTACATGCACATGTGACTATTTGGAAAGAAAGGGGCTACTTGACCACCCGAGGGTCCCCAAACAAATATGGTGATCAGATTCTTCAACTCTTGGAGACAGTCCATCTGCCCAATGAGGTTTCAGTCTCCCTCTGTAAAGGACACCAAAAAGGAAACCCGGAAGTGGCACAAGGGAACCAAGCAGCTGATCAGGCAGCTAGGAGAGCAGCATTATAGAACCATGACCTAATAGGAATTGCCACCTTAGTTCCACAGACTAAATTGCCAAAAACTCCTTCATATACTAAAGGTAAGACTCTTAAAGCTAAGAGCGAGGGCTTTCAAGAAGATCATATGGGGTGGTTCCAAAAGGAGGGACTCCTTTTTCTGCCTGGGAATCTCCAATAGAATTGGTTAACTCCTTACATGCCACTGCTCATTTAGGAGAAAAGGCCCTACAAAGATTACTAGAAAGGTCCTTCAGAGGAACAGGCTTCCAAACAACTATAAGACAGGTGGTCTCCTCTTGTCCCACTTTCCAATTAAACAACCCCCAAGGAGCTCGATGACCCCAGTTGGCCCAGCCCATCCAATGACTTGGGGCCTACCCAGGAGAGGACTGGCAGATGGACTTCACCCAGATGCCACTTTCTCAAGGGTATAAATATCTATTAGTTATGATAGATACATTCATAAGATAGATTGAAGGCTTTCCCACCTGGACTTTGAAGGCTGAGGAGGTGGTAAAAAAAAATGCTCCATTAAATCATTCCAAGATTTGGTCTGCCCAGGTCATTACAAAGTGACAATGGAACATCATTTACTTCTAAGGTCACCCAAGGGGTCTCGAAAGCATTGGGCATTACTTATCTCCATTGTGCCTGGAGGCCTCAATCTTCAGGAAAAGTAGAAAGAGCCAATCAATTCTCAAAATCAGTGATAAAAAAGATAACCCAAGAGACCTCCCTGGGATGGAAGGAGGCTTTACCAATATCTCTCCTCCACACCTGCATTGCCCCTAAGGAACAGGTTGGCCTTAGTCCTTATGAGATGCTATATGGGAGACCTTTTGTTTATGTCATTGACCTCTTCCTAGATCCAGAGGTTCAGACTTTCCAGTCTTATACCATGGCCATTGGGCAATTCCAACAGGATATACACTTGTGGGGTATGAACCAGGACCCAAAGGATTCTAAAGAGTCACCACTGTATGCTCCAGGAACTCAAGTCCTAATTAAAGTCTGAAAAGATGGGTCCCCAAAGGCTCAACTCCAGCCCACATGGAAGGGCCCCTACCCTGTAATACTTTCTACCCCCACAGCAGTCAATGTACCAAGACATGACTCCTGGATTCACTACTCACGAGTCAAACCATAAAAGAAAACAGAAGAAGACCCTCAGTACACCTGTGAGCCCCTGGGAGATCTCAGATACCTATTCAGGACTACCAATGAGTGCCGTTCTAATGAACACCCCCGAAGTCTGGTTTCTGGAGATAAAATTTCTCAGGATAACTCTAAAGAGCCAACACAGCTTGACAGAGACTGTACTCCAAAACAGACAGGAGATAGATCTTCTGATCCCTGAACAAGGAGGGACTTGAGCCATTCTGGCCATGTGAATTTAAAATTGACTAATGCCCCTACTAGTCCTTGTTATGCTATATTGATGATGCTTATGATTATTTCATGTACTGTCAATTGTCTAACCTGTTTTGTCTCGGCCCAGGTCAACCAGCTACAACATACAGAGCCAGTTCAACAAAGATATAAAACTACAGCCCACCACGGAAAATATCCCACACCCTTAGATGGGAAAAGCCCAGGAAAATAGAACAAAAGAAGGTCCGAGGACTGGAGTGAGGACCTCAGGTAAAACAAACAACACTCCAGGCTGGCCCAATTTACATAAGACAGGCCCAGGGAGAGATAAACATATAAATAGAGGAGCCAAAGCTAGCTCTCTCTCTCTCTCTCTCCTGAGCGCTGGGGCACTCTTCTCCTCGCTGGGGCACTCTTCTCCTCACGTCTTTGGATCAACGTGCCCTCACACCTCAAAAATAGATTTTCCTGCTATCTTCTAAATAAAATAGAGCTGTAACACTGAGCTGTAACACTGATTTGTCTAAGAGCTATAACATGGTCCTTTTGAGACCTGAGAGCTATAACACGGTCTATCCAAGACCTGATAGCTGTGACACGCCGAGGGGGCTTTAATGTCCGTCACTCCAAATCTTTGTTGTGATGAGACAAAGAGCAAAGGAACCTACACTTGCTTGACAGTGGGAAACAGCTGTATAGCACAGGGTACTCAGTTCAGTGCTGTGTGATAACCTAGAGGGGTAAGATGGGGGAGGGGTGGGGTGGGAAGGAGGGGATATATATACTTATAGTTGATTCATATTGTTGTACAGCAGAAACCAGCACAACATTGTAAAGCAATTATCCTCCAATAAAAAATAAATAAATAAAACAAAATTATCCCTATGAAAGAAATGGTATTTAATGATGTTCAGGGGCTCAGACTTTGGGATCCTTAAAAAACAGATACTAATTCAAATTCCAGATCTGGTACTGTTAGGGGAAGCACACTGACTGAAACCACCCACCCTGGCCAGGCACCATGGTAACCATTTGCATGAGTTGTTTTACGACAGGAGGTTCTGGTAAGGAACATGAAACTAATAAGCCTCCACCAACCGGAAGAGTTCAGGAAAGGTCAAAAGGAGACACCACATGTCTGACCACCTCCCAGAATCATCCTCTCTGGCATCCATCTTGGCTGAACAAGGTGTGCACCACCAGGAAGGACTCTGAGTCAGAATGATCGGCTAAAGACAACCTGGAAACTCATCCCATCACCATAAAACCGAGACTGCAAGCCATATGACAGAGCAATTCTCCTGGGTTCCCTTACCCTCCTGCTCTCTGCCCAGGCTCCCTTTCCTAATAAAAGCCCTTGCTTTGTCAGCACATATGTCTCCTCGGACAATTCATTTCCGAGTGTTAGACAAGAACCCAGTTTTGGGCCCTGGAAGGGGTCCCCCTTCCTGCAACAGTACTAATTAAGCCTTGCAACTTTGAGCAAACTAGCAGACTTTTCTGTGCTTCAGTTTCCTCAACTGTTAAATATGGGTAACATTATAACTCACATTAAATGGCAATTGAAAAGATTAGATAATGCAAATAAAGCCTATAACACAGTGTCTAGGGCACAGCAAGAACTCAATCATGTTAGCTATATTATTATCATTATTATTACTATTCTATTTTCTCAACTGTATAATAAAAATGGAAATGGCAAATTATTTTGACATTTCATAATATCTATAATATTTGGCATGGTGCTGACATTATCTTAAAATTCAGGCCAAATGAAAATTAATTCAACCCCAAGGAAGACAAGCAGCAAACTAATCATAATATCTAACAAGAAACACTGGAGAGAAGCACAGTTAAACAGAGAAATCATGGATGTTTCTGCTTATACGGCTTCAGGTGCCACAGAAAATCAGCAAATCCATGACACACCAGGCAGCAAGGCAGTATGTGTCAGGCAGGCAGCCAGAGACAGAGAACAGGATCCAGAGCCAGAAACAGGGATGGGTGGAGGGCAGGTCACGAGCAGATCAAGCAGCCTCTTAGGAACAAGTGTGAGCATGATCTGGACAAGCAGTTAGTCAAGGCAAAACAGGCAAACTGGAAGCCCTATGGGGTCAAGCAAGTAATCTACTTCAGGATCCTAAGGAAAGAGGGGAGCCCAAGGGCGAGGTGGTGGGATGGGGGGAAACTAGAGGGTGATGGGATAAGGGTAGATGCTGAAAACCAAAAGCAGAACTGGAACAAATTTCAAATGGAGAATGCAGCCGCATTGCGTCAGAATCAAGTGGACTTTGGCAGCTAAGAAAGTTCACTGTTCCAGCTTCAGCTGTTCTCCTTCCCCTGCTGCCACGGGAATCTGGCCTGGGGGCTTGCAGCAGAGGCAATGGAAACAGCTGGCTAAGTGAAGAGTGAGCTGAAAACAGTGCCTGCAAAGAAAGAGCATGTTTTGCTTATAAAGGAAATAAAAAATGTGCTAACAGGGGTATTTAAATATGAATGAGGTATTTAGGTATTTAAATACCCAAAAGAAAATCATTCCATAGCAAGAATGCCTAAATTTAAAAAGATTTAACAGATACAAGCACACACTTCAGTAAATGAGTTAATAAACCATATAGCTAAACATGTCTGGCATTTTCGATTCATGCCTCTGTCTAGAAGCCTCCCAGTCATCTCCCACTCTTTCTAAGGGCAGAGAGCTGTTTAACAACCCTTTAGTGTTCCAGACAGCAACAGGCTCTCAACTATTAATGGCAAAGCTACCAGAAGCCAGATATACCTGGGAACAGATGAAAGGTTTCATTTGCTCAACTTTTAACATTATACCAGTTCCCACTCAGGACCTCTGAGCACATTACTGGAAATTTTTTAAACATACAGTTACTGGTGTGAAGAGGTTTCTGAAAACATACAAAGAACACATTCAACAAGAAAGTCCACCTGAAAATTCTGTGAGGGTGAAACTGGATTGAAACATTACAGCATGCCTGTTCTTTTTACAAAAACCAAAGCAAGTTCAAAGACTCAGAAACTTTCTTGAAAATGATAGAAACGTTACAGCAAATTAGGTTTCATCTAGCATGCCAAATCCAACCAATTGGTAGTTGCTTCATGAAGCCCTTTATACCTGATCAAATTAGTGATGTCTGCCATAGCCCAGGGAAGAGGAAGGAGATAGTCATCGTTGTTAACAAGTTGGTCTTACTTTGAGCCTCAGGCCATCTGGGTATACTGATTTCTATCCTAGAGGTGCATTCTGGCAGCTTATGGGCTGCATTCCCACTGAAAATGCGCTTTGGCCCTCACAGTATTTTTTTATTTAATTAGTTGCTGATATTTTAAAATGGGAGATTTCATATTTGTAAAGGATTGGAATTTTCCTTTAAAAATGGAAATTTCTAGCAATTTTAGACCTATCTTCCCAAATGGCAACTGTCACCTGTTTCTGAGTAGTGGCTGCTTCCTTTAGATGGAATGTCCTCTCTTAAATTTGCCTTCTTTAACTCATTGACATTTACCATCTGGCCTCTGAAGGATATGTGTTTTTGACTCCTTGCTCTATTCCTCTGTGCTACTATAATTTAATCAAGCTTCTCCACTTTAATGGAGGACTTTGAGTTTCATCATTTACTTTTCCACTTCAATCCTGTCATTAACGAGGATGACTTTAACTCCTAGGTCTCACAGTTGCTGGACTTGCTCAGCTTCAGTAAATCCAACCTTCACTTTGGCAATCAACTCTTTAGCAACAGAAATGCCCTACTGAAACCGAGCAGGACCCTGGGGGCTCCAGGCACAATAATCTGTGTCCCGTATTTCTTGACTATAGGTAACAGGCTTCTTTTAGCCTCCATGACCTTCCCTGAGTTCCAAAGGGCAGGTTCAAACAGTTGCTAATCAGGGAAGGGAGGGGATGCAGAGACAAGGAAGGAGCAGTCAAGAAACAATAGTGCAGTCCTGGGGCAGGTCCTGGTTCCCCCTCAAGGGACATACATAACAATATTTTTTAGCTATTCTGCAGTTGGGAGATGTTAACTGTATGCTGCCCACAAGCACATAGAACCCTGACTGGTTGGAACCAGAAAGTTGATGAGGCTGACTCCCACTTATCTCACCACCAACCAATCAAAAGAACGTCCACAAGCTCATCACACCCTCTTTGAACCCTTACTAGAAAACTTCTTACTACCTCCTCCAGGTCAGAAGACACAGTTTTGAGGGCATTAGCCTACTGTGGCTCCCTCTGCCTGGCAATGCAATAAAGCTATTCTTTTCAACTTCAACCAAATCTCTGTCTCCAAGGTTCAGTTCAGTACCAGAATACAGAGGCCAAATTTTAGCTACACTACCTTTGGAGAAGACTCTTGTGAGTCCCTTAGACTGCAAGGAGATCAAACCAGTCAATCCTAAAGGAAATCAATCCTGAATATTCATTGGAAGGACTGATGCTGAAGCTGAAGCTCCAATACTTTGGCCACCTGATGTGAAGAGCCACTCATTAGAAAAGACTCTGATGCTGGGAAAGATTGAAGGCAGGAGGAGATGGGAACGACAGAGGACGAGATAGTTGTGTTAGGTAGGTAGAATAGGGAAAAGGAGTCCAAAATGGCGGTGGCCAAAAGACAAGGAAGGTCAAAGGAAGGTCCTAGGACCAGAGTGAAGATTTCAGGCAGAACAAACAGCACTCCTGGCTAAGCCCAATTTGCATAGGGCAGGCCCAGGTGGAGGAAAAAAACATATAAAAGGAGGAGCCAAAGCACTTTCTCACGAACTCTCTCTCTCTCGCTCGCTCACTCGTGCGTGCGCTGTTTCTCTCTCTCTCTCTCTCTCTCTCCCCCTCTCTCTCTCACTTTCTCTCTCTCTCCGGCTATCTTCTAAATAAAATAGAGCTGTAACACTGATTTGCCTAAGAGCTATAACACAGTTTGTCCAAGACCTGAGAGCTGTGATGTGCCAAGGGCTTTAATGTCCATTGCTACCCAGCACTGGTCACACTGGCGATCTTGGGGACACCCAAACTCCAGTCCAGGAGGTCCCAGGAGGTCATCACACCTTGACCTGCCCAGGGATCCATCTTCAAAAGGTTGTCACGCCTCAACCTGCTCAGGGATCCGCCAGTCCCAGGGGTCCCAGGAGGTCGTCACGCCTCGACCTGCCCAGGGACCCAATTCTCGGGAGGCCGTCACGCCTCGACCTGCCCAGGGATTCGATCTCTAGGAGTCTGTCATGTCTTAGCCTGCCTGGGGATCTGCACCCTGACCTGGGGACGCCTGGCTCTCAGGTTGCAACAGTTCTGGGTAGGATAAGCTTCAGAAAGACTCACCCCTAAGGAAGTCCACCCATAAAAATCAAAAGAGGTCTTTTTCTTTTCTCCCTGTCATGACTGTCTTTCAGATGGGAAATAACCAATCCACTTCCCGGCAGACGCCCTTGAGATACATCCTTGATAACTGGAAGCTGTTTGACCCTCTAGCTCTAAGGAGAAGTCGTTTGAAATTCTTTTGTGCCACTGAGTGGTCACAGTATCCACTGGGGGACGAGGAACACTGGCCTGAGGATGGAACTTTAAATTACAATACCATCCTGCAATTAGAATTATTCTGCAGAAGACAAGGGAAATGGACAGAGATCCTCTATGTCCAAATTTTCTTCCAACTAAGAGATATGAAGGAACTCTGTCTTAAGTATGGGATTGTAGTACGCCCTAAAAGTAAGCCCACTAGGCAAATGGTGTTAGGCACAGACAACCAAGAAAAGGAACCCCTTGTGAAGGCTCATCTCCCACAGCTCCCGAGTTGCCTGGTGCTCCTTCCTCATACCTAAATGTGCCCCCATATCCGGGAGCACCCCATCCAAAAAAGCCAACTCGAGTATGTCCCTTAGTTGAAACTGGAGGAGAATTCGGACCAACCTGGGTCCATAAGCCCTTCTCCTTCTTAGAACTAAGGCAGATCAAACAAGACCTGGAAAGCTATACAGATGTCCCAGGCAAATATATAGATACATTCCAACATATTACCTTGGCCTTTGACTTGATGTGGAAAGACATCATGGTCATATTTAGTCAAACTTTATCTGATCCTGAACATACCAGGGTCTTAAAGGAAGCCCGGAGGTATGCAACAGGGCTCCACATGTCCAGTGATAGATACCCAGTAGGGGAAACTGCAGTCCCCTCCTCCAATCCTAATTGGAATTATAATGACCCTGAGCACATCTGGGAAAGACATTATTTTCTAATCTGTGTGAAGGCAGGACTGAAAGCAGCCCCCCCCAAAAAGTTATTAGCTATGCCCGGGTCTCAGCAATAACTCAGGAGCCCAATGAGAACCCCATCGCCTTTCTGGAGAGGCTAAAAGAGGCACTCCAAAAGTTTACCAACCTGGACTTAGACTCTTATGAGGGATGGGTGATTTTAAAGGACAAATTCCTGTCCCAATGTGCATCAGATATCAGAATTAAGTTACAGCAGCTACAACAGCAGGACCCTGCTGCCTCTTTAGATGAGATGGTCCAGACAGCCACCAATACCTCTTATAACAGAGAACAGGAGAAAGAGGCCAAGGCCCAGGAGAGGGAGAGAAAGAAAGAGACAAGGCATGCCCAGATGCTGGCCGCCCTCCAGAGAAGCTTTATGGAAAACCCCGAGTCCTTGAAAGACAAGGCACGAGACAAATGCCTGATCTGTAGACAGGTGGGGCATTGGGCCAAAGAGTGTCCAAACCATGAATAGTCTCCTAGAACGGCTTGCCTCAAATGCCATCAACTGGGACATTGGATGGCACTCTGCAATCAAGACCCAAGAGCCTCAAGGTCAAGCGCCAAGCCTACCCTCACGATGGTTCAAGAAGACTGAAACAACCCGCTCCAGCCAGCCCGCCTGTCACAGATAACCATCACAGGGCTGGAGCCAAGGGTGTGACTGGATGTGGCAGGTAGGTCCGAGAATTTCTTGCTTGACACAGGAGCTACCTACTCTGTTTTGATCTTCTGCTCTGGAGCCTTCTCCTCCCAAACCTGTACCATTTTGGATGCTACTGGAAAAGCAACTACTAAAAGATTCACCCGAGCACTTCTTTGTTGCTGGGATGGACAAATATTTTCCCACCAGTTTCTGGTGATCCGTGAGTATCCTACGCCCTTATTGGGAAGAGATATACTCACTAAACTGGGACCACTCTTGTGATGGGAAGTTTTTCAGCCCCTAAAACTCTACAGCTCCTGGTTACTACTGAAGAACCCATTACACCTTCAATAGAGAGGGACCAAAAACTATGGGAAGACAAAATTAACCCCCAGGTGTGGGACCAGGGGATTCCTGGACGAGCCCACCAAGCTGAACCAGTCATCACTGTCCCCTGAGATCCCACTTGGTTTCTTGACTGGAAACAATATGCTCTCAAAAGAGAGGTTAGGGACAGACTAAAGCCTTTAATAAATAAATTCCTTGCGTGTGGGCTATTGGTCCCCACCAGTTCACCATGTAACACCCCAATCCTCTCAGTAAAGAAAAAAGACAGAACTAGGCGAATGGTTCAAGATCTCCAGATCATAAATGAAGCTGTAGTCCCCTTCCATCCCACAGTACCCAATCCTTATGTAATCTTGGGAGAAATCCCACCCAGTGCCAAGTGGTTTACAGTCTTGGATCTCAAAGATATATATTTTTTACATACCACTGGCTAAAGAATCCCAATACCTTTTTGCCTTTGAGTGGGAAGCCCCAGGAGAAAAACACCAACAGATGACTTGGACAGTATTACCTCAGGGGTTCAGAGATAGCCCCCACCTGTTTGGACAGGCCATTAGCTGGGATCTTCTAGATCTGGACCTGGGACCTAATGGGAAAATATTACAATACGTAGATGACCTACTAATCTGCTCTCCAGATGAGAAAAGTGCCCAACAACATGCAATTCGGGTTCTAAACTTCTTGGCAGAAAGGGGATATAAAGTCTCCTGTGCTAAGGCACAGATGGTCGAGACAAAGGTCACTTACCTGGGAGTTCAGATTACACACGGGTCCAGGAGGCTGTCCTCTGATCGGTACAAGGAATCCCCCAGTTGTCCTCCCCCACAACTCGAAAACAATTGTGAGCTTTCCTGGGACTAACTGGTTATTGTAAAATCTGGATACCCAACTATGGTCTAATTGCCCAGCCCTTATATGAAAGCTTAAAGGGACGAGATGATTCAATCCCATGGATGTGGGGAACTCCTTAAAAGAAGGCAGAGGCTACACTAAAACAGGCCTTAACTCAGGTACCAGATTGAGGTTGCCAGACACCCCCCACAAAAAAAAAAAAAAAGAATTCCAAATTTATGTCCATGAAAGAGAGGGAATAGGCTTGGGAGTGCTAACTCAAAGGTTGGGATCTGAGCCCCAGCCTGTAGCTTACTTACCCAAGAAGCTTGATCCAACTATCCGAGGCTGGCCCCCCTGCCTTTGAAATCTTGCAGCTATTGCAATCATGATTGAAGATGCTTTAAAATTCTCCTTTGGGGACAAACTAACTATTTAAACCAGCCACCAAGTAAAACAACTCCTAAATGGGAGAGGCCATTTATGGATGTCTGATCAAAGAATCCTCAGATATCAAGTAATGCTGATGGAAAAGATAGGCCTCACAATATACCCTTGTGTCCTACCTACCCCCGAGGGCTCTCTCCCCTTTCACTCTTATCTAGAAACCTTGGACCCCTGGACAAAACCCTGAGAGAGGTTGTCAGAAGATCCTCTGACCAATCCTGAGGAAATCTGGTACACTGATGGAAGCAGCTTTGTCTTGGATGGAAAAAGAAGAGCCAGGTATGCAATAGTCTCTACTTTTGAGACTATAGAGGCTAAGCCTCTGCCACCAGGTACTTCAGCCCAATTAGCTGAGCTCATAGCACTGACTCGAGCTTTAGAGCTGGGAGAAGGAAAAAGAATAGCCATTTACACTGACTCCAAGTATGCCTTTCTGGTACTACATGCACATGTGGCTATTTGGAAAGAAAGGGGCTACTTGACCACCCGAGGGTCCCCAAACAAACATGGTGATCAGATTCTTCGACTCTTGGAGGCAGCCCATCTGCCCACTGAGGTTTCAGTCTCCCACTGTAAAGGACACCAAAAAGTGAACATAGAAGTGGCACAAGGGAACCAAGCAGCTGATCAGGCAGCTAGGAGAGCAGCATTATAGAACCATGACCTAATAGGGATTGCCACCTTAGTTCCACAGACTAATTTGCCAGAAACCCCTTCATATACTAAAGGTGAGACTCTTAAAGCTAAGAGCGAGGGCTTTCAAGAAGATTATATGGGGTGGTTCCAAAAAAAGTGACTCCTTTTTCTGCCTGGGAACCTCCAATGGAATTTGGTTAACTCCTTACATGCCACTGCTCATTTAGGAGAAAAGGCCCTACAAAGATTACTAGAAAGGTCCTTCAGAGGAACAGGCTTCCAAACAACTATAAGACAGGTGGTCTCCTCTTGTCCCACTTTCCAATTAAACAACCCCCAAGGAGCTCGAAGACCCCAGCTGGCCCAGCCTGTCCAACGACATGGGGCCTACCCAGGAGAGGACTGGCAGATGGACTTCACCCAGATGCCAGTTTCTCAAGGGTATAAATATCTATTAGTTATGATAGATACATTCACAGGATGGATTGAAGTCTTTCCCACCCGGACAGAGAAGGCTGAGGAGGTGGTAAAAAACTGCTCCATTAAATCATTCCAAGATTTGGTCTGCCCAGGTCATTACAAAGTGACAATGGGACATCATTTACTTCTAAGGTCACCCAAGGGGTCTCGAAAGCATTGGGCATTACTTATTATCTCCATTTTGCCTGGAGGCCTCAATCTTCAGGAAAAGTAGAAAGAGCCTATCAATTCTTAAAATCAGTGATAAAAAAGATAACCCAAGAGACCTCCCTGGGATGGAAGGAGGCTTTACCAATATCTCTCCTCCACACCCGCATTGCCCCTAAGGAACAGGTTGGCCTTAGTCCTTATGAGATGCTATATGGGAGACCT
This sequence comes from Bubalus kerabau, assembly GCF_029407905.1. Classification (NCBI taxonomy): domain Eukaryota; kingdom Metazoa; phylum Chordata; class Mammalia; order Artiodactyla; family Bovidae; genus Bubalus; species Bubalus kerabau. Next base: position 1,692,578 of record NC_073647.1, on the reverse strand, counting down.
TTTGTTTATGTCATTGACCTCTTCCTAGATCCAGAGGTTCAGACTCTCCAGTCTTATACCATGGCCATTGGGCAATTCAAACAGGATATACACTTGTGGGGTATGATCCAGGACCCAAAGGATTCTAAAGAGTCACCACTATATGCTCCAGGGACTCAAGTCCTAATTAAAGTCTGGAAAGATGGGTCCCCAAAGGCTCAACTCCAGCCCACATGGAAGGGCCCCTACCCTGTAATATTTTCTACTCCCACAGCAGTCAAGGTACCAGGATGTGACTCCTGGATTCACTACTCACAAGTCAAGCCATGGAATAAAACAGAAGAGGACACTCGATACACCTGTGAGCTCCTGGGAGCTCTCAGATACCTATTCAGAACTACCAATGAGTGTCAATCTAATGAACACCCCCAATATCTGGTTTCTGGGGATAAGATTTCTCAGGATAACTCTAAAGAGCTAACACAGCTTGACAGAGACTGTACTCCAAAATAGACAGGAGATAGATCCTCTGATCCCTGTACAAGGAGGGACTTGAGCCATCCTGTCCATGTGAATTTAAAATTGACCAATGTTCCTACTAGTCCTTTTTATGATTATTCCATGTACTGTCAATTGTCTAACCTGTTTTGTCTCTGCCCAGGTCAACCAGCTACAACATCCTAGTGCCAGTTCAACAAAGATATAAAACTATAGCCAACCACGAAAAATATCACACACCCTTGGGCACCGCTATAAGGACTCTGAGGATTGAGACTAGCAAGAGGGGGAGGCCCTATACCCCTTGCCATCCCAGTTCAGCAGGAAGTAGCCAGAAAGACCTCGACGCCCCCATTCCCAAAGAATTGGGCCTCCCATCTCTTGAGGGGGGAATATTAGGTAGGTAGAATAGGGAAAAGGAGTCCAAAATGGTGGTGGCTAAAAGACAAGGAAGGTCAAAGGAAGGTCCGAGGACCAGAGTAAAGGCTTCAGGCAGAACAAACAGCACTCCTGGCTAAGCCCAATTTCCATAGGGCAGGCCCAGGTGGAGGAAAAAAACATATAAAAGGAGGAGCCAAAGTGCTTTCTCACGAACTCTCTCTCTCTCCCTCGTGCGTGCGTGCTCGCTCTCTGTCTCACTCTCTCTCTCTCTCCTGCTATCTTCTAAATAAAATAGAGCTCTAACACTGATTTGCCTAAGAGCTATAACACAGTTTGTCCAAGACCTGAGAGCTGTGACGTGCCAAGGGCTTTAATGTCCGTCGCTCCAAATCTTTGTTGTGATGAGACAAAGAACCGAGGAAGATACTCTCGCATGACAGTTGGATGGCACCACCAACTCAATGGACATGAGTTTGAGCACATTCAGGAAATGATGAAGGACAGGGAAGCCAGTTGTGCTGCAGTACCTGAGGTCGCAAAGGGTTGGACATGACTGAGCAACTGAACAACAACAAACCTTCAAAAATGCTCAGTTTCAAGATTCAAGATTTTTGTTTTTGTGTTTCCTTTGTTTTACCATAACTTCATGTCAGTACAGATGTTTCTGTCTTTATTTCCAAGAAATGTGCCATTATTGGTCACCCAGATGGATTTGGAAAATATGAAACAGGGAATTTTTCATATTCTCCACATCTATCAGCCCCTTTCTGGATCTACTTTTGTTCCTATGGCCCATCATGTCACTGCTTCTCTTAAAAATATTTTCATTTCTTTTGTTGCTTTGTCCTTCTCTCATACCTGGTTCACCAAACCTCATCCCTGGATCAATCCAATCACTTAGCTTCTCTAGGGTAATGAACACTGCTGGATAAAATCACCCTACAAATTCCTGATCTTCAGTCTCAATGAGGCTTAAGTCCCTAAATATTACCTTCTCCTACTCCCCTAAATATCTACTTCAAAGAGTTGCTACTCTCCTCAAACTATAGTCTATTTTTGCTTGCATTGCTTTGTGAGGCAACTTGTGTTTTCTACCTGCTGAGAAAATCAAGTCCATCAGATGAGAGAAGTTCCATAGTTTGCTCCTCTACCACCTACAAATATACTAGATGGCTGTCATTTAACACTTTTGAAAGCACAGCTTTTGTTCATTAATTAAATATTGTCATTACCCAGGATTCCAATGTCAGTTCTATGTTCTTCTCATATACTTTCCCTTGTTTTCCCATACAGTTATATAAAATTTACCTATAAGGAGTGGCATTCAACCAATACCTCTCTCTCAAGCTCAAAACCCACATATCTAAGTGTCTTAGATATCTCTATTTGGATAATCTAAAGACACTGAGAATTCCACATGTTTCAAATTGAACTCTTTCTCCAGTTCTGATTTCTCTCTCCATTAATGGCATCAATACCCACTCAGTCTCTCAAGTCAAAGATGTATGAGTCATTGTGAAGGTCCATCCTTCTCTTCCTCACCCAAGTCCTAGTATTCCAGATCTTAAATGTAAGCAGTACAAAAGAGAAACAGTGAAGACACCATCTTGGCAATAAGAGAAACAAGATAACCTTGTGAAACCTGATTGTAGTTTGGCCCTAGGGAATTCATTCTCCCATAGAACTCCTACTTGAAATTCCTGAATTACAAATCTGATCATATCACTTCTCATCAATGACTTCGCGTAGGTTTCAGAATAAAGCTAAAGCAGTAATTTAGAGTGCAGGCCCTTCCTGAACCAGTCCTTACCAACACAGCTAGCTCTACTTCTTGACTTTTCTCCACGTGCCCTCTATGCATTAGCCATATGGAACTGCTTGCACTTTCCTGAATGTATTGCACTGTTTCATATCTGTACTTTCAATCATGCTGTTCTCTCTGCTTAGAATTAGCCCACATTCCTAATCTTTTTTTTTTTTTTCCCCTTGTCTGCTGGCTAACTCTAAACTTTTCCTTCAAAACATAACTCAAATATAAACTCCTCCAAGAAGAATTCCCTGACCCTTGAAGGGGAGGAGAAATTGCCACCCTAAAATATGTCTCTTTATCCTAAGGATTGTTTTAGGCTGATTATGCTTAAGAAATGGGCTTCCTTGGTGGCTCAGGTGGTAAACAATTTGCCTGCAATGCAGGAGACCTGGGTTTGATCCCTGGGTCAGGAATATTCCCTTGGAGGAGGAAATGGCACCCCACTCCAGTATCTTGCCTGGAGAATTCCATGGACAGAGAAACCTAGTGGGCTACAGTCCATGGGGCTGCAAAGAGTCGGATTCGACTAAGAGGCTAACACTTTTTAAGAAACCATAGACATTGGAGAAGCTCTGAAAACTGAGTAGAAGTTAACCTTTTGTAAGAGACATTTACATTTATAAGGGAAATCGACATTTGTAGGGGTGTCTCCTCGTCTGTCCTTAAAGAAGAGTGGGATGACTAAATCTCTGGAAATTCTTATCAATGGAGAAGGACATGACCTAAATATTCATGACAACCTTACTCTTGTTTACTGTGTTTTTCCCAAGAGTCTGCTGAGACTGGCTCCCCTACTCCCCAGCATTTTTTGTTTTTAGCTGGAGATGATATTTACTGTGATGACTTGGGCCATTTCAGGGAGTTAGTTGTCCTGGATATCTCCCATGTATATAAGAGGTACAAATGCTATTAAACTTTGTTGTTTTTCTCCTGATAATTTTTATTTCAGGGAGGTCTCAGTGAAAAATCTAGAAGGGTACAGGGAAAATTATTTTTCCTCCTCCTTTTCTGTACCCTCATTACTCTGTGTATATGTTTATTACAGCATCTTAGTACACTGACTTATGAATACTGATTTACTTGTATGATTCTTCTATCAAACAGTAAAGGCCCAAAGGCAGAGAATTTTTTATTGATATTTCTGCATCTGTACTGCTTAGTACATTATTTAGTACATCAGTTCAGTTCAGTTCAGTCGCTCAATCATGTCCAACTCTTTGCGACCCCATGAATCACAGCACACCAGGCCTCCCTGTCCATCACCAAAGAGTTTACCCAAACTCACATCCATTGAGTTGGTGATGCCATCCAGCCATCTCATCCTCTGTCCTCCCCTTCTCCACCTGCCTCCAATCCCTCCCAGCATCAGGGTCTTTTCCAATGAGTTAACACTTCGCATGAGGTGGCCAAAATATTGGAGTTTCAGCTTCAACATCAGTCCTTCCAATGAACACCCAGGACTGATCTCCTTTAGGATGGACTGGTTGGATCTCCTTGCAGTCCATGGGACTCTCAAGAGTCTTCTCCAACACCACAGTTCAAAAGCATCAATTCTTCGGTGCTCAGCTTTCTTCACAGTCCAACTCTCACATCCATACATGACCACTGGAAAAACCATAACCTTGACTAGATGGACCTTTGTTGGCAAAGTAAATATCTCTGCTTTTTAATATGCTATCTAGTTTGGTCATAATTTTCCTTCCAAGGAGTAAGCGTCTTTTAATTTCATGGCTACAGTCACCATCTGCAGTGATTTTGGAGCCCAAAAATATTAAGTCTGACACTGTTTCCCCATCTATTTCCCATGAAGTGATGGGACCAGATGCTATGATCTTAGTTTTCTGAATGTTGAGCTTTAAGCCAACTTTTTCACTCTCCACTTTACTTTCATCAAGAGGCTTTTTAGTTCCTCTTTACTTTCTGCCATAAGGGTGGTGTCATCTGCATATCTGAGGTTATTGATATTTCTCCAGGCAATCTTGATTCCAGCTTGTGCTTCTTCCAGCCCAGCATTTCTCATGATGTACTCTACATATAAGTTAAATAAGCAGGGTGACAATATACAGCCTTGATGTACTCCTTTTCCTATTTGGAACCAGTCTGTTGTTCCATGTCCAGTTCTAACTGTTGCTTCCTGACCTGCATATAGGTTTCTCAAGAGGCAGGTCAGGTGGTCTGGTATTCCCATCTCTTTCAGAATTTTCCACAGTTTATTGTGATCTACACATTTAGTACTATGTATTTAGTACATAGTAGATGCTTAATTAAAAGGGTCTTCCCTAGTGGCTCAGTGGGTAAAGAGTCTGCCTGCAATGTAGGAGACCCAGGTTCAATCCCTGGGTCAGGAAGATATCCTGGAAAAGGAAATGGCAACCCACTCCAGTATTCTTGCCTGGAGAATTCCATGGACAGAGGAGCCTAGGGGGCTACAGTCCATGGGGTCACAAAGAGTCAGAAATGACTGAGTGACTAATACTTTCACTTTTCAGATGCTTAATTTTTTATAAATAAAAATGAAAAAAAAAACATGAATGGAAAGGTAATCAGTGAATAGAAGAGACTAGAAATGTATGTATCTATGATTTTTTATTACACTAACATCAAATTTATATTTTAATCAGGGACTTTTGTTTCAGTTATGTACATGTGAGAGGTAATGGGGGATTTATAAGAATTTATACCTATGGTCACCTTTGTGTTACTTTATCATGAGTGAAGTTAGACTGTACTTTGTATAACTGAAGTGCAACCTGACTAGATGCTGATGGGTCCATTTAGGGTAAGTAGGCTACAATATGGGGTTCCCAGGTGGCACTAGCAGTAAAGAACCTGCCTGCCAATGCAGGAGACTTTTTGAAAGACTCAGGTTTGATCCCTGGGTTGGGAAGATCCCCTAGAGGAGAGCACAGCAACCCACTCAAGTATTCTTGCCTGGAGAATCCCATGGATAGAGGAGCCTGGCAGGCTGTGGCCCATAGGGTTGCACAGAGTCGGGCATGACAGCATGCATGCATGCAGGCTACATTATGTCACCAAGAATTTCTCTTTCATTTGCCAATCCTCTGCTGCTGCTGCTAAGTCACTTCAGTCGTGTGCGACTCTGTGTGACCCCATAGACGGCAGCCACCAGGCTCCCCCATCCCTGGGATTCTCCAGGCAAGAACACTGGAGTGGGTTGCCGTTTCCTTCTCCAATGCAGGAAAGTGAAAAGTGAAAGTGAAGTCGCTCAGTCGTGTCCGACTCTTTGCGCCAATCCTCTACCATCTTACAAAGAAAGTGAAGGCAAACTGTGCCCCAGTCACCATGCTTCCAGGAGGCTTCTGCCACCACTCTGCCTGCCTTGCCTCATCTTATTCATTCTTGCTGCTATTTATATTTGCCACTTTAATAGAATGAGCCAATCAGGATCCCCAAGCAATATGAGAACAGTTTCCCAGAAGAGCAAAATGATTGTTAAATCACAAGCTCTGCTAATCAAAATCACTTCTAAACTCACTCAAAGCCTCCTTTTGTGCCTGGAACAAATTTAAATAGTTGTGCTTCTTCTCCCTTTACTACACACTCCCCCCCATATCTTATCTCCAAAATCAACACCTTCTTGCCAATGAATAGCCTAATTCGGACCTCTCCTTTTCTTTTCAAGGAATGGGTAAGGAGGTAGACTCTGCTCCTTTCCTGCCTGTTCTAAGGCTGGTGTGCACTGTCCAGTTATGCTATAAGCCCTGCCCAGAGTGAGAATGTGGTATCTGTCTAGGGAGGGACATTTACCATTGTTATGTAGCCAGAAATAATAAAAAGGTTCCGGACTATTCCTCTTGCAACACAGGTGAATCTCATTGGCCCACAGTAGGCACAAGCCACCTGTCACACATTGACAAAAATCCACTTGAGTGACTCAACCCTTCAAAATGTTCTAGCTTATCATTTCTGCATTATCTTGGGTGTGGCTTGCCTTTCTACAACTATTTATGTTAAAAAAAAATTAGGCATCCTGCTGCCAAAATTGTCATATCTATTATTTTCCATAAGCCACATGAACATTTTTGCCAGTACTTTTGAAAGCCAGTACGTTCATCTACCTGACTCCTCATTACAATCTTTCATTAGCCCAAACTGTGATATTCTTTTACTCTAAGTTAATATCCGTAAGATTTCAAAAGTTGCATCTGAGCAAAAATTCCCTGTTGACATATCTTCATATTAATATTTTAAATGCTCTATTTAAATAAATCAAATTAACCACTCTAGTAACCATGAAATCTCTCTTTTTGGCATTTTCAAATCTCTGTTCCAAAACTTTTGATTTAGTCCCTATTCAGATATTATAAATCCCCATGAATCTTCAAAATTCTCAAATATCACCAGTCTCTTCACAAAGCCAATTAATTATATTGAAGCCATAGGGAAACATTTTTTTACAAATATCTGTAAATATTCTCTCAAATGTTCCTGAATATAGTTAGATATAGATAGATAATTCAAGCTGAAATATGCAGCCCATTAAAGCTTAATGCTTTCCATGTTAAATTTAGGCCATGACCAAATCACCAAACTTACTAATTGGATTTTCTGTCGTTTGATCAAACTAGAGAGTTCAAATCTTAAAGCTAACTAAATTGTCAGAATTCATTTCCTTTTTAGCAATTTGATTGATGTGAGAAATTTAAATCTGAACAGAGAGTTCTGAAAATCCCCCATTTAATGTTTTCCCATCTAATAAAAATCACATGTCTCTTTCTTCAGGCAGAAGTAATGAAAGTGGCCTTCCAAGTCATCTGATCCCCAAATTTACCTAAGCAGAGATATGTGCTTTTTCAAAGCTCCAGTTACTAGAACTGGCTGGACTGTGTCAGTGGAAAGAAGACATAGGAGAGGAACTGTCCTGAGCTATTATTTCATGTCAACCGCTGGGTCTGGCTCAGGACTTGATCAGCACCCTGCTGCCTTTCTAACTAGCAATTTAAGATGAATAGGAGGAGACTTCCCTGGCTGGTGAGTGGTTAGGGTTCGTCACTCTCATTACCAAGGGCCTGGGTTCAAACCCTGGTTGGGGAACTAACATCCCACAGGCTACATGGTGTGGAAAATAAATAAATAAACAAACTAAAATACATCTTAGAAAAAGATGAATAGGAAGGCATCCCTATAACCATGGCTTCCATTCTACCTGCTGCTGTTGACAGATTATTTATTATTGCCTTCATCTGGCATGTCCGGCATTAGGGTTGAGACCTGACAAACTATTTCCTGAATGCAGATGACCAACTTCAGTTAAGTGTGACAAATATTTTATAAATTATATATTTCTTTCAAGAATCACTATGGAAACATTGTGTAATTGAGATGTTAGACTGAGCGATTAAGCATTTTCTGAGGGTGAAAGAGGTAAGAGTAGTGGGATTCAACTACTTAGATGATTCTCAGGGCTCGGGTAGGATAGGGAAGTCTAATAATACAGTAAGTCCCCTACATATGAACTGTCAAGTTTTGAACTTTCAAAGATGCGAACATGCATTTGCATGTCCAATCATGTAAGTTAGTTCACGTGTCTGGCATACATTGTCACATGCTTGCATCCTCTACATGTGGTTGTGCTTTTGTGTACTTTACTGTATACTACTGTATAGAGTACAGTAGTACAGTATCCTTATTTCAAGCCCAGGATGTCCAGAAAGAAGTAAGAATAAGAGCAGCAGTGATGTAGCTGGTACAGTACTATCTAGACATCACTGAATGATTTTTTCAAGTGGGTAGATGGAATCGAATCCAGCAATGAACCAGAACCTGTGCCATTGATGTCAGACATGAGTGAAACTTCAGCTTGCTCTGCAACTCCAATTGCTGATGATCTTTCAGCTCCACCATCTCCCACCTACTCTCCCTCTTCATTCTTTGTGCCTGTTCACTCAGTGGCAGCCCCCATATGCCAGGTGTTTTACTGTACTACTGTTCTTTTCAGGCTTTCCTGATAGTTCAGTTGGTAAAGAATCTGCCTGCAATGCAGGAGACCCTGGTTCAATTCCTGGGTTGGGAAACGCTGGAGAAGGGATAGGCTACCCACTCCAGTATTCCTGGGCTTCCCTTGTGGCTCAGCTGGTAAAGAATCTGCCTGCAATGTGGGAGACCTGGGTTTGATCCCTGAGTTTGGAAGACCCCCTGGAGAAGGGAAAGGGTAATACCCACTCCAGTATTCTGGCCTGGAGAATTCCATGGGGTCAAAAAGAGTCTGACATGACTGAGCAACTTTCACTTTCACTGTACTTTTCAAGATACTGAACTGTAAGGTTTAAAATGTTTTATTAAAAAAAAATATTACTGTGAAAATAAACCACCCCCCACCCCTATAATTTTATTTTGACAATAAGATGCTTTGTTGGGTAAAGAAACTTAAACTATTGTAAAACTATCAATGAGTAATTTAGTAACTCTTTATAAATGTTGGTTGGGCTTCCCTCGTGGCTCAGTCAGCAAAGAATCCGCCTGCAATGCAGAAGACATGGGTTCAATTACTGGTCCACGAAGATCTCCTGGAGAAGGAAATGGCAACCCACTCCAGTATTCTTGCATGGTGAATCCCTTGGACAGAGGAGCCTGGGGGGCTACAGTCCATGGGGTCGCAAAGAGTTGGACATGACTTAGAGACTAAACAACAACAGTAAATGTTGGTTCCCAAGACTCAGTTATAGCACAAACATCTGCAGGAGTATATGTATAAATGGACCCAGGATTCCCATACATATAAATGGACCCAGAGCTAAAGGTATATAATTTAACCCTGGGTTGATTTTGGGGCTGCTAAACACTAGTGCTTGAATAACTGCATAAATCATGAGTCAAATGAGGCATTTCTCTCTAGTCAATTATTAAAACAAAAAATTCAAGAGAGGCCTTGAGAGCATATGCTGGCCTCATACTATCCCAGAAAGGAAGGCTAGAACCACCCTGAGAAGAGTACAGCCAGAGCAAAGAAAAGTGGGGCAAGGCCCTGGACATAGCCACCAATTGTAGGGCAGGATATAATACTCCCAGGAAAAAACAAAAAGGGCATGGTAGTCTTAGAGGCTCTGAGTTTGGAGCAAATCAAACTCTGTTCCTTTCTGCACTCCCCCTTCTCAAGCACATCCCGATTAGACTGACCAGTTAAACATCAAGGCCAATCCAAGGGAAAAGCGATATCTCCATCTGAACCCTATATAAATATGGAGATGGCACGAATGACTAGTAGGCTCACAAATTTTGGAGGAGGCTTACAAATCTGCATCTATCACAAGCACTCCCAAATGATCCAGATGCAGGGGGTCCCCAGGCCATGCTTTAAGAAGCACTGCCTCAGAGAATAATAAAATAATAATAATCATAGAATCCTAGAAATAGAAGGTCCCCAGAGACTCCCAAATCACTTCCAACAGTCAGAGTAAGACAAAAAAAAAAAAAAGATGCGGGCCACCCTTGGGAGGCAGTAAACAGCCTATTACTGAAGGTGTTCCAGCAGAAACTCAATAACTACTTAGCAAGAAAATTGTAATGGGATTTCACATATCACATAGGGAAGTTAGGCTGTGTGATCTTTAGGAAAATTTCATGTCTGAGATTATATTATTTCTAGCTCTGGGAAAAGTCAGAAATCCCATTCTCAGAAGCAGAAATAATACTATCTCCCAACCTATCAGATTATGGGGGTGAATATTTTTTTAAAAAATTTAAACTAAAATTATCCCAAATGTTCTGAAAAATATTCTGAAAAACTGTGTACTGAGAGTCTAGACAAAAGAGGTTGCTTGGTCTAATTTAAAGGAGCAATAGAAAAAAAGTTTCTATGGATGAGGACATCTGACCTATACCTGACAAGTTTTAGTGCTTGATACTAGTCATCACCTGCTTTCATCATGTGGCAGAGGTTAGAAAACAGAATGGGAATGAGATAGACAATAAGTAGGAATAAGAGCAGGGAGAAATAACACCAGCCCACAAAGTAAATCACTGATGAAGAAAATACTCCATATACAATATCTGTTTGAGAAGGGGCTGAAGGGGCTGTAGCACAACACTCACATTTAATAATTCAAGCCATGTGTGTATATTCTAACTCAGGGCAAGATTCCTGGGGGCCACAGTAATTGCAATAGTTTTAAGCCCTTCCTAGTATTCAAGAGTAGAGGAAAAGTGTAAAGAGGTTGGAAACTAGCATTTATGGAGCACTTTCTATATTCTGGGACTTCTTTGACATATCCATACAACAGCCCTGTAGAATAGATAGCATGTTTATGCCTTTTGTACACATGAGAAAACTGTTTGAGACACAACAATTACTAAACGGCAGGATTTGAACCCATGACTCTCTGACTCTAAAATCCATGCTTCAACCACCACCTCAGTGTCTCTTACATTTAATGTGCACATTAAAATCACCTGAGGAGCTTTTTAAACCTGCCACTGCCCAGACCTCACTCCTAGAGACTCTGATTCAATTGTCTAAGAAGAGACAGGACATGGGCATCAATATATTTTTCTTAACATACATAGAGAAAATGCATAAAACAAATGTACAGCTGTATGAATCAGTGGTCCATTTCCTTTTTTTTTTTTTTTTTTTTTTGCTATGTAGTAGTTTAGATGTATGTATGTACCACAAGACTTTATTTCTTTTTGGTGGGTTACTCATTGTTCCCCAACCAGGGAAAGCACAGAGCCCTAACCACTGGACCACCAAGGAATTTCCTCACAATACTTTATACCACTCACTGGTTGATGTAGAGTTTGGGGCAAATAAGAATAAAGCTACTAAGAACATTCTCATGCGTGCCTTTTAATGAACATAGGCCCGTATTGCTAGGCTTGAAACCATCCAGCAAAGCAATAGCGCCCTCAAGAGGATAAAAACTGATCTTGGGGAGGCAAAAGAAACCTTAAGATGTTAAAAGTGGTTGGTGGCCCTCTATAAGGGCCCAATACATAATAAACCAATATAGACTATGTCTGGAGTATCATGTTGGGGTGGGTATGATAAGGACAAAGGATTTAAAACGATTCTTGGGGTATAACGAAAAATAGGTTTGGAAACATTGTTTTATATTTAAGAGTGAAACTGCATTGTATGTATATGTTCAATTTTATATATACTATCAAAGAATTTTCCAAAATGGTTATATTTTTAAAGCACCAGATGAGATTCTAATGTATACCCAGGCGTGGCCTCGACTATACCTATTTGTCACTGCCTGTTCTGAATAAGGAAAGAACAAGAAAAAAGCATTCTCCAAAAGTGAAGTGATTGTTATTCAACAATATTTTTAATGTGCTATATTGACAAGACTATTTTTAAGTCTTGAGATACAGAGAAGGGAATCAAGTATTGTCTTAAAAAAAAAAACAAAACTGCTCATTCCCCTACCAGCTAACATCACATCCACTTCCATACAAGCCCATCCTTTGGTACCCTCCCTCTGATGGTAGAAACAAGGCAAGACTTCCCTGTGGGTCCGGTGGTTAAGACTTTACCATTCAATGCAGGGAGTGCGGGTTCGATCTCTGCAGGAAGCTAAGATCCCGCATGCCTCCCAGCCAAAAAACAAAAATAACATAAAACAGCAATATTGTAAAAAATTCAATAAAGCTTTTAAAATAGTCCACATCAAAAAAAGAAAGAAAGAAATCTTTTTAAAAAACAAACAAGGAAGGCTTCTGAAACTCTGCCTTCCCAGCTGGGCTTATTTTTATCACCTGAAGTTGGGCCTTTCCTCCAGCATCTGCCCCATTCCATATATTTCAGGTTCCAGCCTCACCTAAGCATAAATTTTCTGTGTCCCAAGGTGTCTTATGGGTAAAGGGCCAAGGCTCCCTTGTACTTCCTGAGTCTCAGACCAATTTTGTATGTGAAATTCTGTTTCCTTAACTGAATTGTAATTTATACTCTTAATTTGAAGGTCATGAATGTTTCTTTTGGACCTTCCTATGTTCTTTATTTTCTAGACATGGCAACACCTAGACAATCAAATAATATCCTCTAATAAAGAAAAATCATTTCATAATTATAAACTATTTAAAAAAGACTCAGTCTTTGCTTTCCCACTGCGTTTTAGATTACTAAACTTCGACAGATATTGAACTAAAATATTTCAAACTGAAGCATTTGGGTGTTAGTAACTGTATGGAATGGCACCCCACTCAGTACTCTTGCCTGGAAAATCCCACGGATGGAGGAGCCTGGTAGGCTGCAGTCCATGGGGTCGCTAAGAGTCAGGCACGACTGAAGTGACTTCACTTTCACTTTTCACTTTCATGCATTGGAGAAGGAAATGGCAACCCACTCCAGTATTCTTGCCTGGAGAATCCCAGGAACTGGGGAGCCCGTTGGGCTGCCGTCTATGGGGTCGCACAGAGTCGGACACGACTGAAGCGACTTAGCAGCAGCAGCAGCAGCAACTGTATGGATGTGAAAGTCGGACTGTGAATAAAGCTGAGCACCTAAGAATTGATGCTTTTGAACTGTGGTGTTGGAGAAGACTCTTGAGAGTCCCTTGGATGGCAAGGAGATCCAACCAGTCCATTCTGAAGGAGATCAGCCCTGGGTGTTCTTTGGAAAGGCTGATGTTAAAGCTGAAACTCCGATACTTTGGCCACCTCATGCGAAGAATTGACTCATTGGAAAAGACTCTGATGCTGGGAGGGATTGGGGGCAGGAAGAGAAGGGGATGACAGAGGATGAAATGGCTGGATGGCATCACCGACTCGATGGACATGAATTTGGGTGAACTCTGGGAGTTGGTGATGGACAGGGAGGCCTGGCGTGCTGCAATTCATGGGGTCGCAAAGGGTCAGACACGACTGAGCGACTGAACTGAACTGAACTGAACTGAATCGGAAAAAAGCAACTTTCTTTCACCATTGGCTGCCTCACTAAATCCAAGCTCCTACAGCAATAACTGTGTGTGTGTGTGTGTGTGTGTGTTATATGAGGAGAAAGGGGCCTCTGTAGCTCAGGAAGCCAGAAAGCACTATCATTGCTACTACAAGTTGAGCAGGACTCTAGGCATTAGCTCTGGTGACTAATGAACATATGAAGGAATGTAAACTTTGTTAGTTTCCATTAGGTCCTCAGGCACAGATTAATCCTCTCAAGTGTATCTAGACTTTCAGAGCCTCTGGACCAAGTAGAAAGATCAAGATTTCCTGGAAAGAAAATATTAGGAAGGATGGAAAAACCAGGTCCACTTTGAAAAGTTCCATTTTTTTCAATTGAGTAAAAGTGAAGCATGATCTCCCTCTAGTGACCTAAAGGAGAAAAGCCACCAGACTATTTCGAGTTCCTTTATTTTTTTCCTTTTCAACAACTTAAGTGTAAAAATGTTCATACATATCCTTAGCAAACTAAACACATACACACAGCATATATATATGTATCTCTTTTGTTTATGACTAGACTACAAGACTGGAGCAAAATTAGAACATAGACAAATTATGGATGCTGTGGATACCACCTACATATGCACTAATTGCTTACTGCTGTATAATATAGCCAGCCTTAAAAAATATTAAAACCTTGGGAACTTGACAATTCAGTGTTTGGTAAAATGGTGTCTGAAAGAAGAGGAAATCTGACTTTCTAGCTATTGGACTAAATGAATTTAGTTTTTATGAAATGCCTGGAATCAGATTATACTACAGAGTTTCTTTTTGTTTCCAATAAATGCTTTCTATTGGACAGTCTTTTCCTCTCCATGTTGTTTTAAAAGTTAAGATTTTTGAAATGTTCTGTGGTATTTGCCATTAACTTAAGAATCATGCACATGTCTATTTTTCTTGTTTAACGGTATTAACACCTGTATGTGTGTGTGTGTATGTTTGTTCAGTCATGTCTGACTCTTTGAGACTTCATGGACTGTAGCCTGCCAGGCTCCTCTGTCCATGAGATTTTCCAGGCAACAATACTGGAGTGGGTTACCATTTCCTAGTCCAGGGGATCTTCCCGACCCAGGGATCAAACCCAAGTCTCCTGCCTGTGTCTCCTGCATTGGCAGGCAGATTCTTTACCACTTAAGCCACCTGGGAAGCCCATTAACTATAACTTATCCCAAATAAAATGAGAAATTCAGGGTGCTGTCAAATTAATTTTGTCACATCTCATCTCCATTATGTTACCATTGTCTATAATTTTAGTTATAGGCTATGATGAATATACATTTTTCCTTCTCTAGTACTTGAATTATGCTTATTTTATTTTTAAGACATAAATAAACCTAGCAAAGAAATTTGATCATATTAGCGTGCTATATTTCTAGATCTATCATTTGAATTTTTTTTCTATTCTCATTTAAAGACTTTTTTTGATTAAGTTTCCAATATGGATTCTTATGTAGCAGACCCTGTAAGGCCTAGTATCCCAAAGAATATTTTTAACATTCCTTCACATTTGAATAACAGTTTAGGTACGTAAAAATTCTAGGCTCGAAGTTCTGTTCCTGAATATTAAACAATGATAGCTCCATTGCCTTCTTGCATCCAGAATACTATTGAAAAGTTGGATAGCAATCTAACTTTAATTCCTTTATTGTTGATCTATTTTTTTCTTTATGAATCATTTTTAGGATTGTTGGCTTTTTTTAACTAACACAATTTATGTTTTTAGAGCAGTTTTAGTTTTACCTAAAACTTGAGTGGGAATTACAGAATTCTCATCTACCTCAATACACCCCATCTACACACATACATTCAGGTACCCCATTATTAATGTTTTGTAACAGTGTGGTTCATTCGTTATAACTTGTGAAGCAATATTGAAGCATTAAAATTCATAGTTTACATTATTGTTCACTCTCTTATTGTACATTCTCCCGATTTTGACAAATGTATATTATTGCTTTTGTTTTCCTTGTCTGAGGCTGCTGCTGCTAAGTCGCATCAGTCATGTCCGACTCTGTACAATCCCATAGACAGCAGCTCACCAGGCTCCTCTGTCCCTGGGATTCTCCAGGCAAGAATACTGGAGTGGGTTGGCATTTCCTTCTCCAATTTGTCTGAGGAGACATATGCAAAAAAATGTTATCAAAACCTATGTCAAAGAGTTTACTGCCTGTGTTTCTTCTAGAAGTTTTATGGTTTCTGGTCTTATATTCAAGCCTTTAATCCATTTTGAATATATATTTGTGCATGGTATGAGAGAATAATCCAACTTGATTATTTTGTATGTAGCTATCCAATTTTCCCAACACCATTTACTGAAGAGGCCATCTTTTCTTCATTGTATATTCTTGCCTTTGTCACAGATTAATTTCCATATAAGTGTGGGTTAATTTTTTAGATCTCTCTTCTGTTCCATTAGTTTATATTTGCTTTTGTGCCAGTACCATATAGTTTTGATTACTATAGCTTGTAGTATAGTTTGAAATAGGAAGTGTGATACCTCCAGCTTTGCTCTTTCTCAAGATTGTTTTGGCTATTTGGGGTCTTTTATGTTTCCATATAAATTTTAGAATTATTTGAGTTCTGTGAAAAATTGGTATTTTAATAGAGACTGCATTGAATCTGTTGATTGCCTTGGGTAGTACAGTAATTTTAACAATATTGATTCTTCCAATCATGAACAAGGTATATTTTTCCATCTTCAATTTCTTTCATCAGTGTCTTATAGGCTTCCAAGTACAGATCTTTTACTTCCTTCATTAGATTTATTCAAAGGTATTTAATTCTTCTTCACATGATTTTAAATAGGATTGTTTTAATTTCACTTCCTGATAGTTCATTGTTAGTACATAGAAATGCAACAAATTTCTGTATATTGATTTTTTATCCTGCAACATTACTTAATTTATTGACATATTCTATGTAGTACATGATATGTAAAGTGTCATGCAACACGCCTCTTGTTCTTTCCAATTTGGATTCCTTTTACTTCTTTTCCTTGTCTAATAGCTGTGACTAGGACTTCTGGGTGTTGAAGTGTTTATTAGTCATGTCTGACTCTCTGTGACCCCATGGAATGTAGCCCACCAGGCTCCTCTGTCCACGGAATTCTCCAGGCAAGAATACGGAAGTGGGTTGCTATTTCCTTCTCCAGGGGGTGTCTTCCCAACCCAGGGATTGAACCTGGGTCTTCCACATTGCAGTCAGACTCTACTGATTGAGCTACCAGAGAAGCAAAACTTTACCAAAAAATTAACAAATATTCCAGATATAGTAAAGCAGAGTTAGGCTAAGAAAGGGCCACCAGATAGGGTCATTTGGAGTTCATTGTTGAGTTTTCACATAACCTTTCAGTAGAATGGTAGAAACAGACCAGTTCAAGCAACAAATGCCTATTGAGGATCCACTATTTTAAGATACTGTCTTCACATTCTGACTATTCTTTTCAAACATAAGCTGTAAAGACTTTAGGTATATATGAAAGTTTTACTCAAAGAGAATGCAAGTGGGAATATAACATTGATAGGTCTTGAAATGATGGTAGTCAAGATTACAGAAGACTACAAAAAGCCTTTTGGATCTTTAAAAATAATTGAAAATTTTCTTCATGAAAGGAAATGTGGTTCTAATGGTTAATTTTATGTGTCTACATGACTGAGCAACAGGGCACCCAGATATTTGGTCAAACATTATTCTGGGTGTTTCTGTGAGGGTGTTATTGGATGAATGAGATTAACATTTGAATTGGTAGACTGAGTGAAACTGATTGTTCTCCCTAATGTGGGTGGGCCTAATCCAATCAGTTGAAGGTCTGATTACAACAAAAATACTGATCCTCCAATAAGAAAATTCTTCCTCTCTAACTGCCTTTGAACTGGGACATCATCTTTTTTCAGGCATTAGAACTTGAACTGAAACACTGGCTCTTCCTGGGTCTCAAGAGTGTTGGTCTTCCAACTATAAACCATTGGCTTCATTGTTCTCATCCCTTTGAATTCAGACTAGAACTATGGCAAAGGCTTTCCTGAGTCTCCAGCTTGCCATCTCACCCTGCAGATCTTAGGACTTGCCTGCCATGATAATCATGTGAGCCAATTCATATATATATAGATATACATACATCCTATTGATTCTGTTTCTCTGAAGAACTAAGAATAACACAAAAGTGGGCCTAAGTTTTCAAATTAAAATGAAAATTTTCTATAAAAAACAGTTTTGCTTGTATAATATGTCCTGTCACTAAATATTTAGGCAACTTAAAAAAAAAAGAAAACTAATGCTTAAGTCTTTCCACACATGGAAATACTCTGTCTTGGGGAAATCAGATTTGTAAAGTTATTTAAACTAAAATGTTAATATACCAGAAAGTCTGTTACTGGTCACATATTCCTTCCATTTAACAGATAATTTTGTACCACATCTTGATATGACACAATATACATATAGTTTCATTCGGTTCAGTTCAGTTCAGTTGCTCAGTTGTGTCCGACTCTTTGTGACCTATGGACTGCAGCATGCCAGGCTTTCCTGTTCATCACCAACTCCCAGAGCTTCCTCAAACTCATGTCCATTGAGTCGGTGATGCCATCCAACCATCTCATCCTCTGCCGTCCCCTTCTCCTCCTGCCTTCAATCTTTACCAGCATCAGGGTCTTTTCCAATGAGTCAGTTCTTCGCAACAGGTGGACAAAGTATTGAACTTTCAGCTTCAGCATCAGTCCTTCCAATGAATATTCAGGACTGATTTCCTTTAGGATTGACTGGTTGGATCTCCTTGCAGTCCAAGGGACTCTCAAGAGTCTTCTCCAACACCACAGTTCAAAAGCATCAATTCTTCGGTGCTCAGCTTTCTTTATAGTACAACTCTCACATCCATACATGACTACTGGAAAAACCATAGCTTTGACTAAATGGACCTTTGTTGGCAAAGTAATGTCTCTGCTTTTTAATATGCTGTCTAGGTTTGTCATAACTTTTCTTCCAAGGAGCAAGCGTCTTTCAGTTAGATTCAATTTGCTGGAATTCTGTTCCAAGTTTTTTTTTTTTAATCTATTCTTCTTTTTTTGGCATCTTGGTAGTTTCATAAATATAATTTTATTTATTTATTGGCTCTGCTGGATCTTCACTGCAGTGTGGGCTTTTTTCTAGTTGCAGCAAGGCGGGGCTACTCTCTAATTGCAGTGCACAGGTTTCTCATTGTTGTGGCATCTTATGCTGCAGAGCACAGGCTCTAGGGCACATGGGCTTCAGTAGTTGTAGCACGTGGACTCAGTAGTTACAGCTCCCAGGCCCTAGAGAACAGGCTCAATAGTTATGGTGCATGGGCTTAGCTGCTCTGTGGCATGTGGGATCTTCCCAGATCAGGGATCGAATGCATGTCTCCTGCATTGGCAGGTGGATTCTCTACCACTGAATCATGAGGGAAGCCCTGGCATCTTGTTTTCAGCTTAGGTTAGGTTCTTCATTTGTCTGGAATAATCATCACCATAAACACACACTTCATAACATAATTTTCTGAAAGTATTAAACAATATTACATATGAACTAAATAGAACATTCTTTTCTTCTTTAATTCCTAGCCCCTCACTCAAGATTATTTTCATGACAATTTAAAACCCCTATGTGAAGATGGGGCTAATGCTGGTGGTGGTAGTGGTAGTAATGAAGAAACATACCCTAACTCAAGACAGACAAAACCATTTTTACCCCTGGAAAAGAAAAATTATAAATCTTTTTGTAAGTGGATGGGCCATATTTTTCTTCAAGTATCATGGACATTTTTATTGTTTGCTGTTGAAAATTAGATCTCAATAATTTATACTGTTTTTTTAATGTTGTATACCACATATTTAAGTTTAATAAGTTAGAAAATGAAGGCTAAAGATAAGCCATCAGTTCAACTACTTAAATATATTTCACCTTAAAAAGAGATCACACTTCCAGAACATTCAAATTGATACGCATTGATACAAATTATAATCTTTCTACTTTGTTCTTAATTTTGTAGCATTCTAAAAGATATACACCACAAAATCAGACAGTAGAATGATATTTGCCATAACAGCATTCTCCTTGAGATGGCATACTAAAACACTTGTGTAAAATGTTATGAGATGGAATGTGAGAGGTACAGTGCTAAGCCAGAGAGATCAGCTAAATGGTCAACATTCTTTTGCAATGTCCTCCCAAAGCTCCTATCTCATTCAAGCCTCTAAAGAAGTCTAAACAAGCCTGCATACTTAGCATGGCCACTTCTTAAGTTCAGCTAAAGAAGGACCGTATTCATCTTATTTCATTTTTGTTGCTATGTCACCTCAAGTCACTTTAGAAGGCTGGATGCATATCATAACAATTCTACTTGTGTTTCTAAAAATGATGGACCTTGTCTAGAATTGTCTTTAGTTTATGTAGAACAAAAATTACCTTAACTGTTAGTAAATATTCATTCTTAAAGTATATTTGAACTTTAGAAATTATAAAAGGCATTCAGATTCAAGTCTCAAGAGAGAGTTGGTGAGCAATACAGGGTCAAACCTGAAATACTAAATACTTAATAATTGTTTTATCCATTCATACTTGAATTCTTGGAAAATGTGCCACAGTGGATGATCCAAATCTTTTCTAGTTTCATTAAATTTCAAACCTTCCCCAGAGCTTTCATGATCAATGATCTGATTTCCTAGTCCACTGGGAAGATGTCAGCTTGTTCAACTTCACTTCAGTTGAGTCCAGCTCTCTGTGAACCTATGGACCATAGTCAGGCACCTCTGCCCATGGGATTCCCCAGGCAAGAATACCAGAGTGGGTTGCTGTGCTCTCCTCCAGGGAATCTTTCCAACCCAGGGATCAAACCTGCGTCTCTTAGGTTTACCTGCACTGGCAGGCAGGTTCTTTACTACAAGCGCCACCCTGTTCAACTTTACTACTATTAATGTCATGATTTCTCTGAATCCACATTCCCAGCTCCCCTCCTGAAATTAGCTTCTCCCCTGGGCCTCTTGAGCATAGTGCCTACACAAGCACACTGTCCACAATTTTCTAATGTAAACGTTTCATTGCTACCTTTGCAGAGAAGCACACAATCATTCTGCTTGCAATTTAAAACTAACCACACATAGAATCACACAAGCCTAAAATATGTAAGTGGGAAGAGGTCTTCTTAGAAGTCCACTAATCTTGTCCTCCACATTTAATGATGAAGAAGCTAAGATCTAAGGAGTGTGACTTACTTAAAGCCAAGTCAATTAGTAACATTGCTAAGATCAGATCTTACTGCTTATCACTCTGTAACTATTACTATTGCTACTTCTTTTGCTTTTTACTGCTTCTTTAAATGATTCAGAAAAATAAAGGGATACAAATAGTCTCTGGGAGAACATAGATGGTTTCACTCTAAATATTGGTGAAAAGAATAAAGCATCAAACACTGTAATAATTTTGTTATTATTTTTAAGTGCTCCTTTCCCCAAAATATATCCTTACAGAAAGCTTTGACAGACATAGTCACAATTTGCTCCAGTCTTTGGTCAAATTAATGTGTTACTTAAAATAAGAACAATAGATACATAAAGGTCTATTAATCTGAAAGCTTGCATTTTTTATCACCAATAAAACTGACAGCTTCATGCAAACATATGATGCTCAAGTTGTTAGAATTTATTCTCATGACAGAAAAATCAAAGACATTTCTTTAGAAACCCTTAAGTAACTTTTGTGGGGCTCTGTAATGTCTTAAGTGATAGAGGAAAAGTGATAATTTAATCTCCATGAAAAGTAAAATTTGAAGAAATAGCAAGATGAAAGCACTTTAGTCAGACAGATGAAAGCTAGAGTTTTTGGCTTCTGCTTCAATCCCTTTCCCGTCCACCAACAGGAAAGAAATACTATATTAAAGATTCATAGTATGTAGAAAGAAAAGGCATGACACTTTCAGTAGGATCTAGTATAACTGTAGCTATGCTTTCATGAAACAAGTAAAAGACAATCTAGGTATTTACAAAGCTGGCAAATGCTCAAAAGCATTTGTGTAAGACATTAACATTTAAAAGAAAAGACAACCTCAAATTTCATCAAGCCTTATGAATTAGGAATATCATTTTGAAATGTGCAGTAGAAAATCCGAAGAAGCTGAATGAGCTCACTCTAAGAAGAGGGTGTGGGGGGACTTGGCTTTCATTGCTATCAAGAAGACCACAGAACATAGAACTAGACAGCCATCTTGCAGATCTCGAAGGATCTACCCACTGTAAGCAAGTGAAAGCTGAAGGAATGCAATAGGGATGTATTGAGGTTGATTGCTTCTAATCATATCCTTTCGACAACCTACTTTTATTTCATTTCATTATTACTTCAATATGGCTAGTGTTTGTCTTTTATAAGTATTGAAGGTGAAGAGGAAGGTATATAGATTACAGTAAGTTTAAGTTACAGGGAAAAGAAATTTCAGAGGTTATGTTTTGCTTCCAGAAGTATAAAGTACTGCATAACTGAAACAATATTTAAAAGGTCTTGCAAAAGAGAAAGGAGAAGAGGTGTGATAAAATTTAGACTATTTTAATCTAACATTTAATAATTCTTATCATTTTTTAAAATGTTTATTTCCTTCAAATTTTGACTTGTCCACACAAGAATTCATTAAAATTAAACAAAAGTGA
Source organism: Bubalus kerabau (assembly GCF_029407905.1). Taxonomy (NCBI): domain Eukaryota; kingdom Metazoa; phylum Chordata; class Mammalia; order Artiodactyla; family Bovidae; genus Bubalus; species Bubalus kerabau. The sequence goes on along the minus strand of NC_073647.1, from coordinate 1,670,357 downwards.
TTAGAAATTATAGCATTAAATCCTACCCCTTAGGTGGCTGCCACCATCCTATAATTATTCTATGCAGGGTATCATTTGTTTTACTGTGGTAAAGTATATTGATGGGAGTTTAGGACATGATATCCTAAAATACAATACACCGACAATATTGAATATTTTAAGTTGAAGAGGTTTGAGAAAAGGTAGAAACAAAATGGCCTCTTTGACCACCTCTCTGACATGCTTTTCTCCCCTTAAACAGGTAATAAAACTTTTATGTGACAGGTACCCTTCTTATATTTAGAGGAAGCGTTAGTCACTCAGTTGCGTCTGACTCTCTGTGACCCCATGGACTGTAGACTCCTCTGTCCGGGAGGAATTCTCCAGGCAAGAATACTGGAGTGGGTAGACAATCCCTTCTCCAGAGGATCTTCCCAAACCATGGATCGAACCTGGGTCTCCTGAATTGCAGGTGGATTCTTTACCATCTGAGCCACCAGGGAAACCCATACCTGAAGGAAAGGAGCATCTTTATCCCAATTAGAAGGGACACCAAGAAGAATCCAAAGAACCCTTGTTCTTGATGAAACAACCCCCATTTACTAGAGTTACCTCATTTTCCTTAACCTATCATATTCCTCCATGATTTTCCATTCTTTCTCACACCTAGCATAAACTACGCAAATCTAACCATATCCTCAGGTCTTCATTTTCTTATGAAGACTCCCATCTCACATAAACCTTCTGCCAAATAAATCTGCATGCTTTTCTCCTGTCCATCTATCTTTATCAGTTTCATTTTCAGACCTAGCCAGGGACCTTAAGAAGGTTGAAAAAAAAAAACTTTTTTGTTTTCCTACAATACATAACATAAAATTGACTGTTTTGTAGATGATCATGTTATGTCTATTGCCATTAAAGAGAAATTGGCCTATTCCACACACAAATCATAAGCCACCACATACTCTTTCCTTAGCCAACTTGTTGAGCTCAACTTTAGGCTTGTTGAGGACCATAAGCAAGCATACATAAATATATTTTAAGCACATTTTTACCATTTTTAAATGATTAAGTATTTTTCAACTTTTATGAATACAAAATTCTATAAAATTTCTTTTAAGATTTGTTATGGGTAGAAATATGCCAGGGACTCCAAATTTACTAGGATTAACATTCAAAATATCTAAAATGAAAGCATTGATAGGAGAATATATCATAACACTCATTAATATGAGAATCCTACAAAAGATTTTACTTGAGTAATATTTGATCTGGGGCGTAAAGTATCAAAAACATAAGAAAGAAATTTCGTAGACATATTCAAATAAACCAGGATCAAGTTTTTTCCCAACATATGTAATTTTCATAATAATAAAGTATCCCTAGTTCAGCATGAAACAAAGAACTAGAGAACCTCTCTGTAGGAAAATTTAGTTCTCTTTACATTTATACCAAGGGAAGCAAAAAGTTTTTGGGGTGTTTAGATGTGTTTATTATTCTTAGGGTGGCAGTCACATCTCAGGTGAAACATGTCAATAGTTATCAAATTGTACAATTCAAACAGGACACTTTATCTTCTGTCAATTATACTCCTACTAATAAAGCCCAAAAGGAACAAATCTGTGTGTCCAGGGCAAAGTAACCAAGAAGGAAAGAGGTTGAGTAATCAGGGCAAAGAGTAGCCAAATCTTGTTCATTGCTGGCCATGCTTGATAAATGTTCTCATTCTCATTTCAGTGAGAAATTATTGGAGAGTTCCAGGCATGGGTCGGATATGACTTGAATCATGGAAGCCACTAAAATGACAGATGTGTGAAACTGGAAAAGACAGTGACCTCCCTAAGTCCAGGTGCTCTTAAGAGAGGGCCATAGGTCCTTAAACTTCCTAAAGTAGCTGCTAATTGTATACATATGTACGGATACACATTTTTAAAAATTAATTTCCATACTATTCATCAGCTTCTCAAAAAGGAATTTGACAACAAAACGTAGGAATTTTTCATTTACTTACTCATAAATTAGGTGAAGATATCGAAACCTGGAGAAGTAAAAGGATTTGTTCAAAACTGAGGTCACAGGTTGATAAGGTCATAAGGGGTTCATGAAGCTGACCACCTTCTCTCTCCTCCCATCATCTCTCCCTGCCCCAACTGCTGATTCACAGAACATAGATGTCATATAAAGCTAGGATACAGCATATGAAGTCAAAGTCTTCTGAATGCTCACCCTCACCCACATCAACAGGAGAGTGTGCCAATGATATGGTCCATAAGAGGTGACAGGCCAGTACAACTACTGGAAAACAGTCCCTTATGACTCCCCCATTAAACTAGTATAACTTTCTAAATCACCTGTGTGTGTATTACTATTAGAATCACAAACAGTACATCACAAATAATAACCTATTCCTCTTTCAATAATACTGAGCATGCCCTAAGCTATAAACCAGAAGAATAATACAGAACAGGCATTTGACAATTCTAGTTTCTTCCTATAGGAAAAGGAAAAGTGAAGTTGCTCAGTCGTGTTTGACTCTTTGCGACCCCATTGACTGTAGCCTACCAGGCGACCCCATTGACTGTAGCCTACCAGGCTCCTCCATCCATGGAATTTTCCAGGCAAGAGTACTGGAGTGGGTTGCCATTTCCTTCTCCAGGGGATCTTCCCAACCCAGGGATCGAACCCGGGTCTCCCGCACTGCAGGCAGACGTTTTTCTGTCTGAGCCACCAGGGAAGCCCTGTTCCTTCCTATAAGGAAACAACAAATGAATTTTTGTGGTATCCATCCTAACAGAGATTTCAATAATGTATAAACAATGCTTCTTAACTAGGAGGCACTACAGAAAAGTAAATTTTACATGGGAAATTTCACATCATCCTTCAGCGATTCCAACATAGAATGACAGGTTCTTTCTTCAGCAACCCAGGGAACAAACAGTTTAACCTCACATTTCTTACTAGCTCTAGTATTTGTGAAACTATCAGGTTATTTTGATAGCTTTAAAAGGTCTCAGGTTACTGAAATAACCCTGCCTTTGTTCAGTCTAAGCATTAAGAATGCACCACCATGGAACCAGTATAAATTGGATTAAAAGACTTCAGAAAGTCATCTTTGGAAAAAGCATAGGAATAAAACAAAAGGTACACCTGGGAGTTCGCTTCCATACCTATCAGATGTGTGAAATTGGCTACAGTAAAATAATGGCCTTTTCTGGGCTTTGAGTTTAAACTGAGTTCAAGGGTGTTGGAACTTACAAATAGGCTGATATTTGAACTACACAGGTAGAAAGAACTCTTCTGATCATTACAATGAACAATTATAGCGACTAAGTATACATGAATACCCCTGGAGAAGGAAAAGGCAACCCACTCCAGTATTCTTGCCTGGAGAATCCCATGGACAGGGGAGCCTGGTGGGCTACAGTCCATGGGGGTCACAAAGAGTCAGACACGACTAAAGTAACTTAGCACATACATGAACACACTACTAACCAGACACTAACAGAGGAAATTTGGTTAGAGACTTACCTTGAGAGGAGCCTACTGTACAGAAGGGGGAAACAGGATCAAAGCACAACTGAGGCCTGTATTACATACCTATCAGAAGTGTGAAGTCAGTGTCCGCTCTTCGTCTGTGCTTGCACTCTGGGTCCAAACCAAGGCAATGTATGAGCTGTTGATCAAGCCCTTTGATTTTCTTAACTGCACCTGAAAAGAAAGAAAATACTGTTGAATACCTTTGCAACAGATACAAATTAATTTCCCTGAGTAGGAATTCAGCAAGAAAAACATAAGAAACAAAACAAAAACACACCAGTATTCTAGTTCCATTAAAAAAAAATCCAACAGGAAACTACTTACCCTTAGGAGAAATAAGCCTAAATGTACAGATGGTCTGGACTTAACACTACAAACCCATTGTGATATAACCCACTGTGACCATTTAGTCACTCCATAGACTAATTTTCTGGGATTGAGGTTTGTGGTCATACTGATGAACCTTTCTGCTTACCTAAACTATTGGCCCTGAGGTTCCTGAAATGAATAACCTGTTAGTCCTGCATCCACAGATACACAAACATTTTCCTGCTTATAACTTATTGATTCCCATGAGGGATGAGTGTCCTCGCACAAGGGACAAATGACTGGGGTTTGTGCAGCACTCTCAGTCACTTAGCTAGAAACAAGTTACAAAACTGGAAGAAGTCACTTAAGTAAGATGCTCTGTAGAGACCAATCTCTATACCTGTTTCAAAAGGATCCATATTACAGGAGTATACACTTTGTATGCATGGCTAGAACCTGGATTCATTTAAAGTGGCAAAGGTCTTCAACCATACCCTAATTATGTGAATCATCAAGGAAATTCAGGCCCTAACCCTGTCCAATAACAAACTGACAGAATAAATAACAGCTCCTCTTGCTTCAAAACTGGAGGGTAAATGACTATTTGTATTCATAACTATCTAAATGATCTAACAGCATAACTTCATAAGCGGCACACAGGATATGATCCTCACAGGATGATGCCCCGGATTTCCACAGGGACATCCTCACACCACCTGGTCACTTCCTCAGGCCTTTATGTCCCCTTCTCAGGAAGGCCCTGGCCAGACAACCTACCTGCAAGTGCAGGTCCCTCCCCTCCTCATGCCCAATTCCCCTTCTCTGCTTTTCTGTGGTGACAGCAGATGTCATTATCTATCAGAACACACCTGTATCTCATTGAGCTTACTTTTCAGTATCCCCCACTAGAATGTGAGCCCCATGCAAAGAGGGATTTATGTCTCTTTTGTGCCTGTATTTCCAGCATGAGGAAGAGTAGCTGGCCCATAGTAGGTGCTCAGCATATGATGAAGGTTACCTTTGGCCACCAGCCCTTAAAGTTCATGGCATTCTCAGAGCTGATCCTGTTAAATGTACAGTATGTATCCTCCAGAACTTCTTCTCCATATTTACATTCTCACACAGGGATCATTAGAAATAGATACTCTACACTATAATTAAGCAGTTGAATAATTCTACACTATTTAAAAATCATGTGTTTCCAGTCCTAACTGGAGATACAGCCAACTACATCTTGGTAATGAAACCAGAATCAACTCTTTCAGGTTGGTATTTTCACCCATATTACTCAATAGCATACTCAAAACACAATGACTTATCAGTTTTGTTTGCATAGTTGCTTTTGGATAGTTTTAGCTCTTTATCATGAATCATTTCAAACAAAGAATATATGAATTCTATATGTCAGTCAAGCAGTTTTAACAATCAACATTTTGTCAAGTTTTTTTTTTTTCCCCCAGCATATTCCAAAGCATATTCCAGGTATTTTATTATACCATGTCTAAACCTAAAGAAGTTATTTCCTCCACATGTGGTGGTGGTGGCTTAGTCACTAAGTTGTGTCCGACTCTTATGACTCCACAGACTGTAGCCTGCCAGTCTCCTCTCTCCATGGGATTCTCTAGACAAGAATACTGGAGTGGGTTGCCATTTCCTTTTCCAGGTTATGTTCCCAACCCAGGAATCAAACCAGGGTCTCCTGCATTACAGGCATATTCTTTACCAACTACGAGGGAAGCCCTTCCTCCACATACTCTACTGTAACATAAATTACAACAAATAGGACTTTAAAATATATAACCAAAATACTATTACTACATCTAAGAAAAATTACAATTATTCCCTAATGCAACTATCCATGTCCAATATAGATATTTGACCTAAATATCTCTCTTAAATTTGATTTGTTCTTAGGATCTGAACAGGTAACTTACATAGCACTAACTGAAATAGGACTTAGTCTTCTTTTCACCAATACAGCCCCTGCTCCTCTTTTTTTGCTATCCTTTTGATGAAAAGACTGAATTATTTGTCCTGTAGAATTACTCACATTCTGTATTTATATGCATCCTGTCCTGAACAGGTTCCATTAGAAACAGAACATCCTGTAGTAAGATCTATGAACTTGGTTAAATTCAGGGTCAGTTATTTTAGCAAGAACATTTTAGATGTGATGATTCGTACCCCTATTGTATCATATCTGAACACCCACGTTGTATCCCACACTGTGATGTAAAATTGATCACTGGGTTGTAGTATTCTAACCTTAATTCACCCACATTATAAAATTTCCCATCGATCTTTTACTGAAATTTTATTAAATGTACACATTGATTTACTATTTAAATTTTTGATATGCTCTTCACATACCATACGGACTTCCCTGGTGGCTCAGATGGTAAAGCGTCTGCCTACAATGTGGGAGGCCTGGGTTCAATCCCTGGGTCGGTAAGATCCCCTGGAGAAGGAAATGGCAACCCATCCCAGTATTCTTGCCTGGAAAATCCCATAGACAGAAGAGCCTGGTAGGCTACAGTCTACGGGGTCGCTAGGAGTCAGACACGACTGAGCGACTTCACTTTCACTTTCACATACAGTATAATTCACAATATTAAAATGTACTGGTTACTGATTTTTAGTATTTTCAGAAAATTGTGGATCCATGACCACAATAAATTTTAGGACATTTTCAACATCCCCCAAAGAAAGTCTATGGGTGGGTGGGTTAGTCGCTTAGTCGTGTCCGACTCTTTGCGACCCTAGGAACTGTAGCCCATCAGGCTCCTCTATCCGTGGGATTCTCCAGGCAAGAATACTGGAGTGGATTGCCAGTCGCTTCTCCAGAGGATATTCCCGACCCAGAGATAGAACCCAGGTCTCCTGCATTGCAGGCAGATTCTTTACCATCTGAGCTACAGGGAAGATCTTGGCCAGGGTGAAAGTGAAAGTGAAGTCACTCAGTCGTGTCCGACTCTTTGCAACCTCATGGACTGTAGCCTACCAGGCTCCTCCGTCCATGGGATTTTCCAGGCAAGAATACTGGAGTGGGTTGCCATTTCCTTCTCCAAAGAAAGTCTATACTTATTATCAATGATGGCCTATTCTCCTGATGGGACTGATAACCCACCAAATGGTACAAAGATTAAGTTCAAAGTGAAAACATCTGAGCTACAAGAGAGGCAGTGAAGTGAAGTGAAAGTTGCTCAGTTGTATCTGACTCTTTCTGACCCCATGGACTATATAGTCCATGGAATCCTCTAAGCCAGAATGGAATGGGTAGCCTTTCCCTTCTCCAACCCAGGGATTTAACCAGGTCTCCCACATTGCAGGCAGATTCTTTACCAGCTGAGCCACAAGGGAAGCCCAAGAATACTGGAATGAGTAGACTATCCCTTCTCCAGAAGATCTTCCCAACCCAGAAATCGAACCGGGGTCTCCTGCATTACATTCAGATTCTTTACCAACTGAGCTATCAGGAAGCCCTTGAGAGAGGCAGAAATAAGTCATTTCTGAACTTGCCTTATCTGACTAAAGCTGAACTTTGTAAGAGACAGCTGCTACAACCCCACCCACATTACCAGGAGGTGGGAGTAGGGGGTGGGGATGTGTGTCTCTAATCAGGGAGGCCTGAACTTGGATATTGGTTTAGTGGTTTAATTGCTAAGTCCTGTCTGACTCTTTGTGACCCCATGGATTGTAGCCTGCCAGGCTCCTCTATCCATGGGATTCTCCAGGCAAGAATCTGGAGTGTGTTGCCATCTCCTTCTCCAAGGGATCTTCCTGACACAGGGATCAGACTCAGGTTTCTTGCATTGAAGGTGGAGTCTTTACTGGCTGAGCCACCAGGGAACATTTCAAGATTGCATAAATAAGCCTCATCAGATGCTTCCATCCTTTGAAGTTCTAATCCACCAAACCCCTTGAAAAGTTGGTATATAAACCCCTATCTCTAGCCCATTAGGGAGCCTCTTCACTTGAAAGTTCCTACATAGTTAATAAATGTTTCTCCTATTAATTTACTGTTAATTAATTTTCAGGCCCCAAGCCAGTTGAGTCTAAGATGGTAGAGAAAATGTTTTCTTCCCAACAGTCCCTCTCACAAGCCCCTGAAAACCACAAGTTGATTTTTTAATTTCTGTAGATGTGTCTGTTCTGGATATTTTAAGTGAATGAGATCTTACAAAATGTGTTCTTTGCTGTCTAGCTTTTTTCATCTATCATTCATATTTCACTATGTATCACTACTTCATTTCAAATTATAGCTAAATAAAAATCCATGGTAGGGGTATATAGCACATTTTGCATAAAAATTCAACAGTCAGTGGACATGTGGGTTGTTTCCATTTTGGCTTTGTGAATAATGCAACCATAAACATTCACGTACAAGTTTCTGTTTGAACGTTTGTTTTAAATTCTCAGGATATATATCTAGGAGTGAAATTGCTGTTGATGTGGTCACTCTAGGTTGAAATTTTTGTGGAAGAACCAAACTATTTTCTATAGTGTACCCACCATTTTACATTCTCATATGGCGGCATATGAGGGTTTCAATTTCTGCATATCCTTATTTCACTAATTTTCATCTTTAAAATTAGAGCTGCCCTGGATATAAAATTAACACACAGAAATCACTTGCATTCCTATACACTAACAATGAGAAAACAGAAAGAGAGATTAAGGAAACAATTACATTCACCATTGCAATGAAAAGAATAAAATATTTAGCAATAAATCTACCTAAAGAAACAAAAGACCTATATATACAAAACTATAAAACACTGATGAAAGAAATCAAACATGACACAAAGATGGGGAAATATACCATGTTCATGGATTGGAAAAATCAATATAGTGAAAATGAGTATCCTACCCAAAGCAATCTATAGATTCAGTGCAATCCCTATCAAGTTACCAATGGTATTTTTCAGAGAACTAGAACAAATAATTTCACAATCTGTATGGAAATACAAAAAACCTCGAATAGCCAAACAATCTTGAAAAAGAAGAATGGAACTGGAGGAATCAACCTGCCTGACTTCAGAATATACTACAAAGCTACAGTCATCAAGACAGTATGGTACTGGGACAAACACAGAAATATAGATCAATGGAACAAAATAGAAAGCCCAGAGATAAATACATGCACCGATGGACACTATCTTTGACAAAGGAGGCAGGAGTATACAATGGAGAAAAGACAATCTCTTTAACAAGTAGTGCTGGGAAAACCAGTCAGTTCAGTTCAGTTCAGTTGCTCAGTTGTGTCCAACTCTTTGCAACCCCATGAATCGCAGCATGCCAGGCCTCCCTGTCCATCACCAACTCCCAGAGTTCACTCAGACTCGCATCCATCGAGTCAGTGATGCCATCCAGCCATCTCATCCTCTGTCGTCCCCTTCTCCACCTGCCCCTAATCCCTCCCAGCATCAGAGTCTTTTCCAATGAGTTAACTCTTCGCATGAGGTGGCCAAACCACTGGAGTTTCAGCTTTAGCATCATTCCTTCCAAAGAAATCCCAGCGCTGGTCTCCTTCAGAATGGACTGGTTGGATCTCCTTGCAGTGCAAGGGACTCTCAAGAATCCTCTCCAACACCACAGTTCAAAAGCATCAATTCGTCGGTGCTCAGCTTTTGTCACAGTCCAACTCTCACATCCATACATGACCACTGGAAAAACCATAGCCTTGACTAGACGGACCTTTGTTGGCAAAGTAATGTCTCTGCTTTTCAATATGCTATCTAGGTTGGTCATAACTTTTCTTCCAAGGAGTAAGTGTCTTTAATTTCATGGCTGCAATCACCATCTGCAGTGATTTTGGAGCCCCAAAAAAATAAACTCCGACACTGTTTCCATGGTTTTCCCATCTATTTCCCATGAAGTGATGGGACCAGATGCCATGATCTTTGTTTTCTGAATGTTGAGTTTCAAGCCAACTTTTTCACTCTCCTCTTTCACCTTCATCAAGAGGCTTTTTAGTTCCTCTTCACTTTCTGCCATAAGATTGGTGTCATCTGCATATCTGAGGTTATTGACATTTCTCCCGGAAATCCTGATTCCAGCTTGTGCTTCTTCCATCCCAGCATTTCTCATGATGTACTCTGCATATAAGTAAATAAGCAGGGTGACAATATACAGCCTTGACGTACTACTTTTCCTATTTGGAACCAGTCTGTTGTTCCATGTCCAGTTCTAACTGTTGCTTCCTGACCTGCATACAAATTTCTCAAGAGGCAGGTCAGGTGGTCTGGGATTCCCATCTCTTTCAGAATTTTCCACAGTTTATTGTGATCCACACAGTCAAAGGCGTTGGCATAGTCAATAAAGCAGAAATAGATGTTTTTCTGGAACTCTCTTGCTTTTTCCATGATCCAGCAGATGTTGGCAATTTGGTCTCTGGTTCCTCTGCCTTTTCTAAAACCAGCTTGAACATTTGGAAGTTCACGGTTCACGTATTGCTGAAGCCTGGCTTGGAGAATTTTGAGCATTACTTTACTAGTGTGTGAGATGAGTGCAATTGTGCAGTAGTTTCAGCATTCTTTGGCACTGCCTTTCTTTGGGATTGGAATGAAAACTGACCTTTCAACCACTTGTAAAAGAATGAAACTAGAACAGTTTCTAACACCATATACAAAAATAAACTCAAAATGGATTAAAGATCTCAACGTAAGACCAGAAACCATAAAACTCTTGGAGGAAAACACAAGCAAACCACCCTCTGACATAAATCACAGCAGGATCCTCTATGATCCACCTCCCAGAGTAATGGAAATAAAAGCAAAAATAAACAAATGGGACCTAATTAAACTTGAAAGCTTTTGCACAATGAAGGAAACTATAAGCAAAGTGAAAAGACAGCCTTTAGAATGGGAGAAAATAATAGCAAATGAAGCAACTGACAAAGAATTAATCTCAAAAAATATACAAGCAGCTCCTGCAGCTCAATTCCAGAAAAATAAATGACCCAATCAAAAAATGGTCCAAAGAACTAAACAGACATTTCTCCAAAGAAGACATACAGATGGCTAACAAACACATGAAAAGATGCTCAACATCACTCGCTATCAGAGAAGTGCAAATCAAAACCACAATGAGGTACCATCTCAAGCCAGTCAGAATGGCTGCTATCAAAAAGTCTACAAACAATAAACACTGGAGAGGGTGCAGAGAAAAGGAACCCTCTTACACTGTTGGTGGGAATGCAAACTAGTACAGCCACTATGGAGAACAGGGTGGAGATTCCTTAAAAAACTGGAAATAGAACTGCCATATGACCCAGAAATGCCACTGCTGGGCATCCACACCAAGGAAACCAAAATTGAAAGAGACACGTGTGTCCGAATGTTCATCACAGCACTGTTTACAATAGCCAGGACATGGAAGCAACCTAGATGTGCATCAGCAGATGAATGGATAAGGAAATTGTGATACATATACACAATGGAATATTACTCAACCATTAAAAAGAATGCATTTGAATCAGTTCTAATGAGGTGGATGAAACTGGAGCCTATTATACAGAGTGAAGTAAGTCAGAAAGAAAAACACCAATACAGTATACTAATGCATATATATGGAATTTAGAAAGATGGTAAAGATGACCCTATATGCGAGACAGCAAAAGGGACACAGATGTACAGAACAGTCTTTTGAACTTTGTGGGAGAAGGCGAGGATGAGATGATTTGAGAGGGTAGTGTTGAAATGTCTATATTATCATATGTGAAGGGGATCACTGTTCCAAGTTCGAGGCATAAGACAGGGTGCTCAGGGCTGGTGCACTGGGGTGACCCTGGGGGATGAGATGGGGAGGGAGGTGGGAGGAGGGTTCTAGATGGGGAACACATGTGTGCCCATGCCTGATCCATGTCGATGTTTCATAAAAACCACTACAGTATTGTAAAGTTACTAGCCTCTAATTAAAATAAATAAATTAATTTTCTAAAAAAAGAAAAAAAATAATAACATGAAAGAAGCCTGAAAAAAATAATTAAAGCTGCCCTGGTAGATGTGAAGTTGTATCTCTTGGGATTTTCATGTTGATTTCTCCAATGATTATTGATGTTGAACATCTCTTGTGCTCAGTGGCCATTTGCATGGAGAGAGCAGTGGATCTGCACCATGAGAGCCCCCACCCCCCATGTGTGAACCAGGTGGCAAAGCCACGTAGCCTCTTTGGACCTCAATTTCCAGGCACAGTGAGTAGTTATTTAATCTGTGTTCATGCAGGGAAGGGACACAGAAAAAAAGAATTTGACTTGGATCTCCGTGTGGAGAAACAGCCACTTCTACCTAGAGTGAAGGAAAAGAAACTCATGGAGGAATCCAGAGGGGCAGCTAAGATCCAGAGCCCAGAGGCTGGTCAGGTAATTCCACCTGGAGAGGACGTGGACACTCCCTTCCCTTTCTACCCTCAACAAGGTAGGTAAATTGAAGCAGGGAATGAACCCCTCCCTTCACTCCTTAGGAGTTGAAAGTGGCTAGATTTTGTGAAATTTCCTTTGTTGACCTGAAATGCAAGGAGGCAGCTGCCTGGACAGAACTAAGCACCTCAGGGTCCTCATTGTCCTCCTTTCTGCCCTGGAAATTCCCACCACCTGTGCCAAAAACAGGGAATGGGGGCATAAAGGGGCCAAGAGTCAGATCCTGAGTTAAGATTGGTACTAGCCAGACAGCAAGTGGTCTTGGGGGCCCTGAGCCTGTGCAGGTCCTGTGTGGGGAGCAGAATGGGGGCAGGAAATCATGAGGCATTAGGGGTAGGCAGCAGGTCAGTTGTGCTGCCCGGCAGTCGGTGCAGAGCTCATGGGTTTACTTCAATTGTTTCTTTGAAGGGTGGTTACACTGGGGAATAGATCTGGGTAGGGATAAGTTCAGTTCTCCCTTGAAAAACTTCTGTATTTGTGAAGATGTTTTTCCTTAAAGAATAATCAAGCTTGAATTACATTTGTCGATGGAAATAACCAGCTAATAAGACCATCTTCACAGTCTTGATCCTTTTAGCCACCAAAATGCTGCAGGTTACTCAAGCTCCAAGATACCATTGTTTCTAAAGACAATCTTTATTTGTATTAATCTCCCGCTTTCTAAGCTCCACTAAGCCCTCTCTAAGGAACAAGGTACAAGGTGGACACAGTTCAGTTCAGTTCAGTCGCTCAGTTGTGTCCGACTCAGGTGGACACAAGCCCCGATTTAATATCTGTCATCTCTGAGTGGAGGCATTATCTGTTACCTTCCTTTTTTTATCTGTGCTACTTGTGTTTCCTCTGCCTTGCTTAAGTCGCTTCAGTCGTGTGGGACCCTGTGCAACACCATGGACTGTAGCCCGCCAGGCTCCTCTGTCCATGGGATTCTTCAGACAAGGAGGCTGGAGGCTGGAGTGGGTTGCCATTTCCTTTTCCAGATCTTCCCAACTCAGGGATCGAACCCCCGTCTCCTGCACTGCAGGCGAATTCTATACCGCTGAGCCACCGGGGAAGCCCATGTTCTCCTTTATTTGAAAGTTATTTCGCTAGAGGAGAATGTAACTTTCCTCCACAGGAAAAATTAGTCAAGGCACCCATCAGGCAGGAATAACCTGTTTGTCGCTGCGACTCTCAGACACATAACATCCCCCGCATCTAGCCGGTGTGGACACCACCTGAGATAACCCCAGGAAAAGGTGCTTAAGAGGTAGAGGCTCCCTAACAGGCCCTTGACAAAGAGCAGGAGGTGACCGGGCACAAGGAGCGTCTCCTCTTGGGGCTCTGCCTCTCACTTGAGGAGGGATAATTCAAGTAATAATAACCTCAAGCATATGAAGTATACAAACTTGTAACATCGTTTGATATTGTACTTACTTAAACTTTTTTCCTCTAGTTTTGCGACTGTCGAATGGTAAAATTTCCTTTTTTCCATTCCTTCACTTTCGTCGCTGGCGGCATGAACCCTACAAGGGAGGCAAGTGGGCTCTCGTGAGGTTTCCTGTCACCTTCCCAATCTCACCTCTCGCAATCGCACTCCTGGGACCAACTGAGGCTGTCTCAGCCCTCCCCTGGGCGGGGCCAACAGCGAGGAACCGGATTCCCAACCTCTCCTTCGTCGGCGTCCCCACCTCCAGTGCGTCTCCAAGGAGACGCCCACGACGCGGGGCGAGGATCAACCCCTCCCACCTCAGCACTCTACCTCCCTTGCGTCTCCGAGGAGACGCCCACGACGGTGGGCCGGGGCGGCGGCGGGGGAATGGGGTCGTATTGGCAGGGTAACGCGGGCGACGCTTTACGGCAATGGTGAGCAGGGTCGCAGTCGAACCTCGCCAGCTATCGCGCGAAGCTCAGAGAGAACCGGTTTTTTCCCGCTGGAGCGTGGCCTTAGCCACCTTGGTCCACTCAGCCTCCTTCGTGTCCTTTCCCTGGGGCAACGCGGGGTGACGCGGGGCCGGGACCGGCACCCTTTCTGGCCGGAGGGACCCTCCCCATCCTCTAACGTCTGAACAGCCTGTACCCTACGTGCAAGGTGGGCCAGTGTTGGCTGCAGCCCGGCCGGCCTGGGGGAAGCAGAGACGGGCAAGTGGGTGCCGCGTGGGCCGGGCCGTGGTTTGGCGTTTAGCCTGGGCTGGGTGAGCGTGGGCACCGGGATTGTATTGCCGTCTGTGTTCTGTGCCCTCGCGACAGTAGGGAGAGGGTCCAAGTAGAGCCCCTAGGGCCTCCCGGCCAGTGGGCCTGGAAGCGGTTCCCAGTGAGCAGAGGGCGGGGCGGGCCGGAGGAGTGTGGGAGGCTCGCCAGCTGCTTCTCCCTTCCTTCCCATTTATGTAGCCGCCCTGGAGTCCCCTTCATCGAGTGAGATTGACGTGCTGCCCACGGGGACTGGGCATCTCGGAATGCATCCCTAGATTAGTAACATTTCCTTTCATGAGTGTTTGAACCTAAAAAAAAAAAAAAAAAAAAACCACCGTAGCTCCATTCTCACGTATCACTGAACCACGTGGAAGAATGTGCTGTGCTTAGTCGCTCAGTCGTGTCCGACTCTTTGCGACTCCATGGACTGTGCCCGCTAGGCTCCTCTGTCCATGGGATTCTACAGGCAAGAATAGTGGGTTGCCATGCCTTCCTCCAGGGGATCTTCCCAACCCAGGGATCGAACCGGGTCTCCCGCATTGCAGGCAGATTCTTTACCGACTGAGCCACTAGGGAAGGAGGGCAATCGAAATAAAAGGGACAGGGATTTTCATGTAAAGGACTGTGCATTGTTTACAGTGGGATTATAAGCATTTCATGGGTAAAAAGGTTTTGGGGCCACTTGAGACAATTCTAGAGGTGAGGTAATGTCCGGTAATATAGGCGGAACATGGACCTGGATCCCCTCGCTGGTTGCGGATGGTGACGCCCAACTCAGGGGCCAGTTTCTTCCCACCGCGAGTGGGTCTGGATACCCTGTGTCATACGGTACAGGAAGGGCCTCACGGGATCCTACGGGGCATGGGACCCAGACTCTTTTTGCCAGTAGCTAAAGAAAACAAAAACTCAACTCCAAGCCGGATATAAAGTGCACGTGCATTTGTCTGGGTCTGGGACCAAGCCTTCATCAGGCAAAATTCCACATCCTGTCTGCTGGATGTTCACCCCTAACAGGGTGGCCGCCTCTTCTCCTTACGACGTTGTGCATGGTGGCGAGGCAC
This sequence comes from Bubalus kerabau, assembly GCF_029407905.1. Classification (NCBI taxonomy): domain Eukaryota; kingdom Metazoa; phylum Chordata; class Mammalia; order Artiodactyla; family Bovidae; genus Bubalus; species Bubalus kerabau. The sequence goes on along the minus strand of NC_073647.1, from coordinate 1,654,883 downwards.
TGCACCTCCACCGGGGCAATAGATCCTGGATCCCCAGTAGCCCTGAGACCCCAGGGTCTACACTGGGGGACCTTGCTCTTGCAGGACAGGTGAGGATCCCCTGGTCAGAGGCCCTGGGGCAGTAGTTTCAGCTCCTTGGTATCCTTGGTGGGCCTGCTAGCCCGTACTCAACACCACTGCCTGTCCCTTCCACACCTGCTCTAGAGGGGTGCACCGTGGCCAGGTTCTCCCAGAATCCTCTGTGTGCTCCAAACCCTCCCTTCTTCCCATCACAGGCCTTCCCCAGCAGGATCCAGAGGCAGGACCAGGAGTTCAGTTCACTTCAGTTGCTCTTTGAGACCCCATGAACTGTAGCACACCAGGCCTCCCTGTCCATCACCAACTCCTGGAGTCTGCCCAAACTCATGTCCATCGAGCTGGTAATGCCATCCAACCATCACATCCTCTGTTGTCCCCTTCTCCTCCTGCCTTCATATTTGTCAGCATCAGGGTCTTTTCCAATGAGTCAGTTCTTCGAATCAAGTGGCCAAAGTACTAGAGTTTCAGCTTCAGCATCAGTCCTTCCAATGAATATTCAGGACTCATTTCCTGTAATATTGACCAAAGGAATAGGAGGCCAGGCTTAAAAAGTTTCCACTTGATGACACTCTTGCCTCAGAAACGCTATCCACACTCTGGAGCCTGGCCTCTCCCTCTACCCTTTGCAGGTAAAAAAAGGCCCATGGGGGCCAAGAGTCTTCCAAGCCATCCACTGGAGTGTTGTGGGAAGAGATGTCTCCTCTTCTGCTCTGCAGTAAGAATGCACAGATAAGGAAAAGCAAAGGAAGCCATCCATCTCTGGGTCCATGTCCATAGAACTCTAAGAGATTCTGAGTTCACATGGTCGGATCCCCATTTCCTGGTGACTGGAATGTGATGTATTCTGTCACTTTGTTATTACTGGTCAGGGTTAGGGCCAGAATTAATCTTGATGATTTACATAAGTAGCAGCTGGTTGAAGACCTATGCTACTTGGAATAAATCCAGGTTCTGGCCAGACATACAAAGGCTGTGTTCCTGTAATATGGATCCTTATGGAATAGGTATAGAGATTATTCCCTACACAACATTCTTACTTAGGTGGCTCCATCAAGTTTTCTAACTTCTTTCTAGCTAGGTGACTGAGAGTGCTGAACAAACCCCAAACTGTCATTTCTCCCTTGTGCCAGGACATTCATCCCTCATGGTAATCAAAAAGTTGAATGTGGGAGAACATTTTGTATATCTGTGGATATAGGGCTAACAGGTTATTTATTTCAGGAACCTCAAGGCCAATAGTTTAGGTAAGCAGAAAGGCTCATCATTGTGTTAAACCACAAGCTTCAGTCCCAGCAAATTACTGTATGGTGTAACTCAATGGTAACAGTGGGTTACATCACAGATGGTTTGCACTACAAAGTCCAGACCATCTGTATGTTTAGGCTTATTTCTTTTAAGAATAGGTAGTGACTGGCTGGATTTTTTTGTTTTTAATGGAACTAGAAAAAGACTGAAGTGTTTTTTGTCTTATTTCTCATATTTTTCATGCTGAATTCTTACTGAAGGAAAGTAATTTGCATTGAGGCAAAGGTATTCAACAGTATTTTCTTTCCTTTGCAGGTCGTGGTAAGATAATCAAAGGGCATGATCAACAGCTCATACATTGCTTTGCTGTGGACTTAGAGTGCAAGGACAGACGAAGACCAGACACTGACTTTACATTTTTGATAGGTAGGTAATACAGCCCTCAGTTGTACTTTGATTCTTTTACCCACTTCTGTACAATAGGCTTCTCTCTCAAGGAACGACTCTCACAGAAATTCCTTGGGTCAGTGTCTGGTACTAGCACGTTCAGGTATACTTAATTGCTACAGTTGTTCATCATAATGATCAGAAGAGTTCTGCCTGGGGGATGCAAATATCAACAACCTTGATCCAAGAACCTTGAATTCAGTTTAAACTCAAACCCCAGAAAAGACCAGTATTTTACTGGAGCCAATTTCACACCTCTGATAGGTATGGAATAGAACTCCAGGTGTACTTTGTGTTTTACTCCTTTGTCTTTTGCAAATATTACTTTCTGAACTGTTTTAATCGAGTGTATACTGGTGCCATGCATGTGTGTTCTTAATGCTAAGACTGAGCAAAGGAAGCGTTATTTCAGTAACCTGAGACCTCTTAAACCTATCAAACCAGCCTTCCTGCATAAGGGCAAGGATCCCCAGGCAAGAGGCTCTGGGGCAGGAGATTCAGCACCTTGTTCCTGAACATGGCCACTGCCGACACCACGTCCCCGAGAGCCTGACAGCCAGGGGCTCCTTGGTGGGGAAGCCAGGCCCCGGAACACCACTACCTGTTGCTCCCACACCTGCTCTGGTGAGGTGGCAGGCCACCAGGTTCGCCCTGGATCTTCGGAGTGCTGGAAACCCTCACTTCCTCCCGTCACAGGCCTTCCCCTGGCAGGATCCACAGGAAGGGCCTGCACGCCATGCTCAAAAGGTTTCCGCTTGATGGCACTGTTGCTCCAGAAATGCCAACCACTCTCTGGAGCTGGGCCTCTCCCTCCACCCTTTGCATGTTGAAAAAGCCCTACGGTAGCCAAAAAAACCTTCCAAACCCTCCCAGCTGGGTTGGCTCCACTGGAATGTTGGGGGAAGAGGTGTTTCCTCTTTGGGGGACTCCCCTGGGCAGTAAGCCCTTAAGGAAAAGGACATCCAGAGGAGCCGTCCAGCTCTGGGTCCAGGTCCACAGCAGTCTCTGAGACTCTGAGCCATGTGGCCTGGCCACTGCTTCCTTAGGGGACCGGGATGTGATGGAGTCTCTCACTTTGTTGTTACTGATCAGGGTTAGGACCAGAATTACCTTGATGATTCACGTATTAGGGTTTGGTTGAAAACCCTTGCCACTTGGAATAAATCCAGGTTCTAGCCAAGCATCATAGTGTGTGCTCCTGTAATAATGGATCCTTCTGGAACAGGTGTAGAGATTGGTCCCCACAGAGCATTCTTACTTAAGTGGCTCCGTCCACTTTGGTAACTTGTTTCTAGCTAGGTGACTGAGAGTGCTGAACAAACCCTAGACGAATGTCGTGTGTACCTTGTGCCAGGACACTCATCCTGCATGGGAATCAGTAGGTGGTAAGCGGGAGATCATTTGTGTATCTGTGGAGGCAGGGCTAACAGGTTATTCATTTCACACACCTCAGGGCCAGTAGTTTAGGTAAGCAGGAAAGGTCATCAGCATGTTAAACCACAACCTCAGTCCCAGCAAGTGGCTGTACGGGCGACTAAATGGTCACAGTGAGTTACATCACAGTGGGTTTGCAGTATAAAGTCCAGACCATCTGGACCTTTAGGCTGACTTCTCCTAAGGGTATGTAGTGCAGTTTGAGCGTGTTTTTTTGTTTGTTTTCTGTTAATGGAACTAGGAGGTGCCTGGCGTCTGTTTTGTTTTGTTTCTTATATTTTTCAAACTGAATTCTTACTGAAGGATGTTGATCTGCATCTGTGCCAGAGGAATTCAACGGTATTTCTTTCCTTTCCAGGTCACGCCTTGCTAAAATAATAAGAGTGTGATCAACGGCTCCTACGTTGCCTTGGTGTGGAGCCAGTGTTGAGGCATAGACGAAGAACAGACACTGATTCCACACTTCTCGTAGGTACATAATACAGCCCTGAGTGGTGCTTTGGTTCTGTTACCCGCTTCTGTACAGTAGGCACCTCTCTCAAGGCAGGTCCCTCACCGAATTTCTTGGGTTACTGTCTGATGAGTAGCGTGTTCAGGTAGACTTAGTCGCTACAGCTGTATCATCATTATGATCAGAAAAGTTTTCCCTGCTTGATTCAACTAAAACTGGAGCCCGGCAAGGGCCATTATTTTCCTGGAGCCGATTTCACACGTCTGATGGGTGTGGAAGAGAACTCCCCGGTGTACTTTGTGTTTTATTCCTTTGCCTTTCAGAAAGATGATTTTCCAAAGTGTTTTAATCCAGTTTATACTGGTTCCGTGGAGGTGCATCCTTAATGCTAAGACTGAGCAAAGGCAGGGTTAGTTCAGCAACCTGAGTCCTTCTGAACCTATCAAAAGTAGCCTTCCTGCAGGATGGGCCAGGTGGCCAGGGGCAGGAGCTTCAGTGCCTTGTTTCTGAACATGGCCACTGCTGATGCCACGCCCCCAAGGGCCTGACAGCCAGGGGCTCCTTGGTTGGGAAGCCAGGCTCCGGAACACCACTACCTGTTGCTCCCACACCTGCTCTGGTGAGGTGGCAGGCTGCCAGGTTCGCCCTGGATCTTCGGAGTGCTGGAAACCCTCACTTCCTCCTGTTACAGGCCTTCCTCTGGCAGGATTCACAGGAAGGGCCTGCATGCCATGCTGAAAAAGCTTCCCCTTCATGGAACTGTTTTCCCAGAAACGCTATTGCCCTCTCCTGCTGGGCCACTCCCTCCGCCCTATGTTGGTGAAAAAAGGCTCTGGTTGTGCCCAAGCGCCTTTTAAGTGCTGTAACGGGGCATCACTCTAATGGATTGTTGAAGAAAGAGGTGTCTCCTCCTTAGGGGGCTTCTCCTTGGCAGTAAGGTCATACCTTTGTGGATATCTAAAGCATCCTGTCCACCTGTAGTCCATGTTCATAGCACTCTAGGAGATTCTGAGTCCACATGGCCTGGACCCTACGTTTTCTAGTGATCACTATGTGATATGTTCTGTCAGTTTATTACTGGTCAAGTTTGAAGCCAGAATTCCCTTGATGCTGTAATAATTAGGCTTTGGTTGAAGGCCTTTGCCACTTGGAATAAATCCAGGTTGTAACCACGCATACAAAGTGTGCGCTTGTGTTATATGAATCCTTTTGGAATAGGTGTAGAGATGTTATAATTATCATCACTATAAATGTCTGCATAGTTTTAGGAAATTTTTATATATTCTATATATTCAATAAGTGCCCATTTTTACCTCCCGAGGTTTCTGACAGTCTTAATTTCAAAGAGGTGTTGGTTATTTTTATGAAAGTACCCCTGTGGCGGTGTGGGTGGAGGACTCTTGGTGGTAGTCGTAGCAAGGTGAAATATGCCCCTGACTTCATGGAAAAAATGACATCAACCCCAAATGTTAATGAAGTTGTTAATCAAGACAAACTCATTCATTGCCAGTAGGAATACAAAATATTCTAACCACTCTATGTAAGAAATGAAAACTTAATGTGGTCTATTTTGAAGGGTAGCTATCTTTGAGGAAAAAAGAAAATTTACTAGCACTCAAACAAAGGGAAAGTGGGATGCTCAGGGTTTCGTGCTGGCTCCTTCTGTTGGTGAATTCAAAACATAAGAACAGTAATAAATGTGAGCAAAAGTGAAAACAAGTTGTTAAGAAAGGGCCAGCCCATAATGAAGGAAATATACTTAGGCAACCTCTGGAAAGAATATTTATCTACCCCATAGTACTCAGCCAGTGAGAAACTGGGGAAGGGACTTGTGTGCTAGAAAACAAATTGCTTGTTGTAACTGCCCCTGGGTGTGCCTGCCCACCAGACACCTCATCTCGCAAGACCTTCACTAAAGCCTTGCTTCCCACTGCACCTTGTGTCTCCAAGTCCATTCTTTTGGTTTGGGCCAGTGGGCTTTATTTCCCACACTTTGGAAGTTTGGCAATCACACAGAAACATGTACACAAATGTTTATAGTTTTTTTCATAATTTCCAAACCTTGTAAGCAACCAAGATGTCCTTGAGTCGGTGAATAGATGAACAAATATAGTGTGGAATAAAAGGAGCTATCAAGCTGCAAACGTACTTGGAAGAATCCTAAATGCACGTTGCTAAGTGTAAGAAGCCAACCTGGTGGGGAGGGGGAACATTTACTGATAAGGTTCCAACTGTATGATATTCAAGAAAAAGCAAAAACTAGGGACAGTTAAAAGATGAGTGGTTATCAAGGATTCCACAGAGGGATGGAGAGATGAATAGGTAGAACACAGGATTTTTTTTTTTTTAATACAATAAGAGTCTATCTAATGTACTACAATGGTGGACATATATCATTATGTATTTGTCAAAACCCATAGAAGTGTGACACTAATATTGAACCCCAATGTAAACTAGAGTTCATTACAAACTAGAGTTGTAACAAATGTGTAACACTGTCAGAAGCTGTTAAGAAGGGAAGCTGGAGTGAGGAGTAGGCAAACGGTCATATTCTCTGTACTTTCCACTCATTTTTCTGTAAACCTAAAACTACTAAAAATGTATTAAATTTTTTAAAAAACTCTGATAGTTCATTTCTTAACTGTATAACCTTGAAAAGAGGTTGCACTGTACAAAATACAAACTGGAATCTTTGTACAACCTTAATTGAGCATCCAAAATGAGATGCTCCCCAAAATCTGAGTGTTGAATGATATATGCTTTATGATGATTAACTGAAACACTTGTATAGAAAGTTACGAGAGTGAAGGTGAGAAGTTAAAATATGGGTGCTAGGTAAAAGACACCCATCTGAATAGGGGTTAAGAGTATGCCACCCCAAAACCTGCCTCTTTGTAATATTTTCAGGTGAAGGCCCCAACACATGAAAAGCTCCAAAAACAGCACAAGCTTTCCTTCTACAAAGGAAATTTCCATTTATAAGGGAAATTTTCATTTGTAAAACGTGTCTCTCCTTTAAAAGGAAGAGGAACTCTTATTTAACTTTGACTTCTAACACTGTGTGGGTGTACAACTATGATGATCTCTATACATATATCCTGCAATGTGATTACCACAATAAGATTAGTTAATATTACCTCACATAGTTAGCTAAGATTTACTGTTAGCGACTTTCAAGTGTACAAAAATTTCACTGTGCTTTACATTAAATCTACAGCACTTATTAATCCATCTCTTATAAGAAGAAATTTGCACTTTATGACCATTTTCACGTACTTTCCCTGTCCCTAGCAGATCCCACATATAAAGAAGTATATTATTTGTCTTTGACTTATTTCACATAGCATAACACCTTCAAGATTTATCCATGTTGCTGCAAGTAGTAGAATTCCTTCTTTTCTGTGACTGAAAAGTAATTCATTGTGTATGTGTGTGTGTGTGTATCACATTGTCTTTGCTATTTTGTTGGAGGGGGGCACCACACAACTTGTGGGATCTTAGTTTTCTGACCAAAGATTGAACCTAGGCCCTTGGCAGTGAAAGTGCAGAGTCCTAAACACTGGACTATTGGGGTAGTCCCTATATCACATTTTCTTTATCTATTCTCCCCACAGTAGACACCTATGTTGGTTCTGTGTTTTGGCTATTGTAAATAATGCTGCAATGAACATGGGAGTACAGGTATCTGTTCAAGATAATAGTTTCTTTTCTTTCAGATATATATCCAGAAGTGGGATTAGGGGTTACTGATGAAGACTCCCATATTTACTTGAGCAGTACATATGTTAATAAACTTCTATTTGTTTTTCTCTTCATAATTGTCTTTGGCCAGTCAAATTTATAGGGTTCTGGGTGTAGAACCCAGGATTTTTTTCCTCTTTTAAAAGGGACATTGATCTGGTGAATCCTGTCCCAGTTTTACCTAATCACTCCTCTAAATAGGTTCAAACAAGCCAGAATACTTATACTGAACACAGCTTAAGTCTAGCTACATATAGATAATATTTCCATCTTCTTTGCCCTTTCTTGCAAATGTCACCTCAAGTCAGACATTTTAGAAAGCTATGTATATATGCATCGTTTATTTCTACAAATGATATACACTGCTAACTATATTTGTCTTTAGAGTCTGTGAAGTAAAAAGTATTCTTGGCTAAATATTCATTCTCAGAGCATATTTGAACATGAGAAGTCCATTTTGAACCTAAATAAGAAAATTGTTTGAATTCTCCTTTTGTCTAACATTTTCCTAGACTGAAATAAATAAATATAAAATGGACATAAATATAAAATAAACATAAGTCATTAGCACAAAAAAGCAAGAAATGTACATTAAAATGATGTATAACATAACCACATTTATTAAACAATGTGTGCCAATATAAAGGGCAAAGTTCAACAATGCAAAAGTGCAAATATTTTTGCACCAACCTAATATTACAATTACAAATAATAACCTATTCCTCTTTCATATTACTGAGTCTACCCTGTGTTATAACCAGAATAATAATACAGAACAGGCATTTGACAGAAATAGTTTTCTTCCTACAAAGAAACGACAAATGAGTTTCTGCTGGAACCTTCTCAACAGAAATTTCAATAAGGTATAAACAAAGTTTCTTAACTAGAAGGGGCTATATAACAGAGTACATTTCACATGCGAAGTTTCATATCGTTCTTCAGAGATTCCAGCATAGAAAGACAGAAGATTTTTCCTTTAGCAACCCAGGGGATAAACAAGATCACCTCAAAATCCTTCCTAGCTCTAGGGTTTGTGAAAATACCATGCTATTTTGATAGACTTAAAAGGTTTCAGGTTACTGAAGTAACCCTGCCTTTGCTCACTCAGTTCAGTTCAGTCTCTCAGTCATGTCCGGCTCTTTGCAACACCATGAACCGCAGCACGCCAGGTATTAGAGTTTCAGCTTCAACATCAGTCCTTCCAATGAACATCCAGGACTGATCTGCTTTTGGATGGACTGGTTGGATCTCCTTGCAGTCTAAGCGACTCTCAAGAGTCTTCTCCAACACCACAGTTCAAAAGCATCAATTCTTCAGCGCTCAGCTTTCTTTATAGTCCAACTCTCACATCCATACATGAGCACTGGAAAAACTATAGCCTTAACTAGATGGACCTTTCTTGACAAGGTAATGTCTCTGCTTTTTTTTTTTTTTTAATTATTATTTTTTTTTATGCTGTCTAGGTTGGTCATAACTTTCCTTCCAAGGAGTACACGTCTTTTAATTTCATGGCTGCAATCACCATCTGCAGTGATTTTGGAGCCCAGAAAAATAAAGTCAGCCACTGTTTCCCCATCTATTTGCCATGAAGTGATGGGATCGGATGCCATGATCTTAGTTTTCTGAATGTTGAGCTTTAAGCCAACTTTTTCACTCTCTTCTTTCACTTTTATCAAGAGGCTCTTTAGTTCTTCACTTTCTACCATAAGGGTGGTGTCATCTGCATATATTTCTCCTGGCAATTTTGTTTCCAGCCTGTGCTTCTTCCAGCCCAGCGTTTCTCATGATGTACTCTGCATAGAAGTTAAATAAGCAGGGTGACAATATACAGCCTTGACGTACTCCTTTTCCTATTTGGAACCAGTCTGTTGCTCCATGTCCAGTTCTAACTGTTGCTTCCTGACCTGCATATAGGTTTCTCAAGAGGCAGGTCAGGTGGTCTGGTATTCCCATCTCTTTCAGAATTTTCCACAGTTTATTGTGACCCACACAGTCAAAGCCTTTGCTCACTAATAGCATTAATAACGCAGTTCCATGGCACCATTATAAATTCTTTTAAAACACTTAGGAAACTCATCTTTGTAAAAGGGAAAGGAGTAAAACACAAAGTACACATGGGAGTTCTGTTGCATATCTATCAGATGTGTGAAGTTAGATCCAGTAAATTAATGGCCTTTCTGGGCTTGAGTTTTAAACTGAGTTCAGGGGTGTTGGAACTTACAAATAGGTTGATATGTGAATCACACAGGCAGAACTCTTCTCATCACTACAATGAACAACTATAGTAACTAAGTATACCTGAAAGATTGAAGGCAGGAGGAGAAGGGGACAACAGAGGATGAGATGGTTGAATAGCATCACAAACACAACAGACAGGAGTTGTTTGAGCAAGCTCTGAGAGATAGAGAAGGATAGGGAATCCTGGTGGGCTGCAGTCCATCGGGTCACAAAGAGTTGGACAGGACTGAGCAGAAGTACCAGAACACACTACTATCCAGACACTGACCAGAGGAAATTCGGTGAGAGACCTGCCTTGAGAGAGGAGCCTACTGTACAGAAGGGACAACAGAATCAAAACATAACTGAGGGCTGTATTACATAACCATCAGAAGTGTGAAGTCAGTGTCTGCTCTTCATTTCTGTTTGTACTTTGGGACCACACCAAGGCTAATCATGCCCTTTGCTTTTCTGACTGAACCTAAAAAGAAAGAAAATACTGTTGAATACATTTGCCACAGGTGCAAATTAACTTCCCTCCAAAGGAATTCAGCAAGAAAAGCAAGAAATAAAATAACGCACCAGTCTTTTAGTTCCATTAAAAGAAAAATCCAGCCAGTCACTACCTATCTGTAGGAGAAATTAGCCTAAAGGTACAGATGGGCTGGACTTTATACTGCAAAGCTATTGTGATGTAACCCACTGTGACCATTTAGTTACTTCAAAGAATAACCTCTTCTTGCAAGACTCCAGTAGAGCCAACCCTCTAGTAGGGCTTGGTAGGCTCTTGGGCCTCCAAGCGCCTTTTTTGACCCACAAAGGGTGGAGGGAGAGAGAATGCTAGAGATAATGGTAGCATTTCTGGAGCAACAGTGCCATCAAGCGGATGTGTTTTGAACATGGCCTCCCACCCCTGCCTGTGGTCCTGCTGGGAAAGGCCTGTGAGGGGTGGAAAGGAGGTATCAGAACACTCAGAGGATTCTGGGCAAACCTCCCTGTGGGACATGCCTCCAGAGCAGGTGTGGAAGGGATAGGTCATCCTGCCTGGGCCCAGGATTGCACACCAAGGAATCTATGACTGTCAAACCACTGGGGGCATGGCCTTGGCAGTCACCATGTTCAAGAACAAGGAGCTGAAGCTCCAGTCCCTAGTATTATAAGTCCCCAGTTTCTGAGACTACGTGACCTAAGTGATCCACACTTTTCAAGGAGCAAGCTGAGTTACAGAGGCAGAAGGAGCAGGAGGTTGTGTAAAATTTTAACTTTTCCTCTTAACACTACTTAGGAGAAATAAGCCTAAATGCACAGATAGTCTTGACTTTGTACTGCAAAGCTATTGTGATGTAACCCACTGTGACCATTTAGTCACTTCATAGAGTACTTTGCTGGGACTGAGGCTTGTGTTCAAACACTGATGAGCCTTTCTGCTTACCTAAACTACTGGCCTTGAGGTTACTAAAATAAATAATGTTAGCCCTGCATCCACAGATACAGAAACTTTCTCCCAGTTTACTGAGAACTGAGAACTTCCAAATGTTCAAGCTGGATTTAGAAAAGACAGAGGAACCAGAGATCAAATTGCCAACATCCGCTGGATAATCGAAAAAGCAAGAGAGTTCCAGAAAAGCTTCTACTTTTGCTTTATTGACTACGCCAAAGCCTTTGACTGTGTGGATCACAACAAACTGTGGAAAATTCTTAAAGAGATGGGAATACCAGACCACCTGACCTGCCTCCTGAGAAATCTGTACGCAGATCAAGAAGCAACAGTTAGAACTATACATAGAATACAGACTGGTTCCAAATCAGGAAAGGAGTACATCAAGGCTGTATATTGTCACCCTGCTTATTTAACTTATATGCAGAGTACATCATGTGAAATGCCAGGCTGGATGAAGTACAAGCTGGAGTCAAGATTGCCAGGACAAATATCAGTAACCTCAGATATGCAGATGATACCACCCTTATGGCAGAAAGCGAAGAAGAAGAACTAAAGAGCTTCTTGAGGAAAGTGAAAGAGGAAAGTGAAAAAGTTGGCTTAAAACTCAACATTCAGAAAACTAAGGTCATGGCATCCAGTCACATCACGTCATGGCAAATAGATGGGGGAAACAATGGAAACAGTGACAGACTATTTTTTGGGGCTCCAAAATCACTGCAGATGGTGACTGCAGCAATTAAATTAAAAGATGCTTGTTCCTGGGAAGAAAAGCTATGACCAACCTAGACAGCATATTAAAAAGCAGAGACATTACTTTGCCAACAAAGGTCCATCTAGTCAAAGCTATGGTTTTTCCAGTAGTCATGTATGGATGTGGGAGTTGCACTATAAAGAAAGCTAAGTGCCAAATAATTGATGCTTTTGAACTGTGGTATTGGAGAAGACTCTTGAGAGTCCCTTGGACTGCAAGGAGATCCAACCAGTCCATCCTAAAGGAAGTCAGTCCTGAATATTCATTGGAAGGACTGATGCTGAACCTGAAACTCCAATACTTTGGCCACCTGATGCAAAGAACAGACTCACTGGAAAAGACCCTGATGCTGGGAAAGCTTGAAGGCAGGAGGAGAAGGGGATGACAGAGAATGAGATGGTTGGATGGCATCACCAATGCGATGGACATGAGTTTAGGCAAGCTCCAGGAGTTGATGATGGACAGCGAAGTCTGGCATGCTGCAGTCCATGGGGTCACAAAGAGTTGGACACAACTGAGCAACTGAACTGAACTGATGAGGGATGAGTGCCCTCGCACAAGGGACATGTGATGGTTTGGGGTTTATTCAGCACTCTCATTCAGTCACCTAGCTAGAAACAAGTTCCAAAACTAGATGGAGTCACTTAAGTAAGAATGCTCTGTAGGGACCAATCTTTACTCATATTCCAAAAGGATCCATTATTACAGGAGCAACGCTTTGTGTGCATGGCTGGAACCTGGATTTGTTTGAAGTGACAAGGGTCTTCAACCAATCCCTAGTAGGTGAATCATCAAGGTACTTCTGGCCATAACCCTGACCAATAATAACAAAGTTGACAATACATCACATCCTGGTTCCCAGGAAAGAGGGGCCTGGCCACATGACTCAGAAAATCCTAGAGTGCTGTGGACATGTAACCAGAGATGGAGGGCTCCTCTGAATGTCCTTTTCAGTATGTTATTACTGCCAAGAAGACCTCAAAGGAGGACACACCTCTTCTCCCAACACTCCATTGGAGCTAACATAGTTTGGAGGGTTTGGAAGGTTCTTTGGCCACCATGGGCCTTTTTTGATACACAAAGGGTGGAGAGAGAGGCCCAGCTCCAGAGGGTGATTGGCATTTCTGGCGCAAGAGTGCCATCAAGCAGGAGCTTTTGGAGCATGGCATCAGTCCCTTCCTGTGGATCCTACTGAGGAAGACCTGTGAGGAGACGAATGGAGGGTTTGGGTTACTCAGAGGATTGTGGGCAAATCTGGCTGCCTGGCACTCCATCAGAGTAGGTGTGGAAGCAACAGGTAGTGGTGTTCTGGGGCCTCGCTTGCCCACCAAGGAGCCCCTGGCTGCCAGGCCTTTGGGGGCATGGCCTCGATAGTGGCCATGTTCAGGAACAAGGAGTTGAAGCTCCTGCCCCACGGCCTCTGGCTAGGGAATCCTTGCCCTTCATGCAAGAGGTCTACTTTGATAGCTTTAAAAGGTCTCAGGTTACTGAAGTAACCTTGCCTTTGCTCAGTGTTAGCATTAACAACACACCTCCATGGCACCAGTATAAACTCCACTAAAACACTTCAGAAAATCATCTTTGTAAAAGGCAAAGGAGTAAAACACAAAACACCTGGGAGGTTGTTTTTTTTTTTTTTTTTTTTTACCCCATACCTATCAGACGTCTGAAATCTGCACCAGTAAAATACTGGCCTTTTCTTGGCTTTGAGTTTTAACTGAGTTCAGGGCTGTTGGAACTTACGAATAGTTTGATATCTGAACCCCACATGCAGAACTCCTCTGATCATTAATATGAACAACTATAGTGACTAAGTATATCTGAAAACGCAACTAACCAGACACTAACCTGAGGAAATTGAGTGAGACACTTGCCTTGAGAGAGGAGCCTACTCTACAGAAAGAGGAAACAATCAAAGCACAACTGAGGACTGTATGACATACCTGTCAGAACTGTGAGGTCAGTGTCTGCTCTTCATCTGTGCTTGCTCTCTGGGTCCACACCAATATAATGTACGAGCTGTTGATCACATGCTTTGATTTTATTACCAAACTGGTTCCTGAAAAGGAAAGAAAATACTGTTGAATACTTTTGCCCACTGATGCAGATCAATATCCTTCATGAAACATGAAGAACATGAAAAACATAAGAACCAAAACATAACAACATACCAATCTTCTTGTTTCATTAAAAAAAAAAAAAAAAGATCCAGCCACACTACCTACCCTTAGGAAAAGTAAATGTACAGATGGCCTGAACTTTATACTGTAAAGCCACTGTGATGTAACCCACTGTGACCATTTAATCATTTCCTAGAGTACTTTGCTGGGTTTGAGGATTGTGGTTTAACACAATGAGCCGTTTTGCTTACCTGAAATAGTGGCCCTGAAGTTCCTGAAATAACCTGTTAGCCCTGCATCCACAGATACACATTCTCCCACTTTTAATTTATTGATTCCCATGAGGGATGAATGTCCTGGTAAAAGGGATAAATGACAGTTTGGGGTTTGTTCAGCACTCTCAGTCACATAGCTAGAAACAAGTTAGAAAACACGACAGAGCCACTTAAGAGTCTCTGTAGGGACCAATCTCTACACATATTCCAAAAGGATCCATATTACAGGAGCACACCCTTTGTATGCATGGCTAGAACCTGGATTCATTCCAAAAAGCATAGGTCTTTAACCAACCACTAATTATGTAAATCATCAAGGGAATTCTGGCCCTAATCCTGACCAATAATAACAAAGTGACAGAATCCATCACATCCTACTCTCCAAGAAATGGGGATCAGGCCATGTGGACTCAGAATCTCCTAGAGTGCTGTGGACATGGACCCAGAGATGGATGGCTTCCTTTGCACATCCTTTTGTTGTAGCCAAATGCTCCGGGAAGCAAAGTCATTCAGAAGGACAATGTGGATAGCAGAGTGCAGTTTATCACAATGGCAGGTCTGAGGCAGAGTTTCCTCTTTAGCCAGGGACCCCGACCAATTTTTGTGAAAACCTTATATACCCTAAGTGTACATGTACAAGCCCACATCCCCAAATTGCTCAGTCCTACTCTGCAGAATGTTAAAGGGAGATACAATCAAGTTACAGTCATGTTTCATAATCAGAAGGGTCAGCTGGTTATATATTGTAGCCTACACCAATGGGTGCCATAAAGATTACAAAGGTGACTGAATACATAGGGGCTTATTACATTCTTTCTGGCGACAGGAAATCTTGGTATGGAATCTGGTGTTTATCAGTTCGGGAGGCCTGTTCGGCTGCACCTATGTTGTATCCATGGCTACCAGGCATATAGTCCAGAGTTCACCAAGAATGCAAGAGGGAGTTTCCTTCTCAAGATGGAGTCAGTGTGGCCTGTTCCTTTCCTCTTTCACCTTTAGATATGTTCTTACTCTCAAGGAGCAGCCCCCAAAGGAGACACCTCTTTTCACAAAATTCCTGTGGACCACTTGGAAGACTCTTGGGCCTCCATGGGCCTTTTTTTCACCTGCAAAGTACGGAGGGAGAGGCCATGCTCCAGAGGGTGGATGGCATTTCTGCAGCAACAGTGCCATTTAAGAGGAAAGGTTAAAATTTTACAAAACCTCCTACTTCTGCCTCTGTAACTCAGCTTGCTCCTTGCAAAGTCTGGATCATGTAGGTCTCAGAAAGTGGGGACTCACAGTACTAGGAACTGAAGCTTATCTCACTCACCCTTGTCCTGCTGTTTGCAATCACCCAGCCCCTGCAAACCCACAAACCCGCTTAATCATGCCTGTTCGTGTATAAGAACTCTGTAACCCCTTTGTTCGGGGCTCAGAGCTTGGAATGTTAACTCCTCTGGGTCCACCGGCATAATAAACCTGAGTTCTCCAACTCTGCAAGTGTGGTGCTTGGTTTTTTGAGTACTTGTTTCTGCAACACCATCAAGTGGAAGATTTTTGAGCCTGGCCTCCAGGCCCTGGCTGTGGATCCTGCTGGGGAAGGCCTCTGAGGGGAGCAAGGGGGTGTCTGGAGTGCTCAGAGGATTCTGGGTGAACCTGGCTGCCGGGCACCCCTCCAGAGCAGGTGTGGAAGCAACAGGCAGTGGTGTTCTGGGGCCTGGCTCTCCCACGGAGGAGCCCACGGCTGCCAGACCCTTGGGGGCTTGACCTCAGCAGCTGCCATATTCAGGAACAAGGAGCAGACGCTCCAGCCCAGGGCCTGTGGCCAGGGGATCCTCAGCCATCCTGCAGGAGGGAGGTACACCAGTGGGGTCCCTGAGGTCTCAGGGCCACTGGCAACCCAGGAACTGTTGCCCAGGCAGAGGCACTGTGCCTGGCCACCATGGACAAGGCCAAAAGGGGAAGAGGTGGCCACCCTGTCAGGGACAAACATCCAGCAGACAAGATGTGGAATTTTGCCTGATGAAGGCTTGGTCCCAGACTGAGACAAATGCACGTGCACTTTATGTCCGGGTTGGAGTTGAGTTTTTGTGTACATTTGCTTGTGCCAAAGAGTCTGGGTCCCATGCCCCACAGGATCCCGTGAAATCCTTCCTCTGCCTTATGACACAGGGTATCCAGACCCACTCATGGTGGGATGAAACTGGCCCCAGAGCGGTATGCTGAAGCTGAGTTGGGTGAAACCGTCTGCAGCCAGCGAGGGGATCCAGGTCTGTTTTCCTTGCCGTTCTATTTCAGAAATGGAACTGTGCTGCCAGGTGAACCCCTATGCCTCGCCCCCACTGCCCCACCGTGGAGGACCCAGGTCCTTTCTTGGGGAGGACTGCTGTAATTTTTCACGAGGGGTCCGTGTTCTGCATGTGCAGACATTGGTCCTGGGCACAGGGGCACAAGGAGACCACCTGTGCCAGCTGACCCATCAGACCCTATAGGTTGGTCAGGGACCAGTCCTAAGGGAGGCTCTGCCCACATAACCTCTCCTGACAACATTTCGGGCAATTCAGTAGTGTGAAAGAAGGGGCATGGGGTGGGATTCAGCACCCTTCGAGGAGGGGTGAAAGCGAGGGGGTATGTTTGGAAGAGGTAGTGTTCCCGCATGGAAATTTCCTTCCAGTTGGAAGCCATCCCCCCTCAGCCCTGTCCCTGACCACAAAACCACCCCACCTCCCACCCCTCAGGCAGGTTAGAGCCAAGTAAAGGGCAGGCATGAGCCGCCCCAGAGCTTGCTCCAGAAGTGGCATTTTGGGTCAGCCGGGGACTAGAAGGCAGAGCCCTGTGCCTGGCAGGATGGACCAGACTCCTGGCCTTGGCAGACAAGCTGGAAGAGTGGTGGTCTTGAAAGAGAGGGAAGCAGGAGGCGTTTCTCTCAGTCCAATAGGGGTGAGTTTCAGGCAGCTTCTTCAGACCTCTTCTTCTTGATGTCCTGCCTGGGCTGCGGGTGCAAGCATAGGGTTGAGACCTGGAGAGCTGGAGCTGAATGGAAGGTAGGGCCTGCCCTCCTCTCATCGCTGAACTGAGGCTCAGGGCCTTTTGAAGAGAAAGCTGAAGCCTGCAAAGACGTGGCCTGGGGATCCACTTGGCTGGGCTCTTTTCTGCTCTCTGGGACGTGGCTCTGGGAGACCTGGGGACAAGAATGGCCAGAGCCAGAATGCTGGACACCCTGGAAGATGACATTGCACCTGCCAATGAGATTCTTCGGCTTAGAACAAGGGCGCCTTCTGCGGTGCCTCCTGTGTCCGGCGAGTACTGTTCCCTTTGGAGGCTGACTGGGGGCTATCCTTGGGCCTCGGGTTCCTTTGGCACTGGGTAGCCAGGATCCACATGTCATCTGCACTGGACAGAAGGTCACTAGGCCTGCCTCCGCCCCTGATGGCGGCGGAATTCCAGTTGTCCAGGGTGGTCTCTGCCTGGGCCACATAGCGGCCCAGAGAGAGGCTTCTGGGACTCTGGGCCCACCCAGGCCCATCCTGCTCTGGCTCCCTGGGGAAGGGGCATGTGGGCCAATGTCTGCAGCACTGCACTGGGTTCCTTCAGAGCAGCTTCCTCTGCTCCCGCCCAGACATGGTGGCCACCAGGGTCCATGGAGACTCCACTTCCTGTACCCCACAGGGCAGTCACCCTGGCCGTGCCCCTTGTCCTGGTGGTGTCCCTGGAGCTTCCACGGCCCCACCCAGCCCTGGGGCCTGCTTCTCACACCTCCCTTGCAGAGCTTTGCACTTCCTGGAGGCCACTGTCCCTTGTCCCTTCAATCCCTTAAAACTCCTACACAGGAAGGGACAGTTCAGGGTTCACAGATTTGGTGGACCCGCTGTCCTGTTGATGCCAGCAGTGCACCAGAAATGGCCACCTGCCCTTCCCCTTCCCTCACCCTAAGATGTTTCCCTCTGCCATTTGCTGAGAAAAAAAAGAAATGTCAAGCCCTGTCTAACCTGGCCAAAGAGAGATGGCTCAACAGCGTGGCCACTACAGAAGGGCGTGCCTCAATGTCTGTCGCTCCAGTCTGCGGGCCTGGTCTCCATGGGGTCCTTTCAGTCTGCCCTCATCACAAAAGAGCGAAGACTGCCCATGCAGGCACCCAGCAGTGGACCTGCAGCAGTGTCTTTAGCACCTACATCTGCCTAAGACATCGGGAAACATCCTGAGTGTGGGCAGACAGATCGAGTCACACCTGGCCAGTGGCTGGAGAGCCCCATTCTCATGGGTCACAGAGGGACACAAAGGATGGCAGCCCAGAGGCACTGGACGGGTGTCAACAGTTGATGTCAACTTTCTCTGGTCGGACAATGGATGGATGGCCACCAAGGACCTGGCTCTTCTCCTACAGGGGCTCAGGGGGATTCAGGTGTGGATGGTGGCACACACGGGTCAGTCCAGAGCAGCACTGGGCATTGCAAAACAGCAGTTTCCACTAGTCCCGCCCAGACACGGTAGCCACCAGGGTCCAATGACTTCACCTCTGGCTATGTGTTATGTGGTAGCACAGTTGGTTATTTTCCTGGAGCCTGGAATTTTCCCAATTTCGGCTGCTCTTGGCCTAAACTTCACCAGGCCGGGCCAAGCTTGGACCCTGGGGGTGTGGAGGCAGAGCTGGTCCCTTGTCCTGCCTGGGACTCTGACTTCATTCTGCATAGTTTCTAAAAGATAGTACAGTGTGCATGGGATGTGAGGATGAGTTCCTCACAATGGCAGCAGTGCACAAAAATGCCATCCTGCCCTTCTCCACCCCACCCCCCAATCCCTAAGACGTGTCCCTTTGCCCTATGCAAGGGGGAAAAAACCTGTCCAACCCTTGTCCAAATTGACTCCAACATGGCAGCTCACTGTCTTGGCCACATTTGGGGAGCCTTTCCATATGTCAATGAGTGGAGCCTTATCCCTTTTGGGTCCTCGGCCTGCCTTGCTGACAAGAAAAGCAAAGGATCCTCATCCAGGAAGGAAGCAGTAGATCTGAACCTATCCCCTTTCCGTACCTGTGCCTTTAGCACTGGGGCAGTGCAAGAGACCTCAGGAGACGCACCATGCATGGTCCTACCCCGTTTACTACTGCAGCTGAGGTACTGTCTCTAGAGTCACAGAAATGCCAGCCTGACGGTTGTACACATGGTCCATCCAGACAAGGTAGGTTCATGTCAGAGACAGCAAAGGAACCAGAGTTGCTGCAGGGTCACTCTGTTTACCACTGTTTAACACAGTGCCAGAAATTAAATACAAATTCCTCTAAATGAGTGTCAAAAGCCCCATCCTTAGGTAATGCAAGGTTCTAGCATTTCCTGTTTGAAAATATTTTATGTTTTCCCCCTCAATCCACCCCAATCACTAACGTAGAGTCTATGTATCATAAAAGAACAGATAATATTAATGGAAGTCTTTTAAGAAGAAAATCACCAGTATTTGGTAATTTGTTTCAATAGAGAAGATTTTTACCCCTTTTTCTCGGCAATGCAAAGGAAGGGTAATGCAAATATATCAAGGTTATTTTGTTTGGACCTTTTTAATGTCTGGGTCTTAGTCTCCAGAGTTTCTTAGCCCATCTTGTGATGCATTGAGTAGGCTGTCTCTATGCTTTCATTATACATTTATTGAGATATTCATCCTCTTCTGGAATCACTGGATCAAAGTCTATTATCAATACTTCTTGTCCATAATAATCAACTGAGTGCCTAATTCCTTGTTTCTAACTGATTTCAAGGTCCTCCTGTTTGGAAAGACATCTGGGACCTCAAGCAGGTGGTCTATAGGGTGTATTTTTATATGCCCAGGTGTTAACTTTGGTCAAAAAGGCACACCTTGTTTACAGCCTTGGGTAGGAAGTTTATGTGGCTCCAGACTTCTTTCAAATCATTGATTAGAACACGATACTATACCATTCAGTAAAACTGAGAAAGTTAATAAAATTGCTAACAATTAAGTGCCTTATGGATGATTTTTATAAGCCAATTTCATAAATAAATATCCAGCTAGTAACGTTCACAGGGTTCTAAGTGACCAATGACAAAAGAGTATATGCTTATATAATAATAATAATGTAAAAACACAATACGAAAATTTACAGGAGGAAAACTTTAAAATTCCTGTAAGACAGAAAAGTAGACTCAAGCAAGAATAAAGATGTACTATATTCTCAAATAAAGACACTTAGGCTCAAGAACATATCGATTCATCAGTAAATCAAGCAATCCATTCGAATCTCAAAGAAAATCTAAAGGCTTTTCAACACTTAGTTATTTTCCATTGTTCACAGGCAAAATAAGTAGGCAGGGATATCCAAGAGAGTTATGACAATGAATAGCCATGTTATGCGAGAACTACTCATACCATACGTGAAAATATATAGTAGAACACAAAGTTCAAGAACAGACCTGAAAACATACCAGAATTGAGTATACAATGAGGCAGCCTCCCAAATCAATGAGCACAGTCAGCTGTGGAACAAAGTGATACCCATTTAGAATAGGCTCATAGTGCCACACCTCTTACAATAAACCAGGATAAGCTGTACAGGGATCCAAGAATTAAACGGACAATACACAGAACCATACAACTATTTGCAGAAATAATGGGCAACATTCCTTTATAGCTGTGGAGCAAGAAAAGCCTATTGTACGTATGACTCAAAAATCCGTTAAAAAAAAAAGATAAATGTGAACACATAAAATTTACCATACTAACAATAACAAAAGCATACTCTAACTTAGAAAAGCACTGACAAACGGGAAAAAAATTTAATTCACTTCAGTAGTCTTTCTAACATATAGAGAACTAGCTTCTAGATATCCGTTTAGAGACAGTAACAACCAAGAGAAAAAGACTTAACAGATCACAAAAAAGAGCCACAAAAGTCTCTTAAATATATAAAAATATTCCCCAGCCACATATATGAATATATATTATATAACATGTTAATATAAAGGAAATACAAACAAAAACTACACTATGGTATAATTTCATACAAAGTATGAATTCCCAACCAAGACCTGACCTTTCGGATGGGCCTGTATTACCTGACAATCCCTCACCTCCAGAACTGTCTCAAGTGGCCCCAAAACCCCTTTACCCATGAAATGCTTATAATCCCACTGTAAACAATGTACAATCCTTTACATGAAAATCCCTGACCCTTTTATTTCGATTGCCCTCTCTTCCCTAGTGGCTCAGTCGGTAAAGAATCTGCCTGCAATGCGGGAGACCCAGGTTCGATCTCTGGCTTGGGAAGTTCCCCTGGAGGAGGGCATGACAACCCACTGCAGTATTCTTGCCTGTAGAATCCCATGGACAGAGGAGCCTAGCGGGCACAGTCCATGGGGTCGCAAATAGTCGGACACGACTGAGCGACTAAGCACAGCACATTCTTCCACGTGGTTCAGTGATACGTGAGAATGGAGCTACATGTTTTTTTCTTTTTTTTTAGGTCAATAACTCATGAAAGGAAATGTTACTTCTCTAGGGATGCATTCTGAGATGCCCAGTCCCCGTGGGCAGCACGTCAATCTCACTCGATGAAGAGGACTCCAGGGCGGCCACGTAAATGGGAAGGAAGGGAGAAGCAGCTGGCGAGCCTCCCACACTCCTCCGGCCCGCCCCGCCCACAGCCCATTGGGAACCGCTTCCAGGCCCATCGACCGGGAGGCCCGAGGGGCTCTACTTGGACCCTCTCCCTACTGTCGCGAGGGCACAGAACACAGACGGCAATACAATCCCGGTGCCCACGCTCACCCAGCCCAGGCTAAACGCCAAACCACGGCCCGGCCCACGCGGCGCCTCCCTGCCCGTCTCCGCTTCCCCCAGGCCGGCCGGGCTGCAGCCAACACTGGCCTACCTTGCACGCAGGGTACAGGCTGCTCAGACGTTAGAGGATGGGGAGGGTCCCTCCGGCCAGAAAGGGTGCCGGTCCCGGCCCCGTGTCACCCCGCGTTGCCCCAGGGAAAGGACACGAAGGAGGCTGAGGGGACCAACGTGGCTTACGCCACGCTTCAGCGGGAAAGACTCGGTCCCCTCAGTTTCGCGCCGGAGCCAGCGAGGCTGGACTGCGACCCACCCCCGCCTCACCCCTGCCGTAAAGCGTCGCCTGCGTTGTCCCGCGAATACGACCCCCGCCCCCCCCGTTGTGGGCGTCTGCTCTGGAGGTAGGGCGCTTAAGAGAGAGGGCATGGGAATCTGGGTTCCTCGCTGTTGGCCCCGCCCAGGGGAGGGCTGAGACAGCCTCTAGCAGGAACCGCCAGTGCAAGAGGTGAGATTGGGGAAGTGATAGGACACCTTGCGAGAGCCACCTTGTCCCCCTTGTAGGGTCCCTGCC
The DNA here is from genome assembly GCF_029407905.1 of Bubalus kerabau. NCBI lineage: Eukaryota > Metazoa > Chordata > Mammalia > Artiodactyla > Bovidae > Bubalus > Bubalus kerabau. The sequence continues at coordinate 1,632,348 of NC_073647.1, read as the reverse complement.
TCCAACAACAGAAGTGAATGAACGGTAAAACGGAAGTTTTACTGTTCTGAAGAAGGAATTCATAGGGCCTGGACTCCATCTTAGGCCTGTTCATGCTGATCATGCTCAGCCACCTTTCCAATGGACTCTGAACTCTGTGTTTAGTGCCTATGAAAATAACAACCAAAGGATAAGACCCCCTCCAGACAGGGGAACCTTGAATCATTCTACTGTGTATTCTTCCCACCTTTCTGCTTTAGTTAGATCCGTACCATTGCTGTCCTTTATTGTGTCCCTCTTTGTCTTTTATTGTATCCTTCATATAGTTGAGGTTATTATTACTTAAATTACTCTGACCTTAGGTGAGAGGCAGTGTCCCAAGAGCAGAAACTCCTTGGCCTCTGTCACCTCCCACTCTTTGTCATGGGCCTGTTAGGGAGCTGCTGCCTCTTAAGCAGGTTTTCCTGGCGTTTTCTCAGGTGGTGTCCACACCGCCTTGGTTGGGGGGACGTCCTGGGTCCTAAAGAGTCACAGTGACAAACATGTTTCTCCTGCCTGACGGGTGCCTTGTCTAATTTTTTTCCTGTGGAAGAAAAGAACATTCTCCTCTAGTGAAATAACATTCAAATAAAGGAGACATGGGCTTCCCCATGGCTCACCAGTAAAGAATCCACTTGCAAATCAGAAGATCGGGGTTCCATCCCTGGGTATGCAAGATCCCCTGGAGAAGGAAATGGCAACCCACTCCAGTATACTTGCCTGAAGAATCCCATGGACAGAGGAGCCTAGCGGACTAAGGTCCATGATGTCGCAAAGAGTCAGATACAACTGAAATAACTTAGTAGGCAGAGGAGACACGTGTAGCACAGACAAGAAAAGGAAGATAACAGATAATGCCTCCACTCAGAGATGGCAGATGTTAAATCTGGCCTTGTGTCCACCGGATACCTCTGTGTCCACCTCTGTTCCTTACAGAGGTGTTAGTGGAGCTTAGAAAGTGGGAGATTGATACAAATAAAGATTGTCTCTAGGAGCATGAGTAACCTGCAGCATTTTGGTGGTTAAATGCCTCCATGCATTTTAGGTCAACACAGGAAATTACACAAAACACTGCAGCCTTCAACTCCTAAGGAGTGAAGGGAGGGTTCATGCCCTGCTACGATTTTCCCACCTTGTTGAGGGTGGAAAGGGAAGGGAGTGTCCATGTCCTCTCCAGGTGGAAGTACCTGACCAGCCCCTGGGCTCTGGATCTCAGCTGCCCTCTAGATTCCTCCGTGAGTTTCTTTTCCTTCACTCTAGTTAGTAGTGGCTATTTCTCCAGACTTTATTTTTCTGGGCTCCAAAATCACTACAGATGGTGACTGCAGCCATGAAATTAAAAGACGCTTACTCCTTGGAAGGAAAGTTATGACCAACCTAGATAGCATATTCAAAAGCAGAGACATTACTTTGCCAACAAAGGTTCGCCTAGTCAAGGCTATGGTTTTTCCTGTGGTCATGTATGGATGTGAGAGTTGGACTGTGAAGAAGGCTGAGCGCCAAAGAATTGATGCTTTTGAACTGTGGTGTTGGAGAAGACTCTTGAGAGTCCCTTGGACTGCAAGGAGATCCAACCAGTCCATTCTGAAGGAGATCAGCCCTGGGATTTTTTTGGAAGGAATGATGCTAAAGCTGAAACTCCAGTACTTTGGCCACCTCATGCGAAGAGTTGACTCATTGGAAAAGACTCTGATGCTGGGAGGGACTGGGGGCAGGAGGAGAAGGGGACGACAGAGGATGAGATGGCTGGATGGCATCACTGACTCGATGGACGTGAGTCTGAGTGAACTCTGGGAGTTGGTGATGGACAGGGAGGCCTGGCGTGCTGCGATTCATGGGGTCGAAAAGAGTCGGACATGACTGAGCAACTGATCTGATCTGATTTCTCAACACAGAGATCCAAGTCAAAGTGTTTTTTTTCTGTGTCTCCTCCCTGCATGAACACAGACTTAATAACTACTCATTGTGCCTGGAAATCGAGGTCCAAAGAGGCTACATGGTTTTGCCACCTGGTTCATGGTGGAGCTCTCATGGTGCAGATCCACTGCTCTCTCAATGCCAATGGCCACTGAACGCAAGAGAAGATGTTCAACATCAGTAGTCATTGGAGAAATCAACATGAAAATCCAAAGAGATACCACTTTACATCTACCAGGGCAGCTCTAATTTAAAAAATGAAAATAAGAAGTGTAATAAGGATATTCAGAAACTGAACTCCTCATACACTTCTGGTGAGAATGTTAAATGATGGGGACACTCTAGAAAGTAGTTTGGAACTTCCACCAAAATTTCAACCTAGAGTGACCACATGAGCAGTACTTCCACTCCTAGACATATATCCCAGAGAATTGAAATCAAATATTCAAAAAAAGTTGTTCATGAATGTTTATGGAAGCATTATTCAAAGCCAAAAGGGAGGAAACAACCCAGATGTCCATTGACTTTTGAGTTTTTATGCAAACTATGCTATACCCCTACCATGGATTTTTATTTAACCATAATATGAAACAAAGCAGTGATACATGCTGAAATACAGATTAATCTTGGAAACGTGATACATGAGAAAAGCTAGATACCAAAGAATACACATTGTAAGATCTCATTCACTTAAACTATCCAGAACAGGAAATCTACAGAGATAAAACATCAACTCATGGTTGTCAGAGGCTGGTGAGAAGGGAATGTTGGGAAGAAATCATTTTCTCTACCATTTTAGGTTCATCTGGCTGCTGCTGCTGCTACTAAGTCGCTTCAGTCGTGTCCGACTCTGTGCGACCCCACAGACGGCAGCCCACCAGGCTCCCCCGTCCCTGGGATTCTCCAGGCAAGAACACTGGAGTGGGTTGTCATTTCCTTCTCCAATGCATGAAAGTGAAAAGTGAAAGTGAAGTCTCTCAGTCGTGTCCGACTCTTAGCGACCCCATGGACTGCAGCCTACCAGGCTCCTCCATCCATGGGATTTTCCAGGTAAAAGTACTGGAGTGAGGTGCCATTGCCTTCTCCTAGGGGCCTTAAAATTAATTAACAGTAAATTAACAGGAGAAAGGTTTACTAACTATGTAGGAACTTTCAGATGAAGAGGCTCCCTAAAGGGCTAGAGATAGGGGTTTATATACCAACTTTTCAAGGGGCTTGGTGGATTAGAACTTCAGAGGATGAAAGCATCTGATGAGGCTTATTTATGCAGTCTTTTGAAATGTTCCCTGGTAGCTCAGTTGGTAAAGACTCCACCTGCAATGCAAGACCTGAGTCTGATCCCTGGGTCAGGAAGATCCCCTGGAGAAGGAAATGGCAACCCACTCCAGTGTTCTTGCCTACAGAATGCAATGGACAGAAGAGCCTGGCAGGCTACAGTCCATGGAGTCACAAAGAGTTGGAAGGACTTAGCAACTAAACCACTAAACCAATGTCCAAGTTCAGGCCTCCCTGATCAGAGACATACATTCCACCCCCACCCCCACCTCCTGGCAATGCAGGTGAGGTTGTAACAGCTGTCTCTTACAAAGTTCAGCTTTAGTTAGATAAGGCAAGTTCAGAAATGATTTATTTCTGCCTTTCTTGTAGCTCAGATGTTTTCAATTTGAACTTCTCTTTGTACCATTCAGGTGCGTTATCAGTCCCATCAGGAGAATAGGCAGTCATTGATAATAAGTATAGACTTTCTTTGGGGGTGCTGAAAATGTCCTAAAATTTATTGAGGTCATGGATCCACAATTTTCTGAATATACTGAAAATCAGTAACCAGTACATCTTAATATTGTGAATTATATGGTATGTGAAGAACATATCAAAAATTTAAATAGTAAGCCAGCACATACAATTTAATAAAATTTCAGTAAAAGGTAGATGGAAAATTTTATAATGTGAGTGAATTAACGTTAGAATACTACAACTCACTGATCAGCCTTTACATTAAAGTGTGGGTTACAATGTGGGTGTTCAGATATGATACAATAGGGGTACGAAGCATCACATCTAAAATGTTCTTGCTAAAATAACTGAGCCTGCACCTAGCCAAGTTCATAGATTTCACTAGGGAATGTTCTGTTTCTAATGGACCTGTTCAGGACAGGATACTGCTAAGTCACTTCAGTTGTGTCCGACTCTGTGCGACCTCATAGACGGCAGCCCACCAAGCTCCCCCGTCCCTGGGATTCTCCAGGCAAGAACACTGGAGTGGGTTACCATTTCCTTCTCCAATGCAGGAAAGTGAAAAGTGAAAGTGAAGTCTCTCAGTCGTATCCGACTCTTAGCGACCCCATGGACTGCAGCCTACCAGGCTCCCCCATCCATGGAATTTTCCAGGCAAGAGTACTGGAGTGGGGTGCCATTGCCTTCTCCTCAGGACAGGATACATATAGATAAATACAGAATGTGAGTAATTCTATGGGACAAATAATCCAATCTTTTCATCAAAAGAATAGCAAAAAAAAAAAAAAAAAAAAAAAAGAAGAGCAGGGGCTGTTATAGGTGAAAAGAGGACTAAGTCCTATTTCAATTAGTGCTATGTAACTTACCTGTTCAGATCCTAATAAGAACAATTCTAATTTAAGAGAGATATTTAGATCAAATAGGGATATTGGACATGGATGGCTTCATGTGGCACTAGGGAATAATTGTAATTTTTCTTAGATGTAGTAATAGTATTTTGGTTATATATTTTAAAGTCCTATTTGTTATAGTTTATGTTACAGTAGAGTATGTGGAGGAAATAACTTCTTTAGGTATACACATGGTATAGTAAAATGCCAGGAATATGCTTTGGAATATGTTAAAAAAAAAAAAAAAAAACCTTGAAGACATGTTGATTGTTAAAACTGCTTAACTGACATAGAATTCTTGTTATATTGTTGTATAGGCTTTGTTTGAAATGATTCATGATAAAGAGCTAAAACTGTCCAAAAGCAACTATGCAATCAAAACTGATAAGTCATAGCATTCTAAGTATGCTATTAAGTAATATAGGTGAAAATACCAACCTGAAAGAGTTGATTCTGGTTGCATTACAAAGATGTAGTTGGTTGTATCTCCAGTTAGGACTGGAAACAGGTGATTTTTAAATAGTGTAGAATTATTCAACTGCTTAATTATAGTATAGGGTATCTATTTCTAATGATCCCTGTGTGAGAATGTAAATATGGAGAAGAAGTTCTGGAGGATACATACTGTACATTTAACAGGGTCAGCTCTGAAAATGGCATGAACTGGGGCTGGTGGCCAAAGGTAACCTTCATCATTTGCTGAGCACCTACTATGGGCCAGCTACTCTTCCTCATGCTACAAATACAGACATGAAAGAGACATAAATCTCTGCTCACATGGGGTTCATGTTCTAGTGGGGGAGACTGAAAAGTAAGCCCAATGAGATTCAGGTATACCCTGATAGATAATGATGCCTGATGTCACCACAGAAAAGCTAAGCAGGGGAATTGGGCAGGGGGAGAGGGAAGGGGAGGGACCTGCACTTGCAGGTAGGTTGTCTGGCCAGGGCCTTCCTGAGAAGGAGACATAAAGGCCTGAGGAAGTGACCAGGTGGTGTGGGGATGTCCCTGTGGAAATCTGGGGCATCATCCTGTAAGGATCATATCCTGTGTGCCACTTATGAAGTTATGCTGTTAGATCATTTAGATAGTTACGAATACAAATAGTCATTTACCCTCCAGTTTTGAAGCAAGAGGATCTGTGATGTATTCTGTTAGTTTGTTATTGGACAGGGTTAGGGCCTGAATTACCTTGATGATTCACATATTAGGGTTTGGTTGAAGACCATTGCCACTTTGAATAAATCCAGGTTCTTGCCATGTGTACAAAGAGCATGCTCCTGTAATATGGATTCTTTTGGAATAGGTATAGAGATTGGTCCCTACAGAGCATCTTACTTAAGTGGCTCCATCGTGTTTTGTAACTTGTTTCTAGCTACGTGACTGAAAGAGCAAACCCTAAACTGTCATTTGTCCCTTGAGTGTCTCCAGAACACTCATCCCTCATGGGAATCAATAAGTTATAAGTGTGAGAATGTTTGTGTATCTGTGGATGCAAAGCTAATAGGTTATTTATTTCAGGAACCTCAGGGCCAGTATTTAAGTAAGCAGAAGGCTCATCACTATGTTTCACCATAAACCTCAATCCCAGCAAACTACTCTATGAAGTTACTAAATGGTCACAGTGGGTTACAACACAATGTCTTTGCAGTATAAAGTCCAGACCATCTGTCCATTTAGGCTTATTTCTTCTCAGGGTAAGTAGTGGCTGGCTGGATTTTTTTTTTTTTTTTTTTTTTTTTTTTTTTTTTTTGAACTAGAAGACTGGTGTGTTTTTGTTTTGTTTTTTATGTTTTTCTTGCTGAATTCCTACTGAGGGAAATTAATTTGCATCTGTGGCAAAGGTATTCAACCATATTTTCTTTCTTTTCAGGTGCAGTTAAGAGAATCAAAGGGCATGATCAATAGGTCATCCATTGCCTTGGTGTGGGCCCAGAGTGTAAACACAGATGAAGAACAGACACTGACTTCACACTTCTGATAGGTATGTAATACAGGCCTCAGTTGTGCTTTGTTTCCCCCTTCTGTACAGTAGGCTCCTCTCTCAAGGCAGGTCTCTCACCGAATTTCCTTGAGTTATTGTCTTGTTAGTAGTGTGTTCAGGTGTGTTCAGTCGCTATAGTTGTTCATTGTAATGGTCAGAGGAGTTCTGCTCATGGGATTCAAATATCAACCTATTTGTATGTTCCAACAGCACTGAACTCACTTTAAACTCAAAGTCCAGAAAATGCCTGTATTTTACTGGAGCTGATTTGACACATCTGATAGGTATCGAATAGAATTCCCAGGCTTACTTAGTGTTTTACTCCTTTGCGTTTTACAAAGATGAGTTTCTGAAGATTTTAATTGATTTTATACTGATTCCATGGAGGTGGGTTCTTAATGCTAAGACTGTGCAAAAGCAGGGTTATTTCAGAAACCTGAGACCTTTTAAAATTATCAAAATATCCTGATATTTTCACAAACCCCAGAGCTAGGAAAGAATTTGAGGTGATCATGTTTCTCCTCTCAGTTTCTGAAGGAAGGACCTTTTTTCTTTCTATGCTGGAATCCCTGAAGACTATGTGTAACCGCCCATGTGAAACGTTCTTTGCTATAGGGCCTCCTAGTTAAGAAGCTTTGTTTATTTGTTGAAATCTCTATTGGGAAGGATCCAGCAGAAACTCATTTGTCATTTCTTTACAGGAAGAAAACTAGAGCTGTCAAATGCCTGTTCTATCTTATTCTTCCGGTTTATAGCTTAAGGCATGCACAGTAATATTGAAAGAGTAATAGGTTATTATTTATGATGTCCTGTTTGTGATTTTAGTAGTAACACACACAGGTGATTTAGAAATTTATACTAGTTTGATGCGGGAGTCACAAGGGACTGTTTTCTAGTAGTTGTACTGGCCAATCACCTCTTATGGACCATATCATTGGCACACTCTCCTGTTGATGTGGGTGAATGGATAAGAGTTCAGCAGACATTGACTTTGTGTGCTGTATCCTAGCTTTCTATGACATTTATGTTCTTTGAATCAGCAGTTGGAGCAGGTAGAGATGAGGGGAGAAGAGAGAGGGTGGTCAGCATCATAAACCCCTTATGACCTCATCAACCTCTGACCTCAGATTTTGAACAAATCCTTTTACTTCTCCAGGTTTCTATATCTTCACCTAATTTATGAGTAAATTAATGAAAAGTTTCTACATTTAAAAAATTAATTAATTTATTTTAATGGGAGGATTATTACTTTACAATATTGTGGTGGTTTTTGCCATACATAGACATGAATCAGCCATTGGTACACATGTGTCCCCCCATACTGAACCTCCTCCCACCTCCCTCCCCATCCTGTCCCTCTGGCTTGTCCCAGAGCACTGGCTTTGAGTGCCCTGCTTCACACATCAAACTTACACTGGTCATCTATTTTACATACGGTAATATACATGTTTCAATGCTATTCTCTCAAATCATCCCACCCTTACCTTTTCCCACATAGTCCAAAAATCTGTTCTTTACATCTGTGTCTCTTTTTTTGCCTTGCATATAGGATTGTTGTTACCATCTTTCTAAATTCCATATATATGTATTAATATACTGTATTGGTGTTTTTCTTTCTGAATTAATTCTGTCTGTATAATAGGCTCCAGTTTTAGCCAGCTCATTAGAACTGACTCAAATGTGTTCTTTTTTTTATAGCTGAATAATATTTCAATGTGTATATGTACCACAACTTCCTTATTCATGCATCTGCCAGTGGACATCTAGGTTGCTTCCATGTCCTAGCTATTGTAAACAGTGCTCCAATGAACATTGGGGTACATGTGTCTCTTTCAATTCTGGTTTCCTCAGTGTGTATGCCCAGCAGTGGGATTGCTAGGTCATGTGGCAGTTCTATTTCAAGTTTCTTAAGGAATCTCCACCCTGTTCTCCATCGTGGCTGTACCAGTTTGCATTCCCACCAACAGTGTAAGAGGGTTCCCTTTTCTCCAACCCTCTCCAGCATTTATTGTTTGTATACTTTTTGATGGTGGCCATTCTGACTGGCATGAGATTTTACCTCTTTGTGGTTTTGATTTGCATTTCTAATAATGAGTGATGTTGAGCATCCTTTCATGTGTTTATTAGCCATCTGTATGTCTTCTTTGGAGAAATGTCTGTTTAGTTCTTTGGCCCACTTTTTGATTGGGTTCATTTTTCTGGTATTGAGCTGCATGAGCTGCTTATATATTTTGGAAATTAATTATTTGTCAGTTGTTTCATTTGCTATTATTTTCTCTGATTCTGAAAGCTGCCTTTTCACCTTGCTTATAGTTTCCTTTGTTGTGCAAAAACTTTTAATTTTTTAGGTCCCATATTTTTATTTTTGTTTTTATTTCCATTACTCTGGGAGGTGAGTCATAGAGGATCTTTCTGTGATTTATGTCAGAGGGTATTCTGCCTATGTTTTCCTCTAAGATTTTTATAGTTTCTGGTCTTACATTTAGATCTTTAATGCATTTAGAGTTAATATTTTGTGTATGGTGTTAGAAAGTGTTCTATTTTCATTCTTTTACATGCAGTTGCTAATGTCTTTCTTTTTTTTAATTTATTTTAATTGGAGGCTAATTACTTTACAATATTGTAGTGGGTTTGCCATACATTGACATGAATTAGCCATGGGTTTACATGTGTTCCTCATCCTGAACCCCCCTCCCACCTCCCTCCCCATCCCATCCTTCTGGGTCATCCCAGTGCACCAGCCCTGAGCACCCTGTCTCATACATCAATCGTGGACTGGTGATCTGTTTCACATATGATAATACACATGTTTCAATGCTATTCTCTCAGATCATCCCACTCTCGCCTTCTCCCACAGAGTCCAAAAGACTGTTCTATACATCTGTGTCTCTTTTGCTGTCTTGCATATAGGGTCATTGTTACCATCTTGTTAAATTCCATATATATGCATTAGTATACTGTGTTGGTGTTTTCTTTCTGGCTTACTTCACTCTGTATCATAAGCTCCAGTTTCAAACACCTAATTAGAACTGATTCAATTGTATTCTCTTTAATGGCTGAGTATTCCATTGTGTATATGTACCACAGCTTTCTTATCCATTTGTCTGCCGATGGACATCTAGGTTGCTGCCATGCCCTGGCTATTGTTAACAGTGCTGTGATGAACACTGGGGTTCATGTGTCTCTTTCAATTCTGGTTTCCTCGGTGTGTATCCCAGCAGTGGGATTGCTGGGTCATATGGCAGTCCTATTTCCAGTTTGTGAAGGAATCTCCACACTGTTCTCCATAGTGGCTGTACTAGTTTGCATTCCCACCAACAATGTAAGACGGTTCCCTTTTCTCCACACCGTCTCCAGTATTTATTGCTTGTAGATTTTTGGATAACACCCATTCTGACTGACATGAGATGGTACCTTATTGTGGTTTTGATTTGCATTTCTCTGAGAATGAGTGATGTTGAGCATCTTTTCATGTGTTTGTTAGCCCTCTGTATGTCTTCTTTGCAGAACTGTCTGTTTAGTTCTTTGGCCCATTTTTTGATTGGCTCATTTATTTTTCTGGAATTGAGCTGAAGGAGCTCCTTGTATATTTTTGAAATTAAGTCTTTGTCAGTTGCGTCATTTGCTATTATTTTCTCCCATTCTAAAGGCTGTCTTTTCACCTTGCTTATAGTTTCCTTCGTTGTGCAAAAGCTTTTAAGTTTAATTAGGTCCCATTTGTTTATCTTTGCTTTCATTTCCATTACTCTTGGAGGTGAGTCATAGAGCATCCTGCTGCGATTTATGTCGGAGAGTGTTTTGTCTATGTTTTCCTCTAGGAATTTTATAGTTTCTGGTCTTACGTTTAGATCTTTAATCCATTTTGAGTTTATTTTTATGTATGGTGTTAGAAAGTGTTCTAATTTCATTCTTTTACAGTGGTTGACCAGTTTTCCCAGCACCACTTGTTAAAGAGATTGTCTTTTCTCCATTGTATATTCTTGCCTGCTTTGTCAAAGATAAGGTGTCCATAGGTGCATGGATTTATCTCTGGGCTTTCTATTTTGTTCCATTGATCTTTATTTCTGTGTTTGTCCCAGTACCATACTGTCTTGATGACTGTAGCTTTGTAGTATAACCTGAAGTCAGGCAGGTTGATTCCTCCAATTCCACTCTTCTTTCTCAAGATTGAGAGGTTTTTGTATTTCCATACAAATTGTGAAATTATTTGTTCTAGTTCTCTGAAAAATACCATTGGTAGCTTGATAGGGATTGCATTGAATCTATAGATTGCTTTGGGTAGTATACTCATTTTCACTATATTGATTCTTCCAATCCACGAACATGGTGTATTTCTCCATCTATTTGTGTCCTCTTTGATTTCTTTCATCAGTGTCTTATAGTTTTCTATATATAGGTCTTTTGTTTCTTTAGGTAGATATATTCCTAAGTATTTTATTCTTTTCGTTGCAATGGTGAATGGAATTGTTTCCTTAATTTCTCTTTCTGTTTTCTCATTGCTAGTGTATAGGAATGCAAGGGATTTCTATGTGTTGATTTTATATCGTGCAACTTTACTATATTCATTGATTAGCTCTAGTAATTTTCTGGTGGAGTCTTTAGGGTTTTCTATGTAGAGGATCATGTCATCTGCAAACAGTGAGAGTTTTACTTCTTCTTTTACAATCTGGATTCCTTTTATTTCTTTTTCTGCTCTGATTGCTGTGGCCAAAACTTCCAAAACTATGTTGAATAGTAGTAGTGAGAGTGGGCACCCTTGCCTTGTTCCTTACTTTAGGGGAAATGCTTTCAACTTTTCACCATTGAGGATAATGTTTGCTGTGGTTTTGTCATATATAGCTTTTATTATGTTGAGGTATGTTCCTTCTATTCCTGCTTTCTGGAGGGTTTTTATCATAAATGAATGTTGAATTTTGTCAAAGGCTTTCTCTGCATCTATTGAGATAATCATATGGTTTTTATATTGCAATTTGTTAATCTGTTGTATTACATTGATTGATTTGCAGATATTTAAGAATCCTTGGGAGAAGGCAATGGCAACCCACTCCAGTACTCTTGCCTGGCAAATCCCATGGACAGGGGAGCCTGGTAGGCTGCGGTTGCTAGGAGTTGGATACAACTGAGTGACTTCACTTTCACTTTTCACTTTCATGCATTGGAGAAGGAAATGGCAACCTACTCCAGTGTTCTTGCTTGGAGAATCCCAGGGATGGGGGAGCCTGGTGGGCTGCCGTCTTTGGGGTCGCACAGAGTCAAACATGACTGAAGCGACTTAACAGCAGCAGCAGCAGCAAGAATCCTTGCATCCCTGGGATAAAGCCCACTTGGTCATGATGTGTGATCTTTTCAATATGTTGTTGGATTCTATTTGCTAGAATTTTGTTAAGGATTTTTACATCTATGTTCATCAGTGATATTGGCCTGTAGTTTTCTTTTTTTGTGGCATCTTTGTCTGGTTTTGTTACTCAGGTGATGGTGGCCTCAGAGAATGCATTTGGAAATTTACCTTCGTCTGCAATTTTCTGGAAGAGTTTGAGTAATATAGGTGTTAGCTCTTCTCTAAATTTTTGCTAGAATTCAGCTGTGAAGCGGTATGGTCCTGGGCTTTTGTTTGCTGGAAGATTTCTGATTACAGTTTCGATTTCCATGTTTGTGATGGGTCTGTTAAAATTTTCTATTTCTTCCTGGTTCAGTTTTGGAAAGTTATACTTTATAAGATTTTGTCCATTTCTTCCAAGTTGTCCATTTTATTGACATATAGTTTCTGACAGTAGTCTCTTATGATCCTTTGTATTTCTGTGTTGTCTGTTTCACATTGTCCCAGAGGTACCTGAAGTTGTTCTCATTTCTTTTAGTTCTTTTTTCCTCTCTGCTTCACTTATTTCCACCATTGTATCTTCTACCTCACTTATCCTATCTTCTGCCTCCATTATTTCTACCATCAGTTCCATCCAGAGTGTTTTTGATCTCATTTATTGCATTAATCATTATATATTGACTCTTTATATAGAGGGAGGAAGGAGATAGAGGTGACCAGGAGGAGAAAAGTGGGAATTAAAAGGAGAGAGATAGATTTAGGCAGTACTCTGTTTCCTAAGTGTTCTCCACAGCCTGGAACACACACAGAGATTCACAGAGTTGGGTAGAGAAGATAAGGGGGAGGGAGAAGATAGAGTTGACATGGGGGAGAAAAAGGAGAATCAAAAGGGGGAGAGAATAATCAAGCCAGTAATCACATTTTATGTAAATATGGGTATGGAATATTGGATTTTTAAGTGTACAAATTGGAGAAGGACATGACAACCCACTCCAGTGTTCTTGCCTGGAGAATCCCAGGGATGGGGGAGCCTGGTGGGCTGCTGTCTATGGGGTCACACAAAGTTGGACAGGACTGAAGCGACTTAGCAGCAGCAGCAGCAGCAGCAGCAGCAAATGTACAAAATTGATAACAAACACCAAAAAGCAAAGATTAAAAATCTAGAGTAGAGGTTAGACTCTCAAAAATACAACATTAAAAAACAAACAAAATCACAAAAATTATAAGAAACATATATGAAGTTTTCTTTAAAAATAGGGTCTTTTTTTTGCAAGGTAATAAAGGAATAATAGAGGACTTAAAGAAAAAAGAAAAAAATTAATTAAAAAATGATAATAGTAAAAATATATCTAGGAATTTCCCTGGAGCTGTTGCGGGCAGTTTGGGGTCAGTTCAGTTTCAGATAGTTCCTTGTTCCAGCTTATACTTCTCAAGATCTATAGGCCCCTTCCAATGTAGTCAATGTTAACTACAGGGATTTTAATCTGTTGCACCTGTCACTTCCAAAGCGGTTCCCTCTGTTTATTTGGTTTCTGTTTGTACCTCTCTTCAGTGTCTAATTTCCACCCTGACACAAGGGGGCAAAGGTTATCTCTTGTTTAGGCTCATTTGCTCAGTCGTGCTGTGAGGAGGGAGGAACACTGCAAACAAATATCACTGGCGTGTGTGGGGAGTGCTTGCAGTGTCTTGGCCACACTGGGTTTGCCCCTGCTCACGGCGTGTGTGCTTTCCCAGTCTACACTGCTCAGGTTCCAGGTTGCTCTGCAGGGAACGGGCCTGGGTTGCGTGCACTTCCCAGGTCTAAGCTGCTCCGGTTCAGGTTCTCCACAAAGGCGCAGACTCAGTTGGGCCTGCGTTTTGTGCCCTTCCCAGGTCTGAGCAGCTCAGGCAACTAGGTGCTTGGCGAGCTCACTCTCTCCAGGTGGTGAGTGCATCTTATCACCTCCCCGGTCCCAGCCGCTCAGTTTCCTGGGTCGCAGCAGGCCTGCCTGTCTCCAGTGTGCCATGTGTCTCTTCTGGGAAGCTGATCTCTGGCTCCAACCCTCCAGGCTGATATCAACCTTCCAGAATCCCAGGAAGTCTTGGTTAGAAACTGGAAGCCTATTCGCAGTTTGGTAGGGGATGCCATCTCTGGGGCCGAGTTTGCCCCTTTCTGGCTCTGGCTGGCACCCGCCTGCCCCCTGCTTCTGGCGGGGGATGGGCCAGTCCACAGCCTGCTAGCTCTCCTCTGGTAATCGCTCAGTCCTTTGTTCTGTAAGCGGGCCGGCAGTGCTTTAGGTTAGGGCTTTTCATGGGAAAGTTCTGGCTCTCTCTTTTTTTTTCCTCTCTGGCTGTCCCACAGTTTGGGTTGCTATCTCATGTTAGCTCCCTTAGATTGTCTTGTGTGCATTCAGGCCCGGTCCTTACCCTAAACAATGCAGCCCGTGCCTCCCTGTTGAGCCCCTGCTTGCTGGTGGCGGACACGAGCGTCTGGGCTACTTCTCCGCTGGAAGTTACTGTTAGGCACGTATTCTGTGGGTTTTATTTATTTAGTTAGTTAGTTTGCCTCCCAGTTATGTTGCCCTCTGAGATTCCAAAACTCCCCACAGACCCGATGGTGAGAGAGTTTCCTGGTGTTTGGAAACTTCTCTTCTTTTACGACTCCCTCCTAGGACGGGTGTCCATCCCTAACTCTTGTCTCTCTTTTTATCTTTTATATTTTTTCCTATCTCCTTTTGAAGACAATGGGTGCCTTCCTGGGTGCCTGGTATCCTCTGCCAGCGTTCAGAAGTTGTTTTGTGGAATTTGCTCAGCGTTCAAATGTTCTTTCAATGAATTTGTTGGGGAGAAAGTGGTCTCCCTGTCCTATTCCTCTGCCATCTTAGGACCGTCTCTCATCCTCTAGCTTTATTAACAGCAGTGCTTCCTAAGGCCCTCTTGACCTCACACTCCAGAATGTCTGTCTCTGGGTGACTGAACACACCATCAAAAAATCCAGTTCATTAGGATCTTTTTTGTACAGTTCTTCCATGTATTCTTTCCATCTCTTCTTGATCTCGTCAGCGTTTACTAGGTCTCTGTCATTGCTGTCCATTACTGCGCCCATCTTTTCCTGAAATGTTTCCTTGACATTTTCGATTTTCATGAAGAGATCTGTATTCTTTATTTTCATGAAGAGATCTCTATTCTTTCTCTTTCTGTTATTTTCTTCTTGTTTTATACACTGTACATCAAGAAAGGCCTTTTTGTGTCTCTTTGATCTTTGGAACTCTGCGTTTAGTTGGATGTACCTTTCCCTCTCTCCCTTGGCTTTTGCTTCTCTTCTTTCTTCAGGTCTTTGAAAGCCTCCTGAGATAACCCCTTTACCTTCTTGCTTTTCTTTTTCTTTGGGACAGCTTTTTTTGCTGCCTCCTGTACAGTGTTATGAACCTCCATCCATAGTTCTTCAGGCACACTGTTAACTAGATCTAATCCCTTGAAACTGTTTGTTGCCTCCACTGCATATTCATAGGGGATTGGATTTCACAGCTACCTGGCAGTCCTAGTGGTTTTCCCAGCTTTTGTTAGTTTAAGCCTGAATTTTGCTATGAGAGGCTGATGACCATATCCACAGTCAGTTCCAGGTCTTGTTTTTCCTGACTGCATACAGATTCTCCATCTTTGGCTACAATTTGGATACCAATTTGACTTTGGTGTTGACCAGTTGGTAATGTCCATGTGTAAAGTTGTCTCTTGTGCTGTTCAGAAGGGGTATGTGCTATGACGAGTGCATTGTCTTGGCAGAATTTAGTTAGCTTTTGCCCTGCTTCATTTTCTTCTCCAATGCCGAACCTGCCTGTTACTCCAGGTATCTTTTGACTTCCTACTTTGGTATACCAATCCCCACTGATGAATAGAACATCTATTTTTTTATGTTAATTCTAGGAGGTTTTCTATGTCTTCATAGGACTGATCAGCTTCGGGTTCTCCAGCATCTGTGGTAGGGGCATGGACTTGAATTACTGTGTTGTTGAATAGCTTGCCTTGGAAACGGCCCAAGATCTCTCCATCATTTTGGAGGCTGCACCCAAGTAGTTCTTATTGGGAATCTTTTGTTGATTATAAGGGCTATTTCATTTCTTCTATGGGATTCTTGCCACCGTAGTCAATATAATGGTCATCTGAATTAAATTCACCCATTCCTGTCCAGTTTAGTTCACTGTTACCCAGGATGTTGATGATTATTCTCACTGCCATTAGAGTGAGTATAAAGATGAAGAATGCTAATAAGTTAATATAGATATGGAAAGTCCTATTCTAGTTACTAAGAAAATAAAATTTAAAATATAGCATTAGAGCAAACAAAATACTACACTGAGAACATTCATTTATAAATGAAGGGCAATAAAGATAAAAAGGACAAAAATTATAAGTTTTGAAAAAGCAAAAATAAAATGGCAGTCATAAATTTTATCATATAAATAATGATACAATAGATGAATTGAACAATCTAATCAAAAAGCAAACATTTTTAGACTCGATAAAAATCAAAGATCCAGCTATAGGCTATCTATGGGAGAGATAATTTAGAGTCAAAAATATAGATTTTAAGTGAAATGACTGAAAACTATATATCAGGCCAACATCAACCAAAGAGGTAATTGGCTTTACTGTACTAATGTCAACCAAAAATGATTTTTATTAAAAACTGTTACTAGGGATAAAGAAGGATATTTATAATTATAAACAGGGGAGTCTATTAGAAAGACACCTAACAAGACAACTGAAAAATGCATGGAGGAAAAAAAAGAACTGATAGAAATTCAGAGAGAAATAGACAATTCAAAAATAATTGCTAGACTTTACTGATCCACTTTCAATAAGGGATAGAAAGTCTAGGCAGAAGATTAACTATGAAGTAGAGAACTTGAATGATAATATAAACCATCTGAACCTAACAGACATGTATAGAGCAATTTATCCGATACAGGATATGCATTCTTCTTAAGAGTGCAAGGAACATTCTCCAGGATCCCCTATATGTTAGGACATAAGACAAATCTAAATAAATTTTGAAGGGCTCAAACCACATCAAGTACATCCTCTGAATATAATGAAATTAGAAAACAAAGCATTTTGAGAGACAGATTAATATGTGGATGTTAAGCAGCATACTCCTAAATAATCAATGGGTCAAAGAAAGAATCACAAGTATAAAATATACTTGACCCTTGAACAATGCGGGACTTAGGGCACCAACCTTTTCTGCAGTCGAAAATTCATGTATAACTTATAGTCGGTCCTCCATCTATGTGGTTCTTCCACACCCGCGATTTCACCTCTGCAGATTCAACCAGCTGCAGATGGTGTAGTGCTGTAGTATTTACCACTGAAAAATAATCTTTGTATAAGTGGACCTGCACAGTTAATACTCCTGTTGTTCAAGGATCAACTTTACTTTGAGAAGAATGAAAGCAAAAACAAACCACACCTAAGTTAGGGGATGTAGCGAGCCAAACTTAAATAGGCAGCCATAGTAAACAATAAATATTAGAGCAAAATAAAGAGAGAATAGAAGAACCACAGAGGTACTCAACAAATGAAAATTTTGTTATTTAAAAAGGGGAAAAAAATAACACAACTTTAGCCATATTGTTCAAGGGAGTAAGAAGAATCAAATTACTAAAATTAGGAATAAAAAAGGAAAAATTACTACCAACTTTAGAGAAATAAATATAGTTGTAAAGGAATACCATGGCACTAAATAGAAAATATAGATGAAATGGACAGTTTTCTAGAAATACACAAATGGCTGAAAATGACTCAAGAAGAAAATGAAAATCTGGAGCAAAGAGATAGAATTAATCATTTTTAAACTTCTTGCCCAACCTACCTCACAAAACTCCCTCCCTCACCCCCCACACCCTATCTAGACCTAAATAGCTGCTCTGGTGAATTCTACTGAATATTTAAACCAAAAGTCATGCCAATTCACCACACATGGATTGTAAATGTATTTATAGAATTGGAAAGGAACATTTCGCAGGTCATTTTATGAGGCAGTATTACTCAGATGCAAAAACTAGAGGCCAATTATTTTGTAGAGTGCTCCTGAATTTTGGTCCATCCAGTATTTGCTCATGATGAACTTCAGTTTTGCATCTTTGACAGGAAAATGACAGAAATGATGCTGTGTTCTTATCATCTCATTCTATCAGTTGGTTCATGACTTTAAGGTGCCCAAATATTGATAATATTCATTGGTATCACTTGATTAAAGTGGTTGCTGTCAAGCTTCTCCACTGTCAAGTTACTCTCCCCTATCCTGTAATTAAAACCTTTTTTTTTTTTTGTATTTTAAAGTACAGAAATATTTTATTTTTCAATAGATTGGGAAACAGTGGAAACAGTGGCTGACTTTATTTTTCTGGGCTCCAAAATCACTGCAGATGGTGATTGCAGCCATGAATTTAAAAGACGCTTACTTCTTGGAAGACCAACCTAGACAGCATATTCAAAAGCAGAGATGTTACTTTGTCAACAAAGGTCCGTCTAGTCAAGGCTATGGTTTTTCCAGTGGTCATGTATGGATGTGAGAGTTGGACTATAGAGAAAGCTCAGTGCTGAGGAATTGATGCTTTTGAACTGTGGTGTTGGAGAAGACTCTTGAGAGTCCCTTGGACTGCATGGAGATCTAGCCAGTCCATCCTAAAGGAGATCAGTCCTGGGTGTTCATTGGAAGGACTGATGTTGAAGCTGAAACTCGAATACTTTGGCCACCTCATGCAAAGAGCTGACTCATTTGCAAAGACCCTGATGCTAGGAAAGATTGAGGGCAGGAGGAGAAGGGGACGACAGAGGATGAAATGATTGTATGGCATCACTGACTCAATGGACATGGGTTTGGGTGGACTCTGGGAGTTGGTGATGGACAGGGAGGCCTAGCGCGCTGCAGTTCATGGGGTCACAAAGAGTCAGACACGACTGAGCATCTGAACTGAATTGAAACTTTAGATTTATTAATTTATTTATATCTATTTAATTAATAGTCTCTTATTTTACTAAATGAATCATGACCTGTTTCTATCATTGTTTATTTTGAAGTTCGAATTGTTCCAACCTTGGCCAGTGGGAACCTCCTTAAGCTGGCCTCTGTCCTTTTGACATATCCCCATCATTCTTTGAACAATTTAATGTTTTAGTATGAGATACTGTTCATTCTGTCCATGGGGTTCTCAAAGCAAGAATACTGAAGTTGTTTGTCATTCCCTTCTCCAGTGGACCACGTTTGGTCAGAACTCTCCACCATGACCCATCCATCTTGGGTGGCCCTACAAGACACGGCTCATTGTTTCACTGAGTTAGACAAGGCTGTGCTCCACGTGATCAGATTGGTGAGTTTTCTGTGATTGTAGTTTTCAGTCTGTCTGCCCTCTGATGGAGAAGGGTAAGAGGCTTATGGAAGCTTCCTGATGGGAGAGACTGACCAAGGGGGAAACTGGGTCTTGTTCTGATGGGCAGGGCCATGCTCAGTAAATCTATAATCCAATTTTCTGTTAATGGTTGGGGCTGTGTTCCCTCCCTGTTATTACCTGGGGCGAAACTATGATGGAAGTAGTAAAGATAATGGTGACCTCCTTCCAAGGGTCCCATGCATGCACTGCTTCACTCAGTGCCCCCAACCCTGAAGCAGGCCACCACCAATCCACGCCTCCACCAGAGACTCCTGGACACTCAAGGACAAGTCTGGGTCAGTCTCTTGTGGGGTCACTGCTTCTTTCTTCTGGGTCCTGGCGTGCACAAAGTTCTGTTTGTGCCCTCCAAGAGTCTATTTCCCCAGTCCTGTGTAAGTTCTGGCAGCTTTAAGTTGGGGCTATAGGTGACCTTCTCCAAGAGAGTTTATGCCATACCCAAGTCTGCTGAACTTAGCCATACCTAAGTCTGTTGCACCCAGAGCCCCTGCCCCTGTGGCAGTCCACTGCTGACCCATACCTCTACAGGAGACACTCAAACACAGCTCTGCCCCAGTCTCTGTGGGAACTCTGGCTGCTTGTGCACACAAGGTTTGTTTGAGCCCTCTGAGCTTCTCTGACAGGTATATTGCAAAGGAACCTGGAATGTTAGGTCTATGAAGCAAGGCAAATTGAAAGTGGTCAAACAGGAGAAGATGGCAAGAGTGAACATCAATATTTTAGGAATCAACGAACCAAAATGGACTGTAATGGGTGAATTAAACTCAGATGATCATTATATCTACTACTGTGGACAAAAAATCCCTTAGAAGAATCACAGTAGCCATCATAGTCAACAAAAGAGTCTGCAATGCAGTATTTGGATGCAGTCTCAACAATGACAGAATGATCTCTGTTCGTTTCCAATGCAAACCATTCAATATCAAAGTAATTCAAGTCTATGGCCCAACCAGTAATGCTGAAGAAGCTGAAGTTGAACGGTTTTATGAAGACCTACAAGACCTTCTAGAACCAGCACCCAAAAAAGATGTGTTTTTCATTATGGGGACTGGAATGTAAAAGTGGGAAGTCAAGAAATTCCTGGAGTAACAGGAAAATTTGGCCTTGGAGTACAGAATGAAGCAGGGCAAAGGCTAACAGAGTTTTGCCAGGAGAACGCACTGGTTATAGCAAACACCCTCTTCCAACAACACAAGAGAAGACACTACACATGGACATCACCACATGGTCAATACCGAAATCAGATTGATTATATTCTTTGCAGCCAAAAATGGAGAAGCTCTATACAGTCAGCAAAAACAAGACTGGGAGCTGACTGTGGCTCAGATCATGAACTCCTTATAGCCAAATTCAGACTTAAATTGAAGAAAGTAGGGAAAACCACTAGACCATTCAGGTATGACCTTAATTGAATGCATTGTGATTATACAGTGGAAGTAAGAAATGGATTCAAGGGATTAGAATGATAGAGTGCCTGAATAACTATGGGTGGAAGTTTGTGACATTGTACAGGAGGCAAGGATCAAGACCGTCCCCAAGAAAAGGAAATGCAAAAAGGCGAAATGGTTGTCTGAGGAGGATTTACAAATAGCTGTGAAAAGAATAGACGTGAAAGGCAAAGGAGAAAAGGAAAGATATACTCATTTCTTCCTCAGTGATCAATGCAAAGAAATAGAGGAAAAGAATAAAATGGGAAAGACTAGAGATCTCTTCAAGAAAATTTGAGATACCAAGGGAACATTTCATGCAAAGATGGGCTCAATAAAGGACAGAAATGGCATTGACCTAACAGACGCAGAAGATATGAAGAAGAGATGGCAAGAATACACAGGAGAACTATACAAAAAACATCTTCATGAAAACCAGATAATCACGATGGTGTGATCACTCACCTAGAGCCAGACATCCTGGAATTCGAAGTCAAGTGGGCCTTAGAAAGCATCACGATGAACAAAGCTAGTGGAGGTGATGTATTCCAGTTGAGCTATTTCAAATCGTAAAATATGATGCTGTGAAAGTGCTTCACTCAATATATTTTCTTCAATTATATAAATGGATTCATTTGAATCTCAATGGAGAAGAGGCACAGACTATTAAAAACTTGAATAATGAGCACATAGTTTTTCAAAACTACGTTAAGAAGACACATAATAAAATCAAGATTCTGATAAAATACATATATGGCTGTAGTAAAACTTCAGGGTAAATGTACAGTTGCAATGGCAACTGGTACTAACACAGATTTGGTTAACATCTAGTAAGTATATAAGAGAATAAAAACAAACCAACAAAAGGGGGAGGGGAGAAGTTCATCCTGAACTTAAACTTTTGTGTGGAGGCACTAAACATTAGTGCACAAAGCAATACTCAGGAAAAGAAAGTGTTGTCAGTGTTGTTCAATTAAAAATAAATATTTTCCAATATACATGATTTCAACTTATCAGTCCTTTATGAAAAAATAATTAGAAGACTAATTAAGCAAAGTAATCAGTGATGGTATAAACAACAGCAGAATTCTGGCGATCTATTTAAACCTCAGATTAAAGATAAAACACCTGAAGAAATAGACATGCTGCAATGGAAATACGGAAATAAGATAACTTTTTAGAGTAGACTGGTGAAATTAAACAGTGAGATACCACTACATACTTACTAAAATGGTCAAATAGAAAAATCTGACAAAATCAATTACTGGCAAAGATGAGGAACAACAGGAACTCTCATTCGTTGTTAGTGGGAATGCAAAATGGTAGAGTCACTTTGGAAACAATTTCTTACAGAGCTAAACATTGTCATACCACATGATCTAACAGTTATGCTCCTAGAGAGTTCACCAATTGATTTGATAGCTAATGCCCACGTAAAAACATGCACATGAATTTTATAACAGCTTAATTTATATTCTCTCTCTCTCTCTCTCTCTCTCACACACACACACACACACACAAATTGGAAGCAACCAAAGTGTACTTTGGCCTTCCCTAATTGCTCAGATGGTAAAGTGTCTGCCTACAATGTGGGAGTCCTTGGTTTGATCCCTGGGTCGGGAAGATCCTCTGGAGAAGGAAATGGCAACCCACTCCAGTACTCTTGCCTGGAAAATCCTATAGATGGAGGAGCGTGGTAGGCTATAGTTCATGGGGTCGCAAAGAGTCAGACACGACTGAATGACTTCACTTACTTAGAGTGACCTTTAATATACGACTGGATAAACAAACTACTGTACATCAACATAACAGAATATTACTCAAGAATGAAAATAAATGAGCTATCAAATCACAGAGATGGATGAAACCAAAATGAATGTTATTAAGTAAAATAAGCTCATCTGTAAAAGGTTATACACTGCATGCTGCCAATTATATGACATTCTGGAAAAGGTAAAACTGTAGAGCAAATAAAAAATATCAGAGGCTTTTTTTCTCTTGCTTCAGAAGTTTTATTATTTTGTATAAGGTATGTCAACGCTTAACAATTCTTCACCTACTTTGATGCACAAATCCACTCAATTGGATTCTTCGTTGCCCCAGAGCTCATATACTGTGATGTTGTTGTGTGCATCTACAGGAACATCGATATTGGAAGGATTGAGGTAACTCCCATTTGCCATGGTGAGTTTCAGATTCTGCATACTGGACACAAATTTTACAAGGTCCATCAAGAGCAGGATTAAGGTTTGGAACATGTAGTCTTTGTTGCGAGTTGCCTTTTCCTTTTTCCTTCTGGGAGAGCCATATGAAGTGCCCTGATGGGCAGGAGGATTCTGCACATTACTCTAGCCACTTTCTCCTGGCAACTTCATTGTCAGGTACATCAGCACAATGAGGAAAATCCAGAGCAATGTGATCTCAAGCCAGTCTTGGGCATGCTCTGGTAGATTCTGCCAAATTAAAAAGTGCCCTCTGCACAGAACCTTCCCCTGGAATTCTTCAGCTTTCTCTCTCAGAGAAGTAAAAATTAAGGTGGAGACATGGGTAACACCCATGGATAAGCACAGGAACCATTTGAGGGACCACATGGTGAGCCGAGAGGAAAAGGCCCCTGGTGCTCTGGTCTGCCCAGGCACTTGGAGACTGAGGACTAGCCAAGGCTGAGCCCTTGCTGATGTCACAAGAGGGCCCCGCCCCAGCCAGAACCCATGTGGCCATTGTGATGACTTCAGGACACAGGATAAGGAGGCTTGCAGAGGTCAGCTGGGAGTAGGGCTTAAAGAGAAATGCAGTATTTCTAGCAGGCAATTGAAAAAGAGGTGGGGAATGACAGAATGCCATCTCCTTGCCTGTGTATTCTTTCTGAACCTGGTGCTCTACTGGGAGGGTGAGTTCATCTTCTATTTTTATTTTTCCATTTGTTAAATCCAGACACTGGGTGAGCAGAGCAGACTCGTGGGCATGTGCCCCTGTGGAGCAGAGGGCCAAGTGGGAAAGAAAGATAGTAAACGAGAGGCCACACACTAGGAGCCACTGATGTGTTTTCTGTGGCCTACACTGTTCCTAAAAATGAATGCATTAAATCGCTAAATTGTGTCTGGCTTTATGAGAACCCATGGACTGTGCCCACCAGGCTCCTCTGTCCCTGGGATTTCCCAGGCAAGAATACTGGAGTGGGTTGCCATTTCCTTCTCTTCAGGTATAAAGGATGTTTTAGGGGAGTGGAACTATTCTGTATGATGTTATGATAAATACATAACACTGCATATTTGTCAAAACCTGTAGAATCTTACAGCACCAAAAGTGAATCAATGTATGTATATTAAAAAAAAAAACATTTTGACATCAAGAATGGAATACAGAATTTGACTAAACAATCTGATTATATTGCAAATGTATACAACCACCTCACTAAGATCTCCTGACTTAAGTAACTTTGGAAATGAACTGGAGTTTGTAAGACTGAATGCCAAGATAAAAGCACTTGATCTAGTTGTTAGTGTTATCTCTTGTAGGATTACAAGTTAACAATCTTGATACTGTTACACATGCATACTTGAATTAACAGCTAAATAGATGGCACATGAGCATACATACATATATTTCTTTGTTCTGTCAGCTGAAAGGGTCAAAGAGAAATGATACTCCCAAAATATGAAAGAAAAAATGATGTAGAAATAAGCACAGATCTTGGTTCCTAATACTATTTTCCAAGAAAATAAACCAGGCTTCTTGGAGAAATTACTGATTGTAGGGCTCAGAGAAGAAATATAGAAGAGGAGTCCAGAGGTTCTTATTGTATCAAAAGTGAAGTGCTAAAAAAAATTCCCTGGAATAATGGGGTTATGTCAAAGAAGACAGGAATGAGCTTCCAATGGCCAAAACTAGAACAGGATGAATATAATTAATTAAGTCATCCTTTGGGATTATACCCCAAAGTATAAAGCAACTATTCATAAAGCATTTTAGTGAGATCTATCAAGACAGGCATCCATGACAGGGGAGCATGGTGCCATAGTGGGCCAGATGAGAGGGTAGGGGTGAAGAGGATATCCATGCAGACAGAGTATCCTAGTACAGGGAGTCAGAACTCAAATAAGGTGAAACGATAAGATCCACAAGAACAGGGAAGGGAGGTGTATAGTATGAGATGTGAAAACTTGAGCAGGGAAAACAGGATATCCGTGCTAGGACGTTTCATGGATATTCAGTGCCAAAGTGGGATTAAGAGGCCTTCACAGAGCAGAGAAGCCTGCCACAAGAGTCAGTTTAGTCCAGAGGATATTAAATAGGAGGCTGGCCAGGCATGCAGAGTAAAATTCTAAGTCCAGAGAAGAGAAAATCCATATGGAGGAGGCAGATTTGTGTGTATAGAAAGTCAGAGGCCAAGCAAAAGGAGAAGGGCATGGAAGTGGGGCAGCCCTATCTGGGCAGTTAGATGCTGAGTGGAACATGGGGAGTACGGGGTGACCCAGTGCAGAGTATCAAAACCCAAGCAGGGTAAAGGGGGTATATGTATAAAAGAGTTGCCTGGAGTGGGTGCCAGAGTCTGAATACGTTGAGAAAGGCATTCACATGGGTTGGGGGAATCCAGCATTTTGTGATATCCGACTCAGAGCTGTATAGGGAGGATACACACACACACACACACAGGCATGCACACTTTCCAGACTCTGTCAAATGAGAGGAACTGGGAAATAATGAGTACATACAAGTCTCATATACTGGATTCTAAACTCCATTTTCCACTAAAAAATATTGGGACTTCCTGCAGAAACTGTTCATTCCATGAATCGGTCAGGGAAAGTACAAGGCATTCATAGAATATCTTGTACCAAAAGGATCAATTGTTCAAAGAATGATGGGGAGATGTCTGTCAAAAGGACAGAGAGCCCAGTTTAAGGAGGTTCCCACTATCTGAGGCTGGAACAATATGAATATCAAAATAAATAATGATAGTAACAAGTCATGATACCTTTAGTAAAATAAGAGACTATTAATCAAATAGATTTAATTAAATTAATAAATCTAAAGTTTGGTGAGGAATAAAATATTTATATACTCTAAGATAGAAAAGAATGTTTTAATTACAACATAGGGGAGAGTAACTTGACAGTGGAGAAGCTTGACAACAACCACTTTAATCAAGTGATCCAAGGGAACATCATCAATATTGGGATACATTGAAATCATGAACCACCTGATAGAATGAGATGATATGAACACAGTATCATTTCCACCATTTTCCTGTAAAAGACAAAAAACATGATATTCATCATGAGCAAATACTGGATGGAGCAAAGTTAAAGAGATTTCTTCAAAATAACTAGTCTCCAGTTTCAGCATTTGAGTTATATTGCCTCATAGAATAA
The DNA here is from genome assembly GCF_029407905.1 of Bubalus kerabau. Lineage (NCBI taxonomy): Eukaryota > Metazoa > Chordata > Mammalia > Artiodactyla > Bovidae > Bubalus > Bubalus kerabau. The sequence continues at coordinate 1,606,256 of NC_073647.1, read as the reverse complement.
GCTGGGAAATGTCCCTTTCCACTTCTATGCATACATTTTGAATGCATGTGTGGCCAATTGGCATGACTTTTGGTTTAAATATAAGGTAGAATTCAACAATGAGGCTATCTGTGTCTAGTTATGGTAGGGAGACTTTTGTGAGGTGGTTGGGCTAGATGTTTAAAAATACTAATTCTATCACTTTGCTATTCAAATTTTCATTTTCTTCTTGAGTCAATTTCTGTCATTTGTGTATTTCTAGAAATTTATTCATTTCAACTAAATTTTCTAATTAGTGCCATGGTATTCCTTTACAATGATATTTATTTCTCTAAAGTTGGTAATATGTTTTCCTTTTTTACTACTCATTTTAGTAATTTGAGTTTTCTTCCTCCCTTGATCAATATAGCTAAAGTTGTGACAATATTTTGACCTTTCTAAATAACAAAATTTTCATTTGTTGAGTACCTCTGTCATTTTTCTATTCTCTATTTCCTTTATTTTGCTTTAATGTTTATTGTTTCCTACGGAGAAGGCAATGGCAAGCCACTCTAGTACTCTTGCCTAGAAAATCCCATGGATGGAGGAGCCTGGTGGGCTACAGTCCATGGAGTCACCAGGAGTCGGTCGCGACTAAGCGGCTTCACTTTCACTTTTCACTTTCATGCAATGGAGAAGGAAATGGCACCCCACTCCAGTGTTCTTGCCTGGAGAATCCCAGAGACGGCAGAGCCTGGTGGGCTGCTGTCTATGGGGTCGCACAGAGTCGGACACGACTGAAGCGACTTAGTAGTCGTAGTAGTATGGCTGCCTATTTGTATTTAGTTTGCTACATCCCCTAATTTAGGTGTGATGTATTTTTCTTTCATTCCCCTCAAAGTAATTCAAGTCAATATGCCTACAACAGATGCCAAAGTAGCTCAAGCTGATCAGTAATATGAAGACCTAGAAGACCTCCTAGAACTAACACAAAAAAACAGATGTATCCATCAGTGGGGATGGGTATTCAAAAGTAGGAAGTCAAGAGATACCTGGAATAACAGGCAAGTTTGCCCTGGAGAATAAAATGAAGCAGGGCAAAGGCTAACTGAGTTCTGCCAAGAGAATGCACTCATCACAGCAAATACCCTTTCTGAATAGCACAAAGGACGAGTTAACACATGGACGTCACCAAATGGTCAATACTGAAATCAAACTGATTACATTCTTGGCAGCCAAAGATGGAGAAGCTGTATGCAGTCAGAAAAAATAAGACCTGGAGCTGACTGTCTCTGCACATCAGCTTTTCATAGCAAAATTCAGGCTTAAACTAAAGAAAGCTGGGAAAACCATTAACAGAGCCAGGTGCAACTGAAATCCAATCCCCTATGAATCTGTTAGTGGAGGTGATAAATAGATTCAAGGGATTAGGTCTAGTTAATTCAGAGTACATCATAAGAAACGCTGGGCTGGAAGAAGCACAAGCTGGAATCAAGATTGCCAGGAGAAATATCAATAACCTCAGATATGCCAATGACACCACCCTTAGGGCAGAAAGTGAAGAGGAACTAAAAAGCCTCTTGATGAAAGTGGAAGAGGAGAGTGAAAAGTTGGCTTAAAGCTCAACATTCAGAAAATGAAGATCATGGCATCTGGTCCCATCACTTCATGGGAAATAGATGGGGAAACCGTGGAAACTGTCAGACTTTATTTTTTGGGCTCCAAAATCACTGTGGATGATGACTGCAGCCATGGAATTAAAAGCCACTTACTCCTTGGAAGAAAAGTTATGACCAACCTAGATAGCATATTGAAAAGCAGAGACATTACTTTGCCAAGAAAGGTCTGTTTAGTCAAGGCTATGGTTTTCCAGTGGTCATGTATGGATGTGAGAGTTGGACTGTGAAGAAAGCTGAGCACCGAAGAATTGATGCTTTTGAACTGTGGTGTTGGAGAAGACTCCTGAGAGTCCCTTGGACTGCAAGGAGATCCAACCAGTCCATTCTGAAAGAGATCAGCCCTGGGTGTTCTTTGGAGGGAATGATGCTAAAGCTGAAGCTCCAGTACTTTGGCCACCTCATGCGAAGAGTTGACTCATTGGAAAAGACCCTGATTCTGGGAGGGATTGGGGGCAGGAGGAGAAGGGGATGACAGAGGATGAGATGGTTGGATGGCATCACCAACTCGATGGATATGGGTTTGAGTGAACTCCGGGAGTTGGTGATGGACAAGGAGGCCTGGCGTGCTGCAATTCATGGGGTCGCAAAGAGTCAGACACGACTGAGCAACTGAACTGAACTGAACGGTGTACCTGAAGAACTATGGATGGAGGACTGTAATGCTGTACAGGAGGCAGTGAACAAAGCCATTCTAAAGAAAATGAAAGGCAAGAAGGCAAAGTGATTATCTCAGGATGCTTTAAAATAGCAGAAGAAAGAAGAGAAGCAAAAACCAAGGGAGAAAGGGAAAGGTGCATCCAACTATAGCCAGTATTCCAATAAGAGCACCTTAAAGACATGAAGACCTTCATCAATGAACAGTACATAAAACTAGGAGAAAACAACAGAAGGAGAAAGAATAGAGATCTCTTCATGAAAACTGGAAATATCAAAGGAACATTTTGGCCATCAGTTCAGTTCAGTTCAGATGCTCAGTTGTGTTGGACTCTTTGTGAATTCATGAATCACAGCACGCCAGGTCTCCCTGTCCATCACCAACTCCCGGAGTTCACTCAAACTCATGTCCATTGTGTCGGTGATGCCATCCAGCCATCTCATCCTCTGTCATCCTCTTCTCCTCCTGCCCCCAATCCCTCCCAGCATCAGAGTCTTTTCCAATGAGTCAACTCTTCCCAGGACATGGCCAAAGTACTGGAGTTTCAGCTTCAGCATCAGTCCTTCCAATGAACACCCAGGACAGATCTCCTTGCAGTCCAAGGGATTCTCAGTCTTCTCCAACACCACAGTTCAAAACCATCAATTCTTTGGCATTCAGCTTTCTTCACAGTCCAACTCTCACATCCATACATGACCACTGGAAAAACCATAGCCTTCACTAGACGGACCTTTGTTGGCAAGGTAATGTCTCTGCTTTTCAATATGCTATCTAAGTTGGTCATAACTTTTCTTCCAAGGAGTAAGTGGCTTTTAATTTCATGGCTGCAGTCACCATCTGCAGTGACTTTGGAGCCCCCAAAAATAAAGTCTGACACTGTTTCCACTGTTTCCCCATCTATTTCCCATGAAGTGATGGGACCAGATGCCATGATCTTCATTTTCTGAATGTTGAACTTTAAGCCAACTTTTCACTCTCTCACTTTCATCAAAAGGCTTTTTAGTTCCTCTTCACTTTCTGCCATAAGGGTGGTGTCATCTGCATATCTGAGGTTATTGATATTTCTCCCGGCAATCTTGATTCCAGCTTGTGCTTCTTCCAGCCTGGCGTTTCTCATGATGTACTCTGCATAGAAGTTAAATAAGCAGGGTGACAATATACAGCCTTGACATTGTCCTTTTCCTATTTGGAACCAGTCTGTTGTTCCATGTCCAGTTCTAACTGTTGCTTCTTGACCTGCATATAGGTTTCTTAAGAGGCAGGTCAGGTGGTCTGGTATTCCCATGTGTTTCAGAATTTTCCACAGTTTATTGTGATCCACACAGTCAAAGTCTTTAGATGAGCACAATAAAGGACAGCAATGGTAGAGACCTAACAGGCGCTGAAGTGATCAAGAAGAGATGGAAAGAATACACGGAAGAACTGTATGAAAAAGATCCTAATGAACTTGATTATTATAATGGTTTGGTCAGTCACCCAGAGCCAGCCATTCTGGAGTGTGAAGTCAAGAGGATCCTAGGAAGCACTATTGTTAATAAAGCTAGAGAATGAGATGGAGTTCCGGTGGAACTATGCAGTGCCCAAAAGGATTATGCTATCATGTTGTTGCATTCAATGTGTCAGCAAATTTGAAAGACCTAGCAGTGTCCATAGGACTGCAAAAGGTCAATCCTCATCCCAATTCCCAAGAAGGGTAGTAATGAAGAATGTGCTAACAATCTGACAGTTAAAAAATTTGAATAATGAGCATATAGTTTATCAAAACCATATGAAGAAGACACATAATAAAGTCAAGATTCTGATAACATACATATATGCTTGTAAGTAAAACTTCAGGGTAAGTAAACAAGTTCAACTGCAACTGGTACTAATACAGATTTGGTTAACATCTCGTAAGTATATAAGAAAATCAAAATAGACAATATAAGGCACGTTGCCTGACATCTCCTTACTTACGGTTTTGAGCTGTGTGATCTTATGCAAGTTGCCTGACTTCTCTGTGCTTCCACTTTTGAGCTTTCTGATCTTAGACAAGTTTGCTAACTTCTCTGAGCTTCCACTTCTGTGCCCTATGACCTTACACAAGTTGCCTGAAAACTACTTCTTCCCCTTCTCAGCTCTATGATCTTAGGCAAGTCACCTCACCTCTCTGTGCTTCCGTATTTGTGCTGTGTTCAGTTAAGTGCAGTATCTCTTTGTGACCCCATGGACTGCAGCACGCCTGGCTTCCCTGTCCATCACCAATTCAAACTCCTGTACATTGAGTCAGTGATGCCATCCAACCTACTCATCCTCTGTCGTCACCTTGGCCTCCTGCCTTCAATATTTTCCAGCATGTGGGTCTTTACCAATAAGTCAGTTCTTCATATCATGTGGCCTAAGTAAGGGAACTTCAGCTTCAGTATCAGTCCTTTCAATGAATATTCAGGATTTATTTCCTTTAGGATGTACTGGTTTGATATCCTTGCAGTCCAAGCAACTCTCAAGAGTCTTCTCTTAACAACACAGTTCAAAATCATCAATTCTTTGGCGATCAGCTTTCTTTTAGATCTGACTCTCACATCCATCCATGACTACTGGAGAAACCATAGCTTTGATTTGACCTTTGTCAGCAAAGTAGTGTCTCTACTTTTTCACATGTTGTCCTGCTTTGTCATAGCTTTTCTTCCAAGGAGCAACCGTCTTTTAATTTCCTAGCTGCAGTCACCATCTGCAGTCATTTTGGAGCCCAAGAAAATAAAGACTGTCACTCTTTCCACTGTCTCTCCATTTGTTATGAAGTGATTGAACTGAATGCCACTGTGTTCGCATTTTGAATGTTGAGTTTTAAGCCAGCTTTTTCACTCTCCTCTTTCACATTCATCAAGAGGCTCTTTAGTTCCTCTTCATTTGCTGCCATAAGGGTGGTGTCATCTTCATATCTGAGGTTATTGATATTTCTTCCGGCAATCTCAATGCCACCTTGGGCTTCATCAACCTGGTGCTTCACATGCAGAAATCTGCATATAAGTTAAATGAGCAGGGTGACCATATACAGCTTGTGGTATTCTTTCCAATTTGGAACCAGTCTGTAGTTCTATGTCTGCTTTTAACTGTTGCTTCTTGACAACCATACAGATTTTTCAGGAGGAAAGTAAGGTGGTCTGGTATTCCCATCTCTTTAAGAAAGTTCCACAGTTTGTAGTGATCCACGCAGTCAAAGGCTTTGATGTAGTCAATAAAGCAGAAGTGGGTGTTCTTCTGGAACTCTCTTGCTATTTCTGTTATCCAGTGGATGTTGGCAATTTGATCTCTGGTTCATCTATCTATGATAAATCCAGCTTGGACATCTGGAAGTTTTCTGATGTACTGATGAAGCCTAGCTCGGAGAATTTTGAGCATTCCTTTCCTAGTGTGTGAGATGAGTGCCTTTGTGCGGTAGTTTGAACATTCTTTGGCATTGCCTTTCTTTGGAATTGCAATGAAAACTGACCTTTTCCAGTCCTGTGGCCACTGCTGAGTTTTCCAAATTTGCTGGCATATTGAGTGCAGCACTTTGACAGCAACATTCTTTAGAATTTGAAATAGCTCAGCTGGAATCCCATCAGCTCCACTAGCTTTGTTCACAGTGATGCTTCCTCAGGCCCATGTGACTTTGCATTCCAGGATGTCTGGCTCTAGGTGAGTGATCACACCATCATGATTACCTGGGTCATTAAGATCTTTTCTGTATAGTTCTTCTGTGTATTCTTGACACCTCTTCTTAATATCTTCTGCTTCTGTTAGGTCCATGCCATTTGTATCCTTTATTGTGCCCATCTTTGCATGAAAATTTCCCTTGGTATCACTAATTTTCTTGAAGAGATCTCGAGTCTTTCCCAATCTACTGTTATCCTCTATTTCTTTGACTTGATCTCTGAGGAGGCTTTCTTATCTCTCCTTGCTATTCTCTGGGACTCTGCATTAAGGTGGGTATATCTTTCCTTTTCTCCTTTACCTTTCACTTGTATTCATTTCTCACTTATTGTTAGGCCTCCTCAGACAAACATTTTGCCTTTTTATGTTTCTTTTTCTTGGGGATGGTCTTGATCACTGCCTGTTAGTTAACATCAGGAACCTCCGTTCATAGTTCTTCAGGCACGCTGCCTATCAGATATGATCCCTTGAATCTATCTGTCACTTCCACTGTTAAATCATAAGGGATTTGATGTAGGTCATACTTGAATCATCTAATGGTTTCCCCTACTTTCTTCAGTTTAAGTCTGAATTTGGCAATTAGGACTTCATGATCTGAGCCAGGCTCAGCTCTTGGTCTTCTTTCTGCTGACTGTACAGCTTCTCCATATTTAGCTGCAAGGAACATATTCAATCTGATTTTGGTATTGACAATCTGATTATGTCCATGTCAAGTGTCATCTCTGGTGTTGTTGGAATAGTTTGTTTGCTATGACCAGTGTATTCTCATGTCAAAACTCTGTTAGCTTTTACCCTGCTTTTCATATTGTACTCGAAGGCCAAACTTGCCTGTTATGGCAGGTATCCCTTGACTTCCTGCTTTTGCATTCCAGTCTCCTATGATGAAAAGAACATCTTTTTAGGTGTTAGTTCTAGAAGGTCTTGTAGGTCATCATAGAACCATTCAACTTCAGCTTCTTCAGCATTAGTTGTTGGGGCATAGACTTGGATTACTGCAATATTGAATGGTTTCCCTTGGAAATAAACAGAGATTGTTTTGTCATTTTTGAGCTTGCACCCATCCCATCGGAGGCAAGTAGCCTAACCTATCTGTGCTTCCATATCTCAGCTGTGTGATCTTAGGCAGGTTGCCTGACCTCTCTATGTGTTCACTTCTGAGCTCTGTGATCTTAGGCAAGTTGCCTGTATGCACTGTTCTTATATATCTGAGCTGTGTGAACTTAGGCAGGTTGCCTGAACTCTCTGTGCTTCTGCATCTGAGCTGTGTGATCTTAGGTAATTTTGCTAACCTCTCTGCTTATTCTTCTGAACTGTGTGAACTTAGGTAAGTTGCCTGATCTCTCTGTGCTTCCACTTCTGAACTATGTTCTTTGTCAATTTGCCTGACATCTCCTTACTTCCACTTATGAGCTCTGTGATCTTAGGGACATTGCCTGACCTCTCTGTGCTTTACTTATTACCTGTGTGGTCTTAGGCAAGTTACCTAACCTCTCTGTGCTTCCATTTCTGAGCTTTGTGATCCTAGGCAAGTTCCTTGACCTCTCTGTGATTCCCCTTATGAGCTGTGTGATCTTCGGCAAGTTGCCTGACATTTCTGTGTTTCTACTTCTGAGCTGTGTGATGTTACATATGGTTCCTGAACTCTATCTGCTTCCACATAAGCTGTATATTTTTAAGCAAGTTGCCTGATCTCTCTGCGATTCCACATCTAAGTTGTGTGGTCTTGTTCAAATTGCCTGATCACTCAGTGCTTCCACTTCTGAGCTATTTGATTTTAGGGAAGTTGCCTGACCTCTCTGTGCTTCCCTTTCTGACCTGTGTTTTCTTAGGAAAGTTTTGGAACTTCTCTGTGCCTCCATATCTAACCTGTGCGACATTAGCAAGTTGCCTGAGACCTCTGTTGCTTTGTCTTCTGAGCAATTCGATCTTAGGGAAGTTGCCTGAACTCCCTGTGCTTCTACCTTTGAGCTGTATGATCTTAGGACAGTAGCTTAACCTCTCTGTGTTTCCATATCTGAGCTCTGTGACTCTAGGCAAGTTGCATAACTTCTCTGCGCTTCCACTTCTGATCTCTGTGATCTTAGGCAAGCTGCCTGAACTCTCTGTGCTTCTACTTCTTGGCATTGTAATTTTAATCAAGTTGCCTGATCTCTCTCAGCTTCCACTTTGGAGCTATATTGTCTTAGGTGAGTTTCCTAACTCTATGTACTTCAATATGTATCACCTTAGCTAGTTTCCTTCCTTCTCTATGCTTCCCTGTCTCAGCTGTGTGATATTAGGCAAGTTTGCTAACCTCTCTGTGCTTCCAGTTCCGGGCTGCTTGATCTTAGGGAAGTTGCCTAAAGTATCTGTGCTTCCACCTTTGAGGTGTGTGGTCTTAGGACAGTAGCCTAACCTCTCTGTGCTTCCATATCTGATCTGTGTGACCCCAGGCAAGATACATAACCTCTCTGTTGTTCCCCTTAAGAGCTGTGTACTATTATTCAAGTTGCCCGTCCTCTCTGTACTTCTAGGTCTGAGCTGTTTGATCTCAGGATGTTGCCAGAATCTCTGTGCTTCCACTACTGAACTCTGTGACCTTAGGTAAGTTGCCTAACCTCTCTGTGCTTCCACAGCTGAGCTGTGTGACCTAGGGAAGTTGCCTTACATCTCTGTGCTTCTATATGTGAACTCTGTGACACGAGGCACATTGCCTAACCTCCCTATGCTTACACTTCTGAGCTAGCGGTCTTGGGGAAGTACCAAAACTCTTTGTGCATCCATATCCGAGCTGTGTGACCATAGAAATTTGCCTAACCACTAGGTGCTTCCACACTTTTCACACTTTATGTTTGATCTTAATATAAGTTGGCTAATCACTTTGTGCTTCCACTTCTGAGGTGTATGATCTCAGGCAAGATGCCTGACATCTCCTTGCATCCACTTATGAACTGTGTGTTCTTAGGCAACATGGAGGTTGTCAAGGAGAGAGACGAGGGTGACCTGGCCTAGGGAACTCACTGTGCTAATGGAGAGAAGGAACAGGATCTTACTTAGACTTCGGAGGCAGAGAGGTGATGATGATTGAGAGTGTGGTGAGAGAGAGGCAGCAGGCAAGGATGGCTTTAAGCATCTCTGGCCTAAGCAGCTGGGGAGAAGGTTGCCTTGCACTGAGTCAGGCAACAGTAAAGGAGGTGCGGCTGTGTGGGGAGTGGCAGGGATGGGTGCAGTTTGGACACGTTGAATACTCCTTGCCTGTGGGACTCAATCTGCTTCCTAAGGCCCACTTGACTTCACATTCCAGGATGTCTGGCTCTAGGTGAGTGATCACACCATCGTCATCATCTGGGTCATGAAGATCTTTTTTATTTAGTTCTTCTGTGTATTCTGGCCACCTCTTCTTAATATCCTCTGGTTCTTTTAGATCCCTACCATTTCTGTGCTTTATTGAGCCTGTCTTTGCATGAAATGTTCCCTTGGTATCTCTAATTTTCTTGAAGAGATCTCTGTTGTTGCTGCTGCTAAGTCGCTTCAGTTGTGTCTGACTCTATGCAACCCCCTAGACGGCAGCCCACCAGGCTCCCCTGTCCCTGGGATTCTCCAGGCAAGAACACTGGAGTGGGTTTCCATTTCCTTCTCCAATGCATGAAAGTGAAAAGTGAAAGTGAAGTCGCTCAGTCATGTCCGACTCTTCGCCACTCCGTGGACTGCAGCCTATCAGGCTCCTCCACCCATGGGATTTTCCAGGCAAGAGTGCTGGAGTGAGTTGCCATTGCCTTCTCTGGAAGAGCTCTCTAGTCTTTCCTAATCTATTATTTTCCTCTATTTCTTTGCAGTGATCATTGAGGAAGGCTTTCTTATCTCTCCTTCCTATTCTTTGTAATTCTGCATTCAAATGGGTATAACTTTCCTTTTCTCCTTTGTTTTTCGCTTCTCTTCTTTTCACAGCTATTTGTAAGGCCTCTTTAGACAGCCATTTTGCTTTTTTGCATTTTTTTTTCTTGGGGATGGTCTTGATCCCTGTCTCCTGTACAATGTCACGAACCTCCTTCCATAGTGCATCAGGCACTCTGTCTATCGGATCTAGTCCCTTAAATCTATTTCCCACTTCCTCTGTGTAATCGTAAGGGATTTGATTTAGGTCATACCTGAATGGTCTAGTGGTTTTCCATACTTTCTTCAATTTAAGTCTGAATTTGGCAATAAGGAGTTCATGATCTGAGCCACAGTCAGCTCCCGGTCTTGTTTTTGCTGACTGTATAGAGCTTCTCCATCTTTGGCTGCAAAGAATATAATCAATCTGATTTCGGTGTTGATGATCTGGTGATGTTCATGTGTAGAGTCTTCTCTTGTGTTGTTGGAAGAGGGTGTTTGCTATGACCAGTGAGTTCTCCTGGCAAAACTCTATGAGCCTTTGCTCTGCTTCATTCTGTACTCCAAGGCCAAATGTGCCTGTTACTCCATGTGTTTCTTGACTTCCTACTTTTGTATTCCAGACCCCTATAATGAAAAGGATATTTTTTTTGGGTGTTAGTTCTAAAAGGTCTTGTAGGTCTTCATAGAACCGTTCAACTTCAACTTCTTCAGCATTACTGGTCAGGGGTATTGAAATTAGAGCAGGCATTCTTTCCCATGTGTGTGAGTCAGACCCTGATGTGACATAGAAATAAGTACATACTTTTAATAGGCTCATTGAGCCCTGTGTTCCTGAGCAATGCTTTTGAAAACATTTATCTCATGAATGGACAAAAGGCAGTGTATAGTAATTTAAAAAGAAAAGTATCTGGTTGTCTGGTTTTCTGGAGTACAGCTGATCCTGGACAGTTGACCTCTGCTGAGGTCAGAAATTTGGGTATATGATTCATTAGGGGTCTCCATTTGTGTTTCAGTTGTTGTTGATTAGTCCCTAGGTCATGTCCCACTCTTTAGCAACCCCATGGACTGTACCTACCAGGCTTCTCTGTCCATGGGATTTCCCAGCCAGAATACTGGAGTGGGTTGCCATTTCTTTTTCCAGGGGATCTTTGTGACCCAGGGATCAAACCCCAGTCTCCTGCATTAGCAGGTACATTCTTTACCACTGAGCCACCAGGGAAGCCCTTGTATTTCCAATACAATTGCCTTATATTTGACATACCTCTTTTGGGTGTATTACATATGTCTGTGTGCCTGCTTGTTAGACTTGCTTTGCTTGTTTGTTTTGTCAAAAACAGAAAAGTGAAGTGGCTTTCCTTGCTTGAGTCTCTCAGGGAACCAGCAACTGAGAAAATGTATAAAAAAGAAAGGATTTTCTTAACTTAAGGGAAAGAATTTCCACAACTCCCTATGAAAGGGGTTTAGTCTCCTGTCTAGAACATATTGACATTCAATGAGCTCCTTTATGAGTGGTCATTTTAGGAAAGCAGTGCTTCTACTGTTCTTACTTGCTTATTGGCTACATTTAAAATTATGCTTGAGATTGTGTAAAATAGGTAAGTAAAACTACAGATCTCAGTGATCCATTGTCTTTACCCTGCATGTGGGTGCAGTACAAACCCAGTGTAAACCATCAGTTTCGGTGGGGCCAATGTGCCCTGCGAGGAAATTTTGTTTATACAGTGGAGAGACTAGATATGCTAACAGGAAATCTATATTTTGTTTTGCAGATTAATTATCTAAAAAAGGGGGATGTAGAGCCAAGGTGGTGATTGTGAGTTAAAATAGGTGACAACATTAAGAGAGTGAGAGAGAGAGGTGTAATGAATAGTGCAGATGTAATGAATTTTAACAGACATAGATGAAAAATGGTCAGGACCACTACCAAGCAGTGTGACCTTGAGTAAGATGTTCACCCTCTCTGATCCTCGGTTCCCTTGTCTGAAATGAGGACAATAATAGTATATGTTATCCCACCCGCAGATGAATCCCATTCCTCACCGTCTGATCCCAGGCTTTGCTGGCTCCCGAGGCCAAGGCTCTCATCACACTTGTTGCCCCATTGACTTCAGTCTGGCTCCCTGCCCACTGTGAGCCCCTTGAGGACCCTTTTCCCATGGGTCCTCAACATGAAACATTCCTGTGGGCACAAAGTCTGGAACGCATCAGTCTGGGAGTCTGGTGCCCCACAGGTGGTCAGAACACGTTTACCATCTTATGAGTGACGATAAGGTGAGGTACACAGAGCAATGCAGCTGTTGTTATGCTGTCAATTTGTTTGTTGCCAACAACATATAGGAAACGAGTGGCTAGAGAAAACCGATTGGCTCAGTTTTCTGTTGGTCCAGGGCTGTTTGTGTCTTTTATCCCCACATTATCCAGAACCTTATTGTACCAGAGTAACACCCACCTTTCCCCTTTCTAGTGTGTAACCATTGTAGCAGCCATTTCTCAATTGAATTGTCAGTGAGCGAACCCTGAAAATCCCTGGCACAATGTTTTGTTCCTTTGAGTGGGTGAGGGGCATCCTGTCTTCTATCCCTACTCTGACAGGAGTGTCTAGTGTTCGTCTCTTCCCACTTGGCTTGCCCTTTATTCTGTGTTTTGGACAATCCTTTGCCTCCTGAGACTGAGGTGTCTCCTAGGTTATGGCTGCTTTCAGCACTGTGCTGAGGGCATTGATGACCAGGTGGGTGCTGGGGGGATACTTGTTGGTTGAATACAGCTCCGAGAGCCGGGCTACTTTATTTCACAGGTGAGAAGTGCAGCTTCTACTCAGGCTGCCATCAGCAGGATGGACAAGTTGAACCTGCTGATGAGTGTCCTTGGGAAAGTCCATAGGAGCTCTGTCACTCTACTCTCCTCATCTTCCTCTTGCTTCCATAGCTGCTTGTACTCCTTACGCTCCCCTGTGCCCTCCTTTGTGCTCCCACTGCTCTCTGTGTACATGAACTCTGTGCCGGAGCCTGAGCTGTCTCCTAACTTCATGTTGTGTGACTGTCAGTTACCTTTCTGATCAGGCCACTTTGAGGAGTTTTCTCTTCACTCGCAGCCCAAGGTGGATGCCCAAATACAGTAAGCATTGTGGGTCTCCTTTTATTCTTCTTCCTTCGTTTTTCCCTTTTTTTCCTTTTATGAGGAAACAATATGGTATCGTGGGTAAGGACACTACCTCTGATTCCGACAACCTTGCTTTCAACCCAGTTCTGCCACTTGTTATCATATCATCTTGAGAAATTAAATTGGCCCACTGTGCCATACTATCTCACCTGAAAATGGGTGAATTGGTCTTAATGACAATGTGAACTGAGCGGGTTGTAATTGTGAGTATGGAATGAGGTTCATAGAAATGTGCTGGCTTGTTCCCTGTTGTAACAACTACTGAGCTGCCATGGGGCGGGTTGCAGGTCAGACCTTACCTTCAAGCATCAGAAAACACTTCAAGGTCACATTAGACATCAGTGTCCAGTCTTAGAAGCTCCTTCTTTCTCAGCCACAGTCCTCAAGCTTTTCCCTCACAGTTGGATGAACCCTCACCAGGAGGCTGGCTTTTCTGTTACACATCTCCCACCTGGAGATCACCACCAGACTTCATCTTCTACTGCATGCATGATTCAGTTCGTCAGAGTTTTGTCCTCAGATGGATTGGGGCTGCTTCTATTCCAAGGGGATGCCCAGGACTGATAACAAGTGTGTGATGTTTCTCTGTTCCCCCATGGCACTGAAAGTCCCTGGGGCCTGTGCCCAAACTCCTCTCCCCATGTCATCTTCCTCCATCTCACAGTTCACAGTTACCACTCAAGCTGTGTTCCAGTACAGCCCCTACCAGCCCAGTCACACTCCTTCAGGCTCAAATTCCTTATCTATAAAATGGTAATAACTCTACCTGTTGGTGAGGTTTCTTGGGAGAGCTACTGGAGATAACAGATGTAAAATACCTAGCACCCACCACCTGGCAGGGGGAATGCACTAAATAAATGGCTGTGCCCTCTATCTATCAGCTTCTTCAATGTACGACAGCTGGTGTGGGATAATACGGTGACTCAGTCAATGTCTTTGTCTTGGACTAAGTAAGATGTGACATATTGGGGGTGTATCTTTCAGGCTTCTGCAGAGAAACACAACCAATAGACAGAGACTTATTTTAGGGAATTGGATCATGGGCTCATTGGTGCTGGCAGTTCTGATATCTTTAGGGCAAGTCAGCTTGCTGGAAATCCAGGTTGCCGTCCAGAGTCTGAAATCTGCAAAGCAGGCCAGCAACTTTGAGTCTCATGCAGGGTTTCTCAGGCTGTACTCTTGAGGCTAAATTGTATCACCCTCAGGAAGCCTCAGTCCCTGCTCTTAAGGTTTTTCAACTGATTGGATGAGCAGACTGTCCCAGACCTGCCGCCCACCACCCCTCCCCACCTCATTATGCAGGGTAATCCACTTCTATTAAAGTCTAATTATTACAAGTGAATCACAGATCCAAGTTCCATCATAGCCCACCATCTAGTGGCTAACATCTGAACAACAGGGCACCAGAGCTAAGCCAAGAGGACTTTTACTTTATTCATCACCGTGGGGAAGCAGTACACTGAGAGACATCACCTCCCAAACAGAATCTCTGGCCAATAGGCTGGCTGTCTAGCTTTACTCATCTCAAATAAAATCTATTCCCTGGCCTCAGAAGCCGCATGAGATAATGAAGGAAACTTGAGGCAGTGGTGATTGAAGCAGAGATTTGTTGTGAGATCTTTATTCATATGGGCCAAGTGACAGCAGGGAATGAAATGGTGTGGGGTGATGAAGAAAATGAGATGGTGAATTTATTATCACAGTCACCTCCCTGCCCTCAGGCAGCTGACTTCAATAGGGCTGGCTGGTGTTAATGTCTTGTGTATAGGCTCACTAAGAACAACATCATGTGTGTTTTATGAGAAACTTGGTGGGTAAATCAGATAGCATGGCCAAATATTCATTTCATAGATTGGATGGAGGGAGGAGAGAGAGAAGAGAATGGTGAAGCATGGGTCAGTTGTGAGTCAGTTTCTAAAATCTCAGTGTATCTTCACAAGGGGTGTGTGTGTGTGTGTGTATGTGAGTGTGAGTGTGGTGTGTGTGTGTGTGTGTGTGTGTGAAATCTTTTCTTTATCTGAGAATTGGCTTTGTATGTGAAGAAATATCATTGTGAGAGACTCCTTGTGACATGTGAAAAGTGGTTGGGAGTGAATTGGGTTCAGGTAATTTTCCAAATGTTTCACACCATGTGTTTGTATAAGGGAATAGAAGTAGCCCTAAAGAACTGAACTAAGTGGTTGACATACAGGTTTCAGTTATTGAAATGTGAAGAGGCTCTTTCTGGGATGTGTGTTCCTCCTAGCCTGTGGTCACAGGCAACTCATAGGATTTGAACCGTGTCTTTCTAATGTGTTTTGTTTCCTGCCCTTGAATGTGCTGGAGGCTGCAGGTCAGGTTACTAAAGATGTTAAGTAACAGTTCTCTGAGAAAAGTAGCTCTCTAGAAAAGAACATTGCCTGGGAAGCTGATCTAAAGTTTTAATATAGCCTGTGGTGTAGTTTTTGTTAGCTTCACCCAAGATAAGATTATTCAAAGAATATATGCACCTACTTCAAAATCTGCCACTGGATTTTTCAAATGAACATATAGTAAGATCGGCCTGGTTTTCTTTCTTATTTGTTTATCGTTGGCTGAACTGAGTCTTTGTTGCTGCACATGGGCTTTCTCTAGTTGTGGAGAAGGAGGACTACTCTCTGGTGGTGGTGCATGGGCTTCTCATTACAGATACTTCTCTTGTTGTGGAGCACAGGCTCTAGGCTCGTGGGCTTCAGTAGTTGCAGCACACAAGTCCAGTAGTTGTGACACACAGGCTTAATTTTCCTGCGGCATGTAGGATCTTCCTGGACTAGAGATCAAATGCCTGCCAGTTGCATGGGCAGGTGGATTCTTTTTTTATTTTTGATCATCAATATAATTGGAGAATAATTATAATATTGTGATGGCTTTTTGCCATATATCAACATGAATTGGCCACAGGTATACATATGTCCCCCATCCTGAGCCCCCCTTCCACCTCTTTCTCTGTGTTGTCCCAGAGCACCGGCTTTGGGCTCCCTGCTTCATGCATGGAACTTGCACTGGTCATCTATTTTACTTATAGTAATGAACATGTTCCACTGCTATTCTCTCAAATCATCCCACCCTCGCCTTCTGCCACCTACTTGAAAAGTCTGTTCTTTATGTATCTGTCTCCTTTGCTGCCCTGCATGTAGGATCATTGCTATCATCTTTCTAAATTCCATATATATGTGTTAACATTTACTATTTGTCTTTCTCTTTCTGACTTCGCTCTGTCTAACAGGCTCCAGGTTCATCCACCTCATTAGAATTGATTCAAATGTGTTCCCTTTTATAGCTGTGTTATATTCCACTGTGTGTAGATACCATGACTTGCTTATCCATTCATCTTCTGAAGGACATCTATGTTGCTTTCATGCCCTAGCTATTGTAAACAGTGCTGCAATGAACACTGGGGTACATGTGTCTCTTTCAGTTCTGGTTTCCTCATTGTGTGTGCCCAGCACTGGGATTGCTGGGTCATATGGCAGTTCTAGTCCCAGTTTTTAAAGGAATCTTCTCCAGAGTGGCTATACCAGTTTGCATTCCCAACAAGAGTGTATGAAGGTTTCCTTTTCTGCCCACCATTTCCAGCATTTATTGTTGGTAGACTTTTTCATGATAGACATTCTGACCACTGTGAGATGATACCTCATTGTGGTTTTGATTTGCATGTCTCTGATAATGAGTGATGTTGAGCATCTTTTCATGTGTCTATTAGCCATCTGTATGTCGTCTTTTGAGAAATGTCTGTTAAGGTCTCCTGCCCACTTTTTGACTGAGTCATTTGTTTTTCTGGTATTGAGCTGTATGAGCTGCTTTTATATTTTGGAGATTAATTCTTTGTCAGTTGTTTCATTTGTTATTGTTTTCACCCATTCTGAGGGATGTCTTTTCACCTTGCTTATAGTATCCTTGGTTGTGCAAAAGCTTTTAAGTTTAATTAGGTCACATTTGTTTATATTTCCATTACTGTGGGAGGTAATAGCAAATAATTTCATGGCGAATACATGGGGAAATAGTGGAAACAGTGGCAGACTTTCCTTTTTTGGGCACCAAAATTGCTTCAGATGGTGACTGCAGCCATGAAATTAAAAGTTGCTTACTTCTTGGGAGAAAAGTTATGACCAACCTAGACAGCATTAAAAAAAAAAAAAAAAACAGAGATATTACTTTGCCAACAAAGATCCATCTAGTCAAGGTTATGGTTTTTCCACTAGTCATGTATGGATGTGAGTGTTGGACTACAAAGAATGATGAGCACTGAAAAATTGATGCTTTTGAACTGTGGTGTTGGAGAAGACTCTTGAGAGTCCCTTGGACTGCAAGGAGATCCAACCAGTCCATCCTGAAAGACATCAGTCCTGAATATTCACTGGAAGGACTGATATTGAAACTGAAACTCTAATATTTTGGCCACCTAATGTGAAGAACTGACTCATTTGAAAAGACCCTGATGCTGGGAAAGATTGAAGGCAGGAGGAGAAGGGGATGACAGAGGATGAGATGGTTGGATGGCATCACCGAATCAATGGGAAGGAGTTTGAGTAAACTCCATGAGTTGGTGATGGACAGGGAGGCCTGGCATGCTGCAGTCTACATGGTCACAAAAAGTCAGACACGACTGAACAAGTGGGTTGTAGAGGATCTTACTGTGATTTATGTCAGAGAGTGTTCTGCCTATGTTTTCCTCTTAAGAGTTTGATAGTTTCTGGTCTTACATTTAGATCTTTAATCCATTTTGAGTTTATTTTTGTGTATGGTGTTAGAAAGTGTTCCAGTTTCATTCTTTTACACATCGTTGACCAGTTTTCCCAGTAGCATGTGTTGAACAGACTGTCTTCTCCACTGTACATATGTGCCTACTTTGTCAAAGATAACATGTGCATAGGTGTGCGGATTTATCTCTGGGCTTTCTATTTTGTTCCATTGACCTATATTTCTGTATTTATGCCAGTAGCACACTCTCTTCATGACTGTAGCTTTGTAGTATGGTCTGAAGTCAGGAAGGTTGATGCCTCCAGTTCCATCATTCTTTCTCAAGATTGCTTTGGGTATTTGGGTCTTTTTTGTTTCCATACAAACCATGAAATTATTTGTTCTAGTTCTGTGAAGAATACCATTGGTAGTTTGATCAGGATTGTGTTGAATCTATAGATTGCTTTGGGTAGAATAGTCATTTTCACTATATTGATTCTTCAAATCCAGGAACATGGTATATTTCTCCATCTGTGTGTGTCATCTTTGATTTCTTTCATCAGTTTTTTTTTTATACTTTTCTCTATACAGGTCTTTTGTTTCTTTAGGTAAATTTATTCCTAAGTGTTTTATTCTTTTCATAGCAATAGTGAATAGGATTCTTGCCTTAATTTCTCTTTCTGATTTTTCATTGTTAGCATATAGGAAAGCAAGGGATTTCTGTGTATTAATTTTATATGGCAGGTGGAGTCTTAACCACGGGACAAACAGGGAATTCCTGGCCTGGTTGTCTTTGGGTGTGCAGCTCTCTGAGTGCTGACACCCAGAGAGAATCCAGTGACCACCACCATGGACCCTGGCCACGTCCATCACCCTGAAAATGCCCAGATGCTGCCGCTTTCTGGTTTCCCCTTCCATAACACAATCCCTGGCAAAAAGATCTGTCTTCCCTTACCACACTGTTTCCTTTGCAATTGTAAAAGTCCTTACATATTCTGAATATAAGACCTTTCTCAGATCTGTGATTCAAACTTCTTTCCTGTAATAGCAAATAGCTTCCCTTTTCATTACAGGAGACATGAGTGATGAAATCTAGTTTTCCTGCCCACACTCTGAGCCCAGTGTTGTGTACTCAGCAAGTGCCCATGAGATTCTTCTGAAGTGAAAATGGATTCTGCTCTGTTATGCTGTGCTCTCAGATAGTCCCCATAGTTATATTTCTGCAGAAATCCATGAGGCTTCTGCAGATAGAGATGCTTGAGAACAGGTGAATTTACTGAAGTCTGAATTTGTGATCTCATCAGAGAGCTTCAGAGCTCAACCAATCTTGCAGACTTGTCTCCCAGCTCCAAGGGAGAACGTAAGTCAGGCCAGGCTTTTCTTCATGAACCTCAGAGGCCTGAATTTACTCACTGTGGGTTTGTATAGCAGGGGTAACATGGCATTTCAAGGCTGTTCATCCTTTTCCAGATCTCAGACCACATTCAATATATTTCTTTCTGTCACCTTATTTAATCCTCCTTCACAAATCCATCATTCTGGAAGATTTCAACCCTAATTGATAAGGTTAGAAAGCAGAGGACAGGGAAGTAAGGTGGATTGCTCACAGCCATATAGGTTGTCAGAGGAAATGTGACCCACAAATTTCGACATTGTCCATTCGGAGCCCACACTCTTTATTTCTTCAGTAAGGTTGCCATGTGGGCATGCATGTTAACTCACTTCAGTCATGTCCAACTATTTGTGACCACATGACTGTAGCCCACCAGGCTTTGTCCATAGAATTCTCCAGGCAAGAATACTGGAGTGCGTGGCCATGTCCTCCTCCAGGGGTTCTTCCTGACCCAGAAATTGAAACCACGCCTCCTGCAGCTCCAGCATTGCTGGGGGATTCTTTACTGCTGAGTCACTGGAGAAAATCCAAGTTGACATTCTATATTATATTAGTTTCAAGGGCACAGCAAAGTGATTCCTTATTTTTAAACATTATGAAATGATTTACTATGATAAGTTTGGTTACCATCTATCACCATAGAGATTTATTACGAGATTATTGACTATATTCCTTGTATGTATATTCCATCCACATCACTCATTTTATATCTGGAAGTTTGTACCTCCTAGTCCCTTCCCTGTTTTACACATCTCCCTACTCCTTCCTCCTCTGGTAAACACCAGTTTGTTCTCTGGGTTTTGTTTGTTTCTGTTTTGTTTCCCGTGTTTTTTAATATTATTTCTGAGATTCCACACATAAATAAAACTATGTGGCATTTGTCTTTCTCTGTATGCCTAGTTTCACTTGTCATAATACCCTCTAGGTCCATCCATGTTGTCGCAAATGACAAGATTTCATTCTTTTTTTATTGCTGAGTAATATTCCAGTGTGTGTGTGTGTGTGTGTGTGTACCAATTCTTCCTTTTTGACTCATCTATCAAGGGGCATTAGATTCCTTCCATATGTTGGTCATTGTCAATAATGCTGCAATGGACAGAAGATCACATATATCTTTTGTGACTAGTGTTTCTTCTTTCTCCAGAAAAATACCAAGAAGTGTAATTGCTAGATTATGTTAGTCAGAAAAACAAGCAAAAACAAGACCAGGAACTGACTGTGGCTCAGCTCATGAAATACTTATTGCTAAATACAGACTTAAGTTGAAGAAAGTAGGGAAAACCATTTGACCATTCAGGTATGACCTAAATCAAATCCTTTATGATTATATAGTGAAAGTGCCAAATAGAGTCAAGGGATTAGATCTGATAGAGTGCCTGAAGAACTATGCACAGAGATTCATGGCCTTGTATAGGAGACAGTGATGAAGACCATCCCTTAGAAAACGAAATGCAAAAAATGCAAAAAGGTTGTCTGATGAGGCCTTACAAATAGCTGAGAAAAAAGAGAAGCTAAATGCAAAGGAGAAAAGGAAAGATATACTCATTTGAATGCAGAATTCCAAAGAATAGAAAGGAGAGTTAAGAAAACCTTCCTCAGCCATCAATGCAAAGAAATGGAGGAAAACAATAGAATGGGAAAGACTAGAGATCTCTTCAAGATAATTGGAGATACCAAGGGAATATTTCATGCAAAGATGAGCACAATAAGGGATAGAAATGGTATGGACCTAACAGACGCAGAAGATATTAAGAAGAGGTAGCAAAAATACACAGAAGAACTATGCAAAAAAGATTTTCATGGCCCACATAACCACGTTGGTGTGATCACTCTCCTAGAGCCAGACATTTTGGAATGTGAAGTCTAGTGGGCCTTAGGAAGCATCACTACAAACAAACCTAGTGGAGGTGATGGTATTCCAGTTGAGTTATTTCAAATCCTAAAATGTGATGCTGTGAAGATGCTGCACTCAATATGCCAGCAAATCTGGAAAACTCAGCAGTGTCAACAGGACTGGAAAAGGGCAGCTTTTATTACAATCCCTAAGAAAGGCAATACCAAAGAATGTTCAAACTACCATACAATTGCACTCATCTCACACTCTAGCAAAGTAATGCTCAAAATTCTCCAAGTCTGACTTCAACAGTACTTCAACTGTAAATTTCCAGATGTTCAAGCTAGATTTAGAAAAGAGAGAAGAACAAGAGATCAAATTGGCAATATATGCTGGATCATAGAAAAAGCAACAGAGTTCCACAAAAACATCTACTTCTGCTTTATTGATTATCCCAAAGCCTTTGACTGGGTGGATCACAATGAACTATGGACAATTCTTAAAGAGATGGGCATACCAGACCACATGACCTGCCTCCTGAGAAATCTGTATGCAGGTCAAGAAGCAACAGTTACAACTGGACGTGGAACAACAGACTGGTTCCAAATCGGAAATGGAGTACATCAAAGCTTTATATTGTCACGCTGCTTATTTAACTTATATGAAGGGTACATCATGCGAAATGCTGGGATGAATGAAGCACAAGCTGGAATCAAGATTGCCAGGAGAAATGTCAATAACCTCAGATACCCGGATGACACGACACTTATGCAAAGAAAAACTAAATAGCCTAAATAGCCTAAGTAGCCTCTTGATGAATGTGAAAGAAGAGAGGGGAAAAGTTGGCTTAAAACTCAACATTCAGAAAACTTAGATTATGGCATCTGGTCCCATCACTTCATGGCAAATAGTTGGGGAAACAATGGAAACAGTGAGAGACTTTATTTTTAGGGCCTCCAAAATCACTACAGCTGTTGACTGCAGCCATGAAATTAAAAGATGCTTACGCCTTGGAAGAAAGCTATGAGCAACCTAGACAGCATATTAAAGAGTAGAGACATTAATTTACCAACAAAGGTCTGTCTAGTTAAAGCTATGGTTTTTCCAGTAGTCATGTATGGATGTGAGAGTTGGACTATAAAGAAAGCTGAGCACCAAAGAACTGATGCTTTTGAACTGTAGTGCTGGAGAAGACTCTTGAGAGACTATTGGACTCCAAGGAGGTGAAACCAGTCCATCCTAAAGGAAATCAGTCCTGAATATTCATTGGAAGTACTGAAGCTGAAGCTGAAACTCCAATACTTTGATCAACTGTTGTGAAGAACTAACTCATTGGAAAACATCCTGATGCTGGGACAGATTAAAGGTGGGGGCAGAAAGGGACGACAGTGGATGACATGGTTTGATGGTATCACCAACACAATGGCCATGAGTTTGAGTACTCTCTGGGAGTTGGTGATGGACAGGGAAGCCAGTCATGCTGCAGTCCATGGGATTGCAGAGTCGGAAACACCTGATCGACTGATCTGATCTGATGGTAGTTCCAGTTTTCAGTTTTTGAGGAAACCCTCATTTTCTCCATCGTGGCTGCACAATTGTACATTCCCACCCACACCACATGCCGGTTTCCTTTTCTCTACATCCTCAGCAACATTTCTTACTTGCTGTCTTTTTTATATTAGCTTCTTGACAGGTACGAGGGAGTACTCATCGTGGTCTTAATTTTCTAATCCCTGATGATGAGATGTTGAGCATCTTTTCATATGTCTATTGGCCATCGGTATCTCTTCTTTGGAGAAATATCTATTCAGTGCTTTGCCTCAGGTTTAATTCGGGTTTGGGGTCTTTTCTGTAATACACTGTATGAGTCCTTTAGCTATTTTGTATATCTACCTCTTTTCAGATATATATTACTTGCTCATATCTTCTCCCACTCAACACGTTGCCATTTGGTCTTCTTGACAGTTTCCCATGCTGTGTCAAAGCTTTTTAGTTTATTGAACTCCTGTTTGTTTCTTTTTGCTTTTGTTGCTCCTGCCTGAGAATGAGAGAGTCATTTCCTAGGCATGTTGATAGGGAGTCTAGGGGTCCCCAAGGAGAGAGGGGTCTGGAATTCTCAAGGAGGAAGAAAGGACAAACTTTTTTTCTTTCTCCACATTACTTAGGATTATATAACAATAATGTATCCTGCCTAAGGACAGTCTTTGGATTCAACCTTCTGTTACCTTAAAATGTTAATTATGGGAGTAGACCTGGTCTTTACAAGGATGTATCTTGCCTGAGAACAGTGTTATTTTAAAATGTAAATTATGGGAGTAGGTCTGATGAGGTCTTACAACCTCCAGACATTCTTTGGATTATATAACCTCATTGTTAACGCTAGCAAGCGGGTACTCTTTCTGCCCCCTTCTGATGCCTATGTCAGAAGCTTTCTCTATCTCCTTTATACTTTAATAAAACTTTATTACACAAAAGCTCTGAGTGATCAAGCCTCATCTCTGGCCCCGGATTGAATTCTTCTCCTCCGGGGGCCAAGAATCCCGGTGTATTTGCGTGATTCAACAACAACCTTTCAAGAAGATAGGTCAAAAAAACTATTCCTGAGACCAATGTCAAAGAGCATACTGTCGATGTTTTCTTCTAGGAGTTTTATGGTCTAAAAATTTGTCTTTAAACTTTTGTTCTTGTTGTTTGTTTTTGAATGTTGTGTAAGAAAGGGGTCAAGTGTTCCCATAACCGTTTATTGAAGAGACCGCATTTTCCCTAATGTATGTTCTTGGCTCCTTTATCATAGAGTAATAGACCATATGAGAACAGGTTTATTTCTGACAGAGCATCCCCAGCTGTACCCTCTGTAAAGGCTGGGGTGAAGTGAGAAGACCCAGTGAGTTCAGTGTCTGTCCACAGTTGGTTGCACACCAAGTCTGGATAAAGTATGTCACTGATGCTACCCACAATGCACCGGGGCAGGAATAGGCATCCCCACCTGGCACAAGTTCCCCAGGATGGGGATGCCATGGACTCTCTCCAGCAGCCAACCCAGGTCGATCCCACCAACCACAGTCCCTACTTTAGCGAATCATGAAGTTTTTCACTATATCTGTTACAATCCCCCTATGCCATGCCAGGCTGGCTATTGAGATGGGGAGGTGAGGAGGAATTGCATGGACTGTCACTACCCTTGAGAGTTAAATCATTAAGCCCAGAGGAGATCTGACACTCTTAGATGTGGTGGCAAGTGCATCACTGATCCCCTGTGAGGCTGCATTGCTAGCAGACAAGAGGAGTGAGAAGGATCAGGGTAGGGTGAAGTGGACATGGTGGGGGAGGAGACAGGATACTCTGGGTGTTTGCTGTGCCAGTTCCAACTGCAGAATTGCCCACAGCCTGCATGAGGGCACCCAGCATATGGATGGGCAGATACAAATGAGGGTATCAGTAGTGCCACCCCTTCCCCACCTCAAAGTCTGTATCCCCAACCTGCCTATTGAGTTTAGGTGATCTGGAGGTCGCGTCTGAGACAGTGTACTCTCCCCAGTTGCAGAGTGGGAGCCAGCATCCTGTGATGTGCAGATGTCCAGCATGTCAAATTCTAGGCCAGAGTCCGAGCCATAGGAACCAACAGGCCAGAGAATACTGGATGGGATTTGGCTGAAATGCAGTGGCCAAATATCAAATCTGAATGTACCCATAGCAAGGAAAGTTATTGAACTATATGTTTAAAGACCTTCCCACAGAGGGAAGTCCTGGGCCTCCTGGTTACATTATTGAAATCTAACAAAAGTTTTAAGAGGAAATAACACCCATCCTTCACAGATTCTTCCTGAATAGACAGCAGGGAGAAGGGAACATTTCCTAACTCATCCTATAAGAACAATATTACTCCACTACCAAAGCCAGACTTGACAGCACCAGAAAGCTACAGACCCATATCTATCATGAATAGTAATGCATACACCCTCAACACAGTATTCGCAAGCCAAATCAAGAAACACTTGCAAAGGGTTGTGCAAGATTTATGCCGGGGTTGCAATATTGGAGAAACACTCAACTTCAGTTATGGGAAACAGTGTATACATATAATGAAGGACAGAACCACCTGTCATCTTGACAAACACACAAACACCATTTGATGCAATTCAAGGCCTGTTCGTGATAAATAAGTAACTAACTAAATCAATAAACATGGTCAACTAACTTGGGATAGAAGGCATCATTGTCATTGTGCTGAAGCACATCCCCAGGAACCATCCAGCTCGCGTCACATCACATCTAGTAGTGTTGAGTAAATGCTTTCCTCTTGAGATCCAGACCAAGGATAGGAGGTCTGCTTCAACAACCTCTATTCCACACTGACTGAAGTGTCTAGCCTGTGCACCATGCAAAACAAGAAATGAAACGTGGAGAAATGAAAAATGAAACCTATGTCCACATAAATATTTGTCTTTAAATGTCTTTCACAGCAGCACTGTTTGTAAACTCCAAATAGTGGAGCAACCTAAAAGTCTGTCAGCTGGAAAGTGGCAAACAAAGTATTCTGTATCCATAGAGTGGAATAGCATAGATGGATGAAAAGTGATGAGATTCTGCTTTCAGCTGCCACATGGGTGAGCCTCAAAAGCATTATGCTAATGAAAGAACCCAGACACAAAAGGCCACTTCCTGTAGGAGTTCCTTTGTATGAAATGCCCAGAAAGGGCAAAACTACAGAAACAGAAATTAGATGAGAGGATGCCTGGGCCTGAAGGTCCTATTGGGGGCTGACTGCTGATGGGTACACAGACGCTTTTTGTGCTGCTGGCAGTGTTCCACAACTGCACTGTGGTGGCAGTTGCACCACTGTGTGAAGTTACAAAAATTCACTGCACTGGATGCATCAAATGGGTGTGATTTGTAGTATGTAATTATACCTCAGTAAAGCGGTTTAGGAAGGTAACGCAGATGTCCAAGTTAGACATGTGGGAAAAGATATGCCATTGCTTTCCTAACAAGGAGGAGTGCCCCTGTCCCTTCCATGTTCTGTGTCTGGCCTCCTCTACATGTGCTAGATGCTGCCTCCAGAAACAGTCGCTGTGCATGTCAGGACAGAATCCCCAGTGAGCACACATGTCTAGTGTGTCTCTGTGTTCATGCACAGTTGCCTGTTGTGTGACCAGAAGTCAATGGCTCTGGGTAGGTTCCCAGAACCCACCCTGTATCTGAAATTCTACTTAGCTCTTTTCCCATTCTTCTCAAATCACATGGGCCCAGCGTCCGTTTTCCTGGTAACAGACCTCAGCCCTTAGCTCCATCCTCTGGTCACAGGAATACCTGTAGCCAGGTGTGAGGCCCCCTGCCTGAGCTCAGCAACCCAAGAGGGATCATCAACAGAGCAGCAACCAAGACAACGGAACTCCATCCATCCTCCTTCTGCCGCCAGGACTGAGGTGCGTTCCCTCCCCTCCATCTGCCTGCATGTTTGGTAAGGAAGGGCAGTTGGGGGCATAAAAATACCACTGAGTCATTGAAATTGTTCTAAATATGGCTGTGAATAAATTCTTCAAAAATACCTCTCAGAAGGGAAGACACATAGCTACATTTTTTTTTTTTAATTTCATAAGTAGCAAACATGGCTCTTCAGTTCAGGATTCTACTTAAAACCAGGATGGGTGAAGTATCATGAGATTGTGCTTCTCAACCTAAACTGTGCATCAAATTGCCCCTGGAGAGGCTTTAGAAGAGCCAATGCTGACAGGACACCCCCAGAGAGTCTGAAGTAGTAGGTCTGGAATGTGGCCCTGGCGTGAGCATTATCTGAAAAAGTTCTCTCCTGAAAGCCGAGATCGCAGTTATAGAAACAGAACCCATTCTTTCAGGAGGAAATCGAAAATTTGCAAATTCTCTCTATCAGGAAAGCAGGCTTTCATCATGATTCGCTATGCTTGATGGCGGTTTTAGGCTGAGGAAAGGGACAACTTACCCAAATTAATACTTGTTTGAAAACTGACCTTGTGCTTGCTCTGCTGTATGTTCTGAATCCAAAGTTTTTCAGTTAAAATCCTGATGTTGTTAATGAAACTCAGTACGTTTTAGTTCTTGTCAGGATCCCTTATGCCTAATTAGTTGCATACATTTCTAAAATACTGTGGAGATAACTTTATGCAACAGATGAGAATAGTGCTTCAAAGATTAAAGATGGCTGAGAATTGTAGCTATTGATGTAGATGTAGAAGGATCGGTGGTAAGCTTATCTGCTGTCTGTACTTATTTGCAGTTCTAGACTTTTTCCTGTGTTATCAAATTAACTCCCGTGCTTAGATGAAGACCAAATAGGAACAAGAAGTCTATTGGGTAAAACACAGTTAAGCAATCCCTTGTTTGGTGTGTACCCATGCAGACCCACCCTCCTAAATGTTCTCCTTTAGGGTTCTCTTTTGAATATTATTTGGCACATTCCCCAATGATAGGCTTACACAGCTGTGTCCTGACTCATCGTCTTGTTAAAGACAGGGATTTCAATCTCTCAGGGGTATTAAAGAGCCTGGGTTCTCTCGGAGATTCAAAAGAGAGTGATGGCCTGTGCTCAGGACACCTTCAGAACATGTCTCCAGGAACAGGGCCTCTCAGAGGTGATCCCCACCTGTGGCTACAGGAAGATCTTGGGTGAGCCTTTTCAAGAGCAGCTCTGGGGAAGTCATGGCACGGTGAAGATCACACCCAGCAGCATGCCTGGGATTGTGGTTTAAGGAATTGGGTGGATGGCAGTGCACATCCGTGAAACAGAGAGTGTTGGCCTGGGGCTACTAGCAGGTCTTCAGGGCTTATGGGACATCTGAGTGCAGATGGCCCATGCGTCTCAGCCTGGGAAGGATCTGGGGCCCCGTTGAGACGTCTTAGGTGGATTTGGTGATAGGAAAAGCCATCAGCACACAGGGGAGACAGACTGATGAAAAGAAGTCAGACCCAGAGGGATGGTATGGGGAGGGAGGAGGGAGGAGGGTTCAGGATGGGGAACACATGTATACCTGTGGCAGATTCATTTTAATATATGGCAAAACCAATACAATATTGTAAAGTTAAATAAAATAAAATTAAAAAAAAAGAAGTCAGATGGGTAAAAGCTCTGGGAGGTGACGTGGTCACCCAAGGGTCCTATATAGGATGGAAGAGCACGGAGCAGAGGTTGGAAACCAGAGGAAAAGGAAATGAAACTTTAGGAGGGCATCAAAGTAAATGGACAGACAAGGAGACGTAGAAGTAATGGACTGAGAGGTAGGGGGAAAGCCAGGGTGGGCTTCTGTCACAGACTCTGACCAAGGTTTTGAAATGGAATATGTCTTTGGCCAGTACAGCACTGGGTATCATGGTTAGGCCCATGGAACTCTTTGAAGATGTTAGCAAGGGCATGTTCTGTGGATAGGCACATGAAGGAGGAATCGAGAGGTAACGAGGTAAGGATGTTTCTGGAGTCTACACGTTCAAGAAGCATGGCTTGAAAGGAATTAAAGACACAGGGTATTGGAAGTAGAGGGCTGTGTGCTTGCAGGGTATGCTATTTTCTGTTCCCAAACCAAAAAGACCAGGATGCAAGTTCCAAAAATCCCTGACAATCATCAGGACTGTTGACTAGAAGACAAACTGGAAAAGTGGAATGATCCTCACAGGTGAGTCTTCAAATTGAGGAGTGGGGAGTCTGGTGGTTTCAAAGCAGCTGTGGAGTTCCGGGAAGACTTCCTTCTTTTTCCTCTGTGCCCCATTCTGCCTCGGTGACCCATGGTCATGGGAAGAACTGGGGTGGTGGTGGTGAGGGGTAAGAGATGCTTAAAATCACAGTCTCAGTGTATGTGCCTCAGATTCCACGGGCACTTTGGTGTATTTGTTCTCCCTGGCTGATCTGATCTTCATCATGAGTGTTCACCCTTCATACTGGTTAGTAAGGGGAAAACCCCCACTGAATTTACTTCTAACCTGGAAAGTGTGGTTGCATGCAACCAACTCAACATCCACAGATACAAATGCTCAGGCTGTTGTGGTGAAAATGCTCTCTACTTCTTTCAGCCACGGGGCAGGGCTATGTATCACTTGCAAGGCTCATAGTAATTGTGGAAAGGGGAATCTATAACATGGCACACCTTTGTTCCTCAGAGTGGCCTCAGTGGTTCCTGAGGGAAAGATGACTCTCCTCTCCTGGCTCCAGCTGGTGATGCTGACCTGTACAGCCCACAGGTGGGGGTGGTGAAACTTGCCTTTTTGTCTCCCTCCTCTTGCTGTGGACCTGATGCTCCCTGGATGACTGAGCCTCAGTAACCCTGCTCGCATCTGCAGATCCCTCTGAATCTGGGTCTCATCATCCAGCCCATCCCTGGGAAGGGACATCCACTCCTCAGCCTCAGCTGCAAGGTCCCCTAGCCCATTGCCTGCTTAGGCTTCATCTGGATTCAGTCCCTTTCCACATTTCTTCCTCAGGTGATGCAGATCCCTCCCTTGGATTTCACCTGCACCAGAGCAGGAACCAAGATCAGCTCCAGAAAACTAAACTCCTAAACTGCAGCTACCCATCAGCCCAAAGACATTGTTGGGTCATTGTGCAGTGTGTGCCTGTGAGTCCCAAGTGTGAATGTGGTAGAATCCTCTTGTCCCTGGGGTTCCTCTTCATTTCTTGTCACACTTCCCTTGCTAAATTTTTGTTAGTTTTATATGTGTTATGGTGTGTTTAGCCTTAGGGTATCCCGTACGGGCCTCTCTGGCCTTCTTGGACTTAGGTGGCTGTTTCCTTGCATGACTACTGATATCTTTTCATGTGTGTATTTGTGATCCATACATCTTTGGTAAAATATTTATTCCAAACTTTGGCCCCCTTGGTAATTAGTTTGTTTATTTTTATTCTTTCTTTTATAAACCTTCTTTTCAAATTATTTATTTGTTTATTTTTGGCCGCTCTAGGTCTTCCTTTCTGCACATTGACTTTCTCTAGTTATAGCGAACAGGGGCTACTCTTCAATGCGGTGCATCAGCTTCTCACTATGGTGGCTTTTCTTGTTGCAGATTAGGAGCTCTAAGGTGTGTGGGCTCAGTAGTTTTAGTGCACAGGCTTAGTTGCCCCCTTGCATGTGGAATCTTTCCAGTCCCGGGATTGAACCTGTGTCCCCTGCATTCACAGGTGGATTCTTAACCACTGAACCACCAAGGAAGTCCTATTTTCTTATATTCTTGAGATTTGAGGATTTCTCTATATTCTGGTTATAAGTATTTTATCAAATAATTGTTTTAAAAATATTTTCTCCCTTTATGTGGCTTGTCTTTCTTTTCACATGTCTTTCTAAGAGCAATCTTGAATTCCAATGTATCAATTTTTCTTGTATGGATTGTGCTTGTAAGAAATCTTTGCTTAACTATATTACTTTTGGGGCTGCCATGACAAATTATCACAAATTTGGTGGCTTAGAACAACAAAAATTTATTCACAAATTTGGTGGCTTAGAACAACAAAAATTTATTCTGTACACTTCCTAAAGCCAGAAGTTGCAAATCAAGATGTCGGCAAAGTTGTTTCCTTTTGGATGCTCTAAGGGAGAATCTGTTCCATGCCTCTCTCCTAGCTTCTGCTGGCAAGACCTGATGTTACTTGAATTATGGGTACATCACTTCAGTCTTCACCTTCGTCTTCACATGGTGATTTCCCCTCCACTTGTTTCTGTGTCTCCACTTCTCTTCTTATGAGAGCGCCATTCTTTGTATTTAGTGCCCACCTTAATCTAGTATGGTCCCATCTTAACATAACTATTTACATCTACAAAGACTGTATTTCCAAATAAAGTCACATTCTGATATTCTGGGTGAACATAAGTTTTGGAGACACACTATTCAGCTCACTGCAATAACTAAAGGTCACAAATATTTCTATGTTTTCTTCTACAAGTTTTATAACTTTTGGTGTCATATTTAGTTCTATGATACATATTGGTTTAATTTTTGTATGTGATGGTAGTTATAGGTAAATGTTTATTTTTGTTCTTATGGAATCCAATTACTCAAAAACTGTTAAAAGTTTGTCTTTTACCTTGAACTGTCCTTGGATCTTTGTTGAAAACTAATTGATCATATATGTCTGAATTTCTTAACAGACTCTGTTGACTTTTTGGTCAATATCACACTGTCTTGATTCCCATGGTTTTATAGTAAGTCTTGAAATCAGATATAGTGGATACTCTAACAAAATTCTTCAGAATTATTTTAGGCATTATAGTTAAATTGCTTTTCTATATGATTTTGATATTCATATTTAAAGGGGCATCATATTTATTGAAATAGGTTGAAGACAGAATGGTCTCAGGATAAGTTGAGATAATCTGCTGTGAAGAACAACACACAAAGGTAGCAGAAGCTGCAGAAGGACGTGTGGTAAGAGTGTATGTTTCTGCCTAACAAATCGACTTTAGAGAATGTTCCAATACAGAAGAGGTAGCTTCTGGTTCAGGGGAGAGGAGTGAAAATTGCAGGAGCAAAGTCCCTGAGAAAGTATTAATAAAAGGCATGAGGTCCTGAGCAGACAGGAGGGACTGAGTGCTATTAGGAGTATGTATGCAGAAGGGATCGCAGAGAATGCCTGGTCCAAGACAGGTAGATCAGGCTGGGAAAGCTCTGAGAAGTCTAATCTGATTACTTGCAACTTTTTCATTAATTATTTCAGGGGATTTATTAGAATGGAGGAAGTTTGCTAGTGATTGTGGAGGAGTAACATAGTAGTGTAGGTAGGATGAAAGTAAAAGTTGGAAGCAATTCTTTCATAGTCATTAATTTAAGATAAATAATTTAGTATGATCACTTCATGACAAAGAGATGGAGAAATGATGGAATCATTGAGAAACTTTATTTTTCTGGGCTCCAAAATCACTGCAGACAGTGACTGCAGCCATGAAATTAACAGACATTTGGTTTTGGGAAGAAAAGTTATGACAAACCTAGACAACATATTAAAAAGCAGAGACATACTTTGCTGACAATGTTATGTATAGTTAAACCTATGGTTTCTCCAGTAGTCATGTACAGACGTGAGAGTTGGACCATAAAAAAGGCTGAGCACTGAAGAAATGATGCCTTCGAACTGTGGTGTTGGAGATGACTCTTGAGAGACCCTTGGACTGCAAGGAGATCAAACCAGTCAATCCTAAGGGAAATCAACCCTGAATATTCATTGGAAGGACTGATGCTGAAGCTGAAGCTCCAATACTTTGGCCACTTGATGTGAAGAGCTGACTCATAGGAAGACCTTGATGCTGGGAAAGATTGAAGTCAGGAGAAGGGGACAACAGAGGATGAGATGGTTGGATGGCATCATCGACTCGATGGACATGAATTTGAGTAAACTCCGGGAGATGGTGAAGGACAGGGAAGCTTGGCGTGCTGCAGTCCACGGGGTGGCAAAGAGTCAGACACGACTGAGCGACTGGACAACAACAACCATGTGTTGGACAACCTCGTGTACTGAGCTATGTGTTGTTGCAGGAATAGAATTTTGACTTACTTTCCTGTGTTATCACACAAGTAATACAGTTATCATCCCTCTGCATCACATGCCAGCATTTACAGGACTCAGTCATTTCCAGAGAAGCTTTGGGATTATTGGAATATCTGACATGAACCTAAATGTTATGTAATTAATTTGTTTACTTATATCAATTTTAACAACTTTATTGTAGTATAATTTACAAATCATACAATAGACTCCCTGAACATGAATATGCCAGTGATATTTAGTATATTCTCAAAATTGTGCAACCATCAACACAACTTAAGAATTTTTAAGAATATTTTAATCATCCAAAGAGAAACTCTAATGCTAGGCCCCTACAGATGCACTTTATGTCTGTCTTTTCTCAGCATTTTATATAAATGGAATCATACTTTATATTGTTCTTTATGACTGGCTTCTTTGACATAAAAAATGATTTTAAAGGCTCATCTATGATGTATTTCTTTTTATTATTGTTGAATAGCATTTACTGTATGAATGTACCATGTTTATCCAGTTATCAGTTCATGAATATTTCTATTGTTTGCACTTATTGGCAATTATCGTTAATGCTACTGTGAACATCATATACAAGTTTTTGAGTATACATAAGCTTTTTTTCTTTGGGGGTATATACCTAGGAGAGGAATTTCTGGGTCATATGGTTACTCTTGTTTAACTTCTGAGAACCTGCCGTATTGTTTTGGAAAGCAGCTGTACCATTTTATACTCCAACCAGCATTGTATCTGGCTTCCAATTTCTCCACACTTGTTTTTATCTGTTTTATTGTATACATCCCAGCGGGTGTGTAGTCGAATTTAATTGTGACTTTGAATTTCACTTTTTTGAAATTAATTATGTTCAGCATTTTCTCATGTGCTCATTGGCTATTTGTATATCTTCTTAGGAGAAAAATATATTCAAGTCCTTTGCCCATTTTTTAAACTATGTTTCTTATTTTTGGATTGAGTTGTAAGATTTCTTTATATATTATGGATACATATCCCTTATTGTGTATATGATTTGCAAATAATTTCTCCCATACTATAGGTTGTCTTTTCACTCTCTGTGTTGTCATTATTTATTTTTTATATTTATTTTTTAATTGGAGCATAATTTCTTTACTGTGTTGTGTTACTTTCTGCTGTACAACAATGTGGATCAGCTCTAAGTATACATATATCCTCTCTCCTCATGCCTCCCTCCCACTCTCCCTTCCCACCCCTCTAGGTCATCACAGAGCATGAAGTTGAGCTTCCTGTGCTATACAGCAGCTTCCCTCTAGCTATCTGTTTTACACATAGTAGTGTATAAAGGTCAGTGTAACTCTCTCAATTTGTCCCACCCTCTCCCTCCACCCACCCTGTGTCCACAAG
Organism: Bubalus kerabau; assembly: GCF_029407905.1. Taxonomy (NCBI): domain Eukaryota; kingdom Metazoa; phylum Chordata; class Mammalia; order Artiodactyla; family Bovidae; genus Bubalus; species Bubalus kerabau. The sequence continues at coordinate 1,572,482 of NC_073647.1, read as the reverse complement.
TCCGTTCTCCACATTTATGTCTCTACTCCTGCCCTGCAAATAGGTTCATCACTGTTTTTGTAGATTCAATATATATCTGTTAATATATGATATTTGTTTTCTCTTTCTGACTTACTTCACTCTGTATGAGAGACTGTAGGTTCATCCACATCACTACAAATGCCCCAATTCCATTCCTTTCTATGGCTGAGTAATATTCCATTGTGCATATATATCAAACTTCTTTATCCCTTCATCTGTTGATGGACATCTAGTGTGTGTCCACATCCTGGTTATTGTAGCTAGTGCTGAATTACGGTTTTGTCAGGGCACATGTTCAGTTGTGGGATTGCTGGGTGAAATGGTAGTTTTATTCCTAGTTTCTTAAAGAACCTCCATACTGTTCTCCATAGTGGCTGTATCAGTTTACTTGCCCACCAACAGTGCAAGAGAATTCTTTTTTTTTTTTTTTTTTTTAGATTTCCTTCTAATTTATTTATTTATTTATTTTTAAATTTTATTTTATTTTTAAACTTTACATATAATTGTATTAGTTTTGCCAAAAGAGAATTCTAAATCTCTTTTCTAGCATTTATTGTTTGTAGATTTTTTTCATGATGGCCAGTGTGACAGGTGTGAGATAACATCTCATTGTAGTTTTTCTTTTTTGAAATGGAGGACAATTACTTTACAATGTTGTGTTGGTTTCTGCCATACAACAACGTGAATCAACCATCAGTTCAGTTCAGTTCAGTCACTCAGTCCTGTCCAACTCTTTGCGACCCCATGAATCACAGCACCCCAGGCCTCCCTGTCCATCACCAACACCCAGAGTTCACTCAGACTCACATCCATCGAGTCAGTGATGCCATCCAGCCATCTTATCCTCTGTCGTCCCCTTCTCCTCCTGCCCCCAATCCCTCCCAGCATCAGAGTCTTTTCCAATGAGTCAACTCTTTGCATGAGGTGGCCAAAGTACTGGAGTTTCAGCTTTAGCATCATTCCTTCCAAAGAAATCCCAGGGCTGATCTACTTCAAAATGGACTGGTTGGATCTCCTTGCAGTCCAAGCATATATGTGCATTAATATACAATATTGGTTTTTCTCTTTATGACGTATTTCACTCTATATAACAGGCTCTAGATTCATCTACCTCACTACAACAGACTCAATTTCATTCACCTTTAGGGCTGCATAATACTTCATTGCATATATGCACCACATCTGCTTTATCCATTCATCTGCCGATGGACATCTTGGTTGTTTCCATGTCCTGGCTATTGTAAATAGTGCTACTATAAACATTGGGGTACGTGTGTCTTTTTCAATTATGATTTTCTGCAGGTAAATGCCCATAGCAGGGATGCTGAGTCATATGGCAGATTTATTCCTAGTTTTAAAAAGAATCTCCATACTGTTATCCGTATGGCTATATCTGTTTACATTCCCACCAACAGTGCAGGAGGGTTCACTTTTCTCCACATCTTCTACAGATCTTTATTGTTTGTAGATATTTTTGATGCTGGCCATTCTGATTTGTCTGAGGTGGTACCTCATTGTACTTTTGATTTGCATTTCTCACATAATTAGTGAGGTTGAGCATCTTTTCAAGTGTTTGTGGCCATCTGTATGTCTTCTTTGGAGAAGTGTCTGTTTAGGTCTTTTGACCATTTTTTGACTGGGTTGTTTGCTCATTTGACATTGAGTTGCATGAGATTCTTGTATATTTTGAGATTAATCTCTTGCCAGTTGCTTCATTTGCAAATATTTTCTGCCATGCTGAGGGCTGTCTTTTCATCTTGTTTATGGTTTCTGTTGCTGTACAAAAGCTTTTTAGTATCATCAGGTCCCATTTGTTTATTTGTGTTCTTAGTTTCACTACTTCAGGACATGAGTCAGAAAAGATCTTGCTGTGGTTTACGTCAACAAATGTTTCTCCTATGTTTTCCTCTAAGAGTTTTTCAGTGTCCAGGCTTATATTTAGGGCTTTAATCCATTTTGAGTTTATTTTTGTGTATGGTGTTAAGGAGTGTTCTAATTTCATTCTTTTGCATGTAGCTGTCCAGAATTCCCAGCACCACTTATAGAAGTGGCTGTCTTTCCTCCATTGTATATTCTTGCCTCCTTTAATGTATATTAGGTGATCACAGATGCATGGGTTTATCTCTGGGCTTTCTATCCTGTACCATTTTTCTATATTTCTGCCTTTGTGCTGTTGCAATACTGTCTTGACTACTGTAGCTTTGTACTATAGGTTGAAGTTGGAGAGTCTAATTCATCTACTCCATTTTTCTTCCCCAAGGTTACTTTGGCTATTTGGGGGTATTTTTGTATTTCCTTAAAATTTTTGGTCCAATTCTGCAAATAATGCTATTAGCAACTTGGTAGGAATTGCATTGAATCTGTAGATTGCTTTGGGTAGCATATTCATTTTCACATAATTGATTCTTCCAATCCAAGAACTTGGTATATTTTTCCATCTGTTTGTGTCATCTTTTATTTCTTCCATCAGTGTTTTATAGTTTTATGCATACAGTTCTTCTGCTTCTATGGTAGGTTTATTCCTAGGTATTTTATTCTTTTTGTTTTGATGGTAAATGATATTGTTTCCTTAATTTCCCTTTCTGAACCTTTATTGTTAGCCTATAGCTATGCAAGAGGTTTCTGTATGTAATTATTTCATCCTCAACTTTACCAAATTCATTGATTAGCTCCAGTAGTTTTCTGGTGGCATCTTTAGGATTTTCTATGCATTGTAACATGTCATCTGCAAAAAGTGACAGTTTTACTTCTTTTCTAATTTAGAATCCTCTTATTTCTCTTTCTTCTCTGATTGCCATGGTTAGGACTTCCAAAACTATGTTGAATAAGAGTGGCAAGAGTGAACGTCCTTGTCTTGTTGCTGATCTGAGAAGAAATACTTTCAGTTTTTCAATATTGAGAATAATGCTTGCTGTGGCTTTTTTGCATATGACTTTTATTATGTTGAAATCAGTAGTCAGTATTCAGTTCAGTTGCTCAGTTGTATCTGACTCTTTGAGACCCTATGGAGTGCAGCATGCCAGGCTTCCCTGTCCATCACCAACCCCTGGAGCTTACTCAAACTCATGTCCATTGAGTTGGTGATGACATACAACCATCTCATCCTCTGTCGTCCCCTTCTCCTCATGCCTTCAATTTATCCCAGCATCAAGATCTTTTCCAATGAATCAGTTTTTCGCATCAGGAGGCCAAAGTATTGGAGCTTCAGTTTCAACATCAGTCCATTCAATGAATATTCAGGACTGACTTCCTTTAGGATGGACAGGTTTCATCTCTTTGCAGTCTAAGGGACACTCAAGAGTCTTCTCCAACACCACAGTTCAAAAGCATTAATTCCTCAGCACTCATCTTTCTTTATAGTCCATCTCTCACATCCATACATGATTACTGGAAAACCATAGCTTTGACTAGATGGACCTTTTTCGGTAAAGTAATGTCTTTGCTTTTTAATATGCTGTCTAGGTTGGTCATAGCTTTTCTTCCAAGGAGTAAGCCTCTTTTAATTTCATGGCTGCAGTAAGCACCATCTGCAGTGATTTGGGAGCCAAGAGAGAAAAGTCTGTCACTGTTTCCATTGTTTCTCCATCTCTTTGCCATGAAGTGAAGGGACCAAATGCCATGATCTTAGTTTTCTGAATGTTGAAATTCAAGCCAACTTTTACACTCTCTTCTTTCACTTTCATCAAGAGGCTCTTTAGTTCTTCTTCACTTTCTGCCATTAGGGTGGTGTCATCTACGTATCAGAAGTTATTGATATTTCTCCTGACAACCTTGATTCCAGCTTGTGCTTCATCTAGCCCAGCATTTTGCATGATGTACTCTGCATAACAATTAAATAAGCAGGGTGATAATATACAGGCTTGACTAACTTGTTTTCCACTTTGGAACCAGTCTGTTGTTCCATGTCCAGTTCTACATGTTGATTCTTGACCTGCATACAGATTTCTCAGGAGGCAGGTAAGTGGTATTCCCATCACTTTAAGAATTTTCCAGTTTGTTGTGATCCACACAGTCAAATGCTTTAGAATAGTCAATGATGCAGAGGTAGATGTTTTTCTGGAACTCTCCTGCTATTTTGGTGATCCAGTGGATGTAGGCAATTTGATCCCTGGTTCCTCTGCCTTTTCAAAGTGCAGCTTGAACATCTGGAAGTTCACAGTTTACTTACTGTCAAAGCCTGGCTTGGAGAATTTTGAGCATTACTTTACTAGCGTGGAGATCAGTGCAATTGTGTGGTAGTTTGAGCATTCTTTGCCATTGCCTTTCTTTGGGACTGGAATTAAAGCTGATCTTTTCCAGTCCTGTTGCCACTGCTGAGTTTTCCAGATTTGCTGGCATATTGGGGGTAGCACTTTCCCAGCATCATCTTTTAGGATTTGAAATAGCTCAACTGGAATTCCATCACCTCCACTAGCTTTGTTTGTAGTGATGCTTTCTAAGGCCAACTTGACTTTGCATTCCAGGATGTCTGGCTCTAGGTGAGTGATCACACCATTGTGGTTATCTGGGTCATGAAGATCTTTTTGTATAGTTCTTCTGTATATTCTTGCCACCTCTTCATAATATCTTCTACTTCTGATAGGTCCATACCATTTTTGTCCTTTATTGTACTCATCTTTCCGTGAAATGTTCCCTTGGTATCTCCAATTTTTTTGAAGAGATCTCTAATCTTTCCCATTCTATTGTTTCCCTCTATTTATTTGCATTGATCGCTGAGGAAGGTTTTCTTATGTCTCCTTGCTATTCTTTGGAACTCGCCTTTCAGATGGGTATATCTTTCCTTTTCTCCTTTGCCTTTAGCTTCTCTTCTTTTCTCAGCTATTTGTAAAGCCTCCTTGGACAACCTTTTTGCCTTTTTGCATTTCTTTTTCTTGAAGATGTTCTTGATCATGAGAAATGGGAATATCATCCTACCTTACCTGCCTCCTGAGACATCTCTATGCAGGTTAAGAAGCAATGGTTAGAACAGGACATGAAACAATGCACTTTTTCAAAATTTGGAGAGGAGTATGCCAAGGGTGAATATTGTCATGTTGCTTATTTAACTTACATGCAGAGTACATCATACCAAATGGAGGATTGGATAATAAAACAAGCTGGAATCCAGATTTCAGGGAGAAATGTCAGTAACTTCAGATACGCAGATGACTTCAAGCTTATGGCAGAAAGTGAAGAGGAAGTAAGGACCTTCTGGTTGAAAGTGAAAAAGGAGAATGAAAAAAACTGACTTAAAACTCAACATTCAAGAACTTAGATCATGGCATTTGGTCCCACTGCTTCATACAAATAGATGGGGAAACAATGGAAAAGTAACAGACTTTATTTTCTTGGGCTCTCAAATCACCACAGATAGTGACTGCAGCCATGAAATTAGAAGATGCTGGCTCTTTGGAAGAAAGGGTATGCCACACCTAAACTGCAGACCCATTACTGTATTGAGAAAGGTCCATGTAGTCAAACTAGTTTTTTGCAGTAGTCATGTATGGATGTGAGTGTTGGATCATAAAGGAAGCTGAGTGCTGAAGAACTGATGCTTTTGAACTGTGGTGTTGCAGAAGACTCTTGAGAGTCCTTGGAAAGCACGAAGGTCAAACCAGTCAATCCTAAAGGAAATCAGTCCTGAATATTCATTGGGAGGACTGATGCTGAAGCTGAAGCTTCAAAGTTTGGCCACCTGATGTGAATAACTGACTGATTAACAAAGACCCAAATGCTAGGAAATATCGAAGGCAGGAGCAGAAAGGGATGATGGAAGATGAGATGGTTGGATGGGATCACCGACTCAGTGGACATAAATTTCAGCAAGCTCTGGGAGATGGAGAAGGACAGGAAAGCCTCGCATGCATGGGTCCCAAAAAAATACATGGGTCACAAAAAATTAGACATGACTGAGCAACTGAAATGATCCTATTAAGCACAGTTATTACAAAGTTTTCAAAATAGTATGTAGTCCTCAAATAAGACCTGATGACAATATTTTTCACAGTTATTTTGTCCTAAATTCACCTGGTAATTTGTTGTAGCCATCAGTGTTTGGTAATTTGCTTTCTATGGAAAAATGATAAATTGCACATAATTTAATGACTGAATGTGGTTTTGGAATGAGGCATTCTCTCAGATAGTTACCCTCTACAGAAATGATACTTTAGGGGCTAGTGTTAATGAATACCCATGTACCCAACATAGTTAGGCCAAGTGATATCAGAACGTTGGAGCTTAAAGCAGAGAGAGTTTTATTGCAGGGCCATGAAAGGAGATGGGTGGCATATGGCTTTAAAAATTCTGAACTCCCCAAGAGTTTTCAGCAAAACACACTTCTGGGAGAGGTGAGGGAGGGGTGTGATAAACTGTTGCAAATATATGCCTGTCAGATCCTCTGCTACTGAAATAAGATCACGGTGAGGTAACAGTGTTCATGAAAGCCTATAGTGGAAAAATACTATTCCCTATGCTGAAAGAAAAGCTTCCAAGCTTGACTTTCACACTCCAAGGTTCTGTTTAGGATGAGGGGGACCCTGGGCAGGCTGATTATCCTGACTGGGAGCATTCATCCAGCACCTAGTCTTTATCCTCCCACCAGTGGCCAGTCCCAGCTGAAGAGGCAGCTCTCAGTCTCTGGGCTCTCTATTTGCCAAGGTCCCCATACCTTGCCCAACCTTCTTCAATGAAGGAGCCAGGTGTCCAGCATACAGCTGCTCCTCAGTCTCCTCAGTCTACCCATCGGATGGGGGCTGGGTCCTGTAGACTGACTCGTGCAGAAGCCACAACCATTTGGTCATGGAGGTGGGGGTGGGAGAGTTTGGCTATTGCTCTGAACCTGGGGCCAGGCAAGTGAGTGGCTCTAGCAAGCAGCTCTGGGCCACTGCCTTTAGCCTGTCCTCAGGTGCCCTGGCTTGCTCCTCAGCCCAAGGCCAGAGGACCTGGAGGGCCCTGGGCAAAGCCTGCAATATATCTTGAACTAAACTCTTCTGAGAGGCTGACTCTGGTGGAGCTGGATTTCGAACTTCACTAATGGACATGAACTAAATGTGCAGCTCCATATTCCTCCTGCCCTCTTACAGTATCTTCTTTGGTGAGATTATTCAACGTATGACTAAAGTTGGTACCTTGGACCATCATGGTCCAATTCCACTAGCCCTCGATAACCACATTCAACTCTCTGTTTCTATAACTCAGGTATTATAGCTAACAATATCATGTGATGAGAAAGTTTTTGTCTTCTTCTAACTGAAATATTTTACTTAGCGTTGTCCCTAAAGACATATATATTGCAAATGGGGAAACCATTTATTTATTCACTGCTGGAAGTATAGTTGCATTTTAATATTTTAAAATCAATTTTTATTTGATTATAGTTACTTTACATTGTTGTATTAGTTTCTGCTGTACATCAGTGTGAATCAATTAAATGCTTACATAGATCCCTTCATGTTGGATTGTCTTCCCATTTGTGTCACCACAGAGCACTGAGTAGAGTTCCTTGTGCTTTTCTTTCATATTTTTTTCAGTAATTTAAATTGATTTCTTTATTTTAACTGGAGGATGATTACTATACAACATTGTGACGGTTTTTGTCATACATCAAGCTTAGTGAGCCATAGGTACACATGTGTCCAACACATCATTAAGCCCACCCCACATCACTCCTCACCCTATTCCTCTGGGTTCTTCCAGATCACTGGCTTTGGATACCCTGCTTCATGCATATGTATACCTGAAGGATGATTTTCCTGCATGAACAAACTTTTGTTCTTTTCTATGTTTCACATGTGAAAATATGGGTGCAGAGTTTTCTATGTGAAATACGAAGTCTGCATTTCACTTTGGAAAATCTAGTTGTATATTTCTGGTCTTAACACATGGCTTGTGGGATGTTACACATCTGGATGTCTGTGCACACTTTTTCCTACATGAATATGGAATTGTGTATATCTCACATAGGACAATTTGAGCATACATTTTCTTGCTTGAAGTATAGAATTTTATATATTTTCCATATGAAAATCTCCATTAAGATCTTCTGACATGAAGTATGTTCTCAATAGTTCAAATATGAAAGCATGCTGCAAATTTTCACTGATGAAATAGAAACTTTGTACATTTCAAAAATGAAAATCAAGGTACATATTATCTTACCTGAAATATGGTATATTTTATAATTCACATGAAGACATTTGGGCCCAGATTTTCTTGATTTACTCTATTATTTCACATACGAATATATGAGTGCCATTATTTCTGCACTAAATATATGTAATTCTCTAGAGTTCACATTTGAAAATCTAGGCACACATTGTGCTGCATGATATATGGAATACACTCTATGAAAATCTGGAAAAAGATTTTATGATGGAAATATTGACTTGTTTATGTTACATTAATGAATATCTGTGAGCACATTTTCCTATACAATATGTGGAATTCTCCATATTAAACCTTTGAATATATGGACATTCTTTTTCCTACATTAAATTTTATCTACAACATATATTAAAATATTAGCATGGCTTTTGTGGGCATAGATTTTGAAATGTGGAATACAGAATTCTATATGTTTCACACATGGCAATCAGTGTGCAGATTTTCTTAAATGAAATATGGAATCACATACATTTTACAGATGATAATTGGAACAAAGACTTTTCTGCTATATTGACATATGGGATTCTGTATATTTCATATATGAAAATCTTAATTAAGATTTCTGACATAAGTATGTAATTTTCTATATTGCAGTTTATAGAAATCAGGGAACAGATTTGCTTACATTAATTAGGACATCTCTATATTTCACATATAGAAATCTGTGACAGATTTTCATACATGTCATATGAGATTTTTCACATTTAATATAAGAAAATCTTGGCCCAGATATTTGTTTAAAAATATGGAAATCTTTATGCTTCATATATGAAAATATGAGTACCAATATTCCCATATGAAATATGGAATTCTCTATCATATTTGAAATAGGGCCATCCATTTTCTTCATAAATATGAAATATCTATGTATCACATATGAACATCTCTGTTCAAATTTTCCTAGAGAAAGTATTGAACATTATGTGTATCACATAGGAAAACCTGGGTGAGAATTTCCCCACATGCAATCTGGAATTCTGTATATTTCAGATATGAAAATCATTGTGATATTTTTACTCTATTAAAAATAGAATTTTCTGTATGTTACATATGAAAATCTCAATGCTGATTTTACTACATGAAATATTGAATTTTTATTTCACTTTATTAAAATCTGTATGCAGAGTTTTTTACATTAAATATGGAATTCTCTGTACTTTCTATATGAAAAACTGGGTGGTGATTTTCTTACATTAAATCTGGGCTACTCTACATTTCACACAAGAAAATCTAGGCATTGCTTTTCTTAAGATATGGGGATCCAGTATGGTATTGGTATTGCCCCTATTTCACAAGTGAAAATATCTGCACAGCTGTTTCTTCATGAAATATGGAATTCTTTGTGTTTCTCATACACATATCAAGACAACGATTTTCTGCCACAAAATATGGAATTCCCTATATTTCCTATATCAAAATCTAGGTGCTAATGCTCCTTCATGGAAGTTGGACTTTGATACAGTTCACATTTGAAGATCAGGATGGAGATTTTCCCATAAGAAATATAGAAATCTCTATATTTTGCATGAACCAGTGGTTCTTCATGTACTGCCACGTGTTCCCTGTTTGCATTTGTGTCCCTGTCCCTTACACATATGTGCTTGTGTTGCATATGTGTGTGTGTGGGTGTGTGCATGGTTCCTGCCCACTGCAGACACAGAGATGAAGGTGACAGAACATGAGATGTGGAGCAACCAGAGGAGGAGGAAGGAGGCGTTCACAGACTAGGGGAGACTGGTACATGCATCTCTGTGATGCCCCTGTCCAGGACAGGAATGAGGAAAGGATGACAGGTGACAACTCTGGACAGTGACTCTGCAAATGTATAGTTACATCAAGAAGCATAACCAAGCTCACAATTTCTGCTGTGTTGTGTGTGTGTTTCAGTAAGCAGTGGTGGGGAGTTTGAGGAGTCACCCAGAGGAAATAAATCAAGTGATGTGGGGATTTAAGACCACTGTCTGTGGACCCCTCAGTCTGTGGTGCATTGGCTACCCTGTGGAAATGCTGGATGAGGCTAGGGAAGGACCCCCAATTTTGAAGAGGCCAAGGTCCTTCGAAAAAAGGAAGAGGCTGGAAGGAGGAGGAATGGAATGAGAGCCAGCTTCACTGCAGATTGTTCCACACATGTGAGAAAGAGATCTGGGAAAGTCCTGGGCTAGTGCTGCCTAGGATCATCCTGTCAGCCAGCACGCTCCCTCTCCAAGTGTGTTACATATTGGCACGATGTGAGACAAATGACATGCTAAGCTAGGCTCTCAGAGTGAACCCCCAGGCATCCTAGGAGAGACAGGGTGTGAGTGTGGAATCTGAAGGGCACTTCCAGCTACCTGGCAGTGCAGAAAGATGAGGAACACACAGGTATGGGGTGTGTATGTGTGTCCCTCTGCCAGTGTCTGCCTGTGAGGGAGGGAACAGGGATGAAGCAAGGATGGCAGGATGTTTGCATGCAGGGACCCTGGAACAGTGAGAGACAGGTTCCAGTTCAGAGCCTGCTGTATTTAGGCTCCAGGCATTAGTGAATAGCAGTCATGAGGAAGACACCACATTGCTCGTTTAAAGATGTCCTGACATGAATTCCTTCATTTTTTTCTGAGTGTGCTGTTGCACCCTGGATCCCTTGCTGAAAGGATAGGCAGGTAGAAAGCACCAGTGGGAAGTCAGTGACGATGGAAAGGAGCCAAGAAACAGAATGGGGTGGATCCCCAGACACAGAAGAGGGGGATACAGCCCCTTGGACACGCAGCTACAAAGATCATTCTGTCCTCAAGTGTAGCAGCATTCTTTCCCAAAAATGACCAGCGGCAGGAGTACACCTTGCTCTTTATGTAAGCTTTGGTTGACTGATGGGACTTGCAATATAAGCAGCTGCTACCTGCAGAGTTTGCCAGTTTAAAACATCACTCTTTATACTCTTTGCAGAACACTTCAATATCAGGACTATGCAAAGGATGGCTTTAATTGATCCTTTGGTGCTCCTGACCCCACAGGCCTGGGGAGACAGGGTAGGCTGCAATGTGTTCTCAACCTGGAGGCTGAAGGAGAACAGCACCACTTTGAAAAGGCCTGTATATGCTAAATGGGCAGACTTCAATGCCTCTGGCACCGGTGAGTCGTGGCCCTTAATGGAGAGCTGTCCTTAGCATCTCACTGACTGGCATTGAAGCAAGTTTCAGGGAGTTCTCTCATGCCAGCTAGAGCGTGCCCCTTTCTCCCCCTGTCCAAAGTGTGGCCAGGCCACCATAGTCCTGTGCAGTGTTCATGTCTACCATGTGAGGGAGGGAGGGATGCCTGTCTGCTTCTGTGGTTCAGCAGAGATCACCTGTGTTTGCCTCTAAAGTGTGAGAAAGCATTCCCCAACTGTGTGAACTGACAAAGTCAGATCTCCCGTGGGTGCAACTCACACAGGAGGAGAGCTTTGGCTTTATGCCTAGGTTAAGTGTCTTTTATGAGCTCTGGTGTCCAGAGAGTGGCAGAGGGCAGCAGCACCAGTCAGAGAGACAGAGACATACAGACACAAGCCCTTACTACACACAAAGAAAGATGGACAGAGAAACTGAGTGCCAGAAGCAGACACAGAGACACAGAGAGCTCTGTACCCTGTGGCTCTGGTGCCCTTGAGCAAAGGAGCTCAACTGTATCAAACTGGGTTTGTACCCACTCTCCTATCATCCAGACTGCACTGGACTCTCTGCTCAGTGGAAGAAACTATCCAGCCACATTGCCTCCCTGACTTTCATTGGACACTTTGGGAGAGCACCCAGAGGTTAAAGGTCCTGTGGGACACAGGAGTGTCTTTTTTGGATATGGAAGTTGGAATTCACGGTTTGAATTTCTGGAGGCCAAGGAAATGGCAGCTTCCACCTGGGTTTTGCCAGATGGAAGACAGGCAGTGTGCCTGGAGGCGGGCACTCCGGGAAGCAGAGGTATCACGTGGCTCGCTGGAGCTCCCGGAAGCCAGGGGAAGGGGATGGGGGTGGGACCAAAGCAACTCCCTTTGGGCTAGGGGCCTGTCTGTGGAGCGTGACACCAACTATCCTCTCAGCCAATGGCTGAGATTGGGCCCAGCAGCCTGGGAGTGGGTCACAGCTCCAGCAGCCTAGGGGCCCGTTAGCCTGGGCAATCTGGCCCGCCTGTGCACCTTGCTCCATGTTGTCTCCCACCACATTCTTCAGTCTCAGGGCACCCCCAGAAGGTGGCAGCTATGGCCACTGGGTGATGGCAGCATTTGCATCGGCTGTGCAGGCCACCTGCTGTGCTGTCATGTCCAACCCCTTCACAGCTGCACCAGCTCCAGCCACAGCCAGGGCCACGTCCAGAGTCAGACACTGCCAGAGGGTGGAGGGAGCACCCCGGAACTCTGGATCTTCTTAACTGTGAGGCCAATTCTTCAGGGGACTGAGGCCCTGGGGCCTGCCCTCACGGTGTGGGCGTTGGGGACATTGCAGGGACCAGGTGGTGCACGAGGCAAGAAGGTGGCTCTCTTCAGTGTGGAGGTGAAAAAAGGAAGGTGAGGCCCTGGAAGAGGGAGAGGTGGCGGGGATTGGGTGAGAGGTCAGGCTGCTGGTGGAAAAAGACAGTGCGGAGCGGGAGGAGGTGGTGGCAGATGTGGAGCAAGAGCAGTTGTCCTCACAGGAGCCAGAGGAGAAGCCGGAGGAGAAGAGGCAAGAACGCATAAGGCCAGGAGCCCCGAGTGATCTACCAGCCCATGCTGGAGGGGCTGCGAGTCACTGGCGGCCCTTCAGGCAGTGACTTTAGCTCTGGGAATGTGGAAGACCACAGGGCTTACGTTTGTATCAGGTGGAACAACCATCAAAGGAGGAAGGGTCACCTGGCTCAGAGACACGCCATCTTCCAAGTCATCGTAGGCTTCTGGGCCCAAGCCCTATCCTGACTGCTGCTCCTCGGAGTCAGCTGGTCAGGAGGAGGAGAAGGACCAGGAGTTGGAATAGAGGTGGGGACAAGGGCACAAGCAAGGTGAGGGGTGGCCGAGGGAACTGGGTGCTGGGGGTGTGGAGGTCCAAAGATACAGCAGGAGCAGAATTCGGGCATGGCCAAAACACCTGTAGGTGTCTAAGCCATGACTTTGGGTGACACCTTTTGGCCTGCATCTGAAGAGGAGCAGTACCCGAGGGTGGGGATTCTATATCAGAAGTGCCCAGAAACATAAGGCTAGAGTAGCATTCCCGGAGAGTTATTACTGTATTTGTGGATAATCCTGGGAAGTAACAGAGACAGTGCGAGTCCCACAACCCCTCCCAGTTAGTCAGAGCCCCTGTATTTGTTCCCACTACTGCAGTACAGAAGCAGGAGGTTTTCCACACCCAAGGTGGAGATGGAAGGAGCTGCTGTCTGGTACGCTGTGAGTGCCAGAGGACTTCAGACACATCCTTGTGAAGACAGGGAGCAGGTCAGAGAACCAGGGCTTTCTTGCTAAACACACACACACACACACACACACACACACACACTTGCCGGCAGACAAGGTGTGTCAAAGGGACTGCAGTTCCTGACATTCTAAGCAGTGACATGCCACTACTCAGCACATTCCAGCCAGTCAAGAGATCAGAAGTGGTCAGTAACAGACCCTCCCTTTGCAAATGCAGACAACTTCAGACGCTGAAGACCACAGGGGACCAAAAGCTGTGAGCATGTCTGATGTTACGGCACTGGCTGGGGGACATTGGTGGGGTGGGCAGGCAAGCATCAGTGCCCAGAGCACTTGCAGATGACTGTTCCAGTGTCCCTGTGAAAAGTTGTTACTCAGCCATGAAAGACGCTGGGATTCTTGGCCTGGGGAGGAGAGGAATTCAATCTGGGGCCAGTGACTAAGCTTGTTCGCTCAGAGCTTTTGTGTAATCAAGTTTTATTAAAGTATAAAAGAGATAGAGTAAGATTTTGACATAGACATCAGAAGGGGGCAGAAAGAGTGCCCCCCAGCTAGTCTTTAGCAGAAAGTTATATACCAAATAGCAGGCTGCTAATTAGACAAAGGAAATGTCTCAACACACAGAGAGTGGCACCAGGCCCCTCACCCACAACATGTATCTTGAGATAAAATTGGCACAAGGTGAGTCATCCTGGGCCATAAAACGATTGACATGAATCTTGAAGAAAGGCAGGTTTCCAAGCAAATACATAGTCTTATTAACACAGATTAGGAGAAAAATTGTATGAGTAAAACATACTGGTTTGTTGAGGCATTCTCTCTTCTGAGCCTTAGGTGGAACAAACATGAAGACAGACAGAGTTTAGGGTAAATACACAGTTCATTAACATAGCTGAAGAAAAACATTTCCATAAGAAAAACACAGGTTAGCTCAAGGTTTGAGAAAAGTTAAATTCAGGTGGAACCAGGTGTCATCATGGCAACACAGAATTTTAAAAGAAACCTCCTTTTAAGTTTCTATACAGAAGTGGGGAAAAAAAAATCTGACACTTGTAGTTTGTTTCCTCCTGCTGCTTAAGAGAGAGATAAAAAAATGTCTGACACTTGCAGTCTATTTCCTGTTTGCAGGCCCCTAGCCTCCCTGCCTCTTACCCTGTCACTCGTTCCTTCCCAGGCTAGCCCTGTTGCTTGTTGCTCTACCTGGCCTGGCTTGTGGAATGACTGGCTCCTTGACCTGCAGCAGATTGTGAACAACCGCCAAATATCCATCATGATCAGTGAACAAGATGAAGTCTTACTTAGCTACATGATCGATTTGAAGGTCAGTGAGGGAGAATGAGGAGAGGTGGGTAGGGGGGCTGGGAAGGGAAGTGGGGGATCATTTTATCTGGTGTGAGCACTAGGAGTGGAGAGGCAGAAGCCTCCCCGCAGGCAAGCTGCGGACTCCAGAAACTTGCACATTTCCTCTCTTTCTGGTCCTGACAGGTGCAGGAACAGAGGCATCATCCCTGCTCCCGGTGCTCACTGCTAAGTTGCTTTTCAGAGTAAACCCTACTTCAGGAACACAGTGATCATTAAGGAGTACTACCTTAATATCACTGATACATTCTGCCTCCCAGGGTGGTGTGGGTGGCTGGGGAAGGG
Organism: Bubalus kerabau; assembly: GCF_029407905.1. Taxonomy (NCBI): domain Eukaryota; kingdom Metazoa; phylum Chordata; class Mammalia; order Artiodactyla; family Bovidae; genus Bubalus; species Bubalus kerabau. The sequence goes on along the minus strand of NC_073647.1, from coordinate 1,557,286 downwards.
AGTGGATGCTTCTCCTGCACGATCCTTCCCTGCCTCCCCTGTTTCCTCCAGGATATATGCCCTGTCATTCCACTCCTGTCCACTGGTTCTGGGTTTATAAATGGGGAGCTCCAAGCTGCAGGCTGGAAACCAGCAGCTTTAAATTCCTCAACTGGTTGTTGGATCACAACAGCCCATGATCACACAGGATTGCTGAGATGGGGTTGCTCTGAGTCTTCACAGAATTGGCGATTTGTGTTGGAGTTTTTCGCTGTTCATGAAGGGTTCAGGTCCTGGTGAGCCCCATGTTGATCTTGTTCGTGTTTGCAGCAGATAATCAGCAAAGACGTGTGGCTCGACCTCCTGCAGTACTTCCCAGGGAGGTAGATCCTGCCGTAAGAGGTTACTGACAGAAACACAGGTTGTGAGGGGGTCAAAGGTGGGCCCTGAAGGGGCAGCCACGTAGAGGCTGGGACACTCTCCTTTCCCAAATGGGGATGCTCAGGCTCATGCAGGCTGGATGTGGAGCCTGGATTCAGGTCATACTGGTAGCAAGTGACAGGCTGAGAATGGAAGCTTGGGGAATTTGTGTGTCCAAGTCTTGCTCGAAGAAGCTGTGATTACAAGATGAGAGAGTCCTAGGTGATTCTGATAGAGACAGGGTCAATCAAGCACCTTTGTCAGAATCATCTTTCCCCAGGTTGAGCCATCCCCAGGCCTCCTGCTACTCACTGAGTTTGAGATTCCCCTGGGCCCTTATGTCCCGACCTTCCTCCTGGAAAGTATCCCAGTTGGAATGGGTTTCTCTCCACTGTCCCTTGGCACTTTTGTGCTGACTTTGGGGTCTTCTGTGAATTTCCTCATCCACTGATTTGCCTCTCACCACCACCACACAGGTAAAGTTGGAAACGACTTAAGGCTAAGTGGTGATAATACTGAACAGATGGGGGAAGAAATGGACAGAGATCCAAAAAGGGCAGGACACGGTGCTACTGACACCATCTCCCATATTGCTGGACACAGGCATCTTCAGCTACTGAAACACCTGTGTTCCCTGTTTGTGTTTGTGTCACTGTGCCTTCCTCATGTGTGTTTACACAGGTGTGCTTGTGTTGCCTGTGTTTGCGTGTGTTTCTGTGTGTGTGCATGTGTCTGGCCCACATCAGACAGAGATGAAGGTGACAGAACATGAGACTTGGAGGAACAAGAAGAGGAGGCAAGAGGCATCCACAGGCTAGGGGTGACTGGTCAGTGTATCTCTGTGGTGCCCCTGTCCAAAACAGGAATAAGGAAAGGATGGCCGGTGACATCTCTGGACAGTGGTTCCACAAATCTACAATTATATCAAGAGACATAAACAAAATCACAGTTACTGCTCTGTTGACCCATTTTTTCTACCAGACTTTTTCATGACTGATCTCCTTAACTGGAAACAGCCTACCCCCTCATACTCTGAATAGCCCCAAGCGGTGATTGGTCTCTAAGAATCCATCTTCCAGACCCACCGCCCCACCTGGGGAGACTGCCTGCAGCATCTCCTCACCCTATTCAATACAGAGGAACGCTGATGAATCATGACAAAGGCTAGAAAATGGCTCCAGACCAATGCTCTAGGTGGCCAATTAGGTGTAGAAAACTGGGTGTGGGAGAACTTCCCAGAGGAAGAGACTTGCTGATACCCCAATACTGATGGGGGAATAAACCGGTTGGAGAGATATCCACAGGCCCTCTCTCCTACAAAGGATAAAAGGCGGGGCTAAGAAGCCTGCTAACATGCCTAAGACCACTGCGGTGCTACATGATCCAGATGATAGCCTGGACGATTTCTACAAAAAGCTGTGTGAGGCCTTCTGGGCTTTCACCTCTTTTGATCCTGAAACCACTGAGAATCAATGGATGATAAATTCGGCCTTTGAGGGACAGGCCCAAACGAACATCTGAAAAAAAAAAAAATACAGATGTTAGAAGGGTTTGCAGGCGAAAATGCCACAGAACTGCTTTGCCAACAAAGTCTTTCTCAATCACAACCAAACAGCAAAAAGTGTATGAGGCAAAAAGTCGCACTCTTGGCAGCTGCCCTGTCAAAGCATGCACCCCCGAGGGACCACACCGCAAGGCAAGGGGCCCAGATCCGAAAAAGACAATTCCCCTCAGTCATGATCATTGTGCCTATTGCAAGGAAAAGGGACACTGGAAAAATGTGTGCTCCAGTCGCCCTAGGAAGAAAACCAAAGTAGCAGGCCCACTGAGCCGGTATTAACCCAAGCCACCCAGCACTAATCTGATCGGGCTAGCTCAAGCAGAATCCAACTAGAGGGGACTGGACTGTCTCCAACTGGGTCCCTGAGAGCCCATGGTCAGAAATCAAGTAGGGGGCCATCCAATGGAATTTATGGTGGACAATGGTGCTGAGCATTCTGTGGTCACCCAGGAGATAGTCCCCTTATCAGGAAAAGAAACTACCATCATTGGGGCATAGGTGCCCAGACCCACAGGCACCCAGACCTGCAGGCCATTTTGCAGTCCTAGACAATACTGACTGAGGGGCCATCAGATAGAGCACGAATTCCTGTACCTTCGGAGAAGGCAATGGCACCCCACTCCAGTACTCTTGCCTGGAAAATCCCATGGGCAGAGGAGCCTGGCGGGCTGCAGTCCATGGGGTCGCTAAGAGTCAGACATGACTGAGTGATTTCACTTTAACTTTTCACTTTCATGTATTGGAGAAGGAAATGGCAACCCACTCCAGTGCTCTTGCCTGGAGAATCCCAGAGACGGGGGAGCCTGGTGGGCTGCCGTCTCTGGGGTCGCACAGAGTCGGACACGACTGAAGTGACTTAGCAGTAGCAGCAGCCTGCCTGCTCTATTCCCTTGATGGGAAGAGACCTGCTTGCTAAATGGGGGCCCAGATTTCCTTTTCTGCTGATGGGTAACCTCACCTAAAGCTAACAGGCCCACATTCCTCCTTGATTATGACTCTTGCTGTAAGGTGAGAAGAAGAATGGCGCCTGTATTCCTCCTTCCAGAAGAAGGGACCATTCCTCCTGAATCAGAGACTAAGTACCCACCAGTTTGGGCCAAGGAAAATGCTCCGGGTTTGGCAAAACCCCTTGTTCCCATCCTGATGGCTCTGAAACCAGGAGCTCAGCCTGTAAAACTACAACAGTATCCGATTCTCCAGTAGGCCCAGCTGGGAATCCAGGCTCATTTAGACAGACTACTCCAACACAGGCTTCTGATGAAATGCCAGTCACCCTAGAACACCCCACTACTATCTGTGAAGAAGCCAGGGACACATGACTACCATCCGGTTCAGAGCTTAAAGAGCTGTAAACGAGGCAACAATTACTCTGCTCCCCACAGTGCCTAAACCGTACACCCTACTAGGACTGATCCCTTCCACAGCTGAATGGTTTACCTGCTCGCACTTGAAAGATGCCTTCTTCTGCCTCCAGCTTGCACCTGTCAGCCAACCACTATTTGCCCCTGAATGGGAAAACCCACACATGGGAAACAAGGAACAGCTGTCTTGGACGAGGCCTCCTCAGGGTTTCAAGAACTCCCCTATTCTCTTCAGTGGAGCTTTGGCCACTGACTTTGTGAAATTTCCTGGACAGGAGTTAGACTGTGTCCTGCTGAAATAGGTTATTGAATACAACAAAGGCTTGATGCCTAAAAGGAACAAAGGCCCCCATCTCCTTGTTAATGGAAGCTGGGTACCAGGTATCAAAGAAAAATGCACAAATCTGTAAAAGAAGTCAAATATCTAGGTTTTAACATCATCTGGGGCCAGCAAATGCTGGGAACTGAAAGGAAATAAGCAGTTTGCAACAACCCTCCCCCTACCACTCTCCAGAAGGTCCACGAGCTCCTGGGAGCAGCAGGATTCTGCAGGATATGGATCCCTGGATGTTCAGACCTGGCCAGACCCCTATATGAGGCCCTGAAAGAAGAAGAAAAGGCTCCCCTTGAATGGGAGCCAAGAGGCGGCATTTCAAACAATTAAGGTTGAAGTCTTTGATGCCTTAGCCCTAGAGCTTCCCAGTGTAACCAGAGAGCTCAATCTCTGTGGTCATGAAAAGTACAAAATAGCCTTGGGAGTCTTGACACAAAAATTCAGGCCTTGGCAAAGGCCAGTGGCCTACTTGTCTAAATAGATGGCCACCCTACCTCCAAGCAGCAGCAGCCACTACCTTGCTAGTGAGTGAGGCTGACAAATTAATGTTGGGGAAAAACCTAAATGTTAAGGTCATACACTCAGTTGTAACCCTGATGGATAGCAGAGGCCACCACTGGCTCACGCATGCACGGATGACTCAGTATCAAGGTTACTATGAGAACATCCACGGTAAAACTGCAAGTTGTATGAACTCTAAAACCAGGTATCTTTCTACCAAAAGAAGCAGGGCCCTTGGAACACGATTGCTTGGAATTACTAGATGAAGTATTTTCTAATAGACCAGACCTGACTGACAACCTACTCCACAACCCAGACCTAGTCCTATATACTTATGGTAGCAACTTCAGGGAAAACAGGAATGCCGGGAGCCAGCATATTGCATATTGAGTGCATATTGCATATTGAGTGCAGCACTTTCCACAGCATCATCTTTCAGGATCTGGACTAGCTCAACAGGAATTCTATCACTGCCGGGAACCAGCGTGAGGAACTTTGCCCATGACAAAGGTCATGAGGAAGGAGGCTTGGCATATGCAAAGGCGGGATCGAGCCTCAGGAGTCCCCCTGGAAATTGTCGAGCATCTACCCCCAAACCAGAGTCTGCCTACTTTCTGCTTTGTGCTTTCACCTACACCTCTGACTTTACGGGGGGCTGTCCCCCACTACCTGTCTCTGAAAAAAGAGTTAGCTTACAGCTCCAGTTAATAATTCCTGGGTGTGACAGTGTTTCAACCTACAAACTCCTTTGGAAATCCTCTAGCCTGCCTGAATAGGTTTTTCCGGCCACATGTGATTGTTCAGAGCCTCCCAACTGTGAGAGGCAGGAGATGTTCTAAACTGTCTAAACACAGATTCTTTTGAGTAGTTAAAAGATTGATTAGAAATTGTATTGGTGAAGGGTTTTTCACTTATTGAGCCAATGTTTGCTGCTAAGTCTCCATACTCCTTACCTACTGTGTCCTTGGCAGTGCATTGATTGATATAATGGGTGTATAGAAATGTAAAATGCAGCTTTGTCCAATGCTTTTTTGGAGGCTGGTGCCTGACTTTGGAATAATCACCTTTAGAGAAAAATAAGTTTCTTAAAATGTTAACAGGCCTCCGGGCCAGAAGATGATGTAATTCACCTGAACTTTTGCATATGATAAGTTTGAAAGCCTGGCTTCGATTAGGACCAGGAACTGCTGTCCTTGCATGACTCCACCCCTTCCCCCATTATCCTCTATGCACAACTTAAGGTATAAAAACTACTTTGGAAAATAAAGTGCTGGCCTTGTTCACTGAGACTTGGTCTCCCCATGTCACTCTCTCTCTCAAATTCTGGCTGAGTCTCCATCTGGAGCGCAGAACCCACCATGCTTGCTAATTATGCCTGGGTTTCTAAGATCCGACTGGGGAGGCCTCAGTGTCTCCTCTCCTTTGGGAGAACGGAAGGACGCCTGCGGCCTACGTAAGTGGTGCAAACTTCTTGTCTTGAAGTTTTATTGGTCTCCCGCGTAAACCAAGCTACTCAGCCTCTTTTCTCCACTGAATTTTCCTACTGAGCTATCCTCATTCTATTACTCTTTATATCCTTAATTAACGTTTAATTAAGCAGTTGTTTCCTGACCCTCGCCTACGCCGTCTCTCCTTCGAATACCCTGGATCAGCTGGGGCTGGTCCCTGGCACAGGAAGAAGATGGCTGGGTATGTTGTAGTGTCTGACTCTGAAGTGGAGGAAGGAGAGGCACTTCCTCAAGGATGGTCAGTGCAGAGAATGGAGTTATGGGCATTAATCAGGTCACTGGAACTCAGCTGAGAGCAGCGAGTCAATACCTATACACACTTGGGTTATGCTTTTGCTACTCTACATGTCCATGAAGCCTTATACAAGCAAAGAGGACTACTTACAGCAGGAGTGAAAGGGATCAAACCCCAAGTTGAAATCCTGAAACTTCTGGAAGTATTATGGGATACAACAGAAGTGGCAGTTGTCCACAGAAAAGGTCACCAGAAGGGAGGTGACCCGGTGGCCAAAGGGAACCATCACGCTGATGCAGCCACCAAGGAGGCTGCCCGGGGGCAGCCGCCAGACAAATCGAAAGTCCTGCTAGCCCTGGAGATACCAGCTGCCCCCAGGTACTGGTTATGTATTGGTTATTAATTGCTCTGGGACTCCCCCTATTCATCTTTTTTGGAATAGGGCTTTACTCTCTCCCCAAGAGTAGACTTGTATCCAAAAACTCTCTCTCTGCTTTGCCTACTTCTTCATAGTACTTGTTTTTTGGAATCTCCTCCTATTGTGATCAACTTAAATATGAAAACAGTGAATTTTTGCCTTACAATTCTGTTAAGTTGTAAAATCCCCTCCTCATCTGAGAGCCAGGATGATTGTTCTGAATGTATGCAGTCTTTCTACCATGAGGGTAAATAGGCCCAAGGATTCACTGACTATAGATACAAACCAACCACATGATATAGTTCAGCTTCCCCATGCACTAGGGAAGGGAAACATTACTGGGAGGGAGAAATTAGAGCCCACAGTGTGAATGGCCTCACGTGCTAGTGCTATGGCACCCCAAGACAGATGGCCTACTGGGCTCAACAGACTAATTTTGGGATGTCAGATGTTGGGGGGGGGGCGGGGCCAGACCAGGCTAGGAAAGAATCAGCCCAAGAGGTGGTCAAACGGTTAAAGACCCAAGTAACCAAGCCAGACCCATTGGCATCAAGTGCAAAGACAGGGTCCTCTGGACTGTACAACCAGCTTTGAGCCTCCCTCAAAGATAAGTTAGAAATGCCCACTATTAGTAATAATCCTTTTATCCATCTAGCCTAGGAGGGGTGCCCTGGAATTAAATGTCACTAGCTGCTGGGTTTGTGGAGGTTCTCTGATGTTTAAAACATGGCCCTGGAAGTGTACTGGATCAGATGCCTTTCTGCTATTCTGATGGAATCGAACAATTAGCAGGTGGCCAGGGGGTCCTATTCAGAGTTGGACCCTGTCCAAGGAAACAGTAGGCAAAGAATGCCTAAGCTGAGAAGGGATAAATTATACCTGGGTCAGAGAAACAAAATGCAGAAGAGCCCTGGTCTATAATGATACCTGTAAGAAACTTCCATGGTGGCAAGGGGACCCAACCTGGTATTGGGCTCCCCAAAGAGGGAATGGAATTCACACTTGCACTCCCTCCAACTCCACTTCTGGGATTCTAGAGAAAAACTGTACAGGAAATCAACCTGATACTAATCCCTTTCTTGCAGTCCCAGGCATTAGCCCATATTGGAAGCATCTTTACTGCACAAACCCAGACTTATGGCAGCCCCGAAGGGGACTTTTTGGAATTGTGGGAAAGGACCTACTCAGGGCTCCCATCCAGATGTGGAGGAACCTGCACCATAGGCATAATTTAGTCCGGTTTCTTCCTCTTACCCAACACCAGGGGACACGCTGGTGTTCCCAATTTGTGACAACCTGAAGCACAGAGAAAAATGATTCCTCAAGCTAGGGGGAAAATAAAACTGGGGTAAAGATGGGAGTTGGAGATACAGGACCCCTATTTACATGCTCAACCAAACAATCCGACTGCAGGCGGTACTTGAGATTATAACTAATGAAATCGCAACTGTGTTGGAACTGTCACAGCAAGAATTCCAGATGAGGACTGTCATCTATCAATATCGAACAGTGGAGGAAAGAACAGCTTGTGGGAAATTCAACCAAAGTGACTGTTGTATCCAAATAGATGATAATGGAAATGTTCTGACAACCATAGCTAAAAATATCGGGAAGATTGCCCAAGTTCTGGTTCAGACAATATTTCTGGTTAAGACAATAATTGGGATTGTCGTAATCATACCGATGCCTGCTTATTCCCTGCTTCATAACCGTGCTAATCAGAAACACAACAGGGTTCATTCATAGAAACAGTTGTCAAATGGAGAACAGCCACCTAGCTGTTGCTTTTAAAGGGTTGCCAGCCATTTCTGGATGATGATGTTCTCTGACAGCTGCAGATGCACCCTAAACATCAAGAGGGGGGAATGAGATAGAAACCAGATCAAAGCCCCCAATTAAAGTAACAACCTTTTGATTTCCTTTCCTTTATCTTGGGTTAACAGCTGCTGCTCATCAATCACTGCTTCTGCATCTGATTGGTTGCTTGCTGCTTACCTCCTCTCCTCAGGAACTAGGGCTACCTGGGGAAGGGAGGGATCTGAGCTGTTTGAGTGGGAAATTTACGGTGCATAAAAGATACCCAGAACAAAGGCGGGGCACTCAGTCTTTGGAGGCAACTGCACTGAGCTCACACGGGTGCTGAATAGACCCGACTGTTCTGCATCTTTGAGTGCCGCTTGCCTCTTTCTGATGCCACGGAGTCAATAACAATACTACTATGTCAGTCAGCCAACTCATGGCCTACTTTCCCATGGCCTTTCTTTATTTCAAACAGTCCTCAGAAACTTGGCTTGTCTGTGCTTTTGCATTCTATCTGCTTTTTCTTTTTTTGAGAGACTCTTGTATGGCAGGAGGAATTATGATAAACTGGGCCATCTTTAGTGGTAGGAAGTCATTTAGCATAATTGGTACAGTTGGAAAAGTGAGAGGAAAGTCCTAATACAAACATGTAACTTCCAAGTTAGTGCTATCTTCTGGTAGTATGAGTAGAGAAGTAGGCAATGAGAAAGAAAATGAAATCATAGATACGTGGTTATCTCATTATGATCTCAAAATTGAAATATGTTTAAGAGAACAGTCTACATATAGGTGAATCTCGACTTCAGCTCTATTAAGTGTTCACACTGTTTGAACAAGTGTGAGGGAGCAAGTCTCCTTTAAGTCACTGCCCCCCTTCCCCCAAATAATAGCTCCTGAATTTCTAAGCCATTGCACTGCAGTTGGTCTAGTCTAGTATGCTGAGGCATTAAGATTGTCAAAGCTCATTGAGGCCAGAGATCACATTGTTTCTTACATTTTGAAATATGTCCCCAAGGCTTGCAGGTAGGTCTGGAGCAGCTCCCACCACCCCAAAAAGCCAAATCCTAGCTCTGAAATCTCCCCTTCATTCTCTGGTCAATCTTTCCTCCATCTTATCACCAACCTGCAGGATTCTATGTTCACTGCCCTGGAAAGATGCTCTCTTCTTGCAGTCTTCATCATCTTCCATGAGTGCCTGCCGATTGTCTGTATTTTGAACTGTCTGTTGATGGAATGAAAACATTTGAATAATGAAAATTAGAGGCTGCAGACAGGCTTGCACGGGAACTTCTTTATTAAGTTCCACAGAGGGACCCTGCACTGCCTTGTGGCTGAGTTGAATATTATTAGTGATTTGAATACTATCAACTGGATCATATGGAAGATGAATAATTTCCCTCTGAAAGTGGCACAAAAGACTTTTATGTGACTTCACTCTTGGTGCACATCTTCTCCACAATACCCTGTACCTGGCACTCTTACATACAAATGTTCTCAGTTGATCATGCATTTGGCCTGATCTGCTGCACTACAGACTCTGTCTCCTAGGCTTGGCTAAGATGGTAGTCGAGATATCTTGTTGGCACAATTTCTCGAGTTTGTAGAGGACTTAAAGTCTGCACTGTTTAAGTGCAGAACTTGTGACATAGCCCTGGCATGGCTGCAGTGTTAATGCTGAGGTTGCCTGGAACTGTTGTTTTGCTGCTCATACAGCCCTTGTTGGGATTGAGGACCCTGTACATCTCCATGGGTTGGAGCCCTTCAGTTTGGACTGGATTGCATTCCTTTTATTTTTTTAAGATATATAATACTTAAGATAAGTAGGAATGGTGGTCTCTTGGGGTTCTCAAGAAACCAGAGGACTGCTGATAAGAGTGGAGACCATAGACCACAAATTCTGCCATGGAGAAGGAAACACTAACACACCTGGCAAACTCTCTGGGGGAAAAGCCCAGGTGGTTTTACCAGTTTGGGAGGGCTTGTGATCCTCTAGGCTTCCCGATGGCTACTACAGCCTAGTGTCTTGGTTAGGGGAGGTTTAGGGAGGCATGGTTGCCATGACATCACGACTCTGTGACATTACTAAAGCTATAGGCAGAATGCCTTTGTCACTTTCCTTTGCCTCTAACAGATGAAAGGAGAGGACTGTATTTTTCAAGGCAGAGCTGCCTTCATGATAGGCTTATTTTCTTCTACCACTTACAGTAAATGATGCTCATTCTAGTACTTCCTAGGCCAACTTTACCCATGAAATAGGAACAAGTTCTAGCCCAATTGAATCTCTAAAGAAACTGTGAAAACTCTCAGGGAGTGTTAAGTATCTGTGAGGATCATCAGTTTATGTGTTAGAGATTCCCTTACCAGATTCCTTTCCATGAGAACCTAGGTAAGAAAAGGAGGCCTCATTTGAAACTGAAAGCCTCTTTTCAAGAGGAAGTGGGTGTATTGGTTTTCTAGGGTTGCCAGAACAATGAGAAACATACCAGCTAGCTTTAAAAATATTTTCTCAAGCTTCTGGGGATCAAATCAATAATCAAAGGGTCAGGAGATTTCTTCTGTTCTGGACTGTGTCAGTCCAGAATTTTCTGGCTTTGTCTTCACACAGTAATGTCTCTGTATTATCTGTGACTGATCTCCTTTTCTTATAAAGAATCAGTCGTATTAACCCAACAACCTATTTAGAGGCCCTATTTCCAAATAGGGTCAGAAAAAAAGACACTCTACTCACATTTTGACTAAATATAATGTACAGAGAGTTATGTCTTCAGCATACAAATTTTGAGAGAATACAATTTATTCATAATACTCATTTTCTTCTCTCAACTTGCTACTGCTAAATATTCATCTGTATCCCAAAGCTCACTCCACTAATCAGCTTGCCTGAACCCAGAAAGCAGCTGATTAAGAAAAAATGGGTTGTTTAAGAGTAATACAGATGAAAACAAAATTCAAATTTTCTTACCAATCCAAAAATCCTCTCCACAAAGACAGAATGGATGGGAAACATTTGTATTATTGAATAAGTATTAAACCATAATGTGATGCACATGATAAGCAAACTACTAAAAGACTGCAAAGAGAAAAGAACTATTATAAATATGTTTCCTAGCAAACTTTCGACTACACTAAAGCTTTTGACTGTGTGGGTCACAACAAACTGTGGCAAATTCTTAAAGAGATGGAAATACCAGACCACATTACCTTCCTCCTGAGATATCTGTATGCAGGTTAAGAAGTAACAGTTAGTACCAAAGATGGAACAATGCACTGGTTCAAATTTGGAAAGGAGTACGTCAAGCCTGAATATTGTCATCTTGCTTATTCAACTTACATGCAAATTACATCATGGGATATGCAGGACTGGATGACACACAAGCTGGAATCAAGACTGCAGGGAGAAATATCAATAACCTCAGATATGCAGATGACAACAACCTAATGGCAGAAAGTGAAGCAGAATTAAAGAGCCTTTGGTTGAAAGTGAAAGAGGAGACTGAAAAAAAAGCTGACTTAAAACTTAACTTTCAAAAAACTAAGATCACAGCATTCGGTCCCATTACTTTCTGGAAATAGATGTGGAAACAAAGGAAACAGTGACAGACTTTATTTTCTTGGGCTCCAAAATCACTGCAGAAGGTGACTACAGCCATGAAATTAAGAGTTTTTCTGTTTCGAAGAAATCCTATGGCATACCTAAACAGCATATTAAAAAGCAGACCCATTATTTACTGACAAATTTATGTACAGTCAAAACTACGGTTTTTGCAGTAGTCATGTATGGATGTGAGAGTTGGACCATAAGGAATGCTGAGTGCCAAAGAATTGATACTGTTGAACTGTGGTGTTGCAGAAGACTGTTGAGAGTCTCTTGGACAGCAAGGTGATAAAACCAATCATTTTAAAGTAAATCATTTCTAAAAGTCATTGGGAGGACTGATGCTGAGGCTGAAGTTCCAATACTTTCACCACCTGATGCGAAGAACCAACAGCTTATAAGTGACACTGATGCTGGGAAAGATCAAAAGCAGAAGAAGAAAGGGATGATAGAGGACGAGATGGTTGAATGGCATCACTGACTGAGTGGACATGAATTTGAGCAAGCGCCAGGAGATGAAGAATTACAGGGAAGCCTGGCATGCTGCAGCCCATAGCATTGCAAAGATTCGGAAATGACAAGGCGACTGAAATGATCCTAGCAAGCACAGTTTATTACAAAATTTTCCAAATAAGAAGCAGTCCTCAAAAAGCCCTCAATAAAATGTTCATCACAGTTATTTTGTCCTAAATTTACAATGTAATTGGGGTAACCATCACTATTTTCAAATTGGTTTCTAGAGAGAACGATAAACTTCACATAATTTTATGACTGAATGTGGCTGTGGAAAGAGGCATATGCTCAGATGGTCTGCTACCCTCCACAGAATTGAGAGATAGATGCTACTATTAACAATTGAGAAATAAGATGTGACTATGAACAAATACCTATGTACCCATGGGCAAACCACTTCAGTATTTTTCCCTGAGAACCCTATGAACAGTATAAAAAGGCAAAAAGCCAGGACACTAAAAGATGAACTCCCCAGGTCGATAAGTGCCCAAAATACTACTGGAGATATCAGTGGAGAAATAACGCCAGAAAGAATGAAGAGACTAAGCCAAAGAAAAAAATAACACCCAGTTGTGGATGTGACTGGTGATGGAAGTAAGGTCCAATGCTGTAAAGAGCAATATTGCATAGCAATCTGGAATGTTAGGTCCATGAATCAAGGCAAATTGGAAGTGGTCAAATAAGAGATGGCAAGGTGAACATCAATATTTTAGGAATCAGTGAACTAAAATGGATTGGAATGGGTGAATTTAACTCAGATGACCATGATATCTACTACTGTGGGCAAGAATCCCTTAGAAGAAATGGAGTAGCCATCATAGTCAATAAAAGATTCCAAAATACAGAACTTGGATGCAATCTCAAAAATGTCAGAAGGACCTCTGTTCATTTTCAAGGCAAGCCATTCAATATCACAGGAATTCAAGTCTATGCCCTGACCAGTTAAGCGGAAGAAGATGAAGTTGAACGGTTCTATGAAGCACTACAAGACCTTTTAGAACTAACATCCAAGAAAGATGCCCTTTTCATTATAGCGGCCTGGAATGCAAAAGTAGGAAGTCAAGAAACACCTGGAGTAACAGGCAAATTTGGCCTTGGAGTAGAGAATGAAGCAGTGTAAAGGCTAATAGAGTTTTGCCAAGAGAACCCACTGGTCATAGCAAACACCCTCTTCCAACAACACAAGAGAAGACTCTACACATGGACATCACCAGATCGTCAACACAGACATCAGATTGGTTATAGTCTTTGCAGCCAAAGATGGAGAAGAGCTATAGAGTCAGTAAAAACAAGACCAGGAGTTGACTGTGGCTCAGATCATGAACTCCTCATTGCCAAATTGAGACTTAAATAGAAGAAAGTAGGGAAAACCACTAGACCATATGGGCATGGCCTAAATAAAATCCCTTATGATTAAACACTGAAAGTGACAAACAGATTCAACGGCTTAGATCTGATAGACAGAGTGCCTGAAGAACTATAGATGGGGGTTTGTGACACTGTCCAGGAGACAGGGATTGAAACCATCTCCAAGAAAAATAAATGAAAAAAGCAAAATGGCTGTCTGAGGAGGCCTTACAAATAGCTGTGAAAAGAAAAGAAGCAAAAAGCAAAGGACAAAAGGAAAGATATACCCATTTGAATGCAGAGTTCCAAAGAACAGCAAGGAGAGATAAGAAAGCCTTCCTCAGTGATCAGTGCAAAGAAATAGAGGAAAACAATACAATGGGAAAGACCAGAGATCTCTTCAAGACAATTAGAGATACCAACTGAATATTTCATGCAAAGATGGGCTCAATAAAGGAAATAAATGGTATGGACCTAACAGAAGCAGAAGATATTAAGAAGAGATGGCAAGAATACACAGAAGAACTGTACAAAAATGATCTTCACAACCCAAATCATCACGATGGTGTGATCACTCACCTAGAGCCAGACATCCTGGAATGTGAAGTCAAGTGGGCCTTAGGAAGCATCACTTTGAACAAAGCTAGTGGAGGTGATGGAATTCCAGTTGAGCTATTTCAAATCCTAAAAGATGATGTTGTGAAAGCAATGCACTCAATATTTCAGCAAATTTGGAAAACTCAGCAGTGGGCACAAGACTGGAAAAGGTCAGCTTTCATACCAATCCCAAATAAAGGCAATGCCAAAGAATGCTCAAACTACCATACAATTGCACTCAACTCACACACTAGTAAGTAATGCTCAAAATTCTCCAAGTCAGACTTCAACTATCTGTGAACTGTGAAATTCCAGATGCTCAAGCTGGTTTTAGAAAAGGCAGAGGAACCAGAGATCAAATTGGCAACATCCACTGGATCATCGAAAAAGCAAGAGAGTTCCAGAAAAAAAAAATCTATTTCTGCTTTATTGACTATGCCAAAGCCTTTGACTGTGGAACACAAGAAACTGTGGAAAATTTTGAAAGAGATTGGAATCCTAGACCACCTGACCCGCCTCCTGAGAAATCTGTATGCAGGTCAGGAAGCAACAGTTAGAACTGGACATGGAACAACAGACTGGTTCCAAATAGGAAAAGGACTATGCCAAGGTTGTATATTGTCACCCTGTTTATTTAACTTATATGCAGAGTACATCATGAGAAACGCTGGGCTGGAAGAAGCACAAGCTGGAATCAAGATTGCTGGAGAAATATCATTAACCTCAGACATGCAGATGACACCACCCTTATGGCAGAAAGTGAAGAGGAACTAAAAAGCCTCTTGATGAAAGTGAATGTGGAGAGTGAAAAAGTTGGCTTAAAGCTCAACATTCAGAAAACTAAGATCATGGCATCTGGTCCCTTCACTTCATTGCAAATAGATGGGGAAACAGTGGTATCAGTGGCAGATTTTATTTTTTTCGGGCTCTAAAATCACTGCAGATAGTGACTTCAGCCAGGATATTAAGACTCCTACTCTTTGGAAGGAAAGCTATGACCAACCTAGGCAGCATATTAAAAAGCAGAGACATTGCTTTGCCAAAAACCGTCTGTTTAGTCAAGGCTATGGTTTTTACAGTAGTCATGTATGGACGTGAGTTGGACTATAAAGAAAGCTGAACAGTGAAGAATTGATGCTTTTGAACGGTGGTGTTGGAGAAGACTCTTGAGAGTCCCTTGGACTGCAAGGAGATCCAACCAGTCCATTCTAATGGAGATCAGTCCTGAGTGTTCATTGGAAGGACTGATGTTGAAGCTGAAACGCCAATACTTTGGCGACCTGATGAGAAGAGCTGACTCATTGGAAAAGACCCTGACACTGGGAAAGATTGAAAGCTGGAGGAGAAGGGGATGACAGAGGATGAGATGGTTGGATGGCATCACCGACTCAATGGACATGAGTTTGGGTAAACTCCAGGAGTTGGTGATGGAAAGGGAGGCCTGTCGTGCTGCAGTCCATGGGGTCACAAAGAGTCAGACATGACTGAGCAACTGAAGTGAACTGAACTGTTGTACCCATGGGTTAGACAAGCAATATCAGAACTTTGGAGTTTAAAGAAGAGAACATTTTCTGCATGGCCATGCAAGTAGATGGGTGGCTTATGCCTTAAAAAATCCTGAACTTCCCAAAAGCTTTCAAGAATGTCCACTTAAACAAAACTTGTTGGAGGGATGTGATTATCTGTGACAAACTTCTTGCTGTCAGGTATTTTATTCTTGAAGAAAAGTCATGGTGAGGTAACTGTGTTCCTGTAAACCTCTAACAAAACAAATATTATTCTCTATGCTGAAAGGTAAGATTCCAAGCTTGACTTTCACATTCCAAGGTGCTGGTTAGGAGGAAGGGGTTCCTGGGCAAGATGATTATCCTCTCTGAGAGCATTCAGCCAGCATGCTGTCTTGGTCCTCCCACCCATGGCCAGTCACAGCTGAAGAAGCAGCTCTCAGTCTCTGGGCCCTCCTCTCACCAAGGTCTCCATACCCTGCCCAGCCACCTTAAATGAGGCAGCCAGTTGCCCAGCCCACAGCTGCCCTCAGTCTTCTCAGTCTACCCTAATTGGGTGGGGCGGGGGGACTGGGGCTGGGTCCTGTAGACTCTGACCCAATCAGATTGCCACAAGCATTAGGTCATGGAGGTGGGGATGGCAGAGGTAGGTTGCCTATTGCTCTGAAACCTGGACCAGGCCAGTGAGTGGCTCTAGAAAGTCTCTGGACCTCTGCAAAACTCGGCCTTTAGCCTGTCCCCAGGCTCCACACCTTGCTACCCAGACCAAGGCCAGAGCACCTGGAGGGCCATGGGTGAAGGCTGAAATGTATCTTTTACTACACTCTGCTGAGAGGCTGACTATTGGTGGACTTGGTCTTCTAACCTCTATGGTCTTTAGCTAAGGATGGCTCCATGCTCCTAATGCCCTTATTATGGTATCTTCCTTGATGAGATTATTCAACATTTGACAGAAAGTTGGTAACTTAGACCATCATGGTCTATTTCCACTAGCCCCAGATAATCACATTCTACTCTGTTTCTATAACTCAGGTAAAGTAACTAACAATACCATGTGATGATACAGTTTTTATCTTCCTCTAACTGAAATATTATACTTAAAAATCATAATGTCCCCTAGGACATATATATTGCAAATGGGGGAACCATTTATTCATTCACTGCTGGAGGTATAGTTGAATTGTAATATTTTAAAAATTTTTATTGGAATAGAGTTGCTTTACCATCTTATATTAGTTTCTGTTGTACATCAAAGTAAATCTATTATAGGCATACATAGATCCCTTCATTTTTGGATTGCCTTCCCATTTAGGTCACCACAGAGCACTGAGTAGAGTTCCTTCTACTTATTTATTTTTTCTTTAATTCAAAGTAATTTATTTGTTTTAACTGGAGGATAATTGTTCCAGAGCATTGGTTTTGAATGCCCTGCTTTATGCATATATAAACCTGAATGATGATTTTCCTGCATGAAATGTGCAATTTTCTCTATATCACATATGAGTTATGAGTGTAAATTTTTCTACATTAAATTTGAAATCTGTATTTATGTTTGGAAATCTAGCTGTATATTTTTGGTCATGATAGATGGACTATTGCATGTTTCACATCTGGATATCTATGCACTGTTTTTCCTACATAAATATGGAATGCTGTATATTTCACATAGGAAAATTTGAGCATATATTTTCCAGAATAAAGTATGGAATATTATGCATTTTTTAATGAAAATCTCAGTTAAGATTTTCGGACATGAAGTATATAATTCTCCCTAGTTCAAATATAAAACACTGAGGCAAATTTTCATTACTGAAGTAGAATATTTGTACATTTCATAAAAGATCATCTCAGTACAGATCTTCCTACATGAAAGTTGGTATATTTTATATTTCACATAAAGATATATGGACCCAGATTTCCTTGTTTTGGGATACTCTATATTTCACATATGAAAATATGGGTGCTGATGTTTCTATATTAAATATGTAACTCTATATTTCCCATTTGAAAATCTAGACACAGGTTTTCCTGCATGAAACATGAAATATGCTATTTGAAAATCTGGAAAAAGTTTTTCCTGCTTAAATATTGAATTTTTTATTTTACACTTATTAAAGTATATGTGCACATTCTGCACATGATATATGGAATTCTCTGTTTAACTTCGGAAAATATAGACATTTATTAACCTATATTAAATACTAAATTCTCTATAGAAGTCATATTAAAATATTAGCATGGGTTTTGTTGGTCTAGATTTTCAACTGTGAAAATATGTAATTCTGTATGATTCATGTGTGGAAATCTGAGTGCAGATTTTTCTAAAGGAAGCATGAAATCGTGTATATCTTACAGATGATAAGTGTAGATTTTCTGCTATATTGCTATATGGGATTCTGCATATTTCATATAAGAAAACTTTAATTATGATTTTTTTGACTTAGAATATGTAATTCTAATTTCACATATAGATATCTGGGAACAGATTTTACTACATGAGCTATGAAATCTCTATATTTCACATATAGAAATCAGTGTACAGATATTCATACATCACATATGAAATTTTTCATGTTTCATATGTGGAAATCTAAGTCCAGATATTTTATAAAATATGTGCAACTCTCTATATTTCCCAAGTAAAAACAAGATGAGAAACTTTTGAGATGAAATATGGATTTTTGCTAATTTCTCATATGAAAACTGGGGTACAGATTTCCTTACATGACATATGAACAGTGTATATTTTAGATATGAAAATTTGAGTTCAGATTTTTTTTTACATGAAATATGGAATTTTCCGTTTCAAATATGGAAATCTTACCTCAGATATGCTTCTATGAAATACATAATCCCTCTATTTCCTATATGCATGTGGACCCTGAGTTTGCTCCATAATATGTGCAATTTGCTACATGTCACATATGAATATCTTGGTCTAGGTTTTCCCGCATGAAATATGGAATTCTCTGTACTTCCCTTATCAAAATATGAGGACAGGTTAACTTTATGAAAGATGGCATTCTTTATATTTCACATTTGAAAATCTAGGTGTAGATTTTCTACATGAAATATGAAATTCTGTACATTTCTTGCATTAAAGTATTAGTGCAGATTTTCCTGCTTAAAATATGGAATTCTCTATATTTCATATAGGAAAGCCTGAATGAATACTTTCCTATAGGAAATATGTAACTGTCTATATTTTACACATGAAAATATGGGTGCAGATTTTTCTACATGAAGTATGAAATCTATATTTTATGTTTGAAAATCTAGCTTTATATGTTTGGTCATGATATATGGAATATTGCATGTTTCACATATGGATATATAGGCACATATTTTCTTGCATGAGTAGAGAATCCTGAATTATTCACATAGGACAATTTGAACATACATTTTCCTGCTGAATTATAGAATTCTACTTTCATAAATGAATTTCTCAATTAAATTTTCTGACAAGAGGTATGCAATTCTCTATAGTTCAAATATGAAATTCCAGAAGCAAATATTCATTCCAGAAATATGAAATGTGTACATTTCACAAATGAAAATCTAGATAGAGGTTGTCTTACATGATGTGTTGTGCTCTTAACACTTCATATAAAAGATCTGAGCACAGATTTCCTTGATTTAAATATAGACTAATTTATATTTCACATATGAAAATATGGGTATTGTGTGTTCTACAATATATGTATTTCTTTATATTTCACAAATGACATGTTGATTTTTTTCTATTGCATTTATAAATATTGGTTGCACATTTTCCTACATGGTATATGGAATTCTCTGTGTTTAGCATTTGAAAATATAGACATTCATTTTCTTACACTAAATAATAAATGCCCTAAACTTCACATATTAAAATATTAGCATGGGTTTTGTAGACATAGATTCTCAAATGTGAACGGGGAATTTTGTGTTTTGCATGTGGATATCACATTAGAAGTTTTCCTAAATGAAATATGCACTTCTGTATATTTTACAAATGATAATTGGAGGAAAGGTTTTTCTGCTATACTGATACATGGGATTCTGTATTTTTCATATAAAAATATTAATTAAGATTTCATTACATAAATATGCAGCTATCCATATTTCATATTATACAAAACTGGGGAAAACTTGACCTACAAGAAATATGAAATCTCTACTTTTCATATATATTAATCTGTGAACAGATTTTCATACATGACATAAGATCAGGAACAAGACAAGGGTGTCCACTTTCACCACTGTTATTCAGTCTAGTTTTGGAAGTCCTAGCTACAACAGTCAGAGAAGGAAAAGAAATAAAAGGAATCCAGATCAGAAAAGAAGAAGTATAGCACTCACTGTTTACAGATGACGTGATGATGTACATAGAAAACCATGATGCTATCAGAAAATTACTAGAGTTAATCAGTGAATTTAGCAAAGTTGCAGGATAAAAAAATCAATACACAGAAATCATTTGTATTCCTATATACTAACAATGAAGAATCAGAAAGAGAAACTAAGGAATCAATTCCATTCACCACGGCAACAAAAAGAATAAAACATCTAGGAATAAGCTTACCCAAGGAGACAAAAGTACTGTGTACAGAAAATTATAATTTGATGAAAGAAATCAAAGATGACATAAACAAATGGACAGATATTCCAGGTTCCTGGGTAGGAAGAATCAATATTGTGAAAATGACTATACTACCAAATGCAATCTACAAGTTCAATGTGATTCCTATCAAATTACTAATGGCGTTTTTCACAGAACTAGAACAAAAAATATCACAGTTCATATGAAAACACAGAAGAGCCTGAATAGACAAAGTAATCTTGAGGAAAAAAAAATGGAGCTGGAGGAATCAACCTACCTGATTTCAGATTATACTACAAAGTTACAGTTATTAAGACAGTATGTTACTGGCAGAAAAACAGAAGTATAGGCCAATGGAACAAGATAGAAAGCCCAGAGAAAAACTCTCACACATATGGGCACCTTATCTTTGACTTAGGAGGCAAGAATATACGATGGGAACAAGACAGCACTTTCAATAAGTGGTGCTGGAAGAACTGGACAACTAAGTGCAAAAGAATGAATTTTGAACACTTCCTAATACCATACACAAAGATAAACTCAAAATGGACTAAAGACCTAAATGTAAGACCAGAAACTATAACACTCTTGGAAGAAAATATAGGGAGAACACTGTAGGACATAAATCATAGTAAGATCCTCTACGACAAACCTCCTAGAATAAAGGAAATAAAAACAAAAATAAATAAGTGGACACTATTTAAATTTAAAAGTTTTTGCATAGCAAAGGAAACTATAAACAAGGTGAAAAGACCACCCTCAGAATGGGAGAAAATAATAGCAAATGAAACAACTGACAAAGTATTAATTTCCAAAACATAAAAACAGCTCATACAAGTCAATACCAGAGAAACAAACAACCAGTGAAAAAGTGGGCAAAAGTCCTAAACAAATATTTCTCCGAAGAAGGCAAACAGATGGCTAATAAACACGTGAAGAGATCCTTGCCATCACTCATTATTAGAGTGTTAGCTGGTCAGTCGTGTCCAACTCTTTGCAAACTCATGGACTGTAGCCTGTCAGGTTCCTCTGTCCATGGAATTTTCCAGGCAAGCATACTGGAGTGGGTTGCCATTTCCTTCTCCAGGGGATATTCCTGACCCAGGGATTGAACCCGGGTCTCCTGCACTGCAGGAAGACTCTTTACTGTCTGAGGCACCAGGGAAGCTCATTATTATCAAAGCTCATTATCAAAACTACAATGTGATATCATGTCACACCAGACAGAATGGGCATCACCAAACAATCCACAAGCAACAAGTGCTGGAGAGGGTGTGGAGAAAAGGAAACCCTCCTACACTGCTGGAATGTAAATTGAAATAGCCACTGTGGAAGACAGTATGGTAACTCCTTAAAAAACACACACACAAAAAAAACTAGGAATAAAACCACCATATGACCCAGCAGTCCCACTATTAGGCATATACCCTTGAAAAACCAAAGCCAAAAAAGACACACGTACCCCAGTGTTCATTGCAGCACTATTTACAGTAGCTAAGACATGGAAGCAAGCTAGATGTCCATCGACAGAGGAATGGATAAAGAAGCTGTGGTGCATATATACAATGGGATGCTACTCAGCCATAGAGAAAAAGGTATGCATCTGAGTCAGTTCTAAGGAGGTGGATGAACCCAGAGCCTATTATACAGAGTGAAGAAATTTAGAATGAGAAAAACTAATACCATGTATTCATGCATATATATGGAATCCAGAAGGATGGTACTAATAAACCTGTTCACGGAGCAGCAATGGAGATGAAGACAGAGAACAGATTTATACACAAGTGTAGGGGAGAAGAGGGTGGGTGAGATAAACACAGAGGGTAGCATGGATGCATTTGTACTAACATACGTAAATAGATAGCCAATGGGAATTTGCTGTATGACTCAGGGAACTCAAATGGGGACTCTGTAATAACCTAGAGGGGTGGGAATGAGCAAGAAGTGGGAGGGATTCAAGAGGGAAGTGGCATATGTACACCTACACCTATGGTTAATTCAGGTTGATGTGTGACAGAAATCAAACCAATACTGTAAATAAGAATCAATCAATGATAAATATTTTTTAAGAAGCTAAAAAAAGGTTATTTGGAAATTATCTAGAATGTCACACTTGAGAGAAAAAATAAAAAACTTAATATATGGTCTGTTGCCTTCCAGGTTCTGTTCTCTTCATTTTTTAAAAAAGTATGAGATAGGGGAGTTAATGTTTTCATGATTCTGTGTCTGTTGTTCTGTTTATCATTATACTATACTACGGTTATGCTGCTGCTGCTGCTAAGTCACTTCAGTCGTGTCCGACTGTATGTGACCCCATGGACTGCAGCCCACCAGGCTCCTCCGTCCATGGGATTTTCCAGGCAAGAGTACTGGAGTGGGTTGCCATTGCCTTCTCCGATGGTTATGCTACTTTCCATAATAATGAGGGTGCTCCACTAATGTTGGTCAGAGGAAACACATGTTGAGATGTTCATTTGGACCAGGAACTGTTCTCTGTGATGTATGCATGCTGACATGACACCCCATGATCTTTCATGCACTTAAGAGACACTGTGTTCAATCCATACACAGATCCATATACAGTCAAGTTTCCTGTGGATAGACATGTTGATCTGCCTTTTGATCCAGAGTACACTAGACACTGCAATGTATTCCAGACTGGGGGTCAGATACAACATGGCTCTGTTCCTCTCTGGCCTGGGCACCAATCTGACTCAGCTCTTCCAGGGAGGTGACTTTGGTCAAATTCATTCACCCGTTAACTGCTACATGCTTCTGCTTCCTTGATGCCAAAAGGGATGATAGCATTAAAAATGCTTACCTCATAGTGTTGTGATGAGTACTCAAAGACTTTATTATACATGAACATATGGAGAGCTAACCACGGTTCAGAAGGGTGAGCTTATCTTCTTGCCTCTCTTCACTTCTGTTTGTGCTTGTACTCACACTCCCCGTCCCTGCCCCCACCCTTTTCCTCTCACACCCCAACTCCACTCTCTATCACGTGTGCCCCATCCTCAGACTCTCCATCCAAAAACACGACTGACAATCTCCTCATGAATCACCTCAGAAAATATCCATACCATCACCCTTGGATTAAAAATCATGAATATTAGCGGAAGAAATAAGAAACAGACTAAAACTGGCAATGTGAAAACTACACAAGAAATAAAGCATTACTGATGAAAGTCTGACTACTAACATTTTCATGTCTTCATCAGATTCAGATTTGCAGAATTTGATACAGGAGAACTAGACTTGATAAAAAAGAATGCCAAAAAACAAAAACATAAACTATGTGATGTGGGATCTCAGCCCTTAAATTCCCTCTATAAGGTTTTTAAAACTTTATATACTCATGTTCTATAACGGTCCAGTGACCACTTATTTCCTGTCATTATACAGATCACATGAAGGGGTTATTGGACTTGTAATTTCATAGAGAATATGCACTAAACTTTTCCATATAAGCACATGATGAAACCTCAGTGTTGCATTTAGGCTTCACAATATGCCCATAAGAAGAGGTGACTACTCATTATGCTAAAAAAAATGTCGAATAAAAGCTACCACATAACACAAATTGATCTTACATCATGGAAATGCACACTAAATAGAAATCTGATTTCTTCAGAAATCTTTCAGATAGAGGCTTGGATGTTCAGATAGAGGAATCAGGATGTTTTGTAGAATCGATGGTCTGAAAGCCTCCTCAGAAGAGCCAGCAGCATGTCAGTGAGTCTCCTAGACTGGAGGTCGTGGGTTTGTGCATCAGAGAAGGCAGCAAACCCCTGTCACCTACACAAGCTCCCACTGGAGACAGAGCCTGGCAGGAGGCAAACTAAGACCATTCCTCTGCTCTGGTAGTGCCTAGACGAGTTGTCCATGTCAATCAGAACTGAGGAATTCTAAAAAAAAAAAAAAAAAATGCAGATTTCATGATCTGCACTCAGTGAATCTCACTTAGTGTAGCTACAATAGTGCCCTAGAATCTGTCACTTTTCACTATGCTTGGGAACCTCTCAGGGAGTTTATTAAACCCCTTTAGGAGCGAGACTGTCAGCAAAATAAGGGAAATAGAGATCAGAACAGACATGAGAAAAAAAAAAAATAGAGATGATCAACAAAATCCAAAGCTGGCTATTTCAAAACATCAATACATATTCATAAACTTCTACTCATATACAACAAAGAAAGCAAGATAACTAAAGACAACACTTACCAATATCGGGAGTAAAACAGATTTCAGATCCCACAGAAATTAAAAGGATTCTGTGAATGATTCTACATAACGACATCTGGCAAGTTCGGTGAAAGGAACTAACTAAATTCAGCCAAAAAGAAATAGATAGTCTACTGAAAAACCGAGCTTCTAGTTGAAAAACTTACAGAAATCTACAGGCCCAGGTGGTATCCCTGGCACAAAAGAGAAAGGGAGGGAAAAAATGGGTAGGGAAAGAGAAAAGGTGACTATATTCTAATACAATCAGTTGCTCAAGGTAAAATGGGCCAAATCCAAGCAATGTGATCAAGCCATTGGTTTTTATTTCCTCATTGTCCTCCAGCTTCCCCTTCCTGCCTCCCTCCTTTGCCCCAGTTGCTTTCTCCTTCTTAAGTCCTGCCCTCCATCAAGAATAGCAATATTATGAGGCACAATTCCCACATTATAACTGATATCCGCTGGTTGACTGACATTCAGCATGGATGCTATCATCCCAACAGCTGGTATATTCAAGCTCTCTGTCTCTCATCATGGACCAGAAGGTTTCACTCCTAATTTCAGGTATAACTAGGAGAGAAGTCTCAGGGCACATGTTGGAGCCTTGAGTCCTTCATCTGTGAAATGCGGATGACCACAAATTGTGGGAAAAACAGAGATAGAAGCACAAGACCCTTTCAATGAGTGCTAAACCAAACGAAACATGCCTAACCCAGAGCATCACAGGACTCCTTGACATTCAGAAGCATATAAAGTAGATTTCCCTGCCAGGAATGTTGCATTTATTGTTCCTTCTGCTTGGAATGCTTTTCCCTTAGGTAAGCCCACGGCCTGCTCCCTCACTTCCTCCACATCTCTGCTTAATTGCCATCTTTCAGGGAGACTTTCCCTCATTATCTTGAATAAAATAATAACATCATACCTCCACACACCCTTTCCCCTGATCTAGCATTACCTTTCTTCATAGTGCCTGCTACCCTTGATTTACTTACTGACAATCAGGTCTATGAAATGAGAGACTTGGTCCATTTTGTCCTGTCACAAACTCCTCAAATAGTGCTCTGGTATATGGCAGGTGCTCAGAAAACATTTGCTGAAGGACAGTCGGGATCCAGGCCCTCTACACACAGTGCTAACATGCACAGGTACCCTCCAAGACGGACACTGGCCCCACTGTATTAATTATCATACATACTGAGATTCCAGGGGACGAGTGACACGCTCAACAACACACAGTCTGCATGTCAGGTTCCAGGCTTCAGAATCATATCTGCCAGCTCCCAAATCCTCAGTTTCTGGACAGAGACCTCACAGCCAAGAATGCAAGAGGTTTTATTTCTAACACAACGACTCCAAACAGCTCAGGTAGACACCAAAAACAGGTCACTGTCTATCTGCACAGAGAGCTCACAACTCGAGTCTCAGACCCTCAAACACGACAGAGACCAAACACACTGTGACAAAGAGCCTCCAAACAGACCAAGGTCTTCAAGACAGAAACAAATGAGAATTGCACAGATACTTCACATCATGGAGACTGACTTCCGAACCACTCTGGACACTTACTAACCTAATACTGAAACCTCTAAACAGAAAGACAGAACTTTGAGTAACTCAAGAACATCATACAACCTGAAGATAAAGTCCCCAGACAAATGGAAAACCTGCACCCTGTGCACAGACCCCAAGCAGCTGATAGTTTATACCTTAAGACAAACCCCTATTCAAAGCAGCTCAGAGACATCACAACTTGGGACCCAGAATCAAAAGCTCAGGGATCTCACATTCTGGGGAGCAGATACCTACACAGAGATCTCACACCCAGGACTCAAAGGCCCAAAAGCTCCAAAAATGCACATCCCGGCATACAGGCACACACATCCTAGAGACTTTAGACTATGGCTCGCAAAATCCACTCAGATCAAATATCCCATCACCCACCTTCCTGGCCAATGGCTCAGAGAGATCAAATGTACCCAAAACACCATCTGTGATGTCATATGTAGCCATACACAACCCCAAGCTCCCTGACACAGGTACTCTCCAGGGAGAGACAGGAAACAAGCCCAGAGACCTCTCCCTGGTCATGAATTGCATGTGTCTGTGTGATTTACCGGAGAAGGCAATGGCACCCCACTCCAGTACTTTTGCATGGAAAATCCCATGGATGGAGGAGCCTGGTAGGCTGCAGTCCATGGGGTCGCTAGAGTCGGACACGACTGAGCGACTTCACTTTCACTTTCATGCATTGGAGAAAGAAATGGCACCCCACTCCAGTACTTTTGCATGGAGAATCCCAGGGACGGGGGAGCCTGGTTGGCTGCCGTCTATGGGGTCGCACAGAGTCGAACACGACTGAAGGGACTTAGCAGCAGCAGCAGCAGCAGCAGCAGCCATATGATCCAGACTGAGTGATAGCTAAGTAAGACTGAAACAGCGTCACTCTGCACAGCCACTGACTGTGCCGAGCCTCGCCACTAACCAAGGCAGCGATTCAACCCCTTCGGGAAAAGCGGTAAAACTCGGAGAAAAATTGCACACTCTGAAAAGCCGCGCAAGCAAACGCAGGCGCACTGGATGCACACGCCTCTCGCCCAGAGTTCCAGCTCCGCGACCTCAGTGCCTGTCTAAGACAGGCAGTCAATGGGAACTGAGCAGGAGACGAAGGAGAGAGAGAGTAGCCGGACTTCCTTGCACCCTGGAAGAGCTAATTCCGGCAATCTCCCGGTAGCCTTACACTCAAAGCGGCAGCCAATCTCTCCTTCTGTAGCCACCCCAAGTTGGTTGAGACCATGTAGAAACGAAGGGGTGGAGTTGGAAAAGAGACAAAGAAAGTTGCAGCTTAATATCGGTGTCCACTCGAATTCAAATGCGGCGGGAAGAGGGAGTGGAGCGAATGCGGTTGGACCCAGTGGCGCCATGAGTGCCTCTGCTGGGAACTGTGGTTGGTGGCCGACGTGGTGTCAGGGCACCCTCTGTTTTTTCTTATGCACTCTCCCAATGGTACCTTCCAGAGTGGGTGGTCCTACCGCTCCCCCTCAGAGGCATATCTCAGGACTGAACTGTTTTGTCTCCAGCGCCCCTTGGTGGTGAGATTGGGAAACAACAGAAGTACATGCCCCTACCATCCCAGGATGACATGCAAAGGGTGGAAAGACAAAGTCAGGATGAAAACCTCACAGATTGCCACACTCTTGGACTCAGAAAAAAGTCTTCATAAACTGAAGACTTTGTGGTGGCCACTATTGTAACAGGAAGCATTCAAATAATTTTCTCTGTTATGGGCATTGGCTTTGGTGCTTGTTTGTGCTTTCCTGTTTAATACAGAATAGATCTTATGGGAAAAACCAGCCACAGTCCCCCAACCGGCAGGAGAGATACAGCTTCTGAGAAAGGGATGTGAAGGCCTGGCGTGGGGACGGCCTCTGTCACTGACTGCAAGTGATATGTGAAAGGACAACAGGACTTTCCAGTGTGTTAGGAAAGGGGTCATCTCCAAGGGGACCCAAGGACACCGTGTATGTGACATAAAGACCACAGCTTTGTCATCATCTTGTCATCCCTGAATATGCTCCCTAGCAGAATCCTCAGCCTGTCTCACTGTGCCTCTCTCGACAAGTTTATTTATTTTTTATTTTTTATTTAAATTTATTTAAATTGGAGGCTAATTACTTGACAAGTTTAAATTTATTTATTCTGTCATTCATTCACTGTCTCCACAGCATGTTTGAAGCACAACTATGAGTGTTAGGAAGGAGAAAATCAATCTTGCCCTTATGGAATGTACATTCTGTTGGGATCATACAGCCCCAAACTCTAAGTAATTTTTCAGGTGTTTGTAACTGCCATAATTAAAATTAAATCGGGATAGTGAAATAGAGAGAGGGGATCTTGTCTAGAAAGAGTGGTCAGGGAAGTTCTTTCTAAGATTTTGACATTTGAGCAAAAGCCTAGAGGAGATGCCTATGTGGGAGAAAAGTATCCCAGAGAAGGATAGTGGCCAGTTGAAATATTGAAGAGTAGAACTCAGTGTCATGTGTGTGAAAACAGTGAGGAGGCTGATGTCACAGCATGATAGAGGGATAGCCAGGAGATCAGATGGAAGAAGTATTGAGGGGCAGGTCCCATAGGGCCTAATGGCCATGGGGAGGACTTTGACTTGAGCCCCAGGAGGGTTCTTACAAGAGAAGCCCCCATGCTTCCTTTCAGAGGCCCAGATTACACAATGATTGTTGAGGAATGCCTGGTTCACCCCAAGAAATCCACAGGGACTCTGAAGCTGAATGTGCCTTTCCTTGAATCCCCCATTCTCAAGGGGAATCACCCCTACTCTTCCCAGTGAACATCCATGTCAATTGATGATACCCTCAGGAGAGAACAAGGACCCTCATGGTGTGAGTGAGGTCACATTCAGTCTTGAAAAGGCAAAGAGGGATAATGTAACAGGCAGAGTTGTCAGGGAGAAAGACAAAGCTAGAGCATTAGACAGGAGCAGAGAGACTATTTCTGGAATCAAAGAGTCCCCACTTAGTTGCACACCCACCTATGGGCCCCCAGCCCTGCTACTGGATGATGTACCTGTCTCTACAGGAGAAAATAGGCCCCTCTCCAGGGACTGCCTCTAGGGAATGACTCAGTTGCCCATGGCCTGGGCCTCAGTCATGCCCCCTTGACACACATCAGGGGCCTCTGCCCATCAAGACAAGGACATGTTCCAGTCATGGGGAGGCTCATGCTGTACACAGGGTCCTTCACAACCTCTTCTGTCCAGACTGCCCTCCTGCTGACCTCAGTGCCAATTAATGCTTTACTGGGGGAAAGAGAGGCAGGGATCTCTGCATTTGTGGTGGAGCCTCATGCAAGCTGGTGAATGTGAGGTTTCTCCCCACGTGCTTCAAGGCTCACCTCTGTATTCCATATATCTGGTAATGAGCTGGGTGTGTGATGGGGAGACACAGAGACATATCCTGACAGTTCATCAGTCACAGGGCCCTTGTGGCCCTGTGCAAACGACCCCCCTCCCCGACTACCTGGCCAGGGTTGTGCTGAGTCTTTCCTGCCTCCTACAAGGAACCCAAGCTTACATCCAGTTTCTTCCCTCCTCATGTGCTGAGACCTTCCATCTGCACTGGGCTTTAGTTTGGGCTCCCATCTGCAAATGGTGCCGTCCTTGTTGTGGGTTGGGTAGATTGAGTGAGTGAGAGTGTGAACACAGTTTTAGTGACAGGGCTGCTATCAAGGGTGGCAGTCATGTCAGTAAGGTTTGTTTTTATCAGGATTATTACCATGGGCTCTTGTGAACTGTACATCACTTACTCTTCCTGAGGATTGGGACCCAGGCTTTTATCTCTGTAGGTAGGCATGGTAGAAATCATAGCAAATGTGAAATCACAGGTCTAAGACCCATGAGAGTGGGGTCCATCCAGCCTCCTCTCAAGAACATTCTCATTTGCAGATACATGAACAGCTCAGAGGCCCAACCCACTGGACAAAGACCATCCTCCCCCGAATAGTTCAGAAACCCCATGCCTGGGACAGAGATCCACAAATAGTTCAGAGCCTGCTCATCCTGGACAACAACCCCAAACAGCTCAAATACGTCACACCTGGGGACACAGACCCAAACCAGCTCAGAAATTCCCACTGTGACCTCAGATGAATTAGGATCCCTAAGACAAACAGCATTGCTCACAGCCAGTTCTATGGAGTGAAGTTGTAACCTCTGTGGTTGCTGAATGACACTGCATTCTGAAGGAATTCAGAGTGAAAAAAGGATGAAGTTCACTATGCTTTGGACAAGCTGGCCTTTGTTTAGTTACTTGGATGCCTCAAGAAAAGGTTCAGTGGCCCCAGATTCTTGCATCTTCCCAAACAGAAAAGCATGAAAAGCATTAACTTGTGATATCAGATCTCTGTGTTTCACAGTAATCTTTTACCAATATGCATGCTTGACTACATGTATTTTCCTAGCCAAACTCATATTGACTTTTCTGCTACCTCCTCAGAGCAGTCTCCTCAGACCTAACAGAGTATCTGTGTCCTGGGCTATAGTTCTAGAAGACCCTGATCCAACCAATCACATCACTTCCACTATATGTTTTTCTTTAAGTAGACACTACTCAAACTAACAGCCCCCCTTTAGCTCGTAGGACTCACACCCCTCCCCACAGGGCCTACAGGCTGCACCCTGGGACACAGAACCCCACATCGTTCCCTCTGGGCTTCTGTGTGGGCAGTGGCACTGAGGCTCTGTTAAGTCAATCCCAAGGGAGAGAGGCCGCCAGTCTTGCAATCCCTGCAGTCTGCATTCACCAGCATGTCATTCTGAGGAAGGCAGGTTCATTCCAGGAGTGTAGTGTACCTTAGAGCTCAGGAGTTCTGAAATTGATTTCCCTTGTCTGGGTCCTGACTTAGGCCCTAACCCTCACCCCATCCCCTGTCACTTCTGGTCATAGTAACTTTGTATCCTGCCCCACAGGAGGTTCAGAGTGAATCCCACATGCACAGAAGAAGCCCTGGGGACCTGGTGGTCTTT
This sequence comes from Bubalus kerabau, assembly GCF_029407905.1. NCBI lineage: Eukaryota > Metazoa > Chordata > Mammalia > Artiodactyla > Bovidae > Bubalus > Bubalus kerabau. Next base: position 1,526,276 of record NC_073647.1, on the reverse strand, counting down.
ATGTCAGCACCCACTGTGGGCTACTGAATTCTGGAGATAGGAGAGGTTTTCCCCTCACTGTGCCTATGACAACTCCCTTACATCCCTCTAATCATCTGTCATTTTCCAGAGTCCCTCTCCTGGTGACAGCTGGCAAATTCCCTATCACCCAAATTCCCACCCCTCCCCTCATCTTCCAAGAGTCCTCCCCTCCCACCTCAGGGGCCTCTTTAGCCCCTCCCCCAGCTCTACTCCCAGGGCCTCATTTACACCCTCACTCCAATTGTGGCCTCTCACCCAGCACCCACACTGCCTCAGAGGATGCCCTGAGGACCCTGTCTACTCCCTGCACTCTTCAGGACACCTCTCTCCTGCCCACACACAGGGGTCTGTCATAAAGTCCTGGTGAGGGAGGAACTGAAAATCTCCAGGATCCAGAGAAAATCCAGACCCAGATCAGGAGTCCAGGGCACCTCCCTCAGAGCTGGTGGGAAAGGGTGAGGGTCTCTGAGAGAAAGAGCTAGATTCAACGTTCCGCAGGTGTGACAGGGTTTTCTTCAAGGGGCCTAGTGAGGAAGAAGTGAGATGGCACATTAGAAGTGCTTAGGACATTGCAATTCAGAAGGATGGTTACCTGAAACTGAGATCCCCGCCCACGGACACCAGCTGACTCCTAGAATGACCTCTCTAAAGCAGCCACTGATTGGAGAAGCGTCTCCAGCCTGTTGACTGGGCAGCAAACACTCCTGGAGAATGGGTTCCACTGGTCCTTCAGTGCTCAGGCCCCAGGTCCCCACTGCAAGCAATTGCTCATCAGCCTCAGTGCCTGACTGTGTGAGCCCTGGTCTGATCTGGGGTCTCTGTCCCTGTACCCCATGAGAGCCTGAACCTGCATTTTCCATGTGGGCTGCAAAGAGTGGTCTAGGATTCCGTGCCTCCCATGCTCCACATCCAATCACTGCTGCCGGTGTATTCAAATCTGCAGGGGATGGCTGTGGGCAAAATGGGGTTGGAGAGGCCTCATGGACATGAGAAAGGGGATTCCCCTCTGTCTTCCCTGAGAATGATTTGAGGAGGTAGTAAGCAAGCTTGACTTCTGCACCACAGATGGACAGCATTGTGGCAGCATCTATCAAAGTGAAAACTCCTGACAAATCCCTTGTCGTGTCCCTGAGGGAAGGACATTTTTGGTCCAGTTTTGTCAGTCACCCCAGTGCCCGGCACAGAATACGTGATAATTGGGTGATTTGTGACCGACTGAGTCTTGATCCAGCAGCTCTACCTTAAAAATGTATAATCAACACACCCACATTCGTAGACCCGTGTGTAGAAGGAAGGTGGTAGCAAATAATTGTGCAAAACCTCTTTATGTCCATTAATTGTCAACAATCTTTGGATGGTAAACAAATGGTGAAGGGTTCATGGTATAGCACACAGCATACACTGGCCATGGAACACAATGAGAGGACCAGTGTACTGATCAGATGGAACTGTTTCAGGACATGTTGTTAATAGTGGTGGAGAGGGGAAGCAAATGGGAGATGCTCATAGTGGGGCCTGCTGTGTGTGTGTATGTCTGTTTGTGTGTGTGTGTGTGTGTCTGTGCTGTGCTTAGTCACATCTGCCTCTTTGCAACCCCATGGACTGTAACCCTCCAGATTCCTCTGTCCATGGAGATTCTTCAGGAAAGATAAGTGGAGTGGGTTGCCATGCCCTCCTCCAGGGGATCTTCCCAACCCTGGAATCAAACTCAGGTCTCCTGCATTGCAGGTGAATTCTTTACCATCTGAGCCACCAGGAAAACCCAAGAATACCGGAGTGGGTAACCTATCACTTCTCCAGGTTCTCCCCAACCCAGTAATTGAACTGGGGTCTCCTACATTACAGGCAGGTTCTTTACCAGCTGAGCTACCAAGGAAGCTGTGTGTGTGTGTGTGTGTGTGTGTGTGTGTGTGGTTTAAATACAGAGAAACATGTTTGAAAGGAACAAGGAGGCTCTGATAACTAACCCCAGTGGTAGGGCCTGGAAGCAGAGAACGCAGAGTGAGGTGACCTGTGTAGTCCATGTACTGATATACTAATGGAATCTTTCACCAGCCCCATACTCAGATAATATTTGAGTAACTATTAGTATATAAAGCAAGGTCATATGATGAAATCAATGCCTGTACCACAGAGCATTTGTATGTGAGGCCCTCTGGAAGATGTCCAGAAACAGGGTGTTCAGACTTACATGGGCCAGGGCCAGGCAGTTAGTTTGCATAAGGGAACCCAGCTCATGTGAGGGTAGGGAAGAGCAGCACATGTGGCCATGGTAAATGTTCCCTGCTGATCTGCTTCGGGTGTAGGTACAATAGAGAAGATGGGGTTGGTGCAGACTCCAGACCCTCGTAACAACCTCCTCCGCATCAAAAATAGAGGTAATTTTCAGGATGCATCAAAGTTGTTACATCTTTACACTGAGGTAAACTCCTTGGGAGTTTCGCTCAACTTTTTCATCGCAGGACACACACACACACACACACACACACACACATACATGCCATAGGGAAAAATAACTGATCCTCCTAACCCAGAATTCAATAACTAAGATGGACTTGAGGGGACTTCCCTAGGCATCCTATGGTTAAGAATTCACCTTGCAGTGCAGGGCATGTGGGTTCGCTTCAGCCACTGAGCCTGTGGCACAACTAGAGAGGCCATGCAACCCAAGTTGAGTTTTAGATCTTTGCTTGTAGTGCACGGACTCTCTATTTATTTATGTTACAGGCTTACTATTGTGCTAATAAATTATGTCTATTACAAAATATATACACAAATGCAAATTGTAAAGAGATCAATTAAAGATAAACTGTTTTCTAAATTCCATATATATGTGTTAGTATACTGTATTGGTGTTTTTCTTTCTGTCTTACTTCACTCTGTATAATAGGCTCCAGTTTGAAAAGATGGTAACAATAACCCTGTATACGAGACAGCAAAAGAGACACTGATGTACAGAACAGTCTTTTGGACTCTGTGGGAGAGGGAGAGGGTGGGATGATTTGGGAGAATGGCATTGAAACATGTATAATATCATATATGAAACGAGTCACCAGTCCAGGTTCTATGCACGATACTGGATGCTTGGGGCTGGTGCACTGCACTGGGACGACCCAAAGGGATGGTACAGGGATGGAGGAGGGAGGAGGGTTCAGGATGGGGAACACATGTATACCTGTGGCAGATTCATGTTGGTATATGGCAAAACCAATACAATATTGCAAAGTTAAAAAATAGAATAAAAAAAAGAAAAAAAAAGATAAACTGTTTTTTAAAAGACAAAAAAATTATCCTCCAATTAAAATAAAATAAATTAATTAAAAAAACAACAAGACTGACTTAGGAATTGGTTCTGCCTATGAGGAATTAACAGGCTTGGATTTATCCTCCCACTTTAAGTAACTAAAATTTTGTGATGGTTTTCATACATAGTACAACATGCAGGATGCTGATGCCTGAGAGAAGGGGGAACATGAGGTGAGAACTCCAATTTTTCCTAGCTTACTACCTGAAGAAGCTTTCCAAGTATTAGTGCAGGAAGAAGGAACTCAGCCGGAGAGCAGCATTCTCCCAGATCTGAGGAAACAGAGCACAGCATTCAGGGAGGCCAAAAGAGCTAGAATTCCTGGAACACAGGACAAGAGACAGGAGAGCTGCACCGAGGGGTAGGACTGCAGAGAGAGAGAACAGGAGTGAGAGCTACCGATATGTGCACAAGGTTCTCTGGGAGTCCCCTGCTCCATTCTGACCAGCTCATATGTGTGCAGAATGTACCTAAGGCCAAGAAAAGAAACACCGAAAAGGAGTGGGTGGAGCAATCCCAGAGCTCACAGAGGGATGGAGATAGTTCTTCTTACCTGCCAGAGGGAAGAAAACACTCATAATATCCAGGTATCTTGTACAGTACTCAGCAAGATATTACCTCAGTAGTGAGGCAAATTAGCCCTAGATGAAGGAAAGATAGAGGCCATAAACTAGGAGCCACTGATGCGTTTTGTGTGGCCTTCACTGCTCCTAAAAATGACTATGCTCAGTTGCTACATCGTGTGTGACTCCTTGAGACCTCATGGACTGTAGACCTTCAGGCTCCTCTGTCCCTGGGATTTCCCAGGCAAGGATACTGGAGTGGGTTGCCGTTTTCTTCTGCAGACATAGAATATGTTTTAGGGCAGTGAAACTATTCTGTATTATGTTATGGTAACTAGATGACACTGGATTTTTGTCAAAACCCTTAGAATATTACAGCATATAAAGTGAGTCAATGTCTGCATATTAAAAAAAACACATTTTGACATCAAGAATGGAATACAGAATTTGACTAAACAATCTAATTATATTGCAAATATTTAAAACTACCTCACTCAGATCCCCTGACTTAAGTAACTTTGGAAATGAACAGAGTTCGCAAGACTGAAAGCAAAAGATTAAAACACTGTAATCTAGTTGATAGTGTTCTTTCTCATAGGGGTACAGGCTAGGAATCTTGATACAGTTACACATGCAAACATGAATTAAGCAGTTAAATAGATGGCACATGAGTATATATACATATATTTCTTTGTTCTGTGAGCTGAAATTGTCTAAGAGAAGTGATACTCCCCAAATCTGAAAGAAACAATGATGTAGAAAAAAGCACAGAACTTGGTTCCCAATACTCTTTTCCAATAAAAGGAACCAGGCTTCTGGGAGAAATTACTGACTGTAGGGCTCAGATAAGAAATATAAATTTAAATTAAAAAAAAGAAATATAAAAAAGGAGTCTGGGGGGTCTTATTGTATCAAAAAGGAAGTGAACAAAAAAAGATCCCAGAGTAATGGGGTTATGTCAAAGAAGGAATGAACTTCCAATGACCAAAACTAGAATAGGATGAGCCACGTAATAAATTAAGTAAATCATCCTTTGGGATTATACCCCAAAGTATAAAGCAACTATTCAGAAAGTAATTCAGTGAGGTCTATCAAGACAGGCATCCATGACAGGGGAGCATGGTGCCGTAGTGGGCCAGATGAGAGGGTAGGGGGGAAGAGGATATCCATGCAGACAGAGTATGCTAGTACAGGGAGTCAGAACTCAAATAGGGTGAAACGATAAGATCCACAAGAACAGGGAAGGGAGGTGTGTAGTATGAAATGTGAGAACTTGGGCAGGGTAAAAAGGATATCCATCCCAGGACGTATCATGGGGAGTCAGTGCCAAAGTGGGAATAAGAGGCCTTCACAGAGCAGAGAAGCCTGCCACAAGAGTCAGTTTAGTCCAGAGGATATTAAATAGGAGGCTGGCCAGGCATGCAGAGGAAAAACATAAGCCCAGAGATGTGAAAATTCACATGGAGGAGGCAGATTTGTGTAGAGAGTCAGAGACCAAGCAAGGGGAGGAGGGCATCCATGCATGGAAGTGGGCAGCCCTGTGTGGGTAGTTAGAGGCTGAGTGGAACAAGGAGAGTATCTGAACATGGGGGGGTATCCCATCACAGAGTACCAAAGCCCAAGCAGGGTAAGGGGAGTATGTTTATAAAATGGTTGCCTGAAGTGGGTGTCAGAGTCTGAATATGTTGAGAAACGCATTCACATGGGTTGGGGACAATTCAGAGTTTTGTGATCTCAGAGCCAGAGCTATGCAGGGAAGATTCACACACAAAGGCATGCACACACACATGTACAATTCCCAGACTCTGTCCAATGATGGGAACTGGGAAATAATGAGTACATACAAGTCTCATATATTGGATTCTGAATTCCATTTTTCCCCTAAAAATTATTGGAGCTTCTGGGAGAAATTGTTAATTCCATGGCAAGTCCAGGGAAAGAACGAGATGAGTCTGGTATATCTTTTACAAAAAGCATCAAATCGTTCAAAGAATGATGGGAAAATATCAAAAGGACAGAGAGCCTGGATTAAGGAGGGTTCCACTTTCTGAGGTTGGAACGATATGAACAATATGAACATCAAAATAAATAATTATAGTGACAGGTCATGATTCCTTTAGTAAAATAAGAGACTATTAATCAAATAGATTAAATTAAATTAAATCTAAATTTTTATGAGGAATAAAATATGTATATATTTTAAAATACAAAAGAATGTCTTAATTACAAGAAAGGAGAGAGTCACTTAACAGTGGAGAAGCTTGACAGCAACCACTTTAATCAAGTGATCCAAGTGAACATCATCAATATTGGGACACATTGAAATCCTGAACCACTTGATAGAATGAGATGATCTGAACACATTATCATTTCCATCATTTTCCTGTCAAAGATGCAAAACATGATATTCGTCATGAGCAAATACTGGATGGAGCAAAGTTGAGGAGAATTACAAAATAACTGACCTCTAGTTTTGGCATTCGAGTATCACTGCCTCACAGAATGAACTGGGAAGTGTTTCTTTCCACTTCTATGGGTACATTTATAATGCATGTGTGGAGAATAGGCATGACTTTTGGTTTATGTATTTAGTAGAATTCAACAGTGAAGCTATCTGGGGCTAGGTATGGTAGGGGGACATTTGTGAGGTGGGTTGGGCAAGAAGTTAAAAAATGAATAATCCTTTCTGTTTGTTTCAGATTTTCATTTTCTTCTCAAGTCAATTTCATTCAACTATGTATTTCTAGAAATTTGTCAATTTCATCTAAATTTTCTCATTAGTTCATATTCCAAATCGGGAAAGGGGTCGACAAGGGTGTATATTGTCACCCTGCTTACTTAACTTATATGCAGAATACATCATGAGAAATGCTGGACTGGATGAAGCACAAGCTGGAATCAAGATTGCTGGGAGAAATATCAATAACCTCAGATATGCAGATGACACCACCCTTATGGCAGCAAGTGAAGAACTAAAGAAGAGCCTCTTGATGAAAGTGAAAGAGATGAGTGAAAAAGTTGGCTTAAAACTCAACATTTCAAAAACTAAGATGATGGCATCTGGTCCCATCACTTCATGGCAAATAGATGGGGAAACAATGGAAACACTGAGAGACTTTATTTGGGGGGACTCCAAAACCACTGCAGATGATGACTACAGCCATGAAATCAGAAGATGCTTGCTCCTTGGAAGAAAAGCTATGACCAACCTAGACAGCATATTAAAAAGCAGAGACATTACTTTGCCAACAAAGGTCCATCTAGTCAAGGCTATGGTTTTTCCAGTGGTCATGTATGGATGTGAGAGTTGAACTATAAAGAAAGCTGAGCACCGACGAATTGATGCTTTTGAACTGTGGTGTTGGAGAAGACTCTTGAGAGTCCCTTGGACTGAAAGGAGATCCAACCAGTCCATCCTAAAGGAAATCAGTCCTGAATATTCGTTGGAAGGACTGATGCTGAAGCTGAAACTCCAAAACTTTGGCTACTGGATGGGAAGAACTGACTCATTTGAAAAGACTTTGAGGCTGGGAAAGATTGCAGATGGGAGGAGAAGGGGACAACAGAGGATGAGATGGTTGGATGGCATCACTGACTCAATGGGCATGAGTTTGAGTAAGCTCCGGGAGTTGGTGATGGACAGGGAGGTCTGGCATGCTGCAGTCCAGAGGGTCACAAGGAGTCAGATATGACTGAGTAACTGAACTCTCTGACTGATTCCTTTATAATTTTATTTATTTCTCTAAAGTGGTAGTTATTTGTCCTATTTTATTCCTAATTTTAGTAATTTGAGTCTTCTTCCTTCCTTGATCATTATCACTAAAGTTGTGTTATTTTTTGACCTTTCTAAATAACCAAACTTTCATTTGTTGAGTATATCTGTGGTTATTCTATTCTCTATTTCCTTTACTTTGCTCTAATATTTATTGTTGACTATGTCTGCCTATTTGAGTTCAGTTCACTACATTCCCTAACTTAGGTGTGATGTGTTTTTTCTTTCTTTCCCCTCAAAATAATTCAATTCAATGTGCCTACAACAGATGACAAAGTAGCTCAAGCTGATCAGTCTTATGAAGACCTAGAAGACCTCCTAGCACTACCACCAAAACCAGATGTTCTATTCATCAGTTGGGATGGGTATGCCAAAGTAGGAAGTCAAAAGATGCTTGGAGTAACAGGCAAGTTTTGCCTTGGAGAACAGAATGAATCAGGGCACAAGCTAACTAAATTCTGCCAAGAAGATACACTCATCATAGCATATACCCTTTCTGAACAGCACAAGAGATGAGTTTGCACATGGACATCACCAAATGGTCAATACCAAAATCAAATTGATTACATTTTTTGTAGCGAAAGATGGAGAAGCTGTATGCAGTCAGGAAAAACAAGACCTGGAGCTGACTGTGGCTCTGCTCATCAGCTTCTAATAGCAAAATTCAGGCTTAAACAAAAGAAAGTGGGGAAAACCACTAGGAGAGCCAGGTGTGACTGAAATCCAATCCCCTGTGAATGTGCAGTGGAGGTGACCAGTATATTCAAGGGATTAGATGCAGTTAACAGTGCACCTGAAGAACTATGGATGGAGGTCCATAACACTGTAGAGGAGGCAGTGAACAAAGCCATTCCAAATAAAATGAAAAGCAAGAAGGCAAAGGGGTTATTTCAGGAGGCTTTCAAATAGCTGATGAAAAAGAGAAGTAAAAAACCAAGGGAGAAAGGAAAGGTGCATCGAACTAAAGGCAGCATTCCAAAGAAGAGCACCCAGAGACAAGAAGGCCTTCATCAATGAACAGTGCATAAAACTAGAAGAAAACAACAACAGAAGAAAGAATAGAGATCTCTTCATGAAAACTGGAAATATCAAGGGAGCATTTTGGCCGTAGATGAGCACAATAAAGAATAGCAACGGTAGAGACCTAGTAGACACTGAAGAGATTAAGAAGAGATGGAAACAATACATGGAAGAACTGTACAAAAAAGATCCCAATGAACTAGATTATTATGTTGGTGTGGTCAGTCACCCAGAGCCAGGCATTCTGGAGTGGGAAGTCAAGAGGGCCTTAGGAAGCTCTACTGTTAATAAGGCTAGAGGATGCGATGGAATTCCAGTTGAACTATGCACTTCCCAAAAGGATGATGCGTTCATGGTGCTGCATTCAATATGTCAGCAAATAAGGAAGACACAGCCATGGCCATAGGACTGCCAAAGGTCAATCCTCATCCCGATTTCCAAGAAGGGTAGTACTGAAGAATGTGCTAGCCATCTGACAATTAAAAGCCTTGAGTAATGAGCACATAGTTTCTCAAAACCATACAATGAACATACATAATAAAGTCAAGATTCTGATAACATCCATATATGCTTATAATTAAAACTTCAGAGTAAATATACAACTGCAACTGGTAGTAACACAGATTTGGTTAACATCTAAGATAATCGAATGATATTAGGCAAAATCAAAACAAACAATATCAGGCACATTGCCTGACATCTCCTTACTTCCACTTATGAGCTGGGTGATCTTAGGCATGTAGCCAACCTCTCTGTGCATCCACTTCTAAGATATGTAATCTTAGGCAAGTTTCCTGACCCAGGTGTGCTCCCACTTAAGAGCTGTGTGATTTAAGCCAGTTGCCTGACCTCTCTGTGCTTCCACTACTGACCTTTCTGATCTTAGGCAAGTTGCCTGACCTTTCTGTGCTTCCACGTCTGTCCTCTATGACCTTAGGCAAGTTGCCTGACATCTACTTGCTTCCCATTCTCAGCTCTCTGATCTTAGGCAAGTTATCTCACCTCTCTGTGCTTCCATATCTTTGCTGTGTTCAGTTCACTTTAGTCTCTCAATCCTGTCTGACTCTGTGTGACCCCAGGGACTGCAGCAGGCCAGGCTTCCCTGTCTATCACCTACTCCCAGAGCTTGCTCAAACTCCTGTACATCGAGTTGGTGATGCCATCCAACCTACTTATCCTCTGTCGTCAACTTGGCTTCCTGCAATCAAGATTTCTGGCATTTGGGTCTTTTCCAGTGAGTCAGCTTTTCACTTCAGGTGGCCAGAATATTGGAGCTTCAACTCTAGCGTCAGTCCTTCCAATGAACATTCAGGACTGATTTCCTTTAGTGTGGACTGGTTTCATCTCCTTGAACTCAAGAGACTGTCGAGGGTCTTCTCCAATACCCTAGTTCAAAAGCATCATTTCTTCCGTGCTCAGCTTTCTTTACCATCCAATTCTCACATATATACATGACTACTGGAAAAACCACAGCTTTGACTAGAGGGACCTTTGTCAGCAAAGTAATGTCTCTGCTTTTTCATATGCTGTCGAGATTGGTCAGAGCTTTTCTTTCAGTGAGAAGTGTCTTTTAATTTCCTGGCTACATGCACCATCTGCAGTCATTTTGGAGCCTAAGAAAATAAAGCCTGATACTATTTCCATTGTTTCTTTCTCTATTTGCCAAAAAGTGATCGAACCTGATGCCATGATCTTCGTTTTTTGAATGTTGAGTTTTAAGCCAGCTTTTTCACTCTCCTCTTTCACTTTCATCAAGAGGCTCTATAGTTCTTCTTCACTTTCTGCCATTAGGGTGGCATTATCTGCATATCTGACATATTGGTATGTCTTCCAGAAATCTCAATTCCACCTTGTGCTTCATCCAGCCTGGCGTTTCCCTCAATGTACTTTGCATATAAGTTAAATGAGAAGGGTGCCCATAAACAGCCTTGTCGTTCTCCTTTCCCAGGTTAGAACCAGCCTGCTGTTCCATGTCTAGTTCTAACTGTTGCTTCTTGACCCACATGCAGATTTGTCAGGAGGCAGGTAAGCTGGTCTGGTATTCCCATCTCTTTAAGTATGTTCCACAGTTTGTTGTGATCCACACAATCTAAGGCTTTAGTCTAACCAAGAGAGCAGAAGTAGATGTTTTTCTGGAACTCTCTTGCTTTTTTTATGTTCCAATAAATTTGGCAATTTGATCTATAGTTCTCTGCTTCTCTAAATCCAGCTTGAACATCTGGAATTTTTAGGTTCTCATACTGTTGAAGCCTAGCTTGGAGAATTTAGAGCATTCCTTTGCTAGCGAGTGAGATGAGTGCAATTGTGTCTGAACATTCTTTGACATTGCCTTTCTTTGGGATTGCAATGAAAACTGACTTTTTCCAGTCCTGTGGCCACTGCTGAGTTTTCCAAATTTGCTAGAATATTGAATGAAGCACTTTCACAGCATCATCTTATCAGATTTGAAATAGCTCAACTGAAATCCCATCACTTCCACTAGCTTTGTTCATAGTGATGCTTCCTCAGTACTACATGACTTTGCCTTCCAGGATGTCTGGCTGTAGGTGAGTGATCACACCATTGTGGTTATCTGGGGCATTAAAGTCTTTCTTGTATAATTCTTCTGTGTATTCTTGTCACTTCTTCTTATTATCTTCTGCTTCTTTTAGGTCCATACTCTTTCTGTCCTTTATTGTGCCCTTATATTTAATTTCTTTTCCTTAAATTTGAGAGATTAAAGATTTCATGGGAAGAGATTCACACTATATGGAAAAAGAAAAAAATCAAGTAGTAGTGGTTTCCCTTTGAGCTGCTTTTTTCACTGATGGTGGGAAGATTTTCAGTGCTCTAATGAGTAAGTCCTGTGGTCTACTGCAGTCTCACTTTGTACTAGACCAATCCATGGTAACATCTTAAAGGAAGCTGTGCTTTGGCTGGTACCCAGTTATAATGAATTGCTTTTTAGCACTACAGTTAACAGACCTTCTTTCTCAAATATATACATGTCCATAATTTTTGCTATTTTCATTCACCAACACTAAATGAGAATCAAGCCTGTGTCAAACTTCCTATGAAAAAAGGGAAATATTCACAGTTCTGCTGCCTCACTTTCAAGAAAGCATTTTCCATTAGCCATTGAACATATATTCATTACTTAAGCTCACTTCAGAGTCCAAGCACAAAAATTTCAAAGGCAGAGTCATCGATACGTTACTTTTAAAATAGTAAGGACTAGACCACAGACCTGTATGATAGTGAAGCTTAAACAGCTAAAATTGTGTAGCATACCTTCTTATCAGCTGCCAGACCAAAGCTTAAGTCAGGGTTTGATTTCCATCTTTCAGATCTTGTGCTCCAATGCCAAACAGAGAGAATTTGACAGGATGCTTCCCTAAATGGCATAGTTCCAGTTTTCTAGCTGCAAACACACAAAAGCAAATGGTTAAAGATTTTTACTTGTTTAATCTATGTATGTGGGTGCATACAAAGTCAGGTAACTTGCCTAGGATCACCAATCTCAGATGTGGAAGCATCCCCTGGAGAAGGAAATGGCTACCCACTCCAGTATTCTGGCCTGGAGAATGCCATGGACAGTCCATGTGGTTGTAAAAAGTCGGACATGACTGAGAGACTTTCACTTCACCTTACTTCACTTCACTTCACTGAGCAGACTAATTATAACATATGCTGGATCTCAGGAGTGGCTACATAATTGGCAGTATACAGTAAAGAATAAAATATTGGGCCCCTGCTTCAAAAATTATTCAAACTTTCAAGATGGTCACAGCAGATCATGAAATCATGGTTGAGGCCCTTCCAAGCACCCAAGAATAGGGCCTGGTGTAATTGCATAGAACACAAAACCAGGAAGCCCATCTTAATTCACTTTGGCCCAAGAGTAGGATCTTAGGGACCTCCTCCTGTTATTCCTTAGTTGCTCTGAGAGCCTAAGAAGGAGTTCAAAGCAAGGGGCTAGGGTAGCCCTAGATGACAGAAGACAGGTGGCCAAGAGAGGGACCATGGCTTAAGGCAGTGTGTATAGACCAAGCATTTGGGAAATATGTAATACTTTAAAGCACTATCACAATGAAAAGCAATTTTAAAAAGTGAGATTAAAAACTACCATTTTAGAAAATTTGGTGTCACTTTACTTAAAGGTAAATAAATCTCTACAGCTACAGGGTCAGGAGTTCCAGGGGTCCTTTTGCAGGGTCCAACTCTGTGAAAATTTGGTGTCACATGGTTGGCATACCCAGTCTATTGGGCCAATTGTGGTAGGGACTTCTAGGTTTATGGCAGGGAATCCATAAATCTTTGATTAAGAAGTGCTTGTTGTGCATGTTCTGAACAGGCCAATGGAAGTAATAGGTCCTGAAAACCCATTCAGCCTCCAAGGATGGGGTTGCCAACCATTTCCCTGTCTATGGTGAAGTCCACCCCCATTCTTATTTTCTTTTATGACTTTGTTTCACAATTGTCCTTGTGAATTTTTCATAATAACAAAGTAGGAAACTATTAACCAAGTGATTAGATAAATGTGCCCTGTGTACCACTTAACTCTCAACAAGTCAGATGTTTATATCATACAAGGCTGTAGTCAAATTTGGTAGCTGAAATTTGGTCTTCAGTAAAAGTTCCAGTGCGAATAATGCAGCTAGCCTTTAAAGGTCAAGCTTTGTTAAAGTTGTCTCACATTCTGGTGACTGAAGAAATGAACTTTTTCTTATCTTTCATTCTTTTTTTTTCCCCAGGGATGAAATTAGAATGATCCTTCTGCATAGCAAGAGCTTCCCTGGTGGCTCAGTGGGTAAAGAGCCTGCCTGCAGTGCAGGACAGCCATGTTCAATCCCTGGCTTTGGAGAAGGAAATGACAACATATTCCAGAATTCTTGCCTGGAGAATTCCACAGACAGAGGAGCCTGGTGGCCTACAGTCCTTGGGGTCGTAAAGAGTCAGACACAACTGAGTGACTAACACTTTCACTTTCACTGCATAGCAAGAAATGAGCCAACACCAGACAGCCTTAAAAAGTACTCAAGGCTTGTCCTTCCAAACCTAGTATCTCCCACATGTTTTTGAAATACTATGGAATATCTTGAATCCTAGGCCTACACCTATACTCAAAACTATCTCCAACCTCACCTTTTTCTTGGTGTCTTATTCACTTAGGACCTTCTTTTCTACTGAAAAATTACCAAACTGATAGACTCAGTTCAGTTAAGAATTGAAGGATATAATCCAGAGAAATTACTAATGATATAAGCTTTTTGCCATGCAAAATTAAAAGTGATAAAATAGGCTTCTTTCGTGAAGTACCAGAGTGAATCCTGAACAAGATATATTGGCATTTTCAAAAGATTGCTGTGCTATTTATCACTTAGAACATCCAATAAGAAATGTGCCAGGGGAGGAGCTAAGATGGCAGAGGAGTAGGACGGGGTGGGAAGATTTGGGAGAATGGCATTGAAACATGTATAATATTATATATGAAACGAATTGCCAGTCCAGGTTCGATGCACAATACTGGATGCTTGGGGCTGGTACACTGGGACGACTCAGAGGGATGGTATGGGGAGGGAGGAGGGAGGAGGGTTCAGGATGGGGAACACATGTATACCTGTGGCAGATTCATTTTGATATTTGGCAAAACTAATACAATATTGTAAAGTTTAAAAATAACATAAAATTAAAAAAAAAAAACTAAAAAAAAAAAAAAAAGAAAGAAATATGCCAAAGAAGATCACATGCATCCCAGGAAAGTCTTTGTTTCTAATCTCAAACTTATTATGATTCTACCAAGAGATAGACATCAGGGCAAGAGAAATGTCTTCAATAGCATGGTAAACATTGAATATAAAAAGTTAAAAAAAAAAACAAAAAAAACAGAAACAAGCAAAAAGCCAACCACATTGTAAACCAACTATGTGCTGTGCTTAGTCGCTCAGTCATGTCTGTTTCTTTGCAACCCCATGGACTATACTTCAAGTTAAAAATTAAGATTGTATTTAAAATATATAAAAACATGTATCTTTTGAGGATGTGGCTAAAAACTCACCATATCTACTTTAAACACTGCATTGATTAATTAGATATAATTCAGGGCATGACTTTCCCAATGTCAGTTCCACACTGTCTCAGATTTCCTATATTAGTGACAAAAATTAAAAACATAGAACAAGTAAGTGTTCTTTCTGTTTCCATGTATCTTTAATTGAGTTCTTTCTCTCTCTCCCTGTTTTTTCCTCTGTAGCCCTTAGTGATTATATGATATATTTGGCTTCTTTGCTTATTGTATCAATTCAGTTCAGTCATGCAGTTGTGTCTGACTCTTTGCGACCCCATGAATCTCAGCACCCCAGGCCTTCCTGTCCATCACCAACTCCCGGAGTTCACCCAAACTCATGTGCATCGAGTCAGTGATGCCATCCAGTCATCTAATCCTCTGTCGTCACCTTCTCCTCCTGCCCCCAATCCCTCCCAGCATCAGAGTCTTTTCCAATGAGTGAACTCTTTGCATGAGGTGGCCAAAATATTGGAGTTTCAGCCACATAATCAGTCCTTCCAATGAACACCCAGGACTGGTCTCCTTTAGGGTGGACTGGTTGGATCTCCTTGCAGTCCAAGGGACTTACAAGAGTCTTCTCCAGCACCACCATTCAAAAGCATCAATTCTTTGGCGCCCAGCTTTCTTCACAGTCCAACTCTCACATCCACACATGACCAATGGAAAAACCATAGCCTTAACTAGACAGACCTTGCCGGGGTCCAGCCTCAGAAGGATCCAGGGATACCCTCAGGATGGATGGCATCATTGAGAGAGACGACACGGGTCTTATAATGGACTGGAACCTGATGATCCGGGGTCGAATGATAAGAAAATAAAGGAGAAAGAATAAAGAGAGAAAAAAGAGGCTGATATTCCTTGGCTTACACAGAAAGCCAATAAAGCCCCTGACACGGGACTTGCTCTGTTCACGGAGGCCACAGGTGCCCTCTCGATGGGGTGAAGATGTAGAGCGTCTTCTCAATTGGGCCTTAGAAGCCCGGGCAAAAAAGTGAACTCAGAGAGCCTCTGTGCTCCAGGGAATCTGCCTGAGAAAAGAGAGAGAGAGAGAGAGAAAGACACAGAGACCAGAGCTCTGGTGAAGTGGGATCCGTAGCTTTATTTTCAAAAGAGGCTTTTATACCCTGAGTTACACATTTGCAGAGTCATGCAGACTTAGCTCAACATTAAATCAGTTTTATCTTTATTGAAACCAGGACATTTTTTGCATAGCTATTCATAAACAAGGGTCTCATGTTATGCACTGTCTTCTGGCAGTGCCCCATCTTCTGGCACTGTGGCCTGTTAACATTTTGTAACTATTTCTTGATAAAGGTTGGTCAACCAGAAAACTTGCTTTCCCTTTATCTTTCCAGTCTGCAGTCCCCCTCAGGAAACAAAGCTTCATTCTTATGGAGCAAAGGTGCAGTGGGTTACAACAAGAAAGAACTTATTAACTCAAGGGTCTTATGTTGCTAATGCCAAGGCTACTGCTTCTTTTTCTTGCGTACCAACTATACTTGCTAATGAACTCCCAGGCGCACATTGGGTAAAGGACAAGGAATCTCAGTAGCAAACATTGGCTCAACAATGCAGTATTAGTCTAATAAAGCTTTTTTATCGCTCGAAGGTTATGTTTGGGGTGTTGTGAACAATCATGTGCGTTAGTTGCAAGAGTATGGATAAACCTGCCAAGCAAGCTAAAATGGTAACAGAAGGGTTAGAATTAAAATACTCCTTTCAAGCCCAGGAGACTTATTAACTAGAGCCCTAAGTTGATTTTCTTCAGAGAAAGGTGGTCGGGGATAACCCCCTGTTACTGTCAGAAGAGTTGGTGAAAGGCATAATATAATAAAGAGTAGACAGACAGATTTTGGTTTCTGGGTAGATGCTCGAGCAGGTCCAGGGAATCCCTCAAGTCCTGATCCGCCTTTGCCTGTCAGGTCTTCTCCACATGACCTTTGTCATGGGTGGGATCTCCCGTGGTGGCTCCCGGCAGGACCTTTGTTGGTAAAGTAATATGTCTGCTTTTTAATGTGCTATCTAGGTCAGTCATAACTTTCCTTCCAAGGAGTAAGCGTCTTTTAATTTCATGGCTGCAATCACCATCTGCAGTGATTTTGGAGCCCCAAAAAATAAAGTCTGACACTGTTTCCACTGTTTCCCCATCTATTTCCCATGAAGTGAAGGGACCAGATATCTCTACCTAATTTGGGAATAAAATATAAAATCCATGAGGAAACGGATTTCTTTTATTATTATTATTTTTTTTACTGCTGTATGTCCAGTACCTGAAAAACATTGAACTACTGTAGGTGCTTAAAAAACATCGGATATGAAAGCAAATGACACCACTATAGTAAGAGAGATAACAAATAGACATTCTATTATAATGGAACAACATAAAAGGAGCTGAATGATCGACAGGCTTGCCTTTATATGTTTGCATCTGTATCTGTATATGTATTTTTTTTTTTTGCCTTCATCCGAAAGAGCAATGCTGAGTTAATTTACTTCCATTTCAAAAAATGACTAATATTTATATTTATAAAACTGATTATTGTACTGTGAAGTACAATAATATTTTGCCCCATTCTTAATGTTGTTTTGTTATGTCCATAGCAATTTTGGACCTAACAGAAGCAGAAGATATTAAGAAGAGGTGGCAAGAATACACAGAAGGACTATACAAAAAGGATCTTCATGACCCAGATAATCACGATGGTAAGATCACTAACCTAGAGCCAGACATCCTGGAATGTGAAGTCAAGCGGCCCTAAGGAGGCAT
The DNA here is from genome assembly GCF_029407905.1 of Bubalus kerabau. Classification (NCBI taxonomy): domain Eukaryota; kingdom Metazoa; phylum Chordata; class Mammalia; order Artiodactyla; family Bovidae; genus Bubalus; species Bubalus kerabau. The sequence continues at coordinate 1,508,783 of NC_073647.1, read as the reverse complement.
CTCTGTGAACAAAGCTAGTGGAGGTGATGGGATTCCAGTTGTGCTGTTTCAAATCCTAAAACATGATGCTGTGAAAGTGCTTCACTCAATATGCCAGCAAATTTGGAAAACTTAGCACTGGCCTCAGGACTGGAAAAGGTCAGTTTTCATTCCAATCTCAAACAGAGGCAATGCCAAAGAATGCTCAACTACCACACAGTTGCACTCATCTCACACTCTAGAAAAGTGATGCTCTAAATTCTCCAAGCCAGGCTTCTACAGTACATGAATTGTGGGAACTTCCAGATGTTCAAGCTGCATTTAGAAAGTTCAGAGGAACCAGAGATCAAATTGACAACATATGTTGGATCATCAAAAAAGCAAGAGAGTTCCTGAAAAGCATCTACTTCTGCTTTACTGATTATGCCAAAACCTTTGAGTATGTGGATTACAACGAACTCTGGAAAATTATCAAAGTGATGGGAATACCAAACCACCTGACCTGCCTCCTGAGAAATCTGTATGCAGGTCAAGAAGCAACAATTAGAACTATCATGGAACTACAGACTGGCTCCAAATCAGAAAAGGAGTATGTCAAAGGTATATATTGCCACCCTGCTTATTTAACTTATATACAGAGTACTTCATGAGAAATGCTGGACTGGATGAAGTGCAAGCTAGAATCAAGATTGCTGGGATAAATATCAATAACTTCAAATATATAGATGACACCACTCTTATGGCAGAAAGTGAAGAAGAACCAAAGAGCCTCTTGATGAAAGTGAAAGAGCAGAGTGAAAAAGTTGACTTAAAACTCAATATTCAGAAAACTTAGATCATGTCACCTGGTCCCATCACTTCATGGCAAATAGATGGGGAAACAGTTGAAACAGTGATAGACTTTATGTTTTTTGGTGCCAAAATCACACAGATGGTGACTGCAGCCATGAAATTGAAAGACGCTTGCTCCTTGGAAAAAAAGTTTTGACCATCCAGTACTCTTGCCAGGAAAACCCCATGGACAGGGGAATCTGGTAGGCTGCAGTCCATGGGGTCGCTAAGAGTCAGACACAACTGAGCGACTTCACTTTCACCTTTCACTTTCATGCATTGGAGAAGGAAATGGCAACCCACTCCGGTGTTCTTACCTGGAGAACCCCAGGGACGGGGGAGCCTGATGGACTGCCATCTATGGGGTCGCACAGAGTTGGACACGACTGAAGTGACTTAGCAGCAGCAGCAGACAGCATATTAAAATTCAGAGACATTCCTTTGCCAACAAAGGTCCATCTAGTCATAGCTATGGTTTTTCCAGTAGTCATGAGTGAATGTGAGTGTTGGACTATAAAGAAAGCTGAGCACCACAGAATTGATGCTTTTTTTTTTCCTTTTTTTAAATTTAAATTTATTTATTTTAATTGGAGGCTAATTACTTTACAATATTGATGCTTTGAACTGTGCCATTGGAGAAGACTCCTCAGAGTGCCTTGGACAGCAAGGATAACTAAGCCATCCATTGTAAAGGAAATCAGTCCTGAATGTTCATTGGAAGGACTGATGCTGAAGCTGCAATGTCAATACTTTGGCCATGTGATGCGAAGAGCGGACTCATTTGAAGAGACCCTCATGTTGGGAAAGATTGGAGGCAGAATGAGAAGGGCACGGCAGAGGATGAGATGGTTCAATGGCAACACCGACTCAATGGACATAGGTTTGAGTAAACTCTGGGCATTGGTGATGGAAAGGGAGGCCTGGTGTGCTGCAGTCCATGGGGTCACAAAGAGTCGGACATTACTGAGCAACTGAACTGAACAACGTTGTTTAGTTTATATCACTAATTTTGTCTTCTGGAAAAGTTTATTTTCTTTTTTTAATGCTTTATTTTATATTGGAGTATAATTGGTTAGCAATGTTGTGTTAACTTCCGGTGTACAGCAAAGTGATTGAATTTTATATATATATATATATATATATATATATATATTCTTTTTTTAAATTATTTTCACATTTAGGTTCTTACAGAGTATTCAGCAGAGTTCCCTGTGCTATAGAGTTTTAGGTTATCCATTTTAAATACAGCATTGTGTACACGTCAATCTCAAACATAATTGATGTATATCTTTTATCAGAAGTCACTTTAAATCAGCGTGGGAAGTAACCAGAATGTACATTTCACTAATGGTAACATTAATTAGTAAAATATTCCTTAGGCACAATGCCAGACATTTGAATACAAGTGTCTGTTCTCTTGAAAATCAAAAGCATAGGAAAATATTGAGTAAAATAGTCTTCCCCCAAAGAGAACTAGCACATTCTCTTTACTGACAGGAAAAACAAGAACGTTGATAACTGAACTATATTGAAGACTTTAAGTTAAACTAGTTAAAACCAAACATTAGATGTTCTATAAATTGATGTTTGACTCAGGTGCTTGCTAATTTATCTTCCCTGCTTATAGACTACAGGCAAGAGCATTTGGACTTTCATAATTACAAAATATGAAAATTAACTTTGTTAGCAAATAGCAAATAGTTTAGTTACTGTTCCTTTTGAAATGTTTTCTTCAATGACTATACCAACATATTTTATGATTGCTCTCTCTTTCTAACATTATATAAATGGATTCATTGGAATCTCAATGGAGAAGAGGCACAGACTATTCAAATGTTGAATAATGAGCATGTAGTTTTTTAAGACAATATGAAGAAGAAACATAATAAAGTCAAGATTCTGATAAAATATATAAATGCTTGTAATAAAATTTCATGATAAATGTGCCACTACATCTGCAACTGGTATTAATATCTATTTGGTTAACATCTAGTAAGTATATAAGATAATCAAAACAAACCAAAAATAAGGGGGAGAAGTTCATGCTGAACTTAAACTTTTGTATAGTGTCACTAAACAATAGTGGACAAAGCAATACTCAAGAAAAGAAAATGTCAGTGTTGCTCAATTAAAAATAATTTTTTTTCCAATGTACATGATTTCAAGTTATGAGTCCTTCATGAAAATATTATTGGAGGACTAATTAAGCAAATTAAGCACTGATGGTATAAACAGCAGCAGACGTTTTGCTGAGCAGAAGATCTATTTAAACCTCAGATTAAAGATAAAACACCTGAAGAATTGATGGTAATAAAACACAATGGAAATGTTCCAATGGAAATAAGATCACCTTTTAGAGTAGACTGGTGAAATTAGAGCAATGAGATACCACTACACTCTTATCGGAATGGTCAAATACAAAAATCTGACAAAGCATTTACCGGCAAAGATGAGGTACAATAAGAACTCTCATTTGTTGTTAGTGGGATTACAAAATGGTAGAGTCACTTTGGAAGCAATCTCTTACAGAGCTAAATATTGTCATATCACATGATCTAACAATTACAATCCTAGTTAGTTCACCAAATGATTTGATAGCTAATGCCCACATAAAAACATGCACATGAATTTTATAACAGCTTAATTCATACTCTCTCTCACTCTCTCAGTCTCTCTCACACACACACACAAATTGGAAGCAACCAAAGTGTCCTTTAATAGATGTATGGATAAACAAACAATGGTACATCAACATAACGGAATATTATTCAAGAATAAAAATAAACAAGCTATCAAATCACAAAAAGAAATGGATGAAACCGGAATGAATGTTATTAAGTAAAGTAAGCTAGTCTGGAATAGGTTATACACTGCATGCAGCCAATTGTACAACATTCTGGGAAAGGTAAAACTGCAGAGCAAATAAAAAATATCAGAGGCTTTTTTCTTTTGCATCACAATAGTACTATTAGTCTGGATACAGTATGTCAACCTTCAACAATTCGTCTCCTACACTGACACACAAATCCACTCAATTGGATTCTTCTTTGCCCCACAGCTCATATACTGTAATGTTATTCTGTGCGTCTGCAGGAACCTCGACATTGGCAGGGTTGAGGTTAGCATTGGTTAGTAGTTTCAGATTCCACACCTTGGACACACATTTCACAAGTTCCCTCTCAAGCAGGATTAAGGTATCAAACATATAGTCTTTTTCTGGGGAAGCCTTTTTTCTTTTTCTTTCCCAGAGAGCCAAATGAACCACCCTAACGGGCAGGAGGAGTCTGCACATCTCGCCACTCTCTCCTGCTAACTTCACTGTCACATACATCAGCACAACGAAAAAAAGCCAGAACAACGTGACCTCAAACCAGTCTTGGGCATGCTCTGGTAGATTCTGCCAAATTAGAAAGTGTCCTCCGCAGAGGACCGTACCCTGGAGCTCCCCTGAGCCAAGAGGAAATGGCTCCTGGTGGGCTGGTCTGCCCTGGCACCTGGAGACTGAGGACCAGGAAGGGCTGGGCCCTTAGTGATGTCATAAGGGCCCATGTGGCCAGTGTGAAAAGAGGTTTGCAGGGCCAACTGGAAGCAGGGCTTAAAGGGAAAGGGGGACATTTTCAGTGGACAAGCGAAAAAGAGGTGGGGAGTGACAAAATGCCATCTCCTTACCAGTGTATTCTTTCTGAACCTGATGTTCTACTGGAAGGGTGGATCCATCTTCTATTCTCATTATTCCATTTGTTGAATCCAGACCAGGGGCTGAGCAGAGCAGAGCCCTGGACATGTGTCCCTGTGGAGCAGGAAGCCGAGTGAGAAAGAAAGATATTAAAGCAGAGGTCAGAAACTAGGAGCCACTGATATGTTTTGTATGGACTACACTGTTTCTAAAAATGACTGTGGTTAGTTGATAAATTGTGTCTGAATCCTTGAGACCCCATGGACTGTAGCCCAACAGGCTCCTCTGTCACTGGGATTTCCCAGGCAAGAATCCTGGAGTGGACTGCCATTTCCTTCTCCAGGCATAGGGGATGTTTTAGGGCAGTGAAACTATTCTGTATGATGTTATGGTAAATACAGGGCGCTATATATTTGTCAAAACCCATAGAATCTTACAGCACAAAAAGTGAATCAAAGTATGCACATTAAAAAAAAAATGACATCAAGAAGGGGATGCAGAATTTGACCAATCAAATTATATTACAAATATATGAAACCACCTCACTAAGATCCACTGAATTAAGTAACTTTGGAAATGAATAGATTTTGCAACACCGAAAGCAAAAAATAAAACCACTGAAATCTAGTTGGTAGTGTTTTTTCTCATAGAAGTATAGGTTAACAATCCTGATACTGTTACACGTGCATACTTGAACAGTTTCATAGATGGCACATGAATATTCATACATACATATAATTCTTTGTCTGGTTAGTTGAAAGGGTCTAAGAGAAATGATATTCCCAAATAATGAAAGAAATAAGCACAGATCTTGGTTTCCAATACTCATTTCCAATGAAAGGAACCAGGCTTCTTGGAGAAATTAGTGATTGTAGGGCTCAGGGAGGAAATACAGAAAAGGAGTCTGGGGGAACTTATTCTATCAAAAAGGAAATGCTAAAAATATAATTTAAAAAAAAAAGCCCCAGGTTAATGAGGTTATGTCAAAGAAGACAGGAATGAGCTTCCAATGGCCAAAATTGTCACAAGATGAACAATATAATAAATTAAGCAAGTCATCTTTTGGGATTATAGCCTAAAGTATAAAATGAACATCTATGGGCCATCCTGATATAAATAAATGATTGAATACATGTGAGAGAATAGACCAATTTCTCACACAGAAGAATTTAGGATAGTTGACATAGGTAATTCGGCTCGCAGGGAGGTGGAGTGTACCTCCCTGTTCCTGAAGAGTGAGTTACACATAGTGACTTCCTTCCGAAAAATACAACAATATGGAGACAGAGAAAAAAGAGTAACTTGACAGTGGAATAACCTGACAAACACTACTTCCGCCAGGTGGTAAAGATCAGCATTACTAGTGATAAGGCTTGTTGATCATATCACATGATTAAAAGGACATTCCACCTCTGCAGTCTTCTTCCCCCAAAATCCATGAAGTGACAGTGAAAGTGAAAGTTGCTCAGTCGTGTCCGACTCTTCAAAACACCATGGACTATACTGTCCATGGAATTCTCTAGGCCAGAATACTGGAGTGGGTAGCCTTTCCCTTCTCTAGGGGATCTTCCAACCCAGGGATTGAACTCAGGTCTCCTTCATTGTGGGTGGATTCTTTACCAGCTGAGCCACAAGGGAACCTCCCCACCCCCCCCCCAAACCCATGCTACTGCTAAGTCGCTTCAGTCATGTCCGACTCTGTGCGACCCCATAGACGGCAGCCCACCAGGCTCCCCCATCCCTGGGATTCTCCAGGGAAGAACACTGGAGTGGGCTGCCATTTCCTTCTACAATGCATGAAAGTGAAAAGTGAAAGGGAATTCATTCAGTCGTGTCCGACTCTCTGCGACCCCATGGACTGCAGCCTACCAGGATCCTCCATCCATGGGATTCTCCAGGCAAGTCACAAAACCTAGCCAGGCCTAATTCCCTGGCCACAGCCCTTGCCCTTGGCAATGGTTCACACCCTGAAGAGTGGCTTCTCTCTGGATCCTAACAAATCCGCCTCTTATCGTTTTGTCTCTCAATGAATTTTTGCAATGAGACATCAGAGCCTGAGTTTCATTAGTTTTGGCCGGGCTTGAGTCCCAGGAGAGAGCTAAAGGACAGGAGGAAAAAGCAGTGGGAAAAAACATGCCAAGGAATTCCCTTCATAGCCCACCGGAAAATTTGCTAAATATCTGACTGGTGTTCACTGTTTCATTGGTCTGATCCTTGGCACAGAGAAGAGAAAGGACAGAAGACCCCCCCACTGGCTTGTGTAACAGCTACTGGGGCTCAGCAGATAGCGCCTTTGGGACATGCTGAGGAGTAGCCTCTCCAGAGTCCCTCAGTTGTGCCCCTGCCACCCGCCTGTTTGCGGGAGGTTCGAGGAAACAAGAAACGAGAGATTGTAAAGGTCCCTCCAGCCATAGGAGTGAGGACCTCTTACCTTAGCCAGAGGTCTTCTGGAATTTGAGACTGGGCTGCATGAGCTTTCTACTGAGTTCATTTTTCGCTGTCCCTGTTTCCAGCACGATGGGCCTTCCCCTGCACTGGGTTTCTTCGCCTTCTGCTTCTAGCATGGGAGCATTGCTGAGTTGGGCTCCTGCTGTGCTTGGCCTCTTCCACACAGAGGTTGTTTCAGCCAGGTTATATCCGAGTCACAGCACCATAGATGTCACGTGACTGTATCCAAAATCCATAGTTCCAAGTTAATAGGAAAATCATCAGACAAATCCAAATTGGGAAACATTTTATAAAATACCTGATAGTATTTCTCAATAGTGTCAAGGTCATAAAAAATAAGAGAAGTATGCAAAATTGTCACATCCAAGAAGAACATGAAAGGCATGGCTACTACATGCAATGTGGGATCCAGGATGGGTTTCTGGAACAGAACAAGGATATTAGGTAAAAAATAAGAAAATCTTAGTAGGAAAAATCTTAGTAATAATGCAGGCACTCTAGTTTATAACAATATGGGTGATATTTGGGGACTTTCTGATATAAGGAAAGTATCTTTGCTTTCTTGTAAATCTAAAATCGTTCCAAGGTTTTTTAAAGTTTATTTTCAAATCATAGAGCAATAGAGGCAACATTAATATTGTTTCCTGAGACATAATTGTGTATCTGGAGACTCCAAGAGAAAAGTACTCTATACAGTTAGCCTTTCCTATCCATGTGTTTCACATCCAAGGGTTCATTCAACTGTGGATTAAAAATATATATTAAAAGAAAAACTCCAGGAAGTTCCAGAAGTCAAACTTAAAATTTAACATGTGCTGGCAACTATTTACATATCTTTTACATTGTATTAGGCTCATAAGAAATTTAGAGATGATTTAAAGTATATCGGAGGATGTGTGTAGTTTATATGCAAATACTAAAATGTTATGCTACTTTTTAAAGGGAGTTGAATGTCTGTAGATTTTGGTATCTGATGGTTGGTAGGGGTGTCCTAGGACCAATCTCCCACAGATATCCAGGGAAAGCTGTATTTTAAAGGAATTGACCTAGATGCCTGGATAAAAATAATAATATATAAAACAGTGTTCCTAAATACTAACAAGTAATTACATTTATAAAGGAAGACACCATTTATAATAGCTACACACAGATAAATATTAAGAATGTATTTAAGAACAAATATGCAATAGCTATTTGAAGACAATTCTGAAATGCTACTGAAAAATGCAATGAAATGCATGATGAAATGGAAAGATATCTTTTTGGGGAAGATGAAAATATTTTATACAGATATCAATTGTCCCCAAATTATTCTATAATTAAGATAAGATTTCAGCAAGAATACTAATATGTTTGGTGGGGGAAATAAGCTAATTCTAAAACATATGTGGAAAAATAAACACATAAGAGGCAGAACGTTTTTGAAAAAGAAGAATAATGAGTATGAAGGCTGTACTTACCAGATTTTAAAACAGGTGGATAGCCTACATACTTACAAAGAGAAGTACTGTTGTACAACTAGTACGGATACATGGCTAGCCTTACAGTTCATGAGGTAACAAGTGAAAGCAGAAATCAACTCAACTACACACACACATACACACACATACAGCTTTTGTCTGAATGTGGTATCCCCAAAATTCATGTTTTGATAATTAGGCTGTATTTAAGGGTCTGTGGAATTGAGGATCATTCCACTTTCCTTCTACAAGGCAGTCTTAAAGCAACTCGAAGACCATTTAATGCTGGGTCACCTATCAGCAAACTTCCATCCCACCTCCTTTTCTCAGTGTTCACATAGCTCTCATCAGTTTTCAAGTTTCCCGTGTGAAACCCCTGTCTTCAGACTGTGAGAATGCACTGTATAAACTTGTCCTTGCTCCACTTGTATCTCCCTTTTGCAATTTTTTTTTTTAGACACGCAGTAATTTGCTCCAGAGGCCTTGGGCACCCCTATATAAACCCCTCCCCAGGGGGACACACCCTTATGTTTATGATGTCGGCAAGTCACTTCCCCAGCAAGTGGTGGCCTAGGTGAGCCTTGAGATCACAAAACCCCATCCTGACACCTATAGGGGAGGATGGGGAGAAATTGAGATGGTTTGGTGGGATAAAAGAGCCATTTAAAATGCTCCTTATGAGCCAGCGAATCTCTCTTGCCATTTTCCTCTATCTAACTCCACACTCTTTGACGCATGGTAAGGGTAGTGTGTCTCCTCCAAACCTTGATTCACAGCCACAATATTCAGGCTGTCATTCTGTTCTCTGTAACCTTTCACCATTATCTAGTCTTTAATATTTTGCCGGAATCCATCGCTGATAATTAGGCTGTATTTAAGTGTCTGAGGAAATGAGGATCATTCCACTTTCCTCCTACAAGGTGGTCTTAAAGCACCTTGAAGACTTTAATTCTGTGCAACATACCAGAAAACTTCCACCCCACCTCCTTTTCTCAGTGTTCAGGTAGCTCTCCTCAGTTTTCTAGTTTCCAGTCGAAAACACCTGTCTTCAGGCTGTGAGAATGTACTGAATATACTTGCCTTGCTCCACTTGGCACTGTCTTTTGCCATTTTGAACACGGGCAGTGGTCTGCTCCAGAGTCCCTGAGCACCCATATATATATATACCACTTCCCAGGGGGCCACACCCTTATGCTTTGTGAGGTCAGCATGTCTCTTCCCCAGCCAATGGTGTCCCAGAGTGTGCCTTGACATCACAGCCCCATCCTGATACCACTAGGGGAGGATGCGGAGAAATTCAGAAGGTTTGGTGGGATAAAAGTGACATTTTAAATGCCGCTTATGAGCCTGTGAAACTCATCTGCCATCTTCATCTTTCTAACTCCACACTGATGTATCACATGGCACAGTTAGTGTTTTTCCTCCAAACCGGCCTTCACAGGCACAGTATTCAGGCTGTTTTCTCTCACCTTTCACCATTATCTAATCTTTAATATATTGCCTAAAACCCCTCCTTGATAATTAGGCTGTATTTAAGTGTCTGTGGAAATGAGGATCATTCCAATTTCCTCCTACAAGGTGGTCTTTTTTTTTTTTAATTTTATTTTATTTTTAAACTTTAAATAACTGTATTAGTTTTGCCAAATATCAAAATGAATCCGCCACAGGTATACATGTGTTCCCCATCCTGAACCCTCCTCCCTCTTCCCTCCCCATTCCATCCCTCTGGGTCGTCCCAGTGCATCAGCCCCAAGCATCCAGTATCGTGCATCGAACCTGGACTGGCAACTCATTTCATACATGATATTTTATATGTTTCAATGCCATTCTCCCAAATCTTCCCACCCTCTCCCTCTCCCACAGAGTCCATAAGACTGTTCTATACATCAGTGTCTCTTTTGCTGTCTCGTACACAGGGTTACTGTTACCATCTTTCTAAATTCCATATATATGCATTAGTATACTGTATTGGTGTTTTTCTTTCTGGCTTACTTCACTCTGTATAATAGGCTCCAGTTTCATCCACCTCATTAGAACTGATTCAAATGTATTCTTTTTAATGGCTGAATAATACTCCATTGTGTATATGTACCACAGCTTTCTTATCCATTCATCTGCTGATGGACATCTAGGTTGCTTCCATGTCCTGGCTATTATAAACAGTGCTGCGATGAACATTGGGGTACTCGTGTCTCTTTCCCTTCTGGTTTCCTCAGTGTGTATGCCCAGCAGTGGGATTGCTGAATCATAAAGCAGTTCTATTTCCAGTTTTTTAAGGAATCTCCACACTGTTCTCCATAGTGGCTGTACAGTTTGCATTCCCACCAACAGTGCAAGAGGGTTCCCTTTTATCCACACCCTCTCCAGCATTTATTGCTTGTAGACTTTTGGATCACAGCCATTCTGACTGGTGTGCAATGGTACCTCATAGTGGTTTTGATTTGCATTTCTCTGATAATGAGTGATGTTGAGCATCTTTTCATGTGTTTGTTAGCCATCTGTATGTCTTCTTTGGAGAAATGTCTATTTAGTTCTTTGGCCCGTTTTTTGATTGGGTCATTTATTTTTCTGGAGTTGAGCTGTAGGAGTTGCTTGTATATTCTCGAGATTAATTGTTTGTCAGTCGCTTCATTTGCTATTATCTTCTCCCATTCTGAAGGCTGTCTTTTCACCTTGCTAATAGTTTCCTTTGATGTGCAGAAGCTTTTAAGGTTAATTAGGTCCCATTTGTTTATTTTTGCTTTTATTTCCAATATTCTGGGAGGTGGGTCATAGAGGATCCTGCTGTGATGTATGTCAGAGAGTGTTTTGCCTATGTTCTCCTCTAGGAGTTTTATAGTTTCTGGTCTTACGTTTAGATCTTTAATCCATTTTGAGTTTATTTTTGTGTATGGTGTTAGAAAGTGTTCTAGTTTCATTCTTTTACAAGTGGTTGACCAGAGTTCCCAGCACCACTTGTTAAAGAGATTGTCTTTAATCCATTGTATATTCTTGCCTCCTTACAAGGTGGTCTTAAAGCACCGTGAAGACCATTTAATTCTGGGACACCTACAAGAAAACTTCCATCTCACCTCATTTTCTCAGAGTTCACGTAGCCCTCCTCAGTTTTCTAGTTTCCTGTCTGAAACCCCTGTCTTCAGGCTGTGAGAATGCAATGAATACACTTGTCCTTGCTCCACTTGGACCTGTTGTTTGCCATTTTGAAGACTCACAGTGGTCTGCTCCAGAGCCCCTGAGCACCCCTATATATAGCCCTCTTGAGGGGGCCACACCCTTATGCTTTTTGAAGTCAGCAAGTCACTTCCCCAACCAATGGTGGCCATAGGTGAGCCTTGACATCACAAAGCCCCAACCTGCCACCTCTTTGGGAGAATGGGGAGAAATTCAGATGGTTTGGTGGGATAAAAGAGGCATTTAAAATTTTTTTAATGTATTATTTTAATTGGAGGCTAATTAGTTTACAATATTGTAGCGGTTTTTGCCATTTATTAGCATGAATCAGCCATGGGTTTACATGTGTTTCCCATCCGGAACTCCCCTCCCACCTCCCTCCCCATCCCATCTCTCTGGGTCGTCCCAGTGCACCAGCCTTCAGCACCCTGTCTCATGCATCGAACCTGGACTGACCATCTGTTTCACGTATGATAATATACATAATTCACTTCTATTCTCTCAGATCATCCCACCCTGGCCATCTCCCACAGAGTCCAAAAGACTGTTCTATACATCTGTGTCTCTTTTGCTGTCTCACATACAGGGTTATTGTTACCATCTTTCTAAATTCCATATATATGCACTAGTATACTGTATTGGTGTTTTTCTTTCTGGCTTACTTCACTCTGTGTAATAGGCTGCGGTTTCACCCACCTCATTAGAACTGATTCAAAAGTATTCTTTTTAATGGCTGAGTAATACTCCATTGTGTATATGTACACAGCTCAGTACTCTTGCCTGGAAAATCCCATGGATGGAGGAGCCTGGTAGGCTGCAGTCCATGGGGTTGCAAAGAGTCGGACACGACTGAGCGACTTCCCTTTCCCTTTCTTATCCATTCGTCTTCTAATGGACATCTAGGTTGCTTCCATGTCCTGGCTTTTATAAACAATGCTGTTGTGAACACTGGGGTACACATGTCTCTTTCAATTCTGGTTTCCTCGGTGTTCATGCCCAGCAGTGGGATTGCTGAGTCATATGGCAGTTCTATTTCCAATTTTTTAACGAATATCCACGCTTTTCTCCATAGTGGCTGTACTAGTTTGCATTGCCACCAACAGTGTAAGAGGGTTCCCTTTTCTCCACACCCTCTCCAGCATTTATTGCTTGTAGACCTTTGGATAGCAGCCATTCTGACTGGCGTGAAATGGTACCTCATAGTGGTTTTGATTTGCATTTCTCTGATAATGAGTGATGTTGAGCATATTTCCATGTGTTTGTTAGCCATCTGCATGTCTTCTTTGGAGAACTGTCGGTTTAGTTCTTTGGCTTATTTTTCGATTGGGCCATTTATTTTTCTGGAATTGAGTTGCTTATATATTTTTTAGATTAATTCTTTGTCAGTTGCTTCGTTTGCTATTATTTTCTCCCATACTGAAGGCTGTCTTTTCACTTTGCTTATAGTGTCCTTAGTTGTGCAAAAGCTTTGAAGTTTAATTAGGTCCCATTTGTTTATTTTTGCTTTTATTTCCATTACTCTAGGAGGTGGGTCATAGAAGATCATGCTGTGATTTATGTCGGAGAGTGTTTTGCCTATGTTCTCCTCTAAGGAGTTTTATAGTTTCTGGTCTTATGTTTAGATCATTAATCCATTTTGAGTTTATTTTTTGTATGGTGTTATAAAGTGTTCTAGTTTCATTCTTTTACAAGTGATTGACCAGTTTTCCCAGCACCACTTGTTAAAGAGATTGTCTTTTCTCCACTGTATATTCTTGCCTCCTTTGTCAAAGATAAGGTGTCCATAGGTGCATGGATTTATCTCTGGGCTTTCTATTTTGTTGCATTGATCTATATTTCTGTCTTTGTGCCAGTACCATACTGTCTTGACGACTGTGGCTTTGTAGTAGAGCCTGAAGTCAGGAAGGTTGATTCCTCCTGTCCCATTCTTCTTTCTCAAGATTGCTTTGGCTATTTGAGGTTTTTTGTATTTCTATGCAAATTGTGAAATTATTTGCTCTAGCTCTGTGAAAAATACCATTGGTAGCTTGATAGGGATTGCATTGAATCTATAGATTGCTTTGGGTAGTATACTCATTTTCACATATTGATTCTTCCAATCCATGAACACGGTATAATTCTCCATCTGTTTGTGTCCTCTTTGACTTCTCTCATCAGTGTCTTATAGTTTTCTATATATAGGTCTTTTGTTTCTTTAGGTAGATATATTCCTAAATATTTTATTATTTTCGTTGCAATGGTGAATGGAATTGTTTCCTTAATTTCTCTTTCTGTTTTCTCATTGTTAGTGTATAGGAATGCAAGGGATTTCTGTGTGTTAATTTTATATCCTGCAACTGTACTATATTCATTGATTAGTTCTAGTAATTTTCTGGTAGAGTCTTCAGGGTTTTTTTATGTAGAGTATCATGTCATCTGCAAACAGTAAGAGTTTCACTTCTTCTTTTCCATTCTGGATTCCTTTTATTTATTTTTCTGCTCTGATTGCTGTGGCCAAAACTTCCAAAACTATGTTGAATAGTAGTGGTGAGAGTGGGCACCCTTGCCTTGTTCCTGACGTTGGGGAAATGCTTTGAATTTTTCACCATTGAGGATGATGTTTGCTGTGGGTTTGTCATATATAGCTTTTATTATGTTGAGGTATGTTCCTTCTATTCCTTCTTTCTGGACAGTTTATCATGAATGGATGTTGAATTTTGTCAAAGGCTTTTTATGCATCTATTGAGATAATCATATGGTTTTTACCTTTCAATTTGTTAATGTGGTGTATTACGTTGATTTGCGGATATTAAAGAAACCTCACATTCCTGGGATAATGTCCACTTGGTCAAGATGGTCATCTTTTTAATATGTTGTTGGATTCTGTTTGCTAGAATTTTGTTAAGGATTTTTGCTCCTATGTTAGTCAGTGATATTGGCCTGTAGTTTTCTTTTTTTGTGTGGTATCTTTGTCTGGTTTTGGTATTAGGGTGATGGTGGCCTCAAAGAATGAGTTTGGAAGTTTACTTTCCTCTGCAATTGTCTGGAAGAGTTTGAGTAAGATAGGTGTTAGCTCTTCTCTAAATTTTTGGTAGATTTCAGCTGTGAAGCCATCTGGTCCTTGGCTTTTCTTTGCTGGAAGATTTCTCATTACAGTTTCGATTTCTCTACTTGTGATGTGTCTGTTAAGATTTTCTATTCCTTCCTGATTCAGTTTTGGAAAGTTATAGTTTTCTAAGAATTTGTCCATTTCTTCCAAGTTGTACATTTTATTTGCATATAATTCTTGATAGTAGTCTCTTAAGATCCTTTGTATTTCTGTGTTGTCTGTTGTGATTTCTCCATTTCCATTTCTAATTTTGTTGATTTGATTCTTCTCCCTTTGTTTATTAGTGAGTCTGGTTAATGTTTTGTCAATTTTATTTATCTTCTCAAAGAACCAGCATTTAGCTTTGTTTATTTTTGAAACAAAGCTTCTACAATCTTCTCTAGACAGGAAACACAGAAAGGGTGTACAAACTTGAACCCAAAACAACAAAGTAAAGGGCAACGGGACCATACTTATCAATATTTACCTTAAATGTAAATGGGTTGAATGCCCCAACCAAAAGACAAAGACTGGCTCAATGGATATAAAAACAAGACCCCTATATATGCTGTCTACAAGAGACCCACTTCAAAACAAGGACACATACAGACTGTAAGTGAAGGGCTAGAAAAAGATATTTCACACAAATGGAGACCACAAAAAAGCAGGAGTAGCAATATTCATATCAGATAAAATAGACTTTAAAATAAAGGCTGTAAAGAGACATAGAAGGACAGTACATAATGATCAAAGGATCAATCCAAGAAGAAGATATAAGTATTATAAATATATTCACACCCAACATCAGAGAAAGCAATGGCAACCAACTCCAGTACTCTTGCCTGGAAAATCCCATGGACAGAGGAGCCTGGTAGCCTGCAGTCCATGGGGTCGCAAAGAGTTGGACACGAGTGAGTGATTACACTTTCACTTTTCACTTTCATGCATTGGAGAAGGAAATGGCAACCCACTCCAGTGTTCTTGCCTGGAGAATCCCAGGTATGGAGGAGCCTTGTGGGCTGCCATCTATGGGATCCCACAGAGTTGGACACGACCGAAGCAGCAGCAGCACCAAACATAGGAGCACCACAATATGTAAGGCAAATGCTAACAAATATGAAAGGGGACATTAACAAAAACACAGTAATAGTGGGAGAGTTTAATACCCACTCACACCTTTGAATTGATCAACAAAACATAAACTTAACAAGGAAACAAAAACTTTAAATGACACAATGAACAAGCTAGACCTAGAAGAGGCATTTTAAATGCCACATTTGAGCCCGTGAAGCTCACCTGCCATCTTCGTCTAACTTCACAATGCTGTGTCACATGGCAGGGGTAGTGTGCCTCCTCCAAACCTAGCTTCACAGCTACAGTATTCAGGCTTTCATTCTGTTCTCACCTTTCACAATTATCTAGTTTTTAATATATTGCCTAAAATTCCTCCTTGTAAATTAGGCTGTATTCAAGTGTCTGTGGAAATGAGGATCATTCCACATTCCTCCTACAGGTGGTCTGAAATTACCTTGAAGGCCATTTAATTGTGGGCCACCTATCAGAAAACTTCCATCCCACCTCCTTTTCTCAGTGTTCTTGTAGATTGCCTCAGTTTTCCCGTTTCCAGTCTGAAACCCCTGTCTTCAGGCTATGAGACAGTGAATACACATGACTTTGCTCCACTTGGAGCTGTCTTTTGCCATTTTGAATTTTCGCAGTGGTCTGCTCCAGTGTCCCTTAGCACCCTTATATATAACCCTGCCCAGGGGGCACACCCTTATGTTTTATGGGGTCATCAATTCACTTTCCCAGCCAATGGTGGCCCTGGGTGAGCCTTGACATCACAAAGCCCCTTCCTGACACCTCTAGGGTAGGACGGGGAGACATTAAGATGGTTTGGTGGGATAAAAGAGGCATTTTTTAGTGCCCTTTATGAGCCCATGAACCTCACATGCCATCTTCATCTCTCTAACTCAACAATGATGTGTCACATGGTGGCTGTAGTGTGTCTCCTCCAAAACTGGTTTCACAGCCGCAGTATTCAGGCTTTCATTCTGTTCTCTCTCACCTTTCACCATTATCTAGTTTGTACTCTTTTGCCTAAGATCCCTCCTTGATAATTAGGCTATGTTTAAGTGTCTGCTTTCCTCGCACAAGGTGGTCTTAAAACACCTTGAAGACCATTTAATTCTGGGCCACCTACCAGAAAACTTCCAACCTACCTCCTTTTCTCAGTGTGCACGTAGCTCTCCTCAGTTTCCCAGTTTCAAATCTGAAATCCCTGTCTTCAGACTGTTAGAATGTACTGAATTTACTTGCCTTTGCTCCACTTGGAGCTGTCTTTTGCAATTTTGAAGACTGGGCAGTCGTCTGCTCCAAGGACTGCCCCTGTACCCACGGGGACACCTCCACCCCATAGACAGTTTTGTGCTTTGTCCTTGTGAGAATTGGTGAGGCTGCTGCCCCCTGCAATGGCCCCATGACCCCGAGGACCCTCTGTCTCTCCTCTTCATGGGGGGCTGGTGGGGTGATGGCCTCCATGGGCCACAGAGACACCCCCTCCCACAGGCACAATGTGCAGCTCTTTGGAACGAAGCCTGCGTGTGCCACTCGCCTGCCCCCTCCTCACCAGTCTCACTCTTCCCACCCGTCTCCATCTCCTGGAGCTGTTCCCAGCCCCCCTCGTCTTGTGGAGTTTGTGGGCAATTCCTGGCCTCCCCTGGCCTATGGCTGCATTCCTCCCACCTGCTTCACATAACCATCTCCTCCCTGGGTCTTCACATCCCCTCTGTCTGCACCTGGGTCCCAATTTCCCCTTTGTAGGACACCAGTCACACTGGGTTTGGGTTACCCTAAAGGCCCCATTTCTGGGGGCTTCCCTGGTAGCTCAGAGGTTAAAGCATCTACCTCCCATGTGGGAGACCTGGGTTCGATCCCTGGGTTGGGAGGATCCCCTGGAGAAGGAAATGGTAACCCACTCCAATATTCTTGCCTGGAGAATCCCATGGACAGAGGAAGCCTGGTAGGCTACAGACCATGGGGTTGCAAAGAGTTGGACATGACTGAGCGACTTCACTTTCACTTTCAAAGACCCCATTTTAACTTGATCACCTCTGAAAAGAACCCACCCCTTCAAACAAGATCACAATTCTGCAATCCACACGTTAGGGCTCCAACATATGAATTTCTGGGGACACATTTAGCCTGTAAGAGCACCCCCACTGGCTGCTGTTTCTCCACCAGCTCTTGTGTCTCTGGGTTCATCACTAACTGCATGTCCTGGCCTTGTGAGGAGGGTGAAAGTGGGGCCTCTCCTGACTTCACCCCAACCTGCACCGCCAGAGTGGGTCTGTGCAGGGGTGGGGCTTAGCACTGGGGAGGAAAGCCCTCTGGAGGCGTGGGAGCAGGGAGGGGTCGGCCTGTCCTGTGCACCGCACTCTGCCTGCCCCCCACCCCCCCACTCTTTGGGCCCCTTCAGCCTCTGCTGTTCTCTCTGCCTCTCCCTGCTGGGCACCCCAGGTCAGCCCCCATGGTCACCCTGGACCCCATGGAGTGAGTGCTATCTCTTGTGGCCCAGCCTGACTCCATAGACACCGCTTCTGCACCGGGCCACCTGGCGGGGCACCTCCAGCGTGGCCCTGCTGCCCCTGCTGGCCTCAACGCCCCCTGTTTGCCCAGACCCCGAGGCAGAGGAGGAGCCCTGCCTCCTGCCGGAGTGTGACTGTGCATCCCATGGAGCCCAGACGTGCCCGTCGCCTTGCCCCAGGCAAGCCCAGCCCCTAGCCACTGCTTCTTCTTCTATTCCTCGGGAGCTGGAGGCTGGGGCCCTTGGGGACCCTTGTCCAGCTGTAACCGGAGCTGTGGGGGTGGGGATCTACGGAGCCGGACCAGAGCCTGTGACCAGCCCCCACCCCAGGGCCTGGGGGATTACTGGGAAGGGCATCGGACCCAGCGCGCGGTCTACCAGGCTCGGCTGTGCACAGGTACCTGCCAGGGACGACGGTGGGGGTCAAGGAAGAGAGGTGGGACAGCAGTGGGGGGCATTTTGGGGAGGCGAGTAGGGGAGGTGTGGGGGCGGGGGAGTGACCCACACAGCTGTCTACCCACCCGGCTCCCTCCCCCCCAGCAGTGACCAACTGCACCACCAATGAAGGGGCCAAGTACAGCGCCTGTGGTCCTCCCTGCCCTTGCTCCTGTGATGACCTCGTGATGAGTCTGGGCTCCTGACGGTCACGTTGCCGGATGGCAGGGTGTGGTCCCTCTGACCTGGGGCCATCCCCAGTTGAGGGGAAGGATAGGAGTCAGCGCCCACCTGGCCTGGCTCCTGGTTCTAGAGAGCAGGGGGAGTGAGCCTCATCCAGCAGCCCTTGTCATCCTTACAGCATATACGTTTCTCGGTTGACACGTTTTATGATAGAAACAGCAGGAACACACAGGAAAAGGGTAGTCCTCTTAGTGGATCACCCAAAACCCCCCTAGTGGGGCGCGTTGGTGCGCAGACCTTGACCCTGTGCGCGCGCCAGTGCGCATGCGTGTACCGGGGCGCGGGGCCAGTCCAGGACCATGGAGAGGGACCCAGGCCGGCCGCTGGCGGGGTTGGGGCGGTGGAGGGGGCCGCGGTCCAGTGGCGCCTGCGCAGTGGCGAGGAAGTGGCCCCCAGTCCAAAGATGCTGGAGCAAACAGCTAGGGTGAAGGGACGGCGCTTTGAGTAGCCTTGCTTGGGCCTGTCCAAGGAGGACGGGAGGCTCCACACGGAGGCGGGAGGACCAGGACACGGTGCCTGGTTCTGGTCTCTCCCAGGGAGCTCCCGCACCTTCCCAAACGCCCACCGCTCCCGCCAGCTTTCCGGTCCCTGGCTCCCTCTGTCCTAGGAGATCTGCCTTGGTCCCCACTCAACCCTCCACGGGGCCCAACGTCTGGCGGATATGCCATTCGGGGAAACTCCTCGCAGGCTGTCCCTTCCCCACTCCACTGGAGGAGATACCCCAGTGGAAACTTGGCATAAACTGTGTTTAGAAAAGACAGCTATGAACTGGAGCATCGCACTTCCCCCACCTCTGCCCCCCCGCAGCCTCCTTCTTCACTTCATCGTGGCTCCCAGGCACCCCCCTCCATCCCGCAGGAATCCCCTTGGGCCCCCCGCTTTCCACTGACACGGGCCCTCCCTTCCTTGTCCCCCAGCACTGTGTTTGGAGCTGCCAGCCCGGTTGGTCCTGCCCCCCAGGCCAGGTGCTGAGTGCCGAGGGCACTGTCTGTGTGCAGCCGGGTCACTGCAGCTGCCTGGACCTGCTGACCGGGGAGTGGCACCGTCCGGGCACCCAGCTGGCCAAGCCCGACAGCTGCAACTACTGGTGAGGGCCGGGGGTGGGGCGTGAAGGCAGGATGCCGCCGGTGAGGGCAGGGCTAGTCCACTCCGTGTCTCACGTACCCAAGCTCTCCCAGTCTCAGCTGATGCACGCTAGGCTCCCATAAGCCCTGAGAAGATGTGGCAGGTACCCTAACCCCTTGTCTGACAGGTGGGGAAACTGAGGCAGCCAGCTCTGGGGGTTTGGGAGACTTCAGAGAGCTGGACGTGTGCTTTGAAGGGGCAGGGGGTGGCGGTGTGGTGTTTCCTCCTGCTCTCTGGCCTCCTTCAGCCACAGACGACCTGTGGTCACTTCCCCATAGGACGGAGTCCGCAGGATACCTGAGAGTGCCTTGAGTGGGTCAGGGAGCAGGGGCTGGAGGTGCTGGAGAGTGGGGAGGGGGACTGAGACCTCAGAGGGCAGTGGAGGTGATTGAGCTCTTCATTCACCTTGGAACACTGGCTACAGAGCCTTGAGCCTCAGAATTTCTTCAGTTTCTTTAGGTGGGACTTTTTTGAGAAGCTTCCTTGGTCAGCTTTGCTTAACTGTGCTTATTCACCTTCACGGTTACCCTGGCCACCTGGAGCACAGAAGGGCATTGGTTTGGGGAAGAGGGTGAAGATGGATAGGAACGATGGCTTCAGGAGAAGGGGTGTGGGTAGAGAAGGGGTATGTACCAGGTAAGGACAGAGCAGGGGGTCTTATGAGGTGGTGTCAATGACCATGGGTAGGTTCAGCTCACCTTGACTTGTTTTGGACCTCAGTTGATAGGAGGTCTTCATCTTTTCCTTAAGAAAACTTAAGAATCTGACAAAATATATGAAAGGGACCAATGCAAAAAATGGACAAAAAATTTGAACATAAAATTCACTAAAAAAAGATATACAGATGGCAGCTAAGCACGCAGGGCACAACAAAAGGATGGCTCAAATGAGAGTACAGATAAGAACAAGTGTGGTGAGGAGGTGAAAATATTTGAACTTTCATGCACTGCTTATGGGAATACAAAATGGTACAGCCACAGTAGAAAAGAGTTTGGATGCTTCTTAAAAAGTTAAACATTGGGTTACCATAAGACCCAGCTATGCCATTCCTAGGTTTATACCAATAAGCATGAAAAAAAAAAGTTTGCCCAAAGATGTGCACATTAATGCCCATAGCAGTCATTTCTAATAGTCAAAAATTTGAGATGAACAAGATGGTGGAGGAGTAGGTGGACGTGGAATACCTATCTAGGGACACATCAGGAATACATCTTCAGAAGTGCTTGCAGAACACCAGCTGAGAGCTGACAGGAGTACCTGGCCAGCAGAAAAGAATATATAGAACCACACAATTCGGTATGATGAAGGAACCAGGGGGAAAACAGGAGTGTTAGTAGGACTGGACCTGCCCTCCATGGGTGGGAGAACTGAAGTAGGTGTCTAATCCCCACATTGGAGTAATTGTCTGGATCAGAGGAGAAACATTTAAGGCTGAGAGTGAAACAGCTGATCTGTGGCAGCCTAAATGGAATGAAAATAAGACATTATTTTCATTGGCCTTGCTGCAGCCTTACAAACCCCAGACAGGGATGCAGGTCCCCTAGAAGGCACAGCAGCTGGGAGCTGGAGATGGTGATTGTGGAGCAATCCCAGGGTGAGGGCTGCTATTGAATATGGAAAGATGGATTGAGGGGATGTGTGGGAGGAGATTGTGGTGGGAAATGCCTGCGGAGGTAAGCCAGGTGGCCATGGAAGCAAGGTTATATTGCTGCGTCACGTGTAGGGGGTGGAACCATCACCATAGCCTCTCTCTTTCCACATGCCAACATCAGCAGCTGAACAATAGAGAGACTGACCCATCAAGCACCTGACTCACTGAACTACAGAGTAGCACTCCACCCAGGGAGCCCCTTTAAGTGCCTGATGAGCCGAACTACAGAGTAGCACCCCACCTAAGGGGGCCCCTCTCTGTGCCTGACGCCCTGGACAACAGATAAGGACCCCAGACAAGGGAACCCTCTAAATGTCTAATTGGGTGAAGTCATGGAGAAAAACTAGCCAAAGGGGCCTCCTGATCTCCAGCTACAAGAGGCTGGAAAAAGACTCTGATAGGGCCATAACTCCTGCAGTGGAGGCAGTCTGAGTCCCTGCACACTTGGCGCTGCCAGGGTCCCTGCAAGCCAAGCAGCTGTGCCAACTTCATGCTCAACTCTCACCGGGGAAGGGCTGACACAGGAAAATAATGTCTTGGGTCTCTGGGTGCAGAGTTGCTTCAGTAGTGTCCGACTCTTTTCTACCCTGTAGACTGTGGCCTGCCAGGATTCTCTGTCAGTGAGGGGATTCTCTAGGCAAGAATACTGGAGTGTATTGGCCAATACTGTGTGCCCTTCTAGAGCACTATATTTCCTGCTGCTGTAGTCCCCAACCCCCCTGAGTACCTGGTGCTGCCAGAACCCCTGTGACCCACGCAGCTGCCCCACCTCCACACCTGGCCCTCACAGGGGCAAACCCAAGTCCTCCAGGGCAGCCTCAGAAACAAACCCCGGAGGACAAACCACATGCAGAGATGGAAATAAAACCACAATTGAAGCCCAGGGGCAATGTGGCTAAGGAAGAAGACCCAAAAACCTTCCTACCAGCTGTACAAGCTGCAGATTAAA
Organism: Bubalus kerabau; assembly: GCF_029407905.1. Classification (NCBI taxonomy): domain Eukaryota; kingdom Metazoa; phylum Chordata; class Mammalia; order Artiodactyla; family Bovidae; genus Bubalus; species Bubalus kerabau. Next base: position 1,486,162 of record NC_073647.1, on the reverse strand, counting down.
TCCACAGTATCACTAGGCAGACTCTGTGTCTATGGAATATATAAAAGGCCATTGAGAGTTCCCACAAAAGAAATCACCCTAGTTCTGATAGCTGTGGACATTGCAGGCAAGAACACATAGGAGTAGGACCAGATCAGTACCTGAGCTGCAGTCACAGCAGATCCAGAGATCAGCACAATATTGGAGGGTATCCTAGGGAGGTGAGGTGGACTGTGACTTCAGCTATGGATTGGACTCTGACAGCAGTGACTCAAGATAAACATATATTATTCTGCTGTTTTGACTTGCTCTGTAGATTCTTTTGGATTCCACCCACCCTCTGTTGTAGTTGTAGATTTTATTGGCACTATGAAATCTATTGAAGCTTTTGAGCTTTTATTTTCCTCAATTTTTTTATTGCTTTTATAAACCTCTGCTTCTATGTTGGGCTTTTGCAGTTCTGTGAAGTTTTCCTTTTATTTTTCTTTTATCTTTCTCTAATTTTAAGCTTTCATTTTTTAAACCTATTATTATTTTTCTACATTTATTCTTTTGTTTGCTTTTCCCCTTGCAGTTAATTATTAACATATATAAATCATCTTTATCTACCTCTGTTTAACTGTGCATGTCTATTCTTTCTTTCTTTCCTTTCCTCTCAAAATATGTTAGTTTTAATTGCTTTGTTGCCCAACTAGAACATTGTTCTAGTTTTTTTTTTTCCAGTTTGTGCTTTAGTTAGTTTGTTCTTGTAGATATACTTTTAGTTTCCTTTGTTTGTTGGGTCAATTTAATGTACCTTATTTTTGTTTTACTATTTTGAGGTTCCTTATGGGTATATATGTATATTTGGATATTCAGTCACACTTTTTATTATTGTTATAAACCTCTGCCTCTACATTGATCTTTTGCCATTCTGTGGAGTTTTCTTTTTATTTTCCTTTTAATTGTCTTCTGGTTTCGTTGTTGTTTTTCTTTTTTATACTTTTAATTAAAAATTTTTCTAAACCTATTATATTTTTTCTAAATTTATTCCTAATGCTGCACATTGTAGCCATAAAAAAAGATTAAATAAATGAATATGTATATATATATATATATATGTGTGTGTGTGTGTGTATACACATAATGTGTATAACACATGCTGCTGCTGCTGCTAAGTCGCATCAGTTGTGTCCAACTCTGTGTGACCCCATAAACGGCAGCCCAATAGGCTCCTCTGTCCCTGGGATTCTCCAGGCAAGAATCCTGGAGTGGGTTGCCATTTCCTTCTCCAATGCATGAAAGTGAAAAGTGAAAGTGAAGACGCTAAGTGGTGTCCAACTCTTAGCAACCCCATGGACTGTAGCCTACCAGACTCCTCTGTCCATGGGATTCTCCAGGCAAGAGTACTGGAGTGAATTGCCATTGCCTTCTCTGATATAACACATATATGTGTATAAATAAATCACTTTGTTGTAAAGCAATAATTATCCCCACATTGTAAATCAACTATACTTCAAATAAAAAATAACAAGACTGGGAAAAAAGAGATGGATATATACATAAAGTTTTTATTTCAAAGAAAACTACTGCAAACAAACATAGCTCATTACTAAATGGCAGGCTTGCTAAAATACTTATGGAGATGCATACTGATGTCTGCAATTTATCACAAAATGCACCAGGGAATAAGAAGGATTCATGGATGGATAGAGGGATGGACAAATGGATAATTACATGACAAAGAAAGTACCATAAAATGGTTACAGTAGAATCGAGGTGGGAAGTCTTTGTGTATTAGCTAGAAAATTTTTTCAACTTTGTGGAATGTTTGGAAAATTTCATGATAAAATATTCGGGAAAGTACAGAGCAAATAACAATGAAAACCAAAATGCACATGAAGTATAATTTCAACTTTAAAAATATGAGCTGAAACATGATGGGGAGGAAATGGGTTAGAATATGCAGTGTGGTGAAAGTAATCATGGTTTTTGCTTACTTTTTCACACTCCATGCACTGACCAAGTTCTTTTCCCAATATCCAAAGACTACATTTTCCATAATAAAAGTAGCATCACCTTCCCTCTGGCCCAAGGGAGACAAGCTTACTGGGCAGCATCATTGCTCTGCTTGTGCTTCCCTCCTCGTGGCCTTGGCTTCAAGCACGTAGTGGGGCTCCCTGAGTCCTCCAATCACAGCTCGAGAGGTGTGTCCCTGTTGGCTTCACAGGGCCGACCAAGCTTATGGCTGACTCATCTGTTTGGAGTCCCAGGTGCAGCCCCACCCGTCCTGGCTTCATCTTGGCTCATCATGGTACTACCTGCCTTCACTTACTTTTTTCTTTTTCTCTCTCTCTATATATATTTCAGTGTAATTTAAATAGTTTATTGAAAAGTACATGTGGAAAGGCATACAGGTGAACTCAGAGTGAGTTGCCCACCACCCCGTAATTCTTTTAATGTACACCCTCTAGCTTCCTGGAGTTTTCTCAGTTATTTAAATTTCTTAATTTAAGTGATCTTTGTCCAGAAGCTAAAAAGGGAAAATTTACACTGTGTAGTACAATTCCTGTAGATAAATAATAAACAAGGAATTATAAAAAGAGAATTGAGAAATATTTGGAAGATAGCTGACAGAGGGCTCATTTACCTAATTTATGCAGAGTTAAAAAGTCAAAATAAGAAAAGAAGATGAAAAATCCAATAGAAGACACCAATGAAGTAAACATACAGCACAAACAAATACAAATTACTCAAAAGATAAAAAAAGAAAAAATACCAAAAAACAGGACGAAATGTTGAAACTAATTGGTAATAAAAAAAAATGCAAGCCAAAACAATAATGGAATATGATTTCTCACCATGCAATTTGTCAAAGTTCAATGAGAAAGTTGAAAGATACCAACTGTTTCCTCCAAATTGAGGATGAGGGATTGGAAAATGAGTGCTCATGCAGTGTTGTGAAAGCATAGTGTGATGCAACTTTCTGAAGGATAATCTGACATTATCTAGTAAATTTATAAATACATGGAGCCACTTAGCAAGACCCTGCTTGGAATTTACATTGCAGAAATATTTATGCAATGTCACCAAGATTATATATATGATGCTCAGTGCAAGTTTTTCTCAGCATCCTAGGAAATCTCTTTGGTACCCTTGCCCACACTGTGCTTCCCCCATGCAACCCCTCTTCTCAGTTCCATTAGTATAGATTACTTTTGCTTCATCTAGAACTTCCTATAAATGGAGCCTACAGTATGTACACATATAGTTGCTTTAAAATGTTGTGTTACTTTCTGCTGTACAGTAAACCAAATCAGCTGTGTGTTTGTGTGTGTGTGTATGTCCTATTTTTTAAATTTCCTTTGCATTTAGGTCACCACAGAGCATTGAGGACAGTTACCTGTGCTACACAGGTAGTTCCCATTAGTTATCAAGGCACTATTCTCCAAAACATACAAACAGCTCATGTACCCAAGTATCAAAAAAAAAAACAAAAAAACAAAGAACCTCAATCAAAAAACAGGCAGATCTAAATAGACATTTCTCCAAAGAAAACATCCAGATGAAGATAAAACACAAGAAAAGAGGCTCAACATCACTAATTATTAGAGAAATGCAAATCAAAACTATAATGAGGTATTACTTCACACCAGTCTGAACAGCTATCATCAAAAATTCTACAAACAATAATTCATGAGGAGAGTGTCGAGAAAAGGGAACCCTCTTGCACTGTCAGTGGGCATGTAAATTGGTACAGCCAATATGGTGAACAGTATGGCAGCTCCTTTAAAAGTAAAACGGAATTACCATATGACCTAGCAACCCCTCTCTTGTGCATATTCCTGGAGAAAACCTTATTTCCAAAAGGTACATGCACCCCAGTGTTCATCATAGCACTATTTTCCATAGCCACGACTTGCAACAGTTTTTAATCATAGCAACAATGCAAACAAACAAACAAACAAAAACACCTTGAAGCAAAGAGTCTCTAAACAGAGGGTCAACTTACTAGGTATTTGTAAAAATAGAAGCTTAAATATAAGGAAACAAAACAAGAATCACGTATCAGAACCAAGTTCTACGTTAGCATTCAAATAGCAGAAAAGATGATTTTATACTGAAAGAACTAGTGCACCCTCATCTTTTCATCTCCCCTTTCCAGGAACTCAGAATTCTGAGCCAATGGTATATGAAATCATGGGTGATTTTTTCTGTCTTTGTATTTTTCTAACAACTTCACATTTTCTGTTATGACCATATATTAATTTTTTAAAAAGTTATATTTTCAACATGTAAAGAAAATATCTGGTCTTTATAAATTGCATTCATAAGCACTCTTTTATTTCTCCACAAGAGGGCAGAATAAGCACAGCATATATTTATTCATACCCACATGTACTTTTGAGAGAATACATCTGGATTTTATACATTACATTCATAAGCATTCTTCTATTTCTCCACGAGATGTCAGCATAAGCACAGTAAATATGTATTCATATACACATATACATATGAGTGAATACCTTGGATTTTATAAATTACACTGATTAACATTTTTCTGTATATCCCCTAGAGGGCATCATATGCACAGTAAATATTTATTCATACCTGCATATGCATACGTGAGAATACATCTGGATTTTATGAATTACATTCATAATCATTCTTCTATTTCTCTACAACAGGGCAGCAAAGGTACAGTAAATATTTATTCATACCCACATACTTTGGCCACCTGATGTGAACAGCTGACTCATTGGAAAAGTCCCTGATGTTGGGAAAGATTGAAGGCAGGAGGTGAGGGGGATGACAGAGAATCATATGGTTGGATGTCATCACCAACTTAATGGAAATGAGTTTCAGTAAGCTCCAGGAGAGGTGATGGATAGGGAAGCCTGGTGTGCTGCAGTCCCTGGGGTCACAAAGTCAGACACACTGAGCGACTAAACTGAACTGACATACATTTGAGAGAACACATCTGAATTTTATAAATTACATTCAGGAGCAATCTTCTCTTTCTCCACGAGAGGCCAGCATAAGCACCATAAATATTTATTCATACCCACATACATTCTGGAGAGTCCCTTGGACTTTAAGGAAATCAAACAAGTCAATCCTAAAGGAAATCAGTCCTGAATATTCATTGGAAGGACTGATGCTGAAGCTGAAACTCCAATAATTTGGTGGGCAGATGGGAAGAACTGACTCATCTGAAAAGTCCCTAATACTGGGAAAGATTGAAGGCAGGAGGTGAGGGGGATGACAGAGGATAAGATGTTTGGATGGCATCACCCACTCGATGGACATGAGTTTGAGCAGGCTCCAGGAGTTGGTGATGGTTAGGGAAGCCTGGTGTCCTACAGTCCATGGGGTTGCAAACAGTCAGACACGACTGACTGACTGAACTGAACTGACTGACATAAACATATAAAATACTAATTCAGCTTCGAAATGGACATGCTATTCCAAGAGTGGTGTACTACACAAGTTTTCATAATATATCAGGGAAAATAACCACAGATGAATACCTCTATGTATGGTTAAAAGGATACAAGAATCTGTACAGCTACAAAAATAAGGCCATTTGAGTCAACATGCATGGACTGAGAGATGATCATGCTAAGTGAAGTGAAGCACACAGAGAAAGACAAACAACAAATGATATCACTTAAATGTGGAATCTAAGATAAATGAACACATGTATGAAACAGAAACACACTCATCGACATAGAGAACAGACTTGTGGTTTCCAAGGCTGAGAGAATTGGGGGAGCAATGGAGTAGGATATGGGGTTAAGAGATATAAACTAGAGTATATGGAATGGATTGACAAGTTCTTACTGTAGAGGACAGAGAACTATATTCAGTATCCTATGATGAATCATGATGGAAAAGAATACATATGGGGCATCCCTGGTAGTTCAAGTGGTTACGACTCCACACTTCAACTGCAGGGCATGCATGTTCAATCCCTGGTCAGGAAACTAATCCCACATGGTTAAAAGTGTAGCCAAAAGAAAAAAACTGTAAAAATGAAATAAAAGAATGTATGTGTGTGTGTGTGTGTATATATATATGTGTGTGTGTGTGTGTGTGTGTGTGTGTATACACACACACACGTATACACACATACACACACAATGTATATACACACATATATGTGTATAACTGAATCACTTTGCTATAAAGCATAAAGGAAATGGCAAACCACTTCAGTATTTTTGTGTTGAGAACCCCATAAACAGTCAGTCAGTCAGTCAGTTCAGTCGCTCAGTCGTGTCCAACTCTTTGTGACCCTATGAATCACAGCACGCCAGGCCTCCCTGTCCATCACCAACTCCCAGAATTCACCCAAACTCATGTCCATCGAGTCGGTGATGCCATGCAGCCATCTCTTGCTCAACCGTCCCCTTCTCGTCCTGCCCCCAATCCCTCCCAGCATCAGTGTCTTTTCCAATGAGTCAACTCTTCGCATGAGGTGGCCAAAGTATTGGAGTTTCAGCCTCAGCATCAGTCATTCCAATGAACACCAAGGACTGATCTCCTTTAGAATGGACTGGTTGGATCTCCTTGCAGTCCAAGGGACTCTCAAGAATCTTCTCCAACATCACAGTTCAAAAGCATCAATTCTTCAGCACTCAGCTTTCTTCACAGTCCAACTCTCACATCCATAGATGACTACTGGAAAAACCATAGCCTTGACTAGATGGAACTTTGTTGGCAAAGTAATATCTCTGCTTTTTAATATGTTATCTAGGTTGGTCCTAACTTTCCTTCCAAGGAGTAAGTGTCTTTTAATTTCATGGCTGCAGTCACCATCTGCAGTGATTTTGGAGCCCGCAAAAAATAAAGTCTGAAACTGTTTCCACCGTTTCCCCATCTATTTCCCATGAACAGTATGAAAAGGCAAAAATATAGGACACTGAAAGATGAACTCCCCAGGTCGGTAGGTGCCCAATATACTACTGGAGATCAGTGGAGAAATAACTCCAGAAAGAATGAAGGGATGTAGCCAAAGCAAAAACAACACACAGGTGTGGGTGTGACTGGTGATAGAAGCAAGGTTCGATGCTGTAAAGAGAAATATTGCATAGGAACCTGGAATGTTAGGTCCATAAATCAAGGCAAATTGGAAGTGGTCAAACAGGAGATGGCAAGAGTGAACGTCAACACTCTAGGAATCAGCAAGCAAAGAAGGACCGGAATGGGAGAATTTAACTCAGATGACCATTATATCTACTACTGTGGGCAAGAATCCCTTAGAAGAAATGGAGTAGCCATCATAGTCAACAAGAGAGTCTGAAATGCAGTACTTGGATGCAATCTCAAAAATGACAGGATGATCTCTGTTCATTTCCAAAGCAAACCATTCAATATCATGGTAATCCAAGTCTATGCCCCGACCAGTAATGCTGAAGAAGCTGAAGTTGAATGGTACTACAAGACCTTTTAGAAATAACACCCCAAATAGATGTCTTTTTCATGATAGGGGACTGGAATGCAACAGTAGGAAGTCAAGAAACACCTGTAGTAACAGGCAAATTTGGCCTTGGAGTACAGAATGAAGCAGGGCAAAGGCTAATGGACTTTTGCCAAGAGAATGCACTGGTCATGCAAACACCCTCTTCCAAAAACACAATAGAAGACTCCACATATGGACATCACCATATGATCAATACCAAAATCAGAATGATTGTGTTCTTTGCATCCAAAGATGGAGAAGCTCTATACAATCAGCAAAAAACATGACCAGGAGCTGACTGTGATTCAGATCATGAACTCTTTATTGCCAAATTCAGACTAAAATTGAAGAAAGTGGGGAAAATCACTCGACTATTCAGGTATGACATAAATCAAATCCCTTATGGTTATACAGTGAAAATGAGAAATAGATTTAAGGGACTAGATCTGATAGACAGAGTGCCTGATGAACGATGGATGGAGGTTTGTGACATTGTACAGGAGACAGGGAGCAAGACCATCCCCAAGAAAAAGAATTGCAAAAAAGCAAAACAGCTGTCTGAGGAGGCCTTACAAATAGCTGCGAAGAGAAGGGAAACTAAAAGCAAAGGAGAAAAGGAAAGATATACCCATTTGAATGCAGAGTTCCAAAGAATAGCAAGGAGAGATAAGAAAGCCTTCCTCAGCCATCAATGCAAAGAAATCGAGGAAAACAATAGAATGGGAAAGACTAGAGATGTCTCCAAGAAAATGAGAGATACCAAGGGAATATTTCATGCAAACATGGGGTCAATAAAGGACAACAATGATATGGACCTAACACAAGCAGAAGATATTAAGAAGAGATGGAAAGAATACACAGAAGAACTGCACACACAAAAAAATCTTCACAACCCAGATAATCATGATTGTGTGGTCGCTCACCTAGAGCCAGACATCCTGGAATCTGAAGTCAAGTGGACCTTAGGAAGCGTTAATTAGAAGAAAGCTAGTGGAGGTGATGGAATTCCAGTTAAGCTATTTCAAATCTTAAAAGATGATGCTGTGAAAGTGCTATACTCAATAGGTCAGCAAAGTTAGAAAACTCAATAGTGGCCAGAGGACTGAAAAATGTCAGTTTTCCTTCCAATCCCAAAGAAAGACAATGCTGAAGAATGCTTAAACTACCACAGTATTGCACTCATCTCACACTCTAGTAAAGTAATTCTCCAAGTCAGGCTTCAGGAATACGTGAACTATGAACTTCCAGATGTTCATGCTGGATTTAGAAAAGGCAGAGGATCAAGAGGTCAAATTGCCAACACCCGCTGGAATATGAAAAAAGCAAGAGAGTTCCAGAGAAACATCTATTTCTGCTTTATTGACTATGCCAAAGCCTTTGACTGTGTGGATCACAATAAACTGTGGAAAATTCTGAAAGAGATGGGAATACCAGACCATCTGATCTGCCTCTTGAGAAACCTATATGCAGGTCAGGAAGCAACAGTTAGAACTGGACATGGAACAACAGACTGTTTCCAAAGAGGAAAGGAGTACATCAAAGCTGTATATTGTCACCCTGCTTTTTTAACTTATATGCAGTGTACATCATGAGAAATGATGGGCTGGAATGAGCACAATCTGGAATCAAGACTGCTGGGAGAAATATCAATAACCTCAGATATGCAGATGACAACACCCATATGGCAGAAAGTGAAGAAGAGCTAAGGCGCCTCTTGATGAAAGTGAAAGAGGAGAGTGAAAAGTTTGGCTTAAAGCTCAACATTCAGAAAACTAAGATCATGGCATCTGATCCTATCTCTTCATGGCAAATAGATGGGGGAACAGTGGCTGACTTTATTTTGGGGGACTCCAAAATCACTGCAGGTGGTGACTGCAGCCATGAAATTAAAAGACGCTTACTCCTTGGAAGAAAGTTTATGACAACATAGACAGCATATTAAAAAGCAGAGACATTACTTTTTCAACAAAGTTTCATCTGGTCAGGGCTATGGTTTTTCCAGTAGTCATGTATGGATGTGAGAGTTGGACTGTGAAGAAAGCTGAGCACTGAAGAATTGATGCTTTTGAACTGTGGTGTTGGAGAAGATTCTTGAGAGTCCTTTGGACTGCAAGGAGATCCAACCAGTCCATCCTAAGAGAAATCAGTCCTGGGTGCTCATTGGAAGGACTGATGTTGAAGCTGAAACTCCAACACTTTGGCCACCTAATGCAAAGAGCTGACTCGTTTGTAAAGACACTGATGCTGGGAAAGATTGATGGAAGGAGGAGAAGGGGACAACAGAGTATGAAATGGTTGGATGGCATCACCAACTCAATGGACATGAGTTTGGGTAAACTCCGGCAGTTAGTGATGAACAGGGAGGCCTGGCATGCTGTGGTTCACAGGGTCGCAAAGAGTCAGTTACAACTGAGCGACTGAACTGAACTGAACACAACATTGTAAATCACCTATTCTTCAATTAAAGTGTGAGATTACTGGGTTAAAAAAAAAAAAAGATTGGTATATTTCATTGTATGTAAAGTTTATATCCAAATAAAATTGCTGTAAACAAGCATGGCTCACTATTTCATGGCAGGCTTCAAAATACTTATGGAGAGACATACTGATGCCTGCAATTTACCAGAAAATGCACCAAGGAAAAAGGTCGATTGATGATTGGACAGAGGCATGGACAAGTGGATAGATACATGACAAAGGAAGTATTCTAAAACCGTTACAAAAGCAGACTCCTACACGTGCTGTCTACAAGAGACCCACCTCATACCAAGGGACACATACAGAGTGAACATAAAGGTTTGGAAAAAGGTATGACATGCAAATGGATACCTAAGTAAAGCAGGAGTATCAATACTCATATCAGATAAAATAGACTTTGAAAGAAAGGCTGTGAAAAGAGACAAAGGAGGACACTACATAATGATCAAAGGATCAAACCAAGAAGAAGATATAACGATTATAAATATCTATGCACCCAACATAGGCGAAGCTCAATGCATAAGGCAAATGCTAACAAGTAGGAAAGGGGAAATTAACAGTAACACAATAAGAGTAGAAGAATTTAATATGCCAATCACACCTATGGATAGATCAACCAAACAGAAAATTAGCAAGGAAACACAACAGTTAAATGATACAATGGACCAGTTAAACCTAATTGATATCTATAGGACATTTCACCCCAAAACAATGAAATTCACCTTTTTCTCAAGTGCACATGGAACCTTCTCCAGGACAGATCACATCCTGGGCCATGAATCTATCCTTGGTAAATTCTAAAAAATCGAAATCATTTCAACCATCTTTTCTGATCACAATGAGTTAAGATTAGACATCAACTTCAGGAAAAAAAAAAACACTATTAAAAATTAAAACATATGGAGGCCAAACAACGTGCTTCTGAATAACTAGCAAATTACAGAAGAAATAAAAAAGAAGCTAAAGTATGCATAGCAACAAATGAAAATTAAAACATGAGAACCCAAATCCTACGTCATTCAGTAAAGCAGTGCTAAGGGGAAGGTTGATAGCAATAAGAGCTTACCTCAAGAAACAAGAGAAACATCAAATACGTGACCTAACTTTACACCTTAATCAACTAGAAAAAGAAGAAATGAGGAACCCCAGGGTTAGTAGAAGGAAATAAATCATAAAAATTAGGGCAGGAAGAAATGAAAAAGAAACAAAGCAGACTATAGCAAAAATCAACAAAAGTAAAAGCTGGTTCTTTTAGAAGATAAATAAAATAGACAAACCATTAGCCAGACACACCAGGAAAAAAAGGGAGAAGAATCAAATCAACAAAGTTAGAAATGAAAATGTAGAACTCATAACAGACAACACAGAAATACAAAGGATCACAAGAGACTACTATCAGCAGCAATATGAAAATAAAATGGACAACTTGGAAAAAATGGACGAATTCTTAGAAAAGTATAACATTTCAAAACAGAACCAGGAAGAAGTAGAAAATCTTACCAGACCCATCAAAAGTGCAGAAATTGAAATTGTAATAAAAAATCTTCAAACAAATAAAAGCCCAGGACCAGTTGGCTTCACAGGTGAATTCTACCAAACAATTAAAGAGCTAACACCTATCCTACTCAAACTCTTCCAAAAAATTGTGCAAGGTAAACTACCAAACTCATTTTATGAGGCCCCCATCACCCTAATCCCAAAACCAGACAAAGATGCCACAAAAAAAAACAAAGCTACAGGCCAATACCACTGATGAACATAGATGAAAACTCTTCAACAGATTCTAGCAAACAGAATCCAACAACATATTCAAAATGCGAGATATCATGACTAAGTGGGTTTATCCCAGGGATGCAAGGATTCTTCAATATTTTCAAATCAATCAATGTGATAAATTGCATTAACAAACTGAAAGATAAAAACCATATGATTATCTCCATAGATGCAGAGAAAACCTTTGCCAAAATTCAAAAATATAGAAGGAACACACTCAACGTAATAAAAGTCATATATGAAAAAACCATAGCAAACTTTATCCTCAAAGGCAAAAAATTTAAAGCATTTCTCCTAAAGTCAGGAACAAGATAAGAGTGCCCACTCTCACCACCACTATTCAACATAGCTTGGAAGCTTTAGCCATAGCAATCAGAGAAGAAAAAAATTAAAGGGAATCCAAATTGGAAAAGAAGAAGTAAAACTCTCACTGTTTGCAGATGACATGATCCTCAACACAGAAAGCCCTACAGACACCACCAAAAAATTACTAGAGCTAATCAATGATATAGAAAAGTTGCAAGATATAAAATTAATGCACAGAAATCCCTTGCATTTCTATACACTAACAATGAAAAAACAGAACGTGAAATCAAGAAACAATCCCTTTCAGCATTGCAATGAAAAGAATGAAATACTTTGGAATAAAACTACCGAAAGAAACAAAAGACCTATATATAGAAAATGTTAAAACACTGATGAAAGATATCAAAGATGAAACAAATAGATGGAGAAATATCCCATGTTCATGGATCTGAAAAATCAATAGGGTGAAAATGAGTATACTACCCAAAGCAATCTATAGATTCAATGCAATCCCTATCAAGCTATCAATGGTATTTTTCACAGAACGAGAACAAATAATTTCACAATGTGTATTGAAATACAGAAAACCTCGAATAGCCAAAGCAATCTTGAGAAAGAAGAATGGAAGAGCAGGACTCAATCTGCCTGACTTCAGACTATGCTACAAAGCTACAGTCATCAAGACAGTATGGTACTGGCACAAAGACAGAAATATAGATCAATGGAACAAAATTGAAAGCCCAGAGATAAATCCACACACCTATGGACACTGTATCTTTGACAAAGGATGCAAAAATATACACTGGAGAAAAAATCTCTTTAACAAGTGGTGCTGGGAAAACTGGTCTACCAAATGTAAAAGAAGAAAACTAGAACACTTTTTAACACCATACACAAAAAGAAACTCAAAATGGATAAAGATTCGAATCAAGAACTAGAAACTATAAAATTCCTAGAGGAGAACATATTTAAAACACTCCCTTAGTATACTGTATTGGTTTTTTTCTTTCTGGCTTACTTCAACAGTATACTAACACATATATATGGAATTTAGAAAGATGGTAATGATAGCCCTGTATACGAGACAGCAAAAGAGACACTGATGTATAGAACAGTCTTTTGGACTCTGTGGGAGAGGGAGAGGGTGGGATGATTTGGGAGAATGGCATTGAAACATGTATAATATCATATATGAAACGAGTTGCCAGTCCAGGTTCGATACACAATACTGGATGATTGGGCCTGGTGCACTGGGATGACCCAGAGGGATGGTATGGGGAGGGAGGAGGGAGGAGGGTTCAGGATGGGGAACACGTGTATACCTGTGGCGGATTCATGTTGATATATGGCAAAACCAATACAATATTGTAAAGTTAAAAAAAAGTAAACAAATATACAAACAAACAAACACTCCCTTACATTAACCACAGTAGGATCCTCTATGACACACCTCCCAGAGAATGGAAATACAAGCAAAATTAAACAAACCGGGCCTAATTAAACTTTAAAGCTTTTGCACAACGAAGGAAACTATGAGCAAGGTGAAAAGACAGCCTTCAGAATGGGAGAAAATAATAGCAAGTGAAACAACTGACAAATAATTAATCTCAAAAATATACAAGTAGCGGGGGAGGAACCAAGATGGCGGAGGAGTAGGATGGGGAGAACACTTTCTCCCCCACAAATTCATCAAAAGAGCATTTAAACATCGAGTAAATTCCACAAAACAACTTCCGAATGCCGGCAGAGGACATCAGGCACCCAGAAAAGCAGCCCAACTCTTCGAAAGGAGGTAGGAAAAAATATAAAAGACAAAAAAAGAGACAAAAGAGGGAGGGACGGAGTTCCGTCCCGGGAAGGGAGTCTTAAAAAGAGAGAAGTTTCCAAACACCAGGAAACCCTCTCACTGCCGAATCTGTGCCGAGCTTTGGAAGCACAGAGGGCAACATAAAAGGGAGGGGAAAAAAAAAATAAACAATTAAAAATCGCGGATTGTGAGCCCTACGGGAACTCCCCCAGCGGAGAAGCAGCACAGACGCCTGCACACGGCATTAGCAAGCGGGGGCTGGGCAGGGAAGTGCGGCACAGGCTGTGTCCCTTAGAGTAAGAATCGGGCCGAATGTCCTGAGCGCTATCTGAGCGAAATAATTTGGGCTAGCAAACCAGACTGTGGGATATCTACCACGCGAAAAGCCAGCCCTAACCTAAGACACCGCCAGGCCCGCGCACAGAACAAAGGACTGAACAGAGATAGCCGGCTGCAGACCTCCCCCTCCGGTGACAGGCAACCAGAGCCGGAAGGGGGCAATCGCAGCCCCAGAGAGACACTATCTATAAAACTGTAAGCAGGCTTCTTTGCTAACTAAAACTTCTTGGGGGTCTGGACGGTCAACATCTGCCTGAGAAGGTGCGCCGGTTTTACACCCAGATAACCGAGTGGCGGGGAGGCGATAAGTCGCAGCATTGGCGCCCGCCAAGCACCTCATCGCCTGAGCTGCTCGACCTGGGAAGAACACAAAACGCAGGCCCAACCGAGTCTGCGCCTCTGAGGACTACCCGAGTGCCTGAACCTGAGCGGCTTGGACCTGGGAGCTCAGTCCAGGGCCGGCCTCTGATTGTTCCCGGCGGAACAACCTAGAGCCCAAGCAGTGTGGGCAGGGAGGTTACACGCGCCGTGAGCGGGGGCAGACCCAGTGTGGCCGAGGCACTTCGAGCGCACGCCAGTGTTATCTGTTTGCAGCATCCCTCCCTCCCTCCCCACAGCGCGGCTGAACAAGTGAGCCTAAATTAAAAAAAAAAAAAAAAAAAAATAGGGTCCTCCACCATCCCCTTTGTGTCAGGGCGGGAACCAGACACTGAAGAGACCAGCAAACAGAAGAAGCTCTAACAGAGGGAAACGCCTTGGAAGCTACAGGCCATAGATTAAAACCCTGTGGTTACTACAGATTACATAGGAAGGGGCCTATAGATCTTGAGAAATATAAGTCGGACTAAGGAACTGCCAAAAATGAACTGAACCCACAATACTCACAACAAAACCAGAGAAAGACCTAGATATATTTTTACTATTTTTACGATCAATCTTTCTTTCTTTTTTTTTAATTAAAAAAAAATTTTTTTAAGTCCTCTATTGTCCTTTAATTTTCACTTTGATAACTATTACTTTGCAAAAAAAAAAAAAAGACCCTATTTTTTTTTTTTCTTCTTCAGCAAACTTCATATATATATTTTATAATTTTTTGACCGTGGTTTTTTTTTTTTTTTTTTTTTCTTTTTTCTTTTTCTTCTTTTCTTTAACATTGCATTTTTGAAATTCCAAACTCTACTCTAGATTTTTAATTTTAGCCTTTTGATATATGTTATCAATTTTGTACCTATAGTTTTTTTCATAATTGCTGTGACTTTTTTTTTTTTTTCCTCTGTTTCTTTCTCTTCTTCTTTTATATAACATCGTATATCTGCAATTCCAAACTCTACTCAAGATTTTTAATTTATGCTTTTTGGTATTTGATATCAATTTTGTACCTGTATTTTCTTTATAATTTTTGCGACATTGTTTTTGTTGGTTTGTTTGTTTTCTCTCTTTATTTTTCTTCTTCTTCTTCTTTTTTTTTTTTTTAACGTTGTATTTTTGAAATTCCAAACTCTACTCTGGATTTTTAATTTTTGCTGTTTGGTATTAGTTATCAATTTTGTACCTGTAGTTTCTTTATTACTTTCACGACCTTGTTTGTTTTTCTTTGTTCGTTTTTTCTCTCTTTCTTTTCCTTCTCCTTTTCATTAACATCGCATTTTTGAAATTCCAAACTCTACTCTAATTTCTAATTTTTGTTTTTATGTATTTGTTACCAATTTTGTACCTTTAAGAACCCAATCTTCAGGACCCATTTTTCACTAGTGTACGAGATTACTGGCTTGACTGCTCTCTCTCCCTTTGGACTCTCCATTTTCTCCACCAGGTCACCTGTATCTCCTCCCTAACCCCTCTCTACTCTACCCAACTCTGTGAATTTCTGTGTGTTCCAGACGGTGGAGAACACTTAAGGAACTGATTACTAGCTGGATCTGTCTCCCGCCTTTTCATTTCCCCCTTTTATCCTTCTGGCCACCTCTGTCTCCTGCCTCCTTCTTCTCTTCCCTGTATAACTCCGTGAACATCTCTGAGTGGTCCAGTTGTGGAGTGCACATAAGGAAGTGACTACTGGCTAGCCCACTCTCTCCACTATTGATTCCACCTCATCTCATTTGGGTCACCTCTAACTCCCTCCTCCCTCTTCTCTTCTCCATGTAACGCTGTGAACCTCTCTGAGTGACCCTCACAGTAGAGAAACTTTTCATCTTTAACGTAGATGTTTTATCAGTGGTGCTGTATAGAAGGAGAAGTTTTGAAACTACTGTAAAATTAAGACCGATAACTGGAAGTAGGAGGCTTAAGTCCAATCCCTGACTTCAGGGAACTCCTGACTCCAAGGAACATTAATTGACAGGAGCTCATCAAACGCCCCCATACCGACACTGAAACCAAGCACCACACAAGGGCCAACAAGTTCCAGGGAAAGACATAACAAGCAAATTCTCCAGCAACAAAGGAACACAGCCCTGAGCTTCAAGATACAGGCTGCCCAAAGTCACCCCAAAACCATAGACATCTCATAACTCATTACTGGACATTTCATTACACTCCAGAGAGAAGAAATACAGCTCCATCCACCAGAACATCGACAAAAGCTTCCCTAACCAGGAAACCTTGACAAGCCACCTGTACAAACCCACACACAGCGAGGAAACGCCACAATAAAGAGAACTCCACAAACTGCCAGAATACAGAAAGGACACCCCAAACTCAGCAATTTAAACAAGATGAAGAGACAGAGGAATAGCCAGCAGATAAAGGAACAGGATAAATGCCCACCAAACCAAACAAAAGAGGAAGAGATAGGGAATCTACCTGATAAAGAATTCCGAATAATGATAGTGAAATTGATCCAAAATCTTGAAATTAAAATGGAATCACAGATAAATAGCCTGGAGGCAAGGATTGAGAAGATGCAAGAAAGGTTTAACAAGGACTTAGAAGAAATAAAAAAGAGTCAATATATAATGAATAATGCAATAAGTGAAATTAAAAACACTCTGGAGGCAACAAATAGTAGAATAACAGAGGCAGAAGATAGGATTAGTGAATTAGAAGATAGAATGGTAGAAATAAATGAATCAGAGAGGATAAAAGAAAAACGAATTAAAAGAAATGAGGACAATCTCAGAGACCTCCAGGACAATATTAAACGCTACAACATTCGAATCATAGGGGTCCCAGAAGAAGAAGACAAAAAGAAAGACCATGAGAAAATACTTGAGGAGATAATAGTTGAAAACTTCCCTAAAATGGGGAAGGAAATAATCACCCAAGTCCAAGAAACCCAGAGAGTCCCAAATAGGATAAACCCAAGGCGAAACACCCCAAGACACATAGTAATCAAATTAACAAAGATCAAACACAAAGAACAAATATTAAAAGCAGCAAGGGAAAAACAACAAATAACACACAAGGGAATTCCCATAAGGATAACAGCTGATCTTTCAATAGAAACTCTTCAAGCCAGGAGGGAATGGCAAGACATACTTAAAATGATGAAAGAAAATAATCTACAGCCAAGATTATTGTACCCAGCAAGGATCTCATTCAAGTATGAAGGAGAAATCAAAAGCTTTTCAGACAAGCAAAAGCTGAGAGAATTCTGCACCACCAAACCAGCTCTCCAACAAATACTAAAGGATATTCTCTAGACAGGAAACACAAAAATTGTGTATAAATTCGAACCCAAAACAATAAAGTAAATGGCAACGGGGTCATACTTATCAGTAATTACCTTAAACGTAAATGGGTTGAATGCCCCAACCAAAAGACAAAGACTGGCTGAATGGATACAAAAACAAGACCCCTGCATATGTTGTCTACAAGAGACCCACCTCAAAACAGGGGACACATACAGACTGAAAGTGAAGGGCTGGAAAAAGATTTTCCATGCGAATAGGGACCAAAAGAAAGCAGGAGTAGCAATACTCATATCAGATAAAATAGACTTTAAAACAAAGACTGTGAAAAGAGACAAAGATGGTCACTACATAATGATCAAAGGATCAATCCAAGCAGAAGATATAACAATTATAAATATATATGCACCCAACACGGGAGCACCGCAGTATGTAAGACAAATGCTAACAAGTATGAAAGAAGAAATTAACAATAACACAATAATAGTGGGAGACTTTAATACCCCACTCACACCTATGGATAGATCAACTAAACAGAAAATTAACAAGGAAACACAAACTTTAAACGATACAATAGACCAGTTAGACCTAATTGATATCTATAGGACATTTCATCCCAAAACAATGAATTTCACCTTCTTCTCAAGTGCACATGGAACCTTCTCCAGGATAGATCACATCCTGGGCCATAAAGCTAGCCTTGGTAAATTCAAAAAAATAGAAATCATTCCAAGCATCTTTTCTGACCACAATGCAGTAAGATTAGATCTCAATTACAGGAGAAAAACTATTAAAAAATCCAACATATGGAGGCTGAACAACACGCTGCTGAATAACCAACAAATCACAGAAGAAATCAAAAAAGAAATCAAAATTTGCATAGAAACGAATGAAAATGAAAACACAACAACCCAAAACCTGTGGGACACGGTAAAAGCAGTCCTAAGGGGAAAGTTCATAGCAATACAGGCACACCTCAAGAAACAAGAAAAAAGTCAAATAAACAACCTAACTCTACACCTAAAGCAACTAGAAAAGGAAGAAATGAAGAACCCCAGGGTTAGTAGAAGGAAAGAAATCTTAAAAATTAGAGCAGAAATAAATGCAAAAGAAACAAAAGAGACCATAGCAAAAATCAACAAAACCAAAAGCTGGTTCTTTGAAAGGATAAATAAAATTGACAAACCATTAGCCAGACTCATCAAGAAACAAAGGGAGAAAAATCAAATCAATAAAATTAGAAATGAAAATGGAGAGATCACAACAGACAACACAGAAATACAAAGGATCATAAGAGACTACTATCAACAATTATATGCCAATAAAATGGACAACGTGGAAGAAATGGACAAATTCTTAGAAAAGTACAACTTTCCAAAACTCGATCAGGAAGAAATAGAAAATCTTAACAGACCCATCACAAGCACGGAAATTGAAACTGTAATCAAAAATCTTCCAGCAAACAAAAGCCCAGGTCCAGACGGCTTCACAGCTGAATTCTACCAAAAATTTAGAGAAGAGCTAACACCTATCCTGCTCAAACTCTTCCAGAAAATTGCAGAGGATGGTAAACTTCCAAACTCATTCTATGAGGCCACCATCAGCCTAATACCAAAACCTGACAAAGATCCCACAAAAAAAGAAAACTACAGGCCAATATCACTGATGAACATAGATGCAAAAATCCTTAACAAAATTCTAGCAATCAGAATCCAACAACACATTAAAAAGATCATACACCATGACCAAGTGGGCTTTATCCCAGGGATGCAAGGATTCTTCAATATCCAAAAATCAATCAATGTAATACACCACATTAACAAATTGAAAAATAAAAACCATATGATTATCTCAATAGATGCAGAGAAAGCCTTTGACAAAATTCAACATCCATTTATGATCAAAACTCTCCAGAAAGCAGGAATAGAAGGAACCTACCTCAACATAATCAAAGCTATATATGACAAACCCACAGCAAACATTATCCTCAATGGTGAAAAATTGAAAGCATTTCCTCTAAAGTCAGGAACAAGACAAGGGTGCCCACTTTCACCATTACTATTCAACATAGTTTTGGAAGTTTTGGCCACAGCAATCAGAGCAGAAAAAGAAATAAAAGGAATCCAAATTGGAAAAGAAGAAGTAAAGCTCTCACTGTTTGCAGATGACATGATCCTCTACATAGAAAACCCTAAAGACTCCACCAGAAAATTACTAGAACTAATCAATGACTATAGTAAAGTTGCAGGATATAAAATCAACACACAGAAATCCCTTGCATTCCTATACACTAATAATGAGAAAACAGAAAGAGAAATTAAGGAAACAATTCCATTCACCATTGCAACGGAAAGAATAAAATACTTAGGAATATATCTACCTAAAGAATCTAAAGACCTATATATAGAAAACTATAAAACACTGGTGAAAGAAATCAAAGAGGACACTAACAGATGGAGAAATATACCATGTTCATGGATTGGAAGAATCAATGTAGTGAAAATGAGTATACTACCCAAAGCAATCTATAGATTCAATGCAATCCCTATCAAGCTACCAACAGCATTCTTCACAGAGCTAGAACAAATAATTTCACAATTTGTATGGAAAAACAAAAAACCTCGAATAGCCAAAGCGATCTTGAGAAAGAAGAATGGAACTGGAGGAATCAACCTACCTGACTTCAGGCTCTACTACAAAGCCACAGTTATCAAGACAGTATGGTACTGGCACAAAGACAGAAATATAGATCAATGGAACAAAATAGAAAGCCCAGAGATAAATCCACGCACATATGGACACCTTATCTTCGACAAAGGAGGCAAGAATATACAATGGATTAAAGACAATCTCTTTAACAAGTGGTGCTGGGAACTCTGGTCAACCACTTGTAAAAGAATGAAACTAGAACACTTTCTAACACCATACACAAAAATAAACTCAAAATGGATTAAAGATCTAAACGTAAGACCAGAAACTATAAAACTCCTAGAGGAGAACATAGGCAAAACACTCTCTGACATACATCACAGCAGGATCCTCTATGACCCACCTCCCAGAATATTGGAAATAAAAGCAAAAATAAACAAATGGGACCTAATTAACCTTAAAAGCTTCTGCACATCAAAGGAAACTATTAGCAAGGTGAAAAGACAGCCTTCAGAATGGGAGAAGATAATAGCAAATGAAGCAACTGACAAACAACTAATCTCGAGAATATACAAGCAACTCCTACAGCTCAACTCCAGAAAAATAAATGACCCAATCAAAAAATGGGCCAAAGAACTAAATAGACATTTCTCCAAAGAAGACATACAGATGGCTAACAAACACATGAAAAGATGCTCAACATCACTCATTATCAGAGAAATGCAAATCAAAACCACTATGAGGTACCATTTCACGCCAGTCAGAATGGCTGCAATCCAAAAGTCTACAAGTAATAAATGCTGGAGAGGGTGTGGAGAAAAGGGAACCCTCTTACACTGTTGGTGGGAATGCAAACTAGTGCAGCCACTATGGAGAACAGTGTGGAGATTCCTTAAAAAACTGGAAATAGACATGCCTTATGATCCAGCAATCCCACTGCTGGGCATACACACTGAGAAAACCAGAAGGGAAAGAGACACGAGTACCCCAATGTTCATCGCAGCACTGTTTATAATAGCCAGGACATGGAAGCAACCTAGATGTCCATCAGCAGATGAATGGATAAGAAAGCTGTGGTGCATATACACAATGGAGTATTATTCAGCCATTAAAAAGAATACATTTGAATCAGTTCTAATGAGGTGGATGAAACTGGAGCCTATTATACAGAGTGAAGTAAGCCAGAAAGAAAAACACCAATACAGTATACTAACACATATATATGGAATTTAGAAAGATGGTAACAATAACCCTGTGTACGAGACAGCAAAAGAGACACTGATGTATAGAACAGTCTTATGGACTCTGTGGGAGAGGGAGAGGGTGGGAAGATTTGGGAGAATGGCATTGAAACATGTAAATATCATGTATGAAATGAGTTGCCAGTCCAGGTTCGATGCACGATACTGGATGCTTGGGGCTGGTGCACTGGGACGACCCAGAGGGATGGAATGGGGAGGGAGGAGGGAGGAGGGTTCAGGATGGGGAACACATGTATACCTGTGGCGGATTCATTTTGATATTTGGCAAATCTAATACAGTTATGTAAAGTTTAAAAATAAAATAAAATTAAAAAAAAAAAAAAAGCTAAGGCTTCAAAAAAAAAAAAAAAATATACAAGTAGCTCCACACCAGAATAATAAATGACCCAATCAAAAAATGGAACAAAGAACTGAAGAGACTTTTCTCCAAAGAAGACATACAAATGGCTAACAAACACATGAAAAGATGCTCAACATCACTCATTATCAGAGAAATTCAAATCATAACCACAATGAGGGATCATCTTCCACTGGTCAGAATGGCTGCTATCAAAAATTCTACAAACAGTAAATGCTGGAGAGGCTGAAGAGTAAGGGAACCCTCTTACATTGTTGGTGGGAATGCAAACTAGAACGGCCACTGTGGAGAACAGTGTGGGGATTCCTTAAAAAACTGGAAATAGAATTGCCATACAACCCAGAAATCCCACTGCTGGGCATACACACTGAGGAAACCAGAACTGAAAAAGACATGTATACCCCAATGCTCATTGCAGCACTGTTTACAATAGCTAGGATATGGAAGCAACCTAGATGTCCTTTAGCATAGAAATAGAAAAGAAAACCGTGGTACATATGACTCAGCTATTAAAAAGAATGTATTTGAATCACTTCTAATGAGGTGGATGAAACTGGAACCTATTATACAGAGTGAAGTATGTCAGAAGGAAAAACACCAATAGAGTATATTAACACACACACACACACACACACACACACACATATATATATATATATATAGAAATTAGAAAAATGGTAATGAAGACCACATATGCGAGGTGGCAAAAGAGACACAAATATAAAGAAGAGACTTTTGGACTCTGTGGGAGAAGGCCAGGGTGAGATGATTTGAGAGATTTGAGAGACATGTATATTATGATATGTGAAATAGATCACCCATCCAACTTTGATGCATGACATAGGGCACTCAAAGCCGGTGCACAGGGAAAACCCTAAGGGATGGGATGGGTAGAGAAGTGGTAGGGGTTTCAGGATGGGGAAGACATGTACACTCATGACGGATTTAACTCAACATATAGCAAAAATCACCACAATACTGAAAAGTAGCCTCCAATTAAAATAAATATATTAATTTAAAAGAAAAAGAGCCATGTACACGCTGTCTACAAGAAACCCACTTCAGACCTAAAGAAACATATAGACTGAAAGTGACAGGATGGAAAAATATATGCCATCCAAATGGGAATCAAAAGAAAGATGAAATAGCAATCTCATATCATACTTTAAACTAAAGAAGATTACAATAGAAAAGGAAGGACACTACATAGTGATGAAGGGATCAATACAAGATGAAAACATAGCAATTGTAAACATCTATGCCCCCAACATAGGAGCACCTCAATACATAAGACAAACACTAACAGACATTAAAAGAGAAACTGACAGTAAAACAATCATAGTTGACTTTAACTCCCCATCACACCAATGGACAGATCATCAAAACAGAAAATTAATACAGAAACACATGTCTTAAATGACACATGAGATGAGATGAATCTCATTGATATCTTCAGGACACGCCATCCAAATGGAGAAGAATACACCTTCTTCTCAAATGCACATGGAACATTCTCCAGGACAGACCACACCTTGGGTCCCAAATCAAACTTCAGTAAAATTTACAAAATTGAAATAGTATCAAGCATCTTCTCTGACCACAACACTATGAGACTAGATATCAATTAGAAGGAAAAAAAAAAAAAAACTGTAAGAAACACAAATCCATGGAGATTAAACAACAGGTTTCTAAATAACCAACAGGTTACTGAAGAAATCAAAATGGAAATCAAAAATTTTCTAGAAAAAAATGACAATGAAAACATAACAACTCAAAACCTATGGGATGCAGGAAAAGCAGTTGTAAGAGGGAAGTTTGTAACAATACAATCCTAACTCAAGAAACAAGAAAAGCATCGAATAGACAACCTTAATTCACTCCTGAAACAACTGATAAAGAAGAACAACAAAAAATAGCCAAAATTAGTACATGGAAAGAAATCATAAAGATCTGAACAGAAATAAATGAAAAATAAATGAAAGAAACAATAGCAAAGATTAATAAACAAAAATCTGGTTCTTTGAGAAGATAAACAAAATTCACAAACCTTTAGCCAGACTCATCAAGAAAAATAGAAGAATCAAATCAACAAACTTAGAAATGAAAAAGGAGAGGTTACAACAGAAAATGCAGAAATACAAAGGATTATAAGAGACTATTATAAACAACTCTATGGCAATAAAATGGATAACCTGGAAGAAATGGACAGATGCTTAGAAAAGCTCAATCTTCCAAGACTGAACCAGGAAGAAAGAGAAATTATGAACCACCCAATTACAAGCTCCAAATCGAAGCTGTGATCAAAAATTCCCAAAAGACAAAAGCCTAGGACCAGATGGCTTCACAGGTGAATTCTATCAAACATTCAGAGATGAGAGCAAATGCCTATCCTTCTAAAACTCTCAAAAAACTGCAGAGGAAGGAACACTTCCAAACTCATTCTATGAGGCTACCATCACCCTGATATCAAAACCAGACAAAGACAAGACAAAATAATAAAACTACAGGCCAATATCACTGATGAACATAGATACAAAAAATCCTCAGCAAAATTTTAGCAAGCAGAATTCAACAACACATCAAAAACCATGATCAAGTTAGGTTTATTCTAGGGATGCAAGGATTCTTCAATATTTGGAAATCAATCAATGTGACAGACCATATTAACCAAAGGAAAGCTAAAAATCATATGATAACCTACATAGATGCAGAAACAGCTATTAAATTTAAAAATTTTAAATTATTAAATTAAAAATAAAAAGTTTAAAAAGAAATAAACTAAAAAAGTTTAAAAAGTTGAAATAACTCAAATGCCCATCAACTGGTGATCGAATAAATAAAACATGCAATGCAAAATTATTTGGCCATCAAATGAATGGAGTTCTTATACAAGCTATAACATGCTAGAGCTCTGAAATGATTATGTTAATTAAAAGAAGCCAGAAACAAAAGTCTATGTATTACATTATTCTGTTCATGTGAATGTGTATGTCCCAGATTAGGTAATTCTCTAAAGATGGAAAACAGAGGGGTGAATGCAAGGGCCCAGATGAAGGGGATATGGAAAATGTCTGCCAACTGGAGAGTGTTTCCCATTGGAGTGATGAAAATATTCTAGAATGAGGCTGTGGTTATGGTTATTCAACCTATGAATAAGTTACAAATCAATGAATTATACAGCTTAACTAGTAAATTCATGGTACAGGTACAACATGTCTATAAATAAAATGTTTTTTTTTTTCAATCTACTGAAATTAACTTCTATGTCCAGGAATATTATCCTTCAAAAACAAAGGAGAAGGAGATGTTCTCATATGAACAAAAAATTGGGGAATTCATTCTCAGCAGATACCTTGTCTGTAAGAAATGTTAAAAGAAGTTATTTACACAGAATAAGATGATATTCAAGAGAAACTATGAGTTAAGAAAGACTGTTATGTTGAAGTTTGACAGAAAACAACAAAATTCTGGAAAGCAATTATTCTTCAATGAAAAGTTAATTGAAAAAATAAATGAAGGCAAATTGAAATGAAGGGTTTTTTTCTTATTATTAATTGGTAAAAGATAAATTCTTGTTTGGGCTTTTCCATCTTTGCTTTTCACCAATTATGCATCTTCATAATTAAAGTGGGTTTCATGTATACAAGATCTATTTTCACATAGTGGTAAAGAATCTGCCTGCAATGCAGGAGCCATAGCAGATGTGGATTCCACCTCTGGGTCAGGAAGATCCCCTGCAGGAGAGCATGGCAACCCACTCCACTGTTCTTGCCTGGAGAATCCCCGTGAACAGAAGAGACTGGTGGGCTTACAGTCCATGGGATGGCAAAGAGTTGGACATGACTGTGCAAGTAAACAACAGCAGACACATATTCCTAACAGAAACTCTGAAGATACTAAAAATAGATGAGAAAATTGTCAGCCTAAACAGAGCAAAACAAACAAACAACCTAGATTGTAGAGCTGAATTATAAAAGGTTTTAGGCAATAAAATGTCTCCCAACAGTAGTGTAAACAGTGTGTCCCACACAAGAGAGAGGAGTAATTTTTAATACTCACTCAATAGAAAAACATTCTAGTTACATTCATAAATTAAAGGAAATTTAAATGTCCAGAAAACAAACATAGTATACAATCTACTGATCATTTAATACCTAATTAAGACTGTAAAACTGTAAGGGAATTTTTAAGAAAAAAACATCTGTGAAAGTTTAAGCAGCCCCCAATGAAAAGAGTTGGACACGACTGAGCAACTGAACTGAACTGAAGCAGCCCCAATGAACGTAATTTTATTTCCTTTTTTCCATAGTCTCAGAATAATTGACAATTAAGATTGAATTTCACTTTAAAACATATTTTTCAATTTCAGCAGGATATTTCATATTCAAATATAAGATTTTTCATGCTAAAAACGTTTGTACCTTGCAGTGAATATTTTGTTTCACTGATTTAGACATAAATAAAATCACATTGTG
This sequence comes from Bubalus kerabau, assembly GCF_029407905.1. Classification (NCBI taxonomy): domain Eukaryota; kingdom Metazoa; phylum Chordata; class Mammalia; order Artiodactyla; family Bovidae; genus Bubalus; species Bubalus kerabau. Next base: position 1,459,663 of record NC_073647.1, on the reverse strand, counting down.
TGTCTTTGCCTTGACCATCTTTGTGGCATCACTGTGCATTTAGAATCAACTGTTTGAATGTGTGGACTGTGAAGTTTTTGGGTCACGTACTGTTGAAGCCTAGCTTGAAGGATTTTGAACATTACCTTGCTAGCATGTGAAATGAGTGCAGTTGTGTGGTAGTTTGAACATTGTTTGGCATTGCCCTTCTTTGGGATTGAAATGAAAACAGACCTTTTCCAGTCCTGTGGCCACTGCCAAGTTTTCCAAACTGGCTGGCGTATTGACTGTAGCACTTTAACAGTAGCATCTTTCCGGATTTGAAAGAGCTCAGCTGGAATTTAATCACCTCCACTAGCTTTGTTCATACTGATGCTTCCTAAGGCCCACTTGACTCTGCACTCCAGGATGTCTGGCTCTAGGTTAGTGATCACACCATCATGGTTATCCAGGTTATTAAGATTTGTTTCGGAGAAGGCAATGGCAACCCACTCCAGCACTCTTGCCTGGAAAATCCCATGGACAGAGGAGCCTAGTAGGCTGCAGTCCATGGGGTCGCTAAGAGTCGGATACACTTAGCATCTTCACTTTCACTTTTCACTTTCATGCATTGGAGAAGGAAATGACAACCCACTCCAGTGTTCTTGCCTGGGAGCCTGGTGGGCTGCCGTCTGTGGGGTCGCACGGAGTCGGACACGACTGAAGCGACTTAGCAGCAGCAGCAGCAAGATTTGTTTAAACAGTTTTTCTGTGTATTCTTGCTACCTCTTCTTAATCTTTTCTGCTTTAGTTAGGCCCATAACGTTTCTTTCCTTTATTGTGCCTGTCTTTGCATGAAATGTTCCCTTGCTATGTCTCATTTTCTTGAAGAGATCTCTAAGTCTTTCCCATTCTATTGGTTTCCTCTGTTTCTTTGCTTTATTCAAATCCCTTGTGAGTATACATTGGAAGTGACAAATAGATTCAAGGGTTAGATCTGGCACACAGAGTACCAGAAGACCTATGGATGGCAGTTCCTAACATTGTACAGGAGGTGGTGATCAAAACCATCCACAAGAAAAAGAAATGCAAAAAGGCAAAGAGGTTGTCTGAGGAGGCCTTACAAATAGATGAGAAGAGAAGAGAAAGGCAAAGGAGACACAGAAAGATATAGCCACCTGAATGCAGTCCAAAGACTAGCAAGGAGAGATAAGAAGACCTTTTTAAGTGAGCCACCAGGGAAGTCCCTTATCTAATAAAAGGGGGTCTCAGTGAGATCACTATGCACTGAGTCCCCTCTTATGGACACTATAGTGTCCCTCTTATGGACACTAGTGTCCATAGTGCCTCCTCCCCTCCCCAACTGGGGGTCACTGTCTTACTCTCACCACCCAGGGGGAGGGGGCACCCCAGCCTCTCCCATGGGGAAGTCATAGACCCGAGAACCAGGTGTGGCTCCCTGAGGATGTGATTGTACAAATCATGTGCTCACCTTTAATCATCACCTCACAGCCAGCATTTGCCGAGAGATACATGGAGGACGGAGGAGACTATGGACGCTACCACCTGGCCCCACCTCTGCAGTCACCCACGTTCAGTGCACGGGCAGATGGATGACCAGCCCCTCAGGACAGGGCTGAGAATAGCCTCTGCAATGCCCAGCTCCTCCACACGCCGTCTGGCAGCCCCGAGGTGGCTTCCAGTTCAGGCCAGTGACGTTGCAGGACGTGACTGAGACACAGCCTCAGCGTTACCCAGCTCCACCCATGTGCCATCCGTCTGCCCCAAAACAGCTTCTGGTTCAGCCCAGTGACATCACAGGATGCGAACGAGGAGTGGCCTGCACCATGCCCAGCTCCTCAGTGCGCCATCCGTCAGCCCCAAGCCAGCTTCCAGTTCAGGCCGGTAACGTCACAGCACGTGACTGAGACGCAGAGTCCACGATGCCCCCCAGCTCCACACACGCACTGTCCATCAGCCCTGAAGCAGCTTCCAGTTCAACCCGATGACATCGCCAACAAACCCGTCAGCCCACATGAGGTCGCCTGTGATGGTGTTGGTACAGCCGGTGGCTGACCCTGGGCACTGGCCCTTCACCCATGTGCAAAGGCAGGGGAGCCCCCACTGGGTCAGCTTCACCAGGGACCAGGCCGGTTGGACGCAGACAAACTCCAGGTTCTCTGTGAGGTTTATGCCGGCCATAAACAGCCTGCCTGGGACAAGAGAGGGCTGCTGTTCATGGTGCCGGCTGTGGGGTCAGCTGCCCACATGTTAGTCACTAACCCATGGAGTCATGTGGCCAACCAAACTATGTGGTCACCAACCCACGTGGTCACCCACCCATTGGGTCACTAACCTGAGAGGTTATGCAGTCACCTCTCCACATGATTACCCACTCACACCGTCACCCGCCCACACGGTCACCCACTCACCGGGTCAGCAACTCACATGGTAACCCACCCTGCAATCAGCAACTCAAACCGGTCACCCACCCACACGATCTCCTGCCCATGTGACCAGTAACCCATGGGGTCACCCACCCAGGCAGTCACCCACCCATGCGAGCCCTAAACCATGGGGTTCACCTGCCCACGCAGTCACCAAGCTGTGCCATCACCCGCTCAGACTCTGGCCTCCGCAGTGGTCAGAGATTCAGATGTCTGACAAAGACCAAAGTTCAGACAGAAGGGGCTCACAGGGGTGTTGACTCATGAATTTCTCCTGTTACAGAGGGCAGGCGGGCTGGACAGTGATCCCAAAGATGTCCATGTCCTGGCCCCGTATGGTGGACACAGTAACATCCCCAAGGATGTCCATGCCCTGCTCCCCATGTGGTGAACAGAATAGTATCCCTTAATACCTCCTATTCCATTTCTCCATTTGAACCCAAAGCCAGCCCCATGCACTAGGACATGCATATGACCAGGTATCCCGGTGTGAAGGCGGCACTCACCTGGGTGGCTGCAGCTCTTCATGTGCTACAGGTAGTGGACAAGGTCTTGGGGCTTCACCTGGTTCCCCCACCAGTAGGGGATACCAGGCCACGGTTCTACATGCTGACTCATGGATGCCTCATCCTTGTACGACAGGATGACCTACTGGCCCTGGGACCACAGCTGGTGCAGAGTCAGCACCTCCTGGGGGGAGAATCATCTGGGTGCCTGTGAGACATGTGCACAGTGGTTATTGGGGTGCCTTGTGACACGATATGTCAGTTATTGGAGGTGTCTGAGAAGCTACAGTGATGTGTGGATTATTAGGGTGTCTATGAGCAGTGATGGGCTGGTTACTGGGTTCTCTGTGAGAAGAGACAGTCATGGGTGGGTTATTGGCATGTCTGAGTAGAGACACTAGTGGGTAGATTACTGGGGTGTCTTGAGCAGTGATGGGTTGATTATTGGGGTGCCTGAGTGGAAACAGAGCTGGGTGGATTATTGGGGTTTCTGATAGGAAACAGCGAGTGGATTACTGGGGCATCTTGAGGCGTGATTGGTGGATTTGTGGGGTGTCCGAATAGAGACCGGGAAGGGTGTATTATTGAGGGTGCCTGTGACCAGTGATGGGCTGGTTATTGGGGTGTTTGAGTGGAGACAGTAGTGGGTGGATTACTGGGATTCTGTGAGCAGCATCACCCAGTGCCTGAATCAGCCTCATGAAGCTAGCGAATAGTCTGATTGCAGTGAAACCTAGTGCTCCCACTGCCCTCGCTGCCAAGAGCATGGGGAGCCTGTGGCCCCTGATCACTCCATGGGGACACAGCATGTCCCCAAAGATGTTCTTGATGCAGTCCATCAGGTACTCGTGCAGGTCCTCCGTCATGCCCTTGAAGTTCCTGCACGCCAGGATAACCACTTCCTGGGAGTGGTTCTCCAGCCATTCTGAGATCTCCATGAGGGCGTTCTGGGTGGGGGTGGAGGAGACGGGCCTTTTAGTGAGAGACAGAGGGGCGTGGGTGGGGACTTCCCCCAGCACAGCCACTCTACAGACGGGTTGGGGGGTCCTGACACAAAAAGACATAAAGCATGGCACCTGCTCCCAAGGGACCGAGTCTCTCCTGAATGGCAGTGGGGAGTTGTGGCATTGCTCTTGTGTGTGTGTGTGTTTGTGTGTATGTACACGCTCCTGTAGGTACAGGTGCACATGCAGGTGTTCATGTGTTCAGGGTCTGTGTGTGCATGGATATGCCTGTGTGTGTGTGTGCGCACAGAAGCAGAGAGCAGTGCTTATAATATTGTGTGAAATCTGTACTCCTGGTAGCATGCGAGGGCAGCAGGGTACATGCACACTGAGGCCCAGGACAGAACCTCCAGACCCCAAGGGTCATGAGGTTCTGTGGTGGGGGCACCGGGGGCCAAGGCCAGAGTGAAACACTAAGTGACTTGGCCAGCAGCTGAAAGAATGGACTGGACACCCCAAAACTGGACACAGGTAAGGATGTGTCAGGGACCTGGTATAGCCAAATTCTGGGAGACACCCCAGAGGCCAGAGGTACAGGTGTGAGTTCAGAAATGCACGTTGGTCTGGAATTCTGAGTGACTGATGCCAGAGGTCAGTCCTCTCCTGCCTGGAGTGGATGCGTGTCCATCTCCTTAGAGGCCAGTGTCTTCTAATGGGAGTGGACCTGTGTTGTCCCCTTAGAGATCAGCATCTCCTGCCTGGAGTGACCATATGTCCATCTGAGTGGACGTGTGCCCATCCCCTCAGAGGCCCTCCCCCTCCTGCCTGGACCAGACATGGGTGTCCCTAGATGGCAGACACCCCCCCAGTCCCTACCCCCTGTCCCCACCCCTACCTCCCTTAGGGCCGTCATGTACACCATGTGGCCAGAGTGCAGGTTCCTCTCAGTGCCCTCCTCCATGTGCACCATCCGCAGGTCCTTGTGCCAGCATCCAGCTGCTTCGTGATGCTCAGCACCTGCACACCTGTGCTGGGCAGAGAGGGCGGCCCCCTGCTTAGGGGCTGGGCATGCACTGAGGACGCCCAACTGAGGGCCACATTATCCACTGTGAAATCCAGTGTTGGTGCTGCTGGGGTTGAGGCCCTGCTTCTGGGAACAGGGTCTCCAGGGTCACTGATCAGGTGGAGCACAGATCTGAGGTCCAGATTGTGGTCATGGGGGGGGGGGTGTTCCTGCAGAGTCCAGCCTCACCCTCCTCTCAGGCAGTCTCTGGGTGAAAGCTCCTTGTGGGTTCAACAGCCCAGGCTCCACAACACCTAAGCTGGACCCTTCAACATGAGGACATACAAGACCCACAGAGGTCTGTGCCCACCCCCACAAACAGCACTAGGAAAGGCAAGGAACCAAGGGGAGAGAACAAAAGGAAGAAACATCTGTCCACCACACAAATAAGACAGGAAAAAGCAAAAATAAGTTTAACATAAATTGAAAAGTGAAAGTTGCTCAGTTATTTCCAAGTCTTTTCGATCCGATGGACTGTAGGCCACCAGACTCCTCTGTCCATGGAATTATCCAGGCAAGATTACTGGAGTGCGTTGCCATTCTCTTCTCCAGATTTTCCCAACCCAGGAATTCAACCCATATCACCCGCATTGCAAGCAGATTCTTTACCAACTGAGCCACCAGGGAAGCCCTAATATAAATTCATAGCAGAAAACATACTGTGTCCTCTACAAGGAGTCATAATGGAAAAAGGAAAAAAAAAAAAACATACAAATAAAAAAAAGGAAAGAAAATAATAGATTCTCTCTATCCAAAATAAAAGAAAAAGCAAAAACTAATATTAACATAAACTAATAGCAGAAAATGGTACTGTGTTCTCTACACAGAGTCATAATGGAAAAAGAAAAAAATAAGATAAAAAATGGGAAAGGAAGTCACAGCACCTCTCTCCCAATCCAAATTAAAAGAAAAAGCAAAGATTCATCTGAATATTGTCAGCTATACACAGGCACTTGCCATCTACCTCTACAAAGATTAAATGAAGTGCTGCTGCAGTCGCTGATCTTCAACACCCCCTGAAAGACCACCACCCGTGCCCCCCACCATGCACACACCCAGGTCTCTTTGGCAGCCATACCACTTGAGACCACAGCACCGAGGCCCCCGCGGATGGAGGGACCCTGCCCTGGAGGGACGCAGAACAGAGAGACCCAGCAACAAGGGGCCCTCAGAGCAGAGGGACCCCAGTCCTGCAGGACTCCTGGGCTCTGGTGGACCCCCTCCTGCTCCCTCCCTCCTCTGGGTGTGAACTCTTAAGGCCAGGCTGAAGGCCCCTGATGCAAGGAGGAATGTAGTTTGTCCACATTCCAGCCCTGGCTCTCTGCCAATCAGATCCCCTGAGGGGGATTCCAGCAACCTGGAACCTCCCAGGAGGAAGCAATTACACAAGGCAAGAGCTGTGGTTGACAGCCTTTTGTCTTCTTAGGAGGACCAGCCTGGGAGCAGAAAAACCAGGAATATGATTGCCCCTCAAGTGCGGGTTCAGGAAGGCGGTGGCCATCTGTCCCCTGCTGGTGGGCCCCTGCTCCTGCGGGCACCTGGGCCCAGGTGGGTTTTCTACCCTGCCCTGCATCCACCCCCTGGCTAATGTGTGTGCCAGTGACAGGACTGCTGTCAATTGGGTGCCCCCTCTCCACAGACAGGGCCCCTGCCATTGACTACTCTCCATCCTCCGCAATGACTGCCTCCTACCCCGACTTCTCTCCACCCCATAAAACCCCTGATCCACCCTGCAGAAGCACTACAGGGGAGGGGTGTTAGTGTGTGCATGTGTTCTCAGTTGCTTCATTTCGTCTCGACTCTCTGTGACCCCATGGACTGTATAGCCTGCCAGGCTCCTTTGTCCATGGCATTTCCCAGGTGAGAATACTACAGTGGGGTGCCATTTTCTCCTCCATGGGATCTTCCTGGCTCAGTGATCAAACCCGGGTCCCCTGCATTGCAAGCTGATTCTTTACTGTCTGAGCCACCAAGAAAGTCTCCCTGGAGGGGGTGCCAGGGTACAAATGCAAACCCACCTCAGAGTACATGGGAACTCAGCTATTGCTTATCTGGGACCAAAAAGGAGCTCTGGTGTCAGCTCAGCTGCACAAAAGGCGGGACCCAGCTTCCCCCTTCCCCTCCCAGCTCCCCCAGCCTCTGTGACTTCAGACAGTGATGCTGTTAGTCCATGGGTCCCCGTTCTGGCTTCAGGCTAGTTCCAGAGTAAAGCTGTGTCCTTTCCTACTTTTCTTGGAGGCTCTCTGGGTGGGGAAGATCTCCTGGAGGAAGGCATGGTGAACCACTCCAGTATTCTTGCCTGTAGAATCCCATGGACAGAGAAGCCTGGCCAACTATAGTCCATGGGGTCGCAATGAGTCAGGCATGACTGAGCGACTAAACAATTCTGCTTTACAGCAGGTTTGTTCTCAATACCGTTTCCCCAACAAGGATAAGGACACTGCCCCCTGTGGGTGACACTAGTGGCTGGAGCTGGGTCCAGGGCCCGGGCATGCCTGCAGTCTCTCACCTGGGTGGTGGACCACTTGAGCACCACGGGCAGGGTGACACATGGCAGCACTTTGCCCAGAAGCTGCAGCAGCCTCGACTCCTTGTGAGAGATGGGTGACTTCTTGTTCAGGCAGTATGTCATCATGCCGTGGCTCCCTGCAGGCAAACCAGGTGGGGGACATGTCACCCCCTGAGCCTGTCCTCTGTGCCCCCAAGCCGTCCTAAGGATGCACAGCTATAGCGCCGCGGGGCATGGGGGAGTCCCAAAAGTCATATCCACTGAGTCCCGGGAACTGAATCTTGTCCGGAAATGGGATCTCTGCAGCTGTGAGAAAGTGAAAGTCAATTTATTTAAGGAATCCCGTTTTTGGACAGAAAAGGCTTAAGATGGCTTTTGATTTTATGGTTTCTTGCCAGGAGCCAGCACGAGAGTTCCCACCCATGACAAAGTTCATGCGGAGAGGCCTGACATGCAAAGGCGAGTCAGGACTCGAGGGCCCCCCTGGATCTGCCTGAGTGTCTACCCCCAAAGCAGAATCTGTCTGTTTTACTATTTTACGACTTTGACCAACTCCTCTGACATTAATGGGGAGCTATCCCCATCACCTTTTCCTTGAAGGAAATCAACTTAGAGCTCTAGCTAATTAGCCTCCTGGGCATAATAGTAGTGTTTCAATCCAAACCCCTCAGATGGCTCTCTAACTTGCCTGAAAGGTTTACCTGGACTCCTACAGCTACGCATACGATTGTTTACAGTCTCCCAACCGGAGAGGCATGGGAAGCTTAAGATATTCAAATAGTATAGAGCCTCTTGGAGAGTTAGAAATTGTTAGAATAGAACTAGTAAAATATTTCATTGTTGAGCCAATGCTTGCTGCCAAGTTTCCACATCCCCTGTATTGTGTCCTTGGGAGTATATTAATTAATATAGTTGGTATATACAAATAATAAGTAGTGGCCTTGGTGTTAACAACTTTAGACCCTTAAGGTAATAAATTCTTTCCTTGTTGTAAGCCCACTGCACCTTTGCCCTATAGGAATGCAACTTTATCTAACACGTTTGGAGGATGGCGCCCAACTTTAAAATAATTACTCTTAGAGAAAATAAGTCTTATGGTTGACAAACTATTATCAGAGTCATAAAATGTTAACAGGCCTTCTGGCCAGAAGATGAGGTAAATCACCTAAAGCATTTGTATACTATAAGTTTGCAGAAAAGAAAGCCTGGTCTCAATAAGGATCAAAGACTGCTGACTTTGCATGATTTTACACCCCCTATTATCCTCTATACACAACTTAAGGTATATAAGCCCCCTTTGAAAATAAAGCTACGGGCCTTGCTCATCAGGCTTGGTCTCCCCGTGTCGTTCTTGCTTCCTTTTCTCTCCTTTTCTTCTCTTTTCTTCCTTCAGGGTGACTGATCGGAGCATGGGGGCTCTCTGAGACCACTTACTTGCCTGGGTTTCTAAGACCCACTCGAGAAGGTGCCCAGGGTGGGGCACCTTCCGTGATTCGAGAGGGTGCCTGTGGCCTCCGTGGTCAGAGCAAGTTCGGTGTCACGAACTTTATTAGTTTCCCACGTAAACGAGTCAGGTCAAGCCCCTGTGTCTTTATCCTTTTATCTATCCTTTTAATCACCAACGCAGTCCTCCCGAGGGAATCCCTGGATCCAACTGGGGCTGGACCCCTGGAGTTTCTTGTTTCCCAGGTGGTTGTCATGGCAAAGAGCCTGCTTGCCAAAGCAGGAGGCACAAATGATGCAGGGGTGATCCCTGGGTTGGGAAGATCCCCTGGGAAGGGAATGACAACCCACTCCATTATTCTTGCCTGCAGAATCCCATGGGCAGAGGAGCCTGGCGGGTACAGTCCATGGGGTTGCAAAGAGTCAGACACAACTGAGCACAGGCAGACCCTCTTTAGGTACAAGTACTTTGAAGTTATTCATAGTATTTTCAGACTCTTTATGATGCCAGTGTTGTCATTTATTTATGGTCATTTAAGTGTGGTTTCTTTTATTCTTTTTCCTTTTAAATCTGTGTGGTCTGTTTCAGAGACAGTGTGGGGGAGATTCATACTTTAGCAGTCACTTGGGGACAATCCAGAAATCCTTCCCTTCCCTCTCCTAACATAGGTTTGCACTAGCTTTATTTCTCTCTCTCTCTCTCTCTCTCTCTCTCTCTTTTTTTTTTTTTTCTTATTTATTCTCAGGGTCAAGGGACAGGAAGGAGGATTTACAAGTTCATAATATAATTTGATTTGATGATGTTACAGAAGAGTGAATGGATGGGTGGATAGATAAGTGGATGCATGGATGAATGGATGGTGGGTGGGTGGATGGATGGATCAGTGTATGGGTGGGTGATGGATTGGTCAGTGAATGGATGGATGGATGATGGATGGTTGATTTATGGATGGATGGGTGCGTGGATGTGTGGGTGGTTAAATGGATGGATGAGTGGATGGGTGTGTGTGTGGGTGGATGGATGGATGGGTGGGTCAGCAGCATGTGGTCCATACACACAGTGGTGTATGACTCACCATGAAAAGGAGTGAAGTTCTGACACAGGCTACATCGTGGATGGACCTTGAACACACGATGGTCAGTGAGAGAAGCAGACACAGAAGGACACATTTTATGTGTCCATTTATAAGAGATGTCCAGAACAGGCAAATGTACAAAGATAGAAGCAGATGAGTGGTGCCCGGGCTTGAGGGAGAGGCATCATGAGTTATTATGTAAGGGGTACAGGAAGGAGAGAGGCCAAGGGTCCCTCTGTGGATGGAGGAGGTCTGAAGACTCGGAAGCCTCCTCCTTGTTGGGCCCTCACAGCCTTCCCTATGGGGAAGCACCGGGAAGGGCTGAGAGACTGGGTCCACGGTTCCCTGTCTGTTCCACACCCTCAAGGGAAGGGCTGTGTGGGGGCCCCTCCTCCCGGGGGGTGGGGGTGGCCAGCATAGAACCCCACAGCTGTGGAAAGGGTGAGAAAGAATCTAAAGCTGCCTTCCATAGAAAACAGCACTTCCTGTTTGTCCAACTGTCCATGTGTGCTCCCAGCAGGCAGTGCCCAGGGTCACAGAGCCAGGGCAGGGCCCAGTGTTGGCATGGCCAGAGGAGTGCTGGTGGAGACTGGGGTGTGTTTGCACCTTGAGGAGGTGAGCAGGGTGCTGTCTGGCAGGGACCCTCCCCTTCCAGGCCACGGTGTCTGGTGGCCACCCCTCTGATGGCCTGAGCACAGCAGTGTCACCCTGGAAGTGCCCGCCTACCTGGTCACCACTGGGCATCCCCAAGTCGAGATGCCCACCCATGGCTGAGCCTTGCAGCACTTTTTGCAACCAAACTGGCTACAGTCAGAGGTTCCTCATTTTAATTAGATAGTTCTGGTACGACTTATCGAGTTGTTTTGGGGTGGGTGGCCCCCTTAAACTTTGGGCCCTCCAGGCTCAAGTGCAGAATGTGCTGCACAAGCTCTGATGGAAAACGTGGGCAGAAAGGTGAGGAGTCCCCAGGAGTAGGACAGAGTGGCTGAGAAAACACAACCCTGCCCCCCAGGGTGGCTAGCATGTGTCCTGGAGGCAGACTCTAGGGGGTTCACATACCTTCTGGGTTGAATGTTATAAAGTGGACAGACGAGGGTAGGTGCTGGTATGTATGTGTGCAGTATGTGTGCATGTGTGTTTGCTGTGTGTGTGAATGTGTGTGTGTGTGTGTGTGTGTGTTCAATGTCCCTGTGTGTGCCTGCATGTGTGCATATTTGGCACTGAGGCTTCCTACACTCAGGCCCATCTCCCAGCCACATCCCCGCGGAGCTGAGCCTGTGGGGCCTCACCTGGGATGGAGAGGTGGTGCAGGGGCATGTCCCAGAGCCGAGAACTCAGCACTGACATCCATTCCGCGTTTGCCTTGGTGGCACAGGAAGGAGCCAGGCGAGCTCACCTGCCAGACCATCGGAGGCTGAGCCTGGGAGATCTGGGGGAGGAAATAGGGCATTGCATAATTAAAACAGGACATACAGAAGACCCGGTGCTGGCGGCGTGGAGGCGTGGCTCTGAGAATCACGAAACTGCGGACTTCTCTCCAAGAGAAAGGAGGATGGGGTGGTGAAGAGGGGAGAAGAGCTCTAGAGACAGAGAGACTGAGACACAGAGAGAAATGGACAGAGACATGAAGAGAGACAGAAACAGAGAGAGGGGAGAGACACAGGAGGTGAAGTGAGGGCTTGAGGAGGAGCAAGGGAGGGGGGAGACAGGGACCAACAGACAGACCCCAGAAGCTCAAGTCTGTTCTCCCTGAGGCTAGAGCTGCCGTCCCCCTCCAGAGAGTCCCCCTTCCTCAAGCTGTGCAGCAGCCCCCTCCTCTTGGGGCTGAGAGGGGCCCAGTTGAGCCTATGGGGTCACCAGTTATGGGGGCTTCCATCCTAGGTGTGATGGGCCCAGGCACAAGGTCACACCCCCTTCACTCTCCAGAGGTGCTCTCTCCATCTGGTGGGTGTGGCTGCAGTAAAAATGACTGGACCAGCTCCCAGGATGAAGCACCCACTTGGGCAGCTGAGAAGCTGGGAATGCCTCTGGTCAGGGTCTGAGTGTTCCCTCTCTCCTGTTATGGGTGGGTGTCCTTGTGGAGAGGGGACAGAGGAGTAAAATCACTATAGTTCTTACCGATGTGTGGCCAAGCGTGGCCATCCCATCATGCAAGGAGATGATTTAAAACACAATCACCTGGAGACATGAACCATAACTTCTGAGTGGTGGCTGCAGATTTTGTCCACTCACCCAGAACCTGATCTCACTCCCGAGCTTCTGTGCCTTGTCTTTCCACGTGGGAGAGGGGACAGAGCCCTGTTCATGGTGTTGAAGGTGATCTGAGGGTCCAGAAACACCCTCCCTCACCCACCATGTCCTGGAAACAGTTTCTGCAAAGACCTCTCCCTATAGAGACTCAGATCCAGATCCTGACTTCCCTGACCTGGCCACACAGACCAGCCCCTCCCTGGGATCATCAGTCGGGGCTGACCCGGTCATTCCCAGGACCTGTCAGAACATGGGCCTGTGACACACTGGTTCTCCCTGCCTAGCCCCAACAGCAGCCACTGTTGCTGCCTGAGCAGAACCTTCCCCTCACAGCTCCTCCTGAGTCAGGGCCTGTGGTCCACATGCCATCAGGACTCCTTTCATGGCAAACACATGCCTGGGCCTTTATTTTTGTGTTTACTGCTCTCCACGGACAGGGGTTGTCTCTATTCTTAAGGTCCCCTCTCTATAGTAATAATTCCCTTCTGTTGCCATAGTCCCCCCTCTACAGTAATAGTCCTTTTCTGTTTTCATGGTCCCTCCTCTACAGCAATAATCCCCTTCTGTTGTCATAGTCACCCCTCTACAGTAATACTCCCCTTCTGTTGTCATACTCTCCCCTCGACAGTAATAGTTCCCCTTCTATAGTAATAGCCCCCTCTAATATCATAGTTGGAGAAAGGCATGGCAACCCACTCCAGTATTCTTGCTTGGAGAATCCCATATACAGAGGAGCTTGGCGGGGTCCATGTGGTCCGTCCATGGAGTCTCAGTCAGACATGACTGAATGACCAACACTAATGTCATAGTGTTTAGAGTAATAGCCCTTTATTCTCAAAATTCTACTTCTACAGTAACTGTGCTCCTCTATTGTTGTAGTCCCCGCTCTGTATAATAGTCCTCCTTAATTGTATTACTCCCCTTCTATTGTCATAGCTCCCCCCCCCACAGTAATTGTTCCTCTTCTACAGTATTAGCTCCTCTCTATTGTCATAGTAACAGTTACCCCTATAGGGTAACAGTTCTCTATTAGAAAATTAATAGAGTAATAGTTCTCTTTTATTGTCATAGTCCTCCACCCCATACACTAGTAGTCCTGTCTCTATTGTCATACTTCACTTTCTATTGTAGTAGTCCCCCCTCTGCAGTAAAAGTCTCTCCTTTACTGAAATAACCCCCCTCTAATGTCATAGTCCTACTATATAGTGATAGTCCCCCCTTCTATTGTCAAAGTTCCCCTTCTACAGCAGTACTGTCATAGTCCCCTCTCTGCAATAATAGTCCTTCTTGATTGTAGTAGTCCCCTTAAATTATAATAGTCTGCCTCTAATATCCCCCTTCTAGAGTAAAAGTCCTTCATTGTTATAATCTCCCTCTACTGTCATAGTCCACTCCCTATTCTAATAAGTCTGTCTGTGCTGTAATAGTCTCTCATGTAATAATCTCCCTCTGTTGTCAGTATCCCCGTTCCACAGTCAAAGTCCGCCTTCTACTGTAACAGTCCTGCCTCTATTGTCTTAGTTTCCCCTCTACACTAATAGTCCCCTTCTGCTGCCCTTACTCTATATTAATCGTCCCTTCTCTATCATAGTAGACCCCACTCTAGTCCCTTCTCTATCATAGTAGTCCCCACTCTATAATAATAGTCTTCCTCAATTTCACTAGTCCCTTTCTATTGTAATAGTCCCTGTCTGCAGTAATAGACCCCCATCCATTATAATAGTCCTCCCTAAGGTAATAGTCCTCTTCTATTATAATAGTCCCTCTCTCTTTGTCATAGCCCCCTCTGTTCAGTAATAGCCCCCCCCTACAATGATAGAACACCCTCTATTATAATAGTCTCAAATATGCTATAATAGTCCTCTCTCAACAGTGAGAATTCTCCTCTATTTTAATAGCCCCCCTCTATGGTAAGAGTCCTCCCTCCATAAATAGTTCTGCCTCTTCTGTAATACAGCAAAGCAAAGACATCACTTTGTCAACAAAGGTCCATCTAGTCAAGGCTATGGTTTTCCCAGTGGTCATGTATGAATGTGAGATTTGGACTGTAAAGAAAGCTGAGTGCCAAAGAGTTGATGCTTTTGAACTGTTGTGTTGGAGAAGACACTGGAGAGTCCCTTGGATTGCAAGGAGGTCCAACCAGTCCATCCTAAAGGAGGTCAGTCCTGGGTGTTCATTGGAAGGACTGATGTGGAAGCTGAAACTCCAATACTTTGGCCACCTGATGCGAAGAGCTGACTCATTTGAAAAGACCCTGATGTAGGGAAAGATTGAGGGCAGGAGGAGAAGGGAACCACAGAGGATGAGATGGTTGGATGGCATCACCAACTCAATGGACATGTGTTTGGGTGGACTCCAGGAGTTGGTGATGGACAGGGAGGCCTGGCGTGCTGTGGTTCATGAGGTCGCAAAGAGTCGGACACGACTGAGCGACTGAACTGAACTGAACTTCTGTAATAGTCCCCCTCTACAGAATGGTCTCCCTCTATTGTAATAGTTCCTATATTATAATAGTTCTCTATATTGTCATAACCCCTTCCCCTTCATAACAGCCCCCATGGTATCAGAGTCCTTTTATTATAAATTTTCCCCCTCCATAGTAATAGTCTCCCACTACAGTAAGGGTCCTCTTTAATTATGAGTCTCCTCTCCACAGTAGGGCTTCCCTGGTGGCTCAGCTGGTAAAGAATCCACCTGCATTGCAAGAGACCTGGGTTCACTCGCTGGGTTGGGAAGATCCCCTGGAGAATGGAATGGCTACCCACTCCAGTATTTTGGCCTGGAGAATTCCATGGCCTGTATAGAGTCAGAAACAACCGAGTGACTTTCACTTTCTCCACAGTAGCATCCCCCCTACATGGTCGTAGCCCCATTTATTGTTGTATCTCCCCTCTATCATATTAGTCACCTCTCTACAGTAATATTGTCCATTGTACAAATAAAGTCCTACCTCTATGTAATCATGCCCTCTCTAGAGTAATAGTCCTTCTCCCTGAAGGACTCTTATCCTCCTGAAATAGTCCCCTTTCCTCTTCACAATAACCCTTCAGAATAAAAGTTTCTTTTCTAATCTGAATATTCAATGAGGTGCAAGTACAACACACAGCAAAACAGTATTCCAGAACCCAAAGCACGGCACCATGGGGAGAACATGTGGATGTGTGTGCCCCGTCACATAGGGCTCCTTTGGTGTGTCTGTGTCACCATCCTGGGAACACCTGTGGGTGTGTGTCTGTCTTCCTCTCACAAAGGAGACCTCCCCATACTACAGGTAACCTGCCCACTGGGTGTCCTGTCCACAACTCTCCCCATAACACAGATCACCTGCGCACTCCTGAGCTCTCTTGTGTCCACATCCCTGGACCTCTGTTCCATTAGAATCCAGGTCAGTATGTCACAAGCACTTCATCCTCCCATTTGCGCTGGCCTGAGATGGTTGTGGGTTCACTGTGATGGGAGGAATAATCCATCGCCTGTGGACACCAATCCTGTACTTGCAAGACACTCTCCAGTCTCCCAGGTACATAGGTGTGGGTCACCTACCCTCTTTTCGTTGTCTATGAGCCCCAGCTGTCTGGTTTCCAAGTGCAGATTCAGGAGTGCTTGGCAGTAGTGCCACCCAGGCTTGGGGCCTCGGAAAGCACCCCAGGGAGCAAGTCGGGTGCACTTGCACACCCCGATGGCTTCTGCTCCACGGGGCACTTCCTCCTGTGGGTCTGCCACGCCCTCTGCGTTCTCAGTCCACTCAGGGGAGCAGGTGGGACGTGTGCCAGTAAGTTCAGGTTCTGCCTCCATGGGCCCGCAGTGAGACAGTGGAGGAGGCTCCGTGTGACCTTGCACACATCTGTGGGTGAGGATGAGCACAGAGGCACTCAGTAAATAGTTATCAGGTGAATGAATGGATGGAGCAATGCAGGGCCTCTGCATGAACACCAGGCTCCTAGACCTTTGCTCAGGCCCACAAACTCGCCAGCCCCCTGAAACGCTCACTGGGTCCCCCAAACACGCTGGCACTGAAATGCTCACTTGGTCCCCCAAACTCTCCAGCCCCCTGAAATGCTCACTGGGTCCCCCAAGCACTTCCCGGGCTCCCAAAGTGCCCATCCACTCCGACCAGCCCATGGCCCTGCCCCCTCAATGTAAGGGCAGGACACAAGACCTGGGTCATCAGGTGTCGTCCCTCAGTGGCACTGGCCAGCACAGGGTCAGCACCAGCTCAGGACTCGTGAGGGGCTTGTCACTTTGCCCCATGAGCCACAGTCCAGGGGCTCCCTTAGGCTTAGTGCTCTGACCCAGAGGGACTCAACTTCCACCTGGAGATGCCAGGTGGGCTCCTCCATTCCCCCAGGTGGTGCCGGCCCTCCAGCCCTTCCTGTGCACAAACAGACACACACATAAATATATGATGCTGGGAAAGACTGAGGTCAGGAGGACAAGGGAGGGTGACAGAGAATGTGATGGTTGGATTGCATCCCCAACTCAATGGACATGGGTTTGAGTAAACTCCAGGAGTTGGTGATAGACAGGGAGGCCTGGAGTGCTGCAGTCCATGGGGTTGTGAAGAGTCAGAAACGGCTGAGTGACTGAAGTGAACTGATCACAGCTTTTAGAGTTCTGTTACAAAAAATGGCCACAAGGAGACAGCACTTCTAAATTTCTTTTTTTTTTAATTAATTAATTTATTTTAATTGGAGGCTTATTACTTTACAATATTGTGATTTTTGCCATACATTGACATGAATCAACCATGGGTGTACATGTGTTCCCCATCCTGAACCCCCTCCCACCTCCCTCACCATCCCATCCCTCAGGGTCATCCCAGTACACCAGCCCCGAGCACCCTGTCTCATGCATCAAACTGCACTGGTGATCTACTTCACATATGGTAATATACATGTTTCAATGCTATTCTGTCAAATTATCCCACCATCACCTCCTCCGACAGAGTCCAAAAGTCTGTTCTTTACATTTGTGTCTCATTTGTGTCTCACATACAGGGTCATTGTAACCATCTTTCTAAATTCCATATATATGTGTTAATATACTGTATTGGTGTTTTTCTCTCTGACTTACTTCTCTCTGTATAATAGGTTCCAGTTTCATCCACCTCATTAGAACTGATTCAAATGTATTCTTTTTAATAGCTGAGTAATATTCCATTGTGTATATGTACCACAGCTTTCTTATCCATTGATCTGCCAATGGGCATCCCGGTTGCTTCCAAGACCTGGTGATTGTAAGCAGTGCTGCGATGAATATTGTGGTACACATGTCTCTTTCAATTCTGGTTTCCTCAATGTGTATGCCCAGCAGTGGAATTGCTGGGTCATATGGCAGCTCTATTTTCCAGTTTTTAAAGGAATCTCCACCCTGTTCTCCATAGTGGCTGTAGTAGTGTGCATTCTCACCAACAGTGTAAGAGGGTTCCCTTTTCTCTGCACCCTCTCCAGCATTTATTGTTTGTAGACTTTTGATAGTAGCCATCCTGACTGGCATGACATGGTACCTCATTGTGGTTTTGATTTGCATTTCTCTGATAATGAGTGATTTTGAACATCTTTTCATGTGTTTGTTAGCCATCTGTATGTCTTCTTTGGAGAAATGTATGTTTAGATCTTTGGCCCATTTTTTGATTGGGTCATTTATGTTTCTGGAATTGAGTTGTAGGAGCTGCTTGTATATTTTTGAGATTAATTCTTTGTCAGTTGCTTCGTTTGCTATTTTTTTTCTCCCATTCTGAAGGCTGTCTTTTCACCTTGCTTATACTTTCCTTCGTTGTGCAAAAGCTTTTAAGTTTAATTACGCCCCATTTGTTTATTTTTGCTTTAATTTCATGACTCTTGGAGGTGTGCCATAGAGGATACTGTTGTAAATTTCTTTTTCTGTGCATTCATTGTTGTTTTATTTTAAAGTAGGGTCGATTTCCAATACTGTGTTTGTTTCATGTATACAGGAGCTGGATTCATTGATACACAGACATTTATCAATTCTTTTTTGGGTTCATTTTCCCCACAGAGAGGATTACAGTGTCTCCAGTAGGCTGTCCTTTGCTAGTCAACGTTTTTTTTTTTTTTTTTTCCTGATAATCTGTTTGATGTATATTAACGTCTATTTGTTTCTTGCAAACTCTTCATTTATTCATTTTTTTAAATAATCATAAGTTGTTTTTTAAGTTTGTGAGTCTGTTTCTACTGTGTAATAGCATACATTTGCATTAATTTCAAGAAGATACCTGTCAGTGATACCTTCTGATATTTGTCCTTCTCTGTCTGCCTTCCTTTACTTAGTATAGTATTCACTCTATCCATCCAGTGACATTATTCCATTCTGATTCAGGGCTGGGTAGCATTTCAATGCAGATGTGCACCACTCTGACTTCATTTTCCTGTCGATGAATAACTTGGTTGAATTTGTTGCAGGGAGGGCTTCCCTAGTGGATCAGCCAGTAGAGAATCCACCTGCCAATGCAGGAGACGTGGGTTCAGTCCCTGAGTGGGGATGATCCCCTAGAGAAGGGCATGGCAACCCACTCCAGTATTCGTGCCTGGAGAATCCCATGGACAGAGGAGTGTGGCGGGCTACAGTCCATGGGGTCACAAAGTGTTGGACATGTCTAAAGCGACTGAGAATACATGCAAAGGAAAAAAAAAGAGGAATGAGTTTTTTATTCTTTCACTTTTTTGAGAAAAAAGGAGATAAATAAAATAGTGAGCAAGCCTGAGCATTCCTAGTTTTTTTTTTGTTTTTTTTTTTTTTTTTTTTACTTTAACGTCTGAATGTCTGTGACTGAGTTTGCTTTTCTGCCCTGCCACTCTGCAGGAGCTACGAGTAACATTTTTTTTCCTTGGACTCCATACTAAATACACCCCCTATCTGGTTTTTACCCTTACAATACCCTTCCCCTTGTACTTACATATCAGAAAGAAGACCGTGGAGCCACCTCAACTGCCAGAGTCAGTTACTGTGTTATTGACTTCAGTCTATGATGGTCTTTGGAAAAATGCATGAGGAGGAAATCTAAATCCTATCTCCTTTGTTCCTCTTCACTGACACCTGGCTGTGAGTCCTTGCCTTATATAAGCCTCTAGACTCTTAATGGGTGGGGTGGGGGGGTACACAATCCTTGAGGCATGACCTTATTGTGTTCCCCTCTCTGCTGGCTTGAGAATAAAAGCTACCTTCGTATCTCCTTCAAACTCTGTCTCCGTATTTTCTATTTGGCTTCACTGGGCAGAGAAAGCCAAGATTCTGGCCAGCAACAATTCTAGTTCTTGGCCGTTGTCAATCGAGCTGCCTTGAAAACAAGGGTGCACGGGTCACTGTGAATTCTGATTTTTCTCTGGGTCTGAGCCCAGACGTGGGATTGTTGGGCCATGAGCTTTCTGGATGTTTAGTTGATAAAGAACCTCCTTGCTGGTTTTGATAGTTCCTGCACCCATTTACACCACCACTGAGAGTGTAGGAGACTTCCTTTTTCCCTCCATTCTCTGCAACCCATATTCTCTGTAGATTTTTAGACAGTGGCCACTGTGGGAGGGGATTTTTCATGGGAGTTTTGATTTGCGTGGATTTAATACATAGTGGTGTGCTGCAGTCCATGGGAATGCAAAGAGTAGGACACAACTGAGCAATGGAACTGAATATATAGTGAGCTGGACAAACTTTCCAGGTGCTTTTCAATCATGTGCAGAGTGACTACAGTTTACCTCTTGGCATTGTTTTCTTGAAAGGTGGCCCTTTTTTGAATTCCTGTCTGATAATCTACACTGGGACATGACTGGAAGGGGGGGGGGTCATTTACAGTCCTACGGGCCTTGTGAATATGAAGAGCCCAGCACCACTAGGTTTAAAGTTGTTTTTTGGAAGATGGTTCTAAGGAAACAGCATTGCTTCCTGCCCCACTCTGATACTCAGGCATTGAGTCTTATGGAAAACTCTGTTCATGGATTGTCATCTAGAGTGGAATGTGCCAAGACTTGAGCCTCATTTCTCCTTTCCCCTTACCAAGGGTCCCCAGGACACATCCCAGTTTGTGGATACCACTCTGCAGAGGGTGCTGTCACCTCTAGGTGGGGTGACCCTAAGGACGGAGGCAGGAGAGAGGAGCCCCAGCCTAAGGGACATAGAGTGGCCAGGGGACCTTGCAAACATGTTCCAGCCCAGAGGCTCCACCAATTCTTGGGTGATGTAGGCTGGGTTTCTCTACTGGAGGTTCCACCAACATCTGGAGATTGGGTGCTCATGCAGAGGGAAGGAGACACCCCAGGCCCATTGTGGGGTCACATTTCCTGGCACATGCTCCCAGCTCCGGTCTGAACTGAGGCCCTCTGGTCAGGGGACCAAACCCAGCTCAGGTCCAGGGATATGACACCATCCAGGCCACCATGTCCTGAGGGCAGTAGAGTCAGCCTTTCTGACTCCTTTATTATACTTTTCTTCCCTAATTTGATTTGGCATATGTAGTTGAATGACAAGGTTATATAGTTGAATGACAAGGTTGTGGGTGTTTTTTTTGTTTTTCTTTTGGGTTGACAGCAACTTGATTCACTTGTACGTAGATGTGTATATCTTCTCTACCAAGTTCTTTTCCGATATAGGATGCTAAAGTGTTGAATAGGATTCCTGTTTACACAGTGGTTCCTGGTGGATTCTTTTTTTTTTTTTTTTAAATAATATTAGCCTCCCTATGTCAGATTGAATCAGTTCATTACTCCATGCCCCACAGTTGTCTTTTTTTTTTTTTTTCTTTTGGGGGACCACTGATTCTTTTCTGAGTCTGGGAGACTGTTTCTTTTTGGTAAAGAAGTTCATCTGTATCCATTTTTAGATCCCAGCTACAAGGGATATCTTATGCTAATATCCCTCCCTGTGGCTCTCACCTCACTTGTTATGATCATCTCTATTTTATTCCCTGAGACCGCCCATGGCATTCTTTCCTGCTTGTTATGGCTGAGTGACTGTTCATCGTCTATGTACCCCATCTTCTTTATTCCTTGTGGACGTCTTTGTTTGTATATATATATATATATATATATATATATATATATTCCCATTCTGAGGACTGTCTTTCTCTTTCATTTAGTGTTCCTTTGCTGTGCAAATACTTTTAAGGTTAATTCAGCCCTATTTTCTTAGTTTTGGTTCATTTTTCATTATTCTGGGCACACTTGGTGGAATTGATGTTATAGCATGTCCCCTCTATATTGTCCTCAAAATTGCATAGTATCCATCTAACATTTAGATCTTTTCTTTTTGAAGTTTATATTTGTGTATGGTTTGAGGGATATTCTAATTTCATTCTCATTTTCATTATTGATGTATGCCCATGCTGTTATCCACAGTGGCTTTCATCTGTTTTCATTTACAGCAACGGAGGTGGAGGGTTCCCTTTTCTTCATGGCATCGGGTGGATTTAACCTTTGTAGAGTGCTTGACAATCACCATTCTGATTGGTGTGAGGTGATACCGAACACCCTTGCCTAATATTTAGCAATTTTGACATCTTTTCATGTGATTTTTTTAAAGTGTGAGTTAAAGGTACCTGTTAAAATTGACTTTGTGACGGTCTGCACAATTATGAAATTTTTTTCGGTGACCACCCCTTGGAGACTCCAGGAGATCAGTTGTTTTTTACTTAGAAACCCTTGGACCTTGTGAATATTAAATGCCCATCAACATGACTTTCTGTGGATGGGCGGGGCTGTGGCCCTCACTGTTGTTTTACCAGAGACCAAACTCTGGTGGAGGTAATGAAGACAATGGCAACTTCCTTCAAAAGGTCCTGTGCATGCACTGCTGCACCCAGTGGCTCTGACCCTGCAGCAGGCCACCACCGACCCACACCTCCACCAGAAATCCCTGGGAACTCACGGGCAAGTCTGGGTCAGTCTCTTGTGGGGTCATTGCTCCTTTCTCTTAGGTCCTGAAGCACACAAGGTTTTGTTTGAACCCTCCAAGCTCAGTGTCTCTGGCGGGTATGGGGTTTGCTTCTAAACACGATTTCGCCCCTCCTACCATCTTGTTGGAGCTTCTCCTTTGCCTTTGGATGTGGGGTATCTTTTTTTGGTGGGATCCAACATCCTCCTGTTGATAGTTGTTCAGCATAAGTTGTATTTTGGAGTTCTCACAGAAGATGAGCACAGGTCCTTCTACTCCACCATTTTGTCACTTTAGATTAAAGGTTTACTGAGCATGGCCCCACCCATCAGAACAAGACCCAGTTTCCCCCACAGTCAGTCTCTCCCATCAAGAATCTTCCATAAGCCTTTTATCCTTGTCAGTCAGAGGGCAGACAGAATAAAAACCACAATCACAGAAAACTAGTCAAACTGATCTGTTGGGAGCCGTGTTAGGCCTTACTGACAAAATGGAGGCATGGTCGCCAGCCCCCTCTCCTCATTCCGCAGGCACGGATCCCGGGATGAAGGAGTTAGGCCTTGTAATTCTGACCTGTCTTTTCCTCTCCTCAGCTGAGTTGACTGAAAAGGAATATTAAGGTGCTTATTGTTCTTGAGAGGAGCATGAGAAGGCAAAAAGCCTTCTGCAGGTGTGCTCAGAAAATAATTCATAAACTTAATCGTTGACATTTGTTCAAGGACTTTTACAAAAGATTGTTCCAGGATGAGCACATAGACCGTAGCTTTAGGCCATGGGAGGGATTGATATCTGAAGCCTATTTGTGAGGAGAATGTTTATGGCAAAGGAGTTTACTGAATTTAGGGCTTAGAAATAATTAAAAGAGTTAGAAGTTAAAGATTTAAGGAATCTTGTAAAGTTAGCATATTTTACTATAGCTTATAGAAATTAGGAATTTTTAGAGACACTATAGCTAGAAGTCTTTTTAAGAGATAGTGAGCTCAGGATGTTAGGGGCAAAGAGGATTTAGGAAGATAAGTAGTAAACTGAGGAATGTAGCATGAGTTACAATGTAATCACAAGTTAACTATAGGACACAGTAGAAGAGGTAGATAATAGATGATAAGGCTGATTCAAAGAGAATCACTGAATCAGGAACTCTGTTTTTAAGAGCAACAATGATTTATGGAGATAATAAATCTGGGAGAGGGGGAACTGAAAATGTCAAACTCCTGGCCTAATGTTTTTGTAAAAGTATAAAAGACAATCTTAAACTTGGAATAAAGAGGCAGTCCATAGAAAAATGAGAGGCTGTCTCATTGCCGACACCGTCCATCTCTTCAGATTGAATCCCTGGTTGCTGGAGTTGGACTCCGGCACTGACCAATCTTTAATGCTGAAGAAGCTGAAGTTGATGGGTTCTATGAAGACCTACAAGACCTTCTAGAACTAACACCCAAAAAAAGATGTCCTTTTGTTTATAGGGGACTGGAATGCAAAAGCAGGAAGTCAAGAAATACCTGGAGTAACAAGCAAATTTGTCCTTGGAGTACACAATGAAGCAGGGCAAAGGCTAACAGAGTTTTGACAAGAGAACACACTGGTCATAGCAAACACCCTCTTCCAACAACACAAGAGAAGACTCTACACATGGACATCACCAGGTGGTCAATGGCAAAATCAAATTGATTCTATTATTTGCAGCCATAGATGGAGAAGCCCTATAGAGTCAGCAAAACAAGACCCAGAGCTGACTGTGGCTCAGATCATGAAGTCCGTATTTCAAAATTCAGACTTCAATTGAAGAAAGTATGGAAAACCACTAGACAATTTAGGTATGACCTACATCAAATCCCTTATGGTTATCCAGTGGAAGTGACAAATAGATTGAAGGGATTAGATCTTACAGACAGAGTGTTTGAAGCACTATGGACAGAGGTTCGTGACATTGCACAGGAGGCAGGGATCAAGAATATCCCCAAGAAAAGGAAATGAAAAGAAAAGCAAAATGGCTGTCTGAGGAGGCCTTACAAATAGCTGAGAAAAGAAGAGAAGCAAAAGGCAAAGAAGAAAAGGAAATATATAACCATTTGAAATCAGAGTTCCAAAGAATAGCAGGGAGAGATAAGAAGGCATTCCTCAGTGATCAATGCAAAACAATAAGGAAAACAATAGAATGGGAAAGACGAGAGATCTCCTCAAGAAAATTAGAGATACCAAGGGAACATTTCATACAAAGATGGGCAGAATAAAGGACAGAAATGGTATGGACCTAACAGAGGCAGAAAATACTAAAAAGAGATGGAAAGAACACACAGAAGAACTATACAAAAAAGGTCTTCATGACCCACATAACCACGATGGTGTGATCGTGGAGGGTGAGAAAAGATGCGAATATATGAAAGGGGGTTGTACTCAGTGATGGAAAAGGTGGAGAACTTCCTGAGAGCAAGTGCTAAGATGCAGAGGAGAGGGGAAGGTGGATATGGCAATGCAGATAGGTTGTGAGGAAATGTGGACAAAAGGAGTGTCACTCATGGAAAACAAATTCAGGACACAGGCTCTGTAGGGGGCGAGCAGGGCAGGCGAGCAGTGTGTGTGCTGACCTGGCATGGATGGAGCTGGGGTGGTTGTGTGCTGACCTGGCATGGATGGAAGTGGGGTGGTCTGTGTGCTGATGTGGCATGGATTGAGCTGTGTGGTTTAGTGCTAACCGGGCATGGATGGAGCTGGGGTGCTCTGTGTACTGATCTGGCATGGATGGATGTGAGGTGATCTGTGTGCTGACCTGGCATGGATTGAGCTGTGTGGTTTAGTGCTGACCTGGCATGAATGGAGCTAGGGTGGTTTTGTGCTGACCTAGCATGGATGGAGGTGGGGTGGTCTGTGTGATAACATGGCATGGATGGAGGTGGGTGTTCTGTGTGCTGACCTGGCATAGATGGAACTGGGATGGTCTGTGATCTACCTCATTAGCAGTGACTCAAATGTGTTCTTTTTTATGGCTGAGTAGTATTCCACTGTATATGTGTACCACAGCTACTTTATCCATTCGTCTGTTGATGGACAGGTTGTTTCCATGTCCTAAATATTGCAAATAGTACAGCAGTGAGCAATGAGGTACATATGTCTTTTTCAGTTATGGTTTCCTCTGGTTATATGCACAGTAGTAGGATTACTGTGTCATATGGTAGCTTTATTCCTAGTTTTTTATGGAATCTCCATACTGTTCTCCATAGTGGCTGTATCAGCCTCTGTCCCCACCAAGAGTGCAAGAGGATTACCCTTTCTTCACACCCTCTCTAGCATTTAGTCTTTGTGGTCTTTTTGATGATGGCCATTCTGACCCTTGTTGGATGGTACATCACTGTAGTTTTGATTTGCATTTCTCTATTAATGAGCAATATTGAACATCTTTTCATGTGTTTTTTAGCCATCTGTAGGTCTTCTTTGGAGAAGTGTCTATTTAGGTCTTCTGTCCACTTGTTGATTGAGTTGATTATTTTTCTAGTGTTGAGCTGCACGAGCTGCCTGTATATTTTGGAGATCAGTTCTTTGTCAGTTGCTTCATTTGCTATTTTTTCTCCCATATTGAGGGCTGTCTTTTCACCTTGCTTACAGTTTCCTTTGTTGTGAAAAAGCTTTTAAGTTACCTAGGTCTCATTTATTTTTGTTGTTCAGTCCTTTGGGTTTTAACCATGTTCCTCCATCTGCTGGATGTTTCTCTGTCATTTTGTTTTGTTTAATTTACTGTGTTTGTGATCCCTTTCTTGGTTGAAAGGTTATAGTTCCTCTTAAGTATGGAGTCTACCTCTCCTGAGTGGGGTTGGACCAATGCTTTGTGAAGGTTTCCTGGTTGGAGGGATTTGTGTTTGTATTCTGGTAGGTGGAGCTAGATCTTGTCTTTCTGAAGGGCAGTGGCAGGGTCCAGTAGTGTGGTTTGGGGCGTCTATGGGTTCAGTATGGCTTTGAGCAGGCTGTCTGCCAATGTTCAAGGCTGTGCCCTATTTGGCTGAGGATAGGTGAGGGGTGTTTAGCACTATCGCTTGCTGGCTTTTGGGTGTGGTTTAGTCTTAGTGTTGAGATGGAGGCTTTTGGGAGGGCACTCATCTATTAATGTTATATGGGGCCAGGAGTTCTCTAGTGATTGAAAGTCCTGGAGTTGTTAGATATCAACCATTTCCTTCCCCAGGGGATCATCTTCACCAAAGGATCAAGGCCAGGTCCCTTGCATTGCAGGCAGATTCTTTACTGTCTGAACCTCCAGGGAAGCCCTTAGAGAATGCCTGATGACACTGATTAAATATTAAAGAAATACGTGTTGAAAGTGAAGAGTATACTGATGAATAGCAGAGACTGATGATCATGATAATTATTGTTATTTGACAAGTCTGTTCTGTCCGATCATAGTAGGAATGTGTATGGTAGGATGTAGGAACACAGTACAGTTTCTAACTGTGTGTTCATCTGAAAGTTTCTTAGGGTGATGGAAGGTCCTCAGTTACCTTCTAATGACAGTGACAGGATTTTTCATTGCTTTGTGTTCTTCTTCTTCTTCTTTTTTTTTTTTTTTTTTTTTTTTTTGTTAACCTTCCTTTGCTTTCTCATCTACTGGTTGTTGTTTTCTGGCTAAGTCATGTCAGACTCTTTGCGAACCTATGGACTGTGGCCCACCAGGCTCCTCTGTCCATGGGATTTCCCAGGCCAAAAAAAGAAAGAAAGAAAAGCCCCCGGTTTGGGGGAAAAGCGCATGGACAGAAACCTCTGAGTACACGGGGATGGATAGGCCTGCCAGGAGTGTATGGGGTTCAGAAAGCTTTGGGTTTACGTGAGGTCTAGGCAGAAATTATGGCTCCCAGGCTTGGTCATGGACACTGCCCAACACCCATCTACCCTCCCTCTATCTGTCCTGCCCCACATTTGCCAGCAGCCCTGGGGTCTAGACTGTGGTACTTGCTGAGCTCTAGACACAGCTGTCTGCTTGCAGGTGTGTGGGAGGGATGGAGGGCTCTTAATGACTCGATACAACTTTGGAAAGTGGGGCCAAGAGCCTGGGGTTAATCTGGCTCCAAGGAGCTGGGGGACCTATGTTGGTCCCAGGGCCAGAGGCCAGACCAGAGCTGCTGAAGAAGGAGCCCAGACGATGTATTGAAAAACCAGTGAAACTGGTTATTAGAAAGCAGCACTGAAGACTACAAACAAAAACATGATATAAACTAAAGTGTGAAACAAATGTGAAGTATTGTTGTCACTGGTGTTTTGTAGAAAGCTGGATTAAATGTGTTCTATCATCGGCACACTTATCCCAGAACTTTCAGCTTTATTTCCACCACACAGCATCAGCAGTGAGTGGTGGCTGTGTGGTGCTGGAGCAGCGAGCAGCTGAGAGGATATATCCCACGTCCAAGATCAGGAGTGGGGACCATGAGGAGATACCAAATGCCCAAGGTCAGGAGCGGCGGTTGTGAGGAGATTCCCCATGTTCAAGGTAGGGAGTGGTATAATCACATGGGCCACAGCTTGTCTAACTCAATGAAACTATCGGCCGTGCTGTGTAGGGCTGCCCAAGAGGGATGGGTCGAGGTGGAGCGTTCTGACAAAATATGGGCCACTGGAGAAGGGAATGGCAAACCACTTCAGTATTCTTGTCTTCAGAACCCCATGAACAGTATGAAAGACAAAAAGATAGGACACTGAAAGATGAATTCTCCAGGTCAGTAGGTGTCCAATATGCTACTGGAGATCAGTGGAGAACTCCAGAAAGAATGAAGAGAAAGAGCCAAAGCAAAAACAACACCCAGTTGTGGATGTGACTGGTGATGGGAGCATGGTCGAATACTCTAAAAAGCAATATTGCATAGGAACTTGGAATATTAGGTAGATGAATCAAGGTGAATTGGAAGTGGTCAAACAGGAGATGGCAAGAGTGAACATCAACATTTTAGCAATCAGCAAACTAAAATGGACTGGGATGGGTGAATTTAACTCAGATGACCATTATATCTACTACTGTGGGCAAGATTCCCTTAGAAGAAATGGAGTAGCCATCATAGTCAACAAAACAGTCCAAAACGCAGTACTTGGATGCAATCTCAAAAATGGTGGAAGGATCTCTGTTCGTTTCCAAGGCAAACTATTCAATATCATGGTAATCAAAGTCTATGCCCTGACCAATACTACTGAATAAGCTGTAGTTGAATGGTTCTGTGAAGACCTACAAGACGTTTTAATACTGACATCCAAAAGAGATATCCTTTTCATTATAGGGGACTGGAATGCAAAAGTCAGAGGTCAAGAAACATCTGGAGTAACAGGCAAATGTGGGATTGGAGTACAGAATGAAGCAGGGCAAAAGCCAATAGAGTTTTGCCAAGAGAACACACTGGTCATAGCAAACACCCTCTTCCAACAAAAAGAGAAGACTCTACACATGGACATTACCAGATGATCAACACCAAAATAAAATTGATTATATTATTGCAGCCAAAGATGGAGAAGTTCTATACAGTTACCAAAACAAGACCAGGACCTGACTGTGGTTCAGATCATGATCTCCTTATTGCCAAATTCAGACTTAAATTGAAGAAAGTAGGGAAAACCATCAGATCATTCAGGTATGACCTAAATCAAATCCCTTACGATTATACAGTGGAAGTGAGAAATAGATTTCAGGACAAGATCTGACAGACAGAGTACCTGATGAACTATGGGTGGAGGTTCGTGACATTGTACAGGAGGCAATGACCAAGACCATTCCCAAGAAGAAGAAATGCAGAAAGGCAAAATGGTTGTCTGAGGAGGCCTTACAGATAGCTGTGAAAAGAAGAGAAGTGAAAAGCAAAGGAGAAAAGGAAAGATATACCCATTTGAATGCAGAGTTCCAAAGAATAGCAAGAAGCGATAAGAACACCTTCCTCAGTGATCAATGCAAAGAAACAGAGGAAAACAATAGAATGGGAAAGGCTAGAGAGCTCTTCAAGAAAATCAGAGATATGAAGGGAACATTTCATGCAAAGATGGGCAGAATAAAGGACAGAAATGGTATGGACCTTAGAGAGGCAGAAAATATTAAGAATAGGTGGCAAGGATACACAGAATAACTGTACAAAAAAGATCTTCATGACCCAGGTAATCACAAAGGTGTGATCACTCACCTAGAGCCAGACATCCTGAAATCTGAAGCCAATTGTGCCTTAGGAAGCATCACTACAAACAAAGCTCGTGGGGGTGATGGAATTCCAGTTGAGCTATTTCAAATCCTAAAAGATAATGCTATGAAAGTGCTGCACTCAATATGTGAGCAAATTTGGAAAACTCAGCAGTGGCCACAGGACTGGAAAAGGTCACTTTTTATTCCAATCCCAAAGAAAGGCACTGTCAAAGGATGATCAAACTATTACACAATTACACTCTTTGCACACACTGGCAAAGTAATGCTCAAAATTCTCCAGGCCAGGCTTCAGCAATACATGAACTGTGAACTTCCAGATATTCAAGCTGCTTTTAGAAAAGGCAGAGGAACCAGAGATCAAATTGTCAACATCTGCTGGATCATCAAAAAAATAACAATTTCAGAAAAACACGTATTTCTGCTTTATTGAGTGTAGTAAAGCCTTTGACCGTATGGATCACAATAAACTGTGGAAAATTCTGAAATAGATGGGAATACCAGACCACCTGACCTGCCTCTTGAGATATCTGTATGCAGGTCAGGAAGCAACAGTTAGAGCTCGACATGGAATAACAGACTGGTTCCAAAAAGAAAAGGAGTATGTCAAGGCTGTATATTGTCACCCAGGTTATTTAACTTATATGCAGAGTACACCATGAGAAACACTGGCCTGGATGAAGCACAAGCTGGAATCAAGATTGCCAGGAGAAATATCAATAACCTCAGATATGCATATGGCAACACCCTTATGGCAGAAAGTGAAGAAGAACTAAAGAGCCTCTTGATGAAAACGAAAGAGGAGAGTGAAAAAGTTGGCTTAAAGCTCAACATTCAAAAAAGAAAGATCATGGCATCCAGTCCCATCACTTCATGGCAAATAGATGGGGAAACAGTGGAAGACTTTTTTTCACATGAACTGTGTGTCCTTGTGTCTCTGTGTGGAGAAGTGCCCCCAGGACCCCCAGTGGTTCACCTAGCCCAACCCTGTTCTCACACCTTCCCCTGCATACCCCTGGGGTAGCACTTGTTGAGCTTGCCTTGTGACCGTAGCCACCTTGCAGGGGCCAGCAGCAACTTTATTGATGCCTCAGTGACTCCTGCCCCTGTGACATGGGGCCAGAATGTCCCAGGGAAAGTGTGACCCTGGTGCCCATGAGGAACACGCCCACCCTGCTGCTTGGGGGCGGCTCAGTCTACCGTGGCACCATGTCCAGGCTCACAGGCTGGCTGCAGGTCAGCCACTAGCTCCCTCAGTATGTGGTGTAAGACCACGGGCTCAGCAGCAGTAACCCATGGAACTTGTAGGTCTCATTTTTGATGGTGAAAATGACCTGCAGGCTGACGGGCCGCTGGGAGTGCACACAGCCTGGCCCAGTGCTACCC
Organism: Bubalus kerabau; assembly: GCF_029407905.1. Lineage (NCBI taxonomy): Eukaryota > Metazoa > Chordata > Mammalia > Artiodactyla > Bovidae > Bubalus > Bubalus kerabau. The sequence continues at coordinate 1,429,058 of NC_073647.1, read as the reverse complement.
TGAGCCCAGCATCCCAGGGCTCAAGTCGGGGGACAGGAGCCCCAGGGCCAGCTGGGGCACTGTGGGTGAGTCTGGGGCCTTCCCAGAGGAAGCACTCGGTTTGAGGGGCCCCTGTGCCTGAAGGTTCCCAAGGGTTAGGATACCCTGAACAAGTTGGGCCAAGGGGACAGGAAGCTGGAGGGGCTCAGGTGAGCCTCTGTCCACAGGAGCTGAGTCAGCCTGACCTAGGGATGGGGTGGTGTGGGCATGGTGTGGTCAAGGCTGGGGGCTCAGAGCATGTGCCCATTGGGATGGAGGGGGGGCAGGACCACCCTGCGGGTCACAGTGCATTTCAGGGCTCCATCCATCTGGCCCTCACACCCATGTATGAGTAGAAACTCTCCTGGCCCCTCTTCTGCCAGTAGCCCTCAATGAGAAAGGACAGCTTGCAAGTGAGCACCTTTATCTGGCCTGGCGGCAGGAGCCCAGGGCAGCAGTCTTCCAGGTCTGTGCAACTGGGGAGAAGAGAGGGCACTGCAGAGGTGCCTCAGGCATGACGAACCCCAGGTTGGGAGTGACAGCCCGGGGTGACCCCTTGTGGCACTGTTACCCCCACCCCCCTGCTCTGGCCCTTGACCCCCAAGGTGCAACATCCCGCACACTGACAGCGTAGGGTCAGGGCTCTGCAGAAATGAGGGGACAAACAAGGCTGAGCACACCAGGTGAAACCCATCATTTTATTAAATACCACAGTGATGTGTGCACAGAACAGATTTTATGTAACAGATAAAAGTAAGGGCCTTCTGTGTTTACAGGCTGCCTGACGTGGCCTGACGGGTTGTGTTGCTCTGGGTGTGGGATCCTTTTTCTTCTCCCTAACCTGCATGTTCTAATGATTGGATAGTGAGCCTGGTCAATTTGAACCTGAAGGATCAGGCCCCTCAGAGCTGGGGAAGGAGACCTCTTGTAAGTTTGTGCATTGATTACAGCTGCTTTGGAAGTAACCAGAAAGTGTGTGTTTGAGATGTAAGTGCCCTGAGGTTTGGCGAGGCTTATGTTTTTTGGAGGTGACCACAAAGAGACACACACACACACACACCTGTTTGGCAAATGGCCAAAGCATTGGAAAACGTGTTTTCATTCCAACCTCAAAGAAGGGCAATGCCAAAGAATGTTCCAACTATTGCAAAATTGCACTCGTCACACATGCTAGCAAAGTAATGCTCAAACTTCTCCAAGCCAGGCTTCAACAGTATGTGAACTGAGAACTTGCTGATGTTTAAGCTGGGTTTAGAAAAGGCAGAGGAACTAGAAATCAAATTGCCAACATCTGGTGCACCATCAAAAAAGCAAGCTGCTAAGTCACCTCAGTTGTGTCAGACTCTGTGCAACCATATAGACGGCAGCCCACCAGGCCCCCCTGTCACTGGGATTCTCCAGGCAAGAACACTGGAGTGGGTTGCCATTTCCTTCTCCAATGCATGAAAGTGAAAAGTGAAAATGAAGTCGCTCAGTCGTGTCTGTCTCTTCCCGAACCCATGGACTGCAGCCTACCAGGCTTTTCCATCCATGGGATTTTCCACGCAAGAGTACTGGAGTGGGGTGCCATTGCCTTCTCTTAAAAGCAAGAGAGTTCCAGAAAAACATTTGCTTTGTTTACTACATGAAAGCCTTTGACTGTGTGTATCACAACAAACTGAAAACTTCTTAGAGATTCGTATACGAGACCACCTTACCCGCCTCCTGATAAACCTGTATGCAGGTCAAGAAGCAACAGTTAGAACTGGACATGGAACAAAAGACTGGTTCCAAATTAGGAAAGGAGTACATCAAGGCTGTATATTGTCACCCTGCTTATTTAACTTATATGCAGAGTACATCATGAGAAATGCTAGGCTGGAAGAAGCACAAGCTGGAATCAAGACTGCCGGGAGAAATATCAATAACCTCAGATATGCAGATGACACTACCCTAATGGCAGAAAGTGAAGAACTAAAGAGCCTCTTGATGAAAGTGAAAGAGGAGAGCGAAAAAGTTGACTTAAAACTCATCATTCAGAAAACTAAGATCGTCAGAAAATTAATTTCCCATCACTTCATGGCAATTAGATGGGGAAACAGTGAAACCAGTGACAGACTTTATTTGGGGGGGGGGGCTCCAAAATGACTGCAGATGGTGACTGCTGCCATGAAATTAAAAGACGCTTGCTCCTTGGAAGAAAAGTTATGACCAACCTAAACAGCATATTAAAAAGTAGAGACATTACTTTGCCAGCAAAGGTCCGTCTAGTCAAGGCTATGGTTATTCCAGTGGTCAGGTATGGATGTGAGAGTTGGACTATAATGACGGCTGAGTTCCCACAAATTGATGCCTCTGATGTGTGGTCTTGGAGATGACTCTTGAGAGTCCCTTGTACTGCAAGGAGATCCAACCAGTCCATCCTAAAGGAGATCAGTCCTAAATATACATTGGAAGGACTGATGCTAAAGCTGAAACTCCAACACTTTGGCCACCTGATGCAAAGAACTGACTGATTGGAAAAGACCCTGATGCTGGGAAAGATTGAAGGCAGGAGGAGAAGGGGAAAACAGAGAATGAGATGGTTGGATGGCAACACTGACTCGACTCAATGGACATGAGTTTGAGTAAACTCAAGAAGTTGGCGATGGACAGGGAGGCCTTGCGTGCTGCAGTCCATGGGGTCACAAAGAGTCGGACATGACTAAGTGACTGAAATGAACTGAAACCACTCCAGTTGATTCTTCCAAGCATATAGCCCAAAGTGTTCTGCCTGAAGGAATTGAGATCACACAGGTAGAAAGTTTAACAGGCCACAGGATGCTCAGGAACGTGGGACTAAGAGTCCTTCCTGGGAAGCCACAACCCTGAGCACTGACCAGGGACTCTCCCTGTTTTGATCCCTGGGAGAAGGAAGCTAGTCTGCCTGCCAGTCGGTTCCAAGCCGGTGCTGGGAGGTCCCTGCCTACCCTGACCCCTGGAGCGACCCATGTGGGTCCACCCACTTGGGACCCACCAAGCCCCTGCTCTGCACACATCTTGAGAGTCAGTTCAGGCTGATGTGACAGGAATCTGTGGTGGGAACTCAACAGAAAGGGTGTGACGGCAGCTGGGACCTTCCTTCATTGAGGACGTAGCATTGCCAGGTACACTGAGGTGGTGCAGGTGTCAGGGAGGACATTTCAGATGGTGGTGCATGCTGAGAAGGACACAGGGCATGGGGTGGCAGAGGCTGATGGGTTGTGAGTCCAGAGAGGTGCCTTCTTGGGGTAGGGGTCATGCTCAGACTGAACTGCATCCATGGGCCGGAGCTCCAGCAGGGCCGGCCGCTGAGCTGTGGAGGGCGAAGCCAGAGGCGACGGCCACAGGAAGGTTGCATTTGACCTCTGGTAGAATTTCTGCTCCCCAAGGACTGGCATTATTGTCTGTCTCCTCAACGGCTGTCCCATACCGGGCAAACGACCTGGCCAGAGGCAGCTGATAAACAAATACCTGTCATTGAATGAACAGTCTTGAGTGTGGAGGTGCACAGGACAGGTGGCATCAGGCTGCAGATTAGGACTTAAGTAAATTAGGAGGCAGAGACAGGAGAGAGGCATACAGGATTTCTGAGTCAGGACTCCCAGCCCCCTTGGGCTCAGCTCCACCCAAGCCCATCTGTTCCCCAGACACTCTGTTTTTTTCCAGGATACTCTCTCTGGCCTTCACTCACCTGAGTGTCCTGCCCTGCATAACTTAAAAAGCAGCTCCGAGTCTGCTGCCACCACCTGTGCCTAAAGCATCTGATGTCTTTTCCACCTCTGCCTGTGTGGTGCTGCGGATAAGCCAAGGGTTTGATGTGGCTTTGGGGTCTTTCTCATTCACTGAGATCAGCTCCACCTGCAGGGCCGGCAAAGCCTCCAGCACCTCCATTGGGGGTTAGTCACTTGAAGCTCCTGTCCTTGGATGTTCCTAGCCCTGCTCCGCGGGCCTCTCCTCCCGCTCCTGCGAGGACAGCTTCTCCTGCTTCTCCTCCGCCACCACTTCAACCTCCTCAATGATGTCTTCCACCAGCAGCTGGAACACTTGCTGATCCCCAACACCTCTCCCATCTCCAGGGTCACTCCTTCCTCCACTGCCTCCCCACTGAAGAAGGCAGCCTCCTCACCTGGTGGGCCACCTGCTGCCTGTGACATCCCCAATGGTTCCAGCATGCTGGCAGGTCTCAGGGCCCCAGCACCCTGAATCCTCTGGCTCACACCGAAGAAGACCCAGGGTCTCCATCAGCAGCAGGACCCAGGGAAGGATGATGCTGACAAAGGTGCTTCATTCACCCTGCCTCCGTGAGAATCACCTGGGTCTCACATGCTGTAAGCAGAGCTGCTCTGGATGAGACTAAGACACACGAAGCCCCCAAGTTTCCAGTCTCAGCCTGTCACCAGCTACATGCATTACCTGAATCCAGGCACTGCATCTAGGCTGCATGAGCCTGAGCTTCCCCAGTGGGGAAAGGAGAGGGTCCTGGCCTCTCCACAGATCTGCCCTCAGGTCTCACCTCCCAAACCCCTCACAACCTCTGTGTCTTGTCACTTATCTCTCATGGCAGGACCTTCCTTCTGGGGGTAGTACTTCAGGGGATTAACCCACAGGCCCTCACCAGTGATCTGCTGGCCACACAAGGGAGGTCAGCATGGGGCTTACCAGGCCCCAAGCCCTCCCATGGGCAGCCAAGAACCCCACCCTCAATCGGCCATTCTGGGCAGGCTCAGAGAGACTGCACCTGAGCAATCCTGTTCCATCCTGGACAGTTGTGGTCCAACAGACAGTTAAGGAAGTTCAGGCTGCTGGTGTCCAGCCTGAGGCTGGGAGCTCCCCATCCATCATCACAGACCCAGTGGACCGGAGAGGAAGTATACGCCCTATGTACTGAAGGAGTACTGGGGAGACAGGGAAGATTCAGGTAGGAGGAGCATCCACCTCCCTCTCCCAGCCACGCACACAGCCCAGGGAGCCAGGTTGCACCAGTGACGCCAAAGTGGTACTCCTTAATGATCTCTCTGTTCCTGAAGTACGGGTTGTCCCGAAAGAAAAATACCAGCTTTCAGCGGGACTGGGGATGGCCTAGTTCCTGCACGTTCCAGGACCAGGAGGATGGAAAAGGTGGAGGTGCAAGCTTCTAGGGTCCTCAGCTTGCCTGCCAGGCAGGAATCAACATCTTCCGATTTTCCTTTCCAAAGGCTCACACTGAAATCACACACACAGGTCACAGGATCCCCCACCTCCACTTGCCCTCCCAGCTCCCCCACCCACCTTTCCACAGGCACCCTCCCTGCCCTTCAAGGCCATCATGGACCTGAGAAAGTCTTCATCTTGTTCGCTGATCATGACGGATATATGGCGGTGGTTCATCATCTGCTGTATGTCAAGGACCTATTCATGCCCCATGCTGGGCAAGGAAAAGTCTTGAGTAACAGGGTTAGCCTCGGGTAGAGTGAGGATACAGGAACAGGCATCTGCAAGGACTCAGGGTACTCCCGCTTGCCTGGTGGCCAGACTGACATCCCCAGCCCCTGCCACACCATCAGATGTGCTCATCCCTCTGGGTTCCCTTTGGTCCTCTGGGACCCTTGTCCGCATCCCCCAAGGGAGGATCTGTTTCTGACCACTCCTGATGTATGCCTGGCATGTGTGTCCTGGGTAGTGGCATGTCAATTGCTTAAAATTTCAAGATCTGCAGTCCCTGCAGCATGCTTTCTCCACGGGCCAGTGTGTGTGTCTGTGCGTTTAGCAAGAGAGCCCTGGGTCTCTTACCTTCTCCCTGTCTTCACACGGGGTGGCATGGATGTACTGGAGTCAACTGGCACATGGTTTCTGATCACTGATGACATACCTTCCCCGCCAAAGTGTGTGGCTTCTATGCAGATGCAAGCCAAAATGAGCCTCCCAGAGTCATTTGCTCAGATACATACAGGTCGAGAGATTCCCAAGCTCTGCTGGCACTCATAACTCCCTCTGCCCCCATTCCATTGCCCCCCAATACCTTTGCCCCCCCCCCAGATGGCTGGTGCCCTAACCCCTACCCATCTTCCTGCTCCTTTTCCTTCTCCTCCTGAGCATCTGACCCTGAAGAAGCAGCAGTAAGGAAACGGCTTTGGCCCCGAAGCCAGGGATGCCCTGGATGACGGCACTTCTCTGATTCAAGGGACACTTTCTACTCTGAAGGTCCTTCCTCTGGAGCTGAAGATAGGCTTTGGCGTCTTTCTCACTCATGGAGCTCAGCTCTACGTGCAGGGCTGCCAGCGCCTCCAGCACCTCGAATGGGGGCTGGTCACTCGAGGCTCCTGTCCTTGGATGTTCCTGGCCCTGCTCATCCGTCTTCTCCTCCCGCTCCTGCAAGGACAGCTTCTCCTGCTCCTCTTCCACCACCAATTCCACCTCCTAAATGATGTCTTCCACCAGCAGCTGGAACACTTGCTGATCCCCAACACCTCTCCCTACTCCAGGGATGCTCCTTGCTCCACTACCTCCCTGCTGAAGAAGGAAAACTTTACACCCATATTTTCATATGTGAAACATAGAAATGTACAGATTTCATGCAGGAAAATCATCCTTCACGTGTAAATATGCATGAGGCATGGCATCCAAAACCAGCGATCTAGAAGAACCCAGAGGAATAGGGTGGGGAGGGCCTAAGGGCCCTTAGGTTGGCCTAAGGATGTGTTGGACACATGTGCCCTTATGGCTCACTAATGTTGATGTATGGCAGAAACCATCACAATGTTGTATAGTAATCATCCTCCAGTTAAAGAAATCAAGTTAAATTACTAACAAAATAAAAAAGAAAGCACAAGGAACTCTACTCAGTGCTCTGTGTTGACACAAATGGGAAGAGAATCCAACATGAAGGGATCTATGTAAGCATATAATTGGTTCACACTGATGTACAGCAGAAAATAATACAACAATATAAAGTAACTATGCTCAAATAAAAATTTATTTAAAAATATTACAATGCTACTATACCTTCAGCAGTGAATAAATAAATGGTTCCCCTATTTGCAAAATATATGTCTTTAGGAGAATTGTGCTAAGTAATATTTTCGTTAGAGGAAGACAGAAACGTTATCATCACATGATATTGTTAGTTAAAATACCTGAGTTATAGAGACAGAGAGTTGAATGTGGTTATCAAGGGCTAGTGGAAATGGACCATGATGGTCCAGGTACCAACTTTAGTCATGCATTGACTAATCTACCAAAGAAGATACTGTAAGAGGGCAGGAGGAATATGGAGCTGCATACTGAGCTCAGGTCCATTAGTGAAGTTCAAAATCCAGCTCCATCAGAGTCAGCCTCTCAGAAGAGTTTAGTTAAAGATATATTGCAGGCTTTGCCCAGGGCCTTCCAGGCTCATTGACTTTGGGCTGGGGAGCAAGCCAGGGCACCTGGGCACAGGCTAATAGCTGTGTCTTGCAGTGGGCCATAGCTGCTTGCTAGAGCGACTCACTGGCCTGGCCCCAGGTTCAGAGAAATAGCCAAGATCTCCCATCCCCACCTCCATGACCAAACGGTTGTGGCTTCTGCATGAGTCAGTCTACAAGACCCAGTCCCAGACCACTGGGTAGACTGAGAAGACTGAGGGCCAGATGCATGCTGGTCACTTGGCTCCTTCATTGAAGATGGTTGGGCAAGGTATGGGGACCTTGGTAAGAGGAGGGCCCAGAGACTGAGAGCTGCCTCTTCAACTGGGAATGTCCAATGGTGGGAAGATCAAGTCTCTGTGCTGGATGAATGCTCTCAGACAGGATAACCAGTCTGCCTAGGGTCCTCCTCCTCCTAAACAGGACCTTGGAGTGTGAAAGTCAAGCTTGGAAGGATTTCTTTCAGCATAGGGAATAATATTTATTTCACCAGAGGCTTACATGAACACTGTTACATCACCGTGATCTTATTTCAGTAGCAGAGGATCTGACAAGGAGACGTTTGCAACAGTTAATCACACCCCTCCCTCACCTCTCCCAGAAGCGCGTTTTGCTGAAACCTCTTGGGGAGTTCAGGATTTTTAAAGCCATATGCCACACATCTCCTTTCATGGGCCTGCAATAAAACTTTCTCTGCTTTAAGGTCCAATGTTCTGATATTGCTTGGCTTAACTATACTGGGTACATGGGTATTCATTAACACTAGCCCCTAAAGACTCATTTCTGTAGAGGGTAACTCTCTGAGAGAATACCTCATTCCAAAACCACACTCAGTCATTGAATTATGTGCAATTTTTCACTCTTCAATATAAAGCTAATTATCAAACACTGATGGCTACAACAAATTACCAGGTGAATTTAGGACAAAATAACTCTGACGAATGTTGTCATCAGGTCTTATTTGAGGACTACATATTATTTTGAAAACTTTGTAGTGACTGTACTTAATAGGATCATTTCAGTCGCTCAGTCAGGTCTAACTTTTTGTGACCCACGTGTTTTTTGTGACCCCTCCTGTCCTTCTGGATGTCCTGGAGCCTGCTGAAATTTATTGAGTCGGTGATGCCAATCCACCTTTAAATCAGTGTTGGAAGTAAACAGAAAGTACATTTTACTAATAACATATTAAATTGAAAAATATTCATCAGGCACAGTACCAGACACTCGAAAATAAGTGTCTTAAGATTTTGCTTCTCTTGAAAATCCAAAGCATATGAAAAGTTTGATTAAAATATCTTCATCCCCCCCCCAAAGACAACTAGAACATTCTCTTTGCATGAAGACAAGACTGTGGATAACTGAACTATAGCAAGACTCTAAGTTGAGCTAGTTAAAACTGAACATTAGATTTCTGTAAATCTATGTTCTATTGAGGTGATTGCTAATTGATCTTCTCTGTTTATAGAGTATATGCAAGAACATTTAGACTTTCATAATTTCAAAACACACTGAGAAAATGAACTTTGCTCTAAATAGCAAATAGTTTAGTTACTGTTCTTTTTGAAATGTATTTTCTTCAATAACTATACCAACATATTTTATGATTGCTCTCTGTTTCAAACATTATATAAATGGATTCATTTGAATCTCAATGGAGAAGAGGCACAGACTGTTATAAACTAGAACAATGAGTATATAGTTTTTCAAAACAATATAAAGAACACACATAATAAAGTGAAGATTCATATAAAATACATATGTGCTTGTAATGAATCTTCATGATAAATGTAAAACTGCAACTGCAACTGGTATGAATACAGAGTTGGTTAACATCTAGAAAGGACAGAAGAGAATCAAAACAAACCAAAGAAAAAGGGAGAAGTTCATGCTGAACTTAAACTTTTGTGTGGAAGCATTAAACAATAGTGGGAAAAGCAATACTCAGGAAAAGAAAATGTGCTCAGTGTTGTTCAATTAAAAATACTTTTTTTCTAATATACATGATTTCAACTTATGAGTCCTTCATGAAAAAATTATTAGAGGACTAATTAAGGAAAGTAATCACTGATGGCATAAACAGAGTCAGAAGTTTTGCTGAGCAGAAGATCTTTTTAAACCTCAGATTAAAGATAAAACACCTGAAGAATTGATGTTAATAAAACAAAATGGAAATATGGAAATAAAATAACATTTTAGACTAGACTGTTGAAATTAGAACAATGAGATACAATTACAGACTTATTGGAATGGTCAAATACAAAAATCTAACAAACCATTTACCGGCAAAGATGAGGGACAATAGCAACTCTCATTTGTTGTTAGCGGGAATACAATTTGGAAGCAATTTCTTACAGAGCTAAACATTGTCATACCCCATGATATTAACAATTATGCTCCTAGATATTTTAGCAAATGATTTGATAGCTACTGCCCACACAAAAACATGCACATGGATTTTATAACAGCTTAATTCATACTATCACTCTCTGACACACAAACAAATTGGAAGCAACCAAAGTGTCCTTTAATAGACGACTGGATAAACAAACTATGGTACATCAACATAACAGAATATTATTCAATAATAAAATGAACTGAACTATCAAATCATAAAGAAGAAATGGATGAAACCTGAATGAATGTCATTTTATTGGATTGGATAAAGTATGTCAGTGGTCAACAATTCCTCTCCGACTTTGACTTATAAATCCACTCTGTCAGATTCTTCATTGCCCCAGAGCTCATAGGTCTGCAGGAACCTCGACACTGAGGGGGTTGTGGTTACCATTGGTTGACGTGGTGAGTTTCAGATTCCGCACACTGGATAAAAAGTTCACAAGGTATATCTTGAGCAGGGTTAATGTTGGGTACATGTAGTCTTCTTCAGAGGAAGACTTTTCATTTTTCCTTCCGAGAGAGCTGGATGAAGGGCCCTGACGGGCAGCAGGAATCTGCACTTTACTCTTGCCACTCTCTCCTGACAACTTCACTGTCACATATATTAACACAATGAATAAAAGGCAGAGCACCCTGGTCTCAAGCCAGTCTCAGCCATGCTCTTGTAGATTCTGCCAAATTAAAATGTGCCCTTGGCAGAGGATCTTCCCCTGAATTTCTTCAGCTTTGTCTCTCAGAGAAGTAAACATTAAGGCATAGACACAGGTAACAGCCATGGAAAATTACAGGAAAGATTTGAGGAACCACATGGAGAGCCGAGAGGAAATGGCTCCTGGTGTGCTGGTCTGCCCTGGCACCTGGAGACTGAGGACCAGCCAGGGCTGGACCCTTTCTGATGTCACAGAGGGCCCTGCCCCAGCCAGAACCCATGTGGCCATTGAGGTGACTTCAGGGTGGAGGATAAGGAGGCTTGCAGGGGTCAACTTGTAGTAGGGCTTAAAGGAAGATGGCGACATTTCCAGCAGGTAGTTGCAAAAGAGTTGGGGGGTGACAGAATGCCACCTCCTTGCCAGTGTATTCTTTCTGAACCTGGTGCTCTACTGGGAGGGTGGGTACATGTTTCATTTTTATTTTTCCATTTGTCAAATATACACACTGGATAAGCAGAGCAGACCCATGGGCATATGCCCCTGTGGAACAGAGAGCCTAGTGGGAAAGAAAGTTATTAAACAAGAAGCCACAAACTAGCAGTGACTGATGTGTTTTCTGTGGCCAACATGTTTGCTAAAAATGATTGTGTCCAGTCACAAACTCATGCCTGGCTCTATGAGACTCCATGCACTGTAGCCCACCAGGTTCCTCTGTACCTGGGATTTTCCAGACAAGAATACTGGAGTGGGTTGCCATTTCCTCTCCAGTCATAGAGGATATTTAATGGCAGTGGAACTATTCAGTATGATTTTATGGTATATACACGGCACTATATATTTGTCAAAACCTGTAGACCCTTACAACACAAAATGTGAATCAGTGTATGCATATTAAAAAAAAAACCACATTTTGACATCAAGAATGGAATGCAGAATTTGACTAATGAATCTAATTATATTACAAATGTATTAAGCCACCTCACTAAGATCCCCTGACGTAAGTAACTTGGGAAATGAATGTAGTTTGCAAGATTGAAACGAAGATAAAAGCACTGTAATCTAGTTGATAGTGTTTTTTTTTTTTTTCCTCTTGGGTTACAGGTTAACCATCCTGATAGTCTTACACATGCATAATTGAATTTAACAGTTAAATGGATGGCACATGAGTATACATACATATATTTCTTTGTCTTGTTAGCTGAAAGTGTCTAAGAGAAATGACACTCTCAAAATCTGAAAGAAACAATGATGTAGAAATAAGCTCATATCTTGGTTCCCAATACTCTTTTCCAATAATAGGAGCCAGGCTTCTTGGAGAAATTACTGATTGTAGGACTCAGAGAGGAAATATAGAAAAGGAGTCGCATGGATTTTATTATATCAAAAGGGAAATCATAAAAAAAAAAGCCCCAGAGTAATGTAAGTAAGGAAGTGTTAGTCCCTCAGTCAGGCCCGACTCTTTGCAACCCTATGGATTGCAGCATGGCAGGCCTCCCTGTCCATCGCTAACTCCCAGAGATCATTCAAACTCATGTCCATTGAGTTGGTGATGCCATCCAACCATCTAATCCTCTGTCGTCCCCTTCTCCACCTGCCTTCAATCTTTCCCAGCATCAGGGTCTTTTTAAATGAGTCAGTTCTTCACATCAGGTGGCCAAAGTATTGAAGTTTCAGCTTCACGATCAGTCCTTCCAATGAATATTTGGGACTGATTTCCTTTAGGATGAACTGATGGGATCTCCTTGCAGTCCAAGGGATGCTAAAGAGTCTTCTCCAACACCACAGTTCAAAAGCATCAGTTATTTGGTGCTTAGCTTTCTCTATAGTCCAACACTCACTTCCATACATGACTACTGGAAAAACCATAGCTTTGAAAAGATGGACCTTTGTTGGCAAAGTAATGTCTCTGCTTTTTGATATGCGGTCTATGTTGGTCATAACTTTTCTTTCAAGGAACAAGTGTCTTTTCACTTCATGGCTGCAGTCACCATCTGCAGTGATTTTGGAGCCCAGGAAAATAAATGCTGTCACTGTTTCCACTCTTCCCATCTATTTGCCATGAAGTGATGGGACTAGATACCATGATCTAAGTTTCCTGAATGTTGAGTTTGAAGTCAACTTTTTCACTCTCCTCTTTCACTTTCATCAAGAGGCTCTTTAGTTCTTCTGCACATTCTGCCATAAGGGGTGTTGTCATATGCATATCTGAGGTTATTGATATTTCTCCCGGCATCTTGATTCCAGCTTGTGCTTCATCCAGCCCAGCATTTCCCATGCTGTAGTCTGTATATAAGTTAAATAAGCAGGGTGACAATAACATCCTTGATGTACTCCTTTCCCTATTTGGAACCAGTCTGTTGTTCCATATCCAGTTCTAAGTGTTTCTTCCTGACCTGCATACAGATCTCTCAAGAGGCAGGTCAGGTGGTCTGGGATTCCCATCTCGTCAAGAATTTTCCAGTTTGTTGTGGTCCACACAATCAGAGACTTTGGCAGAGTCAATAAAGGATAAGTAGATATTTTACTGGCACTCTCTTGCTTTTTCACTTTGAGAAGAATGAAAGCAAAAACACATTACACCTAAGGCAGGGGATGTAGCAAACCAAACTCAAATAGGCAGCCATAGCAAACAATCAGTATTGCAGCATAATAAATGAAATAGAGAATAGAAAAAACACAGAGGTACTTAAAAAATGAAAATTTTATTGTTTAGAAAGATCAGTAAGTTGACACAGCTTTAGCCATATTGTTCAAGAAAGGAAGAAGACTCAAATCACTAAAATTAGGAATAGAAAAGGAAAAATTACCACCAACTTTAGAGGAATAAACATAATTTTAAAGGAATACCATGGCACTAATTAGAAAATTTAGATGAAATGGACAAATTTCTAGAAATACACAAATGACTGAAATTGACTCAAGAAGAAACTGAAAATCTGAATAGCAAAGAGATAGAATTATTCATTTTTAAACTTCTTACCCAACGCACCTCACAAAAGTCCCCTGACCATACCTAGACCCAGATAGCCTCACTGCTGACTTCTACCAAATATTTAAACTAAAAGGCATGCCAATTCTCCACACATGCATTCTAAATATATCCATAGAAGTGGAAAGGAACATTTCCAAGCTCATTCTGTGAGGCAGTGTTACTTGAATGCCAAAACTAGAGGCCAGTTATTTTGTAGAATTCTCCTCAACTTTGCTCCATCCAGTGTTTGCTCATGAAGAATATCATGTTTTGCAACTTTGACAGGAAAATGATGGAAATGATACTGTGTTCATATCATCTCATTTTATCAAGTGGTTCATGCTGACATTCACGTTGATCACTTGATTAAGTGGTTGCAGTCAAGCTTCTCCACTGTCAAGTTACTCTCCCCTATCCTGTAATTAAAACATTCTTTTCTGTTTTAAAGTATATATATATATATATATATATATATATATATATATACACATACATTTTTTATTCCTCACCAAAATTTAGATTTATTAATTTAATTAAATCTATTTGAGTAATAGCCTCTTATTTTACTAAGGGAATCATGACTTGTCACTATTATTATTTATATTGATGTTCATATTGTTCCAGCCTCAGACAGTGGGAACCTCCTTAAGCCAGGCTCTCTGTCCTTTTGACATCTTCCCATCATTCTTTGAACAGTTTGATGCTTTTGGTACAAGGTATTCCATCCTCATCTTGTATTTTCCTTGACCTTGCCATGGAATTAACTATTTCTCCCAGAAATCCCCAAAAGTTTTAGTGGAAAATTGAATTTAGAATCCAATATATGAGACTTATATGTACTCATTATTTCCCAGTTCCTCTCATTGGACAGAGTCTGGGAAGTGTACGTGTGTGTGTGCATGCCTTTGTGTGAGTATCCTCCCTGCATAACTCTGGCTCTGATATCACAAAACTCTGGATTGTCCTCAACCCATGTGACTTTCTCAACATATTCAGACTCTGACACCCATTCCAGGCAACCATTTTATAAACATGCTCCCTTTATCCTGCTTGGGCTTTGATACTCTGAAATTGGATACCCCCATGTTCAGATACTTTTCTTGTTCCACTCAGCCTCTAACTACCCACACAGGGCTTCCCACTTCCATGCATGGATGCCCTCCTTCTCTTGCTTGGCCTCTGATTTTCTACACAAATCTCTCTCCTCCATGTGGATTTCCACTTCTCTGGACTTAGGCTTTTATTCTGCATGCCTGGCCAGCCTCCTATTCGATATCCTCTGGACTAAACTGACTCTTGTGGCAGGCTTCTCTGCTCTGTGAAGGCCTCTTAATCCCACTTTGGCACTGACTGCCCATGATACATCCTGGGATGGATATCCTTTTTTCCCTGTTCAAGTTCTCACATATCATACTACACACCTCCTTTCCCTGTTCTTGTGGGTCTTATCGTTTCACCCTATTTGAGTTCTGATGCCCCATACTAGGCTACTTTGTCTGCATGGATTCCTCTTCACCCCTACCATCTCATCTGGACTACTATGGCACCGTGACCCCCTATCATGGATGCCTGTCTTGATAGACCTCACCGAATTGCTTTTTGAATAGTTGCTTTATACTTTGGCGTATAATCCCAAACAATGACTTACTTAATTTATTGCATTGCTCATTCTGTTTTAGTTTTTGCCAAGGGAAGCTCATTCCTCTCTTCTTTGACATAACGCCATTAATGTGGGCATTTTTTTTCCACTTTCGTTTTGATAGGATAATATCCCCTAGATTCCTCTTCTTTATTTATTTTCTGAGCCCTATAAACAGAAATTGCTCCTAGAGGCCTGGATCCTTTTCTTGGAAAAATATTGGGAACCAAAATCTGTGCTTATTTCTACATCACTGTTTCTTTCAGATTTGGGAGTATCATTTCTCTTAGTCTCTTTCAGCTCACAAAACAAAGAAATACATGTATGTATACTCATGAGCCATCTATTTAACAGTTTAATTCACGTATGTGTAACCATATCAAGATTGTTAACCTGTACCCCTACGAGAAAGCACACTATCAACTAGATTACAGTGCTTTTATCTTTTGCTTTCAGCCTCCCAAACCCCGTTTAATTTTAAAGGTACTTAAGTCAGGGAATCTGATTGAGGTAGTTTAAAATATTTTCAATAATATAACTAGATTGTTTAGTCAAGTTTTTTATTCCATTCTTGATGTCAAATTTTTTTTTTATTTTTTTTATTTTATTTTTTTAAATTTTATTTTATTTAACTTTACAATATTGTTTTGGTTTTGCCATATATCAAATGAATCTGCCACAGGTATACATGTGTTCCCCATCCTGAACCCTCCTCCTTCCTCCCTCCCCATACCATCTCTCTGGATCGTCCCAGTGCACCAGCCCCAAGCATCCAGTATCGTGCATCAAACCTGGACTGGCAACTCGTTTCATATATGATATTATACTTATTTCAATGCCATTCTTCCAAATCATCCCACCCTCTCCCTCTCCCACAGAGTCCAAAAGACTGTTCTATACATCAGTGTCTCTTTTGCTGTCTCGTATACAGGGTTATTGTTACCACATTGGTTCACTTTATGTGTTATAAGATTCGAAGAGTTTTGACAACTACACAGTGTCATCTATTTACATTAAGTTCATACAGAAAATTTTCACTGCCCTAAAACATCCTCTATGCTTGGAGAAGAAAACGGCAACCCACTCCAGTATTCTTGCCTGGGAAATCCCAGGGACAGAGGAGCCTGAAGGGCTACAGTCCATGGTGTCTCAATGAGTCACTCACAACGTAGTAACTGAGCATAGTCATTTTTAGAACTGTGAAGGCCACACAAAACACATCAGTGGCTCCTAGTGTGTGGCCTCTCCTTTACTATCTTTATTTCCCACTTGGTCCTCTGCTCCCCAGGGGCACATGCCCATTGGTCTGCTCTGCTCACCCAGTGTCCGGGTTTAATAAATGGAAAAATAAAAATGAAAGATAGACATATCCTCCCAGTAGAACACCAGGTTCAGAAAGAATACACTGGCAAGGAGGTGGCATTCTGTCACCCCCCAACTCTTTTGCGACTACCTGCTGGAAATTTTGCCATCTTCCTTTAAGCCCTACTACAAGTTGACCCCTGCAAGCCTCCTCCACCCTGAAGTCATCACAATGGCCACATGGGTTCTGGCTGGGGTGGGGCCCTCTATGACATCAGCAAGGTCCCAGCCCTGGCTGGCCCTCAGCCTCCAGGTGCCAGGGCAGACCAGCACACCAGGAGCCATTTCCTCTCGGCTCACTATGTGGTCCCTAAAATCGTTCCTGTGCATTTCCATGGGTGTTACCTGTGTCTATGCCTTAATGTTTACTTCTCTGAGAGAGAAAGTGGAAGAAATCCAGTGGAAGATGCTCTGCGGAAGGCACTTTTTTTAATTTGGCAGAATCTAAAAGAGCATGCCCAAGACTGGCTTGCGACCAGGCTGCTCTGCCTTTTCTTCATTGTGCTGATGTACGTGACAGTGAATTTGGCAGGAGACAATGGCGAGAGTAAGTGCTGACTCCTGCTGCCCATCAGGGCCCTTCATTCGGCTCTCTCAGAAGGAAAAAAGAGAAGTCTTCCTCTGAAGAAGACTATATGTTCAATACCTTAACGCTGATGGAGATGTACCTTGTGAAATTTGTGTCCAGTGTGTGAAATCTGAAACACCACGTCAACCGCTGGTAACCTCAACCCCCTCAATGTCGAGGTTCCTGCAGACCTATGAGCTCTGGGGCAATGAAGAATCCGACTGAGTGGATTTGTGAGTCAAAGTAAGAGAGGTATGTTGAGCGTTGACATACCTTATCCAAACTCATAAAACCATTCCGAAGCAAAAGTGAAAAGCCTCTGATATTTTTTATTCGCTCTATAGTTTTTCCTTTTCCAGAATGTCATATAATTGGCAACATGCAGTGTATAATTTTTTCCAGAGTAGCTTATTTTTCTTAATAACATTAATTCAGATTTCATCCATTTCATTTTGCGATTTGATCATTTCGTTTTATTATTGAATAATATTCTGTTATGTTGATGTACCATAGTTTGTTTATTCAGTCATCTATTAAAGGACACTTTGATTGCTTCCAATTTGTGCGTGTGTGTGTGAGAGAGAGAGAGAAACAGTATGAATTAAGCTGTAATAAAACTCATGTGCATGTTTTTGTGTGAGCAGTAGCTATCAAATCATTTGCTGAACTATCTTGCAGCATAATTGCTAAATCTTGTGGTATGATAACGTTTAGTGCTGTAAGATATTGCTTCCAAATTGCAGTCCCACTAACAATGAATGAGAGTTCCTGTTGTCCCTCATTTTTGCTGGTAAATGGTTTGTCAGATTTTTGTATTTGACCATTCAAATAAGTCTGTAGTTGTATCTCATTGTTCTAATTTCACCAGTCTACTCTGAAAATTTATCTTATTTCCATATTTCCATTGTGTTTTATTACCATAAATTCTTCAGGTGTTTCATCTTTAATTTGAGGTTTAAAAAATCTTCTGCTCAGCAAAACTTCTGCCTCTGTTTATGCCATCAGTGATTACTTTCCTTAATTAGTCCTCTAATAATTGGATTCATACATTGAAATCATGTATATTAGAAAAAAAAATTTTTAATTGAACAACACTGAGCACATTTTCTTTTCCTGAGTATTGCTTTGTCCGCTATTGTTTAGTGCTTCCACAGAAAACTTTAAGTTCAGCATGAACTTCTCCCCTTTATTTGGTTTGTTTTGTTTCTCATCTATACTTACTAGATGCTAACCAAATCTGTATTCATACCAGCTGCAGTTGCAGTTTTACATTTATCATGAAGTTTCATTACAAGCGTATGTGTACTTTTTATGAATCTTCACTTTATTATGTGTGTTCTTCACATTGTTTTGAAAAAAAAATATATGCTGATTATTCCAGTTTATAACAGTCTGTGCCTCTTCTCCATTGAGATTCAAATGAATCCATTTATATAATGTTTGAAACAGAGCAATCATAAAATATGTTGGTATAGTTATTGAAGAACATATATTTCAAAAAGAACAGTAACTAAAAGGTTTGCTATTTGATAGCAAAATTAATTTTCCTCTCATTGTATTTTGTAATTATGAAAGCCCAAATGTTTTTGCATATAGTCTATAAACAGAGAAGATAACTTACCAATCACCTCAATAGAATATATATTTATGGAACTTCTAATGTTCTGTTTTAATTAGCTCAACTTAGAGTCTTGTTATAATTCAGTTATCCACAATCTTGTTTTCATGTCAGGAAAGAGTATGTGCTAGTTCTCTTTTGGGGGAAGATATTTTATCAACCTGTTCATATGCTTTTGATTTTCAAGGAATAGAAATCTTAAGACAACTGTTTTCGAGTGTCTGGTACTGTGCCTGATGAATATTTTTCAATTTAATATGTTATCATTAGTAATGTGTACATCCTGTTTACGACCAACACTGATTTAAACTTGGATTGGCATCACCAACTCAATGAGAAGGCTCCAGGAGATGGAGGACAGGAAAGCCTGGTGTGCATGGGTCACAAACAATTAGACCTGACTGAGCGACTGAAATGATCCTATTAAGTACAGTCACTACAAAGTTTTCAAAATAATATGTAGTCCTCAAATAAGACCTGATGACAACATTCGTCAGAGTTATTTTGTCCTAAATTCACCTGGTAATTTGTTGTAGCCATCAGTGTTTGATAATTAGCTTTATATTGAAGAGTGAAAAATTGCACATAATTCAATGACTGAGTGTGGTTTTGGAATGAGGTATTCTCTCAGAGAGTTACCCTCTACAGAAATGAGTCTTTAGGGGCTAGTGTTAATGAATACCCATGTACCCAGTATAGTTAAGCCAAGCAATATCAGAACATTGGACCTTAAAGCAGAGAAAGTTTTATTGCAGGCCCATGAAAGGAGATGTGTGGCATATGGCTTTAAAAATCCTGAACTCCCCAAGAGGTTTCAGCAAAACGCGCTTCTGGGAGAGGTGAGGGAGGGGTGTGATTAACTGTTGCAAACGTCTCCCTGTCAGATCCTCTGCTACTGAAATAAGATCACGGTGATGTAACAGTGTTCATGTAAGCCTCTGGTGAAATAAATATTATTCCCTATGCTGAAAGAAATCCTTCCAAGCTTGACTTTCACACTCCAAGGTCCTGTTTAGGAGGAGGAGGACCCTAGGCAGACTGGTTATCCTGTCTGAGAGCATTCATCCAGCACAGAGACTTGATCTTCCCACCATTGGACATTCCCAGTTGAAGAGGCAGCTCTCAGTCTCTGGGCCCTCCTCTTACCAAGGTCCCCATACCTTGCCCAACCATCTTCAATGAAGGAGCCAAGTGACCAGCATGCATCTGGCCCTCAGTCTTCTCAGTCTACCCAGTGGTCTGGGACTGGGTCTTGTAGACTGACTCATGCAGAAGCCACAACCGTTTGGTCATGGAGGTGGGGATGGGAGATCTTGGCTATTTCTCTGAACCTGGGGCCAGGCCAGTGAGTCGCTCTAGCAAGCAGCTATGGCCCACTGCAAGACACAGCTATTAGCCTGTGCCCAGGTGCCCTGGCTTGCTCCCCAGCCCAAAGTCAATGAGCCTGGAAGGCCCTGGGCAAAGCCTGCAATATATCTTTAACTAAACTCTTCTGAGAGGCTGACTCTGATGGAGCTGGATTTTGAACTTCACTAATGGACCTGAGCTCAGTATGCAGCTCCATATTCCTCCTGCCCTCTTACAGTATCTTCTTTGGTAGATTAGTCAATGCATGACTAAAGTTGGTACCTGGACCATCATGGTCCATTTCCACTAGCCCTTGATAACCACATTCAACTCTCTGTCTCTATAACTCAGGTATTTTAACTAACAATATCATGTGATGATAACGTTTCTGTCTTCCTCTAACGAAAATATTACTTAGCACAATTCTCCTAAAGACATATATTTTGCAAATAGGGGAACCATTTATTTATTCACTGCTGAAGGTATAGTAGCATTGTAATATTTTTAAATAAATTTTTATTTGAGCATAGTTACTTTATATTGTTGTATTATTTTCTGCTGTACATCAGTGTGAACCAATTATATGCTTACATAGATCCCTTCATGTTGGATTCTCTTCCCATTTGTGTCAACACAGAGCACTGAGTAGAGTTCCTTGTGCTTTCTTTTTTATTTTGTTAGTAATTTAACTTGATTTCTTTAACTGGAGGATGATTACTATACAACATTGTGATGGTTTCTGCCATACATCAACATTAGTGAGCCATAAGGGCACATGTGTCCAACACATCCTTAGGCCAACCTAAGGGCCCTTAGGCCCTCCCCACCCTATTCCTCTGGGTTCTTCTAGATCGCTGGTTTTGGATGCCATGCCTCATGCATATTTACACGTGAAGGATGATTTTCCTGCATGAAATCTGTACATTTCTATGTTTCACATATGAAAATATGGGTGTAAAGTTTTCCTTCTTCAGCAGGGAGGTAGTGGAGCAAGGAGCATCCCTGGAGTAGGGAGAGGTGTTGGGGATCAGCAAGTGTTCCAGCTGCTGGTGGAAGACATCATTTAGGAGGTGGAATTGGTGGTGGAAGAGGAGCAGGAGAAGCTGTCCTTGCAGGAGCGGGAGGAGAAGACGGATGAGCAGGGCCAGGAACATCCAAGGACAGGAGCCTCGAGTGACCAGCCCCCATTCGAGGTGCTGGAGGCGCTGGCAGCCCTGCACGTAGAGCTGAGCTCCATGAGTGAGAAAGACGCCAAAGCCTATCTTCAGCTCCAGAGGAAGGACCTTCAGAGTAGAAAGTGTCCCTTGAATCAGAGAAGTGCCGTCATCCAGGGCATCCCTGGCTTCGGGGCCAAAGCCGTTTCCTTACTGCTGCTTCTTCAGGGTCAGATGCTCAGGAGGAGAAGGAAAAGGAGCAGGAAGATGGGTAGGGGTTAGGGCACCAGCCATCTGGGGGGGGGGCAAAGGTATTGGGGGGCAATGGAATGGGGGCAGAGGGAGTTATGAGTGCCAGCAGAGCTTGGGAATCTCTCGACCTGTATGTATCTGAGCAAATGACTCTGGGAGGCTCATTTTGGCTTGCATCTGCATAGAAGCCACACACTTTGGCGGGGAAGGTATGTCATCAGTGATCAGAAACCATGTGCCAGTTGACTCCAGTACATCCATGCCACCCCGTGTGAAGACAGGGAGAAGGTAAGAGACCCAGGGCTCTCTTGCTAAACGCACAGACACACACACTGGCCCGTGGAGAAAGCATGCTGCAGGGACTGCAGATCTTGAAATTTTAAGCAATTGACATGCCACTACCCAGGACACACATGCCAGGCATACATCAGGAGTGGTCAGAAACAGATCCTCCCTTGGGGGATGCGGACAAGGGTCCCAGAGGACCAAAGGGAACCCAGAGGGATGAGCACATCTGATGGTGTGGCAGGGGCTGGGGATGTCAGTCTGGCCACCAGGCAAGCGGGAGTACCCTGAGTCCTTGCAGATGCCTGTTCCTGTATCCTCACTCTACCCGAGGCTAACCCTGTTACTCAAGACTTTTCCTTGCCCAGCATGGGGCATGAATAGGTCCTTGACATACAGCAGATGATGAACCACCGCCATATATCCGTCATGATCAGCGAACAAGATGAAGACTTTCTCAGGTCCATGATGGCCTTGAAGGGCAGGGAGGGTGCCTGTGGAAAGGTGGGTGGGGGAGCTGGGAGGGCAAGTGGAGGTGGGGGATCCTGTGACCTGTGTGTGTGATTTCAGTGTGAGCCTTTGGAAAGGAAAATCGGAAGATGTTGATTCCTGCCTGGCAGGCAAGCTGAGGACCCTAGAAGCTTGCACCTCCACCTTTTCCATCCTCCTGGTCCTGGAACGTGCAGGAACTAGGCCATCCCCAGTCCCGCTGAAAGCTGGTATTTTTCTTTCGGGACAACCCGTACTTCAGGAACAGAGAGATCATTAAGGAGTACCACTTTGGCGTCACTGGTGCAACCTGGCTCCCTGGGCTGTGTGCGTGGCTGGGAGAGGGAGGTGGATGCTCCTCCTACCTGAATCTTCCCTGTCTCCCCAGTACTCCTTCAGTACATAGGGCGTATACTTCCTCTCCGGTCCACTGGGTCTGTGATGATGGATGGGGAGCTCCCAGCCTCAGGCTGGACACCAGCAGCCTGAACTTCCTTAACTGTCTGTTGGACCACAACTGTCCAGGATGGAACAGGATTGCTCAGGTGCAGTCTCTCTGAGCCTGCCCAGAATGGCCGATTGAGGGTGGGGTTCTTGGCTGCCCATGGGAGGGCTTGGGGCCTGGTAAGCCCCATGCTGACCTCCCTTGTGTGGCCAGCAGATCACTGGTGAGGGCCTGTGGGTTAATCCCCTGAAGTACTACCCCCAGAAGGAAGGTCCTGCCATGAGAGATAAGTGACAAGACACAGAGGTTGTGAGGGGTTTGGGAGGTGAGACCTGAGGGCAGATCTGTGGAGAGGCCAGGACCCTCTCCTTTCCCCACTGGGGAAGCTCAGGCTCATGCAGCCTAGATGCAGTGCCTGGATTCAGGTAATGCATGTAGCTGGTGACAGGCTGAGACTGGAAACTTGGGGGCTTCGTGTGTCTTAGTCTCATCCAGAGCAGCTCTGCTTACAGCATGTGAGACCCAGGTGATTCTCACGGAGGCAGGGTGAATGAAGCACCTTTGTCAGCATCATCCTTCCCTGGGTCCTGCTGCTGATGGAGACCCTGGGTCTTCTTCGGTGTGAGCCAGAGGATTCAGGGTGCTGGGGCCCTGAGACCTGCCAGCATGCTGGAACCATTGGGGATGTCACAGGCAGCAGGTGGCCCACCAGGTGAGGAGGCTGCCTTCTTCAGTGGGGAGGCAGTGGAGGAAGGAGTGACCCTGGAGATGGGAGAGGTGTTGGGGATCAGCAAGTGTTCCAGCTGCTGGTGGAAGACATCATTGAGGAGGTTGAAGTGGTGGCGGAGGAGAAGCAGGAGAAGCTGTCCTCGCAGGAGCGGGAGGAGAGGCCCGCGGAGCAGGGCTAGGAACATCCAAGGACAGGAGCTTCAAGTGACTAACCCCCAATGGAGGTGCTGGAGGCTTTGCCGGCCCTGCAGGTGGAGCTGATCTCAGTGAATGAGAAAGACCCCAAAGCCACATCAAACCCTTGGCTTATCCGCAGCACCACACAGGCAGAGGTGGAAAAGACATCAGATGCTTTAGGCACAGGTGGTGGCAGCAGACTCGGAGCTGCTTTTTAAGTTATGCAGGGCAGGACACTCAGGTGAGTGAAGGCCAGAGAGAGTATCCTGGAAAAAAACAGTGTCTGGGGAACAGATGGGCTTGGGTGGAGCTGAGCCCAAGGGGGCTGGGAGTCCTGACTCAGAAATCCTGTATGCCTCTCTCCTGTCTCTGCCTCCTAATTTACTTAAGTCCTAATCTGCAGCCTGATGCCACCTGTCCTGTGCACCTCCACACTCAAGACTGTTCATTCAATGACAGGTATTTGTTTATCAGCTGCCTCTGGCCAGGTCGTTTGCCCGGTATGGGACAGCCGTTGAGGAGACAGACAATAATGCCAGTCCTTGGGGAGCAGAAATTCTACCAGAGGTCAAATGCAACCTTCCTGTGGCCGTCGCCTCTGGCTTCGCCCTCCACAGCTCAGCGGCCGGCCCTGCTGGAGCTCCGGCCCATGGATGCAGTTCAGTCTGAGCATGACCCCTACCCCAAGAAGGCACCTCTCTGGACTCACAACCCATCAGCCTCTGCCACCCCATGCCCTGTGCCCTTCTCAGCATGCACCACCATCTGAAATGTCCTCCCTGACACCTGCACCACCTCAGTGTACCTGGCAATGCTACGTCCTCAATGAAGGAAGGTCCCAGCTGCCGTCACACCCTTTCTGTTGAGTTCCCACCACAGATTCCTGTCACATCAGCCTGAACTGACTCTCAAGATGTGTGCAGAGCAGGGGCTTGGTGGGTCCCAAGTGGGTGGACCCACATGGGTCGCTCCAGGGGTCAGGGTAGGCAGGGACCTCCCAGCACCGGCTTGGAACCGACTGGCAGGCAGACTAGCTTCCTTCTCCCAGGGATCAAAACAGGGAGAGTCCCTGGTCAGTGCTCAGGGTTGTGGCTTCCCAGGAAGGACTCTTAGTCCCACGTTCCTGAGCATCCTGTGGCCTGTTAAACTTTCTACCTGTGTGATCTCAATTCCTTCAGGCAGAACACTTTGGGCTATATGCTTGGAAGAATCAACTGGAGTGGTTTCAGTTCATTTCAGTCACTTAGTCATGTCCGACTCTTTGTGACCCCATGGACTGCAGCACGCAAGGCCTCCCTGTCCATCGCCAACTTCTTGAGTTTACTCAAACTCATGTCCATTGAGTCGAGTCAGTGTTGCCATCCAACCATCTCATTCTCTGTTTTCCCCTTCTCCTCCTGCCTTCAATCTTTCCCAGCATCAGGGTCTTTTCCAATCAGTCAGTTCTTTGCATCAGGTGGCCAAAGTGTTGGAGTTTCAGCTTTAGCATCAGTCCTTCCAATGTATATTTAGGACTGATCTCCTTTAGGATGGACTGGTTGGATCTCCTTGCAGTACAAGGGACTCTCAAGAGTCATCTCCAAGACCACACATCAGAGGCATCAATTTGTGGGAACTCAGCCGTCATTATAGTCCAACTCTCACATCCATACCTGACCACTGGAATAACCATAGCCTTGACTAGACGGACCTTTGCTGGCAAAGTAATGTCTCTACTTTTTAATATGCTGTTTAGGTTGGTCATAACTTTTCTTCCAAGGAGCAAGCGTCTTTTAATTTCATGGCAGCAGTCACCATCTGCAGTCATTTTGGAGCCCCCCCCCCCAAATAAAGTCTGTCACTGGTTTCACTGTTTCCCCATCTAATTGCCATGAAGTGATGGGAAATTAATTTTCTGACGATCTTAGTTTTCTGAAT
This sequence comes from Bubalus kerabau, assembly GCF_029407905.1. Classification (NCBI taxonomy): domain Eukaryota; kingdom Metazoa; phylum Chordata; class Mammalia; order Artiodactyla; family Bovidae; genus Bubalus; species Bubalus kerabau. The sequence continues at coordinate 1,403,661 of NC_073647.1, read as the reverse complement.
GATGAGTTTTAAGTCAACTTTTTCGCTCTCCTCTTTCACTTTCATCAAGAGGCTCTTTAGTTCTTCACTTTCTGCCATTAGGGTAGTGTCATCTGCATATCTGAGGTTATTGATATTTCTCCCGGCAGTCTTGATTCCAGCTTGTGCTTCTTCCAGCCTAGCATTTCTCATGATGTACTCTGCATATAAGTTAAATAAGCAGGGTGACAATATACAGCCTTGATGTACTCCTTTCCTAATTTGGAACCAGTCTTTTGTTCCATGTCCAGTTCTAACTGTTGCTTCTTGACCTGCATACAGGTTTATCAGGAGGCGGGTAAGGTGGTCTCGTATACGAATCTCTAAGAAGTTTTCAGTTTGTTGTGATACACACAGTCAAAGGCTTTCATGTAGTAAACAAAGCAAATGTTTTTCTGGAACTCTCTTGCTTTTAAGAGAAGGCAATGGCACCCCACTCCAGTACTCTTGCGTGGAAAATCCCATGGATGGAAAAGCCTGGTAGGCTGCAGTCCATGGGTTCGGGAAGAGACAGACACGACTGAGCGACTTCATTTTCACTTTTCACTTTCATGCATTGGAGAAGGAAATGGCAACCCACTCCAGTGTTCTTGCCTGGAGAATCCCAGTGACAGGGGGGCCTGGTGGGCTGCCGTCTATATGGTTGCACAGAGTCTGACACAACTGAGGTGACTTAGCAGCTTGCTTTTTTGATGGTGCACCAGATGTTGGCAATTTGATTTCTAGTTCCTCTGCCTTTTCTAAACCCAGCTTAAACATCAGCAAGTTCTCAGTTCACATACTGTTGAAGCCTGGCTTGGAGAAGTTTGAGCATTACTTTGCTAGCATGTGTGACGAGTGCAATTTTGCAATAGTTGGAACATTCTTTGGCATTGCCCTTCTTTGAGGTTGGAATGAAAACACGTTTTCCAATGCTTTGGCCATTTGCCAAACAGGTGTGTGTGTGTGTGTGTCTCTTTGTGGTCACCTCCAAAAAACATAAGCCTCGCCAAACCTCAGGGCACTTACATCTCAAACACACACTTTCTGGTTACTTCCAAAGCAGCTGTAATCAATGCACAAACTTACAAGAGGTCTCCTTCCCCAGCTCTGAGGGGCCTGATCCTTCAGGTTCAAATTGACCAGGCTCACTATCCAATCATTAGAACATGCAGGTTAGGGAGAAGAAAAAGGATCCCACACCCAGAGCAACACAACCCGTCAGGCCACGTCAGGCAGCCTGTAAACACAGAAGGCCCTTACTTTTATCTGTTACATAAAATCTGTTCTGTGCACACATCACTGTGGTATTTAATAAAATGATGGGTTTCACCTGGTGTGCTCAGCCTTGTTTGTCCCCTCATTTCTGCAGAGCCCTGACCCTACGCTGTCAGTGTGCGGGATGTTGCACCTTGGGGGTCAAGGGCCAGAGCAGGGGGGTGGGGGTAACAGTGCCACAAGGGGTCACCCCGGGCTGTCACTCCCAACCTGGGGTTCGTCATGCCTGAGGCACCTCTGCAGTGCCCTCTCTTCTCCCCAGTTGCACAGACCTGGAAGACTGCTGCCCTGGGCTCCTGCCGCCAGGCCAGATAAAGGTGCTCACTTGCAAGCTGTCCTTTCTCATTGAGGGCTACTGGCAGAAGAGGGGCCAGGAGAGTTTCTACTCATACATGGGTGTGAGGGCCAGATGGATGGAGCCCTGAAATGCACTGTGACCCGCAGGGTGGTCCTGCCCCCCCTCCATCCCAATGGGCACATGCTCTGAGCCCCCAGCCTTGACCACACCATGCCCACACCACCCCATCCCTAGGTCAGGCTGACTCAGCTCCTGTGGACAGAGGCTCACCTGAGCCCCTCCAGCTTCCTGTCCCCTTGGCCCAACTTGTTCAGGGTATCCTAACCCTTGGGAACCTTCAGGCACAGGGGCCCCTCAAACCGAGTGCTTCCTCTGGGAAGGCCCCAGACTCACCCACAGTGCCCCAGCTGGCCCTGGGGCTCCTGTCCCCCGACTTGAGCCCTGGGATGCTGGGCTCAGGGTAGCACTGGGCCAGGCTGTGTGCACTCCCAGCGGCCCGTCAGCCTGCAGGTCATTTTCACCATCAAAAATGAGACCTACAAGTTCCATGGGTTACTGCTGCTGAGCCCGTGGTCTTACACCACATACTGAGGGAGCTAGTGGCTGACCTGCAGCCAGCCTGTGAGCCTGGACATGGTGCCACGGTAGACTGAGCCGCCCCCAAGCAGCAGGGTGGGCGTGTTCCTCATGGGCACCAGGGTCACACTTTCCCTGGGACATTCTGGCCCCATGTCACAGGGGCAGGAGTCACTGAGGCATCAATAAAGTTGCTGCTGGCCCCTGCAAGGTGGCTACGGTCACAAGGCAAGCTCAACAAGTGCTACCCCAGGGGTATGCAGGGGAAGGTGTGAGAACAGGGTTGGGCTAGGTGAACCACTGGGGGTCCTGGGGGCACTTCTCCACACAGAGACACAAGGACACACAGTTCATGTGAAAAAAAGTCTTCCACTGTTTCCCCATCTATTTGCCATGAAGTGATGGGACTGGATGCCATGATCTTTCTTTTTTGAATGTTGAGCTTTAAGCCAACTTTTTCACTCTCCTCTTTCGTTTTCATCAAGAGGCTCTTTAGTTCTTCTTCACTTTCTGCCATAAGGGTGTTGCCATATGCATATCTGAGGTTATTGATATTTCTCCTGGCAATCTTGATTCCAGCTTGTGCTTCATCCAGGCCAGTGTTTCTCATGGTGTACTCTGCATATAAGTTAAATAACCTGGGTGACAATATACAGCCTTGACATACTCCTTTTCTTTTTGGAACCAGTCTGTTATTCCATGTCGAGCTCTAACTGTTGCTTCCTGACCTGCATACAGATATCTCAAGAGGCAGGTCAGGTGGTCTGGTATTCCCATCTATTTCAGAATTTTCCACAGTTTATTGTGATCCATACGGTCAAAGGCTTTACTACACTCAATAAAGCAGAAATACGTGTTTTTCTGAAATTGTTATTTTTTTGATGATCCAGCAGATGTTGACAATTTGATCTCTGGTTCCTCTGCCTTTTCTAAAAGCAGCTTGAATATCTGGAAGTTCACAGTTCATGTATTGCTGAAGCCTGGCCTGGAGAATTTTGAGCATTACTTTGCCAGTGTGTGCAAAGAGTGTAATTGTGTAATAGTTTGATCATCCTTTGACAGTGCCTTTCTTTGGGATTGGAATAAAAAGTGACCTTTTCCAGTCCTGTGGCCACTGCTGAGTTTTCCAAATTTGCTCACATATTGAGTGCAGCACTTTCATAGCATTATCTTTTAGGATTTGAAATAGCTCAACTGGAATTCCATCACCCCCACGAGCTTTGTTTGTAGTGATGCTTCCTAAGGCACAATTGGCTTCAGATTTCAGGATGTCTGGCTCTAGGTGAGTGATCACACCTTTGTGATTACCTGGGTCATGAAGATCTTTTTTGTACAGTTATTCTGTGTATCCTTGCCACCTATTCTTAATATTTTCTGCCTCTCTAAGGTCCATACCATTTCTGTCCTTTATTCTGCCCATCTTTGCATGAAATGTTCCCTTCATATCTCTGATTTTCTTGAAGAGCTCTCTAGCCTTTCCCATTCTATTGTTTTCCTCTGTTTCTTTGCATTGATCACTGAGGAAGGTGTTCTTATCGCTTCTTGCTATTCTTTGGAACTCTGCATTCAAATGGGTATATCTTTCCTTTTCTCCTTTGCTTTTCACTTCTCTTCTTTTCACAGCTATCTGTAAGGCCTCCTCAGACAACCATTTTGCCTTTCTGCATTTCTTCTTCTTGGGAATGGTCTTGGTCATTGCCTCCTGTACAATGTCACGAACCTCCACCCATAGTTCATCAGGTACTCTGTCTGTCAGATCTTGTCCTGAAATCTATTTCTCACTTCCACTGTATAATCGTAAGGGATTTGATTTAGGTCATACCTGAATGATCTGATGGTTTTCCCTACTTTCTTCAATTTAAGTCTGAATTTGGCAATAAGGAGATCATGATCTGAACCACAGTCAGGTCCTGGTCTTGTTTTGGTAACTGTATAGAACTTCTCCATCTTTGGCTGCAATAATATAATCAATTTTATTTTGGTGTTGATCATCTGGTAATGTCCATGTGTAGAGTCTTCTCTTTTTGTTGGAAGAGGGTGTTTGCTATGACCAGTGTGTTCTCTTGGCAAAACTCTATTGGCTTTTGCCCTGCTTCATTCTGTACTCCAATCCCACATTTGCCTGTTACTCCAGATGTTTCTTGACCTCTGACTTTTGCATTCCAGTCCCCTATAATGAAAAGGATATCTCTTTTGGATGTCAGTATTAAAACGTCTTGTAGGTCTTCACAGAACCATTCAACTACAGCTTATTCAGTAGTATTGGTCAGGGCATAGACTTTGATTACCATGATATTGAATAGTTTGCCTTGGAAACGAACAGAGATCCTTCCACCATTTTTGAGATTGCATCCAAGTACTGCGTTTTGGACTGTTTTGTTGACTATGATGGCTACTCCATTTCTTCTAAGGGAATCTTGCCCACAGTAGTAGATATAATGGTCATCTGAGTTAAATTCACCCATCCCAGTCCATTTTAGTTTGCTGATTGCTAAAATGTTGATGTTCACTCTTGCCATCTCCTGTTTGACCACTTCCAATTCACCTTGATTCATCTACCTAATATTCCAAGTTCCTATGCAATATTGCTTTTTAGAGTATTCGACCATGCTCCCATCACCAGTCACATCCACAACTGGGTGTTGTTTTTGCTTTGGCTCTTTCTCTTCATTCTTTCTGGAGTTCTCCACTGATCTCCAGTAGCATATTGGACACCTACTGACCTGGAGAATTCATCTTTCAGTGTCCTATCTTTTTGTCTTTCATACTGTTCATGGGGTTCTGAAGACAAGAATACTGAAGTGGTTTGCCATTCCCTTCTCCAGTGGCCCATATTTTGTCAGAACGCTCCACCTCGACCCATCCCTCTTGGGCAGCCCTACACAGCACGGCCGATAGTTTCATTGAGTTAGACAAGCTGTGGCCCATGTGATTATACCACTCCCTACCTTGAACATGGGGAATCTCCTCACAACCGCCGCTCCTGACCTTGGGCATTTGGTATCTCCTCATGGTCCCCACTCCTGATCTTGGACGTGGGATATATCCTCTCAGCTGCTCGCTGCTCCAGCACCACACAGCCACCACTCACTGCTGATGCTGTGTGGTGGAAATAAAGCTGAAAGTTCTGGGATAAGTGTGCCGATGATAGAACACATTTAATCCAGCTTTCTACAAAACACCAGTGACAACAATACTTCACATTTGTTTCACACTTTAGTTTATATCATGTTTTTGTTTGTAGTCTTCAGTGCTGCTTTCTAATAACCAGTTTCACTGGTTTTTCAATACATCGTCTGGGCTCCTTCTTCAGCAGCTCTGGTCTGGCCTCTGGCCCTGGGACCAACATAGGTCCCCCAGCTCCTTGGAGCCAGATTAACCCCAGGCTCTTGGCCCCACTTTCCAAAGTTGTATCGAGTCATTAAGAGCCCTCCATCCCTCCCACACACCTGCAAGCAGACAGCTGTGTCTAGAGCTCAGCAAGTACCACAGTCTAGACCCCAGGGCTGCTGGCAAATGTGGGGCAGGACAGATAGAGGGAGGGTAGATGGGTGTTGGGCAGTGTCCATGACCAAGCCTGGGAGCCATAATTTCTGCCTAGACCTCACGTAAACCCAAAGCTTTCTGAACCCCATACACTCCTGGCAGGCCTATCCATCCCCGTGTACTCAGAGGTTTCTGTCCATGCGCTTTTCCCCCAAACCGGGGGCTTTTCTTTCTTTCTTTTTTTGGCCTGGGAAATCCCATGGACAGAGGAGCCTGGTGGGCCACAGTCCATAGGTTCGCAAAGAGTCTGACATGACTTAGCCAGAAAACAACAACCAGTAGATGAGAAAGCAAAGGAAGGTTAACAAAAAAAAAAAAAAAAAAAAAAAAGAAGAAGAAGAAGAACACAAAGCAATGAAAAATCCTGTCACTGTCATTAGAAGGTAACTGAGGACCTTCCATCACCCTAAGAAACTTTCAGATGAACACACAGTTAGAAACTGTACTGTGTTCCTACATCCTACCATACACATTCCTACTATGATCGGACAGAACAGACTTGTCAAATAACAATAATTATCATGATCATCAGTCTCTGCTATTCATCAGTATACTCTTCACTTTCAACACGTATTTCTTTAATATTTAATCAGTGTCATCAGGCATTCTCTAAGGGCTTCCCTGGAGGTTCAGACAGTAAAGAATCTGCCTGCAATGCAAGGGACCTGGCCTTGATCCTTTGGTGAAGATGATCCCCTGGGGAAGGAAATGGTTGATATCTAACAACTCCAGGACTTTCAATCACTAGAGAACTCCTGGCCCCATATAACATTAATAGATGAGTGCCCTCCCAAAAGCCTCCATCTCAACACTAAGACTAAACCACACCCAAAAGCCAGCAAGCGATAGTGCTAAACACCCCTCACCTATCCTCAGCCAAATAGGGCACAGCCTTGAACATTGGCAGACAGCCTGCTCAAAGCCATACTGAACCCATAGACGCCCCAAACCACACTACTGGACCCTGCCACTGCCCTTCAGAAAGACAAGATCTAGCTCCACCTACCAGAATACAAACACAAATCCCTCCAACCAGGAAACCTTCACAAAGCATTGGTCCAACCCCACTCAGGAGAGGTAGACTCCATACTTAAGAGGAACTATAACCTTTCAACCAAGAAAGGGATCACAAACACAGTAAATTAAACAAAACAAAATGACAGAGAAACATCCAGCAGATGGAGGAACATGGTTAAAACCCAAAGGACTGAACAACAAAAATAAATGAGACCTAGGTAACTTAAAAGCTTTTTCACAACAAAGGAAACTGTAAGCAAGGTGAAAAGACAGCCCTCAATATGGGAGAAAAAATAGCAAATGAAGCAACTGACAAAGAACTGATCTCCAAAATATACAGGCAGCTCGTGCAGCTCAACACTAGAAAAATAATCAACTCAATCAACAAGTGGACAGAAGACCTAAATAGACACTTCTCCAAAGAAGACCTACAGATGGCTAAAAAACACATGAAAAGATGTTCAATATTGCTCATTAATAGAGAAATGCAAATCAAAACTACAGTGATGTACCATCCAACAAGGGTCAGAATGGCCATCATCAAAAAGACCACAAAGACTAAATGCTAGAGAGGGTGTGAAGAAAGGGTAATCCTCTTGCACTCTTGGTGGGGACAGAGGCTGATACAGCCACTATGGAGAACAGTATGGAGATTCCATAAAAAACTAGGAATAAAGCTACCATATGACACAGTAATCCTACTACTGTGCATATAACCAGAGGAAACCATAACTGAAAAAGACATATGTACCTCATTGCTCACTGCTGTACTATTTGCAATATTTAGGACATGGAAACAACCTGTCCATCAACAGACGAATGGATAAAGTAGCTGTGGTACACATATACAGTGGAATACTACTCAGCCATAAAAAAGAACACATTTGAGTCACTGCTAATGAGGTAGATCACAGACCATCCCAGTTCCATCTATGCCAGGTCAGCACACAGAACACCCACCTCCATCCATGCCATGTTATCACACAGACCACCCCACCTCCATCCATGCTAGGTCAGCACAAAACCACCCTAGCTCCATTCATGCCAGGTCAGCACTAAACCACACAGCTCAATCCATGCCAGGTCAGCACACAGATCACCTCACATGCATCCATGCCAGATCAGTACACAGAGCACCCCAGCTCCATCCATGCCCGGTTAGCACTAAACCACACAGCTCAATCCATGCCACATCAGCACACAGACCACCCCACTTCCATCCATGCCAGGTCAGCACACAACCACCCCAGCTCCATCCATGCCAGGTCAGCACACACACTGCTCGCCTGCCCTGCTCGCCCCCTACAGAGCCTGTGTCCTGAATTTGTTTTCCATGAGTGACACTCCTTTTGTCCACATTTCCTCACAACCTATCTGCATTGCCATATCCACCTTCCCCTCTCCTCTGCATCTTAGCACTTGCTCTCAGGAAGTTCTCCACCTTTTCCATCACTGAGTACAACCCCCTTTCATATATTCGCATCTTTTCTCACCCTCCACGATCACACCATCGTGGTTATGTGGGTCATGAAGACCTTTTTTGTATAGTTCTTCTGTGTGTTCTTTCCATCTCTTTTTAGTATTTTCTGCCTCTGTTAGGTCCATACCATTTCTGTCCTTTATTCTGCCCATCTTTGTATGAAATGTTCCCTTGGTATCTCTAATTTTCTTGAGGAGATCTCTCGTCTTTCCCATTCTATTGTTTTCCTTATTGTTTTGCATTGATCACTGAGGAATGCCTTCTTATCTCTCCCTGCTATTCTTTGGAACTCTGATTTCAAATGGTTATATATTTCCTTTTCTTCTTTGCCTTTTGCTTCTCTTCTTTTCTCAGCTATTTGTAAGGCCTCCTCAGACAGCCATTTTGCTTTTCTTTTCATTTCCTTTTCTTGGGGATATTCTTGATCCCTGCCTCCTGTGCAATGTCACGAACCTCTGTCCATAGTGCTTCAAACACTCTGTCTGTAAGATCTAATCCCTTCAATCTATTTGTCACTTCCACTGGATAACCATAAGGGATTTGATGTAGGTCATACCTAAATTGTCTAGTGGTTTTCCATACTTTCTTCAATTGAAGTCTGAATTTTGAAATACGGACTTCATGATCTGAGCCACAGTCAGCTCTGGGTCTTGTTTTGCTGACTCTATAGGGCTTCTCCATCTATGGCTGCAAATAATAGAATCAATTTGATTTTGCCATTGACCACCTGGTGATGTCCATGTGTAGAGTCTTCTCTTGTGTTGTTGGAAGAGGGTGTTTGCTATGACCAGTGTGTTCTCTTGTCAAAACTCTGTTAGCCTTTGCCCTGCTTCATTGTGTACTCCAAGGACAAATTTGCTTGTTACTCCAGGTATTTCTTGACTTCCTGCTTTTGCATTCCAGTCCCCTATAAACAAAAGGACATCTTTTTTTGGGTGTTAGTTCTAGAAGGTCTTGTAGGTCTTCATAGAACCCATCAACTTCAGCTTCTTCAGCATTAAAGATTGGTCAGTGCCGGAGTCCAACTCCAGCAACCAGGGATTCAATCTGAAGAGATGGACGGTGTCGGCAATGAGACAGCCTCTCATTTTTCTATGGACTGCCTCTTTATTCCAAGTTTAAGATTGTCTTTTATACTTTTACAAAAACATTAGGCCAGGAGTTTGACATTTTCAGTTCCCCCTCTCCCAGATTTATTATCTCCATAAATCATTGTTGCTCTTAAAAACAGAGTTCCTGATTCAGTGATTCTCTTTGAATCAGCCTTATCATCTATTATCTACCTCTTCTACTGTGTCCTATAGTTAACTTGTGATTACATTGTAACTCATGCTACATTCCTCAGTTTACTACTTATCTTCCTAAATCCTCTTTGCCCCTAACATCCTGAGCTCACTATCTCTTAAAAAGACTTCTAGCTATAGTGTCTCTAAAAATTCCTAATTTCTATAAGCTATAGTAAAATATGCTAACTTTACAAGATTCCTTAAATCTTTAACTTCTAACTCTTTTAATTATTTCTAAGCCCTAAATTCAGTAAACTCCTTTGCCATAAACATTCTCCTCACAAATAGGCTTCAGATATCAATCCCTCCCATGGCCTAAAGCTACGGTCTATGTGCTCATCCTGGAACAATCTTTTGTAAAAGTCCTTGAACAAATGTCAACGATTAAGTTTATGAATTATTTTCTGAGCACACCTGCAGAAGGCTTTTTGCCTTCTCATGCTCCTCTCAAGAACAATAAGCACCTTAATATTCCTTTTCAGTCAACTCAGCTGAGGAGAGGAAAAGACAGGTCAGAATTACAAGGCCTAACTCCTTCATCCCGGGATCCGTGCCTGCGGAATGAGGAGAGGGGGCTGGCGACCATGCCTCCATTTTGTCAGTAAGGCCTAACACGGCTCCCAACAGATCAGTTTGACTAGTTTTCTGTGATTGTGGTTTTTATTCTGTCTGCCCTCTGACTGACAAGGATAAAAGGCTTATGGAAGATTCTTGATGGGAGAGACTGACTGTGGGGGAAACTGGGTCTTGTTCTGATGGGTGGGGCCATGCTCAGTAAACCTTTAATCTAAAGTGACAAAATGGTGGAGTAGAAGGACCTGTGCTCATCTTCTGTGAGAACTCCAAAATACAACTTATGCTGAACAACTATCAACAGGAGGATGTTGGATCCCACCAAAAAAAGATACCCCACATCCAAAGGCAAAGGAGAAGCTCCAACAAGATGGTAGGAGGGGCGAAATCGTGTTTAGAAGCAAACCCCATACCCGCCAGAGACACTGAGCTTGGAGGGTTCAAACAAAACCTTGTGTGCTTCAGGACCTAAGAGAAAGGAGCAATGACCCCACAAGAGACTGACCCAGACTTGCCCGTGAGTTCCCAGGGATTTCTGGTGGAGGTGTGGGTCGGTGGTGGCCTGCTGCAGGGTCAGAGCCACTGGGTGCAGCAGTGCATGCACAGGACCTTTTGAAGGAAGTTGCCATTGTCTTCATTACCTCCACCAGAGTTTGGTCTCTGGTAAAACAACAGTGAGGGCCACAGCCCCGCCCATCCACAGAAAGTCATGTTGATGGGCATTTAATATTCACAAGGTCCAAGGGTTTCTAAGTAAAAAACAACTGATCTCCTGGAGTCTCCAAGGGGTGGTCACCGAAAAAAATTTCATAATTGTGCAGACCGTCACAAAGTCAATTTTAACAGGTACCTTTAACTCACACTTTAAAAAAATCACATGAAAAGATGTCAAAATTGCTAAATATTAGGCAAGGGTGTTCGGTATCACCTCACACCAATCAGAATGGTGATTGTCAAGCACTCTACAAAGGTTAAATCCACCCGATGCCATGAAGAAAAGGGAACCCTCCACCTCCGTTGCTGTAAATGAAAACAGATGAAAGCCACTGTGGATAACAGCATGGGCATACATCAATAATGAAAATGAGAATGAAATTAGAATATCCCTCAAACCATACACAAATATAAACTTCAAAAAGAAAAGATCTAAATGTTAGATGGATACTATGCAATTTTGAGGACAATATAGAGGGGACATGCTATAACATCAATTCCACCAAGTGTGCCCAGAATAATGAAAAATGAACCAAAACTAAGAAAATAGGGCTGAATTAACCTTAAAAGTATTTGCACAGCAAAGGAACACTAAATGAAAGAGAAAGACAGTCCTCAGAATGGGAATATATATATATATATATATATATATATATATATATATATATACATACAAACAAAGACGTCCACAAGGAATAAAGAAGATGGGGTACATAGACGATGAACAGTCACTCAGCCATAACAAGCAGGAAAGAATGCCATGGGCGGTCTCAGGGAATAAAATAGAGATGATCATAACAAGTGAGGTGAGAGCCACAGGGAGGGATATTAGCATAAGATATCCCTTGTAGCTGGGATCTAAAAATGGATACAGATGAACTTCTTTACCAAAAAGAAACAGTCTCCCAGACTCAGAAAAGAATCAGTGGTCCCCCGAAAGAAAAAAAAAAAAAAAGACAACTGTGGGGCATGGAGTAATGAACTGATTCAATCTGACATAGGGAGGCTAATATTATTTAAAAAAAAAAAAAAAAGAATCCACCAGGAACCACTGTGTAAACAGGAATCCTATTCAACACTTTAGCATCCTATATCGGAAAAGAACTTGGTAGAGAAGATATACACATCTACGTACAAGTGAATCAAGTTGCTGTCAACCCAAAAGAAAAACAAAAAAAACACCCACAACCTTGTCATTCAACTATATAACCTTGTCATTCAACTACATATGCCAAATCAAATTAGGGAAGAAAAGTATAATAAAGGAGTCAGAAAGGCTGACTCTACTGCCCTCAGGACATGGTGGCCTGGATGGTGTCATATCCCTGGACCTGAGCTGGGTTTGGTCCCCTGACCAGAGGGCCTCAGTTCAGACTGGAGCTGGGAGCATGTGCCAGGAAATGTGACCCCACAATGGGCCTGGGGTGTCTCCTTCCCTCTGCATGAGCACCCAATCTCCAGATGTTGGTGGAACCTCCAGTAGAGAAACCCAGCCTACATCACCCAAGAATTGGTGGAGCCTCTGGGCTGGAACATGTTTGCAAGGTCCCCTGGCCACTCTATGTCCCTTAGGCTGGGGCTCCTCTCTCCTGCCTCCGTCCTTAGGGTCACCCCACCTAGAGGTGACAGCACCCTCTGCAGAGTGGTATCCACAAACTGGGATGTGTCCTGGGGACCCTTGGTAAGGGGAAAGGAGAAATGAGGCTCAAGTCTTGGCACATTCCACTCTAGATGACAATCCATGAACAGAGTTTTCCATAAGACTCAATGCCTGAGTATCAGAGTGGGGCAGGAAGCAATGCTGTTTCCTTAGAACCATCTTCCAAAAAACAACTTTAAACCTAGTGGTGCTGGGCTCTTCATATTCACAAGGCCCGTAGGACTGTAAATGACCCCCCCCCCTTCCAGTCATGTCCCAGTGTAGATTATCAGACAGGAATTCAAAAAAGGGCCACCTTTCAAGAAAACAATGCCAAGAGGTAAACTGTAGTCACTCTGCACATGATTGAAAAGCACCTGGAAAGTTTGTCCAGCTCACTATATATTCAGTTCCATTGCTCAGTTGTGTCCTACTCTTTGCATTCCCATGGACTGCAGCACACCACTATGTATTAAATCCACGCAAATCAAAACTCCCATGAAAAATCCCCTCCCACAGGTCACAGTGGCCACTGTCTAAAAATCTACAGAGAATATGGGTTGCAGAGAATGGAGGGAAAAAGGAAGTCTCCTACACTCTCAGTGGTGGTGTAAATGGGTGCAGGAACTATCAAAACCAGCAAGGAGGTTCTTTATCAACTAAACATCCAGAAAGCTCATGGCCCAACAATCCCACGTCTGGGCTCAGACCCAGAGAAAAATCAGAATTCACAGTGACCCGTGCACCCTTGTTTTCAAGGCAGCTCGATTGACAACGGCCAAGAACTAGAATTGTTGCTGGCCAGAATCTTGGCTTTCTCTGCCCAGTGAAGCCAAATAGAAAATACGGAGACAGAGTTTGAAGGAGATACGAAGGTAGCTTTTATTCTCAAGCCAGCAGAGAGGGGAACACAATAAGGTCATGCCTCAAGGATTGTGTACCCCCCCACCCCACCCATTAAGAGTCTAGAGGCTTATATAAGGCAAGGACTCACAGCCAGGTGTCAGTGAAGAGGAACAAAGGGGATAGGATTTAGATTTCCTCCTCATGCATTTTTCCAAAGACCATCATAGACTGAAGTCAATAACACAGTAACTGACTCTGGCAGTTGAGGTGGCTCCACGGCCTTCTTTCTGATATGTAAGTACAAGGGGAAGGGTATTGTAAGGGTAAAAACCAGATAGGGGGTGTATTTAGTATGGAGTCCAAGGAAAAAAAATGTTACTCGTAGCTCCTGCAGAGTGGCAGGGCAGAAAAGCAAACTCAGTCACAGACATTCAGACGTTAAAGTAAAAAAAAAAAAAAAAACAAAAAAAAAACTAGGAATGCTCAGGCTTGCTCACTATTTTATTTATCTCCTTTTTTCTCAAAAAAGTGAAAGAATAAAAAACTCATTCCTCTTTTTTTTTCCTTTGCATGTATTCTCAGTCGCTTTAGACATGTCCAACACTTTGTGACCCCATGGACTGTAGCCCGCCACACTCCTCTGTCCATGGGATTCTCCAGGCACGAATACTGGAGTGGGTTGCCATGCCCTTCTCTAGGGGATCATCCCCACTCAGGGACTGAACCCATGTCTCCTGCATTGGCAGGTGGATTCTCTACTGGCTGATCCACTAGGGAAGCCCTCCCTGCAACAAATTCAACCAAGTTATTCATCGACAGGAAAATGAAGTCAGAGTGGTGCACATCTGCATTGAAATGCTACCCAGCCCTGAATCAGAATGGAATAATGTCACTGGATGGATAGAGTGAATACTATACTAAGTAAAGGAAGGCAGACAGAGAAGGACAAATATCAGAAGGTATCACTGACAGGTATCTTCTTGAAATTAATGCAAATGTATGCTATTACACAGTAGAAACAGACTCACAAACTTAAAAAACAACTTATGATTATTTAAAAAAATGAATAAATGAAGAGTTTGCAAGAAACAAATAGACGTTAATATACATCAAACAGATTATCAGGAAAAAAAAAAAAAAAACGTTGACTAGCAAAGGACAGCCTACTGGAGACACTGTAATCCTCTCTGTGGGGAAAATGAACCCAAAAAAGAATTGATAAATGTCTGTGTATCAATGAATCCAGCTCCTGTATACATGAAACAAACCCAGTATTGGAAATCGACCCTACTTTAAAATAAAACAACAATGAATGCACAGAAAAAGAAATTTACAACAGTATCCTCTATGGCACACCTCCAAGAGTCATGAAATTAAAGCAAAAATAAACAAATGGGGCGTAATTAAACTTAAAAGCTTTTGCACAACGAAGGAAAGTATAAGCAAGGTGAAAAGACAGCCTTCAGAATGGGAGAAAAAAAATAGCAAACGAAGCAACTGACAAAGAATTAATCTCAAAAATATACAAGCAGCTCCTACAACTCAATTCCAGAAACATAAATGACCCAATCAAAAAATGGGCCAAAGATCTAAACATACATTTCTCCAAAGAAGACATACAGATGGCTAACAAACACATGAAAAGATGTTCAAAATCACTCATTATCAGAGAAATGCAAATCAAAACCACAATGAGGTACCATGTCATGCCAGTCAGGATGGCTACTATCAAAAGTCTACAAACAATAAATGCTGGAGAGGGTGCAGAGAAAAGGGAACCCTCTTACACTGTTGGTGAGAATGCACACTACTACAGCCACTATGGAGAACAGGGTGGAGATTCCTTTAAAAACTGGAAAATAGAGCTGCCATATGAGCCAGCAATTCCACTGCTGGGCATACACATTGAGGAAACCAGAATTGAAAGAGACATGTGTACCACAATATTCATCGCAGCACTGCTTACAATCACCAGGTCTTGGAAGCAACCGGGATGCCCATTGGCAGATCAATGGATAAGAAAGCTGTGGTACATATACACAATGGAATATTACTCAGCTATTAAAAAGAATACATTTGAATCAGTTCTAATGAGGTGGATGAAACTGGAACCTATTATACAGAGAGAAGTAAGTCAGAGAGAAAAACACCAATACAGTATATTAACACATATATATGGAATTTAGAAAGATGGTTACAATGACCCTGTATGTGAGACACAAATGAGACACAAATGTAAAGAACAGACTTTTGGACTCTGTCGGAGGAGGTGATGGTGGGATAATTTGACAGAATAGCATTGAAACATGTATATTACCATATGTGAAGTAGATCACCAGTGCAGTTTGATGCATGAGACAGGGTGCTCGGGGCTGGTGTACTGGGATGACCCTGAGGGATGGGATGGTGAGGGAGGTGGGAGGGGGTTCAGGATGGGGAACACATGTACACCCATGGTTGATTCATGTCAATGTATGGCAAAAATCACAATATTGTAAAGTAATAAGCCTCCAATTAAAATAAATTAATTAATTTAAAAAAAAAGAAATTTAGAAGTGCTGTCTCCTTGTGGCCATTTTTTGTAACAGAACTCTAAAAGCTGTGATCAGTTCACTTCAGTCACTCAGCCGTTTCTGACTCTTCACAACCCCATGGACTGCAGCACTCCAGGCCTCCCTGTCTATCACCAACTCCTGGAGTTTACTCAAACCCATGTCCATTGAGTTGGGGATGCAATCCAACCATCACATTCTCTGTCACCCTCCCTTGTCCTCCTGACCTCAGTCTTTCCCAGCATCATATATTTATGTGTGTGTCTGTTTGTGCACAGGAAGGGCTGGAGGGCCGGCACCACCTGGGGGAATGGAGGAGCCCACCTGGCATCTCCAGGTGGAAGTTGAGTCCCTCTGGGTCAGAGCACTAAGCCTAAGGGAGCCCCTGGACTGTGGCTCATGGGGCAAAGTGACAAGCCCCTCACGAGTCCTGAGCTGGTGCTGACCCTGTGCTGGCCAGTGCCACTGAGGGACGACACCTGATGACCCAGGTCTTGTGTCCTGCCCTTACATTGAGGGGGCAGGGCCATGGGCTGGTCGGAGTGGATGGGCACTTTGGGAGCCCGGGAAGTGCTTGGGGGACCCAGTGAGCATTTCAGGGGGCTGGAGAGTTTGGGGGACCCAGTGAGCATTTCAGTGCCAGCGTGTTTGGGGGACCCAGTGAGCGTTTCAGGGGGCTGGAGAGTTTGGGGGACTCAGTGAGCATTTCAGGGGGCTAGTGAGTATCTGGGGGACCCAGTGAGCATTTCAGTGCCAGCATGTTTGGGGGACCCAGTGAGCGTTTCAGGGGGCTGGCGAGTTTGTGGGCCTGAGCAAAGGTCTAGGAGCCTGGTGTTCATGAAGAGGCCCTGCATTGCTCCATCCATTCATTCACCTGATAACTATTTACTGAGTGCCTCTGTTCTCATCCTCACCCACAGATGTGTGCAAGGTCACACGGAGCCTCCTCCACTGTCTCACTGCGGGCCCATGGAGGCAGAACCTGAACTTACTGGCACACGTCCCACCTGCTCCCCTGAGTGGACTGAGAACGCAGAGGGCGTGGCAGACCCACAGGAGGAAGTGCCCCGTGGAGCAGAAGCCATCGGGGTGTGCAAGTGCACCCGACTTGCTCCCTGGGGTGCTTTCCGAGGCCCCAAGCCTGGGTGGCACTACTGCCAAGCACTCCTGAATCTGCACTTGGAAACCAGACAGCTGGGGCTCATAGACAACGAAAAGAGGGTAGGTGACCCACACCTATGTACCTGGGAGACTGGAGAGTGTCTTGCAAGTACAGGATTGGTGTCCACAGGCGATGGATTATTCCTCCCATCACAGTGAACCCACAACCATCTCAGGCCAGCGCAAATGGGAGGATGAAGTGCTTGTGACATACTGACCTGGATTCTAATGGAACAGAGGTCCAGGGATGTGGACACAAGAGAGCTCAGGAGTGCGCAGGTGATCTGTGTTATGGGGAGAGTTGTGGACAGGACACCCAGTGGGCAGGTTACCTGTAGTATGGGGAGGTCTCCTTTGTGAGAGGAAGACAGACACACACCCACAGGTGTCCCCAGGATGGTGACACAGACACACCAAAGGAGCCCTATGTGACGGGGCACACACATCCACATGTTCTCCCCATGGTGCCGTGCTTTGGGTTCTGGAATACTGTTTTGCTGTGTGTTGTACTTGCACCTCATTGAATATTCAGATTAGAAAAGAGACTTTTATTCTGAAGGGTTATTGTGAAGAGGAAAGGGGACTATTACAGGAGGATAAGAGTCCTTCAGGGAGAAGGACTATTACTCTAGAGAGGGCATGATTACATAGAGGTAGGACTTTATTTGTACAAGGGGCAATATTACTGTAGAGAGGTGACTAATATGATAGAGGGGAGATACAACAATAAATGGGGCTACGACCATGTAGGGGGGATGCTACTGTGGAGAAAGTGAAAGTCACTCAGTTGTTTCTGACTCTATACAGGCCATGGAATTCTCCAGGCCAAAATACTGGAGTGGGTAGCCATTCCATTCTCCAGGGGATCTTCCCAACCCAGGGAGTGAACCCAGGTCTCTCGCAATGCAGGCGGATTCTTTACCAGCTGAGCCACCAGGGAAGCCCTACTGTGGAGAGGAGACTCATAATTAAAGAGGACCCTTACTGTAGTGGGAGACTATTACTATGGAGGGGGAAAATTTATAATAAAAGGACTCTGATACCATGGGGGCTGTTATGAAGGGGAAGGGGCTATGACAATATAGAGAACTATTATAATATAGGAACTATTACAATAGAGGGAGACCATTCTGTAGAGGGGGACTATTACAGAAGTTCAGTTCAGTTCAGTCGCTCAGTCGTGTCCGACTCTTTGCGACCTCATGAACCACAGCACGCCAGGCCTCCCTGTCCATCACCAACTCCTGGAGTCCACCCAAACACATGTCCATTGAGTTGGTGATGCCATCCAACCATCTCATCCTCTGTGGTTCCCTTCTCCTCCTGCCCTCAATCTTTCCCTACATCAGGGTCTTTTCAAATGAGTCAGCTCTTCGCATCAGGTGGCCAAAGTATTGGAGTTTCAGCTTCCAAATCAGTCCTTCCAATGAACACCCAGGACTGATCTCCTTCAGCATGGACTGGTTGGACCTCCTTGCAATCCAAGGGACTCTCCAGTGTCTTCTCCAACACAACAGTTCAAAAGCATCAACTCTTTGGCACTCAGCTTTCTTTACAGTCCAAATCTCACATTCATACATGACCACTGGGAAAACCATAGCCTTGACTAGACGGACCTTTGTTGACAAAGTGATGTCTTTGCTTTGCTGTATTACAGAAGAGGCAGAACTATTTATGGAGGGAGGACTCTTACCATAGAGGGGGGCTATTAAAATAGAGGAGAATTCTCACTGTTGAGAGAGGACTATTATAGCATATTTGAGACTATTATAATAGAGGGTGGTCTATCATTGTGGGGGGGGGGGTTATTACTGAACAGAGGGGGCTATGACAAAGAGAGAGGGACTATTATAATAGAAGAGGACTATTACCTTAGGGAGGACTATTATAATGGATGGGGGTCTATTACTGCAGACAGGGACTATTACAATAGAAAGGGACTAGTGAAATTGAGGAAGACTATTATTATAGAGTGGGGACTACTATGATAGAGAAGGGACGATTAATATAGAGTAAGGGCAGCAGAAGGGGACTATTAGTGTAGAGGGGAAACTATGACAATAGAGGCAGGACTGTTACAGTAGAAGGGGGACTTTGACTGTGGAAGGGGAATACTGACAACAGAGGGAGATTATTACATGAGAGACTATTACCACACAGAGAGACTTATTAGAATAGGCAGTGGACTATGACAGTAGAGGGAGATTATAGCAATGAAGGACTTTTACTCTAGAAGGGGGATATTAGAGGCAGACTATTATAATTTAAGGGGACTACTACAATCAAGAAGGACTATTATTGCAGAGAGGGGACTATGACAGTACTGCTGTAGAAGGGGAACTTTGACAATAGAAGGGGGGACTATCACTATATAGTAGGACTATGACATTAGAGGGGGGTTATTTCAGTAAAGGAGAGACTTTTACTGCAGAGGGGGGACTACTACAATAGAAAGTGAAGTATGACAATAGAGACAGGACTACTAGTGTATGGGGTGGAGGACTATGACAATAAAAGAGAACTATTACTCTATTAATTTTCTAATAGAGAACTGTTACCCTATAGGGGTAACTGTTACTATGACAATAGAGAGGAGCTAATACTGTAGAAGAGGAACAATTACTGTGGTGGGGGGGCTATGACAATAGAAGGGGAGTAATACAATTAAGGAGGACTATTATACAGAGCAGGGACTACAACAATAGAGGAGCACAGTTACTGTAGAAGTAGAATTTTGAGAATAAAGGGCTATTACTCTAAACACTATGACATTAGTGTTGGTCATTCAGTCATGTCTGACTGAGACTCCATGGACGGACCACATGGACCCCGCCAAGCTCCTCTGTACATGGGATTCTCCAAGCAAGAATACTGGAGTGGGTTGCCATGCCTTTCTCCAACTATGATATTAGAGGGGGCTATTACTATAGAAGGGGAACTATTACTGTCGAGGGGAGAGTATGACAACAGAAGGGGAGTATTACTGTAGAGGGGTGACTATGACAACAGAAGGGGATTATTGCTGTAGAGGGGGGACCATGAAAACAGAAAAGGACTATTACTGTAGAGGGGGAACTATGGCAACAGAAGGGAATTATTACTATAGAGAGGGGACCTTAAGAATAGAGACAACCCCTGTCCGTGGAGAGCAGTAAACACAAAAATAAAGGCCCAGGCATGTGTTTGCCATGAAAGGAGTCCTGATGGCATGTGGACCACAGGCCCTGACTCAGGAGGAGCTGTGAGGGGAAGGTTCTGCTCAGGCAGCAACAGTGGCTGCTGTTGGGGCTAGGCAGGGAGAACCAGTGTGTCACAGGCCCATGTTCTGACAGGTCCTGGGAATGACCGGGTCAGCCCCGACTGATGATCCCAGGGAGGGGCTGGTCTGTGTGGCCAGGTCAGGGAAGTCAGGATCTGGATCTGAGTCTCTATAGGGAGAGGTCTTTGCAGAAACTGTTTCCAGGACATGGTGGGTGAGGGAGGGTGTTCCTGGACCCTCAGATCACCTTCAACACCATGAACAGGGCTCTGTCCCCTCTCCCACGTGGAAAGACAAGGCACAGAAGCTCGGGAGTGAGATCAGGTTCTGGGTGAGTGGACAAAATCTGCAGCCGCCACTCAGAAGTCATGGTTCATGTCTCCAGGTGATTGTGTTTTAAATCATCTCCTTGCATGATGGGATGGCCACCCTTGGCCACACATCGGTAAAAACTATAGTGATTTTACTCCTCTGTCCCCTCTCCACAAGGACACCCACCCATAACAGGAGAGAGGGAACACTCAGACCCTGACCAGAGGCATTCCCAGCTTCTCAGCTGCCCAAGTGGGTGCTTCATCCTGGGAGCTGGTCCAGTCACTTTTACTGCAGCCACACCCACCAGATGGAGAGAGCACCTCTGGAGAGTGAAGGGGGTGTGACCTTGTGCCTGGGCTCCATCACACCTAGGATGGAAGCCCCCATACCTGGAGACCACACAGGCTCAACTGGGCCCCTCTCAGCACCAAGAGGAGGGGGCTGCTGCACAGCTTGAGGAAGGGGGACTCTCTGGAGGCGGACGGCAGCTCTAGCCTCAGGGAGAACAGACTTGAGCTTCTGGGGTCTGTCTGTTGGTCCCTGTCTCCCCCCTCCCTTGCTCCTCCTCAAACCCTCACTTCACCTCCTGTGTCTCTCCCCTCTCTCTGTTTCTGTCTGTCTTTCTTCATGTCTCTGTCCATTTCTCTCTGTGTCTCAGTCTCTCTGTCTCTAGAGCTCTTCTCCCCTCTTCACCACCCCATCCTCCTTTCTCTTGGAGAGAAGTCCGCAGTTTCCCGATTCTCAGAGCCATGCCTCCACGCCGCCAGCACCGGGTCTTCTGTATGTCCTGTTTTAATTATGCAACGCCCTATTTCCTCCCCCAGATCTCCCAGGCTCAGCCTCCGATGGTCTGGCAGGTGAGCTCGCCTGGCTCCTTCTTGTGCCACCAAGGCAAACGCGGAATGGATGTCAGTGCTTAGTTCTCGGCTCTGGGACATGCCCCTGCACCACCTCTCCATCCCAGGTGAGGCCCCACAGGCTCAGCTCCGCAAGGATGTGGCTGGGAGATGGGCCTGAGTGTAGGAAGCCTCAGTTCCAAATATGCACACACGCAGGCTCACACAGGGACATTGAACACACACACACACACATTTACACACACACAGCAAACACACATGCACACATACTGCACACATACATACCAGCACCTACCCTCGTCTGTCCACTTTATAACATTCAACCCAGAAGGTATGTGAACCCCCTAGAGTCTGCCTCCAGGACACATGCTAGCCACCCTGGGGGGCAGGGTTGTGTTTTCTTAGCCACTCTGTCCTACTCCTGGGGACTCCTCACCTTTCTGCCCACGTTTTTCATCAGAGCTTGTGCAGCACATTCTGCACTTGAGCCTGGAGGGCCCAAAGTTTAAGGGGGCCACCCACCCCGAAACAACTCGATAAGTCGTACCAGAACTATGTAATTAAAATGAGGAACCTCTGACTGTAGCCAGTTTGGTTGCAAAAAGTGCTGCAAGGCTCAGCCATGGGCGGACATCTCGACTTGGGGATGCCCAGTGGTGACCAGGTAGGCGGACACTTCCAGGGTGACACTGCTGTGCTCAGGCCATCAGAGGGGTGGCCACCAGACACCGTGGCCTGGAAGGAGAGGGTCCCTGCCAGACAGCACCCTGCTCACCTCCTCAAGGTGCAAACGCACCCCAGTCTCCACCAGCACTCCTCTGGCCATGCCAACACTGGGCCCTGCCCTGGCTCTGTGACCCTGGGCACTGCCTGCTGGGAGCACACATGGACAGTTGGACAAACAGGAAGTGCTGTTTTTTATGGAAGGCAGCTTTAGACTCTTTCTCACCCTTTCCACAGCTGTGGGGTTCTATGCTGGTCACCTCCCCGGGAGGACGGGCCCCCACACAGCCCTTCCCTTGAGGGTGTGGAACAGACAGGGAACCGTGGACCCAGTCTCTCAGCCCTTCCCAGTGCTTCCTCATAGGGAAGGCTATGGGGGCCCCACAAAGAAGAGGCTTCCGAGTCTTCAGACCTCCTCCATCCACAGAGGGACCCTTGGCCTCTCTCCTTCCTGTACCCCTTACCCCAAGCCCGGGCACCACTCATCTGCTTCTATCTTTGTACATTTGCCTGTTCTGGACATCTCTTATAAACGGACACATAAAATGTGTCCTTTTGTGTTTGCTTCTCTCACTGACCATCGTGTGTTCAAGGTCCATCCACGATGTAGCCTGTGTCAGAACTTCACTCCTTTTCATGGTGAGGCATACACCACTGTGTGTATGGGCCACATGCTGCTGACCCACCCATCCATTTATCGACCCACACACCCACCCATCCACTCATCCATCCATTTAACCACCCACACATCCACGCACCCATCCATCAATAAATCAACCATCCATCATCCATCCATCCATCCACTGACCAATCCATCATCCACCCATACACCGATCCATCCATCCACCCACCCACCATCCATTCATCCATGCATCCACTTATCTATCCACCCATCCATTCACTCTTCTGTAACATCGTCAAATCAAATTATATTATGAACTTGTAAATCCTCCTTCCCGTCCCTTGACCCTGAGAATAAATAAGAAAAAAAAAAAAAAAGAGAGAGAGAGAGAGAGAGAGAGAGAAATAAAGCTAGTGCAAACCTATGTTAGGAGATGGAAGGGAAGGATTTCTGGATTGTCCCCAAGTGACTGCTAAAGTATGAATCTCCCCCACACTGTCTCTGAAACAGACCACACAGATTTAAAAGGAAAAAGAATAAAAGAAACCACACATAAATGACCATAAATAAATGACAACACTGCGCCATAAAGAGTCTGAAAATACTATGAATAACTTCAAAGTATTTGTACCTAAAGAGGGTCTGCCTGTGCTCAGTTGTGTCTGACTCTTTGCAACCCCATGGACTGTACACGCCAGGCTCCTCTGCCCATGGGATTCTGCAGGCAAGAATAATGGTGTGGGTTGTCAGTCCCTTCCCAGGGGATCTTCCCAACCCAGGGATCACCCCTGCATCATTTGTGCCTCCTGCTTTGGCAAGCAGGCTCTTTGCCATGACAACCACCTGGGAAACAAGAAACTCCAGGGGTCCAGCCCCAGTTGGATCCAGGGATTCCCTCGGGAGGACTGCATTGGTGATTAAAAGGATAGATAAAAGGAGAAAGACAGAGAGGCTTGACCTGACTCATTTACATGGGAAACTAATAAAGTTCGTGACACCGAACTTGCTCTGACCACGGAGGCCACAGGCACCCTCTCGAATCACGGAAGGTGCCCCACCCTGGGCACCTTCTCGAGTGGGTCTTAGAAACCCAGGCAAGTAAGTGGTCTCAGAGAGCCCCCATGCTCCAATCAGTCACCCTGAAGGAAGAAAAGAGAAGAAAAGGAGAGAAAAGGAAGCAAGAACGACACGGGGAGACCAAGCCTGATGAGCAAGGCCCGTGGCTTTATTTTCAAAGGGGGCTTATATACCTTAAGTTGTGTATAGAGGATAATAGGGGGTGTAAAATCATGCAAAGTCAGCAGTCTTTGATCCTTATTGAGACCAGGCTTTCTTTTCTGCAAACTTATAGTATACAAATGCTTTAGGTGATTTACCTCATCTTCTGGCCAGAAGGCCTGTTAACATTTTATGACTCTGATAATAGTTTGTCAACCATAAGACTTATTTTCTCTAAGAGTAATTATTTTAAAGTTGGGCGCCATCCTCCGAACGTGTTAGATAAAGTTGCATTCCTATAGGGCAAAGGTGCAATGGGCTTACAACAAGGAAACAATTTATTACCTTAAGGGTCTAAAGTTCTTAACACCAAGGCCACTACTTATTTTTTTCTATATACCAACTATATTAATTAATATACTCCCAAGGACACAATACAGGGGATGTGGAAACTTGGCAGCAAGCATTGGCTCAACAATGAAATATTTTACTAGTTCTATTCTAACAATTTCTAACTCTCCAAGAGGCTCTATAATATTTGAATATCTTAAGCTTCCCATGCCTCTCCGGTTGGGAGACTGTAAACAATCGTATGCGTAGCTGTAGGAGTCCGGGTTAACCTGTCAGGCAAGTTAGAGAGCCATCTGAGGGGTTTGGATTGAAACACTCCTATTATGCCCAGGAGGCTAATTAGCTAGAGCTCTAAGTTGATTTCCTTCAAGGAAAAGGTGATGGGGATAGCTCCCCATTAATGTCAGAGGAGTTGGTCAAAGTCGTAAAATAGTAAAACAGACAGATTCTGCTTTGGGGGTAGACACTCAGGCAGATCCAGGGGGGCCCTCGGGTCCTGACTCGCCTTTGCATGTCAGGCCTCTCCGCATGAAGTTTGTCATGGGTGGGAACTCTCGTGCTGGTTCCTGGCAAGAAACCATAAAATCAAAAGCCATCTTAAGCCTTTTCTGTTCAAAAACGGGATTCCTTAAATAAATTGACTTTCACTTTCTCACAGCTGCAGAGATCCCATTTCCAGACAAGATTCAGTTCCCGGGACTCAGTGGATATGACTTTTGGGACTCCCCCATGCCCCGCGGCGCTATAGCTGTGCATCCTTAGGACGGCTTGGGGGCACAGAGGACAGGCTCAGGGGGTGACATGTCCCCCACCTGGTTTGCCTGCAGGGAGCCACGGCATGATGACATACTGCCTGAACAAGAAGTCACCCATCTCTCACAAGAAGTCGAGGCTGCTGCAGCTTCTGGGCAAAGTGCTGCCATGTGTCACCCTGCCCGTGGTGCTCAAGTGGTCCACCACCCAGGTGAGAGACTGCAGGCATGCCCGGGCCCTGGACCCAGCTCCAGCCACTAGTGTCACCCACAGGGGGCAGTGTCCTTATCCTTGTTGGGGAAACGGTATTGAGAACAAACCTGCTGTAAAGCAGAATTGTTTAGTCGCTCAGTCATGCCTGACTCATTGCGACCCCATGGACTATAGTTGGCCAGGCTTCTCTGTCCATGGGATTCTACAGGCAAGAATACTGGAGTGGTTCACCATGCCTTCCTCCAGGAGATCTTCCCCACCCAGAGAGCCTCCAAGAAAAGTAGGAAAGGACACAGCTTTACTCTGGAACTAGCCTGAAGCCAGAACGGGGACCCATGGACTAACAGCATCACTGTCTGAAGTCACAGAGGCTGGGGGAGCTGGGAGGGGAAGGGGGAGGCTGGGTCCCGCCTTTTGTGCAGCTGAGCTGACACCAGAGCTCCTTTTTGGTCCCAGATAATCAATAGCTGAGTTCCCATGTACTCTGAGGTGAGTTTGCATTTGTACCCTGGCACCCCCTCCAAGGAGACTTTCTTTGTGGCTCAGATGGTAAAGAATCAGCTTGCAATGCAGGGGACCTGGGTTTGATCCCTGAGCCAGGAAGATCCCATGGAGGAGAAAATGGCACCCCACTGTAGTATTCTCACCTGGGAAATGCCATGGACAAAGGAGCCTGGCAGGCTATACAGTCCATGGGGTCACAGAGAGTCGAGACGACTGAAGCAACTGAGAACACATGCACACACTCACAACCCTCCCCTGTAGTGCTTCTGCAGGGTGGATCAGGGGTTTTATGGGGTGGAGAGAAGCCGGGGTAGGAGGCAGTCATTGTGGAGGATGGAGAGTAGTCAATGGCGGGGGCCCTGTCTGTGGGAAGGGGGCACCCACTTGACAGCGGTCCTGCCACAGACACACACGTTAGCCAGGGGGGGGATGCAGGACGGGGTAGAAAACCCACCTAGGCCCAGGTGCCCACAGGAGCAGGGGCCCACCAGCAGGGGACAGATGGCCACTGCCTTCCTGAACCCACACTTGAGGGGGCACTCATATTCCTGGTTTTTCTGCTCCCAGGCTGGTCCTCCCAAGAAGACAAAAGGCTGTCAACCACAGCTCTTGCCTTGTGTAATTGCTTCCTCCTGGGAGGTTCCTGGTTGCTGGAATCCCCCTCAGGGGATCTGATTGGCAGAGAGCCAGGGCTGGAATGTGGACAAACTACATTCCTCCTTGCATCAGGGGCCTTCAGCCTGGCCTTAAGAGTTCACACCCAGAGGAGGGAGGGAGCAGGAGGGGGTCCACCAGAGCCCAGGAGTCCTGCAGGACTGGGGTCCCTCTGCTCTGAGGGCCCCTTGTTGCTGGGTCTCTCTGTTCTGCGTCCCTCCAGGGCAGGGTCCCTCCATCCGCGGGGGCCTCGGTGCTGTGGTCTCAAGTGGTATGGCTGCCAAAGAGACCTGGGTGTGTGCATGGTGGGGGGCACGGGTGGTGGTCTTTCAGGGGGTGTTGAAGATCAGCGACTGCAGCAGCACTTCATTTAATCTTTGTAGAGGTAGATGGCAAGTGCCTGTGTATAGCTGACAATATTCAGATGAATCTTTGCTTTTTCTTTTAATTTGGATTGGGAGGGAGGTGCTGTGACTTCCTTTCCCATTTTTTATTCTTTTTTTTTTCTTTTTCCATTATGACTCTGTGTAGAGAACACAGTACCATTTTCTGCTATTAGTTTATGTTAATATTAGTTTTTGCTTTTTCTTTTATTTTGGATAGAGAGAATCTATTATTTTCTTTCCTTTTTTTTTTATTTTTATGTTTTTTTTTTTTTTTTTTCCATTATGACTCCTTGTAGAGGACACAGTATGTTTTCTGCTATGAATTTATATTAGGGCTTCCCTGGTGGCTCAGTTGGTAAAGAATCTGCTTGCAATGCGGGTGATATGGGTTGAATTCCTGGGTTGGGAAAATCTGGAGAAGAGAATGGCAACGCACTCCAGTAATCTTGCCTGGATAATTCCATGGACAGAGGAGTCTGGTGGCCTACAGTCCATCGGATCGAAAAGACTTGGAAATAACTGAGCAACTTTCACTTTTCAATTTATGTTAAACTTATTTTTGCTTTTTCCTGTCTTATTTGTGTGGTGGACAGATGTCTCTTCCTTTCGTTCTCTCCCCTTGGTTCCTTGCCTTTCCTAGTGCTGTTTGTGGGGGTGGGCACAGACCTCTGTGGGTCTTGTATGTCCTCATGTTGAAGGGTCCAGCTTAGGTGTTGTGGAGCCTGGGCTGTTGAACCCACAAGGAGCTTTCACCCAGAGACTGCCTGAGAGGAGGGTGAGGCTGGACTCTGCAGGAACACCCCCCCCCCCATGACCACAATCTGGACCTCAGATCTGTGCTCCACCTGATCAGTGACCCTGGAGACCCTGTTCCCAGAAGCAGGGCCTCAACCCCAGCAGCACCAACACTGTGGATTTCACAGTGGATAATGTGGCCCTCAGTTGGGCGTCCTCAGTGCATGCCCAGCCCCTAAGCAGGGGGCCGCCCTCTCTGCCCAGCACAGGTGTGCAGGTGCTGAGCATCACGAAGCAGCTGGATGCTGGCACAAGGACCTGCGGATGGTGCACATGGAGGAGGGCACTGAGAGGAACCTGCACTCTGGCCACATGGTGTACATGACGGCCCTAAGGGAGGTAGGGGTGGGGACAGGGGGTAGGGACTGGGGGGGTGTCTGCCATCTAGGGACACCCATGTCTGGTCCAGGCAGGAGGGGGAGGGCCTCTGAGGGGATGGGCACACGTCCACTCAGATGGACATATGGTCACTCCAGGCAGGAGATGCTGATCTCTAAGGGGACAACACAGGTCCACTCCCATTAGAAGACACTGGCCTCTAAGGAGATGGACACGCATCCACTCCAGGCAGGAGAGGACTGACCTCTGGCATCAGTCACTCAGAATTCCAGACCAACGTGCATTTCTGAACTCACACCTGTACCTCTGGCCTCTGGGGTGTCTCCCAGAATTTGGCTATACCAGGTCCCTGACACATCCTTACCTGTGTCCAGTTTTGGGGTGTCCAGTCCATTCTTTCAGCTGCTGGCCAAGTCACTTAGTGTTTCACTCTGGCCTTGGCCCCCGGTGCCCCCACCACAGAACCTCATGACCCTTGGGGTCTGGAGGTTCTGTCCTGGGCCTCAGTGTGCATGTACCCTGCTGCCCTCGCATGCTACCAGGAGTACAGATTTCACACAATATTATAAGCACTGCTCTCTGCTGCTGTGCACACACACACACACAGGCATATCCATGCACACACAGACCCTGAACACATGCACACCTGCATGTGCACCTGTACCTACAGGAGCGTGTACATACACACACACGCACACACACACACACAAGAGCAATGCCACAGCTCCCCACTGCCATTCAGGGGAGACTCAGTCCCTTGGGAGCAGGTGCCATGCTTTATGTCTTTTTGTGTCAGGACCCCCCAACCCGTCTGTAGAGTGGCTGTGCTGGGGAAAGTCCCCACCCACGCCCCTCTGTCTCTCACTAAAAGGCCCGTCTCCTCCACCCCCACCCAGAACGCCCTCATGGAGATCTCAGAATGGCTGGAGAACCACTCCCAGGAAGTGGTTATCCTGGCGTGCAGGAACTTCAAGGGCATGACGGAGGACCTGCACGAGTACCTGATGGACTGCATCAAGAACATCTCTGGGGACATGCTGTGTCCCCATGGAGTGATCAGGGGCCACAGGCTCCCCATGCTCTTGGCAGCGGGGCCAGTGGGAGCACTAGGCTTCACTGTAATCAGACTATTCCCTAGCTGCGTGAGGCTGATTCAGGCACTGGGTGATGCCGCTCACGGAATCCCAGTAATCCACCCACTACTGTCTCCACTCAAACACCCCAATAACCAGCCCATCACTGGTCACAGGCACCCTCAATAATACACCCTGCCCGGTCTCTATTCAGACACCCCCCAAATCCACCAATCATGCCTCAAGATGCCCCAGTAATCCACTCGCTGTTTCCTATCAGAAACCCCAATAATCCACCCAGCTCTGTTTCCACTCAGGCACCCCAATAATCCATCCATCACTGCTCAAGACACCCCAGTAATCTACCCACTAGTGTCTCTACTCAGACATGCCAATAACCCACCCATGACTGTCTCTTCTCACAGAGAACCCAGTAACCAGCCCATCACTGCTCATAGACACCCTAATAATTCACACATCACTGTAGCTTCTCAGACACCTCCAATAACTGACATATCGTGTCACAAGGCACCCCAATAACCACTGTGCACATGTCTCACGGGCACCCAGATGATTCTCCCCCCAGGAGGTGCCGACTCTGCACCAGCTGTGGTCCCAGGGCCAGTAGGTCATCCTGTCGTACAAGGATGAGGCATCCATGAGTCAGCATGTAGAACCGTGGCCTGGTATCCCCTACTGGTGGGGGAACCAGGTGAAGCCCCAAGACCTTGTCCACTACCTGTAGCACATGAAGAGCTGCAGCCACCCAGGTGAGTGCCGCCTTCACACCGGGATACCTGGTCACATGCATGTCCTAGTGCATGGGGCTGGCTTTGGTTTCAAGTGGAGAAATGGAATAGGATGTATTAAGGGATATTATTCTGTTCACCACATGGGGAGCAGGGCATGGACATCCTTGGGGATGTTACTGTGTCCACCATACAGGGCCAGGACATGGACATCTTTGGGATCACTGTCCAGCCTGCCTGCCCGCTGTAACAGGAGAAATTCATGAGTCAACACCCCTGTGAGCCCCTTCTGTCTGAACTTTGGTCTCTGTCAGACATCTGAATATCTGACCACTGCGGAGGCCAGAGTCTGAGTGGGTGATGGCACAGCTTGGTGACTGCGTGGGCAGGTGACCCCATGGGTTACTGGTCACATGGGCAGGAGATCGTGTGGGTGGGTGACCGGTTTGAGTTGCTGATTGCAGGGTGGGTTACCATGTGAGTTGCTGACCCGGTGAGTGGGTGACCGTGTGGGCGGGTGACGGTGTGAGTGGATAATCATGTGGACAGGTGAGTGCATAACCTCTCAGGTTAGTGACCCAATGGGTGGGTGACCACGTGGGTTGGTGACCACATAGTTTGGTTGGCCACATGACTCCATGGGTTAGTGACTAACATGTGGGCAGCTGACCCCACAGCCGGCACCATGAACAGCAGCCCTCTCTTGTCCCAGGCAGGCTGTTTATGGCCGGCATAAACCTCACAGAGAACCTGGAGTTTGTCTGCGTCCAACCAGCCTGGTCCCTGGAGAAGCTGACCCAGTGGGGGCTCCCCTGCCTTTGCACATGGGTGAAGGGCCAGTGCCCAGGGTCAGCCACCGGCTGTACCAACACCATCACAGGCGACCTCATGTGGGCTGACGGGTTTGTTGGCGATGTCATCGGGTTGAACTGGAAGCTGCTTCAGGGCTGATGGACAGTGCGTGTGTGGAGCTGGGGGGCATCGTGGACTCTGCGTCTCAGTCACGTGCTGTGACGTTACCGGCCTCAACTGGAAGCTGGCTTGGGGCTTACAGATGGCACACTGAGGAGCTGGGCATGGTGCAGGCCACTCCTCATTCGCATCCTGTGATGTCACTGGGCTGAACCAGAAGCTGTTTTGGGGCTGACGGATGGCGCATGGGTGGAGCTGGGTATCGCTTAGGCTGCGTCTCAGTCACGTCCTGCAACGTCACTGGCCTGAACTGGAAGACGCCTCGGGGCTGCCAGACAGCGCGTGGAGGAGCTGGGCATTGAGGAGGCTATTCTCAGCTCTGTCCTGAGGGACTGGTCATCCATCTGCCCGTGCACTGAACGTGGGTTACTGCAGAGGTGGGGCCAGGTGGTAGCATCCATGGTCTCCTCCGTCCTCCATGTGTCTTTCGGCAAATGCTGGCTGTGAGGTGATGATTAAAGGTGAGCACATGATTTGTACAATCACATCCTCAGGGAGCCACACCTGGTTCTCGGGTCTGTGACTTCCCCATGGGAGAGGCTGGGGTGCCCCCTCCCTCTGGGTGCTGAGACTAAAAGACAGTGACCCCCAGTTGGGGAGGGGAGGAGGCACTATGGACACTAGTGTCCATAAGAGGGACACTATAGTGTCCATAAGAGGGGACTCAGTGCATAGTGATCTCACTGAGACCCCCTTTTATTAGATAAGGGACTTCCCTGGTGGCTCACTTAAAAAGGTCTTCTTATCTCTCCTTGCTAGTCTTTGGACTGCATTCAGGTGGCTATATCTTTCTGTGTCTCCTTTGCCTTTCTCTTCTCTTCTCATCTATTTCCTTCTCCTCAGACAACCTCTTTGCCTTTTTGCATTTCTTTTTCTTGTGGATGGTTTTGATCACCACCTCCTGTACAATGTTAGGAACCGCCATCCATAGGTCTTCTGGTACTCTGTGTGCCAGATCTAACCCTTGAATCTATTTGTCACTTCCAATGTATACTCACAAGGGATTTGAATAAAGCAAAGAAACAGAGGAAACCAATAGAATGGGAAAGACTTAGAGATCTCTTCAAGAAAATGAGACATGCTAAGGGAACATTTCATGCAAAGACAGGCACAATAAAGGAAAGAAATGCTATGGGCCTAACTAAAGCAGAAAAGATTAAGAAGAGGTAGCAAGAATACACAGAAAAACTGTTTAAACAAATCTTGCTGCTGCTAAGTCGCTTCAGTCATGTCCAACTCTGTGCGACCCCACAGACGGCAGCCCACCAGGCTCCCCCGTCCCTAGGATTCTCCAGGCAAGAACACTGGAGTGGGTTGCCATTTCCTTCTCCAATGCATGCAAGTGAAAAGTGAAAGTGAAGACGCTAAGTCATATCTGACTCTTAGCGACCCCATGGACTGCAGCCTACTAGGCTCCTCTGTCCATGGGATTTTCCAGACAAGAGTGCTGGAGTGGGTTGCCATTGCCTTCTCCGAAACAAATCTTAATAATCTGGATAACCATGATGGTGTGATCACTAACCTAGATCCAGACATCCTGGAGTGCAGAGTCAAGTGGGCCTTAGGAAGCATCAGTATGAACAAAGCTAGTGGAGGTGATTAAATTCCAGCTGAGCTCTTTCAAATCTGAAAAGATGCTACTGTTAAAGTGCTGCAGTCAATACGCCAGCCAGTTTGGAAAACTTGGCAGTGGCCACAGGACTGGAAAAGGTCAGTTTTCATTTCAATCCCAAAGAAGGGCAATGCCAAACAATGTTCAAACCACACAACTGCACTCATTTCACATGCTAGCAAGGTAATGTTCAAAATCCTTCAAGCTAGGCTTCAACAGTACATGACCCAAAAACTTCACAGTCCACACATTCAAACAGTTGATTCTAAATGCACAGTGATGCCACAAAGATGGTCAAAGCAAAGACACACATTATGATTTTATGTCTAAATCAGTGAAACAAAATATTCACTGCAAGGTACAAACATTTTTAGCATGAAAAATCTTATATTTGAATATGAAATATCCTGCTGAAATTGAAAAATATGTTTTAAAGTGAAATTCAATCTTAATTGTCAATTATTTTGAAACTATGGGAAAAAGGAAATAAAATTACGTTCATTGGGGATGCTTCAGTTCAGTTCAGTCACTCAGTCATGTGCAACTCTTTTCATTGGGGGCTGCTTAAACTTTCACAGATGTTTTTTCTTAAAACTTCCCTTACAGTTTTACAGTCTTAATTAGATGTAAAATGATCAGTAGACTGTATACTATGTTTGTTTTCTGGACATTTAAATTTCCTTTAATTTATGAATGTAACTAGAATGTTTTTCTATTGAGTGAGTATTAAAAATTACTCCTCTCTCTTGTGTGGGACACACTGTTTACACTACTGTTGGGAGACATTTTATTGCCTAAAACCTTTTATAATTCAGTTCTACAATCTAGGTTTTTTGTTTGTTTGTTTTGCTCTGTTTAGGCTGACAATTTTCTCATCTATTTTTACTATCTTCAGAGTTTCTGTTAAGAATATGTGCCTGCTGTTGTTTACTTGCACAGTCGTGTCCAGCTCCTTGCCACCCCATGGACTGTAAGCCCACCAGTCTCTTCTGTTCATGGGGATTCTCCAGGAAAGAATAGTGGAGTAGGTTGCCATGCTCTCCTGCAGGGGATCTTCCTGACCCAGAGATGGAATTTGCATCTGCTCCGGATTCTTTACCAGTGAGTGAAAATAGATCTTGTATACATGAAACCCACTTTAATTATGAAGATTCATAATTGGTGAAAAGCAAAGATGGAGAAACAAGCATTTATCTTTTACCAGTTAATCATAAGAAAAAAAACCTTCATTTCAATTTGCCTTCGTTTATTTTTTCAATTAACTTTTCATTGAAGGATAATTGCTTTCCAGAATTTTGTTGTTTTCTGTCAAACTTCAACATAACAGTCTTTCTTCGTCTCATAGTTTCTCTTCAATATCATCTTATTCTGTGTAAATAACTTCTTTTAACATTTCTTACAGACAAGGTATCTGCTGAGAATGAATTCCCCAATTTTTTGTTTATATGAGAATATCTCCTTCTCCTTTGTTTTTGAAGGATAATATTCCTGGATGTAGAAATTAATTTCAGTAGATTAAAAAAAAAAAGATTGTATTTATAGACATGTTGTACCTGTACCATGAATTTACTAGTTAAGCTGTATATTTCATTAATTTGTAACTTATTCATAGGTCGAATAACCATAACCATAGCCTCATTCTAGAATATTTTCATCATTCCAAAGGGAAACACTCTCCATTTGGCAGACATTTTCCATTTCCCCCTTTATCTGGGCCCTTGCATTCACTCCTCTATTTTCCATCTTTAGAGAATTACCTAATCTGGGACATATGCATTCACATGAACAGAATAATGCAATACACAGCCTTTTGTTCCTGGATTATTTTAATTAACATAATCATTTCAGAGCTCTAGCATGTTATACCTTTTATAAGAACTCCATTCATTTGATGGCCAAATAATTTTGCACTGCATGTTTTATTTATTCGAACACCAGTTGATGGACATTTGAGTTATTTCAACTTTTTAAACTTTTTAAAGTTTATTTCTTTTTAAAACTTATTTTTAATTTAATAATTTTAAAATTTTAAATTTAATGGCTGTTTCTGCATCTATTTAGGTTATCATATGATTTTTAACATTCCTTTGGTTAATATGGTCTGTCACATTGATTGATTTGCAAATATTGAAGAATCCTTGCATCCCTGGAATAAACCCAAATTGATCATGGTTTTTGATGTGTTGTTGAATTCTGTTTGCTAAAATTTTGCCGAGGATTTTTTTGCATCTAAGTTCATCAGTGATATTCGCCTATAGTATTCTTATTTGGTCTTGTCTTTGTCTGGTTTTGATATCAGGGTGATGGTAACCTCATAGAATGAGTTTGGAAGTGTTCCTTCCTCTACAGGTTTTTGAAAGAGTTTTAGAAGGAGAGGCATTTGCTCATCTCTGAATGTTTGATATAATTCACCTGTGAAGCCATTTGGTCCTGGGCTTTTGTCTTTTGGGAATTTTTGATTACAGCTTCGATTTGGAGCTTGTAATTGGATGGTTCATAATTTATATTTCTTCCTGGTTCAGTCTTTGAATATTGAACTTTTCTAAGCATCTGTCCATTTCTTCCAGGTTATCCATTTTATTGCCATAGAGTTGTTCATAATAGTCTCTTATAATCCTTTGTATTTCTGCATTTTCTGTTGTAACCTCTCCTTTTTCATTTCTAAGTTTGTTGAATTGATTCTTCTCTCTATTTTTCTTGATGATTCTGGCTAAAGTTTTGTCAATTTTGTTTATCTTCTCAAAGAACCAGCTTTTAGTTTACTAATCTTTGCTATTGTTTCTTTCATTTATTTTTCATTTATTTCTGTTCAGATCTTTATGATTTCTTTCCATGTACTAATTTTGGCTATTTTTTTGTTGTTCTTCTTTATCAGTTGTTTTAGGAGTCAATTGAGGTTGTCTATTCGATGCTTTTCTTGTTTCTTGAGTTAGGATTGTATTGTTACAAACTTCCCTCTTAGAAATGCTTTTCTTGCATTCCATAGTTTTTGAGTTGTTGTGTTTTCATTGTCATTTTTTTCTAGAAAATTTTCATTTTCCATTTTGATTTCTTCAGTAATCTGTTGGTAATTTAGAAACATGTTGTTTAATCTCCATGGGTTTGTGTTCCTTAAAGTTTTTTTTTTTTTTTCCTTCTAATTGATATCTAGTCTCATA
This sequence comes from Bubalus kerabau, assembly GCF_029407905.1. Classification (NCBI taxonomy): domain Eukaryota; kingdom Metazoa; phylum Chordata; class Mammalia; order Artiodactyla; family Bovidae; genus Bubalus; species Bubalus kerabau. The sequence continues at coordinate 1,368,145 of NC_073647.1, read as the reverse complement.
GTGTTGTGGTCTGAGAAGATGCTTGATACAATTTCAATTTTGTTAATTTTACTGAGGTTTGATTTGGGACCCAAAGTGTGGTCTATCCTGGAGAATGTTCCATGTGTACTTGAGAAGAAGGTATATTCTTCTCCATTTGGATGGCATGTCCTGAAGATATCAGTGAGATTCATCTCATCTCATGTGTCATTTAAGACATGTGTTTCTGTATTAATTTTCTGTTTTGATGATCTGTCCATTGGTGTGAGTGGGGTGTTAAAGTCGACTATGATTGTTTTACTGTCAGTTTCTCTTTTAATGTATGTTAGTGTTTGTCTTATGTATTGAGGTGCTCCTATGTTAGGGACATAGATGTTTACAATTGCTATGTCATCTTGTATTAATCCCTTCATCACTATGTAGGGTCCTTCCTTATCTATTGTAATCTTCTTTAGTTTAAAGTATGATATGAGGATTGCTATTCCATCTTTCTTTTGATTCCCATTTGCATGGCATATATTTTTCCATTGTGTCACTTTCAGTCTATATGTGTCTTTAGGTCTGAAGTGGGTTTCTTGTAGACAGAATGTACATGGGTCTTTTTCTTTTAAATTAATGTATTTATTTTAATTGGAGGCTACTTACTTTGCAGTATTGTGGTGGTTTTGCCATATATTGAGTATAATCAGCCATGGGTGTACATGTCTTCCCCATCCTGAAACCCCTACCACTTCTCTCCCCATCCCATCCCTCAGGGTTTTTCCAGTGCACTGGCTTTGAGTGCCCTATGTCATGCATCAAAGTTGGACGGGCGATCTATTTCACATATCATAACATACATGTCTCTCAAATGTCTCAAATCATCTCACCCTGGCCTTCTCCCACAGAGTCCAAAAGTCTCTTCTTTATATCTGTGTCTCTTTTGCCACCTTGCATATGTGGCCATCATTAACATCTTTCTAATTTCCATATATATATATATATATATATATATGTGTGTGTGTGTGTGTGTGTGTGTGTGTTAATATACTCTATTGGTGTTTTTCCTTCTGACATACTTCACTCTGTATAATAGGCTCCAGTTTCATCCACCTCATTAGAAGTGATTCAAATATGTTCTTTTTAATAGCTGAGTCATATGTACCACGGTTTTTGTTTCTGTTTGTATGCTGAAGGACACCTAGGTTGCTTCCATATCCTAGCTATTGTAAACAGTGCTGTGATGAGAATTGGGGTACACATGTCTTTTTCAGTTCTGGTTTCCTCAATGTGTATGCCTAGCAGTGGGATTTCTGGGTTGTATGGCAATTCTATTCCCAGTTTTTTAAGGAATCCCCACACTGTTCTCCATAGTGGCCATTCTAGTTTGCACTACCACCAACAGTGTAAGAGGGATCCCTTACTCTGAAGCCTCTCCAGCATTTATTGTTTGTAGACTTTTGATAGCAGCCATTCTGACCACCAAAGATGATCCCTCATTGTGGTTGTGATTTGAATTTCTCTGATAATGAGTGATGTTGAGCATCTTTTCATGTGTTTGTTAGACATTTGTATGTATTTTTGGAGAAAAGTCTCTTCAGTTCTTTGTTCCATTTTTTGATAGGGTCATTTATTATTCTGGTGTGCAGCTGCTTGTATATGTTTGAGATTAATTCTGTGTCAGTTGTTTCATTTGCTATTATTTTCTCCCATTCTGAAGGCTGCTTTTCACCTTGCTCATGGTTCCCTTCATTGTGCAAAAGCTTTTAAGTTTAATTAGGCCTGGTTTGTTTAATTTTTCTGGTATTTCCATTACACTGGGAGGAGTGTTCATAGAGGATCCTACTGTGGTTAATGTAAGGGAGTGTTTTGAGTATGTTCTCCTCTAAGAATTTTATAGTTTCTAGTTCGGCACTTGAATCTGTAATCCATTTTGAGTTTATTTTTGTGTATGGTGTTAGAAAGTGTTCTTGTTTCCTTCTTTGACACTTCATAGACCAGTTTTTGCAGCACCACTTGTTAAAGAGATTTTCTTTTCTCCAGTGTACATTTTTGCAAGCTTTATCAAAGATACGGTGTCCATAGGTGTGTGGATTTATCTCTAGGCTTTCTATTTTGTTCCATTGATCTATATTTCTGTCTTTGTGCCAGTACCATACTGTCTTGATGATTGTAGCTTTGTAGTATAGTCTGAAGTCAGGCAGATTGATTCCTCTTCTTCCATTCTTCTTTCTCAAAATTACTTTGGCTATTTGAGGTTTTCTGTGTTTCAATACACATTGTGAAATTATTTTTTATCGTTCTGTGAAAAATACCATTGATAGCTTGATAGGGATTGCATTGAATCTATAGACTGCTTTGGGTAGTTTACTCATTTTCACTATATTGATTCTTCAGATCCATTAACATGGGATATTTTCATCTATTTGTTTCATCTTTGATATCTTTCATCAGTGTTTTAACGTTTTCTATATATAGGTCTTTTGTTTCTTTCGGTAGTTTTATTCCAAAATACTTCATTCTTTTCACCACAATTCTGATAGGGATTGTTTCTTAATTTCACTTTCTGTTTTCTCATTGTTAGTGTATAGAAATGCAAGGGATTTCTGTGTATTAATTTTATATCCTGCAACTGTTCTATATCATTGATTAGCTCTAGTAATTTTCTGGTGGTGTCTTTAGGGCTTTCTGTGTTGAGGATCATGGCATTTGCAAACATTGAGTTTTACTTCTTCTTTTCCTATTTGGATTCTCTTTATTATTTTTTTTTCTTCTTCTCTGATTGCTATGGCTAAAGCTTTGAAGCTATGTTGAATAGTAGTGGTGAGAGTGGGCACTCTTGTCTTGTTCCTGACTTTAGGGGAAATGCTTTAAATTTTTTGCCTTTGAGGATAAAGTTTGCTATGGTTTTATCATATATGAATTTTATTATGTTGAGTTGTGTTCCTTCAAAATTCTCCAAGCCAGGCTTCAGCAATATGTGAACCGTGAACTTCCTGATGTTCAAGCTGGTTATAGAAAAGGCAGAGGAATCAGATATCAAACTATCAACATCCGCTGGATCATGGAAAAAGCAAGAGAGTTCCAGAAAAACATTTATTTCTGCTTTATTGACTATGCCAAAAAAGCCTTTGACTGTGTGGATCACAATAAACTGTGGAAAATTCTGAAAGAGATGGGAATACCAGACCACCTGATCTGCCTCTTGAGAAATTTGTATGCAGGTCAAGAAGCAACAGTTAGAACTGGACATGGAACAACAGACTGGTTCCAAATAGGAAAAGGAGTATGTCAAGGCTGTATAATGTCACCCTGTTTATTTAACTTATATGCAGAGTACATCATGAGAAACGCTGGACTGGAAGAAGCACAAGCTGGAATCAAGATTTCCAGGAGAAATATCAATCACCTCAGATATGCAGATGACACCACCCTTATGGCAGAAAGTGAAGAGGAACTAAACAGCCTCTTGATGAAAGTGAAAGTGGAGAGTGAAAAAGTTGGCTTAAAGCTCAACATTCAGAAAACAAAGATCATGGCATCCGGTCCCACCACTTCATGGGAAATAGATAGGGAAACATTGGAAACAGTGTCAGACTTTATTTTTCTGGGCTCAAAAATCACTACAGATGGTGACTTCAGCCATGAAATTAAAAGACGCTTGCTCCTTGGAAGGAAAGTTATGACTAATCTAGATAGCATATTCAAAAGCACAGACATTACTTTGCCAACAAAGGTTTGTCTAGTTAAGGCTATGGTTTTTCCTGTGGTCATTTATGGATGTGAGAGTTGGTCTGTGAAGAAGGCTGAGCGCTGAAGAATTGATGCTTTTGAACTGTGGTGTTGGAGAGGACTCTTGAGAGTCCCTTGGACTGCAAGGAGATCCAACTAGTCCATTCTAAAGGAGATCAGCCCTGGGATTTCTTTGGAAGGAATGATGCTAAAGCTGAAACTCCAATACTTTGGCCACCTCATGCGAAGACTTGACTCATTGGAAAAGACTCTGATGCTGGGAGGGATTGGGGGCAAGAGGAGAAGGGGATGACAGAGGATGGGATGTCTGGTGGCATCACTGACTCAATGGACGTGAGTCTGAGTGAACTCTGGGAGTTGGTTATGGACAGGGAGGCCTGGCGTGCTGCGATTCTTGGGGTCGCAAAGAGTCGGACATGACTGAGTGACTGAACTGATCTGATCTGATCTGATGCCTGCTTTCTGGAGTGTTTTTTACCATAAATGCATGTTGAATTTTGTGAAAGGCTTTCTCTGTATCTATAGAAATAACCATATCGTTTTATCTTTCAGTTTGTTAATGTGATTTATCACATGGATTGATTTGCAAATATTGAACAATCCTTGCATCCCTAGGATAAACCAACTTGGTCATGATGTCTGACATTTTTAATATGTTGTTGGATTCTGTTTGCTGGAATTTGTTGAAGAGTTTCATCTATGTTCATCAATGATGTTGGCCTGTAGTTTTCTTTTTTTGTGGCATCTTTTCTGGTTTTGGGATTAGGGTGATAAAATGAGTTTGGGTGTTTACCTTGTGCAATTTTTTGGAAGAGTTTGAGTAGGATATGTGTTGGCTCTTTAATTGTTTGGTAGAATTCACCTGTGAAGCCAAGTGGTCCTGGGCTTTTGTTTGTTTGAAGATTTTTTATTACAGTTTCAATTTCTGTGCTTTTGATGGGTCTGGTAATATTTTCTATTTCTTCCTGATTCAGCTTTGGAAAGTTATACTTTTCTAAGAATTCGTCCATTTCTTCCAAGTTGTCCATTTTATTTTCATATAGCTGCTAATAGTAGTTTCTTGTGATCCTTTGTATTTCTGCATTGTCTGTTGTGATTTCTGCATTTTCATTTCTAATTTTGTTGATTTGATTCTTCTCCCTTTTTTTCCCCCTGATGTGTCTGGCTAATACTTTGTCTATTTTATTTATCTTCTCAAAGAACCAGCTTTTAGTTTTGTTGATATTTGCTATAGTCTATTTTGTTTCTTTTTCACTTCTTTCTGCCCTAATTTTTATGATTTCTTTCCTTCTACTAACACTGGGGTTCTTTATTTCTTCTTTTTCTAGTTGATGTAGGTGTAAAGTTAGGTCATTTATTTGATGTTCCTCTTGTTTCTTGAGGTAAGCTCTTATTGCTATCAACCTTCAACTTAGCATTGCTTTACTGAATGGCATAGTATTTGGGTTCTCGTGTTTTAATTCTCATTTGTTTCTATGCATATTTTAACTTCTTTTTAATTTCTTCTGTTATTTGTTGGTTATTAAGAAGCAAATTGTTTAGCCTCCATATGTTTTTATTTTTAATAGTTTTTCCCCCCTGAAGTTGACATCTAATCTTAACTCATTGTGATCAGAAAAGATGGTTGAAATTATTTCGATTTTTTTGAATTTACCAAGGATATATTCATGGCCCATAATGTGATCTATCCCAGAGAAGGTTCCATGTGCACTTGAGAAAGAGGTGAATTTCATTATTTTGGGGTGAAATGTCATATAGATATCAATTAGGTTTAACCAGTCCATTATATCATTTAAACTTTGTGTTTCCTTGCTAATTTTCTGTTTGGTTGATCTATCCATAGGTGTGAGTGGCGTATTAAAGTCTTCTACTCTTATTGTGTTACTGTTAATTTCCCCTTTCCTATTTGTTAGCATTTGACTTACGCATTAAGCTTCTCCTATGTTGGGTGAATAGATATTTATAATTGTTATATCTTCACCAGGACTTCCCTGGTGGCTCAGATGGTAAAGCGTCTGTCTACAATGTGAGAGAACTGGGTTCGATCCCTGGGTTGGGAATATTCCCTGGAGAAGGAAATGGCAACCCACTCCAGTACTTCTTGCCTTGAAAATCCCACGGAAGGAGGAGCTTGGTGCAGGCTACTACCCATGGGTTTGCAAAGAGTCAGGCACGACTGAGTGACTTCACTTTCTTTCTTTCACTTTCTATCTTCTTCTTGGTTTGATCCTTTGATCATTATGTAGTGTCCTTCTTTGTCTCTTTTCACAGCCTTTCTTTCCAAGGGTATTTTATCTGATATGAGTATTGATACTCCTACTTTCTTTAGGTCTCAATTTGCATGACATACCTTTTTCCAAACCTTTATGTTCACTCTGTATGTGTCCCTTGTTATGAGGTGGGTCTCTTGTAGACAGCATGTGTAGGGGCTGCTTTTGTAACGATTTTACAATACTTGCTTTGCCATGTATCTATCCATTTGTCCATGCCTCTGTCCAATCATCAATTGACCTTTTTCCTTGTTGCATTTTCTGATAAATTGCAGACATCAGTATGTCTCTCTGCAAGTATTTCAGCAAGCCTGCCATTTTGTAAGCCATGCTTGTTTACAGCAATTTTCTTTGGATATAAAAGTTATATGCAATGAAATATACCAATCTTTTTTTTCCCAGTCATCTTAAATTTTAATTGAAGTATGGTTGATTTTAAATGTTGCATTCAATTCAGTTCAGTTACTCAGTCATGACCGACTCTTTGAGACTCCGTGAACCGCAGCATGGCAGGTCTCCCTGTCCATTACCATCTGCTGGAGTTTACCCAAATTCATGTCCAATGAGTTGGTGATGCCATGCAACCATCTCATCTTCTGTTGTCCCCTTCTCCTCCTGACCTCAATCTTTGCCAACATCAGTGTCTTTACAAACAAGTAGCTCTTTGCATCAGGTGGCCAAAGTGTTGGAGTTTCAGCTGCCACATCAGTCCTTCCAATGAAAACTCAGGACTGATCTCCCTTAGGATGGACTGGTTGGATCTTCTTGCAGTCCAAGGGACTCTCAAGAATCTTCTCCAACACCACGGTTCAAAAGCATCAATTCTGCAGTGCTCAGCTTTCTTTATAGTCCAAATCTCACATCCATACATGACTACTGGAAAAAGCATAGCCTTGACTAGATGGACCTTTGTTGGCAAAGTAATGTCTCTGCTTTTTAATATGCTGTCTACGTTGGTCATAACCTTTCTTCCAAGGAGTAAGTGTCTTTCAATTTCAAGGCTTCAGGCACCACCTGCCATAATCTTACTTTTCTGAATGTTGAGCTTTAAGCCAACTTTTTACTCTCCTCTTTCACTTTCAAGAGGCTCTTTAGCTCTTCTTTACTTTCTGCTATAAGGGTGGTGTCATCTGCATATCTGAGGTTATTGATATTTCTCCCAGAAGTCTTGATTCCAGATTGTGCTCATTCCATCCCATAATTTCTCATGATGTACACTGCATGTAAGTTAAATAAGCAGGGTGACCATATACAGCCTTGACATACTCCTTTTCCTATTTGGAACCAGTATGTTATACCATGTCCAGTTCTAACTCTTGCTTTTTGAACCTGCATACAAGTTTCTTAAGAGGCATGTCAGGTGGTCTAGTATTCCCATCTCTTTCACAATTTTCCACAGTTTATTGTGATCCACATAGTTACAGGCTTTGGCATAGTCAATAAAAGAGAAATAGATTTTTTCTGGAACTCTCTTGCTTTTTCGATGATCCAGCAGGTGTTGGCAATTTGATTTCTGGATCCTATGCCTTTTGTAAATCCAGCTTGAACATCTGGAAGTTCACGGTTCACATTTTCCTGAAGCCTGACTTGGAGAATTACTTTACTAGAGTGTGAGATGAGTACAATTGTGTGATAGTTTAAGCATTCTTTGCCATTGCTTTTCTTTGTGAGTGGAAGGAAAACTGACCTTTTTCAGTCCTCTGGCCACTGTTGAGTTGTCTAAATTTGCTAACATATTGAGTGCAACACTTTCACAGCATCATCTTTCAGGATTTGAAATAGCTCAACTGGAATTCCATCACCTCCACTAGCTTTCTTCGAAGTGATGCTTCCTAAGGCCACTTGACTTCAGATTCCAGGATGTCTGGCTCTAGGTGAGTGATCACACCATCATGTTTATCTGGGTTGTGAAGATCTTTTTTGTGCAGTTCTTCTGTGTATTCTTGCCATCTCTTCTTAATATCTTCTGCTTCTGTTAGGTCTATATCATTTCTGTCCTTTATAGACCCCATCTTTGCATGAAATATTCCCTTGGTATCTCTCATTTTCTTGAAGAGATCTCTAGTCTTTCCCATTCTATTGTTTTCCTTGATGCCTTTGCATTGATTGCTGAGGAAGGTTTCTTATCTCTCCTTGCTATTCTTTCGAACTCTCTATTCAAATGGGTATATCTTTCCTCTTCTCCTTTGCTTTTAGTTTCTCTTCTTTTCACAGCTCTTTGTAAGGCATCCTCAGACAGCCATTTTGCTTTTTTGCAATTCTTTTTTCTTGGGGATGTTCTTGCTCCCTGTCTCCTGTACAATGTCACAAATCTTCACCTATCATTCATCAGGCACTCTGTCTATCAGATCTAGTCCTTTAAATCTATTTCTCATTTCCACTGTATAAGCATAAGGGATTTGATTTATGTCATACCTGAATGGTCTAGTGGTTTCCCCCACTTTCTTCAATTTAAGTCTGAATTTGGCAATAAGGATTTCATGATCTGAATCACAGCCACCTCCTGGTCATGTTTTTGCTGATTGTATAGAACTTCTCCATCTTTGGATGCAAAGAACACAATCAATCTGATTTTGGTGTTGATCATATGGTGATGTCCATGTGTAGAGTCTTCTCTTGTGTTGTTGGAAGAGGGTGTTTGCATGACTAGCACGTTCTCTTGGCAAAAGTCTATTAGCCTTTGCTCTGCTTCATTCTGTACTCCAAGGGCAAATCTGCCTGTTAATCCAGGTATTTCTACTTCCTCCTGTTGCATTCCAGTCCCCTGTCATGGAAAAGACATCTATTTGGGGGTGTTAGTTCTAAAAGGTCTTGTAGTAACATTCAACTTCAGCTTCTTCAGCATTACTGGTCGGGGCATAGACTTGGATTACCATGATATTGAATAGTTTGCCTTGGAAACGAACAGAGATCATCCTGTCATTTTTGAGATTGTATCCAAGTACTGCATTTCAGACTCTTCTGTTGACTATGATGGCTACTCCATTTCTTCTATGGTATTCCTACCCACAATAGTAGATATAATGGTCATCTGAGTTAAATTCACCCATTCCAGTCCATCTTTGTTCGCTGATTCCTAAAGTGTTGACATTCACTCTTGCCATCTCCTGTTTGACCACTTCCAATTTGCCTTGATTCATGGACCTAACATTCCAGGTTCCTATGTAATATTTCTCTTTACAGCATCGAACCTTGCTTCTGTCACCAGTCACATCCACACCTGTGTGTTGTTTTTGCTTTGGCTCCATCCCTTCATTCTTTCTGGAGTTATTTCTCCCCTGATCTCCAGTAGTATATTGGGCACCTACCGACCTGAGGAGTTCATCTTTCAGTGTCCTATGTGTGTGCCTTTTCATACTGTTCATGGGGAATAGATGGGTAAACAGTGGAAACAGTTTCAGACTTTATTTTTGGGAGCTCCAAAATCACTGCAGATGGTGATTGCATCCATGAAATTAAAAGACGCTTACTCCTTCTAAGAAAAGTTATGACCAACCTAGATAGCATATTAAAAAGCAGAGACATTACTTTGCCAACAAAGGTCCATCTAGTCAAGGTTATGGTTTTTCCAGTGGTCATGTATGGATGTGAGAGTTGGACTGTGAAGAAAGCTGAGCACTGAAAAATTGACGCTTTTGAACTGTGGTGTTGGATTAGACTCTTGAGAGTCCCTTGAACTCCAAGGAGATCCAACCAGTCCATCCTAAAGGAGATCAGTCCTGGGTGTTCATTGGAAGGACTGATGCTGAGGCTGAAACTCCAATACTTTGACCACCTCTTGCGAAGAGTTGACTCATTGGAAAAGACCCTGATTCTGGGAGGGACTGGGGGCAGGAGAAGGGGACGGCAGAGGAAGAGATGGCTGGATGGCATCACCAACTCAATGCACATGAGTTTGGGTGAGCTCCAGGAATTGGTGATGGAAAGGGAGGCCTGGCATACTATAATTCATAGGATCGCAAATAGTCGGACACAACTGAGCGACTGAACCGACTGACTGACTGACTGTTTATGGGGTTGTCAACACAAGAATACTAAAGAGTTCTGCCATTTCTTTTCTACTTTATAGCAAAATGTTTCAGTAATACACATATATGTGTGTATACATATATGTATATGTATATGTATATGTATATGTGTGTGTATATATATATATATATATATATACACATTATTTTATTTCATTTTTACAGTTTTTTTTTCTTTTGGCTACACTTTTAACCATGTGGGATTAGTTTCCTGACCAGGGATTGAACATGCATGCCCTGCAGTGGAAGTGTGGAGTCGTAACCACTGAATTGCCAGGGATGTCCCATATATATTCTTTTCCATCATGATTTATCATAGGATACTGAATATAGTTCTCTGTCCTCTACAGTAGGAACTTGCCAATCCATTCCATACACTCTAGTTTATATCTCTTAACCCCAATCTCCTACTCCATTGCTCCCCCAATTCTCTAAGCCTTGGAAACCACAAGTCTGTTCTCTATGTCCATGAGTGTGTTTCTGTCTCATACATGTGTTCATTTATCTTAGATTCCACATTTAAGTGATATTGTTTGTTGTTTGTCTTTCTCTGTGTGCCTCACTTCACTTAGTATGATCATCTCTCAGTCCATTCATGTTGACTTAAATTGCCTTATTTTTGTAGCTGTACAGATTTTTGTATGCTTTTAACCATACATAGAGGTATTCATCTGTGGTTATTTTCCCTGATATATTATGAAAACTTGTGTAGTACACCACTCTTGGAATAGCACGTCCATTTTGAAGCTGTATTAGTATTTTATATGTTTATGCCAGTCAGTTCAGTTCAGTCGGTCAGTCGTGGCTGACTCTTTGTGACCCCATGGACTATAAGACACTGGGCTTCCCTATCTGTCACCAACTCCTGGAGCCTGCTCAAACTCATGTCCATTGAGTGGGTGATGCAGTCCAAACATCTCATCCTCTGTCATCCCCCTCACCTTCTGCCTTCAATCTTTCCCAGCATTAGGGACTTTTCAAATGAGTCAGTTCTTCCCATCAGTTGGCCAAATTACTGGAGTTTCAGCTTCAGCATCAGTCCTTCCAATGAATATTCAGGACTGATTTCCTTTAGGATTACCTTGTTTGATTTCCTTACAGTCCAAGGGACTCTCCAGATTATATGTGGGTATGAATAAATATTAATTGTGCTTATGCTGGCCTCTCATGGAGAAAGAGAAAATTGCTTATGAATGCAATTTATAAAATCCAGATGTGTTCTCTCAAATGTATATGTCAGTTCAGTTTAGTCACTCAGTGTGTGCTCAGGGACTTTTCCAATGAGTCAGCTCTTCACATCAGGTGGCCAAAGTATCTGGATATGAATAAATATTTACTTTACCTTTGCTGCCCTGTCGTGGAGAAATAGAAGAATGGTTATGAATGTAATGTATAAAATCGAGATATATTCTCACATATGTATATGTGGGTATGAATAAATATTTACTGTGCATATGATGCCCTCTCAGAGATAAACAGAAAATGCTAATGAATGTAATTTACAAAATCCAAGGTATTCACTCATATATATATATGTGTGTGTATGAATACATATTTACTGTGCTTATGCTGACGTCTCATGGAGAAATAGAAGAATGCTTATGAATGTAATGTATAAAATGCAGATGTATTCTCTCATAAGTACATGTGGGTATGAATAAATATATACTGTGCTTATTCTGCCCTCTCGTGGAGAAATAGAAGAGTGCTTATGGATGCAATTTATATAAACCAAATGTTTTATTTACATGTTGAAAATAATACTGTATAACTTAAAAAAAAAAATAATACATGCTCATAACAGAAAATGTGAAGTTTCTAGAAAAATACAAAGTCAGAAAAAATCACACGTGATTTCATATAGCATTAGCTTAGAATTCTGAGTTCCTGGGAAGGGGAGATAAGAAGATGATGGTGCACTAGTTCTTTCAGTATAAAATCGTCTTTTCTGCTATTTGAATGCTAATGTAGAACTTGGTTCTGATACGTGATTCTTGCTTTGTTTCCCTATCTTTAAGCTTCTATTTTTACAAATGCCTAGTAATTTGACCTCCTGTTTAGAGACTCTTTGCTTCAAGGTGTTTTTTTTTTTTTTTTTCCTTGCATTGTTGTTATGATTAAAAAATGTTGCAAGTCATGGCTGTGGAAAATAGTGCTGTAATGAACATTGGGGTGCATGTACCTTTTGGAAATAAGGTTTTCTCCAGGAATATGCACAAGAGAGGTGTTGCTAGGTCATATGGTAATTCTGTTTTACTTTTATTTATTTATTTTTTACTTTACAATATTGTATTCGTTTTATCATATATCAACATGAATCCGCCATGGGTGTACATGTGTTCCTTATCTTGAACCCCCTCCCACCTCCCTTCTCATACCATCCCTCTGGGTCATCCCAGTGCACCAGCCGCTAGTATCCTGTATCATGCATTGAACCTTGCCAGGAGCCAGCACCGGAGTTCTGACCCATGACAAAGGTGGGAACTGATATACAGAGAGGACCTGACATGAAAAGGTGAGTCAGGACTCGAGGGCCCCCTGGATCTGCTTGAGCATCTACCCCCAAACCAGAATCTGTCTGCTTTACTATTTTACGACTTTCACCAACTCCTCTGACATTAACGGGGGGCTGTCCCTGACCACCTTTCTCTGATGGAAATCAGCTTAGAGCTCCAGTTAGTAAGCCTCCTGGGCATAATAAGAGTGTTTCAATCCAAACCCCTCAGATGGCTCTCGAACTTGCCTGACAGGTTTATCTGGACTCCTACAGCTACGCATATGATTGTTTACAGCCTTCCAACCGTGAGAGGTATGGGAAGCTTAAGATATTCAAATAGTATACAGCCTCTTGGTGAGTTAGAAATTATTAGAATAGAACTAGTAGAAGATTTCATTGTTGAGCTAATGCTTGCTGCCAAGTTTCCAAATCCCCTACACATTGTGTCCCTGGGAGTATATTAATTAATACAGTTGGTATATAGAAAAATTAAGTAGTGGCCTTGGTATTAACAACCTTAGACCCTTGAGGTAGTAAATTCTAGACCCTTGAGGTAGTAAATTCTTTCCTTGCTACAGCCCACTGCACCTTTGCCCTATAGGAATGCAACTTTATCTAGTACTTTCAGAGAGCGGTGCCAAACTTTAGAAAAATTACTTTTAGAGAAAATAAGTTTTCTGGTTAACTAACCTTTATCAGGAGAAGGAAATGGCACCCTACTCCAGTCCTCTTGCCTGGAAAAATCCCATGGACAGAGGAGCCTGGTAGGCTGCAGTCCATGGGGTCACGAAGAGTCGGAAACGACTGAGCGACTTCACTTTCACTTTTCACTTTCATGCACTGGAGAAGGAAATGGCAACCCACTCCAGTGTTCTTGCCTGGAGAATCCCAGGGACAGGGGAGCCTGGTGGGCTGCCGTCTATGGGGTCGCACAGAGTCAGACACGACTGAAGCGACTTAGCAGCAGAACCTTTATCAGAACAAAGAGTCATAAAATGTTAATAGGCCTCCTGGCCAGAAGATGATGTAAATCACCTAAAGCATTTGTATAGGTAAGTTTGCAGAAAAGAAATCCTGGTCTCGATAAGGGTCAAAGACTGCTGACTTTGCATGACTCTGCATCCCCCTATTATCCTCTATGTACAACTTAGGGTATAAAAGCTCTTTTTGAAAATAAAGCTACGGGAGTTGCTCATCAGGCTTGGTCTCCCCGTGTCATTCTTGTTTCCTTTTCTCTCCTTTTCTTCTCTGTTCTTCCTTCAGGATGACTGATCAGAGTGTGGGGGCCCTCTGAGACCACTTACCTGCCTGGGCTTCTAAGACCCACTCAAGAAGGTGCCTAAGGTGGGGCACCTTCAGCTATTTGAGAGGGCGCCTGCAGCCTCTGTGGTCAGAGCAAGCTATGTGTCATGAACTTTATTGGTTTCCCACGTAAACCAGTCAGATCAGGACTCTGTCTCTCCCCTTTATCTATCCTTTCAATCGCCAACGCCGTCATCCTGAGGATATCCCTGGATCCACCTGGGGCTGGACCCTGGTAGAACCTGGACTGGCGATTCATTTCATGTATGAAACATTATACATGTTTCAATGCCATTTTCCCAAATCATCCCACCCTTGCACTCTCCCACAGAGTCCAAAAGACTGTTATATACATCTGTGTCTCTTTTGCTATCTCGTATACAGCGTTATCGTTACAATCTTTCTAAATTCCATATATATGCATTAGTATACTGTATTGGTGTTTTTCTTTCTGGCTTACTTCATTCTGTATAATAGGCTCCAGTTTCATCCACCTCATTAGAACTGATTCAAATGTATTCTTTTTAATGGCTGAGTAATACTCCATTGTATATATGTACCACTGCTTTCTTATCCATTCATCTGCTGATGGACATCTAGGTTGCTTCCATGTCCTGGTTGTTATAAACTGTGCTGCCGTGAACATTGGGGTACACATGTCTCTTTCAATTCTGGTTTCCTCGGTGTATATGCCCAGCAGTGGGATTGCTGGGTCGTATGGCAGTTCTATTTCCAGTTTTTTTTAAGGAATCTCCACACTGTTCTCCATAGTGGCTGTACTAGTTGGCATTCTCACCAACAGTATAAGAGGATTCCCTTTCTCCACACCCTCTCCAGCATTTATTGCTTGTAGACTTTTGGATAGCAGCCATTCTGACTGGCGTGAAATGGTACCTCATTGTGGTTTTGATTTGCATTTCTCTGATAATGAGTGATGTTGAGCATCTTTTCATGTGTTTGTTAACCATCTATATGTCTCCTTTGGAGAACTGACAGTTTCGTTCTTTGGCCCATTTTTTGATTGGGTCGTTTATTTTTCTGGAGTTGAGCTGTAGGAGTTGCTTGTATATTTTTGAGATCAGTTTGTCAGTTGATTCATTTGCAATTATTTTCTCCCATTCTGAAGGCTGTCTTTTCAACTTTCTTATAGTTTCCTTTGTTGTGCAGAAACTTTTAACTTTAATTAGGTACCATTTGTTTATTTTTGCTTTTATTTCCAATATTCTGGGAGGTGGGTCATAGAGGATCCTGCTGTGATTTATGTCTAGAGTGTTTTGCCTATGTTCTCCTATAGGAGTTTTTTAGCTTCTGGTCTTACATTTAGATCTTTAATCCATTTTGAGTTTATTTTTGTGTATGGTGTTAGAAAGTGTTCTAGTTTCATTCTTTTACAAGTGCTTGGCCTGTTTTCCCAGCACCATTTGTTAAAGAGATTGTCTTTTCTCCATTGTATTTTCTTGCTTCCATTGTCAAAGATAAGGTGTCCATAGGTGCATGGATTTATCTCTGGGCTTTCTATTTTGTTCCATTGATCTATATTTCTGTCTTTGTGCCAGTACCATACTGTCTTGATGACTGTGGCTTTGTAGTAGAGCCTGAAGTCAGGCAGGTTGATTCCTCCAGTTCCATTCTTCTTTCTCAAGATTGCTTTGGCTATTCGAGGTTTTTTTGTATTTCCATACAAATTGTGAAATTATTTGTTCTAGCTCAGTGAAAAATACCATTGGTAGCTTGATAGGGATTGCATTGAATCTATAGATTCCTTTGTGTAGTATACTCATTTTCACTATATTGATTCTTCCGATCCATGAACATGGTATATTTCTCCATCTATTAGTGTCCTCTTTGATTTCTTTTACCAGTGTTTTATAACTTTCTATATATAGGTCTTATGTTTCTTTAGGTAGATATATTCCTAAGTACTGTATTCTTTTCGTCGCAATGGTGAATGGGACTGTCTCCTTAAATTCTCTTTCTATTTTCTCATTATATATTATGTAAGGGAATGCAAGAGATTTCTGTGTGTTGATTTTATATCCTGCCACTTTACTATATTCATTGATTAGCTCTAGTAATTTTCTGGTGGAGTCTTTAGGGTTTTCTATGTGGAGGATCATGTCATCTGCAAACAGGGAGTGTTTTGCTTCTTTTTTACCAATTTGGATTCCTTTTACTTCTTTTTCTGCTCTGACTGCTGTGGCGAAAACTTCCAAAACTATGTTGAATAGTAGTGGTGAAAGCGGACACCCTTGTTTTGTTCCTGACTTCAGGGGAAATGCTTTGAATTTTTCACCATTGACGATAATGTTTGCTGTGGGTTTGTTATATATACCTTTTATTATGTTGAGGTTTGTTCCTTTAATTCCTGCTTTCTTTAGGGTTTTTATCATAAATGGATGTTGAAATTTGTCAAAGGATTTCTCTGCATCTATTGAGATAATCCCATGGCTTTTATTTTTTAATTTGTTAATGTGGTGTATTACATTGGTTGATTTTCATATATTGAAGGATCCTTGCATCCCTGGGATAAAGCCACTTGGTCATGGTGTATGATCTTTTTAATGCGTTGTTGGATTCTGATTGCTAAAATTTTCTTAAGGATTTTTGCATCTATGTTCATCAGTGATATTGGCCTCTAGTTTTCTTTTTTTGTGGCATCTTTGTCAAGTTTTGATTTTAGGGTGATGTTGGCCTCATAGAATGAGTTTGGAAGCTAACCTTCCTCTGCAATTTTCTGGAAGGGTTTGAGTAGGATAGGTGTTAGCTCTTCTCTCAATTTTTGGTAGAATTCAGCTGTGAAGCCGTCCAGACCTGGGCTTTTGTTTGCTGGAAGATTTCTGATTACAGTTTCAGTTTCTGTGCTTGTGATGTGTCTGTTAAGATTTTCTAATTATTCCTGGCTCAGTTTTGGAAAGTTGTACTTTTCTAAGAATTTGTTCATTTCTTCCATGTTGTCCATTTTATTAGCATATAATTGTTGATAGTAGTCTCTTATGATCCTTTGTATTTCTGTGTTGTCTGTTGTAATCTCTCCATTTTCATTTATAATTTTATTGATTTGAATTTTCTCCCTTTGTTTCTTGATGAGTCTGGCTAATGGTTTATCAATTTTATTTATCCTCTCAACGAACCAGCTTTTGGCTTTGTTGATTTTTGCTATGGTCTCTTGTTTCTTTTGCATTTATTTCTGCCCTAACTTTTAAGATGACTTTCTTTCTACTAACCCTGGTGTTCTTCATTTCTTCCTTTTCTAGCTGCTTTAGATGTAGAGTTAGGTTATTTATTTGACTTTTTTCTTATTTCTTGAGGTATGCCTATATTGCTATGAACTTTCCCCTTAGCATTGCTTTTACAGTGTCCCAAAGGTTTTGGGTTGTTGTGTTTTTATTTTCATTCATTTCTATTCATATTTTGATTTATTTTTTGATTTCTTCTGTGATTCGTTGGTTATTCAGCAGTGTGTTTTTCAGCCTCCATATGTTGGAATTTTTGATAGTCTTTCTCCTATAATTGACATCTAATCTTACTGCATCTTGGTCAGAAAGGGTGCTTGGAATTATTTCAATTTTTTTTTTTTTTTTGAAATTACCAAGGCTAGATTTATGTCCCAGGATGTGATCTATCCTGGAGAAGGTTCCGTGTGCACTTGAGAAAAAGCTAAACTTCGTTGTTTTGGGGTGAAAGGTCCTATAGATACAAATTAGGTCTAACTGGTCTATTGTATCATTGAAAGTTTTTGTTTCCTTGTTAATTTTCTGTTTAGTTGATCTATCCATAGGTGTGAATGGGGTATTAAAGTCTCCCACTATTATTGTGTTATTGTTAATTTCCCCTTTCGTACTTGTTAGCAATTGTCTTACATATTGCAGGACTCTTATGTTGGGTGCATATATATTTATAATTGTTATATCTTCTTCTTGGATTGATCTTTGATCATTATGTAGTGTCCTCCTTTGTCTCTTTTCACAGCCTTTGTTTTAAAGTCTATTTTATCTGATATGAGTATTGCTACTCTTGCTTTCTTTTGGTCTCTATTTGCGTGGAATATCTTTTTCCAGTCCTTCACTTTCAGTCTGTATGTGTCCTTGTTTTGAGGTGGGTCTCTTGTAGACAACATATATAGGGGTCTTGTTTTTGTATCCATTCAGCCCGTCTTTGTCTTTTGATTGGGGCATTCAACCCATTTACATTTAAAGTAATTATTGATAAGTATGACCCCATTGCTATTTACTTTATTGTTTTGGGTTCGAGTTTATACACCCTTTTTGTGTTTCCTGTCTAGAGAAGATCCTTTAGCATTTTTGGAGAGCTGGTTTGGTGGTGCAGAATTCTCTCAGCTTTTGCTTATCTTTAAAGCTTTTGATTTCTCCTTCATATTTGAATCAGATCCTTCCTGGGTAAAATAATCTGGGCTGTAGGTTATTTTCTTTCATCACTTTAAGTATGTCTTGCCATTCCCTCCTGGCCTGAAGAGTTTCTATGGAAAGATCAGCTGTTATCTTTATGGGAATCCCCTTGTGTGTTATTTGTTGTTTTTCCCTTGCCACTTTTTAATATTTGTTCTTTGTGTTTGATCTTTGTTAAATTGATTAATATGTGTCTTGTGGTATTTAGCCTTGGGTTTATCCTGTTTGGGACTCTCTGGGTTTCTTGGGCTTGTAAGTTTATAATTATCTCCTCAAGTATTTTCTCATGGTCTTTCTTTTTGTCTTCTTCTACTGGCACTCCTATGATTCGAATGTTGGGGCATTTAATATTGTCCTGGAGGTCTCTGAGACTGTCCTCATTTCTTTTAATTCGTTTTTCTTTTTTCCTCTCTGATTCATTTATTTCTACCAATGTATCTTCTACTTCATTAATCCTATCTTCTGCCTCCATTATTCTACAATTTGTTGCCTCCAGAGTGTTTTTGATCTCATTTATTGCATTATTCATTATATATTGACTCTTTTTTTATTTCTTCTAGGTCATTATTAAACCTTTCTTGCATCTTCTCAATCCTTGTCTCCAGGCTGTTTATCTGTGATTCCATTTTGATTTCAAGATTTTGGATCATTTTCACTATCATTATTTGGAATTCTTTATCAGGTAGATTCCATATCTCTTCCTCTTTTGTTTTGGTTTGGTGGGCATTTATCCTGTTCTTTTACCTGCCTGGTATTCCTCTGTCTCTTCATCTTGTTTATATTGCTGAGTTTGGGGTGGCCTTTCTGTATTCTGACAGTTTGTGGAGTTCTCTTTATTGTGGAGTTTTCTCACTGTGGGTGGGGTTTTATGGGTTGCTTGTCAAGGTTTCCTGGTTAGGGAAGATGTGTCGGTGTTCTGGTGGGTGGAGCTGGATTTCTTCTCTCTGGAGTGCAATGAAGTGTCCAGTAATGAGTTATGATATGTCAATGGGTTTGAAGTAACTTTGGGCAGCTCGTATATTGAAGTTTAGGTCTGTGTTCCTGTGTTGCTGGAGAATTTGTGTAGTATGTCTTTCTCTGGAACTAGTTGGCCCTTGGGTGGTGCTTGGTTACAATGTAGGTATGGAGGCGTTTGATGAGCTCCTGTCGGTTAATGTTCCCCGGAGTTAGGAGTTCTCTGGTGTTCTCAGGATTTGGACTTAAGCCTCCTGCTTCTGGTTTTCAGTCTTATTTTTACATTAGTCTCAAGACTTCTCCATCTATACAGCACTGTTGATAAAATATCTAGGTTAAATATGAAAAGTTTCTCCACAGTAAGGGACACCCAGAGAGTTTCACAGAGTTACATGGAGAAGAGAAGAGGGAGGAGGATGTTTGAGGTGATCCGAATGAGATTAGGTGGAATCAAAAGGGAAGAGAGCAAGCTATCCAGTAATCCCTTCCTTATGTGTGGTCCACAGTCTGGACCACTCAGAGATATTCACGGAGTTATACAGAGAAGAGAAGAGAGAGGAAGGTGACAGAAGTGGCCAGGAGGATAAAGGCGGGAATCAAAGGGAGAGAGACAGATCCCGCCAGTAATCAGTTCCCTAAGTGTTCTCCACCGTCTGGAACCCAGAAAGAGATTCACAGAGTTGGGTAGAGAAGAGAAGGGGGAGGGAGGAGACAGAGGTGACCAAGAGGATAAAAGGGGGAAATCAAAAGGAGAGAGACACATCCAGGCAGTAATCAGTTCCCTAAGTATTCTCCACTGTCAGGAACATACAGAAATTCACAGAGTTGGGTAGAGAAGAGAGGGGTTAGGGAGGAGACACAGGCGACCTGGTGAAGAAAAAGGAGAGTCCAAAGGGGGAGAGAGCAGTCAAGCCAGTAATCTCTCTCCCAAGTAAAAATGGGTACTGAAGATTGGGTTCTTAAAAGTACAAAATTGATAACAAATACCAAAAAGCAAAAATAAAAAAAATAAAAAAAAAAACTAGAGTAGAGTTTGGAATTTCAAAAATACATTGTTAAAGAAAATAAGAAGAAAAAAAAAGAGGAAAAAATAAAACAAAGTCACAAAAATTATAATATATATATATATATATATATACAAAATTGATAACAAATGCCAAAAAGCAAAAATTAAAAATCTAGCATAGAGTTTGGAATTTCAAAAATACAATGTTAAAGAAAAGAAAAAAAAAGTCACAAAAATTTTTAAAAAATGTATATGAAATTTGCTTTTAAAAAAATAGGGTCTTTTTTTGGCAAAGCAATAGTAGGTTATAAACGTGAAAATTAGAGTAATAGAGGATTTAATTTTTTTAAAAAAATATAAAAAAGGAAAGAATGATCATAAAAATAGTAAAAATATATCTAGGACTTTCTCTTGTGGGTATTGTGGGGTCATTTCATTTTCAGATAGTTCCTTGGTCTGGCTTATATCTCTCAAGATCTATAGGCCCTTCCTATGTAGTCGGTACTAACGACAGGGTTTTAATCTATTGCACCTGTCACTTCCAAGGCGGTTCCCTCTGTTTTAGCTTCTTCAGTTTGCTGGTCTCTTCAGTGTCTGATTTCCGCCCTGACACAAAAGGGACGGTTGTGAACGCTTTTTTTTTTTTTTTTTTAGACTCACTTGTTCAGTCGCGCTGTGGGAAGGGAGGGACACTGCAAACAAATAACACTGGCGTGTGCTTGCAGTGCCTCAGCCACACTGGGCCTGCCCCTGCTCACAGCACATGTACCATCCCTGCCCACACTGCTCAGGCTCTAGTTTGCTCCACTGGGAACTGCCCGAGGAGGGCCCTGGGCTGCATGCACCTCCCAGGTCTAAGCCGCTCAGGTTCAGGCACTCGGGTAGTCCTCAGGGGCGCAGACTCAGTTGGGCCTGCTTTTTGTGCCCTTCCCAGGTCCAAGCAGCTCAGGTGATGAGGTGTTTGGCGAGCATGGTTGCTGCGACTTAGTGCCTCCCCCGTCCCTGCCGCTTGGTTTTCTGTGTGTACAACCAGCACACCTTCTCAGGCGGATGTTGACTGTCCAGAACCCCAAGAAGTCTTAGTTAGCAAAGATGCCTGCTTACAGTTTTGTAGATAATGTCTCTCTGGGGCTGCGATTGCCCCCTTCTGGCTCTGGCTGCCTGTCACCAGAGGGGGATGGTCTGCAGCTGGCTATCTCTGTTCAGTCCTTTGTTCTGTGCATGGGCCTGGCAGTTTCTTAGGTTAGAGCTGGCTTTTCATGTGGTAGTTATCCCACAGTCTGGTTTGCTAGCCCAAGTTAGTTCGTTCAGATAGCGCTCGGGGCATTCAGGCCAGATCCTTACTCTAAGAAATGCAGCCCGCGCCTCCCTGCCCAGCCCCCGCTTGCTAGTGGTGGGTGCAGGTGTCTGCGCTGCTTCTCCACTGGAAGAGTTACTGTTAGGCTTGTAATCTGTGGGTTTTAATTATTTATTTATTTTCCCTCCCTGTTATGTTGCCCTCTGTGCTTCTAAGGCTCTCCACAGACTCGGCAGTGAGAGTGTTTCCTGGTGTTTGGAAACTTCTCTTTTTAAGACTCCCTTCCCAGGATGGAGCTCCATCCCTCCATTTTTTGTCTCTTTTTATGTCTTTTATATTTTTTCCTACCTCCTTTCGAAGACAATGGGCTGCTTTTCTGGGTACCTGATGTCCTCTGCCAGCATTCAGAAGTCGTTTTGTGGAATTTACTCAGCGTTTAAATTTCTTTTGATGAATTTTTGGGGGAGAAAGTGGTCTCCCCATCCTATTCTTTTGCCATCTTAGCTCCTCCCCTGACACTTGTGTTCTAATGTCTGGTATTGTGGCTAAGGCATGTTTTACTAATTAATGTTACCATTAGTAAAATGTGCATTCTGATTACTTCCCACGCCGGTTTAAAGTGACTTATGATAAAAGACATATATCAGTTAAGTATGTTTAGGAATGATGTGTACACACTGCTCTATTTAAAATGGATAACCTAAAACTCTATAGCACAGGGAACTCTGCTGAATACTCTGTAAGAACCTAAATGGGAAAATAAATTGAAAAAGAATTTATATATATATATATATATATACACACACACACACATATATATACACATATATATATATATTTCAATCTCTTTGCTGTACACTGGAAGTTAACACATTGCTAACAAATTATACTCCAATATAAAATAAAGCATTAAAAAAGAAAATAAACTTTTCCAGAAGACAAAAATAGCGATATAAACTAAACAACATTGTTCAGTTCAGTGCAGTTGCTCAGTTGTGTCTGACTCTTTGCGACCCTATGGACTGCAGCACACCAGGCCTCCCTTTCCATGACCAATGCCCGGAGTTTACTTAAAGCTATATAGTAGCAGCAGCAGGTAAAAAACTGGTTGAACAGAGACCTTCTTTAAGGGTTGTGACTATTTCCGTCGGGCCTGTGACTTGTCACTACTCTAACCTTCCTGATGGCATCTTTTACTTCTAGAAAAATCATACTTTTAAGAGCAAAGCTTTAAAACCACAGCTAGTCTATTCTAGTTGTGGATGCAACTAAAGTCTGCTGTTTCTTCAGATGGTGCCACTGACAAGATGCTGTGTTACAGAACTCACAAACTCATCCTGTTGTGATCCTATAGTCTGCATGATTTTGACGATTTGAGTTGTTAGGGCTTCTGAGCCTTTTCATTTGATTGCATTTCTGGGTCTGATGTTAGACTAGAGGAAGCCCAGGAAAATTTATTTAATATTATATTTCATATGTAATGTAACTAACTCAGCAACGCTAGAGGGGATTTCTGAAGCCAACTCTGGAGGCTGTGGGCTAAACGTTTTGCACTGTTTTTATACTTGTATTCATATCCTCTTATCACCTCAGACTCAAATGGAAATTTAAAAAATGACTGCAATTCATGTGAAATAATGTACTGTGACCAAGTTGTTTAAATGGAAAATAAAGTGCTTTCTTTAAGGGAAAAAAAAAAAAAAAAAAAAGCTATGTCCATGGAGTCGGTGATGCCATCAAACCATCTCATCCTCTGTTGTGCCCTTCTCATCCCGCCTTCAATCTTTCCCAACATCAGGGTCTTTTCAAATGAGTCAGCTCTTCACATTACAAATATTGACAGAATATTGATGCTTCAGCTTCTGCATCAGTCCTTCCAAGAAACATTCAGGACTGATTTCCTTTAGGATGGACTGCTTAGTTCTCCTTGCTGTTCAAGGGACTCTGAGGAGTCTTCAACAACACAGTTCAAAGCATCAATTCTGTGGTGCTCAGCTTTCTTTATAGTCCAACTCTCACATCCACTTCTGACTACTGGAGAAACCATAGCTATGACTAGATGGACCTTTGTTGGCAAAGGAATGTCTCTGCATTTTAATATGCTGTCTAGGTTGGTTAAAACGTTTCTTCCAAGGAGCAAGTGTCTTTTAATTTCATGGCTGCAGTCACCATCTGTGTGATTTTGGCACTGAAAAACATAAAGTCTGTCACTGTTTCCACTGTGATGGATGTTACCTATCTATTTGCCATGAAGTGATGGGACCAGGTGACATGATCTAAGTTTTCTGAATGTTGAGTTTTAAGTCAAATTTTTCACTCTGCTCTTTCACTTTCATCAAGAGGCTCTTTAGTTCTTCGCTTTCTGCCATAAGGGTGGTGTCATCTGCATATTTGAGGTTGTTGATATTTCTCCTGGCAATCTTGATTCTAGCTTTCACTTCATCCAGTCCAGCACATCTCATGATGTACTCTGTATATAAGTTAAATAAGCAGGGTGACAATATATAACTTTGACGTAGTCCTTCCCTGATTTGGAACCAGTCTGTAGTTCCATGACAGTTCTAACTGTTGCTTCTTGGCCTGCATACAGATTCCTCAGGAGGCAGGTCAGGTGGTTTGGTATTTCTTTAATAATTTTCTTTAATCTCTTTAATAATTTTCTTTAATAATTTTCCAGAGTTCATTGTAATCCACACACTCTAAGGCTTTGGCATAATCAATAAAGCAGAAGTAGATGATTTTCAGGAACTCTCTTGATTTTTTGATGATCCAGCATACGTTGTCAACTTGATCTCTGGTTCCTCTGCACTTTCTAAATGCAGCTTGAACATCTGGAAGTTCACAATTCATGTACGGTAGAATCCTGGCTTGGAGAATTTGGAGCATTACTTTTCTAGTGTGTGAGATGAGTGCAGCTGTGTGGTAGTTGAGCATTCTTTGGCATTGCCTCTCTTTGGTATTGGAATGAAAACTGCTCTTTTCCAGTCCTGAGGCCACTGCTGAGTTTTCCAAATTTGCTGGCATATTGAGTGAAGCTCTTTCACAGCATTATCTTTTAGGATTTGAAATAGCGCAACTGGAATCCCATCACCTCCACTAGCTTTCTTCGCAGAGATGCTTCCTTAGGCCCGCTTGACTTCACATTCCAGGATGTCTGGCTCTAGGGGAGTGATCATCATGATTATCTGGGTTATGAAGATCCTTTTTATATAGGCCTTCTGTGTATTTTTGCCACCTCTTCTTAATATCTTCTGTTAGGTCCAAAAATGCTATGGACCTAAAAGAAACATTGAGAATGGGCAAAAGATTATTGTACTTCACAATACAATAATCAGTTTCATCAATATAAATATATGCCATTTTTTGAAATGGAAATAAATTAACTCAGCATTAAACTTTCAGATGAAGGCATATAAATACATATACAGATGCAGATACAAACATATAAAGGCAATCCTGTCAATCATTCAGCTTCTTTTATGTTGTTCCATTATAATAGAATGTGTATTTGCATTCATACATCTGATGTTTTTTAAGCATCTACTGTGGGTCAGTGTTTTTCAGGTACTGAACATACATCGGTTTAAAAAAAAAAATCCGTTTCCTCATGGATTTTATATTTTATTCCCTAATTAGGTAGAGATATCTGGTCCCATCAATTCATGGGAAATAGATGGGGAAGCAGTGGAAACATTGTCAGACTTTACTTCTGGGGGCTCCAAAATCACTGAAGATGGTGATTGCAGCCATGAAATTAAAAGACACTCCTTGGAAGGAAAGTTATGACCGACCTAGATAACACTTTAAAAAACAGAGGTATTACTTTGCCAACAAAGGTCCATTTAGTCAAGGCTATGGTTTTTTCCAGTGCTCATATATGGATGTAAGAGTTGGACTGTGAAGTAAGCTGAGCACCAAAGAATTAATGCTTTTGAACTGTGGTGCTGGAGAAGACTCTTGCAAGTCCCTTGGACTGCAAGGAGATCCAACCAGTCCATCCTAAAGGAGACAAGTCCTGGGTGTTCATTGGAAGGACTGATGCTGAGGCTGAAACTCCAATACTTTGGCTACCTCATGTGAAGAGTTTACTCACTGAAAAAGACCCTGATGCTGGGAGGGATTGGGGGCAGGAGGAGAAGGGAACGACAGAGGATGAGATGGCTGGATGGCACCACCGACTCGATGCACATGAGTTTGGGTGAACTACGGAAGTTGGTGATGGATAGGGAGGCCTGGTGTGCCGCAATTCATGGGGTCACAAAGATTCGGACACCACTGAGTGACTGAACTGAACTGAACTGATACAATAAGCAAAGAAGCCAAATAAATCATATAATCACTAAGGGCTACAGAGAAAAAAACAGGGAGAGAGAGAAAGAACTCAATTAACTAAAGATACATGGAAACAGAAAGAACACTTACTTGTTCTATGTTTTTAATTTTTGTCACTAGTATAGGAAATCTGACACAGTGTGGAACTGACATTGAGAAAGTCATGCCCTGAATTATACCTTGTTATTAGTCAATGTAGTGTTTAAGGTAGACATGGTGAGTTTTTAGCCACATCCTCAAAAGATACATGTTTTTATATATTGTAAATACAATCTTCTTTTTTTAACTTGAAGTATAGTCCATGGGGTTGCAAAGAAGCGGACATGACAGAGCAACTAAGCACAGCACATAGCTGTGGGGTTATTTTTTCTGTTATTTAAAAACTTTTTATATGCAATGTTTACCATGTTATTGAAGACAGATTTCTCTTGCCCTGATGTCTATCTCTTGGTAGAATCATAATAAGTTTGAGAGAGATCAGAAACAAAGACTTTCCTGGGATGCATTTGGTCTTCTTTGGCACATTTTTAATTGGATGTTTTAAGTGATAGAAAAAGAGCACAGGTATCTTTTGAAAATGGCAGTATATCTTATTCGGAATTCACTCTGGAACTTCATGAAAAAAGCCTATTTTATCACTGTTAATTTTACATGTCAAAAAGCTTATATCATTAGCAATTTCTCTGGATTATATCCTACAATTCTTAACTGAACTGAGTCTATCAGTTTGGTAATGTTTCAGTAAAAAATAAGGTCCTAAGTGAATAAGACACCAAGAAAAAGGTGAGGTTGGAGATAGTTTTGACTATAGGTGCAGGCCTAGGATTCAAGATATTCCATAGTATTTCAAAAACATGTGGGAAATACTAGTTTTGGAAGGACAAGCCTTGTGTACTTTTTAAGCTTGTCTGGTGTTGGCTCATTTCTTGCTATGCAGTGAAAGTGAAAGTGTTAGTCACTTAGCTGTGTCTTGACTCTTTATGACCCCATGGACTGTAGGCCACCAGGCTCCTCTGTCCATGGAATTCTCCAGGCAAGAATACTGGAATGTGTTGTCATTTCCTTCTCTAGGGGATCTTCCAAAGCCAGGGATGGAACACAGCTGTCTCACACTGCAGGCAGGCTGTTTACCCACTGAGCCACCAGGGAAACTCTTGCTATGTAGAAGGATCATTCTAATTTCATCCCTAAAAATAATAATAATAATAATCATAATAAAAGAATGAAAGATAAGAAAAAGCTCATTTCTTCAGTCACCAGAATGTGAGACAACTTTAACAAAGATTGACCTTTAAAGGCTAGCTCCATTATTCACACTGGGACTTTATTGAAGACCAAATTTCATCTACTGAATTTGACTACAGCCTTGTATGATATAAACATCTGACTTATTGAGAGTTAAGAGATACCCAGGGCATATTTATCTAATCATTTTGTTAATAGTTTCCTACTTATTGTTATGAAAAATTCACAAGGACAATTGTGAAACAAAACCATAAAAGAAAATAAGGATGGGGGTGGGCTTCACCATAGATAGGGAAATGGTTGGCAACCATTTCGGAGGCTCAATTGGTTTTTAGGACCTATTATTTCCAATTGCCTGTTCAGAACATGCACAACAAGCTCTTCTAATCAAAGATTTATGGATTCCCTGCCACAAACCTATAAGTCCTTACCACAATTGGCCCAATAGACTGGGTATGCCAACCACGTGACCCCAAATCTTCACAGAGTTGGACCCTGCAAAAGGACCCCTGCAAGTCCTGACCCTGTAGCTGTACAGATTATTTATTTACCTTTAAGTAAGGTGACCCCAAGTTTTCTAAAATTATAGTTTTTAATATCACCTTTTAAAATTGCTTTTCATTATGATAGGGCTTTAAAGTATTGCACATTTCCCAAGTGTTTGGTCTATACACACTGCCTTAAGCCATGGTCCCTCTCTTGGCCCATCTGTCTTCTGTCATCTAGGGCTGCCCTAGCCCCTTGCATTGAACTCCATCCCTTAGGCTTGCAGACCAACTAAGGAACAACAGGAGGAGTTCCCTAAGATCCTATCCTTGGGCCAAAGTGAATGAAGATGGGCTTCATAGTTATGTGTTCTGTGCAATTACACCAGGCCCTATTCTTGGGTGCTTGGAAGGGCCTCAACCATGATTTCATTATCTGCTGTGACCATCTTGAAAGTTTGAATCATTTCTGAAGCAGGGGCCCCATTTTTTATTCTTTACTGTATTCTGTCAATTATGTACCTACTACTGAGATCTAGCATCTTTAATAATTAGTCTGCTCAGTGAAGTGAAGTAAGGTGAAGTGAAAGTCGCTCACTCATGTCCGAATCTTTACAACCCCATGGACTGTCCATGGCATTCTCCAGGCCAGAATACTGGAGTGGGTAGCCATTTTCTTCTGCAGGGGATGCTTCCATTTCTGAGACTTGTGATCCTAGGCAAGTTGCCAGACTTTGTGTGCACCCATATACACATATTGAACAAGTAAAAATCTTTAACCATTTGCTTTTGTGTGTTTGCAGCTAGAACACTGGAACTATGCCATTTAATTAAGGAAGCATCCTGTCAATTTATCTCTGGCATTGGAGCGCAAGATCTGAAAGATGGAAATCAAACCCTGACTTAAGCTTTGGTCTGGCAGCTGACAATAAGTTATGGTACACAATTTTAGCTGTTTAAGCTTCACTATCATACACGTCTGTGATCTAGTCCTTACTATTTTTAAATAAATGTATTGTTCCAACCTTGGAGAGTGGAAACCTCCTTAATCCAGGCTCTCTGTCTTTTTGATATTTTCCCATCATCCTTCGAACAACTTTATGTTTTTTTGTAAAAGATATACCAGGCTCATCTTGTTCTTTCCCTGGACTTGCCATGGAATTAACAATTTCTTCCAGAAGCTCCAATAATTTTGAGGGGAAAATGGAATTTAGAATCCAATATATGAAACTTGTATGTACTCATTATTTCCCAGTTCCCATCATTGGACAGCATCTGGGAATTGTACATGTGTGTGTGAGTCCTTCCTGCATAGCTCTGGCTCTGAGATCAAAAAACTCTGAATTGTCCCCAACCCATGTGAATGCATTTCTCAACATATTAAGACTCTGACATCCACTCCAGGCAACCGTTTTATAAACATACTCCCCTTACCTTGCTTGGGCTTTGATACTCTGCAATGGGATACCCCCACGTTCAGATACTCTCCTTGTTCCACTCAGCCTCTAACTGCCCACACAGGGCTGCCCACTTCCATGCATGGATGCCCTCCTCCCCTTGCTTGGCCTCTGACTTTCTACACAAATCTGCCTCCTCCATGTGGATTTCCACGTTTTTGGACTTAGGTTTTTCCTCTGCATGTCTGGCCAGCCTCCTATTTAATATCCTCTGCACTAAACTGACACTTGTGGCAGGCTTCTCTGCTCTGTGAAGGCCTCTTATTCCCATTTTGGCACCGACTCCCCATGATATTTTACCATGCTCAAGTTCTCACATTTCATACTACACACCTCCCTTCCCTGTTCTTGTGGATCTTATCGCTTCACCCTATTTGAGTTCTGACTCCCTGTACTAGGATACTCTGTCTGCATGGATATCCTCTTCAACCCTACCCTCTCATCTGGCCCACCACGGCACCATGCTCTCCTGTCATGGATGCCTGTCTTGATAGATCTCACTGAATTGCTTTATGAATAGTTGCTTTATTCTTTGGGGTATAATCCCAAAGGATGATTTACTTATTACATGGCTCATCCCGTTCTAGTTTTGGCCATTGGAAGTTCATTCCTTTCTTCTTTGACATAACCCCATTACTGTGGGGATCTTTTTTTGTTCATTTCCTTTCTGGTACAATAAGACCCCCCAGAATCCTCTTTTATATTTCTTATCTGAGCCCTACAATCAATAATTTCTCCCAGAAGACTGGTTCCTTTTATTGGAAAAGAGTATTGGGAACCAAGTTCTGTGCTTTTTTCTATATCATTGTTTCCTTCAGATTTGGGGAGTATCACTTCTCTTAGACACTTTCAGTTCACAGAACAAACAAATATATGTATGTATACTCATGTGCCATCTATTTAACTGCTTAATTTGTGTACACATGTGTAACCGTATCAAGATTCGTAACCTGTACCCCTACCAGAAAGAACACTATCAACTAGATTACAGTGCTTTTATCTTTTGCTTTCAGTCTTGCAAACTCCGTTCATTTCCAAAGTTACTTTAGTCAGGGGATCTGAGTGAGGTAGCTTTAAATATTTGCAATATAATTAGATTGTTTAGTCAAATTCTGTATTCCATTGTTGATGTCAAAATATTTTTTAATATTCATACATTGATTCACTTTATATGCCGGAAGATTCTAAGGGTTTGGACAAATATGCAGTGTCATCTATTTATCATAACATCATACAGAATAGTTTCACTGCCCTAAAACATATTCTATGCCTGCAGAAGAAAACGGCAACCCACTCCAGTATCCTTGCCTTGAAAATCCCTGACACAGAGGAGCCTGAAGGAAAACAGTCCATGAGGTCTCAAGCAGTCACACACGACTGAGCAACTGAGCATAGTCACTTTTAGGAACAGTGAAGGCCACACAAAACACATCAGTGGCTCCTAGTTTATGGCCTCTATCTTTCCTTCATCTAGGGCTAATTTGCCTCACTACTGAGGTAATATCTTGCTGAGTAATATACAAGATACCTGCATATTATGAGTGTTTTCTTCCCTCTGGCAGGTAAGAAGAACTATCTCCATCCCTCTGTGAGCTCTGGGATTGCTCCACCCACTCCTTTTCGGTGGTTCTTTTCTTGGCCTTAGGTACATTCTGCACACATATGAGCTGATCAGAATGGAGCAGGGGACTCCCAGGGAACCCTGTGCAAATATCAATAGCTCTCACTCCTGTTCTCTCTCTCTGCAGTCCTATCCATCAGTGCAGCTCTCCTTTCTCTTGTTCTGTGTTCCAGGAATTCTACCTGTTTTGACCACTCTGAATGCTGTGCTCTGTTTCCTCAGATCTGGGAGAGTGATGATTTCTGGCTGAGTTCCTTCTTCCTGCACTAATACTTGGAAAGCTTCTTTAGGTAGTAAGCTAGGGAAAACTGGAGTTCTCACCTCATTTTTCCCCTTCTCTCAGGCATCAGCATCCTGCATGTTGTACTGTGTATGTATGAAAACTGTCACAAAATTTTAGTTACTTAAAGTGGGAGGATAATCCAAGCCTGTTAATTCCTCATAGGCAGAACCAATTCCTAAGTAAGTCTTGTTGTTGTTTTTTAATTTATTTATTTATTTTAGTTGAAGGATAATTTTCTTGTTTTTTTAAAAAACAGCTTATCTTTAATTGATCTTTTTACAATTTGCATTTGTGTATATATTTTGTAATAGACATAAGTTATTAGCACAATAGTAAACCTGTAACATAAATAAATAGAGAGTCCATGTACAGCAAGCAAGGATCTGAAACTCAACCTGGGTTGCATGGACTCTTTAGTTGTGCCACACGCTCAGTGGCTGCAGTGAACCTGCACTGCAAGGTGAATTCTTAACCATAGGATGCCCAGGGAAGTCCCCTCAAGTCCATCTTAGTTAGTTATTGAATTCTGGGTTAAGAGGATCAGTTATCTTTCCCTATGGCATGTGTGTGTGTGTGTGTGTGTGTGTGTGTGTGTCCTGCAATGAAAATGTTGAGTGAAACTCCCAAAGAGTTTACATCAGTGCAAAGATGTAACAACTTTGATGCATCCTGAAAATTACCACTATTTTTGATGCGGAGGGGGTTGTTACGAGGGTCTGGAGTCTGCACCAACCCCATCTTCTCTATTGTACCTACACCAGAAGCAGATCAGCAGGGAACATTTACCATGGCCATGTGGTGCTCTTCCCTACCCTCACATGAGCTGGGTTCCCTTATGCAAACTAACTGCCTGGCCCTGGCCCATGTAAGTTTGAGCACCCTGTTCCTGGACATCTTCCAGAGGCCCTCACATACAAATGCTCTGTGGTACAGGTATTGTCTTCATCATATAATCTTGCTTTATATATTAAGAGTTACTCAAATATTATCTGAGTATGGGGCTTGTGAAAGGTTTCATTAGTATATCAGTACATGGACTACACAGGTCATCTCACTCCACGTTCTCTGCTTCCAGGCCCTACCACTGGGGTTAGTTATCCAGTGAGCCTCCTTGTTCCTTTCAAACACGTTTCTCTGTATTTAAACCACACACAGATACACACACACGGCTTCCCTGGTAGCTCAGCTGGTAAAGAATCTGCCTGCAATGTAGGAGATCCCAGTTCAATTCCTGGGTTGTGAAGAACCCAGAGAAGTGATAGGTTACACACTCCACTATTCTTGGATTTCCCTGGTGGCTCAGATGGTGAAGAATTCACCTGCAATGCAGGAGACCTGAGTTTGATCCCAGGGTTGGGAAGATCCCTTGGAGGAGGGCATGGCAACACACTCCAGCATTCTTGCCTGAAGAATCTCCATGGACAGAGGAGCCAGGAGGGTTACAGTCCATGGGGTTGCAAAGAGTCAGATGTGACTAAGCACAGCACAGACACACACACACACACACACACACACACACACACAGCAGGCCCCACTAGCAGCATCTCCCATTTGCTTCCCCTCTCCACGACTATTAACAGCATGTCCTGAAGCAATTCCATCTGATCAGTGCACACTGGTCCCCTCATTGTGTTCCATGGCCAGTGTGTGTTGCATGCTATACCATGAACCCCTCACTGTTCGTTTACCATCCAAAGATCGTTGACATTTAATGCACATAAAGAGGTTTTGCACAATTACTTGCTACCACCTTCCTTCTACACAGAGGTGTATGGATGTGGGTGTGTTGATTATACATTTTTAAAGTAGAGCTGCTGGATAAAGACTCAGTCGGTCACAAATCACCCAATTATC
This sequence comes from Bubalus kerabau, assembly GCF_029407905.1. NCBI lineage: Eukaryota > Metazoa > Chordata > Mammalia > Artiodactyla > Bovidae > Bubalus > Bubalus kerabau. The sequence continues at coordinate 1,335,397 of NC_073647.1, read as the reverse complement.
ACCTACTCTGTGCCGGGCACTTGGGGTGACTGACAAAACTGGACAAAAAACGTCCTTTCCTCAGGGACACAACAAAGAATTTGTCAGGAGTTTTCACTTTGATAGATGCTGCCACAATGCTGTCCATCTGTGGTGCAGAAGTCAAGCTTGCTTACTACCTCCTCACATCATTCTCAGGAAAGACAGAGGGGAATCCCCTTTCTCAGATGTCCAGGAGTCTGCTCCAACCTCATTTTGCCCACACCCGTCCCTTGCAGATTTGAATACACCGGCAGCAGTGATTGGTTTTGGAGCTTGGGAGGCAAGGAATTCTAGACCACTCTTTGCAGCCCTTGTGGAAAATGCAGGTTCAGGCTTTCGTGGGGTGCAGGGACAGAGACCCCATATCAGACCAGGGCTCACACAGTCAGGCACTGAGGCTGAGGAGCAAGAGCTTGCAGTGGGGACCTGGGGCCTGAGCACTGAAGGACCAGTGGAACCCAGTCTCCAGAAGTGTTTGCTGCCCAGTCAAAAGGCTGGAGACGCTTCTTCAATCAGTGGCTGCTTTAGTGAGGTCACTCTAGGAGTCAGCTGGCATCCATGGGTGGGGATCTCAGTTTCAGGTAATCATCCTTCTGAATTTCAGTGTCCTAAGCACTTCTAAGGTGCCATCTCACTTCTTTCTCACTAGACCCCTTGAAGAAAACCCTGTCACACCTGTGGGACCTTGAGTCTAGCTCTTTCTCTCAGAGACACTCACCGTTTCCCACCAGCTCTGAGGGAAGTGCCCTGGACTCCTGGTCTGGGTCTGGATTTTCTCTGGATCCTGGAGATTTTCAGTTCCTCCCTCACCAGGACTTTATGATAGACCCCTGTGTGTGGGCAAGAGAGAGGTGTCCTGAAGAATGCAGAGAGTAGACAGGGTCCTCAGGGCATCCTCTGAGGCAGTGCGGGTGCTGGATGAGAGGCCACAATTGGAGTGAGGGTGTAAATGAGGCCCTGGGAGTAGAGCTGGGGGAGGGGCTAAAGAGGCCCCTGAGGTGGGAGGGGAGGCCTCTTGGAAGATGAGGGGAGGGGTGAGAATTTGGGTGAGAAGGGAGTTGTGGCAGCTGTTACCAGGAGAGGGACTCTGGAAAATGACAGAAGACTAGAGGGATGTAAGGGAGCTGTCATAGGCACAATGAGGGGGAAGCCTCTCCTGTCTCCAGAATTCAGTAGCCCACAGTGGGTGCTGACATAGAGACCACCAGGTCCCCAGGGCTTCTTCTGTGAATGTGGGATTCACTCTGAACCTCCCATGGGGCAGGATACAAAGTTACCATGACCAGAGGTGACCGGGGATGGGGTGAGGTTTACGGCCTAAGTCAGGACCCAGACATGGGAAATCTATTTCAGAACACCTCAGCTCTAAGGCACACCACACCCCTGGAATGAACCTGCCTTCTTCAGAATGACATGCTGGTGAATTCAGACTGCAGGGATTGCAAGACTGGCGGCCTCTCTCCTTTGGGACTGACTTAACAGAGCCTCACTGCCACTGCCTACACAGAAGCCCAGAGGGAAGGATTTGGGGTTCTCTGTCCCAGGGTGAAGCCTGTAGGCCCTGTGGGGAGGGATATGAGGCCTACGAGCTAAAAGGGGCTGTTAGTTTGAGTAGTGTCTACTTAAAGAAAAACATATAGTGGAAGTGTTGTGATTGGTTGGATCAGGGTCTTCTGGGGACTAGAACACAGGACACAGCTACTCTTAGCTCTGAGGAAACTGCTCTGAGGAGGTAGCAGAGAAGCCAATATGAGTTTGGCTAGGAAATACATGCAGTCAAGCATGCATATTTGTAAAAGATTACTGTGAAACATAGAGATCTGATGCTGCTGCTGCTAAGTCACTTCAGTTGTGTCTGACTCTGTGCGATCCCATAGACAGCAGCCCACCAGGCTCCCCCATCCCTGGGATTCTCTAGGCAAGAATACTGGAGTGGGTCCTGAGGCATCCGAGTAACTAAACAAAGGCCAGCTTGTCCAAAGCATAGTGAGCCTAATCCTGTTTTTTCACTCTGAATTCCTTCAGAATGCAGTGTCATGCAGCAACCACAGAGGTTACAACTTCACCCCATAGAACTGGCTGTGAGCAATGCTGTTTGTCTTAGGGATCCTAATTCATCTGAGGACACAGTGGGAATTTCTGAGCTGGTTTGGGTCTGTGTCCTCAAGTGTGACGTATTTGAGCTGTTTGGGGTTGGTGTCCAGGATGAGCAGGCTCTGAACTATTTATGGATATCTGTTCCAGGCATGGAGTCTCTGAACTATTTGGGGTAGGGTGGTCTTTGGCCAGTGGTTGGGCCTCTGAGCTGTTCATGTATCTGCAAATGAGAGTTCTTGAGAGGAAGGCTGGATGAACTCCAATCTCACGGGCCTTAGACCTGTGATTTCACATTTGCTATGACTTCTACCATGCCCACCTGCAGAGATAAAAGCCTGGGGTCCAATCCTCAGGGAGAGTAAGTGATGTGCAGTCCAGAGGAGCCCATTGTAATTATCCTGATAAAAACAAACCTTGCTGACATGACTGCCACCCTTGACAGTGGCCCTGTGACCAAAACTGTGTTCACACACTCACTCAATCTGCCCAAACCACAACAAGGAGGGCACCATTTGCAGATGGGAGCCCAACCCAAAACCCAGTGCAGATGGAAGGTCTCAGCACATGAGGAGGGGTGGAACTGGATGTAAGCTTGCATTCCTTGTAGGAGGCAGGAAAGACTCAGCACAACCCTGGCCAGGTAGTGGGGGAAGGGGGCGTTTGCACAGGGCCACAAGGACCCTGTGATAGATGCACTGTCAGGATATGTCTCTGTGTCTCCCCATCACACACCCAGCTCATTATCAGATATACGGAATGTAACCTTCTCATTCCCTGGGATGTGGTGCTGAAAGTCACAAAGGTGAGCCTCCAAGCAGGTGTGGAGAAACCTCACATTCACCAATTTGTATGAGGCTATACCACAAATGCAGAGATTCCTGACTCTCTTTTCCCCATTAAAGCATTCATTGGCATTGAGGTCAGCAGGACGGCAGTCTGAACAGAACAGGTTGTGAGGGACCCTGTGTACATCATGAGCCTCCCCATGACTGGAACATGTCCTTGTCTTGATGCGCAGTGGCCCCTGATGTGTTTTAAGGGAGCATGACTGAGGCCCAGGCCATGGGCAACTGAGTCATTCCCTAGAGGCAGTCCCCAGGGAGGGGGCCTCTTTTCTCCTGTAGAGACAGGTACATCATCCAGTAGCAGGACTGGGTGCCCATAGGTGGGTGCACAACTAAGTGGGGACTCTTTGCTTCCAGAAATAGTCTCTCTGCTCCTGTCTATTGCTCTAGCTTTGTCTTTCTCCCTGGCAACTCCATGCCTGTTACATCGTCCCTCTTTGCCTTTGCAAGACTGAATGTGACCTCACTCACACCATGAGGGTCCTTGTTCTCTCCTGAGGGTATCATCAATTGACATGGATGTTCACTGGGAGCAGTAGGGGGGATTCCCCTTGAGAGTGGGGGATTTGAGGAAAGGTATATTCAGCTTCAGAGGGCCTGTGGTTTTCTTGGGGTGAACCAGGCGTTCCTCAACAATCATTGTGTGATCTGGGCCTCTGAAGGTAGCATGGGGGCTTCTCTTGTAAGAACCCTCCTGGGGCTCGTGTCAAAGTCCTCCCATGGCCATTAGGCCCTTTGGGACCCTACCCACATTACCTCTCTCATCTGATCTCCTGCCTCTCCCTCCATCACGCTGTGACAGTCACATCGGCCTCCTCACTGTTTTCACACACATGACACTGAGTTCTACTCTCCAGTTTTTCCACTGGCCATTGTCTCTGTCTGGGGTACTGCCGGGGTCCAGCCCCGGTGGATCCAGGGAATTTGAAGCGGGGACGGCGTCCGCGAGGATCAGGAAACAACTGCTTAATTAAATGTTAATTAAGGATATAAAGAGTAATAGAATAAGGATAGCTCAGTGAGGAAATTCAGTGGAGAAAAGAGGCTGAAATAAGGATAGCTCAGTGAGGAAATTCAGTGGAGAAAAGAGGCTGAATAATTCAGCCAGAAGGTGAGAGAAAGAACGACATGGGGAGACCAAGTTTTGGTGAACAAGGCCCGCACTTTATTTTCCAAAGTAGTTTTTATACCTTAAGTTATGCATAGAGGATAATGGGGGAAGGGGTAGAGTCATGCAGTAAGCCAGGCTTTCAGCCTGCAAACTTATCATATGCAAAAGTTTAGGTGATTTGCATCATCTTCTGGCCCGGAGGCCTGTTAACATTTTAAGACCCTTTCTTCAGAAAACTTATTTTTCTCTAAAGGTGATTGGTCAGGAGCCACCCTCCAAAAGCGTTAGATAAAGTTGCATTCCTATAGGGCAAAGGTGTGGTGGGCTATAACAAGAAAAAGAATTAACTCAAGGGTCCCAGGTTACAAACATTAAAGCTACTACTTACACCAATCATATTAATCAATACACTGCCAGGGACACAGCAGGTAAGGGATATGGAAACTTAGCAGCAAACATTGGCCCAACAAGTGAAAAACCCTTCACCAATACAATTTCTAATCAATCTTTTAACTGCTCAAAGGAATTTGCATTTAGACAGTTTAGAACATCTCATGCCTCTCACAGTTGGGAGGCTCTGAGCAATCACATGTGGCCGGAAAAACCTATTCAGGCAGGCTAGAGGACTTCCAAAGGAGTTTGTAGGTTGAAACACTATCACACCCAGGAACTTTATTAACTGGAGCTATAAATTAACTCTTTTTTCAGAGAGAGGTAGTGGGGGACAGCCCCCCCCCCCCCCACTGTAAAGTCAGAGGTGTAGGTGAGAGCACAAAGCAGAAAGTAGGCAGACTCTGGTTTTGGGGGTAGATGCTTGAGAATTTCCAGGGGAACTCCTGAGGCTCAATCCCGCCTTTGCATATGCTGAGCCTCCTTCCTCATGACCTTTGCCATGGGCAGAGTTCCTCATGCTGGCTCCTGGCAGTGATAGACTTCCAGTTGAGCTATTACAGATCCTGAAAGATTATGCTGTGAAAGTGCTGCACTCAACATGCAATATGCTGGGAGATGGCTCCTGGCAGGGTACTTTTCTCCCACATAGGCATCTCCTGTAGGCTTTTGCTCAAATGTCAGAATCTTAGAAAGAACTTCCCTGACCACTTTTCTAACACGATCCCCTCTCTCTATTTCACTATCCCGATTTAATTTTAATTATGGCAGTTACAAACACCTGAAAAATTACTTACAGTTTGGCACTGTATGATCCCAACAGAATGTCCATTCCATGAGGGCAAGGTTGATTTTCTCCTTCCTAACATTCATAGTTGTGCTTCAAACATACTGTGGAGACAATGAACAAATGACAGAATGAATAAATGCAAACTTGTCAAGAGAGGCACAGCTAGACAGGCTGAGGATTCTTCTAGGGAACATATTCAGGGATGACAAGATGATGACAAAGCTGTGGTCTTTATGTCACATACACCATGTCCTTGGGTCCTCTTGGAGATGACCCCTTTCCTAACAGAATGGAAAGTCCTGTTGTCCTTTCACATAGCACTCGCAGTCAGCGCCAGAGGCTGTCCCCACGCCAGGCCTTCAGATCCCATTCTCAGAAGCTTTATCTCTCCTTCCACTTGGGGGACTGTGGCTGGCTATCCCCATGAGACCTATTCTGTATTAAACAGGAAAGCATAAACAAGCACCAAAGCCATTGCCCAGAACAGAGAAAATTCTTTGCTTCCTGTTACAGTAGTGGCCACCACAGAGGAGTAATCTTCAGTTTATGAAGACTTTTTTCTGAGTCCAAGAGTGTGGCAATCTGTAAGGTTTTCATCCTGACTTTGTCTTTCCACCCTTTGCATATCATCTTGGAATGGTAGGGGCATGTACTTCTGTTGTTTCCCAATCTCACCACCAAGGGGCGCTCCAGATGAAACAGTTCTGTCCTGGGATATGCCGCTGAGAGGTAGCGGTAAGACCACCCACTCTGAAAGGTACCATTGGGAAAGTGCGTGTGGAAAAAACAGAGGGTGCCCTGACACCGCGTCGGGCATCGACCACAGTTCCCAGCGGAGGCACTCATGGCGCTACTGTGTCCAACCGCATTCGCTGCACTCCGTCTTCCCGCCACATTTGAATTCGAGGGGAGACCGATATTAAGCTACAACTTTCTTTGTCTCTTTTCCAACTCCACCCCTTCGTTTCTCCATGGTCTCAACCAACGTGGTGATGGGTACAGAGCGAGAGATTGGCTGCCGCTTTGAGGGTAAGGCGACAGGCAGATTGCCGGAATTAGCTCTTCCGGGGCGCGAGTACACGCATAAGTCCGGCTACTCCCGCCCTCCTTCGTCTCCTGCTCAGTTCCCATTGGCTGCCTGTTTTAGACAGGCACTGAGGTCGCGGAACTGGAACTCTGGCGAGAGGCGTGTGTATACCAGTGTGCTTGCGTTCTCTCGCGCGGCTTTTCAGAGATTGCAATTTTTCTCCGAGTTTTACCGCTTTTCCCAAAGGGGTTGAATCGCTGTCTTGGTTCGTGGCGAGGATCGGCACAGTCAGTGGCTGTGCAGAGTGACACTATTTCAGTCTTACTTAGCTTCTCACTCAGTCTGGATCATATGGCAAGGCGCGGTAAATCACACAGATGGATGCAATTCATGACCAGGGAGAGGTCTCTGGGCTTGTTTCGTGTCTCTCCCTGGAGAGTACCTATGTCAGGGAGCTTGGGGTTGTGTATGGCTACGTATGGCATCACAGATGCTATTTGGGGTACATTTGATCTCTCTGAGCCATTGACCAGGATCCTGGGTGATTGGATATTTGATCTGAGTGGATTTTGTGAGCCATAGTCCAAAGCCTCTAAGATGTGTGTGCCTGTATGCTGGGATGTGCATTTTTGGAGCTTTCGGGCCTTTGAGTCCTTGGGTGTGAGATCTCTGTGTAGGTCTCTGCTCCCCAGAATGTGAAATCTCTGAGCTTTTGTTTCTGGGTCCAAATTTGGATGTCTTTGAGCTACTTTAAGGAGGGGCTTATCTTAAGTTGTAAACTATAAGCTGCTTGGGGTCTGTGCACAGGGTGCAGGTTTTCCATTTGTCTGGGAACTTTATCTTCAGGTTGTATGATGTTCTTGAGTTACTCAAAGTTCTGTATTTCTGTTTAGAGGTTTCAGTATTAGGTTAGTAAGTGTCCGGAGTGGTTTGCAAGTCAGTCTCTGTGATGTGAAGTATCTGTGCAATTCTCATTTGTTTCTGTCTTGAAGACCTTGGTCTGTTTGGAAGCTCTTTGTTGCAGCGTTTTTGGTCTCTGTCGTGTTTGAGGGTCTGAGACTCGAGTTGTGAGCTCTCTGTGCAGATACTCAGTGACCTGTTTTTGGTGTCTCTGTGTATCTACCGGAGCTGTTTTCAGTCGTTGTGTTAGAAATAAAGCCTCTTGGATTCTTGGCTTTGAGGTCTCTGTCCAGGAACTAGGATTTGTAAGTTGGCAGATATGATTCTGAAGCCTGGAACCTGACATGCCGACTGTTGTTGAGCATGTCACTTGTCTCCTGGAATCTCAGCATGTATCATAATGAATACAGTGGGGCCAGTGTCCGTCTTGGAGGGTGCCTATGCATGTTAGCACTGTGTGTAAAGGGCCTGGCTCCTGACTGTCCTACAGCAAATGTTTTCTGAGCACCTGCCATATACCAGAGCACTATTTGAGGAGTTTGTGACAGGACAAAACGGACCAAGTCTCTCATTTCATAGACCTGATTGTCAGTAAGTAAATCAAGGGTGGCAGGCACTATGAAGAAAGGTAATGCTAGATCAGGGGAAAGGGTGTGGGAAGGTCTGATGTTACTATTTTATTCAAGATAACGAGGGAAAGTCTCCCTGAAAGATGGCAATTAAACAGAGATGTGGAGGAAGTGAGTGAACAAGCCATGGGCTTCCTGTTGGGAGCCGCGTTAGGCATTACTGACAAAACGGAGGCACAGCCCCAGACCCCTCTCCTCATTCCGTAGGCACGGTCCTGGGATAAAGGAGTTAGGCCTTATAATTCTGACTTGTCTTTTCCTCTCCTTGGCTGAGTTGACTGAAAAGAAATATTAAGGAGCTTATTGTTGTTAAGACGAGCATGAGAAGGCACAAAGCCTCCTGCAGCTGTGCTCAGAAAATAATTCATAAAGTTAATCATTGACATTTGTTCAGGGACTTTTACAAAAGAGTGTTCCAGGATGAGCACATAGGCCGCAGCTGGAGGCCATGGGAGACATTGCTATCTGAAGCCCATTTGTGAGGAAAATGTTTATGGCAAAGGAGTTACTGAATTTAGGGCTTAGAAATAATTAAAATATTTAGAAGTTAAAGATTTAAGGAATGTTGTAAAGTTAGCATATTTTACTAAAGCTTATAGAAGTTAGGAATTTTTAGAGACACTATAGCTAGAAGCCTTTTTAAGAGATAGTAAGTTCAGGATGTTAGGGGCAAACAGGATTTAGGAAGATAAGTAGTAAACTGAGGAATGTAGCATGAGTTACAATGTAATCACAAGTTAACTATAGGACACATTAGAGGAGGTAAATAATAGATGATAAGGCTGATTCTGAGAGAACCACTGAAGCAGGAACTCTGTTTGAAGAGCAACAATGATTTATGGAGATAATAAATCTGGGTCAGTGGGAACTGAAAATATCAAACCTCTGATCTAATGCTTTTGTAAAAGTATAAAAGAGAATCATAAGCTTGAAATAAATAAGCAGTCCAAAAGAAAACAGAGGCTGTCTCATTGCTGACACCTTCCATCTCTTCAGGTTGAATCCCTGTCAGCTGCTGGAGCTGGACTCCGGCAGCTTACCTACGGGAAGAGCATTCCAGGCAGAAGGAACAATAACAACAGGAAATAAGTGGTCACTGGACTGTTATAAAACCTGAGTATATAAAGTTTTAAAAACCTTATAGAGGGAAATTTAAAGGCTGAGATCCCACATCACATAGGTTTTTTTTTTTTTTTTTGCATTCTTTTTATCAAGTCTAATTCTCCTGTATCAAATTCTGAAAATCTGAACCTGATGAAGACATGAAAATTTAATTATCAGACTTTAATCAGTAATGCTTTATTTCTTGTGTGGTTTTCACATTGCAAGTTTTAGTCTGTTTCTTATTTTTTCCACTAATATTCATGATTTTTGTGAATTTTGTGAATTTTTCATCAAGGGTGATGGTATGGATATTTTCTGAGGTAAATCATAAGGAGATCGTCAGCCATGTTTTTGGATGGAAAGTCTGAGGATGGGGCACAGGTGCTAGAGAGTGGAGTTGGGATGGAAGGGGAAAAGGGTGGGGGCAAGGACAGGGAGGTGTGAGTACAAGCACAAACAGAAGTGAAGAGAGGCAAAAAGATAAGCTCACCCTTCTGAACCATGGTTAGCTCTCCATATGTGCCTGTATAATAAAGTCTTTGAGTACTCATCACAACACTATGAGGTAAGCATTTTTAATGCTATCATCCCTTGTGGCAGCTGAGGAAGCAGAAACATGAAGCGTTTAATGGGTGAATGAATTTGCCCAAAGTCACCTCCTTGGAAGAGCTGAGACAGATTGGTGCCCAGGCCAGAGAGGAACAGTGACGTGTTGTATCTGATCCCCAGTCTGGAATACATTGCAGTGTCTAGTGTACTCTGGATCAAAAAGCAGATCAACATGTCTATCCGCAGGAAACTTTTCTGCCTATGGATCTCTGTATGGATTGAACATACAAGTCTCCTAAATGCATGAAAGACCATGGGGTGTCATGTTAGCATGCACACATCACAGAGAACAGTTCCTGGTCCAAATGAACATCTCAACATGTGTTTCCTCTAACCAACATTAGTGGAGCACCCTAATTATGGAAAGTAGCATAACCATAGTATAATATAATGATAAACAGAACAACAGATACAGAATCATGAAGACATTAACTACCCTATCTCAATACTTTTTAAAAATGAAGAGAACAGAATCTGGAAGGCAACAGACTGCATATTAAGTGTTGTTTTTTTTTTTTTTTTTGGTCTTTCTCTGAAGTGTGACATTCTAGATAATTTCCAAATAACCTTTTTTCGGCTTTTTAAAAAATATTTATCATTGATTGCTTATTATTTACAGTATTGGTTTTATTTCTGTCACACATCAACCTGAATTAAGCGTGTGTACATAAGCCCCTTCCCTCTTGAATCACTCCCACTTCCCGCTCATTCCCACCCTTCTAGGTTATTACAGAGCCCCCATTTGAGTTCCCTGAGTCATACAGCAAATTCCCGTTGACTATTTATATTTGCATATTTTAGTATAAATGCATCCTTACTACTCTCTCCGTTTATCTCACCCACTCCCTCTTCTCCCCTACCTTTGTGCATAAGTCTGTTCTCTATGTCTGCATATCCACTGCTGCTCTGTGAACAGGTTTATCAGTACCATCCTTCTAGATTCCATATATATGCATTAATACACGGTATTAGTATTTCTCGTTCTAACTTTCTTCACTCTGTATAATAGGATCTGGGTTCATCCACCTCCTTAGAACTGACTCACATGCATTCCTTTATTCTATGGCTGAGTAGCAGTCCATTGTATATATGCACCACAGCTTGTTTATCCATTCCCCTGACAATGGACATCTAGCTTGCTTTCATGTCTTGGCTACTGTAAATAGTGCTGCAATGAACACTGGGGTACGTGTGTCTGTTTTGGCTTTGGTTTTTGAAGGGTATATGCCTAATAGTGGGATTGCTAGGTCATATAATGGTTTTTAGGACTATGGAATGAGGTTTGTGACATTGTCCAGGAGACAGGGATCAAGACCATCCCCATGGAAAAGAAATGCAAAAAAGCAAAATGACTGTCTGGGGAGGCCTTACATATAGCTGTGAAAAGAAGAGAAGCGAAAAGCAAAGGAAAAAAGGAAAGATATAAGCATCTGAATGCAGAGTTCCAAAGAATAGCAAGAAGAGATAAGAAAGCCTTCCTCAGCGATCAATGCAAAGAAATAGAGGAAAACAACAGAATAGGAAAGACTAGAAATTACTTCAAGAAAATTAGAGATAACAAGGGAACATTTCATACAAAGATGGGCTCAATAAAGGACAGAAATGGTATGGACCTAACAGAAGCAGAAGATATTAAGAAGCGGTGGCAAGAATACAAAGAACTGTACAAAAAAGATCTTCAACACCCAGATAATCACGACGGTGTGATCACTCATCTAGAGCCAGACATTCTGGAATGTGAAGTCAAGTGGGCCTTAAAAAGCAACACTACAAACAAAGCTGGTGGAGGTGATGGAATTCCAGTTGAGCTATTCCAAATCCTGAAAGATGATGCTGTGAAAGTGCTGGACTCAATATGCCCGCAAATTTGGAAAACTCAACAGTGGCCACAGGACTGGAAAAGGTCAGTTTTCATTCCAATCCCAAAGAAAGGCAATGCCAAAGAATGCTCAAACTACCGCACTATTGCACTCATCTCACATGCTAGTAAAGTAATGCTCAAAATTCTCCAAGCCAGGCTTCAGCAATACGTGAACCATGAACTTCCTGATGTTCAAGCTGGTTTTAGAAAAGGCAGAGGAATCAGAGATCAAACTATCAACATCTGCTGGATCATTGAAACAGCAAGAGAGTTCCAGAAAAAACATCTATTTCTGCTTTATTGACTATGCCAAATCCTTTGACTGTGTGCATCACAATAAACTGTGGAAAATTCTGAAAGAGATGGGAACACCAGACCACCTGATCTGCCTCTTGAGAAATCTGTATGCAGGTCAGGAAGCAACAGTTAGAACTGGACATGGAACAACAGACTGGTTCCAAATAGGAAAAGGAGTATGTCAAGGCTGTATATTGTCACCCTGCTTATTTAACTTATATGCAGAATACATCATGAGAAACTCTGGGCTGGAAGAAGCACAAGCTGGAATCAGGATTGCCTGGAGAACTATCAATAACCTCAGATATGCAGATGACACCACCCTTATGGCAGAAAGTGAAGAGGAACTCAAAAGCCTCTTGATGAAAGTGAAAGTGGAGAGTGAAAAAGTTGGCTTAAAGGTCAATATTCAGAAAACGAAGATCATGGCATCTGGTCCCATCAGTTCATGGGAAATAGATGGGGAAACAGTGGAAACATTGTCAGACTTTATTTTGGGGGGCTCCAAAATCACTGCAGATGGTGATTTCAGCCATGAAATTAAAAGACGCTTACTCCTTGGAAGGAAAGTTATGACCAACCTAGATAGCATACTGAAAAGCAGAGACATTACTTTGCCAACAAAGATCCGTCTAGTCAAGGCTATGGTTTTTCCTGTGGTCATGTATGGATGTGAGAGTTGGACTGTGAAGAAGGCTGAGTGCCGAAGAATTGATGCTTTTGAACTGTGGTGTTGGAGAAGACTCTTGAGAGTCCCTTGGCCTGCAAGGAGATCCAACCAGTCCATTCTAGAGGAGATCAGCCCTGGGATTTCTTTGGAGGGAGTGATGCTTAAGCTGAAACTCCAGTACTTTGGCCACCTCATGTGAAGAGTTGACTCATTGGAAAATATTCTGATGCTGGGAGGGATTGGGGGCAGGAGGAGAAGGGGGCAACAGAGGATGAGATGGCTGGATGGCATGACTGACTCGATGGACGTGAGTCTGAGTGAACTCCGGGAGTTGGTGATGGACAGGGAGGCCTGGCGTGCTGCGATTCATGGGGTCGCGACTGAACTGAACTGAACTGATGGCGGTTTTATTCCTAGTTTTTTTTTTTTTTTAAGGAATTACCATACTGTCTTCCATAGTGGCTATATCAATTTACATTCCAGCAGCATAGGAGGGTTCCCTTTTACCCACTCCGTCTCCAGCACTTGTTGCTTGTGTATTGTTTGATGACCATTCTGTCTGGTGTGAGGTGATATCACATTGTAATTTTGATTTGCATTTTTCTAATAATGAGCTTCCCTGCTGCCTAAGACTGTATAAAGTCTTCCTACAGTGCAGGAGACCCAGGTTCAATCCCTGGGACAGTAAGAGCCCCTGGAGAAGGAAATGGCAAGCCACTCCAGTATGCTTGCTGGAAAATTCCATGGACAGAGGAACCTGACAGGCTACAGTCCATGGGTTCACAAAAAGTTGGACACGACTGACCAACTAACACTCTAATAATGAGTGATGGCAAACATCTCTTCATGTGTTTATTAGCCATCTCTATGTCTTCTTTGAAGAAATATCTGTTTAGAACTTTTGCCCACTTTTTGACTGGGTTGTTTGTTTCTCTGGTATTGACTTATATGAGCTGTTTGTATGTTTTGGAAATTAATACTTTGTCAGTTGTTTTATTTGCTATTATTTTCTCCCATTCTGAGGGTGGTCTTTTCACCTTGTTTTTAGTTTCCTTTGCTATGCAAAAACTTTTAAATTTAAATAGCGCCCACTTATTTATTTTTGTTTTTATTTCCTTTATTCTAGGAGGTTTGTCATAAAGGATCTTGCTATGATTTATGTCATACAGTGTTCTGCCTGTGTTTTCTTCCAAGAGTTTTATAGTTTCTGGTCTTACATTTAGGTCTTTAGTCCGTTTTGAATTTATCTTTGTGTATGGTGTTAGGAAGTGTTCTAATGTCATTCTTTTGCACTTAGTTGTCCAGTTCTTCCAGCACCACTTATTGAAAGTGCTGTCTTGTTCCCATTGTATATTCTTGCCTCCTTAGTCAAAGTTAAGGTGCCCATAAGTGTGTGGGTTTTCATCTGGGCTTTCTATCTTGTACCATTGCCCTATACTTCTGTTTTTGTGCCTGTAACATACTGTCTTAATAACTGTATCTTTGTAGTATAATCTGAAATCAGGTAAGTTTATTCCTCCAGCTCCATTCTTCTTTCCCAAGATTACTTTGTCTATTCAGTGTCTTTTGTGTTTCCATATGAACTGTGGTATTTTTTGTTCTAGTTCTGTGGAAAACGCCATTAATAATTTGATAGGGATCACATTGAATTTGTAGATTGTGTTTGGTAGTATAGTCATTTTCACAATATTGATTCTTTCTACCCAGGAACCTGGAATATCTCTCTGTTTATGTCATCTTTGATTTCTTTAATCAAATTATAATTTTCTGTATACAGTTCTTTTGTCTCCCTAGGTAAGTTTATTCCTAGATGTTTTATTCTTTTTGTTGCCGTGGTCAATGGAATTGATTCCTTAACTTCTCTTTCTGATTTTTCATTGTTAGTATATAGGAATGCAAATGATTTCTGTGTATTGAAATTTTTATCCTGCAACTTTGCTAAATTCACTGATTAACTCTAGTAATTTTCTGATAGCATCCTGGTTTTCTATGTACAACATCACATCATCTGCAAACAGTGAGTGCTATACTACTTCTCTTCTGATCTGGATTCCTTTTATTTCTTTTTCTTCTATGAGTGTTGTAGCTAGGACTTCCAAAACTAGACTGAATAACAGTAGTGAAAGTGGACACCCTTGCCTTGTTCCTGATCTTAGGGGGCATGCTTTCCGTTTTTCACCATTGAAAATAATATTTGCTGTGGGCTTAATATATGTGGCCTTTACTATGTTGAGGTATGTTCCTTCTATGCCCATTCTTGAAGAGTTTTAATCAGTGCCAATGGCCCCTCAGACTGAGGGGTCCACAGGTAATAATTTTAGAGCCCCACACCACTTGATTTACGCTGGGTGACTCTGCAAACCCTCCAACCCCTCTTATGGATAAAAACACATACAAGAGCACAGCAGAAATTGTGAGCTTGTCTTTGTCTCCTGAGGTAATTGCAGATCTGTGGACTCATTATCCAGAGTTGTCACTGGCCATCCTTTGCTCATTCTTGTCCTAGACAGGGGCTCGCAGAGATGCATGGACCAGTCTCCCCTAGTCTGTAGACGTTTCCTGCCTCCTCTACTTGTTTTTAGACATCTCATCTTCTTTCGCCTTCATCTCTGTGTCAGCAGGGGCCTGGGCCCATGCACATGCACGCAAACATAGGTGACACAAGCACACAACTGTACACATGCATGTGCAAGACACAGGGACACAAACAGGGAAGAAATGTGTCAGTACCCGAAGAACCAGTAGTTCATATGAAATACAGTGATTTCATATTTCTTATAGGAAAATCTCCATTCTGATCTTCATATGTGAAATATACAGAATTCCAACTTCCGTGAAAGAGTGTTCAAGCCTAGATTTTGATATAAGAAATACAAAGAATTCCATGTTTCATGAAAAAATAGTGGTGCACATATTTTCATTTGTGAAATAAAGATAACTCCAATAACATATTGGTTCTCCATATCTGAAGAAAACTAAAGCCATGATTTTCATCTGTGAAATATAGAGATTTCCATATTTAATGTAAGGAAGTCACCACCCAGATTTTCATATATGAAGTATAGAAAATACCATATTTCATGTAGGAAACTCAACATACAGATTTTCATAAAGTGAAATACAAAAAGTTCAATATTTCATGATATAAATTCAGCACTGACATTTTCATATGCAAAATATAGAGAATTCCATTTTTAACTGAGTCAAATTTCACCCTGATTTTCACATGTTAAATATAGAGAATTCCATATTTTAGGTAGTAATATTGGTGCACAGATTTTTATATTGAAAATATACACAATTCCAGATTGCACGTGGGTAAATTAGCACCCAGTTTTTCATGTGTGACATACATCATGTTCAGTACTTCTTACAGAAAACTTTGAGCAAAGATTTTCATATATGATATACAGAATATTTCATATTTTATGGTAAATGGGTGGCCAGGTTTCAAATGTGATATATAGAGAATTCCACATTTCATGTTGGAAAATTGGCAACCATATTTTCATATATGAAATATAAAGTTCAGTGTTTTATTGTATGAATATCTGTGATGAGATTTCCTTATATGAAACATGAACATGAAAAATTTATGTGTGAAAATCTGTTCACTGATTAATATATGTGAAAAGTAGAGATGTCATATTTCATGTAGGTCAAGTTTTCCCCAGTGTTGTATAATATGAAATATAGACAGTTACATATTTATGTAATGAAATCTTAATTGAGATTTTCATATATAAAAATACAGTATCCCATGTATCAGTATAGTAGAAAAGCCTTTCCTCCAATTACCATCTGTAAAATATACAGAAGTGCATATTTCATTTAGGAAAACTTCTATGTGATGTCCACATGTAAAACACAAAATTCCCCATTTACATTTGAAAATCTATGTCTATTATTTAGTGTAGGAAAATCTATATCTATTATTTAGTGTAGGAAAATGAATGTCTATATTTTCAAATGCTAAACAGAGAATTCCATATACCATGTAGGAAAATGTGCAACCAATATTTATAAATGCAATAGGAAAAATTCAACATGTCATTTGTGAAATATAGAGAAATACATATATTGTAGAACACACAGTACCCATATTTTCATATCTGAAATATAAATTTGTCTATATTTAAATCAAGGAAATCTGTGCTCAGATATTTTATATGAAATGTTAAGAGTACCACACATCATGTAAGACAACCTCTATCTAGATTTTCATTTGTGAAATGTACACATTTCATATTTCTGGAATGCATATTTGCTTCTGGAATTTCATATTTTAACTATAGAGAATTGCATATCTCTTGTCAGAAAATTTAATTGAGAAATTCATTTATGAAAGTAGAATTCCATAATTCAGCAGGAAAATGTATGCTCAAATTTTCCTATGTGAATAATTCAGGATTCTCTATTCATGCAGGAAAATATGTGCACATATATCCATATGTGAAACATGCAATATTCCATATATCATGACAAAACATATACAGCTAAATTTACAAACATGAAACATGGATTTCATACTTCATGTAGAAAAATCTGCACCCATATTTTCATGTGTGAAATATAGACAATTACATAGTTCCTGTAGGAAAGTCATCATTCATGCTTTCCTATATGAAATATAGAGAATTCCATATTTTAAGCTGGAAAATCTGCACTAATACTTTAATACAAGAAATGTACAGAATTTCATATTTCATGTAGAAAATCTAGACCAAGATTTTCAAATGTGAAATATAAAGAATGCCATCTTTCATAAAGTTAACCTGTCCTCATATTTTGATAAGGGAAATACAGAGAATTCCATATTTCATGTGGGAAAGTCTAGACCAAGATATTCCTATGTGACATGTAGCAAATTGCACATATTATGGAGCAAAACCAGGGTCCACATGCATATAGGAAATAGAAGGATTATGTATTTCATAGAAGCATATCTAAGGTAAGATTTCCATATTTGAAACATAGAAAATTCCATCAGATCAGATCAGTCTCTCAGTCGTGTCCGACTCTTTGCGACCCCATGAATCACAGCACGCCAGGCCTCCCTGTCCATCACCAACTCCCGGAGTTCACTCAGACTCACGTCCATCGAGTCAGTCATGCCATCCAGACATTTCATCCTCTGTTGTCCCCTTCTCTCTTGCCCCCAATCCCTCCCAGCATCAGAGTCTTTTCCAATGAGTCAACTCTTCGCATGAGGTGGCCAAAGTACTGGAATTTCAGCTTTAGCATCATTCCTTCCAAAGAAATCCCAGGGCTGATCTCCTTCAGAATGGACTGGTTGGATCTCCTTGCAGTCCAAGGCACTCTCAAGAGTCATATTTCATATAACAAAATCTGAACTCAAATTTTCGTATCTAAAATATACACTGTTCATATGTCATGTAAGAAAACCTGTACCCTGGTTTTCATATGAGAAATGAGCAAAAATCCATATTTAATCTCAAAAATTCCTCATCTTGTTTTTACTTGGGAAATATAGAGAGTTCCATATATTTTCTAAAATATCTGGATTTAGATTTCCACATAGGAAACATGAAAAATTTCATATGCAATGCCTGAATATCTGTACACTGATTTCTATATGTGAAATATAGAGATTTCATAGTTCATGTAGTAAAATCTGTTCCCAGATATCTATATGTGAAATTAGAATTACATATTCTATGTCAAAAAATCATAATTAAGGTTTTCTTATATGAAATATGCATAATCCCATATACAATATAGCAGAAAATCTACACTTATCATCTGTAAGATATATATGATTTCATACTTCATTTAGGATAAACTGCACTCAGATTTCCACACGTGAATTGTACAGAATTACATATTTTCACAGTTGAAAATCTAGGCCCACAAAACCCATGCTAATATTTTAATATGAGTTCTATAGAGAATTTAACATTTAATGTAGATTAATGAATGTCTATATTTTCGAAAGTTAAACACAGAGAATTCCGTATATCATGTGCAGAACTGTAATTACATTTATTGTAATAAGTGTAAAATAAAACATTCACTATTTAAGCAGGAAAACCTTTTTCCAGATTTTCATATAGCATATTGCATGTTTCATGCAGGAAAACCTGTGTCTAGATTTTCAAATGGGAAATATAAAGAGTTACATATTTAATTTAGAAACATCAGCACCCATATTTTCATATGTGAAATATAGAGTATCCCAAAACAAGGAAATCCATGTCCATATTTCTTTATGTGAAATATAAAAGATACCAACTTTCATGTAGGAAAATCTGTACCTAGATGATCATTTATGAAATGTATAAATTTTCTACTTCAGTAATGAAAATTTGCCTTAGTGTTTCATATTTGACTTATGGAGAATTATATACTTCATGTCCAAAAATCTTAACTGAGATTTTCATTTAAAAAATGCATAATACTCATACTTTATTCAGGAAAATATATGCTCAAATTTTCCTATGTGAAATATACAGCATTCCATATTTATGTAGGAAAAAGAGTGCAGCGATATCCAGATGTGAAACATACAATAGTCCATCTATCATGACCAAAAATATACAGCTAGATTTCCAAACATAAATACAGATTTCAAATTTAATGTAGAAAAATATACACCCATAACTCATGTGAGAGAGAAAATTGCACATTTCATGCAGGAAAATCATCATTCAGGTTTATATATGCAAAAGCAGGGCATTAAAAACCAGTGCTCTGGAACAACCCATAGGAATAGGGTGGGAAGGGAGGTGAGTGGGGCTTAAGGATGTGTGGGCACTTGTATACCTATGGCTCGTTAATGTTGATATATGGCAATAACCATCACAATATTGTTCAGTAATTATCCTCCAGTTAAAACAAATAAATTACTTTGAATTAGAAAAAAGAAAAAATAAATAAGTAGAAGGAACTCTACTCAGTGCTCTGTGGTGACCTAAATGGGAAGGCAATCCCAAAATGAAGGGATCTATGTATGCCTATAATAGAGTCACTTTGATGTACAACAGAAACTAATATAAGATGGTAAAGCAACGCTATTCCAATAAAAATTGTTTTTAAAATATTACAATTCAACTATACCTCCAGCAGTGAATGAATGCATAGTTCCCCCATTTGCAATATATATGTCCTAGGGGACATTATGCTTTTTAAGTATAATATTTCAGTTAGAGGAAGATAAAAACTGTATCATCACATGATATTGTTAGTTAATTTACCTGAGTTATATAAACAAAGTAGAATGTGATTATCTGGGGCTAGTGGAAATAGACCATGATGGTCTAAATTACCAACTTTCTGTCAAATGTTGAATAATCTCACCAAGGAAGATACCGTAATAGGGGTAGGAGGGGCATGGAGCTGCCATACTTAGCTAAAGACCATAGAGGTTAGAAGACCAAGTCCACCAATAGTCAGCCTCTCAGCAGTGTAGTAAAAGACATATTTCAGCCTTCACCCAGGGCCCTCCAGGTGCTTTGGCCTTGGTCTTGGTAGCAAGGTGTGGAGCCTGGGGACAGGCTAAAGGCCGAGTCTTGCAGAGGTCCAGAGACCTTTCTAGAGCCACTTACTGGCCTGGTCCAGGGTTCAGAGCAATAGGCAACCTACCTCTGCCATCCCCACCTCCATGACCTAATGCTTGTGGCAATCTGATTGGGTCAGAGTCTACAGGACCCAGCTCCCGCTCTCCCCTGCCCCCCTCCCCAATTAGGGTAGACTGAGAAGACTGAGGGCAGCTGTGGGGTCGGCACCTGGCTCCCTCATTTAAGGAGGCTGGGCAGGGTATGGGGACCTTGGTAAGAGGAGGGCCCAGAGACTGAGAGCTGCCTCTTCGGCTGTGACTGGCCACGGGTGGGAGGACCAAGGCAGGGTGCTGGATGAATGCTCTCAGACAGGATAGTCAGAATGCCCAGGAACCCCCTCCTCCTAACCAGGACCTTGGAATGTGAAAGTCAAGCTTGGAATCTTACCTTTCAGCATAGAGAATAATATTTGTATTGCTAGAGGTTTACAGGAACACAGTTACCTCACCATGACTTTTCTTCAAGAACAAAGTATCTGACAGCAAGAAGATTGTCACAGATAATCACATCCCTCCAACAAGTTTTGTTTAAGTGGACATTCTTGAAAGCTTTTGGGAAGTTCAGGATTTTTTAAGGC
Source organism: Bubalus kerabau (assembly GCF_029407905.1). Classification (NCBI taxonomy): domain Eukaryota; kingdom Metazoa; phylum Chordata; class Mammalia; order Artiodactyla; family Bovidae; genus Bubalus; species Bubalus kerabau. The sequence goes on along the minus strand of NC_073647.1, from coordinate 1,314,892 downwards.
ATAAGCCACGCTTCTGCTTGCATGGCCCTGCAGAAAATGCTCTCTTCTTTAAACTCCAATGTTCTGATACAACCCATGGGTACAACAGTTCAGTTCAGTTCAGTTTCTCAGTCATGTCTGACTCTCTGAGACCCCATGGACTGAAGCACCCCAGGCCTCCCTTTCCATCACCAGCTCCTGGAGTTTACCCAAATTCATGTCCTTTGAGTCAGTGATGCCATCCAACCATCTCATCTTCTGTCAACCCCTTCTCCTTCAGCTTTCAATCTTTCCCAGCGTCAGGGTCTTTTCCAATGAGCCAGCTCTTCTCATCAGGTGGCCAAAGTATTGGCGTTTCAGCTTCAACATCAGTCCTTCCAATGAACACTCAGGACTGATCTCCTTTAGGATGGACTGGTTGGATCTCCTTGCAGTTCAAGGGACTCTCAAGAGTCTTCTCCAACACCACAGTTCAAAACTATCAATTCTTCAGTGCTCAGCTTTCTTTATAGTCAAACTCACATCCATACATGACTACTGGAAAAAACCATAGCCTTGACTAGACAGACCTTTTTTGGCAAAGCAATGTCTATGCTCTTTAATATGCTGTCTAGGTTGGTCATAGCTTTCCTTCCAAGGAGTAAGCGTCTTAATTTTCTGGCTGAAGTCACCATCTACAGTGATTTTGGAGCCCCCCCCCCCAAAAAAAAAAAAAAAAAAACAACAACTCTGCCACTGTTTCCATTGTTTCCCCATCTATTTGCCATGAAGTGAAGGGACCGGATGCCATGATATTAGTTTTCTGAATGTTTGAGCATTAAGCCAACTTTTTCCTCTCCTCTTTCACTTTCATTAAGAGACTCTTTAGTTCTGCACATTCTGCCATACAGGTGGTGTCATCTGCATATCTGAGGTGATTGATATTTCTCCCAGAAATCTTGATTCCAGCTTGTGTTTCTTCCAGTCCAGCGTTTCTCATGATGTACTCTGCATATAAGTTAAATAGGCAGGGTGACAATATACAGCCTTGATGTACTCCTTTTCCTATTTGGAACCAGTCTGTTGTTCCACGTCCAGTTCTAACTGTTGCTTCCTGACTTGCATACAGATTTGTCAGGAGGCAGGTCAGGTGGTCTGGGATTCCCATCTCTTTCAGAATTTGCCACAGTTTGTTGTGTTCCACAGGTCAAAGGCTTTGACATAGTCAATAAAGCAGAAATAGATGTTTTTCTGGGACCCTCTTGCTTTTTCGATGGTCCAGTGGATGTTGCCAATTTGTTATCTGTCTCCTCTGCCTTTTCTAAAACCAGCTTCAACATCTGGAATTTCACAGTTCACGGATTGCTGAAGTCTGACTTGGAGATTTCTGAGCACTGCTTTACTAGTGTGTGAGTTGAGTGCAATTATATGGTAGTTTGAGCATTCTTTGACATTGCCTTTCTTTGGGATTGGAAGGAAAACTGACCTTTTCCAGTCCTGTGGCCACTGCTGAGTTTTCCAAATTTGCTGGCATATTCAGTGAACTGCTTTCACAGCATCATCTTTTAGGATTTGAAATAGCTCCACTGGAATTCCATCACCTCCACTAGCTTTATTCATGGTGATGCTTCCTAAGGCCCACTTGACTTCACATTCCAGGATGTTTGGCTCTAGTTGAGTGATCACACCATCGTAAGGATTTGGGTTGTGAAGATCGTTTTTGTACAGTTCTTCTGTGTATTCTTGCCACCTCTTCTTAATATCTTCTGCTTCTGTTAGGTCTATACCATTTCTTTCCTTTATTGAGCCCATCTTTGCATGAAATATTCCATTGGTATCTCTAATTTTCTTGAATAGATCTCTAGTCTTTCCCATTCTATTGTTTTCCTCTATTTCTTTGCACTGATCACTGAGGAAGGCTTTCTTATCTCTCCTTGATATTCTTTGGAAGTCTGCATTTAAATGGGTATATCTTTCCTTTTGTCCTTTGCTTTTTTCTTCTCTTCTTTTCATAGCTATTTATAAGCCCTCCTCAGACAGCCATTTTGATTTTTGCATTTAATTTTCTTGGGGATGATTTTGATCTCTGTCTTCTGGACAATGTCACGAACCCTCATCTATAGTTCTTCAGGCACTCTGTCTATCAGATCTAACCCCTTGAATCTGTTTGTCACTTTCACTGTTTAATCATAAGGGATTTTATTTAGGTCATTCCCATATAGTCTAGTGGTTTTCCCTACTTTCTTCAATTTAAGTCTCAATTTGGCAATAAGGAGTTCATGATCTGAGCCACAGTCAACTCCTGGTCTTGTTTTTACTGATTCTATAGCGTGTCTCCATCTTGGCTGCAAAGAACATAACCAATCTGATTTTGGTGTTGACAATCTGGTGATGTCCATGTGTAGAGTCTTCTTTTATGTTGTTGGAAGAGGGTGTTTGCTATGACCAGTGCATTCTCTTGCAAAAACTATATTAGCCTTTGCCCTGCTTCATTCTCTACTCCAAGGCCAAATTTGCCTGTTACTCCAGGTGTTTCTTGACTGTCTACTTTTGCATTCCAGGCCCCTATAATGAAAAGGGCAACTTTCTTGGGTGTTAGTTCTGAAAGGTCTTGTAGGTCTTCATAGAATCGTTCAATTTAAGCTTCTTCAGCATTACTGGTTGGGGTGTAGACATGAATTACTGTGATATTGAATGGTTTGCCTTGAAAATGAACAGAGGTCCTCCTGAGTTTTGAGATTGCATCCAAGTTCTGTATTTTGGAATCTTTTCTTGACTATAATGGCTACTCCATTTCTTCTAAGGGATTCTTGCCCACAGTAGTAGATATCATGGTCATCTGAGTTAAATTCACCCATTCCAATCCATTTTAGTTCTCTGATTCCTAAAATATTGATGTTCACCTTGCCATCTCCTATTTGACCACTTCCAAATTTGCTTTGATTCATGGACCTAACATTCCAGATTGCTAGGCAATATTGCTCTTTACAGCATTAGACCTTACTTCCCTCACCAGTCACATCCAAAACTGGGTATTGTTTTTGCTTTGGCTTCGACTCTTCATTCTTTCTGGAGTTTTTTCTCCACTGATATCTCCAGTAGTATTTTGGGCACTTATCAACCTGGAGAGTTCATCTTTCAGTGTTCTAGCTTTTTGTCTTTTCATACTGTTCATAGTGTTCTGAGGGAAGAATACTGAAGTGGTTTGCCCATGGGTACATGGGTATTTGTTCATAGTCGCATCTTATTTCTCAGCTGTTAATAGTAGCATCTTATCTCTCAATTCTGTGGAGGTTAACAGACCATCTGAGCATATTCCTCATCCACAGCCACATTCAGTCATAAAATTATGTGTTTATCCTTCTCTCTAGAAACAAATTAGAAAACAGTGATGGTTACCCCAATTATTATGTAAATTTAGGACAAAATAACTCTGATGAATGTTTTAATCAGGTCTTTTTGAGGACTGCTTCTTATTTTGAAAATTTTGTAATAAACTGTGCTTGCTAGGATCATTTAAGTCTCCTTGTCATTTCCGAATCTTTGCAACCCCATGGGCTGCAGCATGCTAGGCTTCCCTGTAATTCTTCATCTCCTGGAGCTTGCTCAAATTCATGTCCACTGAGTCAGTGATGTCATTCAACCATCTCGTCCTCTATCATCCCTTTCTTCTCCTGCCTTCCATCTTTCCCAGCATCAGTGTCATTTATAAGCAATCGGTTCTTCACATCAGTTGGCGAAAGTATTGGAACTTCAGCCTCAGCATCAGTCCTCCCAATGACTTTCAGAAATGATTTCCTTTAAAATGATTGGTTTTTATCACCTTTCTGTCCAAGAGACTCTCAAAAGTCTTCAGCAACACCACAGTTCAAAAACATCAATTCTTTGGCACTCCGCATTCCTTATGGTCCAACTCTCACATCCATGCATGACTGCTGCAAAAACCATAGTTTTGACTGTACGGAAATTTGTCAGTAAATAATGGGTCTGCTTTTTAATATGCTGTTTAGGTGTGCCATAGGATTTCTTCGAAACAACAAAACTATTTTAATTTCATGGCTGCAGTCACCTTCTGCAGTGATTTTGGAGCACAAGAAAATAAAGTCTGTCACTGTTTCCTTTGTATCCACATCTATTGCCAGGAAGTGATGTGACCGAATGCCGTGATCTTAGTGTTTTTAATGTTAAGTTTTAAGTCAGCTTTTTTCAGTCTCCTCTTTCACTTTCAAACAGAGTTAATTCCTCTTCGCTTTCTGCCATTAGATTGTTGTCATCTGCATATCTGAGGTTATTGGTATTTCTCCCTGCAGTCCTGATTCTAGCTTGTGTGTCATCCAGTCCTGCATTTCCCATGATGTAATCTGCATGTAAGTTAAATAAGCAAGATGACAATATTCAGGCTTGATGTACTCCTTTCCCAATTTGAACCAGTGCGTTGTTCCATGTTTGGTTCTAACTGTTGCTTCTTAACCTGCATACAGATGTCTCAGGAGGCAGGTAATGTGGTCTGGTATTTCCATCTCTTTAAGAATTTGCCACTGTTTGTTGCGACCCACACAGTCAAAGGCTTTAGCGTAGTCAACACTTTGCTAGGAAACATATTTATAATATATCTTTTCTCTTTGCAGTCTTTTAGTAGTTTGCTTATCATGTGCATCACATTATGGTTTAATACTTATTCAATAATACAAATGTTTCCCATCCATTCTGTCTTTGTGGAGAGGATTTTTGGATTGGTAAGAAATTTTGAATTTTGTTTTCATCTGTATTACTCTTAAACAACCCATTTTTTCTTAAGCAGCTGCTTTCTGGGTTCAGGCAAGCTAGTTAGTGGGGTGAACTTTGGGATACAGATGAATATTTAGCAGGACCAAGTTGAGAGAAGAAAATGAATGTTATGATAAATTGCATCCTCTCAAAATTTGTATGCTGAAGACATAACTCTCTGTTCATTATATTTAGTCAGAATGTGAGTAGATTGTCTTTTCTTCTGACCCTATTTGGAAATAGGGCCTCTAAATAGGTAGTTGGGTTAATACGACTGATTCTTTATAAGAAAAGGAGATCAGTCACAGAAAACACAGAGACATTACTGTGTGAAGACAAAGCCAGAAAATTCTGGACTGACACAGTCCAGAACAGAACAAATCTCCTGACCCTTTGATTATTGATTTGATCCCCAGATGCTTGAAAAAACATTTTTAAAGTTACCTGGTATGTTTCTCATTGTTCTGGCAAGCCTAGAAAACCAATACACCCACTTCCTCTTGAAAAGAGGCTTTCAGTTTCAAATGAGGCCTCCTTTTCTTACCTAGGTTCTCATGGAAAGGAAGCTGGAATCTCTAACACATAAACTGATGATCCTCACAGATACTTAACACTCCCTGAAAGTTTTCACAGTTTCTTTAGAGATTCAACTGGGCTAGAAATTGTTCCTATCTCATGGGTAAAGTTGGCCTAGGAAGTACTAGAATGAGCATCATTTACAGTAAGTGGTAGGAGAAAATAAGCCTATCATGAAGGCAGCCCCACCTTGAAAAATAGATACAGTCCTCTCCTTTCATCTGTTAGAGGCAAAGGGAAGTGACTAAAGCAGTCTACCTATTGCTTTAGTAATGTCACAGAGTCATGATGTCATGGCAACCATGCCTCCCTAAATCTCCCCTAACCAAGACACTAGGCTCTGGTAGCCATGGGGAAGCCTAGAGAATCACAAGCCTTCCCAAACCGTTGAAACCATGTGGGCTTTTCCCCTAGAGAGTTTGCCAGGTGTGTTAGTGTTACCTTCTCCATGGCAGAATTTGTGGTCTATGTGCTCCACACTTATCAGCAGTCCTCCGGTTTCCTGAGAACCCCAAGAGACCACCATTCCTACTTGCAAAGTACATATCTTAAAAGAAAAAAAAAAAAAGGAATGCAATCCAGTACAAACTGAAGGGCTCCAACCCATGGAAATATACAGGTTCCTTAATCCCAACAAGGGCTGTATGAGCAGCAAAACAACAGTTCCAGGCAACCTCAGCATTAACACCTACAGCCATGCCAGGGTTATGTCACAAGTTCTGTACTTAAAGACTGCAGACTTTATGTCCTCTACAGACTGGAGAAATTATGCCAACAAGATCTCTCCACTTCCATCTTAGCCAAGCCTAGAAGACAGAGTCTGTAGTGAAGCACATCAGGACAAATGCATGATCAACTGAGAATATTTGTATGTAAGAGTACCAGATACAGTGTATTGTGGAGAAGATGTGCACCAAGAGTGAAATCATGTTAAAGTCTTTTGTGCCACTTTCAGAGAGAAACTGTTCATCTTCCAGATGATGCAGTCGATAGGATTCAAATCACTATTAATATTCAAATCAGCCACAAGGCAATGCAAGGTCCCTCTATGGAACTTCATAAAGAACTTCCCATGCAAGCCTGTATGAAGCCTCTAATTTCCATTCCTCAAATGATTTCATTCAATCAGCAGACAGTTTGAAATATGGAGAATGGGCAGGCACTCGTGGAAGATGATGAAAACTGCAAGAACAGAGCATCTTTCCAGGGCAGTGAACACAGAATGCTACAGGTTGGTAATAAGATGAAGGAAAGTTTGACTGGAGAATGAAGGGGGGATTTCAGAGCTAAGATCTGGCTTTTTGGGGTGGTGGGAGCTGCTCCAGACCTGCCTGCAAGCCTTGGGGACATATTTCAAAATGTAATAAACTATGTGGTCTCTGGCCTCAGTGAGCATTGACAATCTTAATGCCTCAGCATACTAGACTAGACCAACTGCAGTGCAATGGCTTAGAAATTCAGGAGATATCATTTGGGGGAAGGGGAGCGGTGACTTAACAGGGACTTGCTCAGTCACACTTGTTCTAACAGTGTGAATAGTTAATAGAGCTGGATTCGGGATTCACCTATATATAGACTGTTCTCTTAAGCATATTTCATTTTTGAGATTATAACGAGATAACAACGTATCTGGGATTTCATTTTCTTTCTTGTTGTCTACTTCTCTACTCATACTACCAGAAGATAGCACTAACTTGGAAGTTACATGTTTGTATTAGGACTTTCCTCTCACTTTTCCAACTGTACCAATTGTGCTAAATGACTTCCTACCACTAAAGATGGCCCAGTTTATCACAATTCCTCCTGCCATACAAGAATCTCTCAAAAAAAGAAAAGGCAGATAGAATGCAAAAGCACAGACAAGCCAAGTTTCTGAGGACTGTTTGAAATAAAGAAAGGCCATGGGAAAGCAGGCCATGAGTTGGCTGGCTGACATAGTAGTGTTGTTATAGAATCTGTGGCATCAGAGATAAGTGGCACTCAAAGATGCAGAACAGCCGTGTTTATTCAGCACCAGTGTGGGCTCAGTCGTGTCCCTCCAAAGACTGAGTGTCCCGCCTTTGTTCTGGGTATCTTTTATACACCGTAAATTTCCCGCTCAAACAGCTCAGATCCCTCCCTTCTCCAGGTAGCCCTAGTTCCTGAGGAGAGGAGGTAACGAGCAAGCAAGAGATCAGATGCGGAAGTGGTGATTAATGAGCAGCAGCTGTTAACACAAGATAAAGGAAGGGAAAGCAAAAGGTTGTTACTTTAATTGGGGGCTTTGATCTGGCTTCTATCGCATTCCCCCCTTTTGATGTTCAGGGTGCATTTGCAGCTGTCAGAGAACATTATCATCCAGAACTGGCTGGTAGCCCTTTAAAAGCAACAGCTAGGTGGCTGTTCTCCATTCAACAACTGTTTCTACAAATGAACTCTGTTATGTTTTTGATTAGGACGGGTATGAAGCAAGGAATAAGCAGACATCAGTGAGTATGACTATGACATTCCCAATCATTGTCTTAACCAGAAACATTTTCTGAACCAGAACATGGGCAATCTTCCCGATATTTTTAGCTATGTCTGTCAGAACTTTTCCACTGTCATCTATTTGGATACAACAGTCACTTTGGTTGAATTTCCCACAAGCTCCTCCTTCCTCCACTGTTTGATATTGATAGATGACAGTCCTCATCTGGGATTGTTGCTGTGACAGTTCCAACGCAGTTGCAATTTGGTTAGTTATAATCTCAAGTACCTCCTGCAGTCGGATTGTTCAGTTGAGCATGTAAATGGGGGTCCTGTATCCCCAACTCCCATGTTTGCCCCAGTTTTGTTTTCCCCCTGGCTCAAGGAATCATTTTTCTCTGTGTCTCAGGTTGTCGTAAATAGGGAACACCAGCGTATCCCCTGATGTTGGGTAAGAGGAAGAAACCAGACTGAATTATTCCTATGGTGCAGGTTCCTCCACATCTGGATGGGAATGCTGAGTAAGCCCTTCTCCCACAATTCCAAAAAGTCCCCCTCGGGGCTACCATAAGTCTGGGTTTGTGGAGTAAAGATGCTTCCAATATGGGCTAATGCCTGGGATTGCAAAAAAGGGATTTGTATCAGGTTGATTTCCTGTACAGTTTTGCTCTAGAATCCCAGAAGTGGAGTTGAAGGGAGGGCAAGTGTTATTTCCATTCTCTCCTTTTTGGAGAGCCCAATACTAGGTTGGGGCCCCTGGCCACAATGGAAGTTTCTTACAGCTATCATTATAGACCAGGGCTCTTCTGTATTTTGTTTCTCCAACCCAGGTATAATGTATCCCTTCTCGGCTTAGGCATTCTTTGACTACTGTTTTCTTGGACAGGGTCCAACTCTGAATAGGACCCCCTGCCCTCCTGCTAATTGTTTGACTCCATCAACAGCAGAAAGACATCTGATCCAATACACTTGCAGGGCCATGTTTTAAACATCAGAGAACCTCCACAAACCCAGCAGCTAGTGACATTTAATTCCAGGGCCAAGTCCTTGGCTAGATGGATAAAGGGATTATTACTAATAGAGGGCATTTCTAACTTATATTTGAGGGAGGCTCAAAGCTGGTTGCACAGTCCAGAGCACCCTGTCTTTGGATCTGATGCCAATGGGTCTGGCTTGGTTATTTGGGCCTTTAACTGTTTGACCACCTCTTGGGCTGGTTCTTCCCTAGCCTGGTCTTGCCCCCTCCTCCCCCAACATCTGACATCCCAAAATGAGTCTGTCGAGCCCAGCCAGCCATCTGTTTTGGGGTGCCATAGCACATTAGGCCATTCACTGTGTGGGCTCTAATTTCTCCCTCCCAGTAATGCTTCCCTTCCCTAGTGCATGGGAAAGCTGAACTATATCATGTGGATGGTTTGTATCTATAGCCAGTGAATCCTTGGGCCCATTTACCCTCATGGTAGAAGGACACCATACATTCAGAACAATCTTCCTGGCTCTCAGATGAGGAGGGGATTTTACAACTTAACAGAACTGTAAGGCAAAAATATGCTGTTTTCATACTTAAGTTGCTCACACTGGGAGGATACTCAAAAAAACACGAACTATGAAGAAGTAGGCAAAGCAGAGAGAGAGTTTTTGGATTCAAGTCCACTCTTGGGGAGAGAGTAAAGCCCTATTCCAAATAAGATGAATAGGGGGAGTCCTAGACCAATTAATAACCAATACATCTGCTTTTTGTCGGTCCTATTGGTTCCTCAAGCTTCAGCCGTGCTTTTATTGACCAGCTTCCAGTGTGGTCAGGGTGGGGCTTTGGGGGTGGGTTTTTCCTTCTCCACAAGGTCAGGCACAGGGGTTCCTCCAGACTAAGGGTCATTTCCCACTTCTCTTGGCTATCAGTCGGACTTGCAGGTTTGACTCTGGAATAATGGATCCAAGCGTCTATTCCTGCCACCTTGAGATCAGTGGGGTAGTTAAGTTTAAAGAATAGGGCCCTTTCTGCATGGGTTTTAAAGGCTCTTTTTTGCAATCCTTTCTTTACCCATACTCAGTCCCCTGGTTGGTGAGGATGTACTGTTATGCCTAAGGAAATGGGTAGTCTATCAATTATCCATTATGTATTCGAGAGATTGTGTGTCCTAACCCTTGTAGCTGCCTATATAAGTCCAAGTTCCCCAGTTCTCTGGTGTCTCCCCTTAAGTTGATTAGCTAGGGTGGTCGTCCATACAGGATTTCAAATGGCAAAAAAAAACTATCCCTGCCCAGGGCAAACTCCTCACTTTTAAGAGGGCTGAAGGCAACATGCCTACCAAAGATAAGCTGGTCTCCTGGCATAGTTTTGCTAGGGTTTGTTTGAGGGTTTGATTCACGCATTCCACTTTCCCTGAGCTCTTGGGATGGTAGGTAGTATGCAATTTCCACTGGGTTTTCAAAGCCTTTGCCACCTGTTATTCTGTGTCAGCTACAAATGCCAGTCCATTGTCTGACCCTATGGTCAGAGGCATTCCATATCTGGGGACAATGTCTTTCAGGAGTGCCTTGGTTACTTGTCTTGCTTTTTCAGTTCCGGTAGGAAAGGCTTCCACCCAGCCTGAAAAGGTGCAGATAAAAACTACAAGGTATCTAAATCCTTGATTTGGAGTGATTTCAGTGAAACCTGGTTCCATATCCTCAAAGGAGGATAGTCCACAATGTTTTGTCCCTGCCAACCTACTAGGCCCCTGGTAAGGATTATTTTGTAAACAGATTACACATCGCTGGGAGACAGAACAGAGTGCGGGGAGGTGAGCAACAAGATAGTATGGGCCTAGCAAAGTCTCTAAGGCAGTCTTGCCCATATGGGTCAGTTCATGTTTCTGGTTCAACAGCTTTAGGCAAGTTGTGCCAGAAAATAGACTTGTGGTCTTGTGTGAGCCACCATCCTATTTTGGCCTTGGTTCCCCCTTCCATTTTATCAATTTTTCCTCCTTGGGGAGGACATGGGGGCAGCTGGTATCTCCAGGGCTAGCAGGACTTTCAATTTGTCTGAAGGCTATGGGCAGCCTCCTTGGTGGCTGCATCAGTGTGATGGTTCCCTTTGGCCACTGGGTCACCTCCCTTCTGGTGACATGTGCTGTGGACAACTGCCACTTCCTTTGGTTCCCATACTACTTCCAGAAGTTTCAGGATTTTGACTTGGGTTTTGAAGCCTTTCTGTCTTGCTGTAAGGAGTCCTCTTTCCTTGTATAAAGGCTCCGTGGACATGTAGAGTAGCAAAAGCATACCACAAGTCTGTATCAGTATTGACTCGCTGCTCTCAACTGAGTTCCAGGGCCCTGATTAATACCCATAACTCCACTCTCTATGCTGACCATCCTTGAGGAAGTGCCTCTCCTTCTGCCCCTTCAGAGTCAGACACTACAGCATACCCAGCCATCTTCTTTCTGTTTCCATGTAGCATCTACCATCACTATATAGGACCAGGTCTGGGTTGTGGACTGGCTTGTCAGTCAGGTCTGATCTATTAGAAAATAGTTCATCTAGTAATTCCAAGCAATCATGTTCCAAGGGCATTGCTTCTTTTGGTAGAAAGATACCTGGTTTTAGAGTTCATACAACTTGCAGTTTTACTGTGGATGTTCTCATAGTAACCCTTGATACTGAGTCATCCGTGCATGTGTGAGCCAGTGGTGGCCTCTGCTATCCATCAGCATTACAGCTGAGTGTATAACCTTAACATTTAGGTTTTGCCCAAACATTAATTTGTCAGCCTCGCTCACTAGCAAGGCAGTGGCTGTTATTGCTCGGAGGTAGGGTGGCCATCTATTTAGACAAATAGACCACTGGTCTTTGCCAAGGCCTGAATTTTTGGGTCAAGACTCCCAAGGCCACTTTGTACTTTTCATGACCACAGAGATTGAGCACTCTGGTTATATTGGGAAGCTCGGAGGCTGACACGTCGGAGACTTTGGCCTTAATTGTTTGAAATGCCACCTCTTGGCTCCCATTCAAAGGCAGCGTTTTCTTCTCCTTTCAGGGCCTCATATAGGGGTCTGGCCAGGTCCAAAATCCAGGGATCCATATTCTGCAGAATCCTACCACTCCCAGGAGCTCATGGACCTTCTCACGAGTGGTAGGGGCAGTGTTGGCACAAACTTCTTGTTTCCTTTCAGATCCCAGCATTTGCTGGCCCCAGATGATGTTAAAACCTAAATATTTTACTTGTCTTTTACAGATTTGTGCATTTTTCTTTCATACACGGTACCCAGCTTCCATTAACAAGGTGACGAGGACCTTTGTTCCTTCTAGGCATCGAGCCTGTGTTGTGCTCAATGACCTATTTCAGCAAGACACAGTCTAACTCCTGTCCAGGAAATTTCACAAAGTCAGTGGCCAAAGCTCCGCTGAATAGAGTAGGGGAGTTCTCGAAACCCTTAGGAGGCCTCGTCCAAGAGAGCTGTTCCTTGTTTCCCATGTGTGGGTTTTCCCATTCAGGGGCAAATAGTGGTTGGCTGACAGGTGCAAGCTGGAGGCAGAAGAAGGCATCTTTCAAGTGCGAGCAAGTAAACCGTTCAGCTGTGGAGGGGATCAGTCCTAGTAGGGTGTACGGTTTAGGCACTGCTGGATGCAGAGTAATTGTTGCCTCCTTTACAGCTCTTAAGTTCTGAACTGGGTGGTAGCCATGTGTCCCTGGCTTCTTCACAGGTAGTAGTGGGGTGTTCCAGGGTGACTGGCATTTAATCAGAAGTCCGTGTTGGAGTAGTCTATATAAATGAGCCTGGATTCCCAGGCAGGCCTACTGGGGAATCAGATACTTTTATAGTTTTACAGGCTGAACTCCCGGTTTCAGATCAGTCAGGATGGGAGCAAGGAGTTTTGCCAGGCCCAAAGCATTTTCCTTGGCTGAAACTGGTGGGTACTCAGTCTATGATTCTGGAGGAATGGTCCCTTCTCTTTTAAGGGAGGAATACAGGCGCCATTCTTCTCACCTTATAGCAAGAATCATAATCAAGGGGGAGGGTGGGCCTGCTAGCTTTAGGAGAGGTTACCCATCAGCAGAAAATGAAATCTGGGCCCCCATCTTAGCAAGCAGGTCTCTTCCCAACAAGGCAATAGGGCAGTTGGGCAAGGGGAGGAACTTGTGCTCTACCTCATGGCCCCCGGTCAGCATTGTCAAGGACTTCAAAATGGCCTGCCGGTCTGGGTGCCTGTGGGTCTGGGCACCTGTGCCCCTAATGATGTGATAGTTTCTTTTCCAGATATGTGGACTATATCCTGGGTGACCATGGAATGCTCAGCACCAGTGTCCAACATAAAGTCCATTGGATGGCTCCTTACTTGAATTCTGACCATGGGCTCTCAGGGACCCAGATGGAGAGAGTCCATTCCCCTCTAGTTGGATTCTGCTTGAGCTAGCCTGATCAGATTAGTGCCGGGTGGCTTGAGTTGATACCAGCTCAGTGGACCTGTTGCTTTGGTTTTCTTCTCAGGGCGACTTGGGTACTCATTTATCCAGTGTCCCTTTGCCTTGCAATAGGCACACTGATCGTGGCTGAGGGGAATTGTTCTTGTTGGATCTGGACCCCTTGCTTTATGGTGTGGTCCCAAGAAGACTGCACGCTTTGACAGGGCCGCTGCCAAGGGTGCAACGTTTTGCTTCATCCACTTTTTGCTGTTTAGCTGTGATTGACAAAGACTTTGTTGGCAAAGCAGTTCTGTGGCATTTTTACCTGCAAACCTTTTAACTTCTGTAATTTTTTTTTTCAGATGTCTGATTGGCCCTGTCCCTCAAAGGCTGAGTTTATCATCCATCAATTTTCAGTGGTTTCAGGATCAAAAGGGGTGAAAACCCAGAAGGCCTCACACAGCCTTTTGTAGAAATTGTCCAAGCTTTCATCTGATTCATGTAGCACCTCAGTGGTCTTAGCCATGTTAGCAGGCTTCTTAGCCTCATCTTTTACCCCCTGTAGGAGAGAGGATCTGTGGATATCTCTCCAACTGGTTTCTTCCCCCCTCCATATTGGGGTACCAGCGAGGCTCTTCCTCTGGGATGTTCTCCCAAGCCCAGTTCTCCACATCTAATTGGCCCCCTGGGGCATTGGACTAGAGCCTTTTTCTAGCCTTTGTCATGACTCATCCTCATTCCTCAGTATTGAATAGGGTGAGGAGATATTGCAGGCAGTCTTCCCAGGTGGAGCAGTGGGTCTGGAAGATGGATTCTAAGAGACTAATCACCGCTTGGGGCTTTTCAGAGTATGAGGGTGTGTGCTGTTTCCAATTAAAGAGATCAGTCATGGAAAAAGGCTGGTAGTCAAAAACGGCTCAATAGAGCAGAAACTGTGAGCTTGTTTATGTCTCTTGATGTAATTGTAGATTTGTGGAACCACTGTCTGGAGATATCACTGGCCATCCTTTGCTCATTCTTGTTTTGGACAGGGTTGACACAGAGATACACTGACCAGTCTCCCCGAGCCTGTGGATGCCTCATGCCTCCTCTTCTTGTTCCTCCAAGTCTCATGTTCTGTCACCTTCATCTCTGCATCTGATGTGAGCCAGACACATGCACACACACAGAAAGACACGCAAACACAGGCAACATAAGCATACCTGTGTAAACACACACGAGGAAGGCACAATGACACAAACACAAACAGGGAACACAGATGTTTCAGTAGCTGAAGAAGCCAGTGTCCAGCAATATGGGAGATGGTGTCAATAGGCACCGTGTCCTGCCCTTTTAGGATCCCTGTCCATTTCTTCCCCCAGCTGTTCACCAACCAGCCTTAAGTTGTCTCTGGCCTTGTGGTGGTGGTGAGAGGTGATTCGGTGGATGTGGAAATTCACAGAAGACCCCAAAGTCAGCACAACAGTGCCAAGGCACAGTGGAGAGAAACCCATTCCAACTCGTGGTGGTTTCCGGGAGGAAGGTTGGGACTTAAGTGCCCAGGGGAATCTCAAACTCAGTGAGCAGCAGGAGGCTTTGGGGTGGCTCTACCTGGGGAAAGATGATTATGACAAAGATGCTTGATTCACCCTGACTCTATCAGAATCACTCAGGACTCTCATCTTGTGATCACAGCTTCTTCAAGTGAGACTTGGACACACAAAGTCCCCAAGCCTCCAGTTTCAGCTTGTCACTTGCTACCAGTATGACCCAAATCCAGGCTCCACATCCAGCCTGCATGAGCCCAAGCATCCTCATTTGGGAAAGGAGAGTGTCCCAGCCTGTACATGGCTGTCCCTTCAGGGACCACTTTTGATCCCCTCACAACCTTGTGTTTCTGTCAGTAAACTCTCATGGCAGAATCTACCTCTATGGGAAGTACTGCAGGAGGTCAAGCCACAGGTCTTCACTGATTATCTGCTGGCAACATGAACAAGGTCAGCATGGAGCTCACCTGGACCCGAATGCTTCATGAACAGCGAAGAACTCCAACACAAATCATCAATTCTGCAGAGGCCCAGAGTAACCCCATCTCAGAAATCCTGTTTGATCCTGGGCTGTTGTGATCCAACAACCAGTTGAGGAAGTTAAGACTGCTGGTTTCCAGCCTGTGGCTTTGAGCTCCCCTTTTATAAACCCAGAACCAGTGGACTGGAGTGGAATAACACAGCATGTATCCTGGAGGAAGACAAGGGAGGCAGGGAAGGATCATGCAGGAGGAGCATCCACTCTCTTCCCCACCCACCCACACCACCATGTGAGGCAGGTTGTACCAATGATGTCAAGGTAGTACTCCTTAATGATGACTGTGTTCATGAAGTAGAGTTTGCTCCAAAAAGAAACTTAGCAGCATGTAGCAGGACCAGGGATGCCTCAGTTCCTGCACCTGACAGGACCAGGAGGAGGGGAAATGTGCAAGTTTCTAGGGTCCGTAACTTGCCTGCAGGACAGGCATCAACAGCTTCTGCTTCTCCACTCCAAGTGCTCACACCACATAAGATGATCCCCCACTTCCCTGCCCACCTCCCCTACCTACCTGTCCTCATTCTCCCTCACTGACCTTCAAATCAATCATGTAGCTAAGCAAGACTTCAACTTGTTCACTGATCATGATGGATAGTTGGCAGTTGTTCACAATCTGCTGAAGGTCAAGGAGCCAGTCATGCCACATGCAGGGCCAGGTAGAGCCACAAGCAACAGGGCTAGTCTGGGAAGGAACAAGTGAAAGGGTAAGAGGCAGGAAGGCTAGGAGCCTGGAAACGGAGAAAATAGGCTGCAAGTGTCAGACATTTTTATCTCTCTCTTAAGCAGCAGGAGGAAACAAACTACAGGTGTCAGATATTATTTTCCCCTTCTCTATACAAAATTAAAAGGAGGCTTCTTTTAAAATTCTGTGTTGGCATGAAGACACCTGGTTCCACCTGAACTTAACTTTTCTCAAACCTTGAGCCAACCAATGCATTTTTCTTATGGAAATGTTTTTCTTAAGCTATGCTAATGAACTATTTATTTACCCTAGACTCTGTCTTTCTTCAAGTCCATTCCACCTAAGACTCAGAACGGAGAATGCCTCAACAAACCAGTATGTTTTGCTCATTCAATTCTTCTCCTAATCTATGTTATTAAAACTATGTATTTGCTTGGAAACCTGCCTTTCTTCAAGATTCTTGTCAATCCTTTTATGGCACAGGATGACTCACCTTGTGCCAATGTTATCTCAAGATACATGTTGTGGGTGAGGGGCCTGGTGCCACTCTCTGAGTGTTGAGACATTTCCTTTCTCTAATACGCAGCCTGCTAGTGGGTATATAATGGTCATCTGAGTTAAATTCACCCATTTCAGTCCATTTTAGTTTGCTGATTCCTAGAATGTCGACATTCACTCTTGCCATCTCTTGTTTGACCACTTCCAATTTGCCTTGATTCATGGACCTGACATTCCAGGTTCCTATGCAATATTGCTCTTTACAGCATGGGACCTTGCTTCTATCACCAGTAACATCCACAACTGGGTACTGTTTTTGCTTTGGCTCCATACCTTCATTCTTTCTGGAGTTATTTCTCCACTGATCTCCAGTAGCCTATTGGGCACCTTTATGGAATCTGGTCCCATCACTTCATGGGAAATAGATGGGGAAACAGTGGAAACAGTGTCAGACTTTGTTTTTTGGGGCTCCAAAATCACTGCAGATGGTGACTGCAGCCATGAAATTAAAAGACGCTTACTCCTTGGAAGAAAAGTTATGACCAACCTAGATAGCATATTGAAAGGCAGAGACATTACTTTGCCAACAAAGGTCCGTCTAGTCAAGGCTATGGTTTTTCCAGTGGCCATGTATGGATGAGAGAGTTGGACTGTGAAGAAAGCTGAGTGCCGAAGAATTGATGCTTTTGAACTGTGGTGTTGGAGAAGACTCTTGAGAGTCCCTTGGACTGCAAGGAGATCCAACCAGTCCATTCTGAAGGAGATCAGCCCTGGAATTTATTTGGAAGGAATGACAATAAAGGTGGTACTTTGGCCACCTCATGTGAAGACTTGACTCATTGGAAAAACTCTGATGCTGGGAGGGATTAGGGGCAGGAGGAGAATGGGACAACAGAGGATGAGATGGCTGGATGGCATCACTGACTCGATGGACATGAGTCTGAGTGAACTCCGAGAGCTGGTGATGGACAGGGAGGCCTGGCGTGCTGTGATTCATGGGGTCGCAAAGAGTCGGACACGACTGAGTGACTGAACTGAAGTGAACTGGACTGAGTGGGTATATAACTTCCTGCTAAAGACTAGCGGGGCGGGGGGGGCACTCTCTCTGCCGCCTTTTGATGTGTATGTCAGAATCTTTCTCTATCTCTTTTATACTTTAATAAAACTTGATTACACAAAAGCTCTGAGTGATCAGACCTTGTCAGTGGCCCCAGATTGAATTCCTCTCCTACCCAGGCCAAGAATCCCAGTGTCTTTCATGGGTCAGCAACAGCCTTTCACAGGGACCCTGGAACAGACATCTGTAAGCGCTCTGGGCACTCACGCTTGCCTGCCCACCCCACCGATATCCCCAACCAGTGCCATAACATCAAACATGCTCACGCCTCTTGGTCCCTGTGGTCTTTGGCGTCTGAAGTTGTCTGCATTCGCCATGGGAGGGTCTGTTTCTGACCACTTTTGATCTGTGACTGGCTGGTGTGTGCTTAGTAGTGGCATGTCACTGCTTAAATCGTCAGGAACTGCAGTCCCTTTGACACATCTTGTCTGCGGGCAAATGTGTGTGTTACATATGGGCATTTGTGTGTGTCTTTCTGTGTGTGTGTGTGTGTGTGTGTGTGTCTTTAACAAGAAAGCAGGTCTCTGACCTGCTCCCTGTCTTCACAAGGATGTGTGTGGTGTCGTCTGGCACTCACAGCGTACCAGACAGCAGCCCCTTCCATCTCCACCTTGGGTGTGGAAAACCTCCTGCTTCTGCACTGCACTAGTGGGAACAACTACAGGGGTTCTGACTGACCAGGAGGGGTTGTGGGACTCACACTGTCTATGTTACTTCCTGGGATTTTCCACAAATACAGCAAAAATTCTCTGGGAATGCTACTCTGGCCTAATGTTTCAGGTCCCTTCTGATATAGAATCCCCACCCCCGGGTACTGCTCCTCTTCAGATGCAGGCCAAAAGATGTCACCCAAAGCCACAGCTCAGACACCTACAGGTGTTTTGGCCATGTCCGAATTCTGCTCCTGCTGTATCTTTGGATCTCCACACACCCCCAGCACCCAGTTCCCTCAGTCACCGCTCACATTGACTGTGCCCTTGTCCCCACTCCTATTCCTGCTCCTGGTCCTTCTCCTCCTCCTGAGCAGCTGACTCTGAGGAATAGCAGTCAGGATAGGTTTTGGAAGCCAGAAGCCTGCGGTGCCCTGGAAGATGGCGCATCTCTGAGCCAAGTGACCCTCCTCTGATGGTTGTTCCACCTGAAGCGAACATAGGCCCTGTGGTCTTTCACTTTCCCAGAGCTAAACTCACTGTCTGAAGGGCCGCCAGTGACTCCAGGCCCTTCAGCATCGGCCGGTATATCACTTGGATCTCCTGGCCTTGCACGTTCCTGGCTCTGCTCCTCCAGCTTCTCCTCTGGCTCCTGTGAGGACAACTGCTCCTGTTCCACATCCGCCACCACCTCCACCTCTTCTGTGCTGTCTTCTTCCACCAGCAGCCAGACCTCTTGCCCGATTCCCACCATCTCTCCCTCTTCCAGGGCCACACCTTCCTTTCATCGCCTCCAAAATGAAGAGAGCCACCTCCTTGTTTGGTGCACCACCTGGTCCCTACAAGGTCTCCGACACACCCACCATGAGGGCAGGACCCAGGACCTCCGTCCCCTGAAAACTTGGCCTCACAGCTAAGAAGTTCCAGAGCCCTGGGGTGCTCCTGCCATCCTCTGGAAGCATCTCACTCTAGACGTGGCCTGCTGTGGCTCAAGCTGGTGCAGCTGTGAAGGGGTTGGACATGACAGCACAGCAGGTGGCCTGCACAGGTGATGCAATTGCTGCCATCACCCAGTGGCCATAGCTGCCTCCTTCTGGGATGCCCTGAGACTGAAGAATGTGGTGGTGGACCACCTGGAGCAAGCTGCGCAGGCCACCAGATTGCCCAGGCTAATGGGCCCTCGAGGCTGCAGGAGCTATGAACCACTCCCAGGCTGCTGGGCCCAATCTCAGCCATTGGCAGAGAGGGTAGTGGGCATCACGCTCCATGGACAGGCCCCAGCCCAAAAGGAGTCACCTCTGTCCCACCCCCAACCCCTTACCCCAGGCCCATGCCCGCCCACCTCCCACACCCCCACCCCACGGCTGCCAGGGCTCCAGCGAGCCACATGATGCCTCTGCTTCACTGAGTGTCCTCCTCCAGGCCATTGCCTGTCTTCCATCTGGCAAAACCCAGGTGCAAGCTGCCACTTCCTTGGCTTCCAGAAATTCAAAGCATGAATTCCCGCTTCTATATCTGAAAAGGACACTCCTGTGTCCCACAGGACCTTTAATCTCTGGGTGCTCTCCCAAAGTGTCCCATGAAAGGTAGGGGGGCAATGTGGCTGAATAGTTTCCTTCACTGAGCAGAGAGGCCAATGCAGACTGGATGATAGGAGAGTGAGTACAGACCCAGTTTGACATTGTTGAGCTCGTTTGCTCAGGGACACCAGAGCCACAGCATACAGAGCTCTCTGTCTCTGTCTCTGCTTTTGGCACACACTGTTTCCCTGTCTATCTTTCTTTGTGTGTAGTAGGGGCTTGTGTTTGTGTGTCTCTGTCTCTCTGTCTGGTGCTGCTGCCCTCTGCCATTCTCTGGGCACCAGCACTCATAAAAGACACTTAACCTAGGCATAAAGCCAAATCTATTCGCCTGTGTGAGTTGCACCCATGGGAGATCTGACTTTGTCAGTTAACACAGCTGGGGAATGCTTTCTCAAATTTAGAGGCAAATACAGGCGATCTCTGGTGAACCACAGAAGGAGACAGGCGTCCCTCCCTCCCTCACCTGGTGGACATGAACACTGCACAGGATTACAGTGGCTTGGCCACATTTTGGACAGGGGGAGAAATAGGATATGCTATTGCTGGCATAAGGTGACTGCCTGAAACGTGCTTGAATGCGTCAGGGAGAAGTTAAGGACAGGTCTCCATTAAGGGCGATGACACACCAGTGCCAGAGGCATTGAAGTCTGCCCATTTAGCGTATACAGGCCCTTTCAAAGTGGTGCTGTTTTTGTTCAGCCTCCACGTTGAGAACACACTGCAGCCTACCCTGTCTACCCAGCCCTGTGGGGTTGGGAACAGCGAAGAATCAACTGAAGCAATCCTTTGCATAGTCCTGATATCCAAGCGTTCTGTGAAGAGTATAGTGATGTTTTAAACTGGCAAGCTCTGCAGATAGCAGCTGCTTATGCTGCAGTCCCATCAGTCAACCAAAGCTTACATAAAAAGCAAGGTACGCTCATGCCCCTGGTCATTTTGGGGGGAAAATGCTGCTACAGTTGAGAAGGACAGAAAGATCTTTGTCGCTGAGTGTCCAAGAGGCTGTAGACCCGCCCCCTCTTCTGTGCCTGGGAATCCACCCCATTCTGTTTCTTGGCTCCTTTCCATTGTCACTGACTTCCCACTGGTCCTTTCTACCTGCCTATCCTTTCGGCAAGGGATCCAGGGTACAGCAGCACACTCGGAAAAAGGAAGAAATTCACCTCAGAACATCTTTAAACGAGCAATGTGGTGTCTTCCTCATGACTGTTATTCACTGATGCCTGGAGCCTAAATACAGCGGGCTCTGAACTGGAACCTGTCTCTCACTGTTCCAGGGTCCCTTCATGCAAACACCCTGCCATCCTTGCTTCATCCCTCTTCCCTCCCTCGCTGACAGACCCTGGCAGTGGGGCACTCACACACACCCCACACCTGCGCTTTCCTCACCTTTCTGCACTGCCAGGTAGCTGGAAGTGCCCGTCGGATTCCACGCTCACACTCCGTCTCTGCTAGGATGCCTGGGGGTTCACTCTGAGAGCCTAGCTTAGCATGTCATTTGTCTCACATGGTGCCAATATGTAACACCCTTAGAGAGGGAGTGTGCTGGCTGACAGGCTGATCCTAGGCAGCAGTAGCCCAGGACTTTCCCAAATCTCCTTCTCACCTGTGTGGAACAATCTGCATTGAAGCCGGCTCTCATTCCCATCCTCCTCCTTCCAGTCTCTTCCTTTTTCCAAAGGACCCTGGCCGCTTCAAAATCGGGGGCCCTGTCCTAGCCTCGTCCGGCATTTCCACAGGGTAGCCAATGCACCACAGACTGAGGGATCCACAGACAGTGGTTTTAAATCCCCACATCACTTGATTTATTTCCTCTGGGTGACTCCTCAAAACCCCCCACCACTGCTTACTGATACAAACACACAACACAGCAGAAATTGTGAGCTTGGTTATGCCTCTTGATGTAACTGCAGATTTGAAGAGTCCCTGTCCAGATTGTCACCTGTCATCCTTTCCTCATTCCTGTCCTGGACAGGGGCATCACAGAGATGCATGGACCAGTCTCCCCTAGTCTGTGAATGCCTCGTGCCTCATCTTCTGGTTGCTCCACATCTCAGGACTATCTCATCATCACATGAGGTGATGTCACCTTCATCTCTGTGTCTGCAGTGGGCAGGACCCACACACACACACACACACACACCCACACATGCAACACAGGCACACACGTGTAAGGGACAGGGAACATGTGGCAGTACATGAAGAACCACTTTTTTCATACAAAATATAGAGATTTCCATATTTCTTATAGGAAAATCTCCATTCTGATCTTCAAATGTGAACTATACCAAAGTCCAACGTCCATGAAGGAGCATTAGTGCCTAGATTTTGATATAGGGAATATAGGGAATTCCATATTTCATGGTGGAAAATCGTTGTCTTGATATATGTATGAGAAATGCAAAGAATTCCATATTTCATGAAGAAACAGTGGTGCCAATATTTTCACTTGTGAAATAGGGGCAATACCAATACCATATTGGATCTCCATATCTTAAGAAAAGCAATGCCTAGATGCTCATGTGTGAAATGTAGAGTATCCCATATTTAATGTAAGAAAATCACTACCCAGGTTTTCATCTAGGAAGTATAAAGAATTCCATATTTCATGTAAAAAACTTTGCATACAGATTTTAATAAAGTGAAATACAAAAAAATTCAACATTTCATGTAGTAAAACCAGGATTGAGATGTTCATATGTAACATATAGAGAATTATATTTTTAATAGAGTGAAAATGTCACAATGATTTTCGTTTCTGAAATATATGGAATTCCATATTTTATGTAGCAAAATTGGTACACAGAATTTGATAGATATCGTAAGCATACAGAATTCCAGATTGCATGTGGGGAAATTGGCGCTCAGGTTTTCCTATGTGATACACATAGTGTTCAGTACTTCCTCTAGGAAAATTTGAGCAGAGATGTTCATGTGTGATACATAGAAAATGGATGGCCCTATTTCAAATATGTTACATAGAGAATTCCATATTTCATATGGGAATATTGGCACTCATTTTCATATATGAAACATAAAGATTTCTTTATTTTTGTACAAATATCTGGGCCGAGATTTCCTTATATTAAATGTGAAAAATCTCATATGACATGTATGAAAATCTGTTCACAGATTTCTATTTGTGAAGTGTAGAAATGTCCTCATTCATGTAGGAAAATCAGTTCCCTGATTTTTATAACATGAAATATATAAAATTACATACTTATGTCAGAAAATCTCAATTAAGATTTTCATATATGGAATATACAGAATCCCATATGTCAATATAGCAGAAAAGTCTTTGTTCCAATTATCATCTGTAAAATATATGTGATTCCATATTTCATTTAAGAAAATCTGCACACTGATTGGCACGTGTGAAACATACAGAATTCCGTGTTCCACATTTGAAAATCTATGCCCACAAAAGCCATGCTAATATTTTCATATGTTTTTTAGAGAGAATTTAATATCTAATGTAGGAAAATGAATGTCCACATAGTCAAAGGTTTAACATGGAGAATTCCATATATTGTGTAGGAAAATGTGCTCACAGATATTCATAAATGTAACATAAAGAAGTCAATATATCCATCGGGAAACCCTTTTCCAGATTTTCATAGAGTGCATTCCATATATCATGCAGGAAAATCTGTGCCTAGATTTTCAAATGTGAACTATAGAGAATTACATATATTTAGTGCAGCAATAACAGCACTCATATATTCATATGTGAAATAATAGAGTATTGCATATGTAGATCAAGGAAATCTGCGCCCAAATGTCTTTGTGTGAAGTATAAAAATACCAAATTTCAGGTAAGATAACGTGTACCTAGATTTTCATTTTTGAAATGTACAAAGTTTCTATTTCATGAGTGAAAATTTGCATCATGTTTTCATATTTGAACTATTGAGAATATACTTCATGTCAGAAGATCTTAATGGAGATTTTCATAGGGAAAATATATAAAATCCCACACTTCAAGCAGGAAAATGTATGCTCAAATTGTCCTATGTGAGATATACACAATTCCATATTCATGTAGGAAAAAGTGTGCACAGACATCCAGATGTGTAACATCCCATAAGCCATGTATCATGACCAAAAATATACAACTAGATTTTCAAAAGTGAAATGCAGATTTCGTATTTCACATAGAAAACTCTGCACCCATATTTTCATATGTGAAACATACAAAAGTGCATATTTCATGCAGGAAAATCATCCTTCACGTGTACGTATGCATGAAGCAGAGCATCCAAAGCCAGTGATCTGGAAGAACCCAGAGGAATAGGGTGGGGAGGGATGTGGGGTGGGCTTAAGGATGTGTTGGACACATGGGTACCTATGGCTCACTAAGCTTGATGTATGGCAAAACCCGTCACAATGTTGTAAAGTAATCATCCTCCAGTTAAAATAAAGAAATCAATTTAAATTACTGACAAAATAAGAAAGAAAAGCACAAGGAACTCTACTCAGTGCTCTGTGGTGACACACATGGGAAGAGAATCCAACATGAAGGGATCTATGTAAGTATATAATTGATTCACACTGATGTACAGCAGAAACTAATACAACAATGTAAAGGAACTATACTCAAATAAAAAATTGATTTAAAAATATTGCAATGCAACTGTACCTCCAGCAGTGAATAAATAAATGGTTTCCCCATTTGCAATGTCTTTAGGGACATTATGCTAAGTAAAATATTTCAGCCGGAGGAAGACAAAAACTTTATCATCACGTGATATTGTTAGTTAAAATACCTGAGTTATAGAAACAGAGAGTTGAATGCGGTTATCGAGGGCTAGTGGAAATGGACCATGGTGGTCCAAGGTACCAACTTTAGTCATACGTTGAATAATCTCACCAAAGATGATACTATAAGAGGGCAGGAGGAATATGGAGCTGCACACTTAGCTCAGGTCCATTAGTGGATTTCAAAATCCAGCTCCATCAGAGTCAGCCTCTCAGAAGAGTTTAGTTAAAGATATATTGCAGGCTGTGCCCAGGGCCCTCCAGGTCCTCTGGCCTTGGGCTGAGGAGCAAGCCAGGGCACCTGAGGACAGGCTAAAGGCTGTGTCTTGCAGTGGCCCAGAGCTGCTTGCTAGAGCCACTCACTGGCCTGGCCCCAGGTTCAGAGCAATAGCCAAACTCTCCCATCCCCACCTCCATGACCGAACGGTTGTGGCTTCTGCATGGGTCAGTCTACAGGACCCAGTCCCCACCCACTGGGTAGACTGAGGAGACTGAGGGCCAGCTGCATGATGGACACCTGGCTCCCTCATTGAAGATGGTTGGGCAAGGTATGGGGACCTTGGTAAGAGGAGGGCCCACAGACTGAGAGCTGCCTCTTCAGCTGGGACTGGCCACTGGTGGGAGGATCAAGACTGGGTGCTGGATGAATGCTCCCAGTCAGGATTACCAGCCTGCCCAGGGACCTCCTCCTCCTAAAAAGGACCTAGGAGTGTGAAAGTCAAGCTTGGAAGCATTTTTTTTTTTTCAACATTCCCAACATGGGGAATAATATTTGTTTCGCTAGAGGCTTACATGGGAGAAGGCAATGGCACCCCAATCCAGTACTCTTGCCTGGATAACCCCATGGATGGAGGAGCCTGCTAGGCTGCAGTCCATGGGGTCACTAAGAGTGGGACACGACTGAGTGACTTCACTTTCACCTTTCACTTTCATGCATTAGAGAAGGAAATGCCAACCCATTCCAGTGTTCTTGCATGGAGAATCCCAGGGATGGGGGAGCCTGGTGGGCTGCCATCTATGGGATCGCAGAGTCGGACACAGCTGAAGCGACTTATTTCAGGATCTGACAGGGAGACGTTCGCAGCAGTTAACCACACCTCTCCCTCACCTCTCCCAGAAGTGTGTTTTGCTGAAAACTCTTGGGGGAGTTCAGGATTTTTAAAGCCATATGCCTCCCATCTCCTTTCATAGCCCTGCAATAAAACTTTCTCTGCTTTAAGCTCCAACGTTCTGATATCGCTTGGCCTAACTATATTGGGTACATGGGTATTCATTAACACTGGCCCCTAAAGACTCATTTCTGTAGAGGGTAACTCTCTGAGAGAATGCCTCATTCCAAAACCACATTCAGTCATTAAATTATGTGCAATTTAACATTCTTCCATGGAAAGCAAGTTACCAAAACTGATGGCTACAACAAATTACCAGGTGAATTTAGGAGAAAATAACTGTGGCAAACGTTGTCATCAGGTCTTATTTGAGGACTACATATTATTTTGAAAACTTTGTAATGACTGTACTTAATAGGATCCTTTCAGTCGCTCAGTCATGTCTAATTTTTTTGTGACCCATGTGTTTTTTGTGACCCATGCACGCCAGGCTTTCCTGTCCTTCTCTATCTCCCGGAGCTTGCTGAAATTCATGTCCATTGAGTTGGTGATGCCAATCCAACTTTAACTCAGTGTTGGACGTAAACAGGATGCACATTTTACTAATGATAACATATTAAATAGAAAAAAAAATTCATCAGGCACAGTACCAGACACTCGAAAACAAGTGTCTTAGGATTTCTCTTCTCTTGAAAATCAAAAGCATATGAAAAGGTTGATTAAAATATCTTCCCCCCAAAGAGAACTAGCATATTCTCTTTGCTGACACGAAAACAAGACTGTGGATAACTGAACTATAACAAGACTGTAAGTTGAGCTAGTTAAAACAGAACATTAGATTTTCTGTAAATCTATGTTCTATTGAGGTGCTTGCTAATTTATCTTCTCTGTTTATAGACTATATGCAAGAACATTTGGGCTTTCATAGTTGCAAAATACACTGAGAGAAAATTAATTTTGCTATCAAATAGCAAACTGTTTCGTTACTGTTCTTTTGGAAATATATTTTCTTCAATAACTATACCGACATATTTTATGATTGCTCTCTGTTTCAAACATTATATAAATGGATCCATTTGAATCTCAATGAAGAAGAGGCACAGACTGTTAAAAACAGGAATAATGAGCATATAGTTTATCAAAACATGAAGAACACACATAATAAAGTGAAGATTCATATAAAATACACATACGCTTGTAATAAAATTTCATGATAAATGCAAAACTGCAACTGCAACTGGTATGAATACAGATTTGCTTATCTTCTAGTAAGTATAGAAGAGAATCAAAACAAACCAAAAAAAGAAAAAAAAAAAAAACAGGGAGAAATTCATGCTGAACTTAAAGTTGTGGAAGCACTAAACAATAGTGGACAAAGCAATACTCAAGAAAAGAAAATGTGCTCAGTGTTGTTCAATTAGAAATATTTTGTTTTCTAATAGGCATGATTTCAACATATGAGTCCTTCATGAAAAAATTATTAGGGGAATAATTAAGGAAAGTAATCACTGATGGCATAAACAGGCAGAAGTTTTGCTGAGCAGAAGATCTTTTTAAACCTCAGGTCAAAGGTAAAACACCTGAAGAATTTATGGGGGGAATAAAACACAATGGAAATATAGAAATAAGATAACTTTTCAGAGTAGACTGGTGAAATTAGAACAATGAGATACAACTACAGACTTATTGGAATGGTCAAATACAAAATCTGAAAAACCATTTACCAGCAAAGATGAGGGACAACAGGAACTCTCATTCGTTGTTAGTGGGAATGCAATTTGGAAGCAATATCTTACAGCGCTAAATGTTGTCATACCACATGATTTAATAATTATGCTCCTAGATAGTTCAGCAAATGATTTGATAGCTACTGCCCACACAAAAACATGCACATGAGTTTTATTACAGCTTAATTCATACTCTCTCTCTCTCTCACACACACACGCACACAAATTGGAAGCAATCAAAGGGTCCTTTAATAGAATGGATAAACAAACTATGGTCCATCAACATAACAGAATATTATTCAAGAATAAAATGAAATGAGCTATCAAATCGCAAAAAGAAATGGATGAAACCTGAATGAGTGTTATTAAGTAAAATAAGCTAGTCTGGAAAAGATTATACACTGCATGCTGCCAATTATATGACATTCTGGAAAAGGTAAAACTACAGAGCGAATAAAAAATATCAGAGGCTTTTTCCTTTTGCTTCAGAATAGTTTTACTAGTTTGGATATGGTATGTCGACGCTCAACAATTCCTCTCCTACTTTGACTCACAAATCTGCTCAGTCAGATTCTTCATTGCCCTGGAGCTCATAGATCTGCAGGAACCTCCTCACTGAGGGGGTTGAGGTTACCACCGGTCGACGTGGTGAGTTTCAGATTCCGCACACTGGACACAAATTTCACAAGGTACGTCTCAAGCAGGGTTAAGGTATGGAACGTGTAGTCTTCTTCAGAGGAATACTTTTCCTTTTTCCTTCTGAGAGAGCCAAATGAACAGCTCTGACGGCCAGCAGGAGTCTGCACTTAACTCTCACCACTCTCTCCTGCCAACTTCACTGTCACGTACATCAGCACAATGAAGAAAAGCCAGAGCAACGTGCTCTCAAGCCGGTCTCAGGCATGCTCTTGTAGATTCAGCCGAATTAAAAAGTGCCCTCTGCAGAGCATCTTCCCTTGGATTTCTTCCGCTTTCTCTCTCAGAGTAGTAAGCATTAAGACGTAGACACAGGTAACACCCATGGAAATGCACAGGAACGATTTGAGGGACCACATGGTGAGCCGAGAGGAAATGGCTCCTGGTGTGCTGGTCTGCTGTGGTACCTGGAGACTGAGGACCAGCCAGGGCTGGGCCCTTGCTGATGTCACAGAGGGCCCTGCCCCAGCCAGAACCCATGGACGGAGGATAAGGAGGCTTGCAGGGGTCAACAGGTAGTAGGGCTTAAAGGAAGATGGCAACATTTCCAGCGGGTAGTTGCAAAAGAGTTGAGGGGTGACAGAATGCCACCTCCTTGCCAGTGTATTCTTTCTGAACCTGGTGTTCTACCGGGAGGATAGGTCCATCTTTCATTTTTATTTTTCCTTGTTAAATCTAGACACTGGGTGAGCAGAGCAGACCCATGGGCATGTGGCCCTGTGGAGCAGAGGGCCAAGTGGGAAAGAATGATAGTAAAGGAGAGGCCACACACTAGGAGCCACTGATGTGTTTTGTGTGGCCTTCACTGTTCCTAAAAATGACTATGCCCAGTTGCTAAGTCGTGAGTGACTCATTGAGACCCCATGGACTGTAGCCCTTCAGGCTCCTCTGTCCCCGGGATTTCCCAGGCAAGAATACAGGAGTGGGTTGCCATTTTCTTCTCCAGGCATAGAGGATGTTTCAGGGCAGTGAAACTTTTCTGTATGATGTTATGGTAAATAGATGACACTGCCTATTTGTCAAAAGCCTTAGAATCTTACAGCACATAAAGTGAATCAATGTATGCGTATTAAAAAAAAAAAAAGATTTGACATCAAAAATGGAATACAAAACTTGACTAAACAATCTAGTTATATTATTGCAAATATTTAAAACTACCTCAATCAGATTCCCTGACTTAAGTAACTTTGGAAATGAATGGAGTTTGCAAGACTGAAAGCAAAAGATAAAAACACTGTAATCTAGTTGATAGTGTCCTTTCTCCTAGGGGTACAGGTTAACAATCCTGATACAGTTACACATGCATACGTGAATTAAACTGTTAAATAGATGGCACATGAGTATACATACATGTATTTCTCTGTTTTGTGAGCTGAAAGACTCTAAGAGAAATGATACTCCCCAAATCTGAAAGAAACAATGATGTGGAAATAAGCACAGATTTTGATTCCCAATACTTTTTCCAAGCAAAAGAACCAGGCTTCTAGGAGAAATTGCTGATTATAGTGCTCAGAGAAGAAATATAGAAGAGGAGTCAGGGGATCTTATCGTATCAGAAGGGAAGTGGAAAAAGAAAAAAAAAAAAAGGCCCACAGTAATGGCCTTATGTCAAAGAAGACAGTAATGAGCTTCTGATGGCAAAAACTAGAACAGAATGAGCAATGCAGTAAATTAAGTAAGTCATCCTTTGGAATTATACCCCAAAGTATAAAGCAACTATTCAAAAGGCAGTTCGGTGAGGTCTATCAAGACAGGCATCCAAGATAGGGGGTCATGGTGCCATAGTGGGCCAGATGAGATGGTAGGGGTGAAGAAGATATCATGCAGACAACGTAGCCTAGTATGGGGTGTCAGAACTCAAATAGGGTGAAACGATAAGATCCACAAGAACAGGGAAGGGAGGTGTGTTAGTATGATATGTGAGAACTTGAACAGGGAAAAAAGGATATCCATCCCAGGACGTATCATGGGCAGTCAGTGCCAAAGTGGGATTAAAAGGCCTTCACAGAGCAGAGAAGCCTGACACAAGAGTCAGTTTGGTGCAGAGGATATCAAATAGGGGGCTTGCCAGGCATGCGGAGTAAAAGCCTAAGTCCAGAGAAGTGGAAATCCACATGGAGGAGGCAGATTTGTGTAGTAGATCAGAAGCTAAGCACGAGGAGGAGGGCATCCATGCATGGAAGTGGGCAGCCCTGTGTAGGCAGTTAGAGGCTGAGTGGAACAAGGGGAGTAACTGAACGTGGGGGTATCGCATTGCAGAGTATCAAAGCCCAAGCAGGGTAAGGGGAGTAAGTTTATAAAACGGTTGCCTGGAGTAGGTGTCAGAGTCTGAATATGTTGAGAAAGGCACATGGGTTGGGGACAATCCAGAGTTTTGTGATATCAGAGCCAGAGTTATGCAGGGAGGATACTCACACAAAGGCATGCACATGCACATGTACGCTTCCCAGACTCTGTCCAATGAGAGGAACTGGGAAATAATGAGTCTCATATATTGGATTCTAAATTCCATTTTCCACTAAAACTTTTTGGGATTTCTGGGAGAAATTGCTAATTCCATGGCAAGGTCAGGGAAAGTACAAGATGAGCCTGGAATACCTTGTACCAAAAGCATCAAATTGTTCAAAGAATGATGGGAAGATGTCGAAAGGACAGAGAGCCTGGCTTAAGGAGGTTCCCACTGTCTGAGGCTGGAAAAATATGAACATCAATATAAACAATGATAGTGACGAATCATGATTCCCTTAGTAAAATAAGAGGCTATTAATCAAATAGATTTAATTAAATTAACAAATCTAAATTTTGGTGAGGAATTATATATATCCTTTAAAACACAAAAGAATGTTTCAATTACAAGATAGGAGAGAGTAACTTGACAGCGGAGAAGCTTGACAGCAACCACTTTAATCAAGTGATCCAAGTGAACGTCATCAATATTGGGACACAGTGAAATCATGAACCACTTGATAAAATGAGATGATATGAACACAGTATCATTTCCATCATTTTCCTGTCAATGATGCAAAACATGATATTCTTCATGAGCGAACACTGGATGGAGCAAAGTTGAGGAGAATTTTATAAAATAACTGGCCTCTAGTTTGGGCATTCGAGTAATACTGCCTCACAAAATGAGCTGGGAAATGTTCCTTTCCACTTCTATGGATACATTTAGAATGTATGCGTGGAGAATTGGCATGACTCTTAGTTTAAATATTTGGTAGAATTCAGCAGTGAGGCTATCTGGGTCTAGGTATGGTCGGGGGACTTTTGTGAGGTGGGTTGGGCAAGAAGTTTAAAAATGAATAATTCTATCTCTTTGCTATTCAGGTTTTCAGTTTCTTCTTGAGTCAATTTCAGTCATTTGTGTATTTCTAGAAATTTGTCCATTTCATCTAAATTTTCTAAATACTGCCATGGTATTCCTTTACAATTATGTTTATTCCTCTAAAGTTGGTAGCAATTTTTCCTTTTCTATTCCTAATTTTAGTGATTTGAGTCTTCTTCCTCCCTTGAACAATATCTCGAAAGTTGTGTCAACTTACTGACCTTTCTAAACAATGAAATTTTCATTTGTTGAGTACCTCTGTGGTTTTTCTATTCTCTATTTCATTTATTATGCTGCAATATTGATTGTTTACTATGGCTGCCTATTTGAGTTTGGTTTGCTACATCCCCTACCTTTCATTCTTCTCAAAGTGAAAAAGCAAGAGAGTTCCAGTAAAATATCTACTTCTCTTTTATTGACTCTGCCAAAGTCTCTGACTGTGTGGACCACAACAAACTGGAAAATTCTTGACGAGATGGGAATACCAGACCACCTGACCTGCCTCTTGAGAAATCTGTATGCAGGTCAGGAAGAAACAGTTAGAACTGGACATGGAACAACAGACTGGTTCCAAATAGGAAAAGGAGTACGTCACGGCTGTTATTGTCACCCTGCTTGTTTAACTATATATATGCAGAGTACATCATGAGAAACTCTGGGCTGGATGAAGCACAAGATGGAATCAAGATTGCCGGGAGAACTATCAATAACCTCAGATATGCAGATGACACCACCCTTACGGCAGAAAGCAAAGAACTAAAGAGCCTCTTGATGAAAGTGAAAGTGAAAAAGTTGACTTAAAACTCAACATTCAGGAAACTAAGATCATGGTATCTAGTCCCATCACTTCATGGCAAATCGATGGGGAAACAGTGGAAACAGTGACAGACTTTATTTTCCTGGGCTCCAAAATCACTGCACATGGTGACTGCAGCCATGAAATGAAAAGACACTTGTTCCTTGGAAGAAAAGTTATGACGAACATAGACAGCATATTAAAAAGCAGAGACATTACTTTGCCAACAAAGGTCCATCTAGTCAAAGCTATGGTTTTTCCAGTAGTCACGTATGGAAGTGAGTGTTGGACTATAGAGAAAGCTGAGCACTGAAGAATTGATGCTTTTGAAATGTGGTGTTGGAGAAGACTCTTCAGAGTCCATTGGACTGCAAGAAGATCCAACCAGTTCATCCTAAAGGAAATCAGTCCCAAATATTCATTGGAAGGACTGATGGTGAAGCTGAAACTTCAATACTTGGGCCACCTGTTTTGAAGAACTGACTCATTTAAAAAGACCCTGATAGTGGGAAAGATTGAAGGCAGGAGGAGAAGGGGACGACAGAGGATGAGATGGTTGGATGGCATCACCAACTCAATGGAAGTGAGTTTGAGTAAACTCCGGGAGTTGGAGATGGACAGGGAGGCCTGTCATGCTACAGTCCATAGGGTTGCAAAGAGTCGGGCGTGACTGAGTGACTAACACTTACTTACTTACATTACTCTGAGGCTTTTTTTTTTTTTTTTTTACTATTTCCTTTTTGATACAATAAAATCCACCCAACTCCTCTTCTATAGTTCCTCTCTGAGCCCTACAATCAGTAATTTCTCCAAGAAGCCCGGCTCCCTTTATTGGAAAAGAGTATTGGGAACCGAGGTCTGTGCTTATTTCTACGTCATTGTTTCTTTCAGATTTTCAGAGTATCATTTCTCTTAGACCCTTTCAGCTAACAAGACAAAGAAATATATGTATGTAAGTTATGACCAACCTAGATATAGCATATTGAAAAGCAGAGACATTACTTTGCCAACAAAGGTCCGTCTAGTCAAGGCTATGGTCTTTCCAGTGGTCATGTATGGATGCGAGAGTTGGACTCTGAAGAAAGCTGAGTGCCAAAGAATTGGTGCTTTTGAACTGTGGTGTTGGAGAAGACTCTTGAGAGTCCCTTGGACTACAAGGAGATCCAACCAGCCCATTCTGAAGGAGATCAGCCCTGGGATTTCTTTAGAAGGAATGATGCTAAAGCTGAAACTCCAGTACTTTGGCCACCTCATGCGAAGACTTGACTCATTGGAAAAGACTCCGATGCTGGGAGGGATTGGGGGCAGGAGGAGAAGGGGACAACAGAGGATGAGATGGCTGGATGGCATCACTGACTTGATGGACGTGAGTCTGGGTGAACTCCAGGGGTTGTTGATGGACAGGGAGGCCTGGCGTGCTGTGATTCTTGGGGTCGCAAAGAGTCGGACATGACTGAGTTACTGAACTGAACTGAACTGAACTGAACTGATGCTCATGTGCCATCTATTTACCAGTTCAATTCAATTATGCATGTGTAAGACTATCAGGATGGTTAACCTGTAACCCAAGAGAAAAAACACTATCAACTAGATTACAGTGCTTTTATCTTTGGTTTCAATCTTGCAAACTACATTCATTTCCAAAGTTACGTCAGCGGATCTTAGTTAGGTGGCTTCATACATTTGTAATATATTTAAATTGATTAGTCAAATTCTGCATTCCATTCTTGATGTCAAAATGTGTTTCTTTTTCTTTTTTTTAGATATGCATACACTGATTCACTTTTTGTGTTGTAAGGGTTTACAGGTTTTGACAAATACATAGTGCCATGTATTTACCATAACATCTTACAGAATAGTTCCACTGCCCTTAAACATCTTCTATGCCTGGAGAGGAAATGGCAACCCACTCCAGTATTCTTGCCTGGGAAATCCCAGGGACAGAGGAGCCTGGTGGGCTACAGTGCATGGGGTCTCATAGAGCCAGACACGAGTTAGTGACTGAGCACAGTCATTTTTAGGAACAGTGTTGGCCACAGAAAACACATCAGTGGCTCCTAGTTTGTGGCCTCTTGTTTAATATATTTCTTTCCCACTAGGCTTTCTGTTCCACAGGGGCACATGCTCAATGGTCTGCTCTGCTCAGCCCAGTGTCTGAATTCAACAAGTGGAGTAATGAAAATAGAAGACACAACCACCCTCCCAGTAGAGCATCAGGTTCAGAAAGAGTACACTAACAAAGAGTTGGCATTTTGTCACTCCCACCTCTTTTTCAATTGCCCGCTGGAAATGTCCCCATTTCCCTTTAAGCCCTACTCCCAGTTGCCCCCGAAAGCCTCCTTACCCTCTGCCCTGAAGTCATCACAATGGCCACATGGGTTCTGGCTGGGGTGGGGCCCACTTTGGCATCACCAAGGGCCCAGCCCTGGCTGGTCCTCAGTCTCCAGGTGCCAGGGCAGACCAGAGCACCAGGGGCCATTTCCTCTCAGCTCACCGTGTGGTCTGTCAAATGGATCCTGTGCTTCTTCATAGTTGTGTTACCTGTGTCCATGCTTTAATGTTTACTTCTCTGAGAGAGAAAGCTGAAGAACTCCAGGGGAAGAAGCTCTGCAGAGGGCACTTTCCAATTTGGCAGAATCTACCAGAGCATGCCCAAGACTGGCTTGAGATCACATTTTCTGGCTTTTCTTCATTGTGCTGATGTACCTGACAGTGAGGTTGGCAGGAGAGAGTGGTGGGAGTAGTGTGCAGACTCCTCTTGCCCGTCAGGCCGGTTCATTTGGCTTTCAGGGAAAGAAAAAGAAAGAGGTTTTCCCCAACAAAGACTGTACGTTCGATACCTTAACCCTGCTGGAGATGGACCTTTTGAAATTTGTGTCCAGAGTGTGGAATCTGAAACTCGCCATGGCAACCGGTGGTAACCTCAACCCTCCCAATGTCAAGGTTCCTGCAGATCCACCTGATAACATTTCAGTACATGAGCTCTGGGCCAACGAAGACTCTGATTGAGTGGATTTGTGTGTCAAAGTAGGAGAGGAATTGTTAAGCCTTGACATACCTTATGCAAACTAATAAAACTATTCTGAAGCACAAGAAAAAAAAGCCTCTGATATTTTTTATTCACTCTACAGTTTTACCTTTCCCAGAGTGTTGTACAATTGGCAGCATGCTGTGTATAATCTTTTCTGAACTAGCTATTTTACTTAATAACATTCATTCAGGTTTCATTCATTTCTTTTTGTGATATGATAGCTGACTTCTTTTTATTCTTGAGTAATATTCTGTTATCTTGATGAATCATAGTTTCTTTATTCAGTAGTCTATTTAAGGACACTTTGGTTGCTTCCAATTTGTGTGTGTCTGTGCGTGTGTGAGAGAAAGAGAGAAATATTATGAATTAAGCTGTTATAAAATCCATGTTCATGTTTTTGTGTGGGCATTAACAAATCATTTCCTGAACAGTCTAGGAATGTAATTGATAGATCATGTGGTATAACAATGCTTAGCTCTGTAAGAAATTGCTTCCAAAGTGACTCTACCATTTTGCAATCCCATTAACAATGAATGAGAGTTCCTGTTGTTCCTCATCTTTGCCAATAATTAGTTTGTCAGATTTTTGTGTTTGACCATTCCAATAAGTGTGTAGTGGTATCTCATTGTTTTAATTTCACCAGTTTACTCTAAAAAGTTATCTTATTTCCATATTTCCATTGCAGCATTTCCATAGTGTTTTAATACCATCAATTCTTCAGAAGTTTTTTCTTAATCTGAGGTTTAAATAGATCTTCTGCTCAGCAAAACTTCTGGTGCTGTTTATACCATCAGTGATTACTTTGCTTAAGTAGTCCTAACAATTTTTCATGAAGGACTCATAACTTGAAATCATGTTTATTGGAAAATATGCATTTTTAGTTGAACAACACTGACCACATTTTCTTTTCCTGAGTATGGCTTTGTCCACTAATGTTGAGTGCCTCCACACAAAAGTTTAAGTTCAGCATGAACTTCCTCTCCCCATTTTTTTCAGTTTGTTTAGATTCTCTTATATGCTTGCTAGATGTTATCAAATCTGGATTGGTACCAGTTGCAGTTGTAGTGGTACATTTACCCTGAAATTTTATTTGTATTTTATCAGATTTGTATTTTATCAGAAGCAAATATGTATTTTATCAGAATCTGAGCTTTATTATGTGTCTACTTCATATAGTTTTGAGAAACTACATGCTCATTATTCAAGTTTCTAATAATCTGTGCCCCTTCTCCATTGAGATTCTAATAAGCCCATATATAATGATAGAACTAGAGAACAATCATAAAATATGCTGGTATAGTTATTGAAGAAATTATATTTTTAAAACGGCAATAACTAAACTGTTTGTTATTGGTAACAATTAATTTTCTCTGTGTTTTTTTTTTTTTGTAATTTTGAAAATCCAAATGCCCTTCCATATAGTCTATAAACAGAGAATATAAATTAGCAAGCACCTCGATTGAACATTGATTTATAGAATATCAAATGATCGGTTTTAACTAGTTTCACTTAGCGTCTTGTTTTAGTTCAGTTATAAACATTCTTGTTTTTCTGTCAGTAAAGAGAATTTGCTAAGTCTCTTGGAGGGAAGATTATTTTACTCAATTTTTTCCTATGCTTTTGATTTTCAAGAGAAAAGAAATCTTAAGACACTTGTTGAGAGGAGCCAAGATGGTGGAGGAGTAGGACGGGGAGAACACTTTCTCCCCCACAAATTCATCAAAAGAGCATTTAAACGTCGAGTAAATTCCACAAAACAACTTCTGAATGCCGGCAGAGGACATCAGGCACCCAGAAAAGCAACCCAACTCTTCGAAAGGAGGTAGGAAAAAATATAAAAGACAAAAAAAGAGACAAAAGAGGGAGGGACAGAGTTCCGTCCAGGGAAGGGAGTCTTAAAAAGAGAGAAGTTTCCAAACACCAGGAAACCTTCTCACTGCCGAATCTGTGCCGAGCTTTGGAAGCACAGAGGGCAACATAAAAGGGAGAAAAAAAAAATAAACAATTAAAAATCGCAGATTGTGAGCCCTACAGTAACTCCCCCAGCAGAGAAGCAGCACAGACGCCTGCACACGGCATTAGCAAGCGGGGGCTGGGCAGGGAAGCGCGGCGCGGGCTGTGTCCCTTAGAGTAAGAATCCGCCCGAATGTCCTGAGCGTGATCTGAGCGAAATAATTTGGGCTAGCAAACCAGACTGTGGGATATCTACCACGCAAAAAGCCAGCCCTAACCTAAGACACCGCCAGGCCCACGCACAGAACAAAGGACTGAACAGAGATAGTCGGTTGCAGACCTTCCCACTCTGGTGACAGGCAGCCAGAGCCGTAAGGGGGCAATCGCAGCCCAAGAGAGACACTATCTATAAAACTGTAAGCAGGCTTCTTTGCTAACTAAAACTTCTTGGGGGTCTGGACGGTCAACATCTGCCTGAGAAGGTGCGCCGGTTTTACACCCAGATAACCGAGTGGCGGGGAGGCAATAAGTCGCAGCATTGGCACCCGCCAAACACATCACCCGAGCTGCTCGGACCTGGGAAGAGCACAAAACGCAGGCCCAACCGAGTCTGCGCCTCTGAGGACTACCCGAGTGCCTGAACCTGAGCGGCTTGGACCTGGGAGCTCAGCCCAGGGCCGACCTCTGATTGTTCCCGGCGGAACAACCTAGAGCCTGAGCAGGGTGGGCAGGGAGGCTACACGCGCCGTGAGCGGGGGCAGACCCAGTGTGGCTGAGGCACTGCGAGCGCACGCCAGTGTTATCTGTTTGCAGCATCCCTCCCTCCCTCCCCACAGCGCGGCTGAACAAGTGAGCCTAAATAAAATAAAAATAATAGTGTCCTCCACCGTCCCCTTTGTGTCAGGGCGGGAACCAGACACTGAAAAGACCAGCAAACAGAAGAAGCTATAACAGAGGGAAACGCCTTGGAAGCTACAGGCCATAGATTAAAACCCTGTGGTTACTACGGACTGCATAGGAAGGGGCCTATAGATCTTGAGAAATATAAGTCAGACCAAGGAACTAGCCAAAAATGAACTGAACCCACAATACTCATAACAAAACCAGAGAAAAACCTAGATATATTTTTACTATTTTTACGATCAATCTTTCTTTCTTTTTTTTCTTTTTTTTTAATTTTTTTTTAAAATTTTAAGTCCTCTATTGTCCTTTATTTTTCACTTTTATAACTATTACTTTGCAAAAAAAAAAAAAGACCCTATTTTTTTTTTCTTCTTCAGCAAACTTCATATATATATTTTATAATTTTTTGACCGTGTTTTTTTGTTGTTGTTGTTGTTGTTGTTGTTGTTTTCTTTTTCTTCTTTTCTTTAACACTGTATTTTTGAAATTCCAAATTCTACTCTAGATTTTTAATTTTAGCCTTTTGGTATATGTTATCAATTTTGTACCTATAGTTTTTTTCATAATTTCTGTGACTTTTTTTTTTCCTCTGTTTCTTTCTCTTCTTCTTTTGTATAACATCGTATATCTGCAATTCCAAACTCTACTCAAGATTTTTAATTTATGCTTTTTGGTATTTGATATCAATTTTGTACCTGAATTTTCTTTATAATTTTTGCGACACTGTTTTTGTTGGTTTGTTTGTTTTCTCTCTTTATTTTTCTTCTTCTTTTTTTTTAACATTGTATTTTTGAAATTCCAAACTCTACTCTAGATTTTTAACTTTTGCTTTTTGGTATTAGTTATCAATTTTGTACCTGTAGTTTCTTTATAATTTTTGCGACCTTGTTTGTTTTTCTTTATTCGTTTTTTCTCTCTTTCTTTTCCTTCTTCTTTTCTTTAAAATCGTATTTTTGAAATTCCAAACTCTACTCTAGATTTTTAATTTTAGCCTTTTGGTATATGTTATCAATTTTGTACATATAGTTTTTTTTTATATATATAATTTCTGTGACTTTTTTTTTCTCTCTTTTTTTCCCCTCTGTTTCTTTCTCTTCTTCTTTTATATAACATCGTATATCTGCAATTCCAAACTCTACTCAAGATTTTTAACTTATGCTTTTTGGTATTTGATATCAATTTTGTACCTGTATTTTCTTTATAATTTCTGTGACATTGTTTTTGTTGGTTTGTTTGTTTTCTCTCTTTATTTTTCTTCTTCTTCTTTTTTTTAACATTGTATTTTTGAAATTCCAAACTCTACTCTAGATTTTTAATTTTTGCTTTTTGGTATTAGTTATCAATTTTGTACCTGTAGTTTCTTTATAATTTTCACGACCTTGTTTGTTTTCCTTTGTTCGTTTTTTCCCTCTTTCTTTTCCTTCTTCTTTTCATTAACATCGCATTTTTGAAATTCCAAACTCTACTCTAGATTTTTAATTTTTGCTTTTATGTATTTGTTACCAATTTTCTACCTTTAAGAACCCAATCTTCAGGACCCATTTTTCACTAGGGAATGAGATTACTGGCTTGACTGCTCTCTCTCCCTTTGGACTCTCCATTTTCTCCACCAGGTCGCCTGTATCTCCTCCCTAACCCCTCTCTATTCTACCCAACTCTGTGAATTTCTGTGTGTTCCAGACGGTGGAGAACACTTAGGGAACTGATTACTGGCTGGATCTGTCTCCCTCCTTTTCATTTCCCCCTTTTATCCTTCTGGCCACCTCTGTCTCTTGCCTCCTTCTTCTCTTCTCTGTATAACTCCGTGAACATCTCTGAGTGGTCCAGATGTGGAGTGCACATAAGGAAGTGACTACTGGCTAGCCCACTCTCTCCACTATTGATTCTACCTCATCTCATTTGGGTCACCTCTAACTCCCTCCTCCCACTTCTCTTCTCCATGTAATGCTGTGAACCTCTCTGAGTGACCCTCACAGTAGAGAAACTTTTCATCTTTAATGTAGATGTTTTATCAGTGGTGCTGTATAGAAGGAGAAGTTTTGAAACTACTGTAAAAATAAGACCGATAACTGGAAGTAGGAGACTTAAGTCCAAACCCTGACTCCAGGGAACTCCTGACTCCAAGGAACATTAATTGACAGGAGCTCATCAAACGCCTCCATACCGACACTGAAACCAAGCACCATACAAGGGCCAACAAGTTCCAGGGCAAGACATACCAAGCAAATTCTCCAGCAACAAAGGAACACAGCCCTGAGCTTCAGAATACAGGCTGCCCAAAGTCACCCCCAAACCATAGACTTCTCACAACTCATTACTGGACATTTCATTACACTCCAGAGAGAAGAAATACAGCTCCATCCACCAGAACATCGACACAAGCTTCCCTAACCAAGAAACCTTGACAAGCCACCTGTACAAACCCACGCACAGTGAGGAAACGCCACAATAAAAAGAACTCCACAAACTGCCAGAATACAGAAAGGACACCCCAAACTCAGCAATTTAAACAAGATGAAGAGACAGAGGAATAGCCAGCAGATAAAGGAACAGGATCAATGCCCACCAAACCAAACAAAAGAGGAAGAGATAGGGAATCTACCTGATAAAGAATTCCGAATAATGATAGTGAAATTGATCCAAAATCTTGAAATTAAAATGGAATCACAGATAAATAGCCTGGAGGCAAGGATTGAGAAGATGCAAGAAAGGTTTAACAAGGACTTAGAAGAAATAAAAAAGAGTCAATATATAATGAATAATGCAATAAGTGAAATTGAAAACACTCTGGAGGCAACAAATAGTAGAATAACAGAGGCAGAAGATAGGATTAGTGAATTAGAAGATAGAATGGTAGAAATAAATGAATCAGAGAGGATAAAAGAAAAACGAATTAAAAGAAATGAGGACAATCTCAGAGACCTCCAGGACAATATTAAACACTACAACATTCGAATCATAGGGGTCCCAGAAGAAGAAGACAAAAAGAAAGACCATGAGAAAATACTTGAGGAGATAATAGTTGAAAACTTCCCTAAAATGGGGAAAGAAATAATCACCCAAGTCCAAGAAACCCAGAGAGTCCCAAACAGGATAAACCCAAGGTGAAACACCCCAAGACACATAGTAATCAAATTAACAAAGATCAAACACAAAGAACAAATATTAAAAGCAGCAAGGGAAAACCAACAAATAACACACAAGGGAATACCCATAAGGATAACAGCTGATCTTTCAATAGAAACTCTTCAAGCCAGGAGGGAATGGCAAGGCATACTTAAAATGATGAAAGAAAATAACCTACAGCCCAGATTATTGTACCCAGCAAGGATCTGATTCAAGTATGAAGGAGAAATCAAAAGCTTTTCAGACAAGCAAAAGCTGAGAGAATTCTGCACCACCAAACCAGCTCTCCAACAAATACTAAAGGATATTCTCTAGACAGGAAACACAAAAACGGTGTATAAATTTGAACCCAAAACAATAAAGTAAATGGCAACGGGATCATACTTATCCGTAATTACCTTAAACGTAAATGGGTTGAATGCCCCAACCAAAAGACAAAGACTGGCTGAATGGATACAAAAACAAGACCCCTACATATGTTGTCTACAAGAGATCCACCTCAAAACAGGGGACACATACAGACTGAAAGTGAAGGGCCGGAAAAAGATTTTCCATGCAAATAGGGACCAAAAGAAAGCAGGAGTAGCAATACTCATATCAGATAAAGTAGACTTTAAAACAAAGACTGTGAAAAGAGACAAAGATGGTCACTACATAATGATCAAAGATCAATCCAAGAAGAAGATATAACAATTATAAATATATATGCACCCAACACGGGAGCACCGCAGTATGTAAGACAAATGCTAACAAGTATGAAAGGAGAAATTAACAATAACACAATAATAGTGGGAGACTTTAATACCCCACTCACACCTATGGATAGATCAACTAAACAGAAAATTAACAAGGAAACACAAACTTTAAACGATACAATAGACCAGTTAGACCTAATTGATATCTATAGGACATTTCATCCCAAAACAATGAATTTCACCTTCTTCTCAAGCGCACATGGAACCTTCTCCAGGATAGATCACATCCTGGGCCATAAAGCTAGCCTTGGTAAATTCAAAAAAATAGAAATCATTCCAAGCATCTTTTCTGACCACAATGCAGTAAGATTAGATCTCAATTACAAGAGAAAAACTATTAAAAATTCCAACATATGGAGACTGAACAACACGCTGCTGAATAACCAACAAATCACAGAAGAAATCAAAAAAGAAATCAAAATTTGCATAGAAACGAATGAAAATGAAAACACAACAACCCAAAACCTGTGGGACACGGTAAAAGCAGTCCTAAGGGGAAAGTTCATAGCAATACAGGCACACCTCAAGAAACAAGAAAAAAGTCAAATAAATAACCTAACTCTACACCTAAAGCAACTAGAAAAGGAAGAAATGAAGAACCCCAGGGTTAGTAGAAGGAAAGAAATCTTAAAACTTAGAGCAGAAATAAATGCAAAAGAAACAAAAGGATCATAGCAAAAATCAACAAAACCAAAAGCTGGTTCTTTGAAAGGATAAATAAAATTGACAAACCATTAGCCAGACTCATCAAGAAACAAAGGGAGAAAAATCAAATCAATAAAATTAGAAATGAAAATGGAGCGATCACAACAGACAACACAGAAATACAAAGGATCATAAGAGACTACTATCAACAATTATATGCCAATAAAATGGACAACGTGGAAGAAATGGACAAATTCTTAGAAAAGTACATCTTTCCAAAACTCGACCAGGAAGAAATAGAAAATCTTAACAGACCCATCACAAGCACAGAAATTGAAACTGTAATCAAAAATCTTCCAGCAAACAAAAGCCCAGGTCCAGACGGCTTCACAGCTGAATTCTACCAAAAATTTAGAGAAGAGCTAACACCTATCCTGCTCAAACTGTTCCAGAAAATTTCAGAGGATGGTAAACTTCCAAACTCATTCTATGAGGCCACCATCAGCCTAATACCAAAACCTGACAAAGATCCCACAAAAAAAGAAAACTACAGGCCAATATCACTGATGAACATAGATGCAAAAATCCTTAACAAAATTCTAGCAATCAGAATCCAACAACACATTAAAAAGATCATACACCATGACCAAGTGGGCTTTATCCCAGGGATGCAAGGATTCTTCAATATCCGCAAATCAATCAATGTAATACACCACATTAACACATTGAAAAATAAAAACCATATGATTATCTCAATAGATGCAGAGAAAGCCTTTGACAAAATTCAACATCCATTTATGATAAAAACTCTCCAGAAAGCAGGAATAGAAGGAACATACCTCAACATAATCAAAGCTATATATGACAAACCCACAGCAAACATTATCCTTAATGGTGAAAAATTGAAAGCATTTCCTCTAAAGTCAGGAACAAGACAAGGGTGCCCACTTTCACCATTACTATTCAACATAGTTTTGGAAGTTTTGGCCACAGCAACCAGAGCAGAAAAAGAAATAAAAGGAATCCAAATTGGAAAAGAAGAAGTAAAGCTCTCACTGTTTGCAGATGACATGATCCTCTACATAGAAAACCCTAAAGACTCCACCAGAAAATTACTAGAACTAATCAATGACTATAGTAAAGTTGCAGGATATAAAATCAACACCCAGAAATCCCTTGCATTCCTATACACTAATAATGAGAAAACAGAAAGA
Organism: Bubalus kerabau; assembly: GCF_029407905.1. NCBI lineage: Eukaryota > Metazoa > Chordata > Mammalia > Artiodactyla > Bovidae > Bubalus > Bubalus kerabau. The sequence continues at coordinate 1,271,122 of NC_073647.1, read as the reverse complement.
GAAATTAAGGAAACAATTCCATTCACCATTGCAATGGAAAGAATAAAATACTTAGGAATATATCTACCTAAAGAATCTAAAGACCTATATATAGACAACTATAAAACACTGGTGAAAGAAATCAAAGAGGACACTAACAGATGGAGAAATATAGCATGTTCATGGATTGGAAGAATCAATATAGTGAAAATGAGTATACTACCCAAAGCAATCTATCGATTCAATGCAATCCCTATCAAGCTACCAACAGCATTCTTCACAGAGCTAGAGCAAATAATTTCACAATTTCTATGGAAATACAAAAAAACCTCGAATAGCCAAAGCGATCTTGAGAAAGAAGAATGGAACTGGAGGAATCAACCTACCTGACTTCAGGCTCTACTACAAAGCCACAGTTATCAAGACAGTATGGTACTGGCACAAAGACAGAAATATAGATCAATGGAACAAAATAGAAAGCCCAGAGATAAATCCATGCACATATGGACACCTTATCTTTGACAAAGGAGGCAAGAATATACAATGGATTAAAGACAATCTCTTTAACAAGTGGTGCTGGGAAAACTGGTCAACCACTTGTAAAAGAATGAAACTAGAACACTTTCTAACACCATACACAAAAATAAAATCAAAATGGATTAAAGATCTAAACGTAAGACCAGAAACTATAAAACTCCTAGAGGAGAACATAGGCAAAACACTCTCTGACATACGTCACAGCAGGATCCTCTATGACCCACCTCCCAGAATATTGGAAATAAAAGCAAAAATAAACAAATGGGACCTAATTAACCTTAAAAGCTTCTGCACATCAAAGGAAACTATTAGCAAGGTGAAAAGACAGCCTTCAGAATGGGAGAAGATAATAGCAAATGAAGCAACTGACAAACAACTAATCTCGAGAATATACAAGCAACTCCTACAGCTCAACTCCAGAAAAATAAATGACCCAATCAAAAAATGGGCCAAAGAACTAAATAGACATTTCTCCAAAGAAGACATACAGATGGCTAACAAACACATGAAAAGATGCTCAACATCACTCATTACCAGAGAAATGCACATCAAAACCACTATGAGGTACCATTTCACACCAGTCAGAATGGCTGTGATCCAAAAGTCTACAAGCAATAAATGCTGGAGAGGGTGTGGAGAAAAGGGAACCCTCTTGCACTGTTGGTGGGAATGCAAACTGTACAGCCACTATGGAGAACAGTGTGGAGATTCCTTAAAAAACTGGAAATAGAACTGCCTTATGACCCAGCAATCCCACTGCTGGGCATACACACTGAGGAAACCAGAAGGGAAAGAGACACGAGTACCCCAATGTTCATCGCAGCACTGTTTATAATAGCCAGGACATGGAAGCAACCTAGATGTCCATCAGCAGATGAATGGATAAGAAAGCTGTGGTACATATACACAATGGAGTATTACTCAGCCATTAAAAAGAATACATTTGAATCAGTTCTAATGAGGTGGATGAAACTGGAGCCTATTATACAAAGTGAAGTAAGCCAGAAAGAAAAACACCAATACAGTATACTAACGCATATATATGGAATTTAGAAAGATGGCAACAATAACCCTGTGTAGGAGACAGCAAAAGAGACCCTGATGTATAGAACAGTCTTATGGACTCTGTGGGAGAGGGAGAGGGTGGGAAGATTTGGGAGAATGGCATTGAAACATGTAAAATATCATGTATGAAACGAGTTTCCAGTCCAGGTTCAATGCACGATACTGGATGCTTGGGGCTGGTGCACTGGGACGACCCAGAGGGATGGAATGAGGATGGAGGAGGGATGAGGGTTCAGGATGGGGAACACATGTATATCTGTGGCAGATTCATTTTGGTATTTGGCAAAACTAATACAATTATGTAAAGTTTAAAAATAAAATAAAATTTTAAAAAAAGACACTTGTTTTCGAATGTCTGGTACTGTGCCTAATGAATATTTTTCTAATTAATATTTTATCATTAGTAAAATGCACATTCTGTTTACTTCCAACACTGATTTAAAGTGGCTCATGAGAAAAGACATGTTTCAGTTAAATATGTTTGGGATTGACATGTACACACTGCTGTATTTAAAATGCATAACCAACAGGGACCTACATTATAGCACAGGGAACTCTGCTGAATACTCTGTAAGAACATAAATGGGAAAATAATTTTAAAAAGAAAAGATATATGTATACCTGAATCACTTTGCTGTCAACATAAGCTATCACAACAGTGCTGACCAATTGTACTCCTATATAAAATAGAACATAAAAAAAGGAATATAAACTTTCACTGAACAAAAATAGCAATATACACTAATAAATGTTGAGAATGAGGCAAATGATTCTTGTACTTCACGGAACACTAGCTTTATCAATATCAATATTAGTTGTTATTTCAAATGGAAGGAAATTAACTCAACATTGCTCTTTCACATGAAGGCATATATATATATATATATATATATATATATATGCAGCTTACTTTAAGTCATTACCATAGATTGGCCTAGTACAAAGTGAGCCTGAAGTAGACTGGTGGACTTATTCATTAGAGCACTGAAAATCATCCCACCACCAGTGCAAAAGACAGCTCAATGGCAAGCCACTACTACTTGAGTTTTTTTTTTTTTTTTTCCTTTTTTTCATGTCGTGTGAATCTCCTCCCATGAAATATTTAATCTCTCAAACATAAGGAAAAGAAATGAAAGATAAGGTCACAAGAAAGGACAGAAATGGTATGGACCTAAAAGAAGCTGAAGATATTAAGGAGAGGTGACAAGAATACACAGAAGAACTATACAGAAAAGATCTTAATGACCCAGATAACCATGATGGTGTGATCACTCACCTACAGCCAGACACCCTGGAAGGTAAAGTCAAGTGGGCCTGAGAAAGGATCACTCAAACAAAGCTAGTGGATGTGATGGGATTCCAGTTGAGCTATTTCAAATCCGAAAAGATGATGCTGTGAAAGTGCTGCACTCAATATGCCAGCAAATTTGGAAAACTCAGCAGTGGCCACTGGACTGGAAAAGGTCAGTTTTCATTGCAATCCCAAAGAAAGGCAAGGCCAAAGAACATTCAAACCGCACAATGGCACTCATCTCACTCGCTAGCAAAGGAATGCTCCAAATTCTCCAAGCTAGGCTTCAACAGTACGTGAACCAAGAACTCCTAGATATTCCAGCTGGATTAAGGAAAGGCAGAGGAACCAGAGATCAAATTGCCAACATCCATTGGATCATAGAAAAAGCAAGAGAGTTCCAGAAAAAACTTCTACTTTATTGACTACACCAAAGTCTTTGAGTGTGTGGATCACAACAAACTGTGGAACATACTTAAAGAGATGTGAATACCACACCACCTTACCTGCCTCCTGAGAAATCTGTGTGCAGGTCAAGAAACAACAGATAGAACTAGACCTGTGACAGCAGGCCAGTTATAAACAGGGAAAGGAGTAGGACAGGGCTGTTTATGGTCACCTTTTCATTTAACTTATATGCAGAGTACATCCAGGGAATCCCCGGGCTGGATGAAGCACAAGGTGGAATTGAGATTGCTGGGAGACATACCAATAACCTCAGATATGCAGAGGACACCACCCTTATGGCGGTAAGCGAAGAAAAACTAAAGGGCCTCTTGATGAAAGTGAAAGAGAAGAGTGAAAAAGCTGGCTTAAAACTCCACATTCAAAAAACAAACATCATGGCATCCGGTCCCATCACTTTTTGGCAAATAGAGGGAGAAACAATGGAAATAGTATCAGGCTTTATTTTCTTAGGCTCCAAAATGACTGCAGATGGTGACTACAGTCAGGAAATTAAAAGATTTCCTGCTGGAAAGAAAAGCTTCTTGCTGGAAGAAAAGCTCTGACAAATCTAGACAGCATATGAAAAAGCTTTGCTTTGTTTTGACATTACTTTGCTGACAAAGGTCCCTCTAGCCAAAGCTGTGGTTTTTCCAGTGATCATGTATGGATGTAAGAGCTGGATGGTAAAGAAAGCTGAGCACCGAAGAAACGATGCTTTTGAACTGGGGTATTGGAGAAGACTCATGACAGTCTCTTGAGTTCAAGGAGATGAAACCAGTCCATCCTAAAGGAAATCAGTCCCAAATATTCATTGGAAGGACTTATGGTGGAGCTGAAGCTCCAATACTTTGGCCACCTGATGTGAAAAACTGATTCATTGTAAAAGAGGTGAATGCTGGGAAAGTTTGATTGCAGAAAGCCAAGGCGACGAAAGAGGATAAGTAAGTTGGATGGCATCAACGATTTGATGTACAGGAGTTTGAGCAAGCTCCAGGAGTTGTTGATAGACAGGGAAGCCAGCAGAGAGTTTAGGCAAGTTCCCTAAGATCAAAGATATAAGAAGTGGAAGCACAGAGAGGCAAGACAACTTGTCCAAGATCATAAGCACATAAACACAGAGAAGTCTGGCAACTTGACAAAGAACACAGCTCAGAAGTGGAATACAGAGAGATCTGACAATTTACCTAAGTTCACACAGCTCAGAAGTGGAAGGAGAGAGGTTAGCAATCTTGCCTAAGATCACACAGCTCACATGCAGAAGCACAGAGAGTTTAGGCAAATTGTTTAAGCTCACACGGCTGAAATATCAAAGAACAGCATATACAGGCATCTTGCCTAAGATCATAGAGCTCAGAAGTGAAAGCAGAGAGAGGTCAGGCAACCTGCCTGAAATCACACAGCTGAGATATGGAAGCACAGATAGGTTAGGCTACTTGCCTCCAATGGGATGGTGCAATATCAAAAATGTAAAAAAAAAAAAAAAATTCTCTGTTCGTTTCTAAGGGAAATCATTCAATATCACAGTAATCCAAGTCTATGCCCCAACCAATAACACCAAAGAATCTGAAGTTGAATGAATCTATGATGGCCTACAGGACCTTCTAGATCGGAAACAAACAAACAAAAAAATGTCCTTTTCATCACTGGGGACTGGAATGCAAAAGCAGGAAGTTAAGAAATACCTGTCATAAGAAGGAAGTTCGGTCTTGGAGTCTGCACACTACTCCCACCACTCTCTCCTGCCAACCTCACTGTCAGGTACATCAGCACAATGAAGAAAAGCCAGAAAATGTGATCTCAAGCCAGTCTTGGGCATGCTCTGGTAGATTCTGCCAAATTGGAAAGTGCCCTCTGCAGAGCTTCTTCCCCTGGAGTTCTTCAGCTTTCTCTCTCAGAGAAGTAAACATTAAAGCATGGACACAGGTAACACAACTATGAAGAAGCACAGGATCCATTTGACAGACCACACGGTGAGCTGAGAGGAAATGGCCCCTGGTGCTCTGGTCTGCCCTGGCACCTGGAGACTGAGGACCAGCCAGGGCTGGGCCCTTGGTGATGCCAAAGTGGGCCCCACCCCAGCCAGAACCCATGTGGCCATTGTGATGACTTCAGGGCAGAGGGTAAGGAGGCTTTCGGGGGCAACTGGGAGTAGGGCTTAAAGGGAAATGGGGACATTTCCAGCGGGCAATTGAAAAAGAGGTGGGAGTGACAAAATGCCAACTCTTTGTTAGTGTACTCTTTCTGAACCTGATGCTCTACTGGGAGGGTGGTTGTGTCTTCTATTTTCATTACTCCACTTGTTGAATTCAGACACTGGGCTGAGCAGAGCAGACCATTGAGCATGTGCCCCTGTGGAACAGAAAGCCTAGTGGGAAAGAAATATATTAAACAAGAGGCCACAAACTAGGAGCCACTGATGTGTTTTCTGTGGCCAACACTGTTCCTAAAAATGACTGTGCTCAGTCACTAACTCGTGTCTGGCTCTATGAGACCCCATGCACTGTAGCCCACCAGGCTCCTCTGTCCCTGGGATTTCCCAGGCAAGAATACTGGAGTGGGTTGCCATTTCCTCTCCAGGCATAGAAGATGTTTAAGGGCAGTGGAACTATTCTGTAAGATGTTATGGTAAATACATGGCACTATGTATTTGTCAAAACCTGTAAACCCTTACAACACAAAAAGTGAATCAGTGTATGCATATCTAAAAAAAAGAAAAAGAAACACATTTTGACATCAAGAATGGAATGCAGAATTTGACTAATCAATTTAAATATATTACAAATGTATGAAGCCACCTAACTAAGATCCGCTGACGTAACTTTGGAAATGAATGTAGTTTGCAAGATTGAAACCAAAGATAAAAGCACTGTAATCTAGTTGATAGTGTTTTTTCTCTTGGGTTACAGGTTAACCATCCTGATAGTCTTACACATGCATAATTGAATTGAACTGGTAAATAGATGGCACATGAGCATCAGTTCAGTTCAGTTCAGTTCAGTTCAGTAACTCAGTCATGTCCGACTCTTTGCGACCCCAAGAATCACAGCACGCCAGGCCTCCCTGTCCATCAACAACCCCTGGAGTTCACCCAGACTCACGTCCATCAAGTCAGTGATGCCATCCAGCCATCTCATCCTCTGTTGTCCCCTTCTCCTCCTGCCCCCAATCCCTCCCAGCATCGGAGTCTTTTCCAATGAGTCAAGTCTTCGCATGAGGTGGCCAAAGTACTGGAGTTTCAGCTTTAGCATCATTCCTTCTAAAGAAATCCCAGGGCTGATCTCCTTCAGAATGGGCTGGTTGGATCTCCTTGTAGTCCAAGGGACTCTCAAGAGTCTTCTCCAACACCACAGTTCAAAAGCACCAATTCTTTGGCACTCAGCTTTCTTCAGAGTCCAACTCTCGCATCCATACATGACCACTGGAAAGACCATAGCCTTGACTAGACGGACCTTTGTTGGCAAAGTAATGTCTCTGCTTTTCAATATGCTATATCTAGGTTGGTCATAACTTACATACATATATTTCTTTGTCTTGTTAGCTGAAAGGGTCTAAGAGAAATGATACTCTGAAAATCTGAAAGAAACAATGACGTAGAAATAAGCACAGACCTCGGTTCCCAATACTCTTTTCCAATAAAGGGAGCCGGGCTTCTTGGAGAAATTACTGATTGTAGGGCTCAGAGAGGAACTATAGAAGAGGAGTTGGGTGGATTTTATTGTATCAAAAAGGAAATAGTAAAAAAAAAAAAAAAAAAAGCCTCAGAGTAATGTAAGTAAGTAAGTGTTAGTCACTCAGTCACGCCCGACTCTTTGCAACCCTATGGACTGTAGCATGACAGGCCTCCCTGTCCATCTCCAACTCCCGGAGTTTACTCAAACTCACTTCCATTGAGTTGGTGATGCCATCCAACCATCTCATCCTCTGTCGTCCCCTTCTCCTCCTGCCTTCAATCTTTCCCACTATCAGGGTCTTTTTAAATGAGTCAGTTCTTCAAAACAGGTGGCCCAAGTATTGAAGTTTCAGCTTCACCATCAGTCCTTCCAATGAATATTTGGGACTGATTTCCTTTAGGATGAACTGGTTGGATCTTCTTGCAGTCCAATGGACTCTGAAGAGTCTTCTCCAACACCACATTTCAAAAGCATCAATTCTTCAGTGCTCAGCTTTCTCTATAGTCCAACACTCACTTCCATACGTGACTACTGGAAAAACCATAGCTTTGACTAGATGGACCTTTGTTGGCAAAGTAATGTCTCTGCTTTTTAATATGCTGTCTATGTTCGTCATAACTTTTCTTCCAAGGAACAAGTGTCTTTTCATTTCATGGCTGCAGTCACCATGTGCAGTGATTTTGGAGCCCAGGAAAATAAAGTCTGTCACTGTTTCCACTGTTTCCCCATCGATTTGCCATGAAGTGATGGGACTAGATACCATGATCTTAGTTTCCTGAATGTTGAGTTTTAAGTCAACTTTTTCACTTTCACTTTCATCAAGAGGCTCTTTAGTTCTTTGCTTTCTGCCGTAAGGGTGGTGTCATCTGCATATCTGAGGTTATTGATAGTTCTCCCGGCAATCTTGATTCCATCTTGTGCTTCATCCAGCCCAGAGTTTCTCATGATGTACTCTGCATATATATAGTTAAACAAGCAGGGTGACAATAACAGCCGTGACGTACTCCTTTTCCTATTTGGAACCAGTCTGTTGTTCCATGTCCAGTTCTAACTGTTTCTTCCTGACCTGCATACAGATTTCTCAAGAGGCAGGTCAGGTGGTCTGGTATTCCCATCTCGTCAAGAATTTTCCAGTTTGTTGTGGTCCACACAGTCAGAGACTTTGGCAGAGTCAATAAAAGAGAAGTAGATATTTTACTGGAACTCTCTTGCTTTTTCACTTTGAGAAGAATGAAAGGTAGGGGATGTAGCAAACCAAACTCAAATAGGCAGCCATAGTAAACAATCAATATTGCAGCATAATAAATGAAATAGAGAATAGAAAAACCACAGAGGTACTCAACAAATGAAAATTTCATTGTTTAGAAAGGTCAGTAAGTTGACACAACTTTCGAGATATTGTTCAAGGGAGGAAGAAGACTCAAATCACTAAAATTAGGAATAGAAAAGGAAAAATTGCTACCAACTTTAGAGGAATAAACATAATTGTAAAGGAATACCATGGCAGTATTTAGAAAATTTAGATGAAATGGACAAATTTCTAGAAATACACAAATGACTGAAATTGACTCAAGAAGAAACTGAAAACCTGAATAGCAAAGAGATAGAATTATTCATTTTTAAACTTCTTGCCCAACCCACCTCACAAAAGTCCCCCGACCATACCTAGACCCAGATAGCCTCACTGCTGAATTCTACCAAATATTTAAACTAAGAGTCATGCCAATTCTCCACGCATACATTCTAAATGTATCCATAGAAGTGGAAAGGAACATTTCCCAGCTCATTTTGTGAGGCAGTATTACTCGAATGCCCAAACTAGAGGCCAGTTATTTTATAAAATTCTCCTCAACTTTGCTCCATCCAGTGTTCGCTCATGAAGAATATCATGTTTTGCATCATTGACAGGAAAATGACGGAAATGATACTGTGTTCATATCATCTCATTTTATCAAGTGGTTCATGATTTCACTGTGTCCCAATATTGATGACGTTCACTTGGATCACTTGATTAAAGTGGTTGCTGTCAAGCTTCTCCGCTGTCAAGTTACTCTCTCCTATCTTGTAATTGAAACATTCTTTTGTGTTTTAAAGGATATATATAATTCCTCACCAAAATTTAGATTTGTTAATTTAATTAAATCTATTTGATTAATAGCCTCTTATTTTACTAAGGGAATCATGATTCGTCACTATCATTGTTTATATTGATGTTCATATTTTTCCAGCCTCAGACAGTGGGAACCTCCTTAAGCCAGGCTCTCTGTCCTTTCGACATCTTCCCATCATTCTTTGAACAATTTGATGCTTTTGGTACAAGGTATTCCAGGCTCATCTTGTACTTTCCCTGACCTTGCCATGGAATTAGCAATTTCTCCCAGAAATCCCAAAAAGTTTTAGTGGAAAATGGAATTTAGAATCCAATATATGAGACTCATTATTTCCCAGTTCCTCTCATTGGACAGAGTCTGGGAAGCGTACATGTGCATGTGCATGCCTTTGTGTGAGTATCCTCCCTGCATAACTCTGGCTCTGATATCACAAAACTCTGGATTGTCCCCAACCCATGTGCCTTTCTCAACATATTCAGACTCTGACACCCACTCCAGGCAACCGTTTTATAAACTTACTCCCCTTACCCTGCTTGGGCTTTGATACTCTGCAATGCGATACCCCCACGTTCAGTTACTCCCCTTGTTCCACTCAGCCTCTAACTGCCTACACAGGGCTGCCCACTTCCATGCATGGATGCCCCCCTCCTCGTGCTTAGCTTCTGATCTACTACACAAATCTGCCTCCTCCATGTGGATTTCCACTTCTCTGGACTTAGGCTTTTACTCCGCATGCCTGGCAAGCCCCCTATTTGATATCCTCTGCACCAAACTGACTCTTGTGTCAGGCTTCTCTGCTCTGTGAAGGCCTTTTAATCCCACTTTGGCACTGACTGCCCATGATACGTCCTGGGATGGATATCCTTTTTTCCCTGTTCAAGTTCTCACATATCATACTAACACACCTCCCTTCCCTGTTCTTGTGGATCTTATCGTTTCACCCTATTTGAGTTCTGACACCCCATACTAGGCTACGTTGTCTGCATGATATCTTCTTCACCCCTACCATCTCATCTGGCCCACTATGGCACCATGACCCCCTATCTTGGATGCCTGTCTTGATAGACCTCACCGAACTGCCTTTTGAATAGTTGCTTTATACTTTGGGGTATAATTCCAAAGGATGACTTACTTAATTTACTGCATTGCTCATTCTGTTCTAGTTTTTGCCATCAGAAGCTCATTACTGTCTTCTTTGACATAAGGCCATTACTGTGGGCCTTTTTTTTTTTTTTCTTTTTCCACTTCCCTTCTGATACGATAAGATCCCCTGACTCCTCTTCTATATTTCTTCTCTGAGCACTATAATCAGCAATTTCTCCTAGAAGCCTGGTTCTTTTGCTTGGAAAAAGTATTGGGAATCAAAATCTGTGCTTATTTCCACATCATTGTTTCTTTCAGATTTGGGGAGTATCATTTCTCTTAGAGTCTTTCAGCTCACAAAACAGAGAAATACATGTATGTATACTCATGTGCCATCTATTTAACAGTTTAATTCACGTATGCATGTGTAACTGTATCAGGATTGTTAACCTGTACCCCTAGGAGAAAGGACACTATCAACTAGATTACAGTGTTTTTATCTTTTGCTTTCAGTCTTGCAAACTCCATTCATTTCCAAAGTTACTTAAGTCAGGGAATCTGATTGAGGTAGTTTTAAATATTTGCAATAATATAACTAGATTGTTTAGTCAAGTTTTGTATTCCATTTTTGATGTCAAATCTTTTTTTTTTTTTTAATACGCATACATTGATTCACTTTATGTGCTGTAAGATTCTAAGGCTTTTGACAAATAGGCAGTGTCATCTATTTACCATAACATCATACAGAAAAGTTTCACTGCCCTGAAACATCCTCTATGCCTGGAGAAGAAAATGGCAACCCACTCCTGTATTCTTGCCTGGGAAATCCCGGGGACAGAGGAGCCTGAAGGGCTACAGTCCATGGGGTCTCAATGAGTCACTCACGACTTAGCAACTGGGCATAGTCATTTTTAGGAACAGTGAAGGCCACACAAAACACATCAGTGGCTCCTAGTGTGTGGCCTCTCCTTTACTATCATTCTTTCCCACTTGGCCCTCTGCTCCACAGGGCCACATGCCCATGGGTCTGCTCTGCTCACCCAGTGTCTAGATTTAACAAGGAAAAATAAAAATGAAAGATGGACCTATCCTCCCGGTAGAACACCAGGTTCAGAAAGAATACACTGGCAAGGAGGTGGCATTCTGTCACCCCTCAACTCTTTTGCAACTACCCGCTGGAAATGTTGCCATCTTCCTTTAAGCCCTACTACCTGTTGACCCCTGCAAGCCTCCTTATCCTCCGTCCATGGGTTCTGGCTGGGGCAGGGCCCTCTGTGACATCAGCAAGGGCCCAGCCCTGGCTGGTCCTCAGTCTCCAGGTACCACAGCAGACCAGCACACCAGGAGCCATTTCCTCTCGGCTCACCATGTGGTCCCTCAAATCGTTCCTGTGCATTTCCATGGGTGTTACCTGTGTCTACGTCTTAATGCTTACTACTCTGAGAGAGAAAGCGGAAGAAATCCAAGGGAAGATGCTCTGCAGAGGGCACTTTTTAATTCGGCTGAATCTACAAGAGCATGCCTGAGACCGGCTTGAGAGCACGTTGCTCTGGCTTTTCTTCATTGTGCTGATGTACGTGACAGTGAAGTTGGCAGGAGAGAGTGGTGAGAGTTAAGTGCAGACTCCTGCTGGCCGTCAGAGCTGTTCATTTGGCTCTCTCAGAAGGAAAAAGGAAAAGTATTCCTCTGAAGAAGACTACACGTTCCATACCTTAACCCTGCTTGAGACGTACCTTGTGAAATTTGTGTCCAGTGTGCGGAATCTGAAACTCACCACGTCGACCGGTGGTAACCTCAACCCCCTCAGTGAGGAGGTTCCTGCAGATCTATGAGCTCCAGGGCAATGAAGAATCTGACTGAGCAGATTTGTGAGTCAAAGTAGGAGAGGAATTGTTGAGCGTCGACATACCATATCCAAACTAGTAAAACTATTCTGAAGCAAAAGGAAAAAGCCTCTGATATTTTTTATTCGCTCTGTAGTTTTACCTTTTCCAGAATGTCATATAATTGGCAGCATGCAGTGTATAATCTTTTCCAGACTAGCTTATTTTACTTAATAACACTCATTCAGGTTTCATCCATTTCTTTTTGCGATTTGATAGCTCATTTCATTTTATTCTTGAATAATATTCTGTTATGTTGATGGACCATAGTTTGTTTATCCATTCTATTAAAGGACCCTTTGATTGCTTCCAATTTGTGTGCGTGTGTGTGTGAGAGAGAGAGAGAGTATGAATTAAGCTGTAATAAAACTCATGTGCATGTTTTTGTGTGGGCAGTAGCTATCAAATCATTTGCTGAACTATCTAGGAGCATAATTATTAAATCATGTGGTATGACAACATTTAGCGCTGTAAGATATTGCTTCCAAATTGCATTCCCACTAACAACGAATGAGAGTTCCTGTTGTCCCTCATCTTTGCTGGTAAATGGTTTTTCAGATTTTGCATTTGACCATTCCAATAAGTCTGTAGTTGTATCTCATTGTTCTAATTTCACCAGTCTACTCTGAAAAGTTATCTTATTTCTATATTTCCATTGTGTTTTATTCCCCCCATAAATTCTTCAGGTGTTTTACCTTTGACCTGAGGTTTAAAAAGATCTTCTGCTCAGCAAAACTTCTGCCTGTTTATGCCATCAGTGATTACTTTCCTTAATTATTCCCCTAATAATTTTTTCATGAAGGACTCATATGTTGAAATCATGCCTATTAGAAAACAAAATATTTCTAATTGAACAACACTGAGCACATTTTCTTTTCTTGAGTATTGCTTTGTCCACTATTGTTTAGTGCTTCCACAACTTTAAGTTCAGCATGAATTTCTCCCCGTTTTTTTTTTTTTTTCTTTTTTTGGTTTGTTTTGATTCTCTTCTATACTTACTAGAAGATAAGCAAATCTGTATTCATACCAGTTGCAGTTGCAGTTTTGCATTTATCATGAAATTTTATTACAAGCGTATGTGTATTTTATATGAATCTTCACTTTATTATGTGTGTTCTTCATGTTTTGATAAACTATATGCTCATTATTCCTGTTTTTAACAGTCTGTGCCTCTTCTTCATTGAGATTCAAATGGATCCATTTATATAATGTTTGAAACAGAGAGCAATCATAAAATATGTCGGTATAGTTATTGAAGAAAATATATTTCCAAAAGAACAGTAACGAAACAGTTTGCTATTTGATAGCAAAATTAATTTTCTCTCAGTGTATTTTGCAACTATGAAAGCCCAAATGTTCTTGCATATAGTCTATAAACAGAGAAGATAAATTAGCAAGCACCTCAATAGAACATAGATTTACAGAAAATCTAATGTTCTGTTTTAACTAGCTCAACTTACAGTCTTGTTATAGTTCAGTTATCCACAGTCTTGTTTTCGTGTCAGCAAAGAGAATATGCTAGTTCTCTTTGGGGGGAAGATATTTTAATCAACCTTTTCATATGCTTTTGATTTTCAAGAGAAGAGAAATCCTAAGACACTTGTTTTCGAGTGTCTGGTACTGTGCCTGATGAATTTTTTTTTCTATTTAATATGTTATCATTAGTAAAATGTGCATCCTGTTTACGTCCAACACTGAGTTAAAGTTGGATTGGCATCACCAACTCAATGGACATGAATTTCAGCAAGCTCCGGGAGATAGAGAAGGACAGGAAAGCCTGGCGTGCATGGGTCACAAAAAACACATGGGTCACAAAAAAATTAGACATGACTGAGCGACTGAAAGGATCCTATTAAGTACAGTCATTACAAAGTTTTCAAAATAATATGTAGTCCTCAAATAAGACCTGATGACAACGTTTGCCACAGTTATTTTCTCCTAAATTCACCTGGTAATTTGTTGTAGCCATCAGTTTTGGTAACTTGCTTTCCATGGAAGAATGTTAAATTGCACATAATTTAATGACTGAATGTGGTTTTGGAATGAGGCATTCTCTCAGAGAGTTACCCTCTACAGAAATGAGTCTTTAGGGGCCAGTGTTAATGAATACCCATGTACCCAATATAGTTAGGCCAAGCGATATCAGAACGTTGGAGCTTAAAGCAGAGAAAGTTTTATTGCAGGGCTATGAAAGGAGATGGGAGGCATATGGCTTTAAAAATCCTGAACTCCCCCAAGAGTTTTCAGCAAAACACACTTCTGGGAGAGGTGAGGGAGAGGTGTGGTTAACTGCTGCGAACGTCTCCCTGTCAGATCCTGAAATAAGTCGCTTCAGCTGTGTCCGACTCTGCGATCCCATAGATGGCAGCCCACCAGGCTCCCCCATCCCTGGGATTCTCCATGCAAGAACACTGGAATGGGTTGGCATTTCCTTCTCTAATGCATGAAAGTGAAAGGTGAAAGTGAAGTCACTCAGTCGTGTCCCACTCTTAGTGACCCCATGGACTGCAGCCTAGCAGGCTCCTCCATCCATGGGGTTATCCAGGCAAGAGTACTGGATTGGGGTGCCATTGCCTTCTCCCATGTAAGCCTCTAGCGAAACAAATATTATTCCCCATGTTGGGAATGTTGAAAAAAAAAAAATGCTTCCAAGCTTGACTTTCACACTCCTAGGTCCTTTTTAGGAGGAGGAGGTCCCTGGGCAGGCTGGTAATCCTGACTGGGAGCATTCATCCAGCACCCAGTCTTGATCCTCCCACCAGTGGCCAGTCCCAGCTGAAGAGGCAGCTCTCAGTCTGTGGGCCCTCCTCTTACCAAGGTCCCCATACCTTGCCCAACCATCTTCAATGAGGGAGCCAGGTGTCCATCATGCAGCTGGCCCTCAGTCTCCTCAGTCTACCCAGTGGGTGGGGACTGGGTCCTGTAGACTGACCCATGCAGAAGCCACAACCGTTCGGTCATGGAGGTGGGGATGGGAGAGTTTGGCTATTGCTCTGAACCTGGGGCCAGGCCAGTGAGTGGCTCTAGCAAGCAGCTCTGGGCCACTGCAAGACACAGCCTTTAGCCTGTCCTCAGGTGCCCTGGCTTGCTCCTCAGCCCAAGGCCAGAGGACCTGGAGGGCCCTGGGCACAGCCTGCAATATATCTTTAACTAAACTCTTCTGAGAGGCTGACTCTGATGGAGCTGGATTTTGAAATCCACTAATGGACCTGAGCTAAGTGTGCAGCTCCATATTCCTCCTGCCCTCTTATAGTATCATCTTTGGTGAGATTATTCAATGTATGACTAAAGTTGGTACCTTGGACCACCATGGTCCATTTCCACTAGCCCTCGATAACCGCATTCAACTCTCTGTTTCTATAACTCAGGTATTTTAACTAACAATATCACGTGATGATAAAGTTTTTGTCTTCCTCCGGCTGAAATATTTTACTTAGCATAATGTCCCTAAAGACATTGCAAATGGGGAAACCATTTATTTATTCACTGCTGGAGGTACAGTTGCATTGCAATATTTTTAAATCAATTTTTTATTTGAGTATAGTTCCTTTACATTGTTGTATTAGTTTCTGCTGTACATCAGTGTGAATCAATTATATACTTACATAGATCCCTTCATGTTGGATTCTCTTCCCATGTGTGTCACCACAGAGCACTGAGTAGAGTTCCTTGTGCTTTTCTTTCTTATTTTGTCAGTAATTTAAATTGATTTCTTTATTTTAACTGGAGGATGATTACTTTACAACATTGTGACGGGTTTTGCCATACATCAAGCTTAGTGAGCCATAGGTACCCATGTGTCCAACACATCCTTAAGCCCACCCCACATCCCTCCCCACCCTATTCCTCTGGGTTCTTCCAGATCACTGGCTTTGGATGCTCTGCTTCATGCATACGTACACGTGAAGGATGATTTTCCTGCATGAAATATGCACTTTTGTATGTTTCACATATGAAAATATGGGTGCAGAGTTTTCTATGTGAAATACGAAATCTGCATTTCACTTTTGAAAATCTAGTTGTATATTTTTGGTCATGATACATGGCTTATGGGATGTTACACATCTGGATGTCTGTGCACACTTTTTCCTACATGAATATGGAATTGTGTATATCTCACATAGGACAATTTGAGCATACATTTTCCTGCTTGAAGTGTGGGATTTTATATATTTTCCCTATGAAAATCTCCATTAAGATCTTCTGACATGAAGTATATTCTCAATAGTTCAAATATGAAAACATGATGCAAATTTTCACTCATGAAATAGAAACTTTGTACATTTCAAAAATGAAAATCTAGGTACACGTTATCTTACCTGAAATTTGGTATTTTTATACTTCACACAAAGACATTTGGGCGCAGATTTCCTTGATCTACATATGCAATACTCTATTATTTCACATATGAATATATGAGTGCTGTTATTGCTGCACTAAATATATGTAATTCTCTATAGTTCACATTTGAAAATCTAGGCACAGATTTTCCTGCATGATATATGGAATGCACTCTATGAAAATCTGGAAAAGGGTTTCCCGATGGATATATTGACTTCTTTATGCTACATTTATGAATATCTGTGAGCACATTTTCCTACACAATATATGGAATTCTCCATGTTAAACCTTTGACTATGTGGACATTCATTTTCCTACATTAGATATTAAATTCTCTCTAAAAAACATATGAAAATATTAGCATGGCTTTTGTGGGCATAGATTTTCAAATGTGGAACACGGAATTCTGTATGTTTCACACGTGCCAATCAGTGTGCAGATTTTCTTAAATGAAATATGGAATCACATATATTTTACAGATGATAATTGGAACAAAGACTTTTCTGCTATATTGACATATGGGATTCTGTATATTCCATATATGAAAATCTTAATTGAGATTTTCTGACATAAGTATGTAATTTTATATATTTCATGTTATAAAAATCAGGGAACTGATTTTCCTACATGAATGAGGACATTTCTACACTTCACAAATAGAAATCTGTGAACAGATTTTCATACATGTCATATGAGATTTTTCACATTTAATATAAGGAAATCTCGGCCCAGATATTTGTACAAAAATAAAGAAATCTTTATGTTTCATATATGAAAATGAGTGCCAATATTCCCATATGAAATATGGAATTCTCTATGTAACATATTTGAAATAGGGCCATCCATTTTCTATGTATCACACATGAACATCTCTGCTCAAATTTTCCTAGAGGAAGTACTGAACACTATGTGTATCACATAGGAAAACCTGAGCGCCAATTTCCCCACATGCAATCTGGAATTCTGTATGCTTACGATATCTATCAAATTCTGTGTACCAATTTTGCTACATAAAATATGGAATTCCATATATTTCAGAAACGAAAATCATTGTGACATTTTCACTCTATTAAAAATATAATTCTCTATATGTTACATATGAACATCTCAATCCTGGTTTTACTACATGAAATGTTGAATTTTTTTGTATTTCACTTTATTAAAATCTGTATGCAAAGTTTTTTACATGAAATATGGAATTCTTTATACTTCCTAGATGAAAACCTGGGTAGTGATTTTCTTACATTAAATATGGGATACTCTACATTTCACACATGAGCATCTAGGCATTGCTTTTCTTAAGATATGGAGATCCAATATGGTATTGGTATTGCCCCTATTTCACAAGTGAAAATATTGGCACCACTGTTTCTTCATGAAATATGGAATTCTTTGCATTTCTCATACATATATCAAGACAACGATTTTCCACCATGAAATATGGAATTCCCTATATTCCCTATATCAAAATCTAGGCACTAATGCTCCTTCATGGACGTTGGACTTTGGTATAGTTCACATTTGAAGATCAGAATGGAGATTTTCCTATAAGAAATATGGAAATCTCTATATTTTGTATGAAAAAAGTGGTTCTTCATGTACTGCCACATGTTCCCTGTCCCTTACACGTGTGTGCCTGTGTTGCATGTGTGTGTGTGTGTGTGGGTGTGTGTGTGTGTGTGTGTGTGGGTCCTGCCCACTGCAGACACAGAGATGAAGGTGACATCACCTCATGTGATGATGAGATAGTCCTGAGATGTGGAGCAACCAGAAGATGAGGCACGAGGCATTCACAGACTAGGGGAGACTGGTCCATGCATCTCTGTGATGCCCCTGTCCAGGACAGGAATGAGGAAAGGATGACAGGTGACAATCTGGACAGGGACTCTTCAAATCTGCAGTTACATCAAGAGGCATAACCAAGCTCACAATTTCTGCTGTGTTGTGTGTTTGTATCAGTAAGCAGTGGTGGGGGGTTTTGAGGAGTCACCCAGAGGAAATAAATCAAGTGATGTGGGGATTTAAAACCACTGTCTGTGGATCCCTCAGTCTGTGGTGCATTGGCTACCCTGTGGAAATGCCGGACGAGGCTAGGACAGGGCCCCCGATTTTGAAGCGGCCAGGGTCCTTTGGAAAAAGGAAGAGACTGGAAGGAGGAGGATGGGAATGAGAGCCGGCTTCAATGCAGATTGTTCCACACAGGTGAGAAGGAGATTTGGGAAAGTCCTGGGCTACTGCTGCCTAGGATCAGCCTGTCAGCCAGCACACTCCCTCTCTAAGGGTGTTACATATTGGCACCATGTGAGACAAATGACATGCTAAGCTAGGCTCTCAGAGTGAACCCCCAGGCATCCTAGCAGAGACGGAGTGTGAGCGTGGAATCCGACGGGCACTTCCAGCTACCTGGCAGTGCAGAAAGGTGAGGAAAGCGCAGGTGTGGGGTGTGTGTGAGTGCCCCACTGCCAGGGTCTGTCAGCGAGGGAGGGAAGAGGGATGAAGCAAGGATGGCAGGGTGTTTGCATGAAGGGACCCTGGAACAGTGAGAGACAGGTTCCAGTTCAGAGCCCGCTGTATTTAGGCTCCAGGCATCAGTGAATAACAGTCATGAGGAAGACACCACATTGCTCGTTTAAAGATGTTCTGAGGTGAATTTCTTCCTTTTTCCGAGTGTGCTGCTGTACCCTGGATCCCTTGCCGAAAGGATAGGCAGGTAGAAAGGACCAGTGGGAAGTCAGTGACAATGGAAAGGAGCCAAGAAACAGAATGGGGTGGATTCCCAGGCACAGAAGAGGGGGCGGGTCTACAGCCTCTTGGACACTCAGCGACAAAGATCTTTCTGTCCTTCTCAACTGTAGCAGCATTTTCCCCCCAAAATGACCAGGGGCATGAGCGTACCTTGCTTTTTATGTAAGCTTTGGTTGACTGATGGGACTGCAGCATAAGCAGCTGCTATCTGCAGAGCTTGCCAGTTTAAAACATCACTATACTCTTCACAGAACGCTTGGATATCAGGACTATGCAAAGGATTGCTTCAGTTGATTCTTCGCTGTTCCCAACCCCACAGGGCTGGGTAGACAGGGTAGGCTGCAGTGTGTTCTCAACGTGGAGGCTGAACAAAAACAGCACCACTTTGAAAGGGCCTGTATACGCTAAATGGGCAGACTTCAATGCCTCTGGCACTGGTGTGTCATCGCCCTTAATGGAGACCTGTCCTTAACTTCTCCCTGACGCATTCAAGCACGTTTCAGGCAGTCACCTTATGCCAGCAATAGCATATCCTATTTCTCCCCCTGTCCAAAATGTGGCCAAGCCACTGTAATCCTGTGCAGTGTTCATGTCCACCAGGTGAGGGAGGGAGGGACGCCTGTCTCCTTCTGTGGTTCACCAGAGATCGCCTGTATTTGCCTCTAAATTTGAGAAAGCATTCCCCAGCTGTGTTAACTGACAAAGTCAGATCTCCCATGGGTGCAACTCACACAGGCGAATAGATTTGGCTTTATGCCTAGGTTAAGTGTCTTTTATGAGTGCTGGTGCCCAGAGAATGGCAGAGGGCAGCAGCACCAGACAGAGAGACAGAGACACACAAACACAAGCCCCTACTACACACAAAGAAAGATAGACAGGGAAACAGTGTGTGCCAAAAGCAGAGACAGAGACAGAGAGCTCTGTATGCTGTGGCTCTGGTGTCCCTGAGCAAACGAGCTCAACAATGTCAAACTGGGTCTGTACTCACTCTCCTATCATCCAGTCTGCATTGGCCTCTCTGCTCAGTGAAGGAAACTATTCAGCCACATTGCCCCCCTACCTTTCATGGGACACTTTGGGAGAGCACCCAGAGATTAAAGGTCCTGTGGGACACAGGAGTGTCCTTTTCAGATATAGAAGCGGGAATTCATGCTTTGAATTTCTGGAAGCCAAGGAAGTGGCAGCTTGCACCTGGGTTTTGCCAGATGGAAGACAGGCAATGGCCTGGAGGAGGACACTCAGTGAAGCAGAGGCATCATGTGGCTCGCTGGAGCCCTGGCAGCCGTGGGGTGGGGGTGTGGGAGGTGGGCGGGCATGGGCCTGGGGTAAGGGGTTGGGGGTGGGACAGAGGTGACTCCTTTTGGGCTAGGGGCCTGTCCATGGAGCGTGATGCCCACTACCCTCTCTGCCAATGGCTGAGATTGGGCCCAGCAGCCTGGGAGTGGTTCATAGCTCCAGCAGCCTCGAGGGCCCATTAGCCTGGGCAATCTGGTGGCCTGCGCAGCTTGCTCCAGGTGGTCCACCACCACATTCTTCAGTCTCAGGGCATCCCAGAAGGAGGCAGCTATGGCCACTGGGTGATGGCAGCAATTGCATCACCTGTGCAGGCCACCTGCTGTGCTGTCATGTCCAACCCCTTCACAGCTGCACCAGCTTGAGCCACAGCAGGCCACGTCCAGAGTGAGATGCTTCCAGAGGATGGCAGGAGCACCCCAGGGCTCTGGAACTTCTTAAATGTGAGGCCAAGTTTTCAGGGGACGGAGGTCCTGGGTCCTGCCCTCATGGTGGGTGTGTCGGAGACCTTGTAGGCACCAGGTGGTGCACCAAACAAGGAGTGGCTCTCTTCATTTGGGAGGCGATGAAAGGAAGGTGTGGCCCTGGAAGAGGGAGAGATGGTGGGAATCGGGCAAGAGGTCTGGCTGCTGGTGGAAGAAGACAGCACAGAAGAGGTGGAGGTGGTGGCGGATGTGGAACAGGAGCAGTTGTCCTCGCAGGAGCCAGAGGAGAAGCTGGAGGAGCAGAGCCAGGAACGTGCAAGGCCAGGAGATCCAAGTGATATACCGGCCGATGCTGAAGGGCCTGGAGTCACTGGCGGCCCTTCAGACAGTGAGTTTAGCTCTGGGAATGTGAAAGACCACAGGGCCTATGTTCGCTTCAGGTGGAACAACCGTCAGAGGAGGGTCACTTGGCTCAGAGATGCACCATCTTCCAGGGCACCGCAGGCTTCTGGCTTCCAAAACCTATCCTGACTGCTATTCCTCAGAGTCAGCTGCTCAGGAGGAGGAGAAGGACCAGGAGCAGGAATAGGAGTGGGGACAAGGGCACAGGCAAGGTGAGTGGTGGTTGAGGGAACTTGGTGCTGGGGATGTGGAGATCCAAAGATACAGCAGGAGCAGAATTCGGACATGGCCAAAACACCTGTAGGTGTCTGAGCTGTTGCTTTGGGTGACCCTTTTTGGCCTGCATCTGAAAAGGAGCAGTACCCAGGGGTGGGGATTCTATATCAGGAGTGACCAGAAACATTAGGCCAGAGTGGAATTCTCAGAAAGTTATTATTGTATTTGTGGATAATCCCGGGAAGTAACAGAGACAGTGCGAGTCCCACAACCTCCCCCCACCTCGGTCAGTCAGAGCCCCTGTAGTTGTTCCCACTAGTGCAGTGCAGAAGCAGGAGGTTTTCAACACCCAGGATGAAGGAAAGGGCTTCTCTCTGGTATGCTGTGAGTGCCAGACAATTCCAGACACATCCTTGTGAAGACACGGAGCAGGTCAGTGACCCAGGGCTTTCTTGTTAAACACACACACACACACACACACAGAAAGACACACACACAGAAAGACACACACACATACCCATACACAACACACACACTTGCCCACAGACAAGGTGTGCCATGGGGACTGCAGTTCCTGATATTTTAAGCAGTGACATGCCACTACTCAACACACACCAGCCAGTCAGAGATCAGAAGTAGTCAGAAACAGACCCTCCCTTGGCGAATGCAGACAACTTCAGAAGCCAAAGACCACAGGGGACCAAGAGCCGTGAGCATGTTTGATGTTACGGCACTGGCTGGGGACATACATCAGTGGGGCGGGCAAGCAAGTGTGAGTGCCCAGAGTGCTTGCAGATGTCTGTTCCAGTGTCCCTGTGAAAAGCTGTTGCTGAGCCATGAAAGACACTGGGATTCTTGGCCTGGGGAGGAGAGGAATTCAATCCAGAGCCAGTGACAAGGTTTGATCACTCAGAGCTTTTGTGTAATCAAGTTTTATTAAAGTATAAAAGAGATAGAGAAAGATTCCGACATAGACATCAGAAGGGGGCAGAAAGAGTACCCCCCCCACACACACACCGCTAGTCTTTAGCAGGAAGTTATATACCCACTAGCAGGCTGCTTTGCTGGTGGCTCAGAGGTTAAAGCGTCTGCCTGGAATTCAGGAGACTCAGGTTCGATCCCTGGGTCAGGAAGATCCCCTGGATAAGGAAATGGCAACCCACTTCAGTACTCTTGCCTGGAAAATCCCATGGACGGAGGAGCCTGGTAGGCTGCAGTCCATGGGGTCGCAAAGAGTCGGACATGACTGCGCGACTTCACTTTCTTTCACTTAGCAGGCTGCTAATTAGAGAAAGGAAATGTCTCAACACTCAGAGAGTGGCACCAGGTCCCTCACCTACAACATTTATCTTGAGATAACATTGGTACAAGGTGAGCCATCCTAGGCCATAAAAGGATTGACAATAATCTTGAAGAAAGGCAGGTTTCTAAGCAAATACATAGTCTTAATAACAGAGTAGGAGAACAATTGTATGAGTAAAACATACTGGTTTTTTGAGGCCTTGTCTGTTCTGAGTCTTAGGTGGAACCGATTTGAAGAAAGACAGAGTCTAGAGTAAATGCATAGTTCATTAACATAGCTTAAGAAAAACATTTCCATAAGAAAAATGCATTGGTTGGCTCAAGGTTTGAGAAAAGTTAAGTTCAGATGGAACCAGATGTCATCATGGCAACACAGAATTTTTAAAGAAGCCTCCTTTTAATTTTGTATGCTGCTGCTGCTGCTAATTCACTTCAGTGGTGTCGAACTCTGCGACCCCATAGACAGCAGCCCACCAGGCTCCTCCGTCCCTGGAATATCCAGGCAAGAATACTGGAGTGGGTTGCCATTTCCTTCTCCAATGCATGAAAGTAAAAGTGAAGTCACTCAGTCATGTCCTACTCCTAGGATCCCATGGATTGCAACCTACCAGGCTCCTCCGCCCATGGGATTTTCCAGGCAAGAGTACTGGAGTGGGTTGCCATTGCCTTATCCCACAATAAACCATAATTGTGTAAAATAACCTAATTTGTATACTTTTCCTAAGTAAAGTCTATATTTTCTATAGAGAAGGGAAAATCTGACACATGCAGTTTGTTTCCTCCTGCCCCTTAAGAGAGAGAGAAAAATGTCTGTCACTTGCAGCCTATTTCCTCCATTTACAGGCCCCTAGCCTTCCTGCCTCTTATCCTCTCACTTGTTCCTTCCCAGACTAGCCCTGTTGCTTGTGGCTCTACCTGGCCCTGCATGTGGCATGACTGGCTCCTTGACCTGCAGCAGATTGTAAACAACCGCCAACTATCCATCATGATAAGTGAACAAGTTGAAGTCTTGCTTAGCTACATGATCAATTTGAAGGTCAGTGAGGGAGAATGAGGAAAGGTGGATAGGGGAGCTGGGCAGGGAAGTGGGGGATCATCTTATGTGGTGTGAGCACTTGGAGTGGAGAAGCAGAAGCTGTTGCTCCTGCCCTTCAGGCAAGCTATGGACCCTAGAAACTTGCACATTTCCCCTCCTCCTGGTCCTGTCAGGTGCAGGAACTGAGGCATCCCTGGTCCTGCTACATGCTGCTAAGTTTCTTTTCGGAGCAAACCCTACTTCAGAAACACATTCATCATTAAGAAGTACTACCTTGACATCATTGGTACAACCTGCCTCCCAGGGTGGTGTGGGTGGGTGGGGAAGGGAGTGGATGATCCTCCTGCGTGATCCTTCCCTGCCTCCCTTGTCTTCCTCCAGGATACATGCCATGTTATTCCACTCCAGTCCACTGGTTCTGGGTTTATAAACGGGAAGCTCCAAGCCGCAGGCTGGAAACCAGCAGTCTTAACTTCCTCAACTGGTTGTTGGATCACAACAGCCCAGGATCAAACAGGATTTCTGAGATGGGGTTACTCTGGGCCTCTGCAGAATTGACGATTTGTGTTGGGGTTCTTCAATGTTCATGAAGGGTTCAGGTCCTGGTGAGCCCCATGCTGACCTTGTTCATGTTTCCAGCAGATAATCAGCAAAGACTGTGGCTCAACCTCCTGCAGTACTTCCCATAGAGGTAGATTCTGCCATGAGAGGTTACTGACAGAAACACAGGTTGTGAGGGGATCAAAGGTGGGCCCTGAAAGGACAGCCATGTAGAGGCTTGGACACTCTCCTTTCCCAAATGAGGATGCTTGGGCTCATGCAGGCTGGATGTGGAGCCTGGATTTGGGTCATACTGGTAGCAAGTGACAAGCTGAGATTGGAGGCTTGGGGATTTCATGTGTTCAAGTCTCACTCGAAGAAGCTGTGATCACAAGATGAGAGTCCTAGGTGATTCTGATAGAGACAGGGTGAATCAAGCACCTTTGTCAGAATCATCTTTCCCCAGGTTGAGCCTCTCCAAAGCCTCCTGCTGCTCACTGAGTTTGAGATTCCCCTGGGCACTTAAGTCCCGACCTTCCTCCTGGAAAGCACCACCAGTTAGAATAGGTTTCTTTCCACTGTCCCTTGATACTTTTGTGCTGGCTTTGGGGTCTTCTGTGAATTTCCACATCCATCGATTGGCCTCTCACCACCACCACAAAGCCAGAAACGACTTAAGGCTGGCTGGTGATAATACTGAACAGCTGGGGGAAGAAATGGACAGGGATCCCCAAAGGGCAGGACATGGAGCCTACTGACATCATCTCCCATATTGCTGGACACAGGCATCTTCAGCTACTGAAACACCTGTGTTCCCTGTTTGTGTTTGTGTCACTGTGTCTTCCTTGTATGTGTTTACACAAGTATGCTTATATCGCCTGTGTTTGCATGTTTTTCTGTGTGTGTGCATGTGCCTGGCCCACATCAAATGCAGAGATGATGGTGACAGAACATGAGACTTGGAGGAACAAGAAGAGGAGGCATGAGGCATCCACAGGCTCGGGGAGACTGGTCAGTGTATCTCTGGCCGCCCCTGTCCAAAAGAGGAACGAGGAAGGATGGCCAGTGACATCTCCAGACAGAGGTTCCACAAATCTACAATTACATCAAGAGAGATAAACAGGCTCACAGTTTCTGCTCTGTTGACCCATTTTTTACTACCGGCCTTTTTCCATGACTGATCTTAACTGGAAACAGCACATGCCTTCATACTCTGAAAAGCTCCAAGCGGTGATTGGTCTCTTAGAATCCATCCTCTAGACACAGAGCCCACCTGGGGAGACTGCCTGCAGTATCTCCTCACCCTATTCAATACAGAGGAATGAGGATGAGTCATGACAAAGGCTAGAAAATAGCTCCAGGCCAGTGCCCCAGGTGGCCAATTAGATGTGGAGAAATGGGCTTGGGAGAACTTCCCAGAGGAAGAGCCTCGCTGGTACCCCAATATGGAGGGGGGAAGAAACCAGTTGGAGAGATATCCACAGGTCCTCTCTTGTACAGGGGATAAAAGATGAGGCTAAGAAGCCTGCTAACATGGCTAAGACCACTGAGGTGCTACATGAACCAGATGAAAGTCTGGCTGATTTCTACAAAAGGCTGTTTGAGGCCTTCTGAGTTTTCACACCTTTTGATCCTGAAACCACTGAAAATCAACGGATGATAAATTCAGCCTTTGAGGGACAGGCCCAAGTGGACATGTGGAAAAAAAAAATTACAGAAGTTAAAAGGTTTGCAGGTAAAAATGCCACAGAACTGCTTTGCCAACAAAGTCTTTGTCAATCACAACTAAACAGCAAAAAGAGGATGAAGCAAAAAGTTGCACCCTTGGCAGCGTCCCTGTCAAAGCGTGCAGTCTTGTTGGGATCACACCATAAGGCAAGGGGTCCAGATCCAATAAGAACAATTCCCCTCAGCCACGATCAGTGTGCCTATTGCAAGGCAAAGGGACACTGGATAAATGAGTACCCCAGTCGCCCTGAGAAGAAAACCAAAGCAACAGGCCCACTGAGCTGGTATCAACCCAAGCCACCCAGCACTAATTTGATCGGGCTACCTCAAGCAGAATCCAACTAGAGGGGAATGGACTCTCTCCAACTGGGTCCCTGAGATCCCATGGTCAGAATTCAAGTAGGGGGCCATCCAATGGACTTTATGTTGGACACTGGTGCTGAACATTCCGTGGTCACCCAGGATATAGCCCCCTTATCTGGAAAATAAACTATCACATCACTGGGGGCACAGGTGCCCAGACCAGCAGGCCATTTTGAAGTCCTTGACAATGCTGACTGGGAGCCATGAGGTAGAGCACAAGTTCCTCCCCTTGCCCAACTGCCCTATTGCCTTTGTTGGGAAGAGACCTGCTTGCTAAGATGAGGGCCCAGATTTCATTTTCTGCTGATGGGTAACCTCTTCTAAAGCTAGCAGGCCCACCCTCTTCCTTGATTATGACTCTTGCTGTAAGGTGAGAAGAAGAATGGCACTTGTATTCCTCCCTTCCAAGAAAAGGGACCATTCCTCCGGAATCAGAGACTGAGTACCCACCAGTTTCAGCTGAGGAAAATGCTCTGGGCCTGGAAAAACCTCTTGGTCCCATCCTGACTGATCTGAAACCAGGAGTTCAGCCTGTAAAACTATAACAGTATCTGATTCCCCAGTAGGCCTGCCTGGGAATCCAGGCTCATTTATATAGACTACTCCAACACGGACTTCTGATTAAATGCCAGTCACCCTGGAACACCCCACTACTACCCGTGAAGAAGCCAGGGACACATGGCTATCACCCGGTTTAGAACTTAAGAGCTGTAAATGAGGCAACAATTACTCTGCATCCAGCAGTGCCTAAACTGCACACCCTACTAGGACTGATCCCTTCCACAGCTGAACGGCTTACTTGCTCGTACTTGAAAGATGCCTTCTTCTGCCTCCAGCTTGCACCTGTCAGTCAACCACTATTTGCCCCTGAATGGGAAAACTCACATATGGGAAACAAGGAACAGCTCTCCTGGACGAGGCCTCCGCTGGGTTTCAAGAACTCCCCTATTCTTTTCAGCGGAGCTTTGGCCACTGACTTTGTGAAATTTCCTGGACAGGAGTTAGACTGTGTCTTGCTGAAATAGGTCATTGAGCACAACACAGGCTGGATGCCTAGAAGGAACAAAGGAACTTGTCTCCTTGTTAATGGAAGCTGGGTTCTGGGTATCAAAGAAAAATGTACAAATCTGTGAAAGACAACTCAAATATCTAGGTTTTAACATCATCTGGGGCCAGCGAATGCTGGGAACTGAAAGTAAACAAGCAGTTTGTGCCAATGCTGCCCATATTACTCACCAGAAGGTCCACAAGCTCCTGGGAGCAGCAGGATTCTGCAGGATATGGATCTCTGTATTTTCAGACCTGGCCAGACCCCTACATGAGGCCCTGGAACGAGAAGAAAAGGCTCCCCTTGAATGGGAGCCAAGAGGCAGCATTTCAAACAATAAGGCCAAAGTCTCTGATGCTTCTGCCCTAGAGCTTCCCAATATAACCAGAGCATTCAATCTCTGTGGTCATGAAAAGTACAAAATGGCCTTGAGAGTCTTGACCCAAAAATTCAGGCTTAGGCAAAGGCCAGTGGCCACTTGTCTAAATAGATGGCCACCCTACCTCCAAGCAATAGCAGCCACTACCTTACTAGTGAGCGAAGTTGACAAATTAATGTTGGGGCAAAACCTCAATGTTAAGGCCATACACTCAGTTGTAACCCTAATGGATAGCAGATGCCACCACTGGCTCACACATGCACGGATAACTCAGTATCAAGGCTTACTTTGAGAACATCCACGGTACAACTGCAAGTTGTATGAACTCTAAAACCAGCTATCTTTCTACCAAAAGAAGCAGAGCCCTTGGAACACGATTGCTTGGAATTACTAGATGAAGTATTTTCTAACAGACCAGACCTGATTGACAAGCCAGTCCACAACCCAGACCTGGTCCTATATACTGATGGTAGCAGCTACATGGAAAACAGAAAGAAGATGGCTGGGTATGCTGTAGTGTCTGAATCTGAAGTGAAGGAAGGAGAGGTGCTTCCTCAAGGATGGTCAGCACAGAGAGTGGAGATATAGGCATTAATCAGAGCCCTCGAACTCAGCTGAGAGCAGCAAGTCAATACCTATACAGACTTGTGGTATGCTTTTGCTACTCTACATGTCCACGGAGCCTTATACAAGGAAAGAGGACTCCTTACAGCAGGAGGGAAAGGGATCAAAACCCAAGTCAAAATCCTGAAACTTCTAGAAGTAGTATGGGAACAAAAGGAATTGGCAGTTGTCTACTGCAAAGGCCACCATAAGGGAGGTGACCCAGTGGCCAAAGGGAACCGTCAAGCTGATGCAGCCACCAAGGAGGCTTCCCCTGGGTCAAATAGAAAGTCCTGCTAGTCTTGGAGTTACCAGCTGCCCCCAGGTACTTTCCTGAGGAGGAAAAATGGATAAAAACGGAAGGGGGAACCAAGGCCAAGATGTGATGGTGGCTCACACAAGACCACAAGTCTATGTTCTGGCACAATTTGCCTACAAGCTGTTGCACCAGGAACATTAACATTATCTCCACTCTCTGTGCTGACCATCCTTGAGGAAGCACCTCTTCTTCCTTCACTTCAGATTCAGACACTACAGCCTACCCAACCATCTTTCTGTTTTCCATGTAGCTGCTACCATCAGTATATAGGACCAGGTCTGGGTTGTGGACTGGCTTGTCAATCAGGTCTGGTCTGTTAGAAAATACTTCATCTAGTAATTCCAATATGGGCAAGACTGCCTTAGAGACTTTGCTAGGCCCATACTACCTCCTTGCACACCTCCCCGCACTCTGTTCTTCTGTCTCCCAGAGATGTGTAATCTGTTTATAAAATAATGCTCACCAGGGGCCTAGTAGGTCAGCAGGGACACAATATTGTAGACTATCCCCCTTTGAGGATATGGAAGCAGGTTTCACTGAAATCACTCCAAATCAAGGATTTAGATACCTTTTAGTTTTCATCTGCACCTTTTCAGGCTGGGTGGAAGCCTTTCCTACTTGAACTGAAAAAGCAAGACAAGTAACCAAGGCACTCCTGAAAGACGTTGTCCCCAGATACAGAATACCTCTGGCCATAGGATCTAACAATGGACTGGCATTTGTTGCTTATGCAGAACAAGAGGTGGCAAAGGCTTTCAAAACCCAGTGGACATTGCATACCACCTACCATTCCCAGAGCTCAGGGAAAGTAGAACGCATGAATCAAACCCTCAAACAAACCGTAGCAAAACATTGCCAGCTTATCTTGGGTAGGCATGTTGCCTGCAGCCCTCTTAAAAGTGAGGAGTTTGCCCTGGGCAGAGATAGGGTTTTCGCAGTTTGAAATCCTTTATGGATGACCACCCTCGCTAGTCAACTTAAGGGGAGACACCAGAGAGCTGGGGAACTTGGACTTATATAGGCAGGGTTATGCCACACAATCTCTCAAATACATACATGGATAATTGATAGAATACCCATTTCTTTAGGCATAACAGTACATCCTCACCAACCAGGGGACTGAGTATGGGTAAAGAAAGGATTGCAAAAAAGAGCCTTTAAAACACATGTGGAAAGGGCCCTATTCTTTAAACTTAACTACCCCACTGATCTCAAGGTGGCAGGAATAGACACTTGGATCCATTACTCCAGAGTCAAACCTGCAAGGCTGACTAATAGTCAAGAGAATTGGGCAACGACCCTTAGTCTGGAGGAACCCCTGAGCCTGACCTCGCTGAGAAGGAAACATCCACCCCATAGCCCCACTCTGGCCACACTGGAAGCTGGTCAATAAAAGCACGGCTGAAGCTTGAGGAACCAATAAGACCGACAAAAGGCAGATGTATTGGTTATTAATTGGTCTGGGACTCCACCTATTCATCTTATTTGGAATAGGGCTTTACTCTCTACCCCAGAGTGGACTTGTATCCAAAAACTCTGTTTTGCCTACTTCTTCATAGTTCCTGTTTTTTGGAGTCTCTTCCTACTGTGATCAACTTAGTTATGAAAATAGTGTATTTTTGCCTTACAGTTCTGTTAAGTTGTAAAATCCCCTCCTCATCTAAGAGTCAGGATGACCGTTCGGAATGTATGGAGTCTTTCTACTATGAGGGTAAATGGCCCAAGGATTCACTGAGTACACATACAAACCAACCGCATGTTATAGTTCAGCTTTCCCATGGAGTAGGGAAGGGAAGCATTACTGGGGGAGGGGGGGGAGGGGGGAGGGGGGGCGGGAATTAGAGCCCACAGTGTGAATGGTCTAACGTGCTATGGCACCCCAAGACAGATGGCCTGCTGGACTAGACAGACTTATTTTGGGATGTCAGATGAGGGGCGGGGTGTGGCAGGCAAGATCAGGCTAGGAAAAGACCAGCCCAAGAGGTGGTCAGATGGTTAAAAGCCCAAGTAACCAAGCCAGACCCATTGGCATCACATCCAAAGACTTGATCTTTTTCCTTCTCTTATATTTCTTAACTCTTTAAGTTCCTTTAACTTTTGTTTTAAAGCTGATTTGCTGGTTCTGAATTCTCTTAACTTTTGCTTGTCTGAAAAGCGTTTGATTTCTCCATCAATTTTGAATGAGATACTTGCTGGGTACAATAAGCTTGGTTGTAAATTTTTCCCTTTCAGTACTTTAAATATGTCCTGCCATTGTCTTCTGGCCTGCAGAGTTTCTGCTGAAAGATCAGCTGTTAAGTGTATGGGGTTTCCCTTTTATGTTACTCGTTGCTTCTCCCTTGCTGCTTTTAATAGTCTTTCTTTGTGTTTAGTCTTTGTTACTTAGATTAGTATGTGTCTTGGTGTGTTTCTCCTTGGGTTTACACTGTATGTAACTCTTCATGGCTCTTGGACTTTATTGTCTATTTCCTTTTTCATGTTGGAAAAATTTTCAACTATAATCTTTTATAAATTTTTCTAATACCCTTTTTTCTTCTCTTCTTCTGGGACCCCTATAATTAAAATATTGGTGTGTTTGATATTTTCCCAGAGGTCTCTGAGACTATCCTCAGTTATTTTCATTCTGTTAATTTTTTTCTGCTCTTCATAAGTTTTCCCAACATTTTATCTTCCAGCTCACTGATTTGTTCTTCTGCTTCAGATATTCTGCTATTGATTCCTTTGTTTTAAAGTCTATTTTATCTGATATGAGTATTGCCACTCCTGCTTTCCTTTGATCTCTATTTGCGTGGAATATCTTTTTCCAGCCTGTCACTTTCAGTCTGTATGTGTTCCTTGTTTGGACATGGGTCTTTTATAGACGTGGGTCTTGTTTTTGAATCCCTTCAGCAAGTCTTTGTCTTTTGGTTGGGGCATTCAACCCACTTACGTTTAAGGTAATTTTTTTTTTTTCCTTTTCAACAAGAACTTTATTGAACTGTGTATTTGCTGTTTTGTTAACCACTACCTTTTACCATTTTCCAAGCAACTTCATAATTCCATATTCCTAAAACTTTTTACCTTTTTTAAAAAATATAAATTTATTTATTTTAATTGGAGGCTAATTACAATATTGCATTGGTTTTGCCCTACATCAACATGAATCCACCATGGGTGTACACATGTTCCCCATTCTGAACCCCCCTCCCACCTCCCTCCCCATACCATCCCTCTGGGTAATCCCAGTGCACCAGCTCCAAGCATCCTGTATCGTGCATTGAACCTGGACTGGCGATTCGTTTCTTATATGATATTATACATGTTTCAATGCCATTCTCCCAAACCATCCCACCCTCTCCCTCTCCCACAGAGCCCAAAAAACTGTTCTATACATCTGTGTCTCTTTTGCTGTCTTGCATACAGGGTTATCATTACCATCTTTCTAAATTCCATATGTATGCATTAGTATACTGTATTGGTGTTTTTCTTTCTGGCTTACTTCCCTCTGTATAATAGGCTCCAGTTTCATCCACCTCATTAGAACTGATTCAAATGTATTCATTTTAATGGCTGAGTATCACTGCAGATGGTCACTGCAGCCATGAAATTAAAAGACACTTACTCCTTGGAAGGAAAGTTATGACTAACCTAGATAGCATATTCAAAAGCAGAGACATTACTTTGCCAACAAAGGTCCGTCTAGTCAAGGCTATGGTTTTTTCTGTGGTCATGTATGGATGTGAGAGTTGGACTGTGAAGAAGGCTGAGCGCCGAAGAATTGATGCTTTTGAACTGTGGTGTTGGAGAAGACTCTTGAGAGTCCCTTGGACTGCAAGGAGACCAACCAGTCTATTCTGAAGGAGATCAGCCCTGGGATTTCTTTGGAGGGAATGATGCTGAAGCTGAAATTCCAGTACTTTGGCCACCTCATGCAAAGAGTTGACTCATTGGAAAAGACTCTGATGCTGGGAGGGGTTGGGGGCAGGAGGAGAAGGGGACGGCAGAGGATGAGATGGTTGGATGGCATCACTGACTCGATGGACATGAGTCTGAGTGAACTCCGGCAGTTGGTGATGGACAGGGAGGCCTGGCATGCTGCAATTCATGGGGTCGCAAAGAGTCGGACATGACTGAGTGACTGAACTGAACTGAACTGAACTGAATACTACATTGTGTATATGTACCACAGCTTTCTTATCCATTCATCTGCTGATGGACATCTAGGTCGCTTCCATGTCCTGGCTATTATAAACAGTGCTGTGATGAACATTGGGGTACATGTGTCTCTTTCAATTCTGGTTTCCTTGGTGTGTATGACCAGCGGTGGGATTGCTGGGTAATAAGGCAGTTCTATTTCCAGTTTTTTAAGGAATCTTCACACTGTTCTCCATAGTGGCTGTACTAGTTTCCATTCCCACCAACAATGTAAGAGGGTTCCATTTTCTCTGCACCTTCTCCAGCATTTATTGCTTGTTGTCTTTTGGATTGCAGCCATTCTGACTGGCATAAAGTGGTATCTTGTTGTGGTTTTTATTTGCATTTCTCTGATAATGAGTTATGTTGAGCATCTTTTCATGTGTTTGTTAGCCATCTGTACGTCTTTTTTGGAGAAATGTCTATTTAGTTCTTTGGCCCATTTTTTCATTGGGTCATTTATTTTTCTAGAATTGAGCTGCAGGAGTTGCTTGTATATTTTTGAGATTAGTTCTTTGTCAGTTGCTTTATTTGCTATTATTTTCTCCCATTCTGAAGGCTGTCTTTTCAACTTGCTTAGAGTTTCCTTTGTTGTGCAGAAGCTTTTAATTTTAATTAGACCCCATTTGTTTATTTTTGCTTTTATTTCCAATATTCTGGGAGGTGGGTCATAGAGGATCCTGCTGTGATTTATGTCGGAGAGTGTTTTGCCTATATTCTCCACTAGGAGTTTTATAGTTTCTGGTCTTATGTTTAGATCTTTAATTCATATTGAGTTTATTTTTGTGTATGGTGTTAGAAAGTGTTCTAGTTTCATTCTTTTACAAGTGATTGACCAGTTTTCCCAGCACCACTTGTTAAAGAGATTGTCTTTAATCCATTGTATATTCTTGCCCCCTTCAAAGATAAGGTGTCCATAGGTGTGTGGATTTATCTCTGGGCTTTCTATTTTGTTCCATTGATCTATATTTCTGCCATTGTGCCGGTACCATACTGTCTTGATGACTGTGGCGTTGTAGTAGAGCCTGAAGTCGGGCAGGTTGATTCCTCCAGTTCCATTCTTCTTTCTCAAGACTGCTTTGGCTATTCGAGGTTTTTTTGTATTTCCATACAAATTATGAAATTATTTGTTCTAGCTCAGTGAAAAATACCATTGGTAGCTTGATAGGAATTGCATTGAATCTGTAGATTGCTTTGGGTAGTATACTCATTTTCACTATATTGATTCTTCCAATCCATGAACACAGTATATTTCTCCAACTATTAGTGTCCTCTTTGATTTCTTTCACCAGTGTTTTATAGTTTGCGATATATATAGGTCTTTAGTTTTTTTAGGTAGATATATTCCTAAGTATTTGATTTTTTTCATTGAAATGGTGAATGGAATTTTTTCCTTAATTTCTCTTTCTATTTTCTCATTATTATTGTATAGGAATGCAAAGGATTCCTGTGTGTTGATTTTATATCCTGCAACTTTACTATATTCAATGATTAGCTCTAGTAATTTTCCGGTGAAGTCTTTAGGGTTTTCTATGTAGAGGGTCATGTCATCTGCAAACAGTGAGCGTTTTACTTCTTCTTTTCCAATTTGGATTCATTTTATTTCTTTCTCTGCTCTGATTGCTGTGGTCAAAACTTCCAAAACTATGTTGAATAGTAGGGGTGAAAGTGGGCACCCTAGTCTTGTTCCTGACTTTAGGGGAAATGCATTCAATTTTTCATCATTGAGGATAATGTTTGCTCTGAGTTTGTCATATATAGCTTTTATTATGTTGAGGTATGTTCCTTCTATTCCTGCTTTCTGGAGAGTTTTTATCATAAATGGATGTTGAATTATGTCAAAGGCCTCCTCTGCACCTATTCAAATAATCATATGGATTTTATTTTTCAATTTGTTACTGTAGTGTATTACATTGATTGATTTGTGGATATTGAAGAATCCTTGCATCCCTGGGATAAAGCCACTTGGTCATGATGTATGATCTTTTTAATGTGTTGTTGGATTCTGATTGCTAGAATTTTGTTAGGGATTTTTGCATCTATTTCATCAGTGATATTGCCCTGTAGTTTTCTTTTATTGTGGCATCTTTGTCAGGTTTTGGTATTAGGGTGATGGTGGCCTCATAGAATGAGTTTGGAAGTTTACCATCCTCTGAAAGTTAGCTCTTCTCTAAATTTTTGGTAGAATTCAGCTGTGAAGCCATCTGGACCTGGGCTTTTATTTGCTGGAAGCTTTCTAATTACAGGTTCAATTTCTGTGCTTGTAATGGGTCTGTTAAGATTTTCTATTTCTTCCTGGTTCAGTTTTGGAAAGTTGTACTTTTCTAAGGACTTTTCCATTTCTTCCAAGTTGTCCATTTTATTGGCATATAGTTGCTGATAGTAGTCTCTTATGATCCTTTGTATTTCTGTGTTGTCTGTTGTGATCTCTCCATTTTCATTTCTAATTTTATTGATTTGATTTTTCTCCCTTTGTTTCTTGATGAATCTGGCTAATGGTTTGTCAATTTTATTTATCATCTCAAAGAACCAGCTTTTGGCTTTGCTGATTTTTGCTCTGGTCTCTTTTGTTTCTTTTGCAATTGTTTCTGCCCTAATTTTTAAGATTTCTTTCCTTCTACCAACCGTGTGGTTCTTCATTTATTCCCTTTCTAGTTGCTTTACGTGTAGAGTTAGGTTATTTATTTGACTTTTTTCTTGTTTCTTGATGTATGCCTGTATTGCTATGAACTTAGCACTGCTTTTACAGTGTCCCACAGGTTTTGGGTTGTTGTGTTTACATTTTCACTCATTTCTATGCATATTTTGATTTTTTTTTATTTTTTTCTGTGATTTGTTGGTTCTTTAGCAGCGTGTTTTTCAGCCTCCATATGTTGGAATTTTTAATAGTTTTTCTCCTGTAATTGAGATCTAATCTTACTGCATTGTGGTCAGAAAAGATGCTTGGAATGATTTCAATTTTTTTGAATTTACCAAGCCTAGATTTATGGCTCAGGATGTGATCTATCCTGGAGAAGGTTCTGTGTGTGCTTGAAACAAAGGTGAAATTCATTGTTTTGGGGTGAAATGTCCTATAAATATCAATTAGGTGTAATTGGTCTATTGTATCATTTAAAGTTTGTGTTTACTTGTTAATTTTCTGTTTAGTTGATCTATCCATAGCTGTGAGTACGGTTTTAAAGTCTCCCACTATTATTGTGTTATTGTTAATTTCTCCTTTCATACTTGTTAGCATTTGTCTTACATATTGTGGTACTCCTATGTTGGGTGCATATATATTTATAATTGTTATATCTTCTTCTTGGATTGATCCTTTGATCATGATGTAGTGTCCTTCTTTGTCTCTTTTCACAGCCTTTCTTTTAAAGTCTATTTTATCTGCTATGAGTATTGCTACTCCTGTTTTCTTTTGTTCTCTATTTGTGTGGAATATCTTTTTCCAGCCCTTCACTTTCACTCTGTATATGTCCCCTGTTTTGAGGTGGGTCTCTTGTAGACAACATATCTAGGGGTCTTGTTTTTGTATCCATTCAGCCAGTCTTTGTCTTTTGGTTGGGGCATTCAACCCATTTACATTTAAAGTAATTACTGATAACTATGATCCCGTTGCCATTTACCTTATTGTTTTGGGTTCGAGTTTATACACCCTGTTTGTGGTTCCTGTCTAGAGAAGATCCTTTAGCATTTCTTGGATAGTTGGTTTGATGGTGCTGCATTCTCTCAGCTTTTGCTTGTCTGTAAAGCTTTTAATTTCTCCTTCATATTTGAATGAGATCCTTGCTACACACAGTAATCTGGGCTGTAGGTTATTTTCTTTCATCACTTTAAGTATGTCCTGCCGTTCCCTTCTGGCTTGAGGAGTTTCTATTGAAAGATCAGCTGTTATCCTTATGGGAATCCCCTTGTGTGTTATTTGTTGTTTTTTCCTTGCTGATTTTAATATTGGTTCTTTGTGTTTTATCTTTGTTAATTTCATTAATATGTGTCTTGGGGTGTTTTACCTTGGGTTTATCCTGTTTGGGACTCTCTGGGTTTCTTGGACTTGGGTGATTATTTCCTTCCCCATTTTAGGGAAATTTTCAACTATTATCTCCTCAAGTATTTTCTCATGGTCTTTCTTTTTGTCTTCTTCTTCTGAGACTCCTATGATTCAAATGTTGTGGCGTTTAACATTGTCCCAGAGGTCTCTGAGATTGTCCTAATTTCTTTTAATTCATTTTTCTTTTTTCCTCTCTGATTCATTTATTTCTACCATTCTGTCTTCTACCTCACTAATCCTATCTTCTGCCTACGTTATTCTACTATTTGCTGCCTCCAGAGTGTTTTTGATCTCATTTATTGCATTATTCATTATATATTGACTTCTTTTTATTTTTTCTAGGTCCTTGTTAAACCTTTCTTGCATCTTCTCAATCCTTGTCTCCAGGCTATTTATCTGTGATTCCATTTTGATTTCAAGATTTTTAGATCATTTTCACTGTCATTATTCAGAATTATTTATCAGATAGATTCCCTATCTCTTCCTCTTTTGTTTGGCTTGGTGGGCATTTATCCTGTTCCTTTACCTGCTGGGTATTCCTCTGTCTCTTCCTCTTGTTTATATTGTTGTGTTTGGGGTGGCCTTTCTATATTCTGGCACTTTGTGGAATTCTCTTTATTGTGGAGTTTTCTCGCTGTGGGTGGGGTTTTATGGGTGGCTTCTCAATGTTTATTGGTTAGGGACGCTTGTGTCGGTGTTCTGGTGAGTGGAGCTGGATTTCTTCTCTCTGGTGTGCAATGAATTGTCCAGTAATGAGTTATGAGAAGTCCATGGTTTTGAGTGACTTTGGGAAGCCTGTATATTATTTGAGTGACTTTGGGAAGCCTGTATATTAAAGCTCAGGGCTGTGTTCCTGTGTTGCTGGAGAATTTGCCTGATATGTCTTGCTCTGGAACTTGTTGGCCCTTGGGTGGTGCTCGGTTTCAGTGTAGATATGGAGGTGTTTGATGAGCTCCTGTCGATTACTGTTCCCTGGAGTCAGGAGTTTTCTGATATTCTCAAGATTTTGACTTAAGCCTCCTGTTTCTGATTTTCAGTCTTATTTTTACAGTAGCCTTAAGACTTCTCTTTCTATACAGCAATGTTGATAAAACATCTAGGTTAAAGATGAAAAGTTTCTCCACAGTGAGAAACACACAGAGAGGTTTACAGAGTTACATGGAGACAAGAAGAGGGAGGAGGAAGATAGAGGTGACCAGACTGAGATGAGGTGGACTCAAAAGAGGAGAGAGCAAGCTATCCAGTATTCACTTCCTTATGTGTGATCCACAGTCTGGACCGCTCAGAGATGTTCATGGTGTTATACATAGGAGAGAAGAGGGAGGAAGGAGACAGAGGTGGCCAGGAGGATAAAGGGGGGAATGAAAAGGAGAGAGACAGATCCAGCTAGTAATTAGTTCCCTAAGTGTTCTCCACTGTCCAGAACACACAAAGAGATTCACAGAGTTGGGTAGAGAAGAGAAGGGGGAGGGAGGAGATAGAGGCGACCTGGTACAGAAAAAGGAGAGTCCAAAGGGGGAGAGAGTGGTGAAGCCAGTAATCTCGCTCCCAAGTAAAAATGGGTACTGAAGATTGGGTTCGTAAAGGTACAAAAGTGATAACAAATACCAAAAAGCAAAGATTAAAAATCTAGAGTAGAGGTTGGATTTTCAAAAATACAATATTAAAGAAAAAAAAAAAAAAAACAAAGTCACAAAAATTATAATATATATATATATATATATATATGAAGTTTGCTTTAAAAAATAGGGTCTCTCTCTCTCTCATTTTTTTGCTATGAAATAGTAGCTTATAAAAATGAAAATTAAAGGAGTAATAGAGGACTTAAAAATTAAAAAAAAAATTAAAGAATGATAAAAAAAAAAAAAAAATCCCATGGACGGAGGAGCCTAGTAGGCTGCAGTTCATGGGGTCGCTAGGAGTCGGACACGACTGAGCAACTTCACTTTCACTTTTCACTTTCATGCACTGGAGAAGGAAATGGCAACCCACTCCAGTGTTCTTGCCTGGAGAATCCCAGGGATGGGGGAGCCTGGTGAGCTGCCTTCTCTGGGGTCGCACAGAGTCGGACACTACTGAAGTGACTTAGCAGCAGTAGCAGCAGTAAAAATATATCTAGGACTTTCTCTGATGGTGTTGTGGGCAGTGTGAGGTCAGTTCATTTTCGAATAGTTCCTTGATCCGGCTTATATTTATCAAGATCTATAGGCCCCTTCCTATGTAGTTGGTACTAACTACAGGATTTTAATCTATTGTACCTCTCACTTCCAAGGAGGGTCCCTCTGTTTTAGCTTCTTCTGTTTGCTCCTCTCTTCAGTGTCTAATTTCCTCCTTGACACAAGGGGGCGGTTTTGGACACTTTTTTAGGCTCACTTGTTCAGTCGTGCTGTGGGGAGGGAGGGACTCTGCAAACCAATAACACTGGCATGTGATTGCAGTGTCTTGGCCACACTGGATATATTCTTTTCCTCTGGTCAGATACTCCTGTCCACTCTCAACTGATTTTCTGCATGCACTTCTGTGTCTGAGGATATATTCCTTATGTATCCATAGAGAGAGGTATACTCTACATCCACCTACTCCTCTGCCATCTTGTTCCCACTCTCTTGCCACCTCTTTTAATATCTTCTGTTTCTGTTAAGTCCATACCATTTCTGTCCTTTATTGTCCCCATCTTTACATGAAATGTTTTATTGGTATCTCTAATTTTCTTGAAGAGATCTCTAGTCTTTCCCATTCTATTATTTTCCTCTATTTCTTTGCATTGATCACTGAGGAAGGCTTTCTTATCTTCCCTTGTTATTCTTTGGAACTCTTCATTCAATTAAGTATATCTTTCCCTTTCTCTTTTGCTTTTAGCTTCTCTTATTTTCTCAGCTATTTGTAAGGCCTCCTCAGACAACCATTTTGCCTTTTTGAATTTCTTTTTCTTGGGAATGGTCTTGATCCCTGCCTCCTGTACAATGTCAGGAACCTCCATCCATAGTTCTTCCAGCACTCTCTCTATCAGACCTAATCCCTGAAATCTATTTGTCACTTCCAATGTATAATCACAAGGTATTTGATTTAGGTCATGCCTGAATGGTCTAGTGGTTTCCCCTACTTTCTTCAATTTAAGTCTGAATTTGGCGATAAGGATTTCATGATCTGAGCCACAGTCAGCTCCCAGTCTTATTTTTGCTGACTGTATAAAGCTTCTTCATCTTTGGCTACAAAGAATATAATCAAACTGATTTCAGTCGATATTGACCATCTGGTGATATCCATGTGTAGTCTTCTCTTGTGTTGTTGGAAGAGAGTGTTTGCTATGACCAGTGAGTCCTCTTGGCAAAACTCTGTTAGCCTTTACTGTGCTTCATTTTGTACTCCAAGGCCAAATTTGCCTCTTACTCTAGGTATCTACTGACTTCCTACTTTTGATTTCCAGTCCCTATAATGAAGAGTACATCTTTTTGGGGGTGTTAGTTCTAGAAAGTCTTGTAGGTCTTCACAGAAATGTTCATCTTCTTCACCATCACTGTGACTTAGATTACTGTGATACTGAATGATTTGCCTTGAAAATGAACAGAAATCATTCTGTCCTTTTTGAGATTGAATCCAAGTACTGCATTTCAGACTCTTTGGCTGACTATGAAGTCTACTCCATTTTTTTAAGGTATTCTTGTGCACAGTAGTAGATATAATAGTCATCTGAGTTAAAATCGCCCGTTCCAGTCCATTTTAGTTCATTGATTCCTTAAATGTCCATTCTTGCCATTTTGTGTGTGACCACTTCCAATTTACCTTGATTCATGGACCTAACATTCCAGGTTCCTAAGAAATATTTTTCTTTACAGCATTGGACTTTACTTCCATCACCAGTCACATCCTCAACTGCATTTTTTTTTTTTTTTTGCTTTGGCTCTGTCTCTTCATTCTTTTATGCCATAGCAAATGTTTATATTAAAATTTTATGCTACATGTCATGGAAAGCCTTTGTAATATGATGACCAATATTTCCGGGTATCTCAGCAAAATTTCTGGTTTCTTTACCATATATACCATTCCATCTGGACATGTTCCTGTTCATCATGTTCTTAAGAGAAATATACCTAAGTGTGGTCTGACGATTACAGAGTAAATTTAGAGTTCTGTGCTCTGTATCTGTATTTCAGATTCTTATTTATTTACCTAAGAGATGCTGTGAAAGTGCTGCACTCAATATGCCAGCAAATTTGGAAAACTCAGCAGTGGCCACAGGACTGGAAAAGGTCAGTTTTCATTCCAATCCAAAAGAAAGGCAATGCCAAAGAATGCTCAAACTACCACATAGTTGCACACATCTCACAGGCTAGTAAAGTAATACTCAAAATTCTCCAAGTCAGGCTTCAGCAGTATGTGAACCGTAAACTTCCAGATGTTCAGGCTGGTTTTAGAAAAGGCAGAGGAGCCAGAGATCAGATTGCCAATATCCACTGAATCATTAAAAAAGCAAGAGAGTTCCAGAAAAACATCTATTTCTGCTTTATTGACTATGCCAAAGCCATTGACTGTGTGGATCACAATAAACTGAAAAATCTGAAAGAGATGGGAATACCACACCATCTGACCCGCCTCTTGAGAAACCTATATGCAGGTCAGGAAGCAACAGTTAGCACTGGACATGGAACAACAGACTGGTTCCAAATAGGAAAAGGAGTACGTCAAGGCTGTATATTGTCACCCTGCTTATTTAACTTCTATGCAGAGTACATCATGAGAAACGCTGGGCTGGAAGAAGCACAAGCTAGAATCAAGATTTCCAGGAGAAATATCAATAACCTCAGATATGCATATGAAACCATCCTTATGGCAGAAAGTGAAGAGGGAATGAAAAGCCTCTTGATGAAAGTCAAAGTGGAGACTGAAAAAGTTGGCTTAAATTTCAACATTCAGAAAATGAAGATCTTGGCATCCGGTCCCATCACTTCATGGGAAATAGATGGGGAAACAGTGGAAACAGTGTCAGACTTTATTTTTGGGGGCTCCAAAATCACTGCAGATGGTGACTGCAGCCATGAAATTAAAAGACACTCCTGGGAAGAAAAGTTATGACCAACCTAGATAGCATGTTGAAAAGCAGAGACATTACTGTGCCAACAAAGGTCCGTCTAGTCAAGGCTATGGTTTTTCCAGTGGTCATGTATGGATGTGAGAGTCGGACTGTGAAGAAAGCTGAGTGCCGAAGAATTGATGCTTTTGAACTGTGGTGTTGGAGAAGACTCTTGAGAGTCCCTTGGCCTGCAAGGAGATCCAACCAGTCCATTCTGAAGGAGATCAGCCCTGGGATTTCTTTGGAGGGAATGATGCTGAAGCTGAAATTCCAGTACTTTGGCCACCTCATGCGAAGAGTTGACTCATTGGAAAAGACTCTGATGCTGGGAGGGATTGGGGGCAGGAGGAGAAGGGGACGATGGAAGATGAGATGGCTGGATGGCATCACTGACTCGATGGACATGAGTCTGAGTGAACTCTGGGTGTTGGTGATGGACAGGGAGGCCTGGCGTGCTGTGATTCATTCGGTTGCAAAGAGTTGGACACGACTGAGCGACTGAACTGAACTGAACTGAAGATCTCATCGGTTATTTCTGTAGTCATATTCAACTGTTGATGTGAAAAATCATAGAAAGTTAGAATTTCAGTGAACCACCAAAATATTTAATCCAATCTCCCTAGTTTGCAAATAAAAAGACCGAAACTCAGAAAATAAAATTACAGTAAAATCCTGAAACAATTTTCATACTGTTATAAATATCTCACTGTATTTTGTTCCTATTTTATTAGAAGTATAAAATTTCTTCTTAGTAGCTTTGGTCTTTTTTTTTCCAGGCTGTTAAGAGATTTTTGCTCATTGAATATGTCAAATAATATATTTGACCATCTCTGAACTTCACTGCATATCTGAATCACCATTTCTTCACCCAGTCAATCTTTCACAAAAACTTTAAAATAGAATAGGGTAGAAGACCTCATTGCTACACCATGAGAACTGTTCCTCTAGTAAGACCTTCATGCCTTTACTATCTGTCTGTTTAACTAGTTACAGATATTTCCCTGTCTTATTGATTTGCTTTTTCATGTTATGGGGCTTCCCTGATAGCTCAGTTGGTAAAGAATGTGCTTGCAGTGCAGGAGACCCTGATTTGATTCCTGGGTCAGAAAGATCCACTGGAGAAGGGATAGGCTACACAATCCATTATTCTTGGGCTTCCTTTGTGATTCAGCTGGTAAAGAATATGCTTGCAATGTGGGAGATCTGGGTTTGATCCCTGGGTTTGGAAGATCCCCTGGAGAAGAAAAAGGCTACTCACTCCAGTATTCTTGCCTGGAGAATTCTATGGACTGTATAGTTTATGGGGTCACAAAGAGTCAGATACGACTGAGTGACTTTCACTTCACTCCTCATGTTATACCATCAACAGGCTAATTTCTTCACTGTATTCCACAATCCAGTAATTTCAACTCTGACTGCACATTCTGTTTGCTTAGCTTGGAATAACTTCACTCATCTATTAATTTCTTTATCCTTTAAGGCCTCTTTGTAGATTTCCTGGATGGCTTAAATCCCCAGTGACTTCTCTTTTTAAGGGAAGCCCCTCTCCATTTCTGAAGTATATTACTTAATATATGTTTATATTTTCTTTTGTATTCTCTAATCATTTTCTATATGAGCATTGTATCGTTAACATTTTTTAATGACACTGAGTTGACTAGCCTTGCATTACAAATTATTATCTGACCACTAAAAACTATAGCTAACTTCATACTCAGTGATGAAATGCTGAAAGCATTTACTCTAAGATCAAAAACAAGACAAGAATGTCCTCTTTCAGGCTTTCCTGGTGGCTCAGTGGTAAAGAATCTACTTGCTTCAATCCCTGGTCTGGGAAGATCCCATATGCCATGGAGCAAATTAGTCCATGGCACCATAACTAATGAGCCTGTGCTCTAGAGCCCATACCCTGCAACAAGAGAAACTCACATAATGAGACGTGACTAGAAAATAGTCCCTGATTGCTGCAACTAGATAAAAGCCTGGGCAGCAATGTGACCTAGCACAGCCAAAAATATAGATAAATAAATAAATAAAATTATTAAAAAGAATGTCCTTTTCACCATTTTTATTCAACATACTATTGGAAGTCCTAGTGACAGCAATCAGGCAAGAAATAAAAATAAAAAGAATCCAAATTTGAAAGGAAAAGTAAAACTGTAACTGTAAATGGCATACTACTACATATAGATAATCCTAAAGATACCACCAAAACTACGATAACTCATCAAAGACTTTGGTAAAGTTTCAAGATACAAAACTAATGTACAGACATCTATTGTGTCTATATATTATTAACAAATTAACAGAAAGATGAAGAAAAAGAACTCCTTTTAGAGCTGTATCAAAAAGAATAGCAATCAGAGCAGAAAAAGAAATAAAAGGAATCCAGATTGGAAAAGAAGTAAAACTCTCACTGTTTGCAGATGACATGATCCTCTACATAGAAAACCCTAAAGACTCCACCAGAAAATTACTAGAGCTAATCAATGAATATAGTAAATTTTCAAGATGTAAAATCAACACACAAAAATCTCTTGCATTCCCTTGCACTAATAATGTGAAAATAGAAAGAGAAATTAAGGAAATAATTCCATTCACCATTGCAACGAAAAGAATAAAATACTTAGGAATATATCTACCTAAAGAAACAAAAGACCTATATATAGAAAACTATAAAACACTGCTGAAAGAAATCAAAGAGGACACTAATAGATGGAGAAATATACCGTTTCCATGGATCAGAAGAATAAAGATAGTGAAAATGAGTATTCTACCCAAAGCAATCTATAGATTCAATGCAATCCCTATCAAGCTACCAACGGCATTTT
The DNA here is from genome assembly GCF_029407905.1 of Bubalus kerabau. NCBI lineage: Eukaryota > Metazoa > Chordata > Mammalia > Artiodactyla > Bovidae > Bubalus > Bubalus kerabau. The sequence goes on along the minus strand of NC_073647.1, from coordinate 1,226,201 downwards.
TCACAGAGCTAGAACAAATAATTTCACAATTCGTTCAGTTCAGTTCAGTTCAGTCACTCAGTCTTGTCCAACTCTTTGCGACCCCATGAATCACAGCACGCCAGGCTTCCCTGTCCATGACAAACTCCCGGAGTTCACTAAGACTCACATCCATCGAGTCAGTGATGCCATCCAGCCATCTCATCCTCTGTTGTCCCCTTCTCCTCCTGCCCTCAATCCCTCCCAGCATCAGAGTCTTTTCCAATGAGTCAGCTCTTCGCATGAGGTGGCCAAAGTACTGGAGTATCAGCTTTAGCATCATTCCCTCCAAAGAAATCCCAGGGCTGATCTCCTTCAGAATGGACTGGTTGGATCTCCTTGCAGGCCAAGGGACTCTCAAGAGTCTTCTCCAACACCACAGTTCAAAAGCATCAATTCTTCGGCGCTCAGCCTTCTTCACAGTCCAACTCTCACATCCATATATGACCACAGGAAAAACCATAGCCTTGACTAGACGGACCTTTGTTGGCAAAGTAATGTCTCTGCTTTTGAATATGCTATCTAGGTTGGTCATAACTTTCCTTCCAAGGAGTAAGCATCTTTTAATTTCATGGCTGCAATCACTATCTGCAGTGATTTTGGAGCCTAAAGAAATAAAGTCTGACACTGTTTCCACTGTTTCCCCATCTATTTCCCATGAAGTGATGGGACCAGATACCATGATCTACATTTTCTGAATGTTGAGCTTTAAGCCAACTTTTTCACTCTCCACTTTCACTTTCACCAAGAGGCTTTTCAGTCCCTCTTCACTTTCTGCCATAAGGATGGTGTCATCTGCATATCTGAGGTTATTGTTATTTCTCCCAGCAATCTTGATTCCAGCCTGTGCTTCCTCCAGTCCAGCGTTTCTCATGATGTACTCTTCATATAAGTTAAATAAGCAGGGTGATAATATACAGCCTTGACGAACTCCTTTCCCTATTTGGAACCAGTCTGTTGTTCCATGTCCAGTTCTAACTGTTGCTTCCTTACCTGCGTACAGATTTCTCAAGAGGCAGATCAGGTGGTCTGGTATTCCCATCTCTTTAAGAATTACAATTTGTATGAAAATACAAAAAACCTCAAATAGCCAAAGCAATCTTGAGAAAGAAGAATGGAACTGGAGAAATCAACCTGCATGACTTCAGGCTCTACTACAAAGCCACAGTCATCAAGACAGTATGGTACTGGCACAAAAACAGAAATATAGATCAAGGGAACAAAATAGAAAGCCCAGAGATAAACCCAGGCACCTATGGACACCTTATCTTTGACAAAGGAGGCAAGAATATAAAATGGAGAAAAGACTATCTCTTTAACAAGTGGTGCTGGGAAAACTGATCAACCACTTGTAAAAGAATGAAACTGGAACACTTTCTAACACCATACAGAAAATAAACTCAAAATGGATTAAAGATCTAAAAATAAGACCAGAAACTGTAAAACTCTTAGAGGAGAACATAGTCAAAACACTCTCCAACGTATATCACAGCTGAATCCTCTATGACCCACCTCCCAGAATATTGGAAATAAAAGCAAAAATAAACAAATGGGATCTAATTAAAATTAAAAGGTTCTGCACAACAAAAGAAACTATAAGCAAGGTGAAAAGACAGCCTTAAGAATGGGAGAAAATAATAGCAAATGAAGCAACTGACAAAGAACTAATCTCAAAAATATACAAGCAACTCCTGCAGCTCAATTCCAGAAAAATAAATGACCCAATCAAAAAATGGGCCAAAGAACTAAACAGATATTTATCCAAAGAAGATTTACAGATGCCTAACCAACACATGAAAAGATGCTCAACATCACTCATTATCAGAGAAATGCAAATCAAAACCACAATGAGGTACCACTTAACGCCAGTCAGAATGGCTACTATCCAAAAGTCTACAAGCAATAAATACGGAGAAAAGGCAATCCCCTTACACTGTTGGTGAGAATGAAAACTAGTACAGCCACTATGGAGAACAGTGTGGAGATTTCTTAAAAAACTGGAAGTAGAACTGCCACATGACCCAGCAATCCCACTACTGGGCATACACACCGAGAAAGCCACAACTGAAAGAGACACGTGTACCCCACTGTTCATCACAGCACTGTTTATAATAGCCAGGACATGGAAGCAACCTAGATGTCCATCAGCAGATGAATGGATAAGAAAGCTGTGGTACATATACACAGTGGAGTATTACTCAACCATTAAAAAGAATACATTTGAATCAGTTCTAATGAGGTGGATGAAACTGGAGCCTATTATACAAAGTGAAGTAAGCCAGAAAGAAAAAAACACCAATACAGTATACTAACACATATATGTGGAATTTAGAAAGATGGTACTGATAACCCTGTATGTCATTTTATATAAAGGACTTGAGCATCCTTGGATTTTGATATCTGTGGGGGCTTCCTTGTACCAATCCCCTATGGATACCAAGAGATACACACATACAGATACATACATGAATGTGTCCTGTTAATACAACTAAGTAGTAAGTCTCCACATTTTACCTTCATTTCTCACTGTCCTGCTTTGTTCTCTCCCCCACACTCTCAAATACCCTCCTGGGCTTCAGATATGTGCTATGATAAAGGGAAATTTCTCCCAGTGTATTATTTTTGTACATAATTTATTCTGTATAAGCAACTTATTCTATTTTTTACTTAATATTATGATTTTAAAATTATCTTCATAATTATTGGTTTATCTCTAATTTGTTTATTTTTCCTTTTGTGCATCAGTTCAGTTCAGTTTAGTTGCTCAGTCCTGTCCAACTCTTTGTGACCCCATGGACTGCAGCAAGCAAGGCATCACTGTCCATCACCAGCTCCCAGAATTTACTCAAACTCATGTCCATTGAGTCCGTGATGCCATTCAACCATCTAATCCTCTGCTGTCCCCTTCCCCTCCCACCTTCAATCTTTCCCAGCATCAGTGTCTTTTCAAATGAGTCAGCTTTTTGCATCATGTGGCCAAAGTATCGGAGTTTCAGCTTCAACATAGTCCTTCCAATGAATAATCAGGACTGATTTCCTTTAGGATTGACTGGTTGGATCTCCTTGCAGTCCAAGGTACTCTCAAGAGTCTTCTCTAACACATTAGTTCAAAAGAATAAATTCTTTGGTGCTCAGCTTTTTTTTTTTTTTTTTATACTCTGTCACATCCATACATGACTACTGGAAAACCGTAGCCTTGACCAGATGGACCTTTGTTGGCAAAGTAACATCTCAGCTTTGTAGAATGCTATCCAAGATGGTCATAACTTTTCTCCCAAGGAGTAAGCATCTTTTAATTTCATGGCTGCTGTCACCATGGGCACTGATTTTGGAGCCCCAAAAATAAAGTCAGCCACTGTTTCTCCATCTATTTGCCATGAAGTGATGGGACGAGATGCCATGATCTTTGTTTTCTGAATGTTGAGCTTTAAGCCAACTTTTTCAGTCTCTTCTTTCACTTTCATTAAGAGTCTATTTAGTTCTTCTTCACTTTCTGCCATAAGGGTGGTGCCATCTGCATATCTGAGGTTATTGATATTTCTCCCAGCAATCATGATTCCAGCTTGTGCTTCCTCCAGCCCAGGGTTTCTCATGATGTACTCTTAATATAAGTTAAATAAGCAGGGTGACAATATACAGCCTTGACATACTTCTTTTCCTATTTGGAACCAGTCTGTTGTTCCATGTCCAGTTCTAACTGTTGCTTCCTGACCTGCATACGGATTTCTCAAAAAGCAGGTCAGATGGTCTGGTATTCCCATCTCTTTCAGAATTTTCTATAGTTTGTGGTAATCCATACAGTCCAAGGCTTTGGCATAGTCAATAAAGAAGAAAGAGAGGTTTTTCTGGAACTCCCTTGCTTTTGCGATGATCCCACAGATGTTGGCAATCTGATCTCTGGTTCCTCTGCCTTTTCTAAATCCAACTTGAACATTTGGAAGTTCATGGTTCATGTATTGTTGAAGCCTGGCTTGGAGAATTTTGAGCATTACCTTACTAGCATGTGAGATGAGCGCAATTGTGTAGTAGTTTGAGCATTCTTTGGCATTGCCATTCTTAGGGATTTGAATGAAAACTGACATTTTCAGGTCCTGTGGCCACTGCTGAGTTTTCCAAATTTGCTGGCATATTGAGTGCAACACTTTGACAGCATCATCCTTTAGGATTTGAAATAGCTCAACTGGAATTCCATCACCTCCCCTAGCTTTGTTAATAGTGACACTTTCTATGGCCCACTTGACTTCACAATTTAGGGTGTCTGGCTTTAGGTGAGTGAACACACCATTGTGATTATCAGGGTCATGAAGATCTTTTTTGCACAGTTCTGTGTATTCTTGCCACCTCTTCTTTGTATCTTCTGCTTCTGTTAGGTCTATATCATTTTTGTCTTTTATTGTCCCCATCTTTGCATGAAATGTTCCCTTGGTATCTCTAATTTTCTTGAAGAGATCTCTAGTCTTTTCCATTCTATTGTTTTCCTCTGATTCTTTGCACTGATCACTAAGGAAGGCTTTCTTATCTCTCCTTGCTATTCTTTGGAACTCTGCATTCAAATGAGTATATCTTTACTTTTCTTCTTTTCACTTTTCTTCTTTTCACAGCTATTTGTAAGGCCTCCTCAGAGAGCTGTTTTGCTTTATTGCATTTCTTTTTATTGGGGATGGTCTTGATCCCTGTCTACTGTATGTCACGAATTTCAGTCCATAGTTCATCAGGCACTCTGTTTATCAGATCAAGTCCCTTAAATCTATTTCTCACTTACACTGCATAATCGTTAGGGATTTTATTTAGGTCATACTTGAATGGTCTAATGGTTTTCCCTACTTTCTTCAATTAAGTCTGAATTTGGCAATAAGGCGTTCATGATCTCAGCCACAGTCAGCTCCCGGTCTTGTTTTTGCTGATTGTATAAAGCTTCTCTATCTTTGGCTGCAAAGAACACAATCAATCTGGTTTCAGTTTTGATCATCTGGTGATGTCCATGTGTAGAGTTTTCTCTTGTGTTGTTGGAAGAGGGTGTTTTCTATGACCAGTGCATTCTTTTGACAAAACTCTATTAGCCTTTGTCCTTCTTCATTCTGTACTCCAAGGCCTCATTTGCCTGTTACACCACGTGTTTCTTGACTTCCTACTTTCACATTCCCACCCACTATAATGAAAAGGACATCTTTTTTGGGTATTGGAAGGTCTTGTAGGTCTTCATAGAACTGTTCAGCTTTCGCTTCTTCAGCATTCCGGGTCGGGGCATAGACTTGGATTACTGTGATATTGAATGGTTTGCCTTGGAAACGAACAGAGATCATTCTTTCGTTTTTGAGACTGCATCCCAGTACTGCATTTCAGACTCTTATGTTGACTCTGATGGCTACTCAATTTATTCTAAGGGATTCTTACCCACAGTAGTAGATATAATGGTTATCTGAGTGGAATTCACCCATTCCAGTCCATTTTAATTAGCTTATTCCTAAAATGTCTACCTTCACTCTTGCCATCTCCTGTTTGACCGCTTCCAATTTGCCTTGATTCATGGACCTAACATTCCAGGTTCCTATGCAATAATGCTCTTTGCAGCATCGGACCTTGCTTCCATCACCAGTCACATCCACAACTGGGCATTTATTTTGTTTTGGCTCCGTCCGTTCATTCTTTCTGGAGCTATTTCTCCATGATCTCCCTAGCATATTGGGCACCTACCCACCTGGTGAGTTCATCTTTCAGTGTCTTATTTTTTTCCTTTTCATAGTTTTATTATATATCTGTATCAAAACATGTTTTTGTTACCAAATCCAGAGGCATATGTTTTTTGTTCCAGTTTCATTCTATTGCAAATAATTGCATGATGAACAGTTTTGTACAGGTCTCCTAAGGTGTATATGTGAGAGTTTCTATTGGTCACATGTTTGGGAGTGGAATCCTTGCATTACTTTTATTGGGAATGTGCATTTAAAGTTTATTAAATGTTAAGGAAATTATTTTACTAATAATTTAAAGGTAACTCTTTTGACATAATCTCATATCCTTATTAATTACTGGTATTTTAAGTCTATTTAGTTTGTGCCAATGGACATGAAATATGATATAACTTTCATATTTCATTTGTACTTTTCTGATCACACATGATTCTGAGCTTTCCTTCACATTTTGAGGGAACACAGTTTTTTCCCTTTTCTTCTGGATTTCCTGTTCACATAAATTGTTCTCTTTTTATATTTCTTGCCTAAATTTACTGTATTTTCACAAAATAATTGTGGACAGTACCAATTTCCTACACAGGAACCTGTGTGTGTGTGTTGTGTACCGAGAGCAGTTTTATGAGAACAAAGTTTACATAGTAAAACAAAATTCAGTAAAATATTTTGGCAGATCATAGGTTTTTTTTGTAATGTAAACTAATGCAGTTTTAAAAATCAAGACTAAAATGTTAGCTTTCCTATATTGGGTTGGCCAAAAAGTTCATTCGAGATTTTCTGTAATGGGAACAAATGGTTTGGCCAGGCCCAATATTGTGTACTGAAAGAGGCTAGCATTTTTTTTTTTTTCTCTCTTTCCTTGGACAGCACATAGTGCACTCATTCACATTTCTTTATTACTTTACTTTGATCATTCTAAACTGACAGTCATGTTTATAGACTTACATAGAAGAGACAAATGACATCGTTTAAGTGAACTGTTAACTGTTAAGAACATTTCGTTTACCGTTTTTATGAGAAAACAGTAACTCCTTTTAACTCTTACAACTCTTAACCACCTTTCAACCATCCCAATATGTTCTGTCCATCCATTCACTAGCAATTTACTCAGTATTGAGGGCTATGAGTTTTCTTGATTTTTTCATAGTATTCCATAAAACATAGGGATGTGTTCAAATAAATTTTTCCAGCAATAAAACCCTCTGAAATAATGGTTTTATAATGAGAAATTGTATTTTTACTTTGCCTATTTTTTGACACCTTATAGACTAAATTGCCTATTTTGCAGGGAAAGGGCATATTTTCTTTACTTTCTTTTACAAAAACAACTTGAGGCACAAAGCAGATTTCATGATTTTGCTCACACAGAACAGATAAGGGAACTGAGAATAAGATCAGTTCAAAGATTTCTTTCTAGGAAATCTTTAGTGACCTCCCTCTAGTTACCTTTTGATAGCTATGCTACTTTCATTTTATGTCTTATTTAATCCAGGGGGTCCTTGAAGCCACATGCCCTGGTAAACTTAAGCCATTCTTTTTGAATGGCATTTTATTCAAAACATTTTAACTATAAGCTAGGTATAACCATTTCATGAAGCTCATCATTTTTGCATGACCAAGGAGACATTAGCCAGATTTTAAAGAAATAAAACTGTTAAACAGAGCCCTTCAATTATTATAAATGTCAACATATACATGTTCACTCAGCCTTGATATTAATTAACATCTACAATTGCCTGTGGAAAGCTTCAGGTAAAATTTCACATTTGTGTGCACTGTTTCATCTGTCCTCACAATTCATAATTTGAGAAATGTGTTTTATATAATGTGTATTATAAGAATTTCCACAGCCTGCACCTCTGTTTTCTAGTAGGTAGTTAATATTAAAAAAAAAAAAATGACTCATGAAATTTTCTCTACTGTTACTAAGCAGATACCAAGCACAGAGTTATACTTAAAACTTCTGACTTGTAAACATGAGCTCAGTTTTCTGCTCTGTATAATGTTGTTGTTTAGTAGCTAGGTCATATCTGACTCTTGCAACCCCATGGACTGTAGCCTGCCAGGCTCCTCTGTCCATGGGATTTCCCAGGAAAGATTCTATATTATATAACAATATAATTTAAACTGTATTGAAATTACCTTGAATCTGGCTTATTATACCAAATTCATTTAGATTTTGGAGTTACAATTTTAATTGACTTTCTCTCTCTGTATAGAATGTTGAGAACCTTGGGTTCTAATTAAAAATATTTCCTAAATTGTTTCCTCTGTCCCTCTCTTATTCTCTTCCCTCAAATCTCGCAGACATCTTTATATAAACTGATCCACTTATAAGCCTTTTCATTTATATATATATATATACATATCCCCTTCATTTTGGATTTCCTTTCATTTAAGTCACCACAGAGCATTGAGTAGAGTTCTCTGTGCTACAGAGTAGGTTCTCAATAGTTATCTGTTTTATATATAGTAGTGTATATATATAAATCCAAGTCCTCCAATTCATCCCACCACCTCCTTCCCCTCCTCTTGATATCCACATGTTTGCTCTCTCTATGTCTCTATTTCTGATTTGCAAATAGCTTCATCTATACCATTTTTCTAGATTCCACATATATGCATTAATATATGATATTTGCTTTTTTCTTTCTGACTTCCTTCACTCTGTATGACAATCTCTAAATCCATCCATATCTCTGCAAATGTCACAATTTCATTCCTTTTTATGGCTGAATAATATTCAGCTATATATATATATATGCCACATCTTTTAAAAATTAATTTATTTTTAATTGAAGGATAATTGCTTTACATAATTAATTTTGATGTTTTCTGTCAAACGTCAACAAGAATCAGCCATAGGTACACCCATGTCCCCTCCCTACTGAACCTCCCTTCCATTTCACTCCCCATTGTGCCACATCTTTATTCATTATTCTGTTGATGGGCATTTAGGTTACTTCCATGTCCTGGATATTGTGCTGCAATGAGTGCATGTATCTTTTTGAATTATGGTTTTCACCGAGTATATGTCCAAGAGAGAAATAACTAGATCACCTATTTTTAGCTTTTTAATAGACTCCCATACTGTTCTCCATAGTGTTTGTATCAATTTACATTCCCACCAACAATGTAGGAGGGTTCCTTTCCTCTCCACACACTCTCTAGAATTTATTATTTGCAGACTTTTTGATGATGGCCATTCTAACCAATGTGAGGTTGTACCTAATTGTAGTTTTGATATTCATTTCTCTAATAATTAGTGATATTGAACTTCTTTCTATGTGCCTTTTGGACACCTATATGTCTTCTTGGAGAAATGTCTGTTTAGGTCTTCCCCAATTTTTGAGTTTTTAAAATATTTTAGGAATTTATATATTTTAGATATTAATCCCTTGTTAGTTGCTTAATTTGCAAATATTTTACCCGTTCTGAAGGTTGTCTTGTTTATGGTTTCCTTTGCTTTGCAAAAGTTTTTGAGTTTAATTAGACCCCATTTGTTTATTTTAGTTTTTATTTTCATTAGTTTAGGAGGTAGATTAAAAAAGATATTGCTGTGATTTTATGTCAAAGTGTGTTCTCCCTAAGTTTTCCTTTAAGAGTTTTATGGTATCTGGTCTTACATTTAGGCCATTAATCCATTTTGAGTTTACTTTTGTGTATGGTGTTAGGGAGTGTTCTAATTTCATTCTTTTACATGCAGCTCTTCAGTTTTCACAGCACCATTTATTGAAGACACTTGTCTTTTATCCATTGTATAGTGTTGCCTCCTTTGCTGTAGATTAGGTGATCATGGATAGATATATGGGTTTATCTCTGTGTTTTCTATCCTCTTCCTTGATCTGTATTTCTGTTTTTGTTCCTGTACCATATGGTCTTGATCACTGTAGCTAGCTAGTATAGTCTCAAGTCATAAATTGAATTTTATTTTTTAAATTTATTTTGATTCTGAACATAATTTTTTCTTTGAAGGAGCATTTTAGCTATTAGTATAATAAACAAAACAATAGAGATCCATTTCATATTTTTAAAAGATATTGAGCACATTAAAATTTTATTGGGAACTTATTAGTAGAGACAGATGAGTCTACTTTTGTGCTAAGTTCAGGTAATAATAATGGCTATTACTTTTTAATGAAATGAGACAGATGTGAGCAAAATTTAGTCATATTTGTTATTATATATATGAGCACTGAAGAAAGTTAGTTCATCTAAATAAGTGGATAAAATGAAGGAGTTTCCTTCAATTTATTATTCAATTATTTGATCTTCTTTTGCAGAGTCAGGAAACTGATAGGGACTATGAGTCAATATTAATGTTTTTTAACCTTCTTCAATATTTCATAGTGATTTTGGGCACAGTGACTTAGGACAGGATTGGTTGAGAGCCATGTGCTTAGCATCTGACTTTTCCAATCAGATATTGCTTTTCTTTTCACCATAGTGCTACCTGTAGTGGTTTGTGTCAAATGAATAGTTCAATGTCAGGACCATGATAGGTTGTTGATGTGTAGCCTTTATTGCACAGAAATCTATGACCATGTTACTTTAAGTCTTATAATCATATAATTACTGGAAAGAAGTAAAACTAAGTATTCCTAAGTACATTTGGATAATGTTAACTATGGAGGTGCCCTAGTAGCTAACTAATTTAATTTGTTGGCCAGGATTTTACTCAGAATGCAACATCATTAGCGCATATAGCTGCTAAGCTGGTGGGAGTTTTCAGTTGGTTTAAAGACTTGTTCCCCAACCTGTATAATTATTGATTTAGAAGGGTATTTTAGACCATAACCATTTTTGCATTTTCTTTTTAAAATTCCAGCACTTATTGAGATAATAAATTCTGTGATAATAAAATAATTTAGACTCTTTCATTCATTAATTCTACTTGGTAATTATGAATATTGACTATTTAATATTTCATTAATTTCATGTATATTAAATAGTATTAATAGCAAAGAGATAATAAGGAAATGAGTAGGAAATGATTAATAAAATATAATTCCTACCTCACATACAACTTTATTTTTGTTTGAATATGCTTAAATCTTTCTTTTATAATCAGAAACTTCAAAGGGACCCTCATGCTTCATAATGTATTATTCTTTTTATTTTCTAGATGATTTATATACTTTTTTAGTCATTCTAAAATTTTGTGTCCAATATCTAAGAAAATGGTCATAATCTACATACTTTAAACAAACAAACAAAAAAAAAAACACACTCTTGGTAGAATCATACAAAGTATTGTATTATCAGTGATTAGATTTTGACAAGTATTGTTTATAAAAGATACACAGGGAAATACACAATTATATCTGAATTGTTTACAAGCTCAGGAAATATATAAAAAATTAGGTTGCTGATTTTTAGTATCCAAGAAGATATTATTTAGAGCTACTTAGATGGCCACTGTAGTGATTCTTCTTGTGCTTACTACATACTGTTTGCACTTCTATTGTAATACTTTATACATTCTGCTTGGTATTTGCAGTTTGTTTACTCTTTGTCCAATATTGTGTTTTAGGCATACTGGGGAATACAAAGATCTTAAATATAAATCTTGACTCTAGGCATTTGTTTGGAATGTTATCTACCCAGATAAGAGAAAGGGAATTTATGTTTAATTGTCAGGACTCACTGTGCCTGGTACTCATCAGAACTATTTGAGATTCCCTTCAATTATTTATATGTTAAATATCAGCAACTGACATTACACTCACCAAGAAGAGAGGATAATAGAACTGAAAATTGAGGTTTAAGGAGCCTATTGGAAAACGGATTGGGAAGTTGGAGAAAGGAGTAATGTGTTTGTAACTGGTACAAAAATCAGCTGTATATCTATCTGTGTATTTATTAATTTCTTAGTACTAGAAAAATATAAATAAATTAATAGATATTGATTTATTATAAGGAATTGACTTGATTGTGGAAGCTGACAGGTCAGCTTATTTTAATCAATCTTAATCAGCTTAAGATTGTAGTCAGCAAGTTGGAGACCCAAAAGAGCTGATGGTATAGTTCTAATCCAAAGGCCTTGCAGGCGTTGAGACCCAAGAAGAGTCAATATTTCAGTTTGAGTCTGAAGTCAGGGAAAATAGATAGTGTTCCAGCTTGACGGCAGTCAGGCAAGGGAAATTCCCTCTTGTTTGGGGAAGTGTCAGCATTCTGTTTATTCAGGCTTTCAGCTGATTAGAAGAGGTCCACTCACATTATAGAACTTCCCTGGTGGCTCAATCAGTAAAGAAACCACCTGTAATGCAGGAGATAGCCTGCAATATAGGAGACCAGAGTTTGGTCCCTGGGTCGGGAAGTTCCCCTGGAGAAGGAAATGGCAACCCACTCCAGTATTCTTACCTGGAAAATCCCATGGACAGAGGAGCCTGGCAGACTACAATCCATGGGGTCACAAAGAATTGGACACGACTGAGTGTCTAAACCACAACCACCCACATTAGGAAGGACAATCTATTAGTCTATTGATTTAAATGTTAAACTCATTCAAAAATATGCTCACAGAAACACCCAAAACAATACTTGACCAAATAGCGGGGTATCCTGTAGCCCTTTTAAATTGACACAGAAATTTACCACTATACATACACAAAAAAGAGGGGAAAGGAAATGGTATATTAGATTTACAGAAAACTGCAAGTAAATTTTCTATTTATAAATTTTTAAAAATTCATTGTAAGTATAAACTTGGAAATTTGTTCAGCCACTCCATATTATATATTAAGAAACAGATACAAACAAGTAAATGACTTGTTCAAGATAATACAGCTCATTAACCATAAAACCTGAACTAGAATCAAAACCTTATAATTTCAGCATTCTTTCTAAGGATACAGTGGTACAATTCCCCCTTATCACATGTGTGCATGACATGTAAGCTATAAAGTTCAAACTAAATTTCAAAATGGTATTGGTGAATATATTCTTTATACCTTACTATTATAGAAACATTTACCCCTGTACAAAGTAGAGATTCTGAATCAGAGATCTCAAAGTACTTTGTGCACAGTTATTACTGAGATATGTGACAATTTGGAGTTACTTCAAAACATGCCTTTTGCGCATCCTCTCATACGAACTTTTGAACAAAGAAAATAGACCTTTAACACTGCCTGTGAGAGTAAAGAGCATGATAAGGAAATGTTTATACAGGCATGGAGCCACAATAGACTATTCATTTTCAAATTTTGGTTCGTGAGAGAAGACATGTCTTCCTACCTATGAGCTTAGAAAAACACTGTTCTCTTCTTTCAGGTGTAGACTTAAAATACTGTTAATACATCCTTTAGTGTATTTTAGCCATAGGTAACCAACACGTTATATTTCTGAAATTGTTCAGGTTTTCAAACAAATATCTCTATAAAGACAGTCACATTTTCAGACATTTTGTAAAGAATAACTACAAATGTGCATGAGGAGACTGGTGACAAGGTACTTTTTCTTAATGAACTACTTTCAAATTTTCCATAAGAACACCAAAATAGATCATAATGAATTCCTTGTTACAAATTCTCCTAGGACAAAATGTCACATTTTTAGAAGTGGGCTGGCAGGAAATAATATCTGACAGAGGGTGGGGTGAGTGGAATTTAGAAACAAGTGTTTTTAAACACTTTGCTTTTCTTCACTTGCTTGGACTTAAAAGCCAAAGCTACTATACTTCAGTTAGGAAGGAGCTGGGTTAGATATTTGCAAGTCCAGGCGGGAAGGCTGGGAGTTTGCAAATCTAGCAGCTGGAGTCTGTTGTGGTAGCTGCTTTCCTGTGCTAAGCTGATTTACTTGTTTAAGGTCTGACCTCATCATCCTGTCGGTATGGGGTCCCACCTACACTGTTAGCTGCCGCTTTCTGCTTCAGCTGGAAAGCTGGAAGTATTCGCAGTGTATTACAAACAGTGGGGGAGGGGGGAACAAGAGAGACTGCTCTCGACACTTGTGCTTTTGTTAGTCCTACAGAAGAGGCAGAGAAACGAGATAACAAAGGCTGTTTCCCTTCTGTGAGAGAAGGCTTTCGTCTTTCCTCCTGCAACAATGTCAGTGTCTGGCAAGAAAGAGTTTGATGTGAAACAGATCCTAAGGCTACGCTGGAGATGGTTTAGTCATCCTTCTCAAGGCTCACCCAACACTGGAAACTGCCTTCAGCAGGAAGGATATGAGCATAGAGAGACCCCGGTTCGGGGCAGATTGAAGAACCACTCTCGGGACAGAAATGGACTGAAAAAAAGCAACAGTCCTGTCCTCCACAGCATACTACCACCAGAGCCAGAATTGGCCCCTGCCCATCAAAGAGCCCTTCAGAACTGGCACTCAGGAAAACTGATAGAACATCTTCGAGCAAATGAAGATACTCCTAAAGCGGTTTCATGGAATTTGTTCAAAGAAGCTTATGAGAAACACTCACACGATGTGGAGATGATGGCTGATGACAATACAGAAGATTCTACAGCAGGGTAGGAGTTTTTGAACACATAACAAAGTCATAGCTTAGATTAACTTATCCTCTAAAGTGCTAATTTAGTGTTTAAATAAAAGTTATAATAATTTCTGAATTTGTATGCAGCCAATCAGGGTGTTCAAGTAATCCCCTTATCTAAGTCTATAAAAGAATATAGCCTTAGTACATACTTTTGGTAATTAAGGGGAAATATGCTTTAGAGTTGTGAGTTTAGTTTCTCTATTCCATTCTGATTCTGTTAAGAATTCTGTTTCAGTTTTTAGAGATTAGCAATTATTATAATTGTTACTTTTCTGTAAATATCCTCTGTGGCTTGAATGTTCAGATTGTTGTGTTTCTTTCTTTCTTTGTAAAATTGTGATGAATTACCTAGAACTCTTCCTGACTTTGTCAGGCCAACTCTGACTGCTCAGCACATCCTTGTCTATTCCTTAGTACATAGTTGCCATACTGATGCTTGATAAATATTATCTTTATGTGAGAGTATGGAACAGTTTCTTTTGGCATTTGAGATTTATTTCAAGTAGTATTAGGTTCCATAGCTAGTTTGCATTTATGAAAATATTTTACATAAAACAAGTAATGAAATGCTGCTTATGGCAGTGAGATCTTAAAGTAGGAAATGGAACATATCAACTATTTTAAAATATTAAAATGTAATAAGAAATGATAATAAAGTATTGTGTAAGTATAGCTCATAAAATCTTTGACCTCATTTTTATTTTTGTGTCTACCAGTATTGTTTGATTCTGTTTTATATTTTTTTTTTTTTTTTTGGCCACAAGGCATGTGGGATCTTAGCTCCCAGACCAGGGATCAAATCCACACATCCTGCATTGAAAGGTGGAGTCTTAACCACTGGACCACCAGGGAAGTCCCACACCAGTATTGTTTGAGTAGAAGAAAAGTATGTTCCCTCCTCTAATGCTGTCCAGCATAACTTAATCTAGTGTATTTTTACTTTATTTTCCCTTTTTCATTATCAGATTTTATTTCCTCAACATGTAGACACAACTAATGATTTTGATAATGTAATTACAGTGTAAAAGGCTATAGTAGAAAACATATTTGTGAAAGGGCTTAAATTTTATAGCAGTTCAACGTGAAGGTATGCTAATTTATTTAGAAATCTAGATATTTTGTATACTGTCTATAAGTGTGGGCTTCCCCTGTGGTTCAGATGGTAAAGAATCTGCTTGCAATGCAGGGGACCCAGGTTTGATCCCTGGATTGGGAAGATCCCCTGGAGAAGGGCATGCTACCCACTGCAGTATTCTTGCCTGGAGAATTCCATGGACAGAGGAGCCTGGCGGACTATGGTATATGGCGTCATAAGCGCAGATGAGAAAGACTGGCAAATTTGCTTCTAGATAAGTTTTTTCGGTATATCTACCTTGACAGTTCCATGCTTCCATGATTTCTAAGTATAATGAATAGAAAAAACAACATAATAATATTATGACAAAAGGCAAAGCAACTGTGCAAAATGATGTTTTACAGGAACTCAGGCTTTCTATATGAAATGTAAATAATGAAATGTAAATAACTGTGGGGATTACAGGTTGTATTTAGTACAAATACTTAGACTTTGAAAATAATATGTAGTCCATACTTTAGATGAAGGGGGTTTTCAAATTATCTCTCCTTATCATGAATAGCAATTTTAAAAACTTCTAAATTTGGAAGTTAATATTAAATACATCTGACTGTTCTGTGGGCTTCCCTTATAGCTCAGTCGGTAATCTGCCTGCAATGCAGGAGACCTGGATTTGATTCCTGGGTAGGGAAGATCTCCTAGAGAAGGAAATGGCAATCCACTCCATTATTCTTGCCTGGAAAATCCCATGGACAGAGGAGCCTGGGGGGCTACAGTCCATGGGGTCGCAAGAGTCAGATACGACTTAGTGACTGTTGTAGGGAAATTAAATTATCCACTGTGAATTCCTGACAAAATTTTTTTGAGGATCCTTAAATTGATTTTCCAGCATGAGAATATATTTATTAAGTTAAGTTAGATGCTAAATGAAAATTATAGATAAAATGTCAAATATAAAGTGTCAGCAAGTAATATTTTAAAAATATATTTCTCCTTTTATTCTTTACAGTGTTCATATTCTAAAAACCGTCCATTAAATATTCTATGGTTACAGTGTAAAGTTAATATTTTATTAAAATAAATACAGGAAGTGGTTTTATAGATGTGCCAGGAATATTTTAAGCTGAAGAGAAGAGGTAAATTGAGCACTTAATTAATTGAAAATGATGGTTTATTAATCTATAATTACCCATTCTGAATTATTTCATCTTGGGTAAAAAAAGTTTGATAAGGAACTTTCTTATTTACCACTTCTCTAATGCCTCTTTTTAAGCAAAATTGGGGAGCAGGAGGAAAAGATCCTGCAAAGTTGGCAGCAACCTACTATCTCCTCAGTAGAACTCTTGTGGTTAAATAACAAACAAAAACGGCAGTGTGGAGAACACAAGGTGAGTTCTAACACTTGGGCAAAAGTAAGGGTCCTTAAGTCAACCTGCTTTCTACAAATATTGCAGGGAATAGAGAATGGACTAATTTACTAAAATATAATATAGTTGAATAACATATAATTAAAAACAGATAGTAAAGCCAAGATATTAAAGTTATATTAGTACATTGGCTAGGGGATTTTAAAACTCAAATACATTCTATGTAATTGAATTTTAAGTTTGTATTTCATTTAGGAGCAGCTCTGTATCATGGTCCCACACTGTGAGTATGCACGTATCAGTATGCCTGTCATCAGAGGCCTAGGCTCATTTACCATCTCCTTTTTGCCCTCAGTTCAGTCAGTTCAGTTGCTCAGTCATGTATGACTCCTTTTGCCCTAGTTATGTACTAACTCTGCATCTTTGCTTCCCATAACAAGCTTGCTTGATGTCCTTTCTTTTCTTATATCATCCTTAGAATTCAAAAAATTAAATTATTTTGACAGTGTATTATGATCATGATTTTATATGACAGAATATTGTTATACAGTTATATATATATATATATATATATATATATATATATATATAACTGCTCATAAAGAGATGATTGTGTAAGTAAGTACCCAGGAGTATAAAGTTGTTCAACTGCATTTGCTAAGACAAATGTGGTTATCTCCTCATTGTGCTTGAGAACATGGAATAAAATCCTGATGATCTGTGTATGGGCCCAGAACAACATGCCCTAGTACAAAGTTGAAGATTCACAGGGATGTTTAGTTTTAAGGAATTGACAGCAATTGGGATCCTACCCTCAACCAATATGTTTTTGTGTAATTTGTTATTTGTATGATCTATGATTTTGTGTATCTTTGGCAGTATTACTCTGTTAGACAAGCAACAAAATTCCCTCCATTTTACACCTTTTGGATTTTCAAGTGAGGTGTGCCTAAGGAACAACAAGAAAGATGTCACTATAAAATGTGATATCCTGAAGAAAGGGAGATTGAATGAATAAGACTTAGAATTCATTAATAATTCATTCCACAAATATTGAGCACCATTGTGTGTCAGGTACACTTCTACATACTGGAGATAAATCAGGATCAAAACAGAGAATATGTTTTCATAGAGTATACATTCTAATAAGGAGAGAAACAATAAAAACAAACCAAATGTAGTACTTTAGTAGTTGTAAGTAGTATGAAGAAAAAATAATTAGAAGGAAGAGAGAGAAGAAAGGATCCTACTTCAGATAGGGAAGGCCTTTCTGATGAGGTAACATTTGAGCAGAGATCTAAATGAAGTGAAAGGGCAGTCATGAGGATGTCTGACACAGAAGTCAAAGCAAGTGAGAGGTTACTGCTGTTGTGCCACGTGGGAGTCCATAACCTCCATTCATATTTTTACTTATTCAAATCAATACCACATTTCCTCACACAATCCATTGATTAATGTTTCAAACATTCTCAATTTATGTGGTGAAATAAAAAATATGCCCTGCCTGCTGCTTATTACAGTGACTTTAAGATCACATGCATATCCTCATGGCCACAGAGGTGACTTTCCAGTCATCCTTTGACCATGGTGCCATTTTGTCCTCTGGGGATCTGGCTATTCAGCCAGTAGACTATATGCTTCAGGTACAGAGGCCCCATGCCCTTTGTGAAAGTGGACACATGATGGTTTATTTGTTTTCTTCACAAAACAATCCAGATAGGTCCAAAGTAAATGCATTATGTGTCTTCATCCTCAACACAAATCCACCTGTAATATGGAATATGCTTGGGGAATATTTATGCATAAGAGAAATCTTAAATAATGAAGCTTACTGTAATATCTTTTCTCATAAAGTAGGGAGTAAGGTATGTGAGTATTTACAGGGAGCACTTTCCAGAAAGACAGAATGGCAATTTCAAGAGCCTTGAAATGGAATGTGCTTCATATGTTCAAACACAAGAAGGCTAGTGCAGCTGGAGGAGGGCTTTCAAATCGGAGGTTAATAGCAGATAGCTTTGAAAAAGCAACAATAACACAACGTTAAAAATAATAAGCATCTTTTATAGACATTTACTATGTGCCAAGCACTAAATACATGTATTTTCTCATGTTCCCAAGAAAATTTTTGAATTCAAAGAATGTTCACTTCTTTCTCTTGGGTACTGTTTTATTGCATATCTGTTATTGTTGCTTATCTTCTTTCAAGACAATATTATGTGGCTTTATAAAGTTTAGAGTTAGGCTTTACTTAATTTTACACTGCATTGCTGAGTAGAAACTGTTACTTCAAAGGAAAGAATAATGAACAAACTACAATTTTATTGTTGTTTATATAAAGTTTAAGATTAAATCCCTTTGTCTATGGGTTAAAATGTACCATACAAAACTACACAAGTTATTCAATTGCTTTATTAAACTAACAGCATTTTTAGAGCATGTTAACACATAATTTAAATATAGTGCAATGTTTCCTAATATTCCTAATTTCTAATGGAACTTCTGTTGGTTGATTTTAAATCCTTGCTAGGCACAGCCCATTTACTGAGAGTGAGGCACCATGGTCTTCATAACTCATTCTTAGCAGTGTGGTATTGTGCATATATTTAAATTAACATTAGTTAAAATGTATTTAATATTTGAGAAATTTGGGGCTCCTTTCTATCTAGGGATCTGGCAATATGTTAGGACCATGTTTCTTTAACTATTATGATTACACACCTAGAAGTTGTTATTTCTGATATTTGAAAGACAAGAATCAGTTTCCTTGTGCATTTGGAAATTTAAATAAAGAACTCAAAGTATCTGGTGCTACTTAATATGTGATTTCAAGAGCAACATATTGATTATATTGACCTGCTACACATTGCCTAAATGTTCAGACATTTAATACTTTTAGACTTTATTTTTTAAACTTGTATATCTCCTTTCTGACTTTCATTAAGACATCGGCCCCTTAATACTAATATTTTTTTTTCTTTCCTATGACCTTATAATTAAAAATAGTTTCAATGCTATATATATATATATATATATATATGTATATGTATATATATACACACATACACACACACATACACATGTGTACACAAATATGTAATGTGTATGCATGTATGAAAAGGGAAAGTGTTAGTCACTGTTGTGCCCAAATCTTTGTAACCCCATAGACTGTAGTCTACCAGGCTCCTCCGTCCAAGGAATTCTCCAGAGAAGAATACTGGAGTGGGTTGCCATTCCCTTCTCCAGGGGATCTCCCTGACCCAGGGATTGAATCCGGGTTTCCTGCATTGCAGGTAGATTCTGTACTGTCTGAGCCACCAAGGAAGCCCTGTTTATATGTATGTTATTGACATATATGTATAATATACACATGCACGTATAGGCACACATATATACATATATACATGTATGTGTATATGTATATCAGTGTGAAATTCTGACATTTGAAGGAGATAAAAACTAAAACCAAGGTGAAGGATTGGGAAACATTGAGTCCTTAATAAAGAAACATAAGTCAGTGCTCTACAAGCTGAACCTGAAACATCATGTGCCATAAAGTAGAAAATCCTCAAAAAAAATAGTCATGGGATTATGTTGAAGGGACACAGGAGCCAACTGAAAAAGCTCTCAATGGCCAAAGCTGGAACAATTTTAACAAACAAAAAAAGTATTATAAACCTAAGTGATAATAAACATTCATAAATTTGTATTGATATCGATCAATAACTAAATAAATTAATTAGAGAAAAAACAAATCTCTTATGCAGAAGAATCCCAAGTAATTTGTGTACATACTCTTCCTCAAGGAGGTGGAGCTGAATACTGTGCCTTACGTGTGGGCTGCACATAGCGATAGCTTTTATTTTTTTTTTTTGAATATTCAACAAGTTTTAATAAAACAGGGAAACATTGGGATACCATAATAACTGCAAATTCCATAATATCATATTTCTATTCAGTGTGATTTTTTTAGTTCTTTTTTTAGATATAAATTTATTTATTTTAATTGGAGGTTAATTACTTTACAATATTATATTGGTTTTGCCATACATCAACATGCATCTGCCACAGGTATACACGTGTTCCCCCATCCCGAACCCCCCTCCCTCCTCCCTCCCCATACCATCCCTTTGGATCGTCCCAGTGCACCAGCCCCAAGCAACCAGTATCATGCATCGAATTTGGACTGGTGATTTGTTTCATTTATGATATTATACATGTTTCAATGTCATTCTCCCAAATCATCCCACCCTTTCTCTCTCCCACAGAGTCCAAAAGACTGTTCTATACTTCTGTGTCTCTTATGCTGTCTCGCATACAGGGTTATCGTTACCATCTTTCTAAATTCCATATATATATGTGTTAGTATACTGTATTGGTGTTTTTCTTTCTGGCTTACTTCACTCTGTATAATAGGCTCCAGTTTCAGCTTTTAAAAAAGTGAGTATGGTCTGGAAGCGTTGTAGGGGAAAAATGCATTTACAGTGAAGAAACCTGAAGAATACTTGTCTCAGTCAGGTAATCTAGGTTAACATGAAAACTGCTTAGTCATGTTGACAATATATACACTTGGTATGATGTGATGAGAATGGCACTTAACTTCTGTCCTCTACCTCCAAAAACTCATCATTCCCATCCCAATCTAATCATGAGAATAACATTAGACAGACCCAAAAGAGAGGACCTTTAAAAAAAAAAAAAAAAAAAAAAAAAAACCTGGTCTTTAGTACTTAAACTGTCAATGTCACCATAAACAAGGAAAGTCTGAGAAACAGAAACAACCAAGAGTAGCTTAGGAAGACATGGTGAATAAATGTGATACGGAACACAAAAAAGGACTTTAGATAAAAACTGAGGCAATATGAATAAAGAATGGACTTAAGATAATAATGATGTATGAAAATTTGTTAATTAATTGTAACAAATGTTCAGACTAGTGTAAGATGTTAATAATAGGGGAAATTGGGTGTGTGCTTTATATCATTATACTATCACATTGTTTTTTAAAAATGTACAATATTTTAGGAAAGGATAACCTGTGAGGTAAGGGAGTTAGAGAAGGTGAGATTCAGAAAAAGAATGAGACCAGCACTTTACAGGAACAGATCACCCTTAATGAGGTGAGAAGGGGCAGCAGTCAGATTAGCGAGGTGCTGCACTTAACCATGGAGAAGGCAACGGCACCCCACTCCAGTACTCTTGCCTGGAAAACCCCATGGACGGAGGAGCCTGTTAGGCTGCAGTCCATGGGGTCGTGAAGAGTCGGACACGACTGAGTGACTTCACTTTCACTTTTCACTTTTCATACATTGGAGAAGGAAATGGCAACCCACTCCAGTGTTCTTGCCTGGAGAATCCCAGGGATGGGGGAGCCTGGTGGGCTGCCGTCTATGGGGTTGCACAGAGTCGAACACGACTGAAGCGACTTACCAGCAGCAGCAGCAGCACTTACCCAAGAAAAGAGTAAGTATATATAGGCATGTATGTGGAAAGTTACTGTCTTAAGGGGGCCTGTTCTTCTCCAAGGTTGTCCAGAGTAGTTATCTCTTAAACGGCTGGGGCAAGGAATTTTGGAGATCAGCCAGAGGCTGGACTGGCTGGGAGCTGGACATAATCAACCTTAATGTCCATTTCTTTTGGGGGGGCGGGTTGAGAGAGTTCTTTGTTTTCTGTAGAATGGTGGGGAAGACCTGGAGGGGAGTTTTTACTCCAGGCTATTTTGAGCCCATGTAACTTTCCTTCATAGCCAATAAATAGATTTCATAAATAAATACTAGGAGACCACCCAATTATAAGAATTTAATATGTGTTGTTATTTGTTTTGCTTATTTTTGTTCTTTGGCAACTGATTAGAAGGATATCAAATCAGAATCAGTGGGCTGTTAATAGGTTGGTGCAAAAGTAACAGCAGTTTTGGACCCTGAATTTTAAATCATTATAACTAGGCTCAGATGCATCTTTATTAATTAAAATAGGAATCATTACAATCAACATATTTTTTCAATAAGAAATGTTCATGTATTCCTGTAGCAAAAAAAAAAAAAAAAAAAAAAAAAATCCATGCTTTGAAATTTGGTGAACTCTTGGAAAGCATTTTCTATGTCCTGCTGGTTGTGGAAGCATTTTACCTGCAAAAAAGTTGTCAAGATGCTTGAAGAAATGGTAGTCAATTTATGAGAGCTCAGATGAATATGGCAGATGAGGTACATGAACACACATGTCATGGAGAAGAATTGGACCCTTTCTGTGGACCAGTGCCAGCTGCAGGTGTTACAGTTTTTGGTGCATCTCACCAATTTTCTGAGCATATCTCTCAGATGTAATAGTTTCACTGGGATTCAGAAAGCTGTAGTGGATCAGGTGGGCAGCAGACCACCAAACAGTGACCATAATCTTTTTTATTGGTTCAAGTTTGGCTGGGAAGTGCTTTGGAGCTTCTTCTCAGTCCAACCATTGAGCTGATTATTGCTGGGTTTTGTATAAAATCCATTTTTGGGCGCACATCACAATCTGATCGAGAAATGGTTCATTGTTGTGTAGAATAAGAGAAGATGACACTTCAAAATGACAGTTTTTTTGATTTGCAGTCAGCTCAGGATGCACCCACTTTTTGATCTTTTTCACCTTTCCAATTTCCTTCAAATGCCAAATGACCGTAGAATGATCAACATTGAGTTCTTGGGCAACTTCTTGTGTAGATGTAAGAGGATCAGCTTCAATGATGTTCTCAGTTGGTCATCGTCAACTTCTGATGGCTGAGCAATGTGTTCCTCACCTTCAGGGCTCTTGTCTCCTTTGCAAAATTTCTTGAACCACCACTGAACTGTACGTTCATTAGCAGTTCCTGGGCCAAATGCGTTGTTGATGTTGCAAGTTGTCTCCACAGCTTTATGACCCATTTTGAACTAGAATAAGAAAAATGCTTGAATTTGTTTTTTCCTGACATCATTTCAATAGTATAAAATGCATACAAAGTAAACAGAAAGTAATAATTCATTAGCAAAACCATAAAGCAAGAAATGTGCATAAAATGATGTATAACATAACCACAGTCATTTAAGAATGTATTCCAGTATCAAATGGCAAAGTTCAACAAAATTACTTTTGCACCAACATAATACCTCTTCTAAAGCCTCTTGATGAAAGTGAAAGTGGAGAGTGAAAAATTTGGCTTAAAGCTCAACATTCAGAAAACTAAGATCATGATATCCGGTCCCATCACTTCATGGGAAATAGATGAGGAAACAGTGGGAACAGTGTCAGACTTTATTTTTTTGAGCTCTAAAATCACTGCAGATGGTGACTGCAGCCATGAAATTAAAGGATGCTTACTCCTTGGAAGGAAAGTTATGACCAACCTAGATAGCATATTCAAAAGCAGAGACATTACTTTGCCAACAAAGATCCGTCTAGTCAAGGCTATGGTTTTTCCTGTGGTCATGTATGGATGTAAAAGTTGGACTGTGAAGAAGGCTGAGCACCGAAGAGTTGATGCTTTTGAACTGTGGTATTGGAGAAGACTCTTGAGAGTCTCTTGGACTGCAAGGAGATCCAACCAGTCCATTCTGAAGGAGATCAGCCCTGGGATTTCTTTGGAAAGAATGATGCTAAAGCTGAAACTCCAGTACTTTGGCCACCTCATGCGGAGACTTGACTCATTGGAAAAGACTCTGATGCTGGGAGGGATTGGGTGCAGGAGGAGAAGGGAACGATGGAGGATGAGATGGCTGGATGGCATCACTGACTCGATGGACGTGAGTCTGAGTGAACTCTGGAAGTTGGTGATGGACAGGGAGGCCTGGCGTGCTGTGATTCATGGGGTCGCAAAGAGCTGGACACGACTGAGTGACTGAACTGAACCTCTTCTATGGAAAAATCCTATATATTGGCAACCAGATAATATCCTAAAGGCAATCCTAGGAAAATCAGCTAAAGTTATGATAACAACTAAAAATTAAATGAAATTTCAGTTCCTATCCCAATGATATTGATTATGTGTAACATTTGGTGTGGACCAACTTTTAAGGGCATCATAATTGATAAAGTCATAGTTGGAAACTCAGTCACTCCAGAATAAATGAATTAAAGTCAGTCAGTGAAGTCCAACTCTTTGTGACCCCATGGACTATCTAGTCCATGGAATTCTCCAGTCCAGCATACTGGAGTGGGCAGCTATTCCATTCTCCAGGAGATCTTCCCAACTCAGGGATCAAACCCGGGTCTCCTGCATTGCAGGCAGATTCTTTACCAACTGAGCTACTAGGGAAGTCCTTGAATCACTCCAGAACACGGTGGATACTAATGAAGTGGCATACATTTTTTGGTGCTTTCAAATAAAAACATAGTCTTCTATGTTTTTTCTATTTCTTTGTATTGCTGTCTGTGGTTTATATCTCCAAAGGAAAATAATGGTACACATAAAACACACTTCTATACATAAAAATCTTTATTATTCCATGCTAAAATGAAAGATACAGCCATTGAGTATATTTTATTCATGGTGATTACATCCCATTAAGATTATAAGTTCATTAAAGAGAGTGAAAATGTATATCCATAGTGACTAATAATTAAGATTTTAAAAATAGACTTTAAAAGAACTATCTAATAAAATGTAACTAAAAGTGAGAAAATCTAAATCAAATAGTTTTCATTATCTAATGTTTTAGGATGGAACAAGTTATTACTGAAAATGTATCCTGCATAAGCTTTTGCTCTGAAAACATTATAAAATATGCATTTCCATAATCAATGTATAGATATAATACATACCACTAGCCTTTGCACTGAAGGAGAACAATACCAGTGATCATATTATTGAAGATATCAGAAGTGAGTGCTTCATTACTCGTGGTTAATCTTTCTTAGCCTGTTGCTGCCACCTGCTGCCAAGTCACTTCAGTCGTGTCCGACTCTGTGCGACCCCATGGACTGCAGCCTACCAGGCTTCTCTGTCCATGGGATTCTCCAGGCAAGAACACTGGAGTGGGTTGCTATTTCCTTCTCTAATGCATGAAAGTGGAAAGTGAAAGTGAAGTCACTCAGTCGTGTCTGACTCTTAGCGACCCCATGGACTGCAGCCCACCAGGCTCCTCCATCCATGGGATTTTCCAGGCAACAGTACAGGAGTGGGGTGCCATTGCCTTCTCCCTCTTAGCCTGTTACTGTTAGTCAAAGTGACTTATCCTTTGCATACTTTCAAATGTTGTTTGACAGAACGGAAACTGTTGCCCTCCTCACATACTGTCTATCGCTCTTGTTTCTTCAGGAGCCATACTAAATGCCTTGCCAATTTTTTCAGCGGTTCTTTAACATAGGTGATTTGTTCTTGGTCATTCCAGTGCTAGCTCAGTCAATAGAAGCTATCTGTTAAATATTTTTGTCCACATTTTCCCTGTAAAACTATTAATAGATTGCTTCAACACAGTGGCATTTAAATGTCCTTTTTTGGTGAATGTTGATCATATTAGCTATAACAATTCCAATCAGCAATTACATGTTTAACAGATGATCACATAGCACTTTAGGGCAGCACAACTATTTAATTTGGTCTGAATTCTGTTGTAACGTTCAACAAATATTTGTTTAACTAAGATGTTGATATTTGTTTGTTTCCTCCATTCAGCAAGTGTTTATTGAACTGGCACTCTGAAGATGAAAGACAAGTAATAGAGGCTGACTCCCACTAGAGACTTACAATACTGTTGGGGAGATAAACTGCATCCACTTGGAAAGTTTTATGGCAGTAAAAAAAGAGTGTATTGCAAAAATAGTTTAAGTTGATTGGTCATTAAGACCAATAGGCATTCAGAGACAAATAATTCTTTTCACCAGAGCAACTGTAGAAAGCTTCATGTAGGAACACAGTCTGAAATCAGTCTTAAGGATGGATAGCATTTTGATGCAGATATGGAAAATAATTAATTCTAGGTAGGAGGACAAACACAATGCCTTGAAACAGGAATTGAAACATGGTGTGCTCAAATGGCAGATTTCACTTCAATTTGGCTGAAGTGAATGATATATTTTGGAGAATAGCATAAAATTAAACAAGAAAGGAAAGTTAGGCATAGATTATGGAAGATCTTAAAAGACAGAAAAAGAATCATCTGGACTTTATCTTAGAGGTCTGGGTTTATTAACCTCCAAGAATTTACTGAAGTATTTTGCATCTGTGAATAATTTTGCAAAGAAGTTCCACTTGCTTTCTTCAGATTCTCCAATGTTCCATTACACCAGGGGGAAAAAAAAAAAAGAAAAAAAAAAAACTATTAAAACATCTCCAGCTGGCACTGGAGCTGCATCTGCATGGTGCTGGAGAGATTTTGAGGAGATACCCCACTTCCAAGGGCAAAGGAGAAACCCCAAAAAGATGGTACGAGGGGTGAAATCACATTTAGAATGAAACCCCATACACGCCAGAGATGCTCAAAGCACTCAAACAAACCTTGTTTGCACCAGGACCCAGAGACCCCATAAAGCCTGAGTTTGCGTGTTTTGTGTTTGAGTTTTTTTGAATTTGAGTGTTGACCTGTGTTTGAGTGTCTCCTGTGGAGGTATGGGTCAGCAGTAGACTGCTGCAGGGACAGGGAGTCTGGGTACAGCAGACCTGGGTATGGCATAAGCCCTCTTGGAGGAGATCGCCATTAACCCCACCATAGAGTTGCCAGAACTTACATAGGACTGGGAATACAGATTCTTGGAGGGCACAAACAAAATCTTGTGTTCACCAGGACCCAGGAAAAAGGAGCAGTGACCCCAAAAGAGATGCAGATTTGATGTAGATTTGCCTGTGAGTATCCAGGAGACTCCGGTGGAGGTTTGGGTTGGTGGTGGCCTGCTACAGCGGTGGGGACACTGAGTGTAGCAGTGCATGCATGGAACATTTTGAAGGAGGTCGCCTTTATCTTCATTACCTCCACTGTAGTTTGGCCTCAGGTCAAATAACAGGGAGGGAACACAGCCCCACCCATCAACAGAAAATTGGATAAAAGATTTACATCAGAGGGCAGACAGAATGGAAACAACAATCACAGAAAACTAACCAATCTTATCACATGGATCACAGCCTTGTCTAACTAAATACAACTATGAGCCATGCCCTGTAGGACCACCCAAGATGGATGGATCCTGGTGGAGAGTTCTTACAAAACGTGGTCCACTGGAAAAGAGAATGGCAAACCACTTAAGTATTCTTGCTTTGAGAAACCCATGAACAGGATGAAAAGGCAAAAAGATAGGACACTGAAAGATGAACTCCCCAGGTCGGAAGGTGCCCAATATGCTACTGGAGATCAGTGGAGAAATAACTCCAGAAAGAATGAAGAGAAGGAGCCAAAGCAAAAACAACACTCAGCTGTGGATGTGACTGGTGATGGAAGTAAAGTCCGATGCTCTGAAGAGCAATATTACATAGGAACCTGGAATGTTAGGCCCATGAATAAAAGCAAATTGGAAGTGATCAAACAGGAGATGGCAAGAGTAAACATTGATATTTTAGGAATCAGTGAACTGAACTGGACTGGAATGGATTAATTTAACTCAGATGACCATTACATCTACTGTGGGCAAGAATTCCTTAGAAGATGTGGAGTAGCCATCAGAGTTAACAAGAGTTGGAAATGCAGTACTTGGATGAAGTCTCAAAGAGGAGAGAATGATCTTTGTTCCTTTCAAGGCAAACAATTCAATATCAGAATATTCCAAGTCTATGCCCCGATAAGTAATGCTGAAGAAGCTGAAGTTGAATGGTTCTATGAAGACCTGCAAGACCTTCTAAAACTAGTACCCCAAAAAGATGTCCTTTTCATTATAGGGGTGTGAAATACAACAGTAGGAAGTCAAGAAATACGTGGAGTAACAGGCAAATTTGACCTTGGAGTACAGAAAAAAGCAGGGCAAAGGCTAAGAGAACACACCGGTCATTGCAAACACCCTCTTCCAACAACACAAGAGAATACTCTACATATAGACATCACCAGATGGTCAATCCCAAAATCATATTGATTATATTCTTTGCAGCCAAAGATGGAGAAGCTCTATACAGTCAGCAAAAACAAGACCAGAACCTGACTGTGGCTCAGATTATGAAATCCTTATTGCCAAATTCAGACTTAAATTGAAGAAAGTAGGGAAAACCACTAGACCATTCATGTATGACCTAAATCAAATCCCTTATGATTATACAGTGGAAGTGAAAAATTAATTCAAGGAATAAGATCTGATAGACAGAGTGCCTGAAGGACTATGGACAGAGGTTTATGACATTGTACAGGAGGTAGTGATCAAGACCATCCCCAAGAAAAAGAAAGCAAAAAGGTCTGAAGAGGCCTTACAAATAGCTGTGTAAAGAAGATAAATGAAAGGCAAAGGAGTAAAGGAAAGATATACCCATTTGAATGCAGAGTTTCAAAGAATAGCAAGGAGAGATAAGAAAACCTCAGTGATCAGTGCAAAGAAATAGAGGAAAACAATAGAATGGGAAAGACTAGAGATCTCTTCAAGAAAATTAGAGATACCAATAAAACATTTCATGCAAAGAGGGGCACAATAAATGACAGAAATGGCATGGACCTAACAAAAGCAGACGATTTTAAGAAATGGTGGCAAGGATACACAGAGGAACTATACAGAAAAAAATCTTCATGACCCAGGTTATCACGATGGTGTGATCACTCACCTAGAGCCAGTCATCCTGGAATGTGATGTTAAGTGGTTGTTATGAAGTATCACTATGAACAAAGCTAGTGGAGGTGATGGAATTCCAGTTTGAGCTATTTCAAATCCTAAATGATGATGCTGTGAAAGTGCTGCACTCAATATGCCAGCAAATTTGGAAAACTCAGCAGAGGCCACAGGACAGGAAAAAGTCAGTTTTTATTCCAATCCCAAAGAAAGACAATGCCAAAGAATTCTCAAACTACTACACATTTGCGCTCATCTCACATGCTAGCAAAGTAATGCTCAAAATTCTCCAAACCAGGCTTCAACAGTTCGTGAACAATGAACTTCCAGATGTCCGAGCTGGATTTAGAAAATGCAGAGGAACCAGAGATCAAATTGCCAACATCCATTGGCCATTAAAAAAAACAAACAAACAAAAAAAAAACAAAAAAAAAAAAAAAAACAAGAGAGTTCCAGAAAAACATCTACTTCTGCTTTATGGACTATGCCAAAGCCTTTGACGGTGTCGATCATAACAAGCTGTGGAAAATTCTTCAAGAGATGGGAATACCAGACCACCAGACGTGCCTCCTGAGAAATCTATATTCGGGTAAAGAAGCAACAGTTAGAACTGGATGTGTAACTACAGACTGGTTCCAAATAGGGAAAGGAGTACGTCAAGTCTGAATTTTGTCACCCTGCTTATTTAACTTATATGCAGAGTACATCATGTGAAATGCCAGGCTGGATGAAGCACAAGCTAGAATTAAGTTTTCCAGGAGAAATAACAATAACCTCAGATATGCAGATGACACTACACTTATGGCAGAAAGCAAAAAAAGAACTGAAAAGCCTCTTGATGAAAGTGAAAGAGGAAAGTGAAAAAATTAGCTTAAAACTTAACATTCAGAAAACTAAGATCATGTCATCTGGTCCCATCATTTCATAACAAATACGTGGGGAAACAAGGGAAACAGTGACAGACTTTATTTTGGGGGGCTCTAAAGTCACTGCAGGTGGTGACTGAAGCCATGAGATTAAAAGAGGCTTGCTCCTTGGAAGAAAAGTTATGACCAACCTAGCCAGCGTGCTAAAAAGCAGAGGCATTAGTTTACCAACAAAGGTCCGTCTGGTCAAAGCTATGGTTTTTCCAGTAGTCATGTATGGATGTGAGATTTGAACTATAAAGAAAGCTGAGCATAGAATAATTTATGCTTTTGAACTGTGGTGTTGGATAAGACTCTTGAGAGTCCCTTGGACTGCAAAGACATCCAACCAGTCCGTACTTAAAGGAGATCAATCCTGAGTATTCATTGGAAGGACTGATGCAGAACCTGAAACTCCAATAATTTGGCCTCCTGATACAAAGAACTGACTCTTTTGAAAAGACCCTGATTCTGGGAAATATTGAAGGAGTGAGGAGAAGGGGACAACAGAGGACGAGCTGGTTGGATGGCATGACTGACTCAATGGATATGAGTTTGAGTAAGCTCCGGGCGTTGGTAATGGCCAGGGAAGCCTGGCATGCTGCAGTCCATGGGGTTGCAAAGAGTTGGACACGACTGAGCGACTGAACTAAACTGAACTGAGAACATAAAAACTATGATTTTTTTTTTTTTTTAAATCAAGGTCTGGTTGAATGAAATTTCAGTACTCAACACTTCACTATACATTTGAGTTAGTGATTTTTAATTTCTAAAAATATCTTTTAGATTTATTTTATTTTTTATTGTGACAGGAACAACATTGAGATCTATCTTTTAAGTACACAATAGAGTATAGACACAAAGTTGTACAGCAGATCTCTAGAACCTATTCTTGTTGTATTATTGAAACCATACCCACTGAACAGCACCTTTCCATTTCCTACTCCCTTCCAAATACCATTCTACTCTATATTTATGAGTTTGATTGTTTTTTGTACCTCATAAATTTGAAATAATAGTTTTGTCCTTTTGTGACTGGCTTATTTCACTTAGCATGATGTGCTCCTGATTTACTCATGTTGTTATATAAAGCCCAATTTCTCCAAGGTGAATAATACTCTATTGTGTGTCTATACATAATACAACACAGTAATACTCTACTACAATAATACTCTGTTGTATTGTATATAACACATTGTCTTTATGCTTTAATCCATCAGTGGACACTTAGGTTGTTTCCATGTCTTGGATAGTGTGACTAATGATGCAGTGAACACTGTAGTGAGGATACCTCCACAAGAAAGTAATTTCAATTTTTTTTAAAGATATATATCCAGAAGTAGAATTGCTGGATCATGTGATAGTTCTATTATTAATTTTGAGGGGGAAGTTCCAGACTGTTTTCTGTAACAGCTGCACCATTTTACATCTCCACCAACATTGTACAAAAGTTCCGATTTCTTCACATCCTCATCAACACTTGTTATCACTTTTGTTGTTGTTGTTCTTTTTATCATAATAGTCCTTCTAACAGATTTGAGATAGCTCATTGTGAGTTTGATTTATATTTCCCTGATGATTAGTAATGTTGAGCACCTTTTTATATACATGTTGGCCATTTATATGTCTCCTTTGATGAAATGTCTATTTAAGTTCTTTGCCGATTTTTAAATTAGGTTATTTCTTTGCTTTTGACATGTGAGTCACTTATATAATTTAGATATTAACCCTTATCAAATAGATAGTTTATAAATATTTTCTTCCCTTATGTAGGTTGCCTTTTGTGTCTTATTTCCTTTGCTATGTAGACACTTTTTAGTTTAATTTATTCCCACCCATCTATTTTTGGGTTTTGCTGGTGTTTTGGTATTATATCCATGAAATTATTGCCAAGACCATTGTCATGAAGCTTTTCCTCCATGTTTTCTGCTAGCAATTTTATAGTTTCAGGTTTTCATTAAAATGTTTAATCCATTGAGACTTGATTTTTGTGTTTGGCATAAGGTCCAGTTTCATTATTTTGCAGGAAGATATCCAGTTTTTCCAACACCATTGTTAAAGAGGCTAGCCTTTTCCCAATGTAGGTTGTTGGCAGCCTTGTCAAAGATTAGTTAACCATATATGCACAAATTTGTTTTCTTGGCTCTCCATTCTGTTTCATTGGCCTATAAGTCTGTTTATGCCAAAACCTATGCTGTTTTAATTGATGTTGCTTTGTAGTGTATTTTCAAATCAGGATGTGTGTTGCCTCCAGGTTTTGTTATTTCTCAAGATCTCTTTGGCTATTTGAGGTCTTTTGTAGTTCCATATGAATTTTAGGATTTTTTTATATTCCTGTTAAAAAATTCAACTGGGATTTTGGTAGATTGTACTGAATTTGTAGATAGCTTTGGATTTTATTGGCATTTTAACAGTTATTAATTTTTTCCAATCTGTGAACATGGGATCTTCTTCCATGGCATTTTAACAGTATTAATTTTTTTCCAATCTGTGAACATGGGATGTCCTTCCATTTCTTTGTCTTTAATTTGTTTCACTAATGTTTTATAATTCTCACTTTATTAATCTTTCATCTTCTTGATTAAATTTATTCCTAAATGTTTTATTCTTTTTGATACTTTCGTAAGTGGAATTGTTTCTTAATTTACTTTTTAGGTAAGCTTTTGTTAGTGTAGAAACAAAGGACTTTTATATATTAATTTTTTATCCTGCAACTTTACTGAATTTGTTGATTAGTTCTACCAGTTGTTTTTTTGTTTTGTTTTGTAAGAGTCTTTAGGTTTCTCTACATTTAAGAGCATGTTGTCTGCAAACATAAATAATTTTTCTTCTTCCTTTCTAATTGTGATTAATTTTATTTCTTTTTCTTCTTAATTGCTCTGGCTAGGACTTCCAGTATTATGTTGATTTTAATGGAGTGTGGGAGGCAAATCATTTTCAGAGACACTAGTTAAATGAGCTGTTCCTGAAGCAATTCTCTTTCCTCATAGTGCAAATAAGATATTGGACCTCACTGTGCCTAAGAATCCTCTGGGGAGCTTGTTAAAAATGTAGTTACTCAGTATTTACTATCAGAGTATTTAACTTACTTATTTCAATTGAGATTTAAGATTCTGAATTTTAACAAACTTCTGAACCAAACTTAAAAAAAAAAAAAAAAAGACACTTGGTCAGCTCCTGCAAGCCCAATTTGTCAGAATTCCTACAGGATCCTAATATTTGATATATTAATAAACGTACAATAAACAAAAATGTTGACCAAGAAAATGTCTTTAAAATAGCCAACAACATTAATTTAACCTTTCGTTCTTAATGTGTAATAAACTTTATTAATTTCTGTGAAAGGATGTCAAAGAAATAAAAACATAGATCCTACCCCTACGGAGTTTACAGTTGGAGTGAAAAAGTACACCCCCTCAATAAAAATGTTAAAAGCAATTACAAGGCAGCAGCTCAGTTCAGATCTCCTAGTGTTTAATATTGAAACTATGCAGGATAATGAAGATGGAAGTAGGATTGATGACTCAGGACATGTTGAAATGCAAACACAAAGTTTAATCCAAGAATAGAAACAAATTTCAACCACATGGAAATTTTTTTATTATTGTTAAGTTTTCAACCCAGAAACAAAATAACCAGTCACAATTTAACATCACTGTGGTCCCTCAACTCAGGTGAGCAATTTTGAAGGCTGGACAATGATTATTAATATAATGCTATATATACTATAGATACTCATTGAAAATACTGATTATATTTTGGAACATTACCTGCAGACTTGCCATCACCTGCTCATTCCCATAACTAATTCACTGCTCTTCTCTTTCTTTCTCCTCACATTTTTTTGGTACTTGAGAGTTGCTCTCTTCACCTTCTCTGTTACTTTGCTCTCTGTATAAGCTAATACACTAGAAGTATGTAAGTCTAAAATTGTAACCCAAATTAAGGCAGTAAAAGGGAGAAATAAGGTTTTGTCATTTTAAATTAGCTAGGAAATGAGATGAAAAATTAAGCATTTCTTCACAAATTATGAATCTGATTAAGATAATTTTAATAATAGATTTAGTAATCACTATTCAGAGTATTTGGCTGATCTAAATATTTGGCTTGCTTAAGGATAAAGCAAATTTGATAGCAATTACCATACATCTTGATAATATATCAAGATAATTTTATTTCTATATTAAAGTGCTACATATGATCAAAACAAGTATATATGCTATAATTATTTTCATTTGTTATTTTCATAACAATTTCATAATTACTCCATAGCCATTTTCTGGAGAAAAAGGAAATTTATGCTCTGATTATTTTTATCCATTTTCAGCTGACTTAAGTGTCTATAATAATTGCACATTTACATATATCAGGATTTTGGTTAAAAAGACCTTTAAATAAATGGACACTGTGAGAAAAGCCTAAAATATAGAATGACTACAGCTCATTAGGGGCA
This sequence comes from Bubalus kerabau, assembly GCF_029407905.1. NCBI lineage: Eukaryota > Metazoa > Chordata > Mammalia > Artiodactyla > Bovidae > Bubalus > Bubalus kerabau. The sequence continues at coordinate 1,191,518 of NC_073647.1, read as the reverse complement.
AAACTGAAACTAGAAGTAAAATTTTCTGACTTCTGTACTTTAACCATTCTATTCTCTCATCAGCTTATTCAACCCCTTTCTTATGGTAAATCTGTGAGTGTCCAAACATCATTATAACTGATGTTTAAAAGTGTCAATGTAGTTTAAAGTAATTAGCCTCCAATTAAAATAAATAAATTTATATTAAAAAAAGTGTCAAGGTAAGGTTGATTACAGAATTTCTTATAATTAAATGTGTCAAATAACGGTTACATTTTAAATCAGATAACTGACACATCAAATACATCAGTTCAGTTCAGTCACTCAGTCATCTCCGACTTTTTGTAACCTCATGGACTGCATGCAGCAGGCCAGGCTTCCCTGTCCATCACCAACTCCCAAAGCTTGCTAAAATTCATATCCATTGAGTTGGTGATGCCATCCAACCATCTCATCCTCTGTCGTCCCTTTCTCTTCCTGCCTTCAACATTTCCAAGCATCAGGGTCTTTTGCAGTGAGTCAGTTCTTCACATCAGGTGGCCAAAGTATTGGAGTTTCAGCTTCAACATCAGTCCTTCCAATGAATATTCAGGACTGCTTTCCTTTAGGATGAACTGGTTGGATCTCTTTGCAGTCCAAGGGACTCTCAAGAGTCTTCTCCAACATCACATTCAAAAGCATCAATTTTTCAGCACTTATCTTTTTTTGTAGTCCAACTCTCACAACTATACATGACTACTGGAAAAAACATAGCTTTGACTAGACAGACATTTTTTGGCAAAGTAATATCTCTGCTTTTTATTATGCTAAGTTAGTCATAGCTTTTCTTCTAAGGAGCAAGTGCCTTTTAATTTCATGGCTGCAGTCACTATCTGCAGTGATTTTGGAGCCCCCCAAAAATAAAATGTGTCACTATTTCCATTGTTTCCCCATATATTTGGCATAAAATGATGGGACTGGATGCGATGATTTTACTTTTCTGAATATTGAGTTTTAAGCCAGCTTTTCCCACTCTGCTCTTTTATTTTCATCAGGAGGCTCTTTAGTTCTTCTTCTCTTTCTGCTATAAGAGAGATATCATTTGTGTGTCTGAGGCTATTGATATTTCTCCTGGAAGTCTTGATTCCAGCTTGTGCTTCACCCAGCCTGGCATTTTGCATGATGTGCTCTGCATATAAGTTAAATAAGCAGGGTGACAACATACAGCCTTGACATAATACTTTCCTAATTTTGACCCAGTCTATTGTTCCATGTCTGGTTCTGTCACTTCTTGGCCTGAATAAAAGTTTCTAAGGGAGTAGGTAATGTGGTCTGCTATTTTCACCTCTTTAAGAATTTTCCAGGTTGCTGTGATTCACACAGTCAAGGGCTTTAGCATACTCAATGAAGGAGAGGTAGATGTTTTCCTGGAATTCCCTTGCTTTTTCCATGATCCAACATATGTTGGCAATTTGACCTCTGGTTCCTCTGCATTTTCTAAATCCAGCTTGAACATATGGAAGTTCTTGGTTCATGTACTGTTGAAGCCTGGCTTGGAGAATTTGAGCATTACTTTGCTAGCATGTGAGATGAGTGCAAATATGTGGTAGTTTGAACATTCTTTGGCATTGCCTTTCTTTGGGATTGAAATGAAAACTGACTTTTTCCAGCCCTGTGGCCACTGTTGGGTTTTCCAAATTTGTTGACATATTGAGTGCAGCACTTTCATAGCATCATCTTTTAGGATTTGAAATAGCTCAACTGGAATTCCATCACCTCCACTAGCTTTGTTCATAGTGATGCTTCCTAAGGCCCACCTAACTTCACAATCCAGGATGTCTGGCTCTAGGTTAGTGATCACACCATCATGATTATCTGGGTCATGAAGATCTTTTTTTGTATAGTTCTGTGTATTCTTGCCACCTCTTCTTAATATCTTCTGCTTCTATTAGGTCCATACCATTTCTGTCCTTTATTGTGCTCATCTTTGTATGAAATGTTCCCTTGGTATCTCTAATTTTCTTGAGGAGATCTCTTGTCTTTCCCATTGTGTTGTTTTCCACTAGTTCTTTGCATTTATCCCTAAGGAAGACTTTCTTATTTCTGAGTTGTTTTATTGTGCAATCATCAGCTCTGGGCTTAAAGAAAAAAAGTTTGTCCTTTTCTCCCCCTTGAGAAGCCAAGACTCCTTTCTCCTCTAGGGCTCTGGACCCATTTCTCCTCCTTGGGGACTTCTTATCAACTTACCAAGGAATTGAGCCTGTCATTCCTCCCCTTTTGTTTTTGGAGAATTATGTTGCCAAGGGAAAGGGTCATCGTTTTCATTCCATAACTACTTCCTGTTGTGATGTGGCACTGTTTCTGAACTGTTGAGGCAACATATTCTCCTAACACTCAAATTGAGGGGCCCAAAGTAATAGTTTGAGAAGGCTGTGGCACTTGTAGGAGCCTGGACAACCATTTGTAATCTAAAACCTTTCACATTGTTAGAAACAAACCCCATTATACAGTTAAAGATGTAAGGCAGTCTTATGGACTCTGTGGGAGAAGGAGAGGGTGGGAAGATTTGGGAGAATGGCATTGAAACATGTAAAATATCATGTATGAAATGAGTTGCCAGTCCAGGTTCGATGCACGATACTGGATGCTTGGGGCTGGTGCACTGGGACGACCCAGAGGGATGGAATGGGGAGGGAGGAGGGAGGAGGGTTCAGGATGGGGAACACATGTATACCTGTGGCGAATTCATTTTGATATTTGGCAAAACTAATACAGTTATGTAAAGTTTAAAAATAAAATAAAATTAAAAAAAAAAAGATGTAAGGCAAAATAGTCATTAAAACAACTTAAAACCTAATCAAAATTAAAAGTCACATTATGTCCATAGTTAAGGTACAATGTGCTATATCAGTCTATCTTAGTATTGTTAGATGTCATCAGATCAAGAAGAGGCATCACATATGATTGTTGTTGGTGAAAGTATTCACAAAGTTGGAAGAAGTCCTTTTCTTGAAGTGGAGAAACCAGCCATGCAAAGCCTTTCCCTGAGGGGGAGGTTGAAAAGCTGAACACTGAGTCACATAGTTATTTCTAAGGTTTTAAGATCTATGACAATATTTGTGCACAAAAACGGTCTGACATTGAGACAGTCCCTTCTTCTTAGGGTCAGTTTGAACCCTCATTAAAGCTATGGGGAAAACTTTAAACCCCAATTGTCTTGTGTTTCCTTAGTTAGCTTATGTAGATGCCTCTTAATAATATCATTAGACTTTTTAACTTTTTCTGAAGATTGGGGTCTCCAGGAACAGTGTAAGTGATATTCTATTCCTAGAGCTTTCAACACCCCTTGGGTTACAGCAGCTTTAAGGACAGAGCCATTGTCACTCTGAACTTTAGAGTTTAAGATCCCAGTTATATAATGAGAAGTCAGTACAGTAAGATTTTGCACATTAGTAAACTTACAAGCTTTAGGCATTAGCAAAACAATGGTAGTAATTATCCTCAAGCAATGTGGTGGCCATAGCTTTTTTTTTTTTTTATTTTAGTAACAAACAAACTAAACTCTGATCCTGCAGGCAAGCTCAAAGTTGGAGCCTGCAGGAGTTTGAAGAGCCTTTTGAGTCTCTGAGGACCAAACCAGCTTGTCAATTTAGGCCTGTTGAGTTTCAGTTATAAGTTTATATGACGGCCAGGCAAGTTCCCCATAACCCAGAATCCAAATGCTGCAATAGCCTGTAATGCCCAAGAATCCTCTCAATTGTCTTAAAGTCATAGGTAGAGGATGATTTAGTATAAGTTTAACTCTAAAAAGTATCCTTCAAATTAATGAGTGAAAAATATTTGGTTTATTCAGGAATTTCAGAAAATAAAGTATAAGAATTAGGTATTTATTATTCGTATATTTTGAACAAGTGTCCATTTACCATTTGACTATTTTACACCCAGAATAGGAGTGTTAGGACATTTTACATACCTTTGTACTACAAAACATAGTTAAATCATCTTGTTCATTCTGTTTGCAGAAAATATCTAAAACATTCAGTCAATTCAAGAATAGATGTTTGCTTTATATAATAAATTGTCTATCATCACACAGAGGCTTCACAGAACACTCAGTTGTGCAAGAACAAGACTAAGAGTATCTCTGGTCAAAGAATAATCTACTCTTTTGGCTTCTGCCCATTAGTAGTCTGGTCAAAGAATCATCTACTCTTTTGGCTTCTGCCCATTAGTAGTATGGGTAATCAAGAACTGATATCATATTTATGTTGTTATTCTAAAGTAGATCAATGTTGCAACTTTATTAAAAAATGAGGTAATTAAAATAACAGTTTATCTGAAAGCTAACCAACAAATACACTAAAACAATTAGGTCTTATTCTCTTATTTTCCTCTCAGCAATATAAAATTTGTGATAAATATATCTATGTAAAACTTTAAAGATAATTTTTAAAGTTACACTGTAACTTTTTCTTCTTTAAGCCCAATTGTCAGAATTGACATAAAAGTCTTACAATCCCCTTTCTTATCCTCTAGATAATTTAGTTAGTCTTCTGTTGATGGCCATACAATTAGTAAGAGTTTGGTCATCACAGATTTTGTTTACTTTTGTATTGAAAGCGGCTTGCAAAAATATATGGATAAAAAATGCTGGCTGTACTCAAAATTCTCTGCCATTAAAATGAGAAGAAAATACTGGGAAAAATATGAAAATTCATGAAACATCAGGTATTGCTTCCAGTCAAGCTCAAATAATAGGTATTTACCCTTAATAAAATTATTTCTTTTTATATTTACAGCATAACATGGATTTTTACATATGCATGAAAATTCCAGTCATCATTTAGCTAAAACATCAATCTGCTGAAGAGTGTGAAAAAAGCTCATGTGGGGGATATACTTGACAAAATTATTAAGCAGCATTTCTTTGTCCTTCATTTTGAATGATACACTGAGAGTCTTTCTAAGGTTCTATTACTCAGCCATTAAAAAGAATAAAATAATGCCATAAAAAAACTGTATAGACAGTTAATTAAGTCATTCTTAAATAGATTGATCACTTCATACTTTAAAAACATAGTTTAAAAGTATACGTAAAAGAATTTAAGCATGTATGTACCTATTTATTAAAACTTTATACCAAATCACTTCTATTTTTTATAAGTAAATAGAAACAATTTCTTTTGCTTGTTGAATGATGATTGCTTAATTCTGAAAGTGTACCTAAGAAGCACTTATAAACTAGAAACAATTTCTTTTGCTTGTTGAATGATGATTGCTTAATTCTGAAAGTGTACCTAAGAAGCACTTATAAACTAATGGACTATTAATCATTTGTGATGATTAGACCATTTAAATCTTTAGTACTTTTAAGGTATTTCTTATTTTGTACTGATGTATGCAGTACCATTAGTGAAGGACACTGAAGGCTTGGGATACATGAGATAATTTATTGAGAGTAGTGAGAACAGTATGCATTGTGACATCAAAACACACTCTACTTATTGAATTCAAGACAGTTATTTAATTTCTTTGATTTGTAGAATATCTTTAAATTGAGAAATATCTTAATTATTCATCTTTGCTCCCACTGCTATAGTGCTATACCCCAGAAGGCATGCTTTGATCCTTGTGTGCACACACAAAAAAAGAAACTCATTATATCTAACACAATAGTATGTCTTCTCCTCCGTACCTCCATCACCCTAAAAATAAGAATAGCTCTTGAATTTATAATAACAGTGTTCAGATAAAAAAAAAAAAAGAGCCATTAAGGTCAAGGTCTTACCTACACTGCTGAAAAATAGTCAAGTGAATATGTGTGTAACTGAGTAAATTAAATATTTCTAGATATTTTCCCAATTTTGCTGCTTTAGTTGATTTGTGGGAACCAAGACACCATTGATTTGGTGCAAGTTGTCCTTTAAAAATAAAACTGTTTGACTACAAAAGAAAGATGCAATAAAACAAGATAGTTTTTATATATAATATTAATTGAGTTAGAAATAATATTTTTACCAGTGATTTGGGTTTTTTTTAATATATTTTATATGATTGTCTAGTTTTTCAAATTTAAATGGAAATTCATGAATGACTATGATTTTCATCTCAAAGATCCAATAATAGCATTCAACTTACACACACACACACACACTCACTCTCTCTCTCATACAAACACAAAAACACATGCACTCTTCCCAGAAAAGGTCAACCTTTCAAAAACTGTACCTCTTTTCAATATACAATTGAATAAATATGATTTGTTTTACTCATAAATGTTTAAATACATCTTAACTAATTTCAGATTTTACTTGTCTTTTTAAAAATTGTTCAATATCTAATTATTTTTTCAATAGTTACAATCACTTTCTTCTCATTTAATGGAAACTAGAAGCACATTGCCAGAAAAAGAGAGCCATAGAAACATTTATAGTTTTTTGGTTTTTATAATTAATTCAAGTTTTCTAAGAATTGACTCCAGAGTGCTACAAAAGTCATCATGAATTAGAAAGACACTCTAATATGAGCCCCCAAAATGTTCTGTCTGATTATATTATAAAATCAGGGTTGGGTTCAGAACCAACTATGTCAAAAAGATAAAGCTTACCTGATTAGGTATGAATGGTGAGTAGTATTGGTAATGGCTAATTACCCATTATAATGAGTAAGTAATATTGATGTTAATTTCTGGAAACTACTGCATTTTGTTACTGTTCAGTCACTAAGTTATGTTCGAATCTGTGACCCCATGGAATGCATCACCAAAGCTTCCCTGTCCTTCACTCTCTCCCAGAGTTTGCTCAAATTCATGTCCATTGAGTTGGTAATGCTTTCTAACCACCTCATCCCCTGCTGCCACCTTCTCCTTTTGGCTTAAATATTTGTGGCTCTTTGGAAAAGACCCTGATACTGGGAAAGATTGAAGGCAGAAGGAGAAGGGGACAACAGAGGATGAATGGTTGGATGACATCACCGACTCAGTGGACATGAGTTTGAGCAGGCTCCAGGAGGTGGTGATGGACAGGGAAGCCTGGTGTGCATGGGGTTGCAAAGACTCTGACACAACTGAGCTACTGAACTGAACTGAACTGAACTTTCCAGTATCAGGGTCTTTTCCAGAGTTATCACTTCAAATTAGGTGGCCTAAATACTGGAGCTTCAGATTCAGCATTCAGTTCAGTTCAGTTCAGTCGCTCAGTCATGTTCGACTTTTTGTGACCCCATGAATCGCAGCACGCCAGGCCTCGCTGTCCATCACCAACTCCCGGAGTTTACCCAAACTCATGTCCATCGAGTCAGTGATGCCATCCAGCCATCTCATCCTCTGTCGTCCCCTTCTCCTCCTGCCCCCAAACCCTCCCAGCATCAGGGTCTTTTCCAATGAGTCAACTCTTTGCATGAGATGGCCAAAGTATTGGAGTTTCAGCTTCAGCATCAGTCCTTCCAATGAACACCCAGGACTGATCTCCTTTAGGATGGACTGGTTGGATCTCCTTGCAGTCCAAGGGACTCTCAAGAGTCTTCTCCAACACCACAGTTCAAAAGCATCAATTCTTCGGCACTCAGCTTTCTTCACAGTCCAACTCTCACATCCATACATGACCACTGGAAAAACCATAGCCTTGACTAGATGGACCTTTGTTGACAAAGTCATGTCTGCTTTTTAATATGCTATCTAGATTGGTCATAACTTTCCTTCCAAGGAGTAAGCATCTTTTAATTTCATGGCTGCAGTCAACATCTGCAGTGATTTTGGAGCTCAAAAAAATAAAGTCTGACACTGTTTCCACTGTTTCCCCATCTATTTCCCATGAAGTGATGTGACCAGATGCCATGATCTTAGTTTTCTGAATGTTGAGCTTTAAGCCAACTTTTTCATTCTCCTCTTTCACTTTCATTAAGAGGCTTTTTAGTTTCTCTTCACTTTCTGCCATAACGTGTCATCTGCATATCTTAAGTTATTGATATTTCTCCCGGCAGTCTTGATTCCAGCTTGTGCTTCTTCCAGCCCAGTGTTTCTCATGATGTACTCTGCATATAAGTTAAATAAGCAGGGTGACAATATACAGCCTTGACATACTCCTTTTTGTATTTGGAACCAGTCTATTGTTCCATGCATAAGTCCTTCCAATGAATACCCAGGTTTGATTTCCTTTAGAATTGACTGATTTTCTGTCCTTGTATACCAAGGAACTCGCAAGACTCTTCTCCAGTACCACAGTTTGAAAGCATCAATTCTCTTGCTCTCAGTCTTCTTTATGGTCCAAGTCTCACATCAATACATAACTACTGGAAAAACCATATCTTTGACTGTATGGACCTTTGTTGGCAGAGTGATGTCTCTGCTTTTTAATATGCTGTCTAGGTTTGTGATAGCTTTCTTTCCAAGGAGTAAACATCCTTTAATTTCATGGCTTCAGCCACAGTCTGCAGTGATTTTGGAGCCCCCAAAATTAAAATCTGTCACCTCTTCCATTTTTTCCCCTTCTATTTGCCATGAAGTGATGGGATCAAATTCCATAGTCTTCATTTTTTGATTTTTGAGTTTTAAGTCAGCTTTTTAACTCTCATCTTTCACCTTCATCAAGAGGGGTGTTTAGTTCTTATTCATTTTCTGCCATTAGAGTGGTATTACCTGCATATCTGAGGTCGTTGATATTTTTCCAAGCAATCATGATTCCAGCTTGTGATTCATTCAGCTCAGCATTTCACATGAGGTCCTTCCTCTGCATAGAAGTAAAACAAACAGGGTGACAATATACAGTCTTGACATATTCAGTTCCAAATTTTGAACCAGTTCATGGTTCTATGTCCGTTCTGTTGCTTCTTGACCCATATAAAAGTTTCTCAGGAGGCAGGTAAGGTGGTCTGGTATTCCTGTCTCTTTAAGAATTTTCCAGTTTGCTGTGATCCACAGTCAAAGGCTTTAGTGTAGTCAATGAAGCAAAAGTACATTTTTTTTTCTGGAATTTCCTTTCTTTTTCTATGATCCAAAGAATGCCGGCAATTTGATCTCTGGTTCCTCTGCCTTTTCTAAACCCAATTGTACATCTGTAAGTTATTGGTTTACATACTGCTGAAGTCTACTTTGAAGGAGCTGAATACAACTTCACTAGCATGTGAAATGAGAGCAACTGTATGGTAGTTTGAACATTTTTTTGGCATTGCCCTTCTTTGGGAATGGCATGAAAACTGAAGCTTTCCAATCACAAGGCCACTGCTGAGTTTTCTAAATTTGCTGAAATATTCAGTGCATCACTTTAACAGCATCATCTTTTAGGATTTGAAATAGCTCAGCTGGAATTCCATCACCTTCACTAGCTTTGTTCATAGCAATGCTTCTTAAAGCCCACTTGACACTCCAGAATGTTTGTCTGACTCTAGGTGAGTGACCACACTGTTGTGATTATCCTAGTAATTAATATCCTTTTTTATTTATTTATTTTTGTATAGTTGTTCTGTGTATTCTTGGGCTCCCCGGATGGCTCAAATGGTAAAGAATCTGCCTGCAATGCAGGAGACCCAGGGCTAATCCCTGAATTGGAGAGATCTCCTGGAGCCAGAAATGGCTACTCACTCCAGTATTCTTGCCTGGAGAATTCCTTGAAGAGAGGAGTCTGGTGGACTACAATCCATGGGGTGGCAAGAAGTTGGACATGACTGAGTGACTAACACTTTAACTTTTTTTTTGTTTGTTTCTTGTGTATTCTTGCCACCTCTTCTTAGTCTCTTCTGATTCTGTTAGGTCCTTACTGTTTCTGTCCTTTATCTTGCATGAAATATTCCGTCGATCTCTCCAATTTTCTTGAAAATATGTATTGTCTTTCCCACTGTATTGTTTTCCTCAATTTCCTTGCATTGTTCACTTAAGAAATCCTCCTTATCTTTCCTTGCTCTTCTCAGGAACTTTACATTAAGTTGGGTTATATTTATCCCTTTCTCCCTTGCTTTTCACTTCTCTTCTTTTCTCATCTATTTGTAAGGCATCCTCAGACAACCACTTTGACTTCTTGCATTTCTTTTTCTTTTGGATGGTTTTTATCACTGCCTCCTGCACAATGCTATGAACCTCTGCCCATAGTTCTTCAGGTACTCTGTTTACCAGATCTAATCTCCTGAATCTATTCATCACATCTACTTGATAATAATAAAGATTTACTTTAGATCACACTTGAATGGTTGAATGGCCTAGTGGTTTTCCCTACTTTCTTCGATTTGAGCCTGAATTTTGCAATAATGAGTTCATGATCTGAGCCACAGTCAGATCCCAGTCTTGTTTTGGCTGACTGTATAGAGCTTCTCCATCTTTGGCTGCAAAGAAGATGATCAATCTGATTTTGGAATTGACCATCTGGTGATGTCCATGTGTAGAGTCTTCTCTTGTGTTGTTGGAAGAGGGTGTTTCCTATGACCAGTGTGCTCTCTTGACAAAACTGTTATTGTTAGCCTTTTCTCTGCCTCATTTTGTACTCCAAGACCAAACTTGCCTGTTACTCCAGGTATCTCTTGACTTCCTACTTTTGCATTCCAATGGCCTACAATGAAAAGGACATCTTTTTTTCAGTGTTAGTTCTAGAAGTTCTTGTAAGTTTTCATAGAATCAGTCAACTTCATCTTCTTTGGCATTAGTAGTTGGGACATAGATTTGGATTACTGTAATTTTTGATTTGCCTTGGGAACGAACTGAGATCATTCTGTCATTTTTGAGATCCACCCAAGTACTGGATTTTGGACTCTTTTCTTGACTATGAGGGCTACTCCATTTTTCTAAGGGATTCTTGCCTACAATAGTAGATACAATGGTCATCTGAATTAAAATTGCCCATTCCTGTCCATTTTAGTTTACTGATTCCTAAAATACTGTTGTTCCCTCTGCTGTTTGACCATCTTCAGTTTTCGTTGATTCATGGACCTAACATTCCATGTCCTTATGCAGTATTGTTCTTTACAGCACTGGATTTTACTTTCATCTCCAGACACATCTATAACTGAGGATCATTTCTGCTGTGGTCCAGGCACTTCATTCTTTTTGGAGTTTTAGTAGTTGCCCTCCATTCCCCCTCAGTAGAATACTGGACACCTCCCAACCTGGAGGGCTCATTTCTCTGTGTCATACTGTTTTTGCCTTTTCATATTGTTCATGGGGTTCTTGTGGCAAGAATCCTGGAGTTGCTTGCCATTCCCTCCTTCAGTGGACCAAGTTTGTCAGAACTCTTCACTCTGACCCATCCATCTTTGGTGGCCCTGCGTAGCCTGATTCATATTTTCATTGAGTTACACAAGCCCCTCACCATGATTAGGTTGTGATCCATGAACGAGTATTACTGCATTTATCTACCAAATTTTACTGTGTGTGCTGCAGTGGTATAGAATCTACCTGCCAATGCAGGAGATGCATGAGACTCAGTTTGCATCCATGGGTAGGGAAGATCCCCTGGAGAAGGAAATGGCAACCCACTTCAGTATTCTTGCCTGGAAAATTCCATGAGCAGAGAAGCCTGGTGGGCTACAGTCCATGGGCTTACAAAGAGTTGGACCCAACTGACTGAGAGAGTACTAGTGCTAAATTTTGCTAGGTATGGTAATTTAATTAGCAGAGCAATAATCTAAGAGGACAAAATTTTCCTTGAAAAAAGTGACAATTTTTAGAGGACTATTACTATATTTAGAACATATAATTAAAAGAGAAAATTATTTCTAGAAATTTCCACTTAGTAAATTCTACTCATACAGCTACCTTGGGAATTCATAATCTGAATTCAGTTTATTTAAAGAAAATGTTTATTTTTGTGGATGCTTAAGGGAAAATCCCAAATTGTGTCACAGTATATCACTAATGTGGTTTTGAATATAAGCTTCATCTAGCTTTACATTCCCCATCCTCATTCCTTTATCTCTCTCTTCTTAAACTACAAAGACTTTTGTGAGAAAACTTGAAGAGATATAACACTACAGATTCCCAAAACTGCACCTAATCTTATATTTGGGTTGCTTCCCTTTCTGGACATTGTTGTCCAAAACTTTGACTTTCACAGATCTCATTAAAGAGCAATAGGCTCTTTAAGAACTAAAATAAAACAAATCACATGAGGTGTTCATTTTAATTCCCTATTTTATAAATAGTTGTGTATAAAATATACAGTAACATCTGAGAAGAGACCATTGCACAGTATATACAAGAATTTACCATTTTAATGAGATTATAAAATGCAAAAAGGACCAAGAATATACAAATTATAGTCTTCATATCATATATGCATTATAATGTACAGTGTATATATTTATATACATTCATATATTCTTAGTAATGTTAAAACATTTAGTCATCTTTTGTTTAAATTGGTTTCATGCTGGTTTCTGTAGAATCTTCTATTGAGGACTTATCATTAAGTCTGCTGCATTTAATAAAGGGTTATAAGGAGGACTTAAAATTATTTTTTCTCAATTGAAACTTTTTGTTCTTTTTTAAAAAATATAATTGAGCTCTGTGTTTTTTTTTTTTCCCCAGTGTGTCCAGTTCCCTTTATGTTCCCAGTCTATCTGGAAAGTAGCTTGATCTCTTCTGCTAAAACATCATATTCATGGCAGTTTAACTGGTTTGCTTGAAGTGTCTACTTTTCACACTCAATGATTTTTTTCTGGGTTTCAGCAATACTAAACATGTTTTTATTATCTTCTTCTAAATTTTCCATGTCTCCATAAAACATCTAAAATAATATGCCATTATAAAAGTATACCTAGTTGATTTTCAAAGTGAGCTGTGACTGAATAGCAGCAATGCAAATTTGTAAATAACTCTTTTATTAATATCTATGAATTTTAAGAAGGCATCATTGAAAGGTCAGTCCTGAGCTTGTACATAATAATACTCTCTTGCTGCTCTGCCAAATGCAAACCAATTTTCCTCCTGTCTCTTCATTTGCTCTGTGCAGTTAGCTGTAAACATAGAGAATAATTGCTAATTGTTATGATCAGCGATAAAGTGTGACTTTGTAATTTATGGTTTGTCTACCATAGAAGAATCATTATTTTCCTAGTCTACCACAGTTTGCATTTGATTTGCTCAAAATATCAAGCATCACTTATTTTATAAAACCAATATAAATGGAAAAACATGCTGATGAAATGGCTAATATGGTGAAGAAAAAAAATTTGTTATGAACAATAGAATTTTTCTTCAATTCGTGCTAACAAGCCTAAATTGCCCATTTTTTTAGCCAAAAAAAAAAAAAAAAAAAAAAAAAAAAGCTATTTATGGCTCCATACCCAACTACGGACATTTTTCTTCCACACTCTATATAAAAAAGCATGATAGGGTGCACTCTGGATTTAAAGTATCAAAATCAAAGGCTAGTTCTACAACATTTTTGTGTTATGACCTCAAGTGAATTATTTAACCTCTCACCTTCTTATTTTTAAGAATAAAATATGAAATGTGAAAAAACATATGTGAACTTATTTCATATAGTTGTGTGGAAGATATTTGAGGCAATAAAGATAAAGTTGTTGAAATAGCATCCTAAATATAAGTATTCAATAAATGTTAACGTTATCATTTACATTTTGAACAGTTTTCATCATACCTCATTTGTCTTATGTAATAATGCAGATTATTAAGCATACTATAGTTTCTTATTGGTGATAGTAACTATCTCCTAATTAGTCATTGCTTAATCATTCAGGTAATTATTTTATAATAGGTATGTCACTGTTATTTTACCAGTTCTTTCATTTAATTTCTCATTTGCAGAGATTTCTACATATATTCATAGCCTAGTAAATTATAAATATCCTTCTCACCTTTGCTACAGTGAATATTTGGGATGGTAATATTTAGCAGGTAACATTTTCTACACCCGTGGCTGATTCATGTGAATGTATGGCAAAAACCACCACATATTGTAAAGTAAATTAGCCTCCAAATAAAATAAATGAATAAATTTTTTAAAAAAGATCAGTTTTTTTTTTAATTTTATTTTATTTTTAAACTTTACATAACTGTATTAGATTTGCCAAATATCAAAATTAATCTGCCACAGGTATACATGTGTTCCCCATCCTGAACCCTCCTCCCTCCTCCCTCCCCATTCCAGTACCATTGTGTTTTTGAATTGTGGTAAAATCAAGGTAACAGAATATAACCTATAAGATAATAAAAACTTTTAAGTCTGTTGATAATCTGGAAACACATTGTGGGACATGAATGAAATGAATATTGTACAGGAGTAGGTAAATTCTCTATAAAGGAACAAAGAGTAAATATTTTGGGTTTTTCAGCCCATCTAGTCTCTGTTCCTACTTCTCAACTCAGACTTTATCTCAAAAGCAGCCTTAGATAATAAGTAAATGAATGAGTATGAGAGTATTCCAGTAAGATCATATTTATGAACATTGAACTTGAAATTTACATAATTTTCTTTTGTCCCTTTGATTCTGTTAACCAGTTAAAAAAATGTAAAATCTATTTTTAGCTTACAAACCATACAAAACAGATGGCTGTCTGGATTTGGCCCATGGCTATATAGTTTGTCAACCCTTATTCTAGAAGTACTTTGTGAGACATGAAGGGAGTGTATGCCACAAGAGACAATCATGAAAATTCTGTCATTTTGACAGCCTTAGCTGAAATACTTTGAGCCTTGGATTTTCCCACTCACTGAATCTTGGTCTTATTTCAGTAGTGTTTTGATTTGACACTTTATTTAGATTCAATTTTGAATGTCAAAGTTCTCTCTCTACTATTACAGAAGCTAAGATAATTCTGACTGAACTTTTTTTTTTTTTTCCACTGATACAAAATTGTAAATGAAAGTCAAGAAGGTGTTTTTATTAGAAATTCCTCTCACGTCTGGAAAACAAAAATCACATGAAAGTAAAACACCTTAAATTACTACTTCATTCATATATCAATAAACATTTAGAATGCATAATATATCCAAACTGCAATTGAAGCGTGGGTCAGTGGTAGCCTGCTGCAGGGTCAGGGGGACTGAGTGCATGGGACATTTTGAAGGAGATCACCATTATTTTCATTACCTTCACCTTAGTTTGGCCTCAGGTCAAAAAACATGGAGGGAGCACAGCCACATGGATTAATCAAAAATTGGATAAAATATTTACTGAGCATGGCCCCGCCTATTAGAACAAGACCCAGTTTCCTCACAGTCAGTCTATCCCATCAGGAAGCTTTCATAAGCCTCTTATCCTTATCCTTCAGAGGGAAGAAAGAATGAGAACCACAATCACAGAAAACCAATCATACTGATCACATGGACCACAGCCTTGTCTAACTCAATGAAACCATGAGCCATGCCTTATAGGGCCACCCAAGACAGATGGATTGCCGTGGAGAGTGCTTACAAAGCATGGTCCACGGAGAAGGGAATGGCAAACCACTTCAGTATTCTTGCTTTGAGAACCCCATGAATAGTATGAAAAGGTAAAAAGACAGGACACTGAAAGATGAATGCCCCAGGTCAGTAGGTGCCCAATATGCTACTAGAGATCAGTGGAAAAATAACTCCAGAAAAAATGAAGGGAAGGAGCCAAAGCAAAAGCAACACTCAGCTGTGGATGTGACTGGTGATGGGAGTAAAGTCTGATGCTATAAATAACAATATTGCATAGGAGCCTGGAATGTTAGGTCCATGAATCAAGGTAAATTGGAAGTGGTCAAACAGGAAATGGAAAGAGTGCACACAGACATTTTAGGAATCAGTGCACTAAACTGGACTGGAATGGGTGAATTTAACTCAGATGACCAGTATATTTACTACTTGGATGCAATCTCAAAAACGACAGAATGATTTCTGTTCATTTTCAAGGCAAATTATTCAATGTCAGAGTAATCATAGTCTGTGGCCAAACCAGTAATGCTAAAGAAGCTGAAGTTGAATGGTTCTATGAACATCTACAAGATATTCTAGAACTAACACCCCAAAAAGGTGTCATTGTCATCATAGGGGGCTGGAATGCAAAAATAGGAAGTCAAGAGATACCTGGAGTAACAGGCAAATTTGGCCTTGCAGTACAAAATGAAGCAGGACGAAGGCTAACAGAGTTTTGCCAAGAGTTTTCTATGCCACTGGTCATAGAAAACACCCTTTTCCAACAACACAAGAAAGGCCACTCATGGACATCACCAGATGATCAATATCTAAATGAGATTGATTATATTCTTTGCAGCCAAAGATGGAGAAGCTCTATAGAGACAGCATAAACAAGACTGGGAGCTGACTGTGGCTCAGATCATGAACTTCTTAATGCCAAATTGAAACTTAAATTGAAGAAAGCAGGGAAAGCCACTAGACCATTCAGGTAAGGTCTAAATCAAATCCCTTACGATTATACAGTGGAAGTGACAAATAGGTTCAAAAGATTAGATCTGATAGACAGAGTGGCTGAAGAACTATGGATGGAGGTTTGTGAGGCAGTGACCAAGACCACCCCCAAGAAAAAGAAATGCAAAAAGTAAAATGTTTGTCTGGGGTGGCCTTACAAATAGCTGAGTAAAAGAGAAATGAAAGGCAAAGGAAAAAGGAAAGGGTATACTCATTTGAATGCAGAATAGCAAGCAGAGGTATGAAAGCTTTCCTCAGGGATCAATGGAAAGAAATAGAAGAAAACAATAGAATGGGAAATATTAGAGATCTCTTCGAGAAAATTACAGATACCAAGGGAACATTTCATGAACGATGAGCACAATAAAGGACAGAAATGGTATGGACCTAACAGAAGCAGAAGATATTAAGAAGAGGTGGCAAGAATACACAGAAAAACTATACAAAAAGATCTTAATGAACCAGATAACCATGATTGTGTGATCACTCACCTAGAGGCAGACATCCTGGAATTCAAACTCAAGTGGGCCTTAGGAAGCATTGTGACAAACAAAACTAGTGGAGGTGATGGGTTTCCAGTTGAGCTATTTCAAATCCTAAAAGATGATGCTGTCAAAGTGCTGCACTGAATATGCCAGCAAATTTGGAAAATTCAGCAGTGGCCACAGGACAGGAAAAGGTCAGTTTGCATTCCAATTCCAAAGAAAGGCAATGTCAAAGAATGTTCAAACTACCATACAATTGCATTCATCTCACATGCTAGCAAAGTAATGCTCAAAATTCTCCAAGCCAGGTTTCTACCATACATGAACTGTGAACTTTGTTCATGCTGGATTTAGAAAATGCAGAGGAACCAGAGAGCAAATTGCCAACATCCATTGGGTCATCGAAAAAGCAAGACAGTTCCAGGAAAACATCTATTTCTGCTTTATTGACTATGCCAAAGCCTTTGATTGTGTGGATCACCACAAACTGGGAAATGCTTCAGGAGATGGGAATACCAGACCACCTTACCTGCCTCCTGAGAAATCTCTATGCAGGTCAGGAAGCAACAGTTAGAATTGGACATGGAACAACAAACTGGTTCCAAATTGGGAAAGGAGTATGTCAAGGCTGTATATTGTCACCCTGCTTATTTAACGTATATGCAGAATACTTCATGTGTAATGTCAGGCTGGATGAAGCATAAGCTGGAATCAAGATTGCTAGCAGAAATATCAATAACCTCAGATACACAGATGGCACTACCCTTGTGGCTGAAAGCAAAGAAGAGCTTAAGAGCCTCTTGATGAAAGTGAGAGTGAAAATTTTGGCTTAAAACTCAATGTTCAGAAAAGTAAGATCATGGCATCCAGTCCCATCACTTCATGGTAAATAGATGGGAAAACAATGGAAATAGTAAGAGACTTTATTTTTTTGGGCCTCAATATCACTGCAGATGGTGATCGCAGCCATGAAATTAAAAGATGCTTGCTCCTTGGAAAAAAAGTTATGACTAACCAAGACAGCATATTAAAAATCAGAGACATTATTTTGCCAACAAAGGTCTGTCTAGTCATAGCCATGGTTTTTCCAGCAGTCATGTATGGATGTGACAGTTGGACTATAATGGAAGCAACCTAGATGTCCATCAGCAGATGAATGGATAAGAAAGCTGTGGTACATATACACAATGGAGTATTACTCAGCCATTAAAAAGAATACATTTGAATCAGTTCTAATGAGGTGGATGAAACTGGAGCCTATTATACAGAGTGAAATAAGCCAGGAAAAAAAAAAAAAACACCAATACAGTATACTAACACATATATATGAAATTTAGAAAGATGGTAACAATAACCCTGTATTCGAGACAGCAAAAGAGACACAGTCTTTTGGACTCTGTGGGAGAGGGAGAGGGGGGGATGATTTGGGGGAATGGCATTGAAATATGTATAATATCATATATGAAACGAGTTGCCAGTCCAGGTTCGATGCACGATACTGGATGCTTGGGGCTGGTGCACTGGGACGACCCAGAGGGATGGTATGGGGAGGAAGGAGGGAGGAGGGTTCAGGATGGGGAACACATGTATACCTGTGGCAGATTCATTTTGATATATGGCAAAACCAATACAATATTGTAAAGTTAAATAAAATTTAATTAAAAAATAAATAAATAATAAAATAAAATTAAAACAAACAAACAAACAAACAAACAACAACAACAAAAAAGAAAGCTGAACACCAAAGAATTGATGCTTTTGAACTGTGGTTTTGGAGAAAACTCCTGAGAGTTCCTTGGAGTGCAAGGGATCCAACCAGTCAGTCCTGAATATTCATTGAAAGGACTGATGTTGAAACTGCAGCACCAATACTTTTGGCTACGTGATGTAAAGAGCTGACTCATTGGAAAAGACCCTGATACTGGGAAAGACTGAAGGTGGCAGAAGAAGGGGACGACAGAGGGTGAGATGGTTGGATGGCATCACCAACTCAATCGACATGAGTTTGAGTAAGCTCCGGGAGTTGGGGTAGGACAGGGAAGCCTGGCATGCTCCAGTCCTTGGGGTCGCAAAGAGTTGGACACGACTGAGTGACTGAATTGAACCGAACCTTGACAGAAAAATATGATGTATAAAACAACTACTTTCCAGTTCCTTGCATTCTAGTAGATAACATAAGTATGTTTACCAAGATCAGTAATATAAGATAAAATGTAATAAGTGCTACAATAGTAGCATGTCCAATAAGTCATAGATATTGATTGTATATTGTGAAGTAAATTTGAAAAATGCTTACAAAACTGTACCCTTAGTATTAACAAAATATGAAACTGTACCTTTAGTCCTGGTATGTTAACTATTGCTATATTTTGTGTTTGTGTGATGTATTTATTCCTTTGGGCAATAGTTAGGTGCCTATTAGTTTCACAAAAGCAAGATGTTTCTCTATACTGGGAAAATGTTTATGCTAAGGTAAAGCCAGATACCTAAAGGGAGTGTTGCAGACCTGGATTTCTTTTTAAAGTCCAGTAACATAATATGTCATTCTTGCTTCTGGAGTCTTAATGGCAGTACCTTATGCTGGCAATGTGTAATTTGAAGAATATGAGAAAAACACCTCAAGGCTCACATATCCTGTCCTTATCTGCCTTGCTAATTACCACATTTTGGGGGGAAGATTACTTCCTTTTCTTCAAGGCTGTCATTGTAAATAGTCCTGGGTTTTCTGCTAATGGGTTTATAAAGGATCATATTTATTTGCAGACCTCTACTCTCTTTTCCACATGTTGTTAGGTTAATTTTATCATAATCCAAATAAGTTAACCATGAATCAAAATGAATCCTTAAATTTATCATAGTCCATTAACTGCTTAAATTACTAGAATATTAAATTACTGCTTAATAACTAGATGTTGTTACTTGTAAACAATGTCATCCCAGAAATCCACTTTAGCAAATAAGAGAATATTTTAGTTTAATTAAACGTGAGATAGAGATATATTTAGAAATATAATCCAAAATATAGAAAAGAAACTTGATCAATAAGAACAAATTCTAAAAATGACCACTATGGTTTGAAAAATTGAAACCTGTATTAAGAAACAGTTAACATTGTTCTGGTATTGAAATACAGATATGTGCAAAGATATCTTGCCAAAGTGATTTAGTTGTAATGCATTGGCCACCAAGTTACAGATATATGAAGGTGCATTTTTGTAAGATTTTTCTAACATAATTTTATAATCACATCATCAAAGTAATATCAATTAGGCTTTTAATCAAGATCCATGTAAACTTATGTAATGCTACTGTTAAAGCATCAGTCCTTCCAATAAATATTCAGTTACTTATTTTACATAATTTCAGTTATTTCCATGCCTTGGCTGAAAGGAGTAATGCTGCTATGAACATAGGAATGTAGATATGTCTTTGAGATACAGATTTCATTTCCTTAGTAGAGAAACCTAGAAGTGGGATTGTTAGATCTATTTTTAAATTTTTTGGGAAACTTCAAACTGAGTTTCATAACAAATGCACCATTTTTCATTCCTACCAAGAGTGTACATGGTTGATTTCCTTTAGGATTGACTAGTTTTATATCCTGGCTGTCCAAGGGACTCTCAAGAGTCTTCTCCAACAACACAGTTTGAAATAATCAATTCTTCGGTGCTCAGCCTCCTTCATGGCCCAACTCTCACATCTGTATATGCCTACTGGAAACATCATAGCTTTGGCTAGAAAGACTATTGTTGACAAAGTGATGTCTCTGCTTTTTAAAAAACTGTCTAGGTTTGTCATAAGTTTTCTTCCACAGAGCAAGCATCTTGTAAGTTCATGGCTGCAGTCAGCAACTGCAGTGATTTTGGAGCCCAAGAAAAGTCTCTCACTGTTTCCATTGTTTCCCCATCTATTTGCCATGAAGTAATGGGACTGGATGCCATAATCTTAGTTCTTTGAATGTTGAGTTTTAAGCCAGCTTTTTCATTCTCTTCTTTCACCTTCATCATGAGGCTCTTTAGTTCTTCTTCCCTTTCTGCCATTAGGGTGGTGTCATCTGCATATCTGAGGTTATTGATATTTCTCCCAGAAATATCCCTTGTGATTCATCAGCCTGGCATTTTACATTATGTATTCTGCATATGTTAAATAATCATAAATTAAAAAATGAAAATACTCAGAGTGACAGTATTCAGCCTTGAGGTACCATTTCCCAATTTTGAACCAGTCCATCCTTCCATGTCTGGTTTTCCATGTTGCTTCTTGACTTGCACACAGGTTTCTCAGGAGGCAAGTTAGGTGGTCTGTTATTCCCATCTCTTGAAGTTTGTTGTGATCCACACAGTCAAAGGCTTTAGTGTAGTCAATGAAGCGGAAGTAGATATTTTTCTGGAATTCCCTTGCTTTTTCTGTGATCCAACTGATGTTGGCGATTTGATCTTTGGTTCCTCTGCCTTTTCTAAATCCAACTTGAACGTCTGAAAGTTCTTGGTTCATATACTGTTGAAGCCTGGCTTGAAGGATTTTGAACATTACCTTGCTAACATGTGAAATGAGTGCAATTATTCAGTAGTTTGAACATTCTTTGGCATTGCCCTTCTTTAGGATTGGAATAAAAATGGACCTTTTCCAGTCCTGTGGCCACTGCTGTGTTTTCCAAATTTGCTGGTATACTGACTGCAGCACTTTAACAGTTTCATCTTTTAGGATTTAAAATAGCTCAGCTGGAATTCCACCACCTCCACTAGCTTTGTTCATAGTGGTGCTTCATAAGGCCTACTTGACTTCACACTCCAGGATGTCTGGCGCTAGGTGAGTGCTCATACAATAGTGGTTACTCCAGTCAAGAAGACGTTTTTTGTACCTTTTTTTCTATGTTTTCTTGCTGCCTCTTCTTAATCTTTTTTGATTCTGTTAGATCCATACCATTTCTGTCCTTTATTGTGGCCATAATTACATGAAATGTTCCTTTGGTATCTCTAATTTTCTTGAAGAGATCTCTTGTCTTTCCAATTCTATTGTTGTCCTCTATCTCTTTGCATTGCTTGTTCACTTAAGAAGGCTTTCTCATCTTTCCTTGCTATTCTTTGGAACTCTGCATTCAGATGGATATATCTTTCCTTTTCTCTTTTGTCTTTCACTTCTCTTCTTTTCTCAGCTATTTTAAGGCCTCCTAAGACAATCATTTTGCCTTTTCGCATTTATTTTTCTTTGTGATGGTTTTTTATTACTGCCTCCTGTAGAAAGTTATGAACCTCCCTTCATTGTTCTTCAGGCTGTCTATTAGATGCAATCCCTTGAATCTATTTGTCACCTCCACTTCTGTAAGAGATTTGATTTAGGTGATTAGGTGATACCTGAATGGCCTAGTGGCTTTCCCTTCTTTCTTCCATTTAAGTCTGAATGTTGCAGTAATGTTGCAGGAGTTCATGATCTGAGCCACAGTCAACTCCCAGTCCTTTTTTTTTTTTTTTTTGCTTTCTCTATACATCTTTTCCATCTTTGACTGCAAAGAAGATGACCAATCGGATTTTGGTGTTGACCATCAAGTAATGTCTATGTGTAGAGTTGTCTCTTGTGTTGTTGGGAGAGCGTGTTTGCTATTACCAGTGTGTTCTCTTACTAAAACTCTGTTAACCTTTGCTCCACTTCATTTTGTACTCCTAGGCCAAACTTGCCTGTTACTCCAGGTATCTCTTGACTTGCTACCTTTGCATTACAGTCCCCTATGATGAAAAGGACATCTTCTTTGGTGTTAGTTCTAGAAGGGTCTTATAAGTTCATAGAACCATTCAACTTCAGCTTCCTTGACATTAATGGTTCAGACATAGATTTAGATTACTTTTATATTGAATGGTTCCCCTTGGAAACCAACAGAGATCTTTCTGTCGTTTTTGAGATTGCACCCAAATACTGCATTTCGAAACCTTTTGTTGACTATGAGGGTGCATCCTTTTCTTCTAAGGGATTCTTACCCACAATAGTAAATATAATGGTCATTTGAATTAAATCTGCCCATATCCATCCATTTTAGTTCACTGATTTCTAAGATGTTGATGTTCATTCCTACCACCTCCTGCTTGACCACCTCCAATTTATTTTGATTCATGGACCTAACATTCCAGTTTCCCATGCAATATTTTGCTTTATAGCACTGGACTTTACTTTCACCACCAGCCACATCTACAACTGAGCTTCGTTTCCACTTTGGCCCAGGTGATTCATTCTTTCTTGAGCTATTAGTAATTGCCCTCTGCTCTTACTCAGTAGCACAATGGACACCTTCTGATCTGGGGGCTCATCTTCCAGTGTCATTTTTTTTTTTATAGTTTTTATGTTGATGTGATTCTCACGGCAAGAATACTGGAGTGGTTTGCCATTCTCTCCTCCAGTGGACCAAGTTTCATCAGAACTCTTCACTATGACTCATTTGTCTTGCATGGCCCTGCATAGTATGGCTCATAACTTCATTGAGTTACACAAGCCCTTGCCACAAGATTGTTATCCATGAAGGGGAGATTACAAATTAGCTTAGGCCAAAATGGCTTCTTTTATTACAAGAATGCCATTCTGTTCTCTTTATCTGAGGACCCTAGAACTCATCTGCTTACAGAAAGGCCAGGAAAACCCAGTGTGGCTTTTGCAGGTTTGCTTTTCTTTTTAAGTCTCTGCAGCTATTATTTCAAATATGTATGTAAGAAAATTGGGCCCACAAACTGTCTCTTTTTGGAAACATCCTAATTTCTTAGATACCTGAAGAAATCTGACCTATTACAGCTGCTACAATTATCTATATCTTGATAAAATTTTATTATATGGTTAGTCATTATTAGTCTGTATTTAATCTCTGAAATTAATCAAGAAAGAGACAAACGAGAAAAGATGCTTTATAAAGAGAAATTTTATTTAGTAGTCAAGACTCTGACTCTCTATGGAGAGACTATCTGGATTCAAGTTTTGACTGTGTTGTTTAACAGCTTTATGACAAGCAGTTTTACTTAACCAGTCTGCACAGCCTATTTCTTTATCAGTGAAATTAGTTTAAGAGAGTTGTCCAGAAGATGAAATGAGCTACATTATATGGGCTATGAGAAGTACTTGTCATATAGGAAGTGATTTTTCAGTGTTAGCTAGGATTGTTATTGATATTGACACTGTAGGTGAAATTCATTTCAGAATATAAAGATTGCCTTAACATAAGTAATTGAAATTCTCATAACTATTCCTAAGCTTTCTATGAATAGGAAGAATAAGAAAATCAAAGTTTGTCTAAATCTGTGTATATTTCTAGATGTTACAGATATTAGCACAGTTTCTTCTGGTTTAAAGTCTCTTCAAAGATGCCATGGCAATTCCAAGCTTAGCATTTTCTCAATATTTCAAAGTTAGTTTAACTGAAATTCAGTGAGGAAAATAAATTGCAGTATGTTTTAGGCATACAAAATATGTGTGGAGAAGGGACAAGATAATGGATACTTCAATTCAGTTCAGTTCAGTTCACTCACTCAGTCGTGTCTGACTCTTTGTGACCCCAAGAACCGCAGCACCCCAGGCCTCCCTGTCCATCACCAACTACAAGAGTCCACCCAAAACCATGTCCATCGAGTCAGTGATGCCATCCAACATCTCATCCGCTGTCATCCCCTTATCCTCCTGCCCTCAATCTTTCTCAGCATCAGGGTCTTTTCAATGAGTCAGCACTTCGCATCAGGTGGCCAAAGTATTGGAGTTTCAGCTTCCACATCAGTCCTTCCAATGAATACCTAGGACTGATCTCCCCCAGGATGGACTGGTTGGATATCCTTGCAGTCCAAGGGACTCTCAAGAGTCTTCTCTAACACAACAGTTCAAAAACATCAATTCTTCGGTGCTCAGCTTTCTTCATAGTCCAACTCTCACATCCATACATGATCACTGGAAAAACCATAGCCTTGACTAGACGGACCTTAGTTGGCAAAGTAGCGTCTATGCTTTTTAATATGCTGTCTAGGTTGGTCATAACTATCCTTCCAATGAACAAGCATCTTTTAATTTCATTGCTGCAATCACCATCTGCAGTGATTTTTGAGCCCAGAAACATAAAGTCAGCCACTGTTTCCACTGTTTCCCCATCTATCTGCCATGAAGTGATGGGACCGGATGCCATGATCTTAGTTTTCTGAATGTTGAGCTTTAAGCAAACTTTTCCACTCTCCTCTTTCACTTTCATCAAGAGGCTCTTTAGTTCTTCTTCACTTTCTGCCATAAGAGTGGTGTCATCTGCATATCTGTGGTTATTGATATTTCTCCCGGCAATCTTGATTCCAGGTTGTGCTTCCTCCAGCCCAGCATTTCTCATGATGTACTCTGCATATAAGTTAAATAAGCAGGGTGACAATATACAGCCTTGACGTACTCCTTTTTCTATTTGGAACCAGTCTGTTGTTCCATGTCCAGTTCTAACTCTTACTTCCTGATCTGCATACAGGTTTCTCAAGAAGCAGGTCAGGTGGTCTGGTATGCCCATCAACAGTATTCCTTTTTGATTCATATTTGTTTTAATGTATGTAGACATGCAGGACAACACTAGGCTATAAATATCTTTTCTTGAGATTCGGACCATAAGACCTTCTAAAGCAAGGATCCCCAACCTCTATGCAGCTTACCAGTACTAGGTGGCCTGTTGGGAACTGGGGCCACACAGCAGGAGATGAGCAGCAGGCAATGGAGAAAAGTTTCATTTGCTGCTTCGCATTACCATCTGAGCTATCCTCCCTGCTTCCCGCCCCACCCCACCCTGTGCTGCCCTCATTCCATGAAAAAATTGTCTTCAAAGAAACTCATCCTTAGTGCCAAAAGGGTTGGGGTGCTTTGTTCTAAAGACAGTGGTGGGCTATTCACATGTATTATATAATGCACGATTCATCAGCACTTGTACATAAGTGGGATCTCAATAAAATATTGTATCAAAGAGTCTACAAATAATAAATGCTGGAAAGGGTGCAAAAAAAGGGCAACCCCCTTACACTGTTGGTGGGAATGCAAACTAGCACAGCCACTCTGGAAAACAGTGTGGAGATTCCTTTAAAAAATGGAAATAGAACTGCCATATGACCCAGCAATTCCATTGCTGAGCATACACACCTAGGAAACCAGAATCGAAAGAGACACATGTACCCCAATGTTCATTGCAGCACTGTTTACAATACCTAGGACATGGAAGCAACCTAGATGTCCATTGCAGATGAATGGATAAGAAAGTTGTGGTACATATACACAATTGAGTATTACTCGGTTATTGAAAAGAATGCATTTGGATCAGTTTTAATGAGGTGGATGAAACTGGAGCCTATTATACAGAGTGAAGTAAGTCAGAAAGAAAAAACACCAATACAGTATATTACGCATATATACAGGATTTAGGAAGATGATAATGATGACCCTATATGCAAGATAGCAAAAGAGACACAAATGTAAAGAACAGACTTTTGGACTCTGTAGGAGAAGGCGAGGGTGGGATGATTTGAGACAATAGCATTGAAACATGAATATCACCATATGTGAACTAGATCTCCAGTCCAGGTTCAATACACGAGACAGGGCTCTCAGGGCCGGTGCACTGGGATGACCCTGAGTGGTGGGATGGGGAGGGAGGTGGGAGGGGGGTTCAGGATGGGGGACACATGTACACCCATGGTTGATTTGTGTCAATGTATGGCAAAAATCACTACAATATTGTAAAATAATTAGCCTACAATTAAAATAAATGAATTAATTCACAAAAAAATAAAAATATGCTGAATTGAATGAATCAGTATTTTACATATTTTTTTCCCATAAGAAATGAGAAAGTAACATCTTCCAATCATTTAACATTTGGTGCAGAGGAATCATTCGTAATGCTTTTTCTGTGTAGAAAAGTCTGCTCATTCAAATTTTATTTTCACTAATTAATCTTAGGTGGTAAAACATTATAGCAATGGAATCAGAATCTTTTTTGAAAAGAAATAATTTTTTAAATGCATATGTCCTCTTAGGACTATTAATTCAATATGTATTCAAGAATTACCTGTAATGACTACATCAAAATCCAAACTGTTCTTCTCTGTTTATATAAGAGTTATATTTTTGGCTTGTAAATCACTATTTTTCATATATCTTAAGACTGCCTTCTCTTTAAATGATAGATATTTCCCTTTGGCTTGGTAAACTCTTTTCAACAGAATTAGTCTACCATTTGTTTGAAATATTACAAATTCTGAATTAGCAAAGTTCAAATTAAGATGTTTGACAGGACAGTTAAAATAATTAATGTATGTGCTAAGTTGCTTCAGTCTTGTCTGACTCTTTGTGACCCTATGGACTATCCCTATAGCATGGGATTCTCCTGGAAAGAGTGCTGGAATGGGTTGCCATGTCCTCCTCCAGGGGATCTTCGCAACCCAAGGATACAACTTGCATCTCCTGCATTGGCAAACAAGTTCTTTACTGTTAGTGCCACCTGGGAAGCCCCAATAGTTAACATGAATGCAGAATATATTGACCCTTTAGCATTCCATTTGATAAAAATGATGACTGAAAACTTCCCAAATCTGTTAGAGAAATTTGAATATCCCAACACATGAATCTCACATGTGAAACTCGCTCAGTCATGTCCGACTCTTTGTGACTCCTTGGACTATACCCTGCCAGGCTCCTCTGTCAGTTGGATTCTCCAGGCAAGAATACTGGAGTGGGTCACCATGCCAGGCAATCTTCCTGACCCAGAGATTGAACCTGCATCTCTTACATCTCCTGCATTAGTGGGTTCTTCATTCAGTCTAAAGGTATATTTTCCTTTTTATATTACAATTAATTAATCTTTGATTAATCAAGCTTTGATAATTGAATAGCCTTTATAATGTTCTGTCAGAAATTTTTCTGCCACATATGAATTACATTTATCTTTTAATTTTGTTCATATAACAACACTCTGAAAAATATCACTTTTTCACAGGTTCTGACTATTTTAAACATCTAAAGTAAACATATAATCAGATTCACTTGATCCTATGAATGGTTCAGAAATATGGTTCAGCAAACAAAACAGTGATGTGATTCTCAGAGAATGCCAAACATGAGTTTAGAGGATTGTACTGTGCTGCTTTGAATAGAGCATTATTAAATCACTGAGAGGATGTGATTAGTTCAGTACATCATTTATACTTCTGTCACTATGTCATCCATCAACAACTCTATTTTGGATTTGGTGGTAGCATCACTCTCTGAAAAAAGAACCAAGAACAATGAGTGTGGCCTAAATATTCAGATAAAGCATATATACAAATTACAATAAAGCCATCCAGCTTAATTAGATGAAGATAAAACCTATTATTCTGCTTTTGTTGCTTCTTGTAGTTTATGTTTACCAAGAACACTATAAATCAAAGATTTGGTACAAGAGTCTAAAAGGTATAAATAAAATCAAAACACTTCATTATAAATCTGGAAATTTATTTTCAAAAATAAATACCATTCCCTCCTTTTATGTATCTCCTCTAAAATCTGGTATGTGCGTGCCTGCATGCCAAGTTGCTTCACTTGTATCTGACTGTTTGTGACCCTATCGACTGTAGCCCGCCAGGCTCCTCTGTCCACGGGGCTCCCCAGACAAGAATACTTGAGTGTATTGCCATATCCTCTTCCAGGGGATCTTCCCCACCCAGGGATCGAACCCATGCCTCCTGTGTCTCCTGAATTCGTAAGTAGTTTCTTTACCACTGGCACTACCTGGGAAGCCAAAATTCTGGTATAGAATTACATTGCGTTTGTTTCTTTTAAAATATCCATAGGTAAGATTTTTTTTAGAGTACGATAAATGACATAGCTTCAAGAGTCCAGTCTTCTTGAAACAAGGTCTAAAAGTTGAGACTCTAAAATGCTGAAGTTAATAGGTCAGCCAGGAAATTAATGCAGTTTTCAAATGACTTCTAAGCCAAGCATTCCCCAGATACCTTGTCTTCTTACATTAAAACATCTTGAGTTAAAAATGTAATTATCACAATGGAATATTACTCAGCCATAAAAAGGAACACATTTAAGTCAGTTCTAACGAGGTGGATGAACCTAGAACCTATTATACAGAATGAAGTGAGTCAGAAAGAGAAAGATAAATACCATATTATAATACAAATATACAGCATCTAGAAAAATGGTACTGAAGAATTTACTTAAGAGCAGCAATGGAGAAATACTCATAGAGAATAAGCTTATGGACATGGGGAGAGGGGAGGAGAGGGTGAGATGTATGGAAAGAGTAACATGGAAGCTTACATTTCCATATGTAAAATAAACAGCCAACAGGAATTTGCTGTATGGCTCAAGAAACTCAAACAGGGGCTCTATATCAACCTATAGGGGAAGGATGGAGAGGGGAATGGGAGGGAGGTTCAAAAGGGAGGGGATATATGTATGCTTATGGCTGATTCACGTTGAGGTTTAGAAAACAGCAAAATTCTGTAAAGAAATTTTCCTTCAATAAAAATAAATTGATTTTAAAAATTAATTTCTAGATCACTAATTTGTAATCTTCACATTTTATCAATATAATAAGTGCTTTAAGAAGTTTTTTGAAATTGTAGTTCAGAAATTAGAGAACTTCTGTCTCAACAATCTTATATTTTCTGAGATTTTCTTCAGAATACACGTATACTTTACATTTGCCAATTATCTGGAATATAATACAAAGATTCCAACATTCTCCAAGTTAAATGTGCAATGTAATGTAAGTACTTAAATAGTATTGTGGAATACTAGAAAGAAATAGGCCTTAGGATCACACAGATCTTGGTTTGGCTTGAAGCCTAACTCTTAATTTACTAACAACATGATATTAAAAAATCTTTCTGAGCTTGAATTTCCATTACTGAAAAATAGAGATAAATTTTAACTTATAGTGAATATTAAATGAATTAGTATATAAGAAAATATCTAGCATGTTACCTGGCTTATTATGAATACTAATATACTGGCAATGTAGGAGAATATGTAAGTCTTCCTTTTCTGATAAGTGAAAACCAAAATAAAAGACTGTCTTATATTTACATGGGAATTTGCACCATAGCTAAAATTATAAACTACGGAGTTCATACTAAAGTGGATGTAGATATATTGCTGTTCAAACTATCTCCTACTATGTAAAAATTTAACAAGTATCTAATAAAGCAAGTGTCAGTTCTGCCAGCTCCCTTTTCAGCCTTATGAAGATATTTTTGATGTTATTTTTACAAAAACTCTTTTGGATCTAAAAGAGGAAAAGCTGTTTTTGTAAATAAATATTTTCACTTGATTAACAAGTTAATACTGATTTTACTATGCTTGAAGAATGCATATTTGGAAGATATTTGAACATTACCCAGAGTAAATATATTAGCATGATACTCAACTTCTCCCTATTACAAATTTAATTATATTTCATTTAGGCATGTAAAATTGATAGAAATTAATTGTATTTTAGGATGAAGAGAGAGAGGTCACAAGTACAAGAAAAGCAATTATTAAAGAGTTAAGATTTTCTATAATAATTATCATTAAAACTCACTACCAGTAGTTTTCTTTATTTTTGTCCTGTGGATTATTTCTGTCTTTCATTAAATTTTATTTCAAAACTAAGAAAAGCAACAGAAAAATCAAATAGCATTTGGAGTATAGGGTAATCTAACTAGTAACACTTCAGCTTCCAGCATTCTCCTGAGAAAATCTTTAAAAAATATATTCTTTTGTCTTTATATGATGATATACAGCATGCTAGTCTTATATTCCACAAGTATATCTTTATTATAGTCTCTAATTTTCATTTAGGATATAGAAGTGGATATACATTTTTCCATTTAATCTAGATCTAGGACTTGACATATACTTGGTAGCACACTTTCACTAAGGTGAGTAGAACTGTGATGTGTGTATCTGCATACATATATATTCAGACAATTTTTTAAAACAATATTAGGGTTATACCAAGAAAGCTTGGAAAAGAATGGCACTAATGAGTATTTTTATATATACCAAATAGCCTTCCATGGTGGTACCAAAAAGGAAAAATATACATGCCTTGCTGGCAGACTTATAAACATATAGGAAACAAGTATAACTCTTCATATTAGAAATACTTTGATATGTTTTATTTTCAGCTCTAATAGTTTTTCTGTTTATATTAAATGAAACACTTGATAGACATCAGAGATTCAGTATATTATGGGAAATGTGGAAAATGTGCCTTAATTATGATAACTTTTGAAAAAGGAATTTTGAGTCGACATGTACCAATACTTAGTGATTTGGCAGCATTACTTGCAAATGCTTATACCAAATTTCATAACTTATTATTCAGAATTCTATAATTGTTCATTTTTGTTAGTAGATTAAAAATTGTTATTTTGAATGGAAATATATTCATACACAATATAAAAATCTTTAGAATTATGAATATCTATAAGTAAAATTGATATATTTTCTAGGCAAGGATCATTCATAATAAAATATTTTATATTAAAAACATATTTAAATAATTTTATTATTAACACAGGACTTCCCAGGTGGTACTAGTGGTAAAGAATCTGCCTGCAATGCAGAACACACAAGAGACATGGATTTGATCCCTGGATCAGGAAGATCCCCTGGAGTAGAAAATGGCAGCCCACTCCAGCATTCTTGTCTGGAAAATTCCATGGCAAAGGAGCCTAGCAGGCTATTTCCATGGAGTCACAAAGAGCTGAACATGACTGAGCACATTGCAACATCATTAACACAAAAAGTTGATCTCTCTATTTAACATAAGTCACAAATTTAATGAATCTTATAAAGCAGATGAAGAACAATAATGTTGCTGAGTCCAAGTCCTTACTGCTCCTTCATGACAGGCTAGTAAATTGAGAGGTGAAGTTTTGGTGCAAAGAATAGCAATTTTATTCAGAAAGCCAGCAGACTGAGGAGATGGTCAATTAGTGTCCCAAAGTACCATCTTTCCCAAGTTAGAATTTAGGATTCTTTTTTTAATATACTAAAAGGGGCAGAGGTGGCTGGTTGTTGCAAACTCCTTGGTGCCAGAATTGTTTGTTTTTACAACTGTCCATGTAGATCAGGTCACATGTTTCTGAAAACCTCCAACAAGACAAATGCTATTCTCTTTTCCACAATGTTTTATCTTTATGTGTCTATATGAATGACAGCTTTAAAGGTCCTTTAAAGGTCAAGCCTGGAAGGCAGAGTTGAGAATGGGTTATCATGTATATTTCATTTTTTTTCCCTTCTCCATTATATTATCATAGTAAAAAAAAAAATACTGTCAGCAGTCTTTAAAAAGCCATATTAAAACAATAAATAAGCAAACATTTTAATACCATATTAAAAACTGGATTGGAGACTGTATACTTTCCTTGTCTCACCCATTGTTCTCATTAGGAAACCCAAAGCTACAGCAGTTGCTACATAAAGCTTTCAGTTCAGTTCAGTCGCTCAATCATGTCTGACACTTTGCTATCCCATGGACTGCAGCATGCCAGGCCTCCCTGCCTGTCACCAACTCCCAGAGTTTACTCTATCTCATGTCCATTGAGTCGATGATACCATCCAACCATCTCATCCTCTGTCGTCCCCTTCTCCTCCCGCCTTCAATCTTTCCCAGCATCAGGGTCTTTTGCAGTGAGTCAGTTCTTCATATCAGGTGGCCAAAGTATTGGAGTTTCAACATCAGTTCTTCCAATGAATATTTAAGACTGATTTCCTTTAGGATGGACTATTTGGATCTCCTTGCAGTCCAAGGGATTCTCAAGAGTCTCCTCCAACATCACAGCTCAAAATCATCAATTCTTCAGCACACAGCTTTCTTTATAATCCCACTCTTACATCCATACATGACTGCTGGAAAAACCATAGCTTTGACTAGATGGACCTTTGTTGGCAAAGTAATGTCTCTGCTTTATAATATGCTGTCTACATTGGTCATACCTTTTCTTCCAAAAAGCAAGTCTTTCACCAGTCTGAAACTTAACACATCAATCTTGACATCAAGGGGACTGTTATTTATGTATACACTGTATGCATGTCTCATAATTTTTGTTTATAAATCTCTTTCACATGGTGTTTTGTCCAGCATAGTGTAACCAAAAAAAAAAAAAAAAAAGAAGAAGAAAGAAAGAATTAGATTCTCTTCAGTTAACTAGCTTTCCCCCAAATAAAATACACCAGACCATTAGATTTTCTTGATCCTACTGCTGTTTAAGTCACAATTCTATATTTTCTTTCTTATCCTTGCTGCATTTCATTAAATTTGTGAATGTCTACTCCAACTGTGTCTGCCATACCCCCATCTCCACTGCCAAAATGAGCAAGTGAGCCCTAATAAGCTGCTACTTTCACCCCCTCATGTCTGGGCAGAGGACAGACACTTGGGGGCAGCCTAAAGGCAGAGGCAAGGCCAAAGCCAAAGCACAACACCAGGCTATGTAGGCAAAGGAAAGAAGAGGAATTTACTTCTGCAGCAACAGATATAGGGATTAAATCCCCACAATTAGCCAGCAACTCTGGACTTTTGGGGAAATTATAGACTTTGGAAGCAAGTACATACTGGGCTAAGGTCAGATTTGAGTATGAGCTGATCCCACACTGCTCACAAAACTTTGAGAAACCTTACTAGAAATATTGAAGGACTTTCTGAGTAGGCAGATTTACTTAAGCTCACTGTGTGGAGAGGCCAACAGAGAAATCATAAGGGGATTCTTCTGCTAGCACTCTCTACAAATTTTTCTTTTTTGTCTTTTTCATATTGTTCTAATGTTTTTATTTATTATTCCTTTAATTTTTAAAACAAACTTTTTAAAGCATCTTAGTTTTAAAGAATTTCATGTTATTTTATGCATAACTATTGCACTTTCCCAATGTTTTTAATTTTCTATTTTTGCTAGGCTACGTTTTAGTATTCATTTTCAATTATGCATTTGACTATTGGCTTGAATGTTCTTTTCATTTTTCATTCCTATTTTTCTCTATTTTTCCCTTTTATCTCTCTCCCTTCCTCTTTGTAAGAGTGTGAGTTTCTTTGGGTGTTCTGGGATATTGAGTGTTATTTCCACCATTAGTCTTGGGGTTTTGTTTTCTGCACTGTGAAGTCTTGGTGCTACGCTAAGGAGTCAGACATGAATCCCCACCAGGTAGGAGACCCAAGTCCAGGACTTTGGATCACCAGAGAACTTCCAACCTGATGGAATATTAAGTAGCAAAATCTGTCCCAAAGTCCTCTATCTCAGCACTAAGACCAAATCCCAGCCAAAAGCCAGCAAGCCCCATTGCCAGACATTTCACACCAGACCTTCAGCAAAACAGGAACACAACCCCACACATTAGCACATAGGCTGCCCAAAGCCATACCAAGCCCATAGATACCAGAAAACACACTATTGGACCTGGAACTTCCCTTCAGAGGAACAAGATCCAGTTCTATCCACCAGAACACAGGCATGAGTCCCCTAAACCAGGAAACCTTCACAAGGCACTGATCTAAACCCACTCACAGTGGGGCAGACTCCACAATTAAGAGGAACAATGACTTCCCAGCCTGCAGAAAGGAGATCCCAAACACAGTACATTAAATAAAATGAAAAGAAAGATAAACATGCACCAGATAAAGGAACATGATAAAAACTCACAAGACCAAACAAATGAAAACAAATAGGCAGTCTACCTGAAAAAGAACTCAGAGTAATGATAGTAAAAATGATCCAAAATCTTGGAAATAAGATGGATGCACAGATAAATAGACTGGAGGCATGGATTGAGAAAATACAAGAAATGTTTATCAAGGACCTAGAAGGAATAAAGAATAAACAATCCAATGAACAACACAATATCTGAGATTAAAAATACACTAGAGGGAACCAACTGCAGAATAACTGAGGCAGAACAGATAAGTGATCTGGAGGATAGAATGGTGGAAATAACTGAAGAAGAGTAGAATAAAGAAATAAAGAATAAAAAGAAACAGGGACAATCTCAGAGACATCTGGGACAAAATTAAGTGTGTCAACATTCATTTATAGGGGTCCTAGAAGAATAAGAGAAAAAGAAAGAGTATGAGAAAATATTTGAAGAGATTATATTCAAAAACTTCCCTAACATGGGAAAGGAAATATCCATCCAAGTCCAGGAAGCCCAGGGAATCCCATACAGGATAAAGTCTAGGAGAAACACGTTAAGAGACATATTAATCAAAATAATGAAAATTAAGTACAAAGAACAAATATTAAACACAGCAAAGCAAAAGCAACAAATAATATACCCATATAGTTACCATTGAATCCCCATAATGCTA
This sequence comes from Bubalus kerabau, assembly GCF_029407905.1. Lineage (NCBI taxonomy): Eukaryota > Metazoa > Chordata > Mammalia > Artiodactyla > Bovidae > Bubalus > Bubalus kerabau. Next base: position 1,156,416 of record NC_073647.1, on the reverse strand, counting down.
CTGGTTGAGTTTTCAAGAGAAACTCTTCAGGCCAGAAAGGAGGGGTGCAATGTACTTAAAGTGATGAAAGGGAAAAAAAAGCTACAAAGAAGACTACTCTATCCAGCAAGGATCTCATTTAGATTTGAAGGAGAAATCAAAAGCTTTACAGACAAGCAAAAGTGAAGAGAATTCAGCACCACCAAATCAGCTTACAAAAAATACTAAAGGAACTTCTCTAGGCAGGACACAAAAGAAAAAGTAAAGACCTACAAAAACAAACCCAAAATAATAAAGGAAGTGGTAATAGGATCATGTATATCAATAATTGCCTTAAATGTAAATGGTTCAAATGTTCCAACCAAAAGACACAGATTACTTGAATGAATACAAAAGCAAGAATGTGCTGTCCACAAGAGACCCACCTCATACCTAAGGGCATATACAGACTGAAATTGAGGAGCTGAAAAAAAGATACTCCATGCAAATGAAAAGCAAAAGAAAGCAGGAATAGCACTACTCATATCTGAAAAAACAGACATTAAAATAAGGACCATTAAAGAGATAAGGAAGGGCACAACATAATGATTAAGGGGTCAATACAAGAAGATATAGCAGTTAAAAATCTATATGTACCCAACATAGGAGTAACTCAATACGTAAGACAAATGCTAACAGCAATTAAAGGAAAAGTCGACAGTAACACATGATAGTGGGGGAATTTAACACCCGACTCAAAACAATGAAAAAATGATCCAGATAGAAAATTAATCAGGAAACAAACACTAGAAACAATACATTGGCCCAGTTAGACCTAATTGATATCTACAGGGCATTTCATCCAGAAAGAGTAGATTTCAGGTTTTGTCAAGTGCATATGGAACATTCTCTAAGACAGATCACATCTTGGATCACAAAAAAAGCCTTGGTAAATTTTTAAAAATTGAAATCATTTCAACCATCCTTTCTGACCACAATGCTATAATATTAGATATCACAGTGAAGTTACTATAAAAAGCGCAAGCACATGCAGGCTAAACAATACACTTCTGAATAACCAAAAGGTCACTAAAAAAAAATTAAAGAGGAAATACAAAATACCTAGAGGCAAATGACAATGAAAACAGGGCAACTCAAAACCTACAGGATGCAGTAAAAGCAGTTCTAAGAAGGAAGTTTATAGCCATACAAGCCTACCTAAAGAAGCAAGAGAAACATCAAATAAACAACTTAACTCTACACCTAAAGCAACAAGAAAAAGAACAACAACAAAACCAAAGATAATAGAAGGAAAAAAATATAAAAATCAGAGCAGAAATAAATGAAAAAGAAACAAAGGAGACAATAGCAAAGATGAATAAAAACTTGTTCTTTGAGAAGATAAACAAAGTTGACAAACTGTTAGCCAAACTCATCAAGAACAAAACAGTGAAGACTCAAATCAGTATAATTAAATATGAAAAGGGGAAAGTTACAACACACAATGCAGAAACACAAAGGTTGATAAGAGATTACTGCAAGCAACTACATGTCAATAAAATGGACAACTTGGGGGAAAATTGACAAATGCTTGAAAAATATAACTTTCCAAAACTGAACCAGGAAGAAATAGAAAACATGAGGAAACCAATCAAAAGCATGGAAATAAAAAAGTTTTCCTACAAACAAAAACCCAGAGCCAGATGGCTTCATAGGAAAAATCTACCAAAAGTTTAGACAAGAGATAACCCCTACCTATCCTGCTCAAACTATTCCAGGAAATTGCAGAGGAATTAAAGCTCCCAAACTCATTCAACAAGGCCACCATCACTCTGATACCAAAACCAAACAAAGGTGCCACAAAAAAGAGAAAATTACAGGCCAGTATCACTAATGAACATAGATATAAAAAGTCTTAAACAAAATTCTAGCAAACAGAATCCAGTAACACATTAACTTGATCACACATTATGATCAACTGAGCTTTATCCCAGGGTGCAAGGATTCTTCAATGTATGCAAGTCAATCAATGTGATACACCATAGTAACTAACTGAAAGACAAAAACCATATAATCATCTCAATAGATGCAGAGAAAGCTTTTGAGAAAATTCAACACCCGCTTATGATAAAGAATCTCCAGAAAGTAGGCACAGAAGGACCATCTACTGTGCTGTGCTTAGTTGCTCAGTCATGTCCCACTATTTGTGACCCCATGAACTGTAGTCAGCCAAACTCCTCTGTCCATGAGAATTCTCCAGGCAAGAATACTGGAGTGGGTTGCCATGCCTTCCTCCAGGTAGAAGGAACATACCTCAATGTAATTAAGGACATATATAAACAAACCCACAGCAAACATTATTCTTAATGGTGAAAAAGTGAAATCATTTCCTCTAAGATCAGACAAGACAAGGGTGCCCACTCTAACCACTATTATTCAACATAGTTTTGAAAGTCCTAACCACAGCAATCAGAGAAGAAAAAAATTATAAAATGAATTGAGATTAGAAAAGAAGTAAAACTCACTCTTTGCAGATGACATGACACTATACATAGAAAACTATAAAAATGCCACCAGAAAATTAATAGAGCTAATCAATGAATATAGTATAGTATAGTTGCATGATATAAAATTAATATACAATAGAAATTCCTTGAATTCCTGTATACTAACAATGAAAAATCAGAAAGAGAAATTAGGGAAACAACCACATTCAACATTGCAGCAAAAATATAAAATATCTAGGAATAAACTTATCTAAAGAGACTAATAACCTCTATGCACACAACTATAACACAGCAGTGAAAGAAATCAAAGATGACACAAACAGATTGAGAGATATAACATGTTCTTACATTGGAAGAATCAATATTGTAAAAATGACTACACTATCCAAAGAAATCTATATTTTCAATGCAATCCATATCACACTATGAAATGTACTTTTCACAGAAATATAGCAAAAAAAAAATCATATTGTTTTGGGGAAAAAGACACCAAATAGCCAAAGTAATCTTGAGAAAGAAAAAAAGTGCTAGAGGATTCAACCTTTCTGACTTCAGACTATACTACAAAGCTACAGTCATCAAGACAGTGTGGTACTGGCACAAAAACAGAGATACAGACCAATGGAGCAATACAGAAAGCCCAGAGATAAACCTACACACTGTGGCCACCTTACCTTTGACAAAAGAGGCAAGAATATACAATGGAGAAAAGGCAGGCTCTTTAGCAAGTGGTGCTGGGAAAACTGGACAAATACATGCAAAAGAATGAAACTAGAGCACCTCCTAGTACCTTACACAAAAATAATCTCTAAATGGATTAAAAACTTAAGGTCAAAAACTATAAAACTCTTAGAGAAAAATATACCACATTCCTTGATATAAATAAGAGCAAGATCCTCTATGACCCACCTCCTTGATTAATGGAAATAAACACAAAAGTAAACAAATGGGACTTATTTCAACTTAGAAACTCTTGCATAACAAAGTAAAATATAAAGAAAATAAAAGACAATACTTAGAATGGGAGAACATAATAGCAAATAAATCAACTAACATAGGATTGATCTTCAAAATATACAAGCAGTCCATGCATCTCAATACCAGAAAAACGAACAGCCCAACAAAAAGTAATCAGAAAACCTAAACAGACATTTCTCTGAAGACATACAAATGGCTAAGAAAAGTTGCTCAACATTGCTCATTATTAGCAACATGTAAATCAAAACTATACAATTATGTAAAGTTTAAAAATAAAATAAAATTAAAAAAATAAATAAAAAGAAAAAAAAAAAAACTATAATGAGGTATCACCTCACACTGGTCAGAATGACCTTCATCAAAAAATCTACCAAAAATAAATGCTGGAGAGGATGTGAAGAAAAGGGAACCCTCTTGCACTGTTGGTGGGAATATAAATTAATAAAGCCACCATGAAGAACAGTATGGAGATTCCTTAAAAAAATAGGAATAAAACTACCATATGATCCAACAATCTCATTACTGGGCATATATCCCAAGGACACGGTAATTTAAAAAGATACATGTACTCAAATGTTCATTTCAGCATTATCGACAATAGCTAAGATGTAGAAGCAACCTAGATGTTCATTGAAAGAAGTGGTAGTACATAAATGTAGTGGAATATTCAGTTCAGTTCAGTTCAGTTGCTCAGTCGTGTCCGACTCTTTGCGACTCCATGAATAGCAGCACGCCAGGCCTCCCAGTCCATCACCAACTCCCGGAGTTTACCCAAACTCATGTGCATCGAGTCCGTGATGCCATCCAGCCATCTCATCCTCTGTTGTACCCTTCTCCTCCTGCCCCCAATCCTTCCCAGCATCAGGGTCTTTTCCAATGACTCAACACTTCGCATGAGGTGGCCAAAGTACTGGAGTTCCAGCCTCAGCATCAGTCCTGCTGATGAACACCCAGGACTGGTCTCAGTTAGGATGGACTGGTTGGATCTCCTTGCAGTCCAAGGGATTCTCAAGAGTCTTCTCCAACACCACAGTGCAAAAGCATCAGTTCTTGAGTGCTCAGCTTTCTTTATGGTCCAACTCTCACATGTATACATGACCATTGGAAAACCATAGCCTTGACTAGACAGACCTTTGTTGACAAAGAAATATCTCTGCTTTTTAATATTTTATCTAGGTTGGTCATAACTTTCCTTCCAAGGAGTAAGCATCTTTTAATTTCATGGCTGCAGTCACCATCTGCAGTGATTTTGGAGCCCAAAAAATAAAGTCTGACACTGTTTCCACTGTTTTCCATCTATTTCCCATGAAGTGATGGTATCAGATGCCGTGATCTTAGCTTTCTGAATGTTGATCTTAAAGTCAACTTTTTCACTCTCCTCTTTCACTTTCATCAAGAGGCTTTTTCATTCCTCTTCACTTTCTGCCATAAGGATGGTGTCATCTGCATATCTGAGGTTATTGATATTTCTCCCAGCAATCTTGATTCCAGCATGTGCTTTCTCCAGCCCAGCATTTCTTATGATGTACTCTGCATATAAGTTAAATAAACAAGGTGACAATATACAGCCATGATATACTCCTTTTCCTATTTGGAACCAGTCTGTTGTTCCATGTCCAGTTCTAACTGTTGTTTCCTGACCTGTATATAGGTTTCTCAAGAAGCAGGTCAGGGGGTCTGGTATTCCCATCTCTTTCAGAATTTTCCACAGTTTGTTGTGATCCACACAGTAAAAGGCTTTGGCATAGTCAATAAAGCAGAAATATATGTTTTTCTGGAACTCTTTTGCTTTTTCGATGATCCAGCGGATGTTGGCAATTTGATCTCTGGTTCCTCCGCCTTTTCTAAAACCAGCTTGCACATCTGGAAGTTCATGGTTCACATGTTGCTGAAGCTTGGCTTGGAGAATTTTCAGCATTACTTTACTAGTGTGTGAGATAAGCACAAGTGTGCAGTAGTTTGAGCATTCTTTGGCATTGCCTTTCTTTGGGACTAGAATGAAAAATGACCTTTTCCAGTCCTGTGGCCACTGCTGAGTTTTCCAAATTTACTGGAATATTGCACGTAGCACTTTCAAAGCACCATCTTTCAGGATTTGAAATAGCTCAACTGGAATTCCATCACCTCCACTAGCTCTGTTCATAATGATGCTTTCTAGATCCACTTGACTTCACATTCCAGGATGTCTGGCTCTAGGTGAGTGATCACACCATCGTGATTATCAGGGTCATGAAGATCTTTTTTGTACAGTTCTTCCGTGTATTCTTGCCACCTCTTCTTGACATCTTCTGCTTCTGTTAGGTCCATACCATTTCTGTCCTTTATCGAGCCCATCTTTGCATGAAATGTTCCCTTGGTATCTCTAATTTTCTTGAAGAGATCTCTAGTCTTTCCCATTCTGTTGTTTTCCTCTATTTCTTTGCATTGATCACCGAGGAAGGCTTTCTTATCTCTCCTTGCTATTCTTTGGAACTCTGCATCCTCCTTTGCTTTTCACAGCTGTTTGTAAGGCTTCCTCAGAGAGCCATTTTGCTTTTTTGCATTTCTTTTCCATGGGATAGTCTTGATCCCTGTCTCCTGTACAATGTCATGAACTATGAACTCCGTCCATAGTTCATCAGGTACTCTGTCTATTAGATCTGGTCCCTTAAATCTATTTCTCACTTCCACTGTATAATCATAAGGGATTTGATTTAGGTCATACCTGAATCGTCCAATGATTTTACTTACTTTCTTCAATTTAATTCTGAATTTGGCAATAAGGACTTCATGATCTGAGCCACAGTCAGCTCCTGGTCTTGTTTTTGCTAATTGTATAGAGCTTTTCCATCTTTGGCTGCAAAGAATATAATCAATCTGATTTCGGTGTTTGTCATCTGGTGATGTCCATGTGTAGTCTTCTCTTGTGTTGTTGGAAGAGGGTGTTTTCTATGACCAGTGCATTTTTTTGGCAAAACTCTGTTAGCCTTTGCCCTGCTTCATTCCATATTCCAAGGCCAAATTTGCCTTTTACTCTAGGTGTTTCTTGACTTCCTAGTTTTGCACTCCAGTCCCCTATAATGCAAAGGACATCTTTTTTGGGTGTTAGTTCTAAAAGGTCTTGTAGGTCTTCATAGAACCTTTCAGCTTCAGCTTCTTCAGCATTACTGGTAGGGGCATTGGCTTGGATCACCATGATATTGAATGGTTTGACTTGGAAATGAACAGAGATCACTGTCGTTTTTGAAATTGCATCTAAGTACTGCATTTCAGATTCTTTTGTTGACCATGATGGCTATTCCGTTTCTTCTGAGAGATTCCTGCCCACAGTAGTAGATTTAATGGTCATGTGAGTTAAATTAACCCATTCCAGTCCATTTTAGTTCTCTGATTCCTAGAGTGTCAACGTTCAGTCTTGCCATCTCCTGTTTGACCACTTCCAATTTGTCTTGATTCATGGACCTGACATTCCAGTTTCTTATGCTATATTGCTCTTTACAGCATTGGACCTTGTTCCTATCACCAGTCACATCCACAGTTGGATATTGTTCTAGCTTTGGCTCCTTCTCTTCATTATTTCTGGAGTTATTTCTCTACTGATCTCCGGTAGCATATTGGACACCTACCGACCTGGTGAGTTCCTCTTTCAGTATCCTATCATTTTGCCTTTTCATACTGTTCATGGGGTTCTCAAGGTAAGAATACTGAAGTGGTTTGCTATTCCCTTCTCCAGTGGACCACATTCTGTCAGACTTCTCCACCATGACCCGTCCATCTTGGGTGGCTCCACACGGCAAGGCTTAGTTTCATTGTGTTAGACAAGGCTGTGGTCCGTGTGATCAGATTGGCTACTTTTCTGTGATTATGGTTTCAGTGTGTCTGCCCTCTGATGCCTCTGGCAACACCTACCGTCTTACTTGGGTTTCTCGTACCTTGGATGTGAGGTATCTCTTCACAGCTGCTCCAGAAAATTGCAGCCACTGTTCCTTACCTTGGACAAGGTCGCCCTTCCAGACCTTGAACATGGAGTAGCTCCTTTCAGCCCTTCTGCACCCATGCAGCCACCACTCTTTGGATGTGGGGTTGCTCCTCTCAGCTGCCACCCCTGACCTTGGACATGGGGTAGCTCCTCTCGGCCGCTCCTGTGCCATCTCAGCCTGGTGCTCAGACATAAAAATGAATGTATTTGAGTCAGTTATAATGAGGCAGATGAACCTAGTGCCTATTACACAGAATGAAGTAAATCAGAAAGAGAAAAACAAATATCATATATTAGCACATATATTTCAAACGTAGAAAGATGGTATTGATGAAATTATTTGCAGAGCAACAATGGAGATGCAGACAGTGAACCAACTTGTGAACATAGTAGAAGAAGAGGGTAGCATGAATAGAGAGTAGCATTGAAACATATACTTTACCATATGTAAAATAGATAGCTGGTGGGAATTTGCTGTATGACTTAGGGAGCTCAAAGCTGGTGCTCTGTGACATTCTAGAGGGGTGGGATGGGACGAGAGGTGGGAGACAGGTTCAAGAAGGAGGGGGCATATGTGTACTTATGGCTGATTCATGTTGATGTATAGAAGAAACCAGCCCAATATGTAAAGCAATTAAAAATAAAATTTTTATTTTTAAATAAAATTAAATTAAAGATAAATTTTTATTTATTTAATTTATCCAATTAAAAATAAAAAGATTTAAAAAAATCAGTGAATGTTAGTTATTGCTTTCACTTTTGTTTCATATGTAATCTGTATATCCCAATGAAGGTAGTCAAATGCTAGTGTTGAACATGCTGTGCACTTTTCTACTGCCAGGCATCTGGCTCAGAATTTCTATTACTTCACTCAGGGAAGAACTTCAAAAAGGGTCTCACTACAACCAAATGCTAACTACTTTCATTGTCTTTGTCAAGTCACTGTCAGGTGAAGTCTAGAACTGTCCTTCAGACTAACTCTGAGCAACTTCTTCCCAATGACTCAGTTCCCAAGTGCAGATTTCTCTTTTCTCAGTTTTCATTCCCCATACCAGGTTTTGTAAATGGCCTATGATTTTACTGGTGTTTAACTTTTATTCCTAGTCTACATTTTACTTTGCTACTTCTACCTTCCTTCTAACACGTTATGAGAAGTTTAGCTGGGCAAAATAACAGCAGTACAACACTTACAAACTTTTGTTCACCTTATTCTCCATTCCTAAAATATCTTTCTCATTCTTTTCTGCTCAGCCAGGCCATGTCCACCCTTCAAGGCTAAGCTCACCTGCATTCTTACTGTATCCTTCTAAAGCTATCCTATTTTTTTTTCTGCTGCTTTCAGTGATCATTGTAGTACTAGATAGTGATTATCATAATGAAATTATTATGATTGTAGTGTCAGTGCTGGTGCTTTTGGTGACTATGATAGCTAATATTTAATGAGTACTTCCTGTTGCATCATTTTAAAAAAATCTTTGGAGTTGGCACTATTTTACAGATAAGAGGAGTTGGATGACCCAGAGGGATGGTATGGGGAGAGAGGTGGGAGGGGGGTTCAGGATGGGGAACACATGTACACCCGTGGCGGATGCATGTTGATGTATGGCAAAACCAATACAATATTGTAAAGTAAAAAAAAAAAAAAAAAGTAAATTAAATAAATAAAATAAAAAAATAAAAAAAAGAGGAGCTGAGCATTAGGGAAGATTAGTAACTTTCTTAAAGTAATTAATTAAGTATTGGAATGGAAAGTAAGACTTTATCTGAGTAAAAGGTCTAAGTTCTTAATGACTACACTACATTGTTTCCTCTCAAATTTTATTAATTTTTAAAATGAAATTGATGTAATTAATATTTAATAAGTTGTTGACATCTCTTGTGATTTTGTCATTTATTATTATTAAATGCATGTAGTTTCTTTCAGCAAATGTTTATAAGCTAATGGCGAAAAGAACCTGACATTATCATATTCAATTTTATATATGGCTTACATTAGTTTTCTAGGACTGCCATAATGAAATACCACAGACTTGGTTATTTAAACAATATAAGTGTCAGTTCAGTTCATTTCAGTCGCTCAGTCGTGTCTGACTCTTTGCAACCCCATGAATCGCAGCACACCAGGCCTCCCTGTCCATCACCAACTCCTGGAGTTCACTCAAACTCACGTCCATCGAGTCGGTGATGCCATCCAGCCATCTCATCCTCTGTCGTCCCCTTTTCTTCCTGCCCCCAATCCCTCCCAGCATCAGAATACTTTTTCATAATTCTGAAAGCTAGAAATCCAAGAGCAAATAAATTTTAGAATCTCAGATGAAAGTGATTTTGACTTTGATGCATCATTTATAATAATTAAATAACAACAAAATTTTGAAATATATTGTCTGAAATATTAACAACTGATAAGCCTTCATATATGGCAAATGTTTTGGATTGAATGGAAATATTTTAATCTATTGTTTTACATTATCTATATATAATATTTCTTTATAAATAACAATTTCAGTAATTTACAACAGATAATATCTTAAAATATGATCACATATGATATTGGGCTTACCAAAAATTCGTTCAGGTTTTCCCATAACATTGTACAAAAACCTGAATGAACTTTAGGGCCAACCCAATATATTAAAAGACTTATTTGACTTGACACAAAAGAATGCATCATTTCTCCAGAGAAAAATCTACTACTTACTATAGATTTAAATTTTTGCTTAATTTACATCACTCAAAATTATGATATCTGCATGACTACAAGTTTATATAATGTGCATAGCTATCTTAGAAATAAGAAGTTTTAAGTTTGTGATTTGCTCTTGAGATTTAATTTATCCACTTCCAAGACTCCAAATGTAGTAAAGTTCAAGCTGTGTTTGTGCTCAGTCACTTCAGGTATGTCAGATTCTTTGTGATCCTATGGACTGTAGCCTGCCAGGCTCCTCTATCCATAGGATTCTCCAGGAAAGTATACTGGAGCGGGCTGCCATGCCCTCCTTCAGGGGATCTTTCCGACCTAGGGACTGAACCTGTGTCTCTTACATCTTCTGCATTGGCAAGTGGGTTCTTTATCACTAGAAAGTTCAAGCTACAATAGCATTTAAAAAGTGCATAAATTATACCTTCATCAGACATTTACTGAATGCCTTCTATTTGCCAGGAAAAGCACATGGATGAAGCTTTAAAGCTCTCTAAAAGAGTCAGTACAAATATTTTATTTAAGGAATAAGGTTGTCCCCTGGATATAAGAGAACAATTTTTAGTATGTACAAGCATTACCATATACAGAAAAATATAGAAGTTAATTTTTCTCTGCAGTTTTATATTACCTCAGTATGAAAATGACGTTTTCTATAATGAGTTTTAGGAACTAAAGCAACACCATTAGAAGACATTTTAGGAGCTAAGGCAACACCATTATAAGAAGGCTAAGTTTCCATTTAATTTCCATGGCTCACTTGAAAAGTAGAACTTACAAAAGAAAAACAAAAAGTATGAAGCTACTTGTGAAATACTTCAATATTAATTTATGCACTCTGTTAGCACCATCTGGTTCTTTAAAAAAAAAAAACAAACTTTTTTTTTTTTTTTTAATGTGGATCATTTTTAAAGCTTTTATTGAATTTGTTGCAATTTGGTTTTTGTTTAATGTTCTGGTTTCTTGGCTGTAATTGAACCCATACCCCTTGCATTGTAAGGCAAAGTCGTAACCATTGGACCACTAGGGAAGTTCCTTGCTCTGTGTTATCACAGCATTTGAACTATAGTAAAAGACACATTCTCTAAAATAACTACATTCAGATTTTCAACTTAAAACTCAGAAGCTTGCCAATAATGTCTTTACAAAGTATACTTTCATTTTTTAAACTTTATATTTCCAAACAGCCTTCCAAAGTGGCCACCAAAATTATCACACCCTCACCATTTTTTAAGATACTGCTTTTCATTTGTTCTTAAAGTAATATTTTACAAAAGAGCTTTGCAGCAAAAATCTCAAAGTTTTATTTTTCTGATATCTGTTTTACTGCTAATCAGAAAAATAGGGAATTAAAGTATTCTTTTTTAAAATATAAATTTATTTATTTTAATTGGAGGCTAATTACTTAACAATATTGTATTGGTTTTGCCATACATCAACATGAATCTGCCACGGGTGTACACGTGTTGCGCATCCTGAAATTAAATAAAAATCATATTGTAAAGCTTCTGTGATGTCAGCACAATGATGAGTTAAGAAGCTCCAGACCTTTGTCCTCTATGTAAATATCAAGTAAACAATTACAGATTGATTTAAAAGGCTTTTGGGGAGCTTTGGAAGGAAATCAAGGATATACAGCAGTCAAGCACATCCATAAAAAGTCATATTCAAATCAATAAGAAATTTCATTGCATTTACGCTTGCTCTTGTACCAGGGTGGCACAACACAACTGGACGTAGGCAGCTTATTTCTTGATTTCTCCCTCAAGTTATAAGAAATGTGTGAACTTTTTTGCTACATTCTTCCCTATCCACAAGATATGCAACAAACTGATTTCAGTATTGCCTAACTCAGTGCTCAGATGAGAATACCAGTGTGGTTTGAATTCCAGGTTATAAGTCACAGAAAGTAGTGGCAGATACCCATCTCACATGCATGTGAAAAATGTAGAAAGACTATAGACCCATGGAAACCTGGGGGCAAGAGATTATAGGCAAAGGAATATGGTAGAATATTTAAGGCCCAACAAAGAAGCAGAGACGAGACTTAGAGAAATTAAGACATGTATAAGCAGGTGTGTGTATGTGAGATTGGTATTAAAATGCACATATGCAAGTCCACAGATATGCATTTTCAAAAAAGGCCTGAAAAGACCTCATCCTTCATGCTGGGCAGATTAGTGAAAGACATTCCCCACACTGAACCATCATGCAAAGATTAGGAAAAGTGGCTGTTTTTCCAAACACCCAGTTTTACCAAAAGATCATAAGACATGCAAAGAAACATGGAAACATAGCGGATTCAAAAGGAGCAAAATAAATATCCAGAAACTGACCTTAAAAAGCCACATGTTTTAAAATTTCTAGACAAATAACTTAAACAACTTTCTTAAGTATCTTCAAAGAGCTAAAGGAAAACACAGAAAAATAATTAAAAGTCAGAAAAGCAATATATAAACAAAATAAGGATATCAAGAAAGATATAGAAATTAACAAAAAAAAAAGCAAACAAACAGAAATTCTGGACCTGAATATACAATACTGAATTGAAGAATTTACTAGAGAACTTCAATAACAGACTTGAACTTGCAGGAAAAAGATCTGTGAATTTGAAGAGAATTTATATGAACTTGTGATCATAAGACAAGTTAAATGAACAAGTTATATGAATTTTGAGTCCTTACAATTCTACAGTGGAAGTGACAAATAGATTCAAGGAATTAGATCTGATAGAGTGCCTAGAAATATGGACAGAGGTTCATGACATTGTACATGAGGCAGTGATCAAGACCATATCCAAGAAAAAGAAATGCAAAAAGGCAAAATGGTTGTCTGTGGAGGTTGTCTGAGGAGATCTTTCAAAAAGCTGAGAAAAGAAGAGAAGCTAAAGGTAAAGGAAAAAAGGAAAGATATATCCATCTGAATGCCGAGTTCCAAAGAATAGCATGAAAAGATAAGAAAAGCTTCCTAAGTGATCAATGCAAAGAAATAGAGGAGAACAATAGAATGGGAAAGACTAGAGATCACTTTAAGAGAATTAGAGATACCAAGGGAACATTTCATGTAAAGATGGGCACAATAAAGGACAGAAATGGTATAGACCTAACAAAAGCAAAAAATATTAGTAAAATGTGGTGAAAATACACAGAAGAATTACACAAAAAAGATCTTCATGACCCAGATAACCATGACGATGTGGTCACTCACCTAGAGCCAGACATCATGGAGTCCAAAGTCAAGTGGGCCTTAGGAAGAATCACTACAAACAAAGCTATTGGAGGCGATGGAACTCCAGTTGAGCTATTTTGAATCCTGAAAGATGATGCTGTTAAGGTGCTGTGCTCAATATGCCAGCAAATTTGGAAAACTCAGCAGTGGCCACAGGACTGGAAAAGGTCAGTTTTCATTCCAATCCCAAAGAAGGGCAATACCAAATAATGTTCAAATTACCACACAATGGCACCCATCTCACATGCTAGTTAAGTAATGCTCAAAATTCCCCAAGCCAGGCTTCAACAGCACTTGGACCAAGAACTTCCAGATGTTCAACTTGGATTTAGAAAAGGCAGAAGAACCAGAGATCATATTGCCAACATCCATTGGATCCTAGGTAAAGCAAGAGAGTTCCAGAAAAACATCTACTTCTGCTTTATTAACTATGCCAAAGCCATTGGCTGTGTGGATCACAACAAATTGTGGAAAATTCTTCAAGAGATTTGAATACCAGATCATCTGACCTGTCTTCTGAGAAATCTATATGCAGGTCAAGAAGCAACAGTTAGGTTCCCAATTGGGAAAGAAGTTTGTCAAGGATGTATATTGTCACCCTCCTTATTTAACTTATATTCAGAGTACATCATGCAAAATGCTGGGTTGGGTGAAGCACAAGCTGGAATCAAGGTTGTCAGGAGAAATATCAATAACCTCAGATATGCAGATGACACCACCCTTATGGCAGAAAGTGAAGAGGAACTGAAGAGCTTCTTGATGAAAGTATAAAAGGAAAGTGAAAGGGCTGGCTTAAGATGCAATCTCCAAAAAAACTAAGATCATGGCATTTGGTCCCATTACTTCATGGCAAATAGATGGTGAAATAATGGAAACAGTGAGAGACTTTATTTTCTTGGGCTCCAAAATCACTACAGATGGTGACTGCAGCCATAAAATTAAAAGACACTTTTCCTTGGAAGAAAAGCTATGACCAACCCAGACAGCATATTAAAAGGTAGAAACATTACTTTGCTGACAAAGATCCTTCTAGTCAAAGTTATGGTTTTTGCAGTAGTCATGTATGGATGTGAGAGTTGGACCATAATGAAAGCTGAGCACCGAAGAACTGAGGCTTTTGAACTGTGGTGTTGGAGAAGACTCTTGAGAATCCCTTGGACTTCAAGGGATCAAACCAGACAATCCTGAAGGAAATCAATCCTGAACATTCATTGGAAGGACTGATGCTGAAGCTGCAGCTCCAATACTTTTGGCTACCTAATGTGAAGAACTGACTCATTGGAAAAGACCCTGATGCTGGGAAAGATCGAAGGCAGGAGGAGAAGGTGATGACAGAGGATGAGATTGTTGGATGGCATTACTGACTCGATGGATATCAGTTTGAGAAAGTTCCTGGAGTTGATAATGAACAGGGAAGCCTGGCGTGCTGCAGTCAGTTGTGTCACAAAGAGTCAGACATAACTGAGCAACTGAAGTGAATTGAACTGATATGAACTTATCAAATCTCAGAAACACAAAGAAAAAAGTGAAAACTGTGAATGGAACCTTAGAGAATTAAGAACTATCATCAAACAAAACAATATATTCAGAACTAAAATCCCAGATGGAGAAAAGAGAGAAAATGGGCAGAACGTTTCTTAGAACACTTAATAGGGTCTTGGACATATGTTATCAATGAATACTTGAATGGAAAGGTGTTTAAAATGTTTCACAGTATCATCCCATATATTGTTCATTTACAAAAAATGTACTTTAAATAAACAAAAATCTGGCAGTTACCATCTTAAACAATTAATCAATCATCTTAGCATCACCAGCAGTGGGGCAGCTTGACATTCTGTATCTCTACTGATGCACTAAGAGATGCACCACAGAATGAGAAATTGTAATTTAAATCTACTAAGAAAAGAAAAACAAACAGAAAAATCCAAGTTTTAGGACATTATACAAGAATTCAGAATGGTTGAAAAAGCTAAAGGTCATAATGGAAAAAAAAATGCTAGAAAGAAGTATTCCTTATTAAATTAAAAGAGGAAAGACAAAAAAAAAAAAGAAATAAAGAGAGAGAGAAAAGACATAACCTGATGGATGTATAAATTTTGACTAGATCCTGGATGAGGAAAAAAAAGTTTTAAAAGACATATTAGAACTATAGGGGAAATTATTCCATATAAATCTATTATATTAAATTTTACTGAGCTATTCATCTCAGGTGTTGCAATGGCACACCTTAAGATGTGAAGTGAAGTGAAGTGAAGTGACTCAGTCGTGTCCGACTCTTTGTGACCCTGAGGACTGTAGCCCACCAGGCTCCTCCATAATATGCAGAATATCCTTATTCCTAGTAATAGCTATGGTGAATGATGTTGGATTTGTGATCTCTGAAGAAGATTTTGCTTTGGGACCAGGGACCAGGCTTGATCACTCAAAAGCTTTTGTGTAGCAGAGTTTTATTAAAGTATAAAAAGAGATAGAGAAAGCTTCTGACATAGAAATCAGAAGGGGGATGGAAAGTGCCTCCAGTCACTAGTCTTATCAAAACCTTATATACTTATATCAGACCCACTCCCACAGCATACATCTTAAATTATCAAGATTAGAACTAACAACAGAAAGGTCTTACCAGACCCACTCCCACAATATAATTTTAAGATAACAGGATTAGTCAGAATGTTCTTAAGAAGGAGAAACATGACCTTGAGCAGGATACATTGTTGCGATATAGTTTAAGATGAGTTGTTTTGTTGTGTAATCATTAGCTCTGAGCTGAGAGAAAATAATGTCTTATGTGACTAAGACAAAGCAATGTGGAAAAATTGTCCTTTTCCCCTCCTTGAGAGCACTGTGCCCCTTTTTCCTCCTCAGGGACCCTGGACTTCTTATCAACCTACCTAAGAATTGACTCTTTCACTAGGAGATAAATGCTTATATATTCAGGGATGAAGTGTCATATTGTCATAACTTACTTTCAAATGATTCAGTAAAACAGATAAAGTACTTGTGGTAACAGTTAAAAGTTTGTGGGTCTTGGGGGACATTATATTTTTGTTCTTTCCCTTCAACTTTTCTGCATATTTAAAAATTTCGGTGTCAAATGTTTTCTAAATTCTTGACATTCATCAAAACCATTAGCATAAATTCATCTCTTCTATGATTGTGATTTGTGAAAATACAAAGTTGTAACCAGTCAATTAGTAAATATTTATTGTGCTCCTACTTATATACTTAAAAAAGAAGAAATAATGGTAGTGAATTCCCAAAATTTGAGGAGAGATATAGATTTGAAATACAAGTATGTAAATGAACTTTTTGTAGGCTAAACCAAAGAGACCCAGACACACTATAATGAAACTCTAAAGGACAGAGTTGTCTAGAAAGCAGCAAGAAAGAAGTGACTCAGTACATACAAGGAATTATCAATAAAATTATCAATAATTTTCTGAGAAGAAACCTTGCAAGACAGAAGGCAGTGGTATGATATACATTTGTCCCTCAGTATCCATGGGGAATTGATTCCAGGACCCACCACAGATACAAAAATCTGTGGATGGGTTCAATCCATGGATATGAAGGGCTTACTCTAAATAAAGTGCTGAAAGAAAAAAAAAATCTTGAATATTCTGTATCTGTAAAAGTGGTCCCTTTTACATGTGGCTCAGTGGTAAAGAATCCACCTTCCAATGCAGGAGACACAGCACATGCAGGTTCCATCCCTGGGTCATGAAGATCAGCTGGAGGAGGAAATGGCTACCCACTCTAGTATACTTGTCTTGAAAAATCCCATGGACAGAGGCGCCTAGCAGGCCACAGTCCATAGGGTCACAAAAAGTCAGATATAACTGAGTGACTGAGCATGCACGCAACCTTATCATGGTAATCATTTCACAATATATATGAATCATCACGTGGCACATCTAAAATTTACTCAATGTAATATGTCAATTATATCTCAGTAAAACAGAAACAATATAAAAGATGGAAATATGTTTATTTTCTTGATGGGAAACAATTGTAAACAATATCATGGAACTCTCATGCTTGAGATTCTCCAGGAAATATCTCTGATGTGCAATGAATACTTCATGGAGCAGCTCCAGAACATAACAAATTTGAAAAAAATATTTCAAATTATGCCTACAATTCTACCATGTCATGCCTAATGATTTAACTGTGATGTCAATAAAATTTTTAAAAAGTGGTTTGTATTTTGAAATTTGTGTGTGCATATAAAATTAGCATGACGTCTGCAGCTGTACTATACATAACTACATCCATGGTTACATTCCAGATATAAATACTAACCATGACACTTCACTTTAATGGAGGTTGCTGCTAAGTCACTTCAGTTGTGTCCAACTCTGTGCGACCCCATAGATAGCAGCCCACCAGGCTCCTCCGTCCCTGGGATTCTCCAGGCAAGAACACTGGAGTGGGTTGCCATTTCCTTCTGCAATGCATGAAAGTGAAAAGTGAAAGTGAAGTCGCTCAGTCATGTCCGACCCTCAGCGACCCCATGGACTGCAGCCCACCAGGATCCTCCATCCATGGGATTTTCCAGGCAAGAGTACTGGAGTGGGGTGCCATTGCCTTCTCCATAATGGAAGTTAGGGAGCAATAATAGTAAAATATTTAGAATTGGTGGGCAAATATTGTTTACTTTAATTCAATTTATTTATTTTAGGAGTGATGTACCTAAATTTCCACTGGATATTTGCACACTCACTAGGAGAAACAAACCATATTCTCACACTTTTCCCCCTTTCAGACTGGCTACACAGCATGCTGAAGACATGAGTGTTAGCAGATTTGAGGAGCAGTTCCATGCTGTAAACCATGCACAACAAACTCTTCAAAAAATGGAGAACTACTTGAAAGAGAAACAACTGTGTGATGTGTTACTCATTGCTGGACATCTCCGGATTCCAGCCCATCGGTAAGTATACTGAGTATAGCAAGTATGAATGAGAAAGTATCAGTCCATTGATTACAAATTGGAGCTTTGAGGAAAACAGATTTTTATGTCATTATATTAAAAATGCACTAGCCCATATGATCCATGTCACCCTATGATAGTTAGAAGAGCTAAACATAGAGAAATTAATGAAGAAAAGCAGCACAAATTATCTACAGAAAATAAACTTAATTTACTTTTCTAATTTCACTATAATTTACTGAAATATGAAATATATACACAGAAAGCATTCTTATCAGTATTACACATTTACTGACTGTATTTCATGTTTTTCAGTGAGATTATGGACTGTTTTAAGTTCCTATGAAACATTCCTATTTCTAGGTTGGTTCTTAGTGCAGTGTCTGATTATTTTGCTGCGATGTTTACTAATGATGTGCTTGAAGCCAAACAAAAAGAGGTCAAGATGGAAGGAATCGATCCTAATGCACTTAATTCCTTGGTGCAGTATGCTTACACAGGTAAGTGCTTGGTATGTATTAACTCATTCAATCCTCACAATATCTCTATATCATATAACTCACATTATTATTAGCCTGTGAGTCTATTATTAGTTAGTGAGAAAACTGAAGGGTAGACCAGTTAAGTAAATTTCCTAAGGTAGTAAGTGACAGAGTCAGCATTTAAATTCAATAGTATAAAAGAGGAAGAGGTAAATAATATGCTATGAAATTTGGGGCCATGAGAAACTATAGCTATATTAACACAAAGAACATGTCTGTCTGTCTCTCTCTGTGTCTCATGTTGTGGATACATTCTCATTTGTAAAACTAAGAGTGGAAATGGAATATTCTACCTCTATAGATTTAGTTTCATTTCTTGAAATAATAATATCATATTTACTCAAACCATAAAACAAAGGTAACAGGAACAGTTTGGGGGCCAAGAAACATTTATTCATTTCAAATTTATTGAGGAATGATTGACAAATATAATCATATATATTTAAAGTATACAACTTGATGATTATATATACATAGGGCTTCCCTGGTGGCTCAGACAGGAAAGAATCCACCCGCAAAGTGGGAGTCCCAGGTTCAATCCCTGGGTTAGGAAGATCCCTAGAGAAGGGAATGGCTACCCACTCCAGTATTCTTTTCTGGAGAATCCCATCGACAGAGGAGCCTGGCATACTATAGTCCATGGGGTTGCAGAACCGAATATGACAGAGCAACAAATACATGCACACACATATACATCAATTCAGTTCAGTTCAGTTTAGTCACTCAATCGTGTCTGACTCTGTGACCCCATGAACTGCAGCACACCAGGCATCCCTGTCCATCACCAATTCCCGGAGTCCACACAAACCCAGGTCCATTGAGTCGGTGATCCCATCCAACCATCTCATCCTCTGTCATTCCCTTCTCCTCCTGCCCTCAATCTTTCCCAGCATCAGGGTCTTTTCAAATGAGTCAGATCTGGTGGCCAAAATATTGGAGTTTCAGTTTCAACATCAGTCCTTCCAATGAACACCCAGGACTGATCTCCTGGTTGGATCTCCTTGCAGTCCAAGGGACTCTCAAGCATCTTATCCAACACCACAGTTCATAAGCATCAGTTCTTCAGCACTAAGCTTTCTTTACAGTCCAACTCTCACATCCATACATGAGCACAGGAAAAACCATAGCCTTGTTAGACGGACCTTTGTTGACAATGTAATGTCTCTGCATTTTAATATGCTGTCTATATTGGTCATAACTTTCCTTCCAAGGAGTAAGGGTCTTTTAATTTCATGGCTGCAATCACCATCTGCAGTGATTTTGGAGCCCAAAAAAACAACGTCAGCGGCTGTTTCCACTGTTTCCCCATCTATCTGCCATGAAGTGATGGGACTGGATGCCATGATCTTAATTTTCTGAATGTTGAGCTTTAAGCCAACTTTTTCACTCTCCTCTTTCACTTTCATCAAGAGGCTTTTTAGTTCCTCTTCACTTTCTGCCATAAGGGTGGTGTCATCTGCATATCTGAGGTTATTGATATTTCTCCCGGCAATCTTGAGTCCAACTTGTGCTTCTTCCAGTCCAGTATTTCTCATGATGTACTCTGAATAGAAGCTAAATAAACAGGGTGACAATATACAGCCTTGACATACTTCTTTTCCTATTTGGAACCAGTCTGTTGTTCCATGCCCAGTTCTAACTGTTGCTTCCTGACCTGCATATAGGTTTCTCAAGAGGCAGGTCAGGTGGTCTGGTATTCCCATCTCTTTCAGAATCTCCCACAGTTTATTGTGATCCACTCAAAGGCTTTGGCATAGTCAATAAAGCAGATATAGAGGCTTTTCTGGAACTATCTTGCTTTTTTGATGATCCAGCGGATGTTGGCAATTTGATCTCTTGTTCTTCTGCCTTTTCTAAAACCAGCTTGAACATCTGGAAGTTCATCATTCACGTATTGCTGAAGCCTGGCTTGGAGAATTTTCAGCATTACTTTACTAGCGTGTGAGATGAGTGCAATTGTGTGGTAGTTTGAGCATTCCTTGACATTACCTTTCTTTGGGATTGGAATGAAAACGGACCTTTTCTAGTCCTGTGGCCACTGCTGAGTTTTCAAAATTTGCTGTCATATTGAGTGCAGCATTTTCACAGCATCATCTTTCGGGATTTGAAATAGCTCAACTGGAATTCCATAACCTCTACTAGCTTTGTTTGTAGAGATGCTTCCTAAGGCCCACTTGACTTCACATTCCAGGATATCTGCCTCTAGGTGAGTGATCAAGCCATCGTGATTATCTTGGTCATGAAGATCTTTTTTGTACAGTTCTTCTGTGTATTCTTTCCACCTCTTCTTAATATCTTCTGCTTCTGTTAGGTCCATACCAATTCTGTCCTTTATTGAACCCATCTGTCTTGAAATAGACTAGAGATCTCTTCAAGAATGATGGGCTCAATAAAGGACAGAAATGGTATGGACCTAACACATATACACACCTACCCATATAATGGAATGATTATCAAGATCAAGGTAATTCACACATCTCATATAGTTAACCCTTTTTTTGTTGTTTTGTTGGTGAGACCACTTAATATACACTTTTACCAACTTTCAAGTATGCTGTACCCAATGCTAAGTTGCTTCAGTTGTGTCCAACTCTTTGCAACCTTAGGGACTGTAGCCTTGCAGGCTCCTCTTGTCCCTGGGATTCTCCAGGCAAGAATATTGTAGTGGGTTGTGTGCCCCCTTCCAGGGGATCTTTGTGATCCAGGGATCAAACCTTCATATTCTATGTCTCCTGCATTGTCTGATGGATTCTTTACCACTAGCAACACCTGGGAAGCCCGTAGTACCCAATACCATACTATTAACTATAATCACCATGCTGTACTTCATATCCTAGAACTTGTTATAACTGAAAGTTTGTACCCATTAATCTACATTTCCCCATCTTCCCTTCATACCTCTATTTCATATACAAGTGATACCATATAATATTTTTCTTCTTTATCTTATTTCAGTTAGCGTAATGTTCTCCAGTTTTATCCATGTTGTCACAAATGGCAGAATTTCCATCTTTCTCATGGTTGAATATTATTCTTGAGTGTGTGTATCACTTTGTATTAATTCACTAATCTGTCAATGGACATTTAAGTCATTTCCATATTTTGTGAATAATGCTGAATAAACATAGCAGTTCATGGGGTCGCAAAGAGTCAGACACGATTTAGTGACTAAAGAAAAACAACAAAACATGGGAGAGCAGCTACCCCTTTAAGATCCAGTTTTTCTTTCCTTTGGAGTGGAATTACTGGACCCCATGGTAGTTCTTTGGCCACCTGATGCGAAGAACTGACTCATTTGAAAAGACCCTAATGCTGGGAAAGCTTGAAGGCGAGACAAGAAGGAGATGACAGAGGATGAGATGGTTGGATGGCATCACCAACTCAATGGACATGAGTTTGAGTAAGCTCTGTGAGTTGGTGATGGACAGGGAGGCCTGGTGTGCTGCAGTCCATGTGGTTGCAAAGAGTTGGACATGACTAAGCGACTGAACCGAACTGAACTGATGGTAGTTCTAATCTTTATTTTTTTTTAAAGAGCCTCCTTACTGTTTACCATAATGGTTGACCCAGTTTATATTTTCACCAACAATGTACGAGGGTTCTCTTTTCTCCAAAGCCTCACCAACATTAACTGTCTCCTCTCATTTTGATAATAGCCATCCTAACAGGTGTGAGGTGATATCTCATTGTGGTTTTAATTTGCATTTCCCTGATGATTAGTGATGTTAAGCATCTTTTAATGTATCTGTTTGTTATTTGTATGTCTTCTTTGGGAAAAAAAATGTCTATCCAGATTCTTTGCCCATTTTTAATTGTATTATTTGCTTTTGTGCTATTGAGTTGCAGATATTTTCTCTCATTCTGCATGTTTCTTCTCAATTTATTTTTGTATCCTTTGTTGTGGAGAAGTTCTCTAGTTTGATGTAGTGTCACTTGTTTGTTTTAGCTTTTTCCCCTGTGCTTATGGTCTCTTACCCAGGAAATTATAGTCAAGACCAAGGAGCTTTTATGCTGTTTTCTTCTATGGGTTTTATGGTTTCACTCATTGAGAAATGAATATCATTCTTCATAACCAGGCCAAGTTTCAATGTCTATGACAGGTGAAACTTTATATCTGATTCGGAGAATAGTTTGTACTTCTGAGTTTCATGAGATAGAGGCAGGGCTCTCCTTTCAAAATCCAGATAGGAAACAATACAAGAAAGTCTGCTAATGGACTGGATCCTTTTACAACATATTTAAAAGGCTGAACCAAATACTGTAATATTCTATTTTATAGTTATGCAAATAGATAGCATCCATATTATGGTATTTTAGAAAGCAAAATTATAAAATAATAATTCATAGTTTATATAAACCATATGAAATATTCTTTACAACTTCTCTAAGCATGGCTAAAACAAAAATATAGAAATATAACCTATCAAAATAGTATAACATTTACAATGATTCATCAGTAATTCTTGCTTAAAAATAATGATGCATCAATAAAAATTAAACAGCTTAAATTGCTCTGATCTAGATTTTTAAAAATCTTTATGGGTATTTTAGCAGAATGTTTTTGTACCTAAGAAAATAATCATATAAGCAGTTCTTTATCTGAGGACACTTGGCAGCATTTTCTTTATTTTAAAGAAGTGCTAGTGATTAATTCCAGGCATAATATTTGAGCAAAGTCACCCTAATAGGCTAATAAATGCAGATGCAAAAAAAATTGACATATAAGCTTAATGTTCTTATATGCCAAGACATCTTCCCACACAAATAACAGAGACCTGTATAGCCCATCATATGATCCTTATGTAAAAGTGAAAGTTTAGTATCTCAGTCGTGTCTGACTCTTTGCCACACCATGGACTGTAGTCTGCCAGGCTCCTCCATCCATGGGATTCTCCAGGCAAGTGTACTGGAGGGGGTTGCCGTGTCCTTCTCCAGGGTATCTTCCCGACCCAGAGATTGAACCCAGGTCTCCCATATTGCAGGCAGATGCTTTACCGTCTGAGCCACCAGGGAAGCCCCATGATCCTTATTTAATGTGTCATAAAGTTTCTTGAGTCCTAGTGTAGACAATATTTGATATTAGATTTATATACAGGTCTAAGATGGTATATAAACCAGAAATTGCTGTTCTTTGCAATGATGATACTCACAGTTCATTTGCTTCAGTTGTTTTTCATAATCTTGCTCCTTTCAGCCATCTTGTTAGTGTTTGTACAGACTCACTTGCATATATTCACCTCAAAAGGCATTCCCTAAATAGTCACTGTATGCTAGGAAAAAAAAAAAAAAACCTATTAATGAGATAAATTGAAATTTTTAGCTCTCTAGCATATTTATGTCTTTCTTTATGGAATATATAATCATTCTTTAACTTTTCAAACAATCTAGGTATCCTGCAATTGAAAGAAGATACTATTGAAAGTTTGCTGGCTGCAGCTTGTCTCCTGCAGCTGACTCAAGTCATTGAAGTCTGCTCCAATTTTCTTATAAAGCAGCTCCACCCTTCAAACTGCTTAGGGATTCTATCATTTGGAGATGCCCAAGGCTGTACAAAGCTCCTAAATGTGGCATATAGATACACAATGGTAACATCAATTGATTCATGTTGTATTTATAATATATTAACACAATATCTAACCTAATGAAATGTTTACTGATATGTATGTTTAGAACCATTCCAAGGTAAAGATTATAAGGTTGGGATAACATTAAAAAGCAATATAGATTTATATAATTTTCAAATTACTTGCACATAATAAATATTAGCTAAAAATATTGGTCTGGTTGATCTGTATACAAACAAATTTCACATTTTTTAAGCTAAAAAGATTTAATTAAACCTCAGAACTTTGAGAAGTGAAAATATTAGCAATAATTAAACTGGACAAGTATATATTTCAAGTAGAATCCACAGTAATAAGATTAATAATTTCCCTGATGTTTTCATATTATTAGAACTTCATAAAGTTGTACAAATTATTGTTTCAAATTAAATTTATATATCATCCAATATGTAAAAAGGAAATATTAATGGCTCAGTGTTAACTGGAGGAGCTTAAAACTGTCTAAATTAGTAAGTCAGACCATTCTATTGAATGAACTATTTATTTTCCAATTAAAACATGTATTTTGGTTTAAAACAATTCACAGTTCAATTCCTTAATTAACTTAAAGTCCCTCTCAATTCTACTAGTAATTATAATAAACGAAATCAACATGTTTAATGTTAATTCTTTAAAAGTTGCATTGGCTAAGACTACCTTTATTCAGTCAAGTGACAGTGACATGAAATATAGATTACCTGTAGGGAGACAAGTAGACAGAGGATATTAAATAAATCCTTACCATTCATGATAAATCAAATTAAAAGATAAAATTTCAAGCTAAGAAATAGCTACATTTATTTAAGATTCAAAAATAAAAGACAAGTACATAAAAGTGAACAATAAAGAATCACAACTACAAGCAACAATAAAATTAATATTACAATGCTATAATTCAGATATATATAATTAAAAAGTATTTCTAGAGTTTTATATAGACCTTAAAATTTTCAAACTTGCAATATTTAGATTCTCTAAAAAAGTTCTTGTAAAACTTCCCCACTGGTGTTCCCACCATTGGTCATTTTTCAATATTTGAAGTTTTAAACATGTTCCTGAAATGATACCTTTATATCGAGAATCATATTATAATGGATTGACATTTTAACATGTTATTTAATTATGCTATTTATATTCATATGTCCTAAATAGAGATGCCATATAAACTATAGAACAGCAGTTCAAAGGTTAATCCTACTACAAAAGCCAAACATGAAAACTTCCTGTTAAATTACTTAAATTCTTGAACTATGTATTAACAATTTCCTGTCTGGTGTCTTACTCTTGCTGACAAAACACATTCTGATAAACAGCTTGAATTTTATGTTCATTTTGAGCAACTTTTTGTTGCTCAAAATGAACTTGTCTTCCGTTGCCTATTATGTGACTGAAACTGAATGCTAAAGCAGGATGTACATAAAAATGCAATAATGTTGTCTCCTTTAATCCCCCTTTAGTTATTTTAGTGTCTATTATAAATTTGGTAAAATATGCCAAGATCATGCTATAATAATGATTTTATAATACTGTATTGATAGTATAAAATGCAAATAACTTTAATGTCTAAGAATAATATTAGCCTCTAAGAATTTAGTCATTTGAACCATAGACTGAATAAAAAGATTGTCTTCTCTAATGTGAGTGGGCCTCATCCAGAAATATCCTCACAGACACACCTAGAATAATGTTTGGCCAGAAGACTCCAGGGCTGAGTCAAGTCGACACATAAAATTGACCATCACAGTCATATAAATAGTAGTCTGCATTGATGAAACATTCAGGAAATAGGCTATATTAATTTAATATGATTTAACACAATGTAATTGTGGATTTTAAAAGATGAATACCAAATCAAGGGCACACACATACACACACCAAAGACACATGGGAATGTGATTAGAAGAAAGCATTTACCTTGAAATTAGGAGTAAAATAAAACAATTTAAAATTAATCTTTAAGCTTGACTAAATATCTGTTTTATAGTACTGCATATTTCAGTGCCATATGTATATAATTTAATTAGCCATTGAGGTTTTATATACTAGGCTAACCTTCCTCTTTTTTTCCTCTCTCTCTATTTTTATTTTCTTTCATCAGACAGTAGATAGAAAGGAGAACGAGATATGGGATCATGCATAATAGTTATACAACTTCAAAGTTTACATATACTACCAGTAATAGGTAGCCATAAGTTTTGGAGTGTTTTATGTTTTTCTTAACCCTTTCATAAAAATTATGTCATTTATGAAAGTCAGTTGCAGTATCAAATAAAATGAAGTAGACCTGAAGGCATAGATATGAGTCCACACTTAGCCATTTACTGTGCAGGAGATCAAACCAATTCACAGCCTATTTTCTCATCACAGTAATTACACTTTCCACAAGATTGCATTGGTGATGACTTAATGTTTCTAAAAGAAATTTGTAAAGTGTGAAGTGCTGTAAAAGTGTAATGAATTATTAGTTTTAGTACTAAAGTCACCACTGTGCTATAGGTGAGAAGGTTTTCAACAAGGAACATCTGCTATAGTAAAATCACCAGTTCTCCCCCTGGTGCTTGCCTTAGTCACAAGGAGGATCTTTGTCGAAAAAGGCAAGTCAACTTGGAATTGAAGGTCTTACAGCCTCCTGATGGGACTATCAAGCTTGATGATTGATGTATGGAGAATTTTGTTATTAGGTTAACTAAGTTTCACAATGAATAAACTCAAGGGGATAAGTGGTTCATTGGCAGAAGTCTCATCTCCCACAATGACTAAACTCAGAATGGAGATGAAAGAGTGATCTGGTTTATCCAGATCCCCCAGTTATAAAGAGACTGTCTTAAGCTGCTTCCAAAATATCAATGTACTAGGCAATATAAGTTACCAACTAAACAGCTACATGCAAAATAATGAGATAAGAATATTCCTTCATATCAATTTCAAAAATATATTTTACTGCATTTAAACTTAAGATCTTCATGATGAAAAATATTCAAAATGGTAATTGTGTTGTCAAATAAATATGTATAATATTATAAATAGGAAAAACATGGTAGTGTTTTTATTTAAAAGTTGAAACATAACTGCCTGAGATTTGATACTTGACAAAAATACAGCACAAATGACAGAAGAAAGAATTAAGGTAAAATATATAAAAATTGAAAGATAGCCCCACTATCCCTCAACAAACAACTCTATAAGAGTCACTTTCAGATAAACCTTAACTTGTAGATCTTTATTCATTGTAAAATATACTTTTTCCTTGATTAATCGTGTTTTTTCACAAGAGGAAGGAGTTTTTAATTGACCTCTTTTTCTCATCATGAAATAATTCAGTATGTTGCCCCATCAAATGCACAGCCTCCCCCAGGCCTTCTTTGGTTCCTCAGCTTCAAAAGGCACATCCGACCCCTCTCTCATGGCTGGCAATAGCATCTATTTTTTTATAAATGCATATATCTGTCTCTCTGACTTTTTCTGAAGTTTAACAAAGTAAAATGCTTTGATAAGCTTATTTTGTTAAGAAGTTAAAGTACAAAATTTCAGTAGATCTCTCTTTTCTAGGAACACTTCATCGAGGTAATACAGAACCAAGAATTCCTCCTCCTTCCAGCTAATGAGATTTCAAAACTTTTGTGCAGTGATGACATTAATGTGCCTGATGAAGAAACCATTTTCCATGCTCTAATGCTGTGGGTGGGGCATGATGTGCAGGCTAGGCAACAAGACCTAGCAATGCTGCTTTCTTACATCAGATTGCCGTTACTTCCACCACAGGTATGGAAACTTACCCAGGTAATGGAAATTATAGTTCTAAATGACAACTGGACATTAATCTATTCCTTATCTGCTTTATATGGAGAATTTCTAGTACAGGATTTGTTTCACAGAAGGACAAATACAGCCTTCAGTTAGCAATATTAATAATGATAGGAGAGAGGGGAAAGAAGTTTTAATGAAAGACCTACAAATAATCTCCAAACTTCAGCGTACTCATTAGTTTCAGTTTTCTGTCACCAAACAGCACTTGTAACAAACAGGGGAAATGACTAAAGCTAACTCTTTTTCTTTTCCTACCACCCTCTAGGAAAGGTGATAGTAATTATTACAGTAGCATCCCAGAGGAGACTCTAGGAAGGAGTTAGTTTCTGGATAAAACCTACTAACTAACATGAGCAATTAACTGCTATGATGGAAACCATATTAAAGAGTTTCAAATGCACTAGAGCATCATTATAGTCAGTAATCAACTTTTATTGAAATACATAACAATGCTATGTTAGTTTCAAGTGTATGGCAGAATATATATATATATATATATATATATATATATATATATATATATATATTTAAACTGAGCATAACACACTCCAGGACCATCCATGTTATTGCAAATGGGAATTTTTTTAATGGCTGAATAGTATTCCAGTGTGTGTGTGTATACACCACATCTTCTTCTGGTGAGTAGGCTTATGTCTCTTCTCAGTGAGTTGTTTCACCTGAGGCATCCCAGGATTAGTGTCTATAGTCTATTAGGTCTGGCTGCTATTAAGCTAAAGGGAAGTTTCCAAAATGGCCCTTGCTAGCACCAGTGTCCACATGGTAGAATGAACTCTCACAACGGTTGCTGCCCATGTCTGATTCTAAGGTGAGCTGTCTATTGCCTTTCCTGGTGACTCTAAAATCAGCTGGTAGCTCCTTTCAAGTTCCTGTTTTTTCCCTGGATCCCAAACCATGTGAAATTTTGTGTGTTCCCTTTAAGTATAGAGTCACTATTTTCCACAGCCCTCTGAGTCTCCTGAATGTAAACCTTGCTGACCTTCAAAGCTAAATAGTCTGGAGTCTTCCTGGTACAGGACACCTGGACTAGGGAGCCCAATGTGGGCTTAGAGCCCTCACTCTTTTGAGGGGTTGTAATTATTTTCTTGTTTGTAGGTCACCCACCATAGGATTCTGGGTCTTGACTGTACCAAGATTCTATCTCTCCTATCCAACTTGTGGTTCCTTCTTTACATCTTTAGTTGTAAATGATCTTTACTGGTAGGTTCTGGTCTTTTTTTAAATCAACAGTTATCCTGGAAATAGTTGTAATTTTCATGTGCCCGGGAGAAGAGATGAGTTCAGAGTCTTTATTCTCTACCATCTTTGGAACTCCCAGTATATATTTACTCTTAAGACTGGAAGTTTGTTTGAAACTCAGCTTCTCAGGCCCCCACCACAAACCTACTGAAGCAATTTATGCAGCTGAAGCCAAGGAATCTGTATTTTAGCAAGTTTTTCAGATGACTCTTAAAAATTTGAGGTGCACTGGTATACAGGCTCAGAAGCCCTTAATTTTATACTTCATAAAGAGGTACCTGGAATCTCACCAGCCAAGTCAAAACAGTGATCCATCAGAGATAACAAGTGGGGTGAGAACAGAGCTGAGGTTAACCAGTGCAGCACAGGAAACTTCAGGGAAGTTTTATGGGGTAAGATTAGTACTTCCTTTCCAACAACCTGCTTGCTGTTCCTGACAATGTCCTATGATAATGTGGGCTCCAAACTTCTAAGAACCAATCTAAATGACCCTTGGAAAAATTCTAAAAAGGCTAGTAACTTCTCCTCAACTAGTCTCAGGAAGAATACTTTACCTAGATTTTATTTCATTCAATTGGGATCATATTACCTATCAGGCAACATTGGTTAGAAAAGATGGATATCATATACTACTGACGATGAATCACCTAATTACTAATACATGTACTTTACCTGTGTATACATGTACATATATAGATAAAAAACACCTGCTTTGTGCTTTGATTTGATGATAAAGATGCAGCCCCCATGGTGATATTACTTTAATTGGTCATGTTTGCTCTACCTCCCTTAAATCAACCAAAAATTTGATTGTTTCTCTAGCTACATGCAGTAGGACAGGAGATGCTTGCTTTGTGCAGACATAGCCATTTACTTCGCTTTCATTAACACATTTTATGAGTGCTTTTTCACTTTTACTCCTGGAGATTGTATGCAAAATACATATTCAAATGAGGAATGGTATGTCAAATAAATTTTCACTAATAAATTAGTTGCTACCATGAGGGTTTTAGTCATAAAATATTTTACTTAAGTAACTTAAAATATTAAATAATAACACATGTATTAGAATTAGCTTGAGTTTCCTCCAAAATTATTTAAGTGAAGATGTTACTTCTAATGATCTGCTCTTTACTTCATATACCATGTATCATTACTTTTCAGTTACTGGCAGATCTTGAAAACAGCTCCATGTTTACTGGTGATCTTGAATGTCAGAAACTCCTGATGGAAGCTATGAAGTATCATCTCTTACCTGAGAGAAGACCCATGATGCAAAGTCCTAGGACAAGGCCTAGAAAATCAACCATGGGAGCACTTTATGCTGTAGGAGGCATGGATGCTATGAAAGGTAACAGAAGAAAATTAATTACTCTTGCTGCTGTTAAGTCACGTCAGTCATGTCCGACTCTGTGCGACCCCATAGACGGCAGCCCACCAGGCTCCCCCATCCCTGGGATTCTCCAGGCAAGAACACTGGAGTGGGTTGCCATTTCCTTCTCCAGTGCATGAAAGTGAAAAGTGAAAGGGAAGTCGCTCAGTCATGTCCGACTCTTCGCGACCCCAGGGACTGCAGCCTACCAGGCTCCTCTGTCCATGGGACTCTTAATTACTCTTAACACCCTCCAAATTGTGAGGGTGGTATTAAAGCCATGTTGAAATGTGTGCATCTAAAGCTAATTTTTATAAATAAAGTAATATAAATTTCTTATATTTTTTTTTTTACAATTGCCTTATGGGATATAAGCCTTTCATTAGAGTTCATTAACTGTTAATAGGTACTTTTTCTCTTATGAGAGCAATTTTTTTTCTATGATAAATTTAATTTCTTTATATTGAAGTACAGACTTATTATATTAGTTTCAGGTGTACACCATGGTGATTCAGTATTTTTTTAGATGATACTCTAAGTTATTACAAGATAATGGCTCTGATCCCCTGTGCTATAAAATGTATCCTTGCTACTTGTCCATTTTATTAACAGTAGGTTGTATCTGTTAATCCCAAACCCCTAATTTGTCCCTCCCTCCTTCCCTCTCATTTTTAGTAACCACAAAAATGTTTTCTATAATGTATGTGTGTATCTCTTTCTGTATTCGATATACATTCATTTTTGGGGGGATTTCACATATAAGTGATATCAGGTACAGATTTTTAAGTTCATTTTAAAAAAAGATGGAGGAAATAACTAAATTATATATATTCACAACTGCAGGAACTATTGTTCTAAACAATACCACAAAGTTTAGTTGATTTTGTTCACCCTTGAATAGATCATAAGTGAGAGCTGAATAGGAACTTTGAAATGAAGTAAGAAGCAATATTTGCCACATTTTAGGGCAGAAAGTTAATAAACACAGAAAAAAAATGTGAAGTGAGTCCCAAAGAAAAAGATTAGTTAAAAAAAGGAAAACTCTTTTTCAATCAAATACAGAGTTGCCATAATAAGCCAGCTAGATGATCTACATTTTGATTAGTAGGAAAATGGGCTAAAGACACTTCAGAATTAAAGATACAAAACTATCAGTCATATATGTTCATAGATGCAGATACGAGATATAGAGTAAATTCATCTTTTATATTTTATTTAATGTTTGGAAAAAATAACTTGGCTTTAAGCAGATTTCTACATCATTTTAATGTAAGTCTTCTATATATAGTTGATTAATGTAGCTTGGTATAATTTCCTACTTACTTCATCATTAATACTTCCATAATTTTAGTAATCAGTGCAGCCTAGCTTTCATTTCAAGATCTCTTCAAGAAAATTAGAGATATCAAGGGAACATTTCATGCAAAGATGGGCACAATAAAGGACAAAAATGTTATTATGTGAATAATGTGAATTAACACTGAAGGCCCATTTAAAAGGAATTTTCTTTTCTGTTCCTTTAGTCATTTATGTTTTAAATAAACACACACATACAGACAAAATTGAGTAAAATAAAAGAGCATAAATTAGTACATTGAATGCTCATAGTTAAGTAAAACCATAATGGATGTGTAAACAGTTAGTAATACATTCCAAAGCAGTTTTTGTTGTAAAATATGGTGTCTGGAACCTGTGTTAGTACTAACAATAGCATATTATAGCTAAAGAATCATTATAAACATATAAACCATATATATTAAATAAACTATTTTATTCTCACTTTTCCATTTGGATTCAGAAGTGGTGAAATATTATCCTTGCCTTGTTGTACAGGTTGGAGAATTATCTGGACTACTTATTTTAATTTGAACTGCAATCACTGATTCTATACTATAAATATAGATACATAAATATAATATGAATGATGAAAACATTTTGCACAAGTAGTTTTTAGCATTGTTCAATATCCCTTTAACAGGTACCACTACAATTGAAAAATATGACCTCCGGACCAACCGCTGGCTACATATTGACACCATGAATGGGCGTAGGCTTCAGTTTGGAGTTGCTGTTATTGATAACAAACTCTATGTTGTGGGAGGAAGAGATGGTTTAAAAACTTTGAATACTGTGGAATGTTTTAATCCAGTTGGCAAAATCTGGACAGTGATGCCTCCCATGTCAACACACAGGCATGGTTTAGGTAAGAGCTTAATGTTGTATAGTTTCTAAAGACTGTGCATTTACTAGAGCTTAAATAAGTGCATATCATTGAGATTTAGTCATACTCACATTCAAAATGTCTGAAAATTCTGAAAAGCTTAAATAAATGGTAAAAGCATGTGAAAGTTTTTCTTTGTTTCATGTGTCATACTTGTTGTAACTGTACCTCCATTCCAATGGTATTTTAAAGGGGTCCCACTTCAGGAAGGATAAAACCTTTTAGAAAGAATATATTGTTGAGGAGCACGCAACTACAACAAGTTTTCTTCTAAGGTCAGTTTAGAGAAAAGAACACTTGCTAATGGAGAGACACTGTGTTTCTAGTTACTAGTGTCCCTTCCCATAAGAATCAAATCTATATTTAGGCAAAAGCCTTTGGATGCAGTTTGAAGGCAGGGCTATTTAGAAAAACCACTTTCCTTGAGAACAGCCCTAATTTATACTTAAGTCAGAGGTTTCCAAGAAGCTTAAGAAAGAATAGAGACTTCTTGAACAGTGATGAACTTTGATTCTCCTGATGGTTTGTCAAGATCTGCTTTTCTTAGTGCTAGACTCCATATGTTTCAATACTACTGAGTTTGTTTTTTAAGAAAAGAATAATTGCATTGCTTTTAAAGAACCAAATTTTACACAGCTGAAGTGTGACATATCCAAGATGGGTATTGTTTGCCTCAATGTAACTGATAAATTATATCAAATGATAGACTATGTAATTATTCAGCTCAGTTCTGTATGTGTGATTTTTTAGAAAACATATCTTACAGAGACACTGAAGCAAATTTTAAAACTCTTAATTGCTATTGCTAAAGAGATAGGAGAGGTAGTGTGGATGGCAAATTGAGATGGTGAAGAAGGCGGCAGGAGGAGCCAGTAACGTGAATTCCCAAAGCAGATGAGAAACAGAAAGGAGCTATTCATAGAATCCAATAGAAAAAATCAGATTTATTATATTCTTGCAGCCAAACATGGAGAAGCCCTATACAGTCAGCAAAAACAAAACTGTGGGCATACTATGGTTCAGATCATGAACTCATTATTGCCAAATTCAGACTTAATTGAAGAAAGTAGGGAAACACACTAGACCATTCAGGCACAACCTAAATAAAATCCCTTATGATTATACAGCGGAAGAGACAAATAAATTCAAGGGATTCCATCTGATAGAGTGCCTGAAGAACAAAGGACGGAGGTTCATGACATTGTACAGGAGGCAGGGATCAAGACAATCCCCAAGAAAGAGAAATGCAAAAAGGCAACATGGTTCTCTGAGGAAGCTTTACAAATAGCTATGAAAAGAAGAGATCAGATCAGATCAGATCAGTCGCTCAGTCGTGTCCGACTCTTTGCGACCCCATGAATCACAGCATGCCAGGCCTCCCTGTCCATTACCAACTCCCGGAGTTCACTCAAACTCACAACCATTGAGTCAGTGATACCATCCAGCCATCTCATCCTCTGTCGTCCCCTTCTCCTCCTGCCCCCAATCCCTCCCAGCATCAGAGTCTTTTCCAATGAGTCAATTCTTCTCATAAGGTGGCCAAAGTACTGGAGTTTCAGCTTTAGCATCATTCCTTCCAAAGAAATCCCAGGGCTGATCTCCTTCAGAATGGACTGGTTGGATCTCCTTGCAGTCCAAGGGACTCTCAAGAGTCTTCTCCAACACCACAGTTCAAAAGCATCAGTTCTTCAGCACTCAGCCTTCACAGTCCAACTCTCACATCCATACATGACCACAGGAAAAACCATAGCCTTGACTAGATGAGTCTTTGTTGGCAAAGTAATGTCTCCGGTTTTGAATATGCTATCTAGGTTGGTCATAACTTTCCTTCCAAGGGGTAAGCGTCTTTTAATGTCATGGCTGCAGTCACCATCTGCAGTGATTTTGGAGCCCCCAAAAATAAAGTCTGACACTGTTTCCACTGTTTCCCCATCTATTTCCCATGAAGTGATGGGACCAGATGCCATGGTCTTTGTTTTCTGAATGTTGAGCTTTAAGCCAACTTTTTCACTCTGCACTTTCACTTTCATCAAGAGGCTTTTTAGTTCCTCTTCACTTTCTGCCATAAGGGTGGTGTCATCTGCATATCTGAGGTTATTGATATTTCTCCTGGTAATCTTGATTCCAGCTTGTGTTTCTTCCAGCCCAGCATTTCTCATGATGTACTCTGCATAGAAGTTAAATAAACAGGGTGACAAAATACAGCCTTGACATACTTCTTTTCCTATTTGGAACCAGTCTGTTGTTCCATGTCCAGTTCTAAATGTTGCTTAGTGACCTGCATACAAATTTCTCAAGAGGCAGATCAGGTGGTTTGGTATTCCCATCTCTTTCAGAATTTTCCACAGTTTATTGTGATCCACACAGTCAAAGGCTTTGGCAGAAAAGAAGAGAATTGAAAGGCAAAGGAGAAAAGGAAAGATATACCCATTTGGATGAAGAGTAACAAAGAAGAGCAAAGAGAGATAAGAAAGCCTTCCTCAGTAATCAATGCAAAGGAATAGAGGAAAATAATAGAATAAGAAAGACTAGAGATCTCTTCAAGAAAATGAGAGATACCAAGTGGATGTTTCATGCAAAGATGGGCTCAATAAAAGACAGAAATGGTATGGACTTAACAAGGGCAGAATATATTCAGAAGAGGTGGCAAGAATACACAGAAGAACTACACAAAAAAGATCTTTATGACCCAAATAATCATCATGGTGTGATCACTCTCCTAGAGCCAGACATTCTAGAATGGGAAGTCAAGGGGGCCTTATGAAGCATCACTGCAAACAAAGATAGTAGAAGTTATGGAATTCCAGTTGAGTTATTTCAAATCCTAAAGACAATGCTGTGAAATGGCTGCACTCAATATGCCAGCAAATTTGGAAAACCCAGCAGTGGCCACAGGACTGGAAAAAGTTGGTTTTCATTCCAATCCCCAAAAAAGGCAATGACAAAGACTGCTCAAACTACCTCATCATTGCACTCATCTCACATGCTAATAAAATAATGCTCAAAATTCTCCAAGCCAGGCTTCAACAATACGCGAACCATGAACTTCCAGATGTTCAAGCTGGATTTAGAAAAGGCAGAGGAATCAGAGATCAAATTGCCAACATCCGCTGTATCATAGAAAAAGCAAAAGAGTTCCAGAAAAACATCTACTTCTGCTTTATTGATTATACCAGAGCCTTTGACTCTGTGGATCACAATAATCTGTGGAAAATTCCTCAAGAGATGGGAATAGCAGACCATCTGACCTGCCTCCTGAGAAATCTACATGCAGGTTAAGAAGCAACAGTTAGAACTGGATATAGAACAACAAACTGATTCCAAATCGGGAAAGGGGTATGACAAAGCTGTATATTGTCATCCTGCTTATTGAACTTATATTCAGAGTACATAATGAGAAATGCTGAGCTGGATGAAGCACAAGCTGGAATCAAGATTTACAGGAGAAATATCAATAACCTCAGATATGCAGCTGACACCACCCTTATGGCAGAAATTGAAGAAGAACTAAAGAGCCTCTTGATGAAAGTGAAAGAGGAGAGTGAAAAAGTTGGCTTAAAACTCAACATTCAAAAAACTAAAATCATGGCATCTGGTCGCATCACTTTATGGCAAATACATGGGAAAACAGTGGAAACAGTGACAGATTTTATTTTAGGGAGCTGCAAAATCACAGCAGATGGTGACTGCAGCCATGAAATTAAAAGATGCTTGCTTTTGGAAGCAAAGTTATGACCAACCTAGACAGCGTATTAAAAACCAGAGACATTACTTTGCCAACAAAGGTCTGTCTAGTCAGAGCTATGGTTTTTCCAGTAGTCATGTATGATATGAGAGTTGGAATATAATGAAAGTTGAGCATGGAAGAAGTGATACTTTTGAACTGTGGTATTTCCGAAGACTCTTGAGAGTCTCTTGGACAGCACGGAGATCCAACCAGTCCATCCTAAAGGAAATCAATCCTGAATATTCATTGGAACGACTGATGCTGAAGCTGAAACTTCCAATACTTGGCCAACTGATTTGAACTACTGACACATTTGAAAAGACCCTGATGCTGGGAAAGATTTAAAGGTGGGTGGAGAAGGGGACGACAGAGAACGAGATAGTTGGATGTCATCACCGCCTCAATGGACATGAGTTTGAGTAAACTCCAGAGTTGGTGATGGACAGGGAGGCCTGGCTTGCTGCAGTCCATGGGGTTGCAAAGAGCTGGACACGACTGAGCAACTGAACTGAATAGAACAAATTTCTAACTAAACTTCAAAAGCCCCTGTTTACTGAGATGTCTTATGGGAATCATTTGTATCCCTTTAATAAAAATAAGGGATTAAAATGATCTATCAGACTTAGCCAACAGTTCTGCTGCTGCTGCTGCTAAGTCGCTTCAGTCGTGTCCGACTCTGTGCGACCCCATAGACGGCAGCCCACCAGGCTCCCCCGTCCCTGGGATTCTCCAGGCAAGAACACTGGAGTGGGTTGCCATTTCCTTCTCCAATGCATGAAAGTGAAAAGTGAAAGTGAAGTTGCTCAGTCCTGTCCGACTCTTCGCGACCCCATGGACTGCAGCCTACAAGGCTGCTCCATCCATGGGGTTTTCCAGGCAAGAATACTGGAGTGGGGTGCCTTTGCCTTCTCCGAGCCAACAGTTCTAGTATTTATCTAAGATTCAGTATCATATCTCATCTACCTTTTATATTTGAAAAATGACATTGAAACTGTGACAGAGAAAAATCATCTTCCCATTTCTTTTAATTGCAAGAAATGATGTGTTCATCTACTTTCTATGCCTTTAGCATTATAACCATGATACCCTTCCATGATATTTCCTAGGATTAAAAGACTATATTTAGTTTTAGTTTCAAATCACGTTTGGCAAATTATTCATTAAATGGCTATTTACAAAACCATTAATAGATAAAAATCAAGTTTTTAAGTAGTCACTTCCTTGTAAAATGAAATATCTATTATATATGCCCTACCTAGGTGAGCTCTCATGCTATTTTTTATCCATTAGGTGTAGCCACACTTGAAGGACCAATGTATGCTGTTGGTGGCCATGATGGATGGAGTTATCTAAATACTGTAGAAAGATGGGACCCTGAAGGACGTCAGTGGAATTATGTGGCCAGTATGTCAACTCCTAGAAGCACAGTTGGTGTAGTCACATTAAACAATAAGTAAGTAGAGCCGAACATGCATGCTTTTGCTCCCATTTCTTGTAGTACAGCACTTCAGTGATGTGATACACCTGCCAATAAGCATTCCCAGTGACTAGGACACCCTACTAATGGATTGTAAAAGGCCTTTGTTGGAACTCTCCTTTCATTATGATGGAAAATATTTATCTAAAATGAATAATTAATTAAATATCCTGAGACCAGCAGTAACATTACTACCTGAGGTCTATTTAGAAATGCTGAATCTTAACCCCGTCCCAGATCAGATCAGTCGCTCAGTCATGTCCGACTCTTTGCAACTCTATGAATCACAGCACGCCAGGCCTCCCTGTCCATCACCAACTCCCGGAGTTCACCTAGACTCGTGTTCATCGAGTCAGTGATGCCATCCAGCCATCTCATCCTCTGTCGTCCCCTTCTCCTCCTGCTCCCAATCCCTCCCAGCATCAGAGTCTTTTCCAATGAGTCAACCCTTCGCTTGAGGTGGCCAGAGTACTGGAGTCTCAGCCTTAGCATCATTCCTTCCAAAGAAATCCCAGGGCTGATCTCCTTCAGAATGGACTGGTTGGATCTCCTTGCAGTCCAAGGGACTCTCAAGAGTCTTCTCCAATACCACACTTCAAAAGTATCAATTCTTCAGCGCTCAGCCTTCTTCACAGTCCAACTCTCACATCCATACATGACCACAGGAAAAACCATAGCCTTGACTAGACGAACCTTTGTTGGCAAAGTAATGTCTCTGCTTTTGAATATGCTATCTAGGTTGGTCATAACTTTCCTTCCAAGGAGTAAGCGTCTTTTAATTTCATGGCTGCAGTCACCATCTGTAGTGATTTTGGAGCCCAGAAAAATAAAGTCTGACACTGAATAAACCCCGTCCCAGACCTCCTGAATCAGAATAGACATTTTAAGAAGATCCTCAAGTAACTTATATTACACATTAAATTTGAGAAGCACTTTTGTAGGCAAGCCAGTTTCAATCTTACCCTCAAAAAGCTACCATTTTTTGGTTATAACTTTTTCTTGACTTATCAAAACTTCAGTCTGTTTTTGTAATTTGCCAAGTCTTTTTTTCTCTTTAAACTCACTCTCCTAAGTGTTCTAGAATTATAGCTAGTCTCATCTTTCTGAATCTTTCCTACTTTCTGATCACTTTCTTATGAGAGAAAATAATAGATTGAAACTTGATATTATTAGAGGTTTCTACAAGCTTGAATTATACTTCTTGCAGGTAACTTGTAACTGTGTTCTTTCTGAAAAGGGATCTTTGGAGATAATGACAAGCATATAGGAGGAACATGAATGATGAAAATTTCAGACGCCAGGATGACAGTCTTGTGTGTCTGTATTGATTATTCATAAAATCAGTATCTCATCATATAACTGGGTTCAATATAATTTTTATGCAGATGTGTTTTAGCACCTTGTGCATAAAGTAAGTGGAGAAAGCAATGGCAACCCACTCCAGTACTCTTGCCTGGAAAATCCCATGGGTGGAGGAGCCTGGTAGGCTGCAGTCCATGGGGTTGCGAAGAGTCAGACACGACTGAGCAACTTCACTTTCACTTCTCACCTTCATGCGTTGGAGAAAGAAATGGCAACCCACTCCAGTGTTCTTGCCTGGAGAATCCCAGGGATGGTGGAGCCTGGTGGGCTGCTGTCTATGGGGTCGCACAAAGTCGGACACGACTGAAGAGACTTAGCAGCAGCAGCATAAAGTAAGAAGTGTCTGTTGGTTAACAGGAAACCCAGACTTACAGTGTTTTAGGGTTTAAAATTCTCCTAAATCTGATTGTCTCTAGCCTAACCTTAATGATATCCAGTGACTGAGTAGTGATCTCCTACCTATTACAGAAGAGGCTGAAATAATTGAATTTAAATAATTTAATTTTGTCTTGCTAACTTGATATTGTTCACAGCTGAGTGTGAAGGGCAGTTATAGGCATATAGTTTAATAAATGTTGATCTTCTCTATTGATTGGGATTAAATTTAAATTAGGCTAAAAATAATGTCAGAAAAACATCTATTTCTGCTTCATTGGCTACACAAAAGTCTTTGACTGTGTGGATCACAACAAACTGTAGACAATTCTTAAAGAGATAAGAATACCAGACCACCTTACCTGCCTCCTGAGAAACCTGTATGCAGGTCAAGAAGCAACAGTTAGAACAGACATGGAACAATGGACTGGTTCAAAATTGAGAAAGGAGTATGTCAAGGCTGTGTATTGTCACCCTGCTTATTTGACTTCTGTGCAAAGTCAAGTCAAAGTCGTTCAGTCATGTCTGACTTTTTGTGACCCCATGGAATGTAGCCTGTCAGGCTCCTCTGTCCATAGAATTATCCAGGCAATTCTACTGGAGTGGGTCTCCTGCATTGCAGGATGATTCTTACAAGCTGAGCTATAAGGAAAGCCCCCTGTATACAGAGTATATCATGCAAAATGCTGGGCTGGATGAATCACAAGCTGGAATCAAGATTGCTGGGAGAAATGTCAACAACCTCAGATGTGCAGATGATAGCACTCTAATGGCAGAAAGCAAACAGGAACTAAAGGGTCTCTTGATGAGGGTGAAAGAGGAGAGTGAAAAACTGGCTTAAAACTCAGCATTTAAAGAATGAAGATCATGGCATCTGATCCCATCACTTCATGGCAAGTAGGTGAGGAAAAAATGGAAACAGTGACAAACTTCATTTTGGGGGGCTCCAAAGTCACTATGGATGGTGACTGCAGCCACGAAGTTAAAAGAAACTTGCTCCTTGAAAGGAAAGCTATGACACAACTAGACAGCATATTAAAAAACAGAGACATCATTTTGCTGACAAAGATCTGTATAGTCAAAGCTATGGTTTTTCCATTAATCATATACGGTTGTGAGAGCTGGTACATAAAAAAGGCTGAGTGCCAAAGAATTGATGCTTTTGAACTGTGGGGCTGGAGAAGAGTGTCCTTTGGACATCAAGGAGATCCAACCAGGCCTAAAAGAAATCAACCCTGAATACCCACTGGAAGAACTGATGCTGAAGCTGAAACTCCAATACTTTGGCCACCTGATGTGAAGAGCCGGCTCACTGGAAAAGACCCTGATGCTGGGAAAGATTGAAGGCAGGAGGAGAAGGGAATGACAGAGGAGGAGATGGTTGGATGGTATCAGTGGCTCAATGGACATGAGTTTGAGTGGACTCCAGGAGATAGTGAAGGACAGGGAAGCCTGGTGTACTACAGTCCATAGAGTCACAAAGAGTAGGCCACAAAAGAGTTGAACAACAATAACAAATTAAAAACACTGCTAATCCACCCATGGTGGATTCATATTAATGTATGGCAAAACCAGTACAATATTGTAAAGTAATTAGCCTCCAATTAAAATAAATTTATATTAAAAAATAAATACATATAAAAAAATTGGCATTTTAAAATTTATGAGAAATGTTATAGATAATATATCTTCCTAGAAAAAAAATCTGGTTTTTAGGTTTTATCCTATTCCTGTAGTTATTTGTTAAATTAATATATTCTTAGTTACAAATTTTTTTACACTAAATAAAATAGTTCACTAAAGCAATAGAGAGTTTAATGCTAGGCAATTAAATCTAGCTAAAATTGTAAGGTTCCTGGATTTGGGTTTTGGAAAGATCTTACCATCTTTAAAAATGTTCAGCTTTATTGTGGTTTAGTAGACAAATACTACCAATGCTTTTGTTATCTCTTTCCTTTCTCTGTAGTTTATTTCCCATATAAACCTTTAATCTATTATATGAAAGAAACTTTCAAAAAAATTATGAAGCAGGTAAGCTTGGGGTAAGGTAGACTTTAACAAATGCCTTCACAAATTCAGGCCTTTCACTATAAAATCCTGAGGGAGTAGAATGCCGGGGTCCAGCCGCGGCTGATCCAGGGTATTCGAAGTGGGGACGGCGTCGGCGACCTATTTAATTATTAATTCATCAAAGATATAAAGAGTAATAGAATGAGGATAGCTCAGTAGGAAAATTTGGTGGAGAAAAGAGGTTGAGTAGCTTGGTTTACGCGGGAGACAAATAAAACTTCAAGACAAGAAGTTTGCACCACTTACGTAGGCCACAGGCGTCCTTCTGTTCTCCCAAAGGAGAGGAGACACTGAGGCCTCCCGGGTCGGATTTTAGAAGCCCGGGCATAATTAGTAAGCATGGCGGGTTCCGTGCTCCAGATGGAGACTCAGCCAGAGTGAGAGAGAGAGCAACATGGGGAGACCAGTCTTTCGAGGAACTGATCCCAATTCTTTATTTTCCAGAGTCTGTTTTTATACACTGAGATGTTATACAAAAGTCATGTGGGGACAGTAGTCCTGACTTTTATTAAAGTCAGGTGCTTCACACAAATGTATACAGAAGTCTTAGGTGTGTTACATCATCTTCTGGCCAGGGGGGCCTGCTGACAATTTATGACCC
Organism: Bubalus kerabau; assembly: GCF_029407905.1. Classification (NCBI taxonomy): domain Eukaryota; kingdom Metazoa; phylum Chordata; class Mammalia; order Artiodactyla; family Bovidae; genus Bubalus; species Bubalus kerabau. The sequence goes on along the minus strand of NC_073647.1, from coordinate 1,113,742 downwards.
TCTCCTTGTGACAGCGGTCAGTCAACCAGGACACTTATTTATCCAGGAGTGATTATTCTTAAAACAGATGCCACCCAAATAAAGTTACATTCCTATAGGGTGAGGGTGCAGTGGGTTTTAGTTAAGGAAAGAATTTACTTAGCCTAAGGTCTAACGTGATTAATATCAAAGGTTAATACTTATTTCTTCTATATATTCATTAATGTGTGTAAGGGCAGGGGACTTAGCAAAAAACATTGGCTCAACAAATGAAAAACCCTTCACCAATACAATTTCTAATCAGCCCATTATACTTATAGTTTTCTAACTTTTCTAAGGAACCTGTTTTTAGAAGGTTTAAAGCATCTCGTGCCTCTCATGGTTGGGAAGCTGTGAGCAATCACATGTGGCCAGACAAGCCTGTCAGGCAGGCTAGGGAACCTTCAGAGGAGTTTGTAGGTTGAAACACTCCTATCATGCCCAGGAATTATTATTAACTGGAGATCTAAATTAACTCCTTCTCCGAAAGCGGTGGTGGGGGACAGCCCCCCATAAAGTCAGAGGTGTAGGGGAGAGTGCAAAGTAGTAAAGTAGGCAGGCTCTGGTTATGGGGGAGGATTTCCAGGGGGACTCCTGAGGTTCGATCCTGCCTTTGCGTATGTCGAGCCTCCTTCCTCATGACCTTTGCCATGGGCGGAGTGCCTCACACTGGCCCCCAACAGTAGAATACACAGTTCAATGCTGTGTGCGGTGTATTTTCACTTTCATTCTATGCACAAATATACACACACACAAACATACTTCTGTCTTTATTCTAGGCTATATGCTATTGGTGGACGTGATGGAAGTTCCTGCCTTAAATCTATGGAATATTTTGACCCACACACTAACAGGTGGAGTTTGTGTGCTCCAATGTCCAAAAGACGTGGAGGTGTAGGAGTTGCAACATACAATGGATTCTTATATGTGGTTGGGGGTCATGATGCCCCTGCTTCTAACCATTGCTCCAGACTTTCTGCCTGTGTTGAACGGTAAAATATTTTTATTTATTCATTATTTATTCCATTATTTGTTTTTTTCAGAAATGAGAAGGATTTTTAAGCTGCCAAAAAGTAGTCTTCCAAATAAGTGTTAATTCTTTCAGAGGTTTAATTTTTTTAAAAACTTTATCCTCACTCCTAGGCTCAAAATATTTTGAAGTAATCTTGCATATGCATTCCAGATTCATCATGAGAAGTGTATGAAAAGAATACATTGTTTTATCATTTAATAGTCACTCTATAAAGTGAGACAGAAGTAAGAATAAATGTATTTTTATTACAACCTATATCACTCAACTATTCAGTGGCTCAAATCACAACTTCACTGTTTCAAAAATTGAATCAGTTCTCTAAGGGTAAAGGCTTCAGTTCAGTTCAGTTCAGTCACTCAGTCATGTCCGACTCTTTGCAACCCCATGAATTGCAGCATGCCAGGCCTCCCTGTCCATCACCAACTCCAAGACTTATCACTGCAAAATAAACAGAAAAAAAATCCCAAAGAGAGGTGTTTATAATGTTCTGAACAATGACTGTATTGCATTAAGTATTTAATTCCTCACAGGTAGCTTCTTTGAATGGGAGACATTAATCTGGATGAACAAAGTGTGCTACATTTTTTGTCAGTCATATTACTTTGTAGCTTTATCACTCATGTTCTATTCCTAAACTGGGAAGATCCCTTAGAGAAGGGAATGGCTATCCACCCCAGTATTCTTGCCTGGAAAATTCCATGGACAAAGGAGACTGGCAGGCTACAGTTCACTGGATCACAAAGTCAGACACGACTGAGCAACTAACATTTTCACTTTTCCCTTTCAAGATAGAATGCACGCACACACAAACACTATATATGTGTGTGTATATATATACACACACATATATACATATGTATAAAGTGAAGTGAAGTCACTCAGTAATGTTCGACTCTTTGTGACCCCATAGACTGTAGCCTACCACGCTCCTCTGTCCATGAGGTTTTCCAAGCAAGAGCACTGGAGTAGGTTGGCATTTCTTTCTCCAGAGAATCTTCCTGACCCAGGGATCGAACCCAGGTCTCCTACATTGTAGGCAGATGCTTTACTGTCTGAGCCACCAGGGAAGTCCTATATATATGTATATATACACACAAACATAGCAGTTGATAATAGCCTAAGTCCAAGTGACAAATTTTCAGTCAGTTAAGTTATCAGAATTCAGAAGACAGATCAGTATGGATGGCATCTTTCAAGAGAAATTCATGAACCAGGTAGAATGTGAACTTTGTAGGCATAAAAAAAGAATGGAGAGAATTTCAGGTCTAGGAAAAAACACAACCCAAACCATGAAAGTAAAGGAGAAAGCTTCACAGATATGAGCAGAGACATTAAACTTAAAGGTATTTGGAAGAGCAATTAAAAATTCAATTACATACCAGATTTTTGATAGCCAGAAATATCAAGATGAAAACTTTTGGATTTTATCTTGCAGACAAAAGGGTAATTAAATTTTGGAGAAATGGAATATTGCAATGAAAAATAGTTTGGAGAAAATTGATTTAACAGTCATATATAGGATAAAATGTAGGCAGAAAAGACTAAAGGAAAGCATACAAATACTATTATTTTTCTTCTGAAAGGCATAATTGATAGTGATAATACTTTGTTTCTTACAAGGAATAATTGATTTTTGGTAGTTCCCCCCCCCCCTTAAGTTTAATCCTAAATGATTAGCTCCCTGCTACTCAGTGTATATCTGGAATGCTTTTCAAGAGATTGGTTCCTAACAGATGCAAACAAATTTTAAGAATTATGCAAAACATAAAGAAGGTCAATTACTGTATCAAATGTTCAGTTCAGTTCAGTCACTCAGCCATGTACCACTCTTTGAGACCCCATGGACTGCAGCATGCCAAGCTTCCCTGTCCATCACCAACTCCTGGAGCTTGCTCAACCTCAGGTCCATGGAATTGGTGATGCCATCCAACCATCGTATTCTCTGTTATCCCCTTCTCCTCCTACCTTCAATCTTTCCCAGCATTAGGGTCTTTTCCAATGAGTCAGTTCTTCACATCAGGTAGCCAAAGTATTGGATATTATAGTTAAATATATGTGGGCTTTCCTGGTGGCTCAGAAGATAAAGTGTCTGCCTGCAATGTGGGAGACCTGGGTTCGATCCCTGGGTCAGGAAGATCCCCTGGAGAAGGAAATGGCAACCCACTGGAGTACTGTTGCCTGGAAAATTCCACGGATAGAGGAACCTGTTAGGCTACAGTTCATGGCATCGCAAAGAGTCAGACATGACTGAGTGACTCAAATGAGTCAGTTCTTCATATCTGGCAGCCAAAGTATTGGATATTATAGTTAGATATATGTAAAAGGGAGCTTTTTCATATCAGTTTTCTCCAGAGTTAGCGAAGTAATAATTGATCACCTGTTCATTACGCCAGATTATTTTTTTAGTTTGGAAAATATATATAACATAAAATTTATCATTTTAAGCATTTTTAAGTGCACAGTTCAATATCATTAAGTACATTCACATTGTTGTGAAACATTATCATCATCCACCTCCAGAACTTTTTTCACTTCCTCAGATTGAAACTCTATCCTCATTAAACAATAAATCCCCATTCCTTCCTCACCTCAGTCCCTGGCAACCACCTTTTTACTTTTTCTATGAATTTCATAATTCTAGGTACCTAATAAAAGTGGAGTCATAAATAATCCTTTTGTGTCTGGCTTATTTTACTGAGCCTTATAATTCTTCAAGTTTCATAGAAGTTATAGCATTTATCTGAATTTCCTTTCCTTTTGAAAGCTGAAAAATATGACATTATATGTACATACCACATCATTTTCTTTATCCACTCATTCATCAATTTACAATTGGGGTTGCTTCACTTTTTGACTACTATGAGAAATGCTGCTAGAATATAGGTGTACAGATATCTGTTTGAACCTCTGCTTTCAATTATTTTGGGTATACATAGAAGTAGAGTTTCTTTATCATGAATTCTATTTTTAAATGTTTAAGGAACCTCCATACTGTTTTCCATTGAAGCTGTACTATTTTATATTCCCACCAGCAAAGCAAAAGGAATTCAATTACTGTACATCCTCACCAGCACTGATTTGTTTTTCATAGCTATCCCAATGGATTTGAAGTGGTATCTCTTTGTGTTTGTGATTTAGGTTTCTCTATTGGTTAGCTTTGTTGAGCATCTTAATGTGTGCTATTAGTCATTTGTACATCTTCTTTATAGAAATGTCTATTGCAGTTCTTTGCCCATTTTTATTTGGGTTGTTTGTCTTTTTGCTGTCAAGTTATAGGAGTTCCTTATATATTCTGTATATTAACCTCTAGTCAGATATGTGATTTGCACATCATTACTTTCATTCCATGGGTTGCTTTTGCACTCTGATAATAGCACCCTTTGATATGCAAATGTTTTTTAATATTGAATCCAATTTTTCTCCATAGTTTGTGCTTTTGGGGTCATATCCAAAAGATCTTTGCCAAATTCAATGTCATAAAACATTTCCCCTATGTTTTCTTATAAGAGTTCCATAGTTCTAGCTCTTATGTTCAGGCCTTTGATCCATTTGAGTTAATTTTTGTATATGGAATAAGGTAAAAATACAACTTCATTATTTTACAGGTGGATATCCATTTTTCCTATGAATATTTGTTGAAAAGACTGTCCTTTCCTCATTGAATGGTCTTGGCCTCATTCACAAAAATTATTTTACAATGTATGTGAAGGTATATTTCTGGCTCTGTATTCTATATCGTTTGTAATTACATCTGTCACTGTGCCAGCACCAGACTCTTTATTATTGTAGCTTTCTAGTAAGTTTTGAAATCAAGAAGTATTAAACCTCAATATTTGTTCATCTTTTTTCAAAATTATTTTGGCTGCTCTGAATCCCCAAGATTCGATATAGGTTTATAATGGATATCTCTATTCCTGCAAAAAAAAGTTGTTGGGGTTTTCATAGACATTGCATAGATTCCGTAGATCACTTTGGTGATATTGACATCTTAATAATATTGTGTCTGCTAACCCAGGAACATGAGATATTTTTCTCCCTCATGGTATCTTCTTTAATTTCTTCTGTTCCAGTGTGTTTGAATTTTATTTCTCTATGTTGAATAGAAGTGGTGAAAATTCCTATTATTGTCTTGTTCTTGATCTCAGAGAGAAAGCCTTCAGTCTTTCCTCATTGAGTATGATAGATCTGGGTTTTCTATATCTGGCCTTTATTATGTTAAGTTGGTTTTATTCTGTTCCTACTTTGGTTACTGCTTTTATCATTAAAAGATGATTGAAAGTATTCTGTTACATACTTTTTGTGCATTAGGTGAGAGAATATGTGTTTTTTTCTCTTCTTTCTGCCAGTGTAGTGTATTCAGTTCAGTTCAGTTTTGTCCAGTGGCTCAGTCGTGTCTGACTCTTTGTGACCCCATGGACTGAAGCACGCCAGGCTTCCCTGTCCATCACCAACTCCAGGAGCTTGCTCAAACTCAGGTCCATCGAGTTGGTGATGCCATCCAACCATCTCATCCTCTGTTGTTCCCTTGTCCTCCTGCCTTCAATCTTTCACAACATTAGGGTCTTTTGCAATGAGTCAGCTCTTCGCATCAGGTGGCCAAAGTATTGGAGTTTCAGCTTCAGCATCAGTCCTTCCAATAAATATTAAGGACTGCTTTCCTTTAGGATTGACTGGTTTGATCTCCTTGCAGTCCAAGGGACTCTCAAGAGTCTTCTCCAACACGACAGTTCAAAAGCCTCAGTTGTTCAGCTCTCAGCTTTTTTTATGGTCCAACTCTCATATCCATAGATGACTACTGGAAAAACCATAGCTTTAACTAGATGGAATTCTGTTGGCAAAGTAATGTCTCTGCCCTTTAATATGTTGTCTAGGTTTGTCATAGCTTTTCTTCCAAGGAGCAAGCATATTTTAATTTCATGGCTGCAGTCACCATCTGCAGTGATTTTGGAGCCCCAAAAAAAATAAAGTCTCTTGCTGTTTCCATTGTTTCACCATCTATTTGCCATGAAGTGATAGGGCCAGATGCCATGATCTTAATTTTTTGAATGTTGAGTTTTAAGCCAACATTTTCACTCTCCTCTTTCACTTTCATCAAGAAGCTCTTTAGTTCTTCAATTTCTGCCATAAGGGTAGTGTCAGCTGCCTATCTGAGGTTATTGATACTTCTCCAGGCAGTCTTGATTCCAGCTTGTGTTTCATCCAACCTGGCATTTTGCATAATGTACTCTGCATATAAGTTAAATAAGCAGGGTGACAATATACAGCCTTGATGTACTCCTTTCCCAATTTGGAACCAGGCCCTTGTTCCATGACCATTTCTAACTGCTGCTTCTTGATCTGCATACCAATTTCTCAGGAGGCAAGTAAGGTGGTCTGGTATTCCCATCTCTTGAAGAATTTTCCATGGTATGTTGTGATCTACACAGTCAAAGGCTTTGGTGTAGTCAATAAAGCAGAAATAGATGTTTTTCTGAAACTCTCTTGCTTTTTCTATGATCCAATGGATGTTGGCAATTTGATCTCTTGTTCTTCTGCCTTTTCCAAAACCAGCTTGAACATCTGGAAGTTCTTGGTTCATGTATAGTATATAGTGTATTACTTGGATTGATTTTTGTATGATAACCCATTGTTTCATTCCAGGAAGAAATCCCACTTTATTATGATATATAATCATATTAATAATCTGATGAATTCAATTTGCTAGTATTATGTTGAAAATTTTTGCATTCAGTATTTATTAGGAATATCGGTGTGTAGTTTTTTTTATAGTGTCTTTGTGTGGTTTTTGTTACTTCTTCAATATTTTGAAAGGTTTTGAGAACGATTAGTGTTAATTCTTCTCTAAATATATGAGAAAATTCACCAGTGAAGCCATCTGACCTTTGTCTTTTTTTTTTGTTGTGAGATTTTTCACTACAGTTGATCCTAAGGCAACATCAGTATGAACAGCACAAATCCACTTGTGTGGACTTTTGTTTTTTTTTTTTCAATAAATATGTACTACAGTACTACTGGGCTCAATGAAGTACAGGCTGGAATCAAGATTGCTGGGAGAAGTATCAACAACCTCAGATATGCAGATGACATCATCCTTATGCCAGAAAGTGAAGAGGAACTAAAGAGCCTGTTAATGAAGGTGAAATAGGAATGTGAAAAATCTGACTTAAAACTCAACATTCAAAAAACTAAGATCATGGCATCCGGTCCTACCAGTTTATGGCAAACAGATGGTCAAACAATGGAAACAGTGAGAGACTTTATTTTCTTGGACTCCAAAATCACTGCAGATGGTGACTGCAACTATGAAATTAAAAGATGCTTGCTCCTTGGTAGAAAAGTTATGACATGCCTCTTAAAAAGGCATATAACATGGCATATTAAAAAGCAGAGATATCACTTTGCCAACAAAGGTCTGTATAGTCAATGCTATGATTTTTCCAAAGGTCATGTATGGGTGTGAGTGTTGGGCCATATAGAAGGCTAAGCACTGAAGAACTGATGCTTTCAAACTGTTGTGCTGGAGAAGACTCTTGAGAGTCCCATGGACTGCAAGGAGAACAAACCAATTAATCCTAAAGGAAATCAGTCCTGAATATTCATTGGAAGGACTGATGATGAACCTGAAGTTCCAATGCTTTGGCCACCTGATGTGAAGCACCAACTCATTGGAAAAGACCCTGATGCTGGGAAAGATTGAAGGCAGGAGGAGAACGGGACAGCAGAGGAAAAGATTGTTGGATGGCATCACTGACTCAGTGGACATGACTTTGAGCAAGGTCCAGGAAATGGTGAAAGACTGCCAAGCCTTGCATACTGCATTCCATGGTATGGCAAAGTCAGACATGACTGAGCAACTGAAAAACAACTGTTCTATAGTAAATATATGCTACAATCTATAGTTGGTTGAATCCACTGATACAGAACCATGGATATGGAGGGATGACTGTAAAGTTTTACACAAACTTTCAACTGTACAGGGATCCTCTATCACTACACTGTTCAAGGATCAACTGTAATTTGTTAGGAAACCTTTGATTTCCTTACAATTATAGGTTTATAATGGTTTAATCTTGATGAGTTGTGAGTTTCTAGAAATGTGTCCATTTCATCAAGGTTAAACAAATTGTTAGTGAACAATTTTTCATAGTACTTTTATCATCTTCTCTTTTTCATAAAAGCAGTATTAATTTCCACTTCATTTGATTTTATATGTGTTTTGTCCTTTTCTCAAACTCAATCTACCTAAAGGTTTATCAATTTCGATATTTTGCAGAACCAACTCTTGGTTTCATTGTTTTTTTTTTTTTTTTTTCTATTGTCTTTATATCTTTGTATTACTTATTTATGCTATAACCTCTATTATTTCCTACCTTATGCTAACTTTGGGTTTAGTTACTCTTCCTTTTCAAAGTGTAAAGTTAGGTTTTTTATTTGCAATTTTTTTTTCCTTTCATATGTAAACCTTTACAGTTATAGACACCTATCATTGTTTTCTTTGCATTCCATAAGACACTTGTGAGTCATGTTTTCATTTTCACTTGCTTCAAGATATTTTCTAATTTCCCTTATAATGTATTCTTTGACTTGTTGTTTAAATGTGTATTCTTTCACTTCTATCTATGTGTGGACATATCACTTTTCCTTCTGTTGTTGATTTAGAGTTTCATTCCACTGTGAAAAGACTGCATATTTTCAGTCTTTTGAATTTATTAAGACTTGTTTTATGGCCTAAAATACGCTTTATCTTGGATAATGTTTCTTACTTGCTCATGAAAAATGTATCTTCTGAGTTTTAGAGGAGTAGGTCCAATTGGCCTATAATTGTTCATCTTTCATGTACTTACTGATCTTCTGTCTAGTTTATTCTATTCATTATTGTAAGTGGGGAATTGAATTCTACTAGTACTATAGAACCATATCTTCTTGATCTTCCCCACCTCCTCTTCCTTCCTTTCTTCTTCTTCTCTTTCTGTTTCCACTTCTTCTCCTAGAATGTGTGTATTAACTCACTTGATGTCATCTCAGAATGTCCTTAGACTTAGTTCACTTTTCTTCATTCTTTTTCCTCCTCAGACTTGATCATTTTCAAAAGACTTGTCTTCAAGGTCACTTATTCTTCCTTCTGCTTGCTCAAGACTCCAATTAAACCTTCTAGTAAGGTTTTAAATTCAGTCATTTCATCTTTCAGAGCCAGAATTTCTATTTTTTCTTCTTTATAAGGTATTTCCTCTGTTGACATTCTTATTTTGTTCATTTATCATTTTCCTGTTTCCTTTAGTTCTTTGCCTGTTTTTCTTTTTGCTTTTTGAGAATATATGACAGTTCTCTTAATATCTTTCTCTAGTAAGCAGATGCCTATATTTTTAACAAAAGTGGCTCTGGAGGTTTATTTTGTTCTTTTGAGTAATATTCATTTTCCTATGTATTTGTATGTTTTGGGATGTTTGTTGAAAACTGGATATTTTTAAATATCCTTGCCGATTGGCTCCATACATAGGAAGACTGTCACTAATTAATCACTAATTATGTTCTGTGCTTGAGATCAACCTAGCTTTAAGACTTGAGGTCTTCTCAGATCTTCACTAAATTCGTCTTTTTCCTGGGTGTGTGTGTGTCATTCTCTGTATACATGGCTGCTTTTAAATGCCTTACTTTTCTTTAAAAAAAAATGTTTATTTTAATTGGAGGATAATTACTTTACAATATTGTATTGGTTTTGCCATACATCTTTCTTTCTTTTTTTTTTTTAAATTTTATTTTATTTTTAAACCTCAAACACTGTATTAGTTTTGCCAAACATCAAAACAAATCTGCCACAGGTATACATGTGTTCCCCATCCTGAACCTCCTCCCTCCTCCCTCCCCACACCATCCCTCTAGGTGGTCCCAGTGCACCAGCCCCAAGCATCCAGTATCGTGCATCAAACCTGGACTGGCAACTCATTTCATACATGATATTTTATATGTTTCAATGCCATTCTCCCAAATCTTCCCACCCTCTCCCTCTCCAACAGAGTCCATAAGACTGTTCTGTACATCAGTGTCTCTTTTGCTGTCTCGTACAGAGGGTTATTGTTACCATCTTTCTAAATTCCATATATATGCGTTAGTATACTGTATTGGTGTTTTTCTTTCTGGCTTACTTCCCTCTGTATAATAGGCTCCAGTTTCATCCACCTCATTAGAACTGATTCAAATGTGTTCTTTTTAATGGCTGAGTAGTACTCCATTGTGTATATGTACCACAGCTTTCTTATCCATTCATCTGCTGATGGACTTCTAGGTTGCTTCCATGTCCTGGCTATTATAAACAGTGCTGCGATGAACATTGGGGTACATGAGTCTCTTTCCCTTCTGGTTTCCTCAGTGTGCATGCCCAGCAGTGGGATTGCTGGATCATAAGGCAGTTCTATTTCCAGTTTTTTAAGGAATCTCCACACTGTTCTCCATAGTGGCTGTACTAGTTTGCATTCCCACCAACAGTGCAAGAGGGTTCCTTTTTCTCCACACCCTCTCCAGCATTTATTGCTTGTAGACTTTTGGATCGCAGCCATTCTGACTGGTGTGAAATGGTACCTCATAGTGGTTTTGATTTGCATTTCTCTGATAATGAGTGATGTTGAGCATCTTTTCATGTGTTTGTTAGCCATCTGCCATACATCTTTCTTAAGAGTCTTGGCCCTGCTGTCTTTCAGGGCCTTAGCTTTCTATTGGAACAATCAGCAGTTTTGTAGTATCAGTAATCTCTTTTCTAAGTTTTCAGTGCATCTGTAATCTCCCTGCAATTTTCACGAACTATGTGCACTACTTCTCATGGCTTTTCCTAGCCTGATATCTGAACTATGCCACATTAGACTGTCTGAGCTCTGAGCTAGGTAACACAGAAAATAACCTCTTTGGGAACAATTGAGATGGGTTAGATTGTAGATTATTAGCTTTGCTCTTCTTTCCCTGATTCAGGAAAAGGAACTGAAGGAGCTGGGGCTGAGCTACTGCTTTCTCCATTCCAAACCATGTCTTTCTAGGAGGGAGTGGGGTAACAGCAAGTAAGAATTTCACAAAATTGCCTACTTCTTTTTCTTAAATGAGCATGGAATTTATTTCTTTGGATCTTGACTGGTTTCCAAAACTGCTGCAAAGTTATCTGGGCCAGTTTCTGTTGGTTTATTCCATAACTTTTTGTGCTAGAATAAGATACTAGAACTTACTAGCCTACTGTCTTGCTGGTATTACTCCCTAGTTATGCAAGATTGAAAACAAAATAAAAAAAAAAAAAAACACATGAAAATCACCTTGAGTTGGTTGTATATTTAAAAAGTAGAGCTGAACTTGTTCTTCCCTTTACATAAATGTCTAGAAGCACAATAATGAAATTATATGCAATTACAAATGGAAAGGACCTTGAAAATCTAGTATATTCCTGTCATCTTACAGAAGTGGAAGTTGAAATCCTCTATGGTTAACTGACAAATAGTGGCTAAAGGATTTTTTTTTTCATATAAGTGGAGTTTGTAAAAGATTGGAAACCTGTCATATTTGACTTTCCAATTTATTATAAAACCAGAAGTTCACTATAGTACACTCAGTACTATTGGTAGGATTAAATGTCAATATTTCCTGTTTTATTAATACAGAATTTCATTGTGTATACCAAATTCTAAGCATTTACTCAGCACTTGTGTATATATACTTGATGGGAATCATGTTTCACTTTTAGAAAGGCCAAAGGAATATGGTACATGCAAGACTTATTAAAGTTTACTGTAAGAAGTTGAGAAAATTATAGATTTTATTGGAGTTTTAAATTGCCTAGATAATTTATTGATGCTTTCTAGAGAACACCAAAAATTATGGAGAGCACACAATTCACAAAAGATTAGACTCACCTGTCTGTGAATGTGTATATACTCTCAACTCATATTTGTATTCAAAAAAAGTAAGTGTAATACCAGAAACTATAAAACTCAGAGGAAAACATACACAGAACACTCTTTGACATAAATCACAGCAAGATCCTCTATGACCCACCTCCTACAATAATGGAAATTAAAAACAAAAGTAAATAAATGGGACCTAATTAAACTTAAAAGCTTTTGCACAGCAAAGGAAACCATAAATGAGATGAAAATAGTCCTCAGAATGGGAGAAATTAATTGCAAATGTTCATATTATTCATGAGGTTCTCAAGGCAAGAAAACCGAAGTGGTTTGCCATTCCCTTCTCCAATGGACCACATTTGTCAGAATTCTCCACCATGACCTGTCTGTCTTGGGTGGCCCTATAGGGCATGGCTCATAGTTTCATTGAGTTAGACAAGGCTGTGGTCCATGTGATTAGATTGGTTATTTTACTGTGACTGTGGTTTTCATTCGGTCTGCCCTCTGATGGAGAAGGATAAAAGGCTTATGAAAGCTTCCTGATGGGAGAGACTAACTAGGGGGAAACTGAGTCTTATTCTGATGAGTGGGGCCATGCTCAGTAAATCTTTAATCCAATTATCTGTTGATGGGTGGGGCTGTGTTCCCTCCCTGTTGTTTGACTTGAGACCAAACTATGGTGGAGGTAATGGCGACCTTCTTCAAAAGGTCCCATACAGGTACTGCTGCACTCAGTGCCTCCAACCCTGCAGCAGGCCACTGCTGAACAGTATGAAAAGGCAAAAAGATACAATACTGAAAGATGAACTCCGCAGGAGGGTAGGTGGAGATCAGTGGAGAAATAACTTCAGAAAGAATGAAGATACGGAGAAAAGAAAAAAAAACACAGAGTTGTGGATGTGACTGGTGATGGCAGTAACGTCCGATGTTGTAAAGAGCAATACTGCATAGGAACACGGAATGTTAGGTCCATGAATCAAGCAAATTGGAAGTGGTCAAACAGGAGATGGCAAGAGTGAACATGGACATTTTAGGAATCAGCAAACTAAAATGGACGGGAATGTGTGAATTTAACTCAGATGACCATTATATCTACTACTGTGGGCAGGAATCTCTTAGAAGAAATGGAGTAGCCATCATGGTCAACAAAAGAGTCTAAAATACAGTACTTGGATGCAATCTCAAAAATGACAGAGCAATCTATGTTTATTTCCAAGACAAACCATACAGTATCACAGTAATCCAAGTCTATTCCCCGAGCAGTAATGCAGAAGTTAAATGATTCTCTAGAACTAACACGCCCAAAAGATGTCCTTTTCAATATAGGATGCTGGAATGCAAAAGTAGGTAGTCAAGAGACACCTGGAATAACAGACAAATTTGGCCTTGGAGTACAAAACAAAGCAGGTCAAAGGCTCATAGAGTTTTCCCAAAAGAATTCACTGGTCATAGCAAACACCCTCATCCAACAACATGAGAGAAGACTCTACACATGGACATCACCAGATGGTGAATACCAAAATCATATTGATTGTATTCTCTGCAGCCAAAGATGGAGAAGCTCTATACAGTCAGCAAAATCAAGACTGGGAGCTGACTGTGGCTCAAATCATGAACTGCTTTTTGCCAAATACAGACTTCAACTGACAAAAGTAGAGAAAACCACTAGACCTTTCAGGTGTGATCTAAATCAAATCCTTACAGTGATACAGTGGGAGTGCCAAATAGATTCCCGGGATTAGATCTGATAGATACAGTGCCTGAAGAACTACGGATGGAGGTTCATGACATTGTACAGGAGACAGTGATAAAGATCATCCCCCCCAAAAAGAAATACAAAAAGGCGAAATGGTTGTTCAAGGAGGCCTTACAAATAGTTGAGAAAAGAAAAAATGTGAAATCAAAGGGAAAATGAAATATATACCCATTTGAATGGAGAGTTCCAAAGAATAGCAAGGAGAGAGAAGAAAGACTGCCTCAATGATCAGTGCAAAGAAATAGAGGAAAACAGTAGAATGGGAAAGACTAGAGAACTCTTCAAGAAAATTAGAGATACCAAGGGAAATTTTCATGCAAAGATGGGCACATCTGTTAGGTTTACTGGACCTAACAGAAGCAAAAGATATTAAGAAGATGTGGCAAGAATACACAGAAGAACTATATAAAAAAAATCTTCATGACCCAGATAACCACGATGGTATTATCACTCACCTAGAGCCAAGCATACTGGAGTCTGAAGTCAAGTGGGCCTTAGGAAGCATCACTATGAACAAAGCTAGTGGATGGACTTCCAGTTGAGCTATTTCAAATCTTAAAAGATGATGCTGTGAAAGTGCTACACTCAATACACCAGCAAATTTGGGAAACTCAGCAGTGGCCACAAGACTGGAAAATATCACTGTTCATTCCAATCCCAAAGAAAGGCAATGCCAAAGAATGTTCAAACTACTGAACAATTGCACTCATCTCACATGTGAGTAAAGTAAGGCTCAAAATTTGCCAAGCCACCCTTCAATAGTACATGAACCATGAACTTCAAGGTGTTCAAGCTTGTTTTAGAAAAGGCAGAGGAACCAGAGATGAAATTGCCAACATCTGCTGGATCATAGAGAGAGTTTCAGAAAAACATCTACTTCTGCTTTAATGACTATGTCAGAGCCTTTGACTGTGTGGATCACAAAAAACTTTGGAAAATTCTACAAGGGATGGGAATATAAGACTACCTGACCTGCCTCTTGAGAAATCTATATTCAGGTCAAGAAGTAATGATTAGAACTTGACATGTAACAATTGATGGGTTCCAAATCGGGAAAGGAGTACGTCAAGGCTGTATATTGTCACTGTGCTTATTTAACTTATATGCAGAGTACATCATGAGAAACGCTGGGCTGGATGAAGCACAAGCTGGAATCAAGATTGCATGGAGAAATATCAATAACCTCAGATATGCAGATAACACCACTCTTATGGCAGAAAGTGAAGAGAACTAAAGCGCCTCTTGATGAAAGTGAAAGAGGAGAGTGGAAAACTTGGCTTAAAACTCAACATTCAGAAGGCTAAGATCATGGCATCTGGTCCCATCATTTCATTGCAAATGAAAGGGAAACAGTGGAAACAGTGACATACTTTATCTGGGGGGCTCCAATATCACTGCAGATGGTGACTGCAGTCATGAAATTAAAAGATGCTTGCTCCTTGGAAGAAAAGTTAAGGCCAACCTAGACAACGTATTAAAAAGCAGAGACATTACTTTGCCAACAAAAGTCTGTCTAGTCAAAGCTATGGTTTTCCCAGTAGTCATGTATGGATGTGAGAAATGGACTATAAAGAAAGCTGAGATCCAAAGAGTCGATGCTCTTGAACTGTGGTGTTGGGGAAGACTCTAGAGAGTCCCTTGGACTGCAAGAAGATCCAACAGTCAATCCTAAAGGAAATCAGTTCTGAATATTCATTAGAAGGGCTGATGCTGATGGTGAGACTCCAATACCTTGGACCCTGATGTAAAGAACTGACTCATTGGACAAGACCCTGATGCTGGGAAAGATTGAAAGTGGGAAAAAAAGGAGACGACAGAGGATATGATGGTTGGATGACATCACTGACTCAATGGACATGAGTTTGAATAATCTCCAGCAGTTGGTGATGGACAGGAAGCCTGGTGTTCATGGGTTCACAAAGTGTACCACATGACTGAACGGAATTGGAAATAAAGTAACTGACAAATGATTAATCTTCAAAATATGCAAGCACCTCATGGAGCTGAATATCATAAAAACAGAAAACTCAATCAAAAATTGGGCAGAAAACCTAAACAGGTATTTCTCCAAAGAAGACCTTCAAATGGATAACAAATATATGAAAAAAGTGCTCAAAATTGTTTATTATTAGAGAAATGCAAAACAGAACTATGATGTTTCATTTCACACTGGTCAGAATGGCCATCAGCAGAAATCTACCAACAATAAATTATGGAGAGAATGTGGAGAAAAGGGAATCCACTTGCACTATTTTGGGGAATGCAAATTGATACTGCCTCTATGGAGAAATGTATGGATATTTCTCTTAAAAAATAGGACTAAAACTACCATATGACCCAGAGAATCCCACTATTGGGCATATACCCTGAGGAAACCATAATTGAAAAGACACATGCACCCCCACTATTCATTGTAGCACTATTTACGATAGCCAGGACATGGAAGAAACCTATATGCCCATCAACAGATGAATAAATAAAGACGTGGTACATATATACAATGGCATATTACCCAAACATAAAAAGGGATGAATTTGAGTAAATTCTAGTCAGATATGTGAACCTAGAGTTGTTATACGAGTGAAGTAAGTTAGAAATAAAAAAACAAGTATTGTATATACATATATATATATATATATATATATATATATATATATATATATAATCTAGAAAAATGTTACGATGAAACTATTTGCAAGGCAGGAATAGAAACTCAGGTAGAGAACAGCCTTATGGACACAGTGGTATAAGGAGAGGGTGGGTTGAATTGAGAGAATAGCACTGAAATATATATACTCAGTTCAGTTCAGTCACTCAGAAGTGTCTGACTCTTTGCGACTCCATGAACTGCAGCACGCCAGGCCTCCCTGACCATCATCAACTCCTGGAACCTACTCAAACTCATGCCCATTGAGTTAGTGATGTCATCCAACCATCTCATCCTCTGTCGTCCCCTTCTCCTACCCTCAGTCTTTCCCAGCATCAGGGTCTTTTCAAATGAGTCAGTTCTTCGCATCAGGTAGCCAAAATATTGGAGTTTCATCTTCAACATCAGTCCTTCCAATGTACACCCAGAACTGATCTCCTGACTGGTTGGATATCCTTGCAGTCCAAGGGACTCTCAAAGGTTTTCTCCAACACCACTGTTCAAAAGCATCAGTTCTTCGGCGCTAAGCTTTCTTTAGACTCCAACAGTCACATCCATACATGACTACTTGAAAAACCATAGCCTTGACTAAACACACCTTTGTTGGCAAAGTAATGTCTCTGCTTTTGAATATGCTATCTAGGTTGGTCATAACTTTCCTTGCAAGAAGTAAGCATCTTTTAATTTCATGGCTGCAATCACCATCTGCAGTGATTTTGGAGCCAAAAATAAATAAATAAATTAAGTAAGCAAGCCACTGTTTCCACTGTTTCCTATCTATTTGTCATGAAGTGCTGGGACAAGTTGCCGTGATCTTAGCCTTCTGAATGTTGTGCTTTAAGCCAAATTTTTCACTCTCCTCTTTCACTTACATCAAGAGGTGCTTTAGTTCTGTTCACTTTCGGCCATAAGGGTGGTGTCATCTGCATATCTGAGCTTATTGATATTTCTCCATGCAATCTTGATTCCAGCTTGTGCTTTATCCAGCCCAGCATTTCTAATAATGTATCTTGCATATAAGTTAAATAAGCTTGGTGACAATATACAGCCTTGACGTACTCCTTTTCCTGTTTGGAACCAGTCTGTTGTTCCATGTCCAGTTCTAACTGTTGCTTCCTGACATGAATACAGGTTTTTCAAGAAGCAGGTCAGGTGGTCTGGTATTCCCATCTCTTTCAGAATTTTCTACAGTTTATTGTGATCCACACAGTCAAAGGATTTGGCATAGTCAATAAAGCAGAAATAAATGTTTTTCTGGAACTCTCTTGCTGTTTTAATGATCCAGCAGATGTTGGAAATTTGATGTCTGATTCCTCAGCCTTTTCTAAAACAAGCTTGAAAAAAAAATAAATAAAACAAGCTTGAACATCTGCAAATGCACAGTTCATGTATTATTGAAGCCTGGCTTGGAGAATTTTGAGGATTACTTTATTAGCATGTGAGATGAGTACAATTGTGCGGGAGTGTGAACATTCCTTGGCATTTCCTTTCTTAGGGATTGGAATGAAAACTGACCTTTTCCAGTCCTGTGGCCACTGCTGAGTTTTCCAAATTTGCTGACATATTGAGTGCAGCACTTTCACAGCATCATCTTTCAGGATTTGAATTAGCTCAACTGGAGTTCCATCACCTCCACTAGCTTTGTTCATAGTGGTGCTTCCTAAGGCCTAGTTGACTTCACATTCCAGGATGTTTGACTCTACATCAGGGATATCACCATCGTGGTTAACTGGGTCTTGAATATCTTTTTTGTACCGTTCTTCTATGTATTTTTGCCACCTCTTCTTAATATCTTATGCTTCTATCAGGCCCATACCATTTCTGTCCTTTATTGAGCCCATCTTTGCATGAAAAGTTCCCTTGGTCTCTCTAATTTTTTTGAAGAGATCTCTAGTCTTTCCCATTCTATTGCTTTCCCCTATTTCTTTACACTGATCACTGAGGAAGCCTTTCTTATCTCTCCTTGCTATTTTTTGCAACTCTGCATTCAAATGATTATATCTTTCCTTTTCTTCTTTGCTTTTGGCTTCTTTTCACAGCTATTTGTAAGGCCTCCTTCAGAGAGCCATTTTGCTTTTTTGCATTTCTTTTCCTTGGGGATGGTCTTGACCCCTGTCTCCTGTACAATGTCACGAACTTCTGTCCATAGTTCATCAGGCACTTTGTCTATCAGATCTAGTCTCTTAAATCTATTTCTCATTTCCACTGTATAATCTGTATACACTGTATAAGGGATTTGATTTAGGTCATACCTGAATGGCTTATTGGTTTTCTCCACTTTCTTCAATTTAATTCGGAATGTGGAAATAAGGAGTTCATCATCTGAGCCACAGTCCACTCCCAGTCTTGTTTTTGCTGCCTGTATAGAGCCTCTCCATCTTTGGCTGCAAAGAATATGATCAATCTGATTTTGGTGTTGGCCTTCTGGTGATGTCCATGTGTAGAGTCTTCTCTTGTGTTGTTGGAAGAAGATCTTTGCTATAACGAGTGTGTTCTCTTGGCAAAACTCTATTAGTCTTTGTCCTGCTTCATTCTGTTCTCCAAGGCCAAATTTGCCTGCTTTTCTATGTGTTTCTTGACTTCCTACTTTTGTGTCCCAATACCCTATAATGGGAGAAGGTGATGGCACCTCACTCCAGTACTCTTGCCTGGCAAATCCCATGGGTGTAGGAGCCTGATAGGCTGTAGTCCATGGGATCGCTGGGAGTCGGACACGACCGAGCGACTTCACTTTCACTTTTCACTTTCATGCATTGGAGAAGGAAATGGCAACCCACTCCAGTGTTCTTGCCTGGAGAATCCCAGGGACGGGGGAGCCCGGTGGGCTGCCGTCTATGGGGTCGCACAGAGTTGGACACGACTAAAGCGACTTAGCAGCAGCAGCAGCAGCACCCTATAATGAAAAGGACATCTTTTTTGGGTGTTAGTTCTCAAAGGTCTTGCGGGTCTTCATAGAACCATTCAACTTCAGCATCTTCAGTGTTACTGGTTGGGGCATAGACTTGGATTACTGTGATACTGAATGGTTTGCCTTGGAACAGAGATCATTCTTCGTTTTTGAGGTTACCGTGTGTAAAATAGATAGATAATAGGAAGTTGCTATACAACACAGGAGGAGCTCAGCCTGGTGCTTTGTGACAACTTAGAAGATTGGGATGGGGTGGGAGGTCGGAGGGAATTTCAAGATGGAGGGGACATGTGGCTGATTCATTTTGATGTATGACAGAAGTCAAGTCAGTATTGTAAAGCAATTTTCCTTCAATTAAAAACAAATAAATTTTAAAGAAATAAAAATTTTAGTAAAGGTAAGTTTACCTCAGTGTAGCTTTCATTTTAAGGAAGAGTATCTAGGCATTGAATTTTATCCTTAAAGTTATAAAACTATGTATTTTTCTGTATCTAAGAATAAACATAGCTTCTTCTTTACATGACAGTTGATAATATGAAAGACTATGTCACCTCCTATATGATAGACAGTGTCAGTAATTATTATATTTGGGAAAACTTGGTTTAATCAAATGTACAAAGAAACCCATGTAAAAGTAATTATTCTTTCTCAAATTCCATTAATACTTAAGTTATATTGGAGTAGTAAATTCACAAGGAGAGGTCAAAGAGTGATACTGATATAATACATTCATATTGTTCTTTACAATAGTATGAAAAGTTGTATAGAAGGGTTTTATACAAAATAAGCAATACTATGCAAAATTATATCTAGTAAATAAAAAGTAATGAAGGTTTGTCACTACGAAAATAAAACCTGACTTCACAAAAATTTCATCTGAAATGAAAGTTAAATCATATATAATTGTATGATTATACAATTATATACAAGTACAAGTAATACTCCCAGCTCTTATAATAGCCATTTTCTCTTAATAAATTCAAATTAGTAAGAGATTTTCTTTCTGGAATACTAAAGTCTTATGTTTTTGTCTATTTCAATATTGGAGGCTTTTTGTTTTCACTTAGTGGTTTAGCTTGTGTTGCACTTACTTGGTTTCTTATATTTAAATGTATAGGATTATGAAATTAGCTTTAGTCTATAAAGCATACATTTCATAAGGAAAAAAATTTAGAATACATAAAAAAGTTTAATTAAATCACCTTCCTCTCTTTCATTATTATGCCAGCATTTTCCTGGCTTTACTTAGAATGCCTGTGATTGTGTAATTCTATGTTGAGACCTGAAAAAGAGAGTAATTTGTCTGCATTTTAGCACTGTAGAGTGTTCACCATGAAATTAGCCTTACAATAATATGAGGTGTCTAAACCAATTTCAATAGGCATTTACACATACAACTAGGAAAATATAAACTCATGGGAGGAAGCTGATTATACAGTTCATAATTCAGGCTACAAAATTAAATAGTTACCAACATATCCTAATAACTAATTTTTATTTATTGATATAATTATATTTCCAAATATACCACTTTTAATTTAATTTTTAATGGAAAAAAAGCACTTCATGCATATCAAAAATTGTATAGTATACTAGTTAAAAGCACTAGATTTGGAGTCAGAAAAATCTGGGTGCAAATCCCAGATCTGTTATTTGCAAGTTATGGGACTTTGACCCAGTTACTTTACACCTCTAAACAGTTTCCTCATATGAAAAGTGGGAATAATCAACTTCATAGGGTATAGAATAATAAGTGTGTTGCCTGGAACATATTAAGTACTTAATGGTAGCTAGTTGCTGGTGTTATTTTGTTTGTATTATTTTATAATTAGTATTATTATTATTAGCATTATCCCCTTATTGACATTTTCTTTGTACAGATATTGAATAAATAATTAGTGCTAAAGTATAATTTTTGAAAAGTTATGCCTTTGATACAAATATGAGTAACATGTCAAATGTTTTGTGTAATTCATTAATTAATGTGGTAACTCATAAGGTATTAAAATTATTTCAAAAAACCTTTGAAGAAAATACATAAAAACAGTTAGGAAAATGCTGAAAATGCTGTAAAAATTGTTCATAGATGCAAGAGTAGTTAGTATCTTATAGAGAATAAAACAATACTTGGAAAGGTCATCATTTGGGGTTAGAAATTAATTCTATCTATATCAAGCAAAATTTATTTTATTGTTATGTATAGGAATCACAAGAAAATTCAGTTTTCTACAACTTAATTTCTACACTTATAGAGTTGTAAAATAGTCTTGTCAGTAGAAAGTCAAAGATGCACACTCTATAGAATTAGATAATTCTCATTTCCATGTCCTAGACAACATTCCTGAAACTCTTTTTCTACTCAAACATCAAGAGCTTACCATAGGAGTCTCATCCAGTTAATTAAGATAATCATTTAAAGTTTTCTAAAACCATCACATAAACTTATGATGGCTGGGTCAGGGATTACTATTTCTATAACGTTGATGAGAAAATTGTGGCAAAGAAGTCAAGCAAATTATCTGTAATTACACCAAGTGGAGGAATAATTATATACTTATAACCAAAGTAAGGAGAAACCAAAAAGCAAAAGAGAAACAGAACGGGAGAAACAGGTGCTGTTTAATTTGAAGGTGATGTAGCAGTTAACTTTTTTTTTTTTTTTTTTTTTTAATAACTGCTCCTGTGTGTCCTTACAGATAATAACCAAGGTGGCAATTTTCTTTCTTCAAAAAATTCTACATTCTCCAAACCTCTCTTGTTAATCAAGCAGTGTCCAGATATTATTAACATTAACCAAATTTTTGAACATTTATTATCATGTATATGCAGAAAAAATCTTGGGCTCTGGATGCCAATCTATAAAAGAATCCTGTGAGCCCTGGTTCACCAGTCATACGTGTGTGTACTTGTATGAGTGTACTCTGTTAGCTGAATGCAGCATCAATTAATAATAGCAATTGTGTTGAAGATTCAATTTAGCTAAAACACATAGCTGTGGATCTTCTGGTTGTGGGTTTCAGTATAACATCAAAATTTAAGGTGAAATCCTTCATGACATTCAACAATATGTGATGGATATTAAGGATATCTTAATTATTGTTGATTTCAGATATTATTGAAAATATTACTGGAAGTGAAGACCAAGTTCAAGTGAAAGCTGGGGTTTATAATTTAGATTATGATTAAACAAAGAAAAACAGAAATCAGATGAGTAATACAAATATAAGGAAATTAACAGGTGGTAATAAATGAAAATATCTTTTGTAAAATAAATGTTTTCATTGGAATTTACAAATAGGACAGTATAAGATCAGAGAGAATTTACACATATATCTGTATAAGTTTTTTTGTTCACTGTTTTTTAAAACTATTTAAAACATTTTTCTATAATAGAGAACCTTTTTTAAAATTTAGTTTAATTTGTTTATTTAATTTTGGCTGTATTGGGTCTTCTTTGTTGAACACGAGCTAGTTGTGGAGATTGGGAGCTGCTCTTCATTGTGGTGCGCTGGCTTCTCGTTGCAGTAGTCTCTCTTGTCTGGAAGCACAGGCTCCAGGCTCGAGGGCTTCAGTAGTTGCAGCATGTGAATTTCAGTAGTTGTGGCTCCTGGGCCCTAGAGCTCAAGCTCCGTAGTTGTGTACCATGAGCTTGATTGCCCCATGGCATGTGAAATCTTCCCAGACTTGGAGATCAAACCTGTGTCCCCTACACTGGCAGGTGGATTCTTAACCACTGGGACCATGAGGGAAGTTCTGTTCTCTTCTTTTAGATTTTATTATTATGTATTTGGTTCAAATTTTAGTAAATAATTCCTGGAGAAGATTTTAATTAATACTGATTACTGAGTGCTCTGTCATTTTGCTTACAAAATATATTTGGAGATGAGGAATCAGCTTCAAATTAAAATGTAAATAAAAATACCAGGGTTCTGTGAAAATGAATAGAACTTTCATGGAAGAAAGAATAAGAATAAGAAAAATAATAAGACTGTGGTCACTGTAACCACAAAGAGTATTAAAACCATGGTAACCATAGTTTATTTAACAAAAAGGCAATTATATTCTGATTTACTTAAAATGTGAGCTCTCATAAACAAGATCAGGCATCACATGTATAACTTTGATAAAGAATAAGAGAAAAATGCGTTCCAACCATCATACTAAATAGCAAAGAGGGCATTTTTCACATAACGTTAAGATGCCAATGTGTGAAGTTTCCTCAGAAAATCAGAACTGATCAAAGAAATGCATGGCATTTTTTAAAGGAAATTCACTTTCACTATGCTTTGAGTGTCCTCTGGTGGCTAAAGAGAATTCTGTCATAGCCTTAATATTTATTACTCTGATTACATTTGCTATTTATAAGGTATTTTTAAATTTCTTTTTATTAGATAAGTATATATTTTATTAATTTATATTACTTTTAATTTTAACACTGTATAACTTTCTTTTCAATTGTCTGCCTGAACTTCTTAAGGTATGATCCAAAAAATGATTCATGGTCAACTGTGGCACCTCTGAGTGTTCCTCGAGATGCTGTTGCTGTATGTCCCCTTGGAGACAGACTCTATGTGGTTGGAGGATATGATGGACATACTTATTTGAACACTGTTGAATCGTATGATGCACAGAAAGATGAATGGAGAGAGGTACTCTTAATTTAAGTATCCAAATTGATATATTTCAGGTTTTAACTCAAAAATTAAAATATATATTTGGAATTCATCCCATTCTCTTCCACTCTAGGGCTGAATCAAATTACTTTAGTGAAATTTATTGCATGTGCTTTATTTAGCTATATAGAATTATTAATTGAGCTGTTTGATCATTAGTAGAATCCATCAGTATTTATATAAAGTGAGGACAAGACATTTTCTAAGCTTCATGGACTCATTCCTTTTATAGAAAAGTGAATCAGATTCAATAATTCAAGAGTTTTACTCTCTAACCAACTTTTTATGTATGTATTTTGACTTGAGAAGCAAGGAATAATATCTTTATCTACAAGTGTCTATCCCTTCTTATTGACTGGTGCCCAGAAGAAAAATCTTTCAGTCTCCTCCTTATAGAGATTCTACAAATTGCAACACTCTTAAGTACTAATTAGTTATTCAGGGATTTGGTGCATGGTAAAAGACTGGAATTAAACCCTATAAAGAGTTCTGGGTATCAACAGAAGAAATTCTAAGGAAAATATTAATATAAGAAGTGGCACAGAAAGAACATGGGTTTCTATCTCTTTACTCCAACAATATGATTCATTATGACCCTCAGAAATACTCAAGTTCTGCCATATAGTTAGCTCTTAAATTTACAATGATTAAGACCAGCTTAGTAATGGAAATAAATATTTAGCAAACAAGGATATTGGTCAAATATGATAAAAAAAAGTTTTTCTAACCTTGTGTAAATTATTTTTTGGAAAATTATAGACAAGTAGTTAAGAGATGTAGATTCTATTCCGGGTATTTCACTGTTTCATTGTGTGACCTTGCAAAGGGTGAAAGAGAACAACTAGATAAACAGATTATAACTACTATATCCCTAATTATTTTCATTCATTTTCTTGCTTACCCCTAACAAAAACATTGAAGGATAAGTATTATTAGTTTCAATTTTTTAAGTGAGAAATTACAAAAGTGGTGAAACTTAACCAAGATCAGCTGTCCTTCAAACTCAGATCTACTGCATCTTAAAGACTATGCTGTGCTGCATTTTCCATTATCTTTATACAAGATGAAGGCTGGGCCAGAATAGCTGAGGATTTTTTTCAGCTCCAATATATTATGCCAAAGACAAAGTTCATTCAAACAGCATTTCTTTCTTTATTTTTGTTTTCTGCATTAGGAAGTTCCTGTTAACATTGGAAGAGCTGGTACATGTGTTGTGGTGCTGAAGCTACCATAAACTATCTTTATCAAAGGGGAGGAAACCGCATAATTTCAAGAAATGAAGTAGGAAGAGAAGAGGAAGAAGAAACATGTCCTTTCCTTCGATTAGTAATCAACATGAAAATTCTTATAACCATACATTTTAATGTATGGTTATAAATACTCTCATTTGTGAAGCCAAAGTAAGTTTTTGAACATAAATTACATATGGGTGTTTAGTGTATATGTTGTTACAGTTAATATAAATGAAAAGCCAGTAGTCTAGGTTTAGCCTTATTATTTTAAAATGTTAAAAATGCTTCAGGGAAATTGATAGTGACCAAAGTATTAAAGATTATAAAAGTATGGCTAATTTTAAGTTAAGAGTCTGATAAGTTAAGAATATTGTCTATTTCCAAAAAAAAAAAAAAAAAAGGCATCCTATCATTTGGAACATAACTAATATAAAAGATCTAAAGCTTAAATTATAACATTTGATTTTTAGTAAAACATCATCCTCATATTCAAATAGTATCCCAAATAGCTAAATAGTACCTCACATTTACCAAGAGGTAAAAAATAGGTTAAAAAAAAAAGCTCAGACATAATTTGTTATGCTGATCACAGCATGTTAAAATTTTCACAGACATTCTTTTTACAGTACCATCTTTAAAAGCACACATACAGATTTGGTAATTCCTTAACATGTTGTCATGTTAGATTTCTTACCAGTAAAATATTATTGTAATTTCATATACACAATCTATACAATATAGTGGTGACTATCTATCATAATGATACAAACTTCGACCTTAGCTTTTGAGTGTCAGGGCCTCACTTATATACACATTAATATTAGCCTTAAATATTTCTGCAAACTCTTGTAACACCTGTCATTGTAAACAAGTTTTCAAAATCAAAGCAATTTTTAAACAGTAGTAAAATTGAGATGTTCCGCAATATTAACACATGGAAACAACAAAATATTCAACATCCGTGGTTAATTCTATATCTTTTAAGTACAAGTACATGCTTTTATGTTAATTTTGTATTTATCCAGTAAAGAATGTTAAGGATATATGTACTCAAAAAGTATTTAAATTAAAAAACAACAAAAAACCTAACTGGGTAGTATTTTACTTTTAAATTCTTACTTCCATGTTCAATTATAAAAAATATTTAAGAAAATGTTAAAAAAAAAAACAACACCTTCTTTATGACAGTAACTTTTCAAGTAAATTACAATTTTAGAATTTCTGCAATATGTTCTTTTAAATGAACTTTGTATTGTAGTATGTGAAACCAACAAATAAAATTCAGAGATGCTTATAAAATGTACCACCTTTTAAGTTTTTTAAAATATAAATTTATTTATTTTAATTGGAGGTTAATTACTTTACAATATTGTATTGGTTTTGCCATACATAAACATGAATCTGCCACAGGTATACCCGTGTTCCCCATCCCGAACCCCCCTCCCTCCTTCCTCCCCATACCATCCCTCTGGGTCATCCCAGTGCACCGGCCCCAAGCAACCAGTATCATGCATCAAACTTGGACTGGCGATTCGTTTCATATATGATATTATACATGTTTCAATTCCATTCTCCCAAATCATCCCACCCTCTCCCTCTCCAACAGAGTCCAAAAGACTGTTCTATACATCTGTGTCTCTTTTGCTGTCTCACATACAGGGTTATCGTTACCATCTTTCTAAGTTCCATATATATGCGTTAGTATACTGTATTGGTGTTTTTCTTTCTGGCTTACTTCCCTCTGTATAATAGGCTCCAGTTTCATCCACCTCGTTAGAACAACATAAATGTATGAAGATATTTGCACTTTGACAAACTGAATTTAAATAAAATCTATTTCCTCTGGTTATAAAGAGTGTGGCTTTAAATTATGTCAAATGCACCTTTAATTGGCCTTTTAATATTTAAAGTTCCAATAGCTAAAATATTTAAATATGAAAATAAAATTTTCCTGTTTTGTTTCTTATTCCTGCCATTCAGTGTCTTTAATTCTAAATAAAGAGCTATAAACATCTTGAGTTCTAAGGGTAGAGATGGAAGCAGAGATGCTATAAAACACACACACACACACACACACCACAGAGTTCTGTTGGATTTTAAATTCATACCTTATCTAAATCAATGCAGAGGTAGAGTTACTTTTATCTGCAGAGCAAAGTTTAACCTGTCAAGTTAAATTGGAATATGAGCCAGAGGGGAAAAAAAAAAAAAAAAAAAGATCAAAGGACCTATCATAGCCAGTGGTGATGCTCCACTTCTGGGACTATATTCAAAGGAAATGAAAACACTAACTAGAAAAGATATCTGCATCCTCATGTTCAGAGCAGCATTAATTACAATGGCCAAGATATGGAAACAACCTAAGTGTCCACTGATGGATGAATGGATAAAGACACTGGGGTCTGTCTACCTACCCCATTGGAACATTATTTTGCCATAACAATGAGGAAATCCTACCATTTCAATAACATGGATAAACCTAGAAAGCATTATGCTGAGTGAAATAAGTCAGAGAAAAAACAAATATTACTTTATGATCTCACGTGTGGAGTCTAAGAAAAAAGAGACAAAAAAGCCAAACTCATAGAAAAATATATCAGACATGTGGTTACTAAAGGCAGAGGGTGGATGAAAGAGGAATTGGAGGAAGGTGGTCAAAAAGTACAATTTTCCAGTTAAGATGTGTTTGTGTGTTAGATACTCAGTTGTGTCCAACTCTTTGTTTCCCTGTGGAATGTAGCTTGCCAAGCTCCTCTGTACATGGAATTCTCCAAGTAAGAACACTGGAGTGGGTACCCATTCCCTTCTTCAGGGGATTTTCCCAACCCAGAAATTGAGCTTGCATCTCCTGCATTGCAGGCGAATTCTTCATGAGCTACCAGGGAAATCCCAGTTATAATATAAATAAGTACTAAGACTATAATGTACAATGCAATGATTATAGTTGACACTTTTTAATGTAATACATAGGAAAGTTTTTAAGAAGTTAAGTCCTGTGTTCTCACACAAGGAAAAACTTTTTTTTTTTGTTTTTCTTCTTTATTTTCTCTTTATTATATTTATTTGAAATGATGGATGTTAGCTGAGCCATTGCAATAATCATTTCACAATATATATTAATTAAGTCATCATGCAGTATGCCTTAAACTTATACAGTGATGTATTCATTATGTATCAATAAGACTAGAAAAAATATTGTGCTTGGGCCTCTATGGCTTAGTTGGGTTGCTAAAATGTGAGCAGATCTGAGCAGTCAGAATGGAGAGCTGCAGAGGCTCAGAGTACTAAGGCGCAAATTCACCTGCTTCAGTCAAATCTAGTTGGAGAAGGGAGTCACAGGGGCAGCCTCTTGCTACCATGACATGATGGAAATGACCTATCAGTCTGGCTTAAGGTAACACAGATAAGAAAGGGAATTACTAATTTATAAACCCTTTCAGGAAGTGTAAGCACTGATACATTTAGACATTATACTCATATTGGAAAGAAAATATTGATTTTTCTTTAATCACTATAACCTTACTCTCAGGTTACCACACTGCAGCTCTCAGCCTAATTATGATGACTCTCCAGACAGCTACTTTCTCATTATTTCTACGAGGAATGCATGAACTTCTAAAATATCTATATTGCACTGGAGCTGAAGGAGACTCTAGGGCACTAAACTCAGGTCCTCTCTCTGCCTAACTATGTTATCCATCAACTTGATTCAGATTTGGTTGCTGGTACAATTTAACATCGAGGGAACACTGAAAAGAAGTCTCTCCCATAGTCCCAAATGGAGTAGAGAACTAAAACTCTAATTTCAGATATTCTCTTAAACTCTCTAACAAGTTTCTCACCCCAAGATCTTATTTTGAGAAAAGAAAAAAAGACTATAAAACATACATTTCTTCAGCTGTCATCGTTGTCTTACCACAGGTACCTGAAGTAAGTTAGCTGAAGAAGAGGGAAAGATTTTTCAGTTACTTTTGCATTCCTGTTATAATCCTAATCTGCTCCCTTTACAGACACACACACACACATTGCATATGCAAACAATGGGAGAAATGAGTATATCTAGCAAAATACTGGAATCTCACACATGATAAATGTTAAAAGGTAAAACACATTAATAGCCTTCAAAAATAATACTCCAGTGTCACAAATATTTATAAAGGATCTACTGTGTCTTAGGCCCTAGTAATATACATATTAATTAGGACTAAGTAAATGGCAGCCCACTTCAGTATTCTTGCCTGGAAAATCCCATGGACCGCAGAGCCTGGTAGGTTACAGTCGATGGGGTCGCAAAGAGTCAGACACGATGGAGTGACTTCACTTTCACTTTCTATGAAATCTATACCAAATCCAGGTCCATATAATTTATATTATATTCTAAGTAATGGACAATCAGTATTTGATGGTCTTTCCGCTACAAAGGCAACTGAAATTTCCAAATTCACATATCATCTAAGGTCATGGAGATCCTCATGCAAACAGCCTGATTCCACAAGGTATATTCAGTATCTATCTGAGTGGTTAAATAATCCTATCTGGATCATAATTAACTAGACCTTGCCAGAATACGTACAGGCTCTGGCCCTTGGAGAACAACTAGTCTTACTGAAGAACAGGCCTGAAAACACATAATCAGAAGATTTTGAGAAAATGATGTAAATAAAATGGTGGCATAGGAATATCTGCTACGTCCAAGGAGTGGTGGCTACATGGGCGCAGGAAGGCCTAGAGGAGCTATCCTACTTTGAAGGTCAGGAAGGGTGACAGTGAGGAGATACCCCTCGTCCAAGGTAAGGAGCAGTGGCTGTGCTTTGCTGGAGCAGCTGTGAAGAGATACCCCACACCCAAGGTAAGAGAAACCCAAGTAAGACGGTAGTTGTTGCAAGAGGGCATCAGAGGGTAGACACACTGAAACCATACTCACAGAAAACTAGTCAATCTAATCACACTAGGACCACAGGCTTGTCTAACTCAATGAAACTAAGCCATGCCCATGGGGCAACTCAAGATGGGCGGGTCATGGTGAAGAAATCTGACAGAATGTGGTCCACTGGAGAAGGGAATGGCAAACCACTTCAGTATTCTTGCCTTGAGAACTCCATGAACAGTATGAAAAGGCAAAATGATAGGATACTGAAAGAGGAACTCCCCAGGTCAGTAGGTGCCCAATATGCTACTGGAAATCAGTGGAGAAAGGACTCCAGAAAGAATGAAGGGTTGGAGCCAAAGCAAAAACAGTACCCAGCTGTGGATGTGACTGGTGACAGAAGCAAGGTCCGATGCTGTAAAGAGCAATATTGCATAGGAAACTGGAATGTCAGGTCCATGAATCAAGGCAAATTGGAAGTGGTCAAACAAGAGATGGCAAGAGTGAACGTCGACATTCTAGGAATCAGCAAACTCAAATGGACTGGAATGGGTGAATTTAACTCAGATGACCATTATATCTACTACTGTGGGCAGGAATCCCTCAGAAGAAATGGAGTAGCCATCATGGTCAACAAAAGAGTCCAAAATGCAGTACTTGGATGCAATCTCAAAAAGGACAGAATGATCTCTGTTCGTTTCCAAGGCAAACCATTCAATATCACAGTAATCCAAGTCTATGCCCCAACCAGTAACGCTGAAGAAGCTGAAGTTGAACTATGAAGACCTACAAGACCTTTTAGAACTAACACCCCAAAAAGATGTCTTTTTCATTATAGGGGACTGGAATGCAAAAGTAGGTAGTCAAGAAACACGTGGAGTAACAGGCAAATTTGGCCTTGGAATACGGAATGAAGCAGGGCAAAGACTAACAGAGTTTTGCCAAGAGAATGCACTGGTCATAGCAAACACCCTCTTCCAACAACACAAGAGAAGACTCTACACATGGACATCACCACATGGTCAACACCAAAATCAGATTTATTATATTCTTTACAGTCAAAGATGGAGAAGCTCTATACAGTCAACAACAACAACAACAAAAAAAGACCAGGAGCTGACTGTGGCTCAGATCATAAACTCCTTATTGCCAAATTCAGACTGAAATTGAAGTAGGGAAAACCACTAGACCATTCAGGTATGGCCATAATTAAATCCCTTATGATTATACAGTGGAAGTGAGAAGTAGATTTAAGGGCCTAGATCTGATAGATAGAGTGCCTGATGAACTATGGAATGAGGTTCGTGACATTGTACAGGAGACAGGGATCAAGACCATCCCCATGGAAAAGAAATGCAAAAAAGCAAAATGGCTGTCTGGGGAGGCCTTACAAATCTCTGTGAAAAGAAGAGAGGCGAAAAGCAAAGGAGAAAAGGGAAGATAAAGCATCTGAATGCAGAGTTCCAAAGAATAGCTAGAAGAGATAAGAAAGCCTTCCTCAGCAATCAATGCGAAGAAATAGAGAACGGGAAAGACTAGATATCTCTTCAAGAAAATTAGAGATACCAAGGGAATATTTCATGCAAAGATGGGCTCGATAAAGGACAGGAATGGTATGGACCTAACAGAAGCAGAAGATATTAGGAGGAGGTGGCAACAATACACACAAGAACTGTACAAAACAATCTTCATGACCCCGATAATCACGATGGTGTGATCACTCATCTAGAGCCATACATCCTGGAATGTGAAGTCAAGTGGGCCTTAGAAAGCATCACTACGAACAAAGCTAGTGGAGGTGATGGAATTCCAGTTGAGCTATTTCAAATCCTGGAAGATGATGCTGTGAAAGTGCCACACGCAATATGCCAGCAAATTTGGAAAACTCAGCAGTGGCCACAGGACTGGAAAAGGTCCGTTTTCATTCCAATCCCAAAGAAAGGCAATGTCAAAGAATGCTCAGACTACCACACAATTGCACTCATCTCACATGCTAGTAAAGTAATGCTCAAGATTCTCCAAGCCAGGCTTCAGCAATACGTGAACCATGAACTTCCTGATGTTCAAGATGGTTTTAGAAAAGGCAGAGGAACCAGATATCAAATTGCCAACATCCACTGGATCATGAAAACAGCAAGAGAGTTGCAGAAAAACATCTATTTCTGCTTTATTGACTATGCCAAAGCCTTTGACTGTGTGGATCACAATAAACTGTGGAAATTTCTGAAAGAGATGGGAATACCAGACCACCTGATCTGCCTCTTGAGAAATCTGTGTGCAGGTCAGGAAGCAACAGTTAGAACTGGACATGGAATAACAGACTTGTTCCAAATAGGAAAAGGAATACGTCAAGGCTGTATATTATCACCCTGCTTATTTAACTTATATGCAGAGTACATCATGAGAAATGCTGGACTGAAAGAAGCACAAGCTGGAATCAAGATTGCTGGGAGAAACATCAATAACCTCAGATATGCAGATGACACCACCCTTATGGCAGAAAGTGAAGAGGAAGTAAAAAGCCTCTTTATGAAAGTGAAAGTGGAGAGTGAAAAAGTTGGCTTACAGCTCAACATTCAGAAAACGAAGATCATGGCATCTGGTCCCTTCAGTTCATGGGAAGTAGATGGGGAAACAGTGGAAACAGTGTCAGACGTTATTTTTGGGGGCTCCAAAATCACTGCAGATGGTGACTGCAACCATGAAATTAAAAGACGCTTACTCCTTGGAAGGAAAGTTATGACCAACCTAGATAGCATATTCAAAAGCAGAGACATTACTTTGCCAACAAAGGTCCGTGTAGTCAAAGCTATTGTTTCTCCGGTAGTCATGTATGGATGTGAAAGTTGGATTATAAATAAAGCTGAACCCTGAAGAATTTATGCTTTTGAACCGTGATGTTGCAAAAGACTTGAGAATCCCTTGGACTGCAATGACATCCAACCAGTCCTTTCTAAAGGAATCAGACCTGAATATTCTTTGGGTGGACTGATTTTGAAGTTGAAACTCTAATACTTTGGACACCTGATGTGAAGAGCTGACTCATTTGAAAAGACCCTGATGATGGGAAAGATTGAAGGCATGAGGAGAAGGGTATGACAGAGGATGAGATGGTTGGATCACATCACTGACTCAATGGACATGAGTTTGGTTAAACTCTGGCAGTTGGTGATGGACAGGAAGGCCTGGCATGCTGCAGTCCACGGGGTCGCAAAGAGTTGGACATGACTGATCGACTGAAGTCAACTGAACTATGTCCAGCAGTCCCAGACAGCATCCATTACCTCAGGCAGCTTTTTTTTTTTTTTTTGGCTCCAGGTTACTAGAAGGCCCTTTTGAACTCAGTTCTCTACCAGGAAACTGGCCAGTTCCAGCGGTTCCAGGTGACTGGTGGCCACAAGTGATTCTTTCTCTCCAGGAAGCTTCTTTGTCTTCACGCTTCCACATGCTTCCATGAATCAAAGCCTTCAATGCACTCTGGCACCTGCTGGCTCCCACAGACTTAGGCATCTCCAGTGTCCCCAGGATCTCAACCCACCAAGGTGACAGCTGAATCTCTTGGAACCAAATTCCTAACAAACTGTCGTGAATACATGCTCTCAGCTTACCCCAGCATAAGTTGGCTCCTATGGCATCAGGTAGCTCATGTAGCAACAGATTTCAATCGTGCCCCAGCATATTCCAGTAGTGGCTGGATTCTACTGCCCTGGGTGGCTCTTGTAGCCTCAGGTTCCCAATCAGTGCCAGAGACAAAGGATTAAGAGAGAATCCGGCAGGGACCATTGCCAAACTAATTACCCTATCAGAGGCTTTCATAACCTATTTCAGCACCATGGAATTCAAGGTCTCCAGCAAGGAGGAGAAAACAATCCCAAACTCATTTTACAAGACCATCTTTAGCCTGATACCAAATCCAGATAAGAATCCCACAAGACAAGAGAAATACAGGCCAATATTACTATGAATATAAACACACACACACACACACACACACACACAATCAGCCTTAAAGAAGAAGTAAATTCTGATACTTGCTACAACATGGATGAAACTATGCTAAGTCGGCTCACAAAAACACAAACGCTGCATGATTCCACTTATATGAAGTATTTAAAATAACAGAATTCATAAAGACAGAAAGTAGAGTAGTGGTTAGCAGGGATTTGGAGCCAGGGATAATAGAAAATTGATGTTTAATGGGCACAGAGTTTCAGTTTAGGATGATGAAAATGTTCTGGTAGTGATGATGGCTACACAACAAAGTAAATATAGTCAGTGCTGCTAAATTGTTGTTATTTTTCAGTCACTAAGGTCCTGTCCAACTTTTTGCAATCCCATGGACTGTAGCATGCCAGGCTCCTCTGTTCTCCACTATATCCCAGAATTTGCCAATTACACTTAATTTTTAATGTTAACTTTATGTCATGCATATTTTACTACAATAAATACAGAAAAGTTAATGGATCATAGACCTTAATGCAAGATCCTAATCCAAGAGGGTTGTGTAAAACATTATTAACCCTCTTAGATTAAAATTTAGGAGTTAATTTGCATGAACTCTGATAATGTTTTCTTAGAAATGGCTCCAAAGGCATGGTGATAAAAGACAAAATAAATAAATTATACTTAATCAAAATTAAAAGTATTGGTGTTTTAAAAGACACTAGCAAAAAACTAAATGGGATAAACTTGATATCTGGTAAGTGGTTTGCATCCAGAAGTTTTTAAAAAATAACTCATTAATTAAATGATACATAATCCAATTTTAAAATGTACAAAGGATTTTATTTTTTTTTATATTTTGTTAAATTAGTTTTATTTCATCAACATTCTTTTTTTTAATTTTATTTTATTTTTTAAACTTTACATAATTGTATTAGTTTTGCCAAATATCAAAATGAATCCGCCACAGGTATACATGTGTTCCCCATCCTGTACAAAGGATTTTAATAGGTATTTCTCAAAAAAAAAAAAATATAGATGTCCAATAAAAACATGAAAACAAGCTCAAAATCATTAACTATCAGAAAAATACAAGTTGAAACCATAAATAATAGTTTACACAAGTTCTCTTTCTGATTTTTCATTATTAGTGAATAGGAATGTAAAGAATTTATTTTGTGTATTACTTTATATCCTGTGACTTTACTATATTCATTGATGAGCTCTAGAAATTTACTGGTGGCATCTTCAGGGTTTTATATGTGGAGAATCATGTCACTGCAAACAGGGACAGTTTTATTTCTCCTTTTCCAATCTGGATTCCTTTTATTTCTTTCCTTCTCTGATTGCTGTGGCTCAGTTCAGTCCAGTTCAGTAGCTCAGTCGTGTCCGACTCTTTGCGACCCCATGAATCGCAGCATGCTAGGCCTCCCTGTCCATCACCAAATCCCAGAGTTCACTCAGACTCACGTCCACCGAGTCAGTGATGGCATCCAGTCATCTCATCCTCTGTCGTTCCCTTCTCCTCCTGCCCCCAATCCCTCCCAGCATCAGAGTCTTTTCCAATGAGTCAACACCTCGCATGAGGTGGCCAAAGTACTGGAGTTTCAGCTTTGGAATCATTCCTTCCAAAGAAATCCCAGGGCTGATCTCCTTCAGAGTGGACTGGTTGGATCTCCTTGTAGTCCAAGGGACTCTCAAGAGTCTTCTCCAACACCACAGTTCAAAAGCATCAATTATTCAGCACTCAGCCTTCTTCATAGTCCAACTCTCACATCCATACATGACCACAGGAAAAAGCATAGCCTTGACTAGATGGACCTTTGTTGGCAAACTAATGTCTCTGCTTTTGAATATGCTATCTAGGTTGGTCATAAATTTCGTTCCAAGGAGTAAGCGTCTTTTAATTTCATGGCTGCAGTCACCATCTGCAGTGATTTTGGAGCCCAAAACAATAAAGTCTCACACTGTTTCCACTGTTTCCCCATCTATTTCCCATGAACTGATGGGACCAGATGCCATGATCTTCGTTTTCTGAATGTTGAGCTGTAAGCCAACTTTTTCACTCTCCACTTTCATCAAGAGGCTTTTTAGTTCCTCTTCACTTTCTGCTATAAGGGTGGTGTCATCTGCATATCTGAGGTTATTGATATTTCTCCCAGAAATCTTGATTCCAGCTTGTGTTTCTTCCAGTCCAGCATTTCTCATGATGTACTCTGCATATAAGTTAAATAAACAGGGTGACAATATACAGCCCTGATGTACTCCTTTTCCAAATTTAGAACCAGTCTGTTATTCCATGTCCAGTTCTAACTGTTGCTTCCTGACCTGCATACAGATTTCCCAAGAGGCAGGTCAGGTGGTCTGGTATTCCTGTCTCTCTCAGAATTTTCCAGTTTATTGTGATCCACACAGTCAAAGGCTTTGGCATAGTCAATAAAGCAGAAATAGATGTTTTTTTTTCTGGAACTCTTTTGCTTTTTCCATGATCCAGCGGATGTTGGCAATCTGATCTCTGGTTCCTCTGCCTTTTCTAAAACCAGCTTGAACATCTGGAAGTTCACGGTTCATGTATTGCTGAAGCCTGGCTTGGAGAATTTTCAGCATTACTTTACTAGCATGTGAGATGAGTGCAATTGTGTGGTAGTTTGAGCATTCTTTGGCATTGCTTTTCTTTGGGATTGGAATGAAAATGGACCTTTTCCAGTCCTGTGGCCACTGCTGACTTTTCCAAATTTGCTGGCATATTGAGTGCAGCACTTTCACAGCATCATCTTTCAGGATTTGAAATAGCTCAACTGGAATTCAATCACCTCCACTAGCTTTGTTCGTAGTGATGCTTTCTAAGGCCCACTTGACTTCACATTCCAGGATGTATGGCTCTAGGTCAGTGATCACACCATCGTGATTATCTGGGTCATGAAGATCTTTTTTTTACAGTTCTTCTGTGTATTCTTGCCACCTTTCTTAATATCTTCTGCCCCTGTTAGGTCCATACCATTTCTATCCTTTATCGAGCCCATCTTTGCATGAAATATTTCCTTGGTATCTCTAATCTTCTTGAAGAGATCTCTAGTCTTTCCCATTCTGTTGTTTTCCTCTATTTCTTTGCATTGATTGCTGAGGAAGGCTTTCTTATCTCTTCTTGCTATTCTTTGGAACTCTGCATTCAGATGCTTATATCTTTCCTTTTCTCCTTTGCTTTTCTCTTCTCTTCTTTTCACAGCTATTTGTACGGCCTCCCCAGACAGCCATTTTGCTTTTTTGTATTTCTTTTCCATGGGGATGGTCTTGATCCCTGTCTCCTGTACAATGTCACGAACCTCATTCCATAGTTCATCAGGCACTCTATCAGATCTAGGCCCTTAAATCTATTTCTCACTTCCACTGTATAATCATAAGGGATTTGATTAAGTTCATACCTGAATGGTCTAGTGGTTTCCCTACTTTCCTCAATTTAAGTCTGAATTTGGTAATAAGGACTTCATGATCTCAGCCACAGTCAGCTCCTGGTCTTGCTTTTGTTGACTGTATTGAGCTTCTCCATCTTTTGCCACAAAGAATATAATTAATCTGATTTCGTTGTTGACCATCTGGTGATGTCCTTGTGTAGAGTCTTCTCTTGTGTTTTTGGAAGAGGGTGTTTGCTTTGACCAGTGCATTCTCTTGGCAAAACTCTGTTAGTCTTTGCCCTGCTTCATTCCATATTCCAAGGCCAAATTTGCCTGTTACTCCACGTGTTTCTTGACTACCTACTTTTGCATTCCAGTCCCCTATAATGAAAAGGACATCTTTTTTGGGTGTTAGTTCTAAAAGGTCTTGTAGGTCTTCATAGTTCAACTTCAGCTTCTTCAGCGTTACTGGTTGGGGCATAGACTTGGATTACTGTGATATTGAATGGTTTGCCTTGGAAACGAACAGAGATCATTCTGTCCTTTTTGAGATTGCATCCAAGTACTGCATTTTGGACTCTTTTGTTGACCATGATGGCTACTCCATTTCTTCTGAGGGATTCCTGCCCGCAGTAGTAGATATAATGGTCATCTGAGTTAAATTCACCCATTCCAGTCCATTTGAGTTTGGACTGGAATTCAACAGTGAATTCAACAATCTTCTTGCCATTCACTTGCCATTCACTCTTGCCATCTCTTGTTTGACCACTTCCAATTTGCCTTGATTCATGGACCTGACATTCCAGTTTCCTATGCAATATTGCTCTTTACAGCATCGGACCTTGCTTCTGTCACCAGTCACATCCACAGCTGGGTACTGTTTTTGCTTTGGCTCCATCCCTTCATTCTTTCTGGAGTCCTTTCTCCACTGATCTCCAGTAGCATATTGGGCACCTACTGACCTGGGGAGTTCCTCTTTCAGTATCCTATCATTTTGCCTTTTCATACTGTTCATGGGGTTCTCAAGGCAAGAATACTGAAGTGATTTGCCATTCCCTTCTCCAGTGGACCACATTCTGTCAGATCTCTCCGCCGTAACCTGCCCATCTTGGGTTGTCTATCCCACGTTGAAGGTAGGAAGGGCGGTGGTAAGAAGATAACCCTTGTCCAAGGTAAGGAACAGTGGCTGCGCTTTGCTGGAGCAGCCGTTAAGAGATACACCACGTCCAAGGTAAGAGAAACCCAATTAAGACAGTAGGTGTTGCAAAAGGGCATCAGAGGGCAGACACACTGAAACCATACTCACAGGAAACTAGTCAATCTAATCACACTAGGACCACAGGCTTGTCTAACTCATTGCTGTGGCTAGGACTTCCAAAACTAGCTTGAATAACAGTGGTTTGAATGAGCTCCCTTATCTTAATCCTGCTTTTAGAGGAAATGTTTTCAGCTTTCCACCATTGAGGATGAAGTTTACTGTGTATTGGTTGGATATGGCCTTTATTATTTTAAGGTGTATTCCTTACATGCCTACTTTCTGGAGGCCTTTTTATCATAAATGGATGTTGAATTTTGTCAAAAGTTTTATCTGCATCTATTGAGATGATCATATGTTTTTTATCCTTCAATTTGTTAATATGGTGTATCACATTGATTGATTTGCATATACTGAAGAATCTTTGCATCCCTGGGATAAAGCACACTTTGTCATGATGTATGATCATTTTAATGTGTTGTTGGATTCTGTTTGCTAGAATTTTGTTGAGGATTTTCAGATCTATGTTCATCAGTGATATTGGCCTGTAATTTTCTGTTTTTTTTTTTTTTTTTTTTTTTTTTTTTTTTTTTGTGGCATCTTTGCCTGGTTTTGGTATCAGGGTGATGGTGGCCTCCTAGAGTGAGTTTGGGAGTTTTGTTTTTTTTTCCACTACAATTTTCTGGAAGAGTTTGAGTAGGATAGCTGTTAGCTCATCTCTATAGTTTTGGTAGAATTCACCTATGAAACTGTCTGG
Source organism: Bubalus kerabau (assembly GCF_029407905.1). Classification (NCBI taxonomy): domain Eukaryota; kingdom Metazoa; phylum Chordata; class Mammalia; order Artiodactyla; family Bovidae; genus Bubalus; species Bubalus kerabau. The sequence continues at coordinate 1,074,385 of NC_073647.1, read as the reverse complement.
TCCTGGGCTTTTCTTTGTTGAAAGATCTTTAATTACAGTTTTAATTTCCATGCTTGTGATTGGTCTGTTCATATTTTCTATTTCTACCTGGTTCAGTTTTAGAAGGTTATATTTTTTTCAGAATTTGTTCATTTCCTCCAGGTTGTTTATTTTGTTGTTATATATTTGCTCATAATAGTCTCATGATTTTTTGTATTTCTGTGTTGTCTGTTGTAACTTCTTTTTCATTTTTAATTTATTGATTTTGAGTCTTCTGCCTTTCTATGGCAAAAAGCATCACTATGTTGTAAAGCAATTATCCTCCAATTAACATAAATTAAAAAATAGTGTACACTCACTAGGATGGCTAAAATTTTAAAAGACAGGTGTAACAAGTTTGGCAAGTATTTTTGAAAAATTGAAAGAATCATATATTGCTGGTGAGAGCCTAAAATTATGCAGCCTCTTTGGAAAATAATTTGATGATTCTTCAAAATGTTAAACATAGAGTTATCTACCATATGACCCAACAATGCCACTCTTAGGCACAAATCTAATAGATATCAAAACACCTATTCATGCAAAAATGTGTTATTGAATGTTCATGGTAGCATTATTCATAATAGTTAAAAATGGGGTAAAATATATCCATCATCTGATGAATATACAAATGTGGCATATCCATAAAATGGTAAGTGAAATAGTCAGTAGTGAGCCACAGATTCAGTTGTGTTCAGTCACTCAGTGTCCAACATTTTGCAATCCCATGGACTGCAGCATGCCAAGCTACCCTGTCCATCACCAACACCTGAAGCCTGCTCAAACTCATGTCATTCGAGTTGGTGATGCCACCCATCCTCTGTTGTCCCCTTCTCCTCCCACCTTCAATCTTTCCCATCATCAGGGTCTTATCAAATGAGTCAGTTTTTCGCATCAGGTGGGCAAAGTATCGGTGTTTCAGCTTTAGCATCAGTCCTTCCAATGAATATTCAGGACTGATTTCCTTTAGGATAGACTGGTTGGATCTCCTTGAAGTCCAAGGGACTCTCAAGAGTCTTTAGCAACATCACAGTTTAAAAGCATCAATTCTTCAGGTCTCAGCTTTCTTTATAGTCCAACACTCACATCCATACATGAAGACTGGAAAAACCATAGCTTTGACTAGACAGACCTTTGTTGGCAAACTAATGTCTATGCTTTTTAGTATGCTGTCTAGGTTGATCATAGCTCTTCTTCCAAGGAGTAAGCATCTTTTAATTTCATGGCTGAAGTCACCATCTGCAGTGATTTTGGAGCCCCCCTAAATAAAGTCTGCCACTGTTTCCACTGTTTCTCCATCTATTTGCCATGAAGTGATGGGACCGGCAGCCATGATCGTAGTTTTCTGATTGTTGAGATTTAAGCCAACTTTTTCACTCTCCTCTTTCACTTTCATCAAGAGGTTCTTTAGTTCTTCTTTGCTTTCTGCCATAAGGATGATATCATCTGCATATCTTAGGTTATTGATATTTCTCATGTAAATCTTGATTCCAGCTTGTGCTTCATCCAGCCCAGCATTCTGCATGATGTACTCTGCATATAAGTTAAATAAACAGGGTGACAATATACACCCTTGACATGCTCCTTTCCCAATTTGGAACCAGTCAGTTATTCCAAGTCCAGTTCTTCTTGTCCTGAATACAAATTTCTCAGGAGGCAGGTAAGGTTGTCTGGTATTTCCATCTCTTTAAGAATTTTCCACAGTTTGTTGTGATCCATACAGTCAAAGGCTTTGGCATAGTTAATAAAGCAGTAGATGATTTTCTGGAACTCTCTTGCTTTTTTGATGATCCAGAGGATTTTGGCAATTTGATTTCTGGCTCCTCTGCCTTTTGTAAATCCAGCCTGAACATGTGAAAGTTCATGGTTCATGTTCCTGGCTTGGAGAATTTTGAGGATTACCTTGCTAGCATATGAGATGAGTGCAGTCATGTGGTGGTTTGAGCAACTACAAATTCTAGAGCACGAAAATAGTCATAGACAATATGTAAATGAATGTGAATGGCTTTATTGCAATAATACTTTATTTATGGACATTGAAATTGTAATTTTTGCTTATTACAAAATAGTATTCTTTTGATTGTCTTTCAACTTCTTAAAAATGTAAAAAAAAAAAAATTCTTAGCTCATGGGCTATATAAAAAAAGAGAGTGGGCTATATTTGGTCTTCTGCCTGTGGGCTGTAGTGTATGGATCCCAGCTCTAGGTACTCTAGATATTTGTTCAAACCAAAGGCATAGTAATTAACAGCTTGGGTTTCAAAGTTAGGCAGTCTATGTGCAAATGCTCGCTTAGAAATGCCTTTTTTTTTTTTTTAACATTTCCAAACCTTAATTTATTTTTTAATGTGTAAAGTAGGAATAACAGTAAAGCAAATAACAGTAAAGAACTCTTAAAGTTATTGAGAATAATAGGAGTTGATTGTAAAAAGAGTTTAGAAGAGTGCTGAACATATGGAAAGCAGCCAGTAAATGAAAAATATTTCTGTATGCTAAGTCTTGTCCTAGATGCTTTCAACACATCTCATTTCAGCCTCAGAATGTATATATTATTATGCCTCTTTAAAGGATAAGGAGCTTGAAGCTCTGACATAAATGATTTGCACAATATTACATAGCTGATAAGCAGGAGGGCCTGTATCAGAGTCTGATTCAAATGTGTGTCACTTCAGAGTTCATGCTTTTGCCCCTGTGCTGATCTCTGTGGGCTTATTTGCATTATACTATTGATAAAGGCTAGAACTCTACTAACTTATTCATTTAATAGTGCCAAAATTTGTTTAAAGAACTCTTGATATTCACAATCAACATACTATTATGTGCATTTATACAAAACATCTTGTGAAATTCAAGAAGACATGACAGTGTTATGGTTAGTTTTTTTCACATTTATTTATTTATTTTTACTGATAAAGCAAAGCATTTTATTGGAAAAAGAGAGCAGAGAATAGCATAGTAAGGACACCAGGAGAACTGCTCTGCTAGGTGGCTCATAGTCTTAGGGTTTATTTTGTTTTATTTTTATATTGGAGTACAGGTGATTAAAAATATAGTGTTAGTTTCAGATGAACAGTGAAGGAATTCAGCCATACAAATACATGCATCCATTCTTCCCCAAACTCTCCTCTCACCCAGGCTGCCATACATCATTGAGCAGAGTTCCCTGTACTATACAGTAGATCCTTGCTGCTTGTCCATTTTGTAGAATATTTTTAAATTAAATAATTTATTATTTTTTTAATTTTTTGAATGCACTGGGTCTTTGTTTTGCTGCACTCGGGCTTTCTCTAGTTGTGGCAAGTGGGGGCTACTCTCTAGTTGCCATGTGTGGGTTTCTCATTGAGATGGTGTCTCTTGTTGCATAGCACCAGATCTAGGACATGGACTTAGTAGTTGTAGCACATGGGGTTAATTGATCTGTGGCATGTGGAATCTTCCCAGACCATAGATTGAACCCATGTCATCTGCATAGGCAGGAGGATTCTTTACAGCTGGACCATCAGGTAAGTCCTTGGTATTCATTTTAAATATAGCAGTATGTACATGTTGATCCAAACCTCTTTATCCCTCTCCCCCCACCCTTTACTCCAGTAACTGTAAGTTCATTCCCTGTCTGTGAGTCTGTCTCTGTTTTGTAAATAAGTTGACATATCATTTCTTTTTACATTCCACATATAAGGGATATCATATGATATTTCTCTTTCTCTGTCTGACTTACTTCACTCAGTATGACAATCTCTAGGTCCATCTATGTTGCCGCAAATGGCTTAATTCCATTCTCTTTAATGGCTGAGTAATATTCCATTGTATATATGTACCACATCTCCTTTATCCATTCCTCTATCTATGAGTTTTTAAGTTGTTTCCATGTTTACACTTAAGGCTATTATAAATAGTGCTACAATGAATAGTGAAGTGCATGTATCCTTTCAGACCATAATTTGCTCTCGATATATATATGCCCAGGAGTGGGATCATAGGGTCATATGGTAGCTCTATTTCTAGATTTTTAAGGAATGTCCACACTGTTCTCAATAGTGGCTGTATCAATTTACATTCCCACCAACAGTATAGTAGGGCTCCCTTCTCTCCACATCCCCTCCAATATTTTATTTGTGTGTGTGTGTGTTTTGATGATAGGCATTTTGAGTGATGTGAGGTGATATCCAACTGTAGTTTTGATTTGGAAGTGTCTTGACCCAGATAATCACAATGGTGTGATCACTGACCTAGAGCCAAACATCCTGGAATGTGAAGTAAAGTGGGCCTTAGGAAGCATCACAATGAACAAAGCTAGTGGAGGTGATGAAATTCCAGTTGAGCTATTTCAAATCCTGAAACATGATGCTGTGAAAGTGCTACACTCAATATGCCAGCAAATTTGGAAAACTCAGCAGTGGCCACAGGACTGGAAAAGGTCCGTTTTCATTCCAATCCCAAAGAAAGGCAATGCCAAAGAATGCTCAAACTACCACACAATTGCACTTATCTCACACGCTAGTAAAGTAATGCTCAAAATTCTCCAAGCCAGGCTTCAGCAATACATGAACCGTGAACTTCCAGATGTTCAAGCTGGTTTTAGAAAAGGCAGAGGAACCAGAGATTAAATTGCCAACATCCGCTGGATCATGGAAAAAGCAAGAGAGTTCCAGAAAAAAAACATCTATTTCTGCTTTATTGACTATGCCAAAGCCTTTGACTGTGTGGATCACAATAAACTGTGGAAAATTCTGAAAGAGATGGGAATACCAGACCACCTGATCTGCCTCTTGAGAAATTTGTATGCAGGCCACGAAGCAACAGTTAGAACTGGACATGGAATAACAGACTGGTTCCAAATAGGAAAAGGAGAACGTCAAGGCTGTATTTTGTCACCCTGTTAATTTAACTTATATGCAGAGTACATCAGGAGAAATGCTGGACTGAAAGAAGCACGAGCTGGAATCAAGATTGCTGGGAGAAATATCAATAACCTCAGATATGCAGCTGACACCACCCTTATGGAAGAAAGTGAAGAGGAAGTAAAAAGCCTATTGATGAAAGTGAAAGTGGAGAGTGAAAAAGTTGGCTTAAAGCTCAACATTCAGAAAACGAAGATCATGGTATCTGGTCCCATCAGTTCATGGGAAATAGATGGGGAAACAGTGGAAACAGTGCCAGATTTTATTTTTGGGGGCTCCAAAATCACTGCAGATGGTGACTGAAGCCATGAAATTAAAATATGCTTACTCCTTGGAAGGAAAGTTATGAGCAACCTAGATAGCATATTCAAAAGCAGAGACATTACTTTGCCAACAAAGGTCCGTCTAGTCAAGGCAATGGTTTTTCCAGCGGTCATGTATGGATGTGAGAGTTGGACTGTGAAGAAGGCTGAGCACCGAAGAATTGGTGCTTTTGAACTGTGGTGTTGGAGAAGACTCTTGAGAGTCCCTTGGACTGCAAGGAAATCAAACCAGTTCATTCTGAAGGAGATCAGCCCTGGGATTTCTTTGGAAGGAATGATGCTTAAGCTAAAACTCCAGTACGTTGGCCACCTCATGCGAAGAGTTGATTCATTGGAAAAGACTCTGATGCTGGGAGGGATTGGGGGCAGGAGGAGAAGGGGACGAAAGAGGATGAGATGGCTGGATGGCATCACTGATTCGGTGGACGTGAGTCTGAGTGAGCTCTGGGATTTGGTGATGGACAGGGAGGCCTGGCGTGCTGCGATTCATGGGGTCGCAAAGAGTCGGACACGACTGAGCAACTGAACTGAACTGAATAGAGAGATAAGAAATTAGATGAGATGGTTGAATGGCATCACTGATGCAATGGACATGAACTTGAGCAAACTCAGAGAGATGGTGGGGAACAGAGAGGCCTGGAGTCCTGCAGTCCATGGGATCAGAAAGAGTCGGACACAACTTGGTGACTGAACAACAACAATAATTAGCCATGTTGAACATCTTTCCATGTGCTTGTCTCAGTCATATGTTTGTCTTCTTTGGAAAAATAGCTATTTAGGTCTTCTGCCTACATTTTTATTGGACTGTTTGTTTTAATGATATTAAGCCTCATGAGTTGTTTGCATAGTGTGGAGACTGAATCCCTTACCAGTCACATCATTTGCAAATATTTTCTCCTGGTCTGTAAGTTGCCTTTTCCTTTTGTTTATGGTTTCCTTTACTGTGCAAAAGTATTTGAGCTTAATTAAGTCCCATTTATTTATTACTTTTTTTCCAAAACTATGGGAGATGGATTGAAAAAGATATTGCTGCAAGTTATGTCAGAGTGTGGGTTTCCCAATTGACATGCTATTTTTGTTCAGTCACTAAGTCATGTTCAACTCTGACCCCATGGACTGCAGCATGCCAGGCTTTCCTGTCCTGGAGTTTGTTCAAACTCATGCCCATTGAGTCAGTGATACCATCCAACCATCTCATCCTCTGTCCCACCCTTCTCCTCCTGACCTCAATCTTTTCCAGCATCTGGGTGTTTTCCAAGGAGTCAGCAATTCGCATCAGGTGGCCAAACTATAGGAGCTTCAGCTTCAGCATCAGTCCTTCCAATGAATATTCAGGATTTATTTTCTTTAGGATTGAATAATTGGATCTCCCTGCTGTCCCATGGACTCTCACAAGTCTTCTCCAGTACCACAATTTGAAAGCATCGATTCTTCAGCGTTCAGCCTTTTTATGGTCCAACTCTCTCATCCGTACATGACTACTGGAAAACCACAGCTTTGACTATATGGGCCTTTGTTGGCAAAGGGATATATCTGCTTTTTAACATGCTGTCTAGGTTTGTCAAGGCTTTTCTTCCAAGAGGCAAGTGTCTTTTAAAATAAAGTCTGTCACTGTTTCCATTTTTCCCCCATCTATTTGCTATGAAGTGTTGTGTTAGTTTCAGTTGTACAGCAAAGCAAATCTGTTATATGTATACACATACCCACTATTTTTTAGATTCTTTTCTCATATAGGTCATTACATAGTATTAGAGTTCCCTATGCTATACATCTGTTGGTGGTGTTCATACTTCTAAACAATATACATACAGAAAAAACTTTCTTTGGTTCATTAAATTAAAATCATTGACTTCCTATTATAATATAAACTTAGCTATCTTCTACCTCCTCCTTTGTCTTCCCAACTGTCCCTCTTCCACTGCTTCCAATATATATGGAAATCACTGCATCACTTAAATCATTAATCAGCAGGTTCCTAGTTATTACTATGTAAATACTAACTGAATATATATTTATTTACATTTTTTCATATCTTCAGGCTATTATTTGTCTACTTTTTTTCTTTGCATAATTTTCCAGGTGCTCTTAATTCTTTCTAGATGAACCATGACATTATTTATTATAGCAGCTGCTTTGATGAGTTTAATTTTCTTGGATACTTTCTGCCTGGGACCACCATCATTCTGCTCCAGTCTGGACTTCTTTCTGCAGGTTTGCCATATGATCATTGTTGTTCTTAGTCACTAATTCATGTCCAACTCTCTTGCAATCCCATGCACTATAGCCTGCCAGGCTCCTCTGCCTATGGAATTCCCCAGCAAGAGTACTGAAGTGGGTGGCCATTTCCTTTTTCAGGGAATCTTCCCGACCCAGTGATCCAACCTGTGTCTCCTGCATTGCAGGTGGATTCTTTACCACTGAGCCACCAGGGAAGCCCCCATATAATTGCGACACTGAGACTAATCTTCACAACTGCCTTGAATAAGACTCATTGATCCCTAAACCTAAGAATGGCATTTAGCTGGTACATAACTATATGGCAGAGTAACCAACATCCCTCTTGATTGTTTGAGAATCCATTCCCAGTAGTCAATGTCATGAAATATTGGTTGTTAAATATTTTTAACATTATCTTAAGACACTCAGAGTCTTGTGATTTCTTATTGTATACCCTTATATTGTTGGCAAACATGTTCTTATAATAGATTTTCTAAGGACCTCCCTGTTTCCCACCCATGATCTCTATTCTAAATGCTTTCTCCAGGTCTGACATTTTCTTGGATTCTATGGGAACATATCAGTTCATTTTCTATCTCACAGCAACTTATTGTAACCTACTGTACATCAATGTCCCTTCATAATTGTCTTTTATGACTTGTACAGTTTTCATTTATTTAATTTTAACTTTAACTATTAAAATATTACTAAATGCTAAAAGCTGTGAAAATATAAATGACAATGGCCTCAATTTAGAAGAAAAAATTCGTAAAATTTTCCTGCAGATTCTTGCTTTAAATAGCTCTTTGCCTTTAAAATTGATTTTTCCATTATGGATTTAAATAAAAATTACTAAGGATAATCTTCTTGCACCAATTTTGTAGTCAAATTAAGTCCTCTGAACAGACGTTTTTAATTTAAGCATAAAATACTTTAACAGAATAGGAAATAACAGAACAAATCTCAAGTTAAAACTGGATACTGATTGCCTGGAAAACATTATATCTATTATACAAAGAGGGAAAAATATTTCAGAGACATTACATCTCAATGCTTGGTGTATTCCACAGAAAAGCACAGTTTCAGGAAGACTTCTAAGGCTTCAGGGAGAGTAAACACCAAATGAACTATAAGGGAAATCCAGCAAAAGTAAATCTAAAAATATAATCAGTGCAATACATAAAATATAACTCCAATTATTAAGTGGTAAGGCATTAGAAAATCTTTAAAATGAACTGGACTGTCACACTCAAGAGTGGAATATACAATATTACCATTATTATTATTATTAGTTTTTTTGTTTGTTATGCATCTTTGAGTATCTATGTGTGTGTTAAGTGTACTAAGCAAATAAGTGAAAAATGCACTTTAGCACTAAGGAACAAATGAGAAGAATACTATTCAATCAGTAAGTGAATTTTTTTTTTCATTTCTAAATTATATTTTAATTAAAAAAAAAAGATTTTTAGAGAAAAGAGTGACAAACTGAAAGTTGATGAAAGCAGTGTTGTGAAGATGGTGCCTAAGAATGTATTTTTGGAATATACTGTGTCCTTCCTTTTTTTATCAAAATGAAGTTGAGGTTTCAATGCCACTTTAATAGCAACCCTTCTTAAATATATGTTGTTTGATAAACGGCTTTGGGAATGCTCTTCAGGCTATTATACTTGAAAATCTAAGAGGTTTTGATAAACAAACGGGCTCCCTTTGAGATGTAGGTGGCATCTTCAATGATAGTAAATGGATATTGAAGATTAGATGAAGAGAAATGTGAATAAAGATTAAAACAACAACAACAACAACAACAACAACAAAAACCTGTGATCTTAAAATGTCCTAAGCTTCTGGAACAAAATAATCTGGAAGCATTCCAAGATCCTAAAAAGAAACTGATCTAAGGCTATTTGGGTTATTTCAAAGAAGGAAAAAGTTTAACTCTGAGATTGATTTAGTGTTTTTTATTCTACTTAGAAATTCTGACCTGAGTATCTTGAGGAAAAAAGTGGTTTTGTGAATTTAATATCATTTGTTATTTTCTAATAGAAGGATCTTCAAGTCCTTTATAACATAATTTTATAAATCCAACAAAAACAAGGTAGGCAATCATAATAGTATAGAGCCAAACTGTTAAGATTTCTATAGATAATGTAAGTGTTGAACAAGTGGGTGTAGTTACCATAGAATGACATAGCTCAAACACAGTTATTGTATTTGATTTAACAAGGAAACTGGTAATAGAAAAATAAATTTCTTTCCATGTGGAAAGTTACTAGTCTGTCTGAAAAGTATACTACATTAGGTCACAAGGGCCTTCTTATAGCCAGAAGATGCTCAAAAATTTATCAGTAACCACAGGTTTTCTTCACTGTGATTGAATAAAATAGATTCTCCAAAGAGTATATGAAAGAAACATTGAAAGGGAAAAATTTTCCTTCCTTTTCAAAAATGAATGACTACAGTCACAATGAATTTCTTTGTTACGTGACTTCAATTCCCCAGGAAGATTTTGTCTAATGTTGATAACCATTCAGAGCTATAGTTAACTATATACCACTTTAAAGAAGGTACATATGTTTCTATAGAACAGTATCATTTTACCTCATGAAAGAATAAGACCTCAAAATGTCAATGATATTTTTCTTCCTCTATTCGATTTTCTTACAGATTGAGTGTTTTTATCAAGAAGAAAGGGTGCACAGAGTCACAGAAGATACTGAGTTAGACTGGCTCACTGAAGATACCATAATTCAAATATCCCAGTCAATTAGCCTTGGATGTGACCCAAGAGGGAAAAAAATAAAAACTTTCGTAAGACTCTGCACAATTTGTTCTAACTATATATGACATTCAAAGTAGGTAGAAAGTTTTAATTTACACAATTAAGAGAGTAAAGAAATTTCAATTGTACATCAAAAAGGAGCCTTTGTAGAGCAGGGTCACAAGGTATTCAAAAGGAATATCCTAATTCAGTTCAACCCTTCTTATGTACCTTACACTTTTCCTCAGTGTTAATAGTCTATAGTAAATCAAATCTCTTACAATTATACAGTGGGAGTAACAAATAGATTCAAGGGGTTACATCTGATAGACAGAGTGCCTGAAGAACTATGGATGGAGGTTTGTGACACTGTACAGGAGACAGGGATCAAGACCATTCCCAAGGAAAAGAAATGCAAAAAGGCAAAATGGTTGTCTGAGGAGGCCTTACAAATAGCTGTGACTAGAAGAGAAGCAAAAGGCAAAGGAGAAAAGGAAAGATATACCCATTTAAATGTACAGTTCTAAAGAATAACAAGGAGAGATAAGAAAGCCTTAGTGATCAATGCAAATAAATAAAGGAAGACAACAGAATGGGGAAATCTAGAGATCTCTTCCAAAAAAATTAGAGATACCAAGGAAACATTTCATGCAAAGATGGGCCCAGTAAAGGACAGAAATGGTATGGATGAAACAGAAGATGATATTAAGAAGAGGTAACAAGAATATATAGAAGAACTATACAAAAAAAGATCTTCATGACCTAGATAATCATGATGGTGTGATCACTCACCTAGAACCAGATATCCTGGAATGTGAAGTCAACTGGGCCTTAGGAAGCATCACAATGAACAAAGCTAGTGGAGGTGATGAAATTCCAGTTGAGCTATTTCAAATACTAAAAGAAGATGCTGTGAAAGTGTTGCACTCACGTGCCAGCAAGTTTGGAAAACTCTGCAGTGGTCACAGGACAGGAAAAGGTCAGATTTCATTCCAATTCCAAAGAAAGGCATTGCCAAAGAATGTTCAAAGTACTGCACAGTTGCACATATCTCACACACTAGCAAAGTAATGATCAAAATTCTCCAAGGCAGGCTTCAACAGTTCGTGAACTATGAAATTCCAAATGTTCAAGCTGGATTTAGAAAAGGCATAGGAACCAGAGATCAAATTGCCAACATCTGTTGGATCATCATAAAAGCAAGAGAGTTTCAGAAAAACATCTATTTCTGCTTTATTGACTATGCCAAAGCCTTTGACTGCATGGATCACAATAAACTAAGGGAAATTCTTAAAGAGATGGAAATACCAGGCCACCTGACCTGCCTGTTGATAAACCTGTATGCAGGTCAGGAGGCAACAGTTAGAACTGGACATGGAACAACAGACTGGTTCCAAATAGGAAAAGGAATACGTCAAGGCTGTATATTATCACCCTGCTTATTTAACTTATATGCAGAATACATCATGAGAAATGCTGGGCTGGAAGAAGCACAAGCTGGAATCAAGATTTCCAGGAGAAATATCAATAACCTCTGATATGCAGATAATACCACCCTTATGGCAGAAAGTGAAGAGGAACTAAAAAGCCTCTTGATGAAAGTGAAAGTGGAGAGTGAAAAAGTTGGCTTAAAGCTCAACATTCAGAAAACGAAGATCGTGGCATTTGGTCCCATCACTTCATGGGAAATATATGGGGAAATAGTGGAAACATTGGCTGACTTTATTCTTTGGGGTTCCAAAATCACAGCAGATGGTGATTGCAGCCATGAAATTAAAAGACGCTTGCTCCTTGGAAACAAAAAAGTCATGACCAACCTAGACAGTATATTAAAAAGTAATATAATGTATATTAAAAGTATACAATATATACTTAAATAATGTATATTAAAAGTATTTAATGTATATTAAAAAGTAATATAATTACTTGGCCAACAAACATCTGACCAATCAAAGCTATGGTTTTTCCCGTAGTCATGTATGGATATGAGAGTTGGACTATAAAGAAAACTGGGTTCCAAAGACTTGATACTTTTGAACTGTGATGTTGGAGAAGACTCTTGAGATCCAACCTGTCCATCCTAAAGGAAATCTGTCCTGAGTATTCACTGGAAAGACTGATGCTGAAGCTGAAACTCCAATACTTTGGTCGCTTGATTCAAAGAACTGACTCATCTGAAAAGACTCTGATGTTAGGAAAATAGAAGGTGGGAGGAGAAGGGGATGACAGAGGATGAGATGGTTGGATGGCATCACCGACAAGATGGATGTGAGTTTGAGTAAACTCCAGGAGTTGGTGATGGACAGGGAGGCCTGTCATGCTGCAGTCTATGGGGTCGCAAAGAGTTGGACACGACTGAGCGACTGAGTGAACTGAATAGTCTATGGATCTATGATACTTTGAAATCATCAAACTAATATGTGATAAAGCTAATAAGGATGAAATACATATTACCTGACACTATTCTAATGCTTTTCCTACAAGGACACAGAAAGACTTGGCAAAATAAGGGATATAGGAGTAAAATTAAGAGAGGAAGAGCCTATTGAGATAAAGCTTACATGTGGTTTTAATCCCGTACAGATTTTATATTTTTCTCTTAAATACAATTTAAACTCACTAAAATGTGCTAGTTTAAGTGTAGAAGTTTATTAGACTTTTAAATTTTAATTTATTTTTTATTGAAGCATAGTTGCTTTATGTTAATTAGATTTTAAAAATTGAACTATAGCCCTAGTAAAAGTACAGAAAATTTCCAACAGCCAGTAAACTTCCATTTTCCTGCTTTTACTAAATCTTAACTCACATAGGCACACACTCATCTTATTTTTTTTTATTTTTTATTTTATTTTTTAAATTTACAATATTGTATTGGTTTTGCCATATATAACCATGAATCTGCCACAGGTATACACGTGTTCCCCATCCTGAACCCTCCTTCCTCCTTCCTCCCTGTACCACCCCTCTGTGTCATCCCAGTGCACGAGCCCCTAGCATCCAGTATTGTGCATCGAACCTGGACTGGTGACTCGTTTCATATATGATATTATACATGTTTCAATGCTATTCTTCCAAATCATCCCACCCTCTCCCTCTCCCACAGAGTCCAAAAGACTGTTCTCTACATCTGTGTCTCTTTTGCTGTCTCGTATACAGGGTTATTGTTACCATCTTTCTAAATTCCATATATATGCGTTAGTATACTCTATTGGTGTTTTTCTTTCTGGCTTACTTCACTCTGTATAATAGGCTCCAGTTTCATCCACCTCATTAGAACTGATTCAAATGTATCATTTTTAATGGCTGAGTAATACTCCATTGTGTATATGTATAACAGCTTTCTTATCCATTCATCTGCTGATGGACATCTAGGTTGTTTCCATGTCCTGGCTATTATAAACAGTGCTGTGATGAACATTGGGATACACGTGTCTCTTTCCCTTCTGGTTTCCTCAGTGTGTATGCCCAGCAGTGGGATTGCTGGGTCACAAGGCAGTTCTATTTCCAGTTTTTTAAGGAATCTCCACACTGTTCTCCATAGTGGCTGTACTAGTTTGCATTCCCACCAACAGTGTAAGAAGGTTCCTTTTTCTTCACACCCTCTGCAGCATTTATTGCTTGTAGATTTTGGGTCACAGCCATTCTGACTGGTGTGAAATGGTACCTCATACTGGTTTTGATGTGCATTTCTCTGATAATGAATAATGCTGAGCATCTTTTAAGAGTAGGGAAAGGTTTTACTTGTTCCTGAGTTTCATAAAAGTGAAGTCATATAGTGCGTAGAATTTTGTACCTTGCTTTATTCACTCAGCATAATGTTCAAATAGCTGTGAAAAGAAGAGAAGTGAAAAGCAAAGGACAAAAGGAAAAATATACCCATGTGAATGCAGAATTACAAAGAATAACAAAGATAAGAAAGCCTTTCTCAGCAATCAATGCAAAGAAATAGAGGAAAACAACAGAATGGGAAAGACTAGAGATCTCTTCAAGAAAATTAGAGATACCAAGGGGACATTTCATGCAAAGATGGGCTCAATAAAGGACAGAAATGGTATAGACCTAAAAGAAGCAGAAGATATTAAGAAGAGGTGGCAAGAATACACAGAAAAACTGTACAAAAAAGATCTTTATGACCCAGTTAATTATGAGGCTGTGATCACTCACCTAGAGCCAGACATCCTGGAATGTGAAATCAAGTGGGCCTTAGGAAGCATCACTACGGACAAAGCTAGTGGAGGTGGTAGAATTCCAGCTAAGCTATTTCAAATCCTAAAAGATGATGCTGTGAAAGTGCTGCACTCAATATGCCAGCAAATTTGGAAAACTCAGCAGTGGCCACAGAGCTGTAAAATGTCAGTTTTCATTCCAATCCCAAAGAAAGGCAACGCCAAAGAATGCTCAAACTACCACTACTATAATTGCACTCATCTCACACACTAGTAAAGTAATGCTCAAAATTCTCTAATCCAGGCTTCAGCAATATGTGAACCGTGAACTTCCTGATGTTCAAGCTGGTTTTAGAAAAGGCAGAGGAACCAGAGATTAAATTGCCAACATCCGCTGGATCATCAAAAAAGCAAGAGAGTTGCAGAAAAACATCTATTTCTGCTTTATTGACTATGCCAAAGCCTTTGGCTGTGTGGATCACAATAAACTGGGGAAAATTCTGAAAGAGATGGGAATACCAGACCACCTGACCTTCCTCTTGAGGAACCTGTATGCAGGTCAGGAAGCAACAGTTAGAACTGGACATGGAACAACAGACTGGTTCCAAATAGGAAAAGGGGTACATCAAAGCTGTATATTGTCACCCTGCTTATTTAACTTATATGCAGAGTACATCATGAGAAATGCCAAGCTGCATGAAGCACAAGCTGAAATCAAGATTGCTGGGAGAAATGTCAATAATCTCAGATATGCAAATGACACCACTCTTATGGCAAAAGTGAAGAAGAACTAAAAACCTCTTGATGAAAGTGAAAGAGGAGAGTGAAAAAGTTGGCTTAAAACTCAACACTCAAAAAACGAAGATCATGGCATCTGGTCTCATCACTTCATGGCAAATAGATGGGGAAACAATGGAAATATTGGCTGACTTTATTCTTGGGGACACCAAAATCACTGAAAATGGTGATTGCAGCCATGAAATTAAAAGATGCTTACTCCTTGGAAGGAAAGTTATGACCAACCTAGAAAGCATATTAAAAAAGCAGAGACATTACTTTGCAAACAAAGGTTCATCTCGTCAAGGCTATGATTTTTCCATTAGTCATGTGTGGATGTTAGAGTTGGACTGTGAAGAAAGCTGAGGGCCAAAGAATTGATGCTTTTGAACTGTGGTGTTGGAGAAGACTCTTGAGAGTCCCTTGGGCTGCAAGGGGATCCAGCCAGTCATTTCTAAAGGAAATCAGTCCTGAATATTCATTGGAAGGACAGATGCTGAAGCTAAAACTCCAATACTTTGGTCTCCTGATGCGAAGAGCTGACTCATTTGAAAAGACCCCGATGCTGGGAAAGATTGAGGGTAGGAGGAGAAGGAGACACCAGAGGATGAGATCATTGGATGGCATCACCAACTCAATGGACATGAGTTTGTGTAGGCTCTGGGATTTGGTGTTGGACAGGGAGGCCTGGCGTGCTACAGCTCATGGGGTCACAAAGAGGCGGACACGACTGAGTGACTGAATTGAACTGAACTGAATGTTCAAAGATGACCATACTTTGCTGCTGCTGCTGCTGCTGCTGCGTCGCTTTAGTCATATCTGACTCTGTGCGACCCCATAGACGGCAGCCCACCAGGCTCCCCCGTCCCTGGGATTCTCCAGGCAAGAACACTGGAGTGGGTTGCCATTTCCTTCTCCAATGCATGAAAGTGAAAAGTAAAAGTGAAGTCGCTCTGTGGTGTCCGACTCTAGCGACCCCATGGTCTGCACCCTACCAGGCTCCTCCATCCATGGGATTTTCTAGGCAAAAGTACTGGAGTGGGGATGCTTTGCTATCTATCAATAATTCACATTTTTTTCTTTTTTGAAGAATCTCTTTACCTGTTGTCCTGAGTCAATAAGTAGAACTACTGTGTATTGTTTAACTTTACAAGTAATTATAAAAACCTTTGTGAAACAGACTGTGTGATTTTCCAATCCTAACCAGCAATATGTGGTCAGATCAGATCAGATCAGTCGCTCAGTCATGTCTGACTCTTTGTGACCCCATGAATTGCAGCATGCCAGGCTTCCCTGTCCAACACCAACTCCCGGAGTTCACTGAGACTCACGTCCATCGAGTCAGTGATGCCATCCAGCCATCTCATTCTCTGTCGTCCCCTCCTACTCTTGCCCCCAATCCCTCCCAGCATCAGAGTCTTTTCCAATGAGTCAACTCTTCGCATGAGGTGGCCAAAGTACTGGAGTTTCAGCTTTAGCATCATTCCTTCCAAAGAAATCATGTGGTAGTCCCATTTAATTCACATTTTAAACATTTGGTGTTTGCCGACCTTGCAAATTTTAGCCATTTTAGTAGGTATGAAATCATATCTCATATAGATTTTAATTTGATTGGACTGCTGAATAATAATATGCACCTTTTCATGTCTTTAATGATCATTTTACATCTCCTTTTCAAAGTGTCTATTTAGTCTTTTTTTTAATTTAAATTTATTTATTTATTTTTATTATAAGAACTACCTTTTTATTTTTTCAAGTTGTAACAATAGTTTATTTTTTTAAATTTAAATTTATTCATTTTAATTGGAAGCTAACTACTTTACAATATTGTATTGGTTTTGCCATACATCAACATGAATCTGCCACGGGTGTACACGTGCTCCCCATCCTGAACACCCCTCCCACCTCCCTCCCTGTACCATCCCTCTGGGTCATCCCAGTCCACCAGCCCCAAGCATCCTGTATCCTGCATTGGACCTGGACTGGCGATTCATTTCTTATATGATATTACAGATGTTTAAATGCCATTCTCCCAAATCATCCCACCCTCTCCATCTCCCACAGAGTCCAAAAGACTGTTCTATACATCTGTGTCTTTTTTGCTGTCTCACATACAAGTCTATCATTACCATCTTTCTAAATTCCATATATATGCGTTAGTGTACTGTACTGGTGTTTTTCTTTCTGGCTTACTTCACTCTGTATAATAGGCTCCAGTTTCATCCATCTCATTAGAACTGACTCAAGTGTATTCGTTTTAATGGCTGAGTAATACTCCACTGTGTATATGTACCACCAACTTTCTTATCCATTCGTCTGCTGATGGACATCTAGGTTGCTTTCATGTCCTGGCTATTATAAACAGTGCTGTGATGAACATTGGGGTACACGTGTCTCTTTCAATTCTGCTTTCCTTGGTGTGTATGCCCAACAGTGGGATTGCTGGGTCATAAGGCAGTTCTATTTCCAGTTTTTTAAGGAATCTCTACACTGTTCTCCATAGTGGCTGTACTAGTTTGCATTCCCACCAACAGTGTAAGAGGGCTCCCTTTTCTCCACACCCTCTCCAGCATTTATTGCTTGTAGACTTTTGGATAGTAGCCATTCCGATTGGCGTGAAATGGTACCTCATTGTGGTTTTGATTTGCATTTCTCTGATAATGAGTGATGGTGAGCATCTTTTCATGTGTTTGTTAGCCCTCTGTATGTCTTCTTTGGAGAAATGTCTGTTTAGTTCTTTGGCCCACTTTTTGATTGGGTCGTTTATTTTTCTGGCATTGAGCTGCAGGAGTTGCTTGTATATTTTTGAGATTAATTCTTTGTCAGTTGCTTCATTTGCTATTATTTTCTCCCATTCTGAAGGCTGTCTTTTCACCTTGCTTATAGTTTCCTTTGTTGTGCAGAAGCTTTTAAGTTTAATCAGGTCCCATTTGTTTATTTTTGCTTTTATTTTCAATATTCTGGGAGATGGGTCATAGAGGATCCTGCTGTGATTTATGTCAGACAGTGTTTTGCCTATGTTCTCCTCTAGGAGTTTTATAGTTTCTGGTCTTACGTTTAGATCTTTAATCCATTTTGAGTTTATTTTTGTGTAGGGTTTTAGAAAGTGTTCTAGTTTCATTCTTTTACAAGTGGCTGGCCAGTTTTCCCAGCACCACTTGTGAAAGAGATTGCCTTTTCTCCATTGTATATTCTTGCCTCCTTTGTCAAAGATAAGGTGTCCAGAGGTGCGTGGGTTTATCTCTGTGCTTTCTATTTTGTTCCATTGATCTATATTTCTGTCTTTGTGACAGTAACATACTGTCTTGATGACTGTGGCTTTGTAGTAGAGCCTGAAGTCAGGCACGTTGATTCCTCCAGTTCCATTCTTCTTTCTCAAGATTGCTTTGGCTATTCGAGGTTTTTTGTATTTCCATACAAATTGTGAAATTATTTGTTCTAGCTCTGTGAAAAATACTGTTGGTAGCTTGATAGGGATTGCATTGAATCTATAGATTACTTTGGGTAGTATACTCATTAAGCGTTTTTCTTTTGGTTATTATTGACTTGTAAGTGTTCCTCATATATCTTGCAATAAGTTATTTGTCACATATATGTACTAAAATTTATTTTCAATCTCTGGTTTTCCTATTCATTTCTTAAACTTTTAAAAATTGAGGTATAATTGATATTTAGCATATTCATTACATGTTACTTTTGTACACATTGCAAAATTATCAGTACAGTAAATCTAGTTAACATGTCACCTTACATAAAAAAATGAGAAGTCTCAAATTTACTCTTTTAGGAACTTTCAATTATGCCATATATTATTATCAATTATAGTCACTGTGCCGTATATTATATCACCTTAGTTTATTTATTTTATAACTGGAATTTTATAACTTTTGACCCCCTTAACCCATTTCACCCAATCTTCACCCTCAACTAAGGCAACCATCAATCTTTTCACTGTATCTATGAGTTTGTTTTGGCTTTGTATTGTATTCTATACTCCACATATAAGTGAGATCATTTGTCTTTCTCTGTCTGACATATTTTACTTAGCATAATAGCCTTAAGGCCCATTCATGTGTCACAAATGGAAAGATTTCTTCCCTCTTTATGACTGACTAGCATTCCATTGTGTGTTTGTTTGTATAAATATATATAAACATACATACCACATTTTTATCCATTGGTCTAACAATGAACTTGTAGGTTGTTTCTAAGTTCCTGCTGTCTGGAGCAATGCATATAAGTTGGGATAAATAATAGACTAGACAAAAGCTTGGTAGGAAAGACTGAGGAATGAGATGTTTTGCTGATAAGTGCTTTGTAAAACTCTGACACATTACTAATAATCTAGAAGGACCCACATGCCCAGGACTGTGTACATGCTCAGGAGAGGTCTAAAAATCATTAGGCTTCCACTCTGTTTAACTTAAAGGGTCTGTATGATTAAGAAATGAGAGTCAAGGCATAGTAATAAACCAAAAGACTGAATGCTGAGGATGTACCATAACATGTATACAGAACATCTCAGCACTGGGAAACTTATTAGTCCCAAGTGTTTAAGGAAGTCTCTGTGGAATCATTAGGTGACCACTAGGCTAACTGAGTAGACTTCAGACAGAAGAATCACTGACCTTGAAGACAGGTCAATTGAGATTATGCAGTCAGAGGAGCAGAAAAAAACAGAATGAACACAAATGACTAGAACCTCAGAAACCTTTGGAACTATATCAAACATATAAATACTGCATCATAGAAGTTCCAAGAGAGAGAAAAAAAGGAGTGTGGCTAATATTTGATGAAACAATGGCCAAAATATTCCCAAAGTTGATTAAAAATTCTAATCTATATATCCAAGAAGCCTAATGGAATTTATTTACAATAAAATCAAAGATAGGCAAAAAAAAAAGTCAAAGCCAAAAATAAACAAAATCATTAATGCAGCAAAAGAAAAAAAATTTACTCATTGCATACAAGGGAAACTCAATAATTATAATGGCTTATTTCTCATTAGAAATAATGAAGGCCAGAAAGAAATTGAATAATATCTTAAGGGTGGGGAAAAGTATTAACAAAAATGAAGAGATATGCTTTAGATGCAAAGGCACAAGCAGTTCAAAAGTGAAAGGATAGAAAAAGATTTTACAAGCAAATAATGATCAAAAAAGTGCTAGACTGATCACAGTAATATCAGACAAAATAAGTTTTAAGATAAAATTATTATGTGAGGAAAAGGACATGTTATAACAATAAAAGTGCCAATCCATCAAGAAGACATAACAATTATAAACATGGGTAATCAACAACAAAACCCAAAATTACATGAAGAAAAACTAAAACAATTGAGAGGAAAATAAGACAACTCAATGATAGTTGGAGACTCTCACTTGTGATAACTGAGAGAAAAACCAGACAGAAGACTAGCAAGAAAATAGAAGACACTAGCAAAGCTGTAAACCAAGTAGATCTAACAGAAAACTGTAGAATACTCCACCCAAAAATAGCAGGATATATATTTTTTCTGAAGTATACACTATAGGATAAGCCATATAGTAGGCAAAATACCTTTCAATAAATTAAAAATATACTTCATACAAAATATGTGCTCTATCTGCAACAAAATTAAATTAGAAGTAAATAACAGAAGGAAATCTGAAAGGCAGCCAAGCTCACCACTATACCACCAACAGATAACAGAAAGAAATTGGGGAAATTCATAGATACATGGACATTAAAGAACACTCTTAAAAGTAACTGATATGTCAAAAGAGAAATCACAAAAGAAATTAGAATATACTTTCGGATGAATGTGAAGACAAAGACAACCAACTAAAACTTACAAGATGAAGCAAAAACAATACAATGATGGAAATTTATAGCTATTAATATCTACACACACACACACACAATCAGTGTCCCCCTCTATATAATGTTTTTCTTCTCTGGCTGCCTTTGAGATATTATATTTTTTATTAGCCTTTAGTTCTTTGAATATGATGTGAATAGGTATGGATTTATTAATATTTATCCTTTTTAAAATGTTTATTTTTGAATTGAAGGATAACTGCTTTAAAATTTTTTCTTGTTTTATGTCAAATCTCAGCATGAATCAGCCATAGGTATACATATATCCCCTCCCTTTTGAACCTCTCTCCCATATCCTTCCCCAACCTATTCCTCTAGGTTGATTCAGAGCCCCTGTTTGGCTTTCCTGAGCCATACAGCAAATTACC
Source organism: Bubalus kerabau (assembly GCF_029407905.1). Classification (NCBI taxonomy): domain Eukaryota; kingdom Metazoa; phylum Chordata; class Mammalia; order Artiodactyla; family Bovidae; genus Bubalus; species Bubalus kerabau. The sequence goes on along the minus strand of NC_073647.1, from coordinate 1,052,999 downwards.
AGTTGGCTATCTCTTTTACATATGGTAATGTAAGTTTCCATGTTACTCTTTCCATATACCTCACCCCCTCCTTCCTTCTTCCCATGTCCATAAGTCTATTATCTATCTCTATTGCTTCTTGCTGCCCTGCAAATCAATTCTTCAGGACTATTTTTCTAGATTATGTATATATGCATTAAAATACAAATTTATCTTTCTCTTTCTGACTTACTTTACTCTGTATACTAGGTTCTAGGTTCATCCACCTCATTAGAACTGACTCAAATTCATTCCTTTTTATATTCCATTTCGTATATGTACCACTGCTTCTTTGCCCATTCATCTGTTGATGGACATCTAGGTTGGTTCCATGTTCTGACAATTATAAATAGTACTGCAATGAACAATGGAAGTCTTTTTTAAATTTTGGTTTCCTCAGGATATATGCCTAGGTGGGATTGCTGTGTCATATGGTGGTTTTATTCCTAGTTTTTTAAAGGAATCTCCATACCGTCTTCCATAGTGGCTGTGTCAATTTACATCCCCAACAGCACAAGAAACTTCCCTTTTCTCCACACCCTTTCCAGCATTTATTGTTTGTAGATTTTTTGATAATTGCCATTCTGACTGGTGTGAGGTGATATCTCATTGTGGTTTTGATTTGCATTTCTCTAATAATGAGTGATGTTGAGCATCTTTTCATGAGTTTATTTGTTAGCCATCTGTATGTCTTCTTTGGAGAAATGTCTGTTTAGGTCTTTTCCCTAGTTTTTGATTGGATTGTTTGTTTTTCTGGTATTAAGTTGTATGAGCTGCTTGTATATATATATTTATCCTTCTTAATGCTACAGAACATCTGCAATATGTAAGTGTATGTCTTTCACTAAATTTGGGGAAATGTCAGCCATTTTCACTCAAATATTTTTTCTCCCCCAGTCTCATTCTCTCTTCCTGAAATTCTAATTGTGTCAATGTCAAAATTATTGTCTCAAAGGTCACTGAAGCTTTTACTTTTAATCTTTATTCTCTTGGTTCTTCCCATAGGATAATTTTCATTCGTCTGTCTGCAAGTTCACTGACCCTTTATTCTTTTGTCTCTAATCAATTTATGAGCCAATGTGTGAACATTTCATTTCACAGATACTAATTTATATAATTTAATATTATATTATATTAATATTATATTATATTTAGTATTAATTATACTACTTTTCATTTATATAATCACCCCTTGATTCTTTTTATTATTCCCATTTCTCTTTGATAGCCCCCTTTAGCTTATTCATTGTGAAAAAAATTTAAATACTTGAATCTACTTAACAAAATCGCTTTGTTACAATCGTTCAAATTGTACAATATTTGCTTTGTCACAGCTTTCTATGTGAGATCTATCTTCCCTCAATCCTATGGAGTAGGAAGTATCATCAAGGGGGGGGGGGGAATGGAAACATGGATCTCATCCACTGCAGTTCCTTTCTTCCAGGGTGTAATCCCTACTTGTTTTTAATCTGCTTTTATTTTTTTCACTATTAAGAGTATTATTACCCAGAGTTTAAAATTGCTAATTGTAACAGGTTATTCCAATCCTCAGTCATTACTGAAACCAGTCATCTTGAAAAGTACTTTACTTTGAGCAAACTCTTCAAAGGAGTTAGGAGTATTGATGACCCTGGAAGAGCTGACAGGAGATAACTTAGGGCTGTAAGGCTGCTGTTGCTGTCTCTGAAATAAAAACATCCATGCTCTTATTCTAACAGATTAATCTGTTTGCCATACTACAAACACATCATTTATTTCGTCTGAATGTGTGTTTTCATCTTGAAATGAATTAGCTTCCTTGGCTCAGAGGTTAAAGCGTCTGCCTGGAATGCAGGAGACTCGGGTTCGATCCCTGGGTCGGGAAGATCCCCTGGAGAAGGAAACGGCAACCCAATCTGGTAATCTTGCCTGGAGAATCCCATGGAGGGAGGAGCCTGGTAGGCTACAGTCCATGGGGTTGCAAAGAGTCAGATACGACTGAGCGACTTCATTTTCATTTTATGTCTATTCTACCAGTTCATATACCTGATTTTTCTTCAAAACTCAAAGAGTGACACTAGCAATGTGGCAAACTAGGAAGCTACAGGGCCTCATTTCCCTCCTCCCCCCATGTGAATAATAAAAGAATGACTAAAGACAAACTAAAATCACTTTGAATAGGCTCTGGAAATCAAAGATCTACAGCAACCAAGCGAATGCCCAATCAAGAAACAGCCATATTTAAAGATGTCAGAATTTTTATGGTATTTTTCATTGCCTTTGCCCTATATCTTCCTTGGTGTGGTGCAGCACCTTTGGGAGGAAGTGCTGCTACTACAGACCCAAACCATACTTAACCTGGCTATGGGCTGCCTAAAGGATAGGTTTCTGCTTTGCTTAACCTGAAGCTCAAATGGAGAAAGACTGTGCAAAGCAGTGGCAGCACCTGACTTGAAAGTCAGATGGGGGAACTTAAACGTAGTTTGAATTTTCAGTTGGTGGAAACCATGGGAGGCTTTAGAGGGCACTGAACATAAAACTTGCAGTTGACCTGCATACATGTGGATACCAGGGGCAAGAGAATGTGGAAATAGAAATAAAATATAAAAATCTAAGGTTCCAACTAGAAGCCACATGAGATTACATGAGAATTAAGACTTTCATAAGTAGTTATGTATACAAGTAAGTTGGAGGGGAAAAAAAAGCACACACACAGACTCAAGCATAACACATGTTAAGAAAGAACCTGGGAAGAATTTAAGACTTCACCATGGCTGAACCCAAGATGGAAATAATGCATTACTAATTAATAAATGTGCTCCCCATTAGTCTTCAGAGAGAGGTGGCTGCTTGTACAAAGTACAAAATTTCAACAAAGAATCACAAAGCATACAAACAAATGGGTAAATATTGTTCCTAAAAGGATCAAAATGAGTATCTTAAAACCATCCCAGAAGAAACACAAAATCAGACTTACTAGACAAATGTTTTAAAGTAAAAGCCTTAAATGTGCACAAAGGTAAAGGAAAACTATGCAAAAACAAAATTTAAATATCAACACACACACAGAAGTTACAAAAGGAACCAAACAAATTCAAGAGCTGATAAAGATAATTAAGTTGAAAAAGTTCATTGGGGGGGATTAAGAGAGAAACTTGAAGGGACAGAAGAAATGGTCAGCAAACTTTAAAACAGGTCATTTGAAGTTATGAAGATTGAGGAGCAAGAGATAAAAAAATGAGGAAAAGTAAATATATTTTAAAAGAATTATGAAACATTGTAAGTGAACCAATATATACATTATGGGATCTGCAGGAGAAAAGAAAGAAAAAGTCGATAGCAAAGCATTCCTTATCAGTAATAATGTTCAATGAAAATGAATTAAAATCTCCAATCAAAAGACACACTGTCAAAATGGATCAAAGAATAAGATCCATTTATATGTTATCTATAAGACACTCACTTTAGATCTAAGGATATGCATGGGTTGAAAGTAAATGTATGGAGAGAGAAAAAAAAAAAAAAAAGCATTCCATGCAATTAGTAACCAAAAGAGGGCATGGATACACTAATAGCACATAAAATAGACATTAAGTAATATATTAAGAGACATGAAAGTATATTATATAGTAATAAAAGTATCAATTCACCAGAAAGATATAGCAATAATAAGCATATATAAAACAACCATCAGAGCTCTAAATATATGAAGTAAGTACTGACAGAATAGAAGGGAGAAAAAGATAGCTCTATAGTAACATAGAAGACTTCATTATTCCACTTTCAATAATGCATATAACAAACAGAAGATAAGAAAGGAAATGGAAGATGTGAACTACACTATAAACTAATTGGACCTAACAGACATATAGAAAATAATCTACCTAACAAGACTAAATGCATATTTTCTCAAGAGTACATGAAACATTCTCCAGGAGAGACCATATGTTAAACCACAAAACAAGTCTCAATAAATTTAAAGAGATGGAAATCATATAACATATCTTTTCCAGTTAAACTAGACGACAACTGTAGAGGGAAATTGGAAATAATACAAACATAATAAAAAACAATCAACACTTAGGAAGAGGAAGAAACTACTTCTATATGTGAAAATGCATATATAAAAACCCATAGCTAATAACATACAGTGATCAAAGGTTATTTTTTTTCCTCTAAGATTAGGAATAAGAAAAGAACATCTTCTTTTACCATTTTTGTTTAACAGAGTACTGGAAGTCCCATTCAGAACAACTATGCTAGAAAAAAAAAATGAAAATGTCACGTGAGTGTATGTTTCTCGGTTATTTGTCTCGTCACAACAAAGATTTGGAGCAACGGACATTAAAGCCCTCGGCGCATCATAGCTCTCGGGTCTTGGACAAACCGTGCTACAGCTCTTAGGCAAATCAGTGTTACAGCTCTATTTTATTTAGAAGATAGCAGGAGAGTGAGAGAGAGAGAGAGAGAGAGAGAGAGAGAGAAAGAAAAGAGCACACGCACGCGGGGGAGAGAGTCCGTGAGAAAGCGCTTTGGCTCCTTCTTTTATATGTTTTTTCCTCCACCTGGGCCTGCCCTATGCAAATTGGGCTTAGCCAGGAGTGCTGTTTGTTCTGCCTGAAGTTTTCACTCTGGTCCTCGGACCTTCCTTTGACCTTCCTTGTCTTTTAGCCACCACCATTTTGGACTCATTTTCCCTATTCTACCTACCTAACATTCCCCCCTCAAGAGATGGGAGGCCCAATTCTTTGGGAATAGGGGCGTCGAGGTCTTTCTGGCTACTTCCTGCTGAACTGGGGCGGCGAGGGGTATTGGGCCTCTCCCTCTTGCTAGTCTCAATCCTGAGTCCTTATAGTGGTGTCCAAGGGTGTGTGATATTTTCCATGGTCAGCTGTAGTTTTATATCTTTGTTGAACTGGCACTGCATGTTGTAGCTGGTTGACCTGGGCAGATACAAAGCAGGTTAGACAATCGACAGTACATGGAATAATCATAGGCATCATCAATATAGCATAACAAGGACTAGTAGGGACATTGGTCAATTTTAAATTCACATCGCCAGGATAGCTCAAGTCCCTCCTTGTTCAGGGATCAGAAGATCTATCTCCTGTCTGTCTTGGAGTACAATCTCTGTCAAGCTGTGTTGGCTCCTTAGAGTTATCCTGAGAAATCTTATCCCCAGAAACCAGATTTTGGGTGTGTTCATTAGAATGGCACTCATTGGTAGTTCTGAATAGGTATGTGAGATCTCCCAGGGGCTCACAGGTGTATTGAGTGTCCTCTTCTGTTTTCTTCCACGGCTTGACTCATGAGTAGTGAATCCAGGAGTCATGTCCTGGTATCTTGACTGCTGTGGAAGTAGAAAGTATTACAGGGTAAGGGCCCTTCCATGTGGGCTGGAGTTGAGCCTTTGGGGACCCATCTTTCCAGACTTTAATTAGGACTTGAGTCCCTGGAGCATATAGTGGTGACTCTTTAGAATCTTTTGGGTTCTGGTTCATACCCCACAAGCGTATATCCTGTTGGAATTGCCCAATGTCCATGGTATAAGACTGGAGGGTCTGAACCTCTGGATCTAGGAAGAGGTCATTGACATAAACAAAAGGTCTCCCATATAGCATCTCACAAGGACTAAGACCAACCTGTTCCTTAGGGGCAATGCGGGTGTGGAGGAGAGCTATTGGTAAAGCCTCCTTCCATCCCAGGGAGGTCTCCTGGGTTATCTTTTTTATCGCTGATTTTAAGAATCGGTTGGCTCTTTCTACTTTTCCTGAAGATTGAGGCCTCTAGGCACAATGGGGATAATAAGTAATGCCCAATGCTTTCAAGACTTCTTGGGTGACCTTAGAAGTAAATGATGTCCCATTGTCACTTTGTAATGACCTGGGCAGACCAAATCGTGGAATGATTTCATGGAGCAGTTTTTTTTACCACCTCCTCAGCCTTCTCAGTCCAGGTGGGAAAGCCTTCAATCCATCCTGTGAATGTATCTATCATGACTAATAGGTATTTATACCCTTGAGAAACTGGCATCTGGGTGAAGTCCATCTGCCAGTCCTCTCCTGGGTAGGCCCCACATCATTGGACGGGCTGTGCCAGCTGGAGTCTTCAATCTCCTTGTGGGTTGTTTAATTGGCAAGTGGGACAAGAGGAGACCACCTGTCTTATAGTTGTTTGGAGGCCTGTTCCTCTGAAAGACCTTTCTAGTAATCTTTGGAGGGCCTTTTCTCCTAAATGAGTAGTGGCATGTAAGGAGTTAACCAACTTCCCTTGGAGGTTTCCAGGCAGAAAAAGGAGTCCCTCCTTTTGGAACCACCCCATATGATCTTCTTGAAAGCCCTCGCTCTTAGCTTTAAGAGTCTCACCTTCAGTATATGAAGGAGTTTTTGGCAAATTAGTCTGTGGAACTAAGGTGGCAATCCCTATTAGGTCATGGTTCTGTAATGCTGCTCTCCTAGCTGCCTGATCAGCTGCTTGGTTCCCTCGTGCCACTTCCATGTTCCCTTTTTGATGTCCTTTACAGTGGGAGACTGAAACCTCAGTGGGAAGATGGACTGCCTCCAAGAGTCAAAGAATCTGATCACCATATTTGATTGGGGAACCTCGGGTGGTCAAGTGGCCCCTTTCTTTCCAAACAGCCGCATGTGCATGTAGCACCAGAAAGGCATACTTGGAGTCAGTGTAAATGGCTATTCTTTTTCCTTTTCCCAGCTCTAAAGCTCGAGTCAGGGCTATGAGCTCAGCTAATTGGGCTGAAGTAACTGGTGGCACAGGCTTAGCCTCTATGGTCTCAAAATTGGAGACTACTGCATACCCAGCTCTTCTTTTTCCATCCAAGACAAAGCTGCTTCCATCAGTGTACCAGATTTCTTCAGGATTGGTCAGAGGATCTTCTGACAATCCCTCTCGGGGTTTTGTCCAGTGGTCCAAGATTTCTAGACAAGAATGAAAAGGGAGAGAGCCCTCGAGGGTAGGTAGGAGGGTGGCTGGGTTAAGAACCTCACAAGGGGATATAGTGAGGCCTGGATTTTCCATCAGCATTACTTGATATCTGAGGATTCTTTGATCAGACATCCATAAATGGCCTCTCCCATTTAGGAGTTGTTTTACTTGGTGGCTGGTAAAAATAGTTAGTTTGCCCCCAAAGGAGAGTTTTAAAGCATCTTATATCATGATTGCAATAGCTGCAAGATTTCAAAGGCAGGGGGCTAACCTTGGGACATTGCATCGAGCCTCTTGAATAAGTAAGCTAGAGGCTGGGGCTCAGATCCCAACCTTTGAGTTAACACTCCCAAGGCTGTTCCCTCTCTTTCATGGACATAAAGTTGGAATGCTTTTTCTGGGTCTGGCAAGCTCAAGGCAGGTGTTTGAGTTCAGGCCTGTTTTAGTGTAGCCTCTGCCTTCTTTTGAGGAGTTCCCCACATCAGTGGGATTGAATCATCTCGTCCCTTTAAGCTTTCATATAAGGGCTGGGCATTTAGACCATAGTTGGGTATCCAGATTCTACAATAACCAGTTAGCCCCAGGAAAGCTCGCAATTGTTTCCGAGTCGTGAGGGAGGGCAACTGGAGGATTCCTTGTACCCGATCAGAGGACAGCCTCCTGGACCCGTGTGTAATCTGAACTCCCAGGTAAGTCCCGAGCCTCTCTTTTGAGAGAATATTGTTTCAAGTTAGGAAACCAAGTGGGATCTCAGAGGACAATGATGACTGGTTCAGCTTGGTGGGCTTGTCCAGGAATCCCCTGATCCCACACCTGGGGATTAATTTTGTCTTCCCATAGTTTTTGGTCCCTCTCTATTGAAGGTGTAATGGGTTCTTCAGTAGTAACCAGGAGCTGTAGAGCTCTAGGGGCTGAAAAACTTCCCATCACAAGGGTGGTCCCCAGTTTAGTGAGTATATCTCTTCCCAATAAGGGGGTAGGACACTCAGGGACCACCAGAAACTGGTGGGAAAATATTTGTCCATCCCAGCAACAAAGAAGTGCTCAGGTGAATCTTTTAGTAGTTGCTTTTCCTGTAGCACCCAAAATGGTACAGGTTTGGGAGGAGAAGGCTCCAGAGTAGGAGATCAAGACAGAGTAGGTAGCCCCTGTGTCAACCAAGAGATTCTCAGACCTACCTGCCGCATCCAGTCGCACCCTTGGCTCCAGCACCGTGATGGTTATCTGTGACAGGTGGGCTGGCTGGAGCGGGCCGCCTCAGACCTCTTGAACCATTGTGAGGGTAGGCTTGGTGCTTGACCTTGAGGCTCTTGGGTCCCGAGGGCAGAGTGCCACCCAATGTCCCAGTTGATGGCATTTGTGGCAAGCCATTCTAGGAGACTTGTCACGGTTTGGACACTCTTTGGCCCAATGCTCCGCCAGTCTACAGATCAGGCGTCTGTCTCGTGCCTTGTCCTTCAAGGACTCGGGGTTTGCCATAGGGCTTCTCTGGAGGGCAGCCAGCATCTGGGCATGCCTTGTCTCTTTCTTTCTCTCCTTCTCCTGGGCCTTGGCCTCCTTCTCCTGTTCTGTTATAAAAGGTATTGGTGGCTGTCTGGACCATCTCATCTAAAGAGGCAGCAGGGTCCTGCTGTTGTAGTTGCTGTAACTTAATTCTGATATCTGATGCACATTGGGACAGGAATTTGTCCTTTAAAATCACCCGTCCCTCATAAGAATCTAAGTCCAGGTTGGTAAACTTTTGGACTGTCTCTTTTAGCCTCTCCAGAAAGGCAATGGGGTTCTCATTGGGCTCCTGAGTTATTGCTGAGACTGGGCACAGTCCCGCAAGTAATAGGCTTCTTTCTGTTTCCATAGGTAGACTTCCTTAGGGGTGAGTCTTTCTGAAGCTTATCCTACCCAGAACTGTTGCAACCTGAGAGCCAGGCATCCCTGCGTCAGGGTGCAGATCCCCAGGCAGGCTGAGGTGTGACAGCCTCCTAGAGATCGAATCCCCAGGCAGGTTGAGGTGTGACGGCCTCCCGAGGATTGGGTCCCTGGGCAGGTTGAGGCGTGACGACCTCCTGGGACCCCTGGGACTAGAGGATCCCCGAACAGGTTGAGGCGTGGCAACCTTTCAAAGACCTATCCCTAGGCAGGTCAAGGCATGATGACCTCCTGGGACCCCCCGAACTGGAGTTTGGGCATCCCCAAGATCTCCAGTGTTAACAATGCTGGGTAGAATTAAGAGGTTTGTTTGGCCCAGTGTGGATGGGAATAGATATGATGTAAGTTCATCCTACCCAGAACTGTTGCAACCTGAGAGCCAGGTGTCCCCGGGTCAGGGTGCAGATCCCCAGGCAGACTGAGGCATGACAGCCTCCTAGAGATTGAATCCCTGGGCAGGTCGAGGCGTGATGGCCTCCCGAGGATTGGGTCCCTGGGCAGGTTGAGACGTTACGACCTCCTGGGACCCCCAAAAATGGAGTTTGGGCATCCCCAAGATCTCCAGTATGACCAGTATTGGGTAGGATTAGGGGGTTGGATATTATAGAGCATTTCCCTCCCAAGGCCAACTATTTTCTGGTTGTCTCTCCAGAAGATTGTAGAGGCAGTCTTGTGGGTCTGGATGGGGCTCAGGAAAAGAGCATGAAACAGGAGGGAAGGAGGCAGAGCACAAACTTTGAAAGAATGACATAGCACAAGGGTATAATGTAAACCAATTAAAATCAATTGGGTCCAAGATGACAAGTCAAATTCAAGTAAGCCTTAATCCCCAGTCTATAAGCCAACAGACACACCCAGAGGTGGCAAGACAGCTCCAAGGCACAAGGTCAGAAGAGGGAGGAGTGGGTGGTTCCCCAATGGCTGGGATGATCCTCTCATTAGCATATGAATTCCATTCCCTCACAAAACCTAGCCAGGCCTAATTCCATGGCTGCAGCCCTTGCCCTCAGCAATGGTTCACACCCTGAAGGGTGGCTTCTCTCTGAATCCTAACAAATCTACCTCTTATCACTTTGTCTCTCAATGAATTTTTGCAATGAGGCATCAGAGCCTGAGTTTCATTAGTTTTGGCCGGGCTTGAGTCTTGGGAGAGAGCTGAAGGACAGGAGGAAAAAGCAGTGGGGAAAACGTGCCAAGGAATCCCCCTCATAGCCCGCTGGAAAGTTTGCTAAATATCTGACTGGTGCTCACAGTTTCATTGGTCTGATCCTTGGCAAAGAGAAGAGAAAGGACAGAAGAACCCCCCTCGGCTTGTGTAACAGCTACTGGGGCTCAGCAGATAGCGCCTTTGGGACATGCTGAAGAATAGCCTCTCCAGAGTCCCTCAATTGTGCCCCTGCCACCCGTCTGTTTGTGGGAGGTTCAAGGAAACAAGAAACGAGAGATTGTGAAGGTCCCTCCAGCCATAGGAGCGAGGACCTCTTAACTTAACCGGAGGTCTTCTGGAATCTGAGACTAGGCCATGTGTGCTTTCTGCTGAGTTCGTTTTTTGCTGTCCCGGTTTCCAGCACGATGGGCCTTCCCCTGCGCTGGGTTTCTTTGCCTTCCACTTCTAGCGCGGGAGCTTCACTGAGTTGGGCTCCTGTTGTGCTTGGCCTCTTCCACGTAGAGGTTGTTTCAGCCAGGTTATATCCAAGTCACGGCACCATAGATGTCACATGAATGTTATGTTCCTCGGTTCTTTGTCTCGTCACAGCAAAGATTTGGAGCGACGGACATTAAAGCCCTCGGTGCATCACGGCTCTCCGGTCTTGGACAAACCATGCTATAGCTCTTAGGCAAATCAGTGTTACAGCTCTATTTTATTTAGAAGATAGCAGGAGAGTGAGAGAGAGAGAGAGAGAGAGAGAGAGAGAGAAAGAAAAGAGCACACGCACGCGGGGGAGAGAGTCCGTGAGAAAGCGCTTTGGCTCCTTCTTTTATATGTTTTTTCCTCCACCTGGGCCTGCCCTATGCAAATTGGGCTTAGCCAGGAGTGCTGCCTGAAGTCTTCACTCTGGTCCTCGGACCTTCCTTTGACCTTCCTTGTCTTTTAGCCACCACCATTTTGGACTCCTTTTCCCTATTCTACCTACCTAACAAAAGCATCCAATTTGGAAAAAGAGTAAAATTATCTCTGTTCATGGATGACATGATCTTATATGGAGAAAGCACTAAAGGGTCTACACTCCCAAAACATTGTTTGAAGTAGTAAACAAATTCAGCAAAACTGTAGTATATAAAACAAATTGTAAAAAATCAATTTTGTGTCTATATACTAAAAATGAACAATTGGGAAAGAAAATTAAAAAAACAATTCCCTTTAAAATAGCATCAAAAAGAATAAAATACTTAGGAATAGACTTAACCAAGGAAATGTAAGACTTGTACACTGAAAACTATAAAACATTGATGAAAGAAATTAAAGACACATATAAGCAAAGAATTCATTCATTAACTGGGAGACTTAATACTATTAAGATGACAATACTAACCCAAACAATCTACAGATGTGATACAATCTATGTTTTAATCCCAATATTGTTGGTAAAATAATCCTAATTTTATACAGAATCTCAAGGGACTCTGAATAACCAAAATAAGATTGAAAATAATGGACAAAATTAGAGGTCTCACATTTCCTGATTTCAAAACTTACTACAAAGCTACTGAAATCAAAACACTGTGATACTGGCACAAAGACAAATACAGCTGACCCATGAACAACATGGGTTTGAACTGTGTGGGTCAATTTAGATGCAGATTTTTTCAATAAATATACAGTTGGCCCTCTGTATTTGCACATTTTGTATTCATGGGTTTGGCATCCATAGATTCAACCAGATTTGGACCAAAATTTCTCTTCTGACTTGACTGAATCCATAGATGCAAAGCCTGAAGACATGAAGGGCTACTGTATGCACTGTTGTTGTTCAGTCCCTCAGTCGTGTCTAACTCTTTGCTACCCCATGGACTGTAGCATGCCAGGCATCCCTTTGCTTCACTATCTCCTGGAGTTTGCTCAAACTCATGTCCGTTGAGTCAGTGATGCCATCTAACCAGCTCCTTGTCTTGTTTTTGTGACTATAGAGATTATCCTTTTTTGACTGTAAAAACATAACCAATCTAATTTCAGTATCGATCATCCAATGATGTCTATGCCTCAAGTCATCTCTTGGGTTGTTGGAAAATGGGTGTTTCCTATGATCAGCATATTTTCTTGACAAAACTCTATTAGCCTTTACCTTGTTTTGTTCTGTATTCCAAGGCCAACATTTCCTGTTAGTTTGGGTATATCTTGACTTCCCACTTTTGCATTCTAACACCCTATGATTAAAAGAACATTTTTTTTTTTTTTGGTGTTTGTTCTAGAAGGTGTAGACGGTTCTGTTGTTTTTGAGGTTGCACCCAAGTACTGCATTTAAGACTCTTTTGTTGACTATGAGGACTACTACAAGTCTTCTAAGGAATTCTTGCCTAGGGCAGTAGATATGAAAGTGAAAGTGAAAGTTGCTCAGTTGTCCAACTCTTAGTTATAAAATAAGTCATAGAGAAGTAGCATACAGCATGGTGATTGTACCTAATAATACTGTATTGCATATTTAAAAGGGGCTAAGCGAACAGATCTTAAATGTTCTCATCAGGAGAAAAAATAACTTTTCAGTGACTGTGTCTGGTGACAGGTGTTAACTGGACTTACTGTGGTGATCATTTCACAATATATACAAATACTGAATCATTTTGTTGTACACTTTAAGTAATGGTTTACATCAATTATACCTCAATTTACAAAAAAATGAAAGAAAAAGTTTTCTCAAATTTTCACCAGAACTTTATAAAATAACACTTCATTTTTCCATTCTGAAATTAAAAAAAAAAAAAAAACTCATGATTTTAACATACTAACACTGGTAAGGATTAGCATATTTTCATATACTTTTGGCTATTATATTTCTTTTTCTCTGAATTGAATGTGCCTAAAGTTAGCACACATTTCCATCTTGTTGCTTTTTTTAAATTTGTAGTTATACATTATGTATTCTGGATATTTAATTGTGTAAACATATTTTAAACTATTTGGAAATAAAAAGATAATCCATGCCAATGCCAAGATCATTAACAGAAGAAATTGAGGTAAATGTAGAAAAAATGAACTATAAAATAACTAATCAGTGAACATTTATCTCATCTAAAAGTAAGAAAGGCATTTTAGGTGTATATGTAATAAGGTAAAAGTCATAAAGGAGAAGAGCAGATGAGTATATTACATTACAATAAGAGTCTTCATATTAAAAAACACAAATGTCGGTCTTACGTTTAGATCTTTAATCCATTTTGAGTTTATTTTTGTGTATGGTGTTAGAAAGTGTTGATTAAAGATCTAAACATAAGACCAGAAACTATAAAACTCCTAGAGGAGAACATAGGCAAGACACTCTCCGACATACATCACAGCAGGATCCCCTATGACCCACCTCCCAAAATATTGGAAATAACAGCAAAAATAAACAAATGGGATCTAATTAAACTTAAAAGCTTCTGCACAACAAAAGAAATTATAAGCAAGGTGAAAAGACAGCCTTCAGAATGGGAGAAAATAATAGCAAATGAAGCAACTGACAGCTAATCTCAAAAATATACAAGCAACTCCTACAGCTCAACTGCACAAAAATAAATGACCCAATCAAAAAATGGGCCAAAGAACTAAATAGACATTTCTCCAAAGAAGACATACAGATGGCTAACAAACACATGAAAAGATGCTCAACATCACTCATTATCAGAGAAATGCAAATCAAAACCACTAGGAGGTACCATTTCACGCCAGTCAGAATGGCTGTGATCCAAAAGTCTACAAGCAATAAATGCTGGAGAGGGTGTGGAGAAAAGGGAACCCTCTTACACTGTTGGTGGGAATGCAAACTAGTACAGCCACTATGGAGAACAGTGTGGAGATTCCTTTAAAAACTGGAAATAGAACTGCCTTATGACCCAGAAATCCCACTGCTGGGCATACACACTGAGAAAAGCAGAACTGAAAGAGACACATGTACCCCAATGTTCATCACAGCACTGTTTGTAATAGCCGGGACATGGAAGCAACCTAGATGTCCATCAGCAGATGAATGGATAAGAAAGCAGTGGTACATATATACAATGGAGTATTACTCAGCCATTAAAAAGAATACATTTGAATCAGTTCTAATGAGGAGGATGAAACTGGAGCCTATTATACAGAGTGAAGTAAGCCAGAAAGAAAAACACCAATAGAGTATACTAACGCATATATATGGAATTTAGAAAGATGGTAACAATAACCCTGTATACGAGACAGCAAAAGAGACACTGATGTATAGAACAGTCTTTTTGACTCTGTGGGAGAGGGAGAGGGTGGGTTGATTTGGGAGAATGGCATTGAAACATGTATAATATCATATATGAAACGAGTCACCAGTCCAGGTTCAATGCATGATACTGGATGCTTGGGACTGGTGCACTGGGACGACCCAGAAGGATGGTATGGGGAGGGAGGAAGGAGGAGGGTTCAGGATGGGGAACACATGTATACCTGTGGTGGATTCATTTTGATATATGGCAAAACCAATACAATATTGTAAAGTTAAAAAATAAAATTAAATTAAAAAAACACACTTCCCCTGACAACTTGTCACAAATACAGTGTCTAGGGATATGGGGCATATTTCTTATAGTCATATTACAAGCTTCAAAATATACAATACTTCTGCAATTCAATATCTAATATTTCCAGCTGATCATCATGAGGGACTTGCAGATTAATATGTCTTAATGGAAAATAGATTATAGTCTAAGCACAGGTATTAGAGAAGGTTATTGGGCAAACATTCAAGAATGCTATTCCAATGTTTTCTCCACAAGTACAGTTAATAAGCCATAATTATTTGGGGCCATCACCACCATCTCAGGAAAATATAAAAATGTCAGACCAGAAGAACACTAATGTGTTTTTAAATTTTTAATTTATACAACTTTATAATATACATGAATCACATGACATCAATAACTAAATTGGTAGTATAAAATTATACATTTTAACAGCAATTATCAATGCATAGAATTATTTTTACATACAGTTTAAAAATGTTGTTTACAAACATTTTTTCATTTGATTCATTTAGCCCCAAAAATCAAATTAAAAATTAATCTAGTATCTTTATATATAGATAAGAAAACAACAGTCAAAGGGTTCTTCCCAAAGTCCATACCTTGTGTAGGTATGTGGGCACAAAGACCAGGTATTTTGAGACTTTATTCTAGTTGGAAGTATAAAGTATGTTCACACAAAAGAGAGGGAGAAAAATAACTATGATTTTTCAGCATAAAATTTGGGCATCTTACTCCATGCTAATGAATGACAAATGGGTCATAGGAAGTGATTAAATATTCAAATATTAAGCTATCTAAAATTATCTAATACTCTGTTTATACCAAAATATAGTGAATCATTTAATGGTGGTTATTTAAGTACTGAACATCTATTTTGATTAAGGTCAATGGCTGTCCTTCCAGATTTCCCAGGAAAACACTACTGTGGTAAACCTCCAGGAAATGAAGAGTAAGAACTATGAAAAAAATGAAAATAAATCAACAATAACAAGAAGTACTCAAAATTTCCCAAGAGGGAAACTTTGTGATAGTTTTATTTGAATCACACAATCAAATATGGTTGATGAAATAAATGTGATGTACTGGTAAAATACACCTAAAGGAAAGTAATAATCACAACTAAATTCAGCATTCGAATAAAAAAAAAAAAAAAAAAAAAAAACCCACAAAACTTTTAACAGCCTTTCTGCAGAAGAATGTCT
This sequence comes from Bubalus kerabau, assembly GCF_029407905.1. NCBI lineage: Eukaryota > Metazoa > Chordata > Mammalia > Artiodactyla > Bovidae > Bubalus > Bubalus kerabau. The sequence goes on along the minus strand of NC_073647.1, from coordinate 1,037,247 downwards.
TTAATACATTTTCCTCTGTACGAAAAATTCAACTGCTAAGGTCCACCTATGATATACATCATCTTTGTATATATAATCAAACATTTTATTTTATTCTCTTTATGCATCCTACTGGACTGTTGTTGAATAAATAAATAGGACTGCTGCAAAGGTAACATCAATCAATCAATTTTTGTAAATTCCTGTGTCAGAAAATTTTCAATTTGTGGACAAATGTGATTTGTAGCAACAAGCGTTTACAGTTGCCCCTTGAACAACTCGGGGGTTAAGGGCACCAAAATTCCTCCCTCACCCCCTGCACAGTTAAAGACTTTTGTATAACTTTATAGTCACCCTCTTTATCAGAGATGCTGCATCAACATATCAACCAATTACAGATTGTGTAGTACTATAGTACACATTTTATGAAAGAAACCCATATATAAGTGGATCCACATAATTCAAAGTCCTGTTAGTCAAAGGTCAACTGTATATTAAAACAAAATGAAAATATCTATACAAAGGATTTTGTGTATAATTTAGGATTTTTCATTCACATGATAATAATTATTCTTGAATCAATAGTCTAATTTCCAACCCCTTTTTAAAGCTATCACATTCTAGCCAAAGAGAAATATGTTCCTTTGGAAGGAAGAAAGTTTTATACCTCCATTTGAATATAATTAAAAAAAAAAAACTGCACTTGTGCAGATGCTGCTAAAGAAACCATAAACATGTGTAGTTACCTTTCTTGCTACCATAACAACATCTAAATTATTGATGCTTAATAAATCAAGTTGTGAGAGAGTGATAACAACATAGAAGACAACCTCTGAAAAGAAACATGAAGTAAATTTACAAATTCACCGCCTTCGCTTAGATTCATTTAATAAAAATTTCCTAAACTACCTATTTTTTATTATACATATTGACCCAGAGACTTTGGAAAGTTTCTTGGGAAATACTGAAGTACATGAATAAAACTGTGTGTGTACATGTGTATCTACATCCACCTATACCTCTATGGGAGACACTGTTGGCTATTTATACAAGAGTAATTTAACCATTTTTCTTCCTTAAAAGTCTTAGCTGGAAATCCCTTGATGTCAGAAAAAAGTGGTCCCATTCATAAATTAATAGTGGGCATATAATCCAGTTCTTCCCAATAAAAATATAAAGAGACATTTGTTTGGAAAGGGGTACTTTTGAAAAATCATTTCTTCCCTGATATAATATGGGTACAGAAGAAGACTTTAAACACAGTTTAGAGATTTAAATGGGGCTTCTCTGGTGGCTCAGTGGTAAAAAAATTCACCTGCCAATGCAGGAGATGCGGATTTGATCACTGGGTGGAGGAAGATCCCCTGGAGTAGGAAATGGAAATCCACTCTAGTATTCTGGCCTAGAGAATTCCATGGACAGAAGAGCCTGGCAGGCTACAGTCCACGGGGGTCACAAAAGAGTTATACACCACACTGAGCAACTAAGCAACAACAAAAATGATGTAATAGATAGAGCCATTGTATCCATGTTGTATTCAATATGAGAGAAAAGCCAAGAGGAATACAGAGAGAACTATCCAAAGCCCTGATCTCATTAACATAATAAACTGGTGCCAGAATCTTACTCTCTGACTTATTTATTGGAAAAGATCCTCTTATTTTAGACAATATGAATGGGCCATCAGTTTATTATAGTCTATTACTAAGTTAAATCCTGTTCTGGTCTTTCTTTTTATTTTATTTTATTTTATTTTTAAACTTTACATAATTGTATTAGTTTTGCCAAATATCAAAATGAATCCGCCACAGGTATACATGTGTTCCCCACCCTGAACCCTCCTCCCTCCTCCCTCCCCATACCATCCCTCTGGGTCATCCCAGTGCACTAGCCCCAAGCATCCAGTATCATGCATCGAACCTGGACTGGCAACTCGTTCCATACATGATATTTTACATGTTTCAATGTCATTCTCCCAAATCTTCCCACCCTCTCCCTCTCCCACAGAGTCCATAAGACTGGTCTTTCATCTTATTTTTTTTTCCCTCTACTGTTATCTATAGAGAGTATTTCAAGTAACCAAGATAAGGATGCAAATATATCTAAACATGGCTCTTCTCTAGTTGGACTGAGGAAAAACACTTGTGATAAGATTAAGAAGAGGACCAGGATGTTGAAGGGATATAAGGAGTTAAGAATGTAAGTAGACAGTGTGTCAAGGGTAGAGACTATAATAGAATGGTGAAGGTTTGTGTTGCCACTGTGCTGTCTTGACAGTGGTGCTTAATAGAATGTGGCAGGGATAATATTCTTTTATACCAGCATATGTTGTTTACAGCATCTGTTGCAAGTAGTTAGTACTCAGGCTGTACTGATTGTTAATTACTTTGAATATGAATCATGACTTGTGGCAAATAATGACTGATTTGAATCAAAAAAATTTCAACCAAAGACTTCACTATGGTTCAGTATTGAAAGAAAATCCCAAATCAAAAAAGCAATTACACTATTACTTGCTTTATTGCCAGTTTCTCATGATTTGGAGAAAATAATTCAGCTTTCATGAAGCAAAATTAATCTATAACAGAGATAAGAGGAGGCGGTAGAGTAGGAGGATGAAGTAAGAAGAGGTGGAGCTCACCTACCTCAGCAAACCCATGAAAAACACATCTATATGTGGAATAATTCTCACTTAAAACTAACTGGAAACTGGCAGAAAGACAACCAAGGCTGGAAGGAAAATAGACCTGTAATCAGGTAGCAAGGGAAGAAAGCCAATTGGTTTGAGACCTGTGCTCCTGGAAGGAAACTTGGAGGAAAATGTAGGTTACACAGGCAGATATGCACCCTGGGGATTGAGTGGTGGGAGTCAAAGATTAGATGCCACAGTCCAGGAGTCCGATAAGGGTAAGTTGAAGTTGCTTAGCTAGTTGGAGGACTGCTGGTACTAACACAAGGATAGTGGGAAGCATGGGCTCTATGCATGGACTCTGACTTGTCCCCAAGGCAGGGTGGGGAGAGGTCTGATCTAGTAGCTACAGGGTTTCCTATGACCACCTCAGTGAGCAACCCAGTCCAAGCCAAGTAAATGCTCCAGCCCCACTCTATGTCACAGTGCTGCACTGGATTTGGGGCAGTCACTACAAGAAGGAAGACTCAAGCCTGAGATGCAGAGGCCACAAGGTCCTTCAGTGTAGCCCGGGTGGAGCTTGAGGTAACCTTTGTTGACACTTATTAAAGGATTGCTGATGGTGGCTGCCCCACTACAGACCACCACCCAGTACATGCCAAGAGTTGATGTGGGATATGCCAGCAAAGCACTGTGACTTCACAACAAGGTGTGAGCAGCTGGGTCTAGGGGAAGCACTCTGCTGTAGGAGACAAATGGGACATTCACTTAACACTGCATCTGAGTGGATAAGGGGAAACAAATATGGGCACCTGAATAGGAAAGGCACTGAAGATAGCTCAGACCTATCTGTGCACAACAGGGGCCAATAGTCCACAAGAATCCCACATGTTTCAGTATTTCCCTCTCTGGGGTAAGGATTCTGGTGCAGGGAGAAAGGAAAACACACACTTAAGGGAACAGAGACAACTCAGGCCAACTCTTAGGGCTTCTACTCCATCAACGTGGGACCAGACCCCACCTCTAATAACGTGATGATGGCCAGCGAGCAGAGCAAAAATCTCACATCATATGTGCCTCCAGCTATAACCCTTCCATTTAAGCCCCACTACATATCTTCCAGTATACCATGAGGAAAGGGATGACTTGTGTACATATCAAATCTAGCTGCCCCACAAAAGGCACTCCCATAGAAGATTAGTTTTTCAAGACTGCTGTAGGTAACTATTTCACCTAAATTCCTAGAGGCAGAGAAAAGTAAAATGAAAAGGCAGAGAAACTATTCTCAACTGAAAAATCAAGAGAAAATCCATGGAAAAAAAAGTGAAACAAAAATAAACAATTTATCAGATAATGAATACAAAGCAGTGATTATGAAAGTGTTAACAGAATTAGGGAAAAGAGTGGATCTACAGAGTGATAATTTTTAAAATGAACTAGAGGCCTTAAAAAAGGACCCAGCCAGAAATACACAATGCAACAGCTAAAATAAATAACAAACTAGAAGGAATGAAGTGCTACAAAGGAACGCTGAAGTAATCTGAAAGACAGAATAATGGAAACTTCCCAATCAGAACAGCAGAAAGAAAAGCAACTTTAAAAAATAATGAAAACAGTTTAAGATATCTCTGGAATAACATTATGTGTACCAACATTTACTTTGTAGGGATCCCAGAAGAACAAGGGGGGGGGTGGAAAATATATTTGAGGAAATGATTTTGAAGATTTATCAAACATGAAGAAGGAAACAGATATCCAGGTATGGGAAGCACAGAAGGTCCCAAACAATATGCAACCAAATAGACTTACACCAAAATGTATTAGGGCTTCCCTGGTGGCTCAGACAGTAAAGGATCTGCCTACAATGTGGGAAACCTGGGTTGGGAAGATCGCCTGGAGAAGGGAATGGCTACTGATTCCAGTATTCTTGCCTGGAGTATTCCATGGATGGAGAAGATAGGTGGGCTATAGTCCATGAGGTTGCAAAGAGTTGAACACTACTGAGAGGCTAACACAAGATGTACCAAAACCAAAATGGCAAAAGTTAAACAGAGAACTCTAAAGGCAGAAAGAGAAAAACAAAGAGTCACATAAAAGGGAATTTCAATAAGGACATAAACTGATTTCTCTGAAGAGACCTTGCAGGATAGAGAGTGCCATGATATATTGAAAGTGCTGAAAGAGAAAACCTTGTGATATACAATATTCTACCCAGCAAAATTATCATTCAAGACTGGAGAAGAAATAAATAATTTCTCAGACAAGCAAAAACTTTTTAAAAAACATCAGCAATGCTAAACTGACCTTAAAATAAATGTTGAATGGCCTTTTCTAAATGGAATAGAAGTAAAAACCTATAGAAAATAGAAAGTCCCAGTAGGAAAGGCAAATACATAGTAAGGATCAAGAATCAACCACTTAAATGAGCTAGTATATAGAGTAAAAGAAAAAAAAAACTGTTAAAGCAATTATAAATACAATAAAGAGTTAAGCGATAAACATGAAGATGTAAACATGACATCAAAAACTCAAAATGTAAGCAAAAGGAGTAAAAAAATGTAGATATCTTAGAATGTGTTTGAACTTATATGACTACTAGCTTAGAAAAAGTAGATATAATAATTGGCCAACATATATGAATCCCATGTTACTCAAAAAGAAACCAAGAACAGACACATTAAAACCAAAAAGAAAGGAAGACAGGAATATTACTAAAGAAAATCATTAAACTACAAGGAAAAAAATAGAAAAAATGAACAGAGAACTACAAAACCAACTGGAAAACAAGTCATATAACGTAATATGATAGTAATTACTCTAAATGCCAATGTTCTGATCAAAAGATAAATGGTGTGTGAATGGATTCTTAAAAAAAATGAATGTCAGGGGATGGAAAAGGTATTTAACTTACAAGGAAATAACAAGAAAGAAAGAGTAACAATAATATCAAACAAAACACTTAAAAACAAAGGCTATACAATAGACAAAGAAGGGCATTCTGGAGTCAAGATTTCTCCGAGAATTATCAATAGCCTGAGATATGCAGATGACACCATCCTTATGGCAGAAAGTGAAGAGGAGTTAAAGAGCCTCCTGATGAAGGTGAAAGAGTAGAATGAAAAATCTGGCTTAAAACTCAATATTTTTTAAAAAATGAAGATCATGGCATATGATCCCATCTTCATGGCAAATAGATGGAGTAACAATGAAAAGAGTGACCGACTTTATTTTCTTGGGCTCAGAAATCACTGCAGCTGGTGACTATAGCCATGAAATTAAAAGATGCTTGCTCCTTGTGAAAAAAGCTGTGACAAACCTAGACAGCATATTTAAAGATGAGACATTACTTTGCCAGCAAATGTCCATATAGTCAAAGCTATGGTTTTTCCAGTAGTCATGTATGGATGTGAGAGTTGGACCATGAGGAAAGCTGAGCACTGAAGAATTGTTGCTTTTCAACTGTGGTGTTAGAGAAAACTCTTGAGAGTCCCTTGGGCTGAAAAGAGATCAATCCAGTTAATCCTAAAGGAAATCAATCCTGAATATCCATTAGAAGGATTGATGCTGAAGCTTCACCTCCAATACTTTGACCACTTGATGTGAAGAGCCAACTCATTGGAAAAGACCCTGATGTTAGGAGAGATTGAGGGCAGGAAGAGAAGGGGATGACAGAGGATAAAATGGCTGGATGACATCACTGACTCAGTGGACATGAGTTTGGGCAAACTCCTATAGATAGTGAAGGTCAGGGAAGCTTGTCGTGCAGCAGCTCATGGGATCACAATTAGTCACACACAACATAGTGACTGAACAACAACACATATGCACCCAATATTGGAACACATAAATATATAAAGCAAATACTAATTGGCATAAAGCAGATATTGAAAATAATATAGCATTAGTAGGGGACATTAACATTCCAATATCATCAATGGATAGATCATCCTAATGGTAAACAAAATAGTCTTAAATGACATAATATATTCCCTGAACAGTAGATATCTACAGTACATTCCCTCCCAAAACATCAGAATGCGCATTATTCTCAAGTCCACAGGAAATGTTCCCCAGGATAAATTATACACTAGGTCACAAGACAAGTCACAACAAATTTAGAAGACAGAAATTATATCATTTTTACCTACCACAATAGCATGAAACTAGAAATCAACTACAAAAAAAATTAAAATGGGGAAAGCACAAACTAAGCAACTTGCAAATAAAAAGCCATTGATCAATGAAGAAATCAAAAAGGAAATCAGAAAATGCCTCAAGACAAACAAACAAAAAAAAATGGATATGCAACACGCCAAAATCTAAGGGAGGCTATAAAAGTGGTTCAAAAAGGGAAGTTTCAAGTGATAATGAATGGCCTTCCACAAGAAAAAAGAAAAATCTCAAATAAAAAACCTAACCTACAAGCTAATTGAGTTAGAAAAAGAAGAAACAAAGCAAAGTTAGCAGGAGGAAAGAAATAATAAAAATTAGAGAGAGAAAAAAAAGTAGAGATAAAAAATAGAAAAGATCAATAACATTGAGAACCTATTTTGTAAAAAGTTAAAGAAAATGTAAAAACATTTAACCAGGCTCACTAAGATGAAAAGAGTGAGTATACTACAAAGCTACAGTCATCAAGTATGGCAGAAAGAAAGAAAAAACATGTCAATGGAAAAAAATAGAAAGGCCAGAGATAAATCAACGCACCTATGGACACCTTATCTTTGACAAAGGAGGCAAGAATATACAATGGAGAAAAGACTATCTCTTTCACAAGTGGTTCTGGGAAAACTGGTCAACCACTTGTAAAAGAATGAAACTAGAACACTTTCTAACACCCTACACAAAAGTAAACTCAAAATGGATTAAAGATCTAAATGTAAGACCAGAAACTATAAAATTCCTAAAGGAAAACATAGGAAAAACACTCTGTAACATAAATCACAGCAGGATCCTCTATGACCCACCTCCCAAAAAAATGGAAGTAAAAGCAAAAATAAACAAATCGGACCTAATTAAACTTAAAAGCTTTTGCACAAAGAAGGAAACTATAAGCAAGATGAAAAGACAACCTTCAGAATGGGAGAAAATAATAGCAAATGAAGCAACTGACAAAGAACTAATCTCAAAAATATACAAGCAACTCCTGCAGCTCAATTCCAGAAAAATAAATGACCCAATTAAAAAAATGGGCCAAAGAACTTAACAGATATTTCACCAAAGACCTACATATGGCTAACAAACACATGAAAAGATGCTCAACATCACTCATTATGAGAGAAATCCAAATCAAAACCACAATGAGGTACATCTCATGCTGTTCAGAATGGCCATTATCAATAAGTCTACAAACAATAAATGCTGAAGATGGAGAGGGTGTGGGGAAAAGGGAACACTCTTACACTGTTGGTGGGAATGCAAACTAGTACAGCCACTATGGAGAACAGTGTGGAGATTCCTTAAATACTGGAAATAGAACTGCCATCAGTTCAGTTCAGTTCAGTTCAGTTGCTCAGTCGTGTCCAACTCTTTGCTATCCCATGAATTGCAGCACGCCAGGCCACCCTGCCATCACCAAATCCCAGAGTTAATGCAAACTCACGTCCATCAAGTCTGTGATGCCATTCAGCCATCTCATCCTCTCGTCCCCTTATTCTCCTGCCCCCAATCTCTCTCAGCATCAGAGTCTTTTCCAATGAGTCAAATTTTCACATGAGGTAGCCAAAGTATTGGAGTTTCAGCCTCAGCATCAGTCCTTCCAATGAACACCCAGGACTGATCTCCTTTAGAATGGACTGGTTGGATTTCCTTGCAGTCCAAGGGACTCTCAAGAGTCTTCTCCAACACCACAGTTCAAAAGCATCAATTCTTCAGGGCTCAGCTTTCTTCACAGTCCAACTCTCACATCATATATGACCACTGTATAAACCACAGCCTTGACTACACGGACCTTTTTTGGCAAAGTAACCTCTCTGCTTTCTAATATGCTGTCTAGGTTGATCATAACTTTCCTTCCAAAGAGTAACCGTCCTTTAATTTTATGGCTGCAATCACCATCTGCAGTGATTTTGGAGTCCAAAAAAAAAAAAAAAAATCTGACACTGTTTCCACTGTTTCCCCATCTATTTGCCATGAAGTGATGGGACCAGATGCCATGATCTTAGTTATCTGAATGCTGAACTTTAAGCCAACTTTTTCACGCTCCTATTTCACTTTCATCAAGAGGATTTTTAGTTCCTCTTCACTTTTTGCCATAAGGGTGGTGTCATCTGCATATCTGAGGTTATTGATATTTCTTCCGGCAATCTTGATTCCAGCTTGTGCTTCTTCCAGCCCAGGGTTTCTGATGACGTACAGTGCATATAAGAAGGGTGACAATATATAGTCCTTTTCCTATTTGGAAACAGTCTGTTGTTCCATGTCCAGTTCTAACTGTTGCTTCCTGACCTGCATACACGTTTCTCAAGAGGCAAGTCAGGTTGTCTGGTATTCCCATCTCTTTCAGGATTTTCCACAGTTTATTGTGATCCACACAGTCAAAGGCTATGGAATAGTTAATAAAGCAGAAATAGATGTTTTTTCTGGAACTCTTTTGCTTTTTCGATGATCCAGTAGATGTTGACAATTGTTCCTCTACTTTTTCTAAAACCAGTTTAGACATATGGAAGTTCATGGTTCACATATTGCTGAGGCCTGGCTTGGAGAATTTTGAGCGTTACTTTACTAGTGTGTGAGATGAGTGCACTTGTGCAGTAGTTTGAGCTTTCTTTGGCATTGCCTTTCTTTGGTATTGGAATGAAAACTGCCCTTTTCCAGTCCTATGGCCACTGCTGAGTTTTCCAAATTTGCTGGCATATTTAGTGAAGCACTTTCACAGCATCATGTTTCAGGATTTGAAATAGCTCAACTGGAATTCCATCACCTCCTCTAGCTTTGTTCACAGTGATGCTTTCTAAGGCCCACTTAATTCACATTCCAGGATATCTGGCTCTAGGTGAGTGATCACACCATCATGATTATCTGGGTCATGAATATCTTTTTTGTACAGTTCTTCTGTGTATTTTTGCCACCTCTTCTTAATATCTTCTGCCTCTGTTAGGTCCATAACATTTCTGTTCTTTATCAAGCCCATTTTGCATGAAATCTTCCCTTGTTATCTCTAATTTTCTTGAAGAGATCTCTAGTCTTTCCCATTCTGTTGTTCTCCTCTATTTCTTTGCATTGATCACTGAGGAAGGCTTTCTTATCTCTCCTTGCTATTCTTTGCAACTCTGCATTCAGATGATTATATATTTCCTTTTCTCCTTTGCTTTTCACTTGTCTTTTTTTCACAGCTATTTGTAAGGTCTCTTCAGGCAGCCATTTTGCTTTCTTGCATTGCTTTTCAATGGGGATGGTCTTGCTCCCTGTCTCCTGTACAATGTCATGAACCTCTGTTCTTAGTTCATCAGGCACTCTGTCTATCAGATCTAGTCCCTTAAATCTATTTCTCACTTCCAGTGTATAATAAGAGATTTGATTTAGGTCATACCTGAATGATCTAGTGGTTTTCCCTACTATCTTCAATTTCAGTCTGAATTTGGCAATAAGGAGTTCATGATCTGAGCCACAGTCAGCTCCTGGTCTTGTTTTTTCTGACTGTATAGAGCTTCTCCATCTTTGGCTACAAAGAATATAATCAATCTGATTTCAGTGTTGACCATCTTGTGATGTCTATGTGTCGAGTCTTCTCTTGTGTTGTTGAAAGAGGGTGTTTGCTATGACCAGTGTGATCTCTTGGCAAAACTCTATTAGCCTTTGCCCTGCTTCATTCTGTACTCCAAGGCCAAATTTGCCTTTTTCTCCAGGTGTTTCTTGACTTCCTACTTTGGCATTCCAACCCCCTAAATGTAAAGGTAATATTTTTGGGGTGTTAATTCTAAAAGGTCTTGTTGGTCTTCATAGAACCGTTCAACTTCAGCTTCCTCAGCATTACTTGTCATCGCATAGACTTGGATTACTGTGATATTGAATGGTTTGCCTTGGAAAAAACAGAGAACATTCTGTCATTTTTGAGGTTACATCCAAGTACTGCGTTTCAGACTCTTTTGTTGACCATGATGGCCACTCCATTTCTTCTAAGGGATTCCTGCCCACAGTAGCATAACTAATGGTCATCTGAGTTAAATTCACCTATTCCAGTCCATTTGAGTTTGCTGATTCCTAGAATGTTGACATTCACTCTTGCCATCTCCTGTTTGACCACTTCCAATTTGCCTTGATTCATGGACTTTAAATTCCAGTTTCCTATGCAATATTGCTCTTTATAGCATCAGAACTTGCTTCTATCACCAGTCACATCCACAACTGGGTATTGTTTTTGCTTTGGCTCCATCCCTTCATTCTTTCTGGAGTTATTTCTCCACTGATCTCCTGTAGCATATTGGGCACTTACTGACCAGGGGAGTTCTTCTTTCAGTATCCTATCATTTTTCCTTTACATAATGTTCATGGGGTTCTCAAGGCAAGAATAATAAGTGGTATGCCATTCCTGTCTCCAGTGGACCACATTCTGTCAGACCTCTCCACCATGACCCGTCCATCTTGGGTGCCCCACATGGCATGGTTAGCTTCTTTTTTTTTTTTTTTTAATATAAATTTACTTATTTTAATTGAAGGTTAATTACTTTACAATATTGTATTGGTTTTGACATACATCAAGATGAATCTGCCACAGGTGTACAAGCATTCTTCATCCCGAAACCCCCTCCCACCACCCTCCACATACCATCCCTCTGGGTCATCCCAGTACACCAGCCCTGAGCACCCTGTATCATGCATCAAACCTGGACTGGCAATTCGTTTCACATATAATATTATACATGTTTCAATGTCATTCTCCCAATTCATCCCACCCTCGCCCTCTCCCACAGAGTCCAAAAGACTGTTCTATACATCTGTGTCTCTTTTGCTGTCTTGCATACAGGGTTATCATTACCATCTTTCTAAATTCCATATATATGAGCTAGTATACTGCATTGGTGTTTTTCTTTCTGGCTTTCTTCACTCTGTATAATAGGCTCCAGTTTCATCCACCTCATTAGAACTGACTCAAATGTATTCTTTTTAATGGCTGAGTAATACTCCACTGTGCATATGTACCACAACTTTCTTATCCATTCGTCTGCTGATGGACATCTAGGTTGCTTCCATGTCCTGGCTATTATAAACAGTGCTGCGATGAACATTGGGGTACACGTGTCTCTTTCAATTCTGGTTTCCTCGGTGTGTATGCCCAGCAGTGGGATTGCTGGGTTGTATGGCAATTCTATTTCCAGTTTTTTAAGAAATCTCCACACTGTTCTCCATAGTAGCTGTACTAGTTTGCATTCTCACCAACAGTGTAAGAGGGTTCCCTTTTCTCTGCACCCTCTCCAGCATTTATTTCTTGTAGACTTTTGGATAGCAGCCATTCTGACTGGTGTGAAATGGTACCTCATAGTGGTTTTGATTTGCATTTCTCTGATAATGAGTGATGTTGAGCATCTTTTCGTGTGTTTGTTAGCCATTTGTATGTCTTCTTTGGAGAAATGTCTATTTAGTTCTTTGGCCCATTTTTTGATTGGGTCGTTTATTTTTCTGGCATTGAGCTGCAGGAGTTCTTGTATATTTTTGAGATTAATTCTTTGTCAGTTGCTTCATTTGCTATTATTTTCTCCCATTCTGAAGGCTGTCTTTTCACCTTGCTTATAGTTTCCTTTGTTGTGCAGAAGCTTTTAAGTTTAATTAGATCACATTTGTTTATTTTTGCTTTTATTTTCAATATTCTGGGAGGTGGGTCATAGAGGATCCTGTTGTGATTTATGTCGGAGAGTGTTTTGCCTATGTTTTCCTCTAGGAGTTTTATAGTTTCTGGTCTTACGTTTAGATCTTTAATCCATTTTGAGTTTATTTTTGTTTAGGGTGTTAGAAAGTGTCCTAGTTTCATTCTTTTACAAGTGGTTGACGAGTTTCCCCAGCACCACTTGTGAAAGAGATAGTCTTTTCTCCATTGTATATTCTTGCCTCCTTTGTCAAAGATAAGGTGTCCGTAGGTGAATGGATTTATCTCTGGGCTATCTATTTTGTTCCATTGATCTATATTTCTGTCTTTGTGTTAGTACCCTACTGTCTTGATGACTTTGGCTTCGTAGTAGAGCCTGAAGTCAGGCACGTTGATTCCTCCAGTTCCATTCTTCTTTCTCAAGATTGCTTTGGCTATTCGAGGTTTTTTGTATTTCCATACAAATTGTGAAATTATTTGTTCTAGCTCTGTGAAAAATACCGTTGGTAGCTTTATAGGGATTGCAGTGAATCTATTGATTGCTTTGGGTAGTATACTTATTTTCACTATAGTGATTCTTCCAATTCAGGAACACAGTATATTTCTCCATCTATTAGTGTCCTCTTTGATTTATTTCATCAATGTTTTATAGTTTTCTATATATAGGTCTTTTGTTTCTTTAGGTAGTACATTCCTAAGTATTTTATTATTTTCCTTGCAAAGGTGAATGAAATTGTTCTCTTATTTTCTCTTTCTATTTTCTCATTATTAGTATATAGGAATGCAACAGATTTCTGGGTGTTGATTTTATATCCTGCAACTTTACTATAGTCATTGATTAGCTCTAGTAATTTTCTGGTGGAGTCTTTAGGGTTTTCTATGTAGAGGATCATGTCTTCTGCAAACAGTGAATGTTTTACTTCTTCTTTTCCAATCTGGATTCCTTTTATTTCTTTTTCTGCTCTGATTGCTGTGGCCAAAACTTCAAAAACTATGTTGAATAGTAGTGGTGAGAGTGGGCACCCTTGTCTTGTTCCTGACGTTAGGGGAAATGCTTTCAATTTTTCACCATTGAGAATAATGTTTGCTGTAGGTTTGTCATATATGCCTTTTATTATGTTGAGGTATGTTCCTTCTATTCCTGCTTTCTGGAGAGTTTTTATCATAAATGGATGTTGAATTTTGTCAAAGGCTTTTTCTGCATCTATTGAGATAATCATATGGCATTTATTTTTCAATTTGTTAATGTGGTGTATTACATAGATTGATTTGTGGATATTGAAGAATCCTTGCATCCCTGGGATAAAGCCCACTTGGTCATGATGTCTGATCTTTTTAATGTGTTGGTGGAATCTGATTGCTAGAATTTTGTTAAGGATTTTTGCATCTATGCTCATCAGTGATATTGGCCTGTAGTTTTCTTTTTTGTGGGATCTTTGTCAGGTTTTGGTATTAGGGTGATGTTGGCCTCATAGAATGAGTTTGGAAGTTTACCTTCCGCTGCAATTTTCTGGAAGAGTTTGAGTAAGATATGTGTTAGCGCTTCTCTAAATTTTTGGTAGAATTCAGCTGTGAAGCCGTCTGGACCTGAACTTTTGTTTGCTGGAAGATTTCTGATTACAGTTTAAATTTCCATGCTTGTGATGGGTCTGTTAAGATTTTCTATTTCTTCCTGGTTCAGTTTTGGAAAGTTGTACTTTTCTAAGAATTTGTCCATTTCTTCTAAGTTGTCTATTTTACGGGCATATAGTTGCTGATAGGAGTCTCTTATGATCCTTTGTATTTCTGTGTTGTATGTTGTGATCTCTCCATTTTCATTTCTAATTTTATTGATTTGATTTTTTCTCCCTTTGTTTCTTGATAAGTTTGGCTAATTGTCTATCAGTTTTATTTATCCTCTCAAAGAACCAGCTTTTGGCTTTGTTGATTTTTGCTATGGTCTCTTTTGTTTCTTTTGCATTTATTTCTACCCTAGTTTTTAAGATTTCTTTCCTTCTACTAACCCTGGGGTTCTTCATTTCTTCCTTTTCTAGTTGCTTTAGGTATAGAGTTAGGTTATTTATTTGAATTTTTTCTTTTTTCTTGAGGTATGCCTGTATTGCTATGAATCTTACACTTAGCATTGCTTTTACAGTGTCCCACAGGTTTTGGCTTGTTGTGTTTTCATTTTCATTCATTTTTATGCTTATTTTTATTTCTTTTTGATTTCTTCTGTGATTTGTTGGTTATTCAGTAGCATGTTGTTCAGCCTCCATATGTTGGAATTTGTAATAGTTTTTCTCCTATAATTGACTTTGAATCTTACTGCATTGTGGTCATAAAAGATGCTTGGAATGATTTCAACTTTTTTTATTTTACCAAGGCTAGATTTATGGCCCAGGATGTGATATGTCCTGGAGAAGGTTCCATGTGCACTTGAGAAAAAGATGAAATTCATTGCTTTGGGGTGAAATGTCCTATAGATATCAATTAGGTCTAACTGCTCTATTGTATCATTTAAAGTTTGTGTTTCCTTGTTAATTTTCTGTTTAGTTGATCTATCCATAGGTGTGAGTGGGGTATTAAAGTCTCCCACTATTATTGTGTTGTTGTTAATTTCCCCTTTCATACTTGTTAGCATTTGTCTTATATATTGCAGTGCTCCTATGTTGGGTGCATATATATTTATAATTGTTATATCTTCTTCTTGGATCGATCCTTTGATCATTATGTAGTGTCCTTCTTTGTTTCTTTTCACAGCCTTTGTTTTAAAGTCTATTCTATCTGATATGAGTATTGCTACTCCTGCTTTCTTTTGGTCTCGATTTGCATGGAATATCTTTTTCCAGCCCTTCACTTTCAGGCTGTAGGTGTCCCTTGTTTTGAGGTGGGTCTCTTGTAGACAATCTATATATAGAGGTCTTGTTTTTGTATCCATTCAGCCAGTCTTTGTCTTTTGGTTGGGGCATTCAACCCATTTACGTTTAATGTAATCATTGATAAGTGTTCGAGTTTCTACACCTTTTTTGTGTTTCCTGTCTAGGGAAGATCCTTTAGCATTTGTTGGAGAGCTGGTTTGGTGGTGCTGATTTCTCTCAGCTTTTGCTTGTCTGTAAAGCTTTTGATTTCTGCTTCATATTTGAAGGAGATCCTTGCTGCATACAGTAATCTGGGCTGTAGGCTATTTTCTTTCATCACTTTATGTCCTGCCATTCCCTCCTGGCCAGAAGATCAGCTATTATGGAAAGATCAGCTGTTATCCTTATGGGACTTCCCTTATGTGTTATTTGTTGTTTTTCCCTTGCTGCTTTTAATATTTGTTCTTTGTGTTTGATCTTTGTTAATTTGATTAATATGTATCTTGGCGTGTTTCACCTTGGGTTTATCCTGTTTGGGACTCTCTGGGTTTCTTGGACTTGGGTGATAATATCCTTCCTTATTTTGGGGAAGTTTTCCACTATTATCTCCTCAAATATTTTCTCATGGTCTTTCGTTTTGTCTTCTTCTTCTGGGACTCCTATGATTCGACTGTTGTGGTGTTTACCATTGTCCCAGAGGTCCCTGAGATTGTCCTCGTTTCTTTTAATTCATGTTTATTTTTCCCTCTCTGATTTATTTATTTCTACCATTCTATCTTCTACCTCACTAATCCTATCTTCTGCCTCTTTTATTCTACTATTTGTTCCCTCCATTGTGTTTTTGATCTCATTTATTGCATTATTCATTATATATTGACTCTTTATTTCTTCTAGGCCCTTGTTAAACCTTTCTTGCATATTCTCAATCTTTGTCTCCAGGCTATTTATCTGTGATTCCATTTGTTTTCAAGATTTTGGATCATTTTCACTATCATTATTCAGAAGTCTTTATCATGTAGATTCCCTATCTCTTCCTCTTTTGCTTGGTTTGGTGGGCATTTATCCTGTTCCTTTATCTGCTGCGTATTCCTCTGTCTCTTCATCTTGTTTATATTATTGTGTTTGGGGTGGCCTTTCCATAGTTGGTAGTTTGTGGAGTTCTCTTTATTGTGGAGTTTCCTCGCTGTGGGTGGGGTTGTACAGGTGGCTTATCAAGTTTTCCTGTTTAGGGAAGCATGTGGCAGTGTTCTGCTGGGTGGGTCTGGACTTCTTTTCTCTGGAGTGTAATCAACTGTCCACTAATGAGTTATGAGGTGTCAATGGGTTTGGAGTGACTTTGGGCAGCCTGTAAATTGAAGCTTAGGGCTATGTTTCTGTGTTGTTGGAGAATTTGCGTGGTATGTCTTGCTCTGGAACTTGTTGGCCCTTGGATGGAGCTTGGTTTCAGTGTAGGTCCAGGAGATCCAACCAGTCCATTCTGAAGGAGATCAGCCCTGGGATTTCTTTGGAAGGAATGATGCTAAAGCTGAAACTCCAGTACTTTGGCCACCTCATGTGAAGAGTTGATTCATTGGAAAAGACCCTGATGCTGGGAGGGATTGGGGGCAGGAGGAGAAGGGGACGACAGAGGATGAGATGGCTTGATGGCATCACTGACTCGATGGACGTGAGTCTGAGTGAACTCCGGGAGTTGGTGATGGACAGGGAGGCCTGGCGTGCTGCGATTCATGGGGTCGCAAAGAGTCGGACATGACTCAGCAACTGATCTGTTCTGATCTGATGGAGGTGTTTGATAAACTCCTGTCGATTAATGTTCCCTGGAGTCAGGAGTTCTCTGGTGTTCTCAGAATTTGGACTTAAGCCTCCTGCTTCTGGTTTTCAGTCTTATTTTTACAGTAGCCTCAAGACTTCTCCATCTATACAGCACTGTTGATAAGATATTTAGGTTAAAGCTAAAAAGTTTCTCCACAGTGAGGGACACCCAGAGAGGTTCACAGAGTTACACAGAGAAGAGAAGAGGGAGGAGGGAGAAAGAGGTGACCAGGATGAGATGAGGGGGAATCAAAAGAGGAGAGAACAAGCTAGCCAGTATTCACTTCCTTATGTGCACTCCACAGTCTGAACCACTCAGAGATATTCACGGAGTTATACAGAGAAGAGAAGAGGGAGGAAGGAGAAAAAGGTGGCCAGGAGGATAAAGGGGAGAATCAAAAGGAAAGAGACAGATCCAGCCAGTAATCACTTCCCTAAGTGTTCTCCACCATCCAGAACACACAAAGAGATTCACAGAGTCGGGTAGAGAAGAGAAAGGGGAGGGAGGAGATAGAGGCAACTTGGTGGAGAAAAAGGAGAGTCCAAAGGGGGATAGAGCAGTCAAGCCAGTAATGTCGCTCAAAGTAAAAATGGTACTGAAGATTGGGTTCTTAAATGTACAAAATTGATAACAAATACCAAAAAGCAAAGATTAAAAATGGGGAGGGAGGAGGGAGGAGGGAGGAGGGTTCAGGATGGGGAACACATGTATACCTGTGGCAGATTCATTTTGATATATGGCAAAACCAATATAATATTGTAAAGTTAAATAAAATAAAATTTAAAAAAATTTAAAAAATCTAGATTAGAGGTTGGATTTTCAAAAATACAATATCAAAGAAAAAGAAAAAAGTCACAAAATTATATATATATATATATATATATATATATATATATATATATAATGCTTGCTTTAAAAAATGAGGTCTCTCTCTCTTTTTTTTGGCAAAGTAAAGTAGGTTATAAAAATGAAAATTAAAGGAATAATATGACTTAAAATTTTTAAAAAAATAAAGAATGATAGTAAAAATAGTAAAAATATATCTAGGACTTTCTCTGGTGTTGTTGTGGGCAGTGTGGGGTCAGTTCTTTTTCAGATAGTTCCTTGATCTGGCTTATATTTCTTAAGATCTATAGGCCCCTTCCTATGTAGTCGGTACTAACTACAGGGTTTTAATGTATTGCACCTGTCACTTCCATGGAGGGTCCCTCTGTTTTTAGCTTCTTCTGTTTGCTGATCTCTTCAGTGTCTAATTTCTGCCCTGACACAAGGGGGCGGTGGTGGACACTTTTTTAGGCTCACTTGTTCAGTTGTGCTGTGGGGAGGGAGGGACGCTGCAAAATAATAATACTGGGTGTACTCACAATGTCTCGGCCACACTGGGTTTGCCCCTGCTCACGGCGTGTGTGCTTTCCCTGTCTACACTGCTTAGACGCTAGGTTGCTCTGCCAGGAACAGTCTGAGGCCGGCCCTAGGTTATATGCACTTCCCAGGTCTAAGCCCCTCAGGTTCCGGTACTCGGGTAGTCCTCAGAGGCGCAGATTCGGTTGGGCCTGCATTTTGTGCCCTTCCCAGGTCCGAGCAGCTCAGGTGACCAGGTGTTTGGCGAGCGTGGTCACTGCAACTTATTGCCTCCCCCATCCCTACTGCTAGGTTTTCTGTGTGTACAACTGGTGCACCTTCTCAGGAAGATGACCATCCAGAATCCCAAGAGGTCTTAATTAGCAACAAAGCCTGCTTGCAGTTTGGTAGATAATGCCTCTCTAGGGCCGCAATTGTCCCCTTCTGGCTCTGGCTGCCCTCGCCTGCCTGTCACCATTGGGGGATGGGCCGGGTTGCAGAAGGCTAGCTCTACTCAGTCCTTTGTTCTGTGAGTGGGCCTGGCGGTGTTTTAGGTTAGGGCTTTTTGTGTGGTAGTTATCCCACAGTCTGGTTTGCTATCCCAAGGTAGTTCCCTCGGATTGTCTTTGGGGCATTCAGGCCCGGTCTTACTTTCAGCAATGCAGCCCACGCCTCCCTGCCCAGCCCATGCTTGCTAGTGGCGAATGCAGGCATCTGCACTGCTTTTCCACTGGGGGAGTTACCGTCAGACACATAATCTCTGGGTTTTAGTTATTTATTTATTTTTCCTCCCAGTTATGTTGCCCTCTGTGGTTCCAAGGCTCGCCACAGACTCGGCAGTGAGAGTGTTTCCAAGTGTTTGCAAACTTCTCTCTTTTTTAAGACTCCCTTCCCAGGATGAAGCTCCGTCCCTACCTCTTTTGTCTCTCTTTTTGTCTTTTATATTTTTTCCTACCTCCTTTTGAAGATAATGGGCTGCTTTTCTGGGTGCCTGATGTCCTCTGTCAGCATTCAAGAGCTGCTTTGTGGAATTTTCTCAGCGTTTAAATGTTCTTTTGATGAATTTGTGGGGGAGAAAATAGTCTCCCCGTCCTATTCCTTCACCTTCTTAGGACCGCCCCTGAGCACTGTTGTTTTTAAAACACTCCATAAAAGTTCTAATGTACAGCTGGGATTGTTAGCCATTGTCTCAAGCAGGAACTCATAACCATATGGCCAAAAAAAAAAAAATGTAATGTCTTTTTTCTAAGTGCCTGCTACACAAAGTAAGGGCTTCAAACCAGCAACATCAGCATGACCTGGGAGCTTGTTAGAAACACAGAACCCTGGCCCTTCCCGAGACATTCAGAATTGTATTTAACAATACTCAAGTTCCCCTCATAAGCACATTAAAATTAAGAAACACTAAATAGGCAAACAGATTTCACTATTTAAAAGTGAGGAAGGATGTTTATCTTTCTTTTCAAGAAGCAATAATAAAACTAACACCTCATTGTAGAAGCATAATTTGTCTTTCTTGGATACACACTCTAGATCTCCAAGTGGTTGCTAAATATAGTCTCTCTATTCATCTCCTGAATGAACTTGAATGGCTTCCTATTTTTCAGCTAAAAGAGTTCTAGATTCCACTCTGGAAATAGATTTTCATGCTCTTTAATCACAGCTGCTTTCAGATTATGGCTGAACAACTCTGGGTTTTATGCAGGTCAAAGGGAATTCATGTGTGATTTTGTTGAAATTAGTAGAGAGATGGGCCTTTCTGCTCCATGATTTCACAGAACATGTCAATGGGCTTTGGAGAACAGGGCCAAAATCAGGCAACTGTGCCTTTCTTGCAGAATTCCTTCATTTGCTCTGCTACCTTTGTCTGTCTGTTAGACAGACATCAAATCATATATGTCAAAAAATTCAACATATATGATTCTGCACTCCAAATCATTTATGTTGAAACTGAAATACTTGGTCTTATATTTCTAAAGTCAGTAAATGATCTGTTCATAGTAAGGAACTTTGTCACCAGTATCAAACAACATTTTTTATAATATATGATTCTTGGGCTTTATCTTACTACATCTATTATATAAATTGGCCTTTTGTATCCTCTTGTTCCCTTATTATAGGATCACATATAAAAATGCACGATTACATATAAGAAAAAAAGATGAAATTCATTAAATAAGTTATTGCTATAAATTGTAATAGCATATTCAAAAGCAGAGACGTTACTTTGCCAACAAAGGTTTGTCTAGTCAAGGCTATGTTTTTTTCCTGTGGTCATGTATGGATGTGAGAGTTGGACTGTGAAGAAGGCTGAGCACCAAAGAATTGATGCTTTTGAACTGTGGTGTTGGAGAAGACTCTTGAGAGTCCCTTGGACTGCAAGGAGATCCAACCAGCCCATTCTGAAGGAGATCAGCCCTGGGATTTCTTTGGAAGGAATGATGCTAAAGCTGAAACTCCAGTAATTTGGCCACCTCATGTGAAGAGTTGACTCATTGGAAAAGACTCTGATGCTGGGAGGGATTGGGGGCAGGAGGAGAAGGGGATGACAGAGGATGAGATGGCTGGATGGCATCACTGACTCAATGGACATTAGTCTGGGTGAACTCCAGGAGTTGGTGATGGACAGGGAGGCCTGGCGTGCTGCAATTCATGGGGTCACAAAGAGTCAGACATGACTGAGTGACTGAACTGAACTGAACTGAACTGTAATATGTACAATTACAATGCAGACATACAGTTTTAAAAGTTGGATTAACATTACTTGAAAAGAGTAAATTAAGCTTTTAAGTTTTAGGAGTGTAAGCAAGTTAAGATGGAATTCGAGTCTAAGGAAGAGTTGTGCTTCTCAAAGGAAACTGCAGAGCACTAATTTGCATTTTAGTAGTCAGTAATAGGGATTATGAGGTATTATGTTCCCTGTATGACCTTTTTAAGTTTCTAGGTAATGTACCTCAATTAATTGTCTGTAGCATCATAAAGAACCCTTTTCACTGCAGCATAACTATGCAAAGCAATAAAATTCTTTCAGTGCAGCTGAAGTATGAAATCCACACCTGACCTTAGCACTTAGCACTATCTCACTGTATTAAAACAGATTTTCTGTTTGCATAAATTACAATGTGGTCAGAAATCTGACTAGCTCAGCTAATGCTTTCCTATAAGACCTTCTGAGTTTAGTGAAGTCATAAAAATAACCACACTTTAAAATTTGTATTTCATTATTAGGTGTATAAATTAAAAGACTCTTACTTCTTGGAAGAAAAGTTATGACCAACCTAGACAGCATATTGAAAATCAGAGACATTACTTTGCCAAAGGTCCATCTAGTCAAAGCTATGGCTTTTCCAGTAATCATGTATGGATGTGAGAATTGGACTATAAAGAAAGCTGAGCACCGAAGAATTGATGCTTTTGAACTGTGGTGTTGGAGAAGACTCTTGAGAGTTGCTTGGACTGCAAGGAGATCCAACCAGTCCATCCTAAAGGAAATCAGTCCTGAATATTCATTAGAAGAACTGATGTTGAAGCTGAAACTCCAATACTTTGGCCACCTGATGCAAAGAGCTGACTCATTTGAAAAGACACTAATACTGGGAAAGATTGAATGCATTATGCTTTATATATATATTTATAATTTTATATACTAATTCCCATGTCACTTTATATTCTTAAAGTTATTTTAAATGAAATTTACTAGTATTTTTGAGGTTTACATATTAAAATTGTATGTCTTTATCTCAGGTATTACATTATGAGATATTCCCTTAAATGATGATTAGAGATAAGTTGTTAATTTTAAATTTTATCATTACCAAATAGATTATACATACAAGTAGTGAACTATTCCATTCTTACCCACTAGCCTATGGACATAAAACAGAAGTATTTGAGACATTCTATATAAACTTCAAAAATAGAGAATGGAAATGTAATTTTAGAATCATGCATTCACTCATTAAAAAGTACCTAAACTAATGTATGCATTTTTTCCTATTCAAGGGGTTTTTCAAAGTCCACAGCAGAATTTTAATTGCTCATTAACTTAAGAAAAGTCATTATTTCTGTAATGCTCAAAGGTGCAGTAAAAGTTCATATCTAGGAATTTAAAATAAAATAGGATTTATGAAAATAAATTCTAAAACACTGAACATTTAAAATGTTATCCTAAATCTCCTAATGGAGATTAGTCCTTGGTGTTCATTGGAAGGACTGATGTTGAAGCTTAAAATCCAATACTTTGGCCACCTGATGCGAAGAGCTGACTCATTTGAAAAGACCCTGATGCTGGAAAAGATTGAGGGCAGGAGGAGAAGGGGATAACAGAGGATGAGATTGTTGTATGGCATCACCAACTCAATGGACATGAGTTTGAGTAAACTCTGGGAGTTGGTGATGGACAGGGAGGCCTGGCGTGCTGCAGTCCATGTCATCACAAAGAGTCAGACATAACTGAGAGATTGAACTGAACTGAACTGAACATTTAAAGACTAATGGTAACATCATTGAAAACAGAGGGTCATTTAATAAAAGTTCCTGGCATTCGGGGTCAGAACATTGGAAAAGATATTAGAAATTTTAGTTGGTCGTCTCCTGTGAGACAGTGGAAAATAAGGAGAAAGTCAAGTTGTAATGTTGGCCCACAAGTAGTGTCCAAAGTCCTCTGAAACAAGATGAAGTGCAGAAAAAAAAGAGGCTAACAGTAAGTGGGTGAACCAAGAATCAGAACTAACTTGGGAAAGTGGATGTGTTTGCAAAAATAAAAAGTAGGAAAAATGTATGGGGCTGACCGGACCAGTGTTTTCTAAACTAGCTGGAACATGGAAACTACTTGCACACATCTGTATTTTCAAATATATATATACACCCAAACACTCACACAGAGGCAATATAAAGACTACATTTTATGACTCCTTTGCAGATGATTTCAAAGGAAAACAAAACCTTAGGGAGATTATTAATTTAATTAACACTTCTTTAACAATTTCATTTATCAGAGAATGAAATGCTCAGAATGAAAAGCAAATATCATAGTAGACTTTGTTAGATATTTAATCCTGTTGATTTTCCCCCTGAGTCTAAAAGCAAGAAGAGAAAAGAGCCTTTTTTAGAAAGGGAATGGAGATTTGCTACTTAATATATTACATCATCTCTGCTTTTCAAAATCTTATTCACCCTTCAATATACTTCTCACTATATCTATGAGGCCCAATCGAATGGGATTTATTTTCCTCTGAATTCACCTATGACTTAACAATATATATTTGTAAAATGTTATTTTTTGTATGCTTGTTTTATCCCCCCAGTGAATTTCACAAGGACAAGAACTTTTAATTTTATCCTTTTTTTTCTTTTTTGTATCCTTTGGATCGCTAATATTCTGCTATTGAAAACCTTATTCTCCTCTCTCAACATTCTTTCTATTGATTAAACGTTGAATCTTGGTCATCAATAGGGAAGGAACCCAAAACTACAAACAGTGGGTCTCAATCATTTGTGTGCATCATAACTATCTGGAGACCTTGTTAAAGCACAGACTGCTGGTCCCTATCCCCAGAGATTCTGATTGGACTGGGC
This sequence comes from Bubalus kerabau, assembly GCF_029407905.1. Classification (NCBI taxonomy): domain Eukaryota; kingdom Metazoa; phylum Chordata; class Mammalia; order Artiodactyla; family Bovidae; genus Bubalus; species Bubalus kerabau. Next base: position 1,013,269 of record NC_073647.1, on the reverse strand, counting down.
CTTAGATTTGGCATTTTAACATTTTCTTATTTGCTGCTGGTGGGGAGGAGCTCTGTTTTAGGCAACACTATTCTCTTGGGGTCAGCAACAGCCTTTGACCAAGGTTTATTTTCAGTTTTTTTTTTTTCTACTTGCTTAAGATATTTATTTTTATAACTATTTTATTGATACATAATTCACATACCATACAATTCACACATTTAAAGTATAAAATTCAGTGGACTTTGTTGAAGTCATAGGTTGATGAAACCATTACCACAATTTTAGAACATTTTCATCATTCTCAAAAGAAACCCACACATATTAGTGGTCACTCCCCATTTCTCCCTACTCTCCAACCCTCCTCAGCCTATTTTTGTAGTTCTGAGAGCTGAGCATGTCAATTTACATTTTTAAAAACATAAATAAAACAAAGATGAAAATGTGAAAGAGATCTTACGTGACCTACCAAGCCTAATATTTACTATACAACACTTTAAGCAGAAGTTAGAGTAGGACATGGGAAAACAGACTGGTCCCAAATCGGGAAAGGAGTATGTCAAGGCTGTATATTGTCATCCTGCTAATTTAACTTATAATCAGAGTACATCATGCAAAATGCTGGGCTGGATGAAGCACAAGCTGGAATCAAGATTGCTAGGAGAAATATCAATAACCTCAGATATGCAGATGACATGAACCTTATGGCATAAAGTGAAGAAGAACTAAAGAGCCTCTTGATGAAAGTGAAAGAAGAGAGTGAAAAAGCTGGTTTAAAGGTCAACATTCAAAAAACTAATATCATGGCATCTTTTCCCATCACTTTATGGCAAATAGATGGGGAGACAATGGAAACAGTGAGAGACTTTATGTTTGGGGGCTCCTAAATCACTTCAGATGGTGACTGCAGCCATGAAATTAAAAGACAATTGCTCCTTGGAAGAAAAGCCATAACAAACCTAGGCAGCATTTTAAGGAGCATAGACATTACTTTGCCAACAAAGGTCCATCTAGTCAAAGCTATGGTTTTTCCAGTAGTCATGTATGGATGTGAGAGTTGAACTTTAAAGAACGCTGAGCACTAAAGAACTGATGCTTTTGAGCTGTGGCATTGGAGAAGACTCTTTAGAGTCCCTTGGAATGCAAGGAGATCAACCAGTCAATCCTAAAGGAAATTTGTCCTGAATGTTCATTGGAAGGACTGATGCTGATGTGGAAGCTCCAATACTTTGGCCACCTGATGCAAAGAACTAACTCATTGGAAAAGACCCTGATGCTGGTAAATATTGAAGGCAGCAAAAGAGGGGGACAACAGAGGATGAGATGGTTGGATGGCATCACTGACCCAATGGACATGGGTCTGAGCAAGCTCTAGGATTTTTTGATGGACGGATAAGCCTGGCTTGCTGCAGTCCATGGGGTCGCAAAGAGTGCTGAGTGGCAGCCACTCATGAATGAGTGCCTGAACTGAACTGACTGATACAACTCTTTACAGAAAAATGTTACTGATAATTTTAGATGTAGATTTTACCACCACTGGCCCCTTCATGGATAACACCCTTGTCATGGTGAAGGGACTTGTGTAACTCAATTAACCTATGAGCCATGACAATTGTGTTCATTTCACATGCTAGTAAAGTTATGCTCAAAGCCGATCAAGCTAGGCTTCAGCAGTATGTGAACTGAGAGCTTCCAGATGTACAAGCTGGGTCTAGAAAAGGCAGGGGAACCAGAGATCAAATTATCAACATTTGTTGGGTCATAGAGATAGCAAGGTGATTCCAGAAAAACATCTACTTCTGCTTCATTGACTATGTGAAAGCCTTTGACTGTGTGGATCACAACAAACTTGGAAATTCTTAAACAGATGGGAATACCAGAACATCTTACCTGTCTCCTAAGAAACTTGTATGTAGATCAGGAAACAACAGAACTGGACATGGAACAACAGACTGGTTCTAAATTGGGAAAGGAGTACATCAAGCCTGTATATTGTGACTCTATGTATTTAACTTATATACAGAGTACATCAAGTGAAAAGCAAGGTTGGATAACTCACAAGCTGGAATATTGCCAGAAGAAATATCAACAACCTCACATATACAGATGATATCACTCTAATGGCAGAAAGGCAAGAGGAAATAAATAAGTTCATGATGAGGGTGAAAAATAAGAGTGAATGAGAGGCTTAAAATTCAACATTCATTACATCTGGTCCCATCACTTCATGGCAAACAGGAGGGGGAAAAGTAGAAGCAATGGCAGATTTTGTTTTCTTGGACTCTAAAATCACTATGGACAGTGACTGCAGCCATGAACTTAAAAGATGTGCTTGCTCCTTGGAAGGAAAGTTATGACAAACCTAGTGTATTAAAAAGTAGAGAAATCATTTTGCCAACAAAGTTCCATAGAGTCAAATCTATGTGAAAGTTGGACAATAAAGAAGGCTGAGTGCCGAAGAATTGATGTTTTTGAAATGCTGTGCTGGAGAAGTCTCTTGAGAATTCCTTGTACTTTAGGGAGATGAAACCAGTCAATTCTAAAGGAAATCAACCCTGAATATTCATTGGAAGGACTGATTCTGAAACTGAAGCTCTAATACTTTGTCCACCTGATGCAAAGAGCTACCTCTTTGGATTCATCATCTTACCTTGATGGTGAGTAAGACTTAGGGCAGTTGGAGAAAGGGGTGACAGAGGATGAGATGGTTGGATGGCATCACCAACTCAATGGATATGAGATTGAGCAATCTCCAGAAGATAGTAAAGGACAGGGAAGCCTGGCATGCTGCAGTTCATGGGGATACAAAGATTTGGACATGATTTATCAACTGAACTACAATTCCACCAATGGATATAAAAATCCAACATCTTAAAGTCATACACTAATAAAAAAAAAGCAAAAGAAAATTATGTTTTTACAATATCCTAATAACTTCCTCTTGCCTCAGTTCCATGGCTGATCTATCAGAAGCAACAATAAATTAATTTTGTCAAAATCTGGCAAACTACCAAGATAATGTGTGTGCATGCTAAGGCGCTTCAGCCTGCCAGACTCTTCTGTCCATGGGATTCTCCAGGCAAGAATACCAGAGTGGTTTGCCATGCCTTGCTCCGGGGGATATTCCTGACCAGGGATGGAACCCACGTCTCTTTAGTCTCCCTGCACTAGCAGGTGGGATCTTTACCACTCACACTTCCTAGGAATAGTAATCCCAATTAAAGGACATTCATGTTGAAGAAGCTTGGAGAGACAATATGATGAATGTGATCAAAGTGATGAATACTGGACTCTGTGTCTAATTTATCTGATAAACCGTCTGATATGGATCCTCAGTTCTTAATCTCTCTGAGCTTTTCTCCCTGCAAAGGGATGTGGGCTAGTATTATTTATATATCTTCATTGTTGATCTCGAAAGTTTGCTGTGAAAATCTAATGAAATGGTGGATGTGAAAATGCCTTATAAAGTATAAAATATAGAAGTGTGAAGTTGGTCTACCTTCCTAATTATTTGAAGAAAAAATAGGGCTGCCAAATAAATTATTTGCAGTGTAGAGACCTATATTAAAATATTATTAGTTGTTTTATTTGAAGTTCATATTTAACTGTGCATTCTTTATTTGCTACACAATAGCAACCCTAATAATAACATAATCATTTGCACATTATATCTTTAATAAGTAATTTAACATGAATCATTTAAATAAATGAATATTTGGAATAATGATTATATCATTATTTCTATTGTGCATAAAAAGAAAATGACCCCTAGTGAGGTTAAATCACCTGTCAAAAGCAGTGCAAAAAGTAGGCCTGTGTCAAGTGTTGGGATCAGTTTTGAATCCAATTGCTGCAGACTCTTTAAATCTGTTTGTTAAACCTTTTGGTGCTTCTCAGGTGGTGCTTGTGTTAAAGAACCCACTTGCCTACACAAGAGACATTAAAAGACATGGGTTTGATCCCTGGGTTGGAAAGATGCCCTTGAGGATGAAAGGGAAAACTACTCCAGTACTCTTGCCTAGAGAATCCCATGGACTGAGGAGCCTGGTGGGCTAACGGTCCATTGGGTGAAAATATTCAGACATGACTGTTCAACTCAAGAATCCCTTTCAAAGTAATGTATAATTTTAGGAAGCTTTTAGGAATTAAGTAATCAGTTAGCTTTAAAAGCAAAAAAAGAAAAGTAATCAGTAAAAGCCACTGTTTAAAGTTTTGCCTGGTATATGATAAAGGTGTGTGTGTGTGTGTGTGTGTGTGCACTCAGTCATGTCCCACTCTTTGGGACCCCATGGACTCTAGCCCACCAGGCTCCTCTGTCCACGGAATTCTCTAGACAAGAATATTGGGGTAGATTTTAGGTTGCCATTTCTTTCTCCAGGGAATCTCCCCAAGCTAGGGATATTCTGTGTCTCTTGCATTGCAGGTGTATTCTTTACCTGCTGAGCCAAATGACTCATTGTTACAGCAACTGGAAAAGGTCCCATAATAGCTATTCTCTTCTTCTGAAAGAGAAACTGGTTTTTAGGTGGGCACAGGGCTTTTCAGATTAAATGCTACATTTCTCAGCTTCCCTTGTGACTAGGTGTGGCCTTGTAACCAAAACAGGGTTTTATAAAAGGAAAAGTGAAGTTGTTCAGTCACATCCAACTCTTTGCAAGGACCATGCCTTTTTGCCTTTGTTTTGTTCCTGTTACCTGAATGCAGATATGATGGGAAGACCTTTTGAATAATGAGGTGGAAACTATCTGATAATAAAGGGAGAGCAGCAAGTTTGGAGAAGTTCAATTCCTGTCTCTATCACATTTTGATAACTCTTGCACTATTCAAACTTTTTCATTTTTATATTAGCTATGGTGATCTGTGATCAGTGATCTTTGATGTTACTATTGAAAAAGATTACAATTCACTGAAAGTTCAAATGATGGTTAGAATATTTTAGCAATAAGGTATTTTTAAATTAAAGTATGAACATTTTTTTCTTTTTAAAACATATAAGGGACTTGTGAGTGAATTACTTATTTTACAGTAATTATAGCTAAGTAAACCAAGGCATGGTGAATAAAACAGATTGTTATTTGTGGGCAAGGTTGTTTGGAATATATATTTGTTGTTAAGTAAAAAAAAAAAAAAAGAAAACTATTTCTGTAAAAAAGTTGCTTTAGGATTTGACAACAGACTTTGAAATATAATCTACTTTACTAAATAATCTACTTTACTTTAATAAAATGCCACAGTCTTAAATGCATTCCAAATATTCACATATCAATATTAAATGATATCAGGTATCCATTTAAATTTCTAAAGAGGATAAAAGTGTTTATCTATTTTAAAAAGCAAATAGATAAAACTATTATTTAAACTTATTTCTTTTTTTCGAATAGCCAAAGCTATCTTGAAAAAGAAGAATGGAACTGGAGGAATCAACCTGCTTGATTTCAGGCTCTACTACAAAGCCACAGTCATCAAGACAGTATGGTACTGACACAAAGACAGAAATATAGATCAACAGAACAAAATAGAAAGCCCAGAGATAAATCCATGCACCTATGGATACCTTATCTTTGACAAAGGAGGCAAGAATATGCAATGGAGAAAAGACAAAGGCAATACACTCTCTGACAAAAATTACAGCAGGATTCTCTATGACCCACCTCCCAGAATATTGGAAATAAAAGCAAAAATAAACAAATCGGACCTAATTAAAATTAAAAGCTTAAAAGCTTCTGCACAACAAAGGAAACTATAAGCAAGGTGAAAAGACAGCCTTCAGAATGGGAGAAAATAATAGCAAATGAAGCAACTGTCAAAGAATTAGTCTCAAAAATATACAAGAAACTGCTGTAGCTCAATTCCAGAAAAATAAACGACCCAATCAAAAAATGGGCCAAAGAACTAAACAGACATTTCTCCAAAGAAGACATACAGATGGCTAACAAACACATGAAAAGATGCTCCACATCACTCATTATCAGAGAAATGCAAATCAAAACCACAATGATGTACCATCTCATGCCAGTCAGAATGGCTGCTATCCAAAAGTCTACAAGCAATAAATGCTGGAGAGGGTGTGGAGAAAAGGGAACCCTCTTACACTGTTGTTGGGAATGCAAACTAGTATAGCCACTATGGAGAACAGTGTGGAGATTCCTTAAAAAAAAACTGGAAATAGACCTGCCATATGACCCAGGAATCCCACTGCTGGGCATACACACTGAGAAAACCAGAATTGAAAGAAACACGTGTACCCCAATGTTTATTGCAACACTGTTTATAATAGCCAGGACATGGAAGCAACCTAGATGTCCATCAGCAGATGAATGGATAAGAAAGCAGTGGTACATATACACAATGGAATATTACTCAGCCATTAAAAAGAATACTTTTGATTCAGTTCTAATGAGGTGGATGAAACTGGAGCCTATTACACAGAGTCAAGTAAGCCAGAAAGAAAAACACCAATACAGTATACTAATGCATATATATGGAATTTAGAAAGATGGTAACAATAACCTTGTATGCAAGACAGCAAAAGAGACACAGATATATAGAACAGTCTTTTGGACTCTGTGGGAGAGGGTGAGGGTGGGATGATTTGGGGGAATGGCATTGAATCATGTATAATATCATATGTGAAATGAATGGCCAGTCCAGGTTCGATGCATGATATAGGATGCTCTGGGCTGGTGTACTGGGATGACCCAGAGTGGGAGGGGGGTTCAGGATTGGGAACACGTGTACACCTATGGTGGACTCATGTTGATGTATGGCAAAACAATACAATATTGTAATTAGCCTCCAATTAAAATAAATAAATGTATATTAAAAAACAAAATCATTACAAAAAACTGAAAATGTATTGAAAAACAAAATTTTATCCCTTCTTTTTATTTTATTCAATTGAAATAAAAATGATTCCCACCCATAACATGATAGTTGCAAAGCCTAAAGCTTACCCTTGTAATCTTATAAGCTTATAATTTGGAAATAAAGCATGATTTAACATGCATGTGATTTAATAAATACATTGATTTACTTAAAATGCCAAATACATAAATATAATATATCAAATCATAAAACAGTTTAATCTATTTTGGGTGTATAGCACAGAGTTAATTTTCTGTCTCTTCGTTAATATACATTCCATCCCCAAATCAAACATGAGTTTTTTTTTTCAAGAAATCAAATTTATACTGTCAACTGAAAAATTAGTCACAACCTGAAAGTACAATTACTTTATTTGGTGAGAATCTTAAGACTCCGAGCCAGGGAGACAGCATTTCAGAGAGTCCTGAGAGATTTCTCTTAGGAAGTGGGTGAGGGAGTCAGGCTATATACAAGTTTACCAAAAAAGGGGCAGGCAGTTTGAACATCAAAGGTTATTGTTAAGTAAGGAAAACCAGATATCAAATTAAGGAATTTAGTGCTCTTCAATGTATGGGAAGATGCAAGAGTCTGGGATTATTGAAGATATTTCTTCTATATGCATCTCAATTATCTGGGGCCATCATACTGACGTTTTGATTTCTCACATCCCCTCCCTAGCTCCTGAGCAATCTCCATAAGTGGTGGCACCATCACTTGGATCTCAGGCATTGTTTCCCTTTTGGGAGAGCTCATTCACATTTGGAGGTCTGAAATCACTGATAGCTGTTACATCCTTGTTTATTGACATGGCAGGAGATATTCCATTTCACAACACTAACATAATGAATGAAAATTAAAACAGTTCATGAGGTGGGTATTTTCATTTCAGAGACTATAAAGCTAAAAATTACATTATCCACAGTCTTTATAGCACAGTGCAACTAATCAGATGCACTTTCATGCATGATGTTTAATTTGAAAGTGAATTTAGTGGGGAAAAACTTGCAAGTTTTTTTGTAAGTATACTTAACATACTATGCCATATTAGATTTAGCTACACATTATAGTGATTCAAAATTTATATGCATTTTAAACTGTTCACCACAATAAATATGGTGGACCATGCAAAGTGATTACAATACTATTGAATATTTTCTATGTTGTACATTACATCCTCATGATTTATGTATTTTATAACTGGAAATTTGTACATCTTAATCTACTTCACCTATTTCTGTTTCCTCCAAACCTCCTTCCCCTCTGGTAACCACCAGTTTCTTTTTGTATCTGTTTGCTAAATGAGAGAATATTGTTGGAATAATGAAGACAATTGACTTGCTAGATGCAAGGGTGCAACAAAACCATCAATTTGTAAAAAGCTCAATATTTGCAATGTTTAATAAAACAATGTGCAATAAAATAAGATATACCTGCACATAATGTTTCATAAAATTGGTAACTAATGTATTGCAAGTTCAGCAAAATTGCTCAGTTCAGTTCAGTTGCTCAGTTATGTCTGACTCTTTGTGACCCCATGGACTGCAGCACCCCAGACTTCCCTGTCCATCACCAACTCCAGTAGCTTGCTCAAATTCATGTCCATCGAGTCAGTGATACAATCCAACCATCTCATCCTCTTGTCATCCTCCTCCTGCTTTCTATTTTGCCCAGGATCATGGTCTTTTCAAATGAGTCGGTTCTTGGCATCAGGTGGCCAAAGTACTGAAATTGAACCTTCAGCATCAGTTCTTCCAATGAACGTTCAGGACTGATTTCATTTAGGATGGACTGGTTTGATCTCCTTGCAGTCCAAGGGATTCTCAAGAGTCTTCTCCAACAGCACAGTTCCAAAACATCAATTCTTCAGCACTCAGCTTTCTTTATAGTCCAACTCTCACATCCATACATGACTACTGGAAAAACCATAGCTTTGACTAGACAGACTGTTGTCAGCAAATTAATGTCTCTGGTTTTAATATGCTGTCTAGGTTGGTCATAACTTTTCTTCTGGAGCAAGCATCTTATAATTTCATGGCTGCAGTCACCATCTGCAGTGATTTTGGAGCCCAAAAAATAAAGTATGTCACTGTTTCCATTGTTTCACCATCTATTTGCCATAAAATGATGGGATTGGATGCCATGACCTTCATTTCTTGAATGTTGAGTTTTAAGCCAACTTTTTCACCCTCCTCTTTTTTCACTTTCATCAAGAGGCTCTTTAGTTCTTTTCTTTCTGCCATAAAGGTTGTGTCATCTGCATATCTGTGGTTATTGATGTTTCTCCCAGCAATATTGATTCCAGCTTGTGCTTCATTCAGACCTGCATTTTGCATAATGTTCTCTTCCTAATAAGTTAAATTATCAGGGTGACAATACACAGGCTTGACATAGTCCTTTCCTAATTTGGAACCAGTCTGTTGTCCCATGTCCAGTTCTAACTGTTGCTTCTTGACCTGCATACAGATTAATCAGGAGGCAGATCAGGTGGTCTGGCATTCCCATCTCTTGAAGAATTTTCCACAGTTTGTTGTGTTCCACACAGTCAAAGGATTGGGCATAGTCAATAAAGCAGAAGTAGATGTTTCTCTGGAACTCTCTTGCTTTTCTATGATCCAATGGATGTTGGCAATTTGATCTCTGGTTCCTTTGCCTTTTCTAAATCTAGCTTGTGTATCTGGAAGTTCACAGTTCACATTCTGTTGAAACCCGGCTTAGAGAATTTTGAGCATTACTTTGCTAGCGTGTGAAATCAGTTCACTTGTGTGGTAGTTTGAAAATTGTTTTGCACTGCCTTTTTTGGGAATTGGAATGAAAACGGACCTTTTCCAGTCCTGTGGCCACAGCTTAGTCTTCCAAATTTGCTGGCATATTGAGTGCAGCACTTTCGCAGCATCATCTTTTAGGATTTGAAATAGCTCAGCTGGAATTCCTTCACCTCCACTAGCTTTGTTTGTAGTGATGCTTCCTAAGGACCATGTGACTTTGCAATCCAGGATGTCTGGCTCTAGGTGAAAAGTGAAAGTGAAAGTTGAGTCCTGTCCAACTCTTTGCCACCCCTTTGACTATACAGTTCATGGAATTCTCCAAGACAGAATATGTAGTGGGTAGCCTTTCCCTTCTTCAGTGGATCTTCCCAACTCAGGGATTGAAACCAGGTCTCCTGCATTGCAGGCAGATTCATTACAAGCTGAGCCACCAGGAAATTCCAAAATTGCTAGGTATGATCACTTTCAAAACGACCTAAAACGTTTTCTGTTAATACTTGCTTTTCATGTTTCTAATTAATTTCTTGAGTTCAACTACCCTGATTTATCTATACATTCGTCTGACATTTAGCAAACTAAAATAGTTCAGTTCCTTATCATTTTTTGGAAGAATGTCTACATGTAATGCTAACCACGTTATATAATGACTGAACTATGGATAGAATAAAATACATTAACCACTATACCTCTCCTAAGGTAAACACAAAGATGTAAGAAATTGTGGCATTAAAACATTTTTATTGGTCAAGTCTTTATAAAGTGTCACTAAAAAAAAAATGTAAAAAATATGTTGTTTCATAAAATTTTCCTAGTGTTTAGACTATTGATATTTTGTGAATATTTTTATATCTAAAATATGCTCCATATATACTGGCAAAATATGATAAAATATAGCATTTTTTCTAAAAATGATTATCTGCGAGTTAAGTAATTTTTTGAAATTAAATATTTTCAGGTGAAAACAACATATTGCCTTATTGTATGAGATACTGTAACTCACAGCCCATATTTAATTTTTTCTTCTCAGTTTAAAATCTTGTATGGTTATGAGAGTTGGATGATAAAGAAAGTTAAGTGCCAAAGAATGGAGGTTTTTGAACTGTGGTGTTGGAGAAGACTTTTGAGAGTCCCTTGGACAGCAAGGAGATCAAACCAATCACTCCTACAGGAAATCAATCATGGATATTAATTGGAAGGACTGATGATGAAGCTGAAGCTCCAATACTTTGGCTACCTGATGCAAAGAGCTGACTCATTGGAAAAGACCCTGATACTAGGAAAAATTGAGGGCAAGTGATAGTAAGTGCCAAGGCTACACAATAAGAGAAGAGCTGATGTCCAAAACTAGGTCCCTGTATCCCAAAGCCCAGGCTCTGGATCATGTCATTCACATCATGAGCACACATAGGGAGCCCCTCTGTGTGCCCTATACATTGGCCAACCTATGAGCTACGTGGACACACATCCACTCAAAAAAGAAGCCATCCACCCTCATGGACCCATGGGATACAAATAATGGACTTCTGTGCCAATGCCTGGGCTCCTGCTATAAGCTCAAGGCACAGAACATGTAAATTAAGTTGCTATATCTTTGTGGTAATGAGAGTTAAGAATCCATTATAATATCCATTGCTATATATCTAACATCTCCATGCCTTGGGAAAGTTAGAAAGCTTAAGAAGGCAGAAATGGCCAGAGGAGGAAAAGGAAAAGAAATAATTTACAATATAATGACATATTAGGTTTAGCACCTCATTTTTATATTCATAACCTCCAAGCACTGCATGGAGCTTTCTGCCATGGAAGCTTTTATTACCAACCGCTTTTAATTAAAACTGAAGCTGAAAAAAAAAAAGACAATCCAATCAAAAAATGGTCAGAACACCTGAATAGGCATTTCCCCAAAGAAGATACAGATGGAAAAAAGGCACATGAAAAGATGCCCAAAATTCTTAATTATCAGAAAATGCAAATCAAAACTCCAATGAAGTATCACCTTACACTGGAGAGAATGGCCATCATCAAAAAACCTACAAAGAATAAATGCTGAAGAGTTTGCAGAGAAAAGGGAACCCTTGTACACTGTTGGTAGAAAAGTAAATTGATACACTCAATATGCAGAACAATATGGATGTTCCTTAAACAACTACAAACAGAACTACCATATGATCCAGAAATCCCACTCCTGAATACATACCTGGAAAAGACAAAACCTCTAGTTTGAAAAGATACATGCATCCCAACGTTCATTGCAGCACTATTTACAATAGCCAAGATATGGAAACAATATAAATATCCATCAACAGATAAACAAGATAAAGAAGATGTGGTATACACACACACACACACACACACACACTCACACACACACACAGGAATATGACTCACCTGTGAAAAATAATGAAGTAATGCCATTTGTGAAAACATGGGCAGACCTAGAGATTATCATACTAAGTGAAGTATGTCAGAAAGAGAAAGACATATATTCTATGATATCACTTACATGTGGGATCTAAAAAGATGATACAAATGAAATTATTTGCAAAGCACAAACAGACTCAGAGAATAAACTTCTGGTTACCAAAGAGGAAAAGCAGGGGAAGGGATAAATTTGGAGTTTGGGATTAACAGATACACACTACTCTGTATAAAATAGTAGTACTGTGGTGCTGGAGAAGAGTCTTGAGAGTCCCTTGGACAGCAAGGAGATCAAGTCAGTCAATTCTAAAGAAATCAACTCTGAATATCCATTGGAAGGACTGATGCTAAAGCTGAAGCTCCAATATTTTGGCCACCTAATGTGAAGAGCCAACTTACTGGAAAAGACCCGGATGTGGGAAATACTGAAGACAGAAGAGGGTGACAGAGGATGAGATGATTGGATGGCATCACTGACTCAGTGGACATGAGTTTGAGCAAACTCTGGGAGAAAGTGAAAGACAGGGAAGCTTGGTGTGCTGCAGTCCATGGGGTCACAAAGTTGGACCTAACTGAGAGACAGAACAACAATGTATAACATACATAAATAAGATCCTACTGTATAGAACAGTGAACTATACTCAATACCTGCAATAACTTATGAAGGAAAAAATCTGGAAGTGTTATATATATATATATATATATATATATATATATATATAGTGAATCACCTTGTTGTACACCAGAAACAGACACAACATTGTTAATCAACTCTGTAAAAGTGAGTGAAAGGCACTCAGTCATGTCCAATTCTTTACAACCCTATGAACTATACAGTATACAGTTCATGAAATTCTCCAGGCCAGAATACTGCAGTGGGTAGACTTTTCCTTCTCCAGGGGACCTTCCTGACCCAGGAATAGAACTGGGGTCTCTTGCATTGCAGGTGGATTCTTTACAAACTGAGCTATGAGGGAAGCCCTAAATACAAAAAAAACAAAAAAAAACAAAAACAAAAACAAAAAAAACCCACAACAACAACAACAACAAACAAACAAACAAAAAAACAGGAACAACCTCACGAAAGACCCATCCTGAGAAGGCTGGCCCTGGAGTGGTCTGAGGAGAGGTGGCAAGATCGGGCCTTTGTACGGGGTTGAGATCCCCTGCGCCACTGATTATGAGGAGCCATCCTAGAGATAGTCGGTGTGCACTCAGCCCTGGGCTCAAGGCCACAGTCCAGCTGCTAGAACTTGCACTGGGCTGGCAGGGGTAGACGAATTCCCTGGCATGTGAGAAGATCCAGGTGTGTGGGACAAGGGAGGAATAGAGGGAAGTAACTTCTTTGCTCTACTCTCCTCAGGGAGATGAGCAGCTCAGGGTGAAGAACAGTCAGAAACAAGGGGGGAGGGTCCAGGGTCTCCCCACTAGCTGACAAAGCCTGAGAGTGGACAAACATTGGCCCAGGATTCGACAGGAGTGGCTGAACCTCAAGAACACTGAATATTTTGCCAAGGCAGGCCTGACCTGCTGGCATCGGAGGTCCTCTTGGGAAAAGCTGCATCCATGACACGAGGGTCAGGGAGACTGGGAGGCAGGCCCCTGAAGACCGGGAATCCTCAGACATCTCTGAACTTCTGTGCCTGTGGCAGCAGCCCACTCATCCAGCCCCATAAAGAGCTGGTGACCCCCCGCACCTCCACCCTAAGGGAGCAAACGGGAGTGGAGCCCTCCCTCACAGGTGCCTTCCATCCCAGAAAGAAGGGGACCTGGCTGTCCCTGATCTGCTGCAGGACCCACAGTACTACCAGCAGGAGAGCCCAGGAACCACGGGAAGAGCTGGTCACCTACTGCCTGGCCACTAACCAAAGGGAAGTCACTGTGTAACACAGGCCAGGCTCGCCAGGTCTCATGATGGAGGAGACGGACGACACCCCCACCCCCACCCCCATCCCCACAGTAGAGACTGCAGGGTCACACTGAGCAGCCAGAAGCCAGGAACCAAGACGAGTGCTGCTGCCACCCAGGAGGCTGGACCCACAGAGCAGGGCAGGTGGTCAATAATGGATGGGCAACCAAACATGGCACAATCTAAAATGACAGTGAAGCCAAGGGCTGCCACCACAGTAAACAGGTCAAGATCCTTCATCCAGTTTGGCCTCTGAGCCAGTTCTCAGGTCTGAAACCGAGGAACAGTGATGGGGCAGGTGCTGTGGGAAGGACCACAGCAAACAGACACAGGAACAATCCCAGTCCCTCCTAAAGGGGCCTCAGGCTCTGCAATGGTGAACCCACTCAGGGAGGTGGGACCACCAGAGGGGTGGAGGTTGCCAGACCCAGGGTGAACTTGACACTGATGTGAGAGACTCAGTTAACTCTGCCTCTACGGCTGCCTTGGGAGGACCCCCTGGACTGGAGTTTCTGGACACAGGGGGTCAAGGGGGAAGGGACACAGGGCCAGTCCCGAGGATTTGTTGGTCAGTCTTGAGCTGGGAGAATCTGGAATGCAGTATCACCCAGAGCCAGGTGCAGGGCTTAATGAGATATTTGTCCAGGACTCCTTCAGAACCTGGGGGAACATGTGGCATGAGGAAAAAATGGTAAGGCTGAATGGAAATCCTGCATGAACTCCAGAGAGTAAAAGAGAAACACACAGAAAAAGAGGGGGGATACTCACCCCACTCATGAACTGGAGAACTTTCTCATCTCTGGTGTCACCTCATGGGCATCCTCTGCTCCTGATTCCTCACACCCTCTCTGTGCTTGGCCAAGTAACCACGGTGGGCAGGAAAGTACTCAAAGGATAGACAGATGGGGCTCCCACCCAGAGCACAAGAATCCACTCACTGAAGTCCTTTCACCATTGGTATGAGATGGCAATGTGCACTCCAGACCACCCTCTCTGCTCCTCAATCTCACAAACTAAACAGATGGACCCATTCAGTGGGCCACAGCCTGGTGTCCAGAACCCTGCTCCCATGGTGGGCTGCTACACGCTGACCCTACCTGGGTCTGACCATACAGGGCTCAGCTGCTTGTCTGCTGTTCCCCTCCTGGTGGCGCCCAACCATGAGTCCTTGGAGGGTGACCCACTGACTGTGGCAGCCTCTGGATCCTTCCAGAGTGCCAGTGTGAGGGGAGGAGTCATTTTCTCTTCTTCCTTGAGCGGTCTCCTGTGCTGTAAATCTCCATCACTCCTGGAGGATGGGTTTCTATGCTGCGGGATTCCTGTCACATCTGCATGAGGATAGGCCAGCTGCTGTGATGAACAGAACCCCCCCCCCCGAGGTAACCTGCATGTGTGTTTCTCACTGGTTGGGCCTCCTAGTTCCTCATGGTCTGAGGCTCCTGCCAAGGACAAGACCGTGATGTCTTGTCCAACATTGCTGTCTTGTCACAGATTATTTTCTCCCTGTTCCTCTAGTCCTCATGCAGGTGAATATGCCGGACAAACAGGCAGGAGAGTGTTTTCTCCTCTGGCCCCCAAGAAGGCACCCTCTGCTTCAAGTGGTAGGAGCAAGCCCCTTCTTGCTCAAGGATGCCATCCACACAGGTGAGATTTGGAGGTGCCCAGGAGGAAGGGGTTGGGTTGACTGAGACACTGAATGGTGGAAACTGGCCAAGCTTGGGATTCAGTAACATACCCCAGTAGAAGACATAGCAATGGCCAAGCCCCAGGGGCCAGCCAGGCTTCCTGGTAACCAAGCCAGACCCAGTGAAGAGGGAGACACTTTGTCACCCAGCAGGTGGGTAAAGGTTCAGCCGAATGATGATGCTCAGGGCCAGCCAGTGTCTGAGGTCATGGCACTCTTGCCTGTGGTTGGGGAAGTGGACATGGGGGAAGCCTTTGCAGAAGGCAGTTTGCTGGTATGTGTCAGCACTTCGGGTGTGTGCCTGTGCCCTGGGCCTCTTCCTGCATGGCTCTTCAGTCAGTGTGTGTGCAGTCATGGCTGTATTGGAAGAATGAGTTTTCCCTTTCCTTCCATCAGGAAGGAAGAGTCAGTACTTTGTGGGACCCTCGACACTAGGAGGTGTAAACAAACACCGTGTAAGGGTGAAAACAGATACACGAAGATGTGCAGATGTGGAGGAGTGTGCCTGAGGTGCTGAGAGTGTAGAAGTCATCCCTCCACTCCCCCTTGACCCTGCAGAGAGATGTCCAAACAGAGCTGACCCTCTGCCTTCATTTTCAGGCAGTCATGTAAGGATCGCATAGGCCAGGTGGCTCAAACTATGAACCGTGTTGTTTTAGGAGGCTGGCAGTCGAAGTCGAGGTGTCTGCTGACATTGGTTCTCATGAAGGCTGTGGAGAGTCTGTAACATCTCTCCCCCCTCACTTCCAGGACAGTTGGCCATATTGGGCACCTCTGGTCTCCGAGAGTTCTGCCTTCCTCTTCACCCGAGTTCTCCCGTGTGCCTGTCTGTCTCTAAATGTGTCCTTTTTATGGGGACAGCTGCCCTGTTAGATGAGGGTCCATCCTAATGAGCTCACTGGACCTCCATCAGCTCTGTGAAGACCTTTCCTTTGTCTGTAAGGTCACCCTGAGGTACTTGTGATTGAGACTCCAGCACCTGATTCTGAGGGGACGTGATATGACTCTTTACACCCTGCAAAGGCTCTGTGGTAGGAAAACATTGGAATGTTCTAAGGATGGAAGGATGGCCTTAATGGCTACCAGGGTGAATCCAGGGGCAGGTGGGCAGGCCACCAGGGTAGGAGCCAGATCACGTGAGGCCTGGTGCATCTGTGAAAACTGTGACTCTGCTGTGCTCGGGGAAGGAAAGGCCCAGGAGGCTCTGGGCTGGGTGCCTCTGGGGCATTGTCCACGTCCTCACAGCCATGTGGAAATGAAGGCTCCCTCACAGGTGCTGAGAGCCTGCTGAGGTTAAGCCCTACAGCTCTGCTCCTCTGCCTCAACCCCCCTCCAGTGAACAGGGACCCCCCCCCCCATCCAGGTACAAGGAAAGAGGTGAGAATGGAGGTGTGTGTGGTCAGATCCCCTTCAGTCATGGGCTATCTCTCAGCACCTCTTCAGTCATGGAACGAGGTGACAGTGACCTAGCAGGTTTTTCAGGTTTGAATTCTATGATTCCTGTGTGGTGCCATCCCAGACCATGGCGGGGACACAGAGCACGCCCATCCCAGTTGTTCCTGCTCTCCTTTGTTCTTTCTATTTGCTCTGGGCAAGGGCCAGGGCATCGGCTGACAGTGGAGGCCATGGTTCAGGAAGGGCTGAGAGGAAGGTGGCTCCCAGTGGTGTGGGGAGGACTCCTGGCAGGGCCGTCTAAGGTCCAGGGTGGCCCCAGGTCCGAGGCCAGACAGGTTAGCACAGGTCTGCCTCAGTGACCCTTGGCTCAGATGTGGGATCTGCAGAGCATGGGCAGGGATGGGACCCGGGAGCTGAGGAGTCTTTGTTAGCTGTGGCTCGGGAGACAGTGGGTCCCTGGGCTGGGAGACGGTGGCCGAGGTGCCTGACCACCACTCTGGGCCTCAGTCCTAGTTGTGCTCTGAGGCAGAGGTGGGTCCATGTCTGCATGTGTCACTTATCTGTGTGTGTGTGTCCATGTGTGTCTGTGTGCCCGGCAGAGGCCATGAGAGGCACCACAGCACCCAGGCTGGGTTCCCCACCCACCCTCCCTGAAGCCAGGCCTGAGCAAGTCCCCTGACTCCCAGGGGTGAGATTCCACAGCAACACCTGTATGCTGGTGATTCGCTTGGGGACCTGATGACTGCAGGTTCCCTGCCAGGGGCCTCCTGCTCTGTCTCTTCAGCCTGCAGTGGGCAGACTATCAGCTGCCCATGTCCTGGTGGGTTCATGGAGCACCAGGCCTCTGCCTTTCATTTCACTACCTCTCTCGCTTGGCCTTGCCCTGACTTCCCTTTGTCGAGGTGAGCCCTTCTGAAAGGCTCAGAGAGAGGACCCATTTCACCTCAAGTCCCGTCTGTGATATGGTCTTAGCCTTTAGCAGTTATGACATTGAATCACCTTGTTCTCCTTCTGTGTCCTGTCTTTGCGCACAAGTCTTGTGGACATTGGGGACACTTTGCTGTGCCCAGAAAACCTAGGGCCTGACGAGGTGGAGGAGCTGGAGAATCAAGCCCTTCTGGCTGACCTACGAAAGAAGTACCTGATTGTGCTTGCCGACCCCTGCTGGCAGCTCAAGCCCATCCTGGGGAGGGCCGGGAAGGACATTTTCCAGGTGGACATCCCCGAGCACCTGATCCCCTTTGGTCAGGAGGCCTTTCCAGATTGGGCTTTCCAGAGGAAGGTGACAGAGAGAGCAGGACATGGTGATACCATCTAGTTGCCACCACACCCTAGGCATGCCCATCTGGTTCGTTCTGAATCGGCACTGTCCTGGGGTGGGCTGGCCACTTGGTGCAGGGCCAGGGGCTGGGGACTCCCCTCGTGTGGTTCTGCTCTGGACTCAGTGAGAGTCTCTAGGGCATTGACCTTTATGAAAATATGGGAGCACCACTCGTTTTGGCCCTGCTGGGTCTGGGTGGTTGAGAGAAATGTGTTGTTAGGAAACCAGCTAGTGTTTTTCCCTCTCTGTTCTGGTCCAGACTCCCCGATGTTGGAACCGTGTCCAGGGGGTGATGAGGGAAGGCTGGGGGCTGGGCTGAGTGTCAGCAGGCAGAGAGGCCTGCAGGCCCAGAAACAGGCCACAGTCTGTCCTTGCAGGTGACACTTGCCTTGTTTTAAATTGTCCCTAGGCTCACAAAGCATGTGTGTTGGACATGGTGCCTGGCTGCCTCATGTCAAAAGACAGGCTCCTAAATACACCTCTGAGGGCAGAGAGACAAGGGCAGGTGCTCACCTTGTGGAAACTTTGTACTTCTCTTTGGGTTTGGGGTCATGTGTTTGCAAGACCTTTGATGAGTCGGGTGACCCTGCTTTCCAGTGAACCTCTTGGGGAGGTCCCTGAAGCGGGAGCTAGAGACACTTAGCTGCTGATCAGAAACTTGTGGCAGCATTGGGGAGACCCATGAGGAGCCCCTTCTGCTTCAGGATGCATGAATCATGGGAGGTGACACCCCCAAGGTCAGGAGCCCAGTTGGGCCATTTGCTGAATGGCAGGCAAGGCCCAGGGACCAGCCTGTCCTGGGCTTGCCTTAATGCTTGGCTTGTGAGCCAGACCCTTGGCCAAACGTGTGAAATGCTACTGCTTCAGATGAAAAGCGACCACAGGCACCGGACTGAAGCCTGCCTGGGGCATGGGTTTCCAGCCTTATTCTGGCTCACCCAGTGCCATGTGTGAATAGCATGGACAGATGGAAAGAACACAGACTCACAGTTCTTGTTTGATTCCTTATTAACTCCAGTGGAGTTTAGCTTTACTTTATTAGATTCAGAAATCAATTTTAGATTGCAAAAGAGTGCTTTTTAGTGTCCCTAGGGGCCTGGGAACTCAGGGATTGGGCTTTTCCTTGACCTGCTCACAGAGGACACACTTATAATCTGAGGACTCTCCCTGCTCCTCCTCTGCCTCAGAGGCCTCATTTGGGGCTGTGACAGAAAGGGCTGCCATCAGGATGGAGGAACAGGTGTTGTACAAAGCCATCACTGATTTGTAATCTGTGTACTCTGGGAAGCTCTCAGGAAGTTCCCCTGGGCCATCCCTTCCAGAAGTACCTAGGGGTACAGACATGGCATTGCTGGATGTATCCTCTCCACTGGGGCTGCCCTGCTCACTGGGGAGATGGTTTCCCTTTGCCCGCCCGTCTACACTGCCCATAGACCAAGGCAAGAGAGCACAAATGAGTGCAGGCAGGGGGTTCTGTGAGCAGCTGGAGCTCCCTTCTGGACTTTCTTGCCAGCCTCTTAGGAGCACTTCTTGTGATGGAGTTGAGGAGAGTGTCCGGTTGCCACCACTCACTTCTGCCTCTTTGGGGTTGTTGTTGCACCAGTGGTGGGCTGAGCAGTTGTTCTGGGGTCACCTTTCCTCTGGGTGATCTGCAGGAAGAGAGGCTTGTCTCTCTGAAAATTGGAGTTGTGATAGATCTGAAAGGAAATGAACCACTTTAGCCATTGTGGGGGAGAGGAGCCCTTCCTCGCCACCCTCCTCCCCACCACCGTCCTCACCCTGCCTAACTATGGAGACAAGGTCTTTTCATGCCTGGCATGTTATGAGGCCCTGGCATGTCACTCCCTAGAGCTCACCTGGGGCCGGCCTCCCTTGAGGTGCTACTGGCCATCCCTGACATCAAGCGGCCCCTCAGGGTCTGGAGTCACCCCTGGGCATCCTGTCTAAGGGGGTTTTTGGAACACGACAGGCCCTGCTTTCTCTTTCATTAGCCACCCTCTCACAAGAAAAACATTCTGCTGGGAAATGAAACCCGTCCAGCACTTGGCTTATCTAGTCTAGTCTTCCTGGAATGGCTTTCTACGTTACCATCATCCTCTTCTTCCCTGCAGAGCTACCCAGAGGGTGGATTTTCCTGAACCTACAGAGGTTCAGTTCATGGATGAAACTCTTGATAGTGTCTGTCTCAAAGATGATCTCTGTGCCTCTGTGCTGGAGGACCTCCCTCTGGAAGAGATCTGCCTCAATGACCACCATGTCTCCCTGATCATTCCAGTGCACAGAGGTGAAGGCCACATCCTCCACGATCATCCAGAGCTTCCTGGGGAAGGACAGCCCTAGGACAGCATTGTTCTCTTCCTTGTTGGCCATTTCTGGGCTCAGGCCCTGTGGGGATGGTTTTTCTTGGGAGCCCAGATATGGGTCCTAGGGTTGGTCACCCTGCTTTGCCAAAATTTCCCCCGAATCCACATGTACATCAGGGAGGAATCAGGGGGGTCCTCTGCTGTGGGCTCCCCATCAGTTGATGTGGCCAGTGGGGTGTCACGTGCCTCATGGGGACTCTGACTAGTCATGGAGCCAGTCTAGCTCAGGAGCATTCTCTACCCAAGCAGTGAACACTCATGGCAGAAGGGCCTCAGGCCAGGGTTGAGGTGTCCCATACATAACCTCTGGAAATTCTAGAATCTTTGTTGAGGGTCAGGCAGCCAATTAAGTGGTCAGCCCCCTTATTGTTTCATGAGGTCACAGAGGTGATGTGGAGAGGCAGCCCTGGCCCAGTGTGGGGGAGGGGGATGGAGACAGATATGGGATCCCCAGCTTGTCTCTTGTCTGAAAGTACATAAAAGTATTTTTCTGATTGCCTGCAAAAGCTTCCATCTACTGCCAGGTGCCTTGTTTCAGGGAGTCAGGCCCTGGATGGGCTGACAAACATACCACTGTCCCCACCCCCACCCCTACAAATGGGCAAGCCTGTGGCTGGCTTTTCCTGAAGGCCAGGCCCTGGTGTGTCCTGGCTCAGCTACCACTGAGAGAGACCCCAGGGGTCAGATGGACCCCTGGCAAGAGACCCTCCCAGAAGATGGGGTCCGTAGCAGGCTTTTTGGCCTATCCTGAGTTGCTGGTCCCACTCCTCCACCCCTGGCCCAGCCTTGCCCCTCTTCTGGCTTTGGTCTCTTCAAGCTGATGCTGCCAGTTGGTAGGTCCTGCTCAGATGGCCCCAAAGTCAGAGTCCTGTTGTCCTGCTCCCCCCAACCCCCATGTCGAGCTCTCCCCAGAGTAGGGCTGTGCTCGAGCACAGTGGAAGTGACCTCATGTTCCAGTTGACCGTTCCCAAAGCACCTGAGACACAGACTCCTCATGATGCTGTGTGGGAGGGCACAGTCAGGCGCTCCACTGAGCTTGCAGCCTCCCCGAGCTCCACCCACCCCCAGATGGCATCCATAGGCTGTTGTCCTCAGTTTCAATTTCTTCCCATAAAGACCCCTCTTGTGGCCCTAGGGTGCTCACTTGGGAACACCTGTGTGTGCTTTTCCCATCCCCCTCCAAGAGCCTCAGATTCAGACTCCCTGAGGCTGCCTCAAAATTCCTGTTTCCTTTCATCAATGGGGTGGTTGGGCTTCTGGTATCCCTGCTCCTGGCCTGCCACATCCAACTTGGGTCTCCGTGGGTACCTGCCCTTTGAAGGACTTGACTGGGGGCTCAATGCACAGCCTGTTCTGTTGAAAACAAGCACTTCGAGGAGGAGCCAAGATGGCGGAGGAGTAGGACGGGGAGAACACTTTCTCCCCCACAAATTCATCAAAAGAGCATTTAAATGTTGAGTAAATTCCACAAAACAACTTCTGAATGCCGGCAGAGGACATCAGGCACCCAGAAAAGCAGCCCAACTCTTCGAAAGGAGGTAGGAAAAAATATAAAAGACAAAAAAAGAGACAAAAGAGGGAGGGACGGAGTTCCGTCCCGGGAAGGGAGTCTTAAAAAGAGAGAAGTTTCCAAACACCAGGAAACCCTCTCACTGCCGAATCTGTGCCGAGCTTTGGAAGCACAGAGGGCAACATAAAAGGGAGGGGAAAAAAATAAACAATTAAAAATCGCGGATTGTGAGCCCTACGGTAACTCCCCCAGCGGAGAAGCTGCGCAGACGCCTGCACAAGGCATTAGCAAGCGGGGGCTGGGCAGGGAAGTGCGGCGCGGGCTGTGTCCCTTAGAGTAAGAATCGGGCCGAATGTCCTGAGCGCTATCTGAGCGAAATAATTTGGGCTAGCAAACCAGACTGTGGGATATCTACCACACGAAAAGCCAGCCCTAACCTAAGACACTGCCAGGCCCGCGCACGGAACAAAGGACTGAACAGAGATAGCCGGCTGCAGACCTTCCCCCCTCCGGTGACAGGCAGCCAGAGCCAGAAGGGGGCAATCGCAGCCCCAGAGAGACACTATCTATAAAACTGTAAGCAGGCTTCTTTGCTAACTAAAACGTCTTGGGGGTCTGGACGGGCAACATCTGCCTGAGAAGGTGCGCCGGTTTTACACCCAGATAACCGAGTGGCGGGGAGGCGATAAGTCGCAGCATTGGCGCCCGCCAAACACCTCATCACCTGAGCTGCTCGGATCTGGGAAGAACACAAAACGCAGGCCCAACCGAGTCTGCGCCTCTGAGGACTACCCGAGTGCCTGAACCTGAGCGGCTTGGACCTGGGAGCTCAGCCCAGGGCCGGCCTCTGATTGTTCCCGGCGGAACAACCTAGAGCCCAAGCAGTGTGGGCAGGGAGGCTACACGCGCCGTGAGTGGGGGCAGACCCAGTGTGGCTGAGGCACTGCGAGCGCACGCCAGTGTTATCTGTTTGCAGCATCCCTCCCTCCCTTCCCACAGCGCGGCTGAACAAGTGAGCCTAAATTAAAAAAAAAAAAAATAGTGTCCTCAACCATCCCCTTTGTGTCGGGGCGGGAACCAGACACTGAAGAGACCAGCAAACAGAAGAAGCTATAACAGAGGGAAACGCCTTGGAAGCTACAGGCCATAGATTAAAACCCTGTGGTTACTACGGATTACATAGGAAGGGGCCTATAGATCTTGAGAAATATAAGTCGGACTAAGGAACTGCCAAAAATGAACTGAACCCACAATACTCACAACAAAACCAGAGAAAGACCTAGATATATTTTTACTATTTTTACGATCAATCTTTCTTTCTTTTTTTTTTAATAAAAAAATTTTTTAAGTCCTCTATTGTCCTTTAATTTTCACTTTTATAACTATTACTTTGCAAAAAAAAAAAAAAAAGACCCTATTTTTGTTTTCCTCTTCAGCAAACTTCTTATATATATTTTATAATTTTTTGACCGTGTTTTTTTTTTCTTTTTTCTTTTTCTTCTTTTCTTTAACATTGTATTTTTGAAATTCCAAACTCTACTCTAGATTTTTAATTTTAGCCTTTTGATATATGTTATCAATTTTGTACCTATAGTTTTTTTCATAATTTCTGTGACTTTTTTTTCCCTCTGTTTCTTTCTCTTCTTCTTTTATATAACATCGTATATCTGCAATTCCAAACTCTACTCAAGATTTTTAATTTATGCTTTTTGGTATTTGATATCAATTTTGTACCTGTATTTTCTTTATAATTTTTGTGACATTGTTTTTGTTGGTTTGTTTTCTCTATTTTTCTTCTTCTTCTTCTTCTTTTTTTTTTTTAACGTTGTATTTTTGAAATTCCAAACTCTACTCTAGATTTTTAATTTTTGCTTTTTGGTATTAGTTATCAATTTTGTACCTGTAGTTTCTTTATAATTTTCACGACCTTGTTTGTTTTTCTTTGTTCGTTTTTTCTCTCTTTCTTTTCCTTCTTCTTTTCATTAACATCGCATTTTTGAAATTCCAAACTCTACTCTAGATTTCTAATTTTTGCTTTTATGTATTTGTTACCAATTTTGTACCTTTAAGAACCCAATCTTCAGGACCCATTTTTCACTAGTGTACGAGATTACTGGCTTGAGTGCTTTCTCTCCCTTTGGACTCTCCATTTTCTCCACCAGGTCACCTGTATCTCCTCCCTAACCCCTCTCTACTCTACCCAACTCTGTGAATTTCTGTGTGTTCCAGACGGTGGAGAACACTTAAGGAACTGATTACTGGCTGGATCTGTCTCCCTCCTTTTCATTTTCCCCTTTTATCCTTCTGGCCACCTCTGTCTCCTGCCTCCTTCTTCTCTTCCCTGTATAACTCCGTGAACATCTCTGAGCGGTCCAGTTGTGGAGTGCACATAAGGAAGTGACTACTGGCTAGCCCACTCTCTCCACTATTGATTCCACCTCATCTCATTTGGGTCACCTCTAACTCCCTCCTCCCTCTTCTCTTCTCCATGTAATGCTGTGAACCTCTCTGAGTGACCCTCACAGTAGAGAAACTTTTCATCTTTAATGTAGATGTTTTATCAGTGGTGCTGTATAGAAGGAGAAGTTTTGAAACTACTGTAAAATTAAGACTGATAACTGGAAGTAGGAGGCTTAAGTCCAAACCCTGACTCCAGGGAACTCCTGACTCCAAGGAACATTAATTGACAGGAGCTCATCAAACGCCTCCATACTGACACTGAAACCAAGCACCACACAAGGGCCAACAAGTTCCAGGGCAAGACATAACAAGCAAATTCTCCAGCAACAAAGGAACACAGCCCTGAGCTTCAAGATACAGGCTGCCCGAAGTCACCCCAAAACCATAGACATCTCATAACTCATTACTGGACATTTCATTACACTCCAGAGAGAAGAAATACAGCTCCATCCACCAGAACATCGACACAAGCTTCCCTAACCAGGAAACCTTGACAAGCCACCTGTACAAACCCACACACAGCAAGGAAACGCCACAATAAAGAGAACTCCACAAACTGCCAGAATACAGAAAGGACACCCCAAACTCAGCAATTTAAACAAGATGAAGAGACAGAGGAATACCCAGCAGATAAAGGAACAGGATAAATGTCCACCAAACCAAACAAAAGAGGAAGAGATAGGGAATCTACCTGATAAAGAATTCCGAATAATGATAGTGAAATTGATCCAAAATCTTGAAATTAAAATGGAATCACAGATAAATAGCCTGGAGGCAAGGATTGAGAAGATGCAAGAAAGGTTTAACAAGGACTTAGAAGAAATAAAAAAGAGTCAATATATAATGAATAATGCAATAAGTGAAATTAAAAACACTCTGGAGGCAACAAATAGTAGAATAACAGAGGCAGAAGATAGGATTAGTGAATTAGAAGATAGAATGGTAGAAATAAATGAATCAGAGAGGATAAAAGAAAAACGAATTAAAATAAATGAGGACAATTTCAGAGACCTCCAGGACAATATTAAATGCTACAACATTCGAATCATAGGGGTCCCAGAAGAAGAAGACAAAAAGAAAGACCATGAGAAAATACTTGAGGAGATAATAGTTGAAAACTTCCCAAAATGGGGAAGGAAATAATCACCTAAGTCCAAGAAACCCAGAGAGTCCCAAACAGGATAAACCCAAGGTGAAACACCCCAAGACACATAGTAATCAAATTAACAAAGATCAAACACAAAGAACAAATATTAAAAGCAGCAAGGGAAAACCAACAAATAACACACAAGGGAATATCCATAAGGATAACAGCTGATCTTTCAATAGAAACTCTTCAAGCCAGGAGGGAATGGCGAGACATACTTAAAATGATGAAAGAAAATAACCTACAGCCCAGATTATTGTACCCAGCAAGGATCTCATTCAAGTATGAAGGAGAAATCAAAAGCTTTTCAGACAAGCCAAAGCTGAGAGAATTCTGCACCACCAAACCAGCTCTCCAACAAATACTAAAGGATATTCTCTAGACAGGAAACACAAAAATTGTGTATAAATTCGAACCCAAAACAATAAAGTAAATGGCAACGGGGTCATACTTATCCGTAATTACCTTAAACGTAAATGGGTTGAATGCCCCAACCAAAAGACAAAGACTGGCTGAATGGATACAAAAACAAGACCCCTACATATGTTGTCTACAAGAGACCCACCTCAAAACAGGGGACACATACAGACTGAAAGTGAAGGGCTGGAAAAAGATTTTCCATGCAAATAGGGACCAAAAGAAAGCAGGAGTAGCAATACTCATATCAGATAAAATAGACTTTAAAACAAAGACTGTGAAAAGAGACAAAGACGGTCATTACATAATGATCAAAGGATCAATCCAAGCAGAAGATATAACAATTATGAATATATATGCACCCAACACGGGAGCACCGCAGTATGTAAGACAAATGCTAACAAGTATGAAAGAAGAAATTAACAATAACACAATAATAGTGGGAGACTTTAATACCCCACTCACACCTATGGATAGATCAACTAAACAGAAAATTAACAAGGAAACACAAACTTTAAATGATACAATAGACCAGTTAGACCTAATTGATATCTATAGGACATTATATCCCAAAACAATGAATTTCACCTTCTTCTCAAGTGCACATGGAACCTTCTCCAGGATAGATCACATCCTGGGCCATAAAGCTAGCCTTGGTAAATTCAAAAAAATAGAAATCATTCCAAGCATCTTTTCTGACCACAATGCAGTAAGATTAGATCTCAATTTCAGGAGAAAAACTATTAAAAAATCCAACATATGGAGGCTGAACAACACGCTACTGAATAACCAACAAATCACAGAAGAAATCAAAAAAGAAATCAAAATTTGCATAGAAACGAATGAAAATGAAAACACAACAACCCAAAACCTGTGGGACACGGTAAAAGCAGTCCTAAGGGGAAAGTTCAGAGCAATACAGGCACACCTCAAGAAACAAGAAAAAAGTCAAATAAATAACCTAACTCTACACCTAAAGCAACTAGAAAAGGAAGAAATGAAGAACCCCAGGGTTAGTAGAAGGAAAGAAATCTTAAAAATTAGACCAGAAATAAATGCTAAAGAAACAAAAGAGACCATAGCAAAAATCAACAAAACCAAAAGTTGGTTCTTTGAAAGGATAAATAAAATTGACAAACCATTAGCCAGACTCATCAAGAAACAAAGGGAGAAAAATCAAATCAATAAAATTAGAAATGAAAATGGAGAGATCACAACAGACAACACAGAAATACAAAGGATCATAAGAGACTACTATCAACAATTATATGCCAATAAAATGGACAACGAGGAAGAAATGGACAAATTCTTAGAAAAGTACAACTTTCCAAAACTCGATCAGGAAGAAATAGAAAATCTTAACAGACCCATCACAAGCACGGAAATTGAAACTGTAATCAAAAATCTTCCAGCAAACAAAAGCCCAGGTCCAGACGGCTTCACAGCTGAATTCTACCAAAAATTTAGAGAAGAGCTAACACCTATCCTGCTCAAACTGTTCCAGAAAATTTCAGAGGATGGTAAACTTCCAAACTCATTCTATGAGGCCACCATCAGCCTAATACCAAAACCTGACAAAGATCCCACAAAAAAAGAAAACTACAGGCCAATATCACTGATGAACATAGATGCAAAAATCCTTAACAAAATTCTAGCAATCAGAATCCAACAACACATTAAAAAGATCATACACCATGACCAAGTGGGCTTTATCCCAGGGATGCAAGGATTCTTCAATATCCACAAATCAATCAATGTAATACACCACATTAACACATTGAAAAATAAAAACCATATGATTATCTCAATAGATGCAGAGAAAGCCTTTGACAAAATTCAACATCCATTTATGATAAAAACTCTCCAGAAAGCAGGAATAGAAGGAACATACCTCAACATAATCAAAGCTATATATGACAAACCCACAGCAAACATTATCCTTAATGGTGAAAAATTGAAAGCATTTCCTCTAAAGTCAGGAACAAGACAAGGGTGCCCACTTTCACCATTACTATTCAACATAGTTTTGGAAGTTTTGGCCACAGCAATCAGAACAGAAAAAGAAATAAAAGGAATCCAAATTGGAAAAGAAGAAGTAAAGCTCTCACTGTTTGCAGATGACATGATCCTCTACATAGAAAACCCTAAAGACTCCACCAGAAAATTACTAGAACTAATCAATGACTATAGTAAAGTTGCAGGATATAAAATCAACACACAGAAATCCCTTGCATTCCTATACACTAATAATGAGAAAACAGAAAGAGAAATTAAGGAAACAATTCCATTCACCATTGGAACGGAAAGAATAAAATACTTAGGAATATATCTACCTAAAGAATCTAAAGACCTATATATAGAAAACTATAAAACACTGGTGAAAGAAATCAAAGAGGACACTAACAGATGGAGAAATATACCATGTTCATGGATTGGAAGAATCAATATAGTGAAAATGAGTATACTACCCAAAGCAGTATATAGATTCAATGCAATCCCTATCAAGCTACCAACAGCATTCTTCACAGAGCTAGAACAAATAATTTCACAATTTGTATGGAAAAACAAAAAACCTCGAATAGCCAAAGTGATCTTGACAAAGAAGAATGGAACTGGAGGAATCAACCTACCTGACTTCAGGCTCTACTACAAAGCCACAGTTATCAAGACAGTATGGTACTGGCACAAAGACAGAAATATAGATCAATGGAACAAAATAGAAAGCCCAGAGATAAATCCACGCACATATGGACACCTTATCTTCGACAAAGGAGGCAAGAATATACAATGGATGAAAGACAATCTCTTTAACAAGTGGTGCTGGGAACTCTGGTCAACCACTTGTAAAAGAATGAAACTAGAACACTTTCTAACACCATACACAAAAATAAACTCAAAATGGATTAAAGATCTAAACGTAAGACCAGAAACTATAAAACTCCTAGAGGAGAACATAGGCAAAACACTCTCTGACATACATCACAGCAGGATCCTCTATGACCCACCTTCCAGAATATTGGAAATAAAGGCAAAAATAAACAAATGGGACCTAATTAACCTTAAAAGCTTCTGCACATCAAAGGAAACTATTAGCAAGGTGAAAAGACAGCCTTCAGAATGGGAGAAGATAATAGCAAATGAAGTAACTGACAAACAACTAATCTCGAGAATATACAAGCAACTTCTACAGCTCAACTCCAGAAAAATAAATGACCCAATCAAAAAATGGGCCAAAGAACCAAATAGACATTTCTCCAAAGAAGACATACAGATGGCTAACAAACACATGAAAAGATGCTCAACATCACTCATTATCAGAGAAATGCAAATCAAAACCACTAGGAGGTACCATTTCACGCCAGTCAGAATGGCTGTGATCCAAAAGTCTACAAGCAATAAATGCTGGAGAGGGTGTGGAGAAAAGGGAACCCTCTTACACTGTTGGTGGGAATGCAAACTAGTACAGCCACTATGGAGAACAGTGTGGAGATTCCTTAAAAAACTGGAAATAGACCTGCCTTATGATCTAGCAATCCCACTGCTGGGCATACACACTGAGGAAACCAGAAGGGAAAGAGACACGAGTACCCCAATGTTTATAATAGCACTGTTTATAATAGCCAGGACATGGAAGCAACCTAGATGTCCATCAGCAGATGAATGGGTAAGAAAGCTGTGGTGCATATACACAATGGAGTATTATTCAGCCATTAAAAAGAATACATTTGAATCAGTTCTAATGAGGTGGATGAAACTGGAGCCTATTATACAGAGTGAAGTAAGCCAGAAAGAAAAACACCAATACAGTATACTAACGCATATATATGGAATTTAGAAAGATGGTAACAATAACCCTGTGTACGAGACAGCAAAACAGACACTGATGTATAGAACAGTCTTATGGACTCTGTGGGAGAGGGAGAGGGTGGGAAGATTTGGGAGAATGGCATTGAAACATGTAAAATATCATGTATGAAATGAGTTGCCAGTCCAGGTTCGATGCACGATACTGGATGCTTGGGGCTGATGCACTGGGATGACCCAGAGGGATGGAATGGGGAAGGAGGAGGGAGGAGGGTTCAGGATGGGGAACACATGTATACCTGTGGCGGATTCATTTTGATATTTGGCAAAACTAATACAGTTATGTAAAGTTTAAAAATAAAATAAAATTAAAAAAAAAAAAAGAAAAGAAAACAAGCACTTCACTGGTCTCCTGTGAGGCCAGCTCTGATCTTCTCCACCACTACCCCTGTCCCCACCACCACTGTGGACATGATCCCCCTTATCCAGATGGCAGGTACATCAAATGGTTTTGTTGGCTCATGAATCAGGCACTTTTCAAGGGGCCTCCTTTAGACACACTCACTCCCAGGGACATGTTTGACTCGTTGAGCTAGATGTGACCAAAGGAAGCCCCCATCTACCTGTTGAAAATGGATGAGAGTCCAGGTGTGGGATTGGACGAAACCCCTGTGAAAGTCACCTGTCTTCACCAAACATGGCCTATAGGGCAGTGGATTGGGAGATGCATGTTCTCTGACCTTTGTGGGCCACTGTTATTCACAATCACCATGTGGGGGACAGACTGGCACCTTGGAAAGGCCAATGTGTGAGGACCCTAGGGCACTGTAACCCTAGGGACAGTGTCCACCTAGTTCTGCCACTCAGCAGGGTCATTTGCCCTGTGTGAGGGCCATTGGCTTGTGTCTGAAATGGGAGAGCTAAGAGGGTATGGAAGAGGCTCTCCCAGGGGCCTTTCAGCCTGAGGGCTGGCAGCCAGAATGGAGCTCACAGGCCTCGACCTGTGCTTGCTCCCTTGCCTTTGCTCTCCTAAACAGGTGGACAAAGCATTCCTTCAGGTCGGTTCATCTGACTGGAACATGACCCTGGAGGCTGTGATTGTTGGTGGGGGTCCCTGGTGGCTCCTCTGAAGGGGGCTGAAGACCACGGTATCTGTGGCAGCCCAGCTAGGTGGCCTTTCCTGCCTCCATCCCCCATACCACTCAGGGTCCCTTCTTACCCCCTTGGTCCTGTGGGAGCTGCCTTTTCTTGTCCCCTTCCTCTAAGTATCATCCAGGCCCTGGCACTGGGTTTGTGTGGCACCAACGAGTCTTTGTCAGCTATGGCTCAGGACACTTGTGTTGTGCACACACAAAACCTCATGATGTCCAAGGCCTTCCTTTCTCAGCCTCCCTCTTCTGCCCCTGCACTTGGCGTCCCTGCTGCAGCATGCCCAGCCTAGAGGCCCTCCAGCTGCGCCCCACCTTCACTGCATCTGGGGAGACCTGGAGCCTCAGGGTCCATCCATTTTACCTTCCCTCCCATATCGGAGGAGTCTCCTGTAGGGGTCTTAACCCAGCGGGCATGCCATGCCCTTCTCCAGGTGATCTTCCTGACCAAGGAATTGAACCCAGGTCTCCCACAATGCAAGTAGATTCTTCATCATTTAGCTACCTGGTAAGCCCCATTTCCAGTAAGAGAACCTGTTAAATTTGGGTGTGGAGTAGTGTTACAGCAAGACCCAAGCCGCTTTAGGAAATAGAAGCAAGAAACACTCTCCACCTCTGCCTCAGCTCGTCTTCCATCCAAGCCATTATTTCTCTTCATTGCAGCCCCAACAAAAGTTGTATCCTTGATTACAGTGGACAATTACAATCAAGATAATTCAAAGCTAATTAACACCTTGGGTTCTGGATCCCATGGACCAGGAAAAAGAGGATAGTTTCATGCATTTCTTGGGCACCACTTCAAGGGAGTGTGACCAAGTTCTGCAGGATTCCTAGCAGATATGGGGTATGAAAACACCTGTTTTGCCCCTGCGATCAACAGCAATGCAACAAGAGCCAGGACCTCTTCCTTCATGCCCAAGAAAGAGATCTCTCTAGGCTTTATCCAAGATGCAAAAGACACCTCACAGCGATGATCCATTTCAGAATTTCCCGTCACCCCCAAGACACACTGTCTGAAAGTCTGAGGGCTTCAACCACCCAGGCTCATCAAAATCTTATCCCACAGAAGGAACCTAGCTTGTCAAAGTCCCAAACTGCTCTGGCTCAGGCACTGACACTCCAGTGTTCCTCCTGGAGCCCCATCCTGGAGCTCCTGTGTTGCCTTGTTCAGTGGGACTATGGGACGTCTTTCCACCTTCCTTGTGTGACTGCAGCTCCTAGACCATTGCTCTATGTGTGGCAGTGTCCAGCTTATCCTAGTGCCCCTACTGCTAATACGGCTTTTCACAGAGCAGAGGTTCCATAAAGGTCTTTGGAATATGTGAGCCATTGAGCAGGGGCCTCAATTAATTATCTGCTACTTCCTGAAATAACCCAGGCAAATCCAAATGAAAAAGAGATAATTTAGTTTTTGAAAATGACACACAAGAAGGACAGAAGCATGGAATCACTACAATTACTTTTATCATCTAATTCTTCCCCCTCAATATTACTGCTAAGTAAGCTCACTTTTCCAAAACAGTTCTAATTCCAATTCCACTGCATCCTGTTCAGAACCACAAACACAATGGAAGAGTTTCCAATCTCTTTTATGAAACAGCAAAACTCTTGTTCTTGAACTGAGTAAGTACAAACACACTGTGGTCAGCATCATTCACAAAGCTAAGACACTGAAGTTTATTTAGCCTTCTGTGGAAACAATGAAAGTTTGAAATTTTTTCTAAGGAGAACAGTGATGAATCTCCAAGTCATCGTAGAGAACAGGAACCCAAAGATGTTATATACCAGTTTCCCCAACTGGCTCGGGCCATCACTTCTGAGAAGGCTGACTGCTCCCTCTTCAATCACAGAGGGAAGGATCAGCCTGGCTGGTGCTCTGGCTCAGGCTGCCTCATACTCCTCCCTTGCAGCCTCTACAGACTGCATTGGGAAGGCCCTCAAAGCCTTACATTTGAACCTGAGCAGAAATGCCATGACTTGCCACTTGCTGTTCTCTGCATAGGCCCGAGTACCCCACAGAAACTCATAGCAGGCAGGGTGGCTGTAAAGCACCTGCTGGTACTCCATGTACCCCTGCTGCACCCACACATGGGTCAGAAGCGTCCTGGGCTCCCCAAAGACGCAGTGCTCACTCTCAACACACACTCCCATCCTGCTGAGTGCTCCCCAAACCTCCTCAGGGGTGTGGTCTCCATTCCACATGATCAGGCTGAGGACCAGCACTGCAAGGCTGGCCTTGGGCAGGCCCTGCCCACTGCTCAGCATTGCATAGCAGGTGATTCCCAGGGTGGGGACCATGCTGGGGTCTACCTCCTTCACCTCAATGCCACAGTCCAGCTGCAGGCACTCTGAGCCTTGGCTGAACACCACTGGGAAGTGTTCCTGGTTATCCCTGAGCACCTTCTTCAGCATTTCCACCTGGGAGGTCAGCTCTTTGGCCTGACACTTAAGGAGCAGAAACTTCATCAGGTTAGCCACCATCTCATTCAGAGCTTCCTGGGGCAAGGTTTCCTCAAGGGTGTAGCAGGAGACTGGGGAGGGGGAGGAGGCTGAGTCTATTCTGTTTCCTATTGAGCTGTTGATTTTCTGAGGTGTCTTGAAAACAAAAAAAATTTCCAGAGGAGAGAGGGACAGAGTCTGTGATCTGAATAACACTAGAAATAAGTACTCACCAGTAAAGATGTAACATCTGCCAGCGTCCCTGGGTTCAGGCAGGTTGAGAAGTGTGGAGGCAGCAGAGGACTCACAGGTTAATGCTGTGCCTGGCATCAAAAGGCAGGAGCGACTTCCGGGCCTAAGGAGGTGGTGAGATCACTGTGGTGGGGGGTGCAGAAGGGTGCAGGGGGCTGAAGGGGCAGCTCTCCCTGCTGAGTGCCAGAGAACATGGGAACAGGAGATGTGATTCTGGCCACATATGTGGCAGCTGCTACATAGTCAGTGGACACTTGGAAAAGGTGGAGAATTTCAAGACCCATGTGACCTACTCAGACTCTCCTCCCCAAAACAAAGGAGATTTTGTCATTATAAATTCTAACTGCTGCTCTTTATTGAGCATTTGCTTGGCACTATGAAGAGATGTTAGGTGTTCAGCCACCTTTTGTTTTATTCTCTCCCTGCACACATGAGAACATGACCCTTCCAGGCCTCTTCACTTAGGAAGGGTGATGTGATTACCTGTGACCAGTGAATTTTAAGCAGAAGCATTTTTGTCAGGACCATTTGTTTTGAAGGGACACAGGCTCCAGGTGGTTAATCCTCAAGCCAGGACATCACACAGACACAGACCACTCTGAGTGTGGTTCCTCTCCAAGAGACTAAAGTCCTGCACCTATGAACCTTGAGAGAGGCTGCCCCACAGGAAGCTGGCTGCAGGAATTCCACCCACCCCCCACAGAGGCCCACACCCTGCCCCCACCCACCATGAGCTGCACTGTCAGCCCCCTCAGGGCTGTGCTCAGTCTCCATCAGGAGGGCAGCAGCCAAATGCCAACGTTCCCTGTTGGGGTTGGGGGCATCCTCCTCATGGGGCCCAGTCCTGAGTCCCCCCACCCCATCTGCTCACAGTGCCCCCTCTCCCCCGGAATCTGGCCTTGGGATATGTCCTGCCTGTCCCCTCACTGAGAGTGGGTTAGGCCCTGGTCTTGATGACCTCATGTGTATATCTTTATCTGGAAGTCCCATGGCAGCATCCCCTTCCAAGGTGCTTCAGGTGCAGCCTGCAGGACTTGATGCAGCCCCAGGGCAAGTCTCCTCTTGGTGGGTCAGCAGTAATCATTGCCATGGAAGTGTGGGGAACATCTACATGATCCCGAGGTGTATCAGACCATTCCCTGTGGAATCCCATGTGTTGGAGTAAACTCAGGGTCTTGTGAATGTAACTGTGAGGTCCTGGCTTTTGAGCCTGAGTGTGAGAGGCAGAGGGGTATCTGTTCAGCCACCTTCAAAGTCAACTAGGAGCCAGTTGGGCTGTTTGAGCAGAAGACAGGCTCTAGCAGATGGCAGAGGTGGTACCCAGGATGCTCTCCTAGGTGCCAGAAGCCCCAGACTCCAATGAGGATTAGGAAAGGAGCCAGGCAGGAGTGAACTTGGGGGTCCCAGGGGTGCAGGCTTCAAAGAGGGTCGGCTGCCCCAGAGAGGTGGAAGCAGCAAGCCCCTGGCCTGCCCCAGGGCTGGCTGGGAGAAGGAGTGGGTAGCAGATGCCGCTGCAGGTGAGCTGCCACCCCAGCCTCCATGAGGACAGCTGTGCTTTGGAGCCAAGGCTGGGACCACAGCTTCACGGGGCAGTCCAGGATGGATACGTGACAGCTCTCATAACATGTACTCCTCATGCCCCTCATTAGATATGACTGTTAGGTGTGGTTGGGTTCTTGCTCTGGGTACATAAGAACCTCAGGCCTTTGGTTGCTAGGAGGCCCAAACTGCCCCCTGCCCCCACTGACTTATCTGGACCTAATTTCCAAGATCCAGCATCTTTAGCAGCAGCTTCTGTGTGGACACACACCACCCTGTTCCCAAGCTGATCTTGCCCAGGGCACCACAGATTGGACAGGCATCTCCCTGGGTTAAGGACTCTCAGTGAATGTTCTGCTCCTCTGAGAAGTCTGTGTGTTTCCTAATGGCTTCTCTGGAAGCTCAGTGTTAAAGAATCTGCCTGCAGTGTAGGAGACTCAAGTTCGATCCTTGGGTGGAAAGATACTCTGGAGGAGGAAATGGCAGCCTACTCCAGTATTCTTACCTGGGAAATCCCATGGACAGAGAAGCCCAAGGGGCTACAGTCCATGGGGTAGCAAAGAATCGGACGTGACTGAGTGACTGAGCATGCTCACACATACGTACAGGTAAAGGTTTGCTTTGGACCCTTGTATCTTTGGCAAGACACTGACCCCTGCCTGGATCTTGACATACTTCTTCTGAGGCAAATAACACTGGCAGAGGTCTTAAAGTGGTTTTTGAGGAAGTACTGGGTTCCAGGTCTATCCCTGGCCTCTGTTGGTGGCTCTTGCCATATCCAGGCAAAATATCCATGAGTTTGGATCAGGGCAGTGTTTGTGGGGCTTGGGAAAAAAGTGGATCCAGAGATGTTTCTGTGGTGGAAGAGGCCAGGTTAGTATGTTATATAGGATTGGAAGTTAAGGGAGAGGAAAATGTGAAGATTACTTAGGTAGGGCTGTTTCACACTTTCAGGTTCTGTGTGCTTGTGTTTGGTTTCCTTTCTATTTCCTTTTTTTTTTTTTTTAACATACTCAGTATCTTTTGCCCAAAGTTTCCTTGTCTTTTTTATTTTGCAACTATCAACAGAGTTTATCTTGACCTTTTCCTTTTTGACCCTTTAAGATTTGAATAATATTTGTGAAAATAGCAGAATTGTCATATGCCCTCACCCAGTTTCCCCTGTTCCTAATATCTTACATTAATATGATACATTTATTACAATTACTGAGGAAGTATTGATGCATTATTTATTATCAACTAAAGTCCATACTTTACTCAGATTTGTATAGGTTTTTCCCACTGCAGGATCCTGGCCAGGAAATTATCCTAACCTTTAGTTGTAATGTCTCCTTGGGTTCCTCTTAGGTTTAACATTTCTTTGTTTAGGATGATCTTGAGAGTTTTGAGGAGTACTCAGCAGATGTTTTCTACAATGTCCCTTGACTGTGATTTGTCTGATATTTTACTTGTGCCTAGTCTGGGATTATGAGTTTGGGGACGTATATTACAGATGTAAAATCACATTCTCATCACATTGTATCAAGTGTACATACTATTAGCACAATTGATCACTGATGATGCTCTCATTGATCATCTGGCTGAAGTAGTGCTTGTCAGGTGTCTATGTGATAAAGTGATTGTTTTATGCCCCCTTTCCATCCTGTCCTCTTTGGAAGAAAGTCACGATGTGGTCCATGCTTCAGGGGTGGGGAGTTGTGCTCCACTTTCTAGAAGCAGGAGTGTCTGCATAAACTGGAATTTTTCTCTGTGGGAGATTTGTGTATCCTTGTTTGTGTAATTAGGAAATCATTTATTTTTCTCAGTATGGACTCATGGTATTTATATTACACTTTGGGTTAAAATCCAATACAACTTTATATATTTTTATTTTCAAACTGTTCTTGGATTGGCCATTGGGAGCTCTTTCTGTCAGCTCCCTTTGTATATACCTTTGGAAATAACCCTGGAAATGTTGCTTCCTTTTTGAAATATTTTTGAGCACATTTTTTCACACCCTACAAAGATGTTCCAGGCTCATTTTCCTATTTCCTGTCCCAGTTCTAGAATCTTCAGTTTTTCCATGGAGCCCTGTTCCTTTTATTGTCAAATGTTATTGACAAAACTATATCTGTACACTAAGTGTGCTCATTGGTACTGAAGGGTCATTGGTTCTGGGGACCTCTTGGTTGACAGAGCAAAAAATTATATGTGTACTTCCTATCCTGTGTTTATTTATATATCTAGAAATATTTTAGATGGTAATGATTTCATGGATATGACACCAAAAAGAGAGGCAAAAAAAAAAAAGAAAACAGATAAATTGGACCTCATCAAAATAAAGAAAAAGTCTGTGCATCAAAGAACACAGTCAAGGACGCTACCATATGATCCAGCAATTCCACTTCTGCATGTATATTCAAAAGGAAATGAAAATAGAATATCTAAAAGATATCTGCACTCCTACATTTATTGCATCATTGTTCACAATAGCCAAAATATGGATACAACCTAAGTGCTCATCAGTGGATGAATGGATAAAGAAATTGTGACATATTCAGTATACAGCCATGTGAGAGAATGGAATCCTGCCATTTGCAACAACTTGGAAGGAGCTTGAGGGCATTATGCTAAGTAAAATAAGTGAGAAGAAAAAGATAAATACAGTTTGTTATCACTTACATGTGGAATCTAAAAAGGACAAACCGGGACTTTGCTGGCATTCCAGTGGCTACAAATCCACACTTCCAAAGTACGGAGCATGGATTTGATCCCTGGTTGGGGAACTAAGATCCCATATGCTAAGAAGCAATGCCAAAACTAACTAAATAAATAAAAATAAATTTAAAAAGTAAAAGGGACAAACAGAGAAGAGAGTGGTGCTTACCAAGGGTTAGGGGATGGGGAAATAGGGAGAGATTGTTCACAGGGTACCAGCCCCCACTTATAATACTAAAAAGTTTTGGGATCCAGTGTACAGCAGGATGCTTATAGCTCAAAATTATTTGTCAAATTCTTGACTGTTGCTAAGAGAGTAGAATTTCTATGTTCTCACCACAAAAAAGAAATGTGACAAGATGGAGGTGGTAGCTAATGCTATGTCAGTAATCATTTCACCATTTATAAATATACCATATCAACATGTCAAGATTTTTGCTTGAACTCCATCCCTCCTTGCTAGCGAGGATTCTCTTCTAGTAGAGTAAACCTAAATGCAATGGTGGTGTCATTCACCCATGTGATGTTTCCCGATTTCAGCAAGAAACAGTTCTCAGCGTGAGCAAAATTTTAAACATCCCTTATGAGATGCTGTCACTTCTGGCTCCAGTACAGCATCTCACATGACACTCTGGAAACCATTCTGTAGATCAGAATCCTTTCCTGCTTGTTTTAATTTTTTAAAGTTGGTATCTGTACACTGTTAGACTTTTTAATTTCCAATTCCTTCACCTTTCCTGACTGAAGAGCAGGAATACCTAATGAGACTAGAGGACACATGCAGGTTAAGAATTGCTTTCCTGGTTCAAAGATTGATTACTCAGAAAGTGTTATCTCTTCCCCCCAAATACAAACAGAGAACAATGTAAGTCCATTTCCCAGCTTTGACAATTACCACCACAGAGTCCAATCTAGTAAACACCATGTGACAGAGCAAGATGCAACAGAAAAGCAGACATAGGCGAAGTCTGTCTAACAGTATCTTCATAGTGTTCTGCTCTCCTAAAGTCTTATTCTGAATTTTGCACTTGGTCTATGGCCTTCAAGTGTATTGGGTCTTGTATATTTTCATCATTTGAACTGCCTTTGAAGTGAACTTGAAATGCACTTGATTAATCCTTAAAAAAGTGATGAATTACTCTTGATTCCAGTTATCTGAATGAAGAGCTTCAGAGAGAGACCCACCTGCCCTGGATTAGAGCCAAGTCCTCCCCACCCAGGGGTCAGGAGCCAGAATCTCTCCCAAAGAGATGAGCATATATGTTGCAATATCTGTAGATATAATAAACAGAGACCTTCATTCTTTATGTAAAAGAGTCTTTGTTCTAGGTCACATTGCCCTGACCGTGGGCATCCCAAGCCATTTCCTCAGCTCTAGGGTTGAACCCAAAGTCCAGTTTTAAAGAGGCCAGGACAAGGGCCACTCTACCCTTGCTCCAACTGTATCTGAGTCTTTCCCACTCTCCCTCCACAAAACTATTTTTGGCAACCCCTGCCAGAAGGGCGGCACAGAGAGCTGGCTCTCCAGGGTAAGATCTTGAGGACACCCTTTTCCCCCTCTGGGAACTGGAGAAATGATCTGTAACATGATAATTCCATGTCTCCCATTGACTGTTAGCAGTTACTCCTGTGATGAGTAAACACCAATGTCTGCAGAAGCTGTGCTGAACTGAGAGTGGCTGTAATTTATTTCCTAGAACTCCATCACCTTTTTGAGGAATCCATGAAATTGTCCTTTAAGGTGAGAAAAGGACCATGATACTCAAATATCTGTGCACCACACCCTTAACTTAATCAGAGTGTCCTGCATTGTGTGGAGCTCAAGCATAAAGTGGTTAGGTATAAAGAGGGACTTGTGGTTGCCACAACCTAGTTTGACGTTTTACATTTTTGGCCACTCTTAGTTCCCTGACCAGGGCTCGAACTCGTGCCCCCTGCAGTGGAAGCACAGAATCCTAACCACTGGACCATGAGGGAAGTCCCTACAATATTCTTAGCCCATATACCTCAAAATTGTCAATGTCATAAAAAAAAAAAAAAGGAATTTCTGAGAAACTGTCACTGCAAAGACAAGTTTTAGGAAACATGACAGCTACATGGACTGTGGGATGCTGGATGTGAAATGACCCTCTAGCAAAAAAAGAACATGAGGTAAAGAATAAATGTAAAAATATAATATAAGCTAATTACTATTATAATGTTATAAATATTAAATAAATTAAAGCTTAATATTAAGTAAATCTATCAATTAAATAACAAAATTAACTGTAAACATAAAATATGAATACATTAAACACAAAATTACTATGACTATAATACAAAAATAAAATACAAAATCTATCTATGTCAGAGAAAATATGACCAACAAAATCAAAAATATTTCCAATTTAGCCATTTTCCATGAAAATTTTCTAATCCCTGGTGTAAAGCAAACTAGGATGAATATACTGAGGTATATATAACATGAGTAGAAGGAAGCCCCAGGCCCAGATCTGTAACCCTGTGGTGGAAGACTCAATAACAACATGGCAGACACCTAAAACTTTGAGAGAGGTCGGTATTTCTCTCTGTAAAGAAAAATTTTTGTGAGAAGTGACTGTTGTGGTATTTTTGTATTATCTCACCACTTAGTCATCTAGGTGAATCTATTCAAGGAAGTACACAACAGAGTGAGGAAACTAAATACCCCCTACACTGAGTAAGAGGACCAGAAGGAGAGTCTTCTGGTAGCCAAAGAGTGAAGGCATGTAGTGGAGAAGAGCAAATATGAGAAAGAGATTCCAGCAAGTTATAGGAACTCCTGAGTTCGACCTGAGCTGTGCATCCAGGAATCTCACCATAGACTGAATACCAAAAGCATGGAGAACTGAACCATTGCCCAAGGGGCAGGCTGGGACCTGTGTGATTCACAAACACTATGGATTTAAATATCACTGCATCAACCACAGAAAAATGCACATTTATTTCAAGCACATGGGAAACATTCACCAAGAT
Source organism: Bubalus kerabau (assembly GCF_029407905.1). Taxonomy (NCBI): domain Eukaryota; kingdom Metazoa; phylum Chordata; class Mammalia; order Artiodactyla; family Bovidae; genus Bubalus; species Bubalus kerabau. The sequence goes on along the minus strand of NC_073647.1, from coordinate 972,164 downwards.
AGCATCATATATCACCAAAACAAATTTTAAAAAGTTAAATGATGCAGAGTATGTTTTCTGACAAGAAAAGAATCAAACCAGAAATCAAATAATATGGAAGGAGAAGAAAAATCTCAAAACACTTGCAAATTAAACAACCATCCATACTTCAAAGAGAGATTCTCAAGGAAGTATAAACTGCACTGGAATGAATTAAAATGAAAGTGCAATGTATTACAATTTATGGGATGCAGCTAAATCAGTGTTAAGAGGGAAAATTACAGCATTTAATGTTTTTAAGAAAGAAGAAAGACCTCAAGCAATACTCTGTGCTTCCACCTTAACTTAGAAAAAGAAGAGAAAACTTTACCCAAAGCAGTCTGAAAAGAAACAAACCAAAAACAGAAGAGAAAAAAAAATTGAAATAAAAAAATAAGGAAAAAAATGGGGAAAAAATGGTTCATTGAAAAGATCAACAAAATTGATAAAACACCAGATAAACAAAATCATAAAAGAGAAGACAAATTACTAATAAGAGAAGACAAATTACTAATATCAGAAATGAAATATTGGCTATCATTATAATTCTACAAGCCCTACACTAAACATGTTGGAAGGATAACAAAGAAACACTAAGAACAAATCTATGTACAGTACATAAATTCAAGAACTTAAATGGAATTGTACAATTTCTCAAAATCCAGAAAGTACTCAATTCACCTCTGATGAAATGAATAACCTGTATAGTACTACAACTATTAGAGAATGGATATCATATTTTAAAATTTTCTAAAAACAAAATCTTTAGACCCTCAGAAACATAAAAAACTCAAGCAGAAATTGTCAGAACCAACTTTATCAGAACTCTGAAGAATAGTCAAAAGTTTGCAGCAACTAAGCTATCAAGATTATAAGCTCCTCTGGGTAAGGGTTACTGGTCATGTTCTGTGGTCCTGGTGTCCACCATGGGCCTTGGCACTCAGTGGGAGATCAGAAAGTGTTTGCTAAATAATGTCTTATCACGGCTCTTGCAATCTGGTTGGATCAACTTTACTTGGCCCCCAATACATGCAAAATGTCAACACAACCATAAACACAAACAGGAGCAGTGACACAAGTACACCTCTGCAAACATCTGTGGAGAGGTGCCTACCACTTACATAGCCAACAGAGAGAGAACCATTTTAGCCCATGGGTAGCTTTAAAAAAAATCCCATTTTTCTTGAAAGTCTGATGACTGCTCTGAAAGTACAAAATGATGGCAAGAAAGAGCTCCTCATAGAATGACAAGCTGAGCCCATGACCTCCAACTGCTAGGAGAACCAAAGTGGCATTTAGGAGGAAATAGCCAACCAGGCACAATAGGAAGGCAATTCAGGTTTGGAGGAGTATAATATTCTGATGACTTCCAGAAGTATAAAACCCAGTCCTTTCCTAAAATGTCCTCTGGCACATTCAAGACACAGAGACCTTTGATTCTTCTAAGAAAATAAACATTCTGTCCCTTCCCTGATAGTGTATGTGTTACATGTCAGTACAGAAGACACAAGTGCCCACAAAGTCCGAATTCCAGGCCTGGCCTTCCTATCACTGTTACAGAAAAGTGAGTGTATGAAACAAGTGTTTAGTAATTCTGTTTCACTTTTGCTTAAGTCAAAAGGACCTGAGACTGTGTTTGGTTAGCAAATCCAACCTTCTAGCAACAGAGAGCTCAAGACAGTAAGGTGATAGATACCTAAGCAGAAAAATAGGCCTATGACCAAAATGCAGTTGCAAATACAATGGTGCACATGACCATAGGTTCGAGAGTCCATAAGACACAATGAGGATTCTCAGCAGGTGTTTTCAGCTGTTCATCAAAACTTCATGCTTTCCTGGGTTTGGGGCCATGATGTCAAGCAGTCACTGGATGGAGTTTGACCTGAAAGAATAAAGAGAACACAGGTGAACTGAAAGTGTGTCTTATTGAAATACCTTCATCTCAAAATGAACAAAGGATTGTTCTTAGATGGGAGTTTAAATGGTGCCCTTCTTTTGTGGTATTCATAAATACACCACAAACTAAGAACATTTAAGCCTTCCTCATACCCAGTGGGAGAAGGCAATGGCACCCCACTCCAGTACTCTTGCCTGGAAAATCCCATGGACGGAGGAGCCTGGCAGGCTGCAGTCCATGGGGTTGCTAAGAGTTGGACATGACTGAGCGACATCACTTTCACTTTTCAATTTCATGCATTGGAGAAGGAAATGGCAACCCACTCCAGTGTTCTTGCCTGGAGAATCCCAAGGACAGGGGAGCCTGGTGGGCTGCCGTCTATGGGGTTGCACAGAGTCAGACACGATTGAAGCGACTTAGCAGCAGCAGCATACCCAGTGAGGACAGTATATAAGAAAACGGATCCAAATCCCACTCCCCAAAGGAACTGAGGAGGGTGAGAGGAGCCCAGGTGTGATCATGTCACTCCACTGATTAATTCTCTACCACCCATAAAAGAAAAGCTTCCCAGGTGGCGCCAATGGAAATGAACCTGCCTGCCAATGCCAGAGACGTAAGGGATGCAGGTTTGATCCCTGGGTTGGGAAGATCTCCTGGAGAAGGAAATGGCAACCCACTCCAGTATTCTTGCCTGGAGAGTCCCATGGACAGAGGAGCCTGGAGGACTACAGTCCATAGGTTCACAAAGAGTCTGACACAACTGAAGCAACTTAGCATGTAAAATAAGATCCACATCCCTTCCTCTGATATTCAGGGCCCCTCTAAGTTGAACACAAACCCCCATATATTCTCTATTTACACCATGATCCCATTTATTGTTTTCCATGTTGGAAGACTTCTGTTTCACTGCAGGAAATAGAGCTGAATATTTTTTGTTGGGTTGTAATCTGTGTGACAAGTTAGCCACAGTTAGCAGTGATTTGTCTGGTTATTTAGGAAATGATCCAAATACTAGCTTCCTCTCTTCCTTATTTTTGCATCTGAGCTCAAGAGAGGAGAAAACCTGACAAACACTACTTCAGCTAGGTGATCAAGGTAAATATCAATGGAGATAAATCATGTGGATAAATCATGTACCCTTGATATGATGTGATAAGAATGGCACTTTGTCTCTCTGGTCTTCCTCCCAAAAACGCATTATCCCAGTTGAATACTTTGGGACTTACACTTCTTTTTATGATGACTGGATGTTGATTTTTATTAGATACTTTTCTGTATCGATATAGGTCTGATTTTTCTCACTCAATCTTTTATTGTAATAAGGCAATCCTGGGCTTACATATTCCCAGATCCATCCCTCATTCATCCTTGCTCTGTTCTAGATTATACAGGGGCCGACTCCAGCAGGCTGAAATCAAACTAGCCAACAGTTGGCTGCCATTTTGGTTCAGCTAACCAGAAACATCAGCAAGAGATTAGAACCCTGGAAGACAGAGAAGTCAAAGATTTTTCTCATTCCTCTGCATCAGGTGGCTTGTCCTTCAATGGTTCCATATTCTCCATGGCTCCAACCATTCAACCATGAGATTGACCCATCATGGCTCTGGATCCTATTGAATTCAACACCAGGTTCCAATAACACTATCTCCTTTCTTTGTCCTTCCATCCTAGAAGTGACTGATTTCCTTGTGTTGCTAGTAATTGGGTTTCCCAATTCTCTCCTTCTTAGCATCTTACCACTTTTGTAACCAACCCCGTGCATTAAGTTCCCTCCATGTTAAATGTTTACAGTGGTTTCTATTTTCCTGGACAATCCTGACTGCAACATGCAGCCAATTATAATGACTGATCTTCTAGTGTTAAACTCCTTTGCATTCCTGGTATAAACCCAGCTTTGTTACCAGAAGTTAAATATGTTTGTCTCTCTCTAATTAATAAAAATAAAACAAAATCGCCCTGGACTTCGAAACATTCCCCAAATAATGTATCTTTCATCATCATCTTCACAGCCTTCTCAAAAATAATTTTTACACTCACTAGTTTGGGGGCATATATTGAAAAATTCTATTCATAAGTAATAGATTTAGTCAACTTGCAAAAAACAATTCAAGCAATATACATGAGGTTAAATAGCATGGCTGTGCAACAGAGCCAAAGTGGTACTCAAAGGTAAATATATAGCCTTAAGCAGATGTATTAGAAAATAAGAGCTATTTAAATCACCCAAGAAATTCAAGAAGCCTGGTAACCTAGAAAACCTTAAGTACTAGAAAGTAGGAAATAATGAAGATAAGTGCAGAAATAATGAATTAGAAAGCAGTAAGGCAAAAACATAAAAGCCAATTCTTTGAAAATATTTATGAAACAGACTTTTTTGAAAATACGACCAGATACTAAGGAAAAAAATAACATGTAAATAATATAAGTTAAAACTGTATAAACTATAGATGCAAGAGATATTTAAATGATATAAAAATGCAGCAAATATGCTATATGATTCCCTCAAGATAAGCAAATGGTGGGCAAGGAAAAGTTTCTCCATATGAAACAATTTCAGGTAATGAACTAAAACTGAATGAGAGAATTTTAAATTTACCCCTCTGTAACCCCCAATGGGTAAATGAAGGTGAGGATCATCAATGACTGCCAACTCAGCACAAAGGACAACAAACATTCTGTTCTTCTTAATGGAATTATATGGCGTCACCTAGGTAGCAGTCTTATAAATAAACAAGTAAATCAAGCTTTTACCTGTAACTAGCAATTTAAAGAACTGTTGAGGGGCCAAACATGTTAAATGACATCAAACTGTTTCACTCAACAAAATCTATATTATGGAAAACTTGAGAAATACAAAACCTGCTTTTTCCTCACAACAAAAACTACAAGAAAAAAAGATGATGCAGGGGAAACCTATTGATTAAAAAAATACTTAAGGAGCATAAAAAAAAAATCACAATATACAGACTGTACTTGTGATCCAAACAAGCTAAAAAAAATTACTGTATAAGGTAAATGTGAAAAATTACTAGATATTTGTTCTTGTTAAAACATTTAAATTTTTAGCAATGATCATTGTTTTGGGTTTATGTTTTATAAAAGATTTCTGTGTTTTAGAAATGCATACTGACATAGTTAAAGATGGAACATCCTGATGTCTTGGACTACCTTCACATTAGTCTATTGGCAGAGATGTGGGGAAGGTGAGGGTACATGGGAATGTACTGCAGATGATTGATGCTGGCTGCCAAATATACTGGGTCCCTTATACCATTCACTACTGCTATATGTGTTTTACAGTATCTGTTATAATAATAAAGTTTTATTATAAATATCACGCAATTAAATTTGAAATTCTGTGTAAAATGGACAATTAAACAACAACAACAACAAAACACCAAATCAGTTCATAAAGAAACAGAAACCTTTAAGCAATACAGACATTCAGTTCAGTTCAGTCTGGCTCTGCGACCCCATGAATTGCAGCACGCCAGGCCTCCTTGTCCATCACCAACTGCCGGAGTTCACTCAAACTCATGTCCATCGAGGCGGTGATGCCATCCAGCCATCTCATCCTCTGTCGTCCCCTTCTCCTACTGCCCCCAATCCCTCCCAGCATCAGAGTCTTTTCCAATGAGTCAACTCTTCACATGAGGTGGCCAAAGTACTGGAGTTTCAGCTTTAGCAACAATCCTTCCAAAGAACACCCAGGACTGATCTCCTTTAGAATGGACTGGTTGGATCTCCTTGCAGTCCAAGGGACTCTCAAGAGTCTTCTCCAACACCACAGTTCAAAAGCATCAATTCTTTGGCCTTCAGCTTTCTTCACAGTCCAACTCTCACAACCATACATGACTATTGGAAAAACCATAGCCTTCACTAGATGGACTTTTGTTGGCAAAGTAATGTCTCTCCTTTTGAATATGCTATCAAGGTTGGTCATAACTTTCCTTCCAAGGAGTAAGTGTCTTTTAATTTCATGGCTGCAATCACCATCTGCAGTGATTTTGGAGCCCCCAAAAATAAAGTCTGACACTGTTTCCCCATCTATTTCCCATGAAGTGATGGGACCCGATGCCATGATCTTCGTTTTCTGAATGTTGAGCTTTAAGCCAACTTTTTCACTCTCCTTTTTCACTTTCATCAAGAGGCTTTTTAGTTCCTCTTCACTTTCTTCCATAAGGGTGGTGTCCTCTGCATATCAGAGGTCATTGATATTTCTCCCGGCAATCTTGATTCCAGCTTGTGCTTCTTCCAGCCCAGCGTTTCTCATGATGTACTCTGCATAGAAGTTCAATAAGCAGGGTGACAATATACAGCCTTGACGTACTCCTTTTCCTATTTGGAACCAGTCTGTTGTTCCATGTCCAGTTCTAACTGTTGCTTCCTGACCTGCATATAGGTTTCTCAAGAGCAGGTCAGGTGGTCTGGTATTCCCATCTCTTTCAGAATTTTCCACAGTTTATTGTGATCCACACAGTCAAAGGCTTTGGCATAGTCAATAAAGTAGAAATAGATATTTTTCTGCAACTCTCTTGCTTTTTCGATGATCCAGTGGATGTTGGCAATTTGATCGTTGGTTCCTCTGTCTTTTGTAAAACCAGCTTGAACATCTGGAAGTTCATGGTTCACGTATTGCTGAAGCCTGGCTTGGAGAATTTTGAGCATTACTTTAATAGTCTGTGAGATGAGTGCAATTGTGTGGTAGTTTGAGCATTCTTTGGCACTGCCTTTCTTTGGGACTGGAATGAAAACTGACCTTTTCCAGTCCTGTGGCCACTGCTGAGTTTTCCGAATTTGCTGGCATATTGAGTGCAGCACTTTCACAGCATCATAAATTTTAACTGTAGTCATCACCTAAGCTACCTTCAAATGTTCCAAGACAGGCAGTTTGGGTGGCCAGTTCCACCAATGGTCAGGGAAAACTAATCTCCATCTTATGTAAACTCTTCTAAAGCACACACAAAAAAAGCTGGGAAATTATTTAACTTATTTTCCCAGACTAGCTCTCCTTGACTATAAAACCAGATGCGTACCCCCACTCTCACCATGAAAAGAACACTTGAGCAAAGTTCACCCACACAGTAGCAAATATCCTAAGCAAACTAATAGCATATTCAATATATCAGTGCATTACAACAGCCAGGTTATGAGTAAGGAATGAAAATATGATTCAAACTACAAAATAGCTCAATTATAGTTCTCCACAATAACAAATTATGGGAAATCATTGAAGCATGTCAATGGATGTGGACAAAGCCTATGAAATCAATTCAACATGAGTACAACTTTTACCAAATTGAGACTATACAGGAACTTCCATTTTCTAATATCTACAGCAAACATACTTAAAAGTGAAATGTTCAATGCATTCCCATTAAAGACAGGAAGAAGTCAAAAATGCATCCTTTCCCTTGTACAATGCAAAAAATAACTGGAACAAAGAGTTAGAACTGTGCATATCAAAGGAAATGAGAAGCATGAATATTGAAAAACATGATATTTTGTGACAATATGGTCATCTAGGTAGGGAATTCAAAGAAATCAATACATGGAATACTCAAATTAATAAAAGATGGGAAAAACCTTCATATGGAAGATTACTACAGCAAAACGAAGAGCCTTGCCACACACAAAAAGTTCTATTTAGAAGATGTAATTGAAAAATGTCCCATTCATAACACAAATCCAAAAATTACCTAAGAAGGCTAGCAAAACATATAGAAATCTTAATAAAGGCTACAACACAAATTTGTAAATAGATATGGGTATAAATATTCTCACATAAATAGACTCAAATAAAAAGTCTCTAGCAGTATATATGCACGTCAGGAAGCAACAGTTAGAACTGGAAATGGAACAACAGACTGGTTCCAAGTAGGAAAAGGAGTACGTCAAGGCTGTATACTGTCACCCTGCTTATTGAACTTCTATGCAGAGTACATCATGAGAAACGCTGGGCTGGAAGAAGCACAAGCTGGAATCAAGATTGCCGGGAGAAATATCAATGACCTCTGATATGCAGAGGACACCACCCTTATGGAAGAAAGTGAAAAGGAACTAAAAAGCCTCTTGATGAAAGTGAAAAAGGAGAGTGAAAAAGTTGGCTTAAAGCTCAACATTCAGAAAACGAAGATCATGGCATCAGGTCCATCACTTCATGGGAAATAGATGGGGAAACAGTGGAAACAGTGTCAGACTTTATTTTGGGGGGCTCCAAAATCACTGCAGATGGTGATTGCAGCCATGAAATTAAAAGATACTTGGAAGGAAAGTTATGACCAACCTTGATAGCATATTCAAAAGGAGAGACATTACTTTGCCAACAAAAGTCCATCTAGTCAAGGCTATGGTTTTTCCAATAGTCATGTATGGATGTGAGAGTTGGACTGTGAAGAAGGCTGAATGCCAAAGAATTGATGCTTTTGAACTGTGGTGTTGGAGAAGACTCTTGAGAGTCCCTTGGACTGCAAGGAGATCCAACCAGTCCATTCTAAAGGAGATCAGTCCTGGGTGTTCTTTGGAAGGATTGTTGCTAAAGCTGAAACTCCAGTACTTTGGCCACCTCATGTGAAGAGTTGACTCATTGGAAAAGACTCTGTTGCTGGGAGGGATTGGGGGCAGTAGGAGAAGGGGACGACAGAGGATGAGATGGCTGGATGGCATCACCGCCTCGATGGACATGAGTTTGAGTGAACTCCGGCAGTTGGTGATGGACAAGGAGGCCTGGCGTGCTGCAATTCATGGGGTCGCAAGGAGTCGGACACGACTGAGTGACTGAACTGAACTGAACTGAGCAGTATACCATATTCATTTATGGGGGAAAACTGTTATAAAGATGTCAAGTCTGCTTAAATTATTTATAGATTTAGTGATTTTCCTGTAGCTCTCATGATGGTGGTCAAGTGTAGGCTGCTATCTTCTATTCCCAAAATCTACCCTGGCAAACTAGAGAAGATAAAATGAAGCAAATGAAAAGTTAAATAGCAAAACATGAGAAGCCTCTGGAGGAGACTGAATTCTGTGTTGAACAAGATAATAAAATGCAAGAGGAGAGTGCAAGGGAGTGTCTGGGGGCAACAGTGTGAGAGATTCCTGCCCCACTATTAAATGCCAACAGCTGCCAGGCCCTGTGAGCTCTGTCCCGTCCCTCAGGCACATCCTGCAACCCAACACACGGGGTTCCTCACACCTTCTCACCTCCCAGATGAAGAACTGAGGTCCCAGGGCTTGGGCATCTTCCCAGGACCACGTGATAGTGAGGGCTGGGATGGGCTCAGAGCCCTGGTCTCAATTCCTTTGGAGTCCCCACCCTTCCTGCCAATCTCAGTCCATGGCCCAATCTTCTCACTTCTCACTGCTTCTTCTTCTCAGTGCTACACAGTGCCTCTGAGGTGACAAAAAGCAGACCCGTGGAAGGAAGGGGACAAGGAGAATCAGAAGCACTGTGGCGCTGCTCTGGTGTTTGCTGAGAACTGAGTCTTCAGGAGGCTGGCATCTCTGTCCAGTCCCAGCACCTCCTGCATGAGGGCAGAGCCCTGTCCCTGCTGATGCCAAGGGACCTCCTGCCCAACTGAACCTGCCAGGCTGACCAGCTCCTCTCAGCTGCCCCTTCTGAAGGCTGCACAGGAGGATCTCCTGTCCTTCCCTACACAGAGCATTCTGACTCCCTTCAGAAGTCCTCCAGCTGTCCCAACCCTCACTCCGGAACCCCTCCAACATCTACAGTCCCTTTGCTTTGGATAGTAACCTTTAGACATCTGGTAATCCTTCTGGGCAACTTCAACATATTCTCCAAATGTTTTCCCGTTGAATGTATGAGTACTCTGATTTGCCACATAATTAGCTGGTTCTTTGGATATAAACCTGAAGTTAAAGAGAGGGATTTAAAACCCTCCTGACATTTGCAGCTGTATTATAATGGGGTTTCTTCTTTGAAACTGGCCACCGAACACATGTCTGGATGAATGAGCTTACTAGGTGGTCAAAACCCAAAGCCTCCATCCTACATGGTAGATGAGGAATGACCACAGAAGTGGAGCCAAGGTTTTCAAAGCTGAACTCTTGAAAACAAAACTGTGAGATCCTCATCTGAGGTGAAAAAATAGTTCCTTTATAGCTCAGGTTTTATACCTGTGGTGGATTCATTTCGATATTTGGCAAAACTAATACAATTTTGTAAAGTTTAAAAATAAAATAAAATTAAAAAAATAAAAGAACAAACAAATAATTAGCCAGCCTTCCTTGGCCTCTTGTCTGGTACCTGACCCACAGGAAGGTCATGGTTGTCAGCATGCCTAACAGTACCTGGGAATGTGCTCAGGCAAATCCAGTTATGTGGACGCAGCCGAGACTCCCAGGAGAAGATAGCCTTGCATCAGAAGGAAACAGATCATTCTCAGTCGACTGACGTTACAGTCAGTGTTATTATCAGGATCGCAAAGGGAAGTACAGAATTATGCTATGTGGTGTCGTGAAAATCCACCTGACTGACATTTACATGATAGTCTTAAGATTAATATGACATTGTGTTTGAAAACATCTGCTGTATCAGAGGCATTTAAATATCTGGAGGATATCAGGGCAAATCAGGCCTTCTCAGAAACTCTTCCACGAAATGAAGAAGCTAGTCATAACAAATGATAATGACCACTCTTAATTGAGCGCCTACTATGGATCACTGTATGAGAGAGACTACAAGTGCTTGTCCCTATCTTGTCTTCCTTTCCTCCATCCCAGACACAGGTGACACTACACTGTCTGTCCACTTGTAGTTAGGAAGGGTCATGAGACTAGCCATTGCCATGGAGATATGAGCAGGAGCATTGTTGGTCATGTCTGGAGCCAGTATGCCATTTCTGTGCTTTCTCTTTCTCTCAACAGCAAACATGGCAATCCAGTGGTAGAACTCCAGAATGGAAACAGCATGGGAACTGGGGAACCCTGAGATCAGAGTTAGTGTTTGTTGCTCAGTCTTGTCTGACCCTTTGCAGCCTTGTGGACTGAAGTTCACCAGGCTCCTCTGGGATTCTCTATGCAAGAACACTGGAGTGGGTTGCTATTCTTTTCTCCAGGGGATCTTTCTGAACTAGGGATAGAACCTTCATCTCCTGTCTCCTGCATTGCAGGTGGTTTCTTTACCATCAGAGCCACCAGGGAAGCCCAAGTTGAGCCATTCAAATTTCAGGTTTTGCCTGTTGTGTCAACTAGCAGTTACTTTAGCTGATATACAGCTACTATTTTGGCTTCCCTGACGGCTCAGATGGTTAAGAAACCACCTGCAATGCAGGAAACCTGGGTTCAATCCCTGGGTTAGAAAGATCCCCTGGAGAAGATCACGGCAACCCACTCCAGTATTCTTGCTTGGAGAATCCCATGGACAGAGGAGCCTGGCGGGCTACACCCCATGGGGTCTCAAGGAGTTGGACATGACTGAGTGACTAACACTAACAAATGAACGTGTTGTTAGAGTTACTTATGTATTTTAATTACAGTGATAATAGTACATGCACTCTTCTTGAAAAAACTTTTAAAACTTCAGACAAATCATATTTTTCCCTCTACAAAGTTTCTTCAAAATTCAGCCATGTCTTCAGCAATAACCACAACTGACAATCTGGTGTATGTAATTTTAAAGCTGATTCTAGACTCTCACACATAATTGTTCATGAGTCTGAGGTATGGGGGCTGATTATGACCATGATATGGCAGTGGCATGTCCCAAGTTTTATATGGGCAGTAGTTTGACAAGATGGCAAGTGAAGGGAAGTCCCTCACAGCAAGAGATCTTGCAGAGATGATGGCAAAGGCTTACCACCCAGAAGGGCAAGATGCAAGGGAAGTCCCAGTGGGAAGGGAAATGGAGAGTGATGTCACCTTCCAGCACAGTGGGGAATCTCTGGGTGAGAGAGCTCGGAAGGCAGCAGAGGCTTGAAGTCTTATGGTTCCAAGTTATAGTTTTCTCATCTATGCCCATTTACTGATATCTTTGCCCAGCAAGTTTGGGGTAGAGTTTTTCAAGGTATGTCAAGAAAGCAGGTGGTAAATGGTGAAAATCAGTTTATTTGGACTATATTTAAAGTAATTAGATATTCAAAAATTTGAGCTTGTTGGTGAATATTTTAGGGAAGGGCTCCATCTCACACTTCTGCAACTATTCTGTAGGACACTCCACTCCCAGCCCCAAGCTTAACTTGCCTTCATATTGTGTCTGATGGGTCATTTCTTCCTAAATGCCACCACAGTTCTTCCAGCACGTGAGGGACACTGGCTTAGCTTCTCATTCTATGAGGAGCTCTCTCTTGCCACCATCTTGTTCTTTCACAGTATTGATCTGATTTGCCAGGAAAATGGGACTTTTTACAATTACCCACGGGCTAAAAAGGTTTGTTTGTCTTTGTTGGCTGTGTAAGTATCAGGCACCTCTCCTACAGATGTTTGGAGAAATGTACTTGCGTCATTGCACCTATTTGTGTTTATGGCCATGTTGACATGTATTGAGGGTCAAATAAAGTTGATCCAACCAGATCATGTGATCTGTAAGTCATTTTCTGATGTTCTACTTAGTGTCAAGGCCCATGGAGGCCACCAGGACCACAGAGTATGACATGTGAACTCTGACTTGAGCAACTCATGATCTAATAGGCAATCTGGCACTTCACAGGGTTCTCAAGGTAAGAATACTGGAGTGGATTGACATTTCCTCTTTTGGTGGACCATGTTTTGTCAGAACTCTTCACTGTGACCCGTCCATCTTGGGTGGCCCTGCACGGCATGGCTCATAGCTTCATTGAGTTAGGCAAGCCCCGTTGCTTCAACAAGGCTGTGATCCATGAAGGGTACCCTGATGCTGGGAAAGATTGAAGGCAAAAATAGAAGGAGGCTGCAGAGGATGAGATGGTTAGATAGCATCACCGAACCAATGGGCATGAATTTGAGCAAACTCCATGAGATGATGGAGGACAGAGGAGCCTTGTGTGCTGCAGCCCATAGGATTGCAAAGAGTCAGACACTATTTAGCAACTGAATAACAATAAATGCCCACATAACAAAGTCCTTCTTTATGTTGTAGAAGTGCAAAGACAACAAAAATGGATAATTACAAATATGTTTGATCTTGAGTGAGAATATCTATTCAGACTTAGGTTTAAAGGAGTCGGCAAAGTACATGGCTATGAACAGGGGCTCTGAATCCAGCCAACCTGGATTTCAATCCTGACTCTTCCACTTCCTGCCTGTGTGATCTTGTGTAAGCTTTTGAACTCTCTGTGCCTCAGTATCTCATCTGTAAACCTTGGATAGCAATAATACCTAACTCATGGGGCCATTATGAGGACAAAACCAGGTAATATCTATAAAACACATTCAAAAGCACCTGGCACATAGTAAATGCCAAGTGACTGCTTATTAAATCAGCAAATTCTGACTTCACCAGACACTGCTGTGTAGCCTCATGATCTGTCATTCAGCTTGATAAACAGAACTTGGAAAGTCTGTAAAACAGGGCTGAAACTTGTGCTCCACTGAGATGTGATGAACCTGAAACACTTGGCCCCCTTCAAAGCATGCTGTATGGTTATCCTTATCCTTGACGGAGGCAGGGAAGCCCTCGGATCCTCCCATGCTCCAGAGTGTGCTATTGCACCTCTTGAATGTTCTTACTGTTTCTGCAACCACCCAGTGGTCAATTCTGGTGAAGTCCCTTAACATCCTGAATGTAGTCCATGAATACACCAGCTTACTGTGGTATGCATAAATACATCATGATAACAGTGATAACTGCTTACCACTGCAGGTTATACAGTGGATCATGGAGAGGACCTCATTTGCTAAAACAAGCAACAGGGCACAATAGGCTTGAGATTCTGGCTTTTAATTGAGCCTGAGTCAAATAAATACTTTGGGAGCTCCATTCCTGGAGTTTTTGACAGAACATATGGATGGCCTCCCTTCCCATGACTTAAGGCTCCAGTAGCTAAACTGCAAGATATAACTTGCATTTCACTCTCCCGGTCATCTCTGCCGCCATTTCAGGTCACAGAGGTCACAATAATGATTTGAAACCAGGTATTTGCTATTCTTTAGCCTCTTTTCATTTAGATAAATAAGCATCAGTAGATCAACATCCTGACATGTGCTGCTCATCCACAAACACTCATTTATGCCTTTTCCATCCCCCTCTCATGGGAATGTGCTTTCATTGCCCATTAAACACATCCTGCTGTTATAGCAGAGGTAACTGGGAGCCTTAGCCCGAGTGGAAAATTCACATCAACAGGAATACTCATTATTTACAATCAGCTTCTAATTAATTCCATCATCTCTGTGCTCTTCGGAGAAAAGCTCTAGGTTTTCTCATATGTCTGCTTCCCTGGTACTTGAAGATGCATGTTGCTTTCTAGCACTGGTGGTCAGTAGCCCAGGGTAGACAACATAACCCAGTGCCTGCAAAGACAGTTCCCTACAGGGAAGGAGTGCCAGTGAGAAGAGCCAGACAGGCAGTTTCCTGTGATGCTCTCAGATAAACAGCCATTATAGGGGCCACTTCTGTTATAGGGACCCCAAACAAATTGCTTTGTAATTAGTTGTGAATACATTAAAACTGCCATTACTTAAAATTGCCCAGCACCTCAAGAAACTTTGCAGGCCTCACTTGGGGCTTAATTCCTGAATCATATCAGAGATGCCACACTTCCAGGCATGTTGGAGGTAGCCAATCAACCATGACCCAATTTCCTCAGAGATGTCAAGCTGGTGGAGGAGCTGAAGGAATCAAGGGCATGCTAGTGGGTTTCTCCACACTTGTGTTTTCACTTATAACATAATGGAAACTGCTCCTTCCATCTTCCCCGCCACCTCTGCTTTTAGATGTATGTGATGTTGAACCTGGAAAGGTCCTGAGGGATTGTATCAGGCAGGAAAGGCTATGTTATTCTGGTCCTCCATGACTGGCTATGACTTTTCTGATCTAATTTTCAGATAGTCTGTTACTCACTCCTGATGTATATATATCAATACCAATGTGCCAGTGTATACCAATATACTGGTATGTACCAGTGTACCAATTTATACTGATATAAACCCAAACATACAATAATGGATGGATAGAATGTGTATCTATGCAGGGCTTCCCTGATAGCCCAGTTGGTCAATGGCATATTATTCAACCATTAAAAAGGATTGAACTAAAAACTTAAGGGGATAGAAAGAAGGAATTACTGATGCTTGTTCCAATCTGAACCAACCTTTAACTATTTGAAGGAGGTAGGTTCCAGAGGATGGCTTTTCTTTCTAGAGATGGATGTGATGGGTAATTTCTAGCTAGTGATTTTCTAGAGGGGGATTTAGATGTTTGGTAGGGCTTGGGAATAGATGTATGTATACACTCACACACACACACACACACACACACACACACACGTGAAAGGTTCCCTCTGGTTAGACTTACTGATGCAACACCCAGATGAGGGATATAACATATTAAAAGGACAATTTTGGAAGAATATGAAGAAAATGCAACCGCTGCTTTAGTTGTTTGCTTGTATCTGAGAATAGCTGCAACCCACCTACAGCCTCCAATCCATGACAGGGCAGCAGAATTCCCAGCAATCTTGCTGTTCAGTCTGAAGGGATGTAGCAAAAAGGTAGGCATTCCAAAGGCCCGTGTGAGGCATCCACTGACTGGCAGTCAGCCTCAGTGTCAAGAATAACATGAGCACCACAAACCTGTGTGTCCCTGGCACCCATCATGTTTGTTAACTTCCCTGAACAAGCACCAGTAGATGGTAGGGGATGCCAGCCTTGGGATCAACACTCTAGGGTGATAACACCTGTGCGGGGTTTGGGGGAAGGTAGTTGAAGTTCTAAGCTCGCTGACTTGATTCAGGGATTCAAATGCCTTGTTCAATGCTTCAGGACACAAGTTCATTCTCGAGGAGGAATTGGAAGGAAGGAAAACTCCATAATCCATGTCAAACCCCAAGGTTTGAACATGCGTTTGTAATTGGTTCAGAGGCTGTTCTTTAAGCTGAGTTAAGACCAGGGGAGGCTCTGGTTTGCACAGTCAGGCAGGGACCTGTTTATGTGTACAAG
The DNA here is from genome assembly GCF_029407905.1 of Bubalus kerabau. Classification (NCBI taxonomy): domain Eukaryota; kingdom Metazoa; phylum Chordata; class Mammalia; order Artiodactyla; family Bovidae; genus Bubalus; species Bubalus kerabau. The sequence continues at coordinate 956,158 of NC_073647.1, read as the reverse complement.
CTGACTTTCACACATATTCTGGTCAATATGCCACAGGCTCTGCATAGACCCCATCTGTGGGCACAAATAACTTTGCCAAGTGAGAAAAAGCCAGTGTCCTCTGCAGAAACCAAAGCTACAAGTGAAGCCTCGAGAGATAAAACTAGGATACTGCTCTCTGAGCTCTTTCTCTGAGCCAGGCCCTTGGTTACACACATTGGGCAGTAGGATGAGGGGAAGGAAAATCCAGATAGCAATGCTATCAGGAGCCAGGAACACCAGCCTAAAGAACCTCCCTTCCCCAGAGCCACTGACATTTTAATGATGTCACTGGCATTTTACCTGGCCAGAACTGGATCGACTTTGTGTCTCCTCTCCTTTTCCCTCCCATGCCAGAACCTGAGCCTCCACACTCATCCAGCCACCAAGGTTCACCAATTCTAGGTCAGAGATGTCTCGACCCCACTTTCTCCCATGGCCATGGTCTGTGTCTGTCTGTTTCTCATTGCTTTTGGTCTTCTAACTGCTCTCTACTCCCAGGACCTCAAATCTGTCCTCCACATTGCTGATGAGGAACTATCTAGAAGCACTGATAGGACCAACTGAGATAGGCTCTGGGCTTTTTGTAGGTAAGGGGAGGAAGTCTCCAGTTCAGAAGCAGCCCACATCAGCAGCGTTGGACAAGGACTCTGGGGCTCCACCCCACAGCCTAAGGTGCAGAACAACAGGCATGGAGCTGGCTGCCACTCCCGGGGGAAGTGGGTAGTCAAGAAGTGGGCCACACAGAAATGTGGAACTTGCCTCTCCTCTGCCCTCTATGCAAATGTCCAGGGCTTCTCGCCTTATTCATAAAAATGTCTTTGCACTTCATGTAGTACCTTTCATCAGAGGATTTCACAAAAGAAGCTCAATGCAATCTACTTACAGACCTGGTTCATAGGCATCCCTCCCCCAGCAGTGTCTGAGGGCAGGAGGAGAAGACAAGGGAGCAGCGCCCTGAAATTTCCTTGGGAGACTTTCTTCTCCTTGTGAATTATTTCCTGGCCTTCTGAAATTTAAAGTAGAACCCCATTTAATATGAACAATATAAACAAATAGCACTGTGTGTTTGAATGTGAGACTGAGAAGGGGGGGCAAAGAAAGGCAGGAAGAACATAATGGTTAACAGTGTTACTTCCTCTGGGGAGGAGGATTGGGGCAGGCTGTGTGGAGTGATTGCTCCTTTCACTTCTGGGCTGTATGATTTTGTTTTTGTTTTTGTGGGTTTTTTTTTTTTTTTTTTTTTTTTGCAAGAAAGTATATTTATTGCTTGGGTAATTTTTTAAAAACCTCTTTATAATGTAAAGTATCATGAATATTGGTGAAAAAAGTAATGAAGCATTTTGGTGGTGCAGTAAACCATGCAAATCTCAAACTACTAAAATATTAAACAAGTAATGAGCATTTATATTGAATATAAATATAAATGAATATTGCCCTTTCTTCTTCAAAACAAGCTTTGGATGCTGTTTTTCTTGGGCTTAAAAAAATGGAAAGGAAAATATTTTTAGTATTAGGGTATTAATAGAAGGTATTCATATCTTGCTTGTAGTGGTAGTTACACAGCTTAATGTGTTTGTCAAAACTTAGAACTGTACACCAAAAGTAGTGAATGTTACTCCATGTAACTTATGCTCCCAAAATAAGGAAAACAATAGGTTATCATTAGAGAATGGTTGGACGTCCACAAGTAACTACCACCACAAATTGCAGATTTTCTGCATGTAAGACTGTTTATCAGCTTAAATACAGTATTTCATGTAATCCCCTCAATGAGCCTGACACCATCACTAATTCCTTTTTCAGATAAAATAATAGATGCTTGGAGATGTAATGTATGCAATGGCACAGCTGGTAAGCACCTGGTCTGGAACGGGAATCCACCTCTCACACCACACACATGGTGATGCACATGCACCACCCTACACATGTCCATCCAGAGGGGCCATTGGAGAAGCCATACTCCTTCCTCCTGGACACCCTTGGCATCTCCAGGGAGAATCTGGGGTGAACTCACTTCAAATCTCTGCTCAACCGTGTCTTTGGGTCTGCCTTCATGTTCGAGTGATGCCAAGGTCACCAAAGGCAGCAGCCTTGCACTCCCTGTCCACTTTCCCAGCTACTTCTCCCAGAGCAGCCTCAGTGGATGATGCCCCAGTGTTCCCCTGGTGAAGTTCGGACTACCCATCTGCCCACAGATGGACCTGCCCCTTGAGAAGAGCAAAACTAGAAGTGGTTGATCAAACTAGCGTGGTCCAGCCTCTATTACTCCATGTCCACCAAAGAATTCATCTTGGTGCACCCTTTAATCTCCAGGGACTTGATCAGTTCCAGTGCCAGGAACTTCTTTGTTGGACTGAACCTCATTTGAGGCAACCAGGACACAGGAGTGACATGTCAAATCATGATTTGCTTGCTGGTGTATAGGCTCAAGCAACCCTGGAGTTCAATTTGTGGGAGGGAGGAAAGCATGTCCATGCCAGGAACAAGCAAGGGCAATGTGGAAAGCCTGCCAGGTGGGGGAGTAGGGACAGGAGCTCCCTGGCCACCAGAAGTCCCCCACTGGCCTTCAGTCACTTGCTGCTCAGGCACAAAACCCAATAGCAGAGTGGGAGAGGGCAGTGAAGTGAGCCCATGCACCTGCCAGGAGCTAGAAAGGGGAGCAGGTACTGGGGGTGGGGACAGAGGTGAGTGGAGGCAGAATCTGGAGAAGGGCAAAGGACCCAAGGAAGAGCACAAACTTGGGAGAAGGGCCAGGCATCCTGGGAAGGTCATGAGAGAGGAGGACTCTGGGTCTGGGGAGGGACGAGGGGTGCTGGCCGGTGGACCATGGGTTTCTGAAGAAAGACACTGGGTTTTTCCAGGGTCTGGAGAAAGCTGCAGAGTGTGGGGTCAGAAGAGGATGGTGGGCTGTGGTGGGGAGTAGGGGCAATAAGCAGATTTCAGAGATGGGGAGAGGGCCTTGGGGCTTGGGGGAGGGGAGAGTGCTCCAAAGGAGAGGGGGAAGTCTGGGGAGAGTGCTAAGGATCACAGATTAGGATGGAGCCACAGGGTCTTGGAAAGAACAGGGGATCCTGGGGATTTTCGAGAGGACCCTGGTGGTCTGGGGAAGTCAGTGAGGTAAGAGAGGGCCCCAGGGTCCTGGGAAGTGGGGCAGGGTCCAGGGGAGGAGCGTGCAGGGTGAGAGGTGGGGCTTGGAATTGGGTTGTGTGCATGGAATCTGGGGAGGGGGGCCAGGTCCAGGGAAGGAATTCAGAAACAAGGAAAGGGCAGGCAGTCTCAGGAAGAAGTGCAGGGTGAGAGATGGGAGCACCCAGAATCTGGGGACAGATGCGGGACTGGGAGAGGGCTTGGGGTCCCAGGGAGAAACACAGAATCTATAGGAAGAGCACAGGGTCCTGGTAAGAGATGCGGATTCCAGAAACTAATGCGGGGTCACGGGGCCTCAGAGGGCCGAGGCAGTGCTTTACCTGCTTCAGATGGAGTCATTGTCCAGGTCCCAGCAAATGTACCACAGGATCATGGAGGATGAGCATGATAGCAAAAAGGAACAGAGCCACAAATATGGCCTTGGTCACTGGGGAGATCAGGCCCTGCATGGTCCCACAATGGGGTCATGAAGGAGGGACAGTGATGAGAGCAGTTCTGGCTGCCACCAGCACCTGTGGAGAGGCACCCTGACAGGGAGGAATCTTCTGCGGGCCAGCATCCCTGGGGCGCCTGTGCACTTGGGGCCAAGGGCGTGCCCAGTCTGGCAGAGATATCAGGGCCCTTGGACCCCCAGCCCCTGCAACTCCTTCTGTTTGGTGCAGCCAGGAGGCTCTGCCCTTGGACGGTGGGAATCAAAGAAGCTTAAGGCAGAGGGAGAGCTTCCAGGAGCTGCGGGGAAACTCCAGAGTGGACCTGGGGTCTCCTTGAGGAGAGAAACTGAGGAGAGGCATGGGGGTCTCTCCTACGTTCCCCAGGGCATCCCTAAAAGACGATCCCACTTATCTCTCTGGCGCTTCAGGAAAGGACATATTGGGGAGGTCATATGGTAGTCCCAGCCTGTCCCATCCCATGTCCAACATGACACACTGGTGTTTTTCCTACACACAGTGACCGGTTCCAGGGCCATCACCATCCTTTGATAGATCTTTAAGGAAATGCGAAATACGCTCAGTCGTGCCCGACTCTCTGCCAGTCTCCTCGTCCATGGAAATCTTGAGGCAACACTAGAATGGGTTGCCATTCCCTTCTCCAGGGAAATTTCCTGACCCCAGAATTGAACCCAGGTCTCCTGCACTGCAGGCAGGTGCTTTACCACGATTCAGAGACACCAGAGAATACCTGATCTCTAAGAAGGGAGAAGCCAAAAGTAGCCACTATGGGCCAGGGCTGCTTGAAAATATCCCAAGACTTCTCAAGGACCACCAGGGTGTGCCCACCTGTGCCTGGGGTGAGCCAAGCCCCACTCTGGCTGCTTTGTCTCCATGGCAACCCACCCTTCTTATCCCCATCCCAACTTCTGCCCTCCTCTGCAGCCCACCAGTGGTTCTAGACCAGCAGCATCCCCATAACCTGGGTGCAGAGAAGAGACAGGGGATCTCAGGCTCCACCCAACTACACAGTGAGGATCTGCATTTTAAGGCAATCCCCAGAAGGGGGAGGGGCTTCCCTGGTGGCTTAGATGGTGAAGAATCTGCCTGCAATGAGAGATACCCAGGTTAGATCGCTGGGTCTGGAAGATACCCTGGAGAAGGGAATGGCAACCCCAGAATTTCATGGACAGAAGAGACTGGTGGCTTCTATTGGCACACAAAGAGTCGGACACGACTGAGAGACTCATGCTTTCACTTTCAGGAGGGGGAGGGTGCAAGTCACCACGTGTTCACTGCCCCTTGTGCTGTGGTCCTCTGTCTTGTATAGTCTGTGAATGCTGGGTCATTTTGTCTTCTATAGTCAGGAATGGCTTCCCCAGTGGCTCTTGCATGCCTGCTAAGTCACTTCAGTCGTGTCCTGCATTGGCAAGCGGGTTCTTTAACCCCTACCTCCACCTAGTGGTAAATAATTCACCTGCAATGCAAGAGCTGCAGGACACACGCAGGTTGGATCCCTGGGGTCGGGAAAATGCCTTGTGTGAGGAAATGGCAACCCACTCAAACATTCCTGCCTGGGAAATTCCATGGACAGAGGAGCCTGGTGGGCTACAGTCCATGAACGTTTTGGCACGCAAGCATATTCAGAAGTAATTGAGCCTTATTTCTTCAGTGGAGACTTTCTGGAAGCTCCAGTTAGTTACTCACCTAGAAAGAGTTGCTCTAAGTTCCTTAGGAGAATGATTTCATTCATTCTTGAGAAGATATTTTTTCATGACTGATGAGCAAGGATCACGAAGAAAAAAAATTGATCTTAATGGTTTTAAAGGAAAACAGAAGTTAGGACTTCTCTTCCCAGCCCCCACCCACCTCCAAACCTCTGTTCTTGGCTTTTTCCTACTGTCCAGGTGGTTTCTCAGGTGGAGACAGGCAATAAATAGTGATTTCTGTGCTCTGCAAGTCAACCCTGCAGTCTAACCTGTTCTAATGGGAGGGAGAAGTAGTGCTTTGCCCATGGGATTGTCAAAAAATGTGATTGTCAGATTTGCAAGCACTGGCTCCACAGGCCAGATCACCTTTCACTCCCTTAGCTGCCACCATGCCATTTACCAGCTACAGTCAGGAGAGCATTGCTGTTGGAAGGAATGAGCTTATTTCCAATTTGAGTGAGATCCTACGTGCTCAGTCGCTTAGTCGTGTTGACTCTTTGTGACCCCATGGAGGCTGCCAGGCTCTTCTGTCCATGGGATTTCCCAGGCAAGAATGCTAGAGTGGGTGGTCATTTCCTCCTCCAGGGGCTCTTCCCAACCCAGGGATCAAACCTTCATCTCCTGCATTGCAGGCACATTCTTTACTACTGAGCCACATTGTGAAATATCTCTGAATGGGAATATATCTGAACAGGTTTAGCTCAGTTCAAGCAAGAAGTGTTTTCCCATCGTCTTTGCTGCTAAATTCCTTCACTTGTCACTGCTCCTCTGAGTTAATGTACCATGCTTTTCTGTGCTGAATCTTTTCCTATGGTGATAGCAACTTTTCTTCCTCAGCATCAGGCCAGGCCAGTGGGACCATCCAGTGTGTCAAATATTAGGCACCTACTGCGTACAGGGTATCTACAGGGTATGGCAGTCAAGGTGGCAATCAGAAAGACATAAACCAGGATGAGAGTCTAGTGGAGGCCCTAGAACAGCATGCAGATACCTAGGGCAGAGGCAGATGCCTACTCAGATCTGAGCAAGATTCAGAAGAGAGACTGAAGAGTGAGGTCAGATATGAATGGAAGAATGGGAGGAGGCTTCATGGAAGAGCTAGCAATAGGCGAGAGGGGGGAAGGTCACTGCATGCACTGCTAACCCAGAAGGTCAAGTGCAGTCCTATGTGAGAAGTCCCAATAGAGTCATTCTGTGGCCAGAACAAAAGGCTGCGGTGCAGGGCAAGACAAAAGGAAAACACAAATGCAGATGCTGATGGGGGCTCGATGGTTGATAAAAATGAATGAAGCTGCCCAGCTGCAGGAGAAACACAGGCCAGACACAGGGGCCAAGTGTTGTCACTGCTTCCCCTACCCCCTTTTTTTAATTGAACTGTAAATCTAGATTTTGATGTGGCCTTTCCCCATTTTAAATGGTTGGCAACCATTGTGGAAATGCTAAAAGCATCCTTTCTCTCATACTGACATGTGTCCCAACCCCATTCCCCCACATATGACTCCCTCTGCTTTTTTCTGCTCTCCTTCCCCAGGGTCACACAGCATCCAACCGAGATGGTACCTGTGGGTAATAGGCAGTGGGTGGGAAAAGATAAAGGGAAGAGAAAGTGCCATGGCGATTGAAACTATCAGAGTTGAAATTACTTTCTAGAGAGGCAAGCCATAATTTCCTGGTAGTTTCTTTATCTCTACCAATCAGAAATAGCACCCAGGAGACCAAGATGAACAACTGATCTACCAATTTTATTGACACATATTTTACATACCAGAAAATTTACTCTTCACTCATTTTCAGTGCATCATTTGATGCATCTTAGTATTTAGTATGATGTTTGCTATAAGTTTTTCTTTATAGATATCCTTATCAGGATGAGGAGTTATCCTTCTATTCTTTACTCATTGAATAGTTTTTAATTAAAAAAGGGTGTTAGATTTCACCAAATGCTTTTCCTGTATATATTGAGGTAATTCTGTAGTTTTTGTCCTTTCTTCTATTAATATAATACATGGCATTAATTGATTTTCACATGTCAAAACAACTGCATATCTGGGATAAACCCAACTTGGCTATGGTGTATTGTCCGTCTTATGTGGTGCTGGATCCAGTTGATCAGCCTATTGTTGAGCATTTTGTACATTTGTCATGGCCTATCGTTGCCTTGCCCTGTGATGACTTTATTCAGTTTGATATACAATACTGGCTGTGTAGAATGAGTTGGGAAGTGTTCCCCCTCTCTTTAATATTTTGGTACAGTGTGTGAGGATCGGTGTTAATTTTTTAGTGTTTGGTAAAATTCACCAGTAAAGCCATCTGCACATGGGTTTTTCTTTGTGGGAAGAATTTGTATATACTATTTAGAAATTCTTACTCTTTAAAAAATTTTATTTCTTTTATTTTTGACTGTGCTGGGTCTTTGTTGCTGCACACAGGTTTTTTTTTGTTTTTTTTTTTTTTGTTTTTTTTTTTTTTTTTTCTGGTTGCATCTACAGGAGACTACTCTCTTGTTGTGGAGCACTGGCTCTAGGATGCACGGGCTTCAGTACTTGTGGCACATCAACCCAGTTGCTCAATGGCACACAGAATCTTCCCAGACCTGAGATCAAACCCGTGTTCCCTGCGGTGGCAGGCAGATTTCTAACCATTGGACCACCAGGGAAGTCCCCGAAATCCTGACTTTTAAGTTTTATTTAGATATTCTATTTCTTCTTTTTTAATATAGTTTGAAATATATTTATGGATACAAATTCATACAGCACACAATTAATTCATTTAAAGTGTAAAATGCAATCATTGTTAGTGTGTTTGGACACTCAGACAAGCATAACCACAATCAATTTTAGAAAATTTCCAGCACACCTGTAAGAACCAAAGTGGATGAACATTCACAGACACTGTATCCACCACCACCACCCCACCAGCCCACCTCAGCCTTGTGTGTGTGTGTGTGTGTGTGTGTGTCCAGTTGCTCAGTCATTTTTGACTCTTTACAACCCTATGGGCTACAGCCTGCCAGGCCCTTCTGTCCACAGTATTTCCCAGGCAAGAATATTGGAATGGGTAGCCATTTCCTTCTGCAGGGTATCTTCCCAAGCCAGGGATTGAACCTGAGTCTCCTGTGTCTCCTGCATTGGCAGGTGGATCCTATACCACTGTGCCACGAGGGAAGTCCACAGCCTAATGTAACCATTAATTTTCTTTCCTTATCTGTTCAGTTCAGTTCAGTCTCTCAGTAGTGTCCAACTCTTTGTGACCCCATGGGCTACAGAATGCCAGGTCTCCTGGTCCATTGCCAACTCCTGGAGTTCACTCAACCTCATGTCCATTGAGTTGGTGATGTCATCCAACCATCTTATCCTCTGTCATCCCCTTCTCCTCCTGCCTTCAATCTTTCCCAGCATCATCATCTTTTCAAATGAGTCAGTTCTTCACATCAGGTGGCCAAAGTATTGGAGTTTCAGCTTCAGCATCAGTCCTTCCAGTGATTATTCAGGACTGATTTAATTTCATCCACCAGGATGAACTGGTTGGATCTTCTTGAACTTCAAGGGACTCTCAAGAGTCTTCTCCAACACAACAGCTCACAAGCATCAATTCTTCGGTGCTCAGCTTTCTTTATAGTCCAACTCTCACATACACATGTGACTACTGGAAAAACCATAGCTCTGACTAGGTGGACCTTTGTTGGCAAAGGAATGTCTCTGCTTTTTAATTATATGTCTAGGTTGGTCATAACTTTTCTTCCAAGGAGCAAGCATCTTTTAATTTCATGGCTTCAGTCACCATCTGCAATGATTTTGGAGCCCCAAAAATAAAGTCTGCCACTGTTTCCACTGTTTCCCCATCTATTTGCCATGAAGTAATGGGTCCAGATGCCATGATCATAGTTTTCTGAATGTTGAGTTTTAAGCCAGCTTTTTCACTCTCCTCTTTCACTTTCATCAAGAGGCTCTTTTGTTCTTCTTCACTTTCTGTCATAAGGGTGGTGTCATCTGCATAGCTGAAGTTATTGATATATCTTGAGTCAATCTTGATTCCAGTTTGTGCTTCATCCAGCCCATTGTTTCTCATGATGTACTCTGCATATGAGTTAAATAAGCAGGGTGACAACATACAGCCTTGATGTATTCCTTTCCCTTGGAGCCAATCTGTAGTTCCCCGTCCAGATCTAACTTTTTCTTCCTGACTTGCATACAGATATCTCAAGAGGTAGGTCAGTTGGTCTGGTATTCTCATCTCTTTAAGAATTTTCCGGAATTTGTTGTGGTCCACACAGTCAAAGGCATTGGCATAGCCAATAAAGCAGAAGTAGATGTTTTTCTTTTCTGTAGATTTCCCTATCCTGGATATTTCATATAAATGGAATCATAATATGTGGCCTTTTGTGGCTGGCTTCCTTCACCTTCCATGATATTTTCGAGGTTCACCCACATTGTCTTTTTTCATTTTGTTCTTCATGCATTTGGTGTCACATCTAAGAATCCATTTCTGAAATCCAACATCATAAAAATGTACCTCTGCATTTTCTTCTCAGAGTTTTAATGGCTCAAGTCTGGAAATTGATCAAAGGACTGAGATTCTCTGTTTTTGTGATTCAGAATAGATTTTTTGTTCATTTGATCTGTGATATCTCTGCTTATACAGATCAAGTAAGAACTTACTGGACTTCCTAACTCTTTTACTTCTAGGAAGATCATGAGCAACTAGGTAAAACCATAGAGCTGCCCAAGTCAGACTGTTTTGATTGGTACTTTGACGCTTGTCTCCATTACTGTAACCAGGCCCACCTTTCCCTTGGTGGTTGTGCACTGCCACTTGGCTTCTGCCACCTGGGGATCTAAATACTCCCACTGCATTTAGGTTTCCCAGTTCAGTGACTGCAGTTCCTACTGTGAGTTCTGGCCTGCAGAGAAGAGCAATCACAGAGTTCGTCAAGGGTACGGGGAATCCCCTCACAGTCTTGGTGAAAGGTATGTCTTTGGGATTCTCCCAGTATGGATGAGTAGGTCTTCAGTGACAAATCCACACTAACAGTCAAATCCATAAACCTCTGAATGCCTTCCTCTGTATTCAACCAAGGCAGTTTTGAAAGTTCCAACTCACTCACTATGGGCCAACTTTTGGTCCATAGTTCAGCCAACCAGACAAACGAATAAGAGCCTTTTCTAACTCCCTGAGTTGCAGTATCAAATGCAGAATCTATGCTTAGTGAATCATGTTGGCCTAATCTAGCTTTATGTGCAGAGGCTGATCCCACTGGGGGTCAGGAGGCTGCTTCCAAATGAAGATGGGGAGATTTCTTCTACTTGCAAGGATGACTCACCAGACTTGACTGGCTCAGTATCCCCAGCTTCATCAGGGTCTCCCCATACAGCTCTATCAGAATGTACAGAATCCCATTCTTTACCAGTCAATGCCCTCATTTTAACAGGAAACACTCTCGTGGCACAATTCAACTTCCACTTTAATTCAACCAGTTGCAGAATGAGCATTTGCATGTCATCATTAGCAATCTCAACTTTGTATATACAGGAGATAAGTGTCTCCTTATGGGTACACATAGAATCTTTTACATCTTTTACTGAGCTAATCATTTCCTTTCACCACTCTTTCCAACTACATTTGGAGCAACTAGAAAGCTCATTAAATCTATCGGTGTTCTGAAAATGTTCAAAAGTATCATATGCATAGTCACAGAACACCCTGCATCCAGCACTTCTTTTAAGTGGTTCATCAGGCATATCCAAATCAGATACTTTGCATCTACCTATTGCATGGTCTATCGATAATGTCCATTAGCAGCTTTGCTGCTTCTGCTGCTGCTAAGTCACTTCAGTTGTGTCTGACTCTGTGCGACCCCATAGACGGCAGCCCACCAGGCTCCCCCGTCCCTGGGATTCTCCAGGCAAAAACCCAGGTAGTGGGTTGCCATTTCCTTCTCCAATGCATGAAAGTGAAAAGTGAAAAATTAAGTCACTCAGTCGTGTCCAACTCTTAACGACCCCATGGACTGCAGCCCACCAGGCTCCTCCATCCATGGGATTTTCCAGGCAAGAGTACTGGAGTGGGGTGCCATTGCCTTCTCTGGGATTAGCAGCTTTAACCCTAATCAAATTACAGACCTAATTCTAGAAACCCCAGAACCAATTAAGAAAACTCATTTTTTTAAATTGAAGTATAGTGGCTATACAGAACTGTATGTTACAGATGTACAATATAGTGATTTGCAATTTTAAAGGTTATACTCCATTTATAGCTATTACAAAATATTGGCTATATTCCCCATGTTTTGCAATATATCCTTGTAGCTTATTTTATACATAATAGTTTGTACCTCTTCCTCCCTTATCCCTAACTTGCCCCTTCCTCCTTCCCTCTCCCAACTGGTAACCACTAGCTTGTTCTCCATGTCTGTGAGCCAGCTTCTTCTATGTTAATATTCAATTGTTCTTCAGTTGCTGAGTCGTGTCTTACTCTTTGTGACTGACCCCATGGACTGCAGCACACCAGGCTTCCCAATCCTTCACCATCTCCCAGGACTTGCTCAAACTCATGTCCATTGAGTTGATGATACCATCCAACCATCTCACCTCTGTCCTCTGCTTCTTCTCCTGCCTTCAGTCTTTCCCAACATCAGGGTCTTTTCTAATGAGTCAGTTCTTCTCATCAGGTGGCCAAAGTATTGGAGTTTCAGCATCAGCCCTTCCAATGAATATCCCAGACTCTTTTCCTTTAGGATGGACTGGTTGGATCTCCTTGCAGTCCAAGGGACTCTCAGGAGTCTTCTCCAACACCACAGTTCAAAAGCATCAATTCTTCAGTGCTCAGCCTTCTTTATGGTCCAACTCTCACATCGATGCATGACTACTGGAAAAACCATAGCTTTGACTAGATGGGCCTTTGTCAACAAAGCAAAGTCTCTGCTTTTTAATATGCTGTCTAGGTTTGTCATAGCTATTCTTCCAAAGAGGAAGTGTCTTTTAATTTCATGGCTGCAGTCATCATCTGCAGTCATTTTGGAGCTCAAGAAAATAAAGTCTGTCACTGTTTCCATTGTTTCCCCCATCTATTTGCCATGAAGTGATGGGACCAAATGCCATGATCTTTGTTTTTTGAATGTTGAGTTTTAAGCCAGCCTTTTCACTCTCCTCTTTCACCATCATCAAGTGGCTCTTTAGTTCCTCTTCGCTTTCTGTCATAAAAGTGGTGTCATCTGCATATCTGAGGTAATTAGTCTGTTTTATTTTTTAAATTCAACATCTAAGTGAGATCATACAGTGTTTGTCTTTCTCTGACTCATTTCACTTAGCATATTGCCCTCCAAGTCCATCCATGTTGCTGCAAATGGCTAAATGTCATTCATTTTTATGGCTGTGTAGTATTTCATTGTGTGTGTGTGTGTGCATGCCACGCCTTATTTATCCATTCATCCATTGATGGGCACTTAGATTGCTTCCATATCTGACAATTGTATATAATTCTACTGTGAATATTGGGGTGCATGTACCTTTTCAAATTAGTTTTTTTTTTTTTCTTTTCAGATATGTATCCAGGAATGGAATTGCTGGGTTACATGGCTCAAGTTTAGTTTTCTGAGAAATGTCCCTACTATTTTCCACAGTGACTGCACCAATTTACATTCCCACCACAGTGCACAAAGATTCCCTTTTTGCCACATTCTTGCTACCATTTGTTATTTGTGTTCTTTTTGATGATAGCTATTCTCACAGGTATGAGGTGACATCTCATTGTGATTTTGATTTGCATTTCCCTGATGGTTTAGTGATGTTGAACATCTTTTCATGTGCCTGTTAGCCATCTGTATATATACTTTGGAAATGTTTCTATTCATTTTTTCTGCCCAATCTTAAAGTAGTTTGTTTTTCCGACACTGTGTTTTTGAGCTATTTATATATGTTGGATATTAACCCCAAATCAGTCATTTGCAATATTTTATCTCATTCAGCAGGTTCTCTTCATCTTTTCAATGATTTCTTTTGCTGTGAAAAAGCTTTTAGGTTTAATTAGGTCCCTGTGCTATGCTAAATCGCTTCAGTCGTGTCTGATTATTTGCAACTCTATGGATTATAGCCCACCAGGCTCCTCTATTCATGGAATTCTCCAGGCAAGAATACTGGAGTGGGTTGCCATGCCCTTCTCCAGGGTATCTTCCCAACCCAGGGATTGAACCCTCGTCTTTTATGTCTTCAGCATTGGCAGGCAAGTTCTTCACCAGTAGTGCCACCTGGGAAGCCCATTTGTTTATTTTTGATTTTGTTTCTTTTACTTTAGTAGATGGATCCAAAAACAAGGCTGTTGTGATTTATGTCAAAGACTGTTCTGCCCATGTTTTCATCCAGAAGTTTTACATATTCAGTCTTACACATACATCTTAAATCCATTTTGAGTTTGTTCTTGTTTATAGTGTTAGATAATGTTCTAATTTCATTCTTTTACATGAAGCTGTCCAGTTTTCCCCAGCACCACTTACTGGAGAGACTATCTTTTCTCCACTGTATACTGTATTCTTGCCTCCTTTGTTGTATATTAATTGACCATTGGTTCTTAAGCATGTTTCTACTATTTCTATCCTATTTCATTGATCTCTGTGTCTGTTTTTGTGCCAGTACCATACTGTTTTGTTTACTATAACTCTGTAGTATAGTCTAAGGCCAAGATACTTTATTCCTCCAGCTCCATTTTTTTTTCTTTTTACTTTATTTGACAGTGTCTGGTCTTTGCTGTGGCACATGGGATCTTTCATATTTATTGAGGCATGTGGGATCCTCAGGTGCAGCATTTGGAATCCTCAGTTTCAGCACTTTGGATCTTTTATATGCAGCATGAAGGGTCTTTAGCTGCAGCATGTGAACTCTAAGTTGTAGCATGTGAATCTCAGTTGCAGCATGCTAACTCTTAGTTGCTTCAGGTGGGATCTAGTTCTCTGATCAGGGATCAAACCTAGCCCCCCTACATTGAGAGCATGGAGCCTTAGCCACTGGACCACCAGGGAAGTCCCTCCAGCTCTGATCTTTTTTCCCAAGATGGTTTTGGTTATTTGGGGTCTTTTGTGTCCATACAAATTTCTAGTTCTGTGAAAACTGCCGTTAGTAATTTGATAGGGGTTACATTGAATCTGTAGATTGCCTTGTGTAGTATAGTCATCTTACAAAATTGATTCTTCCAATCCAAGAACATGGTATAGTTTTCCATCTCGTTGTACTGCATTCAGTTTCTCTCATCAATATCTTACAGATTTCCAAGTACAGGTCTTTTGCCTCCTTAGGTAGGTTTATTTCTAGGTAGTTTATTCTTTTTGATGCAGTTAAATGGGATCATTTAATGGTAAATAGGACAATATCCTGAAGTTCTCTTTCTGCTAGTTGCTATTAGTGTACAGGAACGCAAATAGATTTTTATATATTAATTTTGTATATTGCAACTTCACTGAATTCATTGATGAGCTCTAGTAGTTTTCTGGACCAGGAAACTGAGAGTTCTCTTGGTCAGAACAAAAAGGAACCTCAAGCTGCCATGGGCAGCCAAGGGGAGCAGGGGTGGATGAGCATCTCTCAGGAGTATGCAGGGGCAACCAGAACATACAGAGAGGAAAGGGGGAGCCCGGGGATTCAGCCATTGACAGGGAGCACCTTGCCACAATCCTGACAGATGAGGAGGCAGCCAAGAGTGTTTGCAGGTTCCTAGACAGTCTAAAATGGAACTCGACTTTTCAGGGGTCTGAGGCATCCGAGGTCACTTGGGAGGGCACTGAGTAGGGCTTCTGCCTATGGGAAACACTGGGCTATTCTATCTAGCTTGCCTGAGATGTGTTGAGAACCATTTAATTCAGGTGGTATTTCAGCCCCTAGTTTGCAAGAATTGATGAGGAAGTCCACTCCTCGCTGGTGACAGGAGGCTTCCTGCACAGAGCCAAGGTCCACTGGGAGGTCAGTGCTTACACACCCTGGATGCAGACTTGCTGTGAAACACAGCACACTTCCTCATAACCATGTGGCAGACTTAAGTGTCAGGATCCTCGCCACCTCCTGTACCTCCCCTGAGTCCTCAGGACCCTGTGAGGCAGGTGGCCCTAGGATTACCAATGTGGGGAAGCAGAGGCACAGAGTGGGTGAGCCAGGCAGCTGGGGATCATCAGGGCTGTAGTTCCCACCTTGGCATCTCCTCACCCGAGCCCTCTCTCTCACCCACTGGGCTGGGTACCTGGGCCCCAGATGGCTGACACCTCAAGTCAGAGGCATTTCAGATTTTGGAAATCTTGGGAAGATCTTCAACCCCAGGAGCAGAGATGGGGTGGGGGCACATTTATAGGGTAGGATGCCCGTGTTGGCTGCCCTGCATGGCCCACTCTTTGATGCTAGAGCACCAGGCCCCAGAGCAGGATGGCAGCTCTCACAGCTTGGACACAGAGATGGACAGAGTTCCCGTGGATGGCAGTAACAGGAAAGGGAGCCGCACTGTGTGTGAAGACACAGGGTGACCCCCCTCTCCTGCATGCCTGGGACCATGGTGTGTAGGGTAAGACCAGCCTGAGGTGGACATGGGCAGGTTGTGGAGCCCAGAGGATGGCGGCCTAGCCTCCTTCTGTGTCCCCGGGACCTCACCCATTGCCTCTACAGCCCCCACCCTGGAGCTTCTGCAGACCAATGGCAGGGCCTGGAGAGGGTCTTTGAGGGGAGCCAGATGCCCAGCCAGCGATAGTACACAGAGGGCCGGGTGGCTGTACCTTTGACCATGGGCCCCACCCTGGACGTGGCTGTGCTTTAGCTCAAGGGTGTCATGCAGAACTCCTAATTCACCTATGAACACAGAGGAGGGGCTGACTTTGAGGGTCACATATTTGTTGGTATGCATCTCCCTGGCCCCTGGGCTCCAGGACCAGAAGGCCATGCTTGGTTTGCATGAGTTCTCAGCCTGAGACTTCACACCCATGCACGAGTGTCATGGTGCCCCCTGCCATGACAAGCATGGACCAAGAGTCTGAAAGGCTGACAAGCCTGGGTGCAGCCAACACTTTGTAGGTCACTTAATGACTGCCTTATGTCAGCCGTGAGCAAGTAGAGGCCTTTGGTGAGGGGACGAGCACCTGTGTGAGCCTGGACTGCTCCTGCCCACTGCACTGTCCCTTTTCCAGGAAGAAAGGATGCACCCTCGCTCTGTGTGGCTGTGGACAAGGAGGGTCCCATGATGGATGGGATGCCTGGCTTTGGGTGGGCTGCCTTTCTTCCAAACAGAGGGCTTCCAGCCCTCAGCTCAGGGAGCTGCACCCCTCCCTGCAGACCTTTCAGTCACTCTGGCCCAGCCTATGCCCACAAGCCACCCCAGCTTCAGGCTGCTGCTGGAAAAGAGCACTTTCCAGGTTTTGAGGGAACAGCCTTCGTTGAAGAGGCCACACACCGAGTGTGGTGCCCTGCCTGGGAGAGAGGGCAGCCTCCTCTCCCTCCCCTTTCCCATCATCAATAGTTATCGCTTTATGTCCTTCTAGTGGGAGGAAGATGGCACTTGCATAGGCATCAATGAGGAGCTTTTTGAGAATATTTTGGAGAGGGTGGGCTCAGACAAGGTTTTTGAGACAGACTGCATGAAGAGCTTCATGCCAGTTTAGCCTCTACAGATTCAGCAAAGCATGCCAGGATGTGCTAGCCTCCCTCTGCCTGATCACCCTGCTCATGGAGGAGCCACCTGTCTGTGTCCTGACCAAGGTAAGGGCAAGAGAGTACTTGCTGGTCCTTGGGGGCAGGGTGGGTGCCAACCTCAGGGCTTCCAGGGACGGTGACCAGCCTGCTGGGAAAGCTCTGTGTAAAGACAGGACTGGGGATCGGCGTGACTGCCAGAGCTGCCGGTGCTGCGTGCTGCATTGGGGAGTTGTGAGGGGGAGAGCCTGAGCATTCTCAGCACAAAGTCACTGCCCCTCCTCTCTTTCTCTAGTGGGGATGTCTGTGTGAGATGATGGAGGTGAGCTGAATGCACAGTAGGGATCAGGTCACGATACCTGGGGGCCAGGTGTTACTCTATACCACTGACCCATGGGCCCTTAGATCACACTCACACCAGGGAAAGAGATGACACTGCTCAAATGCTGGACCTTCCTGTCCTCCAGCCAGGGCACAAATGGGCCCAGGACGGATGCAGGCAGGGAGAGGAGTTTGTGTGCCCCATGACTCCCTCATGGCTCAGACCTGAAAGAATCCGTCTGCAAGAAGGGAGACCTAGGGTCGATCCCTGGGTTGAGAAGATGCCCTGGAGGAGGGCACAGCAACGCACTCCAGTATTCTCACTGGGAGAATCCCCACAGGCAGAGGAGCCTGGTGGGCTATTGTCCATGGTATCACAAATAGTCGGACAGGACTGAGTGATTAAGCACATGACTCCCATAGCTGTCAAGCAGATGTTTAGTGCAGGGAAGCACAGGTCCTTTCCTGGAAAGTGTCCTGGTCAGCCAAGGAAGTGCATTCCAGGGGTCGACACCTGCACAGAAAGCAGAGAAGCTTCTGTAGTCTGCCCACTGCAAATGCCAAGTCACTTCTCTGGGACTTGTACAGATACTCTTGGGCCACCCTGTGTCATTTTCCGAGGTCGAGAGGTGATGGTGAGTTACTGAGTCCTGATGATGTGCAAGCAGGGGCACTGCCTCCTGTGGGACAGGGACCCACTTTCTCCATGAGGCCTGGGGATGGCTGGGTGAGGGCACCTAGGGGCCTAGTTGGGACAGTGCTGGTTTCAGTAAGCCTTCTGAGACTTGGACTTTTCTATTCTCTCTCTCTCTTTCTCTCTCTCTCTCTCTCTCTCTCTCTCTCTCTCTCTCTCTCTCAACCCCAGTTACAGTTCTGCTGCAGTCCCCTGTTTAAGAGAGACAACCTACACCTCCTGGGGAAGATGAAGAGGAGTCTTGTGTCTTGGCAGGTGGAGGGCAGGCTGGAAGCCTTGGGCATCTCTCCTGCAACCAGCACTGCACAGCCACAGGACAGCCTATTACCCTACCCTGAGGGTGCCCAGGGGATGGCGAGCCACCTGGAACCACCTCCACCACTGCCCTGGCCAGGACCTATGCCGCCCCTGCTGCTGGTCTGGGGACAGCAGCCATGTAATCCTTGATGTGTCCTGACACCTGGTAGCCTGAGGAGATGCAGGCTCCAGTCTCTCTAGTCCCTGTCCTGACAAGGTAGCCCTGCCCATCAAGAACCAGTGGCTCTGCTTCACTTGGCTTCCTGCCCAGATGGCTCTTCCCATGTTGGTGGTGGGCCCCAACACTGTGCCCACCCAGATCTTCAGCCTGTCCCCTAGGCAGCTCCAAGTGGCCACACTGGTGCCTCTGTGCACCACCTGGATGCCCCTCATGGCTGGCAGGCCAGACCCCAACCTGACCTTGACCACTCAGGCCCAGAACCCCTTCTACTACTGCTCAGGCAGCCCCTCTTTCCCATAATCTCCAGCCATTCTTTCCTGTAATCCCTACCCCCTTAAGGTGCACCCCCAGAGGGCCCCAAACATGCACCCTATTCAGACAGATAGAGGTGGCTCTGTGGTCAGAACACCACATGGCAATAAAGAACATGCAAAAACGAGGGATTTCCCACCCAGCACACTTCTTCAGCACCTCTATCCTGGGCCTAGCTGAGCATTTGAGTCCCCTCAGGCATCTGCTTGCTCGTGAAGGCAAGACGGATGTCCACCCACCCCCAGCACAATGTGGGCACCTCGTACACACCTGGGGAAGCCCCTCAGGCACTCTGCACCCACTCATTCAAAAGACCCATCAAGGGTTTGGCAAGAGCCTGGCTGAGTGGCTTCATGGGCACAGGGACATTGTCCAGCAGGCTCCTCACTTGAAAGATGAGAAGTTAGGCCTACCTTTGTCAGAAGCCCCCAAAGAGCCCTTATTCTCCTGAAACACACAGGGCTGGAGCCTGTGGTCCCTGCCCAAGGCCTGAGGTTGTTCATTTTGGGGGCTCGCTGGTGTCTGGACAGCAGACCCGAGGTATGGCTTCATTGCAGGGCCTGCATCTGGTGACATTGTCTTGTTTCTCTTTTCTTTTCCTTTTTCAGCTGAGCACTCTGAGGGTGTCACACCTCAGCACCCTCTGCTCACTGGGGTGCCCAGTTTATAATGCACTTTCTCATAAAAGGGTGTTTGTCTTGAGGAGCATAGCAAATAGACCTCCAGGGTCGTACTGCAGAGACAAGAGGTGAGGGAATAGCTCACACACCTGTCCACTGGAACCGGAAAGCTGGGTCTCCCTTGTTGGCAGTCTGATGCAGGCAGTGGAGGCCCTGAGAAAGGACATAGGGTGGTGCAGGCCAGGGTTCTGTCAGCTCCAGCACTGAGCTGCCGTGATGCCTGACCAGGCTGCTCATTTCCAAGCTAAAACACAGCCCCTTATGAAGGTTCGTTGCCTAGGGAATGCCTTAAGTTTTCAGAAGATTTCATTTGTTTTTTTTTGTTTTGACTTCCGGATGCCTCCTGACCTGGAATCACATGTAGATGCTGCTATTTAAAAAACATGTTCCCAGAAACCTCAGCATGTGTGGCACCTGCTTACCTGTAAATCTATAGAGAAAATGGAGATGGGCAGATTGAAATCTCAGGTCATTTGCTTGTCACAAAAGGCAACTTTTATTTAAAAAGTCAAGGCTGCCTCACATCAAAAGAGACCAATGAGGTACTTCACTCCAACTGCTCAGTCCTTGGTAGATTTTGACTGATGTCTGTGGAGTGAAGTAGCTAAGTACATGTCCTTGTGGGCCAGGCAGAGAGGGAAGCCTAAGGTCACACAGTAGTGTAGGGAGGGAGCATAGCCATGATGGGCTGGCACTGGACAGTCAAACTGTCTCGAGCCCCACATATGCCCGGGTCACCAGAGGAGAGGCCAGGAGGCTCCAGAGGCATGGGTTTAGTTCTGTCCCCAGGGCTGCACAGGCGACAGTTTCTAGATGAGTGGAAATGAAATTCAACCAAACAGGGTGTCTTAGAGAGGGGACCTGCCTCACAAGTGCTCCAACTAGGTAAGGGTGAACCTGGAGGCCCATATGGGCAGACCCCGGGGAGCCAGTAATCCATGGCTATCTCACTTTCCACCAGCTCTGCATGAACCTCCATTGGCCCAGTGCTCATCTTGGGTCCTCAGTGGCTCTTTCATCCCCTGGGCTCCCTTGTTCTGTCCTTTCACAAAGGGATGTGCCATGGCAAAACAGGGATGAGGTGGGAAGGCTGGAAGAGGCTGATTTCTGGATGACAGAAACAAGGCTTAGCCTGCGGTGAGCAAAGCTGGTGGTGCTCTGGAATGCCAGCTCTCTGCAGGAGGAACCGCCTGGGACTCCATGAGAACTGTAATGAGCCAAGGCCCTGGGATGAATCAAGCTACAAATCGGCAGGGGAGGCTGATGAAATGCCATGGCCTGGGTCTTGTATACACCTGACCCCAAAAGCAAGGCCTGCGACCAGGCAGCAAGGTGCTCAGCCATGTGCTGAGCCTCTGAAAAGGGAGGGAATGTCCCCAGCTCCAGGGTCTGAGGTCCCGGCCAGATGATGATCTCCTCACGCTCCCACCCTCAGCAAACCTGGGGACCCCCAAGCCTCACTCAGGCAGCACCTGAGTTTCTGGTTTTCCAGTGGTGCTCTGGGGGGTTGTAGGGGGGCTAGGGGTGCAGACCATTGTGGGGGCGGGGGTGGACTGCAGTGAGGCTGAGTCCTTGGCCCTCGGTGGCCCCAGGAGCAAGGCAGGTCAGCCACCCACTCTGCTCCCGAATGTCTCTCCTTCTTGGGGAAAGAGTCTAAGGTCACCCAACCAGTGGGGACTTAGAACCTACAACAAATGAGTTCTTGTCCCCCGAGAGGCCCTCTGGACACTCTGCACAAGAAGGGCTTGTGGAGGGGGCATCCATGCAGACCAGTGGAAGACAGCCACCAGGAGACGACCCTGGGGATACCCCAGAGAGGAGTGTGAAGTCAGCCAAGGCCATCTCCAGGCTGCTGAGTTCTTGCTAACCCACCTACCACTCCTCACCCTCTTAGGCTAAAACAACATCATTTATACAAAAACTTACAAAGTCTGGTGACCCCTGAGGGACCCCCATGGGAAGGTAAGTGGTTCCTGTTCTCCCTGACGGACATGGGTACAGCAGTCCCCCATCCAGCATCTGTGCTAGGACTGAAGCCTTCTCTCAAGAGTTAAGGAGGCTCTCTCCTGAGAGAGGATGAGGGGGTCCAGGCACCCCAGAACAGAGGGTCCCATAGAATACAACTCCACCCCTACTGGGCCTGCTAGGAGCCCCAGTCTCGGCTGTCAGGCTGAGACCCCACACCCCCTCACTTTCTCAGTGAACTTTGGGATTCAGAGGCTTTGGTGTTTAGGGCACAGTCACAGGTGGGCAGAGGGAGGTGCCCACATCCTGCACAGACTCGAAGTGAGGAGTAGAGGAGACTGAGGGTCCCCAGGGGATGCATTTGCCACCCTGCTGACAGCCCTAGGGGACCAGGGGAAACAGTGTCCAGGTGTGATGACACTGATTCTGATTGGAGGGGAGAAGTGAGGGCCTGAGTCAGGTGCCCATGTTCAGGTCAGCAGAGTGAAGGAATCCAGCTGTGCTAGGAGTCAAGGTAGAACACTGAGGGGAGCTCTGGACCCCAGGACATCCAGGTCATCAGTGCTCTCAGACCTGGGAGACCCCAGTAGGGTTGTAGGAATGAGATCCCTGCTCCCACTTGATTCTCAGGAGTCCTGGCTTGGAAGGGCCTGGTTCTAAAGGGAGCAACGTTGAGGTGAGAGGGTGGTACCCTGACCTGCTGAGAGTCAAAGTGAGGAGCAGAAGGAGAGTTGAGGTATGGAGGGGGATCATCTCAGCTCTGGGAAGCCCTGGGCTTGGAGCCCTGATGTCATGTCTACAGACACCTCCTGAGGGTCTCAGTGCAGTGATAGCCTGGTGTGAAGGTCCTGCCACTGGTCAACACAAGGGGCATACCCGGACCTGCTGGGGCTCAAAATGAGGACCTTGAGAGAGGATACAGGGAACCCCACAGATCCCAGAACCTGCTCTCAGCCCGAGGCAACTCTAGTGCCGGCATGAACATGGGGTCTCAGATACATTGGAGACTTGATATAAGGGATGAGGCCTCAGATATTGGAGGGGAGATTCTTAGGTTCTGAAGTAGTTTAGGTGAGGACCCTGCAGGACTGAGGGGACGCCTCAAGAGGAGACTTTTAAGTGGCCTATGTCAGACTGTCCCAGGTGCATTTCTCAGCTGAGGCCCGTGGTCCCCATCTGTCCCCCTGCTTCACTCCTGTCTGTGGTTTCATCACAGTCATCCTGCTTGCGGTCGAGATGTGTGAGCTGACCAAGCCAAGCAAGCCCGAGGAAGACCTTCAGGACCCAGGGAAGGCTCAGGGCCCGGTGGAGGTGCAGCTCTTGGGGGCTGAGGTGGGGAAGTCTGCATCCCTCTCGGCCTCCTCCGCCCCTGGGGAGGGCAGCCACCCTGCCTGCTATGAGTTGTTGTGGGGTCCCTGGGCCTATATGGAGACCAGCACATGGCAAGTCATGGTGTTTGTGCTCAGGGTCAACCAAAAGGCTTTGAGGGCCTTCCACCCCTGTCTGCAGAGGCTGCAAGGGATAAGGAAGAGGGAGCCTGAGCCAGAGCAACAGCCAGGTGATCCTTCCCTCTGGGATTGAAGAGGGAGCAGTCAGCCTTATCAGAAGTGAGGGCCTGGGCCATTTTGGGGAACCACTGTGTAGCATCTTTGGGTTCCTCTTCTCTATGATGACATGGAGATACATCTCTGTTTTCTTTAGAAAATTTTCAAACTTTAATAGTTTAATAGAAGCCTAAATAACCTTTAATGTCTTAGTTTGTGAATGATGAGGATCAAAATGTATTTGTGGTTACCCAGTTCAAGTACACGACTAAGCGACTTCACTTTCACTTTTCACTTTTATGCATTGGAGAAGGAAATGGCAACCCATTCTTTGCTCTTTTGTAAAAGAGATTGGGAACTCTTCCATTTTGTTTTGTGACCCTGAAAGGGATACATTGAAATTGGAATTAGAACTGTTTTGGAAATATGAGCTTACTTAGCAGCAATATTGATAGGGGAAGATTTAGATAATAATAAAGGTGATCATAGTGAATTCATGTTTCTGTCCTTTTTGGGTATCACTCTCAAAAACTGAGTTATCTCTGTTTATTTGGATATGTCTGGGTTATTTAGGGAAGTAGCAGACAAATAATCTGATGTCCCTGACCACCGGCTCATTTATTCTGAAGAACTTTACAGAGCCTCTGCTCCCTGAAAAGCCGTGTTAGCAGTGAGGACACTAGGAGAAGCAGGACACCCCCACACCTAGAGCAATGATCTAGGAGCAAGAGTCATACAAGGAAGGTGGAAAACTTCCCCTAGTCCCATAGACGGAGAAGGCAATGGCAACCCACTCCAGTACTCTTGCCTGGAAAATCCCATGAACGGAGGATCCTGGTAGGCTGCAGTCCATGGGGTCGTTAAGAATTGGACACAACTGGGCGACTTCACTTTCACTTTTCACTTTCATGCATTGGAGAAGGAAATGGCAACCCACTCCAGTGTTCTTGCCTGGAGAATCCCAGGGATGGGAGAGCCCGGTGGGCTGCCATCTATGGGGTCGCACAGGGTCGGACATGACTGAAGTGACTTAGCAGCAGCAGCAGCAGCAGTCCCACAGAACAAAGTAACAAGGGGCAGGGCAGTGGGGGTCCACAAGGAGCACCCCGGGCTTGATGCCTGAGCCAGAGTGGTTTGGGGCTTTGGGAAGCTGAGTTCTTTCTGTGAGAGGTGATTGTGGTGAGGCTGGGTGGTGGCACCCCTCAGTATTGCATTGTCTCTTGGGAGTGATAAGAAAGTCTGAAAGGGATTATTGCTGGGAGGCGTCCTTTTGGATCTTGGATAAACCCCAGAGAGATCTCTTTCTGGGGCAGGAAGGAAAGGGGCCCTGGCTCTTGTCACATTGGTGTTGACCACAGGTGCAAAAGAGGTGTTTTCCACCCTATATCTGCTAGGAATACTGCAGAAATTTGGTCACACTCCCTTGAAATGATGCCCAAGAAATCCATGGAACTACCGTCTCTTTACTGGTCCTGGGGATCAGGAACCCAAGGTGTTAATGAGATTCAAATTATCTTCTTTTGTAATTGGACATTAATCAAGGACTTGGCCTTTGTTGGGGCTGCAATGAAGGAATATAGTGGTTTGGGTGGAAGACCAGCTGGGACAGAGGCAAAGAGTGGTTCTTGCTTTTCCTGGAGCAGCTTGTGTCTTGTTGGAACACTTCTAAACACCCAAATTTAATAGGCCCTCTAAATGGAAATGGGGCTTCTGGGGTAGCTAAAAGGATAAAAACCTGTTTGCATTGTGGAAGACCTGGGTTCAATCCCTAGGTCAGGAAGATCACCTGAAGAAGGGCATGGCAACCCACTCTGGTATTCTTTCCTGGAGAATTCCATAGACAGAGGACACTAGCAGACTAGTCGATGGAGTCTCAAAGAATCAAACACAACTGAGCTAATAACACTATGGTCCACCATGGTCTAACTGGAAAAGTTAACTAGTTTTATTTATGAATCGTTATGTTTGGCACAGAGAAGGTAATGGCACCCCACACCAGTACTCTTGCCTGGAAAATCCCATGGATTGAGGAGCCTGGAAGGCTGCAGTCCATGGGGTCACTGAGGGTCAGACACGACTAAGCGACTTCACTTTCACTTTTCACTTTTATGCATTGGAGAAGGAAATGGCAACCCACTCCCATGTTCTTGCCTGGAGAATCCCAGGGATGGGAAAGCCTGGTGGGCTGCTGTCTATGGGATCACACAGAGTCAGACACGACTGAAGTGACTTAGCAATTAGCATGTTTGGCTGATTAGCTATTCCACATCCTATTGAGGTGCATATTCTCTCACACGCCCTGGACCACAAAGTAGTCAATCCCTTCCCAGAGTGGAGAGTGGAGGAGTGTCTGTGGGCAACAGTGTGAGAGATTCCTGCCCTGCCATTACAGTACCAATGGCGGCCAGGCCTTGCGAGCTGTATCCCATCCCTCAGATCCATCCTGCAACACATGGGCTCCTTAAAGCAGCTGCCTTCACAGATTAAAAACTTAGGCCACGAGGCTTGGACATCTTCCCAGGATTACATGCTAGTGAGGACTGGAATGGACTCAGAGCCCTGGTCTCAATTCCTCTGGAGCCCCTGCCCTTCCTGCCCATCCCAGGCTGTAGCCAAACCTTCTGACTTCTCCCACCTTCCTCTTCTCAGTGCTACATGATGCCTCTGAATTGAGAAAAAGCAGGCCCATGGAAGGAAGGGGACAAGGAGAATCAGAAGCACTGTGGGGCTGCTCTGTGGTTTGCTGAGAACTGACTCTTCTGGGAGCCAGGGTCTCTGTTTAGTCCCAGAGCCTCCTGCATGAGGGTGGTGCTCTGTCCCTGCTGCTGCCATGGGGCCTCCTGTCCAACTGAACCTGCCAGGCTGACCAGCTCCTCACTGAGCGGGAGGGAGGGAGGGCCTGACTCTATGGCCCCAGTGCCCATTGGGATAAGGCCCCTACAGGAGCCTTCTCCGATATGGGAAGGAAGGTAAAATGGGTGGACCCCTGAGGCTCCTGGTCTCCACAGATGCAGTGAAGGTGAGGCACAGCTGGAGGGTCTCTGGCCTGGGCACACTGTGGCAGGGATACCAAGCACAGGGGCAGAAGAGGGAGACTGAGAAAGGCAGGCCTTGGACATCATGAGGGCTTGTGTGTGCACAACACAAGTGTCCTGAGCCACAGCTGACAAAGAAAGCTTGGTGCCATACAAACCCAGTACCAGGGCCTGGATGGTTCTTAGAGGATGGGGACCAGAAAAGGCAGCTCCCACAAGACCCAGGAGGTGAGAAGGGACCTGAGAGGTGTGGGGAGTGGAGGCAGGAAAGGCCACCTAGCTAGGCTGCCACAGATACAGTGGTCTTCAGCCCCCTTCAGAGGAGCCACCAGGGACCCCCACCAACAATCACAGCCTCCAGGGTCATGTCCCAGTCAGATGAACCGACTTGAAGGAATGCTTTGTCAACCTGTTTAGGAGAGCAAAGGCAAGGGAGCAAGCACAGGTCGAGGCCTGTGAGCTCCATTCTGGCTGCCAGCCCTCAGGCTGAAAGGCCCCTGGGAGAGCCTCTTCCATACCCTCTTAGCTCTCCCATTTCAGACACAAGCCAATGGCCCTCACACAGGGCAAATGACCCTGCTGAGTGGCAGAACTAGGTGGACACTGTCCCTAGGGTTACAGTGCCCTAGGGTCCTCACACATGGGCCTTTCCAAGGTGCCAGTCTGTCCCCCACATGGTGATTTTGAAGAATAGTGGCCCACAGAGGTCAGAGAACATGCATCTCCCAACCCACTGCCCTATCGGCCATGTGTGGTGAAGACAGGTGACTTTCACAGGGGTTTCGTCCAATCCCACACCCGGACTCTCATCCATTTTCAACAGGTAGATGGGGGCCTCCTTTGGTCACATCTAGCTCAATGAGTCAAACATGTCCCTGGGAGTGAGTGTGTCTAAAGGAGGCCCCTTGAAAAGTGCCTGATTCATGAGCCAACAAAACCATTTGATGTACCCGCCATCTGGGTAAGGGGGATCATGCCCACAGTGGTGGTGGGGACAGGGGTAGTGGTGGAGAAGATCAGAGCTGGCCTCACAGAAGACCAGTGAAGTGCTTGTTGTCAACAGAACAGGCTGTACATTGAGCCCCCAATCAAGTTCTTCAAAGGGCAGGTACCCACGGAGACCCAAGTTGGATGTGGCAGGCCAGGAGCAGAGGTAGCAGAAGCCCAACCACCCCATTGATGAAAGGAAACAGGAATTTTGAGGCAGCCTCAGGGAGTCTGAATCCGAGGCTCTTGGAGGGGGATGGGAAAAGCACACACAGGTGTTCCCAAGTGAGCACCCTAGGGCCACAAGAGGGGTCTTTATGGGAAGAAATCAAAACTGAAGACAACAGCCTATGGATGCCATCTGGGGGTGGGTGGAGCTCGGGGAGGCTGCAAGCTCAGTGGAGCGCCTGACTGTGCCCTCCCACACAGCGTCATGAGGAGTCTGTGTCTCAGGTGCTTGAGGAACAGTCAACTGGAACATGAGGTCACTTCCACTGTGCTCGAGCACAGCCCTACTCTGGGGAGAGCTCGACCTGGGGGTTGGCGGGAGCAGGACAATAGGTCTCTGACTTTGGGACCATCTGAGTGGGACCTACCAACTGGCAGCATCAGCCAGAAGATACCAAAGCCAGAAGAGGGGCAAGGCTGGACCAGGGGTGGAGGAGTGGGACCACCAACTCAGGCTAGGCCAAAAAGCCTGCTATGGACCCTGTCTTCCGGGAGGGACACTTGCCAGGGGCCCATCTAACCGCTGGGGTCTCTCTTGGTGGTAGTTAAGCCAGGACATGCCAGGGCCTGGCCCTTCAGCAAAAGCCAGCCACAGGCTTGCCCATTTGTAGGGGCGGGGGGTGGCATGTTTGTCAGCCCATCCAGGGCCTGACTCCCTGAAACAAGGCACCTGGCAGTAGATGGAAGCTTTTGCAGGCAATCAGAAAAATACTTTTATGTACTTTCAGACAAGAGACAAGCTGGGATCCAATATCTGTCTCCATCCCCCTCCCCCACACTGGGCCAGGGCTGCCTCTCCACATCACCTCTGTGACCTCATGAAACAAAAGGGGGCTGACCACTTAATTGGCTACCTGGCCCGCAACACAGATTCTAGAATTTCCAGAGATTATGTATGGGGCACCCCAACCCTGGCCTGAGGCCCTTCTGCCATGAGTGTTCACTGCTTGGGTAGAGAATGCTCCTGAGCTAGACTGGCTCCATGGCTAGTCAGAGTCCCCATGAGGCACGTGACACCCCACTGGCCCCATCAACTGATGGGGAGCCCACAGCAGAGGACCCCCCTGATTCCTCCCTGATGCAAATGTGGATTCAGGGGAAATTTTGGCAAAGCAGGGTGACCAACCCTAGAACCCATATCTGGGCTCTCAAGAAAACCATCCACACAGGGCCTGAACGCAGAAATGGCCAACGAGGAAGAGAACAATGCTGTCCTAGGGCTGCCCTTCCCCAGGAAGCTCTGGATGATCGTGGAGGATGTGGCCTTCACCTCTGTGCACTGGAATGATCAGGGAGACATGGTGGTCATTGAGGCAGATCTCTTCCAGAGGGAGGTCCTCCAGCACAGAGGCACAGAGATCATCTTTGAGACAGACACTATCAAGAGTTTCATCCGTGAACTGAACCTCTGTAGGTTCAGGAAAATCCACCCTCTGGGTAGCTCTGCAGGGAAGAAGAAGATGATGGTAACGTAGAAAGCCATTTCAGGGAGACTAGGTTAGACAAGCCAAGTGCTGGACGGGTTTCATTTCCCAGCAGAACGTTTTTCTTGTAAGAGGGTGGCTAATGAAAGAGAAAGCAGGGCCTGTCGTGTTCCAAAACCCCCCTTAGACAGGATGCCCAGGGGTGACTCCAGACCCTGAGGGGCCGCTTGATGTCAGGGATGGCCAGTAACACCTCAAGGGAGGCCAGCCCCAGGTGAGCTCTATGGAGTGACATGCCAGGGCCTCATAACATGCCAGGCATGAAAAGACCTTGTCTCCATAGTTAGGCAGGGCGAGGACAGTGGTGGAGAGGAGGCTGGCGAGGAAGGGCTCCTCTCCCCCACGATGGCTAAAGTGGTTCATTTCCTTTCAGATCTATTGCAACTCCAATTTTCAGAGAGACAAGCCTCTCGTCCTGCAGAAAATCCAGAGGAAAGGTGACCCAGGAGCAACTGCTCAGCCCACCACTGGCGCAACAATGACTCCAAAGAGACAGAAGTGAGTGGTGGCAACCAGACACTCTCCTCGACTCCATCACAAGAAGTGCACCCAAGAGGCTGCCAAGAAAGTCCAGTAGGGAGCCCCAGCTGCTCGCAGAACCCCCTGCCTGCACTCATTTGTGCCCTCTCGCCTTTGGTCTATGGGCAGTGTAGACGAGCGGGCAAAGGGAAACCATCTCCCCAGTGAGCAGGGCAGCCCCAGTGGAGAGGGTACATCCAGCAATGCCATGTCTGTACCCCTAGCTACTGCTGGAAGGTATGGCCCAGGGGAACTGCCTGAGTGCCCCCCAGAGAACACAAATTATGAATCAGTGATGGCTTTGTACAACACCTATTCCTCCATCCTGACAGCAGCCCTTTCTGTCACAGCCCCAAATGAGGCCTCTGAGGCAGAGGAGGAGCAGGGAGAGTCCTCAGATTATAAGTGTGTCCTCTGTGAGCAGGTCAAGGAAAAGCCCAATCCCTGAGTTCTCAGGCCCCTAGGGACACTAAAAAGCACTCTTTTGCAATCTAAAATTGATTTCTGACTCTAATAAAGTAAAGCTAAACTCAACTGGAGTAAATAAGGAATCAAACGAGAATTGTGAGTCTGTGTTCTTTCTATCTGTCCATGCTATTCACACATGGCACTGGTGAGCCAGATAAGCCTGGAAGCCCATGCCCCAGGCAGGCTTCAGTCTGGTCCCTGTGGTCCCTTTTCATCTGAAGCAGTAGCATTTTACACACTTGACCAAGGGTCTGGCTCACAAGCCAAGCGTTAAGGCAAGCCCAGGACGGGCTGGTCCCTGGGCCTTGCCTGCCATTCAACAAATGGCCCAGCTGGGCTCCTGACTTTGGGGGTGTCACCTCCCATGATTCATGCACCCTGAAGCAGAAGGGGATCCTTGTGGGTCCCCCAATGATGCCACAAGTTTCTGATCAGCAGCTGAGCGTCTCTAGTTCCTGATCCAGGGGCCTCCCCAAGAGGTTCACTGGAAAGCAGTGTCACCCGACTCGCCAAAGGCCTTGCAAACACATGACCCCAAACCCAAAGAGAAGTACAAAGTTTCCACAAAGTGAGCACCAGCCCTTGTCTCTCTGCCCTCAGAGGTGTATTTAGGAGCCTGTCTTTCGACATGAGGCAGCCAGGCAGTGTCCAACACACATGCTTTGTGAGCCTAGGGACAATTTAAAACAAGGCAAGTGTCACCTGCAAGGACAGACTGTGGCCTGTTTCTGGGCCTGCAGGCCTCTCTGCCTGCTGATGCTCAGCCCAGCCCCCAGCCTTCCCTCATCACCCCCTGGACACGGTTCCAACATCGGGGAGTCTGGACCAGAACAGAGAGGGAAAAACACTAGCTGGTTTCCTAACAACACATTTCTCTCAACCACCCAGACCCAGCAGGGCCAAAACGAGTGGTGCTGCCATATTTTCATGAAGGTCAATGCCCTAGAGACTCTCACTGAGTCCAGAGCAGAACCACAGGAGGGGAGTCCCCACCCCCTGGCCCCGCACCAAGTGGCCAGCCCACCCCAGGACAGGGCCGATTCAGACCAAACCAGATGGGCATGCCTAGGGTGTGTTGGAAACTGGTTGGTGTCACCATGTCCTGGTCTCTCTGTCACCTTCCTCTGGAGAGCCCAATCTGGAAAGGCCTCCTGACCAAAGGGGATCAGGTGCTCGGGGATGTCCACCTGGAAAATGTCCTTCCCGGCCCTCCCCAGGATGGGCTGGAGCCACCAGCATGGGTCGGCGAGCATAGTCAGGTACTTCTTTTGCAGGTCAGCCAGAAGGGCTTGATACTCCAGCTCCTCCACCTCATCAGGCCCTAGGTTTTCTGGGCACAGCAAAGTGTCCCCAATGTCCACAAGACCTGTGTGCAAAGACAGGACACAGAAGGAGAACAAGGTGATTCAAAGGAATGCCTGCTAGAGACTGAGACCATATCACAGATGGGACCTGAGGTGAACTGGGTCCTCTGTCTGAGCCTTTCAGAAGGGCCCATTTAGACAAAGGGAATTTGGGGCGACGCCAATCGAGGGAGGTAGTGAAATGAAAGGGAGAGGCCTGGTGCTCCATGAACCCACCAGGTCATGGGCAGCTGACAGTCTTCCCACTGCAGGCCACAGGGACAGAGCAGGAGGGCCCCGGCAAGGAACCTGCAGACATCAAGTCCCCAAACGAATCACCAGCAGACAGGTGTTGCTGTGGAATCTCACCCCTGGGAGTCAGGGGACTTGCTCAGGCCTGGCTTCAGGGAGGGTGGGTGGGGAACCCAGCCTGGGTGCTGTGGTGCCTCTCATGGCCTCTGCCAGGCACACAGACACACATGGACACACACACACAGATAAGTGGCACATGCAGACATGGACCCACCTCTGCCTCAGAGCACAACTAGGACTGAGGCCCAGAGTGGTGGTCAGGCACCTCGGCCACCGTCTCCCAGCCCAGGGACCCACTGTCTCCCGAGCCACAGCTAACAAAGACTCCTCAGCTCCCAGGTCCCATCCCTGCCCATACTCTGCAGATCTCACATCTGAGCCAAGGGACGCTGAGGGCAGACCTGTGCTAACCTGTCTGGCCTCGGACCTGGGACCACCCTGGACCTCAGACATCCCTGCCAGGAGTCCTCCCCACACCACTGGGAGCCACCTTCCTCTCAGCCCTTCCTGAACCATGGCCTCCACTGTCAGCAGATGCCCTGGCCCTTGCCCAGAGCAAAGAGAAGGAACAAAGGAGAGCAGGAAGAACTGGGATGGGTGTGCTCTGTGTCCTCGCCAGGGTCTGGGACGGCACCACACAGGGATCATAGAATTCAAACCTAAAATAGCCTTCTAGGTCACTGTCACCTCATTCCATGACTGAGGAGGTGCTGAAAGATAGAGAAAAAGCCCATGACTGAAGGGGATCTGACCACACACACCTCCATTCTCACTTCTTTCCTTGTACCTTGATGGGGGCGGGGGGTCCCTGTTCACTGGAAGCGGGTAGAGGCAGAGGAGCAGAGCTGTAGGGCAGAACCTCAGCAGGCTCTCAGCACATGTGAGGGAGCCTCCATTTCCACATGGCTGTGAGGATGGGGACAATGTCCCAGAGGCACCCAGCCCAGAGCCTCCTGGGCCTTTCCTCCCTGAGCACAGGAGAGCCACATTTTTCACAGACCCACTAGGCCTCACGTGATCTGGCTCCTACCCTGGTGGCCTGCCCTCCTTACCTCTGGATTTACCCCAGTAGCCATTAAGGCCATCCTTCCATCCTTGGAACATTCCAGTGTGTTCCAACCTCAGAGCCTTTGTAGGGTGTGAAGAGTCATATCATATCCCTCAGAATCAGGTGCCGGAGTCTCAATCACAAGTTCCTCAGGGTGACCTTACAGACAAAGGAAAGGTCTTCACAGAGCTGATGGAGGTCCAGTGAGCTCATTAGGATGGACCCTCGTCTAACAGGGCAGCTGTCCCCATAAAAAGGACACATTTAGAGACAGATAGGCACACGGGAGAACTCGGGTGAAGAGGAAGGCAGAGCTCTTGGAAACCAGAGATGCCTAACATGGCCAACATGCCCTGGAAGTGAGGAGGGTGAGATGTTACAGACTCTCCACAGCCCTCACAATAGCCAACGTCAGCCAACACCTCGACCTCAAATGCCAGCCTCCTGAACCAACACGGTTCATAGTTTGAGCCACCCGGCCTGTGTAATCCTTACACGACTGCCAGCAAATGAATACAGAGGGTCAGCTCTGTTTGGACATCTCTCTGCAGGGGCAAGGAGGAGTGGAGGGATGACTTCTACACTCCCAGCACCACAGGCACACTCCTCCACGTCTGCACATCTTCATGTGTCTGTTTTCACCTTTACATGGTGTCTGTTTACACCTCCCAGTGTTGAAGGTCCCACAAGTTACTGACTCTTCCTTCCTGATGGAAGGGAAGGGAAAACTCATTCTGCCAATACAGCCATGACTGCACACTCACTGACTGAAGAGCCATGCAAGAAGAGGCCCAGGGCACAGGCACACACCGGAAGTGCTAACACTTACCAGCAAACTGCCTTCTGCAAAGGCTTCCCCCATGTCCACTTCCCCAACCACAGGCAAGAGTGCCATGACCTCAGACACTGGCTGGCCCTGAGCATCATCATTCGGCTGAACCTTTACCCACCTGCTGGGTGACAAAGTGTCTCCCTCTTCACTGGGTCTGGCTTGGTTACCAGGAAGCCTGGCTGGCCCCTGGGGCTTGGCCATTGCTATGTCTTCTACTGGGGTATTTGACTGGATCCCAGGCTTGCCCAGTTTCCATCATTCAGTGTCTCAGCCAACCCAACCCCTTCCTCCTGGGCACCTCCAAATCTCACCTGTGTGGGTGACATCCCTGAGCAAGAAGGGGCTTACTCCTACCACTTGAAGCAGAGGGTGCCTGCTTAGTGGCCAGAGGAGAAAACACTCTCCTGCCTGTTTGTCTGGGCGTCTTCACCTGCACAAGGACCAGAGGAATAGGGATAAAATCACCTGTGACAAGACAGCAACGTTGGACAACAAGACACCAAGGTCTTGTCCTTGGCAGGAGCCTCAGACCATGGAGACCTAGGAGGACCAACCAATGAGAAACACACATGCAGGTTCCCTCAGGGGGGGTTCTGTTCATCACAGCAGCTGGCCTATCCTCATGTGGATGGGACAGGGATCCCGCAGCATAGAAACCCATCCTCCAGGAGTGATGGAGATTTACAGCCCAGGAGACCGCTCAAGGAAGAAGAGAAAATGACTCATCCTCTCACACTGGCATTCTGGAAGGATCCAGGGGCTGCCACAGTCAGTGGGTCACCCTCCATGGACTCGTGGTTGGGTGCCACCAAGAGGGGAACAGTGGACAAGCAGCTGAACCCTGCTTGGTCAGACCCG
This sequence comes from Bubalus kerabau, assembly GCF_029407905.1. NCBI lineage: Eukaryota > Metazoa > Chordata > Mammalia > Artiodactyla > Bovidae > Bubalus > Bubalus kerabau. The sequence continues at coordinate 922,097 of NC_073647.1, read as the reverse complement.
GGCTGGGGTGTATTGCAGCAGCCCATCGCTGGAGGGGGCGTCCAGACACCAGGCTTCAGCCCACTGAACGGGTCCAGCTGTTTAGTTTTCAAGATCGAGGAGCAGGGAGGGAAGCCTGGAGTGCACATTGCCATCCCATACCCATGGTGAGAGGACTTCAGTGAGCGGACTCCCATGCATTCTAGGCTCTCCCAGTTCAAGACTGACTGAGTAATCCTCGGGACTGGCCCCATGTACCTTGACCCCCTGTGCCCAGAAACCCCAGCCCATGTGGTCATCTTGAAGTGGCTGCAGAGTCAGAATAAACTGGGTCTCTCACATAAGTATCTAGTTGACCATAGTTCTGGCAACCTGCACCCCTCTGATGGTCACACCTCCCTGCATGGGTTCACCATCGTAGAGCCCAAGGTCCCTTTGGGAGGGGCTGGGGCCATTCCCATGTCTGTTTGCTGTGGTCTTTCCCCAGGTACCTGCCCAGCCCCCGTTCCTTGGTTCCACATCTGAGGACTGGCTTTGGGGCCAAACCTGGGTGAGGGATCTTGACCTCTTTACTGGGGCAGCTGCCCTTGGCTTCAGTGTCATTTTGGACTGCACCTTGGTTGGTTGCCCATCCATCGAGCCCCCAGGAGGCCACATTTTACTGACCACCTGTCCTGCTCTGCAGGTCCAGCCTCCTGGGTGGTGGAAGCCCTCATCTTGGCCCCTGGCTCCTAGCCACTCAGTGCAACAACACGACCTCTGCTGCAGTCTCTGGGCAGTGGGGAAGGGGAGAGGGGGGTGTCGTCTGTCTCCTTCTTCACCAGACCCACTGAGCCTGGCCTGTGTTGCACAGTGACTTTGCTCTCCTTGGCGTTCAGGCAGTAGGTGACCATCTCTTCCCGTGGTTCCTGGGGTCTCGTGCTGGTAGTGCTTTGGGTCCTGCAACAGATCAGAGGTGGCCAGCTCCCCTGCTTCCTAGGATGGAGGGCACCTGTGATGAAGGAATACAGTCCCATTTGCTCCCTTGGGGGTGGGGGAGGTGGGCTGCTGCCGCAGGCTAAGGAGTTCAGAGGCATCTGGGGAGTCCTGGTCCTCGGGGGCCTGCCTCCCAGTCTCCCAGGCCCTCGTGCCAGGGATATAGGTTTTCCCAAGAGGATCTCCAATTCCAGAGTGTCAGGCTTGCCTTGGTGTAATGTTCAGTGTCTTTGAGGTTCAGCCACTCCTGTCAAATCCTGGGTCAACGTTTGTTCACTCCCTGAAGCTTTGTCAAGTACCGGGGAGACCCTGGCAACCCCCCCCCACCATCTTGGTTCTCACTGTTCTTCACCCTAGGCTGGTCATCCCCCGGCCGATAGCAAAGGAAAGAAGTCACTTCCCTCTATCCCTCCCATGATCCACATGCCTGGATCTTCTCACCTGCCAGGAAATAACTCTCCCCCTGCCAGCCCAGCGAAAGTTCTAGCAACTGGGCTATGGCCTTGGTCCAGGGCTGAGGGCACACTGACTACCCCCAGGATGGGATCTCATAACCAGTGGGGCAGGAGATGTCAACCCCAAACCAAGGCCTGATCTCGCCACCTCTCCTGGGACCACTCCAGGGTCAGCCTTCTCGGAATGTGTCCTTCATGAGGGTATTCTCGTGGGTTGGGTGGGGAGTTGGTGCCAGAGGCTGGTTGGAAACTCACCACCAAGGGGACAGGGAGCAGATAGGGTTGGGCGGGGCATCCCTGCACCTGCTATGGTGACCTGACAGTTCCTGCCATCCTGTCAGGAGGTGCAGAGCACAGACAGGTATTGGAGGTGTCCCCAGAGGGCCCCAGTGGTTGGGCCCTCACAGGGCCTGAGGCCTCTTGATTGCTATTGGCCAAGTGGGAGAACTGACACTACTAACTGGTGCCCGAACGGTGGCTGTGTGTACACCCTGGACGCCAAGTGCTTTTGCCTGGGTGGCACTACACTCTGCCCTGTATGCAACTTGGTGGGAGAGGCTCTTGGCGTCTTTCACATCAGACAACTGCTGGATTGGGCACGAGAACTGCTTCCAGTGCACTGGCCACCTAGCCATTTGCTGTCCATGGTGTAAGCACAGCATGATGGGAGAGGGCAGCTTTGGGTGCCAGACCTCACAAGGCAAAGTGCCTTCAAGTCCAAGGACACCTTTCTTGCAAGAGGCTCCCCAACTGTGCAAGGTGTCAGGTTCCACAACTGAGGAGGCACTGAGAGATTGAGAGATAGCCCATGATTTCAGGGGACCTGATGACACGCAGCTCCATCCTCATTTCTTTTCTCGTCCCTGGAGGGGATGACTGTTCACTGGAGTGGGCTGGAGGCAGAGGAGCAGAGCCACAGGCCTGAACCTCAGCAAGGTCTCAGCACCTCACAGGGAGCCTCCGTTTCCACGTGGCTGTGAGGATGGGGACAAGGTCCCAGAGGAACCCAGCCCAGGGCTTCCTGGGGCTTTCCTTCCCTGAGCACATCAGAGCCACCGTTCTCACCGGCCCACAAGGCCTCACGTGATCTGGCTCCTGCCCTGACAGCCTGCTCTCCTCTCCCCTGGATTCGCCCCTGGTAGCCATGAAGGCCATCCTTCCATCCTTGGAACATTTCAGTGTGTTCCTACCTCAGAGCCTTTGTAGGGTGTGAGGAGTCATATTGTGTCCCATCAGAGTCAGGTGCTGGAGTCTCAATCCCAAGTACCTTGGCATTACATTACAGACAAAGGAAAGGTCTTCACAGAGCTGATGGAGGTCCAGTGAGCTCATTAGGATGGACCCTCATCTAACAGGATGGCTGTCTCCATACAAAGGACACGTTTAGAGACAGGCAGGCACACGGGACAACTCGGGTGAAGAGGAAGGCGAGCTCTCCAAGAACAGAGAACCCCACTATGACCAACAATGTCCCAGAAGTGATAGGGGAAGTGATGGTGCAGACTCTCTCCACAGCCCTCATGAGAGCCAATGTCAGCTGACACCTCAACCTCTGTTGCCGGCCTCCTGAACCAACATGTTTTGCAGTTTGAGCCACTCAGTGAGATCCTGACATGACTGGCAGTAAATGAAGACAGAGTCAGCTCTGTCCGGACATCACTCTGCAGGGGCAAGGGGGCAGTGGGGGGATGACTTCTCTACTCCCAGCACCTCAGACACACTCCTCCACATCTACACAAATTCATGTGTCTCTTTTGACCCTTACATGGTGTCTGTTTACACCTCCCAGTGTCGGGGTCCCACAAGTTACTGATGCTTCCCTCCTGATGGAGGGAAGGGAAAATTTCTGCCAATACATCCCCTCGATGTGACCACACACTCACCGAAGAGCCATACAGGAGAAGGCCCGGGGCACAGGGCACACACTCGAGGTGGTGACACATGCCAACAAACAGCCTTCTGCAAAGGCTCCCCCATGTCCACTCCACCAACCACAGGCAAGGGTGCCATGTCCGCATGCATTGGCTGGCCCTGAGCATCATTATCCCACTGAACCTCTGTCCACCTGCTGGGTGACAAAGGGTCACCCTCTTCACTGGGCCTGGTTTGGTGACCAGGGAGCTTGGCTGGCCCCTGGGGCTTGGCCACTGCTGTGTCTTCTACCGGGGTATGTGACTGGATCCCAGGCTTGCCCAGTTTCCACCACTCAGTTTCTCAGCCAACCAAACCCCTTCCTCCTGGGCACCACTGAAGCTCAACTGTGTGGGTATCATCCCTGAGCAAGAAGGGGCTGCAAGTTCTCCTAACTCTGGAAGCAGAGGGTGCCTGCTTGGTGGCTGGAGGAGGAAACACTCTTCTGTGTACTTGACTGGGTGTCTTTACCCTCACGAGGATGAGAAGAACAGGGAGAAAATCACCTGTGACAAGACAGAAATGTTGAACAAGCCATCACAGTGTTCTCCTTGACAGGGGCTTCAGACCACAGGGACCCAGGAGGGCCCAACTGATGAGACACACATGTGCAGGTTCCTTTAGGGTTGGTTCTGCTCATCACAGCAGCTGGTCTGTCCTCACATGGCTGGGACAGGGACCCCACGATGTCTCAGTGCTCAGCACAGAAACCCATTCCCTAGAAGTGATGGTGATTTACAGCCCAGGAGACCCTGCAAGGAATAAGAAAAAACAACTCCTCCCCTCACACTGCCAGTTCAGAAGGATCCGAGGTCTGCCACAGTCAGTTGGCCACTCCCCATGAACTCATGGTTGGGTCCCACCAGGAGGAGAACTGCAGATAAGCAGCTGACCCTGTATGGTCAGGCCCAGGTAGGGGCAGCATGTAGCAGCCCGCCACGGGAGCAGGCTTCTGGACACCAGGCTGTGGCCCACTGAATGGGTCCATCTGTTCAGTTTGAGATTGAGGAGCAGGGAGGGTGGTCTGGAGTGCACATTGCCATCCCATACCCATGGTGAGAGGACTTCAGTGAGTGGACTCTTGTACTCAGAGTGTGAGCCCTGTCTGTCTATCCTTTGAGTACTTTCGTGCCCACCGTGGTGACTTGGCCAAGCATAGAGAGGATGTGAGGAATCAGGAGCAGAGAATCCCCATGAGGTGACACCAGCGGTGAGAAAGTTTTCCAGTTCATGAGTGGGGTGAGCATCCCCCTCTTTTTCTGTGTGTTTCTCTTTAACTCGCTGGAGTTTATGCAGGATTTCCATTCAGCCTTACCATTTTTCCCTCACATCACATGTTCCCCCAGGTTCTGAAGGAGTCCTTGATAAATGTCTCACTAAGCCCTGCACCTGGCTCTGGGTGATACTGCATCTCCCAACTCAAGACTGACTGACAAATCCTCGGGACTGGCCCTGTTTCCCTTCCCACTTGACCCCCTGTGTCCAGAAACTCCAGCCCAGGGGGTCCTCCCAAAGCAGCCACAGAGTCAGAGTTAACTGGGAATTTCACATCAGTGTCAAGTTCACCCTGGGTCTGGCAACTTCCACTTCTGGTGGTCCCACCTCCCTGAGTGGGTTCACCATTGCAGAGCCTGAGGAACCTTTAGGAGGAACTGGGATTGTTCCCATGTCCGTTTGCTGTGGTCCTTCCCCCAGGGACCTGCCCCATCATTGTTCCTCAATTTCAGACCTGAGAACTTGCTCAGAGGCCAAACTGGATGATGGATCTTGACCTGTTTACTGTGGTGGCTGCCCTTGGCTTCACTGTCATTTTGGATTGCACCATGATTGGTTGCCCATCCATTATTGACCACCTGCCCTGCTCTGTGGGTCCAGCCTCCTGGATGGCAGCAGCCCTCGTCTTGGTCCCTGGCTTCTGGCACCTCAGTGTGACCCTGTGACCTCTGCTGCAGTCCCTGGGCAGTGGGGATGGAGATGGGGGTTGGGGGTGGGGGTGTCGTCCGTCTCCTCCATAATGAAACCCAGTGAGCCCAGCCTATGTTGCACAGTGACTTCACTTTGGTTGGTGGCCAGGCAGTAGGTGACCAGCTCTTCCCGTGGTTCCTGGGCTCTCCTGCTGGTAGTGCTGTGGGTCTTGCAGCAGATCAGGGATGGCCAGCTCCCCTGCTTTCTGAGATGGAGGGCACCTGTGAGGGAGGGCTCCCATCCCATTTGCTGCCTTGGGGTGGAGGTGCGGGGAGTCACCAGCTCTTTATGGGGTGGGATGGATGGGCTGCTGCCACATGCACAGAAGTTCAGAGATGTCTGAGGATTCCTGGTCTTCAGGGGCCTGCCTCTCAGTCTCACTGACCCTTGTGTCAGGGATGCAGCTTTTCCCAAGAGGACCTCTGATGCCAGCAGGTCAGGTCTGCCTTGGCGAAATGTTCAGTGTTTTTGAGGTTCAGCCACTCCTGTAGAATCCTGGGCCAACGTTTGTCCACTCTCTGAAGCTTTGTCAGCTAGTGGGGAGACCCTGGGCCCTCTGTCCTTGTTTCTCACTGTTCTTCACTCTGAGCTGCTCATCTCCCCGAGGACAGTAGAGCAAAGAAGTTACTTCCCTCTATTCCTCCCTTGTCCCACACACCTGGATCTTCTCACCTGACAGGGAATTCATCTACCCCTGCCAGCCCAGTGCAAGTTCTAGCAGCTGGGCTGTGGCCTTGAGCCCAGGGCTGAGTGCACACCGACTATCTCGAGGATGGCTCCTCATAATCAGTGGGGCAGGGGATCTCAACCCCGTACAAAGGCCCGATCTTGCCACCTCTCCTCAGACCACTCCAGGGCCAGCCTTATCAGGATGGGTCTTTCGTGAGGTTGTTCCTGTCAGTTGGTGGGGGTAGTTGGTGCTGGAGGATGGCTGGGGACTCACCACTAAGGGGACAGGGAGCAGACAGTAGTGGGTTGGGTATCCCTTCAACCTGAGATGTTGACCTGATAGTTCCTGCAAGCCTGTCTGGAGGTGCAGAGCACTGACAGGCCCTCACAGTGCCTGAGGCTTCATGATTGCTGTTGACCGAGTGGGAGAACTGACACCAGGAATTGTTGCCTGCGCGGTGGCTGTGTGTACACACAAGATGCCAATTTGCCTTTGCCTGGGTGGCACCACGCTCTGCCCTGCATGCAGCCTGATGGGAGGGGCTCTTGGTATCTTTTGCATCAGACAACTGCAGGGTTGGGCTGGAGAACTGCTTCTAGTGCACTGGCCACCCACCCATTCAAGTCCAAGGACACCTGTCCTGCAAGACGCTCCTCCAATGTGCAGGGTGTCAGGTGTCCACTCACCCCTGCATCACTCAGGGCTGGTGGGTGGGGAGGCTGGAGTGCATCTTCCGGGCAGACCTGTAAAGTGCAGAGCCTGAAACGAGGCAGAGAATAAAGTGCGGGGAAACAAACACTAACTCACATCAAGGGACCATGGAGGGCTTTTTAGATGGGAGGGCCATCTAGACTGGATTTTGTAGTGAAGAGGGTCCCTTTGGCTGGGAAATAGGGGATGGGCCCCCAGAAGGGTTAGACCCATGGAGGGAACTGAGCCCACGTGTATAGCTGGAGCAAGGTCATGGGAAAGGGGCTGGGATACTAGACTGGGTCCAACTCAGAGGCCACCCTAAGGCGTCTGGCCTGTGCCCTGCATACAGTTGATCGGTGCCCTCACTTGCAGTTTTAAAGGCAAGCCATTGCTTCACTCCCTGAGAAGAATTCATTGATTCAGTCACTTGGTTAGTCAGTGATTGGGCAGAACTTTGTGTGGCTCCCATACACAGGGTCAGGCAGCAAGTAGACAAGAGGGGTGCACAGCTTAGTCAGGCGATGACCTGAATGGCTATTTCCAGGATGAGTGGCTCTTGCAGTTGATACCTGTCCTCTCTGAACTGGACACGGGCACCATGTTCTGCAGGCTGACTTCTCCTGGCTTGTGTGGAGGTTTCCAATTCTTGTTCCTGACTTCAGAAATAGGTTTAGAGAGATGACATTATGTCTTTATGTTCTGAGAGTTATTGCCCAGATACAGGATGAGATAGTTAGATAGCATCACCAACTCAATGGATGTGAATTTGAGCAAACTCTGGGAGATGGTGAAGGACAGGGAAGCCTGGTGTGCTGCTGTCCATGGGGTCACAAAGAGTCAGACACAACTTAGCGATGGTAAACATACAGAGGTGAGGGTGTTGGGCCAAGATTCTCCTGGCCCCCAGCAGAAGGTTGATTTGCCCCCTGTGGCACCCAGTGTCCCCCAGGCTGAGCAGAGTGGCTGCCGCTCATGCATTGTGCACAGAAGGAAGACATGGTACAGGTTTCCCCAGACCAACTCCCCAATGGCCTGAGCTGTGGCAGCTTCAACACCAGGAGGAATTTATCAGTGTTGGCCCCTCACTTACTGCCTTTGAAGGAATAGTGCAGGCAGTGAAGATAAGATGATATGGGGAGGGTGGCCTTGCCCTGTTGCCCACCTAGTGTTCCCAAATGACACTTGGAGGAGGCTTTAGGAAAGGGGCCAGCTATGTTTCTGAAATGATACTAAGCTTTGACAGTAATGTGCTGCTTGCTTGTTGTGCCATCTGCTGGCCTGCTCTGCCAACTTCCTTTGTTGTTGTTTTTTTTTTGTTTGTTTTGTTTTGTTTTGTTTTTTTTTAATTGACGTATAGGTAGGGCTTCCCTCATAGCTCAGTTGGTAAAGAATCCACCTGCAACACAAGAGACCCCAGTTCGATTCCTGGGTCGGGAAGATCCCCTGGAGAATGGAAAGGCGACCCACTCCAGTATTCTGGCCTGGAGAATTCCATGAACGGTATATGGTGTAGTTCATAGGTTGCAAAGAATTGGACATGACTGAGTGACTTTCACTCACTTTCACATAGTTGATCAACAATGTTGTGTCCATTTCTGGTGTACAGCAAGGTGATTCACTTTATATATATATAAAACACTTCCAGATTTGTTTCCTTTCTAGGTTATTGCAGATATTGAGTATAGTTCACTGTTCTATACAGTAGGATCTTATTTATGTATTTTATACATTGTTGTTCTGTCTCTCAGTCATGTCCAGCTTTGTGACCCCATGGACTGCAGCACACCAGACTTCCCTGTCTTTCACTCTCTCCCAGAGTTTGCTCAAAATCATGTCCACTGAGTCGGTGATGCCATCCAAACATCTCATCCTCTGTCACCCTCTTCTGTCTTCAGTCTTTCCCAGCATCAGGGTCTTTTCCAGTAAGTTGGCTCTTCACATTAGGTGGCCAAAATATTGGAGCTTCAGCTTTAGCACCAGTCCTTTCAATGGATATTCAGAGTTGATTTCTTTTTTTTTTTTTTTTAATTTTTATTTTATTTTTTAACTTTACAATATTGTATTGGTTTTGCCATATATCAAAATGAATCCACCACAGGTATACATGTGCTCCCCATCCTGAACCCTCCTCCCTCCTTCCTCCCCATACCACCCCTCTGGGTCATCCCAGTGCACCAGCCCCAAGCATCCAGTATTGTGCATCAAACCTGGACTGGTGACTTGTTTCATATATGATATTATACATGTTTCAATACCATTCTTCCAAATCATCCCACCCTCTCCCTCTCCCACAGAGTCCAAAAGACTGTTCTATACATCAGTGTCTCTTTTGCTGTCTCGTACACAGGGTTATTGTTACCATCTGTCTAAATTCCATATATATGTGTTAGCATACTGTATACTGTATTTCTTTCTGGCTTACTTCACTCTGTATAATAGGCTCCAATTTCATCCACCTCATTAGAACTGATTCAAATGTATTCTTTTTAATGGCTGAGTAATACTCCATTATAGAGTTGATTTCTTTAGAATTGACTGACTTGATCTCCTTGCTGTCCAAGGGACTCTCAAGACTCTTCTCCAGCACCACAGTATTACTATTTTATACAGAGTAGTGTGTATCTGTTAATCACAAACTCCAAATTTATCCCTTCCCCTGCTTTTCCTCTTTGGTAACCTAAAGTTTATTCTCTGAGTCTATTTCTCCTTTGCAAATAATTTCATTTGTATCATCTTTTTAGATCCCAAATATAAGTGATATCACAGAATATATGTCTTTCTCTTTCTGACATACTCCACTTAGTTTGGTAATCTTTAGGTCTGCCCATGTTTCCGCAAATTGCATTACTACATTATTTTTCATGGGTGAGTAATATTCATGTGTGTGTGTGTGAGTGTGTGTGTGTGTGTGTGTGTGTGTGTATACCACATCTTCTTTATCTTGTTTATCTGTTGATGGACATTTACACTGCTTCCATATCTTGGCTATTGTAAATAGTGCTGCAGTGAACATTGGGATGCATGTATCTTTTCAAACTAGAGGTTTTGTCTTTTCCAGGTATGTATTCAGGAGTGGGATTTCTGGATTATATGGTAGTTCTGTTTGTAGTTGTTTAAGGAACATCCATATTGTTCTTCATATTGAGTGTATCAATTTACTTTTCCACCAACAGTGTACAAGGGTTCCCTCTTCTCTGCACACTCTTCAGCATTTATTCTTCATAGGTTTTTTGATGATGGCCATTCTCTCCAGTGTAAGGTGATACTTCATTGGAGTTTTGATTTACATTTGTCTGATAACTAAGAATGTTGAACATCTTTTCATGTGCCTTTTGTCCATCTGTGTCTTCTTTGGGGAAATGTCTATTCAGGTGTTCTGACCATTTTTTGATTGGATTGTCTTTTTTTTCAGCTTCAGTTTTAATTAAAAGTGGTTGGTAATAAGAACTTCCATGGCAGAAAGCTCCATGCAGTGCTTGGAGGTTATGAATATAAAAATGAGGTGCTAAACCTAATATATCAATACATTGTAAATTATTTCTTTCCCTTTTCCTCCTTTGACCATTTCTGCCTTCTTAATCTTTCCAACTTTCCCAATACATGGAGATGTTAGATATATAGCAATGGATATTAAAATGGATTCTTAACTCTCATTACCACAAAGATATAGCAACTGAATTTGCATGTTCTGTGCCTTGAGCTTATAGCAGGAGCCCAGGCATTAGCACAGAAGCCCATTATTTGTATCCCACGGGTCCATGAGGGTGGATGGCTCCTTTTTTGAGTGGATGTGTGTCCACGTAGCTCATAGGCTGGGCCAATGCATACGGCACACAGAGGGGCTCCCTATGTGTGCTCATGATGTGAATGACATGATCCAGAGCCTGGGCTTTGGGATCCAGGGACCTGGGTTTGGATGTCAGCTCTTCTCTTACTGTGTAGCCTATCTCTGGGTGTCTCTCTCCTCTGCTGAAAACCAGGTAGCACAAAATGCAGCTCATGTCACAGTGCTTTTCTAGGGCACAGCCTTGGACATCAGATTGTCTCCCACTGGGGCTCAGGGTCTGTCTTTGCTTATACTTCTGCAGTTGGGCAGTGATTCCAGCAATACTGCCTATGAAGACTTTTCTTAATTCCCAGGCTTTGTAAATTTCAGAATTCTATAACACTGCTAAGGGACTATAATGTGATCTTGGTGCAAGTCTCTTATGCTTTTTGGAAGTTCTCAGTTGTGTGTGTAGAAAATGAGATGATTGGTCCAAAACAGTGATTCTCCAACGTTTGTGCCCATGGGATATCTGGCCAGCAGGTGGAGTGGGGTTCTGCCTCCAAAACAGATCAGAGGCAGGCTGCTCAGCTGAAGTGAGGCCTGCTCCCCATCTCCCTTATTCTTAATCTCTTCCTGGCCCACTCCTCATAGAGGCCCCCAAAGTGTGCCACAGAACACAGTTTGAAAACCAGTGACCTAGATCTCAGATTTCAGTGTGCATTCAGATCCCTCAGTGATCTTGTCAAATGTGGCTTCTGATTCAGATGTTCTGAGGTGGATGTGAGATTCTGTGCTTCTGACCAGATCCCAGTTGATGCTTAAGTGTCTTGTCTGTGGATAGCATTTTGAAAAGCAAGGGTCTGATCACAGAGTGCCTTTGACCTTTCACATCCTTTGGTTCAGACTTCTTACTCTTACTCTGATTGTGTAATAAAATAAAAATCTGTGTTGAAAGATCATTTCTATTAAGGGCAACATCCTCAAGTATACAGATCTGGAAACTGACCTAGGATATGAAGGAGACAGAAAGTATTTGTTTCTCAACTGCGAGTGTCTGAAACATCTGTAAAATATTTTCTGAAGAACACAATTTGGGTTAAGAAGCTGTTGCACTTTTTTAAGAAGAATTGCACTTTGGTTTGGTTGTAGTCTGGATCATAGCAAAAGTGTTAGTTGATGAGTCATGTCCAACTCTGTGCGACCCATGGAATGTAATCTGCCAGGCTTCTCTGTCCAAGGAATTTCCCAGGCAAGAATACTATAGTGGGTAGCCATTCCTTTATTCAGGGGAATCTTCCCAACCCAGGGAGAAACCCTGGGTCTTCTGCATTGCAGGCAGATTCTTTACCATCTGAGCCACAAGGTAAACTAATAGACACTTTTCTAAGGGAATTTCTGATGGAAACAACTGACCTGCTTTCAGACTCTAGATGACTCCTGTCTCCACACTCTAAGTCTAAGTGAAGGTTCAGAACTGTGGACAGCTATTGGTGTGTCTGGCATCCATGTGATTTCTTGATATTCATAATGACATGGCATCTAGAAAGATACCTTCATGTAAGAGGCCTCCACCCTTTCTGTCCATTACTGAGTTGAGTGCTCCAGGTTCAGTGTCGATAGAGTGTTCTGTCTTCTGTACGTTGGGACTCCTCTGGTGTGTGTCCAGAAGACTGGCTGCTTTGACAGACCATAGGGCTTTGCTTGTCAGTCTTTGTCTGTTTCAATTCAGTAACATCATGGCTAAGGTGAGGAACCCACTTTAGCAAGGAGACAAAAGCCCAGTTGCTAGAGTAGCCAATGTGTTGAAATGGCACGTATCCTTTGTGGAATATGGCAGAACAGTATGTGCTCTGTGGCATTGCATGAGCCCTTCATTAAGAAGGATGACCACTTTCCCATGGGGGTGGAGGTGGCATTGTGCACCATATAAGGAAGCAAGGTGAGATTGAACACCAGGGAGGCTGGATCCAAACACAGAGTTGTTCCTTTGGTGGTCAGTCGGTGAGGAGAACAGTCTAGTGGATGTGTGTTCCCAGGACTTGTCAACGGGCTTCTTTAGTATGAAGCATGTGGGAAGCACAGACAGAGTGTGCCCAACCACCCCTCTCCTCCAGACGCTGACAATCTGGTGACTGGTCCATCAATAGCTTTGTCAATGGCCACCAGTCACCTTTCTTCCTTCTGTGATCCCCTTTCTTTCTGGTGTGTGAGCACCTCCTTGCTGCCTGGAATTAGGAGTACAAAGGTGGAGAAGATGGGGAACTTGCTGACAAGCCCCAGACAGGCAGACCACACAAGGGGCCTTAAGAAAGGTGCAGCTCCTAGAATCTGGAATCTCTGAGGAGGGATGCCAGGGATGTTGGCACAGGGGCCACGAAGCTCAGTGTGTGTCTGGGGTACTGATCTAGAGTGCATTGCCTTCCTGTCATATCCCCAGAGCGTTTGGGTCACCGCAGGTACATTTGGAGGGCCTGTGCCTGAGCCTTCCTTGCACACCTTTGGCAAAGCATGAGAATCTCTTTTCCTAGCCATCCCTCTCCCACTCAGTTCCCCCTGGCATAAAATCAGCAGTTAGGAATAGAGGAGTCTCAGATAGAATCCTTAAGAAGTTTCTGGAAGAATACCCTGCTCGTCTAGTGCTTCCTGAGCACTCTTAAACCAGGGGCCTTTGCTGACATGATGCAGGCAGATTACTAATCCCTCTCTGGCCCCTGCCACCCAGGCCACCCTGGTAGCATAACCATAAATCCTAAAACACAGCTTTCCCTGTGGCAACCCCTGACTCCCATAACTTGGTGTTCAAGTGCCGGCAGCTCTCCAGCCTCATCTTGCCCATTTGTCAAATGAGGTAATTTAAAACAGTTCTGTTCCAAGGCTCAGCCATCACTCTCCATGCTTCTCGGGGCTTTGACCCCCACCACGGGCCTTCCTCCCTTCCTCACAGCAGGACATCCCCCTGCCTCCTTGATGGTCACGGCCATGCCTCTGCTCCCACAGCCTGACTCTTTGAGTGTCCAGCTCCCCACACTGCTGCTCATGGCAGATCCCTCCTTCCTCACTTCCTGTATCCTCCTGAAACTGCTGAGGCTGGCTTCAGGACTGTTCCTTCCTTCCCACAACTCCCAGGACCCTTTCCATAGTACTTTTTTTGTAAAAGGATACCTTGGGCAGTTTCTCTCTCTGTGTGTGTCTGTGTGTGTGTATGTGTGTGCACAACCTTCCAGAATCCTCTCTAGACTACTCTTTTTGTGCAAGGTTCAGATCAGATCAGATCAGATCAGTTGCTCAGTCGTGTCCGACTCTTTGCGACCCCATGAATCACAGCACGCCAGGCCTCCCTGTCCATCACCAACTCCCGGAGTTCACTCAGACTCACGTCCATCGAGTCAGTAATGCCATCCAGCCATCTCATCCTCTGTCGTCCCCTTCTCCTCCTGCCCCCAATCCCTCCCAGCATCAGAGTCCTTTCCAATGAGTCAACTCTTCGCATGAGGTGGCCAAAGTACTGGAGTTTCAGCTTTAGCATCATTACTTCCAAAGAAATCCCAGGGCTGATCTCCTTCAGAATGGACTGGTTGGATCTCCTTGCAGTCCAAGGGACTCTCAAGAGTCTTCTCCAACACCACAGTTCAAAAGCATCAATTCTTCGGCGCTCAGCCTTCTTCACAGTCCAACTCTCACATCCATACATGACCACAGGAAAAACCATAGCCTTGACTAGACGAACCTTTGTTGGCAAAGTAATGTCTCTGCTTTTGAATATGCTATCTAGGTTGGTCATAACTTTCCTTCCAAGGAGTAAGTGTCTTTTAATTTCATGGCTGCAGTCACCATCTGTAGTGATTTTGGAGCCCAGAAAAATAAAGTCTGACACTGTTTCCACTGTTTCCCCATCTATTTCTCATGAAGCAGTGGGACCGGATGCCATGATCTTCATTTTCTGAATGTTGAGCTTTAAGCCAACTTTTTCACTCTCCACTTTCACTTTCATCAAGAGGCTTTTGAGTTCCTCTTCACTTTCTGCCATAAGGGTGGTGTCATCTGCATATCTGAGGTTATTGATATTTCTCCCGGCAATCTTGATTTCAGCTTGTGTTTCTTCCAGTCCAGTGTTTCTCATGATGTACTCTGCATATAAGTTAAATAAACAGGGTGACAATATACAGCCTTGACGAACTCCTTTTACCATTTGGAACCAGTCTGTTGTTCCATGTCCTGTTCTAACTGTTGCTTCGTGACCTGCATACAAATTTCTCAAGAGGCAGATCAGGTAGTCTGGTATTCCCATCTCTTGAAGAATTTTCCACAGTTTATTGTGATCCATACCTTGGGCAGTTTCTGGTGTGTGTGTGTGTGGGGGGGCAACCTTCCATAACCCTCTCTATAGTACTCTTTTGGTCCAAGGTTTGCTTGGGCGGTTTCTGTTTGTGTGTGTGTGTGTGTGTGTGTGTGTGTGTTTGTATGTGCACACTGAACCTTCCAGAACTCTATAGTACTCTTTTGGTGCAAGATTACCTTGAGCAGTCTGTTTGTGTGTGTGTGAGCACGTGTGTGTGCATGCAATGTTATCCCAGCTAGACCACAAGCACTCTGAAGATAAAGATCCCGCCCAGTTTACCTTGGTACTATCACCAGAGCTGCCTCTGCCAGAGGAGACACTTAGTAGGTGCTGACTGCTGGCTTTGAGTCACTTAGCACTCATCAACTCTGTTGTACCACTCTGGACTCAGCAGGTGATGAGATGGGCCCTGCCCAGGCATCAGTGTGTGCAAGGCAGGTAAGCAAGGCAAGTAATCTCATAGCACACAGGACAGCTCTCTGTAGAAACATCTGAAATGCCAGGATACCTCTCCCTGTGAGAAGAGGGAGGCGGGCTCTGAGTGGTACACTGCAGAGTGGGTGGGGTGTGGATGGTAGCGAGACAGGAGTCCACCCCCAAGGGACCAGTCCTGACTCCTGCACCAGTGACCTGCTCCCTGTCCTCATAGAGGGTTGGACGTGGAATGTGGGACCTAGAAGGTCCTTTCAAGCTTGGCACACATTGGACACTATGAGTGTACCATCTGGGAATTCAGCCTTGACACACTCAGAGCATTGTCTTTGTCAGCCATCTTTGGTTTCTGCATTGCTTGACTTAATTCTGTGCTCGCCCAGCATGGTTCTTCTCTGATGCTGGTTCAAGAAGCCCACCTCCCCTGAACTGCTTCCTCTTCCTACCACTCAGTGTCTACCCAATGTCACGCCAGGTTTCTCACCTCAGCCATGGAGGAAAGACAGCTCTGTAGTTTGGGCCCTTGTGTAGTGTCCCAGCCAAGGCTGTCTTTCTATTCCTTAGGTCAAATGCTAGTCACTTACTCCTAAGCACTTTTTATTTTTTGAGCCCTCAGTAAATGTAGATGTCTTTTTAATTTTTACTTATTTCTTTTGGCCCTGCTGTTAGGTATGTGGAATCTTAGTTCCCTGGCCAGGGATCAAACCCATGTTCCCTGCAGTGGAAGTGAGGAGTCTTAACCCCTGGACCACTAGAGAAGTCCCTCTCCCAGGTACTTTTGCATTCTGGTTATCTGGAACTCATCCTGATTGCTTTATCCTTGCTTCTAGTTAGGTACCTTCCTCCCTTCTGAGTCTCAAGCATTTTTTTCAGCGTTTGGTTTCCCTTCTGTAACTCTTTGGACCAGACAGAGATGAACAGCAAAGCTAATGAAGTTTAAGATTAAGCTTCAGAGTCATTTACATTTCCAGGCCTGGAAGCGGCCTTAGCATTATGGTATATGCCAGTCATCTGGTTTGTAAAATCTACAAAAGGTGGTTTAGCCACAGTTGGTTCAGGGCATCTCTGTGTCTGTTCTGCTGTCTCTATCACTCTTGCTCTTGTATTGGGTGGCTATAGAGTGACCATGTGCATATTGGGAATCTTGCTACAGGGAGATTAAATCAGGAGAAAGTAGTTTGGATTTTGAGAAACATATTTTAGAGGCTTGTTAACAATTCTGTACATGTTCAAGTTATTCCTAGCTGTCCTTTATTGAAATAGCTTCTGGGAATACTTGAACTTACCATGCGTATGCACAGTATCAGCACAAGAGGTGTGAGGCTGGAGGAAACATTATAATGTGTTCACCCAGTGAAGAGGGTGACCCTTTGTCACCCAGAAGGTAAAGATTCAGCAGGATGATGGTGTTCTGGGCCAGCCAGTGCATGAGGACATGGCACCCTTGCCTGTGGTCAGGGGAGTGGACATGGGTGAGCCTTTGCAGAAGGCCATTTGCTGGCATGTGTCAGCACCTCAGGTATACACTCTTTGCCCCGGGCCTCCTCCTGTATGTTTCCTCAGTCAGTGAGTGTGTGGTCACTTCAAGTGGCTGTATTGGCAAGACGAGCTTTCCCTTTCTTTCCATTAGGAAGGAAGAGTCAGTAACCTGTGGGACCCCCAACACTGGGAGGTGTAAACAGACACTGTGTAAGGGTGAAAACAGACACATGAAGATATGCAGAGGTGGAAGAGTGTGCCTGAGGTGCTGGGAGTGTAGAAGTCATCCTCCCACTCCCCCTTGCCCGCGCAAAGAGATGTCTGGAGAGAGCTGACCCTTTGTCTTCATTTGCCCACAGTTGTGTAACAATCACACAGGCCGGGTGGCTCAAACTATGAACCGTGTTGGTTCAGGAGGCTGGCAGCTGAGGTCAAAGTGTTGGCTGACGTTGGTTTTCATGAGGGCTGTGGAGAGAGCCTGTCCTATCTCTCCCCGCTTCCCTTCCCGGGCATTGCTGGCCATGGTGGGCGTGTCTGGGCTCGGAGAGCTCTGCCTTCCTCTTCACCCCAGTTCTTCTGTGTGCTTGTCTGTCTCTAAATGTGTCCTTTGTATGAGGACAGCCATCCTGTTAGAGGAGGGTCCATCCTAATGAGCTCACTTGACCTCCATCAGCTCTGTGAAGACCTTTCCTTTGTCTGTAAGGTCACATCAAGATACTTAGGATTGAGACCCCAGCACCGGGATTTGAGGTAATGCATTGTGATTCATACCCTACAAAGGCTGTGAGGTAGGAACACACTGGAATGTTCCAAGGATGGAAGGACGGCTTTCATATCTATGGAAGTGAATCCAGGGGTGAGGAGAGCAGGCTGCCAGGGTAGGAGCTGGATCATGTAGAGCCTTGTGGGCATGTGAGAACTGTGGCTCTGCTGTGCTTGGGGAAGGAAAGGCCCTGGAGGCTCTGGGCTGCGTGCCTCTGGGACATTGTCCCCGTCCTCACAGCCACATGGAAATGGAGGCTCCCTGTGAGGTACCGAAACCCTGGTGAGGTTCAAGCCTGCGGCTCTGCTCCTCCGTCTCCACCTTACTCCAGTAAACAGGGACCCTCCCATCCAGGTACAAGGAAAGAAGTGAGAATGGAGGTGTGTGTGGTCAGGTCTGCTTCAGTCATGGGCTATATCTTTATCTCTAAGCACCTCCTCAGTTGTGGAATGAGGTGACAGTAACCTAGTGGGTTATTTGAGGTTTGAATTCTGTGATTCCTGTGTGGTGCTGTCCCAGGCCCTGGAGAGGACATGTAGCATGCCTGTCCCAGAACTTCCTGCTCTCTGTTCTTTCTCTAGGCTCTGGGCAGGGGCCAGGGCATCTGCTTACAGTGGAGACAATAGTGTGGGAAGGGCTTGGAGGGAGGCGGCTCCCAAAGGTGAGGGGAATACACCTGGCAGGGCTGTCTGAGTTCCAGGGTGGGCCCAGGGTTGAGGCCAGATTTGTTAGCACAGATATACCCTCAGCAGCCCTGGGCTAAGATGGGGGATCTACAGAGCATGGGCAGAGATGGGAGCCAGGGAGTTGAGGGGTGCAGTGGGAGCTGGGAGTGGGGGAAGCCAAACCCAGGACAGTGACTGTCTGTGCTGGGAGAGGACCAGAGCCTGGCCACTGGGCTGTGTAGCCAGGGGACCACTCTCCCTCCTCAGTGCTTCCAGGGTTTCAAGTCCCTCTGTCTTGGAACTCACCTTGTACCTCTCTCCCACTGTCCTTCCCTTCTTCTTGTCCTCCCCAGACTGCATGTGATGGACAGGTCCTCTGGGTCACCATCCCTTGTCAGCAGACCATGTGGAGACAGATGGAAGGAACCAGTCCTCTGTGACCCTCCCCTCTGTGTCAGCAGACTTGTAGGATGCTTGGGCATGTGGGGCTGAGGTCCGGCCCAGGGCTGTGAGCTTGGAGGCATCAGTGTCAGGCTCCTGGTCTTTGTGGTTCTGTGTTTCTGCAGCCACATGAGGCCCTGGGAGCACTGGGAGATGAAGTTCGGCTGTCTGTCCTTCCGACAGCCTTACATGGGATTCGTCTTAAGTGGTGTCAAGACCCGGCAAACTCGGTGGAGGCATGTGCTTTGCGGACCTAGCAGTGTACCCTGGCCATCCACATCAGGCACCAGGACTGGGAGGATGCAGCCTAGCAGGTGCTGCTGGAGCAGAGGCTGGGGATGAGCCCCACCCAGATCCAGGCCTTGCTGAGGGACGGGGACCAGTTCAGCTGCAAAGTGACTGTGGGCAAGTGACGATTGCCAGGCAAGTGCCCTGCCCTGCAATGCCTGCAAGGCCCCTGGCACTGCCCTTGATTTCAGCCAGGTTGTGCTCATTTGTTTTCTGTTGAACCAGCTGGTTGGGGTGGAGAGCCAGGGTTTCTTCAGAGGGGCAGCGAGGGTCCCTGGGCTGGGAGATGCCAGCACAAGGTGCCTGACCACCACTCTGGGCCTCAATCCCCGTTTATGCTGTAGGCAGAGGCAGGTCCAGGTCTGCAGATGGCACTTGTGTCTGTGTGTGTGTATCCCCGTGTGTGTGTGTGCCCGGCAGAGACCATGAGAGGTAGCACAGCACCCAGCCATGGGTGGTGGGTGCTGTGCCTACAGCCAGGCCTAAGCAAGTCCCCTGACTCCCCAGGGGTGAGGCCCCACAGCAACAACCCTCTGCTGGTCAATCCCTTGGGGACCTGATGCCTGTAGGCTCCCTGCAGGGGCCCTCCTTCTCTGTCCCTGCATACTGCAGGGGAAGACTGAGAGCTGCCCATGGCCTGGTGGGTTCTTGGAGCACTAGGCCTCTCCCTTTCATTTATCTCCCTCCCTTGATTGGCCTTGCCCTAAATTCCCTTTGTTGAGGTGAGCCTATCTGAAATGCTCAGAGGATCCAGTTCACCTTAGGTCCCCTCTGTGATACTGTCTTAGTCTCTAGCAGGTATGACTTTGAATCACCTTGTTCTCCTTCTGTGTCCTGTCTTTGCACACAGGTCTTGTGGACACTGGAGACACTTTGCTGTGCCCAGAAATCCTAGGTCCCAATGAGGTAGAGGAGCTGGAGAATCAAGCCCTGCTACCCGACCTGCAACAGAAGTACCCAACTGTGCTCACTGACCCCCACTGGATACTCCCCATGTGTGTGTGTGTGGGGAGGGGTGGGAAGGACATCTTCCAGGTGTACATCCCTGAGCACCTGATCCCCTTTGGGCAGGAGGCCTATCCAGACTGGGCTCTCGAGAGGAATGTGACCAAGAGACCAGCACGTTGTGACACTGTCCAGTCACTACTGTGCCCTGAATGTGCCTGTCTGGTTCGGCCTGAATCGGCCCCACCCTGGGGTGTGCTGCCCACTTGGTGGGGGTTTGGGGTCTGGGACTCCCCTCATGCAGTGCTGCTCTGGACTCAGAGAGTCTCCGGGACTTTGATCTTTATGAAAAGATGGCATCACTAGTCATTTTGGCCCTGCTGGGTCTGGGTGGTTGAGAGAAATGTGTTGTTAGGAAACAGGTTAGTGTTTTTCCCTCTCTGTTCTGGTCCAAACTCCCCATTTTGGAAGTGTCCAGGGAGGGATGGGGGAAGGCTGGAGGCTGGGATGAGCATCGGCAGGCAGAGAGGCCCACAGGCCCAGAAACAGGCTGCAGTCTGTCCTTACAGGTGACTCTTGCCCTGCTGTGAAGTGTCCCTTGGCTCACAAAGCATGTGGATTGGACACAATACCTGGCCACTTCATGTCCAAAGACAGGCTCCTAAATACAGCTGTGATGTCAGAGCAACAAGGGCTAGTGTTCACCTTGTGGAAACCTTGTAATTGTCTTTGGGTTTGGGGTCATGTGTTTTCAAGACCCTTCGCAGGTGGGGTGACCCTGCTTTCTGGTGAGCCTCTTGGGGAGGCCCCTGGATCGGGAGCTGGAGATGCTCAGCTGCTGACGAGAAATTTGTGGCATCATTGGGGAACACTTGAGGAGCACCTTCTGCTTCAGGGTGCATGAATCATGGAAGCTGACACCCCCAAGGTCAGGAGCCTGGCTGGGCTGTCTACTGAGTGGCAGCCAAGGTCGAGGTGTCAGCTGACATTGGCTCTCATGAGAGCTGTGGAGAGATTTTGTCCCATGTCTCACCCCTCACTTCTGGGGCTTTTCTGGCCATGGTAGGCGTGTCTTGGCTTGGACAGCTTCGCCTTCCTCTTCATCTGAGTTCTCCTGTGTGTCTGTCTGTCTCTAAATGTGTCCTATGTATGGGGACAGCCGTCCTGTCAGAGGAGGATCCATCCTAATGAACTCACTTGATCTCCATCAGCTCTCTGAAAACCTTTCCTTTGTCTGTAAGGTCACGCCAAGGTACTTGGGATTGAGACTCCAGTGCCTGACTCTGAGGGGACACAATGTGACTCCTCACACCCTACAAAGGTTCTGAGGTAGGAACACACTGAAATGTTCCAAGGATGGAAGGATAGCCTTCATGGCTACTGGGGGGAATCCAGGGCTGAGGAGAGCAGGCCGTCAGGGCAGGAGCCAGATCACTTGGGGCCTCGTGGGCCTGTGAGAACTGTGGCTCTGCTGTGTTCAGGGAAGGAAAGGCCTGGGAGGCCCTGGGATGGTTTTGTCTGGGACCTTGTCCCTGTCCTCACAGCCATGTGGAAACAGAGGCTCCCTGCAAGGTGCTGAGACCCTGCCAAGTTTCAGGCCCATGCCTCTGCTCCTCTCCTCCCCTACTCCAGTAAACAGGGACCCCTCTCTAGGTACAAGGAAAGAAGTGAGGATGCAGGTGCGTGTAGTCAGGTCCGATGCAGTCACGGGCTATCTCTCTATCCCTCTTCACCTACTAAGCCATGGAACAGGTGACAGTAACCTAGTGGGTTATTTGAGGTTTGAATTCTATGATCCCTGTGTGGTGCTGTCCCAGGTCCCAGCAAGGACAGGGAATGAGCCCATCCCAGTAGTTCCTGCTCTCCTTTGTTCTTTCTCCAGGCTCTGCATAGGGGCCGAGGCATCTGCTGACAGTGAAGGCCATGGTGCAGAAAAGACTGGGAGGAAGGTGGCTCCCAAAGGTATGGGGAAGACACTTGGCAGGGCCGTTTGAGGTCCAGGGTGGCCCCGGGGCTGAGGCCAGACAGGTTAGCATGGATCTGCCCTCAGCAGCCCTGGGCTAAGATGGGAGACCTGCAGAGAATGGACAGGGATGGGGCTGGGAGCTGAGGGGTCTTTGTCAGCTGTGGCTCGGGACACTTGTATTGTGCACACACTAGCCCTCATGATGTCCAAGGCCTGCCTTTCTCAGCCTTGCTGTCCTGCCCCTCACTTGACATCCCCACCCCGGTGTCCCCAGCCAAGAGGCCCTCCAGCTGCTCCCCTCCCTCAGTGGCTGGGGAGAACTGGAACTTTGGGGGTCTGCCCGTGTTACCTTCCTTATTGTATCAGAGGAATATCCTGTAGAGGCCTTATCACAGTGGACACTGGGGCCATACAGACAGGCCCTCCCTCCCTCCTGCTCAGGGAGGAGCTGGTCAGCCTGGCAGGTTCAGTTAGGCAGGAGTC
This sequence comes from Bubalus kerabau, assembly GCF_029407905.1. Taxonomy (NCBI): domain Eukaryota; kingdom Metazoa; phylum Chordata; class Mammalia; order Artiodactyla; family Bovidae; genus Bubalus; species Bubalus kerabau. The sequence goes on along the minus strand of NC_073647.1, from coordinate 899,879 downwards.
CCCATGGCAGCAGCAGGGACAGGGTGCTGCCCTCACATAGGAGGCACTGGGACTGGACAGAGATGCTGGCCCCCGGCAGAGTCAGTGCCCAGGAAACCCCAGAGCAGCCCCACAGTGCTTCTGATTCTCCTCGTCCTGTTCATTCCATGGGCCTGCTTTTTGTCACCTCAGAGGCACACTGTATCACTGAGAAGAGGAAGGCAGGAGAAGTTGGAAGGTCAGACCACAGCCTTGGGTGGGCGGGAAGGGCAGGGGCTCCAGAGGAATTGAAACCAGGTTTCTGAGCCCACCCTGGTCCTCACTAGCACGTGATCCTGGGAAGGTACCCAAGCCCCATGGCTTCAGTTCTTCATCTGGGAGGTGAGCAGGTGTGAGGAGCCCCATGTGTTGGGCAGCAGGATGCACCTAAGGGATGACACAGACCTCACAGGGCCTCGTGGCCATTGGCCATGTGATGGCGGGGCAGGAATTTCTCACATTGTTGTCCCCAGGGACTCCTCCACTCTCCACTGGACAGGGTTGGCTGTTTTGTGGTCCAGGACATGTCAGAGAATATGCACCTCAATAGGATGTGAAATTCCTAATTAACCAAATAGGATGTTTCATAAGTAAAACTAAGAAATTTTTCTAGTTAGACCATAGTGGACCATAGTGTTTGTCACTCAGTCATGTCTGATTCTTCAACTTCATTGACTGTAGCTTACTAGGCTCCTCTGTCAATGGAATTCTCCAGGCAAGAATACTGGAGTGGGTTGCTATGCCCTTCTCCAGGGGGATCTCCCCGACCCAGGGATCGAACCCAGCTCTCCCACAACACAAGAAGTTTCTTCATCGTTTGAGCCACCCAGCAAGCCCCATTTCCAGTTAGAGGACCTGTCAAATTTGGGTGTGGAGAAGTATTCCAGCAGGAGCCAAGCTGCTCCAGGAAATAGAAGCAAGTACCACTCTTTGCCTGTGTCCCAGCTGGTCTTCCATCCCAACCCTTATTTTTGTCATTTCAGCACCAATAAATGTCGAGTCTTTGATTACAATGCCAAATTACAATCAAGATAATTAAAAGCTAGTTAACACCTTGAGTTCTGGGTCCCCAGGACCAGCAAAGAGAGGGTCAGTCCATGGATTTCTGGGAATCACTTCAAGGGAGTGGGACCAGAGTTCTGCAGGATTCCTAGCAGATACGGGGTAGAAAACACATACTCCATCCCTGTGGTAAGCAGCAATGCGATAAGAGCCAGGACCCCTTCCATCCTGCCCCAGAAAGAAATCTCTGTGGGGTTTATCCAAGATCCAAAAGTACACCTTACAGCAATGTGCCATTTCCCCTCACTCCCACAATGCACCTCATGTGACTGTGGCTCCCAGACCATTGCTCTAGGTGTGGGGGTGTCCTGCTTCTCCCAGTGTCCCCACTGTTAACACAGGGCCTTTCACGGAGCAGAGGCTCCATAAAGGTCTTTGGAATAAATGAGCCAGTGAGGAGTAGGCTGCTTGACTCTGATTAATTGCTACTTTCTTTGATAACCCAGGCAATTCCAAATAAACTGAGATCCCTTAGCTGTACAAAATGGCACACAAAAAGTATAAGAAGCAAGAATTCAGTACTATCACTTTTTATTTTTTAATTCGTCCACCAACTATATCACTGCAAAATAAATTCACGTTTCCAAAAATGTTCTGATTCTAAATCCATGTTATCTTGTGCAGGACCATGAAATAAAATGGAAGCATTCCCAGTCTCTTACAAAACAGGAAAAGTCTTGTTCTTGAACTAGCTAAGTACAAACACACTGTGATCAATATCACTGACATAGTTAGATACTGGAATGCATTGTCTTCTATAAAAAGGAATAACATTTGAAAAATTCCTAAAGAAAACAGAGATGAGCCTCCATGTCATTGTAGAGAACAGGAACACAAAGATGCCACACACTGGGTTCCCCCAACGGGCCCAGGCTCTCACTGCTGAGAAAAGACTGTCTGTTCCCCCTTCAATCATTGAGGGAAGGATCAACCTCCCTTCCTGTCCCCCACAACAAGCTGTTTGATGTGGGCCTGGAAGGAGCCTGGCTGATACTCTGGCTCAGAGACCCCTTCCTTCTCCCTCACAGCCTCTGAATAGGGGGTGGAAGGAGATGGGACCACTTCAACTGACTCTGTCCAGATACTCCAGGACTTTAAACTTGCTGGTCTCCACATAGGCCCGGGGACCCCACAGGAACTCATAGCAAGCAGGGTCGCTGTCAGGTACCTGCAGATACTCCAGGTACCCTTCTGCACCCACACTTGGGTCAGCAGCTCCCTGGGCTCCCCATAGATGAAGTGCTCCCTCCTGGAACACACCCCCATCCTGCTGAGTGCTCCCCAGATCTCTTCCTCAGTCGTGCAGTCGTCCTCCACAGCGATCAGGCACAGGATCACCACCAGGAGGCTGGCCTTGGCCAACCCCTGCGCAATCCCTCAGCATCTCATTGAGGGTGAGGCCCCAGGGGGGCAAGGATATAGGTATGCTCACTCTGGTCCACCTCCTTCACCTCCAAACCATAGACAAGCTGCATTTACTCTGTAGCTTGACTGAGGACCACCAGGAAGTGGTCTTGGTAATCTTTGAGGACACTATTCAGCACTTCTGCTTTTGTGATCAGCTCCTTGGTGAGATAACTGCTGAACAGGAATTCCATCAGTTCATTCTTCTTCACCTTTAGTGCATCTGGGAGCGAGGACCTGGCATCTTCCTGGTCATGTGAGATGCCTGGCACTTCATCTTTCCTGCTGAGGCCATGGTCTTCAGATTGGCTCCCCAGAGTGGCAGCCATGGCAGTGGGAGTGGGACAGACATCCAGAGACCTCTGGGGGGGACTGGCTGTGGCAGCAGCAGCCACCTCCTCCCTGGTGGTCCAGAATTGGAGAGAGGAGGAGGAGGAAGCAGCATCTCCTTCCTTCACCTGCTCCACCTCCTCCACCTCTGTCTCCTCCTCCTTCTCCTACTCCTCACCCCAAATGAACTGTGCCTCCATCAGACCCTAGTTCTCTCTTGGATCCTGAAAGACTCTCAGGCTGGTTGAGCTCATGCATCCCAGGCATGATGACTGGGGTCAAATTGCAGAGAGAAGTGAGGCAGGGGGACAGATAGGGACCATGGGCCTGCAGAAGAGGGGGTTTGTGAGTGGCCTCAGCTGAGAAACCCACCCTGGGTGGTCTGACTTGGGCCACTTACAGGTGTCCTCTTGAGGGGTGCTCTTGGGCCTCATAGAGGAGCTCCTCTTCAGTGGCCTGGCCCCTGGCAACCAGAAGGAGGATGTGAGGTGGCTTCCCAGTGTGAAGTCAGCACAGTGTGAGGTTCTGAGGCTGATATGCTGGGGGGATTAGGGCCTTGTGGATTCCCCTCTGTGCTGGAATGGGGAGCCCCTGATGCACACTCAGGGCACCCTCCTCACCTTGACTCCTGGTACTGCCTGAACCTCCTCTGTTCTCTGACCTGTGGACACAGGCCATAGACCTCTGCCTTAGCCTCCTGGTTCCTGGAGCTCCTCTGTCAGAAATGGAGGGGGCACCTCGGGGATAGACTGGCACAGATATGACCCTTCTCTGCTGGTAGGAGGGCTGGAATCTGAAAGGTCCCTCCAGTTGTGCAGTGGGTGATCCCCTCGGGGCTCCCTTGTATTGCCCACTGTTCTCCTGGCATGGTCCAGTCCATCCCCCTTGTGGGACTGCAGGGAAACTCAGAACAAAACCTGAGTCTGAACAGAAAGCACTGAGGGACCCCACGTGTGGTGTCACCTGCCCAGGGCCACCCACATGTCCTAGGCTGGGAGGATGCTCGGTCCTCACCTCCCCCTCATGTCCTGCCTGGCTTCCTAACACTGACCACAGAGATGGGGTTCTGTTCTGTCCTGCCTCAGGGTCTTGGGAGTCCATCCTCTGCAGATATGAAGCCTCCACCCTCTGCCCTAATAACTCACCTGAGGCCCATAAGCCAGAGGTGAATAAACTGCTCAACCCACTCTTGGGCCTCCAAGACCCACCACAAGGGCCACCACTATCTGCCTTGGGGTCTAACAGCCTCAGTCCTCCCTTGCATGGAGCCTGGACTCCAGGCAGGACCAGGGATTCTCCCGTCAGCCATTTTAAGGCCTCACCACTCTCACGAGGTTCTCAGTCTCTCTGAGACATGGATGTCAGGAAATGCTACAGGAGGTCGTCCTGCCTGGGGACTACCAGGGTCCCCTGTGTTCTGGCTCCCCTCAGACCTCCCTCAGGGTCCTCACCTTGACTCCTGCTAGGACCTGGGCTCCATCCTCTCCCAGTTTGAGGCCCAGCTCCTCACACCAGGGCCCCAGTCTCTCTGAGACCCAGATGTCAGGAAGACAGGACAGCCCTAGTGTGCTTTTCTCACCCCAAGGTCTGACAGGGTGGATGATAGGGGCGGGGATCTATTGGGTCCCATCAGTCTTCCCTTGGGGTCCCCTCAGTCCTCCTACAGTACCTTACCTTGTCTCCAGGCAGGACCTGGGATTCTCTCCTCTCCCCAAACCTGGCCCCGTCCCTCTTACCAGGTCCACAGTCTTTCTGAGACCCAGATAGCACAAAGTGAGGACCCACCTAGAGTGCTAATTTCACACCGAGAACTCCCAGGACTGAAAGTAGGGGTGTGATCTGTGGGGTCCCCTCAGATTGGGGTCCAGGGTTCCCTGAGTCCTCCATCAGTATACTCCTTTTGAATTCTTGGAGGACCTGAACCCTCCCCTTTGCCCACATGAGATCTCACCCCTTATCCTAGGTCCCATCTCTCTAACCCCATTGCAGAAGTCAGGACATCCTGTGAAGTGCTCATCCCACTGCCAGGGATGCCCAGGGCTGGCAACAGAGGCATGGGACTGTGGAGTCACCTGTGTTCTCCCTCTGGGTCCTCATCCTGAGCCTTGGCAGGTCCTGGGATACCAAAGTCCCAAGCAGAGACCAGACCCTCAAACCAAGGGCCTCACTGCCCTGAGGCCCCAGGAGGAAGCTGTGGACATTACAGCAGGGCTCCAAGCCCAGGGTTTCTTAGTGGCTGAGGATGCCATGGATTGAGATGATGTCCTTGGAGTCACTCAGCCTTCCCTGTAGTCTTTGCCTTGACTCTCAGCTAGTCTGGACACTGCCCTCTGCCCACCTGATTTTGCTTCCCTTAGAGACCCAGGCCCTCTTGAGCCAGGACACCCGAGAGGGTATGTGGGGTTGGGGGGCTCATTCCCACAACCCTGCCAGGGTCTCCCAGGGCTAAAAGCAGTGATGACATGTATGTCCTGGGGCCCCAGAGCCCCCCTCAGGGTTCTACCTTGACTTCTAGCACAGCTGGGCTGCTTCACTCTGCTGACCTGAACCCGAGCTCTGTGACCCAGGTCCTCACTTCCCTACCTGCCAGAGGGATCAGTGAGATCACATCTGGATGCCATGCCCCGTGGTCCCTCAGGGCTGTCAGGAGGGCCACACATGCATCCCCTGGGGACCCACAGTCTCCTCTGGTCATCACTTCGAGTCTCTGCAGGATGTGGGACCCTCCCTCTGTCCACATGAGAATTGTCAATGGACCAAGCCTCTGACTCCCCAAGTTCACTGAGGAAGCCAGGCGGGGGGCACAGTCTGACAGGCTGGCCTTGGGTCCACAGGATTCCCAGTAGAGGTGAAGTTGTATTTTATGAAACCCTTGCTTCTAGGGTGACTGGATCCCCTTGTTCTCACTGGAAGGGTCCTCCTTGACCCTTCGCAGAAGGCAGTCCCAACACAGATGATTCATGGGGGGCTGCAGCACCCATGAAGGTGGGGGGAGCACAGGGAACCACACATCTTCTCATGGGGGCCCCTTGGGCACCAGATTTTGGAAACCTTTTGTAGAAAAGATGTTTTAGCTGAAGAGGGTGAACAGTAGCAGATGAGTTAGGGGAGCCCTTGGCTTGAGGATTAGATAATATTACCTACTGGAGTGCCATGATTTTCACTGTTTACTCCTCATTCATATAGAGGAATACATTTCATATGTCTGTGTGGTATGTGCCCGATATATATGTATAACGTCTGGAGATTACATGTGCTTATATACTTATGTATGGATATACCAAGTATATGTAGGGAGCATGTCCTGTATGCGCCAGTACCCAGATGGAGGTGTGTCCACACGGCCCTAAAGGGCACAAATACTCACCCCCCTGTGGATGCCATGAGAGTTCACCAGCCCCATGATCACTGTGCTTTAAAGGACAAGCTTCCACCTGCCTGACATACAGTCTTCTCGGGGTAGTGAGACTGCAGGAGATCTTGGAATCCCCAGGAGCTGGGAGAGAAGGGAGGAGAGGGGGCAGTGGAATGAGAGAACAGGGCTGTAGCCTGAATATAAGAGCCATCTTCAGCGGGCTGTGCCTCTGACCCCCACATCCAGGAGCCTTCTCCATGCTCACACCCTCCATCCTACACCCTATCCCTCCTTCATGGCCCTTGTGTCCATTTCAAGGAAGGATGGTGACCTGGTGCAGCTGGGAAGGCCACAGAGGAAGAATCCTGTGTCAATCTCTAATTGGCAATGATGTCTGGTTTCCCTGTGTTTTCTCCATTATGTAACCTGAGGCATCAGGTGGGAGGACATCCCACTTGACAGTCAGGGAGACAGGTCAGGCCCCTGGGAGGAAGGCGCTTTGTACCCATACAAAACTCAGTTTGAATATGTATCATGCTACTGATAACCCAATGAAATCATGGACACTCAAAATCTGGATTTCTCCAGCTGTAAAATGGGCCTTATAACAGTACAAGGTGAAAGTATTGGTGTGAGTTTCCATTTGATGTGAACTGTCTGTAAAAAGCCTGGTCAGTGGATGTAGCTATTGTTCCCGGGGGTCAGAGATGTACTATCCCCAACACTGTGAAGGTTCTGAACCAGTACATATCTTTTGAACCTCATGTTCATTGATTGATGTAGTTTTTATTTTCTCCATAAAAAATCTTTTATGGAGAATGGTACATCTCACATGTCAGAACTGTTAAGTATGGCATAACTTGTCTAGAACAAGCCTGAGTGATGGTCATGGTCTTGGCCCAGGGCAGGGCAAATGCAATGGCCAGTGGGAAATGGCAACAAGAAGGAGCATAAAGACCTTCTCCAGGTGGACCATCCTGATCCAAACACCCTCCACAAGTCTCTGCAAAAGAGAGTCCTCCTGGGGGACCCACTGAATATTTAGGGAAAGTTTCTGCCTTGGACCTACTGCCTCTTCTCCCAAGTGCATGTTTCCTTGAGTGTGGAACCTCATTCCAAATCTCCCCTGCCCAGCCTGGAACTGGATGGTCTCCTCTCCACCCCATTACTTCAAAACCATTCTTCCTCACACGAAGTCTTTCAAGTGTGAAACAGTCTGAGATACCCATTTCTGATCCTAAAGTGCTATCTTCTCTTCTATTTTCAATTTCGTTTTCTGCTTTTCCTTCTGGAAAGCAGTCAGAATAGGAATCATGTCCTATTCCAGAGGATATGAACCTGCTCACATAATGTGCCCAAAGCTGCCTCCTGATGGTTCAGGTAGGACTCTAAAATGCTTTAGTCTGGTTATGTCTTTCCCAGCTTGATCCCTAATTATGAGTCAATCTTAGAAGTAACTTGATGATGCCACATATCCAGGCACACACACACAAAGTATCTACACACCTATAAGAATGGCAAAATATGCTCCTGGGATGACGCCACACTCTGTTGAGGATTTGGCACATTGAGAACTCCCATTCATTGTTGGTGAGAATACAAAATGGCACATGTATGTTGGAAGACAGCGTGGCAGTTTCTTACAAGACTAAACATGCTCTTACTGTATGATCCAGCAACCATACGGGTCTTTACTCAAAAGACTTGAGAACTTATGTACACATGAACGTTTTTAGCAACTTTACTTATTATTTCCAAAACATAGACATAAACCAGACATCCTTGAGTCAGTGAAAGGATAAACTTTGGTACATCTAGAAACTGGAATTTCGTTTACAATTGTCCAAACCAATAGAATGTACAACACCAAGAGGGTAAACTATAATCTCTGGGTGATTATGACATATCAGTGTAAGTTCCGCAGTTATAATAAATGTATCAGTCTGGTGGGGTTCTTAATAACTGAGGAGGCTACATTTGTTTGGAGTCAGGAAGTTAATGGAAAATCACTGTACCATCTCTATATTTTTGTGCCCTTGGGAAGTGAAGTCACTCAGCTGTGTCTGACTCTTTGCAACCCCATGGACTGTAGCCTACCACACTTCTCTGTCCATGGGATTTTCCAGGCAAGAGTACTGGAGTGGGTTGACATTTCCTTCCCCAGAGGATCTTCCCAACCCAGGGATCGAACATGGGTCTCCTGCATTGTAGGCAGACACTTTACCATACGAGCCAAGAAAAGTGCTCACAAAAACAAAAACAAACAAACAAACAAAAGTCTTGGCCTTCCCTTGTGGCTCACTGGTAAAGAATCCACCTGCCAATGAAGGAGATATGGGTCTGATCCCTGATCCGGGAAGATCTCACATGCCACGGAGCCAGTGTGCTGCAACAAGTGAGCCTGTGTTCTAGAACCCATGGGAAAATGGATACACAACCCACTCCAGTATTCTTGGGCTTCCCTTATGGCTCAGCTGGTAAAGAATCTGCCTGTAATACAGGAGACCTGTGTTTGATTCCTGGGTTGGGAAGATCCCATAGAGAAGGGAAAGGCTACCCACTCCAGTATTCTGGCCTGGAGAATTACACGGACTGTATAGTCCATGGGGTCACAAAGAGTTGGCCAAGACTGAATGACTTTCACTAGAATCCATGAGCTGCAGCTACTGAAGCCTGGGTGCCTAGAGCCCATGCTCCACAGCAGGAGAAGCCACTACAGTGAGAAGCCCTTGCACCGCAACTAGAGAGTAGCCCCTGCTCTCCACAACTAGAGTAAAGCCTGTGCAGCAACGAAGATCTGAAACAGCTAAAAAAACACCAGAAATAACAAGTGTTGATGAGGATGTGGAAAAATTGGAACCCTTATACATTGCTCTTAGGAATGTGAAATGATTCAACTACTGTGGAAAACAGATTTAAGTTCCTCAAAAATTAAATGAAATGACCATATGACTCATCAGTTCTACTCTTTGGCAGAAAGGTTCAAGATCTGAAAACTGGTGGTTGTTCAGTTGCTCAGTCATGGCCGACTCTTTGCGTCCCCATGGACTACAACATGTTAAGCTTCTCTGTCCTTCACCATCTCCTGGAGCTTGCTCAAACACATGTCCATTGAATCTGTGATGCCACCCAACCATCTTGTCCTCTGTTGTCCCCTTCTCCTCCTGCCTTCAATGTTTCCCTGCATCAGGGTATTTTCCAATAAGTCAGCTCTTTCCAACAGGCAGCCAAACTGTTGGTGCTTCAGCTTCAGCATTAGTCCTTCCAATAAATATTCAGGGTTTATATGCCTTAGGATTGACTGGTTTGATCTCCTTGAGTCCAATGGACTCTCAAGAGTCTTCTCCAACAACACAGTTCAAAGGCATCAGTTCTTCAGTATTCAGCCTTCTTCATGGTCCAGCTCTCACATCCATACATGACTACTGGAAAAACTATCATTTGACTATATGGACTTTAGTTGGCAAAGTAATGTCTCTGCTTTTAAATTCAGTATCTAGGTTTGTCATAGCTTTTCTTCCAAGGAGCAAGTGTCTTTTAATTTCATGGCTGCAGTCACCATCTGCAGTGATTTTGGAGCTCAAGAAAATAAAGTTTGTCACTGTTTACATTGTTTCCTCATCTATTTCCCATGAGGTAACCAGACCACCTGACTTGCCTCTTGAGAAACCTATATGCAGGTCAGGAAGCAACGGTTAGAACTGGACATGGAACAACAGACTGGTTCCAAATAGGAAAAGGAGCATATCAAGGCTGTATATTGTCACCCTGCTTATTTAACTTCTATGCAGAATATATCATGAGAAACGCTGGGCTGGAAGAAGCACAAGCTGGAATCAAGATTGCTGAGAGAAATATCAATAACCTCAGATATGCAGATGACACCACCCTTATGGAAGAAAGTGAAGAAGAACTAAAAAGCCTCTTGATGAAAGTGAAAGAAGAGAGTGAAAAAGTTGGCTTAAAGCTCAACATTCAGAAAACGAATATCATGGCATCTGGCCCCATCATTTCATGGGAAATAGATAGGAAAACAGTGGAAACAGTGTCAGACTTTATTTTGGGGGGCTCTAAAATCACTGCAGATGGTGACTGCGGCCATGAAATTAAAAGACGCTTACTCTTTTGTAGGAAAGTTATGACCAACCTAGATAGCATATTGAAAAGCAGAAACATTATTTTGCCAACAAAGGTCCATCTAGTAAAGGCTATGATTTTTCCAGTAGTCATGTATGGATGCGAGAGTTGAACTGTGAAGAAGGCTGAGCACTGAAGAATTGATGCTTTTGAACTGTGGTGTTGGAGAAGACTCTTGAGAGTCCCTTGGACTGCAAGGAGATCCAACCAGTCCATTCTAGAGGAGATCAGCCTTGGGTGTTCTTTGGAAGGAATGATGCTGAAGCTGAAACTCCAGTACTTTGGCCACCTCATGCGAAGAGTTGACTCATTGGAAAAGACTCTGATGCTGGGAGGGATTGGGGACAGGAGGAGAAGGGGACGACAGAGGATGAGATGGCTGGATGGCATCACTGACTCGATGGACGTGAATTTGAGTGAACTCCGGGAGTTGGTGATGGACAGGGAGGCCTGGTGTGCTGCGATTCATGGGGTCACAAAGAGTCGGACACGACTGAGCGACTGAACTGAACTGGATGGGACTGGATGCCATGATTTTCATTTTCTGAATGTTGAGTTTTAAACCAGCTTTTTTACTCTCCTCTTTCACCTTCATCAAGAAGTTCTTTAGTTTCTCTTTGCTTTCTGCTATTAGGGTGGTGTCATCTACATATCTGAGGTTATTTATATTTCTCCTGGCAATCTTGATTCCAGTTTAAACTGGTACCCAAACAAACATATGTAATGCATGTTCCTAGGTGGCACTAGTGGTAAAAAGCCCACCTGCCAGTGCAGTAGGTGTAAGAGACACAGGTTTGATCCCTGGGTCGAGAAGATTCCCATGAGGAGAGCATGGCCCAGTCCAGTATTCTTGCCTGGAGAATCTCATGGACAAAGACACCTGGTGGGTTGCAGTCTATGGAGTGGCAATGAGTCAGACACGACTGAAGCGATTTAATGCACACATCATGCAGCACATGTAATAGCCACAAGTGAAATAAGCCGAAATATTCCTGGAGGCTCAATCAGTAAAGAATCCACCTGCAATTATGGAGATATGGGTTCAATCTCTGGGTTGGGAAGATCCCCGGGAGAAGGGAATGGCTACTCACTCCAGTATTCTGGCATGGAGAATTCCATGGAATTTATAGTCCATGGGATTGCAAAGTGTTGGACATGACTGTTTGACATTCAGTTTCATTATCCATCTACACAGGAACAGATAAACGAATCGTGGGAGAAACAAACAATGGAATATCCTGTTGACATGCAAAAAGAATGAAGTATTGATGTATGCTACATCATGGGTAACTTTTGAAAGCACCCTGCTAGTTGAAACAATCCAGACACAAAGGGTCATGTATTGTATGATTTCATTTCTTGAAAATATTCAAAATAGATAAATCCGTAGAGACAAAATGCAAATTGGTGGTTGCCAGGGACTGGGGCAGAAGGCTGAGCACCGAAGAATTGATGCTTTTGAACTGTGGTGTTGGAGAAGACTCTTGAGAGTCCCTTGGACTGCAAGGAGATCCAACCAGTCCATTCTGAAGGAGATCAGCCCTGGGATTTCTTTGGAGGGAATGATGCTGAAGCTGAAACTCCAGTACTTTGGCCACCTTGTGCGAAGTGTTGACTCATTGGAAAAGACTCTGATGCTGGGAGGGATTGGGGGCAGGAGGAGAAGGGGACGACAGAGGATGAGATGGCTGGATGGCATCACTGACTCAATGGACGTGAGTCCGAGTGAGCTCTGGGAGTTGGCGATGGACAGGGAGGCCTGGCGTGCTGCGATTCATGGGGTCGCGAAGAGTCAGACACGACTGAGTGACTGAACTTAACTGAACTGAGGGACTGGGGAGAGGGGATGAGAAGCAACTGCTTAATGGGTACTGGGTTTCCTTCAGGGATGGTAAAATATTCTGGAACTAGACAGAGGTGGTGGTTGCACAACAGTTGTGGATGCACTGGATTGTTTACTTTAAAATGATTTATTTCACATGTGAATTTATCTCAATTTTTAAAAAGTAAAAACAAAACAAAACAGGAGGGTATCTGCAATGGCTTAAAAATTTCAGCAAGTTTCTAGAAGCTGCCACAGTGGAGACTGATGAAGCCACAGTCTAGAATACCTACAAAGGGATTTCAACTAATGATGCACAAAATTAGCCTGGACAGTCTCCCAACTCCAAGAGAACAGGCATGATAGTGGGCACAGGACATAAACCAGAGAGATTAATTGAAGTTTTCTATATGGATGGTAACCTTCCCCCAGAAAGCCCTCAGTTCAGTCTTTAACCAAAAAATGAAAAAAAAAAAAAAGAAAAAAAGAAAAGAAGGGTTCTGCTCTAAATAAATTGAATAAATTATCTGGGGGAAGGCTAGGAAAGCTGGAGTGAGTGTTGAAACCACTACCACACACACACACACACACACACAATCTCCATATTATGGCATTTTGCAGGACCCTCAACAAAACTATCAGCACAATGCCTCTTCATCTTAAAACAAAGCCTGCAAATCAATAGTTCCCACCCTGTACACAGAGCTGCCAGGCAGCCTCATTCTTCAGTATAATCAGACGACAAAGAAAGGCCAAAGATTTGACGATGGCAAACAAGGTGACAGAGAAAAAAACAAGAAGAACAAATGGTTGTGTTGGCCCTAAAGGACTAAGACATAGAAAATAATTTTATTTATTTATTGGCCATGCCGTTCAGCATGCAGGATCTAAATTCTCTGACCAGGAATTGAACTCAAGACCCCTTCAGGGGAAGTGTGACATCTTAACCACTGGACCACCAGGGAAGTCTAAGAAGAATGTTTTCTCTTTTTTTTATTTTTTTTGCCTGGACTGGGTCTTGTTGCTACACATGGACTTTCTCCAGTTGCAGTGAACAGGGACTACTCTTGTTTTCTGTAAGCTTCTCATTGAGGTGAGTTCTCTTGTGGAGCACAGACCCTAGGGTGCATGGGCTTAGTTGTTCCGTGGCATGTGGGATCTTAGTTCCTGAACCAGGGATTGAGCCTGTATCTCCACATTGGCAGATGGATTCTTAATCACTGGATCACCAGGAAAGTCCCTCCAAGAATAATTTTTAAAGGATAAAACAAAATACCTTTTATAAACATCATCATAAAGATTTGAGAAGCAATTGAATATATGAAATAAGAATAGATTGCTATGGAAAAATTCCAACAGAACATAAAATAACACTTGGAAATTAAAACTATAGTTGCAAAATTCAACATCAAGTAAAATAATTGAAAAGTCAAGTTGAGAGAAACTTTTACAATATTGAGCAGAAATACACTAAAGGACACCATCAAGAGCTGTCAAGAATGTACAGCGATTCAAATTTTCACATCCCTTGTAGGAGTGTTCACTGATACAGCCATTTTTTGAAATTCTGTGGTAGAATTTACCAAAAGCTAAAGTTAAACATATGCCTACCTCATGAACTAGCAACTGTACTCCAAGGCATATGCCCAACAGATGTGAGACTTCTGGCCACCAAAAGACATGGGCAAAAATATTCATAGTCTTACTCAGAACAGCCCCTAACAGGAAGCAACCCAAAGGTCCTTCGAGTGTATACAATAATTTGGGTAGACAAACTGTGATATCATAACAAAATGGAACACAATTCAGCAAGAAAAAGAACAAGCTACTGATACACACAAAACATAGTTAAATTCCAAAAACATAACATTGATTGCAAGAAGCCAGACATCAAAAAGCATATAGTGTGCAATGACCTTTATAGGAAGTTCTAGAACAGCAAATAAGCTCTGTGATAATAAGATCAGAACAGTGGTTATCTTTGGAGGAAGGTATGGAACAGGAGTAGGGCACGAGGAAGCCTTCAGGAGTGCTGGAAATGTTCTAGTACATTATCTGATTAGTGATTGCATGTGTGAGTACATATGAAACAAATTAAGCTCTACACTTAAGATATGTGTTCTTTAGTGTATGTAAGTTATACTTCAATAACATAGGCAAACAAAATCAAGGGAGTTTGAAACAAAATATGAGACAGGAAGACCAAGATCTTACTAAGTTACAGAAATGAAAAAGAAAACATAGAGGGGAGGAAATTAAAGGTATATTAGAAAAATAACTTTAGAGCTAAAGAAAAACCAATTCATACTGAAAAGGTTTGTTGAGTATCTAGCACAACAAATGAACACACACCCAAGTTTATGCATAGTTTGTGAAAGTTCAGAACATCTAGGATAGGAAAAGACTCTAAAAGCTTCCACATACTACAAAAAAACATACAAAATATCAGCGTGAAGTTTTATATACAGCCAAACTGTCAAGTAAGTAGGAGAACTGAAAAAAGGCTTTTTCAGACATGCAAGAATTCAAAAACTTATCTCCTGCTTGACCCTTTAATAAGAGGTTACTTAAGAGTGTACTCTAGCAACCAAAGGAAATATGAAGGAACACTACCATCGCTAAACTCACCATAACTTATTGATGTATATATGTATATTCATATCACTAGAAAAATATATCTATTAATATAATCAATATAATATAAAATCAAATTATATCTGAAAGACCATCCAAGCTTCAGAAATTTCTGTAGGGTTGGATGAAGCATTTTGTGAGATGGCATCACAGACCACATTCTCCATCTACCCAGTTGCAATTCCTTCCCTTCCTTTCTCTTCCTTCCTTCCCTTCCACAGGTGTTTATCTTTAGAGAACTCCCAAAGAAGCTCTTGCATATTAATCTCATCTTAGAGCCTGCTTTTGTGAGAACCTAACCTGCAACAAAAATTGACAGAAAGTTGGAAAGAGAAAATAAGCATATTATTTAAAGATGTGAAAGTAGCCAATAGAAGACCTGAAAATAGTGGTTTAACTATACATTAGGATGAAATGGGACAGTTTCTGACAGAGCTGAAATGGAGTTCAAGTGGACAAACCTCTAAAGATTAATTTTATCTAAGGAAGAAGTCCTGAAGAAGAGGCGGTCCTAAGATGGTGGAGGAATAGGACAGGGAGACTACTTTCTCCCCAACAAATTCATTGAAAGAACATTTGAACACTGAACAAATTTCACAAAACAACTTCTGAATGCTGGCAGAGGACATCAGGCACCCAGAAAGGCAGCCCATTGTTTTCAAAAGGAGGTAGTACAAAAGATAAATGATAAAAAGCGAGACAAAAGAGGTAGAGACAGAGATCCATCTGGGAAGGGAGTCTTAAAAGAAGAGAAGTTTCCAAACACCAGAAAACACTCTCACTGGTGGGTCTGTGGGGAGTTTTGGAATCTCAGAGGGGAATATAAATGGGAGGCAAAATAAATAAATAAAACCCACAGACTACACACCTAACGGCAACTCCCAGCACTTGCATCCACCACCAGCAAGCAGGGGTTGAATAGGGAGGCGCGGGCTGCATTGCTTAGTGTAAGGACTGGGCCTGAATTCCCTGAGGGTACTCTGAGGGAACTAATGTGAGATAGCAACCCAAACAGTGGGATAGCCAGAGATAGAGGGAAAAAAAAAAGAGAGAGAGACAGAGAGAGAAAACTATCCCACAAAAAGCTCTAACCTAAGGCACTGCCAGGCCCACTCACAGAACAAAGGACTAAGCGAACATCAGAGAAAAGCTAGCCAGCTGCAGACTGGCCCATCCCCCGCCAGAGACAGGGAGGCAGGGGGGGTGCAGCGAGAGCTAGAAAGGGGCAATCTTGGCCCCAGAGAGGCATCCTCTACTAAACTGCAAGCAGGCTTCCAGTTGCTCTCCAAGACTTCTTGGGATTCCGGATGGTTGACATCTGCCGGGAGGGTCACAGTCAGAGATCAGCTCCCCAGAAGAGATACATGGCACACCTGAGACAGGCTCACCTGCAGCCACCCAGGAAACTGAGTGGCTGGGACTAGGGAAGTGATAACAGGCACTGCCCACCTGGGAAGACTGCGCTCGCAATGCATCTGGTCTCCTGAGCTGCTCAGACCTAATCTGGGAAGGGCACAAAATGCAGGCCCAACTGAGTCTGCACCTTTGTGGAGTACTTGAGTACCTGAACCTGAGTGGCTTAGACCTGGGAAGTGCATGCGACCCAGGGCCTGCCTCAGACAGTTCCTTGACAGAGTAACCTAGAGCCTGAGAAGTGTAGACTGGGAAAGCGCACATGCCATGAGCGGGGGCAAACCCAGTGCGGCCAAGACACTGAGCACTCCCCACACATGCCAGTGATATTTGTTTGCAGTGTCCCTCCCTCCCCACAGCACGACTGAACAAATGAGGGTAAATAATTGACCACCTTCACCCCCTTGTGTCAGGGCAGAAATCAGACACTAAAGAAACCAGAAAACAGAAGTAGCCTAAATAAACAGAGGGAACTGTTTTGGAAGTGACAGGTGAAAAAGATTAAAACCCTGTAGTTAGCACCAACTACATTGGAAGGGGCCTATAGATTTTGAGAAGTATAAGCCAGATCAAGGAACTATCTGAAACTGATCTGACCCCACACTGCCTGCAACAGCTCCAGAGAAATTCCTAGATATATTTTTACTATTATCCATGTTTTAATTTTTAATTTTTTTTAAATTTTTAAGTCCTCTATTACTTCTTTAATTTTCATTTTTATAACCTACTATAACCTTGCCAAAAAAAAACTATTTTTAAAGCAAACCATATATATATATATATATATATATATATATATATATATATATATATATATTATAATTTTTGTGACTTGGTTTTGATTTTTTAATATTGTATTTTTGAGAGTCTAACCTCTACTCTAGATTTTTAAACTTTTCTTTTTGGTATTTGTTATCAATTGTACCTTTAAAAACCCAATCTTCAGTACCCATTTTTACTTGGGAGTGTAATTACTGGCTTGATTGCTCTCTGTACGTTTTGACTCTCCTTTTTCTCTGCCACTATCTCCTCCCTCCCCCTTCTCTTCTCTACCCAACTCTGTGAATCTCTTTGTGTGTTCCAGGCTGTGGAGAAAACTTAGGGAACTGATTACTAGCTGGATCTCCCTACTTTTGATTCCCTTTTCTTCTCCTGGTCACCTCTGTCTCCTTCCTCCCTCTTCTCTTCTGAGTGTAAATCCGTGAACCTCTCTGAGGAGTCCAGACTGTGGACTGCACAAAAGGAATTGATTACTGGCTAACTTCCTGTCTTCCCTTTTGATTCCCCCACTTCTCCTCCTGGTCACCTCTATCTCCCTCCTCCCTCTTCTCTTCATGTAACGCTGTGAACCTCTCTGGGTGTCCCTCACTGTGGAGAAGCTTTTCATCATTAACCTAGATGTTTTATCATTGGTGATGTATAGATGGAGAAGTCTTGAGGCTACTGTAAGAATCAGACTGAAAACCAGAGGCAGGAGGCTTAAGTACAAAACCTGAGAACACCAGAGAACTCCTGAATCCCGGGAACATTAATCAATAAGAGTTCATCCAAAAGGCTCCATATCTACACTGAAAGCAAGCACCACCCAAGAGTCAACAAGTTCCAGAGCAAGACATACCACACAAATTCTCCAGCAACACAGGAACACAGCCCTGAGCTTCAATTTATAGGCTGCCCAAAGTCACACCAAAGCCATAGACATCTCAAAACTCACTACTGCACACTGCATTGCACTCCAGAGAGAAGAAATCCAGCTCTACCCACCAGAACACCGACACAAGCTTCCCTAACCAGGAAACCTTGACAAGCCACCCGTCCAATCCCACCCACAGTGAGGAACCTCCACAAAAAAGAGGAACCACAAACTGCCAGAAACAGAAAGGCCATCTCAAACACAGCAATCTAAACAAGATGGAAAGGCAGAGAAATACTTAGCAGGTAAAGGAACTTGATAAATGCCCACCAAACCAAACAAAAGAGGAGGCGATAGGAAGTCTACCTGAAAAAGAATTCAGAATAATGATAGTAAAAATGATCCAAAATCTTGAAAATAAAATGGAGTTACAGATAAATAGCCCACAGACAAGGATTGAGAAGATGCAAGAAAGGTTTAACAAGGACCTACAAGAAATAAAAAAGTCAACCAATAATGAATAATGTAATAAATGAAATAAAAAACACGCTGGAGGGAACCAACAGTAGAATAACGGAGGCAGAAGACAGGATAAGTGAGGGGGAAGATTGAATGGTAGAAATAAATGAAGCAGAGAGGGAAAAAGAAAAAAATAATTAAAAGAAATGAGGACAACCTCAGAGACCTCTGGGACAATGTTAAATGTCCCAACATTCAAATCATAGGAGTCCCAGAAGAAGAAGACAAAAAGAAAGTCCATGAGAAAATTATTGAGGAGGTAATAGTTGAAAACTTCCCTAAAATGGGGAAGGAGATAGTCACCCAAGTCCAAGAAACCCAGAGAGTCCCAAACAGGATAAACCCAAGGGAAAACACCCCAAGACACATATTAATCAAATTAACAAAGATCAAACACACACACACACACACACACAAAAACAAATATTAAAAGCAGCAAGGGAAAAACAACAAATAACACACAAGGAGGTTCCCATAAGGATAACAGCTGATCTTTCAATAGAAACTCTTCAGACCAGGAGGGAATGGCACGACAGATTTAAAGTGATGAAAGAGAAAAACATGCAACCCAGATTACTGTACCCAGCAAGTATCTCATTCAAATATGAAGGAGAAATCAAAAGCTTTACAGACAAGCAAAAGCTCAGAGAATTCAGCACCACCAAACCAGCTCTCTGACAAATGCTAAAGGATCTTCTCTAGACAGGATACATAGAAAAGGTGCATAAACTCGAACCCAAAACAACAAAGTAAATGGCAACGGGTTCATACTTATCAATAATTACCTTAAATATAAAAGGGTTGAATACCCCAACCAAAAGACAAATTGGCTGAATGGAGACAAAAACAAGACCCCTATATATGTTGCTTATAAGAGACCCACCTCAAAACAACGGACACATACAGACTGAAAGTCAAGGGCTGGGAAAAGATATTCTACACAAATAGAAACCAAAAGAAAGCAGGAGTATCAATACTCATATAAGATAAAACAGACTTTAAAGGCTGTGAAAAGAGACAAAGAAGGTCACTACATAATGATCAAAGGATCAATCCAAGAAGAAGATATAACAATTATAAATATATATGCACCCAACATAGGAGCACTGCAATATGTAAGGCAAATGCTAACAAGTATGAAAGGTGAAATTAACAATAACACAATAATAGAGGGAGACTTTAATACCCCACTCATACCTATGGATAGATCAACTAAACAGAAAATTAACAAGGAAACACAAACTTTAAATGATACAATGGATCAGTTAGACCTAATTGATATCTATAGGATAATTCATCCTAAAACAATGAATTTCACCTTTTTCTCAAGAGCATATGGAACCTTCTCCAGACAGATCACATCCTGGGCCATAAATCTAGCCTTGGTAAATTAAAACAAATTGAAATCATTCCAAGCATCTTTTCTGACCACAATGAAGTAAGATTAGATCTCAATTACATGAGAAAAACTATTAAAAATTCCAACATATAGAGGCTGAACCAACATGCTGCTGAATAACCAACAAATCACAGAAGAAATTAAAAAAGAAATCAAAATTTGCATACAAACTAATGAAAATGAAAACACAACAACCCAAAACCTATGGGACACTTTAAAAGCAGTCCTAAGGGGAAAGTTCATAGCAATACAGGCATACCTCAAGAAACAAGAAAAAAGTCAAATAAATAACCTAACCCTACACCTAAAGCAACTAGAAAAGGAAAAAATGAAGAACCCCAGGGTTAGTAGAAGGAAAGAAATCTTAAAAATTAAGGTAGAAAAAATGCAAAAGAAACCAACGAGACCATAGCAAAAATCAACAAAGCCAAAAGCTGGTTCTTTGAAAGGATAAATAAAATTGACAAACCATTAGCCAGACTCATCAAGAAACAAAGGGAGAAAAATCAAATCAATAAAATTAGAAATGAAAATGGAGAGATCACAACAGACAACACAGAAATACAAAGGATCAAAAGAGACTACTATCAACAATTATATGCCAATAAAATGGACAACGTGGAAGAAATGGACGAATTCTTAGAAAAGTACAACTTTCCAAAACTGGACCAGGAAGAAATAGAAAATCTTAACAGACCCAACACAAGCACGGAAATTGAAACTGTAATCAAAAATCTTCCAGCAAACAAAAGCCCAAGTCCAGACGGCTTCACAGCTGAATTCTACCAAAAATTTAGAGAAGAGCTAACACCATCCTGTGCAAACTCTTCCAGAAAATTGCAGAGAAAGGTCAACTTCCAAACTCATTCTATGAGGCCACCATCACCCTAATACCAAAACCTGACAAAGATCCCACAAAAAATAAAACTACAGGCCAATATCACTGATGAACATAGATGCAAAAATCCTTAACAAAATTCTAGCAATCAGAATCCAACAACACATTAAAAAGATCATACACCATGACCAAGTGGGCTTTATCCCAGGGATGCAAGGATTCTTCAATATCAGCAAATCAATCAATGTAATACACCGCATTAACACATTGAAAAATAAAAACCATATGATTATCTCAATAGATGCAGAGAAAGCCTTTGACAAAATTCAATATCCATTTATGATAAAAAACTCTCCAGAAAGCAGGAACAGAAGGAACATACCTCAACATAATAAAAGCTATATATGACAAACCCACAGCAAACATTATCCTCAATGGTGAAAAATTGAAAGCATTTCCTCTAAAGTCAGGAACAAGACAAGGGTGCCCACTTTCACCACTACTATTCAACATAGTTTTGGAAGTTTTGGCCACAGCAATCAGAGCAGAAAAAGAAATAAAAGGAATCCAAATTGGAAAAGAAGAAGTAAAACTCTCACTATTTGCAGATGACATGATCCTCTACATAGAAAACCCTAAAGACTCCACCAGAAAATTACTAGAA
Source organism: Bubalus kerabau (assembly GCF_029407905.1). Classification (NCBI taxonomy): domain Eukaryota; kingdom Metazoa; phylum Chordata; class Mammalia; order Artiodactyla; family Bovidae; genus Bubalus; species Bubalus kerabau. The sequence goes on along the minus strand of NC_073647.1, from coordinate 878,651 downwards.
CTAATCAATGATTATAGTAAAGTTGCAGGATATAAAATCAACACCCAGAAATCCCTTGCATTCCTATACACTAATAATGAGAAAACAGAAAGAGAAATTAAGGAAACAATTCCATTCACCATTGCAACGGAAAGAATAAAATACTTAGGAATATATCTACCTAAAGAAACTAAAGACCTATATATAGAAAACTATACAACACTGGTGAAAGAAATCAAAGAGGACACTAATAGCTGGAGAAATATACCATGTTCACGGATTGGAAGAATCAATATAGTGAAAATGAGTATACTACCCAAAGCAGTATATAGATTCAATGCAATCCCTATCAAGCTACCAATGGTATTCTTCACAGAGCTAGAACAAATAATTTCACAATTTGTATGGAAATACAAAAAACCTTGAATAGCCAAAGCGATCTTGAGAAAGAAGAATGGAACCGAAGGAATCAACCTGCCTGACTTCAGGCTCTATTACAAAACCACAGTTATCAAGACAGTATGGTACTGGCACAAAGACAGAAATATAGATCAATGGAACAAAATAGAAAGCCCAGAGATAAATCCACACACATATTGACACCTTATCTTTGACAAAGGAGGCAAGAATGTACAATGGATTAAAGACAATCTCTTCAACAAGTGGTGCTGGGAAAACTGGTCAACCACTTGTAAAAGAATGAAACTAGAACACTTTCTAACACCATACACAAAAATAAACTCAAAATGGATTAAAGATCTAAACGTAAGACCAGAAACTATAAAACTCCTAGAGGAGAACATAGGCAAAACACTCTCCGACATACATCACAGCAGGATCCTCTATGACCCACCTCCCAGAATATTGGAAATAAAAGCAAAAATAAACAAATGGTACCTAATTAAACTTAAAAGCTTCTGCACAACAAAGGAAACTGTTAGCAAGGTGAAAAGGCAGCCTTCAGAATGGGAGAAAATAATAGAAAATGAAGGAACTGACAAACAACTAATCTCAAAGATATACAAGCAACTCCTACAGCTCAACTCCAGAAAAATAAATGACCCAATCAAAAAATGGGCCAAAGAACTAAATAGACATTTCTCCAAAGAAGACATACAGATGGCTAACAAACACATGAAAAGATGCTCAACATCACTCATTATCAGAGAAATGCAAATCAAAACCACTATGAGGTACCATTTCATGCCACTCAGAATGGCTGCAATCCAAAAGTCTACAAGCAATACATGCTGGAGAGGGTGTGGAGAAAAGGGAACCCTCTTACACTGTTGGTGGGAATGCACACTAGTACAGCCACTATGGAGAACAGTGTGGAGATTCCTTAAAAAACTGGAAATAGAACTGCCTTATGATCCAGCAGTCCCACTGTTGGGCATACACACTCAGGAAACCAGAAGGCAAAGAGACACGTGTACCCCAATGTTCATCGCAGCACTGTTTATAATAGCCAGGACATGGAAGCAACCTAGATGCCCATCAGCAGATGAATGGATAAGAAAGCTGTGGTACATATACACAATGGAGTATTACTCAGCCATTAAAAAGAATACATTTGAATCAGTTCTAATGTGGTGGATGAAACGGGAACCTATTATACAGAGGGAAGTAAGCCAGAAAGAAAAACACCAATACAGTATGCTAACACATATATATGGAATTTAGAAAGATGGTAACAATAACTCTGTGTACGAGACAGCAAAAGAGACACTGATGTATAGATCAGTCTTATGGATTCTGTGGGAGAGGGAGAGGGTGGGGAGACTTGGGAGAATGGCATTGAAACATGTATAATATCATATATGAAACGAGTTGCCAGTCCAGGTTCGATGCACGATACTGGATGCTTGGGGCTGGTGCACTGGGACGACCCAGAGGGAGGGTATGGGGAGGGAGGAGGGAGGAGGGTTCAGGATGGGGAGCACAGGTATACCTGTGGCGGATTCATTTTGATGTTTGGCAAAACTAATACAATATTGTAAAGTTTAAAAATGAAATAAAATTAAAAAAAAAAAGATTCAATGCTATCCCTATCAAGCTACCAACAGTATTTTTCACAGAACTAGAAAAAATAATTTCACAATTTGTATGGAAATACAAAAACCTCGAATAGCCAAAGCAATCTTGCAAAAGAAGAATGGAATTTGAGGAATCGACCTGCTTGACTTCAGGCTACACTACAAAGCTACCTGAATCAAGACAGTATGGTACTGGCACAAACACAGAAATGTAGATCAATAGAACAAAATAGAAAGCCCAGACATAAATCTACACACCTATGGACACCTTATCTTTGACAAAGGAGGCAAGAACATACAATGGAGAAAAGATGATCTCTTCAACAAGTAGTGCTGGGAAAACTGGTCAACCACTTGTAAAAGAATGAAACTAGATCACTTTCTAACACCATACACAAAAATAAACTCAAAATGGATTAAAGATCTAAATGTAAGACCAGGAACTATACAGCTCCTAGAGGAAAACATAGGCAAAACACTTTCCGACATAAATCACAACAGGATCCTCTATGACCCACCTCCCAGAGTAATGGAAATAAAAGCAAAAATAAACAAAGGGAACCGAATTAAACTTAAAAGCTTTTGCACAACAAAGGAAACTATAAGCAAGGTGAAAAGACAGGCTTCATAATGGGAGAAAATAATAGCAAACGAAGCAATTGACAAGGAATTAATCTCAAAAATATACAAGCAACTCCTGCAGCTCAATTCCAGAAAAAATAATGACCCAGTCAAAAAATGGGCCAAAGAACTAAACAGACATTTCTCCAAAGAAGACATACAGATGGCTAACAAACACATGGAAAGATGCTCAACATCACTCATTATAAGAAAAATGCAAATCAAAACCACAATGACATACCATCTCACACTGGTCAGAATGGCTGCTATCCAAATGTCTACAAACAATAAATGCTGGAGAGAGTGCGAAGAAAAGGGAGCCCTCTTAGACTGTTGGTGGGAATGCAAACTAGTACAGCCACTATGGAGAACAGTGTGGAGATTCCTTAAAAAACTGGAAATAGAACTGCCATATGACCCAGCAATCCCACTGCTAGGCATACAAACCAAGGAAACCCGAACTGAAAGAGACACGTGTACCCCAGTGTTCATCGCAGCACTGTTTATAACAACCAGGACATGGAGGCAACCTAGATGTCCATCAGCAGATGAATGGATAAGAAAGCAGTGGTACATATACACAATGGAATATTACTCAGCCATTAAAAACAATACATTTGAATCAGTTCTAATGAGGTGGGTGAAACTGGAGCCTATTATACAAAGTGAAGTAAGCCAGAAAGAAAAACAGCAATACAGTATCAGTTCAGTTAAGTTCAGTCGCTCAGTCGTGTCCGACACTTTGTGACCCCATGAACCACAGTATGCCAGGCCTCCCTGTTCATCACCAACTCCCGGAATCCACCCAAACCCATGTCCATCAAGTCAGTGATGCCATCCAACCATCTCATCATCTGTCATCCCCTTCTCCTCCTGCCCTCAATATTTCCCAGCATCAGGGTCTTTTCCAATGAGTCATCTCTTCGCTTCAGGTGGCCAAAATATTGGAGTTTCAGCCTCAACATCAGTCCTTCCAATGAACTCCCAGGACTGATCTCTTTTAGGATGGACTGGTTGGATCTCCTTACAGTCCAAGGGACTAGCAAGAGTCTTCTCCCACAGTTCAAAAGCATCAATTCTTCTGCGTTCAGCTTTCTCAACAGTCCAACTCTCACATCCGGACATGACCACTGGAAAGACCATAGCCTTGACTAGACGGACATTTGTTGGCAAAGTAATGTCTCTGCTTTTGAATATGCTATCTAGGTTGGTCATAACTTTCCTTCCAAGGAGTAAGCGTCTTTTAATTTCATTGCTGCAATTGCCATCTGCAGTGATTTTGGAGCCCAGTAAAATAAAATCTCACACTGTTTCCACTGTTTCCCCATCCATTTGCCATGAAGTGATGGGACCAGATGCCATGATCTTCGTTTTCTGAATGTTGAGTTTTAAGCCAACTTTTTCATTCACCTCTTTCACTTTCCTTAAGAGGCTCTTTAGTTCTTCACTTTCTGCCATAAGGGTGGTATCATCTGCATATCTGAGGTTATTGATATTTCTCCCGGAAATCTTGATTCCAGGTTGTGCTTCCTCCAGCCCAGCATTTCTCATGATGTACTAGAATGTAGAAAATTGGTAATGATAACCCTATTTGCGAGACAGCAAAAGAGACAAAGATGTACAGAACAGTCTTTTGGACTCTTTGGGTGAAGGCAAGGGTGGGATGATTTGAGAGAATAGCATTGAAACATGTATATTAACATATGTGAAATAGATCCCCAGTCCAGGTTCGATGCATGAGACAGGGTTCTCGGGGCTGGTGCAATGGGATGACCCAGAGGGACAGGATGGGGAGGGAGGTGGGAGGGGTGTTCAGGATGGGGAACACATGTACACCCATGGATGATTGATGTCAATGTATGACAAAACCACTACAATATTGTAATTAGCCTTCAATTAAAATAAATAAAGTTTTTAAAAAAAGAATTCCTGAAGAGGCAAAAGAGGAAAGAACAGGTGTTAGGAATGGCTCTTCCTCAGAAACAGATGACTTTCAAGGATGTGGCCACAGAATTCATGCAGGAGGAGTGGGAATGCCTGGATCCGGCTCAGAGGGCCTTGTACAGAGATGTACTTTGGGAGACCTACAGGAACCTGATCTCTGTGGAGATCTCTCAAATACATGTGTCAAGAATTTTCAACTGAAAGCAGACACTGATAGAAGACAAATATTCCAAATGGTTATTTTGCCTAGATATGACAGGAACAAAAATAGACATCTTTACCTCAGAGACATGTAGAAAAATATATCACTTTTTGTCTTACCAGAAAGAGGAATTGCTTGACAATGGATTGAACCCTGGCCACCTCAATGAAAGCACAAGTCCTAACCACTGAGCCTCCAGGGAATTCCAAGCTCTAGATGTTATCTTGGTCACACGGTTTGTTCATGAGATTTCTCAAGAGGAAAATAGGAAACTGATCTTCATCATCTCTTAATTACCCTTTCTTCATTTCTACTTCTTTGATATATAGAAACACCTGACAAGTTAGGCAAGATATTGTTTGATTAAAATATTTGAAAGGTCTGCTAGGCCTGGAGTGAGTAGAGCTTGGAGGTGACTTTAATGTTTAAGTGAAAGTGTTGGTTGTTCAGCTGTGTCTGACTCTTTGCAACCCCATGGACTGTAGCCCGCCAGGCTCCTTTGTCCATGGGATTTTCCAGACAAGAATACTGCAGAAGAGAAGAGGGTGCCTCCTGCAGAGAGCTCTTTCCTTTGAAGAGCCTTTTTCTACCCAAGGCTGCCTCCAAATCCCCACTTGTCAGAACATGATTCCATTTCTATGGGATCATAGGCTGTTTTCTGCAACTTTTCATGTTGAGATAGGGTACCATATTCTCAGAATGGAAAATATCCATGTGGGTCTATAGCATCTTTTTTTTTTCCTTATTGGAGGATAATAGCTTTACAATATTGTGGTGGTCTCTGGCATACATCAGCGTGAATCAGTCACAATTATATGTGTCCCTTCCTTCACGGCCCTCCCTCCCCACCCACATTCCACCCCTCAAGGTTATCACAGAGTGCCAGGCTGGGCTTCCTGTGTTATACAGTGGTTTCCCATTGGTTATCTATTTTACACATATGGCAACCCACTCCAGTATTCTCGTCTGGGAAATCCTATGGACACAGGAGCCTGGAAGGCTACAGTCCATGGGGTTGCAAAGGGTTGGACACCACTGAAGTGACTGAGCATGAGTATATATATGTCAATGCTGCTTTCTCAGTTTGTCCTAGCCTCTCCCTTCGAAGCTGTGTCCACAGGTCTGTTCTCTTCGTCTGTGTCTCCATTTCTTCTTTGTAAATACGTTCATCAGCACTGTGTATGATGTTTGCTTTTCTCTTTCTGACTTTCACTCTGTATGACAAGCTCTGGGATCGCCCCCCTCACTACAACTGACTCAAATTTGTTCTTTTTTATGGTTGAGCAATGTTCCATTGCATTTATGTGCCACATCTTCTTTAGGTCTTCATCTGTCGATGGATATTTGGGTTGCTTCCATGTACTGGCTATCGTGTAGCATCTCTTTACTGCCAGAGTTTTGCCAAGAGAATGCACTAGTTATAGCAAACACCCTCTTCCAATAACACAAGAGAAGTCTCTGCACATTGACATCACCAGATGGTCAATACTGAAATCAGACTGATTATATTATTTGCAGCCAAAGATGGAGGAGCTCTATACAGTCAGCAAAAACAAGACCAGGTACTGACTATGACTCAGATCATGAACTCCATATTGCAAAATCCAGACTTAAGTTGAAGAAAGTAGAGGAAAGCACTAGACCATTCAGGTTTGACCTAAATTAAATCACTAACGATTATACAGTGGGAGTGACAAATAGATTCAAGGGATTAGATCTGAAAGACACAGTGCCCAAAGAACTATGGACAGAGGTTGGTGACAAAGATGATCCTCAAGAAAAGGAAATGCAAAAGGCAAAATGGTTGTCTGAGGAGGCCTCAGAAATACATGAGAAAAGAAGAGAAGCAAAAGGCAAAGGAGAAAAGGAAAGATATATCCATCTGAATGCAGAGTTCCAAATAATAGCAAGGAGAGATAAGAAGGCCTTCCTCAGTGATCAATACAATGAAATAGAGGAGAACAATAGAATGGTAAAGCCTAGAGATCTCGTCAAGAAAGTTAGAGATACCAAGGGAACATTTCATGAAAAGATGGGCATAATAAAGGATAGAAATGGCATGGACCTAAGAGAAGCAGAATATATCAAAAAGAGGTGGCAAGAATACACAGAAGAAGTATACAAAAAAGATCATGATCCAGATAACCATGATGGTGTGATCACTCACTTAGAACCAGATGTCCTAGAATGTGAAGTCAAGTGGGCCTTAGGAAGCATCACCACAAACAAAGCTAGCAGAGGTGATGGAATACCAGTTGAACTATTTCAAATCCTAAAAGATGATGCTGTGAAAGTGAGGCACTCGATATGCCAGCAAATTTGGAAAACTCAGCAGTGGCCACAGGATTGGAAAAGGTCAGTTTTCTCTCCAATCCCAAATGAAGGCGATGCCAAAGAATGTTCAAACTACCACACAATACCACTCATCTCACATGTTGACAAGTAATGCTCAAAATTTTCCAAGCCAGGCTTAAACAGTACACGAACCATGAACTTCCAGATGTTCAAGGTGGATTTAGAAAAGGCAGAGGAACCAGAGATCAAGTTGCCAACATCCATTGAATCATTGAAAAAACAAAAGAGTTCCAGAAAAAATGTCTACTTCTACTTTATTGATTATGCCAAAGACTTAAACTGTGCAGATCACAACGAACTGTGGAAAAATCTTCAAGAGATGGGAATACCAGACCTCCTTATCTGCCTGTGAGAAATGTGTATGCAAGGCAAGAAGCAACAGTTAGAATCAGACATGGAACAACAGACTGGTTCCAAATTGGGAAAGGAGTACATCAAGGCTGTATGTTGTCACCCTGCTTATTTAACTTATATGCAGAGTACATCATGAGAAATGCCAAGCTGGATGAAGCACAAGTTGTGATAAAGATTGGAGAAATATCAATAACCTCAGATATGCAGATGATATCACCCTTATGGCAGAAAGTGAAGAGGAAAATTGAAGAGATGACATCCAGTCCCATCTCTTCGTGGCAAATAGGTGGGAAACCAGTGGAAACAGTGAGAGACTTTATTTTCTTGGGCCTCAAAATCACTGCAGATGGTGACTGCAGCAATGAAATTAAAAGACACATCCTCCTCAGAAGAAATGTTATGACCAACATAGACAACATATTAAAAAGCAGAGACATTACTTTGCTGACAAAGGTCTATCTAGTCAAAGCTATCACTTTTTCAGTAGTCATGTATGGATATGAGATTTAGACTATAAAGAAATCTGAGCACTGAAGAACTGAAACTTTTTTTTAATTTTATTTTATTTTTAAACCTGAAACACAGTATTAGTTTTGCCAAACATCAAAACGAATCCGCCACAGGTACTGAAACTTTTGATCTGTGGTGTTGGGAGGTCTCCTGAGAGTCCCTTGGACCACAAGGAGATCAAACCAGTCCATCCTAGAATAAAATCAGTTCTGAATATTCATTGGAAGGACTGATGCTGAAACTGAAACTCCAATACTTTGGTCACCTTTTGCAAACTGACTCATTGGAAAAGATCCTGATGCTGGGAATGACTGAAGGCAAGAGGACATGGGGACGACAGAGGATGAGATGTTGGATGGCATCACCGACTCAATGGACATGACCTTGAACAAACTCCAGGAGTTGGTGATAGACAGGGAAGCCTGGCATGCTGCAGTCCATGGGGTTGCAAAGAATTGGATACAACTGAGCGACTAAACTGATGAAGGTGTGCGAGTGTCTACTTAAATGGTCTCAGAGTATTAGATTCTGTTCTCATCCGATTCTGACTGCTCTTCCTAAATTCTGTACACTATATTTTTCATTTGAATTCATCTCTTAAAACGTGGCCACAAACTTTTCATCACTACCATCACCAGGTCAGTGCAGACACTCAACATGGTTCTCTTTTACTATCTGAGTGATGGCTCCCTTCACTGGACAAGCAGCACAGATAACCACATCACAGCTCCCCCCACAACCCTTTCATAAGTGCCACTCATATAACCATGCCATCAAACATGCATCTAATATGTTAGATTCACAACTTGGCCTTGCTCACATCACCTCAGCAGTTCGTCAATTGGATCATGTGAATGAAAATCACCAACTTTACTAGGATGTTTGTGTTTTCTTATGTTCACAATTTACAACAGGAAAATTGAGCCTGAAGTAACAGAAATAACCCAACGTGGTTTGTTTAACATGTTGATTTTAAGGCAGCATGAGCTGAAGTCCAGATTCAGTTTCTATCTGATCTTTAAGGATGTCCATGTTGCCACATCCTGTGTTTGGATAATGCCCAAGTACTTCTCAGTTCTTGAAAATGCCTCAAAGTTTAGCTTATTTCCTAAATTTACATCCTAAGAACTATGACTTTGAAAGCAATATTTCACTGACTAAAAACTCTTCTCTATGTCTAGTTTATCCTAGATTGTAAAACAAATATATAAAATTTGCATCATTGATTTGGAACACACTTTTTGTCATGTAACCTGGGAGAATTCATGTGGAAAAATAAAATAATTCTCTAAAGTTCTGGTGTAGAAAATGGCAGACTGTATCATCCACAGACTCTTTCTAGCCTGCCAGCTTTATCCGACTAACAGAGACTCAGAGGAAATGAAGAAGAGAAGGTTTAAAGTTAACAAAATGTGTATGGTCAGAAGATATGAGAAGGGTGGCTAAGATGTTAAGGCAGGAACTCTATGTAGAGCAGGGAAAGCCAAAGTATTTTCAGATAATAATGCCCAGGGCATGACAGTAGAGTTCATATAATGGGAGGAGTCCATTACAGTCACACCCTTGTACCTTGAGCTGAAAACTTCTTACAAGGTTTCTTCTTTAGGTTTCAGGCACTTGTGAAGGTGGTTGTTTCTTGAAACTCGCTAGAAATGTAGATGAAACATTTTTACTATTCATGTTTGTGTAAATCCAGCAGCTGTAAATCTGACCAAATTATCAAGGCATTTTTATTTCTATACACACTGCCTTCTCCTGTTACTTTAATATGAAAACTCACTTGTGTTTTCTTCCAGGGTAGAATTTTACATATAATATTTTAGATGAAAGGGACTTTTCCTTGATGAACCTAAGCTGAGACTAAGAAATAAACTATTTAACAAGGAGGATTTCTTTAAAAGATAGCTACAAAACCCCCAAGTTTGAGGAAAAAGAGATGAATACACAGAGCAGTAAACTCTATTGCGGGAATCTGCTCTCCCCCTTCCAATGACCCCTAATTACACAAAAGCTCTGAAGAGTACTTTAACAACTCCACTTTACAGATGTCACTTCTTCTTTCCTTTAATGCATTTCAGGGTCGTGATAGATGACAACTGCCTCTTGAATTATGTATGCAAACATCTCATATCCTATGTGGTGCTATTAACAGCTGGATAACAAAGCTTTCAGACCACTGCCAACAGGAATAACTACACTGTGAAGTGGGGAAGCAAAACAGTCCCTTCATAAATGCTTAGATAACAAACCGGGGAATTTTAGATCTTAGATACTGTCTGGTCCACCACTCAATTTGGCCAAGGTCATACTGTTTGAAAGAATTAAGAATCAAGGTCTACATTCTCAGTTCAAAGATAGTTTCCTTATTCCAGGCTGGACAGCTATCAATTGAAGACATGAATTTTTCTCCTATGCTCTTTATTCTCATCTCTACTCTAGTACTTACCTCAATTTATTCAGTCTTTTAGCTCAGAGTTTTTTTTTTCCAGTAAGATTACCTCAATCAAATATACAGCCATCACTCTGCTGTCCACCCCTCCTTTCTAGAGGTTCTCTTGAATTTTACTTTCATGGTAAAAACTTCCACTTCCAATAAGAAGTATATCCACTTCTTATCACAGTCTCCTCACCTCCCTTTGTCATTGTTGTAAAGTTGCTAAGTCATGTCTGACCCTCTGTGACCCCATGAACTGCAGCACACCAGGCATCCCTGTCCTTCACTGTCTCTCAGAGTTTGCTCAAACTCATGTCCATTGAGTCGTGATGCCATCCAACCATCCCCTCCTCTGTCATCCCCTTCTCCTCCTGCACTCAATCTTTCTCAGCATCAGGGTCTTTTCCAGTGAGTTGGCTCTTTGCATTAAGTGGCCAAAGTACTAGAGCTTCAGCTTCAGCATCAGCCCTTCCAATTGAATATTCAGGATTGATTTTCTTTAGGATTGGCTGGTTTGATCTCCTTGCTATCCAAGGGACTCTCAAGAGTCCTGTCCAGCACCAGAGTTTGAAAGGATCAGTTCTTCAGTGCTCAGTGTTCTTTATGGTCCAACTCTCACATCTGTACATGACCAGTGGGAAAACTTTGACTAGACAGTCCTTAATTGCAAAATTATGTCTCTACTTTTTCATATGTTGTCTAGGTCTGTCACAGCTTTTCTTCCAAGGAGCAAGTGTCTTTTAATTTCATGGTTACAGTCACTCTCTGCAGTGATTTTGGAGCACAAGAAAATAAAGTTTGTCACTGTTTCTAATTTCCCCCATCTATTTGCCATAAAGTGATGGGGCTGGATGCAATGATTTTAGTTTTTGGAATGTTGAGTTTTAAGCTTCATCTCCCTACCTCCCTTTTATCTTGGGTGCTGCCCAAGACTGCATCTTCCAGTCTGCTCTTCAATCGACAACCTGGAGTGGTTCCCTTAACTCTAGTCCTGACCTGAGTTCCAAATTCATATCTCCATGTGTTTCCTGAATATTTTTACACCCTTCTGTCCTCAAACTCAGTGTGTCCAAAATTATGTCATCTCTCCTTCCATATACTTTACTCAAAATTCTAAGAGTATCATCACTTTTCCATTAAGTTCACAGCTTTGGTTACCTGACCCTCCTCTACCTTTACCTAGTCCTACTGATTTTTAAACAATTCTTTATGCTCCCTTTTCTTGTGGTTCCCCAAAACACCACAAGAAACTAGGTTTTCATCAGCCTCTCAAACTAGATTTTCATCCATCTCCCCATCTCCAACTCTTTCTTCTTTCTTAAATGTCTATATCATGTTAATCTGTTGTTCAAAAAGTCTTTTACTTTTCTTTATTAAATCCCACAGCTAGAGTACACATCCTCCACCTGCTCGCAGCCTGACTGCTTTCAAAGCTGATTCAAGTCCAGTCTCTTCAACCAAGCTCTCTGTTACTGTTCTTGGATTTACTATCTATACATTATGATTTTTGGTGCTCAACTGTCAGCTATTTTATAAGCTAGCTTTTTAATGTGCCTGTCTTTCTGTTACAGCTGTAAGAACCACATCTTACATGTTCACTGCTTCTGAAATTTACCTAATAACTGTATTACATTATTTTAAAAATGAGGCCTAGTGATTAGGAGAATATGACTTAGAAATAGAAAGAGGCCTAGTGATTAGGATAATATGACTTAGAAGTAGAAAATCCTGAGTTTAGATCCTGACTCTGTTCCTTTTTAGATGGGTGACCTTGGGCAAGTTACTTAACCTCTAGAACCTTTCATGTCTATAAAACAGAGATAATGCCACCTATTTCACAAGGCTGTTCAGTTCAGTTCAGTCACTCAGTCATGTCCAACTCTTGGCGACCTCATGAACCACAGCACACCAGGCCTACCTGTCCATCATCAACTCCCGGAGTTTACCTAAACTCATGTCCTTTGAGTCAGTGATGCCATCTAACCATCTCATCCTCTGTCGTCCCCTTCTCCTCCTGCCTTCAATCTCTCCCAACATCAGGGTCTTTTCAAATGAGTCAGCTCTTTGCATCAAGTGGCCAAAATATTGGAGTTTCTGCTTCAACATCAGTCCTTCCAATGAACACCCAGGACTGATTTCCTTTAGGATGGACTGGTTGGATCTCCTTGCAGTCCAAGGGACTCTCAAGAGTCTTCTCCAACACCACAGTTCAAAAGCATCAATTCTTTGGCACTCAGCTTTCTTTATAGTCACAAGGCTGTAGTGAAGTATAATGTGTACATGGGTATGTATACACATACATACAAACACACCATGTTTAACACAGTATTTGGTACATAGTGAGTATTTTTTTAATAGATGGCTATTAATGACTTTGCACCCCATAGGTACTCCTCTTTGGTCAGCATTTTAAACTGCAATCGAAGTGAAGTGTCAGCCACTCAGTTATGTCCAACTCTTTGGAACCACATGGACTGCAGCCCACCAGGCTCCTCTGTCCATGGGATTTCCCAGGCATGAATAACAAGTGCATTGCTGTTCCCTTCTTCTGGGGATCTTCCTGACCCAGGGACCAAACCCTGGTCTCCTCATTGCAGGCAGATTCTTTACTGTCTGAGCCACTAGGGAAGCCCTTTAAACTGTGAAGTTCATGTTAAATATTTTTTCTTAACATGCTGTCAAGATTCCATTGGATGTGAAGTTTTATACTACTCATCACTATATTTAGCCAAAAATTACTTTTATAAGGTACATTCTAGAAGAGTAAGAAAGACAACTTTTAACTTTCAAGCTGTGTCCAGATGCCAAAACCTGGGGTGTGAAACTATACAAGATCAGTTTCACTTCACATACATAACCCAATCCAGCATGATTTTCAGCAACCACCATTTCTTAAATACAGTGAAAGAAGCACTCAAGAATCTTTGGGAAAGCTAGAGTTTGTGAGATACAATTGCTAGAGCCTGTCAACAACCAGAGCTTAATGATTAGCGACCACCATGGCCAGAAGGGGATAAGCTTCCCTTCAACCAACAGGTTAATTACTGACTCTAATTAATGGCTTTAAATGATATAATGAAAATGCTGTAATCCAGTACATTAAAACCTGAAGAACTGATCTTCTGTTGGTTGAGGTGATCTTTTTTTTTCCCCCCCCTAATGAAACATGCAGTCTTTTCTCCTTTGTGCAGTAGGTCAAAGTTTTCCCTAGGTTAAGTCATACAGTATTTTTTTAAAGTCCTTCTCTAATGTTCCAGAACTTTCTATCAACAGTATCTGTAATCTTGCAGGAGAGGCTGCCTGAGAGCAGAGCAAGTTAATGCCACTGTCTCCTTTTGTCTTGACTTGGGCCTCCCACAATGACAAGCAGCCACAGGGGAAGTGTCTCTCTACATCACTACCCACAGTGCCTCCCTTCCAAGACCCCTCATTATTTCTGCACTACTGAGCAGGGAAACTGCATGGCCTTATTGCAGAAATCAGATGAGCAAGAATTTCATCACAGATCTGAATCTTCAATTTTCTGATGAGATCTTTGAAACACAAAGAATGATTTGGCTGCTCAAATTTATTCACTGAGATATGGGGAATATAGAATAAAGAGTAGCATTACTGCTTCATATGTTAGTGAAAGTAACCTATGTGAGTAACATGGTGACAATAATATCATAGGAACACAAATTGTGGCAGCCGAACGATTCCTTCAAAATCAATCAGGAAGAACTACTTTCTCACACATCAGTTAAATCCTGAGGACTGTTACTGCTCTCCAAATGAATTGAAGAATAATCCTGACACACCAAATTTACTAACATGGGTATGCACAGAGAAAAAGCAGAGAGAGAATATAATGTGGTTATGTATTGAAATTCCTGCTCAGTCTAAAGTAAATCCAGATTATGAAAATATGAAACATGAATTTTCTACTATATCTGAGTTCTAGCCAAAACAAATTTACTAGGAAATAGTCTATAATATGCCTTGTCCTGTGACAAGAATTATATGGATCACAATAGCAAAAGCACTTTGCTCTTTTTTATGAGACCACAGCCCAGTGAGAAGAAAATTATGCATGTGTTAAATAACTAAGGAGACAAACAACATTTACACAGTGTGATATCAGTTTGTTGAGAAAAATCACCTTCCTAATTCCTAATTCATGAAAATTTTTCACCACACAAGTGTACATTGATAGCACATAAAATCTACATCAAACACACCTTATAAAAATTATATTTCTTTCTCCTGACTTGGTCAAAGGGAAAAACACAGACTAATGCCAAATGAATTGTCTCCTAGATCTATTTCCACAGGCAATTCCTTTTGGCACCTTCTGTGGACTGCAAGGGGGGTTGGTGGTATTTGCTCTGCAGAGCAGCACCATGGCAGTGCAGTCCACTGATGGATTTCAATTTCAGAAACTGTGGTGGGCCACCCTGAGCCCAAGCCTTGTGGGGCATAAGGGCTTCTCCTGGCTCCTAAGAGAGCTAGGAAGAGGCTCTTTGACAAAGGAAAAGCAGTCGGATTAGTTCTGGCACTGGCTTCCAATTTCTGTAAATGTTACTAAACCCCTTCAAAGGAAAACACCCTTCAGGTCAGAGGAATGAATTACAAACTACTACCTTTACAAGAATTGCATGTCATAGGTATGGAGCAATGCAGGAATGCTGTCCAATAATTTAATTCTTGGTGCAGCAAAGCCTCTGAAAAATGACCTTGATAATGAACATTTCAAACAATAAACTTTATTCTTAAAATGATCTACTTACAAGGTTTCCATGCACATGAAGTTACACTGAGAAGAGACTTGAACCCTTTATAACCTAAGCTACCAAAGCAAGTTTATAAAATTATTCTGGGGCTATAGAACAGATCTGAGAGGAAATTAGGAGCTGAGAACGTTAGACACAAGAGCACCACCAAAGACTTCAAGGTCCCGTTGGTGTCTGTGATGAACTGCAGCTGGTGGTGCCGTCTCTTAGCCCCCAGCAGACACATGAAGGATTAGTTCATGTGCATGACGTATTTCCCATTAGCACAGATTCTGTCATGAATGCCTTTTCAACAAACTGCTGAAAGGAACTCAAAACTCCAAGGGATGCTCCAGGGTATGTGACTAATGTGGGCTATGCGATGAGTAACAGCCCAGCTGTTGTGAGTTTAGTGACAAATAATTTAATCTCTGTTCAAGCCAAACTCTTTCATCATACTTCCAGCACAAAACATGCCCTGGAAAAAAACGTTTCTCAAGAAAACGCATCTAAGAGAGACAGAGCGATCTTCTCCTGAGAGCCGTCCTCCAGAGCATGTCCCGTTTTTATCCCCTCAATCACCACAATCTATACCCAGAACTCTCAAGTCTTTCTCTAATCTCTGAATCTTCCCTGAGCTCACCCTGTGCTTCCATCTGCCTTCAACATGGCTCTGGGTGGCAATCTCAGAACACTGTTTTCACTCACATGGGGATGTTATGAGGCCCTCAGACTTGACATAACTTCCAGTGACCTTCTCCTGTTTCCTGCCCTCAGTGATACTCCAGCACCTCTCACCACTTGGCTTCACGTCACCCTATGGTCGTTCCCCATCTTTCCAGTCACTGCATCCTCCTCTGCTCTGCTTTCCTCTCCAGAAGGCTCTCTGAGACACTCTCATCTCCACAACATACTTTAAGCAGCTTCTAACCAGCTTGTCTCTGCTTCTCCCCCAGTATCTGACCTTCTGTTTATGCCAGGGTCCTCCTTCTACCCCAATCTGGTCCTGCTCTTCTCCAGACCCACACTTTCAAGGACTATACCACTGCCTACCTGAGAATTCAGAAGACTTCCTGCCTGCTGAGGAGCCCTAGGTCCACCCTGCTTCCACAAGGACCTGCATGGCACCTGGCGCAGAGGAGTGAAGTGAGAGACAGACAAATGGGGAGGAGCATGAGAGGGAGGATGGAAGAGAGAAGGGCGATGCTTCCCTACTTGGCTTCCCTCCTCACCACTAGCGTCCTTTCCCAGCTTGATGCTAAAAGGCCTAGAAATACCAGACTCCTTTTCCCTAGTAAGTGTATTTTTGCAAAATAAGATAAATTCTGATTATTTTACGAGGTAAATATCCATTTGTGCAACCCAGTGATGGTAAAATTCTCACATATCGGAACAAAATGGATAAAAACAGAAGGGGCATGGGAGAATAAAGAAAGAACCACCTGTAACATGTAGCATGCCATTTTATACATGAGACTCGAGACTCGAGCATCCATGGATTTTAGTATCCATGGAGGTCCTGGGAACAGTCTCCCACTGATACCAAGGGAAGGGTGTACTTGCATCTTAAGGGGGCTGTGCTGCTCAGTAAACAAGGGAGGAAGAGAGAAACTCTGGACAGAGAGGGCAACAGAGAAACCCTGGTTGGACTCAGCAGTAATGGCAGTGATGAGGTAATGAAAGAAATCGAAAACTAAGTGACCCTAGGAAAGAAGACCCATTCCTGAGGGTCTGTGCCATCAGGAAGCTCTGACCCAACTGGAATCCCTTTTATGATTTCCTAAGGCTGCTTCTTAAGGTCTCTGCCTGGCAACATTGCAAGCCTGGCCCCATGATCCTCCAAGGGAAATGCTGAATTCTAGTTCTCTGGGGAATACAATACAATGGGAAAGACTAGAGATCTCTTCAAGAAAATTGGACATATCAAAGGAACATTACATGCAAGTATGGGCACGACAAATGAAAGATATGGTAAAGACCTAACAGAAGCAGAGAGATTAAAAAGAGGCAGCAAGAGGACATGGAAGCAACCTAGATGGCCAGTGACAGATGGCTAGATTAAGTAGTTGCTGTACATATATACAATGGAAATCAACCCTGAATATTCCTTGAAGGACTGATGCTAAAGCTGAAGCTCCAATACTTTGGCCACCTGATGTAAAAAGCTGACTCATTGAAAAAGATGCTGCTACTGGGAAAGATTGAAGGCAAAAGGAGAAGGGGGCAGCAGAGGATGAGACGGTTAGATGGCATCAATGATTCAATGGACATGAGTTTGAGCAAACTCCAGGAGATAGTGAATAACCAGGAAGCCTGGTGTGCTGCAGTCCATGGCATTGTAAAGACTCAAACATGACTTAGTGACTGAACAAGAACAACAGTGCTATGGGCAGATGTGTCTGTAAGTTTGAGAGGTCTGCAATATCTGAGGGTTCCGTTGTCAGGACACAGGAATGGCAAAAGCCAGTGCTCCTCTACACTCCTCCCTCTAACCATCCAACAGGATACATTATCATTCCACTCAATCCACACTAAAAACAAAACAAACCCCTGCCCTCTCTACAGGCTTCTCTACCTTAATTACAGGTAACTCCAACCTTCTAGTTAGAAGTCACCTTTGATCCACTCCTCTTTATGGTCTCTTCATTGTATCCATTCCCAAATGCCATCAGCTCCATCTTCGAGGCATCTCTCCCTTTTGGAACACTTTTCACCACCTCTAGTCCAACCACTGCTGCCCCAGCCACAAGATCTCTTACCTACAGCCAGAGTGGTCTTGTTAACATGGAAGTTGTTAGATCATGGTCCTCCTCTGCTCAAAACCCTCAAATGACTCCCCAACATCCACGGGATAAAGCCAAAATCTCCACAGTGCTGCTATCTCTCACTCTCTTTACTCCATTTCAGTCTCTCTGGCCCTGCCTTCAATCCTCCTGTTCTGTGCCATGCCCTGATTGTCCCCAACCCTAGAACACTCCCCCGCCCACACACACACACACACTGCACATTGCCTCTTCCCTCACATCAACCTCTTGGAGAGGCCTTTCCTGACCCATTTCTCTATCGCTCATTTCCTATTTTATCTGTGTAAAGTTTTCCACTGCTAACTGACATCAATCTGTTTATCTGTGAAATTGTCCTTCCCACCTAGACATGGGAATAGAGATTTCTGCCTGTTTTGTTCCTGGTTACAGCAGACTTCCAAAGAATAACAAGGGGAGATAAGAAAGTCTTCCTAAGTGGACAATGCAAAGAAATAGAGGCAAACAACAGAATGGAAAAGACTGGAGATCTCTTCAAGAAAATTAGAGATACCAAGGGAAAATTTTATGAAAGATGGGTACAATAAAGAACAGAAACCTTTAGATTTCTGTTAGTTAATGGACCTAACAGAGGAAGAAGATATTAAGAAGAGGTGGCAAGAATACACAGAAGAACTATACAAAAAAGATCTTAATGACCCAGATAACCATCATGGTGTTATCGCTCACCTAGAGCCAGACATTTTGGAGTGAGAAGTCAAGTAGGCTTTAGGAAGCTTAATGACCCAGATAACCATCATGGTGTTATCGCTCACCTAGAGCCAGACATTTTGGAGTGAGAAGTCAAGTAGGCTTTAGGAAGCATCACTACAAGCAAAGCTAGTGAAGATGATGGAATTCCAGTTAAGCTATTTCAAATCCTAAAAGATGATGCTGTGAAAGTGCTGTACTCAATATGCCAGCAAATATGGAAAACTCAGCAGTGGCCACAGGACAAGAAAAGGGCAGTTTTCATTCCAATCCCAAAGAAAGGCAATGCCAAAGAATGTTCAAGCTACCAGATAGTTGTATTAATTTCACATGCTAGCAAAATAATGCTCAAAACCTTTCAAGCTGGGCTTCAACAGTATGTGAACCAAGAACCTCCAGATGTTCAAACTGAATTTAGAAAAGGCAGAGGAACCAGAGATCAAATTACCAACATCTGTTGGATCATAGAAAAAGCAAGAGAAGTCCACAAAAATATCTACTCTGTTTCACTGACTACGTTAAAGTCTTTGACTACATGGATCACAACAAAGAATGCAAAACTCTTAAAGAGATGGGAATACAAGATGACCTTACCTGCCTCCTGAGAAACTTGTATGCAGGTCAAGAAGCAACAGAACCAGACATGGAACAACAGACTGGTTCCAAATTGGGAAAGGAGTACATCAGAGCTGTATATTGTCACCCTGCTTATTTAAGTTATATGCAGAGTACATCATGTGAAATGACAGACTGGATGAAGAACTAGCTGGAATCAAGATTGCTGAGAGAAATATCAATAACCTCAGATATGCAGATTACACATCCTTATGGCAGAAAGTGAAGATGAACTAAAGAGCCTCTTGATAAAAGTGAAAGAGGAGAGTGAAAAGTCTGGCTTAGAACTAAACATTCAAAAAATGAAGATCATGGCATCCAGTCCCATCACTTCATGGCAAATAGACAGGGAAACAACGAAAACAGTGGCAAACTTTATCTTCTTGGGCTCTAAAATCACTGCAGATGGTGACTGCAGCCATGAAATTAAAAGATGCTTGCTCCTTTGAATGAAAGTTATGACAAACACTAGACAGTATATTAAAAAGCAGAGACATTACTTTGCCAAATAAGGTCTGTCTAGTCAAAACTATGTTTTTTCCAGTAGTCATGAATGGATGTGAGAGTTGGACCAAAAAAGACTCAACAGTGAAGAATTGATGTTTTTGACCTGTGGTGTTGGAGAAGACTCTTGAGAGTCCCTTGGACTGCAAGGAGATCAAACCAGTCAATACTAAAGCAAATAAATCCTGATCATTTATTAGAAGGGTTGATGCTGAAGTTGAAGCTCCAACAGTTTGGCCACATGATATGAAGAGCCGACTCACTGGAGAAGACCCTGATGCTGGGAAAGATTGAAGGTGGGAAAAGGGTACAACAGAGGACCAGATAGTTGGATGACATCACTGACTAAATGGCCATGAGTTTGCACAAGTTACAGGAGCTGGTGAAAGATAGGGAAGTCTGGTGTGCTGCAGTCCATGGGATCGCAAAGAGTCAGACAGGACTGAGCAACTGAACTGACTGACTGAACTATACAGTCCATGGAATTCTCCAGGCCAGAATACTGGAGTGGGTAGCCTTTCCCTTCTCCAAGGGATCTTCCCAATCCAGGGATCAAACCCAGGTCTCCTGCATTGCAGGCAGGTTCTTTACCAGCTGAGCAATAAGGGAAGCCCAGACATCAACAGAGGTCCTTCTAAAAAAAAAAAAATAAATAAATAAAAAGGATTAAATGGGCAAAATGAGTTTTGAGGTTATTTCTTACTTTATTCCCCCTTATTACAGCTGAAAAGTTATCAGGGAACGTTTAACAGGAGGATTCCTACATGCTGTTTCTCATAAATCCTCTGTTCCCTATTAGTTTCTGTTATCAGAAACCAGTGGAGCATGCCACTCCCAGGACTGAGGTCATAGGATGAGACAGGCTTGAATATCCTTCAGTAAACATTCTCCTTACCACAAAACTGCTTAGTCTCGATCCTCTTTCTTGACCTTGTGACCATTGTTAATCCCTTGTTCCCTTGGTAACGGTTGCTATATGTTTGGTTTTCTGATCTTTATCATTGTCAAAAGAAATTTCTTGTACAACAGCCTATATATACTCATAGAAAGATCATTAAAGCACCTTTGCTCCATCAGAGCTTCGGTCCCCATGTCTTTCTTTCTTCCTCTCTCTCTCTTCCCAACTAGTTCTCTGAAACGTAGAAACCCGTCGTGCTCACTCTCCTGCCCAAGCTTCTAAGAACCCCTCGAGAAGTCACCCTGTGCCTTGTGAGCAATGCAAGCCCTGTGTCAAGGGCTTTATTGGTTCTCTGCATAAACCAGGGAATATCAGCCTCTTTCTCTCTTTCACTTTCTTATTGTCGACTCCGGACCACCAGGTTCCAGTCTATTAAAGGACCCCAACAAAAAGTGGCCCTAAGAAAATTAAATATGTTTAAGAATTCCTGGGGAGCTTTCCTGGTGGCTCAGCAGTAATGAATCCACCTGACAGTGCAGGAGACATGGGTTTAATACCTGATCTGGGAAGATCCCACATACCACAGAGTAACTATGTCCATGCGTTCCAACTACTGAGCCCCTGTTTCAAGAGTCTGGGAGTCACAACTACTGAAGTCTGCATGAACTGGAGCCTGCACTCTGCAACAAGAGAAGCCCAAACAGTGAGAAGCCTGAGTACAGCAACAAGTAGCCCCTGGTTGCCATAACTAAGCAAAAGACCAAGCAGCAATGAAGACCCAGCACAGCCAGTAAAAGTAAACTTAAAAAGATCCTGCAGTAAATAAATTCTGTTTAATCCAATATTTCTCAAACACATCTGACCAAGGAATTTCAAAAATTTATCTATTTTAATAGGTATCTGTTGCCATCTTAAAGCAGATTTATTGGTGTTAACAGAAAACAGTAAGTTGAGAAGCCTGCCGCAGAGTGTAAGCACTTCCACTTAACAAAGTGCTGCAGTGACTTCTCCAAGCCTCTTCTGCTGGCCTGCTGACTTTTAAGTGCATCTATTAATCAAGGTCAGAAATGATGTTGCTGACTACTTTCTTGGAGGGGGAGGTCAAGCAGACAGCATCCTTGGCCCCAAAGGCAGGACATTATAAGGCCAAGATGAACAAAAGAAAAGGGCCAAATACCAGAGCTAGCTAACTGTCTGATTAAAGCAGCCTGTTACCATTCCAAACTTTCTGGACATATCTTGACTCCTCACCTTACTATTTTTTCACAAAGAGGAAGACATTCAGAAACTGATTTACATGTGTTCTGCTATGTAAGATCCAAAAACAACTCCGATTTTTTGTGTTTACCCCTCTTCTTGAAGCATAACTACTGTGAGAGGTACCTTATAAGGGATTCCATCTTTAGAACTTCCTCAATTTTTTTTAGTTTTAATCAAATTCATTTTTTAAAACTTAATTTTAAACACCTACAACTGGACTCTTCCTCCTTCACATCTGCATAAAATCAGGTAACAAACCATATCTTCTCTAACCTGACAAAGCTGAGATTAGAGTCAATCACAACCCTAACTTTTTAAGAGGCTCCTTTCAAAGTGTTAACATTTATCATGTTTCTAGATGAAAGTTAATAAAGTGCCCCACATTCCAGAAGTAGGTGACTGTAGTCTGAACTGACACAACATATATGAATGACAAAGAAGGAGTCATTTTGTTAGAGTATTTTTGACTCTTGGAAGAATTTTACAATCTTTGTTATCTAAAAACTCGACATACTCTGTGACTCGACCCACAATCCCCTCCCGCTTTTAGTAGTCCAGGAACCCAGTGAAATGTTATGAAGTCATTAAAAGTATTGTAAAGAACTTGTAATACAATGAAGTATTTTAGTGAAAAAAAAATTTTTTTTAAAGTAAGTAAACCTAAAGAGACAGTATAAGGTCAACAGCACTTAAACAAATAGAAAAGAAAATATCAAAATATGAATAGTAATGGTCTTCATGGGACTAACTACTGGTAGAGTTGCTCTTATCTTTTCGAACCTTCAATTTTTTAAATATATTCCTTTTATTTTTTTAATTTAATTTAATTTTTTAACTTTACAATATTGTATTGGTTTTGCTATATATCAAAATGAATCCGCCACAGGTATACATGTGTTCCACATCCTGAACCCTCCTCCATCCTCCCTCCCCATACCATCCCTCTGGGTCGTCCCAGTGCACCAGCCCCAAGCATCCAGTATCGTGCATTGAACCTGGACTGGCAACTCGTTTCATATATGATATTATACATGTTTCAATGTCATTCTCCCAAATCATCCCACTCTCTCCCTCTCCCACAGAGTCCAAAAGACTGTTCTATACATCAGTGTCTCTTTTGCTGTCTCATATACAGGGTTATTGTTACCATCTTTCTAAATTCCATATATATGCTTTAGTATATACTGTATTGGTGTTTTTCTTTCTGGCTTACTTCACTCTGTATAATAGGCTCCAGTTTCATCCACCTCATTAGAACTGATTCAAATGTATTCTTTTTAATGGCTGAGGTGAAAAGACAGCCTTCAGAATGGGAGAAAATAATAGCAAATCAAGCAACTGACAAACAACTAATCTCAAAAATATACAAGCAACACCTACAGCTCAACTCCAGAAAAATAAATGACCCAATCAAAAAATGGGCCAAAGAACCAAATAGACATTTCTCCAAAGAAGACATACAGATGGCTAACAAACACATGAAAAGATGCTCAACATCACTCATTATCAGAGAAATGCAAATCAAAACCACTATGAGGTATCATTTCACGCCACTCAGAATGGCTGTGATCCAAAAGTCTACAAGCAATAAGTGCTGGAGAGGGTGTGGAGAAAAGGGAAACCTCTTACACTGTTGGTGGGAATGCAAACTAGTACAGCCACTATGGAGAACAGTGTGGAGATTCCTTAAAAAAATGGAAATAGAACTGCCTTATGACCCAGCAATCCCACTGCTGGGCATACACACTGAGGAAACCAGAATTGAAAGAGACATGTGTACCCCAATGTTCATTGCAGCACTGTTTATAATAGCCAGGACATGGAAGCAACCTAGATGTCCATCAGCAGATGAATGGATAAGAAAGCTGTGGTACATATTCCTTTTATAATTAGAAAAATATAAATCTTCTAGTTCTATCACCATCCTCCACCTCTAAGCCTAAAACAGAAAGGCAGAGTTACAAAGATGCAAACGGTGATTCTTTATATATACAGGATTCAGAAAATGTAAACAGTCAGAAAAAAAAAAAATCCAAACTTAAATTATCTCTAATATAAGTATGTTTGGTTTCACGAGAGGGAGATAAATCTCTAAGTAAAGAGCCAAGAAGATACGACAGATTAAAGATTCTACAAGGAAAGATGTTTTCATTGGTTCCCCCCCCTTTCTTCTCCACGGAGTCCACTTTACACCCTTCCTGGCTTCCCTGAAGAGGCAGGAGGCTGGACAAGACCAATGGAGAGAAAAATGAAACACAAGATGATGAGAGAATGCAGTAGGGAGACTGAAAACCCACAGCCAGAAGAGACGGGGAAGCCCTTCCATTTCTAAATGACCCTTGGTGGTAAAGGATGTAGACCAGGCTTTGCCCAGAGTTCCTATTCTAATAACATCAGTACTCGGTTAGTGTCTGTTTTGTGGCCAATTTACTGAAGTGTTTAGGATAACTTTCTTATGCCATCAACCTCTGAATATTCAGAGCTAGCAACATCTACAGGAAACAATGTAAGAAGTAAATACCCCAAAGTCAAATGTCAACAATTTTGAGGTTCCTAGTGTTTGAATTTAATTGTCTATACACAACTAGGTAAGATATCAGCTTCCAAGGGAAGAATGTGAGATACACAATGGATTATGATGTGACAGCTACATTTAATACAGGATATGAAGCCACATGGTCAATGCAGTTTCTAGTAAAATCTAACGCCCTCCTCTGTCCCAGAGAACAGACACTGCATTCACTAGTCTTAGGTATGCAAACTGCCCATAAATTTTTTAATGAATTGTGATCCTCGTGTACAGGATATTGTTATCAGAACCATTAGCAAAAATGTGAGTTTTTGTCCCGGCCTCCTGGGCTTCCTTGTTCATCACATCCCTTCCTGAGTCCTGGACAACAACTCTCTTGTTCAATCCAAAACAATGTTAGTAGTCAGACCTCAACATGCAGGTTGCGATGAAATCCTCAACCTGTAAGAGGAAAAGTTCTAAAAGCCTTTATGTACATATTCCATTAACAACTTTCATGCAGAGCTTTCACTGAAGATAAGGTTAAATCACCAAGAGAGCTGTTGGTAAAGCAGTTGCTAAGCTAGAATGAAAATGATTTTACAACTCATATATGGATGGCACATAAAACTGAATTAGATCAAAACCTTTGCAAAAGAACACAAGATTGAAACCTTTTCCTTTTTCCCAAGAGATATGCCATTCTCCCTGGTGGCTCAGATGTTTACCATCTTTACGCATCTGCCTACAATGTGGGAGCCTTGGGTTAGATCCCGGCATCCAGAAGATCTGCTGGAGAATGAAATGGAAACCCACTCCAGTACTCTTGCCTGAAAAATCCCATGGATGGAGGATTCTGGTAGGCTATAGTCCATGAGGTTGCAAAATCTCAGACACATTGAGTGACTTCACTTTCACTTTCTTTCACATGCCACTCTCCAAGGAATGAGTCCTACAGAAGAAAGTGTTAATATTTCCACACCATTTTGAGTCTGAAATTTTGCATGTCTCTTGAAATAAAAGGTCATGTGTGCTTTCGTGGTAAGTTGCTTCAGTTGTGTCCAACTCTTTGTGACCCTAGGGACTGTGGCCCATCAGGCATCTCTGTCCATGGGATTCTCAAAGCAAGAATGGATTTCCCTGCCTCCTCCAGGGGATCTTCCAAACCCAAGGATCAAACCTATGTTTCTTAAGTCTCCTGCATTAGCATGCAGGTTCTTTACCACTAGAGCCACCTGGGAAGCCTGAAATAAAAGGTCAAGATTCATTTAGAAGTAATTACAAGAGAAACTGAGTTGACCAAGAACTTTCAAGAAAGGAGTAAATTCAGAGAGGGGATAGCAGTGAACAAGTAACCAAGGATTTCCTTCTATTTCTATTACATATTTCAGAAGCATGAATTAAAAAAACACTGGTGGAGTAACAGAAAAACTCAGAATACTAAAACATCATTAAAATCCTAGAGTAAAAGCTTACTTACATTAAAGCTCTTATACCATTCTGGCTTCAAACCCATGTATGACTCTGGAGTTTCGATGCATAGCAATGTTAGTGTGCTTACCCCTATAGAAATGTATATTTAAAAATGGTTAAGATGGGCTTCCTAGGAGGCTCACCGGTAAAGAATATGCCTGCCAATGCAGGAGACACAGGCAGTTGTGGATGTGACTGGTGATAGAAGCAAAGTCCGATGCTGCAAAGAATAGTATTGCATCAGATCAGATCAGATCAGTCACTCAGTCATGTCCGATTCTTTGCAACCCCATGAATCGCAGCACGCCAGGCCTCCCTGTCCATTACCAACTCCCGGAGTTCACCCAGACTCACGTCCATCGAGTCAGTGATGTCATCCAGCCATCTCATCCTCTGTAGTCCCCTTCTCCTCTTGCCCCCAGTCCCTCCCAGCATCAGAGTATTTTCCAATGAGTCAACTCTTCGCATGAGGTGGCCAAAGTACTGGTGTTTCAGCTTTAGCATCATTCCTTCCAAAGAAATCCCAGGGCTGATCTCCTTCAGAATAGACTGGTTGGATCTCCTTGCAGTCCAAGGGACTCTCAAGAGTCTTCTCCAACACCACAGTTCAAAAGCATCAATTCTTTGGTGCTCAGCCTTCTTCACAGTCCAACTCTCACATCCATACATGACCACAGGAAAAACCATAGCCTTGACTAGACGAACCTTTGTTGCCAAAGTAATGTCTCTTCTTTTGAATATGCTATCTAGGTTGGTCATAACTTTCCTTTCAAGGAGTAAGAGTCTTTTAATTTCATGGCTGCAGTCACCATCTGCAGTGATTTTGGAGCCCCCAAAAAATAAAGTCTGACACTGTTTCCACTGTTTCCCCATCTATTTCCCATGAAGTGATGGGACCGGATGCCATGATCTTCATTTTCTGAATGTTGAGCTTTAAGCCAACTTTTTCATAGGAACCTTAAATATTAGGTCCATGAATCAAGGAAATATGGAAGTGGTCAAACAGGAGATGGCAAGAGTGAATGTCAACATTTTAGGAACAAGTGAACTAAAGTGGACTGGAATGGGTGAATTTAACTCAGATGGCCATTATATGTACTATTGTGGGCAAGAATCCCTTAGAAGAAATGGAGTAGCCCTCATAGTCAACAAAAGAGTCCAAAATACAGTACTTGGATGCAATCTCAAAAATGAGAGAATGGCCTCTGTTCGTTTCCAAGGCAAACCATTCAACATTATGGTAAGCCAAGCCTATGCCCCGACCAGTAATGCTGAAGAAGCTGAAGTTGAACAGTTCTATGAAGACCTACAAGACCTTCTAGAACTAACACCCAAAAAAGATGTCCTTTTCATTATAGGGGACTGGAATCCAAAAGTAGGAAGTCAAGAAATATCTGGAGTAACAGGAAAATTTGACCTTGGAATACGGAATGAAGCAGGGCAAAGACTAATAGAGTTTTGCCAAGAAAATGCACTGGTCATAGCAAACACCCTCTTCCAACAACACAAGAGAAGACTCTACACATGGACATCACCAGATGGTCAACATCTAAATCAGATTGATTGTATTATTTGCAGCCAAAGATGGAGAAGCTCTATACAGTCAACAAAAACAAGACCAGGAGCTGACTGGCTCAGATCATGAACTCCTTATTACCAAATTCAGACTTTGAAGAAAGTAGGGAAAACCACTAGACCGTTCAGGTATGGCCTAAATCAAATCCCTTATGATTATACAGTGGAAGTGAGAAATAGATTTAAGGGCCTAGATCTGATAGATAGAGTGCCTGATGAACTATGGAATGAGGTTCGTGACATTATACAGGAAACAGGGATAAAGACCATCCCCATGGAAAAGAAATACAAAAAGCAAAATGGCTGTCTGGGGAGGCCTTACAAATAGCTGTGAAAAGAAGAGAAGTGAAGAGCAAAGGAGAAAACGAAAAATATAAGCATCTGAATGCAGAGTTCCAAAGAAGAGCAAGGAGAGATAAGAAAGCCTTCCTCAGCGATCAATGCAAAGAAATAGAGGAAAAGAACAGAAGGGGAAAGACTAGAGATCTCTTCAAGAAAATTAGAGATACCAAGGGAACACTTCATGCAAAGATGGGCTCAATAAAGGACAGAAATGATATGGACCTAACAGAAGCAGAAGATATTAAGAAGAGGTGGCAAGAATACACAGAAGAACTGTACAAAAGAGATATTCATGACCCAGATAATCACAATGGTGCGATCACTAACCTAGAGCCAGACATCCTGGAATGTGAATCAAGTGGGCCTTAGAAAGCATCACTACGAACAAAGCTAGTGGAGGTGATGGAATTCCAGTTGAGCTATTTCAAATCCTGGAAGATGATGCTGTGAAAGTGCTGCACTCAATATGCCAGCAAATTTGGAAAACTCAGCAGTGGCCACAAGACTGGAAAAGGTCAATCCCAAAGAAAGGCAATGCCAAAGAATGTTCAAACTACAGCACAATTGCACTCATCTCACATGCTAGTAAAGGAATGCTCAAAATTCTCTAAGCCAGGCTTCAGCAATACATGAACCATGAACTTCTGGTGTTCAAGCTAGCTTTAGAAAAGGCAGAGGAACCAGAGATCAAATTGCCAACATCCACTGGATCATGGAAAAAGCAAGAGAGTTCCAGAAAAACATCTATATCTGCTTTATTGACTATGCCAAAGCCTTTGACTGTGTGGATCATAATAAACTGTGGAAAATTCTGAAAGAGATGGGAATACCAGACCACCTGAAATGCC
Source organism: Bubalus kerabau (assembly GCF_029407905.1). Classification (NCBI taxonomy): domain Eukaryota; kingdom Metazoa; phylum Chordata; class Mammalia; order Artiodactyla; family Bovidae; genus Bubalus; species Bubalus kerabau. The sequence continues at coordinate 849,929 of NC_073647.1, read as the reverse complement.
TCTTGAGAAACCTATATGCAGGTCAGGAAGCAACAGTAAGAACTGGACATGGAACAACAGACTGGTTCCAAATAGGAAAAGGAGTATGTCGAGTCTGTATATTGTTACCCTGCTTATTTAACTTATATGCAGAGTACATCATGAGAAACGCTGGACTGGAAGAAACACAAGCTGAAATCAAGATTGCCGGGAGAAATATCAATAACCTCAGATATGCAGATGACACCACCCTTATGGCAGAAAGTGAAGAGGAACTAAAAAACCTCTTCACGAAAGTGAAAGTGGAGAGTGAAAAAGTTAGCTTAAAGCTCAACATTCAGAAAACGAAGATCATGGCATCCGGTCCCATCACTTCATGGGAAATAGATGGGGAAACAGTGGAAACAGTGCCAGACTTTATTTTGGGGGGGCTCCAAAATCACTGCAGATGGTGACTTCAGCCATGAAATTAAAAGACACTTACTCCTTAGAAGGAAAGTTATGACCAATCTAGATAGCATATTCAACAGCAGAGACATTACTTTAGCAACAAAGGTCCATCTAGTCAAAGCTATGGTTTTTCCTGTGGCCATGTATGGATGTGAGAGTTGGACTGTGAAGAAGGCTGAGCACCGAAGAATTGATTCTTTTGAACTGTGGTGTTGGAGAAGACTCTTGAGAGTCCCTTGGACTGCAAGGAGATCCCACCAGTCCATTCTGAAGGAGATCAGCCCTGGGATTTCTTTGGAAGGAATGACGCTAAAGCTGAAACTCCCGTACTTTGGCCACCTCATGTGAAGAGTTGACTCATTGGAAAAGACTCTGATGCTGGGAGGGATTGGGGGTAATAGGAGAAGGGGATGACAGAGGATGAGATGGCTGGATGGCATCACTGACTCGTCCATTGAGTGAACTCTGGGAGTTGGTGTTGGACAGGGAGGCCTGGCGTGCTGTGATTCATGGGGTCGCAAAGAGTCGGACATGACTGAGCGACTGAACTGAACTGATCTGAACTGAACACTATTGCTCAGGGTGGCTGAGTAAAACTAAAGCCCCAAATGTACAGACTGTGATTTTTATGTGCTTCTGTTTTTAATAATGTCCCAGAATTGAGGGTTCTGAGGGAACCACAAAGAACTGAAACAATGTCCTTGAACAAAGGTTTGGCCATTGGCGATAAGGGAAAAACTCCAGCAAAGCAGCAGCTGGGGGCACAGAAGCAAAGCCTGCAGCCCAGAGAGCAATTATATTTATCAGCTAAAAGCCAAAACATATGTATAGGTATGCACAACCTCAACTAGAAATGCATACTCACCGAGCACTGAGATACTCTTTATTATTTGCTAGTCACTGTTTAAGTACTTCTTCCAAATATGAATGCATTTCTCGCTGACAGCTATCCCAGGAGGCATAGAATGGTTAAGAGATGTGTCCGGAGTTGTTTAGCTGGTGAGTGACAGAGAGACCCAAGATGGTTGTTCTTGACATTCATGCTTTTTTCCTTTATTTATTTTTTTTTTCATGTAGACCATTTTAAAAGTCTTCTTTAATTTGTTACAATGACAGTTTATGTTTTATGTTTTTGTTTTTTGGCCACAAGGTACATGGGATCTTAGCTCCCAGACTGGGGATCAAACCTGAACCCCCTTCATTGGAAGGTGAAGTCTTAACCACTGGACCACCAGGGAAGTCCCCATTCATGCTCTTGATTGTTTACCTTCTATGACTTCTTCTCTGGAAACATCCTTGGTCCATGCCCCATCTGAAGCCTACCTCTCCAGCCTTCCAATAATTCTGTAGGATTACATACAACACCTCCTGGTAATTTCAGAGTTGGATTCTCTTGTTTGCAATCAAAACCCTGATTGACTCGGTCCTAAATCCAACTACAGAGATAAGTTTAAGTGAACACGAAAGGCTCCTCCGAACTCTGGCCCAGCAGCAACTCAACTACCTGAGGACTGAGGTGAAAGGGAGGTAGGCTTGAAGGTGGGGTACACATATTTATGGGGTTCACATCAATGAACCAAATTTTCATCCTACAGGGTGAGAAGCAGGAGCTGTCAGGATATTTATGAAAGCAGAGAGGTGTTTGTTTTTCTCAATGTTAAGCAGGTGGATTTTGGGAGGTCAGCCTTGAAAACGTTTACAATTTTCTACCTGAGTCTGCTGAGACAAGCAGCTATGGGTATCTTGGGGCCACAATTCCCTGGACTTCACAGAAAAATTTAAGAATTGAAAAAAGCAGGATTAAAGGATATACTCTCCTTTCTACACTCTCCTACTTTACCTTCCTCCACCTGACCCGAGGTGGGCTTGGAGGGCAGCTGGCACAATGCTCAGCCAGCAGTGAAGGTGGAGACCTGGTGCTGAGCAGATACAGCCTGAGGTCAAGGCTTGGAGGGAGGGGTGCTGGGGAGGCACCCATTTCCATCTTCCTGAGGTCACAAGGAAGGACCAACCCTGAGAGACCCAGCAGAATGGGAGCAGACTGCCCTTCAGCTCCTCTGCCCCAACCAAGAAGTGGAAATTGAGCAAGATCAAAGTGCCACAAGAAGACCTTATGACTCCTGTGTAGATACTAACTAAGGGGTGTCTAGGGAAATGGCAGGGACAGGAAAGAAAAAAAAAAACAGTTAGGTAATTGTCAAAGAGGAATGCAAATTCTTCATTAAAAAGCTCCTCTGACTATGAACCCTCGCCATGCAAGTTTACACTTAGGGATGACACTTGGGTCACATTCTACAGTTGTAGCTTCACACCCAGGGACCTCTCAGGACCTTCTGTGATTAATCCAGAATCAATTTAAAGGCCAGACCCCTTTCCTGCACTCTTTACCTCTTATTGTCTTGTTCAGTCACCAAGTCATGTCCAACTCTTTATGACCCTATGGACCGTGGCACACCAGGTTCCCCTGTCCTTCACTATCTCCCGGAGTTTACACAAATTTATGTTCATTGAGTCAGTGATGCAATTTAATGATCTCATCCTCTGACATCCCCTTCTCCTCTTGCCCTCTATATTTTCCAGCATCAGGGGCTTTTCCAATGAGTCAGCTCTTCACATCAGGTGACCAAAGTATTGGAGCTTTAGCGTCAGCATCAGTCTTTCTAATGAATATTTGGGGTCGATTTATTTTATAATTGACTGGTTTTACCATCTTCCTGCAGTCCAAGGGACTCAACAGAGTCTTCTCCAGCACCACAATTCAAAAGCATCAATTCTTCAGCGCTCAGCCTTCTTTATGGTCCAACTCTCATGTCCACACATGACTAGTGGAAAAACCATAGCTTTGACTATATGGACATTTGTTGGTAAACTAATGTCTCTGCTTTTTAATACAAAGTCTAGGATTGTCATAGCTTTCCTTTCAAGGAGCAAGTGTCTTTTCATTTCATGGCTGTAGTCACCATAGGCAGTGATTTTGGAGCCCCTTGACATAAATTTCACCGCCAGTGCCCACTCCAATCATGATATTCTTTTCATCCAAGGCTACACCTTCTACCATCACTCTTCCCATCTTTTGGGAGCTCTTCTTACACTCCGGTATCAATCAAGGGTCCTCTCAAAAGACAGCCTATCAAAGCTGTGTGGGCGAGGTTCCAAAACCCAGCAGGAGAGGCTGCAGAACACAGGAGTTAGGAATGACAAGCCTTTAATAGCCACAGGAAGAAAGGACCAGGGAAGACACAGCTCTACTGGAGACTGGAGAGAGCTGAAGTGATGGAGGAGAGGCTGCCCTGTTGAAGCTGGTAACAGATGGTCACAGGCACTGCTGGCGCTACAAGGAAAGAAGCAGCAGCAGAAGGGAAAGACACCAACTGTTGACTTTGCTCCTCCCCTGGGCTTCCACTGACTGAAACCAAATCAAAGCCACATGGCAGGAGCCCTAGTGATGAATATCTATAGGGCAGGCTCCAAGGTGTAGACCAGAACAAAATGGAGAGGACAGGGGATGGACAGAGAATCAGTAGGTCAGCTGCCATGGACCCTTTTGTTTCAAATGCTCATGACTTTTTCAATTGCCAGTTATTTTGTGGAAACCAATCAGGGGGACTTTCCAGTGTTATTAATTCTAATAAAGTTCTTATAGTCATGGTCTGCCATCTTGGTTTGTCCTTCCATCATGGAGGTGACAAACAGAACACCAGGTAGACTCCTGGCCTCAGTAATTTTCTGACATTGAAGGGAATCAAACTTTTAAGGCCCTTTAGACCAGTGTGAGTAAGTGTGGTCCTTCTCCCAGTAGCATCAGCATCACCTGGAACTGCACAGAAATGCAGATTCTTGGGCCCCATCCATGACCTATTGAATGAAAGTCCTTAAGACTGGGGCCTGGGAATCTGTGTTTAAAAAAGCTGTCAGGGGTTCTTATGTATGTATATGCTACAGTTTGAGGAGTCTTCCTTTAGATCCCATCTTTGAAGATTTAGGGAGGACAGACCATTGATATCCTATCAGAGACCCTTCCAGTGTAAGGAGCCACTGACCCTGAACTTCCTCGCTACAACCTTTAGCAAGATACCAATGTCTGAGCCTCAGTCTTCTTACTTAGTTGCTGTCACTATAGCCAAAAAAATCTATTTCAGCTTTTCAAAGGGCTTGATCTTGAAATTGCTCAGATTTGTCATTTCAGGAGACGATGATGATGGCAGCAATGACAACAGCAGCAGCTCCTACTAAGCATTCTCCATACAGCCAGTTTCATCTGAAAAGTGCTGTGCATTTTAACATACTTCTCCTAACCTGTGAGGTGGACACTATCTTTGCTCCACAGATGGTGAGGTTGTGGCCTATGGAAAAACTCAGAAACTGGTTTTGTCTGTATAGGAAAGGAATACCTACTTCAGAGCTATGAAAACAGTATGATAAAGCATTCCACAAATATAAAGCCTTATATAAATGACAGCAGTGTGAACAGCCAACTACTGATGAAATGACCATGTGGAGTTTCATTAAGCTCTAACTTCATGGGATATTCAAGGTAGATCAGCCTATGACTAGCAGGCTTCTTCTCCTTCTTCTTCTTCTTCTTTTTTTTTTTTTTAATAAGTTATGTGTCAAGAAGAGTGGATATTTCAGTGTTTCAATGGGTACTATTTGAAGATTTCTCATAAATTTGAAAGAGCAGAGGAAAATACTGATGCTAATCTGAATCTAACAAATAGCTTTCCTTAATTACAAGAAATAGCAACAAACCTCTTGTCTAAAAGAAGATAAAACCAACTGGTAAGCTCTCCCCAGTGCAAAGGACTGTTGACAAAAGTTATCTTATGACACCTCTCCAAGAATTCTGTTTATGGCCAAACAAATGATTTAATCTTCTAGAAACAGATTCATAGGTAACATCATTTTTATTGTTTTAATATGATGGATTCTCAATTTAATCAGAATCTTCCTCCTCCTTCAAATCCTCTTTCTACTAAAGCATTATCCTCCCCTAAGTCCAGAGATGAGGTGAATATTAAGACCCATCTTTCCGTCTGTTTAAAATATGCCCCCAAAGTGTCATGGGGGTTGAGCTGGCATCTCAGTGGAGAAAGATCTTGGCTGGACAGACAAGGGCCCAGAAATGAAAACTGGCCCCCTCGCCCACCATCAACTGCATGATAGAACACTAGTATTCCATTTTAGAAACAGAGATTCAGAAAGGTTATCTGACTTTTTCACATAGCCGGTGAATTACACAACATAGAAAAAATTGTCTTTTCTATTATAACAAAGCCAAATTGTATTTCAATGGATTGAAACAGGCATCACACTTCCCCTGCTCTCTAAAAGCAACATCACACAATTTCTTTATTTTTCATACAAAAGATTTCATACCCTTATATAAATTCACAACACAACATGATGGAGTGTACCATTTGTAGTGTTTGTTCTTTGCAGTCAAAGAGTGTCAGACCAAGCAGAAGTGATAAGGTGTTCATTTCCCTCAATACTAGCATGGGAGAGTAAAACAAATTTACAGTCTGTACCAAAGGCAAAAGTGTTAGGCAATCACAAGTATTTGCATGTACACCTCATAACACCTGCAGGTAAATTATTTGATAAGGTCAAATTTGACAACAACAAAACCATCAATGGAGCTGGAGTGAGTTGCTAGTCCAGTTAGAAAAAAAATATAGAAAGACAATCAGCTAGATTGTAGAAGCCCGGATTTTCTGGACTCTAACTTTAGAAAGGATTGTTTTGCCTTTATTAGAAATTCTGAATTATATTTTTTTCTACAGATAACACCAATGGTACAAAAAGCAAAGAAAAGCGCTTTACAAGGGAGAAGCCAAAGCCTAATGAAAAAAGCCAATGAAACATAAAAAAGATTGAGTCCCAGAAGGTAAGGTCTGCCAACTTCCCACACAATGTACAGTGACTCAAAGGCAAAGTCTAAATTAGCATTTGTGTATATTCATGGCTACTAATTTCAAAAAAATAAATTCATATAGGAAGTTTACTTTTTAAATTTTATGTAAAAAAAAAAAACTGGAGGGAACCAATAATAAACTTTCTATGTATATGTAATTTCACCTGCAACTTTATTTTAAAGATAATCATGCTTTTTAATAATTTATTTTAATTGGAGGCTAATTACTTTACAACATTGTAGTGGCTTTTGCCATACAATGACATGAATCAGCCATGGGTGTACATGTGTCCCACATCCTGAATCCCCCTCCCACCTCCCTCCCCATCCCATCCCTCAGTGTCATCCTAGTGTACTGGCCCTGAGTGCCTTGTCTCATGCATCGAACCTGGACTGGCAATCTATTTCACATATGATAATACACATGTTTGAAAGCTCTTCTCTCAATCATCCCACCATCACCTTCTCCCAGAGTCCAAAAGTCTATTCATTATCTCTGCATCTCTTTTGCTGTCTCCCATATAGGGTCATCGTTACCATCTTTCTAAATTCCATGGTGCTACTGCTGCTAAGTCACTTCAGTCGTGTCCAACTCTGTGTGACCCCATAGACGGCAGCCTACCAGGCTTCTCCATCCATGGGATTCTCCAGGCACGAGTACTGGAGTGGGCTGTCATTGCCTTCTCCATCTAAATTCCATATATATGCATTAATATATTGTATTGGTGTTTTTCTTTCTGACTTCACTCTGTAAAATAGGCTCCAGTTTCATCCACCTCATTAGAACTGATTTAAATGCATTCTTTTTAATAGTTGAGTAATATTCCATTGTGTATACGTACCAGGGCTTTCTTATCTATTCATCTGCCAATGGAAATCTAGGTTGCTTCCATGTCCTGTCTATTGTAAACAGTACTGCAATGAACACTGGGGTAAACGTGTCTCTTTAAATTCTGGTTTCTTTGTTGTGTATGCCCAGCAGTGGGATTGCTAGGTCCTATGGCAGTTCTATTTCCATTTTGTAAGGAATCTTCTCACTGTTCTCCATAGTAGCTGTACTAGTTTGCATTCCCACAAACAGTGTAAGAGTGTTCCATTTTCTCTGCACCCTCTCCAGCATTTATTGTTTGTAGACTTTTGATAGCAGCCATTCTGACCAGCATGAGATGGTACCTCACTGTGGTTTTGATTTGCATTTCTCTGATAATGAGTGATATTGAGCATCTTTCCATGTGTTTGTTAGCCATGTGTATGTCTTCTTTGGAGAAATGTTTGTTTAGTTCTTTGGCCCATTTTTTGATTAGGTCATTTATTTTTTGGTTATTGAGCTGCATGAGCTGAGGAAAAGAATTGTATGTATTCTCCTCTGTCATTTAAATCATTACCTAAGCAATTATCAGTGCTCAGATAAATTGTTAATATACTCTTCATTCAATTTTTCACACTTCACAAGTAGATATGGATTTTGTTTGTATTGGGATTCCCTGGTGGCTCAGATGGTAAAGAATTTGCCTGTAATAGGGGAGACCCAGGTTCGAGGGAATGGCTACCCATCCCCATATTCTCACCTGGAAAATTCCACAGACAGAGGAGCCTGGAGGGCAACAGTCTATGGAGTCACAAAGAGTCGGGGACAATTGAGCAACTAACACTTTATTTGTAGGCATCATTTTATTTTATTTTTTTTAACAGGAGAAAATCAAACAAAAGTTTAGTAACATGTATACATGGGAGAGATCCAGAAGTGAGTGACCTGCACGCACCATTTTAAAGCTGTGGTTTACTTGGATATTTTGACAGATAAATTATGCAGCTACATCTTAAAAGTAAAACATGGCTTATTGTAGCTGTTTAATTTAAGACATCAAGATTTCAAGGTGGCGTGCACACTAAGTCTCTTCAGTCATGTCCAACTCTGTGTAACCCTATGGACTATAGTCCTCTAGGCTCCTCTGTACATGGGATTCTCCAGGCAAGAATACTGGAGTGGGTTGCCATGCCCTCCTCCAGATGATCTTCCTGACCCAAGGATAGAACCTGCTTCTCCCATGTCTCCTGCATTGGCAGGCAAGTTCTTTACCACTAGCACCACCTGGGAAGCAAATTTTAAGATACACTATCGATTTAATAATAGCTTTGAAATGAAAAAAAGGTATAGCCCACTAAATGATCATATTAATTTAACATAAACCCCTATTCCAAAAGTAATAAAGTGAAAAAGAGAAAGAGATTATAATTAAGGAAATACATTCTTTTATTTGTAGAAAGGATACAGCAGAATAGGTAAACCTTATAATACAGAGCCAGGTTTCATGGGTTCAAACCTTGGCTCCTCCACTTACTAGGTGATCTCAGGAAATCTAATCAGCCTTTGTACACCTCATTCTTCACTTTAGACAAGAAGAAGACAAAGATAGCATCAGTCATACAAGGCTGTTATGAGGATTCAGTGATTAATATTCTTAAAGTACCTCAAACAACCCCAAGAAACTATTTCAAACAATCCGGAGATGATGAATGGTACATGCTGCTGCTGCTGCTGCGAAGTCGCTTCAGTTGTGTCTGACTCTGTGCAACCCCAGAGACAGCAGCCCACCAGGCTCCCCAGTCCCTGGGATTCTCCAGGCAAGAACACTGGAGTGGGTTGCCATTTCCTTCTCCAATGCATGAAAGTGAAAAGTGAAAAAGTGAAGTCGCTCAGTTGTGTCTGACTCCTAGCGACTGCATGGACTGCAGCCTACCAGGCTCCTCCGTCCATGGAATTTTCCAGGCAATAGTACTGGAGTGGGGTGCCACTGCCTTCTCCGAATGCTACATGAGAATTTGTTAAATAACAGTTATCACCACCATGGCCAGCACCTTCCAGGACTCACTGAAGCTTACACTGCATTGAAGTGAACAATTTCCAATTCAACAAGCCAATAAAATGCTTTAATTTGGGGAAATATTTACCAACTGAGTGCTTGACACTATGCCAGATTTTTAGAGGAAGGAAAAATGAAAAGTAAAAAAATGATAGAACCATGGTGCTGCTTCTAGAAGGGCCATTTAACTAGGGGTGTGTGGTGACCTAGGCTTCAGAACATCCACAAGCCCTCTGAAATGAGGTGCAAAATTATGCCTGCACACACATTTATCTAGGGTGCCATCCCAGATTCCAGAAAAGGCCTGGGATTAGGGGGAAAAAATGTTGAGAGCTATTTGTTTCAGGTAATCACACCCATTAAAAGATAAATATGCCAAAGTTTAATTTTAGTAAAAGACACTTGAGTATTCTCAATGACTTGATTCAATTATAAATGGATTCTTTTACTTTGATAGGTATGCACAGTTTCCCCTTCCTAATCTGAAGTTTCTTAAATATCAAACAGTCTCCATCAGAAATGTAAATCCTTGATTATCAGAAACTCATTCTACCTCTTCTTCCAGTCTTCCAGAAAACGAAGCTACTTGCTTTATATAAATCTCCAAGTTCAGTTGCAATACAAACCCAGTCAGTTTCCAAATCTCCAGAGCAATGGCTTCCAGAATGAGTCATCCTAAACCTTCTTGTTTCTTGAACAATGGCTGGCATTGCAGGGTGATGATGGACAGTTGCTGCTCAAGCCATCACCAAACCTTGCAAGTGGATAAAAACTGATCTTGGAAGCCATTTACTTAAGACATTGGAAAGAAAATAAGCTGCAGTTTGCAGTAAACGTGAAATGTCTAGGGTACCAGGTGTTTTATCTAAATACCACACACTAAAGGATTATAGCGCTGGAGTTCCTTGGGGCACCCATTGTTTCAGTGCTCCACATGTTATAATTAAGTCCATGTGTTAGACAACAGGGTACAGTGGCTCAGTGGTAAAAAATCCGCCTGCCAATGCAGAAGACATGGGCTTGATCCATGGGTTGGAAAGACCCCTGGAGGCGGAAATGACAATCCACTCCAGTATTGCCTGGAAAATCCCATGAACAGAGCAGCCTGGCAAAGCTACAGTCCATGGGGTCACAAAGAGTCAGACATGACCCAGCGACTAAGCATGTGCAACATGCATGCACATGCGTACACACACACACACACACACACACACACTTAGACAATATGGTCTTGCGGAAAGGCCATAGATATTGGAACCAGATACTCCTGGGCCCCATTCTGCCTGTACTATTTTTTAGCTGGGTGATCATGGAAGGCTATTAAACCTTTCTAGATGGTAATTTTCTCACAGTTGAAAATACCTTCTTCTTTTAGAGGACTACTGAAGTTTCAATCTGATAAAGACATGCCAGAATCCACAATGTTGTCTCTGAACTTTCCCTTTTCCATATCCACTTATAAATGATTTATCATAACAATAATTAACCATGGGGGAGGGAAAAGCCAATGATTTTAACTACTTTGCTTTCCCTTAAAATCTTATAACCTCTCACAAATTACTCCTCAATAACATATTGTTACTAGAATGATCAGTATTCCTAACCAGGTTTGTCATGCAACATTGAGGCAAAAAAAAAAAAAAAAAAAAAAGTCACAAGCACTCAGAGTCATCCCCAGGGACTTTTCTCCCACCTTTACATCTATTTTTAGCTGCAAAGGTTACCAATTACTGCCAAGTCCATTTAAGACAGTGCAAGTATGAAACTCAGACTGTTTCATTATGGTACCAGTATTTAGACACTGCCTAAAATACTCACTCTATTTGAGGGCATCATGATTTTTAAAAACTTGGAAACTGACACTGCATACAAGAGCAAAATTTTTTAATGCCTAGATTTCCATAAATATGTAGATCAAAGTCCATTTGCTTAGAATAAGCTTCCGGCTGGGGAAGGAAACATTTAAGCTCCAAGGTGCCCAAAGCTTCCCAGACATTGTCTCTATTCTCAGAAAAACCTGACCCACAGTGTATCTCTCAATAGTGGAAGAAAATGAGGCTTCAAGAGCTCAGAGAATAACATGCGAGGATAGAGAGTAGTGGCCCTGCAATTCAAACTTCGAGCTGGCCAGAAGTCTGTTTCTTAAATAAGACCAACATGGGCTGTTGTATCTGATCTGACTCACCTTTTTTGGAAGATGCATGCCTCCTTTAAGGACCTTTATCTTCTGACAGGCTACCATAAGCAGATAAGAAAAGAGTAAGGAGGATAAATTCACAGACTTTTTGGATTGATGAAGATGGGCCTGGGTGCTTTTTGCTTAGGACACTGAATGCAACCTTTAATCTTAGTAACTATTAGTTACCATACACACCTATAACCACAGAATTTCCCCTCCCACCTCTCCACCTAGACCCCAACCTCTCCACCTCAATCCCAGAAGGAGGATCACAAGCCCCTGTGTGCTCCAATGAAAGAAAAGTTAATGTGTGGGATTATCAACAGTATGTACTGACCACTCTCAAGAGGGGTAAGGTCATACCAGCAGGTACTACACAGGCTATGGGCATTCACTGGAAAAGACCCTGATTCTGGGAAAGACTGAAGTCAGGAGAAGGGGATAATAGAGAACAAGATAGTTGGATGGTATCACCAACTCAATGGACATGAGTTTGAGCAAACTCAGGAAGATGGTGAAGGACAGGGAAGCCTGGCATGCTGCAGTCCCATGGGGTCACAAATAGTTGGACACGGCTGAGTGACTGAACAACAACAATGGACATTTAGGGGGAAAAAAAAATAGACCCTTGGTCCTCAGTGCATTTGAGAGTCAATTCAGAACATGGACTATGGAACCAGACTGGCGGGATTCAAACCTCCCTCCTCCCACACCCAGTGATCTTGAGCAAGTTACCTCTAGGTTTCAGTTTCCTCATCTGTGTGTGTGTACGTGTGTCTGTGCATGTGCACGGGCACACATGCACATATACGCTCAGTTGTGTCCAACTCTTTTCAAACCCATGGACTGTTGTCCACCAGGCTCCTCTGTCCATGGGATTTTCCTGGCAAAAATACAGGAGTGGATTACCATGTCCTCCTCCATGGGAACCCTCCAGACCCAGGGACTGAACCCATGTCTCCTGCATTGCATGCAGATTCATCACACTGCACCACCACCTCAAAGCCCCTTCCTCATCTGCAGAATGCAAATAATAGCATCTAACACAGAGGCTTGTAGTAAGGGTTAAAGTTTATGCCAGAATCTGCAAGGCACATAATTAAGTGCTATGAAGTGTTATCACTGATTTTAATTTAATACAAGGAACAAAATCATGTTTTGCCTATGAGGTATGTGTATAAAATGACTGTAAGTTGGCCATACTGGTATAACTTGGAGCAGAATGTATTTCTCAATCAACAAAGTCTTATTTGCAGCAGAGAAGGGTGTTAAACCAGGCCTGAAGCATTCCAGTTCAGACACAGGAAATGGGCAGCCTTGTTCTTCTATGAGAGGGAGTCACCAGGGCGGGATTCAATCCCTGGGTGGGGACAATCCCCTGTAGAAAGAAATGGCAAATACCCACTCTGTTATTCCTTTCTGGGAAATCCCAAGGGGTCAAAAAGAGTCAGGACATGACTAATCACACATATATGCATCAGGGTACAGGTTGTAAATGAAAAAGAAAGAACTTTCAGTTACTCAAGTCTAAAGAGCCAATGAGACCCTGCCTGAGTAAAGGGTGGCTGACGGGAAGAGGTCAAGGCAGAGAAGACTGATCCAAAGGCTGAGAATCACAGGAAGACTTGGGTGAACAGTCAAACTGTCACAACTGGTGAATAATTCTGACTGTGGTAAATGAAACAGGTTTCAAGGAGATGAAGAAAGTGGTGGAACACTGCAGAAAATATGCCAGTGAGAGGGTAACAGGCAGGAAGGCCAGGGGTCTCCAAATGGAAAAAATAGCCTGCAAGTGTCAGACATTTTTATCTCTCTTAAGCGGCAGGAGGAAACAAACTAGTGATATTTTTTCCTTGTCTATACAAATTTAAAAGGAGGTTTCTCTTCAAATACTGTGTTGCCATAAGGACACTATTCTCAAACCTAGAGATAACCAATGCCTTTTTCTTATGGAAATGATTGTCTTAAGCTATGCTAATATACTATGCATTTACCCCAAACTCTGTCTTCAAGTCAGTTCTGCCTCTTGGCTCAGAACCTACTTGACAAATCAGTATGTTATACTCAGATATTGTTCCCCTAATCTATGTAAATGAAACTATTTGTATGGTGGTCTGCCCTTATTCAAGATTCAAGTTAATCATTTTATGGCCAGGATAAACCATTTGGTGCCAAGATTATCCCAAAATGCATCTTATGGGTGAGGGGCCTGGTGCCATTCTGAATTTTAAGACATTCCTTTCTTTCACTAACAGACTGCTAGTAGAAGGCAATGGCCACCCACTCCAGTACTCTTGCCTGGAAAATCCCATGGACAGAGGAGCCTCGTAGGCTGCAGTCCATGGGGTCGCTAAGAGTCAGACATGACTGAGTGACTTCACTTTCACTTTTCACTTTCATGCATTGGAGAGGAAATGGCAACCCACTCCAGTGTTCTTGCCTGGAGAATCCCAGGGACGGGGGAGCCGTCCATGGGGTCACACAGAGTCGGACACGATTGAAACGACTTAGCAGCAGCAGCAACAGCAGTGACTATATAACATCCAGCTAAAGACTAGCAAGAGGGTACTCTTTCTGCCCCCTTCTGATGCCTATGTCAGAAGCTTTCTCTATCTCCTTTATACTTTAATAAAACTTTATTACTCAAAAGCTCTGAGCAATCAAGCCTTGTCTCTGGCCCCAGATTGAATTCTTCTCCTCTGGGCGCCAAGAATCCCGGTGTCTTTGCATGATTCAACAACAACCTTTCATCTTGGGGGCTCATTCGGGATCCTTCAGGACAAGGTAAAGATGCTTGGAGCTCTAGTCCTTTGTTCTCTTAGTGAACATGTTTTCTGGTATGCTTTACTAATGCTACGGTGTGCTAGTGTAAATAAATGACATGCCCTGCGGGAAACAAGTGAAGTGCCCTGCTCTGCTGTTCCATGGTGATCTCATACGGCTTATGACAAAAACCTGTCAGGGGTTTATACCAACCTGCCAATGCCAAGAGGCACCCAATGTCTCCTTTGAGAACCAACCAAAAATGGGCAAAGTGTGTAGGCCAAACTCTCCTTTTTCGGTCAAACTTTTTGGTCTCTTTGACCATTTCATAACTCCTTGGTAATTAAAAATACTAACCTAATCTATCAGATCATAGACTTTCAAGGGACTTGTGATTTATACTGTTACTGTGTACTGTGGCTTAGGTCCCAAACTTGGATTGGTAGTCAAAAAAGCACCTAGCCTCACTAGGGATTGAAAGTTTGGAAGCTACATGGAGCTCTAGCTCCAAGAACATCTCTGGGGTAAAAGGTTACTCAGATTGGGAATGCAATGGTTTTTTTTTTTTTTTTTTTTTTTTTCCTTTGGTAATGCTGGCTCTTAATGGACCAGAGGAGGCTGTTATACTGGTGTGGTGATGCTTGGTAAGAACATCTCAGATTTATGTTCGTATCAGTCTTACTGTGGTCAGGAATATACTCAAGGTCGTGCACAGGCACTCAGGTGATGAATGTTTCCCCCAGCAGTCTTATCTTGGGAGGCATTCTGGAAGGTTACTCTGATTCACCCCGGGTGACATCAGAGACAAGCAAGATTAAAGGTGAAGAGCTGGACGTCAGGTAGAGATGCTATCGGGTCTACCCCTGGTGCATCCCCACCCCATCTCGGTGGTAGAACCGGGAGGGACGTGGACTGCACCTGCATCGGTAAGGGACAGACTAAGTCTGACCAGGAAGGAAAAGCTTTTGGTGTAAAGTCTGTCTACACACCCATCTAGAGCAGGGAGGGATACCACCAGTAGAAAAAATGGCACTGGTCACTTTTTTTCTCTCTTACACATGTGAGCTAACAATTCCAGCCTCACTCCTTTGAACTGTATCCTAAAAAACTGAGACAGATTTGATCCCCAGGGTTTAAAGAAGACACACCTGGTCTTCCTATGTGATAGTACATGGCCATGGTGTCCATTGGAGGATGGCGAACGGTGGCCAGTTGAGGGTCTCTTAAGTATAATACTGTTTTACAATTAGACCAGTTCTGTAAGAAACAAGGAAAAAGTGATCTTAAAAGATAGATTTCTCACTCAGTCAGCTCCAGATATCCGCCGTAAGCTACAAAAATGGGCATATGGACCAAATCAGTCTTTAGATACTCTGTTACAACTGGCTCAGACAGTCTATTATGGTAGGAAATATGAGGGAAAAAAAGAAAGGCAAAAAAAGACAACAACAACAAAAAAAGGCAGAAGCCTTAGCAATGGCTATGAAAAACTTTCTTAAACAGCCTGAAAAAGATGCCCAGAGGGACCCATGTGAAAAGGGATGGGCTTGCTATTACTGTGGAAAGGAGGGGTACCTCAAGCAGGATTGCCATCAGACATCTAAGCCACCCCAGCTCCATGTCCAGTCTGCAAAAGACCACACTGGAAGAGAGACTGCCCCCAGAGGCGTATGTCTCCAGGGTCGGACTCTCAAGACAATCAGGACTGAAGGTGCCCGGGGGTCCCCACACAAGCTCCCATCCTAATTACACCTGAGGAACCCTGGGTATTAATTGTGGGGGGCCAATCCATCGATTTCCTTTTAGATACTGGGACAACTTACTCTGTGCTTACTGAAGCCCCTGGCCCACTTTCTTCCCAATCTGCTTCTGTAATGGGACTGTCTGAATGAGCCAAAAGGTATTATTCCAGTTAATCTGTATCTTACAACTGGGATTCTGTGCTATTTTCACACGAGTTTCTGATTGTTCCAGAATCTCCCTCACCCCTTTTGAGGAGGGATATACTGAGCAAGGTCCATGCCTCTGTTTTCATAAATATGGAGCCCTCCCTTTCTCTCCCTTTAGTTGAACAAAATGTAAATCCTAGAGTATGGGCTGATGGAAAATCTGTGGGTCGAGCACAAAATGTTATTCCTGTAGTTGTCAAGCTCAAAGACCCACACTTATTTCCACATAAGAAACAGTATCCACTGAAACCTGAGGTTAAGAAAGGGTTAAAACCCATCATCAAGAATTTAAAGGAACAGAGACTATTAATTCCCTGTAAGAGTCCTTGCAATACTCCTATTTTGGGTATAAAAAAATCAAATGGTAAATGGAGACTAGTTCAAGATTTACATATAATAAATGACGCTGTAGTTCCTTTACCCCCCATGGTGCCTAATCCTTATACTCTATTGTCTAAAATTCCTGAATGAGCCAAATATTTCTCAGTAGTTGATTTGAAAGATGCCTTCTATTCAGTGCCTTTGGCAAAAGAAAGTCAATTTCTATTTGCTTTTAAAGACCCTACGCAGCCAACATGTCAGTTAACCTGGACAGTTTTGCCCCAGGTATTCCGTGACATCCTCACTTATTTAGACAAAGTTTGTCACGGGATCTACAAAACTTGAATAGCTCTGAAGTGGTGGTGTTACAATATGTAGATGATATTTTGCTCTGTGCTGAGACAGAGGAAGCTTGTTCGTGAGCCTCAGATTTCTTAAACTTTCTGACAGGCTGTGGTTACAAGACATCAAGAAAAAAGGCTCAGCTTTGTCAACAATCGGTTAGATATCAGGCCTAATCATATCAGAAGGGACTAGGGCCATAGGCCCTGAGAAAATTAAACCTATACTAAATCATCCCCTACCTATGACTTTAAGACAATTGAGAGGATTTTGGGAAATCACAGGTTACTGTCACATTTGGATTCCGGGTTATGGGGAACTTGCCCAGCGTTTATATAAACTTATAGCTAAAACTCAGCAGGCCCAAACTGACAAACTGGTTTGATCTCCAGAAACTCAAAAGGCTTTTAAGGTTCTTCAGACTGCTCTCCTGCAAGCTCCAGCTCTGAGCTTGCCCACAGGGTCAGAATTTAATTTGTTTGTCACTGAAAGTAAAGGTATGGCCTTCGGAGTTTTGACACAACCCCTAGGGCCTCACCAACAACCTATTGCTTATCTAAACTGAAAATAAGATATAATTTCACGTGGGTGGCCACACTGCCTAAGAGTAATTGGGACAGCGGCTTTATTAGCACCTGAAGCTTTAAAAATAATTAATGAATGAAACCTTACTATACTGACTTCTCATGATGTGAGTGGAATCCTAAATTCTAAGGTTAATATTTAGATGACAGACAGTAGGCTTCTTAAATATCAGTCACTGTTGTTAAAAGGACCCGTAATTAAGCTTAAAGTTTGTAGAAATTTAAATCCTGCCACTTTCCTTCCTGAAAAAGAAAATGAAACACCTGATCACTATTGTTCCCAATTTCTAACTTTATGCAGCTCGGGAAGATCTAATGGATACCCCATTAGACAATCCTGACATGAAAATATTTACAGATGGCAGTTCTTTTGTTCGGGATGGAAAGCGTAAAGCAGCTTACACCATGGTGACTGCTCAACAGGTTTTAGAAGCAAAATCTCTCCCCCAGGAAACCAGTGCTCAGTTAGTGGAGCTTGTGGCTCTGACCCAAGCTCTATAGATAAGCAAAGGGCAGCGGGTAAATATCTACACAGATTCTAAGTATGCTTATTTGACTTTACATGCTCATGCTGCAATATGGAAAAAAAAAAGACAGTTTAAAACAACAACAAGAGAACCTATTAAACATTTCAGAGAGATCTAGAGACTGTTAACTGCTAAAGAAGTAGCTGTTATACATCACAAAGGGCACAGAACGGATGGGAGTAAAATAGCCGAAGGTAATCAGCTGGCTGGCTGTCAAGCCAGAAAAGCGACACTTTACAAAACCCCTTCACTGCAGACGCCTTTGATTTGGACAGGTCCTGTGGAACAGGAAAAACCACAATATACTGAAGAAAAATTTAAAAGATATGAAAAATGAGGAGCAAAGATTACTGATAAAAAATGGTTACAGTCCAAGGATAGATGATTAATAATTCCTAAAAATGCTCAGTAGAACATTCTTAAGGGTTTACATCAGAGTTTTCATTTAGGTGCAGAGAGTACTTATCAAATGGCTTCTCGTTTGTTTAAAGATAAAAATGTAATAAAAACTTTTAAAAATATTATCAAAAGGTGTGAGGTTTGTCAAAAAAATAACCCAAAGACTGAAAAGCTAACAAAATCTGGATTACAACAAAGTGGGAAGTATCCTGGAGAGGACTGGAAAATTGATTTTACTCATATGCCAAAAGCTAATGGATATTCTTGCTTACAAGTTTGGGTAGATACTTTTACTAGATGGATTGAGGCTTTTCCCTGTCGTAGTGAACAGGCTAAGGAGGTTATAAAGATTTTAATCCATGAAATTATCCCCAGGTTTGGGCTGTCACAGAGCCTTCAGAGTGACAATGGTTCCACCTTTAAAGCTGCTGTAACTCAGGGGGTATCTAAAGCTCTAGGAATAAAATATCACTTACACTGTTCCTGGAGACCCCAATCCTCAGGAAAGGTTGAAAAAGCTAATGACTATCAAAATACATCTACGCAAATTAACTCAAGAGACGTAAGACAATTAAAGTCCTACCCATAGCTTTAATGAGGGCTCGAACTGCCCCATAAAAGGAGAGACTCTCCCCCTTTAAATGTATTTATGAAAGGCCTTTCTTACACATAGACATTGTTATAGACCCTGAAGCCTTGGAATTCACTAGTTATGTAACTCAGCTCTCAGCTTTTCAACAGGCATTAACAAAACTCCAGGAGATGACTCCTGACCCCGCCTCTGAGTCAAGCAAGCCTCTATTTGAGCCAGGAATTGAGGTCCTCATAAAAACATTGGGACCTGGGGGCCCATCCCTCAATCTCCTCTTCTCCCACAGCTGTCAAAGTGCCAGAAATTGATTCGTGGATACATCACACTCGAGTTAAGAAGTGGCACCCTGACCAAGACTAAATGGCATCTTTTTATGTCTTTACTTTCTATGCTCTAACTTTGTACTTTTAAGATGGGCCTGACAATCTATGTGAGCCTACTTCTGCTGACTCCAAAAATCCTGAGTCTGCTGTTTGATCCTCAAGACAATGCCTTCCTGTCTTGGGCTCACTCCTACGCTGCATTCCACAATCGGTCTAACTGCTGGGTCTGTGGAACACTCCCCTCTTCATCAGTAGAAGGCTTCCCATGGTGGACATCTCCACCTCAAGAAAAAGACTTTCTCCAAGTCTGTAAATACCTTCGACAACAATCACATGTGATGCCTCTTCTTCATCTGATGACATCTACCAACCCTAAAATAGACTGGTGCAAAACTTTGCACTTTAATTATGGATATAATGTGACTTTTAATTTTGATTCGGATTGTTTTCTTTTTGCTGTTTGCTCCCTACATCTGTAACTGTATAACTAGATTTGTTTCTAGCCACATGAAAGCTTTTAAGTTACAAATGGTTGCTCAAACTCCTGCTACTGCTGCAGCTTCCTCCAACTACTATTTGGGGCCCCTGGATCAGATATGCTCAATATGAAGATTAAGAAAATATGTTGCCTCACCAGTTTAGGGACAATGCCCCTTGTCAGCTCAGAAGCAGTTATGGAATGAAAATAATGCCCCTTTTCCCTAGACAAGATAATTCTCCTAAAAGAAAAGGGGGGAATGAGAGGGTAACAGGTAGGAAGGCACAGGGTCTCCAAACGGAAAAAATAGCCTGCAAGTGTCAGACATTTTTATCTCTCTTAAGCAGCAGGAGGAAACAAACAAGTGATATTTTTTCCTTCTCTATACAAACTTAAAAGGAGGTTTCTCTTCAAATACTGTGTTGCCATAAGGACACTATTCTCAAACCTAGAGATAACCAATGCCTTTTTCTTATGAAAATGTTTGTCTTAAGCTATGCTAATATACTATACATTTACCCCAAACTCTGTCTTCAAGTCAGTTCTGCCTCTTGGCTCAAAATCTACTTGACAAACCAGTATGTTATACTCAGATATTGTTCCCCTAATCTATGTAAATGAAACTATTTGTATGGTGGTCTGCCCTTATTCAAGATTCAAGTTAATCATTTTATGGCCAGGATAAACCATTTGGTGCCAAGATTATCCCAAAATACATCTTATGGGTGAGGGGCCTGGTGCCATTCTGAATTTTAAGACATTCCTTTCTTTCATTAACAAACTGCTGGTGACTATATAACATCCAGCTGAAGACTAACAGGGGGTTACTCTTTCTGCCCACTTCTGATGCCTATGTCAGAAACTTTCTTTATCTCCTGTATACTTTAATAAAACTTTATTACACAAAAGCTCTGAGCGATCAAGCCTCATCTCTGGCCCCAGATTAAATTATTCTCCTCCAGAGGCCAAAAATCCCGGTGTCTTTGTGTGATTCAACAACAACCTTTCACCAGAAGCCAAAGCCCAAAATAAGGCAGCCCCAGCACTCTGACAGTATGTATAGAAAGAGGGAATGTAGCTACCACTTATTACATTAGAGGGAGAAAATGACAGTCTTAGAAACAGCCTGATGAGAAGAATTTTAAATGAAATAAAAACAATATGAAAGGCTTAAAAAGAAGGTTAAAAAAATTCAACCACTAAGAGAGGCAAAAGTTGGGGGACATGACTGGTTTACAGAAAGAAAAAAAAAATCAGTACTCCTTGGGAAAATGGCTGATTTGGAATCTGGAGCAGGAAATGGAATAAGATACGCTTAGAAAAATTTGTGCTGGAAAGCAATAAAGGTATCAGAGACTATTAGGGCCTTGTAAGAAGTACACAGGTGATAAACATAAACTGAGCAGAATACTGCCTTCAATGGGTTGAAACCAATACATTCAGATCTACAAGATCTTACTGATACTTGAAAAAAAAACTTATTGGGTGTTAGGGCATAAATCATAACTCAGAAAATTGATAAAAGGGAAAAAAAATCAAGCCTTTCCCCTGTCCTTCCTATACAATCTTTTTTTCAGAAGACCGGAGTAGTTCATGAGGATAAATTTCTTTTTGAGAGTGAATTCTTTATAGACAGAATTTCAACTGGTAAATGCAAGAGGAATGATAGATGTAGATCATCATTTTGCAACCTCTAATGAAATTGATCTAGGTTACAACTGTTAAGGATGCTACAATCATTAGGTGAAAGGTAAGTTGACCCTACCTGAACCCACTAATCACCCTTGGTATCTCAAAGAAGGACACATTCAGGCATCATGTCTCTAGGGATGTGATGTAACAGATTATACACAGTAAATCCTACCAAGAATGCTCACTCTTAAGTCTGAATCTAATCAAGCCGCTACATCTCACTGCCAGATTACAAGAAAGATGGACAATAAATGAACAAATCAGACAACAAGTATAAGTGAGAAGTGATGCCAGAAGTGGACATTCTATCTGACAAATGACCTGTTATCTCCATCACATCAAAGGCATGAGAAAAGAAGCAGGGGGAGGGGTTGTTTTGAAATAAAATAGATTTGAAAACCTAACAACCAAATACAATGTGTGGACTTTAATTCCTGGTTGCAACCAATCATAAGTGAAAAGACATCTCTGAGAAAAATTACACATGGGAATTATGTTAGGGAATTATTACTGAAAATTTTAGCCAAGAATGGCACATAACTTTTTTTTTTAAGGAACAAAGTCCTTATCAGAGATGTAAACTGAAACACTAATGAGTAAGATGACATAATATTTAGGATTTTATTTTAAAATACACCAGTCCCCCACAAAAGAAAAGTGGGGAAGAGAGAATGGTAAAATGTTAATAGCTGCTAAAGGTAGGAAATAGTTATATTAATCTCTCATAATGTCCAGAACACAAAGTTTTAAAAAAAAAACAACAATTAAATGGTTGTGGTGTAATTTTGATCTGTGCCTTATCTTACAAGTGATTTTTTTAGGAGGTAGTTAAGGTCCTCCCCTAAAGAAAAATCTAGTCATTCCACTTTGCCTAAAGAGGTGCAAAGAGTCTTAATCAGCTTGCATTATGAATTCAATATGACAATAAGTGACTGAACCAAGGAACCAGGCATTCTATAGTAAAAAACCCAATATCAGCTTACTTTTTCCCAGTAAGAGATAGCCTACAAAGCACCTGGGTTGGACAACACAACCCACAAAGAGCTTATCTGATGACAGTTAATGTCAGATGGTTAAGCTCTGTGAGAGACCAAGGCAGCAAGGGCCACACAGATTTCCTAAATCAGATCTCAGTCAATACAGAAGTTGCAAAATTTCCAACCAACTTATGTTATGCATAAAGCTACTTTCTTACCAGTGGTAATCAATCTGTGCTAACTTATCCCTATAATCACTCAGCTGTAATCTGGAAGTACATCTCATGACATACAAAACTGAAGGTCCACAGAAAGAGCTAAGACATGATTTACTTGCATTGGTATCACTGCCCTAACTAAAGGGTTAACCACATGACCCCAGGTGTTTACAAGTCACCCACTCGTTTGATACATACTTCTTGTGTTTTTCTCTTTCCTTCAAACACTTTAGTAATGGACTGAATATTTGTGTTCCCCCAAAAATAATATGTTGAAGCCATAAGCCCCAAGATGATGGCATTTGGAGGGCATGTGGGAGGTACTAAGGGTGAGACTAGGTCATGAGGGTGGTGTCTCCATGATGGGACTTAGTGGCCTTATAAGAAAAGAAAGAGATCGATCGATGAATCAGAACAACAACAAAATTATATGAAAACACAAAAGACTCCAAACAGTCAAAGCAGTTTTAAGAGAGAGAACAAAGCTCCAGGTATCACACACCCTGATTTCAAACAATTTATATAGCAAAGTTACAGTCATCAAAACATTATGGTACTTGTACTAAGACAGACACACAGATGCCAGTACCTATATCAAAACAGTATGGTACTGGCACAAAAACAGAATAGAGAACTCAGAAATAAACCTCTGCTTATATGGTGCATTAATTTATGACAAAGGAGGAATATACAACAGGGGAAAGACAGCCACTTCAATAAATAGCATTGGGAAAACTAGAAAGTTAGAGGCAAAAGAATAAAACTGGACTACTTTCTCACACCATATACAAAACAAAACTCAAAACGGATTAAGAACTTACAAACATAAGATCTGAAACCATAAAACTCCTGGAAGAAAACACAGGCAATACACTCTGCTATCAGTCTTGGCTATAGTTTTTTAGATCTGTCTCCTTGGACAAGGGAAGAAAAAGAAAAAATAAACAAAAGGGACTACAATGACCTAAAAGGCTTTTTCAGTGAAAGAATCCATCAACAAAATGAAAAGGCAGCTTACTGAATGGGAGTATGTAAATGATTTGCACATGATATACCCAAAAAGGAGTCAATCTAAAATACGCAAAGAACTCATACAACTCAACATTTTCCAAAGAAGACATGCAGATGGCCAACAGGCATATGAAGAGATGCTCAACATCACTAATCATCAGGGAAATCCAATGCAAAATCACGATGAGATATCACCTCACACCTTTCAGAATGACTATCATCAAAAAGACAACATACAAAAAGTGCTGGTGAGGAAACAGAGAAAAGGGAATCCTCACACACTGTTGGTTAAGGTTATAATTGGTACAGCCACTATGCTAAAGAGTATGGAGCTCCCTCAAAAAATTAAAAATAGAACTACCATATGATACAGGAATTTCACATGTGGGTATTTATCCAAAGTAAACAAAAGCCCTATTTGGAAAAGATATATGCACCCCTTTGTTCACTGTCATGCTATTTATAATAGCTAAGATATGGAAGTAAGTGAAGTGTCCACTGATGGATGAATGGATCAAGAAGGTGGGGTATACACATATAATGAAAGATTACTCAGCCATTCAAAAAAATGAATTTTTATCATTGGTGACAACATGGATGGGTCTAGAGGGTATTATGCTAAGTGAAATAAGTTAGAGAAAGACATACTGAATGATCTCACTTTCATGTGGAATCTAAAAACCAAGACAAAATGAAAGTAGACAAAGATACAGAGAATAAACAAGTGATGGGGGGGGTGACACAAAACAGGTGAACAAGATTAAGAGATATAAGCCTCCAGTTATAGAATAAATAAGCCATGAGGATGTCATATACAGCATAATGAATATGGTCAATAATACTGCAATAACGTCATATGGGAACAGATGGTAACTAGACTTACAATAATCATTTTCCAATGCATGCAAATACCAATCAGTATGTGGTACATCTGAAACGAACATCATGTTGTATGTCAACTATATTTCAGTTAAAAAAAGAAAACAGTGAGAGAGGGAGATCTCTTTTCCTCCACAGGCACAAAGGAATGGTTACATCAAGACACAGAGGGAAGGTGGCTGTCTACCGTCAAGGAAGAGAGCTCTCACCAGAAACTAAACATGCTGGCACCTTGATCTTGCACTTCTCAGCCTCCAAAATGGTGAGAAAATGCATTTCTGTTATGTAAGCCACCAGGTCTATGGTATTTTGTTATGGTAGCCTGAAGAAATTAATACATATTTCACCTATTTTTGTCTTTCTTTCAAACCCTTTCCAACTCCTTTGATGGGAAGTTTCCACAATCACAAAGGTGGTTCCAGAGCCAAAGGAGGGAAAATAGTTGAAAATTATGGGTTTCCAATGTTGGAAAATTTGACAATCTTCCCCAAATTAAAAAAAAAAAAAAAAAAAAAAAAACTGGCCATGCACTTATGAAATGTGTTTGGAATGTCACAAGGAGAGCTAATGCAGTATTAGAACCAAAGAAGGGCTAATAAAGTACACCTTATTTGAAGTAACCACATTCAGAATAAATAGAGTAAATATGTATTTTGGCAAGGTACACCACAACATCATCCCAGGCAAGCCTCTATGCAGATCTATTTACACAGAAACCCTGGGCAATCCTACTCACAGACTGCCTGGCTGCCCTCATGGTGTCAGTATTCTGTGCAGTGAAAAAGTAACTGTCAAGGATAATAGGAATACAATTTGACCTACTTTCCCCATAGACTCCTAGAAAGTCTCTACATCTGATTTTTTGTGTTTACTGAACTATCACATTTTTGGGACACATTTCCTCCCTTTATTTGCAGGCAACCCTGTACTCCACACATTAAGGTCATTTGCAGGTAATTCCTAAACTCCCCCAGTCATTTGACCTAAAGACATCCTATTACTGCTTGGCTAACACTCAAAACATCCTTCTGAGGTCTATCATGGACAGTCATCTCTATGTGGGAAGAATTTTTAAGGAAGAAGGAACACAGCCTAGAAAGGCAAAAGATTCAATGTCAGTTCAGACCCTTTCCTACCCAAAGGAAGCCATACCAAACCCAGTGTTTCTCCCTGTCAAGTTTCACAAACCTATCTTTCAAGAGCTGAAAGTCCCCTAGCAAGATCTTTTAAGGCAGACAACTAAGACTTTATTAAATTACAGACCAAAATATCTACCTGGTGGTACCTTCTCAGTAAAGTTTCCTTAATTATGTAAGATTTTTAAAAGCTAAGTAAAAACCCTCAAAGGTGCCCAAGGCCCTGGTGAGTAGGGACACCCGACAAATCAGCAGGGCCTTCTGAGTGACTTATGAGAGCTCACAGACCGTCCAGCTTTTCTTCACCACAAAACATGTATGACCCGCTCCGGCCATTAGATGCACTTAGAACCCAAAAGGGACACTTCTCCACCAGGAAATCCTATGGAACACTACCAGCAGGAAGTCAGTATTTAAGACTCTGGGGGCATCACCAAGAACTAAGTGCTGACGACTGGGGAGCCCAGCAGCTAGTGCTCGCCCCAGAACTTCCAATTCCGGCCTCTGTCCCTAGGCCATGGCGGGGGCCAGAGCCAGTGTCGGTGCCAAGGCTTAGTTCTCGGAGACGCCCCCAGCATCTTAAATACTGACTTCCTGATGGTATGTTCCATAGGATTTCCAGGTGGAGGAGTGTCCCTCGTTGGGTTCTAAACCAGTGTCGGTGCCCAAAGTTGCAACGAGGCATCCCACAGCAGTGCACACGTCTCCTGCCTCCTGCAAACTGATGTCCCGCACATGCGGCATTGGGCTCGCTGTCAGGACAGGGCCAGCTTTTAGGCACCTGAAACCTGCAGCTCCCCCTCTGGGGACAGGCAAACTGCCGTTCTTCAGTCGATGCTCAGGTTCCCGCAGGTAGAATCCAGGCGCGCTGGGGCTAAGTCAGGTGCATCTAGGGGAAAGGGAAACCGCCGCTCCACCGGGGGCACCCCACGACCCCGCCTTCCCCGGCCCCTCTTCTGCCCAGGCCGGCACAAGGGCTCCACTCCCGGCACTTCCCCAACTTCCAGATGCGACCCTCGGCCGCCCCGGAGGGAGGGCGCGGGCTCCACGAGCGTGCCTCCCACTCCCACTCTGGCCGCGCAGGACCCGGCCACTCACCCGGCCCCCAGCGGCGCAGCGCTTCCTCCGCAGGGTGAGCGCGCTCCGCAGCAGCGCCATCAGGTGCCGCAGTCGCGGCCGCAGAGGCACCAGCAGCTGCTCGCGCCCTGGCTCGCGGGCGCTGGGGCTGCGGCACAGGGCGCCGTCCGCCGCGCCGCCACGGTCGCCACCGCGGCCAGAACCAGGCTCTCGCTCCTTGGCCGCATGTTGACGGAGCCCACGGCCGTCCTCATGCCCTGATGGCGGCTACGGCGCCGTCGGCTCTTCCCCGCGCTCGCCTTCACGCGTGGTCTGCGCCTTCGCCAGGAAGCAAGAGGGCGCGACGGCGGCTCCGGCGCGGGGCGCACTGCCAGCCGCTGCCCATTGCCCCGCGCCACTGCCCCGCCAAGCTCAACCCCACGCACCTCCCCCGCCCCGCCCAGGTGGCCCCCGCCGGGCCCCCGCTCCGCCCTGCCCTTACCGCGGCAAACTTCAGCCTGTGGACCTGGCTTCCGCAGCCAATCCCTGAACCTTGAGCACCTTCTCTTCCACAGGTGCGGGATTCTGGGAATCCCGCAAACTCACTCCACTGCCCGGCCCATCCCCCTACTCCCTTTAGGCTGAAAAGTGCTACTTCACCCCTTTTTACTGTATGCCAGACTCTACCTGAACTTCAACCATGTGAGCTAGGAAGTGGGGAACACCACCACCCTGCCCCTGCACACAATGTGTGTTTTTTTTTTTTTTCTTCCCTTCACAGCCTGGCCACAAATCATAATCACTATTTCCAGAAATGGTTTTCACCAAAGAACTTCAAAATAGGCTCTGTATTCTGCTACAAGTCAAACATCACTGAACTAGAATTGCCCCCACACTGTCCTCTCTTTGGCACATTCATCATTAAAGTCTAAAACTTTTGTTCATTATGATAGATGCTAGGCAAAATAGATTCAAGTCTGGTGACCTGGAGGTGATTCTTTGTAAACATGTTGAAACCTGACCTTCCCTGAAAGCCTGATGCATGTGATGAATGTTCTTGGTAAAGCGAAAAGGCCTACAGTGGTGTGAATCATCGTTCAAACCATTCCAGGAGGCAGGAATAGTAAAGCCCTGGCAACGAGACTCTTCCAACAGGACCTTAACATCCAGATGGTTGTGAACCTTCACCTCCAAAATCAATCTGTCTTCAGCAAGGGGTAGCCACTGCTTTTACTCCTTATCAGTAGGAGGCAGGGCTGCTATCTTTGCCTAAGACTTGACCCAGGACTAGATAAATATATAAAAAAGCAAAGATATTGTGTTGTAGTCTTGATAATTGCCAGTTCAGTTCAGTCAATCAGTTGTGTCTGACTCTGGGCAACCCCATGGACTGCAGCATGCCAGGCTTCCCTGTCCATTGCCAACTCCCAGAGTTTACTCAAACTCATCTCCATTGAGTTAGTGATGCCATCCAACCATCTCATCCTCTGTCATCCCTTTCTCCTCATGCCTTCAATCTTTCCCAGCATCAGGGTTTTTTCAAATGAGTCAGTTCTTCATATCAGGTGGCTAAAATATCAGAGTGTCAGCTTCAGCATCAGTCTAAGACAGTGTGAATAATAAGCACTGCAGCTCACAGGAGCAGGGAAATGCTTCTGGCCTGAGACAGGCAAAGTAAAGTCGATGAAGGGAGTTTCAGCTGTGCACTCAAGCTGAATGCAGAAGATTCAATCAGGCAGAAAAGAGGATGCAGGTGCTTCAAGTAAGAAAGAAAACATGAGAAAAACGCGAGAGTGGTAGGACACAGAACCTACTGGGCCCTGAATGGGTCCTATTGGTGGGAGAGGGGGAATTGTGTGATGGAGTAGGAGGAGAAAATATCAGAATAGATGCTAGTGATATATTGTCACTAAAAGCTGTTTGTGTTTACTGGAAAGGGCCCTGTAATGAATTCTGTCAGACGTTACAGTTTCCAAATACCTATTACATATATTAATTCAAGGCTGAAATTCCACTTGTATGGACCATATAAGAGTGCACTGGCTTATATAATGTTCAAATACTTCTGCTCCCACTGGTAATTAGGCATTGCCTCGATCCCTAACATTATGGGCTTCCCTCATAGCTCAGTTGGTAATGAATCTGCCTGCAATGCACAAGACCTGGGTTCAATTGCTGAGTCAGAAAGATCCCCTGGAGAAGGAAATGGCAACTCACTAAAGTATTCTTCCCTGAAGAATCCCATGGACAAAGGAGCCTGGCAGGCTATGGTCCATGGGGTCACAGTAGTCGGACATTACTTAGCAACTGAAACAAACAAACAAACAAAAAAACAATGTCATACTCCATACTCCAGGTTTCCTCCTGAAATACCAACTAAAAGGCCACTAGACCTTTGGTCCTGGCCCAGTAAAGGCACTCCAGGACACTTGTGATCAACAGTCTCTCTGATGAGTGGATGCGTGTGCCATGCCACCCCTGAGAACACCCTTTGAATCATACCATGAACCTACTCAGCTCTAAAACATAACACACATGTTCCGAATCCTGGTCCAGATCCTTGGACTTCATGCTCTTTCACAGAGTTTCTCAGTGCAAGACGAGGGAGTTTGGGATTTGACCCCATAGATTCTATGGCATTGATCAAAGGTCTAAAACTTAATATCAACAAAGGCCTTTGGAACGTTGGTTTGGGGTAAGGTGCTAAATGACAACAGCCATAATAGCTATGGTATAAGACAGACAGTAGGGCATAGCAGGAATGTGTGAGCAGAAGAACAATGATACTCTCTAGCTCATATCAAGCAATGCCCCACCCACCCCAGGACCTTTGCACTTGCTGTCCCCTCTGCATGGAATACTCCACCTCAGAAATGCTGCCCAGTACAACTCTCTGTAATGGTGGAAATGTTGTATATCTGCTTCACAGCCACGAGTCATAGGCGACTTTTGAGCACTGGAAATGTGGCTATTGTGCGTGAAAAACTGAATTTTAAATTTTATTTAATTTTAATTAATACAAATTAAGATAGCTACACATGGTTGTGGGCTACTCTACTGGAAAGCAAAGTTCTAGAATTCCATGTTACCCTTCCTCTATGCCTTAAGATTTTTAACTGAAATGTTTCCATTTCAGTGAGGTCATCCTTGACCATATGATTTGAAATTGTAGTCCTTCCCATCTGCTCCCTGCCCTGTCTGCTTTCTAGCCCTCCAATGTTGCCATCCATCAGTCTACGTTATTTATCCATTTCCCCTATTGTCCATTAAATCCCACAAGAGCCTGAATAAAGCTAAAGTTTATGTAAACACCAATGTTAAGAAAGTTTCATTGGCTATCTGCAGTGAAGGAAAGTGGGATACCAGGGAGGTAACTGGCATTTACATAACTACAAAAGGATGTGGGTTTGAATGAGTGGGGTTGGTGGAAACAGGGAGAGATCAGAAGTTAGACATTATAAAGAAAGCTCCTCAGGCCTTGGACATGTGTTAGGAGGAGTATAAAGGTACTTCAGATGGTGATACAGATTGTATTTAGCCAAGATGACCAACACATTATCTCCTAACCTCAAGATATTCTGCAATACAATCTTGCTACTCTCCCATGAAGGGAGCAGGGTTTCTTTTTTCTTTCTACATCTCCTTGAACTTGAGCTAGCCCTGAGACCACTTTGGCCAACAGAATCCAGCAGACCTAACAGTGCCAGTTCTGTAAAGTGCCCTTAATTGACCAGATAACTTTCACTTCCAGCTCTCTTGGGATGTTCCCACTCAGAGACCAGCTTCTTGTGAGAAGCCCAGTCTATACAGAGGTGCTCTGGCAACTGAGCTCCCATCCAACAACCAGCATAACTGCCAGCCATTTGGAAGCTGTTTGGAACCTCCAATCCAGTCAAGCCTTCCCGTGACCCCTGTACTAGCCCACATCTGACCATAATCACAGTGAGAAGCCAAAGCAAGAACTACACAGCTGAGCCCAATCAACCCACCAAACTATGAGAGTTAGCAACAAATTGTTTTAAGCTACTCAGTTTAGAGATATTTGTTACATACAGATGCAGGTGTGATCCCTGGGTCAGGAAGATCCCCTGGAGGAGGGCATGGCAACCCACTCCAGTATTCTTGCCTGGAGAATCCTGTGGACAGAGGAGCCTGACAGGCTACAGTCAATAGGATTGCAAAGAGTTGGACATGACAAGTGACTTAGCATGCATGCACATTACGTACTAATAAATGACCAAAGCATATGGCTCAGAAAACTGAAAATTATACTCCTTTATGAATTAAAAAGGAAATCTATATTTCTATTTCCATGTGTGTGAAGAAACATGACGTTTCTTGGAAATGGTCGGAATTGGCTACATGAGGAAAGGAAAGAAGGGAGATTTTTTTCAAGTATAACTTTAAAAAAAACATGAAAACATATTACCTATTCAAACAATTGTTTTAAAAAATGGCTCTGGATTTAGAAAAGTTGGGTGGTAGGAGGGGCTGATTTGAGACTTTTATTAATACAGCAGTTAAACTCACTAAGGAGAAGGCAATGGCAACCCACTCCAGCACTCTTGCCTGGCAAATCCCATGGACAGAGGAGCCTGGTAGGCTGCAGTCCATGGGGTCGCTAGGATTCGGACATGACTGAGCAACTTCACTTTCACTTTTCATTTTCATGCATTGGAGAAGGAAATGGCAACCCACTCCAGTGTCCTTGCCTGGAGAATCCCAGGGATGGTGGAGCCTGGCGGGCTGCCGTCTATGGGGTCACACAGAGTCGGACATGACTGAAGCGACTTAGCAGCAGCAGCAGCATCATGAATCTACTTTAATTACCTCTCTTATCACAGTTAGTCTTGTATTTGAATAGCGTGCATGGTAAGTTGCTTCAGTCGTATCCAACTCTTTGCAACTCCGTGGACTGTAGCCTACCAGGCTCCTCTGTCCATGTGATTCTCTAGGCAAGAATACTTAAGTGGGTTGCCATGCTCTTCTCCAGGGGATCATCCTAACCAAGAGTTGGAACTCATGTCTCTTACTTCTCCTGCACTGGCAAGCAGGCACTTTATTACTAGAGCCACTAGTGATATAAGACCTAGATGAGGTTATAAAACCTTGGAGGGCAGAGATGACTTATTTTTGTATTCTCTCTACTGTCCATTGCAGTGCCTAGCACATCATGCTGCTGCTGCTGCTAAGTTGCTTCAGTCATGTCCAACTCTGTGCAACTCCATAGAGGGCAGCCCACCAGGCTCCCCCATCCCTGGGATTCTCCAGGCAAGAACACTGGAGTGGGTTGCCATTTCCTTCTCCAGTGCATGAAATTGAAAAGTGAAAGTGAAATTGCTCAGTCATGTCTGACTCTTAGCAACCCCATGGACTGCAGCCCACCAGGCTCCTCTGTCCATGGGATTTTCCAGGCAAGAGTACTGGAGTGGGGTGCTCCACTAGCACATCATAGATGTTATCTTAAAAAATGCATACATGTATGAATGCTGGGTGGATGAAGAAATGAATGAACAAAACTCTGATTAGCCAAACACTGTCATCCTAGGTTGAGGAAAGTCAGTCAGAGGTCTTAGCAGATGCAGAGTCTCGAAGATCTCAGGAAAATACATTACCTCAAGAGTGTTGGAGGCTATAAATTTACTCCAGATGGTGGCATGTTCAGATCAGCAGGGAAGAAAGATGATTTTAGCATCAGTATGTAGAGTGCTTTATAACAGGAAGACCCTGAATTCTGGGCAGTCAGCAAATCAGATTATAGAATCCCAGGCATGAAGTATTAGCATGGTAATCCATAAAATTGGGTTAACAGAAACTTCTGTGTTTTCCTTATACTACTCACATCTGTGCATTCTGTGCATGGACAGTGTATCAAAAAGCAGAGACATCACATCTAGTCAAAGCTATGGTTTTCCAATAGTCATGTACAAATATGAGAGTTGGACCATAAAGAAGGCTGAGTGCCGAAGAACTGATGCTTTTGAACTGCGGTGTTGGTGAAGACTCTTGAGAGTCCCTTGGACTGCAAGCAGATCAAAGCAGTCAATCCTAAAGGAAATCAACCCTGAATATTCACTGGAAGGACTCAAGTTGAATTCCAATACTTTGGCCACCTGATGTGAAGATCCTACTCATTAGACAAGACCTTGATGCTGGGAAAGACTGAAGATAAAAGGAGAAGCAGGCGGCAGAGGATAAGATAGTTAGATAGCACCACTGACTCAATGGACATGAGTTTGAGCAAACTCTGGGGGATGGTGAAGGACAGGGAAGCCTGGCGTACTACAGACCGTGGGGTTGCCAAGAGTCAGACACAACTTAGCGACTGAACAACAACATTCTGTGCAGAGTTTCAATGCTAATTAAATGAGATGATGTTTATAAAGCTGTTTGCAAACTTCAAAGCACTACGCCTAGAACACGGACTTTTTGCAGGGTTGAAAGAGAAGGGACAGATGAGATGATGCCTTGGAGAAAGCAGAGCCTGGACCAGAATGGCAGAAGGAGTGGGAAAATAAATAGGGTGTCAAAGATCATGCCCAACCAGAAGACAGAGACCTTTCACAATGTTTCTTCCTTTCTGTGAGTGTTAAGCATTTTTAGCCCTGATCTAACCCAAGCACAGAGTAAGCCATGAGAAAATCTGCCTGAGTGCATTCTGGCAACATTGTATGAGTTCAAATTGGCATTTGATAATCTGGATGAGAATATAGAGATGTGGGGCTAGAGAACACTCAGAGCAGGAAAGTCTCCTAAGTCCTTAAACATAAAGGAAGACTTCTGAAAAAAATGACAGCAAGGGACAAGCCTGTTGTTTTCATGTATCTGGAATATACAGAGGAGAAATTGGATTCATTCTAAATGGAGTTAAGACTGATGATGGAAACTACAGAGTAAAATTTCTTCTCAACATAATACTTTTCTATCCATTTAAATCCATGTTGAACTTAAACAGTCCATGTATGTGAGTGGCTCAGTCATGTCTGACTCTTTGTTACCCCATGCTCCTTTGTCCATGGGAATTCTTCAGGCAAGAATGCTGGAGTGGAGTGCCATTTCCTTCTCTAGTATTCTTACCCTTCCAAAATGAGGGGACTTCATGGAGTTTAATTTTATCAGATGCATGGTTGGATTCAGCGACCTGGAATGTTTCATCTGACCCAAGCATTGGGTTTTTTCCACCGGCCCTAGTGAATACTGAGGTGGTTATATAGAGCAGCAGTTCTCAAAGTGTGGCCTGGGGACCTCTGGGAATCCTCAAGACCCTTGCAGAGCTTTTATAAGGCCAAAGGCTACAGCCACATGATACTGCAGCAGACAGAATACAGGAACAGAGAAGAGATTCCAGCAGCTTCTACTAAGCCAAACATCAAGAAAACTAACAAAAATATAAACAAGGCCATTCTTTTCACTAAAATTTGTTTTGGAAAACCATTATTTTTCATAAAACATATTTCTGTTAACATATAGTTTTTTTAATGAGTTAATGCATTTTAAAAAAATGCTCTTTTCAA
This sequence comes from Bubalus kerabau, assembly GCF_029407905.1. Taxonomy (NCBI): domain Eukaryota; kingdom Metazoa; phylum Chordata; class Mammalia; order Artiodactyla; family Bovidae; genus Bubalus; species Bubalus kerabau. Next base: position 815,782 of record NC_073647.1, on the reverse strand, counting down.
TTTTAAAATAGTAAGTATCCACAGTCATGACCCACAGGAAAAGAAAAGCTCTTTAGGACCCTTGATAATTTAAAGGTGTAAAGGGTTCCCAAGACCAAATAACAGTCAGAAAAAAAATTGTCTCTGATGATAAGAAAGGAGGGAGGGACTTTGCTGGTGCTCTAGTTGTTAGGGCTCCAAGCTCCCAGCAAAGCAGATGCAGATTCCATCCCTACTCAAGGAAGCAAGATCTCAGAAGCCATGCAGCATGGCTGGACAAAAAGAAAAAAAAAAGATAAGGGAAAGAAAGGAAAGAAGGAATGAAGGAAGAAGAAAGGAAAAAAAAAAAGATAGTAGGGAGATGTGAACGGGCTAAAAAAGCGTCTACCCTCTCACTTCCCAGCTACCTTTGCTGAGTTAATACTGCTTTCAGCCCGACACAGAACTAGGGTTTCCACAAAAGTGGCTACTAGAGGTATCTGCATGGTGGAACAGAGGACCCATGCTTTGGAATCAGATGCGCCTGAGTTTGAACCCAGATTTCTCCAGTTTCTAGAGGCTTTAAATTACTTGGCCTCTCTGAGCCTCCATGATCTGTTCTGTGTATTATTAAGACTACCAGGTTGTTGAGAAGATAGACAAGATCTTCGTGTAGAATCTAACCCAGAGAGATAACTCTTAAATTACAGCTGTCCACGTGGCTCTTGATTAATGCCAGGTGAGGCCCAGGGAAGCCACATGACCTGATGGACAAGTGGTGGTCTACACGTGATTTTGACCAACTCTCCCCACATAATCCCCTCTCTAGACAAACCCCAAATCTTTAGACAGATTATTCCTGAAGCTCTTACTTTACCACTAACCACTGGAATATAATTTCCTCATCTTCTCTACTCTGAATACAGCTGTGGGGGAGGATAACAAACTTTGAATGTAGAATCAAAAACCCAGGCTATGTCCCACATTTATTGATTTATTAGCTCTGTGACCTTTAACAAGCACTTCACCTCTTTGAGCCTGTTTACTCATCCATAAAACAGGGAATAATAAAACCTGGTCTGTGGGGTGGTTCTGAAGGCTAAAATAAATAATGCCTATGAAAACACTGAGCAAACAGTAATATGTGTGTGTGTATGTGTGTGTGTATATATTTTATGTATATATATGACAACAACATATATAATATATATATATATATATATATATATATATGTTGCTGTCATTAATAACATGACATAATAATCTCATCTATTTTATGTTTAAAACTGATCTAACTTAAAAAAATTCCACAATGACTACTTAATCAAAATTATCTCCAGGTAACTCCCTGAAGTCCTAACCAGTACACCATGCTTTCACTGCCAAGTGTCCAGGTTTGATCCCTCATCAGGGAACTAAGACTGTTAAAACTTAGGCTGACTGCAAGTCATGCAATCAAAAAAAGAAGGGAAGAAAAAGAAAAAAAAAATCTTTCCACACTTGCACACATGCAAGTGTGTGTATGATTGGACAGTAACATGAAATTTGGACACATTTTTACAAGCCCAAAAACTTTGTGAATGTCTTCTGGGCAATCCCCCCCACCGCCCCCCAATTAGTCTCTCTTTATTAGGGCTTAACATCAGACAGCAATGAAGAACTTTCTTAGAAAATTAAAATGTGACACTGGTTCTCTCCCTATGACGCGGTCTCTTAGGAGGGAAAAAGAGCTTGGGGAGGAGACACTGACAGGGGTAAGAATTTATAAGTGCTATTAGCAGAGCTGCTAACAAAATATTTTATCTGCAGGTGCTCTTTTATGTTTATTGATTTAGAAGTAGGAAAAAACTGTTAGTTATAAAGTTCCTGTTTATTCCTGACAAATTGTCAAAACCTGCATTGTCAAGGCTAAAAGAACCTGACTCTGCCCTCCACTTGACTCAGGATGAGCCAGTTTTTGGTTATGGTTCACTGAGTTACATGCATATTTGTTTTCCTTGGCTCCTCTTTGTCTGCTGTCATTCCTTCTAAATACCATGTAAATCCCCCCTTATTTACAGTGTTGTTCTCTGCATGGTAGGCATTACAGGCAACTGTAGTCTTATGATTTCAGATCAAAACTGATACTGTTTCACTTTTTGAATATGTCGATTTGAAAAATGTTCATAGATACCATTCACAATGGTAACAATGGAATGCCATATTTATTTTCAAGGGAGGCTCAGAGAATCAACAGGCCTTAATGTTTGTAAAGTCTTAATAGTTTTTCTCAAGCTGTATGGACAAGATACTTTTTGACCTCTGTATATGGTGTAGACATCAGAAGAGAAGATGAACTCAAGAGTCCATGAAATCAGAGGAAAGACTTGGAAGCACTGTCAGAAGCTGAATGAGTTACATCTTTGGCCTCAGCTTCTTCATTTGCATAATGAGGAACAACCTGCCTCATTGGATCCCTGCATAGAAAACATGAGAGAGTAACTGTAAAGTACTTAGAACAAAGAAGGCACAGTCAGGAGCACAGGCTTGTGAGAGGATATCTTTATTACTTTTCAATCTGAGCTACAGGGATGCAAAAAGGGCTGGGAACTTCCTGAAATCATGAAAAAATGCCTGCATACTTCTCTGATTAAAGGAACATAGGTGTCATTAGATTTTAAAAATAGATATGTGTGTGCCTGCCAAGTTGTTTTAGTCGTGTCTGACTCTGTGCAACCCTATGGACTGTAGCCCACCAGGCTCCTCTGTCCACATGATTCTCCAGGCAAGAATACTGGACTGGGTTGCTATGCCCCCCTCTTCAAAATAGATACCCTAATCACAAAATTTCTAAGACCCATGGCACTTGGGTTGAGCCTAACTTTCTAAACGTGAGTGTGTACATACAGACCACAGATGAAGACAGATGCAAGCTGCCCCATTTACACTTGCAGTATTAATTATGATGTCCACCACAATGTAAAGGGTTGCTTCTTTGTAAGTGGCCCATATCTAGTACAAATGGATCTCCCTCCAGCATCCACCACCACAACCACAAGATATAAACCTGAAAATGAGCAAGTTACCAATCCATGCTGGTGGTCATCAGGTAGCCCAGTATTTGCTGGCCAAGAGGGTTTGGGAAGGATTGAAGGAAGTCTGGGAAGGGGCAAAACAAGTGGAAACCTGACATTTCTATTGATGCTTACATCCTAAAAACACCACAAAGAAGCGATAACCATCACAGGATCAGGTATGAGAGGGAAAATGCTAGAGGAGGAGACAGCAAAGAAGGCATTTGCAGGAGGCGGCTTTACTTTCTGCTTCAATTTTGCATTTTTCTTTCAAAGGCAGCACAGATCCTCTGTAAGAAGAAAAAAGACAGATGGGATGACAGAATTTTGTGCCTGTTTTCTGGAGCATTTATTAGAGAATTTATGACTCTTCATAGTTACCATTGGGTATGTATTTAGAATAATTTTCTGCCATGAAAACAGGTAGTCCTCATAAAGTTTCAGTCTCTAACACAAGGGCAGAGATATTGCTTTTCTAGTGTCTCTGCCTTTTAGTTTGCATATTAACAACACTGAATAGTACTCAATATTCTAAATAATTGAAGCTGCCTTGCTTGAAATCAACTATATTGTTGGTGGTGAAAAATAATTAATTCTTTATTCTCTTTGGACAATGTGGACCACTTCCTGAAACAGGCTGTATTACTTGAAAATCATACACCTTTGGCTCACATTACATATCTCGGGGCTCAGGCTAAGAATGATGCTGATTTTGCCTTAAGAAGCATATCAACATTTGATGTTCTTCATTCTTTCTGTCTTAATTATAGATCATGCTCAGGAATCAAAGAGCCAATATTTATAGAACCCCAATCCTTTTATATATATATATATATATAAATTTATTTTATTTTTTAACTTTACAATATTGTATTGCTTTTGCCATGTATCAACATGTATCTGCCACAGGTATACACGTGTTCCCCATCCTGAACCCCCCTCCCTCCCCCCTCCCTGTACCATCCCTCTGGGTTGTCCCAGTGCACCAGCCCCAAGCATCCAGTATCGTGCATCGAACCTGGACTGGCGGCTCTTTTCATACATGATATTATTCATGTTTCAATGCCATTCTCCCAAATCATCCCACCCTCTCCCTCTTCCACAGAGTCCAAAAGATTGTTCTATACATCAGTGTCTCTTTTGCTGTCTTCCATACAGGGTTATTGTTACCATCTTTCTAAATTCCATATATATGCATTAGTATACTGTATTGGTGGTTTTCTTTCTGGCTTACTTCACTCTGTATAATAGGCTCCAGTTTCATCCACCTCATTAGAACTGATTCAAATGTATTATTTTTAATGGCTGAGTAATACTCCTTTATACATACCACAGCTTTCTTATCCATTCATCCGCTGATGGACATCTAGGTTGCTTCCATGTCCTGGCTATTATAAACAGTGCTGCGATGAACAATGGGGTACATGTGTCTCTTTCAATTCTGCTTTCCTCAGTGTGTATGCCCAGCAGTGGGATTTCTGGGTCATAAGGCAGCTCTATTTCCAGTTTTTTAAGGAATTTCCACACTGTTCTCCATAGTGGCTGTACTAGTTTGCATTCCCACCAACAGTGTAAGAGGGTTCCCTTTTTTCCACACCCTCTCCAGCATGTATTGCTTGTAGACTTTTGGATCGCAGCCATTCTGACTGGAATGAAATGGTACCTCATAGTGGTTTTGATTTGCATTTCTCTGATAATGAGTGATGTTGAACAGCTTTTCATGTGTTTGTTAGCCATCTATAGGTCTTCTCTGGAGAAATGTCTATTTAGTTCTTTGGCCCATTTTTTGATTGGGTCATTTATTTTTCTGGAATTGAGCTGTAGGAGTTGCTTGTATATTTTGGAGATTAGCTGTTTGTCAGTTGCTTCATTTGCTATTATTTTCTCCCATTCTAAAGGCTGTCTTTTCACCTTGCTTATAGTTTCCTTTGTTGTGCAGAAGCTTTTAAGTTTAGTTAGGTCCAATTTGTTTATTTTTGCTTTTATTTCCAATATTCTGGGAGGTGGGTCATAGAGCATCCTGCTGTGATGTATGTCAGAGAGTGTTTTGCCTATGTTCTCCTCTAGGAGTTTTATAGTTTCTGGTCTTATGTTTAGATCTTTAATCCATTTTGAGTTTATTTTTGTGTATGGTGTTAGAAAGTGTTCTAGTTTCATTCTTTTACAAGTGGTTGGCCAGTTTTCCCAGCACCACTTGTTGAAGAGATTGTCTTTAATCCATTGTATATTCTTGCCTCCTTTGTCAGAGATAAGGTGTCCATAGGTGCGTGGATTAATCTCTGGGCTTTCTATTTTGTTCCATTGATCTATATTACTGTCATTGTGCCAGTACCATACTGTCTTGATGACTGTGGCTTTGTAGTAAAGCCTGAAGTCAGGCAGGTTGATTCCTCCAGTTCCATTCTTCTTTCTCAAGATTGCTTTGGCTATTCAAGGTTTTTTTTGTGTTTCCATACAAATTGTGAAATTATTTGTTCTAGCTCTGTGAAGAACACTGTTGGTAGCTTGATAGGGATTGCATTGAATCTATAAATTTCCTTGGGTAGTATACTCATTTTCACTATATTGATTCTTCCAATCCATGAACATGGTATATTTCTCCATCTGTTAGTGTCCTCTTTGATTTCTTTCACCAGTGTTTTATAGTTTTCTATATATAGGTCTTTTTTTTTTCTTTAGGTAGATATATTCCTAAATATTTTATTCTTTTCGTTGCAATGGTGAATGGAATTGTTTCCTTAATTTCTCTTTCTGTTTTCTCATTATTAGTGTATAGGAATGCAAGGGATTTCTCTGTGTTGATTTTGTATCCTGCAACTTTACTATATTCATTGATTAGTTCTAATAATTTTCTGGTGGAGTCTTTAGGGTTTTCTATGTAGAGGATCCTGTCATCTGCAAACAGAGTTTTACTTCTTCTTTTCCAATTTGGATTCCTTATATTTCTTTTTCTGCTCTGATTGCTGTGGCCAAAACTTCCAAAACTATGTTGAATAGTAGTGGTGAAAGTGGGCACCCTTGTCTTGTTCCTGGCTTTAGAGGACATGCTTTCAATTTTTCACCATTGAGCATAATGTTTGCTGTGGGTTTGTCATACATAGCTTTTATTATGTTGAGGTATGTTCCTTCTATTCCTACTTTCTGAAGAGTTTTTATCTTAAATGGATGTTGAATTTTGTCAAAGGCTTTCTCTGCATCTATTGAGATAATCATATGGTTTTTATTTTTCAATTTGTTAATGTGGTGTATTACATTGATTGATTTGTGGATATTGAAGAATCCTTGCATCCCTGGGGTAAAGCCCACTTGGTCAGGGTGTATGATCTTTTTAATGTGTTGTTGGATTCTGATTGCTAGAATTTTGTTAAGGATTTTTGTGTCTATGTTCGTCAGTGATATTGGCCTGTAGTTTTCTTTTTTTGTGGCATATTTGTCAGGTTTTGGTATTAGGGTGATGGTGGCCTCATAGAATGAGTTTTGAAGTTTACCTTCCTCTGCAATTTTCTGGAAGAGTTTGAGTAGGATAGGTGTTAGCTCTTCTCTAAATTTTTGGTAGAATTCAGCTGTGAAGCCATCTAGACCTGGGCTTTTGTTTGCTGGAAGATTTCTGATTACAGTTTCAATTTCTGTGCTTGTGATTTTCTATTTCTTCCTGGTCCAGTTTTGGAAAGTTGTATTTTTCTAAGAATTTGTCCATTTCTTCCACCTTGTTCATTTTATTGGCATATAATTGTTGATATTCGTCTCTAATGATCCTTTGTATTTCTGCATTGTCTGTTGTGACCTCTCCATTTTCATTTCTAATTTTATTGATTTGATTTTTCTCCCTTTGTTTCTTGATGAGTCTGGATAATGGTTTGTGAATTTTATTTATCCTTTCAAAGAACCAGGTTTTGGCTTTGTTGATTTTTGCTATGGTCTCTTTTGTTTCTTTTGCATTTGTTTCTGCCCTACTTTTTAAGGTTTCTTTTCTTCTACTAACCCTGGGGTTCTTCATTTCTTCCTTTTCTAGTTGCTTTAGGTGTAGAGTTAGGTTATTCATTTGACTTTTTTCTTGTTTCTTGATGTATGCCTGTATTGCTATGAACCTTCCCCTTAGCACTGCTTTTACAGTGTCCCATAGTTTTTGGGTGGTTGTGTTTTCATTTTCATTCGTTTCTATGCAAATTTTGATTTCTTTTTTGATTTCTTCTGTGATTTGTTTGTTATTCAGCAGCTTGTTGTTCAGCCTCCATATGTTGGAATTTTTAATAGTTTTTCTCATGTAATTGAGATCTAATCTTACTGCATTGTGGTCAGAAAAGATACTTTGAATGATTTCAATTTTTTCGAATTTACCAAGGCTAGATTCACCCCACTCCAATACTCTTGCTTGGAAAATCCCATGGGCTGAGGAGCCTGGTAGGCTGCAGTCCATGGGGTCGCTAAGAGTCAGACACAACGGAGAGATTTCACTTTCTCTTATCACCTTCATGCATTGGAGAAGGAAATGGCAACCCACTCCAGTGTTCTTGCCTGGAGAATCCCAGGGACAGGGGAGCCTGGTGGGCTGCCGTCTATGGGATCGCACAGAGTCGGACACGACTGAACGACTTAGCAGCAGCAGCAGCAGCAAATTTATGGCCCAGGATGTGATCTATCCTGGAGAAGGTTCTGTGTGCACTTGAGAAAAAGGTGAAATTCATTGTTTTGGGATGAAATGTCCTATAGATATCAATTAGGTCTAACTAGTCTATTGTATCATTTAAAGTTTGTGTTTCCTTGTTAATTTTCTGTTTAGTTGATCTATCCATAGGTGTGAGTGGGATATTAAAGTCTTCCACTATTATTGTGTTATTGTTAATTTTCCCTTTCATACTTGATAGCATTTGTCTTACACATTGCAGTGCTCCTATGTTGGGTGCATATATGTTTATAATTGTTATATCTTCTTCTTGGATTGATCCTTTGATCATTATGTAGTGACCTTCTTTGTCTCTTTTCACAGCCTTTGTTTTAAAGTCTATTTTATCTGATATGAGTATTGCTACTCCTGCTTTCTTTTGGTCTCTATTTTCATGGAAAATCTTTTTCCAGCCCTTTCACTTTCAGTCTGTATGTGTCCCCTGTTTTGAGGTGGGTCTCTTGTAGACAACTTATATAGGGGTCTTGTTTTTGTGTCCATTCAGCCAGTCTTTGTCTTTTGGTTGGGACATTCAACCCATTTATGTTTAAGGTAATTATTGATAAGTATGATCCCATTGCCATTTACTTTATTGTTTTGGGTTCGAGGTTATACACCCTTTTTGTGTTTCCTGTCTAGAGAAGATCCTTTAGTATTTGTTGCAGAGCTGGTTTGGTGGTGTTGAATTCTCTCAGCTTTTGCTTGTCTGTAAAGCTTTTGATTTCTCCTTCATATTTGAATGAGATCCTTTCTGGGTACAGTGATATGGTCTGTAGGTTATTTTCTTTCATCATTCTAAGTATGTTTTGCCATTCCCTCCTGGCTTGAAGAGTTTCTATTGAAAGATCAGCTGTTATCCTTATGGGAATTCCCTTGTGTGATATTAGTTGTTTTTCCCTTGCTGCTTTTAATATTTGTTCTTTGTGTTTGATCTTTGTTAATGCGATTAATATGTGTCTTGGGGTGTTTCACCTTGGGTTTATCGTGTTTGGGACTGTCTGGATTTCTTGGACTTGGGTGATTATTTCCTTCCCTGTTTTAGGGAAGTTTTCAACTATTATCTCCTCAAGTATTTTCTCTCTCTCTCTCTTTTTTTTTTTTTTTTTTTTTTGTCTTCTTCTTCTGGGACTCCTATGATTCGAATCTTGTAGCGTTTAATATTGTCCTGGAGGTCTCTGAGATTATCCTCATTTTTTTTTATTTTGTTTTTCTTTTTTCTCCTCTGATTCATTTATTTCTACCATTCTATCTTCTAATTCACTAATCCTATCTTCTGCCTCTGTTATTCTCCTATTTGTTGCCTCCAGAGTGTTTTTGATCTCATTTATTGCATTATTCATTATATATTGACTCTTTTTTATTTCTTCTAGATTCTTGTTAAACCTCTCTTGCATCTTCTCAATTCTTGTCTCCAGGCTATTTATCTGTGACTCCATTTTGATTTCAAGATTTTGGATCAATTTCACTATCATTATTTGGAATTCTTTATCAGGTAGATTCCCTATCTCTTCTTCTTTTGTTTGGTTTGGTGGGCATTTATCCTGTTCCTTTACCTGCTGTGTATTCCTCTGTCTCTTCATCTTGTTTATATTGCTGAGTTTGGGGTGTCCTTTCTGTATTCTGGCAGTTTGTGGAGTTCTCTTTATTGTGGAGTTTCCTCGCTGTGTGTAGGTTTGTACAGGCGGCTTGTCAAGGTTTCTTGGTTAGGGAAGCTTGTGTCGGTGTTCTGGTGGGTGGAGCTGGATTCTTTCTCTCTGGGATGCAATGAAGTGTCCAGTAATGAGTTGTGAGATGCCTATGGTTTTTTAGCAACTTTGGGCAGCCTGTATATTGGAGCTCAGTGCTGTGTTCCTGTGTTGCTGGAGAATTTGCATGGTATGTCTTGCTCTGGAACTTGTTGGCCCTTGTGTGGTACTTGGTTTCATTGCAGGTATGGAGGCATTTGATGAGCTCCTGTCAATTAATATTCTCTGGAGTCAGGAGTTCCCTGGAGTCAGGGTTTGGACTTAGGCCTCCTGCTTCCGGTTTTCAGTCTTATTTTTACAGTAGTCTAAAAACTTCTCCTTCTATACAGCACCATTGATAAAACATCTAGGTTAAAGAAGAAAAGTTTCTCCACAGTGAGGGACACCCAGAGAGATTCACAGAGTTACATGGAGAAGAGAAGTGGGAGGAGGGAGTTAGAGGTGGCCCGAATGCGATGAGGTGGAACCAATAGAGGAGAAAGCAGACTAGTCAGAAATCACTTCCTTATGTGCACTCCACAACTGGACCACTCAGAGATGTTCGCAGAGTTATACAGAGAAGAAGGTGGAAGGAGACAGAGGTGGCCAGGAGGATAGAAGAGGGGAACGAAAAGGAGAGAGACAGATCCAGCTAGTAATCAGTTCCCTAAGTGTTCTCCACCATCTGGAACATGCAGAAATTCAGAGTTGGGTAAAGCAGAGAGGGGTTAGGGAGGAGACACAGGCAACCTGGTGGAGAAAAAGGAGAATCCAAAGGGGGAGAGAGCAGTCAAGCCAGTAATCTCACTCCCAAGTAAAAATGGGTACTGAAGATTTGGTTCTTAAAGATACAAAATTGATAACAAATACCAAAAAGCAAAAATTAAAAATCTAGAGTGGAGTTTGGAATTTCAAAAATACAATGTTAAAAAAAAGAAGAAGAAAAATAAATAGAAAAGAAGAAAAAAACAAAGTCACAAAAATTATAAAGAAAATATAGGTACAAAATTGATAACAAATACCAAAAAGCAAAAATTAAAAAATCTAGAGTAGAGAGTTTGGAATTTCAAAAATACAATGTTAAAGAAAAGAAGAAAAAGAAAGAGGAAAAAAGTCACAAAAATTATTAAAAAAAAATAGGTACAAAATTGATAACAAATACCAAAAAGCAAATTTAAAAATCTAAAGTAGAGTTTGGAATTTCAAAAGTACAATGTTAAAGAAAATAATTAAAAAAAAGAAAAAAGAAGAAAAGAAAAAAAAAGAAAGAGAAAAAAAACAAAGTCACAAAATTATAAAAAATATATATATATATATATGAAGTTTGCTTTTAAAAAAATAGGGTATTTTTTTTTGCAAAGTAATAGTAGGTTATAAAAGTGAAATTTAAAGGAGTAATAGATAACTTGAAAATTTTTAAAAAATTACAAAAAAAATAAAGAATGATCATAAAAATAGTAAAATATATATCTAGGACTTTCTCTGGTGTTGTTGTGGGTATAGTGGGGTCAGTTCATTTTTGGCTAGTTCCTTGGTCCGGCTTATATTTCTCAAGATCTATAGGTCCCTTCCTCTCGGTGCTAATGACAGGGTTTTTATTATTTTTATTTTTATTATTTTTATTTATTTTATTTTTAAACTTTACAATATTGTATTAGTTTTGCCAAATATCAAAATGAATCCTCCACAGGTATACATGTGTTCCCCATCCTGAACCCTCCTCCCTCCTCCCTCCCTATACCATCCCTCTGGGTCGTCCCAATGCACCAGCCCCAAGCATCCAGTATCGTGCATCGAACCTGGACTGGCAACTCGTTTAATACATGATATTATACATGTTTCGAAACCAGAAGGGAAAGAGACATGTGTACCCCAATGTTCATCGCAGCACTGTTTATAATAGCCAGGACATGGAAGCAACCTAGATGTCCATCAACAGATGAATGGGTAAGAAAGCTATGGTACATATACACAATGGAGTATTACTCAGCCATTAAAAAGAATACATTTGAATCAGTTCTAATGAGGTGGATGAAACTGGAGCCTATTATACAGAGTGAAGTAAGCCAGAAAGAAAAACACCAATACAGTATACTAACGCATATATATGGAATTTAGAAAGATGGTAACAATAACCCTGTTTACAAGACCACAAAAGAGACACTGATGTATAACGACAGGGTTTTAATCTATTGCACCTGTCGCTTCCAAGGTGGTTCCCTCTGTTTTAGCTTCTTCTGTTTGCTGGTCTCTTCAGTGTCTGATTTCCACCCTGACACAAAGGGGGAAGTGGTGGACATTTTTTTTTTTTTTTTTTTTAGGCTCACTTGTTCAGTCGTGCTGTGGGGACGGAGGGATGTTGCAAACAAATAACACTGGCATGTGCTTGCAGTGCTTCAGCCACACTGGGCCTACCCTGCTCACGGCACTTGTACCTTCCCTGCCCACACTGCTCAGGCTCTATCTAGGTTGCTCCCCCGGGAACCATCCGAGGCTGGCCCTGGGCTGCATGCACCTCCCAGGTCTAAGCCACTCAGGTTCAGGCACTCGGGTAGTCCTCAGAGGTGCAGACTCGGTTGGGCCTGCATTTTGTGCCCTTCCCAGATCCAAGCAGCTCAGGTGATGGGGTGTTTGGTGAGCACGGCCACTGCGACTTATTGCCTCACTGCCACTCAGTTTTCTGGGTGTACAACCGGCGCATCTTCTCAGGTGGATGGTGACTGTCCAGAACCCCAAGAAGTCTTAATTATCAAAGAAGCCTGCTTATGGTTTTGTAGATAATGTCTCTCTGGGGCTATGATTGCCCCCTTCCCGCTCTGGCTGCCTGTCACCAGAGGGCGATGGTCTGCAGCTGGCTATCTCTGTTCAGTCCTTTGTTCTTTGCACAGGCCTGGCAGTGTCTTAGGTTAGGGCTGGCTTTTCGCGTGGTAGTTATCCCACAGTCTGGTTTGCTAGCCCAAGTTATTTCACTCAGATAGTGCTCAGGGCATTCAGGCCAGGTCCTTACTCTAAGTGATGCAGCCCGTGCCTCCCTGCCCAGCCCCCTCTTGCTAGTGGCGGGTGCAGGCGTCTGCGCTGCTTCTCTGCTGGGGGAGTTACCATTGGGCTCGTAATCTGTGGGTTTTAATTGTTCATTTATTTTTCCTCCCTGTTATGTTGCCCTCTATGCATCCAAGGCTCGGCACAGACTCGTCAGTGAGAGTGTTTCCTGGTGTTTGGAAACTTCTCTCTTTTTAAGACTCCCTTCCTGGGAGGGAGCTCTGTCCCTCCCTCTTTTGTCTCTTTTTTTGTCTTTTATATTTTTTTCCTACCTCCTTTCGAAGACAATGGGCTGCTTTTCTGGGTGCCTGATGTCCTCTGCCAGCCTTCAGAAGTTGTTTTGTGGAATTTACTCAGCGTTTAAATGTTCTTTTGATGAATTTGTGTGTGGGGGGGGGAGTGGTCTCCCCATTCTATTCCTCCACCATCTTAGCTCCTTAGAACCCCAATCCTGTGCTCAGCACTATGTGAGCTACAGATGCGGATGGTAGCTTTCATTCCCCCCAGGAACTCAGAAAGTAGTTAGGATAGTTAAAATAATCACATTTGAACAGAGAGAAAACTATTCAATAGTCACTAAGCCCTACTGTGTTCTGTTGTTGGGATAGGAAGATAAGTAGGGGTACATACCCTCAGGGAATCAGCCTTCAGTGCAGGAGATGAGACAGATATGGGTTCAATCCCTGGGTCAGGAAGATCTCCTAGAGAAGGAAATGGCAACCCACTCCAATATTTTTGCCTGGGAAATTCCATGGACAGAGGAGCCTGACGGGCTACAGTCTGTGGGGTCACAAAAGAGCTGGACACAACTTAGAAACTAAATAACAGCATGCCCTCCATAGCAGGGGTATTTTATTATTAGGAACTGTTTTCTGGGGGAAGAGCTTCTAAGACTTGTAGAACTTCAAAGGAAGAGGAGACTAATGAAACTTGGCACAACTAAGGAAGACACTGTGGCTAAGGGATGTTTTGAAGGATGAGAAGAATTCAGACAGGCAAGCAGTGGGAAGAAAGAAGATCATGGAAGTAGAAATGACCAGCTTTGCATGACGCCCAGTACACAAGCTGGACGCCCATATCCACTGGTCCTGACTTGCTCATAGTAACAGGGAAAAAGCAAAGCACATTGACTAATGGAGAATGAGAGCATGATGGGCTGTGTGGGACAGGCTAGATTGTGGAGGGCCTTGAAAATCCAGAACACTGGAAGGTGCATGGTAATCCATAGGGAGCACAGTATGTTTTTTATTTGGGAATGGACATGGTGGAAGCATGTTTGGGGATAACTAGCAGAGAAACAGCAGGCAGAGTTTCCTGGAATATCTAGAATTAAGATCAAGGAGGCAGACTTGGAGATAGCCACAGGGACCCCCAGTTGAGGTGATGACACCTGAGGCTATTAACAGTCTAAGTGGGAGTGGAGAAGCAAAGAATAGATGAGCATCTGGAAGGAAGACCTGACCAGATGGGAACAGAAGATGAGAAAGGATTTGGGCAGAGACAGTCCCTTTAACATGCAGCCCAACATAGTTTTAGTGCTCAGTGCCTTTGTCTAGGGTAAGACAATGTCGAATCTTCAATCCAGTAAACTCCCTTACCGTTATTCAAACAAAAGAAAAACTGGGAAAAATTACATTTTAGGAAACAAATTCTGGGAAACCAAACAAAGGATTTTGTGCTTTACAGTTCAACGCTCACTCCATTTGCATCAGGGCTGAACTAATACCCCAACAGGTTGTTAGGAGAAATTATCTTGAAAAACATGTTAAATGAATCATTTACAGAGTGACCTGGTTCAAAGGAAGTCCATTTAGATGTAATGGGTGGATTTACACGAGTTACTAGAAATACCCAGAATTGATCTGAAATCTTCCCTCAGTGTAACACCTTAATCAATTTACAGGTGAGGCTTTTCTAAATAATTAGATGAAAAATAGTAGAGTAACACACTCCTTTCAGTTCAGTTCAGTTCAGTCGCTCAGTCTGTGACCCCGTGGACTGCAGCATGCCAAGCCTCCCTGTCCATCATCAACTCCCAGAGTTTATCAAACTTATGTCCATTGAGTCAGTGATGTCATCAAACCATCATATCCTCTGTTGTCCCCTTCTCCTACCACCTTCAATCTTTCCCAGCATTAGGGTCTTTTCAAATGAGTCCATTCTTCATACCAGGTGGCCAAAGTATTAGAGTTTCAGCTTCAAAATCAGTCATTTCAATGAATATTCAGGACTGATTTCCTTTAGGATAGACTGATTGGATCTCCTTGCAGTCTGAGGGACTCTCAAGAGTCTTCTCCAACACCACAATTCAAAAACATCAATTCTTTGCACTCAGCTTTCTTTATAGTCCAATGCTCACATCCACATATGACTACTGGAAAAACCATAGCCGTGACTAGACAGACCTTTGTTGGCAAAGTGATGACTCTGCTTTTGAATATACTGTCTAGGTTGGTCATAACTTTTCTTGCAAGGTGCAAGCATCTTTTAATTTCATGGCTGCAGTCACCATCTGCAGTGATTTTGGAGCCCCCAAAAATAAAGTCTGACACTGTTTCCACTGTTTCCCTGTCTATTTGCCATGAAGTGATGGGAAAAGATACTATGACCTTAGTTTTCTGAATGTTGAGTTTTAAGCCAACTTTTTCACTCTCCTCTTTCACTTTCATCAAGAGGCTCTTTAGTTCTTCTTCACTTTCTGCCATAAGGGTGGTGTCATCTGTATCTGAGGTTCTTGATATTTCTCCTGGAAGTCTTTATTCCAGCTTGTGCTTTATCCATTCCAGCATTTCTTATGATGTACTCTTCATATACATTAAATAAGCAGGGTGACAATATACAACCTTGACATACTCCTTTACCTATTTGGAACCAGTCTGTTGTTCCATGTCCAGTTCTAACTGTTGCTTCCTGACCTGCATACAGATTTCTCAAGAGGCAGGTCAGGTAGTCTGGTATTCCCATGTCTTTAAGAATTTTCCACAGTTTGTGGTGATCCACACAGTCAAAGGCTATGGCATAGTTAATAAAGCAGAAACAGATATTTTTCTGGAACTCTCTTGCTTCATCAATAATCCAACAGATGTTGGCAATTTGGTATCTGGTTCCTCTGTCTTTTCTAAAACCAGCTTGAACATCTGGAAGTTCATGGTTCATGTACTGTTGAAGCCTGGCTTGGAGAATTTTGAGTATTATTTTACTAGTGTGTGAGATGAGTGCAATTGTGCAGTAGTTTGAGCATTCTTTGGCATTGCCTTTCTTGGGATTTGAATGAAAACTGACCTTTTCCAGTCCTGTAGCCACTGCTGAGTTTTCCAATTTTGCTGGCATATTGAGTGCAGCACTTTCACGGCATCATCTTTTAGGATTTGAAATAACTCAACTGGAATCCCATCACCCCACTAGCTTTGTTCATAGTAATGCTTCCTAAGGCCCACTTGACTTTGAATTCCAGGATGTCTGGCTCTAGGTGAGTGATCACACCATCATGCTTATGTGGGTCATTAAGATCTTTTTGGAGCCATAGAAAACTTTAAGTAGAGGTCAGCTCTTATTCTTTTTAACTCTTGTTCTAGGGTTTGGTCAATGTGGGAGTTTGCCTTTGGGCCTCTAATATAAGTCAGAAAGATCCCCTGGAGGAGGGAATGACAACCCACACCAATATTCTTGCCTGGAAAAATGCCATGGCCAGAGCCACCTGGCTGGCTATAGTCCATGAGATTGCAAAGATTTCGACATGACTGAGCAACTTAACTTTTTTTTTTTTTTTTCCATTACCTCCCTTACAGAACAGTGGTAATAGAGCCAAGGTTTTCTATTTGTGGCATATGGCAGGGGAGCGTGGAGCAGTTAATTTTGCACTGTTTCAAAAGCAATTCTTCAACCCTGTCTCAGCAGGCCATCTCACACACCTGTCATTATTCCAAAATACTACCAGGAAAACTGTATAGAAAAGTATTCATTGACGAAGGGGTTGGTGGCATCTCTTTCACAGACCAGGTATAACCATTTCTAAAAACAAACACACACACACAAAAAACCCATCTCCAATCTTTGTTGTATTAAAGATTTATGACCTGTGTACATTAAATCCAAACAAACTCCATTATGTCTATCGAAATTAGGTTGAAGACAGTACAATGACCCTTCATGATAACACTGTAGACAGGATTAAGGGCAGGAGAGATATATTAATACATTTACAAACATGAATTTTATATTTATCACTATAATTATTCTTCAGCTAATAATAACCTGAGTTAACACTCCCTGAACAGAAAGGGACTGATTGCAGAAGGAAAGGAGGAGAGTGGTAAGGTGAGGGCTGCCAAGTTTAATCCAGGAGGCATTTTTAGTTTGTACTGTATAAATCTTCTACAGGATAATAGAGACTGGTCTCCCTTGAGAACTGCATAACCACAAAGTGGTGAGACTCAGGGTGGTACCTCTTCTATTCCTTTTCCTGCTATAGCACAGAGGCTGGAAACAGGGGCCAGGCTCCCCAGTTTCAAATTCCACATCTGACCAATTCACTTAATTTATTCAATTTCAGTTTCCCCATGTGAAATTCCTCCTACCCAGGGTTGTTGTGAGGACAAAACATACAGGAAGTTCTTGGCAAAGGGCCTGATATACTGTTAACATTCAAAGCTAGGCATTTATATTACTATAATTAATTAAAGATCAGTCTCTCTTTTTATAAAATTGAAGTATAGCTATGGTGCTAAAGAAGACTCTTGAGAGTCCCTTAGACTGCAAGGAGATCAAACCAGTCAATGCTAAAGGAAATCAGTCCTGAATATTCATTGGAAGGACTGATGCTGAAGATCCAATAGTTTGGCCACCTGACTCGAAGAGCAGACTCACTGGAAAAGACCATAATGCTGGGAAATATTGAAGGCAAAAGGAGAAGAGGGTGGCAGAGGATGAGATAGTTAGACAGCATCACCAACTCACTGGACATGAATTTGAGCAAACTCCAGGAGATAATGAAAGACAGAGGAGCCCGGTGTGCTGCAGTCCATGTGTTGTAAAGAATCAGACACGAATCAGATCGCACCTCAGGAGGAGGCCAGTCTCACATTGAAACTCGAGAGGAAGCCTCATGGGTCATGCCACATTCCAAAAGACACCGATTTCCCCGTCCACTCAAGGTAAGTCCCGATGCCCGGGCACCTCTGTGAATGTAATCCCGAGGATGAAGTAAAAAATGACGGGCACTGAAACCTCAGTTGCATCCTCCAGAAAAAGTGGCAGGTTCCAAATACAAGTCGACAAGTGGCCTGACACCCCAGGAACAACTAGAGAGACAAGTGGAGTTCCGTGCCTCAACACTAGACGAGGCCTGACTCCCCTGTTTCAACTCCGCAGGGACACCGAGACCGATGTCAGAAATGGAGAGGAACACTAAGGTTCCCACCTCAACTCGAGATGAGGCCCTATTCAACCCTATAGCTCTGAGTGAGGAATCCTGAGGTGCCCCTTGCAACACCAAAGGAGATCTGACTTCCCTGAGGAGATGCAAAGGGTCCCCCAGGTCGATATGCAACTCGAGAGGAACCCTAAGCTTGCCGCCACAACTCCAGGCCAACCACGAAATTCTCGCCTGCACGCTTGAGGAGGCCCTTTTACGCAGCAGTGTTTCCAAATAAAGCCCATGTTGCCTCCTGGAACTCGAAAGGGTACTTGAAACGCTTTATGAAACTCCAGAAGTTTCCACAGATACCCGTCCCTACTCGAAAGGAATGCTGAGTTTCCCGCCACAAGTCAATAAGAGCCCCGTTATCCCCTCCTCAAGTCGAGATGGGGGTCAATTGCCCTGCTTGGCCTGGAAAAGAATGCCGACGTCCCCGTCACACGTCGAGAAGAATCTGGTTTCTACTTCACACTGGAGGGGAACCCGGGGGCCTTGTCACAGTTCAAAAGCCACGTATTTCCCCATCCACTCGAGATCAGGCCTGATTCCCTTGCACTGAATCGAATGTCAGCCGAGAATCAAGTCACAACACGAAGGGAGCTCTGATGCCCCAGTTGCTATCTGGAAAAGAGCCCCAGGTCCCTAATTCAACTCGTCTGGAGGCCTGAAAACTCTTTGACAACTCGAGAGGAAAGCAGAGTTCCATGCCTCCACTCAAGTCGACACCTGACTCCCTGTTTGAAACGGCATACACACCCCAAGACCCACGTCGGAACAGGAGAGGAACCCTGAGGTTCCCGCCTCAACTCGGGATGAGGCCCTCTCCCATTGAACCGACCCCAGTGGAGTCCTGAGAGGCCCCTCCTATCTCCACAGTATTCCTGACTTCCCTTAGACACCACGAGAAGCTCCCTGAGGTCACCGTCAAAAGTCGAGGCAACCCAGGGTTTCTTGCCAGAACTCCAGAAAGACCTCGAGATCCCCCCTTCAACGCATCTTGAGGCCCGATTCCCCTGCAGTGATTTGAGAGAAATACCACGCATGGCTCACAACTTGAATGGAGACTGGACTTCCCTGGGGCCACAGGAGAAGCTCCCTGAATTCCCCTTCGTAACTCGACAGAAAACCCACACGTCGTGCAGCAGCTCTTGAAAAACTACGAGATTCCACTGTCATCGCGAGATGAGGCCCTTCGTTTCTTGTAGGGCCTAGAAAGCAATCGGGAGTCCCCTCTTAAAACTCCACAAGAGGCTTGACTCCTTTTAGGCTCCAAGAGATACCCATCGCAACTCAAGAGGAGAACGGAGTTCTTTGCTTCAACTCCAGATGAGGCCTGACTCCCCGGCTGAACCTTGATTGCCACCCCGAGATCTCTCACGCCACTGGAGAGGAACAAGAAGTTTCTGGACACAAGCCTAGATGAGGTCTATTTGCCCTTCAGTGACTCAAGAGCAATCCCCAGATCCCCCTCAAAACTCGAATGGAGATTGGACTTTCCTGGGTCAACACAAGAGGCCTCCTGCGTTTCCCGTCATAACTCAAAAATCCTGCCGCAACTAGAAAAAAACCACGAGGTTCCCCTGTCATCGTCA
This sequence comes from Bubalus kerabau, assembly GCF_029407905.1. Taxonomy (NCBI): domain Eukaryota; kingdom Metazoa; phylum Chordata; class Mammalia; order Artiodactyla; family Bovidae; genus Bubalus; species Bubalus kerabau. The sequence continues at coordinate 796,337 of NC_073647.1, read as the reverse complement.
GATGAGGCCCGTTTCCACTGCAGTGTCCCGAGAGAAATCTCACGTTCCCTCTTGAAATTCGAAACGGTACTTGACACCCTTGATGCAACTCAAAATGTTCCCCGACATACCGGTCTCACTCGAGAGGAACACCAAGTTTCCCCGCACAACTTAATCAGAGCCCGTTCTCCCCTCCTGATCTCGACATGAGGGTCAATTCCCCTGCTTTGCCTGGAAAGGGATCCCAACCTTCCTGTCACACCTCAGGAGGAGGCCAGTCTCAGTGAAACTCGAGAGGAAGCCTCATGGGTCGTGCCACATTCCAAAAGACACCGATTTCCCTGTCCACTCAAGGTAAGTCCTGATGCCCGGAAACCTCTTCGAATGTAATTCCAAGGATGAAATCACAACATGACGGGCACTGACACCTCGGTTGCATCCTCCGGAAAAAGCATCAGGTTCCAAATACAACTCGACAAGTGGCCCGACACCCCAGGAACAACTAGAGAGACAAGTGGAGTTCCGTGCCTCAACACTAGACGAGGCCTGACTCCCCTGTTTCAACTCCGCAGGGACACCGCGATCGATGTCAGAAATGGAGAGGAACACTGAGGTTCCCGCCTCAACTCGAGATGAGGCCCTATTCAACCCTGCAACTCTGCATGAGGAATCCCGAGGTGCCCCTCGAAACACCAAAGGAGATCTGACTTCCCTGAGGAGATGCGAACAGGTCCCCCAGGTCGATACACAACTCGAGAGGAACCCTAAGCTTCCGCCACAACTCCAGGCCAACCACAAAATTCTCACCTGCATGCTTGAGGAGGCCTTTTTACACTGCAGCATTTCCAAAGAAAGCCCATGTTGCCTCCTGGAACTCAAAAGGTACTTGAAACGCTTTATGCAACTCCAGAAGTTTCCCCAGATACCCGTCCCTACTCAAGAGGAACGCTGAGTTTCCCACCACAAGTCAAAAAGAGCCCCATTATCCCCTCCTCAAGTCGAGATGGGGGTCATTGCCCTGCTTGGCCTGGAAAGGAATGCCGACGTCCCTGTCACACCTCAAGAGGAGGCTGGTATCTACTTGACACTGGAGGGGAACCCAGGGGCCCTGTCACAGTTCAAAAGCCACCTATTTCCCCATCCACTTGAGATCAGGCCTGATTTTCTTGCACTGATTCGAATGTCAGCCGAGAATCAACTCACAACATGAAGTGTGTTCTGATGCCATGGTTGCTAATCCGAAAAGACCCCCTTGGTCCCAAATTCAACTCGGCTTCACGCCTGAAACCCCTTTGACAACTCGAGAGGAAAGCAGGGTTCCATGCTTCCACACATGTCGAGACCTGACTCCCTGTTTATAACGGCATACACAGCCCGAGACCCACGTCAGAACAGGAGAGGAATCCTGAGGTTCCCGCCTCAACTTGAGATGAGGTCCTCTTCCATTGCATCAAACCAAGTGGAGTCCTGAGAGGCCCGTCCAAACTCCACAGTATTCCTGACTTCCCATAGGCACCCTGAGAAGCTCCCTGAGGTCACCGTCACAAGTCTAGGGAACCCAGGGTTTCCTGCTGCAACTCGAGAAAGACCTGGAGATACCCCCTTCAAAGATTCTTGGGGCCTGATTCCCCTGCCGTGACTCAAGAGCAATGCAGTGCTCCCCCTCGCAACTACAATGGAGACTGGAGTTCCCTGGAGCCACAGAAGAGGCTCACTGAGTTCCCCATTGTAACTCGAGAGAAACCCCACATGTCGCCCCACAGCTCAAAAAAAAAAAAACATGAGATTCCTCCATCATTGTGAGATGAGGCCCTTCTTTTCCTGCAGGGCCTAGAGAGCAATCCTGAGTCCTCTCTCAAAACTCCACAGGAAGCTTGACTCCATTTAGGCCACTCAATGGGGTCCAATAGATACCCTTTGTAACTCGAGAGAAGAGCGCATTTATTTGCTTCTACTCCAGACGAGGCCTGACTCCCCGGGTGAACCTGGAATGCAACCCCGAGGCCACTGTGACCACTGGAGAGGAACTTGGAGTTTCTAGACACAAGCCTACATGAGGTCTCTTTGCCCTCCAGTGACTTGAGAGCAATCCCCAGCTCCCCCTCGCATATCGAATGGAGATTGGACTTCCCTGGGGCAACACGAGAGGCTCCCTGAGTTCCCCGTCATAACTCGAGAATCCCTCTGCAACTCGAGAAAAAACACGAGGTTCCCCCGTCATCGCGAGATGAGGCCCTTTCCTGCTGCAGTGTCTCAAGAGAAATCTCATGTTCCCTCTTGGAATTCGAAACGGTACTTGACACCCTTGATGCAACTCAAAAAGTACCCCAACATATCGGTCTCACTCGAGAGGAACACCGAGTTTCCTGGCACAACTTAATCTGAGCCCCTTCTCCCCTCCTGACATGGACATGAGGGTCGATTCTCCTGCTTTGTCTGGAAAGGGATCCCGAACTTTCAGTCGCACCTCAGGAAGCTGGTCTCACATTTAAACTCGAGAAGAAGCCTCGTGGGTCATGCCACATTGCGCAAGACACCGATTTTCACGGCCACTCAAGATAAGTCCCGATGCCTGGGCACCTCTTCGAATGTTACCCTGAGGATGAAGTCTTAACACAAAGGGGCACTGACACCCCAGTTGAATCGTCCGGAAAAAGCCTCAGGTTCCAAATACAACTTGACAAGTGGCCTGTCACCCTGTGAACAACTTGAGAGGCAAGCGGAGTTCCATTCCTCAACATAAGAAGAGGCCTGACTCTCATGTTCTAACTCTGCAGAGACGCTGCTATCGAAGTCAGAAATGGAGAGGAACCCTGAGGTTCCCTCCTCAGCTCGAGATGAGGTCCTATTTATCCCTGCAGTGATGTGGAGGAATCCCGAGGTGGCCCTCGCAATGCCAAAGGAGATCTGACTTCCTTGCAGAGACACGAGTGGTTCCCCAGGTCGACACAAAACTCTAGAGGAACCCTTAGCTTCTCGCCACAATTCCACGCAAACGACGAAATTCTCCCCTGCACGTTTGAGGAGGCCCTTTTACGCTGAATCATTTCCAAAGAAAGCCCACATTTCCCTTGGAACTGGAAAGGGTCCTCGACATGCTTTACGAAACTCCAGAAGTTTCCCAAGATACCCGTCCGCACTCGAGAGGAATGCTGAGTTTCCTGCCACAAGGCTAGAAGACCCCGTTTTCCCTGACTCAAGTCGAGATGAGGGTTGATTGAACTGCTTCGCCTTGACAGGAATGCAGATGTCGCCGTAGCACCTCGAGAGGGGGCTGATATGTACTTGATACTGGATGGGAATCAGGAAGCCTAGTTACAATTTGAAAGCCACGTATTTCCCCATCCACTCGAGATCAGGCCTGATTCCCTTGCACCGATTCGAATGTCAGCCGAGATTCAACTCACAACATGAAGGGAGTTCTGATGCCCGGGTTGCTAATCCGAAAAGAGTCCCAGGACCCAAATTCAATTTGGCTGGAGGCCAGAAAACCCTTTGACAACTCGAGGGGAAAGCAGAGTTCCATGCCTCCACACATGTCGAGACCTGACTCCCTGTTTGAAACGGCATACACAACCTGAGACCCACGTCAGAACAGGAGAGGAACCCTGAGGTTCCCGCTTCAACTCGGGATGAGGCCCTCTTCCATTGGACCAAACCCAGTGGAGTCCTGAGAGGCCCCTCCCAACTCCACAGTATTCCTGATTTCCCATAGGCACCCTGAGAAGCTCCCTGAAGTCACCATCACAAGTTGAGGGAACCCAGGGTTTACTGCAGTAACTCGAGAAAGACCTTGAGATTCCCCTGTCAACATGTCTTGAGGCCCGATTCCCCTGCTGTGACTCAAGAGCAATGCCGCACTCACCCTCACAACTGGAATGGAGACTGGACTTCCCTGGTGCCAAACAAGAGGTTCCCTGAGTTCCCCGTCGTAACTCGAAAATCCCACCGAACTCTAGAAAAACCATGAGGTTCCCCCCGTCATTGCAGGATGAGGCCCTTTCACACTGCCGTGACTCAAAAGAATTCCCACGTTCCCTCTTGAAATTTGAAACGGTACTTTAAACCCTTGACGCAACTCAAAAAGTTCCCCGACATACTGGTCTCACTCAAGAGGAACACCGAGTTTCCCGGCACAACTTAATCTGAGACCCTTCTCGCCTCCTGATCTCGACATGAGTATCGATTCCCCTGCTTTGTGTGGAAAGGGATCCCGACCTTCCCGCGGCACCTCAGGAGGAGTCTGGTCTCACATTGAAACACGAGGGGAAGCCTTGTGGGTCGTGCCACATTTTGAAAGACACTGACTTACCTTCCCACTCAAGATAAGAAACCCATGACCGGGAACCTCTTCGAATGTTAACCTGAGGATGAAGTCACAACACGAAGGGGCACTAACACCCCAGTTGCCTCGTCTGGAAAAAACCGCAGGTTCCAAATACAACTCGACAAGTGGCCTGTCACGCCGTGAAAAATGCCAGAGGAAAGCGGAGTTCCATTCCTCAACACAAGATGTGGCCTGACTCTCCGGTTCCAACTCTGCAGAGACCCTGCGATCGAAGTGAGAAATGGAGAGGAACCTTGAGGTTCTAGCCTCAACTCGAAATGAGGCCCTATTCATCCATGCAGCTATGCGAGAAGAATCCCAAGGTGCCCCTCGTAACGCGAAAGGAGATCTGACTTCCCTGAGGAGACACCAGGGGTCCCCCAGGTCCACACGCAACTTGAGAAGAACCCTAAGCTTCCCACCACAACTCCACACAAACTACGAAATTTTCGCCTGCACACTTGAGGAGGCCCTTTTACGCAGCAGTGTTTCCAAAGAAAGCCCACGTTTCCCTTGGAACTAGAAAGGGTCCACGGCACACTTTACAAAACTCCAGAAGTTTTCCAAGATACCCGTCCCCACTCAAAAGCAACGCTGAGTTTCCCACCACAAGTCAAGAAGAGCCCCGTTTTCCCCGCCTGAAGTCAAGATGAGGGTCTATTGCCCTGCTTCCCCTGGAAAGGAATGCCAACATCCCCATCGCACCTTGAGAGGAAGCTGGTATCTACTTGACACTGGAGGGGAACCCGGGGGCCTTGTCACAATTCAAAAGCCACGTAGTTCCCCATCCACTGGTGATCAGGCCTGATTTCCTTGCACCAATTCGAATGTCAGCCAAGAATCAACTCACAACATGAAGGGAGTACTGATGTCCCAGTTGCTAATCCGAAAAGAGCCCCAGGTCCCAAATCCAACTCGGCTAGAGGCCTGAAACCCTTTGACAACTCGGGATGAAAGGAGAGTTCCATGCCTCCACACACGTCGAGACCTGACTCCCTGTTTGAAATGGCGTACACAGCCCGCGACCCACGTCAGAACAGGAGAGGAACCCTGAGGTTCCCGCCTCAACTCCAGATGAGGATCTCTTTCATTGCACCAAAGCAAGTGGAGACCCGAGAGGCCCCTCACAACTACACAGTATTCTTGACTTCCCATAGGCACCCTGAGAAGCTCCCTGAGGTCACCGTAACAGGTCAAGGGAACCCTCGTTTTCCTGCAGCAATTCAAGAATGACCTTGAGATTCCCCCTTCAACACGACTTGAGGTCCGATTTCCCTGCCATGAATCGAGAGCCATTCCATGCTCCCCCTCACAACTTGAATGGAGACTGGACTTCCTGGGGCCAATGAGAGTCTCCCTGAGTTCCCCATCGTAAGTCGAGAGAAACCCCCCACGTCACGTCTCAGCTCGAAAAAAAACACGAGATTCCCCATCATCGTGAAAAGAGGCCTTTCTTTTTCTGCATGGCCTAGAAAGCAATACCTAGTCCTCTCTCAAAACTCCACAGGAGGCTTGATTCCCATTAGGCCACTCAATGGGCTCCAAGAGATACCCTTCGCAACTCAAGAGGAGAGCGGAGTTCTTTGCTTCCACTGGAGACGAGGCCTGACTCCCTGGGTGAACCTTGAATGCAACCACGAGATCCTTGTTGCCACTGGAGAGGAACATGGAGTTTCTGGACACAAGCCTAGATAAGGTCTATTTGCCCTGCAGTGACTCGAGAGCAATCCCCAGCTCCCCCTCACAACTCAAATGGAGATTGGACCTCCCAGGGTCAACATGAGAGGCTCCCTGAGTTCCCCTCCGTAAGTCCGGAATCCTGCTGCAAGTCGAGAAAAAACACAAGGTTCCCCCATCATCTCGAGATGAGGCCCTTTCCTGCTACAGCAGGTCAAGAGAAATCCCAAGTTCCCTCTTGAAATTCGAAACAGTACTTGATTCCCTTGATGCAACTCAAAAAGTTCCCTGACATACCGGTCTCACTCGAGAGGAACACTGAGTTACCCGGCACAGATTTTCTGAGCCCCTTCTCCTCTCCTGATCTCTACATGAGGGCCGATTCCCCTGCTTTGTCTGGAAGGGGATCCCGACCTTCACATCCCATCTAAGGAGGAGGCCGGTCTCACATTGAAACACGAGAGGAAACCTCGGGGTTCATGCCACGTTCAGAAAGACACCAATTTTCCCGTCCACTCAAGATAAGAACCCGATGCCTGGGCACCTCTTCGAATGTAACCCTGAGGAAGAAGTCACAACATGAAGGGGCACTGACACCCCAGTTGCATCATCCAAAAAAACCGCAGGTTCCAAATATAATTAGACAAGTGGACTGTCACCCAGTGAACAATGCAAGAGGCAAGCAGAGTTCCTTTCCTCAACACAAGACTAGGCCTGACTCTCCTGTTCCAACTCTGCAGAGATGCTGCTATCGAAGTCAGAAATGGAGAGGAACCCTGAGGTTCCCTCCTCAACTCGACATGAGGCCCTATTCATCCCTGCAGTGATGCGCGAGGAATCCCGATGTGCCCCTCGCAACACCAAAGGAGATCTGACTTCCCTGAGGAGACACTTGCTGTCCGCCAGGTCGACACACAACTCGAGAGGAACCCTAAGATTCATGCCACAGCTCCACACAAACTACAAAATTCTCCCCATACGCTTGAGGAGGCCCTTTTTCGCTGCAGCGTTTCAAAAGAAAGCCCACGTTTCCCTTGGAACTCGAAACAGTCCTCGAGACGCTTCACGAAACTCCAGAAGAGTCCCAAGATACCCGTCCGCACTGGAGAGGAACGCTGACTTTCCCGCCACAAGTCAAGAAGAGACCCGTTTTCCCTGCCTCAAGTCCAGATGAGGGTCGATTACCTTGTTTCACCTGTAAAGGAATGCCGACGTCCATATCACACCTTGAGAGGATGCTGGTATCTACTTAACACTGGAGGGGAACCCAGAGGCCTTGTCACAATTCGAAAGCCATGTAGTTCTCCATCCACTCGAGATCAGGCCTGATTCCCTTGCACCGATTCGAATGTCAGCCGAGATTCAACTCACAACACGAAGGGAGTTCTGATGCCCCAGTTGCTAATCCGAAAAGAGCCCCAGGTCCCAAATTCAACTGGTCTGGAGGCGTGAAACCCCTTTGACAACTCGAGAGGAAAGCAGAGTTCCATGCCTACACACACGTCAAGACCTGACTCCCTGTCTGAAATGGCATACACAGCCCGAGACCCACGTCAGAACAGGAGAGGAACCCTGAGATTCCCAACTCAACTCGAGATGAGGCCCTCTTCCATTGTACCGACTCCAGTGGATTCCCGAAAGAACCCTCCCAACTTCACAATATTCCTTACTTCCCATAGGCACCATGAGAAGCCCCCTGAGGTCAGCCTCACAAGTCGAGGGAACCCAGGGTTTCCTGCCGCAACTCGAGAAAGACCTCAAGATTCCACCTTCAACGCGTCTTGAGGCCCAATTCCCTTGCCGTGACTCGAGAGCAATGCTGCGCTCCCCCTCGCAACTCGAATGGAGACTGGACATCCCTGGGGCCACACGACAGACTCCCTGATTGACCCTTCGTAACTCGAGAGAAACACCACATGTCACACCGCAGCTTGAGAAAAACCACGAGATTCCCCCATCATCGCGTGATGAGGCCCTTCTTTTCCTGTAGGGCCTAGAGAACAATCCCGAGTATGCTCTCAAAACTCCACAGGAGGCTTGACTCCCTTTAGGCCACTCAGTGGGTTCCAAGAGATACCCGTCCCAACTCGAGAGGAGAACGGAGTTCGTTGCTTCCACTCGAGATGAGGCCTGACTCCCCGGGTGAATCTTGAAAAAAGCCGCAGGTTCCAAATACAACTCGACAAGTGGCCTGTCACCCCATGAACAACTCTAGAGGCAAGCATAGTTCTGTGACTCAATACAAGATGAGGCCTGACTCCCCTGTTCCAACTCTGAAGAGACCCGGAGATCGATGTCAGAAATGGAGAGGAACCCTTAGGTTCCCGCCTCCACTCAAGATTATGCCCTATTCATCCCTGCAACAATGCGCGAGGAAATCCCAGTTGCCACTCCCAATGCCAAAGGAGATTTGACTCCCCTGATGAGACACGAGCGGGTCCCCAAAGTTGACACGCAACTCGAGAGGAACCCTAAGCTTCCCACCACAACTCCATGCAAACTAGGAAATTTTCCCCCGCACACCTGAGGAGGCCCTTTTACTCTGCAGTGTTTCCATGAAAGCCCAAGTTTCCCTTGAAACTCGAAAGGTCCTTGACACGTTTTACAAAACTCCAGAAGTTTCCCGAGATACCCGTCCCCACTCGAGAGGACCGCTGAGTTTCCTGCTACAAGTCAAGAAGAGCCCCGTTTTCCCCTCAAGTTGAGATGAGGATCGATTGCCCTGCTTCGCCTGAAAAGGAATGCTGATGTCCCTTTAGAACCTCGAGAGGAGGCTGATATCTAATTGACACTGGTGGGGAACCTGGGGCCATTGTCACAATTCGAAAGCCACGAATTTCCCCATCCACTCAAGATCAGAACTGATTGCCTTGCACTGATTAGAATGTCAGCTGAGAATCAACTCACAACAAGAAGGGAGTTCTGATGCCCTGGTTGCAAATCCACAAAGAGCCCCAGGTCCCAAATTCAACTCAGCTGGAGGCCTGAAACCCCTTTGACAACTCGAGAGGAAAGCAGAGTTCCATGCCTCCACACATGTTGAGACCTGACTCCCTGTTTGAAATGGCATACACAGCCCGAGAACCACATCAGAACAGGAGAGAAACCCTGAGGTTCCCGCCTCAACTCGAGATGAGGCCCTCTTCCATTGCACCAAACCCAGTGGAGTCCCGAGAGGCCCCTCCCAAATCCATAGTACTCCTGACTTCTCATAGGCACCCTGAGAAGCTCCCTGAAATCACTGTCACAAGTAGAGAGAACCCAGGGTTTCCTGCCGCAACTAGAGAAAGACCTTGAGATTCCCCCTTCAATGCATCTTGAGGCCCGTTTCCCCTGCTGTGACTCGAGAGAAATGCCTCCCTCCCCCTAGCAACTCGAATGGAACCTGGACTTTCCTGTGGCCACACGAGTGGCTCCCTGATTTCCCTGTCATAACTCGAGAGAAACCCCACACGTCGCACCCCAGCTCGAGAAAAACCACAAGATACCCCGTCATCTCGAGATGAGACCCTTCTTTTCCTGCAGGGCCCAGAGAGCAATCAATTCTCAAAACTACACAGGAGGCTTGAGTCCCTTTAAGCCACTCAATGGGATCTAAGAGATACCCATTGTAACTCAAGAGGAGAGGGGAGTTCTTTGCTTCCACTAGAGACGAGGCCTGACTCCCCAGGTGAACCTTGAATGCAACCCCGAGATCCCTGTCGCCACTGGAGGTGAATATGGAGTTTCTGGAAACAAGCCTAGCTGAGGTCTATTTGCCCTGCAGTGACTCGAGAGCAATTCCCAGCTCCCCCTAGCAACTCGAATGGAGACTGGACTTCCCTGGGCCAACATGAGAGGCTCCCTGAGTTCACCATCATAACTCGAGAATCCTGCCGCAACTCGAGGAAAACCACGAGGTTCCCCCATCATCGCCAAATCAGGCTCTTTCCCGCTGCAACATCTCAAAGAAATCCCATGTTTCCTCTTGAAATACGAAACGATACTTGACACCCTTGATGCAACCCAAAAAGTTCCCGGATATACCGTTCTCCCTCGAGAGGAACACCAAGACTCCTGGCACAACTTAATCTGAGCCCCTTCTCCCCTCCTGATCTCAACATCAGGGTCAATTCCCCTGCTTTGTCTGAAAAGGGATTAATCTTCTCGTTGCACCCCAGGAGGAGGCCAGTCTCACATTGAAACTCGAGAGGAAACCTAGTGGGTCGTGCGACATTCTGAAAGACACTGATCTCCCCGTCCACTCAAGATAAGTTCTGATGCCCGGGCACCTCTTCGAATGTAACCCTGAGGATGAAGTCACAACATGAAGGGGCACTGACACCCCAGTTGCATCATCCGGAAAAAGCTGCAGGTTCCAAATACAACTCAACAAGTGGCCTGTCACTCCATGAACAACTCGAGAGGCAAGCGGAATTCCATTCCTCAATACAAGAAGAAACCTGACTCTCCTGTTCCAACTCTGCAAAGACACTGCGATCGAAGTCAGATGAAGAGGAATCCTGAGTTTCCCGCCTCAACTTGAGACGAGGCCCTATTCATCCCTGCAGAGATGTGCAAGGAATCCCGAGGTGCCCCTCGCAATGCCAAAGGAGATCTGACTTCCCTGAGGAGACACTAGCGTTCCACCAGGTCGACACACAACTCGAGAGGAACCCTAACCTTCCCACCACAACTCCAAGCAAACCACGAAATTCTCCCATGCATGCCTTAGGAGGCCTTTTTACACTGCAGCGTTTCCAAAGAAAGCCCAATTTCCCTCTTTGAACTCTAAAGGGTACATTACACGCTTTAGGAAACCCCAGAAGTTTCCACAGATACCCATCCCCACTCGAGAGGAACGCTGAATTTCCCACCAAAAGTTAAAAAAATGTTCGTTTTCCCTTCCTCAAGTCGTGATGAGTGTCAATTACTCTGCTTCACTTGGAAAAGAATGCCGATGTCCCCGTCGCCCCTCGAGAGGAGGCTGGTATCTACTTGACACTGAGGGGAACCCGGGGGTCTTGTCACAATGTTAAAGCCACGTATTTCCCCATCCACTTGAGCTCAGGCCTGATTCCCTTGCAGCGATTCGAATGTCAGCCGAAAATCAACTCACAACACCCAGGGAGTTCTGGTGCCCCGGTTACTAATCCGAAAAGAGCCCCAGGTGCCAAATTCAACTCGCCTGGAGGCTTAAACCCCTTTGACAACTCGAGAGGAAAGCAGAGTTCCATGCCTACACACACGTCGATACCTGACTCCCTGTTTGAAACAGCATATACATCCCAGGAACCATGTCAGAACAGGAGAGGAAACCTGAGTCTCCCTCCTCAACTCGAGATGAGGCCCTCTTCCATTGAACTGACCCCAGTGGATTCCCGAGAGACCCATCCCAAATCCACAGTATTCCTGACTACCCTTAGGCAACATGAGAAGCTCCCTGAGGTCACTGTCACTAGTCGAGGGAACCCAGGGTTTCCTGCCTCAACATGAGAAAGACACTGTTATTCCCTGTTCAATGCATCTTGAGGCCCTTTTCCCCTGCCATGTCTCGAGAGCAATGACGTGCTCCCCCTCGCAATTTGATTGGAGACTGGACTTCCCTGGGGTGACACGAGAGGCTCCCTGAGTTCCCCGTCATAACTCGAGAGAAACCCCACACGTTATGCTGCAGCTGAAGAAAAACCACGAGATTCCCCCGTCATCGTGAGATGAGGCCCTTCTTTTCCTTCAGGGCCTAGAGAGCAATCCCGAGTCCCCTCTCAAAACTCCCTAAGAGGCTTGACACCCTTTAGGCCACTCAGTGGGCTCCAAGAGATACCCGTGGCAACTCGAGAGGAAAGCGGAGTTCTTTGCTTCAACTCGAGATGACGCCTGACTCCCCGTTGAACCTTCAATGGAACCCCGGGATCCCTGTCACCGCTGGAGAGGAACACAGAGTTTCTGGACACAAGTTTAGATGAGGTCTATCTGTGATGCAGTGACTTGAGAGCAATCCCCAGCTCCCCCTCACAACTCGAATGGAGATTGGACTTCCCTGGGGCAACAGAAGAGGCTCCCTGAGTTCCCCGTCATAGCTCGAGCATCCCCCCACAACTTGAGAAAAACCACGAGGTTCCCCCATCATTGAGAGATGAGGCCATTTCCCACTGCAGCATCTCAAGATAAATTCCACATTCCCTCTTGAAATTCGAAACGGTACTTGACACCCTTTATGCAACTCACAAAGTTCCACGACATACTGGTCTCCCTCTAGAGGAACACCGATTTTCCCGGCACAACTTAATCTGAGCCCCTTTTCCCCTCCAGATCTGGACAAGAGGGTCGATTCCCCTTCTTTGTCTGGAAAGGGATCCTGACCTTCCCATAGCCCCTCAGGAGGAGGCCATTCTCACATTCAAACCTGAGAGGAAGCCTCGTGAGTCGTGCCACATTCCAAAAGACACCCATTTCCTCATCCACTCAATGTAAGTCCTGATCCCCGGCAACTCTTCGAATGTAAAACCGAGGATGAAGTCACAACACAAAGAGGTACTGATACCCTGGTTGCATCCTGTGGAAGAAGCCGCTGGTTCCAAATACAACTCGACAAGTTGTCTGACACTCCATGAACAACTCGAGAGGCAAGCAAAGTTCCGCACCTCAAACAAGACGAGGCCTGACTCCCCAGTTCCAACTCCGCAGAGACCCCGAGTTCAAAGTCAGAAATGGAGCGGAACCCTGAGGTTCCCGCCTCAACTCGAGATGAGGCCATATTCATCCCTGAAGCGATTCATGAGGAATCCCAGGGTTCCGTCACAAGGCCAAAGGAGATCTGAGTTCCCTGAGGAGACATGAGCGGGTCCCCCAGGTCGACACGCAACTCGAGTGGAACCCTAAGCTTCATGCCAAAACTTCCATGCAACCCACAAAATTATCCTCTGTATGCTTGAGGAGGCCCTTTTACCCTGCAGAGTTTCCAAAGAAATCCCACGTTCCTTCTCGGAACTCGAAAGAGTCCTTGACATGCTATGTGAAACTCCAGAAGTTTCCCCAGATACCCGTCCCCACTAGAGAGGAATGCTGAGTTTCCCGCCACAAGTCAAGTTGAGCCCCGTTTTCCCCTCCTCAAGTCGAGATGAGGGTCGATTGCCCTGCTTTGCCCGGAAACAAATTCCGACGTCCCCGTCGCACCTCAAGAGGAGGCTGGTATCTACTTGAAACTGGAGAGGAATCCGGGGATTTTGTAACAGTTTAAAAGCCCCAGATTTCCCTATCCACTTGAGATCAGTCCTGATTCCCTTGCACCGATTCGAATGTCAGCCTAGAATCAACCACAACATGAAGGGAGTTCTGATGCCTCAATTGCTAATTCAAAAAGAGCCCCAGGTCCCAAATTCAACTCTCCTGGAGGCCTGAAACCCCTTTGACAACTCGAGAGGAAAGAAGAGTTCGATGTCTCCACACAAGTGGAGACTTGACTCCCTGTTTGAAATGGCATACACACCCCGAGGCCCACGTCAGAACAGGTGAGGAACCCTGAGGTTCACGCCTCAACTTGAGATGAGGCCCTCTTCCTCTGCTCAACCCAAGTGTAGTCTCGAGAGGCCCCCCAACTACAAAGTATTCCTGACTTCCCATAATCACCATGAGAAGCTACCTGATGTCACCATCACAAGTCAAGACAACCCAGGGTTTCCTGCCACAACTCGAGAAAGACCTCGAGATTGCCCCTTCAACCCGTCTTGAGGCCTGAATCCCCTGCCATGACTCAAGAGCAATGCTGCATTCCCCTCGCAACTCAAATGGAGACTGGACTTCCCTGGGGCAACACGAGAGGCTCTATGAGTTCCCCGTCTTAGCCTGGAAAAACCACACATCGTGCCGCAGCTCGAGAAAAACCACGAGATTCCCTCGTCATTGAGAGATGAGGCCCTTCTTTTCCTGCAGAGCCTAGAGAACAATCCCGAGTCCCCTCTCAAAACTCCACAGGAGGCTTGACTCCCTTTAGTCCATTCAATGAGATCTAAGAGATACCTGTGGCAACTCAAGAAGAGAGCAGAGTTTTTTGCTTCATTATGAGACGAGGCCAGAATCCCCGGGTGAACCTTGAATGCAACCCCGAGATCCCTGTCGCCACTGGAGAGGAACACGGAGTTTCTGGACACAAGACTAGATGAGGTCTATTTGCCCTGCAGTAACTCTAGTGCAATCCACAGCTCCCCCTCACAACTCGAATGGAGATTGGAGTTCCCTGGGGCACCAAGAGAGGCTCCCTGAGTTCCCTGCAGTAACTTGAGAATCCTGCCACAACTCGAGAAAATCCATGAGGTTCCCCCATCATTTCGAGCTGAGGCCCTTTCCCACTTCAGCGTCTTGGGAGAAATCACACGTTCCCTCTTGAAATTCTAAACGGTACTTGACACCCTTGATGCAACTCAAAAAGTTCCCCGTCATACCTGTCTCACTCCAGAGGAATACCGAATTTCCCAGCAGAATGTAATCTGAGCCCCTTCTCCCCTCCTCATCTCGGCATGAGGGTCGATTCCCCTGCTTTGTCTGGAAAGGGATACCATCCTTGCTGTCTCACCTCAGGAGGAGGCCGGTCTAACATTGAAACTAGAGAGGAAGCCTCGTGGTTCATGCCACATTCTGAAAGACACCGATTTCCCCGTCCACTCAAAGTAAGTCCTGATGCCTGGGAACCTTTTCGAATGTAACCCTGGGGATGCAGCCACAACATGAAGGGGCACTGATACCCCAGTTGCATCGTCCGGGAAAAGCCGCAGGTTCCAAATACAACTCGACAAGTGGACTGACACCCAATGAACAACTCGAGAGGCAAGAGGAGTTCTGTGCCTCAACAAAAGAGGAGGCCTGAGTCTCCTGTTCCAACTCCTCAGAGACACTGAGATAGATGTCAGAAATGGAGAGGAATCCTTATGTTCCCGCCTCAACTCGAATGAGGCCCTATTCAAACTTTCAGTGAAGCACGAGGAATACCGAGGTGCCCTTCACAACGCCAAAGGAGATCTGACTTCCCTGAGGAGACCCGAGTGGTCCACCAGATTGACCCGCAACTTGAGAGGAACCCTAAGCTTCCCGGCAGAACTCCAGGCAACCCACGAAATTCTCCCATGCACGCTTGAGGAGGCCCTTTTATGCTGCAGCGTTTCCAAAGAAAGCACACCTTCCCTCTTGGAACTCGAAAGGGTACTTGACACACTTTATGAAACTCCAGAAGTTTCCCCAGATACCCATCCCTACTTGAGAGGAATGCTGAGTTTCCCGACACAAGTCAAGAACAGCCGCGTTTTGCCCTCCTCAAGAAGAGATGAGGGTTGATTGCCGTGCTTTGCCTGGAAAGGATTGCTGACGTCCCAATCCCACCTCAAGAGGAGGCTGGTATACACTTGACACTGGAGGGGAACCGGGGGTCTTGTCACAATTCAATAGCCATGTATTTCCGCACCGAGTCGACATCAGGGTGATTGCATCACACTGATTCTAATGTCAGCCGAGAATCAACTCACAATATGAAGGGTGTTCTGCTGCCCCGGTTGCTAATTCAGAAAGAGCCACAGGTCCCACATGCAACTTGCCTGGAGGCCGGAAACCCCTTTGACAACTCGAGAGGAAAGCAGAGTTCCAGACCTCCACACAAGTCGAGACCTGACTCCATGTTGAAACTGCATACACACCCGAGAACCACATCAGAACAGGAGAGGAACACTGAGGTTCCCGCCTCAACTCGAAATGAGGCCCTTTTCCATTGCACCGACCCCAGTGGAGTCCCGAGAGGCCCCTCCCAACTCCACAGAATTCCTGACTAACCATAGGCACCATGAGAAGCTCCCTGAGGTCACCGTCACAAGTCGAGGGAACCCAGGGTTTCATGTCGCAACTCGAGAAAGACCTCAAGATTCCCCCTTCAACGGGTTATGAGGCCCTATTCCCCTGCCGTGACTCGAGAACAATGCCACGCTCCCCCTGGCAAATGGAATGGAGACTGGACTTCCCTGGGGCCACACGAGAGGCTCCCTGAGTTCCCAGTCGTGACTCGAGAGGAATGCCACACGTCGCGCCACAACTTGAGAAAAATCACGAGATTACCCCATCATCGCAAGATGAGGCTCTTTCCCACTGCAGCAATTCCAGAGAAATCCCACGTTCCTTCTTGAAATTCGAAACGGTACTTGACACCCTTGATTCAACTCAAAAAGGTCCCCAACATACCATTCTAACTCGAAAGGAATAGCGAGTTTCCCAGCACAACTTAATCTGAGGCCCTTCTCCCCTGCTGATCTCAACATGAGTGTCAATTCCCCTGCTTTGGCTGGAAAGGGATATCGACCTTCCCTTCGCACCTCAGGAGGAGGCTGGTCTCACACTGAAACTCGAGAGGAACCTCGTGGTTCGTGCCACATTCTGAAAGACACGGATTTCCTTGTCCAGTCAAGGTAAGTCCCAATGCCTGGGCAGCTCTTCGAATGTAACCCCAAGGATGAAGTCAAATACAAATGGGCACTGACACCCCAGTTGCATCCTATGGAAAAACCCACAGGTTCCAAATACAACTCGACAAATGACCTGACACCCCATGAACAACTCAAGAGGCAAGCGGAGTTTCGTGCCACAACACAAGACGAGGCCTGACTCCCCAGTTCCAACTCTGCAGAGATCCAGAATTGATGTCAGAAATGGAAAGGAATCCTGAGGTTCCCGCCTCAACTCGAGATGAGGCCTCATTCATCCCTGCAGGGATGCCCGAGGTATCCCAAGGTGCCTCTCGCAACATCAAAGGAGATCTGACTTCCCTGTGGAGACACGAGCGGGTCCCCCAGGTCGACACGCCATTCAAGTGGAAACCTAAGCTTCCTGCCAATTTCCATGCAACCCAAGAAATTTTCCTCTGCACTCTTGAGGAGGCCATTTTACGGTGCATTGTTTCCAAAGAAAGCCCACGTTCCCTCTTGGAACTCGAAAGGGTACTTGACATGCTTTAGGAAACTCCAGAAGTTTCCCCAGATACCCGTCCTCATTCGAGGGTTGAGTTTCACACCACAAGTCAAGAAGAGCCCCGTTTTCCCCTTCTCAAGCCAAGATAAGTGTCGATTTCCTGGCTTCCCTGGAAAGGAATACCAAAGTCCCCATCGCACCTCGAGAGGAGGCTGGTATCTACTTGACCCTGGAGGGTAACACAGGGGTCTTGTCACAATTCAAAGTCACGTATTTCCCCTTCCACTAGAGATCAGGCCTGATTCCCTTGCACTGATTCGAATGTCAGCCGAGAATCAACTCACAACACGAAGGGAGTTCTGATGCCCCAGTTGCTAATTCAAAAAGAGCCCCAGGTCCCAAATTCAAGTCGCCTGGAGACCTGAAAACCGTTTGACAACTCGAGAGGAAAGTAGACTTCCATGCCTCAATACAAGTCGAGACCTGACTCCCTGTTTGAAACTGCATACACACCCGAGACCCACGTCAGAACAGTAGAGGAACCCTGAGGTTCCCGCCTCATCTTGAGATGAGGCCCTCTTCCATTGCACATACCCACTCTGGGACAAATAAAAACACTCTGTCACCAGGCACAGGGAATGACTTCCTTGCAGGGATTTCCAGCTTCTTCTGAGAAAATATTTATTGCCATGCTTGCCTTGCTTTCCTGCCAGCTAAGCACCTCTCCTGTTCCAGCTAAGTATTGGGCATATCTCCCAGATCCTCCAACTTTCCAGGTTGTTTCCTGGAATAATGAGCCTATACGGGTCAACACTAACCAACCTCAGCTTTTGGGAGGATTCTATACTTCTTACACTAAAGATAAATATCCTATTAATTTTAATTATACCTTCAGGGGATTAATAGATGATCTTCCTGTTTGCTTTAACTTCCCCAGTAATCCAAAGAGTTTTATTACACCCACTAAAGAAGGGTGCATTGGGGCCTCTACAAAAATAATTATAACAGATTCCTCAAAAATAGATTCCCAGTCTTTACATCATCGGGTAGTTTGGGTATTAGTGGCCCGCTTACCCGGGATCCGTGACCCTTATGTGACCCTGCGCTTTACACCCCCTCCTGGTTATCTAAAGTGTATAAGGTTGCTCCTTCAGATGAAGTGTGGAAGACCATAGATGGCCGTACTAGGTACCCGACTTGGACAACTTGTGCTTATAGTTCAAGGATTGATTATAGGATACCAGGTGGTGGGAATTATACTATTCAGGACTGGAGCAACCCGAATCCGGGTGAGGATCCATTGATCAAGATAACATTTAAAGGCAGATTTGAGAATTGGAATAGGATTCCTCTTCCTTGGCCTACACAAGCCACTAGATGGCATATTAACCAATTTGTTCCTCCTATGCTGTCTTATACAGCTAAAAGCAAAACCTATTGGCAACCTGAGATTTGGAGAGCCCTTGCTGCTACTGCCCCCATTTCTTTATCTCGCCCAGATAACGATTCCACTTATTCTGTTTTAGCTTGTTTACCTTTGCCTTATGTTTTCCTTTTTACTAATGACTCCAACAAACTTAATGTATGCATGAATTATTCAGGTGGACCTAATGTGGTAACTTGTGAACAATGTATGTTTTCATCCTGTTTGACCCCTCAATATAATGTTTGCTCTTTTGTGGTGTTGCTACGCCCACCCTATCTCATGATACCCGTGACCATGACCTCCCACTGGTATGACAATTACGGTCTCGCCGTGTTACAACAACTACAGGATTTAATGTGATCGTGACGGTTTGTGGGCTTACTTGTTTTAGGAATATCAGCTTTAAAAGCAGCAATTAGTTCTGTTACTGCGGTAGCAATATCATTGACTCAACAAGTGCATACTGCCCAATATGTTGATACCATGTCTAAAAATGTTTCTTTAACTCTAGCAACTCAGGAAGCTATAGATAGGAAATTAGAGATGAGAGTAGACGCCTTAGAAGAGGCAATTATGCATGTTGGGACTGAGTTACAGGCTTTAAAAGTGAAAATGGCTCTGTCATGTCACGCTGATTACCGGTGGATATGTGTGACATCTTTAAAGGTAAACGAGACAGATTATTGAATAGGAAAAAATCAAAAATCATCTCAGGTGTTTGGAACAGCTCTGAAATTGGCTGGGATTTAGGGAAACTTCATAATCAAATACAGACCCTGGAACACTCTCGACTGGATTTTACCACCGCTGGAGTAGCTAATGACTTTTTCCACACCTTCCTTAACTTTATTTCTTGAAAAAAATTCTGTCTAATCTTCTCATAATCATTCTTCCTTGTATTGTCAGGATTCTTCAGCAGAACATTCAGAAGCTCACGACTGAGCTGCATCTGGCTTTTTTAAGAAATAAAAAAGGGGCAGATGCCGGGAGCAGGAGCTCCGCCCCTGGCAAAGGTCATGAGGAAGGAAGCTCGGCATACGCAAAGGCGGGATCGAGCCTCAGTAGTCCCCCTGGAAATTCTCGAGCATCTACCCCCAAAACCAGAGTCTGCCTACTTTCTGCTTTGTGCTCTCACCCACACCTCTGACTTTATGGGGGGCTGTCCCCCACTACCTCTCTCTGAAAAAAGAGTTAACTTACAGCTCCAGTTAATAAAGTTCCTGGGTGTGATAGTGTTTCAACCTACAAACTCCATATCCCTTACCTGCTGTGTCCCTGGCAGTGTATTGATTAATATGATTGGTGTAAGTAGTAGCTTTAATGTTTGTAACCTATGACCCTTGAGTTAATTCTTTTTCTTGTTATAGCCCACCACACCTTTGCCCTATAGGAATGCAACTTTATCTAATGCTTTTGGAGGGTGGTGCCTGACTAATCAACTTTAGAGAAAAATAAGTTTTCTGAAGAAAGGGTCTTAAAATGTTAACAGGCCTCCAGGCCAGAAGATAATGAAAATCACCTAAACTTTTGCATATGATAAGTCTGCAGGCTGAAAGCCTGGCTTACTGCATGACTCTACCCCTTCCCCCATTATCCTCTATGCATAACTTAAGGTATAAAAACTACTTTGGAAAATAAAGTGCGGGCCTTGTTCACCGAAACTTGGTCTCCCCATGTCGTTCTTTCTCTCACCTTCTGGCAGAATTATTCAGCTTTTCTCCACTGAATTTCCTCACTGAGCTATCCTTATTTAAGCACTCTTTATATCCTTCATTAACGTTTAATTAAGCAATTGTTTCCTGATCCTCGCCGACACCGTCCCCACTTCAAATTCCCTGGATCCACCGGGGCTGGACCCTGGCAGCCCCTCGCAACTCCTCAGTATTCCTGACTTCCCATAGGCACCATGAGAAGCTCCCAGAGGTCACCGTCACAAGTTGAGGGAACCCAGGGTTTCCTGACTCAACTCGAGAAAGACTTCGAGATTCCCCCTTCAACACATCTTGAGGCCCGATTCCCCTGCCATGACTCGAGAGCAATGTCATGCTCACCCTCGCAACTCGAATGGAGACTTGACTTTCCTGGGGCCACACAAGAGGCTCCCTGAGTTCGCCATGGTAACTTGAGAGAAACAACACACATAGTGCTGCAGCTCGAGAAAAGCCACGCGATTCCCCTGACATCATGAAATGAGGCCCTTCTTTTCCTGCAAGGCCTAGAGAGCAATCCCAAGTCCCCTCTCAAAACTCCACAGGAGGCTTGACTCCCTTTAGGTTAGCTAGTGGGCTCCAAGAGACACCCGTTGCAACTCGAGAGGAGAGAGGAGTTCTTTGCATCAACTCAAGACAAGGCCTGACACCCTGGGTGAATCTTGAATGCAACCCCAAGATCCTTGTCACCACTGGAGAGGAACACGGAGTTTCTGGACACAAGCCTAGATGAGGTCTATTTGCTCTGCAGTGACTTGAGAGCAATTCCCAGCTCCCCCTCGCAACTCGAATGGAGATTGGACTTTCCTGGGGCAACACGAGAGGCTCCCTGTGTTCCCGTCGTAACTCGAGAATCCCGCTGCAACTCAAGAAAAACCAAGAGGTTCCCCCATCATCGCGAGTTGAGGCCGTTTCCCACTGCAGCATCTCGAGAGAAATCCCACGTTCCCTCTTGAAATTTGCAACGGTACTTGACACCCTTGATGCAACTCAAATAGTTCCCTGACTTACCAGTCTCACTCGAGAGGAACACCGAGTTTCCTGGCACAACTTAAATTGAGGCCCTTTTCCCCTCCTGATCTCAACATGAAGGTCGATTTCCCTGTGCTGGGGTCCAGCCCCGATGGATCCAGGGAAATTCGAAGGAGAGATGGCGTCAGCGAATACACTGGCTTTAATTAAATATTACTTATAGATATAAAGAGTAATAGAATAAGGATAGCTCAGTAGGAAAATTCAGTGGAGAAAAGAGGCTGAATAACTTGGTTTATGTGGAAAGCTGATAGAATTCCAAGGCAAGAAATTTACATCACCTATGCAGGTCGCAGGCGTCCTCCCATTCTCCCAAAGGATAGGAGACACTAAGGCCTCCCCAGTCAGATCTTAGAAGCCCAGGCATAATTAGTAGGCTTGACGAGCCTCCACGTTCCAGATGGGGATTCAGCCAGAAGGTGAGAGAAAGAACCACATGGAGAGACCAGTCTTTCGAGAAACTGATCCCATTTTTTATTTTTACAGGGTCTGTTTTTATACATGGAGATGTTATACAAAAGTCACGCGGGGTCAGCAGTCCTGACTTTTATTAAAGTCAGGTCCTTCATACAAATGTATACAGAGGTCTTAGGGGTGTTATATCATCTTCTGGCCAGGGGGCCTGCTAACAATTTATGGCCCTCTCCTTGTGACAGTGGTCAGTCATCTAGAACACTTATTTCTCCAGGGGTGATTATTTTTTAAAACAGACGCCACCTTCCGAAGGTACCAGATAAAGTTACATTCCTATAGGGTGAGGGTGTAGTGGGTTTTAATTAAGGAAAGAATTTGCTTAGCCTAAGGTCTAACATGATTAATATCAACAGTTAATACTTATTTCTTCTATATATTCATTAATGTGTATAAGGGCAAGGGATGTGGAAACTTAGCAACAAACATTGACTCAACAAATGAAAAACCCTTCACCAATACCATTTCTAATCAACCCACTATACTATACTAATAGTTTTCTAACTTCTCTAAAGAACCTGTTTTTAGAAGGTTTAAAGCATCTCGTGCCTCTCACGGTTGGGAGGCTGTGAACAATCACATGTGGCCGGACCAGGCTGTCAGGCAGGCTAGAGAACCTTCAGAGGAGTTTGTAGATTGAAACACTCCTGTCACAACCAGGAATTATTATTAACTGGAGCTGTAAGATAAATCGTTTTCAGAGAGGTGGTGGGGGAGAGCCCCCCGTAAAGTCAGAGGTGTAAGTGAGAGCACAAAGCAGTAAAGTAGGCAGACTCTGGTTTTGGGGGTAGATGCTCGATAAATTCCAGGGGGACTCCTGAGGTTCGATCCAGCCTTTGCGTATGCCAAGCTTTCTTCCTGATGAACTTTGCCACTGTCGGAGTTGCTCATGCTGGCTCCCGGCACCCCTGCTTTGTTGGGAAAGGGATCCCGACCTTCCCATCGCACCTCAGGAGGAGGCCGGTCTCACACTGAAACTCGAGAGGAAGCCTCGTGTGTCGTGCCACATTCCAAAAGACACTGATTTCCCAGTCCACTCAAGGTAAGTCCCGATGCCTGGGCACCTCTTCATATGTAACCCCGAGGATGAAGTCACAACACAAAGGGGCACTGACACCCTGAATGCATCCTCCGGAAAAAGCCTCAGTTTCCAAATACAACTCGACAAGTGGCCTGACACCCCTGACCTGACACTAACAACTCGAGAGGCAGGCGGAGTTCCATAACTCAACACAAGACGAGGCCTGACTCCCCTGTTCCAACTCCGCAGAGACCCCAAGATCGATGTCAGAAATGGAGAGGAACCCTGAGGTTCCCGCCTCAACTCGAGATGAGGCCCTATTCATCCCTGCAGTGATGTGCGAGGAATCCTGAGGTGCCCCTCATAATGCCAAAGGAAATCTGACTTCCCTGAGGAGATACGAGCCTTCCCCCAGGTCGAAACGCAACTCGTAAGGAACCCTAAGCTTCCCGCCCCCACTCCAAGCACACCACGAAATTCTCCCCTGCACGATTAAGGAGGCCCTTTAATGCTACAGCGTTTCCAGTGAAAGCACATGTTCCCTCTTGGAACTTGAAAGGGTACTTGACAGGCTTTAGGAAACTCCAGAAATTTCCCCAGATACCCGTCCTCACTCAAGAGGAACACTGAGTTGCATGCCACAAGTTAAGTGCAGCAGCGTTTACACCTCCTCAAGTCCAGAGGAGGGCCCATTACTCTGCTTCACCTGCAAAGGAATGCTGATGTCCCCATTGCACTTCGAGAGGAGGCTGGTATCTACTTGACACTGGAGGGGAATCCAGGGGTCTGGTCTCAATTCAAAAGCCATGTATTGCCCCATCCACACGATATCAGGTCTGATTCCCTTGCACTAATTCGAATGTCAGCCGAGAATCCACTCACAACACGAAGGAAGTTCTGATGCCTCAATTGCTAATTCGAAAAGAGCCCCAGGTCACAAATTCAACTCGCCTGGAGGCCTGAAAACCCTGTGACAACTCGAGAGGAAAGCAGAGTTCCATGCCTCCACACACGTCGAGACCTGACTCCCTGTTTGAAATGGCATACACACATAAAGACTCATGACAGAACAGGAGAGGAACACTGAGGATCCAGCCTCAACTCGAGATGAGGCCCTTTTCCATTGCACCAACCCCAGTGGAGTCCCGAGAGGCTCCTCTCAACACTACAGTATTCCTGACTTCTCGTAGGCACCACAAGGAGCTCCCTAAGGTCACCGTCACAAGTCAAGGGAAACCAGGGTTTCTGCTGCAACTCTAGAAAGACCTCGAGATTCCCCCTTCAATGCGTCTTGAGACCAGATTCCCCTGCCGTGAATCGAGAGCAATGCTGCACTCCCCCTCGCAACACGAATGGAGACTGGACTTCCCTGGGGCCACACGAGAGGCTCCCTAAGTACACTATCGTAGCTCGAGAGAAACCACTCACATCAGGCTGCAGCTCGAGAAACCCCATGAGATTCCCCTGTCATTGCGAGATGACGTCCTTCTTTCCTGCAGGGCCTAGAGAGCAATCCCGAATCCACTCTCAAAACTCCATAGGGGGCTTGACTCCCTTGAGGCCACTCAATGGTTCCAAGAGATACACGTAGCAACTCGAGAGGAGAGCAGAGTTCTTTGCTTCAACTCGAGATGAGGCTTGACTCCCCGGGTGAACCTTGAATGCAACCCTGAGATCCCTGTCACCACTGGAGAGGAACATGGAGTTTCTGGACACAAGCCTAGATGAGGTCTATTTGCCCCACAAGATGAGGTCTATTTGCCCCGCAGTGACTTGAGAGCAATCCCCAGCTCAACCTCGCACCTCGAATGGAGATTGGACTTCCCTGGGGCAACATGAAAGGCTCCCGGAGTTCCCCATTGTAACTCTAGAATCCTGCCGCAACTTGAAGAAAACCACGAGTTTCCCCCGTCATCGCCAGATGAGGCCCTTTCCCGCTGCAGCGTCTCAAGAGAAATCCCACGTTCCCTCTTGAAATTCGAAATGGTACTTGACACAATTGATGCAACTCAAACAGTTCCCCGACATACCAGTCTCACTCGAGAGGAACAACGAGTTTCCCCGCACAACATAATGTGAGCCACTTCTCCCCTCTTGATCTTGACATGAGGGTCGATTCCCCTGTTTTGTCTTGATAGGGATCCCGACCTTAGGTTCTCACCTCACGAGAAGGCCGGTCTCACATTGAAACTCGAGAGGAAGCCTCATGGGTCATACCACATTCCGAAAGACACCGATTTTGCCATCCACTAAGGTAAGACCTGATGTCCCGGCAAATCTTCGAGTGTAACCCCGAGGATGAAGTCACAACACGAAGGGGCACTGACACCCAAGTTGCCTCCTCCAGAAAAAGCCGCAGATTCCAAATACAACTCGACAAGTGGCCTGACACCCCATGAACAACTCGTGAGGCAAGCAGAGTTCTGTGCCTCAACACAAGACGAGGCCTGATTCCCCTGTTCCAACTCGGTAGAGACCCTGCGATCGAAGTCCGAAATGGAGAGGAACCCTGAGGTTCCTGCCTCAACTTGAGATGAGGCCCGATTCACTCATGCAGCGAAGGGCGAGGAATACCGTGGTTCCCCTTGCAATGCCAAAGGCGATCTGACTTCCCTGGGGAGACACGAGGGGCACCCCAGGTCGACACACAACTCGAGAGGAACCCTCAGTTTCCCTCCCCAACTCCACGCCAACTACGAAATTCTCCCCTGCACACTTGAGGAGGCCCTTTTACGCTGGAGCGTTTCCAAAGAAAGCCCACGTTTCCCTTGGAACTCGAAAGGGTACTTGACATGCTTTACAAAACTCCAGAAATTTCCCGAGATACCCGTCCCCACTCCAGAGAAATGCTGGGTTTACCCGCGAGTCAAGAAAAACCCTGTTTTCCCCGCCTCAAGTCGAGATGTGGGTCGATTGCCGTGCTTCACCTGGAAAGGAATGCGGCCTCCCCATCACACCTCAAGAGGAGGCTGGTATGTACTTGACACTGGAGGGGAACCCGGGGGCCGTGTCACAATTGGAAAGCCACGTAATTCCCCATGCACTTGAGATCAGGCCTTATTTCCTTGCACCTATTTGAATGTCAGCCGAGAATCAACTCACAACATGAAGGGAGTTCGGATGCCCGGGTTGCTACTCTGAAAAGAGCCCCAGGTCCCAAATTCAGCTGGGCTGGAGGCCTGAAGCCCCTTGAACAACTTGAGATGAAAGCTGAGTTCCATGCCTCCACACAGGTCGAGACTTGACTCTCGGTTTTAAACAGCATACACAGCCTGAGACCCACATCAAAACAGGAGAGGAACCCTGGGGTTCCTGCTTCAACTCGAGATGAGGCCCTCTTCCATTGCACCAAACCCAGTGGAGTCCAAAGAGGGCCCTCCCAACTCCACAGTATTCCTGACTTCCCATAGGCACCCTGAGAAGCTCCCTGAGGTCACCGTCACAAGTCGAGGGAACCCAGGGTTTCCTGAGGCAACTCGAGAAATACCTCGAGATTCCCCTTTCAAAGTGTCTTGAGGCCTGATTCCCCTTCCGTGACTCGAAAGCAATGTCGTGCTCGCCCTCGCAAATTGAATGGAGACTGGATTTGCCTGGGGCCACACGTGAGGCTTCCTGAGTTCCCATCGTAACTCAAGCGAAACCCCACACGTTTCGCCTCAGCTCAAAAAAAAACCACGAGATTCCTCTGTCATCACGAGATGAGGCCCTTCTTTTCCTGCAGAGCCTAGAGAGCAATCCCGAGTCCTCTCTCAAAATTCCAGAGGAGGCTTGATTCCCTTTAGTCCACTCAATGGGTTCCAAGCGAGACCTGAAGCAACTCGA
Organism: Bubalus kerabau; assembly: GCF_029407905.1. Lineage (NCBI taxonomy): Eukaryota > Metazoa > Chordata > Mammalia > Artiodactyla > Bovidae > Bubalus > Bubalus kerabau. Next base: position 769,953 of record NC_073647.1, on the reverse strand, counting down.
GAGGAGAGCGGAGTTCTTTGTTTGAACTCGAGACGAGAACTGACTCCCTGGATGAACCTTGAATGCAACCCAGAGATCATTGTCGCCACTGGAGAGGAACACAGAGTTTGTGGAAACAAGCCTAGATGAGGTCTCTTTGCCCTTCAGTGATTCGAGAGCAATCCTCAGCTCCCACTCAGAACTCGAATGGAGATTGGACTTCCCTGGAGAACAGGAGAGGCTTCCTGATTTCCCGGTCATAACTCGAGAATCCCACCACGACATGAGAAAAACCACGAAGTTCCCCCTTAATCACAAGATGAGGCCTTTTCCCACTGCAGCATCTCGACCAAATCCCATGTTCCCTCTTGAAATTTGAAACGTTACATGACACCCTTAATGCAACTCAAAAATTTCCCCGAGATACCGGTCTATCTCGAGAGGAACACTGAGTTTCCAGGCACAACTTAATCTGAGCACTTTCTACCCTATTGATCTCGAAATGAGGATCGATTCCCCAGCTTTGTGTGGAAAGGGATCCTGACCTTCCGGTTGCACCTCAGAAGGAGGCCCGACTCACATTAAAACTCGAGAGGAAGCCTCGTGGTTCTTGCCACATTCTGAAAGACACCGATTTCCCCATCCACTCAAGATAAGTCCCAATCCCCAGGCACCTCTTTGAATGTAACCCTGAGGATGAAGTCACAATATGAAGGGGCACTGACACCCTGGTTGCATCCTGCGGAAAAAAGCCACAGGTTCCAAATACAACTCAACAAGTGGCCTGACACCCCATGAACAACTCTAGAGCCAAGCAGAATTCCGTGCCTCAACACAAGATGAGGCCTGACTCCCATGTTCCAACTCTGCAGAGACTATGCGATCGAAGTGAGAAATGGAAAGGAACCCTGAGGTTCCCGCCTCAACTCGAGATGAGGCCCTTTTCATCCCTGCAGGGATGCCCAAGGAATCCCGAGGTGGCCCTCGCAACACCAAAGGAGATTTGACTTCCCTGAGGAGACACGAGTGGTCCCCCAGGTCGACACGCAACTTGAGGAGAACCCAAAGTTTCCCGCCACAACTCCACGCAAACTACGAAATTCTCCCCTGCACGCTTGAGGAGGCCCTTTTACGCTGCAGTGTTTCCAAAGAAAGCCCACGATTCCCTTGGAACTCGAAAGGGTCCTCGACACACTTTACAAAACTCCAGAAGTTTCCCGAGATACCCGTCCTCACTCGAGAGGTACGCTGTTTCCCGCTACAAGTCAAGAAGGGCCCCGTTTTCCTGCTTAAAGTCGAAATTGGGGTTGATTGCCGTGCTTCGCCAGGAAAGGAACACCGACGTTCACGTCGCAACTCGAGAGGAGGCTGGTATCTACTTGACACTGGAAGGGACCCCGTGGGCCTTGTCACAATTCGAGAGCCACGTATTTCCCCATCCACTAAAGATCAGGCCGTATTTCCTTGCACTGATTCGAATTTCAGCCGAGCATTAACTCACAACACAAAGGGAGTTCTGATGCCCCAGTTGCTAATCCGAAAAGAACCATAGATCCCAAATTCAACTCGGCTGGAGGCCTGAAACCCTTTTGACAACTCGAGAGAAAAGCAGAGTTCTATGCCTCCACACACGTCGAGTCCTGACTCCCTGTTTGAAATGGCATACACAGCCCGAGACCCATGTCAGAACAGGAGAGGAACCCTGAGGTTCCCACTTCAAATCACGATGAGGCCCTCTTCCATTGCACCAAACCCAGTGGAATCCCGAGAGGCCACTCCCTACTCCACAGTATTCCTGACTTCCCATAGGCACCCTGAGAAGCTCCCTGAAGTCACCGTCACAAGTCGAGGGAACACAGGGTTTCCTGCCACAACTCGAGAAAAAACTCGAGACTCCCCCTTGAACGCGTCTTGAGGCCCGATTCCCCTGCCTTGACTCGAGAGCAATGCCACACTCCCCCTTGCAACTCGAGTGGAATATGGACTTCCCTGGGCTCAAACTAAAGGCTCCCTGAGTTTCCTGTGGTCACTTGAGAGAAACTCTACACGTCGCGCTGCAGTTCGAAAAAAAAAGCGATTCCCCCGTCATCGCAAGATGAGGCCCTTCTTATCCTGCAAGTCCTAGAGAGCAATCCCGAGTTCTCTCTCAAAGTTCCACAGGAGGCTTGACTCCCCTTAGGCAACTCAATGGGCTCCAAGAGATACCTGTCACAACTCGAGAGGAGAGCAGAGTTCTTTGCTTCTGCTCGAGACGAGGCCTACCTCCCCGGGTGAAACTTGAATGCAACACCGAGATCCCTATTGCCACTGGAGAGGAACAAGGAGTTTCTGTACACAACTCTAGATGAGGTCTATTTGCCTGCAGTGACTCGAGAGCAAACCCCAGCTCCTATTGGCTACCTGAATGGAGTTTGGCCTTTCCTGGGCCAACACGAGAGGCTCCCTGAGTACCCCATCATAACTTGAGAATCAGTTCACAACTCGAGAAAAATCACGAGGTTTCGCCATCATCACAAGATGGGGCCCTTTCCAGCTGCAGTGTCTCAAGAGAAACCCCACATTCACTCTTGAAATTCGAAACAGTACTTGACACCCTAGATGCAACTCAAAAGGTTCCCCGACATACCATTCTCACTCGAGAGGAACACCGAGTTTCCAGGCAAAACTTATTCTGAGCCCCTTCTCCCCTCCTGATCTCGACATGAGGGTCGATTCCCAGCTTTGTCTGGAAAGGGATCCCGACCTTCCCATAGCACCTGAGGAGAAGGCCAGTCTCACATTCGAGAGGAAGATTCGTGGGTCATTCCACATACTGAAAGACACCGAATTCCCAGTCAACGCAAGATAAGTCCTGATGCCCAGGCACCTCTTCGACTGTAACCCTGAGGATGAAGTCACAACACGAAGGGGCACTGACACCCCAGTGCATTGTCATGAAAAACCCACAGGTTCCAAATACAGCTCGACAAGTGGCCTGTCACCCCGTGAACAACTCGAGAGGCAAGCGGAGTTCCATTCCTCTACACAAGACGAGGCCTGACTCTCCTGTTCCAACTCTGCAGAGACCTGCGATTGAAGTCAGAAATGGAGAGATACCCTGAGGTTCCCACCTCAACACGAGATGAAGCCCTCTTTCATTTCACCAAACCCAGTGGAGTGCCGAGATGCCCCTCCAAATCCACAGTATTCCTGACTTCCCATAGCACCCTGAGAAGCTCCCAGAGGTCACCGTCACAAGTCGAGGGAAACCAAGGTTTCCTTCCGCAACTCGAGAAAGACCTCGAGGTTCCCCCTTCAATGCGTTTTGAGGCCCGATTCCCCTGCCATGACTCGAGAGCAATGCTGCACTCCCCCTCGCAACTCGAATGGAGACTGGACTTCCCTGGGGCCACACGAGAGGCTCCCTGAGTTCCCTGTGGTAGCTCGAGAGAAACCCCACACGTCACCCAGCAGCTTGTAAAAAAAACACAAGATACGCCCATCATCGCAAGATGAGGCCCTTCTTTTCCTGCAGGGCCTATAGAACAATCCTGAGTCCTCTCTCAAAACTCCACAGGAGGCTTGACTCCTTTTACGCCACTCATGGGCTCCATGAGATACCCGTGGCAACTCGAGATGAGAGCGGAATTCTTTGCTTCATCTCGAGACGATGCCTGACTGCCTGTGGATCCTTCAATGCAACCCCGAGATCCCTGTTGCAACTGGAGAGGAACACGGAGTTTCTGGACACAAGCCTAGATGACGTCTATTTGCCCTGCAGTGACTCGAGAGCAATCCCCAGCTCTCCCTCACAACTCGAATGGAGATTGGACGTCCCTGGGGCACCACGAGAGGGTCCCTGAGTTCCCCGTCGTAACTCAAGAATCCCGCCACAATTCGAGAAAAACCACGAGGTTTCCCCTTGAAAAACCATGAGGTTTCCCCGTCATTGAGAGATGAAGCCCTTTCCCACTGCAGCGTTTCGAGAGAAATCCCACTTTTTCTCTTGAAATTCGAAACGGTACTTGACACCCTTGATGCAACTCAAAAAATTCTCTGACATACCAATTTCACTCGAGAGGAACACCGAGTTTCCCAGCACAACTTAATCTTAGCCCCTTCTCCTCTCCTGATGTTGACATGAGGGTCGATTCTCCTGTTTTGTCTGGAAAGGTATCCAGACCTTCCCATCACACCTCAGTAGGAGGCCGGGCTTACATTGAAACTCGAGAGGAAGCCTCGTGGGTCGTGCCACATACCGAAAGACACGGATTTCCCCGTGCACTTAAGGTAAGTCCTGATTCCCGGGCACCTCTTCCAATGTAATCAAGAGGATGAAGTCACAACACGAAGGTGCACTGACACCCTGGTTGCATCCTCTGGAAAAAGCCACACGTTCCAAATACACCTCGACAAGTGGCCTGACACTCCATAAACAACTTGAAAGACAAGCGGAGCCCCGTGCCTCAACACAAGATGAGGCCTGACTCCCCTGTTCCACGTTCGCATAGACCACTAGATCGATTTCAGAAATGGAGAGGAACCCTGAGGTTCCCTCCTCAACTCGAGATGAGGCCCTATTCATCCCTGCAGCAATGTGCGAGGAATCCCGAGGTACCCCTCACAATGTCAAATATCTGAGTTCCCTGAGGAGACATGAGCGGTCCCCCAGGTCAACAAGCAACTCGAGAGGAACCCTAAGCTTCCTGCCACATCTCCACAAAATGCACGAAATTCTCTCCTGCACGCTTGAGGAGGCTCTTTTACGCTGGAGCGTTTCAAAAGAAAGACAACGTTTCCCTTGGAACTCGAAAGGGTACTTGACACACTTTATGAAACTCCAGAAGGTTCCCAAGATACCCGTCCCCACTCGAGAGGAACACTGAGTTTCCCGCCACAAATCAAGAAGAGCCCCGTTTTCCCTGCCTCAAGTCGAGATGAGGGTCAATCGCCCTGCTTCACTTGGAAAGGATTGCCGACATCCCCGTCGCACCTCGAGAGTAGGCTCATATCTACTTGACACTGGAGGGGAACCCTGGGGCCTTGTCACAATTCGAAAGCCACGTATTTCCCCATCCACTCGAGATCAGGTCTTATTCCCATGCACCAATTCAAATGTCAGCTGAGAATCAACTCACAACACGAAGGGAGTTCTGATGTCCATGTTGCTCATACGAAAACAGCCCCAGGCCCCAAATTCAACTCGGCTGAGGCCTTAAACCCCTTTGACAACTCGAGAGGAAAGCACACTTCCATGCCTCCACACACGTTGAAACCTGACTCCCTGTTTGAAATGGCATACACAGTCCGAGATCAATGTCAGAACAGGAGAGGAATCCTGAGGTTCCCACCTCAACTTGAGATGAGGCCCTCTTCCATTGCACCAAACCCAGTGGAGTCCTGAGAGGCCCCTCCCAACTCCACAGTATACCTGACTTCCCATCGGCACCCTGAGAAGCTCCCTGAGGTCACCATCACAAGTCGAGGAAACACAGGGATTCCTGCCACAATTCCAGAAAGACCTCGAGATTCCCCCTTCCACGCGACTTGAGGCCCAATTCCCCTGCCGTGACTCGATAGCAATGCCACGCTCCCCCTCGAAACTCGAATGGAGACTGGGCTTCACTGGGGCCACAGGAGAGGCTCCCTGAGTTCACCATCATAACTCGAGAATCCTGCCGCAACTCGAGAAAACCACGAGGTTCCCCAATCATCGAGAGATGAAGTACTTTCCCGCTGCAGCGTCTCAAGGAAAATCCCACGTTCCCTCTTGAAATTCGAAACGGTATTTGACACCCTTGATGCAACTCAAAAAGTTCCCTGACATACCGTTCTCACTCGAGAGGATCCCCGAGTTTCCTGCACAATTTAATCTGAGTCCCTTCTCCCCTCCTGATCTTGACATGTGGGTCGATTCCCCTGTTTTGTCTGGAAAGGGATCCCGACCTTTCTGTCACACATCAGGAGGACGCTGGTCTCACATTGATACTCGAGAGGAAGCCTTGTGGGTCGTGCCACATTCTGAAATATACCGATTCACCATCCACTCAAGATAAGTCCCTATCCCCGGGCACCTCTTCGAATGTAACCCTGAGGATGAAATCACAACACGAAGGCGCACTGATACCCCAGTTGCATCATCTGGAAAAAGCTGCAGATTCCAAATACAACTTGACAAATGGCCTGTCACCCCATGAACAATTTGAGAGGGAAGCAGAGTTCCATTCCTCAACACAAGACAAGGACTGACTCTCCTGTTGTAACTCTGCAGAGACCCTGCAATCCAAGTCAGAAATGGAGAGGAACCCTGAGGTTCCCACCTCAACACGAGATGAGACCCTATTCATCCCTGCAGCAATGTGCGAGGAATCCCGAGCTGCCCCTCACAACGGCAAAGCAGATATGACTTCCCTGATGAGAGATGGGCGGTCCCCAGGTTGACATGCAACTTGAGAGGAATCCTAAGCTTCCTGCCCCAACACCAAGAAAACTACGAAATTCTCCCCTTCACGCTTGAGGAGGCCCTTTTTCGCTGCAGTTTTCCCAAAGAAAGCCCACGTTTCCCTTGAAACTCGAAAGGGTCCACAAAACGCTTTACAAAACTCCAGAAGTTTCCCAAGATACCCATCCCCACTCTAGAGGACCGCTGAGTTTCCCACCACAAGTCAAAAAAAGCCCCATTTTCCCTGCCTAAAATCGAGATCAGGATCGATTGCCCTGCTTCCACGGGAAAGGAATGCCCATGCCCTGTCCACCTCGAGAGGAGGCTGGTATCTACTTGACACTGGAGAGGAACCCGGGGTCCTGGTCACAATTCAAAAGCCACATATTTCCCCATCCACTCGAGATCAGGCCTGATTCCCTTGCACCAATTTGAATGTCAGCCGAGAATCAACTCATATCACGAAGAGAGTTCTGATGGCCCGGTTGCTAATCCGAAAAGAGCCCCAGGTCCCAAATTCAACTCGACCGGAGGCCTGAAACCCCTTTGACAACTCGAGAGGAAAGCAGAGTTCCATGTCTCCACACACGTCAAGACCCGACTCCCTGTTTGAAATGGCATACACAGCCCGTGACCCACGTCAGAAGAGGAGAGGAATCCTGAGATTCCGGCCTCAACTTGAGATGCGGCCCTCTTCCATTGCACCAATCCCAGTGGAGTCCTGAGAGGCCCCTTCCAACTCCACAGTATTCCTAACTTCCCATAGGCACCCTGAGAAGCTCCCTGAGAAGCTCCCTGAGGTCGCCGTCACAAGTCGAGGGAACCCAGGGTTTCCTGCCACACCTTGAGAAAGACCTCTAGATTCCCCTTCAATGCATCTTGAGGCCCGATTCACCTGCCGTAACTCGAGAGCAATACCAAACTCCCCCTAGCAAATCGAATGGAGACTGGACTTCCCTGGGGCCACATGAGAAGTTCCCTGAGTTCCCCATCGTAACGGCAGGGAAACCCCACACTTCATGCCACAGCTTGTGAAAAACCACGAGATTCCCCCATCATCGTGAGATGAGGCCTTCTTTTCCTGCAAGGCCTAGAAAGCAATCCCGAGTTCTCTGTCAAAACTCCACAGGAGGCTTGACTCCCTTTAGGCCACTCAATGGGCTCCAAGAGATAGAGGTCGCAACTCGAGAAGAGAAAGGAGCTCTTTGCCTCCACTCGAGACGAGGCCTGACTCCTCAGGTGAACCTTGAATGCAACCCCGAGATCCCTGTCGCACTGGAGAGGAACATACAGTTTCTGGACACAAGCCTTGATGAGGTCTATTTGCCCTGCAGTGACTCAAGAGCAATCCCCAGCTCCCTCTTGCAACTCGAATGGAGACTTGACTTCCCTGAGGCAACATGAGAGGTTCCCTCAGTTCCCCGTCATAATTCAAGAATCCCTCTGCAACTCGAGAATACCACGTAGCTCCCCTGTCATCTCGAGATGAGGCCCTTTCCCGGTGCAGCATCTCAGGAGAAATCCCACGTTCCCTCTTGAAATACGAGGAGGTGCTTGACACCCTTGATGTAACTCAAAAAGTTCCCTGACATACATTTCTAACTCGAGAGGAACACCGAGTTGCCCGGCACAACTTAATCTGAGCCCCTTCTCCCCTTCTGATCTCGACAAGAGTGTAAATTCCCCTGCTTTGTCTGGAAAGGTATCCCGACCTTCCCGTCGCACCTCAGGAGGAGGCTGGTCTCACATTGAAACTCGAGAGGAAGCCTCGTGGGGAGTGCCACATTCCAAAAGACACCGATTTCCACGTCCACTCAAAATGAGTTCAGTTGCCTGGGCACCTCTTCGAATGTAAACCTGAGAATGAAGTCACAACACGAAGGGGCACTGACACCCCAGATGCATAGTCCGGAAAAAGCCACAGGTTCCAAATACAACTCGACAAGTGTCCTGTCATCCCGTGAACAATGTGAGAGGCAAGTGGAGTTCCATTCCTCAACACAAGATGAGGCCTGACTCTCCTGTTCCAACTCTGCAGAGACCCTGTGATCAAAGACAGAAATGGATAGGAACCCTGAGGTTCCCGCCTCAAATCAAGATGAGGCCCTATTTCTTTCTGCAGCAATGTGTGAGGAATCCCGAGGTGCACCTCAGAACGCCAATGGAGATCTGACTTCCCTGAGGAGACACGAGCAGTCCCCTAGGTCGACACGCAACTCGAGAGGAACCCTAAGCTTCCCACCACAACTCCACGCAAACAACAGAATTTTCACCTGAATGCTTGAGGAGGCCCTTTTACCCTGCAACGTTTTCAAAGAAAGCCCACGTTACCCTTGGAATTCGAAAGGGTCCTCGACATGCTTTACAAAACTCCAGAACTTTCCCGAGATACCCGTCACCACTCGAGAGGAATGCTGAAATTCTCGTCACAAGTCAAGAAGAGACCCATTTTCCCCGCCTCAAGTCGAGATGAGGGTCGATTGCTGTGGTTTGCCTGGAAAGGAATGCCGACATCCCCATCGCACCTCGAGAGGAGGCTGATATCTACTTGACACTGGAGGGAACCCGAGGGCCTTGTCACAATTCGAAAGCATCGTATTTACCCATGCACTCGAGATCAGGAATGATTTCCTTGCACTGATTCGAATGTCAGGCGAGAATCAACTCACAACCAAAGGGAGTTCTGATGACCCAGTTGCTAAACCAATAAGAGCCCCAGGTCCCAAATTCAACTCAGATGGAGGCCTGAAACCCCTTTGAAAACTCGAGAGGAAAGCAGAATTCCATGCCTCCACACACATCGAGACGTGACTCCGTGTTTGAAATGGCATACACAACCCAAGACCCATGTTACAACAGGAGAGGAACCCCGAGGTTCCCTCCTCAACTCGAGATGAGGCCCTCTTCCATTGCACCAAACACAGTGGAGTCCTGAGCAGGCCCTCAAAAATCCATAGTATTTCTGATTTCCCATAGGCACCCCGAGCAGCTCCCTGAGGTCACAGTCACAAGTCGAGGGAACGCAGGGTTTCCTGCCACAACTCGAGAAAGACCTCGAGATTCCCCCTTCAATGCATCTTGAGTCCCGATTCCCCTGCCATGACTCAAGAACAATGCTGCACTCCCCCTAGCAACTTTAATGGACACTGGACTTCCCTGCAGCCACACGAAAGGATCCCTTACTTCCTAGTCGTAACTCAAGAGAACCCCCACATGTCGTGCTGCAGCTCGAAAAAAAACAGGATTCCCCCTTCATCGTGAGATGAGGCCCTTCTGTTCCAGCAGGGCCTAGAGAACAATCCGGAGTCCTCTCTCAAAACTCCACAGGAGGCTTGACTCCCTTTATGCCAGTCAATGTGCTCCAAGAGATAGCCGTCGCAACTCGAGAGGAGAGCGGATTTCTTTTCTTCCACTCGAGACGAGGCCTGACTCCCCGGGTTAAACTTGAATGCAACCCCGAGATCCCTGTTACCATTGGAGAGAAACACGGAGTTTCTGGACACAAGCCTAGATGAGGCCTATTTGCCCTGCACTGATTCGAGAGCAATCCCCAGCTCCCCCTGGCAACCCAAATGGAGATTGGACTTCCCTGGGCCAACACAAGAGGCTCTCTGAGTTTCCCGTCGTAACTTGAGGATCCCGCGGCAACTCGAGAAAAACCACGAGGTTCCCCCGTCATCGCCTGAAAAGGCACTTTTCCGATGCAACGTCTCAAAGAAATCCCATATTCCCTCTTGAAATTCATAACGGTACTTGACACCATTGATGCAATCCAAGAAGTTTCCGGACGTACCGTTCTCACTCGAGAGGAATACCGACTTTCCTGGCACAACTCAATATGAGCCCCTTTTCCCCTCCTGATCTCGACATGAAGGTGGATTCCCCTGCTTTGTCTGGAAAGTGATCCCGACCTACCCGTCGCTTAGACTAAGGTCTAACATGATTAATATCAAAGGGTAATACTTATTTCTTCTATATATTCATTAATGTGTATAAGGACAAGAGATGTGGAAACTTAGCAACAAACATTGACTCAACAAATGAAAAACCCTTTACCAATACAATTTCTAATCAGCCCACTATACTATACTAATAGTTTTCTAACTTCTCTAAAGAACCTGTTTTTAGAAGGTTTAAAGCATCTCGTGCCTCTCATGGTTGGGAGGCTGTGAACCATCACATGTGGCCGGACCAGCCTGCCAGGCAGGCTAGAGAATCTTCAGAGGAGTTTGTAGATTGAAACACTCCTGTCATGCCCAGGAATTATTATTAACTGGATCTGTAAGTTAAATCGTTTTCAGAGAGAGGTGGTGGGGGAGAGCCCCCCGTAAAGTCAGAGGTGTAGTAGAGAGCATAAAGCAGTAAAGTAGGCAGATTCTGGTTTTGGGGGTAGATGCTCGATAATTTCCAGGGGGACTCCTGAGGTTTGATCCCGCCTTTGTGTATGGTGAGCCTCCTTCCTGATGAATTTTGCCACGGGTGGAGTTGCTCACGCTGGCTCCCAGCACCCCTGCTTTGTCTGGAAAGGGATCCCGACCTTCCCGTCACACCTCAGGAGGAGGGCAGTCTCACATTGAAACTCAAGAGGAAGCCTCGTGGGTCATGCCACATTCTGAAAGACACCGATTTCCCAGTCCACTCAAGGTAAGTCCCGATGCCTGCACACCATTCATATGTAACCCCGAGGATGAAGTCACAGCATGAAGAGGCACTGACACCTCGGTTGCATCCTCCGTAAAAAGTCGCAGGTTCCAAATACAACTCGACAAGTGGCCTGACACCCCTGACATGACACTAACAATTCAAGAGGCAGGTGGAGTTCGTGCCTCAACACAAGACGAGGCCTGACTCCCCTGTTCCAACTCCACAGAGACCCCGAGATTGATGTCAGAAATGGAGAGGAACCCTGAGGTTCCAGCCTCAATGATAGATGAGGCCCTATTCATCCCTGCAGCGAGGCACGAGGAATCCTGAGGTGCCCCTCACAACGCCAAAGGAGATCTGACTTATCTGAGGAGACACGAGCGGTTCCTCAGGTCGAAATGCAACTCGAGAGGAACCGTAAGCTTCCCGCCACAACTCCACACACACCACGAAATTCTCCCCTGCACGATTAAGGAGGCCCTTTAATGCTGCAGCGTTTCCAGCTAAAGCCCACTTTCCCTCTTGGAACGTGAAAGTGTACTTGACATGCTTTATCAAACTCCAGAAGTTTCCCCAGATACCCGTCCCCACTCGAGAGGAATGCTGAGTTATCCATCACAAGTGAAGAAGAGCCCCGCTTTCCCCTCCTCAAATCGAGATGAGGGTCGATTACCCTGCTTTGCCTGGAAAAAATCCCAAAGTCCACATCACCTCTCGTGAGGAGGCTGGTATCTACTTGACACTGGAATGGAACCTGGGGGTCTGGTCACAATTTGAAAGCAATGTATTTCCCTATCCCCTCTAGATCAGAACTGATTTCCTTGCACCGATTCGAATGTCAGCCGAGAATCAACTCACAACATGAAGGGAGTTCTGATGCCCTGGTTCATAACTGGAAAAGAGCCCAATGTCCTACATTCAACTTGCCTGGAGGCCTGAAAACCCTTTGACAACTCTAAAGGAAAGCAGAGTTCCATGCCTCCACACATGTCAAGACCTGACTCCCTGTTTGAAATGGCATATACACCCGGCGACCCACGTCAGTAAAAGAGAGGAATCCTTATGTTCCCGCCTCAGCTTGAGATGAGGCCTTCTTCCATTGAACCGACCCCAGTGGACTGCCGAGAGCCTGCCCCCCCCCCAACTCCACAGTATTCCTGACTAACCATAGGCACCATGAGAAGCTCTCTGAGGTCACCGTCAGAAGTCAAGGGAACCCAGGGTTTCCTGCCGCAATTCGAGAAAGACCTCAAGATTCTCCCTTCAATGCGTCTTGAGGCCTGATTCCCCTGCCGCGACTCCAGAGCAATGTCATGCCCCCCCCTCGCAAATTGAATGGAGACTGGACTTTCCTTGGGCCACAAGAGAGGCTCCATGATTTCTCCATCGTAACTCGAGAGAAAGCCCACACGTCGCGCCTCAGCTTGAGAAAAACCACAAGATTCCCCGTCATCGCGAGATGAGGTCCTTCTTTTCCTGCAGGGCCTAGAGAGCAATCCCAATTACCCTCTCAAATCTCCACAGGAGGCTTGACTCCCTTTAGGCCACTCAATAGGCTCCACGAGATACCCATGGCAACTCGAGAGGAGAGCGGAGTCCTTTGCTTCAACTCGAGATGAGGCCTGACTCCCCAGGTGAAGCTTGAATGCAAAACCAAGATCCCTGTCACCATTCGAGAGGAACATGGAGTTTTTGGACACAAGCCTACATGAGGTCTCTTTGCCCTGCAGTGACTCGAGAGCAATCCTCAGCTCCCCCTAGCAACTCGAATGGAGATTGGACCTCCCTGAGCCAACACTAGAGGCTCCCTGCATTCCCCATTGTAACTCGAGAATCCCGCGGCAACTTGAGCAAAACCACGACGTTCCCCCGACATTGTGAGATGAGAACCTTTCCCACTGCAGCATCTCTAGACAAATCCCACGTTCACTCTTGAAATTCTAAACGGTACTTGACATCCATGATACAACTCAAAAAGTTCTCCAACAACCGGTCTCACTCGAGAGGAACACCAATTTTCCGGGCACAATTTAATCTGAGCCCCTTTGCCCCTCCTGATCTCGATATGAGGGTTGATTCTCCTGCTTTGTCTGGAAAGAGATCCCTACCTTCGCGTCACACCTCAGGAGGAGGCCAGTCTCACAATGAAACTCGAGAGGAAGCCTCATGGTTGGTGCCACATTCCGAAAGACACCTGTTTCCCCGTCCACTCAAGATAAGTCCTGATGCCCGGGAACTTTTCTAATGTAACCCTGAGGATGAAATCACAACATGAAGGGGCACTGACACCCCAGTTGCATCATCTGGAAAAAGCCATGGACTCCAAATACAACTCGACAAGTGCCCTGTCACCCCATGAACAATTCGAGAGGCAAGCGGAGTCCATTCCTCAACAGAAGAAGAGGCCTTACTCTCCTGTTGCAACTCTGCAGAAACCCTGTGACTTAAGTCAGAAATGGAGAGGAACCCTGAGGTTCTTGCCTCAACTCGAGATGAGGCCCTATTCACCCTTGCAGAGATGCGCGAGGAATCCGGAGGTGCCCCTCACAACGCCAATGAGATCTGACTTTCCTGAGCAGACACGAGTGGTCCATCAGGTTGACACGCAACTCGAGAGGAACCCAAAGCTTTCAGCCACAAATCCACGCAAACTAAAAAATTCTCCCCTGCTCACTTTAGGAGGCTCTTTTACATTGCAGTGTTTCCAAAGAAAGCCCACGTTTTCCTTGGAACACGAAAGGGACCTTGACATGCTTTACGAAACTCCAGAAGTTTCCCGAGATAACCGTCCCCACTCAAGAGGAATGCTGAGTTTTCCGCCACAAGTCAAGAAGAGCCCCGTTTTCCCCGCCTCAAGTCGAGATGAGGGTCGATTGCCCTGCTTCAGCTGGAAAGGAATGCCAACATCCACGTCGCACCTCGAGAGGAGGCTGGTATCTACTTGTTATGGGAGGGGAACCCGGGGGCCTTGTCACAATTCAAAAGCATCGTATTTACCCATGCACTCAAGATCAGGCCTGATTTCCTTGCACCTATTCGAATGTCAGCTGAGAATCAACTCACAACACGAAGGCAGTTCTGATGCCCCGGTTGCTAATCCTAAAACTACCCCATGCCCCAAATTCAACTCAGCTGAGGACAGAAACCCCTTTGACAACTCGAGAGGAAAGCAGAGTTCGATGTCTCCACACACGTCAAGACCTGACTCCCTGTTTGGAACGGCATACACAGCCCGAGACCCACGTCAGAACAGGAAAGGAAACCTAGGGTCCCGCCTCAACTCAAGATGAGGGCCTCTTTCATTGCACCAAACCCAGTGGAGTCCCGAGAGGCCCCTCCCAAGTCCACATATTCCTGACTTCCCATAGGCACACAGAGAAGCTCCCTGAGGTCACCATCACAAGTCAAGGGAACCCAGGGTTTCTTTCCACAACAAGAGAAAGACATTGAGATTTCCCCTTCAATGAGTCTTGAGGCCTGATTCCCCTGCTGTGACTCGAGAGCAATGCCACACTCCACCTTGCAACTCGAATGGAGACTGGTCTTCCCTGGGGCCACACAAGAGCCTCCCTGAGTTCCCCGTCGTAACTCGAGAGAAACCCCACAAGTCGCGTCACAGCTCAAAAAAAACCAGGAGATTACCCCGTCATCGTGAGATGAGGCCCTTCTTTTCCTGCAGGGCTTAGAGAGCAATCCTGAATCCTCTCTAAAACTCCACAGGAGGCTTGACTCCCTTTAGGCCTCTCAATGGTCCCCAAGAGATAATCATTGCAATACAAGAAGAGAGCGGAGTTCTTTGCTTCCACTCGAGATGAGGCCTGACTCTCCGGGTGAAACTTGAATGAAACCCCGAGATCCCTGTCACCATTGGAGATGCACACGGAGTTTCTGGACACAAGCCTAGATGAGGTCTATTTGCCCTGCAGTGACTCGAGAGCAATACTCAGCTCCCCCTCGCAACACGAATGGAGATTGGACTTTTGGGGCAACACAAGAGGCTCCCTGAGTTCCCAGTCGCAACTCGAGAATCCCGCCCCAACTCTAGAAAAACCACGAGATTACACCGTCGTCAAGAGATGAGGCCCTTTCCCACAGCAGCATCTCAAGAGAAATCCCATGTTCCCTCTTGAATTTAGAAACGGTACTTGATACCATTGATGCAACTCAAAAAGTATCATGACATACCATTCTCACTCGAGAGGAACACCGAGTTTCCTGGCACAACTTAATCAGAGCCCCTTCTCCCCTCCTGATCTCGACATGAGGGTCGATTCCCCTGCTTTGTCTGGAAAGGGATCCCGGCCTTCCCGTCGGACCTCAGAAGGAGGCCGGTCTCACATTGAAACTCGAGAGGATGCCTCGTAGGTCATGCCATATTCCGAAAGACACCAATTTCCCCGTCCACTCAAGATAAGTCCTGATGCTCGGGCATTCTTCGAATGTAACCCTGAGGATGAAGTCACAACACAAAGGGGCACTGACACCCCAGTTGCAGCATCCGGAAAAGCCGCGAGTTCCAAATACTACACAAAAAGTGGCCTGTCACCCCGTGAACAACTCGAGAGACAACTGGAGTTCCATTCATCAACACAACATGAGGCCTGACTCTCCTGTTCCAACTCTGCAGAGACCCTGCTATCAAAGTAAGAAATGGAGCGGAACCCTGAGGTTCCCACCTCAACTCGAGATGAGGCCCTATTCATCCCTGCAGCGATGCACGAGGAATCCCGAGGTGCCCCTCGCAACGCCAAAGGAGATCTGACTTCCCTGAGGAGACACGAGCGGTCCCCCAGGTCTACACGCAACTCAGGAGGAACCCTAAGCATCCCGCCACAACTCCACACAATCTACGAAATTATCCCCTGCACGCTTGAGGAGGCCCTTTTATGCTGCAGTGTTTCCAAAGAAATCCCACGTTTCCCTTGGAACATGAAAGGGTTCTTGAAACGCTTTACACAACTGCAGCAGTTTCCCGAGATACTCGTCCTCACTTGAGAGGAATGCTGAGTTTCCCACCACAAGTCAAGAAGAGCCCACTTTTCCCCGCCTCAAGTCGAGATGAGTGTCGATTGCCCTGCTTCAGCTGGAAAGGAATTCGGAAGTCCCCGTCGCACCTCGAGAGGAGGCTGGTATCTCCTTGACACTGGAGGGAAACCCAGGGGGCCATGTTACAATTCGAAAGTCACATATTTGCCCATCCACTCGAGATCAGGCCTGATTTCCTTGCACCGATTCGAATGTCAGCCGAGAATCAACTCACAACACGAAGGGAGTTCTGAGGCTCCGGTTGCTAATACTAAAAGAGCCCCAGGTCCCAAATTCAACTCTCCTGGAGCTCTGAAACACCTTTGACAACTCGAGAGGAAAACAGACTTCCATGCCTCCACACACATGGCAACCTGACTCCCTGTTTGAAACGGCACACACAGCCTGAGACCCACATCAGAACAGGAGAGGAACACTGAGGTTCCGGCCTCAACTCGAGATGAGGCCCTCTTCCATTGCACCAAACCCAGTGGAGTTCCGAGAGGCCCCTCCCAACTCCACAGAATTCCTGACTTCCCATAGGCACCCTGAGAAGCTGCCTGATGTCACCGTCACAAGTCGAGACAACCCAGGGTTTCCTGATGCAGCTCGAGAAAGTCCTCGAGATTCCCCCTTCAATGAGTCTTGAGGCTCGATTCCCCTGCCATGACTCGAGAGCAATGCCTCATTTCCCCACACAACTCAAATGGAGACTGGACTTTCCTGGGGCCACACAAGAGCCTCCCTGAGTTCCCCATCGTAACTCGAGAGAAACCCCACACGTAGCGCAGAAGCTGGAAAAGAACCACGAGATTCCCCGGTCATCGCGAGATTAGGCCCTTCTTTTCCTGCAGGGCCTAGAGAGCAATCCCGAATCCTCTCTCAAAATTCCACAGGAGGCGTGACTCCCTTTAGGTCACTCAATGGGCTCCAAGAGATACCCGACACAACTCGAGAGGACAGCGGAGTTCTTTACTATCACTCGAGACGAGGCCTACCTCCCCGGGTGAAACTTGAATGCAACAACGAGATCCCTGTCGCAACTGGAGAGGAACACAGAGTTTCTGGACACAAGCCTAGATGAGGTCTATTTGGCCTGCAGTGACTCGAGAGCAATCCCCAGCTCCCCCCGCAACTCAAATGGAGATTGGACTTCCCTGGGGCAACACGAGAGGCTCCCTGAATTCCCCGTCCTAACTTGAGAATCCTTCTGCAACTCGAGAGAAACAAAGAGGTTCCCCTGTCATCGTGAGATGAGGTCCTTTCCGCTGCAACGTCTCAAGTGAAATCCCACGTTCCCTCTTGAAATTCAAAACGGTACTTGACACACTTGATGCAAATCAAAAAGTTGCCAACATACCGGTCTTACTCGAGAGGAACACTGAGTTTCCCAACACAACTTAATCTGAGCCCCTTCTCCCCTCCTGATTTCGACTGAGGATCCATTCCCCCTGCTTTGTCTGGAAAGGGATCCCGACCTTCCCCTCGCACCTGAGAGGGAGGCCGGTCTCACATTGAAACTCGAGAGGAAGCCTCGTGGGTCAGGCCACATTGCGAAAGGCACCGATTTTCCCATCCACTCAAGAGAAGTCCCGATGCCCGGGCACTTCTTTGAAAGTAACCCTGAGGATGAAGACACAACAGGAAGGGTCACTGACACCCCATTTGCATTGTCCAGAAAAAGCCTCAGGTTCCAAATACAAATCGACAAGTGGCCTGTCACCCAGTGAACAACTCCAGAGTCAAGTGGAGTTCCATTCATCAACACAACACAAGGCCTGACTTTCCTGTTCCAATTCTGCAGAAACCCTGTGATCGAAGTCAGAAATGGAGATGAACCCTGAGGTTCCCGCCTCAACTAGAGATGAGGCCCTATTCATCCCTGCAGTGATGCGCGAGGAATCCCGAGGTGCCCCTCACAACGCCAGGAGATCTGACCTCCCTGAGGAGACACAAGCGGTCCCCCAGGTCAACACGCAACTCCAGAGGAACCCTCAGCTTCCTGCCACAATTCCACACAAACTACGAAATTATCCCCTGCACGCTTGAGGAGGCCCTTTTGCACTGCAACGTTTCCAAAGAAATCCCACGTTTCCCTTGGAACTCAAAAGGGTCCTTGACACGCTTTACGAAACTCTAGAAGTTTCCCGAGATACCCGTCCCCACTCGAGAGGAACGCTGAGTTTCCTGCCACAAGTCAAGTTGAGCTCCATTTTCCCCTACTCAAGTTGAGATGAGGGTCGATTGACCTGCTTCATCTCAAAAGGAATGCCGACGTCCCGGTCGCACCTCGAGCGGGGGCTGGTATCTTCCTGACACTGGAGGGGAACCCGGAGGTCTGGTCACAATTCAAAAGCCACGTATTTCCCCATCCACTCGAGGTCAGGCCTGATTCTCTTGCACCAATTCGAATATCAGCCAAGAATCAACTCACAAAATGAAGGGAGTTCTGAGGCCCTGGTTGCTAATTGAAAAAGAGCCACAGGTCCCACATTTAACTCGGCTGGAGGCCTTAAACCCCTTTGACAACTCAAGAGGAAAGCAGCATTCCATGCCTCCACACAAGTCGAGAACTTACTCCCTGTTTGAAACGGCATACACAGCCTGAGACCCACGTCAGAACAGGAGAGGAAGCCTGAGGTTCCCTCCTCAACTTGAGATGAGGCCCTATTCAATTTTAACAAACCTATTGGAGTCCAGAGAGGCCCCTCCCAACACCACAGTATTTCTGACTTTCCATAGGCACCATGAGAAGCTCCCTGAAGTCACTGTCACAAGTCGAGGGAACTCAGGGTTTCCTGTGGCAACTCGAGAATGACCTTGAGATTCCCCCTTCAACGGGTCTTGAGACCAGATTCCCCTGCCGTGACCCAAGAGCAAGGCCGCACTCCCCCTCGGAACTCGAACGGAGATTGGACTTCCCTGGGGCAACACGAGAGGCTCCCTGCGATCCCTGTTGTAACTCGAGAATCCCACAGCAACTCGAGAAAAACCCCGAGGATCCCCCGTAGTCGCGAGATGAGGCCCTTTCCCACTGCAGTGTCTCAAGAGAAATCCCACGTTTCCTCTTGAAATTCGAAACGGTACTTGACACCCTTGATGCAACTCAAAAAGTTTCCCGACATAACGGTCTCACTCAAGAGGAACACCGAGTTTCCCAGCACAACATAATCTGAGCCCCTTCTCCCCTACTGATCTCCATATGAGGGTCGATTCCCCTGCTTTGTCTGGAAAGGGATCCCTACCTTCCCATCACACCTCAGGAGGAGGCTGGTCTCACATTGAAACTCGGGCGTGGTGCCACATTCCGAAAGACAAAGATTTTCCCATCCACTCAAGGTAAGTGCCGATGCCCGGGAACCTCTTCGAATTTAACCAGCAGGATGAAGTCACAACACTAAGGGGCACTGACACCCCTGTTTGATCCTCTGGAAAAAGCCACAGGTTCCCAATAAAACTCGACAAGTGGCCTGACACACCATGAATAACTTGAGAGGGAAGCTGAATGCCATGCCTCAACCAAAGAAGAGGCCTGACTCCCCTGTTCCAACTCTGCAGAGACGCCGAGATCGATGCCATAGATAGACAGGAACCCTGAGGTTCCCACCTCAACTCGAGATGAAGCCCTATTCATCCCTGCAGCAACGGGAGAGTAATCCCAAGGTGCCCCTCACAATGCCAAAGGAGATCTGACTTCCCTGAGAAGACAGGAGCGTTTCCACAGGTCGACACACAACTCGAGAGGAACCAAAAGTTTCCCGCCACAACTCCACGAAACTCATGAAATTCTCCCCTGCACACTTGAGGAGGCCCTTTTACGCTGCAGCGTTTCCAAAGAAAGCCCACGTTCCCTCTTGGAACTAGAGAGTGTACTTTACACGCATTATGATACTCCAGAAGTTTCCCCAGATACCCGTCCCCACTCGAGAGGAATGCTGAGTCTCCCGCCACAAGTCAAGCAGCACCGCGTTTTCCTCTCCTCAAGATGAGATGAGGGTCGATTGCCCTACTTCGCCTCGATATGAATGCTGATGTCCCCGTCGCACCTCGAGAGGAGGCTGGTATCTACTTGACACTGGAGGGGAACCCGGGGGTCTTGTCACAATTCGAAAGCCACTGATTTCCCCATCCACTTGAGATCAGGCCTGATTCCCTTGCACCGATTTGAATGTCAGCTGAGAATCAACTCAGAACACAAAAAGAGTTCTGATGACCTGGTTGCTAATTGGAAAAGAGCCCCAGGTCCCAAATTCAACTCACCAGGAGGCCTGAAACCCCTTTGACAATCCGAGAGAAAAGCAGAGTTCCATGCCTCCACACAAGTCGACACCTGACTCCCTGTTTGAAATGGCATACACACCCCGAGACCCACGTCAGAACAGTAGAGGAAACTTGGGGTTCCGGCCTCAACTCAAGATGACGCCTTCTTCCATTGTATCAACCACAGTGAAGTCCCGAGAGGCCCCTCCTTACTCCACAGTATTCCTGACTTCCCATAGGCTCCATAAGAATTTCAATGAGATCACCATCAGAAACTCCTTAACAACTCGAGAGAAAAGCAGAGTTCCATGCCTCCACACACGTCGAGACCTGACTCCCTGTTTGAAACAGCATACACCTCCCGAGACCCACGTCAGAACACGAGAGGAACACTGAGATTACCTACTCAACTCGAGATGAGGCCCTCTTCCATTGCACCAAACCCGGTGGTCTCCCGAGAGGCCCCTTCCAACTCCACAGTATTCCTGACTTCTAATAGACACCCCGAGAAGCTCCCTGAGGTCACCGTCACAAGTCCAGGGAACCCAGGGTTTCCTTCCCACCTCGAGATAGACCTCGAGATTCCCCCTTCACCGCATCTTGAGGCCCGATTCCCCTGCCGTGACTTGAGAGCAATGCCATGCTCCCCCTCACAACTCCAATGGCGACTGGCCTTCCCTGGGGCTACACGAGAGGCTCCTGAGTTCCGAGTAGTAACTAGAGAGAAATGCCACAGGTCCCACCGTAGCTCAAAAAAAAACATGAGATTCCCGAGTGATCATGAGATGAGGACCTCTATTCCTACACGGCCTAGAGATCCTGACTTCTCTCTCAAAACTCCACAGGAGGCGTGATGCCTTTTAGGCCACTCAGTGGGCTCCAAGAGATACCCATTTCAACTTGAGAGGAGAGCGGAGTTCTTTGCTTCCACTCGAGTCGAGGCCTTACTCCCCAGGTGAACCTTAAATGCAACCCCAAGATCCCTGTCACCACTGGAGAGGAACACGGAGTTTCTGGACACAACACAAGAAGAGGTCTATTTGCCCTGTAGTGACTTCAGAGCAATCCCTCGGTCACTCTCGCAACTCGAATGGAGATTGGACTTCCCTGGGGCAACACGAGAACTCCCTGAGTTCCCCGACATAACTCGAGAATCCCGCCGCAACTGGAGAAAAAGCACGGGGTTCCCCCGACATTGCAAGATGAGGCCCTTTCCCACTGCAGGGTCTCAAGAGAAAATCCACGTTCCCTCCTGAAATTCAAAACAGTACTTGACACCCTTAATGCAACTCAAAAAGTCCCCAACGTACTGGGCTCAAACAAGAGGAACACCAAGTTTCCCAGCACAACTTAATTTGAGCCCCTTGTCCCCTCCTGATCTCGACAAGAGGGTCGATTCTCCTGCTTTGTCTGGAAAGGGATTCTGACCTTCCCGTCGCACCTCAGGAGAAGGCCGTTTTCACATTCAAACCCGAGAGGAAGCCTCGTGACTCGTGCCACATTCCGAAAGACACCCATTTCCCCGTCCACTGAATGTAAGTCCCGATGCCCAGGCAACTCTTCGAATGCAAAACCGAGGATGAAGTCACAACACAAAGGGGCACTGACATACTGGTTGCATCCTGCGGAAGAAGCCGATGGTTGCAAATACAACTCGACAAATTGTCTGACACTCCGTGAACAACTCGAGAGGCAGCGGAGTTCCATATCTCAACACAAGACGAGGCCTGACTCTCCAGTTCCAACTCTGCAGAGACACCGAGATTGAAGTTAGAAATGGAGAGGAACCCTGAGGTTCCCACCTCAACTCGAGATGAGGCCATATTCATCCCAGAATTGATGCATGAGGAATCGCGAGGTTCCGTCGCAATGCCAAAGGAGATCTGACTTCCCTGAGTAGACACGAGTGGGTCCCCCAGTTCGACACGCAACTCGAGTGGAACCCTAACCTTCATGCCAAAACTCCACACAACCCACGAAATTATCCACTGTACGCTTGAGGAGGCCCTTTTACGCTGCAGCATTTCCAAAGAAAGCCCACGTTCCTTCTCGAAACTCGAAAGGGTCCTCGAAATGCTTTACGAAACTCCACAAGTTTCCCAAGATACCATCCTCGCTAGAGAGGAATGGTGAGTTTCCCGCCACAAGTCAGGAAGAGCTACGTTTTCCCCTCCTCAAGTCGAGATGAGGGTCGATTGCCCTGCTTCACCTGGAAAGGAATTCTGACATCCCCATCACACCTCGAGAGGAGGCTGATATCTACTTGACACTGCAAAGGAATCCGGGGGTTTTGTCACAGTTTAAAAGCCACGGATTTCCCCATCCACTCGAGATCAGTCCTGATTCACTTGCACAGATTCGAATGTCAGCCTATAATCAACTAACAACATAAAGGGAGTTCTGATGCCCCTGTTGCTAATTCGAAAAGAGCCACAGGTCCCAAAGTCAACTCGCCTGGAGGCCTGAAACCCCTGTGAAAATTCGAGAGGAAAGCAGAGCTCCATGCCTCCACACACTTTGAGACCTGACTCCCTGTTTGAAACGGCATACACAGCCCGAGACCCACGTCAGAACACGAGATGAACTCTGAGGTTCCGCCTCAACTCGAGATGAAGCCCTCTTCCTTTGCTCCGACCCCAGTGGAGTCCCAAGAGGCCCCCCCAACTACAAAGTATTCCTGATTTCCTACAGGCACCATGAGAAGCTACCTGATGTCACCATCACAAGTCAAGACAACCCAGGGTTTCATGCAGCACCACGACAAGAGCTCCAGATTTCCCCTTCAACGTGTCTTGAGGCCCGATTCCCCTGCCATGACTTGAAGCAAGGCCATGCTCCCCCTCGCAATTTGATAGGAGACTGGACTTCCCTGGGACAACACGAGAGGCTCCATGAGTTCCCAGTCTTACCCCGGAAAAACCACACACATCCCGCTGAAGTTCGAGAAAAACCAGGAGATTCCTTCATCATTGCAAGATGAGGCCCTTCTTTTCCTGCAGAGCCTAGAGAGCAATCCCGAGCCCCTCTCAAAACTCCACAGGAGGCTTGACTCCCTTAGGCCACTCAATGTGTTCCAAGAGATACCCATGGCAACTCGAGAAGACAGCAGAGTTTTTTGCTTCAACTCGAGATGAGGCCAGACTCCCCGAGTGAACCTTGAATGCAACCCCGAGATCTCTGTCACACTGGAGAGGAACACAGAGTTTCTGGACACAAGCCTAGATGAGGTCTATTTGCCCTGCAGTAACTCGAGAGCAATCCACAGCTCCCCCTCACAACTCGAATGGAGATTGCACTTCCCTGGGGCATCACGAGAGGCTCCCTGAGTTCCCTGTCGTAACTCGAGAATCCTGCATCAACTCAAGAAAAACAATGAGGGTCCCCCGTCATCGCGAGCTGAGGCCCTTTCCCACTTCAGCGTCTCGGGAGAAATCGCACGTTCCCTCTTGAAATTCAAAACGGTACTTGACACCCTTGATGCACTCAAAAAGTTCCCCGTCATACCTGTCTCACTCCAGAGGAACACCGAGTTTCCCAGTAAAACTTAATTTGAGCCCCTTCTCCCCTCCTGATCTCGGCATGAGGGTCGATTCCCCTGCTTTGTCTGGAAAGGGATCGTCCTTGCCATCTCACCTCAGGAGGAGGCCAGTCTCACATTGGAACTCGAGAACAAGCCTAGTGTTTCATGCCACATTCCGAAAGACACCGATTTCCCCGTCCACTCAAGGTAAGTTCCGATGCCCGGGAACCTTTTTGAGTGTAACCTTGAGGATGAAATCACAACACAAAAGGGAACTGACACCCCAGTTGCATCGTCCGGGAAAAGCTGCAGGTTCCAAATACAACTCCACAAGTGGCCTGACACCCAAAGAACAACTCCAGAGGCAAGCGGATTTCCTTGCCTCAACAGAGACAAGGACTGACTCTCCTGTTCCAACTCTGCAGAGACCCTGCGATCAAAGTCAGAAATGGAGAGGAACCCTGTGGTTGCCACCTCAACTCGAAATGACGCAGTCTCCCAAGGCACAAAACCCAGTAGAGTCCCGAGAGGCCGCTATCAAGTCCACAGTATTCCTGACTTTCCACAGGCACCCTGAGAAGCTCCCTGAGGTCACCGTCACAAGTCCAGGAAACCCAGGGTTTCATGCCGCAACTCGAGAAAGACCTCGAGATGCCCCCTTCAAAGCGTCTTGAGGCCTGATTTCCCTGCCATGACTCGAGAGCAATACCGCGCTCTCCCTGGCAACTCGAATGGAGACTGGACTTCCCTGGGGCCACACGAGAGGCTCCCGGAGATCCCCATCATAACTCCAGAGAAATCCCATGCAGTACACCGCAGCTCAAAAATAAAACACGAGATTCTCCTGAAATCCCAAGATGTGGCCTTTCTTTTTCTGCAGGGCCCTGAGTGCAATCCTGAGTCCTCTGTCAAAACTCCACAGGAGGCTTGATTCTCTTTAGGCCACTCAATGGGCTCCAAGAGATACCCGTCGCAATTTGAGAGGAGAGCAGTATTCTTTGCTTCCACTTGAGACGAGGCCTGACTCCTCAGGTGAACTTTGAATGCAACGCCGAGATCCCTGTTGCCACTGGAGAAGAACACGGAGTTTCTGGACACAAGCCTAGATGAGGTCTATTTGTCTTGCAGTGACTCCAGAGCAATCCCCAGCTCCCCCTCGAAACTCGAATGGAGATTGGACTTCCCTGGGGCAACACGAGAGCTCCCTGAGTTCCCTGTCGTAACTCGAGAATCCTGCCGAAACTCGAGAAAAACCACGAGGTTCCCACGTCATCCATAGATCAGGCCCTTTCCCGCTGCAGGGTCTCAAGAGAAATCCCACGTTCCCTCTTGAAATTCGAAATGGTACTTGACACCCTTGAGGAAACTCAAAAAGTTCCATGACATACCGGTCTCACTCAAGAGGAACACCGAGTTTCCCAGCACAATTTAATCTGAGCCCCTTCTCTGTTCCTGATCTCAACATGGGGGTTGATTCCCCTGCTTTTTCTGGAAAGGGATCCCAACCTTCCCATCACACCTCAGGAGGAGGCCAGTCTCACATTGAAACGCGAGAGGAAGCCTTGTGGGTCGTGCCACTTTCTGAAAGACACCAATTTCACAGTCCACTCAAGATAAGAACCAGATGACTGGGCACCTCTTCGAATGTAACCTTGAGGATGAAGTCACAACACGAAGGGGCACTGACACCCCAGTTGCATCATCCAGAGAAAGTCGCAGGTTCCAAATACAACACGACAAGTGGCCTTTAACCACATGAAAAACTCAAGAGGCAAGCGGAGCTTCATTGCTCAACACAAGACGAGGCCTGACTCTCCTGTTCAAACTCTGCAGAGACCCTGCGAAAGAAGACAGGAATGGATAGGAACCCTGAGGTTCCCACCTCAACTCGTGATGAGGCCCTATTCATCCCTGAAGCGATGCACGAGGAATCCCGAGGTGCACCTCACAACGCCAAAGGAGATCTGACTTCCCTGAGGAGACACGAGTGGTCCCACAGGGTGATACCAAAGTCGAGAGGAACCCTAAGCTTCCCGCCACAACTCTCACGCAAACTATGAAATTCTCCCCTGCACACTTGAGGAGGCCCTTTTATGCTGCAGCGTTTCCAAAGAAAGCCACGTTTCCCTTGGAACAAGAAAGGGTCCTTGACACGCTTTACGTAACTCCAGAAGTTTCCCGAGATACCCGTCCCCACTCGAAAGGAACACTGAGTTTCTGGCCACAAGTCAAGATGAGCCCCATTTTCCCCGCCTCAAGTCGAGATGAGGGTCAATTGCTCCCCTTCGCCTGGAAAGGAATGCCGACGTCCCCTTCACACCTCGAGAGGAGGCTGATATCTAATTCACCCCAGAGGGCAACCCGGGGGCCTTGTCACAATTCGAAAGCCACATATTTCCCCATTCTCTAGATATAAGGCCTGATTCCCTTGCACCGATTCGAATGTCACCCGAGAATCAACTCACAACACGAAGAGAATTCTGATGCCCCGGGTGCTAATCCGAAAAGAGCCCCAGGTCCAAAATTCAACTCGGCTGGAGGCCTGAAACCCCTTTGACAAATCGAGGGGAAAGCAGAGTTCCATCCCTCCACACACGTCGACACCTGACTCCTTGTTTGAAATGGCATACACAGCACGAGGCCCACATCAGAACAGGAGAGGAAACCTGAGGTTCCTGCCTCAAATCGGGATGAGGCCCTCTTCCATTGCACCAAACCCAGTGGAGTCTCGAGAGGCCCCTTCCAACTCCACAGTATTCGTGACTTCCCATAGGCACCATGAGAAGCTCCCTGAGGTCACTGTCACAAGTCGAGGGAACCCAGGGTTTCCTGCTGCAATTTGAGAAAGACCTCAAGATTCCTGCTTCAACGTGTTTTGAGGCCCGATTCCCCTGACGTGACTCGAAAACAATGCCGCACTCCCCCTCACATCTCGAATGGAGACTGGACTGCCCTGGGGCCACGCAAGAGGCTCCCTGAATCCCCTTCGTAAGTTGAGAGAATCCCCACACGTCACACTGCAGCTCAAAAAAAAACACGAGATTCCGCAGTCATCGCAACATGAGGCCCTTCCTTTCCTGAAGGGCATAGAGAGCAATCCCGAGTCCTCTCTCCAAGCTCCACAGGAGGCTTGACACCATTTAGGACACTCAAAGGGCTCCAAGAAATACCCGTCACAACTCGAGAAGAGAGCGGAGTTCTTTGAACTCGAGACGAGGACTGACTCCGCATGTGAACCTTGAATTCAACCCCGAGCTCCCTGTTATAACTGGAGACGAACACGGAGTTTCTGGACACAAGCCTAGATGAGGTCCATTTGCCCTGCAGTGACTCGAGAGCAATCCCCAGCTCTCCCTCGCAACACGAATGGAGATTAGACTTCCCTGGGCAAACACGAGAGGCATCCTGAGTTCCCCGTCTTAAATCGAGAATCCCAAAACAGCTCGAGAAAAACCACAAGGTTCTCCCGTCATCACGAGATGAAGCCCTTTTCCACTGCAGCATCTCAAGAGAAATCCCACGTTTCCTCTTGAAATTCGAAACTGTACTTGACACCCTTCACGCAACTCAAAAAGTTCGCCGACGTACCGGTCTCACTCGAGAGGAACACCGAGATTCCCGGCACCACTTAATCTGAGTCCCTTCTCCCCTCCTGATCTTGACATGAGGGTTGATTCCCCTGCTTTGTCTGGAAGGGGATTCCGACCTTCACTTGCTACCTCAGGAGGAGGCTGGTCTCACACGGAAACTCGAGAGGAAGACTTGTGTGTCATGCCACATTCAGAAAAACACCGATTTCCCCGTCAACTAAAGAAAGAACCCATTTACCAGGCACCTCTTTGAATGTAACCCTGAGGATAAAGTCACAACATGAAGGGGCACTAACACCCCAGTTGCACCGTCTGGAAAAAGCCACAGGTTCCAAATACAACTAGACAAGTGACCTGACACCCCATGAACATCTCGAGAGGTAAGCAGAGTTCCATGCCTCAACACAAGACGAGGCCTGACTCTCATGTTCCAACTCAGCAGAGACCCCAAGATCGATGTCAGAAATAGAGAGGAACCTGTAGGTTCTCACCTCAATTTGAGATGAGGCCCTATTCATCCCTGTCACGATTCACGAGGAAACCCAATGTGCCCCTTGCAACACCAAAGGAGATCTCACTTCCTGAGGAGACACGAGCAGGTCCCCCAGGTCGAACCACAACGAGAGACGAACCCTAAGCTTCCCGCCACAACTCCACGCATACCACGAAATTCTCCCCTGCGTGCTTGAGAAGGCTCTTTTACACTGCACTTTTTCCAAAGAAACACAAGTTCCCTTTTGGAACTTGAATGGGTACTTGATATGCTTTAGGAAACTCCAGAAGTTTCCCAAGATACCCGGCCCCAGTCAAGAGGAATGCTGGGTTTCCCGCCACAAATCAAGAAGAGCTCCGTTTTCCCCTCCTCAAGTTGAGATGAGTGTAGATTGCCCTGCTTCGCTTGTAAAGGAATGTGACATTCCCGTCAGACCTCAAGAGTCGGCTGGTATCTAGTTGACACTGGAGGGGAACCTGGAGATCCTGTCACAATTCAAAAGCCACATATTTCCCCATCCACTTGAAATCAGGCCTGATTCCCTTGCAGTGATTCGAATGTCAGCCCAGAATCAACTCACAACACGAAGGGAGTCCTGATGCCGTGGTTGCTAATTGGAAAAGAGACCCAGGTCCCAAATTCAACTCGCCTGAAGGCCTGACCCCTTTGACAATCCCAGAGGAAAGCAGATTCCATGCTTCCACACAAGTCGAGACCTGACTCCCTGTTTGAAATGTCATACACACCCCAAGACCCACGTTAAAACAGGAGAGAAACCCTGAGGTTTCTGTGTTAACTCGAGATGAGGCCCTCTTCCATTGCACCAAACCCAGTGGAGTCCCGAGGGGCCCCTCCCAACTCCACAGTATTCCTGACTTCCCAAAGGCACCATAAGAAGTTCCCTGAGGTCACTGTCACAAGTCCAGGGAACCCAGGGATTCCTGCCGCTACTTGAGAAAAACCTCGAGATTCCCCCTTCAACGCATCTTGAGGCCTGATTCCCCTGCCATGACTCCAGAGCAATGTTGAGCTCCCCCTCACAACTCTAATGGACACTGGACTTGCTGGGGCCACACGAAAGGCTCCCTGAGTTCCTTTTCGTAACTCAGGAGAAATCCCACACGTCACATCGCAGTTCGAGAGAAACTAAGAGATTCTCCCATCATCGCTAGATGAGGCCCTTCTTTTCCTGCAGGGCCTAGAGTGCAATCCTGCATCCCCTCTCATAACTCCACAGGAAACTTGATTCTCTTTAGGACACTCAATGGGCTCCAAGAGATACCCGTTGTAACTCGAGAGGAGAGCAGAGTACTTGGCTTAAACTCGGGACAAGGCCTGACTCCCCGGGTGAAACTTGAATGTAACCTCGAGATCCTTGTTGCCACTGGAGAGGAACACGGAGTTTCTGGACACAAGCCTAGATGAGGCCTATTTGCCCTGCAGTGACTTGAGAGCAATCCCCAGCTACCCCTCACAATTCGAATGGAGATCGGAATTCCATGGGGCACCACGAGAGGCTCCCTGAGTTCCTCGTCGAAACTCGAGAATCCTGCCGCAACCCGAGAAAAACCACGAGGTTCCCCCATCATAACGAGATGAGACCCTTTCCCACTGAAGCATTTCAAGAGAAATCACACACTCCGTCTTGAAATTCGCTATGGTACTTGACACCATTGACAACTCAAAATTTCCCCGACATACTGGTCTCACTTGAGAGGAACACCGAGTTTCCCATCACAACTTAATCTGAGCCATTTCTCCCCTTCTTCTATTGACATGAGGGTTGATTCCCCAGCTTGTCTGGAAAGGGATTCTAACCTTCCCGTCACAACTCACGAGGAGGCCAGTCTCACATTGAAACTCGAGAGGAAGCCTCGTTGGTTGTGCCACATTCCGAAAGACACCAATTTCCCCGTCCACTCAAGGCAAGTCCCGATGCCCGGGTATCTCTTCGAATGTAACTCCGAGGCTGAAGTCACAACACAAGGGGCACTGACCCCCTGGTTGCATCCTTCAGAAAAGCCGCAGGTTCCAAGTGCAACTCGACAAGTGGCCTGACACCCCAGGAATAACTCGAGAGGCAAGCGAAGTTCCATGCCTCAACACAAGATGAGACCTGACTCCTCTGTTTCAATTCCACAGAGTCCCTGACATCGATCTCAGAAATGAAGAGGAACCCTGAGGTTCCCACCTCAACTAGAGATGAGGCCCTATTCAGCCCTGCAGTGATGTGTGAGAAATTCCAAGGTGCCCCTCGCCATGCCACAGAAGATCTGAATTCCCTGAGGAGACATGAGCGGGTCCCCCAGGTAGACATGCAACTCAAGATGTACCCTAAGCTTTACGCCACAGGTCCCCGCAACAAACCAAATTCTCCCCTGCACGTTTAAGGAGCCCCTTTTATGCTGCAGTGTTTCCAAAGAAAGCCCTCGTTCCCTCTTGGAACTCAAAAGTGCATTTGACACCCTTTATAAAACTACAGAAGTTTCCCCAGATACCCATCCCCACTCGAGAGGAATGCTGAGTATCCCGTCTCAAGTCAAGATGAGGGTCAATTGCCCTGCTTCGCCTAGAAAGGAATGCCAACGTCCCCGTTGCACCTCGAGAGGAGGCTGGTATCTACTTGACACTGGAGGGGAACCCGGGGGTCTAGTCACAATTCGAAAGCCACGTATTTCCCCATCCACTCGAGATCAGGCCTGATTCCCTTGCACCGATTTGAATGTCAGCCGAGAATCAACTCACAAGAAGGGAGTTCTGATGCCCAGGTTTCTAAATGGAAAAGAGTCCAGGGCCAAAATTCAACTCGCCTGGAACCTGAAGCCCCTTTGACAACTCGAGAGGAAAGCAGAGTTCCATGCCTCCACACACGTCGAGACCTGACTCCCTGTTTGAAATGGAATACTCACCCTGAGACCCAAGTCAGAACAGGAGAGGAACCCTGAGGTTCCCACCTCAACTCGAGATGAGGCCGCTTCCATTGTACCAACACCAGTGGAGTCCCGAGAGGCCCCTCCCAACTCCACTGTATTCCTGACTTCCCATAGGCACCTGAGAAGCTCCCTGAGGTGACCATCACAAGTAGAGGGAAACCAGGGTTTCCTACTGCAACTCCAGAAAGACCTCGAGAATCCCCCTTCAATGTGACTTTAGGCCCGGTTCCCCTGCCGTGACTCGAGAGCAGTGCCGTGCTCCCCCTCAAAACTCGAATGGAGATTGGACTTCCCTGGGGCCACACCAGCCTCTCCTTGAGTTCCCCGTTGTAATGGTGGGAAACCAACACATCATGCCGCAGCTCAAGAAAAACCATGAGATTCTCCCGTTATCACAAGATGAGGCCCTTCATTTCCTGCAGGGCCTAGAAATCAACCCCGAATCCCCTCTCAAAACTCCACGGGAAGCTTGACTCCCTTTAGGCCACTCAATGGGCTCCAAGACATACCCATTGCAACTCGAGAGGAGAGCGGAATTCTTTGCTTCCACTCGAGATGAGTCCAGACTCCCCGGATGAACCTTGAATGCAACCATGTGATCCCTGTCACCACTGGAGAGGAACACGAAGTTTCTGGACACAACCGTAGATGAGGTCTATTTGCCCTGCTGTGACTCGAGAGCAATCTCCAGCTCCCCCTCATAACTCGAATGGATATTGCACTTCCCTGGGGCCACACGAGAGGCTCCCTCAGTTCCTCCTCATAACTCAAGAGAAACCCCACACGTCGCTCCACAGCTCAAAAAAAAAAAAAAAAACCGTGAGTATCTCCCGTCATCGCAAGATGAGGCCCTTCTTTTCCTCTAGGGCCTAGACAGCAATACCGAGTCCTCTCTCAAAACTCCACAGGAGGCTTGACTTTGTTTAGGCCACTCAGTGGGCTCCAAGAAATACTGGTCGCAACTCTAGAAGAGAGCGAAGTTCTTTGCTGCCACTCGAAATGAGGCCTTCTCCCCGGGTGAACATTTAATGCAATCCCGAGATCCCTGTCGATATTGGAGAGGAACACGGAGTTTCTGGACACAAGTCTAGATGAGGTCAATTTCCCTTGCTGTGACACGAGAGCAATCCCCAGCGCCCCCTTGCAACTCGAATGGACATTGGACTTCCCTCGGCCAACACTAAAGGCTCCATGAGTTCCCCAGCATAACTCGAGAATCCTGCAGCAAATCACAAAAAAACACGAGGTTACCACGTCATCGCGAGATGAGGCCTTTTCCAGCTGCAGCGTCTCAAGAGAAATGTCATGTTCCTTCTTGAAATTAGAAACAGTACTTGACACCATTGATGCATCTCATAAAGTTCCCCGACATATTGGTCTCACTCGAGATGAACACCATGTTTCCCGGCACAACTTAATCTGAGCCCCCTCTCCCCTCCTGACCTAAACATTAGGGTTGATTCCCTTGCTTTGTCTGGAATAGGATTCCAACATTCCTGTCGCACCTCAGAAGGAGGTTGGTCTCACATTGAAACCCGATAGGAAACCTCATGGGTCATGCCACATTCCGAAAGACACCGATTTCCCTGACCACACAAAATAAGTCTTGATGCCCGGGCAACTCTTAGAACCTAACCCTGAGGATTAAGTCACAACACAAAGGGGCACTGCCCTCCCAGTTGCATCGTCTGGAAAAAGCCACAGGATCCAAATACAACTCGACAAGTGGCCTGTCACCACGTGAACAACTCGAGAGGCAAGCAGAGTTCCATTCCTCAACACAAGAGTAGGTCTGACTCTCCTGTTCCAACTCTGCAGAGACCCTGCGATTAAAGTCAGAAATGGAGAGGAACCCTGAGGTTCCCGCCTAAACTCGAGATGTGGCCCTATTCATCCCTGCAGCGATGCACGAGGAATCCCAAGGTGCCCCTTGCAACGCCAGAGGAGATCTGACTTCCTTGAGGAGACACGAGAGTTCCCACAGGTCAGCACACAACTCGAGATGAACCCCCAGCTTCCTGACACAACTCCAGGAAAAATATGAAATTCTCCCCAGCACGCTTGAGGAGGCCCTTTTATGCTGCAGCATTTCAAAAGAAAGCCCACGTTACCCTTGGAACTCGAAAGGCTCAGTGACAGGCTTTACGAAACAAAAGAAATTTCCCGAGATACCCATCCCACTCGAGAGGAACTTTGAGTTTCCCGCCACAAGTAAAGAAGAGCCCCGTTTTCCCAACCTAAGTCGAGATGAGGGTCAATTACCCTGCTTCACCTAGAAAGGAATGCTGACGTCCCCGACACACCTCGAGAGGAGGCTGGTATCTACTTGACACTGAAGGGGAACCCGGGGGCTTGTCACAATTGGAAAGCCACTGTTTCCTAATCCACTCGAGATCAGGCCTGATTCCCTTGCACCGATACGAATGTCAGCCGAGAATCAACTCACAACACGAAGGGAGTTCTGATGCCCTGGTTGCTAATCCAAAAAGAGCCCCAGGTCCCAAAATCAACTCGGCTGGAGGCCAGAAACCCCTTTGACAACTTGAGAGGAAAGCAGAGTTCCACGCCTCCACACAGGTCGAGACCGGACTCCCTGTTTGAAACGGAATACACAGGTTGAGATCCAAGTCAGAGCAGGAGAGGAAACCTCAGGTTCCCTCCTAATTCGCGATGAGGCCCTCTTCCATTGCACCAAACCCAGTGGAGTCCCAAGAGGCCCCTCTCAACTCCACAGTATTCCTGACTTCCCATAAGAACCCTGAGAATCTCCTTGAGTTCACAGTCACAAGTCGAGGAAACCCAGGGTTATCTGCAGCAACTCAAGAAAGACCTAGAGATTCCCCCTTCAACGCATCTTGAGGCCCAATTTCCCAGCTGTGACTCGAGAGCAATGTAGCGCTCCCCTTCCCAAGGAGAATGGAGACTGGACTTCCCTGGGGCCACACGAGAGGCTCCCAGAGATCCCCGTCATAACTCCAGAGAAATCCCACGCAGTACGTCCCAGCTCGGAAAAAACCACGAGATTCTCCTGTCATCGCGAGATGAGGCCCTCCTTTTCCTGCAGGGCCTGGAGAGAAATCCCGAGTCCTCTCTCAAAACTCCACAGGAGGCTTGACTGCCTTTAGGCCACTCTATGGGCTCCAAGAGATACCCGTCACAACTCGAGAGGAGAGCGGAGTTCTTTGTTTCCACTTGAGACGAGGCCTGACTCCACGGGTGAATCTTGGATGCAACCCCGAGATCCCTGTTGCCACTGGAGAGGAACATGTTGTTTCTGGCCACAAGCCTAGATGAGGTCTATTTGCCCTGCAGTGACTCAAGAGCAATCCCCAGCTCTCCCTCGCATCTTGAATGGCGATTGGACTTCCTGGGCCATCACCAGAGGCCTCCTGAGTTCCCCGTCGTAACTCGAGAATCCTGACACAGCTCGAAAAAAACCACGAGGTTCCCCCGTCATCGCGAGAAGAAGCCCTTTCCCCCTGCAGCGTCTCAAGAGAAATCCCACTTTCCCTCTTGAAATTCAAAAAGGTACTTGACACCATTGATGCAACTCAAAATCTTCCCCGACATACCGGTCTCACTCGAGAGGAACACCGATTTTCCCGACACCACTTAATTTGAGCCCCTTCTCCCCTCCTGATCTCGACATGAGGGACGATTCCCCTGCTTTGTCTGAAAATGGATCCCGACCTTCACGTCCTACCTCAGGAGGAGGCCGCTCTCACACTGAAATTTGAAAGGAAGCTTCGTGTGTCATTCCACATTCTGAAAGACACCGATTTCCCCATGCAGTCAAGAAAGGTCCCGATGCCCGGGCACCTCTTCAAATGTAACCCTAAGGATGAAGTCACAACACGAAGGAGCACTGACACCCCAGTTGCATTGTCCGGAAACAGCTGCAGGTTCCAAATACATCTAGACAAGTGGCCTGTCACCCCGTGAACAACTCGAGAGGCCAGCAGAGTTCCAACCTCATTATAAGACGAGGCCTGACTCTCCTATTCCAACTCTGCAGAGACCCTGCGATCCAAGTCAGAGATGGAGAGGAAGACTGAGGTTCCCGCCTCATCTCAAGATGAGGCCCTATTCATACCTGCAGCGATGGGCGAGGAATTCTGAGGTGGCTATCGCAATGCCAAAGGAGATCTGACTGCCCTGAGGAAACACGAGCGGTCCCCGAGGTTGACAGGCAACTCGTGAGGAACCCTAAGCTTCCCACCACAAATCCATGCAAATGACGAAATTTTCGCCTGAACGCTTGAGGATGCCCTTTTACGCTGCAGCATTTCCAAAGAAAGCCCACGTTTCCTTTGGAACTTGAAAGGGTCCTCGATACACTTTATGAAACTCCAGAATTTTCCCGGGATACATGTCACCACTTGAAAGGAACACTGAAAATCCCGCCACAAGTCAAGAAGAGCCCCATTTTCCCCACCTCAAGTTGAGATGAAGGTCGATTGCACTGCTTCGCCTAGAAAGGAATGCCGACATCCCCGTCGCACCTCGAGAGGAGGCTGGTATCTTCTTGACACTGGAGGGGAATGCCTTGTTACAATTCAAAAGCCACTAATTTCTCATCCACTCGAGATCAGGCCTGATTTCCTTTCAATGATTCGAATGTCAGCCGAGAATCAACTCACAACACGAAGGAGTTCTGATGCCCTGGTTGTTAATCTGAAAACAGCCCCCAGAACGAAATTCAACTCAGCTGGAGGCCTGAAACCCCTTTGACAACTCGAGAGGAAAGCAGAGTTCCATGCCTCCACACATGTTGAGACCTGACTCCCTGACATACACAGCCTGAGACCCACGTCAAAACAAGAGAGGAAACCTGAGGTACCCACCTCAACTGGAGATGAGGCGCTCTTTCATTGCACCAAACACAGTGGAGTCCGAGAGGACCCTTCCCAGTCCACAGTATTCCTGACTTACAATAGGCACAATGAGAAGCTCCCTGAGGTCACCGTCACAAGTCGAGGAAACCCAGGGTTTCCTGCCGCAACTCAAAAAGGACCTCGAAATTCCCCTTTCAATGCATCCTGAGGCCGGATTCCCCTGCAGTGAAGCGAGAACAATGCCACGCTCCCCCTCGCAACTCGAATGGAGACTGGACTTCCCTGGGGCCACACGAGAGGCTCCCTTAGGTACCTGTCGAAACTCGAGGAAAACCCCACACTGTGCGACGCAGCTTGAAAAAAACCACAAGATTCGCTCGTCATCGCGAAATGAGGCCCTTCTTTTCCTGCATGGCCTAGAGAGCAATCCTGTGTCCTCTCTCAAAACTCCACAGGAGGCTTGACTCCCTTTAGGCCACTCTATGGGCTCCAAGAGATACCCGTGGCAACTGGAGAGGAGAGCGGAATTCTTTGCTTCCACTCGAGACGAGGCCTGAATCCCCTGGTGAACCTTGAATGTAACATGAGATCCCTGTTGCCATTGGAGAGGAACACAGATTTTCTGGACAATGGCTTAGATTAGGTCTATTTGCCCTGCAGTGACTCGAGAGCAATCCCCAGCTCCCTCTCGCAACTCAAATGGAGATTGGACTTCCCTGGAGCAACACGAGATGCTCCCTGAGTTCCCTGTCATAACTCGAGATCCCACCGCAACTCGAGAAAAACCACGAGGTTCCCCCGTCATCGTGAGATGAGGCCCCTTCCTGCTGCAGCGTCTCAAGAGAAATCCCACGTTCCCTCTTGAAATTCGAAACGGTACTTGACACCCTTGATGCAACCCAAAAAGTTCCTGGACATACCAGTCTCACCCAAGAGGAACACCGAGTTTCCCGGCACCACTTAATCTGAGCCCCTTCTCCCCTCCTGATCTCGACATGAGGGTCGATTCCCTTGCTTTACTTGGAAACAGACCCCGAGCTTCACGTTGCACCTCAGGAAGAGGCAGGTCTAACAAAGAAATTCGAGAGGTAGCCTCGTAGGTCATGCCACCTTTCGAAAGACACCAATTTGCCCATCAACCTTTGATAAGAACCCGATGCCCAGACTCCTCTTCGAATGTAACCCTGAGAATGAAGTCATAACACTAAGGGACACTGACACCCAAGTTGCATCATCACAAAAAAGCTGCAGGTTTCAAATACAACTCGACAAGTGGCCTGTCACCCCGTTAACAAATCGAGAGGCAAGCTGAGTTCCATTCCTCAAGACAGGACGATGCCTGAATCTCCTGTTCCAACTCTACAGAGACCATTCGATCGAAGTCAGAATTGGAGAGGAACCCTGAGGTTCCCGCCTCAACTAAAGATGACCCAGCATTCATCCGTGCGGCAATTCACGAGGAATCCTGAGGTGGCCCTCACAACGACAAAGTAGATCTGACTTCCCTGCGGTCCCCCAGGTCGAAACTCAACTCGAGAGGAACCCTCAGCTTCCCGCCTCAACTTCACGCAAACTACAAAATTCTCCCCTGCACACTTGAGGAGGCCGTTTTACACTGCAGCATTTCCAAAGAAAGCCCACGTTTCCCTTGGAACTCAAAAGGGTCCCCGACACACTTAACAAAACTCCAGAAGTTTCCCGAGATACCCATCCCCACTCGAGGGGAATGCTGATTTTCCCGCCACAATCAAGAAGAGCCCCGTTTTCCCAGCCTCAAGTAGAGATGATGGTCGATTGCCCTGCTTTATCTGGAAAGGAATGCCAACGTCCCTGTTGCACCTCGAGAGGAGGCTGGTATCTACTTGACACTGGAGGGGAACCTGGGGGCCTTTTCACAATTCGAAAGCCTCTTATTTCCCCATCAACTTGAAATCAGGCCTGATTTCCTTGCACTGATTCCAATGTCAGCCGAGAATCAACTCACAACATGAAGGGCGTTCTGATGCCACGGTTGCTAATACGAAAAGAGCCCCAGGTCCCAAATTCAACTCGGATGGAGGCCAGAAACCCCTTTGACAACTTGAGAGGAAAGGAGAGTTCCATGCTTCCACGCACATTGAGACCTGACTCCGTGTTTGAAACGGCATACACAGCCCGAGACCTACATCAGAACAGCAGAGGAACACTGAGGTTCCTGCCTCCACTCAAGATGAGGCCCTGTTCTGTTGCACCAAACCCAGTGGAGGCCCGAGAGGACCCTCCCAAATCCACAATATTCCTGACTTCCCATAGGCACCCTGAGACGCTCCCTGAGGTCACCGTCACAAGTCAAGGGAACCCAGGCTTTCCTTCCACAACTCAAGAAAGACCTCGAGATTCCCCCTTCAACATGTTTTGAGGTGCGATTCCCCTGCCTTGAATCAAGAGCAATGCCGTGCTCTCCCTCGCAACTCGAATGGAGACTGGACTTTCCTGGGAGCACATGAAAGGCTCCCTGAGTTCACCTTCGTAATTCGAGAGGAACGCCACAAGTCCAACCGTAGCTCGAAAAAAACCACAAGATTCCCCCGTCATTTCCAGAAGAGGCCCTTCTTTCCTGCAGGGCCTAGAGAGCAATCCCGAGTCCTCTCGGAAAACCCCACAGGAGGCTTGACTCCTTTTAGGCAACTCAGTGGGCTACAAGAGTTACCCGTAGCAACTCAAGAGGAGAGCGGAGTTCTTTGCTTACAGTCGAGATGAGGCCTGACTCTCCCCGTGAGCCTTGAATCCAACCCTGAGATCCCTATCGACACTGGAGAGGAACACGAAGTTTCTGGACACAATCCTAGAAAAGGTCTATTTACCCTGCAGTGACTCGAGAGATATCCCCAGCTCCCCCCCGCACCTCGAATGGAGATTGGAGTTCCCTGGGCCAACATGGGAGGTTCCCTGAGGTCCCCGTCGTAACTCAAGAATCCTGCCACAACTCGAGAAAAACCACGAGGTTCCCCCGTCATTGCGAGATGAATCCCTTTCCCACTGCAACATCTCAAGAGAAATCCCATGTTCCCTCTTGAAATTCGAACTGGTATTTGACACCCTTGATGCAACTCAAAAAGTTCCCCGACATACCAGTCTCACTCGAGAGGAACACCGAGATCCTGGCACCACTTAATCTGAGCCCCTTCTCCTCTCCTGATCTCGACATGAGGGTCGATTCCCCTGCTTTGTCTGGAAAGGGATCCTGACCTTTCCGTTGCACCTCAGGAGGAGGCCAGTCTCACTTTGAAACTCGAGAGGAAGCTGCGTGGGTCATGCCACATTCCGCATAACACAGATTTACCCATCCACTCAAAATAAGACCTGATATCCGGGCACCTCTTCAAATATAACCCTGAGGATGAAGTCACAACAAGAAGGGGCACTGACACCCCAGTTGCATCGTCCGGAAAAAGATGCAGGTTCCAAATACAATTTGACAAGTGGCCTGCCACCCTGTGAACAACTCGAGAGGCAAGCGGAGTTCCATTCCTCAACACGAGACGAGGCCTGACTCTCCTGTTCCAACTCTGCAGAAACCCTGTTATTGAAGTCAGAAGTGGAGAAGAACCCTGAGGTTCCGGACTCAACTCGAGATGAGGTCCTATTCACCCCTGGAGCAATGCGTGAGGAATCCCGAGGATCCCTTCGCAACATCTAAGGAGATCTGACTTCCCTGAGGAGACACGAGTGGCACCGCATGTCGACATGCAAATCGAGGTGAACCCTAAGCTTCCCGCCCCAACACCACCCAAACTACGAAAATCTCCCCTGCATGCTTGAGGAAGCCGTTTTATGCTGCAGCGTTTCCAAAGAAAGCCCACGTTTCCCTCGGAACTGGAAACGGTCCTCGACACGCTTTACAAAACTCCAGAAGTTTAAAGAGATACCCATCCCCACTCGAGAGGAATGCTGAGTTTCCTGCCACAAGTCAAGAAGAGCCCCGTTTTCCCCGCCTCAGTCGAGATGAGGGTCGATTTCCCTGCTTCGCCTGGAAAGGAATGCTAACATCCCGGTCGCACCTCGAGAGGAGGCTGGTATCTACCTGACACTGGAGGGGAACCCGGGAGTCTTGTCACAATTCGAAAGCCACATATTTCCCCATCCACTCGAGATCAGGCCTGATTTCCTTGCACCAATTCGAATGTCAGCCGAGAATCAACTCACAATAAGAAGGACGTTCTGATGCCCCATTTGCTAATCCGAAGAGCCCCAGGTCCCAAATTCAATGTGGCTGGAGGCCTGAAACCCCTATGATTAGTCGACAGGAAAGCAGAGTTCCATGCCTCCATACACGTCGAGACGTGACTCCCTGTTTGACATGGCATAAACAGGCCGCGACCCACATCAGAAGAGGTGAGGAACCCTGAGGTTTCCACCTCAACTCAAGATGAGGCCCTCTTCCATTGCACCAAACCCAGTGGAGTCCCGAGAGACCCCTCCCAACTCCACAGTATTCCTGATTTCCCATAGGCACCCAGAGAAGGTCCCTGAGGTCACCGTCACAAGTCGAGGGAACCCAGGTCTTTTTGCCTCAACTCGAGAAAGACCTCAAGATTCCCCCTTCATCGTGTCTTGAGGCCCGATTCCCCTGCCGTGACTTGAGAGTAATGCTGCACTCCCCCTCAGAACTCGAATGGACAATGGACTTCCCTGGGGCCACACGAGTCTCCCTGATTTCCCCATCTTTACTTGGGAGAAACCCCACACGTCACGTCGAAGCTCGAATTAAACCACGAGATTCCACCGTCATCGCAAGATTAGATACTTCCTTTCCTACAGGGCCTAGAGAGTAATCCTGAGTCGTCTCTCAAAACTCCACAGGAGGCTTGACTCCCTTTAAGCCACTCAATGGGCTCCAAGAAATACCCGTCGCAACTCGACAGGAGAACGGAGTTCTTTGCTTCCACTCGAGACAAGGCCTGACTCCCTGGATGAACCTTGAATGCAACCCCGAGATCCCTGTTGCCACTAGAGAAGAACACAGAGTTTTTGGACACAAGACTATATGAGGTCTATTTGCCCTGGAGTGACTTGATAACAGTCAAAAGCTCCTCCTAGTAACTCGAATGGAGATTGGACTTCCCTGGAACAACACGAGAGGCTTCTTGAGTTCTCCATTTTAACTCGAGAATCCCGCCACAACTAGAGAAAAACCACGAGGTTCCCCTGTCATCGCGAGATGAGGTCCTTTCCTGCTTCAGTGTCTCAAGAAAAATCCCTTGTTCCCTCCTGAAATTCGAAACGGTATTTGACACCCTGCATGCAAACCAAAAAGTTTCCCGACAAGCCATTCTCACTTGAGAGGAACACCGAGTTTCCCAGCACAACTTAATCTGAACCCCTTCTCCCCTCCTGATCTTGACATCAGGGTCGATTCTCCTGCCTTGTCTAGAAAGGGAACCCGACCTTCCCTTCGCACCTCAGGAGGAGGCCAGTCTCACATTGAAG
Source organism: Bubalus kerabau (assembly GCF_029407905.1). NCBI lineage: Eukaryota > Metazoa > Chordata > Mammalia > Artiodactyla > Bovidae > Bubalus > Bubalus kerabau. The sequence continues at coordinate 728,784 of NC_073647.1, read as the reverse complement.
CTCGAGAGGAAGTCTCCTGGGTCATGCCACATTCTGAAAGACACCAATTTCCCCGTCCACTCAAGATAAGTCATGATGCTCGGGCATGTCTTCGAATGTAACCCTGAGGATGAAGTCACAGCATGAAGGGGCACTGACACCCCAGTTGCATCGTCCAGGAAAAGCCGCAGTTTCCAAATACAACTTGACAAGTGGCCTGTTACCCCGTGAACAACGCGAGAGGCAAGCGGAGTTCCATTCCTCAACACTAGACGAGGCCTGAATCTCCTGTTTCAACTCTGAAGAGACCATGCGATCGAAGTCAGAAATGGAGAGGAACACTGAGGTTCCTGCCTCATCTCGAGATGAGGCCCTATTCATCCCTGCAGAGATGCGCGAGGAATCCCAAGGTAGCCCTTGCAACGCCAAAGGAGATTTGACTTCCCTGACAAGAAACGAGCGGTCCTCCAGGTAGACAGGCAACTCGAGAGGAATGCTAAGCTTTCCACCACTACTCTACGCAAACTACGAAATTCTCTCTACACGATTGAGGAGGCTCTTTTACGCTGCAGCGTTTCCAAAGAAAACCCACGTTTCCCTTGGGACTCGAAAGGGTCCTCGACATGCTTTACGAAACTCCAGAAGTTTCCCAAGATACCCGTCCCCTCTCGAGAGGAACACTGTTTCCCGCCACAAGTCAAGAAGAGCCCCGTTTTCCCCGCTTCAAGTCGAGATGAGGGTCGATTGCCCTGCCACACCTGTAAAGGAATGCCGACGTCCCCGTCCCACCTCAAGAGAAGGCTGGTATCTATTTGGAACTGGATGAGAACCCTGGTTCCTTGTCACAATTCGAAAGCCACGTCATTCCCCATCCACTTGAGATCAGGCCTGATATCCTTGCACCGATTTGAATGTCAGCCGAGAATCATATCACAACACAAAGGGAGTTCTGATGCCCCGGTGGCTAATCCAAAAAGAGCCCCATGCCCGAAATTCAACTCGGCTGGAGGCATGAAACCCCTTTGACAACTTGAGAGGAAAGCAGAGGTCCATGCCTCCACACACGATGAGACCTGACTCCCTGTTTGAAAAGGCATACACTGCCCAAGATACACGTCAGAACAGGAGAGGAACCCTGAGGTTCCTGCCTCAACGCGAGATGAGGACCTCCTACAATGCATCAAACCCAGTGCAGTCCCAAGAGGCCCCTCTCAAGTCCACAGTATTCCTGACTTCCAATATGCACCCTGAGAAGCTCCCTGAGTTCATGATCCCAAGTCGAGGGAACCAAGGGTTTCCTGCTGCAACTCGAGAAAGACCTCAAGATTTCCCCTTCAACTCGTCATGAGGCCTGATTCCCCTGCTGTGACTCGAGGGTAATGCTGTGCTCCCCCTCGCAACTCGAATGGAGACTGGACGTCCGTGGGTCCATAGCAGACGCTCCCTGAGTTCCCCATCATAACTCGAGAGAAACCTCACATGTTGCACCACAGCTGGAAAAAAAAAAAAAACGAGATTCCCAGGTCATCACCAAATGAAGCCCTTCTTTTCTTTGGCAGGGCCTAGAGAGTAATCCAGAGTCCTCTCTCAAACTCCACAGGATGCTTGCCTCCCTTTAAGCCACTCCATGGGCTCCAAGAGATACCAGTTGCAACTCGAGAGGAGAGCAGAGTTCTTTGTTTCCACTCCAGAGGAGGCCTGACTCCTCATGTGAACCTTGATTGCAACCCCGAGATCCCTGTTGCCACTGGAGAGGAAAACAGAGTTTCTGGACACAAACCTAGATGAGGACTATTTGTCATGCAGTGACTTGAGAGCAATCCCCAGGTCTCCCTCGCAACGCGATTAGATATTGGACTTCCCTTGACCAGCACGAGAGGCTCCCTGAGTTCTCCGTCGTAACTCGAGAATACCACCGCAACTCGAGAAAGACCTCGAGATCCCCCTTTCAGCGAGCCATGAGGCCCGATTCGCTGCCGTGACTTGAGAGCAATGCCGCAATCCCCCTCGCAACTCGAATGGAGACTGGACTTCCCTGGGGCAACACGAGAGGCTCCCTGAGTTCCACGTCATAACTCGAGAATCCCATCATAACTCGAGATAAACCTCGAGGTTCCCCCATCATCGCAATATGAGGCCTTTTTCCACTGCAGCGTCTGAAGAGATATCCCATATTCCCTCTTGAAATTCGAACCAGTACTTGACACACTAGATGCAACCCAAAAAGTTATACGACATACCATTCTCACTTGAGAAGAACACCGAGACTTCAGGCACAATTTAATCTGAGCCCCTTCTCCCCTCCTGATCTCGACATGAGGGTCGATTCCCCTGCTTTGTCTGGAAAGGGATACCGACCTTCTCGTCGCACCTCAGGAGGAGGCCAGTCTGACATTGAAACTTAAGAGGATGCCTCACGGTTCGTGCCACATTCCGAAAGACACCAATTTCCCCGTCCACTCAAGATGAGTCCCGATGCCAGGGCACCTCTTCGAATGTAACCCTGAGGATGAAGTCACAACACAAAGGGGCACTGACACCCGAATTGCATCGTCCAGAAAAAGCCACAGGTTCCAAATACAACTCGATAAGTGGGCTGTCACCCCCTGAACAATTCGAGAGGCAAGCGGAGTTCCATTCCTCAACACAAGACGAGGCCTGACTTTCCTGTTCCAACTCTGCAGAGATCCTGTGATGAAAGTCAGAAAAGGAGAGGAACCCTGAGGTTCCTGCGTCAACTAGAGATGAGGCCCTATTAATCCCTGTAGCAAAGTGCGAGGAATCCCGAGGTTCCCCTCGCAACGCCAAAGGAGATCTGACTTCCCTGTGGAGACACGAAGGGTCCCCCAGGTCGACACATAACCTGAGAGGAACCCTAAGTTTCCCGCCACAACTCCACACAAACTACTAAATTCTCCCCTGCACTCTTGAGGATGCACTTTTACGCTGCAGCGTTTCCAAAGAAAGCCCACATTTCCCTTGGAACTTGAACGGGTCCTCAACATGCTTTTCGAAACTCCAGAAGTTTCCCGAGATACCCGTCCCCACTTGAGAAGAACGGTGAGTTTCCCGCCACAAGTCAAGCAGAGCCACGTTTTCCCCACCTCAAGTTGAGATGAGGGTCGATTGCCCTGCTTCATCTGGAAAGGAATGCCGACGTCCCTGTCACACCTCGAGAGGAGGAAGGTATCTACTTGACACTGGAGGGGAATCCAGGGGCCTTGTCACAATTTGAAGCCACTGATTTCTCTATCCACTCTAGATCAGGACTGATTTCCTTGCAACGATTCAAATGTCAGCTGAAAATCAACTCACAATACAAAGGAGTTCTGATGCCCCGGTAGTTAATCCAAAAATGCCCCAGGTCCCAAATTCAACTCAGCTGGAGGCCTGAATCCGCTTTGACAACTCAAGAGCAAAGCAGAATTCCATGCCTCCACACACGTCGAGACCTGACTCCCTATTTGGAAGGGCATACACAGGCCAAGACCGATCTCAGAACAGGAGAGGAAACCTGTGGTTCCCACCTGAACTCGAGATGAGGCCCTCTTCAATTGCACCAAACCAGGTGGAGTCCCGAGAAGCCCCTGCCAACTCCACAGTATTCCTGACTTCCCATAGTCACCCTGAGAAGCTCCCTGAGGTCACCGTTACAAGTCGAGGGAACCCAGGGTTTCCTGCCGCAACTCGAGAAAGAGTTCGAGATCCCCCTTCAGTGCGTCATGAGGCCCAATTCCCCTGCCGTGACTCGAGAGCAATGCCACACTCCCCCTCGCAACTCGAATGGAGACTGGACTTCCCTGGGGCCACACGAGAGGCTCCCTGAGTTCCCTTTCATAACTCGAGGGAAATCCCACACGTCGTGCCACAGCTCCAAAAAAATCCCATAATTCCTCCGTCATCACGAGATGAGGCCCTTCATTTCCTGCAGGGCATATACAGCAATCCCGACTCCTGCCTCAAAACTCCACAGGAGGCTTGACTCCATTTTGGGGCCACTCAATGTGCTCCAAGAGATACCCGTCGCAACACGAGAAGAGAGTGGAGTTCTTTGCTTCCAATCGAGACAAGGCCTGATGCCCTGGGTGAACCTTGAATGGAACCCCGAGATCCGTGTCACCACTGGAGAGGAACACAGAGTTTCTGGACACAGCTTAGATGAGGTCTATTTTCCCTGCAGAGACACAAGAGCAATCCCTAGCTCCCCCTCACAACTCGAATGGAGACTGGACTTCCCTGGGGCAACACAAGAGGCTCCCTGAGTTCCACGTCGTAAGTTGAGAATCCCGCCGCAACTCGAGATAAACCACGAGGTTCCCCCACCATTGCCATATGAGGCCTTTTTCCACTGCAGCGTCTGAAGGGATATCCCATGTTCCCTCTTGAAATTCGAACCGGTACTTGACAACCTTGATGCAACTCAAAAAGTTGCCCAACATACCAATCTCACTTGAGAGGAACACCGAGTTTCCTGGACAATTTAATCTGAGCCCCTTCTCCCCTCCTGATCTCCACATGAGGGTCGATTCCCCTGCTTTGTCTGGAAAGGGATCCCAACCTTCCCGTCACACCTCAGGGGGAGGCTGGTCTCACACTGAAACTCGAGAGGAAGCCTCGTAGGTCGTGCCACGTTCCGCAAGACACCGATTTCCCCATCCACTCAAGATAAGTCCTGATTGCTGGGCACCTCTTTGAATGTAACCCTGAGGATGAAGTCACAACCCGAAGGGGCACTGACACCTCAGTTGCATCGTTAAGAAAAAGCTGCAGGTTCCAAATACAACTCAACAAGTGGCCTGTCACCCCGTGAACAACTCGAGAGGCAAGAGGAGTTCCATTTCTCAACACAAGACGAGGCCTGACCCTCCTGATCCAACTCTTCAGAGACCCTGTTATTGAAGTCAGAAATGGAGAGGAACCCTGAGCTTCCCACCTCGACTCGAGATGAGGGCCTATTCACCCCTGCAGCTATGAACGAGGAACCCCGAATTGCCCCTCGCAATGCAAAAGATCTGACTTCCCTGAGGAAACACGAGCAGTCCCCCAGGTCCACATGTACCTCGAGAGGAAGCCTAGGCTTCCCGCCACAACTCCACGCAAACTATGAAATTCTCCCCTGCATGCTTGAGGAGGCCCTTTTACACTTCAGTGTTTCCAAAGAAATCCCACGTTTCCCTTGGAACTCGAAAGTGTCCTTGACATGCTTTATGAAACTCCAGAAGTTACCCGAGATACTGCCCCCACTCGAGAGGAATGCTGAGTTACCTGACACAAGTAAAAAAGATCCCCGTTTTCTATACCTCAAGTCGAGATGAGGGTCGATTGCCCTGCTTTGCCTGGAAAGGAATGTCGACGACCATGTCGCACCTCGAGAGGAGGCTGATATCTACCTGACACTGGAGTAGAACCCGGGGGCCTCGTCATAATTCAAAAGCCACGTATTTCCCCATCCACTCAAGATCAGGCCTGATTTTGTTGCACGGATTCGAATGTCAGCCGAGAATCAACTCACAACATGGAGGGAGTACTGATGCCCTGGTTGCTAATCCGAAAAGAGCCCCAGGTCCCAAATTCGACTCGGCTGGAGGCCTGAAACACCTGACAACTCGAGAGGAAGGCAGATTTCCATGCTTCCACACACGTCGAGACCTGACTCCCTGTTTGAAATGGCACACACAGTCCGAGGCCCTCGACAGAACAGGAGAGGAAACCTGAGATTCCCACCTCAACTTGAGATGAGGCCCTCTTCCATTGCACCAAACATAGTGGATTCCTGAGAGGCCCCTCCCAACTCCACAGTATTCCTAACTTCCCATTGGCACGCTCAGAAGCCCTCTGAGGTCTCAGTCACAAGTCGAGGGAACCCAGGGTTTCCTGCCGCAACTCGAGAAAGACCCGAGATTCCCCCTTCAATGCGTCTTGAGGCCCGATTCCGCTGCCGTGACTTGAGAGCAATGCCGTGCTCCCCCTTGTAACTCAAATGGAGACTGGACTTCCCTGGGGCCACAAGACAGGCACTCTGAGTTCCCCATCATAACTAGACAGAAACCCCTAACGTCGGGCCACAGCTCTAATAGAACCAGGAGATTCCACCGTCACTGCAAAATGAGGCCCTTCTTTTCCTGCAGGGCCTAGAAAGCAATCCCGAGTCCTCTCTCAAAACTCCACAGGAGGCTTGACTCTCTTTGTGCCAGGCAGTGGGGTCCATGAGATACCCATCGCTACTCGAGAGGTGAGTGGAGTTCTTTGCTTCCACTCGAGTTGAAGACTGACTCTCTGGGTGAACCTTGAATGCAACTCGGAGATCCCAGTCGCCACTGGAGAGGAGCACGGGGTTTCTGCACAGCCTAGATGAGGTCTATTTGCCCCGCAGTGACTCGAGAGCAATCCCCACCTCTCCCTCGCAACTCGAATGGAGATTGGACTTCCCTGGGGCAACACGAGAGGCTCCCTGAGTTTCCCTTCATAACTCGAGAATCCTGCCGCAACTCGAGAAAAACCATGAGGTTCCCCCGTCATAGCCAGATGAGGCCCTTTCCTGAGGCTACATCTCAAGAGAAATCACATGTTCCCTCTTTAATGTCGAAACTGTACTTGACACCCTTTATGCAACTCAAAACGTTCCCTGACATAGCGGTCTCACTTGAGAAGAACACTGAGATTTCCGGGACAACTTAATCTGAGCCCCTTCTCCCCTCCTGATCTCGACATGATGGTCGATTCCCCTTCTTTGTCTGGAAAGGGATCCCAACCTTCCCGTCGCACCTCTGCAGGAGGCCGTCTCACATTGAAACTCGAGATGAAGCATCATGGGTCGTGCCATATTCCGAAAGACACCGATTTCCCTGTCCACTCAAGATAAGTCCCGATGCCTGGGCACCTTTTCGAATGTAATCCTGTGGATGACGTCTCAACATGAAGGGGCCGTGACACCCCAGTTGTATTGTCCCGAAAAAGCGGCAGGTTCCAAATACAACTCGAAAAGTGCCTGTCACATCGTGAACAACTCGAGAGGCACACGGAGTTCCATTCCTCAACACAAAAGTAGGTCTGACTCTCCTGTTCCAACTGTGCAGAGACACTGCGATCGAAGTCAGATAAGGAGAGGAATCCTGAGGTTCCCTCCTCAACTCGAGATGAGACCCTGTTCATCCTTACAGAGATGCACAAGGAATCCTGAGTGCACCTCGCAGTGCCAAAGGAGATCTGACTTCCCTGAAGAGGCATGAGCAGTCCCCCAGGTGGACACCCAACTTGAGAGTAACCCTAAGCTTCCTGCCACAACTCCACGCTAACTACGAAATTCTTCCCTGCACGCTTGAGAATGCCCTTTTATGCTGCAGCGTTTCCAAAGAAAGCCCATGTTTCCCTTGGAACTCGAAAGGGTCCTGAACATGCTTTGCAAAACTCCAGAAGTTACCAGAGATACGCGTCCCCACTCGAGAGGAACGCTGAGTTTCCCGCTACAAGTCAAGAAGAGTCCCATTTGCCCAGCCTAAACTCGAGTAGAGGGTCGATTGTTCTGCTTCACCTGGAAAGGAATGGGGACATCCCCATCAACTCGAGAGCAGCCTGGTGTCTACTTGACACTGGGGAAACCGGGGGCCTTGTCACAATTTGAAAGCCAAGTATTTCCAAATCCACACCAGATCAGGCCTGATTTCCTTACACCGATTCTAATGTCAGCCGAGCATCAACTCACAACATGAATGAGTTCTGATGCCCTGGTTTTTAATCCGAAAAGAGCCCCAGGTTCCAAATTCAACTTGGCTGGAGGCCTGAAACCCCTTTGACAATTCGAGAGGAAAGCAGATTTCCATGCCTCCACACACGTCGAGACCTGACTCCCTGTTTGAAACAGCATACACAGCCCGAGACCCACGTCAGAAAAGGAGAGGAAACCTGAGGTTCCCGCCTCAAATCGAGATGAGTCGCTTTTCCATTGCACCAAACCCAGTGGAGTTCCGAGAGCCCCTCCCAACTCCAGAGTATTTCTGACTTCCTATAGGCACCCTGAGAAGCTCCCTGAGGTCACCGTCACAAGTCCAGGGTACACAGGGTTTGCTGCCACAACTCGAGAAAGACCTCGAGATTCCCCCTTCAATGTGTCTTGAGGCCCAATTCCCCTGCCGTGATTCGAGAGCAATGCTGCACTCCCCCTTGCAACTCAAATGGAGACTGGACTTCTCTGGTGCCACACGAGAGGCTCCCTGATTTCCTCATTGTAACTAGAGAGAAATCACACTCGTCATGCCGCAGCTCAAAAAAAAACCACGACATTCCCCCTTCATCTCGAGATGAGGCCCTTCTTTTCCTGCAGGGCCTAGAAAGCAATCACGAGTCCTCTCTCAAAACTCCACAGGAGTCTTGACACCCTTTCGGCCACTCAATGTGCTCCAAAAGATACCCGTCGCAATTTGAGAAGAGAGCGGATTTCTTTGCTTCCACTCGAGACGATACCTGACTCCGTGGGCGAACCTTGAATGCAACACTGAGTTCCCTGTCGCCGCAGGAGAGGAACTCGGAGTTTCTGGACACAAGCCCAGATGAGGTTTATTTGCCCTGCAGTGACTTGAGTGCAATCCCCAGCTCCCCCTCGCAACTTGAATGGAGATTGGACTTCCCTGGGGCAACAAGAGAGGCTCCCTGAGTTCCCTGTCGTAATTCAAGAATCCCGCCGCAACTCGAGAAAAACCACGAGGTTCCCCTGTCATCTCGAGATGAGGCCCTTTACCAATGCAGCATCTCAAGAGCAATCCCACGTTCCCTCTTGAAAGTCGAAACCATACTTGACACCCTTGATGCAATTCAAAAAGTTCCCCAACATATGGGTCTCACTTGAGGGGAACACCAAGTTTCCCGGCACAACTTAATCTGAGCCCCTTCTCCCTTCCTGATCTCGGCATGAGGGTGGATTCCCATGCTTTGTCTAGACATGGATCCCAACCTTCCCGTCGCACCTCAGGAGGAGGCCGGTCTCACATTGTAACTTGAGAGGAAGCCTCATGGGTCATGCCACATTCTGAAAAACACCGATTTCCCAGTCCACTCAAGATAAGTCCCGATGCCAGGGCACATCTTCGAATGTAACCCTGAGGATGAAGTCACAACACGAAGGGGCACTTACACCCAAGTTACATCATCTGGAAAAAGCCACAAGTTCCAAATACAAAATGACAAGTGGCCTGTCACCCTGTGAACAACGTGAGAGGCAAGTGGAGTTCCATTCCTCAACACAAGACGAGGCCTGACTCTCTTGTTCCAACTCTGCAGAGACCCTGCAATAGAAGTCAGAAATGGAGAGGAACCCTGAGGTTTCTGCCTCAACTTGAGATGAGGCCCTATTCATCGCTGCTGCTATGCACCACGAATCCCGTGGTGGCCCTCAGAACACCAAAGGAGATCTGACTACTCTGCTGAGACACGAGAGGTCCCACAGATGGACACACAACTCGAGAGGAACCCTAAGATTCCCCCAACAACTCCACATAAAATACGAAATTCTCCCCTGCACGCTGGAGGAGGCCCTTTTACACTGCAGCCTTTCCAAAGAAAGACCACATTTCCATTGGAGGCCTAAAGGGTCCTCAACATGCTTTAGGAAACTCAAGAAGTAATCCGAGATATCCTTCCCTACTCGAGAGGAACGCTGGGTTTCCCGTCACAAGGCTTGAGGAGCCCCGTTTTTCCAGCCTCAATCGAGATGAGGGTCTACTGCCCTGCTTCGCCTGGAAAGGAATGCCAACGTCCCCATCACACCTCGAGAGGAGGCTGATATCCACTTGATACTGGAAGGGAACCCAGGGGCCTTGTCACAATTCGAAAGCAACGTTTTTCCCCATCCACTCGAGATCAGGCCTGATTTCCTTAAACAGATTTGAATGTAAGCCTAGAATCAACTCACAACACGACAGGAGTTCTGATGTCCCATTTGCTAATGCGAAAAGAGGCCCAGGTCCAAAATTCAACATGGCTGGAGGCCTGAAACCCCTTTGACAACTCGAGACGAAAGTAGAGTTCCATGCCTTCACACACGTCTAGACCTGACTCCCTGTTTGAAATGGCATACACAGCCCAAGACCCACGTCAGAACAGGAGAGGAACACTGAGGTTCCCACCGCAACTAGAGATGAGGCCCTCTTCCATTGCACCAAACCTACTGGAGTCCCGAGAGGCCCCTCCCAACTCCACAGTATTCCTGACTTCCCATAGGCACCCTGAGAAGCTTGCTGAGGTCACTGTCACTAGTTGATGGAACACAGGGTTTGCTGCCGCAACTGGAGAAAGACCTTGGGCTTCCCCCTTGAACGAGTCTTGAGGCTCAATTCCCCTGCCCTGACTTGAGAGCAATGCCATGCTCCCCCTCGCAACTCGAATGGACACTGGACTTCCCTGTGGACACAAGAGAGGCTCCCTGATTTCCCGTCTTAACTCGAGAGAAACCCCAAATATTGTGTCACAAGTAAAAAAAAAAAAAAAAAAAAAAAAAAAAAACAAAAAACAAAAAACATGAGTTTCACCTATCATCCCGAACTGAGGCTCTTCTTTTCCTGCAGGTCCTAGAGTGCAATCCCAATTCCTCTCTCAAAGCTCCACAGGAGGCCTGACTCCCTTTAGGCCATTCAATGGGCTCCAAGAGATACCTGTCACAACTCGAGAGGAGAGCAGAGTTCTTTACTTCCAGTAAACGAGGCCTGACTCCCCGGGTGAACTTGAATGCAACCCAGAGATCCCTGTGGCCACTGGAGAAGAACACAGAGTTTCCTGGACATAACCCTAGATGAGGTCTATTTGCTCTTCAGTAACTCGAGAGCAATCCCTGGCTCCCCCTCGCAACTCAAATGGAGATTGGACTTCCCTGGAGAAACACGAGAGGATCCCTGAGTTCCCCATCATAACTCGAGAATACTGCCCCAACTCGACAAAAATAACGAGGTTCCCCCGTCATAGCGAGATGAGGCCTTTTCCCACTGCAGCATCTCAAGAGAAATCCCACATTCCCTCTTGAAATTCAAAACGGTATTTGACACAATTGATGCAACTCAAAAATTCCCTGACATACCAGTCCCACTCGAGAGGGCCACTGAATTTCCTGGCAGAACTTAATCAGAGCCCCTACTCCCCTCCTGATCTCGATATGAGGGTCAATTCCCTTGCTTTGTCTGGAAAGGGATCCTGACCTGCCGGTCGCACCTCAGGAGGAGGCTGTTCTCACGCTGAAACTGGAGAGGAAGCCTCGTGGTTAGTGCCACATTCCGAAAGACACCGATTTCCCCGTCCACTCAAGATAAGTCCCGATGCCCGCAAACCTCTTCCAATGTAACCTGAGGAAAAAGTCACAACACGAAGGGGTACTGACACCCCAGTTGCATCCTCCAGAGAAAGCTGCAGGTTCCAAATACAACTCGAAAAGTGGACTGTCACCCCGTGAACAACTCCAGGAAAACGAAGTTCCTTTGCTCAACACAAGAGGAGGCCTGGCTCTCCTGTTCCAGCTCTGCAGAGATCCTGCGATCAAAATCAGAAATGGAGAGGAACCCTGAAGTTCCCGCCTGATACCAGATGAGGCCCTATTCATTCCTGCAGCAATGTGCAGGGAATCCCGAGGTGCCCCTCGCAATGCCAAAGGAGGTCTGACTTCCTTGAAGAGACATGAGCTGTTCCCCAGGTCGACTCCCAACTCGAGGGGAAAGCTCAGGTTCCCGCCACAACTCCACGTAAACTACAAAATTCTCCCCTGCATGTTTGAGGAGGCCCTTTTACGCTGCACCATTTCCAAAGACAGCCCAAGTTTCCCCGAAAATTGCAAGGGTCCTTGACACACTTTACAAAAGTCCAGAAGTTTCCTGAGATACACTTCCTCACTCGAGAGGAATGCTGAGTTTCCCTCAACAAGTCAAGAAGAGCACCGTTTTCCCCGCCTCAAGTCGAGATGAGGGTCTATTGCCCTGCTTCGCCTGGAAAGGAATGTTGACGTCCCTGTCACACCTCGAGAGGAGGCTGGTATCTCCTTGACACTGGAGGGTAACCTGGGCGCCTTGTGACAATTCGAAAACCACGTATTTCCCCATCCACTCAAGATCAGGGCTGATTCCTTTGCACTGATTCGAATGTCAGTCAAGAATCAATTCATAGCACTAAGAGAGTTCTGATGCCCCGGTTGCTAATCTGAATACAGTACCCGGTCCCAAATTCAACTCGACTGGAGGCCTGAAACACCTTTGACAACTCGAGAGGAAAGCAGAGTTCCATGCCTCACAAATTTCGAGACCTGACTCCCTGTTTGAAACGGAATACACAGCCCGAGACCCACGTCAGAACAGCAGAGGAACTCTGAGGTTCACACCTCCACTCGAGATGAGGCCCTATTCATCCCTGCAGCGATGCATGAGGAATTGCAAGGTGGCCCTCACAACGCCAAAGGAGATCTGACTTCCCTGAGGAGACACGAGCGGTCCCCCGGGTCAACATGCAACTCGAGAGGAACCCTCAGCTTCCCGCCCAACACCACACAAAATACGAAATTTCTCCTGCATGCCTGAGGATGCCATTTTATGCTGCAGCGTTTCCAAAGGAAGCCCCCGTTTCCTTTGGAACTCAAAAGGGTCCTTGACAAGCTATACCGAAAAGGAAAGCAGAGTTCCATGCCTCCACACACATCGATACCTGACTCCCTCTTTGAAACGGCATACACAGCCCAAGACCCACTTCAGAACAGGAGAGGAACCTTGAGGTTCCAGACTTAATTCGAGATGAGGCCCTCATTAATTGCAGCAAACCCAGTGGAGTGTTGAGAGGCCCCTCCCAACTCTCCAGTATTCATGACTTCCCATAGGCACCCTGAGAAGCTCCCTGAGATCACCATCACAAGTCGAGGGAACCAAGGGTTTACTGACGCAACTCGAGAAAGACTTCAAGATTGCCCCTTCAACGGGTCTTCAGGCCCGATTCCCCTGCGGTGACTCGAGAGAAATACTGTCCTCCCCCTTGAAACTCGAATGAAGACTGGACTTCCCTGGCGCCACACGAGAGGCTCCCTGAGTTCCCTGTCATAACACGGGACAAACACCACATGTCAGGCCACAGCTCGAAAAAACCACGAGATTCCCCTGTCATCGCGAGAAGAGGCCCTGCTTTTCCTGCAGGGCCTGAAAAGCAATCCCGTGTCCTCTCTCAAAACTATACAGGAGGCTTGACTCCCTTTAAGCCACTCAATGGGCTCCAAGAGATACCCGTTGCAAATCGAGAGGGGAGCGAGGTTCTTTGCTTCCACTCGAAACGAGGCCTGACTCCCCGGGTGAAACTTGAATGCATCCCCAAGGTCCCTTTGCCACTGGAGAGGAACACAGAGTTTCTGGACACAAGCCTAGAAGAGGTCTATTTGCCCTGCAGTGACTCAAGAGTAATCCCTAGTTCCCTCATGAACTCGAATGGAGATTGGACTTACCTGGGGCAACAGGAGAGGCCCCCTGAGTTCCCAGTCGAAAATGGAGAATCCCGCCGCAACTCGAGAAAAACCACGAGGTTTCCCCATTATTGTGAGATGAAGCCCTTTCCCGCAGCAGCTTCTCAAGAAATATCCCGCGTTTCCTCTTGAAATTCGAAAAGGTACTTGAAACCCTTGATGCAACTCAGAAAGTTCCCTGACATACCGTTCTCATTCGAGAGGAACACCGAATTTCCCTTCACAACTTAATCTGAGCCCCTTCTCCCCTCCTGATCTCGACATGAGGGTCGATTCCCCTGCTTTGCCTGGAAAGGGATTCTGAACTTCCCGTTGCACTTCAGGAGGAGGCCAGTCTCACACTGAAACTCAAGAGGACGCCTCATGGGTTGTGCCACATTCTGAAAGACACCGATTTCCCCGTCCACTCAAGATAAGCCCCAATGCCCTGGCACCTCTTCAAATGTAAACCTGAGGATGAAGTCACAACACGAAGGGGCACTGACACCCAAGTTGCATCGTCCAGAAAAAGACGTAGGTTCCAAATACATCTCGACAAGTGACATTTCACCCATTGGACAACACGACAGGCAAGCAGAGTTCCATTCCTCAACACAAGACGAGCCTAAGTCTCCTGTTTCAACTCTGCAGAGACTCTGCGATCAAAGTCAGAAATGGAAAGGAACCCTCAGGTTCTTGCTTCAATTCCAGATGAGGCCCTATTCATCCCTGCAGAGATGTGCAAGGAATCCCGAGGTGTCAGTCGCAACGCCAAAGGATATGAGACTTCCCTGAGGAGAAACAAGGGGTCCCCCAGGTTGACACACAATTCGAGAGGAACCCTAAGCTTTCCGCCACAACTCCACCCACACTAGGAAATTCTCCCCTGCATCCTTGAGGAGGCCTTTTATGCTGCAGCGTTTCCAAAGAAAGTTCACGTTCCCTCATGGAACTCGAAAGGGTACTTGACACACTTTAGGAAACTCCAGAAGTTTCCCCAGATACCGGTCCCCACTCAAGAGGAACGCTGAAATTCCCTTCACAAGAAAAGAAGAACCCCGTTTTCCCCGCCTCAAGTCGAAATGAGGGTCGATTGCCCTGCTTTGCCTGGAAAGGAATGCCGACAACACATCACACTTCGAGAGGAGGCTGTTATCTACTTAACACTGGAGGGCTATCCAGGGGCTTTATCACAATTCGAAACCACGTATTTCCAAATCCACTCGAGATCAGGCCTGATTTCCTTGCACCGATACGAATGTCAGCCGAGCATCAACTCACAAAAAGAAGGAATTGTGATGCCATGGTTGTTAATCCGAAAAGAGCCCCAGGTCCCAAATTCAACTTGGCGGGAGGCCTGAAACCCCTTTGACAATTCGAGAGGAAAGCAGATTTCCATGCCTCCACACACGTCGAGACCTGACTCCCTGTTTGAAACAGCATACACAGCCCGAGACCCACGTCAGAAAAGGAGAGAAAACCTGAAGTTCCCACCTGAACTCGAGATGAGTTGATCTTCCATTGCACCAAACCCAGTGGAGTTCCGAGAGCCCCTTCCAACTCCAGAGTATTTCTGACTTCCCATAGGCACCCTGAGAAGCTCCCTGAAGACACCATCACAAGTCCAGGGCACACAGGGTTTGCTGCCACAACTCGAGAAAGACCTCGAGATTCCCCCTTCAATGTGTCTTGAGGCCCGATTCCCCTGCCGTGATTCGAGAGCAATGCTGCACTCCCCCTTGCAACTCAAATGGAGACTGGACTTCTCTGGTGCCACACGAGAGGCTCCCTGAGTTCCTCATTGTAACTATAGAGAAATCACACTCGTCGTGCCACAGCTCAAAAAAGACCACGAGATTCCCCCATCATCTCGAGATGAGGCCCTTCTTTTCCTGCAGGGCCTAGAAAGCAATCACGAGTCCTCTCTCAAAACTCCACAGGAGTCTTGACTCCCTTTCGGCCACTCAATGTGCTCCAAGAGATACCTGTTACAGTTCGAGAGGAGAGCGGATTTCTTTGCTTTCACTCGAGACGATACCTGACTCCCCAGGCGAAACTTGAATGCAACCCTGAGATCCCTGTCGCCACTGGAGAGGAACTCGGAGTTTCTGGACACAAGCCCAGATGAGGTCTATTTGCCCTGCAGTGACTTGAGAGCAATTCCCAGCTCCCCCTCGCAACTTGAAGGGAGATTGGACTTTCCTGAGGCAACATGAGAGGCTCCCTCAGTTCCCTGTCGTAATTCAAGAATCCCGCCGCAACTCAAGAAAAACCACGAGGTTCCCCTGTCATCTCGAGATGAGGCCTTTTTCCAATGCAGCATCTCAAGAGCAATCCCACGTTCCCCCTTGAAAGTGGAAACCGTACTTGACACCCTTGATGCAACTCAAAAAGGTCCCCGACATAGGGGTCTTACTTGAAAGGAACACCAAGTTTCCCGGCACAAATTAATCTGAGCCCCTCCTCCCCTCCTGATCTCGACATGAGGGTGAATTCCCATGCTTTGTCTAGACATGGATCCCGACCTTCCCGTCGCACCTCAGGAGGAGGCCGGTCTCACATTGTAGTTTGAGAGGAAGCCTCGTGTGTCATGCCACATTCCGAAAGACACCGATTTCCCCGTCCACTCAAGATAAGTCCCGATGCCAGGGCACATCTTCGACTGTAACCCTGAGGATGAAGTCATAACACGAAGGGGCACTTACACCCAAGTTGCATCATGTGGAAAAAGCAACAGGTTCCAAATACAAAATGACAAGTGGCCTGTCACCCTGTGAACAACGTGAGAGGCAAGTGGAGTTCCATTCCTCAACACAAGACGAGGCCTGACTCTCTTGTTCCAACTCTGCAGAGACCCTGCGATCAAAGTCAGAAATGGAGAGGAATCCTGACGTTTCCACCTCAACTTGAGATGAGGCCCTATTCATCGCTGCTGCTATGCACCATGAATCCAGAGGTGGCCCTCGGAAACCCAAAGGAGATCTGACTACCCTGCTGAGACATGAGAGGTCCCACAGATGGACACGCAACTCGAGAAGAACCCTAAGATTCCTCCCACAACCCTACACAAAATACAAAATTCTCCCCTGCACGCTGGAGGAAGCCCTTTTACACTGCAGCCTTTCCAAAGAAAGACCACTTTTCCATTGGAATTCTAAAGGGTTCTCGACAGGCTTCCAGAAACTCCAGAAGTAACCTGAGATATCCTTCCTTACTCGAGAGGAATGCTGAGTTTCCCGCCACAAGGCATGAGGAGCCCCGTTTTTCCAGCCTCAATCGAGATGAGGGTCGACTGCCCTGCTTCGCCTGAAAAGGAATGCCAATGTCTCCATCGCACCTCGAGAGGACGCTGGTATCTACTTGACACTGGAGGGGAACCCAGGGGCCTTGTCACAATACGAAGGCCATGTTTTTCCCCATCAACTCGAGATCAGGCCTGATTTCCTTAAACAGATTCAAATGTAAGCCAAGAATCAACTCACAACACGAAGGGAGTTCTGATGTCCCATTTGCTAATGTGAAAAGAGCCCCAGTTCCAAAATTCAACACGGCTGGAGGGCTGAAACCCCTTTGACAGCTCGAGAGGAAAGCAGAGTTCCATGCCTCCACACACGTCGAGATCTGACTCCCTGTTTGAAATGGCATACACAGCCCAAGACCCACGTCTGAACAGGAGAGGAACACTGAAGTTCCCACCTCAACTCGAGATGAGGCCCCCTTCCATTGCACCAAAGGTACTGGAGTCCCGAGAGGCCCCTCCCAACTCCGCAGTATTCCTGACTTCCCATAGGCACCCTGAGAAGCTCGCTGAGATCACCGTCACTAGTTGACTGAACACAGGGTTTGCTGCCGCAACTTGAGAAAGACCTCGAGATTCCCCCTTCAACAAGTCTTGAGGCCCAATTCCACTGCCGTGACTTGAGAGCATTGCCGCACTCCCCCTCGGAACTCGAATGGACACTGGACCTCCCTATGGACACTACAGAGGCTCCCTGATTTCCCCATCGTAACTCGAGAGAAACCCAACATTTTGCCCCACAGGTCAAAAAAAAAAAAAAAAAAAAAAACACGAGATTCCCCTGTCATCGCAAGATGAGGCCTTTCTTTTCCTTCAGGGCCTAGAGAGCAATCCCGATTCTTCTCTCAAAACTCCACAGGAGGCCTGACTCCCTTTAGGCCATTCAATGGGCTCCAAGAGATACCTGTCACAACTCGAGAGGAGAGCGGAGTTCTTTGCTTCCAGTAGACGAGACCTGACTCCCCGCGTGAACTTGAATGCAATCCAGAGATCCCTGTGGCCACTGGAGAAGAACACAGAGTTTCCTGGACACAATGCTAGATGACGTCTATTTGCTCTTCAGTAACTCGAGAGCAATCCCCGGCTCCCCCTCGCAACTCGAATGGAGATTGGACTTCCTTGGGGCAACATGAGAGGCTCCCTGAGTTCCCCATCATAACTCGAGAATACTGCCCCAACATGACAAAAACAACGAGGATCTCCCGTCATCGCGAGATGAGGCCCTTTCCCGCTGCAGCATCTCAAGAGAAATCCCACATTCCCTCTTGAAATTCGAAATGGTATTTGACACAATTGATGCAACTCAAAAAGTTCCCCGACATACCAGTCTCACTCGAGAGGAACACTGAGTTTCCTGGCAGAACTTAATCGGAGCCCCTACTCACCTCCTGATCTTGATATGAGGGTCAATTCCCTTGCTTTGTCTGGAAAGAGACCCCGACCTTCCGATCGCACCTCAGGAGAAGGCTGTTCTCACACTGAAACTGGAGTGGAAGCCTCGTGGTTCGTGCCACATTCCAAAAGACACCGATTTCCCCGCCCACTCATGATAAGTCCTGATGCCGCAAACCTCTTCCAATGTAACCTGAGGAAAAAGTCACAACACAAAGTGGTACTGACACCCCAGTTGCATCGTCCAGAAAAAGCTGCAGGCTCCAAATAAAATTCGACAAGTGGCCTGTCGCCCCGTGAACAACTCCAGAGGCAAGCGAAGTTCCTTTGCTCAACACAAGATGAGGTCTGACTCTCCTGTTCCTACTCTGCAGAGATCCTGTGATCGAAGTCAGAAATGGAGAGGAACCCTGAAGTTCCCGCCTGACACCAGATGAGGCCCTATTCATTCCTGCAGTGATGTGCTGGGAATCCCCAGGTGGCCCTTGCAATGCCAAAGGAGATCTGACTTCCCTGAGGAGACATGAGCTGTCCCCCAGGTTGACTCGCACCTTTAGAGGAACCCTTAGCTTCCAGCCACAACTCCACGTAAAATACGAAATTCTCCCCTGCATGCTTGAGGAGGCCCTTTTACACTGCAGCGTTTCCAAAGAAAGGCCACGTATCCCTGAAAATCACACAGGTCCTTGACAGGCTTTAAGAAAGTCCAGAAGTTTCCCGAAATACACGTCCGCACTCGAGAGGAATGCTGTGTTTCCCACCACCGGTCAAGAAGAGCCCCGTTTTCCTGCCTCAAGTCGAGATGGGGGTCGATTGTCCTGCTTCGCCTTGAAAGGAATGCCGATGTCCCCGTCGCACCTCGAGAGGAGGCTGGTATCTCCTTGACACTGGAGGGGAACCCAGGGGCCTTGTCACAATTCGAAAGCCACGTATTTCCCCATCCACTTGAGATCAGGCCTGATTCCCTTGCACTGATTCGAATGTCAGTTGACAATCTACTCAAAGCTCTAAGGCAGTTCTGATGCCACAGTTTCTAATCCGAATAGAGCCCCCTGTCCCAAATTCAACTTGACTGGAGGCCTTAAACCCCTTTGACAAGTCGAGAGGAAAGCAGAGTTCCATGCCTCACACATTTCGAGACCTGACTCTCTGTTTGAAACCGAATACACAGCCCGAGACCCACGTCAGAACAGCACAGGAACCCTGAGGTTCCCACCTCCACTCGAGATGAGACCCTATTCATCCCTGCAGCAATGCACGAGGAATCCCGAGGTGCCCCTCACAATGCCAAAGCAGATCTGACTTCCCTGTGGAGACACGAGCGGTCCCCCAGGTCGACATGCAACTCGAGAGGAACCCTCAGCTTCCCGCTTCAACACCACACAAAGTACGAAATTTCTCCTGCATGCTTGAGAATGCCCTTTTATGCTGCAGCGTTTCAAAAGGAAGCATACGTTTCCTATGGAACTTGAAAGGGTCCTTGACAAGCTATACCGAAAAGAAAAGCAGAGTTCCATGCCTCCACACATGCCGATGCCTGACTCCCTCTTTGAAACGGCATACACAGCCCAAGACCCACTTCAGAACAGGAGAGGAACCCTGAGGTTCCTGCCTTAATTCTAGATGAGGCCCTCATTAATTGCAGCAAACCCAGTGGAGTGCTGAGAGGCCCCTCCCAACTCCCCAGTATTCATGACTTCCCATAGGCACCCTGAGAAGCTCCCTGAGATCACCATCACAAGTCGACGGAACCAAGGGTTTACTGACACAACTCGAGAAAGACTTCGAGATTGCCCCTTCAACGGGTCTTCAGGCCCGATTTCCCTGCCATGACTCGAGAGCAATGCCACGCTCCCCCTCAGAACTCAAATGGAGACTGGATTTCCCTGGGGCCACACGAGAGGCTCCCTGAGTTCCACGTCGTAACTCGAGACAAACACCACACGTCGTGCTGCAGCTCAAAAAAACCCACGAGATTCCTCCGTCATCACGAGATGAGGCCATTCTTTTCCTGTATGGGCTAGACAGCAATCCCGTGTCCTCTCTCTGAATTATACAGGAGGCTTGACTCCCTTTAGGCCACTCAATGGGCTCCGAAAGATACCCGTTGCAACTCGAGAGGAGAGCAGAGTTCTTTGCTTCCTCTCGAGACGAGGCCTGACTCCCTGGGTGAGCCTTGAATACAACCCCAAGATCCCTTCGCCACTGGAGAGGAACACGGAGTTTCTGTACACGAGCCTAGAAGAGGTCTATTTGCCCTGCAGTGACTCGAGAGCAATACCCAGTTTCCCCACGACCTCGAATGGAGATTGGACTTACGTGGGGCAACATGAGAGGCTCCCTGAGTTCCCTGTCGAAAATGGAGAATCCCGCCACAACTCGAGAAAAACCATGAGGTTCCCCCGTCATTGTGAGATGAGGCCCTTTCCCGCTGCAGCTTCTCAAGAAATATCCCGCGTTTCCTCTTGAAATTCGAAAAGGTACTTGAAACCCTTGATGCAACTCAAAAAGTTCCCCGACATACCTTTCTTATTCGAGAGGGACACCAAATTTCCATTCACAACTTAATCTGAGCCCCTTCTCCCCTCCTGATCTCGACATGAGGGTCGATTCCCCTGCTTTGCCTGGAAAGGGATTCCGAACATCCTGTCACACCTCAGGAGGAGGCCAGTCTCACATTGAAACTCGAGAGGATGCCTCGTTGGGTCGTGCCACTTTCTGAAAGATACCGATTTCCCCGTCCACTCAAGATAAGTCCTGATGCCCGGGCACCTCTTCAAATGTAAACCTGAGGATGAAGTCACAACACGAAGGGGCACTGACACCCAAGTTGCATCGTCCAGAAAAAGACGTAGGTTCCAAATACATCTCGAAAAGTGGAATTTCACCCAGTGCACAACATGAGAGTTAAGCAGAGTTCCATTCCTCAACACAAGACGAGGCCTGACTCTCCTGTTTCAACTCTGCAGAGACTCTGCGATCGAAGTCAGAAATGGAAAGGAACCCTGAGGTTCCTGCCTCAATTCGAGATGAGGCCCTATTCATCACTGAAGAGTTGTGCGAGGAATTCCGAGGTGCCCATCACAATGCCAAAGGTTATCAGACTTTCCTGAGGAGACACGAGCGGTCCCCCAGGTCGACATGCAATTTGAGAAGAAACCTAAGCTTCCCACCACAACTCCAAGCACACTATGAAATTCTCCCCTGCACGCTTGAGGAGGCCCTTTTATGCTGCAGCCTTTCCAAAGAAAGCCCACGTTTACCTTGGAATTCGAAAGGGTCCTTGACACGCTTTACGAAACTCCAGAAATTACCCAAGGTACCCGTCCACACTCAAGAGGAATGCTGAGTTTCCCGCCACAAGTCAAGAAGAGCCCATTTTTACCCGCCTCAAGTCGAGATGAAGGTCGATTGCCCTGCTTCACCTAGAAAGGAATGCCGACGTCTCCGTTGCACCTCGAGAGGACGCTGGTATCTATTTGACACTGGATGGGAAACCGGGGGCCTTGTCACAATTCAAAAGCCACGTTTTTCCCCATCCACTCGAGATCAGGCCTGATTTCCTTAAACAGATTCAAATGTAAGCCAAGAATCAACTCACAACACGAAGGGAGTTCTGATGTCCCATTTGCTAATGCAAAAAGAGCCCCAGGTCCAAAATTCAACATGGCTGGAGGGCTGAAACCGCTTTGACAACTCGAGAGGAAAGCAGAGTCCCATGCCTCCACACACGTCGAGATCTGACTCCCTGTTTGAAATGGCATACACAGCCCAAGACCCACGTCAGAACAGGAGAGGAACACTGAAGTTCCCACCGCAACTAGAGATGAGGCCCTCTTCCATTGCACCAAACCTACTGGAGTCCCAAGAGGCCCCTTGCCAAATCAACAATAGTCCTGACTTCCCATAGGCACCCTGAGAAGCTCGCTGAGATCACAGTCACAAGTCAATGGAACCGAGGTTTGCTGCCGCAACTCAAGAAAGACCTCGAGATTCTCCCTTCAACAAGTCTTGAGGCCCAGTTCCACTGCCGTGACTCGAGAGCAATGCCACGCTCCCCCTCGCAACTCAAATGGACACTGGACTTCCCTGTGGACACAAGAGAGGCTCCCTGATTTCCCCATCTTAACCCGAGAGAAACCCAACATGCTGCGCCACAGGTCAAAAAAAGCCACGAGATTCTGCTGTCATCGTGAGATGAGGCCCTTCTTTTCCTTCAGGGCCTAGAGAGCAATCCCGATTCCTCTCTCAAAGCTCCACAGGAGGCCTGACTCCCTTTAGGCCATTCAATGGGCTCCAAGAGATACCCGTCGCAACTCGAGAGGAGAGCGGAGTTTTTTGCTTCCAGTAGACGAGGCCTGACTCCCCGCATGAACTTGAATGCAATCCAGAGATCCCTGTGGCCACTGGAGAAGAACAAGGAGTTTCCTGGACACAACCCTAGATGACGTCTATTTGCTCTGCAGTAACTCGAGAGCAATCCCCGGCTCCCCCTCGCAACTCGAATGGAGATTGGACTTCCCTAGGGCAACATGAGAGGCTCCCTGAGTTCCCCGTCATAACTCGAGAATACTGCTCCAACTCGAGAAAAACAACAAGGATCTCCCGTCATCGCGAGATGAGGCCCTTTCCCGCTGCAGCATCTCAAGAGAAATCCCACATTCCCTCTTGAAATTCGAAACGGTATTTGACACAATTGATGCAACTCAAAAAGTTCCCCGACTTACCAGTCTCACTCGAGAGGAACACTGAGTTTCCTGGCAGAACTTAATTGGAGCCCCTACTCCTCTTCTGATCTCGATATGAGGGTCGATTCCCTTGCTTTGTCTGGAAAGGGATCCCGACCTGCCGGTCGCACCTCAGGAGGAGGCTGTTCTCACACTGAAACTGGAGTGGAAGCCTGGTGGTTCGTGCCACATTCTGAAAGACACCTATTTCCCCGTCCACTCAAGATAAGTCCCGATGCCCAGGCACATCTTTAAATGTAACCCTGAGGATGAAATCACAACATGAAGGGGCACTGACACCCCAGTTGCATCGTTCAGATAAAGATGCAGACAAGTGGCCTGTCATCCCATAAACAACCTGAGAGGCAAGCGGAGTTCCCTTCCTCAACACAAGACGAGGCCTGACGCTCCTGTTCCAACTCTGCAGAGACCCTGAGATCGAGGTCAGAAATGGAGAGGATCGCTGGGGTTCCCATCTCAACTCTAGATGAGGCCCTATTCATCCCTGCTGCGATGCACGAGGAATCCCGACGTGCCTCTGGCAACGCCTAAGGAGATCTGACTTCCCTGAGGACACACGAGCAGTCCCCCAGGTCGACACACAACTTGACAGGAACCCTAAGCTCCCGAGACTCCACGCAAACTACGAAATTATCCCCTGCACGCTTGAGGAGGCCCTTTTACGCTGTAGCGTTATCAAAGAAAGCCCACGTTTCCCTTGGAAATTGCAAGGGTCCTCGACATACTTTACGAAACTCAAGAAGTTTCCCAAGATACCCGTCCCCACTTGAGAATAATGCTGTGTTTCCCACCAACAGTCAAGAAGAGCCCCATTTTCCCCGCCTCAAGTCGAGATGAAGGTCGATTGCCCTGCTTCGCCTGGAAAGGATTGCCGATGTCCCTGTTGCACCTCAAGAGGAGGCTGGTATCTACATGACACTGGAAGGGAATCCGGAGGCCTAGTCACAATTCAAAAGCCACGTATTTCCCCATCCACTCGAGATCAAGCCTGATTCCCTTGCACCGATTCGAATGTCAGCAGAGATCAACTCACAACATGAAGGGAGTTCTGATGCCCCGGTTGCTAATCCGAAAAGATCCCCAGGTCCTAATTTCAACTCAGCTGGAGGCCTGAAACCCCTTTGACAACTCGAGGTGAAAGCAGAGTTCCATGCCTCCACACACGTGGAGACCTGACTCCCTGTTTGAAAAGGCATACACAGCCCAAGCCCCACGTCAGAACAGAAGAGGAAACTTGAGGTTCCTGTTTCAACTCGAGATGAGGCCCTCTTCCATTGCACCAAACCCAGTGGAGTCCCGAGAGGCCCGTTCCAACTCCACAGTAATCCTGACTTCCAATATGCACCCTGAGAAGCTCCTTGAGGTCACCGTAACAAGTCTAGGGAACCCTGGTTTTCCTGCCGCAATTTGAGAAAGACCTCGAAATTCCCCCTTCAATGCGTCTTGAGGCCCGATTGCTCTGCCGTGACTCGAGAACAATCCCACACTCCCCCTCGCAACCAAATGGAGACTGGACTTCCCTGGGGCCACACAAGACGTTTCCTGAGTTCCCCTTCTTAACTCAAGAGAAACCCCACACGTCACGCCACAGCTCGAAAAAACCATGAGATTCCCCCGTCAGCGCAAGATGAGGCCGTTCTTTTCCTGCATGGCCTAGAGAGCAATCCCGAGTTCCCTCTCAAAACTACACAGGAGGCTTGACTCCATTTATGCCACCCAAAGGCTCCAAGAAATGCCTGTCGCAGCTCGAGAGGAGAGCGGAGTTCTTTGCTTCCACTCGAGACGAGGACTGACACCCTGTATGAACCTTGAATTCAACCCAGATATCCCTGTTCCCACTGGACAGGAACACAGAGTTTCTGGACACAATGCTAGATGAGGTCTATTTGCCCTGCAGTGACTCGAGAGCAACCCCCAGCTCCCTTTCGCAACTCAAATGGAGATTGGACTTCCCTGGCCAACACGAGAGGCTCTCTGATTTCCCCGTCGGAACTCGAGAATCTGACGGAAACCCAAGAAAAACCTCGAGGTTCCCCCGTCATCGCGAGATGAGGCCCTTTCCCACTGCAGCGTCTCAAGTGAAATACCACGTTCCCTCTTGAAATTCGAAACCGTACTTGACAACCTTGATGCAACTCAAAAAGTTCCTCGACATACCAGTCTCTCTCGAGAGGAACACCGAGTTTTCCGGCACAACTTAATCTGAGCCCCTTCTCCCCTCCTGATCTCCACATGAGGGTCGATTCCCCTCTTTGTCTGGAAAGGGATCCTGACCTTCCCGTCGCTCCTCAGGAGGAGGCCGGTCTCACACTGAAAGCCTCGTGTGTCGTGCCACATTCCAAAAGACACAGATTTCCCCGTCCACTCAAGATAAGTTTCGATGCCCGGGCACCTCTTCGAATGTAACTCTGAGGATGAAGTCACAACACGAAGGGGCACTGACACCCCAGTTGCATCGTCTGGAAAAGCCACAGTTTCCAAATACAATGCAACAATTTGCCTGTCAGCCTGTGAACAACACGAGAGGCAAGCGGAGTTCCATTCCTCAACAAAAGACGAGGTCTGACACTCCTGTCCAACTCTAAAGAGACCCTGTGATCCAAGTCAGAAATGGAGAGGAACCCTGAGGGTCCAGCGTCAACTAGAGACGAGTCCCTATTCATTCCTGCATCGATGCGCGAGGAATCCCAAGGTGCTCTTTGTAACACCAAAGGAGATCTGACTTCACTGAGGAGACACAAGGAGTCACGCAGTTTGACACGCAACTCGGGAGGAACGCTAGGCTTCCCGGCACACCTCCATGCAAACTACGAAATTCTCCCCTGAATGCGTGAGGAGGTCCTTTTATGCCACAGCGTTTCCAAAGAAAGCCCACATTTCCTTTGGAACTCGAAAGGGTCCTTGACATGATTTATTAACTCCACAAGTTTTCCGAAATACCCGTCCCCACTTGAGAGGACCACTGAGTTTCCTGCCACAAGTAAAGAAGAGCCCCGTTTTCCACGCCTCAAGTCGAGATGAGGGTCGATTGCCCTGCTTCGTCTGGAAAGGAATGGCGACGTCCCCATCTCACCTCAAGAGAAGGCTGGTATCTACTTGACACTGGAGGGGAATCCAGGGGCCTTGTCACATTTCGAAAGCCACCTAATTCCTCATCCACTCGAGATCAGGCCTGATATGCTTCCACCTATTCGAATGTCAGCCGAGAATCAACTCACAGCATGAAGAGAGTTCTCATGCCCCGGTTGCCTATCCAAAAAGAGCCCCAGGTCCCAAATTGAACTCGGCTGGAGGCCTGAAACCCCTTTGACAACTTGAGAGGAAAGCAGAGATCCGTGCCTCCACACACGTTGAGAACTGACTCCCTGTTTGAAATGCCATACACAGCCCAAGACCCATGGCAGAACCCATCTCGAGTTGAGATGAGGCCCTCTTCCATTACACCAAACCCAGGGGAGTCCTTAGAGGCCCCTACCAAGTCCACAGTATTCCTGACTTCCCATAGGCTCTCTGAGAAGCTCCCTGAAGTCACCATCACAAGTCTAGGGGACCCAGGGTTTCCTGCCCCAACCCGAGAAAGACCTCGAGATTCCCCCTTCAATGCATCTTGAGGCCCAATTCCCCTGCCTTGACTCAAGAGAAATGCCGCCCTCCCCCCCGCAACTCAAATGGAGACTGGACTTCCCTGGGGAAACTGAGAGGCTCCCTGAGTTCCCCGTGTAACTCGGGAGAAAACCCACACATCGCGCTGAAGCTCTAAAAAAAACCACGTGATTCCCCCATCATCGCGAGTTGAGGCCCTTCTTTTCCTGAATGGCCTAGAGAGCAATCCCGAGTCCTCTCTCAAATCTCCACGGGAGGCTTGACTCCCTTTAGGCCACTTAATGGGCTCCAAGAGATACACGTCACAACTCGAGAGGAGAGCAGAGATTTTTGCTTCCACTCGGGACGAGGCTGATTCCCCGGGTGAACCTTGAATGCAACCCCGAGATCCCTGTTGCCACTGGAGAGGAACACAGAGTTTCTGGACACAAGCCTACGTGAGGTCTATTTGCCCTGCCGTGACTCGAGAGCAATCCCCAGCTCCCCCTCGCAACTCTAATGGAGCTTGGACTTCCCTTGGCCAAAACGAGAGGCTCCCTGAATTCCCTGTAGTAACACGAGAATCCTGCCACAACACGAGACAAACCACGAGGTTCTCCCGTCATCGTGAGATGAGGCCCTTTCTCACTGCAGCATCTCAAGAGAAATCCCACGTTCCCTGTTGAAAATCGAAATGATACTTGACACCCTTGATGCAATGCAAAACGTTCCCCGACATACTGTTCTCACGAGACAGGAACACCGAGTTTCCTGGCATAAATTAATCTCAGCCCGTCTCCCCTCCTGATCTCGACATGAGGGTCAATTCCCCTGCTTTGTCTGGAAAGGAATCCCGACCTTCCCTTCACACCTCAGGAGGAGGTCGGTCTCAGATTGAAATCTGAGAGGAAGAATCGTGGGTTGTGACAGTTTCTGAAAGACATCGATTTCTCCGTCCACTCAAGATAATTCCTGATGCCCGGGCACCTCTTCAAATGTAACCCTGAGTTTGAAGTCAAAATACGAAGGAGCACTGACACCCATGTTGCATCGTCTGGAAAAACCCACAGGTTCCAAATACAACTCGACAAGTGGCCTGGCACCCAGTGAACAACTCAAGAGGCAAGTGGAGTTCTATTCCACAACACAAGACACAGCCTGACTCTCCTGTTCCAACTCTGCTGAGACCCTGGGATCGAAGTCAGAAATGGAGAGGAATCCTGAGGTTCCCGACTCAACTTGAGATGAGGCCCTTTTCCATTGCACCAAACCCAGTGGAGTCCTGAGAGGCCCCTGCCAACTCCACAGTATTCCTGACTTCTAATATGCACCCTGAGAAGCTCCCTGAGGTCACTGTCACAAGTCTAGGGACCCCAGGTTTTCCTGCTGCAATTTGAGAAAGACCTCGAGATTCCCCCTTCAATGCGTCTTGAGGCCCTATTCCCCTGCTGTGACTTGAGAACAATGCCACACTCCCCCTCGCAACCGAATGAAGACTGGGCTTCCCTGGGGCCACACAAGAGGCTTCCTGAGTTCCCCTTCGTAACTCGAGATAAACCCCACACGTCACACCACAGCTCAAAAAAAAACCACGAGATTCCCCAATCATCACAAGATGAGGCCCTTCTTTTTCTGCATGGCCTAGAGAGCAATTCCGAGTCCTCACTCAAAACTACACAGGAGGCTTGACTCCATTTATGCCACTCAAAGGGCTCCAAGAAAAGCCCGTCAAAACTCGAGAGGAGAGCAGAGTTCTTTTCTTCCACTCGAGACAAGGACTGACTCCCCACGTGAACCTTGAATTCAACCCCAAGATCCCTGTTACCGCTGGACAGGAACACTGAGTCTCTGGACCCAACCCTAGATGAGGTCTATTTGCCCTGCAGTGACTTGAGAGCAACCCCCAGCTCCCCTTTGCAACTCGAATGGAGATTGGACTTCCCTGGGCCAACACGAGAGGCTCCTTGCATTCCCTGTCGGAACTCGAGAATCTGATGGAAACTCGAGAAAAACCACGGGGTTCCCCCGTCATCACGAGATGAGGCACTTCTTTTCCTGCAGGGCCAAGAGAGCAATCCCGAGACCTCTCTCAAAACTCCACAGGAGGCTTAACTCCCTTTAGGCCAGTCAATGGGCTCCAAGAGTTACCCGTCACAACTTGAGAAGAGAGTGGAGTTCTTTGCTTGCACTCGAGACGAGGCCTGATACCCCTTGACAGCTCTAGAGGAAAGCAGAATTCCATGCCTCCACACAGGTCGAGAACTGACTCTCTGTTTGAAACCACATTCACATCCTGAAATCCATGTCAGAACAGGAGAGGAACCCTAAGGTTACCGCCTGAACTCGAAATGAGGCCCTAGTCCATTTCACCAAACCCTGTGGAGTCCCGAGAGGTTCCTCCCAAGTCCACAGTATTCCTGACTTCTCATAGGCACCCAGAGAACCTCTCTGAGATCACCGTGACAAGTTGAGGGAACCCAAGGTTTCATGCCACAACTAGAGAAAGACCTCCAGATCCCCCCTTCAATGCGTCTTGGGGCCCAATTCCCCTGCTGTGACTCAAGAGAAATGCCGCGCTCCACCTCACAACTCAAATTCAGAATGGACTTCCCTGGGGCCAAACGAGAGGCTCCCTGAGTTCCCCTTAGTAACGGGAGAAACCCCACAGGTCACGCCGCAGCTCAAAAAAACCAAGAGATTCCCACGTCATTGCGAAATGAGGCCCTTCTTTTCCTGCAGGGCCTAGAAAGCAATACCAAGTCCTCACTCAAACTCCACAGGAGCTTGACTCCCTTTAGGATACTCAGTGGGCTCCAAGAACTACCCGTCGCAACTCGAGAGGAGATCGGAGTTCTTTGCTCCCACTCGAGACGAGGACTGACTACCGGGTGAAACTTGAATTCAACCCCAAGATCCCTGTTGCCACTGGAGAGGAACACGGAGTTTCTCGACACAACCCTAGATGAGGTGTATTTGCCCTGCAGTGACTCGAGAGCAATCCCCAGCTCCCCTTCGCAACTTGAATGGAGACTGGACTTCCCTGGGGCAACACGAGAGCTCCCTGACTTCCATGTCATAACTCGAGAATTCTGCCACAATTCGAGAAAAACGACGAGGTTCCCCTGTCATCTAGAGATGAGGCCCTTTCCCCCTGGAGCGTATCAAGTTAAATACCAGGTTCCCTCTTGAAATTCGAAACGGTACTTGACACCCTTGATGCATCTTAAAAAGTTCCACGACATAGCAATCTCACTGGAGAGGAACACTGAGGTTTTGGCACAACTTAATCTGAGCTCCTTCTCCCCTCCTGATATCGACATGAGGGTTGACTCGCCTGCTTTGTCTGGAAAGGGATTCCGACCTTCCCATCGCACCTCAGGAGGAGGCCGGTGTCACACTGAAACTCGAGAGGAAGACTCGTGTGTCATACCACATTCTGAATGACACTGATTTCCCCATCCACTCAAGATAAAAACCCGATGCCCAGGCAGCTCTTCAAATGTAATCCTGAGGGTGAAGTCACAACACGAAGGGGCACTGACACCCCAGTTGCATTGTCCGGAAAAACCCACAGGTTCCAAATGCAACTGGACAAGTGGCTTGTCACCCCGTGAACAACGTGAGAGACAAAGCGGATTTCCATTCCTCAACACAAGACGAGGCCTGATTCTCCTGTTCCAACTCTGCAGAGACCCTGTGATTGAAGTCAGAAATGGAGAGGAACCCTGAGGTTTCCACCTCAACTCAAGATGAGGCCCTATTCACCCCTGAAGCAATGCGTGAGGAATTCCGAGGTGCCCCTCGCAACCCCAAAGGAGTTCTGACTTCCCTGAGGAGACTCGAGCGGTCCCCAAGGTCGACACGCAACTCGAGAGGAACCCTAAGCTTCCCACCACAACTCCACGCAAACTACGAAATTCTCCCCTGCAGGCTTGAGGAGGCCCTTTTACACCGCAGCGTTTCCAAAGAAAACCCACGATTCCTTTGGAACTCAAAAGGGTCCTTGACATGCTTTATAAAACTCCACAAGATTCCTGAGATACCCGTCCCCACTCGAGAGGAACGCTGAGTTTCCCACCACAAGTAAAGAAGAGCCCCGTTTTCCCCATCTCAAGTCAAAATGAGGGTCGATTTCCATGCTTTGCCTGGAAAGGAATGCCGATGTCCCCGTCTCACCTCGAGAGAAGGCTGGTATCACCTTGACACTGGAGGAGAACCCGGGGGCCTTGTCACAATTCAAAAGACACATAATTCCCCATCCACTCGAGATCAGGACTGATATCCTTCCACCGATTCGAATGTCAGCCAAGATTCAACTCACAACACGAAGGGAGTTCTGATGCCCTGGTTGCCTAACCAAAAAGAGCCCCATGTCCCAAATTCAACTCGGCTGGAGGCCTGAATCCCCTTTGACAACTCGAGGGGAAAATACAGTTCCATGCCTCCACACACGTCGAGACCTGACTCCCTGTTTGAAATGCCATACACAGCCCGAGACCCACATCAGAACAGGAGTGGAAAACTGAGGTTCCTGCCTCAACTCGAGATGAGGCCCTCTTCCATTGCACTGAACACAATGGAGTCCCGAGAGGCCCCTCACAACTCCACAGTATTCCTGATTTCCCATAGGCACCCTGAGAAGCTCCCAGAGGTCACCTTCACAAGTTGAGGAAACCCAGGGTTTCCTGCTGGAATTCAAGAAAGACCTCGAGATACCCCATTCAACACGTCTTGAGGCCCGATTCCCCTGCCATGACTGGAGAGCAATGCCGCACTCCCCCTCGCAATCGAATGGAGACGGGACTTCCCTGGGGCCACACAAGAGGCTCACTGAGTTCCCCATCATAACCCGAGAGAAACCCCACAGGTCAAACTGCATCTCGAAAAAAACCACGAGATTCCCCTGTCTTTGCGATATGAGGCCCTTCTATTCCTGCAGGGCATAGAGAGCAGTAGCGAGTCCTCTCTCAAAACTCCACAGGAGGCGTGACTCCCTTTAGGCCACTCAATGGGCTCCAAGAACTACCCGTCACAACTCGAGAGGAGAGCAGAGGTCTTTGCTTCCACTGGAAACAAGGACTGACTCCCCGGGTGAACCTTGAATTCAACCCCGAGATCCCTGTTGCCACTGGAGAGGACACTGAGTTTCCCGGGATAACTTAATCTGAGCCCCTTCTCCCCTCCTGATATTGACATGAGGGTCGACTCGCCTGCTTTGTCTGGAAAGGTATCCCAAACTTCCTGTCGCACCTCAGGAGGAGCCTGGCCTCACACTGAAACTCGAGAGCAAGCCTCGTGTGTCATACCACATTCGGAAAGACACCAATTTCCCCATCCACTCAAGATAAGAACCCGCTGCCCAGGCACCTCTTCAAATGTAACCCTGAGGGTGAAGTCACTACACGAAGGGGCACTGACACCCCAGTTTCATCATCCGGAAAAGCCGCAGGTTCCAAATGCAACTCGACAAGTGGCCTGTCACCCCGTGAACAACGGGAGAGGCAAGTGGACTTCCATTCCTGAAAACAAGACGAGGCTCGATACTCCTGTTCCAACTCTGCAGCGACCCTGTGATTGGAGTCAGAAATGGAGAGGAACCCTGAGGTTCACGCCTCAACTCGAGATGAGGCCCTATTCACCCCTGCAGCAATGCATTAGAAATTCCGTGGTGCCCCTCGCAACCCCAAAGTAGTTCTGACTTCCCTGAGGAGACTCGAGCGGTCCCTCAGGTTGACACACAACTCGATAGGAACCCTAAGCTTCCCACCATAACTCCACACAAACTATGAAATTCTCCCCTGCAGGCTTGAAGAGGCCATTTTACACTGCAGCGTTTCCAAGGAAAGCCCACATTTCCTTTGGAACTCAAAAGGGTCCTTGACATGCTTTATAAAACTCCACAAGTTTGCCGAGATACCCGTCCCCACTCGAGAGGAATGCTGAAATTCCTGCCACAAATAAAGAAGAGCCCCGTTTTCCCTGCCTTAATTCGAGTAGAGGGTTGATTGCCCTGCTTCACCTGGAAAGGAATGTCGATGTCCCCTTCTCACCTCGAGAGAAGGCTGGTATCTACGTGACACTGGAGGGGAATCCACGGGCCTTGTCACAATTCGAAAGCCAGGTAATTCCCCATCCACTCAAGATCAGGCCTAATTTCCTTGCACCAATTCAAATGTCAGCTGAAAATCAACTCACAACAAGAAGGGAGTTCTGCTACCCCTGTTGCTAATCCGAAAAGAGACCCATGTCTCAAATTCAACTCAGCTGGAGGCCTGAAACCCCTTTGACAACTTGAGAGGAAAGCAGCATTCCATGCCTCCACACACGTCGAGACCTGAATCCCTGTTTGAAACGGCATACACAGCCCGAGACCCAAGTCAGAACAGGAGAGGAACCCTGAGGTTCCCGCCTCAACTCGAGATGAAGCCTTCTTACTTTGTACCAAACTCAGTGCAGTCCCGAGAGGCCCCTCCCAACTCCACAGTATTCCTGACTTCCCATATGCACCCTGAAATGCTCCCTGAGGTGACCGTCACAAGTCGAGGGAACCCAGGGTTTTCTGCCGAAACTCAGGAAAGACCACGAGATACCCCCTTCTACCCTTCTTGAGGCCGGATTTCCCTGCCATGACTCGAGGGCAATGCCACACGCCCCTCGCAACTCGAATGGAGACCTGACTTTCGTGGGGCTACATGAGAGGCTCCCTGAGTTCCCTGTCATAAGTCGATAGAAACCCCACACGTTGCACCACAGCTCGAAAAAAACCACGAGATTCCCCCGTCACCAGGAGATGAGGCCCTTCTTTTCCTTCAGGGCCTAGAGAGCAATCCCGAGTACTCTGTCAAAACTCAACAGGAGGCTTGACTCCTTTTAGGCCACTCAATGGGCTCCAAGAGATACCCGTTGCACCTCGAGAGGAAAACGGAGTTCTTTGCTTTCACTCGAGATGAGGCCTGACTCGCCGAGTGAACCTTGAATGCAACCCAGAAATCCCTGTCACCACTGGAGAGGAACACGGAGTTTCTGGACACAAACCTAGGTGAGGTCTATTGGCACTGCAGTGACTCAAGAGCAATCCCCAGCTCCCCCTCACAACTCCAGTGGAGATTGGACTT
Source organism: Bubalus kerabau (assembly GCF_029407905.1). Taxonomy (NCBI): domain Eukaryota; kingdom Metazoa; phylum Chordata; class Mammalia; order Artiodactyla; family Bovidae; genus Bubalus; species Bubalus kerabau. The sequence continues at coordinate 695,226 of NC_073647.1, read as the reverse complement.
CCCTTGGCCAATACGAGAGCCTCCCTGATTTCCCTGTTTAACTCGAGAATTCCGCTGTAAATCAAGAAAAACTATGAGGTTCCCCCGTCATCGCGAGATGAGGCCCTTTCACGCTTCAGCATCTGAAGAGCAATCCCACGTTCCCTCTTGAAATTTGAAACGGTACTTGACACCCTTGATGCAACTCACAACGTTCCCTGACATACCGTTCTCACTCAAAAGGAACACCCAGATTCCCAGCACAACTTAATGTGAGCCCTTTCGCACCTCCTGATCTCGACATGAGGGTCAATTCCCCTGCTTTGTCTGGAAACGGATCCCGATTTCCTGTCACACCTCAGGAGGCTGCTCTCACATTGAAACTCGAAAGGAACCCTCGTGGAGTCATTCTGAAAGACACCGATTTCCCCGTCCACACAAGATAAGAACCTATGCCCGGGCACCTTTGCGAATGTAAACCTGAGGATGAATTCAAAGCATGAAGGGGCACTGACATCCAGTTGCATCATCCAGAAAAAGCCACAGGTTCCAAATACAGCTCGACAAGTGGCCTGTCACTCCGTTAACAACGTGAGAGGCAAGCGGAATTCCATACCTCAACATAAGACGAGGCCTGACTCTCCTGTTCCAACTCTACAGAGACCCTGATTTTGAAGTCAGAAATGGAGAGGAACCCTGAGGTTCTCGCCTCAACAAGAGATGAGGCCATATTCATCCCTGCAGCGATGTGCGAGGAATCCCAAGGTGCCCCTCGCAATGCCAAAGGAAATCTGACTTCCCTGAGGAGACACGAGGGGTCCGCCCGGTCGAAACGCAACTCAAGTGGATCCCTAAGCTTCCCGCCACAGCTCCACGCAAGCTACGAAATTGTCCCCTGCATGCTTGAGGAGGTCGTTTTACACTGCAGCGTTTCCCAAAAAAGCCCATGTTTCCCTTGGAATTCAAAAGGGTCCTTAATATGCTTTACCGAAAAGGAAAGCAGAGTTCCATGCCTCCACACATGTCGAGAACTGACTCCCTGTTTGAAACGGCATACACGGATCAAGTCTCACGTCAGAACAGGAGAGGAACCCTAAGGTTCCCTCCTCAACAGGAGATGAGACCCTATTCACTCTTGCAGTGATGCACAAGGACTCCCAAGGTTCCCCTCACAACACCAAAGGAGTTCTGACTTCCCTGAGGAGACACAAGCAGTCCCCCAGGTCGACCCGCAACTCGAGAGGAACCCTAAGCTTCCCGCCACAACTCCACACAACCCACAAAATTCTCCCCTGCACGCTTGAGGAGAACCTTTTACGCAGTAGCGTTTCCAAAGAAAACCCACGTTCCCTTTGGAACTCGAAAGGTTACTTGACACGCTTTATGAAACTCCAGAAGCTTCCCGACATACCCGTCCCCACTCGAGAGCAACACTAAGTTTCTAGCCACAGGTCAAGAAGAGCTCTGTTTTCCCCTCATAAAGTCGAGATGAGTGTGGATTGCCCTTCTTAGCCTGAAAAGGAATGCCGACAACCCCATCACACCTCGAGAGGAGGCTGGTATCTACTTGACACAGAAGGGGAACCCGGGGGCCTTGTCACAATTCGAAAGCCACTGATTTCCCCATCCACTCGAGATCAGGCCTGATTCCGTTGCACCGATTCGAATGTCAGCCGAGAATCAACTCAGAACACAAAAGGAGTTCTGATGCCCCGGTTGATAATTGGAAAAGAGCCCCAGGTCCTAAATTCAACTCACCAGGAGGCCTGAAACCCCTTTGACAATCTGAAAGAAAAGCAGAGTTCAATGCCTCCACACAAGTCGACACCTGACTCCCTTTTTGAAACGGCATAAACACCCCAAGACCCACGTCAGAACAGTACTTGGGGTTCCTGCCTCAACTCGAGATGAGGCCTTCTTCCATTGCATCGACCACAGTGGAGTCCTGAGAGGCCCCTTCCTACTCCACAGTATTCCTGACTTCTCATAGGCTCCATAAGAATCTCAATGAGATCACAATCAGAAGTCGAGTGAACACAGGGTTTCCTGCAGCAACTCAAGAAAGACCTCCAGATTCCACCTTCAACGTGTCTGGAGGCCCAATTCCCCTGCCATGACTCAAGAGCAATGCCAAGCTCCTCCTTGCAACTCGAATGGAGACTGGACTTCCCTGGGGCCACACGAGAGGCTTCCTGAGTTCTCCATTGTAACTCGAGAGAAACACTACACATCGCGACGCACCTCTAGACATACCACTAGATTCCCTTGTCATCGCGAGATGACGCCCTTCTTTTCCTGCAGGGCCTAGAGAGCAATCCCAAGTCTGCTCTCAAAACTCTACAGGAGGCTTGACTCCCTTTACACAACTTAATGGGCTCCACGAGATACCCGTCACAACTCAAGAGGAGAGCGGAGTTCTTTGCTTCAACTCGAGATGATGCCTGAGTCTCCGGGTGAACCTTGAATGCAACCCTGAGATCCCTGTAGCCACTGGAAAGGAACACGGAGTTTATGGACACAAGTGTAGATGAGGTCTATTTGCACTGCAGTGACTCGAAAACAATCCATATCTCCCCCTTGCAACACGAGTGGAGATTGGACTTCCCTTGGGCACCAGGAGAGGCTCCTTGACTTCCCAGTCGTAACTCGAGAATCACGCCGCAACTCGTGAAAATGTACGAGGGTCCCCCGTAATCGCCAGATGAGGAACTTTCCCACTGTAGCATCTCGAGAGAAATCCCACGTTCCTATTGGAAATTCGAAATGGTACTTGACACCCTTGATGCAACTCAAAAAGTTCCCTGACATACTGGTCTCACTCGAGAGAATCACCGAGTTTCCCAGCATAACTTAATCTGAGCCCCTTCTCCCCTCCTGATCTCGACATGAGGGTCGATTCCCCTGCTTTGTCTGGAAATGGATCCCGACCTTTCTGTCGCAATTCAGGAGGAGGCCAGTTTCATATTGAAACTCAAAAGGAAGCCTCGTGGGTGGTGCCACATTCCGAAAGACACCGATTTCCCCCTCCACTCAAGGGAAGTCTGTATGCCCGGGCACCTCTTCGAATGTAACCCCGAGGATGAAATCAAAACACGAAGGAGCACTGACACATCGGTTTCATTCTGTGGAAAAAGCCTCAGGTTCCAAATACAACACGACAAGTGGCCTGACACCACATGAACAACTCAAGAGGCAAGTGGAAATCCGTGCCTCAACACAAGACGTGACATGACTCCCCTGTTCCAATTCTGCAAATACCCTGAGATTGATGTCAAAAATGGATAGGAACCCTGAGGTTCCTGCCTCAAATCGAGATGAAGATCTCTGCTATTGCACCGACCACAGTGGAGTCCCAAGAGGCTCCTCCCAAATCCACAGTATTCCTGACTTCCCATAGGCACCAAGAGAAGCTCCCAGAGGTCACCGTCAGAAGTCCAGGGAACCCAGGATTTCCTGCCACAACTCGAGAAAGACCTCGAGATATGGAATTCAATGCCCTTTTCTCCTGCCGTGAATCGAGAAAATGCTGTGCTCACCGTCGCAACTCGAATGGTGACTGGACTTCCCTGGGGCGACACAAGAGGCTCCCAGAGTTCCCCATCGTAACTCCAGAGAAACCCCACATGTAGGGCCAAACTCGAGAAAAACCACGAGATTCCCCCGTCATTGCGAGATGGAGCCCTTTACTACTGCAGCGTCTCAAGAGAAATCCCACATCTTTCTTGAAATTCGAAACGGTACTTGACACCCTTGATGCAACCCAAAAAGTTCCCCGACATACCGGTCTCACTCGAGAGGAACACTGAGTTTCCCGGCACAACTTAATCTGTGCCCCTTCTCCCCTTGTGATCTCGACATGTGGGTCCATTCCCCTGCTTTGTCTGGAAGGGGATACCGACCTTCCCGTCGCACCTCAGGAGGAGGCTGGTCTCACATTGAAACTTGAGAAGAACCTCATGGGTCGAGCCACATTCCAAAAGACAACGATTTCCCTGTCCACTCAAGGTAAGTCCCGATGCCCAGGCACCTCTTCGAATGTAACCCCGAGGATGAAGTCACAATACAATTGGGCACTGACACCCCGGTAGTATCCTATGGAAAAACTCTCTGGTTCCAAATACAACTCGACAAATGGCCTGACACCCCATAAACAACTCAAGAGGTTAGCGGAGTTCTGTGACACAACACAAGACGAGGCCTGACTCCCCAGTTCCTATTTCACAGAGACCTGGAGATCGATGTCAGAAATGGAGAGAAACCCTGAGATTCACGCCTCAACTCGAGATGAGGGCCTATTCATCCCTGCAGCAATGCCCGAGGTATCCCAAGGTGCCTCTCGCAACGCCAAAGGGGATCTGACTTCCCTGAGGAGACACGAGTGGGTCCCCCAGGTCGACACACCATTCGAGAGGAACCCTAAGCTTCCCGCCACAATTCCACACAACCCAAGAAATTCTCCCCTGTACCCTTGAGGAGGCCCTTTTATGCTGCAGCGTTTCCAAAGAAAGTCCACGTTTCCTCTTGGAACTCGAAAGGGTACTTGACACACTTTAGGAAACTCCAGAAGTTTCCCCAGATACCTGTCCCCACTCGAGAGGAATGCTGAGTTTCCCTCCACAAGTCAAGAAGAGCCCCAATTTCCGCTTCTCAAGTCGAGATAAGGGTCAATTGCCTACTTCGCCTGCAAAGGAATGCCGATGTCCCCATCACACCTCGAGAGGAGACTGGTATCTACTTGACACTGGAGTGGAATGCGGGTGTTTTGTCAAAATTCTAAAGCCACGTATTTCCCCATCCACTCGAGATCAGGCCTGATTCCCTTGAACCGAATTGAATGTCAGCCAAGAATCAACTCACAACATGAAGGGAGTTCTGATGCCCCGGTTGCTAACTGGAAAAGAGCCCCAGGTCCCAAATTCAACTAGCCTGGAACCTGAAATCCTTTTGACAACTCGAGAGGAAAGCAGAGTTCCATGCCTCCACACAAGGCAAAACATGACTCCCTGTTTGAAACGGAATACACACTCTGAGCCCTACATCAGAACAGGAGAGGAACCCTGAGGTTCACACTTCAACTCGATATCATGCCCTCTTCCATTGCACCAACCCAAGTGGATTCCCGAGAGGCCACTCCCAACTCCACAGTATTCCAGACTTCTCATAGGCACCTGAGAAGCTCCCTGAGGTGACCGTCACAACTTGGGGGAACCCAGGGTTTCCTGCCGCAACTCGAGAAGGATCTCGAGATTCCCCCTTCAGTGCGTCTTGAGGCCCAATTCCCCTTCCGTGACTCGAGAGAAATGCTGTGCTTCCCCGCACAACTCGAATGGAGACTGGACTTCCCTGGGGCCACACGAGAGGCTCCTTGAGTTCCCCGTGTTAACTCAAGAGCAACCCCACATGTCACGTGGCACCTCGAGAAAAAACACAAGATTCCCCCGTTATCGCGAGATAAGGCACTTCTTTTCCTGCAGGGCCTAGAGAGCAATCCCGAGTCCCCTCTCAAAACTCCACAGGAGGCTTGAATCCCTTTAGGCCACTCAATGGGCTCCAAGAGATACAGGTTGCAACTCGAGAGGAGAGCAGAGTTCTTTGCTTCAACTTGAGACGAGGCCTGACTCCCCGGGTGAACCTTGAATGCAACCCGAGATCCCTGTCGCCACTGAAGAGGAACACGGAGTTTCTGGACACAAGCCCATATGATGTCTATTTGCCATACAGTGACGCTAGAGCAATCCCAGTTCCTGCTCGCAACTTGAATGGAGATCAGAATTCCCTGAGGCCGTAAGAGACGCTCCGTGAGTTCCCCGTCATAACTCTAGAATCCTGCTGCAACTCGATAAAAACCACGAGGTTCCCCCGTCATAGCGAGATGAGGCCCTTTCCCACTGCAGCGTCTCAAGAGAAATCACATACTCCCTCTTGAAATTCGCAACGGTACTTGACATCCTTGACAACTCAAAAATGTCCCCGAAATACCAGTCTCACTCGAGAGGAACACCCAGTTCCCATCACAACTTAATCTGAGCCATTTCTCCCCTCCGGATCTCCACATGAGGGTCGATTCCCCTGCTTTGTCTGGAAAGGGATCCCAGCCTTCCCGTCGCACCTCAGGAGGAGGCCGGTCTCACATTGAAACTCGAGAAGAAGCCTCGTGGGTCATGCCACATTCCGAAAGACACTGATTTCCCCGTCCACTCAAGGTAAGTCCTGATGCCTGGGCACCTCTTTGAATGTAACCCCGAGGAAGAAGTCACGACACAAGGGGCACTGACCCCCTGGTTGCATCCTCTGGAAAAAGCCGCAGGTTCCAAATGCTACTTGACAAGTGGCCTGAAACCCCATGAACAACTCGAGAGGCAAGCGGAGTTCTGTGCCTCAACACAATACGAGGCCTGACTCCCTGTTCCAACTCCGCAGAGTCCCCGAGATCAATGTCAGAAATGGAGAGGAACCCTGAGGTTTCCACCTCAACTCGAGATGAGGCACTATTCATCCCTGCAGTGATGTGCAAGAAATCCCAATGTGCCCCTTGCAATGCCACAGGAGATCTGAATTCCCTGAGGAGACACGAGCGGGTCCCCCAGGTCGACATGCAACTCGAGAGAAACCCTAAGCTTTCCGCCTCAACACTCCGCAAGCAAACCAAATTTTCCCCTGCATGTTTAAGGAACCCCTTTTATGCTGCAGTGTTTCAAAAAAAACCCTCATTCCCTCTTGGAACTCGAAAGTGTACTTGACACCCTTTATCAAACACCAGAAGTTTCCCCAGATACCCGTCCCCACTCGAGAGGAATGCTGAGTATCCCGTCATAAGTCAAGAAGAGCCCCATTTCCCCCTCCTCAGGTCTAGATAAGGGTCTATTGCCCTGCTTCGCTGAGAAAGGAATGCCAACGTCCCCATTGCACCTCGAGAGGAGACTGGCCTGTACTTGACACTAGAGGGGAACCCGGGGGCCGTGTCAGAATTCGAAAGCCACGTATTTCCCCATCCATTCGAGATCAGGCCTGATTCCCTTGCACCGATTCGAATGTCAGCCTAGAATCAACTCATAACTCGAAGGGAGTTCTGATGCCCCTGCTGCTAACTCGAAAAGAGCCCCAGGTCCCTAATTATTTTCGCCTGGATGCCGGAAACCCCTTTGACAACTCGAGAGGTAAGCAGAGTTCCATGCATCCACACAAGTCGAGACATGACTCCCTGTTTGAAACGGCCTACACACTCCGAGACCCAAGTCAGAACAGGAGAGGAACATGAGGTTCCCACCACAAGTCAAGATGAGGCCCTCTTCTATTGCATCAAACCCAGTGGAGTCCCGAGAGCCCCCTCCCAAATCCACAGCATTCCTGACTTCCCATAGGCACCCTGAGAAGCTCCCCGAGGTCACCATCACAAGTCAAGGGAACCCAGGGTTTCCTGCCGCAACTCAAGAAAGACCTCGAGATTCCCCCTTCAAAGCGTCTTGAGGCCCAATTCACCTGCCATGACTCGAGAGCAATGCCACGCTCCCCCTTGCAACTCAAATGGAGACTGGACTTCCCTGGGGCCACACTAGAGGCTCCCTGAGTTCCCCGTTGTAACTCGAGAGAAACCCCACAGTTCGGGCTGCAGTTTGTAAAAAAAAAAAAAAAAAAAAAAACAAAAAAAACACGAGATTTCCCTGTCATTGCGAGATAAGGCCCTTTCCCACTGCAGCATCTGAAGAGAAATCAGATATTCCCTCTTGAAATTCGCAACAGTACTTGACGCCATTGACAACTCAAAAATTTCCCCGACATACTGGTCTCACTCGAGAGGAATACTGAGTTTCCCGTCACAAATTAACCTGAGCCATTTACCCCTCCTTATCTCGACATGAGGGTTGATTCCCTGGCTTTGTCTGGAAAGGGATTCCGACCTTCCCGTCGCACCTCACGAGGAGGCCAGTCTCACATTGAAACTCGAGAGGAAGCCTCGTTGGTTGTACCACATTCCGAAAGACACTGATTTCCCCGTCCACTCAAGTTAAGTCCTGATGCCCGAGCACCTCTTCGAATGTAACTCTGAGGACGAATTCACAACACAAGGGGCACTGACACCCTGGTTGCATCCTCTGGAAAAAGCCGCAGGTTCCAAATGCAACTCGACAAGTGGCCTGACACCCCAGGAATAACTCGAGAGGCAAGCGGAGTTCCGTGCCTCAACACAAGACGAGGCCTGACTCCCCTGTTCCAACTCCTCAGAGTCCCCGACATTGATGTCAGAAATGAATAGGAACCCTGAGGTTCCCACCTCAACTAGAGATGAGGCCCTATTCAACCCTGCAGTGATGTGCGAGAAATCCTAAGGTGCCCCTCGCCATGCCACAGAAGATCTGAATTCCCTGAGGAGACACGAGCGGGTCCCCTAGGTAGACATGCAACTCAAGATGTACCCTAAGCTTTCCGCCACAGGTCTCCGCAACAAACGAAATTCTCCCCTGCACATTTAAGGAGCCCCTTTTACACTGCAGTGTTTCCAAAGAAAGCCCTCGTTCCCTCTTGGAATTCAAAAGTGCATTTGATACCCTTTATAAAACTACAGAAGTTTCTGCAGATACCCGTCCCCACTCAAGAGGAATGCTGAGTATCCTGTCACAAGTTAAGAGGGACCCCATTTTCCCCTCCTCAAGTCAAGATGAGGGTCGATTGCCTGCTTCGCCTAGAAAGGAATGCCAACGTCCCCGTTGCACCTCGAGAGGAGGCTGGTATCTACTTGACACTGGAGGGGAACCCGGGGGTCTAGTCACAATTCGAAAGCCAAGTATTTCCCCATCCACTCGAGATCAGGCCTGATTCCCTTGCACCGATTTGAATGTCAGCCGAGAATCAACTCACAACAAGAAGGGAGTACTGATGCCCAGGTTGCTAAATGGAAAAGAGTCCAGGGCCAAAATTCAACTCGCCTGGAACCTGAAGCCCCTTTGACAACTCGAGAGGAAAGCAGAGTTCCATGCCTCCACACATGTCGAGACCTGACTCCCTGTTTGAAATGGAATACACACCCCAAGACCCAAGTCAGAACTGGAGAGGAACATGAGGTTCCCACCTCAACTCGAGATGAGGCCGCTTCCATTGTACCGACCTCAATGGAGTCCTGAGAGACCCTTCTCAACTCCACAGTATTCCTGACTTCCCATAGGAACCTGAGAAGCTCCCTGAGGTGACTGTCACAAGTCGAGGGAAACCAGGGTTTCCTACCACAACTCCAGAAAGACCTCGAGAATCCCCCTTCAATGCGAATTAAGGCCCGATTCCCCTGTCGTGACTCGAGAGCAGTGCCGAGCTCCCCCTCAAAACTCGAATGGAGACTGGACTTCCCTGGGGCCACACCAGCCACTCTTTGAATTCCCCGTTGTAATAGAGAGAAACCAACACATCATGCTGCAGCTCAAGAAAAACCATGAGATTCCCCCCTTATCGCGAGATGAGGCCCTTCATTTCCTGCAGGGCTTAGAGTTCAACCCGGAATCCCCTCTCAAAATTCCACTGGAAGCTTGACTCCCTTTAGGCCAGTCAATGGGCCCCAAGTGGTACCCTTCGCAACTTGAGAGGAGAGCAGAGTTCTTTGCTTCAACTCGATACAAGGCCTGACTCCCCGGGTGAACCGTGAATGTAACTCCCAGATCCCTGTCGCCACTGGAGAGGAACACCCAGTTTCTAGACACAACCCTAGATGAGGCCTATTTGCCGTGCAGTGACTCGAGAGCAATCACCAGCTCCCCCTCACAACTCGAATGGAGATTGGACTTCCCTCGGGCAACATGAGAGGCTCTCTGAGTTCCACGTCGTAACTCGAGAATCCTGACGCAACTCGAGATATTACAAGAGGTTCCCCCGTCATCATGACATGAGGTCCTTACCGGGTTACCATCTCCAGAGAAATACCACGTTTCCTCTTGAAATTAGAAATGGTACTTGACACCTTTGATGCAACCCAGAAAGTTCCCCTACATACCGTTCTCACTCGAAAGGAATACAGAGTTTCCTGGCACAATTTAATCTGAGCCCCTTCTCCCGTCCTGATCACGACATGAGGGTTGATTCCCCTGCTTTGTCTGGAAAGGGATCCCGACCTTCCTGTTGCACCTCAGGAGGAGGCCGGTCTCACATTGAAACTCGAGAGGAAGCCTCATAGGTCGTGCCAAATTCTGAAACACACCGATTTCCCCACCACTCAAGATAAGTCCTAATGCCCGGGCACCTCTTCAAATGTAACCCTGAGGATGAAGTCACAACACGAAGGGGCACTGACACCCCAGTTGGATCATCCGGAAACAGCCACAGGTTCCAAATACAACTCTACAAGTGGCCTATCACCCCGTGAACAACTCGAGAGGCAAGCAGAGTTCCATTCCTCAACACAAGACGAGGCCTGACTTTCCTGTTCCAACTCTACAGCGACCCTGCGATCGATGTCAGAAATGGAGAATAACCCTGAGGTTCCTGCCTCAACTCGAGATGAGGCCCTATTCATCCCTGCAGCTATGCACGAGGAATCCCGAGGTGCCCCTCGCAACGCAAAAGGAGTTCTGATTTCCCTGAGTAGGCACGAGTGGTCCCCCAGGTCACACGCAACTCGAGAGGAACCCTAAGCTTCCTTCCACAACTCCACGCAAACTACAAAATTCTCCCCTGCACGCTTCAGGTAACCCTTTTACAAAGGAGCGTTATCAAAGAAAGCCCACATATTCCTTGGAACTCTAAAGGGTCCTTGACACGCTTTATGAAACTCCAGAAGTTTCCTGAGATACCCGTCCCCACTGGAGAGGAACGCTGAGTTTTCCACCACAAGTAAAGAAGAGCCCTGTTTTACCCGCCTCAAGTTGAGATGAGGGTCAATTGCTCTGCTTTGCCTGAAAGGAATGCCAACGTACCCGTCGTACCTGGAGAAGAAGCTTGTATCTACTTGACTGGAGGGGAACCCAGGGGCCTTGTCACAATTCGAAAGCCACGTATATCCCCATCCACTCGAGATCAGGCCTGATTTCCTTGATCAGATATGAATGTCAGCCGAGAATCAACTCACAACACAAAGGGAGTTCTGCTGCCCCTGGGTTGCTAATCCCAGGTCCCTAATTCAACTCGGCCAGAGGCCTGAAACCCCTTTGACAAAATGAGAGGAAAGCAGAGTTCCATGCCTCCACACACGTCGAGACCTGACTCCCTGTTTGAAACGGCATACACAGCCCGAGACCCACGTCAGAACAGGAGGGAAACACTGAGGTTCCTGTCTCAATTCGAGATGAGGCCCTCTTCCACCGCACCAAATCCAGTGGAGTCCCGAAAGGACGCTCCTAACTTCACAGTATTCCTTACTTCCTATAGACAGCTTGAGAAGCTCCCTAAGGTCACCATCACAAGTCGAGGGAACCCAGGGCTTCCTGCCCCAACTCAAGAAAGACCTCAAGATTCCCCCTTCAACACGTCTTGACTCCCTATTCCCCTCCTGTGACTCGAGGGCAATGCCCCACTTCCCCTTGCAAGTCGAATGGAGACTCTCTTCCCTGGGGCCACATGAGAAGCTCCCTGTGTTCCCCATCGTAACTCAAGAGAAACGCCACACTTCGCACCGCAGCTCAAAAAAAAAAAAAAAAAAGAAAAAAAAAAAAAAAACACTAGATTCCCCGTCATCACGAGATAAGGACCTTCTATTATGCAGGGCCTAGAGAGCAATCCCGAGTCCTCTCTCAAAACTCTACAGAAGGCTTGACTCCCTTAGGCCACTCAATGGGCTCCAAGAAATACCCTTCGCAACTCGAGAGGAGAGCGGAGTTCTTTTCTTCCACTCGAGACGAGGCCTGACTCCCTGGGTGAACCGTGAATGCCACCCAAGATCCCTGTCGCCACTGGAGAGCAATACGGATTTTCAGGACACAACCCTAGAACAGGTGTATTTGCCCTGCAGTGACTCGAGAGCAATCCCCAGCTCCCTCTCACAACTCGAATAGAGATTGGACTTCTCTGGGGCAACACTAGATGCTCCCTGAGTTCCCCATCGTATCTCGAGAATCCCGCCGCAACTCGAGAAAAACCACGAGGTTCCCACATCATCAAGAGATGAGGCCCTTACACACTGCAGGATCTCAAGGGAAATCCCACGTTTCCTTTTGAAATTCGAAATGGTATTTGACACCTTTGAGGCAATCCAAACCTTTCCCCGCCATACCAGTCTCTCTTGAGAGGAACACCAAGTTTCCTGGCACAACTTAATCTGAGCCTCTTCTCCCCTCCTGATCTCGACATGAGGGTCGGTTCCCCTGCTTTGTCTAGAAAGGGATCCCGACCTTCCTGTCGCACCTCAGGAGGAGGCTGGCCACACACTGAAACTCGAGAGGAAGCCTCGTGGGTCGTGCCACATTCCGAAAGACACCGATTTCTCCATCCACACAAGATAAGCCCTGATGCCCGGGCACCTCTTCAAATGTAACCCTTAGGAGGAAGTCACAACACGAAGGGGCACTGACACCCCAGTTGCATCATCCAGAAAAAGCCGCAGGTTTCAAGTACAACTGGACAAGTGGCTGGTCACCCCGTGAACAATGCCAGGGACAAGCAGAGTTCCATTCCTCAACACAAGATGAAGACTGACTCTCCTGTTCCAACTCTGCAGAGATCCTGCTATCAAAGCCAGAAATGGAGAGGAACCCTGAGATTCCTACCTCAACTCCAGATTAGGCCCTATTCATACATGCAGCAATTCGTGAGGAATCCCTGAGGTGCCCCTTGCAACACCAAAGGAGATCTGACTTCCCTGAGGAGACACGAGTGGCCCCCCAGGTCGACACACAACTTGAGAAGAACCCTAAGCTTCCCGCCACAACTCCCCGCAAACAACGAAATGCTCCCCTGCAGGCTTGAGGAGGCCCTTTTAAGCTGCAGTGTTTCCAAAGAAAGCCCACGTTTCCTTTGGAACTCGAAAGGGTTCTCGACATGCTTTATGAAACCCCAGAAGTTTCCCAAGATATCCGTCCCCACTCGAGAGGAACACTGAGTTTTCCACCACATGTCAGGAAGGGCCCCTTTTTCCCCGCCTCAAGTCGAGATGAGGGTCGATTGCCCTACTTCCCGTGCAAAGGAACGCCAACGTCCACATTTCACCTCGAGAGATGGCTGGTATCTACTTGGCACTGCAGGGGAACCCGGGGGCCTTCTCAAAATTCGAAAGCAATGTATTTCCCCATCCACTCGAGATCACGTGTGATTTCCTTTCAGTGATTCAAATGTTAGCCGAGAATCAACTCAAAACTCGAAGGGAGTTCTGATGCCCCAGTTGGTAATTCGAAAAGAGCCTAGGTCCCAAATTCAGTAAGGCTGGAAGCTTGAAACTGCTTTGACAAGTTGAAAGGAAAACAGAGTTCCAGGACTTGACACGTGTCGAGACCTGACTCCCTGTTTGAAACAGCATACACAGCCCGAGACCTAAGTCAGAACAGGAGAGGAACCCAGAGGTTCCCGCCTCAACTCGAGATGAGGCCATCTTTCATTCCACCAAATCCAGTGGAGTCCCAAGAGGCCCCTCCCAATTCCACAGCATTCCTGACTTTTCATAGGCACCCTGAGAAGCTCCCTGAGTTCACCATCACAAGTCAGGGAACCCAGGGTTTCCTGACGCAATTCGACAAAGACTTTGAGATTCCCCTTTCAACACGTCTTGAGGCCCAATTCCCCTGCCATGACTCAAGAGTAATGCCGTGCTCCCCCTCGCAACTCGAATGGAGACTGAACTTCCCTGGGGCCACACGAGAGGCTCCCTGAGTTCCCCGTCATAACTTGAGAGAAACCCCACACGTCGTGCCACAGCTTGAAAAAAACCATGAGATTCCCCTGTCATCGCGAGATGAGGCCCGTCTTTTCTTGAAAGGCCTAGACAGCAATCACGAGTCCTCTCTCAAAACTCCATAGGAGGCTTGACTCCCTTTAGGCCACTCAATGAGCTCCAAGAGATACTGGGCACAACTCGAGAGGACAGTGGATTTCTCTGCTTCCGCTCGAGACGAGGCCTGACTCCCCGGGTGAACCTTAATGCAACCCCTAGATCCCTGTCACAACTGGAGAGGAACATGGAGTTTCTGGACACAAGCCTAGATGAGGTCTATTTGCCATGCAGTGACACGAGAGCAATCCCCAGCTCCCCTTCGGAACTCTAATGGAGATTTGTCTTCCCTGGAGCAACACTAGAGGCTCCCTGTGTTCCCCATCGTAACTCGAGAGAAACCCCACACATCACACCACAGTTCGAACAAAACCACGAGATTCCCCCGTCATCCCAAGATGAGGCCCTTCTTTTCCTGCAGGGCCTAGAAAGCAATCCTGAGTCCTCTCTCAAAACTCCACAGGAGGCTGTACTCCCTTTAGGCCACTCAATGGGCTCCAAGATATACCCATGGTAACTCAAGAAGAAAGCGGAGTTCTTTGCTTCAAATTGAGATGAGGCCTGACTCCCCGGGTAAACCTTAAATGCCACCCCGAGATACTTGTCAGCACTGGAAAGGAACACGTTGTTTCTGAACACAAGCTTTGATGAGAACTATTTGCCCTGCAGTGACTCGAAAGCAATCCCCATCTCCCCCTCGCAACTCAAATGGAGATTGGACTTCCCTGAGGCAACAAGAGAGGCTCCCTGAGTTCCCATCGTAACTCCAGAATACTGCCGCAACTAGAGTAAAACCACAAAGTTCCCCCGTCAACACCAGATGAGGCCCTTTCCCACTTCAGCATCTCAAGAGAAATCCCACGTTCCCTCTTGAAATCCGAAACACTACTTGACACCCTTGATGCAACTCAAAAAGTTCCCAAACATACTGGTCTCACTCGAGAGGAACACCGAGTTTCCCAGCACTAATTATTCTGAGACCATTCTCCCCTCCTGATGTCAACATGAGGGTCGATTCTGCTGCTTTGTCTGGAACGGAATCCCGACCTTCCCGTCGCACCTCAGGAGGAGGCCGGTCTCTCATTGAAACTCGAGAGCAAGCCTCATGGATCGTGCCACATTCCGAAAGACACCAACTTCTCCTTCCCCTAAGGTAAGTCCTGATGCCCGGGCACCTCTTTGAATGTAAACCCAAAGATGAAGTCACAACATGAAGGGGCACTGACACCCCAGTTGCATCCTCCAGAAAATCCACAGGTTTCAAATACAACTCGACAAGTGTCCTGACACCCCATGAACAACTCGAGAGGCAAGCGGAGTTCCATGCCTCAACAAATGATGAGTTCAGACTCCCCTGTTCCAACTCCGCAGAGACCCTGAGTTTGATGTCAGAGATGGAGAGGAACCCTGAGGTTCTTGCCTCAACTCGAGCTGAGGCGCTCTTCCATTGCACCGACCCCAGTGGAATACCAAGAGAACCCTCCCAACTCCACAGTATTTCTGACGTCTCGTAGGCACCATGAGAAGCTCACTGAGTTCACCATCACAAGTCGAGGGAACCCAGGGTTTCCTGCCGCAAATTGAGAAAGACCTCGAGATTCCCCTTCAAGGAGTCTTGAGGACCGATTCCCCTGCCGTGACTCGAGAGCAATGCTGCACTCCCCCTCGCAACTAGAATGGAGACTGAACTTGCCTGGGGCCACACGAGAGGCTCCCTGAGTTCCCCGTCATAACTCGAGAGAAACCCCACACGTCGTGCCGCAGCTTGAGAAAAACCACAAGATTCCCCCATCGTCGCAAGACGAGGCCCTTCTTTTCCTGCAGGGCCTAGCGAACAATCCCGAGTGCTCTCTTAAATGTCCAAAGGTGGCTTGACTTCCTTTTTGCCACTCAATGGGCTCCAGGAGATACCCGTCGCAAATCGAGAGGAGAGCAAAGTTATTTGCTTCAATTCAAGACAAGGCCTGACTCTCCGGGTGAACCTTGAATGCAAACCCGAGATCCCTGTCGCTATTGGGGAGGAACACGGAGTTGCTGGACACTGGCCTAGATGAGGTCTATTTGCTCTGCAGTGACTCGAGATCAATCCCCAGCTCCTCCTCCGAACGCGAATGGGGATTGGACTTCCCAGGGGCAACAAGAGAGGCTCCCTGAGTTCCCCGTGGTAAATAGAGAATCCCACCGAATCTCCAGAAAAACCACAAGATTCCCCCGTCATCGCAAGATGAGGCCCTTCTTTTCCTACAGGGCCTAGAAACAAATCCCGAGTCCCCTCTCAAAACGCCACAGGAGGCTTGACTCACTTTAGGCCACACAATGGGCTCCATGAGATACTCGTCACAACTCGATATGAGAGTGGAGTTCTTTGCTTCAACTAGAGACGAGGCCTGACTCCTGGGTGAACATTGAATGCAACCCCAAGATCCCTGTTGCCACTGGAGAGGAACACGGAGTTTCTGCACAAAAGCCTAGATGAGGTCTGTTTGCTCTGCAGTGACTCGAGAGCAATCCCCAGCTCCAACTCGAATGGAGATTGGACTTCTCTGGGGCAACACGAGAGGTTCCCTGAGTTCCCCGTCATAACTCGAAATTCCGCCACAACACGAGAAATACCACGAGGTTCCCCTGTCATCGGGAGATGAGGCCTTTTCCCACTGCAGCATGTCGAGAGATATCCCGCGGTCCCTCTTGATATCAAAATGGTACTTGAAACTCTTGATTCACCTCAAAAAGTTCCCCGACATACCAGTCTCACTCGAGAGGAACACCGAGTTTTCAGGCACAACTTAATCTGAGCCCCTTCTCCCTCCTGATCTCGACATGAGGGTCGATTCCCCTGCTTTGTCTAGAAAGGGATCCCGACCTTCCCGTCGCACCTCAGGAGGAGGCCTGTCTCACATTGAAACTCAAGAGGAAGCCTCGTGGGTCGTGCCACATTCCAAAAGACACCGATCTCCCAGTCCACTCAAGGTAAGTCCCGATGCCTGGGCACCTCTTCGTATGTAACCACGAGGATGAAGTCACAACAGGAAGGGGCACTGACACCCTGGTTTCATCCTCCGGAAAAAGTCGCAGGTGCAAATACATCTCGACAAGTGGCCTGACACCACTGACGTGACACTAACAACGAAAGGCAGGTGGAGTTCCGTGCCTCAACACAAGACGAGGCCTGACTTCCTTGTTCCAACTCCACAGAGACCCCGAGATCAATGTCAGAAATGGAGAGGAACACCAAGGTTCCAGCCTCAACTCGAGATGTGGCCCTATTCATCCCTGCAGCGATGCACGAGGAATCCCGAGGTGGCCCTCGCAACGCCAAAGGAGACCTGATTTCCCTGAGGAGATATGAACGGTCCCCCAGGTCGAAACGCAAGTTGAGAGGAACCCTAAGCTTCCTGCCACAACACCACACACACCACGAAATTCTCCCCTGCACAATTAAGGAGGCCCTTTAACGCTGCAGTGTTTGCAAAGAAAGCCCACGTTCCCTCATGGAACTGGAAAGGATACTTGACAGGCTTTAGGAAAGTCCAGAAATTTCCCCAGATACCCCTCCCCACTTGAGAGGAACACTGAGTTTCCCACGACAAGTCAAGAGGAGCAGCATTTTCCCCTCCTCAAGTCCAGATGAGGGTCTATTACTCTGCTTCTCCTGGAAAGGAATGCTGATGTCCCCATCTCACCTCGAGAAGTGGCTAGTATCTACTTGACACTGGAGGGGAAACCGGGGGTCTGGTATCAATTCAAAAGCCACGTACTGCCCCATCCACACGAGATCACTCCTGATTCCCTTGCACTAATTCGAATGTCAGCCAAGAATCCACTCATAACACGAAGGGAGTTCTGATGCCCCAGTTGCTAATTAAAAAAGAGGCCCAGGTCACAATTTCAACTAACCTGGAGGCCTGAAAACCCTGTGACAATTCGAGTGGAAAGCAGATTTCCATGCCTCCACACACGTCGAGACCTGACTCCCTGTTTGAAATGGCATACACAGCCCGAGACCCACGTCAGAACCGGAGAGCAAATATGAGCTTCCCGCCTCAACACGAGATGAGGCCCTCTCTAATTGCAGCAAACTCAGTGGAATCCTGAGAGGCCCCTCCCAACTCCAAAGTATTCCTCATTTCCCATAGGCACCCTGAGAAGCTCCCTGAGGTCACTGTCACAAGTCGAGGGAACCCATGGTTTCCTGCTGCCACAACACGACAAAGACCTGGAGATTTCCCCTTCAATGCATCTTGAGGACCGATTCCCCTGCGCTGACTCAAGAGCAATGCTGCGCTTCTGCTCTCAACTCGAATGGAGACTGGATTTCCCTGGAGCCACATGACAGGCTCCCTAAGTTCCCCATCATACCTCGAGAGAAAACCCACAGGTTGTGCTGCAGCTTGAAAAAAACCAGGAGATTTCCCCGTCATCACGAGATGAGGCCCTTCTTTTCCTGCAGAGCCTAGGGAGCAATCCCAAGTCCTCTCTCAAAACTCCACAGGAGGCCTGACTCTCTTTAGGCCACACAATGGGCTCTAAGAAATACCCGTTGCAACTCAAGAGGAGAGCGGAGTTCCTTGCTTCCACACGAGATGAGGCCAGACTCCTCAGATGAACCTTGAATGCAACCACGAGATCCCTGTCACCACTGGAGAGGAACAAGAAGTTTCTGGACACAACCCTAGATGAGGTCTATTTGCCCTGCTGTGACTCGAGAGCAATCCCCAGCTCCCCCTCCTAACTCGAATGGATATTGCACTTCCCTGGGGCGATGTGAGAGGTTCCCTCAGTTCCTCGTCATAAATGGAGAGAAACCCCACACGTCGCTCCACAGCTCAAAAAAAACCGTGAGTATCCCCCGTCATCGCGAGATGAGGTTCTTCTTTTCCTCTAGGGCCTAGACAGCCATACCGAGTCCTCTCTCAAAACTCCACAGGAGGCTTGACTTTGTTTAGGCCACTCAGTGGGTCCAAGAAATACCGGTCGCAACTCTAGAGGAGAGCGTAGTTCTTTGCTTCCACTCGAAAAGAGGCCTGCTCCCCGGGTGAACATTGAATGCAACCCTAAGATCCCTGTCGACATCGGAGAGGAACACGGAGTTTCTGGACACAAATCTAGATGAGGTCAATTTCCCCTGCAGTGACACGAGAGAAAATCCCAGTGCCCCCTCGCAACTCGAATGGACATTGGATTTACCTTGGCCAACACTAGAGGCTCCATGAGTTCCCTGGCGTACCTCAAGAATGCCGCTGCAAATCAAGAAAAAACACGAGGTTGCCACGTCATCACAAATGAGGCCCTTTCCCGCTGCAGCGTATCAAGAGAAATGTCACGTTGCCTCTTTAAATTCGAAATGGTACTTGACACCATTGATGCAACTCAAAAAGTTCCCCGACATACCAGTCTCACTTGAGAGGAACACCGAGTTTCCCAGCACAACTTAATCTGAGACCCTTCTCCCCTCCTTACCTAAACATTAGGGTCGATTCCCTTGCTTTGCCTGGAATGGGATTCCAACATTCCCATCGCACCTCAGGAGGAGGCCAGTCTCACATTGAAACCCGAGAGGAAGCCTCGTGGGTCGTGCCACATTCCAAAAGACACCGATTTCCCTGACCACACAAGATAAGTCCCGATGCCTGGGCAACTCTTCGAACCTAACCCTGAGGATAAAGTCACAACACGAAGGGGCACTGCCCTCCCAGTTGCATCGGCCGGGAAAAGCCACAGGAATCAAATACAACTCGACAAGTGGCCTGTCACCACGTGAACAACTCGAGAGGCAAGCGGAGTTCTATTCCTCAACACAAGAGTAGGTCTGACTCTCCTGTTCCAAGTCTGCAGAGACCCTGTGATTGAAGTCAGAAATGGAGAGAAACACTGAGGTTCCCGCCTAAACTCGAGATGTGGCCCTATTCATCCCTGCAGCGATGTGCGAGGAATCCCGAGGTGACCTTTGCAATGCCAAAGGACATCTGACTTCCTTGAGGAGACACGAGAGTTCCCCCAGGTAGACACACAACTCGAGAGGAAGCCCCAGCTTCCTGCCACAACTCCAGGCAAAATATGAAATTCTCCCCTGCAACTTGAGAAGGCCCTTTTATGCTGCAGCATTTCAAAAGAAAGCCCACGTTACCCTTGGAACTCAAAAGGGTCCTCGACATGCTTTACAAAACTAAAGAAATTTCCCCAGATACCCGTCCCACTCGAGAGGAACTTTGAGTTTCCCGCCACAAGTAAAGAAGAGCCTCGTTTTCCCAATCTCAAGTAGAGATGAGGGTCAATTACCCTGCTTTGCCTAGAAAGGAATGCTGATGTCCCCGACACACCTCGAGAGGAGGCTGGTATCTACTTGACACTGAAGGGGAACCCGGGGGCTTGCCACTATTCCAAAGCCACTATTTCCCAATGCACTCAAGATCAGGCCTGATTCCCTTGCACCGATTCGAAAATGAGCCGAGAATCAACTCACAACACGAAGGGAGTTCTGATGCCCTGGTTGCTAATCAGAAAAGAGCCCCAGGCCCCAAAATCAACTTGGCTGGAGGCCTGAAACCCCTTTGACAACTCGAGAGGAAAGCAGCTTTCCATGCCTTCACATAAGTTGAGACCTGACTCCCTGTTTGAAACGTAACACAGAGATCGAGTTCTACTTCAGAACAGGAGAGGAAACCTCAGGTTCCCTCCTCAACTCACGATGAGGCCCTCTTCCATTGCACCAAACCCAGTGGAGTCCCAAGTGGCCCCTCTCAACTCCACAGTATTCCTGACTTCCCATAGGAACCCTGAGAATCTGCCTGAGGTCACCGTCACAAGTCGAGGAAACCCAGGGTTATCTGCCGCAACTCGAGAAAGATTTTGAGATTCACCTTCTACGCATCTTGAGACCTGATTCCCAGCCATGACTCGAGAGCAATGCAGCGCTCCCCCTCACAAGGCGAATGGAGACTGGACTTCCCTGGCGCCACACGAGAGGCTCCCTCAGTTACCCGTCGTATATCGAGAAAAACCCCACATGTCGCACCGCAGCTCTGAAACACCACGAGATTCCCCTGTCATCACGAGATGAGGCCTTTCTTTTCGTGCAGTGCCTAGAGAGCAATCCCGAGTCTGCTCTCAAAACTCCACAGGAGGCTTGACTCCCTTTAGGCCACACAATGGGCTCCAAGAGATACCCATCGCAACTCGAGAGGAGAGCGGAGTTTTTTGCTTCCACTCGAGATGAGGCCTGACTCCCCGGGTGAACTTTGAATGCAACACAGTGATCACAGTCGCCACTGGAGAGGAACACGTAGTTTCTGGACACAAGCCTAGATGAGGTCTTTTTGCCCTGCAGTGAACTGAGAGCACTCCCCAGCTCCCACTCGCAACTCAAATGGAGATTGGACTTCCCTGGGGCAACACGAGAGGCTCCCTGGTTTCCCCGTTATAACTCGAGAATTCTGCCGAAACTCGAGAAAAACCACGAGGTTCCCCTGTCATCATGAGATGAGGCCCTTTTCCGCTGCAGCTTCTCAAGAGAAATCCCACGTTCTCTCTTGATTTGAAACGGTAATTGACACCCTTGATGCAACTCAAAAAGTTACCTGACATACCATTCTCACTCGAGAGGAACACCAAGTTTCTTGGCACCACTTAATCTGAGTCCCTTCTCCCCTCCTGATCTCGACATGAGGTTTGATTCCCCTGATTTGTCTGGAAAGGGATCCCGACCTTCCCGTCGCACCTCAGGAGGAGGCTGGACTCACTTGAAACTCGAGAGGAAGCCTCGTGTGTCGTGCCATATTCCAAAACAAACCGATTTCCCCGTCCACTCAAGATAAGTCCTGATGCCCGGACACCTCTTGGAATGTAACCCTGAGGATGAAGTCACAACACGAAGGGGCACTGACACCCCAGTTGCATCATCTGGAAAAAGCTGCAGGTTCCAAATACAACTCGACAAGTGGCTTTTCACCCCGTGAACAACTCGAGAGGCAAGCAGAGTTCCATTCCTCGACACAAGATGAGGCCTGACTCTCCTGTTCCAACTCTGCAGAGACCCTGCGATCGAAGTCAGAAATGGAGAGGAACCCTGAGTTTCCCACCTCAACTCAAGATGAGGCCCTATTGACCCCTGCAGTGATGAGCGAGGAATCCTGAGGTGCCCTTCACAACGCCAAAGGAGATCTGACTTCCCAGAGGAGACACGAGTGGTCCCCCAGGTCGACACACAACTACAGAGGAACCCTAATCTTCCCGCCAACTCCACCCAAACTATGAAATTCTCCCCTGCACGCTTGAGGACGCCCTTTTACACTGTTTCATTTCCAAAGAAAGCCCACGTTTCCCTTGGAACTCGATAGTGTCCCTGACACACTTTATGAAACTCCAGAAGTTTCCCGAGATACAGGTACCCACTGGAGAGGAACGCTGAGTTTCCTGCCACAATTCAAAAAGAGCCTCATTTTCGCCGCCTCAAGTCAAGATGAGGGTCGATTGCCCTACTTCGTCTGGAGAAGAATGCCGCCGTCCCCGTCGCACCTCAAGAGGATGCTGGTATCTACTTGACACTGCAGAGGAACACGGGGGCCTTGTAAAAATTCGAAAGACATGTATTTCCCCATCCACTTGAGAACAGGCCTGATTCACTTTCACCGATTCAAATGTCAGCCAAGAATCAACTCACAACATGAAGGGAGTTCTGATGCCCTGGTTGCTAATCCAAAAAGAGCAGCAGGTCTCAAATTCAACTCGCCTGGAGGACTGACTCCTTTTACATCTCGAGAGGAAAGTAGAGTTCCATGACTCCACACACGTCGAGACCTGACTCCCTGTTTGAAACAGCATACACAGCACGAGACCTAACTCTGAACAGGAGAGGAACCCTGACGTTCCTGCCTAAACTCAAGTTGAGGCCTTCTTTCATTGCACTAAACACAGTGGAGTCACGAGAGGCCACTTCCTAGCCTACAGTATACCTGACTTCCCATAGGCACCCTGAGAAGCTCACTAAGGACACCGTCAAAAGTCGAGGGAACCTGGGGTTTCCAGCCTCAACTCGAGACAGACCTCGAGATTCCCACTTCAATGCGTCTTGAGGGCCTAGTCCTCTGCCATGACTAGACTGGACTTCTCTGGGGCCACAGGAGAAGCTCCCTGAGTTCCCCGTCATAACTCGAGAGAAACCCCACAGGTTGTGCCACAGCTCAAAAAAACCACGAGATTCCCCAGTCATCGCGAGTTGAGGCCCTTCTTTCCTGTAGGGCCTAGAGGCAATCCTGAGTCCTCTCTTATAACTCCACAGGAGGCTTGAGTCCCTATACGCCACTCAATGAGCTCCAAGAGACACCAGTCGCAACTCGAGAGGAGAGCGGAGTTCTTTGCTTCCACTCGAGAGGAGGCCTGACTTCCAGGGTGAACCTTGAATGCAACCCCGAGATTCCTGTCTCCACTCGAGAGGAACACGGTGTTTCTGGACACAAGCCTAGATGAGGTCTATTTGCCCTGGAGTGACTGGAAAGCAATCCTCAGCTGCCTCTCTCAACTCGACTGGAGATTGGACTTCCCTGGGCCAACACTAGAGGCCCCCTGAGTTCCCCGTCATAACTCCAGAATCCCGTTGCCACTCAAGAAAAACCACAGGGTTCCCCTGTCATCGTGAGATGAGGCCTTTTCCCGCTGCAGCATCTCAAGAGAAATCCAACGTTCCCTCTTGAAATTCGAAACGGTACTTGACACTCTTGATGCAACTCATAAAGTTCCCCGACATACTGGACTTACTCGAGAGGAACACTGAGTTTTCCGGCACCACTTAATCTGAGCCCCTTCTCCCCTCCTGACCTCGACATGATGGTTGATTCTCCAGCTTTGTCTTGAAGGGGATTCTGATCTTCACGTCCCACATCAGGAGGAGGCCGGTCTCACACTGAAACTCGAGAGGAAGCTTCCTGTGTCATGCCAAATTCCGAAAGACACCGATTGCCCCGTACACTCAAGAAAGGTCCCGATGCCCGGGCACCTCTTCGAATATAACCCTGACAATGAAGTCACAACACGAAGGGTCATTGACACCCAGTTGCATCGTCCGGAAAGAGTCGGAGGTTCCAAATACAACTTGACTAGTGCCTGTCACCCTGTGAACAACTCGAGAGGCAAGCGGAGTTCCAACCTCATCACGAGACGAGGACTGACTATCCTTTTCCAACTCTGCAGAGACATTGTGATCGAGGTCAGAAATGGAGAGGAAAATTGAGGTTCCCACCTCATCTCGAGATGAGGCCCTATTCATCCCTGCAGCGATGCGCGAGGAATCCCGAGCTGGCCCTCCCAACGCCAAAGGAGACCTGACTTCCCTGAGAAAACACGAGGGGTCCCCCAGGTAGACAGGCAACTCGTGAGGAACCCTCAGCTTCCCACCACAACTCCACACAAACGATGAAATTCTCACCTGCACGCTTGACGAGGCCCTTTTACGCTGCAGCGTTTTCAAAGAAAGCACACATTTCCCATGGAACTGGAAAGGGTCCTCAACATGCTTTATGAAACTCCAGAAGTTTCCTGAGATAGCCGTTTCCACTCGAGAGGAATGTTGAAATTCCCCGACAAGTCAAGAAGAGCCTTGTTTTCCCCACCTCAAGTCGAGATGAGGGTCGATTGCCCTGCTTCACCTGGAAAGGAATGCCGACGTCCCCATCGCACCTCAAGAGGAGGCTGGTATCTACCTGACACTGGAGGGGAACTCTGGGGCATTGTCACAATTCAAAAGCCACTGATTTCCCCATCCACTAGAGATCAGGCCTGCTTTTCTTGCACTTATTCTAATGTCATCCAAGAATCAACTCACAACACGAAGGAGTTCTGATGCCCTGGTTGTTAATAAGAAAGGAGCCCCAGGTCACAAATTCAACTCGGCTGGAGGCCTGAAACCCCTTAGACAACTAGAGAGGAAAGCAGAGTTCCAAGCCTTCACACAAGTCGAGACTTACCTCCCAGTTTGAAACGGCATACACATCCCGAGTCCCACGTCAAAACAGGAGAGGAAACCTGAGGTTACCGCCACTACTCCAGATGAGGTGCTCTTCCATTGCACAAAACCCAGTGGAGTCTGAGAGGCTTCTCCCAAATCCACAGTCTTCCTGACTTCCAAAAGGCACAATGAGAAGCTCCCTGAGGTCATCATCACAAGTCGAGGAAACCCAGGATTTCCTGACGCAACTCCAGAAAGACCTCGAGATTCCTTCTTCAACGTGTCTTGTGGCCCAATTCCCCTACAGTGCCTCGAGACCAATTCCATTCTTCCCCTCGCAACTATAATGGAGACTGGACTTCCCTGGGGCCACACGAGAGGCTCCCTGAGTTCCCCTTCGTAACTCATGAGAAACCCCACATTCGCAGGCAGCTCGAAAAAAACAATGAGATTCCCCCGTCATCGCGAGATGAGACCCATCTTTTCCTGCAGGGCCTAGTGAGAAAATCCAGGTCCTCTCTCAAGGCATGACTCCCTTTAGGCCACTGTATGGGCTCCAAGGGATACCCGTCACAACTGCAGAGGAGAACTGATTTTAAATTCCACACGAGACGAGGCCTGACTTCCCGGGTGAACCTTGAATTTAACACCGAGATCCCTGTTGCCATTGGAGAAGAACATGGATTTTCTGGACAAAAGCCTAGATGAGGTCTATATGCCTTGCAGTGACTCAAGAGCAATCCCCAGCTCCCCCTGGCAACTCGAATGGAGATTGGATTTCCCTGGGCCAACACGAGAGTCTCCCTTAGTTCCCCATCATAACTCGAGATTTCCGCCGCAACTCAAGAAAAACCACAAGGTTTCCCCGTCATCATGAGATGAGGCCCCTTCCTGCTGCAGCATCTCAAGAGAAATCCGACGTTCCCTCTTGAAATTTGAAATGGTACTTGACACCTTTGATGCAATCCAAAAAGTTCCCTGACATACCGGTCTCACTCGAGAGGAAGACTGAGGTTCCTGGCACCACTTAATCTGAGGCCCTTCTCCCCTCCTGATCTTAACATGAGTGTTGATTCCCCTGCTTTGCCTGGAAAGTGATCCTGACCTTCCTGTCGCACCTCAGGAGGAGGCCAGTCTCACAAAGAAATTCGAGAGGTAGCCTCGTGGGTCATGCCACATTCCTAAAGACACTGATTTCCCCATCCACTCTTGAAAACAACCCAATGCCCGGACACCTCTTCGAATGTAACCCTGTGGATGAAGTCACAACGCGAAGGGGCACTGACACCCCAGTTGCATTGTCCGGAAAAACCTGCAGGTTCCAAATAGAACTTGACAAGTGGCCTGTCAACCTGTGAACAACTCAAGAGGCCAGTGGAGTTCCAACCTCATCACAAGACGAGGCCTGACTCCCCTGTTTCAACTCTGCAGAGACCCTGTGTCCAAAGCAAGAAATGGAGAAGAACCCTGAGTTTCCCGTCTCAACTCAAGATGAGGCCCTATTCCATTGCACCAAACCAAATGGAGTCCTAGACGCCCCTTCCATGTCCACAGTATTCCTGACTTCCAATAGGCACAATGAGAAGCTCCCTGAGGTCACCTTCACAAGTCGAGGAAACCCAGGGTTTCCTGCCCCAACTTGACAAAGACCATGATATTCCCCTTTCAACGTGTCTTGAGGCCAGATTCCCCTGCACCATATCGAGAGCAATGCCGAGCTCCCCCTCGCAACTTGAATGGTGACTGGATTTCCCTGGGGCCACACGAGAGGCTCCGAGAGTTCCCAGTGGTAACTCGAGACTCCTGATGCAACCCAAGAAAAACCACGAGGTTCCCCCGTCATCTTGAAATGAGGCCACTTCCTGCTGCAGTGTCTCAAGAGAAATCCCAAGTTCCCTGTTGAAATTAGAAACAGTAATTGACACCCTTGATGAAACCCAAAAAGGCCCCCGACATACCAGTCTCACTCGAGAGAAACACCGAGTTTCCCGGCATGACTTAATGTGAGCCCCTTCTCCCCTCCTGATCTCCACATGAGGGTCTATTCCCCTGCTTTGTCTGGAAAGGGATCCCGACCTTCCCGTCGCACCTCAGGAGGAGGCCGGTCTCACAACGAAGTTCGAGACGTAGCCTCGTGGGTCGTGTCACATTCCAAAATACACTGATTTCCCCGTCCACTCTTGATACGAACCTGATGCCCGGACACCTCTTCGAATGTAATCCTGTGGATAAAGTCACAACACGAAGGGGCACTGACACCCCAGTTGCATCGACAAGGAAAAAACCTGTAGGTTCCAAATACAACTCTACAAGTGGCCTGTCACCCCGTGAACAACTCGAGAGGCAAGCAGAGATCCATTCTTCAACACTAGACGAGGCCTGACTCTCCTGTTCCAACCCTGTGATCAAAGTCAGAAATGGATAGGAACCCTGAGTTTCCCGCCTCAAATAGAGATGAGGCTCTATTCCATTGCACCAAACCCAGTGGAGTCCCGAGAGGCCCCACCCAACTACACAGTATCCCTGACTTATTATAAGCACCCTTAGAAGCTTCCTTATGTCACTGGCACAAGTCTAGGGATCCCAGGGTTTCCTTCCGCAACTCAAGAAAGACCTCAAGATTCCTTGTTCAGTGCATCTTGAGGCCCGATTCCCCTGCCGTGACTCGAGATCAATGCCGCATTCCCCCTCACAACTCGAATGGAGACTGGACTTCCCTGACTCCATAGGAGAGGCTCCCTGAATTCCCAGTCGTAACTCGTGAGAAACCCCACACTCGGGATGCAGAACGAATAAAACCATGAGATTCCCCCGTCATCGCGAGATGAGGCCATTCTTTTCCTGCAGAGACTTGAGAGCAATCCCGAGTCCTCTCTCAAAATTCCACAGGAGGCTTGACTCCATTTAGGCCACTCAATGGGTTACAAGAGATATCCATCGCAACTCGAGAGGAGAGCGGATTTCTTTACTATCATGCGAGACGAGGCCTGATTCCCGAGTGAATCTTGCATGCAACCCCGAGATACCTGTCGCCACGGGCGAGGAACACGTATTTCCTGGACACAAGCCTAGATGAGGTCAATTTGCCCGACAGTGACTAGAGAGCAATCCCCAGCTCTCCCTCCCGACTCGAATGGAGATTGGACTTCCCAGGGCCAACACAGGAGGCATCCTGAGTTCCCTGTCGTAACTAGAGAATCCCGCTGCAACTCGAGAAAAACCACGAGGTTTCCCTGTCATCATGAGATGAAGCCCTTTCCCTCTGCAGCATCTCAAGAAAAATCCCACGTTCCCTCTAGAAATTCGAAACGTACTTGACACCCTTGATGAAACTCAAAAAGTTCCCAGACATACAGGTCTCACTCTAGAGGAACAACAAGTTTCCCGGCACCACTTAACATGAGCCCCTTCTCCCCACCAAACCCAGTGGAGTTCCGAGGGACCCCTCCCAACTCCACAGTATAGCTGACTTCTCATAGGCACCCTGAGAAGCTCCCTGAGGTCACGGGCACAAATCGAGGGAACCCAGGGTTTTCTGCCGCAACTCGAGAAAGAACTCGAGATTCCCTCTTCAATGCATCTTGATGCCGGATTCCCCTACTGTGACTTGAGAGCAATGCCGTGCGTCCCCTCTTAACTAGAATGGAGACTGGACTTCCCTGGCTCCACACGAGAGCCTCCCTGAGTTCCCCGTCGTAACTCGTGAGAAAACCCACACTCACACCGCTGCTCAAAAAAAAAAAAAAAAAAAAAAAAACCACGAAATTCCCCCATCATCGCGAGATGAGGCCCTTCTTTTCCTGCAGGGCCTAGAGAGCAATCCCGAGTCCTCTCTCAAAACTCCACAGGAGCCTTGAATCCCTTTAGGCCACTGAATGTGCTACAAGAGATACCCGGCACAACTCGAGAGGAGAGCAGATTTCTGTGCTTCCACTCGAGAAGAGGCCTGACTCCCCGGGTGAATCTTGAATGCAACCCCGAGATCTCTGTCACCACTGGAGAGGAACACGTACTTTCTGGACACAAGCCTGGATGAGCTCTCTTTGCCCTGCAGTAACTCGAGAGTAATCCTCAGCTCCCCCTCGCAACTCGAATGGAGATTGGACGTCCCGGGGGCAACACAAGGGGCTCCCTGAGTTCCCCGTCATAACTCGAGAATTCCGATGCAACTCAAGAAAAACCACGAGGTTCCCCCGTTATCGTGAGGTGAGGCCCCTTCCCGCTGAAGCCTCTCAAGAGAAATCTCACGTTCCCTCTTGAAATTCGAAACGGTACTTAACACCCGTGATGCCACCCAAAAAGTTTCCCGACATACTGGTCTCACTCGAGAGGAACACCAAGTTTCCCGACACTACTTAATCTGAGCCCCTTCTCCCCTCCTGATCTCGAAATGAGGGTCGATTCCCCTGCTTTTTCTTGAAGGGGATCCCTAACTTCATGCCCCACCTCAGGAGGAGTCCGGTCTCACTCGGAAACTGGAGAGGAAGCCTCGTGTGTCCTGCCACATTCCTAAAGACACTGATTTCCACGTCCACTCAAGAAAGGTCCCGATGCCCGGGCACCTCTTCGAATGTAACACTGAGGATGAAGTCACAACACGAAGGGGCACTGACACCTCAGTTGCATCATCTAGAAACAGCCACAGGTTCCAAATACAACTCGCCAAGTGGCCTGTCACCCCGTGAACAATTCAAGAGGCCAGTGGAGTTACAAACTCATCACAAGACGAGGCCTGAATCTCCTGTTCCAACTCTGTAGAGACCCTACGATCGAAGTCAGAAATGGAGACCAACACTGAGGTTCCCGCCTCATCACGAGATGAGGCTCTATTATTCCCTGCAGTGATTCGCGAGGAATCCCCAGGTGGCCCTTCCAACGCCAAAGGAGATCTGACTTCCCTGAGGTAAAACGAGGGGTCTCCCAGGTCGACAGGCAATTCGAGAGGAACCCTAAGCTTCCTGCCACAATTCCACGCAAACGATGGAATTCTCACCTGCACAATTGAGCAGGCCCTTTTATGCTGCAGCGTTTCCAAAGAAAGCACCCATTTCCCTTGGAATTCGAAAGTGCCCTCGACATGCTCTACCAAACTCCAGAAGTTTCCCAAGATACCCATCCCCACTCGGAGGCATGATGAAATTCCCGCCAGAAGTCAAGAAGAGCACTGTCTTCCCCGCCTCAAGTTGAGATGAGAGTTTATTGCCCTGCTTCATCTGGAGAGGAATGCAGACGTCCCCGTCGCACCTCAAGAGGAGGCTGGTATCTACTTGACACTGGAGGGGAACTTGGGGGCCTTGCCACTATTCGAAAGCCACTGATTCCCCATCCACTCGAGATCAGGCCTGATTTCCTTGCACTGTTTCGAATGTCAGCCAAGAATCAACTAACAAGACGAAGGGTTTCTGATGCCCTGGTTGTTAATCCGAAAAGAGCCCCAGGTCCCAAATTCAACTCAGCTGGAGGCCTGAAACCCCTTTTACAACTCGAGAGGAAAGCAGAGTTCCATGCCTTGACACACGTCGAGACCTACCTCCCCATTTGAAAGAGCATACTCAGCCCAAGACCCCTGACAAAACAGGACAGGAAACCTGAGGTTCCCGCCTCAACTCGAGGTGAGGTGCTCTTTCATTGCACCAAACCCAGTGGAGTCCGAGAGGCGCCTCACACGTCCACAGTATTCCTGACTTCCAATAGGCACAATGAGAAGCTCGCTGAGGTCACCGTCACAAGTCACAGAAACCCAGGGTTTCCGTGCTGCAACTCGAGAAAGACCTCGAAATTCCCCCTTCAACGTGTCTTGAGGCCGGATTACCTGCAGTGAATCCAGAGCAGTGCCACGCTCCCCGTTGCAACTCGCATGGAGATTGGACTTCCCTGGGCCAACACAAGCGACATCCTGAGTTCCCCGTCGTAACTAGAGAATCCAGCTGCAACTCGAAAAAAACCACGAGGTTTCCCCGTCATCGCGAGATGAAGCCCTTTACTGCTGCAGCGTCTCAAGAGAAATCCCATGTTCCCTCTTGAAATTCGAAATGGTAGTTGACACCCTTGATTCAACCCAAAAAGTTCCCTGACATACCGGTCTCGCTCGAGAGGAACACCGAGTTTCCTGGCACCACTTAATCTGAGCCCCTTCTCCCCTCCTGATCTCGACATGAGGGTCGATTCCCCTGCTTTGTCTGGAAGGGGATCCCGACCTTCACGTCCCACCTCACGAGGAAGCCGGTCTCACACTGAATCTCGAGAGGAAGCCTCTTGTGTCATGCCACATTCTGAAAGACACCAATTTCCCGTCCACTCAAGAAAGGTTCCGATGCACAGACACCTCTTCGAATGTAACCCTGAGCATTAAGTCACAGTAGGAAGGGGCACTGACACCCCAGTTTCATCGTCCGGAAATAGCCACAGGTTCCAAATACAATTCGACAAGTGGCCTGTCACCTTACGAACAACTCGAGAGGCCAGCGCTGTTCCAACCACATCACAAGTTGAGGCCTAAGTCTCCTGTTCCAACTCTGCAGAGACCCTGCGATCCAAGTCAGAAATGGAGAGGAACGCTGAGGTTCCCGCCTCATCTTGAGATGAGGCCCTATTCATCCCTACAGAGATGTGTGAGGAATCCTGATGTGGCACTTGCAACGCCAAAGGAGATCTGACTTTCCTGAAGAAAAACGAGTGGTCCCCCAGGTCGACAGGCAACTCGAGAGGAACCCTAAGCTTCCCGCCACAACTCCACCCAAGCCATGAAATTCTCGCCTGTATGCTAGAGGAGGCCATTTTATGCTGCAGTGTTTCAAAAGAAAGCCCACATTTCCTTCAAACTCGAAAGGGTCCTCGACACGCTTTATGAAACTCCAGAAGTATCCCGAGATTCCTGTCCCCACTCGAGAGAATCGCTGAAATTCCCGCCACAAGTCAAGAAGAGCCCTGTTTTCACTGCCTCAATTCGAGATGAGGGTCGATTGCCCTGCTTCGCCTGGAAAGGAATGCCAACATCTCCATCTCACCTCGAGAGGAGTCTTGGATCTATTGACACTGGACAGGAACCCGGGGGCCTTGTCACAATTCAAAAGCCACTGATAACCCCATCCACTGGAGATCAGGACTGATTTCCTTGCACCGATTCAAATGTCAGCCGAGAATCCACTAACAACACGAAGGAGTACTGATGCCCTGCCTGTTAATACCAAAAGAGCCCCAGGTCCCAAATTCAATTCATCTGGAGGCCTGAAACCCCTTTGACAACAAGAGAGGAAAGCAGAGTTCCATGCTTTAACATACTTTGAGACCTACCTCCCTGTTTGAAATGGCATACACAGCCCGAGACCCACGTCAAAACAGGAGAGGAAACCTGAGGTTCCCGCCTCAACACGAGATGAGGCGCTCTTCCATTGCACCAAACCCTGTGGAGTCCGAGAGGCCCCCCAATGTCCACAGTCTTCCTGATTTCCAATAGGCACAATGAGAAGCTCCCTGAGGTCACCTTCACAAGTCGAGAAAACCCAGGGTTACCTGCACAACTTGAGAAAGCCCACAAAGTTCCCCCTTCAACCTGTCTTGAGGCCAGATTCCCCTGCAGTGAATCGAGAGCAATGCAGAGCTCCCCCTTGCAACTCGAATGGTGACTGGACTTCCCTGGGGCAACACGAGAGGCTCTTTGCTTTCCTGGTCAAAATTCGAGAATCCCGATGCAACTCGAGAAAAACCACGAGGTTCCTCTGTCATCGTGAGATGAGGCCGGTTCCCGCTGTAGCGTCTCAAGAGAAATCCTAAGTTCCCTCCTGAAATTCTAAATGGTATTTGACACCCTTGACGCAACCCAAAAAGTTCCCCGACATACCCATCTCCCTTGAGAGGAACACCGAGTTTCCCAGCACCACAATGCTGAAACTCCTGATACAAGTCAAGAAGAGCCCCCTTTCCCCGCCTCAGGTCAAGATGTGGGTCGATTGCCCTGCTTCGCCTGGAAAGGAATGCCATCGTCCACATCACACCTCAAGAGGAGGCTGGTATCAACTTGACACTGGAGGGGAACCCGGGGGCCTTGTCACAATTCGAAAGCCACTGATTTGCCCATCCATTCAATATCAGGCCTGATTTCCTTGCACCGTTTCGAATGTCAGCCGAGAATCAACTCACAACACTAAGGAGTTCTGATGCCCTGGTTCTTAATCTGAAAGGAGCCCCAGGTCCCAAATTCAACTCGGCTGGAGGCCTGAAACCCCTTTGACAACTCGACAGGAAAGCAGAGTTCCATGTCTTCACACATGTCGAGACCTATCTCCCTGTTTGAAATGGAAAACACAGCCCGACACCCACATCAAAACAGGAAAGGAAACCTGAGGTTCCCGCCTCAACTGGAGATGAGGCACTCTTCCATTGCACCAAACCCAGTGGAGTCCGAGAGGCCCCTCCAAGTCTACAGTATTCCTGACTTCCAATAGGCACAATGAGAAGCTCCCTGAGGTCACCGGCACAAGTCGCGGAAACCCAGGATTTCCTGCCACAACTCTAGAAAGACCTCGAGATTCCCCCTTCAAGGCGTCTTGAGGCCGGATTCCCCTGCAGTGAATTGAGAGCAATGCCGCACTCCCCCTGGCAACTCGAATGTAGATAGGACTTCCCTGGGGCAACATGAGAGGCCCTATTATTTCCCCATTGTAACTCGAGGAAAACCGCACATGTTGCGCCGCAGTTCGAAAAAAACCATGACATTCGCCCATAATCGTGAGATGAAGCCTTTCTTTTCCTGCAGGGCCTAGAGAGCAATCCGGAGTCCTCTCTCAAAACTCCACAGTAGGCTTGACTCCCTTTAGGCCACTCAATGATACCCATCAAGAGATACCCATCGCAACTGGAGAGGAGAGTGGAATTCTTTGCTTCCACTGGAGACGAGGCATGACTCCCCGGGTGAACCTTGAATGTAACACCGAGATCCCTGTTGCCTTGGGAGAGGAATATGGATTTTCTGAACAAAAACCTAGATGAGGTCTATTTGCCCTACAGTGACTCGAGAGTAATCCCCAGCTCCCCATCATAACTCGAATGGAGATTGGACTTCCCGGGGGCAACACGAGGGGCTCCCTGAGTTCCCCATCATAACTCGAGAATCCCGCCGCAACTCGAGAAAACCACGAGGTTCCCCTGTTATCGTGAGATGAGGCCCCTTCCCGCTGAAGTGTCTCAAGAGAAATCTCATGTTCCCTCTTGAAATTCGAAACAGTACTTGACACCCGTGATGCAACCCAAAAAGTTCCCCAACATACCGGTCTCATTAGAGAGGTACACCGAGTTTCCCGGCACCACTTAATCTGAGCCCCTTCTCCCCGCCTGATCTCGACATGTGGGTCGATTCCCCTGCTTTGTCTAGAAAGGGATCCCGACCATCCTGTCGCACCTCAGAGGAGGCCGGTCTCACAAAGAAATTCGAGAGGTAGTCTCATGGGTCAAGCCACATTCCAAAAGACATGGATTTCCCTGTCCACTCAAGAAAGGTCCCTATGCCCAGGAACCTCTTCGAATGTAATCCTGAGGATGATGTCACAACATGAACGGGTACTCCCTCCCCAGTTGCATCATCTGGAAACAGCCGCAGGTTCCAAATACCACTCGACAAGTGACCTGTCACCCCGTGAACAACTCAAGTGGCCATCAGAGTTCGTACCTCATCACAAGAGGGGCCTGACTCTCCTGTTTCAACTCTGCAGAGACCCTGCGATCAAAGTCAGAAATGGAGAACAACGCTGAGGTTCCCGCCTCATCTCGAGATGAGGCCCTATTCTTCCCTGCAGCGATGTGCGAGGAACCCCGGGGTGGCCCTCGCAACGCCAAAGAAGATCTGACTTCCCTGAGGAAACACAAGCCATCAGATTGCCCTGCTTTGCCTGGAGAGGAATGCCTACGTACCCATCACACCTCGAGAGGAGGCTGGTATTTACTTGACACTGGAGGGGAACCCAGCGGCCTTGTCACAATTCGAAAGCCACTGATTCTCCATCCACTCGAGATCAGGCCTGATTTCCTTGCACCGTTTCGAATGTCAGCCAAGAATCAACTAACAAGACGAAGGAGTTCTGATGTCCTGGTTGTTAATCCGAAAAGAGCCCCAGGTCCCAAATTCAACTCAGCTGGAGGCCTGAAACCCCTTTGACAACTCGAAAGGAAAGCAGAGTTCAATGCCTTCACACATGTCGAGAACTACCTCCCTGTTTAAAACAGCATACTCAGCCCAAGACCCACGTCAAAACAGGAGAGGAAACCTGAGTTTGCTGCCTCAACTCAATATGAGGCGCTCTTAAATTGCACCAAACCCAGGGGAATCCAAGAGGCCCCTCCCAAGTCCACAGTGTTCCTGCCATTCAATAGGCACAATTAGAAGCTCCCTGAGGTCACCGTCACAAGTCGAGGAAACCCAGGGTTTCTGTTCCGCAACTTGAGAAAGACCTCGAAATTACCGCATCAGCCCATCTTGAGACCGGATTCCCCTTAGTGAATCCAGAGCAGTGCCATGCTCGCCCTCGCAACTCGAATGGAGACTGGACTTCCCTGGCACCACACAAGAGGCTCCCTGAGTTCCCCTTCATAACTCGTGAGAAAACCCACACTCACGCCGCAGCTCGAAAAAAACCAGGAGATTCCCCCGTGATCGCAAGATGAGGCGCTTTTTTTCTTGCAGGGCCTAGAGAGCAATCCCGAGTCCTCTCTCAAAACTCCACAGGAGGCTTGACTCCCTTTAGGCCACTCAATGGGCTCCAAGAGATACCCTTCGCAACTCGAGAGGAGAGCAGAGTTCTGTGCTTCCACTCGAGATGAGGCCTGACTCTGCGGGTGAATCTTGAATGCAACCCCGAGATCCCTGTCGAAACTGGAGAGGAACACGTAGTTTCTGGACACAAGCCTGGATGAGCTCTATTTGCCCTGCAGTGACTCGAGAGCAATCCCCAGCTCTCCCTCGCAACTTGATTGGAGATTGGATTTCATTGGGGCCAACAGGAGAGGCATCCTGAGTTCCCCGTCATACTCGAGAATCCCGCTGCAACTCGAGAAAAACCACGAGGTTCCTCGTCATCACGAAATGAGGGCCCTTCCCACTGCAGCGTCTTTAGAGTAATCCCACGTTCCCTCTTGAAATTCGAAACGGTACTTGACACCCTTGATGCAATCCAAAAAGTTCCCCGACATATCAGTCTCACTCGAGAGGAACACCGTGTTTGCATGTACCACTTAATCTGAGCCCCTTCTCCCCTCCTGATCTCTACATGAGGGTCCATTCCCCTGGTTTGTCTGGAAAGGGGTGCCCACCTTCCCATCCCACCCCAGGAGCAGGCTGGTCTCACAAAGAAATCGGAGAGGTAGCCTCATGGGTCATGCCACATTCCGAAAGACACCGATTGACCTGTCCACTCTTTATAAGAACCCAAAGCCCCCAAATCTCTTCGAATGTAACCCTGTGGATGAAGTCACGACACGAAGGGGCACTGACACCCCAGTTGCACCGTCTAGAAAAACCCGCAGGTTCCAAATACAACTCGACAAGTGGCCTGTCACCCCTTGAACAACTAGAGAGGCAAGCGGAGTTCCATTCCTCAACAAAAGATGAGTCTTGACTCTCCTGTTCCAACTCTCCAGAGACCCTTTGATCCAAATCAGAAATGGAGAGGAACCCTGAGATTCCCGCCTCAACTCGAGATGAGGCCCACTTCCATTGCACCTAACCTAGTGGAGTCCCGAGAGTCCCCTCCCAACTCCACAGTATCCCTGACTTCTCAGAGGCACCCTGAGAAGCTCCCTGAGGTCACTGGCACAAGTTTAGGGAACCCAGGGATTCCTGCCGCAACTTGAGAAAGACCTCGAGATTCCTTCTTCAACACGTCTTGAGGCCTGATTCCCCTACCGTGACTCAAGAGCAATGACCCGCTCCCACTCGCAGCTCAAATGGAGACTGTTCTTCCCTGGCGCCACACGAGAGGCTCCTTGATTCCCCGTCGTAACTAGAGAATCCCGCCAAAAATCGAGAAAAACCACGAGGTTCCCCCGTCATAGCGAGATGAAGACCTTCCTTTCTGCAGGGCCTAGAGAGCAATTCTGAGTCCTCTCTTACAACTCCACAGGTGGCTTGACTCCCTTTAGGCCACTCAAATGGCTCCAAGAGATACCCGTCGCAACTCGAGAGGAGAGAGGAGTTCTTTGCTTCCACTAGAGATGGGGCCTGATTCCCCAGGTGAATCTTGAATGCAACCCCGAGATCCCTGTCGCAACTGGAGAAGAACACATAGTTTCTGGACACAAGCCTAGATGAAGTCTATTTGCCCTGCAGTGACTCGAGAGCAATCCCCAGCTCTCCCTCGTAACTCGAATGGAGATTGGACTTCCCTGGGGCAACATGAGAGGCTCCCTGAGTTCCCCGTTGTAACTCGAGAATCCAACTGCAACTTGACAAAAACCACAAGGTTTCCCGGTCATCGCGAGATGAAGCCCTTTCCTGCTGCAGCATCTCAAGGGAAATCCCACGTTCGCTCTTGAAATTTGAAACGGTACTTGACACCCTTGATTCCACTCAAAAAGTTCCCTGACATATCAGTCTCACTCGAGAGGAACACCAAGTTTCCCAGCACCACTTAATCTGAGACCCTTCTCCCCTCCTGATCTCGACATTAGGGTATATTCCCCTGCTTTGTCTGGAAAGGGATCCCGACCTTCACGTCCCACCTCAGGAGGAGGCCGGTCTCACACTGAAACTAGAGAGGAAGCCTCGTGTGTTGTGCCACATTCCGAAAGACACCGATTTCCCCATCCACTCAAGAAAGGACCTGGTGCCCAGGCACCTCTTCAAATGTAACCGTGAGGATGAGGTCACAACATGAAGTGGCATTGACACCCAAGTTGCATCATTCGGAAACAGCCGCAGGTTCCAAATACAACTCGACAAGTGGTCTGTCACCCCATGAACAACTCGAGAGTCCAGCGGAGTTCCAATCTCATCACAAGACGAGACCTGACTCTCCTGTTCCAACTCTGCAGAGCCCTGCGATCGAAGTCAGAAATTGAGAGGAACACTAAAGTTCCGGCCTCATGTTGAGATGAGGCCCTATTCATCCCTGCAGCGATGTGCGAGGAAACCCGAAGTGGCCCTCCCAATGCCAAAGGAGATCTGACTTCCCTGAGGAAACACGAGGGGTCCCCCAGGTCGACAGGCAACTCGAGAGGAACCCTAACCTTCCCACCACAACTCCACGCAAACGACGAAATTCTCAGCTGCAAGCTTGAGGAGGCCCTTTTACGCTGCAGCATTTCCAAAGAAAGCCCACGTTTCCTTTGGATCTCAAAAGGGTCCTCGACACGCTTAACGCAACTCCAGAAGTTTCCCGAGATACCTGTCCCCACTCTAGAGAAATGCTGAAATTCCCACCACAAGTCAAGAAGAGCCCCGTTTTCCCCGCCTCAGGTAGAGATGAGGTTCGATTGCCCTGCTTCACCTGGAAAGGAATGCCTACATCCCCGTCGCACCTCGAGTGGTAGCTCGTATGTTCTTGACACTGGAGGGGAACCCTGGGGCCTTGTCACAATTAAAAAGCAACTGATTTCACCATCCACTCGAGATCAGGCCTGATTTCCTTGCACCGATTCAAAACTCAGGCGAAAATCAAATCACAACACGATGGAGTTCTGATGCCCTGGTTGTTAATCCGAAAGTAGCCCCAGGTCCCACATTCACTCGGCTTGAGGCCTAAAACGCCTTTGACCACTCGAGAGGAAAGTAGAGTTCCATTCCTTCACGCACATCGAGACCTACCTCCCTGTTTGAAATGGCATACACAGCCCGAGACCCACGTCAAAACAGGAGAGGAAACCTGAGGTTCCCGCCTCAACTCGAGATGAGGCGCTCTTCCATAGTACCAAACCCAGTCGAGTCTGAGAGGCCCCTCCCAAGTCCACAGTCTTCTTGACTTCCAGTAGGCACAATGAGAAGGTGCCTGAGGTCACCGTCACAAATCGAGGAAACCCAGGGATTCCTGCCGCAACTCGATAAAGACCTCGAAATTCCCCCTTCAGCGCGTCTTGAGGCTGGGTTCCGCTTCAGTGATTCAAGAGCAATGCTGCACTCCCCCTTGCAACTCGAATGGAGACTGGACTTCCCTGGGGACACACAAGAGGCTCCTTTAGTTCCCCATCATATCTCGAGGAAAACCCCACACGTTGCGCCACAGCTCGAGAAAAACCACGAGATTCGCCCGTCATTGCAAGATGAGGCCCTTCACTTCCTGCAGGGCCTAGAGAGCAATCCCGAGTCCTCTCTCAAAACTCCACAGGAGCATTGACTCACTTTAGGCCTCTCTATGGGCTCCAAGAGATACCCCTTGCAACTGGAGAGGAGAGCGGAATTCTTTGCTTTCATTGGAGATGAGGCCTGACTCCCCAGGTGGACCTTGAATGTAACACCGAGATCCCAGTTGCCATTGGAGAGGAACACGTATTTTCTGGACAAAAGCCTAGATGAGGTCTATTTGTCCTGCAGTGACTCGAGTGCAATTCCCGGCTCCACCTTGCAACTCGAATGGAGATTGGACTTCCCTGTGCAAACACAAGAGGCATCCAGAGTTCCCCTTCGTAACTTGAGAATCCCGCAGCAACTCAAGAAAAACCACGAGGTTCCCCCATCATCGCGAGATGAAGCCCTTTCCCAGTGCAGCATCTCAAGAAAACTCCCACGTTTCCTCTTGAAATTCGAAATGGTACCTGACACCCTTGATGCAACCCAAAAAGTTCCCCAACATACCGGTCTCACTCAAGAGGAACACGGATTTTCCCAGCAGCACTTAATCTGAGCCCCTTCTCCCCTCCTGATCTCGACATGAGGCTCAATTAATCTGCTTTGTCTGGAAGGGGATCCCGACCTTCTCATCCCACCTTAGGATGAGGCCGGTCTCACACTGAAACTCGAGAGGAAGCCTCGTGTGTCATGCCACATTCTGAAAGACACCAATTTCCCGGTC
The DNA here is from genome assembly GCF_029407905.1 of Bubalus kerabau. Classification (NCBI taxonomy): domain Eukaryota; kingdom Metazoa; phylum Chordata; class Mammalia; order Artiodactyla; family Bovidae; genus Bubalus; species Bubalus kerabau. Next base: position 655,421 of record NC_073647.1, on the reverse strand, counting down.
CACTCAAGAAAGGTGCCGATGGCAGGGCACCTCTTCGAATGTAACCCTGAGGTTGAAGTCACAACACAAAGGGGCACTGACACTCCAGTTGCATCGTCCGGAAACAGCCGCAGGTTCCAAATACAACTCGACAAGTTGCCTGTCACTACATGAACAACTCAAGGGGCCAGCGGAGTTCCAACCTCATCACAATAGGAGGCCTGAAACTCCTGTTCAAACTCTGTAGAGTCCCTGTGAACAACGTCAGAAATGGAGAGGAATACTGAGGTTCCCGCCTCTTATCGAGATGAGGTCCTATTCATACCTGCAGGGATGTGCGAGGTATCCCCAGGTGGCCCTGGCAACGCAAAATGAGATCTGACTTCCCTGAGGAACACGGGCTGCCCCCAGGACGACAGGCAACTCGAGAGGAACCCTAACTTTCCAGCCACAACCACGCAAACGATGAAATTCTTGCCTGCACGCATAATGAGGCCCTTTGATGCTACAGCGTTACCAAAGAGAGCCCACGTTTCCCTTGGAACACAAAAGCATCCATGAAACGCTTTACAAAACTCCAGAAGTTTCCCGAGATACCTGTCCCCACTTGAGAGGAACGCTGAAATTCCCGCCCCAAGTTAAGAGAGCACGGTTTTCCCTGCCTCAAATTGAGATGAGGGTCGATTACACTGCTTTGCCTGGAAAGGAATGCCGACGTCCCTGTCGCACCTTGAGAGGAGGCTGGTATCTACTTGCCACTGGAGGGGAACCCGGGGAACTTGTCACAATTCGAAAGTCACTGATTTCCTCATCCCCTCGAGATCAGGCCTGATTTCCTGGCAGCGATTCGAATGTCAGCCAAGAATCCACTTACAAAACGAAGGAGTTCTAATGCCCTGGTTGTTAATCCGAAAAGAGCCCACGGTCCCAAATTCAACTCGGCTAGAGGCCTGAAACCCCTTTGACAATTCGAGAGGAAAGCAGAGTTCCATGCCTTCACACACGTCGACATCTACCTCCCTGTTTGAATGGCATACACAGCCCAAGACCCATGTCAAAACAGACGTGGAAACCTGAGGTACTCGCCTCAACTCGATATGAGGCCTTCTTCCATTGCACCAAATACAGTGAAGTCCGAGAGGCCCCACCAAAGTCCACAGTATTCCTGACTTCCAATAGGCACAATGAGAAGCTCCCTGAGGTCATCGTCACAAGTCGAGGAAACCCAGGGTTTTCCTGCCGCAACAAGATAGACCTCGAAATTCCCCCTTCAGCTTTGTCTTGAGGCCAGATTCCCCTTCAGTGAATCAAGAGCAATGCGGCACTCCCCCTCGCAACTCGAATGGAGACTGGACTTCCCTGGGGCAACACGAGAGGCTCCCTTAATTCCCCATCTGTACTAGAGGAAAACGCCACACGTTGAGCCGAGCTCTAAAAAAACCACGATATTCACCCGTCATCATGAGATGAGACCCTTCTTTACCTGCAGGGCCTAGAGAGCAATCTCAAGTCCTCTCTCAAACCTCCACAGGAGGCTTGAATCCCTTTATGCCAGTCTAAGGGCTCCAAGAGATACCCGTCACAAGTGGAGAGGAGAGCTAAATTCTTTGCTTCCACTCGAGACAAGGCTTGACTAGCTGAGTGAACTTGAATATAACCCAGAGATCCCTGTTGCCATTGGAGAGGAACACGGATTTTCTGGACAAAAGCCTAGATGAGGTCTATTTGCCCTGCAGTGACTCGAGAGCAATCCCCAGCTCCCCCTTGCAATTCGAATGGAAATTGGACTTGCCTGGGCTAACACAAGAGGCATCCAGAGTTCCACCGTAACTCGAGAATCCCGCCACAACTCAAGAAAAACCACGAGGTTGCCCCGTCATCGCGAGATGAAGCTCTTTCCCTTGCAGCATCTCAAGAAAAATCCCACGTTCCCTCTTGAAATTCGAAACGGTACTCGACACGCTTGATGCAACCCAAAAAGTTCCCTGACACACTGGTCTCACTTGAGAGGAACACCGATTTTCGCGGCACCACTTAATCTGAGCCCCTTCTCCCCTCCTGATCTCGACATGAGGCTCAATTCCCCTGCTTTGTCTGGAAAGGGATCCCGTCCTTCTCGTCCCACCTCAGGATGAGGCTGGTCTCACATGAAACTCGAGAGGAAGCCTCATGTATCGTGCCACATTTCGAGAGACACCTATTTCCCCGTCCAGTCAAGAAAAGTCCCGATGCCCAGGCACCTCTTTGAATGTAACCCTGAGGATGAAGTCACAACATGAAGGGGCACTGACACTCCAGTTGCATTGTCCGGAAACAGCCGCAGGTTCCAAATACAATTCGACAAGTGGCCTGTCACCCCGTAAACAACTCGAGAGACCAGTGGAGTTCAAAGCTCATTACAAGAGGAGGCCTGACTCTCCTGTTCAAACTTTTCAGAGACCCTGCAATCAACGTCAGAAATGGAGAGGAATACTGAGGCTCCTGCCTCTTAAAGAGATGAGACCCTATTCATCCCTGCATCGATGCATGAGGAATCCCCAGGTGGCCCTCCCAACGCCAAAGGAGATTTGACTTCCCTGAGGAAACACGAGGGCTCACCCAGGTCGACAGGCAACTCGAGAGGAACCCTAAGCTTCCTGCCACAACTCCACGAAAACGACGAAATTCTTGACTGCACGCTTGAGGAGGCCCTTTTCCGCTGTAGCGTTTCCAAAGAAAGCCCACGTTTCCCATGGAACTCGAAAGGGTCCTCGACTCACTTTACTAAACTCCAGAAGGTTCCTGAGATACCCGTCCCCACTCAAGAGGAACGCTGAAATTCCCACCACAAGTCAAGAAGAGCCCCGTTTTCTCCGCTTCAAGTTGAGATGAGGGTCGATTGCAGTGCTCCGTGGAAAGGAATGCCGACATCCCCGTCGCACCTCAAGAGGAGGCTGGAATCTACTTGACACTGTAGATTAACCCGGGGGCCTTGTGACAATTGGAAAGCCACTGATTTCCCCATCCACTCGAGATCAGGCCTGATTTCCTTGCACCTATTCAAATGTCACCCGAGAATCAACTCACAACACGAAGGAGTTCTGATGCTCTGGTTGTTAATCTGAAAGGAGCCCCAGGTCCCAAATTCAACTCGGCTGGAGGCCTGAAACCCCTTTGAAAACTCGAGAGGAAAGCAGAGTTCCATGCCTTCACACACGTCGAGACCTACGTCCCTGTTTGAAACAGCATACACAGCCCGAGACTCACGTCAAAACAGGAGAGGAAACCTGAGGTTCCTGCCTCAATTGGAGATGAGGCACTCTTCCATTGCACCAAACCCAGGGGAGTCCGAGAGGCCCCTCCCATGTCCACAGTATTCCTGACTTCCTATAAGCACAATGAGAAGCTCCCGGAGGTCACAATCACACGTCGAGGAAACCCAGGGTTTCCTGCTGCAACTCGAGAAAGACCTTGAAATTCCCCCTTCAATGCGTCTTGAGTCTGGGTTCCCCTGCAGTGAATCGAGAGCAATGCCGCACTCCCCCTCGCAATTCGAATGGAGATTGGACTTCCCTGGAGCCACACAAGAGGCTCCCTGAGTTCCCTGTCTTAACTCGTGAGAAAGCCCACATTCGCGCCGCAGCTCGGAAAAAAACGAGATTTCCTGGTCATCGAGAGAAGAGGCCCTTCTTTTCCTGCAGGGCCTAGATAGCAATCCGACGTCTGCTCTCAAAACTCCACAGCAGCCTTGACTCCCTTTAGGCCACTCAATGGACTCCAAGAGATACCTGTCACAACTGGAGAGAAGAGCGGAGTTCTTTGCTTCCACTCAAGACGAAACCTGACTCCCCGGATGAACCTTGAATGCAACCCCGAGATCCCTGTTGACACTGGAGAGGAACACGTAGTTTCTGAATACAAGCCTAGATGAGGTCTATTTGCCCTGCACTGACTCAAGAACAATCCCCAGCTCCCCCTCGCAACCTGAATGGAGATTGGACTTCCCTGGACCAACAGGAGAGGCATCCTGAGTTCCCCGTCGTAACTCGAGAATCCCACTGCAACTTGAGAAAAACCACGAGGTTCCCCCGTCATCGAGAGATGAAGCCCTTTCCTGCTGCAGCGTCACAAGAGATATCCCAGGATCCCTCTTGAAATTCGAAACGGTACTTGACACCCATAATGCACTTCAAAAAGTTCCCCAACATACCAGTTTCACGCGAGAGGAACACCAAACTTCCCGGCACCACTTAATCTGAGCCCCTTCTCCCCTCCTGATCTTGACATGAGGGTCGATTCCCCTGCTTTGTCTGGAAGGGGATTACGACCTTCTCTTCCCACCTCAGGAGGAGGCTGGTCTCACAATGAAACTCGAGAGGAAGGCTCATGTGTCGTGCCACATTCTGAAAGACACCAATTTCCCTGTCCACTCAAGAAAGGTCCCGATGCCCAGGCACCTCTTCGAATGTAACCCTGTGGATGAAGTCACAACACAAAGGGGCACTGACACTCCAGTTTCTCTGTCCAGAAACAGCCACAGGTTCCAAATACAACTCAACAAGTTGCCTGTCACCCCGTGAACAACTCGAGAGGCAGCGGAGTTCCATTCCTCAACAAAATACGAGGCCTGACTCTCCTATTCCAACTCTGCAGAGACCCCGAAATTGAAGTCAGAAACGGAGAGGAACCCTGAGGTTCCCGGCTCAACTCGAGATGAGGCCCTTTCCATTGCACCAAACCTAGTGGAGTCCCGAGAGGCTCCTCCCAAATCCACAGTATCCTTGATTTCTCAGAGGCACCCTGAGAAGCTCCCTGATGTCACCGGCACAAGTCTAGGGGACCCAGGGTTTCCTGCCACAACTCGAGAAAGACCTCGTGATTCCTTCATCAACGAATCTTGAGGACTGATTCCCCTCCCTAACATGACTCGAGAGGAATGCCCCGCTCCCCCTCACAAATCGAATGGAGACTGGACTTCCCTGGTGCCACACGAGAGGGTCCCTGAGTTCCCCGCCGGAACTCGTGAGAAATGCAGCTCAGAAAAAAACATGAGATTCCCCCTCATCGGGAGATGAGGCCCTTCCTTTCCTGCAGGGCCTAGAGAGCAATCCCGAGTCTTCTGTCAAAACTCCACTGGAGGCTTGACTGCCTTTAGGCCACTCAATTGGCTCCAAGAGATACCCGTCGCAACTGGAGAGGAGAGCAGAGTTCTTTGCTTCCACTTGAGACTGGGCCTGACTCTCTGGGTGATTCTTGAATGCAACCCCGAGATCCCTCTCACCACTGGAGAGGAACACATAGTTTCTGGACACAAGCCTAGATGAAGTCTATTTGCCCTGCTGTGTCTCGAGAGCAATCCCCAGGTCTCCTTCGAAACTGGAATGGTGATTGGACTTACCTGGGGGCAACATGAGAGGCTCCCTGAGTTCCCTGTCATAACTCGAGAATCCCACCGCAACTCGAGAAAAACCACGAGGTTCCCCCGTCATCGTGAGATGAGGCCCCTTCCCCCTGCAGCGTCTCAAGAGAAATCCCACGATTCCTCTTGAAATTCGAAATGGTACTTGACACCCTTGATGCAACCCAAAAAGTTCCCAGACATACCAGTCTCACTCGAAAGGAACACCAATTTTCCTGGCATCATTTCATCTGAGCCCCTTCTCCCCTCCTGATCTCGACATGAGGGTCCATTCCCCTGATTTGTCTGGAAAGGGATCCCGACCTTCCAGTCGCACCTCAGGAGGAGGTCGGTCTCACAAAGAAATTCCAGAAGTAGCCTCATGAGTCATGCAACATTCCGAAAGACACCAATTTCCCTGTCCACATTGGATAAGAACCCGATGCTGGGACAACTCTTCGAATGTAACTCTGTGGATGAAGTCACAACACGAAGGGACACTGACACCCCAGTTGCATTGTCTAGAAACAACCACAGGTTCCAAATACAACTCTACAAATGGTCTGTCACCCTGTGAACAACTCGAGAGGCCAGTGGAGTTCCAACCTTTTCACAAGACGAGGTCTGAATCTCCTTTTCCAACTCTGCAGAGCCCTGTGATCGAAGTCAGAAATGGAGAAGAACACTAAAATTCCCGCCTCATGTCAAGATGAGGCCCTATTCATCCCTGCAGTGATGAGGGAGGAAACCCTAGGTGGCCCTCGAAATGCCAAAGGAAATCTAACTTCCCTGAGGAAACACGAGTGGTCCCTAGGTCGACAGGCAACTCGAGAGGAACCCTAAGCTTCCTGCCACAACTCCACACAAACGATGAAATTCTCGCCTGCAAGCTTGAGGAGGCCCTTTTACGCTGCAGCATTTCCAAACAAAGCCCACGTTTCCCTGGGAACACAAAAGGGTCCTCTACATGCTTTATGAAACTCCAGACGTTTCCCAAGATACCCGTCCCCACTCGAGAGGAACGCTGAAATTCCCGCCACAAATCAAGAAGAGCCCCATTGTCCCGCCTCAAGTCAAGATGAGGGTCGATTGCCCTGCTTCGCCTGGAACTGAATGCCGACGTCCCCGTCAAACCTCGAGAGGAGACTGGAATCTACTTGACACTGGAGGGAACCCGGGGGCCTTGTCAAAATTCAAAAGCCACTGATTTCCCAATCCACCCGAGATCAGGCCTGATTTCCTTGCACCAATTCGAAAGTCAGATGAGAATCAAATCACAACAGGAAGGATTTCTGATGCCCTGGTTGTTAATCTGAAAGGAGCCCCAAGTCCCATATTCAACTAGACTTGAGGCCTGAAACCCCTTTGAAAACTCGAGAGGAAAGCAGAGTTCCATTCCTTCACACACGTCCAGACCTACCTCCCTGTTTGAAACGGTATGCATAGCCCAAGATGCACGTCAAAACAGGAGAGGAAACCTGAGGTTCCCACCTCAACACGAGATGAAGCCCTCTTCCATTGCACCAAACCCAGTGGCGTCCCCAGGGGCCCCTCCCAAATCCACAGTATCCCTGACTTCTCATAGGCACCCTGAGAAGCTCCCTGAGGTCACTGGCACAAGTCGAGGGAACCCAGGATTTCCTGCCGCAACCCGAGAAAGACCTCGATAGTCCTTCAACGCGTCTTGAGGTCTGATTCCCCTACCATGACTCAAAAGAAATGCCACGCTCCCCCTCGCAACTCGAATGGAGACCTGACTTCTTTGGCGCCACAGGAGAGGCTCCCTGAGTTCCCCGTCATACCTCGTGAGAAACCCCACACTGGTGCCGCGGCTCGAGAAAAACCATGAGATTCCCCTGTAATCGCGAGATGAGGCCTTTCTTTTCCTGCAGGGCCTAGAGAGCAATCCCGAGTCTTCTGTCAAAACTCCACTGGAGGCTTGACTCCATTTAGGCCACTCAGTGTGCTCCAAGAGATACCCGTGGCAACTGGAGAGGAGAGCAGAGTTCTTGGCTTCCACTTGAGAAGAGGCCTGACTCCCTGGGTGAACCTTGAATGTAACACCGAGATCCCTGTTGCCATTGGAGAGGAACACGGATTTTCTGGACAAAATCCTGCTTTGACTCGAGAGAATCCCCAGCTCCCCCTTGCAACTTGAATGGAGATTGGACTTCCCTAGGGCAACACGAGAGGCTCCTTGAGTTCCCTGTCGTACTTTGAGAATCCTGCCACAACAGGGAAAAACCACGATGTTCCACTGTCATCGTGAGATGAGGCCCCTTCCCTCTGCAGCGTCTCAAGAGAAATCCCACGTTCCCTCTTGAAATTCGAAATGGTACTTTACACCCTTGATGCAACCCAAAAAGTTCCCCGACATACCGGTCTCACTTGAGAGGAACACCGAGGTTCCTGGCTCCAGTTAATCTGAGCCCCTTTTTCCCTTCTGATCTCCACATGAGGGTTGATTTCCCTGCTTTGTCTGGAAAGTGATCCCAACCTTCACTTCGCATCTCAGGACGATGCTGGACTCACAAAGAAATTCGAGAGTAGCTTCCTGGGTAGTGCCACATTCCAAAAGCCATCGATTTCCCCGTCCATTCTTGATAAGAACCCGATGCCCGAACACCTCTTTGAATGTAAACCTGTGGATGAAGTCACAACACGAAGGGGCACTGACACCCCAGTTGCATCCTCCGGAAAAACCCACAGGTTCCAAATACAAGTCGACAAATGGCCTGTTACCCCATGAACAACTCGAGAGGAATGCGGAGTTCTATACCTCAACACAAGATGAGGCCTGACTCTCCTGTTCCAACTCTCCAGAGACCCTGCGATCGAAGTCTGTAATGGAGAGGAACACTGAGGTTCCCGCCTCATCTCGAGATGAGGCCCTATTCATCCCCGCCGAGTTGAGCAAGGAATCCTGAGGTGGCCCTCGCAATGCCAAAGGAGATCTGACTTCCCTGAGGAAACACTAGCGGTCCCCAAGGTCGACAGGCAACTCGAGAGGAACCCTATGCGCTCACCACAACTCCATGCAAATGACGAAATTCTCGCCTGCACTCTTGAGGAGGCCCTTTTACGCTGCAGCATTTGCAAAGAAAGCACACTTTTCCCTTGGAACTCGAAAGAGTCTTCAACACGCTTTATGAAACACCTGAAGTTTCCAGACATACCCGTACCCACTAGAGAGGCACGCTGAAATTCCCACAACAAGTCAAGAAGAGCCCCGTTTTCCCCGCCTCAAGTCGAGATGAGGTTCGATTGCCCTGCTTCGCCTTGAAAGGAATGTTAACATCCGCATCGCATCTCGAGAAGAGGCTGGTATCTACATGACACTGGAGGACAACCCGGGGGCCTTGCCTCAATTCGAAAGCCACGTATTTCCCCATCCACTCAGGATCAGGCCTGATTTCCTTGCACCGATTCAACTGTCAGCCAAGAATCAACTCACAACACGAAGGGAGTATTGATGCCCCAGTTTCTATTACGAAAAGAGCCCCCAGTCACAAATTCAACTTGGCTGGAGGCCTGAAACTCCTTTGACAATTCAAGAGGAAAGCAGAGTTCCATGCCTCCACACAAGTCGAGACCTTACTCCCTGTTTGAAATGGCATATACAGTGCTAGACCCATGTCAGAACAGGAGAGGAATCCTGAGGTTCGTGCCTCAACTAAAGATGAGGCCCTCTTCCATCGATCAAACCCAGTGGAGTCCTGAGAGGTCCCTCCAAACTCCACAGTATTCGTGACTTTCTATAGGCACCCTGAGAAGCTCCCTGAAGTCACTGTCACAAGTCGAGGGAACCCAGTGTTTCCTGCCGCAACTCGAGAAAGACCACGAGATTCCCCTGTCAACGTGTCTTGAGGCCTGATTCCCCTTTCGTGACTCGAGAGCAATGCAGCGCTCGCGCTCGCAACTCGAATGGAGACTGGACTTCCCTGGGGCCACACGAGAGGCTCCCTGAGTTCCCCGTCGTAACTCAAGAGAAACCTCACACGTCCCATAGCAGCTCGAAAAAAACCATGAGATTCCCCCGTCATTGCGAGATGAGAACCTTCTTTTGCTGTGGGACCTAGAGAGCAATCCCTAGTCCTCTCTCAAAACTCCACAGGAGGCTTGACTCTATTTAGGCCACTCAATGGGCTCCAAGAGATACCCGTTGCAACTCGAGAGGAGAGCAGAGTGCTTTGCTTCCACTTGAGACGAGACTTGACTTCCAGGTGAACATTGAATGCAACCCTGAGATCCCTGTCACCACTGGAGAGGAATACGGAGTCTCTGGACACAACCCTCAGATCAGATCAGATCAGTCTCTCAGTCGTGTTCGACTCTTTGGGACCCCATGAATAGCAGCACGCCAGGCCTCCCTATTCATCACCAACTCCTGGAGTTCACTCAGACTCACGTCCATCGAGTCAGTGATGACATCCAGCGATCTCATCCTCTGTCATCCCCTTCTCCTCTTGCCCCCAATCCCTTCCAGCATCAGAGTCTTTTCCAATGAGTCAACTCTTCGCATGAGGTGGCCAAAGTACTGGAGTTTCAGCTTTAGCGTCATTCTTCCAAGGGCTGATCTCCTTCAGAATGTACTGGTTGGATCTCCTTGCAGTCAAAGGGACTCTCAAGAGTCTTCTCCAACACCACAGTTCAAAACCATCAATTCTTCAGCTCTCAGCCTTCTTCACAGTCTGACTCTCACATCCATACATGACCACAGGAAAAACCATAGCCTTGACTAGCCGGACCTTTGTTGGCAAAGTAATGTCTCTGCTTTTGAATATGCTATCTAAGTTGGTCATAACTTTCCTTCCAAGGAGTAAGCATATTTTAATTTCATGGCTGCAGTCACCATCTGCAGTGATTTTGGAGCCCAGAAAGATAAAGTCTGACACTGTTTCCACTGTTTCCCCATCTATTTCCCATGAAGTGGTGGGACCGGATGCCATGATCTTCGTTTTCTGAATGTTGAGCTTTAAGCCAACTTTTTCACTCTCCCCTTTCACTTTCATCAAGAGGCTTTTCAGTTCCTCTTCACTTTCTGCCATAAGGGTGGTGTCATCTGCATATCTGAGGTTATTGATATTTTTCCTCGCAATCTTGATTCCAGTTTGTGTTCCTTCCAGTCCAGCGTTTCTCATTATATACTCTGCATATAAGTTAAATAAACAGGGTGACAATATACAGCTTTGACGAACTCCTTTTCCTATTTGGAACCAGACTGTTGTTCCATGTCCAGTTCTAACTGTTGCTTCCTGACCTGCATACAAATTTCTCAAGAGGCAGATCAGGTGGTCTGGTATTCCCATCTCTTTCAGAGTTTTACACAGTTGATTGTGATCCACACAGTCAAAGGCTTTGGCATAGTCAATAAAGCAGAAATAGATGTGTCTCTGGAACTCTCTTGCTTTTTCCATGATCCAGCAGACGTTGGCAATTTGATCTCTGGTTCCTCTGCCTTTTCTAAAACTAGCTTGAACATCAGGAAGTTCATGGTTCACATATTGCTGAAGCCTGGCTTGGAGAATTTTGAGCATTACTTTACTAGCATGTGAGATGAGTACAATTGTGTGGTAGTTTGAGCATTCTTTGGCATTGCCTTTCTTTGGGATTGGAATGAAAACTGACATTTGCAGTCCTGTGGCCACTGCTGAGTTTTCCAAATTTGCTGGCATATGGAGTGCAGCACTTTCACATCATTGTCTTTCAGGATTTGGAATAGCTCAAGTGGAATTCCATCACCTCCACTAGCTCTGTTAGTAGTGCTTTCTAAGGCCCACTTGACTTCACATTCCAGGATGTCTGGTTCTAGGTCAGTGATCACACCATCGTGATTATCTGGGTCGTGAAGATCTTTTTTGTACAGTTCTTCTGTGTATTCTTGCCATCTCTTCTTAATATCTTCTGCTTCTGTTACCTCCATACCATTTCTGTCCTTTATCGAGCTCATCTTTGCATGAAATGTTCCTTTGGTGTCTCTCATTTTCTTGAAGAGATCCCTAGTCTTTCCCATTCTGGTGTTTTCCTCTATTTCTTTGCATTGATCGCTGAAGAAGGCTTTCTTATCTCTTCTTGCTATTCTTTGGAAATCTGCATTCAGATATTTATATCTTTCCTTTTCTCCTTTGCTTTTCACTTCTCTTGTTTTCACAGCTATTTGTATGGCCTCCCCAGACAGCCATTTTCCTTTTTTGCATTTCTTTTCCATGGGGATGATCTTGATCCCTGTCTCCTGTACTATGTCACGAACCTCATTCCATAGTTCATCAGGCACTCTATCTATCAGATCTAGGCCCTTAAATCTATTTCTCACTTCCCCTGTATAATCACAAGGTATTTGATTTAGGTCATACCTGAATAGTCAAGTGATTTTCCCTACTTTCTTCACTTTAAGTCTGAATTTGGCAAAAATGAGTTCATGATTTGAGCCACAGTCAGCTCCTGGTCTTGTTTTTGCTGCCTGTATAGAGTTTCTCCATCTTTGACTACAAAGAATATTATCAATCTGATTTTGGTGTTGACCATCAGGTGATGTCCATGTATAGAGTCTTCTCTCATGTTGTTGGAAGAGGGTGTTTGTTATGACCAGTGCATTTTCTTGGCAAAAATCTATTAGTCTTTGCCCTGTTTCATTCCGTATTCCAAGGCCAAATTTGCCTGTTACTCCAGGTGTTTCTTGACTTCCTACTTTTGCATTTCAGTCCCCTATAATGAAAAGGACATATTTTTGGGGTGTTAGTTCTAAAAAGTCTTGTAGGTCTTCATAGAACGGATCAACTTCAGCTTCTTCAGCGTTACTGGTTGTGACACAGACTTGGATTACTGTGATATTGAATGGTTTGCCTTGGAAATGAACAGAGATCATTCTGTCGTTTTTGAGACAACCCTAGATGAGGTCTATTTTCCCTGCACTGACCCGAGAGCAATCCCCAGCTCCCTCTTGCACCTCGAATGGAGATTGGACTTCCCTGGGGCAACACGAGAGGTTCCCTGATTTCCCCATCATAACTCGAGAATCCTACCGCAACTCGAGAAAAACAACGAGGTTCCCCCGTCATCACTAGGTGAGTTCCTTTCCCACTGCAGAGTCTCAAAAGAAATCCCACATTTTCTCTTGAAATTCAAAATGGTACTTGACACCCTTGATGCAACTCAAAAAGTTCCCCAACATACCCATCTCACTGGAGAGGAAAACGGAGTTTCCCGGCACTACTTGATCTGACCCCTTCTCCCCTCCTGATCTCAATATGAGGGTCAATTCCCCTGCTTTGTCCAGAAAGGGATCGTGACCATCCCGTCACACCTCAGGAGAAGTCCAGTCTCACATTGAAACTCTACAGCAAGCCTCTTGGGTGGTGCCACATTCCAAAAGACACCCATATCCCCGTCCACTCAAAGTAAGTCCCGATGCCCAGGCACCTCTTCAAATGTAACCCTGAGGTTGAAGTCACAACACGAAGGGGCACTGACACCCTAGTCACCTCCTCCGGAAAAATACGTAGGTTCTAAATACAACTTTACAAGTGTCCTGTCACCCCAAGAACAACGAAAGAGGAAAGCGGAGTTCCATTCCTCAACACAAGACGAGGCCTGCCTCTCCTATTCCAACTCTGCTGAGACCCTCCGATTGAAGTCAGAAATAGAGAGGAACACTGAGGTTCCCGCCTCAACTTGAGATGAGGCCCTCTTCATCCCTGCAGCAATGCACAAGGAATACCGAGGTGCCTCTCGAAATACCAAAGGAGATCTGACTTCCCTGAGGAGACACGAGTGGTCTCCCAGGCCGACACACAACTCAAGGAGAACCCTCAGCTTCCTGCCACAACATCACGCAAACTACATAATTCTCCACTGCACGCTAGAGGAGGCTCTTTTACACTGCAGCGTTTCCAAAGAAAGCCCACGTTGCCTTACAACTCGAAAGCGTCCTTGACCCGCTTTACGAAATTCCAGAAGTTTCCCGAGATACTCGTTCCCAGTAGAGAGGAATGCTGAGTTTCCCGCCACAAGTCAAGAAGAGCCCGGTTTTCCCCGCCTCAAGTCGAGATGAGGGTCGATTTTCCTGCTTCGCCTGCAAAGGAATGCCGACATCCCCGTTTCACCGTGACAGTAGGATGGTATCTACATGACACTGGAGGGGAACCCGGGGGCCTTGTCACGATTTGAAAGCCACGTATTTCCCCATCCACTTGAGATCAGGCTTGATTTCCTTGCACTGATTCGAATGTCAGCCGAGAATTTACTGAAAGCATGAAGGGAGTTCTGATGCCCCTGTTGCTAATCCAAAAAGAGCCCCAGGTCCAAAATTCAACTCCCCTAGAGGCCTGAAACCCCGTTGACAACTCGAGAGGAAAGCAGAGTTCAACGCCTCCACACATGTCGAGACCTAACTCCCTGTTTGAAATGGCATACACAGGCCGAGACCCACGTCAGAACAGGAGAGGAACCCTGTGGTTCCTGACTCAACTCGAGATGAGGCCCTCTTCCTTCAACCAAACACAGTGGAGTCCCGAGAGTCCCTCCCAACTCCACAGTATTCCTGACTTCTAATAGGCACCCTGAGAAGCTCCCTGAGGTCACAATCATAAGTTGAGGGAACCCAGGGTTTCCTGCCACAACTCGAGAAAGACCTCGAGATTCTTCCTTCAACGTGGCTTGAGGACGGATTCCCCAGCCATGACTCGAAAGCAATGCGGCTCTCCCCCTAGAAACTCGAATGGAGACTGGACTTCCCAGGGGCCACATGAGAGGCTCCCTGAGATTGAAGTCGTAACTCGAGAGAAATCACGCACGTCCCATGGCAGCTCTAAAAAATCCACGAGTTTCCACCGTCATCGCGAGATGAGGCCCTTCTTTTCCTCCAGGGTCTAGAGAGCAATCCCGAGTTCTCTCTGAAAACTCCACAGGAGGTTTGACTCCCTTTAGGCCACTCAATGGGCTCCAAGAGATACCTGTCACAACTCGAGAGGAGAGAGGAGTTCTTTGCTTCCACTCGAGCGAGGCCTGACTCCCCAGGTGAACCTTGAATGCAACCCTGAGATCCCTGTCGCCACTGGAAAGGAACACGGAATTTGTGGATACATGCCTAGATGAGGTCTATTTGCCCTACAGTGACTCAAGAGCAATCCCCAGCTCCCACTCGTACCTCAAATGGAGATTGGACTTCCCTGAACCAAATCAAGAGGCTCCCTGAGTTCCCGTTCATAACTCGAGAATCCTGCCTTAACACGAGAAAAACGAAGAGGTTCCCCCATAATCGAGAGGTGAGGCCCTTTCCCGCTTCAGCGTCTCAAGAGAAATCCCACGTTCCCTCGTAAATTCGAAACGGTACTTGAAGCCCTTGATGCAACTCAAAAAGTGCCCCGACATACTGTTCTCATTCGAGAGGAACACCGAGTTTCCCGGCACCACTTAATCTGAGCCCGTTCTCCCATCCTGATCTCGATACGAGGGTCGACTCGCCTGCTATGTCTGCAAAGGGATCCAGACCTTACTGTCACACCTCATGAAGAGTCAGGTCCCATATTGAAATTCGAGAGGAAGCCACTTGGGTCATGCCACTTTAAGAAAGACAAAGATTTCACTGTCCATTCAAGGCAAGTCCCGATGCCCGGGCACCTCTTTGAATGTAATTCTGAGGATGAAGTCACAACACGAAGGGGAATGACACCCCTGTTGCATTGTCTGGAAAAAGGTGCAGGTTCCAAATACAACTCGACAAGTGGCCTGTCACCCAGTGAAGAACTCCAGAGGCAAGTGGAGTTCCATTCCTCAAGACAATACGAGGCCTGACTCTCGTGTTCCAATCTGCAGAGACCATATGATCGAAGTCAGAAATGGAGAGGAAGACTGAGGTTCTGGCCTCAACTCGAGATGATGACCTATTCACCCCTGCAGCGATGTGCAAGGAATAGCGAGGTACCCCTCTCAACAACAAAGGAGATCTGACTTCCCTGAGGAGACACGTGCAGTCCCCCAGGTCGACACGCAATTCGAGAGGAACCCTAGGCTTCTCGCCACAACTCAAGGCAAACTAAGAAATTCTCCCCTGCACGCTTGAAGAAATTCTCCCCTTTTACACTGCAGCGTTTCCAAGGAAAGACAACGTTTCCCTTTGAACTCGAAAGGGTCCTCGACATGATTTAAGAAACTCCAGAAGTTTCAAGAGATACCCGTCCCAACTCGAGAGGAATGCTGAGTTTCCCGCCACAAGTCAAGAAGAGACCCGTTTTCCCCGCCTCAACACTCGATGAGGCCCTCTTCCTTTGCACCGACCCCAGTGGACTGCCAAGAGGCCGCTGCAAATCCACAATATTCCTGACTTCCCGTAAGTACCCTGAGAAGCTCCCTGAGGTCACTGTCACATGTCCAGGGACGCCAGGGTTTCCTGCTGCAACTCCAGAAAGATCTCGATCTTCCCCCTTCAACACATCTTGAGGCCCGATTCCCCTGCTGTGACACGAGAGCAATGCCGTGCTCCCCCTGGAAATTCGAATGGAGACTGAACTTCCCTGGGGCCACATGAGAGGCACCCTAAGGTCCCCGTCGTTACTCGAGGGAAATCCCACACGTCCTGCTGCAGCTCAAAAAAAACCACGAGATTCCCCTGTCATCGCGAGATGAGGCCCTTCTTTTCCTGCAGGGCCTAGAGAGCAATTCCAAGTCCTCTCTCAAAATTCTACAGGGGGCTTGACACCCTTTAGGCCACTCAATTGGCTCCAAGAGATACACGTCACAACTCGAGAGGAGAGCAGAGTTCTTTGCTTCCACTTGAGCAAGGCCTGACTCCCCAGGTGAACCTTGAATGCAACCCCGAGATCCCTGTCGCCACTGGACAGGAACACAGAATTTGTGGACACATGCCTAGATGAGGTCTATTTGCCCTGCAGTGACTCGAGAGCAATCCCCGGCTCCCACTCGTAATTCGAATGGTGATTGGACTTCCGTGCGCCAAATGGAGAGGCTCCCTGAATTCCCCGTCGTAACTTGAGAATCCCGCCATAACTCGAAGAAAACCACGGGGTTCCCAGGTCATCGCGAGATGAGGCCCTTTCCCACTGCAGCGTCTCAAGAGAAATCCAACATTCCCTCGGAAATTCGAAACGGTACTTGAAACACTTGATGCAACTCAAAAAATTCCCCGACATACCGTTATCATTCGAGAGGAAAAGCGAGGTTCCCAGCACAACATAATCTGAGCCCCTTCTCCCCTCCTGATCTCGATACGAGGGTCGACTCGCCTGCTCTGCCTGCAAAGGGATTCAGACCTTACCGACGCACCTCAGGAAGTGGCAGGATTCATATTGAAATTCTAGAGGAAGCCTCGTGGGTCGTGCCACTTTAAAAAAGACAAGGATATCCCTGTCCGTTCAAGATAAGCCCTGGTGCCAGGGCACCTCTTCGAATGTAACCCTGAGGATGAAGTCACAACACCAAGGGGAATGACACCCCTGTTGCACAGTCCAGAAAAAGGTGCAGGTTCCAAATACAACTCGACAAGTGGCCTGTCACCCAGTGAAGAACTCCAGAGGCAAGTGGAGTTCCATTCCTCAAGACAATACGAGGCCTGACTCTCGTGTTCCAATCTGCAGAGACCATATGATCGAAGTCAGAAATGGAGAGGCAGCCTAAGGTTCCGGCCTCAACTCGAGATGATGCCCTATTCACCCCTGCAGCGATGTGCAAGGAATAGCGAGGTACCCCTCTCAACAACAAAGGAGATCTGACTTCCCTGAGGAGACACGTGCAGTCCCCCAGGTCGACACGCAATTCGAGAGGAACCCTAGGCTTCTCGCCACAACTCAAGGCAAACTAAGAAATTCTCCCCTGCACGCTTGAGGAGTCCCTTTTACGCTGCAGTGTTTCCAAAGAAAGACGTTTCCCTTGCAATTCGAAAGGGTCCTTGACACGCTTTACCGAACAGGAAAGCAGAATTCCATGCCTCCACACACGTCGAGAACTGACTTCATGTTTGAAACGGCATACACAGTCTGAGACCCACGTCAGAACAGGAGAGGAAGCCTGAGGTTCCCTCCTCACTCGAGAGGAGGACCACTTCAACTTCAATAAATACATTGGAGTCCAAAGAGGCCCCTCCCAAAACCACAGTATTTCTGACTTTCCATAGGCACCATGAGAAGCTCCCTGAGGTCACCATCACAAGTCCAGGGAACTCAGGGTTTCATGCGGCAACTCGAGAATGACCTCGTGATTCCCCCTTCAACCCATCTTGAGGCCTGATTCCCCTACCATGAAACAAGAGCAATGACCCACTCCCCCTCGCCATTCGTATGGAGACCTGACTTCCCTGGCGCCACACGAGAGGCTCCCTGAGCTTCCCTTCCTACCTCGTGAGAAGTCCCACACTGGCGCAGCAGCCCAAGAAAAACCACAAGACTCCCCCATCATCACAAGATGAGGGCTTTCTTTTCCTGCATGGCCTGGAGAGCAATCCCGAGTCCTCTCTCCAAACATCACAGGAGGCTTGACTGCCTTTAGGCCACTCAGTGGGCTCCAAGAGATACCCATCAGGACTCGAGAGGAGAGCGGAGTACTTTCCTTCCACTCGAGACCAGGCCTGACTTCCCGGTTGAGTCTGGAATGCAACTCCGAGATCCCTATCGGCCCTGGAGAGGAACATTAGTTTCTGGACACAAGCCAAGATGAAGTCTATTTGCCCTGCAGTGACTCGAGAGCAATCCCCAGCTCTCCCTAGCAACTCAAATGGAAGATTGGACATTCCTGGCCAACATGAGAGGCATCCTGAATTCCCCGTCGTAAGATGAGAATCCTGCCTCAACTCGAGAAAAAACACGTGGTTCCCTCGTCAACACAAGATGAGGTCCTTGCCCGCTACAGCATCTCAAGAGAAGTCCCACGTTCCATCTTGAAGTGCGAAACGGTACTTGGCACCCTTGATGCAACCCCAAAAGTGCCCCGACATACTGTTCTCACTCGAGGGGAAAACCGAGGTTCCCGGCACCACTTCATCTGAGCCCCTTCTCCCCTCCTGATCTCGACAGGAGGGTCGATTCTCCTGCTCTGTCTGGAAGGGTTTCCCAACGTTCCCGTCGCACCTCAGGATGAGGCCGGTCTCATGAAGAAATTCGAGACATAGCCTCGTGGTTGGTGCCA
This sequence comes from Bubalus kerabau, assembly GCF_029407905.1. Lineage (NCBI taxonomy): Eukaryota > Metazoa > Chordata > Mammalia > Artiodactyla > Bovidae > Bubalus > Bubalus kerabau. The sequence goes on along the minus strand of NC_073647.1, from coordinate 636,931 downwards.
CGTACCGAAAGACCCCGATTTGCCGGTTCGCTCTTGATAAGAACCCGATGCCCGAACATCTCTTCAAATTCAACCCTGTGGATGAAGTCACAACACAAAGAGGCACTTACACCCCCGTGCATCATACAGAAAAACCCGCAGGTTCCAAATACGGCTCGACAAGTGGCCTGTCACCCCGTGAACAACTCAAGAGGCAAGCGGAGTTCCATTTCTCAACAAAAGACCAGGCGTGACTCTCTTGTCCCTACTCTGCAGGGACCCTGCGATCCGAGTCAGAAATGGAGAGGAACCCTGAGGTTCCTGCCTCCACTCGTGATGAGGCCCTCTTCCATTGCACCAAACCCAGTGGAGTTCCGAGACGCCCCTCCCAACTCCACAGTATCCCTGACGTCTCAGAGGCACCCTGAGAAGCTCCCTGAGGTCACAGGCACAAGTCGAGGGAACTCTGGGTTTCCTGCCGCGACTTGAGAAAGACCTAGAGAGTCCTTCTTCAACATGTCTTGAGGCCCGATTCCCCTCCCATGACTCGATAACAATGACGGGCTCCCCCTCGCTACGCGCATGGAGACCTGACTTCCCTGGTTCCACACGAGAGGCTCCCTGAGATCCTCATCGTACCTCTTGAGAAAACCCACACTGACGCCGGAGATCGAGGAAACCCATGAGACGTCCCCGTCATCGCGAGATCAGGGCCTTCTTTTCCTGCATGGCCTGGAGAGCAATCCCGAGTCCTCTCTCCAAACTGAAGAGGAGGCTTGACTCCCTTTAGGCCACTCAGTGGGCTCCAAGAGATACGCGTCGCGACTCAAGAGGACAGCGGAGTCCTTTGCTTCTCCTCGAGACAAGGCCTGACCCACCGGGTGAGACTGGAATGCGACCTCGATATACCTGTCGCCCCTGGAGAGGAACATTACATCCTGGACACAAGCCTAGATGAGGTCTCTGCCCTGTAGTGACTCAAGAGCAACCCCGAGCTCTCCGTCGCAAGTCGAATGGAAGATTGGACTTCCTGGGCAAACACAAGAGGAAGCTTGAATTCCCCGTCATAACTCGAGAATCCCGCCACAACTAGAGAAAAACCACGTGGTTCCCTCGTCAGCGCCAGATGAGGTCCTTGCCCGCTACAGCGTCTCAAGAGAAGTCCCACGTTCCGTCTTGAAGTGCGAAACGATACTTGGCACCCTTGATGTGACCCCAAAAGTTCCCCAACATACTGTTTTCACTTGAGGGGAACACCGAGGTTCCCAGCACCACAACATCTGAGCCCCTTCTCCCCTTCTGATCGCGACAGGACGGTTGATTCCCCTGCTTTGTCTGCAAGGGGCTCCCGACCTTCCTGGCACAGCTCATGATGAGGCCAGTCTCACGAGGAAATTCGAGACATAGTCTCGTGGGTGGTGCCACAGGCCTAAAGACCCCGATTTGCCGGTCAGCTCTTGGAAAGAACCCGATGCCTGGACACCTCTTTGAAGGAAACTCTGTGGATGAAGGCACAACACGAAGGGGCACTGACACCCCCGTGCATCGTCCGGAAAAACCCGAAGGTTCCACAGACAGCTCAAAAAGTGGCCTGTCACCCCGTGAACAACTCGAAAGGCAAGCGGAGATTCATTCCTCCACAGAAGACGAGGCGTGACTCTCTTGTCCCTACTCTGCACGTACCCTGCAATCTGAGTCGGAAATGGAGAGAAACCCTGAGGTTCCTGCCTCCACTCTAGATGAGGCCCTCTTCCATTGCACCAAACCCAGTGGAGTCCCGAGAGGCCCCTCCCAACTCCACAGTATCCCTGACTTCTCAGAGGCACCCTGAGAAGCTCCCTGAAGTCACAGGAACAAGTAGAGGGAACCCTGGGTTTCCTGCCGCGACGCGAGAAAGACCTCGAGAGTCCTTCTTCAATGCGTCTTGAGGCCCTAGTCCCCTACCATGACTCGAGAGCAATGACACGCTCCCCCTCGCCACGCGCATGGAGACCTGACTTCCCTGGCTCCTCAGGAGAGGCTCCCTGAGATCCTCGTCGTACCTCTTGAGAAAACCCACACTGGCGCAGCAGCTCATGGAAAACCATGAGACTCCCCCGTGATGGCGAGATCAGGGCCTTCTTTTCCTGCATGGCCTGGAGAGCAATCCCGAGTCCTCTCTCCAAACTGAAGAGGAGGCTTGACTCCCTTTAGGCCACTCAGTGGGCTCCAAGAGATATGCGTCTCAACTCGAGAGGAGAGCGGACTCCTTTGCTTCCCCTCGAGACGTGGCCTGACTCCCCGGGTGAGTCTGGAATGCAACCCCGAGATCCCTGTCTTCCCTTGAGAGGAATATTAAGTCCTGGACACAGGCCTAGATGAGGACTCTTTTGTCCTGCAGTGACTCGAGCGCAAACCCAGCTTTCCCTCTCAAATCGAATGGAAGATTGGGCTTCCTGGTCCAACACAAGAAGAAGCCTGAAATCCCCGTCGTAACTCGAGAATCCCGCCGCAACTCGAGAAAAACTACGTGTTTCCAACGTCTTCGAAAGATGAGGTCCTTGCCCGATACAGTGTCTCAAGAGAAGTCCCATGTTCCGTCTTGAAGTGCGAAACGGTACTTGGGACCCTTATGAGACCCCAAAATTTCCCGACACTCCGGCCTCACTCGAGGGGAACCCCGAGGTTCCCGGCATTACTTCATCTGAGCTTCTTCTCCCCTCCTCATCGCGACAGGAGAGTCGATTCCACTGCTTTGTCTGGAAGGGGTTCCCAACCTTCCCAGCGCACCTCAGGATGAGGGCAGTCTCACGAGGAAATTCGAGACTAGCCACGTGGGTGGTGCCACATGCCGAACGACCCTGATTTCCCGGTCCGCTCTTGATAAGAACTCGATGCAAGGAATCCTCTTCGAAGGCAACCCTGTGGATGAAGTCACAACACGAAGGGGCACTGACACCCATGTACATCTTCCCCCAAAACCCGCAGGTTCCACAGACAGCTCAACAAGGGGCCTGAAACCCCCTGAACAACTCGTGAGGCAAGAGGAGTTCCATTCCTCAGACAAGACGAGGCCTGACTCTCCTGTCCCAACTCTGCAGGGACCTTGCGATCAGAGTCAGAAATGGAGAGGAAGCCTGAGGTTCCTGCCTCCACTCCAGATGAGGCCCTCTTCCATTTCGCCAAACCCAGTGGAGTCCTGAGAGGCCCCGCCAACTCCACAGTATACCTGACCTCTCAGAGGCACGCTGGGAAGTTCCCTAAGGTCACCGGCAGAAGTCGAGGGAAACGAGGGTTTCCTGCCGCAACCCGAGAAAGACCTCGAGAGTCCTTCTTCGTTTCTTGAGGACCTAGTCCCCAACCATGCCTCGAGAGCAACGACGCGCTCCGCCTCACCACGCGCATGGATGCCTGACTTCCGTGGCGGCACACTAGAGGCTCCCTGAGCTGTCCGTCGTACCTCCTGAGAAACCCCAAACAAATGCCGCAGCTCGATAAAACCCAGAAGACGCCCCCGTCATGGAGAGACGAGGGCCATCCTTAACTGCATGGCATGCAGTCAAGCACGAGTCTTCTCTACAAGCTACACAGGAGGCTTGACTCCATTTAGGCCACTCAGTGGGCTCCAAGAGGTCCCTGTCGTGACTCGAGAAGACAGCGGAGTCCTTTGTTTCTCCTCGAGACAAGGCCTGACCCACGGGGTGAGACTGGAATGCAACCCCGATATCCCTGTCACCCCTGGAGAAGAACATTATGTCCTGTACACAAGCCTAGATGAGGTCTTTTGTCCTGCAGTGACTCGAGAGCAACCCCTGGCTCTCCCTCGCAAGTCGAATGGAAGATTGGACTTCCTGGGCCAAAACAAGAGGAAGCCTGAATTCCCCGTCATAACTCGAGAATCCCGCCACAACTAGAGAAAAACCACGTGGTTCCCTCGTCATCGCAAGATGAGGCCCTTGCCCGCTACAGCCTCTCAAGAGAAGTCCCACGTTCCTTCTTGAACTGTGAAACGGTACTTGGCACCCTTGATGCGACCCCAAAAGTTCCCCGATATACCGTTTTCACTCGAGGGGAACACCGAGGTTCCCAGCACCACAACATCTGAGCCCCTTCTCCCCTTCTGATCGCGACAGGAGGGTCGATTCCCCTGCTTTGTCTGCAAGGGGCTCCCGACCTTCCCGGCACAGCTCATGATGAGGCCAGTCTCACGAGGAAATTCAAGATTAGCCTCGTGGGTGGTGCCACATGCCGAACGACCCAGATTTTCTGGTCCGCTCTTGATAAGAACACGATGCCCGGACACCACTTCGAAGGCAACCCTGTGGAAGAAGGCACTACAAGAAGGGTCACTGACACCCCCGTGCATCATCCGGAAAAACACGCAGGTTCCACACACAGCTCGACAAGGGGCCTGAAAACCCCTGAACAACTCGAGAGGCAAGCGGAGTTCCATTCCTCAGACAAGACGAGGCCTGAATCTCCTGTCCCACCTCTGCAGGGGCCCAGCGATTGGAGTCAGAAATGGAGACGAAGTCTGAGGTTCCTCCCTCCAATTTAGATGAGGCCGTCTTCCATTGCGCCAAACCCAGTGGAGTCCCGAGTGGCCCCGCCAATTCCACAGTATCCCTGACCTCTCAGAGGAACCCAGGGAAGTTCCCTAAGGTAACCGGCAGAAGTCGAGGGAAATGAGGGTTTCCTGCCACAACCCGAGAAAGATCTCGAGAGTCCTTCTTCAACGCGTCTTGAGCCCTAGTCCCCTCCCATGACTCGAGAGCAATGACGCACTCCGTCTCGCAACGCGCATGGAGAACTGACTTCCCTGGCGCCACACGAGAGGCTCCCTGAGCTCCCCGTCATACCTCGTGAGAAACTCCAAACTGGCGCCGCAGCTCGAGAAAACCCAGAAGACGCCCCTGTCATCGCGAGATGAGGGCCATCTTTAACTGCATGGCATGCAGATCAAGCGTGAGTCTTCTCTCCTAGCTACACAGGAGGCTTGACTCCCTTTAGGCCACTCAGTGGGCTCCAAGAGATACGCGTCACGACTCGAGTGGAGAGCAGAGTCCATTTCTTCCCCTCGATACGAGGCCTGACTCCATGGGTGAGTCCAGAATGCAACCCCGAGATCCCTGTCTTCCCTTGAGAGGAATATTGTGTCCTGGACACACGCCTAAATGAGGTTTCTTTTGCCCTGCAGTGACTCGAGCGCAACCCCCAGCTTTCCCTCGCAAGTAGAATGGAAAATTGGGCTTCCCTGGGCCAACACAAGAGGAAGCCGGAAATTCCCGTCGTAACTCGAGAATCCCCCCGTAACTCACGAAAAACCACGTGTTTCAAACGTCTTCGGAAGATGAGGACCTTGCCCACTACAGAGGCTCAAGAGAAGACTCATTTACCGTCTTGAAGTGCGAAACGGTACTTGGCACCCTTAATGCGACCCCAAAAGTTCCCCGACATGCTGGACTCACTCGAGGGGAACACCGAGGTTCCTGGCACCATTTCATCTGAGCTCCTTCTCCCCTCCTTATCACGACAGGAGAGTCCATTCCTCTGCTTTGTCTGCAAGGGGTTCCCGAACTTCCCGGCGCACCTCAGGATGAGGCCAGTATTAAGAGGAAATTCGAGACTAGCCACGTGGGTGGTGCCACATGCGGAACGACCCTGATTTTCTGGTCTGCTCTTGATAAGAACACGATGCCTGGACACCTCTTCGAAGGCAACCCTTTGGATGAAGGCACAACATGAAGGGTCACTGACATCCCCGTGCATCGTCCGGAAAAACACGCAGGTTCCACACACAGCTCGACAAGGGGCCTGAAAACCCCTGAACAACTCGAGAGGCAAGCGGAGTTCCATTCCTCAGACAAGACGAGGCCTGAATCTCCTGTCCCACCTCTGCAGGGACTCTGCAATCGGAGTCAGAAATGGAGAGGAAGCCTGAGGTTCCTGCCTCCATTCGAGATGAGGCCCTCTTCCATTTCATCAAACCCAGTGGAGTCTCGAGAGGCCCCGCCAACTCCACTGTATTCCTGACCTCTCAGAGGCACCCTCAGAAGTTCCCTAAAGTCACCAGCAGAAGTCGAGGGAAAGGAGGGTTTCCTGCAACAACCCGAGAAAGACCTCGAGAGTTCTTCTTCAATGCGTCTTGAGGCCCTGGTCCCCTACCATGACTCGAGAGCAATGACGCGCTCCCCCTCGCTATGTGCATGGAGACCTGACTTCCGTGGCTCCACACGAGAGGCTCCCTGAGCTCCCCATCGTACCTCGTGAGAGGTACCCCAAACTGGCGCCGCAGCTCGAGAAAACCCAGAGGACGCCCCCGTCATTGCGAGATGAGGGCCATCTTTAACTGCATGGCATACAGATCAAGCGCAAGTCTTCTCTCCAAGATACACAGGAGGCTTCACTCCCTTTAGGCAACTCAGTGGGCTTCAAGAGGTCCCTGTTGTGACTTGAAAGGACAGTGGAGTCCTTTGCTTCTCCTCGAGACAAGGCCTGACCCACCGGGTGAGACTGGAATGCGACCCCGATATCCCTGTCGCCCCTGGAGAGGAAAATTTCGTCCTGGACACAAGCCTAGATGAGGTCTCTTTGCCCTGCAGTGACTCGAGAGCAACCCTCAGCTCTAACTCACAAGTCGAATGAAAGATTGGACTTACTGGGCCAACAGAAAAGGAAGACTGAATACCCTGTCGAAACTCGAGAATCCTGCCGCAACTCGAAGAAAACCACAAGGTTCCCTCGTGATCGCAATATGAGGCCCTTGCCCGCTACATCGTCTCAAGAGAAGTCCCACGTTCCGTCTTGAAGTGCGAAACGGTACTTGGCACCCTTGATGCGACCCCAAAACTGCCCGGACATACCGGTCTCACATGAGGGAAACACCGAGGTTCCTGGCACCACAACCCTTCTCCCCTCCTGATCGCGACAGGAGGGTCGATTCCCCTGCTTTGTCTGCAAGGGGTTCCTGACCTTCCTGGCGCATCTCAGGATGCGGCCAGTCTCACGAGGAAATTGGAGACATAGCCTCGTGGGTGGTGCCACATGCCAAAAGACCCCGATTTCCCGGTCTGCTCTTGGAAAGAACCCGATGCCCACACACCTCTTTGAAGGTAACCCCGTGGATGAATTCACAACATGAAGGGGCACTGACACCCCCGTGCATCCTCCGGGAAAACCCGCAGGTTCCACACACAGCTCGACAAGGGGCCTGAGACCCCCTGAACAACTCGAGAGGCAAGCGGAGTTCCATTCCTCAGACAAGACGAGGCCTGACTCTCCTGTCCCAACTCTGCAGGGACCCTGCGATCCGAGTCAGAAATGGAGAGGAAGCCTGAGGTTCCTGCCTCCATTCGAGATGAGGCCCTCTTTCATTGCCTCAAACCCAGTGGAGTCCGGAGAGGCCCTGCCAACTCCACAGTATCCCTGACCTCTCAGAGGCATGCTGGGAAGTTCCCTAAGGTAACCGGCAGAAGTCGAGGGAAATGAGGGTTTCCTGCAGCAACCCGAGAAAGACCTTGAGAGTCCTTCTTCAATGCGTCTTGAGGCCCTAGTCCCCTCCATGCCTCTAGAGCAATGACGCGCTCGCCCTTGCCACGCGCATGGAGGCCTGACTTCCCTGGCGCCACAGGAGAGGCTCACTGCTCTCCCCGTCGTACCTTGTGAGAAACCACAAACTGGCGCCACAGCTCGAGAAAACCCAGAAGACGCCCCCGTCATCGCGAGATGAGGGCCATCTTTAACTGAATGGCATGCAGATCAAGAGGGAGCCTTCTCTGCAAGCTACACAGGAGGTTTGACTCCCTGTAGGCCACTCAGTGGGCTCCAAGAGGTCCCTGTCGCGACTCGAGACGACAGAGGAGTCCTTTGCTTCTTCTCTAGACTAGGCCTGACCCACGCCGTGAGACTGGAATGCATCCCCGATATCCCTGTCGCCCCTGGAGAGGAACATTATGTCCTGGACACAAGACTAGATGAGGTCTCTTAGCCCTGCAGTGACTCGAGAGCAATCCCCAGCTCTCCCTCGCAAGTCGAATGGAAGATTGAACTTCCTGGGCCAACACAAGAGGAAGCCTGAATTCCCCGTCGTAACTCGAGAACCCACGATAACTAGAAAAACCACGTGGTTCCCTTGTCATCGCAAGATGAGGCCCTTGCCTGCTACAGAGTCTCAAGAGAAGTCCATGTTCCATCTTGAAGTGCGAAACAGTACTTGGCACCCTTGATGCGACCCCAAAAGTTCCCGGAAACGCCTGTCACACTCGAGGGGAACACCGAGGTTCCCGGCACCACTTCATCTGAGACCCTTCTCTGCTCCTGATCTCGACAGGAGGGTCGATTCCCCTGATTTGCCTGCAAGGAGTTCCCGACTTTCCCGGCCCACCTCAGGATGAGGCCTGTCTCATGGTGAAATTCGAGACTAGCCACGTGGGTGGTGCCACATGCCGAACGACCCCGATTTCCCGGTCCGCTCTTGATAAGAACCCGATGCCCGGACACCTCCTCGAAGACAAGCCTGTGGATGAAAGGACAACACGAAGGGGCACTGACACCCCCGTGCATCTTCTGGAAAAAACCGCAGGATCCACACACAGCTCGACAAGGGGCCTGAAACCCCCTGAACAACTCAAGAGGCAAGCGGAGTTCCATTCCTCAGACAAGACGAGGCCTGACTCTCCTGTCCCAACTCTGCAGGGACCCTGCCATCGGAGTCAGAAATGGAGAGGAAGCCTGAGGTTCCTGCCTCCATTCAAGATGAGGCCCTCTTCCATTGCGGCAAACCCAGTGGAGTCCCGAGTGGCCCCGCCAACTTCACAGTATCCCTGATCACTCAGGGGCACGCTGGGAAGTTCCCTAAGGTCACTGGCAGAAGTCGAGGGAAACGAGGGTTTCCTGCCGCAAGCCAAGAAAGACCTCGAGAGTCCTTCTTCAATGCGTGTTGAAGCCCTACTCCTCTCCTATGACTCGAGAGCAATGACGAGCTCCCCCTCGCCATGCACATGGAGGCCTGACTTCCCTGGCGCCACAGGAGAGGCTCCCTGACCTCCACGTCGTGCCTCATGAGAAATCCCACACTGGCGCCGCAGTTCGAGAAAACCCTGAAGACGCCCCCGTCATCGCGAGATGAGGGCCATCTTTAACTGCATGGCATGCAGATCAAGCGCGAGTCTTCTCTCCAAGATACACAGGAGGCTTCACTCCCTTTAGGCCACTCAGTGAGCTCCAAGAGGTCCCTGTCGCGACTCGAAAGGACAGCGGAGTCCTTTGCTTCTCTTCGAGATGAGGCCTGACCCACTGGGTGAGACTGGAATGCGACCCCGATATCCCTGTCGCCCCTGGAGAGGAACATTACGTCCTGGACACAAGCCTAGATGAGGTCTCTTTGCCATGCAGTGACTCGAGAACAACCCCCAGCTCTCCCTCGCAAGTCGAATGGAAGATTGGACTTCCTGGGCCAACATAAGAGGAAGCTTGAAATCCCCGTTGTACCTCGAGAATCCCGCCGCAACTCAAGAAAAACAACGTGGTTCCCTCGTGATCTCAAGATGAGGCCCTTGCCTGCTATAGCGTCTCAAGAGAAGTCCCACGTTCCATCTTGAAGTGAGAAACCGTACTTGCCGGGGTTCCCGGCACCACTTCATGTGAGCCCCTTCTCCCCTCCTGATCACGAAAGGAGGATCGATTCCCCCGCTTTGTCTGCAAGGGATTCCCTACCTTCCTGGCGCACCTCAGGATGAGGCCAGTCTCAGTAGGAAATTCGAGACGTAGCCTCGTGGGTGGTGCCACATGCCAAAAGACCCCGATTCCCAGGTCCATCTTGAAAAGGACCCGATGCCCGGACACCTCTTTGAAGGAAACCCTGTGGATGAAGGCACAACACGAAGGGGCACTGACACCCCCGTGAATCGTCTGGAAAAACCCGCAGGTTCCGCAGACAGCTCGACAAGTGGCCTGTCACCCCGTGAACAACTCAAAAGGCAAGCGGAGATTCATTCCTCCACAGAAGACGAGGCGTGACTCTCTTGTCCCTACTCTGCACGGACCCTACTATCCGATTCAGAAATGTAGAGGAAGCCTGAGATTCCTGCCTCCACTCGAGGTGAGGCCCTCTTCCATTGCACCAAACCCAGTGGAGTCCCGAGAGGCCCCTCCCAACTCCACAGTATCCCTGACTTCTCAGAGGCACCTTGAGAAACTCCCTGAGGTCACATGCACAAGTCGAGGGAACCCGGGGTCCTGCTGCGACTCGAAAAAGACCTCAAGAGGCCTTCTTCAACATGTCTTGAGGCCCGATTCCCCTCCCATGGCTCGAGAGCAATGACGGGCTCCCCCTCACCAAGCGCATGGAGACCTGACTTCCCTGGCTTCACACGAGAGGCTCCCTGAGATCCTGGTCCTACCTCGTGAGAAAACCCACACTGGCGCCGCAGCTCGAGGAAACCCATGAGACGCCCCCGTCATCGCGAGATGAGGGCCTTCTTTTCCTGCATGGCCTGGAGAGCAATCCCGAGTCCTCTCTCCAAACTGAAGAGGAGGCTTGACTCCCTTTAGGCCACTCAGTGGGCTCCAAGAAATACACGTCGCGGCTCGAGAGGAGATTGGAGTACTTTGCTTCCCCGCGAGACGAGGCCTGAGTTCCTGGGTGAGTCTGGAATGCAACCCCATGATCCTTGTCTTCCCTTGAGAGGAATATTAGGTCCTGTACACAAGCCTAGATGAGGTCTCTTTTGTCCTGCAGTGACTACAGTGCAACCCCCAGCTTTCCCTCACAACTCGAATGGAAGGTTGGGTTTCCCTGGGCCAAACAAGAAGAAGCCTGAAATCCCTGTCTGCCGAGGTCCAGCCCCGGCTGATCCAGTGTATTCGAAGGAGAGACGGCTAGGCGACCTATTCAAATGTTAATTAGAGATAATAAAGAGTAATAGAATGAGGATAGCTCAGTAGGAAAATTCAGTGGAGAAAAGAAGCTGAGTGGCTTGGTTTACGCGAAAAATCAATATAACCCATGACACCAGGTTAGCTCTGAACATGGAGGCCGCAGGCGCCCTCTCGAATAGCGGAAGGTGCCCCACCTTAGACACCTTCTCGAGTGGGTCTTAGAAGCCCAGGCAAATAAATGGTCGCAGAGGATATCCGCGCTCCAGATGGACACTCAGCTGGAAGTCAAAGGGAAGAATGACATGGGGAGACCAAGCTTTGGCGAGCAAGGCCCGTAGCTTTATTTTCAACAGGGGCTTATATACCCTAAGTTACACATAGAGGATACTAGGGGATGCAAAGTCAGCAGTCTTTGATGCTTATCAAAAACCAGGGTTTCTTTCCTGCAAATTTATCATATACAAATGGTTTAGGTGATTTACATCATCTTCTGGGCAGAAGGCCTATTAACATTTTATGACTCTTGACAAGGACTTATCAACAAAGACTTATTTTCTCTAAGAGTAATTATTTTAAGGTTATGCACCATCTTTCAAAGATAAAATTACATTCCTATAGGGCGGATGTGTAATGGGTTTACAAAGGAAAGAATTTATTACCTTAAGGGTCTAAAGTTACTAACACCAAGGCCACTACTTATTTTTTCTACATACCAACTATATTAATTAATACACATTCAAGGATACAATTCAGGGGATGTGGAAACTTGGCAGCAAGCATTGGCTCATCAATGAAATCTTTTACTAGTTTTATTCTGACAGTTTCTAACTCTCTGAGAGGCTCTAAGCTATTTGAGTATCTTAAGCTCCCCATGCCTCTCTAGGCTGGGAGATTGTAAACAATCGTATGCATAGCTGTAGGTGTCCAGGTAAACTTGTCAGGCGAGTTAGAGAGCCATCTGAGGGGTTTGGATTTAAACACTCCTAATTGCCCAGGAACTTTATTAATTGGAGCTGTAAGTTAACTCTTTGACAGAGAAAGTGAGATGGTGGTGGGGGACAGCCCCCTGTAAAGTCAGAGGTGAGAGCACAAAGCAATAAAGTAGGCAGACTCTGGTTTTTTGGGGGTAGATGCTCGAGAATATCCGGGGGCACTCCCGAGGCTCAATCCCGCCTTTGCTTATGCCGAGCCTCCTTCCTCATGACCTTTGTCACCAGTGGAATGTATCTCGCCGGCTCCCAATACTCGTCGTAACTCGAGAATCCCGCCGCAACTCGAGAAAAACCATGTGTTTCCAACGTCTTCGCAAGATGAGGCCCTTGCCCGCTACAGCGTCTCAAGAGAAGTCCCACGTTCCATCTTGAAGTGCAAAACGGTACTTGGCACACTTGATGCGACCCCAAAAGTTCCTCAACACGCCAGTCTCACTCGAGGGGAACACCGAGGTTCCCGGCACAACTTCATCTGAGCCCCTTCTTCCTTCCTGATCGCGAAAGGAGAATCGATTCCCCTGCTTTGTCTGGAAGGGCTTCCCGACCTTCCCGGCGCACCTCAGGATGAGGCCGGTCTAACGAGGAAATTCGAGACATAGCCTCGTGGGTGAGGCCACATGCCGAAAGACTCCGATTTCCTGGTCCACTCTTGAAAAGAACCCGATGCCTGGACACCTCTTTGAAGGAAACCCTGTGGATGAAGGCACAACACGAAGGGGCACTGACACCCCCGTGCATCGTCCGGGAAAACCCGCAGGTTCCACAGACACCTCGAAAAGTGGCCTGTCACCCCGTGAACAACTCGAAAGGCAAGCGGAGATCCATTCCTGCACAGAAGACGAGGCGTGACTCTCTTGTCCCTACTCTGCAGGGACTCTGCGATACGAGTCAGAAATGGAAGGAACACTGAGGTTCCTGCCTCCACTCGAGATGAGGCCCTTTTCCATTGCACCCAAACCAGTGGAGTCCCGAGAGGCCACTCCCAACTCCACAGTATCCCTGACTTCTCAGAGGCACCCTGAGAAGCTCCCTGAGGTCACAGGCACAAGTCGAGGGAACCCTGCATTTCCTGCCGCGACTCGAGAAAGACCTTGAGATTCCTTCTTCAATATGTCTTGAGGCCCGATTCCCCTCGCATGACTCAAGAGCAATGATGCGCTCCCCCTCGCCATGCGCATGGAGACTTGACTTCCCTGGCTTCACACGAGAGGCTCCCTGAAATCCTCGTCGTACCTAGTGAGAAAACCCACACTGGCGCTGCAGCTCGAGGAAAGCCATGAGATGCCCCCATCATCTCGAGATGAGGGCCTTCTTTTCCTGCATGGCCTGGAGAGCAATCCCGAGTCCTCTCTCCAAACTGAAGAAGAGGCTTGACTCCCTTTAGGCCACTCAGTGAGTTCGAAGAGATACGTGTCATGACTCCAAAGGAGAGCGCAGTCCTTTGCTTCCCCTTGAGACGAGGCCTGACTCCCCGGGTGAGTCTGGAATGCAACCCCGATATACCTGTCTTCCCTTGAGAGGAATATTAGGTCCTAACACATGCATAGATGAGATCTCTTTTGCCCTGCAGTGACTCAAGTGCAACCCCCAGCTTTCCCTTGCAACTCAAATGGAAGATTGGGATTCCCTGGGCCAACACAAGAGGAAGCCTGAAATCCCCGTCGTAACTCCAGAATCCCGCCACAACTTGACAAAAATCACGTGTTTCCAAGGTCTTCGCAAGATGAGGCCCTTGCCCACTACAGCATCTCAAGAGAAGTCCCATGTTCCGTCTTGAAGTGCGAAACGGTACTTGGAACCCTTGATGTGACCCCAAAAGCTCCTTGACACGCCGGTCTTACTCGAGGGAACACCAAGGTTCCCGGCACCACTTCATCGAAGCTCCTTCTCCCCTCCTAATCAAGACAGGAGAGTCGATTCCCCTGGTTTGTCTGCAAGGGGTTCCTGACCTTCCCGGAGCACCTCAGGATGAGGCCGCTCTCATGGTGAAATTCGAGACTAGCCACGTGGGTGGTGCCACATGCCGAACGACCCCTATTTCCCGGTCCGCTCTTGATAAGAAACCGATGCCCGGACACCTCCTCGAAGGCAACCTTGTGGATGAAGGCACAACACGAAGGGGCACTGACAGCCCCGTGCATCTTCCGGAAAAAAACGCAGGATCCACACACAGCTCGACAAGGGGCCTGAAACCCCCTGAACAACTCGAGAGGCAAGCGGAGTTCCATTCCTCAGACAAGACGAGGCCTGACTCTCCTGTCCCAACTCTGCAGGGACCCTGCCATCGGAGTCAGAAATGGAGAGGAAGCCTGAGTTTCCTGCCTCTACTCGAGATGAGGCCCTCTTCCATTGCGCCAAACCCAGTGGAGTCCCGAGAGGCCTCTCCCAACTCCACAGTATCCCTGACTTCTCAGAGGCACCCTGAGAAGCTCCCTGAGGTCACAGGCACAAGTTGAGGGAATCCTGGGTTTCCTGCCGCGATTCGAGAAAGAGCTCGAGAATCCTTTTTCTACACGTCTTGAGGCCCGATTTCCCAACCATGACTCGAGAGCAATGACACGATCCCCCTCCCCACCCACATGGAGGCCTGACTTCCCTGGCACCACACGAGAGGCTCCCTGAACTCCCCGTCGTACCTCGTGAGAAACACCAAACGGGCGCTGCACCTCGAGAAAACCCAGAAGACGCCCCCGTCATCGCGAGATGAGGGCCATCTTTAACTGCATGGCATGCAGATCAAGCGCGAGTCTTCTCTCCATGATACACAGGAGGCTTGACTCTCTTGAGGCCACTAAGTGGGCTCCAAGAGATACGTGTCACGACTTGAGAGGAGAGCGGAGTCCTTTGCTTCCCTTCGAGACGAGGCCTGACTCCCCGGGGGAGTATGGAATGCAACCCCGAGATCCCTGTCTTCCCTTGAGAGCAATATCAGGTCCTGGACACACGCCTAGATGTTGTCTATTTTGCCGTGCAGTGACTCGAGCGCAACCCCCAGCTTTCCCTCGCAACTCGAATGGAAGATTGGGCTTCCTTGGGCCAACACAAGGGGAAGCCTGAAATCCCCGTCGTAACTCGAGAATCTCGCCGCAACTCGAGAATAACCACGTGTTTCCAACGTCTTCGCAAGATGAGGCCCTTGCCCGCTACAGCGTCTCAAGTGAAGTCCCATGTTCCGTCTTGAAGTGCGAAACGATACTTGGCACCCTTGATGCGACAAAAAAAGTTCCCCGACACGCCAGTCTCACTCGAGGGGAACACCGAGGTTCCCAGCACCACTTCATCTGAGCCCCTTCTCCCTTCCTGATCGGGACAGGGAGAGTCTCGTATGGCGCTAGGGAAGTCAGGTCTCCATGCATGTGGTGAGAGGGAGCAGGTCAATGCGCTCGAGTCATGGTAGGGGAATGGGGCCTCACGACGCGTTGAAGAAGGTCTCTCGAGGTGTTTCTCGGGTTGTGGTAGGAAACCCTGAGTTCCTCGACTTGTGTCGGTGACTCAGGAAGCTTCTTAGCGTGCCTCTGAGAAGTCAGGGATGCTGTGCAGTTGGGAGGGGCCTCTCGGGACACCACTGGTTTTGGCGCAGTGGAAGAGGGCCTCGTCTCGAGTGGAGGCAGGAACCTCAGGGTTCCTCTCCATTTCTGACTCGGATCTCAGGGTCCCTGCAGTGTTGGGACAGGAGAGTCAGGCCTGGTCTTGTGTGGAGGAATGGAACTCCGCTTGCCTGTCAAGGTGTTCACGGGGTGACAGGCCACTTGTCGAGCTGAATGTGGAACCTACGGTTGTTGCAGGACGATGCACGGGGGTGTCAGTGCCCCTTCGTGTTGTGCCTTCATCCACAGGGTTGCCTTCAAAGAGGTGTCAGGGCATCGGTTTCTTAACAAGATCGGACCGGGAAATCGGGTTCTTTTGGCATTTGGCTCCACCCACGAGGCTATGTCTCGAATTTCCTCGTCAGACCGGCCTCATCCTGAGGTGCGTCAGGAAGGTGGGGAACTACTCCAGACAAAGCAGGGGAATCGATCCTCCTGTTGCGATCAGGAAGGGAGAAGGGGCTCAGATGAAGTGGAGCCGGGAAAATAGGTGTTCCCCTCGCGTGAGACCGTGGTGTAGGGGAACTGTTGGGGTCGCATCAAGGGTGCCAAGTACCGTTTCGCACTTCAAGATGGAAGGCGAGACTTCTCTTGAGACGCTGTAGAGGGCAAGGACCTCATCTTGAGATGACGGGGGAACCACGTGGTTTTTCTCGAGTTGCGGCGGGATTCTCGGATTATGAAGGGGTATTCAGACTTTCTTTCTGTTGGCACAGGGAAGTCCAATCTTCCATTCGAGTTGCTAGGAAGAGCTGTGGGTTGTGCTCGAGTCACTGCAGGGCAAAAGAGACCTCATCTATGCTTTTTCCAGGACCTAATGTTCCTCTACAGGGGTGACAGGGATCTCCGGGTCGCATTCCAGTCTCACACATGGAGTCAGGTCTCGTCTCGAGGGGAAGCAAAGGACTCCGCACTCCTCTCGAGTCGCGACGGGTATATCTTGGAGCCAACTGAGTGGCCTAAAGGGAGTGAAGCATCAAGTGGAGTTTGGAGAGAGGACTCGGGATTGCTCTCCAGGCCATGCAGGAAAAGAAGGCCCTCATCTCACGATGACAGGGGCGTCTTGTTTGTTTTCTCCAGATGCGGCGCCAGTGTAGGGTTTCTCACGAGGTACGACGGGCAGCTCAGGGAGCCTCTCGTGTGTCGCCAGAGAAGTCAGTTCTCCATGCACGTGACGTGGGGGAGAGCGTCATTGCTCTAGAGTCATGGGAGGGAAATCGGGCCTCAAGACATGTTGAAGAAGGCCTCTTGAGGGCTTTCTCGAGTCGTGGCAGGAAACCCTGGTTTCCCTCGACTTGTGTCGGTGACCTCAGGGAGCTTCTCAGGTTGCCTCTGAGAAGTCAGCGATACTGTGGAGTTGGGAGGGGCCTCTCTGGACTCCACTGGGTTTGGTACAATGGAAGGGAGCCTCATCTCGAATGGAGACAGGAACCTCAGTGTTCCTCTCCATTTCTGACTACGATCGCAGGCCCCTTTCAGAGTTGAGACAGGATAGTAGGCCTCATCTTGTGAGAAGGAATGGAACTCCGCTTGCCTCTCGAGCTATGCACGGGGTGAAAGGCCACTTGTCACCCTGTTTGTGGAACCTGCGGTTTATTCCGGACGATGCACGGGGGTGTCAGTGCCCCTTCGTGTTTTGCCTTCATCCACAGGGTTGCCTTCAAAGAGGTGTCAGGGCATCGGGTTCTTAACAAGAGCGGATCGGGAAATCGGGGACTTTCGGCATGTGGCACCACCCACGAGAGTACGTCTCGAATTTCCTCGTGAGACCGGCCTCATCCTGAGGTGTGCCGGAAAGGTCGGGAACCCCTTCCAGACAAAGCAGGGGAATCTACCCTCCTGTAGCGATTAAGAGGGGAGAAGGGCTCAGATGAAGTGGAGCCCAGAAACTCTGTGTTCCCCTCAAGTGAGACCGGTGTGTCGGGGAACTTTTGGGGTCGCATCAAGGGTGCCAAGTACCATATCGCACTTCAAGATGGAACGCGGGACTTCTCTTGAGACGCTGTAGCGAGCAAGGGCCTCACCTTCCAATGACGGGGGAATCACGTGTTTTTTCTAGAGTTGCGGGGGGATTCTCTAGTTACAAAGGGGAATTCAGGCTTCAACTTGTGTTGGCCCAGGGAAGTCCAATCTTCCATTCGAGTTGCGAGGGAGAGCTGGGGGTTGCACTCGAGTCACTGCAGAGCACAAGAGACCTCCTCTTGGATTGTGTCCAGGACCTAATGTTCCTCTCCAGGGGTGACAGGGATCTCGGGGTTGCATTCCAGACTCACACGGGGAATCAGGCCTCATCTCGAGGGGAAGCAAAGGACACCACTTTCCTCTCCAGGTGCGACGGGTATCACTTGGAGCCCACTATATGGACTAAGGGAGTCAAGCCTCCTGTGGAGTTTGGAGAGAGGACTCGGGATTCCTCTGCAGGCCATGCAGGAAAAGAAGGCCCTCATCTCACGATGACAGGGGCGTCTCATGAGTTTTCTTGAGCTGCGACTCCAGTGTGGGGTTTCTCACGAGGTATGACGGGGAGCTCAGGGAACCTCTCGTGTGGCGCCAGGGAAGTCAGGTCTCCATGCGATTGGAGAAGGGGAGCGCGTCATTGCTCTCGAGTCATGGCAGGGGAATCGGGCCTCAAGACGCATTGAAGAACGACTTTCGAGGTCTTTCTCGGGATGCGGTAGGAAAACCTGTGTTCCCTCGACTTGTGTCGATGACCTCAGGGAGCTTCTCAGGTTGCCTCTGAGAAATCAGGGATACTGTGGAGTTAGGAGGGGCATCTTGGGACTTGACTGGGTTTGGAGCAATGGAAGAGGGCCTCATCTCAAGTGGAGGCAGTGAAAGGTTGTTGTTGAATCACGCGAATACACTGGGATTCTTGGCCCCCGGAGGAGAAGAATTCAATCCGGGGCCAGAGACGAGGCTTGATCGCTCAGAGCTTTCGTGTAATAAAGTTTTATTAAAGTATAAAGGAGATAGAGAAAGCTTCTGACATAGGCATCAGAAGGGGGAAGAAAGAGTACCCCCCTGCTAGTCTTCAACTGCATGTTATATAGTCACTAGCAGTCTGTTAATGAAAGAAAGGAATGTCTTATAATTCAGAATAGCACCAGGCCCCTCGCCCATAAGATGCATTTTGGGATAATCTTGGCACCAAATGGTTTATCCTGGGCCATGAAATGATTAACTTGAATCTTAAAGAAGGGTAGACCACCATACAAATACTTTCATTTACATAGATTAGGGGAACAATATCTGAGTATAACATACTGGTTTGTCAAGTAGGTTCTGGGCCAAGAGGCGGAACCGACTTGGAGACAGAGTTTCGGGTAAAGGCGTAGTACATTAGCATAGTTTAAGACAAACATTTCCATAAGAAAAAGGCATTGGTTATCTCTAGGCTCAAGAATAGCTAACTTCAGGTGAAACCAGGTGTCATTATGGCAACACAGTATTTTAAGAGAAACCTCTCTTTAAATTTGTATAGAGAAGGAAAAAAAATATTGTTAGTTTCTTTCCTCCTGCTGCTTAAGAGAGATAAAAATGTCTGACACTTGCAGGCTATTTCCTCCATTTGGCGACCCTGGCCTTCCTGCCTGTTACCCTCTCAGCAGGAAGCTAGGGTTCCTCTCCATTTCTGACTCCGATCGCAGGGTCCCTGCAGAGTTGGGATAGGAGAGTCAGGCCTTGTCTTCTGTGAAGGAATGGAACTCCGCTTGCCTCTCGAGTTGTTCACGGGGTGACAGGCCACCTGTCGAGCTGTGTGTGGAACCTGCAGGTTTTTCCAGACGATGCATGGGGGTGTCTGTGCCCTTTCGTGCTGTGCCTTCATCCACAGGGTTGCCTTCGAAGAGTTGTCAGGGGATCGGGTTCTTATCAAGAGCGGACCGGGAAATCAGGGTCTTTCGGCATGTGGCACCACCCACGAGAGTACGTCTCAAATTTCCTCGAGAGACTGGCCTCATCCTGAGGTGCGCCGGGAAGGTTGGGAACCCCTTCCAGACAAAGCAGGGGAATCGACCCTCCTGTAGCGATCAGGAGGGGAGAAGGGGCTCAGATGAAGTGGTGCCAGGAACCTCGTTGTTCCCCTCAAGTGAGAACAGTATGTTGGGGAACTTTTGGGGTCGCATCAAGGGTGCCAAGTACCATTTCGCACTTCAAGACGAAACGTGGGACTTCTCTTGAGATGCTGTAGCGGGCAAGTTCCTCATCTTGCGATGACGGGGGAACCACGTGGTTTTTCTGAGTTGCGGCAGGATTGGCGAGTCACGACAGGGAATTCAGGCTTCATTTTGTTTTGGCCAAGGGAAGTCCAGACTTCCATTCGAGATGAGAGGAAGTGCTGGGGATTGCTCTTGAGTCACTGCAGGACAAAGTAGACCTCATCTAGGCATGTGTCCAGGAGCTAATGTTCCTCTCCAGTGGCGACAGAGATTCCAGGGTCGCATTCCAAACTGATCCTGGGAGACAGGCCTAGTCTACAGGGGAAGCAAAGGACTCTGCTCTCCTTTCGAGTCGCGACGAGTATCTCTTGGAGCCCACTGAGTGGTCTAAAGAGAGTCAAGCCTCCTGTGGTGTTTAGAGAGTGGACTCGGGATTGCTCTCAAAGCCATGCAGGAAAAGAAGGCCCTCATTTCACTATGAGAGGGGCGTCTCATGGGTTTTCTCGAGCTGCGGCGCCAGTGTGGGGTTTCTGACGAGGTACGACGGGGAGCTCAGGGAGCCTCTCATGTGGCGCCTGGGAAGTCAGGTCTCCATGCGCCTGGCGAGTGGGTGCTCGTCATTTTCTCGAGTCATGGTAGAGGAATCGGGCCTCAAGTCGCATTGAAGAAGGACTCTTGAGGTCTTTCTCGGGTTGCGGCTGGAAAACCTGGGTTCCCTCGACTTGTGTTGGTGACCTCAGAGAGCTTCTTAGGGTGCCTATGAGAAATCAGCAATACTGTGGAGTTGGGAGGGGCCTCTTGGGACCCCACTGGGTTTTGTGCAATGGAAGTGGGCCTCTTCATCAGTTGAGGCAGGAAGCTCAGGGTTCCTCTCCATTTCTGACTCCGATCGCAGGGTCACTGCAGAGTTGGGACAGGAGAGTCAGGCCTCGTTTTGTGTGGAGGAATGGAATTCTGCTTGCCTCTTGAGTTGTTCATGGGTGACAGGCCACTTGTCGAGCTGTGTGTGGAACCTGCTGGTTTTTCCGGACAATGCATGGGTTTGTCAGTGCCCCTTCGTGTTGTGCCTTCATCCACAGGGTTGCCTTCAAAGAGGTGTCCGGGCATCGGGTTATTATCAAGAGCAGACCGGGAAATCAGGGTTTTCGGCATGTGGCACCACCCACGTGGCTAGTCTCAAATTTCCTCGTGAGACCAGCCTCATCCTGAGGTGCGCCGGGAAGGTCGGGAACCCCTTCCAGACAAAGCAGGGGATCGACCCTCCTGTCGCGATCAGGAGGGGAGAAGGGGCTCAGATGAAGTGCTGCTGGGAGCCTCGGTGTTTACCTCGAGTGAGACTGGTGTGTCGGGAAAATTTTGGGGTCGCATCAAGGGTGCCACGAACCATTTCGCACTTCAAGATGGAATGTGGGACTTTTCTTGAGATGCTGTAGCGGGCAAGGTCCTCATCTTGTGATGACGGGGAACCACGTGGTGTTTCTCGAGTTGTGGCAGGATTCTCGAGTTACGACGGGGAATTCAGGCTTCGTTTTGTGTTGGCCCAGGGAAGTCCAGTCTTCCGTTCAAGTTGCAAGGAAGTGCTGGGGATTGCTCTTGAGTCACTTCAGGACAAAGTAGACCTCATCTAAGCATGTGTCCTGGAGCTAATGTTCCTCTCCAGTGGCGACAGAGATTCCGGGGTCGCATTCCAAACTGACCCTGGGAGTCAGGCCTAGTCTACAGGGGAAGGAAAGGACTCTGCTCTCCTTTCGAGTCGCGACGGGTATCTCTTGGAGCCCACTGAGTGGCCTAAAGGGAGACAAACCTCCTGTGGTGTTTAGAGAGTGGATTCAGGATTGCTTTCAAGGATATGCAGGAAAAGAAGGCCCTCATTTCACTATGAGAGGGGCGTCTCGTGGGTTTTCTCGAGCTGCAGCGCCAGTGTGGGGTTTCTCATGAGGTACGACGGGGAGCTCAGGGAGCCTCTCGTGTGGTGCCAGGGAAGTCAGACCTCCATGTGGGTGGGGAGGGGGATCGCGTCATTGCTCTCGAGTAATGGAAGGGGAATCGGGCCTGAAGACACGTTGAAGAAGGACTCTCGAGGTCTTTCTAGGGTTGCGGCAGGAAACCCTCGTTTCCCTCGACTTCTGCCGGTGACCTTAGGGAACTTCCCAGCGTGCCTCTGAGAGGTCAGGGATACTGTGGAGTTGGCGGGGCCTCTCGGGACTCCACTGGGTTTGGCGAAATGGAAGAGGGCCTCATCTCGAGTGGAGACAGGAACCTCAGGCTTCCTCTCTATTTCTGACTCCGATCGCAGGGTCCCTGCAGATTTGGGACAGGAGAGTCAGGCCTCGACTTGTCTGAGGAATGGAACTCCGCTTGCCTCTCGAGTTGTTCAGGGGTCTCAGCCCCCTGTTGAGCTGTGTGTGGAAAGTGCGGGTTTTTCCGGACAATGCATGGGGGCGGGGGCAGTGCCCCTTCGTGTTGTGCTTTCATTCACAGGGTTCCCTTCAAGGAGGTGTCCGGACATCAGGTTCTTATCAAGAGTGGACCAGGAAATCGGGGTCGTTCGGCATGTGGTACCACCCACGTGGCTAATCTCGAATTTCCTCGTGAGACCGGCCTCCTCCTGAGGTGCGCCGGGAAGTTTGGGAACCCCTTGCAGACAAAGCAGGGGAATCGACTCTCCTGTCGCGATCACGAGGGGAGAATGAGCTCAGATGAAGTGGTGCCGGGAACCTCGGTGTTCCCCTCGAGTGAGGCCGGCGTGTCGGGTAACTTTTGGGGTCGCATCAAGGGTGCCAAGTACCTTTTCGCACTTCAAGATGGAACATGGGACTTCTCTTGAGACGCTGTAGCGGGCAAGGGCCTCACCTTGCGAAGACGTTGAAAACACGTGGTTTTTCTTGAGTTGGGGCAGGATTCTCGAGTTACAAAGGGGATTTCAGACTTCCTCTTCTGTTGGTGCAGGGAAGCCTAATCTTCCATTCGAGTTGCCAGGGAGAGCTGGAGGTTGCGCTCGAGTCACTGCAGGGCAAAACAGACCTCATCTAGGCGGGTGTCCAGGACCTGATATTGCTCTCAAGGGAAGACAGGTATCTCGGGGTTGCACTCCAGACTCATCCGGGGAGTCAGGCCTCGTCTCGAGGGTAAGCAAAGAACTTGGCTCTCCTCTCGAGTCACAATGCGTATCTCTTGGAGCCCACAGAGTGGCCAAAGAGAGTCAAGCCTCCTGTGTAGCTTGGAGAGAAGAGTCGCGCTTGATCTGCATGCCATACAGTTAAAAATGGCCCTCATCTCGCGATGACGGGGGCGTCTTTTGGGTTTTCTCAAGCTGCGGCGCCAGTGTGGGATTTCTCACGAGGTACGACGGGGAGCTCATGGAGCCTCTCGTGTGGTGCCAGGGAAGTCAGGCCTTCATGTGAGTGGCGAGGGGGAGCGCGTTGTTGATATCGAGTCATGGTAGGGAATCGGGCCTCAAGACATGTTTAAGAAGGACTCTTGAGGTCTTTCTCGAGTCGCGGCAGGAAACCCAGTGTTCCCTCTACTTGTGCCTGTGACCTCAGGGAGCTTCTCAGGGTGCCTCTGCGAAGTCAGTGATACTGTGGAGTTGGGAGGGGCCTCTCGAGACTCCACTGGGTTTGGTGCAATGGAATAGGGCCTCATCTCGAGAGGAGGCAGGAACCTCAGGGTTCCGCTCCATTTCTGACTCGAATCACAGAGTGCCAGCAGAGTAGGGACAAGAGAGTCACGCCTCATTTTCTGTGGAAAAATGGATCTCCGCTTGCCTTTCGAGTTGTTTACGGGGTGACAGGCAACTTGTCGAACTGTCTGTGTCACCCACGGGTTTTTCCGGACGAGGCACAGGGATGTCAGTGCCCCTTCGTGTTGTGCCTTCATCCACAGGGTTGCCTTCAAAGAGGTGTCCGGGCATCGGGTCCTTTTCAAGAACGGACCGGGAAATCGGGGTCTTTCGGCATGTGGCACCACCCACGAGGCTACGTCTCAAATTTCCTCGTGAGACCAGCCTCATCCTGAGGTTTGCCGGGAAGGTCGGGAACCCCTTGCAGACAAAGCAGGGGAATCGACCCTCCTGTCGCGATCAGAAGGGGAGAAGGGGCTCAGATGAAGTAGTGATGTGAACCTCGGTGTTCCTCTCTAGTGAGACCGGTATGTAGGGGCACTTTTGGGATCACATCAAGGGTGCCAAGTACCGTTTCACACTTCAAGACGGAATGTGGGACTTCTCTTGAGACGCTGTAGCGGGCAAGGGCCTCATCTTGCGATGACGAGGGAACCACGTGGTTTTTCTCAAGTTACGGCAGGATCCTTGAGTTACGACGGGGAATTCAGGCTTCCTCTTGTGTTGGCCCAGGAAGTCCAATCTTCCATTCGACTTGCGAGGGAGAGCTGGGAGTTGCTCTCGAGTCAATGCAGGGCAAAGATACCTCATCTAGGCTTGTGTCCAGGATGCAATGTTCCTCTCCAGGGGCGACAGGGATATCGGGGTCGCATTCCAGTCTCACCCGGTGGGTCAGGCCTTGTCTCGAGGAGAAGCAAAGGACTCCGCTGTCCTCTTGAGTCACGACAGGGATCTCTTGGAGCCCACTGAGTGGCCTAAAGGGAGTCAAGCCTTCTCTGTAGCTTGGAGAGAAGACTCTCGCTTGATCTGCATGCCATGCATTTAAAGATGGCCTTCATCTCGCGATGATGGGGTCGTCTTCTGGGTTTTCTCGAGCTGCGGCACCTGTTATGGGTTTCTCACGAGGTACGACGGGGAGCTCACGGAACCTATCGTGTGGCTCCAGGTTAGTCAGGCCTCCATGGGTGTGGCGAGGGGAAGCGCGTCATTGCTCTCGATTCATGGGAGGGGACTAGGGCCTCAAGACGCGTTGAAGAAGGACTCTCGAGGTCTTTCTCGGGTTGCGGCAGGAAACCCTCGTTTCCCTCGACATAGGGAACTTCCCACCATGCCTCTGAGAGGTCAGGGATACTGTGGAGTTGGCGGGGCCTCTCAGGACTCCACTGGGTTTGGCGCAATAGAAGAGGGCCTCATCTCGTTTTGAGGCAAGAACCTCAGGCTTCCTCTCCATTTCTGTCTCAGATTGCAGGGTCCCTGCAGAGTTCGGACAGGAGAGTCAGGCCTCATCTTGTCTGAGGAATGGAACTCCGCTTGCCTCTCGAGTTGTTCAGGGCGTTTCAGGCCCCTTGTCAAGATGTGTGTGGAACCTGCGGGTTTCTCCAGAAGATGCATGGGGGTGTCAGTGCCCCTTCGTGTTGAGCCTTCATCCACAGGGTTGCCTTCGAGGAGGTGTCCAGGCATCGGGTTCTTATCAAGAGTGGACCAGGAAATCGGGATCGTTCGGCATGTGGCACCACCCACGTGGCTAGTCTCGAATTTCCTCCTGAGACCTGACTCATCCTGAGGTGCGCTTGGAAGGTTGGGAACCCCTTCAAGACAAAATAGGGAAATCGACTCTCCTGTCGCGATCAGGAGTGGAGAAGGGGCTCAGATGAAGTGGTGCCGGGAAACTCGGTGTTCCCCTAGACCGAGACCAGCATGTCGGGGAACTTTTGGGGTCGCATCAAGGGTGCCAAGTACTGTTTCGCACTTCAAGACGGAACATGGGACTTCCCTTGAGACGCTGTAGCGGGCAAGAGCCTCATCTTGCGAAGACCTTGGAAACACGTGGTTTTTCTCGAGTTGCGGCTGGATTCTCGAGTTACGACGGGGATTTCAGGCTTTCTCTTGTGTTGGCCCAGGGAATCCCAATCTTCCATTCCAGTTGCAGGGGAATGCTGGGGATTGCGCTTAAATCACTGCAGGGCAAAAGAGACCTCATCTAGGCTTGTGTCCAGGACCTAATATTCCTCTCAAGGGAAGACAGAGATCTCGGGGTTGCATTCCAGACTCACCCGGGGAGTCAGGCCTCGTCTAGAGGGGAAGCAAAGGACTCGGCTCTCCTCTCGAGTTGCGACACGTATCTCTTGGAGCCCACTGAGTGGCCTTAAGGGAGTCAAGCATCTGTGTAGCTTAGAGAGAAGATTCTCACTTGATCTGCATGCTATGCAGAGATGAGAGCTTTCTTTTCCTGCATGGCCTGGAGAGCAATCCCGGGTCCTCTCTCCAAACTGAAGAGGAGGCTTGACTCCCTTTAGGCCACTCAGTGGGCTCCAAAAGATACACGTCGCGACTCCAGAAGAGAGCCGAGTCCTTTGCTTCTCCTCGAGACGAGGCCTGACCCACTGCGTGAGTCTGGAATGCGACCCCGATATCCCTGTCACCCCTGGAGAGAAACATTATGTCCTGGACACAAGCCTAGATGAGGTCTCTTTGCCCTGCAGTGACTCGAGAGCAACCCCCAGCTCTCCCTCACAAGTCGAATGGAAGATTGGACTTCCTGGGCCAACACAAGAGGAAGCCTGAATTCCCCGTCGTAATTCGAGAATACCGCCACAACTCGAGAAAAACCACGTGTTTCCGACGCCTTCGCAAGATGAGGCCCTTGCCCGCTACAGCGTCTCAAGAGAAGTCCTACGTTCCATCTTAAAATGCAAAACAGTACTTGGCACCCTTGATGCGACCCCAAAAGTTTCCCAACAAGCCGGTCTCACTCGAGGGGAACACCGAGTTTCCCGTCACCACTTCATCTGAGCTCCTTCTCCCCTCCTGATCGCGACAGGAGAGTCCATTCCCCTGCTTTGTCTGCAAGGGGTTACCTACCTTCCTGGCGCACCTCAGGTTGAGGCCGGTCTCATGAAGAATTTCGGGACTAGCCACGTGGGTGGTGCCACATGCCGAACGACCCCAATTTCCTGGTCCGCTCTTGATAAGAACCCGATGCCCGGACACCTCCTCGAAGGCAACCCTGTGGATGAAGGCACAACACGAAGGGGCACTGACACCCCCGTGCATCGTCCAGAAAAACCCGCAGGTTCCACACACAGCACGACAAAGGGCCTGATACCCCCTGAACAGCTCGAGAGGCAAGCGGAGTTCCATTCCTCAGACAAGACGAGGCCTGACTCTCCTGTCCCAACTCTGCAGGGACCCTGTGATCGGAATCATTAATGGAGAGGAAGCCTGAGGTTCCTGCCTCGACTCGAGATGAGGCCCTCTTCCATTTCACCAAACCCAGTGGAGTCCCGAGGGGCCCCGCAAACTCCACAGTATCCCTGACCTCTCAGAGGCACGCTGGGAAGTTCCCTAAGGTCACCGGCAGAAGTCGAGGGAAACGAGGGATTCCTGCCGCAACCCTAGAAAGACCTCGAGAGTCCTTCTTCAAGGCGTTTTCAGTTCTGATTACCGTACCATGACTCGAAATCAATACACGCTCCCCTTCGACAGTCGCATGGAGCCCTGACTTCCCTGGCACCACACGAGAGGCTCCCTGAGCTCCCCGTCGTACCTCGTGAGAAACCCCGCACTGGTGCAGCAACTCGAGAAAACCCACTAGACGCCCCCATCATGGCGAGATGAGGGCCTTCTTTTCCTGCATGCCCTGAGAGCAATCCCGAGTCCTCTCTCCAAACTCCATAGGAGGCTTGACTCCCTTTAGGCCACTCTGTGCGTTCCAAGAGATACTCGTCGCACCTCGAGAGGAGAGCGGAGTCCTTTGCTTCCCCTCGAGACGAGGCCTGACTCTCCGGGTGAGTCTGGAATGTAACCCCGAGATCACTGTCCCCCCCGGATAGGAGCATTATGTCCTGGACACAAGCCTAGATGAGATCAATTTTCCCCTGCAGTGACTCGAGAGCAATCCCCAGCTCTCACTTGCAACTCAAAAGGAAGACTGGACTTTCCCAGGCCAATACAAGAGGAAGCCTGAATTCCACATCATAACTCGAGAATTCCGCCGCAACGCACGAAAAACCACGTGGTTCCCCCGTAATTGCAGGATGAGCCCCTTGCCCGGTACAGCGCCTAAAAAGAAGCCCTGCGTTCCATCTTGAAGTTTGAAACGGTACTTGGCACCTTTGATGCGACCCCAAAATTTCCCCAACATACCAGTTTCACTGGAGGGGAACAGCGAGGTTCCGGCAACCACTTCATCTGAACCCCTACTACCCTCCTGATCGCGTCAGGAGGTCAATTCCCCTGCTTTGTATGAAAGGGGTTCCCGACCTTCCCGGCGAACCCCAAGATGAGGCCGGTCTCACAAGGAAATTCGAGACGTAGGCTCGTGGGTGGTGCCACCATCCGAAAGACCCCAATTTCCGGGTCCGCTGTTAACAAGAACCTGATGCCCGGACATGTCTTCGAAGGCAACCCTGTGGATGAAGTCACAACACGAAGGGGCACTGACAGCCCCATAAATCATCCAGGAAAACCCGCAGGTTCCACATACAGCTCGACAAGTGGCCTGTCACCCAGTGAACAACTCAACAGGCAAGCTGAGTTCCATTCCTCCACACAAGGTGAGGCCTGACTCTCCTGTCCCAACATGGCAGGGACCCTGCGATCCTAGTCAGAAATGGAGAGGAACCCTGAGGTTCCTGCCTCCACTCTAGATGAGGCCCTCTTCCATTGCACCAAAACTTGTGGTGTCCAGACAGGCCCCTCCCAACTCCACAGAATCCCTGACTTCGCAGAGGCACCATGAGAAGCTCCCTGAGGTCACAAGCACAAGTTGAGGGAACCCAGGGTTTCCTTCCCCAACCCAAAAAAGACCTTGAGTGACATTCTTCAGCGCGTCTTGAGGCCCGATTCCCCTGCCATGTTTCGAGAGCAAGGACGCGCTCCCTGTCACCACGCGCATGCAGATCTGACTTCCCTGGCGCCACACGACAGTCTCCTTGAGCTCCCCATCGTACCTCGTGAGAAACTCCACACTGGCTCAGCAGCTCGAGAAAACCCACGAGACAGCCCCGTCATTGCGAGATGAGGGAATTCTTTGCCTGCATGGCCGGGAGAGTAATCCTGAGTCACTCTCCAAACTGCACAGGAGGTTTGACTTCCTTTAGGCCACACAGTGGGCTCCAAGAGATACGCGTCTCAACTCGAGAGGAGAGTGGAGTCCTTTGCTTCCCCTAGAGACGAGGCCTTACTCCCTGGGTGAGTCTGGAATGCAACCCCGAGATCCCTGTCGCCCCTGGAGATGACAATAGGTCCTGAACACAAGCCTAGATGAGGTCTCTTTGCCCTGCAGTGACTCGAGAGCAATCCCCAGCTCTCGCTCACAATTCGAATGGAAGATTGGACTTCCCTGGGCCAACAGAAGAGGAAGCCTGAATTCCCCGTCATAACTCGAGAATCCCACCACAACACGAGAAAAACCACGTGGTTCCCTCGTCATCACAAGATGAGGCCCTTGCCCACTACAGCGTCTCAAGAGAAGTCCCGCGTTCCATCTTGAAGTGCGAAAAAGTACTTGACACCCTTGATGCGACCCCAAAAGTTCCCCGACACACCGGTCTCACTCGAGGGGAACACTGAGGTTCCAAGCACCACTTCATCTGAGCCCCTTCTCCCCTCCTGATCGCGACAGGAGGGTCGATTCTCCTGTTTTGTCTGGAAGGGATTCCTGACCTTCCCAGCGCACCTCAGCATGAGGCTGGTCTCACGAGGAAATTCGAGACATAGCCCCGTGGGTGGTGCCACTAGCCGAAAGAACCCGATTTCCTGGTCCGCTCTTGATAAGAACTCGATGCCCGGACACCTCAATGAAGGCAACCCTGTGGATGAAGGCACACACGAAGGGGCATGGACACCCACGTGCATCGTCCAGAAAAACCTGCAGGTTCCACATGCAGCTCGACAAGTGGCCTGTCACCCGGTGAACAACTCTAGAGGCAAGCGGAGTTCCATTCCTCTACACAAGACGAGGCCTGAGTCTCCTGTCCCAACTCTGCAGGGACCCTGCGATCGGAGTCTGAAATGGAGAGGAACCCTGAGGTTCCTGCCTCAACTCGAGATGAGTCCCTCTTCCATTGCACCAAACCCAGTGGAGTCCCGAGAGGCCCCTCCCAACTCCACAGTATCACTGACTTCTCAGAGGCACCCTGAGAAGCTCCCTGAGGT
This sequence comes from Bubalus kerabau, assembly GCF_029407905.1. Classification (NCBI taxonomy): domain Eukaryota; kingdom Metazoa; phylum Chordata; class Mammalia; order Artiodactyla; family Bovidae; genus Bubalus; species Bubalus kerabau. The sequence goes on along the minus strand of NC_073647.1, from coordinate 607,359 downwards.
CACCGGCAGGAGTCGAGGGAACACAGGGTTTCCTGCTGGACCGAAGAAAGACCTCTAGAATCCTTTTTCAACGCGTCTTGAGGCCCGATTCCCCTACCATGACTCGAGAGCAAGGACTCGCTCCCCCTCGCCATGGGATGGAGACCTGACTTCCCTGGCGCCACACGAGAGGCTCCATGAGCTCCCCGTCGTAACTATTGAGAAAACCCACACTGGCGCCTCAGCTCGGGAAAACCCACGAGAAGCCCCCGTCGTCGCGAAATGAGGGCCTTCTTTTTCTGCATGGCCGGAGAGCAATCCCGAGTCCTCTCTCTAAACTCCACAGGTGGCTTGACTCAATTTAGGCCACGCAGTGGGCTTCAAGAGATACCTGTCGCGACTCGAGAGGAGAGCGGAATCCTTTGCCTCACCCGAGACCAGACCTGACTCCCCGAGTGGGTCTGAAATGTGACCCCGAGATCCCTGTCACTGCTGGACAGGAACAGTAGGTCCTGGACACAAGCCTAGAAGAGGTCTTTTTTACCGTGCTGTGGCTCGAGAGCAATCCCCAGCTCTCCCTCACCACTCGAATGGAAGACTGGACTTCCCTGGGCCAGCACAAGAGGAAGCCTGAATTCCCTGTCGTAAAGCAAGAATCCTGTGGCACCTCGAGAAAAACCACGTGGTTCCCCGTTCATCACAGGATGAGGCCCTTGCCCGCTACAGTGTCTCAAGAGAAGTCCCACGTTGCATATTGAAGTTCGAAACGGTACTTAGCACCCTTGATGCCACCCCAAAAGTACCGCGACATACTGGTCTCACTCGAGGGGAACACCGAGGCTCCCGGCACCACTTCATCTGAGCCCCTTCTCCCCTCCTGAGCGCTACAGGAGGGTATATTCCCCTGCTTTTTTCTGGAAGGGGTTCCCTACCTTCCCTGCCCAACTTAGGATGAGGCCGGTCTCACAAGGAAATTTGAGACATAGCCTCGTGGGTGGTGCCACTTTCCGAAAGACCCCGATTTCGCGTTCCGCTCTTGATTTCCCAGTCCACTCTTAAGAAGACCCCGATGCAGGACACCTTTTCGATGGCCACCATGTGGATGAAGGCACATCACGAAGGGGTACTGACACCCCCGTGCATCATCCGGAAAAACCCGCAGGTTCCACATACAGCTCGACAAGTGGCCTGTCACCGGGTGATCAACTCAAGAGGCAAGCGGAATTCCATTCCTTCACACAAAACGAGGCCTGACTCCCCTGTCCCAATTCTGCAGGGACCCTGCAATCAGAGTCAGAAATGGAAAGGAACACTGAGGTTCCAGCCTCCACTCGAGATGAGACCCTCTTCCATTGCACCAAACCCAGTGGAGTCCCGAGAGGCCCCTCCCAACTCCACCGTATTCCTGACTTCTCACAGGCACCCTGAGAAGCTCCCTGAGGTCACCGGTAGAAGTCAAGGGAACCCAGGGTCTCCTTCCGCAACCTGAGAAAAACATCGAGCGTCCTTCTTCGATGTGTCTTGAGTCCCGTTTCCCCTACAATGACTCAAGAGCAATGACATGCTCTCCCTCACCACGCGCATGGAGACTTGACTGCCCTGGCGCCACACGAGAAGCTCCCTGAGCTCCCCGTCGTACTTTGTGAGAAACCCCACACTGGCGCCTCAGCTCGACAAAACCCACGAGACGCTCCGGTCATTGCGAGATGAGGGCCTTCTTTTCCTGCATGGTCTGGAGAGCAATTTCGTGTGCTCTCTCCAAACTCTACAGGAGGCTTGACTCCCTGTAGGCCACTCAGTGGGCTTCAAGAGATACCCGTTGCAACTTGAGAGGAGAGTGGAGTCCTTTGCTTCCCCTCGAGACAAGGCCTGAGTACCCGGGTGAGTCTGGAATGCAACCCCGACATCCCTGTCACCCCTGCAGAGGAACATTAGGTCCTGGACACAAGCCTAGATGAGGTCTCTTTCGCCCTGCAGTGACTCAAGAGCAACCCCCAGCTCTCCCTCGCAACTCGAATGGAAGATGGACTTCCCTGGGCCAACACAAGAGGAAGCCTGAATTCCCCGTCATAGCTCAAGAATCCCGCCGCAACTCGAGAAACACCACGTGGTTCCTCCATCATCGCAAGATGAGGCCCTTGCCCGCTACAGCGTTTCAAGAGAAGTCCCACGTTCCATCTTGAAGTGCGAAACGGTACTTGGCACCCTTGATGCGACCACAATAGTTCCCCGACACACCGGTCTCACTCGAGGGGAACACCGAGGTTCCCAGCACCACTTCAGCTGAGCCCGTTCTCCCCTCCTGATCGCGACAGGAGGGTTTATTCCCCTGCTTTGTCTGGAAGGGGTTCCCGACCTTCCTGGCGCACCTCAGGATGAGGCCTGTCTCACGAATTAATTCGAGACGTAGTCTCGTGGATGGTGCCATATGGTGAAAGACCCCAATTTCCCCGTCCCCTCATGAGAAGAACCCGATGCCTGGACACCTCTTCGAAGGCAACCCTGTGGATGAAGGCACAACACGAAGGGGCACTGACATCCCCGTGCATCATTCGGAAAAACCCGCAGGTTCCACATACAGCTTGACAAGTGGCCTGTCACCCCCTGAACAACTCGAGAGGTAAATGGAGTTCCATTTCTCCACACAAGAGGAGGCCTGATTCTCCTGTCCCAACTCTGCAGGGACCCTGCTATCGGAGTCAGAAATGGAGAGGAACCCTGAGGTACCTGCCTCAGCTCGAGATGAGGCCCTCTTCTGCCAGTGTCCAGACTCGGCTGCTCCAGGGTATTCGAAGCAGGGATGGCGTCGTCCAGGATCAGGATACAATAGATTCAATTAGATATTAATTAAAGATGTAAAGAGTAATAGAATTAGGATAGCTCAGTAGAAAAATTCAGTGGAGATAAGAGGCTGAGTAGCTTGGTTTACACGGGAGACCAATAAAACTTCAAGACAAGAAGCTTGCACCACTTACGTAGGCCGCAAGCGTCCTTCTGTTCTCCTGAATGAGAGGAGACACTGAGGCCTCCCTGGTCGGATCTTAGCAGCCCAGGCAAAATTAGTAAGCTTGGTATGTTCCACACTCCAGATGGAGACTCAGCCAGAGTTAGAGAGAGAGAGACATGGGGAGACCAGTATTTTGAGAAACGGATCCCAATTCTTTATTTTCCATGGTCTACTTTTATACACTGAGATGTTATGCAAAAGTCACGCGGGGTCAGCAGTCCTGAGTTTTATCAAAGTCAGGTGCTTCATACAAATATATACAGAGGTCTTAGGGGTGTTACATCCTCTTCTGGCCAGGGGGCCTGCTGACAATTTATGACCCTCTCCTTGTGACAGCAGTCAGTCAACCAGGACATTTATTTCTCCAGGGGTGATTATTCTTAAAACAGACACCACCCAAATAAAGTTACATTCCTATAGGGTGAGGGGATAGTGGGTTTTAGTTAAGGAAATAATTTACTTAGCCTAAGGTCTAACGTGATTTATATCAAAGGTTAATACCTATTTCTTCTATATATTCATTAATGTGTGTAAGGGCAGGGGATATAGAGACTTAGCAACAAACATTGGCTCAACAAATGAAAAACGCTTCACCAATACAATTTCTACTCAGCCCATTATACTTATACTAATAGTTTTCTAACTTTTCTAAGGACCCTGTTTTTAGAAGGTTTAAAGCATCTCGTGTCTCTCACAGTTGGGAGGCCGTGAGAAATCATATGTGGCCGGACAAGCCTGTCAGGCAGGCCAGAGAAACTTCAGAGGAGTTTGTAGGGTAAAACACTCTTGTCACGCCCAGGAGTTTTTATTAACTGGAGCTCTAGGTTAACTCCTTCTCTGAAAGAGGTGGTGGGGGACAGCCCCCCGTAAACTCAGAGGTGTAGGTGGGAGCACAAAGTAGTAAAGCAGGCAGGCTCTGGTTATGGGGGTAGATGCTCAAGGATTTCCAGGGGGACTCCTGAGGCTCGATCCCGCCTTTGCGTATGTCGAGCCTCCTTCCTCATGACCTTTGCCACGGGTGGAGTGCCTCACTCTGGCCCCCAACATCTCCCCCTTTTTTATTTCTTAAAACAGCCAGGTGCAGCTCAGTCTCGAGCTTCTGAATGCTCTGCTGAAGAATGCTGACAATGCAAGGAAGAATGATTACGAGAAGTAGGATTAGAGCACCAACGACAGCATAACTAGGCATATTAGACAGAATATTTTTCCAGAAATAAAGTTAGACAAGGTATGAAAAAAGTCATTAGCTGCTCCAGAGGCGGTAAAATCCAGTCGAGAGTGTTCCAAGGTCTGTATTTGACTATGAAGTTTCCCTAAGTCCAGGCCAATATCAGAACTATTCCAAACACCTGAGATAAGATTTTTAATCTTTTCCCATTCATAATCTGTCTCGTTTACCTTCAAAGATGTCACGCATATCCACCTGTAATCAGCGTGGCATGTCAGAGCCATCTTCACCTTTAAAGCCTGTAACTCAGTCCCAATATGCATAATTGCTTCTTCTAAGGCGTCTACTCTCATCTCTAATTTCCTATCTATAGCTTCCTGAGTTGCTAGAGTTAAAGAAACATTTTTCGACATGGTATCAACATATTGGGCAGTATGCACTTGTTGAGTCAATGATATTGCTGCCGCAGTAACAGAACTAATTGCTGCTATTAAAGCTGATATTCCTAAAATAAGTAAGCCCACAAACCGTCGCGATCACATTAAATCCTGTAGTTGTTGTCACACGGCGAGACCGTAATTGTCATACCAGTGGGAGGTCACTGTCACGGGTATCATGAGATAGGGTGGGCGTCGCAACACCACAAAAGAGCAAACATTATATTGAGGGGTCAAACAGGATGAAAGCATACATTGTTCACAAGTTACCACCTTAGGTCCACCTGAATAATTCATGCGTACATTAAGTGTGTTGGAGTCATTAATAAAAAGGAAAACATAAGGCGAGGGTAAGCAAGCTAAAGCAGAATAAGTGGAATTATTTTCTGGTTGGAGTTCACGCTGCAGCAGCCCTGTCAGTCTCGCCGGGATCTCGATGTTTATCTTGCGTCCCCTTCCAGTGGGCTCCTCTTTTGTGATGGAAGCAATGGGGGAACTGGATGTCTAGGGGTCTGCAACATGGTGAATCTGCCTGTCTGGGATCTAAATTGGAGAATCTGCGTCCTGTGGAAAAATACAAGCACATCCTCGACCGCTAGTTAATAACGGGTCAGGACCCTTCCATTGTCCGGAGAGGAGGTCCTTCCATTTTACCAACAGCTTTGTATTTGTTGTTCTGGACGAATCAGCATTTAAAATATTTATTACAAAAAGAGCATGTTGCAAGATTTGATGGGGAGAGCTCTACTTAAATTCCCCTTCTTTTAATTTTTGAATTTGAAGCTTTAATGTTTGATGTGCTCTTTCCACAATGGCTTGTCCCTGGGGATTATAAGGGATGCCTGTATTGTGTTTAATTTGAAACTGTAAACAAAATTCCTGAAAAGACTTAGAAGTATAAGCAGGGGCATTATCAGTTTTCAGAGATTTTGGTAGACCTAGATATGAAAAACAAGTAAAGAGATGTTGTATAACATCTTTAACTGCCTCTCCGGTACGAGCAGTTGCAATAATGACATGAGAAAAGGTATCTACAGTTACATGAACAAAGGACAGTTTTCCAAATGAAGAGACACGAGTTACATCCATTTGCCAGAGTACGTTAGGTTTGAGACCGCGAGGGTTAACTCCCATAGGTAGACTACTATAAACAGTGGGGCAGTGTAGGCAAGAACGCACAATCTCTCAAGCAGTCTCTCTGGGAATTTGGAATTGATATCTTAAGGCAGTAGCATATTGATGATAAAGTGAGTGAGAGGCTCTGGCCTCCTCAATCACAGTAGCCACTGTATTTCTGGTTAACAAGTCAGCCAAATCATTAAAGGCATTTAAAGGGCTGGGCAATCCGGAATGAGCCCGAATGTGTCCAATGAAAAATATTTTATTTCTTTTCCAAATTTGTTGCTGTAAATTACTTAACAAATGAAATATGGTAGTCTTATTTTCAGGCAAAACCGCAGTTTCAATGTGTGGAAACAACCTGACAATATACTGAGAACCAGAATAAAGGTTAAATTCTTCATCTGCAAACATAGCAAAAGCCTCTATGACTGCTGTTATTTCAGCTCTTTGAGCGGAAGTTTCCCGTGTTTCTAAAACCTTTTGGTGATTTTTAGTGACTATGGAGGCTTTACCATTTGCTGACCCATCAGTAAAATCTATCTGAGCATTTGGAATAGGAGATTGTTTACATCTGACAGGAAAAATAACTGGATGTCTGGATATAAAATTCAGCAAAGCATGCGAAGGTAAATGATGCAGAATTTGACCACAGTAATTTCCTACGGCAATCTGCCAGTCCTCATCAAACATTAGAAAAGCATCAAGTTGTTCTTCATTATATGGAATTACAATTCCTGCTGGTTCTTTACCGAACAATTCAATGCTCCGTTTTCTCCCTTTTAATATCAACATAGCTATCAGTCCTGGATAAGAGGCCACTATTGTTTTTAGTTTGGGCGGGGAGATGGACCCATTCTAGGGGGCCGTTTTGCCATAAAACTCCCGTAGGCACAGTTGGAGTAGCTAAGCAGAGGAAATGCCTGTTTGTCTGTAAATGAACTCTTTTTACATAGCTATCAGATAGGGCTGCTTCTACTTTGTCTAAAGCTTTCTGAGCTTCAGCAGTTAATTGTCTTTTAGAAGTTGGGTCAGGATTCCCACGTAAAATATTAAAAAGAGGCTTTAATTCAGCAGTGGTTAATTTTAAGTAAGGTCTGATCCAATTAATATCTCCTAAAAGTTTTTGATAATCATTTAAAGTAAAAAGGTGATCTTTTCTCAATTTTAATGCGGCATGAGTTACAGTTTCTGAACTGATAAACCGTCCTAAGTAGGTTATGGGCGTATTGACTTGAATTTTCTCTGGGGCAATTTTTAAGCCTCTGTCTGTTATTGCCTGGGTCAAATCCTGGAGGACAGTTTGTAAATGAGCCCTATCAGGGTGGGCAATTAAGATGTCATCCATATAATGGATCATATAGACTTGTTCATATTTCCTTCTAACATCTTCTAAAGCAGCACTAACAAACTTTTGACATAGGGTGGGGCTATTTTTCATTCCTTGAGGCAAAACCTTCCATTGAAACCGTAGATAAGGCTGTTTAAGATTTTCTGACGGAAGACTAAAGGCAAATCGCTTTTTATCCTCAGTATTTAAGGGAATGGTGAAAAAACAATCTTGTAAATCAATTACAATTACATTGTATCCCTCTGGAATGGCTACTGGGGAAGGGAGCCCAAGTTGTAGGGCCCCCATGTCCTCCATGGTGGCATTAATAGCTCTTAAATCTTGTAAAAGTCTCCATTTACCAGACTTTTTCTTAATAACAAAAATAGGAGTATTCAGGGGCTATTGGAGGGCTCTATATGTCCCAATTCTAGTTATTTAAAAATTAATGTTTTAGCTGCCAGAAGTTTTCTTTAGTCAGAGGCCATTGTTCTACCCACACCAGGTCCTGAGATTTCCACGTAATGGGGTCAGCAGCAAAAACAATGGCCTCCATCAAAAATTTGGATACCCCAATCCAGTATGGAATTTTCGAGGAGCCCGGGAAATTGGCTCAATTATTCCGGTGTGCAGTTTACCTAATCCTTTTGAAGGGTCATAGCCCATTTGTAGCATTTGAGAAGTTACTTTATCATTAGGGCTAAAAAGTAACATGCCAATTTGAGACAGCACATCCCTAACCCACAGCAAGAACGGCAGCGAAGGAATCACGTACGGTTGGAATGTTCCACGGGTATCCTCAAATTGCCAGTCTAAAATTTTTGCACTTTGGGCAACTGCAGGAGCTCTCCCAATGCCCACTAAGTTAGGGTTAGGGTTAGGGTTGGACCAAACCCAGTGGAGTCCTGAGAGGCCCCTCACAACTCCACAGTATCCCTGACTTCTCAGAGGCACCCTGAGAAGCTCCCTGAGGTCACTGGCACAAGTCGAGGGAACCCAGGGATTCCTGCCACACCCCAAAAAAGACCTCGACAGTCCTTCTTCAACACGTCTTGAGGCCCGATTCCCCTATCATGACTCGAGAGCAACGAGGCGTTCCCCCTCGCCACACGCATGGAGACCTGACTTCCCTGGCACCACACAAGAGGCTCCCTGAGCTCCCCGTTGTACCTCATGAGAAATCCCACAATTGCTTCACAGCTCGAGAAAACCCAGGAGACGCCCCCGTCATCGCGAGAGGAGGGCCTTCTTTTCCTGCATCGCCTGGAGAGCAATCCCGAGTCCTCTCTCCAAACTCCACAGGAGGCTTGACTCTCTTTAGGCCACTCAAAGGGCTCCAAGAGATATCCGTCGCAATTCGAGAAGAGAGCGGAGTCCATTGCTTCCCCTCCAGATGAGGTCTGACTCCCTGGGTGATCCCCCTCGGGCAACCCCGAGATCCCTGTTGCCCATGGAGAGGAACATTAGGTCCTGGACACAAGACTAAATGAGATCTCTTTTGCCCTGCAGTGACTCGAGCGTTACCCTCAGCTCTCCCTCGCAACTCGAATGGTAGATTGGACTTCCCTGGGCCAAAACAACAGGAAGCCTGAATTCCCCGTCGTAACTCGAGAATCCCGCCGCAACTCAAGAAAAACCACGTGGTTCCCCCGTCATCGAAAGATGAGGCCCTTGCCCGCTACAGCGTCTCAAGAGAAGTCCCACATTCCGTTTTGAAGTGTGAAATGGTACTTGGCACCCTTGATGCGACCCCAAAAGTTCCCCGACATACTGGACTCACTGGAGGGGAACACCGAGGTTCCCAGCACCACTTCATCTGAGCCTCTTCTCCCCTTCTGATCGCGACAGGAGTGTCGATTTCCCTGCTTTGTCTGGAAGGGGTTCCTGGGGCATCTCAGGATGAGGCCGATCTCACGACAAAATTCGAGACATAGCCTCGTTGGTGGTGCCACATGCCGAAAGACCCCGATTTCCTGGTCAGCTCTTGAAAAGAACCCGATGCCCCAACACATCTTTGAAGGAAACCCTGTGGATGAAGGCACAACACGAAGAGGCACTGACACCCCCGTGCATCGTCTGGAAAGACCTGCAGGTTCCACAGACAGCTCAACAAGTGGCTTGTCACCTCGTGAACAACTCGAGAGGAAAGTGGAGTTCCATTCCTCCACACAAGAGGAGGCCTGACTCTCCTGTCCCAACTCTGCAGGGACCCTGTGATCCGAGTTAGAAATGGAGAGGAACCCTAACATCCCTGCCTCAACTCGAGATGAGGCCCTCTTCCATTCCACCAAACACAGTGGATTCCCGAGAGACCCTCCCAACGTCACAGTATCCCTAACTTCTCAGAGGCACCCTGAGAAGCTCCCTGAAGTCACCGCCACAAGTTGAAGGAACCCAGAGAAAGACCTCGAGAGTTCTTCTTCAACGCGTCTTGAGGCCCGATTCCCCTCCCATGACTCTAGAGCAATGACGCGCTCCCCCTCGCCACGGGCATGGAGACCTGACTTCCCTGGCGCCACACGAGAGGCTCCCTGAGCTCCCCATCGTACCTCGTGAGAAACCCCACACTGGCGCCGCAGCTCGAGAAAACGCATGTGACGCCACAGTCATCGTGAGATGAGGGCTTTCTTTTCGTGCTGGCCTGGAGAGCCATCCCGAGTCCTCTCTCCAAACTCCAAAGGATGCTTGACTCCCGTTAGGCCACACAGTGGTCTCTAAGAGATACCCGTCACGACTCGAGAGGAAAGCGGAGTCCTTTGCTTCCCCTCGAGATGAGACCTGACTCCCCGGGTGAGTCTGGAATGCAACCCCGAGATCCCTTTCGCCCCTGGAGAGGAACATTAGGTCCTGGACACAAGCCTAGATGAGGTCTCCTTTGCCCTGCAGTGACTCGAGCGCAACCCCTGGCCCTCCCTCGCAACTTGAACGGAAGATTGGACTTCCTTGGGGCAACACAACAGGAAGCCTGAATTCCCCTTCGTAATTCGAGAATCCCACCACAACTCGAGAAAAACTACGTGGTTCCCCCATCATCGCAAGATGAGGCCCTTGCCTACTACAGCGTCTCAAGAGAAGTCCCAGGTTCTGTCTGGAAGTTCAAAAAGGTACTTGACACCAATGATGCAACCCCAAAAGTTCCCCAAAACTCCGGTCTCACTCGAGGGGAACACCGAGGTTCCCGGCACCACTTCATCTGAGCCCCTTTTCCCCCCTGATGGCGAAAGAAGTGTCGATTCCCCTGCTTTGCCTGGAAGGGGTTCCCAAACTTCCCTGCGCACCTCAGGATCAGGCTGGTTTGACGAGGAAATTCGAGATGTAACCTCATGAGTGGTGCCACATGCCAAAAGACCCCGATTTCCCAGTCCGATCTTGAAAAGAACTCGATGCCCGGACACCTCTTCGAAAGCAACCCTGTGGATGAAGGCACAACACGAAGGGTCACTGACACCCCCGTGCATTGTCTGGAAGAAAACACAGGTTCCACACACAGCTCGACCAGTGGCCTGTCACCCTGGGAACAACTCAAGAAGCAAGCGGAGTTCCATTCTTCCACACAAGATGAGGCCTGAGTCTCCGGTCCCAACTCTGCAGGGACCTTGCGGTTGGAATCAGAAATGGCAAGGAACCCTGAGGTTCCTACCTCCATTAGAGATGAGGCCCTCTTCCATTGCACCAAACCCAGTGGAGTACCGAGAGACCCCGCCCAACTCCACAGTATCCCTGACTTTTCAGAGGCACCCTGAGAAGCTCCCTGAGTTCACGGGCAGAAGTCGAGTGATCCCAGGGTTTCCTGCAACGACCCGAGAAAGACCTCGAGAGTCCTTCTTCAATGCATCTTGAGGCCGGATTCACCTACCACGACTCGAGAGCATTGAGGCACTCCCCCTCGCCATGCGCATGGAGACCTGACTTCCCTGGCTCCACTCGAGAGGCTCCATGAGCTCCCCATCATACCTCGTGAGAAACTCCACAGTGGCGCTGCAGCTCGAGAAAACCCATGAAACTCCCCCGTAATCACGAGATGAGGGCCTTCTTTTCCTGCATGGCCTGGAGTACAACCCGAAGCCTCTCTCCAGACTCCACACGAGGCTTGAATCCTTTTAGGCCACTCAGTCGGCTCCAAGAGATACCCATCGCAACTCGAGAGGAGAGCGGAGTCCTTTGCTTCCCCTCGAGATGAGGTCTGACTACTCGGGTGAGTCTGGAATGTGACCCCGAGATCCTTGTCCCCCCTGGAAAGGAACACTAGGTCCTGGACCAAGCCTAGATGAGGTCATTTTTGCCCTGCAGTGTCTCAGGCGCAATCCCCAGCTCTGCCTCATAACTCGAATGGAAGATTGGACTTCCCTGTGCCAACACAAGAGGAAGCCTGAATTTCCAGTCATACCTCAAGAATCCCGCCATAACTCGAGAAAAACCACGTGGTTCCCCTGTCATCGCAAGATGAGGCCCTTTCATGCTGCAGCGTCACAAGAGAAGTCCCACGTCCTTTCTTGAAGAGCAAAAAGGTATTTGGCACCCTTGATGTGACCCCAAAAGTTCCCTGACATACCGGTCTCACTCGAGAGGAACATCAAGGTTTCTGGCACCACTTCATTTGAGCCCCTTCTCCCTTCCTGATCGCGACAGGACGGTCGATTCCCCTGCTTTGTCTGGAGTAGTTCCCGACCTTCCTGGCGCACCTCAGGATGAGGCCAGTCTGACGAGGAAATTCGAGACATAGCCTCGTGGGTGGTGCCAAATGCCAAAAGAACCCAATTTCCCGGTCTGCTCTTCATAAGAACCCGGCTTCGAAGGCAACCCTGTGGATGAAGGCACAACACGAAGGTGCACTGACACCCCCGTGCATCGTCCTGAAACAACCGAAGGTTCCACATTCAGCTCGACAAGTGGCCTGTCAACCCGTGAACACCTCGAGAGGCAAGAGGAGTTCCATTCCTCCACACAAGACCAGGCCTGACTCTCCTGTCCCAACACTGCAGGGACCCTGAGATCCGAGTCAGAAATGGAGAGGAACCCTGAGGTTCCTGCCTCCACTCGAGACGAGGCCCTCTTCCACTGCGCCAAACCCGGTGGTGTCCCGAGAGGCCCCTCCCAGCTGCACAGCATCCCTGACTTCTCAGAGGCACGCTAAGAAGCTTCCTGAGTCACCGACACAAGTCGAGGAACTCAGGGTTTCCTACCACAACCCGAGAAACACCTCGAGAGACCTTCTTCAACACGTCTTGATGCCCCATTCCCCTACCATGACTCGAGCGCATTGATGCGCTCCCTCTACCCACACGCATGGAGACCTGACTTCCCTCCCGCCACACGAGACACTCCATGTCCCGGTCAAAAAGGGAGAAGGGGCTAAGATGAAGCGGTGCCGGGAACCTCGGTGTTCCCCTCGAGTGAGACAGGCGTGTTGGGGAACTTTTGGGGTCGCATCAAGGGTGCCAAGTACCGTTTCGCACTTCAAGACAGAACATGGGACTTCTCTTGAGACGCTATAGCGGGCAAGGGCCTCATCTTGAGAAGACGTTGGAAACACGTGATTTTTCTCGAGTTGCGGCGGGATTCTCGAGTTAGGACTGGGATTTCAGGCTTCCTCTTGTGTTGGCCCAGGGAAGCCCAATCTTCAATTCGAGTTGAGAGGGAAAGCTGGGGGTTACGCTCGAGTCACTGCAGGGCAAAAGAGACCTCATCTAGGCGTGTGTCCAGGACCTAATATTCCTCTCAAGGGAAGACAGGGATCTCGGGGTTGCATTCCAGACTCCCCTGGGGAGTCAGGCCTCGTCTCGAGGGGAAGCAAAGGACTCCGTTCTCCTCTCGAGTCGCGATGCATATCTTTTGGAGCCCACTGAGTGGCCTAAAGGGAGTCAAGCCTCGTGTGTATCATGGAGAGAAGACTCGCGGTTGATCTGCATGCCATGCAGTTAAAGATGGCCCTCATCTCGCGATGACGTGGGCGTCTTCTGGGTTTTTTCGAGGTGTGGAGCCAGTTTGGGGTTTCTCACGAGGTACGACGGGGAGTTCAGGGAGCCTCTCATGTGGTGCCAGGGAAGTCAGGCCTCCATGCGTGTTGGGAGGGGGAGCGCGTCATTGCTCTCGAGTCATGGGAGGGGTATCGGGCCTCAAGACATGTTGAACAAGGCCTCTCGAGGGCTTTCTCGAATCGCGGCAGGAAACCCAGGTTTCCCTCAACTTGTGCCTGTGACCTCAGGGAGCTTCTCAGGGTGCCTCCGAGAAGTCAGGGATACTGTGGAGTTGGGAGGGGCCTCTCGGGGCTCCACTGGGTTTGGTGCAATGGAAGAGTGGAGGCAGGAACCTCAGGGTTCCTCTCCATTTCTGACTCGGATCACAGGGTCCCTGCAGAGTAGGGACAAGAGAGTCACGCCTCGTCTTCTGTGGAGAAATGGATCTCCACTTGCCTTTTGAGTTGTTCACGGGGTGACAGGCCACTTATCAAGCTGTCTGTGGAACCTGCAGGTTTTTCCGGACGATGCACGGGGGTGTCAGTGACCCTTCATGTTGTGCCTTCATCCGCAGGGTTGCCTTCAAAGAGGTGTCCGGGAATCGGGTTCTTTTCAAGAGCGGACCGGGAAATCAGGGTCTTTCGGCATGTGGCACCACCCATGAGGCTACGTCTCGAATTTCCTCGTGAAACCGGCCTCATCCTGGGTGTGCAGGGAAGGTTGGGAACCCCTTCAGACAAAGGAGTGGAATCGACCCTCCTGTCGCGATCAGGAGGGGGAAGGGTCTCAGATGAAGTAGTGCCGGGAACCTCGGTGTTCCCCTCAAGTGAGACTGGTATGTCGGGGCACTTTTGGGGTTGCATCAAGGGTGCCAAGTACCATTTTGCACTTCAACATGGAACGTGGGACTTCACTTGAGACGCTGTAGCGGGCAAGGTCCTAATCTTGCGATGACGAGGGAACCACGTGGTTTTTCTCGAGTTGCGGCGGGATTCTCGAATTACAAAGGGGAATTCAGGCTTCCTCTTCTGTTGGCCCAGGAAGTCAAATCTTCCATTCGAGTTGTGAAGGAGAGCTGGAGGTTGCTCTCGAGTCACTGCAGGGCCAAAAGACTGCATCTACACTTGTGTCCAGGACCTAATGTTCCTCTCCAGGGGCGACAGGGATATCGGGGTCGCATTCCAGCCTCACCTGGTGGTTCAGGCCTTGTCTCGAAGAGAAGCAAAGGACTCCGCTTTCCTCTCGACTCGCGACAGGGACCTCTTGGAGCCCACAGAGTGGCCTAAAGGTAGTGAAGCCTCCTGTGTATCTTGGAGAGAAGACTTGCGCTTGATCTGCATGCCATACAGTTAAAGATGGCCCTCATCTCGCGATGACGGGGGCGTCTTCTGGGTTTTCCCGAGCCGAGGCGCCAGAGTGGGGTTTCACACGAGGTACGATGGGGAGCTCAGGGAGCATCTCCTGTGGCAACACGGAAGTCAGGCCTCCATGCACATGGCGAGGGGAAGCATGTCATTGATCTCGAGTCATGGGAGAGGAATCGACTGTCAGACACTTAATCAGGACCTGTCAACAACTTTATCAGCACATGTCAGTCACTTGATCAGTACCTGTCAGCAGCTTGATCAGTGCCTATCAGCTGCTTGATTAGCATCTGTCAGCAAGTTTATCAGCAACTGTCAGCCTCTTGATCAGCGCCTATCAACCGCTTGATTAGCACCTGTCAGCCAGTTGATCAGCACCTCTCAGCCGCTTGATCAGCACCTGTCAGCAGCTTGGTCAACGCCTATCAGCTGCTTGATTAGCACCTGTCAGCCAGTTGATCAGCACCTGTCAGCCAGTTGATCAGCACCTCTCAGCCGCTTGATCAGCACCTGTCAGCAGCTTGGTCAATGCCTATCGGCTGCTTGATTAACACCTGTCAGCCAGTTGATCAGCACCTGTCAGCCACTTTATCAGCACCTGTAAGTCCTTGGTCAGCGCCTATCAGTCGCTTGATCAGTGCCTGTCAGCCACTTTATCGGCACCTGTCAGCCACTTTACCAGCACCTGTCAGCCACTTTACCAGCACCTGTCAGTCGCTTGGTCAGGGCCTATCAGTCGCTTGATCAGTACCTGTCAGACACTTCATCAGCACCTGTCAGCAGATTGATCAGCGCCTATCAGCTTCTTGATTAGCACCTGTCAGCCAGTTGATCAGCACCTGTCAGCCGCTTCATCAGCGCCTATCAGCCGCTTGATTAGCACTTGTAAGCCACTTGATAAGCACCTGTCAGCCTCTTGATCAACACCTGTCAGCCGCTTGAACAGCACCTGCCAGCCGCTTGATCAGTGCCTTTCAGCTGCTTGATCATTGCCTTCTCAGCTGCGGGATCAGCGCCTACTCAGCCGCGAATAAGCGCCTACACAGCCGCGTGATCTTAGACTGTCAGCCGCTTGATCAGCGCCTAATCACCCCCTCGATCAGCGCCTACTCAGCAGTGCGATCAGCAACTGTCAGCCTCTTGAGAAGTACCTGTCAGCCACTTCATCAGCACCTGTCAGCCGCTTGATCAACACGCGTCAGCCTTTTGATCAGCACCTAATCAGCCACGCGATCATCATTTTCTCAGTGGCCCGATAATCACCTCAGCCACTTGATCTGTGCCTACTCAGCCCCGCGATCAGTGCCTACTCAGCTGTGAGATCTGCGCCTGAAAGCCGCCTGATCAGCACCTGTCAACGACTTTATCAGCACCTGTCAGCCGCTTGATCATCGCCTGATCAGCTGCACGATCAGCGCCTACTCAGCCGCTTGATCAGTACCTGTCAGCCACTTTATGAGCACCTGTCAGCCACTATATCAGCACATGTCAACCTCTTGATCAGTGCCCACTTTTCTGGGTGATCAGAACCTGCTCAGCCACACAATCAGTGACCCTCAGCCAGTTGATCAGCGCCTGTCAGCCGCTTGATCATTTCCTGCTCTCCTGGTCATTCAGCACCTGGTCAACCACTTTATCAGTGCCTGACAGCCTCTTGACCACTGCCCACTCACCCTATTGAAAAGCGCATACCCAGCTGCGCGATAAGCGCCTGTCAGCCGCCTGACAAACACCTGTCAGCAGCTTGATCAGGGCCTATCAGCCACTTGATTAGCACTTGTCAGCCAGTTGATCAGCACCTGTCAGCCAGTTGATCAGCACCTGTCAGCCGCTTGATCAGCGCCTATCAGCCGCTTGATTAGCACCTGTTAGCCAGTTGATCAGCACCTGTCAGCCGCTTGATCAGCACCTGTCAGCCGCATGAAGAGCGCCTGCCAGCTGCTTGATCAGAGCCTGTTAGCTGTTTGAATAGCGCCTAATCACCCCCTCGATCAGTGCTTACTCAGCGGCGCGATCAGCACCTGTCAGCCTCTTGACAAGCACCTGTAAACCGCTTTATCAACACCTAATGAGCTGCGCTATCAGTGCTTAATCAGCAGCGAGATCAGTGTCTGTCAGCTGCTTGATCAGAACCTGTCAGCCGGTTGAACAGTGCCTATTCAGCCGCACAAATAGCATCTCTCAGCCAGTTGATCTGCTCCTACTGAGCCCCACGATCAGCGCCTACTCAGCCACCCCATCAGTGCCTGTCAGCCGCTTGAGAAGTACCTGTCAGCCACTTGATCAGCACCTGTCAGCCGCTTGATCAACGTGTGTCAACCGCTTGATCAGTACCTAACAGCGACTTTATCAGCACCTGTCAGCCACTTTATCAGCACCTTTCAGTCGCTTTGACTGCGCCTATCAGCAGCTTGATCAGTACCTCTCAGCCACTTTATCAGCACCTGTCAGCCAATATATCAGCACCTGTCAACAGCTTGATCAGCGCCTGTCAGCTGCTTGATTAGCACCTGTCAGCCAGTTGATCAGCACCTCTAAGCCGATTGATCAGCAACGGTCAGCAGCTTGATCAGCGCCTGTCAGCTGCTTGATTAGCACCTGTCAGCCAGTTGATCAGCACCTGTCAGCAGCTTCATCAGCGCCTATAAGCCGCTTGATTAGCATCTTTCAGCCAGTTGATCAGCACCTCTAAGCCCCTTGATCAGCACCTGTCAGCAGCTTGATCAGCGCCTGTCAGCTGCTTGATCAGCACCTGTCAGCCAGTTGATCAGCACCTGTCAGCAGCTTGATCAGCGCCTATCAGCTGTTTGATTAGTACCTGTCAGCCAGTTGATCAGCACCTGTCAGAAGCTTGATCAGGGCCTATCAGCCACTAGATTACAACCTGTCAGCCAGTTGATCAGCACCTCTCAGCCGCTTTATCAGCACTTGTCAGCCTCTTGAACAGCGCCTGTCAACTGCTTTATCAGCACCTGTCAACCGCTTGATCAGCGCCCACTTTGCTGCGTGTTCAAAGCCTACTCAGCCACGTGATCAGTGATCCTCAGCCGGTAGATCAACACCTGTCAGCCTCTTGAACAGCGCCTGCCAGCGGCTTGATCAGTGCCTGTCAACTTCTTGATCATTACCTTCTCAGCTGTGTGATCAGTGCCTACTCAGCCACGAATCAGCTCCTACACAGCCGCTTGATCATAGTCTGTCAGCCTCTTGATCTGCACCTGTCAGCCGGTTGAACAGTGCCTACTCAGCCTTGCAAATAGCATCTCTCAGCCAGTTGATCTGTGCCTACTGAGCCCCGCAATCAGCGCCTAGTCAGCCGCAAGATCAGTGCGTGTCAGCCGCTTGAGAAGAACCTGTCAGCCACTTGATCAGCACCTGTCAGTCGCTTGATCAATGCGTGTCAGCCGCTTGATCACACCTAATCAGCCACGTTATCATCATTTACTCAGCCTCGCTTATCATCGCCTCAGCCGCTTCATCTGTGACAACTCAGCCCCATGATCAGCGCCTACTCAGTTGTGAGATCTGCGCCTGAAAGCCGCTTGAGAAATATTGTCAGCTGCTTGATCAGAGACTATAAGCCGCTTGATCAGAACCTGTCATGTACTTTTCAGCACATGTCAGCCGCTTGATCAGCGCCTGTCAGCCGCTTGATCATCGCCTAATCAGCTGTGTGATCAGTGCCTACTCAGCCGCTTTATTAGTACCTGTCAGCCGCATGACCAGCACCTGTCAGCAGCTTGATCAGGACCCTCAGCCTAGTGATAAGCGCCTGTCAACCGCTTGACAAGCACCTGTCAGCAGCTTGATCAAGACCAATCAGCCACTTGATTAGCACCTGTCAGCCAGTTGATCAGCACCTGTCAGCCGCTTCATTAGCACCTGTCAGCCAGTTGATCAGCACTTTTCAGCCGCTTGATCAGCACTTGACAACAGCTTGATCAGCGCCTATCAGCTGCTTAATTAACACTTGTCAGCAAGTTGATCAGCACCTGTTAGCCGCCTGATCAGTGCCTATCAGCCGCTTGATTAGCACCTGTCAGCCAGTTGATCAGCACCCCTCATCCGCTTGATCAGTGCATATCAGCTGCTTGATTAGCACCTGTCAGCCAGTTGATCAGCACCTGTCAGCCGATTGATCAGCACCTGTCAGCAGCTTGATCAGCGCCTATCAGCCTCTTGATCAGCGCCTATCAGCCAGTTGATTAGCACCTGTCAGCAGCTTGATCAGCGCCTATCAGCTGCTTGATCAGCACCTGTCAGCCTCTTGATCAGCGCCTATCAGCCGCTTGATTATCACCTGTCAGCCAGTTGATCAGCAACTCTCAGCCGTTTTTTATCAGCACCTCTCAGCCGCTTTATCAGCACTTGTCAGCCTCTTGAACAGCGCCTGTCAACTGCTTTATCAGCACCTGTCAACCACTATATCAGCACCTGTCAACCGCTTGATCAGCGCCCACTTTGCTGCGTGTTCAAAGCCTACACAGCCACGCAATCAGTGATCCTCAGCCGGTTGATCAGCACCTGTCAGCTGCTTGATCAGCGCCTGCCAGCGGCTTGATCAGTGCCTGTCAGCTTCTTGATCATTACCTTCTCAGCTGTGTGATCAGTGCCTACTCAGCCACGAATCAGCGCCTACACAGCCGCGTGATCATAGTCTGTCAGCCACTTGATCTGCACCTGTCAGCCGGTTGAACAGTGACTACTCATCCTCGCGCATAGCATCTCTCAGCCAGTTGATCTGTGCCTACTGAGCCCCGCAATCAGTGCCTACTCAGCCACAAGATCAGCACCTGTCAGCCGCTTGACAAGCATCTGTAAATGGCTTGATCAACACCTAATCAGCTGCGCTATCAGTGCTTAATCAGCCACGCGATGAGTCTGTCAGCCACTTGATCAGTACCTGTCAGCCAGTTGAACAGCACCTACTCAGCTGCACATATAGCATCTCTCAGCCAGTTGATCTGTGCCTACTGAGCCCCGCACTCAGCGCCTACTCAACCGCCCTATCAGTGCCTGTCAGCCACTTGAGAAGTACCTGTCAGCCATTTGATCAACACCTGTCAGCCGCTTGATCAACGCATGGCAGCCGCTTGATCAGCACCTAATCAGCCATGCGATCATCATTTACTGAGCCGTGTGATCATCGCCTCAGCCGCTTGATCTGTGCCTACTCATCCCCTCAATCAGCACCTACACAGCCGTGCGATCTGCGCCTGACAGCTGCTTGAGAAGTATTGTCAGCCGCTTGATCAGCGACTATCAGCCACTTGATATGCACCTGTCAACGACTTTATCAGCACCTGTCAGCCTCTTGAACAGCGCCTGTCAGCCAATTGATCATCGCCTAATCAGCTGAGCGATCAGCATCTACTCAACTGCTTGATCAGTACCTGTCAGTCAATTTATCAGCACCTGTCAGCTACTATATCAGCACCTGTCAAACTCTTGATCAGCGACCACTTTGCTGCGTGATCAGAGCCTACTCAGCCACGTGATCAGTGACCCTCAGTCGGTTGATAGGCGCCTGTCAGCCGCTTGATCATTTCCTGCTGTGCTGGTCATTCATCGCCTGGCAATCCACTTGATCAGTGCCTGTCAGCCGCTTGATCAGAGCCTCTCAGCCGCTTGATCAGCGCCTAATCACCACCTCGATCAGCGCCTACTCAGTGTCGTGATAAGCACCTATCAGCCGCTTGACAAGCACCTGTAAACAGCTTGATGAACACCTAATCAGCTGAGCTTTCAGTGTTTAATCAGCTGCGCGATCAGAGTCTGTCAGCCGCTTGATCAGCACCTTTTAGCTGGTTGAACAGCATCTGCTCAACTGGGCAATCAGCACCTACTCAGCCACTTCATCAGCGCCTACTCATCCGCAAGCTCATCGCCTACTCAGCGGCTTCATCAGCGCCTACTCAGCCTCGCGATCAGACCCTGTCAGCCACTTGATAAGCGCTTGTCAGCCGGTTGATCAGCGCCTGTCAGCCTCATGATCAGCAACTAATAAGACGCGTGATTAGCACCTGCCAGCTGCTTGACAACCTGGGTCAGCGGCTTGATCACCGCCTGTCAGCCTCTTGATCAGTATCTGTCAGCCAGTTTATCAGCACCTGTCAGCCACATTATCGGCACCTGTCAGTCGCTTGGTCAGCGCCTATCAGCAGTTTGATCAGTACCTGTCAGCCACTTTATCAGCACCTGTCAGCCAATTTATAAGCCCCTATCAGTCACTTAGTCAGCGTCTATCAGCAGCTTGATCAGTACCTGTCAGCCACTTTATCAGCACCTGTCAGTAACTTGGTCAGCACCTATCAGCAGCTTGATCAGCACCTGTCAGCCACTTTATCAGCACCTGTCAGTCACTTGGTCCATGCCTATCAGCAGCTTGATCAGTACCTGTGAGCCAGTTTATCAGCACCTGTCAGCCACATTATCAGCACCTGTCAGTCGCTTGGTCAGCGCCTATCAGCAGTTTGATCAGTACCTGTCAGCCACTTTATCAGCACCTGTCAGCCAATTTATAAGCCCCTATCAGTCGCTTAGTCAGCGTCTATCAGCAGCTTGATCAGTACCTGTCAGCCACTTTATCAGCACCTGTCAGTAACTTGGTCAGCGCCTATCAGCAGCTTGATCAGCACCTGTCAGCCACTTTATCAGCACCTGTCAGTCACTTGGTCCACGCCTATCAGCAGCTTGATGAGTACCTGTGAGCCAGTTTATCAGCACCTGTCAGCCACATTATCAGCACCTGTCAGTCGCTTGGTCAGCGCCTATCAGCAGTTTGATCAGTACCTGTCAGCCACTTTATCAGCACCTGTCCGCCACTATATCAGCACCTGTCAACCGCTTGATCAGTGCCCATTTAGCTGCATGATCAGAGCATATTCAGCCACATGATCAGTGACCCTCAGCTGGTTGATCAGAGCCTGTCAGACACTTGATCAGCGCCTATCAGCTGCTTGATTAGCACCTGTCAGCCAGTTGATCAGCACCTATCAGCCAGTTGATCAGCACCTTTCAACCGCTTGATAAGCACCTGTCAGAAGTTTGATCAGCGCCTATCAGCCCCTTGATTAGTACCTGCCAGCCAGTTGATCAGCACCCCTCAGCCAATTGATCAGTGCCTATCAGCTACTTGATTAGCACCTGTCAGCCAGTTGATCAGCACCTGTCAGCAGCTTGATCAGCACCTGTCAGCAGCTTGATCAGAACCTGTCAGCCGCTTGATTAGTACCTGTCAGCCAGTTGATCAGCACCTTTCAGCTGCTAGATCAGCACCTGTAAGCAGCTTGATCAGCACCTGTCAGCTGCTTGATTAGCACCTGTCAGCCACTTGATCAGCACCTCTCAGCCGCTTGATCAGCACCTTTCAGCCGCTTGAACAGCGCCTGCCAGCCACGTGAACAGCGCCTGTCAGCAGCGTGAACAGTGCCTGCCAGCCGCGTGAACAGCTCCTGTCAGCCGATTGATCATTGCCTAATCAGCTGCGCGATCAGCGTCTACTCAACCACTTGATCAGTACCTGTCAGCCAATTTATCAGCACATGTCAGCCACTATATCAGCACCTGTCAACCTCTTGATCAGCGCCCACTTTGCTGCGTGGTCAGAGCCTACTCAGCCACACGATCAGTGACCCTCAGTCGGTTGATAGGCGCCTGTCAGCCGCTTGATCATTTCCTGCTCTGCAGGTCATTCAGCGCCTGGCAATCCACTTGATCAGTGCCTGTCAACTGCTTGACCTGTGCCCATTCCGCCGATTGAAAAGCACCTACTCAGCCATGTGATAATCTCCTGTCAGCCGCTTGACAAGCACCTGTCATCAGCTTGATGAGGGCCTATCAGCCACTTGATTAACACCTGTCAGTCGGTTGATCAGCATCAGCCAGTTGATATGCACTTGTCACCCGCTTCATTAGCATCTGTCAGCTAGTTGATCAGCACCTGTCAGCCGCTTCATTAGCACCTGTCAGCCAGTTGATCAGCACGTTTCAGCCGCTTGATCAGCATTTGACAACAGCTTGATCAGTGCCTATCAGCTGCTTAATTAACACTTGTCAGCAAGTTGATCACCACCTGTCAGCCGCTTGATTAGCACCTGTCAGCCAGTTGTTCAGCACCTTTCAGCCGCTTGAACAGTGCCTGCCAGCCGCTTGATCAGTGCCTGTCAGCTGCTTAATCATTGCCTTCTCAGCTGCGTGATCAGCACCTACTCAGCCGCGAATCAGCGACTACAGAGCCACGTGATCCTAGTCTGTTAGCCGCTTGATCAGAGCCTATCAGACGCTTTATCAGCGCCTAATCACCCCCTCGATCAGCGCCTACTCAGCGGCACGATCAGTACCTGTCAGCCGCTTGACAAGCATCTGTAAACGGCTTGTTCAACACTTAATCTGCTGCACTATCAGTGCTTAATCAGCCGCGCGATAAGAGTCTGTCAGCTGCTTGATCAGTACCTGTCAGCCAGTTGAACAGCGCCTACTCAGCCACGCGTATAGCATCTCTCAGCCAGTTGATCTGTGCCTACTGAGCCCCGCACTCAGCGCCTACTCAGCCGCCCGATCAGTGCCTGTCAGCCGCTTGAGAAGTACCTGTCAGCCATTTGATCAGCACCTGTCAGCCGCTTGATCAACGCGTGGCAGCCGCTTGATCAGCACCTAATCAGCTACGTGATCATCATTTACTGAGCCGTGCGATCACGCCTCAGCTGCTTGATCTGTGCCTACTCATCCCCGCGATCAGAGCCTACTCAGCCGTGCAATCTGCGCCTGACAGCCGCTTGAGAAATACTGTCAGCCACTTGATCAGCGACTATCAGCCACTTGATATGCACCTGTCAACGACTTTATCAGCACCTGTCAGCCGCTTAAACAGCACCTGTCAGCCAATTGATCATCGCCTAATCAGCTGCGCGATCAGCATCTACTCAACCGCTTGATCAGTACCTGTCAGCCAATTTATCAGCACCTGTCAGCCCCTATATCAGCACCTGTCAACCTCTTGATCAGCGCCCACTTTGCTGCCTGATCAGAGCCTACTCAGCCACACGTTAAGTGACCCTCATTCGGTTGATAGGCGCCTGTCAGCCACTTGATCATTTCCTGCTGTGCTGGTCCTTCAGCACTTGGCAATCCAGTTGATCAATGCCTGTCAGCTGCTTGACCTGTGCCCATTCCGCCAATTGAAAAGCGCCTACACAGCTGTGTGATAATCTCCTGTCAGCCGCTTGACAAGCACCTGTCATCAGCTTGATGAGGGCCTATCAGCCACTTGATTAGCACCTGTCAGTCAGTTGATCTGCATCAGCCAGTTGATCAGCACCTGTAGCCGCTTCATTAGCATCTGTCAGCTAGTTGATCAGCACCTGTCAGCCACTTGAACAGTGCCAGCCAGCCGCTTGATCAGTTCCTGTCAGCTGCTTGGTCATTGCCTTCTCAGCTGCACAATCAGCGCCTACTCAGCCGCGAATCAGCGGCTACACATCCGCGTGATCAGATCCTGCAGCCGCTTGATCAGCGCCTAATCACCCCCTCAATCAGCGCCTACACAGCGGCGTGATCAGACCAGTCATCCGCTTGACAAGCACCTCTAAACCGCTTGATCAACACCTAATCAGCTGCGCTATCAGTGCTGAATCAGCCGCGTGATCAGAGTCTGTCAGTCACTTAATCAGCACCTGTCAGCCGGATGAACAGTGCCTACTCAGCCGCGTTAATAGCATCTCTCAGCCAGTTGATCTGCGCCTACTTAGCCCCGCAATCAGCGCCTACTCAGCCGCCCGATCAGTGCCTGTCAGCCGCTTGAGAAGTACCTGTCAGCCACTTGATCAGCACCTGTCAGCTGCTTGATCAACGCGTGTCTGCCGCTTGATCAGCACCTAATCAGCCACGCGATCATCATTTACCGAGCCGTGCGATCATCGCCTCAGTCGCTTGATTTGAGCCTACTCAGCCCTGCGATCAGCGCCTACTCATTCGTGCAATCTGCGCCTGGCAGCCGCTTGAGAAATACTGTCAGCCTCTTGATCAGCTACTATCAGCAGCTTGATCAGCACCTGTCATGGTCTTTATCAGCACCTGTCAGCCGCTTGATCATCGCCTAATCAGCTGCGCGTTCAATGCCTACTCAGGCACTTTATCAGTACCTCTCAGCCACTTTATCAGCACCTCTCAGTCGCTAGGTCAGAGGCCATCAGCAGCTTGATCAATACCTGCCAGCCACATTATCAGCAACTATCAGCCACGATATCAGCACCTGTCAACCGCTTGATCATCGCCCACTTTGCTGCCTGATCAGAGCCTAATCAGCCACACGTTCAGTGACCCTCACTCAGTTGATCAGCGCCTGTCAGCTGCTTGATCATTTCTTACTCTGCTAGTCATTCAGCGCCTGGTCAACCACCTGATCAGTGTCTGTCAGCCGCTTAACCACTGCCCACTCAGCCGATTGAAAAGCGCCTACGCAGCCACGAGATAAGTGCCTCTCAGCCGCTTGACAAGCACCTGTGAGCAGCTTGATCAGGGCCAATCAGCCACTTTATTAGTACCTGTCAGCCAGTTGATCAGCACCTTTCAACCGCTTGATAAGCACCTGTCAGCAGTTTGATCAGTGCCTATCAGCCCCTTGATTAGCACCTGCCAGCTAGTTGATCAGCACCTGTCAGCAGCTTGATTATCTCCTATCAGCTGCTTGATTAGCACCTGTCAGCCAGTTGATAAGCACCTGTCAGCAGTTTGATCAGAGCCTATCAGCCGCATGATTAGCACCTGCCAGGCAATAGATCAGCACCCCTCAGCAGATTGATCAGCGCCGCTTAATCAGCACCTGTCAGCCACCATATCAGCACCAGTCAACCCTTGATCATTGCCCAGTTTGCTGCATGATAAGAGCCTACTCAGCCACATGATCAATGAACCTCAGTCGGTTAATCAGCGCCTGTCTGCCGCTTGATCTTTTCCTGCTCTGCTAGTCATTCAGCGCCTGGTAAACAACCTGATCAGTGCCTGTCAGCCTCTTGACCAGTGCCCACTCAGCCGTTTGAAAAGCACCTACGCAGCCGCGTGATAAGTGCCTGTAAGCCGCTTGACAAGCACCTGTCAGCAGCTTGATCAGCGCCTATCAGCCGCTTGATTACCACCTGTCAGCCAGTTGATCAGCACCCCTCAGCCTCTTGATCAGCGCTTATCAGCCGCTTGATTAGCACCTGTCATCCAGTTGATGAGCACCTGTCAGCCGCTTGAACAGAGCCTGCCAGCAGCTGATTTGTGCCTGTCAGCTACTTGATCATTGGCTTCTCAGCTGCGCAATCAGCGCCTACTCAGCTGCGTTTCAACGACTAAACAGCCGCGTGATCATAGTCTGTCAGCCGCTTGATCAGAGCCTGTCAGCCTCTTGATCAGCGGCTAATCACTCCCTAGATCAAGGCCTCCTCAGCGGCTCGATAAAAAGATGTCAGCCGCTTGACAAGCACCTATAAACCTCTTGATCAACACCTAATCACCTGCGCTATCAGTGCTTATCAGCCACGCGATCAGAGTCTGTCAGCCTCTTGATCAGAACCTGTCAGCCCATTGAACAGCGCCTACTCAGCCGCTCGAATAGCATCTCTCAGCCAGTTGATCTGTGCCTAGGGAGCCCCGCAATCAGCGCCTACTCAGCTGCCCGATCAGTGCCTGTCAGCTACTTTAGAAGTACCTGTCAGCCACTAGATCCGTATCTGTCAGCCGCTTGATCAACGCTTGTCAGCCCCTTGATAAGCACCTCTCAGCCGCTTCATTAGCACCTGACAGCCAGTTGATCAGCACCTGTCAGCTGCTTGATAAGCACCTCTCAACAGTTTGATCAGGGCCTATCAGCTGCTTGATTAGCACCTGTCAGCCAGTTGATCAGCACCCCTCAGCCACTTCATTAGCACCTGTCAGTCAGTTGATCAGCACCTGTCAGCGACTTGATCAGTGCCTATCAGCCGCTTGATTAGCACCTGTCAGCCAGTTGATCAGCACCCCTCAGCCGCTTGATAAGCGCCTATCAGCTGCTTGATTAGCACCTGTCAGCCAGTTGATCAGCACCTGTCACCCACTTGATCAGCGCCTATCAGCCGCTTGATTAGCACCTGTCAGCCAGTTGATCAGCACCCCTTAGCCGCTTGATAAGCGCCTATCAGCCGCTTGATTAGCACCTGTCAGCCAGTTGACCAGCACTTGTTCACCACTTGATCAGCACCTGTCAGCCGCTTGAACAGAACCTGTCAGCTGCTTGATCAGAGCCTGTCAGCCGCTTGATCAGCGCCTAATCACCCCCTCAATCAGCGCCTCCTCAGCGGCGCGATAAGCACCTGTCAGCCTCTTGACAAGCACCTATAAACCTCTTGATCAACACCTAATCACCTGTGCTATCAGTGCTTAATCAGCCGCGCGATCAGACTCTGTCAGCCGCTTGATCAGAACCTGTCAGCCCGTTGAACAGCGCCTACTCAGCCGCCCGATCAGTGCCTGTCAGCTGCTTGAGAAGTACCTGTCAGCCACTTGATCAGTACCTGTCAGTCGCTTGATCAACGCATGTCAGCCACTTGATCACCACCTAATCAGGCACGCGATCATCTTTACTCAGCCGCGCAATCATCGCCTCAGCCGCTTGATCTGTGCATACCCAGCCCCGCGATCAGTGCCTACTCAGCTGTGCAATCTGCCCCTGACAGCCAATTGAGAAGTAGTGTCAGCCGCTTGATCAGCGACTATCAGCCGCTTGATCAGTACCTGTCCGCCACTATATCAGCACCTGTCAACCGCTTGATCAGTGCCCACTTTGCTGCGTGATCAGAGCCTACTCAGCCAAGCGATCAGTGACCCTCAGCCGGTTGATCAGCTCCTGTCAGCTGCTTGATCATTTCCTCCTCTACTTGTCATTCAGCACCTGTTCAACCACTTGATCAGCACCTGTCAGCCAGTTGATCAGCACCTGTCAGTTGCTTCATTAGCACCTGTCAGCCAGTTGATCAGCAACTGTCAGCCGCTTGATTAGCACCTGTCAGCCAGTTGATCAGCACCTGTCAGCTGCTTGATTAGCACCTGTCAGCCAGTTGATCAGCACCTGTCAGCCAGTTGATCAGCACCTGTCAGCCGCTTGATTAGCACCTGTCAGCAAGTTGATCAGCACCTGTCAGCCGCTTGATTAGCACCTCTCAGCCAGTTGATCAGCACCTGTTAGCCACTTGATCAGTGCCTATCAGCCACTTGATTAGCACATGTCAGCCAGTTGATCAGCACATCTCAGCCACTTGATCAGTGCCTGTAGCTGCTTGACATTGCCTTCTCAGCTGCGCGATCAGTGCCTACTCAGACACAAATCAGCGCCTACACAGCCGCATGATCATAGTCTGTCAGTGACTTGGTCAGAGCCTGTCAGCCGCTTTATCAGTGCCTAATCACCCCCTCGATCAGCGCATACTCAGAGGCACGATCAGCACCTGTCAGCCGCTTGACAAGCACCTGTCAGCAGTTTGATCAGTGTCTATCAGCTGCTTGATTAGCACCTGTGAGCCAGTTGATCAGCCCCTGTCAGCCGTTTGATTAGCACATATAAGCCGCTTGATCAGCACCTGTCATCATCTTGATCAGCGCCTATCAGTGCTTGATTAGCACCTATCAGCAAGTTGATCGGCCCCTGTCAGCCTCTTTATCATCACCTGTCAGCAGATTGATCAGCGCCTATAAGCTTCTTGATTAGCACCTGTCAGCCAGTTGGTCAGCACCTGTCTGCCACTTGATCAGCGCCTATCAGCTTCTTGATTAGCACCTGTCAGAGAGTTGATAAGCACCTGTCAGCCGCATGATCAGCACCTGTCAGCCGCTTGACAAGCACCAGTAAACCGCTTGATTAGCACCTAATCAGCTGCTCTATCAGTTCTTAATCAGCTGCGTGATCAGAGTCTGTCAGCCGCTTGATCAGCACATGTCATCCGCTTAATCAATGCGTGTCATCTGCTTGATCAGTACCTGTCAGACACTTTATCAGCACCTGTCATGTGCTTCATTAGCACCTGTCAGCCGTTTGATAGACGCCTATCCGCCACTTAATTAGCACCTGTCAGGCAGTTGATCAGCACCTGTCAGCCACTTGATGAGCACCTGTCAGCCGCTTGAACAGCGCCTGCCAGCCGCTTTATCAGTGCCTGTCAGCTGCTTGATCATTGCCTTCTTAGCTGCGCGATCAGAGCCTAATCAGCCGCGATTCAGTACCTACACAGCCGCCTGATCATAGTCTGTCAGCCGCTTGATCAGAGCCTGTCAGCCGCTTGATCAGCGCCTAACCACCCCCTCAATCAGCGCCTCCTCAGCGTCGCGATCAGCACCTGTCAGCTGCTTTAAAAGCACTTGTAAACAGCTTGATCAACACCTAATCAGCTGCGCTATCCGTGTTTAATCAGGCGCGAGATCACAGTTTCTCAGCCGCTTGTTCAGCACCTGTCAGCAGCTTGATCAGCGCCTACTCAGCCGCGCGAATTGCATCTCTCAGCCAGTTCATCTGCGACTACTGAGCCCCACAATCAGCGCCTACTCAGCCGCCCGATCAGTGCCTGAGAGCCGCTTGAGAAGTACCTGTCAGCCACTTGATCAGCTACCTGTCAGCAGCTTGATCAGCGCCTATCAGCTGCTTGATTAGCACCTGACAGCCAGTTGAACAGCACCTGTCAGACACTTGATCAGCGCCATCAGCCGCTTGATTAGCACCTGTCAGCCAGTTGATCAGCACGTGTCAGCCGCTTGATCATCACCTATCAGACGCTTGATTAGCACCTGTCAGCCAGTTGATCAGCACCTGTCAGCATTTTGATCACCTATCAGACGCTTGATTTGCACCTGTCAGCCAGTTGATCAGCACCTGTCAGCCGCTTGAACAGCACCTGCCAGCCGCTTGATCAGTTCCTGTCAGCAGCTTGATCATTGCCTTCTCAGCTGCGCAATCAGCGCCTAGTCAGCCGCGAATCAGCGCCTACACAGCCGCGTGATCATAGTCTGTCATCCGCTTGATCAGAGCCTATCAGCCGCTTGATCAGCGCCTAATCACCACCTCGATCAGCGCGTACTCAGCGTCGTGATCAGCACCTATCAGCCGCTTGACAAGCACCTGTAAACAGCTTGATGAACACCTAATCAGCTGAGCTCTCAGTGCTTAATCAGCCGCGCGATCAGAGTTTGTCAGCCGCTTGATCAGCACCTGTTAGCCGGTGAACAGCGCCTGCTCAATTGTGCAATCAGCGCCTACTCAGCCACTTCATCAGCGCCTACTCATCCGCAAGCTCATCGCCTACTCAGCGGCTTCATCAGCGCCTACTCAGCCGCGCGATCAGACTCTTTCAGCTGCTTGATAAGCGCTTTTCAGCCAGTTGATCAGTGCCTGTCAGCCTCACGATCAGCACCTAATAAGATGCGTGATCAGCACCTGCCAGCTGCTTGACAACCTCTGTAAGCGGCTTGATCAGCGCCTGTCAGCCTCTTGATCAGTACCTGTCAGCCACTTTATAAGCACCTATCAGCCACATTATCAGCACCTGTCAGTCGCTTGGTCAGCGCCTATCAGCAGCTTGATCAGTACATGTCAGCCACTTTATCAGCACCTGTCAGCCAATTTATAAGCCCCTGTCAGTCGCTTAGTCAGCACCTATCAGCAGCTTGATCAGTACCTGTCAGCCACTTTATCAGCACCTGTCAGCTAGTTGATCAGCACCTGTCAGCCACTTCATTAGCACCTGTCAGCCAGTTGATTAGCACCTGCAGCCTCTTGATCAGCACCTGTCAGCAGCTTGATCAGCGCCTATCAGCTGCTTGATTAGCACCTGTCAGCCTGTTGATCAGCACCTGTCAGCCGCTTCATTATCTCCTGTCAGCCAGTTGATCAGCAACTGACAGCCACTTGATCAGCCCCTATGAGCAGCTTGATTAGCACCTGTCAGCCAGTTGATCAGCACCTGTCAACCTCTTGAACAGCTCCTGTCAGCCACTTTATCAACACCTAATCAGCTGCGCTATCAGTGCTTAATCAACCGTGCGATCGGAGTCTGTCAGCCGCTTGATCACCACCTGTCAGCCAGTGGAACAGAGCCTACTCAACTGGGCAATCAGCGCCTACTCAGCCACTTCATCAGCGCCTACTCAGCTGCACAATCATCGCCTACTCATCAGCTTCATCAGCGCGTACTCAGACACGCAATTAGTGTCTGTCAGCCGCTTGATAAGCGCCTGTCAGCCGGTTGATCAGGACCTGTCAGCCTCACGATCAGCGCCTACTAAGATGCGTGATCAGCTGCGTGATCAGCGCCTACTCAGCCACTTGGTCAGTACCTGTCCGCCACTTTATCAGCACCTGTCAGACACTATATCAGCACCTGTCAGCTGCTTGATGAGCACCTGTCAGCCGGTTGAACAGCGCTTACTCAGCCGCACGAATAGCATCTCTCAGCCAGTTGATCTGTGCCTACTGAGCACCGCAATCAGCGCCTACTCAGCCGCCCAATCAGTGCCTGTCAGCCGCTTGAGAAGCACCTGTCAGCCGCTTGATCAGCACCCCTCAGCAGCTTGATCAGCGCCTATCAGCTGCTTGATTAGCACCTGGCAGCCTGTTGATCAACACGTGTCAGCCACTTGATCATCACCTATCAGACACTTGATTAGCACCTGTCAGTCAGTTGATCAGCACCTGTCAGTAGTTTGATCATCACCTATCAGACGCTTGATTAGCACCTGTCAGCCAGTTGATTAGCACATGTCAGCCACTATAACAGCACCTGTCAACCGTTTGTTCATCACCCACTTTGCTGCGTGATCAGAGCCTACTCAGGCACGCAATCAGTGACCCTCATCTGGTTGATCTGCGCCTGTCAACCGCTTGATCATTTCCTTCTCTGCTGTTCATTCAGCACCTGGTCAACCACTTGATCAGTGCCTGTCAGCCGCTTGATCATTTCCTGCTCTGCTAGTCATTCAGCGCCTGGTCAACCACTTGATCAGTGCCTGTCTACTGCTTGACCACAGCCCACTCAGCTAATTGAAAAGCGCCTACACAGCCACGCGATGAGAGCATGTCAGCCGCTTGACAAGCACCTGTCAGCAGACTGATCAGGGCCTATCAGCCGCTTGATTAGCACCTGTCAGCCAGTTGATCAGCACCTGTCAGCCACATGATTAGCACCTGTCAGCCAGTTGATCAGCACCTCTCAGCCGCTTGATCAGCACCTGTCAGCAGCTTGATCAACGTCTATCAGCTGCTTGATTTGCACTTGTTAGCCAGTTGATCAGCACCTGTCAGCTGCTGGAGCAGCACCTGTCAGCCGCTTGAACAGTGCCTGCCAGCCGCTTGATCAGTGCCTGACAGCTGCTTGATCATTGCCTTCTCAGCTGCGTGATCAGCACCTACTCAGCCCTGAATCAGTTCCTACACAGCCGCCTGATCATAGTCTGTTAGCCGCTTGATCAGTGCCTGTCAGCCGGTTGAACAGTGCCTACTCAGCCACGCGTATAGCATCTCTCAACCAGTTGATCTGCGCCTACTGAGCCCCGCAATTAGCGCCTATTCAGCTGCCTGATCAGTGCCTGTCAGCCGCTTGAGAAGTACCTGTCAACCACTTGATCAGCACCTGTCAGCTGCTTGATCAGCACCTCATCATCCCCACAATCATCATTTACTCAGCCGCACGATCATCGCCTCAGCTGCTTGATCTGTCTACTCAGCCCCGCGATCAGCACCTACTCAGCCGCTTGATCAGTACCAGTCAGCCACTTTATCAGCACCTGTCAGCCACATTATCAGCACCTGTCAGTCGCTTGATCAGAGCCTGTCAGCAGCTTGATCAGCGGCTAATCACCCCCTCGATCATCGCCTACCCAGCGGCACGATCACCACCTGTCAGCCGCTTGACAAGCACCTGTAGACCACTTGATCAACACCTAATCACCTGTGCTATCAGTGCTTAAACAGCCACACGATCAGAGTCTTTCAGCCGCTTGATCAGAACCTGTTATCCTGTTGAACAGCGGCTACTCAACTGGGTAATCAGCACCTACTCAGTCGCTTCATCAGCGCCTACTCAGCTGCATGGTCATCGCCTACCCAGCGGCTTCATCATTGCCTACTCAGCCGAGCGATCAGAGTCTGTCAGCTGCTTGACAAGCACCTGTGAGCAGCTTGAACAGGACCTATCAGCCATTTGATTAGCACCTGTCAGCCTCTTGATCAGCACCTGTCAGCCGCTTGAACAGCACCTGCCAGCCGCTTGATCAGTGCCTTTCAGCTGCTTGATCATTGCTTTCTCAGCTGCTCGATCATCGCCAACTCAGCCACGAATCAGCGCCTACACAGCCGCGTGATCATAGTCTGTTAGCCGCTTGATCAGAGCCTGTCGCTTCTTGATCAGCGCCTCATCAGCCCCTCGATCATTGGCTATTCAGCGGCACGATCACCACCTGTCAGCCGCTTGACAAGCACCTGTAAACCACTTGATCAACACCTAATCAGCTGTACTATCAGTGCTTAAACAGCCCTGAGATCAGACTCTGTCAGCCGCTTGATCAAAACCTGTTATCCAGTTGAACAGCGCCTACTCAACTGGGCAATCAGCACCTACTCAGCGGCTTCATCATCACCTACTCAGCCGCGTGATCAGAGTCTGACAGCCGCTTGAGAAGCGCCTGTCAGCTGCGTGATCAGCGTCTGTGGTCCTCACGATTAGCGCCTACTAAGAGGCGTGATCAGGGCCTACCAGTTGCTTATCAAGCACCTGTCAGCGGCTTGATCAGCACGTGTCAGCCGCTTGATCAGGGCCTGTCAGCCACTTTATCAGCACCTGTCAGCCACTATAACAGCACCTGTCAACCACATGTTCAGAGCCCATTTTGCTGCGTGATCAGAGCCTACTCAGGCATGAGATCAGTGACCCTCAGCCTGTTCATCAGCGCCTGTCAGCCGCTTGATCATTTCCTGCTCTGCTGGTCATTCAGGGCCTGGTCAACCACTTGATCAGTGCCTGTCAGCCGCTTGACCACGGCCCACTCAGCCGATTGAAAAGCGCCTACATAGCCACATGATAAGAGCTTGTCAGCCGCTTGACAAGCACCTGTCAGCAGCCTGATCAGGGCCTATCAGCACTTTATTAGCACCTGTCAGCCAGTTGATCAGCACCTGTCAGCCGCTTGATCAGCACTTGACAACAGCTTGATCAGCGCCTATCAGCTGCTTAATTAACACTTGTCAGCAAGTTGATCAGCACCTGTTAGCCGCCTGATCAGTGCCTATCAGCCGCTTGATTAGCACCTGTCAGCCAGTTGATTAGCACCCTCAGCCGCTTAATCAGCACCTGTCAGGAGCTTGATCAGCGCCTATCAGCTGCTTGATTAGCAGCTGTCAGCCGCTTGATCAGCACCTATAAAGCGCTTGATAAGCACTTGTAAGCCAGTTGTTCAGAACCTGTAAGCCACTTGATTAGCACCTGTCAGCCAGTTGATCAGCACCTGTCAGCCAGTTGGGCAGCACCTGTAAATCGCTTGATAAGCACCTGTCAGCAGTTTGATCAGCGCCTATCAGCCGCTTGATTAGCACCTGCCAGCCAGTTGATCATACCCCTCAGCCGCTTGGTCAGCGCCTATCAGCTGCTTTATTAGCACCTGTCAGCCAGTTGATCAGCACCTGTCAGCCGCTTCATTAGCACTTGTCAGCCACTTGACCAGCACCTGTCAGCCCGTTGATCAGCACCTGTCAGCAGGATGATCAGCGCCTATCAGCTGCTTAATTAACACTTGTCAGCCAGTTGATAAGCACATGTTAGCTGCTTGATAAGCGCCTATCAGCCGCTTGATTAGCACCTGTCAGCCAGTTGATTAGAACCTGTCAGCTGCTTAATCAGCACCTGTCAGCAGCTTGATCAGTGCCTATCAGCTGCTTGATTACCACCTGTCAGCCAGTTGAACAGCAGCTCTCAGCCGCTTGATTAGCGCCTATCAGCCGCTTGATGATCACCTGTCAGCCAGTATATCAGCACCTCTCAGCCGCTTTATCAGCACTTGTCAGCCGCTTGAATAGCGCCTCCCAGTCGCTTGACCAGTGCCTCTCAGCTGCTTGCTCATTGTCTTCTCTGCTGCGCGATCAGCACCTACTCAGCCGCGAATCAACGCCTACAGAGCCACGTGATCATAGCTTGTGAGCCGCTTGATCAGAGATTGTCAGTCGCTTGATCAGCGCATAATCACCATCTCGATCAGTGCCTACACAGCAGTGCGATCAGCACCTGTCAGCCGCTTGACAAGCACCTGTAAACCCTTTGATCAACAACTAGTCTGCTGGGCTATCAATGCTTAATCAGTCGTGTGATCAGAGTGTGTCAACCGCTTGATCAGCACCTGTCATGGACTTTATCAGCACCTGTCAACCGCTTGATCATCGCCTGTCCACTGCTTGATCATCGCCTAATCAGCTACAGGATCAGCGCCTACTCAGTTACTTTATCAGTACCTGTCTTCCACTTTATCAGCACCTGTCAGTCGCTTGGTCAGTGCCTATCAGCAGCTTGTTCAGTACCTGCCAACCACTTTTTCAACACCTGTCAGCCACTATATCAGCACCTGTCAACCGCTTGATCAGCGCCCACTTAGCTGCGTGATCAGAGCCTACTCAGCCACACGATCAGTGACCCTCATCCGGTTGATCAGCGCCTGTCAGCCGCTTGATCATTTCCGACTCTGCTAATCATACAGTGCCTGGTCAAGCACTTGATCAATGCCTGTGATCCACTTGACCAGTGCCCACTCAGCCAATTGAATAGCGCCTATGCAGCCGCATGATAAGTGCCTGTCAGGCGCTTGACAAGCACCTGTCAGCAGCTTGATCAGGGCCTATCAGCCACTTGATTACCACCTGTCAGCCGATTCATTAGAACCTGTCAGCCTGTTGATCAGCACATGTCAGCCACTTGATTAGCACCTGTCAGCCAGTTGATCAGAACCTGTCAGCCGCTTGATTAGCACGTCAGCCAGTTGGTCAGCACCTGTCAGACACTTGATCAGCTCCTGTCAGCTGCTTGATCATTTCCTGCTCTACTGGTCATTCAGTGCCTGGTCAACACTGGATCAGTGCCTGTCAGCCGCTTGACCAGTGCCCACTCAGCCGATTGAAAAGCCTCTACTCAGCCGCGCGATAAGCGCCTGTCAACTGCTTGACAAGCACCTTTCAGCAGCTTGATCAGCGTGTATAGGCTGCTTGATTAGCACCTGTCAGCCAGTTGATCAGCTCCTGTCAGCTGCGTGATCAAAGCATGTCAGCTGCTTGATTAGCACCTAATCAGCCATGCGATGATCATTTACTCAGCCGCGTGATCATTGCCTCAGCCTCTTGATCTGTGCCTACTCAGCCATGCGATCTGCTCCAGACAGCCACTTGATCAACGACTGTCAGCTGCTTGATCAGCTCCTGTCAACCACTTTATCAGCACCTGTCAGCCTCTTGATCAGCGCCTGTTAGCCACTTTATCATCGCCTAATCAGCTTCATGATCAGCGCCTACTCAGCCGCTTGATCAGTACCAGTCAGCCAGTTGATCAGCACCTGTCAGCAGCTTGATCAGCGCCTATCAGCTGCTTCATTAGCACCTGTCAGCATGTTGATCAACACCTGTCAACCGCTTTTTTAGCAACTGTCAGCCCTTTGATCAGCAACTGTGAGCCGCTGGATTAGCATCTGTCAGCCAGTTGATCAGCACCTGTCAGCTGCTGGATCATCAACTCTAAGACGCTTAAACACCGCCTGCCAGCCGCTTCATCAGTGCCTGTCAGCTGCTGGATCATTGCCTTCTCAGCTGCGGGATCAGCGCCTACTCAGCCGCGAATCAGCCCCTACACAGCCGAGTGATCATAGTCTGTCAGCCTCTTTATCAGAGTAGGTTATCCGCTTGATCAGCACCTGTCAGCAGGTTGAAGAGTGCCTACTTAGCCTCGCGAATTGCATGTCTCAGCCAGTTGATCTGCGCCTACTGAGCCCCGCAATCAGTGCCTACTCAGCCAACCGATCAGTGCCTGTCAGCCGCTTGAGAAGTACCTGTCAGCCAGTTGATCTGCACCTCTCAGCCAGATGATCTCCACCTATTAGCCATTGGATCAGCACCTGTCAGGCGCTTGATCAGCACCTTTCAGCAGCTTGATCAGCGCCTATCAGCTGCTTAATTAACACTTCTCAGCCAGTTGATCAGCACCATTTAGCTGCTTGATCAGCGCCTATCAGCCGCTTGATTAGCACCTGTCAGCCAGTTGATTAGCACCTGTCAGCAGCTTCATTAACAACTGTGAGCCAGTTGATCAGCACCTGTCAGCTGCTTTATCAGCACCTGTAAGCCGCTTAAACAACGCCTGCCAGCCGCGTGATCAGTGCCTTCTCAGCTGCGCGATCAATGCCTACTCAGCCGTGAATCAGCCCCTACACAGCCGCGTGATCATACTCTGTCAGCCGCTTGGTCAGAGGCTGTCAGACGCTTGATCAGCGCCTAATCACCCCCTCCATCAGCGCCTATTGAGCGGCGTGATCAGCACCTGTCAGCCGCTTGACAGGCACCTATAAACCACTTGATCAACACCTAATTAGCTTCGCTATCAATATTTACTGAGCCATGCGATCATCGCCTCAGCCGCATGATCTGTGCCTACTCAGCCCCGCGATCAGTGCCTACTCAGCCGTGCGATATGTGCCTGACAGCCGATTGAGAAGTACTGTCAGCCACTTGATCAGCACCTGTCAGCAGCTTGATAAACGCGTGTCAGCCTCTTGATCAGCACCTAATCAGCCACGTGATGATCATTTACACAGCTGCGTGATCATCGCCTCAGCCTCTTGATCTCTGGCTACTCATCACCACCACCAGCGCCCTCTCAGCCATGCGATCTGTGTCTGACAGCCAATTGATCAACGACTATCAGACGCTTGATCAGCACCTGTAAACCACTTTATCATCACCTGTCAGCCGATTGATCAGACCCTGTTAGCCGCTTTATCATCGCCTAATCAGCTGCATAATCAGCGCCTATCAGCCACTTGATTAGCACCTGTCAGCCAGTTGATTAGCACCTGTCAGCCGCTTAATCAGCACCTGTCAGCAGCTTGATCAGCACCTATCAGCAGCTTTATCAGCGCCTATCAGATGCTTGATTAGTATGTGTCAGCTTGTTGATCAACACCTGTCAGCCGCTTCATTAGCAACTGTCAGCCAGTTGATCAGCGGCTGTCAGCCACTTCATTAGTAACTGTCAGACAGTTGATCAGCACCTGTCAGCAGCTTGATAAACGCGTGTCAGCCTCTTGATCAGCACCTAATCTGCCAAGCGATGATCATTTACTCAGCCCCGCGTTCATCGCCTCAGCCTCTTGATCTGTGCCTACTCAGCCCCACGACCAGCGCGTACTCAGCCACGCGATCTGTGCCTGACAGCTACTTAATCAACGACTATCAGCCACTTGATCAGCACCTGTCAACCACTATATCATCACCTGTCAGTCGCTTGATCAGCGCCTGTTAGCCGCTTTATCATCACATAATCAGCTGCATGATCAGCGCCTACTCAGCTGCTTGATCAGTACCAGTCAGCCAGTTGATCAGCACCTGTCAGCACCTTGATCAGTGCCTATAAGCTGCTTGATTAGCACCTGTCAGCCAGTTGATCAGCAACTCTCAGCCAGTTGATCAGAACCTGTAAGCCACTGGATCAGCGCAAGTTAGCCGCTTGATCATCGCCTTATCAGCTGCACGATCAGCCCTACTCAGCCGCTTGATCAGAACCTGTCAGCCGCTTGATCAGCACCTGTCAGCAGCTTTATCAGCACCTATCAGCTGCTTGATTAGCACCTGTCAGCATGTTGATCAACACCTGTCAGCCGCTTCATTAGCAACTCTCAGCCAGTTGATCAGCCACTGTCAGCCGCTTGATAAACGCGTGTTAGCCTCTAAAGAAGTACCTGTCAGCCACTTGATCAGCACCTGTCAGCCAATATATCAGCACCTCTCAACAGCTTGATCAGTGCCTGCTTAGCTGCGTAATCAGAGCCTACTCCGCCACAGGATCAGTGACCCTCAGCCGGCTGATCAGCGCCTGTCAGCGGCTTGATCATTTCCTGCTCTGATGGTCATTCAGCGCCTGGACAACCACTAGATCAGTGCCTGTCAGCCCCTTGACCAGTGCCCACTCAGCTGATTGATAAACGCATAGGCATCCACGCGATAAGCGCCTGTCAGCCACTTGAGAAGCATCTGTCAGCAACTTGATCAGGGCCTATCAGCCACTTGATCAGTACCTGTCAGCCAGTTGATCAGCACCTGTCAGCCACTTCATTTGCACCTGTCAGCCACTTTATCAGCAACTGTCAGGCTCTAGGGCAGCCCCTATAAGCAGCTTGATCATTAACTGTCAGCCACATTATCAGCACCTGTTAGCCGCTGTATCAGAACCTGTCAACCGCTTGATCAGCACCGGTCAGCAGCTTTATCAGCACCTAACAGCGGCTTGATTAGCACCTGTCAGCATGTTGATCAACACCTGTCAGCTGCTTCATTAGCAACTGTCAGCCAGTTGATCAGCAATTGTCAGCCGCTTGTTAAGCACCTGTCAGCAGCTTGATCAGCGTTTGACCACTTTCCACTCAGCCGATTGAAAAGCACTGACTCAGTCCCGCGAATAGCATCTTTCAGCCAGTTGATCTGTGCCTACTGAGCCCCGCAGTCAGTGCCTACACAGCCGCCTGATCAGTGATTGTCAGCCGCTTGACAAGTACCTGTCAGCCTCTTGATCAGCACCTAATCAGCCACACGATGATCATTTACTCAGCCGCACGATCATCGCCTCACCCTCTTGAACTGTGCCTACTCAGCCCCATGACCAGCGCCTACTCAGCCATGCGATCTGTGCCTGACAGCCACTTGATCAACGACTATCAGCCGCTTGATCATCGCCTTATCAGCTGCACGATCAGCGCCTACTCAGCCGCTTGATCAGAACCTGTCAGGCAGTTGATCAGCACCAGTCAGCCGCTTGATCATTTCCTGCTCTGCGGGTCATTCAGCTCCTGGTCATCCACTTGATCAGTGCCTGTCAGCCGCTTGAGAAGTACCTGGCAGCCACTTGACCAGCACCTAATCAGCCACGCGATCATCATTTACTCAGCCGCACGATCATCGCCTCAGCCGCTTGATCTGTGTCTACTCAGCCCCGCGATCAGCGCCTACTCAGCCGTGCGATGTGCGCCTGACAGACACTTGAGAAGTACTGTCAGCCACTTTATCAGCGACTATCAGTCGC
Organism: Bubalus kerabau; assembly: GCF_029407905.1. Classification (NCBI taxonomy): domain Eukaryota; kingdom Metazoa; phylum Chordata; class Mammalia; order Artiodactyla; family Bovidae; genus Bubalus; species Bubalus kerabau. The sequence continues at coordinate 567,682 of NC_073647.1, read as the reverse complement.
TTGATCAGCACCTGTCAACGACTTTATGAGCACCTGTCAGCCGCTTGATTAGCGCCTGTCAGCTGCTGGACCACTGCCCACTCAGCCCATTGAAATGCGCCAATGCAGCCGCGCGATAAGCACCAGTCAGCCGCCTGAATATCACCTGTCAGCGGCTTGATCAGGGCCTATTAGTCACTTGATTAGCACCTGTAAGCTAGTTGATCAGAACCTGTCAGCCAATTGATCAGAACCTGTCAGCCACTTCATTAACACCTGTCAGTCAGTTGAACAGCACCTGTCAGCACCTTGATCATCGCCTATCAGCTGTGTGATTAGCACCTGTCAGCCAGTTGATCAGCACCTGTCAGCCTCTTGATCAGAACCTGTCATCACCTTGATCATCGCCTATCAGCTACTTGATTAGCACTTGTTAGCCAGTTGATCAGCACCTGCCTACCGATTGATCAGTGCCTGTCAGCTGCTTGATCATTGCATACTCATCTGCACAATCAGCGCCTATCAGCTGCTTGTTTAGCACCTGTCAGCCAGGTGATCAGCACCTGTCAGCACCTTGATCATCGCCTATCAGCCACTTGATTAGCACCTGTCAGCCAGATGTTCAGCACCTGTCAGCAGCTTGAGCAGCGAGTATCAGCTGTTTGATCAGCACCTGTCAGCCAGTTGATCAGCACCTGTCAGCAGATTGATCAGGGCCTATCAGCTACTTGATTAGCACCTGTCAGCCAGTTGATCAGCACCTATCATCCGCTTGATCAGCACCTGTCAGCAGGTTGATCAGCACCTGTCAGCAGATTGATCAGCACCTGTCAGCAGATTGATCAGGGCCTATCAGCTGCTTGATTAACACCTGTCAGTCTATTGATCATCACCTTTCAACCGCTTGATCAGCGCCCACATTGCTGCATGATCAGAGCCTACTCAGCCACGTGGTGAGTGACGCTCAGCCGGTTGATCTTCTCCTGTCAGGCGCTTGATCATTTCCTGCTCTTCTGCTCATTCAGCGCCTGGTCAACCACTTGATCAGTGTCAGTCAGCCGCTTGACCACTGCCCACTCAGCAGATTGAAAAGCGCCTATGCAGCCGAGCGATAAGCGCCTATCAGCCCTGTACAAGCACCTGTAAACCGCTTGATCAACACTTACTGAGCTGCGCTATCAGTGCTTAATCAGCCGCGACATCAGTGTCTGTCAGCTGCTTGATCAGCACCTGTTAGCCGGTTGAACAGTGCCTATTCAGCCGCGCAAATAGCATCTCTCAGCCAGTTGATCTGCTCCTACTGAGCTCCACGATCAGCGCCTACTCAGCTGCCCGATCAGTGCCTGTCAGCCTCTTGAGAAGTACCTGTCAGCCACTTGATCAGCACCTGTCAGCCGCTTGATAAACGCGTGTCAGCAGCTTCATCAGTACCTGTCAGCCACTTTATCAGCACCTGTCAGCCAATGTATCAGCAACTCTCAACAGCTTGATCAGTGCCCGCTTAGCTGCGTAATCAGAGCCTACTCAGCCACGTGATCAGTGACTCTCAGCCGGTTGATCAGCGCCTGTCAGCCGCTTGATCATTTCCTTCTCTGCTGGTCATTCAGCGCCTGGTCAACCACTTCATCAGTGCCTGTCAGCCACTTGACCAGTGCCCACTCAGGTGATTGAAAAGCGCCTACGCAGCCGCGCGATAAGTGCCTCTCAGCCGCTTGACAAGAAATGTCAGAAGCTTGATCAGGGCCTATCAGCCACTTGAATAGTACCTGTCAGCCAGTTGATCGGCACCTGTCAGCCGCTTGATCAGGACCTTTGAGCAGCTTTATCAAAACCTATCAGATGCCTGATTAGCACCTGTCAGCATGTTGATCAACACCTCTCAGCCGCTTCATTAGCAACTGTCAGCCAGTTGATCAGCACCTGTCAGCTTCTTGATCAGCACCTGTAAGCCACTTAAACAGCGACTGCCAGCCGCTTGATCAGTGCTTTCTCAGCTGCGCGATCAATGCCTACTCAGCCGCAAATCAGCCCCTAGACAGCCGCGTGATCATAGTCTGTCAGCCGCTTGATCAGAGACTGTCAGACGCTTGATCATTGCCTAATCACCCCTCGATCAGCGCCTATTGAGCGGCGCGATCAGCACCTGTCAGCCGCTTGACAAGCTCCTATAAACCACTTGATCAACACCTAATTAGCTTCGCTATCAATATTTACTGAGCCATGCGATCATCGCCTCAGCCGCATGATCTGTGCTTACTCAGCCCCGCGATCAGTGCCTACTCAGCCGTGCGATATGTGCCTGACAGCCGATTGCGAAGTACTGTCAGCCGCTTGATCAGCGATTATCAGCCGTTAGATCAGCATCTGTCAACGACTTTATCAACACCTTTCAGCCTCTTGATCAGCGATTATCAGCCGCTAGATCAACATCTGTCAACGAATTTATCAGCACCTATCATCTGCTTGATCATCGCCTAATCAGCTGCGCGATCAGCTCCTACTCAACCGCTTGATCAGTACCTGTCAGCCACTTTATCAGCACCTGTCAGCCACTATATCAGCACCTGTCAACTGCTTGATCAGCGACCACTTTGCTGCGTGATCAGATCCTACTCAGCCACGTGATCAGTGACTCTCAGCCGGTTGATCAGCGCCTGTCAGCCGCTTGATCATTTCCTGCTCTGCTGGTCATTCAGCGCCTGGTCAACCACTTCATCAGTGCCTGTCAGCCACTTGACCAGTGCCCACTCAGCTGATTGAAAGCGCCTACGCAGCCCCGCGATAAGTGCCTCTCAGCCGCTTGACAAGCACCTGTCAGAAGCTTGATCAGGGCCAATCAACCACTTGAATAGTACCTGTCAGCCAGTTGATCGACACCTGTCAGCCGCTTGATCAGGACCTTTCAGCAGCTTTATCAGCACCTATCAGCTGCTTGATTAGCACCTGTCAGCATGTTGATCAACACCTGTCAGCCGCTTCATTAGCAACTGTCAGCCAGTTGATCAGCAACTGTCAGCCGCTTGATTACCACCTGTCAGCTAGTTGATCAGCACCTGTCAGCTGTTTGATCAGCACCTGTAAGCCGCTTAAACAGCACCTGCCAGCCGCTTCATCAGTGCCTGTCAGCTGCTTGATCATTGCCTTCTCAGCTGCGCGATCAGCGCCTACTCAGCCGCGAATCAGCCCCTACACAGCCGCGTGATCATAGTCTGTCAGCCTCTTTATCAGAGTCGGTCATCCACTTGATCAGCACCTGTATGCAGGTTGAAGAGTGCCTACTCAGCCGCGCGAATTGCATAACTCAGCCAGTTGATCTGTGCCTACTGAGCCCCTCAATCAGCAGCTACTCAGCCGCCCGATCAGTGCCTGTCAGCCGCTTGAGAAGTAACTGTCAGCCAGTTGATCAGCACCTCTCAGCCAGTTGATCACCACCTGTAAGCCACTGGATCAGCACCTGTCAGCCGCTTGATCAGCACCTTTCAACCGCTTGATCAGCGCCTATCAGCCGCTTGATCAGCACCTGTCAGCCGCTTAATGAGCGCCTATCATACGCTTGATTAGAACCTGTCACCAGTTGACCAGCACCTGTCAGCCGCTTGATCAGCCCCTGTCAGCCGCTTGATCAGTGATTATCAGCTGCTAGATCAACATCTGTCAACGACTATCAGCACCTGTCAGCCGCTTGATCAGCGCCTGTCAGCCACTTTATCAGCAACTGTCAGCCTCTATATCAGCACCTGTCAACTGCTTGATCAGCGACCACTTTGCTGCGTGATCAGATCCTACTCAGCCACGTGATCAGTGACCCTCAGCCGGTTGATCAGCGCCTGTCAGCCGCTTGATCATTTCCTGCTCTGGTGGCCATTCAGCGCCTGGTCAACCACTTCAGCAGTGCCTGTCAGCCACTTGACCAGTGCCCACTCAGCTGATTGAAAAGGGCCTACGCAGCCGTGCGATAAGGGCCTCTCAGCCGCTTGACAAGCACCTGTCAGAAGCTTGATCAGGGCCTATCAGCCACTTGAATAGTACCTGTCAGCCAGTTGATCGGCACCTGTCAGCCGCTTGATCAGGACCTTTCAGCAGCTTGATAAACGTGTGTCAGCGTCTTGATCAGCACCTAATCAGCCATGCGATGATCATTTACTCAGCCGCGTGATCATTGCCTCAGCCTCTTGATCTGTGCCTACTCAGCCATGCGATCTGCTCCAGACAGCCACTTGATCAACGACTATCAGCTGCTTGATCAGCTCCTGTCAACCACTTTATCAGCACCTGTCAGCCTCTTGATCAGCGCCTGTTAGCCACTTTATCATCGCCTAATCAGCTTCATGATCAGCGCCTACTCAGCCGCTTGATCAGTACCAGTCAGCCAGTTGATCAGCACCTGTCAGCAGCTTGATCAGCGCCTATCAGCTGCTTCATTAGCACCTGTCAGCATGTTGATCAACACCTGTCAACCGCTTTTTTAGCAACTGTCAGCCCTTTGATCAGCAACTGTGAGCCGCTGGATTAGCATCTGTCAGCCAGTTGATCAGCACCTGTCAGCTGCTGGATCATCAACTCTAAGACGCTTAAACACCGCCTGCCAGCCGCTTCATCAGTGCCTGTCAGCTGCTGGATCATTGCCTTCTCAGCTGCGGGATCAGCGCCTACTCAGCCGCGAATCAGCCCCTACACAGCCGAGTGATCATAGTCTGTCAGCCTCTTTATCAGAGTAGGTTATCCGCTTGATCAGCACCTGTCAGCAGGTTGAAGAGTGCCTACTTAGCCTCGCGAATTGCATGTCTCAGCCAGTTGATCTGCGCCTACTGAGCCCCGCAATCAGTGCCTACTCAGCCAACCGATCAGTGCCTGTCAGCCGCTTGAGAAGTACCTGTCAGCCAGTTGATCTGCACCTCTCAGCCAGATGATCTCCACCTATTAGCCATTGGATCAGCACCTGTCAGGCGCTTGATCAGCACCTTTCAGCAGCTTGATCAGCGCCTATCAGCTGCTTAATTAACACTTCTCAGCCAGTTGATCAGCACCATTTAGCTGCTTGATCAGCGCCTATCAGCCGCTTGATTAGCACCTGTCAGCCAGTTGATTAGCACCTGTCAGCAGCTTCATTAACAACTGTGAGCCAGTTGATCAGCACCTGTCAGCTGCTTTATCAGCACCTGTAAGCCGCTTAAACAACGCCTGCCAGCCGCGTGATCAGTGCCTTCTCAGCTGCGCGATCAATGCCTACTCAGCCGTGAATCAGCCCCTACACAGCCGCGTGATCATACTCTGTCAGCCGCTTGGTCAGAGGCTGTCAGACGCTTGATCAGCGCCTAATCACCCCCTCCATCAGTGCCTATTGAGCGGCGTGATCAGCACCTGTCAGCCGCTTGACAGGCACCTATAAACCACTTGATCAACACCTAATTAGCTTCGCTATCAATATTTACTGAGCCATGCGATCATCGCCTCAGCCGCATGATCTGTGCCTACTCAGCCCCGCGATCAGTGCCTACTCAGCCGTGCGATATGTGCCTGACAGCCGATTGAGAAGTACTGTCAGCCACTTGATCAGCACCTGTCAGCAGCTTGATAAACGCGTGTCAGCCTCTTGATCAGCACCTAATCAGCCACGTGATGATCATTTACACAGCTGCGTGATCATCGCCTCAGCCTCTTGATCTCTGGCTACTCATCACCACCACCAGCGCCCTCTCAGCCATGCGATCTGTGTCTGACAGCCAATTGATCAACGACTATCAGACGCTTGATCAGCACCTGTAAACCACTTTATCATCACCTGTCAGCCGATTGATCAGACCCTGTTAGCCGCTTTATCATCGCCTAATCAGCTGCATAATCAGCGCCTATCAGCCACTTGATTAGCACCTGTCAGCCAGTTGATTAGCACCTGTCAGCCGCTTAATCAGCACCTGTCAGCAGCTTGATCAGCACCTATCAGCAGCTTTATCAGCGCCTATCAGATGCTTGATTAGCATGTGTCAGCTTGTTGATCAACACCTGTCAGCCGCTTCATTAGCAACTGTCAGCCAGTTGATCAGCGGCTGTCAGCCACTTCATTAGTAACTGTCAGACAGTTGATCAGCACCTGTCAGCAGCTTGATAAACGCGTGTCAGCCTCTTGATCAGCACCTAATCTGCCAAGCGATGATCATTTACTCAGCCCCGCGTTCATCGCCTCAGCCTCTTGATCTGTGCCTACTCAGCCCCACGACCAGCGCGTACTCAGCCACGCGATCTGTGCCTGACAGCTACTTAATCAACGACTATCAGCCGCTTGATCAGCACCTGTCAACCACTATATCATCACCTGTCAGTCGCTTGATCAGCGCCTGTTAGCCGCTTTATCATCACATAATCAGCTGCATGATCAGCGCCTACTCAGCTGCTTGATCAGTACCAGTCAGCCAGTTGATCAGCACCTGTCAGCACCTTGATCAGTGCCTATAAGCTGCTTGATTAGCACCTGTCAGCCAGTTGATCAGCAACTCTCAGCCAGTTGATCAGAACCTGTAAGCCACTGGATCAGCGCAAGTTAGCCGCTTGATCATCGCCTTATCAGCTGCACGATCAGCCCTACTCAGCCGCTTGATCAGAACCTGTCAGCCGCTTGATCAGCACCTGTCAGCAGCTTTATCAGCACCTATCAGCTGCTTGATTAGCACCTGTCAGCATGTTGATCAACACCTGTCAGCCGCTTCATTAGCAACTCTCAGCCAGTTGATCAGCCACTGTCAGCCGCTGGATTAGCACCTGTCAGCCACTTGATCAGCACCGGTCAGCCGCTTGATAAACGCGTGTTAGCCTCTAAAGAAGTACCTGTCAGCCACTTGATCAGCACCTGTCAGCCAATATATCAGCACCTCTCAACAGCTTGATCAGTGCCTGCTTAGCTGCGTAATCAGAGCCTACTCCGCCACAGGATCAGTGACCCTCAGCCGGCTGATCAGCGCCTGTCAGCGGCTTGATCATTTCCTGCTCTGATGGTCATTCAGCGCCTGGACAACCACTAGATCAGTGCCTGTCAGCCCCTTGACCAGTGCCCACTCAGCTGATTGATAAACGCATAGGCATCCACGCGATAAGCGCCTGTCAGCCACTTGAGAAGCATCTGTCAGCAACTTGATCAGGGCCTATCAGCCACTTGATCAGTACCTGTCAGCCAGTTGATCAGCACCTGTCAGCCACTTCATTTGCACCTGTCAGCCACTTTATCAGCAACTGTCAGGCTCTAGGGCAGCCCCTATAAGCAGCTTGATCATTAACTGTCAGCCACATTATCAGCACCTGTTAGCCGCTGTATCAGAACCTGTCAACCGCTTGATCAGCACCGGTCAGCAGCTTTATCAGCACCTAACAGCGGCTTGATTAGCACCTGTCAGCATGTTGATCAACACCTGTCAGCCGCTTCATTAGCAACTGTCAGCCAGTTGATCAGCAATTGTCAGCCGCTTGTTAAGCACCTGTCAGCAGCTTGATCAGCGTTTGACCACTTTCCACTCAGCCGATTGAAAAGCACTGACTCAGTCCCGCGAATAGCATCTTTCAGCCAGTTGATCTGTGCCTACTGAGCCCCGCAGTCAGTGCCTACACAGCCGCCTGATCAGTGATTGTCAGCCGCTTGACAAGTACCTGTCAGCCTCTTGATCAGCACCTAATCAGCCACACGATGATCATTTACTCAGCCGCACGATCATCGCCTCACCCTCTTGAACTGTGCCTACTCAGCCCCATGACCAGCGCCTACTCAGCCATGCGATCTGTGCCTGACAGCCACTTGATCAACGACTATCAGCCGCTTGATCATCGCCTTATCAGCTGCACGATCAGCGCCTACTCAGCCGCTTGATCAGAACCTGTCAGGCAGTTGATCAGCACCAGTCAGCTGCTTGATCATTTCCTGCTCTGCGGGTCATTCAGCTCCTGGTCATCCACTTGATCAGTGCCTGTCAGCCGCTTGAGAAGTACCTGGCAGCCACTTGACCAGCACCTAATCAGCCACGTGATCATCATTTACTCAGCCGCACGATCATCGCCTCAGCCGCTTGATCTGTGTCTACTCAGCCCCGCGATCAGCGCCTACTCAGCCGTGTGATGTGCGCCTGACAGACACTTGAGAAGTACTGTCAGCCACTTTATCAGCGACTATCAGTCGCTTGATCAGCACCTGTCAACGACTTTATCAGCACCTGTCAGCTGCTTGATTAGTGCCTGTCAGCTGCTTGACCACTGCCCACTCAGCCGATTGAAAAGCGCCAATGCAGCCGCGCGATAAGCACCAGTCAGCCGCCTGAATATCACCTGTCAGCAGCTTGATCAGGGCCTATTAGCCACTTGATTAGCACCTGTCAGCTAGTTGATCAGCACCTGTCAGCCAACTGATCAGCACCTGTCAGCCAGTTGAACAGCACCTGTCAGCACCTTGATCATCGCCTATCAGCCGCTTGATTAGCACCTGTCAGTGAGATGATCAGCACCTGTCAGCAGCTTGAGCAGCGAGTAATAGCTGCTTGAATACCACCTGTCAGCCAGTTGATCAGCAACTGTCAGCAGATTTTTCAGGGCCTATCAGCCACTTGATTAGCACCTGTCAGCCAGTTGATCAGCTCCTGAGAGTTGCTTCATTAGCACCTGTCAGCCAGTTGATCAGCACCTGTCATCCTCTTGATCAGCACATGTCAGCAGGCTGATCAGTGCGTATCAGCTGCTCGATTAACACCTGTCTGTCTATTGATCATCACCTGTCAACCGCTAGATCAGCACCCACTTTGCTGCATGAACAGAGCCTACTCAGCCACGCGGTCAGTGACGCTCAGCCAGTAGATCTTCTCCTGTCAGGCGCTTGATCATTTCCTGCTCTGCTGGTCATTCAGCGCCTGGTCAACCACTTGATCAGTGTCAGTCAGCCGCTTGACCACTGCCCACTCAGCAGATTGAAAAGTGCCTACGCAGCCGAGTGATAAGCGCCTGTCAGCCGCTTTGCAAGCACCTGTAAACCGCTTGATCAACACTTACTGAGCTGTGCTATCAGTGCTTAATCAGCCGCGAGATCAGTGTCTGTCAGCTGCTTGATCAGCACATGTCAGCCAATATATCAGCAACTCTCAACAGCTTGATCAGTGCCCGCTTAGCTGCGTAATCAGAGCCTACTCGGCCACAGGATCAGTGACCCTCAGGCGGCTGATCAGCGCCTGTCAGCGGCTTGATCATTTCCTGCTCTGATGGTCATTCAGCGCCTGGACAACCACTAGATCAGTGCCTGTCAGCCCCTTGACCAGTGCCCACTCAGCTGATTGATAAACGCATACACATCCACGTGATAAGCGCCTGTCAGCCACTTGAGAAGCATCTGTCAGCAACTTGATCAGGGCCTATCAGCCACTTGATCAGTACCTGTCAGCCAGTTGATCAGCACCTGTCAGCCACTTTATCAGCAACTGTCAGGTGCTAGGGCAGCCCCTATTAGCAGCTTGATCATTAACTGTCAGCCACATTATCAGCACCTGTTAGCCGCTGTATCAGAACCTGTCAACCGCTTGATCAGCACCTGTCAGCAGCTTTATCAGCACCTATCAGCTGCTTGATTAGCACCTGTCAGCATGTTGATCAACACCTGTCAGCCGCTTCATTAGCATCTGTCAGCCAGTTGATCAGCAACTGTCAGCCGCTTGATTAGCACCTGTCAGCCAGTTGATCAGCACCTGTCAGCCGCTTGATCAGCACCTGTAAGCCGATTAAACAGCACCTGCCAGCCGCTTCATCAGTGCCTGTCAGCTGCTGGATCATTGCCTTCTCAGCTGCGCGATCAGTGCCTACTCAGCCACGAATCAGCCCCTCCACAGCCACGTGATCATAGTCTGTCAGCCTCTTTATCAGAGTCAGTCATCCGCTTGATCAGCAACTGTCTGCAGGTTGAAGAGTGCCTACTCAGCCGCCCGAATTGCATCTCTCACCCAGTTGATCTGCGCCTACTGAGCCCCGCAATGATCGCCTACTCAGCCGCCCGGTCCGTGCCTGTCAGCCGCTTGAGAAGTACCTGTCAGCCAGTTGATCAGCACCTCTAAGCCAGTTGATCAGCACCTGTAAGCCACTGGATCAGCACCTGTCAGCCGCTTAATCAGCAACTTTCAGCAGCTTGATCAGCACCTATCAGCTGCTTAATTAACACTTCTCAGCCAGTTGATCAGCACCTGTTAGCCGCTTGATCAGCGCCTATCAGCCGCTTGATTAGCACCTGTCAGCCAGTTGATTAGCACCTGTCAGCCGCTTAATCAGCACCTGTCAGCAGCTTGATCAGGGCCTATCAGCCACTTGATCAGTACCTGTCAGCCAGTTGATCAGCACCTGTCAGCCACTTCATTTGCACCTGTCAGCCACTTTATCAGAAACTGTCAGGCGCTAGGGCAGCCCCTATAAGCAGCTTGATCATTAACTGTCAGCCACATTATCAGCACCTGTTAGCCGCTGTATCAGAACCTGTCAACCGCTTGATCAGCACCGGTCAGCAGCTTTATCAGCACCTAACAGCGGCTTGATTAGCACCTGTCAGCATGTTGATCAACACCTGTCAGCTGCTTCATTAGCAACTGTCAGCCAGTTGATCAGCAATTGTCAGCCGCTTGTTAAGCACCTGTCAGCAGCTTGATCAGCGTTTGACCACTTTCCACTCAGCCGATTGAAAAGCACTGACTCAGTCCCGCGAATAGCATCTTTCAGCCAGTTGATCTGTGCCTACTGAGCCCCGCAGTCAGTGCCTACACAGCCGCCTGATCAGTGATTGTCAGCCGCTTGACAAGTACCTGTCAGCCTCTTGATCAGCACCTAATCAGCCACACGATGATCATTTACTCAGCCGCACGATCATCGCCTCACCCTCTTGAACTGTGCCTACTCAGCCCCATGACCAGCGCCTACTCAGCCATGCGATCTGTGCCTGACAGCCACTTGATCAACGACTATCAGCCGCTTGATCATCGCCTTATCAGCTGCACGATCAGCGCCTACTCAGCCGCTTGATCAGAACCTGTCAGGCAGTTGATCAGCACCAGTCAGCCGCTTGATCATTTCCTGCTCTGCGGGTCATTCAGCTCCTGGTCATCCACTTGATCAGTGCCTGTCAGCCGCTTGAGAAGTACCTGGCAGCCACTTGACCAGCACCTAATCAGCCACGCGATCATCATTTACTCAGCCGCACGATCATCGCCTCAGCCGCTTGATCTGTGTCTACTCAGCCCCGCGATCAGCGCCTACTCAGCCGTGCGATGTGCGCCTGACAGACACTTGAGAAGTACTGTCAGCCACTTTATCAGCGACTATCAGTCGCTTGATCAGCACCTGTCAACGACTTTATGAGCACCTGTCAGCCGCTTGATTAGCGCCTGTCAGCTGCTGGACCACTGCCCACTCAGCCCATTGAAATGCGCCAATGCAGCCGCGCGATAAGCACCAGTCAGCCGCCTGAATATCACCTGTCAGCGGCTTGATCAGGGCCTATTAGTCACTTGATTAGCACCTGTAAGCTAGTTGATCAGAACCTGTCAGCCAATTGATCAGAACCTGTCAGCCACTTCATTAACACCTGTCAGTCAGTTGAACAGCACCTGTCAGCACCTTGATCATCGCCTATCAGCTGTGTGATTAGCACCTGTCAGCCAGTTGATCAGCACCTGTCAGCCTCTTGATCAGAACCTGTCATCACCTTGATCATCGCCTATCAGCTACTTGATTAGCACTTGTTAGCCAGTTGATCAGCACCTGCCTACCGATTGATCAGTGCCTGTCAGCTGCTTGATCATTGCATACTCATCTGCACAATCAGCGCCTATCAGCTGCTTGTTTAGCACCTGTCAGCCAGGTGATCAGCACCTGTCAGCACCTTGATCATCGCCTATCAGCCACTTGATTAGCACCTGTCAGCCAGATGTTCAGCACCTGTCAGCAGCTTGAGCAGCGAGTATCAGCTGTTTGATCAGCACCTGTCAGCCAGTTGATCAGCACCTGTCAGCAGATTGATCAGGGCCTATCAGCTACTTGATTAGCACCTGTCAGCCAGTTGATCAGCACCTATCATCCGCTTGATCAGCACCTGTCAGCAGGTTGATCAGCACCTGTCAGCAGATTGATCAGCACCTGTCAGCAGATTGATCAGGGCCTATCAGCTGCTTGATTAACACCTGTCAGTCTATTGATCATCACCTTTCAACCGCTTGATCAGCGCCCACATTGCTGCATGATCAGAGCCTACTCAGCCACGTGGTGAGTGACGCTCAGCCGGTTGATCTTCTCCTGTCAGGCGCTTGATCATTTCCTGCTCTTCTGCTCATTCAGCGCCTGGTCAACCACTTGATCAGTGTCAGTCAGCCGCTTGACCACTGCCCACTCAGCAGATTGAAAAGCGCCTATGCAGCCGAGCGATAAGCGCCTATCAGCCCTGTACAAGCACCTGTAAACCGCTTGATCAACACTTACTGAGCTGCGCTATCAGTGCTTAATCAGCCGCGACATCAGTGTCTGTCAGCTGCTTGATCAGCACCTGTTAGCCGGTTGAACAGTGCCTATTCAGCCGCGCAAATAGCATCTCTCAGCCAGTTGATCTGCTCCTACTGAGCTCCACGATCAGCGCCTACTCAGCTGCCCGATCAGTGCCTGTCAGCCTCTTGAGAAGTACCTGTCAGCCACTTGATCAGCACCTGTCAGCCGCTTGATAAACGCGTGTCAGCAGCTTCATCAGTACCTGTCAGCCACTTTATCAGCACCTGTCAGCCAATGTATCAGCAACTCTCAACAGCTTGATCAGTGCCCGCTTAGCTGCGTAATCAGAGCCTACTCAGCCACGTGATCAGTGACTCTCAGCCGGTTGATCAGCGCCTGTCAGCCGCTTGATCATTTCCTTCTCTGCTGGTCATTCAGCGCCTGGTCAACCACTTCATCAGTGCCTGTCAGCCACTTGACCAGTGCCCACTCAGGTGATTGAAAAGCGCCTACGCAGCCGCGCGATAAGTGCCTCTCAGCCGCTTGACAAGAAATGTCAGAAGCTTGATCAGGGCCTATCAGCCACTTGAATAGTACCTGTCAGCCAGTTGATCGGCACCTGTCAGCCGCTTGATCAGGACCTTTGAGCAGCTTTATCAAAACCTATCAGATGCCTGATTAGCACCTGTCAGCATGTTGATCAACACCTCTCAGCCGCTTCATTAGCAACTGTCAGCCAGTTGATCAGCACCTGTCAGCTTCTTGATCAGCACCTGTAAGCCACTTAAACAGCGACTGCCAGCCGCTTGATCAGTGCTTTCTCAGCTGCGCGATCAATGCCTACTCAGCCGCAAATCAGCCCCTAGACAGCCGCGTGATCATAGTCTGTCAGCCGCTTGATCAGAGACTGTCAGACGCTTGATCATTGCCTAATCACCCCTCGATCAGCGCCTATTGAGCGGCGCGATCAGCACCTGTCAGCCGCTTGACAAGCTCCTATAAACCACTTGATCAACACCTAATTAGCTTCGCTATCAATATTTACTGAGCCATGCGATCATCGCCTCAGCCGCATGATCTGTGCTTACTCAGCCCCGCGATCAGTGCCTACTCAGCCGTGCGATATGTGCCTGACAGCCGATTGCGAAGTACTGTCAGCCGCTTGATCAGCGATTATCAGCCGTTAGATCAGCATCTGTCAACGACTTTATCAACACCTTTCAGCCTCTTGATCAGCGATTATCAGCCGCTAGATCAACATCTGTCAACGAATTTATCAGCACCTATCATCTGCTTGATCATCGCCTAATCAGCTGCGCGATCAGCTCCTACTCAACCGCTTGATCAGTACCTGTCAGCCACTTTATCAGCACCTGTCAGCCACTATATCAGCACCTGTCAACTGCTTGATCAGCGACCACTTTGCTGCGTGATCAGATCCTACTCAGCCACGTGATCAGTGACTCTCAGCCGGTTGATCAGCGCCTGTCAGCCGCTTGATCATTTCCTGCTCTGCTGGTCATTCAGCGCCTGGTCAACCACTTCATCAGTGCCTGTCAGCCACTTGACCAGTGCCCACTCAGCTGATTGAAAGCGCCTACGCAGCCCCGCGATAAGTGCCTCTCAGCCGCTTGACAAGCACCTGTCAGAAGCTTGATCAGGGCCAATCAACCACTTGAATAGTACCTGTCAGCCAGTTGATCGACACCTGTCAGCCGCTTGATCAGGACCTTTCAGCAGCTTTATCAGCACCTATCAGCTGCTTGATTAGCACCTGTCAGCATGTTGATCAACACCTGTCAGCCGCTTCATTAGCAACTGTCAGCCAGTTGATCAGCAACTGTCAGCCGCTTGATTACCACCTGTCAGCTAGTTGATCAGCACCTGTCAGCTGTTTGATCAGCACCTGTAAGCCGCTTAAACAGCACCTGCCAGCCGCTTCATCAGTGCCTGTCAGCTGCTTGATCATTGCCTTCTCAGCTGCGCGATCAGCGCCTACTCAGCCGCGAATCAGCCCCTACACAGCCGCGTGATCATAGTCTGTCAGCCTCTTTATCAGAGTCGGTCATCCACTTGATCAGCACCTGTATGCAGGTTGAAGAGTGCCTACTCAGCCGCGCGAATTGCATAACTCAGCCAGTTGATCTGTGCCTACTGAGCCCCTCAATCAGCAGCTACTCAGCCGCCCGATCAGTGCCTGTCAGCCGCTTGAGAAGTAACTGTCAGCCAGTTGATCAGCACCTCTCAGCCAGTTGATCACCACCTGTAAGCCACTGGATCAGCACCTGTCAGCCGCTTGATCAGCACCTTTCAACCGCTTGATCAGCGCCTATCAGCCGCTTGATCAGCACCTGTCAGCCGCTTAATGAGCGCCTATCATACGCTTGATTAGAACCTGTCACCAGTTGACCAGCACCTGTCAGCCGCTTGATCAGCCCCTGTCAGCCGCTTGATCAGTGATTATCAGCTGCTAGATCAACATCTGTCAACGACTATCAGCACCTGTCAGCCGCTTGATCAGCGCCTGTCAGCCACTTTATCAGCAACTGTCAGCCTCTATATCAGCACCTGTCAACTGCTTGATCAGCGACCACTTTGCTGCGTGATCAGATCCTACTCAGCCACGTGATCAGTGACCCTCAGCCGGTTGATCAGCGCCTGTCAGCCGCTTGATCATTTCCTGCTCTGGTGGCCATTCAGCGCCTGGTCAACCACTTCAGCAGTGCCTGTCAGCCACTTGACCAGTGCCCACTCAGCTGATTGAAAAGGGCCTACGCAGCCGTGCGATAAGGGCCTCTCAGCCGCTTGACAAGCACCTGTCAGAAGCTTGATCAGGGCCTATCAGCCACTTGAATAGTACCTGTCAGCCAGTTGATCGGCACCTGTCAGCCGCTTGATCAGGACCTTTCAGCAGCTTGATAAACGTGTGTCAGCGTCTTGATCAGCACCTAATCAGCCATGCGATGATCATTTACTCAGCCGCGTGATCATTGCCTCAGCCTCTTGATCTGTGCCTACTCAGCCATGCGATCTGCTCCAGACAGCCACTTGATCAACGACTATCAGCTGCTTGATCAGCTCCTGTCAACCACTTTATCAGCACCTGTCAGCCTCTTGATCAGCGCCTGTTAGCCACTTTATCATCGCCTAATCAGCTTCATGATCAGCGCCTACTCAGCCGCTTGATCAGTACCAGTCAGCCAGTTGATCAGCACCTGTCAGCAGCTTGATCAGCGCCTATCAGCTGCTTCATTAGCACCTGTCAGCATGTTGATCAACACCTGTCAACCGCTTTTTTAGCAACTGTCAGCCCTTTGATCAGCAACTGTGAGCCGCTGGATTAGCATCTGTCAGCCAGTTGATCAGCACCTGTCAGCTGCTGGATCATCAACTCTAAGACGCTTAAACACCGCCTGCCAGCCGCTTCATCAGTGCCTGTCAGCTGCTGGATCATTGCCTTCTCAGCTGCGGGATCAGCGCCTACTCAGCCGCGAATCAGCCCCTACACAGCCGAGTGATCATAGTCTGTCAGCCTCTTTATCAGAGTAGGTTATCCGCTTGATCAGCACCTGTCAGCAGGTTGAAGAGTGCCTACTTAGCCTCGCGAATTGCATGTCTCAGCCAGTTGATCTGCGCCTACTGAGCCCCGCAATCAGTGCCTACTCAGCCAACCGATCAGTGCCTGTCAGCCGCTTGAGAAGTACCTGTCAGCCAGTTGATCTGCACCTCTCAGCCAGATGATCTCCACCTATTAGCCATTGGATCAGCACCTGTCAGGCGCTTGATCAGCACCTTTCAGCAGCTTGATCAGCGCCTATCAGCTGCTTAATTAACACTTCTCAGCCAGTTGATCAGCACCATTTAGCTGCTTGATCAGCGCCTATCAGCCGCTTGATTAGCACCTGTCAGCCAGTTGATTAGCACCTGTCAGCAGCTTCATTAACAACTGTGAGCCAGTTGATCAGCACCTGTCAGCTGCTTTATCAGCACCTGTAAGCCGCTTAAACAACGCCTGCCAGCCGCGTGATCAGTGCCTTCTCAGCTGCGCGATCAATGCCTACTCAGCCGTGAATCAGCCCCTACACAGCCGCGTGATCATACTCTGTCAGCCGCTTGGTCAGAGGCTGTCAGACGCTTGATCAGCGCCTAATCACCCCCTCCATCAGTGCCTATTGAGCGGCGTGATCAGCACCTGTCAGCCGCTTGACAGGCACCTATAAACCACTTGATCAACACCTAATTAGCTTCGCTATCAATATTTACTGAGCCATGCGATCATCGCCTCAGCCGCATGATCTGTGCCTACTCAGCCCCGCGATCAGTGCCTACTCAGCCGTGCGATATGTGCCTGACAGCCGATTGAGAAGTACTGTCAGCCACTTGATCAGCACCTGTCAGCAGCTTGATAAACGCGTGTCAGCCTCTTGATCAGCACCTAATCAGCCACGTGATGATCATTTACACAGCTGCGTGATCATCGCCTCAGCCTCTTGATCTCTGGCTACTCATCACCACCACCAGCGCCCTCTCAGCCATGCGATCTGTGTCTGACAGCCAATTGATCAACGACTATCAGACGCTTGATCAGCACCTGTAAACCACTTTATCATCACCTGTCAGCCGATTGATCAGACCCTGTTAGCCGCTTTATCATCGCCTAATCAGCTGCATAATCAGCGCCTATCAGCCACTTGATTAGCACCTGTCAGCCAGTTGATTAGCACCTGTCAGCCGCTTAATCAGCACCTGTCAGCAGCTTGATCAGCACCTATCAGCAGCTTTATCAGCGCCTATCAGATGCTTGATTAGCATGTGTCAGCTTGTTGATCAACACCTGTCAGCCGCTTCATTAGCAACTGTCAGCCAGTTGATCAGCGGCTGTCAGCCACTTCATTAGTAACTGTCAGACAGTTGATCAGCACCTGTCAGCAGCTTGATAAACGCGTGTCAGCCTCTTGATCAGCACCTAATCTGCCAAGCGATGATCATTTACTCAGCCCCGCGTTCATCGCCTCAGCCTCTTGATCTGTGCCTACTCAGCCCCACGACCAGCGCATACTCAGCCACGCGATCTGTGCCTGACAGCTACTTAATCAACGACTATCAGCCGCTTGATCAGCACCTGTCAACCACTATATCATCACCTGTCAGTCGCTTGATCAGCGCCTGTTAGCCGCTTTATCATCACATAATCAGCTGCATGATCAGCGCCTACTCAGCTGCTTGATCAGTACCAGTCAGCCAGTTGATCAGCACCTGTCAGCACCTTGATCAGTGCCTATAAGCTGCTTGATTAGCACCTGTCAGCCAGTTGATCAGCAACTCTCAGCCAGTTGATCAGAACCTGTAAGCCACTGGATCAGCGCAAGTTAGCCGCTTGATCATCGCCTTATCAGCTGCACGATCAGCCCTACTCAGCCGCTTGATCAGAACCTGTCAGCCGCTTGATCAGCACCTGTCAGCAGCTTTATCAGCACCTATCAGCTGCTTGATTAGCACCTGTCAGCATGTTGATCAACACCTGTCAGCCGCTTCATTAGCAACTCTCAGCCAGTTGATCAGCCACTGTCAGCCGCTGGATTAGCACCTGTCAGCCACTTGATCAGCACCGGTCAGCCGCTTGATAAACGCGTGTTAGCCTCTAAAGAAGTACCTGTCAGCCACTTGATCAGCACCTGTCAGCCAATATATCAGCACCTCTCAACAGCTTGATCAGTGCCTGCTTAGCTGCGTAATCAGAGCCTACTCCGCCACAGGATCAGTGACCCTCAGGCGGCTGATCAGCGCCTGTCAGCGGCTTGATCATTTCCTGCTCTGATGGTCATTCAGCGCCTGGACAACCACTAGATCAGTGCCTGTCAGCCCCTTGACCAGTGCCCACTCAGCTGATTGATAAACGCATAGGCATCCACGCGATAAGCGCCTGTCAGCCACTTGAGAAGCATCTGTCAGCAACTTGATCAGGGCCTATCAGCCACTTGATCAGTACCTGTCAGCCAGTTGATCAGCACCTGTCAGCCACTTTATCAGCACCTGTCAGCCAATGTATCAGCAACTCTCAACAGCTTGATCAGTGCCCGCTTAGCTGCGTAATCAGAGCCTACTCAGCCACGTGATCAGTGACTCTCAGCCGGTTGATCAGCGCCTGTCAGCCGCTTGATCATTTCCTTCTCTGCTGGTCATTCAGCGCCTGGTCAACCACTTCATCAGTGCCTGTCAGCCACTTGACCAGTGCCCACTCAGGTGATTGAAAAGCGCCTACGCAGCCGCGCGATAAGTGCCTCTCAGCCGCTTGACAAGAAATGTCAGAAGCTTGATCAGGGCCTATCAGCCACTTGAATAGTACCTGTCAGCCAGTTGATCGGCACCTGTCAGCCGCTTGATCAGGACCTTTGAGCAGCTTTATCAAAACCTATCAGATGCCTGATTAGCACCTGTCAGCATGTTGATCAACACCTCTCAGCCGCTTCATTAGCAACTGTCAGCCAGTTGATCAGCACCTGTCAGCTTCTTGATCAGCACCTGTAAGCCACTTAAACAGCGACTGCCAGCCGCTTGATCAGTGCTTTCTCAGCTGCGCGATCAATGCCTACTCAGCCGCAAATCAGCCCCTAGACAGCCGCGTGATCATAGTCTGTCAGCCGCTTGATCAGAGACTGTCAGACGCTTGATCATTGCCTAATCACCCCTCGATCAGCGCCTATTGAGCGGCGCGATCAGCACCTGTCAGCCGCTTGACAAGCTCCTATAAACCACTTGATCAACACCTAATTAGCTTCGCTATCAATATTTACTGAGCCATGCGATCATCGCCTCAGCCGCATGATCTGTGCTTACTCAGCCCCGCGATCAGTGCCTACTCAGCCGTGCGATATGTGCCTGACAGCCGATTGCGAAGTACTGTCAGCCGCTTGATCAGCGATTATCAGCCGTTAGATCAGCATCTGTCAACGACTTTATCAACACCTTTCAGCCTCTTGATCAGCGATTATCAGCCGCTAGATCAACATCTGTCAACGAATTTATCAGCACCTATCATCTGCTTGATCATCGCCTAATCAGCTGCGCGATCAGCTCCTACTCAACCGCTTGATCAGTACCTGTCAGCCACTTTATCAGCACCTGTCAGCCACTATATCAGCACCTGTCAACTGCTTGATCAGCGACCACTTTGCTGCGTGATCAGATCCTACTCAGCCACGTGATCAGTGACTCTCAGCCGGTTGATCAGCGCCTGTCAGCCGCTTGATCATTTCCTGCTCTGCTGGTCATTCAGCGCCTGGTCAACCACTTCATCAGTGCCTGTCAGCCACTTGACCAGTGCCCACTCAGCTGATTGAAAGCGCCTACGCAGCCCCGCGATAAGTGCCTCTCAGCCGCTTGACAAGCACCTGTCAGAAGCTTGATCAGGGCCAATCAACCACTTGAATAGTACCTGTCAGCCAGTTGATCGACACCTGTCAGCCGCTTGATCAGGACCTTTCAGCAGCTTTATCAGCACCTATCAGCTGCTTGATTAGCACCTGTCAGCATGTTGATCAACACCTGTCAGCCCCTTCATTAGCAACTGTCAGCCAGTTGATCAGCAACTGTCAGCCGCTTGATTACCACCTGTCAGCTAGTTGATCAGCACCTGTCAGCTGTTTGATCAGCACCTGTAAGCCGCTTAAACAGCACCTGCCAGCCGCTTCATCAGTGCCTGTCAGCTGCTTGATCATTGCCTTCTCAGCTGCGCGATCAGCGCCTACTCAGCCGCGAATCAGCCCCTACACAGCCGCGTGATCATAGTCTGTCAGCCTCTTTATCAGAGTCGGTCATCCACTTGATCAGCACCTGTATGCAGGTTGAAGAGTGCCTACTCAGCCGCGCGAATTGCATAACTCAGCCAGTTGATCTGTGCCTACTGAGCCCCTCAATCAGCAGCTACTCAGCCACCCGATCAGTGCCTGTCAGCCGCTTGAGAAGTAACTGTCAGCCAGTTGATCAGCACCTCTCAGCCAGTTGATCACCACCTGTAAGCCACTGGATCAGCACCTGTCAGCCGCTTGATCAGCACCTTTCAACCGCTTGATCAGCGCCTATCAGCCGCTTGATCAGCACCTGTCAGCCGCTTAATGAGCGCCTATCATACGCTTGATTAGAACCTGTCACCAGTTGACCAGCACCTGTCAGCCGCTTGATCAGCCCCTGTCAGCCGCTTGATCAGTGATTATCAGCTGCTAGATCAACATCTGTCAACGACTATCAGCACCTGTCAGCCGCTTGATCAGCGCCTGTCAGCCACTTTATCAGCAACTGTCAGCCTCTATATCAGCACCTGTCAACTGCTTGATCAGCGACCACTTTGCTGCGTGATCAGATCCTACTCAGCCACGTGATCAGTGACCCTCAGCCGGTTGATCAGCGCCTGTCAGCCGCTTGATCATTTCCTGCTCTGGTGGCCATTCAGCGCCTGGTCAACCACTTCAGCAGTGCCTGTCAGCCACTTGACCAGTGCCCACTCAGCTGATTGAAAAGGGCCTACGCAGCCGTGCGATAAGGGCCTCTCAGCCGCTTGACAAGCACCTGTCAGAAGCTTGATCAGGGCCTATCAGCCACTTGAATAGTACCTGTCAGCCAGTTGATCGGCACCTGTCAGCCGCTTGATCAGGACCTTTCAGCAGCTTGATAAACGTGTGTCAGCGTCTTGATCAGCACCTAATCAGCCATGCGATGATCATTTACTCAGCCGCGTGATCATTGCCTCAGCCTCTTGATCTGTGCCTACTCAGCCATGCGATCTGCTCCAGACAGCCACTTGATCAACGACTATCAGCTGCTTGATCAGCTCCTGTCAACCACTTTATCAGCACCTGTCAGCCTCTTGATCAGCGCCTGTTAGCCACTTTATCATCGCCTAATCAGCTTCATGATCAGCGCCTACTCAGCCGCTTGATCAGTACCAGTCAGCCAGTTGATCAGCACCTGTCAGCAGCTTGATCAGCGCCTATCAGCTGCTTCATTAGCACCTGTCAGCATGTTGATCAACACCTGTCAACCGCTTTTTTAGCAACTGTCAGCCCTTTGATCAGCAACTGTGAGCCGCTGGATTAGCATCTGTCAGCCAGTTGATCAGCACCTGTCAGCTGCTGGATCATCAACTCTAAGACGCTTAAACACCGCCTGCCAGCCGCTTCATCAGTGCCTGTCAGCTGCTGGATCATTGCCTTCTCAGCTGCGGGATCAGCGCCTACTCAGCCGCGAATCAGCCCCTACACAGCCGAGTGATCATAGTCTGTCAGCCTCTTTATCAGAGTAGGTTATCCGCTTGATCAGCACCTGTCAGCAGGTTGAAGAGTGCCTACTTAGCCTCGCGAATTGCATGTCTCAGCCAGTTGATCTGCGCCTACTGAGCCCCGCAATCAGTGCCTACTCAGCCAACCGATCAGTGCCTGTCAGCCGCTTGAGAAGTACCTGTCAGCCAGTTGATCTGCACCTCTCAGCCAGATGATCTCCACCTATTAGCCATTGGATCAGCACCTGTCAGGCGCTTGATCAGCACCTTTCAGCAGCTTGATCAGCGCCTATCAGCTGCTTAATTAACACTTCTCAGCCAGTTGATCAGCACCATTTAGCTGCTTGATCAGCGCCTATCAGCCGCTTGATTAGCACCTGTCAGCCAGTTGATTAGCACCTGTCAGCAGCTTCATTAACAACTGTGAGCCAGTTGATCAGCACCTGTCAGCTGCTTTATCAGCACCTGTAAGCCGCTTAAACAACGCCTGCCAGCCGCGTGATCAGTGCCTTCTCAGCTGCGCGATCAATGCCTACTCAGCCGTGAATCAGCCCCTACACAGCCGCGTGATCATACTCTGTCAGCCGCTTGGTCAGAGGCTGTCAGACGCTTGATCAGCGCCTAATCACCCCCTCCATCAGTGCCTATTGAGCGGCGTGATCAGCACCTGTCAGCCGCTTGACAGGCACCTATAAACCACTTGATCAACACCTAATTAGCTTCGCTATCAATATTTACTGAGCCATGCGATCATCGCCTCAGCCGCATGATCTGTGCCTACTCAGCCCCGCGATCAGTGCCTACTCAGCCGTGCGATATGTGCCTGACAGCCGATTGAGAAGTACTGTCAGCCACTTGATCAGCACCTGTCAGCAGCTTGATAAACGCGTGTCAGCCTCTTGATCAGCACCTAATCAGCCACGTGATGATCATTTACACAGCTGCGTGATCATCGCCTCAGCCTCTTGATCTCTGGCTACTCATCACCACCACCAGCGCCCTCTCAGCCATGCGATCTGTGTCTGACAGCCAATTGATCAACGACTATCAGACGCTTGATCAGCACCTGTAAACCACTTTATCATCACCTGTCAGCCGATTGATCAGACCCTGTTAGCCGCTTTATCATCGCCTAATCAGCTGCATAATCAGCGCCTATCAGCCACTTGATTAGCACCTGTCAGCCAGTTGATTAGCACCTGTCAGCCGCTTAATCAGCACCTGTCAGCAGCTTGATCAGCACCTATCAGCAGCTTTATCAGCGCCTATCAGATGCTTGATTAGCATGTGTCAGCTTGTTGATCAACACCTGTCAGCCGCTTCATTAGCAACTGTCAGCCAGTTGATCAGCGGCTGTCAGCCACTTCATTAGTAACTGTCAGACAGTTGATCAGCACCTGTCAGCAGCTTGATAAACGCGTGTCAGCCTCTTGATCAGCACCTAATCTGCCAAGCGATGATCATTTACTCAGCCCCGCGTTCATCGCCTCAGCCTCTTGATCTGTGCCTACTCAGCCCCACGACCAGCGCATACTCAGCCACGCGATCTGTGCCTGACAGCTACTTAATCAACGACTATCAGCCGCTTGATCAGCACCTGTCAACCACTATATCATCACCTGTCAGTCGCTTGATCAGCGCCTGTTAGCCGCTTTATCATCACATAATCAGCTGCATGATCAGCGCCTACTCAGCTGCTTGATCAGTACCAGTCAGCCAGTTGATCAGCACCTGTCAGCACCTTGATCAGTGCCTATAAGCTGCTTGATTAGCACCTGTCAGCCAGTTGATCAGCAACTCTCAGCCAGTTGATCAGAACCTGTAAGCCACTGGATCAGCGCAAGTTAGCCGCTTGATCATCGCCTTATCAGCTGCACGATCAGCCCTACTCAGCCGCTTGATCAGAACCTGTCAGCCGCTTGATCAGCACCTGTCAGCAGCTTTATCAGCACCTATCAGCTGCTTGATTAGCACCTGTCAGCATGTTGATCAACACCTGTCAGCCGCTTCATTAGCAACTCTCAGCCAGTTGATCAGCCACTGTCAGCTGCTGGATTAGCACCTGTCAGCCACTTGATCAGCACCGGTCAGCCGCTTGATAAACGCGTGTTAGCCTCTAAAGAAGTACCTGTCAGCCACTTGATCAGCACCTGTCAGCCAATATATCAGCACCTCTCAACAGCTTGATCAGTGCCTGCTTAGCTGCGTAATCAGAGCCTACTCCGCCACAGGATCAGTGACCCTCAGCCGGCTGATCAGCGCCTGTCAGCGGCTTGATCATTTCCTGCTCTGATGGTCATTCAGCGCCTGGACAACCACTAGATCAGTGCCTGTCAGCCCCTTGACCAGTGCCCACTCAGCTGATTGATAAACGCATAGGCATCCACGCGATAAGCGCCTGTCAGCCACTTGAGAAGCATCTGTCAGCAACTTGATCAGGGCCTATCAGCCACTTGATCAGTACCTGTCAGCCAGTTGATCAGCACCTGTCAGCCACTTCATTTGCACCTGTCAGCCACTTTATCAGCAACTGTCAGGCTCTAGGGCAGCCCCTATAAGCAGCTTGATCATTAACTGTCAGCCACATTATCAGCACCTGTTAGCCGCTGTATCAGAACCTGTCAACCGCTTGATCAGCACCGGTCAGCAGCTTTATCAGCACCTAACAGCGGCTTGATTAGCACCTGTCAGCATGTTGATCAACACCTGTCAGCCGCTTCATTAGCAACTGTCAGCCAGTTGATCAGCAATTGTCAGCCGCTTGTTAAGCACCTGTCAGCAGCTTGATCAGCGTTTGACCACTTTCCACTCAGCCGATTGAAAAGCACTGACTCAGTCCCGCGAATAGCATCTTTCAGCCAGTTGATCTGTGCCTACTGAGCCCCGCAGTCAGTGCCTACACAGCCGCCTGATCAGTGATTGTCAGCCGCTTGACAAGTACCTGTCAGCCTCTTGATCAGCACCTAATCAGCCACACGATGATCATTTACTCAGCCGCACGATCATCGCCTCACCCTCTTGAACTGTGCCTACTCAGCCCCATGACCAGCGCCTACTCAGCCATGCGATCTGTGCCTGACAGCCACTTGATCAACGACTATCAGCCGCTTGATCATCGCCTTATCAGCTGCACGATCAGCGCCTACTCAGCCGCTTGATCAGAACCTGTCAGGCAGTTGATCAGCACCAGTCAGCTGCTTGATCATTTCCTGCTCTGCGGGTCATTCAGCTCCTGGTCATCCACTTGATCAGTGCCTGTCAGCCGCTTGAGAAGTACCTGGCAGCCACTTGACCAGCACCTAATCAGCCACGTGATCATCATTTACTCAGCCGCACGATCATCGCCTCAGCCGCTTGATCTGTGTCTACTCAGCCCCGCGATCAGCGCCTACTCAGCCGTGTGATGTGCGCCTGACAGACACTTGAGAAGTACTGTCAGCCACTTTATCAGCGACTATCAGTCGCTTGATCAGCACCTGTCAACGACTTTATCAGCACCTGTCAGCTGCTTGATTAGTGCCTGTCAGCTGCTTGACCACTGCCCACTCAGCCGATTGAAAAGCGCCAATGCAGCCGCGCGATAAGCACCAGTCAGCCGCCTGAATATCACCTGTCAGCAGCTTGATCAGGGCCTATTAGCCACTTGATTAGCACCTGTCAGCTAGTTGATCAGCACCTGTCAGCCAACTGATCAGCACCTGTCAGCCAGTTGAACAGCACCTGTCAGCACCTTGATCATCGCCTATCAGCCGCTTGATTAGCACCTGTCAGTGAGATGATCAGCACCTGTCAGCAGCTTGAGCAGCGAGTAATAGCTGCTTGAATACCACCTGTCAGCCAGTTGATCAGCACCTGTCAGCAGATTTTTCAGGGCCTATCAGCCACTTGATTAGCACCTGTCAGCCAGTTGATCAGCTCCTGAGAGTTGCTTCATTAGCACCTGTCAGCCAGTTGATCAGCACCTGTCATCCTCTTGATCAGCACATGTCAGCAGGCTGATCAGTGCGTATCAGCTGCTCGATTAACACCTGTCTGTCTATTGATCATCACCTGTCAACCGCTAGATCAGCACCCACTTTGCTGCATGAACAGAGCCTACTCAGCCACGCGGTCAGTGACGCTCAGCCAGTAGATCTTCTCCTGTCAGGCGCTTGATCATTTCCTGCTCTGCTGGTCATTCAGCGCCTGGTCAACCACTTGATCAGTGTCAGTCAGCCGCTTGACCACTGCCCACTCAGCAGATTGAAAAGTGCCTACGCAGCCGAGTGATAAGCGCCTGTCAGCCGCTTTGCAAGCACCTGTAAACCGCTTGATCAACACTTACTGAGCTGTGCTATCAGTGCTTAATCAGCCGCGAGATCAGTGTCTGTCAGCTGCTTGATCAGCACATGTCAGCCAATATATCAGCAACTCTCAACAGCTTGATCAGTGCCCGCTTAGCTGCGTAATCAGAGCCTACTCGGCCACAGGATCAGTGACCCTCAGGCGGCTGATCAGCGCCTGTCAGCGGCTTGATCATTTCCTGCTCTGATGGTCATTCAGCGCCTGGACAACCACTAGATCAGTGCCTGTCAGCCCCTTGACCAGTGCCCACTCAGCTGATTGATAAACGCATACACATCCACGTGATAAGCGCCTGTCAGCCACTTGAGAAGCATCTGTCAGCAACTTGATCAGGGCCTATCAGCCACTTGATCAGTACCTGTCAGCCAGTTGATCAGCACCTGTCAGCCACTTTATCAGCAACTGTCAGGTGCTAGGGCAGCCCCTATTAGCAGCTTGATCATTAACTGTCAGCCACATTATCAGCACCTGTTAGCCGCTGTATCAGAACCTGTCAACCGCTTGATCAGCACCTGTCAGCAGCTTTATCAGCACCTATCAGCTGCTTGATTAGCACCTGTCAGCATGTTGATCAACACCTGTCAGCCGCTTCATTAGCATCTGTCAGCCAGTTGATCAGCAACTGTCAGCCGCTTGATTAGCACCTGTCAGCCAGTTGATCAGCACCTGTCAGCCGCTTGATCAGCACCTGTAAGCCGATTAAACAGCACCTGCCAGCCGCTTCATCAGTGCCTGTCAGCTGCTGGATCATTGCCTTCTCAGCTGCGCGATCAGTGCCTACTCAGCCACGAATCAGCCCCTCCACAGCCACGTGATCATAGTCTGTCAGCCTCTTTATCAGAGTCAGTCATCCGCTTGATCAGCAACTGTCTGCAGGTTGAAGAGTGCCTACTCAGCCGCCCGAATTGCATCTCTCACCCAGTTGATCTGCGCCTACTGAGCCCCGCAATGATCGCCTACTCAGCCGCCCGGTCCGTGCCTGTCAGCCGCTTGAGAAGTACCTGTCAGCCAGTTGATCAGCACCTCTAAGCCAGTTGATCAGCACCTGTAAGCCACTGGATCAGCACCTGTCAGCCGCTTAATCAGCAACTTTCAGCAGCTTGATCAGCACCTATCAGCTGCTTAATTAACACTTCTCAGCCAGTTGATCAGCACCTGTTAGCCGCTTGATCAGCGCCTATCAGCCGCTTGATTAGCACCTGTCAGCCAGTTGATTAGCACCTGTCAGCCGCTTAATCAGCACCTGTCAGCAGCTTGATCAGGGCCTATCAGCCACTTGATCAGTACCTGTCAGCCAGTTGATCAGCACCTGTCAGCCACTTCATTTGCACCTGTCAGCCACTTTATCAGAAACTGTCAGGCGCTAGGGCAGCCCCTATAAGCAGCTTGATCATTAACTGTCAGCCACATTATCAGCACCTGTTAGCCGCTGTATCAGAACCTGTCAACCGCTTGATCAGCACCGGTCAGCAGCTTTATCAGCACCTAACAGCGGCTTGATTAGCACCTGTCAGCATGTTGATCAACACCTGTCAGCCGCTTCATTAGCAACTGTCAGCCAGTTGATCAGCAATTGTCAGCCGCTTGTTAAGCACCTGTCAGCAGCTTGATCAGCGTTTGACCACTTTCCACTCAGCCGATTGAAAAGCACTGACTCAGTCCCGCGAATAGCATCTTTCAGCCAGTTGATCTGTGCCTACTGAGCCCCGCAGTCAGTTCCTACACAGCCGCCTGATCAGTGATTGTCAGCCGCTTGACAAGTACCTGTCAGCCTCTTGATCAGCACCTAATCAGCCACACGATGATCATTTACTCAGCCGCACGATCATCGCCTCACCCTCTTGAACTGTGCCTACTCAGCCCCATGACCAGCGCCTACTCAGCCATGCGATCTGTGCCTGACAGCCACTTGATCAACGACTATCAGCCGCTTGATCATCGCCTTATCAGCTGCACGATCAGCGCCTACTCAGCCGCTTGATCAGAACCTGTCAGGCAGTTGATCAGCACCAGTCAGCCGCTTGATCATTTCCTGCTCTGCGGGTCATTCAGCTCCTGGTCATCCACTTGATCAGTGCCTGTCAGCCGCTTGAGAAGTACCTGGCAGCCACTTGACCAGCACCTAATCAGCCACGCGATCATCATTTACTCAGCCGCACGATCATCGCCTCAGCCGCTTGATCTGTGTCTACTCAGCCCCGCGATCAGCGCCTACTCAGCCGTGCGATGTGCGCCTGACAGACACTTGAGAAGTACTGTCAGCCACTTTATCAGCGACTATCAGTCGCTTGATCAGCACCTGTCAACGACTTTATGAGCACCTGTCAGCCGCTTGATTAGCGCCTGTCAGCTGCTGGACCACTGCCCACTCAGCCCATTGAAATGCGCCAATGCAGCCGCGCGATAAGCACCAGTCAGCCGCCTGAATATCACCTGTCAGCGGCTTGATCAGGGCCTATTAGTCACTTGATTAGCACCTGTAAGCTAGTTGATCAGAACCTGTCAGCCAATTGATCAGAACCTGTCAGCCACTTCATTAACACCTGTCAGTCAGTTGAACAGCACCTGTCAGCACCTTGATCATTTCCTGCTCTGATGGTCATTCAGCGCCTGGACAACCACTAGATCAGTGCCTGTCAGCCCCTTGACCAGTGCCCACTCAGCTGATTGATAAACGCATAGGCATCCACGCGATAAGCGCCTGTCAGCCACTTGAGAAGCATCTGTCAGCAACTTGATCAGGGCCTATCAGCCACTTGATCAGTACCTGTCAGCCAGTTGATCAGCACCTGTCAGCCACTTTATCAGCACCTGTCAGCCAATGTATCAGCAACTCTCAACAGCTTGATCAGTGCCCGCTTAGCTGCGTAATCAGAGCCTACTCAGCCACGTGATCAGTGACTCTCAGCCGGTTGATCAGCGCCTGTCAGCCGCTTGATCATTTCCTTCTCTGCTGGTCATTCAGCGCCTGGTCAACCACTTCATCAGTGCCTGTCAGCCACTTGACCAGTGCCCACTCAGGTGATTGAAAAGCGCCTACGCAGCCGCGCGATAAGTGCCTCTCAGCCGCTTGACAAGAAATGTCAGAAGCTTGATCAGGGCCTATCAGCCACTTGAATAGTACCTGTCAGCCAGTTGATCGGCACCTGTCAGCCGCTTGATCAGGACCTTTGAGCAGCTTTATCAAAACCTATCAGATGCCTGATTAGCACCTGTCAGCATGTTGATCAACACCTCTCAGCCGCTTCATTAGCAACTGTCAGCCAGTTGATCAGCACCTGTCAGCTTCTTGATCAGCACCTGTAAGCCACTTAAACAGCGACTGCCAGCCGCTTGATCAGTGCTTTCTCAGCTGCGCGATCAATGCCTACTCAGCCGCAAATCAGCCCCTAGACAGCCGCGTGATCATAGTCTGTCAGCCGCTTGATCAGAGACTGTCAGACGCTTGATCATTGCCTAATCACCCCTCGATCAGCGCCTATTGAGCGGCGCGATCAGCACCTGTCAGCCGCTTGACAAGCTCCTATAAACCACTTGATCAACACCTAATTAGCTTCGCTATCAATATTTACTGAGCCATGCGATCATCGCCTCAGCCGCATGATCTGTGCTTACTCAGCCCCGCGATCAGTGCCTACTCAGCCGTGCGATATGTGCCTGACAGCCGATTGCGAAGTACTGTCAGCCGCTTGATCAGCGATTATCAGCCGTTAGATCAGCATCTGTCAACGACTTTATCAACACCTTTCAGCCTCTTGATCAGCGATTATCAGCCGCTAGATCAACATCTGTCAACGAATTTATCAGCACCTATCATCTGCTTGATCATCGCCTAATCAGCTGCGCGATCAGCTCCTACTCAACCGCTTGATCAGTACCTGTCAGCCACTTTATCAGCACCTGTCAGCCACTATATCAGCACCTGTCAACTGCTTGATCAGCGACCACTTTGCTGCGTGATCAGATCCTACTCAGCCACGTGATCAGTGACTCTCAGCCGGTTGATCAGCGCCTGTCAGCCGCTTGATCATTTCCTGCTCTGCTGGTCATTCAGCGCCTGGTCAACCACTTCATCAGTGCCTGTCAGCCACTTGACCAGTGCCCACTCAGCTGATTGAAAGCGCCTACGCAGCCCCGCGATAAGTGCCTCTCAGCCGCTTGACAAGCACCTGTCAGAAGCTTGATCAGGGCCAATCAACCACTTGAATAGTACCTGTCAGCCAGTTGATCGACACCTGTCAGCCGCTTGATCAGGACCTTTCAGCAGCTTTATCAGCACCTATCAGCTGCTTGATTAGCACCTGTCAGCATGTTGATCAACACCTGTCAGCCGCTTCATTAGCAACTGTCAGCCAGTTGATCAGCAACTGTCAGCCGCTTGATTACCACCTGTCAGCTAGTTGATCAGCACCTGTCAGCTGTTTGATCAGCACCTGTAAGCCGCTTAAACAGCACCTGCCAGCCGCTTCATCAGTGCCTGTCAGCTGCTTGATCATTGCCTTCTCAGCTGCGCGATCAGCGCCTACTCAGCCGCGAATCAGCCCCTACACAGCCGCGTGATCATAGTCTGTCAGCCTCTTTATCAGAGTCGGTCATCCACTTGATCAGCACCTGTATGCAGGTTGAAGAGTGCCTACTCAGCCGCGCGAATTGCATAACTCAGCCAGTTGATCTGCGCCTACTGAGCCCCTCAATCAGCAGCTACTCAGCCGCCCGATCAGTGCCTGTCAGCCGCTTGAGAAGTAACTGTCAGCCAGTTGATCAGCACCTCTCAGCCAGTTGATCACCACCTGTAAGCCACTGGATCAGCACCTGTCAGCCGCTTGATCAGCACCTTTCAACCGCTTGATCAGCGCCTATCAGCCGCTTGATCAGCACCTGTCAGCCGCTTAATGAGCGCCTATCATACGCTTGATTAGAACCTGTCACCAGTTGACCAGCACCTGTCAGCCGCTTGATCAGCCCCTGTCAGCCGCTTGATCAGTGATTATCAGCTGCTAGATCAACATCTGTCAACGACTATCAGCACCTGTCAGCCGCTTGATCAGCGCCTGTCAGCCACTTTATCAGCAACTGTCAGCCTCTATATCAGCACCTGTCAACTGCTTGATCAGCGACCACTTTGCTGCGTGATCAGATCCTACTCAGCCACGTGATCAGTGACCCTCAGCCGGTTGATCAGCGCCTGTCAGCCGCTTGATCATTTCCTGCTCTGGTGGCCATTCAGCGCCTGGTCAACCACTTCAGCAGTGCCTGTCAGCCACTTGACCAGTGCCCACTCAGCTGATTGAAAAGGGCCTACGCAGCCGTGCGATAAGGGCCTCTCAGCCGCTTGACAAGCACCTGTCAGAAGCTTGATCAGGGCCTATCAGCCACTTGAATAGTACCTGTCAGCCAGTTGATCGGCACCTGTCAGCCGCTTGATCAGGACCTTTCAGCAGCTTGATAAACGTGTGTCAGCGTCTTGATCAGCACCTAATCAGCCATGCGATGATCATTTACTCAGCCGCGTGATCATTGCCTCAGCCTCTTGATCTGTGCCTACTCAGCCATGCGATCTGCTCCAGACAGCCACTTGATCAACGACTATCAGCTGCTTGATCAGCTCCTGTCAACCACTTTATCAGCACCTGTCAGCCTCTTGATCAGCGCCTGTTAGCCACTTTATCATCGCCTAATCAGCTTCATGATCAGCGCCTACTCAGCCGCTTGATCAGTACCAGTCAGCCAGTTGATCAGCACCTGTCAGCAGCTTGATCAGCGCCTATCAGCTGCTTCATTAGCACCTGTCAGCATGTTGATCAACACCTGTCAACCGCTTTTTTAGCAACTGTCAGCCCTTTGATCAGCAACTGTGAGCCGCTGGATTAGCATCTGTCAGCCAGTTGATCAGCACCTGTCAGCTGCTGGATCATCAACTCTAAGACGCTTAAACACCGCCTGCCAGCCGCTTCATCAGTGCCTGTCAGCTGCTGGATCATTGCCTTCTCAGCTGCGGGATCAGCGCCTACTCAGCCGCGAATCAGCCCCTACACAGCCGAGTGATCATAGTCTGTCAGCCTCTTTATCAGAGTAGGTTATCCGCTTGATCAGCACCTGTCAGCAGGTTGAAGAGTGCCTACTTAGCCTCGCGAATTGCATGTCTCAGCCAGTTGATCTGCGCCTACTGAGCCCCGCAATCAGTGCCTACTCAGCCAACCGATCAGTGCCTGTCAGCCGCTTGAGAAGTACCTGTCAGCCAGTTGATCTGCACCTCTCAGCCAGATGATCTCCACCTATTAGCCATTGGATCAGCACCTGTCAGGCGCTTGATCAGCACCTTTCAGCAGCTTGATCAGCGCCTATCAGCTGCTTAATTAACACTTCTCAGCCAGTTGATCAGCACCATTTAGCTGCTTGATCAGCGCCTATCAGCCGCTTGATTAGCACCTGTCAGCCAGTTGATTAGCACCTGTCAGCAGCTTCATTAACAACTGTGAGCCAGTTGATCAGCACCTGTCAGCTGCTTTATCAGCACCTGTAAGCCGCTTAAACAACGCCTGCCAGCCGCGTGATCAGTGCCTTCTCAGCTGCGCGATCAATGCCTACTCAGCCGTGAATCAGCCCCTACACAGCCGCGTGATCATACTCTGTCAGCCGCTTGGTCAGAGGCTGTCAGACGCTTGATCAGCGCCTAATCACCCCCTCCATCAGTGCCTATTGAGCGGCGTGATCAGCACCTGTCAGCCGCTTGACAGGCACCTATAAACCACTTGATCAACACCTAATTAGCTTCGCTATCAATATTTACTGAGCCATGCGATCATCGCCTCAGCCGCATGATCTGTGCCTACTCAGCCCCGCGATCAGTGCCTACTCAGCCGTGCGATATGTGCCTGACAGCCGATTGAGAAGTACTGTCAGCCACTTGATCAGCACCTGTCAGCAGCTTGATAAACGCGTGTCAGCCTCTTGATCAGCACCTAATCAGCCACGTGATGATCATTTACACAGCTGCGTGATCATCGCCTCAGCCTCTTGATCTCTGGCTACTCATCACCACCACCAGCGCCCTCTCAGCCATGCGATCTGTGTCTGACAGCCAATTGATCAACGACTATCAGACGCTTGATCAGCACCTGTAAACCACTTTATCATCACCTGTCAGCCGATTGATCAGACCCTGTTAGCCGCTTTATCATCGCCTAATCAGCTGCATAATCAGCGCCTATCAGCCACTTGATTAGCACCTGTCAGCCAGTTGATTAGCACCTGTCAGCCGCTTAATCAGCACCTGTCAGCAGCTTGATCAGCACCTATCAGCAGCTTTATCAGCGCCTATCAGATGCTTGATTAGCATGTGTCAGCTTGTTGATCAACACCTGTCAGCCGCTTCATTAGCAACTGTCAGCCAGTTGATCAGCGGCTGTCAGCCACTTCATTAGTAACTGTCAGACAGTTGATCAGCACCTGTCAGCAGCTTGATAAACGCGTGTCAGCCTCTTGATCAGCACCTAATCTGCCAAGCGATGATCATTTACTCAGCCCCGCGTTCATCGCCTCAGCCTCTTGATCTGTGCCTACTCAGCCCCACGACCAGCGCATACTCAGCCACGCGATCTGTGCCTGACAGCTACTTAATCAACGACTATCAGCCGCTTGATCAGCACCTGTCAACCACTATATCATCACCTGTCAGTCGCTTGATCAGCGCCTGTTAGCCGCTTTATCATCACATAATCAGCTGCATGATCAGCGCCTACTCAGCTGCTTGATCAGTACCAGTCAGCCAGTTGATCAGCACCTGTCAGCACCTTGATCAGTGCCTATAAGCTGCTTGATTAGCACCTGTCAGCCAGTTGATCAGCAACTCTCAGCCAGTTGATCAGAACCTGTAAGCCACTGGATCAGCGCAAGTTAGCCGCTTGATCATCGCCTTATCAGCTGCACGATCAGCCCTACTCAGCCGCTTGATCAGAACCTGTCAGCCGCTTGATCAGCACCTGTCAGCAGCTTTATCAGCACCTATCAGCTGCTTGATTAGCACCTGTCAGCATGTTGATCAACACCTGTCAGCCGCTTCATTAGCAACTCTCAGCCAGTTGATCAGCCACTGTCAGCTGCTGGATTAGCACCTGTCAGCCACTTGATCAGCACCGGTCAGCCGCTTGATAAACGCGTGTTAGCCTCTAAAGAAGTACCTGTCAGCCACTTGATCAGCACCTGTCAGCCAATATATCAGCACCTCTCAACAGCTTGATCAGTGCCTGCTTAGCTGCGTAATCAGAGCCTACTCCGCCACAGGATCAGTGACCCTCAGCCGGCTGATCAGCGCCTGTCAGCGGCTTGATCATTTCCTGCTCTGATGGTCATTCAGCGCCTGGACAACCACTAGATCAGTGCCTGTCAGCCCCTTGACCAGTGCCCACTCAGCTGATTGATAAACGCATAGGCATCCACGCGATAAGCGCCTGTCAGCCACTTGAGAAGCATCTGTCAGCAACTTGATCAGGGCCTATCAGCCACTTGATCAGTACCTGTCAGCCAGTTGATCAGCACCTGTCAGCCACTTCATTTGCACCTGTCAGCCACTTTATCAGCAACTGTCAGGCTCTAGGGCAGCCCCTATAAGCAGCTTGATCATTAACTGTCAGCCACATTATCAGCACCTGTTAGCCGCTGTATCAGAACCTGTCAACCGCTTGATCAGCACCGGTCAGCAGCTTTATCAGCACCTAACAGCGGCTTGATTAGCACCTGTCAGCATGTTGATCAACACCTGTCAGCCGCTTCATTAGCAACTGTCAGCCAGTTGATCAGCAATTGTCAGCCGCTTGTTAAGCACCTGTCAGCAGCTTGATCAGCGTTTGACCACTTTCCACTCAGCCGATTGAAAAGCACTGACTCAGTCCCGCGAATAGCATCTTTCAGCCAGTTGATCTGTGCCTACTGAGCCCCGCAGTCAGTGCCTACACAGCCGCCTGATCAGTGATTGTCAGCCGCTTGACAAGTACCTGTCAGCCTCTTGATCAGCACCTAATCAGCCACACGATGATCATTTACTCAGCCGCACGATCATCGCCTCACCCTCTTGAACTGTGCCTACTCAGCCCCATGACCAGCGCCTACTCAGCCATGCGATCTGTGCCTGACAGCCACTTGATCAACGACTATCAGCCGCTTGATCATCGCCTTATCAGCTGCACGATCAGCGCCTACTCAGCCGCTTGATCAGAACCTGTCAGGCAGTTGATCAGCACCAGTCAGCTGCTTGATCATTTCCTGCTCTGCGGGTCATTCAGCTCCTGGTCATCCACTTGATCAGTGCCTGTCAGCCGCTTGAGAAGTACCTGGCAGCCACTTGACCAGCACCTAATCAGCCACGTGATCATCATTTACTCAGCCGCACGATCATCGCCTCAGCCGCTTGATCTGTGTCTACTCAGCCCCGCGATCAGCGCCTACTCAGCCGTGTGATGTGCGCCTGACAGACACTTGAGAAGTACTGTCAGCCACTTTATCAGCGACTATCAGTCGCTTGATCAGCACCTGTCAACGACTTTATCAGCACCTGTCAGCTGCTTGATTAGTGCCTGTCAGCTGCTTGACCACTGCCCACTCAGCCGATTGAAAAGCGCCAATGCAGCCGCGCGATAAGCACCAGTCAGCCGCCTGAATATCACCTGTCAGCAGCTTGATCAGGGCCTATTAGCCACTTGATTAGCACCTGTCAGCTAGTTGATCAGCACCTGTCAGCCAACTGATCAGCACCTGTCAGCCAGTTGAACAGCACCTGTCAGCACCTTGATCATCGCCTATCAGCCGCTTGATTAGCACCTGTCAGTGAGATGATCAGCACCTGTCAGCAGCTTGAGCAGCGAGTAATAGCTGCTTGAATACCACCTGTCAGCCAGTTGATCAGCACCTGTCAGCAGATTTTTCAGGGCCTATCAGCCACTTGATTAGCACCTGTCAGCCAGTTGATCAGCTCCTGAGAGTTGCTTCATTAGCACCTGTCAGCCAGTTGATCAGCACCTGTCATCCTCTTGATCAGCACATGTCAGCAGGCTGATCAGTGCGTATCAGCTGCTCGATTAACACCTGTCTGTCTATTGATCATCACCTGTCAACCGCTAGATCAGCACCCACTTTGCTGCATGAACAGAGCCTACTCAGCCACGCGGTCAGTGACGCTCAGCCAGTAGATCTTCTCCTGTCAGGCGCTTGATCATTTCCTGCTCTGCTGGTCATTCAGCGCCTGGTCAACCACTTGATCAGTGTCAGTCAGCCGCTTGACCACTGCCCACTCAGCAGATTGAAAAGTGCCTACGCAGCCGAGTGATAAGCGCCTGTCAGCCGCTTTGCAAGCACCTGTAAACCGCTTGATCAACACTTACTGAGCTGTGCTATCAGTGCTTAATCAGCCGCGAGATCAGTGTCTGTCAGCTGCTTGATCAGCACATGTCAGCCAATATATCAGCAACTCTCAACAGCTTGATCAGTGCCCGCTTAGCTGCGTAATCAGAGCCTACTCGGCCACAGGATCAGTGACCCTCAGGCGGCTGATCAGCGCCTGTCAGCGGCTTGATCATTTCCTGCTCTGATGGTCATTCAGCGCCTGGACAACCACTAGATCAGTGCCTGTCAGCCCCTTGACCAGTGCCCACTCAGCTGATTGATAAACGCATACACATCCACGTGATAAGCGCCTGTCAGCCACTTGAGAAGCATCTGTCAGCAACTTGATCAGGGCCTATCAGCCACTTGATCAGTACCTGTCAGCCAGTTGATCAGCACCTGTCAGCCACTTTATCAGCAACTGTCAGGTGCTAGGGCAGCCCCTATTAGCAGCTTGATCATTAACTGTCAGCCACATTATCAGCACCTGTTAGCCGCTGTATCAGAACCTGTCAACCGCTTGATCAGCACCTGTCAGCAGCTTTATCAGCACCTATCAGCTGCTTGATTAGCACCTGTCAGCATGTTGATCAACACCTGTCAGCCGCTTCATTAGCATCTGTCAGCCAGTTGATCAGCAACTGTCAGCCGCTTGATTAGCACCTGTCAGCCAGTTGATCAGCACCTGTCAGCCGCTTGATCAGCACCTGTAAGCCGATTAAACAGCACCTGCCAGCCGCTTCATCAGTGCCTGTCAGCTGCTGGATCATTGCCTTCTCAGCTGCGCGATCAGTGCCTACTCAGCCACGAATCAGCCCCTCCACAGCCACGTGATCATAGTCTGTCAGCCTCTTTATCAGAGTCAGTCATCCGCTTGATCAGCAACTGTCTGCAGGTTGAAGAGTGCCTACTCAGCCGCCCGAATTGCATCTCTCACCCAGTTGATCTGCGCCTACTGAGCCCCGCAATGATCGCCTACTCAGCCGCCCGGTCCGTGCCTGTCAGCCGCTTGAGAAGTACCTGTCAGCCAGTTGATCAGCACCTCTAAGCCAGTTGATCAGCACCTGTAAGCCACTGGATCAGCACCTGTCAGCCGCTTAATCAGCAACTTTCAGCAGCTTGATCAGCACCTATCAGCTGCTTAATTAACACTTCTCAGCCAGTTGATCAGCACCTGTTAGCCGCTTGATCAGCGCCTATCAGCCGCTTGATTAGCACCTGTCAGCCAGTTGATTAGCACCTGTCAGCCGCTTAATCAGCACCTGTCAGCAGCTTGATCAGGGCCTATCAGCCACTTGATCAGTACCTGTCAGCCAGTTGATCAGCACCTGTCAGCCACTTCATTTGCACCTGTCAGCCACTTTATCAGAAACTGTCAGGCGCTAGGGCAGCCCCTATAAGCAGCTTGATCATTAACTGTCAGCCACATTATCAGCACCTGTTAGCCGCTGTATCAGAACCTGTCAACCGCTTGATCAGCACCGGTCAGCAGCTTTATCAGCACCTAACAGCGGCTTGATTAGCACCTGTCAGCATGTTGATCAACACCTGTCAGCCGCTTCATTAGCAACTGTCAGCCAGTTGATCAGCAATTGTCAGCCGCTTGTTAAGCACCTGTCAGCAGCT
The DNA here is from genome assembly GCF_029407905.1 of Bubalus kerabau. Classification (NCBI taxonomy): domain Eukaryota; kingdom Metazoa; phylum Chordata; class Mammalia; order Artiodactyla; family Bovidae; genus Bubalus; species Bubalus kerabau. The sequence continues at coordinate 529,608 of NC_073647.1, read as the reverse complement.
TGATCAGCGTTTGACCACTTTCCACTCAGCCGATTGAAAAGCACTGACTCAGTCCCGCGAATAGCATCTTTCAGCCAGTTGATCTGTGCCTACTGAGCCCCGCAGTCAGTTCCTACACAGCCGCCTGATCAGTGATTGTCAGCCGCTTGACAAGTACCTGTCAGCCTCTTGATCAGCACCTAATCAGCCACACGATGATCATTTACTCAGCCGCACGATCATCGCCTCACCCTCTTGAACTGTGCCTACTCAGCCCCATGACCAGCGCCTACTCAGCCATGCGATCTGTGCCTGACAGCCACTTGATCAACGACTATCAGCCGCTTGATCATCGCCTTATCAGCTGCACGATCAGCGCCTACTCAGCCGCTTGATCAGAACCTGTCAGGCAGTTGATCAGCACCAGTCAGCCGCTTGATCATTTCCTGCTCTGCGGGTCATTCAGCTCCTGGTCATCCACTTGATCAGTGCCTGTCAGCCGCTTGAGAAGTACCTGGCAGCCACTTGACCAGCACCTAATCAGCCACGCGATCATCATTTACTCAGCCGCACGATCATCGCCTCAGCCGCTTGATCTGTGTCTACTCAGCCCCGCGATCAGCGCCTACTCAGCCGTGCGATGTGCGCCTGACAGACACTTGAGAAGTACTGTCAGCCACTTTATCAGCGACTATCAGTCGCTTGATCAGCACCTGTCAACGACTTTATGAGCACCTGTCAGCCGCTTGATTAGCGCCTGTCAGCTGCTGGACCACTGCCCACTCAGCCCATTGAAATGCGCCAATGCAGCCGCGCGATAAGCACCAGTCAGCCGCCTGAATATCACCTGTCAGCGGCTTGATCAGGGCCTATTAGTCACTTGATTAGCACCTGTAAGCTAGTTGATCAGAACCTGTCAGCCAATTGATCAGAACCTGTCAGCCACTTCATTAACACCTGTCAGTCAGTTGAACAGCACCTGTCAGCACCTTGATCATCGCCTATCAGCTGTGTGATTAGCACCTGTCAGCCAGTTGATCAGCACCTGTCAGCCTCTTGATCAGAACCTGTCATCACCTTGATCATCGCCTATCAGCTACTTGATTAGCACTTGTTAGCCAGTTGATCAGCACCTGCCTACCGATTGATCAGTGCCTGTCAGCTGCTTGATCATTGCATACTCATCTGCACAATCAGCGCCTATCAGCTGCTTGTTTAGCACCTGTCAGCCAGGTGATCAGCACCTGTCAGCACCTTGATCATCGCCTATCAGCCACTTGATTAGCACCTGTCAGCCAGATGTTCAGCACCTGTCAGCAGCTTGAGCAGCGAGTATCAGCTGTTTGATCAGCACCTGTCAGCCAGTTGATCAGCACCTGTCAGCAGATTGATCAGGGCCTATCAGCTACTTGATTAGCACCTGTCAGCCAGTTGATCAGCACCTATCATCCGCTTGATCAGCACCTGTCAGCAGGTTGATCAGCACCTGTCAGCAGATTGATCAGCACCTGTCAGCAGATTGATCAGGGCCTATCAGCTGCTTGATTAACACCTGTCAGTCTATTGATCATCACCTTTCAACCGCTTGATCAGCGCCCACATTGCTGCATGATCAGAGCCTACTCAGCCACGTGGTGAGTGACGCTCAGCCGGTTGATCTTCTCCTGTCAGGCGCTTGATCATTTCCTGCTCTTCTGCTCATTCAGCGCCTGGTCAACCACTTGATCAGTGTCAGTCAGCCGCTTGACCACTGCCCACTCAGCAGATTGAAAAGCGCCTATGCAGCCGAGCGATAAGCGCCTATCAGCCCTGTACAAGCACCTGTAAACCGCTTGATCAACACTTACTGAGCTGCGCTATCAGTGCTTAATCAGCCGCGACATCAGTGTCTGTCAGCTGCTTGATCAGCACCTGTTAGCCGGTTGAACAGTGCCTATTCAGCCGCGCAAATAGCATCTCTCAGCCAGTTGATCTGCTCCTACTGAGCTCCACGATCAGCGCCTACTCAGCTGCCCGATCAGTGCCTGTCAGCCTCTTGAGAAGTACCTGTCAGCCACTTGATCAGCACCTGTCAGCCGCTTGATAAACGCGTGTCAGCAGCTTCATCAGTACCTGTCAGCCACTTTATCAGCACCTGTCAGCCAATGTATCAGCAACTCTCAACAGCTTGATCAGTGCCCGCTTAGCTGCGTAATCAGAGCCTACTCAGCCACGTGATCAGTGACTCTCAGCCGGTTGATCAGCGCCTGTCAGCCGCTTGATCATTTCCTTCTCTGCTGGTCATTCAGCGCCTGGTCAACCACTTCATCAGTGCCTGTCAGCCACTTGACCAGTGCCCACTCAGGTGATTGAAAAGCGCCTACGCAGCCGCGCGATAAGTGCCTCTCAGCCGCTTGACAAGAAATGTCAGAAGCTTGATCAGGGCCTATCAGCCACTTGAATAGTACCTGTCAGCCAGTTGATCGGCACCTGTCAGCCGCTTGATCAGGACCTTTGAGCAGCTTTATCAAAACCTATCAGATGCCTGATTAGCACCTGTCAGCATGTTGATCAACACCTCTCAGCCGCTTCATTAGCAACTGTCAGCCAGTTGATCAGCACCTGTCAGCTTCTTGATCAGCACCTGTAAGCCACTTAAACAGCGACTGCCAGCCGCTTGATCAGTGCTTTCTCAGCTGCGCGATCAATGCCTACTCAGCCGCAAATCAGCCCCTAGACAGCCGCGTGATCATAGTCTGTCAGCCGCTTGATCAGAGACTGTCAGACGCTTGATCATTGCCTAATCACCCCTCGATCAGCGCCTATTGAGCGGCGCGATCAGCACCTGTCAGCCGCTTGACAAGCTCCTATAAACCACTTGATCAACACCTAATTAGCTTCGCTATCAATATTTACTGAGCCATGCGATCATCGCCTCAGCCGCATGATCTGTGCTTACTCAGCCCCGCGATCAGTGCCTACTCAGCCGTGCGATATGTGCCTGACAGCCGATTGCGAAGTACTGTCAGCCGCTTGATCAGCGATTATCAGCCGTTAGATCAGCATCTGTCAACGACTTTATCAACACCTTTCAGCCTCTTGATCAGCGATTATCAGCCGCTAGATCAACATCTGTCAACGAATTTATCAGCACCTATCATCTGCTTGATCATCGCCTAATCAGCTGCGCGATCAGCTCCTACTCAACCGCTTGATCAGTACCTGTCAGCCACTTTATCAGCACCTGTCAGCCACTATATCAGCACCTGTCAACTGCTTGATCAGCGACCACTTTGCTGCGTGATCAGATCCTACTCAGCCACGTGATCAGTGACTCTCAGCCGGTTGATCAGCGCCTGTCAGCCGCTTGATCATTTCCTGCTCTGCTGGTCATTCAGCGCCTGGTCAACCACTTCATCAGTGCCTGTCAGCCACTTGACCAGTGCCCACTCAGCTGATTGAAAGCGCCTACGCAGCCCCGCGATAAGTGCCTCTCAGCCGCTTGACAAGCACCTGTCAGAAGCTTGATCAGGGCCAATCAACCACTTGAATAGTACCTGTCAGCCAGTTGATCGACACCTGTCAGCCGCTTGATCAGGACCTTTCAGCAGCTTTATCAGCACCTATCAGCTGCTTGATTAGCACCTGTCAGCATGTTGATCAACACCTGTCAGCCCCTTCATTAGCAACTGTCAGCCAGTTGATCAGCAACTGTCAGCCGCTTGATTACCACCTGTCAGCTAGTTGATCAGCACCTGTCAGCTGTTTGATCAGCACCTGTAAGCCGCTTAAACAGCACCTGCCAGCCGCTTCATCAGTGCCTGTCAGCTGCTTGATCATTGCCTTCTCAGCTGCGCGATCAGCGCCTACTCAGCCGCGAATCAGCCCCTACACAGCCGCGTGATCATAGTCTGTCAGCCTCTTTATCAGAGTCGGTCATCCACTTGATCAGCACCTGTATGCAGGTTGAAGAGTGCCTACTCAGCCGCGCGAATTGCATAACTCAGCCAGTTGATCTGTGCCTACTGAGCCCCTCAATCAGCAGCTACTCAGCCGCCCGATCAGTGCCTGTCAGCCGCTTGAGAAGTAACTGTCAGCCAGTTGATCAGCACCTCTCAGCCAGTTGATCACCACCTGTAAGCCACTGGATCAGCACCTGTCAGCCGCTTGATCAGCACCTTTCAACCGCTTGATCAGCGCCTATCAGCCGCTTGATCAGCACCTGTCAGCCGCTTAATGAGCGCCTATCATACGCTTGATTAGAACCTGTCACCAGTTGACCAGCACCTGTCAGCCGCTTGATCAGCCCCTGTCAGCCGCTTGATCAGTGATTATCAGCTGCTAGATCAACATCTGTCAACGACTATCAGCACCTGTCAGCCGCTTGATCAGCGCCTGTCAGCCACTTTATCAGCAACTGTCAGCCTCTATATCAGCACCTGTCAACTGCTTGATCAGCGACCACTTTGCTGCGTGATCAGATCCTACTCAGCCACGTGATCAGTGACCCTCAGCCGGTTGATCAGCGCCTGTCAGCCGCTTGATCATTTCCTGCTCTGGTGGCCATTCAGCGCCTGGTCAACCACTTCAGCAGTGCCTGTCAGCCACTTGACCAGTGCCCACTCAGCTGATTGAAAAGGGCCTATGCAGCCGTGCGATAAGGGCCTCTCAGCCGCTTGACAAGCACCTGTCAGAAGCTTGATCAGGGCCTATCAGCCACTTGAATAGTACCTGTCAGCCAGTTGATCGGCACCTGTCAGCCGCTTGATCAGGACCTTTCAGCAGCTTGATAAACGTGTGTCAGCGTCTTGATCAGCACCTAATCAGCCATGCGATGATCATTTACTCAGCCGCGTGATCATTGCCTCAGCCTCTTGATCTGTGCCTACTCAGCCATGCGATCTGCTCCAGACAGCCACTTGATCAACGACTATCAGCTGCTTGATCAGCTCCTGTCAACCACTTTATCAGCACCTGTCAGCCTCTTGATCAGCGCCTGTTAGCCACTTTATCATCGCCTAATCAGCTTCATGATCAGCGCCTACTCAGCCGCTTGATCAGTACCAGTCAGCCAGTTGATCAGCACCTGTCAGCAGCTTGATCAGCGCCTATCAGCTGCTTCATTAGCACCTGTCAGCATGTTGATCAACACCTGTCAACCGCTTTTTTAGCAACTGTCAGCCCTTTGATCAGCAACTGTGAGCCGCTGGATTAGCATCTGTCAGCCAGTTGATCAGCACCTGTCAGCTGCTGGATCATCAACTCTAAGACGCTTAAACACCGCCTGCCAGCCGCTTCATCAGTGCCTGTCAGCTGCTGGATCATTGCCTTCTCAGCTGCGGGATCAGCGCCTACTCAGCCGCGAATCAGCCCCTACACAGCCGAGTGATCATAGTCTGTCAGCCTCTTTATCAGAGTAGGTTATCCGCTTGATCAGCACCTGTCAGCAGGTTGAAGAGTGCCTACTTAGCCTCGCGAATTGCATGTCTCAGCCAGTTGATCTGCGCCTACTGAGCCCCGCAATCAGTGCCTACTCAGCCAACCGATCAGTGCCTGTCAGCCGCTTGAGAAGTACCTGTCAGCCAGTTGATCTGCACCTCTCAGCCAGATGATCTCCACCTATTAGCCATTGGATCAGCACCTGTCAGGCGCTTGATCAGCACCTTTCAGCAGCTTGATCAGCGCCTATCAGCTGCTTAATTAACACTTCTCAGCCAGTTGATCAGCACCATTTAGCTGCTTGATCAGCGCCTATCAGCCGCTTGATTAGCACCTGTCAGCCAGTTGATTAGCACCTGTCAGCAGCTTCATTAACAACTGTGAGCCAGTTGATCAGCACCTGTCAGCTGCTTTATCAGCACCTGTAAGCCGCTTAAACAACGCCTGCCAGCCGCGTGATCAGTGCCTTCTCAGCTGCGCGATCAATGCCTACTCAGCCGTGAATCAGCCCCTACACAGCCGCGTGATCATACTCTGTCAGCCGCTTGGTCAGAGGCTGTCAGACGCTTGATCAGCGCCTAATCACCCCCTCCATCAGTGCCTATTGAGCGGCGTGATCAGCACCTGTCAGCCGCTTGACAGGCACCTATAAACCACTTGATCAACACCTAATTAGCTTCGCTATCAATATTTACTGAGCCATGCGATCATCGCCTCAGCCGCATGATCTGTGCCTACTCAGCCCCGCGATCAGTGCCTACTCAGCCGTGCGATATGTGCCTGACAGCCGATTGAGAAGTACTGTCAGCCACTTGATCAGCACCTGTCAGCAGCTTGATAAACGCGTGTCAGCCTCTTGATCAGCACCTAATCAGCCACGTGATGATCATTTACACAGCTGCGTGATCATCGCCTCAGCCTCTTGATCTCTGGCTACTCATCACCACCACCAGCGCCCTCTCAGCCATGCGATCTGTGTCTGACAGCCAATTGATCAACGACTATCAGACGCTTGATCAGCACCTGTAAACCACTTTATCATCACCTGTCAGCCGATTGATCAGACCCTGTTAGCCGCTTTATCATCGCCTAATCAGCTGCATAATCAGCGCCTATCAGCCACTTGATTAGCACCTGTCAGCCAGTTGATTAGCACCTGTCAGCCGCTTAATCAGCACCTGTCAGCAGCTTGATCAGCACCTATCAGCAGCTTTATCAGCGCCTATCAGATGCTTGATTAGCATGTGTCAGCTTGTTGATCAACACCTGTCAGCCGCTTCATTAGCAACTGTCAGCCAGTTGATCAGCGGCTGTCAGCCACTTCATTAGTAACTGTCAGACAGTTGATCAGCACCTGTCAGCAGCTTGATAAACGCGTGTCAGCCTCTTGATCAGCACCTAATCTGCCAAGCGATGATCATTTACTCAGCCCCGCGTTCATCGCCTCAGCCTCTTGATCTGTGCCTACTCAGCCCCACGACCAGCGCATACTCAGCCACGCGATCTGTGCCTGACAGCTACTTAATCAACGACTATCAGCCGCTTGATCAGCACCTGTCAACCACTATATCATCACCTGTCAGTCGCTTGATCAGCGCCTGTTAGCCGCTTTATCATCACATAATCAGCTGCATGATCAGCGCCTACTCAGCTGCTTGATCAGTACCAGTCAGCCAGTTGATCAGCACCTGTCAGCACCTTGATCAGTGCCTATAAGCTGCTTGATTAGCACCTGTCAGCCAGTTGATCAGCAACTCTCAGCCAGTTGATCAGAACCTGTAAGCCACTGGATCAGCGCAAGTTAGCCGCTTGATCATCGCCTTATCAGCTGCACGATCAGCCCTACTCAGCCGCTTGATCAGAACCTGTCAGCCGCTTGATCAGCACCTGTCAGCAGCTTTATCAGCACCTATCAGCTGCTTGATTAGCACCTGTCAGCATGTTGATCAACACCTGTCAGCCGCTTCATTAGCAACTCTCAGCCAGTTGATCAGCCACTGTCAGCCGCTGGATTAGCACCTGTCAGCCACTTGATCAGCACCGGTCAGCCGCTTGATAAACGCGTGTTAGCCTCTAAAGAAGTACCTGTCAGCCACTTGATCAGCACCTGTCAGCCAATATATCAGCACCTCTCAACAGCTTGATCAGTGCCTGCTTAGCTGCGTAATCAGAGCCTACTCCGCCACAGGATCAGTGACCCTCAGGCGGCTGATCAGCGCCTGTCAGCGGCTTGATCATTTCCTGCTCTGATGGTCATTCAGCGCCTGGACAACCACTAGATCAGTGCCTGTCAGCCCCTTGACCAGTGCCCACTCAGCTGATTGATAAATGCATAGGCATCCACGCGATAAGCGCCTGTCAGCCACTTGAGAAGCATCTGTCAGCAACTTGATCAGGGCCTATCAGCCACTTGATCAGTACCTGTCAGCCAGTTGATCAGCACCTGTCAGCCACTTTATCAGCACCTGTCAGCCAATGTATCAGCAACTCTCAACAGCTTGATCAGTGCCCGCTTAGCTGCGTAATCAGAGCCTACTCAGCCACGTGATCAGTGACTCTCAGCCGGTTGATCAGCGCCTGTCAGCCGCTTGATCATTTCCTTCTCTGCTGGTCATTCAGCGCCTGGTCAACCACTTCATCAGTGCCTGTCAGCCACTTGACCAGTGCCCACTCAGGTGATTGAAAAGCGCCTACGCAGCCGCGCGATAAGTGCCTCTCAGCCGCTTGACAAGAAATGTCAGAAGCTTGATCAGGGCCTATCAGCCACTTGAATAGTACCTGTCAGCCAGTTGATCGGCACCTGTCAGCCGCTTGATCAGGACCTTTGAGCAGCTTTATCAAAACCTATCAGATGCCTGATTAGCACCTGTCAGCATGTTGATCAACACCTCTCAGCCGCTTCATTAGCAACTGTCAGCCAGTTGATCAGCACCTGTCAGCTTCTTGATCAGCACCTGTAAGCCACTTAAACAGCGACTGCCAGCCGCTTGATCAGTGCTTTCTCAGCTGCGCGATCAATGCCTACTCAGCCGCAAATCAGCCCCTAGACAGCCGCGTGATCATAGTCTGTCAGCCGCTTGATCAGAGACTGTCAGACGCTTGATCATTGCCTAATCACCCCTCGATCAGCGCCTATTGAGCGGCGCGATCAGCACCTGTCAGCCGCTTGACAAGCTCCTATAAACCACTTGATCAACACCTAATTAGCTTCGCTATCAATATTTACTGAGCCATGCGATCATCGCCTCAGCCGCATGATCTGTGCTTACTCAGCCCCGCGATCAGTGCCTACTCAGCCGTGCGATATGTGCCTGACAGCCGATTGCGAAGTACTGTCAGCCGCTTGATCAGCGATTATCAGCCGTTAGATCAGCATCTGTCAACGACTTTATCAACACCTTTCAGCCTCTTGATCAGCGATTATCAGCCGCTAGATCAACATCTGTCAACGAATTTATCAGCACCTATCATCTGCTTGATCATCGCCTAATCAGCTGCGCGATCAGCTCCTACTCAACCGCTTGATCAGTACCTGTCAGCCACTTTATCAGCACCTGTCAGCCACTATATCAGCACCTGTCAACTGCTTGATCAGCGACCACTTTGCTGCGTGATCAGATCCTACTCAGCCACGTGATCAGTGACTCTCAGCCGGTTGATCAGCGCCTGTCAGCCGCTTGATCATTTCCTGCTCTGCTGGTCATTCAGCGCCTGGTCAACCACTTCATCAGTGCCTGTCAGCCACTTGACCAGTGCCCACTCAGCTGATTGAAAGCGCCTACGCAGCCCCGCGATAAGTGCCTCTCAGCCGCTTGACAAGCACCTGTCAGAAGCTTGATCAGGGCCAATCAACCACTTGAATAGTACCTGTCAGCCAGTTGATCGACACCTGTCAGCCGCTTGATCAGGACCTTTCAGCAGCTTTATCAGCACCTATCAGCTGCTTGATTAGCACCTGTCAGCATGTTGATCAACACCTGTCAGCCCCTTCATTAGCAACTGTCAGCCAGTTGATCAGCAACTGTCAGCCGCTTGATTACCACCTGTCAGCTAGTTGATCAGCACCTGTCAGCTGTTTGATCAGCACCTGTAAGCCGCTTAAACAGCACCTGCCAGCCGCTTCATCAGTGCCTGTCAGCTGCTTGATCATTGCCTTCTCAGCTGCGCGATCAGCGCCTACTCAGCCGCGAATCAGCCCCTACACAGCCGCGTGATCATAGTCTGTCAGCCTCTTTATCAGAGTCGGTCATCCACTTGATCAGCACCTGTATGCAGGTTGAAGAGTGCCTACTCAGCCGCGCGAATTGCATAACTCAGCCAGTTGATCTGTGCCTACTGAGCCCCTCAATCAGCAGCTACTCAGCCACCCGATCAGTGCCTGTCAGCCGCTTGAGAAGTAACTGTCAGCCAGTTGATCAGCACCTCTCAGCCAGTTGATCACCACCTGTAAGCCACTGGATCAGCACCTGTCAGCCGCTTGATCAGCACCTTTCAACCGCTTGATCAGCGCCTATCAGCCGCTTGATCAGCACCTGTCAGCCGCTTAATGAGCGCCTATCATACGCTTGATTAGAACCTGTCACCAGTTGACCAGCACCTGTCAGCCGCTTGATCAGCCCCTGTCAGCCGCTTGATCAGTGATTATCAGCTGCTAGATCAACATCTGTCAACGACTATCAGCACCTGTCAGCCGCTTGATCAGCGCCTGTCAGCCACTTTATCAGCAACTGTCAGCCTCTATATCAGCACCTGTCAACTGCTTGATCAGCGACCACTTTGCTGCGTGATCAGATCCTACTCAGCCACGTGATCAGTGACCCTCAGCCGGTTGATCAGCGCCTGTCAGCCGCTTGATCATTTCCTGCTCTGGTGGCCATTCAGCGCCTGGTCAACCACTTCAGCAGTGCCTGTCAGCCACTTGACCAGTGCCCACTCAGCTGATTGAAAAGGGCCTACGCAGCCGTGCGATAAGGGCCTCTCAGCCGCTTGACAAGCACCTGTCAGAAGCTTGATCAGGGCCTATCAGCCACTTGAATAGTACCTGTCAGCCAGTTGATCGGCACCTGTCAGCCGCTTGATCAGGACCTTTCAGCAGCTTGATAAACGTGTGTCAGCGTCTTGATCAGCACCTAATCAGCCATGCGATGATCATTTACTCAGCCGCGTGATCATTGCCTCAGCCTCTTGATCTGTGCCTACTCAGCCATGCGATCTGCTCCAGACAGCCACTTGATCAACGACTATCAGCTGCTTGATCAGCTCCTGTCAACCACTTTATCAGCACCTGTCAGCCTCTTGATCAGCGCCTGTTAGCCACTTTATCATCGCCTAATCAGCTTCATGATCAGCGCCTACTCAGCCGCTTGATCAGTACCAGTCAGCCAGTTGATCAGCACCTGTCAGCAGCTTGATCAGCGCCTATCAGCTGCTTCATTAGCACCTGTCAGCATGTTGATCAACACCTGTCAACCGCTTTTTTAGCAACTGTCAGCCCTTTGATCAGCAACTGTGAGCCGCTGGATTAGCATCTGTCAGCCAGTTGATCAGCACCTGTCAGCTGCTGGATCATCAACTCTAAGACGCTTAAACACCGCCTGCCAGCCGCTTCATCAGTGCCTGTCAGCTGCTGGATCATTGCCTTCTCAGCTGCGGGATCAGCGCCTACTCAGCCGCGAATCAGCCCCTACACAGCCGAGTGATCATAGTCTGTCAGCCTCTTTATCAGAGTAGGTTATCCGCTTGATCAGCACCTGTCAGCAGGTTGAAGAGTGCCTACTTAGCCTCGCGAATTGCATGTCTCAGCCAGTTGATCTGCGCCTACTGAGCCCCGCAATCAGTGCCTACTCAGCCAACCGATCAGTGCCTGTCAGCCGCTTGAGAAGTACCTGTCAGCCAGTTGATCTGCACCTCTCAGCCAGATGATCTCCACCTATTAGCCATTGGATCAGCACCTGTCAGGCGCTTGATCAGCACCTTTCAGCAGCTTGATCAGCGCCTATCAGCTGCTTAATTAACACTTCTCAGCCAGTTGATCAGCACCATTTAGCTGCTTGATCAGCGCCTATCAGCCGCTTGATTAGCACCTGTCAGCCAGTTGATTAGCACCTGTCAGCAGCTTCATTAACAACTGTGAGCCAGTTGATCAGCACCTGTCAGCTGCTTTATCAGCACCTGTAAGCCGCTTAAACAACGCCTGCCAGCCGCGTGATCAGTGCCTTCTCAGCTGCGCGATCAATGCCTACTCAGCCGTGAATCAGCCCCTACACAGCCGCGTGATCATACTCTGTCAGCCGCTTGGTCAGAGGCTGTCAGACGCTTGATCAGCGCCTAATCACCCCCTCCATCAGTGCCTATTGAGCGGCGTGATCAGCACCTGTCAGCCGCTTGACAGGCACCTATAAACCACTTGATCAACACCTAATTAGCTTCGCTATCAATATTTACTGAGCCATGCGATCATCGCCTCAGCCGCATGATCTGTGCCTACTCAGCCCCGCGATCAGTGCCTACTCAGCCGTGCGATATGTGCCTGACAGCCGATTGAGAAGTACTGTCAGCCACTTGATCAGCACCTGTCAGCAGCTTGATAAACGCGTGTCAGCCTCTTGATCAGCACCTAATCAGCCACGTGATGATCATTTACACAGCTGCGTGATCATCGCCTCAGCCTCTTGATCTCTGGCTACTCATCACCACCACCAGCGCCCTCTCAGCCATGCGATCTGTGTCTGACAGCCAATTGATCAACGACTATCAGACGCTTGATCAGCACCTGTAAACCACTTTATCATCACCTGTCAGCCGATTGATCAGACCCTGTTAGCCGCTTTATCATCGCCTAATCAGCTGCATAATCAGCGCCTATCAGCCACTTGATTAGCACCTGTCAGCCAGTTGATTAGCACCTGTCAGCCGCTTAATCAGCACCTGTCAGCAGCTTGATCAGCACCTATCAGCAGCTTTATCAGCGCCTATCAGATGCTTGATTAGCATGTGTCAGCTTGTTGATCAACACCTGTCAGCCGCTTCATTAGCAACTGTCAGCCAGTTGATCAGCGGCTGTCAGCCACTTCATTAGTAACTGTCAGACAGTTGATCAGCACCTGTCAGCAGCTTGATAAACGCGTGTCAGCCTCTTGATCAGCACCTAATCTGCCAAGCGATGATCATTTACTCAGCCCCGCGTTCATCGCCTCAGCCTCTTGATCTGTGCCTACTCAGCCCCACGACCAGCGCGTACTCAGCCACGCGATCTGTGCCTGACAGCTACTTAATCAACGACTATCAGCCGCTTGATCAGCACCTGTCAACCACTATATCATCACCTGTCAGTCGCTTGATCAGCGCCTGTTAGCCGCTTTATCATCACATAATCAGCTGCATGATCAGCGCCTACTCAGCTGCTTGATCAGTACCAGTCAGCCAGTTGATCAGCACCTGTCAGCACCTTGATCAGTGCCTATAAGCTGCTTGATTAGCACCTGTCAGCCAGTTGATCAGCAACTCTCAGCCAGTTGATCAGAACCTGTAAGCCACTGGATCAGCGCAAGTTAGCCGCTTGATCATCGCCTTATCAGCTGCACGATCAGCCCTACTCAGCCGCTTGATCAGAACCTGTCAGCCGCTTGATCAGCACCTGTCAGCAGCTTTATCAGCACCTATCAGCTGCTTGATTAGCACCTGTCAGCATGTTGATCAACACCTGTCAGCCGCTTCATTAGCAACTCTCAGCCAGTTGATCAGCCACTGTCAGCCGCTGGATTAGCACCTGTCAGCCACTTGATCAGCACCGGTCAGCCGCTTGATAAACGCGTGTTAGCCTCTAAAGAAGTACCTGTCAGCCACTTGATCAGCACCTGTCAGCCAATATATCAGCACCTCTCAACAGCTTGATCAGTGCCTGCTTAGCTGCGTAATCAGAGCCTACTCCGCCACAGGATCAGTGACCCTCAGCCGGCTGATCAGCGCCTGTCAGCGGCTTGATCATTTCCTGCTCTGATGGTCATTCAGCGCCTGGACAACCACTAGATCAGTGCCTGTCAGCCCCTTGACCAGTGCCCACTCAGCTGATTGATAAACGCATAGGCATCCACGCGATAAGCGCCTGTCAGCCACTTGAGAAGCATCTGTCAGCAACTTGATCAGGGCCTATCAGCCACTTGATCAGTACCTGTCAGCCAGTTGATCAGCACCTGTCAGCCACTTCATTTGCACCTGTCAGCCACTTTATCAGCAACTGTCAGGCTCTAGGGCAGCCCCTATAAGCAGCTTGATCATTAACTGTCAGCCACATTATCAGCACCTGTTAGCCGCTGTATCAGAACCTGTCAACCGCTTGATCAGCACCGGTCAGCAGCTTTATCAGCACCTAACAGCGGCTTGATTAGCACCTGTCAGCATGTTGATCAACACCTGTCAGCCGCTTCATTAGCAACTGTCAGCCAGTTGATCAGCAATTGTCAGCCGCTTGTTAAGCACCTGTCAGCAGCTTGATCAGCGTTTGACCACTTTCCACTCAGCCGATTGAAAAGCACTGACTCAGTCCCGCGAATAGCATCTTTCAGCCAGTTGATCTGTGCCTACTGAGCCCCGCAGTCAGTGCCTATACAGCCGCCTGATCAGTGATTGTCAGCCGCTTGACAAGTACCTGTCAGCCTCTTGATCAGCACCTAATCAGCCACACGATGATCATTTACTCAGCCGCACGATCATCGCCTCACCCTCTTGAACTGTGCCTACTCAGCCCCATGACCAGCGCCTACTCAGCCATGCGATCTGTGCCTGACAGCCACTTGATCAACGACTATCAGCCGCTTGATCATCGCCTTATCAGCTGCACGATCAGCGCCTACTCAGCCGCTTGATCAGAACCTGTCAGGCAGTTGATCAGCACCAGTCAGCTGCTTGATCATTTCCTGCTCTGCGGGTCATTCAGCTCCTGGTCATCCACTTGATCAGTGCCTGTCAGCCGCTTGAGAAGTACCTGGCAGCCACTTGACCAGCACCTAATCAGCCACGTGATCATCATTTACTCAGCCGCACGATCATCGCCTCAGCCGCTTGATCTGTGTCTACTCAGCCCCGCGATCAGCGCCTACTCAGCCGTGTGATGTGCGCCTGACAGACACTTGAGAAGTACTGTCAGCCACTTTATCAGCGACTATCAGTCGCTTGATCAGCACCTGTCAACGACTTTATCAGCACCTGTCAGCTGCTTGATTAGTGCCTGTCAGCTGCTTGACCACTGCCCACTCAGCCGATTGAAAAGCGCCAATGCAGCCGCGCGATAAGCACCAGTCAGCCGCCTGAATATCACCTGTCAGCAGCTTGATCAGGGCCTATTAGCCACTTGATTAGCACCTGTCAGCTAGTTGATCAGCACCTGTCAGCCAACTGATCAGCACCTGTCAGCCAGTTGAACAGCACCTGTCAGCACCTTGATCATCGCCTATCAGCCGCTTGATTAGCACCTGTCAGTGAGATGATCAGCACCTGTCAGCAGCTTGAGCAGCGAGTAATAGCTGCTTGAATACCACCTGTCAGCCAGTTGATCAGCAACTGTCAGCAGATTTTTCAGGGCCTATCAGCCACTTGATTAGCACCTGTCAGCCAGTTGATCAGCTCCTGAGAGTTGCTTCATTAGCACCTGTCAGCCAGTTGATCAGCACCTGTCATCCTCTTGATCAGCACATGTCAGCAGGCTGATCAGTGCGTATCAGCTGCTCGATTAACACCTGTCTGTCTATTGATCATCACCTGTCAACCGCTAGATCAGCACCCACTTTGCTGCATGAACAGAGCCTACTCAGCCACGCGGTCAGTGACGCTCAGCCAGTAGATCTTCTCCTGTCAGGCGCTTGATCATTTCCTGCTCTGCTGGTCATTCAGCGCCTGGTCAACCACTTGATCAGTGTCAGTCAGCCGCTTGACCACTGCCCACTCAGCAGATTGAAAAGTGCCTACGCAGCCGAGTGATAAGCGCCTGTCAGCCGCTTTGCAAGCACCTGTAAACCGCTTGATCAACACTTACTGAGCTGGGCTATCAGTGCTTAATCAGCCGCGAGATCAGTGTCTGTCAGCTGCTTGATCAGCACATGTCAGCCAATATATCAGCAACTCTCAACAGCTTGATCAGTGCCCGCTTAGCTGCGTAATCAGAGCCTACTCGGCCACAGGATCAGTGACCCTCAGGCGGCTGATCAGCGCCTGTCAGCGGCTTGATCATTTCCTGCTCTGATGGTCATTCAGCGCCTGGACAACCACTAGATCAGTGCCTGTCAGCCCCTTGACCAGTGCCCACTCAGCTGATTGATAAACGCATACACATCCACGTGATAAGCGCCTGTCAGCCACTTGAGAAGCATCTGTCAGCAACTTGATCAGGGCCTATCAGCCACTTGATCAGTACCTGTCAGCCAGTTGATCAGCACCTGTCAGCCACTTTATCAGCAACTGTCAGGTGCTAGGGCAGCCCCTATTAGCAGCTTGATCATTAACTGTCAGCCACATTATCAGCACCTGTTAGCCGCTGTATCAGAACCTGTCAACCGCTTGATCAGCACCTGTCAGCAGCTTTATCAGCACCTATCAGCTGCTTGATTAGCACCTGTCAGCATGTTGATCAACACCTGTCAGCCGCTTCATTAGCATCTGTCAGCCAGTTGATCAGCAACTGTCAGCCGCTTGATTAGCACCTGTCAGCCAGTTGATCAGCACCTGTCAGCCGCTTGATCAGCACCTGTAAGCCGATTAAACAGCACCTGCCAGCCGCTTCATCAGTGCCTGTCAGCTGCTGGATCATTGCCTTCTCAGCTGCGCGATCAGTGCCTACTCAGCCACGAATCAGCCCCTCCACAGCCACGTGATCATAGTCTGTCAGCCTCTTTATCAGAGTCAGTCATCCGCTTGATCAGCAACTGTCTGCAGGTTGAAGAGTGCCTACTCAGCCGCCCGAATTGCATCTCTCACCCAGTTGATCTGCGCCTACTGAGCCCCGCAATGATCGCCTACTCAGCCGCCCGGTCCGTGCCTGTCAGCCGCTTGAGAAGTACCTGTCAGCCAGTTGATCAGCACCTCTAAGCCAGTTGATCAGCACCTGTAAGCCACTGGATCAGCACCTGTCAGCCGCTTAATCAGCAACTTTCAGCAGCTTGATCAGCACCTATCAGCTGCTTAATTAACACTTCTCAGCCAGTTGATCAGCACCTGTTAGCCGCTTGATCAGCGCCTATCAGCCGCTTGATTAGCACCTGTCAGCCAGTTGATTAGCACCTGTCAGCCGCTTAATCAGCACCTGTCAGCAGCTTGATCAGGGCCTATCAGCCACTTGATCAGTACCTGTCAGCCAGTTGATCAGCACCTGTCAGCCACTTCATTTGCACCTGTCAGCCACTTTATCAGAAACTGTCAGGCGCTAGGGCAGCCCCTATAAGCAGCTTGATCATTAACTGTCAGCCACATTATCAGCACCTGTTAGCCGCTGTATCAGAACCTGTCAACCGCTTGATCAGCACCGGTCAGCAGCTTTATCAGCACCTATCAGCTGCTTGATTAGCACCTGTCAGCATGTTGATCAACACCTGTCAGCTGCTTCATTAGCAACTGTCAGCCAGTTGATCAGCAATTGTCAGCCGCTTGTTAAGCACCTGTCAGCAGCTTGATCAGCGTTTGACCACTTTCCACTCAGCCGATTGAAAAGCACTGACTCAGTCCCGCGAATAGCATCTTTCAGCTAGTTGATCTGTGCCTACTGAGCCCCGCAGTCAGTGCCTACACAGCCGCCTGATCAGTGATTGTCAGCCGCTTGACAAGTACCTGTCAGCCTCTTGATCAGCACCTAATCAGCCACACGATGATCATTTACTCAGCCGCACGATCATCGCCTCACCCTCTTGAACTGTGCCTACTCAGCCCCATGACCAGCACCTACTCAGCCATGCGATCTGTGCCTGACAGCCACTTGATCAACGACTATCAGCCGCTTGATCATCGCCTTATCAGCTGCACGATCAGCGCCTACTCAGCCGCTTGATCAGAACCTGTCAGGCAGTTGATCAGCACCAGTCAGCCGCTTGATCATTTCCTGCTCTGCGGGTCATTCAGCTCCTGGTCATCCACTTGATCAGTGCCTGTCAGCCGCTTGAGAAGTACCTGGCAGCCACTTGACCAGCACCTAATCAGCCACGCGATCATCATTTACTCAGCCGCACGATCATCGCCTCAGCCGCTTGATCTGTGTCTACTCAGCCCCGCGATCAGCGCCTACTCAGCCGTGCGATGTGCGCCTGACAGACACTTGAGAAGTACTGTCAGCCACTTTATCAGCGACTATCAGTCGCTTGATCAGCACCTGTCAACGACTTTATCAGCACCTGTCAGCCGCTTGATTAGTGCCTGTCAGCTGCTTGACCACTGCCCACTCAGCCGATTGAAAAGCGCCAATGCAGCCGCGCGATAAGCACCAGTCAGCCGCCTGAATATCACCTGTCAGCAGATTGATCAGGGCCTATTAGCCACTTGATTAGCACCTGTCAGCTAGTTGATCAGCACCTGTCAGCCAACTGATCAGCACCTGTCAGCCAGTTGAACAGCACCTGTCAGCACCTTGATCATCGCCTATCAGCCGCTTGATTAGCACCTGTCAGTGAGATGATCAGCACCTGTCAGCAGCTTGAGCAGCGAGTAATAGCTGCTTGAATACCACCTGTCAGCCAGTTGATCAGCACCTGTCAGCAGATTTTTCAGGGCCTATCAGCCACTTGATTAGCACCTGTCAGCCAGTTGATCAGCACCTGAGAGTTGCTTCATTAGCACCTGTCAGCCAGTTGATCAGCACCTGTCATCCTCTTGATCAGCACATGTCAGCAGGCTGATCAGTGCGTATCAGCTGCTCGATTAACACCTGTCTGTCTATTGATCATCACCTGTCAACCGCTAGATCAGCACCCACTTTGCTGCATGAACAGAGCCTACTCAGCCACGCGGTCAGTGACGCTCAGCCGGTAGATCTTCTCCTGTCAGGCGCTTGATCATTTCCTGCTCTGCTGGTCATTCAGCGCCTGGTCAACCACTTGATCAGTGTCAGTCAGCCGCTTGACCACTGCCCACTCAGCAGATTGAAAAGTGCCTACGCAGCCGAGTGATAAGCGCCTGTCAGCCGCTTTGCAAGCACCTGTAAACCGCTTGATCAACACTTACTGAGCTGTGCTATCAGTGCTTAATCAGCCGCGAGATCAGTGTCTGTCAGCTGCTTGATCAGCACATGTCAGCCAATATATCAGCAACTCTCAACAGCTTGATCAGTGCCCGCTTAGCTGCGTAATCAGAGCCTATTCCGCCACAGGATCAGTGACCCTCAGGCGGCTGATCAGCGCCTGTCAGCGGCTTGATCATTTCCTGCTCTGATGGTCATTCAGCGCCTGGACAACCACTAGATCAGTGCCTGTCAGCCCCTTGACCAGTGCCCACTCAGCTGATTGATAAACGCATACACATCCACGTGATAAGCGCCTGTCAGCCACTTGAGAAGCATCTGTCAGCAACTTGATCAGGGCCTATCAGCCACTTGATCAGTACCTGTCAGCCAGTTGATCAGCACCTGTCAGCCACTTCATTTGCACCTGTCAGCCACTTTATCAGCAACTGTCAGGTGCTAGGGCAGCCCCTATAAGCAGCTTGATCATTAACTGTCAGCCACATTATCAGCACCTGTTAGCCGCTGTATCAGAACCTGTCAACCGCTTGATCAGCACCTGTCAGCAGCTTTATCAGCACCTATCAGCTGCTTGATTAGCACCTGTCAGCATGTTGATCAACACCTGTCAGCCGCTTCATTAGCATCTGTCAGCCAGTTGATCAGCAACTGTCAGCCGCTTGATTAGCACCTGTCAGCCAGTTGATCAGCACCTGTCAGCCGCTTGATCAGCACCTGTAAGCCGATTAAACAGCACCTGCCAGCCGCTTCATCAGTGCCTGTCAGCTGCTGGATCATTGCCTTCTCAGCTGCGCGATCAGTGCCTACTCAGCCACGAATCAGCCCCTCCACAGCCACGTGATCATAGTCTGTCAGCCTCTTTATCAGAGTCAGTCACCCGCTTGATCAGCAACTGTCTGCAGGTTGAAGAGTGCCTACTCAGCCGCCCGAATTGCATCTCTCACCCAGTTGATCTGCGCCTACTGAGCCCCGCAATGATCGCCTACTCAGCCGCCCGGTCCGTGCCTGTCAGCCGCTTGAGAAGTACCTGTCAGCCAGTTGATCAGCACCTCTAAGCCAGTTGATCAGCACCTGTAAGCCACTGGATCAGCACCTGTCAGCCGCTTGATCAGCAACTTTCAGCAGCTTGATCAGCACCTATCAGCTGCTTAATTAACACTTCTCAGCCAGTTGATCAGCACCTGTTAGCCGCTTGATCAGCGCCTATCAGCCGCTTGATTAGCACCTGTCAGCCAGTTGATTAGCACCTGTCAGCCGCTTAATCAGCACCTGTCAGCAGCTTGATCAGGGCCTATCAGCCACTTGATCAGTACCTGTCAGCCAGTTGATCAGCACCTGTCAGCCACTTCATTTGCACCTGTCAGCCACTTTATCAGCAACTGTCAGGCGCTAGGGCAGCCCCTATAAGCAGCTTGATCATTAACTGTCAGCCACATTATCAGCACCTGTTAGCCGCTGTATCAGAACCTGTCAACCGCTTGATCAGCACCTGTCAGCAGCTTTATCAGCACCTATCAGCTGCTTGATTAGCCCCTGTCAGCCACTGGATCAGCAATTGTCAGCCGCTTGTTATGCACCTGTCAGCAGCTTGATCAGCGCTTGACCACTTTCCACTCAGCCGATTGAAAAGCAAAGACTCAGCCGCGTGAATAGCATCTTTCAGCCAGTTGATCTGTGCCTACTGAGCCCCGCAGTTAGTGCCTACACAGCCGCCCGATCAGTGCTTGTCAGCCGCTTGACGAGTACCTGTCAGCCACTTGATCAGCACCTGTCAGCAGCTTGATGTGCGCCTATCAGCCGCTTGATTAGCACCTGTCAGCCAGTTGACCAGCACCTGTCAGCCGCTTCATCAGCGCCTCTCAGTGGCTTTATTAGCCCCTGTCAGCCAGTTGATCAGCAATTGTCAGCCGCTTGTTAAGCACCTGTCAGCAGCTTGATCAGCGCTTGACCACTTTCCACTCAGCCGATTGAAAAGCAATGACTCAGCCGCGCGAATAGCATCTTTCATCCCGTTGATCTGTGCCTACTGAGCCCCGCAGTCAGTGCCTACACAGCCGCCCGATCAGTGCTTGTCAGCCGCTTGACAAGTACCTGTCAGCCACATGATCAGCACCTAATCAGCCACACGATGATCATTTACTCAGCCGCGCGATCATCGCCTCAGCCTCTTGATCCGTGCCTACTCAGCCCCATGACCAGCGCTTACTCAGCCATGCGATCTGTGCCTGACAGCCACTTGATCAACGACTATCAGCCGCTTGATCATCGCCTTATCAGCTGCACGATCAGCGCCTACTCAGCCGCTTGATCAGAACCTGTCAGGCAGTTGATCAGCACCAGTCAGCCGCTTGATCATTTCCTGCTCTTCTGGTCATTCAGCTCCTGGTCATCCACTTGATCAGTGCCTGTCAGCCGCTTGAGAAGTACCTGGCAGCCACTTGACCAGCACCTAATCAGCCACGCGATCATCATTTACTCAGCCGCACGATCATCGCCTCAGCCGCTTGATCTGTGACTACTCAGCCCCGCGATCAGCGCCTACTCAGCCGTGCGATGTGCACCTGACAGACACTTGAGAAGTACTGTCAGCCACTTTATCAGCGACTATCAGTCGCTTGATCAGCAACTGTCAACGACTTTATGAGCACCTGTCAGCCGCTTGATTAGCGCCTGTCAGCTGCTTGACCACTGCCCACTCAGCCGATTGAAAAGCGCCAATGCAGCCGCGCGATAAGCACCAGTCAGCCGCCTGAAAATCACCTGTCAGCAGCTTGATCAGGGCCTATTAGCCACTTGATTAGCACCTGTCAGCCAATTGATCAGCACCTGTCAGCCGCTTCATTAGTACCTGTCATCCAGTTGAACAGCACCTGTCAGCACCTTGATCATCGCCTATCAGCTACTTGATTAGCACTTGTCAGCCAGTTGATCAACACCTGCCTACCGATTGATCAGTGCCTGTCAGCTCCTTGATCATTGCATTCTCAGCTGCGCAATCAGCGCCTATCAGCTGCTTGTTTAGCACCTGTCAGCCAGTTGATCAGCACCTGTCAGCACCTTGATCATCGCCTATCAGCCGCTTGATTAGCACCTGTCAGCAGCTTGAGCAGCGAGTATCAGCTGCTTGATCAGCACCTGTCAGCCAGTTGATCAGCACCTCTCAGCAAGCTGATCACCACCTGTAAGCCTGTCAGCCGCTTTACAAGCACCTGTAAACCGCTTGATCAACACTTAATGAGCTGCACTATCAGTGCTTAATCAGCCTCGAGATCAGTGTCTGTCAGCTGCTTGATCAGAACCTGTCAGCCGGTTGAACAGTGCCTATTCAGCCGCGCAAATAGCATCTCTCAGCCAGTTGATCTGCTCCTACTGAGCCCCACGATCAGCGCCTACTCAGCTGCCCGTTCAGTGTCTGTCAGCCTCTTGAGAAGTACCTGTCTGCCTCTTGATCAGCACCTGTCAGCCGCTTGATAAACGCGTGTCAGCAGCTTGATCAGTACCTGTCAGCCACTTTATCAGCACCTGTCAGGCAATATATCAGCAACTCTCAAAAGCTTGATCAGTGCCCACTTAGCTGCGTAATCAGAGCCTACTCAGCCACGTGATCAGTGACTCTCAGGCGGCTGATCAGCGCCTGTCAGCCGCTTGATCATTTCCTGCTCTTCTGGTCATTCAGCGCCTGGTCAACCACTTGATCCGTGCCTGTCAGCCACTTGACCAGTGCCCACTCAGGTGATTGAAAAGCGCCTATGCAGCCGCGCGATAAGTGCCTCTCAGCCGCTTGACAAGCAACTGTAAGAAGCTTGATCAAGGCCTATCAGCCACTTGAATAGTACCTGTCAGCCAGTTGATCGGCACCTGTCAGCCGCTTGATCAGGACCTTTCAGCAGCTTTATCAGCACCTATCAGCTGCTTGATTAGCACCTGTCAGCATGTTGATCAACACCTGTCAGCCGCTTCATTAGCAACTGTCAGCCAGTTGATCAGCAACTGTCAGCCGCTTGATTACCACCTGTCAGCTAGTTGATCAGCACCTGTCAGCTGCTTGATCAGCACCTGTAAGCCGCTTAAACAGGGCCTGACAGCTGCTTCATCAGAGCCTGTCAGCTGCTTGATCATTGCCTTCTCAGCTGCGCGATAGGCGCCTACTCAGCCGCGAATCAGCCCCTACACAGCCGCGTGATCATAGTCTGTCTGCCTCTTTATCAGAGTTGGTCATCCGGTTGATCAGCACCTGTCAGCAGGTTGAAGAGTGGCTACTCAGCCGCGCGAATTGCATCTCTCACCCAGTTGATCTGTGCCTACTGAGCCCCGCAATCAGCGCCTACTCAGCCGCCCGATCAGTGCCTGTCAGCCGCTTGAGAAGTACCTGTCAGCCAGTTGATCAGCACCTCTCATCCAGTTGATCACCACCTGTAAGCCACTGCATCAGCACCTGTCAGCCGCTTGATCAGCACCATTCAGATGCTTGATCAGCACCTATCAGCTGCTTAATTAACACTTCTCAGCCAGTTCATCAGCACCTGTTAGCCGCTTGATTAGCACCTGTCAGCCAGTTGATTAGCACCTGTCAGCCGCTTAATCAGCACCTGTCAGCAGCTTGATGAGCACCTGTCAGCAGCTTGATCAGCACCTATCAGCTGCTTGATTAACACCTGTCACCATGTTGATCAACACCTGTCAGCCGCTTCATTAGCAACTGTCAGCCAGTTGATCAGCACCTGTCAGCTGCTTGATCAGCACCTGTAAGCCGCTTAAATAGCGCCTGCCATCCGCTTGATAAGTGCATTCTCAGCTGCGCGATCAACGCCTACTCAGCCGCGAATAAGCCCCTACACAGCCGCGTGATCATAGTCTGTCAGCCATTTGATCAGAGACTGTCAGACGCTTGATCAGCGCCTAATCACCCACTCCATCAGCACCTATTGAGCGCGCGATCAGACCTGTCAGCCGCTTGATCAGCGATTATCAACCGCTAGATCAACATCTGTCAACGACTTTATCAGCACCTGTCAGCCGCTTTTTCAGCGCCTAATCAGCTGCGCGATCAGCGCCTACTCAACCGCTTGATCAGTACCTGTCAGCCACTATATCAGCACCTGTCAACTGCTTGATCAGCGACCACTTTGCTGCGTGATCAGATCCTACTCAGCCACGTGATCAGTGACCCTCAGCCGGTTGATCAGCGCCTGTCAGCCGCTTGATCATTTCCTGCTCTGCTGGTCATTCAGCGCCTGGTCAAGCACTTCATCAGTGCCTGTCAGCCACTTGACCAGTGCCCACTCAGCTGATTGAAAAGCGCCTGCGCAGCCGCGCGATAAGTGCCTCTCAGCCACTTGACAAGCACCTGTCAGAAGCTTGATCAGGGCCTATCAGCCACTTGAATAGTACCTATCAGCCAGTTGATCAGCACCTGTCAGCCGCTTGATGAGCGCCTATCAGCCGCTTGATCTGCACCTGTCAGCCGCTTGGTGAGCGCCTATCAGCCGCTTGATCAGCGCCTGTTAGCCAGTTTATCATCGTCTAATCAGCTGCATGATCAGGGCCTGCTCACCAGCTTGATCAGTACCAGTCAGCCAGTTGATCAGCACCTGTCAGCAGCTTGATAAACGCGTGTCAGCCTTTTGACCAGCACCTAATCAGCCACGTGATCATAATTTACTCAGCGGCATGATCATCACCTCAGCCGCTTGATCTGTGTCTACTCAGCCCCGCGATCAGCGCCTACTCAGCCGTGCGATGTGCACCTGACAGACACTTGAGAAGTACTGTCAGCCACTTTATCAGCGACTATCAGTCGCTTGATCAGCACCTGTCAACGACTTTATGAGCACCTGTCAGCCGCTTGATTAGCGCCTTTCAGCTGCTTGACCACTGCCCACTCAGCCGATTGAAAAGCGCCAATGCAGCCGCGCGATAAGCACCAGTCAGCCGCCTGAAAATCACCTGTCAGCAGCTTGATCAGGGCCTATTAGCCACTTGATTAGCACCTGTCAGCTAGTTGATCAGCACCTGTCAGCCAATTGATCAGCACCTGTCAGCCGCTTCATTAGTACCTGTCAGCCAGTTGAACAGCACCTGTCAGCACCTTGATCATCGCCTATCAGCTACTTGATTAGCACTTGTCAGCCAGTTGATCAGCACCTGCCTACCGATTGATCAGTGCCTGTCAGCTCCTTGATCATTGCATTCTCAGCTGCGCAATCAGCGCCTATCAGCTGCTTGTTTAGCACCTGTCAGCCAGTTGATCAGCACCTGTCAGCACCTTGATCATCGCCTATCAGCCGCTTGATTAGCACCTGTCAGCAGCTTGAGCAGCGAGTATCAGCTGCTTGATCAGCACCTGTCAGCCAGTTGATCAGCACCTCTCAGCAAGCTGATCACCACCTGTAAGCCACTGGATCAGCACCTGTCAGCCGCTTGATCAGCACCTTTCAGCAGCTTGATCAGGGCGTATCAGCTGCTTAATTAACACCTCTCAGCCAGTTGATCAGCACCTGTTAGCCGCTTGATCAGCGCCTATCAGCTGCTTGTTTAGCACCTGTCAGCCAGTTGATCAGCACCTGTCAGCACCTTGATCATCGCCTATCAGCCGCTTGATTAGCACCTGTCAGCCAGATGATCAGCACCTGTCAGCAGCTTGAGCAGCGAGTATCAGCTGCTTGATCAGCACCTGCCAGTCAGTTGATCAGCACCTGTCATCCGCTTGATCAGCACCTGTCAGCCGCTTGATCAGCACCTATCAGCTGCTTGATTAGCACCTGTCAGCATGTTGATCAACACCTGTCAGCCGCTTCATTAGCAACTGTCAGCCAGTTGATCAGCACCTGTCAGCTGCTTGATCAGCACCTGTAATCTGCTTAAACAGCGCCTGCAAGCTGCTTGATCAGTGCCTTCTCAGCTGCGCCATCAATGCCTACTCAGCCGCAAATCAGCCCCTACACAGCCGCGTGATCATAGTCTGTCAGCCGCTTGATCAGAGACGGTCAGACGCTTGATCAGCGCCTAGTCACCCCCTCGATCAGCGCCTATTGAGCGGGGCGATCAGCACCTGTCAGCGGCTTGATTAGCACCTGTCATCATTTTGATCAACACCTGTCAGCTGCTTCATTAGCAACTGTCAGGCAGTTGATCAGCAACTGTCAGACGCTTGATAAGCACCTGTCAGCCAGTTGATCAGCACCTGTCAGCTGCTTGATCAGCACCTGTAAGCCGCTTAAACAGCGCCTGCCAGCCGCTTCATCAGTGCCTGTCAGCTGCTTGATCAGCGAGCACTTTGCTGCATGATCAGATCCTACACAGCCACGTGATCAGATCCTATACAGCCACGTGATCAGTGACCCTCAGCCTGTTGATCAGAGCCTGTCAGCCGCTTGATCAGCACCTGTCAGCAGCTTTATCAGCACTTATCAGCAGCTTGATTAGCACCTGTCAGCCAGTTGATCAGCACCTCTCAACAGTTGAACAGCACATGTAAGCCACTGGATCAGCGCCTGTTAGACGCTTGATCATCGCATTATCACCTGCATGATCAGCACGTACTTAGCCGCTTAATCAGAACCTGTCAGCCAGTTGATCGGCACCTGTCAGCAGCTTTATCAGCACCTATCAGCTGCTGATTAGCACCTGTCAGCCAGTTGATCAGCACCTGTCAGCTGCTTGATCAGCACCTGTAAGCCACTTAAACAGCGCCTGCCAGCCGCTTCATCAGTGCCTGTCAGCTGCTTGATCATTGCTTTCTCAGCTGCGCGATCAGCGCCTACTCGGCTGTGAATCAGCCCCTACACAAACGCGTGATCATATTCTGTCAGGCTCTTTATCAGAGTCGGTCATCAGCTTGATCAGCACCTTTCAGCAGGTTGAAGAGTGCCTACTCAGCCGCGCGAATTGCATCTCTCAGCCAGTAGATCTGCACATACTGAGCCCCGCAATCAGCGCCTACTCAGCCGCCCGATCAGCATCTGTCAGCCGCTTAATCAGCACCTTTCAGCAGCTTGATCAGCGCCTATCAGCTGCTTAATTAACACTTCTGAGCCAGTTGATAAGCACCTGTTAGCCGCTTGATCAGCACCTATCAGCCAGTTGATCATCACCTTTAAGCCAATGAATCAGCACCTGTCAGCGGCTTGATCAGCACCTTTCAGCAGCTTGATCAGGGCGTATCAGCTGCTTAATTAACACTTCTCAGCCAGTTGATCAGCACCTGTTAGCCGCTTGATCAGCGCCTATCAGCCGCTTGATCAGCACCTATCAGATGCTTGATTAGCACCTGTCAGCATGTTGATCAAAACCTG
Source organism: Bubalus kerabau (assembly GCF_029407905.1). Classification (NCBI taxonomy): domain Eukaryota; kingdom Metazoa; phylum Chordata; class Mammalia; order Artiodactyla; family Bovidae; genus Bubalus; species Bubalus kerabau. Next base: position 502,704 of record NC_073647.1, on the reverse strand, counting down.
TCAGCCGCTTCATTAGCAACTGTCAGCCAGTTGATCAGCACCTGTCAGCAGCTTGATAAACGCGTGTCAGCCTCTTGATCAGCAGCTAATCAGACACGCGATGATCATTTACTCAGCCACGCGATCATCCCCTCAGCCTCTTGATCTGTGCCTACTCAGCCATGTGATCTGTGCCTGACAGCCACTTGATCAACGACTCTCAGCCGCTTGATCAGCAACTGTCAACCATTTATCATCACCTGTAAGCCGCTTGATCAGCGCCTGTTAGCCGCTATGTCATCGCCTAATCAGCTGCCTGATCAGCGCCTACTCAGCAGCTTGATCAGTACCAGTCAGCCAGTTGATCAGCACCTGTCAGCAGCTTGATCAGCGCCTATGAGCTGCTGGGTTAGCACCTGTCAGCCAGTTTATCAGCACGTCTCAGCCAGTTGATCATCACCTGTAAGCCACTGGATCAGCGCCTGTTAGCCGCTTGATCATCGCCTTATCAGCTGCACGATCAGTGCCTACTCAGCCCCTTGATCAGAACCTGTCAGGCAGTTGATCAGCACCAGTCAGCCGCTTGAACATTTCCTGCTCTGCTGGTCATTCAGCTCCTGGTCATCCACTTGATCAGTGCCTGTCAGCCGCTTGAGAAGTACCTGGCAGCCACTGGACCAGCACCTAATCAGCCACGCGATCATCATTTACTCAGCCGCACGATCATCGCCTCAGCCGCTTGATCTGTGTCTACTCAGCCCCGCGATCAGCGCCTACTCAGCCGTGCGAGGTGCACCTGACAGACACTTGAGAAGTACTGTCAGCCACTTTATCAGCGACTATCAGTCCCTTGATCAGCACCTGTCAACGACTTTATCAGCACCTGTCAGCCGCTTGATTAGTGCCTGTCAGCTGCTTGACCACTGCCCACTCAGCCGATTGAAAAGCGCCAATGCAGCCGCGCGATAAGCACAAGTCAACCGCCTGAAAATCACCTGTCAGCAGCTTGATCAGGGCCTATTAGCCACTTGATTAGCACCTGTCAGCTAACTGATCAGCACCTGTCAGCCAATTGATCAGCACCTGTCAGCCGCTTCATTAGCACCTGTCAGCCAGTTGAACAGCACCTGTCAGCACCTTGATCAGAACCTGTCAGCTGCTTGATCATCGCCTATCAGCTACTTGATTAGCACTTGTCAGCCAGTTGATCAGCACCTGCATACCGATTGATCAGTGCCTGTCAGCTGCTTGATCATTGCATTCTCAGCTGCGCAATCAGCACCTATCAGCTGCTTGTTTAGCACCTGTCAGCCAGTTGATCAGCACCTGTCAGCACCTTGATCATCGCCTATCAGCCGCTTGATTGGCACCTGTCAGCCAGTTGATCAGCACCTGTCAGCAGCTTGAGCAGCGAGTATCAGCTGCTTGATCAGCACCTGTCAGCCAGTTGATCAGCACCTGTCAGCAGATTGATCAGGGCCTATCAGCCACTTGATTAGCACCTGTCAGCCAGTTGATCAGCACCTGAGAGTCACTTCATTAGCACCTGTGAGCCAGTTGATCAGCACCTGTCATCCGCTTGATCAGCACCTGTCAGCAGGTTGATCAGTGCGTATCAGCTGCTTGATTAACACCTGTCAGTCTATTGATCATCAGCTGCCAACCGCTAGATCAACACCCACTTTGCTGCATGAACAGAGCCTTCTCAGCCACGCGGTCAGTGACGCTCAGCCGGTTGATCTTCTCCTGTCAGGTGCTTGATCATTTCCTGCTCTGCTGGTCATTCAGCGCCTGGTCAACCACTTGATCAGTGTCAGTCAGCCGCTTGACCACTGCCCACTCAGCAGATTGAAAAGCGCCTACGCAGCCGAGCGATAAGCGCCTGTCAGCCGCTTTACAAGCACCTGTAAACCGCTTGATCAACACTTACTGAGCTGCGCTATCAGTGCTTAATCAGCCGCGAGATCAGTGTCTGTCAGCTGCTTGATCAGCACCTGTCAGCCGGTTGAACAGTGCCTATTCAGCCGAACAAATAGCATCTCTCAGCCAGTTGATCTGCTCCTACTGAGCCCCACGATCAGCGCCTACTCAGCCGCATGATCAGTGACTGTCAGCCTCTTGAGAAATACCTGTCAGCCACTTGATCAGCACCTGTCAGCCGCTTGATAAACTCGTGTCAGCAGCTTCATCAGTACCTGTCAGCCACTTTATCAGCACCTGTCAGCCAATATATCAGCAACTCTCAACAGCTTGATCAGTGCCCGCTTAGCTGCGTAATCAGAGCCTACTCAGCCACAGGATCAGTGACCCTCAGCCGGCTGATCAGCGCCTCTCAGCGGCTTGATCATTACCTGCTCTGATGGTCATTCAGCGCCTGGACAACCACTAGATCAGTGCCTGTCAGCCCCTTGACAAGTGCCCACTCAGCTGATTGATAAACACATACGCATCCACGCGGTAAGTGCCTGTCAGCCACTTGAGAATCATCTGTCAGCAACCTGATCAGGGCCTATCAGCCACTTGATCTGTACCTGTCAGCCAGTTGATCAGCACCTGTCAGCCACTTCAATTGCACCTGTCAGCCAATTTATCAGCAACTGTCAGGCGCTAGGGCAGCCACTATAAGCAGCTTGATCATTAACTGTCAGCCACATTATCAGCACCTGTTAGCCACTGAATCAGAACCTGTCAACCGCTTGATCAGCACCTGTCAGCAGCTTTATCAGCACCTATCAGCTGCTTGATTAGCACCTGTCAGCATGTTGATCAACACCTGTCAGCCGCTTCATTAGCAACTGTCAGCCAGTTGATCAGCACCTGACAGCCGCTTGATCAGCACCTTTAAGCCGATTAAACAGCACCTGCCAGCCGCTTCATCAGTGCCTGTCAGCTGCTGGATCATTGCCTTCTCAGCTGCGTGATCAGTGCCTACTCAGCCGCGAATCAGCCCCTCCACAGCCACGTGATCATAGTCTGTCAGCCTCTTTATCAGAGTCAGTCATCCGCTTGGTCAGCAACTGTCTGCAGGTTTAAGAGTGCCTACTCAGCCGCGCGAATTGCATCTCTCACCCAGTTGATCTGCCCCTACTGAGCCCCGCAATGAACGCCTACTCAGCCGCCCGGTCCGTGCCTGTCAGCCGCTTAAGAAGTACCTGTCAGCAGCTTTATCAGCACCTATCAGCTGCTTGATTAGCCCCTGTCAGCCACTTGATCAGCAATTGTCAGCCGCTTGTTATGCACCTGTCAGCAGCTTGATCAGCGCTTGACCACTTTCCACTCAGCCGATTGAAAAGCACCGACTCAACCGCGTGAATAGCATCTTTCAGCCAGTTGATCTGTGCCTACTGAGCCCCGCAGCCAGTGCCTACACAGCCGCCCGATCAGTGCTTGTCAGCCGCTTGACATTTACCTGTCAGCCACTTGATCAGCACCTGTCAGCAGATTGATGTGCGCCTATCAGCTGCTTGATTAGCACCTGTCAGCCAGTTGACCAGCACCTGTCAGTCGCTTGATCATCGCCTATCAGTGGCTTGATTAGCCCCTGTCAGCCAGTTGATCAGCAATTGTCAGCCGCTTGTTAAGCACCTGTCAGCAGCTTGATCAGCGCTTGACCACTTTCCACTCAGCCGATTGAAAAGCACTGACTCAGCCGCGCTAATAGCATCTTTCAGCCAGTTGATCTGTGCCTACTGAGCCCCGCAGTCAGTGCCTACACAGCCGCCTGATCAGTGCTTGTCAGCCGCTTGACAAGTACCTGTCAGCCTCTTGATCAGCACCTAATCAGCCACACGATGATCATTTACTCAGCCGCGCGATCATCGCCTCAGCCTCTTGATCTGTGCCTTCTCAGCCCCATGACCAGCACCTACTCAGCCATGCGATCTGTGCCTGACAGCCACTTGATCAATGACTATCAGCCGCTTGATCATCACCTTATCAGCTGCACGATCAGCGCCTACTCAGCCGCTTGATCAGAACCTGTCAGGCAGTTGATCAGCACCAGTCAGCCGCTTGATCATTTCCTGCTCTGCTGGTCATTCAGCTCCTGGTCATCCACTTGATCAGTGCCTGTCAGCCGCTTGAGAAGTACCTGGCAGCCACTTGACCAGCACCTAATCAGCCACGCGATCATCATTTACTCAGCCGCACGATCATCGCCTCAGCCGCTTGATCTGTGTCTACTCAGCCCCGCGATCAGCGCCTACTCAGCCGTGCGATGTGCGCCTGACAGACACTTGAGAAGTACTGTCAGCCACTTTATCAGCCACTATCAGTCGCTTGATCAGCACCTGTCAACGACTTTATCAGCACCTGTCAGCTGCTTGATTAGCGCCTGTCAGCTGCTTGACCACTGCCCACTCAGCCGATTGAAAAGCACCAATGCAGCCGCGCGATAAGCACCAGTCAGCCGCCTGAAAATCACCTGTCAGCAGCTTGATCAGGGCCTATTAGCCACTTGATTAGCACCTGTCAGCTAGTTGATCAGCACCTGTCAGCCAATTGATCAGCACCTGTCAGCCAGTTGAACAGCACCTGTCAGCACCTTGATCATCGCCTATCAGCTGCTTGATTAGCACCTGTCAGCGAGATGATCAGCACCTGTTAGCAGCTTGAGCAGCGAGTATCAGCTGCTTGATCAGCACCTGTCAGCCAGTTGATCAGCACCTGTCAGCAGATTGATCAGGGCCTATCAGCCACTTGATTAGCACCTGTCAGCCAGTTGATCAGCACCTGAGAGTCGCTTCATTAGCACCTGTCAGCCAGTTGATCAGCACCTGTCATCCGCTTGATCAGCACCTGTCAGCAGGTTGATCAGTGCGTATCAGCTGCTCGATTAACACCTGTCTGTCTATTGATTATCACCTGTCAACCGCTAGATCAGCACCCACTTTGCTGCATGAACAGAGCCTACTCAGCCACGCGGTCAGTGACGCTCAGCCGGTAGATCTTCTCCTGTCAGGCGCTTGATCATTTCCTGCTCTGCTGGTCATTCAGCGCCTGGTCAACCACTTGATCAGTGTCAGTCAGCCGCTTGACCACTGCCCACTCAGCAGATTGAAAAGCTCCTACGCAGCCGAGTGATAAGCGCCTCTCAGCCGCTTTACAAGCACCTGTAAACCGCTTGATCATCACTTACTGAGCTGTGCTATCAGTGCTTAATCAGCCGCGAGATCAGTGTCTGTCAGCTGCTTGATCAGCACCTGTCAGCCAATATATCAGCAACTCTCAACAGCTTGATCAGTGCCCGCTTAGCTGCGTAATCAGAGCCTACTCGGCCACAGGATCAGTGACCCTCAGGCGGCTGATCAGCGCCTGTCAGCGGCTTGATCATTTCCTGCTCTGATGGTCATTCAGCGCCTGGACAACCACTAGATCAGTGCCTGTCAGCCCCTTGACCAGTGCCCACTCAGCTGATGGATAAACGCATACGCATCCACGCGATAAGCGCCTGTCAGCCACTTGAGAAGCATCTGTCAGCAACTTGATCAGGGCCTATCAGCCACTTGATCAGTACCTGTCAGCCAGTTGATCAGCACCTGTCAGCCACTTCATTTGCACCTGTCAGCCACTTTATCAGCAACTGTCAGGTGCTAGGGCAGCCCCTATAAGCAGCTTGATCATTAACTGTCAGCCACATTATCAGCACCTGTTAGCCGCTGTATCAGAACCTGTCAACCGCTTGATCAGCACCTGTCAGCAGCTTTATCAGCACCTATCAGCTGCTTGATTAGCACCTGTCAGCATGTTGATCAACACCTGTCAGCCGCTTCATTAGCATCTGTCAGCCAGTTGATCAGCACCTGTCAGCCGCTTGATCAGCACCTGTAAGCCGATTAAACAGCACCTGCCAGCCGCTTCATCAGTGCCTGTCAGCTGCTGGATCATTGCCTTCTCAGCTGCGCGATCAGCGCCTACTCAGCCACGAATCAGCCCCTCCACAGCCACGTGATCATAGTCTGTCAGCCTCTTTATCAGAGTCAGTCACCCGCTTGATCAGCAACTGTCTGCAGGTTGAAGAGTGCCTACTCAGCCGCCCGAATTGCATCTCTCACCCAGTTGATCTGCGCCTACTGAGCCCCGCAATGATCGCCTACTCAGCCGCCCGGTCCGTGCCTGTCAGCCGCTTGAGAAGTACCTGTCAGCCAGTTGATCAGCACCTCTAAGCCAGTTGATCAGCACCTGTAAGCCACTGGATCAGCACCTGTCAGCCGCTTAATCAGCAACTTTCAGCAGCTTGATCAGCACCTATCAGCTGCTTAATTAACACTTCTCAGCCAGTTGATCAGCACCTGTTAGCCGCTTGATCAGCGCCTATCAGCCGCTTGATTAGCACCTGTCAGCCAGTTGATTAGCACCTGTCAGCCGCTTAATCAGCACCTGTCAGCAGCTTGATCAGGGCCTATCAGCCACTTGATCAGTACCTGTCAGCCAGTTGATCAGCACCTGTCAGCCACTTCATTTGCACCTGTCAGCCACTTTATCAGCAACTGTCAGGCGCTAGGGCAGCCCCTATAAGCAGCTTGATCATTAACTGTCAGCCACATTATCAGCACCTGTTAGCCGCTGTATCAGAACCTGTCAACCGCTTGATCAGCACCTGTCAGCAGCTTTATCAGCACCTATCAGCTGCTTGATTAGCCCCTGTCAGCCACTGGATCAGCAATTGTCAGCCGCTTGTTATGCACCTGTCAGCAGCTTGATCAGCGCTTGACCACTTTCCACTCAGCCGATTGAAAAGCAAAGACTCAGCCGCGTGAATAGCATCTTTCAGCCAGTTGATCTGTGCCTACTGAGCCCCGCAGTTAGTGCCTACACAGCCGCCCGATCAGTGCTTGTCAGCCGCTTGACGAGTACCTGTCAGCCACTTGATCAGCACCTGTCAGCAGCTTGATGTGCGCCTATCAGCCGCTTGATTAGCACCTGTCAGCCAGTTGACCAGCACCTGTCAGCCGCTTCATCAGCGCCTCTCAGTGGCTTTATTAGCCCCTGTCAGCCAGTTGATCAGCAATTGTCAGCCGCTTGTTAAGCACCTGTCAGCAGCTTGATCAGCGCTTGACCACTTTCCACTCAGCCGATTGAAAAGCAATGACTCAGCCGCGCGAATAGCATCTTTCATCCTGTTGATCTGTGCCTACTGAGCCCCGCAGTCAGTGCCTACACAGCCGCCCGATCAGTGCTTGTCAGCCGCTTGACAAGTACCTGTCAGCCACATGATCAGCACCTAATCAGCCACACGATGATCATTTACTCAGCCGCGCGATCATCGCCCCAGCCTCTTGATCCGTGCCTACTCAGCCCCATGACCAGCGCTTACTCAGCCATGCGATCTGTGCCTGACAGCCACTTGATCAACGACTATCAGCCGCTTGATCATCGCCTTATCAGCTGCACGATCAGCGCCTACTCAGCCGCTTGATCAGAACCTGTCAGGCAGTTGATCAGCACCAGTCAGCCGCTTGATCATTTCCTGCTCTGCGGGTCATTCAGCTCCTGGTCATCCACTTGATCAGTGCCTGTCAGCCGCTTGAGAAGTACCTGGCAGCCACTTGACCAGCACCTAATCAGCCACGCGATCATCATTTACTCAGCCGCACGATCATCACCTCAGCCGCTTGATCTGTGACTACTCAGCCCCGCAATCAGCGCCTACTCAGCCGTGCGATGTGCACCTGACAGACACTTGAGAAGTACTGTCAGCCACTTTATCAGCGACTATCAGTCGCTTGATCAGCAACTGTCAACGACTTTATGAGCACCTGTCAGCCGCTTGATTAGCGCCTGTCAGCTGCTTGACCACTGCCCACTCAGCCGATTGAAAAGCGCCAATGCAGCCGCGCGATAAGCACCAGTCAGCCGCCTGAAAATCACCTGTCAGCAGCTTGATCAGGGCCTATTAGCCACTTGATTAGCACCTGTCAGCCAATTGATCAGCACCTGTCAGCCGCTTCATTAGTACCTGTCATCCAGTTGAACAGCACCTGTCAGCACCTTGATCATCGCCTATCAGCTACTTGATTAGCACTTGTCAGCCAGTTGATCAACACCTGCCTACCGATTGATCAGTGCCTGTCAGCTCCTTGATCATTGCATTCTCAGCTGCGCAATCAGCGCCTATCAGCTGCTTGTTTAGCACCTGTCAGCCAGTTGATCAGCACCTGTCAGCACCTTGATCATCGCCTATCAGCCGCTTGATTAGCACCTGTCAGCAGCTTGAGCAGCGAGTATCAGCTGCTTGATAAGCACCTGTCAGCCAGTTGATCAGCACCTCTCAGCAAGCTGATCACCACCTGTAAGCCTGTCAGCCGCTTTACAAGCACCTGTAAACCGCTTGATCAACACTTAATGAGCTGCACTATCAGTGCTTAATCAGCCTCGAGATCAGTGTCTGTCAGCTGCTTGATCAGAACCTGTCAGCCGGTTGAACAGTGCCTATTCAGCCGCGCAAATAGCATCTCTCAGCCAGTTGATCTGCTCCTACTGAGCCCCACGATCAGCGCCTACTCAGCTGCCCGTTCAGTGCCTGTCAGCCTCTTGAGAAGTACCTGTCTGCCTCTTGATCAGCACCTGTCAGCCGCTTGATAAACGCGTGTCAGCAGCTTGATCAGTACCTGTCAGCCACTTTATCAGCACCTGTCAGGCAATATATCAGCAACTCTCAAAAGCTTGATCAGTGCCCACTTAGCTGCGTAATCAGAGCCTACTCAGCCACGTGATCAGTGACTCTCAGGCGGCTGATCAGCGCCTGTCAGCCGCTTGATCATTTCCTGCTCTTCTGGTCATTCAGCGCCTGGTCAACCACTTGATCCGTGCCTGTCAGCCACTTGACCAGTGCCCACTCAGGTGATTGAAAAGCGCCTACGCAGCCGCGCGATAAGTGCCTCTCAGCCGCTTGACAAGCAACTGTAAGAAGCTTGATCAAGGCCTATCAGCCACTTGAATAGTACCTGTCAGCCAGTTGATCGGCACCTGTCAGCCGCTTGATCAGGACCTTTCAGCAGCTTTATCAGCACCTATCAGCTGCTTGATTAGCACCTGTCAGCATGTTGATCAACACCTGTCAGCCGCTTCATTAGCAACTGTCAGCCAGTTGATCAGCAACTGTCAGCCGCTTGATTACCACCTGTCAGCTAGTTGATCAGCACCTGTCAGCTGCTTGATCAGCACCTGTAAGCCGCTTAAACAGGGCCTGACAGCTGCTTCATCAGAGCCTGTCAGCTGCTTGATCATTGCCTTCTCAGCTGCGCGATAGGCGCCTACTCAGCCGCGAATCAGCCCCTACACAGCCGCGTGATCATAGTCTGTCTGCCTCTTTATCAGAGTTGGTCATCCGGTTGATCAGCACCTGTCAGCAGGTTGAAGAGTGGCTACTCAGCCGCGCGAATTGCATCTCTCACCCAGTTGATCTGTGCCTACTGAGCCCCGCAATCAGCGCCTACTCAGCCGCCCGATCAGTGCCTGTCAGCCGCTTGAGAAGTACCTGTCAGCCAGTTGATCAGCACCTCTCATCCAGTTGATCACCACCTGTAAGCCACTGCATCAGCACCTGTCAGCCGCTTGATCAGCACCATTCAGATGCTTGATCAGCACCTATCAGCTGCTTAATTAACACTTCTCAGCCAGTTCATCAGCACCTGTTAGCCGCTTGATTAGCACCTGTCAGCCAGTTGATTAGCACCTGTCAGCCGCTTAATCAGCACCTGTCAGCAGCTTGATGAGCACCTGTCAGCAGCTTGATCAGCACCTATCAGCTGCTTGATTAACACCTGTCACCATGTTGATCAACACCTGTCAGCCGCTTCATTAGCAACTGTCAGCCAGTTGATCAGCACCTGTCAGCTGCTTGATCAGCACCTGTAAGCCGCTTAAATAGCGCCTGCCATCCGCTTGATAAGTGCATTCTCAGCTGCGCGATCAACGCCTACTCAGCCGCGAATAAGCCCCTACACAGCCGCGTGATCATAGTCTGTCAGCCATTTGATCAGAGACTGTCAGACGCTTGATCAGCGCCTAATCACCCACTCCATCAGCACCTATTGAGCGCGCGATCAGACCTGTCAGCCGCTTGATCAGCGATTATCAACCGCTAGATCAACATCTGTCAACGACTTTATCAGCACCTGTCAGCCGCTTTTTCAGCGCCTAATCAGCTGCGCGATCAGCGCCTACTCAACCGCTTGATCAGTACCTGTCAGCCACTTTATCAGCACCTGTCAGCCACTATATCAGCACCTGTCAACTGCTTGATCAGCGACCACTTTGCTGCGTGATCAGATCCTACTCAGCCACGTGATCAGTGACCCTCAGCCGGTTGATCAGCGCCTGTCAGCCGCTTGATCATTTCCTGCTCTGCTGGTCATTCAGCGCCTGGTCAAGCACTTCATCAGTGCCTGTCAGCCACTTGACCAGTGCCCACTCAGCTGATTGAAAAGCGCCTGCGCAGCCGCGCGATAAGTGCCTCTCAGCCACTTGACAAGCACCTGTCAGAAGCTTGATCAGGGCCTATCAGCCACTTGAATAGTACCTATCAGCCAGTTGATCAGCACCTGTCAGCCGCTTGATGAGCGCCTATCAGCCGCTTGATCTGCACCTGTCAGCCGCTTGGTGAGCGCCTATCAGCCGCTTGATCAGCGCCTGTTAGCCAGTTTATCATCGTCTAATCAGCTGCATGATCAGGGCCTGCTCACCAGCTTGATCAGTACCAGTCAGCCAGTTGATCAGCACCTGTCAGCAGCTTGATAAACGCGTGTCAGCCTTTTGACCAGCACCTAATCAGCCACGTGATCATAATTTACTCAGCGGCATGATCATCACCTCAGCCGCTTGATCTGTGTCTACTCAGCCCCGCGATCAGCGCCTACTCAGCCGTGCGATGTGCACCTGACAGACACTTGAGAAGTACTGTCAGCCACTTTATCAGCGACTATCAGTCGCTTGATCAGCACCTGTCAACGACTTTATGAGCACCTGTCAGCCGCTTGATTAGCGCCTTTCAGCTGCTTGACCACTGCCCACTCAGCCGATTGAAAAGCGCCAATGCAGCCGCGCGATAAGCACCAGTCAGCCGCCTGAAAATCACCTGTCAGCAGCTTGATCAGGGCCTATTAGCCACTTGATTAGCACCTGTCAGCTAGTTGATCAGCACCTGTCAGCCAATTGATCAGCACCTGTCAGCCGCTTCATTAGTACCTGTCAGCCAGTTGAACAGCACCTGTCAGCACCTTGATCATCGCCTATCAGCTACTTGATTAGCACTTGTCAGCCAGTTGATCAGCACCTGCCTACCGATTGATCAGTGCCTGTCAGCTCCTTGATCATTGCATTCTCAGCTGCGCAATCAGCGCCTATCAGCTGCTTGTTTAGCACCTGTCAGCCAGTTGATCAGCACCTGTCAGCACCTTGATCATCGCCTATCAGCCGCTTGATTAGCACCTGTCAGCAGCTTGAGCAGCGAGTATCAGCTGCTTGATCAGCACCTGTCAGCCAGTTGATCAGCACCTCTCAGCAAGCTGATCACCACCTGTAAGCCACTGGATCAGCACCTGTCAGCCGCTTGATCAGCACCTTTCAGCAGCTTGATCAGGGCGTATCAGCTGCTTAATTAACACCTCTCAGCCAGTTGATCAGCACCTGTTAGCCGCTTGATCAGCGCCTATCAGCTGCTTGTTTAGCACCTGTCAGCCAGTTGATCAGCACCTGTCAGCACCTTGATCATCGCCTATCAGCCGCTTGATTAGCACCTGTCAGCCAGATGATCAGCACCTGTCAGCAGCTTGAGCAGCGAGTATCAGCTGCTTGATCAGCACCTGCCAGTCAGTTGATCAGCACCTGTCATCCGCTTGATCAGCACCTGTCAGCCGCTTGATCAGCACCTATCAGCTGCTTGATTAGCACCTGTCAGCATGTTGATCAACACCTGTCAGCCGCTTCATTAGCAACTGTCAGCCAGTTGATCAGCACCTGTCAGCTGCTTGATCAGCACCTGTAATCTGCTTAAACAGCGCCTGCAAGCTGCTTGATCAGTGCCTTCTCAGCTGCGCCATCAATGCCTACTCAGCCGCAAATCAGCCCCTACACAGCCGCGTGATCATAGTCTGTCAGCCGCTTGATCAGAGACGGTCAGACGCTTGATCAGCGCCTAGTCACCCCCTCGATCAGCGCCTATTGAGCGGGGCGATCAGCACCTGTCAGCGGCTTGATTAGCACCTGTCATCATTTTGATCAACACCTGTCAGCTGCTTCATTAGCAACTGTCAGGCAGTTGATCAGCAACTGTCAGACGCTTGATAAGCACCTGTCAGCCAGTTGATCAGCACCTGTCAGCTGCTTGATCAGCACCTGTAAGCCACTTAAACAGCGCCTGCCAGCCGCTTCATCAGTGCCTGTCAGCTGCTTGATCAGCGAGCACTTTGCTGCATGATCAGATCCTACACAGCCACGTGATCAGATCCTATACAGCCACGTGATCAGTGACCCTCAGCCTGTTGATCAGAGCCTGTCAGCCGCTTGATCAGCACCTGTCAGCAGCTTTATCAGCACTTATCAGCAGCTTGATTAGCACCTGTCAGCCAGTTGATCAGCACCTCTCAACAGTTGAACAGCACATGTAAGCCACTGGATCAGCGCCTGTTAGACGCTTGATCATCGCATTATCACCTGCATGATCAGCACCTACTTAGCCGCTTAATCAGAACCTGTCAGCCAGTTGATCGGCACCTGTCAGCAGCTTTATCAGCACCTATCAGCTGCTGATTAGCACCTGTCAGCCAGTTGATCAGCACGTGTCAGCTGCTTGATCAGCACCTGTAAGCCACTTAAACAGCGCCTGCCAGCCGCTTCATCAGTGCCTGTCAGCTGCTTGATCATTGCTTTCTCAGCTGCGCGATCAGCGCCTACTCGGCTGTGAATCAGCCCCTACACAAACGCGTGATCATATTCTGTCAGGCTCTTTATCAGAGTCGGTCATCAGCTTGATCAGCACCTTTCAGCAGGTTGAAGAGTGCCTACTCAGCCGCGCGAATTGCATCTCTCAGCCAGTAGATCTGCACATACTGAGCCCCGCAATCAGCGCCTACTCAGCCGCCCGATCAGCATCTGTCAGCCGCTTAATCAGCACCTTTCAGCAGCTTGATCAGCGCCTATCAGCTGCTTAATTAACACTTCTGAGCCAGTTGATAAGCACCTGTTAGCCGCTTGATCAGCACCTATCAGCCAGTTGATCATCACCTTTAAGCCAATGAATCAGCACCTGTCAGCGGCTTGATCAGCACCTTTCAGCAGCTTGATCAGGGCGTATCAGCTGCTTAATTAACACTTCTCAGCCAGTTGATCAGCACCTGTTAGCCGCTTGATCAGCGCCTATCAGCCGCTTGATCAGCACCTATCAGATGCTTGATTAGCACCTGTCAGCATGTTGATCAAAACCTGTCAGCCGCTTCATTAGCAACTGTCAGCCAGTTGATCAGCACCTGTCAGCAGCTTGATAAACGCGTGTCAGCCTCTTGATCAGCAGCTAATCAGACACGCGATGATCATTTACTCAGCCACACGATCATCCCCTCAGCCTCTTGATCTGTGCCTACTCAGCCATGTGATCTGTGCCTGACAGCCACTTGATCAACGACTCTCAGCCGCTTGATCAGCAACTGTCAACCATTTATCATCACCTGTAAGCCGCTTGATCAGCGCCTGTTAGCCGCTATGTCATCGCCTAATCAGCTGCCTGATCAGCGCCTACTCAGCAGCTTGATCAGTACCAGTCAGCCAGTTGATCAGCACCTGTCAGCAGCTTGATCAGCGCCTATGAGCTGCTGGGTTAGCACCTGTCAGCCAGTTTATCAGCACGTCTCAGCCAGTTGATCATCACCTGTAAGCCACTGGATCAGCGCCTGTTAGCCGCTTGATCATCGCCTTATCAGCTGCACGATCAGTGCCTACTCAGCCCCTTGATCAGAACCTGTCAGGCAGTTGATCAGCACCAGTCAGCCGCTTGAACATTTCCTGCTCTGCTGGTCATTCAGCTCCTGGTCATCCACTTGATCAGTGCCTGTCAGCCGCTTGAGAAGTACCTGGCAGCCACTGGACCAGCACCTAATCAGCCACGCGATCATCATTTACTCAGCCGCACGATCATCGCCTCAGCCGCTTGATCTGTGTCTACTCAGCCCCGCGATCAGCGCCTACTCAGCCGTGCGAGGTGCGCCTGACAGACACTTGAGAAGTACTGTCAGCCACTTTATCAGCGACTATCAGTCCCTTGATCAGCACCTGTCAACGACTTTATCAGCACCTGTCAGCCGCTTGATTAGTGCCTGTCAGCTGCTTGACCACTGCCCACTCAGCCGATTGAAAAGCGCCAATGCAGCCGCGCGATAAGCACAAGTCAACCGCCTGAAAATCACCTGTCAGCAGCTTGATCAGGGCCTATTAGCCACTTGATTAGCACCTGTCAGCTAACTGATCAGCACCTGTCAGCCAATTGATCAGCACCTGTCAGCCGCTTCATTAGCACCTGTCAGCCAGTTGAACAGCACCTGTCAGCACCTTGATCAGAACCTGTCAGCTGCTTGATCAGCGCCTATCAGCTACTTGATTAGCACTTGTCAGCCAGTTGATCAGCACCTGCATACCGATTGATCAGTGCCTGTCAGCTGCTTGATCATTGCATTCTCAGCTGCGCAATCAGCACCTATCAGCTGCTTGTTTAGCACCTGTCAGCCAGTTGATCAGCACCTGTCAGCACCTTGATCATCGCCTATCAGCCGCTTGATTGGCACCTGTCAGCCAGTTGATCAGCACCTGTCAGCAGCTTGAGCAGCGAGTATCAGCTGCTTGATCAGCACCTGTCAGCCAGTTGATCAGCACCTGTCAGCAGATTGATCAGGGCCTATCAGCCACTTGATTAGCACCTGTCAGCCAGTTGATCAGCACCTGAGAGTCACTTCATTAGCACCTGTGAGCCAGTTGATCAGCACCTGTCATCCGCTTGATCAGCACCTGTCAGCAGGTTGATCAGTGCGTATCAGCTGCTTGATTAACACCTGTCAGTCTATTGATCATCAGCTGCCAACCGCTAGATCAACACCCACTTTGCTGCATGAACAGAGCCTTCTCAGCCACGCGGTCAGTGACGCTCAGCCGGTTGATCTTCTCCTGTCAGGTGCTTGATCATTTCCTGCTCTGCTGGTCATTCAGCGCCTGGTCAACCACTTGATCAGTGTCAGTCAGCCGCTTGACCACTGCCCACTCAGCAGATTGAAAAGCGCCTACGCAGCCGAGCGATAAGCGCCTGTCAGCCGCTTTACAAGCACCTGTAAACCGCTTGATCAACACTTACTGAGCTGCGCTATCAGTGCTTAATCAGCCGCGAGATCAGTGTCTGTCAGCTGCTTGATCAGCACCTGTCAGCCGGTTGAACAGTGCCTATTCAGCCGAACAAATAGCATCTCTCAGCCAGTTGATCTGCTCCTACTGAGCCCCACGATCAGCGCCTACTCAGCCGCATGATCAGTGACTGTCAGCCTCTTGAGAAGTACCTGTCAGCCACTTGATCAGCACCTGTCAGCCGCTTGATAAACGCGTGTCAGCAGCTTCATCAGTACCTGTCAGCCACTTTATCAGCACCTGTCAGCCAATATATCAGCAACTCTCAACAGCTTGATCAGTGCCCGCTTAGCTGCGTAATCAGAGCCTACTCAGCCACAGGATCAGTGACCCTCAGCCGGCTGATCAGCGCCTCTCAGCGGCTTGATCATTACCTGCTCTGATGGTCATTCAGCGCCTGGACAACCACTAGATCAGTGCCTGTCAGCCCCTTGACAAGTGCCCACTCAGCTGATTGATAAACACATACGCATCCACGCGGTAAGTGCCTGTCAGCCACTTGAGAATCATCTGTCAGCAACCTGATCAGGGCCTATCAGCCACTTGATCTGTACCTGTCAGCCAGTTGATCAGCACCTGTCAGCCACTTCAATTGCACCTGTCAGCCAATTTATCAGCAACTGTCAGGCGCTAGGGCAGCCACTATAAGCAGCTTGATCATTAACTGTCAGCCACATTATCAGCACCTGTTAGCCACTGAATCAGAACCTGTCAACCGCTTGATCAGCACCTGTCAGCAGCTTTATCAGCACCTATCAGCTGCTTGATTAGCACCTGTCAGCATGTTGATCAACACCTGTCAGCCGCTTCATTAGCAACTGTCAGCCAGTTGATCAGCACCTGTCAGCCGCTTGATCAGCACCTTTAAGCCGATTAAACAGCACCTGCCAGCCGCTTCATCAGTGCCTGTCAGCTGCTGGATCATTGCCTTCTCAGCTGCGTGATCAGTGCCTACTCAGCCGCAAAGCAGCCCCTCCACAGCCACGTGATCATAGTCTGTCAGCCTCTTTATCAGAGTCAGTCATCCGCTTGGTCAGCAACTGTCTGCAGGTTTAAGAGTGCCTACTCAGCCGCGCGAATTGCATCTCTCACCCAGTTGATCTGCCCCTACTGAGCCCCGCAATGAACGCCTACTCAGCCGCCCGGTCCGTGCCTGTCAGCCGCTTAAGAAGTACCTGTCAGCAGCTTTATCAGCACCTATCAGCTGCTTGATTAGCCCCTGTCAGCCACTTGATCAGCAATTGTCAGCCGCTTGTTATGCACCTGTCAGCAGCTTGATCAGCGCTTGACCACTTTCCACTCAGCCGATTGAAAAGCACCGACTCAACCGCGTGAATAGCATCTTTCAGCCAGTTGATCTGTGCCTACTGAGCCCCGCAGCCAGTGCCTACACAGCCGCCCGATCAGTGCTTGTCAGCCGCTTGACATTTACCTGTCAGCCACTTGATCAGCACCTGTCAGCAGATTGATGTGCGCCTATCAGCTGCTTGATTAGCACCTGTCAGCCAGTTGACCAGCACCTGTCAGTCGCTTGATCATCGCCTATCAGTGGCTTGATTAGCCCCTGTCAGCCAGTTGATCAGCAATTGTCAGCCGCTTGTTAAGCACCTGTCAGCAGCTTGATCAGCGCTTGACCACTTTCCACTCAGCCGATTGAAAAGCACTGACTCAGCCGCGCTAATAGCATCTTTCAGCCAGTTGATCTGTGCCTACTGAGCCCCGCAGTCAGTGCCTACACAGCCGCCTGATCAGTGCTTGTCAGCCGCTTGACAAGTACCTGTCAGCCTCTTGATCAGCACCTAATCAGCCACACGATGATCATTTACTCAGCCGCGCGATCATCGCCTCAGCCTCTTGATCTGTGCCTTCTCAGCCCCATGACCAGCGTCTACTCAGCCATGCGATCTGTGCCTGACAGCCACTTGATCAATGACTATCAGCCGCTTGATCATCACCTTATCAGCTGCACGATCAGCGCCTACTCAGCCGCTTGATCAGAACCTGTCAGGCAGTTGATCAGCACCAGTCAGCCGCTTGATCATTTCCTGCTCTGCTGGTCATTCAGCTCCTGGTCATCCACTTGATCAGTGCCTGTCAGCCGCTTGAGAAGTACCTGGCAGCCACTTGACCAGCACCTAATCAGCCACGCGATCATCATTTACTCAGCCGCACGATCATCGCCTCAGCCGCTTGATCTGTGTCTACTCAGCCCCGCGATCAGCGCCTACTCAGCCGTGCGATGTGCGCCTGACAGACACTTGAGAAGTACTGTCAGCCACTTTATCAGCCACTATCAGTCGCTTGATCAGCACCTGTCAACGACTTTATCAGCACCTGTCAGCTGCTTGATTAGCGCCTGTCAGCTGCTTGACCACTGCCCACTCAGCCGATTGAAAAGCACCAATGCAGCCGCGCGATAAGCACCAGTCAGCCGCCTGAAAATCACCTGTCAGCAGCTTGATCAGGGCCTATTAGCCACTTGATTAGCACCTGTCAGCTAGTTGATCAGCACCTGTCAGCCAATTGATCAGCACCTGTCAGCCAGTTGAACAGCACCTGTCAGCACCTTGATCATCGCCTATCAGCTGCTTGATTAGCACCTGTCAGCGAGATGATCAGCACCTGTTAGCAGCTTGAGCAGCGAGTATCAGCTGCTTGATCAGCACCTGTCAGCCAGTTGATCAGCACCTGTCAGCAGATTGATCAGGGCCTATCAGCCACTTGATTAGCACCTGTCAGCCAGTTGATCAGCACCTGAGAGTCGCTTCATTAGCACCTGTCAGCCAGTTGATCAGCACCTGTCATCCGCTTGATCAGCACCTGTCAGCAGGTTGATCAGTGCGTATCAGCTGCTCGATTAACACCTGTCTGTCTATTGATTATCACCTGTCAACCGCTAGATCAGCACCCACTTTGCTGCATGAACAGAGCCTACTCAGCCACGCGGTCAGTGACGCTCAGCCGGTAGATCTTCTCCTGTCAGGCACTTGATCATTTCCTGCTCTGCTGGTCATTCAGCGCCTGGTCAACCACTTGATCAGTGTCAGTCAGCCGCTTGACCACTGCCCACTCAGCAGATTGAAAAGCTCCTACGCAGCCGAGTGATAAGCGCCTCTCAGCCGCTTTACAAGCACCTGTAAACCGCTTGATCATCACTTACTGAGCTGTGCTATCAGTGCTTAATCAGCCGCGAGATCAGTGTCTGTCAGCTGCTTGATCAGCACCTGTCAGCCAATATATCAGCAACTCTCAACAGCTTGATCAGTGCCCGCTTAGCTGCGTAATCAGAGCCTACTCGGCCACAGGATCAGTGACCCTCAGGCGGCTGATCAGCGCCTGTCAGCGGCTTGATCATTTCCTGCTCTGATGGTCATTCAGCGCCTGGACAACCACTAGATCAGTGCCTGTCAGCCCCTTGACCAGTGCCCACTCAGCTGATTGGTAAACGCATACGCATCCACGCGATAAGCGCCTGTCAGCCACTTGAGATGCATCTGTCAGCAACTTGATCAGGGCTTATCAGCCACTTGATCAGTACCTGTCAGCCACTTCATTAGCACCTGTCAGCCACTTTATCAGAAACTGTCAGGCGCTAGGGCAGCCCCTATAAGCAGCTTGATCATTAACTGTCAGCCACATTATCAGCACCTGTTAGCCGCTGTATCAGAACCTGTCAACCGCTTGATCAGCACCTGTCAGCAGCTTTATCAGCACCTATCAGCTGCTTGATTAGCACCTGTCAGCATGTTGATCAACACCTGTCAGCCATTTCATTAGCAACTGTCAGCCAGTTGATCAGCAATTGTCAGCCGCTTGTTATGCACCTGTCATTAGCTTGATCAGCGCTTGACCACTTTCCACTCAGCCGATTGAAAAGCACTGACTCAGCCGCGTGAATAGCATCTTTCAGCCAGTTGATCTGTGCCTACTGAGCCCCGCAGTCAGTGCCTACACAGCCTCACGATCAGTGCTTGTCAGCCGCTTGACAAGTATCTGTCATCCACTTGACCAGCACCTGTCAGCAGCTTGATGTGCGCCTATCAGCCGCTTGATTAGCACCTGTCAGCCAGTTGACCAGCATCTGTCAGCCGCTTGATCAGTGCCTATCAGTGGCTTGATTAGCCCCTGTCAGCCAGTTGATCAGCAATTGTCAGCCAGTTGATCACCACCTGTAAGCCACTGGATCAGCACCTGTCAGCCGCTTGATCAGCGCCTATCAGCTGCTTAATTAACACTTCTCTGCCAGTTGATCAGCAACTGTCAGCGGCTTGATTACCTCCTGTCAGCTAGTTGATCAGCACCTGTCAGCTGCTTGATCAGCACCTGTAAGCTGCTTAAACAGTGCCTGCCAGCCGCTTCATCAGTGCCTGTCAGCTGCTGGATCACTGCCTTCTCAGCTGCGCGATCAGCGACTGCTCAGCCGCGAATCAGCCCCTACACAGCCGCGTGATCATAGTCTGTCAGACGCTTGATCAAAGACTGTCAGACGCTTGATCAGCGCCTTATCACCCCCTCCATCAGCGCCTATTGTGCTGCGCGATCAGCACCTGTCAGCCGCTTGACAAGCACCTATACACCACTTGATCAACACCTAATTAGCTTCGTTATCAGTATTTACTGAGCCATGCGATCATCACCTCAGCCGCAGGATCTGTGCCTACTCAGCCCCGTGATCAGTGCCTGCTCAGCTGTGCAATATATGCCTGACAGCTGTTTGAGAAGTACTGACAGCTGGTTGATCAGCGCCTGTCAGACGCTTGATCATTTCCTGGTCTGCAGGTCATTCAGCGCCTGGTCAACCACTTCATCAGTGCCTCTCAGCCGCTTGACAAGCACCGGTCAGAAGGTTGATCAGGGCCTATCAGCCGCTTGATCAGCACCTGTCAGTCGCTTGATGAGTGCGTATCAGCCGCTTGATTAGCACCTGTCAGCCAGTTGACCAGCACCTGTCAGCCGCTTGATCAGCGCCTATCAGTGGCATGATTAGCCCCTGTCAGCAAGTTGATCAGCATTTGTCAGCCGCTTGTTAAACACCTGTCAGCAGCTTGATCAGCGCTTGACCACTTTCCTCTCAGCCGATTGAAAAGCACCGACTCATCCGCATGAATAGCATCTTTCAGCAAGTTGATCTGTGCCTACTCAGCCCCACAGTCAGTTCCTACACAGCCTCCCAATCAGTGCTTGTCAGCCGCTTGACAAGTACCTGTCAGCCACTTGATCAGCATCTGTCAGCAGCTTGAGAAACGCGTGTCAGCCTCTTGATCAGCACCTAATCAGCCACCAGATGATCATTAACTCAGATGAGCGATCATCGCCTCAGCCTCTTGATCTGTGCCTACTGAGCCCCACAAGCAGCGCCTACTCAGCCATGCGATCTGCGCCTGACAGCCACTTGATCAACGACTATCAGCCTCTTGATCAGCACCTGTCAACCACTTTATCATCACCTGTCAGCCGCTTGATCAGTACCAGTCAGCCAGTTGATCAGCACCTGTCAGCAGTTTGATCAGCACTTGTCAGCAGCTTTATCAGCACCTATCAGCTGCTTGATTAGCACCTGTCAGCATGTTGGTCAACACCTCTCAGCCGCTTCATTAGCAACTGTCAGCCAGTTGGTCAGCAACTGTCAGCCGCTTGATCAGCACCTGTCAGCAGCTTGAGCAGTGAGTATCAGCTGTTGGATCAGCAACTGTCAGCCAGTTGATCAGCACCTGTCAGCAGATTAATCAGGGCCTATCAGCCACTTGATTAGCACCTGTCAGCCAGTTGATCAGCACCTGAGAGTCGCTTCATTAGCACCTGTCTGCCAGTTGATCAGCACCTGTCATCCGCTTGATCAGCACCTGTCAGCAGGTTGATCAGTGCGTATCAGCTGCTTGATTAACACCTGTCAGTCTATTGATCATCACCTGTCAACCGCTTGATCAGGGCCCACTTTGCTTCATGATCAGAGCCTACTCAGCCACGTGGTCAGTGACGCTCAGCCGGTTGATCTTCTCCTGTCAGGCGCTTGATCATTTCCTGCTCTTCTGGTCATTCAGCGCCTGGTCAACCACTTTATCAGTGTCAGTCAGCCGCTTGACCATTGCAGCAGATTGAAAAGCGCCTACGCAGCCGAGCGATAAGCGCCTGTCAGCCGCTTTACAAGCACCTGTAAACCGCTTGATCAACACTTAATGAGCTGCACTATCAGTGCTTAATCAGCCACGAGATCAGTGTCTGTCAGCTGCTTGATCAGAACCTGTCAGCCGGTTGAACAGTGCCTATTCAGCCAAGCAAATAGCATCTCTCAGCCAGTTGATCTGCTCCTACTGAGCCCCACGATCAGCGCCTACTCAGCTGCCCGATCAGTGCCTGTCAGCCTCTTGGGAAGTACCTGTCAGCCGCTTGATAAACGCGTGTCAGCAGCTTGATCAGTACCTGTCAGCCTCTTTATCAGCACCTGTCAGCCAATGTATCAGCAACTCTCAACAGCTTGATCAGTGCCCGCTTAGCTGCGTAATCAGAGTCTACTCAGCCACGTGATCAGTGACTCTCAGTCGGTTGATCAGCGCCTGTCAGAATCTTGATCAGGGCCTATCAGCCACTTGAATAGTACCTGTCAGCCAGTTGATCAGCACCTGTCAGCAGTTTGATCAGCACTTGTCAGCAGCTTTATCAGCACTTGTCAGCAGCTTTATCAGCACCTATCAGCTGCTTGATTAGCACCTGTCAGCATGTTGGTCAACACCTCTCAGCCGCTTCATTAGCAACTGTCAGCCAGTTGGTCAGCAACTGTCAGCCGCTTGATCAGCACCTGTCAGCAGCTTGAGCAGTGAGTATCAGCTGTTGGATCAGCAACTGTCAGCCAGTTGATCAGCACCTGTCAGCAGATTAATCAGGGCCTATCAGCCACTTGATTAGCACCTGTCAGCCAGTTGATCAGCACCTGAGAGTCGCTTCATTAGCACCTGTCTGCCAGTTGATCAGCACCTGTCATCCGCTTGATCAGCACCTGTCAGCAGGTTGATCAGTGCGTATCAGCTGCTTGATTAACACCTGTCAGTCTATTGATCATCACCTGTCAACCGCTTGATCAGGGCCCACTTTGCTTCATGATCAGAGCCTACTCAGCCACGTGGTCAGTGACGCTCAGCCGGTTGATCTTCTCCTGTCAGGCGCTTGATCATTTCCTGCTCTTCTGGTCATTCAGCGCCTGGTCAACCACTTTATCAGTGTCAGTCAGCCGCTTGACCATTGCAGCAGATTGAAAAGCGCCTACGCAGCCGAGCGATAAGCGCCTGTCAGCCGCTTTACAAGCACCTGTAAACCGCTTGATCAACACTTAATGAGCTGCACTATCAGTGCTTAATCAGCCACGAGATCAGTGTCTGTCAGCTGCTTGATCAGAACCTGTCAGCCGGTTGAACAGTGCCTATTCAGCCACGCAAATAGCATCTCTCAGCCAGTTGATCTGCTCCTACTGAGCCCCACGATCAGCGCCTACTCAGCTGCCCGATCAGTGCCTGTCAGCCTCTTGGGAAGTACCTGTCAGCCGCTTGATAAACGCGTGTCAGCAGCTTGATCAGTACCTGTCAGCCTCTTTATCAGCACCTGTCAGCCAATGTATCAGCAACTCTCAACAGCTTGATCAGTGCCCGCTTAGCTGCGTAATCAGAGTCTACTCAGCCACGTGATCAGTGACTCTCATTCGGTTGATCAGCGCCTGTCAGAATCTTGATCAGGGCCTATCAGCCACTTGAATAGTACCTGTCAGCCAGTTGATCAGCACCTGTCAGCCGCTTGATCAGGACCTTTCAGCAGCTTTATCAGCACCTGTCAGCTGCTTGATTAGCACCTGTCAGCATGTTGATCAACACCTGTCAGCCGCTTCATTAGCAACTGTAAGCCAGTTGATCAGCAACTGTCAGCCGCTTGATTACCACCTGTCAGCTAGTTGATCAGCACCTGTCAGCTGCTTAAGCCGCTTAAACAGCGCCTGCCAGCCGCTTCATCAGTGCCTGTCAGGTGCTTGATCATTGCCTTCTCAGCTGCGCGATCAACGCCTACTCAGCCTCGAATCAGCCCCTACACAGCCGCGTGATCATAGTCTGTCAGCCTTTTTATCAGAGACGGTCATCCGCTTGATCAGCATCTGTTAGCAGGTTGAAGAGTGCCTACTCAACCACGTGAATTGCATCTCTCAGCCAGTTGATCACCACCTGTAAGCCACTGGATCAGCACCTGTCAGCCGCTTGATCAGGACCATTCAGCAGCTTGATCAGCACCTATAAGGTGCTGAATTAACTCTTCCCAGCCAGTTCATCAGCACCTGTTAGCCGCTTGATCAGCGCCTATCAGCCGCTTGATTAGCACCTGTCAGCCAGTTGATCAGCACCTGTCAGCAGCTTGATCAGCACCTATCAGCTGCTTGATTAGCACCTGTCAGCATGTTGATTAACACCTGTCAGCCGCTTCATTAGCAATTGTCAGCCAGTTGATCAGCACCTGTCAGCTGCTTGATCAGCACCTGTAAGCCGCTTAAACAGCGCCTGCCATCTGCTTGATCAGTGCCTTCTCTGCCGCGCGATCAATGTCTACTCAGCCGCAAATCAGCCCCTACACAGCAGCGTGATCATAGTCTGTCATCCGCTTGATCAGAGACTGTCAGACGCTTGATCAGCGCCTAATCACCCCCTCGATCAGTGCCTATTGAGCGGCGCGATCAGCACCTGTCAGCCACTTGACAAGCACCTATAAACCACTTGATCAACACCTAATTAGCTTCGCTATCAGTATTTACTGAACCATGTGATCATCGCCTCAGCCTCATGATCTGTGGCTACTCAGCCCCGCGATCAGTGCCTACTCAGCTGCGCGATATGTGCCTGACAGCCGATTGCGAAATACTGTCAGCTGCTTGATCAGCGATGATCAGCCGCTAGATCAGCATCTGTCAACGACTTTATCAGCACCTTTCAGCCTCTTGATCAGCGATTATCAGCCGCTAGATCAACATCTGTCAACGACTTTATCAGCACCTGTCAGCCGGTTTATCAGCGCCTAATCAGCTGCGCGATCAGCGCCTACTCAACCGCTTGATCAGTACCTGTCAGCCACTTTATCAGCACCTGTCAGCCACTATATCAGCACCTGTCAACTGCTTGATCAGCGACCACTTTGCTGCGTGATCAGATCCTACTCAGCCACGAGATCAGTGACCCTCAGCCGGTTGATCAGCGCCTGTCAGCCGCTTGATCATTTCCTGCTCTGCTGGTCATTCAGCGCCTGGTCAAGCACTACATCAGTGCCTGTCAGCCACTTGACCAGTGCCCACTCAGCTGATTGAAAAGCGCCTACGCAGCCCCGCGATAAGTGCCTCTCAGCCGTTTGACAAGCACCTGTCAGAAGCTTGATCAGGGCCTATCAGCCACTTGAATAGTACCTATCAGCCAGTTGATCAGCACCTGTCAGCAGCTTGATAAATGCGTGTCAGCCTCTTGACCAACACCTAATCAGCCACGCGATCATCATTTACTCAGCCGCACGATCATCACCTCAGCTGCTTGATCTGTGTCTACTCAGCCCCGCGATCAGCGCCTACTCAGCCATGCGATGTGCGCCTGACAGACACTTGAGAAGTACTGTCAGCCACTTTATCAGCGACTATCAGTCGCTCGATCAGCACCTGTCAACGACTTTATGAGCACCTGTCAGCCGCTTGATTAGCGCCTGTCAGCTGCTTGATCATTGCCTTCTCAGCTGCGCGATCAGCGCCTACTCAGCCGCATATCATCCCCTACACTGCCAAGTGATCATAGTCTGTCAGCCTCTTTATCAGAGTCGGTCATTTGCTAGGTCAGCACCTGTCAGCAGGTTGAAGAGTGCCTATTCAGCCCCGCTAATTGCATCTCTCACCCAGTTGATCTGCGCCTACTGAGCCCAGCAATCAGCGCCTACTCAGCTGCCCGATCAGTGCCTGTCAGCTGCTTGAGAAGTACCTGTCAGCCAGTTGATCAGCACCTGTTATCCACTGCATCAGCAACTGTCAACCGCTTGATCAGTGCCTATCAGCTGCTTAATTAACACTTCTCTGCCAGTTGATCAGCATGTGTTAGCCGCTTGATCAGCGCCTATCAGCTGCTTGATTAGCACATTTCAACATGTTGATCAACACCTGTCAGACGCTTCATTAGCAAATCTCAGCCAGTTGATCAGCACCTTTAAGCCGCTTAAACAGCGCCTGCCAGCCGCTTAATCAGTGCCTTCTCAGCTGCGCGATCAATGCCTACTCAGCCTCGAATCAGCCGCTACACAGCCGCGTGATCATCATCTGTCAGCCGCTTGATCAGACATTGTCAGACGCTTGATCAGCGCCTAATCACCCCTTCCATCAGCGCCTATTGAGCGGCGCGATCAGCACCTGTCAGCCGCTTGACAAGCACCTATACACCACTTGATCAACACCTAATTAGCTTCGCTATCAGTATTTACTGACCCATGTGATAATCGCCTCAGCCGCATGGTCTGTGCCTACTCAGCCCCGCGATCAGTGCCTACTCAACCATGCAATATGTGCCTGACAGCCAATTGGAAGTACTGTCAGCCGCTTGTTCAGCGATTATCAGCCACCAGATCAGCATCTGTCAACGAGTTTATCAGTACCTTTCAGCCGCTTGATCAACGCCTGTCAGCCGCTTGATCAGCGATTTTCAGCCGCTAGATTAACATCTGTCAACAACTTTATCAGCGCCTGTCAGCCACATGATCAGCGCCTGTCACCGCTTTATCATCGCCTAATCAGGTGCGCGATATGTGCCTACTCAATCGCTTGATCAGTACCTGTCAGCCACTTTATCACCACCTGTCAGCTGCTTGATCAGCGACCACTTTGCTGCGTGATCAGATCCTACTCAGCCACGTGATCAGTGACCCTCAGCCGGTAGATCAGCACATGTAAGTCACTGGATCAGCGCCTTTTAGCCACTTGATCATCGCCTTATCAGTTGCACGATCAGCGAATACTAAGCCGCTTGATCAGAACCTGTCAGCCAGTTGATCAGCACCTGTCAGCTGCTTGATCATCAACTGTCAGCAGCTTTATCAGCACCTATCAGCTGCTTGATTAGCACCCGTCAGCATTTTGATCAGTGCCTGTCAGCCGCTTGATCATTTCCTGCTCTGCTGGTCATTCAGCGCCTGGTCAACCACTTCATCAGTGCCTGTCATCCACTTGACCAGTGCCCACTCAGCTGATTGAAAAGCGCCTACGCAGCAGCGCGATAAGAGCTTCTCAGCCGCTTGACAAGCACCTGTCAGAAGCTTGATCAGGGCCTATCAGCCACTTGAATAGTACCTATCAGCCAGTTGATCAGCACCTGTCAGCCCCTTGATCGCCTATCAGCCGCTTGATCAGCACCTGTCAGCCGCTTGATCAGCGCCTATCAGTGGCTTGATTAGCCCCTGTCAGCCAGGTGATCAGCAATTGTCAGCCGCTTGTTAAGCATCTGTCTGCAGGTTGTTCAGCGCTTGACCACTTCCCACTCATCTGATTGAAATGCACCGACTCAGCCGCGCGAATAGCATCTTTCAGCCAGTTGATCTGTGCCTACTGAGCCCCGCAGTCAGTGCCTACACAGCCTCCCTATCAGTGCTTGTCAGCAGCTTGACAAGTACCTGTCAGCCACTTGATCAGCACCTGTCAGCAGCTTGATAAACGCGTGTCAGCCTCTTTATCAGCACCTAATCAGCCACGAGATGGTCATTTACTCAGCCACGCGATCATCGCCTCAGCCTCTTGAACTGTGCCTACTCAGCCCCAGGAGCAGTGCCTACTCAGCCATGCAATCTGCGCCTGACAGCCACTTGATCAACGACTATCAGCCGCTTGATCAGCACCTGTCAACCACTTTATCATCACCTGTCAGCCGCTTGATCATTACCAGTCAGCCAGTTGATCAGCACCTCTCAGCAGCTTGATCAGCGCCTATAAGCTGCT
This sequence comes from Bubalus kerabau, assembly GCF_029407905.1. Taxonomy (NCBI): domain Eukaryota; kingdom Metazoa; phylum Chordata; class Mammalia; order Artiodactyla; family Bovidae; genus Bubalus; species Bubalus kerabau. The sequence goes on along the minus strand of NC_073647.1, from coordinate 475,367 downwards.
TGATTAGCACCTCTCAGCCAGTTGATCAGCACCTGTAAGCCACTGGATCAGCTCCTGTTAGTCACTTGATCATTGCCTTCTCAGGTGAGTGATCAGCGCCTACTCAGCTGCGAATCAGCCCTACACAACCGCGTGATCATAGTCTGTCAGCCTCTTTATCAGAGTCGGTCATCCGCTTGATCAGCACCTGTCAGCAGGTTGAAAAGGCCTACTCAGCCGCAAGAATTGCATCTCTCAGCCAGTTGGTCTGCGCCTACTGAGGCCAGCAATCAGCGCCTACTCAGCCGCCCGATCAGTGTCTGTCAGCCTCTTGAGAAGTACCTGTCAGCCAGTTGATCAACACCTGTCAGCCACTTGATCAGCACCTGTCAGCAGCTTGATAAACGCGTGTCAGCCTCTTGATCAGCACCTAATCAGCCAAGCGATGATCATTTACTCAGCTGCGTGAACATCACCTCAGCCTCTTGATCTGTGACTACTCAACCCCATGACCAGCGCCTACTCAGCCATGCGATCTGTGCCTGACAGCCGCTTGATCAACGACTATCAGCCGCTTGATCAGCACCTGTCAACCAGTTTATCATCACCTGTCAGCCGCTTGATCAGCGCCTGTTAGCCGCTTTATCATCACATAATCAGCTGCATGATCAGTGCCTATTCAGCCGCTTGATCAGTACCAGTCAGCCAGTTGATCAGCACCTGTCAGCACGTTCATAAGCGCCTATAAGCTGCTTGATTAGCACCTGTCAGCCAGTTGATCAGCACCTCTCAGCCAGTTGATTAGAACCTGTAAGCCACTGGATCAGCGCCTGTTAGCCGCTTGATCATCGCCTTACCGGCTGCATGATCAGTGCCTACTCAGCCAATTGATCAGAACCTGTCAGCCAGTTGATCAGCACCTGTCAGCCGCTTGATCATCACCTGTCAGCAGTTTTATCAGCACCTGTCAACTGCTTGATTAGCACCTGTCAGCATGTTGATCAACACCTGTCAGCCGCTTCATTAGCAACTCTCAGCCAGAAGATCAGCAACTGTCAGCCGCTGGATTAGAACCTGTCAGCCAGTTGATCAGCACCTGTCAGCTGCTTGATCAGTACCTGTAAGCCCCTTAAACAGCGCCTGCAAGCCGCATCATCAGTGCCTGTCAGCCGCTTGATCAGTGCCTTCTCAGCTGCGCGATCAATGCCTACTGAGCCACGAAACAACTCCTAAACAGCCGCGTGATCATAGTCTGCCTTCCGCTTGATCAGAGACTGTCAGACGACTGATCAGCACCTAATCACCCCCTCCATCAGCGCATATTGAGCGGCGAGATCAGCACCTGTCAGCTGCTTGACAAGCACTTATAAACCACTTGATCAACACATAATTAGATTCACTATCAGTATTTACTGAGCCATGCAATCATCACTTCAGCCGCATGATCTGGGCCTACTCAGCTCCGCGATCAGTGCCTACTCTGCCGTGGGATATGTGCCTGACAGCCGAATGCGAAGTACTGTCAGTCGCTTGATCAGCGATTATCAGCCGCTAGATCAACATCTGTCAAAGACTTTATCAGCACCTGTCAGCCGCTTGATCAGCACCTGTCCGCCGCTTTATCATCGCATAATCAGCTGCCCGATCAGCGCCTAATCAACCGCTTGATCAGTACCTGTCAGCCACTTTATCAACACCTGTCAGCCACTATATGAGCATCTGTCAACTGCTTGATCAGCGACCACTTTGCTGCATGATCAGATTCTACTCATCCACGTTATCAGTGACCCTCAGCCAGTTGATTAGCGCCTGTCAGCCGCTTGATCTTTTCCTGCTCTGCTGGTCATTCAGCGCCTGGACAACCACATCATCAGTGCCTGTCAGCCACTTGACAAGTGCCCACTCAGCTGATTGAAAAGCGACTACACAGCCCCGCGAAAAGTGCCTCTCAGCCGCTTGACAAGCACCTGTCAGAAGCTTGATCAGGGCCTATCAGCCACTTGATCAGCACCTGTCAGCCGCTTGATGAGCGCCTATCAGCCGCTTGATTAGCACCTGTCAGCCGCTTGATAAGCGATTATCAGCCGCTAGATCAACATCTCTCAAAGACTTTATCAGCACCTGTCAGCCGCTTGATCAGCGCCTGTCAGCCGCTTGATCATCGCCTAATCAGCTGGGCAATCAGCGCCTACCCAACCGCTTGATCAGTACCTGTCAGCCACTTTATCAGCACCTGTCAGCCACTATATCAGCACCTGTCAACTGCTTGATCAGCGACCACTTTGCTGCGTGATCAGATCCTACTCAGCCACGTGATCCGTGACCCTCAGCCAGTTGATCAGCGCCTGTCAGCCGGTTGATCATTTCCTGATAGGCTCGTCATTCAGCGCCTGGTCAACCACTTCATCAGTGCCTGTCAGCCACTTGACCAGTGCCCACTCAGCTGATTGAAAAGCGCCTACACAGCCGCGCGATAAGTGCCTCTCAGCCGCTTGACAAGCACCTGTCAGAAGCTTGATCAGGGCCTATCAGCCACTTGAATAGTACCTATCAGCCGCTTGACCAGCACCTGTCAACCACTTTATCATCACCTGTAAGCCGCTTGATCAGCGCCTGTTAGCTGCTTTATCATCGCCTAATCAGCAGCCTGATCAGCGCCTACTCAGCCGCTTGATCAGTACCAGTCAGCCAGTTGATCAGCACCTTTCAGCAGCTTGATCAGCGCCTATCAGCCGCTTGATCAGAATCTGTCAGCCAGTTAATCAGCACCTGTCAGCCTCTTGATCAGCACCTGTCAGCAGCTTGATAAACGCGTGTCAGCCTCTTGATCAGCACCTAATCAGCCACGCGATGATCATTTATTCAACGGCGCGATCATCGCCTCAGCCTCTTGATCTGTGCCTACTCAGCCCCATGATCAATGCCTACTCAGCCATGCAATCTGCGCCTGAAAGCCACTTGATCAACGACTATCAGCCGCTTGATCAGCACCTGTCAACCACTTTATCATCACCTGTAAGCCGCTTGATCAGCGCCTGTTAGCCGCTTTGTCATCGCCTAATCACTTGCCTGATCAGCGCCTACTCAGCCACTTGATCAGTACCAGTCAGCCAGTTGATCAGCACCTGTCAGCAGCTTGATCAGCGCCTATCAGCTGCTTGGTTAGCACCTGTCAGCCAGTTGATCAGCACCTGTCAGCCAGTTGATCATCACCTGTAAGCCACTTGATCATCGCCTGTTAGCCGCTTTATCATCGCTTAATCAGCTTCCTGATTAGCGCCTCCTCAGCCCCTTCATCAGTAACAGTCAGCCAGTTGATCAGCACCTGTCAGCAGCTTGATCAGCGCCTATCAGCTGCTTGATTAGCACCTATCAGCCAGTTGATCAACACCACTCAGCAGTTGATCAGCACCTGTCAGCCGCTTGACAAGCACCTATACACCACTTGATCAACACCTAATTAGCTTCACTCTCAGTATTTACTGAGCCATGTGATCATCGCCTCAGCCTCATGATCTGTGCCTACTCAGCCCCGCGATCAGTGCCTACTCAGCCGTGCGATATGTGCCTGACAGCCGATTGAGAAGTACTGTCAGTCGCTTGATCAGAGATAATCAGCCGCTAGATCAGCGATCATCAACCGCTAGTTCAGCATCTGCCAACGACTTTATCAGCACCTTTCAGACGCTTGATCAGCGCCTATCAGCTGCTTAATTAACACTTCTCAGCCAGTTGATCTGCACCTGTTAGACGCTTGATCAGCGCGTATCAGCCGCTTGATTAGCACCTGTTAGCCAGTTGATTAGAACCTGTCAGCCGCTTAATCAGCACCTTTCAGCAGCTTGATCAGCACCTGTCACAGCTTGATCAGCACCTGTCAGCATGTTGATCAACACCTGTCAGCCGCTTCATTAGCAACTGTCAGCCAGTTGATCAGCTGCTGTCAGCCGCTTCATTAGCAACTGTCAGCCAGTTGATCAGAACCTGTAAGCCGCTTAAACAGCGCCTGCCAGCCCCGTGATCAGTGCCTTCTCAGCTGCGCGATCAGCGACTAATCAGCCGCGAATCAGCCCCTACACAGCCGCGTGATCCTAGTCTGTCAGCCTCTTTATCAGAGTCAGTCATCCGCTTGATCAGCACCTGTCAGCAGGTTGAAGAGTGCCTACTCAGCCGTGCGAATTGCATCTCTCAGCCAGTTGATCTGCGCCTACTGAGCCCTGCAATCAGAGCCTACTCAGCAGCCCGATCAGTGCCTGTCAGCTGCTTGAGAAGTACCTGTCAGCCAGTTGATCAGCACCTCTCAGCCAGTTGATCACCACCTGTCAGCCGCTTGATCAGCACCTTTCAGCAGCTTGATCAGTACCTATCAGCTGCTTAATTAACACTTCTCAGCCAGTTGATCAGCACCTGTTAGCCGCTTGATCAGCGCCTATCAGCCGCTTGATTAGCACCTGTCAGCCAGTTGATTAGCACCTGTCAGCCGCTTAATCAGCACCTATCAGCTGCTTGATTAGCACCTGTCAGCCAGTTGATCAGCACCTGTCAGCAGCTTGATCAGCACTTATCAGCTGCTTAATTAGCACCTGTCAGCATGTTGATCAACACCTGTCAGCCGCTTCATTAGCAACTCTCAGCCAGTTGAACAGCGGCTGTCAGCCGCTTCCATAGCAACTGTGAACCAGTTGATCAGCAGCTATCTGCTGCTTGATCAGCACCTGTAAGCCGCTTAAACAGCGCCTGCCAGCCGCTTGATCAATGCCTACTCAGCCGCAAGTCAGCCCCTACACAGCCGCGTGATCATAGTCTGTCAGCCGCTTGATCAGAGACTGTCAGACGCTTGATCAGCGCCTAATCACCCCCTCGATCAGTGCCTATTGAGCGGCGCGATCAGCACCTGTCAGCCGCTTGACAAGTACCTATATACCACTTGATCAACACCTAATTAGCTTCGCTACCAGTATTTACTGAGCCATGCGATCATCGCCTCAGCCGCATGATCTGTGCCTACTCAGCCGTGCGATATGTGCCTGACAGCCGATTGCGAAGTACTGTCAGCCGTTTGATCAGCGATTATCAGCTCCTAGATCAGCATCTGTCATCGACTTTATCTGAACCTTTCAGCCGCTTGATCAGCGCCTGTCAGCCACTTGATCAGCGATTATCAGCCACTAGATCAACATCTGTCAACGACTTTATCAGCACCAGTCAGCCGCTTGATCAGCACCTGTCAGCCACTTTATCATAGCCTAATCAGCTGCGCGATCAGCACCTACTCAACCGTTTGATCAGTACCAGTCAGCCAGTTGATCAGCACCTGTCAGCTGCTTTATCAGCACCTATCAGCTGCTTGATTAGCACCCGTGAGCATGTTGATCACACCTGTCAGCCGCTTCATTAGCAACTCTCAGCCGCTTGATAAGCACCTGTCATCCAGTTGATCAGCACCTGTCAGCTGCTTGATCAGCACCTGTAAGCGGCTTAAACAGCGCCTGTCAGCCGCTTCATCACTGCCTGTCAGCTGCTTGATCAGCGACCACTTTGCTGCATGATCAGATCCTACTCAGCCACGTGATCAGATCCTATTCATCCACGTGATCAGTGACCCTCAGCCTGTTGATCAGCGCCTGTCAGACGCTTGATCATTTCCTGCTCTGCTGGTCATTCAGCGCCTGGTCAACCACTTCATCAGTGCCTGTCAGCCACTTGACCAGTGCCCACTCAGCTGATTGAAAAGGGCCTACGCAGCCGCGTGATAAGTGCCTCTCAGCCGCTTAACAAGCACCTGTCAGAAGCTTGATCAGGGCCTATCAGCCACTTGAATAGTACCTCTCAGCCGCTTGATCAGCACCTGTCAGCAGCTTTATCAGCACCTATCAGCCACTTTATCAGCACCTGTCCGTCACTTGGTCATCACCTATCAGCAGCTTGATCAGCACCTGTCAGCCGCTTGATCAGTGCCTTTCAGCTGCTTGAACATTGCCTTCTCAGCTGTGTGTCAGGGCCTTCTCAGCCGCGAATCAGTTACTACACTGCCACGTGATCATAGTCTGTCAGCCGCTTGATCAGAGCCTGTCAGCCGCTTGATCAACGCCTAATCACCCCGTCGATCAGCGCCTACTCAGCGGCGCGATCACCACCTGTCAGCCGCTTGACAAGCAACTGTAAACCGCTTGATCATCACTTAATCATCTGCGCTCTCAGTGCTTAAACAGCCACGCGATCAGAGTCTGTCAGCCGATTGATCAGAACCATGTTTGCCGGTTGAACAGCGCCTACTCAACTGGGCAATCAGCACCTACTCAGCCAGGTCATCAGCGCCTACTCAGCTGCATGATCATCGCCTACTCAGCGGCTTCATCATCGCCTACTCAGCCGCGAGATCAGAGACTGTCAGGCACTTGATAAGCGCCTGTCAGCCGGGTTATCAGCGTCTGTCATCCTCAGGATTAGCGCCTACTAACACGCGTGATCAGAGCCTGCCAGCTGCTTATCAAGCACCTGTCATCGGCTTGATCAGCGCCTGTCAGCAGCTTGATCAGGGCCTGTCAGCCGCTTGATCAGTGCCTAATCAGCCGCACGATCACCGCCTACTCAGCCACTTGATCGGTACCTGTCAGCCACTTTATCAGCACCTGTCAGCCACTTTATCAGCAACTGTCAGTCGCTAGGACAGCCCCTATAAGCAGCTTGATCATTACCTGTCAGCCACTTTATCAGCACCTGTTAGCTGCTGTATCAGCACCTGTCAACTGCTTGATTAGCGCCCACTTAGCTGCGTGATCAGAGCCTAATCAGCCACACGATCAGTGACCCTCAGCCAGCTGATCAGCACATGTCAGCCGCTTGAACATTTCCTGCCCTGCTGGTCATTCAGCGCCTGGTCAAACACTTGATCAGTGCCTGTCAGCGACTTCACTGGTGCCCACTCAGCCGATTGAAAAGCTCCTAGGCAGCCGCGTTATAAGCGCATGTCAGCCACTTGGCAAGCACATGTCAGCAGCTTGATCAGGGCCATTCAGCCACTTGATCAGCTCCTGTCAGCCAGTTGATCAGCACCTGTCAGCCGCTTCATTAGCACCTGTCAGCCAGTTGATCAGCACCTGTCAACCGCTTGATCATCGCCTGTCCTCTACTTGATCATCACCTAATCAGCTGCATGATCAGCCCCTACTCATCCCCTTTATCAGTACCTGTCAGCCAATTTATCAGCACCTGTCAGCCACTTTATCAGCACCTGTCAGCCACTATATCAGCACCTGTCAACTGCTTGATCAGTGCCCACTTAGCTGCATGATCAGAGCCTACTCAGCCACACGATCAGTGACCCTCATCTGGTTGATCTGCGCCTGTCAGCCGCTTTATCAGCACCTGTCAGCCGCTTCATTAGCAACTGTCAACCGCTTCATTAGTACCTGTCAATCAGTTGATCAGCACCTGTCAGCCGCTTGATCAGTGCCTGTCAGCTGCTTGATCATTGCCATCTCAGCTGCACAATCAGCGCCTACTCTGTCGCGAATCAGCGCCTACACAGCCGCCTGATCAGATCCTGTCCGCTGCTTGATCAGCGCCTAATCATCCCCTCGATTAGTGCCTACGCAACGTTGCAATCAGCACCTGTCAGCCGCTTGAGTAGCACGTTTAAACCACTTCATCAACACCTAATCAGCTGCACTATCAGTGCTTAATCAGCCGCGCGATCAGAGTCTGTCAGCCGCTTGATCAGAACCTGTCAGCCCGTTGAACAGCGCCTACTCAGCTGCACGAATAGCAGGTCTCAGCCCGTTGATCTGTGCCTACGGAGCCCTGCAATCAGCACCTACTCAGCCGCCCGATCAGTGCCTGTCAGCCACTTGAGAAGTACCTGTCAACGACTAGATCAGTACCTGTCAGCCGCTTGATCAACGCGTGTCAGCCGCTTGATCAGCACCTAATCAGCCACGTGATCATCATTTACTCAGCCGTGCGATCATCGCCACAGCCGCTTGATCTGTGCGTACTCAGCCCCGTGATCAGCGCCTGCTCAGCCGTGCGATCTGCGCCTGACAGCCGATTGAGAAGTACTGTCAGCCGCTTGATCAGCAATTATCAGCCGCTTGATCAGTACCTGTCAGCCGCTTTATCAGCACCTGTCCGTCACTTGGTCATCACCTATCAGCAGCTTGATCAGCACCTGTCAGCCGCTTGATCAGTGCCTTTCAGCTGCTTGAACATTGCCTTCTCAGCTGTGCGTCAGGGCCTTCTCAGCCACGAATCAGTTCCTACACATCCTCATGATCATAGTCTGTCAGCCGCTTGATCAGAGCCTGTCAGCCGCTTGATCAACGCCTAATCACCCCGTCGATCAGCGCCTACTCAGCGGCGCGATCACCACCTGTCAGCCGCTTGACAAGCAACTGTAAACCGCTTGAGCAACACTTAATCATCTGCGCTCTCAGTGCTTAAACAGCCACGCGATCAGAGTCTGTCAGCCGATTGATCAGAACCATGTTTGCCAGTTGAACAGCGCCTACTCAACTGGGCAATCAGCACCTACTCAGCCAGTTCATCAGCGCCTACTCAGCTGCATGATCATCGCCTACTCAGCGGCTTCATCATCGCCTACTCAGCCGCGAGATCAGAGACTGTCAGGCACTTGATAAGCGCCTGTCAGCCGGGTTATCAGCGTCTGTCATCCTCAGGATTAGCGCCTACTAACACGCGTGATCAGGGCCTGCCAGCTGCTTATCAAGCACCTGTCATCGGCTTGATCAGCGCCTGTCAGCAGCTTGATCAGGGCCTGTCAGCCACTTGATCAGTACCTGTCAGCCAGTTCATCAGCACCTGTCAGCCGCTTGATCAGCATCTGTCAGCAGCTTTATCAGTGCCTATCAGCTGCTTAATTAGCACCTGTCAGCCAGTTGATCAGCAACTGTCAGCCTCTTCATTAGCAACTGTCAGCCAGTTGATCAGCACCTTTCAGCTACTTGATCAGCACCTGTAAGCCGCTTAAAAACTGCCTGCCAGCCGCTTGATCAGTGCCTGTCAGCTGCTTGATCATTGCCTTCTCAGCTGTGCGATCAGCGCCTACTCAGCCGAGAATAAGCCCCTACACAGCCGTGTGATCATAGTCTGTCCGCTACTTGATCAGGGCCTATCAGCCGCTTGATTAGCAACTGTCAGCCAGTTGATCAGCACCTGTCAGCTGCTTGATCAGCACCTGTCAGCAGCTTGATCTGCGCCAGTCAGCCTCATGATCAGCGCCTATTAAGATGCGTGATCAGTGCCTGACAGCTGCTTTACAAACACCTGTCAGTGTCTTGATCTGACAGGTGATTGTCAAGCGGCTGACAGGTGCTTATAGCTCGGCTGTGTAGGCGCTTTCAATCGGCTGAGTTGGCAGTGGTCAAGTGGCTGACAGGCACTGATCAAGTGGTTGACCAGGCACTGAATGACCAGCAGAGCTGGAAATGATCAAGTGGCTGAGAGGCTCTGATCAACCGTCTGACGGTCATGTTCGCGTGGCACAGTAGGCTCTGATCACGCAGCAAAGTGGGCGCTGATCAAGAGGTTGACAGGTACTGATAAAGTGGCTGACATGTACTGATCAAGCGGCTGAGTAGGCGCTCTTCCCACAGCTGATTAGGCGCTGATCAAGCGGCTGATACGTGCTCATAAGGTTGTTGACAGGTTCTGATCAAGCGGCTGATAGTCACTGATCAAGCGGCTGACAGTACTCCTCAAGTGGCTGTCAGGTGCAGATGGCAATGCTGCGTAGGCACTGATCACGGGGCTGAGTAGGCAGATCAAGCGGCTGAGTAAATGATGATCATGTGGCTGATTAGGTGCTGATCAAGCGGCTGACAGGTGCTGATAAACTGGCTGACAGGTGTTAATCAAGCAGGTGATAGGTGCTGATCAAGCTGCTGACAGGTGCTGATCAAGCAGCTGAGTAGGCGCTGATGAAGCTGCTGACAGGTGCTGATAAACTGGTTGACAGGTGCTAAACAAGAGGCTGAGTAGGCACTGATCAAGCGGCTGACAGGTGCTGATCAACTGGCTGACAGGTGGTAATCAAGAGGCTGTGTAGGAGCTGATGAAGCTCCTGACAGGTGCTGATAAACTGGCTGACATGTGCTAATCAAGAGGCTGTGTAGGCACTGATGAAGCTGCTGACAGGTGCTGATAAATTGGCTCACAGGTGTTAATCAAGCAGCTGATAGGCGCTGATCAAGCTGCTGACAGGTGCTGATCAAGCGGCTGACAGTTGCTGATCAACTGGCTGACTGGTGCTAATCAAGCGGCTGATAGGCGCTGATAAAACTGCTGACAGGTGCTGATCAAGTGGATGCCACGTGCTAATGAAACGTCTGACAGGTGCTGATCAACTGACTGACAGGTGCTAATCAAGTGGCTGTTAGGTCCTCATCAAGCTGCTGACAGGCGCTTATAAAATCGTTGACAGGTGCTGATCAAGCAGCTGATAGTCCCTGATCAAGGGGCTGACATTACTTCTCAAGCGTCTGTCAGGCGCAGATCCCACGGATTAGTAGGCACTGAACATGGGGCTGAGTAGGCACAGATCGCACAGTTGAGTAGGCGCTGATCGAGGGGGTGATTAGCTGCTGATCAAATGGCTGACAGGCTCTGATCAAGTGGCTAACAGACTATGATCACGCGGCTGTGTAGGCACTGATTAGCAGATGAGTAGGCGCTTATCGGGCAGCTGAGAAGGCAGTGATCAAGAAGCTGTCAGGCACTGATCAAGCGGCTGGCAGGTGCTGTTCAAGCGGCTGACAGGTGCTGATCAACCGGCTGACAGGTGCTGATCAACTGGCTGACAGGTGTTACCAAGTGGCTGATAGGCGCTGATCAAGCGGCTGACATGTGCTGATCAACTGGCCGACAGGTGCTAATCAAGTGGCTGATAGGCCCTGATCAAGCTCCTGACAGGTGCTACTCAGGCGGCTGACAGGCGCTTAACGCATGGCTGCATAGGTGCTTTTCAATAGGCTGAGTGGGCACTGGCAAGTAGCTGACAGGCACTGAACAAGTGGTTGACCAGGCACTGAATTACCAGCAGAGCAGAAATTGATCAAGCGGTTAACAGGCTCTGATCAACCGGCTGAGGGTCACTGATCGCGTGGCTGAGTAGGCTCTGAATACCCAGCAAAGTGGGCGCTGATCAAGCGATTGAAAGGTGCTGATATAGTGGCTGACAGTTGCTGATAAAGTGGCTGAAAGCTGCTGATAAAGTGGCTGACATGTACTGATCAAGCGGCTGAGTAGGCGCTGATGAAGCCCCTGAGTACACGATGATCGTGCGGCTGAATAGGCGCTGATGAAATGGCTGAGTAGGGGCTGATTGCCCAGTTGAGTAGGCGCTGTTCAACCGGCTAACATGTGCTGATCAACTGGCTGACAGGTGCTTATCACTCGGTAGCTTCAGCAGTTTTCATTCGGCTGCGTAGGCAGAGGTCAAGCAGCTGATACGCACTGATCATGTGGTTGACAAGGCGCTGAATGATTAGCAGAATCGGAAATGATCAAACGGCTGACAGGCGCTGATCAACCGACTGAGGGTCACTGATCGTGTGGCTGAGTAGGCTCTGATCACGCAGCCAAGTGGGCGCTGATTAAGCGGTTGACAGGTGCTGATATAGTGGCTGACAGGTGTTGAAAAAGTGCCTGGCAGGTACTGATCAAGCTGCTGATAGGCGCTGACCAAGGGACTGACAGGTGCTGATAAATTGCTGACAGGTACTGATAAAGCGGATGAGTAGCCGCTGATCGAGCAGCTGATTAGGCGTTGATCAAGCGGTTGACAGGCGCTAATAAAGTCCATGACAGGAGCTAATCAATCGGCTGATAGTCAATGATCAAGCGGCTGGCAGTATTTCTCAAGTGGCTGTCAGTTGCAGATTGTACGACTGAGTAGGCGCTGATCGCACAGCTGAGAAGGCAATGATCAAGCAGCTGACAGGCACTGTTTAAGCGGCTGGCAGGCGCTGTTCAAGCGGCTGACAGGTGCTGATCAAGCGGCTGACAGCTGCTGATATAGTGGCTGACAGTTGCTGATAAAGTTGCTGACAGGTACTGATCAAGCTGCTGATAGGCGCTGACCAAGCGACTGACATGTGCTGATAAAGTGGCTGACAGGTACTGATCAAGCAGCTGAGTAGGCACTCATCACACAGTTGTATAGGCAATGATCAAGTGTCTGACAGCTGCTGATCAAGCGGCTGACAGGTGCTGATAAAGTCGTTGATAGATGCTGATAAAGCAGCTGTTAGTTGCTGAACAAGCGGCTGACAGTATTTCTCAAGCGGCTGTTAGGCGCAGATCGCACGGCTGAGTGGGCGCTGATCGCGGGGCTGAGTAGGCACAGATCAAGTGGCTGACAGGTGCTGATTAAGCCGCTGACAGGTGCTTGTCAAGCAGCTGGCAGGCGCTGATCACACGTCTTTGTAGGCTCTTATCGTGAGGCTGACAGGAGCTGATCAACCGGCTGACAGGCGCTGATCAATTTGCTGAAAGACTCCAATCGCGCGGCTGAGTAGGCGCTGATGAAGCCGCTGAGTAGGCGATGATCGTGCGGCTGAGTAGGCGCTGATGAAGTGGTTGAGTAGAGCTGATTGCCCAGTTGAGTAGGCGCTATTCAACCAGCTGACTGGTGCTAATCAAGTGGCTGACAGACTCTGATCACGTGGCAATTTAAGCACTGAGAGCATAGCTGATTAGGTATTGATCAAGCGGTTTACAGGTGCTTGTCAAGCAGCTGACAGGTGCTGATCACGCCGCTGAGTAGGCGCTGATAGAGGCGGTGATTAGGCGCTGATCAAGCAGCTGACAGGTGCTGATCAAGCGGCTGACAGGTGCTGATCAACTGGCAGACAGTTGCTAATGAAGCGGCTGACAGGTGCTGATCAACCGACTGTCAGGTGCTAATCAAGCGGCTGATAGGCGCTGATTGTGGGGCTCAATAGGCACGGATCAACTGGGAGAGAGACGCTATACGCATGGCTGAGTAGGCGCTGATCAACCGGCTGACAGGTGCTGATCAAGCGGCTGACAGACTCTGATCGTGCGGCTGATTAAGCATTGATAGCGCAGCTAATTATGTGTTGATCAAGCGGTTTACAGGTGATTGTCAAGCCGCTGACAGGTGCTGATGGTGCCGCTGAGTAGGCGCTGATCGAGGAGGTGATTAGGTGCTGATCAAGCGGTTGACAGGCTCTGATCAAGCGGCTGACAGACTATGATCACGCGGCTTTGTAGGCGCTGATTCGCAGATGAATAGGTGCTGATCGCACAGCTGAGAAGGCAATGATTAAGCAGCTGACAGGCACTCATCAAGCGGTTGGCAGGCGCTGTTCAAGCGGCTGACAATTGCTGATCAAGCGGCTGAGAGTTGCTGATCCACTGGCTGACAGGTGCTGATCAAGTGGCTTACAGGTGCTGATAAAGTCCATGACAGGTGCTGATCAAGTGGCTGATAGCCGCTGATCAAGATGCTGACAGTATTCTCAAGCGGCTGCCAGGTGCAGATCGCAAAAATGAGTAGGTGCTGATTGCGGAGCTGAGTAGACTCAGATCAAGCTGCTGAGGCGATGATCGCACGGCTCAGTAAATGATGCTCGTGTGGCTGATTAGGTGCTGATCATGTGGCAGACACGCGTTGATCAAGCGGCTGACAGGTGCTGATCAACTGGCTGACAGGTGCTAATGAAGCGGCTGACAGGTGATGATCAAATGGCTGACAGGGGCTGATCAACTTGCTGACAGGGTCTAATCAAGTGGTTGAGGGTCCTGATCAAGCTGCTGACAGGTGCTGGTCATGCGGCAGACAGGCGCTTATTGCGCGGCTGTGTAGGCATTTTTCAATCGGCTGAGTGGGCAGTGTTCAAACGGCTGACAGGCACTGATCAAGTGGTTGACTAGGTGCTGAATGTCAAGCAGAGCTGGAAATGATCAAGCAGCTGACAGGAGCTGATCAACCGGCTGAGGGTCACTCATCACGTGGCTGAGTAGGCTCTGATCACGCAGCAAAGTGGGCGCTGATTAAGCGGTTGACAGGTGCTGATCAAGCGGATTAGAGGTGCTGATCAACTGGCTGAAAGGTGCTAATCAAGTGGCTGATGGGCGCTGATCAAGCGGCTGACAGGTGCTGATCAAGCAGCTGACAGGCGCTGATCAAGCTGCTGACAGGTACTGATCAAGCAGCTGACAGCTGCTGATCAAGCTGCTGACAGGTGCTGATCAAGCAGCTGACAGGTGATCAACTGGCTGACAGGTGTTACTGAAGCAGCTGAGAGGTGCTGATCAACTTGCTGACAGGTACTTCTCAAGCGGCTTACAGGCACTGATCGGGCAGCTGAGTAGGCGCTGATTGCGGGGCTCAGTATGTGCAGATCAACTGGCTGAGAGATTCAATTCGGGCGGCTGAGTAGGCGCTCTTCAACCAGCTGACAGGGGCTGATCAAGCGGATGACAGACTCTGATCAAGAGGCTGACAGACTATGATCACGTGGCTGTGTAGGGGCTGATTTGAGGCTGAGTAGGCACTGATCACGCAGCTGAGAAGGCAATGACCAAGCAGCTGACAGGCACTGATCAAGCGGCTGGCATGCAGTGTTTAAGCGGCTTACAGGTGCCGATCAAGCAGCTGACAGGTATTGATCGAACGGCTGACAGGTGCTGATCAACTGGCTGAGAGGTGCTAATGAAGCGACTGACAGGTGCTGATCAACTGGTTGACAGGTGCTAATCAAGTTGCTGATAGGCCCTGATCAAGCTGCTGACAGGTGCTTGTCAAGCGGCTGACAGACTCTGATCACTCGGCTGAGTAGTCAGATATCAACAGGCTGAGAGATGCTATTTGCGCAAATGATTAGGCCCTGTTCAACCATCTAACAGGTGCTAATCAAGCGGCTGATAGCCGCTGATCAAGCGGCTGAAAGTACTTCTCCAGCGTCTGTCACACGCAGATCGCACAGATGAGTAGGTGCTGATTGCGGGGCTGAGCAGGCACAGATCAAGTGGCTGAGGTGATGATCATGTGGCTGAGTAAATGAAGATCACCTGGCTGATTAGGTGCTAATCAAGCGGCTGACATGCTTTGATCACGAAGCTGACAGGTGCTGATCAACTGGCTGACAGGTGCTAATCAAGCAGCCGATAGGCGATGATCAAGCTGCTGACAGGTGCTGATCAAGCGACTGATAGGTGCTGATGAACTGGCTGAAGGTGCTAATCAAGCGGCTGATAGGCCCTGATCAAGCTGCTGACAGGTGCTTGTCAAGAAGTTGACAGGCGTTTATCGAGCGGCTGAGTAGAGGCTTTTCAATCGGCTGAGTGGGCACTGGTCAAGTGGATGACAGGCACTGATCAAGTGCTTGACCAGGCACTGAATGACCAGCAGAGCAGGAAATGATCAAGTGGCTGACATGAGCTGATAAAGCGGCTGACAGTTGCTGATCAGCTGGCTGACAGGTGCTAATCAACTGGCTGACAGGTTCTGATCAACTGGCTGACAGGTGCTAATCAAGTGGCTGACAGGTGCTGATCAACTGGCTGACAGGTGCTAATGAATTGGCTGACAGGTGCTGACCAACTGGCTGACAGGTGCTAATCAAGTGGCTGATAGGCCCTGATCAAGCTGCTGACAGGTACTTGTCAAGCCCCTGACAGGCACGTATCATGGGGCTGCATAGGCGCTTTTCAATTGGCTGAGTGGGCACTGGTCAAGTGGATGACAGGCACTGATCAAGCGCTTGACCAGGCGCTGAATGATTAGCAGAGTCTGAAATGATCAAGCTGCTGACAGGCGCTGATCTACTGGAAGAGGGTCACTGATCGTGTGGCTGAGTAGGCTCTGATCACGAAGCTAATTGGGCGCTGATCAAGCGGTTGACAGGTGCTGATATAGTGGCTGACAGGTGTTGTTAAAGTGCCTGTCAGCCACTTGACCACTGCCCACTCAGTCGATTGAAAAGTGCCTATGCAGCCAATCAATATGCACCTGTAAGCCGCTTGACAAGCACCTGTCATCAGGTTGATCAGGGCCTATCAGCCACTTGATTAGTACCTGTCAGCAAGTTGATCAGCAGCTGTCAGCCCCTTGATCAGCACCTGTCAGCGGATTGAACAGAGCCTGCCAGGCGCTTGATCAGTGCCTGTCAGCTGCTTGATCATTGCCTTCTCAGCTGCGCGATCAGCACCTAATCAGCCGCGAATCAGCGCCTACACAATCGCTTGATCATAGTCTGTCAGCTGCTTGATCAGAGTCTATGAGCCGCTTGATCAGCTCTTAATCACTCCCTCGATCAGCGCCTACTCAGCGGCTCGATCAGCACCTGTCAGCCGCATGACAAGAACCTGTAAATCGCTTGATCAACACCTAATCAGCTGTGCTATCAGTGCTTAATGAGCCGCGCTATCAGAGTCTGTCAACCGCTTGATCAGCACCTGTCATCCGGTTGAACAGTGCCTACTCAGCCGCGAGAATAGCATCTGTCAGCCAGTTGATCTGCATCTACTGAGCCCGTAATCAGCGCCTACTCAGCCGCCTGATCAGTGCCTGTAAGCTGCTTGACAAGTACCTGTCAACCACTTGATCAGCACCTGTCAGCTGCTTGATCAACGCGTGTCAGCCACTTGATCAGCCCCTAATCAGGCACGCAATCATCATTTACTCAGCCGCGTGATCATCGCCTCACCTGCTTGATCTGCCTACTCAGCCCTGCGATCAGCGCCTACTCAGCCATGCCATCTGCGCCTGACTGGGGCTTGAGAACTACTGTCAGCCGCTTGATCAGTGACTATCAGCAGCTTGATCAGCACCTGTCAACGACATTATGAGCACCTGTCAGCCGCTTGATCAGCGCCTGTCAGCCGCTTGATCATCGCCTAAGCAGCTGCGCAAAGAACCCCTACTCAGCCGCTTGATCAGTACATGTCAGCCAATTAATCAGCACCTGTCAGCCACTATATCAGCACCTGTCAGTCACTTTGTCAGCGCCTATCAGCAGCTTGATCAGTACCTGTCAGCCACTTGATCAGCACCAGTCAGCCACTATATCAGCAACTGTCAACCTTTTTATCAGCACCCAATTTGTTGCGTGATCAGAGCCTACTCTACCACGCGATCAGTGACCCTCAGCCAGTTGATCAGCGCCTCTCAGCCGCTTGATCATTTCCAGCTCTGCTGGTCATTCAGCGCCTGGTCAACCACTTGATCAGTGCCTGTCAGACGCTTGACCACTTCCCACTCAGTCGATTGAAAAGCGCCTACACAGCCGAGCGATAAGCACCTGTCAGCCGCTTGACAAGCACCTGTCAGCAGGTTGATCAGGGCCTATCAGCCACTTGATTAGTACCTATCAGCAAGTTGATCAGCATCTGTCAGCTGCTTCATTAGCACCTGTCAGCCAGTCGATCGGCACCTGTCAGAGCTTGATCAGCACCTGTCAGAGCTTGATCAGTGCCTATCAGCTGCTTATTTAGCACCAGTCAGCCAGTTGATCAGCACCTGTCAGCTGCTTGATTAGCACCTGTCAGCCATTTGATCAGCAACTGTCGGCCGCTTGATCTGCACCTAATCAGCCACGCGATCCTCATTTACTCAGCCGCTTGATCTGCCTACTCAGCCCCGTGATCAGCACCTACTCAGCATTGCCATCTGCACCTGACAGCCACTTGAGAAGTACTGTCAGCCGCTTGATCAGTGACTATCAGCCGCTTGATCAGCACCTGTCCACGACTTTATGAGCACGTGTCAGCTGCTTGATCAGCGCCTGTCAGCCTCTGGATCATTGCCTAATCAGCTGCGGGAAGAGCGCCTACTCAGCTGCTTGATCAGTACATGTCAGCCACTTTATCAGCACCGGTCAACCTCTTGATCAGCGCCCACTTTGCTGTGTGATCAGAGCCTACTGTGCCACGCGAACATGACCGTCAGCCGGTTGAAAAGCACCTCTCAGCCGCTTGATCATTTCCAGCTCTGCTGGTCATTCAGTGCCTGGTCAACCACTTGATCATGCCTGTCAGCCACTTGACCACTGCCCACTCAGTCGATTGAAAGCACCTACACAGCTGAGCGATAAGCACCTGTCAGCCGCTTGACAAGCACCTGTCAGATCAAAACAATGACAGGTGTTTGTAAAGCAGCTGTCAGGCACCGATCACGCATCTTAGTAGGCGCTGATCATGAGGCTGACTGGCACAGATCAAGCTGCTTTACAGGTGATGATCAAGCAGCTGACAGGTGCTGATCAACTGGCTGACAGTTGCTAATCAAGCGGCTGATAGGCCCTGATCAAGCGGCGGACAGACTATGATAACGTGGCTGTGTAGGGGCTTATTCTTGGCTGAGTAGGCGCTGATCGCTAGCTGAGAAGGCAATGATCCAGCAGCTGATAGGCACTGATGAAGCGGCTGGCAGGTGCTGTTTAAGCGGCTTTCAGGTGCTGATCAAGCAGCTGACAGGTGCTGATCAACTGGCTAACTGTTGCTAATGAAGCGGCTGACAGGTGCTGATCAACTGGCTGACAGGTGCTAATGAAGCGGCTGACAGGTGCTGATCAACTGGCTGACAGGTGCTAATCAAGCAGCTGATAGGCGCTGATAAAGCTGCTGACAGGTGCTGATCAAGCGGCTGACAGGTGCTGATGAACTGGCTGACAGGTACTGATCAAGCGGCTGAGTAGGCGCTGATCGTGCAGCTGATAAGGCGATGATCAAGCGGCTAACAGGCGGTGATCAAGCGGCTTACAGGTGCTGATCAATTGGCTGACAGGTGCTGATCAACTGGCTGACATGTGCTAATCAAGCTGCTGATAGGCACTGATCAAGCTGCTGACAGGTGCTGATCAAGTGGCTGACAGGTGCTGATCAACTGGCTGACAGGTACTGATCAAGCAGCTGAGTAGGCACTGATCGTGCAGCTGATTAGGCGATGATCAAGCGGCTAACAGGCTTTGATCAAGCGGCTGACAGGTGATGATAAAGTGGTTGACAGATGCTGATCAAGCGGCTGATAGGTGCTGATCAAGTGGATGACAGGTGCTGATAAAGTGGCTGACAGGTACTTATCAAGCGGCTGAGTAGGAGCTGATCGGGCTGCTAATTAGGCGATGATCAAGCAGCTGACAGGAGCTGATCAAGCGGCTGACAGGTGCTGATAAAGTCGTTGACAGATGCTGATCAAGTGGCTGATAGTCGTTGTTCAACCGGTGGACAGGTGCTGATCAAGCAGTGACAGACTCTGATTGCGCGGCTGATTAAGCACTGATAGAGCAGATGATTAGGTGATCATCAAGCGGTGTACAGGTGCTTGTCATGCGGCTGACAGGTGCTGATCGCTCAGCTGAGTAGGCGCTGATCGAGGGGGGTGATTAGGCGCTGATCAAGCAGCTGACAGGCTCTGATCAAGCGGCTGACAGGTGCTGATCAACTGGCTGACAGGTGCTAATCAAGTGGCTGATAGGTGCTGATCAAGCGGCTGACAGACTATGATCAAGCCGCTGTGTAGGGGCTTATTCTCGGCTGAGTAGGCGCTGATTGCACAGCTGAGAAGGCAATGATCAAGCAGCTGACAGGCACTGATCAAGCGGCTGGCAGGCAGTTTTTAAGTGGCTTTCAGGTGCTGATCAAGCAGCTGACAGGTGCTGATCCAGCGGGTGACAGGTGCTGATATACTGGTTGACAGGTGCTGATAAAGTGGCTGACAGGTACTGATCAATCGGTTGAGTAGGCGCTGATCCTGCAGCTGATTTGGTGATGATCAAGCGACTGACAGTCGCTGTTCAAGCGGCTGACAGGTGCTGATAAAGTCGTTGACAGGTGCTGATAAAGCGGCTGATAGTCGCTGATCAAGCGGCTGACAGTACTTCTCAAGCGGCTTTCAGGCGCACATCGCATGGCTGAGTAGGTGCTGATAGCAGGGCTCAGTAGGCGCAGATCAAGCCTCAGAGGCGATGATCGCGCTGCTGAGTAAATGATGATCGCGTGGCTGATTAGGTTCTGATCAAGCGGCTGACACGAGTCGATCAAGCGGCTGACAGGTGCTGATCAAGTGGCTGACAGGTACTTCTAAAGCAGCTGACAGGCACTGATCGGGCGGCTGAGTAGGCGCTGAGTGCGGGGCTCAGTAGGCACAGATAAACTGGCTGAGAGATGCAATTCGCGCGGCTCAGTAGTAGTTGTTCAACTGGCTGACAGGTGCTGATCAAGCAGCTGACTGACTCTGATCGCGCGGCTGATTAAGCACTGATAGCGCAGCTTATTAGGTGTTGATCAAACGGTTTACAGGTGCTTGTCAAGCGCCTGACAGGTTCTGATCGCGCCGCTGAGTAGGCGCTGAACAAGGGGGTGATTAGGCGCTGAACAAGCGTCTGACAATCTCTGATCAAGTGGCTGACCGACTATGATCACGTGGCTCTATAGGCAATGATTCGCGGCTGTGTAGGCACAGATCGCACATCTGAGAAGGCAATGATCAAGCAGCTGACAGGCAGTGACCAAGCGGCTGGCAGGTGCTGTTCAAGCGGCTGACAAGTGCTGATAAAGCGGCTGAGAAGTGCTGAATAACTGGCTGACAGGTGATAATCAAGCGGCCGATAGGCGCTGATCAAGTGGCTGACAGCTGCCGATCAACTGGCTGACAGGTGCTAATCAAGCAGCTGATAGGCATTGATCAAGCTGCTGACAGGTGCTGATTAAGCGGCTGACAGGTGCTAATCAACTGGCTGACAGGTGCTAATCAAGGGGCTGATAGGCGCTGATCAACTGCTGACAGCTGCTGATCAACTGGCTGACAGGTGCTAATGAAGCAGCTGACAGGTGCTTAACAACTGGCTGACAGGTGCTAATCAAGCACCTGATAGGCGCAGATCAAGCGGCTGAGGGGTGATGATCAACAGCTGACAGGTGCTGATCAACTGGCTTACAGGTGCTAATCAAGTGGCTGTTAGGCCCTGATCAAGCTGCTCACAGTTGCTGATCAACTGGCTGAAAGGTGCTAATGAAGCAGCTGATGGTGCTGATCAAGCGGCTGACAGGTGCTCATCTACTGGCTGACAGGTGCTAATAAAGTGGTTTACAGGTGCTGAAGAACTGGCTGACAGGTGCTAATCAAGCACTTGATAGGCGCTGATCAAGCGGCTGACAGGTTCTGATCAACTGGCTGACAGGTGCTAATCAAGCAGCTGATAGGCGATGATCAAGCTGCTGACAGGTGCTGATCAAGCGGCTTACAGGTGCTGTTCAACTGGCTGACAGGTGCTAATCAAGTGGCTGATAGGCCCTGATCAAGCTGCTGACAGGTGATTTTCAGGCGGCTGACAGGAACTTATCCTGTGGCTGCGTTGGCGCTTTTCAATCAGCTGAGTGGGCAGTGGTCAAGTGGCTGACAGGCGCTGATCAAGTGGCTGACAGGTGCTGATAAAGTCATTGACAGTTGCTAATCAAGCGACGCGACTGATAGTCCCTGATAAAGTGGCTGACAGTATTTCTCAAGTGGCTGTCAGGCACAGATTGCATTGCTGAGTAGGTGCTGATCGTGGGGCTGAATAGACACAGATCAAGCAGCTGAGGCGATGTTTGCGTGGCTGAGTAAATGATGATCGCGTGGCTGATTTGGTGCTGATCAAGCAGCTGACAGGCTCTGATCAAGCGGCTGACAGACTAAGATCAAGCGGCTGACAGACTATGATCACGCGGCTGTGTAGGCGCTAATTCGTGGCTGAGTAGGTGCTGATCGCGCAGCTGAGAAGAAAAAGATCAAGCAGCTGAAAGCCACTGATCAAGAGGCTTGCAGGTGCTGTTCAAGCGGCTGCCAGGTGCTGATCAGCGGGTGACAGGTGCTGATCAACTTGCTAACAGGTGCTGATCAACTTGCTGACAGGTGCTAATCAAGTGGCTGACAGGTGTTGATCTAGCGGCTGATGGGGCTGATCGCGCGGTTTAGTAGGCGCTGTTCAAGCACCTGACAGGTGATGATCAATCGGGTGAGAGGTGCTGATAAGCTGCTGAAAGGTGCTGATCAAGCAGCTGATAGGTGCTGATGATGCCGATGACAGGCCCTGATCGAGAGGCTGAAAAGTTTTGTTCACGCAGCTGAGTAGGCATTGAGCACATGGCTGAGTAGAAGGTGATTGTGGGGCTGAGTAGGCGCTAATGAAGCGGCTGAGTCGGCACTGATTGCACGAATGAATAGGCGCACATCAAGCGACTGACAGGCGCTTATCGTGTGGCTCTAATAGGCACTGATCGCGCAGCTGAGTAGGTGAATATCAAGAAGCTGAGTAGGCCCGGATTAAGCGGCTAACAGGCGCTGATGAAGTGGCATACAGAATCTGATCGCGAGGCTACATAGGCCCTGATAGCGCGGCTGAGTAGGTGCTTATCACGAGGCTGAGTAGGTGATGATCAAGCGACGGACAGGAGCTGCTCAAGCGGCAGACAGGGGATGATCACACGGCTGAGTTGAACCTGATCGCTCGGCTGAGTAGGCACTGATTGCGGGGCTCAGTAGGCACAGATCAACTGGCGGAGAGATGCTATTCTCGTGGTTGAGTAGGCGCTGTTCAACGGGCTGACAGGTTCTGATCAAGCGGCTGACAGACTGTGATCGCGGGGCTGATTAAGCACTGATAGCGCAGGTGATTAGGTGTTGATCAAGAGGTTTATAGGTGCTTGTCAAGCGGCTGACAGGTGCTGATCGCACCACTGTGGAGGCGCTGATCGAGGGGGTGATTAGGCGCTGATCAAGCGGCTGACAGGCTCTGATCAAGTGGCTGACAGACTAAGATCACGAGGCTGTGTAGGGGCTGATTCACGGCTGAGTAGGCACTGATAGTGCAGCTGAGAAGCCAATGATCAAGCAGCTGACAGGCACTGATCAGCTGCTGGCAGGCTCTGTTCAAACGGCTGACAGGTGCTGATCAAGCGGCTGACAGGTGCTGATCAACTGGCTGACAGGTGCTAATCAAGTGGCTGATAGGCCTGATCAAGCGGCTGACGGGTGCTGATCAACTGGCTGACAGGTGATAATCAAGCAGCCGATAGGTGCTGATCAAGCGGCTGAGGGGTGCTGATCAACTAGCTGACAGGTGCTAATCAAGCAGCTGATAGGCGCTGATCAAACTGTTGACAGGTGCTAATGAAGCGGCTGACAGTTGCTGATCAACTGGCTGTCAGGTGCTAATGAAGCGGCTGACAGGTGCTGATCAACGGGCTGACAGATGCTAATCAAGCGGCTGATAGGCGCTGATCAAACTGTTGACAGGTGCTTATCAAGCGGCTGACAGTTGCTGATCAACTGGCTGTCAGGTGCTAATGAAGCGACTGACAGCTGCTGATCAACTGATTGACTGGTGCTGATCAACTGGCTGACAGGTGCTGATCAACTGGCTGACAGGTGCTAATCAAATGGCTGATTGGCCCTGATCAAGCTGCTGACAGGTGCTTGTTAAGCGGCTGACAGGCGCTTATCACGCGGCTGCATAGACGCTTTTCAATCGGTTGAGTGGGCACTGGTCAAGCGGTTGACAGGTGCTGATATAGTGGCTGACAGATGCTGATCACGCGGCTGAGTAGGCGCTGATCGTGCAGCTGATTAGGCAATGATCAAGCGGCTGACAGGCACTGATCGGGCAGCTGAGTAGGCTCAGATTGCGGGGCTCAGTAGGCACAGATCAACTGGCTGAGAGATGCTATTCAGGGGCTGAGTTGGTGCTGTTCAACCGGGTGAAAGGTGCTGATCAAGCGGCTGACAGACTCTGATCGCGCGGCTGATTAAGCACTGATAGTGCAGCTGATTAGGTGTTGATGAAGCGGTTTAAACGTGCTACTCAAGCAGCTGACAGGTGCTGATTGCAACACTGAGTAGGCACTAATCGAGGGGATGATTAGGCGCTGATCAAGCAGCGGACAGGATCTGATCATGCGGCTGTGTAGGCGCTGATTCGTGGCTGAGTAGGTGCTGATCTTGCAGCTGAGATGCCAATGATCAAGCAGCTGACAGGCACTGATCAAGCGGCTGACAGGTGCTGATCAAAAGGCTGAAAGGTGCTGATCAACTGGCTGACAGGTGCTAATCAAGCAGCTGATAGGCTCTGACCAAACGACTGACAGGTGCTGATGTATTGTCTTAGAGGTACCGATCAATTGGCTGATAGCCATGACCAAGCGACTGACCGGTGCTGATAAACTGTCTGACAGTTACTGATAAAGCGGCTGAGTAGGCACTGATCACGCAGCTGATTAGGTGATGCTCAATCGTCTGACAGGCGCTGATCCAGCGGCTGACAGGTGCTGATAAAGTCGTTGACTGGTGCTGATCAAGCGGCTGATAGTCGCTGACCAAGCAGCTGACAGTAGTAAAGCGGCTGTCAGGCGCAGATCGCAAGGCTGAGTAGGCGCTGATCTCGGGTCTCAGTAGGCACAGATTATGCGGTTGAGGCGATGATAACGCGGCTGAGTAAATGATGATTCCGTGGCTGATTAGGTGCTGATCAATGGGCTGACACGCGTTGATCAAGTGGGTGACAGGTGCTGATCAAGCAGCTCACAGACTCTGATTGCTCAGCTGATTAAACACTGATAGCGAGCTGATTAGGTGTTGATCAAGCGGATTACAGGTGCTTGTCAAGCGGCTGAGAGGCGTTTATCACGTGGCTGCATAGGCGCTTTTCAATCTGCTGAGTAGGCACTGCTTAAGTGGCTGACAGGCACTGAACAAGTGGTTGACCAGGCGCTGAATGATCAGCAGAGCAGGAAATGATCAAGCGGCTGACAGGCGCTGATCAACCGCCTGGGGGTCACTGATCTCGTGGCTTAGTAGGCTCTGATCACGCAGCAAAGTGGTCGCTGATCAAGCGGTTAGCAGGTGCTGATATAGTGGCTGACATGTGCTGATAAAGCGGCTGACATGTGCTGATAAAGTCGTTGACAGGTGCTTATCAAGTGGCTGATGGTCGCTAATCAAGCAGCTGACAGTACTTCCCAAGCGGCAGTCAGGCGCATATCGCACAGCTGAATACGCGCTGATCGCGGGGCTGAGTAGGCACAGATCAATTGGCTGAGGTGATGATTGCGTGGCTCAGTAAATGATGATCGCGTTGCTGATTAAGTGCTGATCAAGCGGCTGACATGCGTTGATCAAGTGGCTGACAGGTGCTAATCAAGTGCCTGACAGGTACTTCTCAAGCAGCTGACACGCAGAGATCGGGCGGCTGAGTAGGCGCTGATTGCGAAGGTCAGTAGGCACAGATCAACTGGCTGAGAGATGCTATTCTCTTGGAAGTGTAGGCGCTGTTCAACCGGCTGAAAGGTGCTGATCAAGCGGCTGACAAACTCTGATCGCACGGCTGATTAAGCACTGATAGTGCAGCTGATTAGGTGTTGATCAAGCAGTTTACAGGTGCTTGTCATGTGGCAGACCGGTGCTGATATAGCGGCTGACAGGTGCTGATAAAGTGGCTGACAGGTACTGATCAAGAGGCTGAGTAAATGCTGATTACGCAGCTGATTAGGCGATGATCAAGCAGCTGACAGGCGCTGATCAAGCGGCTGACAGGTGATGATAAATTCGCTGACAGGTACTGATAAAGCGGATGTGCTGATCGAGGGGGTGATTAGGCGCAGATCAAGCGCTGACAGGCTCTGATCTCGTGGCTGTTTAAGCACTGATAGCGCAGATGATTAGCTGCTGATCAAGTGGTTTACAGGTGCTTGTCAAGCGGCTGACAGGTGGTGATTGCGCCGCTGAGTAGGTGCGGATCGAGGGGGTGATTAGGCGCTGATCAAGCGGCTGACAGGCTCTGATCAAGCGGCTGACAGACTATGATCACACGGCTGTTTAGGCGCTGATTCGCGGCTGAGTAGGTGCTGATCGCGCAGCTGAGAAGGAAATGATCAAGCAGCTTAAAGGCACTGATCAAGCGGCTGGCAGGTGCTGTTCAGGTGGCTGACAGGTGCTGATCAAGCGGCTGACAGGTGCTGATCAACTTGCTGACAGGTGCTAATCAAGTGGCTGATAGGTCCTGATCAAGCTGCTGATAGGTGCTTGTCAAGAGGTTGACAGGCACTTATCACTCGGCTGCATAGGCGCTTTTCAATTGGCTGAGTGGGCACCGGTCAAGTGGCTGACAGGCACTGATCAAGTGGTTGACCAGGCGCTGAATGACCATCAGGGCAGGAAATGTTCAACAGGCTGACAGGCGCTGATCAGCCGGCTGAGGGTCACTGATCTTGTGGCTGATTAGGCTCTGATCACGCAGCTAACTGGGCGCTGATCAACCGGTTGGCAGGTGCTGATTAACTGGCTGACAGGTAATGATTAAGCTGCTGATAGGGGCTGTCCTAGCGACTGACAGTTGCTGATAAAGTGTCTGACAGGTGCTGATAAAGTGGCTGACAGTTACTGATCAAGTGGCTGAGTAGGCCCTGATTGCGCGGCTGATTAGGCACTGATCAAGCAGCTGACAGGCGCTGATCAAGCCGCTGACAGGTGCTTGATAAGCAGCTGGCAGGCCCTGATCACGCGTCTTAGTAGGCGCTAATCGTGAGGACGACAGAGTCTGAGCACCCGGCTGACAGGCGCTTATCAAGTGGCTGACAGACTCTGATAGCATGGCTGAGTAGGCGCTGGTTACGGGGCTCAGTAGTCAGATATCAACAGGCTGAGAGATGCTATTCGCGTGGATGAGTAGGCGCTGTTCAACCGTCTAACAGGTGCTAATCAAGCGGCTGATAGTCGCTGATCAAGAGGCTGAGAGTACTTCTCCAGCGGCTGTCACGCGCAGATCGCACGGATGAGTAGGCGCTAATCGTGGGGCTGAGCAGGCACAGATCAAGCGGCTGAGGTGATGATCACGCGGCTGAGTAAATGAAGATCACGTGGCTGATTAGGTGCTAATCAAGCAGCTGACATGCTTTGATCACGCAGCTGACAGGAGCTGATCAACTGGCTGACAGGTGCTAATCAAGCAGCCTATACACGCTGATCAAGCTGCTGAAAGGTGCTTGTCAAGCAGTTGACAGGTGCTTATCGCGCGGCTGAGTAGAGGCTTTTCAATCGGCTGAGTGGGCACTGGTCAAGCGGCTGACAGGCACTGATCCAGTGTTGACCAGGCACTGAATGACCAGTAGAGCAGGAAATGATCAAGCGGCTGACAGGAGCTGATCAAGTGTCTGACAGGTGCTGACCAACTGGCTGACAGGTGCTAATCAAGCGGCTGACAGGTTCTGATCAACTGGCTGACAGGTGCTAATCAAGTGGCTGACATGTGCTGATCAACAGGCTGACAGGTGCTAATGAATCGGCTGACAGGTGGTAATCAAGTGGCTGATAGGCCCTGATCAAGCTGCTGACAGGTGCTTGTCAAGCGCCTGACAGGCACTTATCATGCGGCTGCATAGGCGCTATTCAATTGGCTGAGTGGGCTCTGGTCAAGTGGATCACAGGCATTGATCAAGTGCTTGACCAGGCACTGTATGATTAGCAGAGTCGGAAATGATCAAGCGGCTGACAGGCGCTGATCAACCGGATGAGGGTCACTGATCGTGTGGCTGAGTAGGCTCTGATCACGCAGCTAAGTGGGCGCTGATCAAGCGGTTGACAGGTGCTGATATAGTGGCTGACAGGTGTTGAAAAAGTGGTTGGCAGGTACTGAACAAGCTGCTGATAGGCACTGACCAAGCGACTGACAGGTGCTGATAAAGTGGAAGACAGGTACTGATAAAGTAACTGAGTAGGCGCTGATCCTGCAGCTGATTAGGCGATGATCAAGCAGTGGACAGGCGATGATCAAGCGGTTGACAGGTGCTGATAAAGTCCATGACAGGTGCTGATCAAGCGGTTGACACACTCTGATCACACGACTGATTAAGCATTGATAGCCCAGCAGACTAGTTGTTGATCAAAGGGTTTACAGGTGCTTGTCAAGCGGCTGACAGGTGCTGATCGCACTGCTGTGTAGGCACTGATCGAGATGGTGATTATGCGCTGATCAAGCGACTGACAATCTCTGATCAAGCGGCTCACAAGCTATGATCACGTGGCTCTGTAGGCGCTGATTCGCAGCTGAGTAGGTGCTGATCGCGCAGCAGAGAAGACAATGAGCAAGCAGCTGAGAGGCACTGGTCAAGCGACTGGGAGGCGCTATTCAAGCGGCTGACAAGTGCTGATAAAGCGGCTGAGAGGTGCTGATATACTGGCTGACAGGTGATCATCAAGCGGCTGATAGGCGCTAATCAAGCGGCTGAGAGCTGCTGTTCAACTGGCTGACAGGTGGTAATCAAGCAGCTGATAGGCACTGATCAAGCTGCTGACAGGTGCTGATTAAGCAGCTGACAGGTTCTAATCAACTGGCTGACAGGTGCTAATCAAGCGGCTGATAGGCGCTTATCAAGCAGCTAACATGTGCTTATCAACTGGCTGACAAGTGTTAATTAAGCAGCTGATAGGCGCTGATCATCCTGCTGACAGGTGCTGATCAACGGGCTGACAGGTGCTGGTCAAGTGGCTGACAAGTGCTAATGAAGCGGCTGACAGGTGCTGATCAACTGGCTGACAGGTGCTAATAAAGCAGCTGATAGGCGCTGACCAAGCGGCTGAGGGGTATGATCAACTGGCTGGCAGGTGCTAATCAAGCGGCTGATAGGCGCTGATCAAACTGCTGACAGGTGCTTATCAAGCGATTTACAGGTGCTGCCCAACTGGCTGACAGGTGCTGATCAACTGGCTGACAGGTGCTAATCAAGTGGCTTACAGGTTCTGAACAACTGGCTTACAAGTGCTTATCAAGCGCTTTATAGGCGCTGATCAAGCGGCTGACAGCTGCTAATCAAGCAGCTGATAGGCACTGATCAAGCGGCTAACAGGTGCTGATCAACTTGCTGACAAGTGTTAATTAAGCAGCTGATAGGCGCTGATCAAGCTGTTGTCAAGTGCTGATCAAGCGGCTGACAGGTGCTGATCAACTGGCTGACAGGTGCTAATAAAGTGCTGATAGGCCCTGATCAGGCTGCTGACAGGTGCTTGTCAAGCGGCTGACAAGCTCTTATCATGTGGCTGTGTAGGCGCTTTTCAATCGGCTGAGTGGGCCGTGGTCAAGCGGCTGACAGGCACTGATCAAGTGGTTGACCAGGCCCTGAATGACCAGCAGAGCAGGAAATGATCAAGCGGCTGACAGGCGCTGATGAACAGGCTGAGGGTCACTGATCTCATGCCTGAGTAGGCTCTGATCACGCAGCAAAATGGGCTCTGAACATGTGGTTGACAGGTGCTGTTATAGTGGCTGACAGGTGCTGATAAAGTGGCTGACAGGCCCTGATCAAGCGGCTGACACGTGCTGATCAAGCCGCTGACAGGTGCTTGATAAGCAACTGGTAGGCCCTGATCACGCCTCTTAGTAGGCGCTAATCGTGAGGACCACAGACGCTGATCACGCAGCTGACAGGCGCTTCTCAAGCGGCTGTCAGACTCTGATCACGCGGCTGAGTAGGTGATGATGAAGCCACTGAGTAGGTGCTGATTGCCCAGTTGAGTAGGCGCTGTTCAACTGGATAACAGGTTTTGATCAAGCGGCTGACAGAGTCTGATCTCAGGGCTGTTTAAGCACTGATAGTACAGCTGATTAGGTGTTGATCAAGTGGTTTACAGGTGCTTGTCAAGCGGCTGACAGGTGGTGATCGTGCCGCTGAATAGCCAATGATCGAGGGGCTGATGAGGCGCTGATCAAGAAGCGACAGGCTCTGATCAAGCGGCTAACAGACTATGATCACGCGGCTGTGTAGGCGCTGATTCGTGGCTGAGTTGGCGATGATCGAGCAGCTGAGAAGGCAATGATCAAGCAGCTGAAAGGCACTGATCAAGCGGCTGGCAGGTGCTGTTCAAGCGGCTGACAGGTGCTGATCAAGAGGCTGACAGGTGCTAATCAAATGGCTGATAGGTCCTGTTCAAGCTGCTCACAGGTGCTTGTCAAGCAGCTGACAGACTCTGATCGCTCGGCTGAGTAGGCAATGATGAAGCCGCTGGGTAGGCGATGACCATGCAGCTGAGTAGGCGCTGATGAAGCGACTGAGTAGGTGCTGATTACCCAGTTGAGTAGCCGCTGTTCAACAGGATAACAGGTTCTGATCAAGCGGCTGAAAGACTCTGATCGTGTGGCTGTTTAAGCACTGATAGCACAGGTGATTAGGTGTTGATCAAGTGGTCTACAGGTGCTTGTCAAGCGGCTGACAGGTGGTGATCGTGCCGCTGGGTAGGCGATGATCGAGGGGGTGATTAGCCGCTGATCAAGCTGCTGACAGGCTCTGATCAAGCGACTGACAGGTGCTGATAATGTGGCTGACAGGTGCTGATAAAGTGGCTGACTGGTACTGATCAAGCGGCTGAGTAGGTGCTGATCGCGGGGCTGAGTAGACAGATCAAGCAGCTGAGGCGATGATCGTGCGGCTGAGTAAATGATGATTGTGGGGATGATGAGGTGCTGATCAAGCGGCTGACAGGTGCTGATCAAGTGGTTGACAGGTACTTCTCAAGCGGCTGACAGGCACTGATCAGGCAGCTGAATAGGCGCTAATTGCGGGGCTCAGTAGGCGCAGATCAACTGGTTGAGAGATGCTATACGCGTGGCTGAGTAGGCACTGTTCAACCGGCTGACAGGCACTGATCAAGCGGCTAACAGACTATGATCAGGCGGCTGTGTAGGAACTGATTCAGGGCTGAGTAGGTGCTGATCACGCAGCTGAGAAGGCAATGATCAAGCAGCTGTCAGGCACTGATCAAGCGGCTGGCAGGCACTGTTCAAGCGGCTGACAGGTGCTGCTCCAGCAGCTGACAGGTGCTGATCAACTGGCTAACAAGTGCAAATCAAGCAGCTGATAGACGTTGATCAAGCTGCTGACAGGTGCTGATCAAGCGGCTGAGAGGTGCTGATCAACTGGCTGACAGGTGCTAATCATGTGGCTGACAGGTGCTGATCAACTGGCTGACAGGTGCTAATAAAGCGGCTGATAGGCCCTGATCAGTCTGCTGACAGGTGCTTGTCAAGCGGCTGACATGCTCTCATTGCGTGGCTGTGTAGGCGCTTTTCAATTAGCTGAGTGGGCTGTGGTCAAGCAGTAGACAGGCACTGATCAAGTGGTTGACCAGGCGCTGAATGACTAGCAGAGCAGGAAATGATCAAGCGGCTGACAGGCACTGATCAAGTGGTTGACCAGGTGCTGAATGAACAGCAGAGAAGGAAATGATCAAGCGGTTGACAGGCGCAGATCAACCAGATGAGGGTCACTGATTGCGTGCCTGAGTAGGCTCTGATCACGCAGCAAAGTGGGTGATGAACAAACGGTTGACAGGTGCTGTTATAGTGGCTGACATGTGCTAATCAACTGGCTGACAGGTGCTAATCAAGCGTCTGATAGGTGATGATCAAACTACTGACAGGTGCTGATCAACTGACTGACAGGTGCTAATCAAGTGTCTGATAGGTGATGATCAAGTGGCTGACACGTGTTGATCAACAGGCTGCCAGGTGCTAATCAAGCAGCTGATAGGCGCTGATCAAGCTGCTGACGGGTGCTGATCAAGCGGCTGACAGGTGCTTCTCAAGCGGCTGACAGGCACTGATTGGGCGGCTGAGTAGGCGCTGATTGCGGTGCTCAGTAGGCACAGATCAACTGGCTGAGAGATGCTATTCGTGCGGCTGAGTAAGCGCTGTTCAACCGGCTGACAGGTGCTCATCAAGCAGCTGACAGGTGCTGATATAGTGTCTGACAGGTGCTGATAAAGTGGCGGACAGGTACTGACCAAGTGGCTGAGTAGGCGCTGATCACGCAGCTGATCACGCATCTTAGTAGGCGCTGATCGTGAGGCTGACAGGTCCTGATCAACCGGCTGACAGGCGCTTA
Source organism: Bubalus kerabau (assembly GCF_029407905.1). NCBI lineage: Eukaryota > Metazoa > Chordata > Mammalia > Artiodactyla > Bovidae > Bubalus > Bubalus kerabau. The sequence goes on along the minus strand of NC_073647.1, from coordinate 443,495 downwards.
TCAAGCGGCTGACAGACACTAATTGCGTGTCTGAGTACGCGCTGATGAAGCTGATGAGTAGGCGATGATTGTGCAGCTGAGTAGGCGCTGATGAAGTGGCTGAGTAGGCGCTGATTGCCCAGTTGAGTAGGCTCTGTTCCACTGGCTGACAGGTGGTGATCAAGCGGCTGACAGACTCCGATCGCACGGTTGATTAAGCACTGATAGCGCAGCTGATTAGGTGTTGATAAAGTGGCTGACAGGAGCTGTTCAAGAGGTTGACAGGTGCTGATCAACTGGCTGACAGGTGCTAATCAAGCTGCTCATAGGGGCTGATCAAGTGGCTGTCAGTTGCTGATCAACTGGCTGATAGGAGATAATGAAGCGGCTGACAGGTGCTGATCAACAGGCTGACAGGTGCTAATCAAGCAGCTGATAGGCGCTGATCAAGCTGCTGACAGGTGCTGATCAAGAGGCTGCAGGTGCTAATCAACTGGCTGACAGGTGCTAATGAAGTGGCTGACAGGTGCTGATCAACTAGCTGACAGGTGCTGATAAAGTGGCTGACAGGTACTGATCAAGCTGCTGATAGGTGCTGACTAAGCGACTGACAGGGGCTTATAAATTGGCTGACAGGTGCTGATAAAGTGGCTGACATGTACTGATCAAGCTGCTGATAGGCGCTGACCAAGCGACTGACAGGTGCTGATAATGTGGCTGATAGGTGCTTATAAAGTGGCTGACAGGTACTGATCAAGAGGCTGACAGGCGCTGATCAAGCCGCTTACAGAGGTTGTCAAGCAGCTGGCAGGTGCTGATCACGCATCTTATTAGGTGCTGATCGTGAGGCTGACAGGCACTGATCAACTGGCTGAAAAGCGCTTATCAAGCAGCTGAAAGAGTCTGATCGCGCGGCTGAGTAGGCGCTGATGAAGCCGCTGAGTAGGCGATGAGCTTGCGGATGAGTAGGCGCTGATGAAGTGGCTGAGTAGGCGCTGATTGCACAATTGAGCAGGCGCTGTTCACCGGCTAACAGGTGCTGATCAAGCGGCTGACAAACTCTGATCGCGCGGCTGATTAAGCACTGAGAGCTCAGCTGATTAGGTGTTCATCAAGCTGTTTACAGGTGCTTGTCAAGCGGCTGATAGGTGCTGATCACGACGCTGAGTACGCGCTGATCGAGGTGGTGATTAGGCGCTGATCAAGCGGCTGATAGGCTCTGATCAAGCGGATGACAGACTATGATCACGCGGCTGTGTAGGCGCTGATTCGTGGCTGACTAGGCGCTGATTGCGCAGCTGAGAAGGCAATGATCAAGCTGCTGACAGGAACTGATCAAGCGGCTGGCAGGTGCTGTTCAAGCGGCTGACAGGTGCTGATCAACTGGCTGACAGGTGCAAATCAAGCGTCTGATAGGTGATCAAAATGCTGACAGGTGCTGATCAACTGGCTGACAGGTGCTATTCAAGCGTCTGATAGGTGATGATCAAGCGGCTGACACGTGCTGATCAACTGGCTGACAGGTGCTAATCAAGCGGCTGATGGCGCTGATCAAGTGTCTGACAGGTGCTGTTCAACTGGCTGTCAGGTGCTAATCAAGCAGCTGATAGGCGCTGATCAAGCTGCTGACAGGTAGCTGATCAAGTGGCTGACAGGTACTTCTCAAGCGGCTCTCAGGCACTGATCGGGCGGCTGAGTAGGCGCTGATTGTGGGGCTCAGTAGTCGCAGATGAACTGGCTGAGAGATGCAATTCGCGCGGCTGAGTAGGCGCTGATCAAGCTGCTGACAGGTGCTGAACAAGCGGCTGAGAAACTGTGATCTCGCGCCTGATTAAACACGGATAGCGCAGCTGATTAGGTGTTGATCAAGCTGTTTACAAGTGCTTTTAAAGCAGCTGACAGGTGCTGATCGCGACGCTGAGGAGGCGCTGATTGAGGGGGTGGTTAGGCGCTGATCAAGCGGCTGACAGGCTCTGATCAAGCGGCTGACAGACTATGATCAGGCGGCTGTGTAGGTACTGAATCGCGGCTGATTAGGCTCTGATCGCGCAGCTAAGAAGGCAATGATCAAGCAGCTGACAGGCACTGATAAAGCGGCTGGCAGGCGCTGTTCAAGCGGCTGACAGGTGCTCATCAAGTGGCTGACAGGTGCTGATCAACTGCCTGACAGGTGCTAATTAAGTGGCGGATAGGCGTCTATCAAACGGCTGACAGGTGCTAATGAAGCACATGACAGGTGCTGATAAAGTGTCTGACAGGTACTGATCAAGCAGATGACACGCATTGATTAAGCGGATGACATGTGCTGATCAAGCGGCTGACAGACTCTGATCACGCAGCTGATTAAGAACTGATAGAGCAGCTGATTAGGTGCTAATCAAGCGGTTTACTGGTGCTTGTCAAGCTGCTGACAGGTGCTGATCAAGTGGCTGACAGTACTTCTCAATCGGCTGTCAGGCACATATCGCACGGCTGAGTAGGCACTGATCGCGGGGCTGAGTAGGCACAGATCATGCGGCTGAGGCGATGATCGCATGGCTCAGTAAATATTGATAGCGAAGCTAATTAGGTGTTGATCAAGTGGTTTATAGGTGCCTGTCAAGCGGCTGACAGGTGCTGATCACGCCGCTCAATAGGCGCTGATGGAGGGGGTGATTAGGCGCTGATCAAGCGTCTGACAGCCTCTGACCAAGCGGCTGACAGAGTATGATCACGCGGCTGTGTAGGGGCTGATTCACGGCTGAGTAGGCATTGATCGCGCAGCTGAGAAGGCACTGATCACGCGGCTGGCAGGCGTTGTTTAAGCGGCTTACAGGTGCTGATAAAGCAGCTGACAGGTGCTGATCAACTGGCTCACAGTTGTTAATGAAGCTGCTGACAGGTGCTAATCAACTGGCTGACAGGTGCTAATCAAGCGGCTGATAGGCGCTGATCAAGCAGCTAAATGGTGCTGATCAACTGGCTGAGAAGTGTTAATTAAGCAGCTGATAGGCGCTGATCAAGCTGCTGAAAGGTGCTGATCAAGCGCCTGACAGGTGCTGATCCAATGGCTAATAGGTGGAGATCATCTGGCTGAGAGGTGCAGATCAACTGGCTGACAGGTACTTCTCAAGCGGCTGACAGGCACTGATCGGTTGGCTGAGTAGGCACTGATTGCGGGGCTCAGTAGGCGCAGATCAACTGGCTGAGACATGCAATTCGCGAGGCTAAGTAGGCACTCTTCAACCTGCTGACAGGTGCTGATCAAGCGGATAACCTACTCTGATAAAGAGGCTGACAGACTATGATCACTCGGCTGTGTAGGGGCTGATTCGCGGCTGAGTAGGCGCTGATCCCGCAGCTGAGAAGGCAATGATCCAGCAGCTGACAGGCACTGATGAAGCGGCTGGCAGGCGGTGTTTAAGCGTCTTAGAGTTGATGATCCAGCAGCTGACAGGTGCTGATCAACTGGCTGACAGATGCTAATCCAGCGGCTCACAGTTGCTGATCAAAGGGCTGACAGTTGCTAAAAAAGCGGTTGACAGGTGTTGATCAACATGCTGACAGGTGCTAATGAAGCAGCTGATAGGCGCTGATCAAGCTGCTGACAGGTGCTGATCAACTGGCTGACTGGTACTGATCAAGCGGCTGAGTAGGCGCTGATCATGAAGCTGATTAGGCGATGATAAAGTGGCTAACAGGCGCTGATCAAGAGGCTGACAGGTGCTGATAAAGTGGTTGACAGGAGCTGATCAAGCAGCTGATAGTCGTTGATCAAGTGGCTGTCTGGAGCAGATCGCATGGCTGAGTAGGCACAGATCAAGAGGCTGAGGCAATGATCACGCGGCTGAGTAAATGATCATCGCATGGCTGATTAGGTGCTGATCAAGACGCTGACACACGTTTATCAAGCTGCTGAAAGGTCCTGATCAAGCGGCTGACAGGTGCCGATCAACTGGCTGACAGGTACTATTCAAGTGGCTGATAGGCCCTGATCAAGCTTCTGACAGGTGCTTGTCAAGCGGCTGAGAGGCCCTTATCGCACGGCTGCGTAGGCCCTTTTCAATCAGCTGAGTGGGCACTGGTCAAGTGGCTGACAGGCACTGCTGAAGTGGTTGACCAGGCGCTGAATGGCCACCAGAGCAGGAAATGATCAAGCGGCTGACAGGCGCTGATCAACCGGCTGAGGGTCACTGATCACGTGGCTGAGTAGGATCTGATCACGCAGCAAAGTGGTCGCTGATCAAGCAGTTGACAGGTGCTGATATAGAGGCTGACAGTTGCTGATAAAGTGGCTGACAGGCGCTGATCAAGCGGCTGACAGGTGCTGATAGTCGTTGACAGATGTTGATCTAGCAGCTGATAATCACTGATCAAGCGGCTGACAGGGGCTGATCAAGCGGCTGACAGGTGCTGGTCAACTGGTGACAGGTTCTAATCAAGCGTATGATAGGCGCTCATTAAGCGGCTGACAGGTGCTGATCAAGCGGCTGATAGGCGCTGATCAAGCGGTTGAAAGGTGCTGATCAAGCGGCTGACAGGTGCTGATCCAGTGGCTTACAGGTGGTGATCAACTGGCTGAGAGGTGCTGATCAACTGGCTGACAGTTACTTCTCAAGCGGCTGACAGGCACTGATCGGGCGGCTGAGTAGCTGCTGATTGAGGGGCTCAGTAGGCGCAGATCAACTGGCTGAGTTATGCAATTCGCGCGGCTGAGTAGGCACTCTTCAACCTGCATACAGGTGCTGATCAAGTGGATGACCGACTCTGATAAAGAGGCTGACAGACTATGATCACGCGGCTGTGTAGGGGCTGATTCGCGGCTGAGTAGGCGCTGATCGCGCAGCTGAGAAGGCAATGATCAAGCAGCTGACAGGCACTGATGAAGCGGCTGGCAGGTGCTGTTTAAGCGGCTTACAGGTGCTGATCAAGCAGCTGACAGGTGCTGATCAACTAGCTGACAGGTGGTATTCAAGCGGCTGACAGTTGCTGATCAACTGGCTGACAGTTGCTAATGAAGGGGCTGACAGGTGTTGATCAACATGCTGACAGGTGCTAATCAAGCAGCTGATAGGTGCTGATAAAGCTGCTGAAAGGTCCTGATCAAGCGGCTTACAGGTGTCGATCAACTGGCTGACAGGTACTATTCAAGTGGTTGATTGGCCCTGATCAAGCTTCTGACAGGTGCTTGTCAAGCGGCTGAGAGGCACTTATCGCGGGGCTGCCTAGGCGCTTTCAATCAGCTGAGTGGGCACTGGTCAAGTGGCTGACAGGCACTGATGAAGTGGTTGACCAGGCGCTGAATGACCAGCAGAGCAGGAAATGATCAAGCGGCTGACAGGCGCTGATCAACCGGCTGAGAGTCACTGATCACGTGGCTGAGTAGGATCTGATCACGCAGCAAAGTGGTCGCTGATCAAGCAGTTGACAGGTGCTGATATAGTGGCTGACAGGTGCTGATAAAGTGGCTGACAGGTACTGATCAAGCGGTTGAGTAGGAGCTGATCGCGCAGCTGATTAGGCGATGATCAAGCAGATGATAGGTGCTGATAAATTCGTTGACAGATGTTGATCTAGCGGCTGATAATCGCTGATCAAGAGGCTGAAAGGTGTTGATAAAGTCGTTGACAGATGCTGATCTAACGGCTGATAATCCCTGATCAAGCGGCTGACAGTACTTCGCAATCGGCTGTCAGGCACATATCGCACGGCTGAGTAGGCACTGATCGCGGGGCTGAGTAGGCACAGATCATGCGGCTGAGGCGATGATCGCATGGCTCAGTAAATATTGATAGCGAAGCTAATTAGGTGTTGATCAAGTGGTTTATAGGAGCTTGTCAAGCGGCTGACAGGTGCTGATCGCGCCGCTCAATAGGCGCTGATCGAGGGGTGATTAGGCAATGATCAAGCGTCTGACATTCTCTGATCAAGCGGCTGACAGACTATGATCATGCGGCTGTCTAGGGGCTGATTTGCGGCTGAGTAGGCATTGATCGCGCAGCTGAGAAAGCACTGATCAAGCGGCTGGCAGTCGCTGTTTAAGCGGCTTACAGGTGCTGATCAAGAAGCTGACAGGTGCTGATCAACTGGCTGACAGTTGCTAATGAAGCGGCTGAGAGGTGTTGATCAACATGCTGACAGGTGCTAATCAGGCATCTGATAGGTTTTGATAAAGCTGCTCAAAGGTCCTGATCAAGCGGCTGACAGGTGCCGATCAACTGGCTGACAGGTACTATTCAAGTGGCTGATAGGCCCTGATCAAGCTTCTGACATTTCTTGTCAAGCGGCTGAGAGGCACTTATCGCGCGGCTGCGTAGGCGCTTTTCAATCACCTGAGTGGGCACTGGTCAAGTGGCTGACAGGCACTGATGAAGTGGTTGACCAGGCGCTGAATGACCAGCAGAGCAGGAAATGATCAAGCGCCTGACTGGTGCTGATCAACAGGCTGACAGGTTCTGATCAATTGGCTGACAGGTTCTGATCAACTAGCTTACAGGTGCTAATCAAGTGACTAATAGGCCCTGATCAAGCCGCTGACAGGTGATATTCAGGCGGCTGACTGGTGCTTATCGCGCGGCTGCATTGGCGCATTTCAATGGGCTGAGTGGGCAGTGGTCCAGCAGCTGACAGGCGCTAATCAAGCGGCTGACAGGTGCTCATAAAGTCGTTGACAGGTGCTGATCAAGCGACTGATAGTCGCTGATAAAGTGGCTGACAGTACTTCTCAAGTGTCTGTCAGGCGCACATCGCATGGCTGAGTAGGCGCTGATCGCGGGGCTGAGTAGACACAGATCAAGCGGCTGAGGTGATGATTGTGCGGCTGAGTAAATGATGACCGCGTGGCTGATTAGGTTCTGGTCAAGAGGCTGACACGCGTTTATCAAGCTGCTGACAGGTGCTGATCAACTGGCTGACTGGTACTGATCAAGCGGCTGAGTAGGCGCTGATCATGCAGCTGGTTAGACGATGATAAAGTGGCTAACAGGCGCTGATCAAGCGGCTGATAGGTGCTCATCAAGCGGCTGACAGGTGCAGATCAAGCGGCTGATAGGCGCTCATCAAGCGGCTGACTGGTGCTGATCAACTGACTGATAGGTACTATTCAAGTGGCTGATAGGCCCTGATCAAGCTTCTGACAGGCGCTTGTCAAGCGGCTGAGAGGCAATTATCGCACGGCTACATAGGCCCTTTTCAATCAGCTGAGTGGGCACTGGTCAAGTGGCTGACAGGCACTGATGAAGTGGTTGACCAGGCGCTGAATGACCAGCAGAGCAGGAAATGATCAAGCGGCTGACAGGCGCTGATCAACCGTCTGAGGGTCACTGATCACGTGGCTGAGTAGGATCTGATCACGCACCAAAGTGGTCGCTGATCAAGCAGTTGACAGGTGCTGATATAGTGGCTGACAGGTGCTGATAAAGTGGCTGACAGGTACTGATCAAGCGGTTGAGTAGGCGCTGATCGCGTAGCTGTTTAGGCAATGATAAAGTGGCTGACAGGCGCAGATCAAGCGGCTGACAGGTGCTGATAGTCGTTGACAGATGTTGATCTAGCGGCTGATAATCACTGATCAAGCAGCTGACAGGCGCTGATCAAGCGGCTGACAGGTGCTGGTCAACGGCTGACAGGTGCTAATCAAGTGGATGATAGGCGCTCATCAAGCGGCTGACAGGTGCTGTTCAAGCGGCTGATAGGCGCTGATCAAGCGCCTGAAACATGCTGATCAAGCGGCTGACAGGTGCTGATCCAGTGGCTTACAGGTCGTGATCAACTGGCTGAGAGGTGCTGATCAACTGGCTGACAGGTACTTCTCAAGCGGCTGACAGGCACTGATCGGGCGGCTGAGTAGGCGCTGATTGCGGGGCTCAGTAGGCGCAGATCAACTGGCTGAGTGATGCAATTCGCGCGGCTGAGTAGGCACTCTTCAACCCGCTGACAGGTGCTGATCAAGTGGATGACCGACTCTGATAAAGAGGCTGACAGACTATTATCACGCGTCTGTGTAGGGGATGATTCGTGGCTGAGTAGGCACTGATCGCGCAGCTGAGAAGGCAATGATCAACAGCTGAGAGGCACTGATGAAGCGGCTGGCAGTCGCTTTTAAGCGGCTTACAGGTGCTGGTCAAGCAGCTGACAGGTGCTGATCAACTGACTGACAGGTAATAATCCAGCAGCTGACAGTTGTTGATCAACATGCTGACAGGTGCTAATGAAGCAGCTGATAGGTGCTGATAAAGCTGCTGACAGGTACTGATCAAGCGGCTGACAGGTGCCGATCAACTGGCTGAGAGGTTCTGATCAAGAGTCTGAGTAGGCGCTGATCGTGCAGCTGATAAGGCGATGATCAAGCGGCTAACAGGCGCTGACCCAGTGGCTTACAGGTGCTGGTCAACTGGCTGAGAGGTGCTGATCAACTGGCTGACAGTTGCTAATGAAGCTGCTGACAGCTGCTGATCAACTGGCTGACAGTTGCTAATGAAGCGGCTGACAGGTGTTGATCAACATGCTGACAGGTGCTAATCAAGCAGCTTATTGGTGCTGATCAAGCTGCTGACAGGTGCTGATCAAGCTGCTGATAGGCGCTGATCAAGCGGCTAACAGGTGCTGATCAACTGGCTGAGAAGTGTTAATTAAGCAGCTGATAGGTGCTGATCAAGCGTCTGAAAGGTGCTGATAAAGTAGTTGACAGATGCTGATCTAGCGGTTGATGATCGCTGATCTAGCGGCTGATTATCACTGATCAAGTGAGTGACAGTACTTCTCAATCGGATGTCAGGCACATATCGCACGGCTGAGTAGGCACTGATCGCGGGGCTGAGTAGGCACAGATCATGCAGCTGAGGCCATGATCGCATGGTTCAGGAAATACTGAGAGTGAAGCTAATAAGGTGTTGATCAAGTGGTGTATAAGTTCTTGTCAAGCGCCTGACAGGTGCTGATCGCCCTGCTCAATAGGCGCTGATGGAGGGGGTGATTAGGCGCTGATCAAGCGCCTGACAGTCTCTGCTCAAGCGGCTGGCAGACTATGATCACGCGTCTGTGTAGGGGCTGATTCGCGGCTGAGTAGGCGCTGATAGCCCAGCTGAGAAGGCAATGATCAAGCAGCTGACGGGCACTGATGAAGCCGATTATATGTGCTGATCAAGCAGCTGACAGGTGCTGATCAACTGGCTGAGAGGTGCTAATGAAGCGGCTGACAGGTGTTGATCAACATGCTGACAGGTGCTAATCAAGCAGCTGATAGGTGCTGATAAAGCTGCTGACAGGTGCTGATCAAGCGGCTGACAGGTGCTGATCAACTGGCTGACAGATTCTGATCAAGCGGCTGAGTAGGCGCTGATCGCGCAGCTGATTAGGCAATGATAAAGTGGCTGACAGGCGCTGATCAAGTGGCTGACAGGTGCTGATCAAGACGTTGACAGATCTGGATCTAGCAGCTGATAATCGCTGATCAAGCAGCTGACAGGCGCTGATCAAGCGGCTGAAAGGTGCTGATAAAGTCGTTGATAGATGCTGATCTAGCGGCTGATAATCGCTGATCAAGCGACTGACAGTACTTCTCAATCGGCTTTCAGGCACATATCGCATGGCTGAGTAGACATTGATCGCGGGGCTGAGTAGGCACAGATCATGCGGCTGAGGCGATGATCGCATGGCTCAGTAAATACTGATAGCGAAGCTAATTAGGTGTTGATCAAGTGGTGTATAGGTGCTTGTCAAGCGGCTGACAGGTGCTGATCGCGCCGCTCAATATGCACTGATCGGGGGGTGATTAGGCGCTGATCAAGTGTCTGACAGTCTCTGATCAAGCGGCTTACAGACTATGATCACGCGGCTGTTTAGGGGCTGATTCGCAGATGAGTAGGCATTGATCGTGCAGCTGAGAAGGCAATGATCAAGAGGCTGTCACGTGCTGTTTAAGCGGCTTTCAGGTGCTGATCAAGCAGCTGACAGGTGCTGATCAACTGGCTGACAGTTGCTAATGAAGCGGCTGACAGCCGCTGATCAACTGGCTGACAGTTGCTAATGAAGCGGCTGAAAGGTTTTGATCAACATGCTGACAGGTGCTGATTAAGCGGCTGACAGGTGCTGATCAAGCTGCTGACAGGTGTTTAACAAGCATCTAACAATTGCTGATCAACTGGCTGACAGGGGCTAATCAAGCCACTGATAGGCGCTTATCAAGCGGCTGACAGGTGCTGGTCAACTGGCTGACAGGTGCTAATCAAGCGGCTGATAGGCACTCATCAAGCGGCTGACAGGTGCTGATCAAGCGGCTGATAGGCGCTGATCAAGGGGCTGACAGGTGCTGATCAACTGGCTGAAAGGTGCTAATCAAGCGGCTGATAGGCACTCATCAAGCAGCTGGCAGGTGCTGATCAAGTGGCTGATAGGCCCTGATCAAACTTCTGACAGGTGCTTGTCAAGCGACTGAGAGGCCCTTATCGCGCGGCTGTGTAGGCGCTTTTCAATCAGCTGATTGGGCACTGGTCAAGTGGCTGACAGGCACTGATGAAGTGGTTGACCAGGCGCTGAATGACCAGCAGAGCAGGATATGATCAAGCGGCTGACAGGCGCTGATCAACAGGCTGAGGGTCACAGATCACGTGGCTGAGTAGGATCTGATCACGCAGCAAAGTGGTCGCTGATCAAGCAGTTGACAGGTGCTGATAGAGTGGCTGACAGATGCTGATAAAGTGGCTGACAGGTACTGATCAAGCCGTTGAGTAGGCGCTGATCGCGCAGCTGATTAGGGGATGATAAAGCAGCTGACAGGCGCTGATGAAGTGGCTGAGAGGTGCTGATAAAGTCGTTGACAGATGTTGATCTAGCGGCTAATAATCGCTGATCAAGGGGCTGACAGGTGCTGATAAATCTTTGACAGATGTTGATCTGGCGGCTGATAATCGCTGATCAAGCGGCTGACAGTAGTTCTCAATCGGCTGTCAGGCACATATCGCACGGCTGAGTAGGCAGTGATCGCGGGGTTGTGTAGGCACAGATCATGCGGCTGAGGCGAGCATCGCATGGCTCAGTAAATACTGATAGCGAAGCTAATTAGGTGTTGATCAAGTGGTTTATAGGAGCTTGTCAAGCGCCTGACAGGTGCTGATCACGCAGCTGAATAGGCGCTGATTGAGGCGGTGATTAGGCGCTGATCAAGCGGCTGGCAGCACTGTTTAAGCGGCTTACAGGTGCTAATCAAGCAGCTGATAGGTGCTGATAAAGCTGCTGACAGATGATGATCAAGCTGCTGACAGGTGCTGATTAAGCGGCTGACAGGTGCTAATCAACTGGCTGACAGGTGCTAATCAAGCAGCTGATAGGCGCTGATCAAGCGGCTAACAGGTGCTGATCAACTGGCTGAGAAGTGTTAATTAAGCAGCTGATAGGCGCTGATCAAGCTGCTGAAAGGTGCTGATCAAGCCGCTGACAGGTGCTGATTCATTGGCTTAGAGGTGATGATCAACTGGCTGATAGGTGCTGATCAAGCGGCTAACAGGTGCTTATCAACTGGCTCAGAAGTGTTAATTAAGCAGCTGATAGGCGCTGATCAAGCTGCTGAAAGGTGCTGATCAAGCGGCTGACAGGTGCTGATCGGGCGGCTAAGTAGGCCTTCATTGCGGGGCTCAGTATGTGCAGATCTACTGGCTGAGAGATGCAATTCGCGCGGCTGAGTAGGCACTCTTCAACCTGCTGACAGGTGCTGATCAAGCCGATGACCGACTCTGATAAAGAGGATGAAAGACTATGATCACGCGGCTGTGTAGGGGCTGATTCGCGGCTGACTAGGCGCTGATCGCGCAGCTGAGAAGCCAATGGTCAAGCAGCTGACAGGCACTGATGAAGCAGGTGGCAGGCGCTGTTTAAGCGGCTTACAGGTGCTGATCAAGCAGCTTAGAGGTGCTGATCAACTCGTTGACAAGTGCTAATCAAGCGGCTGGCAGTTGCTGATCAACTGGCTGAGAAGTGTTAATTAAGCAGCTGATAGGCGCTGATCAAGCTGCTGAAAGATGCTGATAAAATGGCTGACAGGTGCTCATCAACTGTCTGACAAGTGCTAATCAAGCGGATGATAGTTGCTGATCAACTGCCTGACAGTTGCTAATGAAGCGGCTGACAGGTGTTGATCAACATGCTGACAGGTGCTAATCAAGCAGCTAATAGGTGCAGATAAAGCTGCTAAAAGGTGCTGATCAAGCTGCTTACAGGTGCTGATTAAGTGGCTGACAAGTGCTAATCAATTGGTTGACAGGTGCTACTCAAGCGGCTGAAAGGCGCTAATCATGTGGCTAACAGGTGCTGATCAAGTGGCTCAGAAGTGTTAATTAAGCAGCTGATAAGCGCTGATCAAGCTGCTGAAAGGTGCTGATCAAGCGGCTGACAGGTGCTGATCCAGTGGCTTACAGGTGGTGATCAACTGTCTGAGAGGTGCTGATCAACTGGCTGACAGGTGCTAATCAAGCAGCTGATAGGCGCTGATCAAGCTGTTGACAGGTGCTGATCAAGCGGCTGACAGGTGCTGATCCCGCCGCACAATAGGCGCTGATGGAGGGGGTGATTAGGCGCTGATCAAGCGTCTGACAGTCTCTGATCAAATGGCTGACAGACTATGATCACGTGGCTGTGTAGGGGCTGATTCGCGGCTGAGTAGGCGTTGATCGTGCAGCTGAGAATGCACTTATCAAGCGGATGGCAGGCGCTGTTTAAGCGGCTTACAGGTGCTGATCAAGCAACTGACAGGTGCTGATCAACTGGCTGACAGTTGCTAATGAAGTGGCTGACAGGTGTTGATCAACATGGTGACAGGTGCTAATCAAGCAGCTGATAGGTGCTGATTAAGCGGCTGAAAGGCGCTGATCAAGCGGCTAACGGGTGCTGATCAACTGGCTGAGAAGTGTTAATTAAGCAGCTGATAGGTGCTGATCAAGCTGCTGAACGGTGCTGATCAAGCGTCTGACAGGTTCTGATCCAGTGGCTTACAGGTGGTGATCAACTGGCTGAGAGGTGTTGATCAACTGGCTGACAGGTACTTCTCAAGCAGCTGACAGGCACTGATCGGGCAGCTGAGTAGGCACTGATTGCAGGTCTCAGTAGGTGCAGATCAACTGGCTGAGAGATGCAATTCGCGCGGCTGAGTAGGCACTCTTCAACCTGCTGACAGGTGCTGATCAAGCGAATGAACGACTCTGATAAAGAGGCTGACAGACTATGATCACGTGGCTGTGGAGGGGCTGATTCGCGGCTGAGTAGGCGCTGATCCCGCAGCTGAGAAGGCAATGATCAAGCAGCTGACAGGCACTGATGAAACGGCTGGCAGGCGCTGTTTAAGCGGCTTACAGGTGCTGATCAAGCAGCTGACAGGTGCTGATCAACTAGCTGACTGGTGGTAATCAAGCGGCTGACAGTTGCTGATCAACTGGCTGACAGTTGCTAATGAAGGGGCTGACAGGTGTTGATCAACATGCTGACAGGTGCTAATCAAGCAGCTGATAGGTGCTGATAAAGCTGCTGAAAGGTCCTGATCAAGCGGCTGACAGGTGCCGATCAACTGGCTGACAGGTACTATTCAAGTGGTAGATTGGCCCTGATCAAGCTTCTGACAGGTGCTTGTCAAGCGGCTGAGAGGCACTTATCGCGCGGCTGTGTAGGCGCTTTTCAATCAGCTGAGTGGGCACTGGTCAAGTGGCTGACAGGCACTGATGAAGTGGTGGACCAGGCGCTGAATGACCAACAGAGCAGGAAATGATCAAGCGGCTGACAGGCGCTGATCAACCGGCTGAGAGTCACTGATCACGTGGCTGAGTAGGATCTGATCACACAGCAAAGTGGTCGCTGATCAAGCAGTTGACAGGTGCTGATCAAGCAGCTGATAGGTGCTGATAAAGCTGCTGACATGTGCTGATCAAGCGGCTGACAGGTGCTGATCCAGCAGCTGATAGGTGCTGATAAAGCTGCTGACAGGTGCTGATCAACTGGTTGAGAGCTTCTGATCAAGCAGCTGAGTAGGCGCTGATCGTGCATCTGATAAGGCAATGATCAAGCGGCTAACAGGCGCTGATCCAGTGGCTTACAGGTGCTGATCAACTGGCTGAGAGGTGCTGATCAACTGGCTGTCAGGTGCTAATCAAGCGGCTGACAGTTGCTGATCAACTGGCTGACAGTTGCTAATGAATCGGCTGACAGGTGTTGATCAACATGCTGACAGGTGCTAATCAAGCAGCTGATAGGTGCTGATAAAGCTGCTGACGGTTGCTGATCAAGCGGCTGACAGGTGCTGATCAACTGGCTGACAGGTTCTGATCAAGAGGCTGAGTAGGTGCTGATCTTTCAGCTGGTAAGGTGATGATCAAGCGGCTAACAGGTGCTGATCCAGTGGCTTACAGGTTCTGATCAACTGACTGAGAGGTGCTGATTAACTGGCTGACAAGTGCTAATCAAGCAGCTTATAGGCGCTGATCAAGGTGCTGACAGGTGCTGATCAACTGGCTGACTGGTACAGATCAAGCGGCTGAGTAGGCGCTGATCATGCAGCTGATTATGTGATGATAAAGCGGCTAACAGGCGCTGATCAAGCGGCTGACAGGTGATGATAAAGTGGTTGACAGGTGCTGATCAAGCGGCTGAGAGTCGTTGATCAAGTGGCTGTCAGGCACAGATCGCATGGCTGAGTAGGCGCTGGTCGTGGGGCTGAGTAGGCACAGATCAAGAGGCTGAGGCGATGATCTCGTGGCTGAGAAAATGATCATCGCTTGGCAGATTAGGTGCTGATCAAGAGGCTGACACGCGTTTATCAAGCTGCTGACAGGTGCTAATCAAGTGGCTGTCAGGTGCTGATCAAGCGGCTGATAGGCGCTGATTAATGGCTGACAGGTGCTGATCAACTGGCTGACAGGTACTTCTCAAGCGGCTGACAGACACTGATCGGGCAGCTGTGTAGGCACTGACTGCAGGGCTCAGTAGGCAGAGATCAACTGGCTGAAAGATTCTATTCGTGCGGTTGAGTCGGTGCTTTTCAATCAGCTGAGTGGAAAGTGGTCAAGCGCTAATCAAGCTGCTGACAGGTGCTTAAGAAGCGGCTGACAATTGCTGATCAACTGGCTGACAGGGGATAATCAAGCCACTGATAGGCGCTCATCAAGCGGCTGACAGGAGCTGATCAAGCGGATGATAGGCGCTGATCAAGGGGCTGAGAGGTGCCGATCAACTGGCTGATAGGTACTATTCAAGTGGCTCATAGGCCCTGATCAAGCTTCTCAAAGTTGCTTGTCAAGCGGCTGAGAGTCACTTATCGAGCGGCTGCGTAGGCGCTTTTCAATCAGCTGAGTGAGCAGTGTTCAAGTGGCTGACAGGCACTGATGAAGTGGTGGACAAGGCGCTGAATGACCAGCAGAGCAGGAAATGATCAAGCGGCTGACAGTCGCTGATCAACCGGCTGAGGGTCACTGATCATGTGGCTGAGTAGGATCTGATCACGCAGCAAAGTGGTCGCTGATCAAGCAGTTGACAGGTGCTGATATAGTGGCTGACAGGTGCTGATAAAGTGGCTGACAGGTACTGATCAAGTGGTTGAGTAGGCGCTGATCGCGCAGCTGATTAGGCGCTGATAAAGCGGCTGACAGGTGCTGATAAAGTCGTTGACAGATGTTGATCTAGCGGCTGATAATCGCTGATCAAGCGGCTGAGAGGTGCTGATGAACTGGCTGAGAAGTGTTAATTAAGCAGCTGATAGGTGCTGATCAAGCTGCTGAATGGTGCTGATCAAGCGGCTGACAGGTGCTGATCCAGTGGCTTACAGGTGGTGATCAACTGGCTGAGAGGTGCTGATCAACTGGCTGACAGGTACTTCTGAAGCGGCTGACAGGCACTGATCGGGCGTCTGAGTAGGCGCTGATTGCGGGGCTCAGTAGGCGCAGATCAACTGGCTGAGAGATGCAATTCACGCGGCTGAGTAGGCATTCTTCAACCTGCTGACAGGTGCTGATCAAGCAGCTGACAGGTGCTGATCAGCTAGCTGACAGGTGGTAATCAAGCGGCTGACAGTTGCTGATCAACTGGCTGACAGTTGCTAATGAAGCGGCTGACAGGTGTTGATCAACATGCTGACAGGTGCTAATCAAGCAGCTGATAGGTGCTGATAAAGCTGCTGAAAGGTCCTGATCAAGCGGCTGACAGGTGTCGATCAACTGGCTGACAGGTACTATTCAAGTGGTAGATTGGCCCTGATCAAGCTTCTGACAGGTGCTTGTCAAGCGGCTGAGAGGCACTTATCGCGCGGCTGTGTAGGCGCTTTTCAATCAGCTGAGTGGGCACTGGTCAAGTGGCTGACAGGCACTGATGAAGTGGTGGACCAGGCGCTGAATGACCAACAGAGCAGGAAATGATCAAGCGGCTGGCAGGCGCTGATCAACCGGCTGAGAGTCACTGATCACGTGGCTGAGTAGGATCTGATCACACAGCAAAGTGGTCGCTGATCAAGCAGTTGACAGGTGCTGATATAGTGGCTGACAGGTGCTGATAAAGTGGCTGACAGGTACTGATCAAGAGGCTGAATAAATGCTGATTACGCAGCTGATTAGGCGATGATAAAGCGGCTGACAGGCGCTGATCAAGCGGCTGACAGGTGATGATAAAGTGGTTGACAGGTGCTGATCAAGCGGCTGACAGTCGTTGATCAAGTGGCTGTCAGGCACAGATCGCATGACTGAGTAGGCGCTGGTCGTGGCGCTGAGTAGGCACAGATCAAGAGGCTGAGGCGATGATCACGAGGCTGCGTAAATGATCATCGCTTTGCAGATTAGGTGCTGATCAAGAGGCTGACAGGCGTTTATCAAGCTGCTGACAGGTGCTGATCAAGTGGCTGACAGGTGCTGATCAAGCAGCTGATAGGTGCTGATAAAGCTGCTGACATGTGCTGATCAAGCGGCTGACAGGTGCTGATCCAGCAGCTGATAGGTGCTGATAAAGCTGCTGACAGGTGCTGATCAACTGGTTGAGAGCTTCTGATCAAGCAGCTGAGTAGGCGCTGATCGTGCATCTGATAAGGCGATGATCAAGCGGCTGACAGGTGCTGATCCAGTGGCTTACAGGTGGTGATCAATTGGCTGAGTGTTGCTGATGAACTGGCTGACTTTTACTTCTCAAGCGGCTGACAGGCACTGATCGGGCAGCTGAGTAGTCGCTGATTGCTGGGCTCAGTAGGTGCAGATCACCTGGTTGAGAGATGCAATTCGCGCGGCTGAGTAGGCACTATTCAACCTGCTGACAGGTGCTGATCAAGCGGATTACTGACTCTGATAAAGAGACTGACAGACTATGATCACGCGGCTGTGTAGGGGCTGATTCGCGGCTGAGTAGGCACTGATCCCGCAGCTGAGAAGGCAATGATCCAGCAGTTGACAGGCACTGATGAAGCGGCTGGCAGGCGCTCTTTAAGCAGCTTACAGGTGCTGATCAACCAGCTGACAGGTGCTGATCAACTGGCTGACAGGTGCTAATGAGGTGGCTGACAGGTGTTGATCAACTTCCTGACAGGTGCTAATCAAGCAGCTGATAGGTGCTGATAAAGCTGCTGACAGGTGCTGATCAAGCGGTTTACAGGTTCTGATACAGCGGCTAACAGGCGCTGATAATGTGGCTGACAGTTAATGATCAAGCTGCTTATAGGGGCTGCCCCAGCGACTGACTGTTGCTGATAAAGTGGCTGACAGGTGCTGATAAAGTGGCTATCAGGTACTGATCAAGTGGCTGAGTAGGCGCTGATTGCCCGCCTGATTAGGCACTGAGGAAGCGGCTGACAGGCGCTGATCAAGCCGCTGACAGGTGCTAATCAAGAAGCTGATAGGTGCTGATAAAGCTGCTGACAGGTGCTGATGAAGCGGCTGACGGGTGCTGATCAACTGGCTGACAGGTGCTGATCAACTAGCTGACAGGTGCTAATCAAGTGGCTAATAGGCCCTGATCAAGCTGCTGACAGGTGATTTTCAGGCGGCTGACTGGTGCTTATTGCGCATCTGCATTGGCGCTTTTCAATGGGTGAGTGGGCAGTGGTCAAGCAGCTGACAGGCACTAATCAAGCTGCTGACAGGTGCATAACAAGCGGCTGACAGGTGCTGATAAAGTCGTTGACAGGTGCTGATCAAGCGACTGATAGTCGCTGATAAAGTGGCTGACAGTACTTCTCAAGTGTCTGTCAGGCGCACATCGCACGGCTGAGTAGGCGCTGATCGCGGGGCTGAGTAGACACAGATCAAGCGGCTGAGGCGATGATCGTTCGGCTGAGTAAATGATGATCGAGTGGCTGATCAGGCGCTGATCAAGCGGCTGACAGCTGCTGGTCAACTGGCTGACAGGTGCTAATCAAGCGGCTGATAGGCCCACATCAAGCTGCTGACAGGTGCTGATCAAGTGGCAGACAGGTACTTGTCAAGCGGCTGACAAGCACTGATCGGGCGGCTGTGTAGGCACTGACTGCGGGGCTCAGTAGGCACAGATCAACTGGCTGAAAGATGCTATTCACGCGGTTGAGTCTTTGCTTTTCAATTGGCTGAGTGGAAAGTGGTCAAGCGCTGATCAAGCTGCTGACAGGTGCATAACAAGCGGCTGACAATTGCTGATCAAGCGGCTGACAGGGGCTAATCAAGCAGCTGATAGGTGCTGATAAAGCTGCTGACAGGTGCTGATCAAGCGGTTGACAGGTTCTGATACAGTGGCTAACAGGTGCTGATAATGTGGCTGACAGTTAATGATCAAGCTGCTTATAGGGGCTGCCCTAGCGCCTGACAGTTGCTGATAAAGTGGCTGACAGGTGCAAATGAAGTGGCTGACAGGTGCTGATCAACTGGCTGACAGTTGCTAATGAAGCGGCTGTCAGGTGTTGGTCAACATGCTGACTGGTGCTAATCAGGCATCTTATAGGTGCTGATCAAGCTGCTGACAGGTGCTAATCAAGCGGCTGACAGGTACTGATCAAGCAGCTGAGTAGGCGCTTATCGTGCAGATGATAAGGCGATGATCAAGCGGCTAACAGGCGCTGATCCAGTGGCTTACAGGTGATGATCAACTAGCTGAGACCTGCTGATCAACTGGCTGACAGGTGCTAACCAAGCAGCTGATAGGCGCTGATCAAGCTGCTGACAGGTGCTGATCAACTGGCTGACTGGTACTGATCAAGCGGCTGAGTAGGCGCTGATCAAGCAGCTGATTAGGCGATGACAAAGCGGCTAAAAGGCGCTGATCAAGCGGCTTACAGGTGATGATAAATGGTTGACAGTTGCTGATCAAGCAGCTGAGAGTCGTTGATCAAGTGGCTGTCAGGCGCAGATCACATGGCTGAGTAGGCACAAATCAAGAGGCTGAGGGGATGATCGCGTGGCTGAGTAAATGACCATCGCGTGTCTGATTAGCTGCTGATCAAGAGGCTGACACGCGTTTATCAAGCTGCTGACAGGTGCTGATCAACTGACTGACAGTTGCTAATGAAGCGGCTGACAGGTGTTGATCAACATGCTGACAGGTGCTAATCAAGCATCTGATAGGTGCTGATCAAGCGGCTGATAGGCGCTGATCAAGCGGCTAACAGGTGCTGATCAACTGGCTGAGAAGTGTTAATTAAGCAGCTGATATGCCCTGATCAAGCTGATGAAAGGTGCTGATCAAGAGGTTGACAGGTGCTGATCCAGTGGCTTACAGGTGGTGATCAGCTGGCTGAGAGGTGCTGATCAACTGGCTGACAGGTACTTCTCAAGCGGCTGACAGGCACTGATCGAGCGGCTGAGTAGGCGCTGATTGCGCGGCTCAGTAGGAGCAGATCAACTGGCTGAGAGATGCAATTCGCGTGGCTGAGTAGGCACTCTTCAACCTGCTGACAGGTGCTGATCAAGCGGATGACCGACTCTGATAAAGAGGCTGAGAGACTATGATCACGTGGCTGAGAAGGAGCTGATCCCGCAGTTGACAAGGCAATGATCAAGCAGCTAACAGGCACTGATGAAACGGCTGGCAGGCGCTGTTTAAGCGGCTTACAGGTGCTGATCAAGCAGCTGACAGGTGCTGATAAACTAGCTGACTGGTGGTAATCAAGCGGCTGACAATTGCTGATCAACTGGCTGACAGTTGCTAATGAAGCGGCTGACAGGTGTTGATCAACATGCTGACAGGTGCTAATCAAGCAGCTGATAGGTGCTGATAAAGCTGCTGACAGTTGCTGATCAAGCGGCTGACAGGAGCTGATCCAGTGGCTTACAGGTTCTGATCAACTGGCTGACAGGTGCAGATCAACTGGCTGACAGGTGCTAATCAAGCCGCTGATAGGTGCTGATCAAGCTGCTGACAGGTGCTGATCAACTGGCTGACTGGTACTGATCAAGCGGCTGAGTAGGAGCTGATCATGCAGCTAATTAGGCGAAGAGAAAGCGGACCGGGGAATCGGGGGCGTTCGGCATGTGGCACCACCCACGTGGCTCGTCTCGAATTTCCTCGTGAGACCGGCCTCATCCTGAGGTGCGCCGTGAAGGCCGGGAACCCGAGATCCCTGCCTTCCCTGGAGAGGAATATTAGGTCCCGGACACACGCCTAGGTGAGGTCTCTTCGGCCCTGCAGTGACTCGAGCGCAACCCCCAGCTTTCCCTCGCAACCCGAGGGGAAGATTGGGCTTCCCAGGGCCAACCCAAGGGGAAGGCTGAGATCCCCGTCGTAACTCGAGAATCCCGCCGCAACTCGAGAAAAACCACGTGGTTCCCACCTATTGGCAAGATGAGGCCCTTGCCCGCCACGGCGTCTCAAGGGAAGTCCCCTGTTCCGCCCTGAAGGGCGAAACGGTCCCTGACAGCCTTCCTGCGACCCCCAAAAGTCCCCCGACACGCCGGGTTCCCTCGAGGGGAACACCGAGGGTCCCGGCACCGCTTCCTCTGAGCCCCTTCTCCCCTCCTGATCGCGACAGGAGAGGCGATTCCCCTGCGTGGTCTTGAAGGGGTTCCCGTCCTTCCCGGCGCACCTCAGGATGAGGCTGGTCTCACGAGGAAATTCGAGACGAGCCACGTGGGTGGGGCCACAGGCCGAACGCCCCCGATTCCCCGGTCCGCCCTTGAGAAGGACCCGAGGCCCGGACCCCTCTTCGAAGGCAACCCTGTGGGTGAAGGCACAACACGAAGGGGCACTGCGATCCCCGTGCATCGTCCGCAAAGATCCGCGGGTTCCACACACAGCTCGACGAGGGGCCTGAGACCCCCCGAGCAACTCGAGAGGCCAGCGGGGTTCCATTCTTCAGACAAGATGAGGCCTGACTCTCCTGTCCCAACTCTGCAGGGACCCTGCGGTCGGAGTCCGAAACGGAGAGGAAGCCTGAGGTTCCTGCCTCCCCTCGAGGTGAGGCCCTCTTCCGTTGCGCCAGACCCAGCGGAGTCCCGAGGGGCCCCGCCACCTCCACAGGATCCCTCGCCTCTCAGAGGCACCCTGGGAAGTTCCCTATGGTCCCCGGCAGAAGGCGAGGGACACGAGGATTTCCCGCCGCCCCCCCGAGAAAGACCTCGAGAGTCCTTCTTCAACGCGTCTCGAGGCCCTAGTCCCCTCCCGTGACTCGAGAGCCAGGACACGCTCCCCCTCGCCACGCGCATGGAGACCTGACTTCCCTGGCGCCGCACGAGAGGCTCCCTGAGATCCTCGTCGTGCCTCGGGAGAAAACCCCCACGGGCGCCGCAGCTCGAGGAAACCCCTGAGACGCCCCCGTCCTCGCGAGCTGAGGGCCTTCTTTTCCTGCATGGCCTGGAGAGCAATCCCGGGTCCTCTCTCCAAACGGAAGAGGAGGCTGGACTCCCTTGAGGCCGCTCAGGGGGCTCCAAGAGATTCGCGTCGCGACTCGAGAGGAGAGCGGAGTCCTTGGCTTCCCCTCGAGACGAGGCCTGACTCCCCGGGGGAGCCTGGAATGCAACCCCGAGATCCCTGCCTTCCCTGGAGAGGAATATTAGGTCCCGGACACACGCCTAGGTGAGGTCTCTTCGGCCCTGCAGTGACTCGAGGGCAAACCCCAGCTTTCCCTCGCAACCCGAGGGGAAGATTGGGCTTCCCAGGGCCAACCCAAGGGGAAGGCTGAGATCCCCGTCGTAACTCGAGAATCCCGCCGCAACTCGAGAAAAACCACGTGGTTCCCACCTCTTGGCAAGATGAGGCCCTTGCCCGCCACGGCGTCTCAAGGGAAGTCCCCTGTTCCGCCCTGAAGGGCGAAACGGTCCCTGACAGCCTTCCTGCGACCCCCAAAAGTCCCCCGACACGCCGGGTTCCCTCGAGGGGAACACCGAGGGTCCCGACACTCTTCCTCTGAGCCCCTTCTCCCCTCCTGATCGCGACAGGAGAGGCGATTCCCCTGCGTGGTCTGGAAGGGGTTCCCGGCCTTCCCGGCGCACCTCAGGATGAGGCTGGTCTCACGAGGAAATTCGAGACGAGCCACGTGGGTGGGGCCACATGCCGAACGCCCCCGATTCCCCGGTCCGCCATTGAGAAGGACCCGAGGCCCGGACCCCTCTTCGAAGGCAACCCTGTGGGTGAAGGCACAACACGAAGGGGCACTGCCACCCCCGTGCATCGTCCGCAAAGAACCGCGGGTTCCACACACAGCTCGACGAGGGGCCTGAGACCCCCTGAGCAACCCGAGAGGCCAGCATGGTTCCCTTCCTCAAACAAGACGAGTCCTGACTCTCCTGTCCCAACTCTGCAGGGACCCTGCGGTCGAAGTCTGAAACGGAGAGGAAGCCTGAGGTTCCTGCCGCCCCTCGAGGTGAGGCCCTCTTCCGTTGCGCCAGACGCAGCGGAGTCCCGAGGGGCCCCGCCACCTCCACAGGATCCCTCGCCTCTCAGAGTCACCCTGGGAAGTTCCCTAAGATCCCCGGCCGAAGGCGAGGGACACGAGGGTTTCCCGCCGCCCCCCCCCCCCGAGAAAGACCTCGAGAGTCGTTCTTCAACGCGTCTCGAGGCCCTAGTCCCCTCCCGTGACTCGAGAGCCAGGACGCGCTCCCCCTCGCCACGCGCATGGAGACCTGACTTCCCTGGCGCCGCACGAGAGGCTCCCTGAGATCCTCGTCGTGCCTCGGGAGAAAACCCCCACGGGCCCCGCAGCTCGAGGAAACCCTTGAGACGCCCCCGTCCTCGCGAGCTGAGGGCCTTCTTTTCCTGCATGGCCTGGAGAGCAATCCCGGGTCCTCTCTCCAAACGGAAGAGGAGGCTGGACTCCCTTGAGGCCGCTCAGGGGGCTCCAAGAGACCCGCGTCGGGACTCGAGAGGAGAGCGGAGTCCTTGGCTTCCCCTCGAGACGAGGCCTGACTCCCCGGGGGAGCCTGGAATGCAACCCCGAGATCCCTGCCTTCCCTGGAGAGGAATATTGCGTCCCAGACACACGCCTAGGTGAGGTCTCTTCGGCCCTGCAGTGACTCGAGCGCAACCCCCAGCTTTCCCTCGCAACCCGAGGGGAAGATTGGGCTTCCCAGGGCCAACCCAAGGGGTAGGCTGAGATCCCCGTCGTAACTCGAGAATCCCGCCGCAAATCGAGAAAAACCACGTGGTTCACACCTCTTGGCAAGATGAGGCCCTTGCCCGCCACGGCGTCTCAAGGGAAGTCCCCTGTTCCGCCCTGAAGGGCGAAACGGTCCCTGACAGCCTTCCTGCGACCCCCAAAAGTCCCCCGACACGCCGGGTTCCCTCGAGGGGAACACCGAGGGTCCCGGCACCGCTTCCTCTGATCCCCTTCTCCCCTCCTGAGCGCGACAGGAGAGGCGATTCCCCTGCATGGTCTGGAAGGGGTTCCCGGCCTTCCCGGCGCACCTCAGGATGAGGCCGGTCTCACGAGGAAATTCGAGACGAGCCACGTGGGTGGGGTCACATGCCGAACGCCCCCGATTCCCCGGTCCGCCCTTGAGAAGGACCCGAGGCCCGGACCCCTCTTCGAAGGCAACCCTGTGGGTTAAGGCACAACACGAAGGGGCACTGCCACCCCCGTGCATCGTCCGCAAAGACCCGCGGGTTCCACACACAGCTCGACGAGGGGCCTGAGACCCCCTGAGCAACTCGAGAGGCCAGCGGGTTTCCCTTCCTCAGGCAAGACGAGGCCTGACTCTCCTGTCCCAACTCTGCAGGGACCCTGCGGTCGGAGTCCGAAACGGAGAGGAAGCCTGAGGTTCCTGCCTCCCCTCGAGGTGAGGCCCTCTTCCGTTGCGCCAGACCCAGCGGAGTCCCGAGGGGCCCCGCCACCTCCACAGGATCCCTCGCCTCTCAGAGGCACCCTGGGAAGTTCCCTACGGTCCCCGGCAGAAGGCGAGGGACACGAGGGTTTCCCGCCGCCCCCCCGAGAAAGACCTCGAGAGTCCTTCTTCAACGCGTCTCGAGGCCCTAGTCCCCTCCCGTGACTCGAGAGCCAGGACGCGCTCCCCCTCGCCACGCACATGGAGACCTGACTTCCCTGGCGCCGCACGAGAGGCTCCCTGAGATCCTCGTCGTGCCTCGGGAGAAAACCCCCACGGGCGCCGCAGCTCGAGGAAACCCCTGAGACGCCCCCGTCCTCGCGAGCTGAGGGCCTTCTTTTCCTGCATGGCCTGGAGAGCAATCCCGGGTCCTCTCTCCAAACGGAAGAGGAGGCTGGACTCCCTTGAGGCCGCTCAGGGGTCTCCAAGAGACCCGCGTCGCGACTCGAGAGGAGAGCGGAGTCCTTTGCTTCCCCTCGAGACGAGGCCTGACTCCCCGGGGGAGCCTGGAATGCAACCCCGAGATCCCTGCCTTCCCTGGAGAGGAATAGTAGGTCCCGGACACACGCCTAGGTGAGGTCTCTTCGGCCCTGCAGTGACTCGAGCGCAACCCCCAGCTTTCCCTCGCAACCCGAGGGGAAGATTGGGCTTCCCAGGGCCAACCCAAGGGGAAGGCTGAGATCCCCGTCGTAACTCGAGAATCCCGCCGCAACTCGAGAAAAACCACGTGGTTCCCACCTCTTGGCAAGATGAGGCCCTTGCCCGCCACGGCGTCTCAAGGGAAGTCCCCTGTTCCGCCCTGAAGGGCGAAACGGTCCCTGACAGCCTTCCTGCGACCCCCAAAAGTCCCCCGACACGCCGGGTTCCCTCGAGGGGAACACCGAGGGTCCCGGCACCGCTTCCTCTGAGCCCCTTCTCCCCTCCTGATCGCGACAGGAGAGGCGATTCCCCTGCGTGGTCTGGAAGGGGTTCCCGGCCTTCCCGGGGCACCTCAGGATGAGGCCGGTCTCACGAGGAAATTCGAGACGAGCCACGTCGGTGGGGCCACATGCCGAACGCCCCCGATTCCCTGGTCCACCCTTGAGAAAGACCCGAGGCCCAGACCCCTCTTCGAAGGCAACCCTGTGGGTGAAGGCACAACACGAAGGGGCACTGCCACCCCCGTGCATCGTCCGCAAAGACCCGCGGGTTCCACACACAGCTCGACGAGGGGCCTGAGACCCCCTGAGCAACTCGAGAGGCTAGCGGGGTTCCCTTCCTCAGACAAGACGAGGCCTGACTCTCCTGTCCCAACTCTGCAGGGACCCTGCGGTCGGAGTCCGAAACGGAGAGGAAGCCTGACGTTCCTGCCTCCCCTCGAGGTGAGGCCCTCTTCAGTTGCGCCAGACCCAGCGGAGTCCCGAGGGGCCCCGCCACCTCCACAGGATCCCTCGCCTCTCAGAGGCACCCTGGGAAGTTCCCTATGGTCCCCGGCAGAAGGCGAGGGACACGAGGATTTCCCGCCGCCCCCCCGAGAAAGACCTCGAGAGTCCTTCTTCAACGCGTCTCGAGGCCCTAGTCCCCTCCCGTGACTCGAGAGCCAGGACACGCTCCCCCTCGCCACGCGCATGGAGACCTGACTTCCCTGGCGCCGCACGAGAGGCTCCCTGAGATCCTCGTCGTGCCTCGGGAGAAAACCCCCACGGGCGCCGCAGCTCGAGGAAACCCCTGAGACGCCCCCGTCCTCGCGAGCTGAGGGCCTTCTTTTTCTGCATGGCCTGGAGAGCAATCCCGGGTCCTCTCTCCAAACGGAAGAGGAGGCTGGACTCCCTTGAGGCCGCTCAGGGGGCTCCAAGAGATTCGCGTCGCGACTCGAGAGGAGAGCGGAGTCCTTGGCTTCCCCTCGAGACGAGGCCTGACTCCCCGGGGGAGCCTGGAATGCAACCCCGAGATCCCTGCCTTCCCTGGAGAGGAATATTAGGTCCCGGACACACGCCTAGGTGAGGTCTCTTCGGCCCTGCAGTGACTCGAGGGCAAACCCCAGCTTTCCCTCGCAACCCGAGGGGAAGATTGGGCTTCCCAGGGCCAACCCAAGGGGAAGGCTGAGATCCCCGTCGTAACTCGAGAATCCCGCCGCAACTCGAGAAAAACCACGTGGTTCCCACCTCTTGGCAAGATGAGGCCCTTGCCCGCCACGGCGTCTCAAGGGAAGTCCCCTGTTCCGCCCTGAAGGGCGAAACGGTCCCTGACAGCCTTCCTGCGACCCCCAAAAGTCCCCCGACACGCCGGGTTCCCTCGAGGGGAACACCGAGGGTCCCGACACTCTTCCTCTGAGCCCCTTCTCCCCTCCTGATCGCGACAGGAGAGGCGATTCCCCTGCGTGGTCTGGAAGGGGTTCCCGGCCTTCCCGGCGCACCTCAGGATGAGGCTGGTCTCACGAGGAAATTCGAGACGAGCCACGTGGGTGGGGCCACATGCCGAACGCCCCCGATTCCCCGGTCCGCCCTTGAGAAGGACCCGAGGCCCGGACCCCTCTTCGAAGGCAACCCTGTGGGTGAAGGCACAACACGAAGGGGCACTGCCACCCCCGTGCATCGTCCGCAAAGAACCGCGGGTTCCACACACAGCTCGACGAGGGGCCTGAGACCCCCTGAGCAACCCGAGAGGCCAGCATGGTTCCCTTCCTCAAACAAGACGAGTCCTGACTCTCCTGTCCCAACTCTGCAGGGACCCTGCGGTCGAAGTCTGAAACGGAGAGGAAGCCTGAGGTTCCTGCCGCCCCTCGAGGTGAGGCCCTCTTCCGTTGCGCCAGACGCAGCGGAGTCCCGAGGGGCCCCGCCACCTCCACAGGATCCCTCGCCTCTCAGAGTCACCCTGGGAAGTTCCCTAAGATCCCCGGCCGAAGGCGAGGGACACGAGGGTTTCCCGCCGCCCCCCCCCCCCGAGAAAGACCTCGAGAGTCGTTCTTCAACGCGTCTCGAGGCCCTAGTCCCCTCCCGTGACTCGAGAGCCAGGACGCGCTCCCCCTCGCCACGCGCATGGAGACCTGACTTCCCTGGCGCCGCACGAGAGGCTCCCTGAGATCCTCGTCGTGCCTCGGGAGAAAACCCCCACGGGCCCCGCAGCTCGAGGAAACCCTTGAGACGCCCCCGTCCTCGCGAGCTGAGGGCCTTCTTTTCCTGCATGGCCTGGAGAGCAATCCCGGGTCCTCTCTCCAAACGGAAGAGGAGGCTGGACTCCCTTGAGGCCGCTCAGGGGGCTCCAAGAGACCCGCGTCGGGACTCGAGAGGAGAGCGGAGTCCTTGGCTTCCCCTCGAGACGAGGCCTGACTCCCCGGGGGAGCCTGGAATGCAACCCCGAGATCCCTGCCTTCCCTGGAGAGGAATATTGCGTCCCAGACACACGCCTAGGTGAGGTCTCTTCGGCCCTGCAGTGACTCGAGCGCAACCCCCAGCTTTCCCTCGCAACCCGAGGGGAAGATTGGGCTTCCCAGGGCCAACCCAAGGGGTAGGCTGAGATCCCCGTCGTAACTCGAGAATCCCGCCGCAAATCGAGAAAAACCACGTGGTTCACACCTCTTGGCAAGATGAGGCCCTTGCCCGCCACGGCGTCTCAAGGGAAGTCCCCTGTTCCGCCCTGAAGGGCGAAACGGTCCCTGACAGCCTTCCTGCGACCCCCAAAAGTCCCCCGACACGCCGGGTTCCCTCGAGGGGAACACCGAGGGTCCCGGCACCGCTTCCTCTGATCCCCTTCTCCCCTCCTGAGCGCGACAGGAGAGGCGATTCCCCTGCATGGTCTGGAAGGGGTTCCCGGCCTTCCCGGCGCACCTCAGGATGAGGCCGGTCTCACGAGGAAATTCGAGACGAGCCACGTGGGTGGGGTCACATGCCGAACGCCCCCGATTCCCCGGTCCGCCCTTGAGAAGGACCCGAGGCCCGGACCCCTCTTCGAAGGCAACCCTGTGGGTTAAGGCACAACACGAAGGGGCACTGCCACCCCCGTGCATCGTCCGCAAAGACCCGCGGGTTCCACACACAGCTCGACGAGGGGCCTGAGACCCCCTGAGCAACTCGAGAGGCCAGCGGGTTTCCCTTCCTCAGGCAAGACGAGGCCTGACTCTCCTGTCCCAACTCTGCAGGGACCCTGCGGTCGGAGTCCGAAACGGAGAGGAAGCCTGAGGTTCCTGCCTCCCCTCGAGGTGAGGCCCTCTTCCGTTGCGCCAGACCCAGCGGAGTCCCGAGGGGCCCCGCCACCTCCACAGGATCCCTCGCCTCTCAGAGGCACCCTGGGAAGTTCCCTACGGTCCCCGGCAGAAGGCGAGGGACACGAGGGTTTCCCGCCGCCCCCCCGAGAAAGACCTCGAGAGTCCTTCTTCAACGCGTCTCGAGGCCCTAGTCCCCTCCCGTGACTCGAGAGCCAGGACGCGCTCCCCCTCGCCACGCGCATGGAGACCTGACTTCCCTGGCGCCGCACGAGAGGCTCCCTGAGATCCTCGTCGTGCCTCGGGAGAAAACCCCCACGGGCGCCGCAGCTCGAGGAAACCCCTGAGACGCCCCCGTCCTCGCGAGCTGAGGGCCTTCTTTTCCTGCATGGCCTGGAGAGCAATCCCGGGTCCTCTCTCCAAACGGAAGAGGAGGCTGGACTCCCTTGAGGCCGCTCAGGGGTCTCCAAGAGACCCGCGTCGCGACTCGAGAGGAGAGCGGAGTCCTTTGCTTCCCCTCGAGACGAGGCCTGACTCCCCGGGGGAGCCTGGAATGCAACCCCGAGATCCCTGCCTTCCCTGGAGAGGAATATTAGGTCCCGGACACACGCCTAGGTGAGGTCTCTTCGGCCCTGCAGTGACTCGAGCGCAACCCCCAGCTTTCCCTCGCAACCCGAGGGGAAGATTGGGCTTCCCAGGGCCAACCCAAGGGGAAGGCTGAGATCCCCGTCGTAACTCGAGAATCCCGCCGCAACTCGAGAAAAACCACGTGGTTCCCACCTCTTGGCAAGATGAGGCCCTTGCCCGCCACGGCGTCTCAAGGGAAGTCCCCTGTTCCGCCCTGAAGGGCGAAACGGTCCCTGACAGCCTTCCTGCGACCCCCAAAAGTCCCCCGACATGCCGGGTTCCCTCGAGGGGAACACCGAGGGTCCCGGCACCGCTTCCTCTGAGCCCCTTCTCCCCTCCTGATCGCGACAGGAGAGGCGATTCCCCTGCGTGGTCTGGAAGGGGTTCCCGGCCTTCCCGGGGCACCTCAGGATGAGGCCGGTCTCACGAGGAAATTCGAGACGAGCCACGTCGGTGGGGCCACATGCCGAACGCCCCCGATTCCCTGGTCCACCCTTGAGAAAGACCCGAGGCCCAGACCCCTCTTCGAAGGCAACCCTGTGGGTGAAGGCACAACACGAAGGGGCACTGCCACCCCCGTGCATCGTCCGCAAAGACCCGCGGGTTCCACACACAGCTCGACGAGGGGCCTGAGACCCCCTGAGCAACTCGAGAGGCTAGCGGGGTTCCCTTCCTCAGACAAGACGAGGCCTGACTCTCCTGTCCCAACTCTGCAGGGACCCTGCGGTCGGAGTCCGAAACGGAGAGGAAGCCTGACGTTCCTGCCTCCCCTCGAGGTGAGGCCCTCTTCCGTTGCGCCAGACCCAGCGGAGTCCCGAGGGGCCCTGCCACCTCCACAGGATCCCTCGCCTCTCAGAGGCACCCTGGGAAGTTCCCTAAGGTCCCCGGCAGAAGGCGAGGGACACGAGGGTTTCCCGCCGCCCCCTCCCCGAGAAAGACCTCGAGAGACCTTCTTCCACGCGTCTCGAGGCCCTAGTCCCCTCCCGTGACTCGAGAGCCAGGACGCGCTCCCCCTCGCCACGCGCATGGAGACCTGACTTCCCTGGCGCCGCACGAGAGGCTCCCTGAGATCCTCGTCGTTCCTCGGGAGAAAACCCCCACGGGCGCCGCAGCTCGAGGAAACCCCTGAGACGCCTCCGTCCTCGCGAGCTGAGGGCCTTCTTTTCCTGCATGGCCTGGAGAGCAATCCCGGGTCCTCTCTCCAAACGGAAGAGGAGGCTGGACTCCCTTGAGGCCGCTCAGGGGTCTCCAAGAGACCCGCGTCGGGACTCGAGAGGAGAGCGGAGTCCTTGGCTTCCCCTCGAGACGAGGCCTGACTCCCCGGGGGAGCCTGGAATGCAACCCCGAGATCCCTGCCTTCCCTGGAGAGGAATATTAGGTCCCGGACACACGCCTAGGTGAGGTCTCTTCGGCCCTGCAGTGACTCGAGCGCAACCCCCAGCTTTCCCTCGCAACCCGAGGGGAAGATTGGGCTTCCCAGGGCCAACCCAAGGGGAAGGCTGAGATCCCCGTCGTAACTCGAGAATCCCGCCGCAACTCGAGAAAAACCACGTGGTTCCCACCTCTTGGCAAGATGAGGCCCTTGCCCGCCACGGCGTCTCAAGGGAAGTCCCCTGTTCCGCCCTGAAGGGCGAAACGGTCCCTGACAGCCTTCCTGCGACCCCCAAAAGTCCCCCGACACGCCGGGTTCCCTCGAGGGGAACACCGAGGGTCCCGGCACCGCTTCCTCTGAGCCCCTTCTCCCCTCCTGATCGCGACAGGAGAGGCGATTCCCCTGCGTGGTCTGGAAGGGGTTCCCGGCCTTCCCAGCGCACCTCAGGATGAGGCCGGTCTCACGAGGAAATTCGAGACGAGCCACGTGGGTGGGGCCACATGCCGAACGCCCCCGATTCCCCGGTCCGCCCTTGAGAAGGACCCGAGGCCCGGACCCCTCTTCGAAGGCAACCCTGTGGGTGAAGGCACAACACGAAGGGGCATTGCCACCCCCGTGCATCGTCCGCAAAGACCCGCGGGTTCCACACACAGCTCGACGAGGGGCCTGAGACCCCCTGAGCAATTCGAGAGGCCAGCGGGGTTCCCTTCCTCAGACAAGACGAGGCCTGACTCTCCTGTCCCAACTCTGCAGGGACCCTGTGGTCGGAGTCCGAAACGGAGAGGAAGCCTGAGGTTCTTGCCTCCTCTCGAGGTGAGGCCCTCTTCCGTTGCGCCAGACCCAGCGGAGTCACGAGGGGCCCCGCCACCTCCACAGGATCCCTCGCCTCTCAGAGGCACCCTGGGAAGTTCCCTACGGTCCCCGGCAGAAGGCGAGGGACACGAGGGTTTCCCGCCGCCCCCCCGAGAAAGACCTCGAGAGTCCTTCTTCAACGCATCTCGAGGCCCTAGTCCCCTCCCGTGACTCGAGAGCCAGGACGCGCTCCCCCTCGCCAAGCGCATGGAGACCTGACTTCCCTAGCGCCGCACGAGAGGCTCCCTGAGATCCTCGTCGTGCCTCGGGAGAAAACCCCCACGGGCGCCGCAGCTCGAGGAAACCCCGGAGACGCCCCCGTCCTCGCGAGCTGAGGGCCTTCTTTTCCTGCATGGCCTGGAGAGCAATCCAGGGTCCTCTCTCCAAACGGAAGAGGAGGCTGGACTCCCTTGAGGCCGCTCGGGGGCTCCAAGAGACCCGCGTCGCGACTCGAGAGGAGAGCGGAGTCCTTGGCTTCCCCTCGAGACGAGGCCTGACTCCCCGGGGGAGCCTGGAATGCAACCCCGAGGTCCCTGCCTTCCCTGGAGAGGAATTGTAGGTCCCGGACACACGCCTAGGTGAGGTCTCTTCGGCCCTGCAGTGACTCGAGCGCAACCCCCAGCTTTCCCTCGCAACCCGAGGGGAAGATTGGGCTTCCCAGGGCCAACCCAAGGGGAAGGCTGAGATCCCCGTCGTAACTCGAGAATCCCGCCGCAACTCGAGAAAAACCACGTGGTTCCCACCTCTTGGCAAGATGAGGCCCTTGCCCGCCACGGCGTCTCAAGGGAAGTCCCCTGTTCCGCCCTGAAGGGCGAAACGGTCCCTGACAGCCTTCCTGCGACCCCCAAAAGTCCCCCGACACGCCGGGTTCCCTCGAGGGGAACACCGAGGGTCCCGGCACCGCTTCCTCTGAGCCCCTTCTCCCCTCCTGATCGCGACAGGAGAGGCGATTCCCCTGCGTGGTCTGGAAGGGGTTCCCGGCCTTCCCGGCGCACCTCAGGATGAGGCCGGTCTCACGAGGAAATTCGAGACGAGCCACGTGGGTGGGGCCACATGCCGAACGCCCCCGATTCCCCGGTCCGCCCTTGAGAAGGACCCGAGGCCCGGACCCCTCTTCGAAGGCAACCCTGTGGGTGAAGGCACAACACGAAGGGGCACTGCCACCCCCGTGCATCGTCCGCAAAGACCCGCGGGTTCCACACACAGCTCGACGAGGGGCCTGAGACCCCCTGAGCAACTCGAGAGGCCAGAGGGGTTCCCTTCCTCAGACAAGACGAGGCCTGACTCTCCTGTCCCAACTCTGCAGGGACCCTGCGGTGGGAGTCCGAAACGGAGAGGAAGCCTGAGGTTCCTGCCTCCCCTCGAGGTGAGGCCCTCTTCCGTTGCGCCAGACCCAGCGGAGTCCCGAGGGGCCCCGCCACCTCCACAGGATCCCTCGCCTCTCAGAGGCACCCTGGGAAGTTCCCTACGGTCCCCGGCAGAAGGCGAGGGACACGAGGGTTTCCCGCCGCCCCCCCGAGAAAACCTCGAGAGTCCTTCTTCAACGCGTCTCGAGGCCCTAGTCCCCTCCCGTGACTCGAGAGCCAGGACGCGCTCCCCCTCGCCACGCGCATGGAGACTTGACTTCCCTGGCGCCGCACGAGAGGCTCCCTGAGATCCTCGTCGTGCCTCGGGAGAAAAGCCCCACGGGCGCCGCAGCTCGAGGGAACCCCTGAGATGCCCCCGTCCTCGCGAGCTGAGGGCCTTCTTTTCCTGCATGGCCTGGAGAGCATCCCGGGTCCTCTTTCCAAACGGAAGAGGAAGCTGGACTCCCTTGAGGCCGCTCAGGGGGCTCCAAGAGACCCGCGTCGCGACTCGAGAGGAGAGCGGAGTCCTTGGCTTCCCCTTGAGACGAGGCCTGACTCCCCGGGGGAGCCTGGAATGCAACCCCGAGATCCCTGCCTTCCCTGGAGAGGAATAGTAGGTCCCGGACACACGCCTAGGTGAGGTCTCTTCGGCCCTGCAGTGACTCGAGCGCAACCCCCAGCTTTCCCTCGCAACCCGAGGGGAAGATTGGGCTTCCCAGGGCCAACCCAAGGGGAAGGCTGAGATCCCCGTCGTAACTCGAGAATCCCGCCGCAACTCGAGAAAAACCACGTGGTTCCCACCTCTTGGCAAGATGAGGCCCTTGCCCGCCACGGCGTCTCAAGGGAAGTCCCCTGTTCCGCCCTGAAGGGCGAAACGGTCCCTGACAGCCTTCCTGCGACCCCCAAAAGTCCCCCGACACGCCGGGTTCCCTCGAGGGGAACACTGAGGGTCCCGGAACCGCTTCCTCTGAGCCCCTTCTCCCCTCCTGATCGCGACAGGAGAGGCGATTCCCCTGCGTGGTCTGGAAGGGGTTCCCGGCCTTCCCGGCGCACCTCAGGATGAGGCCGGTCTCACGAGGAAATTCGAGACGAGCCACGTGGGTGGGGTCACATGCCGAACGCCCCCGATTCCCCGGTCCGCCCTTGAGAAGGACCCGAGGCCCGGACCCCTCTTCGAAGGCAACCCTGTGGGTGAAGGCACAACACGAAGGGGCACTGCCACCCCCGTGCATCGTCCGCAAAGACCCGCGGGTTCCACACACAGCTCGACGAGGGGCCTGAGACCCCCTGAGCAACCCGAGAGGCCAGCGGGGTTCCCTTCCTCAGACAAGACGAGGCCTGACTCTCCTGTCCCAACTCTGCAGGGACCCTGCGGTCGGAGTCCGAAACAGAGAGGAAGCCTGAGGTTCCTGCCTCCCCTCGAGGTGAGGCCCTCTTCCGTTGCGCCAGACCCAGCGGAGTCCCGAGGGGCCCCGCCACCTCCACAGGATCCCTCGCCTCTCAGAGGCACCCTGGGAAGTTCCCTACGGTCCCCGGAAGAAGGCGAGGGACACGAGGGTTTCCCGCCGCCCCCCCGAGAAAGACCTCGAGAGTCCTTCTTCAACGCGTCTCGAGGCCCTAGTCCCCTCCCGTGACTCGAGAGCCAGGACGCGCTCCCCCTCGCCACGCGCATGGAGACCTGACTTCCCTGGCGCCGCACGAGAGGCTCCCTGAGATCCTCGTCGTGCCTCGGGAGAAAACCCCCACGGGCGCCGCAGCTCGAGGGAACCCCTGAGATGCCCCCGTCCTCGCGAGCTGAGGGCCTTCTTTTCCTGCATGGCCTGGAGAGCATCCCGGGTCCTCTTTCCAAACGGAAGAGGAAGCTGGACTCCCTTGAGGCCGCTCAGGGGGCTCCAAGAGACCCGCGTCGCGACTCGAGAGGAGAGCGGAGTCCTTGGCTTCCCCTTGAGACGAGGCCTGACTCCCCGGGGGAGCCTGGAATGCAACCCCGAGATCCCTGCCTTCCCTGGAGAGGAATAGTAGGTCCCGGACACACGCCTAGGTGAGGTCTCTTCGGCCCTGCAGTGACTCGAGCGCAACCCCCAGCTTTCCCTCGCAACCCGAGGGGAAGATTGGGCTTCCCAGGGCCAACCCAAGGGGAAGGCTGAGATCCCCGTCGTAACTCGAGAATCCCGCCGCAACTCGAGAAAAACCACGTGGTTCCCACCTCTTGGCAAGATGAGGCCCTTGCCCGCCACGGCGTCTCAAGGGAAGTCCCCTGTTCCGCCCTGAAGGGCGAAACGGTCCCTGACAGCCTTCCTGCGACCCCCAAAAGTCCCCCGACACGCCGGGTTCCCTCAAGGGGAACACCGAGGGTCCCGGCACCGCTTCCTCTGAGCCCCTTCTCCCCTCCTGATCGCGACAGGAGAGGCGATTCCCCTGCGTGGTCTGGAAGGGGTTCCCGGCCTTCCCGGCGCACCTCAGGATGAGGCCGGTCTCACGAGGAAATTCGAGACGAGCCACGTGGGTGGGGTCACATGCCGAACGCCCCCGATTCCCCGGTCCGCCCTTGAGAAGGACCCGAGGCCCGGACCCCTCTTCGAAGGCAACCCTGTGGGTGAAGGCACAACACGAAGGGGCACTGCCACCCCCGTGCATCGTCCGCAAAGACCCGCGGGTTCCACACACAGCTCGACGAGGGGCCTGAGACCCCCTGAGCAACCCGAGAGGCCAGCGGGGTTCCCTTCCTCAGACAAGACGAGGCCTGACTCTCCTGTCCCAACTCTGCAGGGACCCTGCGGTCGGAGTCCGAAACGGAGAGGAAGCCTGAGGTTCCTGCCTCCCCTCGAGGTGAGGCCCTCTTCCGTTGCGCCAGATCCAGCGGAGTCCCGAGGGGCCCCGCCACCTCCACAGGATCCCTCGCCTCTCAGAGGCACCCTGGGAAGTTCCCTACGGTCCCCGGAAGAAGGCGAGGGACACGAGGGTTTCCCGCCGCCCCCCCGAGAAAGACCTCGAGAGTCCTTCTTCAACGCGTCTCGAGGCCCTAGTCCCCTCCCGTGACTCGAGAGCCAGGACGCGCTCCCCCTCGCCACGCGCATGGAGAACTGACTTCCCTGGCGCCGCACGAGAGGCTCCCTGAGATCCTCGTCGTGCCTCGGGTGAAAACCCCCACGGGCGCCGCAGCTCGAGGAAACCCCTGAGACGCCCCCGTCCTCGCGAGCTGAGGGCCTTCTTTTCCTGCATGGCCTGGAGAGCAATCCCGGGTCCTCTCTCCAAACGGAAGAGGAGGCTGGACTCCCTTGAGGCCGCTCAGGGGGCTCCAAGAGACCCGCGTCGCGACTCGAGAGGAGAGCGGAGTCCTTGGCTTCCCCTCGAGACGAGGCCTGACTCCCCGGGGGAGCCTGGAATGCAACCCCGAGATCCCTGCCTTCCCTGGAGAGGAATATTAGGTCCCGGACACACGCCTAGGTGAGGTCTCTTCGGCCCTGCAGTGACTCGAACGCAACCCCCAGCTTTCCCTCGCAACCCGAGGGGAAGATTGGGCTTCCCAGGGCCAACCCAAGGGGAAGGCTGAGATCCCCGTCGTAACTCGAGAATCCCGCCGCAACTCGAGAAAAACCACGTGGTTCCCACCTCTTGGCAAGATGAGGCCCTTGCCCGCCACGGCGTCTCAAGGGAAGTCCCCTGTTCCGCCCTGAAGGGCGAAACGGTCCCTGACAGCCTTCCTGCGACCCCCAAAAGTCCCCCGACACGCCGGGTTCCCTCGAGGGGAACACTGAGGGTCCCGGCACCGCTTCCTCTGAGCCCCTTCTCCCCTCCTGATCGCGACAGGAGAGGCGATTCCCCTGCGTGGTCTGGAAGGGGTTCCCGGCCTTCCCGGCGCACCTCAGGATGAGGCCGGTCTCACGAGGAAATTCGAGACGAGCCACGTGGGTGGGGTCACATGCCGAACGCCCCCGATTCCCCGGTCCGCCCTTGAGAAGGACCCGAGGCCCGGACCCCTCTTCGAAGGCAACCCTGTGGGTGAAGGCACAACACGAAGGGGCACTGCCACCCCCGTGCATCGTCCGCAAAGACCCGCGGGTTCCACACACAGCTCGACGAGGGGCCTGAGACCCCCTGAGCAACCCGAGAGGCCAGCGGGGTTCCCTTCCTCAGACAAGACGAGGCCTGACTCTCCTGTCCCAACTCTGCAGGGACCCTGCGGTCGGAGTCCGAAACAGAGAGGAAGCCTGAGGTTCCTGCCTCCCCTCGAGGTGAGGCCCTCTTCCGTTGCGCCAGACCCAGCGGAGTCCCGAGGGGCCCCGCCACCTCCACAGGATCCCTCGCCTCTCAGAGGCACCCTGGGAAGTTCCCTACGGTCCCCGGAAGAAGGCGAGGGACACGAGGGTTTCCCGCCGCCCCCCCGAGAAAGACCTCGAGAGTCCTTCTTCAACGCGTCTCGAGGCCCTAGTCCCCTCCCGTGACTCGAGAGCCAGGACGCGCTCCCCCTCGCCACGCGCATGGAGACCTGACTTCCCTGGCGCCGCACGAGAGGCTCCCTGAGATCCTCGTCGTGCCTCGGGAGAAAACCCCCACGGGCGCCGCAGCTCGAGGGAACCCCTGAGATGCCCCCGTCCTCGCGAGCTGAGGGCCTTCTTTTCCTGCATGGCCTGGAGAGCATCCCGGGTCCTCTTTCCAAACGGAAGAGGAAGCTGGACTCCCTTGAGGCCGCTCAGGGGGCTCCAAGAGACCCGCGTCGCGACTCGAGAGGAGAGCGGAGTCCTTGGCTTCCCCTTGAGACGAGGCCTGACTCCCCGGGGGAGCCTGGAATGCAACCCCGAGATCCCTGCCTTCCCTGGAGAGGAATAGTAGGTCCCGGACACACGCCTAGGTGAGGTCTCTTCGGCCCTGCAGTGACTCGAGCGCAACCCCCAGCTTTCCCTCGCAACCCGAGGGGAAGATTGGGCTTCCCAGGTCCAACCCAAGGGGAAGGCTGAGATCCCCGTCGTAACTCGAGAATCCCGCCGCAACTCGAGAAAAACCACGTGGTTCCCACCTCTTGGCAAGATGAGGCCCTTGCCCGCCACGGCGTCTCAAGGGAAGTCCCCTGTTCCGCCCTGAAGGGCGAAACGGTCCCTGACAGCCTTCCTGCGACCCCCAAAAGTCCCCCGACACGCCGGGTTCCCTCAAGGGGAACACCGAGGGTCCCGGCACCGCTTCCTCTGAGCCCCTTCTCCCCTCCTGATCGCGACAGGAGAGGCGATTCCCCTGCGTGGTCTGGAAGGGGTTCCCGGCCTTCCCGGCGCACCTCAGGATGAGGCCGGTCTCACGAGGAAATTCGAGACGAGCCACGTGGGTGGGGTCACATGCCGAACGCCCCCGATTCCCCGGTCCGCCCTTGAGAAGGACCCGAGGCCCGGACCCCTCTTCGAAGGCAACCCTGTGGGTGAAGGCACAACACGAAGGGGCACTGCCACCCCAGTGCATCGTCCGCAAAGACCCGCGGGTTCCACACACAGCTCGACGAGGGGCCTGAGACCCCCTGAGCAACCCGAGAGGCCAGCGGGGTTCCCTTCCTCAGACAAGACGAGGCCTGACTCTCCTGTCCCAACTCTGCAGGGACCCTGCGGTCGGAGTCCGAAACGGAGAGGAAGCCTGAGGTTCCTGCCTCCCCTCGAGGTGAGGCCCTCTTCCGTTGCGCCAGATCCAGCGGAGTCCCGAGGGGCCCCGCCACCTCCACAGGATCCCTCGCCTCTCAGAGGCACCCTGGGAAGTTCCCTACGGTCCCCGGAAGAAGGCGAGGGACACGAGGGTTTCCCGCCGCCCCCCCGAGAAAGACCTCGAGAGTCCTTCTTCAACGCGTCTCGAGGCCCTAGTCCCCTCCCGTGACTCGAGAGCCAGGACGCGCTCCCCCTCGCCACGCGCATGGAGAACTGACTTCCCTGGCGCCGCACGAGAGGCTCCCTGAGATCCTCGTCGTGCCTCGGGTGAAAACCCCCACGGGCGCCGCAGCTCGAGGAAACCCCTGAGACGCCCCCGTCCTCGCGAGCTGAGGGCCTTCTTTTCCTGCATGGCCTGGAGAGCAATCCCGGGTCCTCTCTCCAAACGGAAGAGGAGGCTGGACTCCCTTGAGGCCGCTCAGGGGGCTCCAAGAGACCCGCGTCGCGACTCGAGAGGAGAGCGGAGTCCTTGGCTTCCCCTCGAGACGAGGCCTGACTCCCCGGGGGAGCCTGGAATGCAACCCCGAGATCCCTGCCTTCCCTGGAGAGGAATATTAGGTCCCGGACACACGCCTAGGTGAGGTCTCTTCGGCCCTGCAGTGACTCGAGCGCAACCCCCAGCTTTCCCTCGCAACCCGAGGGGAAGATTGGGCTTCCCAGGGCCAACCCAAGGGGAAGGCTGAGATCCCCGTCGTAACTCGAGAATCCCGCCGCAACTCGAGAAAAACCACGTGGTTCCCACCTCTTGGCAAGATGAGGCCCTTGCCCGCCACGGCGTCTCAAGGGAAGTCCCCTGTTCCGCCCTGAATGGCGAAACTGTCCCTGACAGCCTTCCTGCGACCGCCAAAAGTCCCCCGACACGCCGGGTTCCCTCGAGGGGAACACCGAGGGTCCCGGCACCGCTTCCTCTGAGCCCCTTCTCCCCTCCTGATCGCGACAGGAGAGGCGATTCCCCTGCGTGGTCTGGAAGGGGTTCCCGGCCTTCCCGGCGCACCTCAGGATGAGGCCGGTCTCACGAGGAAATTCGAGACGAGCCACGTGGGTGGGGCCACAGGCCGAACTCCCCCGATTCCCCGGTCCGCCCTTGAGAAGGACCCGAGGCCCGGACCCCTCTTCGAAGGCAACCCTGTGGGTGAAGGCACAACACGAAGGGGCACTGCCACCCCCGTGCATCGTCCGCAAAGACCCGCGGGTTCCACACACAGCTCGACGAGGGGCCTGAGACCCCCTGAGCAACTCGAGAGGCCAGCGGGGTTCCCTTCCTCAGACAAGACGAGGCCTGACTCTCCTGTCCCAACTCTGCAGGGACCCTGCGGTCGGAGTCCGAAACGGAGAGGAAGCCTGAGGTTCCTGCCTCCCCTCGAGGTGAGGCCCTCTTCCGTTGCGCCAGACCCAGCGGAGTCCCGAGGGGCCCCGCCACCTCCACAGGATCCCTCGCCTCTCAGAGGCACCCTGGGAAGTTCCCTAAGGTCCCCGGCAGAAGGCGAGGGACACGAGGGTTTGCCGCCGCCCCCCCGAGAAAGACCTCGAGAGTCCTTCTTCAACGCGTCTCGAGGCCCTAGTCCCCTCCCGTGACTCGAGAGCCAGGACGCGCTCCCCCTCGCCACGCGCATGGAGACCTGACTTCCCTGGCACCGCACAAGAGGCTCCCTGAGATCCTCGTCGTGCCTCGGGAGAAAACCCCCACGGGCGCCGCAGCTCGAGGAAACCCCGGAGACGCCCCAGTCCTCGCGAGCTGAGGGCCTTCTTTTCCTGCATGGCCTGGAAAGCAATCCCGGGTCCTCTCTCCAAACGGAAGAGGAGGCTGGACTCCCTTGAGGCCGCTCAGGGGGCTCCAAGAGACCCGCGTCGCGACTCGAGAGGAGAGCGGAGTCCTTGGCTTCCCCTCGAGACGAGGCCTGACTCCTCGTGGGAGCCTGGAATGCGTCCCGGACACACGCCTAGGTGAGGTCTCTTCGGCCCTGCAGTGACTCGAGCACAACCCCCAGCTTTCCCTCGCAACCCGAGGGGAAGATTGGGCTTCCCAGGGCCAACCCAAGGGGAAGGCTGAGATCCCCGTCGTAACTCGAGAATCCCGCCGCAACTCGAGAAAAACCACGTGGTTCCCACCTCTTGGCAAGATGAGGCCCTTGCCCGCCACGGCGTCTCAAGGGAAGTCCATTGTTCCGCCCTGAAGGGCGAAACGGTCCCTGACAGCCTTCCTGCGACCCCCAAAAGTCCCCCGACACGCCGGGTTCCCTCGAGGGGAACACCGAGGGTCCCGGCACCGCTTCCTCTGAGCCCCTTCTCCCCTCCTGATCGCGACAGGAGAGGCGATTCCCCTGCGTGGTCTGGAAGGGGTTCCCGGCCTTCCCGGCGCACCTCAGGATGAGGCCGGTCTCACGAGGAAATTCGAGACGAGCCACGTGGGTGGGGCCACATGCCGAACGCCCCCGATTCCCCGGTCCGCCCTTGAGAAGGACCCGAGGCCCGGACCCCTCTTCGAAGGCAACCCTGTGGGTGAAGGCACAACACGAAGGGGCACTGCCACCCCCGTGCATCGTCCGCAAAGACCCGCGGGTTCCACACACAGCTCGACGAGGGGACTGAGACCCCCTGAGCAACTCGAGAGGCCAGCGGGGTTCCCTTCCTCAGACAAGACGAGGCCTGACTCTCCTGTCCCAACTCTGCAGGGACCCTGCGGTCGGAGTCCGAAACGGAGAAGAAGCCTGAGGTTCCTGCCTCCCCTCGAGGTGAGGCCCTCTTCCGTTGCGCAAGACCCAGCGGAGTCCCGAGGGGCCCCGCCACCTCCACAGGATCCCTCGCCTCTCAGAGGCACCCTGGGAAGTTCCCTACGGTCCCCGGCAGAAGGCGAGGGACACGAGGGTTTCCCGCCGCCCCCCCGAGAAAGACCTCGAGAGTCCTTCTTCAACGCGTCTCGAGGCCCTAGTCCCCTCCCGTGACTCGAGAGCCAGGACGCGCTCCCCCTCGCCACGCGCATGGAGACCTGACTTCCCTGGCGCCGCACGAGAGGCTCCCTGATATCCTCGTCGTGCCTCGGGAGAAAACCCCACGGGCGCCGAAGCTCGAGGAAACCCCGGAGACGCCTCCGTCCTCGCGAGCTGAGGGCCTTCTTTTCCTGCATGGCCTGGAGAGCAATCCCGGGTCCTCTCTCCAAACGGAAGAGGAGGCTGGACTCCCTTGAGGGCGCTCAGGGGGCTCCAAGAGACCCGCGTCGCGACTCGAGAGGAGAGCGGAGTCCTTGGCTTCCCCTCGAGACGAGGCCTGACTCCCCGGGGGAGCCTGGAATGCAACCCCGAGATCCCTGCCTTCCCTGGAGAGGAATAGTAGGTCCCGGACACACGACTAGGTGAGGTCTCTTCGGCCCTGCAGTGACTCGAGCGCAACCCCCAGCTTTCCCTCGCAACCCGAGGGGAAGATTGGGCTTCCCAGGGCCAACCCAAGGGGAAGGCTGAGATCCCCGTCGTAACTCGAGAATCCCGCCGCAACTCGAGAAAAACCACGTGGTTCCCACCTCTTGGCAAGATGAGGCCCTTGCCCGCCACGGCGTCTCAAGGGAAGTCCCCTGTTCCGCCCTGAAGGGCGAAACGGTCCCTGACAGCCTTCCTGCGACCCCCAAAAGTCCCCCGACACGCCGGGTTCCCTCGAGGGGAACACCGAGGGTCCCGGCACCGCTTCCTCTGAGCCCCTTCTCCCCTCCTGATCGCGACAGGAGAGGCGATTCCCCTTCGTGGTCTGGAAGGGGTTCCCGGCCTTCCCGGCGCACCTCAGGATGAGGCCGGTCTCACGAGGAAATTCGAGACGAGCCACGTGGGTGGGGCCACATGCCGAACGCCCCCGATTCCCCGGTCCGCCCTTGAGAAGGACCCGAGGCCCGGACCCCTCTTCGAAGGCAACCCTGTGGGTGAAGGCACAACACGAAGGGGCACTGCCACCCCCGTGCATCGTCCGCAAAGACCCGCGGGTTCCACACACAGCTAGACGAGGGGCCTGAGACCCCCTGAGCAACTCGAGAGGCCAGCGGGGTTCCCTGCCTCAGACAAGACCAGGCCTGACTCTCCTGTCCCAACTCTGCAGGGACCCTGCGGTCGGAGTCCGAAACGGAGAGGAAGCCTGAGGTTCCTGCCTCCCCTCGAGGTGAGGCCCTCTTCCGTTGCGCCAGACCCAGCGGAGTCCCGAGGGGCCCCGCCACCTCCACAGGATCCCTCGCCTCTCAGAGGCACCCTGGGAAGTTCCCTAAGGTCCCCGGCAGAAGGCGAGGGACACGAGGGTTTCCCGCCGCCCCCCGAGAAAGACCTCGAGAGTCCTTCTTCAACGCGTCTCGAGGCCCTAGTCCCCTCCCGTGACTCGAGAGCCAGGACGCGCTCCCCCTCGCCACGCGCATGGAGACCTGACTTCCCTGGCGCCGCACGAGAGGCTCCCTGAGATCCTCGTCGTGCCTCGGGAGAAAACCCCCACGGGCGCCGCAGCTCGAGGAAACCCCTGAGACGCCCCCGTCCTCGCGAGCTGAGGGCCTTCTTTTCCTGCATGGCCTGGAGAGCAATCCCGGGTCCTCTCTCCAAACGGAAGAGGAGGCTGGACTCCCTTGAGGCCGCTCAGGGGGCTCCAAGAGACCCGCGTCGCGACTCGAGAGGAGAGCGGAGTCCTTGGCTTCCCCTCGAGACGAGGCCTGACTCCCCGGGGGAGCCTGGAATGCAACCCCGAGATCCCTGCCTTCCCTGGAGAGGAATATTAGGTCCCGGACACACGCCTAGGTGAGGTCTCTTCGGCCCTGCAGTGACTCGAGCGCAACCCCCAGCTTTCCCTCGCAACCCGAGGGGAAGATTGGGCTTCCCAGGGCCAACCCAAGGGGAAGGCTGAGATCCCCGTCGTAACTCGAGAATCCCGCCGCAACTCGAGAAAAACCACGTGGTTCCCACCTCTTGGCAAGATGAGGCCCTTGCCCGCCACGGCGTCTCAAGGGAAGTCCCCTGTTCCGCCCTGAAGGGCGAAACGGTCCCTGACAGCCTTCCTGCGACCCCCAAAAGTGCCCCGACACGCCGGGTTCCCTCGAGGGGAACACCGAGGGTCCCGGCACCACTTCCTCTGAGCCCCTTCTCCCCTCCTGATCGCGACAGGAGAGGCGATTCCCCTGCGTGGTCTGGAAGGGGTTCCCGGCCTTCCCGGCGCACCTCAGGATGAGGCCGGTCTCACGAGGAAACTCGAGACGAGCCACGTGGGTGGGGCCACATGCCGAACGCCCCCGATTCCCCGGTCCGCCCTTGAGAAGGACCCGAGGCCCGGACCCCTCTTCGAAGGCAACCCTGTGGGTGAAGGCACAACACGAAGGGGCACTGCCACCCCCGTGCATCGTCCGCAAAGACCCGCGGGTTCCACACACAGCTCGACGAGGGGCCTGAGACCCCCTGAGCAACTCGAGAGGCCAGTGGGGTTCCCTTCCTCAGACAAGACGAGGCCTGACTCTCCTGTCCCAACTCTGCAGGGACCCTGCGGTCGGAGTCCGAAACGGAGAGGAAGCCTGAGGTTCCTGCCTCCCCTCGAGGTGAGGCCCTCTTCCGTTGCGCCAGACCCAGCGGAGTCCCGAGGGGCCCCGCCACCTCCACAGGATCCCTCGCCTCTCAGAGGCACCCTGGGAAGTTCCCTAAGGTCCCCGGCAGAAGGCGAGGGACACGAGGGTTTCCCGCCGCCCCCCGAGAAAGACCTCGAGAGTCCTTCTTCAACGCGTCTCGAGGCCCTAGTCCCCTCCCGTGACTCGAGAGCCAGGACGCGCTCCCCCTCGCCACGCGCATGGAGACCTGACTTCCCTGGCGCCGCACGAGAGGCTCCCTG
This sequence comes from Bubalus kerabau, assembly GCF_029407905.1. Classification (NCBI taxonomy): domain Eukaryota; kingdom Metazoa; phylum Chordata; class Mammalia; order Artiodactyla; family Bovidae; genus Bubalus; species Bubalus kerabau. The sequence goes on along the minus strand of NC_073647.1, from coordinate 399,423 downwards.
AGATCCTCGTCGTGCCTCGGGAGAAAACCCCCACGGGCGCCGCAGCTCGAGGAAACCCCGGATACGCCCCCGTCCTCGCGAGCTGAGGGCCTTCTTTTCCTGCATGGCCTGGAGAGCAATCCCGGGTCCTCTCTCCAAACGGAAGAGGAGGCTGGACTCCCTTGAGGCCGCTCAGGGGGCTCCAAGAGACCCGCGTCGCGACTCGAGAGGAGAGCGGACTCCTTGGCTCTCCCTCGAGACGAGGCCTGACTCCCCGGGGGAGCCTGGAATGCAACCCCGAGATCCCTGCCTTCCCTGGAGAGGAATATTAGGTCCCGGACACACGCCTAGGTGAGGTCTCTTCGGCCCTGCAGTGACTGGAGCGCAACCCCCAGCTTTCCCTCGCAACCCGAGGGGAAGATTGGGCTTCCCAGGGCCAACCCAAGGGGAAGGCTGAGATCCCCGTCGTAACTCGAGAATCCCGCCGCAACTCGAGAAAAACCACGTGGTTCCCACCTCTTGGCAAGATGAGGCCCTTGCCCGGGGCGGCGTCTCATGGGAAGTCCCCTGTTCCGCCCTGAAGGGCGAAACGGTCCCTGACAGCCTTCCTGCGACCCCCAAAAGTCCCCCGACACGCCGGGTTCCCTCGAGGGGAACACCGAGGGTCCCGGCACCGCTTCCTCTGAGCCCCTTCTCCCCTCCTGATCGCGACAGGAGAGGCGATTCCCCTGCGTGGTCTGGAAGGGGTTCCCGGCCTTCCCGGCGCACCTCAGGATGAGGCCGGTCTCACGAGGAAATTCGAGACGAGCCACGTGGGTGGGGCCACATGCCGAACGCCCCCGATTCCCCAGTCCGCCCTTGAGAAGGACCCGAGGCCCGGATCCCTCTTCGAAGGCAACCCTGTGGGTGAAGGCACAACACGAAGGGGCACTGCCACCCCCGTGCATCGTCCGCAAAGACCCGCGGGTTCCACACACAGCTCGACGAGGGGCCTGAGACCCCCTGAGCAACTCGAGAGGCCAGCGGGGTTCCCTTCCTCAGACAAGACGAGGCCTGACTCTCCTGTCCCAACTCTGCAGGGACCCTGCGGTCGGAGTCCGAAACGGAGAGGAAGCCTGAGGTTCCTGCCTCCCCTCGAGGTGAGGCCCTCTTCCGTTGCTCCAGACCCAGCGGAGTCCCGAGGGGCCCCGCCACCTCCACAGGATCCCTCGCCTCTCAGAGGCACCCTGGGAAGTTCCCTACGGTCCCCGGCAGAAGGCGAGGGACACGAGGGTTTCCCGCCGCCCCCCGAGAAAGACCTCGAGAGTCCTTCTTCAACGCGTCTCGAGGCCCTAGTCCCCTCCCGTGACTCGAGAGCCAGGACGCGCTCCCCCTCGCCACGCGCATGGAGACCTGACTTCCCTGGCGCCGCACGAGAGGTTCCCTGAGATCCTCGTCGTGCCTCGGGAGCAAACCCCCACGGGCGCCGCAGCTCGAGGTAACCCCGGAGACGCCCCCGTCCTCGCGAGCTGAGGGCCTTCTTTTCCTGCATGGCCTGGAGAGCAATCCCGGGTCCTCTCTCCAAACGGAAGAGGAGGCTGGACTCCCTTGAGGCCGCTCAGGGGGCTCCAAGAGACCCGCGTCGCGACTCGTGAGGAGAGCGGAGTCCTTGGCTTCCCCTCGAGACGAGGCCTGACTCCCCGGGGGAGCCTGGAATGCAACCCCGAGATCCCTGCCTTCCCTGGAGAGGAATATTAGGTCCCGGACACACGCCTAGGTGAGGTCTCTTCGGCCCTGCAGTGACTCTAGCGCAACCCCCAGCTTTCCCTCGCAACCCGAGGGGAAGATTGGGCTTCCCAGGGCCAACCCAAGGGGAAGGCTGAGATCCCCGTCGTAACTCGAGAATCCCGCCGCAACTCGAGAAAAACCACGTGGTTCCCACCTCTTGGCAAGAGGAGGCCCTTGCCCGCCACGGCGTCTCAAGGGAAGTCCCCTGTTCCGCCCTGAAGGGCGAAACGGTCCCTGACAGCCTTCCTGCGACCCCCAAAAGTCCCCCGACACGCCGGGTTCCCTCGAGGGGAACACCGAGGGTCCCGGCACCGCTTCCTCTGAGCCCCTTCTCCCCTCCTGATCGCGACAGGAGAGGCGATTCCCCTGCGTGGTCTGGAAGGGGTTCCCAGCCTTCCCGGCGCACCTCAGGATGAGGCCGGTCTCACGAGGAAATTCGAGAAGAGCCACGTGGGTGGGGCCACATGCCGAACGCCCCCGATTCCCCGGTCCGCCCTTGAGAAGGACCCGAGGCCCGGACCCCTCTTCGAAGGCAACCCTGTGGGGGAAGGCACAACACGAAGGGGCACTGCCACCCCCGTGCATCGTCCGCAAAGACCCGCGGGTTCCACACACAGCTCGACGAGGGGCCTGAGACCCCCTGAGCAACTCGAGAGGCCAGCGGGGTTCCCTTCCTCAGACAAGACCAGGCCTGACTCTCCTGTCCCAACTCTGCAGGGACCCTGCGGTCGGAGTCCGAAACGGAGAGGAAGCCTGAGGTTCCTGCCTCCCCTCGAGGTGAGGCCCTCTTCCGTTGCGCCAGACCCAGCGGAGTCCCGAGGGGCCCCGCCACCTCCACAGGATCCCTCGCCTCTCAGAGGCACCCTGCGAAGTTCCCTAAGGTCCCCGGCAGAAGGCGAGGGACACGAGGGTTTCCCGCCGCCCCCCGAGAAAGACCTCGAGAGTCCTTCTTCAACGCGTCTCGAGGCCCTAGTCCCCTCCCGTGACTCGAGAGCCAGGACGCACTCCCCCTCGCCACGCGCATGGAGACCTGACTTCCCTGGCGCCGCACGAGAGGCTCCCTGAGATCCTCGTCGTGCCTCGGGAGCAAACCCCCACGGGCGCCGCAGCTCGAGGAAACCCCTGAGACGCCCCCGTCCTCGCGAGCTGAGGGCCTTCTTTTCCTGCATGGCCTGGAGAGCAATCCCGGGTCCTCTCTCCAAATGGAAGAGGAGGCTGGACTCCCTTGAGGCCGCTCAGGGGGCTCCAAGAGACCCGCGTCGGGACTCGAGAGGAGAGCGGAGTCCTTGGCTTCCCCTCGAGACGAGGCCTGACTCCCCGGGGGAGCCTGGAATGCAACCCCGAGATCCCTGCCTTCCCTGGAGAGGAATATTAGGTCCCGGACACACGCCTAGGTGAGGTCTCTTCGGCCCTGCAGTGACTCGAGCGCAACCCCCAGCTTTCCCTCGCAACCCGAGGGGAAGATTGGGCTTCCCAGGGCCAACCCAAGGGGAAGGCTGAGATCCCCGTCGTAACTCGAGAATCCCGCCGCAACTCGAGAAAAACCACGTGGTTCCCACCTCTTGGCAAGATGAGGCCCTTGCCCGCCACGGCGTCTCAAGGGAAGTCCCCTGTTCCGCCCTGAAGGGCGGAACGGTCCCTGACAGCTTTTCTGCGACCCCCAAAAGTCCCCCGACACGCCGGGTTCCCTCGAGGGGAACACCGAGGGTCCCGGCACCGCTTCCTCTGAGCCCCTTCTCCCCTCCTGATCGCGACAGGAGAGGCGATTCCCCTGCGTGGTCTGGAAGGGGTTCCCGGCCTTCCCGGCGCACCTCAGGATGAGGCCGGGCTCACGAGGAAATTCGAGACGAGCCACGTGGGTGGGGCCACATGCCGAACGCCCCCGATTCCCCGGTCCGCCCTTGAGAAGGACCCGAGGCCCGGACCCCTCTTCGAAGGCAACCCTGTGGGTGAAGGCACAACACGAAGGGGCACTGCCACGCCCGTGCGTCGTCCGCAAAGACCCGCGGGTTCCACACACAGCTCGACGAGGGGCCTGAGACCCCCTGAGCAACCCGAGAGGCCAGCGGGGTTCCCTTCCTCAGACAAGACGAGGCCTGACTCTCCTGTCCCAACTCTGCAGGGACCCTGCGGTCGGAGTCCGAAACGGAGAGGAAGCCTGAGGTTCCTGCCTCCCCTCGAGGTGAGGCCCTCTTCCGTTGCGCCAGACCCAGCGGAGTCCCGAGGGGCCCCGCCACCTCCACAGGATCCCTCGCCTCTCAGAGGCACCCTGGGAAGTTCCCTACGGTCCCCGGCAGAAGGCGAGGGACACGAGGGTTTCCCGCCGCCCCCCCGAGAAAGACCTCGAGAGTCCTTCTTCATCGCGTCTCGAGGCCCTAGTCCCCTCCCGTGACTCGAGAGCCAGGACGCGCTCCCCCTCGCCACGCGCATGGAGACCTGACTTCCCTGGCGCCGCACGAGAGGCTCCCTGAGATCCTCGTCGTGCCTCGGGAGAAAACCCCCACGGGCGCCGCAGCTCGAGGAAACCCCGGAGACGCCCCCGTCCTCGCGAGCTGAGGGCCTTCTTTTCCTGCATGGCCTGGAGAGCAATCCCGGGTCCTCTCTCCAAACGGAAGAGGAGGCTGGACTCCCTTGAGGCCGCTCAGGGGGCTCCAAGAGACCCGCGTCGCGACTCGAGAGGAGAGCGGAGTCCTTGGCTTCCCCTCGAGACGAGGCCTGACTCCCCGGGGGAGCCTGGAATGCAACCCCGAGATCCCTGCCTTCCCTGGAGAGGAATATTAGGTCCCGGACACACGCCTAGGTGAGGTCTCTTCGGCCCTGCAGTGACTCGAGCGCAACCCCCAGCTTTCCCTCGCAACCCGAGGGGAAGATTGGGCTTCCCAGGGCCAACCCAAGGGGAAGGCTGAGATCCCCGTCGGAACTCGAGAATCCCGCCGCAACTCGAGAAAAACCACGTGGTTCCCACCTCTTGGCAAGATGAGGCCCTTGCCCGCCACGGCGTCTCAAGGGAAGTCCCCTGTTCCGCCCTGAAGGGCGAAACGGTCCCTGACAGCCTTCCTGCGACCCCCAAAAGTCCCCCGACACGCCGGGTTCCCTCGAGGGGAACACCGAGGGTCCCGGCACCGCTTCCTCTGAGCCCCTTCTCCCCTCCTGATTGCGACAGGAGAGGCGATTCCCCTGCGTGGTCTGGAAGGGGTTCCCGGCCTTCCCGGCGCACCTCAGGATGAGGCCGGTCTCACGAGGAAATTCGAGACGAGCCACGTGGGTGGGGCCACATGCCGAACGCCCCCGATTCCCCGGTCCGCCCTTGAGAAGGACCCGAGGCCCGGACCCCTCTTCGAAGGCAACCCTGTGGGTGAAGGCACAACACGAAGGGGCACTGCCACCCCCGTGCATCGTCCGCAAAGACCCGCGGGTACCACACACAGCTCGACGAGGGACCTGAGACCCCCTGAGCAACACGAGAGGCCAGCGGTGTTCCCTTGCTCAGACAAGACGAGGCCTGACTCTCCTGTCCCAACTCTGCAGGGACCCTGCAGTCGGAGTCCGAAACGGAGAGGAAGCCTGAGGTTCCTGCCTCCCCTCGAGGTGAGGCCCTCTTCCGTTGCGCCAGACCCAGCGGAGTCCTGAGGGGCCCCGCCACCTCCACAGGTACTCTCGCCTCTCAGAGGCACCCTGGGAAGTTCCCTAAGGTCCCCGTCAGAAGGCGAGGGACACGAGGGTTTCCCGCCGCCCCCCCCCCCGAGAAAGACCTCGAGAGTCCTTCTTCAACGCGTCTCGAGGCCCTAGTCCCCTCCCGTGACTCGAGAGCCAGGACGCGCTCCCCCTCTCCACGCGCATGGAGACCTGACTTCCCTGGCGCCGCACGAGAGGCTCCCTGAGATCCTCGTCGTGCCTCGGGAGAAACCCCCCACGGGCGCCGCAGCTCGAGGAAACCCCGGAGACGCCCCCGTCCTCGCGAGCTGAGGGCCTTCTTTTCCTGCATGGCCTGGAGAGCAATCCCGGGTCCTCTCTCCAAACGGAAGAGGAGGCTGGACTCCCTTGAGGCCGCTCAGGGGGCTCCAAGAGACCCGCGTCGCGACTCGAGAGGAGAGCGGAGTCCTTGGCTTCCCCTCGAGACGAGGCCTGACTCCCCGGGGGAGCCTGGAATGCAACCCCGAGATCCCTGCCTTCCCTGGAGAGGAATATTAGGTCCCGGACACACGCCTAGGTGAGGTCTCTTCGGCCCTGCAGTGACTCGAGCGCAACCCCCAGCTTTCCCTCGCAACCCGAGGGGAAGATTGGGCTTCCCAGGGCCAACCCAAGGGGAAGGCTGAGATCCCCGTCGTAACTCGAGAATCCCGCCGCAACTCGAGAAAAACCACGTGGTTCCCACCTCTTGGCAAGATGAGGCCCTTGCCCGCCACGGCGTCTCAAGGGAAGTCCCCTGTTCCGCCCTGAAGGGCGAAACGGTCCCTGACAGCCTTCCTGCGACCCCCAAAAGTCCCCCGACACGCCGGGTTCCCTCGAGGGGAACACCGAGGGTCCCGGCACCGCTTCCTCTGAGCCCCTTCTCCCCTCCTGATCACGACAGGAGAGGCGATTCCCCTGCGTGGTCTGGAAGGGGTTCCCGGCCTTCCCGGCGCACCTCAGGATGAGGCCGGTCTCACGAGGAAATTCGAGACGAGCCACGTGGGTGGGGCCACATGCCGAACGCCCCCGATTCCCCGGTCCGCCCTTGAGAAGGACCCGAGGCCCGGACCCCTCTTCGAAGGCAACCCTGTGGGTGAAGGCACAAAACGAAGGGGCACTGCCACCCCCGTGCATCGTCCGCAAAGACCCGCGGGTTCCACACACAGCTCGACGAGGGGCCTGAGACCCCCTGAGCAACTCGAGAGGCCAGCGGTGTTCCCTTGCTCAGACAAGACGAGGCCTGACTCTCCTGTCCCAACTCTGCAGGGACCCTGCGGTCGGAGTCCGAAACGGAGAGGAAGCCTGAGGTTCCTGCCTCCCCTCGAGGTGAGGCCCTCTTCCGTTGCGCCAGACCCAGCGGAGTCCTGAGGGGCCTCGCCACCTCCACATTAACTCTCGCCTCTCAGAGGCACCCTGGGAAGTTCCCTAAGGTCCCCGGCAGAAGGCGAGGGACACGAGGGTTTCCCGCCGCCCCCCCCCCCCCGAGAAAGACATCGAGAGTCCTTCTTCAACGCGTCTCGAGGCCCTAGTCCCCTCCCGTGACTCGAGAGCCAGGACGCGCTCCCCCTCGCCACGCGCATGGAGACCTGACTTCCCTGGCGCCGCACGAGAGGCTCCCTGAGATCCTCGTCGTGCCTCGGGAGCAAACCCCCACGGGCGCCGCAGCTCGAGGAAACCCCGGAGACGCCCCCGTCCTCGCGAGCTGAGGGCCTTCTTTTCCTGCATGGCCTGGAGAGCAATCCCGGGTCCTCTCTCCAAACGGAAGAGGAGGCTGGACTCCCTTGAGGCCGCTCAGGGGGCTCCAAGAGACCCGCGTCGCGACTCGAGAGGAGAGCGGAGTCCTTGGCTTCCCCTCGAGACGAGGCCTGACTCCCCGGGGGAGCCTGGAATGCAACCCCGAGATCCCTGCCTTCCCTGGAGAGGAATATTAGGTCCCGGACACACGCCTAGGTGAGGTCTCTTCGGCCCTGCAGTGACTCGAGCGCAACCCCCAGCTTTCCCTCGCAACCCGAGGGGAAGATTGGGCTTCCCAGGGCCAACCCAAGGGGAAGGCTGAGATCCCCGTCGTAACTCGAGACTCCCGCCGCAACTCGAGAAAAACCACGTGGTTCCCACCTCTTGGCAAGATGAGGCCCTTGCCCGCCACGGCGTCTCAAGGGAAGTCCCCTGTTCCGCCCTGAAGGGCGAAACGGTCCCTGACAGCCTTCCTGCGACCCCCAAAAGTCCCCCGACACGCCGGGTTCCCTCGAGGGGAACACCGAGGGTCCCGGCACCGCTTCCTCTGAGCCCCTTCTCCCCTCCTGATCGCGACAGGAGAGGCGATTCCCCTGCGTGGTCTGGAAGGGGTTCCCGGCCTTCCCGGCGCACCTCAGGATGAGGCCGGTCTCACGAGGAAATTCGAGACGAGCCACGTGGGTGGGGCCACATGCCGAACGCCCCCGATTCCCTGGTCCGCCCTTGAGAAGGACCCGAGGCCCGGATCCCTCTTCGAAGGCAACCCTGTGGGTGAAGGCACAAAACGAAGGGGCACTGCCACCCCCGTGCATCGTCCGCAAAGACCCGCGGGTTCCACACACAGCTCGACGAGGGGCCTGAGACCCCCTGAGCAACTCGAGAGGCCAGCGGGGTTCCCTTCCTCAGACAAGACGAGGCCTGACTCTCCTGTCCCAACTCTGCAGGGACCCTGCGGTCGGAGTCCGAAACGGAGAGGAAGCCTGAGGTTCCTGCCTCCCCTCGAGGTGAGGCCCTCTTCCGTTGCGCCAGACCCAGCGGAGTCCCGAGGGGCCCCGCCACCTCCACAGGAACCCTCGCCTCTCAGAGGCACCCTGGGAAGTTCCCTACGGTCCCCGGCAGAAGGCGAGGGACACGAGGGTTTCCCGCCGCCCCCCTGAGAAAGACCTCGAGAGTCCTTCTTCAACGCGTCTCGAGGCCCTAGTCCCCTCCCGTGACTCGAGAGCCAGGACGCGCTCCCCCTCGCCACGCGCATGGAGACCTGACTTCCCTGGCGCCGCACGAGAGGCTCCCTGAGATCCTCGTCGTGCCTCGGGAGAAAACCCCCATGGGCGCCGCAGCTCGAGGAAACCCCTGAGACGCCCCCGTCCTCGCGAGCTGAGGGCCTTCTTTTCCTGCATGGGCTGGAGAGCAATCCCGGGTCCTCTCTCCAAACGGAAGAGGAGGCTGGACTCCCTTGAGGCCGCTCAGGGGGCTCCAAGAGACCCGCGTCGCGACTCGAGAGGAGAGCGGAGTCCTTGGCTTCCCCTCGAGACGAGGCCTGACTCCCCGGGGGAGCCTGGAATGCAACCCCGAGATCCCTGCCTTCCCTGGAGAGGAATATTAGGTCCCGGACACACGCCTAGGTGAGGTCTCTTCGGCCCTGCAGTGACTCGAGCGCAACCCCCAGCTTTCCCTCGCAACCCGAGGGGAAGATTGGGCTTCCCAGGGCCAACCCAAGGGGAAGGCTGAGATCCCCGTCGTAACTCGAGAATCCCGCCGCAACTCGAGAAAAACCACGTGGTTCCCACCTCTTGGCAAGATGAGGCCCTTGCCCGCCACGGCGTCTCAAGGGAAGTCCCCTGTTCCGCCCTGAAGGGCGAAACGGTCCCTGACAGCCTTCCTGCGACCCCCAAAAGTCCCCCGACACGCCGGGTTCCCTCGAGGGGAACACCGAGGGTCCCGGCACCGCTTCCTCTGAGCCCCTTCTCCCCTCCTGATCGCGACAGGAGAGGCGATTCCCCTGCGTGGTCTGGAAGGGGTTCCCGGCCTTCCCGGCGCACCTCAGGATGAGGCCGGTCTCACGAGGAAATTCGAGACGAGCCACGTGGGTGGGGCCACATGCCGAACGCCCCCGATTCCCCGGTCCGCCCTTGAGAAGGACCCGAGGCCCGGACCCCTCTTCGAAGGCAACCCTGTGGGTGAAGGCACAACACGAAGGGGCACTGCCACCCCCGTGCATCGTCCGCAAAGACCAGCGGGTTCCACACACAGCTCGACGAGGGGCCTGAGACCCCCTGAGCAACTCGAGAGGCCAGCGGGGTTCCCTTCCTCAGACAAGACGAGGCCTGACTCTCCTGTCCCAACTCTGCAGGGACCCTGCGGTCGGAGTCCGAAACGGAGAGGAAGCCTGAGGTTCCTGCCTCCCCTCGAGGTGAGGCCCTCTTCCGTTGCGCCAGACCCAGCGGAGTCCCGAGGGGCCCCGCCACCTCCACAGGATCCCTCGCCTCTCAGAGGCACCCTGGGAAGTTCCCTAAGGTCCCCGGCAGAAGGCGAGGGACACGAGGATTTTCCGCCGCTCCCCCCCCCGAGAAAGACCTCGAGTCCTTCTTCAACGCGTCTCGAGGCCCTAGTCCCCTCCCGTGACTCGAGAGCCAGGACGCGCTCCCCCTCGCCACGGGCATGGAGACCTGACTTCCCTGGCGCCGCACGAGAGGCTCCCTGAGATCCTCGTCGTGCCTCGGGAGAAAACCCCCACGGGCCCCGCAGCTCGAGGAAACCCCTGAGACGCCCCCGTCCTCGCGAGCTGAGGGCCTTCTTTTCCTGCATGGCCTGGAGAGCAATCCCGGGTCCTCTCTCCAAACGGAAGAGGAGGCTGGACTCCCTTGAGGCCGCTCAGGGGGCTCCAAGAGACCCGCGTCGCGACTCGAGAGGAGAGCGGAGTCCTTGGCTTCCCCTCGAGACGAGGCCTGACTCCCCGGGGGAGCCTGGAATGCAACCCCGAGATCCCTGCCTTCCCTGGAGAGGAATAGTAGGTCCCGGACACACGCCTAGGTGAGGTCTCTTCGGCCCTGCAGTGACTCGAGCGCAACCCCCAGCTTTCCCTCGCAACCCGAGGGGAAGATTGGGCTTCCCAGGGCCAACCCAAGGGGAAGGCTGAGATCCCCGTCGTAACTCGAGAATCCCGCCGCAACTCGAGAAAAACCACGTGGTTCCCACCTCTTGGCAAGATGAGGCCCTTGCCCGCCACGGCGTCTCAAGGGAAGTCCCCTGTTCCGCCCTGAAGAGCGAAACGGTCCCTGACAGCCTTCCTGCGACCCCCAAAAGTCCCCCGACACGCCGGGTTCCCTCGAGGGGAACACCGAGGGTCCCGGCACCGCTTCCTCTGAGCCCCTTCTCCCCTCCTGATCGCGACAGGAGAGGCGATTCCCCTGCGTGGTCTGGAAGGGGTTCCCGGCCTTCCCGGCGCACCTCAGGATGAGGCCGGTCTCACGAGGAAATTCGAGACGAGCCACGTGGGTGGGGCCACATGCCGAACGCCCCCGATTCCCCGGTCCGCCCTTGAGAAGGACCCGAGGCCCGGACCCCTCTTCGAAGGCAACCCTGTGGGTGAAGGCACAACACGAAGGGGCACTGCCACCCCCGTGCATTGTCCGCAAAGACCCGCGGGTTCCACACACAGCTCGACGAGGGGCCTGAGACCCCCTGAGCAACTCGAGAGGCCAGCGGGGTTCCCTTCCTCAGACAAGACGAGGCCTGACTCTCCTGTCCCAACTCTGCAGGGACCCTGCGGTCGGAGTCCGAAACGGAGAGGAAGCCTGAGGTTCCTGCCTCCCCTCGAGGTGAGGCCCTCTTCCGTTGCGCCAGACCCAGCGGAGTCCCGAGGGGCCCCGCCACCTCCACAGGATCCCTCGCCTCTCAGAGGCACCCTGGGAAGTTCCCTAAGGTCCCCGGCAGAAGGCGAGGGACACGAGGATTTCCCGCCGCCCCCCCCCCCGAGAAAGACCTCGAGAGTCCTTCTTCAACGCGTCTCGAGGCCCTAGTCCCCTCCCGTGACTCGAGAGCCAGGACGCGCTCCCCCTCGCCACGGGCATGGAGACCTGACTTCCCTGGCGCCGCACGAGAGGCTCCCTGAGATCCTCGTCGTGCCTCGGGAGAAAACCCCCACGGGCGCCGCAGCTCGAGGAAACCCCTGAGACGCCCCCGTCCTCGCGAGCTGAGGGCCTTCTTTTCCTGCATGGCCTGGAGAGCAATCCCGGGTCCTCTCTCCAAACGGAAGAGGAGGCTGGACTCCCTTGAGGCCGCTCAGGGGGCTCCAAGAGACCCGCGTCGCGACTCGAGAGGAGAGCGGAGTCCTTGGCTTCCCCTCGAGACGAGGCCTGACTCCCCGGGGGAGCCTGGAATGCAACCCCGAGATCCCTGCCTTCCCTGGAGAGGAATATTAGGTCCCGGACACACGCCTAGGTGAGGTCTCTTCGGCCCTGCAGTGACTCGAGCGCAACCCCCAGCTTTCCCTCGCAACCCGAGGGGAAGATTGGGCTTCCCAGGGCCAACCCAAGGGGAAGGCTGAGATCCCCGTCGTAACTCGAGAATCCCGCCGCAACTCGAGAAAAACCACGTGGTTCCCACCTCTTGGCAAGATGAGGCCCTTGCCCGCCACGGCGTCTCAAGGGAAGTCCCCTGTTCCGCCCTGAAGGGCGAAACGGTCCCTGACAGCCTTCCTGCGACCCCCAAAAGTCCCCCGACACGCCGGGTTCCCTCGAGGGGAACACCGAGGGTCCCGGCACCGCTTCCTCTGAGCCCCTTCTCCCCTCCTGATCGCGACAGGAGAGGCGATTCCCCTGCGTGGTCTGGAAGGGGTTCCCGGCCTTCCAGGCGCACCTCAGGATGAGGTCGGTCTCACGAGGAAATTCGAGACGAGCCACGTGGGTGGGGCCACATGCCGAACGCCCCCGATTCCCCGGTCCGCCCTTGAGAAGGACCCGAGGCCCGGACCCCTCTTCGAAGGCAACCCTGTGGGTGAAGGCACAACACGAAGGGGCACTGCCACCCCCGTGCTTCGTCCGCAAAGACCCGCGGGTTCCACACAGCTCGACGAGGGGCCTGAGACCCCCTGAGCAACCCGAGAGGCCAGCGGGGCTCCCTTCCTCAGACAAGACGAGGCCTGTCTCTCCTGTCCCAACTCTGCAGGGACCCTGCGGTCGGAGTCCGAAACGGAGAGGAAGCCTGAGGTTCCTGCCTCCCCTCGAGGTGAGGCCCTCTTCCGTTGCGCCAGACCCAGCGGAGTCCCGAGGGGCCCTGCCACCTCCACAGGATACCTCGCCTCTCAGAGGCACCCTGGGAAGTTCCCTAAGGTCCCCGGCAGAAGGCGGGGGACACGAGGGTTTCCCGCCGCCCCCCGAGAAAGACCTCGAGAGTCATTCTTCAACGCGTCTCGAGGCCCTAGTACCCTCCCGTGACTCGAGAGCCAGGACGCGCTCCCCCTCGCCACGCGCTTGGATCCCTGACTTCCCTGGCGCCGCACGAGAGGCTCCCTGAGTTCCTCATCGTGCCTCGGGAGAAAACCCCCACGGGCGCCGCAGCTCGAGGAAACCCCGGAGACGCCCCCGTCCTCGCGAGCTGAGGGCCTTCTTTTCCTGCATGGCCTGGAGAGCAATCTCGGGTCCTCTCTCCAAACGGAAGAGGAGGCTGGACTCCCTTGAGGCCGCTCAGGGGGCTCCAAGAGACCCGCGTCGCGACTCGAGAGGAGAGCGGAGTCCTTGGCTTCCCCTCGAGACGAGGCCTGACTCCCCGGGGGAGCCTGGAATGCAACCCCGAGATCCCTGCCTTCCCTGGAGAGGAATATTAGGTCCCGGACACACGCCTAGGTGAGGTCTCTTCGGCCCTGCAGTGACTCGAGCGCAACCCCCAGCTTTCCCTCGCAACCCGAGGGGAAGATTGGGCTTCCCAGGGCCAACCCAAGGGGAAGGCTGAGATCCCCGTCGTAACTCGAGAATCCCGCCGCAACTCGAGAAAAACCACGTGGTTCCCACCTCTTGGCAAGATGAGGCCCTTGCCCGAAACGGCGTCTCAAGGGAAGTCCCCTGTTCCGCCCTGAAGGGCGGAACGGTCCCTGACAGCCTTCCTGCGACCCCCAAAAGTCCCCCGACACGCCGGGTTCCCTCGAGGGGAACACCGAGGTCCCGGCACCGCTTCCTCTGAGCCCCTTCTCCCCTCCTGACCGCGACAGGAGAGGCGATTCCCCTGCGTGGTCTGGAAGGGGTTCCCGGCCTTCCCGGCGCACCTCAGGATGAGGCCGGTCTCACGAGGAAATTCGAGACGAGCCACGTGGGTGGGGCCACATGCCGAACGCCCCCGGTTCCCCGGTCCGCCCTTGAGAAGGACCCGAGGCCCGGACCCCTCTTCGAAGGCAACCCTGTGGGTGAAGGCACAACACGAAGGGGCACTGCCACCCCCGTGCATCGTCCGCAAAGACCCGCGGGTTCCACACACAGCTCGACGAGGGTCCTGAGACCCCCTGAACAACTCGAGAGGCCAGCGGGGTTCCCTTCCTCAGACAAGACGAGGCCTGACTCTCCTGTCCCAACTCTGCAGGGACCCTGCGGTCGGAGTCCGAAACGGAGAGGAAGCCTGAGGTTCCTGCCTCCCCTCGAGGTGAGGCCCTCTTCCGTTGCGCCAGACCCAGCGGAGTCCCGAGGGGCCCCGCCACCTCCACAGGATCCCTCGCCTCTCAGAGGCACCCTGGGAAGTTCCCTAAGGCCCCGGCAGAAGGCGAGGGACACGAGGGTTTCCCGCCGCCCCCCGACAAAGACCTCGAGAGTCCTTCTTCAACGAATCTCGAGGCCCTAGTCCCCTCCCGTGACTCGAGAGCCAGGACGCGCTCCCCCTCGCCACGCGCATGGAGACCTGACTTCCCTGGCGCCGCACGAGAGGCTCCCTGAGATCCTCATCGTGCCTCGGGCGAAAACCCCCACGGGCGCCGCAGCTCGAGGAAACCCCGGAGACGCCCCCGTCCTCGCGAGCTGAGGGCCTTCTTTTCCTGCATGGCCTGGAGAGCAATCCCGGGTCCTCTCTCCAAACGGAAGAGGAGGCTGGACTCCCTTGAGGCCGCTCAGGGGGCTCCAAGAGACCCGCGTCGCGACTCGAGAGGAGAGCGGAGTCCTTGGCTTCCCCTCGAGACGAGGCCTGACTCCCCGGGGGAGCCTGGAATGCAACCCCGAGATCCCTGCCTTCCCTGGAGAGGAATATTAGGTCCCGGACACACGCCTAGGTGAGGTCTCTTCGGCCCTGCAGTGACTCGAGCGCAACCCCCAGCTTTCCCTCGCAACCCGAGGGGAAGATTGGGCTTCCCAGGGCCAACCCAAGGGGAAGGCTGAGATTCCCGTCGTAACTCGAGAATCCCGCCGCAACTCGAGAAAAACCACGTGGTTCCCACCTCTTGGCAAGATGAGGCCCTTGCCCGCCACGGCGTCTCAAGGGAAGTCCCCTGTTCCGCCCTGAAGGGCGGAACGGTCCCTGACAGCCTTCCTGCGACCCCCAAAAGTCCCCCGACACGCCGGGTTCCCTCGAGGGGAACACCGAGGGTCCCGGCACCGCTTCCTCTGAGCCCCTTCTCCCCTCCTGATCGCGACAGGAGAGGCGATTCCCCTGCGTGGTCTGGAAGGGGTTCCCGGCCTTCCCGGCGCACCTCAGGATGAGGCCGGTCTCACGAGGAAATTCGAGACGAGCCACGTGGGTGGGGCCAAATGCCGAACGCCCCCGATTCCCCGGTCCGCCCTTGAGAAGGACCCGAGGCCCGGACCCCTCTTCGAAGGCAACCCTGTGGGTGAAGGCACAACACGAAGGGGCACTGCCACCCCCGTGCATCGTCCGCAAAGACCCGCGGGTTCCACACACAGCTCGACGAGGGGCCTGAGACCCCCTGAGCAACTCGAGAGGCCAGCGGGGTTCCCTTCCTCAGACAAGACGAGGCCTGACTCTCCTGTCCCAACTCTGCAGGGACCCTGCGGTCGGAGTCCGAAACGGAGAGGAAGCCTGAGGTTCCTGCCTCCCCTCGAGGTGAGGCCATCTTCCATTGCGCCAGACCCAGCGGAGTCCCGAGGGGCCCCGCCACCTCCACAGGATCCCTCGCCTCTCAGAGGCACCCTGGGAAGTTCCCTAAGGTCCCCGGCAGAAGGCGAGGGACACGAGGGTTTCCCGCCGCCCCCCGAGAAAGACCTCGAGAGTCCTTCTTCAACGGGTCTCGAGGCCCTAGTCCCCTCCCGTGACTCGAGAGCCAGGACGCGCTCCCCCTCGCCACGCGCATGGAGACCTGACTTCCCTGGCGCCGCACGAGAGGCTCCCTGAGATCCTCGTCGTGCCTCGGGAGAAAACCCCCATGGGCGCCGCAGCTCGAGGAAACCCCTGAGACGCCCCCGTCCTCGCGAGCTGAGGGCCTTCTTTTCCTGCATGGCCTGGAGAGCAATTCCGGGTCCTCTCTCCAAACGGAAGAGGAGGCTGGACTCCCTTGAGGCCGCTCAGGGGGCTCCAAGAGACCCGCGTCGCGACTCGAGAGGAGAGCGGAGTCCTTGGCTTCCCCTCGAGACGAGGCCTGACTCCCCGGGGGAGCCTGGAATGCAACCCCGAAATCCCTGCCTTCCCTGGAGAGGAATATTAGGTCCCGGACACACGCCTAGGTGAGGTCTCTTCGGCCCTGCAGTGACTCGAGCGCAACCCCCAGCTTTCCCTCGCAACCCGAGGGGAAGATTGGGCTTCCCAAGGCCAACCCAAGGGGAAGGCTGAGATCCCCGTCGTAACTCGAGAATCCCGCCGCAACTCGAGAAAAACCACGTGGTTCCCACCTCTTGGCAAGATGAGGCCCTTGCCCGCCACGGCGTCTCAAGGGAAGTCCCCTGTTCCGCCCTGAAGGGCGAAACGGTCCCTGACAGCCTTCCTGCGACCCCCAAAAGTCCCCCGACACGCCGGGTTCCCTCGAGGGGAACACCGAGGTCCCGGCACCGCTTCCTCTGAGCCCCTTCTCCCCTCCTGACCGCGACAGGAGAGGCGATTCCCCTGCGTGGTCTGGAAGGGGTTCCCGGCCTTCCCGGCGCACCTAAGGATGAGGCCGGTCTCACGAGGAAATTCGAGACGAGCCACGTGGGTGGGGCCACATGCCGAACGCCCCCGATTCCCCGGTCCGCCCTTGAGAAGGACCCGAGGCCCGGACCCCTCTTCGAAGGCAACCCTGTGGGGGAAGGCACAACACGAAGGGGCACTGCCACCCCCGTGCATCGTCCGCAAAGACCCGCGGTTTCCACACACAGCTCGACGAGGGGCCGGAGACCCCCTGAGCAACTCGAGAGGCCAGCGGGCTTCCCTTCCTCAGACAAGACGAGGCCTGACTCTCCTGTCCCAACTCTGCAGGGACCCTGCGGTCGGAGTCCGAAACGGAGAGGAAGCCTGAGGTTCCTGCCTCCCCTCGAGGTGAGGCCATCTTCCATTGCGCCAGACCCAGCGGAGTCCCGAGGGGCCCCGCCACCTCCACAGGATCCCTCGCCTCTCAGAGGCACCCTGGGAAGTTCCCTAAGGTCCCCGGCAGAAGGCGAGGGACACGAGGGTTTCCCGCCGCCCCCCCGAGAAAGACCTCGAGAGTCCTTCTTCAACGCGTCTCGAGGCCCTAGTCCCCTCCCGTGACTCGAGAGCCAGGACGCGCTCCCCCTCGCCACGCGCATGGAGACCTGACTTCCCTGGCGCCGCACGAGAGGCTCCCTGAGATCCTCGTCGTGCCTCGGGAGAAAACCCCCACGGGCGCCGCAGCTCGAGGAAACCCCTGAGACGCCCCCGTCCTCGCGAGCTGAGGGCCTTCTTTTCCTGCATGGCCTGGAGAGCAATCCCGGGTCCTCTCTCCAAACGGAAGAGGAGGCTGGACTCCCTTGAGGCCGCTCAGGGGGCTCCAAGAGAGCCGCGTCGCGACTCGAGAGGAGAGCGGAGTCCTTGGCTTCCCCTCGAGACGAGGCCTGACTCCCCGGGGGAGCCTGGAATGCAACCCCGAGATCCCTGCCTTCCCTGGAGAGGAATATTAGGTCCCGGACACATGCCTAGGTGAGGTCTCTTCGGCCCTGCAGTGACTCGAGCGCAACCCCCAGCTTTCCCTCGCAACCCGAGGGGAAGATTGGGCTTCCCAGGGCCAACCCAAGGGGAAGGCTGAGATCCCCGTCGTAACTCGAGAATCCCGCCGCAACTCGAGAAAAACCACGTGGTTCCAACCTCTTGGCAAGATGAGGCCCTTGCCCGCCACGGCGTCTCAAGGGAAGTCCCCTGTTCCGCCCTGAAGGGCGGAACGGTCCCTGACAGCCTTCCTGCGACCCCCAAAAGTCCCCCGACACGCCGGGTTCCCTCGAGGTGAACACCGAGGGTCTCGGCACCGCTTCCTCTGAGCCCCTTCTCCCCTCCTGATCGCGACAGGAGAGGCGATTCCCCTGCGTGGTCTGGAAGGGGTTCCCGGCCTTCCCGGCGCACCTCAGGATGAGGCCGGTCTCACGAGGAAATTCGAGAAGAGCCACGTGGGTGGGGCCACATGCCGAACGCCCCCGATTCCCCGGTCCGCCCTTGAGAAGGACCCGAGGCCCGGACCCCTCTTCGAAGGCAACCCCGTGGGTGAAGGCACAACACGAAGGGGCACTGCCACCCACGTGCATCGTCCGCAAAGACCCGTGGGTTCCACACACAGCTCGACGAGGGGCCTGAGACCCCCTGAGCAACTCGAGAGGCCAGCGGGGTTCCCTTCCTCAGACAAGACGAGGCCTGACTCTCCTGTCCCAACTCTGCAGGGACCCTGCGGTCGGAGTCCGAAACGGAGAGGAAGCCTGAGGTTCCTGCCTCCCCTCGAGGTGAGGCCCTCTTCCGTTGCGCCAGACCCAGCGGAGTCCCGAGGGGCCCCGCCACCTCCACAGGATCCCTCGCCTCTCAGAGTCACCCTGGGAAGTTCCCTAAGGTCCCCGGCAGAAGGCGGAGGACACGAGGGTTTCCCGCCGCCCCCCAAGAAAGACCTCGAGAGTCCTTCTTCAACGCGTCTCGAGGCCCTAATCCCCTCCCGTGACTCGAGAGCCAGGACGCGCTCCCCCTTGCCATGCGCATGGAGACCTGACTTCCCTGGCGCCGCACGAGAGGCTCCCTGAGATCCTCGTCGTGCCTCGGGAGAAAACCCCCACGGGCGCCGCAGCTTGAGGAAACCCCGGAGACGCCCCCGTCCTCGCGAGCTGAGGGCCTTCTTTTCCTGCATGGCCTGGAGAGCAATCCCGGGTCCTCTCTCCAAACGGAAGAGGAGGCTGGACTCCCTTGAGGCCGCTCAGGGGGCTCCAAGAGACCCGCGTCGCGACTCGAGAGGAGAGCGGAGTCCTTGGCTTCCCCACGAGACGAGGCCTGACTCGGCGGGGGAGCCTGGAATGCAACCCCGAGATCCCTGCCTTCCCTGGAGAGGAATATTAGGTCCCGGACACACGCCTAGGTGAGGTCTCTTCGGCCCTGCAGTGACTCGAGCGCAACCCCCAGCTTTCCCTCGCAACCCGAGGGGAAGACTGGGCTTCCCAGGGCCAACCCAAGGGGAAGGCTGAGATCCCCGTCGTAACTCGAGAATCCCGCCGCAACTCGAGAAAAACCACGTGGTTCCCACCTCTTGGCAAGATGAGGCCCTTGCCCGCCACGGCGTCTCAAGGGAAGTCCCCTGTTCCGCCCTGAAGGGCGGAACGGTCCCTGACAGCCTTCCTGCGACCCCCAAAAGTCCCCCGACACGCCGGGTTCCCTCGAGGGGAACACCGAGGGTCCCGGCACCGCTTCCTCTGAGCCCCTTCTCCCCTCCTGATCGCGACAGGAGAGGCGATTCCCCTGCGTGGTCTGGAAGGGGTTCCCGGCCTTCCCGGCGCACCTCAGGATGAGGCCGGTCTCACGAGGAAATTCGAGACGAGCCACGTGGGTGGGGCCACATGCCGAACGCCCCCGATTCCCCGGTCCGCCCTTGAGAAGGACCCGAGGCCCGGACCCCTCTTCGAAGGCAACCCTGTGGGTGAAGGCACAACACGAAGGGGCACTGCCACCCCCGTGCATCGTCCGCAAAGACCCGCGGGTTCCACACACAGCTCGACGAGTGGCCTGAGACCCCCTGAGCAACTCGAGAGGCCAGCGGGCTTCCCTTCCTCAGACAAGACGAGGCCTGACTCTCCTGTCCCAACTCTGCAGGGACCCTGCGGTCGGAGTCCGAAACGGAGAGGAAGCCTGAGGTTCCTGCCTCCCCTCGAGGTGAGGCCCTCTTCCGTTGCGCCAGACCCAGCGGAGTCCCGAGGGGCCCCGCCACCTCCACAGGATCCCTTGCCTCTCAGAGGCACCCTGGGAAGTTCCCTAAGGTCCCCGGCAGAAGGCGAGGGACACGAGGGTTTCCCGCCGCCCCCCCGAGAAAGACCTCGAGAGTCCTTCTTCAACGCGTCTCGAGGCCCTAGTCCCCTCCCGTGACTCGAGAGCCAGGACGCGCTCCCCCTCGCCACGCGCATGGAGACCTGACTTCCCTGGCGCCGCACGAGAGGCTCCCTGAGATCCTCGTCGTGCCTCGGGAGAAAACCCCCACGGGCGCCGCAGCTCGAGGAAACCCCGGAGATGCCCCCGTCCTCGCGACCTGAGGGCCTTCTTTTCCTGCATGGCCTGGAGAGCAATCCCGGGTCCTCTCTCCAAACGGAAGAGGAGGCTGGACTCCCTTGAGGCCGCTCAGGGGGCTCCAAGAGACCCGCGTCGCGACTCGAGAGGAGAGCGGAGTCCTTGGCTTCCCCTCGAGACGAGGCCTGACTCCCCGGGGGAGCCTGGAATGCAACCCCGAGATCCCTGCCTTCCCTGGAGAGGAATATTAGGTCCCGGACACACGCCTAGGTGAGGTCTCTTCGGCCCTGCAGTGACTCGAGCGCAACCCCCAGCTTTCCCTCGCAACCCGAGGGGAAGATTGGGCTTCCCAGGGCCAACCCAAGGGGAAGGCTGAGATCCCCGTCGTAACTCGAGAATCCCGCCGCAACTCGAGAAAAACCACGTGGTTCCAACCTCTTGGCAAGAGGAGGCCCTTGCCCGCCACGGCGTCTCAAGGGAAGTCCCCTGTTCCGCCCTGAAGGGCGGAACGGTCCCTGACAGCCTTCCTGCGACCCCCAAAAGTCCCCCGACACGCCGGGTTCCCTCGAGGGGAACACCGAGGGTCCCGGCACCGCTTCCTCTGAGCCCCTTCTCCCCTCCTGATCGCGACAGGAGAGGCGATTCCCCTGCGTGGTCTGGAAGGGGTTCCCGGCCTTCCCGGCGCACCTCAGGATGAGGCCGGTCTCACGAGGAAATTCGAGACGAGCCACGTGGGTGGGGCCACATGCCGAACGCCCCCGATTCCCCGGTCCGCCCTTGAGAAGGACCCGAGGCCCGGACCCCTCTTCGAAGGCAACCCTGTGGGTGAAGGCACAACACGAAGGGGCACTGCCACCCCCGTGCATCGTCCGCAAAGACCCGCGGGTTCCACACACAGCTCGACGAGGGGCCTGAGACCCCCTGAGCAACTCGAGAGGCCAGCGGGGTTCCCTTCCTCAGAAAAGACCAGGCCTGACTCTCCTGTCCCAACTCTGCAGGGACCCTGCGGTCGGAGTCCGAAACGGAGAGGAAGCCTGAGGTTCCTGCCTCCCCTCGAGGTGAGGCCCTCTTCCGTTGCGCCAGACCCAGCGGAGTCCCGAGGGGCCCCGCCACCTCCACAGGATCCCTCGCCTCTCAGAGGCACCCTGGGAAGTTCCCTAAGGTCCCCGGCAGAAGGCGAGGGACACGAGGGTTTCCCGCCGCCCCCCGACAAAGACCTCGAGAGTCCTTCTTCAACGCGTCTCGAGGCCCTAGTCCCCTCCCGTGACTCGAGAGCCAGGACGCGCTCCCCCTCGCCACGCGCATGGAGACCTGACTTCCCTGACGCCGCACGAGAGGCTCCCTGAGATCCTCGTCGTGCCTCGGGAGAAAACCCCCACGGGCGCCGCAGCTCGAGGAAACCCCGGAGACGCCCCCGTCCTCGCGAGCTGAGGGCCTTCTTTTCCTGCATGGCCTGGAGAGCAATCCCGGGTCCTCTCTCCAAACGGAAGAGGAGGCTGGACTCCCTTGAGGCCGCTCAGGTGGCTCCAAGAGACCCGCGTCGCGACTCGAGAGGAGAGCGGAGTCCTTGGCTTCCCCTCGAGACGAGGCCTGACTCCCCGGGGGAGCCTGGAATGCAACCCCGAGATCCCTGCCTTCCCTGGAGAGGAATATTAGGTCCCGGACACACGCCTAGGTGAGGTCTCTTCGGCCCTGCAGTGACTCGAGCGCAACCCCCAGCTTTCCCTCGCAACCCGAGGGGAAGATTGGGCTTCCCAGGGCCAACCCAAGGGGAAGGCTGAGATCCCCGTCGTAACTCGAGAATCCCGCCGCAACTCGAGAAAAACCACGTGGTTCCCACCTCTTGGCAAGAGGAGGCCCTTGCCCGCCACGGCGTCTCAAGGGAAGTCCCCTGTTCCGCCCTGAAGGGCGGAACGGTCCCTGACAGCCTTCCTGCGACCCCCAAAAGTCCCCCGACACGCCGGGTTCCCTCGAGGGGAACACCGAGGGTCCCGGCACCGCTTCCTCTGAGCCCCTTCTCCCCTCCTGATCGCGACAGGAGAGGCGATTCCCCTGCGTGGTCTGGAAGGGGTTCCCGGCCTTCCCGGCGCACCTCAGGATGAGGCCGGTCTCACGAGGAAATTCGAGACGAGCCACGTGGGTGGGGCCACATGCCGAACGCCCCCGATTCCCCGGTCCGCCCTTGAGAAGGACCCGAGGCCCCTCTTCGAAGGCAACCCTGTGGGTGAAGGCACAACACGAAGGGGCACTGCCACCCCCGTGCATCGTCCGCAAAGACCCGCGGGTTCCACACACAGCTCGACGAGGGGCCTGAGACCCCCTGAGCAACTCGAGAGGCCAGCGGGGTTCCCTTCCTCAGACAAGACGAGGCCTGACTCTCCTGCCCCAACTCTGCAGGGACCCTGCGGTCGGAGTCCGAAACGGAGAGGAAGCCTGAGGTTCCTGCCTCCCCTCGAGGTGAGGCCCTCTTCCGTTGCGCCAGACCCAGCGGAGTCCCGAGGGGCCCCGCCACCTCCACAGGATCCCTCGCCTCTCAGAGGCACCCTGGGAAGTTCCCTAAGGTCCCCGGCAGAAGGCGAGGGACACGAGGGTTTCCCGCCGCCCCCCGAGAAAGACCTCGAGAGTCCTTCTTCAACGCGTCTCGAGGCCCTAGTCCCCTCCCGTGACTCGAGAGCCAGGACGCGCTCCCCCTCGCCACGCGCATGGAGACCTGACTTCCCTGGCGCCGCACGAGAGGCTCCCTGAGATCCTCGTCGTGCCTCGGGAGAAAACCCCCACGGGCGCCGCAGCTCGAGGAAACCCCTGAGACGCCCCCGTCCTCGTGAACTGAGGGCCTTCTTTTCCTGCATGGCCTGGAGAGCAATCTCGGGTCCTCTCTCCCAACGGAAGAGGAGGCTGGACTCCCTTGAGGCCGCTCAGGGGGCTCCAAGAGACCCGCGTCGCGACTCGAGAGGAGAGCGGAGTCCTTGGCTTCCCCTCGAGACGAGGCCTGACTCCCCGGGGGAGCCTGCAATGCAACCCCGAGATCCCTGCCTTCCCTGGAGAGGAATATTAGGTCCCGGACACACGCCTAGGTGAGGTCTCTTCGGCCCTGCAGTGACTCGAGCGCAACCCCCAGCTTTCCCTCGCAACCCGAGGGGAAGATTGGGCTTCCCAGGGCCAACCCAAGGGGAAGGCTGAGATCCCCGTCGGAACTCGAGAATCCCGCCGCAACTCGAGAAAAGCCACGTGGTTCCCACCTCTTGGCAAGATGAGGCCCTTGCCCGCCACGGCGTCTCAAGGGAAGTCCCCTGTTCCGCCCTGAAGGGCGAAACGGTCCCTGACAGCTTTCCTGCGACCCCCAAAAGTCCCCCGACACGCCGGGTTCCCTCGAGGGGAACACCGAGGGTCCCGGCACCGCTTCCTCTGAGCCCCTTCTCCCCTCCTGATCGCGACAGGAGAGGCGATTCCCCTGCGTGGTCTGGAAGGGGTTCCCGGCCTTCCCGGCGCACCTCAGGATGAGGCCGGTCTCACGAGGAAATTCGAGACGAGCCACGTGGGTGGGGCCACATGCCGAACGCCCCCGATTCCCCGGTCCGCCCTTGAGAAGGACCCGAGGCCCGGACCCCTCTTCGAAGGCAACCCTGTGGGTGAAGGCACAACACGAAGGGGCACTGCCACCCCCGTGCATCGTCCGCAAAGACCCGCGGGTTCCACACACAGCTCGACGAGGGGCCTGAGACCCCCTGAGCAACTCGAGAGGCCAGCGGGGTTCCCTTCCTCAGACAAGACGAGGCCTGACTCTCCTGTCCCAACTCTGCAGGGACCCTGCGGTCGGAGTCCGAAACGGAGAGGAAGCCTGAGGTTCCTGCCTCCCCTCGAGGTGAGGCCCTCTTCCGTTGCGCCAGACCCAGCGGAGTCCCGAGGGGCCCCGCCACCTCCACAGGATCCCTCGCCTCTCAGAGGCACCCTGGGAAGTTCCCTAAGGTCCCCGGCAGAAGGTGAGGGACACGAGGGTTTCCTGCCGCCCCCCGAGAAAGACCTCGAGAGTCCTTCTTCAACGCGTCTCGAGGCCCTAGTCCCCTCCCGTGACTCGAGAGCCAGGACGCGCTCCCCCTCGCCACGCGCATGGAGACCTGACTTCCCTGGCGCCGCACCAGAGGCTCCGTGAGATCCTCGTCGTGCCTCGGGAGAAAACCCCCACGGGCGCCGCAGCTCGAGGAAACCCCGGAGACGCCCCCGTCCTCGCGAGCTGAGGGCCTTCTGTTCCTGCATGGCCTGGAGAGCAATCCCGGGTCCTCCCTCCCAACGGAAGAGGAGGCTGGACTCCCTTGAGGCCGCTCAGGGGGCTCCAAGAGACCCGCGTCGCGACTCGAGAGGAGAGCGGAGTCCTTGGCTTCCCCTCGAGACGAGGCCTGACTCCCCGGGGGAGCCTGGAATGCAACCCCGAGATCCCTGCCTTCCCTGGAGAGGAATATTAGGTCCCGGACACACGCCTAGGTGAGGTCTCTTCGGCCCTGCAGTGACTCGAGCGCAACCCCCAGCTTTCCCTCGCAACCCGAGGGGAAGATTGGGCTTCCCAGGGCCAACCCAAGGGGAAGGCTGAGATCCCCGTCGTAACTGGAGAATCCCGCCGCAACTCGAGAAAAACCACGTGGTTCCCACCTCTTGGCAAGAGGAGGCCCTTGCCCGCCACGGCGTCTCAAGGGAAGTCCCCTGTTCCGCCCTGAAGGGCGAAACGGTCCCTGACAGCCTTCCTGCGACCCCCAAAAGTCCCCCGACACGCCGGGTTCCCTCGAGGGGAACACCGAGGGTCCCGGCACCGCTTCCTCTGAGCCCCTTCTCCCCTCCTGATCGCGACAGGAGAGGCGATTCCCCTGCGTGGTCTGGAAGGGGTTCCCGGCCTTCCCGGCGCACCTCAGGATGAGGCCGGTCTCACGAGGAAATTCGAGACGAGCCACGTGGGTGGGGCCACATGCCGAACGCCCCCGATTCCCCGGTCCGCCCTTGAGAAGGACCCGAGGCCCGGACCCCTCTTCGAAGGCAACCCTGTGGGTGAAGGCACAACACGAAGGGGCACTGCCACCCCCGTGCATCGTCCGCAAAGACCCGCGGGTTCCACACACAGCTCGACGAGGGGCCTGAGACCCCCTGAGCAACTCGAGAGGCCAGCGGGGTTCCCTTCCTCAGACAAGACGAGGCCTGACTCTCCTGTCCCAACTCTGCAGGGACCCTGCGGTCGGAGTCCGAAACGGAGAGGAAGCCTGAGGTTCCTGCCTCCCCTCGAGGTGAGGCCCTCTTCCGTTGCGCCAGACCCAGCGGAGTCCCGAGGGGCCCCGCCACCTCCACAGGATCCCTCGCCTCTCAGAGGCACCCTGGGAAGTTCCCTAAGGTCCCCGGCAGAAGGCGAGGGACACGAGGGTTTCCCGCCGCCCCCCGACAAAGACCTCGAGAGTCCTTCTTCAACGCGTCTCGAGGCCCTAGTCCCCTCCCGTGACTCGAGAGCCAGGACGCGCTCCCCCTCGCCACGCGCATGGAGACCTGACTTCCCTGGCGCCGCACGAGAGGCTCCCTGAGATCCTCGTCGTGCCTCGGGAGAAAACCCCCACGGGCGCCGCAGCTCGAGGAAACCCCTGAGACGCCCCCGTCCTCGTGAGCTGAGGGCCTTCTTTTCCTGCATGGCCTGGAGAGCAATCTCGGGTCCTCTCTCCCAACGGAAGAGGAGGCTGGACTCCCTTGAGGCCGCTCAGGGGGCTCCAAGAGACCCGCGTCGCGACTCGAGAGGAGAGCGGAGTCCTTGGCTTCCCCTCGAGACGAGGCCTGACTCCCCAGGGGAGCCTGGAATGCAACCCCGAGATCCCTGCCTTCCCTGGAGAGGAATATTAGGTCCCGGACACACGCCTAGGTGAGGTCTCTTCGGCCCTGCAGTGACTCGAGCGCAACCCCCAGCTTTCCCTCGCAACCCGAGGGGAAGATTGGGCTTCCCAGGGCCAACCCAAGGGGAAGGCTGAGATCCCCGTCGTAACTCGAGAATCCCGCCGCAACTCGAGAAAAACCACGTGGTTCCCACCTCTTGGCAAGATGAGGCCCTTGCCCGCCACGGCGTCTCAAGGGAAGTCCCCTGTTCCACCCTGAAGGGCGGAACGGTCCCTGACAGCCTTCCTGTGACCCCCAAAAGTCCCCCGACACGCCGGGTTCCCTCGAGGGGAACACCGAGGGTCCCGGCACCGCTTCCTCTGAGCCCCTTCTCCCCTCCTGATCGCGACAGGAGAGGCGATTCCCCTGCGTGGTCTGGAAGGGGTTCCCGGCCTTCCCGGCGCACCTCAGGATGAGGCCGGTCTCACGAGGAAATTCGAGACGAGCCACGTGGGTGGGGCCACATGCCGAACGCCCCCGATTCCCCGGTCCGCCCTTGAGAAGGACCCGAGGCCCGGACCCCTCTTCGAAGGCAACCCTGTGGGTGAAGGCACAACACGAAGGGGCACTGCCACCCCCGTGCATCGTCCGCAAAGACCCGCGGGTTCCACACACAGCTCGACGAGGGGCCTGAGACCCCCTGAGCAACTCGAGAGGCCAGCGGGGTTCCCTTCCTCAGACAAGACGAGGCCTGACTCTCCTGTCCCAACTCTGCAGGGACCCTGCGGTCGGAGTCCGAAACGGAGAGGAAGCCTGAGGTTCCTGCCTCCCCTCGAGGTGAGACCCTCTTCCGTTGCGCCAGACCCAGCGGAGTCCCGAGGGGCCCCGCCACCTCCACAGGATCCCTCGCCTCTCAGAGGCACCCTGGGAAGTTCCCTAAGGTCCCCGGCAGAAGGCGAGGGACACGAGGGTTTCCCGCCGCCCCCCGAGAAAGACCTCGAGAGTCCTTCTTCAACGCGTCTCGAGGCCCTAGTCCCCTCCCGTGACTCGAGAGCCAGGACGCGCTCCCCCTCGCCACGCGCATGGAGACCTGACTTCCCTGGCGCCGCACGAGAGGCTCCCTGAGATCCTCGTCGTGCCTCGGGAGAAAACCCCCACGGGCGCCGCAGCTCGAGGAAAGCCCTGAGACGCCCCCGTCCTCGCGAGCTGAGGGCCTTCTTTTCCTGCATGGCCTGGAGAGCAATCCCGGGTCCTCTCTCCAAACGGAAGAGGAGGCTGGACTCCCTTGAGGCCGCTCAGGGGTCTCCAAGAGACCCGCGTCGCGACTCGAGAGGAGAGCGGAGTCCTTGGCTTCCCCTCGAGACGAGGCCTGACTCCCCGGGGGAGCCTGCAATGCAACCCCGAGATCCCTGCATTCCCTGGAGAGGAATAGTAGGTCCCGGACACACGCCTAGGTGAGGTCTCTTCGGCCCTGCAGTGACTCGAGCGCAACCCCCAGCTTTCCCTCGCAACCCGAGGGGAAGATTGGGCTTCCCAGGGCCAACCCAAGGGGAAGGCTGAGATCCCCGTCGGAACTCGAGAATCCCGCCGCAACTCGAGAAAAGCCACGTGGTTCCCACCTCTTGGCAAGATGAGGCCCTTGCCCGCCACGGCGTCTCAAGGGAAGTCCCCTGTTCCGCCCTGAAGGGCGAAACGGTCCCTGACAGCTTTCCTGCGACCCCCAAAAGTCCCCCGACACGCCGGGTTCCCTCGAGGGGAACACCGAGGGTCCCGGCACCGCTTCCTCTGAGCCCCTTCTCCCCTCCTGATCGCGCTAGGAGAGGCGATTCCCCTGCGTGGTCTGGAAGGGGTTCCCGGCCTTCCCGGCGCACCTCAGGATGAGGCCGGTCTCACGAGGAAATTCGAGACGAGCCACGTGGGTGGGGCCACATGCCGAACGCCCCCGATTCCCCGGTCCGCCCTTGAGAAGGACCCGAGGCCCGGACCCCTCTTCGAAGGCAACCCTGTGGGTGAAGGCACAACACGAAGGGGCACTGCCACCCCCGTGCATCGTCCGCAAAGACCCGCGGGTTCCACACACAGCTCGACGAGGGGCCTGAGACCCCCTGAGCAACTCGAGAGGCCAGCGGGGTTCCCTTCCTCAGACAAGACGAGGCCTGACTCTCCTGTCCCAACTCTGCAGGGACCCTGCGGTCGGAGTCCGAAACGGAGAGGAAGCCTGAGGTTCCTGCCTCCCCTCGAGGTGAGGCCCTCTTCCGTTGCGCCAGACCCAGCGGAGTCCCGAGGGGCCCCGCCACCTCCACAGGATCCCTCGCCTCTCAGAGGCACCCTGGGAAGTTCCCTAAGGTCCCCGGCAGAAGGCGAGGGACACGAGGGTTTCCTGCCGCCCCCCGAGAAAGACCTCGAGAGTCCTTCTTCAACGCGTCTCGAGGCCCTAGTCCCCTCCCGTGACTCGAGAGCCAGGACGCGCTCCCCCTCGCCACGCGCATGGAGACCTGACTTCCCTGGCGCCGCACCAGAGGCTCCCTGAGATCCTCGTCGTGCCTCGGGAGAAAACCCCCACGGGCGCCGCAGCTCGAGGAAACCCCGGAGACGCCCCCGTCCTCGCGAGCTGAGGGCCTTCTGTTCCTGCATGGCCTGGAGAGCAATCCCGGGTCCTCCCTCCCAACGGAAGAGTAGGCTGGACTCCCTTGAGGCCGCTCAGGGGGCTCCAAGAGACCCGCGTCGCGACTCGAGAGGAGAGCGGAGTCCTTGGCTTCCCCTCGAGACGAGGCCTGACTCCCCGGGGGAGCCTGGAATGCAACCCCGAGATCCCTGCCTTCCCTGGAGAGGAATATTAGGTCCCGGACACACGCCTAGGTGAGGTCTCTTCGGCCCTGCAGTGACTCGAGCGCAACCCCCAGCTTTCCCTCGCAACCCGAGGGGAAGATTGGGCTTCCCAGGGCCAACCCAAGGGGAAGGCTGAGATCCCCGTCGTAACTCGAGAATCCCGCCGCAACTCGAGAAAAACCACGTGGTTCCCACCTCTTGGCAAGATGAGGCCCTTGCACGCCACGGCGTCTCAAGGGAAGTCCCCTGTTCCGCCCTGAAGGGCGAAACGGTCCCTGACAGCCTTCCTGCGACCCCCAAAAGTCCCCCGACACGCCGGGTTCCCTCGAGGGGAACACCGAGGGTCCCGGCACCGCTTCCTCTGAGCCCCTTCTCCCCTCCTGATCGCGACAGGAGAGGCGATTCCCCTGCGTGGTCTGGAAGGGGTTCCCGGCCTTCCCGGCGCACCTCAGGATGAGGCCGGTCTCACGAGGAAATTCGAGACGAGCCACGTTGGTGGGGCCACATGCCGAACGCCCCCGATTCCCCGGTCCGCCCTTGAGAAGGACCCGAGGCCCGGACCCCTCTTCGAAGGCAACCCTGTGGGTGAAGGCACAACACGAAGGGGCACTGCCACCCCCGTGCATCGTCCGCAAAGACCCGCGGGTTCCACACACAGCTCGACGAGGGGCCTGAGACCCCCTGAGCAACTCGAGAGGCCAGCGGGGTTCCCTTCCTCAGACAAGACGAGGCCTGACTCTCCTGTCCCAACTCTGCAGGGACCCTGCGGTCGGAGTCCGAAACGGAGAGGAAGCCTGAGGTTCCTGCCTCCCCTCGAGGTGAGGCCCTCTTCCGTTGCGCCAGACCCAGCAGAGTCCCTTGGGGCCCCGCAAACTCCACGGGATCCCTCGCCTCTCTGAGGCACCCTGGGAAGTTCCCTAAGGTCCCCGGCAGAAGGCGAGGGACACGAGGGTTTCCCGCCGCCCCCCGAGAAAGACCTCGAGAGTCCTTCTTCAACGCGTCTCGAGGCCCTAGTCCCCTCCCGTGACTCGAGAGCCAGGACGCGCTCCCCCTCGCCACGCGCATGGAGACCTGACTTCCCTGGCGCCGCACGAGAGGCTCCCTGAGATCCTCGTCGTGCCTCGAGAGAAAACCCCCACGGGCGCCGCAGCTCGAGGAAACCCCTGAGACGCCCCCGTCCTCGCGAGCTGAGGGCCTTCTTTTCCTGCATGGCCTGGAGAGCAATCCCGGGTCATCTCTCCCAACGGAAGAGGAGGCTGGACTCCCTTGAGGCCGCTCAGGGGGCTCCAAGAGACCCGCGTCGCGACTCGAGAGGAGAGCGGAGTCCTTGGCTTCCCCTCGAGATGAGGCCTGACTCCCCGGGGGAGCCTGGAATGCAACCCCGAGATCCCTGCCTTCCCTGGAGAGGAATATTAGGTCCCGGACACACGCCTAGGTGAGGTCTCTTCGGCCCTGCAGTGACTCGAGCGCAACCCCCAGCTTTCCCTCGCAACCCGAGGGGAAGATTGGGCTTCCCAGGGCCAACCCAAGGGGAAGGCTGAGATCCGCGTCGTAACTCGAGAATCCCGCCGCAACTCGAGAAAAACCACGTGGTTCCCACCTCTTGGCAAGATGAGGCCCTTGCCCGCCACGGCGTCTCAAGGGAAGTCCCCTGTTCCGCCCTGAAGGGCGAAACGGTCCCTGACAGCCTTCCTGCGACCCCCAAAACTCCCCCGACACCCCGGGTTACCTCGAGGGGAACACCGAGGGTCCCGGCACCGCTTCCTCTGAGCCCCTTCTCCCCTCCTGATCGCGACAGGAGAGGCGATTCCCCTGCGTGGTCTGGAAGGGGTTCCCGGCTTTCCCGGCGCACCTCAGGATGAGGCCGGTCTCACGAGGAAATTCGAGACGAGCCACGTGGGTGGGGCCACATGCCGAACGCCCCCGATTCCCCAGGCCGCCCTTGAGAAGGACCCGAGGCCCGGACCCCTCTTCCAAGGCAACCCTGTGGGGGAAGGCACAACACGAAGGGGCACTGCCACCCCCGTGCATCGTCCGCAAAGACCCGCGGGTTCCACACACAGCTCGACGAGGGGCCTGAGACCCCCTGAGCAACTCGAGAGGCCAGCGGGGTTCCCTTCCTCAGACAAGACGAGGCCTGACTCTCCTGTCCCAACTCTGCAGGGACCCTGCGGTCGGAGTCCGAAACGGAGAGGAAGCCTGAGGTTCCTGCCTCCCCTCGAGGTGAGGCCCTCTTCCGTTGCGCCAGACCCAGCGGAGTCCCGAGGGGCCCCGCCACCTCCACAGGATCCCTCGCCTCTCAGAGGCACCCTGGGAAGTTCCCTACGGTCCCCGGCAGAAGGCGAGGGACACGAGGGTTTCCCGCCGCCCCCCCGAGAAAGACTTCGAGAGTCCTTCTTCAACGCGTCTCGAGGCCCTAGTCCCTTCCCGTGACTCGAGAGCCAGGACGCGCTCCCCCTCGCCACTCGCATGGAGACCTGACTTCCCTGGCGCCGCACGAGAGGCTCCCTTAGATCCTCGTCGTGCCTCGGGAGAAAACCCCCACGGGCGCCGCAGCTCGAGGAAACCCCTGAGACGCCCCCGTCCTCGCAAGCTGAGGGCCTTCTTTTCCTGCATGGCCTGGAGAGCAATCCCGGGTCCTCTCTCCCAACGGAAGAGGAGGCTGGACTCCCTTGAGGCCGCTCAGGGGGCTCCAAGAGACCCGCGTCGCGACTCGAGAGGAGAGCGGAGTCCTTGGCTTCCCCTCGAGACGAGGCCTGACTCCCCGGGGGAGCCTGGAATGCAACCCCGAGATCCCTGCCTTCCCTGGAGAGGAATATTAGGTCCCGGACACACGCCTAGGTGAGGTCTCTTCGGCCCTGCAGTGACTCGAGCGCAACCCCCAGCTTTCCCTCGCAACCCGAGGGGAAGATTGGGCTTCCCAGGGCCAACCCAAGGGGAAGGCTGAGATCCGCGTCGTAACTCGAGAATCCCGCCGCAACTCGAGAAAAACCACGTGGTTCCCACCTCTTGGCAAGATGAGGCCCTTGCCCGCCACGGCGTCTCAAGGGAAGTCCCCTGTTCCGCCCTGAAGGGCGAAACGGTCCCTGAGAGCCTTCCTGCGACCCCCAAAAGTCCCCCAACACGCCGGGTTCCCTCGAGGGGAACACCGAGGGTCCCGGCACCGCTTCCTCTGAGCCCCTTCTACCCTCCTGATCGCGACAGGAGAGGCGATTCCCCTGCGTGGTCTGGAAGGGGTTCCCGGCCTTCCCGGCGCACCTCAGGATGAGGCCGGTCTCACGAGGAAATTCGAGACGAGCCACGTGGGTGGGGCCACATGCCGAACGCCCCCGGTTCCCCGGTCCGCCCTTGAGAAGGACCCGAGGCCCGGACCCCTCTTCGAAGGCAACCCTGTGGGTGAAGGCACAACACGAAGGGGCACTGCCACCCCCGTGCATCGTCCGCAAAGACCCGCGGGTTCCACACACAGCTCGACGAGGGGCCTGAGACCCCCTGAGCAACTCGAGAGGCCAGCGGGGTTCCCTTCCTCAGACAAGACGAGGCCTGACTCTCCTGTCCCAACTCTGCAGGGACCCTGCGGTCGGAGTCCGAAACGGAGAGGAAGCCTGAGGTTCCTGCCTCCCCTCGAGGTGAGGCCCTCTTCCGTTGCGCCAGACCCAGCGGAGTCCCGAGGGGCCCCGCCACCTCCACAGGATCCCTCGCCTCTCAGAGGCACCCTGGGAAGTTCCCTAAGGCCCCGGCAGAAGGCGAGGGACACGAGGGTTTCCCGCCGCCCCCCGACAAAGACCTCGAGAGTCCTTCTTCAATGAATCTCGAGGCCCTAGTCCCCTCCCGTGACTCGAGAGCCAGGACGCGCTCCCCCTCGCCACGCGCATGGAGACCTGACTTCCCTGGCGCCGCACGAGAGGCTCCCTGAGATCCTCATCGTGCCTCGGGAGAAAACCCCCACGGGCGCCGCAGCTCGAGGAAACCCCGGAGACGCCCCCGTCCTCGCGAGCTGAGGGCCTTCTTTTCCTGCATGGCCTGGAGAGCAATCCAGGGTCCTCTCTCCAAACGGAAGAGGAGGCTGGAATCCCTTGAGGCCGCTCAGGGGGCTCCAAGAGACCCGTGTCGCGACTCGAGAGGAGAGCGGAGTCCTTGGCTTGCCCTCGAGACGAGGCCTGACTCCCCGGGGGAGCCTGGAATGCAACCCCGAGATCCCTGCCTTCCCTGGAGAGGAATATTAGGTCCCGGACACACGCCTAGGTGAGGTCTCTTTGGCCCTGCAGTGACTCGAGCGCAACCCCCAGCTTTCCCTCGCAACCCGACGGGAAGATTGGGCTTCCCAGGGCCAACCCAAGGGGAAGGCTGAGATTCCCGTCGTAACTCGAGAATCCCGCCGCAACTCGAGAAAAACCACGTGGTTCCCACCTCTTGGCAAGATGAGGCCCTTGCCCGCCACGGCGTCTCAAGGGAAGTCCCCTGTTCCGCCCTGAAGGGCGGAACGGTCCCTGACAGCCTTCCTGCGACCCCCAAAAGTCCCCCGACACGCCGGGTTCCCTCGAGGGGAACACCGAGGGTCCCGGCACCGCTTCCTCTGAGCCCCTTCTCCCCTCCTGATCGCGACAGGAGAGGCGATTCCCCTGCGTGGTCTGGAAGGGGTTCCCGGCCTTCCCGGCGCACCTCAGGATGAGGCCGGTCTCACAAGGAAATTCGAGACGAGCCACGTGGGTGGGGCCACATGCCGAACGCCCCCGATTCCCCGGTCCGCCCTTGAGAAGGACCCGAGGCCCGGACCCCTCTTCGAAGGCAACCCTGTGGGTGAAGGCACAACACGAAGGGGCACTGCCACCCCCGTGCATCGTCCGCAAAGACCCGCGGGTTCCACACACAGCTCGACGAGGGGCCTGAGACCCCCTGAGCAACTCGAGAGGCCAGCGGGGTTCCCTTCCTCAGACAAGACGAGGCCTGACTCTCCTGTCCCAACTCTGCAGGGACCCTGCGGTCGGAGTCCGAAACGGAGAGGAAGCCTGAGGTTCCTGCCTCCCCTCGAGGTGAGGCCCTCTTCCGTTGCGCCAGACCCAGCGGAGTCCCGAGGGGCCCCGCCACCTCCACAGGATCCCTCGCCTCTCAGAGGCACCCTGGGAAGTTCCCTAAGGTCCCCGGCAGAAGGCGGGGGACACGAGGGTTTCCCGCCGCCCCCCCGAGAAAGACCTCGAGAGTCCTTCTTCAACGCGTCTCGAGGCCCTAGTCCCCTCCCGTGACTCGAGAGCCAGGACGCGCTCCCCCTCGCCACGCGCATGGAGACCTGACTTCCCTGGCGCCGCACGAGAGGCTCCCTGAGATCCTCGTCGTGCCTCGGGAGAAAACACCCACGGGCGCCGCAGCTCGAGGAAACCCCGGAGACGCCCCCGTCCTCGCGAGCTGAGGGCCTTCTTTTCCTGCATGGCCTGGAGAGCAATCCCGGGTCCTCTCTCCAAACGGAAGAGGAGGCTGGACTCCCTTGAGGCCGCTCAGGGGGCTCCAAGAGACCCGCGTCGCGACTCGAGAGGAGAGCGGAGTCCTTGGCTTCCCCTCGAGACGAGGCCTGACTCCCCGGGGGAGCCTGGAATGCAACCCCGAGATCCCTGCCTTCCCTGGAGAGGAATATTAGGTCCCGGACACACGCCTAGGTGAGGTCTCTTCGGCCCTGCAGTGACTCGAGCGCAACCCCCAGCTTTCCCTCGCAACCCGAGGGGAAGATTGGGCTTCCCAGGGCCAACCCAAGGGGAAGGCTGAGATCCCCGTCGTAACTCGAGAATCCCGCCGCAACTCGAGAAAAACCACGTGGTTCCCACCTCTTGGCAAGAAGAGGCCCTTGCCCGCCACGGCGTCTCAAGGGAAGTCCCCTGTTCCGCCCTGAAGGGCGAAACGGTCCCTGACAGCCTTCCTGCGACCACCAAAAGTCCCCCGACACGCCGGGTTCCCTCGAGGGGAACACCGAGGGTCCCGGCACCGCTTCCTCTGAGCCCCTTCTCCCCTCCTGATCGCGACAGGAGAGGCGATTCCCCTGCGTGGTCTGGAAGGGGTTCCCGGCCTTCCCGGCGCACCTCAGGATGAGGCCGGTCTCACGAGGAAATTCGAGACGAGCCACGTGGGTGGGGCCACATGCCGAACGCCCCCGATTCCCCGGTCCGCCCTTGAGAAGGACCCGAGGCCCGGACCCCTCTTCGAAGGCAACCCTGTGGGAGAAGGCACAACACGAAGGGGCACTGCCACCCCCGTGCATCGTCCGCAAAGCCCCGCGGGTTCCACACACAGCTCGACGAGGGGCCTGAGACCCCCTGAGCAACTCGAGAGGCCAGCGGGGTTCCCTTCCTCAGACAAGACGAGGCCTGACTCTCCTGTCCCAACTCTGCAGGGACCCTGCGGTTGGAGTCCGAAACGGAGAGGAAGCCTGAGGTTCCTGCCTCCCCTCGAGGTGAGGCCCTCTTCCGTTGCGCCAGACCCAGCGGAGTCCCGAGGGGCCCTGCCACCTCCACAGGATCCCTCGCCTCTCAGAGGCACCCTGGGAAGTTCCCTAAGGTCCCCGGCAGAAGGCGGGGGACACGAGGGTTTCCCGCCGCCCCCCGAGAAAGACCTCGAGAGTCCTTCTTCAACGCGTCTCGAGGCCCTAGTCCCCTCCCGTGACTCGAGAGCCAGGACGCGCTCCCCCTCGCCACGCGCTTGGAGCCCTGACTTCCCTAGCGCCGCACGAGAGGCTCCCTGAGATCCTCGTCGTGCCTCGGGAGAAAACCCCCACGGGCTCCGCAGCTCGAGGAAACCCCGGAGACGCCCCCGTCCTCGCGAGCTGAGGGCCTTCTTTTCCTGCATGGCCTGGAGAGCAATCCCGGGTCCTCTCTCCAAACGGAAGAGGAGGCTGGACTCCCTTGAGGCCGCTCAGGGGTCTCCAAGAGACCCGCGTCGCGACTCGAGAGGAGAGCGGAGTCCTTGGCTTCCCCTCGAGACGAGGCCTGACTCCCCGGGGGAGCCTGGAATGCAACCCCGAGATCCCTGCCTTCCCTGGAGAGGAATATTAGGTCCCGGACACACGCCTAGGTGAGGTCTCTTCGGCCCTGCAGTGACTCGAGCGCAACCCCCAGCTTTCCCTCGCAACCCGAGGGGAAGATTGGGCTTCCCAGGGCCAACCCAAGGGGAAGGCTGAGATCCCCGTCGTAACTCGAGAATCCCGCCGCAACTCGAGAAAAACCACGTGGTTCCCACCTCTTGGCAAGATGAGGCCCTTGCCCGCCACGGCGTCTCAAGGGAAGTCCCCTGTTCCGCCCTGAAGGGCGGAACGGTCCCTGACAGCCTTCCTGCGACCCCCAAAAGTCCCCCGACACGCCGGGTTCCCTCGAGGGGAACACCGAGGGTCCCGGCACCGCTTCCTCTGAGCCCCTTCTCCCCTCCTGATCGCGACAGGAGAGGCGATTCCCCTGCGTGGTCTGGAAGGGGTTCCCGGCCTTCCCGGCGCACCTCAGGATGAGGCCGGTCTCACAAGGAAATTCGAGACGAGCCACGTGGGTGGGGCCACATGCCGAAGGCCCCCGATTCCCCGGTCCGCCCTTGAGAAGGACCCGAGGCCCGGACCCCTCTTCGAAGGCAACCCTGTGGGTGAAGGCACAACACGAAGGGGCACTGCCACCCCCGTGCATCGTCCGCAAAGACCCGCGGGTTCCACACACAGCTCGACGAGGGGCCTGAGACCCCCTGAGCAACTCGAGAGGCCAGCGGGGTTCCCTTCCTCAGACAAGACCAGGCCTGACTCTCCTGTCCCAACTCTGCAGGGAACCTGCGGTCGGAGTCCGAAACGGAGAGGAAGCCTGAGGTTCCTGCCTCCCCTCGAGGTGAGGCCCTCTTCCGTTGCCCTAGACCCAGCGGAGTCCCGAGGGGCCCTGCCACCTCCACAGGATCCCTCGCCTCTCAGAGGCACCCTGGGAAGTTCCCTAAGGTCCCCGGCAGAAGGCGAGGGACACGAGGGTTTCCCGCCGCCCCCCCGAGAAAGACCTCGAGAGTCCTTCTTCAACGCGTCTCGAGGCCCTAGTCCCCTCCCGTGACTCGAGAGCCAGGACGCGCTCCCCCTCGCCACGCGCATGGAGACCTGACTTCCCTGGCGCCGCACGAGAGGCTCCCTGAGATCCTCGTCGTGCCTCGGGAGAAAACCCCCACGGGCGCCGCAGCTCGAGGAAACCCCGGAGACGCCCCCGTCCTCGCGAGCTGAGGGCCTTCTTTTCCTGCATGGCCTGGAGAGCAATCCCGGGTCCTCTCTCCAAACGGAAGAGGAGGCTGGACTCCCTTGAGGCCGCTCAGGGGGCTCCAAGAGAGCCGCGTCGCGACTCGAGAGGAGAGCGGAGTCCTTGGCTTCCCCTCGAGACGAGGCCTGACTCCCCGGGGGAGCCTGTAATGCAACCCCGAGATCCCTGCCTTCCCTGGAGAGGAATATTAGGTCCCGGACACACGCCTAGGTGAGGTCTCTTCGGCCCTGCAGTGACTCGAGCGCAACCCCCAGCTTTCCCTCGCAACCCGAGGGGAAGATTGGGCTTCCCAGGGCCAACCCAAGGGGAAGGCTGAGGTCCCCGTCGTAACTCGAGAATCCCGCCGCAACTCGAGAAAAACCACGTGGTTCCCACCTCTTGGCAAGAGGAGGCCCTTGCCCGCCACGGCGTCTCAAGGGAAGTCCCCTGTTCCGCCCTGAAGGGCGGAACGGTCCCTGACAGCCTTCCTTCGACCCCCAAAAGTCCCCCGACACGCCGGGTTCCCTCGAGGGGAACACCGAGGGTCCAGGCACCGCTTCCTCTGAGCCCCTTCTCCCCTCCTGATCGCGAGAGGAGAGACGATTCCCCTGCGTGGTCTGGAAGGGGTTCCCGGCCTTCCCGGCGCACCTCAGGATGAGGCCGGTCTCACGAGGAAATTCGAGACGAGCCACGTGGGTGGGGCCACATGCCGAACGCCCCCGATTCCCCGGTCCGCCCTTGAGAAGGACCCGAGGCCCGGACCCCTCTTCGAAGGCAACCCTGTGGGTGAAGGCACAACACGAAGGGGCACTGCCACCCCCGTGCATCGTCCGCAAAGACCCGCGGGTTCCACACACAGCTCGACGAGGGGCCTGAGACCCCCTGAGCAACTCGAGAGGCCAGCGGGGTTCCCTTCCTCAGAAAAGACCAGGCCTGACTCTCCTGTCCCAACTCTGCAGGGACCCTGCGGTCGGAGTCCGAAACGGAGAGGAAGCCTGAGGTTCCTGCCTGCCCTCGAGGTGAGGCCCTCTTCCATTGCGCCAGACCCAGCAGAGTCCCGAGGGGCCCCGCCACCTCCACAGGATCCCTCGCCTCTCAGAGGCACCCTGGGAAGTTCCCTAAGGTCCCCGGCAGAAGGCGAGGGACACGAGGGTTTCCCGCCGCCCCCCGACAAAGACCTCGAGAGTCCTTCTTCAACGCGTCTCGAGGCCCTAGTCCCCTCCCGTGACTCGAGAGCCAGGACGCGCTCCCCGTCGCCACGCGCATGGAGACCTGACTTCCCTGGCGCCGCACGAGAGGCTCCCTGAGATCCTCATCGTGCCTCGGGAGAAAACCCCCACGGGCGCCGCAGCTCGAGGAAACCCCTGAGACGTCCCCGTCCTCGCGAGCTGAGGGCCTTCTTTTCCTGCATGGCCTGGAGAGCAATCCTGGGTCCTCTCCAAACGGAAGAGGAGGCTGGACTCCCTTGAGGCCGCTCAGGGGGCTCCAAGAGACCCGCGTCGCGACTCGAGAGGAGAGCGGAGTCCTTGGCTTCCCCTCGAGACGAGGCCTGACTCCCCGGGGGAGCCTGGAATGCAACCCCGAGATCCCTGCCTTCCCTGGAGAGGAATATTAGGTCCCGGACACACGCCTAGGTGAGGTCTCTTCAGCCCTGCAGTGACTCGAGCGCAACCCCCAGCTTTCCCTCGCAACCCGAGGGGAAGATTGGGCTTCCCAGGGCCAACCCAAGGGGAAGGCTGAGATCCCCGTCGTAACTCGAGAATCCCGCCGCAACTCGAGAAAAACCCCGTGGTTCCCACCTCTTGGCAAGATGAGGCCCTTGCCCGCCACGGCGTCTCAAGGGAAGTCCCCTGTTCCGCCCTGAAGGGCGGAACGGTCCCTGACAGCCTTCCTGCGACCCCCAAAAGTCCCCCGACACGCCGGGTTCCCTCGAGGGGAACACCGAGGGTCCCGGCACCGCTTCCTCTGAGCCCCTTCTCCCCTCCTGATCGCGACAGGAGAGGCGATTCCCCTGCGTGGTCTGGAAGGGGTTCCCGGCCTTCCCGGCGCACCTCAGGATGAGGCCGATCTCACGAGGAAATTCGAGACGAGCCACGTGGGTGGGGCCACATGCCGAACGCCCCCGATTCCCCGGTCCGCCCTTGAGAAGGACCCGAGGCCCGGACCCCTCTTCGAAGGCAACCCTGTGGGTGAAGGCACAACACGAAGGGGCACTGCCACCCCCGTGCATCGTCCGCAAAGACCCGCGGGTTCCACACACAGCTCGATGAGGGGCCGGAGACCCCCTGAGCAACTCGAGAGGCCAGCGGGGTTCCCTTCTTCAGACAAGACGAGGCCTGACTGTCCTGTCCCAACTCTGCAGGGACCCTGCGGTCGGAGTCCGAAACGGAGAGGAAGCCTGAGGTTCCTGCCTCCCCTCGAGGTGAGGCCCTCTTCCGTTGCGCCAGACCCAGCGGAGTCCCGAGGGGCCCCGCCACCTCCACAGGATCCCTCGCCTCTCAGAGGCACCCTGGGAAGTTCCCTAAGGTCCCCGGCAGAAGGCGAGTGACCCGAGGGTTTCCCGCCGCCCCCCGAGAAAGACCTCGAGAGTCCTTCCTCAACGCGTCTCGAGGCCCTAGTCCCCTCCCGTGACTCGAGAGCCAGGACGCGCTCCCCCTCGCCACGCGCATGGAGACCTGACTTCCCTGGCGCCGCACGAGAGGCTCCCAGAGATCCTCGTCGTGCCTCGGGAGAAAACCCCCACGGGCGCCGCAGCTCGAGGAAAGCCCTGAGACGCCCCCGTCCTCGCGAGCTGAGGGCCTTCTTTTCCTGCATGGCCTGGAGAGCAATCCCGGGTCCTCTCTCCCAACGGAAGAGGAGGCTGGACTCCCTTGAGGCCGCTCAGGGGGCTCCAAGAGACCCGCGTCGCGACTTGAGAGGAGAGCGGAGTCCTTGGCTTCCCCTCGAGACGAGGCCTGACTCCCCGGGGGAGCCTGGAATGCAACCCCGAGATCCCTGCCTTCCCTGGAGAGGAATATTAGGTCCCGGACACACGCCTAGGTGAGGTCTCTTCGGCCCTGCAGTGACTCGAGCGCAACCCCCAGCTTTCCCTCGCAACCCGAGGGGAAGATTGGGCTTCCCAGGGCCAACCCAAGGGGAAGGCTGAGATCCCCGTCGTAACTCGAGAATCCCGCCGCAACTCGAGAAAAACCACGTGGTTCCCACCTCTTGGCAAGATGAGGCCCTTGCCCGCCACGGCGTCTCAAGGGAAGTCCCCTGTTCCGCCCTGGAGGGCGGAACGGTCCCTGACAGCCTTCCTGCGACCACCAAAAGTCCCCTGACACGCCGGGTTCCCTCGAGGGGAACACCGAGGGTCCCGGCACCGCTTCCTCTGAGCCCCTTCTCCCCTCCTGATCGCGACAGGAGAGGCGATTCCCCTGCGTGGTCTGGAAGGGGTTCCCGGCCTTCCCGGCACACCTCAGGATGAGGCTGGTCTCACGAGGAAATTCGAGACGAGCCACGTGGGTGGGGCCACATGCCGAACGCCCCCGATTCCCCGGTCCGCCCTTGAGACGGACCCGAGTCCCGGACCCCTCTTCTAAGGCAACCCTGTGGGTGAAGGCAAAACACGAAGGGGCACTGCCACCCCCGTGCATCGTCCGCAAAGACCCGCGGGTTCCACACACAGCTCGACGAGGGGCCTGAGACCCCCTGAGCAACTCGAGAGGCCAGCGGGGTTCCCTTCCTCAGACAAGACGAGGCCTGACTCTCCTGTCCCAACTCTGCAGGGACCCTGCGGTCGGAGTCCGAAACGGAGAGGAAGCCTGAGGTTCCTGCCTCCCCTCGAGGTGAGGCCCTCTTCCGTTGCGCCAGACCCAGCGGAGTCCCGAGGGGCCCCGCCACCTCCACAGGATCCCTCGCCTCTCAGAGGCACCCTGGGAAGTTCCCTAAGGTCCCCGGCAGAAGGCGAGTGACCCGAGGGTTTCCCGCCGCCCCCCGAGAAAGACCTCGAGAGTCCTTCTTCAACGCGTCTCGAGGCCCTAGTCCCCTCCCGTGACTCGAGAGCCAGGACGCGCTCCCCCTCGCCACGCGCATGGAGACCTGACTTCCCTGGCGCCGCACGAGAGGCTCCCTGAGATCCTCGTCGTGCCTCGGGAGAAAACCCCCACGGGCGCCGCAGGTCGAGGAAACCCCTGAGACGCCCCCGTCCTCGCGAGCTGAGGGCCTTCTTTTCCTGCATGGCCTGGAGAGCAATCCCGGGTCCTCTCTCCCAACGGAAGAGGAGGCTGGACTCCCTTGAGGCCGCTCAGGGGGCTCCAAGAGACCCGAGTCGCGACTCGAGAGGAGAGCAGAGTCCTTGGCTTCCCCTCGAGACGAGGCCTGACTCCCCGGGGGAGCCTGGAATGCAACCCCGAGATCCCTGCCTTCCCTGGAGAGGAATATTAGGTCCCGGACACACGCCTAGGTGAGGTCTCTTCGGCCCTGCAGTGACTCGAGCGCAACCCCCAGCTTTCCCTCGCAACCCGAGGGGAAGATTGGGCTTCCCAGGGCCAACCCAAGGGGAAGGCTGAGATCCCCGTCGTAACTCGAGAATCCCGCCGCAACTCGAGAAAAACCACGTGGTTCCCACCTCTTGGCAAGATGAGGCCCTTGCCCGCCACGGCGTCTCAAGGGAAGTCCCCTGTTCCGCCCTGAAGGGCGGAACGGTCAATGACAGCCTTCCTGCGACCCCCAAAAGTCCCCTGACACGCCGGGTTCCCTCGAGGGGAACACCGAGGGTCCCGGCACCGCTTCCTCTGAGCCCCTTCTCCCCTCCTGATCGCGACAGGAGAGGCGATTCCCCTGCGTGGTCTGGAAGGGGTTCCCGGCCTTCCCGGCGCACCTCAGGATGAGGCCGGTCTCACGAGGAAATTCGAGACGAGCCACGTGGGTGGGGCCACATGCCGAACGCCCCCGATTCCCCGGTCCGCCCTTGAGAAGGACCCGAGGCTCGGACCCCTTTTCGAAGGCAACCCTGTGGGTGAAGGCACAACACGAAGGGGCACTGCCACCCCCGTGCATCGTCCGCAAAGACCCGCGGGTTCCACACACAGCTCGACGAGGGGCCTGAGACCCCCTGAGCAACTCGAGAGGCCAGCGGGGTTCCCTTCCTCAGACAAGACGAGGCCTGACTCTCCTGTCCCAACTCTGCAGGGACCCTGCGGTCGGAGTCCGAAACGGAGAGGAAGCCTGAGGTTCCTGCCTCCCCTCGAGGTGAGGCCCTCTTCCGTTGCGCCAGACCCAGCGGAGTCCCGAGGGGCCCCGCCACCTCCACAGGATCCCTCGCCTCTCAGAGGCACCCTGCGAAGTTCCCTACGGTCCCCGGCAGAAGGAGAGGGACACGAGGGTTTCCCGCCGCCCCCCGACAAAGACCTCGAGAGTCCTTCTTCAAGGCGCCTCGAGGCCCTAGTCCCCTCCCGTGACTCGAGAGCCAGGACGCGCTCCTCCTCACCACGCGCATGGAGACCTGACTTCCCTGGCGCCGCACGAGAGGCTCCCTGAGATCCTCGTCGTGCCTCGGGAGAAAACCCCCACGGGCGCCGCAGCTCGAGGAAACCCCTGAGACGCCCCCGTCCTCGCGAGCTGAGGGCCTTCTTTTCCTGCATGGCCTGGAGAGCAATCCCGGGTCCTCTCTCCAAACGGAAGAGGAGGCTGGACTCCCTTGAGGCCGCTCAGGGGGCTCCAAGAGATCCGCGTCGCGACTCGAGAGGAGAGCGGAGTCCTTGG
The DNA here is from genome assembly GCF_029407905.1 of Bubalus kerabau. Lineage (NCBI taxonomy): Eukaryota > Metazoa > Chordata > Mammalia > Artiodactyla > Bovidae > Bubalus > Bubalus kerabau. The sequence continues at coordinate 357,034 of NC_073647.1, read as the reverse complement.
CTTCCCCTCGAGACGAGGCCTGACTCCCCGGGCGAGCCTGGAATGCAACCCCGAGATCCCTGCCTTCCCTGGAGAGGAATATTAGGTCCCGGACACACGCCTAGGTGAGGTCTCTTCGGCCCTGCAGTGACTCGAGCGCAACCCCCAGCTTTCCCTCGCAACCCGAGGGGAAGATTGGGCTTCCCAGGGCCAACCCAAGGGGAAGGCTGAGATCCCCGTCGTAACTCGAGAATCCCGCCGCAACTCGAGAAAAACCACGTGGTTCCCACCTCTTGGCAAGATGAGGCCCTTGCCCGCCACGGCGTCTCAAGGGAAGTCCCCTGTTCCGCCCTGAAGGGCGAAACGGTCCCTGACAGCCTTCCTGCGACCCCCAAAAGTCCCCCGACACGCCGGGTTCCCTCGAGGGGAACACCGAGGGTCCCGGCACCGCTTCCTCTGAGCCCCTTCTCCCCTCCTGATCGCGACAGGAGAGGCGATTCCCCTGCGTGGTCTGGAAGGGGTTCCCGGCCTTCCCGGCGCACCTCAGGATGAGGCCGGTCTCACGAGGAAATTCGAGACGAGCCACGTGGGTGGGGCCACATGCCGAACGCCCCCGATTCCCCGGTCCTCCGTTGAGAAGGACCCGAGGCCCGGACCCCTCTTCGAAGGCAACCCTGTGGGTGAAGGCACAACACGAAGGGGCACTGCCACCCCCGTGCATCGTCCTCAAAGACCCGCGGGTTCCACACACAGCTCGACGAGGGGACTGAGACCCCCTGAGCAACTCGAGAGGCCAGCGGGGTTCCCTTCCTCAGACAAGACCAGGCCTGACTCTCCTGTCCCAACTCTGCAGGGACCCTGCGGTCGGAGTCCGAAACGGAGAGGAAGCCTGAGGTTCCTGCCTCCCCTCGAGGTGAGGCCCTCTTCCGTTGCGCCAGACCCAGCGGAGTCCCGAGGGGCCCCGCCACCTCCACAGGATCCCTCGCCTCTCAGAGGCACCCTGGGAAGTTCCCTAAGGTCCCCGGCAGAAGGCGAGGGACACGAGGGTTTCCCGCCGCCCCCCCGAGAAAGACCTCGAGAGTCCTTCTTCAACGCGTCTCGAGGCCCTAGTCCCCTCCCGTGACTCGAGAGCCAGGACGCGCTCCCCCTCGCCATGCGCATGGAGACCTGACTTCCCTGGCGCCGCACGAGAGGCTCCCTGAGATCCTCGTCGTGCCTCGGGAGATAACCCCCACGGGCGCCGCAGCTCGAGGAAAGCCCTGAGACGCCCCCGTCCTCGCGAGCTGAGGGCCTTCTTTTCCTGCATGGCCTGGAGAGCAATCCCGGGTCCTCTCTCCAAACGGAAGAGGAGGCTGGACTCCCTTGAGGCCGCTCAGGGGGCTCCAAGAGACCCGCGTCACGACTCGAGAGGAGAGCGGAGTCCTTGGCTTCCCCTCGAGACGAGGACTGACTCCCCGCGGGAGCCTGGAATGCAACCCCGAGATCCCTGCCTTCCCTGGAGAGGAATATTAGGTCCCGGACACACGCCTAGGTGAGGTCTCTTCGGCCCTGCAGTGACTCGAGCGCAACCCCCAGCTTTCCCTCTCAACCCGAGGGGAAGATTGGGCTTCCCAGGGCCAACCCAAGGGGAAGGCTGAGATCCCCGTCGTAACTCGAGAATCCCGCCGCAACTCGAGAAAAACCACGTGGTTCCCACCTCTTGGCAAGATGAGGCCCTTGCCCGCCACGGCGTCTCAAGGGAAGTCCCCTGTTCCGCCCTGAAGGGCGAAACGGTCCCTGACAGCCTTCCTGCGACCCCCAAAAGTCCCCCGACACGCCGGGTTCCCTCGAGGGGAACACCGAGGGTCCCGGCACCGCTTCCTCTGAGCCCCTTCTCCCCTCCTGATCGCGACAGGAGAGGCGATTCCCCTGCGTGGTCTGGAAGGGGTTCCCGGCCTTCCCGGCGCACCTCAGGATGAGGCCGGTCTCACGAGGAAATTCGAGACGAGCCACGTGGGTGGGGCCACATGCCGAACGCCCCCGATTCCCCGGTCCGCCCTTGAGAAGGACCCGAGGCCCGGACCCCTCTTCGAAGGCAACCCTGTGGGTGAAGGCACAACACGAAGGGGCACTGCCACCCCCGTGCATCGTCCGCAAAGACCCGCGGGTTCCACACACAGCTCGACGAGGGGACTGAGACCCCCTGAGCAACTCGAGAGGCCAGCGGGGTTCCCTTCCTCAGACAAGACGAGGCCTGACTCTCCTGTCCCAACTCTGCAGGGACCCTGCGGTCGGAGTCCGAAACGGAGAGGAAGCCTGAGGTTCCTGCCTCCCCTCGAGGTGAGGCCCTCTTCCGTTGCGCCAGACCCAGCGGAGTCCCGAGGGGCCCTGCCACCTCCACAGGATCCCTCGCCTCTCAGAGGCACCCTGGGAAGTTCCCTAAGGTCCCCGGCAGAAGGCGAGGGACACGAGGGTTTCCCGCCGCCCCCCCGAGAAAGACCTCGAGAGTCCTTCTTCAACGCGTCTCGAGGCCCTAGTCCCCTCCCGTGACTCGAGAGCCAGGACGCGCTCCCCCTCGCCACGCGCATGGAGACCTGACTTCCCTGGCGCCGCACGAGAGGCTCCCTGAGATCCTCGTCGTGCCTCGGGAGAAAACCCCCACGGGCGCCGCAGCTCGAGGAAAGCCCTGAGACGCCCCCGTCCTCGCGAGCTGAGGGCCTTCTTTTCCTGCATGGCCTGGAGAGCAATCCCGGGTCCTCTCTCCAAACGGAAGAGGAGGCTGGACTCCCTTGAGGCCGCTCAGGGGGCTCCAAGAGACCCGCGTCGCGACTCGAGAGGAGAGCGGAGTCCTTGGCTTCCCCTCGAGACGAGGCCTGACTCCCCGGGGGAGCCTGGAATGCAACCCCGAGATCCCTGCCTTCCCTGGAGAGGAATATTAGGTCCCGGACACACGCCTAGGTGAGGTCTCTTCGGCCCTGCAGTGACTCGAGCGCAACCCCCAGCTTTCCCTCGCAACCCGAGGGGAAGATTGGGCTTCCCAGGGCCAACCCAAGGGGAAGGCTGAGATCCCCGTCGTAACTCGAGAATCCCGCCGCAACTCGAGAAAAACCACGTGGTTCCCACCTCTTGGCAAGATGAGGCCCTTGCCCGCCACAGCGTCTCAAGGGAAGTCCCCTGTTCCGCCCTGAAGGGCGAAACGGTCCCTGACAGCCTTCCTGCGACCCCCAAAAGTCCCCCGACACGCCGGGTTCCCTCGAGGGGAACACCGAGGGTCCCGGCACCGCTTCCTCTGAGCCCCTTCTCCCCTCCTGATCGCGACAGGAGAGGCGATTCCCCTGCGTGGTCTGGAAGGGGTTCCCGGCCTTCCCGGCGCACCTCAGGATGAGGCCGGTCTCACGAGGAAATTCGAGACGAGCCACGTGGGTGGGGCCACATGCCGAACGCCCCCGATTCCCCGGTCCGCCCTTGAGAAGGACCCGAGGCCCGGACCCCTCTTCGAAGGCAACCCTGTGGGTGAAGGCACAACACGAAGGGGCACTGCCACCCCCGTGCATCGTCCGCAAAGACCCGCGGGTTCCACACACAGCTCGACGAGGGGCCTGAGACCCCCTGAGCAACTCGAGAGGCCAGCGGGGTTCCCTTCCTCAGACAAGACCAGGCCTGACTCTCCTGTCCCAACTCTGCAGGGACCCTGCGGTCGGAGTCCGAAACGGAGAGGAAGCCTGAGGTTCCTGCCTCCCCTCGAGGTGAGGCCCTCTTCCGTTGCGCCAGACCCAGCGGAGTCCCGAGGGGCCCCGCCACCTCCACAGGATCCCTCGCCTCTCAGAGGCACCCTGGGAAGTTCCCTAAGGTCCCCGGCAGAAGGCGAGGGACACGAGGGTTTCCCGCCGCCCCCCGACAAAGACCTCGAGAGTCCTTCTTCAATGCGTCTCGAGGCCCTAGTCCCCTCCCGTGACTCGAGAGCCAGGACGCGCTCCCCCTCGCCACGCGCATGGAGACCTGACTTCCCTGGCGCCGCACGAGAGGCTCCCTGAGATCCTCGTCGTGCCTCGGGAGAAAACCCCCACGGGCGCCGCAGCTCGAGGAAAGCCCTGAGACGCCCCCGTCCTCGCGAGCTGAGGGCCTTCTTTTCCTGCATGGCCTGGAGAGCAATCCCGGGTCCTCTCTCCAAACGGAAGAGGAGGCTGGACTCCCTTGAGGCCGCTCAGGGGGCTCCAAGAGCCCCGCGTCGCGACTCGAGAGGAGAGCGGAGTCCTTGGCTTCCCCTCGAGACGAGGCCTGACTCCCCGGGGGAGCCTGGAATGCAACCCCGAGATCCCTGCCTTCCCTGAAGAGGAATATTAGGTCCCGGACACACGCCTAGGTGAGGTCTCTTCGGCCCTGCAGTGACTCGAGCGCAACCCCCAGCTTTCCCTCGCAACCCGAGGGGAAGATTGGGCTTCCCAGGGCCAACCCAAGGGGAAGGCTGAGATCCCCGTCGTAACTCGAGAATCCCGCCGCAACTCGAGAAAAACCACGTGGTTCCCACCTCTTGGCAAGATGAGGCCCTTGCCCGCCACGGCGTCTCAAGGGAAGTCCCCTGTTCCGCCCTGAAGGGCGAAACGGTCCCTGACAGCCTTCCTGCGACCCCCAAAAGTCCCCCGACACGCCGGGTTCCCTCGAGGGGAACACCGAGGGTCCCGGCACCGCTTCCTCTGAGCCCCTTCTCCCCTCCTGATCGCGACAGGAGAGGCGATTCCCCTGCGTGGTCTGGAAGGGGTTCCCGGCCTTCCCGGCGCACCTCAGGATGAGGCCGGTCTCAGGAGGAAATTCGAGACGAGCCACGTGGGTGGGGCCACATGCCGAACGCCCCCGATTCCCCGGTCCGCCCTTGAGAAGGACCCGAGGCCCGGACCCCTCTTCGAAGGCAACCCTTTAGGTGAAGGCACAACACGAAGGGGCACTGCCACCCCCGTGCATCGTCCGCAAAGACCCGCGGGTTCCACACACAGCTCGACGAGGGGCCTGAGACCCCCTGAGCAACTCGAGAGGCCAGCGGGGTTCCCTTCCTCAGACAAGACGAGGCCTGACTCTCCTGTCCCAACTCTGCAGGGACCCTGCGGTCGGAGTCCGAAACGGAGAGGAAGCCTGAGGTTCCTGCCTCCCCTCGAGGTGAGGCCCTCTTCCGTTGCGCCAGACCCAGCGGAGTCCCGAGGGGCCCCGCCACCTCCACAGGATCCCTCGCCTCTCAGAGGCACCCTGGTAAGTTCCCTACGGTCCCCGGCAGAAGGCGGGGGACACGAGGGTTTCCCGCCGCCCCCCCGAGAAAGACCTCGAGAGTCCTTCTTCAACGCGTCTCGAGGCCCTAGTCCCCTCCCGTGACTCGAGAGCCAGGACGCGCTCCCCCTCGCCACGCGCATGGAGACCTGACTTCCCTGGCGCCGCACGAGAGGCTCCCTGAGATCCTCGTCGTGCCTCGGGAGAAAACACCCACGGGCGCCGCAGCTCGAGGAAAGCCCTGAGACGCCCCCGTCCTCGCGAGCTGAGGGCCTTCTTTTCCTGCATGGCCTGGAGAGCAATCCCGGGTCCTCTCTCCAAACGGAAGAGGAGGCTGGACTCCCTTGAGGCCGCTCAGGGGGCTCCAAGAGACCCGCGTCGCGACTCGAGAGGAGAGCGGAGTCCTTGGCTTCCCCTCGAGACGAGGCCTGACTCCCCGGGGGAGCCTGGAATGCAACCCCGAGATCCCTGCCTTCCCTGGAGAGGAATATTAGGTCCCGGACACACGCCTAGGTGAGGTCTCTTCGGCCCTGCAGTGACTCGAGCGCAACCCCCAGCTTTCACTCGCAACCAGAGGGGAAGATTGGGCTTCCCAGGGCCAACCCAAGGGGAAGGCTGAGATCCCCGTCGTAACTCGAGAATCCCGCCGCAACTCGAGAAAAACCACGTGGTTCCCACCTCTTGGCAAGATGAGGCCCTTGCCCGCCACGGCGTCTCAAGGGAAGTCCCCTGTTCCGCCCTGAAGGGCGAAACGGTCCCTGACAGCCTTCCTGCGACCCCCAAAAGTCCCCCGACACGCCGGGTTCCCTCGAGGGGAACACCGAGGGTCCCGGCACCGCTTCCTCTGAGCCCCTTCTCCCCTCCTGATCGCGACAGGAGAGGCGATTCCCCTGCGTGGTCTCGAAGGGGTTCCCGGCCTTCCCGGCGCACCTCAGGATGAGGCCGGTCTCACGAAGAAATTCGAGGCGAGCCACGTGGGTGGGGCTACATGCCGAACGCCCCCGATTCCCCGGTCCGCCCTTGAGAAGGACCCGAGGCCCAGACCCCTCTTCGAAGGCAACCCTGTGGGTGAAGGCACAACACGAAGGGGCACTGCCACCCCCGTGCATCGTCCGCAAAGACCCGCGGGTTCCACACACAGCTCGACGAGGGGCCTGAGAACCCCTGAGCAACTCGAGAGGCCAGCGGGGTTCCCTTCCTCAGACAAGACGAGGCCTGACTCTCCTGTCCCAACTCTGCAGGGACCCTGCGGTCGGAGTCTGAAACGGAGAGGAAGCCTGAGGTTCCTGCCTCCCCTCGAGGTGAGGCCCTCTTCCGTTGCGCCAGACCCAGCGGAGTCCCGAGGGGCCCCGCCACCTCCACAGGATCCCTCGCCTCTCAGAGGCACCCTGGGAAGTTCCCTAAGGTCCCCGGCAGAAGGCGAGGGACACGAGGGTTTCCCGCCGCCCCCTGAGAAAGACCTCGAGAGTCCTTCTTCAATGGGTCTCGAGGCCCTAGTCCCCTCCCGTGACTCGAGAGCCAGGACGCGCTCCCCCTCGCCACGCGCATGGAGACCTGACTTCCCTGGCGCCGCACGAGAGGCTCCCTGAGATCCTCGTCGTGCCTCGGGAGAAAACCCCCACGGGCGCCGCAGCTCGAGGAAACCCCTGAGATTCCCCCGTCCTCGTGAGTTGAGGGCCTTCTTTTCCTGCATGGCCTGGAGAGCAATCCCGGGTCCTCTCTCCAAACGGAAGAGGAGGCTGGACTCCCTTGAGGCCGCTCAGGGGGCTCCAAGAGACCCGCGTCGCGACTCGAGAGGAGAGCGGAGTCCTTGGCTTCCCCTCGAGACGAGGCCTGACTCCCCGGGGGAGCCTGGAATGCAACCCCGAGATCCCTGCCTTCCCTGGAGAGGAATATTAGGTCCCGGACACACGCCTAGGTGAGGTCTCTTCGGCCCTGCAGTGACTCGAGCGCAACCCCCAGCTTTCCCTCGCAACCCGAGGGGAAGATTGGGCTTCCCAGGGCCAACCCAAGGGGAAGGCTGAGATCCGCGTCGTAACTCGAGAATCCCGCCGCAACTCGAGAAAAACCACGTGGTTCCCACCTCTTGGCAAGATGAGGCCCTTGCCCGCCACGGCGTCTCAAGGGAAGTCCCCTGTTCCGCCCTGAAGGGCGAAACGGTCCCTGACAGCCTTCCTGCGACCCCCAAAAGTCCCCCGACACGCCGGGTTCCCTCGAGGGGAACACCGAGGGTCCCGGCACTGCTTCCTCTGAGCCCCTTCTCCCCTCCTGATCGCGACAGGAGAGGCGATTCCCCTGCGTGGTCTGGAAGGGGTTCCCGGCCTTCCCGGCGCACCTCAGGATGAGGCCGGTCTCACGAGGAAATTCGAGACGAGCCACGTGGGTGGGGCCACATGCCGAACGCTCCCGATTCCCCGGTCCGCCCTTGAGAAGGACCCGAGGCCCCTCTACGAAGGCAACCCTGTGGGTGAAGGCACAACACGAAGGGGCACTGCCACCCCCGTGCATCGTCCGCAAAGACCCGCGGGTTCCACACACAGCTCGACGAGGGGCCTGAGACCCCCTGAGCAACTCGAGAGGCCAGCGGGGTTCCCTTCCTCAGACAAGACGAGGCCTGACTCTCCTGTCCCAACTCTGCAGGGACCCTGCGGTCGGAGTCCGAAACGGAGAGGAAGCCTGAGGTTCCTGCCTCCCCTCGAGGTGAGGCCCTCTTCCGTTGCGCCAGACCCAGCGGAGTCCCGAGGGGCCCCGCCACCTCCACAGGATCCCTCGCCTCTCAGAGGCACCCTGGGAAGTTCCCTATGGTCCCCGGCAGAAGGCGAGGGACACGAGGGTTTCCCGCCGCCCCCCCGAGAAAGACCTCGAGTGTCCTTCTTCAACGCGTCTCGAGGCCCTAGTCCCCTCCCATGACTCGAGAGCCAGGACGCGCTCCCCCTCGCCACGCGCATGGAGACATGACTTCCCTGGCGCCGCACGAGAGGCTCCCTGAGATCCTCGTCGTGCCTCGGGAGAAAACCCCCATAGGCGCCGCAGCTCGAGGAAACCCCTGAGACGCCCCCGTCCTCGCGAGCTGAGGGCCTTCTTTTCCTGCATGGCCTGGAGAGCAATCCCGGGTCCTCTCTCCAAACGGAAGAGGAGGCTGGACTCCCTTGAGGCCGCTCAGGGGGCTCCAAGACACCCGCGTCGCGACTCGAGAGGAGAGCGGAGTCCTTGGCTTCCCCTCGAGACGAGGCCTGACTCCCCGGGGGAGCCTGGAATGCAACCCCGAGATCCCTGCCTTCCCTGGAGAGGAATATTAGGTCCCGGACACACGCCTAGGTGAGGTCTCTTCGGCCCTGCAGTGACTCGAGCGCAAGCCCCAGCTTTCCCTCGCAACCCGAGGGGAAGATTGGGCTTCCCAGGGCCAACCCAAGGGGAAGGCTGAGATCCCCGTCGTAACTCGAGAATCCCGCCGCAACTCGAGAAAAACCACGTGGTTCCCACCTCTTGGCAAGATGAGGCCCTTGCCCGCCACGGCGTCTCAAGGGATGTCCCCTGTTCCGCCCTGAAGGGCGAAACGGTCCTTGACAGCCTTCCTGCGACCCCCAAAAGTCCCCTGACACGCCGGGTTACCTCGAGGGGAACACCGAGGGTCCCGGAACCGCTTCCTCTGAGCCCCTTCTCCCCTCCTGAGCGCGACAGGAGAGGCGATTCCCCTGCGTGGTCTGGAAGGGGTTCCCGGCCTTCCCGGCGCACCTCAGGATGAGGCCGGTCTCACGAGGAAATTCGAGACGAGCCACGTGGGTGGGGCCACATGCCGAACGCCCCCGATTCCCCGGTCCGCCCTTGAGAAGGACCCGAGGCCCGGACCCCTCTTTGAAGGCAACCCTGTGGGTGAAGGCACAACACGAAGGGGCACTGCCACCCCCGTGCATCGTCCGCAAAGACCCGCGGGTTCCACACACAGCTCGGCGAGGGGCCTGAGACCCCCTGAGCAACTCGAGAGGCCAGCGGGGTTCCCTTCCTCAGACAAGACCAGGCCTGACTCTCCTGTCCCAACTCTGCAGGGACCCTGCGGTCGGAGTCCGAAACGGAGAGGAAGCCTGAGGTTCCTGCCTCCCCTCGAGGTGAGGCCCTCTTCCGTTGCGCCAGACCCAGCGGAGTCCCGAGGGGCCCCGCCACCTCCACAGGATCCCTCGCCTCTCAGAGGCACCCTGGGAAGTTCCCTAAGGTCCCCGGCAGAAGGCGAGGGACACGAGGGTTTCCCGCCGCCCCCCGAGAAAGACCTCGAGAGTCCTTCTTCAACGCGTCTCGAGGCCCTAGTCCCCTCCCGTGTCTCGAGAGCCAGGACGCGCTCCCCCTCGCCACGCGCATGGAGACCTGACTTCCCTGGCGCCGCACGAGAGGCTCCCTGAGATCCTCGTCGTGCCTCGGGAGAAAACCCCCACGGGCGCCGCAGCTCGAGGAAACCCCTGAGACGCCCCCGTCCTCGCGAGCTGAGGGCCTTCTTTTCCTGCATGGCCTGGAGAGCAATCCCGGGTCCTCTCTCCAAACGGAAGAGGAGGCTGGACTCCCTTGAGGCCGCTCAGGGGGCTCCAAGAGACCCGCGTCGCGACTCGAGAGGAGAGCGGAGTCCTTGGCTTCCCCTCGAGACGAGGCCTGACTCCCCGGGGGAGCCTGGAATGCAACCCCGAGATCCCTGCCTTCCCTGGAGAGGAATATTAGGTCGCGGACACACGCCTAGGTGAGGTCTCTTCGGCCCTGCAGTGACTCGAGCGCAACCCCCAGCTTTCCCTCGCAACCCGAGGGGAAGATTGGGCTTCCCAGGGCCAACCCAAGGGGAAGGCTGAGATCCCCGTCGTAACTCGAGAATCCCGCCGCAACTCGAGAAAAACCACGTGGTTCCCACCTCTTGGCAAGATGAGGCCCTTGCCCGCCACGGCGTCTCAAGGGAAGTCCCCTGTTCCGCCCTGAAGGGCGAAACGGTCCCTGACAGCCTTCCTGCGACCCCCAAAAGTCCCCCGACACGCCGGGTTCCCTCGAGGGGAACACCGAGGGTCCCGGCACCGCTTCCTCTGAGCCCCTTCTCCCCTCCTGATCACGACAGGAGAGGCGATTCCCCTGCGTGGTCTGGAAGGGGTTCCCGGCCTTCCCGGCGCACCTCAGGATGAGGCCGGTCTCACGAGGAAATTCGAGACGAGCCACGTGGGTGGGGCCACATGCCGAACGCCCCCGATTCCCCGGTCCGCCCTTGAGAAGGACCCGAGGCCCGGACCCCTCTTCGAAGGCAACCCTGTGGGTGAAGGCACAACACGAAGGGGCACGGCCAACCCCGTGCATCGTCCGCAAAGACCCGCGGGTTCCACACACAGCTCGACGAGGGGCCTGAGACCCCCTGAGCAACTCGAGAGGCCAGCGGGGTTCCCTTCCTCAGACAAGACGAGGCCTGACTCTCCTGTCCCAACTCTGCAGGGACCCTGCGGTCGGAGTCCGAAACGGAGAGGAAGCCTGAGGTTCCTGCCTCCCCTCGAGGTGAGGCCCTCTTCCGTTGCGCCAGACCCAGCGGAGTCCCGAGGGGCCCCGCCACCTCCACAGGATCCCTCGCCTCTCAGAGGCACCCTGGGAAGTTCCCTAAAGTCCCCGGCAGAAGGCGAGGGACACGAGGGTTTCCCGCCGCCCCCCGACAAAGACCTCGAGAGTCCTTCTTCAACGCGTCTCGAGGCCCTAGTCCCCTCCCGTGACTCGAGAGCCAGGACGCGCTCCCCCTCGCCAGGCGCATGGAGACCTGACTTCCCTGGCGCCGCACGAGAGGCTCCCTGAGATCCTCGTCGTGCCTCGGGAGAAAACCCCCACGGGCGCCGCAGCTCGAGGAAAGCCCTGAGACGCCCCCGTCCTCGCGAGCTGAGGGCCTTCTTTTCCTGCATGGCCTGGAGAGCAATCCCGGGTCCTCTCTCCAAAAGGAAGAGGAGGCTGGACTCCCTTGAGGCCGCTCAGGGGGCTCCAAGAGACCCGCGTCGCGACTCGAGAGGAGAGCGGAGTCCTTGGCTTCCCCTCGAGACGAGGCCTGACTCCCCGGGGGAGCCTGGAATGCAACCCCGAGATCCCTGCCTTCCCTGCAGAGGAATATTAGGTCCCGCACACACGCCTAGGTGAGGTCTATTCGGCCCTGCAGTGACTCGAGCGCAAGCCCCAGCTTTCCCTCGCAACCCGAGGGGAAGATTGGGCTTCCCAGGGCCAACCCAAGGGGAAGGCTGAGATCCCCGTCGTAACTCGAGAATCCCGCCGCAACTCGAGAAAAACCACGTGGTTCCCACCTCTTGGCAAGATGAGGCCCTTGCCCGCCACGGCGTCTCAAGGGATGTCCCCTGTTCCGCCCTGAAGGGCGAAACGGTCCTTGACAGCCTTCCTGCGACCCCCAAAAGTCCCCCGACACGCCGGGTTCCCTCGAGGGGAACACCGAGGGTCCCGGAACCGCTTCCTCTGAGCCCCTTCTCCCCTCCTGAGCGCGACAGGAGAGGCGATTCCCCTGCGTGGTCTGGAAGGGGTTCCCGGCCTTCCCGGCGCACCTCAGGGTGAGGCCGGTCTCACGAGGAAATTCGAGACGAGCCACGTGGGTGGGGCCACATGCCGAACGCCCCCGATTCCCCGGTCCGCCCTTGAGAAGGACCCGAGGCCCGGACCCCTCTTCGAAGGCAACCCTGTGGGTGAAGGCACAACACGAAGGGGCACTGCCACCCCCGTGCATCGTCCGCAAAGACCCGCGGGTTCCACACACAGCTCGGTGAGGGGCCTGAGACCCCCTGAGCAACTCGAGAGGCCAGCGGGGTTCCCTTCCTCAGACAAGACCAGGCCTGACTCTCCTGTCCCAACTCTGCAGGGACCCTGCGGTCGGAGTCCGAAACGGAGAGGAAGCCTGAGGTTCCTGCCTCCCCTGGAGGTGAGGCCCTCTTCCGTTGCGCCAGACCCAGCGGAGTCCCGAGGGGCCCCGCCACCTCCACAGGATCCCTCGCCTCTCAGAGGCACCCTGGGAAGTTCCCTAAGGTCCTCGGCAGAAGGCGAGGGACACGAGGGTTTCCCGCCGCCCCCCGAGAAAGACCTCGAGAGTCCTTCTTCAACGCGTCTCGAGGCCCTAGTCCCCTCCCGTGACTCGAGAGCCAGGACGCGCTCCCCCTCGCCACGCGCATGGAGACCTGACTTCCCTGGCGCCGCACGAGAGGCTCCCTGAGATCCTCGTCGTGCCTCGGGAGAAAACCCCCACGGGCGCCGCAGCTCGAGGAAACCCCTGAGACGCCCCCGTCCTCGCGAGCTGAGGGCCTTCTTTTCCTGCATGGCCTGGAGAGCAATCCCGGGTCCTCTCTCCAAACGGAAGAGGAGGCTGGACTCCCTTGAGGCCGCTCAGGGGGCTCCAAGAGAACCGCGTCGCCACTCGAGAGGAGAGCGGAGTCCTTGGCTTCCCCTCGAGATGAGGCCTGACTCCCCGGGGGAGCCTGGAATGCAACCCCGAGATCCCTGCCTTCCCTGGAGAGGAATATTAGGTCCCGGACACACGCCTAGGTGAGGTCTCTTCGGCCCTGCAGTGACTCGAGCGCAACCCCCAGCTTTCCCTCGCAACCCGAGGGGAAGATTGGGCTTCCCAGGGCCAACCCAAGGGGAAGGCTGAGATCCCCGTCGTAACTCGAGAATCCCGCCGCAACTCGAGAAAAACCACGTGGTTCCCACCTCTTGGCAAGATGAGGCCCTTGCCCGCCACGGCGTCTCAAGGGAAGTCCCCTGTTCCGCCCTGAAGGGCGAAACGGTCCCTGACAGCCTTCCTGCGACCCCCAAAAGTCCCCCGACACGCCGGGTTCCCTCGAGGGGAACACCGAGGGTCCCGGCACCGCTTCCTCTGAGCCCCTTCTCCCCTCCTGATCGCGACAGGAGAGGCGATTCCCCTGCGTGGTCTGGAAGGGGTTCCCGGCCTTCCCGGCGCACCTCAGGATGAGGCCGGTCTCACGAGGAAATTCGAGACGAGCCACGTGGGTGGGGCCACATGCCGAACGCCCCCGATTCCCCGGTCCGCCCTTGAGAAGGACCCGAGGCCCCTCTTCGAAGGCAACCCTGTGGGTGAAGGCACAACACGAAGGGGCACTGCCACCCCCGTGCATCGTCCGCAAAGACCCGCGGGTTCCACACACAGCTCGACGAGGGGCCTGAGACCCCCTGAGCAACTCGAGAGGCCAGCGGGGTTCCCTTCTTCAGAAAAGACCAGGCCTGACTCTCCTGTCCCAACTCTGCAGGGACCCTGCGGTCGGAGTCCGAAACGGAGAGGAAGCCTGAGGTTCCTGCCTCCCCTCGAGGTGAGGCCCTCTTCCGTTGCGCCAGACCCAGCGGAGTCCCGAGGGGCCCCGCCACCTCCACAGGATCCCTCGCCTCTCAGAGGCACCCTGGGAAGTTCCCTAAGGTCCCCGGCAGAAGGCGAGGGACACGAGGGTTTCCCGCCGCCCCCCGACAAAGACCTCCAGAGTCCTTCTTCAACGCGTCTCGAGGCCCTAGTCCCCTCCCGTGACTCGAGAGCCAGGACGCGCTCCCCCTCGCCACGCGCATGGAGACCTGACTTCCCTGGCGCCGCACGAGAGGCTCCCTGAGATCCTCGTCGTGCCTCGGGAGAAAACCCCCACGGGCACCGCACCTCGAGGAAAGCCCTGAGACGCCCCCGTCCTCGCGAGCTGAGGGCCTTCTTTTCCTGCAGGGCCTGGAGAGCTATCCCGGGTCCTCTCTCCAAACGGAAGAGGAGGCTGGACTCCCTTGAGGCCGCTCAGGGGGCTCCAAGAGACCCGCGTCGCGACTCGAGAGGAGAGCGGAGTCCTTGGCTTCCCCTCGAGACGAGGCCTGACTCCCCGGGGGAGCCTGGAATGCAACCCCGAGATCCCTGCCTTCCCTGGAGAGGAATATTAGGTCCCGGTCACACGCCTAGGTGAGGTCTCTTCGGCCCTGCAGTGACTCGAGCGTAACCCCCAGCTTTCCCTCGCAACCCGAGGGGAATATTGGGCTTCCAAGGGCCAACCCAAGGGGAAGGCTGAGATCCCCGTCGTAACTCGAGAATCCCGCCGCAACTCGAGAAAAACCACGTGGTTCCCACCTCTCGGCAAGATGAGGCCCTTGCCCGCCACGGCGTCTCAAGGGAATTCCCCTGTTCCGCCCTGAAGGGCGGAACGGTCCCTGACAGCCTTCCTGCGACCCCCAAAAGTCCCCCGACACGCCGGTTTCCCTCGAGGGGAACACCGAGGGTCCCGGCACCGCTTCCTCTGAGCCCCTTCTCCCCTCCTGGTCGCGACAGGAGAGGCGATTCCCCTGCGTGGTCTGGAAGTGGTTCCCGGCCTTCCCGGCGCACCTCAGGATGAGGCCGGTCTCACGAGGAAATTCGAGCCGAGCCACGTGGCTGGGGCCACATGCCGAACGCCCCCGATTCCCCGGTCCGCCCTTGAGAAGGACCCGAGGCCCGGACCCCTCTTCGAAGGCAACCCTGTGGGTGAAGGCACAACACGAAGGGGCACTGCCACCCCCGTGCATCGTCCGCAAAGACCCGCGGGTTCCACACACAGCTCGACGAGGGGCCTGAGACCCCCTGAGCAACTCGAGAGGCCAGGGGGGTTCCCTTCTTCAGACAACACCAGGCCTGACTCTCCTGTCCCAACTCTGCAGGGACCCTGCGGTCGGAGTCCGAAACGGAGAGGAAGCCTGAGGTTCCTGCCTCCCCTCGAGGTGAGGCCCTCTTCCGTTGCGCCAGACCCAGCGGAGTCCCGAGGGGCCCCGCCACCTCCACAGGATCCCTCGCCTCTCAGAGGCACCCTGGGAAGTTCCCTAAGGTCCCCGGCAGAAGGCGAGGGACACGAGGGTTTCCCGCCGCCCCTCGAGAAAGACCTCCAGAGTCCTTCTTCAACGCGTCTCGAGGCCCTAGTCCCCCCTCGTGACTCGAGAGCCAGGACGCGCTCCCCCTCGCCATGCGCATGGAGACCTGACTTCCCTGGCGCCGCACGAGAGGCTCCCTGAGATCCTCGTCGTGCCTCGGGAGAAAACCCCCACGGGCGCCGCAGCTCGAGGAAACCCCGGAGACGCCCCCGTCCTCGCGAGCTGAGGGCCTTCTTTTCCTGCATGGCCTGGAGAGCAATCCCGGGTCCTCTCTCCAAACGGAAGAGGAGGCTGGACTCCCTTGAGGCCGCTCAGGGGGCTCCAAGAGACCCGCGTCGCGACTCGAGAGGAGAGCGGAGTCCTTGGCTTCCCCTCGAGACGAGGCCTGACTCCCCGGGGGAGCCTGGAATGCAACCCCGAGATCCCTGCCTTCCCTGGAGAGGAATATTAGGTCCCGGACACACGCCTAGGTGAGGTCTCTTCGGCCCTGCAGTGACTCGAGCGCAACCCCCAGCTTTCCCTCGCAACCCGAGGGGAAGATTGGGCTTCCCAGGGCCAACCCAAGGGGAAGGCTGAGATCCCCGTCGTAACTCGAGAATCCCGCCGCAACTCGAGAAAAACCACGTGGTTCCCACATCTTGGCAAGATGAGGCCCTTGCCCGCCACGGCGTCTCAAGGGAAGTCCCCTGTTCCGCCCTGAAGGGCGGAACGGTCCCTGACAGCCTTCCTGCGACCCCCAAAAGTCCCCCGACATGCCGGGTTCCCTCGAGGGGAACACCGAGGGTCCAGGCACCGCTTCCTCTGAGCTCCTTCTCCCCTCCTGATCGCGACAGGAGAGTCGATTCCCCTGCGTGGTCTGGAAGGGGTTCCGGGCCTTCCCGGCGCACCTCAGGATGAGGCCGGTCTCACGAGGAAATTCGAGACGAGCCACGTGGGTGGGGCCACATGCCGAACGCCCCCATTTCCCCGGTCCGCCCTTGAGAAGGACCCGAGGCCCGGACCCCTCTTCGAAGGCAAACCTGTGGGTGAAGGCACAACACGAAGGGGCACTGCCACACCCGTGCATCGTCCGCAAAGACCCGCGGGTTCCACGCACAGCTCGACGAGGGGCCTGAGACCCCCTGAGCAACTCGAGAGGCCAGCGGGGTTCCCTTCCTCAGACAAGACGAGGCCTGACTCTCGTGTCCCAACACTGCAGGGACCTTGCGGTCGGAGTCCGAAACGGAGAGGAAGCCTGAGGTTCCTGCCTCCCCTCGAGGTGAGGCCCTCTTCCGTTGCGCCAGACCCAGCAGAGTCCCGAGGGGCCCCGCCACCTCCACAGGATCCCTCGCCTCTCAGAGGCACCCTGGGAAGTTCCCTACGGTCCCCGGCAGAAGGCGAGGGACACGAGGGTTTCCCGCCGCCCCCCCGAGAAAGACCTCGAGAGTCCTTCTTCAACGCGTCTCGAGGCCCTAGTCCCCCCCCGTGACTCGAGAGCCAGGACGCGCTCCCCCTCGCCACGCGCATGGAGACCTGACTTCCCTGGCGCCGCACGAGAGGCTCCCTGAGATCCTCGTCGTGCCTCGGGAGAAAACCCCCACGGGCGCCGAAGCTCGAGGAAAGCCCTGAGACGCCCCCGTCCTCGCGAGCTGAGGGCCTTCTTTTCCTGCATGGCCTGGAGAGCAATCCCGGGTCCTCTCTCCAAACGGAAGAGGAGGCTGGACTCCCTTGAGGCCGCTCAGGGGGCTCCAAGAGACCCGCGTCGCGACTCGAGAGGAGAGCGGAGTCCTTGGCTTCCCCTCGAGACGAGGCCTGACTCCCCAGGGGAGTCTGGAATGCAACCCCGAGATCCCTGCCTTCCCTGGAGAGGAATATTAGGTCCCGGTCACACGCCTAGGTGAGGTCTCTTCGGCCCTGCAGTGACTCGAGCGCAACCCCCAGCTTTCCCTCGCAACCCGAGGGGAAGATTGGGCTTCCCAGGGCCAACCCAAGGGGAAGGCTGAGATTCCCGTCGTAACTCGAGAATCCCGCCGCAACTCGAGAAAAACCACGTGGTTCCCACCTCTTGGCAAGATGAGGCCCTTGCCCGCCACGGCGTCTCAAGGGAAGTCCCCTGTTCCGCCCTGAAGGGCGAAACGGTCCCTGACAGCCTTCCTGCGACCCCCAAAAGTCCCCCGACACGCCGGGTTCCCTCGAGGGGAACACCGAGGGTCCCGGCACCGCTTCCTCTGAGCCCCTTCTCCCCTCCTGATCGCGACAGGAGAGGCGATTCCCCTGCGTGGTCTGGAAGGGGTTCCCGGCCTTCCCGGCGCACCTCAGGATGAGGCCGGTCTCACGAGGAAATTCGAGGCGAGCCACGTGTGTGGGGCCACATGCCGAAAGCCCCCGATTCCCCGGTCCGCCCTTGAGAAGGACCCGAGGCCCGGACCCCTCTTCGAAGGCAACCCTGTGGGTGAAGGCACAACACGAAGGGGCACTGCCACCCCCGTGCATCGTCCGCAAAGACCCGCGGGTTCCACACACAGCTCGACGAGGGGCCTGAGACCCCCTGAGCAACTCGAGAGGCCAGCGGGGTTCCCTTCCTCAGACAAGACCAGGCCTGACTCTCCTGTCCCAACTCTGCAGGGACCCTGCGGTCGGAGTCCGAAACGGAGAGGAAGCCTGAGGTTCCTGCCTCCCCTCGAGGTGAGGCCCTCTTCCGTTGCGCCAGACCCAGCGGAGTCCCGAGGGGCCCCGCCACCTCCACAGGATCCCTCGCCTCTCAGAGGCACCCTGGGAAGTTCCCTAAGGTCCCCGGCAGAAGGCGAGGGACACGAGGGTTTCCCGCCGCCCCCCGACAAAGACCTCGAGAGTCCTTCTTCAACGCGTCTCGAGGCCCTAGTCCCCCCCCGTGACTCGAGAGCCAGGACGCGCTCCCCCTCGCCACGCGCATGGAGACCTGACTTCCCTGGCGCCGCACGAGAGGCTCCCTGAGATCCTCGTCGTGCCTCGGGAGAAAACCCCCACGGGCGCCGAAGCTCGAGGAAAGCCCTGAGACGCCCCCGTCCTCGCGAGCTGAGGGCCTTCTTTTCCTGCATGGCCTGGAGAGCAATCCCGGGTCCTCTCTCCAAACGGAAGAGGAGGCTGGACTCCCTTGAGGCCGCTCAGGGGGCTCCAAGAGACCCGCGTCGCGACTCCAGAGGAGATCGGAGTCCTTGGCTTCCCCTCGAGACGAGGCCTGACTCCCCAGGGGAGCCTGGAATGCAACCCCGAGATCCATGCCTTCCCTGGAGAGGAATATTAGGTCCCGGACACACGCCTAGGTGAGGTCTCTTCGGCCCTGCAGTGACTCGAGCGCAACCCCCAGCTTTCCCTCGCAACCCGAGGGGAATATTGGGCTTCCCAGGGCCAACCCAAGGGGAAGGCTGAGATCCCCGTCGTAACTCGAGAATCCGGCCGCAACTCGAGAAAAACCACAGGTTCCCACCTCTTGGCAAGATGAGGCCCTTGCCCGCCACGGCGTCTCAAGGGAAGTCCCCTGTTCCGCCCTGAAGGGTGGAACGGTCCCTGACAGCCTTCCTGCGACCCCCAAAAGTCCCCCGACACGCCGGGTTCCCTCGAGGGGAACACCGAGGGTCCCGGCACCGCTTCCTCTGAGCCCCTTCTCCCCTCCTGATCGCGACAGGAGAGGCGATTCCCCTGCGTGGTCTGGAAGGGGTTCCCGGCCTTCCCGGCGCACCTCAGGATGAGGCCGGTCTCACGAGGAAATTCGAGACGAGTCACGTGGGTGGGGCCACAAGCCGAACGCCCCCGATTCCCCGGTCCGCCCTTGAGAAGGACCCGAGGCCCGGACCCCTCTTCGAAGGCAACCCTGTGGGTGAAGGCACAACACGAAGGGGCACTGCCACCCCCGTGCATCGTCCGCAAAGACCCGCGGGTTCCCCACACAGCACGACGAGGGGCCTGAGACCCCCTGAGCAACTCGAGAGGCCAGCGGGGTTCCCTTCCTCAGACAAGACGAGGCCTGACTCTCCTGTCCCAACTCTGCAGGGACCCTGCGGTCGGAGTCGGAAACGGAGAGGAAGCCTGAGGTTCCTGCCTCCCCTCGAGGTGAGGCCCTCTTCCGTTGCGCCAGACCCAGCGGAGTCCCGAGGGGCCCCGCCACCTCCACAGGATCCCTCGCCTCTCAGAGGCACCCTGGGAAGTTCCCTAAGGTCCCCGGCAGAAGGCGAGGGACACGAGGGTTTCCCGCCGCCCCCCCGAGAAAGACCTCGAGAGTCCTTCTTCAACGCGTCTCGAGGCCCTAGTCCCCCCCCGTGACTCGAGAGCCAGGACGCGCTCCCCCTCGCCACGCGCATGGAGACCTGACTTCCCTGGCGCCGCACGAGAGGCTCCCTGAGATCCTCGTCGTGCCTCGGGAGAAAACCCCCACGGGCGCCGCAGCTCGAGGAAACCCCTGAGACGCCCCCGTCCTCGCGAGCTGAGGGCCTTCTTTTCCTGCATGGCCTGGAGAGCAATCCCGGGTCCTCTCTCCAAACGGAAGAGGAGGCTGGACTCCCTTGAGGCCGCTCAGGGGGCTCCAAGAGACCCGCGTCGCGACTCGAGAGGAGAGCGGAGTCCTTGGCTTCCCCTCGAGACGAGGCCTGACTCCCCGGGGGAGCCTGGAATGCAACCCCGAGATCCCTGCCTTCCCTGGAGAGGAATATGAGGTCCCGGACACACGCCTAGGTGAGGTCTCTTCGGCCCTGCAGTGACTCGAGCGCAACCCCCAGCTTTCCCTCGCAACCCGAGGGGAAGATTGGGCTTCCCAGGGCCAACCCAAGGGGAAGGCTGAGATCCCCGTCGTAACTCGAGAATCCCGCCGCAACTCGAGAAGAACCACGTGGTTCCCACCTCTCGGCAAGATGAGGCCCTTGCCCGCCACGGCGTCTCAAGGGAAGTCCCCTGTTCCGCCCTGAAGGGGGGAACGGTCCCTGACAGCCTTCCTGCGACCCCCAAAAGTCCCCCAACATGCCGGGTTCCCTCTAGGGGAACACCGAGTGTCCCGGCACCGCTTCCTCTGAGCCCCTTCTCCCCTCCTGATCGCTACAGGAGAGGCGATTCCTCTGCGTGGTCTGGAAGTGGTTCCCGGCCTTCCCGGCGCACCTCAGGATGAGGCCGGTCTCACGAGGAAATTTGAGACGAGCCACGTGGGTGGGGCCACATGCCGAACGCCCCCGATTCCCCGGTCCGCCCTTGAGAAGGACCCGAGGCCCGGACCCCTCTTCGAAGGCAACCCTGTGGGTGAAGGCACAACACGAAGGGGCACTGCCACCCCCGTGCATCGTCCGCAAAGACCCGCGGGTTCCACACACAGCTCGACGAGGGGCCTGAGACCCCCTGAGCAACTCGAGAGGCCAGCGGGGTTCCCTTCCTCAGACAAGACCAGGCCTGACTCTCCTGTCCCAACTCTGCAGGGACCCTGCGGTCGGAGTCCGAAACGGAGAGGAAGCCTGAGGTTCCTGCCTCCCCTCGAGGTGAGGCCCTCTTCCGTTGCGCCAGACCCAGCGGAGTCCCGAGGGGCCCCGCCACCTCCACAGGATCCCTCGCCTCTCAGAGGCACCCTGGGAAGTTCCCTAAGGTCCCCGGCAGAAGGCGAGGGACACGAGGGTTTCGCGCCGCCCCCCGAGAAAGACCTCGAGAGTCCTTCTTCAACGCGTCTCGAGGCCCTAGTCCCCTCCCGTGACTCGAGAGCCAGGACGCGCTCCCCCTCGCCACGCGCATGGAGACCTGACTTCCCTGGCGCCGCACGAGAGGCTCCCTGAGATCCTCGTCGTGCCTCGGGAGAAAACCCCCAAGGGCGCCGCAGCTCGAGGAAACCCCTGAGACGCCCCCGTCCTCGCGAGCTGAGGGCCTTCTTTTCCTGCATGGCCTGGAGAGCAATCCCGGGTCCTCTCTCCAAACGGAAGAGGAGGCTGGACTCCCTTGAGGCCGCTCAGGGGGCTCCAAGAGACCCGCGTCGTTACTCGAGAGGAGAGCGGAGTCCTTGGCTTCCCCTCGAGACGAGGCCTGACTCCCCGTGGGAGCCTGGAATGCAATCCCGAGATCCCTGCCTTCCCTGGAGAGGAATATTAGGTCCCGGACACACGCCTAGGTGAGGTCTCTTCGGCCCTGCAGTGACTCGAGCGCAACCCCCAGCTTTCCCTCGCAACCCGAGGGGAAGATTGGGCTTCCCAGTGCCAACCCAAGGGGAAGGCTGAGATCCCCGTCGTAACTCGAGAATCCCGCCGCAACTCGAGAAAAACCACGTGGTTCCCACCTCTTGGCAAGATGAGGCCCTTGCCCGCCACGGCGTCTCAAGGGATGTCCCCTGTTCCGCCCTGAAGGGCGAAACGGTCCCTGACAGCCTTCCTGCGACCCCCAAAAGTCCCCCGACACGCCGAGTTCCCTCGAGGGGAACACCGAGGGTCCCGGCACCGCTTCCTCTGAGCCCCTTCTCCCCTCCTGATCGCGACAGGAGAGGCGATTCCCCTGCGTGGTCTGGAAGGGGTTCCCGGCCTTCCCGGCGCACCTCAGGATGAGGCCGGTCTCACGAGGAAATTCGAGGCGAGCCACGTGGGTGGGGCCACATGCCGAACGCCCCCGATTCCCCGGTCCGCCCTTGAGAAGGACCCGAGGCCCGGACCCCTCTTCGAAGGCAACCCTGTGGGTGAAGGCACAACACGAAGGGGCACTGCCACCCCCGTGCATCGTCCGCAAAGACCCGCGGGTTCCACACACAGCTCGACGAGGGGCCTGAGACCCCCTGAGCAATTCGTGAGGCCAGCGGGGTTCCCTTCCTCAGACAAGACGAGGCCTGACTCTCCTGTCCCAACTCTGCAGGGACCCTGAGGTCGGAGTCCGAAACGGAGAGGAAGCCTGAGGTTCCTGCCTCCCCTCGAGGTGAGGCCCTCTTCCGTTGCGCCAGACCCAGCGGAGTCCCGAGGGGCCCCGCCACCTCCACAGGATCCCTCGCCTCTCAGAGGCACCCTGGGAAGTTCCCTAAGGTCCCCGGCAGAAGGCGAGGGACACGAGGGTTTCCCGCCGCCCCCCGAGAAAGACCTAGAGAGTCCTTCTTCAACGCGTCTCGAGGCCCTAGTCCCCTCCCGTGACTCGAGAGCCAGGACGCGCTCCCCCTCGCCACGCGCATGGAGACCTGATTTCCCTGGCGCCGCACGAGAGGCTCCCTGAGATCCTCGTCGTGCCTCGGGAGAAATCCCCCACGGGCGCCGCAGCTCCAGTAAACCCCTGAGACGCCCACGTCCTCGCGAGCTGAGGGCCTTCTTTTCCTGCATGGCCTGGAGAGCAATCCCGGGTCCTCTCTCCAAACGGAAGAGGAGGCTGGACTCCCTTGAGGCCGCTCAGGGGGCTCCAAGAGACCCGCGTCGCGACTCGAGAGGAGAGCGGAGTCCTTGGCTTCCCCTCGAGACGAGGCCTGACTCCCCGGGGGAGCCTGGAATGCAACCCCGAGATCCCTGCCTTCCCTGGAGAGGAATATTAGGTCCCGGACACACGCCTAGGTGAGGTCTCTTCGGCCCTGCAGTGACTCGAGCGCAACCCCCAGCTTTCCCTCGCAACCCGAGGGGAAGATTGGGCTTCCCAGTGCCAACCCAAGGGGAAGGCTGAGATCCCCGTCGTAACTCGAGAATCCCGCCGCAACTCGAGAAAAACCACGTGGTTCCCACCTCTTGGCAAGATGAGGCCCTTGCGCGCCACGGCGTCTCAAGGGAAGTCCCCTGTTCCGCCCTGAAGGGCGAAACGGTCCCTGACAGCCTTCCTGCGACCCCCAAAAGTCCCCCGACACGCCAGGTTCCCTCGAGGGGAACACCGAGGGTCCCGGCACCGCTTCCTCTGAGCCCCTTCTCCCCTCCTAATCGCGACAGATGAGGGGATTCCCCTGCGTGGTCTGGAAGGGGTTCCCGGCCTTCCCGGCGCACCTCAGGATGAGGCCGGTCTCACGAGGAAATTCGAGGCGAGCCACGTGGGTGGGGCCACATGCCGAACGCCCCCGATTCCCCGGTCCGCCCTTGAGAAGGACCCGAGGCCCGGACCCCTCTTCGAAGGCAACCCTGTGGGTGAAGGCACAACACGAAGGGGCACTGCCACCCCCGTGCATCATCCGCAAAGACCCGCGGGTTCCACACACAGCTCGACGAGGGGCCTGAGACCCCCTGAGCAACTCGAGAGGCCAGCGGAGTTCCCTTCCTCAGACAAGACGAGGCCTGACTCTCCTGTCCCAACTCTGCAGGGACCCTGCGGTCGGAGTCCGAAACGGAGAGGAAGCCTGAGGTTCCTGCCTCCCCTCGAGGTGAGGCCCTCTTCCGTTGCGCCAGACCCAGCGGAGTCCCGAGGGGCCCCGCCACCTCCACAGGATCCCTCGCCTCTCAGAGGCACCCTGGGAAGTTCCCTACCGTCCCCGGCAGAAGGCGAGGGACACGAGGGTTTCCTGCCGCCCCCCGAGAAAGACCTCGAGAGTCCTTCTTCAACGCGTCTCGAGGCCCTAGTCCCCTCCCGTGACTCGAGAGCCAGGACGCGCTCCCCCTCGCCACGCGCATGGAGACCTGACTTCCCTGGCGCCGCATGAGAGGCTCCCTGAGATCCTCGTCGTGCCTCGGGAGAAAACCCCCACGGGCGCCGCAGCTCGAGGAAAGCCCTGAGACGCCCCCGTCCTCGCGAGCTGAGGGCCTTCTTTTCCTGCATGGCCTGGAGAGCAATCCCGGGTCCTCTCTCCAAACGGAAGAGGAGGCTGGACTCCCTTGAGTCCGCTCAGGGGGCTCCAAGAGAACCGCGTCGCGACTCGAGAGGAGAGCGGAGTCCTTGGCTTCCCCTCGAGACGAGGCCTGACTCCCCGGGGGAGCCTGGAATGCAACTCCGAGATCCCTGCCTTCCCTGGAGTGGAATAGTAGGTCCCGGACACACGCCTAGGTGAGGTCTCTTCGGCCCTGCAGTGACTCGAGCGCAACCCCAGCTTTCCCTCGCAACCCGAGGGGAAGATTGTGCTTCCCAGGGCCAACCCAAGGGGAAGGCTGAGATCCCCGTCGTAACTCGAGAATCCCGCCGCAACTCGAGAAAAACCACGTGGTTCCCACCTCTTTGCAAGATGAGGCCCTTGCCCGCCACGGCGTCTCAAGGGAAGTCCCCTGTTCCGCCCTGAAGGGCGAAACGGTCCCTGACAGCCTTCCTGCGACCCCCAAAAGTCCCCCGACCCGCCGGGTTCCCTCGAGGGGAACACCGAGGGTCCCGGCACCGCTTCCTCTGAGCCCCTTCTCCCCTCCTGATCGCGACAGGAGAGGCGATTCCCCTGCGTGGTCTGGAAGGGGTTCCCGGCCTTCCCGGCGCACCTCAGGATGAGGCCGGTCTCACGAGGAAATTCGAGGCGAGCCACGTGGGTGGGGCCACATGCCGAACGCCCCCGATTCCCCAGTCCGCCCTTGAGAAGGACCCGAGGCCCGGACCCCTCTTCGAAGGCAACCCTGTGGGTGAAGGCACAACACGAAGGGGCACTGCCACCCCCGTGCATCGTCCGCAAAGACCCGCGGGTTCCACACACAGCTCGCCGAGGGGCCTGAGACCCCCTGAGCAACTCGAGAGGCCAGCGGGGTTCCCTTCCTCAGACAAGACCAGGCCTGACTCTCCTGTCCCAACTCTGCAGGGACCCTGCGGTCGGAGTCCGAAACGGAGAGGAAGCCTGAGGTTCCTGCCTCCCCTCGAGGTGAGGCCCTCTTCCGTTGCGCCAGACCCAGCGGAGTCCCGAGGGGCCCCGCCACCTCCACAGGATCCCTCGCCTCTCAGAGGCACCCTGGGAAGTTCCCTAAGGTCCCTGGCAGAAGGCGAGGGACACGAGGGTTTCCCGCCGACCCCCGAGAAAGACCTCGAGAGTCCTTCTTCAACGCGTCTCGAGGCCCTAGTCCCCTCCCGTGACTCGAGAGCCAGGACGCGCTCCCCCTCGCCACGCGCATGGAGACCTGACTTCCCTGGCGCCGCACGAGAGGCTCCCTGAGATCCTCATCGTGCCTCGGGAGAAAACCCCCAAGGGCGCCGCAGCTCGAGGAAACCCCGGAGACGCCCCCGTCCTCGCGAGCTGAGGGCCTTCTTTTCCTGCATGGCCTGGAGAGCAATCCCGGGTCCTCTCTCCAAACGGAAGAGGAGGCTGGACTCCCTTGAGGCCGCTCAGGGGGCTCCAAGAGACCCGCGTCGCGACTCGAGAGGAGAGCGGAGTCCTTGGCTTCCCCTCGAGACGAGGCCTGACTCCCCGGGGGAGCCTGTAATGCAACCCCGAGATCCCTGCCTTCCCTGGAGAGGAATAGTAGGTCCCGGACACACGCCTAGGTGAGGTCTCTTCGGCCCTGCAGTGACTCGAGCGCAACCCCCAGCTTTCCCTCGCAACCCGAGGGGAAGATTGGGCTTCCCAGGGCCAACCCAAGGGGAAGGCTGAGATCCCCTTCGTAACTCGAGAATCCCGCCGCAACTCGAGAAAAACCACGTGGTTCCCACCTCTTGGCAAGATGAGGCCCTTGCCCGCCACGGCGTCTCAAGGGAAGTCCCCTGTTCCGCCCTGAAGGGCGAAACGGTCCCTGACAGCCTTCCTGCGACCCCCAAAAGTCGCCCGACACGCCGGGTTCCCTCGAGGGGAACACCGAGGGTCCCGGCACCGCTTCCTCTGAGCCCCTTCTCCCCTCCTGATCGCGACAGGAGAGGCGATTCCCCTGCGTGGTCTGGAAGGGGTTCCCGGCCTTCCCGGCGCACCTCAGGATGAGGCCGGTCTCACGAGGAAATTCGAGGCGAGCCACGTGGGTGGGGCCACATGCCGAACGCCCCCGATTCCCCGGTCCGCCCTTGAGAAGGACCCGAGGCCCGGACCCCTCTTCGAAGGCAACCCTGTGGGTGAAGGCACAACACGAAGGGGCACTGCCACCCCCGTGCATCGTCCGCAAAGACCCGCGGGTTCCACACACAGCTCGCCGAGGATCCTGAGACCCCCTGAGCAACTCGAGAGGCCAGCGGGGTTCCCTTCCTCAGACAAGACGAGGCCTGACTCTCCTGTCCCAACTCTGCAGGGACCGTGCGGTCGGAGTCCGAAACGGAGAGGAAGCCTGAGGTTCCTGCCTCCCCTCGAGGTGAGGCCCTCTTCCGTTGCGCCAGACCCAGCGGAGTCCCGAGGGGCCCCGCCACCTCCACAGGATCCCTTGCCTCTCAGAGGCACCCTGGGAAGTTCCCTACGGTCCCCGGCAGAAGGCGAGGGACACGAGGGTTTCCCGCCGCCCCCCGAGAAAGACCTCGAGAGTCCTTCTTCAACGCGTCTCGAGGCCCTAGTCCCCTCCCGTGACTCGAGAGCCAGGACGCGCAACCCCTCGCCACGCGCATGGAGACCTGACTTCCCTTGCGCCGCACGAGAGGCTCCCTGAGATCCTCGTCGTGCCTCGGGAGAAAACCCCCACGGGCGCCGCAGCTCGAGGAAACCCCTGAGACGCCCCCGTCCTCGCGAGCTGAGGGCCTTCTTTTCCTGCATGGCCTGGAGAGCAATCCCGGGTCCTCTCTCCAAACGGAAGAGGAGGCTGGACTCCCTTGAGGCCGCTCAGGGGGCTCCAAGAGACCCGCGTCGCGACTCGAGAGGAGAGCGGTGTCCTTGGCTTCCCCTCGAGACGAGGCCTGACTCCCCGGGGGAGCTTGGAATGCAACCCCGAGATCCCTGCCTTCCCTGGAGAGGAATATTAGGTCCCGGACACACGCCTAGGTGAGGTCTCTTCGGCCCTGCAGTGACTCGAGCGCAACCCCCAGCTTTCCCTCGCAACCCGAGGGGAAGATTGGGCTTCCCAGGGCCAACCCAAGGGGAAGGCTGAGATCCCCGTCGTAACTCGAGAATCCCGCCGCAACTCGAGAAAAACCACGTGGTTCCCACCTCTTGGCAAAATGAGGGCCTTGCCCGCCACGGCGTCTCAAGGGAAGTCCCCTGTTCCGCCCTGAAGGGCGAAGCGGTCCCTGACAGCCTTCCTGCGACCCCCAAAAGTCCCCCGACACGCCGGGTTCCCTCGAGGGGAACACCGAGGGTCCCGGCCCGCTTCCTCTGAGCCCCTTCTCCCCTCCTGATCGCGACAGGAGAGGCGATTCCCCTGCGTGGTCTGGAAGGGGTTCCCGGCCTTCCCGGCGCACCTCAGGATGAGGCCGGTCTCACGAGGAAATTCGAGGCGAGCCACGTGGGTGGGGCCACATGCCGAACGCCCCCGATTCCCCGGTCCGCCCTTGAGAAGGACCCGAGGCCCGGACCCCTCTTCGAAGGCAACCCTGTGGGTGAAGGCACAACACGAAGGGGCACTGCCACCCCCGTGCATCGTCCGCAAAGACCCGCGGGTTCCACACACAGCTCGACGAGGGGCCTGAGACCCCCTGAGCAACTCGAGAGGCCAGCGGGGTTCCCTTCCTCAGACAAGACGAGGCCTGACTCTCCTGTCCCAACTCTGCAGGGACCCTGCGGTCGGAGTCCGAAACGGAGAGGAAGCCTGAGGTTCCTGCCTCCCCTCGAGGTGAGGCCCTCTTCCGTTGCGCCAGACCCAGCGGAGTCCCGAGGGGCCCCGCCACCTCCACAGGATCCCTCGCCTCTCAGAGGCACCCTGGGAAGTTCCCTACGGTCCCCGGCAGAAGGCGAGGGACACGAGGGTTTCCCGCCGCCCCCCCGAGAAAGACCTCGAGAGTCCTTCTTCAACGCGTCTCGAGGCCCTAGTCCCCTCCCGTGACTCGAGAGCCAGGACGCGCTCCCCCTCGCCACGCGCATGGAGACCTGACTTCCCTGGCGCCGCACGAGAGGCTCCCTGAGATCCTCGTCGTGCCTCGGGAGAAAACCCCCACGGGCGCCTCAGCTCGAGGAAACCCCGGAGACGCCCCCGTCCTCGCGAGCTGAGGGCCTTCTTTTCCTGCATGGCCTGGAGAGCAATCCCGGGTCCTCTCTCCAAACGGAAGAGGAGGCTGGACTCCCTTGAGGCCGCTCAGGGGGCTCCAAGAGACCCGCGTCGCGACTCGAGAGGAGAGCGGAGTCCTTGGCTTCCCCTCGAGACGAGGCCTGACTCCCCGGGGGAGCCTGGAATGCAACCCCGAGATCCCTGCCTTCCCTGGAGAGGAATATTAGGTCCCGGACACACGCCTAGGTGAGGTCTCTTCGGCCCTGCAGTGACTCGAGCGCAACCCCCAGCTTTCCCTCGCAACCCGAGGGGAAGATTGGGCTTCCCAGGGCCAACCCAAGGGGAAGGCTGAGATCCCCGTCGTAACTCGAGAATCCCGCCGCAACTCGAGAAAAACCACGTGGTTCCCACCTCTTGGCAAGATGAGGCCCTTGCCCGCCACGGCGTCTCAAGGGAAGTCCCCTGTTCCGCCCTGAAGGGCGAAACGGTCCCTGACAGCCTTCCTGCGACCCCCAAAAGTCCCCCGACCCGCCGGGTTCCCTCGAGGGGAACACCGAGGGTCCCGGCACCGCTTCCTCTGAGCCCCTTCTCCCCTCCTGATCGCGACAGGAGAGGCGATTCCCCTGCGTGGTCTGGAAGGGGTTCCCGGCCTTCCCGGCGCACCTCAGGATGAGGCCGGTCTCACGAGGAAATTCGAGGCGAGCCACGTGGGTGGGGCCACATGCCGAACGCCCCCGATTCCCCAGTCCGCCCTTGAGAAGGACCCGAGGCCCGGACCCCTCTTCGAAGGCAACCCTGTGGGTGAAGGCACAACACGAAGGGGCACTGCCACCCCCGTGCATCGTCCGTAAAGACCCGCGGGTTCCACACACAGCTCGACGAGGGGCCTGAGACCCCCTGAGCAACTCGAGAGGCCAGCGGGGTTCCCTTCCTCAGACAAGACGAGGCCTGACTCTCCTGTCCCAACTCTGCAGGGACCCTGCGGTCGGAGTCCGAAACGGAGAGGAAGCCTGAGGTTGCTGCCTCCCCTCGAGGTGAGGCCCTCTTCCGTTGCGCCAGACCCAGCGGAGTCCCGAGGTGCCACGCCACCTCCACAGGATCCCTCGCCTCTCAGAGGCACCCTGGGAAGTTCCCTACGGTCCCCGGCAGAAGGCGAGGGACACGAGGTTTTCCCGCCGCCCCCCGAGAAAGACCTTGAGAGTCCTTCTTCAACGCATCTCGAGGCCCTAGTCCCCCCCCCGTGACTCGAGAGCCAGGACGCGCTCCCCCTCGCCACGCGCATGGAGACCTGACTTCCCTGGCGCCGCACGAGAGGCTCCCTGAGATCCTCGTCGTGCCTCGGGAGAAAACCCCCACGGGCGCCGCAGCTCGAGGAAACCCCGGAGACGCCCCCGTCCTCGCGAGCTGAGGGCCTTCTTTTCCTGCATGGCCTGGAGAGCAATCCCGGGTCCTCTCTCCAAACGGAAGAGGAGGCTGGACTCCCTTGAGGCCGCTCAGGGGGCTCCAAGAGACCCGCGTCGCGACTCGAGAGGAGAGCGGAGTCCTTGGCTTCCCCTCGAGACGAGGCCTGACTCCCCGGGGGAGCCTGGAATGCAACCCCGAGATCCCTGCCTTCCCTGGAGAGGAATATTAGGTCCCGGACACACGCCTAGGTGAGGTCTCTTCGGCCCTGCAGTGACTCGAGCGCAACCCCCAGCTTTCCCTCGCAACCCGAGGGGAAGATTGGGCTTCCCAGGGCCAACCCAAGGGGAAGGCTGAGATCCCCGTCGTAACTCGAGAATCCCGCCGCAACTCGAGAAAAACCACGTGGTTCCCACCTCTTGGCAAGATGAGGCCCTTGCCCGCCACGGCGTCTCAAGGGAAGTCCCCTGTTCCGCCCTGAAGGGCGAAACGGTCCCTGACAGCCTTCCTGCGACCCCCAAAAGTCCCCCGACACGCCGGGTTCCCTCGAGGGGAACACCGAGGGTCCCGGCACCGCTTCCTCTGAGCCCCTTCTCCCCTCCTGATCGCGACAGGAGAGGCGATTCCCCTGCGTGGTCTGGAAGGGGTTCCCGGCCTTCCCGGCGCACCTCAGGATGAGGCCGGTCTCACGAGGAAATTCGAGACGAGCCACGTGGGTGGGGCCACATGCCGAACGCCCCCGATTCCCCAGTCCGCCCTTGAGAAGGACCCGAGGCCCGGACCCCTCTTCGAAGGCAACCCTGTGGGTGAAGGCACAACACGAAGGGGCACTGCCACCCCCGTGCATCGTCCGCAAAGACCCGCGGGTTCCACACACAGCTCGCCGAGGGGCCTGAGACCCCCTGAGCAACTCGAGAGGCCAGCGGGGTTCCCTTCCTCAGACAAGACGAGGCCTGACTCTCCTGTCCCAACTCTGCAGGGACCCTGCGGTCGGAGTCCGAAACGGAGAGGAAGCCTGAGGTTCCTGCCTCCCCTCGAGGTGAGGCCCTCTTCCGTTGCGCCAGACCCAGCGGAGTCCCGAGGGGCCCCGCCACCTCCACAGGATCCCTCGCCTCTCAGAGGCACCCTGGGAAGTTCCCTAAGGTCCCTGGCAGAAGGCGAGGGACACGAGGGTTTCCCGCCGACCCCCGAGAAAGACCTCGAGAGTCCTTCTTCAACGCGTCTCGAGGCCCTAGTCCCCTCCCGTGACTCGAGAGCCAGGACGCGCTCCCCCTCGCCACGCGCATGGAGACCTGACTTCCCTGGCGCCGCACGAGAGGCTCCCTGAGATCCTCATCGTGCCTCGGGAGAAAACCCCCAAGGGCGCCGCAGCTCGAGGAAACCCCGGAGACGCCCCCGTCCTCGCGAGCTGAGGGCCTTCTTTTCCTGCATGGCCTGGAGAGCAATCCCGGGTCCTCTCTCCAAACGGAAGAGGAGGCTGGACTCCCTTGAGGCCGCTCAGGGGGCTCCAAGAGACCCGCGTCGCGACTCGAGAGGAGAGCGGAGTCCTTGGCTTCCCCTCGAGACGAGGCCTGACTCCCCGGGGGAGCCTGTAATGCAACCCCGAGATCCCTGCCTTCCCTGGAGAGGAATAGTAGGTCCCGGACACACGCCTAGGTGAGGTCTCTTCGGCCCTGCAGTGACTCGAGCGCAACCCCCAGCTTTCCCTCGCAACCCGAGGGGAAGATTGGGCTTCCCAGGGCCAACCCAAGGGGAAGGCTGAGATCCCCTTCGTAACTCGAGAATCCCGCCGCAACTCGAGAAAAACCACGTGGTTCCCACCTCTTGGCAAGATGAGGCCCTTGCCCGCCACGGCGTCTCAAGGGAAGTCCCCTGTTCCGCCCTGAAGGGCGAAACGGTCCCTGACAGCCTTCCTGCGACCCCCAAAAGTCGCCCGACACGCCGGGTTCCCTCGAGGGGAACACCGAGGGTCCCGGCACCGCTTCCTCTGAGCCCCTTCTCCCCTCCTGATCGCGACAGGAGAGGCGATTCCCCTGCGTGGTCTGGAAGGGGTTCCCGGCCTTCCCGGCGCACCTCAGGATGAGGCCGGTCTCACGAGGAAATTCGAGGCGAGCCACGTGGGTGGGGCCACATGCCGAACGCCCCCGATTCCCCGGTCCGCCCTTGAGAAGGACCCGAGGCCCGGACCCCTCTTCGAAGGCAACCCTGTGGGTGAAGGCACAACACGAAGGGGCACTGCCACCCCCGTGCATCGTCCGCAAAGACCCGCGGGTTCCACACACAGCTCGCCGAGGATCCTGAGACCCCCTGAGCAACTCGAGAGGCCAGCGGGGTTCCCTTCCTCAGACAAGACGAGGCCTGACTCTCCTGTCCCAACTCTGCAGGGACCGTGCGGTCGGAGTCCGAAACGGAGAGGAAGCCTGAGGTTCCTGCCTCCCCTCGAGGTGAGGCCCTCTTCCGTTGCGCCAGACCCAGCGGAGTCCCGAGGGGCCCCGCCACCTCCACAGGATCCCTTGCCTCTCAGAGGCACCCTGGGAAGTTCCCTACGGTCCCCGGCAGAAGGCGAGGGACACGAGGGTTTCCCGCCGCCCCCCGACAAAGACCTCGAGAGTCCTTCTTCAACGCGTCTCGAGGCCCTAGTCCCCTCCCGTGACTCGAGAGCCAGGACGCGCAACCCCTCGCCACGCGCATGGAGACCTGACTTCCCTTGCGCCGCACGAGAGGCTCCCTGAGATCCTCGTCGTGCCTCGGGAGAAAACCCCCACGGGCGCCGCAGCTCGAGGAAACCCCTGAGACGCCCCCGTCCTCGCGAGCTGAGGGCCTTCTTTTCCTGCATGGCCTGGAGAGCAATCCCGGGTCCTCTCTCCAAACGGAAGAGGAGGCTGGACTCCCTTGAGGCCGCTCAGGGGGCTCCAAGAGACCCGCGTCGCGACTCGAGAGGAGAGCGGTGTCCTTGGCTTCCCCTCGAGACGAGGCCTGACTCCCCGGGGGAGCTTGGAATGCAACCCCGAGATCCCTGCCTTCCCTGGAGAGGAATATTAGGTCCCGGACACACGCCTAGGTGAGGTCTCTTCGGCCCTGCAGTGACTCGAGCGCAACCCCCAGCTTTCCCTCGCAACCCGAGGGGAAGATTGGGCTTCCCAGGGCCAACCCAAGGGGAAGGCTGAGATCCCCGTCGTAACTCGAGAATCCCGCCGCAACTCGAGAAAAACCACGTGGTTCCCACCTCTTGGCAAAATGAGGGCCTTGCCCGCCACGGCGTCTCAAGGGAAGTCCCCTGTTCCGCCCTGAAGGGCGAAGCGGTCCCTGACAGCCTTCCTGCGACCCCCAAAAGTCCCCCGACACGCCGGGTTCCCTCGAGGGGAACACCGAGGGTCCCGGCCCGCTTCCTCTGAGCCCCTTCTCCCCTCCTGATCGCGACAGGAGAGGCGATTCCCCTGCGTGGTCTGGAAGGGGTTCCCGGCCTTCCCGGCGCACCTCAGGATGAGGCCGGTCTCACGAGGAAATTCGAGGCGAGCCACGTGGGTGGGGCCACATGCCGAACGCCCCCGATTCCCCGGTCCGCCCTTGAGAAGGACCCGAGGCCCGGACCCCTCTTCGAAGGCAACCCTGTGGGTGAAGGCACAACACGAAGGGGCACTGCCACCCCCGTGCATCGTCCGCAAAGACCCGCGGGTTCCACACACAGCTCGACGAGGGGCCTGAGACCCCCTGAGCAACTCGAGAGGCCAGCGGGGTTCCCTTCCTCAGACAAGACGAGGCCTGACTCTCCTGTCCCAACTCTGCAGGGACCCTGCGGTCGGAGTCCGAAACGGAGAGGAAGCCTGAGGTTCCTGCCTCCCCTCGAGGTGAGGCCCTCTTCCGTTGCGCCAGACCCAGCGGAGTCCCGAGGGGCCCCGCCACCTCCACAGGATCCCTCGCCTCTCAGAGGCACCCTGGGAAGTTCCCTACGGTCCCCGGCAGAAGGCGAGGGACACGAGGGTTTCCCGCCGCCCCCCCGAGAAAGACCTCGAGAGTCCTTCTTCAACGCGTCTCGAGGCCCTAGTCCCCTCCCGTGACTCGAGAGCCAGGACGCGCTCCCCCTCGCCACGCGCATGGAGACCTGACTTCCCTGGCGCCGCACGAGAGGCTCCCTGAGATCCTCGTCGTGCCTCGGGAGAAAACCCCCACGGGCGCCTCAGCTCGAGGAAACCCCGGAGACGCCCCCGTCCTCGCGAGCTGAGGGCCTTCTTTTCCTGCATGGCCTGGAGAGCAATCCCGGGTCCTCTCTCCAAACGGAAGAGGAGGCTGGACTCCCTTGAGGCCGCTCAGGGGGCTCCAAGAGACCCGCGTCGCGACTCGAGAGGAGAGCGGAGTCCTTGGCTTCCCCTCGAGACGAGGCCTGACTCCCCGGGGGAGCCTGGAATGCAACCCCGAGATCCCTGCCTTCCCTGGAGAGGAATATTAGGTCCCGGACACACGCCTAGGTGAGGTCTCTTCGGCCCTGCAGTGACTCGAGCGCAACCCCCAGCTTTCCCTCGCAACCCGAGGGGAAGATTGGGCTTCCCAGGGCCAACCCAAGGGGAAGGCTGAGATCCCCGTCGTAACTCGAGAATCCCGCCGCAACTCGAGAAAAACCACGTGGTTCCCACCTCTTGGCAAGATGAGGCCCTTGCCCGCCACAGCGTCTCAAGGGAAGTCCCCTGTTCCGCCCTGAAGGGCGAAACGGTCCCTGACAGCCTTCCTGCGACCCCCAAAAGTCCCCCGACACGCCGGGTTCCCTCGAGGGGAACACCGAGGGTCCCGGCACCGCTTCCTCTGAGGCCCTTCTCCCCTCCTGATCGCGACAGGAGAGGCGATTCCCCTGCGTGGTCTGGAAGGGGTTCCCGGCCTTCCCGGCGCACCTCAGGATGAGGCCGGTCTCACGAGGAAATTCGAGACGAGCCACGTGGGTGGGGCCACATGCCGAACGCCCCCGATTCCCCGGTCCGCCCTTGAGAAGGACCCGAGGCCCGGACCCCTCTTCGAAGGCAACCCTGTGGGTGAAGGCACAACACGAAGGGGCACTGCCACCCCCGTGCATCGTCCGCAAAGACCCGCGGGTTCCACACACAGCTCGACGAGGGGCCTGAGACCCCCTGAGCAACTCGAGAGGCCAGCGGGGTTCCCTTCCTCAGACAAGACGAGGCCTGACTCTCCTGTCCCAACTCTGCAGGGACCCTGCGGTCGGAGTCCGAAACGGAGAGGAAGCCTGAGGTTCCTGCCTCCCCTCGAGGTGAGGCCCTCTTCCGTTGCGCCAGACCCAGCGGAGTCCCGAGGGGCCCCGCCACCTCCACAGGATCCCTCGCCTCTCAGAGGCACCCTGGGAAGTTCCCTATGGTCCCCGGCAGAAGGCAAGGGACACGAGGGTTTCCCGCCGGCCCCCCGAGAAAGACCTCGAGAGTCCTTCTTCAACGCGTCTCTAGGCCCTAGTCCCCTCCCGTGACTCGAGAGCCAGGACGCGGTCCCCCTCGCCACGCGCATGGAGACCTGACTTCCCTGGCGCCGCACGAGAGGCTCCCTGAGATCCTCGTCGTGCCTCGGGAGAAAACCCCCACGGGCGCCGCAGCTCGAGGAAACCCCTGAGACGCCCCCGTCCTCGCGAGCTGAGGGCCTTCTTTTCCTGCATGGCCTGGAGAGCAATCCCGGGTCCTCTCTCCAAACGGAAGAGGAGGCTGGACTCCCTTGAGGCCGCTCAGGGGGCTCCAAGAGACCCGCGTCGCGACTCGAGAGGAGAGCGGAGTCCTTGGCTTCCCCTCGAGACGAGGCCTGACTCCCCGGGGGAGCCTGCAATGCAACCCCGAGATCCCTGCCTTCCCTGGAGAGGAATAGTAGGTCCCGGACACACGCCTAGGTGAGGTCTCTTCGGCCCTGCAGTGACTCGAGCGCAACCCCCAGCTTTCCCTCGCAACCCGAGGGGAAGATTGGGCTTCCCAGGGCCAACCCAAGGGGAAGGCTGAGATCCCCGTCGTAACTCGAGAATCACGCCACAACTCGAGAAAAACCACGTGGTTCCCACCTCTTGGCAAGAGGAGGCCCTTGCCCGCCACGGCGTCTCAAGGGAAGTCCCCTGTTCCGCCCTGAAGGGCGAAACGGTCCCTGACAGCCTTCCTGCGACCCCCAAAAGTCCCCCGACACGCCGGGTTCCCCCGAGGGGAACACCGAGGGTCCCGGCACCGCTTCCTCTGAGCCCCTTCTCCCCTCCTGATCGCGACAGGAGAGGCGATTCCCCTGCGTGGTCTGGAAGGGGTTCCCGGCCTTCCCGGCGCACCTCAGGATGAGGCCGGTCTCACGAGGAAATTCGAGACGAGCCACGTGGGTGGGGCCACATGCCGAACGCCCCCGATTCCCCGGTCCGCCCTTGAGAAGGACCCGAGGCCCGGACCCCTCTTCGAAGGCAACCCTGTGGGGGAAGGCACAACACGAAGGGGCACTGCCACCCCCGTGCATCGTCCGCAAAGACCCACGGGTTCCACACACAGCTCGACGAGGGGCCTGAGACCCCCTGAGCAACTCGAGAGGCCAGCGGGGTTCCCTTCCTCAGACAAGACGAGGCCTGACTCTCCTGTCCCAACTCTGCAGGGACCCTGCGGTCGGAGTCCGAAACGGAGAGGAAGCCTGAGGTTCCTGCCTCCCCTCGAGGTGAGGCCCTCTTCCGTTGCGCCAGACCCAGCGGAGTCCCGAGGGGCCCCGCCACCTCCACAGGATCCCTCGCCTCTCAGAGGCACCCTGGCAAGTTCCCTAAGGTCCCCGGCAGAAGGCGAGGGACACGAGGGTTTCCCGCCGCCCTCCGAGAAAAACCTCGAGAGTCCTTCTTCAACGCGTCTCGAGGCCCCAGTCCCCTCCCGTGACTCGAGAGCCAGGACGCGCTCCCCCTCGCCACGCGCATGGAGACCTGACTTCCCTGGCGCCGCACGAGAGGCTCCCTGAGATCCTCGTCGTGCCTCGGGAGAAAACCCCCACGGGCGCCGCAGCTCGAGGAAACCCCTGAGACGCCCCCGTCCTCGCGAGCTTAGGGCCTTCTTTTCCTGCATGGCCTGGAGAGCAATCCCGGGTCCTCTCTCCAAACGGAAGAGGAGGCTGGACTCCCTTGAGGCCGCTCAGGGGGCTCCAAGAGACCCGCGTCGCGACTCGAGAGGAGAGCGGAGTCCTTGGCTTCCCCTCAAGACGAGGCCTGACTCCCCGGGGGAGCCTGGAATGCAACCCCGAGATCCCTGCCTTCCCTGGAGAGGAATAGTAGGTCCCGGACACACGCCTAGGTGAGGTCTCTTCGGCCCTGCAGTGACTCGAGCGCAACCCCCAGCTTTCCCTCGCAACCCGAGGGGAAGATTGGGCTTCCCAGGGCCAACCCAAGGGGAAGGCTGAGATCCCCGTCGTAACTCGAGAATCCCGCCGCAACTCGAGAAAAACCACGTGGTTCCCACCTCTTGGCAAGAGGAGGCCCTTGCCCGCCACGGCGTCTCAAGGGAAGTCCCCTGTTCCACCCTGAAGGGCGAAACGGTCCCTGACAGCCTTCCTGCGACCCCCAAAAGTCCCCCGACACGCCGGGTTCCCCCGAGGGGAACACCGAGGGTCCCGGCACCGCTTCCTCTGAGCCCCTTCTCCCCTCCTGATCGCGACAGGAGAGGCGATTCCCTTGCGTGGTCTGGAAGGGGTTCCCGGCCTTCCCGGCGCACCTCAGGATGAGGCCGGTCTCACGAGGAAATTCGAGACGAGCCACGTGGGTGGGGCCACATGCCGAACGCCCCCGATTCCCCGGTCCGCCCTTGAGAAGGACCCGAGGCCCGGACCCCTCTTCGAAGGCAACCCTGTGGGGGAAGGCACAACACGAAGGGGCACTGCCACCCCCGTGCATCGTCCGCAAAGACCCGCGGGTTCCACACACAGCTCGACGAGGGGCCTGAGACCCCCCTGAGCAACTCGAGAGGCCAGCGGGGTTCCCTTCCTCAGACAAGACGAGGCCTGACTCTCCTGTCCCAACTCTGCAGGGACCCTGCGGTCGGAGTCCGAAACGGAGAGGAAGCCTGAGGTTCCTGCCTCCCCTCGAGGTGAGGCCCTCTTCCGTTGCGCCAGACCCAGCGGAGTGCCGAGGGGCCCCGCCACCTCCACAGGATCCCTCGCCTCTCAGAGGCACCCTGGGAAGTTCCCTAAGATCCCCGGCAGAAGGCGAGGGACACGAGGGTTTCCCGCCGCCCCCCGAGAAAGACCTCGAGAGTCCTTCTTCAACGCGTCTCGAGGCCCCAGTACCCTCCCGTGACTCGAGAGCCAGGACGCGCTCCACCTCGCCAGGCGCATGGAGACTTGACTTCCCTGGCGCCGCACGAGAGGCTCCCTGAGATCCTCGTCGTGCCTCGGGAGAAAACCCCCACGGGCGCCGCAGCTCGAGGAAACCCCTGAGAC
Source organism: Bubalus kerabau (assembly GCF_029407905.1). Taxonomy (NCBI): domain Eukaryota; kingdom Metazoa; phylum Chordata; class Mammalia; order Artiodactyla; family Bovidae; genus Bubalus; species Bubalus kerabau. The sequence continues at coordinate 319,265 of NC_073647.1, read as the reverse complement.
GCCCCCGTCCTCGCGAGCTGAGGGCCTTCTTTTCCTGCATGGCCTGGAGAGCAATCCCGGGTCCTCTCTCCAAACGGAAGAGGAGGCTGGACTCCCTTGAGGCCGCTCAGGGGGCTCCAAGAGACCCGCGTCGCGACTCGAGAGGAGAGCGGAGTCCTTGGCTTCCCCTCGAGACGAGGCCTGACTCCCCGGGGGAGCCTGCAATGCAACCCCGAGATCCCTGCCTTCCCTGGAGAGGAATAGTAGGTCCCGGACACACGCCTAGGTGAGGTCTCTTCGGCCCTGCAGTGACTCGAGCGCAACCCCCAGCTTTCCCTCGCAACCCGAGGGGAAGATTGGGCTTCCCAGGGCCAACCCAAGGGGAAGGCTGAGATCCCCGTCGTAACTCGAGAATCACGCCACAACTCGAGAAAAACCACGTGGTTCCCACCTCTTGGCAAGAGGAGGCCCTTGCCCGCCACGGCGTCTCAAGGGAAGTCCCCTGTTCCGCCCTGAAGGGCGAAACGGTCCCTGACAGCCTTCCTGCGACCCCCAAAAGTCCCCCGACACGCCGGGTTCCCCCGAGGGGAACACCGAGGGTCCCGGCACCGCTTCCTCTGAGCCCCTTCTCCCCTCCTGATCGCGACAGGAGAGGCGATTCCCCTGCGTGGTCTGGAAGGGGTTCCCGGCCTTCCCGGCGCACCTCAGGATGAGGCCGGTCTCACGAGGAAATTCGAGACGAGCCACGTGGGTGGGGCCACATGCCGAACGCCCCCGATTCCCCGGTCCGCCCTTGAGAAGGACCCGAGGCCCGGACCCCTCTTCGAAGGCAACCCTGTGGGGGAAGGCACAACACGAAGGGGCACTGCCACCCCCGTGCATCGTCCGCAAAGACCCGCGAGTTCCACACACAGCTCGACGAGGGGCCTGAGACCCCCTGAGCAACTCGAGAGGCCAGCGGGGTTCCCTTCCTCAGACAAGACGAGGCCTGACTCTCCTGTCCCAACTCTGCAGGGACCCTGGGGTCGGAGTCCGAAACGGAGAGGAAGCCTGAGGTTCCTGCCTCCCCTCGAGGTGAGGCCCTCTTCCGTTGCGCCAGACCCAGCGGAGTCCCGAGGGGCCCCGCCACCTCCACAGGATCCCTCGCCTCTCAGAGGCACCCTGGCAAGTTCCCTAAGGTCCCCGGCAGAAGGCGAGGGACACGAGGGTTTCCCGCCGCCCCCCGAGAAAGACCTCGAGAGTCCTTCTTCAACGCGTCTCGAGGCCCTAGTCCCCTCCCGTGACTCGAGAGCCAGGACGTGCTCCCCCTCGCCACGCGCATGGAGACCTGACTTCCCTGGCGCCGCACGAGAGGCTCCCTGAGATCCTCGTCGTGCCTCGGGAGAAAACCCCCACGGGCGCCGCAGCTCGAGGAAACCCCTGAGACGCCCCCGTCCTCGCGAGCTGAGGGCCTTCTTTTCCTGCATGGCCTGGAGAGCAATCCCGGGTCCTCTCTCCAAACGGAAGAGGAGGCTGGACTCCCTTGAGGCCGCTCAGGGGGCTCCAAGAGACCCGCGTCGCGACTCGAGAGGAGAGCGGAGTCCTTGGCTTCCCCTCGAGACGAGGCCTGACTCCCCGGGGGAGCCTGGAATGCAACCCCGAGATCCCTGCCTTCCCTGGAGAGGAATATTAGGTCCCGGACACACGCCTAGGTCAGGTCTCTTCGGCCCTGCAGTGACTCGAGCGCAACCCCCAGCTTTCCCTCGCAACCCGAGGGGAAGATTGGGCTTCCCAGGGCCAACCCAAGGGGAAGGCTGAGATCCCCGTCGTAACTCGAGAATCCCGCCGCAACTCGAGAAAAACCACGTGGTTCCCACCTCTTGGCAAGAGGAAGCCCTTGCCCGCCACTGCGTCTCAAGGGAAGTCCCCTGTTCCGCCCTGAAGGGCGAAACGGTCCCTGACAGCCTTCCTGCGACCCCCATAAGTCCCCCGACACGCCGGGTTCCCCCGAGGGGAACACCGAGGGTCCCGGCACCGCTTCCTCTGAGCCCCTTCTCCCCTCCTGATCGCGACAGGAGAGGCGATTCCCCTGCGTGGTCTGGAAGGGGTTCCCGGCCTTCCCGGCGCACCTCAGGATGAGGCCGGTCTCACGAGGAAATTCGAGATGAGCCACGTGGGTGGGGCCACATGCCGAACGCCCCCGATTCCCCGGTCCGCCCTTGAGAAGGACCCGAGGCCCGGACCCCTCTTCGAAGGCAACCCTGTGGGTGAAGGCACAACACGAAGGGGCACTGCCACCCCCGTGCATCGTCCGCAAAGACCCGCGGGTTCCACACACAGCTCGACGAGGGGCCTGAGACCCCCTGAGCAACTCGAGAGGCCAGCGGGGTTCCCTTCCTCAGACAAGACGAGGCCTGACTCTCCTGTCCCAACTCTGCAGGGACCCTGCGGTCGGAGTCCGAAACGGAGAGGAAGCCTGAGGTTCCTGCCTCCCCTCGAGGTGAGGCCCTCTTCCGTTGCGCCAGACCCAGCAGAGTCCCGAGGGGCCCCGCCACCTCCACAGGATCCCTCACCTCTCAGAGGCACCCTGCGAAGTTCCCTAAGGTCCCTGGCAGAAGGCGAGGGACACGAGGGTTTCCCGCCGCCCCCCGAGAAAGACCTCGAGAGTCCTTCTTCAACGCGTCTCGAGGCCCTAGTCCCCTCCCGTGACTCGAGAGCCAGGACGCGCTCCCCCTCGCCACGCGCATGGAGACCTGACTTCCCTGGCGCCGCACGAGAGGCTCCCTGAGATCCTCGTCGTGCCTCGGGAGAAAACCCCCACGGGCGCCGCAGCTCGAGGAAACCCCTGAGACGCCCCCGTCCTCGCGAGCTGAGGGCCTTCTTTTCCTGCATGGCCTGGAGAGCAATCCCGGGTCCTCTCTCCAAACGGAAGAGGAGGCTGGACTCCCTTGAGGCCGCTCAGGGGGCTCCAAGTGACCCGCGTCGCTACTCGAGAGGAGAGCGGAGTCCTTGGCTTCCCCTCGAGACGAGGCCTGACTCCCCGGGGGAGCCTGGAATGCAACCCCGAGATCCCTGCCTTCCCTGGAGAGGAATATTAGGTCCCGGACACACGCCTAGGTCAGGTCTCTTCGGCCCTGCAGTGACTCGAGCGCAACCCCCAGCTTTCCCTCGCAACCCGAGGGGAAAATTGGGCTTCCCAGGGCCAACCCAAGGGGAAGGCTGAGATCCCCGTCGTAACTCGAGAATCCCGCCGCAACTCGAGAAAAACCACGTGGTTCCCACCTCTTGGCAAGATGAGGCCCTTGCCCGCCACGGCGTCTCAAGGGAAGTCCCCTGTTCCGCCCTGAAGGGCGGAACGGTCCCTGACAGCCTTCCTGCGACCCCCAAAAGTCCCCCGACACGCCGGGTTCCCTCGAGGGGAACACCGAGGGTCCCGGCACCGCTTCCTCTGAGCCCCTTCTCCCCTCCTGAACGCGACAGGAGAGGCGATTCCCCTGCGTGGTCTGGAAGGGGTTCCCGGCCTTCCCGGCGCACCTCAGGATGAGGCCGGTCTCACGAGGAAATTCGAGACGAGCCACGTGGGTGGGGCCACATGCCGAACGCCCCCGATTCCCCGGTCCGCCCTTGAGAAGGACCCGAGGCCAGGACCCCTCTTCGAAGGCAACCCTGTGGGGGAAGGCACAACACGAAGGGGCACTGCCACCCCCGTGCATCGTCCGCAAAGACCCGCGGGTTCCACACACAGCTCGACGAGGGGCCTGAGACCCCCTGAGCAACTCGAGAGGCCAGCGGGGTTCCCTTCCTCAGACAAGACGAGGCCTGACTCTCCTGTCCCAACTCTGCAGGGACCCTGGGGTCGGAGTCCGAAACGGAGAGGAAGCCTGAGGTTCCTGCCTCCCCTCGAGGTGAGGCCCTCTTCCGTTGCGCCAGACCCAGCGGAGTCCCGAGGGGCCCCGCCACCTCCACAGGATCCCTCGCCTCTCAGAGGCACCCTGGCAAGTTCCCTAAGGTCCCCGGCAGAAGGCGAGGGACACGAGGGTTTCCCGCCGCCCCCCGAGAAAGACCTCGAGAGTCCTTCTTCAACGCGTCTCGAGGCCCTAGTCCCCTCCCGTGACTCGAGAGCCAGGACGTGCTCCCCCTCGCCACGCGCATGGAGACCTGACTTCCCTGGCGCCGCACGAGAGGCTCCCTGAGATCCTCGTCGTGCCTCGGGAGAAAACCCCCACGGGCGCCGCAGCTCGAGGAAACCCCTGAGACGCCCCCGTCCTCGCGAGCTGAGGGCCTTCTTTTCCTGCATGGCCTGGAGAGCAATCCCGGGTCCTCTCTCCAAACGGAAGAGGAGGCTGGACTCCCTTGAGGCCGCTCAGGGGGCTCCAAGAGACCCGCGTCGCGACTCGAGAGGAGAGCGGAGTCCTTGGCTTCCCCTCGAGACGAGGCCTGACTCCCCGGGGGAGCCTGGAATGCAACCCCGAGATCCCTGCCTTCCCTGGAGAGGAATATTAGGTCCCGGACACACGCCTAGGTCAGGTCTCTTCGGCCCTGCAGTGACTCGAGCGCAACCCCCAGCTTTCCCTCGCAACCCGAGGTGAAGATTGGGCTTCCCAGGGCCAACCCAAGGGGAAGGCTGAGATCCCCGTCGTAACTCGAGAATCCCGCCGCAACTCGAGAAAAACCACGTGGTTCCCACCTCTTGGCAAGAGGAAGCCCTTGCCCGCCACTGCGTCTCAAGGGAAGTCCCCTGTTCCGCCCTGAAGGGCGAAACGGTCCCTGACAGCCTTCCTGCGACCCCCATAAGTCCCCCGACACGCCGGGTTCCCCCGAGGGGAACACCGAGGGTCCCGGCACCGCTTCCTCTGAGCCCCTTCTCCCCTCCTGATCGCGACAGGAGAGGCGATTCCCCTGCGTGGTCTGGAAGGGGTTCCCGGCCTTCCCGGCGCACCTCAGGATGAGGCCGGTCTCACGAGGAAATTCGAGATGAGCCACGTGGGTGGGGCCACATGCCGAACGCCCCCGATTCCCCGGTCCGCCCTTGAGAAGGACCCGAGGCCCGGACCCCTCTTCGAAGGCAACCCTGTGGGTGAAGGCACAACACGAAGGGGCACTGCCACCCCCGTGCATCGTCCGCAAAGACCCGCGGCTTCCACACACAGCTCGACGAGGGGCCTGAGACCCCCTGAGCAACTCGAGAGGCCAGCGGGGTTCCCTTCCTCAGACAAGACGAGGCCTGACTCTCCTGTCCCAACTCTGCAGGGACCCTGCGGTCGGAGTCCGAAACGGAGAGGAAGCCTGAGGTTCCTGCCTCCCCTCGAGGTGAGGCCCTCTTCCGTTGCGCCAGACCCAGCAGAGTCCCGAGGGGCCCCGCCACCTCCACAGGATCCCTCACCTCTCAGAGGCACCCTGCGAAGTTCCCTAAGGTCCCTGGCAGAAGGCGAGGGACACGAGGGTTTCCCGCCGCCCCCCGAGAAAGACCTCGAGAGTCCTTCTTCAACGCGTCTCGAGGCCCCAGTCCCCTCCCGTGACTCGAGAGCCAGGACGCGCTCCACCTCGCCAGGCGCATGGAGACTTGACTTCCCTGGCGCCGCACGAGAGGCTCCCTGAGATCCTCGTCGTGCCTCGGGAGAAAACCCCCACGGGCGCCGCAGCTCGAGGAAACCCCTGAGACGCCCCCGTCCTCGCGAGCTGAGGGCCTTCTTTTCCTGCATGGCCTGGAGAGCAATCCCGGGTCCTCTCTCCAAACGGAAGAGGAGGCTGGACTCCCTTGAGGCCGCTCAGGGGGCTCCAAGAGACCCGCGTCGCGACTCGAGAGGAGAGCGGAGTCCTTGGCTTCCCCTCGAGACGAGGCCTGACTCCCCGGGGGAGCCTGCAATGCAACCCCGAGATCCCTGCCTTCCCTGGAGAGGAATAGTAGGTCCCGGACACACGCCTAGGTGAGGTCTCTTCGGCCCTGCAGTGACTCGAGCGCAACCCCCAGCTTTCCCTCGCAACCCGAGGGGAAGATTGGGCTTCCCAGGGCCAACCCAAGGGGAAGGCTGAGATCCCCGTCGTAACTCGAGAATCACGCCACAACTCGAGAAAAACCACGTGGTTCCCACCTCTTGGCAAGAGGAGGCCCTTGCCCGCCACGGCGTCTCAAGGGAAGTCCCCTGTTCCGCCCTGAAGGGCGAAACGGTCCCTGACAGCCTTCCTGCGACCCCCAAAAGTCCCCCGACACGCCGGGTTCCCCCGAGGGGAACACCGAGGGTCCCGGCACCGCTTCCTCTGAGCCCCTTCTCCCCTCCTGATCGCGACAGGAGAGGCGATTCCCCTGCGTGGTCTGGAAGGGGTTCCCGGCCTTCCCGGCGCACCTCAGGATGAGGCCGGTCTCACGAGGAAATTCGAGACGAGCCACGTGGGTGGGGCCACATGCCGAACGCCCCCGATTCCCCGGTCCGCCCTTGAGAAGGACCCGAGGCCCGGACCCCTCTTCGAAGGCAACCCTGTGGGGGAAGGCACAACACGAAGGGGCACTGCCACCCCCGTGCATCGTCCGCAAAGACCCGCGGGTTCCACACACAGCTCGACGAGGGGCCTGAGACCCCCTGAGCAACTCGAGAGGCCAGCGGGGTTCCCTTCCTCAGACAAGACGAGGCCTGACTCTCCTGTCCCAACTCTGCAGGGACCCTGGGGTCGGAGTCCGAAACGGAGAGGAAGCCTGAGGTTCCTGCCTCCCCTCGAGGTGAGGCCCTCTTCCGTTGCGCCAGACCCAGCGGAGTCCCGAGGGGCCCCGCCACCTCCACAGGATCCCTCGCCTCTCAGAGGCACCCTGGCAAGTTCCCTAAGGTCCCCGGCAGAAGGCGAGGGACACGAGGGTTTCCCGCCGCCCCCCGAGAAAGACCTCGAGAGTCCTTCTTCAACGCGTCTCGAGGCCCTAGTCCCCTCCCGTGACTCGAGAGCCAGGACGTGCTCCCCCTCGCCACGCGCATGGAGACCTGACTTCCCTGGCGCCGCACGAGAGGCTCCCTGAGATCCTCGTCGTGCCTCGGGAGAAAACCCCCACGGGCGCCGCAGCTCGAGGAAACCCCTGAGACGCCCCCGTCCTCGCGAGCTGAGGGCCTTCTTTTCCTGCATGGCCTGGAGAGCAATCCCGGGTCCTCTCTCCAAACGGAAGAGGAGGCTGGACTCCCTTGAGGCCGCTCAGGGGGCTCCAAGAGACCCGCGTCGCGACTCGAGAGGAGAGCGGAGTCCTTGGCTTCCCCTCGAGACGAGGCCTGACTCCCCGGGGGAGCCTGGAATGCAACCCCGAGATCCCTGCCTTCCCTGGAGAGGAATATTAGGTCCCGGACACACGCCTAGGTCAGGTCTCTTCGGCCCTGCAGTGACTCGAGCGCAACCCCCAGCTTTCCCTCGCAACCCGAGGGGAAGATTGGGCTTCCCAGGGCCAACCCAAGGGGAAGGCTGAGATCCCCGTCGTAACTCGAGAATCCCGCCGCAACTCGAGAAAAACCACGTGGTTCCCACCTCTTGGCAAGAGGAAGCCCTTGCCCGCCACTGCGTCTCAAGGGAAGTCCCCTGTTCCGCCCTGAAGGGCGAAACGGTCCCTGACAGCCTTCCTGCGACCCCCATAAGTCCCCCGACACGCCGGGTTCCCCCGAGGGGAACACCGAGGGTCCCGGCACCGCTTCCTCTGAGCCCCTTCTCCCCTCCTGATCGCGACAGGAGAGGCGATTCCCCTGCGTGGTCTGGAAGGGGTTCCCGGCCTTCCCGGCGCACCTCAGGATGAGGCCGGTCTCACGAGGAAATTCGAGATGAGCCACGTGGGTGGGGCCACATGCCGAACGCCCCCGATTCCCCGGTCCGCCCTTGAGAAGGACCCGAGGCCCGGACCCCTCTTCGAAGGCAACCCTGTGGGTGAAGGCACAACACGAAGGGGCACTGCCACCCCCGTGCATCGTCCGCAAAGACCCGCGGGTTCCACACACAGCTCGACGAGGGGCCTGAGACCCCCTGAGCAACTCGAGAGGCCAGCGGGGTTCCCTTCCTCAGACAAGACGAGGCCTGACTCTCCTGTCCCAACTCTGCAGGGACCCTGCGGTCGGAGTCCGAAACGGAGAGGAAGCCTGAGGTTCCTGCCTCCCCTCGAGGTGAGGCCCTCTTCCGTTGCGCCAGACCCAGCAGAGTCCCGAGGGGCCCCGCCACCTCCACAGGATCCCTCACCTCTCAGAGGCACCCTGCGAAGTTCCCTAAGGTCCCTGGCAGAAGGCGAGGGACACGAGGGTTTCCCGCCGCCCCCCGAGAAAGACCTCGAGAGTCCTTCTTCAACGCGTCTCGAGGCCCCAGTCCCCTCCCGTGACTCGAGAGCCAGGACGCGCTCCACCTCGCCAGGCGCATGGAGACTTGACTTCCCTGGCGCCGCACGAGAGGCTCCCTGAGATCCTCGTCGTGCCTCGGGAGAAAACCCCCACGGGCGCCGCAGCTCGAGGAAACCCCTGAGACGCCCCCGTCCTCGCGAGCTGAGGGCCTTCTTTTCCTGCATGGCCTGGAGAGCAATCCCGGGTCCTCTCTCCAAACGGAAGAGGAGGCTGGACTCCCTTGAGGCCGCTCAGGGGGCTCCAAGAGACCCGCGTCGCGACTCGAGAGGAGAGCGGAGTCCTTGGCTTCCCCTCGAGACGAGGCCTGACTCCCCGGGGGAGCCTGCAATGCAACCCCGAGATCCCTGCCTTCCCTGGAGAGGAATAGTAGGTCCCGGACACACGCCTAGGTGAGGTCTCTTCGGCCCTGCAGTGACTCGAGCGCAACCCCCAGCTTTCCCTCGCAACCCGAGGGGAAGATTGGGCTTCCCAGGGCCAACCCAAGGGGAAGGCTGAGATCCCCGTCGTAACTCGAGAATCACGCCACAACTCGAGAAAAACCACGTGGTTCCCACCTCTTGGCAAGAGGAGGCCCTTGCCCGCCACGGCGTCTCAAGGGAAGTCCCCTGTTCCGCCCTGAAGGGCGAAACGGTCCCTGACAGCCTTCCTGCGACCCCCAAAAGTCCCCCGACACGCCGGGTTCCCCCGAGGGGAACACCGAGGGTCCCGGCACCGCTTCCTCTGAGCCCCTTCTCCCCTCCTGATCGCGACAGGAGAGGCGATTCCCCTGCGTGGTCTGGAAGGGGTTCCCGGCCTTCCCGGCGCACCTCAGGATGAGGCCGGTCTCACGAGGAAATTCGAGACGAGCCACGTGGGTGGGGCCACATGCCGAACGCCCCCGATTCCCCGGTCCGCCCTTGAGAAGGACCCGAGGCCCGGACCCCTCTTCGAAGGCAACCCTGTGGGGGAAGGCACAACACGAAGGGGCACTGCCACCCCCGTGCATCGTCCGCAAAGACCCGCGGGTTCCACACACAGCTCGACGAGGGGCCTGAGACCCCCTGAGCAACTCGAGAGGCCAGCGGGGTTCCCTTCCTCAGACAAGACGAGGCCTGACTCTCCTGTCCCAACTCTGCAGGGACCCTGGGGTCGGAGTCCGAAACGGAGAGGAAGCCTGAGGTTCCTGCCTCCCCTCGAGGTGAGGCCCTCTTCCGTTGCGCCAGACCCAGCGGAGTCCCGAGGGGCCCCGCCACCTCCACAGGATCCCTCGCCTCTCAGAGGCACCCTGGGAAGTTCCCTAAGGTCCCCGGCAGAAGGCGAGGGACACGAGGGTTTCCCGCCGCCCCCCGAGAAAGACCTCGAGAGTCCTTCTTCAACGCGTCTCGAGGCCCTAGTCCCCTCCCGTGACTCGAGAGCCAGGACGTGCTCCCCCTCGCCACGCGCATGGAGACCTGACTTCCCTGGCGCCGCACGAGAGGCTCCCTGAGATCCTCGTCGTGCCTCGGGAGAAAACCCCCACGGGCGCCGCAGCTCGAGGAAACCCCTGAGACGCCCCCGTCCTCGCGAGCTGAGGGCCTTCTTTTCCTGCATGGCCTGGAGAGCAATCCCGGGTCCTCTCTCCAAACGGAAGAGGAGGCTGGACTCCCTTGAGGCCGCTCAGGGGGCTCCAAGAGACCCGCGTCGCGACTCGAGAGGAGAGCGGAGTCCTTGGCTTCCCCTCGAGACGAGGCCTGACTCCCCGGGGGAGCCTGGAATGCAACCCCGAGATCCCTGCCTTCCCTGGAGAGGAATATTAGGTCCCGGACACACGCCTAGGTCAGGTCTCTTCGGCCCTGCAGTGACTCGAGCGCAACCCCCAGCTTTCCCTCGCAACCCGAGGGGAAGATTGGGCTTCCCAGGGCCAACCCAAGGGGAAGGCTGAGATCCCCGTCGTAACTCGAGAATCCCGCCGCAACTCGAGAAAAACCACGTGGTTCCCACCTCTTGGCAAGAGGAAGCCCTTGCCCGCCACTGCGTCTCAAGGGAAGTCCCCTGTTCCGCCCTGAAGGGCGAAACGGTCCCTGACAGCCTTCCTGCGACCCCCATAAGTCCCCCGACACGCCGGGTTCCCCCGAGGGGAACACCGAGGGTCCCGGCACCGCTTCCTCTGAGCCCCTTCTCCCCTCCTGATCGCGACAGGAGAGGCGATTCCCCTGCGTGGTCTGGAAGGGGTTCCCGGCCTTCCCGGCGCACCTCAGGATGAGGCCGGTCTCACGAGGAAATTCGAGATGAGCCACGTGGGTGGGGCCACATGCCGAACGCCCCCGATTCCCCGGTCCGCCCTTGAGAAGGACCCGAGGCCCGGACCCCTCTTCGAAGGCAACCCTGTGGGTGAAGGCACAACACGAAGGGGCACTGCCACCCCCGTGCATCGTCCGCAAAGACCCGCGGGTTCCACACACAGCTCGACGAGGGGCCTGAGACCCCCTGAGCAACTCGAGAGGCCAGCGGGGTTCCCTTCCTCAGACAAGACGAGGCCTGACTCTCCTGTCCCAACTCTGCAGGGACCCTGCGGTCGGAGTCCGAAACGGAGAGGAAGCCTGAGGTTCCTGCCTCCCCTCGAGGTGAGGCCCTCTTCCGTTGCGCCAGACCCAGCAGAGTCCCGAGGGGCCCCGCCACCTCCACAGGATCCCTCACCTCTCAGAGGCACCCTGCGAAGTTCCCTAAGGTCCCTGGCAGAAGGCGAGGGACACGAGGGTTTCCCGCCGCCCCCCGAGAAAGACCTCGAGAGTCCTTCTTCAACGCGTCTCGAGGCCCTAGTCCCCTCCCGTGACTCGAGAGCCAGGACGCGCTCCCCCTCGCCACGCGCATGGAGACCTGACTTCCCTGGCGCCGCACGAGAGGCTCCCTGAGATCCTCGTCGTGCCTCGGGAGAAAACCCCCACGGGCGCCGCAGCTCGAGGAAACCCCTGAGACGCCCCCGTCCTCGCGAGCTGAGGGCCTTCTTTTCCTGCATGGCCTGGAGAGCAATCCCGGGTCCTCTCTCCAAACGGAAGAGGAGGCTGGACTCCCTTGAGGCCGCTCAGGGGGCTCCAAGTGACCCGCGTCGCTACTCGAGAGGAGAGCGGAGTCCTTGGCTTCCCCTCGAGACGAGGCCTGACTCCCCGGGGGAGCCTGGAATGCAACCCCGAGATCCCTGCCTTCCCTGGAGAGGAATATTAGGTCCCGGACACACGCCTAGGTCAGGTCTCTTCGGCCCTGCAGTGACTCGAGCGCAACCCCCAGCTTTCCCTCGCAACCCGAGGGGAAAATTGGGCTTCCCAGGGCCAACCCAAGGGGAAGGCTGAGATCCCCGTCGTAACTCGAGAATCCCGCCGCAACTCGAGAAAAACCACGTGGTTCCCACCTCTTGGCAAGATGAGGCCCTTGCCCGCCACGGCGTCTCAAGGGAAGTCCCCTGTTCAGCCCTGAAGGGCGGAACGGTCCCTGACAGCCTTCCTGCGACCCCCATAAGTCCCCCGACACGCCGGGTTCCCTCGAGGGGAACACCGAGGGTCCCGGCACCGCTTCCTCTGAGCCCCTTCTCCCCTCCTGAACGCGACAGGAGAGGCGATTCCCCTGCGTGGTCTGGAAGGGGTTCCCGGCCTTCCCGGCGCACCTCAGGATGAGGCCGGTCTCACGAGGAAATTCGAGACGAGCCACGTGGGTGGGGCCACATGCCGAACGCCCCCGATTCCCCGGTCCGCCCTTGAGAAGGACCCGAGGCCAGGACCCCTCTTCGAAGGCAACCCTGTGGGGGAAGGCACAACACGAAGGGGCACTGCCACCCCCGTGCATCGTCCGCAAAGACCCGCGGGTTCCACACACAGCTCGACGAGGGGCCTGAGACCCCCTGAGCAACTCGAGAGGCCAGCGGGGTTCCCTTCCTCAGACAAGACGAGGCCTGACTCTCCTGTCCCAACTCTGCAGGGACCCTGCGGTCGGAGTCCGAAACGGAGAGGAAGCCTGAGGTTCCTGCCTCCCCTCGAGGTGAGGCCCTCTTCCGTTGCGCCAGACCCAGCGGAGTCCCGAGGGGCCCCGCCACCTCCACAGGATCCCTCGCCTCTCAGAGGCACCCTGGGAAGTTCCCTAAGGTCCCCGGCAGAAGGCGAGGGACACGAGGGTTTCCCGCCGCCCCCCCGAGAAAGACCTCGAGAGTCCTTCTTCAACGCGTCTCGAGGCCCTAGTCCCCTCCCGTGACTCGAGAGCCAGGACGCGCTCCCCCTCGCCACGCGCATGGAGACCTGACTTCCCTGGCGCCGCACGAGAGGCTCCCTGAGATCCTCGTCGTGCCTCGGGAGAAAACCCCCACGGGCTCCGCAGCTCGAGGAAACCCCTGAAACGCCCCCGTCCTCGCGAGCTGAGGGCCTTCTTTTCCTGCATGGCCTGGAGAGCAATCCCGGGTCCTCTCTGCAAACGGAAGAGGAGGCTGGACTCCCTTCAGGCCGCTCAGGGGGCTCCAAGAGACCTGCGTCGCGACTCGAGAGGAGAGCGGAGTCCTTGGCTTCCCCTCGAGACGAGGCCTGACTCCCCGGGGGAGCCTGGAATGCAACCCCGAGATCCCTGCCTTCCCTGGAGAGGAATATTAGGTCCCGGACACACGCCTAGGTGAGGTCTCTTCGGCCCTGCAGTGACTCGAGCGCAACCCCCAGCTTTCCCTCGCAACCCGAGGGGAAGATTGGGCTTCCCAGGGCCAACCCAAGAGGAAGCCTGAGATCCCCTTCGTAACTCGAGAACTCTGCCGCAACTCGAGAAACACCTCGTCGTTCCCACCTCTTCTCAAGATGAGGCCCTTGCCCGCGACGGCGTCTCAAGGGAAGTCCCCTGTTCCGCCCTGAAGGGCGGAACGGTCCCTGACAGCCTTCCTGCGACCCCCAAAAGTCCCCCGACACGCCGAGTTCCCTCGAGGGGAACACCGAGGGTCCCGGCACCGCTTCCTCTGAGCCCCTTCTCCCCTCCTGATCGCGACAGGAGAGTCGATTCCCCTGCGTGGTCTGGATGGGGTTCCCGGCCTTCCCGGCGCACCTCAGGATGGGGCCGGTCTCACGAGGAAATTCGAGACGAGCCACGTGGGTGGGGCCACATGCCGAACGCCCCCGATTCCCCGGTCCGCCCTTGAGAAGGACCCGGGGCCCGGACCCCTCTTCGAAGGCAACCCTGTGGGTGAAGGCACAACACGAAGGGGCACTGCCAGCCCCGTGCATCGTCCGCAAAGACCCGCGGGTTCCACACACAGCTCGACGAGGGGCCTGAGACACCCTGAACAACTCGAGAGGCAAGCGGGGTTCCCTTCCTCAGACAAGACGAGACCTGACTCTCCTGTCCCAACTCTGCCGGGACCCTGAGGTCGGAGTCCGATACGGAGAGGAAGCCTGAGGTTCCTGCCTCCCCTCGAGGTGAGGCCCTCTTCCGTTGCGGAAGACCCAGCGGAGTCTCGAGAGGCCCCGCCAACTCCACAGGATACCTCGCCTCTCAGAGGCACCCTGGGAAGTTCCCTAAAGTCTCCGGCAGAAGGCGAGGGAAACGAGTGTTTCCCGCCGCCCCCTGAGAAAGACCTCGAGAGTCCTTCTTCAACGCGTCTCGAGGCCCTAGTCCCCTCCCGTGACTCGAGAGCCATGACGTGCTCCCCCTCGCCACGGGCACGGAGACCTCACTTCCCTGGCACCGCACGTGAGGCTCCCTGAGATCCTCGTCTTGCCTCGTGAGAAAACCCCCACGGGCGCCGCAGCTCGAGGAAACCCCTGAGAAGCCCCCGTCCTCGCGAGGTGAGGACCTTCTTTTCCTGCCTTACCCAGAGCGCAATCCCGAGTCCTCTCTCCAAACTGAAGAGGAGGCCTGACTCCCTTGAGGCCACTCAGTGGGCTCCAAGAGATCTGCGTCGCGACTTGAGAGGAGAGCGGCATCCTTTGCTTGCCCTCGAGACGAGGCCTGACTCCCCGGGGGAGTCTGGAACGCCACCCCGAGATCCCTGTCTTCCCTTGAGAGGAACGTTAAGTCCCGGACACAGACCTAGATGAGGGCTCTTTGGCCCTGCAGTGACTCGAGTGCAACCCCCTGCTTTCCCTCGCAACTCGAATGGAAGTTTAGGCTTCTCGGGGCCAATACAAGAGGAAGCCTGAAATCCCCGTCGTAACTCTAGAATCCCACCGCAACTCGAGAAAATCCACATGGTTCCAACGTCTTCGCAAGATGAGGCCCTTGCCCGCTACGGAGTCTCAAGGGAAGTCCTAGGTTCTGTCCTGAAATGCGAAACGGTACCTCACTCCTTTCATGCATCCCCCAAAAGTCCCTCACACGCCGATTTCCCTTGAGGGTAACACCGAGGGTTCCGGCCCCACTTCATCCGAGCCCCTTCTCCCCTCCTGACCGCGACAGGAGAGTCGATCCCCCTGCGTTGTCTTGAAGGGTCCCCGGCCTTCCCGACACACCTCAGGATGAAGCCGGCCTCACTAGGAAATTTGAGACTAGCCCCGTGGGTGGTCCCACATGCCGAAAGACCCCAATTTCCCTGTCTGCTCTTGAAAAGAACCCGAGGCCCGTACACCTCTTCGAAGGCAAGCCAGTGGGTGAAGGCACAACACGAAGGGGCACTGTCACTGTCATGCATCGTCCGGAAACTCCCGCAGGTTCCACACACAGCTCAACAAGGGGCCTGAGACCCCCTGAGCACCTCGAGAAGCAAGCGGAGTTCCCTTCCTCAGACAAGACGATTCCTGACTCTCTTGTCCCAACTCTGCAGGGACCCTGCGGTCGGAGTCCGAAACGGAGAGGAAGCCTGAGGTTCCTGCCTTCCCTGGAGATGAGGCCCTCTTCCATTGCGCCAAACCCAGTGGAGTCCTGAGAGGCCCCGCCAACTCCACAGCATCCCTCATCTGTCAGAAGCACACTGGGAAGTTCCCTAAGGTCACCGGTAAACTGTTATTGCACAAGGTCCCCATGAAAAGGCCCACGCAGCAGGACATCCACAGATTCTGTCTGCCATTAAAGGGCAGTAAGGTGCCCTCCCCCCTTCTTTGCTGCCTCGGCGGCCACCAGGGTGCAATTCGCGTACCCTTCCCTTTCCCATCCTAGCAGGTGCTCCAGGGCCCGCTGGCCTACAAAGTGCCAGAAGCAGGGCTGGGCCAGCCGGCCAGAATTCAGGGTTCTGTCCCTTGGACTTCCAGCGGACACTAGGCTGCTTGGGAAAACCGCGCAGACTCTGAGGTTTTTCAGCAGAGGGGTGGAGCGGTAAAGGCCTTGACCCCAAAGACGAGGCCTTTCTGCGACCGTCAGGTTGGGGAGCTCTGAGACTGTGCCAACACAGGGCGGAATACATGGTTCCCTGCTCCACGCAGTCCCCGTTCCCTTACCTGTGTTCCGCACCCCTCCGCTGTGGCCAATGGATGCCGATCCTTGGGGATCCAGGAGTTCACGAAATGGGCATTCCCAGCCGCAATGGCGACCCCCAACAGCACATCTGGAAAGCCCTCCCCCACCCCCGCCAGGAGACGACCCCCGCTGCGAACGGACCCCCACCCCGCCCCGTGCCGCCAGGTTTCGCCCCGGCCCTGCCGGGCTCCCGGCGGGTTCCCAGCCACATTGGCGACCCCCGGGAGCACAACAGGGACCGACCACCCACCCACAGCGAGCGGAATCTCGACCTGTGCAGCCCAGGTTTACCCCGCCCTGGGTGCGCTCCCGGAGCGTTTCCAGCCTCAGTGGCCATCTCCGAGAGCACAACTGGGAAGCCCTCCCCCACCCCCGCCAGGAGCCAACACCCGCCCTGCGCCGCCCGGTTTCGCCCCGCCCCTGCCGCGCTCCAGGGGCGCTGCCCACCTTCACCAGTGGCTCCTGGTGAGCCCCGTCCCCACGCCCGGTTCCAGGAGAGGCTCTCGGACCTCGCTGCTGCCGCCAGGTCAAACATGAGGACAATACATACACCCCACAGAGACAATCCAAGCTGTCTATGATTTAGGGATAAAACGAGGACTACAGAAAGGCAAGATGACCTGACCTAGGAGGGCCATGATATTCTATAGAACCAGACAAAGTTGGTTACCAAGGAAACTTTTTTCCTTGGAACCCGGAAAGCTGGTTCTTTGCATATGCAATGACCAACAATTAGCTTGTTACCCAAGCCTGCCTCGCTGCCACCCCCATCCCCCCACTCCCCAGAAGACTGGCTCAAAGAAATATTTTAAATCTCAGGCGGAAACCTGGAAGATGTCTTGTCTGTCTGTTTGGATTAAGGTATGTGTCAGTGTGAGCCTTGTGTTTTTTGATAATATTGCTCAAGTTCTGTGTTCTGATATCAATGGTCTCAAGACAAGGCAGCCCTTCCAAATCAAACTGCTGGAAATACAAGAAAACATTGACCTAAATGAATGTCAGAGTCCCGTGAACTGGGAACTAGTCAATATTAAATATCTAGTATTTTTGGTTTTGCTCCTCCATTATAGACATGTCTAAGAGTCAACAACATTAAGCACAACATGTTCATAGTGCCTAGGTTTATTCTAAGGTAAAAATTGCTCTATTGTTATATGTGTCACAAGCTTGTCAGCAAGAAAGTACCTGGAAACAGCAACAACCAATGTAAAAAAATGTAAATGTGATATGAGCTTTTAGATAAACTCTTAACAATAATTATACTCTAAAATATCTGCCTCTCATAGTCTTGATTGAAGGCAGAGGAGAAGGGGATGACAGAGGATAAGATGGTTGGATGGCATCACTGACTCGATGGACATGAGTTTGAGCAAGCCCCTGGAGTTGGTGATGGACACGGAAGCCTGGCGTCCTGCAGGCCACGGGGTCCCAAAGAGTCAGAGTCGACTGAGCAACTGAACTGAACTGAACTTACAATCGTTCCTCCAGGTGTTTTGGTTACCTGAGTTTCTATCCTGGTGCTAAACTAAGTGACGACAGTGTATTGAATAGCTAGGTCACTTCCAAATAAATGAAACTTCTTAAACATTCACGACTTGAAAGGACCTCCCTTTTACACAGAAACAAAAGAGATTTTTGACTCTGCATGAATAGTGACTGGCACCATCCGAACATATTAAATGTAAGAAAGCAATTTTTTTGTTTTGTTTTGTTTTGTTCTGTTCTTACAGGAAGCGGGGTGGGCGCTATTATCACTGATAGGTATGCTCACCAATCTATCAAATGCCAATATAAGAGTGAGTTCTTGGTTGCTGAAGGGAAATGTATGACTTGTTATTACAAGAATGTATGGAATGCAATCACACTTTAAGAAGGAAAACGAAGTAGTTCTGTCTTAGAGGTGGCATTTTCAGGACGGGAGAAGCAAAGGAATGGGTACAGAATGGGATAAGGAGGTTGTAGGGAAAGTAGGCCCCCAGAAAAGAGTTTTGTGCCTAGCACAAGTTTTCTTGAGATGTTGAACTGCCTTTGCTAATGGAGTTTAAGTTTCTTTACCTCTTAAGTGATCTCTTCTAGGTTGACCTAGAACAGAAATCTTTTGTTAGCTTTGGCTAAGAGGAGAAGTATTGTTTCACGGTGACATATGTGATCCTACCTGACTGTTCTCATCCCCTTTGATATCTATGCACTGCTGCTGCTGCTGCTACAGCTGCTAAGTGGTTCAGTTGAGGCCGACCCTGTGCCACGCCATAGATGGCAGCCCACCAGGCCCCGCAGTCCCTGGGGTTCTCTAGGCAAGAACACTGGAGTGGGTTGCCATTTCCTCCTCCTATGCATGAAAGTGAGAAGTGAAAATGAAGTCGCTCAGTGGTGTCCGACTCTTAGCCACCCCATGGACTGCAGCCTACCAGGCTCCTCCGTCCTTGGGATTTTCCAGGAGTGGGGTGCCATTGCCTTCTCCCATATCTATGCACAAGCCTGCCTAAATAATTGACTTCTAGCCAACTTTGGGATGCCCATGACCACCCACCCTTACCAGGCAACAGAGAAGAGAAAAACACTTACCACAGGAGGTTCTGATAAGGAACAAGGAACTAACAAGCTCCCACCTACCAGGATTCTGCAGAGGTCAACAAGAGGTCAGCAAGAGATGAGAGACTGCAGTCCAGAGGTCCTAGCTACTTCCATCTAGCAACAAACACCCAGCATAGTCAAAACGATTTCAATGTTAAAGAATAAATAAATAAATAAAAGGACAGAAGTTCTTTGAACACATGTCTGAATTTAGGGGTGAGGCATTACATATGTGTCCCAGGATAATCTTAAAGTGTCAGAAAGTAAAGAAATTAAAGAAAACTATCAAGCTGTCCAAACTGATAAAAATGAATGATTACACAGTTTTATCTGTATACATTAGCAGATAATAATCTGAAAAGGAATTTTAAAAAATTCCCTTTCAATAATATCAACATGAATAAAACACTTTGCCATGGATGTAACGAGGATGACAAGACTGGCACACTGGAAGTTATACACCCTGGCTGAAAACTATCCTGAATACATGGACAGATATTCCATAACGATGGAAAGACTTAAGATGGCAATACCATGGAATGCATCTTCAATCTGAAATGAAGATTTGATATGATTTGATCGCTCAGAGCTTTTGTGTCATCAAGTGTTATTAAAGTATTAAAGAGATAGAGAAAGCTGCTGACTTAGACTCGAGGCGGGGTGGGGGGGGGGTAGTAAGAGTACCCCCTGCTGGTCTTTAGCCAGATATTCTACAGGAACTAGCAGTCAGCTAAGGAAAGAAAGGAACTGTTTCAGGGAATGGCACCAGGCCCCTCCCCCACGACATGCATTGAGATAATATTGGCAGCAGGTGAGTCATCCCGGGCCAAAACTTGATTGACATGAATCTTGAAGAAAGGCAGTATCGCAGGCAAATATATCATTTCCTTAACATAGATAAGGAGAACAAGCTAGGAGGAAAACATGCTGTTTTGTTCAAATCGCTTCTGAGCCTTTTGGGGGAACCGACCTGAAGCCAGAGTCTAGCGGAAATACATAGGATATTTACATCGCTTAAGACAAACATTTTCTTAGGAAAAAATGCATTGCTTAGCTCAAGGTTTGTCTGCGAAATTCTTACACATCAGGAGATGGCTCCGAGCTGGGTTTCCACACACAAGAACATCCATGCAAAGGACAAGCCTGCACAGCCCATCTGCCCTGCTCCCGCACAGCCAGCAGCATTTCCAAGTGACCTCCTAAGGCCTTCCCCAAAATACAGGGGCACCTCTGGGTTTCCTGTTTCCCTCACTTCGAACACTTTTCTTAAAAAAAAAAAAAATCCTGCACACTTCTTGATAGAATGCCACAGTGCAAGGAATACAGTCCTTCAATATTTAAACCTCCATTTGCAAAACACTTGGAGCTTGGTTTTGTTTTGTTTTGTTTTTTAATTACACCACCACATAATTTAAAGCTTTTACACGTTCTAATTATTCAGTTCCAAAACACCAAACTTTTATTGCACAGGGTCCTCATGAAAAGGCCCACGCAGCTGGACAACCACAGATTCTGCCATGAAAGGGCAGCAAGGTGCCCACCCCCTTCTTTGCTGCCTGGGCGGCCACCAGGGTTTGAAATCCATGCACCCTACTAAGTTTCTAGGGTGCAATCCGTGGACCCTTCCCTTTCCCATCCCAGCAGGTGCTCAAGGGCCCGCTGGCTTACAAAGTGCCAGAAGCAGGGCTGGGCCAGCTGGCCAGAGTTCAGTGTTCTGTCCCTTGGACTTCCAGCGGACACTAGGCTGCTTGGAAGAACCGCGCAGACTCTGAGATTTTTCAGCAGAGGGGTGGAGCGGTAAAGGCCTTGACCCCAAAGGCAAGGCTTTTCTGCGACCACCAGGTTGGGGAGCTCCGAGAATGTGCCAACAGACGGCGGAATACTTGGTTCCCTGCTCCACGCAGTCCCAGTTCCCTTACCTGTGGTCCGCAGCCCTCCGCTGCACCCACGGGATGGCAATCCTTGGGGACCCAGGAGCGGACGAAATGGGCGTTCCCAGCCGCAGTTGCAACCCCCGAGAGCACAACTGGGAACCCCTCCCCATCCCCCCCATGAGCCGACCCCCGCCCCGCGCCGCCAGGGTTAGCCCCGCCCCTGCCGCGCTCCCTGCGCGTTCCCAGCCGCAGTGGCGACCCCCGGGAGCACAACTGGGACCGACCCCCACCTAAAGCCATCGGAATCTCGACCCGCGCAGCCCGGGTTTACCCAGTCCCGGGTGCGCTCCCGGGGCGTTTTCAGCCTCAGTGTCCACCTCCGAGAGCACAACTGGGAAGCCCGCCCCCACCCCCGCCAAAAGCCGACCCCCGCCCCACGCCGCCCGCGTTCACCCCGCTCCTGCACGGTCCAGGTACCTTCCCAGCTTCTAGCGTTCATGCCCGGGTAGGAGCAGGATGTAGGAGTATGGGAGATGTGTCTTGAGCCTGACAGCCTCAGCTCCGCTCTGGCCTGCCCTTTGGACCTAGGAGCCAGGCCAACTTGCAGAGGGCTTAGGGCCCCATTGTATGCAAACTACCAAGGCCTACCGCAAGGAGAGCTCTGTCCGAGGGAAGGGAAGCGCCCCAGGCTGCGTTCCCAAGCTGTTGCTTGGCAATGCAGACTCAGCGGTAAACGGAGGGAATCAGGGTCCTAGTGCCCCTGTCTTGGGGAGGAAGCTCCACAGCCAGAGTGTTCCTCCCTTTGTGCCCAGAAAGCGCCTGCCAGACTGGGCTTCCCCGGAGCTCTGTTGCAGAGCAGAGACGTGTGGATGTGTTTTGGGGCCTTGACATGTGCGTTTGGGCTCCCTAGCACAGCCCCAGTGTAGGGGAACCAGCCCCTTAGCAAAGAGCTCCAGGAAGTGCTTTGTGCCCAGGCCTGGATGCCCAGTCCCAGCACGCGGGAGAGATGAGTTAGGCTGCCGGCGGGTCCTTGCAAGCCTGTATTGGAAAGGACCGAGTGAGCTTCCACACCGGCGGAGCTGCAGACCTGCGCCCAGGCGCGATAGGACAGAGCCCCTGTCGAGAGGCTGCTCTGCCTGGGCGAGCCTCGCCAAGCCCTTCCCAGCTTCTAGCGTTTGCACCTGCAAAGGAGCAGGCTGCGGGAGTGTGGGCGACATGACTGGCTCCTGACTGGCCTCAGCTCCGCTCTTGCCTTCCCTTTGGACCTAGGAGCCAGGCCTCCTTGCAGACGGCTTAGGGCACGGGGGTGTGCAAACTGCGAAAGCCTCCCGCAAGGAGACCTCTGTCTGAGGGAAGGGAAATGCCCCAGGTTGCATTCCCAAGCTGTTGCTTGGTAGCCCAGACTCAGCGCTGAACGGAGGGAATCAGGGTCCCAGTGCCCCTGTCATGGGGAGGGAGCTCCACAGCCAGAGTGTTCCTCCGTTTGTGTTCAGAAACCGCCTTACAGACTGGGCTTCCCCGGAGCTCAGCTCCAGAGCAGAGTCATGTGCATGTGGTTTGGGGCCTTCCCCTGTGCCTTTGGGTTCCCTAGCACAGTCCCAGTGCAGGGGAACCAGCCCCTGAGCAGAGAGCTCCAGGCAGTGCTCTGTGCCCTGGATTGGAAGCCCACTCCCAGCACGCGGGAGAATAGAGTCAGGCCGCCGTCGGGTGCTTGCAAGCCTGTATTGGGAAGGACCGAATGAGCTTCCACTCCGGTGGAGCTCCAGATCTGCGCCCAGGCGCGATATTGCAGAGCCCCGGCCTAGAGGCTGCTCTGCCTGGGCGAGCCTCGCCAAGCCCTTCCCAGCTTCTAGCTTTCGCGCAGGGGAAGGAACAGACTGCGGAAGTGGGGGAGACGTGACTGGCGGGCGCCTTACTGGCCTCAGCTCCGCTCTTCCCTTCCCTTTGCACCTATGATCCATGCCTACTTGCAGAGGGCTTAGGGACCGAAGGAGAGCTCTGTCAGAGGGAAGGGAAGCGCCCCAGGCTGCATTCCCAAGCTGTTGTTTAGCCGCCCAGACTCAGCGCTGTACAGGGGTAATCAGGCTCTCTGTGGCCGCAGCTTCACACACAGGTGTGTCTCCGTAGGAATCAAGAAAGATCCTGACAGAGTGAGGTTCATTAGAGCTATACTAAAGAGCAAAGGCTTGTCCATGTGGTCTTGCCTTCCCCTGTGCCTTTGGGTCTCCAGGCTCGGCCCCAGCTCCGTGGAAACAACCCCTGAGAAAATATCTTCAAGATACGCTTTTCCCAGAGGCTGGGAACTGGGGTTCATAGGAGGAGAGAAAAGCAAGCCTCCTTCGGGCATGAAAGGCAGCCAACCTGCCTGTGTTTTGAAGCCTCTATTTGGAAGGAATGGGTTAGCTTCTCCTAAAGGAGACCTCCAGATCTGCTCAGAAGTCGGTAATTCCAGAGGCAGGGTACTGGTTCCTGACTGTCCTTTGCTAGCCTTGCAAAGACATTCCAAGATTCTAGAGTTATATTCCATGAAGGAGCAGGCTTCGGGAATGTGTCAGACGGGACTGGCTCCTTATTGACCTCAGCTCAGCTATTGCCTTTCCATTCAAACTAGGACAAGGCCCTACTTTATGAAGGGTAAGGGTCTTCTTCTTTGAAACTGCCAAGGGCTACAGCAATGAGACCTCTGTCAAGGTGAGGGAAGCCTAAGAGGATGGATTCTCAAGCAGGTGCTTTGCCACAAAGCATCAGCACCCCACGGAGAGAATCAAGCTCCCTGTGCACCAATGTTGGGAGTGTAGCTTCACACACAGAGTTGTCTCTATAGGAGCCAAGAATGTTCCTGAGAGATTAGATTCACTAAACCTCTCCTACAGAGCATAGACCTGTCCATGTGGTTTTGCCTTCCCCTGTGAGTTGGGTCCTCGAGGTCCGCCACACCTCCGGGGAAACTGTCCCTGAGAAAAGATCTCCAGGAACCGCTTCGCCGAGGCTGGGAAATGCTGTTCACATGAAGTAAGGCAAGCGAATCTCCTGCAGAGTAAAAGAGGCCTTACAGTCCCTGGAGGAGCAGGCTGCCAGAGTGTGTGAAACCTGACTGTTGCCTTACTGGCCTCAGCTCCGCCATTGCCTGTTCATCCGAGCTAGCACCCAGGCCTACTTGGAAAAGCGTTTGGGTGCAGATTTCTACAAAGTGCCAAGGGCTACAGCAGTGAGAATTCTCTCAGTGGTAAGGGAGAGCATTTTATGGATTCTCAAGCTGTTTTCTGAATGACAGCGTCAAAATGAACTGAGAGAATCAGGCTCTCTGTGCCCCTATGTTAGGTACGCAGCTTCACACACAGAGGTGTCTCTATAGGAGCCAAGAATGCTCCTGAGAGATGAGGTTCACTAGAGGTCTGCTACAGAGCATAGACCTGTCCATGTGGTCTTGCCTTCCCCTGTGCCTTTGGGCCCCGGGCTAGGCCCCAGCTCCGTGGAAACAACCCCTGAGAAAATATCTTCAAGATACGCTTTTCCCAGAGGCTGGGAACTGGGGTTCATAGGAGGAGAGAAAAGCAAGCCTCCTTCGGGCACGAAAGGCAGCCAACCTGCCTGTGTTTTGAAGCCTCTATTTGGAAGGAATGGGTTAGCTTCTCCTAAAGGAGACCTCCAGATCTGCTCAGAAGTCGGTAATTCCAGAGGCAGGGTGCTGGTTCCTGACTGCCCTTTGCCAGCCTTGCAAAGACATTCCAAGATTCTAGAGTTATATTCCATGAAGGAGCAGGCTTCGGGAATGTGTCAGAGGGGACTGGCTCCTTATTGACCTCAGCTCAGCTATTGCCTTTCCATTCAAACTAGGACAAGGGCCTACTTTATGAAGGGTAAGGGTCTTCTTCTTTGAAACTGCCAAGGGCTACAGCAATGAGACCTCTGTCAAGGCGAGGGAAGCCTAAGAGGACGGATTCTCAAGCAGGTGCTTTACTACAAAGCATCAGCACCCCACGGAGAGAACCAAGATCCCTGTTCCCCAATGTTGGGAGTGTAGCTTCACACACAGAGTTGTCTCTATAGGAGCCAAGAATGTTCCTGAGAGATTAGGTTCACTAAACCTCTCCTACAGAGCATAGACCTGTCCATGTGGTTTTTCCTTCCCCTGTGAGTTGGGTCCCCGAGGTCCGCCACACCTCCGGGGAAACTGTCCCTGAGAAAAGATCTCCAGGAACCGCTTCGCCGAGGCTGGGAAATGCTGTTCACAGGAAGTAAGGCAAGCGAATCTCCTGCAGAGAAAAAGAGGCCTTACTGTCCCTGGAGGAGCAGGCTGCCAGAGTGTGTGAAACCTGACTGTTGCCTTGCTGGCCTCAGTTCCACCATTGCCTGTTCCTCTGAAGTAGGACCCAGGCCTATTTGGAGAAGCGTTTGGCTGCGGATTTCTACAAAGTGCCAAGGGCTACAGCAGTGAGAATTCTCTCAGCGGTAAGGGAGAGCATTTTATGGATTCTCAAGCTGTTTTCTGAACGACTGCGTCAAAATGAACTGAGAGAATCAGGCTCTCTGTGCCCCTATGTTAGGTACGCAGCTTCACACACAGAAGTGTCTCTATAGGAGCCAAGAATGTTCCTGAGAGATGAGGTTCACTAGAAGTCTGCTACAGAGCATAGACCTGTCCATATGGTTTTGCCTTGCCCTGTGACTTGGGTCCCCGAGGTCCGCCCCAGCTCAGGGGAAGGAGCCCCTGAGAAAAGATCTCCAGGGACCGCTATTCCCTCAGGCTGGCAAACGCAGTTCACAGGAGGTAACGCAAGCGAGCCTCCTGCAAGGCACAACAGGCCTTAGTGTCCCTGGACGATCAGGCTGCCAGAGTGTGTGAGACCTGACTGGTGCCTTGCTGGCCTCAGCTCCGCCATTGCATGTTCCTCCGAACTAGGACCCAGGCCTACTAGGAGAAGGGTTTGGGTATGGATTTCTAAATACTGCCAAGGGGTATAGCAATGAGAACTGTGTCACGGGTAAGGAAGAGCATTGTATGGGTTTTCAAGCTGTTGTTTGAACGACAGCTTCAAAGCTGCACAGAGAGAATCAGACTCTGTGTCTCCATGTTCGGTACACAGCTTCACAGACAGGTGTGTCTCCATAGGAAACAAGAACGTTCCTGACAGAGTGAGGTTCACTAGAGCTCTCCTAGAGAGCAAAGACTTGTCCATGTGGTTTTTCTTCCCCTGTGCGTTTGGGGCTCCAGGCTCGGCCCCAGCTCCGTGGAAACAACCCCTGAGAAAAGATCTTCAAGATCCGCTTTTCCCAGAGGCTGGGATGTGGGGTTCATAGGAGGCGGGAAAAGCAGGCCTCATTCAGAGAGCAAGAGGCAGCCAAGCGGCCTGCGTTTGGAAGCCTCAATTTGGAAGAATGGGTTAGCTTCCCCTAAGGGAGACCTCCAGATCTGTTCAGAAGTCGGTAATTCCAGAGGCAGTGTGCAGGGTGCTGACTGCCCTTTGCCAGCCTTGTAAAGACATTCCTAGATTCTACAGTTATCTTCCTGAAGAAGCAGGCTTTGCGAATATGTCAGACTTGACTGGCGCCTTATTGGCCTCAGCTCAGCTATTGCCTTTCCATTCAAAGTAGGACAAGGCCCTACTTTATGAAGGGTAAGGGTCTTCTTCTTTCCAAACTGCCGAGGGCTACAGCAATGAGACCTCCGTAAATGCGAGGGAAGCATAAGCGGATGGATTATCAGGAAGGTTCTTTGCCACCAAGCATCAGCACCCCACGGAGGGAATCAGGCTCCCTTTGCCCCTATGTGGGGTGTGTAGATTCACACACAGTGGTGTCTCTACAGGAGCCAAGAATGTTCCTGAGAGATGAGGCTCACAAGAGCTCTCCTACAGAGTGCTCACCTGTACATGTGGTTTCGCCTTCCCCTGTGAGTTGGGTCCCCGAGGTCCGCCCCAGCTCCGAGAAAACAGCCTCTGAGAAAAGATCTCCAGGAACCGCTTTTCGCCCAGGCTGGGAAAAGCTGTTCACAGGAAGTAAGGCAAGTGAGCCTCCTGCAGAGAAAAAGAAGCCTTACTGTCCCTGGAGGAGCAGGCTGCCAGAGTGTGTGAAAACTGACTGGTGCCATACTGGTCTTAGCTCCGCCATTGCTTGTTCCTCCGAACTGGGACTCAGGCCTACTTGGAGAAGGGTTTAGGTGCAGATTTCTACAAACTGCCAAGGGCTACTGCAATGAGAACTCTCTCAGAGGTAAGGGCGAGAATTGTATGGATTCTCAAGCTGTTTTCTGAACGACAGCATTAAACCTGCACAGAGAGAATCAGGCTCTCTGCCGCCATGTTGGGTACACAGTTTCACACACAGAGGTGTCCGCATAGGAGCCAAGAACGTTCGTCAAAGACTGAGGTTCACTAGAGCTCTCTTAGAAAGCAAAGACTTGTTCATGTGGTTTTGCCTTCCCCTGTATGTGTGGGTCTCTGGGCACAACCCCAGCTCCGTGGAAACAACCCCTGAGCAAAGATCTCCAAGAATCTGCTTTTCCCCCATGCTGGGAACCAGGGATCATAGGAGGCAGGAAAAGGAAGCCTCCTTCAGGCAAGAAGAGGCAGCCAACCGGCCTGTGTTTGGAAGCCTCTATTTGCAAGGAATGGGTTAGCTTCTCCAGAAGGAGACCTCCAGATCTGCTCAGAAGATAGATATTCCAGAGGCAGGGTCGAGGTTCCTGACTGCCCTTTGCCAGCCTTGCAAAGACATTCCTAGATTGTAGCAATATTTTCCATGAAGGAGCAGGCATCGGGAATATGTCAGAGTTGACAGGTGCCTTACTGGCCTCAGCTCAGCTATTGCCTTTCCTTTCAAACTAGGATCAGGGCCTACTTGGTGAAGGGTAAGGGTCTGCTTCTTTCCAAAGTGCCAAGAGACACAGCAATGAGACCTCTGTCAAGGCGAGGGAAGCGTAAGCGGATGGATTCTCAAACAGGTGCTTTGCCACAAAGCATCAGCACCCCACAGAGAGAATCAGGCTCCCTGTGCCCCTATGTTCGGTGTGTAGCTTTACACACAGAGGTGTCTCTGTACGAGCCAAGAATGTTCCTAAGAGATGAGACACACTAACGTCTCCTACAGAGCATAGACCTGTCCATGTGGTTTTTCCTTCCCCTGTGAGATGGGTCCCCAAGGTCCACCCCAGCTCTGGGGATAGAGCCCCTGAGAAAAGATCTCCAGGAACCGCTTTTTGCCCAGGCTGGGAAACGCAGTTCACAGGAGGCAAGGCAAGCGAGCCTCCCACAGGGAAAAATAGGCCTTACTGTCCCTGGAGGAGCAGGCTGCCAGAGTGTGTGACACCTGACTGGTGCCTTACTGACCTCAGCTCCGCCATTGCATGGCCATCCAAACCAGGACCCAGGCCTACTTGGAGAAGGGTTTGGGTGCGGATTTGTAAAAACTGCCAAGGGCTACTGCAATGAGAAGTCTCTCAGAGGTAAGGGAGAGCATTGTATGGATTCTCAAGCTGTTGTTTGAACGACAGCTTCAAAGCTGCAAAGAGAGAATCAGGCCCTGTGTGCCCCCTTGTTGGGTATGCAGCTCCACACACAGAGGTATCCCCGTAGAATCCAAGACTTTCCTCACATACTGAGGTTAACTAGAGTTCTCCTACAGAGCAAAGACTTGTCCATGTGGTTTTGCCTTCCACTGTGCGTGTGGGTCTCCGGGCTCAGCTCCAACTCCGTTGAAATAGCCCCTGAAAAAAGATCTCCAAGAACCACTTTTCCCCCAGGCGGGAAGCGGAGTTCACAGGAAGCGGAACAAGCAAGCCTCCTTCGGGCAAGTAGAGGCAGCCAACTAGCCTGTGTTTGGAAGCCTCTCTTTGGAAGGAATGGTTAGCTTCTCCAAAAGAAGACCTCCAGATCTGCTCAGAAGACGGAAATTCCAGAGGCAGGGTCGAGGTTCCTGACTGTCCTTTGCCAGCCTTGCAAAGACATTTCTAGATTCTAGCGTTATTTTCCATGAAGGAGCAGGCTTCAGGAATATGTCAGACTTGACTGGCGCCTTACTGGCCTCAGCTCAGCTATCGCCTTTCCATTCAAACTAGGACAAGGGCCTACTTGGTGAAGGGTAAGGGTCTTCTTCTTTCCAAACTGCCAAAGGCTACAGCAAAGACACCTCTGTCAAAGAGAGGGAAGTGGAAGCGGATGGATTCTCAAACAGGTGCTTTGCCACAAAGCATCTGCACCCCACGGAGAGAATCAGGCTGCATTTGCCCCTATGTTGGGTGTGTAGCTTCAAACACAGAGGTGTCTCTATAGGAGCCAAGAATGTTCCTGGGAGATGAGGTTCACTAGAGCTCTGCTATGGAGCATAGACCTGTCCATATGGTTTTGCCTTCCCCTGTGAGTTGGGTTCCCGATGTTCGCCCCAGCTCCGAGGAAGAAACCCCTGAGAAAACACCTCCAGGAACTGCTTTTCGTCCAGACTGGGAAACGCAGTTCACAGAAGGCAAGGCAAGCGAGCCTCCTGCAGAGAAAAAGAGGCCTTACTGCCCCTGGAGGAGCAGGCTGCCAGAGTGTGTGAGACCTGACTGGTGCCTTACTGGCCTCAGCTCCGCCATTGCATGTTCCTCCGAACTAGGACCCAGGACTACTTGGAGAAGGGTTTGGGTGCGGATTTCTAAAACTGCCAAGGGCTACAGCAATGAGAACTCTGTCACGGGTAAGGAAGAGCATTGTATGGATTTTCAAGGTGTTTTTTGAACGACATCTTTAAAGCTACACAGAGAGAATCAGGCTCTCTGTGCCCCCATGTTGGGTACGCAGCTTCACACATAGGGGTGTCTCCATATGAATCAAGAATGTTCGTGACAGAGTGAAGTTCACTAGAGCTCTCCTAGAGAGCAAAGACTTGTCCATGTGGTTTTTCTTCCCCTGTGAGTTTGGGTCTCCAGGCTTAGCCCCAGCTCCGTGGAAACAACCCCTGAGAAAAGATCTTCAAGATCCTCTTTTCCCAGAGCCTGGGAAGCTGGGTTCATAGGAGGCAGGAAAATCAAGCCTCCTTCGGGCACGAAGAGGCAGCCGACCGGCCTGTTTTTGGAAGTCTCAATATGGAAGGAATGAGTTAGATTCTCCTAAAGGAGACCTCCAGATCTGCTCAGAAATTGGTAATTCCAGAGGCAGGGTGCAGGCTCCTGACTGCCCTTTGCCAGCCTTGCAGAGACATTCCTAGATTCCAGCGTTATTTTCCATGAAGGAGCAGGCTTCGGGAATATGTCAGACTTGACTGGCGCCTTATTGGCCTCAGCTCAGCTCTTGCCTTTCCTTTCAAACTAGGACAAGGGCCCACTTTATGAAAGGTAAGGGTCCTCTTCTTTCCAAACTGCCAAGGGCTACTGCAATGAGACCTCTGTCAAGGCGAGGGAAGTGTAAGCTAATGGATTCTCAAGCAGGTGCTTTGCCACAAAGCATCAGCACCCCACGGAAAGAATCTGGCTCCCTTTGCCCCTACGTTGCGTGTGTAGCTACACACACAGAGGTGTCTCGATAGGAGCCAAGAATGTTCCTGAGAGAGGAGGTTCACTGTTGAGGGCCAGAGTGAGGCACTCCGCCCATGGCAAAGGTCATGAGGAAGGAGGCTCGACATACGCAAAGGCGGGATCGAGCCTCAGGAGTCCCCCTGGAAATCCTCGAGCATCTACCCCCATCACCAGAGCCTGCCTACCTTACTACTTTGTGCTCTCACCTACACCTCTGACTTTACGGGGGGCTGTCCCCCACCACCTCTTTCGGAGAAGGAGTTAACCTAGAGCTCCAGTTGATAAAAACCCCTGGGTGTGACAAGAGTGTTTTAACCTACAAACTCCTCTGAAGGTTCTCTAGCCTGCCTGACAGGCTTGTCCGGCCACATGTGATTGCTCACAGCCTCCCAACCATGAGAGGCACGAGATGCTTTAAACCTTCTAAAAACAGGCTCCTTAGAAAAGTTAGAAAATTATTAGTATAAGTATAATGGGCTGATTAGAAATCATATTGGTGAAGGGTTTTTCATTTGTTGAGCTGATGTTTACTGCTAAGTCTCCACATCCCCTGCCCTTATACACATTAATGAATATATAGAAGAAATAAGTATTAACCTTTGATATAAATCACGTTAGACCTTAGGCTAAGTAAATTCTTTCCTTAACTAAAACCCACTACACCCTCACCCTATAGGAATGTGACTTTATTTGGGTGGCGTCTGTTTTAAGAATAATCACCCCTGGAGAAATAAGTGTCCTGGTTGACTGACCGCTGTCACAAGGAGAGGGTCGTAAATTGTCAGCAGGCCCCCCGGCCAGAAGATGATGTAACACCCCTAAGACCTCTGTATACTTTTGTATGAAGCACCTGACTTTGATAAAAGTCAGGACTGCTGACCCCACGTGACTTTTGCATAACATCTCAGTGCATAAAAGTAGACCATGGAAAATAAAGAATTGGGATCAGTTTCTCGAAATACTGGTCTCCCCATGTCTCTCTCTCTCTCTCTCACTCTGGTTGAGTCTCCATCTGGAGCGCGGAACCCACCAAGCTTACTAATTTTGCCTGGGCTTCTAAGATCCGACCGGGGAGGCCTCAGTGTCTCCTCTCCTTCGGGAGAACGGAAGGACGCCTGCGGCCTATGTAAGTGGTGCAAGCTTCTTGTCTTGAAGTTTTATTGGTCCCCCGTGTAAACCAAGCTACTCAGCCTCTTTTCTCCACTGAATTTTCCTACTGAGCTATCCTCATTTTATTACTCTTTATATCCTTAATTAACGTTTAATTAAGCAGTTGTTCCCTGACCCTCGCCTACGCCGTCTCTGCTTCAAATACCCTGGATCAGCTGGGGCTGGACCCCGGCAGTTCACTAGAGATCTACAGAGCATAGACCTGTCAATTTGGTTTTGCCTTCCCCTGTGAGTTGGGTCCCCGAGGTCCGCCCCAACTCCGGGGAAACAGCCCCTGAGAAAAGATCTCCAGGAACTGCTTTCCGCCCAGGCTGGGAAACGCTGTTCACAGGAAGTAAGGCAAGCGAGCCTCCTGAAGGGAAATAGAGGCCTTACTGTCCCTGGAGGAGCAGGCTGCCAGAGTGTGTGACACCTGACTGGTGCCTTACTGGCCTCAGCTCCGCTATTGCATGTTCATCTGAACTTGAACCCAGGCCTACTTGGAGAAGTGTTTGTGTGCCGATTTCCAGAAACTGCGAAGGGCTACAGCAATGATAACTCTCTCAGTGGTAAGGGAGAGCATTGTGTGGATTCTCAATTTGTTGTTTGAACGACAGCGTCAAAGCTGCACAGAGAGAATCAGGTCTCTGTGTCTCTATGTTGGCTATGCAGCTTCCCACACAGAGATGTCCCCATTGGAGCCAAGAACATTCCCCATAGAGTGAGGTTCACTAGAGCACTCCTAGAGAGCAAAGACTTATCCATGCGGTTTTCCCTTCCCCTGTGCATGTGGGTCTCTGGGATCGGCCCCTGCTCCGTGGAAACAGCCTCTGAGAAAAGATCTCCAAGAACCTCTTATCCCCCAGGCTGGGAAGCGGAGTTCGCAGGAGGTGGGATAAGCAAGCTTCCTTCGGCAAGAAGAGACAGCCAACCGGCCTGTGTTTGGAAGCCTCTATTTGCAAGGAATGGGTTAGTTTCTCCTGACCGAGACCGCCAGATGTGCTGAGAAGATAGAAATTCCAGAGGCAGGGTCGAGGTTCCTGACTGCCCTTTGCCAGCCTTGCAAAGACATTCCCAGATTCTAACGTTATTTTCCATGAAGGAGCAGGCATCGGGAATATGTCAGACTTGACTGGCGCCTTACTGGCCTCAGCTCAGCTACTGCCTTTCCATTCAAACAAGGACAAGGGCCTACTTGGTGAAGGGTAAGGGTCTGCTTCTTTCCAAACTGCCAAGGACTACAGCAATGAGACCTCTGTCAAGGTGAGGGAAGCCTATGCGGATGGATTCTTAGCAGGTGCTTTGCCACAAAGCATCAGCACCCACGGAGAGAATCAGACTCCCTTTGCCACTATGTTGGGTGTGTAGCTTCATGCACAGAGGTGTCTCTGTAGAAGCCAAGAATGTTCCTGAGAGATGAGGTTCACTAGAGCTCTCCTACAGAGCATAGACCTGTCCATGTGGTTTTGTCTTCCCCTGTGAGTTGGGCCCCCGAGGTCCGACCCAGCTCCAGGGAAACAGCCCCTGAGAAAAAATCTCCAGGAACAGCTTTGCGCCCAGGCTGGGAAATGCAGTTCACAGGAGGCAAGGAAAGCGAGCCTCCTACAGGGAAAAAGAGGCCTTACTGCTCCTGGACGATCAGGCTGCAAGAGTGTGTGAGACCTCACTTGTGCCTTACTGGCCTCAGCTCCGCCGTTGCCTGTTATTCCGAGCTAGGACCCAGGCCTACTTGGAGAAGGGTTAGGGTGCGGATTTCTACAAACTCTCAAGGACGACAGCAATGAGAATTCTCTTAGCAGTAAGGGAGAGCATTGTATGGATTCTCAAGCTGTTGTTTGAATGACAGCTTCAAAGCTACACAGAGAGAATCAGGCTCTCTGTTCCCCTATTTTGGCTGTGCAGCTTCACACACAGAATTTGCCTCTGTTGGAGCCAGAAATATTCCTGAAAGACTTAGGCTCACCAAAGCTGTCCTCCAGAGCAAAGACATTGGATGTGGTTTTGCCTTCCCTTGTCAGTATGGGTCCCCTAGCTTGGCCCCAGCTCCGGGGATACAGCCTCTGAAAAAAATCTTCCAAGAAGCGATTTTCCTCCAGGCTGTTAAGCGGAATTCGCAGTTTGCAAGTTAAGGAAGCCTGCTTCGTGGAAGAGCAAGCAGCCAACTGGCCCTGTGTTAGGAAGCCTGTATTTGAAAGGAATGGGTTAGCTTCTACAGCGGGAGAACCTCAGATCTGCTCAGGGGACTGAAATACTAGAGTCAGGGTCGAGGTTCTCCCTTGTCCTTTGTGCACCTTGCAAAGACATTCCTAGCTTCTAGCGTTAGTGTCCCTGTAGTAGCAGGCTGCAGGAGCGTGTGATAAATGACTGCCGCGTTCCTGTCCTCAGCTCCGCTATTAACTTTCTATTCGAACTAGAACCCAGGCCTACTTTGAGAGGGGTTAGGGTCCAGTGTTTCCAAACTGCCAAGGGCTACGGCAATGCGAGCTCTGTCAGAGGTAAGAAAAGAGCAATTGGTTGGATTCTTCAGCTGCTGCGTGGCTGCACAGCTTCCGCGCCGCATGGAGAGCATGAGGCTCCTTGTGGCCCTATTTTGGGTACGCAGCAACATGCACACAGAGTGTCTGTGTTCACTTATGTACAGGCTTATGTACACTAGAGCTCTCCTACAGAGCGAAGACCACTCAGTGGGCTCCAAGAGATACCTGTCGCGACTCGAGAAGAGAGTGGAGTCCTTTGCTTCCCCTCGAGATGAGGCCTGACTCCCCGGGTGAGTATGGAATGCAACCCCAAATCCCTGTCGCCTATGGAGAGGAACATTAAGTACTGGATACAAGCCTAGATGAGGTCTAGTTTGCACTTCAGTGAATGGAGCCCAATCCCCAGCTCTCCCTGGCAACTCAAATGGAAGATTAGACTTCCTGGGCCAACACAAGAGGAAGCCTGAATTCCCCGTCGTAACTCGAGAATCCCACCGCAACTCGAGAAAAACCACGTGCTTCCCTCGTCATCGCAAGATGAGGCCCTTTGTCCGCTACAGCATCTCAAGAGAAGTCCCACGTTCCATCCTGAAATGCGAAACGGTACTTGGCACCCTTGATGCGACCCCAAAAGTTCCGCGACATACCAGACTCAATCAAGGGGAACACCGAGGTTCCAGGCACCACTTCATCTGAGCCCCTTCTCCTCTCTTGATTGCGACAGGAGGGTCGACTCCCCTTATCTGTCTGCAAGGGGTTCCCGACCTTCCGGGCGCACCTCAGGATGAGGCCGGTCTCATGAGGAAGTTCGAGACGTAGCCTCGTGGGTGGTGCCACATGCCGAAAGACCCCAATTTCACGGTCCACTCTTGAAAAGAACCCGATGCCAGCACACCTCTTTGAAGGAAAACCTGTGGATGAAGGCACAAGACGAAGGGGCACTGACACCCGCGTGCATCGTCCAGAAAAACCCGCAGGTCCCACAGACATTTCGACAAGTGGACTGTCACCCTGTAAAAAACTCGAAATGCAAATGAAGGTCCACTTCCTCAACAGAAGACTAGGTGTGACTCTCTTGTGCCTACTCTGCAGGGACCATGGGATCCGAGTTAGAAACGGAGAGGAAGCCTGAGGTTCCTGCCTCCCCTCGAGGTGAGGCCCTCTTCCGTTGCGCCAGACCCAGCGGAGTCCCGAGGGGCCCCGCCACCTCCACAGGATCCCTCGCCTCTCAGAGGCACCCTGGGAAGTTCCCTAAGGTCCCCGGCAGAAGGCGAGGGGAACGAGGGTTTCCCGCCGCCCCCCGAGAAAGACCTCGAGAGTCCTTCTTCAACGCGTCTCGAGGCCCTAGTCCCCTCCCGTGACTCGAGAGCCATGACTCGATCCCCATCGCCACCGAATGGAGACCTGACTTCCCTGGCGCCGCACGAGAGACTCCCTGAGATCCTCGTAGTGCCTCGGGAGAAAACCCCCACGGGGACCGCAGCTTGAGGAAACCCCTGAGACGCCCCCGTCCTCGCGAGCTGAGGGCCTTCTTTTCCTGCATGGCCTGCAGAGCAATCCCGGGTCCTCTCTCCAAACGGAAGAGGAGGCTGGACTCCCTTGAGGCCGCTCAGGGGGCTCCCAGAGACCCGCGTCGCGACTCGAGGGGAGAGCGGAGTCCTTGGCTTCCCCTCGAGACGAGGCCTGACTCCCCGGGGGAGCCTGGAATGCAACCCCGAGATCCCTGCCTTCCCTGGAGAGGAATATTAGGTCCCGGACACACGCCTAGGTGAGGTCTCTTGGGCCCTGCAGTGACTCGAGCGCAACCCCCAGCTTTCCCTCTCACTCGAGGGAAAGATTGGGCTTCCCAGGGCCAACCCAAGAGGAAGCCTGAGATCCCCGTCTTATCTCGAGAATCCTGCCACAACTCGAGGAAAACCACGTGGTTCCAACGTCTTTGCAAGATGAGCCTCTTGCCCGCTATGACGTCTCAAGGGAAGACCCAGTTTCCGTCCTGAAGTGCGAAACAGTACCTGACACCTTTCATGCGACCCCCAGAAGTTCCCCGACACACCGGGTTCCCTCGAGGGAAACACCGATGGTCCCGACACCACTTCATCTGAGCCCCTTCTCCCCTCCTGATGGCGACAGGAGTGTCGATTCCCCTGCGTGGTCTGGAAGGGATTCCCGGCCTTCCTGGCGCATCTCAGGATGAGGCCGTCCGCACGAGGAAATTCGAGATGAGCCACGGGGGTGGTGCCACATGCCGATCGA
Source organism: Bubalus kerabau (assembly GCF_029407905.1). Classification (NCBI taxonomy): domain Eukaryota; kingdom Metazoa; phylum Chordata; class Mammalia; order Artiodactyla; family Bovidae; genus Bubalus; species Bubalus kerabau. The sequence goes on along the minus strand of NC_073647.1, from coordinate 283,777 downwards.
CCTCGATTTCCTGGTCCACTCTTGAGAAGAACCCGTTGCACGGACACCTCTTCGAAGGCAACCCTGTGGGTGAAGACACAACACGAAGGGGCACTGACACTCCCGTGCATCGTCCAGAAACACCCTTGGGTTCCACACACAGCTCGAAGAGGGGCCTGAGACCCCCTGAGCACCTCGAGAGGCAAGCGGAGTTCCCTTCCTCAGGCAAGACGAGGCCTAACTCTCCGCTCCCAACTCTGCAGGGACCCTGAGGTCGGAGGATCGGAGTCAGAAACAGAGAGGAAGCCTGAGGTTCCTGCCTCCCCTCGAGATGAGGCCCTCTTCCATTGCGCCAACCCCAGCGGAGTCCCGAGAGGCCCCGCTAACTCCACAGCATCCCTCACGTCTCAGAGGCACCCTGGGAAGTTCCCTCAGGTCCCCGGCAGAATGCGAGGGAAATGAGGGTTTCCCGCCGCCACTCGAGAAAGACCTGGATAGTCCTTCTTCAAAGTGTCTTGAGGCCCTTGTCCCCTCTCTGGACTAGAGAGCAATGATGCGCTCCCCCTCGCCTCGCTCATGCAGACCTGGCTTCCCTGGCGCCGCACGAGATGCTCCCTGAGATCCTCGTCGTGCCTCAGGAGAAAACCCCCACGGGCGCTGCAGCTCGAGGAAACCCCTGAGACGCCCCTGTCCTCGCGAGCTGAGGGCCTTCTTTTCCTTCCTGGCCTGGAGAGCAATCCCGAGTCCTCTCTCCAAACTGAAGAGTAGGATGGATTCCCTTGAGGCGACTCAGTGGGCTCCAAGAGATCCACGTCGCAGCTCGAGAGGAGAGCGCAGTCCTTTGCTTCCCCTCGAGGCGAGGCCTGACTCCCCGGGGGAGTCTGGAGTGCAATCCCGAGATCCTTGTCTTCCCTTGAGAGGACTATTAGGTCCTGGACACACGCCTAGATGAGGTCTCTTTGGCCTTGTAGTGATTCGAGCACAACATCCAGCTTTCCCTCGCAACTCGAAGGGAAGTTTGGGCTTCCCAGGGCTAACACAAGAGGAAGCCTGAAATCCCCGTCGTAACTCGAGAATCCCGCCGCAACTCGAAAAAAACCACGTGGTTCCATCGTCTTCGCAGCATGAGGCCCTTGCCCGCCACAGCGTCTCAAAAGAAGTACCACGTTCCTACTGAAGTGCAAAACGGTACTTGGCACCCATGATGGCACCCCCAAAGTTCCCCAACATACAGGCCTCACTCGAGGGTAACACCCATGTTCCCCGCACCACATCATTTGAGCCCCTTCTCCCCTCCTGATTGCAACAGGAGTGTCTTTTCTCCTGCTTTGTGTGGAAGGGGTTACCGATCTTCCCAGCGCACATCAGGATGAGGCCTGTCTCACGAGGAAATTGGAGATGTAGCCTCGTGGGTGGTGCCACATGTGGAAAGACCCCATTTCCCGGTCAGCTATTAATAAGAACCCGATGCCCGTACACTTCTTGGAATGCATCCCGTAGGATGAAGGCACAACAAGGAGGGACCCTGAACACCCGTGCATCTTTTGGAAAATTCTGCAGGTTCCACATACAGCTCAACAAGTGACCTGTTACCTCGTGAACAACTCGAGAGGCAAGCTAAGTTTCATTTCTCCACAGAATACGAGGCCTGACTCTCCTGTCCCAACTCTGCAGGAATCCTGAGATCGGAGTCTGAAATGGAGAGGAACCCTGAGGTTCCTTCCTCAACACAAGATGAGGCCCTCTTGTATTATACCACACCCAGTGGAGTCCCTAGAGGCCCCTCCCAACTCCACAGTATCAGTGTCTTCTCAGAGGCACCCTGAGCAACTCCCTGAGGTCACCGGCACAAGTCGAGGGAACACAGGGTATCCTGCCGCAACCCGAGAAAGACCTCAAGAGTCCGTCTTCAACGCGTCTTGAGGACGGATTCCCCTACCATGACTCGAGAGCAATGACCCGCTCCCCCTCGCCATGCGCATGGACACCTGACTTCCCTGGCGCCACATGAGAGGCTCCCTGAGCTCCCCGTCATACCTCGTGAGAAACCCCACACTGGCGCCGCAGCTCGGGAAAACCCACCGTCATCGCGAGATTGGGGACTTCTTTTCCTGCCTGACCTGGAGAGCAATCCCTGGTCTTTTCTCCAAACTTCACAGGAGGCTTTACTCCCTTTAGGCCACTCAATGGGCTCCAAGAGATACCTGTCGCGACTTGAGAGGAGAGCAGAGTACTTTGTTTCCCCTCGAGACGAGGCCTTACCTCGGGTGAGTCTGGAATGCAACCCCGAGATCCCTGTTGCCCCTGGAGAGGAATATTAAGTCCTGGACAAAAGCCTAGATGAGGTCTATTTTGCCCTACAGTGACTCGAGAGCAACACCCATCTCTCCCTCGCAATTCGAATGGAAGATTGGTCTTCATTGGGCCAACACAAGAGGAAATCTGAATTTCCCGTTGTAACTCGAGAATCCCACCGCAACTCTTAAAAACCACGTGGTTCCCCATTCATCGCAATATGAGGCCTTTGCCCGCTACAGAGTCTCAAGAGAAGTCCCATGTTTCGTCATAAAGTTCGAAATGCTACCTGGCACCCTTGATGCGACCCCAAAAGTTCCCCAATATACCGGTCTCACTCCAAGGGAACACCGAAGTTCCTGGCACCACTTCATCTGAGCCCCTTCTCCCCTCCTGATCATGGCAGGAAGGTCGATTCCCCTGCTTTGTCTAGAAGGGGTTCCCGACCTTCATGGCGCACCTCAGGATGAGGCCAGTCTCACGAAGAAATTCGAGACGTAGCCTCGTGTTGGTGCCACGTGCCGAAAGACCCCGATTTCTCGGTCTTGCTCTTGATAAGAACCCGATGCCCGGACACCTCTTCTAAAGCAACCCTGTGGATGAAGGCACTACACAAGGGGGCACTGGCAACCCTGTTCATCGTCCGGAAAACCCCACAGGATCCACATACAGCTCCACAACTGGCCTGTCACCCCTTAAACAATGAGAGAGGAAAGCGGAATTCCCTTCCTCAGACAAGACGAGGCCTGAGTATCCAATCCCAACTCTGCAGGCACGCTTCGATCTGAGTCAGAAATGGAGAGGAAACCTGAGGTTCCTGCCTCAACCCGAGATGAGGCCCTCTTCCATTAAAACAAACCCAGTGGAGTACCGAGAGGCCCCTCCCATCTCCACAGTATCCCTGACTTCTCATAGACATTCTGAGAAGCTCCTTGAGGCCACTGGCAAAAGTCGAGGGAAATAAGGGTTTCCTGCCACAACCGAAGAAAGACCTCGAGAGTCCTTCTTCAATGTGTCTTGAGGTCAGATTCCCCTACCATAGCTCGAGAGCAATAATGCGCTCCCCCTCGCCATGCACATGGAGACCTGACTTCCCTGGCGCCACACGAGAGGCTCCCTGAGCTCCCCGTCGTACCTCGTGTGAAACCCCACACTGGCGCCGCAGCTCGAGAAAACCCACAAGATCCCTCCGTCATCGCGAGATGAGGGCCATCTTTTCCTGCATGGCCTGGAGAGCAGTCCCAAGTCCTCTCTCCAAACTTCACAGGAGGCTTGACTCCCTTTAGGCCACAAAGTGGGCTCCAAGAGGTGCCCGTCGCGACTCGAAAGGAGAGCGGAGTCCTTTGCTTTCCTTCGACATGAGGCCTGACTCCCTGGGTGAGTCTGGAATGCAAACCTGAGATCCCTGTGGCCCTTGGAGAGGAACATTAGGTCCTGGACACAAGCCTAGATGAGGTCTCCTTTGCCCTGCAGTGACTCGAGCGCAACCCCCAGCTCTCGCTCGCAACCCGAGGGGAAGATTGGGCTTCCCAGGGCCAACCCAAGGGGAAGGCTGAGATCCCCGTAGTAACTCGAGAATCCCGCCGCAACTCGAGAAAAACCACGTGGCTCCCCCGTCATCGCAAGATGAGGCCCTTGGCCGCTACAGCGTATCAAGAGAAGTCCCACGTTCCATCCTGAAGTACAAAACGGTACTTGGCACCCTTGATGCGACCCCCAAAGTTCCCTGACATACCGGTCTCACTCGAGGGAAACACCAAAGTTCACGGCACCACTTCCTGTGAGCCCCTTCACCCCTCCTGATCGCGACAGAAGGGTCGATTCCCATGTTTTGTCTGCAAGGGGTTCCCGACGTTCCCCGCGAACCTCCGGATGAGGCCGGTCTCATGAGGAAATTCGAAAAGTAGCCTCATGGTTGGTGCCATATGCTGAAAGATCCCGAATTCCCGGTCCACTCTAGATAAGAACCTGATGCCCGGACATCTCTTCGAAGGCAACCCTGTGGATGAAGGCACAACACGAAGGGACACTGACATCCCCATGCATCGTCTGGAAAAACCCGCAGATTCCACTCACAGCTCCAAATGTGGACTGTCACCTCATGAACAACTCGAGAGGCAAGTGAAGTTGCATTCCTTCACACAAGACGAGGCCTTACTCTCCTGTCCCAACTCTTCAGGGACCCTGCAATTGGAGTCAGAAATGGAGAGGAACCCTGAGGTTCCTGCCTCAACTAGAGAAGAGGCCCTCTTCCATTGAACCAAACTCAGTGGTGTCCCGAGAGGCCCCTCCCAACACCACAGTATCCCTGAATTCTCAGAGGCTCCGTGAGAAGCTACCTGAGGTCACTGGCACAAGTCGAGGGAACCCAGAGTTTCCTGAAGTAACCCGAGAAAGACTTGGAGAGTCCTTTTTCAACGTCTCTTGATGCCCGATTCCCCTACCATGACTCCAGAGCAAGGACGCGCTCCCCTCGCCACAAGCAGGAAAACTGACTTCCCTAGTACCACACAAGAGGCTCCCTGAGTACCCCATCGTACCTCGTGAGAAAACCCACAGTGGCGCTGCAGTTCGAGAAAAACCACAAGATGCCCCGTCAAGGAGAGATGGGGGCCTTCTTTTCCTGCCTGACCTGGAGAGCAATTCCTGGTCCTCTCTCAAACTTCACAGGAGTATTGACTCCCTTTAGGCCACTCAGTTGGGTCCAAGAAATACCCGGTGGGACTCGAGAGGAGAGCGGAGTCCTTTGCTTCCCTCGAGACGAGGCCTGACTCCCCGGGTGAGTTTGGAATGCATCCCCGAGATCCCTGTCGCCCCTGGAGTGGAACATTTTGTCCTAGACACAAGCCTAGATGAGGTCTATTTTGCCCTACAGTGACTCGAGAGCAACCTCCATCTCTCCCTCACAATTTGAATGGAAGATTGGTCTTCCCACGGTCAACACAAGAGGAAGTCTAAATTTCCCATCGTAATTCGAGAATTCAGCCTCAAGTCTTAAAAACCATGTGGTTCCCCCTTCATCGCAATATGAGGCGCTTGCCAGCTAGAGTCTCAAGAGAAGTCCCACGTTCCATCTTAAAGTTCGAAATGCTACTTGGCACCCTTGATGCGACCCCAAAGTTCCCCAACATACCGGTCTCACTCCAGGGGAACACCGAAGTTCCCAGTGTCTCCAGGGAAGTCCCATGTTCCGTCGTTAAGTGCGAAACGGTACTTGACACCCTTGATGCGACCGCAAAAGTTCCCCGACACGCTGGGTTCCCTCGAGGGGAACACCGAGGGTCCCGGCACCACTTCATCTGAGCCCCTTCTCCCTTCCTGATCGCGACAGGAGAGTCGAGTCCCCTGCGTGGTCTGGAAGGGGTTCCCGGCCTTCCTGGAGCACCTCAGGATGAGGCCGGTCTCAGGAGGAAATTCGAGATTAGCCACGTGTGAGGTGCCACGTGCCGAACGACCCCGATTTTCCGGTCCGCTCTTGATAAGAACCCGATGCCCGGACACCTCTTCAAAGGCAACCCTGTGGGTGAAGGAACAACACGAAGGGGCACTGCCACCCCCGTGCATCATCCGGAAAAACCCGCAGGGTCTACACACAGCTCGACAAGGGGCCTGAGACTCCCGGAACAACTCGAGAGGCAACCAGAATTCCATTCCTCAGACAAGACGAGGCATGACTTTCCTGTCCCAACACTGCAGGGACCGTGCAGTCAGAGTCCAAAACCGAGAGGAAGCCTGAGGTTCCTGCCTCCCCTCGAGATGAGGCCCTCTTCCATTGCGCCGAACTCAGCAGAGTCCCGAGAGGCCCTGCCAACTACACAGCATCCCTCACCTCTCAGAGGCACCCTGGGAAGTTCCCTAAGGTCCCCTGCAGAAGTCGAGGGAAACGAGGGTTTCCCGCCGCAACCCGAGAAAGACCTCGAGAGTCCTTCTTCAACGCCTCTTGAGGACCTAGCCGCTTCCCATGACTCGAGAGTGATGACCAGCTCCCCCTCGCCATGCGCATGGAGACCTGACTTCCCTGGCGCCGCACGAGAGGCTCCCTGAGGTCCTCGTCGTGCCTCGTGAGAAAACCCCCATGGGCGCAGCAGCCTGAGGAAACCCATGAGACACCCCCGTCATCCCGAGCTGAGGGCCTTCTTTTCCTGCCTGGCCTGGAGAGCAATCCCGAGTCCTCTCTCCAAACTGAAGAGGAGGCTCGACACCCTTGAGTCCACTCAGTGGGCTCCAAGAGATCCGTGTCGCGACTTGAGAGGAAAGCGGAGTCCTTTGCTTCCCCTCCAGGCGAGTCCTGACTCCCCGGGGGAGTCTGGAATGGAAACCCGGGATCCCTGTCTTCCCTTGAGAGGAATATTAGGTCCTGGACACACGCCTTGATGAGGTCTCTTTGGCCCTGTAGTGACTCGAGCAGAACCCCCAGCTTTCCATCGCAACTCGAATTGAAGATTGGGCTTCCCATGGCCAACCCAAGAGAGACCTGAAATTCCTGTCGTTTTCGAGAATCCCGATGCAACTCAAGAAAAACGACGTGGTTCCAACGTCTTCACAGGATGAGGCCCTTGCCCGCTACAGCGTCTCCAGGGAAGTCCCATGTTCCGTCCTGAAGTGGGAAATGGTACTTGGCTCCCTTGATGCGACCCCTAAAGTTCCCTGAAACGCCGGGTTCCCTCGAGTGGAACACCGAGGGTCCCGGCACCACTTCATCTGAGCCCCATCTCCCCTCCTGATCGCGACAGGAGAATCGATTCCCCTAATTTGTGTGGAAGGGTTTCCCGGCCTTCCCGGCGCACCTCAGGATGATGCTGGTCTCACGAGGAAATTCGAGATGAGCCACGTGGGTGGTGCCACATGCAGAATGACCCCGATTTCCCGGTCTGCTCTTGAAATGATCCCGATGCCCGGACACCTCTTTGAAGGAAACCCTGTGGGGGAAGGCACAAAACGAAGGGGCACTGACACCCCCATGCATCTTCTGGAAACACCCGCAGGTTCCACACACAGCTTGTCAAGGGCCCTGAGACCCCCTGAACGACTCAAGAGGCAAGCAGAGTTCCGTTACTCAGACAAGACGAGGCCTGACTCTCCTGTCCCAACTCTGCAGGGACCCTGCGGTCGGAGTCAGAAATGGAGAGGAAGCCTGAGGTTCCTGCCTCCAATCGAGATGAGGCCCTCTTTCATTTCGTCAAACCTAGTGGAGTCCCGAGAGGCCCCTCTAACTCCTCAGTATCCCTCACCTCTCAGAGGCACCTGGGAAGTTCCCTAAGGTCCCCTGTAGAGGTCGATGGAAACGAGTGTTTCCCGCCCCAACCCAAGAAAGACCTTGAGAGTCCTTCTTAAATGCCTCTTGAGGCCCTAGTCCCTCCCATGACTCGAGAGCAATGACGCGATCTGCCTGGCCACACGCATGGAGTCAGGCTTCTCTGGCGCCGCACGAGAGGCTCCCTGAACTCCCCATCATATCTCGTGAGAAACCCCACACTGGCGCCGCAGCTCGAGAAAACCCATGAGATGCCCCCGTCATCACGAGAGGAGGGCCATCTTTAACTGCATGGTATGCAGATCAAGCGTGGACCTTCTTTCCAAGCTACACAGGACGCTTGACTCCCTTTAGGCCACTCATTGGGCTCCAAGAGTTACGTGTCCCGACTCGAGAGGATAGTGGAGTCCTTTGCTTCCACTCGAGACGAGGCGTGACCCACCGGGTGACACTGGAATGCGACCCCGATATCCCTGTCGCCCTTGGAGAGGAGCATTACGTCCTGGACCCAAGCCTAGATGAGGACTCTTTGCCCTGAAGTGACTCGAGAGCAACCCCCAGCTCTCTCTGACAAGTTGAATGGAAGATTGGACTTCCTGGGCCAACACAAGAGGAAGCCTGAATTCCCCGTTGTAACTCGAGAATCCCGCCGCAACTCGAGAAAAACCACGTGTTTCCCTCGTCATCGCAATATGAGGCCCTTGCCCGCTACAGCATCTCCAGAGAATTCCCACGTTCCGTCTTGAAGTGCGAAACTGTACTTGGCACCCTTGATGCGACCTCAAAAGTGCCGTGACATACCGGTCTCACTCGAGGGGACCACCGAGGTTCCCGGCACCACTTCATCTGAGCCCCTTCTCCCCTTCTGATCGCGACCGGTGGGTCGATTCCCCTGCTTTGTCTGCAAGGGGTTCCCGAGCTTCCCGGCGCACCTCAGGATGAGGCCGGTCTCCCGAGGAAATTCGAGACGTAGCCTCGTGGGTGGTACCACATGCTGAAAGACCCCAATTTTCCGGTACGCTCTTGAAAAGAACCCAATGCCCGGACACCTCTTTGAAGGCAACCCTGTGGATGAAGGCACAACACGAAGGGGCACTGACACCCCCGTGCATCGTCCGGAAAAACCCGCGGGTTCCACACTCAGCTCAACAAGTGGCCTGTCACTCCGTGAACAACTCGAAAGGCAAGGGGAAATCCATTCCTCCACAGAAGACGAGGCGTGACTCTCTTGTCCATACTCTGCAGGTACCCTGGGACCCAAGTCAGATATGGAGAGGACCCCTGAGGTTCCTGCCTCCATTCGAGATGAGGCCCTCTTCGATTGCACCAAACCCAGTTGAGTAACGAAAGGCCCCTCCCAAATCCACAGTGTCCCTGACTTCTCAGAGGCACCCTGAGAAGTTGCCTGAGGTCACCGACACAAATCAAGGGAACCCAGGGTTCCCTGCCACAACCCGAGAAAGACCTCAAGAGTCCTTCAATGCGTCTTGAGGCCCGATTCGCCTACTATGACTCGAGAGCAATCACGCACTCCCCTTCACCACACGCACGGAGACCTGACGTCCCTAGCACCACACGAGAGGCTCTCTGAGCTCCCCGTTGTACCTCGTGAGAAATCTGATACTGGCGCCGCAGCTGGAGAAAACCCACGAGATGCCCCCGTCATCGCGAGATGAGGGCCTTTTTTCCTGCATGGCCAGGAAAACAATCCCGAGTCATCTCCAAACTCCATAGGAGGCTTCACTCCCTTTACGCCACGCAGTGGGCTCCAAGAGATACCCGTCGCGACTCGACAGGAGAGCGGAGTCCTTTTTTTCCCCTCAAGACGAGGCCTGACTCTCCGGGTGAGTCGAGAATGCAACCCTGAGATCCCTGTTGGCCCAGTAGTGGAACACTAGGTCCTGGACACAAGCGTAGATGAGGTCTATTTTGCCCTGCAGTGACTGGAGAGCAATCCCCAGTTCTAACTTGCAACTCGAATGGAATACTGGATTTTCCTGGCGCCATACAAGAGGCTCCCTGAGATCCCCGTGGTACTTCATGAGACACCCCACACTGGCGCCGCAGCTCGAGAAAACCCACGAGACGCCACCGTCATCTCGAGATGAGGGCCTTCTTTTCCTGCATGGCCTGGAGTCCAATCCCGAGTCCTCTCTCCAAACTCCACAGGAGGCTTGACTCCCTTTAGTACACACAGTGGGCTCCAAGAGATACCCATCGCGACTCGAGACGAGAGCGGAATTCTTTGCTTACCCTCGAGGTGAGAACTGACTCCCTGGATGAGTCTGGAATGCAAACCCGAGATCCCTGTCGCCCCTGGAGAGCAACGTTAGATCCTGGACACAAGCCTAGATTAGGTCTCTTTTGCCCTGCAGTGACTCTAGCGCAATCCCCAGCTCCCCCTCGCAACCCAAATGGAAGATTGGATTTCAAGGCCAACAAAAGGAAGCCTAAATTCCCAGTCATAACTCGAGAATCCCGCCGCAACTCGAGCAAAACCACGTGGTTCTCCCGTCATCGCAAGATGAGGCCCTTGCCCGCTACAGCATTTCAAAAGATGTCCCAGGTTCCGTCTTGAAATGCGAAACGGTACTTGGCACCCTTGATGCGACCCCAAAAGTCCCCCAACACGCCGGTCTCACTCAAGGGGAACACCGAGGTTCCCGGCACCACTTCATTTAAGCCCCTTCTCCCCTCCTGATCGTGACCGGTGGGTCGATTCCCCTGCTTTGTCTGCAAGGGGGCCCGACCTTCCCTGCACAACTCAGGATGAGGCCGGTCTCATGGGGAAATTCGATACGTAGCTTTGTGGGTGGTGCCACTTGCTGAAAGACTCCGATTTCCCGGTCCGCTCTTGATAAGAATCCGATGCTCGGACACCTCTTGGAAGGCAGCCTTGAGTATGAAGGTACAACACGAAGGGGCACTAACACACCTGTGCATCATCCGGAAAAACGGGCAGGTTACACACACAGCTCGACAAGTGGCCTGTCACCTCAAGAACAACTCGAGAGGCAAGAGGAGTCCCATCCTCCAGAAAAGACGAGGCCTGACTCTCCTGTACCAACATGCAGGGACCTTGCGATCTGAGTCAGAAATGGAGAGGAACACTGAGGTTCCTGCTTCAACTCGAGATGAGTCCCTCTTACATTCCACCAAATGCAGAGGAGTCTCGAGAGGCCCCTCCAAACTGCACAGTATCCCTGACTTCTCAGAGGCACTCTGAGAAGCTCCCTGAGGTCGCAGGCACAAGTCAAGGGAACCCTGGGTTTTATGCAGTGACCCGAGAAAGACCTCGAGAGTCCTTCTTCAACCCGTCTTGAGGCCCGATTACCCTACCATGACTCGAGAGCAATGACGAGCTCCCCCTAGCCATCTCATGGGGACCTGACTTCCCTGGCGCCACACGAGAGGCTCCCTGAGCTCCCTCTCGTACCTCGTCAGAAACCCGGCACTAGCGCAGCAGTCTAGAAAACCCACGAGACGCCGCCATCATCGCGAGATGAGGGCCTTCTTTTCCTGCATGGCCTGGAGAGGAATCCCGAGTCCTCTATCCAAACACCACAGGAGGCTTGACTCCCTTTAGGGCACACAGTGGGCTCCAAGAGATACCCATCGCGACTCAAAAGGACAGCGGAGTTCTTTGCTTCCCCTCGAGACGAGGCCTGATTCCCCGGGTGAGTCTGGTATGCAACCCCAAGATTCCTGTCGCCCCTAGGGATGAACATTAAGTCCTGGACACAAGCCTAGATGAGGTCTATTTTGCCCTGCAGTGACTCGAGAGCAATCCCCAGCTCTCCCTTTAAACTCGAATGGAAGATAGGACTTCCCTGGCCCAACACATGAGGAAGACTGTATTCCCCGTCAAAACTCGAGAATCCCGCCACAACTCGAGAAACGCCACGTGGTTCCCCCGTCATCCCAAGATGAGGCCCTTGCCCCCTACAGCGTCTCAAGAGAAGTCCCACGTTCCGTCTTGAAGTGCGAAACGGTATTGGCACCCTTGATGCGCCCTCAAAAGTTCCTCGACACACCAGTCTGACTCGAGGAAAACACCGAGGTTCCCGGCACCACTACATCTGGGCCCCTTCTCCCCTCCTGATCGCGACAGGAGGGTCGATTCCCCTGTTTTGTCTTGAAGGGGTTCCCACCTTTCCCGGTGCATCTCAGGATGAGGCCGGTCTCACGAGGATATTCGAGACATAGCCACGTGGATGGTGACACAGGCCGAAAGACCCCGATTTCCCGGTCCGCTCTTGATAAGATCCTGATGCCTGGACACCTCTTTGAAGATAACCCTTTTGATGAAGGCACAACACTTAGGGGCACTGACACCCCTGGGTATCGTCCGGAGAAACCCGCAGGTACCACACGCAGCTCGAGAAGTGACCTGTCACCCCGTGAACAACTGGAGAGGCAAGCAGAGTTCCATTCCTTCACACAAGACGAGGCCTGACTCTCCTGTTCGAACTCTGCAGCGAAACTGCGATCCGAGTCAGATCTGGCCCAGGGGAAGTCAGGAGAGGAAACATGAGTTTCCTGCCTCCACTCGAGATGAGGCCCTCTTCCATTGCACCGAACCCAGTGGAGTCCCGAGAGACCCCTCCCAACTGCACAGTATCCCTGACTTCTCAGAGGCACCCTTAGACCTTCCTGAGATCACCGGCACAAGTCGAGGGAACCAAGGGTTTCCTGCCCCAACCCGTAAAAGACCTCGAGAGTCCTTCTTCAACGCGTCTTGAGGTGCGATTCCCCTACCATGACTCGAGAGCAATGACGCGCTCCCCCTAGCCACGCGCATAGAAACCTGACTTCCCTGGCGCCACAGGAGAGGCTCCCTGAGCTCCCCATTATACCTCGTGAGCAACACCACACTGGAGCCGCAGCTCGAGAATACCCACGAGACGCCCCAGTCCTCACGAGATGAGGGCCTTCTTTTGCTGTATGGCCTGGAGAGCAATCCTGAGTCCTCTCTCCAAACTCCACAGGAGGCTTGACTCATTTTAGGCCACACAGTGAGCTCCAAGATATACCCGTCGCGACTTGACAGGAGAGCGGTGTCCTTGGCTTCCCCTCGAGACGAGGCCTGACTCCCCGGGTGAGTCGAGAATGCAATGCTGAGATCGCTTTCGCCCCAGCAGAGGAACATTAGGTCCTGGACACAAGCCTAGATGAGGTCTATTTGGCCCTGCAGTGTCTCGAGAGCAATCCCCCGTTCTAACTCACAATTCGAATGAAAACTGGACTTCCCTGGGCCAGTTGAAGAGGAAGCCTGAATTCCCGGTTGTAACTCGAGAATCCCGCCCCAACTCAAGAAAAACCACGTGGTTCCCCCGTCATCGAAAGATGAGGCCCTTGCCCGCTACAGCGTCTCAAGAGAAGTCCCACGTTCCGTATTGAAGAGCGAAAAGTTACTTGGAACCCTTGATGCGACCCCAAAAGTTCCCCGACATACCAGTCTCACTTGAGGAGAACACCGAGGTTCCCGGCACCACTTCATCTGAGACTCTTCTCCCCTCTTGATCGCGACAGGAGGTTCGATTCCCCTGCTTAGTGTGGAAGGCGTTCCCGACCTTCCTGGCACACATCAAGATGAGGCCAGTCTCACGAGGAAATTCGAGACATAGCCTCGTGGGTGGTGCGGCATGACAAAAGACCCCGATTCCCTGGTCCGCTCTTGATAAGAACCCGATGGCAGAACCCAACTCGAAGGCAATCCTGTGGAACAAGGCACAACACGAAGGGGCAGTGACACCCCAGTGCATCGTCCAGAAAAACCCGCAAGTTCCACATACAAATCGACAAGTGGCCTGTCACCCCATGAACAACGCGAGAGTCAAGCGGAGTTCCATTCCTCCACACAAGACGAGGCCTGACTCTCCTGTCCCAACTCTGCAGGGACTCTGTGATCCGAGTCAGATCCGGCGCATTCGAAGCCAGGAGAGGAACCCTGTGGTTCCTGCCTCAACTTGTCATGAGGCCCTCTTCCATTGCACCAAACCCAGTGGAGTTCCGAGAGGCCCCTCCCAACTCCACAGTGACCCTGACTTCTCAGAGGCACGCTGAGAAGCTTCCTGAGGTCACTGGCACAAGTCGATGGAACCCAGGGTTTCCTGCTGCAACCCAAGAAAGACCTCGAGAGTCCTTCTTTAACACGTTTTCAGGCCCAATTCCCCTACCATGACTCGAGAACAATGACGGGCTCCCTCTCACCACGTGCATAGAGACCTGACTGCCCTGGCACCACGTGAGAGGCTCACTGAGCTCCCAGTCTTACTTCGTGAGAAACCCCACACTAGCGCCACAGCTCGAGAAAACCTACGAGACGCCCCAGTCATCGGGAGATGAGGGCCTTCATTTCCTGCATTGCCTGGAGAGCAATCCCGTGTCCTCCCTCCAAACACCAGAGGAGGTTTGACTCCCTTTAAGCCACTCAGTGGGCTCCAAGACATACCCGTCCGACTCGAGAGGAGAGCAGAGTCCTTTGCTTCCCCTCGAGACGAGGCCTGACTCCAGGGTGAGTCTGGAATGCAACCCCGAGATTCCTGTCGCCCCTTGACATGAACATTAGGTCCTGCACACAAGCCTTGGTGGGGTCTCTTTTGCCTTCAGTGACTAGAGCGCACCTCCAGCTCTTCCTCGAATCTCGAATGGAAGATAAGACTTTTGTGGGCCAACACAAGAGGAAGCATGAATTCCCTGTGGTAACTCAAATATCCCACCGCAACTAGAGAAAAACCAAGTGGTTCCCCAGTCATTCCAAGATGAGGCCCTTGCCCGCTGGAGCACCCCAAGAGAAGTCCCACGTTCCAATTTGAAGAGCGAAACGGTACTTGGAACGCGTTATGCGACCCCAAAAGTTACCCGACATACCTGTCTCACTTGAGGGAAACACCGAGGTTCCCAGCAGCACTTCATCTGAACCACTTCTCCCCTCCTGATCGCCACAGGAGGGTCGATTCCTCTGCTTTGTCTGGAAGGGTTTCATGACCTTCGCGGCACACCTCAGGATGAAGCCGGTTTCATGAGGAAATTCGAGACTAGCCACGAGGGTGGTGCCAAATGCTGAAAGACCCCGATTTCCCAGTCCGCTCTTCATAAGAACACGATGCCCGGACACCTCTTCGAAGGCAACCCTGTGGATGAAGACACAAAACGAAGGGTCACTGACACCACCATGCATCGTCTGGAAAAACCTGCAGATTCCACACACAGTTTGACAAGGGGCCTGAAACCCCATGAACAACTCGAGAGGCAAGCGGAGTTCCATTCCTCAGAAAAGACATAGCCTGACTCTCCTGTCCCAACTCTGCAGGGACACTACGATCAGAGTCAGAATTGGAGAGGAAGCCTGAGGTTCCTGCCTCCACTCGAGATGAGGCCCTCTTCCATTGCGACAAACCCAGTGGAGTCCCGAGAGGCCCCACCAACTGCACAGCGTCCCTCACCTCTAAGAGGCACCCTGGGAAGTTCCCTCAGGTCCCCGGCAGAAGACGGGGGAAACGAGGGTTTCATGCTGCAACCCGAGAAAGACATCGAGAGTCCTTCTCCAACGCGTCTTGAGGCCCTAGTCCCCTCCCATGTCTCGAGAACAATGACCCGCTCCTTCTCGCCACGTGCATGGAGACATGACTTCCCTGGCGCCGCACGAGAGGCTCCCTGAGATCCTCGTCGTGCCTCGGGAGAAAACCCCCATGGGTGCCGCAGCTCGAGGAAGCCCCTGAGATGCCCCCGTCCTCGCGAGGTGAGGGCCTTCTTTTCCTGCCTGGCCTGGAGAGCAATCACGAGTCCTCTCTCAAAAGTGAAGAGGAGGCTGGACTCCTTTGAGGCCACTCAGGGGGCACCAATATATCAGCGTCGCGACTCGGGAGGAGAGCGGAGTCCTTTGCTTCCCCTCGAGGCGAGGCCTGACTCCCCGGGGGAGAATGGGATGCAACCCCGAGATCCTTGTCTTCCCTGGAGAGGAGCATTAGGTCCTGGACACACGCCTAGATGAGGTCTCTTTGGCCCTGCAGTGACTCGAGCGCAACCCCCAGCTTTCCCTCGCAACCCGAGGGGAAGATTGGGCTTCCCAGGGCCAACCCAAGGGGAAGGCTGAGATCCCCTTCGTAACTCGAGAATCCCGCCGCAACTCGAGAAAAACCACGTGGTTCCCAGCTCTTGGCAAGATGAGGCCCTTGCCCGCGACGGCGTCTCAAGGGAAGTCCCCTGTTCCGCCCTGAAGGGCGAAACGGTCCCTGACAGCCTTCCTGCGACCCCCAAAAGTCCCCCGACAAGCCGGGTTCACCCGAGGGGTACACCGAGGGTCCCGGCACCGCTTCCTCTGAGCCCCTTCTCCCCTCCTGATCGCGACAGGAGAGGCGATTCCCCTGCGTGGTCTGGAAGGGGTTCCCGGCCTTCCCGGCGCACCTCAGGATGAGGCCGGTCTCACGAGGAAATTCGAGACGAGCCACGTGGGTGGGGCCACATGCCGAACGCTCCCGATTCCCCGGTCCGCTCTTGAGAAGGACCCGAGGCCCGGACCCCTCTTCGAAGGCAACCCTGTGGGTGAAGGCACAACACGAAGGGGCACTGCCACCCCCGTGCATCGTCCGCCAAGACCCGCGGGTTCCACACACAGCTCGACGAGGGGCCTGATACCCCCTGAGCAACTCGAGAGGCCAGCGGGCTTCCCTTCCTCAGACAAGACGAGGCCTGACTCTCCTGTCCCAACTCTGCAGGGACCCTGCGGTCGGAGTCCGAAACGGAGAGGGAGCCTGAGGTTCCTGCCTCCCCTCGAGGTGAGGCCCTCTTCCGTTGCGCCAGACCCAGCGGAGTCCCGAGGGGCCCCGCCACCTCCACAGGATCCCTCGCCTCTCAGAGGCACCCTGGGAAGTTCCCTACGGTCCCCGGCAGAAGGCGAGGGACACGAGGGTTTCCCGCCGCCCCCCCCCCCCGAGAAAGACCTCGAGAGTCCTTCTTCAACGCGTCTCGAGGCCCTAGTCCCCTCCCGTGACTCGAGAGCCAGGACGAGCTCCCCCTCGCCACGTGCATGGAGACCTGACTTAACTGGCGCCGCACGAGAGGCTCCCTGAGATCATCGTCGTGCCTCGGGAGAAAACCCCCACGGGCGCCGCAGCTCGAGGAAACCCCTGAGACGCCCCCGTCCTCGCGAGCTGAGGGCCTTCTTTTCCTGCATGGCCTGGAGAGCAATCCCGGGTCCTCTCTCCAAACGGAAGAGGAGGCTGGACTCCCTTGAGCCGCTCAGGGGGCTCCAAGAGACCCGCGTCGCGACTCGAGAGGAGAGCGGAGTCCTTGGCTTCCCCTCGAGACGAGGCCTGACTCCCCGGGGGAGCCTGGAATGCAACCCCGAGATCCCTGCCTTCCCTGGAGAGGAATATTAGGTCCCGGACACACGCCTAGGTGAGGTCTCTTCGGCCCTGCAGTGACTCGAGCGCAACCCCCAGCTTTCCCTCGCAACCCGAGGGGAAGATTGGGCTTCCCAGGGCCAACCCAAGGGGAAGGCTGAGATCGCCGTCGTAACTCGAGAATCCCGCCGCAACTCGAGAAAAACCACGTGGTTCCCATCTCTTGGCAAGATGAGGCCCTTGCCCGCCACGGCGTCTCAAGGGAAGTCCCCTGTTCCGCCCTGAAGGGCGAAACGGTCCCTGACAGCCTTCCTGCGACCCCCAAAAGTCCCCCGACACGCCGGGTTCCCTCGAGGGGAACACCGAGGGTCCCGGCACCGCTTCCTCTGAGCCCCTTCTCCCCTCCTGATCGCGACAGGAGAGGCGATTCCCCTGCGTGGTCTGGAAGGGGTTCCCGGCCTTCCCGGCGCACCTCAGGATGAGGCCGGTCTCACGAGGAAATTCGAGACGAGCCACGTGGGTGGGGCCACATGCCGAACGCCCCCGATTCCCCGGTCCGCCCTTGAGAAGGACCCGAGGCCCGGACCCCTCTTCGAAGGCAACCCTGTGGGTGAAGGCACAACACGAAGGGGCACTGCCACCCCCGTGCATCGTCCGCAAAGACCCGCGGGTTCCACACACAGCTCGACGAGGGGCCTGAGACCCCCTGAGCAACTCGAGAGGCCAGCGGGGTTCCCTTCCTCAGACAAGACGAGGCCTGACTCTCCTGTCCCAACTCTGCAGGGACCCTGCGGTCGGAGTCCGAAACGGAGAGGAAGCCTGAGGTTCCTGCCTCCCCTCGAGGTGAGGCCCTCTTTGTTGCGCCAGACCCAGAGGAGTCCCGAGGGGCCCCGCCACCTCCACAGGATCCCTCGCCTCTCAGAGGCACCCTGGGAAGTTCCCTACGGTCCCCGGCAGAAGGCGAGGGACACGACGGTTTCCCGCCGCCCCCCCGAGAAAGACCTCGAGAGTCCTTCTTCAACGCGTCTCGAGGCCCTAGTCCCCTCCCGTGACTCGAGAGCCAGGACGCGCTCCCCCTCGCCACGCGCATGGAGACCTGACTTCCCTGGCGCCGCACGAGAGTCTCCCTGAGATCCTCGTCGTGCCTCGGGAGAAAACCCCCACGGGCGCCGCAGCTCGAGGAAACCCCTGAGACGCCCCCGTCCTCGCGAGCTGAGGGCCTTCTTTTCCTGCATGGCCTGGAGAGCAATCCCGGGTCCTCTCTCCAAACGGAAGAGGAGGCTGGACTCCCTTGAGGCCGCTCAGGGGGCTCCAAGAGACCCGCGTCGCGACTCGAGAGGAGAGCGGAGTCCTTGGCTTCCCCTCGAGACGAGGCCTGACTCCCCGGGGGAGCCTGGAATGCAACCCCGAGATCCCTGCCTTCCCTGGAGAGGAATATTAGGTCCCGGACACAAGCCTAGGTGAGGTCTCTTTGGCCCTGCAGTGACTCGAGCGCAACCCCCAGCTTTCCCTCGCAACCCGAGGGGAAGATTGGGCTTCCCAGGGCCAACCCAAGGGGAAGGCTGAGATCCCCGTCGTAACTCGCGAATCCCGCCGCAACTCGAGAAAAACCACGTGGTTCCCACCTCTTGGCAAGATGAGGCCCTTGCCCGCCACGGCGTCTCAAGGGAAGTCCACTGTTCCGCCCTGAAGCGCGAAACGGTCCCTGACAGCTTCCTGCGACCCCCAAAAGTCCCCCGACACGCCGGGTTCCCTCGAGGGGAACACCGAGGGTCCCGGCACCGCTTCCTCTGAGCCCCTTCTCCCCTCCTGATCGCGACAGGAGAGGCGATTCCCCTGCGTGGTCTGGAAGGGGTTCCCGGCCTTCCCGGCGCACCTCAGGATGAGGCCGGTCTCACGAGGAAATTCGAGACGAGCCACGTGGGTGGGGCCACATGCCGAACGCCCCCGATTCCCCGGTCCGCCCTTGAGAAGGACCCGAGGCCCGGACCCCTCTTCGAAGGCAACCCTGTGGGTGAAGGCACAACACGAAGGGGCAATGCCACGCCCCTGCGTCGTCCGCAAAGACCCGCGGGTTCCACACACAGCTCAACGAGGGGCCTGAGACCCCCTGAGCAACCTGAGAGGCCAGCGGGGTTCCCTTTCTCAGACAAGACGAGGCCTGACTCTCCTGTCCCAACTCTGCAGGGACCCTGCGGTCGGAGTCCGAAACGGAGAGGGAGCCTGAGGTTCCTGCCTCCCCTCGAGGTGAGGCCCTCTTCCGTTGCGCCAGACCCAGCCGAGTCCCGAGGGGCCCCGCCACCTCCACAGGATCCCTCGCCTCTCAGAGGCACCCTGGGAAGTTCCCTAAGGTCCCCGGCAGAAGGCGAGGGACACGAGGGTTTCCCGCCGCCCCCCCGAGAAAGACCTCGAGAGTCCTTCTTCAACGCGTCTCGAGGCCCTAGTCCCCTCCCGTGACTCGAGAGCCAGGACGCGCTCCCCCTCGCCACGCGCATGGAGACCTGACTTCCCTGGCGCCGCACGAGAGGCTCCCTGAGATCCTCGTCGTGCCTCGGGAGAAAACCCCCACGGGCGCCGCAGCTCGAGGAAACCCCTGAGACACCCCCGTCCTCGCGAGCTGAGGGCCTTCTTTTCCTGCATGGCCTGGAGAGCAATCCCGGGTCCTCTCTCCAAACGGAAGAGGAGGCTGGACTCCCTTGAGGCCGCTCAGGGGGCTCCAAGAGACCCGCGTCGCGACTCGAGAGGAGAGCGGAGTCCTTGGCTTCCCCTCGAGACGAGGCCTGACTCCCCGGGGGAGCCTGGAATGCAACCCCGAGATCCCTGCCTTCCCTGGAGAGGAATAGTAGGTCCCGGACACACGCCTAGGTGAGGTCTCTTCGGCCCTGCAGTGACTCGAGCGCAACCCCCAGCTTTCCCTCGCAACCCGAGGGGAAGATTGGGCTTCCCAGGGCCAACCCAAGGGGAAGGCTGAGATCCCCGTCGTAACTCGAGAATCCCGCCGCAACTCGAGAAAAACCACGTGGTTCCCACCTCTTGGCAAGATGAGGCCCTTGCCCGCCACGGCGTCTCAAGGGAAGTCCCCTGTTCTGCCCTGAAGGGCGAAACGGTCCCTGACAGCCTTCCTGCGACCCCCAAAAGTCCCCCGACACGCCGGGTTCCCTCGAGGGGAACACCGAGGGTCCCGGCACCGCTTCCTCTGAGCCCCTTCTCCCCTCCTGATCGCGACAGGAGAGGCGATTCCCCTGCGTGGTCTGGAAGGGGTTCCCGGCCTTCCCGGCGCACCTCAGGATGAGGCCGGTCTCACGAGGAAATTCGAGACGAGCCACGTGGGTGGGGCCACATGCCGAACGCCCCCGATTCCCCGGTCCGCCCTTGAGAAGGACCCGAGGCCCGGACCCCTCTTCGAAGGCAACCCTGTGGGTGAAGGCACAACACGAAGGGGCACTGCCACCCCCGTGCATCGTCCGCAAAGACCCGCGGGTTCCACACACAGCTCGACGAGGGGCCTGAGACCCCCTGAGCAACCCGAGAGGCCAGCGGGGTTCCCTTCCTCAGACAAGACGAGGCCTGACTCTCCTGTCCCAACTCTGCAGGGACCCTGCGGTCGGAGTCCGAAACGGAGAGGAAGCCTGAGGTACCTGCCTCCCCTCGAGGTGAGGCCCTCTTCCGTTGCGCCAGACCCAGCGGAGTCCCGAGGGGCCCCGCCACCTCCACAGGATCCCTCGCCTCTCAGAGGCACCCTGGGAAGTTCCCTACGGTCCCCGGCAGAAGGCGAGGGACACGAGGGTTTCCCGCCGCCCCCCCCAAGAAAGACCTCGAGAGACCTTCTTCAACGCGTCTCGAGGCCCTAGTCCCCTCCCGTGACTCGAGAGCCAGGACGCGCTCCCCCTCGCCACGCGCATGGAAACCTGACTTCCCTGGCGCCGCACGAGAGTCTCCCTGAGATCCTCGTCGTGCCTCGGGAGAAAACCCCCACGGGCGCCGCAGCTCGAGGAAACCCCTGAGACGCCCCCGTCCTCGCGAGCTGAGGGCCTTCTTTTCCTGCATGGCCTGGAGAGGAATCCCGGGTCCTCTCTCCAAACGGAAGAGGAGGCTGGACTCCCTTGAGGCCGCTCAGGGGGCTTCAAGAGACCCGCGTCGCGACTCGAGAGGAGAGCGGAGTCCTTGGCTTCCCCTCGAGATGAGGCCTGACTCCCCGGGGGAGCCTGGAATGCAACCCCGAGATCCCTGCCTTCCATGGAGAGGAATAGTAGGTCCCGGACACACGCCTAGGTGAGGTCTCTTCGGCCCTGCAGTGACTCGAGCGCAACTCCCAGCTTTCCCTCGCAACCCGAGGGGAAAATTGGGCTTCCCAGGGCCAACCCAAGGGGAAGGCTGAGATCCCCGTCGTAACTCGAGAATCCCGCCGCAACTCGTGAAAAACCACGTGGTTCCCACCTCTTGGCAAGATGAGGCCCTTGCCCGCCACGGCATCTCAAGGGATGTCCCCTGTTCCACCCTGAAGTGGAAACGGTCCCTGACAGCCTTCCTGCGACCCCCAAAAGTCCCCCGACACGCCGGGTTCCCTCGAGGGGAACACCGAGGGTCCCGGCACCGCTTCCTCTGAGCCCCTTCTCCCCTCCTGATCGCGACAGGAGAGGCGATTCCCCTGCGTGGTCTGGAAGGGGTTCCCGGCCTTCCCGGCGCACCTCAGGATGAGGCCGGTCTCACGAGGAAATTCGAGACGAGCCACGTGGGTGGGGCCACATGCCGAACGCCCCCGATTCCCCGGTCCGCCCTTGAGAAGGACCCGAGGCCCGGACCCCTCTTCGAAGGCAACCCTGTGGGTGAAGGCACAACACGAAGGGGCACTGCCACGCCCGTGCATCGTCCGCAAAGACCCGCGGGTTCCACACACAGCTCGACGAGGGGCCTGAGACCCCCTGAGCAACCCGAGAGGCCAGCGGGGTTCCCTTCCTCAGACAAGACGAGGCCTGACTCTCCTGTCCCAACTCTGCAGGGACCCTGCGGTCGGAGTCCGAAACGGAGAGGAAGCCTGAGGTTCCTGCCTCCCCTCGAGGTGAGGCCCTCTTCCATTGCGCCAGACCCAGCGGAGTCCCGAGGGGCCCCGCCACCTCCACAGGATCCCTCGCCTCTCAGAGGCACCCTGGGAAGTTCCCTACGGTCCCCGTCAGAAGGCGAGGGACACGAGGGTTTCCCGCCGCCCCCCCGAGAAAGACCTCGAGAGTCCTTCTTCAACGCGTCTCGAGGCCCTAGTCCCCTCCCGTGACTCGAGAGCCAGGACGCGCTCCCCCTCGCCACGCGCATGGAGACCTGACTTCCCTGGCGCCGCACGAGAGGCTCCCTGAGATCCTCGTCGTGCCTCGGGAGAAAACCCCCACGGGCGCCGCAGCTCGAGGAAACCCCGGAGACGCCCCCGTCCTCGCGAGCTGAGGGCCTTCTTTTCCTGCATGGCCTGGAGAGCAATCCCGGGTCCTCTCTCCAAACGGAAGAGGAGGCTGGACTCCCTTGAGGCCGCTCAGGGGGCTCCAAGAGACCCGCGTCGCGACTCGAGAGGAGAGCGGAGTCCTTGGCTTCCCCTCGAGACGAGGCCTGACTCCCCGGGGGAGCCTGGAATGCAACCCCGAGATCCCTGCCTTCCCTGGAGAGGAATAGTAGGTCCCGGACACACGCCTAGGTGAGGTCTCTTCGGCCCTGCAGTGACTCGAGCGCAACCCCCAGCTTTCCCTCGCAACCCGAGGGGAAGATTGGGCTTCCCAGGGCCAACCCAAGGGGAAGGCTGAGATCCCCGTCGTAACTCGAGAATCCCGCCGCAACTCGAGAAAAACCACGTGGTTCCCACCTCTTGGCAAGATGAGGCCCTTGCCCGCCACGGCGTCTCAAGGGAAGTCCCCTGTTCCGCCCTGAAGGGCGAAACGGTCCCTGACAGCCTTCCTGCGACCCCCAAAAGTCCCCCGACACGCCGGGTTCCCTCGAGGGGAACACCGAGGGTCCCGGCACCGCTTCCTCTGAGCCCCTTCTCCCCTCCTGATCGCGACAGGAGAGGCGATTCCCCTGCGTGGTCTGGAAGGGGTTCCCGGCCTTCCCGGCGCACCTCAGGATGAGGCCGGTCTCACGAGGAAATTCGAGACGAGCCACGTGGGTGGGGCCACATGCCGAACGCCCCCGATTCCCCGGTCCGCCCTTGAGAAGGACCCGAGGCCCGGACCCCTCTTCGAAGGCAACCCTGTGGGTGAAGGCACAACACGAAGGGGCACTGCCAACCCCGTGCATCGTCCGCAAAGACCCGCGGGTTCCACACACAGCTCGACGAGGGGCCTGAGACCCCCTGAGCTACCCGAGAGGCCAGCGGGGTTCCCTTCCTCAGACAAGACGAGGCCTGACTCTCCTGTCCCAACTCTGCAGGGACCCTGCGGTCGGAGTCCGAAACGGAGAGGAAGCCTGAGGTTCCTGCCTCCCCTCGAGGTGAGGCCCTCTTCCGTTGCGCCAGACCCAGCGGAGTCCCGAGGGGCCCCGCCACCTCCACAGGATCCCTCGCCTCTCAGAGGCACCCTGGGAAGTTCCCTACGGTCCCCGGCAGAAGGCGAAGGACACGAGGGTTTCCCGCCGCCCCCCCGAGAAAGACCTCGAGAGTCCTTCTTCAACGCGTCTCGAGGCCCTAGTCCCCTCCCGTGACTCGAGAGCCAGGACGCGCTCCCCCTCGCCATGCGCATGGAGACCTGACTTCCCTGGCACCGCACGAGAGGCTCCCTGAGATCCTCGTCGTGCCTCGGGAAAAACCCCCACGGACGCCGCAGCTCGAGGAAACCCCTGAGACACCCCCGTCCTCGCGAGCTGAGGGCCTTCTTTTCCTGCATGGCCTGGAGAGCAATCCCGGGTCCTCTCTCCAAACGGAAGAGGAGGCTGGACTCCCTTGAGGCCGCTCAGGGGGCTCCAAGAGACCCGCGTCGCGACTCGAGAGGAGAGCGGAGTCCTTGGCTTCCCCTCGAGACGAGGCCTGACTCCCCGGGGGAGCCTGGAATGCAACCCCGAGATCCCTGCCTTCCCTGGAGAGGAATAGTAGGTCCCGGACACACGCCTAGGTGAGGTCTCTTCGGCCCTGCAGTGACTCGAGCGCAACCCCCAGCTTTCCCTCGCAACCCGAGGGGAAGATTGGGCTTCCCAGGGCCAACCCAAGGGGAAGGCTGAGATCCCCGTCGTAACTCGAGAATCCCGCCGCAACTCGAGAAAAACCACGTGGTTCCCACCTCTTGGCAAGATGAGGCCCTTGCCCGCCACGGCGTCTCAAGGGAAGTCCCCTGTTCCGCCCTGAAGGGCGAAACGGTCCCTGACAGCCTTCCTGCGACCCCCAAAAGTCCCCCGACACGCCGGGTTCCCTCGAGGGGAACACCGAGGGTCCCGGCACCGCTTCCTCTGAGCCCCTTCTCCCCTCCTGATCGCGACAGGAGAGGCGATTCCCCTGCGTGGTCTGGAAGGGGTTCCCGGCCTTCCCGGCGCACCTCAGGATGAGGCCGGTCTCACGAGGAAATTCGAGACGAGCCACGTGGGTGGGGCCACATGCCGAACGCCCCCGATTCCCCGGTCCGCCCTTGAGAAGGGCCCGAGGCCCGGACCCCTCTTCGAAGGCAACCCTGGGGGGGAAGGCACAACACGAAGGGGCACTGCCACCCCCGTGCATCGTCCGCAAAGACCCGCGGGTTCCACACACAGCTCGACGAGGGGCCTGAGACCCCCTGAGCAACTCGAGAGGCCAGCGGGGTTCCCTTCCTCAGACAAGACGAGGCCTGACTCTCCTGTCCCAACTCTGCAGGGACCCTGCGGTCGGAGTCCGAAATGCAGAGGAAGCCTGAGGTTGCTGCCTCCCCTCGAGGTGATGCCCTCTTCCGTTGCGCCAGACCCAGCGGAGTCCCGAGGGGCCCCGCCACCTCCACAGGATCCCTCGCCTCTCAGAGGCACCCTGGGAAGTTCCCTAAGGTCCCCGGCAGAAGGCGAGGGACACGAGGGTTTCCCGCCGCCCCCCCGAGAAAGACCTCGAGAGTCCTTCTTCAACGCGTCTCGAGGCCCTAGTCCCCTCCCGTGACTCGAGAGCCAGGACGCGCTCCCCCTCGCCACGCGCATGGAGACCTGACTTCCCTGGCGCCGCACGAGAGGCTCCCTGAGATCCTCGTCGTGCCTCGGGAGAAAACCCCCACAGGCGCCGCAGCTCGAGGAAACCCCTGAGACCCCCCCGTCCTCGCGAGCTGAGGGCCTTCTTTTCCTGCATGGCATGGAGAGCAATCCCGGGTCCTCTCTCCAAACGGAAGAGGAGGCTGGAGTCCCTTGAGGCCGCTCAGGGGGCTCCAAGAGCCCCGCGTCGCGACTCGAGAGGAGAGCGGAGTCCTTGGCTTCCCCTCGAGACGAGGCCTGACTCCCCGCGGGAGCCTGGAATGCAACCCCGAGATCCCTGCCTTCCCTGGAGAGGAATATTAGGTCCCGGACACACGCCTAGGTGAGGTCTCTTCGGCCCTGCAGTGACTCGAGCGCAACCCCCAGCTTTCCCTCGCAACCCGAGGGGAAGATTGGGCTTCCCAGGGCCAACCCAAGGGGAAGGCTGAGATCCCCGTCGTTACTCGAGAATCCCGCCGCAACTCGAGAAAAACCACGTGGTTCCCACCTCTTGGCAAGATGAGGCCCTTGCCCGCCACGGCGTCTCAAGGGAAGTCCCCTGTTCCGCCCTGAAGGGCGAAACAGTCCCTGACAGCCTTCCTGCGACCCCCAAAAGTCCCCCGACACGCCGGGTTCCATCGAGGGGAACACCGAGGGTCCCGGCACCGCTTCCTCTGAGCCCCTTCTCCCCTCCTGATCGCGACAGGAGAGGCGATTCCCCTGCGTGGTCTGGAAGGGGTTCCCGGCCTTCCCGGCGCACCTCAGGATGAGGCCGGTCTCACGAGGAAATTCGAGACGAGCCACGTGGGTGGGGCCACATGCCGAACGCCCCCGATTCCCCGGTCCGCCCTTGAGAAGGACCCGAGGCCCGGACCCCTCTTCGAAGGCAACCCTGGGGGGGAAGGCACAACACGAAGGGGCACTGCCACCCCCGTGCATCGTCCGCAAAGACCCGCGGGTTCCACACACAGCTCGACGAGGGGCCTGAGACCCCCTGAGCAACTCGAGAGGCCAGCGGGGTTCCCTTCCTCAGACAAGACGAGGCCTGACTCTCCTGTCCCAACTCTGCAGGGACCCTGCGGTCGGAGTCCGAAATGCAGAGGAAGCCTGAGGTTCCTGCCTCCCCTCGAGGTGAGGCCCTCTTCCGTTGCGCCAGACCCAGCGAAGTCCCGAGGGGCCCCGCCACCTCCACAGGATCCCTCGCCTCTCAGAGGCACCCTGGGAAGTTCCCTAAGGTCCCCGGCAGAAGGCGAGGGACACGAGGGTTTCCCGCCGCCCCCCCGAGAAAGACCTCGAGAGTCCTTCTTCAACGCGTCTCGAGGCCCTAGTCCCCTCCCGTGACTCGAGAGCCAGGACGCGCTCCCCCTCGCCACGCGCATGGAGACCTGACTTCCCTGGCGCCGCACGAGAGGCTCCCTGAGATCCTCGTCGTGCCTCGGGAGAAAACCCCCACGGGCGCCGCAGCTCGAGGAAACCCCGGAGACGCCCCCGTCCTCGCGAGCTGAGGGCCTTCTTTTCCTGCATGGCCTGGAGAGCAATCCCGGGTCCTCTCTCCAAACGGAAGAGGAGGCTGGACTCCCTTGAGGCCGCTCAGGGGGCTCCAAGAGACCCGCGTCGCGACTCGAGAGGAGAGCGGAGTCCTTGGCTTCCCCTCGCGATGAGGCCTGACTCCCCGCGGGAGCCTGGAATGCAACCCCGAGATCCCTGCCTTCCCTGGAGAGGAATATTAGGTCCCGGACACACGCCTAGGCGAGGTCTCTTCGGCCCTGCAGTGACTCGAGCGCAACCCCCAGCTTTCCCTCGCAAACCGAGGGGAAGATTGGGCTTCCCAGGGCCAACCCAAGGGGAAGGCTGAGATCCCCGTCGTAACTCGAGAATCCCGCCGCAACTCGAGAAAAACCACGTGGTTCCCACCTCTTGGCAAGAGGAGGACCTTGCCCGCCACGGCGTCTCAAGGGAAGTCCCCTGTTCCGCCCTGAAGAGCGAAACGGTCCCTGACAGCCTTCCTGCGACCCCCAAAAGTCCCCCGACACGCCGGGTTCCCTCGAGGGGAACACCGAGGGTCCCGGCACCGCTTCCTCTGAGCCCCTTCTCCCCTCCTGATCGCGACAGGAGAGGCGATTCCCCTGCGTGGTCTGGAAGGGGTTCCCGGCCTTCCCGGCGCACCTCAGGATGAGGCCGGTTTCACGAGGAAATTCGAGACGAGCCACGTGGGTGGGGCCACATGCCGAACGCCCCCGATTCCCCGGTCCGCCCTTGAGAAGGACCCGAGGCCCGGACCCCTCTTCGAAGGCAACCCTGTGGGTGAAGGCACAACACGAAGGGGCACTGCCACCCCCGTGCATCATCCACAAAGACCCGCGGGTTCCACACACAGCTCGACGAGGGGCTTGAAACCCCCTGAGCAACTCGAGAGGCCAGCGGGGTTCCCTTCCTCAGACAAGACCAGGCCTGACTCTCCTGTCCCAACTCTGCAGGGACCCTGCGGTCAGAGTCCGAAACGGAGAGGAAGCCTGAGGTTCCTGCCTCCCCTCGAGGTGAGGCCCTCTTCCGTTGCGCCAGACCCAGCGGAGTCCCGAGGGGCCCCGCCACCTCCACAGGATCCCTCGCCTCTCAGAAGCACCCTGGGAAGTTCCCTAAGGTCCCCGGCAGAAGGCGAGGGACACGAGGGTTTCCCGCCGCCCCCCCGAGAAAGACCTGGAGAGTCCTTCTTCAACGCGTCTCGAGGCCCTAGTCCCCTCCCGTGACTCGAGAGCCAGGACGCGCTCCCCCTCGCCACGCGCATGGAGACCTGACTTCCCTGGCGCCGCACGAGAGGCTCCCTGAGATCCTCGTCGTGCCTCGGGAGAAAACCCCCACGGGCGCCGCAGCTCGAGGAAACCTCTGAGACGCCCCCGTCCTCGCGAGCTGAGGGCCTTCTTTTCCTGCATGGCCTGGAGAGCAATCCCGGGTCCTCTCTCCAAACGGAAGAGGAGGCTGGACTCCCTTGAGGCCGCTCAGGGGGCTCCAAGAGACCCGCGTCGCGACTCGAGAGGAGAGCGGAGTCCTTGGCTTCACCTCGAGACGAGGCCTGACTCCCCGGGGGAGCCTGGAATGCAACCCCGAGATCCCTGGCTTCCCTGGAGAGGAATATTAGGTCCCGGACACACGCCTAGGTGAGGTCTCTTCGGCCCTGCAGTGACTCGAGCGCAACCCCCAGCTTTCCCTCGCAACCCGAGGGGAAGATTGGGCTTCCCAGGGCCAACCCAAGGGGAAGGCTGAGATCCCCGTCGTAACTCGAGAATCCCGCCGCAACTCGAGAAAAACCACGTGGTTCCCACCTCTTGGCAAGAGGAGGCCCTTGCCCGCCACGGCGTCTCAAGGGAAGTCCCCTGTTCCGCCCTGAAGGGCGAAACGGTCCCTGACAGCCTTCCTGCGACCCCCAAAAGTCCCCCGACACGCCGGGTTCCTTCGAGGGGAACACCGAGGGTCCCGGCACCGCTTCCTCTGAGCTCCTTCTCCCCTCCTGATCGCGACAGGGGAGGCGATTCCCCTGCGTGGTCTGGAAGGGGTTCCCGGCCTTCCCGGCGCACCTCAGGATGAGGCCGGTTTCACGAGGAAATTCGAGACGAGCCACGTGGGTGGGGCCACATGCCGAACGCCCCCGATTCCCCGGTCCGCCCTTGAGAAGGACCCGAGGCCCGGACCCCTCTTCGAAGGCAACCGTGTGGGTAAAGGCACAACACGAAGGGGCACTGCCACCCCCGTGCATCGTCCGCAAAGACCCGCGGGTTCCACACACAGCTCGACGAGGGGCCTGAGACCCCCTGAGCAACTCGAGAGGCCAGCGGGGTTCCCTTCCTCAGACAAGTCCAGGCCTGACTCTCCTGTCCCAACTCTGCAGGGACCCTGCGGTCGGAGTCCGAAACGGAGAGGAAGCCTGAGGTTCCTGCCTCCCCTCGAGGTGAGGCCCTCTTCCGTTGCGCCAGACCCAGCGGAGTCCCGAGGGGCCCCGCCACCTCCACAGGATCCCTCGCCTCTCAGAGGCACCCTGAAAAGTTCCCTAAGGTCCCCGGCAGAAGGCGAGGGACACGAGGGTTTCCCGCCGCCCCCCCCGAGAAAGACCTGGAGAGTCCTTCTTCAACGCGTCTCGAGGCCCTAGTCCCCTCCCGTGACTCGAGAGCCAGGACGCGCTCCCCCTCGCCACGCGCATGGAGACCTGACTTCCCTGGCGCCGCACGAGAGGCTCCCTGAGATCCTCGTCGTGCCTCGGGAGAAAACCCCCACGGGCGCCGCAGCTCGAGGAAACCCCGGAGACGCCCCCGTCCTCGCGAGCTGAGGGCCTTCTTTTCCTGCATGGCCTGGAGAGCAATCCCGGGTCCTCTCTCCAAACGGAAGAGGAGGCTGGACTCCCTTGAGGCCGCTCAGGGGGCTCCAAGAGACCCGCGTCGCGACTCGAGAGGAGAGCGGAGTCCTTGGCTTCCCCTCGAGACGAGGCCTGACTCCCCAGGGGAGCCTGGAATGCAACCCCGAGATCCCTGGCTTCCCTGGACAGGAATATTAGGTCCCGGACACACGCCGAGGTGAGGTCTCTTCGGCCCTGCGGTGACTCGAGCGCAACCCCCAGCTTTCCCTCGCAACCCGAGGGGAAGATTGGGCTTCCCAGGGCCAACCCAAGGGGAAGGCTGAGATCCCCGTCGTAACTCGAGAATCCCGCCGCAACTCGAGAAAAACCACGTGGTTCCCACCTCTTGGCAAGATGAGGCCCTTGCCCGCCACGGCGTCTCAAGGGAAGTCCCCTGTTCCGCCCTGAAGGGCGAAACGGTCCCTGACAGCCTTCCTGCGACCCCCAAAAGTCCCCCGACACGCCGGGTTCCCTCGAGGGGAACACCGAGGGTCCCGGCACCGCTTCCTCTGAGCCCCTTCTCCCCTCCTGACCGCGACAGGAAAGGCGATTCCCCTGCGTGGTCTGGAAGGGGTTCCCGGCCTTCCCGGCGCACCTCAGGATGAGGCCGGTCTCACGAGGAAATTCGAGACGAGCCACGTGGGTGGGGCCACATGCCGAACGCCCCCGATTCCCCGGTCCGCCCTTGAGAAGGACCCGAGGCCCGGACCCCTCTTCGAAGGCAACCCTGGGGGGGAAGGCACAACACGAAGGGGCACTGCCACCCCCGTGCATCGTCCGCAAAGACCCGCGGGTTCCACACACAGCTCGACGAGGGGCCTGAGACCCCCTGAGCAACTCGAGAGGCCAGCGGGGTTCCCTTCCTCAGACAAGACGAGGCCTGACTCTCCTGTCCCAACTCTGCAGGGACCCTGCGGTCGGAGTCCGAAACGGAGAGGAAACCTGAGGTTCCTGCCTCCCCTCGAGGTGAGGCCTTCTTCCGTTGCGCCAGACCCAGCGGAGTCCCGAGGGTCCCCACCACCTCCACAGGATCCCTCGCCTCTCAGAGGCACCCTGGCAAGTTCCCTAAGGTCCCCGGCAGAAGGCGAGGGACACGAGGGTTTCCCGCCGCCCCCCGAGAAAGACCTCGAGAGTCCTTCTTCAACGCGTCTCGAGGCCCTAGTCCCCTCCCGTGACTCGAGAGCCAGGACGCGCTCCCCCTCGCCACGCGCATGGAGACCTGACTTCCCTGGCGCCGCACGAGAGGCTCCCTGAGATCCTCGTCGTGCCTCGGGAGAAAACCCCCACGGGCGCCGCAGCTCGAGGAAACCCCTGAGACGCCCCCGTCCTCGCGAGCTGAGGACCTTCTTTTCCTTCATGGCCTGGAGAGCAATCCCGGGTCCTCTCTCCAAACGGAAGAGGAGGCTGGACTCCCTTGAGGCCGCTCAGGGGGCTCCAAGAGACCCGCGTCGCGACTCCAGAGGAGAGCGGAGTCCTTGCCTTCCCCTCGAGACGAGGCCTGACTCCCCGCGGGAGCCTGGAATGCAACCCCGAGATCCCTGCCTTCCCTGGAGAGGAATATTAGGTCCCGGACACACGCCTAGGTGAGGTCTCTTCGACCCTGCAGTGACTCGAGCGCGAACCCCAACTTTCCCTCGCAACCCGAGGGGAAGATTGGGCTTCCCAGGGCCAACCCAAGGGGAAGGCTGAGATCCCCGTCGTAACTCGAGAATCCCGCCGCAACTCGAGAAAAACCACGTGGTTCCCACCTCTTGGCAAGATGAGGCCCTTGCCCGCCACGGCGTCTCAAGGGAAGTCCCCTGTTCCGCCCTGAAGGGCGAAACGGTCCCTGACAGCCTTCCTGCGACCACCAAAAGTCCCCCGACACGCCGGGTTCCCTCGAGGGGAACACCGAGGGTCCCGGCACCGCTTCCTCTGAGCCCCTTCTCCCCTCCTGATCGCGACAGGAGAGGCGATTCCCCTGCGTGGTCTGGAAGGGGTTCCCGGCCTTCCCGGCGCACCTCAGGATGAGGCCGGTCTCACGAGGAAATTCGAGACGAGGCACGTTGGTGGGGCCACATGCCGAACGCCCCCGATTCCCCGGTCCGCCCTTGAGAAGGACCCGAGGCCCGGACCCCTCTTCGAAGGCAACCCAGTGGGTGAAGGCACAACACGAAGGGGCACTGCCACCCCCGTGCATCGTCCGCAAAGACCCGCGGGTTCCACACACAGCTCGACGAGGGGCCTGAGACCCCCTGAGCAACTCGAGAGGCCAGCGGGGTTCCCTTCCTCAGACAAGACGAGGCCTGACTCTCCTGTCCCAACTCTTCAGGGACCCTGCGGTCGGAGTCCGAAACGGAGAGGAAGCCTGAGGTTCCTGCCTCCCCTCGAGGTGAGGCCCTCTTCCGTTGCGCCAGACCCAGCGGAGTCCCGAGGGGCCCCGCCACCTCCACAGGATCCCTCGCCTCTCAGAGGCACCCTGGCAAGTTCCCTAAGGTCCCCGGCAGAAGGCGAGGGACACGAGGGTTTCCCGCCGCCCCCCGAGAAAGACCTCGAGAGTCCTTCTTCAACGCGTCTCGAGGCCCTAGTCCCCTCCCGTGACTCGAGAGCCAGGACGCGCTCCCCCTCGCCACGCGCATGGAGACCTGACTTCCCTGGCGCCGCACGAGAGGCTCCCTGAGATCCTCGTCGTGCCTCGGGAGAAAACCCCCACGGGCGCCGCAGCTCGAGGAAACCCCTGAGACGCCCCCGTCCTCGCGAGCTGAGGGCCTTCTTTTCCTGCATGGCCTGGAGAGCAATCCCGGGTCCTCTCTCCAAACGGAAGAGGAGGCTGGACTCCCTTGAGGCCGCTCAGGGGGCTCCAAGAGACCCGCGTCGCGACTCCAGAGGAGAGCGGAGTCCTTGCCTTCCCCTCGAGACGAGGCCTGACTCCCCGCGGGAGCCTGGAATGCAACCCCGAGATCCCTGCCTTCCCTGGAGAGGAATATTAGGTCCCGGACACACGCCTAGGTGAGGTCTCTTCGACCCTGCAGTGACTCGAGCGCGAACCCCAGCTTTCCCTCGCAACCCGAGGGGAAGATTGGGCTTCCCAGGGCCAACCCAAGGGGAAGGCTGAGATCCCCGTCGTAACTCGAGAATCCCGCCGCAACTCGAGAAAAACCACGTGGTTCCCACCTCTTGGCAAGATGAGGCCCTTGGCCGCCACGGCGTCTCATGGGAAGTCCCCTGTTACGCCCTGAAGGGCGAAACGGTCCCTGACAGCCTTCCTGCGACCCCCAAAAGGCCCCCGACACGCCGGGTTCCCTCGAGGGGAACACCGAGGGTCCCGGCACCGCTTCCTCTGAGCCCCTTCTCCCCTCCTGATCGCGACAGGAGAGGCGATTCCCCTGCGTGGTCTGGAAGGGGTTCCCGGCCTTCCCGGCGCACCTCAGGATGAGGCCGGTCTCACGAGGAAATTCGAGACGAGGCACGTGGGTGGGGCCACATGCCGAACGCCCCCGATTCCCCGGTCCGCCCTTGAGAAGGACCCGAGGCCCGGACCCCTCTTCGAAGGCAACCCTGTGGGGGAAGGCACAACACGAAGGGGCACTGCCACCCCCGTGCATCGTCCGCAAAGACCCGCGGGTTCCACACACAGCTCGACGAGGGGCCTGAGACCCCCTGAGCAACTCGAGAGGCCAGCGGGGTTCCCTTCCTCAGACAAGACGAGGCCTGACTCTCCTGTCCCAACTCTGCAGGGACCCTGCGGTCGGAGTCCGAAACGGAGAGGAAGCCTGAGGTTCCTGCCTCCCCTCGAGGTGAGGCCCTCTTCCGTTGCGCCAGACCCAGCGGAGTCCCGAGGGGCCCCGCCACCTCCACAGGATCCCTCGCCTCTCAGAGGCACCCTGGCAAGTTCCCTAAGGTCCCCGGCAGAAGGCGAGGGACACGAGGGTTTCCCGCCGCCCCCCGAGAAAGACCTCGAGAGTCCTTCTTCAACGCGTCTCGAGGCCCTAGTCCCCTCCCGTGACTCGAGAGCCAGGACGCGCTCCCCCTCGCCACGCGCATGGAGACCTGACTTCCCTGGCGCCGCACGAGAGGCTCCCTGAGATCCTCGTCGTGCCTCGGGAGAAAACCCCCACGGGCGCCGCAGCTCGAGGAAACCCCTGAGACGCCCCCGTCCTCGCGAGCTGAGGGCCTTCTTTTCCTGCATGGCCTGGAGAGCAATCCCGGGTCCTCTCTCCAAATGGAAGAGGAGGCTGGACTCCCTTGAGGCCGCTCAGGGGGCTCCAAGAGACCCGCGTCGCGACTCGAGAGGAGAGCGGAGTCCTTGGCTTCCCCTCGAGACGAGGCCTGACTCCCCGGGGGAGCCTGGAATGCAACCCCGAGATCCCTGCCTTCCCTGGAGAGGAATATGAGGTCCTGGACACACGCCTAGGTCAGGTCTCTTCGGCCCTGCAGTGACTCGAGCGCAACCCCCAGCTTTCCCTCGCAACCCGAGGGGAAGATTGGGCTTCCCAGGGCCAACCCAAGGGGAAGGCTGAGATCCCCGTCGTAACTCGAGAATCCCGCCGCAACTCGAGAAAAACCACGTGGTTCCCACCTCTTGGCAAGATGAGGCCCTTGCCCGCCACGGCGTCTCAAGGGAAGTCCCCTGTTCCGCCCTGAAGGGCGAAACGGTCCCTGACAGCCTTCCTGCGACCACCAAAAGTCCCCCGACACGCCGGGTTCCCTCGAGGGGAACACCGAGGGTCCCGGCACCGCTTCCTCTGAGCCCCTTCTCCCCTCCTGATCGCGACAGGAGAGGCGATTCCCCTGCGTGGTCTGGAAGGGGTTCCCGGCCTTCCCGGCGCACCTCAGGATGAGGCCGGTCTCACGAGGAAATTCGAGACGAGCCACGTGGGTGGGGCCACATGCCGAACGCCCCCGATTCCCCGGTCCGCCCTTGAGAAGGACCCGAGGCCCGGACCCCTCTTCGAAGGCAACCCTGTGGGGGAAGGCACAACACGAAGGGGCACTGCCACCCCCGTGCATCGTCCGCAAAGACCCGCGGGTTCCACACACAGCTCGACGAGGGGCCTGAGACCCCCTGAGCAACTCGAGAGGCCAGCGGGGTTCCCTTCCTCAGACAAGACGAGGCCTGACTCTCCTGTCCCAACTCTGCAGGGACCCTGCGGTCGGAGTCCGAAACGGAGAGGAAGCCTGAGGTTCCTGCCTCCCCTCGAGGTGAGGCCCTCTTCCGTTGCGCCAGACCCAGCGGAGTCCCGAGGGGCCCCGCCACCTCCACAGGATCCCTCGCCTCTCAGAGGCACCCTGGCAAGTTCCCTAAGGTCCCCGGCAGAAGGCGAGGGACACGAGGGTTTCCCGCCGCCCCCCGAGAAAGACCTCGAGAGTCCTTCTTCAACGCGTCTCGAGGCCCTAGTCCCCTCCCGTGACTCGAGAGCCAGGACGCGCTCCCCCTCGCCACGCGCATGGAGACCTGACTTCCCTGGCGCCACACGAGAGGCTCCCTGAGATCCTCGTCGTGCCTCGGGAGAAAACCCCCACGGGCGCCGCAGCTCGAGGAAACCCCTGAGACGCCCCCGTCCTCGCGAGCTGAGGGCCTTCTTTTCCTGCATGGCCTGGAGAGCAATCCCGGGTCCTCTCTCCAAACGGAAGAGGAGGCTGGACTCCCTTGAGGCCGCTCAGGGGGCTCCAAGAGACCCGCGTCGCGACTCGAGAGGAGAGCGGAGTCCTTGGCTTCCCCTCGAGACGAGGCCTGACTCCCCGCGGGAGCCTGGAATGCAACCCCGAGATCCCTGCCTTCCCTGGAGAGGAATATGAGGTCCTGGACACACCCCTAGGTCAGGTCTCTTCGGCCCTGCAGTGACTCGAGCGCAACCCCCAGCTTTCCCTCGCAACCCGAGGGGAAGATTGGGCTTCCCAGGGCCAACCCAAGGGGAAGGCTGAGATCCCCGTCGTAACTCGAGAATCCCGCCG
Organism: Bubalus kerabau; assembly: GCF_029407905.1. Classification (NCBI taxonomy): domain Eukaryota; kingdom Metazoa; phylum Chordata; class Mammalia; order Artiodactyla; family Bovidae; genus Bubalus; species Bubalus kerabau. Next base: position 248,439 of record NC_073647.1, on the reverse strand, counting down.
CAACTCGAGAAAAACCACGTGGTTCCCACCTCTTGGCAAGATGAGGCCCTTGCCCGCCACGGCGTTTCAAGGGAAGTCCCCTGTTCCGCCCTGAAGGGCGAAACGGTCCCTGACAGCCTTCCTGCGACCCCCAAAAGTCCCCCGACACGCCGGGTTCCCTCGAGGGGAACACCGAGTGTCCCGGCACCGCTTCCTCTGAGCCCCCTCTCCCCTCCTGATCGCGGCAGGAGAGGCGATTCCCCTGCGTGGTCTGGAAGGGGTTCCCGGCCTTCCCGGCGCACCTCAGGATGAGGCCGGTCTCACGAGGAAATTCGAGACGAGCCACGTGGGTGGGGCCACATGCCGGACGCCCCCGATTCCCCGGTCCGCCCTTGAGAAGGACCCGAGGCCCGGACCCCTCTTCGAAGGCAACCCTGTGGGGGAAGGCACAACACGAAGGGGCACTGCCACCCCCGTGCATCGTCCGCAAAGACCCGCGGGTTCCACACACAGCTCGACGAGGGGCCTGAGACCCCCTGAGCAACTCGAGAGGCCAGCGGGGTTCCCTTCCTCAGACAAGACGAGGCCTGACTCTCCTGTCCCAACTCTGCAGGGACCCTGCGGTCGGAGTCCGAAACGGAGAGGAAGCCTGAGGTTCCTGCCTCCCCTCGAGGTGAGGCCCTCTTCCGTTGCGCCAGACCCAGCGGAGTCCCGAGGGGCCCCGCCACCTCCACAGGATCCCTCGCCTCTCAGAGGCACCCTGGGAAGTTCCCTAAGGTCCCCGGCAGAAGGCGAGGGACACGAGGGTTTCCCGCCGCCCCCCCGAGAAAGACCTCGAGAGTCCTTCTTCAACGCGTCTCGAGGCCCTAGTCCCCTCCCGTGACTCGAGAGCCAGGACGCGCTCCCCCTCGCCACGCGCATGGAGACCTGACTTCCCTGGCGCCGCACGAGAGGCTCCCTGAGATCCTCGTCGTGCCTCGGGAGAAAACCCCCACGGGCGCCGCAGCTCGAGGAAACCCCTGAGACGCCCCCGTCCTCGCGAGCTGAGGGCCTTCTTTTCCTGCATGGCCTGGAGAGCAATCCCGGGTCCTCTCTCCAAACGGAAGAGGAGGCTGGACTCCCTTGAGGCCGCTCAGGGGGCTCCAAGAGCCCCGCGTCGCGACTCGAGAGGAGAGCGGAGTCCTTGGCTTCCCCTCGAGACGAGGCCTGACTCCCCGCGGGAGCCTGGAATGCAACCCCGAGATCCCTGCCTTCCCTGGAGAGGAATATTAGGTCCCGGACACACGCCTAGGTGAGGTCTCTTGGGCCCTGCAGTGACTCGAGCGCAACCCCCAGCTTTCCCTCGCAACCCGAGGGGAAGATTGGGCTTCCCAGGGCCAACCCAAGGGGAAGGCTGAGATCCCCGTCGTAACTCGAGAATCCCGCCGCAACTCGAGAAAAACCACGTGGTTCCCACCTCTTGGCAAGATGAGGCCCTTGCCCGCCACGGCGTCTCAAGGGAAGTCCCCTGTTCCGCCCTGAAGAGCGAAACGGTCCCTGACAGCCTTCCTGCGACCCCCAAAAGTCCCCCGACACGCCGGGTTCCCTCGAGGGGAACACCGAGGGTCCCGGCACCGCTTCCTCTGAGCCCCTTCTCCCCTCCTGATCGCGACAGGAGAGGCGATTCCCCTGCGTGGTCTGGAAGGGGTTCCCGGCCTTCCCGGTGCACCTCAGGATGAGGCCGGTCTCACGAGGAAATTCGAGACGAGCCACGTGGGTGGGGCCACATGCCGAACGCCCCCGATTCCCCGGTCCGCCCTTGAGAAGGACCCGAGGCCCGGACCCCTCTTCGAAGGCAACCCTGTGGGTGAAGGCACAACACGAAGGGGCACTGCCACCCCCGTGCATCGTCCGCAAAGACCCGCGGGTTCCACACACAGCTCGACGAGGGGCCTGAGACCCCCTGAGCAACTCGAGAGGCCAGCGGGGTTCCCTTCCTCAGACAAGACGAGGCCTGACTCTCCTGTCCCAACTCTGCAGGGACCCTGCGGTCGGAGTCCGAAACGGAGAGGAAGCCTGAGGTTGCTGCCTCCCCCCGAAGGTGAGGCCCTCTTCCGTTGCGCCAGACCCAGCGGAGTCCCGAGGGGCCCCACCACCTCCACAGGATCCCTCACCTCTCAGAGGCACCCTGGGAAGTTCCCTAAGGTCCCCGGCAGAAGGCGAGGGACACGAGGGTTTCCCGCCGCCCCCCGAGAAAGACCTCGAGAGTCCTTCTTCAACGCGTCTCGAGGCCCTAGTCCCCTCCCGTGACTCGAGAGCCAGGACGCGCTCCCCCTCGCCACGCGCATGGAGACCTGACTTCCCTGGCGCCGCACGAGAGGCTCCCTGAGATCCTCGTCGTGCCTCGGGAGAAAACCCCCACGGGCGCCGCAGCTCGAGGAAACCCCTGAGACGCCCCCGTCCTCGCGAGCTGAGGGCCTTCTTTTCCTGCATGGCCTGGAGAGCAATCCCGGGTCCTCTCTCCAAACGGAAGAGGAGGCTGGACTCCCTTGAGGCCGCTCAGGGGGCTCCAAGAGCCCCGCGTCGCGACTCGAGAGGAGAGCGGAGTCCTTGGCTTCCCCTCGAGACGAGGCCTGACTCCCCGGGGGAGCCTGGAATGCAACCCCGAGATCCCTGCCTTCCCTGGAGAGGAATATGAGGTCCTGGACACACCCCTAGGTCAGGTCTCTTCGGCCCTGCAGTGACTCGAGCGCAACCCCCAGCTTTCCCTCGCAACCCGAGGGGAAGATTGGGCTTCCCAGGGCCAACCCAAGGGGAAGGCTGAGATCCCCGTCGTAACTCGAGAATCCCGCCGCAACTCGAGAAAAACCACGTGGTTCCCACCTCTTGGCAAGATGAGGCCCTTGCCCGCCACGGCGTTTCAAGGGAAGTCCCCTGTTCCGCCCTGAAGGGCGAAACGGTCCCTGACAGCCTTCCTGCGACCCCCAAAAGTCCCCCGACACGCCGGGTTCCCTCGAGGGGAACACCGAGTGTCCCGGCACCGCTTCCTCTGAGCCCCCTCTCCCCTCCTGATCGCGGCAGGAGAGGCGATTCCCCTGCGTGGTCTGGAAGGGGTTCCCGGCCTTCCCGGCGCACCTCAGGATGAGGCCGGTCTCACGAGGAAATTCGAGACGAGCCACGTGTGTGGGGCCACATGCCGAACGCCCCCGATTCCCCGGTCCGCCCTTGAGAAGGACCCGAGGCCCGGACCCCTCTTCGAAGGCAACCCTGTGGGGGAAGGCACAACACGAAGGGGCACTGCCACCCCCGTGCATCGTCCGCAAAGACCCGCGGGTTCCACACACAGCTCGACGAGGGGCCTGAGACCCCCTGAGCAACTCGAGAGGCCAGCGGGGTTCCCTTCCTCAGACAAGACGAGGCCTGACTCTCCTGTCCCAACTCTGCAGGGACCCTGCGGTCGGAGTCCGAAACGGAGAGGAAGCCTGAGGTTCCTGCCTCCCCTCGAGGTGAGGCCCTCTTCCGTTGCGCCAGACCCAGCGGAGTCCCGAGGGGCCCCGCCACCTCCACAGGATCCCTCGCCTCTCAGAGGCACCCTGGGAAGTTCCCTAAGGTCCCCGGCAGAAGGCGAGGGACACGAGGGTTTCCCGCCGCCCCCCCGAGAAAGACCTCGAGAGTCCTTCTTCAACGCGTCTCGAGGCCCTAGTCCCCTCCCGTGACTCGAGAGCCAGGACGCGCTCCCCCTCGCCACGCGCATGGAGACCTGACTTCCCTGGCGCCGCACGAGAGGCTCCCTGAGATCCTCGTCGTGCCTCGGGAGAAAACCCCCACGGGCGCCGCAGCTCGAGGAAACCCCTGAGACGCCCCCGTCCTCGCGAGCTGAGGGCCTTCTTTTCCTGCATGGCCTGGAGAGCAATCCCGGGTCCTCTCTCCAAACGGAAGAGGAGGCTGGACTCCCTTGAGGCCGCTCAGGGGGCTCCAAGAGACCCGCGTCGCGACTCGAGAGGAGAGCGGAGTCCTTGGCTTCCCCTCGAGACGAGGCCTGACTCCCCGCGGGAGCCTGGAATGCAACCCCGAGATCCCTGCCTTCCCTGGAGAGGAATATTAGGTCCCGGACACACGCCTAGGTGAGGTCTCTTGGGCCCTGCAGTGACTCGAGCGCAACCCCCAGCTTTCCCTCGCAACCCGAGGGGAAGATTGGGCTTCCCAGGGCCAACCCAAGGGGAAGGCTGAGATCCCCGTCGTAACTCGAGAATCCCGCCGCAACTCGAGAAAAACCACGTGGTTCCCACCTCTTGGCAAGATGAGGCCCTTGCCCGCCACGGCGTCTCAAGGGAAGTCCCCTGTTCCGCCCTGAAGAGCGAAACGGTCCCTGACAGCCTTCCTGCGACCCCCAAAAGTCCCCCGACACGCCGGGTTCCCTCGAGGGGAACACCGAGGGTCCCGGCACCGCTTCCTCTGAGCCCCTTCTCCCCTCCTGATCGCGACAGGAGAGGCGATTCCCCTGCGTGGTCTGGAAGGGGTTCCCGGCCTTCCCGGTGCACCTCAGGATGAGGCCGGTCTCACGAGGAAATTCGAGACGAGCCACGTGGGTGGGGCCACATGCCGAACGCCCCCGATTCCCCGGTCCGCCCTTGAGAAGGACCCGAGGCCCGGACCCCTCTTCGAAGGCAACCCTGTGGGTGAAGGCACAACACGAAGGGGCACTGCCACCCCCGTGCATCGTCCGCAAAGACCCGCGGGTTCCACACACAGCTCGACGAGGGGCCTGAGACCCCCTGAGCAACTCGAGAGGCCAGCGGGGTTCCCTTCCTCAGACAAGACGAGGCCTGACTCTCCTGTCCCAACTCTGCAGGGACCCTGCGGTCGGAGTCCGAAACGGAGAGGAAGCCTGAGGTTGCTGCCTCCCCCCGAAGGTGAGGCCCTCTTCCGTTGCGCCAGACCCAGCGGAGTCCCGAGGGGCCCCACCACCTCCACAGGATCCCTCACCTCTCAGAGGCACCCTGGGAAGTTCCCTAAGGTCCCCGGCAGAAGGCGAGGGACACGAGGGTTTCCCGCCGCCCCCCGAGAAAGACCTCGAGAGTCCTTCTTCAACGCGTCTCGAGGCCCTAGTCCCCTCCCGTGACTCGAGAGCCAGGACGCGCTCCCCCTCGCCACGCGCATGGAGACCTGACTTCCCTGGCGCCGCACGAGAGGCTCCCTGAGATCCTCGTCGTGCCTCGGGAGAAAACCCCCACGGGCGCCGCAGCTCGAGGAAACCCCTGAGACGCCCCCGTCCTCGCGAGCTGAGGGCCTTCTTTTCCTGCATGGCCTGGAGAGCAATCCCGGGTCCTCTCTCCAAACGGAAGAGGAGGCTGGACTCCCTTGAGGCCGCTCAGGGGGCTCCAAGAGCCCCGCGTCGCGACTCGAGAGGAGAGCGGAGTCCTTGGCTTCCCCTCGAGACGAGGCCTGACTCCCCGGGGGAGCCTGGAATGCAACCCCGAGATCCCTGCCTTCCCTGGAGAGGAATATTAGGTCCCGGACACACGCCTAGGTGAGGTCTCTTAGGCCCTGCAGTGACTCGAGCGCAACCCCCAGCTTTCCCTCGCAACCCGAGGGGAAGATTGGGCTTCCCAGGGCCAACCCAAGGGGAAGGCTGAGATCCCCGTCGTAACTCGAGAATCCCGCCGCAACTCGAGAAAAACCACGTGGTTCCCACCTCTTGGCAAGATGAGGCCCTTGCCCGCCACGGCGTCTCAAGGGAAGTCCCCTGTTCCGCCCTGAAGGGCGAAACGGTCCCTGACAGCCTTCCTGCGACCCCCAAAAGTCCCCCGACACGCCGGGTTCCCTCGAGGGGAACACCGAGGGTCCCGGCACCGCTTCCTCTGAGCCCCTTCTCCCCTCCTGACCGCGACAGGAGAGGCGATTCCCCTGCGTGGTCTGGAAGGGGTTCCCGGCCTTCCCGGCGCACCTCAGGATGAGGCCGGTCTCACGAGGAAATTCGAGACGAGCCACGTGGGTGGGGCCACATGCCGAACGCCCCCGATTCCCCGGTCCGCCCTTGAGAAGGACCCGAGGCCCGGACCCCTCTCCGAAGGCAGCCCTGGGGGGAAGGCACAACACGAAGGGGCACTGCCACCCCCGTGCATCATCCGCAAAGACCCGCGGGTTCCACACACAGCTCGACGAGGGGCCTGAGACCCCCTGAGCAACTCGAGAGGCCAGCGGGGTTCCCTTCCTCAGACAAGACGAGGCCTGACTCTCCTGTCCCAACTCTGCAGGGACCCTGCGGTCGGAGTTCGAAACGGAGAGGAAGCCTGAGGTTGCTGCCTCCCCCCGAAGGTGAGGCCCTCTTCCGTTGCGCCAGACCCAGCGGAGTCCCGAGAGGCCCCGCCACCTCCACAGGATCCCTCGCCTCTCAGAGGCACCCTGGGAAGTTCCCTAAGGTCCCCGGCAGAAGGCAAGGGACACGAGGGTTTCCCGCCGCCCCCCGAGAAAGACCTCGAGGGTCCTTCTTCAACGCGTCTCGAGGCCCTAGTCCCCTCCCGTGACTCGAGAGCCAGGACGCGCTCCCCCTCGCCACGCGCATGGAGACCTGACTTCCCTGGCGCCGCACGAGAGGCTCCCTGAGATCCTCGTCGTGCCTCGGGAGAAAACCCCCACGGGCGCCGCAGCTCGAGGAAACCCCTGAGACGCCCCCGTCCTCGCGAGCTGAGGGCCTTCTTTTCCTGCATGGCCTGGAGAGCAATCCCGGGTCCTCTCTCCAAACGGAAGAGGAGGCTGGACTCCCTTGAGGCCGCTCAGGGGGCTCCAAGAGCCCCGCGTCGCGACTCGAGAGGAGAGCGGAGTCCTTGGCTTCCCCTCGAGACGAGGCCTGACTCCCCGGGGGAGCCTGGAATGCAACCCCGAGATCCCTGCCTTCCCTGGAGAGGAATATTAGGTCCCGGACACACGCCTAGGTGAGGTCTCTTCGGCCCTGCAGTGACTCGAGCGCGACCCCCAGCTTTCCCTCGCAACCCGAGGGGAAGATTGGGCTTCCCAGGTCCAACCCAAGGGGAAGGCTGAGATCCCCGTCGTAACTCGAGAATCCCGCCGCAACTCGAGAAAAACCACGTGGTTCCCACCTCTTGGCAAGATGAGGCCCTTGGCCGCCACGGCGTCTCATGGGAAGTCCCCTGTTACGCCCTGAAGGGCGAAACGGTCCCTGACAGCCTTCCTGCGACCCCCAAAAGGCCCCCGACACGCCGGGTTCCCTCGAGGGGAACACCGAGGGTCCCAGCACCGCTTCCTCTGAGCCCCTTCTCCCCTCCTGATCGCGACAGGAGAGGCGATTCCCCTGCGTGGTCTGGAAGGGGTTCCCGGCCTTCCCGGCGCACCTCAGGATGAGGCCGGTCTCACGAGGAAATTCGAGACGAGGCACGTGGGTGGGGCCACATGCCGAACGCCCCCGATTCCCCGGTCCGCCCTTGAGAAGGACCCGAGGCCCGGACCCCTCTTCGAAGGCAACCCTGTGGGGGAAGGCACAACACGAAGGGGCACTGCCACCCCCGTGCATCGTCCTCAAAGACCCGCGGGTTCCACACACAGCTCGACGAGGGGCCTGAGACCCCCTGAGCAACTCGAGAGGCCAGCGGGGTTCCCTTCCTCAGACAAGACGAGGCCTGACTCTCCTGTCCCAACTCTGCAGGGACCCTGCGGTCGGAGTCCGAAACGGAGAGGAAGCCTGAGGTTCCTGCCTCCCCTCGAGGTGAGGCCCTCTTCCGTTGCGCCAGACCCAGCGGAGTCCCGAGGGGCCCCGCCACCTCCACAGGATCCCTCGCCTCTCAGAGGCACCCTGGCAAGTTCCCTAAGGTCCCCGGCAGAAGGCGAGGGACACGAGGGTTTCCCGCCGCCCCCCGAGAAAGACCTCGAGAGTCCTTCTTCAACGCGTCTCGAGGCCCTAGTCCCCTCCCGTGACTCGAGAGCCAGGACGCGCTCCCCCTCGCCACGCGCATGGAGACCTGACTTCCCTGGCGCCGCACGAGAGGCTCCCTGAGATCCTCGTCGTGCCTCGGGAGAAAACCCCCACGGGCGCCGCAGCTCGAGGAAACCCCTGAGACGCCCCCGTCCTCGCGAGCTGAGGGCCTTCTTTTCCTGCATGGCCTGGACAGCAATCCCGGGTCCTCTCTCCAAACGGAAGAGGAGGCTGGACTCCCTTGAGGCCGCTCAGGGGGCTCCAAGAGACCCGCGTCGCGACTTGAGAGGAGAGCGGAGTCCTTGGCTTCCCCTCGAGACGAGGCCTGACTCCCCGCGGGAGCCTGGAATGCAACCCCGAGATCCCTGCCTTCCCTGGAGAGGAATATGAGGTCCTGGACACACGCCTAGGTCAGGTCTCTTCGGCCCTGCAGTGACTCGAGCGCAACCCCCAGCTTTCCCTCACAACCCGAGGGGAAGATTGGGCTTCCCAGGGCCAACCCAAGGGGAAGGCTGAGATCCCCGTCGTAACTCGAGAATCCCGCCGCAACTCGAGAAAAACCACGTGGTTCCCACCTCTTGGCAAGATGAGGCCCTTGCCCGCCACGGCGTCTCAAGGGAAGTCCCCTGTTCCGCCCTGAAGGGCGAAACGGTCCCTGACAGCCTTCCTGCGACCCCCAAAAGTCCCCCGACACGCCGGGTTCCCTCGAGGGGAACACCGAGGGTCCCGGCACCGCTTCCTCTGAGCCCCCTCTCCCCTCCTGATCGCGGCAGGAGAGGCGATTCCCCTGCGTGGTCTGGAAGGGGTTCCCGGCCTTCCCGGCGCACCTCAGGATGAGGCCGGTCTCACGAGGAAATTCGAGACGAGCCACGTGGGTGGGGCCACATGCCGAACGCCCCCGATTCCCCGGTCCGCCCTTGAGAAGGACCCGAGGCCCGGACCCCTCTTCGAAGGCAACCCTGTGGGGGAAGGCACAACACGAAGGGGCACTGCCACCCCCGTGCATCGTCCGCAAAGACCCGCGGGTTCCACACACAGCTCGACGAGGGGCCTGAGACCCCCTGAGCAACTCGAGAGGCCAGCGGGGTTCCCTTCCTCAGACAAGACGAGGCCTGACTCTCCTGTCCCAACTCTGCAGGGACCCTGCGGTCGGAGTCCGAAACGGAGAGGAAGCCTGAGGTTCCTGCCTCCCCTCGAGGTGAGGCCCTCTTCCGTTGCGCCAGACCCAGCGGAGTCCCGAGGGGCCCCACCACCTCCACAGGATCCCTCACCTCTCAGAGGCACCCTGGGAAGTTCCCTAAGGTCCCCGGCAGAAGGCGAGGGACACGAGGGTTTCCCGCCGCCCCCCGAGAAAGACCTCGAGAGTCCTTCTTCAACGCGTCTCGAGGCCCTAGTCCCCTCCCGTGACTCGAGAGCCAGGACGCGCTCCCCCTCGCCACGCGCATGGAGACCTGACTTCCCTGGCGCCGCACGAGAGGCTCCCTGAGATCCTCGTCGTGCCTCGGGAGAAAACCCCCACGGGCGCCGCAGCTCGAGGAAACCCCTGAGACGCCCCCGTCCTCGCGAGCTGAGGGCCTTCTTTTCCTGCATGGCCTGGAGAGCAATCCCGGGTCCTCTCTCCAAACGGAAGAGGAGGCTGGACTCCCTTGAGGCCGCTCAGGGGGCTCCAAGAGCCCCGCGTCGCGACTCGAGAGGAGAGAGGAGTCCTTGGCTTCCCCTCGAGACGAGGCCTGACTCCCCGGGGGAGCCTGGAATGCAACCCCGAGATCCCTGCCTTCCCTGGAGAGGAATATTAGGTCCCGGACACACGCCTAGGTGAGGTCTCTTCGGCCCTGCAGTGACTCGAGCGCAACCCCCAGCTTTCCCTCGCAACCCGAGGGGAAGATTGGGCTTCCCAGGGCCAACCCAAGGGGAAGGCTGAGATCCCCGTCGTAACTCGAGAATCCCGCCGCAACTCGAGAAAAACCACGTGGTTCCCACCTCTTGGCAAGATGAGGCCCTTGCCCGCCACGGCGTCTCAAGGGAAGTCCCCTGTTCCGCCCTGAAGGGCGAAACGGTCCCTGACAGCCTTCCTGCGACCCCCAAAAGTCCCCCGACACGCCGGGTTCCCTCGAGGGGAACACCGAGGGTCCCGGCACCGCTTCCTCTGAGCCCCTTCTCCCCTCCTGATCGCGACAGGAGAGGCGATTCCCCTGCGTGGTCTGGAAGGGGTTCCGGGGCTTCGCGGCGCACCTCAGGATGAGGCCGGGCTCACGAGGAAATTCGAGACGAGCCACGTGGGTGGGGCCACATGCCGAACGCCCCCGATTCCCCGGTCCGCCCTTGAGAAGGACCCGAGGCCCGGACCCCTCTTCGAAGGCAACCCTGTGGGGGAAGGAACAACACGAAGGGGCACTGCCACCCCCGTGCGTCGTCCGCAAAGACCCGCGGATTCCACACTCAGCTCGACGAGGGGCCTGAGACCCCCTGAGCAACTCGAGAGGCCAGCGGGGTTCCCTTCCTCAGACAAGATGAGGCCTGACTCTCCTGTCCCAACTCTGCAGGGACCCTGCGGTCGGAGTCCGAAACGGAGAGGAAGCCTGAGGTTCCTGCCTCCCCTCGAGGTGAGGCCCTCTTCCGTTGCGCCAGACCCAGCGGAGTCCCGAGGGGCCCCGCCACCTCCACAGGATCCCTCACCTCTCAGAGGCACCCTGGGAAGTTCCCTAAGGTCCCCGGCAGAAGGCGAGGGACACGAGGGTTTCCCGCCGCCCCCCCGAGAAAGACCTCGAGAGTCCTTCTTCAACGCGTCTCGAGGCCCTAGTCCCCTCCCGTGACTCGAGAGCCAGGACGCGCTCCCCCTCGCCACGCGCATGGAGACCTGACTTCCCTGGCGCCGCAGGAGAGGCTCCCTGATATCCTCGTCGTGCCTCGGGAGAAAACCCCCACGGGCGCCGCAGCTCGAGGAAACCCCGGAGACGCCCCCGTCCTCGCGAGCTGAGGGCCTTCTTTTCCTGCATGGCCTGGAGAGCAATCCCGGGTCCTCTCTCCAAACGGAAGAGGAGGCTGGACTCCCTTGAGGCCGCTCAGGGGGCTCCAAGAGACCCGCGTCGCGACTCGAGAGCAGAGCGGAGTCCTTGGCTTCCCCTCGAGACGAGGCCTGACTCCCCGGGGGAGCCTGGAATGCAACCCCGAGATCCCTGCCTTCCCTGGAGAGGAATATTAGGTCCCGGACACACGCCTAGGTGAGGTCTCTTCGGCCCTGCGGTGACTCGAGCGCAACCCCCAGCTTTCCCTCGCAACCCGAGGGGAAGATTGGGCTTCCCAGGGCCAACCCAAGGGGAAGGCTGAGATCCCCGTCGTAACTCGAGAAACCCGCCGCAACTCGAGAAAAACCACGTGGTTCCCACCTCTTGGCAAGATGAGGCCCTTGCCCGCCACGGCGTCTCAAGGGAAGTCCCCTGTTCCGCCCTGAAGGGCGAAACGGTCCCTGACAGCCTTCCTGCGACCCCCAAAAGTCCCCCGACACGCCGGGTTCCCTCGAGGGGAACACCGAGGGTCCCGGCACCGCTTCCTCTGAGCCCCTTCTCCCCTCCTGATCGCGACAGGAGAGGCGATTCCCCTGCGTGGTCTGGAAGGGGTTCCCGGCCTTCCCGGCGCACCTCAGGATGAGGCCGGTCTCACGAGGAAATTCGAGACGAGCCACGTGGGTGGGGCCACATGCCGAACGCCCCCGATTCCCCGGTCCGCCCTTGAGAAGGACCCGAGGCCCGGACCCATCTTCGAAGGCAACCCTGGGGGGGAAGGCACAACACGAAGGGGCACTGCCACTCCCGTGCATCGTCCGCAAAGACCCGCGGGTTCCACACACAGCTCGACGAGGGGCCTGAGACCCCCTGAGCAACTCGAGAGGCCAGCGGGGTTCCCTTCCTCAGACAAGACGAGGCCTGACTCTCCTGTCCCAACTCTGCAGGGACCCTGCGGTCGGAGTCCGAAATGCAGAGGAAGCCTGAGGTTCCTGCCTCCCCTCGAGGTGAGGCCCTCTTCCGTTGCGCCAGACCCAGCGAAGTCCCGAGGGGCCCCGCCACCTCCACAGGATCCCTCGCCTCTCAGAGGCACCCTGGGAAGTTCCCTAAGGTCCCCGGCAGAAGGCGAGGGACACGAGGGTTTCCCGCCGCCCCCCCGAGAAAGACCTCGAGAGTCCTTCTTCAACGCGTCTCGAGGCCCTAGTCCCCTCCCGTGACTCGAGAGCCAGGACGCGCTCCCCCTCGCCACGCGCATGGAGACCTGACTTCCCTGGCGCCGCACGAGAGGCTCCCTGAGATCCTCGTCGTGCCTCGGGAGAAAACCCCCACGGGCGCCGCAGCTCGAGGAAACCCCTGAGACGCCCCCGTCCTCGCGAGCTGAGGGCCTTCTTTTCCTGCATGGCCTGGAGAGCAATCCCGGGTCCTCTCTCCAAACGGAAGAGGAGGCTGGACTCCCTTGAGGCCGCTCAGGGGGCTCCAAGAGACCCGCGTCGCGACTCGAGAGGAGAGCGGAGTCCTTGGCTTCCCCTCGAGATGAGGCCTGACTCCCCGCGGGAGCCTGGAATGCAACCTCGAGATCCCTGCCTTCCCTGGAGAGGAATATTAGGTCCCGGACACACGCCTAGGTGAGGTCTCTTCGGCCCTGCAGTGACTCGAGCGCAACCCCCAGCTTTCCCTCGCAACCCGAGGGGAAGATTGGGCTTCCCAGGGCCAACCCAAGGGGAAGGCTGAGATCCCCGTCGTAACTCGAGAATCCCGCCGCAACTCGAGAAAAACCACGTGGTTCCCACCTCTTGGCAAGAGGAGGCCCTTGCCCGCCACGGCGTCTCAAGGGAAGTCCCCTGTTCCGCCCTGAAGAGCGAAACGGTCCCTGACAGCCTTCCTGCGACCCCCAAAAGTCCCCCGACACGCCGGGTTCCCTCGAGGGGAACACCGAGGGTCCCGGCACCGCTTCCTCTGAGCCCCTTCTCCCCTCCTGATCGCGACAGGAGAGGCGATTCCCCTGCGTGGTCTGGAAGGGGTTCCCGGCCTTCCCGGCGCACCTCAGGATGAGGCCGGTCTCACGAGGAAATTCGAGACGAGCCACGTGGGTGGGGCCACATGCCGAACGCCCCCGATTCCCCGGTCCGCCCTTGAGAAGGGCCCGAGGCCCGGACCCCTCTTCGAAGGCAACCCTGGGGGGGAAGGCACAACACGAAGGGGCACTGCCACCCCCGTGCATCGTCCGCAAAGACCCGCGGGTTCCACACACAGCTCGACGAGGGGCCTGAGACCCCCTGAGCAACTCGAGAGGCCAGCGGGGTTCCCTTCCTCAGACAAGACGAGGCCTGACTCTCCTGTCCCAACTCTGCAGGGACCCTGCGGTCGGAGTCCGAAATGCAGAGGAAGCCTGAGGTTGCTGCCTCCCCTCGAGGTGATGCCCTCTTCCGTTGCGCCAGACCCAGCGGAGTCCCGAGGGGCCCCGCCACCTCCACAGGATCCCTCGCCTCTCAGAGGCACCCTGGGAAGTTCCCTAAGGTCCCCGGCAGAAGGCGAGGGACACGAGGGTTTCCCGCCGCCCCCCCGAGAAAGACCTCGAGAGTCCTTCTTCAACGCGTCTCGAGGCCCTAGTCCCCTCCCGTGACTCGAGAGCCAGGACGCGCTCCCCCTCGCCACGCGCATGGAGACCTGACTTCCCTGGCGCCGCACGAGAGGCTCCCTGAGATCCTCGTCGTGCCTCGGGAGAAAACCCCCACAGGCGCCGCAGCTCGAGGAAACCCCTGAGACCCCCCCGTCCTCGCGAGCTGAGGGCCTTCTTTTCCTGCATGGCATGGAGAGCAATCCCGGGTCCTCTCTCCAAACGGAAGAGGAGGCTGGAGTCCCTTGAGGCCGCTCAGGGGGCTCCAAGAGCCCCGCGTCGCGACTCGAGAGGAGAGCGGAGTCCTTGGCTTCCCCTCGCGATGAGGCCTGACTCCCCGCGGGAGCCTGGAATGCAACCCCGAGATCCCTGCCTTCCCTGGAGAGGAATATTAGGTCCCGGACACACGCCTAGGCGAGGTCTCTTCGGCCCTGCAGTGACTCGAGCGCAACCCCCAGCTTTCCCTCGCAAACCGAGGGGAAGATTGGGCTTCCCAGGGCCAACCCAAGGGGAAGGCTGAGATCCCCGTCGTAACTCGAGAATCCCGCCGCAACTCGAGAAAAACCACGTGGTTCCCACCTCTTGGCAAGAGGAGGACCTTGCCCGCCACGGCGTCTCAAGGGAAGTCCCCTGTTCCGCCCTGAAGAGCGAAACGGTCCCTGACAGCCTTCCTGCGACCCCCAAAAGTCCCCCGACACGCCGGGTTCCCTCGAGGGGAACACCGAGGGTCCCGGCACCGCTTCCTCTGAGCCCCTTCTCCCCTCCTGATCGCGACAGGAGAGGCGATTCCCCTGCGTGGTCTGGAAGGGGTTCCCGGCCTTCCCGGCGCACCTCAGGATGAGGCCGGTTTCACGAGGAAATTCGAGACGAGCCACGTGGGTGGGGCCACATGCCGAACGCCCCCGATTCCCCGGTCCGCCCTTGAGAAGGACCCGAGGCCCGGACCCCTCTTCGAAGGCAACCCTGTGGGTGAAGGCACAACACGAAGGGGCACTGCCACCCCCGTGCATCATCCACAAAGACCCGCGGGTTCCACACACAGCTCGACGAGGGGCTTGAAACCCCCTGAGCAACTCGAGAGGCCAGCGGGGTTCCCTTCCTCAGACAAGACCAGGCCTGACTCTCCTGTCCCAACTCTGCAGGGACCCTGCGGTCAGAGTCCGAAACGGAGAGGAAGCCTGAGGTTCCTGCCTCCCCTCGAGGTGAGGCCCTCTTCCGTTGCGCCAGACCCAGCGGAGTCCCGAGGGGCCCCGCCACCTCCACAGGATCCCTCGCCTCTCAGAAGCACCCTGGGAAGTTCCCTAAGGTCCCCGGCAGAAGGCGAGGGACACGAGGGTTTCCCGCCGCCCCCCCGAGAAAGACCTGGAGAGTCCTTCTTCAACGCGTCTCGAGGCCCTAGTCCCCTCCCGTGACTCGAGAGCCAGGACGCGCTCCCCCTCGCCACGCGCATGGAGACCTGACTTCCCTGGCGCCGCACGAGAGGCTCCCTGAGATCCTCGTCGTGCCTCGGGAGAAAACCCCCACGGGCGCCGCAGCTCGAGGAAACCTCTGAGACGCCCCCGTCCTCGCGAGCTGAGGGCCTTCTTTTCCTGCATGGCCTGGAGAGCAATCCCGGGTCCTCTCTCCAAACGGAAGAGGAGGCTGGACTCCCTTGAGGCCGCTCAGGGGGCTCCAAGAGACCCGCGTCGCGACTCGAGAGGAGAGCGGAGTCCTTGGCTTCACCTCGAGACGAGGCCTGACTCCCCGGGGGAGCCTGGAATGCAACCCCGAGATCCCTGGCTTCCCTGGAGAGGAATATTAGGTCCCGGACACACGCCTAGGTGAGGTCTCTTCGGCCCTGCAGTGACTCGAGCGCAACCCCCAGCTTTCCCTCGCAACCCGAGGGGAAGATTGGGCTTCCCAGGGCCAACCCAAGGGGAAGGCTGAGATCCCCGTCGTAACTCGAGAATCCCGCCGCAACTCGAGAAAAACCACGTGGTTCCCACCTCTTGGCAAGAGGAGGCCCTTGCCCGCCACGGCGTCTCAAGGGAAGTCCCCTGTTCCGCCCTGAAGGGCGAAACGGTCCCTGACAGCCTTCCTGCGACCCCCAAAAGTCCCCCGACACGCCGGGTTCCTTCGAGGGGAACACCGAGGGTCCCGGCACCGCTTCCTCTGAGCTCCTTCTCCCCTCCTGATCGCGACAGGAGAGGCGATTCCCCTGCGTGGTCTGGAAGGGGTTCCCGGCCTTCCCGGCGCACCTCAGGATGAGGCCGGTCTCACGAGGAAATTCGAGACGAGCCACGTGGGTGGGGCCACATGCCGAACGCCCCCGATTCCCCGGTCCGCCCTTGAGAAGGACCCGAGGCCCGGACCCCTCTTCGAAGGCAACCGTGTGGGTAAAGGCACAACACGAAGGGGCACTGCCACCCCCGTGCATCGTCCGCAAAGACCCGCGGGTTCCACACACAGCTCGACGAGGGGCCTGAGACCCCCTGAGCAACTCGAGAGGCCAGCGGGGTTCCCTTCCTCAGACAAGTCCAGGCCTGACTCTCCTGTCCCAACTCTGCAGGGACCCTGCGGTCGGAGTCCGAAACGGAGAGGAAGCCTGAGGTTCCTGCCTCCCCTCGAGGTGAGGCCCTCTTCCGTTGCGCCAGACCCAGCGGAGTCCCGAGGGGCCCCGCCACCTCCACAGGATCCCTCGCCTCTCAGAGGCACCCTGAGAAGTTCCCTAAGGTCCCCGGCAGAAGGCGAGGGACACGAGGGTTTCCCGCCGCCCCCCCGAGAAAGACCTGGAGAGTCCTTCTTCAACGCGTCTCGAGGCCCTAGTCCCCTCCCGTGACTCGAGAGCCAGGACGCGCTCCCCCTCGCCACGCGCATGGAGACCTGACTTCCCTGGCGCCGCACGAGAGGCTCCCTGAGATCCTCGTCGTGCCTCGGGAGAAAACCCCCACGGGCGCCGCAGCTCGAGGAAACCCCGGAGACGCCCCCGTCCTCGCGAGCTGAGGGCCTTCTTTTCCTGCATGGCCTGGAGAGCAATCCCGGGTCCTCTCTCCAAACGGAAGAGGAGGCTGGACTCCCTTGAGGCCGCTCAGGGGGCTCCAAGAGACCCGCGTCGCGACTCGAGAGGAGAGCGGAGTCCTTGGCTTCCCCTCGAGACGAGGCCTGACTCCCCAGGGGAGCCTGGAATGCAACCCCGAGATCCCTGGCTTCCCTGGACAGGAATATTAGGTCCCGGACACACGCCGAGGTGAGGTCTCTTCGGCCCTGCGGTGACTCGAGCGCAACCCCCAGCTTTCCCTCGCAACCCGAGGGGAAGATTGGGCTTCCCAGGGCCAACCCAAGGGGAAGGCTGAGATCCCCGTCGTAACTCGAGAATCCCGCCGCAACTCGAGAAAAACCACGTGGTTCCCACCTCTTGGCAAGATGAGGCCCTTGCCCGCCACGGCGTCTCAAGGGAAGTCCCCTGTTCCGCCCTGAAGGGCGAAACGGTCCCTGACAGCCTTCCTGCGACCCCCAAAAGTCCCCCGACACGCCGGGTTCCCTCGAGGGGAACACCGAGGGTCCCGGCACCGCTTCCTCTGAGCCCCTTCTCCCCTCCTGACCGCGACAGGAAAGGCGATTCCCCTGCGTGGTCTGGAAGGGGTTCCCGGCCTTCCCGGCGCACCTCAGGATGAGGCCGGTCTCACGAGGAAATTCGAGACGAGCCACGTGGGTGGGGCCACATGCCGAACGCCCCCGATTCCCCGGTCCGCCCTTGAGAAGGACCCGAGGCCCGGACCCCTCTTCGAAGGCAACCCTGGGGGGGAAGGCACAACACGAAGGGGCACTGCCACCCCCGTGCATCGTCCGCAAAGACCCGCGGGTTCCACACACAGCTCGACGAGGGGCCTGAGACCCCCTGAGCAACTCGAGAGGCCAGCGGGGTTCCCTTCCTCAGACAAGACGAGGCCTGACTCTCCTGTCCCAACTCTGCAGGGACCCTGCGGTCGGAGTCCGAAACGGAGAGGAAACCTGAGGTGCCTGCCTCCCCTCGAGGTGAGGCCTTCTTCCGTTGCGCCAGACCCAGCGGAGTCCCGAGGGTCCCCACCACCTCCACAGGATCCCTCGCCTCTCAGAGGCACCCTGGCAAGTTCCCTAAGGTCCCCGGCAGAAGGCGAGGGACACGAGGGTTTCCCGCCGCCCCCCGAGAAAGACCTCGAGAGTCCTTCTTCAACGCGTCTCGAGGCCCTAGTCCCCTCCCGTGACTCGAGAGCCAGGACGCGCTCCCCCTCGCCACGCGCATGGAGACCTGACTTCCCTGGCGCCGCACGAGAGGCTCCCTGAGATCCTCGTCGTGCCTCGGGAGAAAACCCCCACGGGCGCCGCAGCTCGAGGAAACCCCTGAGACGCCCCCGTCCTCGCGAGCTGAGGACCTTCTTTTCCTTCATGGCCTGGAGAGCAATCCCGGGTCCTCTCTCCAAACGGAAGAGGAGGCTGGACTCCCTTGAGGCCGCTCAGGGGGCTCCAAGAGACCCGCGTCGCGACTCCAGAGGAGAGCGGAGTCCTTGCCTTCCCCTCGAGACGAGGCCTGACTCCCCGCGGGAGCCTGGAATGCAACCCCGAGATCCCTGCCTTCCCTGGAGAGGAATATTAGGTCCCGGACACACGCCTAGGTGAGGTCTCTTCGACCCTGCAGTGACTCGAGCGCGAACCCCAGCTTTCCCTCGCAACCCGAGGGGAAGATTGGGCTTCCCAGGGCCAACCCAAGGGGAAGGCTGAGATCCCCGTCGTAACTCGAGAATCCCGCCGCAACTCGAGAAAAACCACGTGGTTCCCACCTCTTGGCAAGATGAGGCCCTTGCCCGCCACGGCGTCTCAAGGGAAGTCCCCTGTTCCGCCCTGAAGGGCGAAACGGTCCCTGACAGCCTTCCTGCGACCACCAAAAGTCCCCCGACACGCCGGGTTCCCTCGAGGGGAACACCGAGGGTCCCGGCACTGCTTCCTCTGAGCCCCTTCTCCCCTCCTGATCGCGACAGGAGAGGCGATTCCCCTGCGTGGTCTGGAAGGGGTTCCCGGCCTTCCCGGCGCACCTCAGGATGAGGCCGGTCTCACGAGGAAATTCGAGACGAGGCACGTTGGTGGGGCCACATGCCGAACGCCCCCGATTCCCCGGTCCGCCCTTGAGAAGGACCCGAGGCCCGGACCCCTCTTCGAAGGCAACCCAGTGGGTGAAGGCACAACACGAAGGGGCACTGCCACCCCCGTGCATCGTCCGCAAAGACCCGCGGGTTCCACACACAGCTCGACGAGGGGCCTGAGACCCCCTGAGCAACTCGAGAGGCCAGCGGGGTTCCCTTCCTCAGACAAGACGAGGCCTGACTCTCCTGTCCCAACTCTTCAGGGACCCTGCGGTCGGAGTCCGAAACGGAGAGGAAGCCTGAGGTTCCTGCCTCCCCTCGAGGTGAGGCCCTCTTCCGTTGCGCCAGACCCAGCGGAGTCCCGAGGGGCCCCGCCACCTCCACAGGATCCCTCGCCTCTCAGAGGCACCCTGGCAAGTTCCCTAAGGTCCCCGGCAGAAGGCGAGGGACACGAGGGTTTCCCGCCGCCCCCCGAGAAAGACCTCGAGAGTCCTTCTTCAACGCGTCTCGAGGCCCTAGTCCCCTCCCGTGACTCGAGAGCCAGGACGCGCTCCCCCTCGCCACGCGCATGGAGACCTGACTTCCCTGGCGCCGCACGAGAGGCTCCCTGAGATCCTCGTCGTGCCTCGGGAGAAAACCCCCACGGGCGCCGCAGCTCGAGGAAACCCCTGAGACGCCCCCGTCCTCGCGAGCTGAGGGCCTTCTTTTCCTGCATGGCCTGGAGAGCAATCCCGGGTCCTCTCTCCAAACGGAAGAGGAGGCTGGACTCCCTTGAGGCCGCTCAGGGGGCTCCAAGAGACCCGCGTCGCGACTCCAGAGGAGAGCGGAGTCCTTGCCTTCCCCTCGAGACGAGGCCTGACTCCCCGCGGGAGCCTGGAATGCAACCCCGAGATCCCTGCCTTCCCTGGAGAGGAATATTAGGTCCCGGACACACGCCTAGGTGAGGTCTCTTCGACCCTGCAGTGACTCGAGCGCGAACCCCAGCTTTCCCTCGCAACCCGAGGGGAAGATTGGGCTTCCCAGGGCCAACCCAAGGGGAAGGCTGAGATCCCCGTCGTAACTCGAGAATCCCGCCGCAACTCGAGAAAAACCACGTGGTTCCCACCTCTTGGCAAGATGAGGCCCTTGGCCGCCACGGCGTCTCATGGGAAGTCCCCTGTTACGCCCTGAAGGGCGAAACGGTCCCTGACAGCCTTCCTGCGACCCCCAAAAGGCCCCCGACACGCCGGGTTCCCTCGAGGGGAACACCGAGGGTCCCGGCACCGCTTCCTCTGAGCCCCTTCTCCCCTCCTGATCGCGACAGGAGAGGCGATTCCCCTGCGTGGTCTGGAAGGGGTTCCCGGCATTCCCGGCGCACCTCAGGATGAGGCCGGTCTCACGAGGAAATTCGAGACGAGGCACGTGGGTGGGGCCACATGCCGAACGCCCCCGATTCCCCGGTCCGCCCTTGAGAAGGACCCGAGGCCCGGACCCCTCTTCGAAGGCAACCCTGTGGGGGAAGGCACAACACGAAGGGGCACTGCCACCCCCGTGCATCGTCCGCAAAGACCCGCGGGTTCCACACACAGCTCGACGAGGGGCCTGAGACCCCCTGAGCAACTCGAGAGGCCAGCGGGGTTCCCTTCCTCAGACAAGACGAGGCCTGACTCTCCTGTCCCAACTCTGCAGGGACCCTGCGGTCGGAGTCCGAAACGGAGAGGAAGCCTGAGGTTCCTGCCTCCCCTCGAGGTGAGGCCCTCTTCCGTTGCGCCAGACCCAGCGGAGTCCCGAGGGGCCCCGCCACCTCCACAGGATCCCTCGCCTCTCAGAGGGACCCTGGGAAGTTCCCTAAGGTCCCCGGCAGAAGGCGAGGGACACGAGGGTTTCCCGCCGCCCCCCGAGAAAGACCTCGAGAGTCCTTCTTCAACGCGTCTCGAGGCCCTAGTCCCCTCCCGTGACTCGAGAGCCAGGACGCGCTCCCCCTCGCCACGCGCATGGAGACCTGACTTCCCTGGCGCCGCACGAGAGGCTCCCTGAGATCCTCGTCGTGCCTCGGGAGAAAACCCCCACGGGCGCCGCAGCTCGAGGAAACCCCTGAGACGCCCCCGTCCTCGCGAGCTGAGGGCCTTCTTTTCCTGCATGGCCTGGAGAGCAATCCCGGGTCCTCTCTCCAAATGGAAGAGGAGGCTGGACTCCCTTGAGGCCGCTCAGGGGGCTCCAAGAGACCCGCGTCGCGACTCGAGAGGAGAGCGGAGTCCTTGGCTTCCCCTCGAGACGAGGCCTGACTCCCCGGGGGAGCCTGGAATGCAACCCCGAGATCCCTGCCTTCCCTGGAGAGGAATATGAGGTCCTGGACACACGCCTAGGTCAGGTCTCTTCGGCCCTGCAGTGACTCGAGCGCAACCCCCAGCTTTCCCTCGCAACCCGAGGGGAAGATTGGGCTTCCCAGGGCCAACCCAAGGGGAAGGCTGAGATCCCCGTCGTAACTCGAGAATCCCGCCGCAACTCGAGAAAAACCACGTGGTTCCCACCTCTTGGCAAGATGAGGCCCTTGCCCGCCACGGCGTCTCAAGGGAAGTCCCCTGTTCCGCCCTGAAGGGCGAAACGGTCCCTGACAGCCTTCCTGCGACCACCAAAAGTCCCCCGACACGCCGGGTTCCCTCGAGGGGAACACCGAGGGTCCCGGCACCGCTTCCTCTGAGCCCCTTCTCCCCTCCTGATCGCGACAGGAGAGGCGATTCCCCTGCGTGGTCTGGAAGGGGTTCCCGGCCTTCCCGGCGCACCTCAGGATGAGGCCGGTCTCACGAGGAAATTCGAGACGAGCCACGTGGGTGGGGCCACATGCCGAACGCCCCCGATTCCCCGGTCCGCCCTTGAGAAGGACCCGAGGCCCGGACCCCTCTTCGAAGGCAACCCTGTGGGGGAAGGCACAACACGAAGGGGCACTGCCACCCCCGTGCATCGTCCGCAAAGACCCGCGGGTTCCACACACAGCTCGACGAGGGGCCTGAGACCCCCTGAGCAACTCGAGAGGCCAGCGGGGTTCCCTTCCTCAGACAAGACGAGGCCTGACTCTCCTGTCCCAACTCTGCAGGGACCCTGCGGTCGGAGTCCGAAACGGAGAGGAAGCCTGAGGTTCCTGCCTCCCCTCGAGGTGAGGCCCTCTTCCGTTGCGCCAGACCCAGCGGAGTCCCGAGGGGCCCCGCCACCTCCACAGGATCCCTCGCCTCTCAGAGGCACCCTGGCAAGTTCCCTAAGGTCCCCGGCAGAAGGCGAGGGACACGAGGGTTTCCCGCCGCCCCCCGAGAAAGACCTCGAGAGTCCTTCTTCAACGCGTCTCGAGGCCCTAGTCCCCTCCCGTGACTCGAGAGCCAGGACGCGCTCCCCCTCGCCACGCGCATGGAGACCTGACTTCCCTGGCGCCACACGAGAGGCTCCCTGAGATCCTCGTCGTGCCTCGGGAGAAAACCCCCACGGGCGCCGCAGCTCGAGGAAACCCCTGAGACGCCCCCGTCCTCGCGAGCTGAGGGCCTTCTTTTCCTGCATGGCCTGGAGAGCAATCCCGGGTCCTCTCTCCAAACGGAAGAGGAGGCTGGACTCCCTTGAGGCCGCTCAGGGGGCTCCAAGAGACCCGCGTCGCGACTCGAGAGGAGAGCGGAGTCCTTGGCTTCCCCTCGAGACGAGGCCTGACTCCCCGCGGGAGCCTGGAATGCAACCCCGAGATCCCTGCCTTCCCTGGAGAGGAATATGAGGTCCTGGACACACCCCTAGGTCAGGTCTCTTCGGCCCTGCAGTGACTCGAGCGCAACCCCCAGCTTTCCCTCGCAACCCGAGGGGAAGATTGGGCTTCCCAGGGCCAACCCAAGGGGAAGGCTGAGATCCCCGTCGTAACTCGAGAATCCCGCCGCAACTCGAGAAAAACCACGTGGTTCCCACCTCTTGGCAAGATGAGGCCCTTGCCCGCCACGGCGTTTCAAGGGAAGTCCCCTGTTCCGCCCTGAAGGGCGAAACGGTCCCTGACAGCCTTCCTGCGACCCCCAAAAGTCCCCCGACACGCCGGGTTCCCTCGAGGGGAACACCGAGTGTCCCGGCACCGCTTCCTCTGAGCCCCCTCTCCCCTCCTGATCGCGGCAGGAGAGGCGATTCCCCTGCGTGGTCTGGAAGGGGTTCCCGGCCTTCCCGGCGCACCTCAGGATGAGGCCGGTCTCACGAGGAAATTCGAGACGAGCCACGTGGGTGGGGCCACATGCCGAACGCCCCCGATTCCCCGGTCCGCCCTTGAGAAGGACCCGAGGCCCGGACCCCTCTTCGAAGGCAACCCTGTGGGGGAAGGCACAACACGAAGGGGCACTGCCACCCCCGTGCATCGTCCGCAAAGACCCGCGGGTTCCACACACAGCTCGACGAGGGGCCTGAGACCCCCTGAGCAACTCGAGAGGCCAGCGGGGTTCCCTTCCTCAGACAAGACGAGGCCTGACTCTCCTGTCCCAACTCTGCAGGGACCCTGCGGTCGGAGTCCGAAACGGAGAGGAAGCCTGAGGTTCCTGCCTCCCCTCGAGGTGAGGCCCTCTTCCGTTGCGCCAGACCCAGCGGAGTCCCGAGGGGCCCCGCCACCTCCACAGGATCCCTCGCCTCTCAGAGGCACCCTGGGAAGTTCCCTAAGGTCCCCGGCAGAAGGCGAGGGACACGAGGGTTTCCCGCCGCCCCCCCGAGAAAGACCTCGAGAGTCCTTCTTCAACGCGTCTCGAGGCCCTAGTCCCCTCCCGTGACTCGAGAGCCAGGACGCGCTCCCCCTCGCCACGCGCATGGAGACCTGACTTCCCTGGCGCCGCACGAGAGGCTCCCTGAGATCCTCGTCGTGCCTCGGGAGAAAACCCCCACGGGCGCCGCAGCTCGAGGAAACCCCTGAGACGCCCCCGTCCTCGCGAGCTGAGGGCCTTCTTTTCCTGCATGGCCTGGAGAGCAATCCCGGGTCCTCTCTCCAAACGGAAGAGGAGGCTGGACTCCCTTGAGGCCGCTCAGGGGGCTCCAAGAGACCCGCGTCGCGACTCGAGAGGAGAGCGGAGTCCTTGGCTTCCCCTCGAGACGAGGCCTGACTCCCCGCGGGAGCCTGGAATGCAACCCCGAGATCCCTGCCTTCCCTGGAGAGGAATATTAGGTCCCGGACACACGCCTAGGTGAGGTCTCTTGGGCCCTGCAGTGACTCGAGCGCAACCCCCAGCTTTCCCTCGCAACCCGAGGGGAAGATTGGGCTTCCCAGGGCCAACCCAAGGGGAAGGCTGAGATCCCCGTCGTAACTCGAGAATCCCGCCGCAACTCGAGAAAAACCACGTGGTTCCCACCTCTTGGCAAGATGAGGCCCTTGCCCGCCACGGCGTCTCAAGGGAAGTCCCCTGTTCCGCCCTGAAGAGCGAAACGGTCCCTGACAGCCTTCCTGCGACCCCCAAAAGTCCCCCGACACGCCGGGTTCCCTCGAGGGGAACACCGAGGGTCCCGGCACCGCTTCCTCTGAGCCCCTTCTCCCCTCCTGATCGCGACAGGAGAGGCGATTCCCCTGCGTGGTCTGGAAGGGGTTCCCGGCCTTCCCGGTGCACCTCAGGATGAGGCCGGTCTCACGAGGAAATTCGAGACGAGCCACGTGGGTGGGGCCACATGCCGAACGCCCCCGATTCCCCGGTCCGCCCTTGAGAAGGACCCGAGGCCCGGACCCCTCTTCGAAGGCAACCCTGTGGGTGAAGGCACAACACGAAGGGGCACTGCCACCCCCGTGCATCGTCCGCAAAGACCCGCGGGTTCCACACACAGCTCGACGAGGGGCCTGAGACCCCCTGAGCAACTCGAGAGGCCAGCGGGGTTCCCTTCCTCAGACAAGACGAGGCCTGACTCTCCTGTCCCAACTCTGCAGGGACCCTGCGGTCGGAGTCCGAAACGGAGAGGAAGCCTGAGGTTGCTGCCTCCCCCCGAAGGTGAGGCCCTCTTCCGTTGCGCCAGACCCAGCGGAGTCCCGAGGGGCCCCACCACCTCCACAGGATCCCTCACCTCTCAGAGGCACCCTGGGAAGTTCCCTAAGGTCCCCGGCAGAAGGCGAGGGACACGAGGGTTTCCCGCCGCCCCCCGAGAAAGACCTCGAGAGTCCTTCTTCAACGCGTCTCGAGGCCCTAGTCCCCTCCCGTGACTCGAGAGCCAGGACGCGCTCCCCCTCGCCACGCGCATGGAGACCTGACTTCCCTGGCGCCGCACGAGAGGCTCCCTGAGATCCTCGTCGTGCCTCGGGAGAAAACCCCCACGGGCGCCGCAGCTCGAGGAAACCCCTGAGACGCCCCCGTCCTCGCGAGCTGAGGGCCTTCTTTTCCTGCATGGCCTGGAGAGCAATCCCGGGTCCTCTCTCCAAACGGAAGAGGAGGCTGGACTCCCTTGAGGCCGCTCAGGGGGCTCCAAGAGCCCCGCGTCGCGACTCGAGAGGAGAGCGGAGTCCTTGGCTTCCCCTCGAGACGAGGCCTGACTCCCCGGGGGAGCCTGGAATGCAACCCCGAGATCCCTGCCTTCCCTGGAGAGGAATATGAGGTCCTGGACACACCCCTAGGTCAGGTCTCTTCGGCCCTGCAGTGACTCGAGCGCAACCCCCAGCTTTCCCTCGCAACCCGAGGGGAAGATTGGGCTTCCCAGGGCCAACCCAAGGGGAAGGCTGAGATCCCCGTCGTAACTCGAGAATCCCGCCGCAACTCGAGAAAAACCACGTGGTTCCCACCTCTTGGCAAGATGAGGCCCTTGCCCGCCACGGCGTTTCAAGGGAAGTCCCCTGTTCCGCCCTGAAGGGCGAAACGGTCCCTGACAGCCTTCCTGCGACCCCCAAAAGTCCCCCGACACGCCGGGTTCCCTCGAGGGGAACACCGAGTGTCCCGGCACCGCTTCCTCTGAGCCCCCTCTCCCCTCCTGATCGCGGCAGGAGAGGCGATTCCCCTGCGTGGTCTGGAAGGGGTTCCCGGCCTTCCCGGCGCACCTCAGGATGAGGCCGGTCTCACGAGGAAATTCGAGACGAGCCACGTGTGTGGGGCCACATGCCGAACGCCCCCGATTCCCCGGTCCGCCCTTGAGAAGGACCCGAGGCCCGGACCCCTCTTCGAAGGCAACCCTGGGGGGGAAGGCACAACACGAAGGGGCACTGCCACCCCCGTGCATCGTCCGCAAAGACCCGCGGGTTCCACACACAGCTCGACGAGGGGCCTGAGACCCCCTGAGCAACTCGAGAGGCCAGCGGGGTTCCCTTCCTCAGACAAGACGAGGCCTGACTCTCCTGTCCCAACTCTGCAGGGACCCTGCGGTCGGAGTCCGAAACGGAGAGGAAGCCTGAGGTTCCTGCCTCCCCTCGAGGTGAGGCCCTCTTCCGTTGCGCCAGACCCAGCGGAGTCCCGAGGGGCCCCGCCACCTCCACAGGATCCCTCGCCTCTCAGAGGCACCCTGGGAAGTTCCCTAAGGTCCCCGGCAGAAGGCGAGGGACACGAGGGTTTCCCGCCGCCCCCCCGAGAAAGACCTCGAGAGTCCTTCTTCAACACGTCTCGAGGCCCTAGTCCCCTCCCGTGACTCGAGAGCCAGGACGCGCTCCCCCTCGCCACGCGCATGGAGACCTGACTTCCCTGGCGCCGCACGAGAGGCTCCCTGAGATCCTCGTCGTGCCTCGGGAGAAAACCCCCACGGGCGCCGCAGCTCGAGGAAACCCCTGAGACGCCCCCGTCCTCGCGAGCTGAGGGCCTTCTTTTCCTGCATGGCCTGGAGAGCAATCCCGGGTCCTCTCTCCAAACGGAAGAGGAGGCTGGACTCCCTTGAGGCCGCTCAGGGGGCTCCAAGAGACCCGCGTCGCGACTCGAGAGGAGAGCGGAGTCCTTGGCTTCCCCTCAAGACGAGGCCTGACTCCCCGCGGGAGCCTGGAATGCAACCCCGAGATCCCTGCCTTCCCTGGAGAGGAATATTAGGTCCCGGACACACGCCTAGGTGAGGTCTCTTGGGCCCTGCAGTGACTCGAGCGCAACCCCCAGCTTTCCCTCGCAACCCGAGGGGAAGATTGGGCTTCCCAGGGCCAACCCAAGGGGAAGGCTGAGATCCCCGTCGTAACTCGAGAATCCCGCCGCAACTCGAGAAAAACCACGTGGTTCCCACCTCTTGGCAATATGAGGCCCTTGCCCGCCACGGCGTCTCAAGGGAAGTCCCCTGTTCCGCCCTGAAGAGCGAAACGGTCCCTGACAGCCTTCCTGCGACCCCCAAAAGTCCCCCGACACGCCGGGTTCCCTCGAGGGGAACACCGAGGGTCCCGGCACCGCTTCCTCTGAGCCCCTTCTCCCCTCCTGATCGCGACAGGAGAGGCGATTCCCCTGCGTGGTCTGGAAGGGGTTCCCGGCCTTCCCGGTGCACCTCAGGATGAGGCCGGTCTCACGAGGAAATTCGAGACGAGCCACGTGGGTGGGGCCACATGCCGAACGCCCCCGATTCCCCGGTCCGCCCTTGAGAAGGACCCGAGGCCCGGACCCCTCTTCGAAGGCAACCCTGTGGGTGAAGGCACAACACGAAGGGGCACTGCCACCCCCGTGCATCGTCCGCAAAGACCCGCGGGTTCCACACACAGCTCGACGAGGGGCCTGAGACCCCCTGAGCAACTCGAGAGGCCAGCGGGGTTCCCTTCCTCAGACAAGACGAGGCCTGACTCTCCTGTCCCAACTCTGCAGGGACCCTGCGGTCGGAGTCCGAAACGGAGAGGAAGCCTGAGGTTGCTGCCTCCCCCCGAAGGTGAGGCCCTCTTCCGTTGCGCCAGACCCAGCGGAGTCCCGAGGGGCCCCACCACCTCCACAGGATCCCTCGCCTCTCAGAGGCACCCTGGCAAGTTCCCTAAGGTCCCCGGCAGAAGGCGAGGGACACGAGGGTTTCCCGCCGCCCCCCGAGAAAGACCTCGAGAGTCCTTCTTCAACGCGTCTCGAGGCCCTAGTCCCCTCCCGTGACTCGAGAGCCAGGACGCGCTCCCCCTCGCCACGCGCATGGAGACCTGACTTCCCTGGCGCCGCACGAGAGGCTCCCTGAGATCCTCGTCGTGCCTCGGGAGAAAACCCCCACGGGCGCCGCAGCTCGAGGAAACCCCTGAGACGCCCCCGTCCTCGCGAGCTGAGGGCCTTCTTTTCCTGCATGGCCTGGAGAGCAATCCCGGGTCCTCTCTCCAAACGGAAGAGGAGGCTGGACTCCCTTGAGGCCGCTCAGGGGGCTCCAAGAGCCCCGCGTCGCGACTCGAGAGGAGAGCGGAGTCCTTGGCTTCCCCTCGAGACGAGGCCTGACTCCCCGGGGGAGCCTGGAATGCAACCCCGAGATCCCTGCCTTCCCTGGAGAGGAATATTAGGTCCCGGACACACGCCTAGGTGAGGTCTCTTAGGCCCTGCAGTGACTCGAGCGCAACCCCCAGCTTTCCCTCGCAACCCGAGGGGAAGATTGGGCTTCCCAGGGCCAACCCAAGGGGAAGGCTGAGATCCCCGTCGTAACTCGAGAATCCCGCCGCAACTCGAGAAAAACCACGTGGTTCCCACCTCTTGGCAAGATGAGGCCCTTGCCCGCCACGGCGTCTCAAGGGAAGTCCCCTGTTCCGCCCTGAAGGGCGAAACGGTCCCTGACAGCCTTCCTGCGACCCCCAAAAGTCCCCCGACACGCCGGGTTCCCTCGAGGGGAACACCGAGGGTCCCGGCACCGCTTCCTCTGAGCCCCTTCTCCCCTCCTGACCGCGACAGGAGAGGCGATTCCCCTGCGTGGTCTGGAAGGGGTTCCCGGCCTTCCCGGCGCACCTCAGGATGAGGCCGGTCTCACGAGGAAATTCGAGACGAGCCACGTGGGTGGGGCCACATGCCGAACGCCCCCGATTCCCCGGTCCGCCCTTGAGAAGGACCCGAGGCCCGGACCCCTCTCCGAAGGCAGCCCTGGGGGGAAGGCACAACACGAAGGGGCACTGCCACCCCCGTGCATCATCCGCAAAGACCCGCGGGTTCCACACACAGCTCGACGAGGGGCCTGAGACCCCCTGAGCAACTCGAGAGGCCAGCGGGGTTCCCTTCCTCAGACAAGACGAGGCCTGACTCTCCTGTCCCAACTCTGCAGGGACCCTGCGGTCGGAGTTCGAAACGGAGAGGAAGCCTGAGGTTGCTGCCTCCCCCCGAAGGTGAGGCCCTCTTCCGTTGCGCCAGACCCAGCGGAGTCCCGAGAGGCCCCGCCACCTCCACAGGATCCCTCGCCTCTCAGAGGCACCCTGGGAAGTTCCCTAAGGTCCCCGGCAGAAGGCGAGGGACACGAGGGTTTCCCGCCGCCCCCCGAGAAAGACCTCGAGGGTCCTTCTTCAACGCGTCTCGAGGCCCTAGTCCCCTCCCGTGACTCGAGAGCCAGGACGCGCTCCCCCTCGCCACGCGCATGGAGACCTGACTTCCCTGGCGCCGCACGAGAGGCTCCCTGAGATCCTCGTCGTGCCTCGGGAGAAAACCCCCACGGGCGCCGCAGCTCGAGGAAACCCCTGAGACGCCCCCGTCCTCGCGAGCTGAGGGCCTTCTTTTCCTGCATGGCCTGGAGAGCAATCCCGGGTCCTCTCTCCAAACGGAAGAGGAGGCTGGACTCCCTTGAGGCCGCTCAGGGGGCTCCAAGAGCCCCGCGTCGCGACTCGAGAGGAGAGCGGAGTCCTTGGCTTCCCCTCGAGACGAGGCCTGACTCCCCGGGGGAGCCTGGAATGCAACCCCGAGATCCCTGCCTTCCCTGGAGAGGAATATTAGGTCCCGGACACACGCCTAGGTGAGGTCTCTTCGGCCCTGCAGTGACTCGAGCGCGACCCCCAGCTTTCCCTCGCAACCCGAGGGGAAGATTGGGCTTCCCAGGTCCAACCCAAGGGGAAGGCTGAGATCCCCGTCGTAACTCGAGAATCCCGCCGCAACTCGAGAAAAACCACGTGGTTCCCACCTCTTGGCAAGATGAGGCCCTTGGCCGCCACGGCGTCTCATGGGAAGTCCCCTGTTACGCCCTGAAGGGCGAAACGGTCCCTGACAGCCTTCCTGCGACCCCCAAAAGGCCCCCGACACGCCGGGTTCCCTCGAGGGGAACACCGAGGGTCCCAGCACCGCTTCCTCTGAGCCCCTTCTCCCCTCCTGATCGCGGCAGGAGAGGCGATTCCCCTGCGTGGTCTGGAAGGGGTTCCCGGCCTTCCCGGCGCACCTCAGGATGAGGCCGGTCTCACGAGGAAATTCGAGACGAGCCACGTGGGTGGGGCCACATGCCGAACGCCCCCGATTCCCCGGTCCGCCCTTGAGAAGGACCCGAGGCCCGGACCCCTCTTCGAAGGCAACCCTGTGGGGGAAGGCACAACACGAAGGGGCACTGCCACCCCCGTGCATCGTCCGCAAAGACCCGCGGGTTCCACACACAGCTCGACGAGGGGCCTGAGACCCCCTGAGCAACTCGAGAGGCCAGCGGGGTTCCCTTCCTCAGACAAGACGAGGCCTGACTCTCCTGTCCCAACTCTGCAGGGACCCTGCGGTCGGAGTCCGAAACGGAGAGGAAGCCTGAGGTTCCTGCCTCCCCTCGAGGTGAGGCCCTCTTCCGTTGCGCCAGACCCAGCGGAGTCCCGAGGGGCCCCGCCACCTCCACAGGATCCCTCGCCTCTCAGAGGCACCCTGGGAAGTTCCCTAAGGTCCCCGGCAGAAGGCGAGGGACACGAGGGTTTCCCGCCGCCCCCCCGAGAAAGACCTCGAGAGTCCTTCTTCAACGCGTCTCGAGGCCCTAGTCCCCTCCCGTGACTCGAGAGCCAGGACGCGCTCCCCCTCGCCACGCGCATGGAGACCTGACTTCCCTGGCGCCGCACGAGAGGCTCCCTGAGATCCTCGTCGTGCCTCGGGAGAAAACCCCCACGGGCGCCGCAGCTCGAGGAAACCCCTGAGACGCCCCCGTCCTCGCGAGCTGAGGGCCTTCTTTTCCTGCATGGCCTGGAGAGCAATCCCGGGTCCTCTCTCCAAACGGAAGAGGAGGCTGGACTCCCTTGAGGCCGCTCAGGGGGCTCCAAGAGACCCGCGTCGCGACTCGAGAGGAGAGCGGAGTCCTTGGCTTCCCCTCGAGACGAGGCCTGACTCCCCGGGGGAGCCTGGAATGCAACCCCGAGATCCCTGCCTTCCCTGGAGAGGAATATTAGGTCCCAGACACACGCCTAGGTGAGGTCTCTTGGGCCCTGCAGTGACTCGAGCGCAACCCCCAGCTTTCCCTCGCAACCCGAGGGGAAGATTGGGCTTCCCAGGGCCAACCCAAGGGGAAGGCTGAGATCCCCGTCGTAACTCGAGAATCCCGCCGCAACTCGAGAAAAACCACGTGGTTCCCACCTCTTGGCAAGATGAGGCCCTTGCCCGCCACGGCGTCTCAAGGGAAGTCCCCTGTTCCGCCCTGAAGAGCGAAACGGTCCCTGACAGCCTTCCTGCGACCCCCAAAAGTCCCCCGACACGCCGGGTTCCCTCGAGGGGAACACCGAGGGTCCCGGCACCGCTTCCTCTGAGCCCCTTCTCCCCTCCTGATCGCGACAGGAGAGGCGATTCCCCTGCGTGGTCTGGAAGGGGTTCCCGGCCTTCCCGGTGCACCTCAGGATGAGGCCGGTCTCACGAGGAAATTCGAGACGAGCCACGTGGGTGGGGCCACATGCCGAACGCCCCCGATTCCCCGGTCCGCCCTTGAGAAGGACCCGAGGCCCGGACCCCTCTTCGAAGGCAACCCTGGGGGGGAAGGCACAACACGAAGGGGCACTGCCACCCCCGTGCATCGTCCGCAAAGACCCGCGGGTTCCACACACAGCTCGACGAGGGGCCTGAGACCCCCTGAGCAACTCGAGAGGCCAGCGGGGTTCCCTTCCTCAGACAAGACGAGGCCTGACTCTCCTGTCCCAACTCTGCAGGGACCCTGCGGTCGGAGTCCGAAACGGAGAGGAAGCCTGAGGTTGCTGCATCCCCCCGAAGGTGAGGCCCTCTTCCGTTGCGCCAGACCCAGCGGAGTCCCGAGGGGCCCCACCACCTCCACAGGATCCCTCACCTCTCAGAGGCACCCTGGGAAGTTCCCTAAGGTCCCCGGCAGAAGGCGAGGGACACGAGGGTTTCCCGCCGCCCCCCGAGAAAGACCTCGAGAGTCCTTCTTCAACGCGTCTCGAGGCCCTAGTCCCCTCCCGTGACTCGAGAGCCAGGACGCGCTCCCCCTCGCCACGCGCATGGAGACCTGACTTCCCTGGCGCCGCACGAGAGGCTCCCTGAGATCCTCGTCGTGCCTCGGGAGAAAACCCCCACGGGCGCCGCAGCTCGAGGAAACCCCTGAGACGCCCCCGTCCTCGCGAGCTGAGGGCCTTCTTTTCCTGCATGGCCTGGAGAGCAATCCCGGGTCCTCTCTCCAAACGGAAGAGGAGGCTGGACTCCCTTGAGGCCGCTCAGGGGGCTCCAAGAGCCCCGCGTCGCGACTCGAGAGGAGAGCGGAGTCCTTGGCTTCCCCTCGAGACGAGGCCTGACTCCCCGGGGGAGCCTGGAATGCAACCCCGAGATCCCTGCCTTCCCTGGAGAGGAATATTAGGTCCCGGACACACGCCTAGGTGAGGTCTCTTAGGCCCTGCAGTGACTCGAGCGCAACCCCCAGCTTTCCCTCGCAACCCGAGGGGAAGATTGGGCTTCCCAGGGCCAACCCAAGGGGAAGGCTGAGATCCCCGTCGTAACTCGAGAATCCCGCCGCAACTCGAGAAAAACCACGTGGTTCCCACCTCTTGGCAAGATGAGGCCCTTGCCCGCCACGGCGTCTCAAGGGAAGTCCCCTGTTCCGCCCTGAAGGGCGAAACGGTCCCTGACAGCCTTCCTGCGACCCCCAAAAGTCCCCCGACACGCCGGGTTCCCTCGAGGGGAACACCGAGGGTCCCGGCACCGCTTCCTCTGAGCCCCTTCTCCCTTCCTGACAGCGACAGGAGAGGCGATTCCCCTGCGTGGTCTGGAAGGGGTTCCCGGCCTTCCCGGCGCACCTCAGGATGAGGCCGGTCTCACGAGGAAATTCGAGACGAGCCACGTGGGTGGGGCCACATGCCGAACGCCCCCGATTCCCCGGTCCGCCCTTGAGAAGGACCCGAGGCCCGGACCCCTCTCCGAAGGCAGCCCTGGGGGGAAGGCACAACACGAAGGGGCACTGCCACCCCCGTGCATCATCCGCAAAGACCCGCGGGTTCCACACACAGCTCGACGAGGGGCCTGAGACCCCCTGAGCAACTCGAGAGGCCAGCGGGGTTCCCTTCCTCAGACAAGACGAGGCCTGACTCTCCTGTCCCAACTCTGCAGGGACACTGCGGTCGGAGTCCGAAACGGAGAGGAAGCCTGAGGTTGCTGCCTCCCTCCGAAGGTGAGGCCCTCTTCCGTTGCGCCAGACCCAGCGGAGTCCCGAGAGGCCCCGCCACCTCCACAGGATCCCTCGCCTCTCAGAGGCACCCTGGGAAGTTCCCTAAGGTCCCCGGCAGAAGGCGAGGGACACGAGGGTTTCCCGCCGCCCCCCGAGAAAGACCTCGAGGGTCCTTCTTCAACGCGTCTCGAGGCCCTAGTCCCCTCCCGTGACTCGAGAGCCAGGACGCGCTCCCCCTCGCCACGCGCATGGAGACCTGACTTCCCTGGCGCCGCACGAGAGGCTCCCTGAGATCCTCGTCGTGCCTCGGGAGAAAACCCCCACGGGCGCCGCAGCTCGAGGAAACCCCTGAGACGCCCCCGTCCTCGCGAGCTGAGGGCCTTCTTTTCCTGCATGGCCTGGAGAGCAATCCCGGGTCCTCTCTCCAAACGGAAGAGGAGGCTGGACTCCCTTGAGGCCGCTCAGGGGGCTCCAAGAGCCCCGCGTCGCGACTCGAGAGGAGAGCGGAGTCCTTGGCTTCCCCTCGAGACGAGGCCTGACTCCCCGGGGGAGCCTGGAATGCAACCCCGAGATCCCTGCCTTCCCTGGAGAGGAATATTAGGTCCCGGACACACGCCTAGGTGAGGTCTCTTCGGCCCTGCAGTGACTCGAGCGCGACCCCCAGCTTTCCCTCGCAACCCGAGGGGAAGATTGGGCTTCCCAGGGCCAACCCAAGGGGAAGGCTGAGATCCCCGTCGTAACTCGAGAATCCCGCCGCAACTCGAGAAAAACCACGTGGTTCCCACCTCTTGGCAAGAGGAGGCCCTTGCCCGCCACGGCGTCTCAAGGGAAGTCCCCTGTTCCGCCCTGAAGGGCGAAACGGTCCCTGACAGCCTTCCTGCGACCCCCAAAAGTCCCCCGACACGCCGGGTTCCCTCGAGGGGAACACTGAGGGTCCCGGCACCGCTTCCTCTGAGCCCCTTCTCCCCTCCTGACCTCGACAGGAGAGGCGATTCCGCTGCGTGGTCTGGAAGGGGTTCCCGGCCTTCCCGGCGCACCTCAGGATGAGGCCGGTCTCACGAGGAAATTCGAGACGAGCCACGTGGGTGGGGCCACATGCCGAACGCCCCCGATTCCCCGGTCCGCCCTTGAGAAGGACCCGAGGCCCGGACCCCTCTTCGAAGGCAACCCTGGGGGGGAAGGCACAACACGAAGGGGCACTGCCACCCCCGTGCATCGTCCGCAAAGACCCGCGGGTTCCACACACAGCTCGACGAGGGGCCTCAGACCCCCTGAGCAACTCGAGAGGCCAGCGGGGTTCCCTTCCTCAGACAAGACGAGGCCTGACTCTCCTGTCCCAACTCTGCAGGGACCCTGCGGTCGGAGTCCGAAATGCAGAGGAAGCCTGAGGTTCCTGCCTCCCCTCGAGGTGAGGCCCTCTTCCGTTGCGCCAGACCCAGCGAAGTCCCGAGGGGCCCCGCCACCTCCACAGGATCCCTCGCCTCTCAGAGGCACCCTGGGAAGTTCCCTAAGGTCCCCGGCAGAAGGCGAGGGACACGAGGGTTTCCCGCCGCCCCCCCGAGAAAGACCTCGAGAGTCCTTCTTCAACGCGTCTCGAGGCCCTAGTCCCCTCCCGTGACTCGAGAGCCAGGACGCGCTCCCCCTCGCCACGCGCATGGAGACCTGACTTCCCTGGCGCCGCACGAGAGGCTCCCTGAGATCCTCGTCGTGCCTCGGGAGAAAACCCCCACGGGCGCCGCAGCTCGAGGAAACCCCTGAGACGCCCCCGTCCTCGCGAGCTGAGGGCCTTCTTTTCCTGCATGGCCTGGAGAGCAATCCCGGGTCCTCTCTCCAAACGGAAGAGGAGGCTGGACTCCCTTGAGGCCGCTCAGGGGGCTCCAAGAGACCCGCGTCGCGACTCGAGAGGAGAGCGGAGTCCTTGGCTTCCCCTCGAGATGAGGCCTGACTCCCCGCGGGAGCCTGGAATGCAACCCCGAGATCCCTGCCTTCCCTGGAGTGGAATATTAGGTCCCGGACACACGCCTAGGTGAGGTCTCTTCGGCCCTGCAGTGACTCGAGCGCAACCCCCAGCTTTCCCTCACAACCCGAGGGGAAGATTGGGCTTCCCAGGGCCAACCCAAGGGGAAGGCTGAGATCCCCGTCGTAACTCGAGAATCCCGCTGCAACTCGAGAAAAACCACGTGGTTCCCACCTCTTGGCAAGAGGAGGCCCTTGCCCGCCACGGCGTCTCAAGGGAAGTCCCCTGTTCCGCCCTGAAGAGCGAAACGGTCCCTGACAGCCTTCCTGCGACCCCCAAAAGTCCCCCGACACGCCGGGTTCCCTCGAGGGGAACACCGAGGGTCCCGGCACCGCTTCCTCTGAGCCCCTTCTCCCCTCCTGATCGCGACAGGAGAGGCGATTCCCCTGCGTGGTCTGGAAGGGGTTCCCGGCCTTCCCGGCGCACCTCAGGATGAGGCCGGTCTCACGAGGAAATTCGAGACGACCACGTGGGTGGGGCCACATGCCGAACGCCCCCGATTCCCCGGTCCGCCCTTGAGAAGGACCCGAGGCCCGGACCCCTCTTCGAAGGCAACCCTGTGGGTGAAGACACAACACGAAGGGGCACTGCCACCCCCGTGCATCATCCACAAAGACCCGCGGGTTCCACACACAGCTCGACGAGGGGCTTGAAACCCCCTGAGCAACTCGAGAGGCCAGCGGGGTTCCCTTCCTCAGACAAGACCAGGCCTGACTCTCCTGTCCCAACTCTGCAGGGACCCTGCGGTCAGAGTCCGAAACGGAGAGGAAGCCTGAGGTTCCTGCCTCCCCTCGAGGTGAGGCCCTCTTCCGTTGCGCCAGACCCAGCGGAATCCCGAGGGGCCCCGCCACCTCCACAGGATCCCTCGCCTCTCAGAAGCACCCTGGGAAGTTCCCTAAGGTCCCCGGCAGAAGGCGAGGGACACGAGGGTTTCCCGCCGCCCCCCCGAGAAAGACCTGGAGAGTCCTTCTTCAACGCGTCTCGAGGCCCTAGTCCCCTCCTGTGACTCGAGAGCCAGGACGCGCTCCCCCTCGCCACGCGCATGGAGACCTGACTTCCCTGGCGCCGCACGAGAGGCTCCCTGAGATCCTCGTCGTGCCTCGGGAGAAAACCCCCACAGGCGCCGCAGCTCGAGGAAACCCCTGAGACGCCCCTGTCCTCGCGAGCTGAGGGCCTTCTTTTCCTGCATGGCCTGGAGAGCAATCTCGGGTCCTCTCTCCAAACGGAAGAGGAGGCTGGACTCCCTTGAGGCCGCTCAGGGGGCTCCAAGAGACCCGCGTCGCGACTCGAGAGGAGAGCGGAGTCCTTGGCTTCCCCTCGAGACGAGGCCTGACTCCCCGGGGGAGCCTGGAATGCAACCCCGAGATCCCTGGCTTCCCTGGAGAGGAATATTATGTCCCGGACACACGCCTAGGTGAGGTCTCTTCGGCCCTGCAGTGACTCGAGCGCAACCCCCAGCTTTCCCTCACAACCCGAGGGGAAGATTGGGCTTCCCAGGGCCAACCCAAGGGGAAGGCTGAGATCCCCGTCGTAACTCGAGAATCCTGCCGCAACTCGAGAAAAACCACGTGGTTCCCACCTCTTGGCAAGAGGAGGCCCTTGCCCGCCACGGCGTCTCAAGGGAAGTCCCCTGTTCCGCCCTGAAGGGCGAAACGGTCCCTGACAGCCTTCCTGCGACCCCCAAAAGTCCCCCGACACGCCGGGTTCCCTCGAGGGGAACACCGAGGGTCCCGGCACCGCTTCCTCTGAGCCCCTTCTCCCCTCCTGATCGCGACAGGAGAGGCGATTCCCCTGCGTGGTCTGGAAGGGGTTCCCGGCCTTCCCGGCGCACCTCAGGATGAGGCCGGTCTCACGAGGAAATTCGAGACGAGCCACGTGGGTGGGGCCACATGCCGAACGCCCCCGATTCCCCGGTCCGCCCTTGAGAAGGACCCGAGGCCCGGACCCCTCTTCGAAGGCAACCCTGGGGGGGAAGGCACAACACGAAGGGGCACTGCCACCCCCGTGCATCGTCCGCAAAGACCCGCGGGTTCCACACACAGCTCGACGAGGGGCCTGAGACCCCCTGAGCAACTCGAGAGGCCAGCGGGGTTCCCTTCCTCAGACAAGACGAGGCCTGACTCTCCTGTCCCAACTCTGCAGGGACCCTGCGGTCGGAGTCCGAAATGCAGAGGAAGCCTGAGGTTGCTGCCTCCCCTCGAGGTGATGCCCTCTTCCGTTGCGCCAGACCCAGCGGAGTCCCGAGGGGCCCCGCCACCTCCACAGGATCCCTCGTCTCTCAGAGGCACCCTGGGAAGTTCCCTAAGGTCCCTGGCAGAAGGCGAGGGACACGAGGGTTTCCCGCCGCCCCCCCGAGAAAGACCTCGAGAGTCCTTCTTCAACGCGTCTCGAGGCCCTAGTCCCCTCCCGTGACTCGAGAGCCAGGACGCGCTCCCCCTCGCCACGCGCATGGAGACCTGACTTCCCTGGCGCCGCACGAGAGGCTCCCTGAGATCCTCGTCGTGCCTCGGGAGAAAACCCCCACGGGCGCCGCAGCTCGAGGAAACCCCTGAGACGCCCCCGGCCTCGCGAGCTGAGGGCCTTCTTTTCCTGCATGGCCTGGAGAGCAATCCCGGGTCCTCTCTCCAAACGGAAGAGGAGGCTGGACTCCCTTGAGGCCGCTCAGGGGGCTCCAAGAGACCCGCGTCGCGACTCGAGAGGAGAGCGGAGTCCTTGGCTTCCCCTCGAGACGAGGCCTGACTCCCCGGGGGAGCCTGGAATGCAACCCCGAGATCCCTGCCTTCCCTGGAGAGGAATATTAGGTCCCGGACACACGCCTAGGTGAGGTCTCTTCGGCCCTGCAGTGACTCGAGCGCAACCCCCAGCTTTCCCTCGCAACCCGAGGGGAAGATTGGGCTTCCCAGGGCCAACCCAAGGGGAAGGCTGAGATCCCCGTCGTAACTCGAGAATCCCGCCGCAACTCGAGAAAAACCACGTGGTTCCCACCTCTTGGCAAGATGAGGCCCTTGCCCGCCACGGCGTCTCAAGGGAAGTCCCCTGTTCCGCCCTGAAGGGCGAAACGGTCCCTGACAGCCTTCCTGCGACCCCCAAAAGTCCCCCGACACGCCAGGTTCCCTCGAGGGGAACACCGAGGGTCCCGGCACCGCTTCCTCTGAGCCCCTTCTCCCCTCCTGATCGCGACAGGAGAGGCGATTCCCCTGCGTGGTCTGGAAGGGGTTCCCGGCCTTCCCGGCGCACCTCAGGATGAGGCCGTTCTCACGAGGAAATTCGAGACGAGCCACGTGGGTGGGGCCACATGCCGAACGCCCCCGATTCCCCGGTCCGCCCTTGAGAAGGACCCGAGGCCCGGACCCCTCTTCGAAGGCAACCCAGTGGGTGAAGGCACAACACGAAGGGGCACTGCCACCCCCGTGCATCGTCCGCAAAGACCCGCGGGTTCCACACACAGCTCGACGAGGGGCCTGAGACCCCCTGAGCAACTCGAGAGGCCAGCGGGGTTCCCTTCCTCAGACAAGACGAGGCCTGACTCTCCTGTCCCAACTCTGCAGGGACCCTGCGGTCGGAGTCCGAAACGGAGAGGAAGCCTGAGGTTCCTGCCTCCCCTCGAGGTGAGGCCCTCTTCCGTTGCGCCAGACCCAGCGGAGTCCCGAGGGGCCCCGCCACCTCCACAGGATCCCTCGCCTCTCAGAGGCACCCTGGGAAGTTCCCTAAGGTCCCCGGCAGAAGGCGAGGGACACGAGGGTTTCCCGCCGCCCCCCCGAGAAAGACCTGGAGAGTCCTTCTTCAACGCGTCTCGAGGCCCTAGTCCCCTCCTGTGACTCGAGAGCCAGGACGCGCTCCCCCTCGCCACGCGCATGGAGACCTGACTTCCCTGGCGCCGCACGAGAGGCTCCCTGAGATCCTCGTCGTGCCTCGGGAGAAAACCCCCACAGGCGCCGCAGCTCGAGGAAACCCCTGAGACCCCCCCGTCCTCGCGAGCTGAGGGCCTTCTTTTCCTGCATGGCCTGGAGAGCAATCCCGGGTCCTCTCTCCAAACGGAAGAGGAGGCTGGACTCCCTTGAGGCCGCTCAGGGGGCTCCAAGAGCCCCGCGTCGCGACTCGAGAGGAGAGCGGAGTCCTTGGCTTCCCCTCGAGACGAGGCCTGACTCCCCGCGGGAGCCTGGAATGCAACCCCGAGATCCCTGCCTTCCCTGGAGAGGAATATTAGGTCCCGGACACACGCCTAGGTGAGGTCTCTTCGGCCCTGCAGTGACTCGAGCGCAACCCCCAGCTTTCCCTCGCAACCCGAGGGGAAGATTGGGCTTCCCAGGGCCAACCCAAGGGGAAGGCTGAGATCCCCGTCGTAACTCGAGAATCCCGCCGCAACTCGAGAAAAACCACGTGGTTCCCACCTCTTGGCAAGAGGAGGCCCTTGCCCGCCACGGCGTCTCAAGGGAAGTCCCCTGTTCCGCCCTGAAGGGCGAAACGGTCCCTGACAGCCTTCCTGCGACCCCCAAAAGTCCCCCGACACTCCGGGTTCCTTCGAGGGGAACACCGAGGGTCCCGGCACCGCTTCCTCTGAGCCCCTTCTCCCCTCCTGATCGCGACAGGAGAGGCGATTCCCCTGCGTGGTCTGGAAGGGGTTCCCGGCCTTCCCGGCGCACCTCAGGATGAGGCCGGTCTCACGAGGAAATTCGAGACGAGCCACGTGGGTGGGGCCACATGCCGAACGCCCCCGATTCCCCGGTCCGCCCTTGAGAAGGACCCGAGGCCCGGACCCCTCTTCGAAGGCAACCGTGTGGGTAAAGGCACAACACGAAGGGGCACTGCCACCCCCGTGCATCGTCCGCAAAGACCCGCGGGTTCCACACACAGCTCGACGAGGGGCCTGAGACCCCCTGAGCAACTCGAGAGGCCAGCGGGGTTCCCTTCCTCAGACAAGACCAGGCCTGACTCTCCTGTCCCAACTCTGCAGGGACCCTGCGGTCGGAGTCCGAAACGGTGAGGAAGCCTGAGGTTCCTGCCTCCCCTCGAGGTGAGGCCCTCTTCCGTTGCGCCAGACCCAGCGGAGTCCCGAGGGGCCCCGCCACCTCCACAGGATCCCTCGCCTCTCAGAGGCACCCTGAGAAGTTCCCTAAGGTCCCCGGCAGAAGGCGAGGGACACGAGGGTTTCCCGCCGCCCCCCCGAGAAAGACCTCGAGAGTCCTTCTTCAACGCGTCTCGAGGCCCTAGTCCCCTCCCGTGACTCGAGAGCCAGGACGCGCTCCCCCTCGCCACGCGCATGGAGACCTGACTTCCCTGGCGCCGCACGAGAGGCTCCCTGAGATCCTCGTCGTGCCTCGGGAGAAAACCCCCACGGGCGCCGCAGCTCGAGGAAACCCCGGAGACGCCCCCGTCCTCGCGAGCTGAGGGCCTTCTTTTCCTGCATGGCCTGGAGAGCAATCCCGGGTCCTCTCTCCAAACGGAAGAGGAGGCTGGACTCCCTTGAGGCCGCTCAGGGGGCTCCAAGAGACCCGCGTCGCGACTCGAGAGGAGAGCGGAGTCCTTGGCTTCCCCTCGAGACGAGGCCTGACTCCCCAGGGGAGCCTGGAATGCAACCCCGAGATCCCTGCCTTCCCTGGACAGGAATATTAGGTCCCGGACACACGCCGAGGTGAGGTCTCTTCGGCCCTGCGGTGACTCGAGCGCAACCCCCAGCTTTCCCTCGCAACCCGAGGGGAAGATTGGGCTTCCCAGGGCCAACCCAAGGGGAAGGCTGAGATCCCCGTCGTAACTCGAGAATCCCGCCGCAACTCGAGAAAAACCACGTGGTTCCCACCTCTTGGCAAGATGAGGCCCTTGCCCGCCACGGCGTCTCAAGGGAAGTCCCCTGTTCCGCCCTGAAGGGCGAAACGGTCCCTGACAGCCTTCCTGCGACCCCCAAAAGTCCCCCGACACGCCGGGTTCCCTCGAGGGGAACACCGAGGGTCCCGGCACCGCTTCCTCTGAGCCCCTTCTCCCCTCCTGACCGCGACAGGAAAGGCGATTCCCCTGCGTGGTCTGGAAGGGGTTCCCGGCCTTCCCGGCGCACCTCAGGATGAGGCCGGTCTCACGAGGAAATTCGAGACGAGCCACGTGGGTGGGGCCACATGCCGAACGCCCCCGATTCCCCGGTCCGCCCTTGAGAAGGACCCGA
Organism: Bubalus kerabau; assembly: GCF_029407905.1. Taxonomy (NCBI): domain Eukaryota; kingdom Metazoa; phylum Chordata; class Mammalia; order Artiodactyla; family Bovidae; genus Bubalus; species Bubalus kerabau. Next base: position 207,289 of record NC_073647.1, on the reverse strand, counting down.
GGCCCGGACCCCTCTTCGAAGGCAACCCTGGGGGGGAAGGCACAACACGAAGGGGCACTGCCACCCCCGTGCATCGTCCGCAAAGACCCGCGGGTTCCACACACAGCTCGACGAGGGGCCTGAGACCCCCTGAGCAACTCGAGAGGCCAGCGGGGTTCCCTTCCTCAGACAAGACGAGGCCTGACTCTCCTGTCCCAACTCTGCAGGGACCCTGCGGTCGGAGTCCGAAACGGAGAGGAAGCCTGAGGTTCCTGCCTCCCCTCGAGGTGAGGCCCTCTTCCGTTGCGCCAGACCCAGCGGAGTCCCGAGGGTCCCCACCACCTCCACAGGATCCCTCGCCTCTCAGAGGCACCCTGGCAAGTTCCCTAAGGTCCCCGGCAGAAGGCGAGGGACACGAGGGTTTCCCGCCGCCCCCCGAGAAAGACCTCGAGAGTCCTTCTTCAACGCGTCTCGAGGCCCTAGTCCCCTCCCGTGACTCGAGAGCCAGGACGCGCTCCCCCTCGCCACGCGCATGGAGACCTGACTTCCCTGGCGCCGCACGAGAGGCTCCCTGAGATCCTCGTCGTGCCTCGGGAGAAAACCCCCACGGGCGCCTCAGCTTGAGGAAACCCCTGAGACGCCCCCGTCCTCGCGAGCTGAGGGCCTTCTTTTCCTGCATGGCCTGGAGAGCAATCCCGGGTCCTCTCTCCAAACGGAAGAGGAGGCTGGACTCCCTTGAGGCCGCTCAGGGGGCTCCAAGAGACCCGCGTCGCGACTCGAGAGGAGAGCGGAGTCCTTGGCTTCCCCTCGAGACGAGGCCTGACTCCCCGGGGGAGCCTGGAATGCAACCCCGAGATCCCTGCCTTCCCTGGAGAGGAATATGAGGTCCCGGACACACGCCTAGGTGAGGTCTCTTCGGCCCTGCAGTGACTCGAGCGCAACCCCCAGCTTTCCCTCGCAACCCGAGGGGAAGATTGGGCTTCCCAGGGCCAACCCAAGGGGAAGGCTGAGATCCCCGTCGTAACTCGAGAATCCCGCCGCAACTCGAGCAAAACCACGTGGTTCCCACCTCTTGGCAAGATGTGGCCCTTGCCCGCCACGGCGTCTCAAGGGAAGTCCCCTGTTCCGCCCTGAAGGGCGAAACGGTCCCTGACAGCCTTCCTGCGACCCCCAAAAGTCCCCCGACACGCCGGGTTCCCTCGAGGGGAACACCGAGGGTCCCGGCACCGCTTCTTCTGAGCCCCTTCTCCCCTCCTGATCGCGACAGGAGAGGCGATTCCCCTGCGTGGTCTGGAAGGGGTTCCCGGCCTTCCCAGCGCACCTCAGGATGAGGCCGGTCTCACGAGGAAATTCGAGACGAGCCACGTGGGTGGGGCCACATGCCGAACGCCCCCGATTCCCCGGTCCGCCCTTGAGAAGGACCCGAGGCCCGGACCCCTCTTCGAAGGCAACCCAGTGGGTGAAGGCACAACACGAAGGGGCACTGCCACCCCCGTGCATCGTCCGCAAAGACCCGCGGGTTCCACACACAGCTCGACGAGGGGCCTGAGACCCCCTGAGCAACTCGAGAGGCCAGCGGGGTTCCCTTCCTCAGACAAGACGAGGCCTGACTCTCCTGTCCCAACTCTTCAGGGACCCTGCGGTCGGAGTCCGAAACGGAGAGGAAGCCTGAGGTTCCTGCCTCCCCTCGAGGTGAGGCCCTCTTCCGTTCCGCCAGACCCAGCGGAGTCCCGAGGGGCCCCGCCACCTCCACAGGATCCCTCGCCTCTCAGAGGCACACTGGCAAGTTCCCTAAGGTCCCCGGCAGAAGGCGAGGAACACGAGGGTTTCCCGCCGCCCCCCCGAGAAAGACCTCGAGAGTCCTTCTTCAACGCGTCTCGAGGCCCTAGTCCCCTTCCGTGACTCGAGAGCCAGGACGCGCTCCCCCTCGCCACGCGCATGGAGACCTGACTTCCCTGGCGCCGCACGAGAGGCTCCCTGAGATCCTCGTCGTGCCTCGGGAGAAAACCCCCACGGGCGCCGCAGCTCGAGGAAACCCCTGAGACGCCCCCGTCCTCGCGAGCTGAGGGCCTTCTTTTCCTGCATGGCCTGGAGAGCAATCCCGGGTCCTCTCTCCAAACGGAAGAGGAGGCTGGACTCCCTTGAGGCCGCTCAGGGGGCTCCAAGAGACCCGCGTCGCGACTCGAGAGGAGAGCGGAGTCCTTGGCTTCCCCTCGAGACGAGGCCTGACTCCCCGGGGGAGCCTGGAATGCAACCCCGAGATCCCTGCCTTCCCTGGAGAGGAATATTAGGTCCCAGACACACGCCTAAGTGAGGTCTCTTCGGCCCTGCAGTGACTCGAGTGCAACCCCCAGCTTTCCCTCGCAACCCGAGGGGAAGATTGGGCTTCCCAGGTCCAACCCAAGGGGAAGGCTGAGATCCCCGTCGTAACTCGAGAATCCCGCCGCAACTCGAGAAAAACCACGTGGTTCCCACCTCTTGGCAAGATGAGGCCCTTGGCCGCCACGGCGTCTCAAGGGAAGTCCCCTGTTACGCCCTGAAGGGCGAAACGGTCCCTGACAGCCTTCCTGCGACCCCCAAAAGGCCCCCGACACGACGGGTTCCCTCGAGGGGAAAACCGAGGGTCCCGGCACCGCTTCCTCTGAGCCCCCTCTCCCCTCCTGACCGCGACAGGAGAGGCGATTCCCCTGCGTGGTCTGGAAGGGGTTCCCGGCCTTCCCGGCGCACCTCAGGATGAGGCCGGTCTCACGAGGAAATTCGAGACGAGCCACGTGGGTGGGGCCACATGCCGAACGCCCCCGATTCCCCGGTCCGCCCTTGAGAAGGACCCGAGGCCCGGACCCCTCTTCGAAGGCAACCCAGTGGGTGAAGGCACAACACGAAGGGGCACTGCCACCCCCGTGCATCGTCCGCAAAGACCCGCGGGTTCCACACACAGCTCGACGAGGGGCCTGAGACCCCCTGAGCAACTCCAGAGGCCAGCGGGGTTCCCTTCCTCAGACAAGACGAGGCCTGACTCTCCTGTCCCAACTCTGCAGGGACCCTGCGGTCGGAGTCCGAAACGGAGAGGAAGCCTGAGGTTCCTGCCTCCCCTCGAGGTGAGGCCCTCTTCCGTTGCGCCAGACCCAGCGGAGTCCCGAGGGGCCCCGCCACCTCCACAGGATCCCTCGCCTCTCAGAGGCACCCTGGCAAGTTCCCTAAGGTCCCCGGCAGAAGGCGAGGGACACGAGGGTTTCCCGCCGCCCCCCGAGAAAGACCTCGAGAGTCCTTCTTCAACGCGTCTCGAGGCCCTAGTCCCCTCCCGTGACTCGAGAGCCAGGACGCGCTCCCCCTCGCCACGCGCATGGAGACCTGACTTCCCTGGCGCCGCACGAGAGGCTCCCTGAGATCCTCGTCGTGCCTCGGGAGAAAACCCCCACGGGCGCCGCAGCTCGAGGAAACCCCTGAGACGCCCCCGTCCTCGCGAGCTGAGGGCCTTCTTTTCCTGCATGGCCTGGAGAGCAATCCCGGGTCCTCTCTCCAAACGGAAGAGGAGGCTGGACTCCCTTGAGGCCGCTCAGGGGGCTCCAAGAGACCCGCGTCGCGACTCGAGAGGAGAGCGGAGTCCTTGGCTTCCCCTCGAGACGAGGCCTGACTCCCCGGGGGAGCCTGGAATGCAACCCCGAGATCCCTGGCTTCCCTGGAGAGGAATATTAGGTCCCGGACACACGCCTAGGTGAGGTCTCTTCGGCCCTGCAGTGACTCGAGCGCAACCCCCAGCTTTCCCTCGCAACCCGAGGGGAAGATTGGGCTTCCCAGGGCCAACCCAAGGGGAAGGCTGAGATCCCCGTCGTAACTCGAGAATCCCGCCGCAACTCGAGAAAAACCACGTGGTTCCCACCTCTTGGCAAGAGGAGGCCCTTGCCCGCCACGGCGTCTCAAGGGAAGTCCCCTGTTCCGCCCTGAAGGGCGAAACGGTCCCTGACAGCCTTCCTGCGGCCCCCAAAAGTCCCCCGACACTCCGGGTTCCTTCGAGGGGAACACCGAGGGTCCCGGCACCGCTTCCTCTGAGCCCCTTCTCCCCTCCTGATCGCGACAGGAGAGGCGATTCCCCTGCGTGGTCTGGAAGGGGTTCCCGGCCTTCCCGGCGCACCTCAGGATGAGGCCGGTCTCACGAGGAAATTCGAGACGAGCCACGTGGGTGGGGCCACATGCCGAACGCCCCCGATTCCCCGGTCCGCCCTTGAGAAGGACCCGAGGCCCGGACCCCTCTTCGAAGGCAACCGTGTGGGTAAAGGCACAACACGAAGGGGCACTGCCACCCCCGTGCATCGTCCGCAAAGACCCGCGGGTTCCACACACAGCTCGACGAGGGGCCTGAGACCCCCTGAGCAACTCGAGAGGCCAGCGGGGTTCCCTTCCTCAGACAAGACCAGGCCTGACTCTCCTGTCCCAACTCTGCAGGGACCCTGCGGTCGGAGTCCGAAACGGAGAGGAAGCCTGAGGTTCCTGCCTCCCCTCGAGGTGAGGCCCTCTTCCGTTGCGCCAGACCCAGCGGAGTCCCGAGGGGCCCCGCCACCTCCACAGGATCCCTCGCCTCTCAGAGGCACCCTGAGAAGTTCCCTAAGGTCCCCGGCAGAAGGCGAGGGACACGAGGGTTTCCCGCCGCCCCCCCCGAGAAAGACCTCGAGAGTCCTTCTTCAACGCGTCTCGAGGCCCTAGTCCCCTCCCGTGACTCGAGAGCCAGGACGCGCTCCCCCTCGCCACGCGCATGGAGACCTGACTTCCCTGGCGCCGCACGAGAGGCTCCCTGAGATCCTCGTCGTGCCTCGGGAGAAAACCCCCACGGGCGCCGCAGCTCGAGGAAACCCCTGAGACGCCCCCGTCCTCGCGAGCTGAGGGCCTTCTTTTCCTGCATGGCCTGGAGAGCAATCCCGGGTCCTCTCTCCAAACGGAAGAGGAGGCTGGACTCCCTTGAGGCCGCTCAGGGGGCTCCAAGAGACCCGCGTCGCGACTCGAGAGGAGAGCGGAGTCCTTGGCTTCCCCTCGAGACGAGGCCTGACTCCCCAGGGGAGCCTGGAATGCAACCCCGAGATCCCTGCCTTCCCTGGACAGGAATATTAGGTCCCGGACACACGCCGAGGTGAGGTCTCTTCGGCCCTGCGGTGACTCGAGCGCAACCCCCAGCTTTCCCTCGCAACCCGAGGGGAAGATTGGGCTTCCCAGGGCCAACCCAAGGGGAAGGCTGAGATCCCCGTCGTAACTCGAGAATCCCGCCGCAACTCGAGAAAAACCACGTGGTTCCCACCTCTTGGCAAGATGTGGCCCTTGCCCGCCACGGCGTCTCAAGGGAAGTCCCCTGTTCCGCCCTGAAGGGCGAAACGGTCCCTGACAGCCTTCCTGCGACCCCCAAAAGTCCCCCGACACTCCGGGTTCCTTCGAGGGGAACACCGAGGGTCCCGGCACTGCTTCCTCTGAGCCCCTTCTCCCCTCCTGACCGCGACAGGAAAGGCGATTCCCCTGCGTGGTCTGGAAGGGGTTCCCGGCCTTCCCGGCGCACCTCAGGATGAGGCCGGTCTCACGAGGAAATTCGAGACGAGCCACGTGGGTGGGGCCACATGCCGAACGCCCCCGATTCCCCGGTCCGCCCTTGAGAAGGACCCGAGGCCCGGACCCCTCTTCGAAGGCAACCCTGGGGGGGAAGGCACAACACGAAGGGGCACTGCCACCCCCGTGCATCGGCCGCAAAGACCCGCGGGTTCCACACACAGCTCGACGAGGGGCCTGAGACCCCCTGAGCAACTCGAGAGGCCAGCGGGGTTCCCTTCCTCAGACAAGACGAGGCCTGACTCTCCTGTCCCAACTCTGCAGGGACCCTGCGGTCGGAGTCCGAAACGGAGAGGAAGCCTGAGGTTCCTGCCTCCCCTCGAGGTGAGGCCCTCTTCCGTTGCGCCAGACCCAGCGGAGTCCCGAGGGTCCCCACCACCTCCACAGGATCCCTCGCCTCTCAGAGGCACCCTGGCAAGTTCCCTAAGGTCCCCGGCAGAAGGCGAGGGACACGAGGGTTTCCCGCCGCCCCCCGAGAAAGACCTCGAGAGTCCTTCTTCAACGCGTCTCGAGGCCCTAGTCCCCTCCCGTGACTCGAGAGCCAGGACGCGCTCCCCCTCGCCACGCGCATGGAGACCTGACTTCCCTGGCGCCGCACGAGAGGCTCCCTGAGATCCTCGTCGTGCCTCGGGAGAAAACCCCCACGGGCGCCTCAGCTTGAGGAAACCCCTGAGACGCCCCCGTCCTCGCGAGCTGAGGGCCTTCTTTTCCTGCATGGCCTGGAGAGCAATCCCGGGTCCTCTCTCCAAACGGAAGAGGAGGCTGGACTCCCTTGAGGCCGCTCAGGGGGCTCCAAGAGACCCGCGTCGCGACTCGAGAGGAGAGCGGAGTCCTTGGCTTCCCCTCGAGACGAGGCCTGACTCCCCGGGGGAGCCTGGAATGCAACCCCGAGATCCCTGCCTTCCCTGGAGAGGAATATGAGGTCCCGGACACACGCCTAGGTGAGGTCTCTTCGGCCCTGCAATGACTCGAGCGCAACCCCCAGCTTTCCCTCGCAACCCGAGGGGAAGATTGGGCTTCCCAGGGCCAACCCAAGGGGAAGGCTGAGATCCCCGTCGTAACTCGAGAATCCCGCCGCAACTCGAGCAAAACCACGTGGTTCCCACCTCTTGGCAAGATGTGGCCCTTGCCCGCTACGGCGTCTCAAGGGAAGTCCCCTGTTCCGCCCTGAAGGGCGAAACGGTCCCTGACAGCCTTCCTGCGACCCCCAAAAGTCCCCCGACACGCCGGGTTCCCTCGAGGGGAACACCGAGGGTCCCGGCACCGCTTCTTCTGAGCCCCTTCTCCCCTCCTGATCGCGACAGGAGAGGCGATTCCCCTGCGTGGTCTGGAAGGGGTTCCCGGCCTTCCCAGCGCACCTCAGGATGAGGCCGGTCTCACGAGGAAATTCGAGACGAGCCACGTGGGTGGGGCCACATGCCGAACGCCCCCGATTCCCCGGTCCGCCCTTGAGAAGGACCCGAGGCCCGGACCCCTCTTCGAAGGCAACCCAGTGGGTGAAGGCACAACACGAAGGGGCACTGCCACCCCCGTGCATCGTCCGCAAAGACCCGCGGGTTCCACACACAGCTCGACGAGGGGCCTGAGACCCCCTGAGCAACTCGAGAGGCCAGCGGGGTTCCCTTCCTCAGACAAGACGAGGCCTGACTCTCCTGTCCCAACTCTTCAGGGACCCTGCGGTCGGAGTCCGAAACGGAGAGGAAGCCTGAGGTTCCTGCCTCCCCTCGAGGTGAGGCCCTCTTCCGTTCCGCCAGACCCAGCGGAGTCCCGAGGGGCCCCGCCACCTCCACAGGATCCCTCGCCTCTCAGAGGCACACTGGCAAGTTCCCTAAGGTCCCCGGCAGAAGGCGAGGAACACGAGGGTTTCCCGCCGCCCCCCCGAGAAAGACCTCGATAGTCCTTCTTCAACGCGTCTCGAGGCCCTAGTCCCCTTCCGTGACTCGAGAGCCAGGACGCGCTCCCCCTCGCCACGCGCATGGAGACCTGACTTCCCTGGCGCCGCACGAGAGGCTCCCTGAGATCCTCGTCGTGCCTCGGGAGAAAACCCCCACGGGCGCCGCAGCTCGAGGAAACCCCTGAGACGCCCCCGTCCTCGCGAGCTGAGGGCCTTCTTTTCCTGCATGGCCTGGAGAGCAATCCCGGGTCCTCTCTCCAAACGGAAGAGGAGGCTGGACTCCCTTGAGGCCGCTCAGGGGGCTCCAAGAGACCCGCGTCGCGACTCGAGAGGAGAGCGGAGTCCTTGGCTTCCCCTCGAGACGAGGCCTGACTCCCCGGGGGAGCCTGGAATGCAACCCCGAGATCCCTGCCTTCCCTGGAGAGGAATATTAGGTCCCAGACACACGCCTAAGTGAGGTCTCTTCGGCCCTGCAGTGACTCGAGCGCAACCCCCAGCTTTCCCTCGCAACCCGAGGGGAAGATTGGGCTTCCCAGGGCCAACCCAAGGGGAAGGCTGAGATCCCCGTCGTAACTCGAGAATCCCGCCGCAACTCGAGAAAAACCACGTGGTTCCCACCTCTTGGCAAGATGAGGCCCTTGGCCGCCACGGCGTCTCAAGGGAAGTCCCCTGTTACGCCCTGAAGGGCGAAACGGTCCCTGACAGCCTTCCTGCGACCCCCAAAAGGCCCCCGACACGACGGGTTCCCTCGAGGGGAAAACCGAGGGTCCCGGCACCGCTTCCTCTGAGCCCCCTCTCCCCTCCTGATCGCGACAGGAGAGGCGATTCCCCTGCGTGGTCTGGAAGGGGTTCCCGGCCTTCCCGGCGCACCTCAGGATGAGGCCGGTCTCACGAGGAAATTCGAGACGAGCCACGTGGGTGGGGCCACATGCCGAACGCCCCCGATTCCCCGGTCCGCCCTTGAGAAGGACCCGAGGCCCGGACCCCTCTTCGAAGGCAACCCAGTGGGTGAAGGCACAACACGAAGGGGCACTGCCACCCCCGTGCATCGTCCGCAAAGACCCGCGGGTTCCACACACAGCTCGACGAGGGGCCTGAGACCCCCTGAGCAACTCCAGAGGCCAGCGGGGTTCCCTTCCTCAGACAAGACGAGGCCTGACTCTCCTGTCCCAACTCTGCAGGGACCCTGCGGTCGGAGTCCGAAACGGAGAGGAAGCCTGAGGTTCCTGCCTCCCCTCGAGGTGAGGCCCTCTTCCGTTGCGCCAGACCCAGCGGAGTCCCGAGGGACCCCGCCACCTCCACAGGATCCCTCGCCTCTCAGAGGCACCCTGGCAAGTTCCCTAAGGTCCCCGGCAGAAGGCGAGGGACACGAGGGTTTCCCGCCGCCCCCCGAGAAAGACCTCGAGAGTCCTTCTTCAACGCGTCTCGAGGCCCTAGTCCCCTCCCGTGACTCGAGAGCCAGGACGCGCTCCCCCTCGCCACGCGCATGGAGACCTGACTTCCCTGGCGCCGCACGAGAGGCTCCCTGAGATCCTCGTCGTGCCTCGGGAGAAAACCCCCACGGGCGCCGCAGCTCGAGGAAACCCCGGAGACGCCCCCGTCCTCGCGAGCTGAGGGCCTTCTTTTCCTGCATGGCCTGGAGAGCAATCCCGGGTCCTCTCTCCAAACGGAAGAGGAGGCTGGACTCCCTTGAGGCCGCTCAGGGGGCTCCAAGAGACCCGCGTCGCGACTCGAGAGGAGAGCGGAGTCCTTGGCTTCCCCTCGATACGAGGCCTGACTCCCCGGGGGAGCCTGGAATGCAACCCCGAGATCCCTGCCTTCCCTGGAGAGGAATATTAGGTCCCGGACACACGCCTAGGTGAGGTCTCTTCGGCCCTGCAGTGACTCGAGCGCAACCCCCAGCTTTCCCTCGCAACCCGAGGGGAAGATTGGGCTTCCCAGGGCCAACCCAAGGGGAAGGCTGAGATCCCCGTCGTAACTCGAGAATCCCGCCGCAACTCGAGAAAAACCACGTGGTTCCCACCTCTTGGCAAGAGTAGGCCCTTGCCCGCCACGGCGTCTCAAGGGAAGTCCCCTGTTCCGCCCTGAAGAGCGAAACGGTCCCTGACAGCCTTCCTGCGACCCCCAAAAGTCCCCCGACACGCCGGGTTCCCTCGAGGGGAACACCGAGGGTCCCGGCACCGCTTCCTCTGAGCCCCTTCTCCCCTCCTGATCGCGACAGGAGAGGCGATTCCCCTGCGTGGTCTGGAAGGGGTTCCCGGCCTTCCCGGCGCACCTCAGGATGAGGCCGGTCTCACGAGGAAATTCGAGACGACCACGTGGGTGGGGCCACATGCCGAACGCCCCCGATTCCCCGGTCCGCCCTTGAGAAGGACCCGAGGCCCGGACCCCTCTTCGAAGGCAACCCTGTGGGTGAAGGCACAACACGAAGGGGCACTGCCACCCCCGTGCATCATCCACAAAGACCCGCGGGTTCCACACACAGCTCGACGAGGGGCTTGAAACCCCCTGAGCAACTCGAGAGGCCAGCGGGGTTCCCTTCCTCAGACAAGACCAGGCCTGACTCTCCTGTCCCAACTCTGCAGGGACCCTGCGGTCGGAGTCCGAAACGGAGAGGAAGCCTGAGGTTCCTGCCTCCCCTCGAGGTGAGGCCCTCTTCCGTTGCGCCAGACCCAGCGGAGTCCCGAGGGGCCCCGCCACCTCCACAGGATCCCTCGCCTCTCAGAGGCACCCTGAGAAGTTCCCTAAGGTCCCCGGCAGAAGGCGAGGGACACGAGGGTTTCCCGCCGCCCCCCCGAGAAAGACCTCGAGAGTCCTTCTTCAACGCGTCTCGAGGCCCTAGTCCCCTCCCGTGACTCGAGAGCCAGGACGCGCTCCCCCTCGCCACGCGCATGGAGACCTGACTTCCCTGGCGCCGCACGAGAGGCTCCCTGAGATCCTCGTCGTGCCTCGGGAGAAAACCCCCACGGGCGCCGCAGCTCGAGGAAACCCCGGAGACGCCCCCGTCCTCGCGAGCTGAGGGCCTTCTTTTCCTGCATGGCCTGGAGAGCAATCCCGGGTCCTCTCTCCAAACGGAAGAGGAGGCTGGACTCCCTTGAGGCCGCTCAGGGGGCTCCAAGAGACCCGCGTCGCGACTCGAGAGGAGAGCGGAGTCCTTGGCTTCCCCTCGAGACGAGGCCTGACTCCCCAGGGGAGCCTGGAATGCAACCCCGAGATCCCTGCCTTCCCTGGAGAGGAATATTAGGTCCCGGACACACGCCTAGGTGAGGTCTCTTCGGCCCTGCAGTGACTCGAGCGCAACCCCCAGCTTTCCCTCGCAACCCGAGGGGAAGATTGGGCTTCCCAGGGCCAACCCAAGGGGAAGGCTGAGATCCCCGTCGTAACTCGAGAATCCCGCCGCAACTCGAGAAAAACCACGTGGTTCCCACCTCTTGGCAAGATGAGGCCCTTGGCCGCCACGGCGTCTCAAGGGAAGTCCCCTGTTCCGCCCTGAAGGGCGAAACGGTCCCTGACAGCCTTCCTGCGACCCCCAAAAGTCCCCCGACACGCCGGGTTCCCTCGAGGGGAACACCGAGGGTCCCGGCACCGCTTCCTCTGAGCCCCTTCTCCCCTCCTGATCGCGACAGGAGAGGCGATTCCCCTGCGTGGTCTTGAAGGGGTTCCCGGCCTTCCCGGCGCACCTCAGGATGAGGCCGGTCTCACGAGGAAATTCGAGACGAGCCACGTGGGTGGGGCCACATGCCGAACGCCCCCGATTCCCCGGTCCGCCCTTGAGAAGGACCCGAGGCCCGGACCCCTCTTCGAAGGCAACCCAGTGGGTGAAGGCACAACACGAAGGGGCACTGCCACCCCCGTGCATCGTCCGCAAAGACCCGCGGGTTCCACACACAGCTCGACGAGGGGCCTGAGACCCCCTGAGCAACTCGAGAGGCCAGCGGGGTTCCCTTCCTCAGACAAGACGAGGCCTGACTCTCCTGTCCCAACTCTGCAGGGACCCTGCGGTCGGAGTCCGAAACGGAGAGGAAGCCTGAGGTTCCTGCCTCCCCTCGAGGTGAGGCCCTCTTCAGTTGCGCCAGATCCAGCGGAGTCCCGAGGGGCCCCGCCACCTCCACAGGATCCCTCGCCTCTCAGAGGCACCCTGGCAAGTTCCCTAAGGTCCCCGGCAGAAGGCGAGGGACACGAGGGTTTCCCGCCGCCCCCCGAGAAAGACCTCGAGAGTCCTTCTTCAACGCGTCTCGAGGCCCTAGTCCCCTCCCGTGACTCGAGAGCCAGGACGCGCTCCCCCTCGCCACGCGCATGGAGACCTGACTTCCCTGGCGCCGCACGAGAGGCTCCCTGAGATCCTCGTCGTGCCTCGGGAGAAAACCCCCACGGGCGCCGCAGCTCGAGGAAGCCCCTGAGACGCCCCCGTCCTCACGAGCTGAGGGCCTTCTTTTCCTGCATGGCCTGGACAGCAATCCCGGGTCCTCTCTCCAAACGGAAGAGGAGGCTGGACTCCCTTGAGGCCGCTCAGGGGGCTCCAAGAGACCCGCGTCGCGACTCCAGAGGAGAGCGGAGTCCTTGGCTTCCCCTCGAGACGAGGCCTGACTCCCCGCGGGAGCCTGGAATGCAACCCCGAGATCCCTGCCTTCCCTGGAGAGGAATATTAGGTCCCGGACACACGCCTAGGTGAGGTCTCTTCGGCCCTGCAGTGACTCGAGCGCAACCCCCAGCTTTCCCTCGCAACCCGAGGGGAAGATTGGGCTTCCCAGGGCCAACCCAAGGGGAAGGCTGAGATCCCCGTCGTAACTCGAGAATCCCGCCGCAACTCGAGAAAAACCACGTGGTTCCCACCTCTTGGCAAGATGAGGCCCTTGGCCGCCACGGCGTCTCAAGGGAAGTCCCCTGTTCCGCCCTGAAGGGCGAAACGGTCCCTGACAGCCTTCCTGCGACCCCCAAAAGTCCCCCGACACGCCGGGTTCCCTCGAGGGGAACACCGAGGGTCCCGGCACCGCTTCCTCTGAGCCCCTTCTCCCCTCCTGATCGCGACAGGAGAGTCGATTCCCCTGCGTGGTCTGGAAGGGGTTCCCGGCCTTCCCGGCGCACCTCAGGATGAGGCCGGTCTCACGAGGAAATTCGAGACGAGGCACGTGGGTGGGGCCACATGCCGAACGCCCCCGATTCCCCGGTCCGCCCTTGAGAAGGACCCGAGGCCCGGACCCCTCTTCGAAGGCAACCCTGTGGGGGAAGGCACAACACGAAGGGGCACTGCCACCCCCGTGCATCGTCCGCAAAGACCCGCGGGTTCCACACACAGCTCGACGAGGGGCCTGAGACCCCCTGAGCAACTCGAGAGGCCAGCGGGGTTCCCTTCCTCAGACAAGACGAGGCCTGACTCTCCTGTCCCAACTCTGCAGGGACCCTGCGGTCGGAGTCCGAAACGGAGAGGAAGCCTGAGGTTCCTGCCTCCCCTCGAGGTGAGGCCCTCTTCCGTTGCGCCAGACCCAGCGGAGTCCCGAGGGGCCCCGCCACCTCCACAGGATCCCTCGCCTCTCAGAGGCACCCTGGGAAGTTCCCTAAGGTCCCCGGCAGAAGGCGAGGGACACGAGGGTTTCCCGCCGCCCCCCGAGAAAGACCTCGAGAGTCCTTCTTCAACGCGTCTCGAGGCCCTAGTCCCCTCCCGTGACTCGAGAGCCAGGACGCGCTCCCCCTCGCCACGCGCATGGAGACCTGACTTCCCTGGCGCCGCACGAGAGGCTCCCTGAGATCCTCGTCGTGCCTCGGGAGAAAACCCCCACGGGCGCCGCAGCTCGAGGAAACCCCTGAGACGCCCCCGTCCTCGCGAGCTGAGGGCCTTCTTTTCCTGCATGGCCTGGAGAGCAATCCCGGGTCCTCTCTCCAAACGGAAGAGGAGGCTGGACTCCCTTGAGGCCGCTCAGGGGGCTCCAAGAGACCCGCGTCGCGACTCGAGAGGAGAGCGGAGTCCTTGGCTTCCCCTCGAGACGAGGCCTGACTCCCCGGGGGAGCCTGGAATGCAACCCCGAGATCCCTGGCTTCCCTGGAGAGGAATATTAGGTCCCGGACACACGCCTAGGTGAGGTCTCTTCGGCCCTGCAGTGACTCGAGCGCAACCCCCAGCTTTCCCTCGCAACCCGAGGGGAAGATTGGGCTTCCCAGGGCCAACCCAAGGGGAAGGCTGAGATCCCCGTCGTAACTCGAGAATCCCGCCGCAACTCGAGAAAAACCACGTGGTTCCCACCTCTTGGCAAGAGGAGGCCCTTGCCCGCCACGGCGTCTCAAGGGAAGTCCCCTGTTCCGCCCTGAAGGGCGAAACGGTCCCTGACAGCCTTCCTGCGGCCCCCAAAAGTCCCCCGACACTCCGGGTTCCTTCGAGGGGAACACCGAGGGTCCCGGCACCGCTTCCTCTGAGCCCCTTCTCCCCTCCTGATCGCGACAGGAGAGGCGATTCCCCTGCGTGGTCTGGAAGGGGTTCCCGGCCTTCCCGGCGCACCTCAGGATGAGGCCGGTCTCACGAGGAAATTCGAGACGAGCCACGTGGGTGGGGCCACATGCCGAACGCCCCCGATTCCCCGGTCCGCCCTTGAGAAGGACCCGAGGCCCGGACCCCTCTTCGAAGGCAACCGTGTGGGTAAAGGCACAACACGAAGGGGCACTGCCACCCCCGTGCATCGTCCGCAAAGACCCGCGGGTTCCACACACAGCTCGACGAGGGGCCTGAGACCCCCTGAGCAACTCGAGAGGCCAGCGGGGTTCCCTTCCTCAGACAAGACCAGGCCTGACTCTCCTGTCCCAACTCTGCAGGGACCCTGCGGTCGGAGTCCGAAACGGAGAGGAAGCCTGAGGTTCCTGCCTCCCCTCGAGGTGAGGCCCTCTTCCGTTGCGCCAGACCCAGCGGAGTCCCGAGGGGCCCCGCCACCTCCACAGGATCCCTCGCCTCTCAGAGGCACCCTGAGAAGTTCCCTAAGGTCCCCGGCAGAAGGCGAGGGACACGAGGGTTTCCCGCCGCCCCCCCCGAGAAAGACCTCGAGAGTCCTTCTTCAACGCGTCTCGAGGCCCTAGTCCCCTCCCGTGACTCGAGAGCCAGGACGCGCTCCCCCTCGCCACGCGCATGGAGACCTGACTTCCCTGGCGCCGCACGAGAGGCTCCCTGAGATCCTCGTCGTGCCTCGGGAGAAAACCCCCACGGGCGCCGCAGCTCGAGGAAACCCCTGAGACGCCCCCGTCCTCGCGAGCTGAGGGCCTTCTTTTCCTGCATGGCCTGGAGAGCAATCCCGGGTCCTCTCTCCAAACGGAAGAGGAGGCTGGACTCCCTTGAGGCCGCTCAGGGGGCTCCAAGAGACCCGCGTCGCGACTCGAGAGGAGAGCGGAGTCCTTGGCTTCCCCTCGAGACGAGGCCTGACTCCCCAGGGGAGCCTGGAATGCAACCCCGAGATCCCTGCCTTCCCTGGACAGGAATATTAGGTCCCGGACACACGCCGAGGTGAGGTCTCTTCGGCCCTGCGGTGACTCGAGCGCAACCCCCAGCTTTCCCTCGCAACCCGAGGGGAAGATTGGGCTTCCCAGGGCCAACCCAAGGGGAAGGCTGAGATCCCCGTCGTAACTCGAGAATCCCGCCGCAACTCGAGAAAAACCACGTGGTTCCCACCTCTTGGCAAGATGTGGCCCTTGCCCGCCACGGCGTCTCAAGGGAAGTCCCCTGTTCCGCCCTGAAGGGCGAAACGGTCCCTGACAGCCTTCCTGCGACCCCCAAAAGTCCCCCGACACTCCGGGTTCCTTCGAGGGGAACACCGAGGGTCCCGGCACTGCTTCCTCTGAGCCCCTTCTCCCCTCCTGACCGCGACAGGAAAGGCGATTCCCCTGCGTGGTCTGGAAGGGGTTCCCGGCCTTCCCGGCGCACCTCAGGATGAGGCCGGTCTCACGAGGAAATTCGAGACGAGCCACGTGGGTGGGGCCACATGCCGAACGCCCCCGATTCCCCGGTCCGCCCTTGAGAAGGACCCGAGGCCCGGACCCCTCTTCGAAGGCAACCCTGGGGGGGAAGGCACAACACGAAGGGGCACTGCCACCCCCGTGCATCGGCCGCAAAGACCCGCGGGTTCCACACACAGCTCGACGAGGGGCCTGAGACCCCCTGAGCAACTCGAGAGGCCAGCGGGGTTCCCTTCCTCAGACAAGACGAGGCCTGACTCTCCTGTCCCAACTCTGCAGGGACCCTGCGGTCGGAGTCCGAAACGGAGAGGAAGCCTGAGGTTCCTGCCTCCCCTCGAGGTGAGGCCCTCTTCCGTTGCGCCAGACCCAGCGGAGTCCCGAGGGTCCCCACCACCTCCACAGGATCCCTCGCCTCTCAGAGGCACCCTGGCAAGTTCCCTAAGGTCCCCGGCAGAAGGCGAGGGACACGAGGGTTTCCCGCCGCCCCCCGAGAAAGACCTCGAGAGTCCTTCTTCAACGCGTCTCGAGGCCCTAGTCCCCTCCCGTGACTCGAGAGCCAGGACGCGCTCCCCCTCGCCACGCGCATGGAGACCTGACTTCCCTGGCGCCGCACGAGAGGCTCCCTGAGATCCTCGTCGTGCCTCGGGAGAAAACCCCCACGGGCGCCTCAGCTTGAGGAAACCCCTGAGACGCCCCCGTCCTCGCGAGCTGAGGGCCTTCTTTTCCTGCATGGCCTGGAGAGCAATCCCGGGTCCTCTCTCCAAACGGAAGAGGAGGCTGGACTCCCTTGAGGCCGCTCAGGGGGCTCCAAGAGACCCGCGTCGCGACTCGAGAGGAGAGCGGAGTCCTTGGCTTCCCCTCGAGACGAGGCCTGACTCCCCGGGGGAGCCTGGAATGCAACCCCGAGATCCCTGCCTTCCCTGGAGAGGAATATGAGGTCCCGGACACACGCCTAGGTGAGGTCTCTTCGGCCCTGCAATGACTCGAGCGCAACCCCCAGCTTTCCCTCGCAACCCGAGGGGAAGATTGGGCTTCCCAGGGCCAACCCAAGGGGAAGGCTGAGATCCCCGTCGTAACTCGAGAATCCCGCCGCAACTCGAGCAAAACCACGTGGTTCCCACCTCTTGGCAAGATGTGGCCCTTGCCCGCTACGGCGTCTCAAGGGAAGTCCCCTGTTCCGCCCTGAAGGGCGAAACGGTCCCTGACAGCCTTCCTGCGACCCCCAAAAGTCCCCCGACACGCCGGGTTCCCTCGAGGGGAACACCGAGGGTCCCGGCACCGCTTCTTCTGAGCCCCTTCTCCCCTCCTGATCGCGACAGGAGAGGCGATTCCCCTGCGTGGTCTGGAAGGGGTTCCCGGCCTTCCCAGCGCACCTCAGGATGAGGCCGGTCTCACGAGGAAATTCGAGACGAGCCACGTGGGTGGGGCCACATGCCGAACGCCCCCGATTCCCCGGTCCGCCCTTGAGAAGGACCCGAGGCCCGGACCCCTCTTCGAAGGCAACCCAGTGGGTGAAGGCACAACACGAAGGGGCACTGCCACCCCCGTGCATCGTCCGCAAAGACCCGCGGGTTCCACACACAGCTCGACGAGGGGCCTGAGACCCCCTGAGCAACTCGAGAGGCCAGCGGGGTTCCCTTCCTCAGACAAGACGAGGCCTGACTCTCCTGTCCCAACTCTTCAGGGACCCTGCGGTCGGAGTCCGAAACGGAGAGGAAGCCTGAGGTTCCTGCCTCCCCTCGAGGTGAGGCCCTCTTCCGTTCCGCCAGACCCAGCGGAGTCCCGAGGGGCCCCGCCACCTCCACAGGATCCCTCGCCTCTCAGAGGCACACTGGCAAGTTCCCTAAGGTCCCCGGCAGAAGGCGAGGAACACTAGGGTTTCCCGCCGCCCCCCCGAGAAAGACCTCGATAGTCCTTCTTCAACGCGTCTCGAGGCCCTAGTCCCCTTCCGTGACTCGAGAGCCAGGACGCGCTCCCCCTCGCCACGCGCATGGAGACCTGACTTCCCTGGCGCCGCACGAGAGGCTCCCTGAGATCCTCGTCGTGCCTCGGGAGAAAACCCCCACGGGCGCCGCAGCTCGAGGAAACCCCGGAGACGCCCCCGTCCTCGCGAGCTGAGGGCCTTCTTTTCCTGCATGGCCTGGAGAGCAATCCAGGGTCCTCTCTCCAAACGGAAGAGGAGGCTGGACTCCCTTGAGGCCGCTCAGGGGGCTCCAAGAGACCCGCGTCGCGACTCGAGAGGAGAGCGGAGTCCTTGGCTTCCCCTCGATACGAGGCCTGACTCCCCGGGGGAGCCTGGAATGCAACCCCGAGATCCCTGCCTTCCCTGGAGAGGAATATTAGGTCCCGGACACACGCCTAGGTGAGGTCTCTTCGGCCCTGCAGTGACTCGAGCGCAACCCCCAGCTTTCCCTCGCAACCCGAGGGGAAGATTGGGCTTCCCAGGGCCAACCCAAGGGGAAGGCTGAGATCCCCGTCGTAACTCGAGAATCCCGCCGCAACTCGAGAAAAACCACGTGGTTCCCACCTCTTGGCAAGAGTAGGCCCTTGCCCGCCACGGCGTCTCAAGGGAAGTCCCCTGTTCCGCCCTGAAGAGCGAAACGGTCCCTGACAGCCTTCCTGCGACCCCCAAAAGTCCCCCGACACGCCGGGTTCCCTCGAGGGGAACACCGAGGGTCCCGGCACCGCTTCCTCTGAGCCCCTTCTCCCCTCCTGATCGCGACAGGAGAGGCGATTCCCCTGCGTGGTCTGGAAGGGGTTCCCGGCCTTCCCGGCGCACCTCAGGATGAGGCCGGTCTCACGAGGAAATTCGAGACGACCACGTGGGTGGGGCCACATGCCGAACGCCCCCGATTCCCCGGTCCGCCCTTGAGAAGGACCCGAGGCCCGGACCCCTCTTCGAAGGCAACCCTGTGGGTGAAGGCACAACACGAAGGGGCACTGCCACCCCCGTGCATCATCCACAAAGACCCGCGGGTTCCACACACAGCTCGACGAGGGGCTTGAAACCCCCTGAGCAACTCGAGAGGCCAGCGGGGTTCCCTTCCTCAGACAAGACCAGGCCTGACTCTCCTGTCCCAACTCTGCAGGGACCCTGCGGTCGGAGTCCGAAACGGAGAGGAAGCCTGAGGTTCCTGCCTCCCCTCGAGGTGAGGCCCTCTTCCGTTGCGCCAGACCCAGCGGAGTCCCGAGGGGCCCCGCCACCTCCACAGGATCCCTCGCCTCTCAGAGGCACCCTGAGAAGTTCCCTAAGGTCCCCGGCAGAAGGCGAGGGACACGAGGGTTTCCCGCCGCCCCCCCGAGAAAGACCTCGAGAGTCCTTCTTCAACGCGTCTCGAGGCCGTAGTCCCCTCCCGTGACTCGAGAGCCAGGACGCGCTCCCCCTCGCCACGCGCATGGAGACCTGACTTCCCTGGCGCCGCACGAGAGGCTCCCTGAGATCCTCGTCGTGCCTCGGGAGAAAACCCCCACGGGCGCCGCAGCTCGAGGAAACCCCGGAGACGCCCCCGTCCTCGCGAGCTGAGGGCCTTCTTTTCCTGCATGGCCTGGAGAGCAATCCCGGGTCCTCTCTCCAAACGGAAGAGGAGGCTGGACTCCCTTGAGGCCGCTCAGGGGGCTCCAAGAGACCCGCGTCGCGACTCGAGAGGAGAGCGGAGTCCTTGGCTTCCCCTCGAGACGAGGCCTGACTCCCCGGGGGAGCCTGGAATGCAACCCCGAGATCCCTGCCTTCCCTGGAGAGGAATATGAGGTCCCGGACACACGCCTAGGTGAGGTCTCTTCGGCCCTGCAGTGACTCGAGCGCAACCCCCAGCTTTCCCTCGCAACCCGAGGGGAAGATTGGGCTTCCCAGGGCCAACCCAAGGGGAAGGCTGAGATCCCCGTCGTAACTCGAGAATCCCGCCGCAACTCGAGCAAAACCACGTGGTTCCCACCTCTTGGCAAGATGTGGCCCTTGCCCGCCACGGCGTCTCAAGGGAAGTCCCCTGTTCCGCCCTGAAGGGCGAAACGGTCCCTGACAGCCTTCCTGCGACCCCCAAAAGTCCCCCGACACGCCGGGTTCCCTCGAGGGGAACACCGAGGGTCCCGGCACCGCTTCTTCTGAGCCCCTTCTCCCCTCCTGATCGCGACAGGAGAGGCGATTCCCCTGCGTGGTCTGGAAGGGGTTCCCGGCCTTCCCAGCGCACCTCAGGATGAGGCCGGTCTCACGAGGAAATTCGAGACGAGCCACGTGGGTGGGGCCACATGCCGAACGCCCCCGATTCCCCGGTCCGCCCTTGAGAAGGACCCGAGGCCCGGACCCCTCTTCGAAGGCAACCCAGTGGGTGAAGGCACAACACGAAGGGGCACTGCCACCCCCGTGCATCGTCCGCAAAGACCCGCGGGTTCCACACACAGCTCGACGAGGGGCCTGAGACCCCCTGAGCAACTCGAGAGGCCAGCGGGGTTCCCTTCCTCAGACAAGACGAGGCCTGACTCTCCTGTCCCAACTCTTCAGGGACCCTGCGGTCGGAGTCCGAAACGGAGAGGAAGCCTGAGGTTCCTGCCTCCCCTCGAGGTGAGGCCCTCTTCCGTTCCGCCAGACCCAGCGGAGTCCCGAGGGGCCCCGCCACCTCCACAGGATCCCTCGCCTCTCAGAGGCACACTGGCAAGTTCCCTAAGGTCCCCGGCAGAAGGCGAGGAACACGAGGGTTTCCCGCCGCCCCCCCGAGAAAGACCTCGAGAGTCCTTCTTCAACGCGTCTCGAGGCCCTAGTCCCCTTCCGTGACTCGAGAGCCAGGACGCGCTCCCCCTCGCCACGCGCATGGAGACCTGACTTCCCTGGCGCCGCACGAGAGGCTCCCTGAGATCCTCGTCGTGCCTCGGGAGAAAACCCCCACGGGCGCCGCAGCTCGAGGAAACCCCTGAGACGCCCCCGTCCTCGCGAGCTGAGGGCCTTCTTTTCCTGCATGGCCTGGAGAGCAATCCCGGGTCCTCTCTCCAAACGGAAGAGGAGGCTGGACTCCCTTGAGGCCGCTCAGGGGGCTCCAAGAGACCCGCGTCGCGACTCGAGAGGAGAGCGGAGTCCTTGGCTTCCCCTCGAGACGAGGCCTGACTCCCCGGGGGAGCCTGGAATGCAACCCCGAGATCCCTGCCTTCCCTGGAGAGGAATATTAGGTCCCAGACACACGCCTAAGTGAGGTCTCTTCGGCCCTGCAGTGACTCGAGTGCAACCCCCAGCTTTCCCTCGCAACCCGAGGGGAAGATTGGGCTTCCCAGGTCCAACCCAAGGGGAAGGCTGAGATCCCCGTCGTAACTCGAGAATCCCGCCGCAACTCGAGAAAAACCACGTGGTTCCCACCTCTTGGCAAGATGAGGCCCTTGGCCGCCACGGCGTCTCAAGGGAAGTCCCCTGTTACGCCCTGAAGGGCGAAACGGTCCCTGACAGCCTTCCTGCGACCCCCAAAAGGCCCCCGACACGACGGGTTCCCTCGAGGGGAAAACCGAGGGTCCCGGCACCGCTTCCTCTGAGCCCCCTCTCCCCTCCTGACCGCGACAGGAGAGGCGATTCCCCTGCGTGGTCTGGAAGGGGTTCCCGGCCTTCCCGGCGCACCTCAGGATGAGGCCGGTCTCACGAGGAAATTCGAGACGAGCCACGTGGGTGGGGCCACATGCCGAACGCCCCCGATTCCCCGGTCCGCCCTTGAGAAGGACCCGAGGCCCGGACCCCTCTTCGAAGGCAACCCAGTGGGTGAAGGCACAACACGAAGGGGCACTGCCACCCCCGTGCATCGTCCGCAAAGACCCGCGGGTTCCACACACAGCTCGACGAGGGGCCTGAGACCCCCTGAGCAACTCCAGAGGCCAGCGGGGTTCCCTTCCTCAGACAAGACGAGGCCTGACTCTCCTGTCCCAACTCTGCAGGGACCCTGCGGTCGGAGTCCGAAACGGAGAGGAAGCCTGAGGTTCCTGCCTCCCCTCGAGGTGAGGCCCTCTTCCGTTGCGCCAGACCCAGCGGAGTCCCGAGGGGCCCCGCCACCTCCACAGGATCCCTCGCCTCTCAGAGGCACCCTGGCAAGTTCCCTAAGGTCCCCGGCAGAAGGCGAGGGACACGAGGGTTTCCCGCCGCCCCCCGAGAAAGACCTCGAGAGTCCTTCTTCAACGCGTCTCGAGGCCCTAGTCCCCTCCCGTGACTCGAGAGCCAGGACGCGCTCCCCCTCGCCACGCGCATGGAGACCTGACTTCCCTGGCGCCGCACGAGAGGCTCCCTGAGATCCTCGTCGTGCCTCGGGAGAAAACCCCCACGGGCGCCGCAGCTCGAGGAAACCCCGGAGACGCCCCCGTCCTCGCGAGCTGAGGGCCTTCTTTTCCTGCATGGCCTGGAGAGCAATCCCGGGTCCTCTCTCCAAACGGAAGAGGAGGCTGGACTCCCTTGAGGCCGCTCAGGGGGCTCCAAGAGACCCGCGTCGCGACTCGAGAGGAGAGCGGAGTCCTTGGCTTCCCCTCGATACGAGGCCTGACTCCCCGGGGGAGCCTGGAATGCAACCCCGAGATCCCTGCCTTCCCTGGAGAGGAATATTAGGTCCCGGACACACGCCTAGGTGAGGTCTCTTCGGCCCTGCAGTGACTCGAGCGCAACCCCCAGCTTTCCCTCGCAACCCGAGGGGAAGATTGGGCTTCCCAGGGCCAACCCAAGGGGAAGGCTGAGATCCCCGTCGTAACTCGAGAATCCCGCCGCAACTCGAGAAAAACCACGTGGTTCCCACCTCTTGGCAAGATGAGGCCCTTGGCCGCCACGGCGTCTCAAGGGAAGTCCCCTGTTCCGCCCTGAAGGGCGAAACGGTCCCTGACAGCCTTCCTGCGACCCCCAAAAGTCCCCCGACACGCCGGGTTCCCTCGAGGGGAACACCGAGGGTCCCGGCACCGCTTCCTCTGAGCCCCTTCTCCCCTCCTGACCGCGACAGGAGAGGCGATTCCCCTGCGTGGTCTGGAAGGGGTTCCCGGCCTTCCCGGCGCACCTCAGGATGAGGCCGGTCTCACGAGGAAATTCGAGACGAGCCACGTGGGTGGGGCCACATGCCGAACGCCCCCGATTCCCCGGTCCGCCCTTGAGAAGGACCCGAGGCCCGGACCCCTCTTCGAAGGCAACCCAGTGGGTGAAGGCACAACACGAAGGGGCACTGCCACCCCCGTGCATCGTCCGCAAAGACCCGCGGGTTCCACACACAGCTCGACGAGGGGCCTGAGACCCCCTGAGCAACTCGAGAGGCTAGCGGGGTTCCCTTCCTCAGACAAGACGAGGCCTGACTCTCCTGTCCCAACTCTGCAGGGACCCTGCGGTCGGAGTCCGAAACGGAGAGGAAGCCTGAGGTTCCTGCCTCCCCTCGAGGTGAGGCCCTCTTCCGTTGCGCCAGACCCAGCGGAGTCCCGAGGGGCCCCGCCACCTCCACAGGATCCCTCGCCTCTCAGAGGCACCCTGGGAAGTTCCCTAAGGTCCCCGGCAGAAGGCGAGGGAAACGAGGGTTTCCCGCCGCCCCCCGAGAAAGACCTCGAGAGTCCTTCTTCAACGCGTCTCGAGGCCCTAGTCCCCTCCCGTGACTCGAGAGCCAGGACGCGCTCCCCCTCGCCACGCGCATGGAGACCTGACTTCCCTGGCGCCGCACGAGAGGCTCCCTGAGATCCTCGTCGTGCCTCGGGAGAAAACCCCCACGGGCGCCGCAGCTCGAGGAAACCCCGGAGACGCCCCCGTCCTCGCGAGCTGAGGGCCTTCTTTTCCTGCATGGCCTGGAGAGCAATCCCGGGTCCTCTCTCCAAACGGAAGAGGAGGCTGGACTCCCTTGAGGCCGCTCAGGGGGCTCCAAGAGACCCGCGTCGCGACTCGAGAGGAGAGCGGAGTCCTTGGCTTCCCCTCGATACGAGGCCTGACTCCCCGGGGGAGCCTGGAATGCAACCCCGAGATCCCTGCCTTCCCTGGAGAGGAATATTAGGTCCCGGACACACGCCTAGGTGAGGTCTCTTCGGCCCTGCAGTGACTCGAGCGCAACCCCCAGCTTTCCCTCGCAACCCGAGGGGAAGATTGGGCTTCCCAGGGCCAACCCAAGGGGAAGGCTGAGATCCCCGTCGTAACTCGAGAATCCCGCCGCAACTCGAGAAAAACCACGTGGTTCCCACCTCTTGGCAAGATGAGGCCCTTGGCCGCCACGGCGTCTCAAGGGAAGTCCCCTGTTCCGCCCTGAAGGGCGAAACGGTCCCTGACAGCCTTCCTGCGACCCCCAAAAGTCCCCCGACACGCCGGGTTCCCTCGAGGGGAACACCGAGGGTCCCGGCACCGCTTCCTCTGAGCCCCTTCTCCCCTCCTGATCGCGACAGGAGAGGCGATTCCCCTGCGTGGTCTTGAAGGGGTTCCCGGCCTTCCCGGCGCACCTCAGGATGAGGCCGGTCTCACGAGGAAATTCGAGACGAGCCACGTGGGTGGGGCCACATGCCGAACGCCCCCGATTCCCCGGTCCGCCCTTGAGAAGGACCCGAGGCCCGGACCCCTCTTCGAAGGCAACCCAGTGGGTGAAGGCACAACACGAAGGGGCACTGCCACCCCCGTGCATCGTCCGCAAAGACCCGCGGGTTCCACACACAGCTCGACGAGGGGCCTGAGACCCCCTGAGCAACTCGAGAGGCCAGCGGGGTTCCCTTCCTCAGACAAGACGAGGCCTGACTCTCCTGTCCCAACTCTGCAGGGACCCTGCGGTCGGAGTCCGAAACGGAGAGGAAGCCTGAGGTTCCTGCCTCCCCTCGAGGTGAGGCCCTCTTCAGTTGCGCCAGATCCAGCGGAGTCCCGAGGGGCCCCGCCACCTCCACAGGATCCCTCGCCTCTCAGAGGCACCCTGGCAAGTTCCCTAAGGTCCCCGGCAGAAGGCGAGGGACACGAGGGTTTCCCGCCGCCCCCCGAGAAAGACCTCGAGAGTCCTTCTTCAACGCGTCTCGAGGCCCTAGTCCCCTCCCGTGACTCGAGAGCCAGGACGCGCTCCCCCTCGCCACGCGCATGGAGACCTGACTTCCCTGGCGCCGCACGAGAGGCTCCCTGAGATCCTCGTCGTGCCTCGGGAGAAAACCCCCACGGGCGCCGCAGCTCGAGGAAGCCCCTGAGACGCCCCCGTCCTCGCGAGCTGAGGGCCTTCTTTTCCTGCATGGCCTGGACAGCAATCCCGGGTCCTCTCTCCAAACGGAAGAGGAGGCTGGACTCCCTTGAGGCCGCTCAGGGGGCTCCAAGAGACCCGCGTCGCGACTCCAGAGGAGAGCGGAGTCCTTGGCTTCCCCTCGAGACGAGGCCTGACTCCCCGCGGGAGCCTGGAATGCAACCCCGAGATCCCTGCCTTCCCTGGAGAGGAATATTAGGTCCCGGACACACGCCTAGGTGAGGTCTCTTCGGCCCTGCAGTGACTCGAGCGCAACCCCCAGCTTTCCCTCGCAACCCGAGGGGAAGATTGGGCTTCCCAGGGCCAACCCAAGGGGAAGGCTGAGATCCCCGTCGTAACTCGAGAATCCCGCCGCAACTCGAGAAAAACCACGTGGTTCCCACCTCTTGGCAAGATGAGGCCCTTGGCCGCCACGGCGTCTCAAGGGAAGTCCCCTGTTCCGCCCTGAAGGGCGAAACGGTCCCTGAGAGCCTTCCTGCGACCCCCAAAAGTCCCCCGACACGCCGGGTTCCCTCGAGGGGAACACCGAGGGTCCCGGCACCGCTTCCTCTGAGCCCCTTCTCCCCTCCTGATCGCGACAGGAGAGTCGATTCCCCTGCGTGGTCTGGAAGGGGTTCCCGGCCTTCCCGGCGCACCTCAGGATGAGGCCGGTCTCACGAGGAAATTCGAGACGAGGCACGTGGGTGGGGCCACATGCCGAACGCCCCCGATTCCCCGGTCCGCCCTTGAGAAGGACCCGAGGCCCGGACCCCTCTTCGAAGGCAACCCTGTGGGGGAAGGCACAACACGAAGGGGCACTGCCACCCCCGTGCATCGTCCGCAAAGACCCGCGGGTTCCACACACAGCTCGACGAGGGGCCTGAGACCCCCTGAGCAACTCGAGAGGCCAGCGGGGTTCCCTTCCTCAGACAAGACGAGGCCTGACTCTCCTGTCCCAACTCTGCAGGGACCCTGCGGTCGGAGTCCGAAACGGAGAGGAAGCCTGAGGTTCCTGCCTCCCCTCGAGGTGAGGCCCTCTTCCATTGCGCCAGACCCAGCGGAGTCCCGAGGGGCCCCGCCACCTCCACAGGATCCCTCGCCTCTCAGAGGCACCCTGGCAAGTTCCCTAAGGTCCCCGGCAGAAGGCGAGGGACACGAGGGTTTCCCGCCGCCCCCCGAGAAAGACCTCGAGAGTCCTTCTTCAACGCGTCTCGAGGCCCTAGTCCCCTCCCGTGACTCGAGAGCCAGGACGCGCTCCCCCTCGCCACGCGCATGGAGACCTGACTTCCCTGGCGCCGCACGAGAGGCTCCCTGAGATCCTCGTCGTGCCTCGGGAGAAAACCCCCACGGGCGCCGCAGCTCGAGGAAACCCCTGAGACGCCCCCGTCCTCGCGAGCTGAGGGCCTTCTTTTCCTGCATGGCCTGGACAGCAATCCCGGGTCCTCTCTCCAAACGGAAGAGGAGGCTGGACTCCCTTGAGGCCGCTCAGGGGGCTCCAAGAGACCCGCGTCGCGACTCGAGAGGAGAGCGGAGTCCTTGGCTTCCCCTCGAGACGAGGCCTGACTCCCCGGGGGAGCCTGGAATGCAACCCCGAGATCCCTGGCTTCCCTGGAGAGGAATATTAGGTCCCGGACACACGCCTAGGTGAGGTCTCTTCGGCCCTGCAGTGACTCGAGCGCAACCCCCAGCTTTCCCTCGCAACCCGAGGGGAAGATTGGGCTTCCCAGGGCCAACCCAAGGGGAAGGCTGAGATCCCCGTCGTAACTCGAGAATCCCGCCGCAACTCGAGAAAAACCACGTGGTTTCCACCTCTTGGCAAGAGGAGGCCCTTGCCCGCCACGGCGTCTCAAGGGAAGTCCCCTGTTCCGCCCTGAAGGGCGAAACGGTCCCTGACAGCCTTCCTGCGACCCCCAAAAGTCCCCCGACACTCCGGGTTCCTTCGAGGGGAACACCGAGGGTCCCGGCACCGCTTCCTCTGAGCCCCTTCTCCCCTCCTGATCGCGACAGGAGAGGCGATTCCCCTGCGTGGTCTGGAAGGGGTTCCCGGCCTTCCCGGCGCACCTCAGGATGAGGCCGGTCTCACGAGGAAATTCGAGACGAGCCACGTGGGTGGGGCCACATGCCGAACGCCCCCGATTCCCCGGTCCGCCCTTGAGAAGGACCCGAGGCCCGGACCCCTCTTCGAAGGCAACCGTGTGGGTAAAGGCACAACACGAAGGGGCACTGCCACCCCCGTGCATCGTCCGCAAAGACCCGCGGGTTCCACACACAGCTCGACGAGGGGCCTGAGACCCCCTGAGCAACTCGAGAGGCCAGCGGGGTTCCCTTCCTCAGACAAGACCAGGCCTGACTCTCCTGTCCCAACTCTGCAGGGACCCTGCGGTCGGAGTCCGAAACGGAGAGGAAGCCTGAGGTTCCTGCCTCCCCTCGAGGTGAGGCCCTCTTCCGTTGCGCCAGACCCAGCGGAGTCCCGAGGGGCCCCGCCACCTCCACAGGATCCCTCGCCTCTCAGAGGCACCCTGAGAAGTTCCCTAAGGTCCCCGGCAGAAGGCGAGGGACACGAGGGTTTCCCGCCGCCCCCCCGAGAAAGACCTCGAGAGTCCTTCTTCAACGCGTCTCGAGGCCCTAGTCCCCTCCCGTGACTCGAGAGCCAGGACGCGCTCCCCCTCGCCACGCGCATGGAGACCTGACTTCCCTGGCGCCGCACGAGAGGCTCCCTGAGATCCTCGTCGTGCCTCGGGAGAAAACCCCCACGGGCGCCGCAGCTCGAGGAAACCCCGGAGACGCCCCCGTCCTCGCGAGCTGAGGGCCTTCTTTTCCTGCATGGCCTGGAGAGCAATCCCGGGTCCTCTCTCCAAACGGAAGAGGAGGCTGGACTCCCTTGAGGCCGCTCAGGGGGCTCCAAGAGACCCGCGTCGCGACTCGAGAGGAGAGCGGAGTCCTTGGCTTCCCCTCGAGACGAGGCCTGACTCCCCAGGGGAGCCTGGAATGCAACCCCGAGATCCCTGCCTTCCCTGGACAGGAATATTAGGTCCCGGACACACGCCGAGGTGAGGTCTCTTCGGCCCTGCGGTGACTCGAGCGCAACCCCCAGCTTTCCCTCGCAACCCGAGGGGAAGATTGGGCTTCCCAGGGCCAACCCAAGGGGAAGGCTGAGATCCCCGTCGTAACTCGAGAATCCCGCCGCAACTCGAGAAAAACCACGTGGTTCCCACCTCTTGGCAAGATGTGGCCCTTGCCCGCCACGGCGTCTCAAGGGAAGTCCCCTGTTCCGCCCTGAAGGGCGAAACGGTCCCTGACAGCCTTCCTGCGACCCCCAAAAGTCCCCCGACACTCCGGGTTCCTTCGAGGGGAACACCGAGGGTCCCGGCACCGCTTCCTCTGAGCCCCTTCTCCCCTCCTGACCGCGACAGGAAAGGCGATTCCCCTGCGTGGTCTGGAAGGGGTTCCCGGCCTTCCCGGCGCACCTCAGGATGAGGCCGGTCTCACGAGGAAATTCGAGACGAGCCACGTGGGTGGGGCCACATGCCGAACGCCCCCGATTCCCCGGTCCGCCCTTGAGAAGGACCCGAGGCCCGGACCCCTCTTCGAAGGCAACCCTGGGGGGGAAGGCACAACACGAAGGGGCACTGCCACCCCCGTGCATCGGCCGCAAAGACCCGCGGGTTCCACACACAGCTCGACGAGGGGCCTGAGACCCCCTGAGCAACTCGAGAGGCCAGCGGGGTTCCCTTCCTCAGACAAGACGAGGCCTGACTCTCCTGTCCCAACTCTGCAGGGACCCTGCGGTCGGAGTCCGAAACGGAGAGGAAGCCTGAGGTTCCTGCCTCCCCTCGAGGTGAGGCCCTCTTCCGTTGCGCCAGACCCAGCGGAGTCCCGAGGGTCCCCACCACCTCCACAGGATCCCTCGCCTCTCAGAGGCACCCTGGCAAGTTCCCTAAGGTCCCCGGCAGAAGGCGAGGGACACGAGGGTTTCCCGCCGCCCCCCGAGAAAGACCTCGAGAGTCCTTCTTCAACGCGTCTCGAGGCCCTAGTCCCCTCCCGTGACTCGAGAGCCAGGACGCGCTCCCCCTCGCCACGCGCATGGAGACCTGACTTCCCTGGCGCCGCACGAGAGGCTCCCTGAGATCCTCGTCGTGCCTCGGGAGAAAACCCCCACGGGCGCCTCAGCTTGAGGAAACCCCTGAGACGCCCCCGTCCTCGCGAGCTGAGGGCCTTCTTTTCCTGCATGGCCTGGACAGCAATCCCGGGTCCTCTCTCCAAACGGAAGAGGAGGCTGGACTCCCTTGAGGCCGCTCAGGGGGCTCCAAGAGACCCGCGTCGCGACTCGAGAGGAGAGCGGAGTCCTTGGCTTCCCCTCGAGACGAGGCCTGACTCCCCGGGGGAGCCTGGAATGCAACCCCGAGATCCCTGCCTTCCCTGGAGAGGAATATGAGGTCCCGGACACACGCCTAGGTGAGGTCTCTTCGGCCCTGCAGTGACTCGAGCGCAACCCCCAGCTTTCCCTCGCAACCCGAGGGGAAGATTGGGCTTCCCAGGGCCAACCCAAGGGGAAGGCTGAGATCCCCGTCGTAACTCGAGAATCCCGCCGCAACTCGAGCAAAACCACGTGGTTCCCACCTCTTGGCAAGATGTGGCCCTTGCCCGCTACGGCGTCTCAAGGGAAGTCCCCTGTTCCGCCCTGAAGGGCGAAACGGTCCCTGACAGCCTTCCTGCGACCCCCAAAAGTCCCCCGACACGCCGGGTTCCCTCGAGGGGAACACCGAGGGTCCCGGCACCGCTTCTTCTGAGCCCCTTCTCCCCTCCTGATCGCGACAGGAGAGGCGATTCCCCTGCGTGGTCTGGAAGGGGTTCCCGGCCTTCCCAGCGCACCTCAGGATGAGGCCGGTCTCACGAGGAAATTCGAGACGAGCCACGTGGGTGGGGCCACATGCCGAACGCCCCCGATTCCCCGGTCCGCCCTTGAGAAGGACCCGAGGCCCGGACCCCTCTTCGAAGGCAACCCAGTGGGTGAAGGCACAACACGAAGGGGCACTGCCACCCCCGTGCATCGTCCGCAAAGACCCGCGGGTTCCACACACAGCTCGACGAGGGGCCTGAGACCCCCTGAGCAACTCGAGAGGCCAGCGGGGTTCCCTTCCTCAGACAAGACGAGGCCTGACTCTCCTGTCCCAACTCTTCAGGGACCCTGCGGTCGGAGTCCGAAACGGAGAGGAAGCCTGAGGTTCCTGCCTCCCCTCGAGGTGAGGCCCTCTTCCGTTCCGCCAGACCCAGCGGAGTCCCGAGGGGCCCCGCCACCTCCACAGGATCCCTCGCCTCTCAGAGGCACACTGGCAAGTTCCCTAAGGTCCCCGGCAGAAGGCGAGGAACACGAGGGTTTCCCGCCGCCCCCCCGAGAAAGACCTCGATAGTCCTTCTTCAACGCGTCTCGAGGCCCTAGTCCCCTTCCGTGACTCGAGAGCCAGGACGCGCTCCCCCTCGCCACGCGCATGGAGACCTGACTTCCCTGGCGCCGCACGAGAGGCTCCCTGAGATCCTCGTCGTGCCTCGGGAGAAAACCCCCACGGGCGCCGCAGCTCGAGGAAACCCCTGAGACGCCCCCGTCCTCGCGAGCTGAGGGCCTTCTTTTCCTGCATGGCCTGGAGAGCAATCCCGGGTCCTCTCTCCAAACGGAAGAGGAGGCTGGACTCCCTTGAGGCCGCTCAGGGGGCTCCAAGAGACCCGCGTCGCGACTCGAGAGGAGAGCGGAGTCCTTGGCTTCCCCTCGAGACGAGGCCTGACTCCCCGGGGGAGCCTGGAATGCAACCCCGAGATCCCTGCCTTCCCTGGAGAGGAATATTAGGTCCCAGACACACGCCTAAGTGAGGTCTCTTCGGCCCTGCAGTGACTCGAGTGCAACCCCCAGCTTTCCCTCGCAACCCGAGGGGAAGATTGGGCTTCCCAGGGCCAACCCAAGGGGAAGGCTGAGATCCCCGTCGTAACTCGAGAATCCCGCCGCAACTCGAGAAAAACCACGTGGTTCCCACCTCTTGGCAAGATGAGGCCCTTGGCCGCCACGGCGTCTCAAGGGAAGTCCCCTGTTCCGCCCTGAAGGGCGAAACGGTCCCTGACAGCCTTCCTGCGACCCCCAAAAGTCCCCCGACACGACGGGTTCCCTCGAGGGGAAAACCGAGGGTCCCGGCACCGCTTCCTCTGAGCCCCCTCTCCCCTCCTGATCGCGACAGGAGAGGCGATTCCCCTGCGTGGTCTGGAAGGGGTTCCCGGCCTTCCCGGCGCACCTCAGGATGAGGCCGGTCTCACGAGGAAATTCGAGACGAGCCACGTGGGTGGGGCCACATGCCGAACGCCCCCGATTCCCCGGTCCGCCCTTGAGAAGGACCCGAGGCCCGGACCCCTCTTCGAAGGCAACCCAGTGGGTGAAGGCACAACACGAAGGGGCACTGCCACCCCCGTGCATCGTCCGCAAAGACCCGCGGGTTCCACACACAGCTCGACGAGGGGCCTGAGACCCCCTGAGCAACTCCAGAGGCCAGCGGGGTTCCCTTCCTCAGACAAGACGAGGCCTGACTCTCCTGTCCCAACTCTGCAGGGACCCTGCGGTCGGAGTCCGAAACGGAGAGGAAGCCTGAGGTTCCTGCCTCCCCTCGAGGTGAGGCCCTCTTCCGTTGCGCCAGACCCAGCGGAGTCCCGAGGGGCCCCGCCACCTCCACAGGATCCCTCGCCTCTCAGAGGCACCCTGGCAAGTTCCCTAAGGTCCCCGGCAGAAGGCGAGGGACACGAGGGTTTCCCGCCGCCCCCCGAGAAAGACCTCGAGAGTCCTTCTTCAACGCGTCTCGAGGCCCTAGTCCCCTCCCGTGACTCGAGAGCCAGGACGCGCTCCCCCTCGCCACGCGCATGGAGACCTGACTTCCCTGGCGCCGCACGAGAGGCTCCCTGAGATCCTCGTCGTGCCTCGGGAGAAAACCCCCACGGGCGCCGCAGCTCGAGGAAACCCCGGAGACGCCCCCGTCCTCGCGAGCTGAGGGCCTTCTTTTCCTGCATGGCCTGGAGAGCAATCCCGGGTCCTCTCTCCAAACGGAAGAGGAGGCTGGACTCCCTTGAGGCCGCTCAGGGGGCTCCAAGAGACCCGCGTCGCGACTCGAGAGGAGAGCGGAGTCCTTGGCTTCCCCTCGATACGAGGCCTGACTCCCCGGGGGAGCCTGGAATGCAACCCCGAGATCCCTGCCTTCCCTGGAGAGGAATATTAGGTCCCGGACACACGCCTAGGTGAGGTCTCTTCGGCCCTGCAGTGACTCGAGCGCAACCCCCAGCTTTCCCTCGCAACCCGAGGGGAAGATTGGGCTTCCCAGGGCCAACCCAAGGGGAAGGCTGAGATCCCCGTCGTAACTCGAGAATCCCGCCGCAACTCGAGAAAAACCACGTGGTTCCCACCTCTTGGCAAGATGAGGCCCTTGGCCGCCACGGCGTCTCAAGGGAAGTCCCCTGTTCCGCCCTGAAGGGCGAAACGGTCCCTGACAGCCTTCCTGCGACCACCAAAAGTCCCCCGACACGCCGGGTTCCCTCGAGGGGAACACCGAGGGTCCCGGCACCGCTTCCTCTGAGCCCCTTCTCCCCTCCTGATCGCGACAGGAGAGGCGATTCCCCTGCGTGGTCTGGAAGGGGTTCCCGGCCTTCCCGGCGCACCTCAGGATGAGGCCGGTCTCACGAGGAAATTCGAGACGAGCCACGTGGGTGGGGCCACATGCCGAACGCCCCCGATTCCCCGGTCCGCCCTTGAGAAGGACCCGAGGCCCGGACCCCTCTTCGAAGGCAACCCAGTGGGTGAAGGCACAACACGAAGGGGCACTGCCACCCCCGTGCATCGTCCGCAAAGACCTGCGGGTTCCACACACAGCTCGACGAGGGGCCTGAGACCCCCTGAGCAACTCGAGAGGCCAGCGGGGTTCCCTTCCTCAGACAAGACGAGGCCTGACTCTCCTGTCCCAACTCTTCAGGGACCCTGCGGTCGGAGTCCGAAACGGAGAGGAAGCCTGAGGTTCCTGCCTCCCCTCGAGGTGAGGCCCTCTTCCGTTGCGCCAGACCCAGCGGAGTCCCGAGGGGCCCCGCCACCTCCACAGGATCCCTCGCCTCTCAGAGGCACCCTGGCAAGTTCCCTAAGGTCCCCGGCAGAAGGCGAGGGACACGAGGGTTTCCCGCCGCCCCCCGAGAAAGACCTCGAGAGTCCTTCTTCAACGCGTCTCGAGGCCCTAGTCCCCTCCCGTGACTCGAGAGCCAGGACGCGCTCCCCCTCGCCACGCGCATGGAGACCTGACTTCCCTGGCGCCGCACGAGAGGCTCCCTGAGATCCTCGTCGTGCCTCGGGAGAAAACCCCCACGGGCGCCGCAGCTCGAGGAAACCCCTGAGACGCCCCCGTCCTCGCGAGCTGAGGGCCTTCTTTTCCTGCATGGCCTGGACAGCAATCCCGGGTCCTCTCTCCAAACGGAAGAGGAGGCTGGACTCCCTTGAGGCCGCTCAGGGGGCTCCAAGAGACCCGCGTCGCGACTCCAGAGGAGAGCGGAGTCCTTGGCTTCCCCTCGAGACGAGGCCTGACTCCCCGCGGGAGCCTGGAATGCAACCCCGAGATCCCTGCCTTCCCTGGAGAGGAATATTAGGTCCCGGACACACGCCTAGGTGAGGTCTCTTCGGCCCTGCAGTGACTCGAGCGCAACCCCCAGCTTTCCCTCGCAACCCGAGGGGAAGATTGGGCTTCCCAGGGCCAACCCAAGGGGAAGGCTGAGATCCCCGTCGTAAGTCGAGAATCCCGCCGCAACTCGAGAAAAACCACGTGGTTCCCACCTCTTGGCAAGATGAGGCCCTTGGCCGCCACGGCGTCTCAAGGGAAGTCCCCTGTTCCGCCCTGAAGGGCGAAACGGTCCCTGACAGCCTTCCTGCGACCCCCAAAAGTCCCCCGACACGCCGGGTTCCCTCGAGGGGAACACCGAGGGTCCCGGCACCGCTTCCTCTGAGCCCCTTCTCCCCTCCTGATCGCGACAGGAGAGGCGATTCCCCTGCGTGGTCTGGAAGGGGTTCCCGGCCTTCCCGGCGCACCTCAGGATGAGGCCGGTCTCACGAGGAAATTCGAGACGAGCCACGTGGGTGGGGCCACATGCCGAACGCCCCCGATTCCCCGGTCCGCCCTTGAGAAGGACCCGAGGCCCGGACCCCTCTTCGAAGGCAACCCTGTGGGGGAAGGCACAACACGAAGGGGCACTGCCACCCCCGTGCATCGTCCGCAAAGACCCGCGGGTTCCACACACAGCTCGACGAGGGGCCTGAGACCCCCTGAGCAACTCGAGAGGCCAGCGGGGTTCCCTTCCTCAGACAAGACGAGGCCTGACTCTCCTGTCCCAACTCTGCAGGGACCCTGCGGTCGGAGTCCGAAACGGAGAGGAAGCCTGAGGTGCCTGCCTCCCCTCGAGGTGAGGCCCTCTTCCGTTGCGCCAGACCCAGCGGAGTCCCGAGGGGCCCCGCCACCTCCACAGGATCCCTCGCCTCTCAGAGGCACCCTGGCAAGTTCCCTAAGGTCCCCGGCAGAAGGCGAGGGACACGAGGGTTTCCCGCCGCCCCCCCGAGAAAGACCTCGAGAGTCCTTCTTCAACGCGTCTCGAGGCCCTAGTCCCCTCCCGTGACTCGAGAGCCAGGACGCGCTCCCCCTCGCCACGCGCATGGAGACCTGACTTCCCTGGCGCCGCACGAGAGGCTCCCTGAGATCCTCGTCGTGCCTCGGGAGAAAACCCCCACGGGCGCCGCAGCTCGAGGAAACCCCTGAGACGCCCCCGTCCTCGCGAGCTGAGGGCCTTCTTTTCCTGCATGGCCTGGAGAGCAATCCCGGGTCCTCTCTCCAAACGGAAGAGGAGGCTGGACTCCCTTGAGGCCGCTCAGGGGGCTCCAAGTGACCCGCGTCGCGACTCGAGAGGAGAGCGGAGTCCTTGGCTTCCCCTCGAGACGAGGCCTGACTCCCCGGGGGAGCCTGGAATGCAACCCCGAGATCCCTGCCTTCCCTGGAGAGGAATATCAGGTCCCGGACACACGCCTAGGTGAGGTCTCTTCGGCCCTGCAGTGACTCGAGCGCAACCCCCAGCTTTCCCTCGCAACCCGAGGGGAAGATTGGGCTTCCCAGGGCCAACCCAAGGGGAAGGCTGAGATCCCCGTCGTAACTCGAGAATCCCGCCGCAACTCGAGAAAAACCACGTGGTTCCCACCTCTTGGCAAGATGAGGCCCTTGCCCGCCACGGCGTCTCAAGGGAAGTCCCCTGTTCCGCCCTGAAGGGCGAAACGGTCCCTGACAGCCTTCCTGCGACCCCCAAAAGTCCCCCGACACGCCGGGTTCCCTCGAGGGGAACACCGAGGGTCCCGGCACCGCTTCCTCTGAGCCCCTTCTCCCCTCCTGACCGCGACAGGAGAGGCGATTCCCCTGCGTGGTCTGGAAGGGGTTCCCGGCCTTCACGGCGCACCTCAGGATGAGGCCGGTCTCACGAGGAAATTCGAGACAAGCCACGTGGGTGGGGCCACATGCCGAACGCCCCCGATTCCCCGGTCCGCCCTTGAGAAGGACCCGAGGCCCGGACCCCTCTTCGAAGGCAACCCTGTGGGGGAAGGCACAACACGAAGGGGCACTGCCACCCCCGTGCATCGTCCGCAAAGACCCGCGGGTTCCACACACAGCTCGACGAGGGGCCTGAGACCCCCTGAGCAACTCGAGAGGCCAGCGGGGTTCCCTTCCTCAGACAAGACGAGGCCTGACTCTCCTGTCCCAACTCTGCAGGGACCCTGCGGTCGGAGTCCGAAACGGAGAGGAAGCCTAAGGTTCCTGCCTCCCCTCGAGGTGAGGCCCTCTTCCGTTGCGCCAGACCCAGCGGAGTCCCGAGGGGCCCCGCCACCTCCACAGGATCCCTCGCCTCTCAGAGGCACCCTGGCAAGTTCCCTAAGTTCCCCGGCAGAAGGCGAGGGACACGAGGGTTTCCCGCCGCCCCCCCGAGAAAGACCTCGAGAGTCCTTCTTCAACGCGTCTCGAGGCCCTAGTCCCCTCCCGTGACTCGAGAGCCAGGACGCGCTCCCCCTCGCCACGCGCTTGGAGACCTGACTTCCCTGGCGCCGCACGAGAGGCTCCCTGAGATCCTCGTCGTGCCTCGGGAGAAAACCCCCACAGGCGCCGCAGCTCGAGGAAACCCCTGAGACGCCCCCGTCCTCGCTAGCTGAGGGCTTTCTTTTCCTGCATGGCCTGGAGAGCAATCCCGGGTCCTCTCTCCAAACGGAAGAGGAGGCTGGACTCCCTTGAGGCCGCTCAGGGGGCTCCAAGAGACCCGCGTCGCGACTCGAGAGGAGAGCGGAGTCCTTGGCTTCCCCTCGAGACGAGGCCTGACTCCCCGGGGGAGCCTGGAATGCAACCCCGAGATCCCTGCCTTCCCTGGAGAGGAATATTAGGTCCCGGACACACGCCTAGGTGAGGTCTCTTCGGCCCTGCAGTGACTCGAGCGCAACCCCCAGCTTTCCCTCGCAACCCGAGGGGAAGATTGGGCTTCCCAGGGCCAAGCCAAGGGGAAGGCTGAGATCCCCGTCGTAACTCGAGAATCCCGCCGCAACTCGAGAAAAACCACGTGGTTCCCACCTCTTGGCAAGAGGAGGCCCTTGCCCGCCACGGCGTCTCAAGGGAAGTCCCCTGTTCCGCCCTGAAGGGCGAAACGGTCCCTGACAGCCTTCTTGCGACCCCCAAAAGTCCCACGACACGCCGGGTTCCCTCGAGGGGAACACCGAGGGTCCCGGCACCGCTTCCTCTGAGCCCCTTCTCCCCTCCTGATCGCGACAGGAGAGGCGATTCCCCTGCGTGGTCTGGAAGGGGTTCCCGGCCTTCACGGCGCACCTCAGGATGAGGCCGGTTTCACGAGGAAATTCGAGACGAGCCACGTGGGTGGGGCCACATGCCGAACGCCCCCGATTCCCCGGTCCGCCCTTGAGAAGGACCCGAGGCCCGGACCCCTCTTCGAAGGCAACCCTGGGGGGGAAGGCACAACACGATGGGGCACTGCCACCCCCGTGCATCGTCCGCAAAGACCCGCGGGTTCCACACACAGCTCGACGAGGGGCCTGAGACCCCCTGAGCAACTCGAGAGGCCAGCGGGGTTCCCTTCCTCAGACAAGACCAGGCCTGACTCTCCTGTCCCAACTCTGCAGGGACCCTGCGGTCGGAGTCCGAAATGGAGAGGAAGCCTGAGGTTCCTGCCTCCCGTCGAGGTGAGGCCCTCTTCCGTTGCGCCAGACCCAGCGGAGTCCCGAGGGGCCCCGCCACCTCCACAGGATACCTCGCCTCTCAGAGGCACCCTGAGAAGTTCCCTAAGGTCCCCGGCAGAAGGCGAGGGACACGAGGGTTTCCCGCCGCCCCCCCGAGAAAGACCTCGAGAGTCCTTCTTCAACGCGTCTCGAGGCCCTAGTCCCCTCCCGTGACTCGAGAGCCAGGACGCGCTCCCCCTCGCCACGCGCATGGAGACCTGACTTCCCTGGCGCCGCACGAGAGGCTCCCTGAGATCCTCGTCGTGCCTCGGGAGAAAACCCCCACGGGCGCCGCAGCTCGAAGAAACCCCTGAGACGCCCCCGTCCTCGCGAGCTGAGGGCCTTCTTTTCCTGCATGGCCTGGAGAGCAATCCCGGGTCCTCTCTCCAAACGGAAGAGGAGGCTGGACTCCCTTGAGGCCTCTCAGGGGGCTCCAAGAGACCCGCGTCGCGACTCGAGAGGAGAGCGGAGTCCTTGGCTTCCCCTCGAGACGAGGCCTGACTCCCCGCGGGAGCCTGGAATGCAACCCCGAGATCCCTGCCTTCCCTGGAAAGGAATATTAGGTCCCAGACACACGCCTACGTGACGTCTCTTCGGCCCTGCAGTGACTCGAGCGCAACCCCCAGCTTTCCCTCGCAACCCGAGGGGAAGATTGGGCTTCCCAGGGCCAACCCAAGGGGAAGGCTGAGATCCCCGTCGTAACTCGAGAATCCCGCCGCAACTCGAGAAAAACCACGTGGTTCCCACCTCTTGGCAAGATGAGGCCCTTGCCCGCCACGGCGTCTCAAGGGATGTCCCCTGTTCCGCCCTGAAGTGCGAAACGGTCCCTGACAGCCTTGCTGCGACCACCAAAAGTCCCCCGACACGCCGGGTTCCCTCGAGGGGAACACCGAGGGTCCCGGCACCCCTTCCTCTGAGCCCCTTCTCCCCTCCTGACCGCGACAGGAGAGGCGATTCCCCTGCGTGGTCTGGAAGGGGTTCCCGGCCTTCCCGGCGCACCTCAGGATGAGCCGGTCTCACGAGGAAATTCGAGACGAGCCACGTGGGTGGGGCCACATGCCGAACGCCCCGATTCCCCGGTCCGCCCCTTGAAAAGGACCCGAGGCCCGGACCCCTCTTCGAAGGCAACCCTGGGGGGGAAGGCACAACACGATGGGGCACTGCCACCCCCGTGCATCGTCCGCAAAGACCCGCGGGTTCCACACACAGCTCGACGAGGGGCCTGAGACCCCCTGAGCAACTCGAGAGGCCAGCGGGGTTCCCTTCCTCAGACAAGACGAGGCCTGACTCTCCTGTCCCAACTCTGCAGGGACCCTGCGGTCGGAGTCCGAAACGGAGAGGAAGCCTGAGGATGCTGCCTCCCCCCGAAGGTGAGGCCCTCTTCCGTTGCGCCAGACCCAGCGGAGTCCTGAGGGGCCCGCCACCTCCACAGGATCCCTCGCCTCTCAGAGGCACCCTGGGAAGTTCCCTAAGGTCCCCGGCAGAAGGCGAGGGACACGAGGGTTTCCCGCCGCCCCCCGAGAAAGACCTCGAGAGTCCTTCTTCAACGCGTCTCGAGGCCCTAGTCCCCTCCCGTGACTCGAGAGCCAGGACGCGCTCCCCCTCGCCACGCGCATGGAGACCTGACTTCCCTGGCGCCGCACGAGAGGCTCCTGAGATCCTCGTCGTGCCTCGGGAGAAAACCCCCACGGGCGCCGCAGCTCGAGGAAACCCCTGAGACGCCCCCGTCCTCGCTAGCTGAGGGCTTTCTTTTCCTGCATGGCCTGGAGAGCAATCCCGGGTCCTCTCTCCAAACGGAAGAGGAGGCTGGACTCCCTTGAGGCCGCTCAGGGGGCTCCAAGAGACCCGCGTCGCGACTCGAGAGGAGAGCGGAGTCCTTGGCTTCCCCTCGAGACGAGGCCTGACTCCCCGGGGAGCCTGGAATGCAACCCCGAGATCCCTGCCTTCCCTGGAGAGGAATATGAGGTCCCGGACACACGCCTAGGTGAGGTCTATTCGGCCCTGCAGTGACTCGAGCGCAACCCCCAGCTTTCCCTCGCAACCCGAGGGGAAGATTGGGCTTCCCAGGGCCAACCCAAGGGGAAGGCTGAGATCCCCGTCGTAACTCGAGAATCCCGCCGCAACTCGAGAAAAACCACGTGGTTCCCACCTCTTGGCAAGAGGAGGCCTTGCCCGCCACGGCGTCTCAAGGGAAGTCCCCTGTTCCGCCCTGAAGGGCGAAACGGTCCCTGACAGCCTTCTTGCGACCCCCAAAAGTCCCACGACACGCCGGGTTCCCTCGAGGGGAACACCGAGGGTCCCGGCACCGCTTCCTCTGAGCCCCTTCTCCCCTCCTGATCGCGACAGGAGAGGCGATTCCCCTGCGTGGTCTGGAAGGGGTTCCCGGCCTTCACGGCGCACCTCAGGATGAGGCCGGTTTCACGAGGAAATTCGAGACGAGCCACGTGGGTGGGGCCACATGCCGAACGCCCCCGATTCCCCGGTCCGCCCTTGAAAAGGACCCGAGGCCCGGACCCCTCTTCGAAGGCAACCCTGGGGGGGAAGGCACAACACGATGGGGCACTGCCACCCCCGTGCATCGTCCGCAAAGACCCGCGGGTTCCACACACAGCTCGACGAGGGGCCTGAGATCCCCTGAGCAACTCGAGAGGCCAGCGGGGTTCCCTTCCTCAGACAAGACGAGGCCTGACTCTCCTGTCCCAACTCTGCAGGGACCCTGCGGTCCGAGTCCGAAATGCAGAGGAAGCCTGAGGTTCCTGCCTCCCCTCGAGGTGAGGCCCTCTTCCGTTGCGCCAGACCCAGCGGAGTCCCGAGGGGCCCCGCCACCTCCACAGGAACCCTCGCCTCTCAGAGGCACCCTGGGAAGTTCCCTAAGGTCCCCGGCAGAAGGCGAGGGACACGAGGGTTTCCCGCCGCCCCCCGAGATAGACCTCGAGAGTCCTTCTTCAACGCGTCTCGAGGCCCTAGTCCCCTCCCGTGACTCGAGAGCCAGGACGCGCTCCCCCTCACCACGCGCATGGAGACCTGACTTCCCTGGCGCCGCACGAGAGGCTCCCTGAGATCCTCGTCGTGCCTCGGGAGAAAACCCCCACGGGCGCCGCAGTTCGAGGAAACCCCTGAGACGCCCCCGTCCTCGCGATCTGAGGGCCTTCTTTTCCTGCATGGCCTGGAGAGCAATCCCGGGTCCTCTCTCCAAACGGAAGAGGAGGCTGGACTCCCTTGAGGCCGCTCAGGGGGCCCCAGAGGCCCGCGTCGCGACTCGAGAGGAGAGCGGAGTCCTTGGCTTCCCCTCGAGACGAGGCCTGAGTCCCCGCAGGAGCCTGGAATGCAACCCCGAGATCCCTGCCTTCCCTGGAGAGGAATATTAGGTCCCGGACACACGGCTAGGTGAGGTCTCTTCGGCCCTGCAGTGACTCGAGCGCAACCCCCAGCTTTCCCTCGCAACCCGAGGGGAAGATTGGGCTTCCCAGGGCCAAGCCAAGGGGAAGGCTGAGATCCCCGTCGTAACTCGAGAATCCCGCCGCAACTCGAGAAAAACCACGTGGTTCCCACCTCTTGGCAAGATGAGGCCCTTGCCC
Source organism: Bubalus kerabau (assembly GCF_029407905.1). NCBI lineage: Eukaryota > Metazoa > Chordata > Mammalia > Artiodactyla > Bovidae > Bubalus > Bubalus kerabau. The sequence continues at coordinate 166,867 of NC_073647.1, read as the reverse complement.
GCCACGGCGTCTCAAGGCAAGTCCCCTGTTCCGCCCTGAAGGGCGAAACGGTCCCTGACAGCCTTCCTGCGACCCCCAAAAGTCCCCCGACACGCCGGGTTCCCTCGAGGGGAACACCGAGGGTCCCGGCACCGCTTCCTCTGAGCCCCTTCTCCCCTCCTGATCGCGACAGAAGAGGCGATTACCCTGCGTGGTCTGGAAGGGGTTCCCGGCCTTCCCGGCGCACCTCAGGATGAGGCCGGTCTCACGAGGAAATTCGAGACGAGCCACGTGAGTGGGGCAACATGCCGAACGCCCCCGATTCCCCGGTCCGCCCTTGAGAAGGACCCGAGGCCCGGACCCCTCTTCGAAGGCAACCGTGTGGGTAAAGACACAACACGAAGGGGCACTGCCACCCCCGTGCATCGTCCGCAAAGACCCGCGGGTTCCACACACAGCTCGACGAGGGGCCTGAGACCCCCTGAGCAACTCGAGAGGCCAGCGGGGTTCCCTTCCTCAGACAAGACCAGGCCTGACTCTCCTGTCCCAACTCTGCAGGGACCCTGCGGTCGGAGTCCGAAACGGAGAGGAAGCCTGAGGTTCCTGCCTCCCCTCGAGGTGAGGCCCTCTTCCGTTGCGCCAGACCCAGCGGAGTCCCGAGGGGCCCCGCCACCTCCACAGGATCCCTCGCCTCTCAGAGGCACTCTGGGAAGTTCCCTAAGGTCCCCGGCAGAAGGCGAGGGACACGAGGGTTTCCCGCCGCCCCCCGAGAAAGACCTCGAGAGTCCTTCTTCAACGCGTCTCGAGGCCCTAGTCCCCTCCCGTGACTCGAGAGCCAGGACGCGCTCCCCCTCGCCACGCGCATGGAGACCTGACTTCCCTGGCGCCGCACGAGAGGCTCCCTGAGATCCTCGTCGTGCCTCGGGTGAAAACCCCCACGGGCGCCGCAGCTCGAGCAAACCCCGGAGACGCCCCCGTCCTCGCGAGCTGAGGGCCTTCTTTTCCTGCATGGCCTGGAGAGCAATCCCGGGTCCTCTCTCCAAACGGAAGAGGAGGCTGGACTCCCTTGAGGCCGCTCAGGGGGCTCCAAGAGACCCGCGTCGCGACTCGAGAGGAGAGCGGAGTCCTTGGCTTCCCCTCGAGACGAGGCCTGACTCCCCGGGGGAGCCTGGAATGCAACCCCGAGATCCCTGCCTTCCCTGGAGAGGAATATGAGGTCCCGGACACACGCCTAGGTGAGGTCTATTCGGCCCTGCAGTGACTCGAGCGCAACCCCCAGCTTTCCCTCGCAACCCGAGGGGAAGATTGGGCTTCCCAGGGCCAACCCAAGGGGAAGGCTGAGATCCCCGTCGTAACTCGAGAATCCCGCCGCAACTCGAGAAAAACCACGTGGTTCCCACCTCTTGGCAAGAGGAGGCCCTTGCCCGCCACGGCGTCTCAAGGGAAGTCCCCTGTTCCGCCCTGAAGGGCGAAACGGTCCCTGACAGCCTTCTTGCGACCCCCAAAAGTCCCACGACACGCCGGGTTCCCTCGAGGGGAACACCGAGGGTCCCGGCACCGCTTCCTCTGAGCCCCTTCTCCCCTCCTGATCGCGACAGGAGAGGCGATTCCCCTGCGTGGTCTGGAAGGGGTTCCCGGCCTTCACGGCGCACCTCAGGATGAGGCCGGTTTCACGAGGAAATTCGAGACGAGCCACGTGGGTGGGGCCACATGCCGAACGCCCCCGATTCCCCGGTCCGCCCTTGAGAAGGACCCGAGGCCCGGACCCCTCTTCGAAGGCAACCCTGGGGGGGGAGGCACAACACGATGGGGCACTGCCACCCCCGTGCATCGTCCGCAAAGACCCGCGGGTTCCACACACAGCTCGACGAGGGGCCTGAGACCCCCTGAGCAACTCGAGAGGCCAGCGGGGTTCCCTTCCTCAGACAAGACGAGGCCTGACTCTCCTGTCCCAACTCTGCAGGGACCCTGCGGTCGGAGTCCGAAACGGAGAAGAAGCCTGAGGTTGCTGCCTCCCCTCGAGGTGAGGCCCTCTTCCGTTGCGCCAGACCCAGCGGAGTCCCGAGGGGCCCCGCCACCTCCACAGGATCCCTCGCCTCTCAGAGGCACCCTGGGAAGTTCCCTAAGGTCCCCGGCAGAAGGTGAGGGACACGAGGGTTTCCCGCCGCCCCCCGAGAAAGACCTCGAGAGTCCTTCTTCAACGCGTCTCGAAGCCCTAGTCCCCTTCCGTGACTCGAGAGCCAGGACGCGCTCCCCCTCGCCACGCGCATGGAGACCTGACTTCCCTGGCGCCGCACGAGAGGCTCCCTGAGATCCTCGTCGTGCGTTGGGAGAAAACCCCCACGGGCGCCGCAGCTCGAGGAAACTCCGGAGACGCCCCCGTCCTCGCGAGCTGAGGGCCTTCTTTTCCTGCATGGCCTGGTGAGCAATCCCGGGTCCTCTCTCCAAACGGAAGAGGAGGCTGGACTCCCTTGAGGCCGCTCAGGGGGCTCCAAGAGACCCGCGTCGCGACTCGAGAGGAGAGCGGAGTCCTTGGCTTCCCCTCGAGACGAGGCCTGACTCCCCGGGGGAGCCTGGAATGCAACCCCGAGATCCCTGCCTTCCCTGGAGAGGAATATTAGGTCCCGGAAACACACCTAGGTGAGATCGCTTCGGCCCTGCAGTGACTCGAGCGCGACCCCCAGCTTTCCCTCGCAACCCGAGGGGAAGATTGGGCTTCCCAGGGCCAACCCAAGGGGAAGGCTGAGATCCCCGTCGTAACTCGAGAATCCCGCCGCAACTCGAGAAAAACCACGTGGTTCCCACCTCTTGGCAAGAGGAGGCCCTTGCCCGCCACGGCCTCTCAAGGGAAGTCCCCTGTTCCGCCCTGAAGGGCGAAACGGTCCCTGACAGCCTTCCTGCGACCCCCAAAAGTCCCCCGACACGCGGGGTTCCCTCGAGGGGAACACCGAGGGTCCCGGCACCGCTTCCTCTGAGCCCCTTCTCCCCTCCTGACCGCGACAGGAGAGGCGATTCCCCTGCGTGGTCTGGAAGGGGTTCCCGGCCTTCCCGGCGCAACTCAGGATGAGGCCGGTCTTCACGAGGACATTCGAGAAGAGCCACGTGGGTGGGGCCACATGCCGAACGCCCCCGATTCCCCCGTCCGCCCTTGAGAAGGACCCGAGGCCCGGACCCCTCTTCGAAGGCAACCCTGGGGGGGAAGGCACAACACGAAGGGGCACTGCCACCCCCGTGCATCGTCCGCAAAGACCCGCGGGTTCCACACACAGCTCGACGAGGGGCCTGAGACCCCCTGAGCAACTCGAGAGGCCAGCGGGGTTCCCTTCCTCAGACAAGACGAGGCCTGACTCTCCTGTCCCAACTCTGCAGGGACCCTGCGGTCGGAGTCCGAAACGGAGAAGAAGCCTGAGGTTGCTGCCTCCCCTCGAGGTGAGGCCCTCTTCCGTTGCGCCAGACCCAGCGGAGTCCCGAGGGGCCCCGCCACCTCCACAGGATCCCTCGCCTCTCAGAGGCACCCTGGGAAGTTCCCTAAGGTCCCCGGCAGAAGGTGAGGGACACGAGGGTTTCCCGCCGCCCCCCGAGAAAGACCTCGAGAGTCCTTCTTCAACGCGTCTCGAGGCCCTAGTCCCCTTCCGTGACTCGAGAGCCAGGACGCGCTCCCCCTCGCCACGCGCATGGAGACCTGACTTCCCTGGCGCCGCACGAGAGGCTCCCTGAGATCCTCGTCGTGCGTTGGGAGAAAACCCCCATGGGCGCCGCAGCTCGAGGAAACCCCGGAGACGCCCCCGTCCTCACGAGCTGAGGCCCTTCTTTTCCTGCATGGCCTGGTGAGCAATCCCGTGTCCTCTCTCCAAACGGAAGAGGAGGCTGGACTCCCTTGAGGCCGCTCAGGGGGCTCCAAGAGACCCGCGTCGCGACTCGAGAGGAGAGCGGAGTCTTGGCTTCCCCTCGAGACGAGGCCTGACTCCCCGGGGGAGCCTGGAATGCAACCCCGAGATCCCTGCCTTCCCTGGAGAGGAATATTAGGTCCCGGACACACGCCTAGGTGAGGTCTCTTCGGCCCTGCAGTGACTCGAGCGCAACCCCCAGCTTTCCCTCGCAACCCGAGGGGAAGATTGGGCTTCCCAGGGCCAACCCAAGGGGAAGGCTGAGATCCCCGTCGTAACTCGAGAATCCCGCCGCAACTCGAGAAAAACCACGTGGTTCCCACCTCTTGGCAAGAGGAGGCCCTTGCCCGCCACGGCGTCTCAAGGGAAGTCCCCTGTTCCGCCCTGAAGGGCGAAACGGTCCCTGACAGCCTTCCTGCGACCCCCAAAAATCCCCCGACACGCCGGGTTCCCTCGAGGGGAACACCGAGGGTCCCGGCACCGCTTCCTCTGAGCCCCTTCTCCCCTCCTGACCGCGACAGGAGAGGCGATTCCCCTGCGTGGTCTGGAAGGGGTTCCCGGCCTTCCCGGCGCACCTCAGGATGAGGCCGGTCTCACGAGGAAATTCGAGACGAGCCACGTGGGTGGGGCCACATGCCGAACGCCCCCGATTCCCCGGTCCGCCCTTGAGAAGGACCCGAGGCCCGGACCCCTCTTCGAAGGCAACCCTGTGGGGGAAGCACAACACGATGGGGCACTGCCACCCCCGTGCATCGTCCGCAAAGACCCGCGGGTTCCACACACAGCTCGACGAGGGGCCTGAGACCCCCTGAGCAACTCGAGAGGCCAGCGGGGTTCCCTTCCTCAGACAAGACGAGGCCTGACTCTCCTGTCCCAACTCTGCAGGGACCCTGCGGTCGGAGTCCGAAATGCAGAGGAAGCCTGAGGTTCCTGCCTCCCCTCGAGGTGAGGCCCTCTTCCGTTGCGCCAGACCCAGCGGAGTCCCGAGGGGCCCCGCCACCTCCACAGGAACCCTCGCCTCTCAGAGGCACCCTGGGAAGTTCCCTAAGGTCCCCGGCAGAAGGCGAGGGACACGAGGGTTTCCCGCCGCCCCCCCGAGAAAGACCTCGAGAGTCCTTCTTCAACGCGTCTCGAGGCCCTAGTCCCCTCCCGTGACTCGAGAGCCAGGACGCGCTCCCCCTCACCACGCGCATGGAGACCTGACTTCCCTGGCGCCGCACGAGAGGCTCCCTGAGATCCTCGTCGTGCCTCGGGAGAAAACCCCCACGGGCGCCGCAGTTCGAGGAAACCCCTGAGACGCCCCCGTCCTCGCGAGCTGAGGGCCTTCTTTTCCTGCATGGCCTGGAGAGCAATCCCGGGTCCTCTCTCCAAACGGAAGAGGAGGCTGGACTCCCTTGAGGCCGCTCAGGGGGCCCCAAGAGGCCCGCGTCGCGACTCGAGAGGAGAGCGGAGTCCTTGGCTTCCCCTCGAGACGAGGCCTGACTCCCCGCAGGAGCCTGGAATGCAACCCCGAGATCCCTGCCTTCCCTGGAGAGGAATATTAGGTCCCGGACACACGGCTAGGTGAGGTCTCTTCGGCCCTGCAGTGACTCGAGCGCAACCCCCAGCTTTCCCTCGCAACCCGAGGGGAAGATTGGGCTTCCCAGGGCCAACCCAAGGGGAAGGCTGAGATCCCCGTCGTAACTCGAGAATCCCGCCGCAACTCGAGAAAAACCACGTGGTTCCCACCTCTTGGCAAGATGAGGCCCTTGCCCGCCACGGCGTCTCAAGGCAAGTCCCCTGTTCCGCCCTGAAGGGCAAAACGGTCCCTGACAGCCTTCCTGCGACCCTCAAAAGTCCCCCGACACGCCGGGTTCCCTCGAGGGGAACACCGAGGGTCCCGGCACCGCTTCCTCTGAGCCACTTCTCCCCTCCTGATCGCGACAGAAGAGGCGATTCCCCTGCGTGGTCTGGAAGGGGTTCCCGGCCTTCCCGGCGCACCTCAGGATGAGGCCGGTCTCACGAGGAAATTCGAGACGAGCCACGTGAGTGGGGCAACATGCCGAACGCCCCCGATTCCCCGGTCCGCCCTTGAGAAGGACCCGAGGCCCGGACCCCTCTTCGAAGGCAACCGTGTGGGTAAAGGCACAACACGAAGGGGCACTGCCACCCCCGTGCATCGTCCGCAAAGACCCGCGGGTTCCACACACAGCTCGACGAGGGGCCTGAGACCCCCTGAGCAACTCGAGAGGCCAGCGGGGTTCCCTTCCTCAGACAAGACCAGGCCTGACTCTCCTGTCCCAACTCTGCAGGGACCCTGCGGTCGGAGTCCGAAACGGAGAGGAAGCCTGAGGTTCCTGCCTCCCCTCGAGGTGAGGCCCTCTTCCGTTGCGCCAGACCCAGCGGAGTCCCGAGGGGCCCCGCCACCTCCACAGGATCCCTCGCCTCTCAGAGGCACCCTGGCAAGTTCCCTAAGGTCCCCGGCAGAAGGCGAGGGACACGAGGGTTTCCCGCCGCCCCCCGAGAAAGACCTCGAGAGTCCTTCTTCAACGCGTCTCGAGGCCCTAGTCCCCTCCCGTGACTCGAGAGCCAGGACGCGCTCCCCCTCGCCACGCGCATGGAGACCTGACTTCCCTGGCGCCGCACGAGAGGCTCCCTGAGATCCTCGTCGTGCCTCGGGAGAAAACCCCCACGGGCGCCGCAGCTCGAGGAAACCCCTGAGACGCCCCCGTCCTCGCGAGCTGAGGGCCTTCTTTTCCTGCATGGCCTGGAGAGCAATCCCGGGTCCTCTCTCCAAACGGAAGAGGAGGCTGGACTCCCTTGAGGCCGCTAAGGGGGCTCCAAGAGACCCGCGTCGCGACTCGAGAGGAGAGCGGAGTCTTGGCTTCCCCTCGAGACGAGACCTGACTCCCCGGGGGAGCCTGGAATGCAACCCCGAGATCCCTGCCTTCCCTGGAGAGGAATATTAGGTCCCGGACACACGCCTAGGTGAGGTCTCTTCGGCCCTGCAGTGACTCGAGCGCAACCCCCAGCTTTCCCTCGCAACCCGAGGGGAAGATTGGGCTTCCCAGGGCCAACCCAAGGGGAAGGCTGAGATCCCCGTCGTAACTCGAGAATCCCGCCGCAACTCGAGAAAAACCACGTGGTTCCCACCTCTGGGCAAGATGAGGCCCTTGCCCGCCACGGCGTCTCAAGGGAAGTCCCCTGTTCCGGCCTGAAGGGCGAAACGGTCCCTGACAGCCTTCCTGCGACCCCCAAAAGTCCCCCGACACGCCGGGTTCCCTCGAGGGGAACACCGAGGGTCCCGGCACCGCTTCCTCTGAGCCCCTTCTCCCCTCCTGATCGCGACAGGAGAGGCGATTCCCCTGCGTGGTCTGGAAGGGGTTCCCGGCCTTCCCGGCGCACCTCAGGATGAGGCCGGTCTCACGAGGAAATTCGAGACGAGCCACGGGGGTGGGGCCACATGCCGAACGCCCCCGATTCCCCGGTCCGCCCTTGAGAAGGTCCCGAGGCCCGAACCCCGCTTCGAAGGCAACCCTGTGGGGGAAGGCACAACACGAAGGGGCACTGCCACCCCCGTGCATCGTCCGCAAAGCCCCGCGGGTTCCACACACAGCTCGACGAGGGGCCTGAGACCCCCTGAGCAACTCGAGAGGCCAGCGGGGTTCCCTTCCTCAGACAAGACGAGGCCTGACTCTCCTGTCCCAACTCTGCAGGGACCCTGCGGTCGGAGTCCGAAACGGAGAGGAAGCCTGAGGTTCCTGCCTCCCCTCGAGGTGAGGCCCTCTTCCGTTGCGCCAGACCCAGCGGAGTCCCGAGGGGCCCCGCCACCTCCACAGGATCCCTCGCCTCTCAGAGGCACCCTGGCAAGTTCCCTAAGGTCCCCGGCAGAAGGCGAGGGACACGAGGGTTTCCCGCCGCCCCCCGAGAAAGACCTCGAGAGTCCTTCCTCAACGCGTCTCGAGGCCCTAGTCCCCTCCCGTGACTCGAGAGCCAGGACGCGCTCCCCCTCGCCACGCGCATGGAGACCTGACTTCCCTGGCGCCGCACGAGAGGCTCCCTGAGATCCTCGTTGTGCCTCGGGAGAAAACCCCCACTGGCGCCGCAGCTCGAGGAAACCCCGGAGACGCCCCCGTCCTCGCGAGCTGAGGGCCTTCTTTTCCTGCATGGCCTGGAGAGCAATCCCGGGTCCTCTCTCCAAACGGAAGAGGAGGCTGGACTCCCTTGAGGCCGCTCAGGGGGCTCCAAGAGACCCGCGTCGCGACTCGAGAGGAGAGCGGAGTCCTTGGCTTCCCCTTGAGACGAGGCCTGACTCCCCGGGGGAGCCTGGAATGCAACCCCGAGATCCCTGCCTTCCCTGGAGAGGAATATTAGGTCCCGGAAACACGCCTAGGTGAGATCTCTTCGGCCCTGCAGTGACTCGAGCGCGACCCCCAGCTTTCCCTCGCAACCCGAGGGGAAGATTGGGCTTCCCAGGGCCAACCCAAGGGGAAGGCTGAGATCCCCGTCGTAACTCGAGAATCCCGCCGCAACTCGAGAAAAACCACGTGGTTCCCACCTCTTGGCAAGAGGAGGCCCTTGCCCGCCACGGCGTCTCAAGGGAAGTCCCCTGTTCCGCCCTGAAGGGCGAAACGGTCCCTGACAGCCTTCCTGCGACACCCAAAAGTCCCCCGACACGCCGGGTTCCCTCGAGGGGAACACCGAGGGTCCCGGCACCGCTTCCTCTGAGCCCCTTCTCCCCTCCTGACCGCGACAGGAGAGGCGATTCCCCTGCGTGGTCTGGAAGGGGTTCCCGGCCTTCCCGGTGCACCTCAGGATGAGGCCGGTCTTGACGAGGAAATTCGAGAAGAGCCACGTGGGTGGGGCCACATGCCGAACGCCCCCGATTCCCCTGTCCGCCCTTGAGAAGGACCCGAGGCCCGGACCCCTCTTCGAAGGCAACCCTGGGGGGGAAGGCACAACACGAAGGGGCACTGCCACCCCCGTGCATCGTCCGCAAAGACCCGCGGGTTCCACACACAGCTCGACGAGGGGCCTGAGACCCTCTGAGCAACTCGAGAGGCCAGCGGGGTTCACTTCCTCAGACAAGACGAGGCCTGACTCTCCGGTCCCAACTCTGCAGGGACCCTGCGGTAGGAGTCCGAAACGGAGAAGAAGCCTGAGGTTCCTGCCTCCCCTCGAGGTGAGGCCCTCTTCCGTTGCGCCAGACCCAGCGGAGTCCCGAGGGGCCCCGCCACCTCCACAGGATCCCTCGCCTCTCCGAGGCACCCTGGCAAGTTCCCTAAGGTCCCCGGCAGAAGGCGAGGGACACGAGGGTTTCCCGCCGCCCCCCGAGAAAGACCTCGAGAGTCCTTCTTCAACGCGTCTCGAGGCCCTAGTCCCCTTCCGTGACTCGAGAGCCAGGACGCGCTCCCCCTCGCCACGCGCATGGAGACCTGACTTCCCTGGCGCCGCACGAGAGGCTCCCTGAGATCCTCGTCGTGCGTTGGGAGAAAACCCCCACTGGCGCCGCAGCTCGAGGAAACACCGGAGACGCCCCCGTCCTCGCGAGCTGAGGGCCTTCTTTTCCTGCATGGCCTGGAGAGCAATCCCGGGTCCTCTCTCCAAACGGAAGAGGAGGCTGGACTCCCTTGAGGCCGCTCAGGGGGCTCAAAGAGACCCGCGTCGCGACTCGAGAGGAGAGCGGAGTCCTTGGCTTCCCCTCGAGACGAGGCCTGACTCCCCGGGGGAGCCTGGAATGCAACCCCGAGATCCCTGCCTTCCCTGGAGAGGAATATTAGGTCCCGGACACACGCCTAGGTGAGGTCTTTTCGGCCTTGCAGTGACTCGAGCGCAACCCCCAGCTTTCCCTCGCAACCCGAGGGGAAGATTGGGCTTCCCAGGGCCAACCCAAGGGGAAGGCTGAGATCCCCGTCGTAACTCGAGAATCCCGCCGCAACTCGAGAAAAACCACGTGGTTCCCACCTCTTGGCAAGAGGAGGCCCTTGCCCGCCACGGCGTCTCAAGGGAAGTCCCCTGTTCCGCCCTGAAGGGCGAAACGGTCCCTGACAGCCTTCCTGCGACCCCCAAAAGTCCCCCGACACGCCGGGTTCCCTCGAGGGGAACACCGAGGGTCCCGGCACCGCTTCCTCTGAGCCCCTTCTCCCCTCCTGATCGCGACAGGAGAGGCGATTCCCCTGCGTGGTCTGCAAGGGGTTCCCGGCCTTCCCGGCGCACCTCAGGATGAGGCCGGTCTCACGAGGAAATTCGAGACGAGCCACATGGGTGGGGCCACATGCCGAACGCCCCCGATTCCCCGGTCCGCCCTTGAGAAGGACCCCGAGGCCCGGACCCCTCTTCGAAGGCAACCCTGTGGGTGAAGCACAACACGAAGGGGCACTGCCACCCCCGTGCATCGTCCGCAAAGACCCGCGGGTTCCACACACAGCTCGACGAGGGGCCTGAGACCCCCTGAGCAACTCGAGAGGCCAGCGGGTTTCCCTTCCTCAGACAAGACGAGGCCTGACTCTCATGTCCCAACTCTGCAGGGACCCTGCGGTCGGAGTCCGAAACGCAGAGGAAGCCTGAGGTTCCTGCCTCCCCTCGAGGTGAGGCCCTCTTCCGTTGCGCCAGACCCAGCGGAGTCCCGAGGGGCCCCGCCACCTCCACAGGATCCCTCGCCTCTCAGAGGCACCCTGGGAAGTTCACTAAGGTCCCCGGCAGAAGGCGAGGGACACGAGGGTTTCCCGCCGCCCCCCGAGAAAGAGCTCTAGAGTCCTTCTTCAATGCGTCTCGAGGCCCTAGTCCCCTCCCGTGACTCGAGAGCCAGGACGCGCTCCCCCTCGCCACGCGCATGGAGACCTGACTTCCCTGGCGCCGCACGAGAGGTTCCCTGAGATCCTCGTCGTGCCTCGGGAGAAAACCCCCACGGGCGCCGCAGCTCGAGGAAACCCCGGAGACGCCCCCGTCCTCGCGAGCTGAGGGCCTTCTTTTCCTGCATGGCCTGGAGAGCAGTCCCGGGTCCTCTCTCCAAACGGAAGAGGAGGCTGGACTCCCTTGAGGCCGCTCAGGGGGCTCCAAGAGACCCGCGTCGCGACTCGAGAGGAGAGCGGAGTCCTTGGCTTCCCCTCGAGACGAGGCCTGACTCCCCGGGGGAGCCTGGAATGCAACCCCGAGATCCCTGCCTTCCCTGGAGAGGAATATTAGGTCCCGGAAACACGCCTAGGTGAGATCTCTTCGGCCCTGCAGTGACTCGAGCGCGACCCCCAGCTTTCCCTCGCAACCCGAGGGGAAGATTGGGCTTCCCAGGGCCAACCCAAGGGGAAGGCTGAGATCCCCGTCGTAACTCGAGAATCCCGCCGCAACTCGAGAAAAACCACGTGGTTCCCACCTCTTGGCAAGAGGAGGCCCTTGCCCGCCACGGCGTCTCAAGGGAAGTCCCCTGTTCCGCCCTGAAGGGCGAAACGGTCCCTGACAGCCTTCCTGCGACCCCCAAAAGTCCCCCGACACGCCGGGTTCCCTCGAGGGGAACACCGAGGGTCCCGGCACCGCTTCCTCTGAGCCCCTTCTCCCCTCCTGATCGCGACAGGAGAGTCGATTCCCCTGCGTGGTCTGGAAGGGGTTCCCGGCCTTCCCGGCGCACCTCAGGATGAGGCCGGTCTCACGAGGAAATTCGAGACGAGGCACGTGGGTGGGGCCACATGCCGAACGCCCCCGATTCCCCGGTCCGCCCTTGAGAAGGACCCGAGGCCCGGACCCCTCTTCGAAGGCAACCCTGGGGGGGAAGGCACAACACGAAGGGGCACTGCCACCCCCGTGCATCGTCCGCAAAGACCCGCGGGTTCCACACACAGCTCGACGAGGGGCCTGAGACCCCCTGAGCAACTCGAGAGGCCAGCGGGGTTCCCTTCCTCAGACAAGACGAGGCCTGACTCTCCTGTCCCAACTCTGCAGTGACCCTGCGGTCGGAGTCCGAAACGGAGAGGAAGCCTGAGGTTCCTGCCTCCCCTCGAGGTGAGGCCCTCTTCCGTTGCGCCAGACCCAGCGGAGTCCCGAGGGGCCCCGCCACCTCCACAGGGTCCCTCGCCTCTCAGAGGCACCCTGGCAAGTTCCCTAAGGTCCCCGGCAGAAGGCGAGGGACACGAGGGTTTCCCGCCGCCCCCCGACAAAGACCTCGAGAGTCCTTCTTCAACGCGTCTCGAGGCCCTAGTCCCCTCCCGTGACTCGAGAGCCAGGACGCGCTCCCCCTCGCCACGCGCATGGAGACCTGACTTCCCTGGCGCCGCACGAGAGGCTCCCTGAGATCCTCGTCGTGCCTCGGGAGAAAACCCCTACGGGCGCCGCAGCTCGAGGAAACCCCGGAGACGCCCCCGTCCTCGCGAGCTGAGGGCCTTCTTTTCCTGCATGGCCTGGAGAGCAATCCCGGGTCCTCTCTCCAAACGGAAGAGGAGGCTGGACTCCCTTGAGGCCGCTCAGGGGGCTCCAAGAGACCCGCGTCGCGACTCGAGAGGAGAGCGGAGTCCTTGGCTTCCCCTCGAGACGAGGCCTGACTCCCCGGGGGAGCCTGGAATGCAACCCCGAGATCCCTGCCTTCCCTGGAGAGGAATATTAGGTCCCAGACACACGCCTAGGTGAGGTCTCTTCGGCCCTGCAGTGACTCGAGCGCAACCCCCAGCTTTCCCTCGCAACCCGAGGGGAAGATTGGGCTTCCCAGGGCCAACCCAAGGGGAAGGCTGAGATCCCCGTCGTAACTCGAGAATCCCGCCGCAACTCGAGAAAAACCACGTGGTTCCCACCTCTGGGCAAGATGAGGCCCTTGCCCGCCACGGCGTCTCAAGGGAAGTCCCCTGTTCCGCCCTGAAGGGCGAAACGGTCCCTGACAGCCTTCCTGCGACCCCCAAAAGTCCCCCGACACGCCGGGTTCCCTCGAGGGGAACACCGAGGGTCCCGGCACCGCTTCCTCTGAGCCCCTTCTCCCCTCCTGATCGCGACAGGAGAGGCGATTCCCCTGCGTGGTCTGGAAGGGGTTCCCGGCCTTCCCGGCGCACCTCAGGATGAGGCCGGTCTCACGAGGAAATTCGAGACGAGCCACGTGGGTGGGGCCACATGCCGAACGCCCCCGATTCCCCGGTCCGCCCTTGAGAAGGACCCGAGGCCCGGACCCCTCTTCGAAGGCAACCCTGGGGGGGAAGGCACAACACGAAGGGGCACTGCCACCCCCGTGCATCGTCCGCAAAGACCCGCGGGTTCCACACACAGCTCGACGAGGGGCCTGAGACCCCCTGAGCAACTCGAGAGGCCAGCGGGGTTCCCTTCCTCAGACAAGACGAGGCCTGACTCTCCTGTCCCAACTCTGCAGGGACCCTGCGGTCGGAGTCCGAAACGGAGAGGAAGCCTGAGGTTCCTGCCTCCCCTCGAGGTGAGGCCCTCTTCCGTTGCGCCAGACCCAGCGGAGTCCCGAGGGGCCCCGCCACCTCCACAGGATCCGTCGCCTCTCAGAGGCACCCTGGCAAGTTCCCTAAGGTCCCCGGCAGAAGGCGAGGGACACGAGGGTTTCCCGCCGCCCCCCGACAAAGACCTCGAGAGTCCTTCTTCAACGCGTCTCGAGGCCCTAGTCCCCTCCCGTGACTCGAGAGCCAGGACGCGCTCCCCCTCGCCACGCGCATGGAGACCTGACTTCCCTGGCGCCGCACGAGAGGCTCCCTGAGATCCTCGTCGTGCCTCGGGAGAAAACCCCCACGGGCGCCGCAGCTCGAGGAAACCCCGGAGACGCCCCCGTCCTCGCGAGCTGAGGGCCTTCTTTTCCTGCATGGCCTGGAGAGCAATCCCGGGTCCTCTCTCCAAACGGAAGAGGAGGCTGGACTCCCTTGAGGCCGCTCAGGGGGCTCCAAGAGACCCGCGTCGCGACTCGAGAGGAGAGCGGAGTCCTTGGCTTCCCCTCGAGACGAGGCCTGACTCCCCGGGGGAGCCTGGAATGCAACCCCGAGATCCCTGCCTTCCCTGGAGAGGAATATTAGGTCCCAGACACACGCCTAGGTGAGGTCTCTTCGGCCCTGCAGTGACTCGAGCGCAACCCCCAGCTTTCCCTCGCAACCCGAGGGGAAGATTGGGCTTCCCAGGGCCAACCCAAGGGGAAGGCTGAGATCCCCGTCGTAACTCGAGAATCCCGCCGCAACTCGAGAAAAACCACGTGGTTCCCACCTCTGGGCAAGATGAGGCCCTTGCCCGCCACGGCGTCTCAAGGGAAGTCCCCTGTTCCGCCCTGAAGGGCGAAACGGTCCCTGACAGCCTTCCTGCGACCCCCAAAAGTCCCCCGACACGCCGGGTTCCCTCGAGGGGAACACCGAGGGTCCCGGCACCGCTTCCTCTGAGCCCCTTCTCCCCTCCTGATCGCGACAGGAGAGGCGATTCCCCTGCGTGGTCTGGAAGGGGTTCCCGGCCTTCCCGGCGCACCTCAGGATGAGGCCGGTCTCACGAGGAAATTCGAGACGAGCCACGTGGGTGGGGCCACATGCCGAACGCCCCCGATTCCCCGGTCCGCCCTTGAGAAGGACCCGAGGCCCGGACCCCTCTTCGAAGGCAACCCTGGGGGGGAAGGCACAACACGAAGGGGCACTGCCACCCCCGTGCATCGTCCGCAAAGACCCGCGGGTTCCACACACAGCTCGACGAGGGGCCTGAGACCCCCTGAGCAACTCGAGAGGCCAGCGGGGTTCCCTTCCTCAGACAAGACGAGGCCTGACTCTCCTGTCCCAACTCTGCAGGGACCCTGCGGTCGGAGTCCGAAACGGAGAGGAAGCCTGAGGTTCCTGCCTCCCCTCGAGGTGAGGCCCTCTTCCGTTGCGCCAGACCCAGTGGAGTCCCGAGGGGCCCCGCCACCTCCACAGGATCCGTCGCCTCTCAGAGGCACCCTGGCAAGTTCCCTAAGGTCCCCGGCAGAAGGCGAGGGACACGAGGGTTTCCCGCCGCCCCCCGAGAAAGACCTCGAGAGTCCTTCTTCAATGCGTCTCGAGGCCCTAGTCCCCTCCCGTGACTCGAGAGCCAGGACGCGCTCCCCCTCGCCACGCGCATGGAGACCTGACTTCCCTGGCACTGCACGAGAGGCTCCCCGAGATCCTCGTCGTGCCTCGGGAGAAAACGCCCACGGGCGCCGCAGCTCGAGGAACCCCCTGAGACGCCCCCGTCCTCGCGAGCTGAGGGCCTTCTTTTCCTGCATGGCCTGGAGAGCAATCCCGGGTCCTCTCTCCAAACGGAAGAGGAGGCTGGACTCCCTTGAGGCCGCTCAGGGGGCTCCAAGAGACCCGCGTCGCGACTCGAGAGGAGAGCGGAGTCCTTGGCTTCCCCTCGAGACGAGGCCTGACTCCCCGGGGGAGCCTGGAATGCAACCCCGAGATCCCTGCCTTCCCTGGAGAGGAATATTAGGTCCCGGACACACGCCTAGGTGAGGTCTCTTGGGCCCTGCAGTGACTCGAGCGCAACCCCCAGCTTTCCCTCGCAACCCGAGGGGAAGATTGGGCTTCCCAGGGCCAACCCAAGGGGAAGGCTGAGATCCCCGTCGTAACTCGAGAATCCCGCCGCAACTCGAGAAAAACCACGTGGTTCCCACCTCTTGGCAAGAGGAGGCCCTTGCCCGCCACGGCGTCTCAAGGGAAGTCCCCTGTTCCGCCCTGAAGGGCGAAACGGTCCCTGACAGCCTTCCTGCGACACCCAAAAGTCCCCCGACACGCCGGGTTCCCTCGAGGGGAACACCGAGGGTCCCGGCACCGCTTCCTCTGAGCCCCTTCTCCCCTCCTGACCGCGACAGGAGAGGCGATTCCCCTGCGTGGTCTGGAAGGGGTTCCCGGCCTTCCCGGTGCACCTCAGGATGAGGCCGGTCTTGACGAGGAAATTCGAGAAGAGCCACGTGGGTGGGGCCACATGCCGAACGCCCCCGATTCCCCTGTCCGCCCTTGAGAAGGACCCGAGGCCCGGACCCCTCTTCGAAGGCAACCCTGGGGGGGAAGGCACAACACGAAGGGGCACTGCCACCCCCGTGCATCGTCCGCAAAGACCCGCGGGTTCCACACACAGCTCGACGAGGGGCCTGAGACCCTCTGAGCAACTCGAGAGGCCAGCGGGGTTCACTTCCTCAGACAAGACGAGGCCTGACTCTCCTGTCCCAACTCTGCAGGGACCCTGCGGTAGGAGTCCGAAACGGAGAATAAGCCTGAGGTTCCTGCCTCCCCTCGAGGTGAGGCCCTCTTCCGTTGCGCCAGACCCAGCGGAGTCCCGAGGGGCCCCGCCACCTCCACAGGATCCCTCGCCTCTCCGAGGCACCCTGGGAAGTTCCCTAAGGTCCCCGGCAGAAGGTGAGGGACACGAGGGTTTCCCGCCGCCCCCCGAGAAAGACCTCGAGAGTCCTTCTTCAACGCGTCTCGAGGCCCTAGTACCCTTCCGTGACTCGAGAGCCAGGACGCGCTCCCCCTCGCCACGCGCATGGAGACCTGACTTCCCTGGCGCCGCACGAGAGGCTCCCTGAGATCCTCGTCGTGCGTTGGGAGAAAACCCCCACTGGCGCCGCAGCTCGAGGAAACACCGGAGACGCCCCCGTCCTCGCGAGCTGAGGGCCTTCTTTTCCTGCATGGCCTGGAGAGCAATCCCGGGTCCTCTCTCCAAACGGAAGAGGAGGCTGGACTCCCTTGAGGCCGCTCAGGGGGCTCAAAGAGACCCGCGTCGCGACTCGAGAGGAGAGCGGAGTCCTTGGCTTCCCCTTGAGACGAGGCCTGACTCCCCGGGGGAGCCTGGAATGCAACCCCGAGATCCCTGCCTTCCCTGGAGAGGAATATTAGGTCCCGGACACACGCCTAGGTGAGGTCTTTTCGGCCTTGCAGTGACTCGAGCGCAACCCCCAGCTTTCCCTCGCAACCCGAGGGGAAGATTGGGCTTCCCAGGGCCAACCCAAGGGGAAGGCTGAGATCCCCGTCGTAACTCGAGAATCCCGCCGCAACTCGAGAAAAACCACGTGGTTCCCACCTCTTGGCAAGAGGAGGCCCTTGCCCGCCACGGCGTCTCAAGGGAAGTCCCCTGTTCCGCCCTGAAGGGCGAAACGGTCCCTGACAGCCTTCCTGCGACCCCCAAAAGTCCCCCGACACGCCGGGTTCCCTCGAGGGGAACACCGAGGGTCCCGGCACCGCTTCCTCTGAGCCCCTTCTCCCCTCCTGATCGCGACAGGAGAGGCGATTCCCCTGCGTGGTCTGCAAGGGGTTCCCGGCCTTCCCGGCGCACCTCAGGATGAGGCCGGTCTCACGAGGAAATTCGAGACGAGCCACATGGGTGGGGCCACATGCCGAACGCCCCCGATTCCCCGGTCCGCCCTTGAGAAGGACCCGAGGCCCGGACCCCTCTTCGAAGGCAACCCTGTGGGTGAAGGCACAACACGAAGGGGCACTGCCACCCCCGTGCATCGTCCGCAAAGACCCGCGGGTTCCACACACAGCTCGACGAGGGGCCTGAGACCCCCTGAGCAACTCGAGAGGCCAGCGGGGTTCCCTTCCTCAGACAAGACGAGGCCTGACTCTCATGTCCCAACTCTGCAGGGACCCTGCGGTCGGAGTCCGAAACGCAGAGGAAGCCTGAGGTTCCTGCCTCCCCTCGAGGTGAGGCCCTCTTCCGTTGCGCCAGACCCAGCGGAGTCCCGAGGGGCCCCGCCACCTCCACAGGATCCCTCGCCTCTCAGAGGCACCCTGGGAAGTTCACTAAGGTCCCCGGCAGAAGGCGAGGGACACGAGGGTTTCCCGCCGCCCCCCGAGAAAGACCTCGAGAGTCCTTCTTCAACGCGTCTCGAGGCCCTAGTCCCCTCCCGTGACTCGAGAGCCAGGACGCGCTCCCCCTCGCCACGCGCATGGAGACCTGACTTCCCTGGCGCCGCACGAGAGCTTCCCTGAGATCCTCGTCGTGCCTCGGGAGAAAACCCCCACGGGCGCCGCAGCTCGAGGAAACCCCGGAGACGCCCCCGTCCTCGCGAGCTGAGGGCCTTCTTTTCCTGCATGGCCTGGAGAGCAATCCCGGGTCCTCTCTCCAAACGGAAGAGGAGGCTGGACTCCCTTGAGGCCGCTCAGGGGGCTCCAAGAGACCCGCGTCGCGACTCGAGAGGAGAGTGGAGTCCTTGGCTTCCCCTCGAGACGAGGCTTGACTCCCCGGGGGAGCCTGGAATGCAACCCCGAGATCCCTGCCTTCCCTGGAGAGGAATATTAGGTCCCGGAAACACGCCTAGGTGAGATCTCTTCGGCCCTGCAGTGACTCGAGCGCGACCCCCAGCTTTCCCTCGCAACCCGAGGGGAAGATTGGGCTTCCCAGGGCCAACCCAAGGGGAAGGCTGAGATCCCCGTCGTAACTCGAGAATCCCGCCGCAACTCGAGAAAAACCACGTGGTTCCCACCTCTTGGCAAGAGGAGGCCCTTGCCCGCCACGGCGTCTCAAGGGAAGTCCCCTGTTCCGCCCTGAAGGGCGAAACGGTCCCTGACAGCCTTCCTGCGACCCCCAAAAGTCCCCCGACACGCCGGGTTCCCTCGAGGGGAACACCGAGGGTCCCGGCACCGCTTCCTCTGAGCCCCTTCTCCCCTCCTGATCGCGACAGGAGAGTCGATTCCCCTGCGTGGTCTGGAAGGGGTTCCCGGCCTTCCCGGCGCACCTCAGGATGAGGCCGGTCTCACGAGGAAATTCGAGACGAGGCACGTGGGTGGGGCCACATGCCGAACGCCCCCGATTCCCCGGTCCGCCCTTGAGAAGGACCCGAGGCCCGGACCCCTCTTCGAAGGCAACCCTGGGGGGGAAGGCACAACACGAAGGGGCACTGCCACCCCCGTGCATCGTCCGCAAAGACCCGCGGGTTCCACACACAGCTCGACGAGGGGCCTGAGACCCCCTGAGCAACTCGAGAGGCCAGCGGGGTTCCCTTCCTCAGACAAGACGAGGCCTGACTCTCCTGTCCCAACTCTGCAGGGACCCTGCGGTCGGAGTCCGAAACGGAGAGGAAGCCTGAGGTTCCTGCCTCCCCTCGAGGTGAGGCCCTCTTCCGTTGCGCCAGACCCAGCGGAGTCCCGAGGGGCCCCGCCACCTCCACAGGGTCCCTCGCCTCTCAGAGGCACCCTGGGAAGTTCCCTAAGGTCCCCGGCAGAAGGCGAGGGACACGAGGGTTTCCCGCCGCCCCCCGACAAAGACCTCGAGAGTCCTTCTTCAACGCGTCTCGAGGCCCTAGTCCCCTCCCGTGACTCGAGAGCCAGGACGCGCTCCCCCTCGCCACGCGCATGGAGACCTGACTTCCCTGGCGCCGCACGAGAGGCTCCCTGAGATCCTCGTCGTGCCTCGGGAGAAAACCCCTACGGGCGCCGCAGCTCGAGGAAACCCCGGAGACGCCCCCGTCCTCGCGAGCTGAGGGCCTTCTTTTCCTGCATGGCCTGGAGAGCAATCCCGGGTCCTCTCTCCAAACGGAAGAGGAGGCTGGACTCCCTTGAGGCCGCTCAGGGGGCTCCAAGAGACCCGCGTCGCGACTCGAGAGGAGAGCGGAGTCCTTGGCTTCCCCTCGAGACGAGGCCTGACTCCCCGGGGGAGCCTGGAATGCAACCCCGAGATCCCTGCCTTCCCTGGAGAGGAATATTAGGTCCCAGACACACGCCTAGGTGAGGTCTCTTCGGCCCTGCAGTGACTCGAGCGCAACCCCCAGCTTTCCCTCGCAACCCGAGGGGAAGATTGGGCTTCCCAGGGCCAACCCAAGGGGAAGGCTGAGATCCCCGTCGTAACTCGAGAATCCCGCCGCAACTCGAGAAAAACCACGTGGTTCCCACCTCTGGGCAAGATGAGGCCCTTGCCCGCCACGGCGTCTCAAGGGAAGTCCCCTGTTCCGCCCTGAAGGGCGAAACGGTCCCTGACAGCCTTCCTGCGACCCCCAAAAGTCCCCCGACACGCCGGGTTCCCTCGAGGGGAACACCGAGGGTCCCGGCACCGCTTCCTCTGAGCCCCTTCTCCCCTCCTGATCGCGACAGGAGAGGCGATTCCCCTGCGTGGTCTGGAAGGGGTTCCCGGCCTTCCCGGCGCACCTCAGGATGAGGCCGGTCTCACGAGGAAATTCGAGACGAGGCACGTGGGTGGGGCCACATGCCGAACGCCCCCGATTCCCCGGTCCGCCCTTGAGAAGGACCCGAGGCCCGGACCCCTCTTCGAAGGCAACCCTGGGGGGGAAGGCACAACACGAAGGGGCACTGCCACCCCCGTGCATCGTCCGCAAAGACCCGCGGGTTCCACACACAGCTCGACGAGGGGCCTGAGACCCCCTGAGCAACTCGAGAGGCCAGCGGGGTTCCCTTCCTCAGACAAGACGAGGCCTGACTCTCCTGTCCCAACTCTGCAGGGACCCTGCGGTTGGAGTCCGAAACGGAGAGGAAGCCTGAGGTTCCTGCCTCCCCTCGAGGTGAGGCCCTCTTCCGTTGCGCCAGACCCAGCGGAGTCCCGAGGGGCCCCGCCACCTCCACAGGATCCCTCGCCTCTCAGAGGCACCCTGGCAAGTTCCCTAAGGTCCCCGGCAGAAGGCGAGGGACACGAGGGTTTCCCGCCGCCCCCCGAGAAAGACCTCGAGAGTCCTTCTTCAATGCGTCTCGAGGCCCTAGTCCCCTCCCGTGACTCGAGAGCCAGGACGCGCTCCCCCTCGCCACGCGCATGGAGACCTGACTTCCCTGGCACCGCACGAGAGGCTCCCCGAGATCCTCGTCGTGCCTCGGGAGAAAACGCCCACGGGCGCCGCAGCTCGAGGAACCCCCTGAGACGCCCCCGTCCTCGCGAGCTGAGGGCCTTCTTTTCCTGCATGGCCTGGAGAGCAATCCCGGGTCCTCTCTCCAAACGGAAGAGGAGGCTGGACTCCCTTGAGGCCGCTCAGGGGGCTCCAAGAGACCCGCGTCGCGACTCGAGAGGAGAGCGGAGTCCTTGGCTTCCCCTCGAGACGAGGCCTGACTCCCCGGGGGAGCCTGGAATGCAACCCCGAGATCCCTGCCTTCCCTGGAGAGGAATATTAGGTCCCGGACACACGCCTAGGTGAGGTCTCTTGGGCCCTGCAGTGACTCGAGCGCAACCCCCAGCTTTCCCTCGCAACCCGAGGGGAAGATTGGGCTTCCCAGGGCCAACCCAAGGGGAAGGCTGAGATCCCCGTCGTAACTCGAGAATCCCGCCGCAACTCGAGAAAAACCACGTGGTTCCCACCTCTTGGCAAGAGGAGGCCCTTGCCCGCCACGGCGTCTCAAGGGAAGTCCCCTGTTCCGCCCTGAAGGGCGAAACGGTCCCTGACAGCCTTCCTGCGACCTCCAAAAGTCCCCCGACACGCCGGGTTCCCTCGAGGGGAACACCGAGGGTCCCGGCACCGCTTCCTCTGAGCCCCTTCTCCCCTCCTGATCGCGACAGGAGAGGCGATTCCCCTGCGTGGTTGAAGGGGTTCCCGGCCTTCCCGGCGCACCTCAGGATGAGGCCGGTCTCACGAGGAAATTCGAGACGAGCCACGTGGGTGGGGCCACATGCCGAACGCCCCCGATTCCCCGGTCTGCCCTTGAGAAGGACCCGAGGCCCGGACCCCTCTTCGAAGGCAACCCTGGGGGGGAAGGCACAACACGAAGGGGCACTGCCACCCCCGTGCATCGTCCGCAAAGACCCGCGGGTTCCACACACAGCTCGACGAGGGGCCTGAGACCCCCTGAGCAACTCGAGAGGCCAGCGGGTTTCCCTTCCTCAGACAAGACGAGGCCTGACTCTCCTGTCCCAACTCTGCAGGGACCCTGCGGTCGGAGTCCGAAACGGAGAGGAAGCCTGAGGTTCCTGCCTCCCCTCGAGGTGAGGCCCTCTTCCGTTGCGCCAGACCCAGCGGAGTCCCGAGGGGCCCCGCCACCTCCACAGGAACCCTCGCCTCTCAGAGGCACCCTGGCAAGTTCCCTAAGGTCCTCGGCAGAAGGCGAGGGACACGAGGGTTTCCCGCCGCCCCCCTGAGAAAGACCTCGAGAGTCCTTCTTCAACGCGTCTCGAGGCCCTAGTCCCCTCCCGTGACTCGAGAGCCAGGACGCGCTCCCCCTCGCCACGCGCATGGAGACCTGACTTCCCTGGCGCCGCACGAGAGGCTCCCTGAGATCCTCGTCGTGCCTCGGGAGAAAACCCCCACGGGCGCCGCAGCTCGAGGAAACCCCTGAGACGCCCCCGTCCTCGCGAGCTGAGGGCCTTCTTTTCCTGCATGGCCTGGAGAGCAATCCCGGGTCCTCTCTCCAAACGGAAGAGGAGGCTGGACTCCCTTGAGGCCGCTCAGGGGGCTCCAAGAGACCCGCGTCGCGACTCCAGAGGAGAGCGGAGTCCTTGGCTTCCCCTCGAGACGAGGCCTGACTCCCCGGGGGAGCCTGGAATGCAACCCCGAGATCCCTGCCTTCCCTGGAGAGGAATAGTGGGTCCCGGACACACGCCTAGGTGAGGTCTCTTCGGCCCTGCAGTGACTCGAGCGCGACCCCCAGCTTTCCCTCGCAACCCGAGGGGAAGATTGGGCTTCCCAGGGCCAACCCAAGGGGAAGGCTGAGATCCCCGTCGTAACTCGAGAATCCCGCCGCAACTCGAGAAAAACCACGTGGTTCCCACCTCTTGGCAAGAGGAGGCCCTTGCCCGCCACGGCGTCTCAAGGGAAGTCCCCTGTTCCGCCCTGAAGGGCGAAACGGTCCCTGACAGCCTTCCCGCGACCCCCAAAAGTCCCCCGACACGCCGGGTTCCCTCGAGGGGAGCACCGAGGGTCCCGGCACCGCTTCCTCTGAGCCCCTTCTCCCCTCCTGATCGCGACAGGAGAGGCGATTCCCCTGCGTGGTCTGGACGTGGTTTCCGGCCTTCCCGGCGCACCTCAGGATGAGGCCGGTCTCACGAGGAAATTCGAGACGAGCCACGTGGGTGGGGCCACATGCCGAACGCCCCCGATTCCCCGGTCCGCCCTTGAGAAGGACCCGAGGCCCGGACCCCTCTTCGAAGGCAACCCTGGAGGGGAAGGCACAACACGAAGGGGCACTGCCACCCCCGTGCATCGTCCGCAAAGACCCGCGGGTTCCACACACAGCTCGACGAGGGGCCTGAGACCCCCTGAGCAACTCGAGAGGCCAGCGGGGTTCCCTTCCTCAGACAAGACGAGGCCTGACTCTCCTGTCCCAACTCTGCAGGGACCCTGCGGTTGGAGTCCGAAACGGAGAGGAAGCCTGAGGTTCCTGCCTCCCCTCGAGGTGAGGCCCTCTTCCGTTGCGCCAGACCCAGCGGAGTCCCGAGGGGCCCCGCCACCTCCACAGGATCCCTCGCCTCTCAGAAGCACCCTGGGAAGTTCCCTAAGGTCCCCGGCAGAAGGCGAGGGACACGAGGGTTTCCCGCCGCCCCCCGAGAAAGACCTCGAGAGTCCTTCTTCAATGCGTCTCGAGGCCCTAGTCCCCTCCCGTGACTCGAGAGCCAGGACGCGCTCCCCCTCGCCACGCGCATGGATACCTGACTTCCCTGGCACCGCACGAGAGGCTCCCCGAGATCCTCGTCGTGCCTCGGGAGAAAACGCCCACGGGCGCCGCAGCTCGAGGAACCCCCTGAGACGCCCCCGTCCTCGCGAGCTGAGGGCCTTCTTTTCCTGCATGGCCTGGAGAGCAATCCCGGGTCCTCTCTCCAAACGGAAGAGGAGGCTGGACTCCCTTGAGGCCGCTCAGGGGGCTCCAAGAGACCCGCGTCGCGACTCGAGAGGAGAGCGGAGTCCTTGGCTTCCCCTCGAGACGAGGCCTGACTCCCCGGGGGAGCCTGGAATGCAACCCCGAGATCCCTGCCTTCCCTGGAGAGGAATATTAGGTCCCGGACACACGCCTAGGTGAGGTCTCTTGGGCCCTGCAGTGACTCGAGCGCAACCCCCAGCTTTCCCTCGCAACCCGAGGGGAAGATTGGGCTTCCCAGGGCCAACCCAAGGGGAAGGCTGAGATCCCCGTCGTAACTCGAGAATCCCGCCGCAACTCGAGAAAAACCACGTGGTTCCCACCTCTTGGCAAGAGGAGGCCCTTGCCCGCCATGGCGTCTCAAGGGAAGTCCCCTGTTCCGCCCTGAAGGGCGAAACGGTCCCTGACAGCCTTCCTGCGACCTCCAAAAGTCCCCCGACACGCCGGGTTCCCTCGAGGGGAACACCGAGGGTCCCGGCACCGCTTCCTCTGAGCCCCTTCTCCCCTCCTGATCGCGACAGGAGAGGCGATTCCCCTGCGTGGTTGAAGGGGTTCCCGGCCTTCCCGGCGCACCTCAGGATGAGGCCGGTCTCACGAGGAAATTCGAGACGAGCCACGTGGGTGGGGCCACATGCCGAACGCCCCCGATTCCCCGGTCTGCCCTTGAGAAGGACCCGAGGCCCGGACCCCTCTTCGAAGGCAACCCTGGGGGGGAAGGCACAACACGAAGGGGCACTGCCACCCCCGTGCATCGTCCGCAAAGACCCGCGGGTTCCACACACAGCTCGACGAGGGGCCTGAGACCCCCTGAGCAACTCGAGAGGCCAGCGGGTTTCCCTTCCTCAGACAAGACGAGGCCTGACTCTCCTGTCCCAACTCTGCAGGGACCCTGCGGTCGGAGTCCGAAACGGAGAGGAAGCCTGAGGTTCCTGCCTCCCCTCGAGGTGAGGCCCTCTTCCGTTGCGCCAGACCCAGCGGAGTCCCGAGGGGCCCCGCCACCTCCACAGGATCCCTCGCCTCTCAGAGGCACCCTGGCAAGTTCCCTAAGGTCCCCGGCAGAAGGCGAGGGACACGAGGGTTTCCCGCCGCCCCCCTGAGAAAGACCTCGAGAGTCCTTCTTCAACGCGTCTCGAGGCCCTAGTCCCCTCCCGTGACTCGAGAGCCAGGACGCGCTCCCCCTCGCCACGCGCATGGAGACCTGACTTCCCTGGCGCCGCACGAGAGGCTCCCTGAGATCCTCGTCGTGCCTCGGGAGAAAACCCCCACGGGCGCCGCAGCTCGAGGAAACCCCTGAGACGCCCCCGTCCTCGCTAGCTGAGGGCCTTCTTTTCCTGCATGGCCTGGAGAGCAATCCCGGGTCCTCTCTCCAAACGGAAGAGGAGGCTGGACTCCCTTGAGGCCGCTCAGGGGGCTCCAAGAGACCCGCGTCGCGACTCCAGAGGAGAGCGGAGTCCTTGGCTTCCCCTCGAGACGAGGCCTGACTCCCCGGGGGAGCCTGGAATGCAACCCCGAGATCCCTGCCTTCCCTGGAGAGGAATAGTAGGTCCCGGACACACGCCTAGGTGAGGTCTCTTCGGCCCTGCAGTGACTCGAGCGCGACCCCCAGCTTTCCCTCGCAACCCGAGGGGAAGATTGGGCTTCCCAGGGCCAACCCAAGGGGAAGGCTGAGATCCCCGTCGTAACTCGAGAATCCCGCCGCAACTCGAGAAAAACCACGTGGTTCCCACCTCTTGGCAAGAGGAGGCCCTTGCCCGCCACGGCGTCTCAAGGGAAGTCCCCTGTTCCGCCCTGAAGGGCGAATGACAGCCTTCCTGCGACCCCCAAAAGTCCCCCGACACGCCGGGTTCCCTCGAGGGGAACACCGAGGCTCCCGGCACCGCTTGCTCTGAGCCCCTTCTCCCCTCCTGATCGCGACAGGAGAGGCGATTCCCCTGCGTGGTCTGGAAGGGGTTCCCGGGCTTCCCAGCGCACCTCAGGATGAGGCCGGTCTTCACGAGGAAATTCGAGACGAGCCACGTGGGTGGGGCCACATGCCGAACGCCCCCGATTCCCCGGTCCGCCGTTGAGAAGGACCCGAGGCCCGGACCCCTCTTCGAAGGCAACCCTGTGGGTGAAGGCACAACACGAAGGGGCACTGCCACCCCCGTGCATCGTCCGCAAAGACCCGCGGGTTCCACACACAGCTCGACGAGGGGCCGGAGACCCCCTGAGCAACTCGAGAGGCCAGCGGGGTTCCCTTCCTCAGACAAGACGAGGCCTGACTCTCCTGTCCCAACTCTGCAGGGACCCTGCGGTCGGAGTCCGAAACGGAGAGGAAGCCTGAGGTGCCTGCCTCCCCTCGAGGTGAGGCCCTCTTCCGTTGCGCCAGACCCAGCGGAGTCCCGAGGGGCCCCGCCACCTCCACAGGATCCCTCGCCTCTCAGAGGCACCCTGGGAAGTTCCCTAAGGTCCCCGGCAGAAGGCGAGGGACACGAGGGTTTCCCGCCGCCCCCCGAGAAAGACCTCGAGAGTCCTTCTTCAACGCGTCTCGAGGCCCTAGTCCCCTCCCGTGACTCGAGAGCCAGGACGCGCTCCCCCTCGCCACGCGCATGGAGACCTGACTTCCCTGGCGCCGCACGGGAGGCTCCCTGAGATCCTCGTCGTGCCTCGGGAGAAAACCCCCACGGGCGCCGCAGCTCGAGGAAACCCCGGAGACGCCCCCGTCCTCGCGAGCTGAGGGCCTTCTTTTCCTGCATGGCCTGGAGAGCAATCCCGGGTCCTCTCTCCAAACGGAAGAGGAGGCTGGACTCCCTTGAGGCCGCTCAGGGGGCTCCAAGAGACCCGCGTCGCGACTCGAGAGGAGAGCGGAGTCCTTGGCTTCCCCTCGAGACGAGGCCTGACTCCCCGGGGCAGCCTGGAATGCAACCCCGAGATCCCTGCCTTCCCTGGAGAGGAATATTAGGTCCCGGACACACGCCTAGGTGAGGTCTCTTCGGCCCTGCAGTGACTCGAGCGCAACCCCCAGCTTTTCCTCGCAACCCGAGGGGAAGATTGGGCTTCCCAGGGCCAACCCAAGGGGAAGGCTGAGATCCCCGTCGTAACTCGAGAATCCCGCCGCAACTCGAGAAAAACCACGTGGTTCCCACCTCTTGGCAAGATGAGGCCCTTGCCCGCCACGGCGTCTCAAGGGAAGCCCCCTGTTCCGCCCTGAAGGGCGAAACGGTCCCTGACAGCCTTCCTGCGACCCCCAAAAGTCCCCCGACACGCCGGGTTCCCTCGAGGGGAACACCGAGGCTCCCGGCACCGCTTGCTCTGAGCCCCTTCTCCCCTCCTGATCGCGACAGGAGAGGCGATTCCCCTGCGTGGTCTGGAAGGGGTTCCCGGGCTTCCCAGCGCACCTCAGGATGAGGCCGGTCTTCACGAGGAAATTCGAGACGAGCCACGTGGGTGGGGCCACATGCCGAACGCCCCCGATTCCCCGGTCCGCCGTTGAGAAGGACCCGAGGCCCGGACCCCTCTTCGAAGGCAACCCTGTGGGTGAAGGCACAACACGAAGGGGCACTGCCACCCCCGTTCATCGTCCGCAAAGACCCGCGGGTTCCACACACAGCTCGACGAGGGGCCGGAGACCCCCTGAGCAACTCGAGAGGCCAGCGGGGTTCCCTTCCTCAGACAAGACGAGGCCTGACTCTCCTGTCCCAACTCTGCAGGGACCCTGCGGTCGGAGTCCGAAACGGAGAGGAAGCCTGAGGTGCCTGCCTCCCCTCGAGGTGAGGCCCTCTTCCGTTGCGCCAGACCCAGCGGAGTCCCGAGGGGCCCCGCCACCTCCACAGGATCCCTCGCCTCTCAGAGGCACCCTGGGAAGTTCCCTAAGGTCCCCGGCAGAAGGCGAGGGACACGAGGGTTTCCCGCCGCCCCCCGAGAAAGACCTCGAGAGTCCTTCTTCAACGCGTCTCGAGGCCCTAGTCCCCTCCCGTGACTCGAGAGCCAGGACGCGCTCCCCCTCGCCACGCGCATGGAGACCTGACTTCCCTGGCGCCGCACGGGAGGCTCCCTGAGATCCTCGTCGTGCCTCGGGAGAAAACCCCCACGGGCGCCGCAGCTCGAGCAAACCCCGGAGACGCCCCCGTCCTCGCGAGCTGAGGGCCTTCTTTTCCTGCATGGCCTGGAGAGCAATCCCGGGTCCTCTCTCCAAACGGAAGAGGAGGCTGGACTCCCTTGAGGCCGCTCAGGGGGCTCCAAGAGACCCGCGTCGCGACTCGAGAGGAGAGCGGAGTCCTTGGCTTCCCCTCGAGACGAGGCCTGACTCCCCGGGGCAGCCTGGAATGCAACCCCGAGATCCCTGCCTTCCCTGGAGAGGAATATTAGGTCCCGGACACACGCCTAGGTGAGGTCTCTTCGGCCCTGCAGTGACTCGAGCGCAACCCCCAGCTTTTCCTCGCAACCCGAGGGGAAGATTGGGCTTCCCAGGGCCAACCCAAGGGGAAGGCTGAGATCCCCGTCGTAACTCGAGAATCCCGCCGCAACTCGAGAAAAACCACGTGGTTCCCACCTCTTGGCAAGATGAGGCCCTTGCCCGCCACGGCGTCTCAAGGGAAGCCCCCTGTTCCGCCCTGAAGGGCGAAACGGTCCCTGACAGCCTTCCTGCGACCCCCAAAAGTCCCCCGACACGCCGGGTTCCCTCGAGGGGAACACCGAGGCTCCCGGCACCGCTTGCTCTGAGCCCCTTCTCCCCTCCTGATCGCGACAGGAGAGGCGATTCCCCTGCGTGGTCTGGAAGGGGTTCCCGGGCTTCCCAGCGCACCTCAGGATGAGGCCGGTCTTCACGAGGAAATTCGAGACGAGCCACGTGGGTGGGGCCACATGCCGAACGCCCCCGATTCCCCGGTCCGCCGTTGAGAAGGACCCGAGGCCCGGACCCCTCTTCGAAGGCAACCCTGTGGGTGAAGGCACAACACGAAGGGGCACTGCCACCCCCGTGCATCGTCCGCAAAGACCCGCGGGTTCCACACACAGCTCGACGAGGGGCCGGAGACCCCCTGAGCAACTCGAGAGGCCAGCGGGGTTCCCTTCCTCAGACAAGACGAGGCCTGACTCTCCTGTCCCAACTCTGCAGGGACCCTGCGGTCGGAGTCCGAAACGGAGAGGAAGCCTGAGGTGCCTGCCTCCCCTCGAGGTGAGGCCCTCTTCCGTTGCGCCAGACCCAGCGGAGTCCCGAGGGGCCCCGCCACCTCCACAGGATCCCTCGCCTCTCAGAGGCACCCTGGGAAGTTCCCTAAGGTCCCCGGCAGAAGGCGAGGGACACGAGGGTTTCCCGCCGCCCCCCGAGAAAGACCTCGAGAGTCCTTCTTCAACGCGTCTCGAGGCCCTAGTCCCCTCCCGTGACTCGAGAGCCAGGACGCGCTCCCCCTCGCCACGCGCATGGAGACCTGACTTCCCTGGCGCCGCACGGGAGGCTCCCTGAGATCCTCGTCGTGCCTCGGGAGAAAACCCCCACGGGCGCCGCAGCTCGAGGAAACCCCGGAGACGCCCCCGTCCTCGCGAGCTGAGGGCCTTCTTTTCCTGCATGGCCTGGAGAGCAATCCCGGGTCCTCTCTCCAAACGGAAGAGGAGGCTGGACTCCCTTGAGGCCGCTCAGGGGGCTCCAAGAGACCCGCGTCGCGACTCGAGAGGAGAGCGGAGTCCTTGGCTTCCCCTCGAGACGAGGCCTGACTCCCCGGGGCAGCCTGGAATGCAACCCCGAGATCCCTGCCTTCCCTGGAGAGGAATATTAGGTCCCGGACACACGCCTAGGTGAGGTCTCTTCGGCCCTGCAGTGACTCGAGCGCAACCCCCAGCTTTTCCTCGCAACCCGAGGGGAAGATTGGGCTTCCCAGGGCCAACCCAAGGGGAAGGCTGAGATCCCCGTCGTAACTCGAGAATCCCGCCGCAACTCGAGAAAAACCACGTGGTTCCCACCTCTTGGCAAGATGAGGCCCTTGCCCGCCACGGCGTCTCAAGGGAAGCCCCCTGTTCCGCCCTGAAGGGCGAAACGGTCCCTGACAGCCTTCCTGCGACCCCCAAAAGTCCCCCGACACGCCGGGTTCCCTCGAGGGGAACACCGAGGCTCCCGGCACCGCTTGCTCTGAGCCCCTTCTCCCCTCCTGATCGCGACAGGAGAGGCGATTCCCCTGCGTGGTCTGGAAGGGGTTCCCGGGCTTCCCAGCGCACCTCAGGATGAGGCCGGTCTTCACGAGGAAATTCGAGACGAGCCACGTGGGTGGGGCCACATGCCGAACGCCCCCGATTCCCCGGTCCGCCGTTGAGAAGGACCCGAGGCCCGGACCCCTCTTCGAAGGCAACCCTGTGGGTGAAGGCACAACACGAAGGGGCACTGCCACCCCCGTGCATCGTCCGCAAAGACCCGCGGGTTCCACACACAGCTCGACGAGGGGCCGGAGACCCCCTGAGCAACTCGAGAGGCCAGCGGGGTTCCCTTCCTCAGACAAGACGAGGCCTGACTCTCCTGTCCCAACTCTGCAGGGACCCTGCGGTCGGAGTCCGAAACGGAGAGGAAGCCTGAGGTGCCTGCCTCCCCTCGAGGTGAGGCCCTCTTCCGTTGCGCCAGACCCAGCGGAGTCCCGAGGGGCCCCGCCACCTCCACAGGATCCCTCGCCTCTCAGAGGCACCCTGGGAAGTTCCCTAAGGTCCCCGGCAGAAGGCGAGGGACACGAGGGTTTCCCGCCGCCCCCCGAGAAAGACCTCGAGAGTCCTTCTTCAACGCGTCTCGAGGCCCTAGTCCCCTCCCGTGACTCGAGAGCCAGGACGCGCTCCCCCTCGCCACGCGCATGGAGACCTGACTTCCCTGGCGCCGCACGGGAGGCTCCCTGAGATCCTCGTCGTGCCTCGGGAGAAAACCCCCACGGGCGCCGCAGCTCGAGGAAACCCCGGAGACGCCCCCGTCCTCGCGAGCTGAGGGCCTTCTTTTCCTGCATGGCCTGGAGAGCAATCCCGGGTCCTCTCTCCAAACGCAAGAGGAGGCTGGACTCCCTTGAGGCCGCTCAGGGGGCTCCAAGAGACCCGCGTCGCGACTCGAGAGGAGAGCGGAGTCCTTGGCTTCCCCTCGAGACGAGGCCTGACTCCCCGGGGCAGCCTCGAATGCAACCCCGAGATCCCTGCCTTCCCTGGAGAGGAATATTAGGTCCCGGACACACGCCTAGGTGAGGTCTCTTCGGCCCTGCAGTGACTCGAGCGCCACCCCCAGATTTCCCTCGCAACCCGAGGGGAAGATTGGGCTTCCCAGGGCCAACCCAAGGGGAAGGCTGAGATCCCCGTCGTAACTCGAGAATCCCGCCGCAACTCGAGAAAAACCACGTGGTTCCCACCTCTTGGCAAGATGAGGCCCTTGCCCGCCACGGCGTCTCAAGGGAAGTCCCCTGTTCCGCCCTGAAGGGCGAAACGGTCCCTGACAGCCTTCCTGCGACCCCCAAAAGTCCCCCGACACGCCGGGTTCCCTCGAGGGGAACACCGAGGGTCGCGGCACCGCTTGCTCTGAGCCCCTTCTCCCCTCCTGATCGCGACAGGAGAGGCGATTCCCCTGCGTGGTCTGGAAGGGGTTCCCGGGCTTCCCGGCGCACCTCAGGATGAGGTCGGTCTTCACGAGGAAATTCGAGACGAGCCACGTGGGTGGGGCCACATGCCGAACGCCCCCGATTCCCCGTTCCGCCCTTGAGAAGGACCCGAGGCCCGGACCCCTCTTCGAAGGCAGCCCTGTGGGTGAAGGCACAACACGAAGGGGCACTGCCACCCCCGTGCATCGTCCGCAAAGACCCGCGGGTTCCACACACAGCTCGACGAGGGGCCTGAGACCCCCTGAGCAACTCGAGAGGCCAGCGGGGTTCCCTTCCTCAGACAAGACGAGGCCTGACTCTCCTGTCCCAACTCTGCAGGGACCCTGCGGTCGGAGTCCGAAACGGAGAGGAAGCCTGAGGTTCCTGCCTCCCCTCGAGGTGAGGCCCTCTTCCGTTGCGGCAGACCCAGCGGAGTCCCGAGGGGCCCCGCCACCTCCACAGGATCCCTCGCCTCTCAGAGGCACCCTGGGAAGTTCCCTAAGGTCCCCGGCAGAAGGCGAGGGACACGAGGGTTTCCCGCCGCCCCCCGAGAAAGACCTCGAGAGTCCTTCTTCAACGCGTCTCGAGGCCCTAGTCCCCTCCCGTGACTCGAGAGCCAGGACGCGCTCCCCCTCGCCACGCGCATGGAGACCTGACTTCCCTGGCGCCGCACGAGAGGCTCCCTGAGATCCTCGTCGTGCCTCGGGAGAAAACCCCCACGGGCGCCGCAGCTCGAGGAAACCCCGGAGACGCCCCCGTCCTCGCGAGCTGAGGGCCTTCTTTTCCTGCATGGCCTGGAGAGCAATCCCGGGTCCTCTCTCCAAACGCAAGAGGAGGCTGGACTCCCTTGAGGCCGCTCAGGGGGCTCCAAGAGACCCGCGTCGCGACTCGAGAGGAGAGCGGAGTCCTTGGCTTCCCCTCGAGACGAGGCCTGACTCCCCGGGGGAGCCTGGAATGCAACCCCGAGATCCCTGCCTTCCCTGGAGAGGAATATTAGGTCCCGGACACACGCCTAGGTGAGGTCTCTTCGGCCCTGCAGTGACTCGAGCGCAACCCCCAGCTTTCCCTCGCAACCCGAGGGGAAGATTGGGCTTCCCAGGGCCAACCCAAGGGGAAGGCTGAGATCCCCGTCGTAACTCGAGAATCCCGCCGCAACTCGAGAAAAACCACGTGGTTCCCACCTCTTGGCAAGATGAGGCCCTTGCCCGCCACGGCGTCTCAAGGGAAGTCCCCTGTTCCGCCCTGAAGGGCGAAACGGTCCCTGACAGCCTTCCTGCGACCCCCAAAAGTCCCCCGACACGCCGGGTTCCCTCGAGGGGAACACCGAGGCTCCCGGCACCGCTTGCTCTGAGCCCCTTCTCCCCTCTTGATCGCGACAGGAGAGGCGATTCCCCTGCGTGGTCTGGAAGGGGTTCCCGGCCTTCCCGGCGCACCTCAGGATGAGGCCGGTCTTCACGAGGAAATTCGAGACGACCCACGTGGGTGGGGCCACATGCCGAACGCCCCCGATTCCCCTGTCCGCCCTTGAGAAGGACCCGAGGCCCGGACCCCTCTTCGAAGGCAACCCTGTGGGTGAAGGCACAACACGAAGGGGCACTGCCACCCCCGTGCATCGTCCGCAAAGACCCGCGGGTTCCACACACAGCTCGACGAGGGGCCTGAGACCCCCTGAGCAACTCGAGAGGCCAGCGGGGTTCCCTTCCTCAGACAAGACGAGGCCTGACTCTCCTGTCCCAACTCTGCAGGGACCCTGCGGGCGGAGTCCGAAACGGAGAGGAAGCCTGAGGTTCCTGCCTCCCCTCGAGGTGAGGCCCTCTTCCGTTGCGCCAGACCCAGCGGAGTCCCGAGGGTCCCCGCCACCTCCACAGGATCCCTCGCCTCTCAGAGGCACCCTGGGAAGTTCCCTAAGGTCCCCGGCAGAAGGCGAGGGACACGAGGGTTTACTGCCGCCCCCCGAGAAAGACCTCGAGAGTCCTTCTTCAACGCGTCTCGAGGCCCTAGTCCCCTCCCGTGACTCGAGAGCCAGGACGCGCTCCCCCTCGCCACGCGCATGGAGACCTGACTTCCCTGGCGCCGCACGGGAGGCTCCCTGAGATCCTCGTCGTGCCTCGGGAGAAAACCCCCACGGGCGCCGCAGCTCGAGGAAACCCCGGAGACGCCCCCGTCCTCGCGAGCTGAGGGCCTTCTTTTCCTGCATGGCCTGGAGAGCAATCCCGTGTCCTCTCTCCAAACGGAAGAGGAGGCTGGACTCCCTTGAGGCCGCTCAGGGGACTCCAAGAGACCCGCGTCGCGACTCGAGAGGAGAGCGGAGTCCTTGGCTTCCCCTCGAGACGAGGCCTGACTCCCCGGGGGAGCCTCGAATGCAACCCCGAGATCCCTGCCTTCCCTGGAGAGGAATATTAGGTCCCGGACACACGCCTAGGTGAGGTCTCTTCGGCCCTGCAGTGACTCGAGCG
Organism: Bubalus kerabau; assembly: GCF_029407905.1. Taxonomy (NCBI): domain Eukaryota; kingdom Metazoa; phylum Chordata; class Mammalia; order Artiodactyla; family Bovidae; genus Bubalus; species Bubalus kerabau. Next base: position 133,307 of record NC_073647.1, on the reverse strand, counting down.
CCACCCCCAGATTTCCCTCGCAACCCGAGGGGAAGATTGGGCTTCCCAGGGCCAACCCAAGGGGAAGGCTGAGATCCCCGTCGTAACTCGAGAATCCCGCCGCAACTCGAGAAAAACCACGTGGTTCCCACCTCTTGGCAAGATGAGGCCCTTGCCCGCCACGGCGTCTCAAGGGAAGTCCCCTGTTCCGCCCTGAAGGGCGAAACGGTCCCTGACAGCCTTCCTGCGACCCCCAAAAGTCCCCCGACACGCCGGGTTCCCTCGAGGGGAACACCGAGGGTCGCGGCACCGCTTGCTCTGAGCCCCTTCTCCCCTCCTGATCGCGACAGGAGAGGCGATTCCCCTGCGTGGTCTGGAAGGGGTTCCCGGGCTTCCCGGCGCACCTCAGGATGAGGCCGGTCTTCACGAGGAAATTCGAGACGAGCCACGTGGGTGGGGCCACATGCCGAACGCCCCCGATTCCCCGGTCCGCCCTTGAGAAGGACCCGAGGCCCGGACCCCTCTTCGAAGGCAGCCCTGTGGGTGAAGGCACAACACGAAGGGGCACTGCCACCCCCGTGCATCGTCCGCAAAGACCCGCGGGTTCCACACACAGCTCGACGAGGTGCCTGAGACCCCCTGAGCAACTCGAGAGGCCAGCGGGGTTCCCTTCCTCAGACAAGACGAGGCCTGACTCTCCTGTCCCAACTCTGCAGGGACCCTGCGGTCGGAGTCCGAAACGGAGAGGAAGCCTGAGGTTCCTGCCTCCCCTCGAGGTGAGGCCCTCTTCCGTTGCGGCAGACCCAGCGGAGTCCCGAGGGGCCCCGCCACCTCCACAGGATCCCTCGCCTCTCAGAGGCACCCTGGGAAGTTCCCTAAGGTCCCCGGCAGAAGGCGAGGGACACGAGGGTTTCCCGCCGCCCCCCGAGAAAGACCTCGAGAGTCCTTCTTCAACGCGTCTCGAGGCCCTAGTCCCCTCCCGTGACTCGAGAGCCAGGACGCGCTCCCCCTCGCCACGCGCATGGAGACCTGACTTCCCTGGCGCCGCACGAGAGGCTCCCTGAGATCCTCGTCGTGCCTCGGGAGAAAACCCCCACGGGCGCCGCAGCTCGAGGAAACCCCGGAGACGCCCCCGTCCTCGCGAGCTGAGGGCCTTCTTTTCCTGCATGGCCTGGAGAGCAATCCCGGGTCCTCTCTCCAAACGGAAGAGGAGGCTGGACTCCCTTGAGGCCGCTCAGGGGGCTCCAAGAGACCCGCGTCGCGACTCGAGAGGAGAGCGGAGTCCTTGGCTTCCCCTCGAGACGAGGCCTGACTCCCCGGGGGAGCCTGGAATGCAACCCCGAGATCCCTGCCTTCACTGGAGAGGAATATTAGGTCCCGGACACACGCCTAGGTGAGGTCTCTTCGGCCCTGCAGTGACTCGAGCGCAACCCCCAGCTTTCCCTCGCAACCCGAGGGGAAGATTGGGCTTCCCAGGGCCAACCCAAGGGGAAGGCTGAGATCCCCGTCGTAACTCGAGAATCCCGCCGCAACTCGAGAAAAACCACGTGGTTCCCACCTCTTGGCAAGATGAGGCCCTTGCCCGCCACGGCGTCTCAAGGGAAGTCCCCTGTTCCGCCCTGAAGGGCGAAACGGTCCCTGACAGCCTTCCTGCGACCCCCAAAAGTCCCCCGACACGCCGGGTTCCCTCGAGGGGAACACCGAGGGTCCCGGCACCGCTTGCTCTGAGCCCCTTCTCCCCTCCTGATCGCGACAGGAGAGGCGATTCCCCTGCGTGGTCTGGAAGGGGTTCCCGGCCTTCCCGGCGCACCTCAGGATGAGGCCGGTCTTCACGATTAAATTCGAGACGAGCCACGTGGGTGGGGCCACATGCCGAACGCCCCCGATTCCCCGGTCCGCCCTTGAGAAGGACCCGAGGCCCGGACCCCTCTTCGAAGGCAACCCTGGGGGGGAAGGCACAACACGAAGGGGCACTGCCACCCCCGTGCATCGTCCGCAAAGACCCGCGGGTTCCACACACAGCTCGACGAGGGCCCTGAGACCCCCTGAGCAACTCGAGAGGCCATCGGGGTTCCCTTCCTCAGACAAGACGAGGCCTGACTCTCCTGTCCCAACTCTGCAGGGACCCTGCGGTCGGAGTCCGAAACGGAGAGGAAGCCTGAGGTTCCTGCCTCCCCTCGAGGTGAGGCCCTCTTACGTTGCGGCAGACCCAGGGGAGTCCCGAGGGGCCCCGCCACCTCCACAGGATCCCTCGCCTCTCAGAGGCACCCTGGGAAGTTCCTTAAGGTCCCCGGCAGAAGGCGAGGGACACGAGGGTTTCCCGCCGCCCCCCGAGAAAGACCTCGAGAGTCCTTCTTCAACGCGTCTCGAGGCCCTAGTCCCCTCCCGTGACTCGAGAGCCAGGACGCGCTCCCCCTCGCCACGCGCATGGAGACCTGACTTCCCTGGCGCCGCACGAGAGGCTCCCTGAGATCCTCGTCGTGCCTCGGGAGAAAACCCCCACGGGCGCCGCAGCTCGAGGAAACCCCGGAGACGCCCCCGTCCTCGCGAGCTGAGGGCCTTCTTTTCCTGCATGGCCTGGAGAGCAATCCCGGGTCCTCTCTCCAAACGCAAGAGGAGGCTGGACTCCCTTGAGGCCGCTCAGGGGGCTCCAAGAGACCCGCGTCGCGACTCGAGAGGAGAGCGGAGTCCTTGGCTTCCCCTCGAGACGAGGCCTGACTCCCCGGGGGAGCCTCGAATGCAACCCCGAGATCCCTGCCTTCCCTGGAGAGGAATATTAGGTCCCGGACACACGCCTAGGTGAGGTCTCTTCGGCCCTGCAGTGACTCGAGCGCAACCCCCAGCTTTCCCTCGCAACCCGAGGGGAAGATTGGGCTTCCCAGGGCCAACCCAAGGGGAAGGCTGAGATCCCCGTCGTAACTCGAGAATCCCGCCGCAACTCGAGAAAAACCACGTGGTTCCCACCTCTTGGAAAGATGAGGCCCTTGCCCGACACGGCGTCTCAAGGGAAGTCCCCTGTTCCGCCCTGAAGGGCGAAACGGTCCCTGACAGCCTTCCTGCGACCCCCAAAAGTCCCCCGACACGCCGGGTTCCCTCGAGGGGAACACCGAGGCTCCCGGCACCGCTTGCTCTGAGCCCCTTCTCCCCTCCTGATCGCGACAGGAGAGGCGATTCCCCTGCGTGGTCTGGAAGGGGTTCCCGGGCTTCCCGGCGCACCTCAGGATGAGGCCGGTCTTCACGAGGAAATTCGAGACGACCCACGTGGGTGGGGCCACATGCCGAACGCCCCCGATTCCCCTGTCCGCCCTTGAGAAGGACCCGAGGCCCGGACCCCTCTTCGAAGGCAACCCTGTGGGTGAAGGCACAACACGAAGGGGCACTGCCACCCCCGTGCATCGTCCGCAAAGACCCGCGGGTTCCACACACAGCTCGACGAGGGGCCTGAGACCCCCTGAGCAACTCGAGAGGCCAGCGGGGTTCCCTTCCTCAGACAAGACGAGGCCTGACTCTCCTGTCCCAACTCTGCAGGGACCCTGCGGGCGGAGTCCGAAACGGAGAGGAAGCCTGAGGTTCCTGCCTCCCCTCGAGGTGAGGCCCTCTTCCGTTGCGCCAGACCCAGCGGAGTCCCGAGGGTCCCCGCCACCTCCACAGGATCCCTCGCCTCTCAGAGGCACCCTGGGAAGTTCCCTAAGGTCCCCGGCAGAAGGCGAGGGACACGAGGGTTTACTGCCGCCCCCCGAGAAAGACCTCGAGAGTCCTTCTTCAACGCGTCTCGAGGCCCTAGTCCCCTCCCGTGACTCGAGAGCCAGGACGCGCTCCCCCTCGCCACGCGCATGGAGACCTGACTTCCCTGGCGCCGCACGGGAGGCTCCCTGAGATCCTCGTCGTGCCTCGGGAGAAAACCCCCACGGGCGCCGCAGCTCGAGGAAACCCCGGAGACGCCCCCGTCCTCGCGAGCTGAGGGCCTTCTTTTCCTGCATGGCCTGGAGAGCAATCCCGGGTCCTCTCTCCAAACGGAAGAGGAGGCTGGACTCCCTTGAGGCCGCTCAGGGGGCTCCAAGAGACCCGCGTCGCGACTCGAGAGGAGAGCGGAGTCCTTGGCTTCCCCTCGAGACGAGGCCTGACTCCCCAGGGCAGCCTGGAATGCAACCCCGAGATCCCTGCCTTCCCTGGAGAGGAATATTAGGTCCCGGACACACGCCTAGGTGAGGTCTCTTCGGCCCTGCAGTGACTCAAGCGCAACCCCCAGCTTTCCCTCGCAACCCGAGGGGAAGATTGGGCTTCCCAGGGCCAACCCAAGGGGAAGGCTGAGATCCCCGTCGTAACTCGAGAATCCCGCCGCAACTCGAGAAAAACCACGTGGTTCCCACCTCTTGGCAAGATGAGGCCCTTGCCCGCCACGGCGTCTCAAGGGAAGTCCCCTGTTCCGCCCTGAAGGGCGAAACGGTCCCTGACAGCCTTCCTGCGACCCCCAAAAGTCCCCCGACACGCCGGGTTCCCTCGAGGGGAACACCGAGTTTCGCGGCACCGCTTGCTCTGAGCCCCTTCTCCCCTCCTGATCGCGACAGGAGAGGCGATTCCCCTGCGTGGTCTGGAAGGGGTTCCCGGGCTTCCCGGCGCACCTCAGGATGGGGTCGGTCTTCACGAGGAAATTCGAGACGAGCCACGTGGGTGGGGCCACATGCCGAACGCCCCCGATTCCCCGTTCCGCCCTTGAGAAGGACCCGAGGCCCGGACCCCTCTTCGAAGGCAGCCCTGTGGGTGAAGGCACAACACGAAGGGGCACTGCCACCCCCGTGCATCGTCCGCAAAGACCCGCGGGTTCCACACACAGCTCGACGAGGTGCCTGAGACCCCCTGAGCAACTCGAGAGGCCAGCGGGGTTCCCTTCCTCAGACAAGACGAGGCCTGACTCTCCTGTCCCAACTCTGCAGGGACCCTGCGGTCGGAGTCCGAAACGGAGAGGAAGCCTGAGGTTCCTGCCTCCCCTCGAGGTGAGGCCCTCTTCCGTTGCGGCAGACCCAGCGGAGTCCCGAGGGGCCCCGCCACCTCCACAGGATCCCTCGCCTATCAGAGGCACCCTGGCAAGTTCCCTAAGGTCCCCGGCAGAAGGCGAGGGACACGAGGGTTTCCCGCCGCCCCCCGAGAAAGACCTCGAGAGTCCTTCTTCAACGCGTCTCGAGGCCCTAGTCCCCTCCCGTGACTCGAGAGCCAGGACGCGCTCCCCCTCGCCACGCGCATGGAGACCTGACTTCCCTGGCGCCGCACGAGAGGCTCCCTGAGATCCTCGTCGTGCCTCGGGAGAAAACCCCCACGGGCGCCGCAGCTCGAGGAAACCCCGGAGACGCCCCCGTCCTCGCGAGCTGAGGGCCTTCTTTTCCTGCATGGCCTGGAGAGCAATCCCGGGTCCTCTCTCCAAACGGAAGAGGAGGCTGGACTCCCTTGAGGCCGCTCAGGGGGCTCCAAGAGACCCGCGTCGCGACTCGAGAGGAGAGCGGAGTCCTTGGCTTCCCCTCGAGACGAGGCCTGACTCCCCGGGGGAGCCTGGAATGCAACCCCGAGATCCCTGCCTTCACTGGAGAGGAATATTAGGTCCCGGACACACGCCTAGGTGAGGTCTCTTCGGCCCTGCAGTGACTCGAACGCAACCCCCAGCTTTCCCTCGCAACCCGAGGGGAAGATTGGGCTTCCCAGGGCCAACCCAAGGGGAAGGCTGAGATCCCCGTCGTAACTCGAGAATCCCGCCGCAACTCGAGAAAAACCACGTGGTTCCCACCTCTTGGCAAGATGAGGCCCTTGCCCGCCACGGCGTCTCAAGGGAAGTCCCCTGTTCCGCCCTGAAGGCCGAAACGGTCCCTGACAGCCTTCCTGCGACCCCCAAAAGTCCCCCGACACGCCGGGTTCCCTCGAGGGGAACACCGAGTTTCGCGGCACCGCTTGCTCTGAGCCCCTTCTCCCCTCCTGATCGCGACAGGAGAGGCGATTCCCCTGCGTGGTCTGGAAGGGGTTCCCGGGCTTCCCGGCGCACCTCAGGATGAGGTCGGTCTTCACGAGGAAATTCGAGACGAGCCACGTGGGTGGGGCCACATGCCGAACGCCCCCGATTCCCCGTTCCGCCCTTGAGAAGGACCCGAGGCCCGGACCCCTCTTCGAAGGCAGCCCTGTGGGTGAAGGCACAACACGAAGGGGCACTGCCACCCCCGTGCATCGTCCGCAAAGACCCGCGGGTTCCACACACAGCTCGACGAGGGGCCTGAGACCCCCTGAGCAACTCGAGAGGCCAGCGGGGTTCCCTTCCTCAGACAAGACGAGGCCTGACTCTCCTGTCCCAACTCTGCAGGGACCCTGCGGTCGGAGTCCGAAACGGAGAGGAAGCCTGAGGTTCCTGCCTCCCCTCGAGGTGAGGCCCTCTTCCGTTGCGGCAGACCCAGCGGAGTCCCGAGGGGCCCCGCCACCTCCACAGGATCCCTCGCCTCTCAGAGGCACCCTGGCAAGTTCCCTAAGGTCCCCGGCAGAAGGCGAGGGACACGAGGGTTTCCCGCCGCCCCCCGAGAAAGACCTCGAGAGTCCTTCTTCAACGCGTCTCGAGGCCCTAGTCCCCTCCCGTGACTCGAGAGCCAGGACGCGCTCCCCCTCGCCACGCGCATGGAGACCTGACTTCCCTGGCGCCGCACGAGAGGCCCCCTGAGATCCTCGTCGTGCCTCGGGAGAAAACCCCCACGGGCGCCGCAGCTCGAGGAAACCCCTGAGACGCCCCCGTCCTCGCGAGCTGAGGGCCTTCTTTTCCTGCATGGCCTGGAGAGCAATCCCGGGTCCTCTCTCCAAACGGAAGAGGAGGCTGGACTCCCTTGAGGCCGCTCAGGGGGCTCCAAGAGACCCGCGTCGCGACTCGAGAGGAGAGCGGAGTCCTTGGCTTCCCCTCGAGACGAGGCCTGACTCCCCGGGGCAGCCTGGAATGCAACCCCGAGATCCCTGCCTTCCCTGGAGAGGAATATTAGGTCCCGGACACACGCCTAGATGAGGTCTCTTCGGCCTGCAGTGACTCGAGTGCAACCCCCAGCTTTCCCTCGCAACCCGAGGGGAAGATTGGGCTTCCCAGGGCCAACCCAAGGGGAAGGCTGAGATCCCCGTCGTAACTCGAGAATCCCGCCGCAACTCGAGAAAAACCACGTGGTTCCCACCTCTTGGCAAGATGAGGCCCTTGCCCGCCACGGCGTCTCAAGGGAAGTCCCCTGTTCCGCCCTGAAGGGCGAAACGGTCCCTGACAGCCTTCCTGCGACCCCCAAAAGTCCCCCGACACGCCGGGTTCCCTCGAGGGGAACACCGAGGGTCCCGGACCCGCTTCCTCTGAGCCCCTTCTCCCCTCCTGATCGCGACAGGAGAGGCGATTCCCCTGCGTGGTCTGGAAGGGGTTCCCGGCCTTCCCGGCGCACCTCAGGATGAGGCCGGTCTTCACGAGGAAATTCGAGACGAGCCACGTGGGTGGGGCCACATGCCGAACGCCCCCGATTCCCCGGTCCGCCCTTGAGAAGGACCCGAGGCCCGGACCCCTCTTCGAAGGCAACCCTGTGGGGGAAGGCACAACACGAAGGGGCACTGCCACCCCCGTGCATCGTCCGCAAAGACCCGCGGGTTCCACACACAGCTCGACGAGGGGCCTGAGACCCCCTGAGCAACTCGAGAGGCCAGCGGGGTTCCCTTCCTCAGACAAGACGAGGCCTGACTCTCCTGTCCCAACTCTGCAGGGACCCTGCGGTGGGAGTCCGAAACGGAGAGGAAGCCTGAGGTTCCTGCCTCCCCTCGAGGTGAGGCCCTCTTCCGTTGCGCCAGACCCAGCGGAGTCCCGAGGGGCCCCGCCACCTCCACAGGATCCCTCGCCTCTCAGAGGCACCCTGGGAAGTTCCCTAAGGTCCCCGGCAGAAGGCGAGGGACACGAGGGTTTCCCGCCGCACCCCGAGAAAGACCTCGAGAGTCCTTCTTCAACGCGTCTCGAGGCCCTAGTCCCCTCCCGTGACTCGAGAGCCAGGACGCGCTCCCCCTCGCCACGCGCATGGAGACCTGACTTCCCTGGCGCCGCACGGGAGGCTCCCTGAGATCCTCGTCGTGCCTCGGGAGAAAACCCCCACGGGCGCCGCAGCTCGAGGAAACCCCTGAGACGCCCCCGTCCTCGCGAGCTGAGGGCCTTCTTTTCCTGCATGGCCTGGAGAGCAATCCCGGGTCCTCTCTCCAAACGCAAGAGGAGGCTGGACTCCCTTGAGGCCGCTCACGGGGCTCCAAGAGACCCGCGTCGCGACTCGAGAGGAGAGCGGAGTCCTTGGCTTCCCCTCGAGACGAGGCCTGACTCCCCGGGGGAGCCTGGAATGCAACCCCGAGATCCCTGCCTTCCCTGGAGAGGAATATTAGGTCCCGGACACACGCCTAGGTGAGGTCTCTTCGGCCCTGCAGTGACTCGAGCGCAACCCCCAGCTTTCCCTCGCAACCCGAGGGGAAGATTGGGCTTCCCAGGGCCAACCCAAGGGGAAGGCTGAGATCCCCGTCGTAACTCGAGAATCCCGCCGCAACTCGAGAAAAACCACGTGGTTCCCACCTCTTGGCAAGATGAGGCCCTTGCCCGCCACGGCGTCTCAAGGGAAGTCCCCTGTTCCGCCCTGAAGGGCGAAACGGTCCCTGACAGCCTTCCTGCGACCCCCAAAAGTCCCCCGACACGCCGGGTTCCCTCGAGGGGAACACCGAGGGTCCCGGCACCGCTTCCACTGAGCCCCTTCTCCCCTCCTGATCGCGACAGGAGAGGCGATTCCCCTGCGTGGTCTGGAAGGGGTTCCCGGCCTTCCCGGCGCACCTCAGGATGAGGCCGGTCTTCACGAGGAAATTCGAGATGAGCCACGTGGGTGGGGCCACATGCCGAACGCCCCCGATTCCCCGGTCCGCCCTTGAGAAGGACCCGATGCCCGGACCCCTCTTCGAAGGCAACCCTGTGGGGGAAGGCACAACACGAAGGGGCACTGCCACCCCCGTGCATCGTCCGCAAAGACCCGCGGGTTCCACACACAGCTCGACGAGGGGCCTGAGACCCCCTGAGCAACTCGAGAGGCCAGCGGGGTTCCCTTCCTCAGACAAGACGAGGCCTGACTCTCCTGTCCCAACTCTGCAGGGACCCTGCGGTCGGAGTCCGAAACGCAGAGGAAGCCTGAGGTTCCTGCCTCCCCTCGAGGTGAGGCCCTCTTCCGTTGCGCCAGACCCAGCGGAGTCCCGAGGGGCCCCGCCACCTCCACAGGATCCCTTGCCTCTCAGAGGCACCCTGGGAAGTTCCCTAAGGTCCCCGGCAGAAGGCGAGGGACACGAGGGTTTCCCGCCGCCCCCCGAGAAAGACCTCGAGAGTCCTTCTTCAACGGGTCTCGAGGCCCTAGTCCCCTCCCGTGACTTGAGAGCCAGGACGCGCTCCCCCTCGCCACGCGCATGGAGACCTGACTTCCCTGGCGCCGCACGGGAGGCTCCCTGAGATCCTCGTCGTGCCTCGGGAGAAAACCCCCACGGGCGCCGCAGCTCGAGGAAACCCCGGAGACGCCCCCGTCCTCGCGAGCTGAGGGCCTTCTTTTCCTGCATGGCCTGGAGAGCAATCCCGGGTCCTCTCTCCAAACGGAAGAGGAGGCTGGACTCCCTTGAGGCCGCTCAGGGGGCTCCAAGAGACCCGCGTCGCGACTCGAGAGGAGAGCGGAGTCTTGGCTTCCCCTCGAGACGAGGCCTGACTCCCCGGGGGAGCCTGGAATGCAACCCCGAGATCCCTGCCTTCCCTGGAGAGGAATATTAGGGCCCGGACACACGCCTAGGTGAGGTCTCTTCGGCCCTGCAGTGACTCGAGCGCAACCCCCAGCTTTCCCTCGCAACCCGAGGGGAAGATTGGGCTTCCCAGGTCCAACCCAAGGGGAAGGCTGAGATCCCCGTCGTAACTCGAGAATCCCGCCGCAACTCGAGAAAAACCACGTGGTTCCCACCTCTTGGCAAGATGAGGCCCTTGCCCGCCACGGCGTCTCAAGGGAAGTCCCCTGTTCCGTCCTGAAGGGCGAAACGGTCCCTGACAGCCTTCCTGCGACCCCCAAAAGTCCCCCGACACGCCGGGTTCCCTCGAGGGGAACACCGAGGGTCCCGGAACCGCTTCCTCTGAGCCCCTTCTCCCCTCCTGATCGCGACAGGAGAGGCGATTCCCCTGCGTGGTCTGGAAGGGGTTCCCGGCCTTCCCGGCGCACCTCAGGATGAGGCCGGTCTTCACGAGGAAATTCGAGACGAGCCACGTGGGTGGGGCCACATGCCGAACGCCCCCGATTCCCCGGTCCGCCCTTGAGAAGGACCCGAGGCCCGGACCCCTCTTCGAAGGCAACCCTGTGGGTGAAGGCACAACACGAAGGGGCACTGCCACCCCCGTGCATCGTCCGCAAAGACCCTCGGGTTCCACACACAGCTCGACGAGGGGCCTGAGACCACCTGAGTAACTCGAGAGGCCAGCGGGGTTCCCTTCCTCAGACAAGACGAGGCCTGACTCTCCTGTCCCAACTCTGCAGGGACCCTGCGGTCGGAGTCCGAAACGGAGAGGAAGCCTGAGGTTCCTGCCTGCCATCGAGGTGAGGCCCTCTTCCGTTGCGCCAGACCCAGCGGAGTCCCGAGGGGCCCCGCCACCTCCACAGGATCCCTCGCCTCTCAGAGGCACCCTGGGAAGTTCCCTAAGGTCCCCGGCAGAAGGCGAGGGACAGGAGGGTTTCCCGCCGCCCCCCGAGAAAGACCTCGAGAGTCCTTATTCAACGCGTCTCGAGGCCCTAGTCCCCTCCCGTGACTCGAGAGCCAGGACGCGCTCCCCCTCGCCACGCCCATGGAGACCTGACTTCCCTGGCGCCGCACGGGAGGCTACCTGAGATCCTCGTCGTGCCTCGGGAGAAAACCCCCACGGGCGCCGCAGCTCGAGGAAACCCCTGAGACGCCCCCGTCCTCGCGAGCTGAGGGCCTTCTTTTCCTGCATGGCCTGGAGAGCAATCCCGGGTCCTCTCTCCAAACGGAAGAGGAGGCTGGACTCCCTTGAGGCCGCTCAGGGGGCTCCAAGAGACCCGCGTCGCGACTCGAGAGGAGAGCGGAGTCCTTGGCTTCCCCTCGAGACGAGGCCTGACTCCCCGGGGGAGCCTGGAATGCAACCCCGAGATCCCTGCCTTCCCTGGAGAGGAATAGTAGGTCCCGGACACACGCCTAGGTGAGGTCTCTTCGGCCCTGCAGTGACTCGAGCGCAACCCCCAGCTTTCCCTCGCAACCCGAGGGGAAGATTGGGCTTCCCAGGGCCAACCCAAGGGGAAGGCTGAGATCCCCGTCGTAACTCGAGAATCCCGCCGCAACTCGAGAAAAACCACGTGGTTCCCACCTCTTGGCAAGAGGAGGCCCTTGCCCGCCACGGCGTCTCAAGGGAAGTCCCCTGTTCCGCCCTGAAGGGCGAAACGGTCCCTGACAGCCTTCCTGCGACCCCCAAAAGTCCCCCGACACGCCGAGTTCCCTCGAGGGGAACACCGAGGGTCCCGGCACCGCTTCCTCTGAGCCCCTTCTCCCCTCCTGATCGCGACAGGAGAGGCGATTCCCCTGCGTTGTCTGGAAGGGGTTCCCCGCCTTCCCGGCGCAACTCAGGATGAGGCCGGTCTTCACGAGGAAATTCGAGACGAGCCACGTGGGTGGGGCCACATGCCGAACGCCCCCGATTCCCCGGTCCGCCCTTGAGAAGGACCCGACGCCCGGACCCCTCTTCGAAGGCAACCCTGTGGGTGAAGGCACAACACGAAGGGGCACTGCCACCCCCGTGCATCGTCCGCAAAGACCCGCGGGTTCCACACACAGCTCGACGAGGGGCCTGAGACCCCCTGAGCAACTCGAGAGGCCAGCGGGGTTCCCTTCCTCAGACAAGACGAGGCCTGACTCTCCTGTCCCAACTCTGCAGGGACCCTGCGGTCGGAGTCCGAAACGGAGAGGAAGCCTGAGGTGCCTGCCTGCCCTCGAGGTGAGGCCCTCTTCCGTTGTGCCAGACCCAGCGGAGTCCCGAGGGGCCCCGCCACCTCCACAGGATCCCTCGCCTCTCAGAGGCACCCTGGGAAGTTCCCTAAGGTCCCCGGCAGAAGGCGAGGGACACGAGGGTTTCCCGCCGCCCCCCGAGAAAGACCTCGAGAGTCCTTCTTCAACGCGTCTCGAGGCCCTAGTCCCCTCCCGTGACTCGAGAGCCAGGACGCGCTCCCCCTCGCCACGCGCATGGAGACCTGACTTCCCAGGCGCCGCACGAGAGGCTCCCTGAGATCCTCGTCGTGCCTCGGGAGAAAACCCCCACGGGCGCCGCAGCTCGAGGAAACCCCGGAGACGCCCCCGTCCTCGCGAGCTGAGGGCCTTCTTTTCCTGCATGGCCTGGAGAGCAATCCCGGGTCCTCTCTCCAAACGGAAGAGGAGGCTGGACTCCCTTGAGGCCGCTCAGGGGGCTCCAAGAGACCCGCGTCGCGACTCGAGAGGAGAGCGGAGTCCTTGGCTTCCCCTCGAGACGAGGCCTGACTCCCCGGGGCAGCCTGGAATGCAACCCCGAGATCCCTGCCTTCCCTGGAGAGGAAGATTAGGTCCCGGACACACGCCTAGGTGAGGTCTCCTCGGCCCTGCAGTGACTCGAGCGCAACCCGCAGCTTTCCCTCGCAACCCGAGGGGAAGATTGGGCTTCCCAGGGCCAACCCAAGGGGAAGGCTGAGATCCCCGTCGTAACTCGAGAATCCCGCCGCAACTCGAGAAAAACCAGGTGGTTCCCACCTCTTGGCAAGATGAGGCCCTTGCCCGCCACGGCGTCTCAAGGGAAGTCCCCTGTTCCGCCCTGAAGGGCGAAACGGTCCCTGACAGCCTTCCTGCGACCCCCAAAAGTCCCCCGACACGCCGGGTTCCCTCGAGGGGAACACCGAGGGTCCCGGCACCACTTCCTCTGAGCCCCTTCTCCCCTCCTGATCGCGACAGGAGAGGCGATTCCCCTGCGTGGTCTGGAAGGGGTTCCAGGCCTTCCCGGCGCACCTCAGGATGAGGCCGGTCTTCACGAGGAAATTCGAGACGAGCCACGTGGGTGGGGCCACATGCCGAACGCCCCCGATTCCCCGGTCCGCCCTTGAGAAGGACCCGAGGCCCGGACCCCTCTTCGAAGGCAACCCTGTGGGTGAAGGCACAACACGAAGGGGCACTGCCACCCCCGTGCATCGTCCGCAAAGACCCGCGGGTTCCACACACAGCTCGACGAGGGGCCTGAGACCCCCTGAGCAACTCGAGAGGCCAGCGGGGTTCCCTTCCTCAGACAAGACGAGGCCTGACTCTCCTGTCCCAACTCTGCAGGGACCCTGCGGTCGGAGTCCGAAACGGAGAGGAAGCCTGAGGTTCCTGCCTCCCCTCGAGGTGAGGCCCTCTTCCGTTGCGCCAGACCCAGCGGAGTCCCGAGGGGCCACGCCACCTCCACAGGATCACTCGCCTCTCAGAGGCACCCTGGGAAGTTCCCTAAGGTCCCCGGCAGAAGGCGAGGGACACGAGGGTTTCCCGCCGCCCCCCGAGAAAGACCTCGAGAGTCCTTCTTCAACGCGTCTCGAGGCCCTAGTCCCCTCCCGTGACTCGAGAGCCAGGACGCGCTCCCCCTCGCCACGCGCATGGAGACCTGACTTCCTGGCGCCGCACGAGAGGCTCCCTGAGATCCTCGTCGTGCCTCGGGAGAAAACCCCCACGGGTGCCGCAGCTCGAGGAAACCCCTGAGACGCCCCCGTCCTCGCGAGCTGAGGGCCTTCTTTTCCTGCATGGCCTGGAGAGCAATCCCGGGTCCTCTCTCCAAACGGAAGAGGAGGCTGGACTCCCTTGAGGCCGCTCAGGGGGCTCCAAGAGACCCGCGTCGCGACTCGAGAGGAGAGTGGAGTCCTTGGCTTCCCCTCGAGACGAGGCCTGACTCCCCGGGGCAGCCTGGAATGCAACCCCGAGATCCCTGCCTTCCCTGGAGAGGAATATTAGGTCCCGGACACACGCCTAGGTGAGGTCTCTTCGGCCCTGCAGTGACTCGAGCGCAACCCCCAGCTTTCCCTCGCAACCCGAGGGGAAGATTGGGCTTCCCAGGGCCAACCCAAGGGGAAGGCTGAGATCCCCGTCGTAACTCGAGAATCCCGCCGCAACTCGAGAAAAACCACGTGGTTCCCACCTCTTGGCAAGATGAGGCCCTTGCCCGCCACGGCGTCTCAAGGGAAGTCCCCTGTTCCGCCCTGAAGGGCGAAACGGTCCCTGACAGCCTTCCTGCGACCCCCAAAAGTCCCCCGACACGCCGGGTTCCCTCGAGGGGAACACCGAGGGTCCCGGCACTTCTTCCTCTGAGCCCCTTCTCCCCTCCTGATCGCGACAGGAGAGGCGATTCCCCTGCGTGGTCTGGAAGGGGTTCCCGGCCTTCCCGGCGCACCTCAGGATGAGGCCGGTCTTCACGAGGAAATTCGAGACGAGCCACGTGGGTGGGGCCACATGCCGAACGCCCCCGATTCCCCGGTCCGCCCTTGAGAAGGACCCGAGGCCCGGACCCCTCTTCGAAGGCAACCCTGTGGGGGAAGGCACAACACGAAGGGGCACTGCCACCCCCGTGCATCGGCCGCAAAGACCCGCGGGTTCCACACACAGCTCGACGAGGGGCCGGAGACCCCCTGAGCAACTCGAGAGGCCAGCGGGGTTCCCTTCCTCAGACAAGACGAGGCCTGACTCTCCTGTCCCAACTCTGCAGGGACACTGCGGTCGGAGTCCGAAACGGAGAGGAAGCCTGAGGTTCCTGCCTCCCCTCGAGGTGAGGCCCTCTTCCGTTGCGCCAGACCCAGCGGAGTCCCGAGGGGCCCCGCCACCTCCACAGGATCCCTCGCCTCTCAGAGGCACCCTGGGAAGTTCCCTAAGGTCCCCGGCAGAAGGCGAGGGACACGAGGGTTTCCCGCCGCCCCCCGAGAAAGACCTCGAGAGTCCTTCTTCAACGCGTCTCGAGGCCCTAGTCCCCTCCCGTGACTCGAGAGCCAGGACGCGCTCCCCCTCGCCACGCGCATGGAGACCTGACTTCCCTGGCGCCGCACGAGAGGCTCCCTGAGATCCTCGTCGTGCCTCGGGAGAAAACCCCCACGGGCGCCGCAGCTCGAGGAAACCCCGGAGACGCCCCCGTCCTCGCGAGCTGAGGGCCTTCTTTTCCTGCATGGCCTGGAGAGCAATCCCGGGTCCTCTCTCCAAACGGAAGAGGAGGCTGGACTCCCTTGAGGCCGCTCAGGGGGCTCCAAGAGACCCGCGTCGCGACTCGAGAGGAGAGCGGAGTCCTTGGCTTCCCCTCGAGACGAGGCCTGACTCCCCGGGGCAGCCTGGAATGCAACCCCGAGATCCCTGCCTTCCCTGGCGAGGAATATTATGTCCCGGACACACGCCTAGGTGAGGTCTCTTCGGCCCTGCAGTGACTCGAGCGCAACCCCCAGCTTTCCCTCGCAACCCGAGGGGAAGATTGGGCTTCCCAGGGCCAACCCAAGGGGAAGGCTGAGATCCCCGTCGTAACTCGAGAATCCCGCCGCAACTCGAGAAAAACCACGTGGTTCCCACCTCTTGGCAAGATGAGGCCCTTGCCCGCCACGGCGTCTCAAGGGAAGTCCCCTGTTCCGCCCTGAAGGGCGAAACGGTCCCTGACAGCCTTCCTGCGACCCCCAAAAGTCCCCCGACACGCCGGGTTCCCTCGAGGGGAACACCGAGGGTCCCGGCACCGCTTCCTCTGAGCCCCTTCTCCCCTCCTGATCGCGACAGGAGAGGCGATTCCCCTGCGTGGTCTGGAAGGGGTTCCCGGCCTTCCCGGCGCACCTCAGGATGAGGCCGGTCTTCACGAGGAAATTCGAGACGAGCCACGTGGGTGGGGCCACATGCCGAACGCCCCCGATTCCCCGGTCCGCCCTTGAGAAGGACCCGAGGCCCGGACCCCTCTTCGAAGGCAACCCTGTGGGGGAAGGCACAACACGAAGGGGCACTGCCACCCCCGTGCATCGTCCGCAAAGACCCGCGGGTTCCACACACAGCTCGACGAGGGGCCGGAGACCCCCTGAGCAACTCGAGAGGCCAGCGGGGTTCCCTTCCTCAGACAAGACGAGGCCTGACTCTCCTGTCCCAACTCTGCAGGGACCCTGCGGTCGGAGTCCGAAACGGAGAGGAAGCCTGAGGTTCCTGCCTCCCCTCGAGGTGAGGCCCTCTTCCGTTGCGCCAGACCCAGCGGAGTCCCGAGGGGCCCCGCCACCTCCACAGGATCCCTCGCCTCTCAGAGGCACCCTGGGAAGTTCCCTAAGGTCCCCGGCAGAAGGCGAGGGACACGAGGGTTTCCCGCCGCCCCCCGAGAAAGACCTCGAGAGTCCTTCTTCAACGCATCTCGAGGCCCTAGTCCCCTCCCGTGACTCGAGAGCCAGGACGCGCTCCCCCTCGCCACGCGCATGGAGACCTGACTTCCCTGGCGCCGCACGAGAGGCTCCCTGAGATCCTCGTCGTGCCTCGGGAGAAAACCCCCACGGGCGCCGCAGCTCGAGGAAACCCCGGAGACGCCCCCGTCCTCGCGAGCTGAGGGCCTTCTTTTCCTGCATGGCCTGGAGAGCAATCCCGGGTCCTCTCTCCAAACGGAAGAGGAGGCTGGACTCCCTTGAGGCCGCTCAGGGGGCTCCAAGAGACCCGCGTCGCGACTCGAGAGGAGAGCGGAGTCCTTGGCTTCCCCTCGAGACGAGGCCTGACTCCCCGGGGGAGCCTGGAATGCAACCCCGAGATCCCTGCCTTCCCTGGAGAGGAATATTAGGTCCTGGACACACGCCTAGGTGAGGTCTCTTCGGCCCTGCAGTGACTCGAGCGCAACCCCCAGCTTTCCCTCGCAACCCGAGGGGAAGATTGGGCTTCCCAGGGCCAACCCAAGGGGAAGGCTGAGATCCCCGTCGTAACTCGAGAATCCCGCCGCAACTCGAGAAAAACCACGTGGTTCCCACCTCTTGGCAAGATGAGGCCCTTGCCCGCCACGGCGTCTCAAGGGAAGTCCCCTGTTCCGCCCTGAAGGGCGAAACGGTCCCTGAGAGCCTTCCTGCGACCCCCAAAAGTCCCCCGACACGCCGGGTTCCCTCGAGGGGAACACCGAGGTTCCAGGCACCGCTTCCTCTGAGCCCCTTCTCCCCTCCTGATCGCGACAGGAGAGGCGATTCCCCTGCGTGGTCTGGAAGGGGTTCCCGGCCTTCCCGGCGCACCTAAGAATGAGGCCGGTCTTCACGAGGAAATTCGAGACGAGCCACGTGGGTGGGGCCACATGCCGAACGCCCCCGATTCCCCGGTCCGCCCTTGAGAAGGACCCGAGGCCCGGACCCCTCTTCGAAGGCAACCCTGTGGGTGAAGGCACAACACGAAGGGGCACTGCCACCCCCGTGCATCGTCCGCAAAGACCCGCGGGTTCCACACACAGCTCGACGAGGGGCCTGAGACCCCCTGAGCAACTCGAGAGGCCAGCGGGGTTCCCTTCCTCAGACAAGACGAGGCCTGACTCTCCTGTCCCAACTCTGCAGGGACCCTGCGGTCGGAGTCCGAAACGGAGAGGAAGCCTGAGGTTCCTGCCTCCCCTCGAGGTGAGGCCCTCTTGCGTTGCGACAGACCCAGCGGAGTCCCGAGGGGCCCCGCCACCTCCACAGGATCCCTCGCCTCTCAGAGGCACCCTGGGAAGTTCCCTAATGTCCCCGGCAGAAGGCGAGGGACACGAGGGTTTCACGCCGCCCCCCGAGAAAGACCTCGAGAGTTCTTCTTCAACGCGTCTCGAGGCCCTAGTCCCCTCCCGTGACTCGAGAGCCAGGACGCGCTCCCCCTCGCCACGCGCATGGAGAACTGACTTCCCTGGCGCCGCACGAGAGGCTCCCTGAGATCCTCGTCGTGCCTCGGGAGAAAACCCCCACGGGCGCCGCAGCTCGAGGAAACCCCTGAGACGCCCCCGTCCTCGCGAGCTGAGGGCCTTCTTTTCCTGCATGGCCTGGAGAGCAATCCCGGGTCCTCTCTCCAAACGGAAGAGGAGGCTGGACTCCCTTGAGGCCGCTCAGGGGGCTCCAAGAGACCCGCGTCGCGACTCGAGAGGAGAGCGGAGTCCATGGCTTCCCCTCGAGACGACGCCTGACTCCCCGGGGGAGCCTGGAATGCAACCCCGAGATCCCTGCCTTCCCTGGAGAGGAATATTAGGTCCCGGACACACGCCTAGGTGAGGTCTCTTCGGCCCTGCCGTGACTCGAGCGCGACCCCCAGCTTTCCCTCGCAACCCGAGGGGAAGATTGGGCTTCCCAGGGCCAACCCAAGGGGAAGGCTGAGATCCCCGTCGTACCTCGAGAATCCCGCCGCAACTCGAGAAAAACCACGTGGTTCCCACCTCTTGGCAAGATGAGGCCCTTGCCCGCCACGGCGTCTCAAGGGAAGTCCCCTGTTCCGCCCTGAAGGGCGAAACGGTCCCTGACAGCCTTCCTGCGACCCCCAAAAGTCCCCCGACACGCCGGGTTCCCTCGAGGGGAACACCGAGGGTCCCGGCACCACTTCCTCTGAGCCCCTTCTCCCCTCCTGATCGCGACAGGAGAGGCGATTCCCCTGCGTGGTCTGGAAGGGGTTCCCGGCCTTCCCGGCGCACCTCAGGATGAGGCCGGTCTTCACGAGGAAATTCGAGACGAGCCACGTGGGTGGGGCCACATGCCGAACGCCCCCGATTCCCCGGTCCGCCCTTGAGAAGGACCCGAGGCCCGGACCCCTCTTCGAAGGCAACCCTGTGGGTGAAGGCACAACACGAAGGGGCACTGCCACCCCCGTGCATCGTCCGCAAAGACCCGCGGGTTCCACACGCAGCTCGACGAGGGGCCTGAGACCCCCTGAGCAACTCGAGAGGCCAGCGGGGTTCCCTTCCTCAGACAAGACGAGGCCTGACTCTCCTGTCCCAACTCTGCAGGGACCCTGCGGTCGGAGTCCGAAACGGAGAGGAAGCCTGAGGTGCCTGCCTCCCCTCGAGGTGAGGCCCTCTTCCGTTGCGCCAAACCCAGCGGAGTCCCGAGGGGCCCCGCCACCTCCACAGGATCCCTCGCCTCTCAGAGGCACCCTGGGAAGTTCCCTAAGGTCCCCGGCAGAAGGCGAGGGACACGAGGGTTTCCCGCCGCCCCCCGACAAAGACCTCGAGAGTCCTTCTTCAACGAGTCTCGAGGCCCTAGTCCCCTCCCGTGACTGGAGAGCCAGGACGCGCTCCCCCTCGCCACGGGCATGGAGACCTGACTTCCCTGGCGCCGCACGAGAGGCTCCCTGAGATCCTCGTCGTGCCTCGGGAGAAAACCCCCACGGGCGCCGCAGCTCGAGGAAACCCCTGAGACGCCCCCGTCCTCGCGAGCTGAGGGCCTTCTTTTCCTGCATGGCCTGGAGAGCAATCCCGGGTCCTCTCTCCAAACGGAAGAGGAGGCTGGACTCCCTTGAGGCCGCTCAGGGGGCTCCAAGAGACCCGCGTCGCGACTCGAGAGAAGATCGGAGTCCTTGGCTTCCCCTCGAGACGAGGCCTGACTCCCCGGGGCAGCCTGGAATGCAACCCCGAGATCCCTGCCTTCCCTGGAGAGGAATATTAGGTCCCGGACACACGCCTAGGTGAGGTCTCTTCGGCCCTGCAGTGACTCGAGCGCAACCCCCAGCTTTCCCTCGCAACCCGAGGGGAAGATTGGGCTTCCCAGGGCCAACCCAAGGGGAAGGCTGAGATCCCCGTCGTAACTCGAGAATCCCGCCGCAACTCGAGAAAAACCACGTGGTTCCCACCTCTTGGCAAGAGGAGGCCCTTGCCCGCCACGGCGTCTCAAGGGAAGTCCCCTGTTCCGCCCTGAAGGGCGAAACGGTCCCTGACAGCCTTCCTGCGACCCCCAAAAGTCCCCCGACACGCCGGGTTCCCTCGAGGGGAACACCGAGGGTCCCGGCACCGCTTCCTCTGAGCCCCTTCTCCCCTCCTGATCGCGACAGGAGAGGCGATTCCCCTGCGTGGTCTGGAAGGGGTTCCCGGCCTTCCCGGCGCACCTCAGGATGAGGCCGGTCTTCACGAGGAAATTCGAGATGAGCCACGTGGGTGGGGCCACATGCCGAACGCCCCCGATTCCCCGGTCCGCCCTTGAGAAGGACCCGAGGCCCGGACCCCTCTTCGAAGGCAACCCTGTGGGGGAAGGCACAACACGAAGGGGCACTGCCACCCCCGTGCATCGTCCGCAAAGACCCGCGGGTTCCACACACAGCTCGACGAGGGGCCTGAGACCCCCTGAGCAACTCGAGAGGCCAGCGGGGTTCCCTTCCTCAGACAAGACGAGGCCTGACTCTCCTGTCCCAACTCTGCAGGGACCCTGCGGTCGGAGTCCGAAACGGAGAGGAAGCCTGAGGTTCCTGCCTCCCCTCGAGGTGAGGCCCTCTTCGGTTTCGCCAAACCCAGCGGAGTCCCGAGGGGCCCCGCCACCTCCACAGGATCCCTTGCCTCTCAGAGGCACCCTGGGAAGTTCCCTAAGGTCCCCGGCAGAAGGCGAGGGACACGAGGGTTTCCCGCCGCCCCCCGAGAAAGACCTCGAGAGTCCTTCTTCAACGCGTCTCGAGGCCCTAGTCCCCTCCCGTGACTCGAGAGCCAGGACGCGCTCCCCCTCGCCACGCGCATGGAGACCTGACTTCCCTGGCGCCGCACGAGAGGCTCCCTGAGATCCTCGTCGTGCCTCGGGAGAAAACCCCCACGGGCGCCGCAGCTCGAGGAAACCCCTGAGACGCCCCCGTCCTCGCGAACTGAGGGCCTTCTTTTCCTGCATGGCCTGGAGAGCAATCCCGGGTCCTCTCTCCAAACGGAAGAGGAGGCTGGACTCCCTTGAGGCCGCTCAGGGGGCTCCAAGAGACCCGCGTCGTGACTCGAGAGGAGAGCGGAGTCCTTGGCTTCCCCTCGAGACGAGGCCTGACTCCCCGGGGCAGCCTGGAATGCAACCCCGAGATCCCTGCCTTCCCTGGAGAGGAATATTAGGTCCCGGACACACGCCTAGGTGAGGTCTCTTCGGCCCTGCAGTGACTCGAGCGCAACCCCCAGCTTTCCCTCGCAACCCGAGGGGAAGATTGGGCTTCCCAGGGCCAACCCAAGGGGAAGGCTGAGATCCCCGTCGTAACTCGAGAATCCCGCCGCAACTCGAGAAAAACCACGTGGTTCCCACCTCTGGGCAAGAGGAGGCCCTTGCCCGCCACGGCGTCTCAAGGGAAGTCCCCTGTTCCACCCTGAAAGGCGAAACGGTCCCTGACAGCCTTCCTGCGACCCCCAAAAGTCCCCCGACACGCCGGGTTCCCTCGAGGGGAACACCGAGGGTCCCGGCACCGCTTCCTCTGAGTCCCTTCTCCCCTCCTGATCGCGACAGGAGAGGCGATTCCCCTGCGTGGTCTGGAAGGGGTTCCAGGCATTCCCGGCGCACCTCAGGATGAGGCCGGTCTTCACGAGGAAATTCGAGACGAGCCACGTGGGTGGGGCCACATGCCGAACGCCCCCGATTCCCCGGTCCGCCGTTGAGAAGGACCCGAGGCCCAGACCCCTCTTCGAAGGCAACCCTGTGGGGGAAGGCACAACACGAAGGGGCACTGCCACCCCCGTGCATCGTCCGCAAAGACCCGCGGGTTCCACACACAGCTCGACGAGGGGCCTGAGACCCCCTGAGCAACTCGAGAGGCCAGCGGGGTTCCCTTCCTCAGACAAGACGAGGCCTGACTCTCCTGTCCCAACTCTGCAGGGACCCTGCGGTCGGAGTCCGAAACGGAGAGGAAGCCTGAGGTTCCTGCCTCCTCTCGAGGTGAGGCCCTCTTCCGTTGCGCCAGACCCAGCGGAGTCCCGAGGGGCCCCGCCACCTCCACAGGATCCCTCGCCTCTCAGAGGCACCCTGGCAAGTTCCCTAAGGTCCCCGGCAGAAGGCGAGGGACACGAGGGTTTCCCGCTGCCCCCCGAGAAAGACCTCGAGAGTCCTTCTTCAACGCGTCTCGAGGCCCTAGTCCCCTCCCGTGACTCGAGAGCCAGGACGCGCTCCCACTCGCCACGCGCATGGAGACCTGACTTCCCTGGCGCCGCACGAGAGGCTCCCTGAGATCCTCGTCGTGCCTCGGGAGAAAACCCCCACGGGCGCCGCAGCTCGAGGAAACCCCTGAGACGCCCCCGTCCTCGCGAGCTGAGGGCCTTCTTTTCCTGCATGGCCTGGAGAGCAATCCCGGGTCCTCTCTCCAAACGGAAGAGGAGGCTGGACTCCCTTGAGGCCGCTCAGGGGGCTCCAAGAGACCCGCGTCGCGACTCGAGAGGAGAGCGGAGTCCTTGGCTTCCCCTCGAGACGAGGCCTGACTCCCCGGGGGAGCCTGGAATGCAACCCCGAGATCCCTGCCTTCCCTGGAGAGGAATATTAGGTCCCGGACACACGCCTAGGTGAGGTCTCTTCGGCCCTGCAGTGACTCGAGCGCCACCCCCAGCTTTCCCTCGCAACCCGAGGGGAAGATTGGGCTTCCCAGGGCCAACCCAAGGGGAAGGCTGAGATCCCCGTCGTAACTCGAGAATCCCGCCGCAACTCGAGAAAAACCACGTGGTTCCCACCTCTTGGCAAGAGGAGGCCCTTGCCCGCCACGGCGTCTCAAGGGAAGTCCCCTGTTCCGCCCTGAAGGGCGAAACGGTCCCTGACAGCCTTCCTGCGACCCCCAAAAGTCCCCCGACACGCCGGGTTCCCTCGAGGGGAACACCGAGGGTCCCGGCACCGCTTCCTCTGAGCCCCTTCTCCCCTCCTGATCGCGACAGGAGAGGCGATTCCCCTGCGTGGTCTGGAAGGGGTTCCCGGCCTTCGCGGCGCACCTCAGGATGAGGCCGGTCTCACGAGGAAATTCGAGACGAGCCACGTGGGTGGGGCCACATGCCGAACGCCCCCGATTCCCCGGTCCGCCCTTGAGAAGGACCCGAGGCCCGGACCCCTCTTCGAAGGCAACCCTGTGGGTGAAGGCACAACACGAAGGGGCACTGCCACCCCCGTGCATCGTCCGCAAAGACCCGCGGGTTCCACACACAGCTCGACGAGGGGCCTGAGACCCCCTGAGCAACTCGAGAGGCCAGCGGGGTTCCCTTCCTCAGACAAGACGAGGCCTGACTCTCCTGTCCCAACTCTGCAGGGACCCTGCGGGCGGAGTCCGAAACGGAGAGGAAGCTTGAGGTTCCTGCCTCCCCTCGAGGTGAGGCCCTCTTCCGTTGCGCCAGACCCAGCGGAGTCCCGATGGGCCCCGCCACCTCCACAGGATCCCTCGCCTCTCAGAGGCACCCTGGGAAGTTCCCTAAGGTCCCCGGCAGAAGGCGAGGGACACGAGGGTTTCCCGCCGCCCCCCGAGAAAGACCTCGAGAGTCCTTCTTCAACGCGTCTCGAGGCCCTAGTCCCCTCCCGTGACTCGAGAGCCAGGACGCGCTCCCCCTCGCCACGCGCATGGAGACCTGACTTCCCTGGCGCCGCACGAGAGGCTCCCTGAGATCCTCGTCGTGCCTCGGGAGAAAACCCCCACGGGCGCCGCAGCTCGAGGAAACCCCGGAGACGCCCCCGTCCTCGCGAGCTGAGGACCTTCTTTTCCTGCATGGCCTGGAGAGCAATACCGGGTCCTCTCTCCAAACGGAAGAGGAGGCTGGACTCCCTTGAGGCCGCTCAGGGGGCTCCAAGAGACCCGCGTCGCGACTCGAGAGGAGAGCGGAGTCCTTGGCTTCCCCTCGAGACGAGGCCTGAGTCCCCGGGGGAGCCTGGAATGCAACCCCGAGATC
This sequence comes from Bubalus kerabau, assembly GCF_029407905.1. Classification (NCBI taxonomy): domain Eukaryota; kingdom Metazoa; phylum Chordata; class Mammalia; order Artiodactyla; family Bovidae; genus Bubalus; species Bubalus kerabau. Next base: position 109,489 of record NC_073647.1, on the reverse strand, counting down.
CCTGCCTTCCCTGGAGAGGAATATTAGGTCCCGGACACACGCCTAGGTGAGGTCTCTTCGGCCCTGCAGTGACTCGAGCGCAACCCCCAGCTTTCCCTCGCAACCGGAGGGGAAGATTGGGCTTCCCAGGGCCAACCCAAGGGGAAGGCTGAGATCCCCGTCGTAACTCGAGAATCCCGCCGCAACTCGAGAAAAACCACGTGGTTCCCACCTCTTGGCAAGATGAGGCCCTTGCCCGCCACGGCGTCTCAAGGGAAGTCCCCTGTTCCGCCCTGAAGGGCGAAACGGTCCCTGACAGCCTTCCTGCGACCCCCAAAAGTCCCCCGACACGCCGGGTTCCCTCGAGGGGAACACCGAGGGTCCCGGCACCGCTTCCTCTGAGCCCCTTCTCCCCTCCTGATCGCGACAGGAGAGGCGATTCCCCTGCGTGGTCTGGAAGGGGTTCCCGGCCTTCGCGGCGCACCTCAGGAGGAGGCCGGTCTCACGAGGAAATTCGAGACGAGCCACGTGGGTGGGGCCACATGCCGAACGCCCCCGATTCCCCGGTCCGCCCTTGAGAAGGACCCGAGACCCGGACACCTCTTCGAAGGCAACCCTGGGGGGGAAGGCACAACACGAAGGGGCACTGCCACCCCCGTGCATCGTCCACAAAGACCCGCGGGTTCCACACGCAGCTCGACCAGGGGCCTGAGACCCCCTGAGCAACTCGAGAGGCCAGCGGGGTTCCCTTCCTCAGACAAGACGAGGCCTGACTCTCCTGTCCCAACTCTGCAGGGACCCTGCGGTCGGAGTCCGAAACGGAGAGGAAGCCTGAGGTTCCTGCCTCCCCTCGAGGTGAGGCCCTCTTCCGTTGCGCCAAACCCAGCGGAGTCCCGAGGGGCCCCGCCACCTCCACAGGATCCCTCGCCTCTCAGAGGCACCCTGGGAAGTTCCCTAAGGTCCCCGGCAGAAGGCGAGGGACACGAGGGTTTCCCGCCGCTCCCCGAGAAAGACCTCGAGAGTCCTTCTTCAACGAGTCTCGAGGCCCTAGTCCCCTCCCGTGACTGGAGAGCCAGGACGCGCTCCCCCTCGCCACGGGCATGGAGACCTGACTTCCCTGGCGCCGCACGAGAGGCTCCCTGAGATCCTCGTCGTGCCTCGGGAGAAAACCCCCACGGGCGCCGCAGCTCGAGGAAACCCCTGAGACGCCCCCGTCCTCGCGAGCTGAGGGCCTTCTTTTCCTGCATGGCCTGGAGAGCAATCCCGGGTCCTCTCTCCAAACGGAAGAGGAGGCTGGACTCCCTTGAGGCCGCTCAGGGGGCTCCAAGAGACCCGCGTCGCGACTCGAGAGAAGATCGGAGTCCTTGGCTTCCCCTCGAGACGAGGCCTGACTCCCCGGGGCAGCCTGGAATGCAACCCCGAGATCCCTGCCTTCCCTGGAGAGGAATATTAGGTCCCGGACACACGCCTAGGTGAGGTCTCTTCGGCCCTGCAGTGACTCGAGCGCAACCCCCAGCTTTCCCTCGCAAACCGAGGGGAAGATTGGGCTTCCCAGGGCCAACCCAAGGGGAAGGCTGAGATCCCCGTCGTAACTCGAGAATCCCGCCGCAACTCGAGAAAAACCACGTGGTTCCCACCTCTTGGCAAGAGGAGGCCCTTGCCCGCCACGGCGTCTCAAGGGAAGTCCCCTGTTCCGCCCTGAAGGGCGAAACGGTCCCTGACAGCCTTCCTGCGACCCCCAAAAGTCCCCCGACACGCCGGGTTCCCTCGAGGGGAACACCGAGGGTCCCGGCACCGCTTCCTCTGAGCCCCTTCTCCCCTCCTGATCGCGACAGGAGAGGCGATTCCCCTGCGTGGTCTGGAAGGGGTTCCCGGCCTTCCCGGCGCACCTCAGGATGAGGCCGGTCTTCACGAGGAAATTCGAGACGAGCCACGTGGGTGGGGCCACATGCCGAACGCCCCCGATTCCCCGGTCCGCCCTTGAGAAGGACCCGAGGCCCGGACCCCTCTTCGAAGGCAACCCTGTGGGGGAAGGCACAACACGAAGGGGCACTGCCACCCCCGTGCATCGTCCGCAAAGACCCGCGGGTTCCACACACAGCTCGACGAGGGGCCTGAGACCCCCTGAGCAACTCGAGAGGCCAGCGGGGTTCCCTTCCTCAGACAAGACGAGGCCTGACTCTCCTGTCCCAACTCTGCAGGGACCCTGCGGTCGGAGTCCGAAACGGAGAGGAAGCCTGAGGTTCCTGCCTCCCCTCGAGGTGAGGCCCTCTTCGGTTTCGCCAAACCCAGCGGAGTCCCGAGGGGCCCCGCCACCTCCACAGGATCCCTTGCCTCTCAGAGGCACCCTGGGAAGTTCCCTAAGGTCCCCGGCAGAAGGCGAGGGACACGAGGGTTTCCCGCCGCCCCCCGAGAAAGACCTCGAGAGTCCTTCTTCAACGCGTCTCGAGGCCCTAGTCCCCTCCCGTGACTCGAGAGCCAGGACGCGCTCCCCCTCGCCACGCGCATGGAGACCTGACTTCCCTGGCGCCGCACGAGAGGCTCCCTGAGATCCTCGTCGTGCCTCGGGAGAAAACCCCCACGGGCGCCGCAGCTCGAGGAAACCCCTGAGACGCCCCCGTCCTCGCGAGCTGAGGGCCTTCTTTTCCTGCATGGCCTGGAGAGCAATCCCGGGTCCTCTCTCCAAACGGAAGAGGAGGCTGGACTCCCTTGAGGCCGCTCAGGGGGCTCCAAGAGACCCGCGTCGTGACTCGAGAGGAGAGCGGAGTCCTTGGCTTCCCCTCGAGACGAGGCCTGACTCCCCGGGGCAGCCTGGAATGCAACCCCGAGATCCCTGCCTTCCCTGGAGAGGAATATTAGGTCCCGGACACACGCCTAGGTGAGGTCTCTTCGGCCCTGCAGTGACTCGAGCGCAACCCCCAGCTTTCCCTCGCAACCCGAGGGGAAGATTGGGCTTCCCAGGGCCAACCCAAGGGGAAGGCTGAGATCCCCGTCGTAACTCGAGAATCCCGCCGCAACTCGAGAAAAACCACGTGGTTCCCACCTCTGGGCAAGAGGAGGCCCTTGCCCGCCACGGCGTCTCAAGGGAAGTCCCCTGTTCCACCCTGAAAGGCGAAACGGTCCCTGACAGCCTTCCTGCGACCCCCAAAAGTCCCCCGACACGCCGGGTTCCCTCGAGGGGAACACCGAGGGTCCCGGCACCGCTTCCTCTGAGCCCCTTCTCCCCTCCTGATCGCGACAGGAGAGGCGATTCCCCTGCGTGGTCTGGAAGGGGTTCCAGGCATTCCCGGCGCACCTCAGGATGAGGCCGGTCTTCACGAGGAAATTCGAGACGAGCCACGTGGGTGGGGCCACATGCCGAACGCCTCCGATTCCCCGGTCCGCCGTTGAGAAGGACCCGAGGCCCAGACCCCTCTTCGAAGGCAACCCTGTGGGTGAAGGCACAACACGAAGGGGCACTGCCACCCCCGTGCATCGTCCGCAAAGACCCGCGGGTTCCACACACAGCTCGACGAGGGGCCTGAGACCCCCTGAGCAACTCGAGAGGCCAGCGGGGTTCCCTTCCTCAGACAAGACGAGGCCTGACTCTCCTGTCCCAACTCTGCAGGGACCCTGCGGTCGGAGTCCGAAACGGAGAGGAAGCCTGAGGTTCCTGCCTCCTCTCGAGGTGAGGCCCTCTTCCGATGCGCCAGACCCAGCGGAGTCCCGAGGGGCCCCGCCACCTCCACAGGATCCCTCGCCTCTCAGAGGCACCCTGGCAAGTTCCCTAAGGTCCCCGGCAGAAGGCGAGGGACACGAGGGTTTCCCGCTGCCCCCCGAGAAAGACCTCGAGAGTCCTTCTTCAACGCGTCTCGAGGCCCTAGTCCCCTCCCGTGACTCGAGAGCCAGGACGCGCTCCCACTCGCCACGCGCATGGAGACCTGACTTCCCTGGCGCCGCACGAGAGGCTCCCTGAGATCCTCGTCGTGCCTCGGGAGAAAACCCCCACGGGCGACGCAGCTCGAGGAAACCCCTGAGACGCCCCCGTCCTCGCGAGCTGAGGGCCTTCTTTTCCTGCATGGCCTGGAGAGCAATCCCGGGTCCTCTCTCCAAACGGAAGAGGAGGCTGGACTCCCTTGAGGCCGCTCAGGGGGCTCCAAGAGACCCGCGTCGCGACTCGAGAGGAGAGCGGAGTCCTTGGCTTCCCCTCGAGACGAGGCCTGACTCCCCGGGGCAGCCTGGAATGCAACCCCGAGATCCCTGCCTTCCCTGGAGAGGAATATTAGGTCCTGGACACACGCCTAGGTGAGGTCTCTTCGGCCCTGCAGTGACTCGAGCGCAACCCCCAGCTTTCCCTCGCAACCGGAGGGGAAGAATGGGCTTCCCAGGGCCAACCCAAGGGGAAGGCTGAGATCCCCGTCGTAACTCGAGAATCCCGCCGCAACTCGAGAAAAACCACGTGGTTCCCACCTCTTGGCAAGAGGAGGCCCTTGCCCGCCACGGCGTCTCAAGGGAAGTCCCCTGTTCCGCCCTGAAGGGCGAAACGGTCCCTGACAGCCTTCCTGCGACCCCCAAAAGTCCCCCGACACGCCGGGTTCCCTCGAGGGGAACACCGAGGGTCCCGGCACCGCTTCCTCTGAGCCCCTTCTCACCTCCTGATCGCGACAGGAGAGGCGATTCCCCTGCGTGGTCTGGAAGGGGTTCCCGGCCTTCCCGGTGCACCTCAGGATGAGGCCGGTCTCACGAGGAAATTCGAGACGAGCCACGTGGGTGGGGCCACATGCCGAACGCCCCCGATTCCCCGGTCCGCCCTTGAGAAGGACCCGAGGCCCGGACCCCTCTTCGAAGGCAACGCTGTGGGTGAAGGCACAACACGAAGGGGCACTGCCACCCCCGTGCATCGTCCGCAAAGACCCGCGGGTTCCACACGCAGTTCGACGAGGGGCCTGAGACCCCCTGAGCAACTCGAGAGGCCAGCGGGGTTCCCTTCCTCAGACAAGACGAGGCCTGACTCTCCTGTCCCAACTCTGCAGGGACCCTGCGGTCGGAGTCCGAAACGGAGAGGAAGCCTGAGGTTCCTGCCTCCCCTCGAGGTGAGGCCCTCTTCCGTTGCGCCAGACCCAGCGGAGTCCCGAGGGGCCCCGCCACCTCCACAGGATCCCTCGCCTCTCAGAGGCACCCTGGGAAGTTCCCTAAGGTCCCCGGCAGAAGGCGAGGGACACGAGGGTTTCCCGCCGCCCCCCGAGGAAGACCTCGAGAGTCCTTCTTCAACGCGTCTCGAGGCCCTAGTCCCCTCCCGTGACTCGAGAGCCAGGACGCGCTCCCCCTCGCCACGCGCATGGAGACCTGACTTCCCTGGCGCCGCACGAGAGGCTCCCTGAGATCCTCGTCGTGCCTCGGGAGAAAACCCCCACGGGCGCCGCAGCTCGAGGAAACCCCTGAGACGCCCCTGTCCTCGCGAGCTGAGGGCCTTCTTTTCCTGCATGGCCTGGAGAGCAATCCCGGGTCCTCTCTCCAAACGGAAGAGGAGGCTGGACTCCCTTGAGGCCGCTCAGGGGGCTCCAAGAGACCCGCGTCGCGACTCGAGAGGAGAGCGGAGTCCTTGGCTTCCCCTCGAGACGAGGCCTGACTCCCCGGGGGAGCCTGGAATGCAACCCCGAGATCCCTGCCTTCCCTGGAGAGGAATATTAGGTCCCGGACACACGCCTAGGTGAGGTCTCTTCGGCCCTGCAGTGACTCGAGCGCAACCCCCAGCTTTCCCTCGCAACCCGAGGGGAAGATTGGGCTTCCCAGGGCCAACCCAAGGGGAAGGCTGAGATCCCCGTCGTAACTCGAGAATGCCGCCGCAACTCGAGAAAAACCACGTGGTTCCCACCTCTTGGCAAGATGAGGCCCTTGCCCGCCACGGCGTCTCAAGGGAAGTCCCCTGTTCCGCCCTGAAGGGCGAAACGGTCCCTGACAGCCTTCCTGCGACCCCCAAAAGTCCCCCGACACGCCGGGTTCCCTCGAGGGGAACACCGAGGGTCCCGGCACCGCTTCCTCTGAGCCCCTTCTCCCCTCCTGATCGCGACAGGAGAGGCGATTCCCCTGCGTGGTCTGGAAGGGGTTCCCGGCCTTCGCGGCGCACCTCAGGATGAGGCCGGTCTCACGAGGAAATTCGAGACGAGCCACGTGGGTGGGGCCACATGCCGAACGCCCCCGATTCCCCGGTCCGCCCTTGAGAAGGACCCGAGGCCCGGACCCCTCTTCGAAGGCAACCCTGGGGGGGAAGGCACAACAAGAAGGGGCACTGCCACCCCCGTGCATCGTCCGCAAAGACCCGCGGGTTCCACACACAGCTCGACGAGGGGCCTGAGACCCCCTGAGCAACTCGAGAGGCCAGCGGGGTTCCCTTCCTCAGACAAGACGAGGCCTGACTCTCCTGTCCCAACTCTGCAGGGACCCTGCGGTCGGAGTCCGAAACGGAGAGGAAGCCTGAGGTTCCTGCCTCCCCTCGAGGTGAGGCCCTCTTCCGTTGCGCCAGACCCAGCGGAGTCCCGAGGGGCCCCGCCACCTCCACAGGATCCCTCGCCTCTCAGAGGCACCCTGGGAAGTTCCCTAAGGTCCCCGGCAGAAGGCGAGGGAAACGAGGGTTTCCCGCCGCCCCCCGACAAAGACCTCGAGAGTCCTTCTTCAACGCGTCTCGAGGCCCTAGTCCCCTCCCGTGACTCGAGAGCCAGGACGCGCTCCCCCTCGCCACGCGCATGGAGACCTGACTTCCCTGGCGCCGCACGAGAGGCTCCCTGAGATCCTCGTCGTGCCTCGGGAGAAAACCCCCACGGGCGCCGCAGCTCGAGGAAACCCCTGAGACGCCCCCGTCCTCGCGAGCTGAGGGCCTTCTTTTCCTGCATGGCCTGGAGAGCAATCCCGGGTCCTCTCTCCAAACGGAAGAGGAGGCTGGACTCCCTTGAGGCCGCTCAGGGGGCTCCAAGAGACCCGCGTCGCGACTCGAGAGGAGAGCGGAGTCCTTGGCTTCCCCTCGAGACGAGGCCTGACTCCCCGGGGGAGCCTGGAATGCAACCCCGAGATCCCTGCCTTCCCTGGAGAGGAAAATTAGGTCCCGGACACACGCCTAGGTGAGGTCTCTTCGGCCCTGCAGTGACTCGACCGCAACCCCCAGCTTTCCCTCGCAACCCGAGGGGAAGATTGGGCTTCCCAGGGCCAACCCAAGGGGAAGGCTGAGATCCCCGTCGTAACTCGAGAATCCCGCCGCAACTCGAGAAAAACCACGTGGTTCCCACCTCTTGGCAAGATGAGGCCCTTGCCCGACACGGCGTGTCAAGGGAAGTCCCCTGTTCCGCCCTGAAGGGCGAAACGGTCCCTGACAGCCTTCCTGCGACCCCCAAAAGTCCCCCGACACGCCGGGTTCCCTCGAGGGGAACACCGAGGGTCCCGGCACCGCTTCCTCTGAGCCCCTTCTCCCCTCCTGATCGCGACAGGAGAGGCGATTCCCCTGCGTGGTCTGGAAGGGGTTCCCGGCCTTCCCGGCGCACCTCAGGATGAGGCCGGTCTCACGAGGAAATTCGAGACGAGCCACGTGGGTGGGGCCACATGCCGAACGCCCCCGATTCCCCGGTCCGCCCTTGAGAAGGACCCGAGGCCCGGACCCCTCTTCGAAGGCAACCCTGTGGGTGAAGGCACAACACGAAGGGGCACTGCCACCCCCGTGCATCGTCCGCAAAGACCCGCGGGTTCCACACACAGCTCGACGAGGGGCCTGAGACCCCTTGAGCAACTCGAGAGGCCAGCGGGGTTCCCTTCCTCAGACAAGACGAGGCCTGACTCTCCTGTCCCAACTCTGCAGGGACCCTGCGGTCGGAGTCCGAAACGGAGAGGAAGCCTGAGGTTCCTGCCTCCCCTCGAGGTGAGGCCCTCTTCCGTTGCGCCAGACCCAGCGGAGTCCCGAGGGGCCCCGCCACCTCCACAGGATCCCTCGCCTCTCAGAGGCACCCTGGGAAGTTCCCCAAGGTCCCCGGCAGAAGGCGAGGGACACGAGGGTTTCCCGCCGCCCCCCGAGGAAGACCTCGAGAGTCCTTCTTCAACGCGTCTCGAGGCCCTAGTCCCCTCCCGTGACTCGAGAGCCAGGACGCGCTCCCCCTCGCCACGCGCATGGAGACCTGACTTCCCTGGCGCCGCACGAGAGGCTCCCTGAGATCCTCGTCGTGCCTCGGGAGAAAACCCCCACGGGCGCCGCAGCTCGAGGAAACCCCTGAGACGCCCCCGTCCTCGCGAGCTGAGGACCTTCTTTTCCTGCATGGCCTGGAGAGCAATCCCGGGTCCTCTCTCCAAACGGAAGAGGAGGCTGGACTCCCTTGAGGCCGCTCAGGGGGCTCCAAGAGACCCGCGTCGCGACTCGAGAGGAGAGCGGAGTCCTTGGCTTCCCCTCGAGACGAGGCCTGACTCCCCGGGGGAGCCTGGAATGCAACCCCGAGATCCCTGCCTTCCCTGGAGAGGAATATTAGGTCCCGGACACACGCCTAGGTGAGGTCTCTTCGGCCCTGCAGTGACTCGACCGCAACCCCCAGCTTTCCCTCGCAACCCGAGGGGAAGATTGGGCTTCCCAGGGCCAACCCAAGGGGAAGGCTGAGATCCCCGTCGTAACTCGAGAATCCCGCCGCAACTCGAGAAAAACCACGTGGTTCCCACCTCTTGGCAAGATGAGGCCCTTGCCCGCGACGGCGTCTCAAGGGAAGTCCCCTGTTCCGCCCTGAAGGGCGAAACGGTCCCTGACAGCCTTCCTGCGACCCCCAAAAGTCCCCCGACACGCCGGGTTCCCTCGAGGGGAACACCGAGGGTCCCGGCACCGCTTCCTCTGAGCCCCTTCTCCCCTCCTGATCGCGACAGGAGAGGCGATTCCCCTGCGTGGTCTGGAAGGGGTTCCCGGCCTTCGCGGCGCACCTCAGGATGAGGCCGGTCTCACGAGGAAATTCGAGACGAGCCACGTGGGTGGGGCCACATGCCGAACGCCCCCGATTCCCCGGTCCGCCCTTGAGAAGGACCCGACGCCCGGACCCCTCTTCGAAGGCAACCCTGTGGGTGAAGGCACAACACGAAGGGGCACTGCCACCCCCGTGCATCGTCCGCAAAGACCCGCGGGTTCCACACACAGCTCGACGAGGGGCCTGAGACCCCCTGAGCAACTCGAGAGGCCAGCGGGGTTCCCTTCCTCAGACAACACGAGGCCTGACTCTCCTGTCCCAACTCTGCAGGGACCCTGCGGGCGGAGTCCGAAACGGAGAGGAAGCTTGAGGTTCCTGCCTCCCCTCGAGGTGAGGCCCTCTTCCGTTGCGCCAGACCCAGCGGAGTCCCGAGGGGCCCCGCCACCTCCACAGGATCCCTCGCCTCTCAGAGGCACCCTGGGAAGTTCCCTAAGGTCCCCGGCAGAAGGCGAGGGACACGAGGGTTTCCCGCCGCCCCCCGAGAAAGACCTCGAGAGTCCTTCTTCAACGCGTCTCGAGGCCCTAGTCCCCTCCCGTGACTCGAGAGCCAGGACGCGCTCCCCCTCGCCACGCGCATGGAGACCTGACTTCCCTGGCGCCGCACGAGAGGCTCCCTGAGATCCTCGTCGTGCCTCGGGAGAAAACCCCCACGGGCGCCGCAGCTCGAGGAAACCCCGGAGACGCCCCCGTCCTCGCGAGCTGAGGACCTTCTTTTCCTGCATGGCCTGGAGAGCAATACCGGGTCCTCTCTCCAAACGGAAGAGGAGGCTGGACTCCCTTGAGGCCGCTCAGGGGGCTCCAAGAGACCCGCGTCGCGACTCGAGAGGAGAGCGGAGTCCTTGGCTTCCCCTCGAGACGAGGCCTGACTCCCCGGGGGAGCCTGGAATGCAACCCCGAGATCCCTGCCTTCCCTGGAGAGGAATATTAGGTCCCGGACACACGCCTAGGTGAGGTCTCTTCGGCCCTGCAGTGACTCGAGCGCAACCCCCAGCTTTCCCTCGCAACCGGAGGGGAAGATTGGGCTTCCCAGGGCCAACCCAAGGGGAAGGCTGAGATCCCCGTCGTAACTCGAGAATCCCGCCGCAACTCGAGAAAAACCACGTGGTTCCCACCTCTTGGCAAGATGAGGCCCTTGCCCGCCACGGCGTCTCAAGGGAAGTCCCCTGTTCCGCCCTGAAGGGCGAAACGGTCCCTGACAGCCTTCCTGCGACCCCCAAAAGTCCCCCGACACGCCGGGTTCCCTCGAGGGGAACACCGAGGCTCCCGGCACCGCTTCCTCTGAGCCCCTTCTCCCCTCCTGATCGCGACAGGAGAGGCGATTCCCCTGCGTGGTCTGGAAGGGGTTCCCGGCCTTCGCGGCGCACCTCAGGAGGAGGCCGGTCTCACGAGGAAATTCGAGACGAGCCACGTGGGTGGGGCCACATGCCGAACGCCCCCGATTCCCCGGTCCGCCCTTGAGAAGGACCCGAGGCCCGGACCCCTCTTCGAAGGCAACCCTGGGGGGGAAGGCACAACACGAAGGGGCACTGCCACCCCCGTGCATCGTCCGCAAAGCCCCGCGGGTTCCACACACAGCTCGACGAGGGGCCTGAGACCCCCTGAGCAACTCGAGAGGCCAGCGGGGTTCCCATCCTCAGACAAGACGAGGCCTGACTCTCCTGTCCCAACTCTGCAGGGACCCTGCGGTCGGAGTCCGAAACGGAGAGGAAGCCTGAGGTTCCTGCCTCCCCTCGAGGTGAGGCCCTCTTCCGTTGCGCCAGACCCAGCGGAGTCCCGAGGGGCCCCGCCACCTCCACAGGATCCCTCGCCTCTCAGAGGCACCCTGGGAAGTTCCCTAAGGTCCCCGGCAGAAGGCGAGGGACACGAGGGTTTCCCGCCGCCCCCCGAGGAAGACCTGGAGAGTCCTTCTTCAACGCGTCTCGAGGCCCTAGTCCCCTCCCGTGACTCGAGAGCCAGGACGCGCTCCCCCTCGCCACGCGCATGGAGACCTGACTTCCCTGGCGCCGCACGAGAGGCTCCCTGAGATCCTCGTCGTGCCTCGGGAGAAAACCCCCACGGGCACCGCAGCTCGAGGAAACCCCTGAGACGCCCCCGTCCTCGCGAGCTGAGGGCCTTCTTTTCCTGCATGGCCTGGAGAGCAATCCCGGGTCCTCTCTCCAAACGGAAGAGGAGGCTGGACTCCCTTGAGGCCGCTCAGGGGGCTCCAAGAGACCCGCGTCGCGACTCGAGAGGAGAGCGGAGTCCTTGGCTTCCCCTCGAGATGAGGCCTGACTCCCCGGGGGAGCCTGGAATGCAACCCCGAGATCCCTGCCTTCCCTGGAGAGGAATATTAGGTCCCGGACACACGCCTAGGTGAGGTCTCTTCGGCCCTGCAGTGACTCGAGCGCAACCCCCAGCTTTCCCTCGCAACCCGAGGGGAAGATTGGGCTTCCCAGGGCCAACCCAAGGGGAAGGCTGAGATCCCCGTCGTAACTCGAGAATCCCGCCGCAACTCGAGAAAAACCACGTGGTTCCCACCTCTTGGCAAGATGAGGCCCTTGCCCGCCACGGCGTCTCAAGGGAAGTCCCCTGTTCCGCCCTGAAGGGCGAAACTGTCCCTGACAGCCTTCCTGCGACCCCCAAAAGTCCCCCGACACGCCGGGTTCCCTCGAGGGGAACACCGAGGGTCCCGGCACCGCTTCCTCTGAGCCCCTTCTCCCCTCCTGATCGCGACAGGAGAGGCGATTCCCCTGCGTGGTCTGGAAGGGGTTCCCGGCCTTCGCGGCGCACCTCAGGATGAGGCCGGTCTCACGAGGAAATTTGAGACGAGCCACGTGGGTGGGGCCACATGCCGAACGCCCCCGATTCCCCGGTCCGCCCTTGAGAAGGACCCGAGGCCCGGACCCCTCTTCGAAGGCAACCCTGGGGGGGAAGGCACAACACGAAGGGGCACTGCCACCCCCGTGCATCGTCCGCAAAGACCCGCGGGTTCCACACGCAGCTCGACGAGGGGCCTGAGACCCCCTGAGCAACTCGAGAGGCCAGCGGGGTTCCCTTCCTCAGACAAGACGAGGCCTGACTCTCCTGTCCCAACTCTGCAGGGACCCTGCGGTCGGAGTCCGAAACGGAGAGGAAGCCTGAGGTTCCTGCCTCCCCTCGAGGTGAGGCCCTCTTCCGTTGCGCCAGACCCAGCGGAGTCCCGAGGGGCCCCGCCACCTCCACAGGATCCCTCGCCTCTCAGAGGCACCCTGGGAAGTTCCCTAAGGTCCCCGGCAGAAGGCGAGGGACACGAGGGTTTCCCGCCGCCCCCCGAGGAAGACCTCGAGAGTCCTTCTTCAACGCGTCTCGAGGCCCTAGTCCCCTCCCGTGACTCGAGAGCCAGGACGCGCTCCCCCTCGCCACGCGCATGGAGACCTGACTTCCCTGGCGCCGCACGAGAGGCTCCCTGAGATCCTCGTCGTGCCTCGGGAGAAAACCCCCACGGGCGCCGCAGCTCGAGGAAACCCCTGAGACGCCCCCATTCTCGCGAGCTGAGGGCCTTCTTTTCCTGCATGGCCTGGAGAGCAATCCCGGGTCCTCTCTCCAAACGGAAGAGGAGGCTGGACTCCCTTGAGGCCGCTCAGGGGGCTCCAAGAGACCCGCGTCGCGACTCGAGAGGAGAGCGGAGTCCTTGGCTTCCCCTCGAGACGAGGCCTGACTCCCCGGGGGAGCCTGGAATGCAACCCCGAGATCCCTGCCTTCCCTGGAGAGGAATATTAGGTCCCGGACACACGCCTAGGTGAGGTCTCTTCGGCCCTGCAGTGACTCGAGCGCAACCCCCAGCTTTCCCTCGCAACCCGAGGGGAAGATTGGGCTTCCCAGGGCCAACCCAAGGGGAAGGCTGAGATCCCCGTCGTAACTCGAGAATCCCGCCGCAACTCGAGAAAAACCACGTGGTTCCCACCTCTTGGCAAGATGAGGCCCTTGCCCGCCACGGCGTCTCAAGGGAAGTCCCCTGTTCCGCCCTGAAGGGCGAAACGGTCCCTGACAGCCTTCCTGCGACCCCCAAAAGTCCCCCGACACGCCGGGTTCCCTCGAGGGGAACACCGAGGGTCCCGGCACCGCTTCCTCTGAGCCCCTTCTCCCCTCCTGATCGCGACAGGAGAGGCGATTCCCCTGCGTGGTCTGGAAGGGGTTCCCGGCCTTCGCGGCGCACCTCAGGATGAGGCCGGTCTCACGAGGAAATTCGAGACGAGCCACGTGGGTGGGGCCACATGCCGAACGCCCCCGATTCCCCGGTCCGCCCTTGAGAAGGACCCGAGGCCCGGACCCCTCTTCGAAGGCAACCCTGGGGGGGAAGGCACAACACTAAGGGGCACTGCCACCCCCGTGCATCGTCCGCAAAGACCCGCGGGTTCCACACACAGCTCGACGAGGGGCCTGAGACCCCCTGAGCAACTCGAGAGGCCAGCGGGGTTCCCTTCCTCAGACAAGACGAGCCCTGACTCTCCTGTCCCAACTCTGCAGGGACCCTGCGGTCGGAGTCCGAAACGGAGAGGAAGCCTGAGGTTCCTGCCTCCCCTCGAGGTGAGGCCCTCTTCCGTTGCGCCAGACCCAGCGGAGTCCCGAGGGGCCCCGCCACCTCCACAGGATCCCTCGCCTCTCAGAGGCACCCTGGGAAGTTCCCTAAGGTCCCCGGCAGAAGGCGAGGGACACGAGGGTTTTCCGCCGCCCCCCGAGGAAGACCTGGAGAGTCCTTCTTCAACGCGTCTCGAGGCCCTAGTCCCCTCCCGTGACTCGAGAGCCAGGACGCGCTCCCCCTCACCACGCGCATGGAGACCTGACTTCCCTGGCGCCGCACGAGAGGCTCCCTGAGATCCTCGTCGTGCCTCGGGAGAAAACCCCCACGGGCGCCGCAGCTCGAGGAAACCCCGGAGACGCCCCCGTCCTCGCGAGCTGAGGGCCTTCTTTTCCTGCATGGCCTGGAGAGCAATCCCGGGTCCTCTCTCCAAACGCAAGAGGAGGCTGGACTCCCTTGAGGCCGCTCAGGGGGCTCCAAGAGACCCGCGTCGCGACTCGAGAGGAGAGCGGAGTCCTTGGCTTCCCCTCGAGACGAGGCCTGACTCCCCGGGGGAGCCTGGAATGCAACCCCGAGATCCCTGCCTTCCCTGGAGAGGAATATTAGGTCCCAGACACACGCCTAGGTGAGGTCTCTTCGGCCCTGCAGTGACTCGAGCGCAACCCCCAGCTTTCCCTCGCAACCCGAGGGGAAGATTGGGCTTCCCAGGGCCAACCCAAGGGGAAGGCTGAGATCCCCGTCGTAACTCGAGAATCCCGCCGCAACTCGAGAAAAACCACGTGGTTCCCACCTCTTGGCAAGATGAGGCCCTTGCCCGCCACGGCGTCTCAAGGGAAGTCCCCTGTTCCGCCCTGAAGGGCGAAACGGTCCCTGACAGCCTTCCTGCGACCCCCAAAAGTCCCCCGACACGCCGGGTTCCCTCGAGGGGAACACCGAGGGTCCCGGCACCGCTTCCTCTGAGCCCCTTCTCCCCTCCTGATCGCGACAGGAGAGGCGATTCCCCTGCGTGGTCTGGAAGGGGTTCCCGGCCTTCGCGGCGCACCTCAGGATGAGGCCGGTCTCACGAGGAAATTCGAGACGAGCCACGTGGGTGGGGCCACATGCCGAACGCCCCCGATTCCCCGGTCCGCCCTTGAGAAGGACCCGAGGCCCGGACCCCTCTTCGAAGGCAACCCTGGGGGGGAAGGCACAACAAGAAGGGGCACTGCCACCCCCGTGCATCGTCCGCAAAGACCCGCGGGTTCCACACACAGCTCGACGAGGGGCCTGAGACCCCCTGAGCAACTCGAGAGGCCAGCGGGGTTCCCTTCCTCAGACAAGACGAGGCCTGACTCTCCTGTCCCAACTCTGCAGGGACCCTGCGGTCGGAGTCCGAAACGGAGAGGAAGCCTGAGGTTCCTGCCTCCCCTCGAGGTGAGGCCCTCTTCCGTTGCGCCAGACCCAGCGGAGTCCCGAGGGGCCCCGCCACCTCCACAGGATCCCTCGCCTCTCAGAGGCACCCTGGGAAGTTCCCTAAGGTCCCCGGCAGAAGGCGAGGGACACGAGGGTTTCCCGCCGCCCCCCGAGGAAGACCTGGAGAGTCCTTCTTCAACGCGTCTCGAGGCCCTAGTCCCCTCCCGTGACTCGAGAGCCAGGACGCGCTCCCCCTCGCCACGCGCATGGAGACCTGACTTCCCTGGCGCCGCACGAGAGGCTCCCTGAGATCCTCGTCGTGCCTCGGGAGAAAACCCCCACGGGCGCCGCAGCTCGAGGAAACCCCTGAGACGCCCCCGTCCTCGCGAGCTGAGGGCCTTCTTTTCCTGCATGGCCTGGAGAGCAATCCCGGGTCCTCTCTCCAAACGGAAGAGGAGGCTGGACTCCCTTGAGGCCGCTCAGGGGGCTCCAAGAGACCCGCGTCGCGACTCGAGAGGAGAGCGGAGTCCTTGGCTTCCCCTCGAGACGAGGCCTGACTCCCCGGGGGAGCCTGGAATGCAACCCCGAGATCCCTGCCTTCCCTGGAGAGGAATATTAGGTCCCGGACACACGCCTAGGTGAGGTCTCTTCGGCCCTGCAGTGACTCGAGCGCAACCCCCAGCTTTCCCTCGCAACCCGAGGGGAAGATTGGGCTTCCCAGGGCCAACCCAAGGGGAAGGCTGAGATCCCCGTCGTAACTCGAGAATCCCGCCGCAACTCGAGAAAAACCACGTGGTTCCCACCTCTTGGCAAGATGAGGCCCTTGCCCGCCACGGCGTCTCAAGGGAAGTCCCCTGTTCCGCCCTGAAGGGCGAAACGGTCCCTGACAGCCTTCCTGCGACCCCCAAAAGTCCCCCGACACGCCGGGTTCCCTCGAGGGGAACACCGAGGGTCCCGGCACCGCTTCCTCTGAGCCCCTTCTCCCCTCCTGATCGCGACAGGAGAGGCGATTCCCCTGCGTGGTCTGGAAGGGGTTCCCGGCCTTCGCGGCGCACCTCAGGATGAGGCCGGTCTCACGAGGAAATTCGAGACGAGCCACGTGGGTGGGG
Source organism: Bubalus kerabau (assembly GCF_029407905.1). Classification (NCBI taxonomy): domain Eukaryota; kingdom Metazoa; phylum Chordata; class Mammalia; order Artiodactyla; family Bovidae; genus Bubalus; species Bubalus kerabau. Next base: position 93,515 of record NC_073647.1, on the reverse strand, counting down.
CCACATGCCGAACGCCCCCGATTCCCCGGTCCGCCCTTGAGAAGGACCCGACGCCCGGACCCCTCTTCGAAGGCAACCCTGTGGGTGAAGGCACAACACGAAGGGGCACTGCCACCCCCGTGCATCGTCCGCAAAGACCCGCGGGTTCCACACACAGCTCGACGAGGGGCCTGAGACCCCCTGAGCAACTCGAGAGGCCAGCGGGGTTCCCTTCCTCAGACAACACGAGGCCTGACTCTCCTGTCCCAACTCTGCAGGGACCCTGCGGGCGGAGTCCGAAACGGAGAGGAAGCTTGAGGTTCCTGCCTCCCCTCGAGGTGAGGCCCTCTTCCGTTGCGCCAGACCCAGCGGAGTCCCGAGGGGCCCCGCCACCTCCACAGGATCCCTCGCCTCTCAGAGGCACCCTGGGAAGTTCCCTAAGGTCCCCGGCAGAAGGCGAGGGACACGAGGGTTTCCCGCCGCCCCCCGAGAAAGACCTCGAGAGTCCTTCTTCAACGCGTCTCGAGGCCCTAGTCCCCTCCCGTGACTCGAGAGCCAGGACGCGCTCCCCCTCGCCACGCGCATGGAGACCTGACTTCCCTGGCGCCGCACGAGAGGCTCCCTGAGATCCTCGTCGTGCCTCGGGAGAAAACCCCCACGGGCGCCGCAGCTCGAGGAAACCCCGGAGACGCCCCCGTCCTCGCGAGCTGAGGACCTTCTTTTCCTGCATGGCCTGGAGAGCAATACCGGGTCCTCTCTCCAAACGGAAGAGGAGGCTGGACTCCCTTGAGGCCGCTCAGGGGGCTCCAAGAGACCCGCGTCGCGACTCGAGAGGAGAGCGGAGTCCTTGGCTTCCCCTCGAGACGAGGCCTGACTCCCCGGGGGAGCCTGGAATGCAACCCCGAGATCCCTGCCTTCCCTGGAGAGGAATATTAGGTCCCGGACACACGCCTAGGTGAGGTCTCTTCGGCCCTGCAGTGACTCGAGCGCAACCCCCAGCTTTCCCTCGCAACCGGAGGGGAAGATTGGGCTTCCCAGGGCCAACCCAAGGGGAAGGCTGAGATCCCCGTCGTAACTCGAGAATCCCGCCGCAACTCGAGAAAAACCACGTGGTTCCCACCTCTTGGCAAGATGAGGCCCTTGCCCGCCACGGCGTCTCAAGGGAAGTCCCCTGTTCCGCCCTGAAGGGCGAAACGGTCCCTGACAGCCTTCCTGCGACCCCCAAAAGTCCCCCGACACGCCGGGTTCCCTCGAGGGGAACACCGAGGCTCCCGGCACCGCTTCCTCTGAGCCCCTTCTCCCCTCCTGATCGCGACAGGAGAGGCGATTCCCCTGCGTGGTCTGGAAGGGGTTCCCGGCCTTCGCGGCGCACCTCAGGAGGAGGCCGGTCTCACGAGGAAATTCGAGACGAGCCACGTGGGTGGGGCCACATGCCGAACGCCCCCGATTCCCCGGTCCGCCCTTGAGAAGGACCCGAGGCCCGGACCCCTCTTCGAAGGCAACCCTGGGGGGGAAGGCACAACACGAAGGGGCACTGCCACCCCCGTGCATCGTCCGCAAAGCCCCGCGGGTTCCACACACAGCTCGACGAGGGGCCTGAGACCCCCTGAGCAACTCGAGAGGCCAGCGGGGTTCCCATCCTCAGACAAGACGAGGCCTGACTCTCCTGTCCCAACTCTGCAGGGACCCTGCGGTCGGAGTCCGAAACGGAGAGGAAGCCTGAGGTTCCTGCCTCCCCTCGAGGTGAGGCCCTCTTCCGTTGCGCCAGACCCAGCGGAGTCCCGAGGGGCCCCGCCACCTCCACAGGATCCCTCGCCTCTCAGAGGCACCCTGGGAAGTTCCCTAAGGTCCCCGGCAGAAGGCGAGGGACACGAGGGTTTCCCGCCGCCCCCCGAGGAAGACCTGGAGAGTCCTTCTTCAACGCGTCTCGAGGCCCTAGTCCCCTCCCGTGACTCGAGAGCCAGGACGCGCTCCCCCTCGCCACGCGCATGGAGACCTGACTTCCCTGGCGCCGCACGAGAGGCTCCCTGAGATCCTCGTCGTGCCTCGGGAGAAAACCCCCACGGGCACCGCAGCTCGAGGAAACCCCTGAGACGCCCCCGTCCTCGCGAGCTGAGGGCCTTCTTTTCCTGCATGGCCTGGAGAGCAATCCCGGGTCCTCTCTCCAAACGGAAGAGGAGGCTGGACTCCCTTGAGGCCGCTCAGGGGGCTCCAAGAGACCCGCGTCGCGACTCGAGAGGAGAGCGGAGTCCTTGGCTTCCCCTCGAGATGAGGCCTGACTCCCCGGGGGAGCCTGGAATGCAACCCCGAGATCCCTGCCTTCCCTGGAGAGGAATATTAGGTCCCGGACACACGCCTAGGTGAGGTCTCTTCGGCCCTGCAGTGACTCGAGCGCAACCCCCAGCTTTCCCTCGCAACCCGAGGGGAAGATTGGGCTTCCCAGGGCCAACCCAAGGGGAAGGCTGAGATCCCCGTCGTAACTCGAGAATCCCGCCGCAACTCGAGAAAAACCACGTGGTTCCCACCTCTTGGCAAGATGAGGCCCTTGCCCGCCACGGCGTCTCAAGGGAAGTCCCCTGTTCCGCCCTGAAGGGCGAAACTGTCCCTGACAGCCTTCCTGCGACCCCCAAAAGTCCCCCGACACGCCGGGTTCCCTCGAGGGGAACACCGAGGGTCCCGGCACCGCTTCCTCTGAGCCCCTTCTCCCCTCCTGATCGCGACAGGAGAGGCGATTCCCCTGCGTGGTCTGGAAGGGGTTCCCGGCCTTCGCGGCGCACCTCAGGATGAGGCCGGTCTCACGAGGAAATTTGAGACGAGCCACGTGGGTGGGGCCACATGCCGAACGCCCCCGATTCCCCGGTCCGCCCTTGAGAAGGACCCGAGGCCCGGACCCCTCTTCGAAGGCAACCCTGGGGGGGAAGGCACAACACGAAGGGGCACTGCCACCCCCGTGCATCGTCCGCAAAGACCCGCGGGTTCCACACGCAGCTCGACGAGGGGCCTGAGACCCCCTGAGCAACTCGAGAGGCCAGCGGGGTTCCCTTCCTCAGACAAGACGAGGCCTGACTCTCCTGTCCCAACTCTGCAGGGACCCTGCGGTCGGAGTCCGAAACGGAGAGGAAGCCTGAGGTTCCTGCCTCCCCTCGAGGTGAGGCCCTCTTCCGTTGCGCCAGACCCAGCGGAGTCCCGAGGGGCCCCGCCACCTCCACAGGATCCCTCGCCTCTCAGAGGCACCCTGGGAAGTTCCCTAAGGTCCCCGGCAGAAGGCGAGGGACACGAGGGTTTCCCGCCGCCCCCCGAGGAAGACCTCGAGAGTCCTTCTTCAACGCGTCTCGAGGCCCTAGTCCCCTCCCGTGACTCGAGAGCCAGGACGCGCTCCCCCTCGCCACGCGCATGGAGACCTGACTTCCCTGGCGCCGCACGAGAGGCTCCCTGAGATCCTCGTCGTGCCTCGGGAGAAAACCCCCACGGGCGCCGCAGCTCGAGGAAACCCCTGAGACGCCCCCATTCTCGCGAGCTGAGGGCCTTCTTTTCCTGCATGGCCTGGAGAGCAATCCCGGGTCCTCTCTCCAAACGGAAGAGGAGGCTGGACTCCCTTGAGGCCGCTCAGGGGGCTCCAAGAGACCCGCGTCGCGACTCGAGAGGAGAGCGGAGTCCTTGGCTTCCCCTCGAGACGAGGCCTGACTCCCCGGGGGAGCCTGGAATGCAACCCCGAGATCCCTGCCTTCCCTGGAGAGGAATATTAGGTCCCGGACACACGCCTAGGTGAGGTCTCTTCGGCCCTGCAGTGACTCGAGCGCAACCCCCAGCTTTCCCTCGCAACCCGAGGGGAAGATTGGGCTTCCCAGGGCCAACCCAAGGGGAAGGCTGAGATCCCCGTCGTAACTCGAGAATCCCGCCGCAACTCGAGAAAAACCACGTGGTTCCCACCTCTTGGCAAGATGAGGCCCTTGCCCGCCACGGCGTCTCAAGGGAAGTCCCCTGTTCCGCCCTGAAGGGCGAAACGGTCCCTGACAGCCTTCCTGCGACCCCCAAAAGTCCCCCGACACGCCGGGTTCCCTCGAGGGGAACACCGAGGGTCCCGGCACCGCTTCCTCTGAGCCCCTTCTCCCCTCCTGATCGCGACAGGAGAGGCGATTCCCCTGCGTGGTCTGGAAGGGGTTCCCGGCCTTCGCGGCGCACCTCAGGATGAGGCCGGTCTCACGAGGAAATTCGAGACGAGCCACGTGGGTGGGGCCACATGCCGAACGCCCCCGATTCCCCGGTCCGCCCTTGAGAAGGACCCGAGGCCCGGACCCCTCTTCGAAGGCAACCCTGGGGGGGAAGGCACAACACTAAGGGGCACTGCCACCCCCGTGCATCGTCCGCAAAGACCCGCGGGTTCCACACACAGCTCGACGAGGGGCCTGAGACCCCCTGAGCAACTCGAGAGGCCAGCGGGGTTCCCTTCCTCAGACAAGACGAGCCCTGACTCTCCTGTCCCAACTCTGCAGGGACCCTGCGGTCGGAGTCCGAAACGGAGAGGAAGCCTGAGGTTCCTGCCTCCCCTCGAGGTGAGGCCCTCTTCCGTTGCGCCAGACCCAGCGGAGTCCCGAGGGGCCCCGCCACCTCCACAGGATCCCTCGCCTCTCAGAGGCACCCTGGGAAGTTCCCTAAGGTCCCCGGCAGAAGGCGAGGGACACGAGGGTTTTCCGCCGCCCCCCGAGGAAGACCTGGAGAGTCCTTCTTCAACGCGTCTCGAGGCCCTAGTCCCCTCCCGTGACTCGAGAGCCAGGACGCGCTCCCCCTCACCACGCGCATGGAGACCTGACTTCCCTGGCGCCGCACGAGAGGCTCCCTGAGATCCTCGTCGTGCCTCGGGAGAAAACCCCCACGGGCGCCGCAGCTCGAGGAAACCCCGGAGACGCCCCCGTCCTCGCGAGCTGAGGGCCTTCTTTTCCTGCATGGCCTGGAGAGCAATCCCGGGTCCTCTCTCCAAACGCAAGAGGAGGCTGGACTCCCTTGAGGCCGCTCAGGGGGCTCCAAGAGACCCGCGTCGCGACTCGAGAGGAGAGCGGAGTCCTTGGCTTCCCCTCGAGACGAGGCCTGACTCCCCGGGGGAGCCTGGAATGCAACCCCGAGATCCCTGCCTTCCCTGGAGAGGAATATTAGGTCCCAGACACACGCCTAGGTGAGGTCTCTTCGGCCCTGCAGTGACTCGAGCGCAACCCCCAGCTTTCCCTCGCAACCCGAGGGGAAGATTGGGCTTCCCAGGGCCAACCCAAGGGGAAGGCTGAGATCCCCGTCGTAACTCGAGAATCCCGCCGCAACTCGAGAAAAACCACGTGGTTCCCACCTCTTGGCAAGATGAGGCCCTTGCCCGCCACGGCGTCTCAAGGGAAGTCCCCTGTTCCGCCCTGAAGGGCGAAACGGTCCCTGACAGCCTTCCTGCGACCCCCAAAAGTCCCCCGACACGCCGGGTTCCCTCGAGGGGAACACCGAGGGTCCCGGCACCGCTTCCTCTGAGCCCCTTCTCCCCTCCTGATCGCGACAGGAGAGGCGATTCCCCTGCGTGGTCTGGAAGGGGTTCCCGGCCTTCGCGGCGCACCTCAGGATGAGGCCGGTCTCACGAGGAAATTCGAGACGAGCCACGTGGGTGGGGCCACATGCCGAACGCCCCCGATTCCCCGGTCCGCCCTTGAGAAGGACCCGAGGCCCGGACCCCTCTTCGAAGGCAACCCTGGGGGGGAAGGCACAACAAGAAGGGGCACTGCCACCCCCGTGCATCGTCCGCAAAGACCCGCGGGTTCCACACACAGCTCGACGAGGGGCCTGAGACCCCCTGAGCAACTCGAGAGGCCAGCGGGGTTCCCTTCCTCAGACAAGACGAGGCCTGACTCTCCTGTCCCAACTCTGCAGGGACCCTGCGGTCGGAGTCCGAAACGGAGAGGAAGCCTGAGGTTCCTGCCTCCCCTCGAGGTGAGGCCCTCTTCCGTTGCGCCAGACCCAGCGGAGTCCCGAGGGGCCCCGCCACCTCCACAGGATCCCTCGCCTCTCAGAGGCACCCTGGGAAGTTCCCTAAGGTCCCCGGCAGAAGGCGAGGGACACGAGGGTTTCCCGCCGCCCCCCGAGGAAGACCTGGAGAGTCCTTCTTCAACGCGTCTCGAGGCCCTAGTCCCCTCCCGTGACTCGAGAGCCAGGACGCGCTCCCCCTCGCCACGCGCATGGAGACCTGACTTCCCTGGCGCCGCACGAGAGGCTCCCTGAGATCCTCGTCGTGCCTCGGGAGAAAACCCCCACGGGCGCCGCAGCTCGAGGAAACCCCTGAGACGCCCCCGTCCTCGCGAGCTGAGGGCCTTCTTTTCCTGCATGGCCTGGAGAGCAATCCCGGGTCCTCTCTCCAAACGGAAGAGGAGGCTGGACTCCCTTGAGGCCGCTCAGGGGGCTCCAAGAGACCCGCGTCGCGACTCGAGAGGAGAGCGGAGTCCTTGGCTTCCCCTCGAGACGAGGCCTGACTCCCCGGGGGAGCCTGGAATGCAACCCCGAGATCCCTGCCTTCCCTGGAGAGGAATATTAGGTCCCGGACACACGCCTAGGTGAGGTCTCTTCGGCCCTGCAGTGACTCGAGCGCAACCCCCAGCTTTCCCTCGCAACCCGAGGGGAAGATTGGGCTTCCCAGGGCCAACCCAAGGGGAAGGCTGAGATCCCCGTCGTAACTCGAGAATCCCGCCGCAACTCGAGAAAAACCACGTGGTTCCCACCTCTTGGCAAGATGAGGCCCTTGCCCGCCACGGCGTCTCAAGGGAAGTCCCCTGTTCCGCCCTGAAGGGCGAAACGGTCCCTGACAGCCTTCCTGCGACCCCCAAAAGTCCCCCGACACGCCGGGTTCCCTCGAGGGGAACACCGAGGGTCCCGGCACCGCTTCCTCTGAGCCCCTTCTCCCCTCCTGATCGCGACAGGAGAGGCGATTCCCCTGCGTGGTCTGGAAGGGGTTCCCGGCCTTCGCGGCGCACCTCAGGATGAGGCCGGTCTCACGAGGAAATTCGAGACGAGCCACGTGGGTGGGGCCACATGCCGAACGCCCCCGATTCCCCGGTCCGCCCTTGAGAAGGACCCGAGGCCCGGACCCCTCTTCGAAGGCAACCCTGGGGGGGAAGGCACAACACTAAGGGGCACTGCCACCCCCGTGCATCGTCCGCAAAGACCCGCGGGTTCCACACACAGCTCGACGAGGGGCCTGAGACCCCCTGAGCAACTCGAGAGGCCAGCGGGGTTCCCTTCCTCAGACAAGACGAGCCCTGACTCTCCTGTCCCAACTCTGCAGGGACCCTGCGGTCGGAGTCCGAAACGGAGAGGAAGCCTGAGGTTCCTGCCTCCCCTCGAGGTGAGGCCCTCTTCCGTTGCGCCAGACCCAGCGGAGTCCCGAGGGGCCCCGCCACCTCCACAGGATCCCTCGCCTCTCAGAGGCACCCTGGGAAGTTCCCTAAGGTCCCCGGCAGAAGGCGAGGGACACGAGGGTTTTCCGCCGCCCCCCGAGGAAGACCTGGAGAGTCCTTCTTCAACGCGTCTCGAGGCCCTAGTCCCCTCCCGTGACTCGAGAGCCAGGACGCGCTCCCCCTCACCACGCGCATGGAGACCTGACTTCCCTGGCGCCGCACGAGAGGCTCCCTGAGATCCTCGTCGTGCCTCGGGAGAAAACCCCCACGGGCGCCGCAGCTCGAGGAAACCCCTGAGACGCCCCCGTCCTCGCGAGCTGAGGGCCTTCTTTTCCTGCATGGCCTGGAGAGCAATCCCGGGTCCTCTCTCCAAACGGAAGAGGAGGCTGGACTCCCTTGAGGCCGCTCAGGGGGCTCCAAGAGACCCGCGTCGCGACTCGAGAGGAGAGCGGAGTCCTTGGCTTCCCCTCGAGACGAGGCCTGACTCCCCGGGGGAGCCTGGAATGCAACCCCGAGATCCCTGCCTTCCCTGGAGAGGAATATTAGGTCCCGGACACACGCCTAGGTGAGGTCTCTTCGGCCCTGCAGTGACTCGAGCGCAACCCCCAGCTTTCCCTCGCAACCCGAGGGGAAGATTGGGCTTCCCAGGGCCAACCCAAGGGGAAGGCTGAGATCCCCGTCGTAACTCGAGAATCCCGCCGCAACTCGAGAAAAACCACGTGGTTCCCACCTCTTGGCAAGATGAGGCCCTTGCCCGCCACGGCGTCTCAAGGGAAGTCCCCTGTTCCGCCCTGAAGGGCGAAACGGTCCCTGACAGCCTTCCTGCGACCCCCAAAAGTCCCCCGACACGCCGGGTTCCCTCGAGGGGAACACCGAGGGTCCCGGCACCGCTTCCTCTGAGCCCCTTCTCCCCTCCTGATCGCGACAGGAGAGGCGATTCCCCTGCGTGGTCTGGAAGGGGTTCCCGGCCTTCGCGGCGCACCTCAGGATGAGGCCGGTCTCACGAGGAAATTCGAGACGAGCCACGTGGGTGGGGCCACATGCCGAACGCCCCCGATTCCCCGGTCCGCCCTTGAGAAGGACCCGAGGCCCGGACCCCTCTTCGAAGGCAACCCTGGGGGGGAAGGCACAACACTAAGGGGCACTGCCACCCCCGTGCATCGTCCGCAAAGACCCGCGGGTTCCACACACAGCTCGACGAGGGGCCTGAGACCCCCTGAGCAACTCGAGAGGCCAGCGGGGTTCCCTTCCTCAGACAAGACGAGGCCTGAATCTCCTGTCCCAACTCTGCAGGGACCCTGCGGTCGGAGTCCGAAACGGAGAGGAAGCCTGAGGTTCCTGCCTCCCCTCGAGGTGAGGCCCTCTTCCGTTGCGCCAGACCCAGCGGAGTCCCGAGGGGCCCCGCCACCTCCACAGGATCCCTCGCCTCTCAGAGGCACCCTGGGAAGTTCCCTAAGGTCCCCGGCAGAAGGCGAGGGACACGAGGGTTTTCCGCCGCCCCCCGAGGAAGACCTGGAGAGTCCTTCTTCAACGCGTCTCGAGGCCCTAGTCCCCTCCCGTGACTCGAGAGCCAGGACGCGCTCCCCCTCACCACGCGCATGGAGACCTGACTTCCCTGGCGCCGCACGAGAGGCTCCCTGAGATCCTCGTCGTGCCTCGGGAGAAAACCCCCACGGGCGCCGCAGCTCGAGGAAACCCCTGAGACGCCCCCGTCCTCGCGAGCTGAGGGCCTTCTTTTCCTGCATGGCCTGGAGAGCAATCCCGGGTCCTCTCTCCAAACGGAAGAGGAGGCTGGACTCCCTTGAGGCCGCTCAGGGGGCTCCAAGAGACCCGCGTCGCGACTCGAGAGGAGAGCGGAGTCCTTGGCTTCCCCTCGAGACGAGGCCTGACTCCCCGGGGCAGCCTGGAATGCAACCCCGAGATCCCTGCCTTCCCTGGAGAGGAATATTAGGTCCCGGACACACGCCTAGGTGAGGTCTCTTCGGCCCTGAAGTGACTCGAGCGCAACCCCCAGCTTTCCCTCGCAACCCGAGGGGAAGATTGGGCTTCCCAGGGCCAACCCAAGGGGAAGGCTGAGATCCCCGTCGTAACTCGAGAATCCCGCCGCAACTCGAGAAAAACCACGTGGTTCCCACCTCTTGGCAAGATGAGGCCCTTGCCCGCCACGGCGTCTCAAGGGAAGTCCCCTGTTCCGCCCTGAAGGGCGAAACGGTCCCTGACAGCCTTCCTGCGACCCCCAAAAGTCCCCCGACACGCCGGGTTCCCTCGAGGGGAACACCGAGGGTCCCGGCACCGCTTCCTCTGAGCCCCTTCTCCCCTCCTGACCGCGACAGGAGAGGCGATTCCCCTGCGTGGTCTGGAAGGGATTCCCGGCCTTCCCGGCGCACCTCAGGATGAGGCCGGTCTCACGAGGAAATTCGAGACGAGCCACGTGGGTGGGGCCACATGCCAAACGCCCCCGATTCCCCGGTCCGCCCTTGAGAAGGACCCGAGGCCCGGACCCCTCTTCGAAGGCAACCCTGGGGGGGAAGGCACAACACGAAGGGGCACTGCCACCCCCGTGCATCGTCCGCAAAGACCCGCGGGTTCCACACACAGCTCGACGAGGGGCCTGAGACCCCCTGAGCAACTCGAGAGGCCAGCGGGGTTCCCTTCCTCAGACAAGACGAGGCCTGACTCTCCTGTCCCAACTCTGCAGGGACCCTGCGGTCGGAGTCCGAAACGGAGAGGAAGCCTGAGGTTCCTGCCTCCCCTCGAGGTGAGGCCCTCTTCCGTTGCGCCAGACCCAGCGGAGTCCCGAGGGGCCCCGCCACCTCCACAGGATCCCTCGCCTCTCAGAGGCACCCTGGGAAGTTCCCTAAGGTCCCCGGCAGAAGGCGAGGGACACGAGGGTTTCCCGCCGCCCCCCGACAAAGACCTCGAGAGTCCTTCTTCAACGCGTCTCGAGGCCCTAGTCCCCTCCCGTGACTCGAGAGCCAGGACGCGCTCCCCCTCGCCACGCGCATGGAGACCTGACTTCCCTGGCGCCGCACGAGAGGCTCCCTGAGATCCTCGTCGTGCCTCGGGAGAAAACCCCCACGGGCGCCGCAGCTCGAGGAAACCCCTGAGACGCCCCCGTCCTCGCGAGCTGAGGGCCTTCTTGTCCTGCATGGCCTGGAGAGCAATCCCGGGTCCTCTCTCCAAACGGAAGAGGAGGCTGGACTCCCTTGAGGCCGCTCAGGGGGCTCCAAGAGACCCGCGTCGCGACTCGAGAGGAGAGCGGAGTCCTTGGCTTCCCCTCGAGACGAGGCCTGACTCCCCGGGGGAGCCTGGAATGCAACCCCGAGATCCCTGCCTTCCCTGGAGAGGAATATTAGGTCCCGGACACACGCCTAGGTGCGGTCTCTTCGGCCCTGCAGTGACTCGAGCGCAACCCCCAGCTTTCCCTCGCAACCCGAGGGGAAGATTGGGCTTCCCAGGGCCAACCCAAGGGGAAGGCTGAGATCCCCGTCGTAACTCGAGAATCCCGCCGCAACTCGAGAAAAACCACGTGGTTCCCACCTCTTGGCAAGATGAGGCCCTTGCCCGCCACGGCGTCTCAAGGGAAGTCCCCTGTTCCGCCCTGAAGGGCGAAACGGTCCCTGACAGCCTTCCTGCGACCCCCAAAAGTCCCCCGACACGCCGGGTTCCCTCGAGGGGAACACCGAGGGTCCCGGCACCGCTTCCTCTGAGCCCCTTCTCCCCTCCTGATCGCGACAGGAGAGGCGATTCCCCTGCGTGGTCTGGAAGGGGTTCCCGGCCTTCGCGGCGCACCTCAGGATGAGGCCGGTCTCACGAGGAAATTCGAGACGAGCCACGTGGGTGGGGCCACATGCCGAACGCCCCCGATTCCCCGGTCCGCCCTTGAGAAGGACCCGAGGCCCGGAGCCCTCTTCGAAGGCAACCCTGGGGGGGAAGGCACAACACGAAGGGGCACTGCCACCCCCGTGCATCGTCCGCAAAGACCCGCGGGTTCCACACACAGCTCGACGAGGGGCCTGAGACCCCCTGAGCAACTCGAGAGGCCAGCGGGGTTCCCTTCCTCAGACAAGACGAGGCCTGACTCTCCTGTCCCAACTCTGCAGGGACCCTGCGGTCGGAGTCCGAAACGCAGAGGAAGCCTGAGGTGCCTGCCTCCCCTCGAGGTGAGGCCCTCTTCCGTTGCGCCAGACCCAGCGGAGTCCCGAGGGGCCCCGCCACCTCCACAGGATCCCTCGCCTCTCAGAGGCACCCTGGGAAGTTCCCTAAGGTCCCCGGCAGAAGGCGAGGGACACGAGGGTTTCCCGCCGCCCCCCGAGGAAGACCTGGAGAGTCCTTCTTCTACGCGTCTCGAGGCCCTAGTCCCCTCCCGTGACTCGAGAGCCAGGACGCGCTCCCCCTCGCCACGCGCATGGAGACCTGACTTCCCTGGCGCCGCACGAGAGGCTCCCTGAGATCCTCGTCGTGCCTCGGGAGAAAACCCCCACGGGCGCCGCAGCTCGAGGAAACCCCTGAGACGCCCCCGTCCTTGCGAGCTGAGGGCCTTCTTTTCCTGCATGGCCTGGAGAGCAATCCCGGGTCCTCTCTCCAAACGGAAGAGGAGGCTGGACTCCCTTGAGGCCGCTCAGGGGGCTCCAAGAGACCCGGGTCGCGACTCGAGAGGAGAGCGGAGTCCTTGGCTTCCCCTCGAGACGAGGCCTGACTCCCCGGGGGAGCCTGGAATGCAACCCCGAGATCCCTGCCTTCCCTGGAGAGGAATATTAGGTCCCGGACACACGCCTAGGTGCGGTCTCTCGGCCCTGCAGTGACTCGAGCGCAACCCCCAGCTTTCCCTCGCAACCCGAGGGGAAGATTGGGCTTCCCAGGGCCAACCCAAGGGGAAGGCTGAGATCCCCGTCGTAACTCGAGAATCCCGCCGCAACTCGAGAAAAACCACGTGGTTCCCACCTCTTGGCAAGATGAGGCCCTTGCCCGCCACGGCGTCTCAAGGGAAGTCCCCTGTTCCGCCCTGAAGGGCGAAACGGTCCCTGACAGCCTTCCTGCGACCCCCAAAAGTCCCCCGACACGCCGGGTTCCCTCGAGGGGAACACCGAGGGTCCCGGCACCGCTTCCTCTGAGCCCCTTCTCCCCTCCTGATCGCGACAGGAGAGGCGATTCCCCTGCGTGGTCTGGAAGGGGTTCCCGGCCTTCCCGGCGCACCTCAGGATGAGGCCGGTCTCACGAGGAAATTCGAGACGAGCCACGTGGGTGGGGCCACATGCCGAACGCCCCCGATTCCCCGGTCCGCCCTTGAGAAGGACCCGAGGCCCGGACCCCTCTTCGAAGGCAACCCTGGGGGGGAAGGCACAACACGAAGGGGCACTGCCACCCCCGTGCATCGTCCGCAAAGACCCGCGGGTTCCACACACAGCTCGACGAGGGGCCTGAGACCCCCTGAGCAACTCGAGAGGCCAGCGGGGTTCCCTTCCTCAGACAAGACGAGGCCTGACTCTCCTGTCCCAACTCTGCAGGGACCCTGCGGGCGGAGTCCGAAATGGAGAGGAAGACTGAGGTTCCTGCCTCCCCTCGAGGTGAGGCCCTCTTCCGTTGCGCCAGACCCAGCGGAGTCCCGAGGGGCCCCGCCACCTCCACAGGATCCCTCGCCTCTCAGAGGCACCCTGGGAAGTTCCCTAAGGTCCCCGGCAGAAGGCGAGGGACACGAGGGTTTCCCGCCGCCCCCCGAGAAAGACCTCGAGAGTCCTTCTTCAACGCGTCTCGAGGCCCTAGTCCCCTCCCGTGACTCGAGAGCCAGGACGCGCTCCCCCTCGCCACGCGCATGGAGACCTGACTTCCCTGGCGCCGCACGGGAGGCTCCCTGAGATCCTCGTCGTGCCTCGGGAGAAAACCCCCACGGGCGCCGCAGCTCGAGGAAACCCCGGAGACGCCCCCGTCCTCGCGAGCTGAGGGCCTTCTTTTCCTGCATGGCCTGGAGAGCAATCCCGGGTCCTCTCTCCAAACGGAAGAGGAGGCTGGACTCCCTTGAGGCCGCTCAGGGGGCTCCAAGAGACCCGCGTCGCGACTCGAGAGGAGAGCGGAGTCCTTGGCTTCCCCTCGAGACGAGGCCTGACTCCCCGGGGGAGCCTGGAATGCAACCCCGAGATCCCTGCCTTCCCTGGAGAGGAATATTAGGTCCCGGACACACGCCTAGGTGAGGTCTCTTCGGCCCTGCAGTGACTCGAGCGCCACCCCCAGATTTCCCTCGCAACCAGAGGGGAAGATTGGGCTTCCCAGGGCCAACCCAAGGGGAAGGCTGAGATCCCCGTCGTAACTCGAGAATCCCGCCGCAACTCGAGAAAAACCACGTGGTTCCCACCTCTTGGCAAGATGAGGCCCTTGCCCGCCACGGCGTCTCAAGGGAAGTCCCCTGTTCCGCCCTGAAGGGCGAAACGGTCCCTGACAGCCTTCCTGCGACCCCCAAAAGTCCCCCGACACGCCGGGTTCCCTCGAGGGGAACACCGAGGCTCCCGGCACCGCTTGCTCTGAGCCCCTTCTCCCCTCCTGATCGCGACAGGAGAGGCGATTCCCCTGCGTGGTCTGGAAGGGGTTCCCGGGCTTCCCGGCGCACCTCAGGATGAGGCCGGTCTTCACGAGGAAATTCGAGACGAGCCACGTGGGTGGGGCCACATGCCGAACGCCCCCGATTCCCCGGTCCGCCCTTGAGAAGGACCCGAGGCCCGGACCCCTCTTCGAAGGCAACCCTGTGGGTGAAGGCACAACACGAAGGGGCACTGCCACCCCCGTGCATCGTCCGCAAAGACCCGCGGGTTCCACACACAGCTCGACGAGGGGCCTGAGACCCCCTGAGCAACTCGAGAGGCCAGCGGGGTTCCCTTCCTCAGACAAGACGAGGCCTGACTCTCCTGTCCCAACTCTGCAGGGACCCTGCGGTGGGAGTCCGAAACGGAGAGGAAGCCTGAGGTTCCTGCCTCCCCTCGAGGTGAGGCCCTCTTCCGTTGCGCCAGACCCAGCGGAGTCCCGAGGGGCCCCGCCACCTCCACAGGATCCCTCGCCTCTCAGAGGCACCCTGGGAAGTTCCCTAAGGTCCCCGGCAGAAGGCGAGGGACACGAGGGTTTCCCGCCGCCCCCCGACAAAGACCTCGAGAGTCCTTCTTCAACGCGTCTCGAGGCCCTAGTCCCCTCCCGTGACTCGAGAGCCAGGACGCGCTCCCCCTCGCCACGCGCATGGAGACCTGACTTCCCTGGCGCCCCACGAGAGGCTCCCTGAGATCCTCGTCGTGCCTCGGGAGAAAACCCCCACGGGCGCCGCAGCTCGAGGAAACCCCGGAGACGCCCCCGTCCTCGCGAGCTGAGGGCCTTCTTTTCCTGCATGGCCTGGAGAGCAATCCCGGGTCCTCTCTCCAAACGGAAGAGGAGGCTGGACTCCCTTGAGGCCGCTCAGGGGGCTCCAAGAGACCCGCGTCGCGACTCGAGAGGAGAGCGGAGTCCTTGGCTTCCCCTCGAGACGAGGCCTGACTCCCCGGGGCAGCCTGGAATGCAACCCCGAGATCCCTGCCTTCCCTGGAGAGGAATATTAGGTCCCGGACACACGCCTAGGTGAGGTCTCTTCGGCCCTGCAGTGACTCGAGCGCAACCCCCAGCTTTCCCTCGCAACCCGAGGGGAAGATTGGGCTTTCCAGGGCCAACCCAAGGGGAAGGCTGAGATCCCCGTCGTAACTCGAGAATCCCGCCGCAACTCGAGAAAAACCACGTGGTTCCCACCTCTTGGCAAGATGAGGCCCTTGCCCGCCACGGCGTCTCAAGGGAAGTCCCCTGTTCCGCCCTGAAGGGCGAAACGGTCCCTGACAGCCTTCCTGCGACCCCCAAAAGTCCCCCGACACGCCGGGTTCCCTCGAGGGGAACACCGAGGCTCCCGGCACCGCTTGCTCTGAGCCCCTTCTCCCCTCCTGATCGCGACAGGAGAGGCGATTCCCCTGCGTGGTCTGGAAGGGGTTCCCGGGCTTCCCGGCGCACCTCAGGATGAGGCCGGTCTTCACGAGGAAATTCGAGACGAGCCACGTGGGTGGGGCCACATGCCGAACGCCCCCGATTCCCCGGTCCGCCCTTGAGAAGGACCCGAGGCCCGGACCCCTCTTCGAAGGCAACCCTGTGGGTGAAGGCACAACACGAAGGGGCACTGCCACCCCCGTGCATCGTCCGCAAAGACCCGCGGGTTCCACACACAGCTCGACGAGGGGCCTGAGACCCCCTGAGCAACTCGAGAGGCCAGCGGGGTTCCCTTCCTCAGACAAGACGAGGCCTGACTCTCCTGTCCCAACTCTGCAGGGACCCTGCGGTCGGAGTCCGAAACGGAGAGGAAGCCTGAGGTTCCTGCCTCCCCTCGAGGTGAGGCCCTCTTCCGTTGCGCCAGACCCAGCGGAGTCCCGAGGGGCCCTGCCACCTCCACAGGATCCCTCGCCTCTCAGAGGCACCCTGGGAAGTTCCCTAAGGTCCCCGGCAGAAGGCGAGGGACACGAGGGTTTCCCGCCGCCCCCCGAGAAAGACCTCGAGAGTCCTTCTTCAACGCGTCTCGAGGCCCTAGTCCCCTCCCGTGACTCGAGAGCCAGGACGCGCTCCCCCTCGCCACGCGCATGGAGACCTGACTTCCCTGGCGCCGCACGAGAGGCTCCCTGAGATCCTCGTCGTGCCTCGGGAGAAAACCCCCACGGGCGCCGCAGCTCGAGGAAACCCCGGAGACGCCCCCGTCCTCGCGAGCTGAGGGCCTTCTTTTCCTGCATGGCCTGGAGAGCAATCCCGGGTCCTCTCTCCAAACGGAAGAGGAGGCTGGACTCCCTTGAGGCCGCTCAGGGGGCTCCAAGAGACCCGCGTCGCGACTCGAGAGGAGAGCGGAGTCCTTGGCTTCCCCTCGAGACGAGGCCTGACTCCCCGGGGCAGCCTGGAATGCAACCCCGAGATCCCTGCCTTCCCTGGAGAGGAATATTAGGTCCCGGACACACGCCTAGGTGAGGTCTCTTCGGCCCTGCAGTGACTCGAGCGCAACCCCCAGCTTTCCCTCGCAACCCGAGGGGAAGATTTGGCTTCCCAGGGCCAACCCAAGGGGAAGGCTGAGATCCCCGTCGTAACTCGAGAATCCGGCCGCAACTCGAGAAAAACCACGTGGTTCCCACCTCTTGGCAAGATGAGGCCCTTGCCCGCCACGGCGTCTCAAGGGAAGTCCCCTGTTCCGCCCTGAACGGCGAAACGGTCCCTGACAGCCTTCCTGCGACCCCCAAAAGTCCCCCGACACGCCGGGTTCCCTCGAGGGGAACACCGAGGCTCCCGGCACCGCTTGCTCTGAGCCCTTTCTCCCCTCCTGATCGCGACAGGAGAGGCGATTACCCTGCGTGGTCTGGAAGGGGTTCCCGGGCTTCCCGGCGCACCTCAGGATGAGGACGGTCTTCACGAGGAAATTCGAGACGAGCCACGTGGGTGGGGCCACATGCCGAACTCCCCCGTTTCCCCGGTCCGCCCTTGAGAAGGACCCGAGGCCCGGACCCCTCTTCGAAGGCAACCCTGTGGGTGAAGGCACAACACGAAGGGGCACTGCCACCCCCGTGCATCGTCCGCAAAGACCCGCGGGTTCCACACACAGCTCGACGAGGGGCCTGAGACCCCCTGAGCAACTCGAGAGGCCAGCGGGGTTCCCTTCCTCAGACAAGACGAGGCCTGACTCTCCTGTCCCAACTCTGCAGGGACCCTGCGGGCGGAGTCCGAAACGGAGAGGAAGCCTGAGGTTCCTGCCTCCCCTCGAGGTGAGGCCCTCTTCCGTTGCGCCAGACCCAGCGGAGTCCCGAGGGGCCCCGCCACCTCCACAGGATCCCTCGCCTCTCAGAGGCACCCTGGGAAGTTCCCTAAGGTCCCCGGCAGAAGGCGAGGGACACGAGGGTTTCCCGCCGCCCCCCGAGAAAGACCTCGAGAGTCCTTCTTCAACGCGTCTCGAGGCCCTAGTCCCCTCCCGTGACTCGAGAGCCAGGACGCGCTCCCCCTCGCCACGCGCATGGAGACCTGACTTCCCTGGCGCCGCACGAGAGGCTCCCTGAGATCCTCGTCGTGCCTCGGGAGAAAACCCCCACGGGCGCCGCAGCTCGAGGAAACCCCGGAGACGCCCCTGTCCTCGCGAGCTGAGGGCCTTCTTTTCCTGCATGGCCTGGAGAGCAATCCCGGGTCCTGTCTCCAAACGGAAGAGGAGGCTGGACTCCCTTGAGGCCGCTCAGGGGGCTCCAAGAGACCCGCGTCGCGACTCGAGAGGAGAGCGGAGTCCTTGGCTTCCCCTCGAGACGAGGCCTGACTCCCCGGGGGAGCCTGGAATGCAACCCCGAGATCCCTGCCTTCCCTGGAGAGGAATATTAGGTCCCGGACACACGCCTAGGTGAGGTCTCTTCGGCCCTGCAGTGACTCGAGCGCCACCCCCAGCTTTCCCTCGCAACCCGAGGGGAAGATTGGGCTTCCCAGGGCCAACCCAAGGGGAAGGCTGAGATCCCCGTCGTAACTCGAGAATCCCGCCGCAACTCGAGAAAAACCACGTGGTTCCAACCTCTTGGCAAGATGAGGCCCTTGCCCGCCACGGCGTCTCAAGGGAAGTCCCCTGTTCCGCCCTGAAGGGCGAAACGGTCCCTGACACCCTTCCTGCGACCCCCAAAAGTCCCCGGACACGCCGGGTTCCCTCGAGGGGAACACCGAGGGTCCCGGCACCTCTTGCTCTGAGCCCCTTCTCCCCTCCTGATCGCGACAGGAGAGGCGATTCCCCTGCGTGGTCTTGAAGGGGTTCCCGGGCTTCCCGGCGCACCTCAGGATGAGGCCGGTCTCACGAGGAAATTCGAGACGAGCCACGTGGGTGGGGCCACATGCCGAACGCCCCCGATTCCCCGGTCCGCCCTTGAGAAGGACCCGAGGCCCGGACCCCTCTTCGAAGGCAACCCTGTGGGTGAAGGCACAACACGAAGGGGCACTGCCACCCCCGTGCATCGTCCGCAAAGACCCGCGGGTTCCACACACAGCTCGACGAGGGGCCTGAGACCCCCTGAGCAACTCGAGAGGCCAGCGGGGTTCCCTTCCTCAGACAAGACGAGGCCTGACTCTCCTGTCCCAACTCTGCAGGGACCCTGCGGTGGGAGTCCGAAACGGAGAGGAAGCCTGAGGTTCCTGCCTGCCCTCGAGGTGAGGCCCTCTTCCGTTGCGCCAGACCCAGCGGAGTCCCGAGGGGCCCCGCCACCTCCACAGGATCCCTCGCCTCTCAGAGGCACCCTGGGAAGTTCCCTAAGGTCCCCGGCAGAAGGCGAGGGACACGAGGGTTTCCCGCCGCCCCCCGAGAAAGACCTCGAGAGTCCTTCTTCAACGCCTCTCGAGGCCCTAGTCCCCTCCCGTGACTCGAGAGCCAGGACGCGCTCCCCCTCGCCACGCGCATGGAGACCTGACTTCCCTGGCGCCGCACGAGAGGCTCCCTGAGATCCTCGTCGTGCCTCGGGAGAAAACCCCCACGGGCGCCGCAGCTCGAGGAAACCCCGGAGACGCCCCCGTCCTCGCGAGCTGAGGGCCTTCTTTTCCTGCATGGCCTGGAGAGCAATCCCGGGTCCTCTCTCCAAACGGAAGAGGAGGCTGGACTCCCTTGAGGCCGCTCAGGGGGCTCCAAGAGACCCGCGTCGCGACTCGAGAGGAGAGCGGAGTCCTTGGCTTCCCCTCGAGACGAGGCCTGACTCCCCGGGGCAGCCTGGAATGCAACCCCGAGATCCCTGCCTTCCCTGGAGAGGAATATTAGGTCCCGGACACACGCCTAGGTGAGGTCTCTTCGGCCCTGCAGTGACTCGAGCGCAACCCCCAGCTTTCACTCGCAACCCGAGGGGAAGATTGGGCTTCCCAGGGCCAACCCAAGGGGAAGGCTGAGATCCCCGTCATAACTCGAGAATCCCGCCGCAACTCGAGAAAAACCACGTGGTTCCCACCTCTTGGCAAGATGAGGCCCTTGCCCGCCACGGCGTCTCAAGGGAAGTCCCCTGTTCCGCCCTGAAGGGCGAAACGGTCCCTGACAGCCTTCCTGCGACCCCCAAAAGTCCCCCGACACGCCGGGTTCCCTCGAGGGGAACACCGAGGGTCGCGGCACCGCTTCCTCTGAGCCCCTTCTCCCCTCCTGATCGCGACAGGAGAGGCGATTCCCCTGCGTGGTCTGGAAGGGGTTCCCGGCCTTCCCGGCGCACCTCAGGATGAGGCCGGTCTTCACGAGGAAATTCGAGACGAGCCACGTGGGTGGGGCCACATGCCGAACGCCCCCGATTCCCCGGTCCGCCCATGAGAAGGACCCGAGGCCCGGACCCCTCTTCGAAGGCAACCCTGTGGGGGAAGGCACAACACGAAGGGGCACTGCCACCCCCGTGCATCGTCCGCAAAGACCCGCGGGTTCCACACACAGCTCGACGAGGGGCCTGAGACCCCCTGAGCAACTCGAGAGGCCAGCGGGGTTCCCTTCCTCAGACAAGACGAGGCCTGACTCTCCTGTCCCAACTCTGCAGGGACCCTGCGGTCGGAGTCCGAAACGGAGAGGAAGCCTGAGGTTCCTGCCTCCCCTCGAGGTGAGGCCCTCTTCCGTTGCGCCAGACCCAGCGGAGTCCCGAGGGGCCCCGCCACCTCCACAGGATCCCTCGCCTCTCAGAGGCACCCTGGGAAGTTCCCTAAGGTCCCCGGCAGAAGGCGAGGGACACGAGGGTTTCCCGCCGCCCCCCGAGAAAGACCTCGAGAGTCCTTCTTCAACGCGTCTCGAGGCCCTAGTCCCCTCCCGTGACTCGAGAGCCAGGACGCGCTCCCCCTCGCCACGCGCATGGAGACCTGACTTCCCTGGCGCCGCACGAGAGGCTCCCTGAGATCCTCGTCGTGCCTCGGGAGAAAACCCCCACGGGCGCCGCAGCTCGAGGAAACCCCGGAGACGCCCCCGTCCTCGCGAGCTGAGGGCCTTCTTTTCCTGCATGGCCTGGAGAGCAATCCCGGGTCCTCTCTCCAAACGGAAGAGGAGGCTGGACTCCCTTGAGGCCGCTCAGGGGGCTCCAAGAGACCCGCGTCGCGACTCGAGAGGAGAGCGGAGTCCTTGGCTTCCCCTCGAGACGAGGCCTGACTCCCCGGGGCAGCCTGGAATGCAACCCCGAGATCCCTGCCTTCCCTGGAGAGGAATATTAGGTCCCGGACACACGCCTAGGTGAGGTCTCTTCGGCCCTGCAGTGACTCGAGCGCAACCCCCAGCTTTCCCTCGCAACCCGAGGGGAAGATTGGGCTTCCCAGGGCCAACCCAAGGGGAAGGCTGAGATCCCCGTCGTAAATCGAGAATCCCTCCGCAACTCGAGAAAAACCACGTGGTTCCCACCTCTTGGCAAGATGAGGCCCTTGCCCGCCACGGCGTCTCAAGGGAAGTCCCCTGTTCCGCCCTGAAGTTCGAAACGGTCCCTGACAGCCTTCCTGCGACCCCCAAAAGTCCCCCGACACGCCGGGTTCCCTCGAGGGGAACACCGAGGGTCCCGGCACCGCTTCCTCTGAGCCCCTTCTCCCCTCCTGATCGCGACAGGAGAGGCGATTCCCCTGCGTGGTCTGGAAGGGGTTCCCGGCCTTCCCGGCGCACCTCAGGATGAGGCCGGTCTCACGAGGAAATTCGAGACGAGCCACGTGGGTGGGGCCACATGCCGAACGCCCCCGATTCCCCGGTCCGCCCTTGAGAAGGACCCGAGGCCCGGACCCCTCTTCGAAGGCAACCCTGTGGGTGAAGGCACAGCACGAAGGGGCACTGCCACCCCCGTGCATCGTCCGCAAAGACCCGCGGGTTCCACACACAGCTCGACGAGGGGCCGGAGACCCCCTGAGCAACTCGAGAGGCCAGCGGGGTTCCCTTCCTCAGACAAGACGAGGCCTGACTCTCCTGTCCCAACTCTGCAGGGACCCTGCGGTCGGAGTCCGAAACGGAGAGGAAGCCTGAGGTTCCTGCCTCCCCTCGAGGTGAGGCCCTCTTCCGTTGCGCCAGACCCAGCGGAGTCCCGAGGGGCCCCGCCACCTCCACAGGATCCCTCGCCTCTCAGAGGCACCCTGGGAAGTTCCCTAAGGTCCCCGGCAGAAGGCGAGGGACACGAGGGTTTCCCGCCGCCCCCCGAGAAAGACCTCGAGAGTCCTTCTTCAACGCGTCTCGAGGCCCTAGTCCCCTCCCGTGACTCGAGAGCCAGGACGCGCTCCCCCTCGCCACGCGCATGGAGACCTGACTTCCCTGGCGCCGCACGGGAGGCTCCCTGAGATCCTCGTCGTGCCTCGGGAGAAAACCCCCACGGGCGCCGCAGCTCGAGGAAACCCCGGAGACGCCCCCGTCCTCGCGAGCTGAGGGCCTTCTTTTCCTGCATGGCCTGGAGAGCAATCCCGGGTCCTCTCTCCAAACGGAAGAGGAGGCTGGACTCCCTTGAGGCCGCTCAGGGGGCTCCAAGAGACCCGCGTCGCGACTCGAGAGGAGAGCGGAGTCCTTGGCTTCCCCTCGAGACGAGGCCTGACTCCCCGGGGCAGCCTGGAATGCAACCCCGAGATCCCTGCCTTCCCTGGAGAGGAATATTAGGTCCCGGACACACGCCTAGGTGAGGTCTCTTCGGCCCTGCAGTGACTCGAGCGCAACCCCCAGCTTTCCCTCGCAACCCGAGGGGAAGATTGGGCTTCCCAGGGCCAACCCAAGGGGAAGGCTGAGATCCCCGTCGTAACTCGAGAATCCCGCCGCAACTCGAGAAAAACCACGTGGTTCCCAACTCTTGGCAAGATGAGGCCCTTGCCCGCCACGGCGTCTCAAGGGAAGTCCCCTGTTCCGCCCTGAAGGGCGAAACGGTCCCTGACAGCCTTCCTGCGACCCACAAAAGTCCCCCGACACGCCGGGTTCCCTCGAGGGGAACACCGAGGTTCCCGGCACCACTTGCTCTGAGCCCCTTCTCCCCTCCTGATCGCGACAGGAGAGGCGATTCCCCTGCGTGGTCTGGAAGGGGTTCCCGGCCTTCCCGGCGCACCTCAGGATGAGGCCGGTCTTCACGAGGAAATTCGAGACGAGCCACGTGGGTGGGGCCACATGCCGAACGCCCCCGATTCCCCGGTCCGCCCTTGAGAAGGACCCGAGGCCCGGACCCCTCTTCGAAGGCAACCCTGTGGGTGAAGGCACAACACGAAGGGGCACTGCCACCCCCGTGCATCGTCCGCAAAGACCCGCGGGTTCCACACACAGCTCGACGAGGGGCCGGAGACCCCCTGAGCAACTCGAGAGGCCAGCGGGGTTCCCTTCCTCAGACAAGACGAGGCCTGACTCTCCTGTCCCAACTCTGCAGGGACCCTGCGGTCGGAGTCCGAAACGGAGAGGAAGCCTGAGGTTCCTGCCTCCCCTCGAGGTGAGGCCCTCTTCCGTTGCGCCAGACCCAGCGGAGTCCCGAGGGGCCCTGCCACCTCCACAGGATCCCTCGCCTCTCAGAGGCACCCTGGGAAGTTCCCTAAGGTCCCCGGCAGAAGGCGAGGGACACGAGGGTTTCCCGCCGCCCCCCGAGAAAGACCTCGAGAGTCCTTCTTCAACGCGTCTCGAGGCCCTAGTCCCCTCCCGTGACTCGAGAGCCAGGACGCGCTCCCCCTCGCCACGCGCATGGAGACCTGACTTCCCTGGCGCCGCACGGGAGGCTCCCTGAGATCCTCGTCGTGCCTCGGGAGAAAACCCCCACGGGCGCCGCAGCTCGAGGAAACCCCGGAGACGCCCCCGTCCTCGCGAGCTGAGGGCCTTCTTTTCCTGCATGGCCTGGAGAGCAATCCCGGGTCCTCTCTCCAAACGGAAGAGGAGGCTGGACTCCCTTGAGGCCGCTCAGGGGGCTCCAATAGACCCGCGTCGCGACTCGAGAGGAGAGCGGAGTCCTTGGCTTCTCCTCGAGATGAGGCCTGACTCCCCGGGGGAGCCTGGAATGCAACCCCGAGATCCCTGCCTTCCCTGGAGAGGAATATTAGGTCCCGGTCACACGCCTAGGTGAGGTCTCTTCGGCCCTGCAGTGACTCGAGCGCAACCCCCAGCTTTCCCTCGCAACCCGAGGGGAAGATTGGGCTTCCCAGGGCCAACCCAAGGGGAAGGCTGAGATCCCCGTCGTAACTCGAGAATCCCGCCGCAACTCGAGAAAAACCACGTGGTTCCCACCTCTTGGCAAGATGAGGCCCTTGCCCGCCACGGCGTCTCAAGGGAAGTCCCCTGTTCCGCCCTGAAGGGCGAAACGGTCCCTGACAGCCTTCCTGCGACCCCCAAAAGTCCCCCGACACGCCGGGTTCCCTCGAGGGGAACACCGAGGGTCCCGGCACCGCTTCCTCTGAGCCCCTTCTCCCCTCCTGATCGCGACAGGAGAGGCGATTCCCCTGCGTGGTCTGGAAGGGGTTCCCGGCCTTCCCGGCGCACCTCAGGATGAGGCCGGTCTTCACGAGGAAATTCGAGACGAGCCACGTGGGTGGGGCCACATGCCGAACGCCCCCGATTCCCCGGTCCGCCCTTGAGAAGGACCCGAGGCCCGGACCCCTCTTCGAAGGCAACCCTGTGGGTGAAGGCACAACACGAAGGGGCACTGCCACCCCCGTGCATCGTCCGCAAAGACCCGCGGGTTCCACACACAGCTCGACGAGGGGCCTGAGACCCCCTGAGCAACTCGAGAGGCCAGCGGGGTTCCCTTCCTCAGACAAGACGAGGCCTGACTCTCCTGTCCCACCTCTGAAGCGACCCTGCGGGCGGAGTCCGAAACGGAGAGGAAGGCTGAGGTTCCTGCCTGCCCTCGAGGTGAGGCCCTCTTCCGTTGCGCCAGACCCAGCGGAGTCCCGAGGGGCCCCGCCACCTCCACAGGATCCCTCGCCTCTCAGAGGCACCCTGGGAAGTTCCCTAAGGTCCCCGGCAGAAGGCGAGGGACACGAGGGTTTCCCGCCGCCCCCCGAGAAAGACCTCGAGAGTCCTTCTTCAACGCGTCTCGAGGCCCTAGTCCCCTCCCGTGACTCGAGAGCCAGGACGCGCTCCCCCTCGCCACGCGCATGGAGACCTGACTTCCCTGGCGCCGCACGGGAGGCTCCCTGAGATCCTCGTCGTGCCTCGGGAGAAAACCCCCACGGGCGCCGCAGCTCGAGGAAACCCCTGAGACGCCCCCGTCCTCGCGAGCTGAGGGCCTTCTTTTCCTGCATGGCCTGGAGAGCAATCCCGGGTCCTCTCTCCAAACGGAAGAGGAGGCTGGACTCCCTTGAGGCCGCTCAGGGGACTCCAAGAGACCCGCGTCGCGACTCGAGAGGAGAGCGGAGTCCTTGGCTTCCCCTCGAGACGAGGCCTGACTCCCCGGGGGAGCCTGGAATGCAACCCCGAGATCCCTGCCTTCCCTGGAGAGGAATATTAGGTCGCGGACACACGCCTAGGTGAGGTCTCTTCGGCCCTGCAGTGACTCGAGCGCAACCCCCAGCTTTCCCTCGCAACCCGAGGGGAAGATTGGGCTTCCCAGGGCCAACCCAAGGGGAAGGCTGAGATCCCCGTCGTAACTCGAGAATCCCACCGCAACTCGAGAAAAACCACGTGGTTCCCACCTCTTGGCAAGATGAGGCCCTTGCCCGCCACGGCGTCTCAAGGGAAGTCCCCTGTTCCGCCCTGAAGTTCGAAACGGTCCCTGACAGCCTTCCTGCGACCCCCAAAAGTCCCCCGACACGCCGGGTTCCCTCGAGGGGAACACCGAGGGTCCCGGCACCGCTTCCTCTGAGCCCCTTCTCCCCTCCTGATCGCGACAGGAGAGGCGATTCCCCTGCGTGGTCTGGAAGGGGTTCCAGGCCTTCCCGGCGCACCTCAGGATGAGGCCGGTCTTCACGAGGAAATTCGAGACGAGCCACGTGGGTGGGGCCACATGCCGAACGCCCCCGATTCCCCGGTCCGCCCTTGAGAAGGACCCGAGGCCCGGACCCCTCTTCGAAGGCAACCCTGTGGGTGAAGGCACAACACGAAGGGGCACTGCCACCCCCGTGCATCGTCCGCAAAGACCCGCGGGTTCCACACACAGCTCGACGAGGGGCCTGAGACCCCCTGAGCAACTCGAGAGGCCAGCGGGGTTCCCTTCCTCAGACAAGACGAGGCCTGACTCTCCTGTCCCAACTCTGCAGGGACCCTGCGGTCGGAGTCCGAAACGGAGAGGAAGCCTGAGGTTCCTGCCTCCCCTCGAGGTGAGGCCCTCTTCCGTTGCGCCAGACCCAGCGGAGTCCCGAGGGGCCCCGCCACCTCCACAGGATCCCTCGCCTCTCAGAGGCACCCTGGGAAGTTCCCTAAGGTCCCCGGCAGAAGGCAAGGGACACGAGGGTTTCCCGCCGCCCCCCGAGAAAGACCTCGAGAGTCCTTCTTCAACGCGTCTCGAGGCCCTAGTCCCCTCCCGTGACTCGAGAGCCAGGACGCGCTCCCCCTCGCCATGCGCATGGAGACCTGACTTCCCTGGCGCCGCACGAGAGGCTCCCTGAGATCCTCGTCGTGCCTCGGGAGAAAACCCCCACGGGCGCTGCAACTCGAGGAAACCCCGGAGACGCCCCCGTCCTCGCGAGCTGAGGACCTTCTTTTCCTGCATGGCCTGGAGAGCAATCCCGGGTCCTCTCTCCAAACGGAAGAGGAGGCTGGACTCCCTTGAGGCCGCTCAGGGGGCTCCAAGAGACCCGCGTCGCGACTCGAGAGGAGAGCGGAGTCCTTGGCTTCCCCTCGAGACGAGGCCTGACTCCCCGGGGCAGCCTGGAATGCAACCCCGAGATCCCTGCCTTCCCTGGAGAGGAAGATTAGGTCCCGGACACACGCCTAGGTGAGGTCTCTTCGGCCCTGCAGTGACTCGAGCGCAACCCCCAGCTTTCCCTCGCAACCCGAGGGGAAGATTGGGCTTCCCAGGGCCAACCCAAGGGGAAGGCTGAGATCCCCGTCGTAACTCGAGAATCCCGCCGCAACTCGAGAAAAACCACGTGGTTCCCACCTCTTGGCAAGATGAGGCCCTTGCCCGCCACGGCGTCTCAAGGGAAGTCCCCTGTTCCGCCCTGAAGGGCGAAACGGTCCCTGACAGCCTTCCTGCGACCCCCAAAAGTCCCCCGACACGCCGGGTTCCCTCGAGGGGAACACCGAGGGTCCCGGCCCCACTTCCTCTGAGCCCCTTCTCCCCTCCTGATCGCGACAGGAGAGGCGATTCCCCTGCGTGGTCTGGAAGGGGTTCCAGGCCTTCCCGGCGCACCTCAGGATGAGGCCGGTCTTCACGAGGAAATTCGAGACGAGCCACGTGGGTGGGGCCACATGCCGAACGCCCCCGATTCCCCGGTCCGCCCTTGAGAAGGACCCGACGCCCGGACCCCTCTTCGAAGGCAACCCTGTGGGTGAAGGCACAACACGAAGGGGCACTGCCACCCCCGTGCATCGTGCGCAAAGACCCGCGGGTTCCACACACAGCTCGACGAGGGGCCTGAGACCCCCTGAGCAACTCGAGAGGCCAGCGGGGTTCCCTTCCTCAGACAAGACGAGGCCTGACTCTCCTGTCCCAACTCTGCAGGGACCCTGCGGTCGGAGTCTGAAACGGAGAGGAAGCCTGAGGTTCCTGCCTCCCCTCGAGGTGAGGGCCTCTTCCGTTGCGCCAGACCCAGCGGAGTCCCGAGGGGCCCCGCCACCTCCACAGGATCCCTCGCCTCTCAGAGGCACCCTGGCAAGTTCCCTAAGGTCCCCGGCAGAAGGCGAGGGACACGAGGGTTTCCCGCCGCCCCCCGAGAAAGACCTCGAGAGTCCTTCTTCAACGCGTCTCGAGGCCCTAGTCCCCTCCCGTGACTCGAGAGCCAGGACGCGCTCCCCCTCGCCACGCGCATGGAGACCTGACTTCCCTGGCGCCGCACGGGAGGCTCCCTGAGATCCTCGTCGTGCCTCGGGAGAAAACCCCCAAGGGCGCCGCAGCTCGAGGAAACCCCGGAGACGCCCCCGTCCTCGCGAGCTGAGGGCCTTCTTTTCCTGCATGGCCTGGAGAGCAATCCCGGGTCCTCTCTCCAAACGGAAGAGGAGGCTGGACTCCCTTGAGGCCGCTCAGGGGGCTCCAAGAGACCCGCGTCGCGACTCGAGAGGAGAGCGGAGTCCTTGGCTTCCCCTCGAGACGAGGCCTGACTCCCCGGGGGAGCCTGGAATGCAACCCCGAGATCCCTGCCTTCCCTGGAGAGGAATATTAGGTCCCGGACACACGCCTAGGTGAGGTCTCTTCGGCCCTGCAGCGACTCGAGCGCAACCCCCAGCTTTCCCTCGCAACCCGAGGGGAAGATTGGGCTTCCCAGGGCCAACCCAAGGGGAAGGCTGAGATCCCCGTCGTAACTCGAGAATCCCGCCGCAACTCGAGAAAAACCACGTGGTTCCCACCTCTTGGCAAGAGGAGGCCCTTGCCCGCCACGGCGTCTCCAGGGAAGTCCCCTGTTCCGCCCTGAAGGGCGAAACGGTCCCTGACAGCCTTCCTGCGACCCCCAAAAGTCCCCCGACACGCCGGGTTCCCTCGAGGGGAACACCGAGGGTCCCGGCACCGCTTCCTCTGAGCCCCTTCTCCCCTGCTGACCGCGACAGGAGAGGCGATTCCCCTGCGTGGTCTGGAAGGGGTTCCCGGCCTTCCCGGCGCACCTCAGGATGAGGCCGGTCTCACGAGGAAATTCGAGACGAGCCACGTGGGTGGGGCCACAGGCCGAACGCCCCCGATTCCCCGGTCCGCCCTTGAGAAGGACCCGAGGCCCGGACCCCTCTTCGAAGGCAACCCTGTGTGTGAAGGCACAACACGAAGGGGCACTGCCACCCCCGTGCATCGTCCGCAAAGACCCGCGGGTTCCACACACAGCTCGTCGAGGGGCCTGAGACCCCCTGAGCAACTCGAGAGGCCAGCGGGTTTCCCTTCCTCAGACAAGACGAGGCCTGACTCTCCTGTCTCAACTCTGCAGGGACCTGCGGTCGGAGTCCGAAACGGAGAGGAAGCCTGAGGTGCCTGCCTCCCCTCGAGGTGAGGCCCTCTTCCGTTGCGCCAGACCCAGTGGAGTCCCGAGGGGCCCCGCCACCTCCACAGGATCCCTCGCCTCTCAGAGGCACCCTGGGAAGTTCCCTAAGGTCCCCGGCAGAAGGCGAGGGACACGAGGGTTTCCCGCCGCCCCCCGAGAAAGACCTCGAGAGTCCTTCTTCAACGCGTCTCGAGGCCCTAGTCCCCTCCCGTGACTCGAGAGCCAGGGCGCGCTACCCCTCGCCACGCGCATGAGACCTGACTTCCCTGGCGCCGCACGAGAGGCTCCCTGAGATCCTCGTCGTGCCTCGGGAGAAAATCCCCACGGGCGCCGCAGCTCGAGGAAACCCCGGAGACGCCCCCGTCCTCGCGAGCTGAGGGCCTTCTTTTCCTGCATGGCCTGGAGAGCAATCCCGGGTCCTCTCTCCAAACGGAAGAGGAGGCTGGACTCCCTTGAGGCCGCTCAGGGGGCTCCAAGAGACCCGCGTCGCGACTCGAGAGGAGAGCGGAGTCCTTGGCTTCCCCTCGAGACGAGGCCTGACTCCCCGGGGCAGCCTGGAATGCAACCCCGAGATCCCTGCCTTCCCTGGAGAGGAATATTAGGTCCCGGACACACGCCTAGGTGAGGTCTCTTCGGCCCTGCAGTGACTCGAGCGCAACCCCCAGCTTTCCTTCGCAACCCGAGGGGAAGATTGGGCTTCCCAGGGCCAACCCAAGGGGAAGGCTGAGATCCCCGTCGTAACTCGAGAATCCCGCCGCAACTCGAGAAAAACCACGTGGTTCCCACCTCTTGGCAAGATGAGGCCCTTGCCCGCCACGGCGTCTCAAGGGAAGTCCCCTGTTCCGCCCTGAAGGGCGAAACGGTCCCTGACAGCCTTCCTGCGACCCCCAAAAGTCCCCCGACACGCCGGGTTCCCTCGAGGGGAACACCGAGGGTCCCGGCACCGCTTCCTCTGAGCCCCTTCTCCCCTGCTGACCGCGACAGGAGACGCGATTCCCCTGCGTGGTCTGGAAGGGGTTCCCGGCCTTCCCGGCGCACCTCAGGATGAGGCCGGTCTCACGAGGAAATTCGAGACGAGCCACGTGGGTGGGGCCACATGCCGAACGCCCCCGATTCCCCGGTCCGCCCTTGAGAAGGACCCGAGGCCCGGACCCCTCTTCGAAGGCAACCCTGTGTGTGAAGGCACAACACGAAGGGGCACTGCCACCCCCGTGCATCGTCCGCAAAGACCCGCGGGTTCCACACACAGCTCGACGAGGGGCCTGAGACCCCCTGAGCAACTCGAGAGGCCAGCGGGGTTCCCTTCCTCAGACAAGACGAGGCCTGACTCTCCTGTCCCAACTCTGCAGGGACCTGCGGTCGGAGTCCGAAACGGAGAGGAAGCCTGAGGTGCCTGCCTCCCCTCGAGGTGAGGCCCTCTTCCGTTGCGCCAGACCCAGTGGAGTCCCGAGGGGCCCCGCCACCTCCACAGGATCCCTCGCCTCTCAGAGGCACCCTGGGAAGTTCCCTAAGGTCCCCGGCAGAAGGCGAGGGACACGAGGGTTTCCCGCCGCCCCCCGAGAAAGACCTCGAGAGTCCTTCTTCAACGCGTCTCGAGGCCCTAGTCCCCTCCCGTGACTCGAGAGCCAGGGCGCGCTACCCCTCGCCACGCGCATGAGACCTGACTTCCCTGGCGCCGCACGAGAGGCTCCCTGAGATCCTCGTCGTGCCTCGGGAGAAAATCCCCACGGGCGCCGCAGCTCGAGGAAACCCCGGAGACGCCCCCGTCCTCGCGAGCTGAGGGCCTTCTTTTCCTGCATGGCCTGGAGAGCAATCCCGGGTCCTCTCTCCAAACGGAAGAGGAGGCTGGACTCCCTTGAGGCCGCTCAGGGGGCTCCAAGAGACCCGCGTCGCGACTCGAGAGGAGAGCGGAGTCCTTGGCTTCCCCTCGAGACGAGGCCTGACTCCCCGGGGCAGCCTGGAATGCAACCCCGAGATCCCTGCCTTCCCTGGAGAGGAATATTAGGTCCCGGACACACGCCTAGGTGAGGTCTCTTCGGCCCTGCAGTGACTCGAGCGCAACCCCCAGCTTTCCTTCGCAACCCGAGGGGAAGATTGGGCTTCCCAGGGCCAACCCAAGGGGAAGGCTGAGATCCCCGTCGTAACTCGAGAATCCCGCCGCAACTCGAGAAAAACCACGTGGTTCCCACCTCTTGGCAAGATGAGGCCCTTGCCCGCCACGGCGTCTCAAGGGAAGTCCCCTGTTCCGCCCTGAAGGGCGAAACGGTCCCTGACAGCCTTCCTGCGACCCCCAAAAGTCCCCCGACACGCCGGGTTCCCTCGAGGGGAACACCGAGGGTCCCGGCACCGCTTCCTCTGAGCCCCTTCTCCCCTGCTGACCGCGACAGGAGAGGCGATTCCCCTGCGTGGTCTGGAAGGGGTTCCCGGCCTTCCCGGCGCACCTCAGGATGAGGCCGGTCTCACGAGGAAATTCGAGACGAGCCACGTGAGTGGGGCCACATGCCGAACGCCCCCGATTCCCCGGTCCGCCCTTGAGAAGGACCCGAGGCCCGGACCCCTCTTCGAAGGCAACCCTGTGTGTGAAGGCACAACACGAAGGGGCACTGCCACCCCCGTGCATCGTCCGCAAAGACCCGCGGGTTCCACACACAGCTCGACGAGGGGCCTGAGACCCCCTGAGCAACTCGAGAGGCCAGCGGGTTTCCCTTCCTCAGACAAGACGAGGCCTGACTCTCCTGTCCCAACTCTGCAGGGACCTGCGGTCGGAGTCCGAAACGGAGAGGAAGCCTGAGGTTCCTGCCTCCCCTCGAGGTGAGGCCCTCTTCCGTTGCGCCAGACCCAGCGGAGTCCCGAGGGGCCCCGCCACCTCCACAGGATCCCTCGCCTCTCAGAGGCACCCTGGGAAGTTCCCTAAGGTCCCCGGCAGAAGGCGAGGGACACGAGGGTTTCCCGCCGCCCCCCGAGAAAGACCTCGAGAGTCCTTCTTCAACGCGTCTCGAGGCCCTAGTCCCCTCCCGTGACTCGAGAGCCAGGACGCGCTCCCCCTCGCCACGCGCATGGAGACCTGACTTTCCTGGCGCCGCACGAGAGGCTCCCTGAGATCCTCGTCGTGCCTCGAGAGAAAATCCCCACGGGCGCCGCAGCTCGAGGAAACCCCTGAGACGCCCCCGTCCTCGCGAGCTGAGGGCCTTCTTTTCCTGCATGGCCTGGAGAGCAATCCCGGGTCCTCTCTCCAAACGGAAGAGGAGGCTGGACTCCCTTGAGGCCGCTCAGGGGGCTCCAAGAGACCCGCGTCGCGACTCGAGAGGAGAGCGGAGTCCTTGGCTTCCCCTTGAGACGAGGCCTGACTCCCCGGGGGAGCCTGGAATGCAACCCCGAGATCCCTGCCTTCCCTGGAGAGGAATATTAGGTCCCGGACACACGCCTAGGTGAGGTCTCTTCGGCCCTGCGGTGACTCGAGCGCGACCCCCAGCTTTCCCTCGCAACCCGAGGGAAGATTGGGCTTCCCAGGGCCAACCCAAGGGGAAGGCTGAGAGCCCTGTCGTAACTCGAGAATCCCGCCGCAGCTCGAGAAAAACCACGTGGTTCCCACCTCTTGGCAAGATGAGGCCCTTGCCCGCCACGGCGTCTCAAGGGAAGTCCCCTGTTCAGCCCTGAAGGGCGAAACGGTCCCTGACAGCCTTCCTGCGACCCCCAAAAGTCCCCCGACACGCCGGGTTCCCTCGAGGGGAACACCGAGGGTCCCGGCACCGCTTCCTCTGAGCCCCTTCTCCCCTCCTGATCGCGACAGGAGAGGCGATTCCCCTGCGTGGTCTGGAAGGGGTTCCCGGCCTTCCCGGCGCACCTCAGGATGAGGCCGGTCTCACGAGGAAATTCGAGATGAGCCACGTGGGTGGGGCCATATGCCGAACGCCCCCGATTCCCCGGTCCGCCCTTGAGAAGGACCCGAGGCCCGGACCCCTCTTCGAAGGCAACCCTGTGGGGGAAGGCACAACACGAAGGGGCACTGCCACCCCCGTGCATCGTCCGCAAAGACCCGCGGGTTCCACACACAGCTCGACGAGGGGCCTGAGACCCCCTGAGCAACTCGAGAGGCCAGCGGGGTTCCCTTCCTCAGACAAGACGAGGCCTGACTCTCCTGTCCCAACTGTGCAGGGACCCTGCGGTCGGAGTCCGAAACGCAGAGGAAGCCTGAGGTTCCTGCCTCCCCTCGAGGTGAGGCCCTCTTCCGTTGCGCCAGACCCAGCGGAGTCCCGAGGGGCCCCGCCACCTCCACAGGATCCCTCGCCTCTCAGAGGCACCCTGGGAAGTTCCCTAAGGTCCCCGGCAGAAGGCGAGGGACACGAGGGTTTCCCGCCGCCCGCCGAGAAAGACCTCGAGAGTCCTTCTTCAACGCGTCTCGAGGCCCTAGTCCCCTCCCGTGACTCGAGAGCCAGGACGCGCTCCCCCTCGCCACGCGCATGGAGACCTGACTTCCCTGGCGCCGCACGAGAGGCTCCCTGAGATCCTCGTCGTGCCTCGGGAGAAAACCCCCACGGGCGCCGCAGCTCGAGGAAACCCCTGAGACGCCCCCGTCCTCGCGAGCTGAGGGCCTTCTTTTCCTGCATGGCCTGGAGAGCAATCCCGGGTCCTCTCTCCAAACGGAAGAGGAGGCTGGACTCCCTTGAGGCCGCTCAGGGGGCTCCAAGAGACCCGCGTCGCGACTCGAGAGGAGAGCGGAGTCCTTGGCTTCCCCTCGAGACGAGGCCTGACTCCCCGGGGGAGCCTGGAATGCAACCCCGAGATCCCTGCCTTCCCTGGAGAGGAATATTAGGTCCCGGACACACGCCTAGGTGAGTTCTCTTCGGCCCTGCAGTGACTCGAGCGCAACCCCCAGCTTTCCCTCGCAACCCGAGGGGAAGATTGGGCTTCCCAGGGCCAACCCAAGGGGAAGGCTGAGATCCCCGTCGTAACTCGAGAATCCCGCCGCAACTCAAGAAAAACCACGTGGTTCCCACCTCTTGGCAAGATGAGGCCCTTGCCCGCCACGGCGTCTCAAGGGAAGTCCCCTGTTCCGCCCTGAAGGGCGAAACGGTCCCTGACAGCCTTCCTGCGACCCCCAAAAGTCCCCCGACACGCCGGGTTCCCTCGAGGGGAACACCGAGGGTCCCGGCACCGCTTCCTCTGAGCCCCTTCTCCCCTCCTGATCGCGACAGGAGAGGCGATTCCCCTGCGTGGTCTGGAAGGGGTTCCTGGCCTTCCCGGCGCACCACAGGATGAGGCCGGTCTCACGAGGAAATTCGAGACGAGCCACGTGGGTGGGGCCACATGACGAACGCCCCCGATTCCCCGGTCCGCCCTTGAGAAGGACCCGAGGCCCGGACCCCTCTTCGAAGGCAACCCTGGGGGGGAAGGCACAACACGAAGGGGCACTGCCACCCCCGTGCATCGTCCGCAAAGACCCGCGGGTTCCACACGCAGCTCGACGAGGGGCCTGAGACCCCCTGAGCAACTCGAGAGGCCAGCGGGGTTCCCTTCCTCAGACAAGACGAGGCCTGACTCTCCTGTCCCAACTCTGCAGGGACCCTGCGGTCGGAGTCCGAAACGGAGAGGAAGCCTGAGGTTCCTGCCTCCCCTCGAGGTGAGGCCCTCTTCCGTTGCGCCAGACCCAGCGGAGTCCCGAGGGGCCCCGCCACCTCCACAGGGTCCCTCGCCTCTCAGAGGCACCCTGGGAAGTTCCCTAAGGTCCCCGGCAGAAGGCGAGGGACACGAGGGTTTCCCGCCGCCCCCCGAGAAAGACCTGGAGAGTCCTTCTTCAACGCGTCTCGAGGCCCTAGTCCCCTCCCGTGACTCGACAGCCAGGACGCGCTCCCCCTCGCCACGCGCATGGAGACCTGACTTCCCTGGCGCCGCACGAGAGGCTCCCTGAGATCCTCGTCGTGCCTCGGGAGAAAACCCCCACGGGCGCCGCAGCTCGAGGAAACCCCTGAGACGCCCCCGTCCTCGCGAGCTGAGGGCCTTCTTTTCCTGCATGGCCTGGAGAGCAATCCCGGGTCCTCTCTCCAAACGGAAGAGGAGGCTGGACTCCCTTGAGGCCGCTCAGGGGGCTCCAAGAGACCCGCGTCGCGACTCGAGAGGAGAGCGGAGTCCTTGGCTTCCCCACGAGACGAGGCCTGACTCCCCGGGGGAGCCTGGAATGCAACCCCGAGATCCCTGCCATCCCTGGAGAGGAATATTAGGTCCCGGACACACGCCTAGGTGAGGTCTCTTCGGCCCTGCAGTGACTCGAGCGCAACCCCCAGCTTTCTCTCGCAACCCGAGGGGAAGATTGGGCTTCCCAGGGCCAACCCAAGGGGAAGGCTGAGATCCCCGTCGTAACTCGAGAATCCCGCCGCAACTCGAGAAAAACCACGTGGTTCCCACCTCTTGGCAAGATGAGGCCCTTGCCCGCCACGGCGTCTCAAGGGAAGTCCCCTGTTCCGCCCTGAAGGGCGAAACGGTCCCTGACAGCCTTCCTGCGACCCCCAAAAGTCCCCCGACACGCCGGGTTCCCTCGAGGGGAACACCGAGGGTCCAGGCACCGCTTCCTCTGAGCCCCTTCTCCCCTCCTGATCGCGACAGGAGAGGCGATTCCCCTGCGTGGTCTGGAAGGGGTTCCCGGCCTTCCCGGCGCACCTCAGGATGAGGCCGGTCTCACGAGGAAATTCGAGACGAGCCACGTGGGTGGGGCCACATGCCGAACGCCCCCGATTCCCCGGTCCGCCCTTGAGAAGGACCCGAGGCCCGGACCCCTCTTCGAAGTCATCCCTGGGGGGGAAGGCACAACACGAAGGGGCACTGCCACCCCCGTGCATCGTCCGCAAAGACCCGCGGGTTCCACACGCAGCTCGACGAGTGGCCGGAGACCCCCTGAGCAACTCGAGAGGCCAGCGGGGTTCCCTTCCTCAGACAAGACGAGGCCTGACTCTCCTGTCCCAACTCTGCAGGGACCCTGCGGTCGGAGTCCGAAACGGAGAGGAAGCCTGAGGTTCCTGCCTCCCCTCGAGGTGAGGCCCTCTTCCGTTGCGCCAGACCCAGCGGAGTCCCAAGGGGCCCCGCCACCTCCACAGGATCCCTCGCCTCTCAGAGGCACCCTGGGAAGTTCCCTAAGGTCCCCGGCAGAAGGCGAGGGACACGAGGGTTTCCCGCCGCCCCCCGAGAAAGACCTCGAGAGTCCTTCCTCAACGCGTCTCGAGGCCCTAGTCCCCTCCCGTGACTCGAGAGCCAGGACGCGCTCCCCCTCGCCACGCGCCTGGAGACCTGACTTCCCTGGCGCCGCACGAGAGGCTCCCTGAGATCCTCGTCGTGCCTCGGGAGAAAACCCCCACGGGCGCCGCAGCTCGAGGAAACCCCTGAGACGCCCCTGTCCTCGCGAGCTGAGGGCCTTCTTTTCCTGCATGGCCTGGAGGGCAATCCCGGGTCCTCTCTCCAAACGCAAGAGGAGGCTGGACTCCCTTGAGGCCGCTCAGGGGGCTCCAAGAGACCCGCATCGCGACTCGAGAGGAGAGCGGAGTCCTTGGCTTCCCCTCGAGGCGAGGCCTGACTCCCCGGGGGAGCCTGGAATGCAACCCCGAGATCCCTGCCTTCCCTGGAGAGGAATATTAGGTCCCGGACACACGCCTAGGTGAGGTCTCTTCGGCCCTGCAGTGACTCGAGCGCAACCCCCAGCTTTCCCTCGCAACCCGAGGGGAAGATTGGGCTTCCCAGGGCCAACCCAAGGGGAAGGCTGAGATCCCCGTCGTAACTCGAGAATCCCGCCGCAACTCGAGAAAAACCACGTGGTTCCCACCTCTTGGCAAGAGGAGGCCCTTGCCCGCCACGGCGTCTCAAGGGAAGTCCCCTGTTCCGCCCTGAAGGGCGAAACGGTCCATGACAGCCTTCCCGCGACCCCCAAAAGTCCCCCGACACGCCGGGTTCCCTCGACGGGAACACCGAGGGTCCCGGCACCGCTTCCTCTGAGCCCCTTCTCCCCTCCTGATCGCGACAGGAGAGGCGATTCCCCTGCGTGGTCTGGAAGGGGTTCCCGGCCTTCCCGGCGCACCTCAGGAGGAGGCCGGTCTCACGAGGAAATTCGAGACGAGCCACGTGGGTGGGGCCACATGCCGAACGCCCCCGATTCCCCGGTCCGCCCTTGTGAAGGACCCGAGGCCTGGACCCCTCTTCGAAGGCAACCCTGTGGGTGAAGGCACAACACGAAGGGGCACTGCCACCCCCGTGCATCGTTCCCAAAGACCCGCGGGTTCCACACACAGCTCGACGAGGGGCCTGAGACCCCCTGAGCAACTCGAGAGGCCAGCGGGGTTCCCTTCCTCAGACAAGACGAGGCCTGACTCTCCTGTCCCAACTCTGCAGGGACCCTGCGGTCGGAGTCCGAAACGGAGAGGAAGCCTGAGGTTCCTGCCTCCCCTCGAGGTGAGGCCCTCTTCCGTTGCGCCAGACCCAGCGGAGTCCCGAGGGGCCCCGCCACCTCCACAGGATCCCTCGCCTCTCAGAGGCACCCTGGGAAGTTCCCTAAGGTCCCCAGCAGAAGGCGAGGGACACGAGGGTTTCCCGCCGCCCCCCGAGAAAGACCTCGAGAGTCCTTCCTCAACGCGTCTCGAGGCCCTAGTCCCCTCCCGTGACTCGAGAGCCAGGACGCGCTCCCCCTCGCCACACGCCTGGAGACCTGACTTCCCTGGCGCCGCACGAGAGGCTCCCTGAGATCCTCGTCGTGCCTCGGGAGAAAACCCCCACGGGCGCCGCAGCTCGAGGAAACCCCTGAGACGCCCCCGTCCTCGCGAGCTGAGGGCCTTCTTTTCCTGCATGGCCTGGAGAGCAATCCCGGGTCCTCTCTCCAAAAGGAAGAGGAGGCTGGACTCCCTTGAGGCCGCTCAGGGGGCTCCAAGAGACCCGCGTCGCGACTCGAGAGGAGAGCGGAGTCCTTGGCTTCCCCTCGAGACGAGGCCTGACTCCCCGGGGGAGCCTGGAATGCAACCCCGAGATCCCTGCCTTCCCTGGAGAGGAATATTAGGTCCCGGACACTCGCCTAGGTGAGGTCTCTTCGGCCCTGCGGTGACTCGAGCGCAACCCCCAGCTTTCCCTCGCAACCCGAGGGGAAGATTGGGCCTCCCAGGGCCAACCCAAGGGGAAGGCTGAGATCCCCGTCGTAACTCGAGAATCCCGCCGCAACTCGAGAAAAACCACGTGGTTCCCACCTCTTGGCAAGATGAGGCCCTTGCCCGCCACGGCGTCTCAAGGGAAGTCCCCTGTTCCGCCCTGAAGGGCGAAACGGTCCCTGACAGACTTCCTGCGACCCCCAAAAGTCCCCCGACACGCCGGGTTCCCTCGAGGGGAACACCGAGGGTCCCGGCACCGCTTCCTCTGAGCCCCTTCTCCCCTCCTGATCGCGACAGGAGAGGCGATTCCCCTGCGTGGTCTGGAAGGGGTTCCCGGCCTTCCCGGCGCACCTCAGGAGGAGGCCGGTCTCACGAGGAAATTCGAGACGAGCCACGTGGGTGGGGCCACATGCCGAACGCCCCCGATTCCCCGGTCCGCCCTTGAGAAGGACCCGAGGCCCGGACCCCTCTTCGAAGGCAACCCTGTGGGGGAAGGCACAACACGAAGGGGCACTGCCAACCCCGTGCATCGTCCGCAAAGACCCGCGGGTTCCACACACAGCTCGACGAGGGGCCTGAGACCCCCTGAGCAACTCGAGAGGCCAGCGGGGTTCCCTTCCTCAGACAAGACGAGGCCTGACTCTCCTGTCCCAACTCTGCAGGGACCCTGCGGGCGGAGTCCGAAACGGAGAGGAAGCCTGAGGTTCCTGCCTCCCCTCGAGGTGAGGCCCTCTTCCGTTGCGCCAGACCCAGCGGAGTCCCGAGGGGCCCCGCCACCTCCACAGGATCCCTCGCCTCTCAGAGGCACCCTGGCAAGTTCCCTAAGGTCCCCGGCAGAAGGCGAGGGACACGAGGGTTTCCCGCCGCCCCCCGAGAAAGACCTCGAGAGTCCTTCTTCAACGCGTCTCGAGGCCCTAGTCCCCTCCCGTGACTCGAGAGCCAGGACGCGCTCCCCCTCTCCACGCGCATGGGGACCTGACTTCCCTGGCGCCGCACGAGAGGCTCCCTGAGATCCTCGTCGTGCCTCGGGAGAAAACCCCCACGGGCGCCGCAGATCGAGGAAACCCCTGAGACGCCCCCGTCCTCGCGAGCTGAGGGCATTCCTTTCCTGCATGGCCTGGAGAGCAATCCCGGGTCCTCTCTCAAACGGAAGAGGAGGCTGGACTCCCTTGAGGCCGCTCAGGGGGCTCCAAGAGACCCGCGTCGCGACTCGAGAGGAGAGCGGAGTCCTTGGCTTCCCCTCGAGACGAGGCCTGACTCCCCGGGGGAGCCTGGAATGCAACCCCGAGATCCCTGCCTTCCCTGGAGAGGAATATTAGGTCCCGGACACACGCCTAGGTGAGGTCTCTTCGGCCCTGCGGTGACTCGAGCGCAACCCCCAGCTTTCCCTCGCAACCCGAGGGGAAGATTGGGCTTCCCAGGGCCAACCCAAGGGGAAGGCTGAGATCCCCGTCGTAACTCGAGAATCCCGCCGCAACTCGAGAAAAACCACGTGGTTCCCACCTCTTGGCAAGATGAGGCCCTTGCCCGCCACGGCGTCTCAAGGGAAGTCCCCTGTTCCACCCTGAAGGGCGAAACGGTCCCTGACAGCCTTCCCGCGACCCCCAAAAGTCCCCCGACACGCCGGGTTCCCTCGAGGGGAACACCGAGTGTCCCGGCACCGCTTCCTCTGAGCCCCTTCTCCCCTCCTGATCGCGACAGGAGAGGCGATTCCACTGCGTGGTCTGGAAGGGGTTCCCGGCCTTCCCGGCACACCTCAGGAGGAGGCCGGTCTCACGAGGAAATTCGAGACGAGCCACGTGGGTGGGGCCACATGCCGAACGCCCCCGATTCCCCGGTCCCCCTTGAGAAGGACCCGAGGCCCGGACCCCTCTTCGAAGGCAACCCTGTGGGGGAAGGCACAACACGAAGGGGCACTGCCACCCCCGTGCATCGTCCGCAAAGACCCGCGGGTTCCACACACAGCTCGACGAGGGGCCTGAGACCCCCTGAGCAACTCGAGAGGCCAGCGGGGTTCCCTTCCTCAGACAAGACGAGGCCTGACTCTCCTGTCCCAACTCTGCAGGGACCCTGCGTTCGGAGTCCGAAACGGAGAGGAAGCCTGAGGTTCCTGCCTCCCCTCGAGGTGAGGCCCTCTTCCGTTGCGCCAGACCCAGAGGAGTCCCGAGGGGCCCCGCCACCTCCACAGGATCCCTCGCCTCTCAGAGGCACCCTGGGAAGTTCCCTAAGGTCCCCGGCAGAAGGCGAGGGACACGAGGGTTTCCCGCCACCCCCCGAGAAAGACCTCGAGAGTCCTTCTTCAACGCGTCTCGAGGCCCTAGTCCCCTCCCGTGACTCGAGAGCCAGGACGCGCTCCCCCTCGCCACGCGCATGGAGACCTGACTTCCCTGGCGCCGCACGAGAGGCTCCCTGAGATCCTCGTCGTGCCTCGGGAGAAAACCCCCACGGGCGCCGCAGCTCAAGGAAACCCCTGAGACGCCCTCGTCCTCGCGAGCTGAGGGCCTTCTTTTCCTGCATGGCCTGGAGAGCAATCCCGGGTCCTCTCTCCAAACGGAAGAGGAGGCTGGACTCCCTTGAGGCCGCTCAGGGGGCTCCAAGAGACCCGCGTCGCGACTCGAGAGGAGAGCGGAGTCCTTGGCTTCCCCTCGAGACGAGGCCTGACTCCCCGGGGGAGCCTGGAATGCAACCCCGAGATCCCTGCCTTCCCTGGAGAGGAATATTAGGTCCCGGACACACGCCTAGGTGAGGTCTCTTCGGCCCTGCGGTGACTCGAGCGCAACCCCCAGCCTTCCCACGCAACCCGAGGGGAAGATTGGGCTTCCCAGGGCCAACCCAAGGGGAAGGCTGAGATCCCCTTCGTAACTGGAGAATCCCGCCGCAACTCGAGAAAAACCACGTGGTTCCCACCTCTTGGCAAGATGAGGCCCTTGCCCGCCACGGCGTCTCAAGGGAAGTCCCCTGTTCCGCCCTGAAGGGTGAAACGGTCCCTGACAGCCTTCCCGCGACCCCCAAAAGTCCCCCGACACGCCGGGTTCCCTCGAGGGGAACACCGAGGGTCCCGGCACCGCTTCCTCTGAGCCCCTTCTCCCCTCCTGATCGCGACAGGAGAGGCGATTCCCCTGCGTGGTCTGGAAGGTGTTCCCGGCCTTCCCGGCGCTCCTCAGGAGGAGGCTGGTCTCACGAGGAAATTCGAGACGAGCCACGTGTGTGGGACCACATGCCGAACGCCCCCGATTCCCCGGTCCGCCCTTGAGAAGGACCCGAGGCCCGGACCCCTCTTCGAAGGCAACCCTGTGGGGGAAGGCACAACACGAAGGGGCACTGCCACCCCCGTGCATCGTCCGCAAAGACCCGCGGGTTCCACACACAGCTCGACGAGGGGCCTGAGACCCCCTGAGCAACTCGAGAGGCCAGCGGGGTTCCCTTCCTCAGACAAGACGAGGCCTGACTCTCCTGTCCCAACTCTGCAGGGACCCTGCGGTCGGAGTCCGAAACGGAGAGGAAGCCTGAGGTTCCTGCCTCCCCTCGAGGTGAGGCCCTCTTCCGTTGCGCCAGACCCAGCGGAGTCCCGAGGGGCCCCGCCACCTCCACAGGATCCCTCGCCTCTCAGAGGCACCCTGGCAAGTTCCCTAAGGTCCCCGGCAGAAGGCGAGGGACACGAGGGTTTCCCGCCGCCCCCCGAGAAAGACCTCGAGAGTCCTTCTTCAACGCGTCTTGAGGCCCTAGTCCCCTCCCGTGACTCGAGAGCCAGGACGCGCTCCCACTCGCCACGCGCATGGAGACCTGACTTCCCTGGCGCCGCACGAGAGGCTCCCTGAGATCCTCGTCGTGCCTCGGGAGAAAACCCCCACGGGCGCCGCAGCTCGAGGAAACCCCGGAGACGCCCCCGTCCTCGCGAGCTGAGGGCCTTCTTTTCCTGCATGGCCTGGAGAGCAATCCCGGGTCCTCTCTCCAAACGGAAGAGGAGGCTGGACTCCCTTGAGGCCGCTCAGGGGGCTCGAAGAGACCCGCGTCGCGACTCGAGAGGAGAGCGGAGTCCTTGGCTTCCCCTCGAGACGAGGCCTGACTCCCCGGGGGAGCCTGGAATGCAACCCCGAGATCCCTGCCTTCCCTGGAGAGGAATATTAGGTCCCGGACACACGCCTAGGTGAGGTCTCTTCGGCCCTGCGGTGACTCGAGCGCAACCCCCAGCTTTCCCTCGCAACCCGAGGGGAAGATTGGGCCTCCCAGGGCCAACCCAAGGGGAAGGCTGAGATCCCCGTCGTAACTCGAGAATCCCGCCGCAACTCGAGAAAAACCACGTGGTTCCCACCTCTTGGCAAGATGAGGCCCTTGCCCGCCACGGCGTCTCAAGGGAAGTCCCCTGTTCCGCCCTGAAGGGCGAAACGGTCC
The DNA here is from genome assembly GCF_029407905.1 of Bubalus kerabau. Lineage (NCBI taxonomy): Eukaryota > Metazoa > Chordata > Mammalia > Artiodactyla > Bovidae > Bubalus > Bubalus kerabau. The sequence goes on along the minus strand of NC_073647.1, from coordinate 51,592 downwards.
CTGACAGCCTTCCCGCGACCCCCAAAAGTCCCCCGACACGCCGGGTTCCCTCGAGGGGAACACCGACGGTCCCGGCACCGCTTCCTCTGAGCCCCTTCTCGCCTCCTGATCGCGACAGGAGAGGCGATTCCCCTGCGTGGTCTGGAAGGGGTTCCCGGCCTTCCCGGCGCACCTCAGGAGGAGGCCGGTCTCACGAGGAAATTCGAGACGAGCCACGTGGGTGGGGCCACATGCCGAACGCTCCCGATTCCCCGGTCCGCCCTTGAGAAGGACCCGTGGCCCGGACCCCTCTTCGAAGGCAACCCTGTGGGGGAAGGCACAACACGAAGGGGCACTGCCACCCCCGTGCATCGTCCGCAAAGACCCGCGGGTTCCACACACAGCTCGACGAGGGGCCTGAGACCCCCTGAGCAACTCGAGAGGCCAGCGGGGTTCCCTTCCTCAGACAAGACGAGGCCTGACTCTCCTGTCCCAACTCTGCAGGGACCCTGCGGTCGGAGTCCGAAACGGAGAGGAAGCCTGAGGTTCCTGCCTCCCCTCGAGGTGAGGCCCTCTTCCGTTGCGCCAGACCCAGCGGAGTCCCGAGGGGCCCCGCCACCTCCACAGGATCCCTCGCCTCTCAGAGGCACCCTGGGAAGTTCCCTAAGGTCCCCGGCAGAAGGCGAGGGACACGAGGGTTTCCCGCCGCCCCCTGAGAAAGACCTCGAGAGTCCTTCTTCAACGCGTCTCGAGGCCCTAGTCCCCTCCCGTGACTCGAGAGCCAGGACGCGCTCCCCCTCGCCACGCGCATGGAGACCTGACTTCCCTGGCGCCGCACGAGAGGCTCCCTGAGATCCTCGTCGTGCCTCGGGAGAAAACCCCCACGGGCGCCGCAGCTCGAGGAAACCCCGGAGACGCCCCCGTCCTCGCGAGCTGAGGGCCTTCTTTTCCTGCATGGCCTGGAGAGCAATCCCGGGTCCTCTCTCCAAACGGAAGAGGAGGCTGGACTCCCTTGAGGCCGCTCAGGGGGCTCCAAGAGACCCGCGTCGCGACTCGAGAGGAGAGCGGAGTCCTTGGCTTCCCCTCGAGACGAGGCCTGACTCCCCGGGGGAGCCTGGAATGCAACCCCGAGATCCCTGCCTTCCCTGGAGAGGAATATTAGGTCCCGGACACACGCCTAGGTGAGGTCTCTTCGGCCCTGCGGTGACTCGAGCGCGACCCCCAGCTTTCCCTCGCAACCCGAGGGGAAGATTGGGCTTCCCAGGGCCAACCCAAGGGGAAGGCTGAGATCCCCGTCGTAACTCGAGAATCCCGCCGCAACTCGAGAAAAACCACGTGGTTCCCACCTCTTGGCAAGAGGAGGCCCTTGCCCGCCACGGCGTCTCAAGGGAAGTCCCCTGTTCCGCCCTGAAGTGCGAAACGGTCCCTGACAGCCTTCCTGCGACCCCCAAAAGTCCCCCGACACGCCGGGTTCCCTCGAGGGGAACACCGAGGGTCCCGGCACCGCTTCCTCTGAGCCCCTTCTCCCCTCCTGATCGCGACAGGAGAGGCGAATCCCCTGCGTGGTCTGGTAGGGGTTCCCGGCCTTCCCGGCGCACCTCAGGATGAGGCCGGTCTCACGAGGAAATTCGAGACGAGCCACGTGGGTGGGGCCACATGCCGAACGCCCCCGATTCCCCGGTCCGCCCTTGAGAAGGACCCGAGGCCCGGACCCCTCTTCGAAGGCAACCCTGTGGGGGAAGGCACAACACGAAGGGGCACTGCCACCCCCGTGCATCGTCCGCAAAGACCCGCGGGTTCCACACACAGCTCGACGAGGGGCCTGAGACCCCCTGAGCAACTCGAGAGGCCAGCGGGGTTCCCTTCCTCAGACAAGACGAGGCCTGACTCTCCTGTCCCAACTCTGCAGGGACCCTGCGGTCGGAGTCCGAAACGGAGAGGAAGCCTGAGGTTCCTGCCTCCCCTCGAGGTGAGGCCCTCTTCCGTTGCGCCAGACCCAGCGGAGTCCCGAGGGGCCCCGCCACCTCCACAGGATCCCTCGCCTCTCAGAGGCACCCTGGCAAGTTCCCTAAGGTCCCCGGCAGAAGGCGAGGGACACAAGGGTTTCCCGCCGCCCCCCGAGAAAGACCTCGAGAGTCCTTCTTCAACGCGTCTCGAGGCCCTAGTCCCCTCCCGTGACTCGAGAGCCAGGACGCGCTCCCCCTCGCCACGCGCATGGAGACCTGACTTCCCTGGCGCCGCACGAGAGGCTCCCTGAGATCCTCGTCGTGCCTCGGGAGAAAACCCCCACGGGCGCCGCAGCTCGAGGAAACCCCGGAGACGCCCCCGTCCTCGCGAGCTGAGGGCCTTCTTTTCCTGCATGGCCTGGAGAGCAATCCCGGGTCCTCTCTCCAAACGGAAGAGGAGGCTGGACTCCCTTGAGGCCGCTCAGGGGGCTCCAAGAGACCCGCGTCGCGACTCGAGAGGAGAGCGGAGTCCTTGGCTTCCCCTCGAGACGAGGCCTGACTCCCCGGGGGAGCCTGGAATGCAACCCCGAGATCCCTGCCTTCCCTGGAGAGGAATCTTAGGTCCCGGACACACGCCTAGGTGAGGTCTCTTTGGCCCTGCGGTGACTCGAGCGCGACCCCCAGCTTTCCCTCGCAACCCGAGGGGAAGATTGGGCTTCCCAGGGCCAACCCAAGGGGAAGGCTGAGATCCCCGTCGTAACTCGAGAATCCCGCCGCAACTCGAGAAAAACCACGTGGTTCCCACCTCTTGGCAAGAGGAGGCCCTTGCCCGCCACGGCGTCTCAAGGGAAGTCCCCTGTTCCGCCCTGAAGGGCGAAACGGTCCCTGACAGCCTTCCTGCGACCCCCAAAAGTCCCCCGACACGCCGGGTTCCCTCGAGGGGAACACCGAGGGTCCCGGCACCGCTTCCTCTGAGCCCCTTCTCCCCTAATGATCGCGACAGGAGAGGCGAATCCCCTGCGTGGTCTGGTAGGGGTTCCCGGCCTTCCCGGCGCACCTCAGGATGAGGCCGGTCTCACGAGGAAATTCGAGACGAGCCACGTGGGTGGGGCCACATGCCGAACGCCCCCGATTCCCCGGTCCGCCCTTGAGAAGGACCCGAGGCCCGGACCCCTCTTCGAAGGCAACCCTGTGGGGGAAGGCACAACACGAAGGGGCACTGCCACCCCCGTGCATCGTCCGCAAAGACCCGCGGGTTCCACACACAGCTCGACGAGGGGCCTGAGACCCCCTGAGCAACTCGAGAGGCCAGCGGGGTTCCCTTCCTCAGACAAGACGAGGCCTGACTCTCCTGTCCCAACTCTGCAGGGACCCTGCGGTCGGAGTCCGAAACGGAGAGGAAGCCTGAGGTTCCTGCCTCCCCTCGAGGTGAGGCCCTCTTCCGTTGCGCCAGACCCAGCGGAGTCCCGAGGGGCCCCGCCACCTCCACAGGATCCCTCGCCTCTCAGAGGCACCCTGGCAAGTTCCCTAAGGTCCCCGGCAGAAGGCGAGGGACACGAGGGTTTCCCGCCGCCCCCCGAGAAAGACCTCGAGAGTCCTTCTTCAACACGTCTCGAGGCCCTAGTCCCCTCCCGTGACTCGAGAGCCAGGACGCGCTCCCCCTCGCCACGCGCATGGAGACCTGACTTCCCTGGCGCCGCACGAGAGGCTCCCTGAGATCCTCGTCGTGCCTCGGGAGAAAACCCCCACGGGCGCCGCAGCTCGAGGAAACCCCGGAGACGCCCCCGTCCTCGCGAGCTGAGGGCCTTCTTTTCCTGCATGGCCTGGAGAGCAATCCCGGGTCCTCTCTCCAAACGGAAGAGGAGGCTGGACTCCCTTGATGTCATGGGGTTCCAAGAGACCCGCGTCGCGACTCGAGAGGAGAGCGGAGTCCTTGGCTTCCCCTCGAGACGAGGCCTGACTCCCCGGGGGAGCCTGGAATGCAACCCCGAGATCCCTGCCTTCCCTGGAGAGGAATATTAGGTCCCGGACACACGCCTAGGTGAGGTCTCTTCGGCCCTGCGGTGACTCGAGCGCAACCCCCAGCTTTCCCTCGCAACCCGAGGGGAAGATTGGGCTTCCCAGGGCCAACCCAAGGGGAAGGCTGAGATCCCCGTCGTAACTCGAGAATGCCGCCGCAACTCGAGAAAAACCACGTGGTTCCCACCTCTTGGCAAGAGGAGGCCCTTGCCCGCCACGGCGTCTCAAGGGAAGTCCCCTGTTACGCCCTGAAGGGCGAAACGGTCCCTGACAGCCTTCCCGCGACCCCCAAAAGTCCCCCGACACGCCGGGTTCCCTCGAGGGGAACACCGAGGGTCCCGGCACCGCTTCCTCTGAGCCCCTTCTCCCCTCCTGATCGCGACAGGAGAGGCGATTCCCCTGCGTGGTCTGGAAGGGGTTCCCGGCCTTCCCGGCGCACCTCAGGATGAGGCCGGTCTCACGAGGAAATTCGAGACGAGCCACGTGGGTGGGGCCACATGCCGAACGCCCCCGATTCCCCGGTCCGCCCTTGAGAAGGACCCGAGGCCCGGACCCCTCTTCGAAGGCAACCCTGTGGGGGAAGGCACAACACGAAGGGGCACTGCCACCCCCGTGCATCGTCCGCAAAGACCCGCGGGTTCCACACACAGCTCGAAGAGGGGCCTGAGACCCCCTGAGCAACTCGAGAGGCCAGCGGGGTTCCCTTCCTCAGACAAGACGAGGCCTGACTCTCCTGTCCCAACTCTGCAGGGACCCTGCGGTCGGAGTCCGAAACGGAGAGGAAGCCTGAGGTTCCTGCCTCCCCTCGAGGTGAGGCCCTCTTCCGTTGCGCCAGACCCAGCGGAGTCCCGAGGGGCCCCGCCACCTCCACAGGATCCCTCGCCTCTCAGAGGCACCCTGGCAAGTTCCCTAAGGTCCCCGGCAGAAGGCGAGGGACACAAGGGTTTCCCGCCGCCCCCCGAGAAAGACCTCGAGAGTCCTTCTTCAACGCGTCTCGAGGCCCTAGTCCCCTCCCGTGACTCGAGAGCCAGGACGCGCTCCCCCTCGCCACGCGCATGGAGACCTGACTTCCCTGGCGCCGCACGAGAGGCTCCCTGAGATCCTCGTCGTGCCTCGGGAGAAAACCCCCACGGGCGCCGCAGCTCGAGGAAACCCCGGAGACGCCCCCGTCCTCGCGAGCTGAGGGCCTTCTTTTCCTGCATGGCCTGGAGAGCAATCCCGGGTCCTCTCTCCAAACGGAAGAGGAGGCTGGACTCCCTTGAGGCCGCTCAGGGGGCTCCAAGAGACCCGCGTCGCGACTCGAGAGGAGAGCAGAGTCCTTGGCTTCCCCTCGAGACGAGGCCTGACTCCCCGGGGGAGCCTGGAATGCAACCCCGAGATCCCTGCCTTCCCTGGAGAGGAATCTTAGGTCCCGGACACACGCCTAGGTGAGGTCTCTTTGGCCCTGCGGTGACTCGAGCGCGACCCCCAGCTTTCCCTCGCAACCCGAGGGGAAGATTGGGCTTCCCAGGGCCAACCCAAGGGGAAGGCTGAGATCCCCGTCGTAACTCGAGAATCCCGCCGCAACTCGAGAAAAACCACGTGGTTCCCACCTCTTGGCAAGAGGAGGCCCTTGCCCGCCACGGCGTCTCAAGGGAAGTCCCCTGTTCCGCCCTGAAGGGCGAAACGGTCCCTGACAGCCTTCCTGCGACCCCCAAAAGTCCCCCGACACGCCGGGTTCCCTCGAGGGGAACACCGAGGGTCCCGGCACCGCTTCCTCTGAGCCCCTTCTCCCCTAATGATCGCGACAGGAGAGGCGAATCCCCTGCGTGGTCTGGTAGGGGTTCCCGGCCTTCCCGGCGCACCTCAGGATGAGGCCGGTCTCACGAGGAAATTCGAGACGAGCCACGTGGGTGGGGCCACATGCCGAACGCCCCCGATTCCCCGGTCCGCCCTTGAGAAGGACCCGAGGCCCGGACCCCTCTTCGAAGGCAACCCTGTGGGGGAAGGCACAACACGAAGGGGCACTGCCACCCCCGTGCATCGTCCGCAAAGACCCGCGGGTTCCACACACAGCTCGACGAGGGGCCTGAGACCCCCTGAGCAACTCGAGAGGCCAGCGGGGTTCCCTTCCTCAGACAAGACGAGGCCTGACTCTCCTGTCCCAACTCTGCAGGGACCCTGCGGTCGGAGTCCGAAACGGAGAGGAAGCCTGAGGTTCCTGCCTCCCCTCGAGGTGAGGCCCTCTTCCGTTGCGCCAGACCCAGCGGAGTCCCGAGGGGCCCCGCCACCTCCACAGGATCCCTCGCCTCTCAGAGGCACCCTGGCAAGTTCCCTAAGGTCCCCGGCAGAAGGCGAGGGACACGAGGGTTTCCCGCCGCCCCCCGAGAAAGACCTCGAGAGTCCTTCTTCAACACGTCTCGAGGCCCTAGTCCCCTCCCGTGACTCGAGAGCCAGGACGCGCTCCCCCTCGCCACGCGCATGGAGACCTGACTTCCCTGGCGCCGCACGAGAGGCTCCCTGAGATCCTCGTCGTGCCTCGGGAGAAAACCCCCACGGGCGCCGCAGCTCGAGGAAACCCCGGAGACGCCCCCGTCCTCGCGAGCTGAGGGCCTTCTTTTCCTGCATGGCCTGGAGAGCAATCCCGGGTCCTCTCTCCAAACGGAAGAGGAGGCTGGACTCCCTTGATGTCATGGGGTTCCAAGAGACCCGCGTCGCGACTCGAGAGGAGAGCGGAGTCCTTGGCTTCCCCTAGAGACGAGGCCTGACTCCCCGGGGCAGCCTGGAATGCAACCCCGAGATCCCTGCCTTCCCTGGAGAGGAATATTAGGTCCCGGACACACGCCTAGGTGAGGTCTCTTCGGCCCTGCGGTGACTCGAGCGCAACCCCCAGCTTTCCCTCGCAACCCGAGGGGAAGATTGGGCTTCCCAGGGCCAACCCAAGGGGAAGGCTGAGATCCCCGTCGTAACTCGAGAATCCCGCCGCAACTCGAGAAAAACCACGTGGTTCCCACCTCTTGGCAAGAGGAGGCCCTTGCCCGCCACGGCGTCTCAAGGGAAGTCCCCTGTTCCGCCCTGAAGGGCGAGACGGTCCCTGACAGCCTTCCTGCGACCCCCAAAAGTCCCCCGACACGCCGGGTTCCCTCGAGGGGAACACCGAGGGTCCCGGCACCGCTTCCTCTAAGCCCCTTCTCCCCTTCTGATCGCGACAGGAGAGGCGATTCCCCTGCGTGGTCTGGAAGGGGTTCCCGGCCTTCCCGGCGCACCTCAGGATGAGGCCGGTCTCACGAGGAAATTCGAGACGAGCCACGTGGGTGGGGCCACATGCCGAACGCCCCCGATTCCCCGGTCCGCCCTTGAGAAGGACCCGAGGCCCGGACCCCTCTTCGAAGGCAACCCTGGGGGGGAAGGCACAACACGAAGGGGCACTGCCACCCCCGTGCATCGTCCGCAAAGACCCGCGGGTTCCACACACAGCTCGACGAGGGGCCTGAGACCCCCTGAGCAACTCGAGAGGCCAGCGGGGTTCCCTTCCTCAGACAAGACGAGGCCTGACTCTCCTGTCCCAACTCTGCAGGGACCCTGCGGTCGGAGTCCGAAACGGAGAGGAAGCCTGAGGTTCCTGCCTCCCCTCGAGGTGAGGCCCTCTTCCGTTGCGCCAGACCCAGCGGAGTCCCGAGGGGCCCCGCCACCTCCACAGGGTCCCTCGCCTCTCAGAGGCACCCTGGGAAGTTCCCTAAGGTCCCCGGCAGAAGGCGAGGGACACGAGGGTTTCCCGCCGCCCCCCGGGAAAGACCTCGAGAGTCCTTCCTCAACGCGTCTCGAGGCCCTAGTCCCCTCCCGTGACTCGAGAGCCAGGACGCGCTCCCCCTCGCCACGCGCATGGAGACCTGACTTCCCTGGCGCCGCACGAGAGGCTCCCTGAGATCCTTGTCGTGCCTCGGGAGAAAACCCCCACGGGCGCCGCAGCTCGAGGAAACCCCGGAGACGCCCCCGTCCTCGCGAGCTGAGGGCCTTCTTTTCCTGCATGGCCTGGAGAGCAATCCCGGGTCCTCTCTCCAAACGGAAGAGGAGGCTGGACTCCCTTGAGGCCGCTCAGGGGGCTCCAAGAGACCCGCGTCGCGACTCGAGAGGAGAGCGGAGTCCTTGGCTTCCCCTCGAGACGAGGCCTGACTCCCCGGGGGAGCCTGGAATGCAACCCCGAGATCCCTGCCTTCCCTGGAGAGGAATATTAGGTCCCGGACACACGCCTAGGTGAGGTCTCTTCGGCCCTGCGGTGACTCGAGCGCGACCCCCAGCTTTCCCTCGCAACCCGAGGGGAAGATTGGGCTTCCCAGGGCCAACCCAAGGGGAAGGCTGAGATCCCCGTCGTAACTCGAGAATCCCGCCGCAACTCGAGAAAAACCACGTGGTTCCCACCTCTTGGCAAGAGGAGGCCCTTGCCCGCCACGGCGTCTCAAGGGAAGTCCCCTGTTCCGCCCTGAAGTGCGAAACGGTCCCTGACAGCCTTCCTGCGACCCCCAAAAGTCCCCCGACACGCCGGGTTCCCTCGAGGGGAACACCGAGGGTCCCGGCACCGCTTCCTCTGAGCCCCTTCTCCCCTCCTGATCGCGACAGGAGAGGCGAATCCCCTGCGTGGTCTGGTAGGGGTTCCCGGCCTTCCCGGCGCACCTCAGGATGAGGCCGGTCTCACGAGGAAATTCGAGACGAGCCACGTGGGTGGGGCCACATGCCGAACGCCCCCGATTCCCCGGTCCGCCCTTGAGAAGGACCCGAGGCCCGGACCCCTCTTCGAAGGCAACCCTGTGGGGGAAGGCACAACACGAAGGGGCACTGCCACCCCCGTGCATCGTCCGCAAAGACCCGCGGGTTCCACACACAGCTCGACGAGGGGCCTGAGACCCCCTGAGCAACTCGAGAGGCCAGCGGGGTTCCCTTCCTCAGACAAGACGAGGCCTGACTCTCCTGTCCCAACTCTGCAGGGACCCTGCGGTCGGAGTCCGAAACGGAGAGGAAGCCTGAGGTTCCTGCCTCCCCTCGAGGTGAGGCCCTCTTCCGTTGCGCCAGACCCAGCGGAGTCCCGAGGGGCCCCGCCACCTCCACAGGATCCCTCGCCTCTCAGAGGCACCCTGGCAAGTTCCCTAAAGTCCCCGGCAGAAGGCGAGGGACACAAGGGTTTCCCGCCGCCCCCCGAGAAAGACCTCGAGAGTCCTTCTTCAACGCGTCTCGAGGCCCTAGTCCCCTCCCGTGACTCGAGAGCCAGGACGCGCTCCCCCTCGCCACGCGCATGGAGACCTGACTTCCCTGGCGCCGCACGAGAGGCTCCCTGAGATCCTCGTCGTGCCTCGGGAGAAAACCCCCACGGGCGCCGCAGCTCGAGGAAACCCCGGAGACGCCCCCGTCCTCGCGAGCTGAGGGCCTTCTTTTCCTGCATGGCCTGGAGAGCAATCCCGGGTCCTCTCTCCAAACGGAAGAGGAGGCTGGACTCCCTTGAGGCCGCTCAGGGGGCTCCAAGAGACCCGCGTCGCGACTCGAGAGGAGAGCGGAGTCCTTGGCTTCCCCTCGAGACGAGGCCTGACTCCCCGGGGGAGCCTGGAATGCAACCCCGAGATCCCTGCCTTCCCTGGAGAGGAATCTTAGGTCCCGGACACACGCCTAGGTGAGGTCTCTTCGGCCCTGCGGTGACTCGAGCGCGACCCCCAGCTTTCCCTCGCAACCCGAGGGGAAGATTGGGCTTCCCAGGGCCAACCCAAGGGGAAGGCTGAGATCCCCGTCGTAACTCGAGAATCCCGCCGCAACTCGAGAAAAACCACGTGGTTCCCACCTCTTGGCAAGAGGAGGCCCTTGCCCGCCACGGCGTCTCAAGGGAAGTCCCCTGTTCCGCCCTGAAGGGCGAAACGGTCCCTGACAGCCTTCCTGCGACCCCCAAAAGTCCCCCGACACGCCGGGTTCCCTCGAGGGGAACACCGAGGGTCCCGGCACCGCTTCCTCTGAGCCCCTTCTCCCCTAATGATCGCGACAGGAGAGGCGAATCCCCTGCGTGGTCTGGTAGGGGTTCCCGGCCTTCCCGGCGCACCTCAGGATGAGGCCGGTCTCACGAGGAAATTCGAGACGAGCCACGTGGGTGGGGCCACATGCCGAACGCCCCCGATTCCCCGGTCCGCCCTTGAGAAGGACCCGAGGCCCGGACCCCTCTTCGAAGGCAACCAGGGGGGAAGGCACAACACGAAGGGGCACTGCCACCCCCGTGCATCGTCCGCAAAGACCCGCGGGTTCCACACACAGCTCGACGAGGGGCCTGAGACCCCCTGAGCAACTCGAGAGGCCAGCGGGGTTCCCTTCCTCAGACAAGACGAGGCCTGACTCTCCTGTCCCAACTCTGCAGGGACCCTGCGGTCGGAGTCCGAAACGGAGAGGAAGCCTGAGGTTCCTGCCTCCCCTCGAGGTGAGGCCCTCTTCCGTTGCGCCAGACCCAGCGGAGTCCCGAGGGGCCCCGCCACCTCCACAGGATCCCTCGCCTCTCAGAGGCACCCTGGCAAGTTCCCTAAGGTCCCCGGCAGAAGGCGAGGGACACGAGGGTTTCCCGCCGCCCCCCGAGAAAGACCTCGAGAGTCCTTCTTCAACACGTCTCGAGGCCCTAGTCCCCTCCCGTGACTCGAGAGCCAGGACGCGCTCCCCCTCGCCACGCGCATGGAGACCTGACTTCCCTGGCGCCGCACGAGAGGCTCCCTGAGATCCTCGTCGTGCCTCGGGAGAAAACCCCCACGGGCGCCGCAGCTCGAGGAAACCCCGGAGACGCCCCCGTCCTCGCGAGCTGAGGGCCTTCTTTTCCTGCATGGCCTGGAGAGCAATCCCGGGTCCTCTCTCCAAACGGAAGAGGAGGCTGGACTCCCTTGATGTCATGGGGCTCCAAGAGACCCGCGTCGCGACTCGAGAGGAGAGCGGAGTCCTTGGCTTCCCCTCGAGACGAGGCCTGACTCCCCGGGGCAGCCTGGAATGCAACCCCGAGATCCCTGCCTTCCCTGGAGAGGAATATTAGGTCCCAGACACACGCCTAGGTGAGGTCTCTTCGGCCCTGCGGTGACTCGAGCGCAACCCCCAGCTTTCCCTCGCAACCCGAGGGGAAGATTGGGCTTCCCAGGGCCAACCCAAGGGGAAGGCTGAGATCCCCGTCGTAACTCGAGAATCCCGCCGCAACTCGAGAAAAACCACGTGGTTCCCACCTCTTGGCAAGAGGAGGCCCTTGCCCGCCACGGCGTCTCAAGGGAAGTCCCCTGTTCCGCCCTGAAGGGCGAAACGGTCCCTGACAGCCTTCCTGCGACCCCCAAAAGTCCCCCGACACGCCGGGTTCCCTCGAGGGGAACACCGAGGGTCCCGGCACCGCTTCCTCTGAGCCCCTTCTCCCCTTCTGATCGCGACAGGAGAGGCGATTCCCCTGCGTGGTCTGGAAGGGGTTCCCGGCCTTCCCGGCGCACCTCAGGATGAGGCCGGTCTCACGAGGAAATTCGAGACGAGCCACGTGGGTGGGGCCACATGCCGAACGCCCCCGATTCCCCGGTCCGCCCTTGAGAAGGACCCGAGGCCCGGACCCCTCTTCGAAGGCAACCCTGGGGGGGAAGGCACAACACGAAGGGGCACTGCCACCCCCGTGCATCGTCCGCAAAGACCCGCGGGTTCCACACACAGCTCGACGAGGGGCCTGAGACCCCCTGAGCAACTCGAGAGGCCAGCGGGGTTCCCTTCCTCAGACAAGACGAGGCCTGACTCTCCTGTCCCAACTCTGCAGGGACCCTGCGGTCGGAGTCCGAAACGGAGAGGAAGCCTGAGGTTCCTGCCTCCCCTCGAGGTGAGGCCCTCTTCCGTTGCGCCAGACCCAGCGGAGTCCCGAGGGGCCCCGCCACCTCCACAGGATCCCTCGCCTCTCAGAGGCACCCTGGCAAGTTCCCTAAGGTCCCCGGCAGAAGGCGAGGGACACGAGGGTTTCCCGCCGCCCCCCGAGAAAGACCTCGAGAGTCCTTCTTCAACGCGTCTCGAGGCCCTAGTCCCCTCCCGTGACTCGAGAGCCAGGACGCGCTCCCCCTCGCCACGCGCATGGAGACCTGACTTCCCTGGCGCCGCACGAGAGGCTCCCTGAGATCCTCGTCGTGCCTCGGGAGAAAACCCCCACGGGCGCCGCAGCTCGAGGAAACCCCTGAGACGCCCCCGTCCTCGCGAGCTGAGGGCCTTCTTTTCCTGCATGGCCTGGAGAGCAATCCCGGGTCCTCTCTCCAAACGGAAGAGGAGGCTGGACTCCCTTGAGGCCGCTCAGGGGGCTCCAAGAGACCCGCGTCGCGACTCGAGAGGAGAGCGGAGTCCTTGGCTTCCCCTCGAGACGAGGCCTGACTCCCCGGGGGAGCCTGGAATGCAACCCCGAGATCCCTGCCTTCCCTGGAGAGGAATATTAGGTCCCGGACACACGCCTAGGTGAGGTCTCTTCGGCCCTGCGGTGACTCGAGCGCAACCCCCAGCTTTCCCTCGCAACGCGAGGGGAAGATTGGGCTTCCCAGGGCCAACCCAAGGGGAAGGCTGAGATCCCCGTCGTAACTCGAGAATCCCGCCGCAACTCGAGAAAAACCACGTGGTTCCCACCTCTTGGCAAGAGGAGGCCCTTGCCCGCCACGGCGTCTCAAGGGAAGTCCCCTGTTACGCCCTGAAGGGCGAAACGGTCCCTGACAGCCTTCCCGCGACCCCCAAAAGTCCCCCGACACGCCGGGTTCCCTCGAGGGGAACACCGAGGGTCCCGGCACCGCTTCCTCTGAGCCCCTTCTCCCCTCCTGATCGCGACAGGAGAGGCGATTCCCCTGCGTGGTCTGGAAGGGGTTCCCGGCCTTCCCGGCGCACCTCAGGATGAGGCCGGTCTCACGAGGAAATTCGAGACGAGCCACGTGGGTGGGGCCACATGCCGAACGCCCCCGATTCCCCGGTCCGCCCTTGAGAAGGACCCGAGGCCCGGACCCCTCTTCGAAGGCAACCCTGGGGGGGAAGGCACAACACGAAGGGGCACTGCCACCCCCGTGCATCGTCCGCAAAGACCCGCGGGTTCCACACACAGCTCGACGAGGGGCCTGAGACCCCCTGAGCAACTCGAGAGGCCAGCGGGGTTCCCTTCCTCAGACAAGACGAGGCCTGACTCTCCTGTCCCAACTCTGCAGGGACCCTGCGGTCGGAGTCCGAAACGGAGAGGAAGCCTGAGGTTCCTGCCTCCCCTCGAGGTGAGGCCCTCTTCCGTTGCGCCAGACCCAGCGGAGTCCCGAGGGGCCCCGCCACCTCCACAGGATCCCTCGCCTCTCAGAGGCACCCTGGCAAGTTCCCTAAGGTCCCCGGCAGAAGGCGAGGGACACGAGGGTTTCCCGCCGCCCCCCGAGAAAGACCTCGAGAGTCCTTCTTCAACGCGTCTCGAGGCCCTAGTCCCCTCCCGTGACTCGAGAGCCAGGACGCGCTCCCCCTCGCCACGCGCATGGAGACCTGACTTCCCTGGCGCCGCACGAGAGGCTCCCTGAGATCCTCGTCGTGCCACGGGAGAAAACCCCCACGGGCGCCGCAGCTCGAGGAAACCCCGGAGACGCCCCCGTCCTCGCGAGCTGAGGGCCTTCTTTTCCTGCATGGCCTGGAGAGCAATCCCGGGTCCTCTCTCCAAACGGAAGAGGAGGCTGGACTCCCTTGAGGCCGCTCAGGGGGCTCCAAGAGACCCGCGTCGCGACTCGAGAGGAGAGCGGAGTCCTTGGCTTCCCCTCGAGACGAGGCCTGACTCCCCGGGGGAGCCTGGAATGCAACCCCGAGATCCCTGCCTTCCCTGGAGAGGAATATTAGGTCCCGGACAAACGCCTAGGTGAGGTCTCTTCGGCCCTGCGGTGACTCGAGCGCAACCCCCAGCTTTCCCTCGCAACCCGAGGGGAAGATTGGGCTTCACAGGGCCAACCCAAGGGGAAGGCTGAGATCCCCGTCGTAACTCGAGAATCCCGCCGCAACTCGAGAAAAACCACGTGGTTCCAACCTCTTGGCAAGAGGAGGCCCTTGCCCGCCACGGCGTCTCAAGGGAAGTCCCCTGTTCCGCCCTGAAGGGCGAAACGGTCCCTGACAGCCTTCCCGCGACCCCCAAAAGTCCCCCGACACGCCGGGTTCCCTCGAGGGGAACACTGAGGGTCCCGGCACCGCTTCCTCTGAGCCCCTTCTCCCTCCTGATCGCGACAGGAGAGGCGATTCCCCTGCGTGGTCTGGAAGGGGTTCCCGGCCTTCCCGGCGCACCTCAGGAGGAGGCCGGTCTCACGAGGAAATTCGAGACGAGCCACGTTGGTGGGGCCACATGCCGAACGCCCCCGATTCCCCGGTCCGCCCTTGAGAAGGACCCGAGGCCCGGACCCCTCTTCGAAGGCAACCCTGTGGGGGAAGGCACAACACGAAGGGGCACTGCCACCCCCGTGCATCGTCCGCAAAGACCCGCGGGTTCCACACACAGCTCGACGAGGGGCCTGAGACCCCCTGAGCAACTCGAGAGGCCAGCGGGATTCCCTTCCTCAGACAAGACGAGGCCTGACTCTCCTGTCCCAACTCTGCAGGGACCCTGCGGTCGGAGTCCGAAACGGAGAGGAAGCCTGAGGTTCCTGCCTCCCCTCGAGGTGAGGCCCTCTTCCGTTGCGCCAGACCCAGCGGAGTCCCGAGGGGCCCCGCCACCTCCACAGGATCCCTCGCCTCTCAGAGGCACCCTGGCAAGTTCCCTAAGGTCCCCGGCAGAAGGCGAGGGACACGAGGGTTTCCCGCCGCCCCCCGAGAAAGACCTCCAGAGTCCTTCTTCAACGCGTCTCGAGGCCCTAGTCCCCTCCCGTGACTCGAGAGCCAGGACGCGCTCCCCCTCGCCACGCGCATGGAGACCTGACTTCCCTGGCGCCGCACGAGAGGCTCCCTGAGATCCTCGTCGTGCCTCGGGAGAAAACCCCCACGGGCGCCGCAGCTCGAGGAAACCCCTGAGACGCCCCCGTCCTCGCGAGCTGAGGGCCTTCTTTTCCTGCATGGCCTGGAGAGCAATCCCGGGTCCTCTCTCCAAACGGAAGAGGAGGCTGGACTCCCTTGAGGCCGCTCAGGGGGCTCCAAGAGACCCGCGTCGCGACTCGAGAGGAGAGCGGAGTCCTTGGCTTCCCCTCGAGACGAGGCCTGACTCCCCGGGGGAGCCTGGAATGCAACCCCGAGATCCCTGCCTTCCCTGGAGAGGAAGAGTAGGTCCCGGACACACGCCTAGGTGAGGTCTCTTCGGCCCTGCGGTGACTCGAGCGCAACCCCCAGCTTTCCCTCGCAACCCGAGGGGAAGATTGGGCTTCCCAGGGCCAACCCAAGGGGAAGGCTGAGATCCCCGTCGTAACTCGAGAATCCCGCCGCAACTCGAGAAAAACCACGTGGTTCCCACCTCTTGGCAAGATGAGGCCCTTGCCCGCCACGGCGTCTCAAGGGAAGTCCCCTGTTCCGCCCTGAAGGGCGAAACGGTCCCTGACAGCCTTCCCGCGACCCCCAAAAGTCCCCCGACACGCCGGGTTCCCTCGAGGGGAACACCGAGGGTCCCGGCACCGCTTCCTCTGAGCCCCTTCTCCCCTCCTGATCGCGACAGGAGAGGCGATTCCCCTGCGTGGTCTGGAAGGGGTTCCCGGCCTTCCCGGCGCACCTCAGGAGGAGGCCGGTCTCACGAGGAAATTCGAGACGAGCCACGTGGGTGGGGCCACATGCCGAACGCCCCCGATTCCCCGGTCCGCCCTTGAGAAGGACCCGAGGCCCGGACCCCTCTTCGAAGGCAACCCTGTGGGGGAAGGCACAACACGAAGGGGCACTGCCACCCCCGTGCATCGTCCGCAAAGACCCGCGGGTTCCACACACAGCTCGACGAGGGGCCTGAGACCCCCTGAGCAACTCGAGAGGCCAGCGGGGTTCCCTTCCTCAGACAAGACGAGGCCTGACTCTCCTGTCCCAACTCTGCAGGGACCCTGCGGTCGGAGTCCGAAACGGAGAGGAAGCCTGAGGTTCCTGCCTCCCCTCGAAGTGAGGCCCTCTTCCGTTGCGCCAGACCCAGCGGAGTCCCGAGGGGCCCCGCCACCTCCACAGGATCCCTCGCCTCTCAGAGGCACCCTGGCAAGTTCCCTAAGGTCCCCGGCAGAAGGCGAGGGACACGAGGGTTTCCCGCCGCCCCCCGAGAAAGACCTCGAGAGTCCTTCTTCAACGCGTCTCGAGGCCCTAGTCCCCTCCCGTGACTCGAGAGCCAGGACGCGCTCCCCCTCGCCACGCGCATGGAGACCTGACTTCCCTGGCGCCGCACGAGAGGCTCCCTGAGATCCTCGTCGTGCCTCGGGAGAAAACCCCCACGGGCGCCGCAGCTCGAGGAAACCCCGGAGACGCCCCCGTCCTCGCGAGCTGAGGGCCTTCTTTTCCTGCATGGCCTGGAGAGCAATCCCGGGTCCTCTCTCCAAACGGAAGAGGAGGCTGGACTCCCTTGAGGCCGCTCAGGGGGCTCCAAGAGACCCGCGTCGCGACTCGAGAGGAGAGCGGAGTCCTTGGCTTCCCCTCGAGACGAGGCCTGACTCCCCGGGGAAGCCTGGAATGCAACCCCGAGATCCCTGCCTTCCCTGGAGAGGAATATTAGGTCCCAGACACACGCCTAGGTGAGGTCTCTTCGGCCCTGCGGTGACTCGAGCGCAACCCCCAGCTTTCCCTCGCAACCCGAGGGGAAGATTGGGCTTCCCAGGGCCAACCCAAGGGGAAGGCTGAGATCCCCGTCGTAACTCGAGAATCCCGCCGCAACTCGAGAAAAACCACGTGGTTCCCACCTCTTGGCAAGAGGAGGCCCTTGCCCGCCACGGCGTCTCAAGGGAAGTCCCCTGTTCCGCCCTGAAGGGCGAAACGGTCCCTGACAGCCTTCCTGCGACCCCCAAAAGTCCCCCGACACGCCGGGTTCCCTCGAGGGGAACACCGAGGGTCCCGGCACCGCTTCCTCTGAGCCCCTTCTCCCCTCCTGATCGCGACAGGAGAGGCGATTCCCCTGCGTGGTCTGGAAGGGGTTCCCGGGCTTCCCGGCGCACCTCAGTAGGAGGCCGGTATCACGAGGAAATTCGAGACGAGCCACGTGGGTGGGGCCACATGCCGAACGCCCCCGATTCCCCGGTCCGCCCTTGAGAAGGACCCGAGGCCCGGACCCCTCTTCGAAGGCAACCCTGTGGGGGAAGGCACAACACGAAGGGGCACTGCCACCCCCGTGCATCGTCCGCAAAGACCCGCGGGTTCCACACACAGCTCGACGAGGGGCCTGAGACCCCCTGAGCAACTTGAGAGGCCAGCGGGGTTCCCTTCCTCAGACAAGACGAGGCCTGACTCTCCTGTCCCAACTCTGCAGGGACCCTGCGGTCGGAGTCCGAAACGGAGAGGAAGCCTGAGTTTCCTGCCTCCCCTCGAGGTGAGGCCCTCTTCCGTTGCGCCAGACCCAGCGGAGTCCCGAGGGCCCCCGCCACCTCCACAGGATCCCTCGCCTCTCAGAGGCACCCTGGCAAGTTCCCTAAGGTCCCCGGCAGAAGGCGAGGGACACGAGGGTTTCCCGCCGCCCCCCGAGAAAGACCTCGAGAGTCCTTCTTCAACGCGTCTCGAGGCCCTAGTCCCCTCCCGTGACTCGAGAGCCAGGACGCGCTCCCCCTCGCCACGCGCATGGAGACCTGACTTCCCTGGCGCCGCACGAGAGGCTCCCTGAGATCCTCGTCGTGCCTCGGGAGAAAACCCCCACGGGCGCCGCAGCTCGAGGAAACCCCGGAGACGCCCCCGTCCTCGCGAGCTGAGGGCCTTCTTTTCCTGCATGGCCTGGAGAGCAATCCCGGGTCCTCTCTCCAAACGGAAGAGGAGGCTGGACTCCCTTGAGGCCGCTCAGGGGGCTCCAAGAGACCCGCGTCGCGACTCGAGAGGAGAGCGGAGTCCTTGGCTTCCCCTCGAGACGAGGCCTGACTCCCCGGGGGAGCCTGGAATGCAACCCCGAGATCCCTGCCTTCCCTGGAGAAGAATATTAGGTCCCGGACACACGCCTAGGTGAGGTCTCTTCGGCCCTGCGGTGACTCGAGCGCAACCCCCAGCTTTCCCTCGCAACCCGAGGGGAAGATTGGGCTTCCCAGGGCCAACCCAAGGGGAAGGCTGAGATCCCCGTCGTAACTCGAGAATCCCGCCGCAACTCGAGAAAAACCACGTGGTTCCCACCTCTTGGCAAGATGAGGCCCTTGCCCGCCACGGCGTCTCAAGGGAAGTCCCCTGTTCCGCCCTGAAGGGCGAAACGGTCCCTGACAGCCTTCCCGCGACCCCCAAAAGTCCCCCGACACGCCGGTTTCCCTCGAGGGGAACACCGAGGGTCCCGGCACCGCTTCCTCTGAGCCCCTTCTCCCCTCCTGATCGCGACAGGAGAGGCGATTCTGCTGCGTGGTCTGGAAGGGGTTCCCGGCCTTCCCGGCGCACCTCAGGATGAGGCCGGTCTCACGAGGAAATTCGAGACGAGCCACGTGGGTGGGGCCACATGCCGAACGCCCCCGATTCCCCGGTCCGCCCTTGAGAAGGACCCGAGGCCCGGACCCCTCTTCGAAGGCAACCCTGTGGGGGAAGGCACAACACGAAGGGGCACTGCCACCCCCGTGCATCGTCCGCAAAGACCCGCGGGTTCCACACACAGCTCGACGTGGGGCCTGAGACCCCCTGAGCAACTCGAGAGGCCAGCGGGGTTCCCTTCCTCAGACAAGACGAGGCCTGACTCTCCTGTCCCAACTCTGCAGGGACCCTGCGGTCGGAGTCCGAAACGGAGAGGAAGCCTGAGGTTCCTGCCTCCCCTCGAGGTGAGGCCCTCTTCCGTTGCGCCACACCCAGCGGAGTCCCGAGGGGCCCCGCCACCTCCACAGGATCCCTCGCCTCTCAGAGGCACCCTGGCAAGTTCCCTAAGGTCCCCGGCAGAAGGCGAGGGACACGAGGGTTTCCCGCCGCCCCCCGAGAAAGACCTCGAGAGTCCTTCTTCAACACGTCTCGAGGCCCTAGTCCCCTCCCGTGACTCGAGAGCCAGGACGCGCTCCCCCTCGCCACGCGCATGGAGACCTGACTTCCCTGGCGCCGCACGAGAGGCTCCCTGAGATCCTCGTCGTGCCTCGGGAGAAAACCCCCACGGGCGCCGCAGCTCGAGGAAACCCCGGAGACGCCCCCGTCCTCGCGAGCTGAGGGCCTTCTTTTCCTGCATGGCCTGGAGAGCAATCCCGGGTCCTCTCTCCAAACGGAAGAGGAGGCTGGACTCCCTTGAGGCCGCTCAGGGGGCTCCAAGAGACCCGCGTCGCGACTCGAGAGGAGAGCGGAGTCCTTGGCTTCCCCTCGAGACGAGGCCTGACTCCCCGGGGGAGCCTGGAATGCAACCCCGAGATCCCTGCCTTCCCTGGAGAGGAATATTAGGTCCCGGACACACGCCTAGGTGAGGTCTCTTCGGCCCTGCGGTGACTCGAGCGCAACCCCCAGCTTTCCCTCGCAACCCGAGGGGAAGATTGGGCTTCCCAGGGCCAACCCAAGGGGAAGGATGAGATCCCCGTCGTAACTCGAGAATCCCGCCGCAACTCGAGAAAAACCACGTGGTTCCCACCTCTTGGCAAGATGAGGCCCTTGCCGGCCACGGCGTCTCAAGGGAAGTCCCCTGTTCCACCCTGAAGGGCGAAACGGTCCCTGACAGCCTTCCCGCGACCCACAAAAGTCCCCCGACACGCCGGGTTCCCTCGAGGGGAACACCGAGGGTCCCGGCACCGCTTCCTCTGAGCCCCTTCTCCCCTCCTGATCGCGACAGGAGAGGCGATTCCCCTGCGTGGTCTGGAAGGGGTTCCCGGCCTTCCCGGCGCACCTCAGGATGAGGCCGGTCTCACGAGGAAATTCGAGACGAGCCACGTGGGTGGGGCCACATGCCGAACGCCCCCGATTCCCCGGTCCGCCCTTGAGAAGGACCCGAGGCCCGGACCCCTCTTCGAAGGCAACCCTGTGGGGGAAGGCACAACACGAAGGGGCACTGCCACCCCCGTGCATCGTCCGCAAAGACCCGCGGGTTCCACACACAGCTCGACGAGGGTCCTGAGACCCCCTGAGCAACTCGAGAGGCCAGCGGGATTCCCTTCCTCAGACAAGACGAGGCCTGACTCTCCTGTCCCAACTCTGCAGGGACCCTGTGGTCGGAGTCCGAAACGGAGAGGAAGCCTGAGGTTCCTGCCTCCCCTCGAGGTGAGGCCCTCTTCCGTTGCGCCAGACCCAGCGGAGTCCCGAGGGGCCCCGCCACCTCCACAGGATCCCTCGCCTCTCAGAGGCACCCTGGGAAGTTCCCTAAGGTCCCCGGCAGAAGGCGAGGGACACGAGGGTTTCCCGCCGCCCCCCGAGAAAGACCTCGAGAGTCCTTCTTCAACGCGTCTCGAGGCCCTAGTCCCCTCCCGTGACTCGAGAGCCAGGACGCGCTCCCCCTCGCCACGCGCATGGAGACCTGACTTCCCTGGCGCCGCACGAGAGGCTCCCTGAGATCCTCGTCGTGCCTCGGGAGAAAACCCCCACGGGCGACGCAGCTCGAGGAAACCCCGGAGACGCCCCCGTCCTCGCGAGCTGAGGGCCTTCTTTTCCTGCATGGCCTGGAGAGCAATCCCGGGTCCTCTCTCCAAACGGAAGAGGAGGCTGGACTCCCTTGAGGCCGCTCAGGGGGCTCCAAGAGACCCGCGTCGCGACTCGAGAGGAGAGCGGAGTCCTTGGCTTCCCCTCGAGACGAGGCCTGACTCCCCGGGGGAGCCTGGAATGCAACCCCGAGATCCCTGCCTTCCCTGGAGAGGAATATTAGGTCCCGGACACACGCCTAGGTGAGGTCTCTTCGGCCCTGCGGTGACTCGAGCGCAACCCCCAGCTTTCCCTCGCAACCCGAGGGGAAGATTGGGCTTCCCAGGGCCAACCCAAGGGGAAGGCTGAGATCCCCGTCGTAACTCGAGAATCCCGCCGCAACTCGAGAAAAACCACGTGGTTCCCACCTCTTGGCAAGATGAGGCCCTTGCCCGCCACGGCGTCTCAAGGGAAGTCCCCTGTTCCGCCCTGAAGGGCGAAACGGTCCCTGACAGCCTTCCCGCGACCCCCAAAAGTCCCCCGACACGCCGGTTTCCCTCGAGGGGAACACCGAGGGTCCCGGCACCGCTTCCTCTGAGCCCCTTCTCCCCTCCTGATCGCGACAGGAGAGGCGATTCTGCTGCGTGGTCTGGAAGGGGTTCCCGGCCTTCCCGGCGCACCTCAGGATGAGGCCGGTCTCACGAGGAAATTCGAGACGAGCCACGTGGGTGGGGCCACATGCCGAACGCCCCCGATTCCCCGGTCCGCCCTTGAGAAGGACCCGAGGCCCGGACCCCTCTTCGAAGGCAACCCTGTGGGGGAAGGCACAACACGAAGGGGCACTGCCACCCCCGTGCATCGTCCGCAAAGACCCGCGGGTTCCACACACAGCTCGACGTGGGGCCTGAGACCCCCTGAGCAACTCGAGAGGCCAGCGGGGTTCCCTTCCTCAGACAAGACGAGGCCTGACTCTCCTGTCCCAACTCTGCAGGGACCCTGCGGTCGGAGTCCGAAACGGAGAGGAAGCCTGAGGTTCCTGCCTCCCCTCGAGGTGAGGCCCTCTTCCGTTGCGCCACACCCAGCGGAGTCCCGAGGGGCCCCGCCACCTCCACAGGATCCCTCGCCTCTCAGAGGCACCCTGGGAAGTTCCCTAAGGTCCCCGGCAGAAGGCGAGGGACACGAGGGTTTCCCGCCGCCCCCCGAGAAAGACCTCGAGAGTCCTTCTTCAACGCGTCTCGAGGCCCTAGTCCCCTCCCGTGACTCGAGAGCCAGGACGCGCTCCCCCTCGCCATGCGCATGGAGTCCTGACTTCCCTGGCGCCGCACGAGAGGCTCCCTGAGATCCTCGTCGTGCCTCGGGAGAAAACCCCCACGGGCGCCGCAGCTCGAGGAAACCCCGGAGACGCCCCCGTCCTCGCGAGCTGAGGGCCTTCTTTTCCTGCATGGCCTGGAGAGCAATCCCGGGTCCTCTCTCCAAACGGAAGAGGAGGCTGGACTCCCTTGAGGCCGCTCAGGGGGCTCCAAGAGACCCGCGTCGCGACTCGAGAGGAGAGCGGAGTCCTTGGCTTCCCCTCGAGACGAGGCCTGACTCCCCGGGGGAGCCTGGAATGCAACCCCGAGATCCCTGCCTTCCCTGGAGAGGAATATTAGGTCCCGGACACACGCCTAGGTGAGGTCTCTTCGGCCCTGCGGTGACTCGAGCGCAACCCCCAGCTTTCCCTCGCAACCCGAGGGGAAGATTGGCCTTCCCAGGGCCAACCCAAGGGGAAGGATGAGATCCCCGTCGTAACTCGAGAATCCCGCCGCAACTCGAGAAAAACCACGTGGTTCCCACCTCTTGGCAAGATGAGGCCCTTGCCCGCCACGGCGTCTCAAGGGAAGTCCCCTGTTCCACCCTGAAGGGCGAAACGGTCCCTGACAGCCTTCCCGCGACCCACAAAAGTCCCCCGACACGCCGGGTTCCCTCGAGGGGAACACCGAGGGTCCCGGCACCGCTTCCTCTGAGCCCCTTCTCCCCTCCTGATCGCGACAGGAGAGGCGATTCCCCTGCGTGGTCTGGAAGGGGTTCCCGGCCTTCCCGGCGCACCTCAGGATGAGGCCGGTCTCACGAGGAAATTCGAGACGAGCCACGTGGGTGGGGCCACATGCCGAACGCCCCCGATTCCCCGGTCCGCCCTTGAGAAGGACCCGAGGCCCGGACCCCTCTTCGAAGGCAACCCTGTGGGGGAAGGCACAACACGAAGGGGCACTGCCACCCCCGTGCATCGTCCGCAAAGACCCGCGGGTTCCACACACAGCTCGACGAGGGGCCTGAGACCCCCTGAGCAACTCGAGAGGCCAGCGGGATTCCCTTCCTCAGACAAGACGAGGCCTGACTCTCCTGTCCCAACTCTGCAGGGACCCTGTGGTCGGAGTCCGAAACGGAGAGGAAGCCTGAGGTTCCTGCCTCCCCTCGAGGTGAGGCCCTCTTCCGTTGCGCCAGACCCAGCGGAGTCCCGAGGGGCCCCGCCACCTCCACAGGATCCCTCGCCTCTCAGAGGCACCCTGGGAAGTTCCCTAAGGTCCCCGGCAGAAGGCGAGGGACACGAGGGTTTCCCGCCGCCCCCCGAGAAAGACCTCGAGAGTCCTTCTTCAACGCGTCTCGAGGCCCTAGTCCCCTCCCGTGACTCGAGAGCCAGGACGCGCTCCCCCTCGCCACGCGCATGGAGACCTGACTTCCCTGGCGCCGCACGAGAGGCTCCCTGAGATCCTCGTCGTGACTCGGGAGAAAACCCCCACGGGCGACGCAGCTCGAGGAAACCCCGGAGACGCCCCCGTCCTCGCGAGCTGAGGGCCTTCTTTTCCTGCATGGCCTGGAGAGCAATCCCGGGTCCTCTCTCCAAACGGAAGAGGAGGCTGGACTCCCTTGAGGCCGCTCAGGGGGCTCCAAGAGACCCGCGTCGCGACTCGAGAGGAGAGCGGAGTACTTGGCTTCCCCTCGAGACGAGGCCTGACTCCCCGGGGGAGCCTGGAATGCAACCCCGAGATCCCTGCCTTCCCTGGAGAGGAATATTAGGTCCCGGACACACGCCTAGGTGAGGTCTCTTCGGCCCTGCGGTGACTCGAGCGCAACCCCCAGCTTTCCCTCGCAACCCGAGGGGAAGATTGGGCCTCCCATGGCCAACCCAAGGGGAAGGCTGAGATCCCCGTCGTAACTCGAGAATCCCGCCGCAACTCGAGAAAAACCACGTGGTTCCCACCTCTTGGCAAGATGAGGCCCTTGCCCGCCACGGCGTCTCAAGGGAAGTCCCCTGTTCCGCCCTGAAGGGCGAAACGGTCCCTGACAGCCTTCCTGCGACCCCCAAAAGTCCCCCGACACGCCGGGTTCCCTCGAGGGGAACACCGAGGGTCCCGGCACCGCTTCCTCTGAGCCCCTTCTCCCCTCCTGATCGCGACAGGAGAGGCGATTCCCCTGCGTGGTCTGCAAGGGGTTCCCGGCCTTCCCGGCACACCTCAGGATGAGGCCGGTCTCACGAGGAAATTCGAGACGAGCCACGTGGGTGGGGCCACATGCCGAACGCCCCCGATTCCCCGGTCCGCCCTTGAGAAGGACCCGAGGCCCGGACCCCTCTTCGAAGGCAACCCTGTGGGGGAAGGCACAACACGAAGGGGCACTGCCACCCCCGTGCATCGTCCGCAAAGACCCGCGGGTTCCACACACAGCTCGACGAGGGGCCTGAGACCCCCTGAGCAACTCGAGAGGCCAGCGGGGTTCCCTTCCTCAGACAAGACGAGGCCTGACTCTCCTGTCCCAACTCTGCAGGGACCCTGCGGTCGGAGTCCGAAACGGAGAGGAAGCCTGAGGTTCCTGCCTCCCCTCGAGGTGAGGCCCTCTTCCGTTGCGCCAGACCCAGCGGAGACCCGAGGGGCCCCGCCACCTCCACAGGATCCCTCGCCTCTCAGAGGCACCCTGGGAAGTTCCCTAAGGTCCCCGGCAGAAGGCGAGGGACACGAGGGTTTCCCGCCGCCCCCCGAGAAAGACCTCGAGAGTCCTTCTTCAACGCGTCTCGAGGCCCTAGTCCCCTCCCGTGACTCGAGAGCCAGGACGCGCTCCCCCTCGCCACGCGCATGGGGACCTGACTTCCCTGGCGCCGCACGAGAGGCTCCCTGAGATCCTCGTCGTGACTCGGGAGAAAACCCCCACGGGCGCCGCAGCTCGAGGAAACCCCTGAGACGCCCCCGTCCTCGCGAGCTGTGGGCCTTCTTTTCCTGCATGGCCTGGAGAGCAATCCCGGGTCCTCTCTCCAAACGGAAGAGGAGGCTGGACTCCCTTGAGGCCGATCAGGGGGCTCCAAGAGACCCGCGTCGAGACTCGAGAGGAGAGCGGAGTCCTTGGCTTCCCCTCGAGACGAGGCCTGACTCCCCGGGGGAGCCTGGAATGCAACCCCGAGATCCCTGCCTTCCCTGGAGAGGAAGAGTAGGTCCCGGACACACGCCTAGGTGAGGTCTCTTCGGCCCTGCGGTGACTCGAGCGCAACCCCCAGCTTTCCCTCGCAACCCGAGGGGAAGATTGGGCTT
This sequence comes from Bubalus kerabau, assembly GCF_029407905.1. Classification (NCBI taxonomy): domain Eukaryota; kingdom Metazoa; phylum Chordata; class Mammalia; order Artiodactyla; family Bovidae; genus Bubalus; species Bubalus kerabau. Next base: position 26,484 of record NC_073647.1, on the reverse strand, counting down.
CCCAGGGCCAACCCAAGGGGAAGGCTGAGATCCCCGTCGTAACTCGAGAATCCCGCCGCAACTCGAGAAAAACCACGTGGTTCCCACCTCTTGGCAAGATGAGGCCCTTGCCCGCCACGGCGTCTCAAGGGAAGTCCCCTGTTCCGCCCTGAAGGGCGAAACGGTCCCTGACAGCCTTCCCGCGACCCCCAAAAGTCCCCCGACACGCCGGGTTCCCTCGAGGGGAACACCGAGGGTCCCGGCACCGCTTCCTCTGAGCCCCTTCTCCCCTCCTGATCGCGACAGGAGAGGCGATTCCCCTGCGTGGTCTGGAAGGGGTTCCCGGCCTTCCCGGCGCACCTCAGGAGGAGGCCGGTCTCACGAGGAAATTCGAGACGAGCCACGTGGGTGGGGCCACATGCCGAACGCCCCCGATTCCCCGGTCCGCCCTTGAGAAGGACCCGAGGCCCGGACCCCTCTTCGAAGGCAACCCTGTGGGGGAAGGCACAACACGAAGGGGCACTGCCACCCCCGTGCATCGTCCGCAAAGACCCGCGGGTTCCACACACAGCTCGACGAGGGGCCTGAGACCCCCTGAGCAACTCGAGAGGCCAGCGGGGTTCCCTTCCTCAGACAAGACGAGGCCTGACTCTCCTGTCCCAACTCTGCAGGGACCCTGCGGTCGGAGTCCGAAACGGAGAGGAAGCCTGAGGTTCCTGCCTCCCCTCGAAGTGAGGCCCTCTTCCGTTGCGCCAGACCCAGCGGAGTCCCGAGGGGCCCCGCCACCTCCACAGGATCCCTCGCCTCTCAGAGGCACCCTGGCAAGTTCCCTAAGGTCCCCGGCAGAAGGCGAGGGACACGAGGGTTTCCCGCCGCCCCCCGACAAAGACCTCGAGAGTCCTTCTTCAACGCGTCTCGAGGCCCTAGTCCCCTCCCGTGACTCGAGAGCCAGGACGCGCTCCCCCTCGCCACGCGCATGGAGACCTGACTTCCCTGGCGCCGCACGAGAGGCTCCCTGAGATCCTCGTCGTGCCTCGGGAGAAAACCCCCACGGGCGCCGCAGCTCGAGGAAACCCCGGAGACGCCCCCGTCCTCGCGAGCTGAGGGCCTTCTTTTCCTGCATGGCCTGGAGAGCAATCCCGGGTCCTCTCTCCAAACGGAAGAGGAGGCTGGACTCCCTTGAGGCCGCTCAGGGGGCTCCAAGAGACCCGCGTCGCGACTCGAGAGGAGAGCGGAGTCCTTGGCTTCCCCTCGAGACGAGGCCTGACTCCCCGGGGAAGCCTGGAATGCAACCCCGAGATCCCTGCCTTCCCTGGAGAGGAATATTAGGTCCCGGACACACGCCTAGGTGAGGTCTCTTCGGCCCTGCGGTGACTCGAGCGCAACCCCCAGCTTTCCCTCGCAACCCGAGGGGAAGATTGGGCTTCCCAGGGCCAACCCAAGGGGAAGGCTGAGATCCCCGTCGTAACTCGAGAATCCCGCCGCAACTCGAGAAAAACCACGTGGTTCCCACCTCTTGGCAAGAGGAGGCCCTTGCCCGCCACGGCGTCTCAAGGGAAGTCCCCTGTTCCGCCCTGAAGGGCGAAACGGTCCCTGACAGCCTTCCTGCGACCCCCAAAAGTCCCCCGACACGCCGGGTTCCCTCGAGGGGAACACCGAGGGTCCCGGCACCGCTTCCTCTGAGCCCCTTCTCCCCTCCTGATCGCGACAGGAGAGGCGATTCCCCTGCGTGGTCTGGAAGGGGTTCCCGGCCTTCCCGGCGCACCTCAGTAGGAGGCCGGTATCACGAGGAAATTCGAGACGAGCCACGTGGGTGGGGCCACATGCCGAACGCCCCCGATTCCCCGGTCCGCCCTTGAGAAGGACCCGAGGCCCGGACCCCTCTTCGAAGGCAACCCTGTGGGGGAAGGCACAACACGAAGGGGCACTGCCACCCCCGTGCATCGTCCGCAAAGACCCGCGGGTTCCACACACAGCTCGACGAGGGGCCTGAGACCCCCTGAGCAACTTGAGAGGCCAGCGGGGTTCCCTTCCTCAGACAAGACGAGGCCTGACTCTCCTGTCCCAACTCAGCAGGGACCCTGCGGTCGGAGTCCGAAACGGAGAGGAAGCCTGAGGTTCCTGCCTCCCCTCGAGGTGAGGCCCTCTTCCGTTGCGCCAGACCCAGCGGAGTCCCGAGGGGCCCCGCCACCTCCACAGGATCCCTCGCCTCTCAGAGGCACCCTGGCAAGTTCCCTAAGGTCCCCGGCAGAAGGCGAGGGACACGAGGGTTTCCCGCCGCCCCCCGAGAAAGACCTCGAGAGTCCTTCTTCAACGCGTCTCGAGGCCCTAGTCCCCTCCCGTGACTCGAGAGCCAGGACGCGCTCCCCCTCGCCACGCGCATGGAGACCTGACTTCCCTGGCGCCGCACGAGAGGCTCCCTGAGATCCTCGTCGTGCCTCGGGAGAAAACCCCCACGGGCGCCGCAGCTCGAGGAAACCCCGGAGACGCCCCCGTCCTCGCGAGCTGAGGGCCTTCTTTTCCTGCATGGCCTGGAGAGCAATCCCGGGTCCTCTCTCCAAACGGAAGAGGAGGCTGGACTCCCTTGAGGCCGCTCAGGGGGCTCCAAGAGACCCGCGTCGCGACTCGAGAGGAGAGCGGAGTCCTTGGCTTCCCCTCGAGACGAGGCCTGACTCCCCGGGGGAGCCTGGAATGCAACCCCGAGATCCCTGCCTTCCCTGGAGAGGAATATTAGGTCCCGGACACACGCCTAGGTGAGGTCTCTTCGGCCCTGCGGTGACTCGAGCGCAACCCCCAGCTTTCCCTCGCAACCCGAGGGGAAGATTGGGCTTCCCAGGGCCAACCCAAGGGGAAGGCTGAGATCCCCGTCGTAACTCGAGAATCCCGCCGCAACTCGAGAAAAACCACGTGGTTCCCACCTCTTGGCAAGATGAGGCCCTTGCCCGCCACGGCGTCTCAAGGGAAGTCCCCTGTTCCGCCCTGAAGGGCGAAACGGTCCCTGACAGCCTTCCCGCGACCCCCAAAAGTCCCCCGACACGCCGGTTTCCCTCGAGGGGAACACCGAGGGTCCCGGCACCGCTTCCTCTGAGCCCCTTCTCCCCTCCTGATCACGACAGGAGAGGCGATTCCGCTGCGTGGTCTGGAAGGGGTTCCCGGCCTTCCCGGCGCACCTCAGGATGAGGCCGGTCTCACGAGGAAATTCGAGACGAGCCACGTGGGTGGGGCCACATGCCGAACGCCCCCGATTCCCCGGTCCGCCCTTGAGAAGGACCCGAGGCCCGGACCCCTCTTCGAAGGCAACCCTGTGGGGGAAGGCACAACACGAAGGGGCACTGCCACCCCCGTGCATCGTCCGCAAAGACCCGCGGGTTCCACACACAGCTCGACGTGGGGCCTGAGACCCCCTGAGCAACTCGAGAGGCCAGCGGGGTTCCCTTCCTCAGACAAGACGAGGCCTGACTCTCCTGTCCCAACTCTGCAGGGACCCTGCGGTCGGAGTCCGAAACGGAGAGGAAGCCTGAGGTTCCTGCCTCCCCTCGAGGTGAGGCCCTCTTCCGTTGCGCCACACCCAGCGGAGTCCCGAGGGGCCCCGCCACCTCCACAGGATCCCTCGCCTCTCAGAGGCACCCTGGGAAGTTCCCTAAGGTCCCCGGCAGAAGGCGAGGGACACGAGGGTTTCCCGCCGCCCCCCGAGAAAGACCTCGAGAGTCCTTCTTCAACGCGTCTCGAGGCCCTAGTCCCCTCCCGTGACTCGAGAGCCAGGACGCGCTCCCCCTCGCCATGCGCATGGAGACCTGACTTCCCTGGCGCCGCACGAGAGGCTCCCTGAGATCCTCGTCGTGCCTCGGGAGAAAACCCCCACGGGCGCCGCAGCTCGAGGAAACCCCGGAGACGCCCCCGTCCTCGCGAGCTGAGGGCCTTCTTTTCCTGCATGGCCTGGAGAGCAATCCCGGGTCCTCTCTCCAAACGGAAGAGGAGGCTGGACTCCCTTGAGGCCGCTCAGGGGGCTCCAAGAGACCCGCGTCGCGACTCGAGAGGAGAGCGGAGTCCTTGGCTTCCCCTCGAGACGAGGCCTGACTCCCCGGGGGAGCCTGGAATGCAACCCCGAGATCCCTGCCTTCCCTGGAGAGGAATATTAGGTCCCGGACACACGCCTAGGTGAGGTCTCTTCGGCCCTGCGGTGACTCGAGCGCAACCCCCAGCTTTCCCTCGCAACCCGAGGGGAAGATTGGGCTTCCCAGGGCCAACCCAAGGGGAAGGATGAGATCCCCGTCGTAACTCGAGAATCCCGCCGCAACTCGAGAAAAACCACGTGGTTCCCACCTCTTGGCAAGATGAGGCCCTTGCCCGCCACGGCGTCTCAAGGGAAGTCCCCTGTTCCACCCTGAAGGGCGAAACGGTCCCTGACAGCCTTCCCGCGACCCACAAAAGTCCCCCGACACGCCGGGTTCCCTCGAGGGGAACACCGAGGGTCCCGGCACCGCTTCCTCTGAGCCCCTTCTCCCCTCCTGATCGCGACAGGAGAGGCGATTCCCCTGCGTGGTCTGGAAGGGGTTCCCGGCCTTCCCGGCGCACCTCAGGATGAGGCCGGTCTCACGAGGAAATTCGAGACGAGCCACGTGGGTGGGGCCACATGCCGAACGCCCCCGATTCCCCGGTCCGCCCTTGAGAAGGACCCGAGGCCCGGACCCCTCTTCGAAGGCAACCCTGTGGGGGAAGGCACAACACGAAGGGGCACTGCCACCCCCGTGCATCGTCCGCAAACACCCGCGGGTTCCACACACAGCTCGACGAGGGGCCTGAGACCCCCTGAGCAACTCGAGAGGCCAGCGGGATTCCCTTCCTCAGACAAGACGAGGCCTGACTCTCCTGTCCCAACTCTGCAGGGACCCTGTGGTCGGAGTCCGAAACGGAGAGGAAGCCTGAGGTTCCTGCCTCCCCTCGAGGTGAGGCCCTCTTCCGTTGCGCCAGACCCAGCGGAGTCCCGAGGGGCCCCGCCACCTCCACAGGATCCCTCGCCTCTCAGAGGCACCCTGGGAAGTTCCCTAAGGTCCCCGGCAGAAGGCGAGGGACACGAGGGTTTCCCGCCGCCCCCCGAGAAAGACCTCGAGAGTCCTTCTTCAACGCGTCTCGAGGCCCTAGTCCCCTCCCGTGACTCGAGAGCCAGGACGCGCTCCCCCTCGCCACGCGCATGGAGACCTGACTTCCCTGGCGCCGCACGAGAGGCTCCCTGAGATCCTCGTCGTGACTCGGGAGAAAACCCCCACGGGCGACGCAGCTCGAGGAAACCCCGGAGACGCCCCCGTCCTCGCGAGCTGAGGGCCTTCTTTTCCTGCATGGCCTGGAGAGCAATCCCGGGTCCTCTCTCCAAACGGAAGAGGAGGCTGGACTCCCTTGAGGCCGCTCAGGGGGCTCCAAGAGACCCGCGTCGCGACTCGAGAGGAGAGCGGAGTACTTGGCTTCCCCTCGAGACGAGGCCTGACTCCCCGGGGGAGCCTGGAATGCAACCCCGAGATCCCTGCCTTCCCTGGAGAGGAATATTAGGTCCCGGACACACGCCTAGGTGAGGTCTCTTCGGCCCTGCGGTGACTCGAGCGCAACCCCCAGCTTTCCCTCGCAACCCGAGGGGAAGATTGGGCCTCCCATGGCCAACCCAAGGGGAAGGCTGAGATCCCCGTCGTAACTCGAGAATCCCGCCGCAACTCGAGAAAAACCACGTGGTTCCCACCTCTTGGCAAGATGAGGCCCTTGCCCGCCACGGCGTCTCAAGGGAAGTCCCCTGTTCCGCCCTGAAGGGCGAAACGGTCCCTGACAGCCTTCCTGCGACCCCCAAAAGTCCCCCGACACGCCGGGTTCCCTCGAGGGGAACACCGAGGGTCCCGGCACCGCTTCCTCTGAGCCCCTTCTCCCCTCCTGATCGCGACAGGAGAGGCGATTCCCCTGCGTGGTCTGCAAGGGGTTCCCGGCCTTCCCGGCACACCTCAGGAGGAGGCCGGTCTCACGAGGAAATTCGAGACGAGCCACGTGGGTGGGGCCACATGCCGAACGCCCCCGATTCCCCGGTCCGCCCTTGAGAAGGACCCGAGGCCCGGACCCCTCTTCGAAGGCAACCCTGTGGGGGAAGGCACAACACGAAGGGGCACTGCCACCCCCGTGCATCGTCCGCAAAGACCCGCGGGTTCCACACACAGCTCGACGAGGGGCCTGAGACCCCCTGAGCAACTCGAGAGGCCAGCGGGGTTCCCTTCCTCAGACAAGACGAGGCCTGACTCTCCTGTCCCAACTCTGCAGGGACCCTGCGGTCGGAGTCCGAAACGGAGAGGAAGCCTGAGGTTCCTGCCTCCCCTCGAGGTGAGGCCCTCTTCCGTTACGCCAGACCCAGCGGAGACCCGAGGGGCCCCGCCACCTCCACAGGATCCCTCGCCTCTCAGAGGCACCCTGGGAAGTTCCCTAAGGTCCCCGGCAGAAGGCGAGGGACACGAGGGTTTCCCGCCGCCCCCCGAGAAAGACCTCGAGAGTCCTTCTTCAACGCGTCTCGAGGCCCTAGTCCCCTCCCGTGACTCGAGAGCCAGGACGCGCTCCCCCTCGCCACGCGCATGGGGACCTGACTTCCCTGGCGCCGCACGAGAGGCTCCCTGAGATCCTCGTCGTGACTCGGGAGAAAACCCCCACGGGCGCCGCAGCTCGAGGAAACCCCTGAGACGCCCCCGTCCTCGCGAGCTGTGGGCCTTCTTTTCCTGCATGGCCTGGAGAGCAATCCCGGGTCCTCTCTCCAAACGGAAGAGGAGGCTGGACTCCCTTGAGGCCGATCAGGGGGCTCCAAGAGACCCGCGTCGAGACTCGAGAGGAGAGCGGAGTCCTTGGCTTGCCCTCGAGACGAGGCCTGACTCCCCGGGGGAGCCTGGAATGCAACCCCGAGATCCCTGCCTTCCCTGGAGAGGAATATTAGGTCCCAGACACACGCCTAGGTGAGGTCTCTTCGGCCTTGCGGTGACTCGAGCGCAACCCCCAGCTTTCCCTCGCAACCCGAGGGGAAGATTGGGCTTCCCAGGGCCAACCCAAGGGGAAGGCTGAGATCCCCGTCGTAACTCGAGAATCCCGCCGCAACTCGAGAAAAACCACGTGGTTCCCACCTCTTGGCAAGATGAGGCCCTTGCCCGCCACGGCGTCTCAAGGGAAGTCCCCTGTTCCGCCCTGAAGGGCGAAACGGTCCCTGACAGCCTTCCCGCGACCCCCAAAAGTCCCCCGACACGCCGGGTTCCCTCGAGGGGAACACCGAGGGTCCCGGCACCGCTTCCTCTGAGCCCCTTCTCCCCTCCTGATCGCGACAGGAGAGGCGATTCCCCTGCGTGGTCTGGAAGGGGTTCCCGGCCTTCCCGGCGCACCTCAGGATGAGGCCGGTCTCACGAGGAAATTCGAGACGAGCCACGTGGGTGGGGCCACATGCCGAACGCCCCCGATTCCCCGGTCCGCCCTTGAGAAGGACCCGAGGCCCGGACCCCTCTTCGAAGGCAACCCTGTGGGGGAAGGCACAACACGAAGGGGCACTGCCACCCCCGTGCATCGTCCGCAAAGACCCGCGGGTTCCACACACAGCTCGACGAGGGGCCTGAGACCCCCTGAGCAACTCGAGAGGCCAGCGGGGTTCCCTTCCTCAGACAAGACGAGGCCTGACTCTCCTGTCCCAACTCTGCAGGGACCCTGCGGTCGGAGTCCGAAACGGAGAGGAAGCCTGAGGTTCCTGCCTCCCCTCGAGGTGAGGCCCTCTTCCGTTGCGCCAGACCCAGCGGAGTCCCGAGGGGCCCCGCCACCTCCACAGGATCCCTCGCCTCTCAGAGGCACCCTGGCAAGTTCCCTAAGGTCCCCGGCAGAAGGCGAGGGACACGAGGGTTTCCCGCCGCCCCCCGAGAAAGACCTCGAGAGTCCTTCTTCAACGCGTCTCGAGGCCCTAGTCCCCTCCCGTGACTCGAGAGCCAGGACGCGCTCCCCCTCGCCACGCGCATGGAGACCTGACTTCCCTGGCGCCGCACGAGAGGCTCCCTGAGATCCTCGTCGTGCCTCGGGAGAAAACCCCCACGGGCGCCGCAGCTCGAGGAAACCCCGGAGACGCCCCCGTCCTCGCGAGCTGAGGGCCTTCTTTTCCTGCATGGCCTGGAGAGCAATCCCGGGTCCTCTCTCCAAACGGAAGAGGAGGCTGGACTCCCTTGAGGCCGCTCAGGGGGCTCCAAGAGACCCGCGTCGCGACTCGAGAGGAGAGCGGAGTCCTTGGCTTCCCCTCGAGACGAGGCCTGACTCCCCGGGGGAGCCTGGAATGCAACCCCGAGATCCCTGCCTTCCCTGGAGAGGAATATTAGGTCCCGGACACACGCCTAGGTGAGGTCTCTTCGGCCCTGCGGTGACTCGAGCGCAACCCCCAGCTTTCCCTCGCAACCCGAGGGGAAGATTGGGCCTCCCATGGCCAACCCAAGGGGAAGGCTGAGATCCCCGTCGTAACTCGAGAATCCCGCCGCAACTCGAGAAAATCCACGTGGTTCCCACCTCTTGGCAAGATGAGGCCCTTGCCCGCCACGGCGTCTCAAGGGAAGTCCCCTGTTCCACCCTGAAGGGCGAAACGGTCCCTGACAGCCTTCCCGCGACCCACAAAAGTCCCCCGACACGCCGGGTTCCCTCGAGGGGAACACCGAGGGTCCCGGCACCGCTTCCTCTGAGCCCCTTCTCCCCTCCTGATCGCGACAGGAGAGGCGATTCCCCTGCGTGGTCTGGAAGGGGTTCCCGGCCTTCCCGGCGCACCTCAGGATGAGGCCGGTCTCACGAGGAAATTCGAGACGAGCCACGTGGGTGGGGCCACATGCCGAACGCCCCCGATTCCCCGGTCCGCCCTTGAGAAGGACCCGAGGCCCGGACCCCTCTTCGAAGGCAACCCTGTGGGGGAAGGCACAACACGAAGGGGCACTGCCACCCCCGTGCATCGTCCGCAAAGACCCGCGGGTTCCACACACAGCTCGACGAGGGGCCTGAGACCCCCTGAGCAACTCGAGAGGCCAGCGGGATTCCCTTCCTCAGACAAGACGAGGCCTGACTCTCCTGTCCCAACTCTGCAGGGACCCTGTGGTCGGAGTCCGAAACGGAGAGGAAGCCTGAGGTTCCTGCCTCCCCTCGAGGTGAGGCCCTCTTCCGTTGCGCCAGACCCAGCGGAGTCCCGAGGGGCCCCGCCACCTCCACAGGATCCCTCGCCTCTCAGAGGCACCCTGGGAAGTTCCCTAAGGTCCCCGGCAGAAGGCGAGGGACACGAGGGTTTCCCGCCGCCCCCCGAGAAAGACCTCGAGAGTCCTTCTTCAACGCGTCTCGAGGCCCTAGTCCCCTCCCGTGACTCGAGAGCCAGGACGCGCTCCCCCTCGCCACGCGCATGGAGACCTGACTTCCCTGGCGCCGCACGAGAGGCTCCCTGAGATCCTCGTCGTGACTCGGGAGAAAACCCCCACGGGCGACGCAGCTCGAGGAAAACCCGGAGACGCCCCCGTCCTCGCGAGCTGAGGGCCTTCTTTTCCTGCATGGCCTGGAGAGCAATCCCGGGTCCTCTCTCCAAACGGAAGAGGAGGCTGGACTCCCTTGAGGCCGCTCAGGGGGCTCCAAGAGACCCGCGTCGCGACTCGAGAGGAGAGCGGAGTACTTGGCTTCCCCTCGAGACGAGGCCTGACTCCCCGGGGGAGCCTGGAATGCAACCCCGAGATCCCTGCCTTCCCTGGAGAGGAATATTAGGTCCCGGACACACGCCTAGGTGAGGTCTCTTCGGCCCTGCGGTGACTCGAGCGCAACCCCCAGCTTTCCCTCGCAACCCGAGGGGAAGATTGGGCCTCCCATGGCCAACCCAAGGGGAAGGCTGAGATCCCCGTCGTAACTCGAGAATCCCGCCGCAACTCGAGAAAAACCACGTGGTTCCCACCTCTTGGCAAGATGAGGCCCTTGCCCGCCACGGCGTCTCAAGGGAAGTCCCCTGTTCCGCCCTGAAGGGCGAAACGGTCCCTGACAGCCTTCCTGCGACCCCCAAAAGTCCCCCGACACGCCGGGTTCCCTCGAGGGGAACACCGAGGGTCCCGGCACCGCTTCCTCTGAGCCCCTTCTCCCCTCCTGATCGCGACAGGAGAGGCGATTCCCCTGCGTGGTCTGCAAGGGGTTCCCGGCCTTCCCGGCACACCTCAGGATGAGGCCGGTCTCACGAGGAAATTCGAGACGAGCCACGTGGGTGGGGCCACATGCCGAACGCCCCCGATTCCCCGGTCCGCCCTTGAGAAGGACCCGAGGCCCGGACCCCTCTTCGAAGGCAACCCTGTGGGGGAAGGCACAACACGAAGGGGCACTGCCACCCCCGTGCATCGTCCGCAAAGACCCGCGGGTTCCACACACAGCTCGACGAGGGGCCTGAGACCCCCTGAGCAACTCGAGAGGCCAGCGGGGTTCCCTTCCTCAGACAAGACGAGGCCTGACTCTCCTGTCCCAACTCTGCAGGGACCCTGCGGTCGGAGTCCGAAACGGAGAGGAAGCCTGAGGTTCCTGCCTCCCCTCGAGGTGAGGCCCTCTTCCGTTGCGCCAGACCCAGCGGAGACCCGAGGGGCCCCGCCACCTCCACAGGATCCCTCGCCTCTCAGAGGCACCCTGGGAAGTTCCCTAAGGTCCCCGGCAGAAGGCGAGGGACACGAGGGTTTCCCGCCGCCCCCCGAGAAAGACCTCGAGAGTCCTTCTTCAACGCGTCTCGAGGCCCTAGTCCCCTCCCGTGACTCGAGAGCCAGGACGCGCTCCCCCTCGCCACGCGCATGGGGACCTGACTTCCCTGGCGCCGCACGAGAGGCTCCCTGAGATCCTCGTCGTGACTCGGGAGAAAACCCCCACGGGCGCCGCAGCTCGAGGAAACCCCTGAGACGCCCCCGTCCTCGCGAGCTGTGGGCCTTCTTTTCCTGCATGGCCTGGAGAGCAATCCCGGGTCCTCTCTCCAAACGGAAGAGGAGGCTGGACTCCCTTGAGGCCGATCAGGGGGCTCCAAGAGACCCGCGTCGAGACTCGAGAGGAGAGCGGAGTCCTTGGCTTCCCCTCGAGACGAGGCCTGACTCCCCGGGGGAGCCTGGAATGCAACCCCGAGATCCCTGCCTTCCCTGGAGAGGAAGAGTAGGTCCCGGACACACGCCTAGGTGAGGTCTCTTCGGCCCTGCGGTGACTCGAGCGCAACCCCCAGCTTTCCCTCGCAACCCGAGGGGAAGATTGGGCTTCCCAGGGCCAACCCAAGGGGAAGGCTGAGATCCCCGTCGTAACTCGAGAATCCCGCCGCAACTCGAGAAAAACCACGTGGTTCCCACCTCTTGGCAAGATGAGGCCCTTGCCCGCCACGGCGTCTCAAGGGAAGTCCCCTGTTCCGCCCTGAAGGGCGAAACGGTCCCTGACAGCCTTCCCGCGACCCCCAAAAGTCCCTCGACACGCCGGGTTCCCTCGAGGGGAACACCGAGGGTCCCGGCACCGCTTCCTCTGAGCCCCTTCTCCCCTCCTGATCGCGACAGGAGAGGCGATTCCCCTGCGTGGTCTGGAAGGGGTTCCCGGCCTTCCCGGCGCACCTCAGGAGGAGGCCGGTCTCACGAGGAAATTCGAGACGAGCCACGTGGGTGGGGCCACATGCCGAACGCCCCCGATTCCCCGGTCCGCCCTTGAGAAGGACCCGAGGCCCGGACCCCTCTTCGAAGGCAACCCTGTGGGGGAAGGCACAACACGAAGGGGCACTGCCACCCCCGTGCATCGTCCGCAAAGACCCGCGGGTTCCACACACAGCTCGACGAGGGGCCTGAGACCCCCTGAGCAACTCGAGAGGCCAGCGGGGTTCCCTTCCTCAGACAAGACGAGGCCTGACTCTCCTGTCCCAACTCTGCAGGGACCCTGCGGTCGGAGTCCGAAACGGAGAGGAAGCCTGAGGTTCCTGCCTCCCCTCGAAGTGAGGCCCTCTTCCGTTGCGCCAGACCCAGCGGAGTCCCGAGGGGCCCCGCCACCTCCACAGGATCCCTCGCCTCTCAGAGGCACCCTGGCAAGTTCCCTAAGGTCCCCGGCAGAAGGCGAGGGACACGAGGGTTTCCCGCCGCCCCCCGAGAAAGACCTCGAGAGTCCTTCTTCAACGCGTCTCGAGGCCCTAGTCCCCTCCCGTGACTCGAGAGCCAGGACGCGCTCCCCCTCGCCATGCGCATGGAGTCCTGACTTCCCTGGCGCCGCACGAGAGGCTCCCTGAGATCCTCGTCGTGCCTCGGGAGAAAACCCCCACGGGCGCCGCAGCTCGAGGAAACCCCGGAGACGCCCCCATCCTCGCGAGCTGAGGGCCTTCTTTTCCTGCATGGCCTGGAGAGCAATCCCGGGTCCTCTCTCCAAACGGAAGAGGAGGCTGGACTCCCTTGAGGCCGCTCAGGGGGCTCCAAGAGACCCGCGTCGCGACTCGAGAGGAGAGCGGAGTCCTTGGCTTCCCCTCGAGACGAGGCCTGACTCCCCGGGGGAGCCTGGAATGCAACCCCGAGATCCCTGCCTTCCCTGGAGAGGAATATTAGGTCCCGGACACACGCCTAGGTGAGGTCTCTTCGGCCCTGCGGTGACTCGAGCGCAACCCCCAGCTTTCCCTCGCAACCCGAGGGGAAGATTGGCCTTCCCAGGGCCAACCCAAGGGGAAGGATGAGATCCCCGTCGTAACTCGAGAATCCCGCCGCAACTCGAGAAAAACCACGTGGTTCCCACCTCTTGGCAAGATGAGGCCCTTGCCCGCCACGGCGTCTCAAGGGAAGTCCCCTGTTCCACCCTGAAGGGCGAAACGGTCCCTGACAGCCTTCCCGCGACCCACAAAAGTCCCCCGACACGCCGGGTTCCCTCGAGGGGAACACCGAGGGTCCCGGCACCGCTTCCTCTGAGCCCCTTCTCCCCTCCTGATCGCGACAGGAGAGGCGATTCCCCTGCGTGGTCTGGAAGGGGTTCCCGGCCTTCCCGGCGCACCTCAGGATGAGGCCGGTCTCACGAGGAAATTCGAGACGAGCCACGTGGGTGGGGCCACATGCCGAACGCCCCCGATTCCCCGGTCCGCCCTTGAGAAGGACCCGAGGCCCGGACCCCTCTTCGAAGGCAACCCTGTGGGGGAAGGCACAACACGAAGGGGCACTGCCACCCCCGTGCATCGTCCGCAAAGACCCGCGGGTTCCACACACAGCTCGACGAGGGGCCTGAGACCCCCTGAGCAACTCGAGAGGCCAGCGGGGTTCCCTTCCTCAGACAAGACGAGGCCTGACTCTCCTGTCCCAACTCTGCAGGGACCCTGCGGTCGGAGTCCGAAACGGAGAGGAAGCCTGAGGTTCCTGCCTCCCCTCGAGGTGAGGCCCTCTTCCGTTGCGCCACACCCAGCGGAGTCCCGAGGGGCCCCGCCACCTCCACAGGATCCCTCGCCTCTCAGAGGCACCCTGGGAAGTTCCCTAAGGTCCCCGGCAGAAGGCGAGGGACACGAGGGTTTCCCGCCGCCCCCCGAGAAAGACCTCGAGAGTCCTTCTTCAACGCGTCTCGAGGCCCTAGTCCCCTCCCGTGACTCGAGAGCCAGGACGCGCTCCCCCTCGCCATGCGCATGGAGTCCTGACTTCCCTGGCGCCGCACGAGAGGCTCCCTGAGATCCTCGTCGTGCCTCGGGAGAAAACCCCCACGGGCGCCGCAGCTCGAGGAAACCCCGGAGACGCCCCCGTCCTCGCGAGCTGAGGGCCTTCTTTTCCTGCATGGCCTGGAGAGCAATCCCGGGTCCTCTCTCCAAACGGAAGAGGAGGCTGGACTCCCTTGAGGCCGCTCAGGGGGCTCCAAGAGACCCGCGTCGCGACTCGAGAGGAGAGCGGAGTCCTTGGCTTCCCCTCGAGACGAGGCCTGACTCCCCGGGGGAGCCTGGAATGCAACCCCGAGATCCCTGCCTTCCCTGGAGAGGAATATTAGGTCCCGGACACACGCCTAGGTGAGGTCTCTTCGGCCCTGCGGTGACTCGAGCGCAACCCCCAGCTTTCCCTCGCAACCCGAGGGGAAGATTGGCCTTCCCAGGGCCAACCCAAGGGGAAGGATGAGATCCCCGTCGTAACTCGAGAATCCCGCCGCAACTCGAGAAAAACCACGTGGTTCCCACCTCTTGGCAAGATGAGGCCCTTGCCCGCCACGGCGTCTCAAGGGAAGTCCCCTGTTCCACCCTGAAGGGCGAAACGGTCCCTGACAGCCTTCCCGCGACCCACAAAAGTCCCCCGACACGCCGGGTTCCCTCGAGGGGAACACCGAGGGTCCCGGCACCGCTTCCTCTGAGCCCCTTCTCCCCTCCTGATCGCGACAGGAGAGGCGATTCCCCTGCGTGGTCTGGAAGGGGTTCCCGGCCTTCCCGGCGCACCTCAGGATGAGGCCGGTCTCACGAGGAAATTCGAGACGAGCCACGTGGGTGGGGCCACATGCCGAACGCCCCCGATTCCCCGGTCCGCCCTTGAGAAGGACCCGAGGCCCGGACCCCTCTTCGAAGGCAACCCTGTGGGGGAAGGCACAACACGAAGGGGCACTGCCACCCCCGTGCATCGTCCGCAAAGACCCGCGGGTTCCACACACAGCTCGACGAGGGGCCTGAGACCCCCTGAGCAACTCGAGAGGCCAGCGGGATTCCCTTCCTCAGACAAGACGAGGCCTGACTCTCCTGTCCCAACTCTGCAGGGACCCTGTGGTCGGAGTCCGAAACGGAGAGGAAGCCTGAGGTTCCTGCCTCCCCTCGAGGTGAGGCCCTCTTCCGTTGCGCCAGACCCAGCGGAGTCCCGAGGGGCCCCGCCACCTCCACAGGATCCCTCGCCTCTCAGAGGCACCCTGGGAAGTTCCCTAAGGTCCCCGGCAGAAGGCGAGGGACACGAGGGTTTCCCGCCGCCCCCCGAGAAAGACCTCGAGAGTCCTTCTTCAACGCGTCTCGAGGCCCTAGTCCCCTCCCGTGACTCGAGAGCCAGGACGCGCTCCCCCTCGCCACGCGCATGGAGACCTGACTTCCCTGGCGCCGCACGAGAGGCTCCCTGAGATCCTCGTCGTGACTCGGGAGAAAACCCCCACGGGCGCCGCAGCTCGAGGAAACCCCTGAGACGCCCCCGTCCTCGCGAGCTGTGGGCCTTCTTTTCCTGCATGGCCTGGAGAGCAATCCCGGGTCCTCTCTCCAAACGGAAGAGGAGGCTGGACTCCCTTGAGGCCGATCAGGGGGCTCCAAGAGACCCGCGTCGAGACTCGAGAGGAGAGCGGAGTCCTTGGCTTCCCCTCGAGACGAGGCCTGACTCCCCGGGGGAGCCTGGAATGCAACCCCGAGATCCCTGCCTTCCCTGGAGAGGAAGAGTAGGTCCCGGACACACGCCTAGGTGAGGTCTCTTCGGCCCTGCGGTGACTCGAGCGCAACCCCCAGCTTTCCCTCGCAACCCGAGGGGAAGATTGGGCTTCCCAGGGCCAACCCAAGGGGAAGGCTGAGATCCCCGTCGTAACTCGAGAATCCCGCCGCAACTCGAGAAAAACCACGTGGTTCCCACCTCTTGGCAAGATGAGGCCCTTGCCCGCCACGGCGTCTCAAGGGAAGTCCCCTGTTCCGCCCTGAAGGGCGAAACGGTCCCTGACAGCCTTCCCGCGACCCCCAAAAGTCCCCCGACACGCCGGGTTCCCTCGAGGGGAACACCGAGGGTCCCGGCACCGCTTCCTCTGAGCCCCTTCTCCCCTCCTGATCGCGACAGGAGAGGCGATTCCCCTGCGTGGTCTGGAAGGGGTTCCCGGCCTTCCCGGCGCACCTCAGGAGGAGGCCGGTCTCACGAGGAAATTCGAGACGAGCCACGTGGGTGGGGCCACATGCCGAACGCCCCCGATTCCCCGGTCCGCCCTTGAGAAGGACCCGAGGCCCGGACCCCTCTTCGAAGGCAACCCTGTGGGGGAAGGCACAACACGAAGGGGCACTGCCACCCCCGTGCATCGTCCGCAAAGACCCGCGGGTTCCACACACAGCTCGACGAGGGGCCTGAGACCCCCTGAGCAACTCGAGAGGCCAGCGGGATTCCCTTCCTCAGACAAGACGAGGCCTGACTCTCCTGTCCCAACTCTGCAGGGACCCTGTGGTCGGAGTCCGAAACGGAGAGGAAGCCTGAGGTTCCTGCCTCCCCTCGAGGTGAGGCCCTCTTCCGTTGCGCCAGACCCAGCGGAGTCCCGAGGGGCCCCGCCACCTCCACAGGATCCCTCGCCTCTCAGAGGCACCCTGGCAAGTTCCCTAAGGTCCCCGGCAGAAGGCGAGGGACACGAGGGTTTCCCGCCGCCCCCCGACAAAGACCTCGAGAGTCCTTCTTCAACGCGTCTCGAGGCCCTAGTCCCCTCCCGTGACTCGAGAGCCAGGACGCGCTCCCCCTCGCCACGCGCATGGAGACCTGACTTCCCTGGCGCCGCACGAGAGGCTCCCTGAGATCCTCGTCGTGACTCGGGAGAAAACCCCCACGGGCGACGCAGCTCGAGGAAACCCCGGAGACGCCCCCGTCCTCGCGAGCTGAGGGCCTTCTTTTCCTGCATGGCCTGGAGAGCAATCCCGGGTCCTCTCTCCAAACGGAAGAGGAGGCTGGACTCCCTTGAGGCCGCTCAGGGGGCTCCAAGAGACCCGCGTCGCGACTCGAGAGGAGAGCGGAGTACTTGGCTTCCCCTCGAGACGAGGCCTGACTCCCCGGGGGAGCCTGGAATGCAACCCCGAGATCCCTGCCTTCCCTGGAGAGGAATATTAGGTCCCGGACACACGCCTAGGTGAGGTCTCTTCGGCCCTGCGGTGACTCGAGCGCAACCCCCAGCTTTCCCTCGCAACCCGAGGGGAAGATTGGGCCTCCCATGGCCAACCCAAGGGGAAGGCTGAGATCCCCGTCGTAACTCGAGAATCCCGCCGCAACTCGAGAAAAACCACGTGGTTCCCACCTCTTGGCAAGATGAGGCCCTTGCCCGCCACGGCGTCTCAAGGGAAGTCCCCTGTTCCGCCCTGAAGGGCGAAACGGTCCCTGACAGCCTTCCTGCGACCCCCAAAAGTCCCCCGACACGCCGGGTTCCCTCGAGGGGAACACCGAGGGTCCCGGCACCGCTTCCTCTGAGCCCCTTCTCCCCTCCTGATCGCGACAGGAGAGGCGATTCCCCTGCGTGGTCTGCAAGGGGTTCCCGGCCTTCCCGGCACACCTCAGGATGAGGCCGGTCTCACGAGGAAATTCGAGACGAGCCACGTGGGTGGGGCCACATGCCGAACGCCCCCGATTCCCCGGTCCGCCCTTGAGAAGGACCCGAGGCCCGGACCCCTCTTCGAAGGCAACCCTGTGGGGGAAGGCACAACACGAAGGGGCACTGCCACCCCCGTGCATCGTCCGCAAAGACCCGCGGGTTCCACACACAGCTCGACGAGGGGCCTGAGACCCCCTGAGCAACTCGAGAGGCCAGCGGGGTTCCCTTCCTCAGACAAGACGAGGCCTGACTCTCCTGTCCCAACTCTGCAGGGACCCTGCGGTCGGAGTCCGAAACGGAGAGGAAGCCTGAGGTTCCTGCCTCCCCTCGAGGTGAGGCCCTCTTCCGTTGCGCCAGACCCAGCGGAGACCCGAGGGGCCCCGCCACCTCCACAGGATCCCTCGCCTCTCAGAGGCACCCTGGGAAGTTCCCTAAGGTCCCCGGCAGAAGGCGAGGGACACGAGGGTTTCCCGCCGCCCCCCGAGAAAGACCTCGAGAGTCCTTCTTCAACGCGTCTCGAGGCCCTAGTCCCCTCCCGTGACTCGAGAGCCAGGACGCGCTCCCCCTCGCCACGCGCATGGGGACCTGACTTCCCTGGCGCCGCACGAGAGGCTCCCTGAGATCCTCGTCGTGACTCGGGAGAAAACCCCCACGGGCGCCGCAGCTCGAGGAAACCCCTGAGACGCCCCCGTCCTCGCGAGCTGTGGGCCTTCTTTTCCTGCATGGCCTGGAGAGCAATCCCGGGTCCTCTCTCCAAACGGAAGAGGAGGCTGGACTCCCTTGAGGCCGATCAGGGGGCTCCAAGAGACCCGCGTCGAGACTCGAGAGGAGAGCGGAGTCCTTGGCTTCCCCTCGAGACGAGGCCTGACTCCCCGGGGGAGCCTGGAATGCAACCCCGAGATCCCTGCCTTCCCTGGAGAGGAAGAGTAGGTCCCGGACACACGCCTAGGTGAGGTCTCTTCGGCCCTGCGGTGACTCGAGCGCAACCCCCAGCTTTCCCTCGCAACCCGAGGGGAAGATTGGGCTTCCCAGGGCCAACCCAAGGGGAAGGCTGAGATCCCCGTCGTAACTCGAGAATCCCGCCGCAACTCGAGAAAAACCACGTGGTTCCCACCTCTTGGCAAGATGAGGCCCTTGCCCGCCACGGCGTCTCAAGGGAAGTCCCCTGTTCCGCCCTGAAGGGCGAAACGGTCCCTGACAGCCTTCCCGCGACCCCCAAAAGTCCCCCGACACGCCGGGTTCCCTCGAGGGGAACACCGAGGGTCCCGGCACCGCTTCCTCTGAGCCCCTTCTCCCCTCCTGATCGCGACAGGAGAGGCGATTCCCCTGCGTGGTCTGGAAGGGGTTCCCGGCCTTCCCGGCGCACCTCAGGAGGAGGCCGGTCTCACGAGGAAATTCGAGACGAGCCACGTGGGTGGGGCCACATGCCGAACGCCCCCGATTCCCCGGTCCGCCCTTGAGAAGGACCCGAGGCCCGGACCCCTCTTCGAAGGCAACCCTGTGGGGGAAGGCACAACACGAAGGGGCACTGCCACCCCCGTGCATCGTCCGCAAAGACCCGCGGGTTCCACACACAGCTCGACGAGGGGCCTGAGACCCCCTGAGCAACTCGAGAGGCCAGCGGGGTTCCCTTCCTCAGACAAGACGAGGCCTGACTCTCCTGTCCCAACTCTGCAGGGACCCTGCGGTCGGAGTCAGAAACGGAGAGGAAGCCTGAGGTTCCTGCCTCCCCTCGAAGTGAGGCCCTCTTCCGTTGCGCCAGACCCAGCGGAGTCCCGAGGGGCCCCGCCACCTCCACAGGATCCCTCGCCTCTCAGAGGCACCCTGGCAAGTTCCCTAAGGTCCCCGGCAGAAGGCGAGGGACACGAGGGTTTCCCGCCGCCCCCCGACAAAGACCTCGAGAGTCCTTCTTCAACGCGTCTCGAGGCCCTAGTCCCCTCCCGTGACTCGAGAGCCAGGACGCGCTCCCCCTCGCCACGCGCATGGAGACCTGACTTCCCTGGCGCCGCACGAGAGGCTCCCTGAGATCCTCGTCGTGCCTCGGGAGAAAACCCCCACGGGCGCCGCAGCTCGAGGAAACCCCGGAGACGCCCCCGTCCTCGCGAGCTGAGGGCCTTCTTTTCCTGCATGGCCTGGAGAGCAATCCCGGGTCCTCTCTCCAAACGGAAGAGGAGGCTGGACTCCCTTGAGGCCGCTCAGGGGGCTCCAAGAGACCCGCGTCGCGACTCGAGAGGAGAGCGGAGTCCTTGGCTTCCCCTCGAGACGAGGCCTGACTCCCCGGGGAAGCCTGGAATGCAACCCCGAGATCCCTGCCTTCCCTGGAGAGGAATATTAGGTCCCAGACACACGCCTAGGTGAGGTCTCTTCGGCCCTGCGGTGACTCGAGCGCAACCCCCAGCTTTCCCTCGCAACCCGAGGGGAAGATTGGGCTTCCCAGGGCCAACCCAAGGGGAAGGCTGAGATCCCCGTCGTAACTCGAGAATCCCGCCGCAACTCGAGAAAAACCACGTGGTTCCCACCTCTTGGCAAGAGGAGGCCCTTGCCCGCCACGGCGTCTCAAGGGAAGTCCCCTGTTCCGCCCTGAAGGGCGAAACGGTCCCTGACAGCCTTCCTGCGACCCCCAAAAGTCCCCCGACACGCCGGGTTCCCTCGAGGGGAACACCGAGGGTCCCGGCACCGCTTCCTCTGAGCCCCTTCTCCCCTCCTGATCGCGACAGGAGAGGCGATTCCCCTGCGTGGTCTGGAAGGGGTTCCCGGCCTTCCCGGCGCACCTCAGGATGAGGCCGGTCTCACGAGGAAATTCGAGACGAGCCACGTGGGTGGGGCCACATGCCGAACGCCCCCGATTCCCCGGTCCGCCCTTGAGAAGGACCCGAGGCCCGGACCCCTCTTCGAAGGCAACCCTGTGGGGGAAGGCACAACACGAAGGGGCACTGCCACCCCCGTGCATCGTCCGCAAAGACCCGCGGGTTCCACACACAGCTCGACGTGGGGCCTGAGACCCCCTGAGCAACTCGAGAGGCCAGCGGGGTTCCCTTCCTCAGACAAGACGAGGCCTGACTCTCCTGTCCCAACTCTGCAGGGACCCTGCGGTCGGAGTCCGAAACGGAGAGGAAGCCTGAGGTTCCTGCCTCCCCTCGAGGTGAGGCCCTCTTCCGTTGCGCCACACCCAGCGGAGTCCCGAGGGGCCCCGCCACCTCCACAGGATCCCTCGCCTCTCAGAGGCACCCTGGGAAGTTCCCTAAGGTCCCCGGCAGAAGGCGAGGGACACGAGGGTTTCCCGCCGCCCCCCGACAAAGACCTCGAGAGTCCTTCTTCAACGCGTCTCGAGGCCCTAGTCCCCTCCCGTGACTCGAGAGCCAGGACGCGCTCCCCCTCGCCATGCGCATGGAGACCTGACTTCCCTGGCGCCGCACGAGAGGCTCCCTGAGATCCTCGTCGTGCCTCGGGAGAAAACCCCCACGGGCGCCGCAGCTCGAGGAAACCCCGGAGACGCCCCCGTCCTCGCGAGCTGAGGGCCTTCTTTTCCTGCATGGCCTGGAGAGCAATCCCGGGTCCTCTCTCCAAACGGAAGAGGAGGCTGGACTCCCTTGAGGCCGCTCAGGGGGCTCCAAGAGACCCGCGTCGCGACTCGAGAGGAGAGCGGAGTCCTTGGCTTCCCCTCGAGACGAGGCCTGACTCCCCGGGGGAGCCTGGAATGCAACCCCGAGATCCCTGCCTTCCCTGGAGAGGAATATTAGGTCCCGGACACACGCCTAGGTGAGGTCTCTTCGGCCCTGCGGTGACTCGAGCGCAACCCCCAGCTTTCCCTCGCAACCCGAGGGGAAGATTGGGCTTCCCAGGGCCAACCCAAGGGGAAGGATGAGATCCCCGTCGTAACTCGAGAATCCCGCCGCAACTCGAGAAAAACCACGTGGTTCCCACCTCTTGGCAAGATGAGGCCCTTGCCCGCCACGGCGTCTCAAGGGAAGTCCCCTGTTCCGCCCTGAAGGGCGAAACGGTCCCTGACAGCCTTCCCGCGACCCCCAAAAGTCCCCCGACACGCCGGGTTCCCTCGAGGGGAACACCGAGGGTCCCGGCACCGCTTCCTCTGAGCCCCTTCTCCCCTCCTGATCGCGACAGGAGAGGCGATTCCCCTGCGTGGTCTGGAAGGGGTTCCCGGCCTTCCCGGCGCACCTCAGGATGAGGCCGGTCTCACGAGGAAATTCGAGACGAGCCACGTGGGTGGGGCCACATGCCGAACGCCCCCGATTCCCCGGTCCGCCCTTGAGAAGGACCCGAGGCCCGGACCCCTCTTCGAAGGCAACCCTGTGGGGGAAGGCACAACACGAAGGGGCACTGCCACCCCCGTGCATCGTCCGCAAAGACCCGCGGGTTCCACACACAGCTCGACGAGGGGCCTGAGACCCCCTGAGCAACTCGAGAGGCCAGCGGGGTTCCCTTCCTCAGACAAGACGAGGCCTGA
Source organism: Bubalus kerabau (assembly GCF_029407905.1). Classification (NCBI taxonomy): domain Eukaryota; kingdom Metazoa; phylum Chordata; class Mammalia; order Artiodactyla; family Bovidae; genus Bubalus; species Bubalus kerabau. Next base: position 4,781 of record NC_073647.1, on the reverse strand, counting down.
CTCTCCTGTCCCAACTCTGCAGGGACCCTGCGGTCGGAGTCCGAAACGGAGAGGAAGCCTGAGGTTCCTGCCTCCCCTCGAGGTGAGGCCCTCTTCCGTTGCGCCAGACCCAGCGGAGTCCCGAGGGGCCCCGCCACCTCCACAGGGTCCCTCGCCTCTCAGAGGCACCCTGGCAAGTTCCCTAAGGTCCCCGGCAGAAGGCGAGGGACACGAGGGTTTCCCGCCGCCCCCCGAGAAAGACCTCGAGAGTCCTTCTTCAACGCGTCTCGAGGCCCTAGTCCCCTCCCGTGACTCGAGAGCCAGGACGCGCTCCCCCTCGCCACGCGCATGGAGACCTGACTTCCCTGGCGCCGCACGAGAGGCTCCCTGAGATCCTCGTCGTGCCTCGGGAGAAAACCCCCACGGGCGCCGCAGCTCGAGGAAACCCCGGAGACGCCCCCGTCCTCGCGAGCTGAGGGCCTTCTTTTCCTGCATGGCCTGGAGAGCAATCCCGGGTCCTCTCTCCAAACGGAAGAGGAGGCTGGACTCCCTTGAGGCCGCTCAGGGGGCTCCAAGAGACCCGCGTCGCGACTCGAGAGGAGAGCGGAGTCCTTGGCTTCCCCTCGAGACGAGGCCTGACTCCCCGGGGGAGCCTGGAATGCAACCCCGAGATCCCTGCCTTCCCTGGAGAGGAATATTAGGTCCCGGACACACGCCTAGGTGAGGTCTCTTCGGCCCTGCGGTGACTCGAGCGCAACCCCCAGCTTTCCCTCGCAACCCGAGGGGAAGATTGGGCCTCCCATGGCCAACCCAAGGGGAAGGCTGAGATCCCCGTCGTAACTCGAGAATCCCGCCGCAACTCGAGAAAATCCACGTGGTTCCCACCTCTTGGCAAGATGAGGCCCTTGCCCGCCACGGCGTCTCAAGGGAAGTCCCCTGTTCCACCCTGAAGGGCGAAACGGTCCCTGACAGCCTTCCCGCGACCCACAAAAGTCCCCCGACACGCCGGGTTCCCTCGAGGGGAACACCGAGGGTCCCGGCACCGCTTCCTCTGAGACCCTTCTCCCCTCCTGATCGCGACAGGAGAGGCGATTCCCCTGCGTGGTCTGGAAGGGGTTCCCGGCCTTCCCGGCGCACCTCAGGATGAGGCCGGTCTCACGAGGAAATTCGAGACGAGCCACGTGGGTGGGGCCACATGCCGAACGCCCCCGATTCCCCGGTCCGCCCTTGAGAAGGACCCGAGGCCCGGACCCCTCTTCGAAGGCAACCCTGTGGGGGAAGGCACAACACGAAGGGGCACTGCCACCCCCGTGCATCGTCCGCAAAGACCCGCGGGTTCCACACACAGCTCGACGAGGGGCCTGAGACCCCCTGAGCAACTCGAGAGGCCAGCGGGGTTCCCTTCCTCAGACAAGACGAGGCCTGACTCTCCTGTCCCAACTCTGCAGGGACCCTGCGGTCGGAGTCCGAAACGGAAAGGAAGCCTGAGGTTCCTGCCTCCCCTCGAGGTGAGGCCCTCTTCCGTTGCGCCAGACCCAGCGGAGTCCCGAGGGGCCCCGCCACCTCCACAGGATCCCTCGCCTCTCAGAGGCACCCTGGCAAGTTCCCTAAGGTCCCCGGAAGAAGGCGAGGGACACGAGGGTTTCCCGCCGCCCCCCGAGAAAGACCTCGAGAGTCCTTCCTCAACGCGTCTCGAGGCCCTAGTCCCCTCCCGTGACTCGAGAGCCAGGACGCGCTCCCCCTCGCCACGCGCATGGAGACCTGACTTCCCTGGCGCCGCACGAGAGGCTCCCTGAGATCCTCGTCGTGCCTCGGGAGAAAACCCCCACGGGCGCCGCAGCTCGAGCAAACCCCGGAGACGCCCCCGTCCTCGCGAGCTGAGGGCCTTCTTTTCCTGCATGGCCTGGAGAGCAATCCCGGGTCCTCTCTCCAAACGGAAGAGGAGGCTGGACTCCCTTGAGGCCGCTCAGGGGGCTCCAAGAGACCCGCGTCGCGACTCGAGAGGAGAGCGGAGTCCTTGGCTTCCCCTCGAGACGAGGCCTGACTCCCCGGGGGAGCCTGGAATGCAACCCCGAGATCCCTGCCTTCCCTGGAGAGGAATATTAGGTCCCGGACACACGCCTAGGTGAGGTCTCTTCGGCCCTGCAGTGACTCGAGCGCAACCCCCAGCTTTCCCTCGCAACCCGAGGGGAAGATTGGGCTTCCCAGGGCCAACCCAAGGGGAAGGCTGAGATCCCCGTCGTAACTCGAGAATCCCGCCGCAACTCGAGAAAAACCACGTGGTTCCCACCTCTTGGCAAGATGAGGCCTTTGCCCGCCACGGCGTCTCAAGGGAAGTCCCCTGTTCCGCCCTGAAGGGCGAATCGGTCCCTGACAGCCTTCCTGCGACCCCCAAAAGTCCCCCGACACACCGGGTTCCCTCGAGGGGAACACCGAGGGTCCCGGCACCGCTTCCTCTGAGCCCCTTCTCCCCTCCTGATCGCGACAGGAGAGGCGATTCCCCTGCGTGGTCTGGAAGGGGTTCCCGGCCTTCCCGGCGCACCTCAGGAGGAGGCCGGTCTCACGAGGAAATTCGAGACGAGCCACGTGGGTGGGGCCACATGCCGAACGCCCCCGATTCCCCGGTCCGCCCTTGAGAAGGACCCGAGGCCTGGACCCCTCTTCGAAGGCAACCCTGTGGGGGAAGGCACAACACGAAGGGGCACTGCCACCCCCGTGCATCGTCCGCAAAGATCCGCGGGTCCCACACACAGCTCGACGAGGGGCCTGAGACCCCCTGAGCAACTCGAGAGGCCAGCGGGGTTCCCTTCCTCAGACAAGACGAGGCCTGACTCTCCTGTCCCAACTCTGCAGGGACCCTGCGGTCGGAGTCCGAAACGGAGAGGAAGCCTGAGGTTCCTGCCTCCCCTCGAGGTGAGGCCCTCTTCCGTTGCGCCAGACCCAGCGGAGTCCCGAGGGGCCCCGCCACCTCCACAGGATCCCTCGCCTCTCAGAGGCACCCTGGGAAGTTCCCTAAGGTCCCCGGAAGAAGGCGAGGGACACGAGGGTTTCCCGCCGCCCCCCCGAGAAAGACCTCGAGAGTCCTTCTTCAACGCGTCTCGAGGCCCTAGTCCCCTCCCGTGACTCGAGAGCCAGGACGCGCTCCCCCTCGCCACGCGCATGGAGACCTGACTTCCCTGGCGCCGCACGAGAGGCTCCCTGAGATCCTCGTCGTGCCTCGGGAGAAAACCCCCACGGGCGCCGCAGCTCGAGGAAACCCCTGAGACGCCCCCGTCCTCGCGAGCTGAGGGCCTTCTTTTCCTGCATGGCCTGCAGAGCAATCCCGGGTCCTCTCTCCAAACGGAAGAGGAGGCTGGACTCCCTTGAGGCCGCTCAGGGGGCTCCAAGAGAACCGCGTCGCGAATCGGGAGGAGAGCGGAGTCCTTGGCTTCCCCTCGAGACGAGGCCTGACTCCCCGGGGGAGCCTGGAATGCAACCCCGAGATCCCTGCCTTCCCTGGAGAGGAATATTAGGTCCCGGACACACGCCTAGGTGAGGTCTCTTCGGCCCTGCAGTGACTCGAGCGCAACCCCCAGTTTCCCTCGCAACCCGAGGGGAAGATTGGGCTTCCCAGGGCCAACCCAAGGGGAAGGCTGAGATCCCCGTCGTAACTCGAGAATCCCGCCGCAACTCGAGAAAAACCACGTGGTTCCCACCTCTTGGCAAGAGGAGGCCCTTGCCCGCCACGGCGTCTCAAGGGAAGTCCCCTGTTCCGCCCTGAAGGGCGAAACGGTCCCTGACAGCCTTCCTGCGACCCCCAAAAGTCCCCCGACACGCAGGGTTCCCTCGAGGGGAACACCGAGGGTCCCGGCACCGCTTCCTCTGAGCCCCTTCTCCCCTCCTGATCGCGACAGGAGAGGCGATTCCCCTGCGTGGTCTGGAAGGGGTTCCCGGCCTTCCCGGCGCACCTCAGGAGGAGGCCGGTCTCACGAGGAAATTCGAGACGAGCCACGTGGGTGGGGCCACATGCCGAACGCCCCCGATTCCCCGGTCCGCCCTTGAGAAGGACCCGAGGCCCGGACCCCTCTTCGAAGGCAACCCTGTGGGGGAAGGCACAACACGAAGGGGCACTGCCACCCCCGTGCATCGTCCGCAAAGACCCGCGGGTTCCACACACAGCTCGACGAGGGGCCTGAGACCCCCTGAGCAACTCGAGAGGCCAGCGGGGTTCCCTTCCTCAGACAAGACGAGGCCTGACTCTCCTGTCCCAACTCTGCAGGGACCCTGCGGTCGGAGTCCGAAACGGAGAGGAAGCCTGAGGTTCCTGCCTCCCCTCGAGGTGAGGCCCTCTTCCGTTGCGCCAGACCCAGCGGATTCCCGAGGGGCCCCGCCACCTCCACAGGATCCCTCGCCTCTCAGAGGCACCCTGGGAAGTTCCCTAAGGTCCCCGGCAGAAGGCGAGGGACACGAGGGTTTCCCGCCGCCCCCCGAGAAAGACCTCGAGAGTCCTTCTTCAACGCGTCTCGAGGCCCTAGTCCCCTCCCGTGACTCGAGAGCCAGGACGCGCTCCCCCTCGCCACGCGCATGGAGACCTGACTTCCCTGGCGCCGCACGAGAGGCTCCCTGAGATCCTCGTCGTGCCTCGGGAGAAAACCCCCACGGGCGCCGCAGCTCGAGGAAACCCCGGAGACGCCCCCGTCCTCGCGAGCTGAGGGCCTTCTTTTCCTGCATGGCCTGGAGAGCAATCCCGGGTCCTCTCTCCAAACGGAAGAGGAGGCTGGACTCCCTTGAGGCCGCTCAGTGGGCTCCAAGAGAACCGCGTC